>NW_026521828.1:0-5000000 GCF_021234435.1 Artibeus jamaicensis | reverse complement strand
CCTTGTTATAAATTAGAAAACACTTTCTCCCTTCTCAACAACATCCATCCTGATTTTTTTTACATATGTTTACTATCTAGTTTTTAGAAATATTTCAATTAGCTTTTATCCTGTAACTTTAACTTTTGGAGTTGTATGGCTTTAGTCATACATGCTGCCTTTAGTTGCAAATGCAGGCAGACTGCCTACTCCTAGTCTAGTTTCTCACCTTGACTACCTTTTTTTTTAAAGACTTTATCCATTTATCTTTAGAGGGGGGAAGGGAGGAAGAAAGAGAGGGAGAGAAACATCGATGTGTGCTTGCCTCTTGTGGGCACTGGGACCCCAGCCTGCAACCCAGGCATATGCTCTGACTGGGAATAGAACTGGTGACCCATTGGTCTGCAAGCTGGCACTCAATCCACTGAGCTACACCATCCAGGGCTGGGGGCTAGGTTTTTTAATTTAAGCTATTTATTTTATTTTTTTAAAGTAGAAACTCATAGATGCTATGTTCTATAAGGTCTTGCATGTTGTGGACAGACTGCCTTTCTGTAGTAACAACGACATTCTTAGGTTATATTTTCTTCCCTCCAGAATCCTGCCACATTTTCCCCTGTCTCCTAAAACTTAATCTGTCATGGAGCAGTGTGAGGCTTATCTTTTTTTTCTCTTCCTTAGAGGTCATTCGCCTTTTCTGAATGGAAGGTTAGTGCTTTCAGATGGTATAATAAGGAGAGAAGACCGTTTAATTTTTACTTTGGAACCCAGTGTATCCTTTTGGCCGACTGATCAATTTCATTACCGATATGTATAAACATATAATATGTAGCATAGCATTGTAATTAAGAGTGTCTGTAGCCTCTAGTTATATTTTCTGTTCAACCATTTTTTGTTATCTAACCTTAAGTTAATTATACTCTCTAGGTGTCAGTTAATCACCTGTAAAATTATAATAATATAGGGCAATAATAGGGACTTATAATATACGTAAACTACCTAAGCTCAGGGGAGTCATTCAGGAATTATTTATTAGTGTAATTATTATAATTAGTTATTGATGTCAGGTTTAAATACAGGCATGTGCCACACAATAATTTTTCAGTCCACAATGGACCACATACTATAATCCCATAGATCAGTGGTTTTCAACCGGTGTGCTGCGGACTTTTATACATGGGCAATACTGGACTATTTCCCCTTAGACTGTCAAATAAAAAAATGACAACAGCTGACACAACAATAGTCATCTGGTGTGAATATATAAAAGTCATACCTGTTTTTGTCAGATCAGCAAAAAATATATTTTTGGTGTGCCACAGAATTTTAGCAATTAGTTTCTGTGTGCTATGAAATAAAAAATGGCTTCGAATCACTGCCATAGATAATAGAGCCGAAAAACTTCCTATTGCTCAGAGACGGGGCCATTCCAGTGTCTTAGGGCAACACCTTACTCACGTGTTTGTGGTGATGCCAGAGTGAACAAACCTACTGCACTGCCACGTTATACAATCACAGCACATACAATTACTCGTACCTCAGAGTTGATAGTGATAATGAATGCCCACGTTACTGGTTTGTGTATTTACCACACTATCCTTTTTATTATTGTTTTACAGTATGCTCTTTCTACTTCTTAAACAAAGTTTGCTGCAAAACAGTCTGCTGTGTTATGTCGGCAGCGGGCTCATACATCTCCTGTTTACTGCATCTCTTGATTGCATCATTTTCTCTTGTGCTTGATCTAATCTTGCGTTGCTTTTTGTACCGCAACATGCTGTACAGACTTGTAGCCTAGGAGCAAAAGCTCTGGTGTGCAGCAGGCCCTGCCACCTAGGTTTGTGCGAGTGGGCTCTGTGGCATTTGCAGGATGACAAATCACCCTCGATGCATTTCTCAGAACATAGATCCACTGGTGAAGCGTCCACGGCTGAGTTTTTTCTATTCCACTTTTTTGCACTCCATACTTCATTAACATTGTGGTTCTGCGTGCTTAAAACACTGCACCTGCCTGTGTATCAACTGTGTTTACTCTGAGTATTTCCTCGTATCTCTGCATCTCTTTTCTTCCACATTTGGCATAGTTATCTACCGCGTGAACTTTGTGTGTTGCCATACTGATTCCCTTTCTTACTATCTTAGATTTTGTTATTAGTTTCTATAAAGATTGCTTTGCTTTCATTTTTGCTTTATTAATAACATCTTATTTATCATCTTGCCATTGACATTTTGTTTCATATTCCCTTTCAATTTTTGGTAAAGAATAAGAAAAAAAACCTTTGTTATAAAAAATTTTAATTTATTATGAAGTACATTTTTTCCCAATGAAAGTCATTATCTCTCTTTTGCATGCTAAGTTTCTCTCTTTCTGTCCAGAGTGTGCAAGAGGGAGGGAGTAAGGAAGTGCAGGAGGAAGGGGGAGGGGCAGAGGGAGGAAGTGTGGGGGGTGAGAAATGGACGCATTGGTAGTTTCCCTGCACAGCTGCCATGCTGCTTCTTTGTTTAGATGCTTATTTTGAGGTGGACCTTTTCATAACACCTTCCCATTTGCTCAGGTATAGCCTGAGTATATTTCACTGGGTTCTGCTTGTACCAGTATTGCTTCTGCTTACACATATCTTCCTCTGCAGAGGTTCAGTTTGAGCTGGATGCTGTTTTGTTTTGTTCAATTGCTGTTTTATCCTGCGTGTCTTTTGTACAGAGAGAAGAAAAATCGCGGGTGCTTTTTTGGATACTTCCAACTCCACTTCTGTAACAATTTGACAACTGGACAGTTAGACATCAGTTTTCTCTGTCATTTTAAGGGCTCGGTGATGTGTGTTTGTGCGTTAGTGTGTGTGCACTGCCGTGTCTCTCATCTGGTGTGAGTAGGTGTATAAACTATAGCAGAGAGTTTCCAGGCAACAACTTGGTGCTATGCATCACTATGTTTTAGAGGCATATGATTTTTGACCCAGGAATTCCATTCTAAGAAATAGATTAGGAGTCAATAATGTATGAACATGTCAGCAATGGGATGCTTATTTCGTACTTGTTTATAATGAGGAACTCTTAGAAGCAATGCAACTATCTAGCAACAGGTGCCAGTTACATGGATCATGGTACATAATTTCAATAAAACATCTTGTAGCCATTAGAAATGATGTATACATATATGAGAAGGTCAGTAGAAAATGGCAGTATACACAATAGCAGACCGAAATCATTTATGTAAAAGTATGTCCCTAACTGGGACTAAAAGGCCGTGTTGACAATGATTATATCAGGGTGTGGGGGGTAGGTAGTTTTCATTGCTTTTTGTACTTTAAAAACAAGACTGTTTGTGAACTGGTTTTATAATCAGAAAAACAGTAATAGAGCCAAAAAACCAAACAAAACACAACCCTGAGACACACACACCTTCCCTGCTCCCACCCGCAGAGTTAGACCGACTGTCTGCTGAGTGCTCTTTGCTGGTACCACCTACGGCCCTTAATTATCTCATGTAAGCCTCTCAGTAGCTCAGTGAGGCAGACATTGGTGTTTCAATTTTCAGATGTGAAACTTGAGGAATGAAAAGGTTAAACACATGTGTCATAAAGACATGCCTGGATGTGAGCCCAGTTCAGGCCAAACCACAAAGGCACCATCTCCCCGGGGGTCCCCGCTGCCTCTGAGGACTGGCACGTCATCCCGGTGCTTTTGCGTGTTACAGGCTTAACAGCTCATTATTCAAAATCAGAATACTAGTCCTGATTTCATAGTTTAAACATGAACCTAAAAGAGGACTCAGGGGGTAGAATAAAGACATACCTGACAAAGGAAAGTATAAGAGCAGGACACATCGAGATTCATATTTCAATGGAAATCGTCGAGTCTTCTTTTTAACATGTCATCAGAGAGTATCATTAACTCTTTCAAGCCATCAACTGAGCAATTTGATGCACCGAAGAGGAAAATGTTCTTTAAAATATCCTCTAGATCCGAGGATTTTCGGAATTTTCATGTCACTTTACCCAGTCATCAGGCCCATCATGCAGTATATTTTGGTTCTGATTTTGAAAAAATTCAACCATTTTCATCATAAACCCAAACTCTAGCTGTCAAATGTTTTTTTCGGAATCATTAGCATTCTACCCAGAACACTGCCCAATCCAATCAGTCTACTTTAATTTCAAAAAGAGTAGCCAGGGTTCAAAACATGAACAGAAGCAACAACAAAAATGACATAGCCCGCGAACACGGACATAGCAGTGACTGGAAATTTAGGGGATTAAGAGGAAAACGGTGATTTAACAAAGTCTTGAACATCTCCTGGGATCTGGTCGATAGCATTAATCAGACTCTGTAACTACACATAATACAACAAGTAAAGAAGTTAAAAAAAACAACTTAAAACACCAGAACAAAGCCATAATGGTTAATCATACTTGTGCCCCAACCTATGGGCACTAACAATGGGTATCAAGGAATTCGGGGTCCGAGCAATAAAACAAAGGAAGAGCGTGAGATTCACAAGGTACAATAACGGCAGCTTATCTGGCATCGAGTCCTCATAAGAATGATTCATACGCATTTAATATCATTCACTACCTCACCGAGAAACAGAACATTTAAAAACTCGGAGTTGGGTAAGTTTAATGTGAGATAAGCTGGAATGCTGACCACCCTTCCCCACCTCCCCCTCCTCCAACAGGGAGGCCAGTATGAACGACAATTTGCTGATTAAGAATTGTGAACATGAGGATTCAGAAACGAAACCCAAACTACTAGCCAAAAAAGATAATACGTATTTGTAAAATAAATAATAAAGCAACAAGGACTTGATGTGAACATAACATTCCTAGGCACAGATTAATAATCTAGGATAAAAAACAGGTTCTGGAATTCTGAGCCAACTGACAGAAGAAACGCACAATTCTCCACCTACCCACTAACTAAAAGAAACAGGAGCCAACTAAGGAAAGCTGGAGCTGCGAGGACACTCTATCCTCTCAATGCAGATGAATGAGATGGTCCACTTGGTTTCCTTGTCTATCACAACAGCAACAACTGAATGGAATGATGATGCTTAGATTCACCACAGCTGCATTTTTAAAAAGCGGACCCTGGAAAGCCCCACTAGTGTCTCTCAAAAACATTTCAACTTATCCCCACGTCTTTGTGAGTACGAGTCTACATATTATCTGCAAAGAGCACACACATTATTTTAAAGGGAAAGGCTAAACACATTGGCCCCAACAGAAATACAAATAAATGGATTAAAAACTGGCTATCTAACCGTATACAGAGAGAAATCGTAATTGGTAGTCCGTCTAGTTGGGGAGAAGTTTCCAGTTGGGTCCCACAAGGATCGATATTGGGTCCCATTTTGTTTAATATCTTTATAAAAAATCTGGAAGACAAAGTAGAAAAATGTGCCAATTAAGTCGACTGAGGCTACTGGATGAGGATTGGGGGTTCAAGTAAATTGGCTGTAGATAAATGCTAGTGGTCTTCAGAAAGACCGGTCATCACAGAGAATAGGACTTCTAATTAGTTGTATCTTTTTTAATGTATTATTTAAAGGAAAACTAATGCTAAGCACTAGAAATAAATGGATTTAAAAGATCTTAGTGGCTTTGTATAACAGCAAATTGGGAACAATGGATAAAGCCAACACAGAGGCTGACAACCCCCCTAAATGCAGGATGAAGAAGACTGACCCCACACAGAGGCATTTGGGGGTGGCTATATTTGGAGAATTTCAGAGATGCAAGAATCAACATGGTGGAAAGGCAGGAGTAACCACATTTTCAAGTATGTATATACTTAGTTATTGGCAGAAAAATAAACAGGGAAACAACATGAAGCTTAAGTAAAACAAAGAGGGGAGCTGAAAACTTCAAGACATAAGCAAGAAAAGTGGGTAAAGTTAATCCAAAGCAAATTCTATAAACACACACACACAAACAGAAGAATGCAAGGGATGATAGGTGGATTCTTCTAGCACAAGGATAGAGATTTTTTTTTGCTACTCCAGAAGATACATGGGAAGAAGAATTGTCCAGTGGCCCTCTTGTTGGTTTGAAGTTTATTTTAAAAATATCTAGTGCTTCAAAACTAGATGTGTCACATGAAGACAACTGTGACAATGACATTGCTTGTCAGTCCTGGACTCTCCCAGGTAAACAGGTGATTTTCAGGTGAATTAAATATATAATGAAGGTGGAATCTGCTTTTTAATTATATGTTTTTTTTTCACTTATTAGCACTGTGGGTCATACTCTTGGAGAGGATAGAATAGGAAAACCCAGCTCAAGCCTCGAAAATTTTAACTTTGCTATGCAACTTTGACTATTTGACTTTCCCCAATAATTTGTTTTTTGCATGAGTTGAATGACATTATAAGAACTGTGTTAAGAGCTGCAGATACCCTTGTTAAAATAAAGACTTACAGGACATTCACAAAGAGAAGAGATGGGAAAAATGGGAAAGTAAGCCGTGGAGGCAACACGGGCTCCTGCGTGGCCAACTTCCATTTCCCTTCCTCCCTGACCTCAGAGCGGAGAGCACAGTACAACTGTCACTTTGGATCACCAGACTCTCAGTGTCCACCTTTAAGGACACTATCAGAAGGAAACTGAAATAGCTGAGCCCTTCCCTACTGACTGATTTTCCCAGAGCCGCCAACAATACTCAGCTGATTTTATGTGCCCAATCTTCAAAGAAAAAAATCATAAGAATTACAGTTGGAATAAAGGGGCATTCCTGATAAAAAAAAACTGACTGGCATTATTCATGACACTCACACAAAAGAAAGCACTGGGCCATCAGCATCCAGTGTGGGCCCCCCTAACCTTTCCTGCTTGGGTCCGAAACAAACCATGGAGTCAGAAATGCCAAATGGTCACCTCTCTGTTTTACCCTAATCAATACAGCTGTAAGTATTCTGACCTAAGAAATAATTGGTAAAGTTAGAAGTAGGTCATTTGCTATAGATTTTAAAGCTAAAACCCGATAATTCAGGATTTCCCTGCTTTGACTTTGCAACTTCTGACCTGAAACATTCCTCCGCAGAGAACCCCCTCTATTAGGGAAGGGATTGCACCCTACATGCTATCCATGTGAAATACAGAAGTAAACTCACCAACAGATCTGGAGACTGTAGATTTTGTTTTAAAAAGTAATGTGTACTGTTTATAATATTTTAACATTTTATTAACATTTACTAAGTGCTCATCATGAGCTGGAGACTGTGCTACCCTCTCTATACATTATACAAACAATCTTCATAAAAAACCTATGAAAGAGGAATTAACCCTATTTTACAGACAAGGAAATTGAGGGTTAGTGAGGCTCATTTTCTTTTGCCTGTCATCACACAGCTATTACACAGAGTAAATCTTGAACCTGACTGACTTCAAAACATTTCTTCAGTAGTATTATGCTAAACAATAACTCCTGATGTCTTGATACTATGCTTGCTGATCAAAGAAAGTGGAGAAACCACTTGTCTTAAAGAGTTTTAAGATTAGGACAGAGATCTTACTGGGCCTCAGTTTCTCATGTTTAAAAACAGGAACTGGATTAAAACAGAGGATTTTTAGCTCGGTGGTACTGATGTTCTGGAAAGGGAAATTCTTTGTCATGGGGAGGCTGTGTAATGCTCTGGAGATGTTCAATGTGGCATCCCTGGCCTCTACCCACTAGATACCAGAAGCAATCTCCTCCCTGCAGTGTGGACAACCTATAGTATCTATAGACATAGCCAACTTCGCCTGTGGTTTGAGGACCACTGGACTAGAAGAACTCTCATTATGTTGGTTGTTCTCTCATATTCTACGTTCTGAATTGTGGGTCCAACTTCAGCCAAGCTTTTTCATCGCTATGGGGTACTTCCCTCTCAGCACACTGAATTTACAACTCTGAAGCTCTCCAGGTTCAGTTTGCTGGAACACTGCCACTCTCCGGGTCTTAAATTTGTCATTTAAATGCAAATTGGAATAAAAAAAAATTGGGTAGATGAAAGTGAACAAAGATCAGATGTTATTAAGTGAGCTTTGCATTAGGCAATGGATTTAGACTCATTTGAAATGGCAGTTTTACAAGAGAGTTTTCATTTATTTATTCATTTTCTTTTCTTTATTAAGGCCACCAACTCAGGACAATCATAAATTGGGTTTAAATAGCACTCTCTCGTTTGACAGCCTGAGAGAGCCAGAATGTTACATTGGAATCTATTGATAGTTTTTGATAGTGAAACTTCAGACATTGGGAAGGAACTGAAAGCTTCCCAGACCTGTGGTTCACTGGCTTTCAAGGGCCATACTTTGGATTCGTATCATTACAAATAACATCTGCCAGGAAAGGAGTGCCTCTGGTTAGAGAACTGTCTAAAATCGAAGATCAGACATGGATCTGTGGAAACATTAGTGAGTCAGTAGCTTTCCCTGGATTTGCTCCAAATAAAATTCAATAATAGACATTATTTATAGTGTTCTAATGAAGTAAACTGACATTAGAAATATTAAAGTGTCAGTTCAATAATTAGTGCTATGGTGAAGGATTCCGGCTGGTTTAGAAGGACCACTGTTTTCCTAGTTCCAGCACTCTGAACCCGGATGCCCAGGCACACCCGGGGACAAGCAAATCAGAATCGCTGGGGAGGAAACCTGGATGTCAGTATTCTTAATGCTCTTGCAGTCATTTGACGAGGCACTGAAGGCTGAGAACCACTGCCTTAAAGAGTGAACCGGGTTTACAACTGTGTGGGAATTACTCTTTGAGTTATGCCTGTGAATGATGAGCAAAGAGTACCGTAATCTGTACAGCTATAATGAGAGCAGCAAGGACTTAAGCAAGATAGTGGCCTGCTGCAGTCAAATACTTCAGTGATTTTAAGTGGTACATGTGCAAGGCATTAAGTAATTATCTCGCACTTAAGGAGAAAATTATTCTTTCCTCCCCTTCCACTCCTCTTTCTATCCTTCTGATGACTTTAGGGAGAAAGTGTCAGTTTGTTGCTGGTATGTCTTCTCTGTACTTGCTTATCTCCCTTCTAAATCATGTGAAATGCAGAGCTGAGGCCCAGCACATAGTAATAACCTAGAATTTAGTAATATAATTACATTTTTATTTATTTATACTTATGATTATTTTTTAGCAAGTGGTACTGCTTTATGTGATAGGAAATTTCCTTTTTAAATACATTTAAATAATGTGAGTAAACTGAAGTAAATACAAGGTAAGTAATAGTACACATCATACTGATATGGAAGAAGTCACAAAGGTGTTTTTAGGTGACTGTGGTTTGGGCAAGCCTAATGTGAAGGGCAAGGACATCTGAATGTTGTATAATGAATGTAGGCCTCCATCGCTAATTATCTTTATGATTTGGGGAAAATTACCCATTCTCTTCCCTCGGCCTTGGTTTTCTCATTTGTTAAACAAGACCTTGAACCTGTATCGTGGGTGTTCTTCTACGAGTTTAAGAAGCAAGGAGGGCTTGGCCTCTGGGTTTACCTTGTTGACATCCAGGCGCAACTTTTCACTGTTGGCACTAGCAGCCTTCTCAGCCGCTTTCTTTTGGCGCTGGGGTCCCCTTCCAAAGAAGATGTAGTTGACCAAAGCGTATTCCAGGAGGGCCATGAACACAAAGACAAAGCACCCCATCAGGTACATGTCGATGGCCTTCACATAGGGGATTTTAGGGAGAGTCTCCCGGAGGTGGGTGTTGATGGTGGTCATTGTAAGGACAGTTGTGATTCCTGGAAAAAAAAGTGAGAGTTAGAATGATAATGTTCCAATTTCCTTGCTGCTCTCATTATAGCTGTACAGATTACTGTACTCTTTACTCATTCATAGGTATGCACCACAAAATAGTTACTGGGCACTTGTTATGTACCAGCTCTGTGACAGCCCTGGAGATAGGCATAAATCATCAATTTATAGTGAACGTTAATCGCTTTAGAACCTGTCTTTAGTTACATGTGTAATAGTTACAGTTATTTATCTAGTGGGAGGGGGTTGAAAAGGGGTTGAAATGCTGCTCTGTTAAGACACATGTGTAGGCTGAGTGTTGAGAATACACAGAAAACCCAACTAGCCTTGTAGTGTAGCAGCAAAGAGATCAGAAAATGGAGATTTTGGAGTTGCATTTTGAAAAATAAATGGGAGTCATCCATCCAGGCAACTAAGGACTGAGGGACAAAAGTGAGGTTAGATCTTAGGGCATGGGCGGTGAAGAGAGCTTTCTGATAAAGAGGGGCTTGCTTTGTGGGGTGGAAGTACCCAGCTCACCAAATACTCTCAAGAAAGTCAATGTGGCCACATGAGGATATGATGGGAAGACTGGTGAGGAAAGTGAAGGTTAAGTAAGGGCTCCATAATGGAGAGCTATACATACAGAGCCTAATGAGGAGTTTGAACTTGAAATTATAGGCAATGTGGGGCCACTGACCAGCTTGAAGCAGAGAGATGCAGGGACAATTTGTGTTTATGATAATCACTCTGGTAGCAGCGTGGGCATTAGAGAAGCATGTGAGCCAGCGATAAAGAATACCATTGAGAGTTTTTCAGAATAATATGTTAGGAAGGGGAAATAAGATAACTGCAACCGTCCTAAAATTAATGAATGCATTATATAGATGACATGGAGAAATGATTGCAAAAATTGGGAAGCTGGAATCGTAATGTAGTAGAGAAATTAAAAATCTAACCCCCACATTTCTAGATTGGGCACCTAGGCATGTGACGCACAAATAAATTCTACAGAAATATTACAAGATTCCATATGGACAATGCCACACCAGGTGATGGCATTTAAAACTGTAATTATTTGTCCACCCAAGTAAGCATCCCTCACGGTGGGGAGTAGTTTCCCTCAGAGGTATAACTGGAGGGGTAAACAGAGACACGTTGGAAAAAGCACCAGGGGTCTAGAGTTCTGAGGATGGCAAGTTCCAGCTTTGTGAAAATAGAGCTCAGGGTCAAGAGCGCACAGATGGGAGGGGATGAAGTCACCATTTCAGCTGGGATCTCTCTGACTCAGAAACCTGTTTTCTCACACACTACCTAATAGCATATCCCAGAGGTTGCTTTATTTCAGTGATTTTTAAAAAAACATATGTTTTCTGATTTCATCTTATCTCTCAAATAAGATCACAGGTTTTGTCTTGTTTGTATACATGCTCATAAAACAGATAAAAAATGAATTTGAGCATCGGATTCTGAGCATGGCCAGAAAAACTCTGGTCTTGCTTCAGAATTAGGTGTCTGTTGTACAGTCCTCATATCTCTTTATAATATTAGTCTTTTTGAAACATTTTCCAGTTTCATTTTTCTCTTCATTATATCAACTACAGATTATCCTGTATGTCACATATATCATAACACTGACAATGCTGATTTTGCTATTTATCTAAATCTCATTTTAAGGTATTTTTGACCTAGTAACAAACTGTTAGCATGTTATTTTAAACTTTTCTTTTAAAAAGTAAATAAGTTACTTATTTCTCTAACAGATGTAAAATCAATAACAAACTTTTACTTTGAAATAATATATTTACAAATTTCATTCATTCCTTTTTTAGCAAATATTTACTGACCATCATTCACTATGAGACACACTATAGACAAACTATGCAGATAATGAAATCAAAATTAGATATGGACCTTTCTTCAAGGATCTTTCAGTACCAGGAGGAAGATGACATCACAAACCAGATAATTTTAAACTATAATAGTGGTTTGTCTATGAAGGGGAGATTGATAGTATTTTAAGAGGTTAAATCATAGGGACTTGACTCAAACAAGAACTTCTCTCTTCCCTCCTTGAAGCACCACAATCTAAACTTGACACAGTAGCCAAAGGGATCCCTTTAAGAGTGACATCAAACAACCCAATTAAAAAATGGGTAAAGAATCTGAATAGACACTTCTCCAAAGAGGACATACAGATGGCCCATAGACATATGACACGATGCTCAACATCACTAATCATCCTAGAAATGCAAATTAAAACCACAATGAGATAACATCTCACACCTGTCAGAATGGCTATCATCAATAAATCAACAAACAACACAAGCTGGAGAGGATGTGGAGAAAGGGGAACCCTTTTGCACTGTTGGTAGGAACACAGACTGGTGCAGCCACTGTGGAAAGCGGTAGGGAGACACCTCAGAAAGTTAAAACTGGATCTGCCTTTTGACCCAGTGATTCCACTTCTGGGAATATATCTGACGGAACTCAAAACACTAATTCGAAAGAACATAAGCACCCCTATGTTCACTGCTGTGTTATTTATAATCAGCAAGATGTGGAAATAGCCCAAGTGTCCATCGGTAGATAAGTGGATAAAAGAACTATGGGACATTTACACAGTGGAATTCTACTTGGCCATAAAAAAGAAGAAAATTTTACCCTTTGCAACAGCATGGATGGACTTGGAGAATATTATGCTAAGTGAAATAAGCTAGTCAGAGAAATACAAATGCCATGTGATTTCATTCATATATGGAATCTAATGAACAAACTGAACAAACAAGCAAAACAGAGACAGACTCACAGATGGAGAGCAGATGGCAGCTACTGTGGAGTGAGGGCAGGGGTTGGGGGATTGAGCAAAAAGGAAACAGGACTCATGGACATGGACAACAGGGTGGTGATTGTGGGGGTGGGAAGGGGGTAGAAGGGACTGAACAGTAATGAAAAAAATAATGAAAAAAAAAAAAAACCCCCAAAATTAAATAAAACAACTGAAATGTAAACCATAAAATATAAACCATGATACTGCAAAAAGTAAAAATAAAAAATAAAATTGAAATAAAATCACGTTATTTCTTTGATCAATCACTAATTATGCTCAGCATAAGACCTTTACTGTGGCCCCCAACCTGCTTTGTAATCTTCTCGTCCTTTCTCACACACATTGTCCCTACCCCTGAACCCTCTCCGCATTTGCCTCACTGATACACTCATGGCCTGGAATATTCTTATCCAGATAACTGTTGCTTTTCATCCTGTAAGTCTCTGTTCCATTGACATTTTATGAATAAGGTCTACCCTGATTATTCTAACCTGCATCTCTTGGCATTACCAACCTCCCCCTTCTTTACCTTGCTCATTTCCCTCACTAAACTTACCATATAATACAATCTGCATGGCTACTCAATTATTGTCTGTTTTTTACTGTTGGAACATAATTTCCAAAGGGCACTGCTTTATGTCCGGTGCCTAATATATTTGGTGTGGCACAAAGGTGTTCAACAAATGTGTGTTGAATGAATGAATAAATCAATGACTTCTCCAAGTAAGTCATGACTGAATTGAGAACTCATGGTGGAGGAGGTACTATTTCAACATTTAAAGAACTAGTCAGAACTCAAAATAATAAGGATTATTGATTATTTATGTCAAAGATCATAAATTTACTATATATGGAATAGCAACATAAAAATGTTCATGAAATATAACTTATTCTACTCCTGTAGTCTTATAACAAAAGAAAAATAAAGCATACAATAAGTGATATCTTGGATGATTTCTCAAAATTTTCGCTTTGTTTTCTCCTGCCCTCCGCCATGCTACTCCAAAGTATTCATTAGATTTAAAAATTTTTCTGCCTAGCTCTTTGTTACATACTACACTTTCTGATTTCTTGTTCAGGAAAAAAGATGGAAGGGAAGTCTCCCCATGTAAGGAAGCACAGATACAAACTGAATGATTATCAAGCAATATTCCATGAACTATGCTTCAATAAAAATATCACCCTGATGGGACTAATTTAATTACCAACAGCTATTTAGTTAACTAATTTTGACATGAAAGAGCTTTAATACGTGTTTAATTGATTTAATGCTGAATCAGATCATCCAAAGTCTCAGAGTCAAATCCTTATAAAGTGTCAGTCTGGTTTTACCAGGCATCACAAGTTTCAGGGTAAGGAAAGCACGCTTGCACACACACGCACACACACACACACACACACGAGTCAAATTCCACAGGAGAGAGGAAAGACCCACCTAATGCCACTCTTGCGGCTGACGCATCATAGTTAATCCAGAAGGAGACCCAGGAGAGGATAGTGATCAGGATGGAAGGCATGTACGTTTGCAGGATAAAGTAACCAATGTTTCTCTTCAGCTTGAAACTGAGGGACAACCTGGGGTAGGAACCTGGAGAAGTAATTTTAGAATATCATCATTATCAATCAGTACTTGTAAGATACTGTATTTTATTTTTTTTTTTTTTTTTTTTTTTTTTTTATGGGGGGGGAGAGGGATATATTTTGTCGGGTCCGCCGGTTAAGGGTCATAAATGGTTAGTATACCTTCCTACACTGAATTTTAGCCCCTGGTGAAGAGCATTTTCTTCTGCAAAACATGTCTGAGAACACTGGGTTTTTAAATAGCAGGGGTCTTACTTTGGGTTGAAGACATCCCATACTCAGTAATTAAAAGAATGCCCGGTTTTCTCTGCTCAGCCTCATGCACTGGATCAGAGATACTCACTCCCTATAACTGTGATGACAAGACAGTTTGGGACAGTCCTTATGTCTTGCCTCAATTGTTTCTTGGCAAATCCTCCCAGTAAGGTTTTTTGTTTTGGGTTGGTTTTTTTTTTTGCATCTAAGAATAAGGCCACACTCCGATTATATTAAAAAATAGCTCTCTTTCTAAAATTTACTTTAGAGACAGAGAGAAAGATGGAAGAGAAGGAGGGGAGAAAGTGAGAGAGAAAGATTTCATGTTCCACTTGTTTTATGCATTAACTGGTTGATTCTTATATGTGCCCTGACCAAGGATTGAACCTGCAACCTTCGCATATCGGGATAATGCTGTAGCTCTAACAAACTGAGCTGTCTGGCCAGGGCTAAGATCCAAAGTCTCAGGATGATTTTAAATCTGGGGCCAAAGGCTGTACTTTAGGTAATACAGCAACTCCTAAAAGTTTTGTGAAGGTTTTCATGTGGATGCATTATTTTTTTCTAAAACCACAGCATCCACCGAAGTTCAAAAGGGATCCCTGACCCCCTCAGAGGTGGAGAATCACTATTTCTGAGCAATATTTGTAGGAGCTTTAACTAAAAAGTCATATTCCTGAAGCTGGGTCCTTTGTGGCGATCTGAGATTCACATGGTAGAAACTATTTATAACAAAATGCAGTCTTAGAACATAAACAATTCACACTGATAAACAGGGTGTGTGGGGTGAGGAAAGAAATTCCAAGTGACTGAAAGAAAGCCCTGGGTAGCCTTCTTGGGCCAAACCAAGTGTCTTCATACTAAAGTAAGAGTATTCGAAGTAGGAACTCATATCTACAGAGTTCCAGGGTTTTAAAACACTTTGCACTTAGAAAAAGTTTCTGTTATTATTGTTCTTTTTTTTTTTTTAAAGCAAGGGGCTGCACTCCATTCTTACTAAATCATACAACTCGTGTCTGAAGTTGTTTGCAACAGGAAGTGCCTCAGCATTTCCAGTTTGTAGTATTAGCTATGTCTGCATGGGGAATTCACGTTAATGAGAAAACATAAAGAAGAATATTCCTGTGGGCTTATTATTTCCCCCCGAATGATGATGTAGCCAATTACTACTTTGCTGGGCTTTCTTACTGAAAATTTGTGCTGATGAAACCAAGTTTAACCATCTGGAACCTCAGTACTGCAAGAGTAAGGATGGTGAAGGCATCAGGATAATCTCAGGATCGGAAGGGTTTTTAGTTCCAAAACAAGAGGTCATACTACATAAAGGAACCCTACCCTTTGAGGGAAATGGGAGCTTCTCCTTCCCTACCCTCTCAGAGAGCTTCACTGTGGTCAGACTTGAGTGAACTGCAACTTGATTATTCCCAGTATATTTGAAAGAATTAAAATCACATCTGTGAGAAGCATAAAACTGGGCAAACAACTCTGACCCAGGTCTTCATTTCTTTCTGTATTCTGACTCCAACAGAGTCCCTTCTCTGGCAAATGGGAGACCCACAGCTCAGCTGCTCAGCTTGGCGGGTGGGGGGGGGTGCCCTCCGGAAAATAACCCAATGGGCCGCAGTTGAGCAGTGGGCATGGGGAACTGAGGTTCTGAGCAGGTCTCAGCCTTCTGGAGTGGCCCTCCTTCCCTGGACCCTGTCCTGAAATGAGTGAACCCTTTTTCCAAAAGGCCATGGAGACTCTTTTGCCCTAACCCTCTTCGCTGATACACACCTGTGGAAAAAACTACCTTCTTGGTGATAAGTTTGTAATCCACGATGGAGAACTGGGGCAGTTCGATCTTTGTTACTCCCGTTACCGCGTTGTCATCCCCGCGCCAGTAAAACTCAATGTCGTCAGTTGTGTATCCATCTGTAAAAGAAAATATATACACACAGACAGATACACAAAACAAAAGACGAACAAGAAACAAAACAGAAAGAATAAAGTTTAGAAGATGAACTACGTGAATGATAATAGATGCAGATAAAGGCTGTTGTGATAGATTAGGTACCCTGGTAAGTACCTCAAGCCTATCGCCACATTTAATCCTCACAACAAACTCAGGAGGGAATTATAATGAAGCCCACAAGAGGAATCAAAGGCTTAGAGAAATTAATAGGTTGCAGTAAGTCTTACAACAAGGAAGTGGCATAATTGGGACTTGAACCTAGGTTTATGTGGTTATGAATCTCATTTTTTCAAACATTATCATATTACTATATAACCCCGGACAACACTCTTAAGACAGAAGAAGAGAAAAATCATTTAAGATATCAGTATAGCATTGAAGGTTACCAAACTCTCCCCGCAATATAAAATACCTGAATTACATCATGTTTGGGTTTCAGGTCAGAAGAGAACTGATGGTTAAGAAGTGAGTCATCAATTTGTTAACACTCACGGACATGGTCTCCAAATTGGATCTTGTAGCACATCTGAATTCCAAAAAACTCCTCCAAAACAAACCTCAAAACCACATTGATTCCACCAGTTTCAAGGAATAAATACTGTACAAATTTAGAGTGGACACTATCAATGCACAGTACATTTAGGTGGTACGCTTCCATTCATTCAGTGATTGTTTCCTGAGCACCTACTATGTTCATCAGTGCACTGGTCCTGGGGATAGGACTCTGTATAACAAAGACCCGTCCTCTGTTATAATGACACTTTCAATCCATGGGGAGGAGTAGAATGAGCACACATACCCTAAGTAACAAGCACACATACAACTGCAATGAATAAACACATATTCAATTGCAAACAGCACTTGCTGTCCAGGGAAGCATGCAACAGAATCTAGTGAATGTGTTAGAATTATACAAACTCACGCACTCACACCCTCAACAGCGTACATTCTTTGCTTATCCCATTTATTTCTTTGAAGAACTTTAGCATCTCAATAGTTGAATTTTTGCAAGCATGGGAAATGGGACAGATATTGCTCCCCCAATGTCAAAAGCAATCAGAACCAATTAAAAAGACAGCTGAGGTTCTTTGCCTTTTGGCATTTGACTAGTTAGCGTAACAATAAGGACTAGAATGCCAATCCTGTGACTCTTAGCTCTTATGATTTTGAATAAACCACATTTCCTCCAAAGAGAGAGAGAGAGTCATTTCCAAAAAAGTAGAAACAAATTATTTTTCAAAGAACTGCGATGCCCTCGATTGAAAATTTATGTCAACCACAGAACAGCTCAGCAACATCTTAACTTTATTAGAAATCTGCAGTGCTCATTTCTAGGAGCCGTGATTTTTATCTGATGTAGAAATATGATTTTTTGGAAGAGCTGTTGAGACTTGAATTTTTGGTTTTGCAACTACAGGCTTTTGGAAGATAGCTAATGATTTTGAAAAGCCTTCTTTAGTTGAAAACATCATAAATTATATAATAATCAAAACTGTAGAGTTTTATTATATGATATACAACCAGAATTTTTATTAGCGTGACTTTGTTCAGAGCCTTCTGTTTTGTTAGACATTGTCTTTCCTCGTATAAAACTGATTTTAAAGGGAAGTCCAGGTAATAAGCAGATTCTCAGAAAAGAGTGTCTAACTGCTCATTAACCTGGACTTTCCCCATTATATAGTCTCGACCTAATTCTTAGAACTGAGGCGTCTGTCCCAAGGGACAACTGCTCTCTTTCTATGACTGCAACTTTCCTACCATGGCCATGGGAACCCTCCCAGTTCGGAGCTTCATCTCAAACATAATCCCATTTCTCACTTGTTATTTGCACACATCTCTCAGTTATGAAACTTTTCAGCCAATGAAGATCCCACCCTTGATAAAATAGTTTAAAATAACAAAATAAAAGAAAGTTGCTTCTACAATCAACCTAGATAACATATTCTTTTGAATTAGTGTTTCGAGTTTCTTTGGCTAAATTTCATAGTAAGAGTCAACTTCATAATAAGAGTCAAAGGAGGACACTACATAACGACAAAGGGAGCAATCCAACAAGAAGATATAACCCTTGTAGACACTGATGCACCCAACATAGGAGCACCTAAGTAGGTAAAGCAAATCTTGATGGACATGAAGGGAGATTGACAGGAAAGCAGTCATAAAAAGGGATTTTAGGGCTTCAGTGGATAGATCTTCCAGGCAGAAAATCAACGAGGGGACAGTGGCCTAAAACTGCACAGTAGGTCAAATGGATTTTATTGATATCTTCAGAGCATTTCACCCCAAAGCAGCAGAATATACATACTTTTCAAAGGTACATGGAACGTTTTTCTAGGATAGGCCACATCTTAGGACACAAATCAAGTCTCACTAAATTTAAGAAGATGGAACTCATATCAAACATCTTTTCTGACCATCATGGTATGAAACTAGAAATCAATCAGAAGGGAAAAAGATGAAAAACACACAAAGACACGGAGGCTAACTAACATATTACTCGACAATCAATGGGATAACAGTGAGATCAAAGAAAAAAATCAAAAGACACCTTGGAGCACATGGAAAGGAGAACACAACAACCCCGAATTTATGGAACACAGAGGAAGTAGCTCTAAGAGGGAAATTCAGAACATTACGGGTCTATGTTAAGAAACAAGAAAAATCTCAAACAATATACACTTAAAGGAACTTGAAAGAAAAACAAAGTCCAAAGTGAGTAAAAGGAAGGAAATAATAGACAAAAGCAGACAAAATGAAATAGAGTCCAAAAAAAGATCAATAGTACAAAAGATCAATATAACTGAGAGTTGGATAATTAAGATTCTGGAATCTGACACCATAGTGCAATGTGGTTATATAGACTTCTTGGCTACTGCTGGTCTCAAAAATCCCAATCTTCTTGACTTCATTTTGAGTTAACCAAGTATAGAATGTTGCAAATGGAAAGAAAATGCCTGCCTTTGCATCACTGGTTTCTGAAGATGAAAGACCAACAACCCATGACAGTGCCATGATGGTCAAGTTCAAAGCCAACTCATATAACTGTGTAGGATGAGCTGAAAGCAGACCTAGTTTTCTTTTCTTTTTCTGTGAACCTTCTCTGAAGGAATACTTAGCAGCCTCTGAAAGTGGTTAAAAAAATAAAACACATGCAAATATTTATGACCTGACTTTTACAGTTTTCATAGAAATAGTGAGTGAAAAATAATTAGATTTCTTTGGAAAGATATCAGAAGGAGGAGATGCACTGGAGCTCCCCATTAATGTCTTGCAAATTAAATTCATCTTTTATATTTTATTCATGGGATTCTAGAAACTGAGTCATTAAATTATATTGTATTGTAATCAGCAAAAATATAACCCAGATAAATTCAGACGGCTTATGAATAAACCAAAATACAAATTTATTGAAATTTACCTGGAGGAATTAAAACTGCATAAAATGTTGTAAGCCTCAAATCAGGACAGGTAAATATATAAATTTTTAAATGTATATAAGATGTGAATGGTGGACATGCTGTCTTTCAAATACTGGTAAGAACGTGTAGTATATAAGATCTAAGGAGTAAAAATGCCATTTGAACAAAATTCACACACTGAACATGTTCTCACAAGATGACATTATCTTATTACATAACGTGGCATTTTAAAAAGTTTTTTCCTCTTGATAGCAGTCTACATGTTTATTTTGTTATCTGCTAAGTAAGTACTTCATTTCAGAAGGATCTTACTGTATAAATAATATGAACTAGTACCAAAAAATTAAACAGAGATGGCAAATGAGAACATTCAGAATAAATAATCAGTGACATCTTTTCTGTTCAAGTGGGAAATTGAAGTGACACTGTTTTCTTGTTACCTTATTTAAACTTTGTTCTTCGTCTGAACTGTTGAATGTTATAGGGCAATGATCTATTTCTATTTCTCGTTGCATCTAACATAGCAACAGGTATCCAGTAACACAGTAGTTGTTTTAGCTGGTTAATTCTCAGTCATCACAACCAACTGGTGACAACCGACAATTCTGGGCTAGTGTAACTGGGATAACTCACATTAGTCATATAGATGGACTCAATATTTTAGGAACTATCTTATCTCAAATTATCAGCCCTATATATGTTTATCACAGCAAATTAAAAATGTTTTTCAATGGAATACCTCTTTGTAAACTTAGTATATTACTGCTCTATTAGTATTTTAAATTTTATGTGGTTACTTTGTTAGTTTTAAGTTACTACTTGTAAAACTTAATTTATGTTCTGGGAAACACTAAGCCAGTGAGATAGGCTCATGGGAAAACTTCTACAGTCCATGTACTAGGAGTGAGTGCACATTTGGGCTCCTCTTATAGTTACGATGTCAAATATAAACATTTAACAAAGTTTAGGAAATCCCGCGATAAAGAATCTGTTTAATTTTACTCACCCCTGGAATTTTCCAAACCCATTTGGCCAGATACATTTTCTTAGGATGTAAAAAATACCCACCCAGCCCTGACCAGTGAGGCTCAGTTGGTTGGGCATCGCTCTGCAAAGCAAAAGGTCGCCAGTTCATTTCCCCTCAGGCACATGCCTGAGTTGCAGGTTTGGTCCAAGGTCAGGGTGCTTATGAGAGACAACTGATTGATGTCTGTCTCGCACATTGATGTTTCTCTCCCTCTCTTTCTCCCTCCCTTCCCATCTCTAAAAATAAATAAATAAAATCTTAAAAAAATGCCTACCTAGGTGTATTTCATTAAATGCCAGAGTTATTCACACATTTTAGGGTGATTTAGTTAATGTTCTCTGAAAAGCCAGGGAAGACTTTGAGAAGACTCATTGTTCCTCAGAAATACATCTTGCTTCTTTGGTGGAGTAAACATTTCTTTGCTCTTAAAAAAGTTTTGAGGAGAGAACGAAACATTTGCAAATAACAACTAAAATTGCCTTTTAAGGGAGCAGGGCAGACAGACATTTCAGGAAAGCGCACAACTGAATGGAAGAAGACAAACGTTTTCATGAGACTCTGTGACCACTTGGAAGTCTATCAGCCACCATCAGAGCGCACTCCACCTCAGGCAGATGCCCGGGTGCTGGGCAAAGGTGCCAGACTGAGTACAGTCAATGGCCAATTAAAGTTGCAGGGAGTTTGCAAAAGAGAAAGAGACACGCTTCTCAGCCGCGACTCTTGAATTCAGCAATGAGAATGTTCCAGGCACTCTGAGTGATTGCCCTGGCTCCTTCATTGCATCTTATTCTTCACTCTGTGTTTCAGATGGACTGCTAGACACGATTTTTGTGCTGTCCAATCATTTTTAGACCTCGAGCAGCTCAGAATAATCGACCTAGGGTAAGTCAGATGATTATCTAGTGGCATCTTAGGAAGGAAGGACGACGCCATCAAGTAATGGCCCAGTGTTCGCCCTGCATCAAAGACAAGCTATTTTTTGTGTCATTACTATTTTCAAATTCAAATCTTATGATGTAAGGGAATAGGAAATCAATCACACTCAAGTAGAATGCCAGATTTTGTGCTTTCAAGATCATTTCTTAATTTGAATTTTAATGCAAATCTTAGCGTTTGCTGTCCCTGTATGGAAGCAGGGTGGTCTGGTGGCTAAATCTGCAGGGTTAGCTGCATGATATTCCTTAAGCTTCCACTCTTATGTTTGGAGAGGTAATGAAGTTGGTGGTCCAAGTAAAAGAAACCGATTCAAAATAATCATAAACAAGAGTTGCCAAACAACACTAACAATCACAGCTACCAGTAAAGAGCCCTTGGGTGTCAGGCACTGCCTTAAACTCTTTACATGTCTCTATCTAGAACCCTATAAAGTAGATTGGGTTAAGTTACCAGGAATCCTCCCTGCTCCCTGATGAGGCTTTTTCCATATGCCTGAGCCCTGAGCAGGAAGTAGCAGAGAAGACGCAGAGACCTTTTGGCTACAGGGATAGATTGGCAGTCCTCAAATTTAATGTGTATAAAGTAATCTTTTTAAAATGCAAACTCTGATTAAGCAGGTGGAGTCTGACATTCTGCAGTTCTAATAAGCTCCCAGGTGGTGAGGATGCTGTTGGCCCGTGGAACATCCACAGGAAGCAAATGATTTTCAGAGCAAAAGTCAATAGACCCTGGCCTGGGAGTCAGGCGAGGAATGTCTGGTACCTAGTCTGAGCCAGAGAAAAACAATGCTGCTTCTGAGTAAAGGTGTTGTAAGTTCCCAAGTCAAAATATCTTCTCCCAGTTCTGCTTCCTTACAAGGGACACTATGTCATATTTCTGATGCTGGTTTTCGTTAGTAATCTATGACCTGTGACCGTGAATCAGGCAGTGATAGCAGAGAACAGAGAAATGGGGTCTAAAGGTTTTCGGTAAATTTGCATTCATGGCACTTTTCTGTGAATATTTAGCTTCATTAGGACGAACAGTATTTCACTCTGGCATTAGATCTCTGCATCTTTTATTTGTATTCCTCAACGGACTAGTCAAGAACCTTTCCGGTTCCCCCTCCTCTAATCTATGCTATCATGCTGCTATTATTATTTATTTTAAAAATGGGTTGCTGCTGCCATTTCTAGGCCTAACAAACAAACAAAAACACAGAATGAGAAAGGAAAATATGGAGAACTTCTTGACGGCCTTCCCTCAGGTTCAGAAGAAATGCAAACCCTTCAGCGGCATTAAAGCCCCACTTCTGTCTCCCTTGCAGCCACACCCTCGGTCCCATTTCCTCCTCCTCCAAAGCTCCCACCTTCTGCTCACACTCCAGGAATCCTCTGACCTCCAGGCCTTGGCTCAAGTTGTTTCCATGACCTGAGATATTTTTCTCACCGATCAGATGCCTGCAAACCTTAGGTGCCCGTTGCCACTGTCTTCTTTCCCAATACGCTGCTGTCTCATCCCCGGCCCTCCCCACTCTGTTGGGACCCTTCTTGCTTCCCTTCCTCATGTTTCCAGTGCACTTTGCTGTCATTTCTGCTCCTCATTCTCACTGCCAGTTTTGCATGAGATGATCTGTAGATGAGTGGGTTTCAGCCCACAGACTATTCTGGAGGGTGAAGAACCAGGTCTGAGACTTCTCCGTGACCCTTCTCCTCCTTCATGCAGGTCTTAGGACTAAGTGTGCTGTTTGTACCACAAGCTTGCCTGGTTGAACTGTCCCATGGTCACCTTTTGCCTGTGGCCCACCAGGTACCCCTCTTCGGAGTGCAGTGGTGCACAGACACATTTGCTGAACTGCGAGGTGGTAGAACCATAAACCTGGGCATCCTCTGTATCATGGTGTGTGGAATCCCCAGGCACCAACCTTTGGCATCAGTAAAAGGAAGGCAGTGGCGCTGGGACCGGTCTGTGAAAAGAGCTACTACATTGAAGTAAAGGCCCCTGTGCTGAAAGAAACTTCCTGATGTTGCTGACTTTTATGTATATTGTCATTCTTAGGCCAGCAAATGTACCTTATGAGTGGCCATGGCCCTTGGGTAATGCCTTTCTCTGGGCTGATAGATTTTGGAAACCAATCTGCCACAGTTGCCTCCAGAGGCAGCTGATACCTACAGCTCAAGTGGAATAATGCTCTCTGGTGACAAGGGGATATGGTCACAGGGAAGAGTTTGTTAACTCAAGGGTGATAACAGAAGATGTTTAAATTAACAAGGCCAATTGGATGGCCTGGGGTAGGCACAGCTGTGTAACAAAATGCCATCAAACCCATCTGCTTTCTAATTGGAGGTGGCAGAGGAAGTGACGGCCTCGCCGGCCAGTGTTGTAAGCGGTCTGGGCTTCTCCCCCTTAGCCCATTCTTTTATGCCTCCGCATTGTGATGGGGTCGACTGAGGATGTGCGTGTTTAGGGATGTCGGCTGGGTGCTCTTGCAGAAGAATTTTTGGCCTTTAAGCATGGCTGGCCTGTGACATGGACTATTAGCATGTGTCTTGACTAATTAGAAAATCTTCCATACTGCTCTTAAGCTCCAGATATAAGCCCCCTTCCTTTTTGCTTACATAATACCCTCTATTAGCATTTGATAAATTAAATTATCTGGTAAGAAATCTATCTCCTATACAGCAGGTCTTCAAACAATGAATAACGTTGTTTCACTCAATGTTATTTTGTCATTAGGTTGTTGGATGTCATGGGAACTTAACTCTTGTTTCTATCGACTAGCCAATGATAAAACTGATTTCCATATAAGTCACTTTGCTTAAAATTATAGGACCTATCAATGACGTTAAGTGAGGACTTGCTGTACTCAGTTGTGAGTTCTTATTTGAACAAAGGGCATGCATTCCTAAATCTGAGGCCATGGCTTGGAGTGGGAAGGTGGCCGATATCAGATTGCTTGGATGACCAGAACTGTGTTTGGTGAGCTTATGGGCTTATGCAAACAGCAGGAGAAAGGCCTAGGGAAATGAGGCATGCTAGCTGCTCTTATTCTAACCTAAAAATAATTACATCAGTGATTGCAAACTAATAGATACCAAAAGCGAACGTAATTTTCAATATGGGGAGGTGCTTAGGTGATTTTTGCAAGCTGCTGCTTGGCCTACTGAGTTGTAGCTCTTGCATCTGCACACTGAATATTTCCAACCCACATTGTCCAAGACAAGTTGCCCAAATGCCTAACTAAGGCCACACCTTTGACTTGACAGCAGATAAGTCCGATGTACTCGGTGCCTTATGCTGATCCTACCAATCCAAATCGACTTTCTTATTAGTAGCTTGGATATTAGTAACTTAAATATTCTTCAACATCCAACATTAAAGCACACTATCCACAAAGATTTAATAAAGCAAAACAAAAAACCTTAAGTGCTAAAACTTATTTCCTTAGTCCCTAAGGATTAGACAATTGAAGATAATAGGGTAATTTTCTGACTGGAACACAACTCAATTGATTTTCAAATTCAAGGGCAGTTTCCAAACCACATTATCTTATAGAACTATGGTTCTACATGACAAATGGTTTCTATGCAGAGAGGGGAAAATATAATGATCTAATATTACCAACACAGCAAATGGTATTTAATATAATAGCCCTATGACTTAAAGAGTGATTTACCTTAGCAGCGTCCTCAAATTTTAGTGAGCCAACCATTTACCCCATGACCTATTAAATATGCCTATTCGTGAGCCCTACCTACAGGAGGTCTAACTGTGTAGGTACATTAATACATGTGCCAGCTGATTCTGATATATGTTCACACATTCATGCGTGGAGAGAATCTGCTCTAGAGTTTGAAAAATTCCTCTAAAATTTCAAGAATGTTCTAGGGCATCCATATCTTTATATTTTCTTAGATGTGGGGTATCCTGGGGACTATGGGACTCTATATAACCTTGGAGTCTACATCTGAGATAATGGACCTCTCCTCTGGCCTAAAGTACTTTGGTCCAAATTTGTCACTTCCGTACGCCCACGGAGCACGTTCTGTGGGCTCTGCTCTCCATCCCTCACCACTCATATCTTGGACCATGACCATGTCGTGCCAAGCCTGCAGAGCTGCTGTCGCCGCCGAGCTGGTTTCCCAATAGTCTAGACTCTGGTCAACGTCTTCCAATGGCTTCTCATTTTGCCTAATCGTAAAACAAACCAGCCTCGTCACATGATCCAACTCGGAGCCTGACTGCACCTTTCGGCCAAACTGTACTGGCTTTTGATTTGCTCTTTATAGGAACGGCAGGTCATTTCTGTCTCGAGGCCTTCACACTCGCCCGTGCTCCCCTTCATGCAGACGCCCACACGGGTGCCTCTTCCTCCCGGGTCAGGTCTCGGTTTCAGTGACCTCCTTGTGAAGCCTGGCCCCCTGTTTCTTACTGTGTGCTGTTGCCCTGATTCCCCACGACTGCTGCTCTCTTCATTTTTACCTTAATTTTCTTTATAGTCAATCACTCAGAAATCGGCGTCTCTATTTGTTTACTCTATTGTTGTTCTCTGGGCACTAAATGTCAATTTCTATAGGGCAGGAAAGCGGGGTTGTGTCTATGTAGCTCACCTGGATCTATAAAACATCTAGGACATTGCTTGGACATGACAGATGCTAAATACATGGTTTTGAATGACTAAGTAAATCCCGATCCTGCTGATTAACATCTATGTCGGACAGTGAGTTCAACCAGGATGCCACAGCACACTGGTTTGTGAGAATTTTTAGAACAACCAGTACCTGACTATTTAGCCAGGGGCACTGACCTCTTTTCCTTTAGATTGTCACATAAAAAAAAATGACAACAGCCAAAATACAACAATAGCCGTCTAGTGTGGATGAATCAAAATTACAGCAATTTCCGTCATTGTTGGCACAAAACATATATTTTTGGGTGTGCTACAGAATTGTAGTGATTAGTTTATATGTGACATGAGATGAAAACGATTGAAAATTGCTGATATAAGAGATAACATAGGCCTTATTACCTCCATGTGTTCGAAATAAACCAAAAACATCGTTAGTAGGTATGTCATTTAAACTGTCAGATTAATAACTGACTTTTAAAAAGAAGTACTGGACAAAAGCCACAGCAAAGTACGAGGCTGTATAAATTCACAGATGGGGAGACAGCTGACGGTTTTTTATTTAGATGGGAGCGTTGCCATTGTGTATTAAGTACGACAGTGTTTGGAGGTTTATTTAATATTCATACGATAAAGGAATAGGTCCTCTTGGTTCGTCATGATTTATGCAGAGGTGATACTTTTATAAAGTGTCTTACTGAAAAAATAGATTTCTGTTATTAACCTACTGACATATTCCTCTGCTTCTTATTCCCTATTTTGTTGTCGTCCTCCAGCTTCACCAACAAAACAAGGCACCGTGATGAATACATGGTTTTAAAATAAAAAGGAGCAGAGATGAAGTAAGTGAAATTTAAAAACAGAATTTAAATTTAAAACAGAGTTTAGTGCCAAACACACACACACACACACACACACACACACACACACACACACACACAGAATCAGATGAAGGCAAAGGAAAACTGATGTTTTGCTAGATTTTTAAAATTTGCAAATATTCAAATTTAAGCAAATAGGATCATTGAATAGGGTAACTTGACATCATAATTTAAGATTTGTTGTAACAGAGAACCACCAGCATAACTTAAAGTCTTCTTAAAGTAGTAACCTTGAACTAAGAGATTCTATCAGATCTGAATCTGGTTCCTCTAGCTTCACAATTTATGCCAGGGATGTGGCGTATTTAGAAGGATGACTACTGTGGATAAATTCAGGGTCTCTGCCCCCATGAAAGTCAACCTCAGTGGGAACTGCTCCTCTCCTCAGCCCCTGGGGAAACTGGACTGTACCCCCACACCAGCCAGAGCCAATTATACTTGGTTGGATGTCTTCTCTAGGCTTGATCAATCACATCCCTTCCCTATGGAACTTCCCTATGGAACTAAAAACCAGAATAAGAAAAGGCCATTATTTGGAGAGGGACGAGAGAATTAGGAACGAAGAGCTGTAACAGGCAGTAAGAAAGTGGGGAAAGTCAATGTGCAGAGTCAGAATAAGGGTGAAAAGATGTTACAAGAGAAGGTCCATGGGGCTTCTGAAAAAAATCAGAAGGAGGTAGAGAGAGATGTGGACAAAGAAGCACTCTTATCCCTAAAGCCTAGTTTAGGTCCCAATACCCAAAGAATCTTGGATATCTCTGGAACCCTAGTTATTCCCAAATAACTAGGGATGTTATTTTGGGGGATGTATCTGAGATTGCTTGTTACACTTTTATTCTATACTTATTTATTGAATGCCTACTATGTACATGCATGGTTCTCAGCATTTATGGTACATTGCTTTAAAAAAAAAGATGAAAAAAACACTTCTCCTCATTGTGAATGCATTCTTTCCAGCAGGAGAAAACAGACAACAGACAGTAAGCATAACAAACAGGTGAATTATGTGCTGCATTAGGAAGCAATATGATTTCTATGCTATGGACAAAAATGGAGAGCAAGGTAAGAAGTGTGCGGGGTTGTGGGAAGGCCTCCAGGTTGCCATGTCACACAGAGAGATCACTGCAGGCCTTATTGCAAAGCTGACATGTGAGCAAAGACTGAAAACTGATGGAGACCTCAGTAGTGAGCCCGTCTGTGGAACTGCCCGTCGGGCAGATAAAGGAGGTGGTGCAAAGGCCCACAGTAGGGATGGCGGCTGGTGTATTGGAAGGGCGACAAGCAACCCAGCGTGGATGGAACAGAATAAACAAGGTGAAGGAACAGGAGAGGAGGTCAGAGAGGTACTGAGGGAGGGGGCGTCTGTCATGAAATCATGCAGGCTATTGTCTGGAATTGAACTTCTACTTTAAGGGCTTTTAGCAGAGAAACAACGAGGTCTGGTGTGAGATTAAGGAAATTATTCTAGCTTCTACCTGACAATGATCAATATGGGGGCTGGTAAAGTGTGAAAAAAGAAAACCTGTCAGAATGATACAGGGTGCAGCCAGGGGGCCCCCCAAAAAAAAAGATTTAGAAAGGTGTCCAGAATTCAAAGTGTATAGGAATATTGGAGAGACATATAAGATGTCCTCACTCCCCCCCCCCCCCCCACGGGAAAGAAAGAATGGAGCCAGGGCCATTGAGAGCTATTTTGCATAGCAACAGTTTTGGAGCTAACCTCTGGAGGAATGGTTATTTAACATATCTATAACCTTTAACTGGTTGCATAGATATGTTAAATAGCAGTGGCCAAGTTTGGAGCCAGGCAGAAGGGAGAAGGTAGTAGCTTGGGGACTCAAGATGGAACTAGGGGGACTCAAGATGGGAACTAAGGGCTGCTCTCCTGAGTGAAAGACTGGGACTCAGGAGGATGTAACTAAAGTCTGGACTCCTGAGCAGGAAGAAAGGTAGTGAGCAGGGACTCAAGATGGAACTAGCAGGGACTGAGGATGGAACCAGGGGACTCAGAATGTAACTAGGGGCTGCACTCCTGAGTGAGAAGGGCTTGAGGACTCAGGATGTAACGAGGGGCTGCGCTCCTGAGTGAGAAGGCCTGGGAGAGAGAGCCACACGGTTTCAGCAGAGTGAGGACCCCCCTCTTGGGGAGGTGAAAGAGGGAGCCACGTGGTTTTGGCAGGGTGCAGACCCCCTCTTTCCCAGGTGAAAGGGAAAAACCACGCAGCTTTGCCAGAATGGAGATCCCTGCAGCCAGGTGAAGAAGAAAGCCACATGCTTTTGGTGGAGTGCGGACTCCTGCAGCTTTGGTAGAAGAGGCCCACGCGGCTTTGGGTGCCCCCTTTGGCCGCGTGGCCTGAAAAAAGCAAGAGAGACTTTGACTGGAACTGGGTACAAAGGACTCTTGCCAGTGGACCATGAGAGGGTACCACAGTACTTTGGATTAACTCGAGATCCTGCACAGTGACACAGCTGACGGTGCCAGCGGCCTGCAACACAGACGTGTGCTCTTTTCCTGATTTACGGTACCCGGAGTTGGGACAGTGGGAGAAGGGAGCGCTGTGTGGGTGTAGGTGTATACCCTAAAGGACTTTGATATTTTAGTGGTGGCATTAGGCCTGAGTAGCATTAAATAAACATTTTGTTTCCTTTTCACAAATCTCTGGCATTAAGAGATGTCTTTCCAATTGGCGGCGGACAGAAGGGCCCAGTAGATTTTAGTATTCTGTTTTTGGGAGGGGCCCCTGTTGTATAGCAGTTTTGGGCATCCCTAGGTGGGCCAAATATTGTATTGCCCCTCCCTCGGACCTCCTCTTGTTCGGTAACAAGAAGACTTCAGTAGTAATTTAAGTAAGAGATGATGGGGACCTTACATCATGGTGGAAGCAAAGGAGATGGTGAAGGGTGGTGGGATTTTAGAAATATTCTGAAGTCTCAGCTAATAGGATTTCATGTAGGAAGTGAAATAAAGAGAGCAGACTATTACCTCGTAAGGTTTCTGTCCTGAATAAACAGAAGGATGGAGTTGACATCAAATGAGATGTGAAGGGCTCACACATTACAGATTCTGGCAAGAATGTAAGCTCAGTTCAAGACGTACAATTGAATATATGAAGTCTGGTGTTTGGGAGAGAAGTCTGGATTGGAGATAAATATTTGGGTATAATCAGCATATTTATGATGTTGAAAGCCATGAAACTGATGAGCTAGTCGAAGGAAGAAATCCAAAAGCTGAGTTCTGGTGTACTCTTGTATTAAGAATCCAGGTTGAAGAGAAAAAAACTGCAAAGGAGGCAGAGAAAAATTTTGTAAGTAAGATAAGAAGAAAAGCTAGAAAGAGTATGGTAAATACAATCAAAGGAAGAAAACAATAAGGAGAAGGGAATAATCAACAGGGTCAAATGATCCTGCTGTAACACAGGGCACAAGCTGAGAACTGAAGAGTGCCCACTTGAGTTAGCAATCTGAAGGTCACTGTCAGGCACAACAAATCCAGCTTTGGTGGCATCGTGGAATGGAGAGGCATACTGGCATGGTTTTAAGGATAACATGAGAAAAGAGGTGACTAAAGAAAGTTTGCTACAGAAGAGGGAAAAGAAGTAGTATGATAGCTAGCAGGGTTTGTTGGTTTGTTTCTCTAGAGTTGGAAGAAATCATAAGAGCATTCACGTGCTATTGATGGGAGTAATCAACCAAAGACTAGAAACTGGTGATGTGGGGAAGAGAGGGTGAACTGCAAGAGTCATCCTTTTGAGTGGGCAGGATGCAGGAGGTATATTTAGATGGGAGCATGGGAACAGCAGGGGAAAGGCTGATGTGTGGGTGTGGACGCTGGGTGTGGTGGTGGGAATGTTCTAAGTTCTCTTATGATGATTCAGTTTGCTCAGTGAGGTGGGAAGCAAGGTCATTAGCCAAGAGTAGGAATCTGGCAGGAGATGCTGAGAACATAAGAAGGCAAGGGGGAAGGCATGAAGTGGTTGTTCAGGGGAAAGGAAGAATGAATGGACCAAACAAGTACATCACTTCCACTAACATTAAATGCTTACCTGTTAACCAGTGTCACCCCAACTAAAAATGCTTACCTGAAGTTCATGGTCATGAAGTTAAAGGTAGACCTGTCAGGGTCCTTCATTGCACTAGCTTAAGTGGGCTTTTTCTTTGTATCCAAAGAGTCTTGATTAGAATATAGAATTACACGGAGACAGTTTTGCCTCCTGAAGTATCTATGGGTGGCAGTTTTATTTTGATGTTTAGTAATGAAAATCTAGGGCACTATTATGTGTTTTTTTTCTTCTAGCATATCTAGGCATACCTAGTCCAAACTGTTAAGGATTTTAAATTTGATATACTGGGGAAAAATATGTACTCAAAATTCAGAAAGACAATTTTTAAAGGACAGGCTATAATATGTTGTCTTGCCCATGCCATTTTCCACTTCATCACTAGCATGCAATGCTGACAATATAATGCATATTTTAGGAACTTTGCATAACAATACTGGTAAACTTCAGTAAGACTCCAATTTGCTTTATTGTTTTAAATTAGCTGGGTTTGAAATGAAATATCCTTTGAGACCACAAGGCCATGTCTTGCTACAGATGGAATGTCTGTGTCCTTACAAGTTCTCATATTAACATTGAATCTCCAGTGTGATGACATTTGGAGGTTGGATGTTGGGAGATTAATCATGTCATGAACATGGGTCCCTTAGGCTGGAATTAGTGCCCTTACAGGAGACACCAGGAACCCCCCCACCCCTTCCACCCTGTGGGGACACAGAAAGAAGGTGGCTATCTGTGAACCAGGAAGTGGGCTCTCATCAGACATTGAGTCTGCTGGTGTCTTCAACTTGGACTTCTACCTCCAGAGCCATTAGAAATGAATGTCTGTCATTCACAATTCGTAGAGTCTATAGTATTGTTACAGCAGCCCAGAGAAACTGAGGTGCTTCACACACACAGATGGAGGCAGACAGGTACACACACACACACACACACACACACACACACACAGTGTCTGAAGTCACATGACTTCTCTTGGGGTATCAGGTGGCAGGGGAACACACATCCCTTTATTAGATTATTGATGATGATGATAAATGATAACCAGAGTCTACTGAGTTAAACCATCATATGACAAACACTATGAAATGCTTTAAATTATCTCTTAATCTTATGATCATCAGGTTACTTTTATTTCTATTTTGGTTTGTAAGCTGTCAGAAACATTGAGAATTGGGATTTTCATTATGGTAGGAAAGAACTACAGAAAGAAAGAAAAATGGAGTATTTTATCTTGAAAAGAGTATATATTTCCTAGATCTGTCCATTAAAAACACCTCAGAAATGATGTACCCTGTGACAATAAACACCCCTGTTGCCTAGATTGTAGTCCCTTATCATTCCCTACTAAAAAGAACCACAGCTATTTAGAAAAATAAGTCATTCCCAGTTTGGGGCAACATAGAAAGAATAACTTGTCATACTAGAAAGCAAGGAAGGAACCAAAGAATACTACTGTGTATTAAAAAGTCCCACAGAACACCTTAAGGTAAGAAATAGAAAAATTTTTGCCACAGCTTTGCCTCCAATATTTAAATTAGATCTTGCTTACCTGACTGATGATAAGGCACACATGTTCTTATACTAAAGAAAAAAAAACAATGTATTTTAAGTGCTTCTTCCTTCAATACAATTCTCAAGTTTGGTAGTTATTGAGCAGTAAACCTACAAGAAGCACCTACCATTTCAGTCACTATAATGATTACCCAAGAAGCAAACATTTTTGCAAGTTCACTTAGAATTACTGAATAATTTTTATATTATTGAAAAGAATCTGTATCCTACAGGATAAAGTGACAAGTGACTTGTCCAGAAGAACCATTCCACAAGTATTTTTTAAAAAATGCTTTGGTCAAGAAGTCTTCTTGGGTCTTATTAGACGATGCTTTTGCAATCTAATATCACCCCCTGGATTTCCTCAGGGATAGCCATTACCACAATTGGATACTTTTTTGGATGAAGAAGGAGTTAGACATGTTCAGACACATGACTGGGAGGCTCAGAGCAATAACTAAAGGGAAACTGTAAGGAGCATTGGTAGGAAGTACAAACGAAAGCTCTGGACCACAGACTTAAAGTTAAGTGAGAGCCTAGGTTCATATCCCAGCTTTGCCCGGTTCTCAAATGCATTCCACTGTGTGGAAAAATGCTGCAGTCAACAAATGTCTTTTCTCACAGATTAACTTTTGAGGCCCAGATTCAATACCCATGTATACGAGACAATATCAGCAGCCCATATTAAACCCCTCCCTTCTTGAATAAGTGGTAACAGCAGTTGTCATTTTTATAAAATATTTTCATTTTATGGTAATTCCTTCATGAGTGTTTGCCTTATTTTTGGAAGGACTTCATTTCATGCCCGAATCCCTCAGAGTCCACCTATGACCTCATTAGACATACTCCACCACACACTGATACCACCACCACCTTGAACTGATAACCTAGGGGCATTTGTAAATAACCAGACATTGTATGCACATTAAATAACCCTAAAGGAAGAGTATTATTATCACAGCTTTTCAGATAGAGAATTAGGGGTACTGAGAGGTGAAGCTATCTGCTCCCATCAACCAGTAAACAGCAGAACCAGGCTTTGAGCCTTTGCCTGTCCACCTCCGAAGTGTCATCTCACACAGGATGCTCTGCAGCTTCTCTCATAAACTCCCCCCTGTAAGGAAGATGGACACAAGCCTCCAAGAGAGCAGTGTAATGAAGATACCGAGAGTTACGATGCTATCTTATCTTTATTCTTGCTGCAAAGTGGGATTTGTGAATGAATGACTCTTCTTTCGGTCTCCGGGATGCTACGCTTGGGTGGGCTTTTCGCCTGCACCTGGAAGGTATTAGGTGCTTCAGGTGCCCACTGAGCTGGCACTAAAAGTTCTCAATTCATTCAGAAAGAGTTCGGTGAAGCCAGCTAAGCTGGCACTTTTCTGTCAGGAGCATTTTGTTCTGCCTGAGTCCCCAGAGAATTGGTATAAAAAGTAACCTAGATTCTAAAGAATACAATCAACCATTTCGAAAGGAAATGACAGTCATAAAAAGGGAATCTCTTTCAGAACTGCATCTAAAATGAAAAGGATGACTGGCGTGGCTAGCTCCCAGGCAGAACGCTGCTGATGGAGCAGTGACCAAAGAATATCTATTATCTCCCCACCAGCTAAGAGTTTCTGTGCTGCTACTGCTCTTAGCTATGAAATAGGAAAGTGATTGTTCTCCCCATTTGGATACTTGAATCTCATTCAAGTAAATGTGCACAAAGGACTATAAATTTAGAACCAATCATCTGATGTGATCTGAACAAAATCAACAAAGATCTAATTTAACCAAAGAAAAATTTCTATCTGGATACCAGTCAGCTGGGTACCTTGAAAGAAGAAATGGCATTCAGTTGTCCTACTTAGCATGTGTTAAGTGCTCAATTAATCCTTAACTGCAAGGATGTAGGCACACATAGATGGGTAAATGAATGGTGCTCCATTTTTTATAGAAAAATCAGAGTTTGGCTACCAGAATGAATTGGTTATAGATATACTATTCTGTTGTTGATAAAGATTACCAAAATTTTGTCTGAAGAGAAATCTACCTTTTTAGACATTTAGACATTGCTCTAAGATTCATTGTACCAATAAGAAAAAGACTGTGAGATATAATAATATACATAGTTTCTAATTTATTAATCTGTCAAGTTCCTGTTAGGAATCTCTCTCTCTTTTTTTAAAAGATTTTATTTATTTATCTTTAGAGGGGAAGGGAAGGAGAGAGGGAGAGAAACATCAATGTATGGTTGCCTTTCGTGCCTCCCCTGCTGGGAACTGGCCTACAGGGAAACGGCCTGCAACCCAGGCATGTGCCCTAACTTGGAATTTCCATGATTGTCTGGTTTGCAGGCCCACACTCAATCCACTGAGCTACATCAGCCAGGGCAGGAACCTCTTGATAGTAATAGTCCATATTAACTTCTTCATTCTTTGACTTTCTTTAACTCACAATTTAGCATTTTATAAACTATTTCAAATTGTAACTACAAGAGAGAGTTTCTGTATATGATTAAAAAACATGTTAAAATGTTACAACTGAATTCAAACCCATGGGTTATTGTCAAGACAAGATGAGATTACTGACATGAAAATGATCCACTAGAGCCCTGGTGTGTATCAATAGCTCAGTGCTAGGTAGGTATCATTTTTGCTGTTGAACGTCAAGTAAAATATTGAAAACAACCAATTTCATATTTTGAGTCTACTAAAACAGGAAGTAGCATTTATTTTTCTCTCCAAAAGCAGTGACTATTAGTTATTATCTTTTTTCAATCCTTTCTAATTTGCACATTGAAATTTCTCATTTACTTGTTGTAATTCATTCAGCCCCCCCATCTCCTACTAACAGCATGATAATTCATTTACATGTATGCATTTACTATAGTTTGTATGTTCTTCAGTGGCATCGTTTAAACTTTTCAAACCTAACTTTTCCTTATCTTGTAAACACCCCCACTATGTCCCTTTGAGTGTCAGAAAATGCTACATGTTTCAAAGTGCAGGGGGAATCACAGATATGTCCAAAGACCAAGTTTAGCTTCGAAACATTAACACCAGGAAATAGTTAACAGAGTTTTCACAGCATAAAATGTCTCCTCCAAAGATGAGGAGGCATTTTAGTGGGAAACTGTCAAGATTCATCTGGAATAGAACTCTGGGTGCCTCCTGGAGCTGGGCGACCCAGCAGTGCGGTTCCGTTCACTCCTAACAGCAGACCTGACCAAGGAACCTCAAACTCAGCGTCTAACCGCACAGGTGAGTCTAAGCTCTCCATCAGATGGTGCTGTAACTTGGTGACCTCATTTCACACAAATATCTTGATTAATTTATGATCCAGTTCTCACGTACACACCCCTGCTCTCCTTCACACACATTTCCACCTCCCACAATATTTAAAAGACAAAGTACAGAGAAATAATACCTAGAAAAATTAGAGCTCTATGAACTAAGGAAAAACAATTGCAAAAAGCACAAACGCTCTTCTGGAATTACCTGCTGAAAAGTCTATTATGGTGACATTGAAGGGTCAATGGCAGGCCAGTGGTTGATTGGAGACCTCTGTGTGACTGTGCTGAGTCCTATTGGTTAGTGGATACAATGGCAAACACAGCAAAGGTCTATGATGTCCAGACATCTGTCTTTGCAGAGCTGGGAGCACGGTTCTCACTATACTAACATTGGGGAAGCCAATACCTCACTTCAGACTCCACTGCTGATCAGGCCTCTGGCTTCAGACAAGTCACAGTCTCTCTCAGATAATACCCCCTCCTCATGGAAAAAATGGCAATGATGCTTGTCCCAACCCAAAAGGCTCTTTGAAAACATTAAATGAGAAAAATGTATATGAAATAAAAAGGCATAAATATCGCAATGCCTTGCAGAGGGTAAGTGAAATCAGTTGCTTTAAAGTGAATCAATTGCCAGACTGTGGGGAAAGCAGTTAGACCGTAATCTACCAAACCCTTTTCATTACTGAGATTTCTGGTAACTAAACTGTTTTTATTTCCCCAAGTTAACTGACACTTTTCTAACTAGACTGGTTTCTCTACGCATCTTAACCTTCCCAATCTATAAGTTCAGTTTTTCTAGCCTAAACCAGGAGCTGCACCGACTGTGCCTATGAAGGTCATTCTCAATCCTGGATCATAACCAGCTCTGAAAGCCATCCCGCAGGCACTACTGACCAGGCCCCCATCCATGGGAGAGCCCTTGATACATTCTTGATCTCTTACTGAACAAATCCCAAATAATTTTAAAATCAAAACTGGATAACTAGATCTTGAGTACTGGCACAAAAATGCTGGTTTGATATTGCAGGGCATGGGAACTATCTTAAGCCCTTGAGCAGCAGGAGATGATGCAAGGCCTGCTTTTAGAAAGATTTAGCTGGCGATGTTTGAGAGGTTATAACTGAAGAGAGAAAAACCTACGAGCAGGGAGCTATAGGGTTATATACAATAAAATATGATTCAGCCATAGAAAGTGGCTATTTGTAACAATAGGGAGGGACCTTGGTAGACATTACGCTAAGTGGAATAAATCAGACAGAGAAAGGCAAACACCGTATGATCCCGCTTATATGAGAAATCTAGAAAAGAAAGTGAACTCATAGAAAGAGAGACCAAATTGGTGGTTGCTATCGGTGGGTCGTAGGTGGCAGGGGAAATGGGTAAGACTGCCAAAAGGTACAAATTTTCATTTACAAGATGAAGAAGTTCTAGGGATGTAATGTATACCATGCTGACTACAGCCAACAATATTGTATCATTTATTTGAAAGTTTACTCAGGGAGTAGATATTAAAAGTTTTCATTGCAAGAGAAAAATGGACTATAAAGATGATTGATGGGTCTTAACTAAACTTATATGGTAATCATCTTGCAGTTCATACAAATACCAAGTCATTATGTTGCACACCTTAAACTAATATGATGTCTTATGTCAATTATGTTCCAATAAAATTGAAAAAAACAGACAGCTAATATATGTGTTGGAGGGGATGAGTTTCCTTTTGCCTTTGGGAATGGATCTGCCAAGGTACACACAGGATTTTCATTCTAAGTTTGATGTTTTCTCCAATACCTAGGATTCAACCATGTTAATATTGATCTGAAACCTCAAAAATACTCTTCAGTGCATTCGTTTGCATTCTTATTTGCTTTGCTTCATAGTTTAATATTAAAAGATTGCCTTCCTACCATGCATCTAACTTGACAAAGGTAGCTAGTACTACCAAAGAAGTTTCTCTGACTGGCCTTGTCAAATCTTTTTTTCTAATAAAAATTTAAGAAGTTTCTGCTCTCTACTCTCCTCCTTCCAACCTGTGGATCGCCTGATGTCTAGAATCTTCCACTAAGTTTTCATCTACCATATCAATGATACGGCTAAAGCTTGGGATAATGAAGTCTGCAGCGGGGCTAAAATCAAAGGACTAATTAAACAGAAAAGAGCAAGGTGACTTGTTTGGTAGTATGTTGCATTGGGATATATTCTTTTCAAGAAGCTCTTTTTGAAAAATGCAGAGGAAAAATTACCAGGTTACATAGAGAAAATAACTGAGCAGTTTACTGTAAAGGAGAAATTGAGTTAGAGAAGGAGAAATTGAGTTAGAGAAGGGTTGTTTGGTCTCTTATCCTTTTGTTAAGCAGTAGTAGGCTTAGCTCAATCTATCAATTCCAATGCTGGTAAATTTGAATTTAGCTCCTGTTTTGAGAGTTCTGGCTTGTGTGGAAGCAGAGTTAAAAATAATTTTAGCAGCATAGGTGACTTGCGATGGCCTATGTAGAAAGAGGAATTTGAACACATATACTATCTCCATTTGCCAAAATGTGCCAGGGACTTTGCAGCCAAACTCTGTAAACCCGTCATTTTGCCTAGAGGAACTGTGTTCTGTAGCTTCCCATTGGCTGTGGATCATCCTAAACAAACAAACAAACAAACAAAAAACCAACTGCTTTCCTGTCTTCTCCTGAATTCAGTTTGGTGTTTTGGTAAGACCAGGTACTCAGAGTCTTTGAGTGAAGGAATGAGATCTGCTACTTGTAAAGAAAGAAAAAATTTAATAGTGCAAACACTTTAAGAACCCTTCTTCCAAGGAGATGGCAATAAAACTGAGGTTCGATAGGCAGCAGTCACCTCTGTTACACACTGGAAAATCTAACCTGGAAGAGTAGCCACATGGTTTGGTATTGAAGATATCCCCTTGACGACCCGGTTGGTGGAAGAGACACGGACGCCAGATTTCACCCTTCCAGAAAATCAGCCTCTATTTTGCCATGAATTTTCTAGAGTGTACATAAAATAATGTTCCTGGTCTTCTTTTAGAAATATCATGGAACACTATGTGGTTATTACTTAAGAGTTATGAGGTTGGTATTCCTACACTCTTTCCCACTTCTTTCTCCTTTTAGCTCCGACAGCTGGTCAGATTGGGTACCAAGGATGTGTGAAGCCATATTCTTGTCTCCACCCCCCACTCTGATAAGAATCAATGCTCAGAATATAAAAGAGTGGATATTTGACAATTCTTTGTTTCTTAGCTACGGTCTAGGCAGAAACTCTCTTGAAAGTACACTTTTAGGATGACCTCGAAATCTGAGGACAAGGTAAAAATAAGGACCACTCATTTAATATACATTTATATCATATGCAAAGAATTGTCTAGTAATAACAGTATCTATCCTGTGTGTATGTCTACCTCCCTAACCTACCTTATATTGAGCCATTTCTAAATTTCTAATTATGCACCTAAAGACAAAAAAAGGCACAGTCTAATTTCTCATAATAGTCTTTAAAGCACCCTGTAGACTAGACATTTTAAAAGCTCACTGTTCTGAACTTCTTTCAAATGAAGGCGCGGATGGGACGGTAAGAAACGGAACCACAATCTGCCTTTGCAGCTGAGTTTTTTCCTGAGCTGCCTGTCAGGGACAACAGCTGTTCGATACAATATTGAAGGAGAGAGACTTTATATGTCGGTGCTGAGGACCTACGAATGGGAACAGGCCCCAAAAGTCCTGTTCACTGACCCAGAGGAGAGTCGTAAAAATGCACAGAATTGTTTTACAGTGACAGGAATTCCATGATTAGTTAATTAATTAAATTATTTCTTGTCTGTTGAATTTCACTTATTGCTATTTTCCCCAGAGGTGACAAATGGATCGAATCGGACCTGCGGATGTGTTGTTTTAAACCACTTCCAGTGTTTAAAAAATTGTCTAAATCACCACACATTTCATGTCTTAATTTCACATAACTGGATTTGCGAGTCCTAGAAGGCTCAGAGATCGTGGCCTCTCCGGGCCTGCACTCCTGACCGGGCTGGTCCTGTGTGGCCAGCACCTTGAGAGGCTGGTGCTGTAGACCGTCCTGCGGAGGAAGGGCAACATGCTCGTGTAGTTCTCCACAGCCCCGGCTGCCCTTCACTGCCCGCACGCAGCCTCACTCACGTTCTTCTCCTGCCTAACTCCCACAGGTATTTGAGATTGTTGCCCCTATTTTGGGTCATCCCTAAAATATATCCTTAAGTCTGGAAATGTACTGATTTACATGTGACCCACGAGTCAGAATAACTTCACATCCATTAAAGTACAATAACCTTCATGGCTCCCTCTTTTCATGGGCTTCTTAGGGGAAGCGTTCATGAACCCTCCTTCCTCCTGTCAACATCATTTAGGTAATATTCATAGTAATAAAAATACTTCATATTTATTGAATGCGTATTCTGTTCCAGAGAGTGTCCTAACCTTTTGCATGCTTCGTTCATTCATTTAAAACCCATGTCCATGCTAGCTGGGTGTTGCGATCTCATTTTTACAGATGAGACAATGAATGGACAAGCTATGAAAATGGGTGAGTTGGGACCTATGCCTGGGCCACGTGGAAACAGACCCAATCCCCCACTCTGCCGTGCAGACTGCACTTAAGCTCTGCTGCCCTGAAATCATTGCAGCAGGTTCCCCCACTCAGGGAAGGAGCAGCTCCCGGCATGTTTAGGAAGAAAGCACTAACACAGAACTCTTACTTATAGTGAAAGTCAAAACCGTGAAGCTGGGGGCATCAATATTCTAAACACACACACTAGCTATTCTTTAATGGATGCCTATATTCTTTTACCTTCTTGGAAATTGCAACACAAACATGTGTTCCACAAAGACATCCCTTGCACAGCCAGGTACAGTATCTATGGGGATATACTCATTAAAAAAGTAAGACCCAGTAAGGGTCCCTTTTCAACTCATGCACGAGAGTGCTATCAGTCACAGACACATACGTCCTGCCTCTCTGGGCTGAGCCCCCACAGATTCCCACTGATTCTGTGACTTTCAGAGGCACTTCAAATAGACTATGCATTTCTGTTTTTTCCTTCTTTTCATGATTTTTTTGAGAAGCTCATTGAAAAATTCACCTCTCCCATTGTTCCATGGATGGAATATATTTTATCAGCCTTTTTGTACTAACCTTTTCTACTTTCATGCTCCAACATCTCTCTCTCTCTCTCCTCTCTCTCTCTTGACAACAGACCACCTTTGGAATCAATTCCTATGTGTCAGAAATATTCAGGACTGTCCTGAAAGATGGGAGAAGACAGAAGAGTCAAGTCTTCTGATTCTTTCTCAGCTGTTAACCCTCACCTCCAGCCTCTGTGCTTCTGTGCATGTTAGGGTTTTGTGGCCTCAAACCGCATTTACCCCACAGCTCTTCCTCCTCCACAGCCCATCTTATCACTAAGCAGTTTCCGGGTTTTCCGGGTCATATCAATGCCTTCATTCTCTGAACAGCCATAGTTCTTCAAATCTGCTCCACTCACCTGAGTGTTTTCTTTTGTCTCCCCTTTGCATGTCACCGTCTCTAGCTCAGTCTCATCTGATGAGTCCACCCCCCCTCCTGACATTTCATCTACACTTGCATGTTTAGAGGCACCTCAAACTTGACATCTTCAAAATGGAAATTTTCATGTCTCAAATAAACTTGTTCCTCACATAGAGGTCCCTATTATCGGGAAATGAAACCTTTATTCTTTCAGTTGCTAAGTCATCCTTGCCTCTTCATTTCTCTCAGGCTACCCCCTGAACCATCAGCATATACTACGCGAATTTCCTTTTCAACATACCCAAGATCCATCCATTTCTCACCAACGACACCTTGTCCAAGCTATCAAATCTCTTCTGTGGGCTATCAGCAAGGACCTTCTAACTGGCTTCTCTAGGGACTTTGCACTCACTCTGTTTTTTTCTCTAGGGATGAGCTTTCCAGAGTATACCCATGGCTCAATTCCTAACTTTTGCTAGGTCTCTGTTCAAATATTCCCTTTTTGGAACAGCTATGTATGATCAGCCTTTCCCATAATACTATCTTTCTCTACATTACCTTATAATCTTCATAGCACATATCACCACTTCCCACATAATATATTTATTAGTTTATTATATGCTTCTTCCAGTAGAATTTAGTCTTCTCAAGGGCAAAAAACATTTTTTAAATTGCTTATCTCCAGTGCTCAGGAGAGTGCTTGGCCTATACTGGACAGTGAAAACACTTGAACACATAAATGCATGAATACTACTGGTAAACAACAAAAATAATATTTTATGGTTTGTTATTTCCTACAGTATCTAGCTCAGTCTGAAACACAAAACGGAGATTTAGAAACTATTTGCTTTTCACATCCTTCATTATTCAGGACACTACAAGAGAGCGTGAGCTGAGCTAGTTCTCAGATACTACCATAAATCGTAGCCAAAAGCAAGTATTCTCTAATTATTTCTTAGACATATGACTTTAATACAATAAGTGTGAAGAGATCAAGTTTAAATTATTAGGACAGAGGTTACAAATTGCTGACCCAGGGACTGACATTATAACTGAGAACTGTTGCTTAAAAATAATTTTATATAAAAATTTAGGTATCCAGCTTCCCTTGCAAAATCAGCAGACCTAGCAACAGTGGCTTGGAAAGACATATTTAAATTGAAGTCACATGATTTTTTTTTACGGCTCTGAGTGCGAACACATGTTTTCACGAACTGTACCATTTCTAGCTTTAGCAAAAGCCATCACGACGACTGGTTTATGGTGACGCACAAGTGAAAAACAGTCACGAGAGTTTCTGAGACTGAATAAAAGGACTGAAGGCTGAATAAAAGGACTGAAGGCACTTCCCTGAACTAGTCCTATTTTGCTCAAATAAAACTTGATAGAAGTAGCTTTCAATTATTCTGGTTTGAAAGGTACAATGATTAGTGGTAAAACACCACAAATCTGCACATCTTAATGATACAATAGGTAGTACATTTGAAATGCACACAATTCAATTTTGAGGCAAAATTGGGAGTTATTAAAACGTAACCGGCTATAGTTCAATTCAAGCCAGGGTGCCTGATGGAATTTTGAAGATCAGGGGTCATTCTAGAGAATGACCCACACAGGTCACAATCTAGAGAAGCGGCTTTGGAAAGTCATTCAACTAGACTAGAAAATTGATCTCCTCAATCTCACTGTTCTTCACTAAATCACCCTTTCTTACCTTCTGGCTTAAAGTACTTACAAATGACTTCAGGCATCATTTTAAGAGAAACGAATAAAAAACACTTTTGGTCTTTCATGGAGCAAGCACTGGCTCTCTCTACTCACTTACTCTAAGTTTAGTGCTAGGCACACAGAGAAGGCCTTCAAGAGAAGGGCGATGTCTCCAGGAGCTGGTGCCCAGGAAAACAAAGTCAATTAAAATATCAAAGCTGTCCAAGCATCCTAAGACACATCACAGGCAAACATCAACAAAAACAATAGCAAAAGCACAATGGTGGCCAGTGCAGGCCTTGATACTCATTTACATTCTGTGCCACTCACAGGAAGCTTCCCACACCTCCTTAATATTTCAAGAATAATAATATCATAATATTAATAATCTTAAGAATTTCAAGAAATATAATGACTACTGCAGAGTTTGTGTGTGTATTCACACTTCCTGAGTTTTAAGGATCTGGGCCTTTTTTATGGTTCTGAGATGTATGCTTATTATATTTGTAAACATTTTAATATTTAAGCAAAAGATAAATTAATCACAAAGTAATCACAGAGCAATATACCTGCAGTATAACCTCTATTATATTTTAGAAGTCCCATTCTCGAATTTCATCCCATTCCTGTTATGTTGGTTCCCCTCTTTCAGCTACGAATGTATTCCAAATGCTCAGTCAACACTTGATAGACATCAAGAAGATTTTCATACATAAATTCCAGCATCCGTTAAATGTGCCCTTCAAATGTGCTCCATATTGTATCATTGAGACATGCAGATGTATGGTGTTTTATTACTAATAGCTGTTCCTTTCAAGCCAGAATAATTATAAATTACTTATATCGATTACTTAGATTTCACTGCCCACCACTTCCAGTGATCTCCCCTCCCTGACTCAAGTCATATTGCACCATTAGTGCTCCACTCTTTGGCTGAAATGAAGTGTAGGGTGTAGCATGGGTTAAACTGTAAATGCTGCTCCTGGGAGGGGGAACGCTGGAAATCAAGGTCAGTTGTTTGTGCCACAGTGTGAAATTGCAGAGTGCGTTCATTCTAGAGGGCAAAGGTGAAAAGAGTACTGAAAAGATCCTAAAGGAAGGCAAGGTGCACAAAGAGAGGCTACGGTTCAGGGAACTCAACACCTGTTGCTAACTTGGTAGAGTTTATGTCATGTAATTACCTTACAAATGACTTCCTTATCTGTCCTTAATTTTTTTGCTTGGGTCTCTACTTCTATAGAACCCAATTCATTAAGCTGGAGTCCAGGTGTCTATATTTTAAGCAAATATTCCCACATTAGTTTGATGCTATGGGCCTGGGGACCACACATTATCAAATGCACCCTTGGAAATACAGTCTGCTGTTATTGGAGTCAGGTCTGTCTTATTCCAGCTCTCTATAATGAAAAAATAATTCCCTCCACAAAATTTCTACCTCTGTAGGAACCTAATGACCATTGAGAGTATGAGCTGTCACTTATATAAGGAAAAGCAACTTTATTATTTGATAGAAAGCCACATCACCTCCATTGGACTTTATAAATTCCTTTGCCTTCCTTAACGATGTGCTCAAATAGCCCATAAATCTCTATTTAGAACCCAAAGTGTCCAGCTTTTTATTGATTGCATTTGCAAGTCACCACTGACTCCGGGAGTTGAGGACTGAACTGTGTTGCACCTGTCGGGGGCAATTAGCTCTCTCGGTGCAAGGTGTCAGGAGCACTGCTGAGTCACCAACCTTTCTGGACAGGACATGCAATGCTCCGGTGAAAAAGAAATCTGACCTCTGAAAATGAGAAAACAGACTGTTGAGATGTGAGTTCAATCAAGCTTTAAGTACGGCAGAACTCTTTGACCACACTGTGTTATAAATGTGAGGGTGAATGCACACTTACCACATGGAATGAGAATGACAGAGTCTATAATGAGGTGCAAATCAAGTGGCTGTGCATTGATACCACACTATGGGATGAGATTGATTGTTCTCAGGGTTTTACAAGGGAAAAAAGAGATGGGTTTTATTGACTGGAGGGGAGGAAAGGTGGGGCATCAAAGGAAAGCTGTAAAAATGTCCTGGGCTCTAACATAGACACATCTCTACCTGACCCCAAAGGCCCCACCACGGTACTGCGGAACAAGGGAAGAAGCTGACACACAGACGCTTGTACCCAAATGGCAGTTTAGGAGGACCCTCCCACTCTATTTCCCTTCTCATATTTTATAGTAGAAGAAACGTGAGCTTTGGAAACAGGTGGTTCTGGGTCTGAATTCCGGCATCTGCATCTGCCAGGCTGAGCGACCCTGGGCCAGTCACGTGCACTTTCAGAGCTTTGGTTCCTATGGCTGTAAAATAGAGATCACAACATTTACTGTTGGGACGGCTGCCAGTGTGTGGGCACTGAGGACAGTGCTTTGACTCCAGGAGGTACTCGATACAGGGAGCCCTGCTCACCAGCAGTGCCACTGCAATGGTATGATCGCCATACAGATGCAGGAGGAAGAAAATGATATGCAGCAAACTCGCACCCTCCTCTGCAGATAAGGCAAGAAGGGGCACCCAGGGCAGGGGACCAGCCGTTAATTATAAATCGCTGTCCCGCACCCACCCTGCAATCCGATCATATAGGCCTATTCGTCACTTTGGTGAATGAAGCGTCCATTTTCTACTTGGCAACTCGTGGGTACCCCAAGCCCTGCCAGTCCTGCCCTACATTGCCTTCACCAGTCTCCCGGCAATCTCGGATGAGGAAGGCCTGCCGAAGATCCAAGAGACCTCTGCCCATCCTTCAAAGGGAGCTCAGGATGGGCATCAAACAAAGAAAGGTTTTTTTAAGACTTAACCTTTTCATCTCCCTTTGGGTATTCAAGTGTTTTTTTTCCCTCCAATATTCTGAATTTTTTCCATTTTGGAAATTTTATTTTTTATTGGCATAAGACCATTTGATATGAGATCTACCCTTTAACAACTGTTGAGCAGACCACACAGTACTGTGAACTACGGGCTCAATGCTGTCCAGCAGGTCTCCAGGACCCTCTCACCTGCATACCTGTAACTTTTTACCTGCTGAACAGCAACTCCCCATGTTCCTCAACCCCAGCCCCTGGCAACCACCATGCTACTCTGTTTCTATGACTCTGAGTCTTTTAAGTACATCATACAAGCAGAATCATACAGTATTTGTCCTTCTGTCACTGGCTTCGAATGCACTATTATAAACATAATGGGTGGGGCAAAAGTAGTTTTACAGTTGTGAGTATGTGAAACAGTTTATTCTTGTATTTATTATTAATTACTGTATTATTTTCCATGCAAACAACTGTAAAGCTACTTTCATGCCATCCTGTATAATGAAGAAAAGAGCTTAAATAACAGTCAGATGCCCATTGCCAGCCTTAAGTCTGATCCCCTCATAGACGCTACGTTCATTTGCTCCTGTGCTGTCCAGGACAATAAGACCCACCCCTTGCTAATTAGTTAAAATAAAAGAAAAGAAAAAGTTTGGATCCTCAGGTGCACTAGCTACATTTCAAGGGCTCGACAGCCACATGTGGTGGGTGACTGCCATACCAGAAGGTGCGGCTCCCCAAGAGCTGGCTGCTTCTGTCATCACAGAGCTTTCTACTGGTTGGAGCTTACCTCCTCAACCACAGAATGCTCTGAAGCAAATGTCATGTCATCTAAACCTAACACCAATAAGTCAGCAATATAATAATATAACACATATTATAACATGTGATGACAACAATAATAGTAACATCAAACATGCAGTCAGTGTAAAAATTTTCCTGTTATAATAAAGTCCCTTAACCTGGGTCTATGCAGTGCCACCAAGGGCTCAACAAAGGCTTTCAGGTGATATGCAAACATGTGTTAAAGAATATGCATGCCTTTTTTGGGAGTGATGATTTAGCGTAGTTCTAAAATTCTGATAAAGGCCCATTCCTCCCAATCCAATAAACACTCATGTAAGAAAATGTGTGGTCAACTAGACAATTGAAGAGCTGAAGCAGTTTAATTGCAAAGACAACTATAAAACTAACCTGATAAATGTGGACAAAGCATTTATCCTCAGAGGTATTTTTTCCTCCACATCTTAGTGTCTTTTACTTGTTAAAATACAGATGGGTGTCTGGAGTTCTCACCTGCTACGTCGTGGCATGTAATTGATGGGGGGGTAAGGAGTGAAGTGGAACACGCCTGCGCAGTCTGTCTTCGCTATCACAGGTTAAGAATTTGCCTGAGGCTTCTCTTGCGGTGCCCGATGTGTCGCCTTCATTAATGTATCCGGCCATTCACCCGCTGATTCATCCAACACCTACCTACTAACAGCACCAGGCATGTCACGGGAATGTCTCATTCTCAGTGAAGCCACACCTGAAATGCAACCTTGGCTCTTGGGATGCGTAGCAGTACTGAGGATAAGTGTGCCAAAGCCCGGGCACAGGTGAAAGAAGAGTTCTCTCAATTTAAAACAATTATTTATCAATAATTACTACGAGGCAGACCCTCTACTAGGTGAGACACACAGATGCACACTTTTCCTCCCAGAGATTACATTCTCCGTATGCATCTCCCCCAATGTCCCCATCCTGAGAGCAGGGCAGGGGCGGACTGTCTCCTGATGGGTGGTAAGAAAGAGAAGGTGGGACTATAGTTTTACATTCGCCGGGAACCCTCTCCATTCATTCTCTGAGTTGTGCTCCTGATTTCTATTCTCAAGACGATAGATAACTGATTGCTCTTTTACATATTCTTCTCCAGAACCACATGAAATCACCTGGCAAGTAAGCAATTCCTTGCAGCTAAAGTCTCCCTGCTGAGAATCCTTGACCTTTTCCAGAAAACTCCAGGTCTCTGATTGCCTCTGGCCTTTCTTCAGCTAAGAGCCCCCGTGGCAAAAACGGGATGCGTATTCTCTGCCACTCTAGCTGCAAATATCTGCTGGTGTTTCTGTATCTCCACACACGCCACACCTACTCCCAACTGAATCCTAGCACATCAATCACTTTGGAAGCCATTACTGCAAAGTCTTTCATAACCATTTCTCTCTAAATACATTTCCCAGCAAATTTTTATCCCCTCCTTGCTTTCTCAGTGGTGAAGTGCAGAGGCCCTTTCATCTGGATGGTGCTTTATGAAACAAACAAACCCACTGTTGATTATCAATGCTTGAAATAGTCACTTTACATTTCCCTTAGTGTTTCAGGTTGTTTTTCTTTTTAGGAGTGTAGGAAGGTGGCAAGTGGGAGAGAAGGAAATTGATCTTAGCGTTGGCAATCTGTACGTTAAGAATACTGATACTCAAAAAAAATCTGAAAACAAAATAATTTTATTATATCAGCAAACATGACTGCATGTTTCCTCGGTGCCATGCTCTGTGCTAACCACTAGACACTGAGTATTGAGTGACATAAACACGGTCCCTCTTCCAGTGGAGAACATACCTTAAAGGGGAAGCGGACATTAAACAAATAAATACCAGAGTAAATACCAGCGGGGAGGGGATTTGGAGGACTGGGTGGAAAAGGTGAAGGGATTGAGAAGCACAGATTGGTAATAAAAAGCAGTCACAGGGATATAAACTACAGCAGAGGAAATAGAGCCGATAATATTATAAAAACTGTATCGTGCCAGCTGGGTACTGAAAATATTGGGGGAACCCTTTATAAAGTATATGATTGTCTAACCACTATATGCTGTATACCTGAAACTAATATAAAATAATATTAAATGTGAACTGTAATTTTAAAATAAATTAAAAACCATAAAAAATCAGAATGTTGGCATGTTTAAAGCTACCATTCCGATGTGGCCCTTGCTGCCGTAACTGGGAGGGAGAGAAAATCGTCACTCCAGAAAGAACCAAATGTCTGCCTTCTGTCCTGGGATCTGGCGCTAACTTTTTGTGTGTGGCCTCGGACAACTTAGTGAAAATTCCTGTGCCTCAGTTCCCCAGTCTATAAAACCAGGAGGAGAAAGGTAGCTTTGGGGAGTTTCGGCAGATGGCAGGGGACTCTTGAATGTGTTAAGATTGTGAAATTATCTTGAAAAAATATGAAGTGCTACGAAAATGTCCTCGGTGCCGCTTGTCGGAGCGGGGCTGTTAGGTTGGTGGCAGTCTGTGCGCTGGCTGTGCCCTGGGGCCCCCGGAGTCGCAGTTCTGGGGGCCAGACTGCCTCCCTCCCCCGTCTCTGCCTGTGCCGGTTTAGGTAAGTGACTTACTTGTCTACACCTCTGTTTCCTCACCCAGAAAGCAAGAAAAAGAACAGTCTGTACTTCGTACACTTATTATGAGGATCAAGTCAGAGAGTCAAGGAAAGCTCACAGAACGGTGCCTGTCACATACTTAGCTTTTAATAACTGCTGTCTATTGTAATTCTGTGTGTGTGTGGGGGTGTATAGTCAGTAGAAATACGTTTCTGTAAACTGAGTGGATCCCTCCACGTCACTGGATATTTCCTGACTAACCCCAACTCAAACCGCCTTATTCCTGCTGCTACCCTTTCGTGTCCAAATTATTCTGCTGAAAGCACCACCAGACAACCTCTGAAGACCTGTGGTTTGACAAAATGGACCACCCAGTCTTTCTCACGCATCTGCAGTCTGCACGTAAGCTAAGTGGCTCTCGTAGAATTACTTAGGCTTGCAATCTCGGCCAACCTTTTACACAGTGACAGGATTCCCCCATAAACTCTCCCAGCCTAAAGGGCCTTATGGTGATTTAATGCCACAGAAACAGCTTAAGTAATTTTTAATATTTTAAATGTCTCCACAGTAACGACAGCCCAGAGATTAAAAGAGAAATTAGTTTGCCCCCCAATACATTACACTTCGGCTAGATGTGAACTGCCAACTCCACCTGTTCCTGTGAGAGTGCAGGGGCTTATTCCGTATACGGCCAGCGAGCTGACTGGCATGTAGGACTCTGCCAGAGAATTTAAGGAGTTCAACTTGTTATGGAAATAAAAGAGTGGGTTATAACAATATACTGGGAGAATATATAAGACCAAGAAAAATTTTTTCATTATCTTGCAGCAGCAAAATCTCATAAGAAAAGCACAACCTCTTACAATTTCAGAGAAGCAGCTGATGAGATCACATAAGAAGTATAACTTCTCCATGATGGAACTCACTCTAAACCAAGTGAAAAGACAAGAGGATGAACTGAAAGGCTTACCCATCCTTAAGTATGAAAAATGCATTTTTTTAAGATTTTATTTATTGATCTTTGGAGGGGTAGGGAAGGAGAGAGGGAAATATCAACGTATGGTTGCCTCTTGTGCGTCCCCTGCTGGGAACTGGCTTGCAACCCAGGCATGTGCCCTGACTGGGAATTGAACCGTGATCCTTTGGTTTGCAGGCCCATGCTCAGTCCACTGAGCTACACCAGTCAGGGCCTAAAGGATGCATTTTTAAAGGAAGAAAGACATAGCATACTTTTGTCCCCAAATTATCAATTGCCTGGTCAATATTTGAAGAAATGCTCAAATTGATTAGTGGTCAGAGAAAAATGCAGGTTAATTAGAGAAAATAATCTCTATTGATCAGACTAGTACAAATAAATTTAAATATTGATAAAACCATCTGAAAGTTTGTAATTTTGCTTTCTTTAGAAAAGCAACATGACATATCTATAAATATTTTATACCAAAATATTCCTTTCAACCAACAAGTCCAGTTCTACTGATGAACTGTGATATCGTACAATATACAAGAGTGCAAAGATAGGTGGACAGTGCTTCTCATTGCCTCCCCTGGACATGAAGGCGGAAATCAGAGAAGGCCTACAGGTTCAACAACAGGATGACAACTATTTACGGAACATCTATATAACGCGATACTACGCAAGTGTTGAAAAGTGCGTGATATCTATTAGTGCTGACACTGGAAGATGCCCACAAGATACACAGGACTGAGGGGTGATTGTAAAACAGCATGTATAGAAAAGACTTCTATACATGCGGGTGCATAATCTATACACGGTCATCCCTCACTAGACCGTGGTTCACTTATTGAGGCTTCACTGTACCACGGGTTTTTTAAAACCTGTGATAATAGCGAGGGACGACTGTATACTTCACTGGTGGGTACCCATATAGAATTTTATATGTTGTTAAAATTATGTAGGTTTAAGAGTGTAGAAAGTGTTTAAGAGCATATGAAGTGTTTATAGGAGTGTGGGAAAGGTTTATAGAAGTGTGGGAAGGGTTTATGAAGCCTTAAAATATATATGAATAATAAAATAAATATAACACTGCTACTTTGAGGGTTTTTACCTATTGAGAGAGGGGGTCTTTGAAATGTAACTCCCGCAATAGGTGAGGGATCACAGTATACTGGTTATCCCTGAGGTAGGAGGAAGGGATGATAAAAGTAATCATACCTTTTATATTTATATTTATATGCCATGATCAAATAAAGATGCGGTAATTCATTTATTAAATCAATGAGACTTCTGTTTTCTAATCCTGTGGCAGGCAGTGCTGGTTCTGCCTGGCTCCCTCTGCCCCTTGGCGTCTGAAGTGCTGTTTGCACATATTTGCACACTGGTCCTTCCAGCAATGTGCACGAATTGGGCTGGAGTTGGAGGTATCACAGGTTTGTTTGTTCATCCCCGTGTAGGGGTTCCTGTGTCCTGACCTGTGTCTGTGAGTCCCGTTTGCTCTGTTGAGAATGTATCCTCTGATGTTATCAGAGTAACCTGGAACTATTCTAAGGTTTATGTGTCAAAACATTGATTTCTTTGTCAAAAACAGCCTTCTGAAGGATTTCACGAAATCAAAGAGCATGTGTATTAAAATCATTGGTACAAGTCGGTTGCATGGAAAGTGGTATATCTATGCCACACAGAGTCCATCTACCACCTAATGCCAATGCCTACTCACATTTTTCTGTTTAATACTGAAATGGGTAAAAAACCTCATGCAAGAGATAAGAACAGCCCCATCTTTCAGGTAAGCCATTTTTCTTTAAGGACAAATTATACAGTGAAAATTTTATACTTAAACTAGGAAGACTAAAATCAAATGTAATATTATATAAGAAACTTTGAATAAAAAGTTAAACTACTAATGACTAATATATCTAGAGATTTTTTATTAAATGCCATGCTTTTTAAAAATAAACCAGACAAAATTAAATCAGGGAATATAGTAATATACAAATCCTAAAGCTTTATGGATTTAATTTCAACTAAACCTTATAAAACTGGCACAGAAAGCCAATAGCAGGTTCGAAAGAGAAAGTGCAAAATTCCAGTTCATCAGAACACAGACAACAGAACTATGTACTTGGAAATGAAACCTAAGTACATGCAGCTTTTAATCTAAACTCACTGTCAGTCCACAAGGCGCAGAGTTACCAGCCACAGTGATAAGAATTCATGGCAGAATTTAGAACAGTTGCAAAGTCTATTTCATTCCATGTTCCTCTAAAATGATTTTTTTACTAGGGGCTCAAAGTATCTCCTGTGTCACCTCGATTCACTGCCTTCCCTTTGATTCCAAACGGTGAAAAAACATTTCAGAAAGATTCAGTAGAAAAGATTTTCCAAACACCATTTATCACAGATGCCAACAGAAGATTTAAAAAGTTAACTTAGTACCATATTAAAAATCACCATTTGAAGGTGCATCAGTCCACAAATTAAGAGCCTACTCACATTCTTCAGAGAGGTGTAATTTGCTTGTGATGCTGGTTTAGTATGACACACACCACATTATTGTTGCATGAACATTATCTTATGGAAATAAGTAACATTGTTGATTAATTTTAACTCGAGAAGATAGGTAACATGAGATATATTGGCCAGGATGCATTTCATCATTCTTAGGTCATAAAACATTCTCCATAAAATCCGATGTTTTCAATTTTTAAAAATTATTCTATTTTATTGCTAATTAAATGGAATAAGGTTTAATGGATGAATCAGCAAACCTTTGGCCATCCTTAAGGATTCCAATTTGCCTTCGGTGACAATATATTAATTACTCTAGGAAAAATATATAACTTGTTTGAAAATGCAAATAAAATCGCATGTGGTACCCACATGACATACTGTATTTCACAGTATTGTGAGTCGTACTACTGGGAACTCTACTAAATGTTTCGTGAGCTTCCACAGCCTCAAACTCAAGATGAAGATGATAATTAATGTAGTGGCGACAATGATGAAATTAATAATAACAACACCTAATTCCTAGGGTTGTTTTGACAATAAAATTAGACAACATATATTAAAACACAGCATCTCAGACATATTACTGGGTATTATTTTTCTTTCTGAAATAAAATTTTCACCTGATAATGAATTCATCATCCAATGTTTAAAACGAATAAGGCAACTGGCCCATTTTCATCATATTGGCTTTTATATGGTCCAGTGTGAATGTTTCCATGCCGCCCCACCCTCCTCCTCATTGGAGTCAGCTCCGCTGAATGTGGTGTGGAGTCTGAAGAAAGTACATCAAATATTGGGTGGAACAGTCTTGATCATGAGAAATATCAGACAGCCCCAAGTTGAGGGATATCCTAAAGATACTTGACCAGTACTCTCCCAAAGTGCCAAGGTCAGGAAACCAAAAGGAATCTTGAGAAATGGTCATATTAAAAGAGACTAACAAGACATAATGATTAAATGCGTCTTGATTGGTTCCTGAACAGAAACAGGCCGATAGTGGGAAAAATGGTTAAGTCTTAATACAGACTCATTCAGTACATAGGACTTTACTTATGTTAATTCTTAGTCTTGACCAATGCATCATTTATATGAATTGTCAATATTAGGGGAAGGTGGGTGAACCCCCCCTCCCCCCGCCAGGGAATTCTGTACTATCTTTGTGACTTTCACAACTAAAGTTATTTCAAATTTAAAAAAGCTAAAGAAATTTGAGTGAAATCTGAGGGTTTAATAGTCTCTATAAGTGGTCAGGCCTTCATATTAGTCTCTGTTTCCTGGCTCCCAATCCTTGATACCCAGGTTTCCTCTGAAACAGCAGGCGCTCCGCACTGTCCCGGATCCGATTATGTCCTTGCGTCCACATCAGTGCTCCAAGGACGATGGTCAAGAACACTATTACCCATACCAAACCACCCGCACCTTCTCAGGTTTCAAGTAAGTGTCAAAAATAGAAAACTTACGGTGGAGGGGCCATCCGTGTTGTTGAGCAGAATTCATTCCAGCCCGGTTTTAAAAGCACAATATCCTTCTATTGCTCTAATAACTTAACCAGCAATGACAGTTTTGTGGCAATTAGGTTATATAAACTTGTTACCATAAAGACACGTCATTAGGTTATATTTTTAAACTCCCATATGTCACCCAAAGGCAGAAAGAAACATGCAATGCAATCTTTATGACAGATTTTCTTAAATTCACCGGTTTTCCCATTTCTCTTGACATTTTGTTGAAATTTTAATACTCGACACTTTGGCATTTGACAGGTTTGCTTCGACTAACTTTATGAAGCAGCAGCATATGTTATAAAATGGTAAACCGTGACCTCTCTTTTTCTTTGGTGAGAACGGTGGGTCAGTTTAACAAGACAGATTTTTAGAAGTCTGTGGCATCAAAGCCTTTGTAGGCTATGCTCTTTGCAAAACAACTCTCATTTGGTTTCTTTAATCACTGAGATATTCTCCTGGGGTGCAGTGGTGGGAATAAGATGAAGTTGAATGTGAAATAGTTTCACAGGATAGGAACAGGCCTTGCTCCATTTAGAATCTAAATTCTGAATTCTCACATGGCACAGAAAACCTGACATCTTAGCCAACAGAGAATATATAATATTAGCATTAGAAACAATGCCCAGAGAAAAAACCAGGACCGCATATTAAGAAATGTCTCTTTCTTTCTCGTTGTATATGCAAGACCTAAGTAAACATGTTTCATTATTTCTCCAACTAGAGATAATTCACCGACACAAACTTGGCTGAAGATATCAACAGGATGTAATGGAAAATTTTGCTCTTCCAGAGTCTAAAAGGCAAGAAGCAACAGAGAAGCGACCACCAAGCCAGGGGACTCAGCATTCACTGGGAGCTTCTTGGTTGTCTCTAAGGGACCAAATCAGGTCCCCACATTAGGGAGCATTGCTGACACCAAGCCTTCTTGTCAGTGCTACAGCCCAAGACTGCTGCAGTGAGACTGGGAGAAGGACTGGCGACATCATTTGTGGGGTGCGGAATTAAAATGAAATGTCGTCCACTCACACATTATTAAGAACATCAGGACAGCACAGCACAATGCCAAGCACGGGCTGCTCCAATCATGGGGCCTGTTTGCCTGCCAGGGTTTCGCTCCCGTGAGGCCGACCCTGACAGGGTTAAATTCTGCATGTAGAGACTGCGCTCTAACTCCAGTTAGTTCACCTACTGAGACACAAAAGTATTCATCTAGGACCTTAACCAAGGTTCCGTGTGACAGTATGTATGATCTTCTTTGCCTCTTCTCTGTACAGAAATGACTTATATCCATAAAGAATAACAGTGCTATTTTGTGTAAAGACCAACCACTATCTGGTTTACCTCCTCCAGTCTCTCAAGGACGGAACTGATGCCTGGCACTAGTCAATGGCTCTGACGTAGGGCTGCACCCCCAGACACAGTGCTTTCTCAGTAGCAGCGAGGTGTAAAGGTGCTGGTGAAGGGCTCAGGCTGGGGCAGCAAACAGCCTGGGCCCCGGTCTGACGCCACTGGTCCTCCGTGAAACCTTGGGGAGGTTGCTTAACTTCTCTGTGCTTTACTCTCCTCATCTGAAAATAGGTATACTAACAGTACTCTGCAGGATTAAAATGAAATATTTCATAAAATAATTTATAACACGGATTGTCATATAGAGTGTTTAATAAATGTTAGCTATTCATATTTTATACTTCATTTCTAACACTGCCCTTTTTGGAAATGCTATGGCTCATCATATTGATTGGGAGGTGAGATGAAAACTAAATTAGAGAGTTAAGTGGATTTACAGCTAGTTGAATAAATGTAAAACAGATTTGTATTAATGAGCTGATGTGTGTGTGGTAGAGCTACTCTTGTATATTATTCTAACCTTTTACTAACAGTGTGGATAAAAATATATGTGATGTGGTTATAAGATTTGTTAATGAAACAATTCTAGCAGGGATTTTTTTTTGAAGAATCAGGATGCAGACATGAGTAACAGAAGGACTGAAGTAAATGAAACGAGGCTCTGACAAACGCAAATAAATGGGTAGAAAAAGATTAATCGTGCAAAACACAAGCACGATAATGCTAGATGGCTCTTTTAATATTGAAGAAAATACGCTTTGCAGTTACAAATATTACCGGAGATAAATGGCAACATTTCATAATAATAAGAGGGAATGTGCATCAGAAAGCCGTAACAATTGGCAATGTGTATGCCACAAATAATAGTTATAAGATGAATGAAACAAGCACGCACAGAATTAAGGAAATAAAAACTACACAAATACTATTAGAAATTGTCCTGTTTTCAGTTTCATTTTTGAGGTATAGATGCACATAATGGTTAACCAAAAAACCCAAACTATTAGCTTTGGAAAAGTAACAGTTTAGACTAGCTCTGTGAGGAAGCAGAGGACCACACTGACGTCAGGTAAACTCCTCCCATTTCTCCTGCAGGGGGCGCACCACGGCCCACTGGGATGTTAATGTCAGGGCCAACTGCTCAGAGGGACCCAGGGCTCAGGGGCTGTCTTCCTCTCCAGCTCGACAGTGGAGAGATCTGGACAGCTTGTCTCTATTATTCTCTCTGGAAAACCGGATAAAGCATTCTCATTGTCTCAGATTTTCCGGGAGAGAGAGAGATGGTCAAAATGAGGATCCCAAACCCATTTTGCTTTTAATAAACCCTTTTGTTGGCTTCTCAAACAAGTCTTTTTACATAACTTCTCCCAAGTTTTTTCATGGTTGCCCAGGCCCAGTGAAGTATCAGTAAGTATGTGTTTAATTGAGTACGAGCTACAGTTTGAGGTTCTGTTCTCAAGCCTGTTTTGTTTTTATTACAAAAGAGTGTGCACCAACAGCATGGTTAAATGACCAGACTTTGTCATTAGACTTTCTAGATGAAATGAATGCCAGTCTCGTCACTTCCAAATGGGTGTTTTCACCATCAGCTTCCTCATTTATAAAGCAGGGATGACACGGTCTCTACTCAAGGAGCTGTTGTGAAGACTGAGTAAGATCATAATTAAAATGCTCAGCGCAAACTGGCCTTCCAACCAGCAGCTATTATCAGTATTACGCTGAAAATACTTGTTCAGATCCTACAGGGGTAAACTTAAGGAACATTCTGCTGATATGTCTTTGCAAACCAAAAACTGTAGCAAGTTAGAATGACCTTTTTTTTTTTTTAACTTAAAGCCCCAGAAAGATAAGGTAAAGCCAGAAAGACATTATTCAAGTAAAACCTCTTCTGCATATGTAAGTAATTTAGAATACTGTTCTGCTCATATATTAAGTGGTTCTGATACAATTATAATTCAGAACAGCCACAATTCTTCAACTCCAGGCCAGCTCATCCTTAATGTACTTTCCCCATTCCTGTCCACAACGCTTACCACTTGGCAGTAAATTTAATTAAGTTTAGACTCAAGAAGTACTTTAGGTCAGAGGTTTAAATACTAACAAAATGCTTCAGAATATTTATCTATAATGAATATTTATTTCTAAAGGGGGTAAAAGGGGGCATTTGAAATCAACTAATCTAACAATAAAAGTGACTTTCTTTTAGTGGGAAAAAATCTTTTTTTTAAATTCCTGCTTATCAAAAAATTATAGAAATAAAGTGACTAGCAATGGTTTAAGAGATTCTCACATATCAACAGAGAGTAAACACTCCCTGAATTACAGGGACTGAAAGCGACTAGAAAAGCTTCCTACCTTGAACCAGTTTAATGGCCCAATCCCACCACGAGTGTTCATTTGACTTTAGCACTAACTTGCCTGGTAGGGCAGTTACCCTTATCCAGAGGGGATGCACTCTGAGACCTCTTGTGGATGCCTAAAAGCACGGGCAGTACTGACCCCTATATATACTATAATTTTACTATATTTATACACCTATAGTAAAGTTTAACTTATACACTAGGCACTGTAAGACAACTAACATGGAGACAGAACAGTGATAACAACGTACTGTCACAAAAACTCTGTGAATGTGGTCTCTCCGAACACTAGCATGGATTTCCTTCCTCTTCTTCACAAGTTCATGGATAGATCTGTTCTTACCACAGATCTTAGCAATCTCAGCATATTCATTCTTTTCATTTCTTAGGTCAAGAACTTTCGCCTTTCCACCTAAAGGAAACACTTATGGGTTTTCTCTGGCACATCTGAATTGCCAACCTCACTATAATTGCATTTCAGTAAAATAATGGTTGGACACAAGCAAGGTGAGACCAAGACAGTGGACCCGACCACCAGGATGGCTATCAAGTACCCAGTGGCAGGGAGAGCCTACAGTGTGGAGACTTCAACGAAGGCATGACTCACGTCCTGGGCATGGCAGGGCAGGACTCTCAGGAGTTCATTGCACTACGCAGAACAGCATGCAATTTAAAATTTATGAATTGTTTCTAGAATTTTCCAGTTAATGGTTTCAGACCGCAGTTGACTATGGGTAACGGAAACCACAGAAAGTGAAACTGAATAAGGCGGGACTGCTGTGTACTTTTAAAGCAGATGTGATTGCTGATTTTTGAGGAAAAGGTTCCTGGGGATGACTGTCTGGGATTAAATCCTGACTCCATGGCTCAGCGTGTGACCTTTACTTCATCTCTCATAGGGATGATGTGATACAGTGAGTCAGTGAGTGCAAAGCTTAGACAGTGCTCGATAAATGTTATCTATAACTCTATCAACCATTACCTCTCTTTCTATGTATCTATCTAATGTAGCTATGGGATAATTCACAAAACATCTCTAACGTTCTCCTTTAAGTAGCCTAAAATCACTGGCCAAGGAGCTTGGGGAAAGGGGTGGTGATAAATCCCAATGGAGGGGCACAGATTCAGGCAGTTCCTGTTCCACTACTGTGTTTTGGGAGGGCCTGGATCTTGAGTGAACTTTGTTAAAATAAATGAATTAAACTGGTGAAGGATTTCCTGACTACCTGTCATCTGAAAAGCAATATTCTAGATAAAAGACAATATAAGACACAACTCTTCTTTCAAGAAGCATAGTTATATAATTGTTAGCACCCTGGTGTTACATTACACCCACCTCCTATTTGCAAGGGAGGCTGAGGGAATGTGTGTCTGGCTTTTTTAGCTTCTCTTTTGGGAAGTGGGCTCGGTCTTAAAAAGTAGGAGATTCTTCAAATACAGTGTTCTGACATGCAGCCAGGGGAAGAAAATAACAAATACCCACTGAAAGCACATAATTCAGCAGATGGGATTTAACGAATATAACATTACCAGACATACAGTCTTGATAACACAGAGAGGGCTGTATTCATTTTATGCGATGGTTATAAACAAGGAAACAACATGCATACTGAATGGGGTCTAAAATCAGACTGACCTGGGCTCACATCTCAGCTTGGCCACTCGGCTCTACACTGGGCACTGACTGGGCACTGACTGACCATGTTCCTTCCCCAGGCTCACTTTTGTCTATGGTTCTAAATGTGATCCACTCTGCCAACCAGATGCAGTTGCCGGAGACTCAAATTCAGAACCGAACTGAGTGGAGACACAGGAAAGCACAAAATACCCATTTTATTTGCACTGACTACCTGAGAAGCAACGTGGCTTTGCTTTAGCAGCTGGAGCAGCAGCCCCCTTATTCAGCAGGCACCCCAATGCCCCAGCAGGAGCAGAGACTCCCTTGTCAACACAGGGCTGGGCTGTGATTGGGAGACACATCTATAAGCTCCGCCTAGAGACTGCTTCTTCCGTCTTCCCAAGAATTCCATAAGCCAACTGTCTCCTTCTGCTTAAACTAGCTACGCTGGATTCTTTGTTCTTCAACTAGATATTCACTTGCTAACGTGCCCGGCCTTTGGTAAGCTGCACAACTTCTCTAGGGCATCCAGTCCTCACGTGTAGAGGAAATAACCTTAGCAGTGGCTGGAGGGGAGAAATAGGGTGAGATCACCTCCGTACCCACACAGCACAATGTCTGGCACAACGTAAACGTTTATTTAATAAGTGGTAGTTGCTTTTACTGATGATGGTGACAGTGACCATGACAATAAATATAGTAATCATGGTATTGGCAACAGTGGAGGTGTGAGGCTCTGGAGGCTATCACAAAGAAAGAAATATTTGATTTGCAGAAATGAATCAGCAGTATTGGAAGCCTACCAAAAGGAGCGGTCTGAGAAAAATCAGTGTGTGTTGCAATTCACTGGGCTGCAACTATCAAACCAAAACAGTGCAAGGCTCCTGGAAATGCACCAGCGAAGGTCTGAGGGTGTATTTACACCTCTGGTATATGATGTTCACATCAGGTTTCACAAAGTGCCCTTCAGTCTTCAATAAAAATGCCAGAAAAGCCACAAATGTGGCATTTTCACCAAACTAGGGTCCAGAATACAATGAAGTGCAGCCAGGGAGACAGTTTTTACAGGATGATGGCATTGTTGGCGCTTTTCCTGAGCTTAAAGGAAAACCATGTAAACAAGTTTGCATACCCTTCCTTCAGCCCCGGGAGATTTGCCATAGAAAAATGTATAATAATGCTGTGAACTAAGTGCGAACTGCATTTTGAGCTCTCGTGGGCAATTACCAAGCAGGAAAGAAAAAGAGCATCAGAAACATAAAAGAGAGTGGACATCACCCTCAGAAAGGTAAACAGACACAATGGGAGCTTTTGGGCACAGCCTCATCCCAGGTGTCCTCTGGGACTTAAGAACTCTTTTAACTCTGCATGCTTTACTGCTAAGAAGCCATAATGAGAATCGGCTTCCTTGTAACTGCTTCTTACAGCTCTTTGAGTTCGGAGCTGAGCCTGGGCCAGCCCATCCTTGAGCGTCATAGCCGTGCTTGCCCCATGGTCAGAGGGCTGAGCAGCTCTTGGGCTCTGGGATCACAGAACTGCCACTGTCAGCCTAACACAGGCAAGAGATGGAAGCCAGTGCATTCAATTCACCAGGGTTTTGCATAGCATCATAATGATGCCCTTTCAAAGTTATAGGGCAAAAGATCACATAAGGAACTTCATCTTCCTGTAAAAGATTTCTCTCCAAATTCTCTGTATGTCTAAGCCTAGATTCCAAAGGCATCTGCGGATTCACATGGAAGCACTGCTCACTGCCAGGATAACGCAGTCTGTCCGCAGTCCACCCTTCGGACCAGTGGTTACTCTGGTCCACACGCATGCTCCATCGGCTTCTCTCTGCAGACCAGGTCAGAAATACAGCTGAATGGTGCCTCGGAAAAATACACCAAGCAGGCAGATGTTCACCTGTGAGATTGGGAGATGCTAATCTGATACTATAAATTGTGCTTCTTTTTGGCTGGCCCGCTTAGGAATAATAAAATAATGGTTTCCTTTGCAATTAAAAAATAACTATACTTCTTCAATTCTAATGCACTTTAGGTTCCTTTTACATTTTTGTATTTTGAAAATCGAGATGTATCTACCAAGAGATGAATACATTCAATGTAAGAAGATTCTATTATTCTTATGAGTATAATGGTGGGTCTTACTATCAGCTGTATTTAGGAGAAAAAAGCTATTTAGCATACTATAAAACAGATATTCTGTATTGCTAGCTTATTGGCTCAAAGACTGACCTACAGCGTATACAATGATGCTGAAGCTCCTTAAGTATTAAATTCTATTTGCTTTTAGACCAGTCCTCTTCCCCCTACACTGCACCCAAGACAATGCTGAAAGGAGGCCCCTTGAACAAAGCTGGGGGCTTATGGGGTTCCTAGATTTCATACTGAGCTAAAGCGGAAATCAGAACAGAGCCCCAGGTACCCCTGGGCACCTCTACAAATGGAGGCAAAAAAGGGAGCTGTAGTCCCATCAGTTCCTTCCGGAGGGAAAGAGTGAAATAATCTGACGGGTCTAAGCCTCGGAGGAGTCTTGGTTCCCTGGGAAGGGGCCTGGCCCGCTCTCCCAACAAGGGAGCTGTGGGGTCAGCATGCCCACCTCCCCGCCTGACCCCCCCATTCAATGAGGGTGGCTATGAAAACAGTCATGTACAAGTGCTGAGGAAACTCACGTCACGTCAGAGAAGCCATGTAAGTGACATATTCTGGTCGAACGAGCTCTGTGTTCACAAATATGAATTGATTACCTAGATCAGTAGACATATATGGAAGATCATCAGCATAAAAAGGAAGACCATGACAAACATCTTTACAAAAGGAAATAGGAAGATAAAGGCAGCAGAAGAAAACTTGTACGAAAACTTAAACGAATATCTTTTCAATAACAATAAATTGGTATTTCCTACGGAATATCATAGTGGCATTCTGTAGGAGAACAAATGACTATGAAAAATGAGTAGCCAAAGAATGAGTTCTAAGAATTGAAAACATAATTGCCAAAAATATAACACTGGTAATAATTTCTTAAGAGTAAAATGAGTATTACTAATCTGGAAGACAAAATCTACAAATTTTCAGAGCTATGGCAGGTAGATGTGGAAGATATATCTAGTGAGAATTGCAGAAAGAGAAAGTAAAGACTATAGGGTAGAAAATAAAAAATAGGAACTAAAGATGATTGGTCTTTACTAGCGGGAAACTGTACAGCTCATTATTTTCATCTTTCATACTCAATATTAAGATGAAACCTTTATAACCAAGTCACTTTCTAATGATGGAAGAATTGCAAGGATAAAAGTCTTAAGGTCTAGATATACACGAAGGTCACAAATAGTGCCAGCATGAGGTGCCAGAGGTTCTAAACACATATCCTGGCACTTACTTATGGTCACGAGGGACTGATAACAGTTAAATGAAGATCATGTTCCAGCAAGGTATCTACAGACAGCAAGGGTGGGGAGACCAACTCCCCACTTCCACAACATTAGATGCAATTTGAGAAAATATCCAAATAGGACAATGATGTAGGTAAAATCTGTATGCAGTGACTCCGGGGAATATTTGCTTTTCCCCTCAATAAATAATGGTGACTAAGCTTCACTGTGATGCCCCAGGGACCTTTTTCTAACCTGAACGCCGGTGGCTTCATGACTGACCACCACCACCACCTGCACAGGTACAGTCACTTTCTCTTCTGTTGTGACGATTCTTAAAGCCTCAGGGCTAAAAAAAACCCTCAAGGGGGTGGGGGATTTTTGGAAAGACAGGAATAGGTGGGGGCTTCAGCCTTACTTTTCACAGATAAAGCTGTAAAATGTAGTCCGGTCAGGAAAATCTTAGAAGAGAAAGATTTCTAAATAAATAGCAACGGACCACCCGTAACACAAACAAACACACTGTGCCACTTAAAATCTCAGCAGAGATGTGATTTTGCCTCATTTCTTAAACAGTGTTGCTCCCACAGGCCAGAGGATCTGTACCATCTAAACCAGTGCTTGGCTAATCACCTTCCGACCAAGGTCCTACACAGTCCTGCTGGTGCCCAGTAACCATCAACTCTGAGCTCCTTAGAAGTCACAGCATCTTATCACATGTCCAATGCAAGAACTCCTTCATTCCCAGGAAACAGTTTTCCAGTGGACAGGAATCTACAGGATTCTTCACCAGCTCTAATTGCCATGACTTAAAAAAAAAATACTTCAGCCCCCAAACTGCCTTTTGGCATATTTTACCACTAGTCTAGTTCTGCCCTTAGGGCAGAAACAGTCTGCTCTCTTGGGAAGAAGTTATTTTAGTTATTTGAAAATAGCTGTTCCCTCCAAATGCTATCTATCACCCTCCCTCCCTAATTCCCCTTTCCACAAGGTACAATAAATGCACCCCTCGCCCCTTCATTTCTTCCACTGGTTCTTCACACTCCATGGTTTATGTATCATTCACATTTTGGTTTTCTGATTGCTAAGTATCCCTCTTACAATGTTGTGACTCTAATTGAGCACAGCGTTCCAGGTCTAATTTGATAATAATATGCTATAATGATAACAACCGCTACTTATGGAAATATCCGTACCAAGCATGGCACAAGGATCTCTGCCTTATCCCGTTACCTATCAGGTAGTGCCGCCGAGATGAGAAAGTGTAGCTTGAAAAAGCTAAGTGACCTGTTTAGTCAGCTTGAGAAACCCACACCAGGCAGCTACCTGGAGTCAGCAAATGTCCTCTCATCCGCTATAGGACACCAGCACAAAACCCTTGCTGATGACCACTTCCTCCATGGCAGGTATTTTTAATCTCCTGATACTCTAAGCTGCCACTGGCTTCTACTTCGGGAGCAAAGGAGCACAACGCACTCTTGTTTCCTCCAAGTTGTTAAAAACACTGCATGTCTATCTACTGAAATACTGACCAGTACACAGCACCAACAGGGTCTGAAAAATACGAATCCTGTGCCATAGTAAACTTGGGCAGTATCTCAAGCTGCTTAAATGTATCAATCTTTTTTGACCTCTTTAATAGGGCTTACTCAGGATGACGCTCTTGAGAAGAAAACAGAGCCCCTGTTCTACCAGTAACGTAACAGCAAGTTGTTTTTACATGACATCTAAAGGTGAATTCTGCAAGACTGCAAATGCATCTCTGGTTTCTGCTTTCTGAAGCATGGGGAGTCTTGCCTGGAGGGAGATGGAGCGGTGTCTCTGCCAACCCTCTCATGCTCAACACTCATTAGGACCTTTGCCCCAAAGACCACAGGGGCATGAGCGCGTCAGAAGGTGATCCCTGTCTCCGTGGGCCAAGGTCAATGTTAGCACGACCGAAAATGGACTGTCCTTTCACTTTGCCCAGGTGCCTGTGTCAAAGAGCTTGCTTTTAAATACTCCTCTTTGGATTCTGAAGCTAGCTATTAATTCTTTCTCCTCTTGGCTAAAGTAAAATAAATTAGTAACAACTAATGTCATAGGCAGAGCTGAGGAAGTGGATAGCCCTACAGATAATGAGACTTAATTGGAATGTAAATGCAAGGGGGCTGGAGTAAAACCTGCAAAGGCCGAGAAGGGCAATGCTGTGCTTTGGGTCTCTGCTCGGCTGGATGTATTAGATCTCATAATTAGAGCAAATCTGTTGGCAGTGTGGGAATTTTTAAATGTAGTAATTAAAATTCGTGTTAGTATAGTAATAATTATTAATTACTAATGTTACTGTTTACTAGATGTCTACCATGTTACAAGCAAAGTGCTACATTCTTTTTTTTTAGGTATTTTTTATTGTTATTCAAGCACAGTTGTCTCTAATTTTCCCCCACCGCCCTCCCCTGCCCCTACCTCCACCCTCAATCCTTACCCACCTTTGGCTTTGTCCATGGGTCCTTTATATTTGTTCCTTCATGGCCCTTCCTGTTCTTTCCCCCATTAACCCCTTTCTCCCTCCCATCTGGTTACTGTCAGCTTATTCTTTATTTCAATTCTCTGGTTATATTTTGCTTGCTTGTTTGTTTTGCTGATTAGGCTCCACTAATAGATTCTTACTCTGTGTTAGCTCAGATTAGTTTATACGAGTTCATTTAATCTTCACAACAACCTCATTTGGTAGGTTCTAATTGTTCTCATTTGAGGAAACTGAGGCTCAGTCACATGGGGTGACTTTCCCCATGTCGGGCAGGCGATCAGTGACTGTGAGAGGCCAGTGAGAGCTGGTTTCTGATGCTGCCACAAAGGGCAGTGGCAGGGTGCTTTTTGGAAGGATCTACAAGGATTCTGGTGGGGGGAGATCCTGGAAGGAGATGCCTGCCTGGCTGTGTCAATGACACTTGGCGTAGTAGCCCGGAGAAGCTGCCTAAGAAAGAGCTAAAACAAAAGCAAACTAAGAGGACAGCTAGATCAGGAGTGGAAACATAGAAATGAAGATCTCAAGGAGGGTTAGCAACAGGGGAGTGGGAGGAGGAGAAGGGGGGAGAAGGTACAGAAAATAAGTAGCATAGACAGTAGATAGAAAATAGATGGGGAGGCAAGAATAGTATGGGAAATATAGAATCTAAAGAACTTGAGACACATGGTCATAAACTAAAGGGGGGTAGGGTGGAGGGGAATGAAGGGGGGGAATAGAACAACTGTAACAGCATAATCAATAAAAAAGTTAATTAAAAAAAAAAAAGAAAGAGCTGCTGAGAAAGGTCTACACCCTCTGATTCACTGTAGATTGCACTAAGGCTCAGACTGACCAAAACAAACAATACGACATTGAAAATAAGAGCACTAATCTTATTCGCTGACACACTGAGGCTCCCTAGTCCAACTCACCCAGAGATAGGCTGAGATAAAAGGACACAGACAAGTGAGAAAATAAGAAAACTTTGGGTTTTTAGTAACATGAACAGCTTGTTAATGAATCCAGTTGAGAGAATTCCATATTCCCTTTCAGACAAGTATGTGTAAGACAATACTACGCTTCTGAGGAGGGGGGAAGGTTCTTCATAATTAGTAGCTGACACTGATATTGTACAGCTGATCTGGCTTAGAATATTATGGAGTAGCCCCCTAACTATTTCCATTTCAAAGATATAGAACACTCCCTGTACCCCTCTTTTCTGGGGAGAACATACTAAATAGCCTTGTCATATGATGGAATGTTGTTTCCTCAAAAGGATTTGAACTTTCTATGTTTTTAAAAAGAGATAAATCTTTGACTTGCCCTAAAAGTAATCAGCCACTCTTAATACTCTTATAAGCATTAGGATATTCAATTCACTTGGGACAATTCATCATTTATCTACTAGACCTCCTTTTATTCCTAAATAACAGAACATTCTAAAAATCTTTATATAGGCTAGCATATAACTTTGTTGTCATTGGTATTTGAGGGTAATATTTCCCTAGAAATATAGGTGAGTATTCCAGTATCCCTTTTCCGATCTGACTGCAGGGTTCAGAGAAAGATACAGACAAGATACATTCATAGTATATAAACTTCATTTCCTGCCTAGTAATAAATATTATCAGGGCCCACTTACTTCAGTGAATCCCACTGATTCTACAAAACTTCTCCATTTCCTTAAATGTAAGAAAAGTTTTGAAGTAAGCACAGTTCACTGCCTTTCTAGAATCAGCACTTTATTTCAAGATTTACTCTAGTCTTTAAGACTTACGCAAACTAAATTTTCATCCTGGCAGCACTTTTTACTAGTGGGATTTTACATTCTTATATTTATTTAAATAAAACCTGTCACCCTCATCAAATTGAAGACAGGGATATTGTCCACTTCTTTTCAGTATTATAGCTTTAGAACTTATTCAATGCCTTATAAATAATTAGTGCTCAATAAATACTTAACAAATGAGTAAATTCTTGAATGAATCCGTGCATGAATGAATGAACAATGAGCTCAATCCAATAGTTCCCCACTTCAGAATCAATTTATATTATCTCCTCTAAAAATCAAACCAATACCCTAATTTGTTGATAAGGAAACAAGCTGGTAAGGATTTAGCAATGCCATTATTAGAGTCAAATGCATTTAAGGTGAAAAGGAAGGGAAAGAAGGAGAGAGACAAGATGAAAATCAGATACAAGAGAGGAGAGGAAGGGAGAGGAGAGGAGGTGGAGGAAGGAGGAGAATGAATGAATTCCTAGAGTTTACTTAATAGAAAGGAATAAATGAATACAGTAGAATATCAGGGACCAACTTCAGAGCTAATTGTTTAAACAACTGAACCCTAATTTTAATAGGCTTAGTTAACTACCTGCTTATAATAATGGGCCAAGATATCATGCACATTATTAATAGAACACCACATTTCATTTTCTATAGCAATGACTTGCTGTCTAAATAAATATGAATAAACCTCATTTTTTTGGTAAGGACAGGTTTTTATTTTTTAGTTTTAGAATAGCGGTCTTCTCATTTATCTGGTCTCTCCAAAGCCAATGGCTTTGCTAACACAAAGGAGTCATCAATGACCACTTCACCTCAGAGTCAACATGTCGCTCAGGGGCTGCAGCAGCTTGGGGATATCACTTTACCTCTTTGAGTCTGTATCTGCAGTTGTAAAGACAGAATATTAATATCTACCCTATAGACTTAAAGCTATAAATTCTTAAAGGAGACCAAGAGGTCATTATATAATAATAAAGGGGTCAAGTCATTGAGAAAATATAACAATCATAAATATTTATGCCCTCATACTGAAGCACCTAGACAGACAAAGCAAATGCTAACAGAACTTAAAGGAGAAATAAACAGCAACATAATAATAGTTGGAAATTTTAATACCCCACTTTCAATAATGGCTAAATCATCCAGACAGAGAATCGATAAGGAAACAGCCGACGTGAACAACACTACAGACCAGTGACAGTGATTTTCGAGCCTTTCACCTCATGGCACACATAAATGACTAAAATTCTGTAGCACACCAAAAATATATTTTTTGCTGATTTGACAAAAAGGGGGTGTAATTTGGAATCATTCACATCAGATGGCCATTATCATTTGTGTTGGCTGTTGTCATTTTTTTATTTGACAATCCGAGGGGAAAAAGTTCAGTGCCCCTGACTAAATAGATATTATTTTAAAAATTCTTGTGGCACACCAGTTGACAGTCACTGTTAGAGGCCAAATAGAACTAACAGATGTACACAGAACATTCTATCCAACTGCAACAGAATAAACCTTCTTCTCAACCACACATGGAACATTGTCTAGAATCATTCATATGTTAAGCCGCAGAAAGAAAGTCTCAAAAATTCAGACATAGAGACCAATGAAAGGGCATTAAGAGCTTGGAAATAAATCCTCACATATATGGTCAAATAATATTTGAGCAAAACAGAGGCAGACTCATCGATAGAGAGCAGGCTGGTAGCTCTGGGGGGAACTGGGGGTTCAGGGATTGAGCAGAAAAGTAAAAGGACTCATGGACATGGACAAGTGTGGTGACTACAAGGGGGGACAGTTGGTGGAGGTGGAAGAAGGTATAAGGGGGATAAATGATAATGGGAAAAATACAATAAAAATGATACCAATCAAAAAAATTTATATCTGGGGTAAAAAGAAAGACAAGAATACTCAGTGGAGAAAAGTTAGTCTTTTCAATAAATGGCGTTGGGAAGACTGACTATCCACATACAAAAGAATTAAATTAGAAACCTCTCCTAAACTATTCACAAAAATTTACTTGAGATGAATTAGAGACTTAAATGTAAACTGTGAAACTATTAAAGTCCTAGCAGCAAACATAGGGTAAAAGCTCTTTAACATTGGTCTTGGCAATTATATTTTTGGATGTTAACACCAAAAGCACAAGTAACAAAAGCAAAATAAATGAGCAGAACTACATCATACTAAAGTTTCCACACAGCAAAAGAAACTATCAACAGAATGAAAAGGCAACATAGGGAATGGGAGAAAATATTTGCAAAATAACATACCTGATAAGTGGTAAATATTCGAAATATATAATGAACTCATGCAAAAGCCAAATAATCCACTTTAAAAATAGAGAACCTGAGTAGACATTTTTCCAAAGATCTACAAATGGCCAGTAAGTACATGTGAAGGTGCTCAACATCACTGGTCATCAGGGAAATGCAAACAAAAACCAGGACAAAAATACCACCTCACACCTGTTAGAATGGCTGTTGTAAAAAAGACAAGCAATAAGAAATGCTGGCGAGGAGGTGGAGAGAAAGGAATCTTGAGCCATGTTGGTGGGAATATAAATTGGTACAGTTGCTATAAAAAATAGTGTGAAGGTTTCTCAAAAATTAAAAATAGAACTAGGATACGACCCAGCAGTCTTACTTCTGGGAACATATCTGAAGGAAATAAAATCACTCTGGAAGAGATAGCTGCACCCAAGGTCACTGAAGCACTACTTATGACAGTCCAGACACGGAGACCACCTGAGGGACTGGTGAGGCGTGACTGGCCGAAGAGGACACGGTATGCATACACAATGGGAAATTATTCTGCCGTAAAGAGAAGGAAATTCTGCCATTGGTGACAACGTGGACGGCATTGAGGGCATGATGCTAAGTGAAAGAAGTCAGGCAAAGCAAGTCTAATACTATATGTTGCTACGTATGTAGAACAAAAAACCAAAAACTGAACTCATAGAAACAGAGAGTAAATTGATGGTTGCCAAGCATGGGGGCTGGTGGAGATGGGTGAAGGAAGTTAGAGGGTTCAATAACGTCTGGCTATGTAATCTATAGCATGGTGATCATAGTTCATAATACCGCATTGCATATTTTAAGCTGCTAAGAGTTAATCTTAGAGGTCCCCTCGGACACGAGGTCACTACGTGATGTGTTAACTAACCTCACTGTTGTCATCACTTCACCACATTGCACACACTTACTATTGTATATCAATTATGTCTCAATAAACCTGGAAAAATCTATTCTACCTCATTTAACGGGGTAACCGTGAATTGAAAGATATATGTAAAAGCCCCTTTAGAAGATGTAAACTTTCTAAAAGTCTGAGGAATTATCACATTAACTTTTCGGTTACCTTAATTCCACAAAACCCTGGTGTTGCCTGGGTCCTTAGGCCTCAGTTCTCTAAAGGACAAAGGCCTGTTTACATGCCTGCGGGGGCCGTGGGGGGTCACATGACATGACAGTCATGCAGATGCTTTAATCAGGCACCGTTACAATGATTTAACCTTCTGGTCAAATTCTACCATGAAGAATTTCGTTACTGCAGAAACTCACGAGTGGTACACACACAGCCACAAACTTTTTTCAAAATGTCCTTACATCAACAATTTGAAACGACCAGATTTTGGACTGCGAAGAACATTATTCTGCATTCTAACCCATGTTATTAGTTATGAAAATGCAAAGTTAATCCCAAAGATATTTACATAAAATAATCATCAAATCCTATAGAGCAATTTTAATAAGTAGTTCTGCATGGCAAAGATCTAATGTGAAAATAATGATGATTTGGAAATACAAGTATGAAATCAGGTTCTTCAAAAATTGCATGTAAGTTTAATTATCCCTGGAAGCTATTTTTTGAAGTGGGCAAAAATACCCGCAATGTGTCATAAATGCTGTATTTCTGCTCAGAGCAGTGATTTAGAGTCACGCTGCTTGCCACAGCCAGAGCTCCTGACAAAGGCTGGGAGTATCTGCACGGCAGCCGGTGGCTCGTTATCTAGAATGCTAGATACAAAATTGTCAGCTTCCAATCTTTTGGTGGGATGAGGTATGAACATGGTGCAAAGCATTCACACAGGGAAGAGATGAAAAATTCTAGTCCACCTCAAATGGCCTCTCTGGGTGACCTCTGAAACAGAGATGAGTTGTGAAATCAACATTGTACCCAACATGGTAGGTGACTGAATCGTCAAGGATACAAACTATGGCCTAGAAATGCAACGATACTGCAAAACAGATCACTGCAGGAAAGAGGACAAATACACGTTTACCCCACTCTTGCTCATCAGATGGCCTTCAGCAAGAATACAAAATAAATTTCAACACTGAAAATAGTCCCAGGAAATAAAAAAATTCCAACAATCCACATTCTATGAAGGTTTCAGCCAACCCAGAGAAAGCCACACTTATTTGCAATTGAAAAGTGCTAATGCTTATGAAAGGCAACAATGATTAAGATACCTTCACCCACTGTCCCAAGCCTGGTGTAGCTGTTGGCACCAATTACGCATTTTAAATGGCTGGTGGAGACTCTTAGCATCTTCCTTTTTTTGCTAGATCACCTCCCCTCTTCACATCTCTCCTAGGGATTTAGGGATGAGACCAAGGATGGCAGCATCATGGAGGCAAGGTACCAGAGAGCCTCCCTCCGTCAAATTTAGTGCTAGCGGAACCTTTGTAGGACTCATCATGGTCTAGAGAACCTTAGAGCAAGGTCCAGTCGACCTGGATGCCCAGAAAAACTTACAGCTCTCGATTTCCAAGGTGCAGTTTTGTTCATCCAATGGGTACCGCCTTAGGTCCATCATGCAGGCAGCTGTGGTTGTGATTCTGGAAGAGAAATAACAGATATATGCTGTTAGCTGGTCCATGGCTAGAGTTGCAAAAATGAAATCCAAGTATCAAAGAGGACAGAACCGGGTCTCTGGGAGACTGATTTAGCTAACGCTCTAACGAAAAAGAGTGCAGCAAACTTTGGAAAATTATTTTAACCTTATGAGCCTTCTGCTGATTTATAAAAAAAAGAGGCTGGACCAAATCAGTATTTTCCCAACATGTAGTCCATTACCTACTTGTACCATTATCATCTTGGAGTATTTGGTAGACAGGCAGTTCCCATGTTCCGCTTGGAGTCGGGTGAGACAGATCCAGGGCTCTTATTTTATAAGCATTGCAGAGTATCAACATAGGTAATCCTCTTCTATTCACTTAGTGTCTCCCTTTTTCAAGACCCTAAAACCTAATCTTCAGCCAATTCTAGCTTTGATCCATCATTTTGACCTTTCTCTGCATAGTATAGTAGTCTGTAAGTACCTTAATACAATACAGTCAGCCTTTCATTTATCTCCTGAGTTGCTCTGTCCTGAGTAATCTGACAATTTTATGACCTCTTAGGGAGCTTTCTTCTATGGGCTGGTGAAGTTATTTATTTTAAAAAGTTGGTCCTTTTATAATTTTATCAGAGAGAAGTGAATACATGCCTTGAATGTCTATATATTTTTCCGTCATCACTTTTCATTAATCTCTCTGAAGAAGGAGCCAAAAACCATACCATGCTAAATGATTTACTATGTGTTTTCTGAACAATGAGGAAGCATAAAGTCATGGAAAAAAACCACAAGTTTTAGAGCACAAAAGACACAGGAGTCCTGGTCGGATAGCTCAGTTGTGTGGAGTGTCGTCTCAATAACGCCAAGGTTGCAGGTTCCATCTCTGGTCAGGGCACACACAGAAAGCAACCAATGAAAACACAGCGAAGTGGAACAGTAAGTCAATGTTTCTCTCTCTCTCAAGTCAATAAATAAAATTTTTGATAAAGAGGATACAATCAGACACATGTATGAATTCTAACTCTGCCTCACTGTGATTCCCATCAAGAATAAGAATTGATATCATAATTCACATAAAGAACATAAAAGAGTAAATGACATATAATAGGTCCTTTAAAAATCGGCATCTGCTGAAGACAACGAAGAACAGACGTTGATGTTGAGCTTCACCAACTTTGGCTGACTCCTCTCTGAGGGGCATGACACCATGTTTGGGAACAGAGAAGTAAGACGCAGGGGGAGAGAGTCCACAACTAGGCTTTTTCACCCACAGGCCTTGGACACAAGACAAGCAGACCACGTGCACTGAGTCTATGGAACTCCTCCGTTAGGAGTGATGCTCCAAGCCATCAATCAGCAGCAGGATGAAAATACCGTAGTGCCCCCTTATGTATGGTTTCACTTTTCTGTGGTTTAAGTTCCCCACATTCACCTGTGCTCTGAAAATTAAATGGATGATTCCAGAAATAAAGTACCTGTAAGTTTTAAATAGTGGGATTTTTCTCAGTGGAATGAGATCTTGCCACTGTCCCACTCCATCCTGCCTGGGACGTGAATCACCCTCCGTCTAGCGTGTTCACACTGCACACTCTCCCTGCCCATGACTCGCCTGGTAGCCACTTGGCTGTGAGACTGGCTGTCGAGGTACCATAGTGCTTGTGTTCAGGTCACCCTTACTCTACTTCATAATGGCCCCAAAGGACATAGACAGCGATGCTGGCAATTCTGAGGCACCAAAGAGAAGCCAAAAGTGCTTTCTTTAAGCAAAAAGGTGTATATTTACAAGATAAAAACAGTATATATAGGGCTTTGTACAGTCAGTGGTTTCAGCTTCCAACGGGAGTCTTGGAACATGTCCCCCACAGATAAGGGGGACCTACTGTGAGGGATTAACCTAATATGAGCAGTCTGTGCTGTTTTAGTTTGATTACTACCGCATTAACCTTTGTGCTCTGTTAATTTTCGTTTTCCTTTTTAGTAACAAGTGAGTATCCAAAGGCCAACATTCATCCTCGATTCCTTCTTTTCCTGCACTGAGACCTGCTGGCTACTCTGCCTCCCTCGGAGTCTACGGCCCTGTCACCTTGCCTCTGTCATCCTCAGGAGCTCGGTCCCAGCCTCTCCAATTGTCGCCCTACTATCCATATCCACACAGTAGTCTGAGCACTTTAAAAAATGTAGGTCGAATTTTATCACTCCTTTGCTTACAAAAGGTAGTGTCTCTTCCAATAAAGTCCAAAGTCATAGCTATGGCCTATGGTGCCCTAAATAATCTGATCCTTCCGACCCAACATTTTCTCATGCCAGGACCTCACGCACTGTCTCCCAGCCTCCGCATGTGTTCCTTCTGCCCAACACACGTCTCCCTCTGGTCCTCACGGCCACTCTTCTCACCCTTCCACTCCAACTCCCCTCTTTTGAGGGGCCCTTCCCCAGTGGCTCCCAAAAGTGGCTGCCAGGATTAACACTCTGTCTTGTCTATTTATTTCCTTCAAGCAATTATTGCAGTCTGAAAATATCTCCCTTATTTTTTAAAGTACTACTTCTCCTTATAAATCTTTTATTTGGAGGTTAATTTTATTGCATTACTTCTCTTCTTTTTAACATCAAATTATCATGAGTCAGGTTTTGGTGATTCTTTTTATGTTTTCAACAGTAAATAAATTTTAATCCATTTAATTAATATTACATAAATAGTACCAGAATTTATCTTATTATCAATCTGATTGCTTCTGCTTTCAGTGGGAACTTTCAAATTCTTAAATTCTACAAAAATTGACATTCACATTTCAATATGTTTTCAGGGTTAAAAAATGGCAAAATTTTTGGTTATATAACAGGTGACTTTCACAGTGGTTCACAGGTTTTTTTTTGACGTGTAGATACAACTTGAATTGACACTAACATATATGAACGTATATTATGCAGAGGAGAAATTTCCAAAGAAAATGAAATTAGGCCCATTATGGACATACTGAACACCCATGCTATTAACTTAAAATAGCACAAATAATTCCTGTCTTGAGAAACTGGAGAAAATGAACATCGTCTGATAGAATCGTCACGGTGGACATGGAAGGTACAAGGGTGCACATTCAATAAAAGAAGAGAGCCCTAAGCAGACACCTGGCTCCGTAAATGCAGTAAAGTTTGCAATCGCTACTCTCGACTGTGGTTCACACTTTCTGCTGATACATATTCATGGGAACTAACATCTGTGAACTAGTGTCATGAACAAGAAAAATAAATTGACTAATGATATCGTGGAAGCAATGAGCTTCTACTCATGTTTTAAAAATAAAGTAAAAGAGTGTTTTTCTCACATCAACAACATTCATACTTACACCAGTGTTTTACATTTTTAATGTAGTAATACATTTCATATAGCTAAAAAATACATAAATGTTTTCTAGTCAATGTTTATGATGCATTTCTCTCTCCTTTGGCTTAAAGCAGAAACTCTGTAGCCAAAATAATCCATTTGGAATCTTGATCATACACACTGGGATGAGTGACCTGGGATAAATAACTTATACTCTCCGACACTTGGTTACCCAGAAAAAATTGAATTAAATACTTGCTATCATAATTTGTGTGAAATGATGAATTTAGAAGAGGTCTATAATTCACAAAATGTTCTATAACTTTTATTATTACTATGTGCTAATGAGTAGACCCAGTGGTAACTCATGTGACCAGTGGTTCTTTGGTATTATCTGTATGTGCCTCCTGTACACATGAAGAAATGTAGAATAATCACAGGCTTATAAGCAAACCAAACCATAAAATATGATGCAAATAGCTTTCAAACACATAAATATGCAAAAATATGCCACCGTATGTGGGAGCTCAATTTAATAGATTTGAAGACAAAATATAGATATGTGCCTGTTTGTTATATGTTAACAAAATTGCATCTTTTCCAAGTATGTTGTGAGACTAGGAATCACAACTGTTTTTGTGTTGTTTGTATCTTAAATACTTTGCCAGGTGCCTGGCATGTGTCACTAACCCAAGATTAAAATAATAATCAATAATAATAACAACACAAAGAAAGTGAAGTCATGGTCATAAGCATCTTCAAATGGAGGGCTTTGAAAAAATTCTCTATATGAAGTACCTGATTTGTTTTTAAAAAATTCTCATATAAGTTTGAAAGTCTTTTATCATCTTTATACAAGAAAGTGCCTAGAATCTTATTCAGAAAATCCCAGTGAGGAACATAAAAATCCATTCTTTCAGACTTTCTGATTTATAACAGGGTTGAGCAGTAGGTTAAGTCAGAACAACGAAAATACTTAATGGGCTTTTCACGAACACCCGTTTCTGAATCCTGATAAACATGAACTCCAACTACTCAATGCCTCTGCCAGGAGTCTCTGAAGTGAGCCTAGGATGAAACTCATGGTGCAGGTATCCTCATCAAATTTTAAGACCACTGTGAAATACATGGAGATAGTTCTGTCTTCAACCAAAGGAAACACTCAATGATGTGTCCAGAGCGTACCTCGTTCACCTGTGGCAAACCCTCTGCAGTTAGGGATGGACATGTGTCTTCTCCAGTGCTGAGCCCTGCTGCATGATAAAAGCCACTGTTGCAAAACACCAATGTTCCGCCTGGACTAAAGAGATCTTTGAATCAACTCTTTATTCCATAGCCACTGGTCTGAAAATGATTTGCGCTATAAAATACTGACACAGTCACTTAAGGGCGTCTATCAAATCAAACATACAACTGCTATGCCAACATTTTGTACCAAAGCCATGGCATTATCTGAGATTTGATGCTGCTATCACATGATCCCACGTTGGAATGGGGCCAGAGATAGTTAATAAGTCCTGGTAGATGTCTTTGGCCCTCAGCCAATGGGAGAAAACTCAGTTTCATAATCAACATGATCCCTTTCAGGCCTTTCTACAGATTCCTTGGGAGAAGCTTCCGGAGCCAAACTACATGGTTCAACATGGGTCTTCCTGTGGGAGAAACTTGTTAAAGTTTCAACCAGAGATTATTAGAAAGTAATTTTGAAAGTCTCCTTTGCTTGATTTCTTTATGTAGATAACCATCCACATTGCACAGAACATTCCTGTGTTTTCTAAGATCATCAGATGCCTTATCCGTAACTATATTCAAAACATATTGTTCTAATTCACAGCATGGTTTTACTTTGTTCAAATGTACATTTATTTAAAAGTACAACTTATTCTAATTAAAAGGGATGAAGAAATCCTGTAGCATTAGGAGACATTACTAGAAAACATTAGGATGTGAAAAAGGTCAATTATCACAGAATGTGTTTATGTATATAATTTTGCTAGCTGTAAAACAGTAATTAAAATGTCAGCTAGGAGGAAAAAGATACAAATACTGAATTTAAGCATTAGAGCAGGAACTGAACTTCTGAAAACTTCTAAGGAGTGCATCTGAGTCATCCTTCCAAAGGTACTTCAAGTATTTTAGCTTTTATAACTCAAGAAGACTAACACCATTCTGTGTCTCACAATCATTTTTAATTAGGAAACTCATTTCTCACATACGTTCCTCTCGTAATATGCTCTTGCTTCTTCTAGAGTGGGTAGAACATTGCTATAAAAGTTAGGTGATTTCAACTCCGGCATTCTTGCTGATAATAACATACCTCAGGCTAATGAATCACATACTAAGTTCTAGACACTATCTAATGTTACTGAAATGTATCATCTTACTTAATAGGAGGAATGTCCTGTTAACATTCTCACGTTAAGTTCCATGCCTATTTATATTTTATAGATGAGAAGCTTGAGGCACCAGAAGGACGAGTGATTTCTCTTGAGAGTCTCAGAGTGAGTGGTAGAGTTGAGATTTGAATCTGGGATGTTTGACTTGAGTTCATGTCATACTTAACTAGTAGGCGACACCTAACTAGTTAGTTGACCTAGAAAGAGTAAGTTAGCTTCTCCACAGGACAGGCTGATTTCCTGGGTCCCAAAATGAGCTTGGAAATTCTGTAATCCTATGAAAATACATTACATGTTCTATGACCCTGCGTATTTTGTAATTTTGTTTTCCCCACACATCCAAATGCTGTATTTCACAGCTGTTCATTCTGTTTTAGTCAATTATGCAGATGAGCCCACCCCAGACAAGCAAACACGGGCCTCTCCCCGAGGAACCCCACTTAATATTCTCCCCCGATGGAAGGTCTCCCGCAGCCATCTCCTTCCAACCTGTGCTCAGGCTTGACCTCCACAGAGGCCTTCTGCTTAAATTAAAATCTTCCACATGCACGTCCAATTGTTTGTAAAAGCTTTTAACAAGTCTTCCTACAGTGTCACATGCACTACTATGCTCAACTTTGTAATCACCAAAAAAAAAGTACGATCGCTAGCAATCATGTTCCCCTTTGATAAATCGTGGGTTGCAGATGAGAGCTATTTGTACTCTCCTGCAGCTGTTTGGCCTTCAGTGACCCTGCTTTTTTGGAATCTTATCATCTGTGAAGATGCTGTGGCCATTAAAGGGCTAGACTGGCTTCTGCTGCAAACACAGGTAAGGTTACGAAAGACATTTCCTTAAATAATGTGCTTGTGGCTCCAACAGCAGCGTCGGACAAAATCTCACTTTGTAGGCATATAAATCCTACTCACCCACAAATACTATTAGATATGGCCATGCTAATCTTAGCCTTTATTATTCTTCTCCAGTTAGTCCCTTGTTCAACGCCCAAACCTACCATATTGTATTTCCAATGGTCTCATCTACAAATTCTGTGCTTTATCTTGGGAATGAGAATATCTTCTCTTTTCTCTAAGTGATGTATTGAAGGAAGTCTGAGTCCATGAGAAAAAAAGCAATCATTCTATATTTTGACTCATAACTTAACAAGTGAAATCTGACTTTGGGTCATTGTAAGAGATTTTATTGAACCAGAGTCACCGACTAGAGAGACCTAGAGATGAAATTCTGATTATTTTAACAATGCTTTTTTCTGTGCACAATTAAAAACAGTATTATGCCAGATTTTTTGTTGCATTCATTACAATATTTTTGAAATACTTTAATTTGTGAACATCAGAGTCATACTGTTTCTGAATAAATTCATCACTTTTATTCTAACCATGTGTAATTTTTTTAGAGAAATCTTAAAAAGTGGCCTACAGATGTTGATTTAAAGCTGGCCAATGACAGACTAAGGTTATAACCCTAGATGGGTCTGCTGTCATTTCTTCCAAGTCTCGTCCAGTATTATTTTAAACTACAATTTAAAGATATGTTTTGCAACACAGGCAGGGGGCCTCTCCAGCTCCACCCTGCACTCTTAACTACCAAGTTCCAAAGACTAGACCGTAGGGGCTTCAAAAGTCGCCTCTGGTCTTGGCTTTGATTTGGCCAACGGGGTCAGAAGTTTGGGGGCGGAAGGAGAGTGAGACTGGCAACTGTTCCCCAGGCTCCTCCTCTGTGTACCTGGCATCCAGGTTCCCCTGCACATCCCCTCCTCCGCTCCTGTAAGTCGGGGATACCAGGGAGGGGACAGCACCCTTCTAATCTCATCTCTGGGAGGGAAAACGAGGTGCCGCTCTGTCATCTTGTAAATTGCCTTTTTATTATATTCTTCTCAAATTATCCCGTTTTCAATGCCATCTGTTTCCTGTTGGGCCCCTGACTGGTGGAATATATTATAGAAATGTATTTAAAATTCAAGGTTTTTCTAGTGTATCTGTCAAAAAAATTAAAAGCATTTCATTCCTGTGATCTCTGTCTTGGGACTTTTGGGATGAGGGATGAAGGTCCCCTCCACCTTCAATAAAGTGCCTCCTGCCTGTGGGTCCCGTCTCAGGATGTCACTGCCCACTTGAGAAGGCCTCTCCCGCCCTCTTGGCTCCTCCTCTCCTGGTCACTGGCTCCTAAGTTTTACTTCCTTCATCACACTTGTCACTATTTGAAATTAGCCTGTGTACACATTTATTTATTTGTTATTTTCTGAGTCCCCAGGGAACTCAGGGCCTATCATAGGTTAGGTTTTCCAGAAGTAGACCCTAAAGGATGCTCACTGGGGTCATCACTTGCAGAAAAAAAAGGGGGGAATAAGTAGATTTGGACAAAGGGAGGTGCTGATGAAGAATGTCAGCACAACGGCATGAAATTTCTGGTGGGAGTATGGCTATCAGAGCAACCTTTACCCCACCTCTGCGTCCCCAGCACCGCCCCCAACAATCATCACACAACACACACCACCGCCAGCACTACCCACACACCAGGAGACACACACACACATACCCTTTCCTTGAGCAGCTGGTACCAGATGTCTCAGGAAAACACAGGCCGGATTAACTTTTTCTCTCTAGAGGCAGAGCCTTTGCTGAAAGGTCAGTGGGAGTCACTGACCCAGCCTCCAACATGGCCTCCCACACACTTCACCCAGATACACGGCTGCTGTTGTGATGGCCTCAGCCAGGGAAAGTAAAACAGTTTTGACGGTTGTTACTGCTGCTGTTATTTTTTAAACATGAAAAATAAATCACACAGAGCTGCCACCTGTCGCATGCTGACTACTTGCCTTGTACTTCTGACACCAACAAAATGCACAAAAGTGCCGTCTGGGCCCTTTCTGTTAGCCTGGTCTCTAACGGCAAAAGATTTCCATCTAAATGGTAAGGAGATGAATACGCAGAATCCAATTTAAAAGTTGGGGCTGAGAGGGCCTGAAGAGAGAGCTCTCATACCCTAAAACTCATCATCAATTACTCCCAAACAGGAAGAGATGGGTTTTCTGTCTCCAACATCAAGCTGGTTCTCAACTCTACTCTCAGGCAGGAAGAAGGAGGATCTTCTCCTTGCCTGGCAACCACACAGCCAATGAAAAAGCTGACTTTACAAGTCAGCCAAAGAAAAAGCACTGCACTTAAACTCCCGGGGTCTTCCAATGGCCTTTTTGTTTACAAAAGCCCCAGTGAACCTCCCTTTTCCCCTACAAAAGAACCTTTGTCTCCTTTGTTCTTGGGACTTGTGAGTGGTTCTTTGTTAAGACTTCACGTACTAATTTCGGCTAATGTAATTATGATGTGCCTTGGTGTGTTTCTTCTTGGGTCCAACTTCCAAGATTAAAATGAAGGAGAGAATCCTAGAAGCAGCAAGAGATAAGGGGACTGTCACCTACAAAGGAGTTCCCATCAGACTGTCAGCGGATTTCTCAAAAGAGACCTTACAGGCAAGAAGGGGCTGGAAAGAAGTATTCCAGGTCATGAAATCCAAAGACCTACAACCAAGATTGCTCTATCCAGCATAACTTTCATTTAGAATGGAAGGACAGATAAAGTGCTTCTCAGATAAGATCAACTTCAAGGAGTTCATCATCACCAAGCCCTTATTACATGAAATGTTAAAGGGACTTATCTAAGAAAAAGAAGATAAAAAATATAAACAGTGAAAAGACAGCAAACTCACAGTTATTAAGAACCACACCTAAAACAAAAGCAAACTAAGAGGACAGCTAGATCAGGAGCAGAACCATAGAAATGAAGATCTCATGGAAGGTTAGCAACAGGGAAGTGGGAGGAGGAGAAGGGGGGAGAAGGTACAGAAGATAAGTAGCATAGACGGTAGATAGAAAATAGATAGGGGGGAGGGCAAGAATAGTATGGGAAATATAGAATCTAAAGAACTCGAGACACATGGTCATAAACTAAAAGGGGGAATGGTGGGGGTGGGGATGCAGGGTGGAGGGGAATGAAGGGGGGAAATAGAACAACTGTAATGGCATAATCAATAAAATAAAAATTAAAAAAAAGACTTCATGTACTAAACTGCGATTCTTGGTTGTTCCCAAGTAAACCCATTTTGCTGGAGAACTAGCTGGCTTTCTATTTGTTTAAGGTCAACAATGGTACTTTTACTACTCAAGAGTTAAGTTTTTACATAAAATAGGTACCACATATGTGAGAAAATGCTTACCTCAGTTAGAAACTATAAATTTATATTATAAATACAAGATAAGCTATAATGGTTACAGCTTATCTATTCAGCAAAAAATTTGAAGAAATTATAATATTCAGTGCTACAGATTCTGCAAGGAAATAGACCCTCTTACACATGCTGCTGGAAGAATTTTGAATTGGTACGAACTTTCTAGATGGTAATTTGGCAACATTAATCAAAGTCTACCAAATGTGCTAATCTTTGTTTCTAAAATTCTACTTTAAGAAGTTAATATGAAAAAAAATAATGCAACACTATGTATAAGTATGCAACTTCAAACTGGAAAATTTGAAAATACTCTATATATCACATACAGGGATATTTAAATGCCCTTTCACATAGTGACATGATGCAATAAGAAAATACTTTAAAAAGAGTGAAGACACAGGAAAATGTTCTCAATTGTTTGCAGATAAAATAGCATATTAGAAAGCAGGGCAATATAATTTCACATTTACAAAAGGTACATTGAGTACACAGATAAACGATTAAAAGTACACTAAAATAAAGAAGTGGAACTATCATTGGCTTTTATTTTATTATATTTTCTGTAATTTCACTCTATCTACGATGAATGTGTGTTGCTTTTCTCTGTGAAGAAAGTTAAGATAATTCTCCCTACCTGCTCCGGTCTCCTCCAGAACTATTCATTACTACTGATTTATTCTCTTTGCAGTAACATTTGTTCATATATGAAAACATTTGATAATACGCAGGATTTCATTCCATGGGTGAAAAATTTGATCAGCATGCTGTGTCAAATGTAGGGACTTCAATAAATGTATTATGTCATTAAAATATTGGTGAACATGTCATCATTTGATTATGTACTCTTAAGATGAAAAAGATGACTACATGATACACATATAAATCATTTATACACAAATATCTTTTTGATGACTGAATTCCTTCCCTAAGATCTCAATTATTGTTCTACCTTGGATCTGTCCGTTGACTTGGAACTCTGTTTGAAAGGAACGTGTCCCGTCTTTGCAAAGCTACGATGACCAGAAAGTCTTTCTATATGTAACAGAAGTTTTAGCTTCTTTTACTATAAATTGTCAGTTTATGTAACTTTGCAGTTTTTTGTCTGGGAGTGTTTCTCTTTTACTTAGTGATTCATTAGAGTTTTTGATGTTATTTTGTTGTCATCAGAGTTATCAATCATTTACATTTTTGTATCTTAAACTGCTTTACATCAAGACAATCCTCCGTCCTGAGATGAGATAAAGATTCCACTGTATTTCTACCTGATTCATACTTTCAAATTTTACAGTGACTCTTAAATCCAACTGGAATTGTGTGACACTTTTCACGGGAACGATGGCTTATTTCCATTTTGGCCATCAAATTGTTCTTTTCTTCTCAAATGCAATAGTTGATGAGAATATGAATAATCTGGTCTTCCATCATTGCTGGTAAGAATATTAAATTGGTTCAACCTTTATAAAGAGTGATTTGGATATCAGAACTTTTTATACATTGGCCATCAGTTTTACTTTTAGGGGTTTCTCAGGGGAAATAATCAGAGGACAAAAAGAGCATGTATTGCAACACAAGAGTCTCCACCCTTATGAGACATGTGTTAGTGAGCAATGGACAGTGTGGTGTTTGGTAAACTAATGTAAGTCTCTCATACACACAGTCACTCGGGGCAAGAACAGAGATCTTGGAGACCAGCCATCTCAGGCTCAGGTCTTGATTCTGCCTCTTGCTTGGTGACCTTGAGCCAACATATAAAGAAGAGCTGTTAAAATGCAAAAGGTCCTTCTGAACTCCAGACAACTGTTTATACAGAATTCTATGGAAGCATAACCTTGAGAAGCTCAGAAAGAAAAACACAATAAGAGTAACTTTGTTCTCTTAGAAACTATGTCATTTTTTTCAGAGGCTTCAGCTACTTAGGATGGGGCTCAGAAATGAGTTGGTGGCTCATGCGCAGGTCAGAGCAACTAAAAATAAAATTCAGAGAGCTTCTTAAAACTAAAGTCTGATTAAAACAAAAAGCATTACAAGCTGAGTTAGGGAAAAATGTATTTGAAAAGTGCCTCCATATGTAATGGGGTTGTTGGCAAACGCAAGAGGAAAAGAAGAAAAAAATCACCTTGTGCCTTAAGGATGACACTGAGAAAGAAGCTTAGTTGACTAAATAAAAGATTAAAGCAGAATAAAGTGAATTATAATAATAAAAAACTTGGGACTTGTTTTAAGTACTTTTTTCAAAAAAAACAACAACAGAAAAGTCTCACAGAAAGATCTCAGACACAAGTCAAATGACCATTTAAAATAACCCTGCTTCCCTCTGGTAATCGCCATACTGTCATCTGTTTCTGTCTTTTTTATCCCCTCATAATCCCTTCCCCTTCTCCCCTCCCCTATGACAGCTGTCAGTCTGTTCTCTGTGTCCAGGAGCCTGTTTCTATTTAGTTTGTTTATTTTGTTCATTAGATTCCACATATGATTGACATCATATGGTGCTTGTCTTTGTCCGACTGGCTTATTTCACTTAGCACAATGCTCTCCGGGATGGAAGGAGACTTGACTCCGGGTGGTGAGCACACAATACAATGTGCAGATGATGTGTTACAGAGTTGTACACCTGAAACCTACATAACTTTATTAACCAACATTGCCCCAATAAATTCACTAAAACATAAAGCAAAATAAAGGTCACGAAGATATTATTAGAGCACATGACAAACTGGTGTACCTGATTGAAAAGAGAAAACTGGTAACGGAAGAGTCGGAAAGCAGAAGGCGGGCACCCCTGCTTGTACAGGAGCAACTTCACTTATCAGAGGGGGGAGATGGGATCAAGATTGGCAGAGCAAGAGGATGGACAACAAAGTCAAAGAATGGCTGCACTGTGAATATTTCCCCCAGCTTGCCATCCTGGTCTGTCTGTCTGTCTCCTCCTCTATCAGTCTCTGTTTCTCTCTCTAGAAAAAAATACGACAAAATGACCTCATAACTCAGTAAAATGTTATTGAGTATAAAACCCACATAACGGCCTAATAAATGGCCGGATGAGCTCTGCTGTACTGGCTGGGGGACAGCGAGCAAACCAAGAGATTGAATAACAGCCTCTGTGCTCACAGAGGGCTCCAGAGGGTCATGATGGGCTTTTCACATTTTCTGCTATGGACCAAACAAGGCGCTGTGGTCATCAATTCTGACATGAAGGACAAGGAGGATTTAGGTTAAATAGAAAGATGACTTGGCTGACAGTGAAGGCTTTAAAATAATGAATGAAATGGCTCCCCGGGGTGGAGGGTCGATTTCCCTTTCTGGAGAGGATGTGTAAAGAATGGGCCCATCGGTCAGGGTGAGGAAGGTGGAGGTTAACCACGGCACAAGGATGGTGTCTGTGGCTGTGCACTTTCCGGTTCACTGACGCAGCCTCTGCCTTTCATTCTCAGAAACTGAAGCAAATGCCTACATCCTCTGCGGCCTCGGCGCACCTTTGCTAATTTGGCTTGCAATTGCCTTTTTAAATAAAACACACAATAACTTGAGGAGTTGCTAAATGTAATTAAATAACTAAAGGGTTGTAATGCGGCCTTCAAACATTAAGGATTCCAAGACATGTTTAATGACAACAAGTTCTAGGTAAAAACATATTCTTGTCAGGTAATTATTAACAGAACCATTAAAGACTGTCCTCAGAGCATTGGGGTGCAACATTACATGTTGGTTATAATTTTCACGCTCAAAGTTCGCATTAGTTAAGGCATTTGTGGTGGTGTAACGCTGTAATGATGCTAATGAGTAATTATTTCTAGGGTGATTATTTTTAAGTGATTAAGATGCATTGTATCGCTGGGACACATCAGATTCTGTACTTTCTTTCTTGAAAGCCTCCTTGTCTTCCCTGACTTCTTATTCTCACATGAAAGCATACTTAACTGTCTTTTTCTGACAGGTAAATAATAGACTAATAATTACCAAATAAATGTATGCTATCTCTGAGAAAAATACAATGTAATAAGCTAATGTCTGCTGTTTCGGGTGTTAAAGAGATTATAAGAATTTCGAGTTGGATAATATATATATATATTTAAAAACCTAAAATTTCCAGGTTTATCATAACTTAGTCAATGACTTTGTAATTATAATATACCTGAACCAAAAAGTAAAGAAGTTGACCAATATTAATCTACCCACAGGGTGCCTATATTGTATATGGTACCTGCTAACCCCTGGAGAATACATTTCAGAAAATCATTAAGATTCAGTCGTGGGCCTTAGAAGCCTTCAAATCAAAGCTGAGATACAAGATAAACTGATCTAAGAACCTATTGGTACTGTAGCCACATTTTCATCATTGACCCACATATAGCCTTCTTTTATTAATTACTTAGTTATCCTAGATCACGTGGTAACTTTGGGACTCACCACCCATTATGGGAGCTATGAGACTTTGACGAAACCGTCATCTCCTTCCATGGCTTCCTCCAACCATCCCGTCCGTCCCAACTCCAGGGACCGGTCACTCTACAGCAGCAACATTTCAACCTTTCAACCTTTTTCACATCATGGCACACATAACGTGATTACTAAAATTCTGTGGCACACCAAAAATATATTATTTTTCTGCCAATCTGACACAAAAGGTATAATTTTGATTCTTTCACACCGGATGGCTATTGTGGCGTGTTGGCTGTTGTCATTGCTTTTTTATTTGGCAATCTTAGGAAAAAAAGGTCAGTGCCTCTGACTCAACAGTCAGGTATTGCATGCTTTAAAAATTCCTATAGCACGTTGATCAAAAATCACCGCTTTATTACATATTCTTCCCCCATGAACCTCCAAGTTCTGAGTGTCAACTTCTAGATGTCTCATTTGTCTTCCTGTCAACCTAGTACAGTGTTGATACTTAATATGGATTTACCACCACCAAATACTGCCCCAGGCTAACCATGATGGAAAACAGCAGGAGAGGTCAGTGTTAGATACATGTAGAAATCTTAATAATTGCAATTAATCTTTACAACTTGCTATGTGCCAAGCACTTTACTAAACGTGTTACAAGTATTCCTTCATTTAATTCTCTCCCTCACCCTACCCAGGGAATCCTGCAAGGTGGGTATTAAGAAGTCCTATGTTACTGATGACGGAGCTGGGAGGTCCAGCAGGGTGGAGCACACAGCTAGTTAGCCAGTGATGGAGAAGGCCCTGGAGCAAGGCAGGAAGATTCCAAACCCGAGATCTTAGCCCGGCTGTGCTGCTGCTCCAGTGGCCTCCCTGTGCAACGGTCTAATCTGCACAGAGGCCTCCCAGTATTGTGATGCCTGAAGTCGCTCTGGCCTTTATCTTAGTGCTTTCAGTACTTTTCCTTAGTTGTCAACTTGTAACAATGGCAAAAATATAAAGTGCTGATTACTGTCTCTTTTATGGCTGGTGGGAACAATCCGACATGGAATTATACACTCCTCCAAGGACTGATGGCCATTGAGCATTTTGTTGCCTTTTGTTCTGTCGATATGAGTGCAGAGAATGAGCTTCTTCTGAGAAGTGAAAGAGCTTGGGCATTTCATCATACGGTGATTGCCGTTTGAGTCAGTAACCTATTCTACTGGTTTGGTTCCCAGAGGGAAGACTGCTTTATTGGTTGCCTCCAGAACAAAGAGGTGAGGCTGGACCAGAAATCCTTCCTTATACCCATTTAACAAATTAAGTAATTCAAACTTTTGCCAAAAGTTAACAAAAAATTTGGAGAGGTGATTTCCATGGGTGGGCTAATTTTTTATCTCCTTCTTTTCTTTTCTCCTCGTGGGGAATAAGGCTGAAAAACACCCCAGTGAAAGAAATCTGTTTTATTTGTTCTGGAAAATAAATAAAGATTTTCTTCATTGTATTCTGGAATCTTCCCCCATGGCCTGGTAGCCAAAGATACTTTTTCAGCTATCTGAGAGTTAAAGGCCGGGCTAATGGCTCAAATGCTCTCGGCTTTTTCTTCTGGGGTGAGAGTACTGACGCTACAGTTAGAGTCAAAAATCTCAAAGAGAGAATGCTGTAAGTCCTTGACATCAAAGGTTGTCTGTAAGTCCACCAGTTAATTGAATCATTACTTCCTGGGTTATGAAGCAAGAACCGAACTTCTTGAATCCAGCAGGAAAGCCTGTGTGTTCACTCCTGATGACATTGAGAATATTCACATGCTGTCTCCGAATGTGCTATGTAGAACAACGTTGTATGTACAGATACATTCATGAGCCTGTGAATGGCGTGTCCTCAATGGGTTTCAAGGCTTCTCCCCTTTGCAGACGAGGCCCAATTCTGTGTAAACACCAGTATACTCATTCGTTGGGCCTGAAGTGGAAGACCCATATCTTTGTTGGGAGGACAGCTGGTTTCTCCCCGGAGTCTCCGATCACTCACCTTTTCTTCATTGATCCTTTCACACCAGCTATCCCCTGATTGACATCAGTGGACTTGAGGATGAGATACCTGTCTAGCTGGCAGTATCGGGGGCCCGCTGACTACTGAAATATGGTGAGTCAGCAACATTCAAGAAAAAGACAGTGGGCAGACTTTCTTTTCCTCTTTAAATGTTTTTCTCTAAAAATCAAGCAAAATGTGGCAACAGAAAGAGTGCTGAATTATTTCCCAGGGCTGCTCAACACATGCCAATTCCATTTCTGAGGCTTGGAGAATGGTGAAATTCTGATTCTACTGTTTTTTTAAAGATTTCATTTATTTATTTTCAGAGAGGGAAGGGAAGGGAGAAAGAGAGAGGGTGAAACACCAATGTGTGGTTGCCTCTCACACACCCCCCACGAGGGACCTGGCCCACAACCCAGGCACGTGCCCTGATTGGGAATTGAACCTGTAACCCTTTGGTTCACAGGCTGGCACTCAATCCACTGAGCCACTCCAGCCAGGCCTGATTCTACTATTTTTTATTTGGATTTGACATATTTCCTCATGTCAGCAGACAATGATGACTCCAAGACACCAAATGGCTCCGGCAGCAACAACAGCAAGCCCTTGATGAGGAATCAGAGGCTTGGGGTCTGCTTTGTCCTTTGCCCTCAACTCTCTAAACCCTATAAAACAGGAGGAGATGAACTTGAAGACGTCAGAAACGACTTCCAGACGCATGTATTTTAATCTAAGTAATGTTATCTTATAGGGGGAAATGATGGGCAAACATTTTCTCTGAAAACCTGCTGACAGGTCTTTAAAGAGGACGTCTTCCATAAAACTGTGTTCTGTGCATCTTTCCCTGCAGAGGGGAGGTGCATGGTGGCGTTTTTTTTCCCGTGTGGAAGAACTGAGAAAATCTGGAGAGCAGGGTCTCATGCTCTGGCCAGAAGGACTGGCAGTCTTCATAAAATCTGTTTTCTGCTTGACAAAATACATTCACTCAAAATCTCTATGAAAATGAATTCAACCAATTAGGGAATCCAAGTTTAACAGTGATACATTAATGTTTGATAGACTGCATTTCAGTGTGGAATGGCCCCTCAGTTATTCACTTGCCTGATGTCCTGTGGTAAAGCTTCGGGAGTAGAGGAGGAAGATGAAATTAATAAACCCTGCCTGTCCAGATTCATTACAGGCCACCATTACCCTTCGCCATTTTCCCAATGACAGAACATACATAGCAGGAGGTGGCTGAATTGCATTCTGCTTCCTGCTGAATCTTCCTTTAACAACGTGAACCTTTAATCAGAAGTGACATGTTTCTGATCTAATGTTACATATGGGAGGTATATAGACATATGAAGTCAAGAGCTCCCCCCTCGCACCAAATGATGAACGGCTATTTTTAGGTGGGCCAGCTACTACCGAAAGGGTGAGAAAGTCATTCCATGCATAAAACAGTCCTAGAAAATCAACAGCCGCACAGCTCCTGGGCTGTTCATTTAACCGATGAACAGTAAATTACAACAGCACAACTCTAAGATTATAAATTATGCCACAAATAGCTTTGCCTGTTGGCCACTAAAACATCACATCAATTTCAAATAATAATCATTCGTTGCACTGCAACAGCCACTTACTACCCCTTTGCTCCAAACCTGCACTAAATACAGAATTCTTCCCAGGTATGCCCTAGGATGCTTGAAGTCTGGCAGTGGGAGGGCATCCATTGACATGGGAAATGTATGCAGGATACATTCATTGAAAAACAAAATAATAATATCACAAAATAGTATGTACAGAGAGAATTTATTTTTTATAAAAAACTACCTATATGCTTTTTTTTTAAACTAGAAAAAAATGTCTGGAAGAGTATAAAGCAAGGTACAGGTTAGTGGTTAATTTCGCGTGGTAGGACGAAGGGTAATCTTATTCACGACAGCTGCATTTTTCTAAATTTTCAATATTAAATAAGTATTGCCTTATAATAGAACAGGAGTTTCATTTTTAATTGTGTCTGTTGAAGAGTTTTAAATAATGTCATAAAATGCTTATGAGATATAATGCTAATGAGTTGGCATAAATAATATTCAGTCCATTTGGATTCTGATTATTCGGATAAGCTTTAATGAAAACATACATTGTTTGGCTCATAAAAGATGCCGAAGTTGATAATTGGGGCTTTCTTGAATTTTGTGTTTGCTTCCCTAATGAGACTTTTTTCAATGAGATGAATGCAATCACAAAGCACTGACATACCATGCTAAGTACCGCAGCACGCCTGATGAGGTGGAAGTCCTAAAAATACTGCTGCCGTACATTAGCAAACTCATAAGAAAATGGGATTTCTGTAGCTAGCATAAAATTTAGAACTCATTTCAATGAGTAAAACCACTAATTTCAAGACTAGAATAGAATGCTCTTCTCCTGATTCTTTGTCCAATGCTGTTATTCATTAGCTTTTTGAAATCTAATAAATATCTCCTTTTTTTTAAGTCAATAATGGCCTGATTTATATGCATGTAACATTCTTTATGATGTCATATGAATACTGGATTAAACTTAATTTTTACCTGATAGTACTTTTGCTGGGTTCATTGATAAAAATCCTTTATTTTTTTGGTCATTTTTTTCTTGAAGTGTTCTGAAAATCATTTGAATGGGCCAACATTATTTAAAAATAAAACACAGTTAATCTGTTTGAAGCACCTGCTTTATAAATTACTAGGAATTTTTCAGCCTTGTCAACTGAAAAGTCCTTTGTCACTGATTCTACAGCTGGGATACTCCCAGGAAAATATTCTTCCCCATTTCCTGCTGTATCTCCTGAAAGAAATCTTTAAATAGGATCATAAAAGAGGTACTTGATTTTATGATCAAATTGAGCTATCAACCAGTCAAGAGTGAAGGTGAGAATCTATATTCAAGAAATTCATTATTTGTTAGCCACCAACTATAAATTTAAGTTGGAATAAAAAAGCCATTAGTCATAATGTGTCAAATTACTTCTATATCCAGTGGATCTTTAAGTCGGTTGAGGAACCAGATTAGTGAGAAGACTTGGTAAGAATAAAATAAAATGCTTGGTTTAAGAGACAGCACACGGTATTTGATCCCTGGAACATTGAATAGTTACTATCTACTATATACTGTGCTGCTTTAAATATACAATTGCATTTCGTAGTCTGATGTTTGCTTGAACATTATTTTACATTCAATGATCGTGGATTCAGAGGATGACCAGCTTGTCAAAAAATTTATAGTATCTAATTCATTCCCTCTTGTTAAAAGGGAGGACTAAAAATAAACAGAATTTATTTATTAAAAACTTATATGTTTATTTATATAAATTACAGGTTGGAACTTCAGTCACCTTTAAAGTACTCTTCATCTGATGCAATACATCTGTTGAGACTTTTCCCCACTGTTCAAAACAGGTTTTGAACTTGCTGATTTTGGTGCCTTTTAGTGCTTCTGCCAATTTTTGGTCCCCTTGGGGGACTTTTTTCACTGGGAGGAAAAATATAGTCACTTAGGGCAACATCAGGTGAATAAGAAGGATGGGGCATGGGTGTCATGGCATTTTTGGTAAAAAACTGCTGAACACTCAGCACCATGTGGGCAGGTGCATTCATCTCATATGTCACCCATCGTAAATGGGCAAATGTGCTGAGTCTTCAAAAAAAAAGTCTCTGATGCCAGGTGCAGCCTCTCACAATAACACCAGCTGGTACACTGATACAGATGGGTTCCTAGAACACTCACCTAGTGGGGAAGCCTTTATTATGAAGGCCCACCCTCCAGAAGATAATTCTGGGTTTTTCTGGGTACCCCTCAATTATGAGGACTTTAAATCCTGGAGAAGACTCTCAAGGTTCAACAACAAGTCAGTGACAAAAGTCTAAGCTGAAAGCTGAGAGCCATTATCATTATACTGGGTTAAGAAAGCCAGTTCATTGCCAGATCATGCTCATTTATTTCTTGACATAGCATTAAAACTCTGATCCCGGCACCTCTGAAATGATTTCCAGCCTGAAGTGCAATGAAGAACTGAAAGGAAGCTGCTAACAGGTTTCTTGGTGATGGGGAAACAAAATCCAATCAGTACAAAAAGTGTTAAAACCTAGCTTGTAACAATAACATGTAAAACAGCTTCCATACTTTTAAACCTCAGTGTCTACTGTCTGAGCTCCTCAAGGCCACTGTACCTTACATGTGAGCTTGTCGAATGGCTGGGCACTGCCATTAAAACTCTTGCTATTGGAACGCAATTGATTAGCATGTCTAGGCTCAGCTCCGGCTGTGACAGAGGCATGGGCACAGCCCTGCAGGAGAGTGGTCTCATGAGGACATTGTCAGGTGCTAATTGAAGAGCTGTCACCACTGCTTATGGCCTGGCCTGGTGGTCTGTGTGCACGGATCCCACCCAGCGAGCCACACACGGGTGAGATGAGGTGGCCTCACCTTCAGACACATCTACTGAAAGCAGGTGTCATGTACAGGTGACTCCCTGCCACCAAGACAGCAGAAATGTCATGTCTGGAATGCAGACTTTTAAATCCTCAGTGATACTTTCTATAGTATACAGGGTGTGGCAGAAGTAACGCCTGCTTGGGTGTGGGAGGTAGGGCAATATTGTGGGTGTAATAATATAGTTTTAATTCAAACATTTCACCTAAAATGTCATAGGGTGAGCCTGAGTATGATATTGTTATGTCACAGAATTACGTACTTATAATTTTACAATAAATATTCTGTAATGAAAACAAGAGGTGTTATTTGTGCCAAACCCTGGATAATAAGACCAGAGACTCCTAGGACTCTAAAACACACTATTTTTTCTTTTCCCAATTTTATCATAAAAATGTTTAAACATGCCATTTTTCCTTTTCCAAATTTTGTCATGAAAATTTTCAAACACAGAGACAAGTTGAAGAATAACACATTGAACACCTACATATCCGCAGTGAGATTCAACAACGATTAATATTTTACATACTACTTTCTATATCTTCATTATGTTTTAACACCTGAAAATGTCTCTGAAGTAAAACCCTCCGAGCAGCTTACTCAGATCCTCTGAATGACCTCCCCTCCCACCGCCTACTCCCATCAATCTTCGTGGATCTCAACAGGAGGGAAGTTTAAGCCTTTTGCTTTGCCGTGAACTCATTCATTCATTCCCGACATTCATCTCAGAGACCTTGTTCTACCTAATGTCATGGTCAGTGCTTTGATATTTAAAGCCTTTCCTACCTCAGCCTTCTATGTCTAGGCCTTCACACGTGCCTTTCAACTCAGACTGATGAACTTGGTTACTACCAAGTTCTCGACAGTGATCTTGCTGGTGCCCCAGAGTTCCATGCAGCAAACATTATCCCTTAGTAAACTGGGACAGATGTGAGCCTGAGACCTAACGCTGCATCTCCCATAGAAGACTCCCATCGTTCTTTAGGGCCTTACTTTATCACTCAAGAACGAACTCTGTATCTATGGATCCAATGAGAGCTGTTTCCAACTACCTTTTTTTTATCTCCTTTTTCCTTCCCTCTCTGAGCACTTAGGGGATTTCTACTACTTTATTCCCATCTTGCTGGTATCTTTGCATTCAAAAACAATGCTTTCCTGTGTGTAACTCTGAAACTTTGGACACAAGTTCCTCAGTTCTTCATGTGAAGTGGATAAAATAACAGTGCCCACTCTGTAGAGTTAAAGTTGATATTAAATAAGATAATATAAGTTCCAGCACAGTAACAAGTACATGCTAAGCCCTTTAATAGGTATTAGCTACCGATATTAATACTATTACTATTTTGAGTGTTGTTTCAATGCAGCCATTGAACCAGTTGTTTGAAATGGGCACATAGAAGGCTGAGCACAGACATAAGGTCAATTTCTGACCAGACAACCAGCAACAGTGAGTGGCTGTGGGGGGAGGTGGGTGAATAGGAAGAGGGGCCAAGTAGAGCCAAATCGACCATGGCGATTTCAACTGGATTCCTTTCACATACCACAAATGAATCTCCTGGAGTTGTAAAGAAATATGTGGTCTGCATTAAATATTCAGCCATGAAACAAACTGTTCTCTTCATCAGTAAAAACTAGAATGAGAACTTTATAAATATCCCGAAAAACCTAATCAATGTCAAATTCAGAATGAACAATACAACTGATAAAACCATCACAATTCAGAGCCTTCTCTGTCCCGAAGGTTCAATTCTGTGAAGGTCAGGTGTGTTCAGGAACCTGCATATTTTGTGAACAGCCCGTGTTGGAAGTGAGGATGGAAGAGTGACGATCTCCCACGTTGCGAGTTTGGGTTACAGCTATTACGTCCCGTGCATCTTAACGTATTGGCTTAACAATATAAATAATACATATGTATCATCTATATAAGCCCTCTCTTTTCCTTCTCAGTTCCAAAGACACCGTGACCATTGATTTCCCATCCATTCAACTTTGCAACTGTGCGTTCAGAATTTATTGACAACCTTTACTGAGTTTATTTACAGTGTAGGTAAAAACTAAAATGGGACATTTATAAATTTTCAATTCATCCCTTCACCTTCAGCGGCTCACCCAGGACACAAACACGCTGCTCTCTCTCCTTCCCTGCTTCCCTTGACAGTCAAAGGTCATTCTCTCTACAAATATGACAAACAGAGAAACTGGCTTATAAGGACCTGAGACAATGTACCCATCGAGCACGCTGAATACAGTAGATAATAATGTAAGTGAGACATTCTAGAGAAGAAAAGTGTTTGCGTGAGAGCAGCCCAGTGTATCGGTTAAGGGCGCTGGCTCTGAACTCGGAAGTGTTCAAATTTCACCCTAACAGCTTTGCTTTCTTTGGGTTCCCAGGCAAGTGGCATCTGCCTCAGTTTTTTCATTTGAAAATAAAGATGAAAACAGCATCTCACTTCTGAAGTTGTTGCAAGGATTAACTACAAGGTGGGGGAAAAGCAGGTTTACAGTTGTGAGTTCACGAAACAATTTATTCTTGGTATCACTATTTATTAATTACTGTATTATTTTCCATACGAACAACATAAATCTACTTTTGCCCCACCCTGTATATTAATGTATGAAAAGCATTTAGTTGCCCTCTAACAAGTGCTCACTAAATAATACTATTTTTATAATCATCATTATTATGGTAAAGTGACTATATATTTCTGTGAAACTGAACAGATCAGAGGCGATCAAACATTTTGGAATTTAGAGTTTCTTCTCCTATAATGCAGAGGAATCCTTTATATTGTTTTCAGATATCTTTTTTCCTCATCTTTTAAAGACACTATTTCTTCAAATACAAAACGAACTTTAAAAAAAGGAACTTCTTATCGTACAATTTTCCTTCACCCAAACAGCAGAGTCTCACCATTCTTCTCTGACATGAAGGCACGCACAGCAGTACAGACTCACTCGCAATCAATCTGAGATCATTATGAGAGTCTGACTGCTCTGCGGAGGGCGGAGGCCCAGGCAGCCTCCTGTCGTCAGGGGACCAGCCCGGGCTCACACAGCTGAGGAGCGACTGATGAAACAGCACATCTGCCACATTCAAACACGCACTGGGCATTCACCACTTTTTTTCCATTCTAAGGGAACCTTATGCGTCAGCTATTTTGGTATTGTTCATCTCTCCTCCTTCCAGAAAGCAGCTTTAGGATCAGCAGCTGACAGAATTCGGGAAAAAGCCCGAGTCTCAGCTGGGGCTGAGTTCCTTTGTGAGCTCGCTCCTCTGAGCTATCAGCTGTCTGCAAGGCCTGGAGGCCTAGCTGCTCATCCGCACACCTGTAGGAGGAGGGGGGCAGCAGCACAACAGGTTCCCCTCCGGTAAAAAGCAGTGACTGCTTTGTTCAGGCAAAGTTCAAGTTTGAAATGGACACGACAGACCTGAGGCCATAGAGGACTGTGCCATCGGGATGCAGCCGGATCATCCGGTTCTTGACGGTCACTCCGTGCACAAACGACTTCTTGTCATTCAGGAAGTAGGTGTCGGGCACCCAGAGCTGGTCTGCTACTCTGTTGTCCAGAGTCAAGTTTAAGGGTATCACATTATATGACAGCCTCTTATCTCTCCAGGCTTGTTGAAAATACATTGTCAACGTGTAATCCTACGAAAGTGAGAAGAAACAGTGGTTACTTGGTACCCAAACATTTATATATTCACAAGAAAAGAAAATATATGCAGCCATGCACTATACACGCACAGATACTATTCACATACAGGCAAGTGTTGATTTATGAAACCCATTCTTACTGAGCACCTGCGGTATGTTAGGTGCCCTGCTAGGGTCTGTAAATAGGGAAGTGAAGAGAGTACATCCTCATAAAATTTACTGTATGTCATCCAGGAAGAAAAATGGGAAGAGAGAATTACCGTAGAATGAATTTGTCTTTCCCAATGTGGGGTACTCGGGGTTGTTTTCGGTGAGACAATACAACTGTAAAAAGCAGTTACTTTCTTACAGTAGTATTTGTAAGTTTGTCAATGAAAATCCTCTCTGGTCTCATGAAGGTGAGTCTCCCAGGGGAGTTAACATTTTACTCTGAAGCTCAGGGAGCTTCCCAGATAAAAACCACGTGATCTCAATCAGTGTTTCGTGAGAAGTTTAATCCCAGGGTTAGGAAGCAGCAGACTGTGCTCTGTGCTTCTGAGAAACCATGAGCTGCTGTAAGAGGGGCACCGGCCTTGCAATGCCGAGGCCAGTCTTTTCAATTTGTATAAATTTACACCGTGTCTAGGATGTACATTTACGCAATTTCTTTTCACTTCAGGTCCATTACCTATACAAATGGGGCTTTTAATACATGCCTGATCTAACCAGAAGACTATTATGACAATTAAATGTATAATTCAAATGCAATTTGTAAACTACAAAAGCTATATATTATGAAGAAAGCATTTGCATATATATTGTGACATGTTTTATCCATTAAAAGCCTATGGGTCCAACGGAATTGCTCTCTCACCCTTATTTGGATGACTTAAATGGAGGGGCCAGATAGTCATTTGAAAGGATAATTATCGTTCTATTTTAAAATCAGTTCCTAATGCCCTACTTGAGGGCTTGAAAAAGAACCTAGAATAATGTATTAGTCATCTCTGCAACCTGAGAGTGCAGTGTCGTCCTGGGAAAGAAACAGTGAATGGATGAGTGGATGTCCACTAGAGTGTGCCTGTCACCCTCCTGCACACAGCTGCACATTTTGTGGACAAAATATACACTTCAATGGCCAGGAAGTCCCCGAGTTTTTCCAACTCTTGTTGAGATTTACACATCTTCATTTGGTTGTATAACTTTTAAACATGGCTTGTAGTATGTCTGGTTAAATGCAGGGAACAGTTCCTATAGGAAAGGCATAATCCCTCTGCCGCAAATAGTTTTAATGTTTTCCCCAGTTTCACAAATACACAAATTTTGACCTCATTCCGAATCCTGCCCTACCCTACTGCCGAATGAGCAGTTGGAGACGCAAACTTCTGTGCTAACAAAAGGCATGTGAAGATCCTTAAGGTGGATCGAGGAACTGTAGGTAAAATTTACTTCAGTGGGTCACTTTACTCAGTGCTCAGGACTCCTCTGCAAAGCTGCTTTCATAAAGAATGAGGCTGAGGAGCTCTAGAGGGTCATCTTGATTCATAATAAAGCATCTTTGAAGACTTATGAAATATAAAACTAGAAACCAGAAAAGAAACCAGATATATTTTTTGCATGTGTCTTTGTTACAAGTGGCTCGAAAAGTAGAATAAAAATAAAATCAGCAATTTATATGGTGCTCGAGAGAACACATTTATTGATCTCCAATTCTTGAAGCTAAAAATGGAAAATTTGCTTATGTGTTTTAGAAGCTAGTGCTACTTAACTTCTCTGATAATAAGCTGTCTTAAGATGTAGGGGTCATACTATTGTTTGGATGCCACTGGAGTTTATCTGTCAGCTGTGTTTATACACAGGAAATTGTATTCTCTTTGGGGCTAAATAAACAGTGATATTGTGAGATCCTGTGTTACTTGCTAACTCCTGTTATTTGTCAGAAATGCAATGCCTGCTAAGAAATGCTACCAGACAAACCCTGGTGACTCTGTTCACTGTCACATCAATTTTCATTTCATGTTTTTAAGTGACACATCAGGGCAATGTCAAAAATGGAAGAAACTCCTGAATCTAAATGAATGTTATTGGACTTAAAAAGAGTAGTTGTGTGTTTTACTCTTTTTCCTAGGCCTGCATCTACCCAAGATAAATCCTTTGAATTTACATGTATGAAGCCCATCTTTCACATTTAATGACCCCACACTATGAAAAGCATTCTCACAGTTGGTTTACTCAAAGTGAAACAGCACATATAAACCACTTCTGGATGCCCCACCATCCATGGCATCGCCCAGCGAGGTGGACCGAGACCGTCACCATCAGAACTGATGGACTTGGACTCAACAAGATGGGATGAATGCACTCCAGGCTGTCCCTCCCATGAATTACAACTAAGCATCCTGGAGAGAATTAAAAAAACAAGAACGATAACCACCTAAGGTCCATGCAAAGTAAAAAGTAGTAGCACACTGGGGAGGAAATGAAAATGTGAAGAAGGATCATTTCAGCAGTGAATTTCTTGTTTGTTTTATTTTTTCGCCCTCATGTAACTCTTTCAAGTGCCAGGCAGACACACTCGGAAAATACACACACCACACACACACAGCCAAAAGCATAAACAAATGGAGAGATACACTATGTTCCTGGTTTTAAAATTAAGTATTAAGATGTTGATTCTCCTGAAATTGGTCTATAAATAAAATTCCATCACCATCAACATCCAAGCAGAAAATTTTTGTAGCTATGCACACAAGCTGATTCCAAAAATTTGTATGGGAATCAACGGTATAGCAAAGCAATTTTAAAGAACAAAACTAGAGGATTCATGCTACCAGGTTTCAAAACACTGTTAAGCTATGCTAAGACAGGGCGGGGGTATGGCACTGGTAGAAAAATAGGTCAAGAAAACGGAAGAATCTAAATATAAACCCACACAAAGAAGCTCCATAATTTCCGACAGAGACACAAATGCAATACTGGAGGAAGCATAATCTTAAAAGCTAGTCAGGACCAATGGGAACATCTGTATTAAAATAAATGAGTAAACATATAAGTAAATAAATAAGAACTGCAACCCATACTTTACATCTTACATAAAAATTAACTCAAAATGAGTCACAGACCTAAATGTAAAATGTGGATCTATGAAATCTGGGAAGGAAACATGGGAGAAATTGTCGGTGGGTGACTATGGGTTAGGCAAAGATTCCTTTGACAGAAACTCAAAAGCACAAACAACAAAACAAAATACATAATTTGGCTCTCAACAAAATTTAAAGCTTTGGCTACATGAAAGACATTATTCAGAGAGGAAAAAAGACAAACCATGGACTAGGAGAAAATGTTCACAAGTCACGTCTCTGACACAAGAATTTATGTATTCAGAATACATAAATGTATAAGGAATTCTCAAAGCTCAGCAAACAATCCCATATAAATAGGCAAAAGATACGAACAGACAGTTACTAATTCAAGATGTACAGATGGCAAATAAGCACTTGAACTCATGGACCACATCATAGGTTATGGAAAATCAAATTAAAATCTAAAATGAGCTCTGGCTGGTGTAGCTCAGTGGATTGAGCATGGGCCTGCGAACCAAGGGATCATGGTTCGATATCCAGTCAGGGCACATGCCTGGGTTGCAGGCCAGTTCCCAGCAGGGGACGCACAAGAAGCAACCACACATTGATATTTCTCTCCCTCTCTCCTTCCCTCTAAAGATAAATAAATAAAATCTTTTTAAAAAATTTAAAAAAAAACAGAAATGAGGTTCTATGTGCCCCCATTAGAAAAGCTAAAATGTAGCTAAAAGCTACAATTCCAAGAGCTGGTAAAGATGCAGAACAATGGAAACTCTTACACACTGCAGAGAGAATACAAGGTATTAACCACCTGGAAAACAGTTGGACAGTTTCTTATAAAGTTAATACATATCCGACATGTGAGCTGGTGATCCTACTTCTGTGTGCAAATGTTTAGAGCAGCTCTCCGTTAACTGCCAATGCTGGAAGCGATATGGATGAATGTTCTTCAGCAGATGAAGAGATACACAAACTGGTATACCCATGACGCAGAAAACTACTCACCAATCACAAAGAACAATGTATGGATGCGTGCAACATCATCTGTGGTTTTCAAACCCAGAAAGTTAAGTAAGATAAGCCAGATTCAAAAGGCTTCATGCTATATGATTCCATTTGTATAACGTTCTATAGAAGGTCAAACTACATGCAGAAAGGACAGAAGAGTGGTTCCGGGGGATTTGAGATGGGGGAGGGGTTGACAAGGAGCTGGCCTGAGAAGAGAATTCTGGGTCATCACATTGCTCTGCCACCTAACTGCCGTGGTGGTTCATGACTTTAGGCTTTTGTCAAAACTTAGAGAACTGTATACGAAAGTGAGTGCATTTTTCTGTGTGTAAATAAACAAAATTTAAACCTCCTTTTAAAAATACACAGTCTCCAGGGTCAGACAAACCAGGTTCATATCCTAGTACTTTCAATCTGTCTGTTTTGACCTTGGCAGAACCCTCTTAACTCTATTTCAAACTCCCAACAAACAAACAAATAAAAACAGCTAAAGCTAACCAACGTATGAAATAGGGTAAACAATTGCATTGTTATTCAGTGAGAAAAAAAGAACGATGCTACAAAACAAGTCTCCCCCATTCTTACCAGGAGACACGCAGCCCATCGGCTTGGGCTGAGAGGACCACCATATTAGATGGTTACAGGCTCACAATCCTCCAGCTGTACAGTGAGGCAACTGGACTAGGTGGTTTGAAAATTAACTTCTAGGAATAAAATAATTTCATTCCAGTAAATGCTTTGTTGGCTTTGTGTTTAAGTGTATAACGTCATTTCAAAATCTTCCAAATGTCTACAGTGCCTTTTTCTGTAAACATGCCAATATTGTGCATACTTTCTGGTAAATTGTCGAAACCACGATTGTCTGTTAAATGGTACAAACACCCTTGCGAACACTTGGGAATACGTACAGAGGTCTCTAAACTGTGCATACCCTTTGCTCTGACATTTACACTCCTAGAGATATTTGTAGAAAATAATTAAGCAGTACATTTTGAGAGCTCCATCTCCAAATATTAGCACAAATCTCTTACTTCTCTCTGTCTGCAATACTAACAGTCTGGTTTAAGACACCATGATCCGTGAGTGATTATGCCGCCGCTGCTGCTGTCTCTGCTTCTAACCCCCGCCCCTTCCACACGGTAGGAGAGACGCTAAGCAGATCACGTCTCCTTTGGTTAATATCAGCCAAAGGCTGTTCACCGCTCTCAGAATAAAACACAAACTCATTATTTTAACCTTTCAAGTCCTATGACCCGGACTCAGCACACCTCTTTGGTCTCACCTCTACTACCTCTTCTCTTCCCTCACCTCAACTTACAAACCCCATCCATACTACCCTTTTCTCTGTCTTACCAATCCTTCAAGCTCTTTTAGCCTCACCAGCTTGGTCTTCACAATTGACAGTCTGCAGAAGCTGTGTCCCTGAGTATGGTGGGCTCTTCCTTGGGACTCAGGGCTTCACTCAAAGGTCAAACCAGCTCAGGGGGCCCTTCCCTGACCATCCTCCCTCCCTCAGCAGGCCCTATTATGTTTATAGTACTCCCTATTTTACCATTTCTATTATGTTTATAGTACTCCCTATTTTTCTTAATTGCTTCTATTCGTTTATTGGTTTACTTTTTTATCTCTTGCAAATGGAAGGTAAGTGCCGTAAAAATGTGAAGATTTCTCAAATTTGTTCATGGTATCCTCATGCCCCAGAGAGAGAGAGCTTAGCATAAGTAGCAATAAAGATCTTTCTACTGACACATGGAAAAAAGAATGAAAGATAATGCACAGACACCTATTTTCCTTAAATACTTATTCCTGCATTAGCAGAAAAGTAACAAACAAACAAACTTAAAGACCATCAGCATGAAACTGAGTAAATAAAACAGTACAAACATAGAACGGAATATATGCAGGAATTAAAATATCATTGTAAAAATATTTATCGACGTGAATAGATGTTCTCAACAAATTATTAACATTTTTGTATCATACATTATCTCTTTTAAAAGAATACTGCAAAACAGTATACACAATATGATCCCATTTTGGAAATATGTATCTAATATATTGGAAAATGTGTCTAAGAGAAAAATATATGAACAACGGTGTCTCTGTGTAGTGAGATGCCAAGTGATTTTCAGTTCTTTTTGCTAGTCAATATAACTTTTTGTTTTATAAAAATAAATCGTTTTTGCAATAAGAACAATATACACAAACAATTTCATGTTGGGTTAAGTTATAAAAATAACATTACAAATGTCTTTACTCTCTTCATATATTTTAGAGCTCAGCATGAAGAAAAAGGAAACATAGTCCCAAATAAATGAGAAAACCCTCTCAGCCTTTTGGCTTCTTGTTGAAAAGAACACATTTCCTTTGTATTGATCAAGGGATTTCATCTGGAAAAACATACAAGAAGGAAGAGGTTTAAGTGGTCAACTGATTTGTCTTTTCTAGGGAAGTTCACATTTAACCCATCCATGAGAAGAAAATACCCACCCCTATTTTTCCTTCTAAGCACCAATAAAAGGAGATTCCCAGAATCTTCCTCTGGCACTAATTCCAGTCTTTTTCACCCTCACCGTTAGGAAATATCACTTTATTTCTAACATAAAGCTTCAGACCTGTTTCGTTAGTACTCAGAGGACACACACACACACCTGCTCACTCCAGTCTAGCTCTAATAGCACCCTCTATGTTGCAGTAAAAGTTCATGTTAACAGATTGATCTGCAAAAGCTTTCAGAGACCCCATTGTCTATAAAGTCCAAACTCCTCACAAGGCTCTTCACAGCCTGTTCAATGCACTTGGCCTCTCTGCATCTCTATTTCTTCAAAGTGAATAAATGGATACAGCGGGTGAGAGCCCTGTGTGACAGTCTCAGGTATTCTAGGATTCTACGTCATTCCCTTTATCTTCAACTAATCCTCTTTCTGAACTTTTTTGGGAAGAAACCTTTCCACCTACCCCTCAACAAGCCTTTTACTTTCCCCTTTGCTCCTTTTCCTCATTCCCTTCCTTCTCCGCCTACCCAAGTCCTGCCTGTCCTCCAAGCTTGCAGGAGGATCTCTCCCCTCCTCACCTTCTGCGTCCTTGAATGCAGGGCTCTGAAGCATCCTAAGCCCCGTGGACTCGAACTGTTACCTCTTGTGATGTTATCTAGTGGAGAGGCGTAATTCCCCTAACTTAACTGTCTTCTCTGAAGTCAGCAACCCTGCCGTCATTCCTTCACAAAGTGAGCCAAGCATCTCGTCTTGAACACAATTAATCCCTTATGAATGTTTCTTCATGGACACACTAACGCTTGTTCTCACTTCTTTACTCTTTGTGAATGGGCTTCAATTTTTGATTTTTAAAACCCCTTTACTCATCATTATTCTGGAACCCCTTAAGGAATTTGTTCTCCCCACCCACTGGTCCTTGAAGTTGAGTTTTCATTCTACCCCTTTCCTATGTCTCAAACACCCTGAGAGCTACTAATGTTCTTTCTGTTCTTCATAGTTTCTCTAATTCTACTAGCAAAGTCCCCAGGGCTGTGGAGGAGGATTTCTGAAGGACACAATGTATCTATCCAAAGCAAAAATAACTCAGGGAGAAGTGCAGATATTCCCAGAAAGCCATTTCCACATTCTTAACACTTTATAACATTCTCTATCTTCACATCTGAGCTCACAAATTGCTGATCCAATTACAGGCCACGGTAATATTTCCACATTCTCAACCTCCTGAACTAGAATGCAATGGAGTAAAACTCACCCCCCCCTTAAAAGACGCCATCACACCAGATGTTCAACTGAAATACATTGTAGGAAGCACGTCGTAGCAGTTGTAATTGCTAGAGTCACATTCAGGACATAAGAGCGGCACCTGAGACCACCCATACAGGAGATCCAACCTGACACTAATACAAAATAATACTGAATGTAAATTATAATTGTTAAAAAATTTTTAAAAGAAGTCACCGATTATATTTTATGTGAAAGTAAAATGCGCGTGGTCAGGGCAATGAGCTTTTCATATTTTGTTCGGTTCACTGTGCACTTTATTACAGACTTCCCATCTCAGTGATAATGGGACTTATTCTAAGGACAGCTGAAAAACATCAGGCCAGTGAAGCTGGTTATCTCTGTCCCTTATCTTAACACAGCAGGGGGCTCCATCCATTCTGACAAAACCAACACTAAAAATACACTTTGTCTCTATGATGTGTTTCCTATTAATTTGTGCTTTTTTTATTACTCTAAAAGATTATCTCAAATTGCTTGGAGGCATTTTTTATCTAATTAGTCTGTCCCCTATTTTAATACCTAATGTGGGCCCTGGGCTGACAACTCTCACATGCGTTATCTCATTAATCATCGCAACAGCCCTGTAAGTTACGCACTGGATTTGCCATTTATTAGCTGCCATGAGCTCTTGGGCACACTGCCCTCCCTCCCTACGACGTCAGACTCTTTAAAACAAAGGAAACTACAGTTCCTTTTAGTAAAAACACACACCCAAGGAAAGTGATGAGCAGAATGCCTGGCTCAGATGAAGTGTTTGCTGTTATTGTTAATATTACGCTCATTATTTCCGTTTTCCAGATAGCACTCCTGAAACAGAGGTGAGCAGGTTGTCCCGTGTCGCTCGGTCAGTAAGTTTCTAACGTATGATTTGGCTTTGGGGCCCAAGTTCGTATCCTTGGCGCTCCACTGAGCTGCCTCTGCAATGCTTCACTGCTGGTTTTGATTTTGACGGATCATTTCCCCAAATTGCTTCTATTCTCCTTTTCTCTTTTCAAAAACTGAGGGAATAAATTGACCCATCCATCTATGTATCCATCCATATACAGCAACAGCAATAACAAGAGAAAAATAGAACAACTCGGGGCATACATAAAATAATTATTTTCTTGGAGGGGAAAGAGGTGAGTGTTGATCCCTGGGAATTCTCTGGGGCTTGAAAGCGAAAGTTGTGCATACGTGCGCGTGTTCCTGAATGCACACGAAGGAACCCAACTTTACACAGAAGGTGACTGCATCCACTCATATCCACCCTGCAGTATTAAAACATCTCTGGCCCTGGCTGGCGTAGCTCGGTGCATTGAGCACAGGCCTGCAAACCAAAGGGCCGCTGGTTCCATTCCCAGTCAGGGCACATGCCTGGGTTGCAGGCCAGGTCCCCATAAGGGGGCATGAGAGAGGCAACCACACACTGATGTTTCTCCCTCTCTAAAAATAAATAAATAAAATCTTTAAAAAAAATCTCTGGTTATGGCAGAGTGTAAAGCTTGCAACTGAGAAGCCCAAAGTCACCAGGGGGCTGCAGTTTGATAACTGTGGTAGTGCCCTTATTCCAAATAATTCAGGGGGGAAACTATTCCTGGCAAACTAAAGCATCCCATTTCACACCGCTCCAGAAAGCTTTTTGTTGTTGTATTTTTTTCAGTAGAATGGCGGCCATCACTACTTAACTATTAGATCAAACTATAAGAAATAGGCTAGCTAATTTTTGTTAGCTAAAAATGTTTGAGAAACTTCTGGTCAAGATGGCAGCGTAGGTGGACACGGCTCATCTCTCTGCACAGCCACAGCCTCTTTGCACATGTAGTCGTAAAAACACAACTAAAATATGGAACAACCATCACTCAGAACCATCAAAAATGTTTTGACTTTTTCCCAATTTTATATGGTTCAACCTACAATGTATGTTAGCTAGTACAAGAGTAAAGTTATTAAGTTTATTTAACTATACTTAATTTTAGGTTCTAAATAATTCATAGTATACGTGTTCAGTAAATTTTGAGAAATGAAAAGTAATTGTTTTTATAATTCTATTTTTTAAATGGCTCTGAAATCTGTGTTCAGAGTAATAGGAAAAGTCAGATTATGTTTTAACACCTGGGGAGTTGCGAAATTCTCTGTCAGAGTTTTTGCCTTGAAAAAAACAACCACATCAAAGCTGTATAGATTGTATTCTCTTTGAATGCAACCATCGCAAAGAGAAACTCAGCAGACTTTTATAAATGATATCATTATGGCCATTTATATCCTACTTATTACAAAAGTACCAGAAGTTGGCCATTATGCCATGATTTAAGCTGAAGGAGAGTATAGATAAAGGGAGATAAGTTTTGTAAATATTTTAAAAATTAAAGAATGAATAAAATGAACTTCTTTCCTTATAAGACCTCAGGTTTGGTCAAGTTGATCAGGAAAAATTAACTTGGGATATACAAGTATGTATTCTTCAAGGAATAATACCATGAAGTTATTTTTAAAAACTCACATTGAATAACAGAAGTTTCATACATATCACCATTCTATTTTCAAACCCCAGAAATTCAATGACCATTATGTGTATCCCTGTGTTCACCGGCCGTGGTATATCTGATGGTGGCCTTGAATGTGATCTTGGAAATCCATGCTGTAAAGCTTCAAGAATCCATTTTCTTTCTCCAGTACACTAGCCAGTGGTGCACGTTATTAAGTACAACAAAATGAAATTATTTAGAGGATGATCCTTGTGTTTTGATTCCCCCGTGGATTTTCCTGCAATGGTTGATTAATCTGCTGGTTACAAAATAATTTTGCAAGAGATACTGGGGAGAAGGCCACAGACAAATCCCACGCAGATTTCCATAATCATTTGTCATGGCTGACTACAGTGCGTACTTCCTCATAAAATGTGTCCCTCTTTCAAACGAACTGGTCTTACCTTATTTATGCATACCTGCCACGGGTAGAGACCATCTTCTCCTATTTGACTCATTTTTTACTTCAATTCTAAGTGGCGATTTTATAGGGAAAGTAAAAAGTACACAGAAATGAGCAGAAAAAGACAGGTAGAGTGCTATGTAGACTCTCTGCAACATTTTAGAGGTTTATCTTTGTTCTGCTCAGCACGAGATAGACTCATTCTCTCTGAAGCAGCGGCCTCTGAAGAGATCTGACAGTATTAAAAAAAGAAGGACGTTTTAAAATAACTACATATCACTGCTTTCATACTTTCGACAAGCTTGCGGAAGCTGAGAAGGCCCGTCTGCAGACCCAGGCTGGAGTGAAGAGAATATGCTTAGTCAATGCATTCCAGAGAGTACCTGAGGTGCTGAGATGAGGCGGAGATGCCTCTGATCGCTTTCGGAAGCAAAGCGGTCTTTTCAAAAAAAATGTTGAGATGAAAGAGGCATTGGGCACAGAGCTGGACCGCTGCCTGTTTTCATGAGATAGTCTTCACACCTGCTGATTGAGCCACCAGGCTGGGATTTGGGGCTTTGACCTGGCATTTCCTCGCTTGGGTAGAGTCACCGCCCGCCACACAGCTACAGCTTTTGTCTGTGGGTGCAGAGCTGGCCCTCGACCATTCTTACCTTCGGTGCCCTCACTCCCTCCTCTCGGCCCCGCCCCACCTGATGCACAAGCATGCTTCTCAGCAGGCTTTCAGAGCTGTGCTTACCGGTTTTTATTATCCTAACACCGATTCCAGAAAATTTGAGCACTACAAGAAGATATGCTAAAGAATATTTAATCTGCTCAAAATTTCACTGTCCAGAGTAACCATGAATATAGTGGACCTGCCCTTTAGATACTTTCTTTTTCAATAAAGTGCTCTCACTATTAAAAATCGAGGATCTCATCCCATGTGAGTGAGTGCGCATGTGTACACAAACACAACTTCATAATCCTCATTCCTTATAAAGCCGAGCCAGGGACCACTGTCGCCAGTCCTCCTCGCCTGCTCTCTTCTCGTTATACGAGTCTATCAGATGCAAGCCAGGGCCACGTGTCACACTCAGATCACAGCAGCCCTCTCCCTTCCTGCCCTTGACCCTGGGGAGCGACAGAGATCCCAGAATGGAGAGACCCCGAGTCTCTGAATCGCAGCATGATGGAAAGCTGCCTGCTAAAAAAGGAACAACTTCGCCAGGCTGTTCAATGAGTGAGAAACCAGCTGCTATGGGGTAGAGTCACTGAAATTTGGGAGTTGATTACAGGAGCTGGTGTTGGCTTAATTCAGCAGAGAGTAACCAATTCACCAGATGTTTATCGACTGAATTTATGGATCCCAGTAGAACCGGAGTTTCAATGACTAGATGACTAACTTCCTGGGCTGCCTCCGGTTGTGGGGGGGGGGGGGAATCCCCCAGTCACCTCCTCTGCACATGGGAGGGAATCTCGGCAGATTCTTGTAAGAATGAAAACACATGTCCGTGCTGTTGTGCCTCATAGAAAGTGAGTGTTCTGTGTGGGCGGTTATTACTTAAGCAAGCAAATAAAAACTAACTGTTCTTAATAGGAAGCTATTGTTTTCCTTTTACCAAACTAAAAATAATGTGTTTCCCTTTCTTTATGACTTTGTACATTGCACTGCACCTGCTTCTCAAGAGCAACGGAGTTGACTGATTAAAAACCATCTTTGCCAGGAGCCAGTATGGAAGCGAATTAGATACACGAAGTGTCAGCTTGGTTAACTTAAGGCCATTAGTACACTTAATAAAATTTTAAAAGTGCTACTTTTATCCATTAACAGAAATGCATTAAAGTTCATGGTCTGATTGTGGATCTAATAATGCTTCTCATTTTAGCAAACTTAAAATGATGGGAAAACAATCTCATTGTCAACTAAGCTGAAAGGCTATCAATTTGGGCTTTTAAATCAACAGGAAATTCACCCTCCATTCTTGTCTAACAGGAGACACACGACTGAAGAAAAACAAATATGAAATAGTATACACAAATGTAGTGACATAAATATACATCTTAGCAATGAATACAGTTAGCCAAATATTTGGTCATCTACATCATGTGGGGCCCCGGACCCAAGTTACAGCACAGGGTGGGGGAGACAGGTTTCCAATTCCCACTTGCATGGGAAATGATTCAGTGATTAATAAATAACAATTTAAGAATAAACTCTGTGTTCTGTGTGCTCACAGACGCAAACCTACTCTTCCCCACCATGTGTACAGGGCCGGTTTTCAAGGATAGTGTTTTATACACTGAGTAATTTTCCCTAAAAATGTCAATTAAAGGCAATTAGGTGAAGGGAATGACGTAGTAAGTATGGCTACACAAATGAAGAAGCAGACTCATAGGGAGGATTAGAATTAATATATAAAAGCCTTGACACAGTAAGAATTAGAATTGATATATAAAAGCCTTGGCATAGTGAGGATTAGAATTAATATATATAAAGGCCTTGGCACAGAATAGGTAATAATCAATATGTAATTATTACCATCATTTTTAGCATTTTCTCTTCAATAAGTCCCTTTCTAATTACTACACTATCTCACCTCCCCCCAAAGCAGAAGCATGCTAACTAATAATGTACAATTCATTCCATCCCAAAATGTGGCATGAAAGATGGTTAGCAGTAATCCATTCAAGGACCCTGGATAGTAAAAATAGGGTAAGAGTCTTTAAAAAAAGTCTGTATGCATTCTGACCCCATGCGTTTGAGGGCAGAGTTGTCCATGTGCTTTCTCTACGTCACACCGAACTGAAAATTCAGCCTCCATCTAAAATGACGCAGCCGGTCGTTTTTCCCAGGCTCTAAGAGTAAATGATCCAGAAGGCAGGCAATGGTCCTGAATCCCCAAATCATCGAGGAGTCCAATTCTTAGAACTAGGAGCCCCTTTGTTTGGAGTCCAGTACTTTAAATTTAGAGAAGAGGAATCTGAAACCCTGAAACTTGTAATTCTGCCCACGACCATGCAACCACTTACGGGACTGGACAGAGGCAGACCGCGGGGTGTCTGGCTGTGCCATCTTACGCTCTCTCCCCTTTCTTGGCCTCGTCTCAAACAGTAAGCTTCGCTGCTTTGGACTTTCTCATTCAACACTCAAATAGCTTCCGAGGACACAGGTGGAAAGGTGGCAAGGGAAATGTGTCCTTCACCATGTACGCATTTGTGCCTTGGTTTTACAAATTTAGAGAACAAAACTATCTTCCTTCTACAAAAGGAGATCTGCCCAAGCTATTCTGCTAAGTCCATCTGGCTAGTGTTCTTGTCTTCTTTTGGCTCCTGATAGTAGGGTTGCTTCTTGTTGAAAGACAGAACTCAGACGACTTTGTAGCGAGATAGTCACTGGGACAGTTTTCGGAGTCCAACTTCATACCTCTTCACATTAACGCTTCTTTCTCAAAAGTGTCTCAGAGGGGACCACACGGCAGAAAAGACGTTTCTTCCACACCGTACGTCAGCACTGACGCTGCCTTCTCCAAACAAGTTAGGGGAACTTTGGACCACTGTCAAATCTCTAGAGCAAGTATCGTTCTCCCACATTGTGCTGAACCCACAATCCTGGCCTTAAAACTGTGCCCCAGATGCCCAGAAGATCACTTTACTTCTTTTAAAACACGTATTTTATAGATGGGTGTGAAATAAGTGTTCAAAGATATCCACCCTCTGTTTCACATACAAATCCATTGATGAAATCTGCCCTACTGAACACAGACGTTTGAGAATATTTATATTTTGAGGTGGGTATTTTGTTCCATGTTTAATAGATTCTTAGGAACAGTTTTGAAAAGTTGACAATGATTCTGTTTGACTTCAGAATCTCTAGACTTTCATAGAATATGTCCAAGCTCACTTTGCTATGAATTTTCACATATATCATCAATCTGACCAAAATGTGTTCCACACCACAATAGTTCCACCAAGATGTTTCTCAGGAAAAGTAGGCTGTGATCAAATGTGTTAGGAAAATACTACATATGTTCTATGGTTTTTTTTCTTAGAGACTTACCGGTATATTTATTAATATCCCTGAGATGTCTTACAGTACAGAATCATTAAGTTTGTTTAGTCCAGAATTTTTCTAACTCACTGATCATGTCATGAATAGAAACTAGTAGAATTAGAGTTTTGTAAACTCAGAAATGATCACACATCACAGCAAATATCATTCCCAATCTTTCTCCATTTACATGTGATGTTTCTGTGTTACTTAGGAAGGACCTCTTGATTTTTACTTCTCTATTAGTTTACGAGCTATAAGGCCTGTCTTTTTTAGTTTATAAGCTATAAGGCTTGTCTTTTGTAGCTTACAAGTTATAAGGCTTGTCTTCTCAACAGAAGGCTTGTCTGTGTCTCACTTATGGCTGTATTACCAGGGATCAACAAAGGGCCTGACCCATACTTATGTCTCAGAAATAATTCTGAATAATGAAAGGATGGTGGAATCTTTTTATTTATAAAATAAGATATGAACAAGAAAAATGGTAGGTTAACTATTCTACAAGACTACCGTCCTCATCTCTTTACTGAATCAGTATTATTTAAAAAAAGGTATGAAGTGGGTTAAAACAGATTTGAAGTGAATAACTCTTGGATGTAAGTTGTAATCCCAGATTCAGAAATTTGCTTCAGAAAAGCCCACACTGTTGAGGAAAACTTGGAAAAATATTTAGCATGGCATGTTATAAGGGCAAACATCTAAAACAAAAGTAAAATTGTGGCTAGTATGAAATACAGCATAAAATGCATTCATTTATGATTTAGACTAGAAATATTTGAAAAAAGATACAGTTAGTTGTAAGGTGTAAAAAAGCGGTTGGAATACAATAATTTTCTGACTCCAACCTTCCTCTTTAATAAAAGAACACTTTCTCCCACATTCCTGACAGATGGTAACCCAAATTCTACTTGGATGCTTCCAGTAACAAAAATCTCTACCTGGCAAGGCTGGTACTGCACTTTTGGATGAGACAATGATAAGAAACGTGTTACCCTATGACTTTCACATATAGACACACAGTAAAATGGGTTCTCGCTTTAAACATGGAACTGATATGTGGTTTGAGAAATCTGTCATAAACTAAGGCTCAAGGCCAAAGGGAATGATTAAAACTCATAGCTTTTGCTGCGTCCCCCACGCCCATCTTGGTGATCACTATGGCCATCTTATTTGACTCAATCTCGATATTTTGAAATGGACAGTTTCTTTACAACTATTACTATTCCTGCATTTGAAACATCAGCTTGTATTATGTCTAGAAAGTAACATACATGTATTTCCTGGAAATATTCACATGTATTGAGCATCCTCTCCGGAATTAAGAAGAAGTCATAAATTAAGTAACTCATGGGAATGTGATGTACAGCACTGGCAATAGAGTCAATAATATCATAAGGACTTTGTATGGGACGGAGGGTAACTAGACTTATCGTGGTGATCACATCCTAAGGTATGTCAATGTCACACTGCTGTGTTGTACACTGGAAACGAATATAATACTGTATGTCAACTATAATAAAAAAAGTCATCAACTTGTGTTCTTGCCTCTATTTCAGGAACTCACTTACTATGATGTGTAACTATGATATCTCCCTTCTGTGACATGCCCTACATCAGCTGTCACGTGGTGGGCACTGGATGCCTCTCCGCTGAGCAATGGCCCACCTCCCCAGGACCACGGAAACATGGAGGAAGGAGGCAGGGAGGAGACAGTGTCTGCCTGGAAAGACGGGCCACCAGAGCAATCAGCTCCTGGTGCACGACTCCTTCTCCCACCTCGTTTCTACCCAGAGGAAACCAAACATGATGCTCGTTGTTGTTCACTTTACAGGAACACCAGGCTATGAACAAAACTAAGTATCGAAAAGAACACCCACATTTCACAGCAAGGAGTTCGCCTGGTGTAAATGCAGTCCGAGCTGCCCTGGTCTGCCTCCACCCCACCAGTCCCCACTGTGTCTCACGTGGATTGCTGACACTAGTCTTTCTGCCTCCAACCTGTCATTGGTGCTCTTCCTCTGTCATTGGCCAATTAAGTAAATATCGCCTAATATACGCAACATCTACTGCTGGTCAGAGCAATCACAGATAAATGGGTCCAGAATGAACTTTGAAAATTAGGCTTTGCAGAGGAAAGAGAAGGGGAAAGGTCTTCCTCTTCAGCTCCATAAATATTTATTAAATGCTCACCCTGTACCAGAGCACCTGCTTGGAAACAATCATCATAAAATTGATAAGCCACCACCCTTGCCTGTAAGGTTCTGAGAGTTTGGTCTGGACATTTCACCCACCACAAATGAATGGACTCCAGAGTACACGGCGCATCGAATCCAAATGCCTGGAAAATGCACACCTGAAGGCACTTTGTCAGCAATGACAGACTCCAGGGTAACCTCCTGCACCTACAGCTCTCAGAGATTCTCATTCACCCGTGATACGCTCCAGCCCAGCCCGTGCGGGCGCACCACAGTCCCTGCACAGGCTGGAGCACGCAACAGGTCAGGCTGGGAAGATGAACATCAATTTCAAGTACATTGGTTTGTGGCATGTTGAGTCAGCTGTGCAATGCATAAATTTATATAGCAACTCGGTGGCTTTTTTTACGCTGCACTGAAAAAAAAAACCTGATGTGCTTTTTCCTCTCATGCAGCTCTTTCCTCTGCAGGGGGTGATGGTAAATATTCACTGCAGAGAGGCATCGCCTCAACACTCATAATCCACTGTGTTCCCAGGGCTAGAAGGGTCACCGTGATGAACAGCCTCATACGAATAATTTCAGGTATCACTGAACACAACACCTGACCCACTCGTTTTTAATAATCCTTCGATTCCCACATACAAGGACTCTTTACTGAATTTACTAGGACGAAAGAAGAAATTTGATGGTTGGTTTGGCAATAAGACTGGGTAGTCCCAAAGCAAAATTCAAGATTACTACAAGTACCGCATCCATGGCTTGTCCTCATGCTGTCTAAAGGCCAGGGTCACGGATACTGTTTCTAGGTCTGCCCGCCTCAGCGGCCCCGCTGGTGATGGGGAGCGTGTCCCTCCCCTACTTTTCCTGCTGAGAACTGTTCATCCTTTGCCCCAAACTCTTCTTTTGAGTGACAAGCTAATCTGAAAGATTAATTCAAGATGTGATGTTTTTAATCTTATTATAGGAAAAAATGTTGCTTTCCTAGAAGAGTTATCACAGAGATCTCTTAACTTTTTTTCCTCAAAGTGGTAGAATGTGATAAAAATTGGACTTAGGTAATAAGAGAGATGGGGGCAAGAGTCACTGTATCCCCTGATCCACACTCTTATTGACGGCTCTAGTGAAAAATGCCACGCAGATTAAATTGTAAATTTATTATTATTTGGGTTTTCAACTACTGCGGTTGGGTTTTTGAAAGGGAAAAAAATCAGATAAATTTTTGTCATGGAAGCAAAGAGAAGGTTTTGGAGAAGATCTTAAATGTGCGGAAAATGCTTCCTAGCCCTTCACTTTAGGTCTCAGATGAAAACTTGGTGTGTAAGACACTGCGCAGCCGCGGGTTTGGAACCGCACCGGGCTCTGCTCCTTTTCAGTTCTGGGACTTCAGCTGGTCAGTTATCCTTCCTGTTTTTTCCTCTCTAAGTTAGTGATAGTACGACCCAATTTAGAGAGTAGCCATGAATATTAAACAAACTAACATGTGGAAAAGGTTTATCCTAGTGCCTGTTACAATGGTAAGTACCAGAAAAGTGGCAGAGAAGGATGGGAACCATGAACAGGGGAAGGGAACTCGTTGACCCCCATACTCCTAAATTCTTGTGTTCTGAGAGTTTTACTTCCCAAGCTTTGGAAGGAGACTTGGACGCTCAAGATGGCAAAACTACTGGCTGAACCCAGATAATGCAGTGCACAGGTTACAAAGCCATTAAGAAATGTATTTGAAGATTTTCTATTCGCCTTCATGCACAGGAAAACTGACCAGTTGAGTAAGATGAAAAAGTTAATCACTGTTCATCTTCCAGGGCTTATGTATGAGTAGAAATAATGCTTCAAAGGTCAAAGGGCTTGCATAAAAAGTAGAGAGAGATCCCCAGGGAGAGAACAGAAGAACCTGGCCAGGCACAAGTAGTCTGGATTTTTCTCTGAGTTTGTTTTTCACCTTTTAAGTACCTTAAGACTCCAGCAAATTCAAGGATTTAAGACACCCTTCAAGTCCCATGCAGATGTTGGACACTATGGTTTAATGCCAGGACAAGATTCCAGGCCGAGGAAGCTCTGATCCCCAGCTGCTCAGGGAAGACGTGCTCTCTTCTGTCACTGTGGTCTTTATTTTTCCTTACCTATGGCTCGTTACCTCGCTTTAACTATGCATTTTTTGTGTGTGTGAGAAATAACGTTACAAATGTGGTTTTATGGAAGGAGAGACACTTATTAAACCCTTAGGGTGGAAAAGATATTGCCTCTTTCTTTTTTATGATTATTAGGCTTTTGATTACAGAATGCTTTAAGGAAATCTCTCAGTTATGAAAATGGCTGTTTTTTCACGCTACAGTTATCTTTTTATTATCCTCAAGCGGTAAAATTAATTTCTCTTCTAAATTCTTCTCTAATCCATTCAGTATGCGTGGCATCAAAAAAACCTGTTCCCCATACTAAAGCAAAAATGTTTATTTGTTGCGTTCTCACCAATTTTATGTGGTACCTCTTTGAAGCGAAGTATTTACAAAGGTATAGATTGATGTCAGGCAGTACAGGAAAAAGCACTCAGCAAAATCACCAGTCAGAAAGCTGTTCATTGTTGTGTTGCAGGAATAATTATTTTTTTTACATTATGTTGAGTGCCTCTACTTCGATGGTGTGTCAAAGGTGAGCATATTATTAGAGACCAGAAATGCCTTCTAAAGAAATCAAGACATGCTGAAATTCAAGCTGATCCTTTTGTGGCTGGAACGTGGATTCTGAGGAAATGGCTACTCTTCCAATGAGCAGATAATGAGTGGGGAAGATGCACGGCTGCTGGGTAACAAAGCTGTAAGCGACAGGCTTTCTGTCACAGCTTCTTCCCTGCAGAGATGATCAGCAGAGTTTTGCAGTAAACTCTACATCATGGAACAGTACTCATGCAATAGAAGACAGAGTGAACCTCAAAACTATGTACATTTTTTGAGTCAACCATGAAAAGGACAACGTAAATAAGGCAGGTAATGATAGGTAACATTCACGATGCACATATTCTGGGCCAGGCAATTTCCATGGTTATCAGGATCTGTTCTTCACACCCATTCTAGGAGGTGCGTATTATTATCACCCTCTTGTTTTCTCACATAGGAGGAAACCAAGGACAGACAGGGGAAATCAATGCGTCGAAGTCATATGGGTAGGAAATGAGGAACCTGCACTCCAGTCTGGGTGCTCCAACTAAAGGACTGAAGTTTTCACAGGTACCGCATCCTGGTACAGTCACGGACACAGGCCACAGGAGGGACACGTGCCAGGTCAGATGTGTGGGCAACACTGAAGTCACCCTACCGGTGGCCTTTTCCTTCCATTCTACACTGACCAAACCTCAGTGAAGGACTTATGCAGTCAAGCAGCTATCTTTTGTAAAGAAAAGAATGCTCCCCAAAATGTTTAGCCTCGGCTTATTAAAAGCTCTCCACTTGATTATTAAAAGAATACAGCTCCGTATGGATTGAACTGCTTTTGTGCATTTAAGTTCTAAATTCAATCAAACGTGGGTCACAGGACAACAAATAGGAAAGTGCTTTTTGTAGAAAATCCAACGTTTGTGCTTTAAGCATGAAAGGTGATGGGTAGGTTTCAGGGAGAAGAAGAAATCTGGCCCACAGATAAATGCTTTCAGCGGTTTGGGGGGTGTGTGTTGGTGTCCGCTGCAGTGTGTCTGGGTGTGCGACTGTTGAAGTCACTTACCTACGGTTACGCTCTCTGGCTAGGAGTCTATCAATTTCAAAAATAAATGGTCTGAGATTGTCTTAGATACCATATGCCATGTCTAAAAGCAATTTTTAGAAATTCATTCACTGCCTTTTTAAATCTTATTTTTCAATTCCAGCTTACATTCAGTATGACTTGGTATTAATTTTGGGGGTACAGCATAGCAATCAGACAATCACATATTTTATGAAGTGCTCCCACCACTCACTGATATCTCTAATACCCACCTGGCACCATCCACAGTTATTAGAATATTATTGACTATATTTCCGATGCTGTATTTTACATTCCCATAACTATTTTGTAACTACCGATTTGTACTTCTTAATCCCCTCACCTAAAAGCAATTCTTAAAAATATAAACTGTATGTATGTCAAGCACTAGGCTAAGAATTTTGGGAGATATGAAAAGCACAAATCTTCAAAATAAAAAGCCTGAAGAAATCATCTGTGGAAACATTACACGGGACTTCCTGGCTCAGCAAGCATCTGGGGCTAGAGCCAGACAAGTGTGGTTCACACGGGTGGTTTATTTTCCCATCCATGTGAAGTCACGGAGACACCCCTCAGCCCTTTTCATGGTTTAGAAAATGGGGATGATCAATTCCACCGGGTAGAACCAGTATGAGTTCTACCACGTCAGTTGATGTACTATTAAGTTGCTTAGTTGACTCGCTATTACGTATACTACCCGGCACAAGGGAAGTAGCCTGATGGACATCCAGAGTGTTCCATGTCTGTCCGACTCATATGCTTTAGGTTGTTCAACGTTATCTCCATAGCACAGAGGAGGAAACGTGGGGGTAAAATGAATGAGTGACCTGATGGAGATCCCAGGGCCGCATACTGAATTTGTCATATGGTAAAATCGTACTAAAGTTGATAAAGAGGTAACAGAACCTGGAACACCTATCGGCCCCCTGGAGAATTACTTTTCCTTTACAAAATTTTCTCATATCCATAAAGGTAAGAGATGTCATTATTTCTCACATGCTTATTTTCCTAAGTAATTTCTAAAAAGAATACTTCTTCTGGGTCTACCTCCAAAGAGATGTCAGAGTAATACTTGTTTAGAACTTTTATTTTTTTTAATATTTATTTATTTATTTTTAGACAGAGAGAAAGGGAGGGAGAAAGAGAGGGAGAGAAACATCAGTGTGCGGTTGCCTTTTGCATGACCCTCACCATGTATCTGTCCTATAACCCAGGCATGTGCCCTGACTGAGAATCAAACCAGCAACCCTTTGGTTCCCAGGCCGACACTCAATCCAACACTCAACTCACGGAGCCATTCCAGCCAGAGGTGTTGAGAACTTTTCCCCTCAAGCTAGAATTCCATTGCAGTTCTAAGAGGGTTCTTGATTAAGTCATAAGCCATAAGCTCACTCCCCATTTGAATATCTTCCTTCATAAAAAATTTTAGGGGGGGTTATAAATAAATCCAGTATTGCAAAATAAAAATAATACCAAATTTACCATCACACAAAACCAGTTTTACGAAGATGTAATTGTTGGCCTTGTAATTCACAGAAAAAAGTCAGGAAAATAAAATGATAATAATAATGAGGAGGAGGAGGATAAGAAGAAGGAGAAAACAAACTTTTGAAGTATGATACGAGTTTCCAAGCAAATTATTTAGAAGTAGAAAAAGATTACGACATACATAATAAAAATGAAAACTATAAGACTAAAGTTTTTTCCGATGAGATATAAGTCAATGACTCAACCAGTCATTAGTGTTCCTTAAGGAATATTTATATTTACAGCTCATGTACTCAATAGAAAACTCTTTGGGTGCACATGCAACTCACAGAAACTGCATGAGTGAAACTGTTAATGTGATTAAATAGAAGCAATGATCCCATTAACTGATAAGAACAGTACTGGTTCTAGACTCGAAGAAAGGCTTCTGAGGGCGTGGTGGAGGAGGCCTGTGGTGAAGGCATCTGTCCTAAAGGCCCATCCACTGTACTACCCATTTTTTAAAAGTTATTTGCCCAGTGGGGTAGTGGGCAGCATCCCTTTCAGAATCCTCAAAACAAAGCAGGGTGATCAGCCTTCCAGGAGCTCTTCACTGTAAAGGTAAGAGGTTTGCAAGGAAATTCTCCACTGAGAAAGCTACTCCCTTTATTACTGGAGGCTGTCTTAGAACGAGTTAACTAAGATAAAATTCAGGCTGCATATACACTGCATCCTGTGTAGGGGCAACTGCATTCTACCTTCTGACAGGTATTCAGCACCAGCAGAACCCGAGAGAGCGTTTTGAGAGGCCATGTCCTATCTGGTCTGGATCACGTACCGCCATCTGAAGTGATCAATAACTAAAGCGGTGAGTGAGGGAAGGTGACTCCCTCTAACTCAGATGCAAGACCGATAAATAGCTAAGTTCGTGTTCCAAACAGGGAAAAAGTGTAGTATGTTTGTGAATTCTGATTACACACCCATGTTTCAACTGTGCTTAAGTAACAACCTGTGCCTTCATTACAAGATGTCAGGAAATGAGTCTTTAGTATTTAAGAATTAAAAAAAAAACCTTAATTACTCTTAGTTTTAACACCAGGTAGCTAGACTCATCAAATTCTCTTCATCATACCTATAACCCAGGCAAGGTCTTAATTTACGAATTAAAAAACTTAGCCTCAAGGTATTATCACTACAAGTTACTGTTAGTGCTGCGTCTCTCTTCCTCTGTACCCCGTCACGGTGATCCAACATTCTAAATATCTGTACAACCGATCCGCTCTCCTCACTCAGATCCCTAGTCCCCACATGGCCATGTACTTCCTGGGTTAAGGCAGATCGCTCTGAAAAAGCCTTCCTGCTACCCACCCCCTTGGGCTGCAATCCATGTATGTTCCCCATGGCTACCAAGATCCATGCCTTTTCATTCCTTTTTCTTTTTTTTTTAAGTGTACAATGTAAAAAGGAAATGCTATTTCTTCATCAGTTTTACAGCCATACCCCAAAGGTAGTCCCTGCGCACGTGTTGGTGTGGGTTGGATGGGATCGTACTAGGCATGTTCATCTCCCGCAGGCTTTTTCACCGCATGGTACATCAGAGGTGCCCTTCAAATGACTACATGTAAATTTGCCTTATTCTTTTTACTTATACGCGTTGTTTGAGTGTATTGGCTTACAAAAATTTATATGCTCATTCCATTGCAAACAAGTATTATTGCCGTAAAAATCTTGCAACGTTGCAGTTTTTAATTTTCATAGATACTGTCAAAGAGTTAGCAACAGTGTTTCAAATTGTTTAGAACCCTAATGATAGTTCAATGCCTTCCAAAAATAAGGTGATATCTCTTTATTATTTTAATTTGTCATGCCCTTAATTGTTACTGAGGCTGAGGAACATTTCACGTATTAACTTGACATTAATGTCCCTTCTCATTTTCCTATTTTTTCAGTATTGACACAAATGAAATGCTTACATATTATAGATAATAATGCTTTGTTCAAAGTGATTTTCCCAGACCAAAGTCTGGAAAAGAATAGGAGAAAAAAAATCTTCTATTTTATTAATTCCATGTTTTATCATGTCACCATTAATCACTTTAGTTATTTCATCCTTTTTCTTCTGATTGATTTGAAATGTCATTTTTATATACTAAATTTCATTAATCTACTTAATTCAGAAATTTACTCTTTGTGATGAAAGACTCACTTTTAAGAAATCCCGTTGAGATTTTTATGGCAATTCTATTGTATTTTCACATTGTTTTGGGAGAACTGATGTCTTTGTAACTTGGCTCCAACAAAACAAGAAAACGTGCTTTCATAAAATTATCCAGACATATTTTTGTTCTTCTTTTCATAAATAACTATATTTCCATCACATTTTACTGGATGATTCCCTGCTGACACAAGGGAAAGCTACCGACTTTTAATTATTTATGTGGCATCTGACCACTTGAATGAACTACCCTTTAGCCTCTACAGAAATATTGTATTTTTACCTTTAATCTATTAACATATTGAACTGCACTAATAGAGTTGCTAATGTTTAAGAGCTCCGGGGTTCTAAAACACTACATAATATAGTCCATATTTCCCTAAACACGCTGTGAAACACACATCTACAGTCACAGTAAGACGTGACCTCTTGTAAGATCTCAAACCCAAACGTCTACAGGAGCCACAAGAGATAGAAACTAATAATGAGTCAGACTTGGGCAGCAGTAAAGGCTGGTATTAACTAAAAAGAAGTGGTGTTTGGTGCTTCAAAGCATACGTTTATTATCTACCTTTCAAAGAAAAAACAAGAATAAGTTAACCGATGACAGCAGTATCTTGCTATGTGGGGTTTTCTGTGTGCAAAAGATATCTATTTTCTGTTTTCTATTCATCCAGCAATCACATATGGAGCACTGGTTTAATCATGTTAATAAAACATAATTTTAGGCACTCTGGTTGTGGCAGAATTGCATAAAATGTCTCTTTCCTCAAGTAGTGTATATCTAGTCAGAAATACACAACAAAAGATTTTATTAATTACCAGATTGTTTCATGCTCTTCTATAACTGTCTATTTTTGATGACAAAAAAGGAAAATTTGGAACTGCCTACTGGATTATGCATTAATATATAAGGAGAGATTGTTAGAATCGACTTAATTTCTCTTCTATTGGCCTGGTTCCCATGTGAAATGTAACTCGTGGGGGGCTCGCCACACATTATTTACATGAGCTGGCCCGCAGTGAGACACAGAAATCCACCCTAACAATTCAAGACCGGTGGAGAGACCTTTGCTGATCTGTGTGTCTGCGTGCGTGTGCGCCGGGGCGGTGTGTGGGGGGCACGAATGAGGGCGGAGCACACTTTCCAGGACCTCTCTGGTGCAAAGAGTAAATTGACCTGTCTAGGAAGAGAAGCATTGAGTGTAGTAGAATTTGGTACCATACCATCCACTGGATATCTACCCAGATGGTAACATTTCCAGTAATGTTAAAGGTCACTGGAAAACTGTACATGTGCGAACCTAAAATGCCTTTGGTGTCTTTGTTTGTTTGTTTGGTGTCTTTGATTGTTTGTTTCTTCCTCCCACAGCCCAATCCTCACATGAGGATATTTCACTGATTTTTTTAGAGAAAGAGGAAGGGAAAGAAAGAGAGAGATGGAAAGAGACTGACCCATCACCTCCTGTACAAACCCTGCCCAGGGGTCGAACCGGCAATACAGGTGTGTGCCCCTGACCTGACCGGGAACTGAACCTACAGCACTTTGGTGCCCAGGACGAGGCTCCAACCAAAGAAGCCACCAGGCCAGGGCGATCTTTGTGTATTTTAAAACCCTATTTAAAGTAAAATTCAAATCAGTAAACAAATATCCCATAGTCATTTCTCATAATATTTCAAAAAGAGAAAATATTGTATCACTCAGTACCCTTATATGTATATGAGTAGTTATATTTCTAAGTAAAACTTAGAAAATGAGTCCATAGAGTCCTTTTCATTGGTTCTGGTTTCCTAGCCCTCTCTTTCCCAATAGTTTGACATTGAACATTTCAAATGACCACAGAGTTTTCCATGTTTAAAGTGGCTGCTGCTGTGATTACTGTCACAAATTAACATCCAGCCACTCCTAAAAATTGTAATCTTCATTTGTGAATACTTAAAATTTAATGCGCAAGTAGTACTCTGCTTTATGTGATTAAATGTTAGATTAATTGAACACTGTTATGACAGGGAAACATTCTTGAATAAGCCCTACCACAGGTGTTCATGAGAATTATCTATTATTTATGGCATTCATAGTAGGTTCAATCCTAACTTTGTTAAAAATAAAATAGAGAAAGAAATATCCATTATTCCATAATAAAATACTATAAAATAGAAAACTGATTTATATAGTTTGAAGATAACTGAATGGTTTAATGTCAGTAGAACTTTTTTAAAAAGTTTCTCATTTTAAGGGATTTTTTTAATAGTTTATTTTTTGGTAGAAAAATCTGAAAATGGTTGCCTCGAATCACCCTGAATTTCTGCTATTCCAAGGTACACTTGAGAAATTAAATGTCATCTCAAAATAGTGGATTCCATACTCCAGAGGCTGAATGGTATTCAAGGCTGAATGATTAAAACTGTAACCATAAATGGAAGATTTCTGCTAGTGTTCGTGGGGTTTCAACCATGCTATTAGCTGAGCCAGAAATACAGTCTGGGGCACCCCACACGAGGATGTGCGCCCCGATAAAACACAGAGTGAGGCCTCCCGTGAGCCCGCAGCACACAGGAAAGAGACTTCAGAGTTTAGTCCCCGGTGTTTTCTATAAGGAGTTGAAAAATGAAAATAACCGAAGCACACAAGCTCTGTATGCTTGCCCCGATCCACAACTGCAAACCTCCTGTGATACTCTGCATAATCAAGGAGGACATCACACCTCCACCCCTCACTGGACCTCATGAGTGATGATGCCACAACCCCTCCTGGATAGCGGGGGTGATGAAGAGGGCCACCAGCCGTGGAGAGAGCACCTACCGCGCTCCCCTTTCCAAGACTGATAGGCCGTTCACAGTAGTCACCCAGCTGCCTTCACGGAGGCAATGCGACACAGCTGAACGATTCAAGGAAGTCTGGCAGTGATCCCTGATTCTGTTCCTTACCAGCGCTGTGATTTGATTTTGGACAGGTTATATAACCTCTGGTTATTTTTTTTCCTACCAGTAAAACAGTGACTAGAGTAAGTACCTTTGAGGATTTATGGGAAGGTTAAATAAATTAATCATGCAAAATTCCCGAACCAGCGTAAGGTATGCAGTGGCTCTGTATTCATTAATTTTTCAATTTATTTTGTCTTCAGATAAGATTAATTTCCTCAAAATGAAAAGAGCCGTTTTTTTCTCATAAAAATAACCCATAGTGATTCTAAGAAAACTAAATACCACAGAAAACAACAAAGAAGAAATAATAAACCATGACCCAACACCTAGAAACAACCACTGTTAAAAAACTGTCATCTAGCCCTCCAGAAAACAAATATAAATATAAACTTTTATATAACCATATTATGCATGCTATTTTTGTTACTTTTTAAATATAAAATAGATCTTTCAGGGGTGTCCAACTGGTGGCCTGCGGGCTACATGTGGCCTAGGAGGGCTTTGAATGCCACCCAACACAAAATTGTAAATTTATTTAAAACATAATGAGATTTTTTTTGCAGGTACATATCACAATGTATTGAATATGTGGCCCAGAGACACCAAAAGGTCGGACCCTCCTGTATCTACAGGATCTTTTTAATGTCTACAAAGGGATTCTCCTCAATTTTAGATAAACCCAATACTCTCTTACTGATGAATGCGGTTTTGTCCTTCTGTATAGTTTTTTTCTACCAGTATTGATAACTTTGCGAGGAATAGTACAGTTTATACATGTGGCAAAATATTTCCTCTGGGAATAGTTTATATGTATTATATATTTGATATAGCTACAGTAACAGCTGTTTCACACCCCCCCCCCCCCCCCAGTAAGACCCATGCCTTGCTAGCTGCCTTCTGGTTTTTTCAATTAAAAAAATGAATAACCAAATAATGCCCCAAATTTGAGGGGAGACTCTCCCCAAGATGGAAGTTTTGAATCACATGTATGAAACCCTTACAAACTGTATTCAAAGTTACTGAATCTTCCAAGGTGAATTCTCACTTGATGTGTTTCAAGCTCAAAGATGATTTTCAATAAGATTATATTCCTTCTTTAAGTACATAAGTCAGCAGGGAATCTTAGTGATAATTTACTTAACATCTGGCAACTTCTCCCAAGCCCTGACCTTTGAGGCTTGGAGGGGACTAATCCTGGAAGACACAGGCCCGGGTGTGCACATGGTCATTAGCGAGCAATGCCCTGGTAGCAAACACCACTGAGACCCAGGGCATTAAGGCTGCTGAAGTGTTCTATCCTATGGGCAGAATCCAATCTGAGCTCAGCAGGTCATAATCAGGCAATCCCATAGGAACTCAACTATAAATGCACTGCCTTTGCCTTTGTTAAGTAAGGACTAAACTTTTCCAGGGAGCCTGGGCAGAAGGCAGTGAGTCCATGATGCTGAAGACCTTTAAAGCCTAGACTGTGGGACAGCCCATAATCGACAATAATGTCAACACAGCCTTCTGGGCACAAAATCCCTGTATCCCCAGCAAGCTGAGTTTTGTGATGTTTCAAATTCGTTGATAGAGGAGGGAGAGGGACATGGAAGGTCACTTATTTTGTCCCCTCCCCAGCTGTGACTGCTGGCCTGCCCTCACACTGGTCTTGACTCAGGAAGCCTCCAGTAATATTGCCTTTGTTCTTGGAGGGCACTGATCCTTTGACTCTATTGTTCTCGGGGAAAATTTCCTTCACTTGGATCTCTTGGTCTAATTCAAGATTACTTGAGGATTTCTTGACTCGTCTTCAATATGAGACATAGAGACGTCTGTTTGAGAAACACTTGGAAACAATAATCTTTTGGAAATCAAGAGGTAAACAGTGCTTCAATCTCTAATTTTCTTTGGAAAGCTACTGCAAAGTGGTACAGTCTTGCGAACACCGCTCCATCACATACAAGAAATACTAAGTGGACCTGCCCGTGAATTTGCAAGGCTTTGTGTGAATCTTTGAGCATGCGTTTGTCATGAGTCAGGTCCAAAGGATATGCACATAGAAAGAGAAGGGGGACTGAAAGGGATGCCTTCAAATACATCATAACTGATCCTCTCATGCATTCAAATAGCACAGGATCAAGCGTCATATCAACGTGTTAACTCTCCTCAGCATCTTTGAGGAATCACTGCTCTACTTTAATGAGGAGTTAAGACAGACCACAATTTTGTAGTTTTATTTCATTTCTTGTAGCCACTGTTAAAAATAACACCGAATGTCATTGCATTTTTAAAATTATAATAAGAACCAAGATATTACATTCCCATGTCTCTATTGCTTTGATACCCTGGAGTTGCAATCACCTTCCATTTGGGCTAAAAAATTACTGAATCCATACACCAAATCGAGGACAATAAACTCATTAGAGAGTCTTCTGGAAGGAACCCTCTTTCAAAGATTATGCGTTAATCCTCTTTTCTAATACTAGTTTATCAATCGGTTTATTCCAAAAACAATTCTAAATAGAAGAATAAGGATTAGTTCTCTTATCTGAGAGAGAGAGCACGCAGCACTTCCTGAGGCCCAAATTATCACCAATAATAGGTGCTAAACAGGAGGAGAACAGAATCTCATTTTGGAAGTAGGGAACAAATTAGTAAGGTTTTTCCTCCTAATTGAATTACATTAGGAGCCTACACGGTATGCAGCATTTAAAAGTCTTAAACCAGTGTCAGAATGACCTTGAGCCAATCATTCTCATTGGGGCTCATTTCTTTATCTGTAAAAAAGGAGAAATAAATGAGATTCCTTCATCCTCTATGGGCAATTGTAAGCTCTGAAAGTTCATGGCCTTTCTCTTAAACATTCAAGAATTCAAGATTTCAATGGGTAGTTAAAATTAGTAAAATATATAGAAGGTTAACCACCTCTAAATAAAGGAATTATGGGTCCCTTTGCAGATAATAGCAATGCCATGCCTTTCAGAGACTATATAGCATTTTGAAAACAATCAACCAAACAAATATTATTGAATAAAATATACCAAAAATAATTTTTCTCTTAATACAAGAACTATCCAGGGAATATTTTCAAGCTATTTATCACAATGTCCACTGGATAGACTGGACAAAAGAGAAGCATGAAAAAGTCAAGTATTTGGTCTTCTGGAGTTGGGGAGGAGAAAGACAAATCATGAAAACTCACTATTATGTTCAATAACTCTTCATACTCAAAGAAAAATTGATTTCATTGTTCCAATCCTAAGCCTACTGGCTAGCAGATTGATAAATAAAAGTGGTCATTTAATAAGGATAAAACAAGGAAAGTGGTGGAAAGTCCACCAGGTTTCGTGAGTCCTGATTTGCAGATTTAAATGTATAGGTTCTCTCCGAGTTCCCTTCTTTGGGTAAGAGTTATCATCCCGAGGATAACACTGCTGTGTCTGCAACAGAGGAAAGTGCTGGTGAGAAAGTGCTTGGATGTGAAAGCGCACATCCAAGCTACTGACCGCATTTCCTAGCTACCACTTACTTACTCACTTGGGGAACCTAAGTACTCCTATCTTTCTGGGACTCCGTTTCTGTTTTTTGTGTGTCTTGGTTGGTTGTTTTTTTCTTTCTTTTTTCACATATTCACTGCAGAGGGGCTGCAGTGAATGACCTTGAAGTCAAGGTGGAGTAGTGGGAGCAACACCAGCTGAGGGACCTGGTAAATGGGGCTCCATTTGTGCAGTGAGTACCATAGGGTCGTTCTGGGGAATAAGGAGGAAGTACACACACAGAGTGACTGGTATCTGGAATGACAGTTGATGAGGAGTTGGTGGAGGGACATTTTGGTTGGCTTGTTATTTTCTGCTGATGTGGCTGTTAATTTGTTTTCTCTTCCTTTCTTTTACTTTATGACCTCTTTTTTAATGACATCCAACTGCCGCCACAGGTATCCTCTAAGTCTTCAATAATTACAGACCAAGGTGTGCGATATTCTTTTTATTGTGAAAGTAAAAATCCATTTAATTCAAAATTCAAGGGAAACTGCTGATCAATATTTTCCTACTTCAGGTTTTATGTAATTAAAAGTTATTTCCAAATGTATCAAGACAGATCATAGAATTTCCCCAAATCTTTTGAACTCAGACTATTATTTTTCTGATATATTTATTTAAAAATGGAGCTCTGGCTGGTATAGCTCATGGGCCTGCGAACCAGATGATCCTACCTCACTCCACACCAAAAGCAGAGTAGTTATGAGAGAAAGATTTTTGAAATGGTAGTCAGGCTGGGGACTTTTGATAGAAGGAAATATTTTCATTAGTTTAAAAATATTTAGCCCTGGCTGGCGAAGCTCAGTGGATTGAGCGCAGGCCTGCAAATCAAAGGATTGCAGTTTGATTCCCAGTCAGGGCACATGCCTGGGTTGCAGGCCAGTTCCCAGCAGGGGATGCACAAGAGGCAACCACACATTGATATTTCCCTCCTGTCCTTCCCTTTCCCTCTAAAGATAAATAAATAAAATCTTTTTTAAAAAATGGGCATGTATCATCTTGTACATAGAATGTTTTAAGTAACAAAATTTCAGTGCTTAGTGAGATTACTTAAAAGTTCTTAAATAAGAGGTTCTTAAGAAACACATATTAAAAATTCATCAGCTAAATTATAGAAATTTCTTGAAGTCAAGAAGAAAATACAAACAGCGATGCAGATGTATGAGATTTACCCTTCAAAAGAAGCCTAAACTTCTTTTTAAAAGTCTTCTTTATGCCAAGTCTTTGTTGGAAAGAAGAGGAACAAAAAACATGTGCTCTAAGTAGTATTTAAATGATGAGAAAATAATTTGCCTGTAGCAAGGTGGAATTAATTACCTTTCAACCACAAATCTTTAAACAGAAGTTGCAATTTTCCATTATTCATTTTAAACTGCAATAGCCTTTTGAGTACTTTCTTTTCAAAATGTTAAACTATGCTACTTTTCCTCTGGACAACTTAAAACATAGTGATCTTATTATGCTTTTATGTCTTAATATTAATGGTTCAGTTTTAGACACCTACCAGCTTAAGTGTTTAGTCTTAATTACTGCTACACTTATTCAATACGACAGAGATACCCAGTCTATCTTCCAAGAATAATCTAGTAAAATTTATTTGACACTGATATTTTCTTTTAGGGATTTTGTGAATGTATCTGTCTGTATTTAAATCTATGTATTAATCATTTCATCTCTATATAACTAAAAGAAAGTTGGAGTGATATGTTAACTAAAAATATAGTATCTTAGCAATGAAATATTATTTGATTGTTAAAATGATTTTATACATATATATATAATGTATATGTAATATTAAAAGAATAAGTAAAATTATTTTACATATTTTAAATAATTATAGTTGTTTTATATTTACATTTTATGTAACTTTATTCTTCTTTGTAAATATATAAACATGCTTATATGTTAACATAAATATTATTTTATAAAAATATTATATATAACTTAAAATTACTTATAGTTCTAATATGTTATGAGAACCTAAGTATAACTTCATTATATTGATGAAAAAATGATCTAAATCAGAATGTAAAACAGGGTGAAAAATTAATTTTCTTTTTGGTACAATCAACATCCAGCAAGCCAGAGAACAAAGACTTCAGAGGACATTCTGTGTGCATTTGAGATTCAAAGAGGCCATTCCTCAGAAGTCAGGCTACGTGAGCATCAAAAACAAACAACCACAAAAACCCTAGAGTGACTACATTTAAAACAGACAAATTAAGAATCTAGACAAGGTGTCTGACTAAACATCAAAAGGAAATGTCACACTGATCAAAGCGTCGACTTATCAAAAAGACAACATGAGATGCATACGCGTCTGACGGTACAGCTTTGAAACATGAAGCAAACTCTGCCAGATGTAAAAGAGAAGCAGACTAAATCCACAACTGTGGCTGGAAACTTTTAACAACTGTCTCTTAGTAGTTAAAGGAGACAGAGAAATCAAGGACGCTGAAGGTGTGAATGACCCTACAAGCCAAGTAACCTAATTAATATTTATAGAACACTACACTCGGATAGAAGAACACACATAATTTTCTAGTGAGCATGGAATATTCACTAAGATAAACTGTACATTGGGACATTCAGTGTCTCAAAATTTTATAAGGACTCATGTCTTATATATTATATATATAGTGTTCTCTGAAAGCAATAGAATTAAGTTAGATTTCGACAACAACAACAAAAATCTTAGAAAACAATGCAATATTTAGAAATTAAAATAAATCGTGAATACATAAACAATCCCAAGGGATAATAAAATATTAATATTTTATTTATTTATTTTTAGAGAGAGGGGAAGGAGGGAGAAAGAGAGGGAATGAAACATCGATGTGAGAGGGAAACGTTGATTGGTTGATTGGTGCCCTGATCAGGGACCAACCCCACATCCTAGGCATGTGCCCTGACAGGAAATCAAACTGGCAAATTTTCACTTTGCAGGACAACACCCAACTGACAGCTACACAGGTCAGGGCAGGATGTTAAAATACTTAAAACTGAATGATACACAGACATTTCAAAATTTGAGTGATGTTGCCAAAACAGGTTTACAAAGAGAAATTTATAGCTTTTCATATGCCTGTATATAAAAAAAATAAAGACTTAAATTTAATGATCAAAGTTGTACCAGAAGTAATTACAAAAAAAGCACAAACGCAAAGTGTGAAGAAGAAAATGATAAATACTGCTGGTGCAAAAAAAGGTTTAGACTTGTGAGTACATGAAACATAAGAGTTTTTTCTTGTATTATATTTATTATATTATTTTCCTTATGAACAACTGTAAACCTACTTTTGCCTCACTCTGTATATACAAAGAGAAGAAAACCGTAAAGTGGAAAACAGTGAAAAAAATAGACCAAAAGCAGATTCTTTGAAAATACCAATGACGTGGATAAACTCTTAGCCACAGTGATCAGGGGAAGAAAGAGAGAAAAAAAGAGACAGAGAGAATACAAACTACTAATATCTGAAATGCAAAAGGGACCATCACCACAAAGCCTCAAGGTATTAAAGAATGAGGAAATATGGACAACTGTATATTTATACCTTGTCCAAATAAGATGAATGGGGACAAACTCATTCACAGAGACAACTCACAAAAAATACGCAAGATTAAAGAGTAAATATAAATTGCCCAATAACTATAAAATAAAAATGACTTATCATGCAAAATTTTGCACATAAAGAAGTCCAATTACCCCAGATGGCTTCACTAGTGAGTTCAATCATATTTAAAGAAGTGTTATTACTGTGTTTTTCTGACTGTAAGACACACCCCCCAACTTTGGGAGAAATAGTGGTTGTTAATGCTGCTGTTGAGTTCTGCTTACATTTTCATTGGTGAAATATTATGTTATTTATGTTATTAAGTATTTTACCACATTTTTTCCTTTAAAAATTTTCCCTATTTTTCTCTAAAACCTAGGTGCATCTTATGGTCCAAAGAATACAGTAATTTTACACAAACAACTTCCAAAAAGAGAAGAATCAGTACGCCCAAGTCTTGTCCTAAAGTTGGCAAAAACCCTGATACCAAAACTAAAAAGGGATATTACAAGCAAAGAAAATGATATACCTATTTTCCACATGAACACACACCAAAAAAACAACAAAATAGTAGCAAATAAAAATCTAGTAATATGTTAAAAGGATAAATACAGCATGATCAAATAGAGTTTATCCTAGGCATATCAACATGATTTAATATTTCAAAATCAATCCATATATTTCTCCAACTCATTAACAGAGTAGAAAAAATAATATGAATATATCAACAGGTTCAGAAAAGGCATTTTGTAAAATTTAACACCCATTTTTGATGTAAAAAACCCTATTGCAATTAGACATAGGATGAACCATTTTTTCCAACAAAATGCATTCCTGGAAAATGTGCAGATAATATCAAACTTAATATACAAAAACTCACACTTGATATACAAAAACTCATTCTTAAAGAAGCTGAGGCTCCTTTTATCATCACTTCTACTTCTATCCAATATCATATTGGAAATTGAAGCCACTGTAATAACTACGTTCAGTACATAAAATTATGAAGACTAAGAAGGAATAAAACTTTCTTTATATGAAGATGATATTATGTACCTAGAAAAGCCCAAAGAAGCTACAGACAAAAGTACTAAGTTTATAAGGGAATTTAGAAAGCTCATAGAAAGCAAGGTTAACAATAGTACAATGGGAAAATAAATTAATAATGCCGTTCATAAAAATATTAGAACCACGAAATACTTAGGGACCAGTTTAACAAACCATGTGCAATACTTTAACACAAACATCCATGAGATAAATGAGAGAAGACCTAAATAAGTGAACCTATAATGACCTATCATGAACCTGGATTGGAAGATAAGATATTAAGAGGTCAATTCTCCTCAAATTGATCTATAAATTCAATGCCATCAAAACAAGCCTTCCAGAAGGCATTTTTTTCAGAAATTCATTTGCTTTTTCCACAACTTATGTGAGTCTACAAAGGACCTAGAATATTCAAAACAACTAAGAAAAAGGAGAACCATGTTGGAGGACTTACATTATTTGATATCAAGTCTTACTGGAAAGCAGGCAGGAGCAAAGACTCGCCCACAGGTGGACGCTTGTTTTGTACATAAAGTTTTAGTGGAGAACAGCCATGGACATCCATTTACCTAATGTCTATGGCTGCTGGCATTCTACCACAGAGCTGAAAGATTGTAAGAGAGACCTTATGGCCTGCAAACCTAAAATACTTCCTGTTTTCCCCCTTAAGAAAACGTCTATCAGCCTGTGACCTACAGCTGCAGTAGTGAAGACGACATCATCATGAAAAACTAGAATGTGGCAATAAGCCCACACTTATCATATTTTCATTTTTGATAAGGGCACCACAGCAGTGCAATAGCAAAGAGTTGATTGTTTCAACAAATAATGTTGGAAAACTAATTACCCATAAAAAAAGAACCTCAATTCCCTATCTCGATCCACAGGAAAAAAATTAAAGTTGGATCATAGACCTAAACATAAGAGCAACAACTCTAAAGCCCCCTGAAGCAAACACAGGAGAATACTTTGGAAGCTCAGGATAGTTAAAAAGATTTTCTGACATAAGATTATTGTATAAACATTTAATTCTTTGTCATGAAGAGATAAGTCATAAGAATATGCAGACTCTTGAAGTTTCAAGTCTGATGCAAGGAAAATGTAAGGGGAGGGATGTGGGATCGGTATATCCTGGATTGGATTCTGGACCAGAGAAAAAGGACATTAGAGAGAAGACTGGGAAATGTGAAAGTGTGTTGTGGTTTTGTGTATTAGCAATAGAGAAGGTAGGGTGAAGGGTATTCGGGAATTCTGTACTGTTTCTGCTACTCCTCGGCAAATCTAAAATTATTTTGAAGTAAAACTACTGAGAAGAGAAAATGGTTGTTGTGAAAATGAGTGTGTAAGCCACGCACAGGAGAATATATATACTGGTATATCACCAGGGACTATGGCCAGAATGTGTACAGAACTGCTACAACTCAATAATAAAATGACAAACAACCCAATGACAAATGAAGAAAAGACTAAAACTGATACTTTATGGAAGAAGATATGCCAATTGGTCACTAAGCATATTAAAAACTGCTCAGCAGCCTTAGTCAGCAGAGAAAATGCATACACACTAAGACCACAGTGGGCCACCACGACTCCCCCACTAGCACGGCTAAATTTATCAACACCCCACCAACAGCTGGCAAGGATGCGGAGCGACGTGAACTTTCATACACTGCTGGTGGGAGTGTGAAATGAAATGACCACTTCGAAGACCGGTTGGGCAGTTTCTCACAGAGTTAAACACATATATCTGCACCAACACCCACGAAGCCCACTTCATATTGAATGCTCATACAAGAGAAATGGAAATATGGACACAGAAATATGAACAAAAATGTTAGAATACTGTTTTAAGATAAAAATTGCTTTAATACTAGCTATCACATAAAACCAGACTTTGTTACTAAATGCTTACTCTGTCATAGGTACTAGGCTAAGAGCTTTAAAGATACAAACTTATTTAACCCTCACAAAACCCCCACATGGCTACATATGCTGCCTGTTCATTCATTTGTCGCACAAATATTTAAGAATGTGTAGTGTGCCCAGCAACAGTCCTGGCACCGGAGACGTAAACTACATGTTCTCCCTGTTCTCATAAGGCCCTCACTCTAGATGGGAAGGTATGTGATTAAAAAAAATTAAGACAACATTAATGTGAGTGACAAATCATGCCCATTATACTCGCACTGATGAGGTTTGAGAGGTGGAGGCTGAGATTTGAAGCAAATTTCTCTGACCCAACATGCAGAACCCTTGACCACGACACTACAGGGCCAGAAAGAATGCCATACCCTGCGCCTCTCGAGACAGTGTCCCCTTTTCGAGTAGCTGTCCCTTTAGTAAGTAGGTGAACATTAAAACAAAGTCACTTTTAATTACATTTGTAATAAAGAAAAAAAAACTGTCCAGGTCTCTAAGGAGAAAATAAGACTGGATTTGTTTTCCATGAGGAAGAGGCAATTACACAGCGACCCGAAGGGAGCAGTTAGGAGATAAAAGAATAATATAAGCACATAGTATCTTGCCCTGACAATGATTTAGCACAGAGGAGGCCAAATGATTCTCCCTCCCTACTAATGAGTTTTGCTCGTCATAGTGATGGACATCTGTGCACATGAACCCAGAATCATCACACTTCTGCTAACATTATAAAAACAAGGCATGAAAATCTGTAAACCACCATTGTATAAATAAGATAGAATTGATTTGCCAAAGCAACCTAATTCCCTCTTGGCTATTGTCTCTTTGAGGAGGCTTTGCGACTCCTTTGTAAACTAGCAATGCTTAACTCCATTACAGGCAGCTATATAAATAAATGAGGCAACACTACATAAATGAAGTACGAGATCTCTCGTGTCATTCGCTTTCCATTAATCTCGAAATAACAGACAAAAACATGGCATGGACAATTCACTCTTTGATTAAAGGACCCTGACAACCAATTTAATGTCTGATAGATACAAAGCATGTATTAAATATGATTATCTAAGCGCACACCAATGATTTTCATCTATCTCAATGTCTCGCAAGGTAAAATAGCTCTCCACGTGTGTTCCTGTCATGCCTTTTCATTGCGTGCAATAGAGGTGAGCAATGCCAATCCATGTGCACAGCCCTGAACATCACACTCAGTTTTATTACTTTGAAATCTGGGCACATGCTGTACCTTTTACGTGAAAGCCTTTATACAATTTTTTTTTTTAATATGGGGAAAACCAGTTCAGGCATCTCATTCTCTGCAAAGTTTTCCTGGACATCCTCACAGAGAGTTCATCAATCTTTCTTTAAAACCAGCGTTATCTTACGCATAAGAGTACTCCCACTAAACTTTAAAATTTTTAAAAATTTACTACCTAGTCTTCGTGGATTTCAATGATTTAAGCCTGGATTTCCACTACAGCCTTGAGGATGATGGTTGGTTTAATTTGCATATCTACCATTGTGACCTAACATTGTGTCTGGCACTTAGATTTCACACACAAACACAACCACAATCACGATGAAAAGAAGGCAAGAACAGAGCGCGGGCTTGGGAACCAGACAATCGAGGTTCGATTCCCAGTCGGGGCACATGCCTGGGTCGCAGGCCGGTTTCCTGCAGGCCAGTTCCCAGCAGGGGATGCACAAAAGGCAACCATACATTGATGTTTCTCTCCCTCTCTCCTTCCCTTCCCCTCTAAAGATAAATAAATAAAATAAAAAATAAAAAAAGAAGGCAAGAATAAAAAAAATCATTTGCCATAATGATTTGAATATCCCCACGTTTTTGCATCTTTTAACGTACATGGTCTTCCTAAGGGTATGTCAATAATTGTTAATGGCTCAGAACTACACCCTATCTACATTACAACAGTCAAACTAATGACAGTCACATTATGGTAACAATCATACTGTTACCGGCATTCTGACTGTGCGCTCATACAGACATTTTACCACACCACGTTAGTTTTATCATTAAACCAAAGGGCTTATCCACAATGACTGAAAAATGGTAACCTCATGTATGTACTCACTACAGGAGTTCCACTCCTTAATAGATTTAGTCTGATGGCAGAGGAGACTACACTATTCTACATTAAAACCAATGAGATAGGGAGGTTAAAAAGACAGATCAACACATCTAGGAAATCTTCCTCATTTCTAGTATAAATTGTATGAGGCTATTTTATTTTATGCTCAGAGAACATCCTTTTGGACTGTGGCATGCGAAGTCTTTGGAAAAAACTTTAAAAACGTGGAGAAGTTTACCAATTTTGAACAACATACTTTCAACATCCAGTCATATATTACATAAGCCATTCTTACTAAGTTGACAATGAAAACAAGACAACCCAAAACTCTCTCATCACTTAAAATGAAAAGCAATAGATTCAAACAGAGCCAACAAATATAAAATAATAACATTTGAGAATAAAAAAATATACCCAGACACTATTTTAGCATGTTTCTTACATCTTTCTTATTTTGAAAAGTTGACAGTTATCATCAGCAAACCAAACAAATTCAATTTCAAACAGGATTTTATAGCAACATACTAAGGTTTAGATAAATCTCTACTACTAACACCTACCCGTATATCTCAACTAAAGCTGACCACCAATAGAGAGAAGATCACACACAACCGGAATGCTAAGTACAATGAAGCTGGACATGACCTGTAATACTGCAGCAGTCCCCTCTTATCCATGGTTTTGTTTTTCAGTTTCAGCTACTCACAGTCAATAGCAGTTCGGAAATCTTCAATGGAAAATTCCAGAAGTAAAGAGTTCATAAGTTTTAAATTGTTCACCGGCCATGCTGAGTAGGGGATGCGATCTCACGCCATCACTCTCCATGCTCCATCCCCCCTGGGGCCTGAAGCAACCCTTTGTCCAACATGTTCACACCGTGTGTGGTTCCTACCCCTTAGTCACGTGGTAGCTTCCTAGGTTATCAGTCGACTGTGGTGGTATTGCGGTGCTTGTGTTCAAATGACTCTATTTTACTTCATAATGGCCTGAACTTGCAAGAGTGGTCATGCTGACAATTTGGATATGCCACAGAGAAGCAAAAAAGTATTTGCATGTGTAGGAAAAAACACAGAACATATATAGGGTTCAGTAGTATCCAAGGTTTCAGGAATTCTCTGGGGCTCCTGAAATGTATACCTTGTGGATAAAGGGGGTGACTACTGTACTAACATTTGGAATCCTCATCATTGGACTGCTTTTTCAAAGACAATTTCATTTCAAATGTCAGGCATTTAGGTTACATTTCACTTGAAGCAAGAAAACAAACGTTTTCCTTATAGTTATGTTCCTTCCATGCCAAAGATATTAGCCAAGTGTGATTTCATTCCAGATCTGCATGGTCATAGCTCCAGACAGCAGCGATGTGTTCATCACCTAATAACACTTTGTCTTAAACAGTTGCAAAATGTGTTTGCTGATTATCTGACCAGAGTTTTGGATACTCATTCCAAGGGCGGCGTCCTTTTATCCTTCGCTATGGACATACATGCAACCCCTTTGAAAGGCAAATCCCTATTCTGAAATAGTGTCTTCACCCCTATGTTACTTTTTCATCATCCGTTTGTTTATTTTCTGCACAGAATAATGTACAATATTCTTATTTGCATCTTTATTTGATTGCTGTTTACCTCCTACACTAGAAGAAACATGGTAAGGTAAAAGATCTGGTCTGTTTTGTTCATCTTTTTATCTTCTAATTATAAAACACATAGAAGAGTGTCTGCTCTAGAGCAAATGCTCAAAGAGTATTTGTTGCATAAATAAATGAAAACAAGAATGAGAAAGTACATCTCATTTACTTGCCTTCTCTTTATCACTGAGGTACACACATGTATTTTTAACAGAGTCGTTCTTACAAGTTGGACTGCCTGACAGTGGTCCCCACTGTGCATGCAAAATGATGTGTACTGAATATAAAACATACAGTGGACCCAAAGTCACAGTAGAATTATGGCCTTTAGAAAACTCTATAATGAGGTCTCCAGATGCCTCAGTCAAGATCAATGTCCATACACCGCTCCATATTCCAGTCGTCTAAAACCTTAGCTTGAATTCTGAGTCCAACTGTTCTCCTTCTTTTATGACCTGAGTGACTTTAAGAGATTGCTTACTCTTTCTAATCTCTAGTTTCTTCACTTTAAATATAGCTTAGTCTCAGAACTGTTAATGACTTTTAAATATAACAATGTATGTTAACACAAGGCTTTCTTGGAGCCTGGGCGCATTAAGGAATAGCTATAATACCTATATCTCTTAGGTATGGGTCAAGGAGACCCATACCTAAGAGACATACACATAACCATCACAATATCATTCATCCATAGTGGTCAATACGGTCATATGCAATAGTACTTGATCCATTTAGACCAGTTAATTTCAACTGCTATTGAAATCACCTGACATATAGCTTAGATAGACAAGGAAAGGGACCATATTACACAAAATAACCTGTCTCTAAAGTGAAGCCCTTCTTTAGCTGACATTTTTTCCATTAGTTACATCCCTCTAATCTACTCCACATTAAAATCTTCAAGATCTCTCTGAAATTGTATTTAACATTTGACTCAATGTGACTAGGAAGGAAATTAAATGCAAAATAAAAATCAAAAGTAAAAGAAACTTTTGTTTCAGCAATATGGGTCTATTAATTCAGAATATGTTCCACTTACCCAGGAGGCAATCTGCAAAACAGATCTTTTTAATAGGGAAAACAAATGAGTATATTATTGCATACAAGTGTAGCTGCGAGAAACTCAATTTTACTAGATTTTTTTTGTTTTTATTATTTTCTAAGCACTTTAATTAGCTAAACAAAATATTTAAGTTCTGGTATGCTTCACATATCCCATTAATTTCACACTGGATTTAAGTTCTTTTAAATGTTACTGATTTTTAATTACCATGCAAATGTATTAACTAAGCTTCTTAGAGCTAAAGGTTAGAAGCTCATGCAAAGGAACAGATCATAGAATTTGCCTTTTTCCTGTTAGTAACAAAAATAATTTATGAATTCCTACTTTGTGGCTAGGAGTCTTTATTTCCAATATGCAAAAAAAATGTAATTCTCAAATAGGTTCATGAGGAACCCAAAACATATTCATTTTATAAGTAAGAAAACAGATTCCATTTAAGCTTATAGCATAACCAACAGGTATGAAAATCAGATATTGTAACTTAAGAACAAAAGATCATGCAGCATTTACACCCGGAGGTGTGAGGAAGTCAGCGTTACGAATGACAAATGTTGGCCCAGTTCCTTGGTAGCTTTTCCTCCTGCTTCTTATGGAAGTTTATGAAACCTCCATAAAAGTGGTTCATTTTTGAACTGCTTTTGAAAATAATCACAGACTTTGGATGGTCACTGGCAAGACTTTTTATGTTTTCAACGTGGCCTTTACTAATGCAGAGGTAATGTGTATTGTATGTTAACCCTCAGTCTCGCTTTCCTTATCTGCAAAATAATATTAGCATAACCTGCATATACTAGGACTCAGTTATGTTAAAGTCCTTTTATTATTGTTGACTGATCTCAACTCCTTTGCCATATACATTGCCCAATACTTTAGCTAGTATTTGTAGTTTAACACAGTTTAATACTTATTACAGTTCAATATTTATTCAGTGGGAAGTGTCAAGGGCTTTATGTAGATTCTTCCATTTAATCTTTCCTGCAGCCCCATAAGGTAAATAGCATTATTATTCCTGCTTTGCAAATGAAAATACTGTATGAATCGGCCATGGTTTTACAGTTGGTAAGGCACAGCCTGACTTCTACACTCCTCTTCTTAACCACTATGGATACCATGATTTCTGCAAAAAGATACAATTTCATCTCAGCAACCAGAAGTAATACTCTTGTGTCCAAATTATAGAAGAGAAAGGTAAAAAAAAGAAAGGCAGTGAAACCTGCCCAAATGTGTATTATAAGGGATCAAACTTGAACTCAGCTGTTTTATATCTTCAAGAGCAATGCTATTCATGACATGCCATACTCTTCTAGTAAATGCGATGCAGGGTTTGCAAAGAAAGAGAAGACCCAATTTTTGCCTTTGAAGATGATTTCAAGCCAAGGGGTTTTATTCTTGCAAGTAGCACTGTCTAGCACATTTCACCGAATACTCTTACTGAGAAATTGCAAATTTCCTATGCCCGAATACTAGTTTGCTCAATCAGTGTTCAAATAATCAAAACAAAAGGCACAACAGATTGCTACCAACAGCCCAGATAACAAAGGCAACAGCAGAGATGAAGCTCTGACTCAAGGAACTAAAAAATGCTGTCCCTCACATCTACGAGGTGCTAGTTCTTGAGATGGCTCATTTTTGTTTTGGGGTACAATTTATGCTTGAGAGAGCACCTCACCTCATCTCACCTTTTTCGTGTCTGTAAACAGCATCAGTTTTGCTCAGCCCTATTCTGCTCTGTGACTGAACTTTGATTCAGGACAGAGAATGGCACAATGAGAGATATTACAATACATGAAACATTCATTAGATATTTGCGTTCAAACTTTTCACAAAGACAGCTATGATGGAGGTGAAGTAGGACAAGTTGAGTAATACTAGGTATGTGTGGTTATTCATAGGGTGTCGTTTAGAAGAATAAAAGCTTTTCCCTTACATCTCTCCTGGGGTTAGGCTGCTGACCTAAGAAAAGATCTCATATTCTGGGAGAAGTAATATGGTCATACCCGTCAAAGGCAACACGAAAGACTCTAATCTGATGAGATCTAGAATGCTGGATCTTTAGGGCTGCAATTAACTCATATTTGAGTTTCTCTCTGACAGTAAGTTTGTACAATTGACAAAGGGTGTGGTCACCACAAAAGGGACGTGGATTAGATTTAACAGGGTTATCTTGACTTGTGAGTGTGGTGGATAACTACTGTTTTTCTCAGGGTCTTCGGTAGAAGTCAGTTGGGGTAAATACGGTTCCTGATACACATTTTTATATCTGTGCTACTCGTCCTCATAGTGAGGTAGAAGGAAACTGGGAGGGAGAGCTGATGTAGAGCCCTTCTCCAGATACTCGGCACAAGTCCACTGGGCATCGTGGCTGTTATAGTGACCCAGTGACTGTACCATTCTCTACACGTAGGCTGCACAAAATGGGTCATAGTAGGTCATAGAATCTATCTACTGTCACAGTGCCTTAATGTCACAAGGTTATGTTTAGAGGGCTGAGTTTAATGACCAGCATCTGCTTAAATTTTGCTGAGGAGGAAGTATGGCTGAAATAACTCATAGATGACAAAATGAAACTGAACATTTGTTCATGAAAGAATAATGGGGTAAATTTGAAGAAAACAACCTTTCTGCACCATGTGGGGAAAGATTATTTTCTCAATATTACATGCAAACTCAAAAGTTTGAGTAAAAAGAATGCCTTTAAAAAGAAGCTCCTAATCCAGAAAAAGTCCAATGATCTAAACAATAAACGACAAGAAAAATAAAGACCAAGTCTGAATCCATGTCTAAAAAGAGACATCTGTAGTCATAGATGTCACAATCTTGTTGGCATAACTTATGTGATAAACATGTAGTCAGAATTGAATTCTAATATTTTTAATGGTCATTTAAAACCCTCTGGGTTTCCCTGACCTTTGTTATAGTTCTAGTAAAAAAGTACACTTGATTGTGAAAACTGGAAACATACCTATTACTGTCCACAGCCCCACCATAAAGTGGTATTTCATAGATGATGCTCCCAGACTGTAAAATTATTCTTGATTATTGAGAGCCGGAAATTTATAAACACTATATCCCACAGAAGACAAAGATTTCTAAAAGTTGCTCTAAATGGGACCCACATAACAGAGAGATGTCCTGGTTCATGCAGGATGATGACAAAGAGATACCGATAAAGTCACTGGCTATGTTGAGAGGACATCTTAAAGCATGCACATTATTTTCAAATGTAAAAAAACAAGACATGTGAAAAACTACAATTTATAAACTAAAATCAGAATTCTTTGTATCATACCTATAATACAAACTATTGACCCAAAGTCCAATATCAAATTTTAGTTCAAAGTGGAATTTATTAACTCTTGAAACAAATCACTGCGGAATGCAGTAGAGGTAGTTCCTTAGGCACCAACCTAACAACTACCTTTGAGTTTTATAAGGTTAATAAAGAACAGTAGGCAGCTTCAGGGCAGAATTTATGAAGTGGTAATGAACATGCTCAGATGGCCATTTCAGAGTCTGTAAAGAAAGGTTAAGTTTGGATGTCACGATTTTGAAAACGGCTCTGCCCTTCAGCACTTTCTAGAAGAAAGAGGAACAGGTAGGTCAGAGGTTCCCTCCTGGAGACCATGAGCCACAGAAGAACTGATAACACTTTGAAAAGAGACCAGAAATGGCCCCACATTCGCCTAGACTCACGGAGTGCACTCACTCACAAGGTGCCCATTTCAACTACCTTGCAATTCAAAACATTTGCTTGCAAGTGCATTGCTTGTGTTTGGCCTAAGCCAGGACACCTCCTTTGATTGAATATGAATGGGTTTTCCAGAAACTCCCCCATGAATTTATGCATGTAACTTCCTGAAGCTCTTCTTTCTGAGAATCACCTCAACCCCAAGAAATGGCCACCCCATCTCTGCTGATGAAGGGGTATCAAAGAAATCTCACACAGAAATTTAGTTTTCATTGAATTTCAGTGCAACCATGTTTTGATATTAGGAGAGTTCACTATTTTTAAAGAATCTTGTCACATGTAAGTCTCATCAAAGATTGAGGCATTAATTAAGTGAAACATACAGACTATCAGAGACGATTCATAATTTCTAAAGCAAATGCAGATTAAAAGAACAGGAATGAATTCAGAAAAATCTCACTGACATTTTTATGGGAAACAAAAAATATCCCAATGTGATCAAATAACAAAAAAATCATTTAAAATGCACAAGGTAAGAAAAGATAAAATTTGCAAGTCATTCTGCAGTTTATGTTTTTTAAATCCCTGTATTTTATCAGAAAAAGTCTAAGAAATCTTTCCAACAAGTAAAGCAACGTCAAAGTGGGACAGAAAATACGGCTGATTTTTTAAGCAGTGTGATTGTATTTTTCATAGCTCCCTTTTCCGATGCTGGTTTTCCCTCTTTAGTCAATGTTGATGTTAGATTTTGAAATCAGAGCGAGCATACAATGGGCCATACGTACTAGTGTTTAGGATAATTTACTGCCAAGTGAAATGTAAGGACATGAAAGTTAAGAGGAAAAAGTTCCTAGGAACTTTTGAGTATAATAGTATAACCACGCTTCCCATCTGGCCATGAGATACCATGAGTTGTACAATTAAGAAGTATTTCTCAGCTGCCTCTTGTAGTAGGTAGGCAGGAATGGCTTATAAGAGCTGGACATCGGAGTACTGTCTTGTGTTACCTATAGTTCTGAACACTTACCTGATAGTCAGCTCTTTCACCAAAAAATAGAGAGATTCATACTTAGTGAACTGTAAGATGCCTTTCTGCTTTGCCAATCTTTTCTGTATGCTTTAGTTTATCAATGAGCAAATTCTTATGAAATTATGTAGTTACAAAATGAAAGGATGCTTTTACTCATTTAGTCTGTTTAAATTCTTAGTATTCAGTCACCAGCTGCTCACTATTTCATTTGTTCCCTTAGTTCTTTGACAATAGTGCCTCTTTTGACATAGGGTGATAGTAACTAACATTCATATGTATCAAAGCTGATTTTTAATAAATGCTTTCTCTGCAAAGCAAGTATCTGGAAAAGTAAGTAAATTACCAGATTTAATCTTCAGCCAAATTCAAGGGAAGATTCACTTCATTGTACAGATGAGAAAATAGAGGCTTAGAAATGAACTGGTCTAAGCTCTCATGTGCTTGAGCTGTTGGCACCATCTGCCTGTGTCCAGACCCTGCACGCCTCACCCAGTTCCCAAGAATGCGCACACCCTGTGAGAGTTGGTGCGCTGCCTCGTGCCGGGGAGAAGCTCCATTGTTTGCTATGGCCTCTGGGACCCCGTGAAGGCATGTTTGCCTCTGTGAAATGAACGAAAAAGGAGCATGGCTGAACTCCTCATCATAGCTTGCCATATTAGACCTCAACGATCAATAAAGCTTGCTGAACAGTCAATAGCTGCTATAATACGCTGCCTCAGAAAACATATATAACCTATCTTATTTACTGGTTTGGGGGGATTGGGGATTGTCTGTAGGAAGTCTACTTTTGTGTTGGCTGTGACTAGGTCCATCTATGATTTATGATGCTTGATTTAATGTACCAACCCTTCAACTACACAAATCTCATGGGGAATGAAAGGCTGGAGGACCACTGGTTTTAGTGGTTTCCTGAGATTACCAGAGACATTAAAATGAAATGATGCTTAGAAAATCCAAGCTGCTCCTTTTAGATCAACTATGGGGTTTGTTGACTATGTAAAGGACTGTATGCGGTACCTGCTGCAAATAACTTATTCATAGTCACCAAAGTCTCCATCACTTTCTTCGTATCTTAAAAAATCTTTTCCTTGAATACAAGTCCACTCACCTGCTTCCTGAATTAGTAAGTAGAACACTGAATTTTTGTCTGTAAAATCAGGATTCTAGTTCAAATACTACTATTTAGTTAACCATATGACTAAGTATTAATAAGTCACTTAACATTTCTGGATTTTATTTTTGAAGAAGAGAAAGAGAGAGAGGGAGGGAAGGAAGTAAATACAGACATTTGTTCCCAGAAATGGGGGGAGGAGCAAATGAGATAAATTATGTAAAAATGCTTTGTAAAAACCTCAAAGGTGGTAAAAATAATACTATGGGAATTACCACTGTTCAAAATATTTATACTCCACCAGGAAATATTGTGGGTAGCACTATTACTATAATAAAGTTAAAAAAATAGTGGGTCATAATGCATTTATGGTCAAAGCCCATTTCTAAAGCAAACTATGAAGGTTGCGATCTGAGCAATTTATGATGTTACGTGGATTTCTGTCTGGGTAAAGCAGGCACATCGAACCTTGAAGGTGGGAAGGACCTGCATTCTGAACATCTATATTTTATTTTAGCATTTTTCACAGTCTGAGAACGACCTTGGCAACTACTTCCAAATGCATCGGAGAAGACTGAGCTGTCTTTCCAGCATTACTAAGCAAAAATAAGTTATTTTCTTTTCCTCCAACATAAGAGGTACATAGAGGCTACAAAGCCATGCTGCAGGGCATCTATATTTTCCGAGGGGAAACCACACACTATTTCCAATAAGAAGGATGCCATTTTTTGTATATGAACCAAAGATTATTGTCTTTGAAAGTAAAGATCTTGTTAGTATCATGTACATTTAAAGGTCCCAGGTGTTATCACATGCTTCAGATTAGACACATCTGAGTCAGAAAGAAAACTACCTCTGTAAAGAGCTGAGAGTAGTCAATGTTTTGTTTTGCATTTTAGCTTCTCAATAAAATTCTACTCAGAAATATGAATAGGTATGAGCAGGTAGTAACATTAGCAATATTAGCATCTATCAACTTCAGAGCCTTCTCCTGCAGACAGATACCTTGGGAGGATACTATCCCTAAAGCTCTGCAGAATTAGCAAAATGCTTACTAATTAGCAACAATTGCAAAATATTCACTTGGAAAGAAGCACACTTTCTGATTAAACAACTACTATTTGTCAGCTCTTTTTCTGGCCTAAGAAGCAAGGCTGTCTTTTTTTTTTCCTGGTTCTTTCCAAATTTGTTTCAAATTTAACAATTTAAAAATAAAAATAAAAATATGTCCTTTTTTTTTAAGACGAAGATTTTCAGGATTTCAGAACTGGAAAGGATATATTCCCTTCGCCCAATCCTTTCCCCACTTTCATGTGCACAAAAATGTAACTGTGGCCCAGAAATGGGGGGAAAAAGTCACTTGAGACCACATACTAGTGGGCAGGTCTCCCAAATCCTCATCTAACGCTCTCGGATTCCCGTCTACCACACAGATTCTTTGACCACAACATGACCGCATGCTCTTGAGGGTATCACTACCCTCTGCTTTTCCTCTTATTTATTTTTATTGTCTACACTGTTACAGATGTCCCCATTTTCCCCCCTTTACCCACCTCCCCAGCCATCACCACACTGTTGTCTATGTCCACGGCTTATGTATGTCTGTTCTTTGGCTGATCCCTTCGCCTCCTTTCATCCAGTTCCCCCCTCCCCACACACATTGCCCTCGATATGGTGTGCAGTCTGTAGCAACTGAAGTCACGAATGACTTGGAGGTCTTGTGATGTCATACAGAATTAAATCTCTGTGCGTAGGTACTGTTAATAAATAGTACTTATTGAGATTTATTATGTGCAAAGAACTTTACTATGCCTTCTATGTGTATTAAAGCACTAATTTTTAGAACAGTCTTTTGAGGCTGATACTATTATTATTCCTGGTTAACAAATGAGAAAAGTGATGATTTAATAAGTTGAGTAATTTGGGCCATACTGCTCCCCTAAAGGGAAGAGCCAAGATGCCATCTTCAACTACTATATAATGCTATCACTGTGTGTGAAAACATCAAGGGAAAATGCATGTGCCCCACACATTTTCATAAGTAATCTTGCCTTTATCAATTTTAAGAAGGAAAACTGCATTTGTACCAATTGGATAATTAATGACCAAATGTATGTAGTTCTAATCAAGCAAAAAAAAACCCCAAAACAAAACATGTTTCATTCTGTTCTTTAAATACTTTTTAACCAATTTCAAAGACATTTGGTATTAACGAAGGTGTTCCAGGATTGCGGTTAAAACCTGGCTTCATTTATCTGACAGACGAAATTGGTTCATCATTAATTTTCCCGCCCATCTTACATATGACAAAGCATGGCACATGTATGACCTGTTCAGTGATAACACTTATACCTCATTTTATATGCAATCTGGTACTACTGTCTAGCTCTGCTCTTAGGTTTAGTTTTTAATCTTAGCCACAATTTCACTGTACAAACTTCAGAAAAGCATAAACTCTGCCTAAGCATGTGAATACAGGGAGCAGTCTTTGAAAAGTTTGGTGCATTCTACCGATGCCTCTATTGATAATGTTGCAAGCCTGTTAAGAAAAAAAAATGAGTCCTCTAATAGAAAAAAAACTTACAAAGGACATGAAAAGGCAAATCAGAGACAAGAAATAATAGCTTAAATGTACATAGTTAACTGGAAATAAAATTATAATTAATCAAGATAATTACCAATTTCACCTAAGAGAGTGTCAAAGGCAGAAAGAAGGAACCTAGAGGGACTCGTCTGTGTGTGGTGGAATCTCATACCCCTGAGGTGTGAAAGCCCATGAGCACTCCTTTTAAAGGAAGCATAGCCTTACTCATATGTTTCAGTATCTAAAGTGTACCTCTTCTGGGTTCCAGCAGTCTCACTTCTAAGGATTTACTAGGGGAAAGTAATTTTACAACCGCATCAAACAAGAATACCCAGGACTGGTTAATATCATTTAGCTCACAACAGCAAAAATCTCTCCCTGAAAAATAATCATGTCCTTCAACAGAGAACTGATATAACAAATATGGTGGAGCCATTCAATATGCCACCACTGGATACTATGTTCTAGAAACATTTTAGCTGCATCAAAAGATGTCCACAAAATGTTAAGTGCAGAAATCATATTATAAAATATGATAATTCTATTTCATGGGCATGCATGTGAATTTGTCCAAAATCTGAGGGTTGGAAGATCACTTTGCTAACAATATCTATTTCTGGGTAATGGCATTAATAAAGATCTTCACTTTTCAGTACTATATTACTGATTTTTCTATAAGGGGCAGAGATAAATAATGATAACAATTCAGAGTTAAAAATCACAGAATTTTCAGAAAATAATAAGACAGACAAATTTACAAAGCAAACATAACACACAGAAATTTGTTCAAGGTTTTATCATCAGTGACAAATTCAGGACAAATCAGGAATTCCTAGTTCCTGCTTTTGAAATAAATACTGACCTTATTGACCTTTTCACATTAAGTATAGAAAAAAATCTCTTAAAAATGCAACACCATACCTTAGTATAAGGATTGCTTGCTTTCAAAAGAAATACAGCACTTACTATTTTAAAATTTTATATACATAAATGAAATGAGGCCAGCTCTGTGTGGTGTACCAACATACACATCCCTAGCCTAATTTTAACCTTAATTTTTATCAACTCAGTTGTTTAGCTGATAAAGTAGAAAAAAAGAGATTAGAAACATTTTGTTTAAGCCTCATATTTTTCCTAACCCTAAGGAACACAAATGTATTCAAAATGAAGTCTCTTGGATTGACCTTGAAATACATCACAATTATCATTCCACACAAATGCTAATCATTTTACCCAGTGTTCTGAGATAGGCACCACCTCATTATAATACAAGACATGAAGGGCTCACATTTTCTTGGTTCTGGAAGTTTCTCATAAAATTTAATCAAAAGTGAATTTTGTTACTAATTCTCAGGATTACCACATAATTTTTACAGATGAGGTTTTTGTTTTCAGAATTGAATGCATTCCTCAGCGATGAAAAATGATTTATTTCTAACAACCCAGAAAAAAGTAAATCATAATGATCAACTTATCCACAAACCCTAATGATAAAGAAACAGTGATAATTACTTTTTTGAATCGATCTTTAAATGACTTAGACTACTTTTGCATATTACAGATATTGCTTTTTATAGTCTCCTTGTTTGGTTTTTGTCTATTCCCCAAAGTCATCTGGGAAGGTGCAATATGAATTCATTAACAATCACCTTGGGAGACTGTAATTAAGGCAGGTCCATTCAACCTCCCTTCACTTTAACTCGAGGAAACGACACAAAGTAAATGCCCGGGGAGACTAAGGGGACTCAGATCCCAGTTCCACCCCATTCAGGCTGAGCAATGAGGGCCGTTCTGTCTTGGTTCTGACAGGTTCTAACCCACGGAAGTCTTCTAACCCTATTTACCCAGCTTTAAAACGCGATGATGCTTCTTATTTCATCGTTGTTGAGATTAAATGTGAAATCATTGAAAAATGACATTTCCTTTCATAGAAGATTCTAAATAAGTGGTAGTAATTTTTAGTAGTGATGTTAATCATAATAAAATATAACCCAATTATATGTAAAAGGTATAATGTAGTATTTCAAATGCTGTTTTTCACTGACCTGTGTTATTTAAAATGTTTGTTTATAAACTACCAAGTGCCTAAAATGACAGAGAGAATCCACAGGTACTTCAGTACTGCTGATTCTTTATCATATACATGCAAAAGGAGAGTCCCTGGCCCTACACACATTCTTACATGCAAATCCTTGTTGTATATTCTTTAAAATACTCATTGATACTAATCAAACCCCTAGGAACCAGGGGAAAAGGTCTTCTGCTACTTCTCGACTACTGGAAGAGTTTTACAAACTCATCAAGGGTAGAAACCACATACGTCTCTCTCCATCTCCTCTGGATATCTCTACCTTTATGTCTCTCTTTCTCTCTCTCTTTAAAGCCCCAAAGCATAAGCAGAGTTTGATTTAACGAAGTCACCCCCGCTATGACTGCACTATGCATTGAAACAACAATTCATCTGCAAACCCAGAGCTCTAGGATCATGGCCATTTTTTAAAGTGACCGTATAAACATTAAAGAGGGTTTTTTTGTTTTTCTTTTTTTGTCCAAATCTGGGAATTTTACCACAGGACCCATTTGCTTTTGACTGAAGCATCCCAAGTAAAGAAAATCCCACTACATTTCCATCCATGTGGTCTAGTTAGTGGTGATGAGCACGGTCAGTTTGGTAAAATAACAAGATCGAGTTATTTGAAAATGTGGCTTTCAAAGCTGGCTCATCAAATAGAAAGAGTTTTATAATCTCCTAAAAACATGCAATTAAGACATTAAAATAATAGTTGATCTTTCCAAATAATCGGATAATAATAAAATGGTCAGAAAATATTACTTCATGGTGTTAAAAAGGGCAATGGCAAAATTATCTTATTCGTATTTCTTATAGACAGAATTTGGCCTCCAAAACCCAAAGTCTAAAATAAAGAATCCCCCACATTTGAAAGAAATAAGAAAAACTCTTTGCGTTTTCGTGGAATCTATAATTCTATAGGCCTTTCACCTGTAAATTTGGCCAAGTACCTAAAATATTGTGACTTTTAAAATAATAAAATTCATAATATCACCTTTTAATGACTTGTTTTAAAAAACTGGCTTGCCACACTGGCATACTCATGTGATTACGGAGCAGGAAGATTTAACAATTCATTTAAAACACATTCTCCTTCAGGGATGAAAGCACACTCTCGAAAACACTGTTTTTTCTATGCTGATGCTTCAGAAGTTGCAAGGTGAGAAGAAAAGGGACTGTATCGGTGGACAACCACAACTGCCTTTGAACTACCTATATTATCAGCCCTACTATTCCGTGTTTCCCATGAGCAGGATAAAGCAGCCTTTAATTTTCCATTATTATTCATCATATTCTTATTTTCATGGGAAATGCAAAATCCTGAGCCAGTGCCAGGGCTTTTGAACATGCAGGTTCCTGATCGCTGGCCAGACCTCCCACTCAGACTCTGGGCATGGCCCCGAAAACATGAATATCACCATTAGACTTGGACGATTCCACTGCACAGCCAAGTCTGCGAATGACGGCCAGAACTTTGTTCTCAATCTTTTACTCTGGTTTCTCTGCCTGAGGGATATACACCACTCTCCTCTCCCAGCAGCTGAAACACTCTTCTCTGCATCAAGCCTCGCCTCACTCTACAGGCAATGAGGCTTCATCCTTCTCGACTCTAGAGAGGGAGTTAGCCCCTGGGTAGGACCACCGCATGTCCTTCCACAACACTGCCTCACGGGCACAGGGCTGGTTAAGGGAGCACGGGAAAAATGCTTGCTGGTAGCCTGAGAAGCTGTGGTCCTTTAACTACTCCTCCAACCAACCCACTGGGCCCAGGTTTGCTCTGCATCTCCTAACTGTCAGGCATTGGGCCAGGCACTGGGGAAGCACACAGCCACTGACCGTGCGTTTGCACACCCCTGACTCTCTGCTCTTCCGTTGGGACCTGTTCATGTACCCCTTATCTAAGATACACATGGACTTAACTCAAAACCCTCATTAATTTCATTGTTGGCACTGTGTTAGGGAAAAAGTTATTTCATCTTCAACTGCCCAAATAATTACTTCTAAGTTCAGACCTCTTGGGGGGCAGGTTAGCAGCAGGGGTCAAGTTACAGAGCAGGGAAAATGAGACTTGGCAGTAAAAGCGCAGATAGAATTTCAACTACGTGAGCACCAGCAAGAGCCAATGGGCTAAAGACACCCCATGTTTTCCCATATAAAATAGGAACGGGATAATATATACCCATTTCTCCCCTTGTTTAATAAAATATATTTACAAATAAAACGCCCAATAGGAAGTGATATATCAACCTGGTGTTTGTATCTTTTAAAAACTCAAAACCACCTACTTCCATATTTCAAAGTATTTTTATGTCATCCAAAAATATTAATTGATTTGGGAAAAACTAGTAATAGTAGGATAGAAACAGAGTAAAGAGCAACTGTGTGAATTTGAGCCAAACTGATATATAAAAATTTTTTAATTCTATACGCTTTTTAAATCCAGTTTTCTATTGTTCTATGATTTGTATATTATAGTTAATTGTACATAAGTAAAATTAATGTGTTTATTTTCAAATAATCTGTAGCTAGATTACAGTTAATAATCTATTAAATGTATTTTAAATATCACTTTTGAAAATAATACACTCTGAATAAAAAAATACCAACATACTTATATTCTGTATATGTCTGCAAGATCGTGGAAGAGACATGAAAAAAATACACACCAGTTTTCATTGGTGTGTACAGGTTTGCGTTTTTTTTTTTTTTAAAGGAAGCATAAAACTGAGAAAATACTCATGGTCTGCTAAGTGAAAATACAGACTACAAAATTTTCTCTACAAAATAAAATAATTTCAGTGTGTAAAACTATAAATAAGCAAATAGACAAGAACTAGAAATATTGGCAAACTAAAGCACAGTTTCAATGAAGTGATTGCATGTGAACAGTTTTGGCCTTTGACGCCTGTTGGTATTTTAAATTTGGTTTTTCACCAGGTATTACCAAACATAAATGGGCATGGCAATTAAACACAAAACCTATTACTCAATGAGAAAATCTCCTCCTCCTATTTTTGAGGGGACAAAAAGCACATTATTCTTTATACCTGCGGTTCTCAACCAGGGACAATCCCCCCTCCAGAGCACATTTGGCAATTTCTGGAGACAGTTTTGCTTTTCACAGCGGTGGGGGTGCCCCTGTCATCTTCGTAGGTAGGCGCCAGAGATGCATCTGATGATACATGAGATAGCCTCCACAACGGAGAATTATCTGTTCCCAGTACCAACAGCACCCAGGTTAAGAACCCCGCTACAGAAGGATCACAACAGTAGTGCCCTCCTCGCCAAAGGCATGGAAAACACGTTCTCTGTTTACATTCTTAGAGGAATTCCCATGACGGGTGGAGGAGGGAGAAGCGTGCTGAAGCACACTCGATGTACTTCTAGAATCTAAAACTTGAGATGCTTCCCCCACCTCCTTCCCTTGCAGACTCAACCAATAGTCAGATCTTTATTTCATGCCACAGTCAAGCAAGAACGTTTTTCAGGGACCCACAAAGCAGCAGCAAAGAATTTGCCCGATAAGCTGTCAAAATCAAGGAGCACAGTTACTTCCAAAAAGACGAACACATCTTCTAGAGACATAACCTTTATAATGAGTCTCATATATATTAAGGGGCATGGAGGACAGAAAGATTTGGGAAGAGAAGAAAAGCACAATGCTCTTTATGAGAATTTGTCCGCAGAAGCAATTCTTCGGGAATCACAGAAATGTGCTCTCGGTGGGAAAAACGTTCAGTTGAAAATGATAATAAAGGGGAGAAAAGGAGAGGGCATGATCTTGCCACACAGTGTCCTCCCACAGGCTAAAACCACTCAGTTGGTCGACAGTTCTTCAACACACCCCAGCCAACATTTAGGGACAGTTATTGGCCTTAATGGTTATCTGACTGATTCTGCTGAAGCAAAACATAATTATTAAACAAGTTAGACAGCATCCATTCGTAATGCAGGAAATGAGTAAGCAACAGCCTCGATTCCTTAAGATCCTGCATAAACCTGTATCGCTTGGTTTAAGTTGTGCTCAACATATGTAATATAAAAATGTAAATTTCTCCAGAATGGGGCCACATCTTATATTCAGTACACACTGAATAAAGTATCTACTTGAAAAAATTATTTTAGTGAAATTAAGATATTTTTTCAAGGTGAAGAAGGTGAGGAGTAATAGTTACTTATGATTAGTTTATCTGATATGGAAATAAACAACTACAAGAAAAAAGGGTACTTAGAGAATACACATTTTTTAAATGAGGCCTTGCTACATTTGAAAGTGAAGTGTATGTTCGGAGCATCATATTTAACAGCGATGGCTAAGTTCGAGGAACGTGAAGTCAGTCATTTGCTAACTGTGACCTTGAACCAGTCACTTAACCACTCTGGGCCTCAAGTCCCTCTTTTGTAAACAGGTTGACAGTGACCATCTCATTTTTTATAGGGGCATAAGATGAGACATGAACACGACACCCGACGAGTCATGACTCAATAAGCACTAGCTGTAATTATTTTATTATATTAGCGTCACAATGATGGTGGAAAATGCTATGACCTGCACGAGAGAAGGAGGGGGAAAGACAAGCAGAAGGGGGAGCAGGAAAAGAGGAGAACGTAAGAGCTTGCTGGAACTGGGTAGGAGAGCTATGCACAATGCGGTCAGGTCTGCCTGTGGTCAGTGCGTGTCCACACACCCCTTCAGCAGGCTTCGTGCTTTCTGGGTAACCTTCCCTGTGTCCGGAGTGAGCTCACTTTTCCATTTTCCACAGTGCAGATTTCCACACCTCTTCTAACCTCAACAGAGCGTCTTCTGCCATGCCACAGGGAGTAGAGAGGTCTTCCATCAGGCCATCATTTAGACTGCCGACTATCACCCCACGCCGCTTCCTGCTTTGTTATTTACAACCTATGCCCTTCTAAAGGACATTATTTGTCCAAATTATATGACTCCTTTCTGCGTGCATCCTCTCCCCACTTCACTTCAGATCCAAACTTTTCAAGTGTAGTTTAAACCACTAAAACTCCTCTTGCTGCACTGACCAATGAGCTCCCATTACTATTTCTGGGAGACAAGTCTTGGGACTTATTCTCGGGTCACTGTAGCATCTCCCTGACAAGGACAACAATTCTGAGATGCTCTAAATTAAATGACAGCAGGCTGGAGAGGGACAGAAAGGGACAGGGCCCTCAGATTAAAAGCTGGGGGCCAGCTGACAAGACTGCTTACATTCCTGGATGTATGTTGGCGCTTCAAGCCAACACTCAGGTGGTTACAAGTGAAGCCCACACACTGGGCCCCTGCAGCCCACTTGCACGTGAACTTTCAGGACTGTTGCCTGCAACCAACCAAAAAGCAGTGACTATTTCTTCCTTACAGATGGTGCTGCTGGCATAAAACTGCCCAGCTTCACCTTCTCTCAACCCCCACACCTTACTTGTAACCAGTGTAAATCCTTTCAAAACAACTTACGTCTTTCTTCCCTGCAGCCTAACGCATGAACCACGCTCCTCAACTCCAGGATGGCGGACACGTTGCTTTTCCTCTTAGCGCCGCTGCTGACAATTCAGACTTTACACCCCAGGACCTGGTTCTTTATGGCCTAATATGAAAGGGCTTTCAGCTGTGGAAGTGAGGTTTTGTTTGTTTGCTTTTTTTGATATGACATGGCTGACCATTTCTCTCTTTTTTAAACTCTGGTGTCTCAGCTCTGAAGACGTTACCATCTATAGGTTCTCCTAATAACTCCCTGACTGCCGCTTAGCTACGTATTAATCTCCTCAGCAGACTCCTTGTTAGGGTTCCACCACTTAAACCGCAGTGCTCCTCAGAACTCTACTCAGCTGAGTCTTCTCACTTTCCCTTTTTAATTATACCCACTGATTCAGTTATAAGCAGTACCACTTATGTGCTGACACGTCCAAGTTCATCTCTCTAGTCATGGCTACTTACTTAGCTCTAGACCTGTATTTTCCAATCACCTACTGGTTATCTTCCTTCAGGGATTCCATACGTACAGAGAAAGTCAACATTCCCCAGATTTCCCACCCCTACCCTTCTCCATTCGGCTGCTCTTTCTGTTCTATGCATCAATAAATGACACCATGAGAAACCTGGGATTCACCGAGTCCTGTCACTTCTACCTTATAAATGTCCTCATTTTATATCTTCCCTTTGCATCCCTCTGGCATCCCTGCATTAGTCTGTAGACCCTTCCTGGACTTCTGCCGAGGGTTTCCATTGCATCTCCCAACCTTAGGTCACGCCCCACTCCAATCCACCCTCCACACTTCAGAGGCATCTTCCTGAAGCATGAGTCTGTTCTCCTGTGGACATCCTTTCCTGGGTCTCTGCAGCCTTGGGGACTAAAATTGAACTTTTCAGCAAGCTACTAAAAATAGTTTTCATAATCTGATCACCACCTATGACCTCAATATCAACTCTTATCACCTCCTCACGCCTCCTCCTGACTCCAGCCATTTTAAGCGACGTGAAAATCCATAACCCCATTTATTTTCCCGTGTCTTATTCTCCTACACGCTGCCTTTCTGTGTGGAACACACGCCACAGACGTGTAACTCCCGCTTTCACTGACCTAATTTCTATGGAATACTTCAGTACTCTGCACTCTCGATATTCTCTGTATACTTCCTCTTTCGAAGCACTTATGATCCTACATTGTGATTCTTTCTACACTTGTTGGTTTAAACAGTAAATGCTTTGACATTTAGGACTGTGATTCTGTGCTCTGTTTTTCCATACATATGGGACAGCAGCTAGTCAATAACAAGTGACTGTCACAAAAACAAACACTTCACCCAATATTTGTGGTGTTCAGTAGGAGTCAAACATCCATCCAACCAACCAACCAAAACCACACGGGGAGAGACAAAAAGGAAGTACTTGTGCACTTTATAAACATAAATTAGGGAGACAATACAGGGGACAGCGAGTCACAGAGAAAGCCACGGGGGACACAGACCACTAGCTACCCAACTGGATGCTCAGGAAAAGTTTTAGGGGGAAGATAAGACTCACACTATGTGTAAGGACAAAAGAAGCCTGCAGCAGAACTAACCACAGTGAACATCTCTATGCTAAGTTTCATGAGGTCAGGGAGAGAGTTGGTGGTGTTCACTGCTCTGTTCTTAAAGCTAAACACTTGACTGGATCATGGTAGCCACTAAATAAGTATTTCTGTTGAACTGAATTTGAAACTTTGCAGCTGGTAAAGCAAACATCTGGGTGTTTGCTTGTTTGTTTATTTGGTTTTTTTAGAGGCAGTACTTTCCTCCATTCACCATGCCATCAAAAGGTAATTTGTGTTCATATTTACTAGAACTCTTTCCTCAAAAGTGAAACACTGCTTCACTCTTTGGATGGCAAATGTGTTGTTTCAAGACGGAGAAGAATCTGCTTCAAATGAAGTGAAAGCTATTTCAGTACAGAATCCTCAGAGCCAATTTTGGAGCTGAAAAGGCACTTTTCATCAAGAATCTTAACAAAAAGATTCCTGCCAGTTTAACCAAGACATCTAAAAATATGTCATTCTAAAGCCAAGCTTTCTGCTCCGGAGCATTCTAATTGACATCACGTTCTTCCAAAGACGTTCCATTGAGCCAACCTGAGTCACGTGTCTGAGTCAGACGCCATTATCACCCTCCTGAGTAAGGATCAGGACTGCACATCATTTAGGTTTTCTGCATTTTCCTTAGTCTGTGCCGATTTTCCAAGTTTTTCTAGACTTTCTTTGTACCCAACAGAGCGATTACATAATAAACCAAACCAGAGACACGTGTTACTTTGAGTTGGAAATCAACTTAGCATGTCTCCTTCTCATTTCAAACATAAGGGAACCGAAACGTAATGATGTACATTACTGACCCGGCCTCACTTAGGGAAGCTGCTGGAGTGGACATTGAGTCTCTTGAGTGACAGCTTGGTGCTCAGTCTTCTACACAGGCTACGTTCATATAACACTGATTCCCTCCACGTGCATCATTTCGTTAACTCTGGTGGTCACCTGAGAAAGGTAAAACGGGACTACTGTTCCCTTTTACCAGGTGAGTCATTCCCTCAAGGTGACAGAACAGCAGCAGCAAGGCTAACGTCCCAGACTCCTGACTCAGTTCAGGGTTTTTCTAGCACTGTTTTCTGCCAGGATCACCTCACTGATACCAGCCTTTTTCTTTTGGTACAAATGCATCGACAACAGTTTAAATGGTCTGATGCCTACCATTCTTCAAAGGAAGGTTTGCCATAATAAAAGAAAGTTACAATGACCAGAGGCTACAGGCTACAAAGAAGAATAAGGCAGAAACGGATATGTTAATCAATGTTGAGGTTTCACTTAAAGACTCCATCAACCGTTCTTTCAGAACCGAATCAAATCAAAATATCTTACTCCTTTTAGACCTGCACATGAGGGCAAGAGGCCACAAACACCTTGCTTTATTTAGACCCCAGTGATGGAATTTCCCATCTGTTGCTTCAAATCAAATAACCATATTTAAATAAAACAGCATACATCACGAAATTTTTCTTTCAAAGATTAATTTAAAGTCCCTAAGGCTGCTAGCTGAAATGAGTGTACTTGACGAGTCAGAATGTGTCTGGACAAGTCCACGTGCATTGGCATGAGGCTGAGAAGGGAATCTGGATTTTAAACACTTGCTTCTAATCATGAAGGCTGAACTGCTGTCCCATTTACAACCCGACATTTGTTTTTACACTTTCCACATCCCATGACTTTTCAGCAACAGTAAATAACTTTAAGAGATGACACCTCACTTTAGCTGGGTCTATATTTTGACTAGCAGGTCTTGGCACTGTGTTCAATTCAGATACCTCTCCAAAATGCTGCATACGGGTTAAAAAAAAGTGAACAAAACGTAACAAGAAAAAAAATCCCGTTCTAAACAATTTGGAATGTAATACATCTAAGTTCTTAGTTAATGTATTGCAGCAACTTCTAATCATTCATCATTGTCTCTGGATTCTAAATATTTCTTAATTTTTCCCTAAAGCCCATGTTTGTGACACTGTAAAGGGAGAGGTGGTAAAATGAAATTGGGAGGAGAAAGGAGCATAAATAAATCAAAATGCAAAAGAGAGGATCCTAATTCAATCACACTGAAACACACTCAGCCACACCGAACAACACAACTTAGACTCAAGTACCTGGGATTTAGGAGGTATTGACATTAGGACATTTAAAAAAAATTTTATGGTAAAACTCAAAATATACACTGATGAAAAAACTCTAAAATCCCACAGGGGTGGATATTTGTATAGCTGAGAAATTAGTTTCCTAAAAAAGAAGTATTCTCTACCCACATAAGATTTTCAAAATGTGTGGGAAATCTGAGGTTCCAAATCACCCAATATTGCCTTTATTCTGTATCCTACATGGTAAAACTTACCCAGTAATTAGAAAAAAAAGAATATACAAGTCATTAAAACATTCCTGAAATAGCCGAATATTGCCTGCAGCAGTTATAAGATGCTTCAGAATCTTTTGGACATTGTACAGGGGCACGAGGCTGGTTATCTGAGCCTCCTCTTCATTTGCATTCTGGGAATACAAAAACGCGTGTGATGTTGAGAGCAAACCCACTGCAGGGCGCTTGGGCTCGAGTTAGGAAGTGTCTCATCTTTAAAGTCCTGATGGCTGGCTTCGATGTGTTTTGCTTTAGACCTTAAGCACAACCTCTTGTTTAATAGCGCATTCCATTTCTAGGCAGAACCATGCCACAACAAAATCTTCTGAGGAAAGTGCTTTGTGGCAGCGGAATTGAAAGTAACACTGTAATGTCACACTCAAATGTGGCCTTTCTAGAAAAACTTTTCCAAAGGGGTAAACTTCAAAACAAAAATTAGAAAAGTCACAAGTGGGGGTGTATCTGGGACACCCGTCTTTGTCTTGTACGTCTGCAGTGCCCCAACATGGGCAGCAGGGGGCGCACCTGCATGGAGCTATCCCCCACAAGTGTTTCCCAGTTGGGGACACCGAGGCTTTTCTTCTTTTTTTTTTTTTTAAAAAAAAAAGCACTTGCCTGAAGTCCAGGGAGGTAGGCACTAAGGAGTGCTGCTACCCACAAATTATACAAGCCTAGGACAGAAGGTGAATAACAATGCACAAATAATCAGAGAGGATACGTGAGTCTGAGCCTGGCTTCCGAAAACGAGGGTGGCAAATTTTTATTTTACTATTTTGGTGGTAGGGGGCTTAAAGGAGCTGGGTGGGGAGCTTCTCCTCAGGAGTAAAAAGGACATCTCTGAAAGCAACAAGTGGACCTGAGTACTCCCTGGGGCATTTATTCAGCCTCTTTTCAAAGGTTCAGTCTGCAGGTAGTATTCTCTTTTAAATGTTAAATCAAAACCCCCTTCTCTTCACTTGACACCACCCTAAGCCCAGAATATCACTTGATGAACCTGATTTCCAATTGAACCTCGGGAAATGTGGCTTCTGCAGGGGGTCTCCTGCATGTGGCTGTGTTTTGCATGTGAATGAATGATGTGTTTTACTCGCTTTATGCCAAGTCCCAAGTGTTTGAACCAAGCTGGGAAAATCCTTAGGGACTAGAAAGAGCAGACTCCACAGACACAGTGAATTCCAAACAAAAAAATCCCCTGCTTTTGCCCCCACTGTATACACACACTCACACATACTCCACCCCCACTGCCTGGCTCCTTTCTCCTCCCCATCCCCGATGGAGATCTGTGGACACACGGCCAGAAACCTCAGTACTCACCATATTTACTTCAGAAACCATATCGATGCTGGCGATGTCGATATTCATTCCCACAGCCACAGGGGGACCTGCAAACCAAAATGGCCAGCCATGTGATTTCTCAGAACTTCATTCATTCTTAGCAAGAGTTGTGCCCCGGGAATGGGACACTCTGCTCCAAGTCCCTCCCCACTGCTCGCCCTCAAATTCTTCCAGTCCATGCTCCCTTTTAAAAAGGGTGCAGGAGCTCCTCGAGGCAATGCTCTCCTGAACATGCACACACGTGCCCTGATGGGTGAGGGGTTTCAGCCCTGTCTGCGTATGTAGATGTCTCAGCAGGAGAACACACACAACTCACAAAAGCACAAGAACATTCTAGCCCAGGGGAATTTTATATGTTGCATTGGAACCTTCCTCCTCATTCACTCCCACAGCTTCTGTGTGCAGGCTTTTAACTCTCTGAGCTTCATAAGACTCTGAAGCAAAACTGAATGGGCATATCAGGGTTTCTGACGCTGCAGCAAGAGAGGCCCCTGGCCCTTCACCCCACTCTGCTCCAAGCCCCTCGATCCTCCCCTCCCCCCACTCTACTACCCCGTGCAATGAGGCTTCAGGGCTGGAAAATATCCAGACACCAGCCACTTTAAACTGTGGTCAGAACTCTTCCAAAGTAGGTGGGCACAGGGGGTTAATGTCACTTTTCAACCGATCAGTCTGCACATCTCGTCCTCAAAACTGTTCGTGACAGCCTTCATTAAGCCAGGTTCTGTGGGTACACCATTAACTAAATTTAAGAGATTTGTATCTGAACAAGGCAAAGACAGTGAAGCAGTGGATTTGTAACAGTGAAGCCAAAGGGCAGTTATCCCCAGTGCCCACTAAGAGGGTCTTTAAATAGCCACGGAAAGATCATCTAAGTGCTAGTAACAAATCGGCTGAAGTTTGGGTCAGTTTCTCAATGTGGTGACACACACACATTCAATACAGCACATTCACCCCGATGAGGGAGAGGGAAGAGACAATGAACACGGAGCTCAAAAGACAGCTTAGGCGATAGCTGGGTTGTTTCTGATTTTCCAAGGCAACCCTATTACCTCCAAAATCTGGTCTCAGACGAATGTCATAGCCTTTCAGGAGTCTATCCACCGTCTCTTTGACCAGCGACATATTACTAGGATCATTGACACTAAAGAGAGAAAAGACAATAAACAGGCATCAGTAAGGCAGCAGGCACCGCGTCTCCGGCATCCATCTGATCCTCACTACAGATCCCGGTTTACAGAGGTAGGCAGGCTGAGCCCTTCAAAGTGAGAAGGGAAACAGAGAAAAGGTGGGCACACTTACCTCTGCGCACAGACAGCGGCGATGATCAAGGGAAACGACCAGATCCCAAGGCAGCCCTTTTTCCGGACTCTCCACATCCCTTTAGTTTTTGATGGGATTGAGGGTTTCACTGGAGAGAGGAGATCCAACTTAGTCTGCCCAGTGCGGTAATTCTAATGGGACGCGCATGCGCACGGCGTACCAAAACATCAAAGGGGCAGCAGCGACTGCCTGGGACCTAGCAGATTTTCTTGCTAAGAAAAAAATAAATAAATAAAAATAAAATTAAAGGGGAAAAGGGAAACACACACATGTGTATAAAACGTACATATTTGAGTGCTGTAAAAACAGTCACCCCACAAGAAGAGCCAGAGTAAAAATGTTTGTTGTCCTTTCCTTTGGACAAAAACAACCGGAGTGGCTGGTAAGTTTCGGTAGTTGCGGGAGGCAGTACTGCACCTCCCGGGCCTTGGTGTGTGTGTGTGTGTGTGTGTGTGTGTGTGCCCTTTTAAATATGCAAAACCAGAAATTGAGGGGACGGCAGGTGTGGCGTGCGAGCGGAAGATGGTGCCTGGGAGACCACTTCTGGTCTCAGCAAGCAGATGGGGAGAAGAGTTTGAACTTTATTTCCTCGGAGAACAGCATCCCCAGCCTGGGCTGAGCGGGCGCGGGCGGTGGGGGTTGTGCGGTGGGGGGAGGGGGGAAATGAACCAATGGGCGGAGTGCTGAGCAATCCGCTGGATGTGGGGCTCGGTGGAGAATAAGAAAGACACCCCCAAAATTGTAAAGGAAGACAGAAAAAGACAAGAGGAATAAAATGCTGCCTGGTCTCTTCTCGGAGTCAAGGAGCAAGCTTTTCTTCACTACTCACGGGCGATTTCTTTCTCCTGCTCCTCTCCCTTTGCCCCCTATTCCCCCGAGAAGAACAAACACCTCGGGGTCCCGGTTTCTCGCCGTGTGACGCGCCTGACCCGCTAGTCCGGATTATTTATAGCAGAAGGAGGGGGTGGCGAGGGGAGCAGAAAGACGCCGACGCCTCTCCAGCTTTCGGTCTGCTTCTGCAGTGGGAAATTGATAACTAGGGGAGGGTGGGGTTTGAAGCGGGGTGATGGGATGTGGGAGGAGTTGGGGTGCAGGAGGCCAGTGCCCTAACGTGAGTGCCAGGGGCGCGAGGGCTCGGGCGGCCGCAAGGCGCAGGGAGGGCAGGTGGTGGAGCGGAACGCGCCGGCGGCCCCCACGCCCTCTCAGGGGCGCACGTGCGGCTACACTCGCCCGCACCCACCCCTCCTTACCTCGCGGGCCTGCGCTCGCCGCCCACCGCTGCTGCGGGCGGGGCTGGCGCCCCCGGTGTCAGCCCCAGCCGGGAGGGACACCCGGCTGTTGGGGGCTGCGCCTCGGGGCTCCAAAAGCCAAGAGCGGTCCTTAGAATGCAGGCAAAATGAGGAACGGGTTCAGGCACCGCCCCAGAAACCGCGTTCTCCCGTGGTCTCCACGCCACCTCGTCTTCTCTCCCTTTCCCGGGGCCAGGGGCGGCTCACACACCCCAAAGCTGCCTCTTTCCTCCCGCCTGAGGCAGGATCGGGCAGGCTGAGGCCACCAAGACCCAGAGGAAACCGAGAGTGTGCTCGGGGCTGGGAAGGGAGGGAGGTAATTCGTGGGAGAAGTCTTTTCGCAGCCCGAGGTAGAGACGTGCTGCGGGTGCCCCGAGATGCCTCCGGGACGAACGGCTCTCCAGGCACTCCCGAGTTTATCTTGGAACTGGGTGGGGGGTGGAGGGGGTGGGGGGCAGATGCTCCTGCTACGCTCCCTGCCTCCTACTCCTTGAAAAGTCTGAGGTCTAACCTACATTCTGGACCCAAAGCTTAACTTCTAACTCCTCCTCCTTTTGATTATCCTTACCATTAATTGAGCGCCTACTACGTGAAAGGAGTGCTTAATTAATTAATTCCTACAACAATCCTAGTTCAGCCATCACCTCAATTTCCCTATATTGTGGATTTAAAAACTGGCACGTTGAAGCAAAGGAACTTGCCCAAGGTCAACTGGTGTTTACAAATGGAACCAAGACTGAACGCCAATGCCTGGTTTCCTAACCACTGGGCTACACAGCCTTGACTGCCAGGTCCCTGGCCGGCAGACTGGAAGCTGGTCTCTAAGGTGGAGCCCTCCGTGGCTGCAAGAGAAACAGGGGCGCGCTCTGCACCAGGGTAGCCCGCTGAAGTCTGGAGAGAGAAGGGGACGCCTGCGCCCGGGATAGGCGGCAGTGGGCTGGGGTTGCTTGGCAGGCTAGCAGTTCTGCAACCGCGGGGACTCCTTGGGTCCTGGTCGGGGCTGTACGTGTCCCACTTACTTCTTGACCACACGACTCCATGCTTAGGTCAGGGGCTAACTCCGGGCAGAGCGGGAAGGACTTCAAGAGAAGTGTGGAGGGCTGTGAGGCGGGAAGCCTGCAGCTCCCAGGGGCTGGAGAGAGCAGGAAGGGGAGACATGTGTGCCTTCACTGGCTAAAGGAGCGTCTGCATGAGGGACAGGTAAAAACAGCACCGTAAACAGTGCGCATCTCCAGCCCAGTGCTCTTCAGGGTTGCAAGGCACATAGGAGTCTATCCTACATACTCATGTGAACACACACACACACGCACACGCACACAGGAGGGGTAAGAATTGAAATCTGTAGCTCTCCTGTCTGTAATCCTTTAATTACTTGGGTTGAAAAATACAGAAATCAAAATGTATACCAAAGGCCGAGGAAAATTGCCAATTTTTCATTCCCCCTCTTATACACAATGGAAATCTGTTGGCTATCCTGAGGAAAAACCACATTCAGATGGTTAACGTTATACCCAGAGGGCTCGTTTCCTAAGTAGTCCGAACTCTAGGTAAACTCAGGTAAAGCCCTGGAGATCTCTTCCTCTGGACTACACCTCAAATGGGATCTTCCTTCTGACTGGTAGGTAGTTATCTGAGGCACCGCCTGCACTGCCCGCCCCTCCCTACTTAGGCCCACTTCAGTTTAGGTTGAAGGACCAAAATTCAGTAAAGAGAACAAAACCACAAATGCTGTCGTCCACTGAAAGTAATAATGGTGGCGGCCCAGGAACTAGAGGCCTCACTCTGACCTCGCATGGCAGTTTAAATACTCAGTAACCTTTGTGACTTGGGCAGGTCACTTACCCTCCCCAAACCTTAGTTTCCTCTTCTTTCAAAATGAAAATAATCATAGCACCTTCTCCATTTGATGGTTGTAGGATGACAGATATTCATGGCATTTGGCATGTGATTAACAAATATTAGCATGTTTAAATGCAGGAGGCATAACGAATGGACAGGAAAGCAAACAAGGCTTAGTCACATTAATCTATAAAGAGTGAGCGGACATAAATTTGGTACAATTACCACAGATTAGCCTGAGAAGAGAGGAGCATCAAGGAAATTAAGGTAAGGTTAAGGAGAAAATGTATTCAAAACCCAGGCAGCAATCAAATGAGAAAAGATAAAAGATTATGTATTTTCTTTATGTGTAACATCTCAAGGATATCTCTTACCAATAACTGAAACTGATGTGATTAAAGGGAGATTCCTACTAGTTTTGAAACCCCATGTCGACTTATACCTGCAGCTGTACAGCAGAATCAACACCAGGACATCTCTCTGGAAGACTGCTGATCACGCTGCTAGGAATGTGAAAATGTGAGCACAAATGTGCAAGAGAGGGCACTGCTGGAAACTGGAGATGTGTCAATTGTCAGCATCCTCCACAGTCCCAGAAATACAATGAGAAGCCACATTGTAGGCACTTTTAAGAGATCATGACTCAAAATCATCTCTGAGTGTGAAGCATATGAATGCCAAGTAAAAGCCACCACTAGCCATGTGCTATTAATCTTTGCTCTAGTATTCATTCATTCATTCATTCATTCATTCATTCATTCATTCATAAAATGTATGTTGGGCACTCACTCTATGTCAGACATTTTTATAAGCACTTGGATGATGTGTTGAAAAGGCAGATGTGGTCCCGCTCCACCTGCAGCTTGCACCGCAGAGTGGGAAAGAGCCATTGCAGGAGTAATAACAGACATAGCGTGCATTGTCAAATGGGGACAACTGTCAAATGGGGAATCCATAATTGGTGCAAATAACTCAGTTTGAGGATTTGGATGAAGCTTGCCCTATGAAGGTATTCTTCTATTAAGATTTGAAGGACCGGTAAGCCTGATGAAAAGCTGTGTGAAGAAGACCACAAGAAGAAGAAATAAGTATATGCAGATATCCTGGGCCCAAAGAGGATGATGGACTGAAGAATGAAGGAGAGCAGTAGACTAGGAGACAAGGATAAGAGAAGCTTTACGAAGGATGTGGTTGGAAAGCTGAGCAGCAGTAGTTTGGGGTCATTAATGTGCTGGGGAAGAGGAGTGCCAAGATGAGTTTTAATCACCCTGAGGAAGAGGTAGTGGCTGGAGGGCGTCTGGAATCCTCAGGAATCCAGGTGAGAGGTGACTGTGTTCTGAATTAGGACGGTGGCCGTGAGGCTGGAGAGCAGTGGCTGAAGTTATGTGGGAGAACTGTGGCCAAACTCTGTGACAGATGGGATGGGGAATGAGTGGGAAAAATTCAAGGATGACTCATACATTCCTGGTGTGCACAGCCAGTGGAGGTGGCAGAACAAAGTCGATGGGGATGACACACTGAGTTTGGGTCACGGTAACTTTAAGGTACTTATCTAGGCTGGCCATTCGGGGTGCACTTGACATTCTGGCGTAGGCACCTGAAGCTCAGAACCCAGGGGTGAGTTGGGGCCAATGCACACTTTTCATGTTCCGTCCGGATACTTTATTTCTCTTATCTGCTTTAATTTTTCTCTTTGGAATGCATTACTATTTAATGCATTTTATTTTACCCATCGTAATGCTATTATCTTCTTGCACGGAATGAAAGCTCAAAATAAAACAGAGATTCTCATCTGCTTGGCTGACTGCTGTCTTCCAGTTTCTTGTGCCCAAAGTAGAAACCTAATATATATGTTTTAATGAATGAGTGCAGACTGGAGGATTCTGAGGCTGTGAAGAACTGAAATAATGGGAGCATATCAGACGTATCCAGGGAGGAAGAACAGAATAAGAATGAGTGTAGACTGGAGGATTTGGAAGAGCACCTTCTGGTGAAGGACGATGATGACCATCAGGAAGAGTCAAATCAGGACTGGCCCACCGGTGGGAGGAAGACTCCCATGGTGTAATCAAAGCGAAGGCAGGAAACCGTTCTGATAAAGAAGGTCTAGTCAACAGCATTAAACCCTTAAAAACGTTCTAAATTTTTGAACAGATATTACATGCTCATGGTATAAAATCTGAAATGTAAGTTACTCCATCCCTTTGCTACTGCACCTCCTTCCCTGGAAATGAAGGTGACCCTGTGGGGAGGGGCGTCAGGCGGTGCTCCAACCAGAGCCATTGTTGGCCCGAGGACGTATGGGAAGCGCCCACAGCCCCTGAGCCCTCTTCCCCAACTTGCTTCACCATTGACAATGACTTTGGTGGGGGGTTCTCATGGAACGTAGGTTACCTATTTAACATTTTATATCTTCTAAACATTCGTATTTATTATTCTTTCAAAAAATGAAGAATGGATCTTTTAACTTTGAATATTGATTGGGGTGTTTTTAAATTACATGCAGAAATTTCTGCAGTAATGAAGAATCAGAAATAATATGTAGAAAGAAATACATGTCGGTATTACTTTTCAAACATACAATAGCACAGACCTACAAATTACTAATAAAGTGTCAAATATATGGCTTCCTGGATGCACTATAAGACACAAATAAGAACCATTTTAAAATAACCTCTCCATATAACTTATATATGAATGCACCTTTATTTTTATGTGCTAAGGAACAGTTTTTTTCCATTTGCTAGTCAAAAATACATTTTATTTATTTGTCTGCAAATACTGCCTTCACAGACACTGGAAAATAAAATTACTCCTAAATGACTATAAATTCCAAATTATGGGCTCGTGGCTCAGTGAGGCTCGACTCTGCTGAATTCGAAATGTGACTTCTATGCCCACGGTCCTGGCCATCTCTCCTTCTGCAGGTTACACTAACATGAAAACTGAGTTTCCACAAACTGCTTGACCACAGTAAGTCTCATGACATGTAAATCAATTTAATTTTTTAACTAAAAAATAGCCTGTAATAATATTAAAATAATACCAATATGTTAGACGCTGTTCCAAATGTTTTATATAGAATATATCAACATAGTTAATTCTTACTATATATATGTGTGTGCGTATATATATATATATATGCCTTTGAAATGTTAACTACTATTATCCCCATTTTATACATGAGGACACAGAAGCAAAGGTTAAATCGCTAAAAGATTATATAGTTTATAAGAAAATATGGGATGACTCAGGCCCTCCTAAAAACTGTGTGACTTAATAAAACTCTTCTAGATTTATCTCGCCTACAGTTCTCAACTCATCTGGGCCACTGAGTTAACATAACAGAAATAAAATTTGACTCCAAAGCATCTCGGAACCTAACAGAGATGGACTGAACAACCAACCACACAGCCATCAGGAACTGCTGAGCGGTATCACTGGACACCTGTCGAAGGAACATCCCTTTTAGCACCGCCTCAAATTAATCGATCTCTGAAAGTACGGAAAAGAGCCTTAAATACAAAATGTAATTACTGATGCTCTAAATTGCGGTAAAATTGCTAGACGAGGACATTACCTAGGCTCTGACACCACGGGGACTCTAATTGTGTTTACGCACAGTCTCGGCAGTAATGGGACGCCAGACCCCTTCTGTGAGGTAAGATTGGAATGGGAGAAATTCCTTTCTACCTACTGCTTCTCGAGACCCGAAGGGGGAGAAGAGGTATGCCTTATCAGTACAAATACATGAGCAAAACTGAGGTATAAGCGGCCACACTGAAGGTCCTAAGGAATCATTTTTAAAACCTCTGGCCACCTGGTCTTTTAGGAATGGCCACTGAGAGATGGTCAAGGGCAGGCAAGCCAATGTGTGAAATAGAGTTTTCCAAAATGTGAGTCACATTTGTCCTTTCCTGACACATCTCTGCTGGGGCTATTTATTCACTAGGTACATGAGCGAGAGTCTCGGCTTTACAAGCATTTTGGGGGCCTATAAAAATATAGGAATGCTCAAAAATGTACATGTTGGCTCCATATTTAGAAAGCAAACTGCAATGTGGAAATTAGTGTTTAATTAAATTCCTATAAAAATAATATTATGTCTATAACAGCACACACTTAGATGTTATATGGGACAGGTACACCTTCCTGCTTTATATGGTGTCGAGGGGCCTGCAAATGTTAGAGGACTGGGCATAGGAAAGTATCAAAAAGCACCAGCGGTCTCCATCCTCTGTCAAAATCAGTCTCTCCCGACTTCCAGGCATCTGAAACCAGTTGCAGCATCTTGCTTCTCTTGTTTTTGTTTTGTTAACCACCACCCCCCCACAAACATCTCCATTTGCTAATCCTACAAGGGGTTTTTACTCTCATTTTTATTATTCCCCAAACTCAGTGCATTTACCCAATTGGACGGAGGCACTCAGTGACTGATAAACTATAACTGAAATTTTTAGTCACAGCTAATGTTTACTGAGTGTTTGCTTACTAGTTTGCTCACTCCGTGATAAACACCAACAATTAGTCATTTATTTCATTGAATAGTATTATTTAGTAGAGTATTGTTTAGTGACAGGAACCAGACTCAGCCCGGCTGAGTGAATATTAGGTCGAGTACCTAAAAAAGCCCAAGGTGTTCAGCTTTCAGTGCAGACGGATTCAGAGGCCAAACTATTTCATTGCACAATTTGATTTTATGGAAGTTGGTTTCATTCTCAAACAGGCTCCCTTCTAAAGAGGACCATCAGCTGCTATTCTGATTTCAATTGGCAACCCCGAGGAAATGAGCAGTTTAGTAACTCTACCAGAAATACAAGACGGGGCAGTCTGTGGGCTGGGTCTCGTCCCTGGCCCTGAAGCCGGGGAAAACCATATCCAAACCATGTGAATTATGAGTGGCTGAGGAATAATCAACCAAAGAAAGATCATTAATGTGCTGTTACCAGAAAGAGGAGGGATGAACGTTGTACAGATAAAGCCACAGATTTCTACCTATGTAGAAGAGGTGTTGTCACTAACCACAAATCTTAGATAAAAACTTTGTGACATGGGGACTTGGATGTGACTGCAAGGACCTTATCTCACTTTATCTGTCTCACATGAATGTCCTCGCAAGTAGCCAATGAAAATGAACGAATCAGTACATCAGTCCGGGGTATCTGGTCTCAGATTTATGTCAAAGGTAGATGATTACTACTTGATATTTTAGCAACTCACACAGTCATTTGTGGAACGATCACCTGGAGAACTTTAAAAATAATCATGGTGCCACTGAATACACATATGTAAATACATGCAAGAATCAAAAGAAAACTTTAACAAAATCATGGACAAGAGTGGCCAGGGAAAGAAGGTCCTGAAGAACTGAATATTTGGGTAACTGAGACCTATAGTAAAATGTTATAATTTAATATCAAATAATTGCACTAGTGCCACTTATACATAGTAAGCTTATCAATATTTGTCGAATAAATAAATTTCACAACAAGCCTTCTGCTGTCTGAGCAATTAAATATAATACTTCCCATATTAATAATCACAGGATAGTTTCTCAATTAGATGTTAACATATGAGCTTCCTTAACAGTAAAAATAGACCTTTGTCTGTAATATAACTAGAACACACAAGTCATTATTGATACTAAATGACCTCTCCTGACCTTAAATTTTAACCTCTCTATACCTCATTAATTTTCACAAAATACTGTAAGGTACATTCTGATATTATTCCTGTTTCACAATTTCCTGGACGTGTCAGAGGTTTTGTTGTTAAGAAAAGCTTCACTTCAGAAAAAGAGAAATGGAGAACTAGACATAGTCTGTCGGAGTGATTTTTTAAATTGGAAACCTAGAGAATAGGTATTAATGAACACTTTTTCCTTCTGTTTGTTTTGACACAATGCTCTCAAAACAGAAACCGCATGGAGACCGTTCGGTCCCTAGTTCCTGGCAGCTGAGTATGGATTTAAGTTCAGTGGCTGAGGATGTGAGCGGCAGAGTTCCCGAGAGGTGTGATGTCTGGCAGGTACAGTTGGTCCCTTTTAGGCGAGAGAGCCTATCCACCAATGTCTACCTATGTTTACTGTTTCAAATGTAACTTGTCTTTTAAATTTTTTTCCCATTTTATTGAGCTATAATTGACATCCAGCATCATATAAGTTTGAGTTGTACGGCATAAGTATCGATTTACATAACCGTGAAGTGATTACCACAATAAATTTAATATCCATCATCTCCTATAGGTACAAAAAAAGTTTTCTCACGTGATGAGAACTCAAAGCACTGACTCTCTTAACAGCTTTCAAACACACAGTGTAGCAGCGCTGACTGCAGTCCTCATTCTGGACGTCGCATCCTTCCTTCTGATTTACGATGGGAAGTGTGTGCCTTTGAGTATCTGCATCCAATTCCCCCCAGGCCTGCCTATAATCACCACAAATCTGTCTTTTCCTATGAGTCTGTTGTTGTTTGGACTCCACATATAAGTGAGCTCATGATTTGTCTTTCTCTGTCACATATACGTTACAACTTCTTTATCCATTCATTCTCTGATGCATACTCAGGTCTTTTCCACATCCTGGCTATTATAGATGCTGCTGCTATTTATGCGGGGTTGCGGCTACCTTTCATATAAGTGTATTTGTTTCCTTAGGATATAGTCGCGAAAGTGGAATTGCTGCATCATATGGAACCGCAGTTCTGCTTTTAAATTATTAGAGGAACCTCCACATTGTTTTTCATGGTGGCTACACATGTTTACAATTCCACCATCAGTGCACAAGGGTTCTCTTTGCTCAGCATCCTCGCCAGCATTCATTACCTCTTGCCTTTGGTGACGGCCACTCTATTACCCTAACAGGCAATGAGCTGCTACCTCTTTTAGGCTTGTGGCATGTATTTCCCTAATGATTAGTGATGTTGGGCTTTTTATCCCCATGTATTTATCTCTTTTGGGAAAATGCCTATTTTTAATTGGATTACTTGTGGATTTTTTTTTTTGCCAAATGTAATTGAATTGATCTTAATGGGAGTTTAGAACTAAGTGATTTAGCTACTGGAGCCAATGATATATTAGCAAAAAGCAGTGAAAACTTGGTGGACTTGGTGCGCTCCAAACATTTGCTTTATCCAGAAGGTGGCCTAGGGACCCTGGATGTTCCAGAGATGATTTCTGATACTGCAATGGGCAGAGGCTCAAACAGGGAAGCATTATGGCTTGCCTCAGCTCTCCTTCCATCCTGGTTTAGTCACGGTTTGATGCTAAGATGCCATCGATATTTCTCGACAACTTGTTCCTTGTCCATTTACACTGAGAGAGAATAGTCTTTAGATGCAAACCACTGGTCTTTATCATTATGGATATATTCCATTTGTGGTCAATAATACTGGGATGCCATAAACAGGGGTGATCTAACCTTCCTTTTAAATACATTTATTTAAGTTAAAGCTGTGTAAATTTAAGGGCATATTGATAAAAAAGCAGAGCAGGTGGTATGTGGATTTAACAAAAATAACGTAGGCGGTATGCAAACATTTGGGAATCTATGACTAAATAATTTGGGCAGGAACAATCTGCCAAAGTTTTGTAAGATATATTCTTATAGTTAGACTGAAATGAGGGCCTTCTTAAAGTGTGTATGATCATCAGAAGTCACTGGTGTGAGTGAGCAGCTTGTAAAAGTCAAGTAAACCTGAACACCAGTGGGCAACAGGCTCTTCTCTGTGACACAGGATGACAAAATCTAGTCCAGTAATTCAATGACTTATACTGAGCATCCATGCACATAGAAATGTGTGTGGTTCTGTAGACAGGAAAATGATGAATTAGACCATGTTTCTCCCTGAGCTAAATTATAGCAGGGTGAGGAAGACAGTAAAACTAGTTACTTTAAGCAATAGAATATTAATGTTATAAGAAAGGCATAAACTAAGAAGAATATAACCCAAGGAGTTTGCAGGAAAAAGAGGTCACAATTGGTTGGAATTAAATGGGAAAGCCTTTACTGAAAAAAGTGCTGTTTGAAATGGAACTGAAAGATGGGTAAAGCACTGTAATTATTACTGGGTGATGGGAAAGTCTGATGTCAATTTTCTGTTTGGGAAATCAGTGTCTGGCTAAAGTAGAGAGATAAGTGGCTGGCCGAAACAGCCAATATGTGGAGAACATAGATATCAGGGGGTGGATTTCAAATTACGTAGATTGACACAGGGCACCCTGGGATCCAGTCACCCTTTGATCGTTTATCAACGATGTTATAGTTGCCACATCGTTTTGATCAGGGAGAAGCAAACTTATTCTCGTAGTAAATATTTTAGCCTTTGTAGGCTACTCGATCCTGCAGTAGCAGCATAAAGGCAGCCATAGACAAACCTAAAAAGTAAAGGTGAGTCATGGAATATGGAACAATAGAGAAGGAAATAAAAGATCCAGTACTAGGAAAATACAGTAAGATCTTTACCAGAAAACAAACAAACTACTTCTCATATCATGGAAAAGGCACTAGTGATTTGAGAGTCTTTTATGCCCTCTTTATATTCCAGGGACAGGAGAGTATTTGGAAGGAATGACGTGGCATCATGGTCCATTTTGATGTTCGTGTGAAGGTGAACTGACTTGGGGAAGAAGTCTTACGTCTTAGATTCTTCAAAAATTAGACTGGAAAAAAATTCCAAAAAATTGGAAGGAGTCCTGGCTGATGTGGCTCAGTGGACTGAGTGCCAGCCTGCGAACCGAAGGGTCACCAGTTCGATTCCCAGTCATGGCATATACCTGGGTTGCAGGCCAGATCCCCAGTTGGGGAGCACGCTAGAGGCAACCACACATTCATGTTTCTCTCCCTGTTTTTCTTCCTCCTTCTCCTTTCTCTAAAAATAAATAAAATCTTTTTAAAAGTTAGACCGGAAAAGCACTAAGAATTTACTGAAAGAAACCTTAATAGTAAAAAGCATGCTCATCTAATTGTTTTTTTCTTCCTCTTTTTTCCTTTTGGGAGCTGAGTTCTTTTCCATTGGGGAGTGGTATATAGAAAGCTGTTTGCCCCCTTCCATCCTTCTATAAGGAGAGGAAAATATAATCAGGATACAAGAAAAGAAAACCATTACGGCGTTATTTTGCCTAAAACTGAAGCTCTACCAGGAGTGGAACTGCACTGGGAGAGTGATGGTAGAAAAAAAGAAGCTAAAATTTAAAGATTAAAAACATCAGCTATCACTTAAAACAGCTTTTGAAGATAGCAAATAGATTTAGAAAGACCCTCAAGTAATCATGGCACTGTTAAATACAAAATTCATAGGAAGGTTTACACACGAAACAAGAAACTTTGTATAAATATCTAGCTTACAGCAGGAATCTCTGGTGTACACCTCCCAACAGCTGAACTTATGTACAGAAGAAGACAATGCCCACACTCCTTCAAAATTCCCGCAGATCACTTGTGTACACCGCACCTCCCCCCGCCCCCCACACACACAGGTGCATACGCAGTTTTTGGACTATCTCCTGTATGCAGCTTCTTCACTATACAAGCCTTGGACCGCTGGGTAAGCTCTGGGCCACTGAGAAATGCCTGGAGAGTTTGCAACCTCCCAGGATGTCCATTAACCACTGATTACCTGGTGGCGAACAGGACAACTCATAAGCAATTTCCGGTCCAGAGATCCCTGTGCGATCACGCTCAAATGTGTGCTCTGAATGGCTTTTGCTTGAAATCTCATCCTAGGCTGGTTTATCACCCCCTCTTTCCTACCTTATTCCCCCTACTTGCTTATTGCTGGCTCAAGCATCCTTCTTTCTTGGTCTGCTTCTGAGGAATGAACCCAAGATAAATGGATAATAAGGGATGTATGGTAGGGAAAACCTTTGTTTCTGGAAAATAAGACATCATTATTGGAACTTGACAGATGAAAACTAAATGAAGAGTTATGTAAAAAAAATAACACTTTTTTTTACATTACCTGTGAGATGTTTTTTGGGGGAAAAGGGGGAGGAGAGAGCTGGACAAGATACAACCCCTTCCTGTCTCATGTAAAATGAGGCTATCAGAGCAGGTGAACCCTAAAGTTCCTTCCACATCTAAAATGACCTAACTCAGGGGCTGGCAAATTGGACCCAAGTCCAGCCTTGTCCCAGTTTATAAATAAAGTTTTATTGGAAACACAGCCATGTTTACTAGTTTACATACTGTGTACACCTGCTTTCATGCTTTAACTGCAAAGCTGAGTAGCCCATGAGGTAGGTGCTATTGTCATCCTCAACATTTTTTAAGTCAAGGGATGAAACTGAGGCAAAGGAAGGTTAAGTCACCTGCGCAAGTCGCAGAGTGAGTAAGGACAGAGCTGATTCACATTCAGCCAACCCGCCTCCAGAGCTGGCACTTTTAACCTGCCCTAATTCTGGAAGGCCTGAGGAAAATGGATGTCAGGTACTTCTGACTCAGAGTAATAACTATGTTGTGTTTATTTCATTTTTAGCATGAGAATGAACGTTCACAGGGACACACGTGGAGGCATGAATGGAGGAGGAAGAGAGGGAGGGAGTCTGCAGGTTCATCAAAGTTGTCAGGAAATAACACCGACAATAAAGTATTGTTTCACCGTCACCTGCACTCGTAAAATGTGGTTTCCTGTTCTCTTCATCTTTCCTTGTGGTGCAAATTACAGACGCTGTCACCAACGAATTCATAACTACGACACTCGACCTGGTCCTCAGCGTAGCGCGCCCTGCGTGTGTGGAGCGGAACTGACCGTTTGTGTCACTTCCACTTCCAGTCCCTTCCGCCTCCGTCTGAGGTTGCAGTTCTGGGCAGGCGACGTGCGGAGGGCAGTCCAGGGGCAGACGGTTGTACTTCTGACCACCCACGGGGTGTTACTGTCTGTGAGTGTGTCAGCACAGTCTGGTTTGCCGTGGTGGCTGTTTCTCTGTTTTGTTTTAAAGTTCACTGACATAAACCCCCTCAAAATAAATGTGTGTGTGTGTGTGTAGTTCCACCGAGGTGAAGACTCATCTGGATGGAACAAGCTCACACTGATATCAGCTGAGGGAAAAGGAAACATCTCGAAGAGGAGAGGGTGGAGAGGCATTTTTCAACATATTGTCCTTAAATGACAGGGGATCAGAAAAGATTTAGATCCTGGGGAGGCAGGGGGAGCTTATGTAAATTCTTGATTTTTAAAAAACTTTTATGGAACATCTTTTGTCACTTCAATGTTTTAACTGAATTCGGAAGCACACGTTTTCTCAACTGAGGAGAGGGAACGAGCATTTACTGAGCACCTGCTCTTTGCTGAGCACTGTGCATGAGCTAATTAATATATGCGAGCAGCTAATTAATATATGCGAGCTCATTTACTCTTCACAAACACACAGGAAATGGAGGCCACAGAGGTCAGTCACCCTGTCTGCACCCACACAGGGAGCAAGGCAGGGCGCGGATGTGTGCGGCCCTGGGAAACACGTGGTGCCTCACTATGAACTGAAAAACATTCCAGGGTGCGTTCCAGGGTGCCGCTGCTGGAAGCTTATGAAAGAGAAAAGTTCCGAAAACTTAGGGAAACTCAAAAGCTTCATTGTTTTTTGCAAATTGGTGTAAAGAACACAAAGGAAAGACCATTATGATTTTGGAAACACCCACGTTATTATTTAAGCAATGCCTACTTTCACTGAAAGAAGAGTATGCCAACATTTTAAAGCTATGCATGTGGAATCCATACATGTAAACTGAATCCTCCCCTGAGACTGGGAAGCAGAGGGACATAAGTGGGAGAGAACACTGTACGGTCGCTCTCTTGGTGAGTAACACAACGTAAGAAGTGCAAAGCAGACAGGCTGTTTGGAAATATAAATTCTGGCTCCCTAATACTTTATTTTCAGGGCTGTTCTCCAAGAACATAATACATCTACGATTTAAGAACTTGGTTTGTCAAAAGTTTCTCCCTTGAACAATAAGAAAACTGAGTCCGAAGGGAAGAAATAAGCCCTAGAAAGGCATTAGAATGGGTGATGAAGTTCTGTTGGCAGTCCGTAGGTAGCCTTTAAGAAAAACTAGGAACTATGGCATTGAATTTCCTTTGCTTACATCAAAAGTTAAATTCTAACAACTAGCACAAATGATGACTGTGTATTTTAGCCAGTCTTACTGTTCCTTCTCATCCCTTAGATTCTAGCTGCATTCTCACATGGTGGTTTACTGGCACCGTTTTCCTGTAAAATGTTGAGGGATGCAGCAGGTTTAGCTAATCAAATCCTTTGGCCCCATGGCCTTCTAGGCACGCGACGTTAGAGTCCAAAATTACTTCTGGAACTGCATCTCTATCACTCTCCCTCCTTCACTACACTCATTATCACGGGCCATTCATACCACCCTGCCTGGGGTACTCTGCCTCCCCCCAGGTCTTCCCATGGCTGGCTGCATGTCCATGTGTCACGTCCCTTATGACCTGCCCCAGGGTGGCCGTCCCTAAGCTTCGCCAACTCAAGTCTCTGTCACATTACAGCCTTTCTCTCTCTTCTCTTCTGAACTGTACTTTTTATGCTTAATCATCTGTCTACCCCTGCTTAACATGGAGACTTCAAGAAATCATGTCCATCCTTTTGAACACAGTACCCAGAGAATCTGACACATAATAGGTCTAAATAAAATTTTATATTCACGAGTGACATTTCAAGTCTTTCCTTCACTGTGCATCTTTCTCCCTTGACTTAATATTGCTATTTTCTTCCTCTAATCAGCTGTAAGAGTTGCACATTCTTGAGGATTATTATGTGAAACACTTTGCATACATTATATATTTTAATCTTTGTAAGAACTCAGTGAGGTAACTAATAATATGCCCGTGGAAAGTGACAATGCTTATAAATATCAGAACCAGAATTCAAACAAAGGTCAGATGTTTTCAAAGCTGATCATCTTGTTATTAAGCTCAGTAACTATCTGCCACCTGAGGTGAATGTCTTTTATTTCCTCTTCTTGCTTGGATCTATACGGTGATATTAAAGTGAGGTTTTTGATTGTGCTCAGGTTCTCACTTTATAACATTCTTTCCCACTCCAACCTCTCTCCTACCCTGAATCCTGGGTTTTATCGTACAATCTTGATGTGGTTAGGAGTTCTCTGAACATCTTGGCTTAGTGTTCTTCCACCTTTCAACAGCAAGGAGCACTGACTCAGGCACATTGTAGACATGCTGTCAAAGCTTGTTAAGTCAATGAACTAAATGGATAGACAGGTGATGAAAATAAGAAAAATCTCCTGGAAAGGTCTTCAAAGTACACACTGGTTCTGCTCTGAGTAGAATCTACTGTCCAAACTAACACGGGGCAAGTTGTGTACTTATATGTTAAAATTAACCAGTCCTTTCAAAATTTATTAATTAATTCTAGGGAATTGACTTCAGATCAAATATTTCCTCCCTAGATCAACAGCTCATAAAACACGAACGTAGGCTCACACAAACGCATGCACACAAATGGACTCATCTTCTGGATGCTTTCTGTCTCCGGAGAATTTTCTTAAATTTACATTGATTCTCAGTGGCTTTCCTGCAAGTCAATGGCCTTCCAAAATACTGAACGGAAAGGCTATTGAATGGAAACATTACATATTGAGTTGGTTATCTATTTTTAAGCATCGGTTGAGAACACCGAAGTGAGGAAACACAACTCTATATAATTTAGATCACTTAGTAAGACTGGGAATTAAGACAACAATGTTATTTTGTGGACGTAAACCAGCTTCTACTTAACATTCAATGCTTTTCCCGAGTACCTACTGGGTCTGGTATTTTCTAGGCACCACAACTACAGTGGTAAACAAGACATTATGAGTTTGCTCAAGGGAGGCACAGTAGAGTGGAGAATCAGTTATTAAATAAATAAACCTGCAAGGACACACCTATAGTGAATTGTGATAAAGTATTTTAAGAAAAGGAGGAGGAATAGTGAGGAAGAATTAGAGGAGGAGGGGCTGTTGAAGAAACTGTATTTCAATTGGCATTTGAACATATAACTTGGGCATAGAGTAGCGGTGATGGTTGAAAGAGGAGAAGGGAAGGTAAATCTGGGGGAGAGGATGGTATGTGTGAAGTGTCCCCCGTTTTGAGACAAGAAAAAGACTGGCAAGCCTGAAGAACACCAGTGTGGTGGGATTGAAGTCAGCAAGTGAGACCCCAAATACAGAGAAGAGCCCATATTTTGCAGGTAAACCAAAAAAGTGAAGCTACTGGCAATGGCTGTTAAAAATATATTGTCATATGTATTTTTCAGTGATAAGCCTGATTTAATCAGATGCCTCTGTATTTCTTTACAAAGTCCCCGTGAGTTAACGTACTTCATTATTTAAAAGGCGGTTACTGAATGACTGAAATACACAGAGCACCACCCTCTGCACTGATTACATTTGGAAATGACCTGCCATGCTAAAGTAAGCTTGATCACTTACAAATTGGATCACAGAATACGCTTTTTACAGGATTAAAAATATGCTTTGTATTCAATAGCCTTGAGTTGGCACACAAGTAAGTAACTGTCAGGATTTGTGATTTGGACCAAGGATCAGGCTCTAAATCTCCCTCCCTCAGGTTGAGTCTTGGTTCAACTGCTTCCTGACTGCAGGCAACCTCATTGTCTTCCCTGAGCCTCCGTCTGCTGTTCCGTAAACTGGGGACTGTGGTGAAAATCATCCTGGACACACAGCTGTCTCTACCTGGGGGACACCTAAACAGATGATGCACATGAAACACGGACTTCAGTGTCTGTCATGTATTATGGACCTAGTAATGGTAACCATCATATTTCACTCCACACACTGAACCAGAAGAATCTTTTCTTTTTTACCATGACTTTCAGTTTGCGGGCATTTACGTGATGCTAGCCATACCTGGCGGATGGTTAGCACTACCAGAAATAATCATTTGATTAGTCTGGGAATCCGGCTGGGCAGCTGGAGTTGTCAAGCTCCCCAGGAGACGCTAATGTGCAGTGATGGTTGCCGATGACTCACCTGGAGGCTGTTTCGGGAGGAAGACAACATCTAGCTGCACTCTGCATCCCGACACTCCTCAGGGAAGAATTCAAATAAGCGGTGAACTTGCCAGACGACAGGTGAAAGAAGGCACGCACTGCAGCGTTCAGAAGCCTGAAAGATTCATGCACGGTTTTCCTGGGGCCCCGTTAGCCTGATGTATTCTGTTTGGTGGCTGTGAACACTGACCGCTCTTAACCCTGGGTTCCTAGCTCCCGCTGCCTCTTTGCAGAACCCAGTGACACTAAAAGCCAAAATTACTCTTTTGGGTCACGAATAGGAACATCTTTACATGATAAAGTGTCAATACATTTAATGGTCTCCCAGCATCCTGAAGAAGCTATGTGTTTCCGAAAGTGTCTGATGAACTTGAAGGCATACCTTGCAGAGAATATTTGAGACTACAGATTACCATGCTCTTTCACAACTGGTGCAAAAAATCCCAGTGATCCCCCTGAATACAGGAAAATTAACTGCTCGAACATGACTTTCAAGTCTCTTGAGCCACAATTTCTAGGTACATCGAACTTGTCTTGCACGAACCCTGTGTTGTAACCAAGTGATCTACTTACTGCTTTGTGCTTTTGCCCTCTGTACCAGTGGCTTTCAAACTGCAGTATGCGTGCCAGTCAGCAGGAAATCTTGTGAGTACCTAGTTATTAGCATTTATTTGTGCTCATGAGTGGAGTTGGGAGCGTGATGAGTGTCTACATTTCTAACAGCCTGCCCATTGATACAGTTGCTGGGTTGCTAGAACTGTGCTTGGGTAACGAGGCACTACACAAGCTAATGCAACATCAGGACACCTAGATGGCTCAGTCTTGTCCTCTGCGGATCTCATTTCTACTTATCTTTGATGTTTATGTGACAGGGTGATTCACTGACATACTAATTTGTTTTCTTTCCCTCAAGGTCCTTCCCATTCTCCACCCATTTCCCAAATTTAGCATGATCTCATGTGCCTCCTTGTCTCAAGAGGGATTTTTGTTTCTGGACCAAAAGAAAGGTGGCTTGTCAGTCCCATCCCAGTCTGTTCTGTGTTTCCCTGAAGCCTACGCCACTGAGAGGAGTTTTATGGGTTTCTTGAAAGGGAGGAGACAGCCTGCTCTTTGGGAAGGAGCCGGGGGAGGGGAATCCCCTGCCTGAGAAGGGGATGGACGTCCGAGGGGCCACGTGCCTGAAGAGGTGCCTGCATGCTGTTGTGAGGGTGCTGGAACCCTAACAGCGGCGTCCCCAGCCTTGCCAGAGATGCGAGTGCCCCAAGTTTGGCACACAAACTAGACAATCCTGGGCACTAAAGGAGGGAAGCTGCTTCCTTGCCATTTTAGATAAACTCAAAATCTCTGTACAAATGGCTAGAATAAAAACACCTGATGTGATGATATTCCACGTGCCAGGGAACTGCAAAAGGTTCTAGGTTGATTTATAGGGGAAAAAATGGATGCTTCCTCTGGGGCTGAATGTTTGAATCAAGTTTCATATGTGCTACACTTACTTCCAATCCAGTCTCCCATTTGAAGCCTAATTTTCTGTCCTAAAGAGTGTCATGGCTGAGAAGAGGAGACTTGACGTTGGAATTCTGGTGGAATTCCTAACTTTGAGGTAGGTGAGCCTCAGAATTCTTATTTGTAAAAATGTGCTCATAGCACTTTCTTCCTAGGATAGTTGAAAGGGTTAGAAAGGATACATGTTAAGCATGTGGCATGTAGTGTCTGATTAGTAAGTGTTTACTGTTCTTGCACCTCCTAACTCTACTACGATTATGATCGCCACATTCATTTTTATTATATAATCAAAGCAGCATTTTACTCTCCCAGTTTGACATGCTCAGAGTTCCCAAAGCAATGTAGTATACATCCCTTATTTGAGTATTATTCCAGATCCTCCTACACACCAACTGAGCACTAAAAAAAAGAACTTTTGACCATGACGTTGCCCGTGAATGTATTACCTACTCCAGACAGTCATTTTCCCATGTGTCTCGGTGCCACATCTACTGCATGAACTCTGAATACAGAATTCACGCTTTCTACTTCTTTGCAATCTATTAGTGATGAGTGTCTTGTAAATAACAGATACTCAGCAAATATTCAGCAACTGGTTGTTGCAAAGCAATGACTTTTAATAATTTAAGAGAAGAGTAGGAGAAGTTTCAGAGGTAATTTTGGCAATCTGGGATTTGAGAAAGTACTGTGTTTTATTCTATATTACATCCATATTGATGTAAGATTAACTGTGTCCAAGTAGGATACAACCCTACTTAATTGCCAAGTAGGCTACACATTAGGGTACGTGCAACTATGGGGACCAGAGCAGGGGTAAGCAGACTAGTAAAGAAAACCACTTTTTCTTCATCTGTCATATAAATATTTTTGCAAATCTTTTGGACCTAGCGTCTGTAGGAAGAAATCATTATGCTGTTAATCCAATCAAATAGCTTGTGTTTTTAGAAGTGATATTGTTGTATGTGTGTGAGGAGAATGTGACAACCGATTCCTTAGAATTCAGTTGGTTAGGAGTTAAATTCTACCCTAGCGACACAAACTTTCCAGCTGCTGTCACAAATACAGTAATTACTCTGGTCAACGTTCTCCAAGAAACTCCAGCTGCCTTATCAAGCTTGCTTTGTCAGAAAGCCTTCTTTCATGTTAGGGGGCTTGACTTGTGGAATCACCAAGATGGTGCCAGTGAAGGAGCTGGAAAAATCTATATATTTCAGAAGCCGTATTGTGGCTTTTATTTTTGCTTGACTTTGAGGTTCTAATAATATCTACTGTGCTTTTAGACAATCTTCCCCTGAATTTTAGGGACTGCAGAAAATAAGAATCTGTGGCTTTTTTCTTTGAAATTAAATGCATACAAAATCAGCACTAACAACGGCCATGAATGCAAATCTCTACCCACCTAACACAAACAAAAGTGAAGCTAGCAGTACCATATTCTTTGTATGCTTCAGATGTTATCCCCTCAATGCGATGAGCCTCTGAATGGAAGCCTTACTCTAGACTAGTCCGAGGTCGAGAGTGGTTTATTTCAGCAGTGTATGAAGGGAAATTCCCTTAATCAGTGTAAGTATCATGGACTAGGCGCCCTTCAGAGATGACTTGCAGGTCATATGATTACTCGTCATGTCATTTCTTCTTTTTTTCTGTGGGAGAAGATTCAGTGAGGATGAACCAGGGAAAAATTCACTTAGAGTCACATGCCAAGAAAGGGCTATGTGAGGAAAGAAGAGCAAAGTGGCGTCAAAAATGGAACCGATTGAAGCAGAATTAGAGTCCAAACCCTGTGTGACGGCACTGAGCCACGGAATGTTTCAGTAGGAGGCCAGATGTAATAAGCACTGGGAGTCAGGCAGCAGATGAAAAAAGTGAAGTCCTCACTCTCATCTAACTTATATCCTGTTTGGGGAAAGGCTGAGATAACTATAAAGAATGACAAACAAAACAGATTTAATAGTGATGATTACTATGAAGGCCAGGAAGGATAAATGAAGTAAGGAAAGGAAACTTGAGGCTATTTTATATGTAGGGATCAGGGAAAACTACTCTGACATTTGAAATTTGAGTTAATACCTGAGGAATAAAAAGTGCCAGGACCACGCAGAAATATACTTAGGGAAGGAGAAATCCAGGCACAGTGAAGTGCAAAAGCCCTGAGGCATAAAAAGGTTTGAAATAAGTCAAGATTTCTTTTTTAAAAACACAGCAAACTTGAACTTTAGGAATAAAAGGTTACCTGCTCGGAGATTAATTCAGAGAGACTGGCAGAGTCTTGTGGGCCAGAGTAAGGAAATTGCATTTGAAGCGCAATGGTGAAATATAACATTGCTTATGTTTCAAAAACTTGTTTGTCAGCTATAAAAAATTGCAATTTGAAATAAACAAAACCAATAATACGATTTACAATAGCCCCCCCCAATTAAATAGTTAGGTATAAATCTAAGAAAATATACACAAGATTTGTAGGAGGAAAAAACCGCCAGTGAAAAAACATCTAAATCAGTGGAGAGGTACTGCGTGTTCACAGGCTGGGAGACTTGATGCCATCAATATGTCAGTTTTTTCCAGTGTATCCACAGATTCAACCTGATCCCAATCCATGTTCTAGCAAGTGATTTTATAGATACAAATAAACTGATTTAAAATTTATATGCAAATGCCAAGGACATAAAATATCCAACACAATACTGAAGCAGCAAAACAAAATTGGGTCACTAAACTATCTACTTTGATACTTGATACGAAGCTACAATAATCACAACACCTTATTTATGGCCAAAAAAATGGACACATAGATCAATGTGACAATCTAGAGACCAGAAATAATGCCCCACAAATTTGGTTAACTTACTTTTAACAGAGGCACAAGGCCATTCCATGGAGAAAGGACATTCTTTTCAGCCAATGTGCTACAAAAATAAGTACACTTCCACACAAAATATGAACCTAATTAAAGATAAAAAACTATGGCACACAATTTTGCATAGGATCCCTTACACAAAGATTTGTTTAAAATGGATTGTGTATCTAAATGTAAAATAAAAAGCTAAGAAAATTCCCAGCCAGATGATCACGGTTCAACTCCTCGGTGATGCCATGTTGGTAGCATAGAGTCTCGCTATGACGTGATGAGAACAGCCCCTCACTTCTGTGGCCTTTCCCCCCCAAATCCCCACAGTTCTAGTTTAACCATAAGTTAAAAAAACCCAATTCAAAGATATTCTACAAAATGCCTCTTCACTACTCAAAACCCTCAAAGTCATCGAAAACAGGGAAATGCTGAGCAACGGTCGCCGTCTAGAGAAGCCTAAAAAAACATGTCAGCTGAGGACATCGTGGGGTCCTGATAAAATCCTGGACAGAGAAACAACCTTGGGTAAAATAGGAGAAAGTCTACGTCAAGTCTGAACTGTAGGTAGTAATAACGTCAACACTGGTTAATTAGTTGTGACAAACACACCACCGACGTATGATGTTAATAACAAGGCAAAGTGAGTGTGTTACGACTTCACAACTCTTCTGTACATGGGAAGCTATTCTAAAAGAAGACTTTCACTAAAAAGTCAACTGTGGCATGATATTCCCAAATACTCATAAGAACTAAACCAAGAGGCCATCAGCAGGAAAACAGATACACAAATTCCGGTCTAGGCTCACAGGGACATGTTACACTGCACTAGAAATAGCCAACTTCTCACGCACGCCAGAGCATGAATGCATTTCAAAAATATGTTGTTGAGGAAAAAAGCCAGAACCGAAGAACACATACCACAGATTCCCTTTATGTGCGTTTCCATGCGAAAGAAACCAAAATAGTGGTTGCCTAGAGGCATGGGGATTGGAAGAGAACATGAGAGAAGTTTCTGAGGTTCTGAAGATGTCCTATGTCCCAGTTTTGGTAGTGGTTGTATAAAGTATGTATTTATTGGAACTCACTGAATTGTATTTTTACGTGAGCCTTTCGCAGCATGTGAATTTTACTTCAAAAACACCTACATGAACATTTTTAAAATACTTGGCTGCTTGGGGGAGAATGCATTTCAGGAAGAGCACTATGACGGAAACCCCTTACGAGGCTGCTTGGCAGACTGGAGGAAAACTATGAAGTAAAAGAGGACGAGAGAAATAGGTGGGTCGGGATGTACCTTGGAGCTGGAGGCAACCAGGACTTGCTATTTTATTAGATGTGGAGAATTAGACATTCTTTTGGAGAGAACGCTGAACTTAATCAGCAGACTCGGGCATGAATTTCAGCTTGGCTACTTTTCAATTTCGTGATCACACATGAATAGTTTCATAAGCTGGGGCCTTTCATCTCTTGTCTTTGAAGTTCGCCAGAGATATTCTGCCCAGCTCACAGGTTCCAGAAACAACTGAATGAGGTGATACATGTAGCAACAGTTTATAAATTGTAGCATATTACAGATATTAAAATTATTATTAAATACATGATATAAGATGGTGACAGGATGGAAGAGTTTACCATGGGTTCTTTAACCGTCTCAAGCACATAAAACATTGCAGCTTAAGAAAGAGCTCTGCTTCTCTGGAGGGATGCTACAATTAAGACTCTTAAATTAAGAATCCCCAACTACAGGTAAGAAAGCACGTTTTAAATACCTGGTAAGAGATTAAGGTTGCAGTACTGAGCAAACAGTGCTATGTAGTGTCTATTATGAATCTTCAAAAATTCTATGCACACGCCTCCCTGAAAGACAATGACACCTCAAACTCAGTATTGCTTGCGTCTGCTTGCAAATAAGCACAGAGAGGTATTATTATATCTTCAGAAGAACTTATCTGGGACAATATCACTCTAACTCTGCTTGCTCAGAACTCTCATGATTAAGAGAGTTAAGGTGACAGCCAAGTCCAAGGTGACAGCCAATCAAATGTTACTCCACCAAGGTTTCCTAGGCAACTGACACACAGCTGAAGAAACGAACACACACAGTTGAGGAGAAAAGTACTGCAGCAATGTCATCACACTGATATTTTTCTTTCTTAAAAAGAATATATATGAGAGGGGAGGCCCCCCAAACCCAGTTTTTATAAAAAATTGTGTATTTATCCTTACACGTTTAAACTTCAGTCACCTCCAAAGTACTTTCCATTTGACGCAATACACCTACTGAGAAGTTTTCCCACAGCTTAAAACAGTTTTTGAACTTGTCAGCTTTGATGCTTTTTAGGGCTTCCGCTATTTTTTGTTTCACCTCTTCCATATTGGCAAAACATTTCCCCTTGAAGACATTTTTCATCCTGGGGAACAAAAAAAGAGTTGCCTGGGGCCAGATTGAGTGAATAGGGAGGGTGGGGCATGGTGGCCACGCCCCTTCCCTATTTTTTGGTCAAAACTGCTGAACACTCTGCGCATGTGGGCAGGTGTCCTCATAAATCATCCATCAAACTGGACAAAGATGCTGAAAAAATTTTCAAAAGCAATTCACTGAGGCCGAACACAGCCTCTCATAATAATGCCAGCTGGTACACTGATGCAGATGGGTTCATAGGATATTTCCCCAGTGGGGAAAGCCCGTACTACAAGGGCCCGCCCTCCAGAAGATACTTCCATTTTCTGAGTGTGTGTGTGTCCCCCAGACACACAGAAACACAGCAGTAAGTACCAGCCTAGCAGTGAGACAGAACCAGAACACCCTTCTTGTTCATGATCCTACTGTCTTCTGAAATACAGTTGCAGATGATACTATTGAAAATAATAAACTGATTTGTAAACTGTGTTTAACTTCCTAGAAAAGATTTTTGGGGTAGCATTCCTGCTCCATCCTCATTCTAAGCTGATACATGTTTGGAGTATTTTTGTATAAAAATCACATAGGCAAGTTATTGAAAAAAAAAAACATATATTTGACTTCTTAATGTGTAGAATGTAGAACATATCCAAGACAGAGTAGGTTCTTATTAAAAATGGCTGCATCAATAAAGAAACAGCAGTGAACTTTCTGATTCTATAATGTTCCTGTTTTATCCTGAACTCAAGGCACACTCGTGATTCGCGCGGGGATGATGAGCAAGCACCAGATTTAGAAGGCAAAGGAGTAGCAGTCTTTGGCCATTTTCTCTCTTCTCATTTGCTTCAACTTTCTGTACATCTGGGGTACACTCGGTGTATCCTAGCTAAGGTCTCAGTAAATGAAATAAATCCCTGCCTCTCACCTTTATGTTCCAGTGTGAGGATTTAGCACTTTGAGAAGAGATGAACCCAAGTAATGAATGCATTTAAAAAAACATACATTAAGTTCTTGCGATGTGCCAGGTGCTGGGCACGCTGACTGGTATCCTAACTGATTTTGAACGAGTACTTAATATATAAAAATTCACTGTGTGCTACACCCAGCCAAATATGACAGACTTTTTAGAGCTGCAAAGAACTGTGTTGGTGTGTGGCCAGACTCAGGATCTCTAAATCCTTGAATGTGATGTCATCAGCAACCACCACCACAGATTAAGAAGCTCAGTGGTGCACAGAAAACCAGCCAGACAAAAGTGTTTCGTTTACTAGCTTGGCCTTTAACTCTAAGTCCTACCTGCTTGATTTCTTCACCTGGTATTCACGCAGCAGCCTCCAGAATTTCTAAAAGTTGGTTTGAGTTACCTTCAAACCTATACTAGAGGAAAGTTTAAGTGTCCAGAACACAAAGTATACTGCATAGGGAATCATAGCTGCTTGTTTAGCCCTGTATCCCGAGTGCCTACCTGGGACAGAGGCTGAGCTCAGTAAATTCCTGGGTGAAAGAATGAACACTGACTGGCTCTTTTGTGTCTTTTCCCCCCAGGACCCACCTGAGTAGACCACAAGGAGGGGGGAGGGGCATCTGAGAGGAAGCCTTGATCTCCTGGAGGGATGAGATGGAGTCACTAACATTTGAGAGTCATTTATTCTAATTCCCTCACTCAGTGAATACAAATAAAGAATTCCATGGAAGGGTGATGTCTGCTGAAGGTCGTATGGGTAGGTCCATCTCAGGACAATTTCTGAGCCTGTTTCATCTCCCCCCTGTACCACAGTACGACTGTGAAGAATTAGCGGGCCGACTGCCGGCTGATGAAACTCAGCTCGGCCCCTTTAAGGGACCTGACCCATTGGAAAGCAGAATCTGGACCATGAAGGGTAAACACCTGCATGGAAATGATACTAGTAGAAAAATTCAATGTTACGATTTTTAAGGCATCCTACATTTCCAAATGGTGTGCAGATCCCATTTTAAAAACTTTTTCACGTGTATGTGGAAATAAAGATCTGGAGTGACCTACAATGAACTGCTGTCAGAGGTGTCTGAGTGACAGAATTTTATGCCATCTCATCATTATTGGCATATAAAGTTGAAATAAAGAGCTAACACATTTATGATTAGCTTTAAGATAAATATATGAATACATAATATTACATATGAAGACATCTGAGTTTGTTGTAGTGTTTGGCATGTGGTAGTTTCCAGTGTATTTTTCAATGTTTTATATGTAATTTATGCACACACACAAGCATACCTCCAGTAAACCCTTTAGAATACTGAATAAATTACTACACTCTTTACACAGTTAAAAATGAACTGAACTAGGTTTTGTTTCTAAATGGAAAACATTAACTATAGAACTTTTAGTCCTGATTTGGCTGTACATTTTATACTGAAATGGATTGTGCTATCAAGAATTGATCATGTTGCCTGCAGAGCTTGGATTTTATGAAAAACTCAAAGAATGTATAAAGCCTTACACATACAGCTGAAGATATCCGAAGGGGAATTATTTGAAAAAGAGAACAAGGCTGCCGATGAAAAGAAAGGACATTCTGCTTCTCCTTGAGAGACATAGCTCACCAAAGCAAAAATCACTGAACTAATTACACCCTGGTTGTAGTTGTAAAACTGTCAAAATACTTCCAGATACCATTTCCTTCTGTGTGTGGATAGCCAAAGATAGAGGAAAAAAGACAGAAAGGAATACTGCCCGATACAGCTATTCTTAGCCGGTTCTCTCAGGTGGTTGGTTAATCACGGGGATTAATTAGCAAGCAGCTACTGCGAGAACTTGATCTTTTTCCCTTGATTCTTAGTCTTACATCATCAGGTATTTTCTAAAGTTAGGCTTAACTCGTCCATAAATTAAGTATGGACGCTTGCCTCAGGGAAGAAGACTCGCAGGTATCCATCCCGACAGCAGGAGTCGTGCACAGAGTGCAGAGTGAGGCAGCGACTTGAAAAATACATTCGCTCCCACCCACACCTTCTCCCACGGACAAATGCTGTACCTCTCTGGGCCAGAATTCTACTCCAGCAAATAGATTTAGCAAAACAAAAAGGAAAGAAAAAAAGGCAGGGGAGAAAGAGAAAAGAAAAGCCTGTCGGAGGTGTAACACCTGCATAAAACTGAGTATCTAATTGTGCCCACACTCCCAAAATAGGACTTTCACAGCCACTGAGCGCTGCTGAGAACCAGTGCATGTGTCTAAATGAGACACAGTTACGCACGTACGGTGGGGGGAGGGGCAGTGGGCGAGGAAATAGGAAGACACTTGATGGAAGTGACCGTAACAACCTTCCTTTGATAATTCTATATCCTGAACTTGTTAAGAAAACTACCTACTTCCTGCCACCCCAGTCTGGGGCCCCATATTCCAGAAGCTGGTCTACAGTTTCATATGTAACAACAGCCCACTGAGTCTGCACTGAACATCACCATTCATTTTTTTAATGAAATTTTGAGCCTGTGCTAGAGCCGTGAGGATGGAGCTGGAGTGGATGGGAGGTGGGAGTAGCTGCTATCAAGTAAGTCTGACCCACTTCTTCTCTCTTGGACCTTCTGGTTCTAAAAACACATTATTTTTATATGATATCAGTAATTTATATATTTGTGAGTTTATACAGAATGCCTTTACATTGTATATATAAAATATAGAACCTGCCCTAGCTGGTGCGGCTGAGTGGATTGCAAACCAAAGGGCTGCAGGTTCAATTCCCAGTCAGGGCGCATGCCTGGGTTGCAGGGCAAGTCCCCAGTAGGAGGCACACTAGAGACAACCACATATTCATGTTTCTCTTCTTCTCTGTCTCCTTCTCTTCCCTCGCTCTAGAAATAAATAAGATCTTTTAAGCAATATATAGGACCTGAATATTTATTCTTACATAATGGGGAAAAAAAGCCTGAATAATTGTTGTTGGGTTTCAGAAAAACGGACAACCATAGGGCTAAATAAGAGGTAAGGCACAAACCATCTGACTCAGGAGGAAGTGCCAGTGAGTGTGCTTTGTACTGAGGAACTGCGCTGGGCATTCCACGGGCACCTTTGTTTTCCCCTTTTGTTCTCCGTCTGACCTGCATATCTGTCATTGTCATCTGGAACAGAAGCCAGGATATTTTGGGGATCACAGTCAACCTGAATCATAGTCTCCATGAAGAATGGAAGAACAGTTGGAAGGCTTCCAGGGAAATGACCGCAAAGTTGTTTAAGAAGCAAGATTTCTTTGCAAGTTACATCCCTTCTTTGAAGCTCTGAGATGACAGCTTTGGGGTCTCTCTCAATAAGCAGAGATTCAGTGTGTGGCACGCAGGTACTTTCTCGAAGCTCCAAATGCACTGTAACACCATAACATTGTCACGCAATGACAATGCTTTGCTTTGTGATTATTTATAAGGAAGATAAACAAGTAGGTAAGAGGGAGAGAAATTATGATCTCTTATTACAGAATAACCTAGACATTCAAGTTTCTGTTAGATTCTCCAGCTTTCTGCTTCATCAGAGTATTGTAAATGTTCATTATGGAAGTCTCAAAGTTATTTGTGTGTAAAGACAAGTTAACTGAGATAATAATAAGTATATCATCATAAAACGTTACTGAATGCTTAATATACATGCCTGGCATTGTGAGAGGCATTTCTTATTCATGTAATTTCATTACAACTTGTTTGTGACAATGGTTAGAGTTATCCTCCAAATATTTCTAGGTTTCTTCCAAGGTCCATGAAAAGAATACACTTTCCTGCCCCCTTGAACTTGAGTGAGGCCGTATGACTTTTTTACGGCTTGTAAAACATCTGTAGTCAAAGCCAAGTCAGTACACAATTATCTGTTCTCTGGTGACCAACAAAATTTTATGTGGTAACTATTCTATCAGCAAAGCTTCCAGAGTAAGAAAAAATAAGCAGAGCCCCCCACTGCCGGGTGACCCTCAAAGGACGCATAGCATGTATAAGTAAGAGAAAAACAAACAGACCTTTGTTGCATATGCCAAAAAATTTTGGAATTGTTTGTTATCACAACATAACCTGTCCTGCACTGTCTTAATTAATAGGTGATCCAGTAGATATTATCTGCATTTTAGCAATAAGTTAAAGAAATAAATGTTCTTGTTTGCTCAAGGTCAAAGAGTCAGTAAAAGAACTTTAGCACAATTCCTTCTGACATTTGAGCCCAAACATTGATCACTAGCTTTATTTTATGGACTTGGATTAGAACTTACAATACATTTACTTTTTATAAACTTACTTAGACTTAGTAGTCCTTGAAAAGACTTGCTTGTGATACCATTTCTTTGGGATTTCTTTCTGAAGTTAAATCAATAATATAAAAATACCATCTATTGTACTGTATGATTTACAAAGAATTTTCACAAAGAGTAACTCATTATAGCTTCACAATAAACTTGTGAGTTAGTCAGGATAGGCATTATCCTGTTTCTACTGGTAAAGAAAATCAAAGTACAGAAAAGTTGACAGTTTGTTGACATGCTCAAGGGCAAAGAGCTAGGCAATGACAATGACAAATTTGAGGATGAGAATCCCAGAGTCAAGAATATTCTCCAAAGACACTGGAGGAAAGAGGTCTGTAAGGGTAGTGATTATTACAGCACACTGGAGATACACCTGATGTTACACTCAACCCTGCAAACAATTTGCAATTTTGTTTTGCAATCCCTTTGAAAAGCCTCTTCTCCAAGTTGAAATAGTGGCCGCCTCCTTGGAACCCCTCAGCACCACACTCTTCCTATGGAACGTTCTCCGTCAGCCTTGGGGTAACAGTGCAAGCCTTCAGATGTTGATGTGCCAAGCACAACCCAATGATGAACTCAACCTTCACCAAAAGCTTGAGAAATACCTGCTATTCTCTTCCTTTTAAGGGGGGAGAAAACCTAAGACAGAGAAGTAGAGTGACTTTCCCAAGATCAGAGGACACAGGTGGGGGAAACAGTGGAAATGGTGAGCAGTGTTTGTGGAGCAGCATCGAAAGGTCTAACACACATGCAATTGGATCCTTACAGGGCTATTGGGGGAAAGAGTGGAGTAGCGAGTACATTTCCCAAATTTGATGAATGGCAGAAATTCAGTGCTTCTAAAAGCTCAGCAAACGTAAGAAGGAAAAATACAAAGAAAACTACATTTGACACCTCATTGTCAAATTACTGAAAAACAAAGATGAAGAGAAAAATCTTTACAGTGCAGAGTGAAATGGCACATTATATAAAAGAAAACAATGGTACGAATTATTGCTGACATCTTATCAGAGGTAATGGTGTTTAGAAGACAGAAGACTATTGTATTTATAGTGCTGAGAGAAGAAAAATCTTGTCACCCAGAAATTTATAGCCAAGAGAAATATCACTCAAAATGAAGGTGAAATAATAGCACTTGGAGATCAAAACTATGTTTGTTACCTGTAGACCTGCAGGAGAAGAAATGCTAAAGGAAGTTCTAGCTCAGGAAAATAATCAGAGATAAGATTTAGATGTTCAGGAAAGAACGAAGATTACTCTGAGTAGGTTTAAGATACTACATTTTATAGTTCCCTTGATTGCTCAAAATTCACATAACTGTTTAAACTGAAAATACAACATTGTATCATGGGGTATATAGCATGTAGATATAATATATAGGACAACTGTCTCACATAATGTGGAATAAATAAAGTTATAAAACTAATGGATCTGTTGTTTTACATAAACTAGTACAATATTAACTCCAATTAGATTGTAAATGTTAGAGATTTATGTTGTAATCTCCAAAGGAAACATTAGAAAATAATAATGAAAAGAGAAATGGCTAAAAAACAAGAAAGAAATTGAGATAGAGTTTTGTGAAACATTCGCACTAAAAGAAGGGAAAAAAACAAGAGACAGAAAACAATAAAGGGTGAGACGAGCAGAAAACATAGCCAACCAGTTGGCCTAAACCCAACCATATCAATAATTACGTTAAATGTAGGTGGACAAAACATGCCCAGTAAAGTCAGAGCTCATCAGGCTGAATAAAGCATGTCAGTACTTTATCTTTTCTACAAGAACTGCATATTAAATGTGAAAACACAGGTCCACTGAAAGGAAAAATGATAAAAACAATATACTCTGCAAACATTAAAGAGAGCTAGACTAGCTATTTTACTATCAAATAAAATAGACTACATGATAGCATTACTGTCAATGAAGCCAGACTTTTCAATGATATATAGGTCAACTCACTGGCAAGACATAACAATCTTAATATGTATGCACATAATAACAGCATGAAAATATATAAAGCAACATTGGGAAGAATTAAAGGGAGAAACAGATAATTACATATGGAGATTTGGCACTCCCTTTGGTAATTAAAAAACCAACGAGTCAAACAAATTAGTAAAGGCCAGGAGATCAGAACACCACCACGAAACACCCTGACTTAATTACAGGTATAGAACACTCTGCCCAAGACCTTCAGAATACTCATGTACATGGGACAGGCACTGAAATCCTAATGACTACATTATCTAACAAATGTGGGATAAAATTAGAAATCAATAACAATAAAATATCTAGGAGACTCCCAAATATTTGAAAATTCAACAATGTCAAACATTAAGAAAATAAAAAAAGCAAGCCACAGATTGGAAAAAAGGTAATGACAAAATATTTATGCCTGGAATACAAAAAGAACCCCCGCATCTCAGTAATAAGTATAACTGAATTAAAATTAAGCCAAGTGCATGAACATATGAATTTCTAATAAGCATGTAAAGATGCATTCAAAATTATTAGTTAACAGAAAAATGTAAACTAAACCACTGAGATGCTACTGCTCACCCCACCAGAATATCTAAATAAAAAGAAAAAAGAGCAACTCCAACATTGATGAGAATGTGGATTACCTAGAACTCTCGTACATTATTAGTCTGGGTGGAAAATGTTACCAGCACCTTGGAAAAATGTATGATAGTTTCATATAAAACTAAACACCTTTTATATTCACCAATTCGCTCCTAGATATTTACACAAGAGAAATTACTACATATTTCGCAAAATGACTTGTACAAAAATATCCATGGCGTTTTTATTCACAATAGCCCCACAGTGAAAACAATCTAGATGTCCACTAGAGGAGAATGATTTACACACGCACATTTGTGCAAAAGTGGCATGGTTACACCATCCAGCATTAAAGAGAAAGGAACTGACACACACCAAAATGTGAATGAGCCTCCAAACATTATGCTGAGTGAAAGACTTCTCCAAAAGGTTACATACTGTATGATTTCATTTATCTGAAATTCTAAAGCAGAACAAGATTAATCATGGTGAGAAATGATCAGAACAAGGATTGGCTCTGAGAGGGACTGGGATATCCTTGACTAGTGAGAGAAGCATGAGAAAATTTGCGAGATGATGGAAATGCTGTATGTTCATTTGCTAAAACTTATTGAAGGGTCCGTTTAAGATGTGTGACTTTCAGGAAGGTGCCTTCTTCATTACAACAGAAGGCAAAGAAGGAATCGGGCTAATTACCTTTTATCTATAATGTTGATGGGTTGAGGTTCATTCATCTTTGATTCTTCATTATTCCCAGGAGAGTATTTTTAGATATAATATGTTTCCATTAATTATTGTTTCTGTATTCCCTCTTCCTGTTTTATTCTGTTAAACATTTTTTATAAACCATGGTAACAATGAAGTTACTGATGCCCTTGCCAAGTATTTTAATAGGCACATGCTAGTTTTAATTCTCGCACTTATGTGGTTCATGTGGTATAGTCGCAGATGCATAGTTCAAAGAAGGTGAGGCCTGTTTCTCTTTTTTCTTTTTTAATCTTCACCCAAGGACACTTTTTTTCATTGCATTTAGAGAAAGAGGAGGAGGGAGAGAGACATCGACATGACAGAGAAACATCGATCGGTTGCCTTCTCATACACGACCCAACCAGGGACAGAACCCGCAAACCTGTCCATGTTCCCTGATCTGGAATCAAACCTGTGACCTTTTGGCTTTTGGGATGATGCTCCAACCATCTGAGCCACACTGGCCAGGGTGAGGCCTATTTCTGACACTCTCTACCTGTTTAGATTAAGAACTGGGATGCTGGAAGATGTGGCCTAAGTGTCTAAGAATTTTACTGGTGTGACTTCCACCTACTAGTGAAAACCATTTCAGCCCGGTCTTCTGCAATTCTCCACTTTTAGTGGTTATATGTAGCCAAGTAGTTTTGCGACGGAATTTGAATCTGTTTATTTCTTGAAGCAATCTATTAGAAACCCCAATCATTCTAACAGAAGCTTATAGAAGGAAGGAAAAACCAGCTGCCTGACTCCTGACTTTAAATTCTCCTGACAGGCCTCGCCTTCCTTGGGAAGTTGTCCAGGGGAAGTAAGTCATTTGAGGTTCTTGTCCAGAAAGCCCTTTTGGGGTTGGATCACAATATTCTTTGTTTTAATCAAACTCTCATTTTAAGAAATGAAGCAAAATGTGTAAAAAATCAAGAAGTTGTAAACCTTCATCCCAGAGATTATATTTTTCTTACACTCTAAATAAAAACTAACTTTGGATGTAGAGTTCAGTTTGTTGCCATGCTCATCCATAAAACGTAAAACCCTTTCTGTGTGTGAATGGCCTTTCTGGCTGGTACCACCTACATGTTGTGCATTTGGTTTGTTTCCACTTTTGTTTCCAGGAATAATTTCGAAGAGTCACTCAAGTTTCAATTTAACTTAGAAATAGGGAAATAAAAACGTTTTTTCATCTCTCAGGCTTAGCTCTTTGAAATTGCAAATTAGAATCAAATCAGGTCTAGAAAATTTCCGCAGGTGAAGTGATTTCAAGCAGTGTTAGCTGAGCCAGTACAGTCTAATTTTAAGGTTTCTGCAACTGTGTGTATGTGCCGAGTAGTAATCAGGATGACTCAGCTGCAACCTTCGTGATGCTTCACTTGTCAGTGGATTCACTTAGCTTTCTCCTTCATTTCCAGAAATGTGTAGAAACTATGTTAATGGACCAACATTCTGAAACTAGTTTTAGGAAAACTCTTATTCTTTAGCCTTGTTGCATTAAGCATAATGGTCCATCAGTTTTTGTTTAGTGACCAGAAAGTGGGAGAAGAGCTTGTGTCCAATAAAAGGAGTGAGCTGTGTTGCTGATCTGTCCTCAGTCTTGCTAACAAGCCATTTCACCAAGGAGAAACTCCTCATGGACATGCCTGTGCGGGTGGCCTCTGTGTTTGAGACTCCTGGGTCTCTCTGGCAGCTGCTACTGAACATGCTGTTACCAAACTTGGCTGCTAGGCATTTGAAATGGTGGCTGTAAAGGGCTCCCCAAGGCTCTGAAGGGACTGGGGAGCTATCAAACCCTGAGTAATGTTGCATTATGGTTGTTAGTGACTGAAAACCCTGGAGGGAAGAATGTGTGTGGCTTCTCCACCTGCTGAAAGCAATTCTGTTTCACTGGTCTCTTCCCCTTACTCTTTTCCTAGCATTAAACTTTGATTTCTTTTTTTTTTTTTTAGCTTGGAAAAATTAGCTATGGAATAAGAATTAAGACTTTACATCTTCTGTTTCTTTTTTTATTTTTTGACTTGCATGTTACTGAGATAGTCTGAATAAATGTTATTTGGAATGTTGAGGGGTTGCTTTTAAAAGGGATAAAATAAAGACTATACTTTCAGGGATCATTTCTATAGTTTGTTACTAAAAGGGACAAAATATTCAACTTCGACTTCAGTAAAATAAATTTTCCTTTAAAAATTAACAAAGTCCATGATTTTTGTGACAAACTCAGAAATGACTGACTTCAGTAACTTTAGTGGAATTTATAGAGATGATTATTTCTATTTCTCAACTCTGCTTTCTTCTCTCTTGGGATTGACATAAAGCTATCAAGAACTCTCAACCTCTCCTTCTGCAAATAGCTCCTTAAACAGTCCTTGTGTTCACCCTCATTGGACCGACTTGGGTCATGTACCCATTTATGAGTCGACCACTGCAAATTCTTCAGGTTGGCTTGGGCCTAGGTTATACTCATGTCTGGAGTTCTGATAGAGCGTGGATGAAAGTCAGGGACTTTAAATCAGGGGTTGTGATTAGAAGAGTGGGAAATGATTCTGTTTTATTAAATACAAAATAATTCTACCTAATCCATTCATCAAAAAAGTTTAATATGAACAATTGTTCTGTGGGAAGTACTATGCTAGGGACTGAGTATTAAGACTTAAATAAGACATGCTTCTACTTTTAAGAGGTCTATAGTCTACTGGGGAGGCAAATGTGTAAGAGAATTCCTATTACAGTGTTATTTGTGCATAATAAAATCACGAGTGAAGTGCTGTATGAAACAGAGGAGGTTAATAATTAATATTAATATTATTTTTTGTCTGGGGCATGCCAGGTCGAAGGGCAGGCAAAGGTGTGTTTGGAAAGGCACCAGTGAGGAAGTTGTTTGAATACACCTGGAAAGATAAATGAAAATAAGAAACAAACAAACAGAGAAATGGAGAGCCATTTAAGAAGGGGGACAAAATATTTTCTACCAATTATAGATGGGAGATATAGCTTCCGTGAGGCAAACATGCCAGTCAGTAAACTACGATGATTGGACCTTCAACCTATTCTCTAGTTGTTTTATGTCTATACAATCCTTAGCTTTGGGTTGTTTTATTTTCTTCTTCTTTTTTTAAATAGGAAAGTAGCCCAGAGTGGAGTCTGACAGACCTAATGATAGGGAATTAACTCATTTAATCCATATGGCATCTCATGAACATATAGACAAAAATTAAATTTTACTCCGATGTGATTTTGTGACTTCGTGCTATTTCTGCATCTTTGTAGATGACTATTTTTGGTAAAGACTCAAATTCACTAGATGTTTGAAATTTTAAAAGTGCATGCCTATCAGTGTTTTTGTGATGTAGTAGTTTAAAACAAATGAGCTTATGTTTAAATCTTGGGTCCCCAACATCAGCTGATTCCGGGAAGTTCACTTCTCTGGGCCCGTATGATGTGTGTAAGGTGCTGGTGGTCACAACATTGTGCTCTCTTAGAATTTTTACAATGATTAAAGGAGATGAGCTATGAAAATCCTTAGTAAAATCTTTGACACAAAAGAAGTTTTCAATATATGTAATTGTTAGGATGATTGTTAGGATCATAAAAGAGATATGATGTTTAAAAAAACAAATTCCTATTGAGAAGGGTTAGCACAGACCCATTTTGTCCAGAAAGCTGTTATCCAGAATCTAATTTAAAGATGGTTCAATCATAGGACTTCATGTTTTTAAAAGATATTTTTAGGTTTTTTTAAAAATTTATAGACTTACTTATTTTTAGAGAGATAGAGAGGGGGAGAGACATCAGTGTGAGAGAGAAATATCAGTCAGTTGTCTCATACACACCCCGACTGGGGACCAAACACACAACCCCGACATGTGTCCTGACTGGGAATTGAACCGGCCACCCTTTGCTTTGCAGAATGATGCCCAACCAACTGAATCACATCCGTCAGGGCAGGACTTTATATTTTAAAAAGCATTTTTTATTCGCAGAGCCTTGGTCTCTGGATTGGATGAAGTGGGGTCCCAGTTAGTTTGAGATTGGGCAGAAACCTCAAGCTTATTCTTAGGGCTTCCTTTTCCTCATCTGTAAAATGACTTCAGTGACCGCTGTTGCCTTCCAACTAAATAATTGTACCATTTGGATACAACTGTATCACTGTATGTTAGGAAGAGCTTTCTAAAAGCCCTTAGAAAGTTCTTCCTGTTCTTCAGTCTATGATTACATCAAAATGTTTTGTTACGAGGAACAAGTACAAAGGACCCATGGACAAAGCCGTGGGGGTAGGATCGAGGGTGGGAGGTGCCTGTGGGTGGGGTGGGGGGCTGTGGTGGGGGGAAATGGAGACAACTGTACTTGAACAACAACAAAAAATGTTTCATTATATGCAGTATACTCAGGCATTAAATCAGACTATGAAAATGGTGATTCAGCATATGTGTTCAAGTTCCATTTTATAATGATGCATTTTATGGAAGTACGAGCATTAAACTTCAACTACAAGAAAACATGCCCATTTAGGTGTAAATATATGTATATGTGACATTTATAATCCTATAAATAAGCCTGTAGGTGTAAAAGGAAAGGAAAATATGTTTAAATATTTATTTTCTGAGCCTGGGTCTAAAAAGTTTCACTTTCAAGTTCTGTGAGCCTACCAGAAAAATGCTGGCCTAAACGAAAAACTTTGAAATGTGTCTTGGGGGGGCAGCAGACCCCTGAAGATGCAGTGGGTCGTGTCCATGTGGTTGTCCTTCCAGGCTTCTTGGACCCAAAGTGAGGTCCATTTCCAGGCATGATTCTGATAGCATTGCCTAATCTGAAGGGATATGTTTGCTATAGCACATGATCAATCCAAGTGCTTTTGATAAGCTTCAAAAAGAGGAGCCAAGCACAACAGACAGAGCAAAGAGTTGGGGGTTCAGAAAGGTCTTCTAGCTTAAATCCATTTAAAGATTGCTCAAGGGCAAATTCAATCCTCAGTAGGATGCGGACACTCCAACTGAAGCCACTCTTCAACTGTCCCAGCAGATGTGTGCCTTTGGCTTTGAGGCTGGTGTACGTCATTGGTCATCCACCAGTGGGCAAAAGATTTGGACACCTCAAATGCAGACTTTGATTAACAAATGAATGCAATAAAACAAAAACAAAACACAAGCTATGGTGTAGCTCAGTGGATTGAGCACAGGCCTGCGAACCAGACAATCGCGGTTCGATTCCCAGTCAGGACACATGCCTGGGTTGCAGACCAGTTCCCTGCAGGCCAATTCCCAGCAGGGGATGCATGAAAGGCAACCATACATTGATGTTTCTCTCCCTCTCTCCTTCCCTTTGTCTTGTCGTGTAAGTTTTTGTATATTTTGGAGATTGAACCTTTGTCTGAGATATTACTGGCAAATAGGTTTTCCCATACAGTTGGTTGTCTTTTTAATTTAATACTGTTTTCTTTAGCCATGCATAGCTTTTTTATTTTGATGAGATCCCATTTGTTTATTCTTTCCTTTATATTCCTTGCTCTAGGGGACATATCCGTAAAAATGTTGCTGCGTGGAATATCTGAGATTTTCTTGCCAATGTTCTCCTCTAGGACTTTAATGGTGTCATGGCTTATATAAATAAAATCTTTTAAAAAAATTAAAAAAAAAACACAAGCTAAAGAAAAGCTGATTTTCCCAGAAGTTTACCTGAACGTAGTCTTTTTTAGAGGGAAGAATGCAGAAGCTTCATCCCCAGAAGAACTGTCTGCCTTATGAAATAGGCCTGTTTCTGCCACACTTGATGAAGGACTGTGAAGACGGCCGTGGGGGAGGTACTAGGAGAATTCTAATTACCAGAGGCAGCCAGAGGAACAGGAACAGAATGTAACCAGCACAGCTTGTAGAAAAGAGCGCTGAAGAAGGTACACCCAGGATGAAGCCCTGAATCCTCCACTGATTTAAGTCAAACCCCCTGACCAAATCACGTAACCTTGCTGAGCTATCTCAGCAAAATGGAATCCATGGCATTTGTCTAGCTCACACCACCATATTTTAACACTGAAAGGATACAATGTGTTGAAGGAATTTGTAAAGTTCATTGGCTGATTCAAAATTTAAATCTTCCGTATCAGTACACAAAACACCACAATTAATACCTAGATAGCGGACAAATTCTCTTTCTTCAAATTCTTATGTCCGAAGTGTAGTTTGGACGTAAGTCATGTACACAAGTCAAGTACGGAACAAGAACAATGAGTGCTGGTGTCTTTTAAAATGTACATACACAGCAGCTAACAGTACTGAGGATGTTTCTTAGATTTTCTTTCCTCCTGTTCCAGCCACTTCCTCTCTTGACTTTTGTTTGGCTGCACTTCCAAAAGCTTCTTATTTAAACGTTCCCCAGAGCTTTTGCCCAACCCTCTATGCTCTATCCTTTCTCACTGGATAGAGCCAATATGTTGCCATCCACGCAGTGTGGATCTTCCAGTGTCTTCACTGATACCAGCTACTTAGAGCCAGCAACTCTTCCGATCTCCCACTGCTCATGCCTTACTGCTTTTTTCCCCCATGCCGTGTTGGTTACTAACCATTTCCTTTGCCTTGGATGACTCCTGCCCCGTATTTCTAACTTACTTTTCAAAAATTGTACCTGTCCCCACCAACCTGTCAAACGTAATCAGTAAACCCGAACTCATTGTCTGCTCTGCACAAATTGGCTCTCTTCCCTTCTTTGCTTATTTTGGCATCGTGATTTTTTACACTCAGGCTCGAAACTGAAGTTTATTTTTCTTTTTTGGTTTTCCCTCTCCCTCCGCCACCCAGTAATTGCTCTAGCTTGTCATTTCCACTTGGTAGTGCCTCTTGCACCGCTGGTTGCTGTTCTCACTTCCGGTACCTCAGTAGAGGGTGGTTTTCCCGAATCACTGCGCTCTCTACTTTCGGTTCATCTTCCCTCCACTTCCCCATCGTACACGGTGTTTCCAGATCAACCCAATTATGTCATTGTTTATTTAAAAAAATCTTCGAGACTATGTCACTATTGAATAATCACCAATCAAAGGACTTGATGTTCTGGGCCTAGCACGTCATCTCGTCCACATTTCCATCCATGCGCTCCGTGCTCTGAGCAAATGCACAGAGATGATATTCAGGTATGGAGGATCAGAAAAGACATCAAAAAGTAGTATTTGATAAGTGTCAACATTCCTGAAATATGCTTAGGAGAGAAGCCCTGCATTTATTTCTCATAATGCTAATTTTAATACCAGATTCAGAGCCCAATCCACCCAAGTGTTTTCACCTAGTGGAATGGGATTACTCCCTATCTGAAAACTTCATGGCACTCTATGTCGTTTAAAATTGGCTTACTACTTTCTGCCTGTCATTATAGTGATTTGGGGGCTCCCTATTCTCCTCATTTGATTTCAAGCTCCTTGAGAGGAGGACTTTATATTTTGTTCTCTGTAGTATATTCAGTCAATATTCATTGAATCGGAATATTCTAGTAGAAAAAGTAATGCTTGTTTTGATTACTTCTAAGGTTGCAATGGGAATAAAAACAAAATATTATAAATATATAGTGATGTATCTTATAAATATATACTAAAAATGATCCTCAACGTAGTGACCTGAATGAACTGTTCTGCTTATAAATTTAGAAAAAAACAATTGCTACTAATTGTGCTTTCTTGCCTAATATATTTTAATAAAATACTTTTTTTACTGAAAAATAAAATGAATGCTTCCAAGAAAATTAAAGTTGGCTAATCTACTTCTTTTTTTGATTCAGTCTCTAGCTAAAAGAGACTTACGAAAGGCTGTTACAAACTTCTCTCTGAAAATGTGACAATTTTCCAAGGTGATGGTGTTTCTGCAGTTATTTCAATTCAGTTAAAATTTCCCATACAATAATGGATTCTACAACATTAATCTTTTTAAAAGACAGTCACTATAAATGACATGGAAGTTAAAGAGGATGAAGAGTGATGGTACTATGTCAGGATACAGAGTGGAGTCAGAAGGCTTTGGAATATATGTCCATCCATCGAGGTCACTATAATTAAGATAAACTATCTTCTTTTTCCACAAGCTGGCCCTTGGTGGCATTATCTGAACCATAATTTCATAGTCGATGGGCCTTAGGTATAAATTATTATCAATGTACATATGATTTTAATGTCCATTCCTTCTTCCAATAAAATTTTATTAAGTGGCCACAATGCTCTGAGGATTGTGTGAGCTCATTCTCTAGAGAATTTTTCTAAATGTATTCTACCTGATACTTATTATAATAGATGAACTTTGAACAAAAATTGTAAAGAGATTTTTTTGGTATAACAATGTTGGGAGATGTCTCTATCTACCTTTCAGATATGCACATATATATTAGCATATTAAAGCTTCAAATAAGTCCAACGGTGAAGAAACAGGCTGGATTTTGTCTGATCCAACTTTTCCCATACTTTTTGACTGAGAAAGAGTTTTACCAGTTAGTTACCAAAAAATAATCCTCTGGAAAATAAACCTCTCACATTTCGCAATGTCTCAGTGTAGCTTACAAACTCTTCATGATACAATCGAATTTAAGTCAATCCAATATACTATATTTTCTACCTGCCTAGTTGAAAATGTGTCTTTACTATAAGGTTATTTGAAAACACCAATTCATGGGTAAACTAACTTAAACATCACTTCTGGGGAAATGCACAATTCAAATGACCTTAAATGTGTATTTCAGAGAGTGCAATAGTCTGATAAGTGAATGGATTTGAGAAAGTCATAAAAGAGACACCATGGCTCAGGTGATTCAGTTAACTGTTACTTCATCAGAACTAAAAGAAATATTATCTCACAGATAATCTCACAGTGAAAGAGTATGTTTAATCTATGAAAATAATAAGGTAGGTACATTTTTAATCACTTTCTGGTATTCAAGTGAAGGGCCCAGTAGAGATGCAATGGATAGTAGTCATTAACATCAAAGCCAGACTACCTAGCTTTAAACTCTAGTCCTGCCTCCTAGTAGTTATGTGCTTTGTCGAAGTTCCCTGTGTTCCCTGTTACAGTTCTCCCATCTGAAAAAGTTAGAATGATAATAGTACGTAATTCACAAGACTTTTCTGTTAATAAAATTTTAAAATGCATGCAAAACATAGCACCTGACTTTTATAAGAAGCTCCAGTAATGTCAGCTATACTTAAAGTCAATACTTGAAAGATCTGATTCTGCCAACTTTGTTCTTCTTTCTAATGATTGCTGTGGCTATTTGGGGTCTTCTGTGTTTTCATATATATTTTTGGAATATTTGTTCTAGTTTTGTGAAATATGGTATTGGTATCTTGTTAGGAATTGCATTGAATGTATAGATTGCTTTGAGTAGCATAGATATTGTAATGATGTTAATTCTTCCTATCCATGAACATGGTATAGATGTTTCTAGTTATTTGTATCTTCTTCCATTTCTTTCTTCAGTGCCTCACAATTTTCCAAGTACAGGTCTTTTACATTCTTGGTTAAATTTATTTATAGGTATTTCAATTGTTTTCATGCAACTGTGAGTGGGAATGTTTTCTTGGTTTCCCTTTCTGATACTTCATTGTTGGTATATAAAAATACAACTGATTTCTGGATATTTATTTTGTATCCTGCTACTTTAATAAATTTGTTTATCAGTTCTAACAAGTTTTTGGTGGAGTCTTTAGGGTTCTCTATATGCAGTATCATGTCATCAGCAACTAATGACAGTTTCACTTTCTTTTTTCTAATTTGGTTGCCTATTATTTCTTCTTCTTGTCTGATTGCTGTGGCTAGGACTTCCAATACTATGTTGAATAGCAGTGGTGAAAGTGAACATTCCTATATTCTTCCCAATATTAAGGGAAATGATTTTAGATTTTTTTCATTGAGTATGATGTTGGCCGTGGGTTTGTCATAGAGAGCCTATATTATACTGATGTATGGTTCCCTCTATTCCCAATTTGCTAAAAATTGTTATCACAAATGGGTCCTGAATTTTATCAAATGCTTTTTCTGCATCTATTTACATGACCCCGTGATTTTAATCTTTCATTGTGTTTATGTGGTATATCACATTTATTGATTTGCAGATATTGTATCATTCTTGCATCCCCGGAATAAATGTCACTTGATCATAGTGTATGATCTTTTTAATGTATTGCAAGATCTGGTTTGCTAATATTTTGTTGAGGATTTTAGCATCTATGTTCATCAGGGATATTGGCCTATAATTTTCCTTCTTTGTAGTGTTTTTATCTGGTTTTGGAATTAGGATAATGATTGCCTTCTAAAATAAGCTTGGGAGTTTTTCCTCCCCTTGAATTTTTTTTTGAACAGTCTGAGAAGGGTAGGTGTTAGTTTTTAAATGTTTGATAAACTTTATCTGTGAAGCCAACTGGTCAAAAACTTTTATTTGTTGGGAATTTTTTAAATGATTTCTTCAAATTGTTAGTTGTAACATGTCTATTCAGATTTTCTGATTCTTCCTGATTTAGGTTGGGAAGATTGTATTTTTTAGGAATTTATGCACTTAATCTGGAGTGTCCAATCTCTTGGTATATAGTTATTTGTAATATTTTTCTTACAATTCTTTGTATTGCTTTGGTGTCAGTTGTTACCTTTTTCTTTTCTGACTTTATTTATTTGGGTCCTTTCATTTTTTTGTCTTGGTGAGTCTGGTTAAAGATTTGTCAATGTTGTTTATCTTTTCAAAGAATGAGTTCTTGATTTATTCATTGATCTTTTCTATTGCCTTTTTAGACTTTATGCCATTTATTTCTGCTCTGATCTTTATTATTTCTTTTCTTATACTCCCTTTGGACTTTGTTCACAGTTATTTTTCCAGTTCCTTGCTTATTTGAACTTTTTCTTTCTTGAGGTAGGTTTGTTATACTGTGAATGTCCCTCTTAGGACTGTTTTCCCTTTTGAGTTGTTATGTTCTCATTTTCATTTGTTTCAAAGTATCTCTTGATGTCTTCCCTGATCTCACCATTAACCCATTCATTGTTTCATAACATGTTATTTAGCCTCCATGGCTCTGTGTGTGTTTTTTGAGGTATTTTTTTGTGTGTGATTTATTTCTAGTTTCATACCTTTACGGTCAAAGAAGATGCTTGATATGATTTCAATTTTTAAAATTTATTGAGACTTGTTTTGTGTATTAACATGTGATCTATCTTAGAAAATGTCTCATGCACCCTTGAAAAGAATGTATATTCTACTGCTTTGGGGTGAAATATGCTGGAAATATTAAGCCCATTTGATCTTGGGTGTCATGTAGGACCACTGTTTCTTTGCTAATGTTTTGTCTGGAAGATCTATTTATTGATGTCTGTATATTATGACTGTATTACTACCCATCTCTCCCTTTATGCCTATCAAGATTTGCTTTATATACTTAGGTGCTCCTATGTTGGGTTCATAAAAGTTTGCAAGGGTTATACCCTCTTGTTGGATCGCTCCCTTTATCATTATGTAGTATCCTTCTTTATGTCTTATTATAGCCTTAGTTTTAAAGTCTATTTTGCCCAATAAAAGTATTGCTACCCCAGCTTTTCTTTCCTTTCCATTTTCATTAAATATCTTTTTCCAACCTTCACTTTTAGTCCGTGTGTGTCTTTTGTTCTGAGGCAGGTCTCTGGTAGGAAGCACATATATGGATCTTATTTTCTTATCTGTTCAGCTACCCTATGTCTTTTGATTAAAGCATTTAAGTCCTTTACATTTAAAGTGATTGCTGATAGGTACATATGTATTGTCATTTTATTCTTTTAACTATGTTCATCTGTTGTTTTTTTCTTCTTTGTAAAAAAGGCCCTTTAATACTTCTTGTCATATTGGTTTGGTGGTAATAAACTCCTTTAGCTTTTTCTTGTCTGGGAAGCTCTTTACTTCAATTTTAAATGACAGCCTTGCTGGGTAAAGTAGTCTTGGTTGTAGGGTCTTGCCTTTCATCACTTTGAGTATTTCATGCTAATCCCCTTGGCTTAAAATGTTTTTTGTTTTTTTTGAAAAGTCAATTGACAGTCTTATGGGAGCTCCCTTGTAGGTAACCATCTTTCTCTTGCTTCCTTTAGGATTCTCTTTGTACTTAACCTTTTAATTTTAATTATGAGGCATTCTGTTGTGGGCCTTTTAGGGTCCATCTCCTTTGGAACTCTCTGTGCTTCCTGGACTTGTGTGTCTTTTTGCCTTCACCAGGTTAAGTAAGTTTTCAGCCACTATCTCTTCAAACAGGTTTTTGATCCCTTGCTCATTCTCTACTCCTTCTGGTACCCCTAAGATGTGGTGTGGTTGCACTTCATCTTGTCAAAAATGGCAACAGTATTTCAACTAAAAAACTAATCTATTAGCTGCAGCTGTCTGAAATCCTATGTTGGGACGTATTCTGAGGTCTCTGGAGTGAAACTGATCAGTGCTGTGTGCTTTGATCATGGTGTAAGGAACAATAGGCACCCTTTCCAGGAGTGTTCTCCAGCTATCTAGACAAAGTTTCAAGAAGCTTTCCACTGAATAATAGCTATAATCTCAAGGCAGCTAGTGCCAACATTAGACATATCCATTGTGAAGCAAATTGCTTCTCTTTGGTTATACCTCTGATCTGTTGAAGTGAGTAAAATTGGATCTTTCTTCAATATGTTATTATTTCGGATATTCAAATAAATCTATTATTTTCTTATTTAAGTCAAATATCTGTTTCATTTGGTTGTTCCTCATAATCCCAGTGCTGCTGCTGCTTAAAAAATGCTAAGAGGCACCTTACTGATACAGGGTCAGAACAATGTCCCATTTATCTTTGTACCTCTAGATATAGTAATGAAAATCTGTTGAATGTGTGTAAGATACCTTATTTCATCAAATCATGCACTTAAGTTTTGTCGTATCCTTGATTTCTTTTTAAATGCTCTCTCCATGCTGTGGTAATATCCAGTATATACCTACTGACAAATTTACAAAGTCAGAGGCGGAGATACAGACTCATGGTGGTTGCTAGAGGGGAGGGGTTGGGGGGCACTGGGTGAAAAAGGTGAAAGGATTGAGAAGTACAGATTGGTAGTTACAAGGTAGTCACAGGGATGTAACATGGAGCACGGTAACCATGTGTGGTGCCAGGAGGCTGCTGGACATATCAGGGGATCACCTCGTAAAAAATATGATTGTCTAACTGCTATGCTGTACACTTGAAAATAACATTGAATGCAAACTGCAATGGAAAAAATTAAAAGTTAAAAAGTAATATTTTAGGTGTCAGGAGACAATATTTAGCTACGTAGATAATGAAATCAGAGCAGTGAACACTTCTCGTGTGTGATCCTGATGGCTTACGTCTGCCAGTTTGAGTTACAAAAGCAGATGTTTGCATCATACACAGTGTGACCACGAGTTCATTTTCCCACTGCCTACACTCTGCTGAGTGCTGGTTTAGGTGATTCCACATACTTGATCTCATTTGGTTTAAGAAGGAATTTCTAGAATATGAAATTTCTGGCTACTGCTAAGCATATGTATATATATATATATATATATTTTTTTTTTTAATTTTATTTACTTATCTTCAGAGGGGAAGGGAAGGAGATAGGGAGAGAAATATCAATGTATGGTTGCCTCTCCTGTGTCCGCTGCTGGGATCTGGCCTGCAACCCAGGCATGTGCCCTGACTGGGAATCAAACTGCCATATTCTGGTTCGCAGGCCTGTACTCAATTCACTGAGCTACACCAGCCAGGGCTATATATATGTATTTTGTTGTTGTTTGTTTGTTTTATATCTTTTCATTGACATGGCATAAACTTTTTCCCTTTTCAATTATTAGTGTTCCCATTTCTGAACTACAGAAAGAAACCATGTCTCTTTCAGCAATGAATCCTTACCATGCGGTACAATATCTGGCATATAGTAGACGATCAATAAAACTTTGATAATTCAATGGATGATAGAATATTCAAACACTCAGCTATCTCTTGAAGCCTGTGCTACTAATTCAACCTTATTCTCTTCTTGTTCTAGTCACCTATGGCAAAACTGTAGGTTTGGAACAGTTACTTTGTTCTGGGAATTCCACAAGACAAACCTCATAAGGTCAGAATTTCTTCCATTACATGCATGACTCTCTGTCCTCCACTCCTGCTAAAAAGTATATACATTACTCTACATACCAAATTTGCACAGCCAATTAAACGAAAGCACAGCACAAATAGAAAATGCTATATTAATACAGATGCTATCCAAGTTTCTGATGAACATTCTTGAAAAATTATGAATGTTTTATTCTGCTGTCAGTTATAACTTTTTAGCAGCATTAATTTAAGATACAAATGTAATTATTTGGGTGGAGTAGAACTAAATAAATCATTAACACTGATTTATAATATAATTTACTTCCAGGACTATCAACCATAAGTCTGTCTCAAAAGAGTAATGCTTTCAGGGTTCATTATACAAATTATATTTCATATCTTTTCATAATTTAACTATATTTACATGTCTAAATGACTATAAAATGCATTAAAAATCATTAGGAAAAATTGATTGTTTAATTTAATATGTTTATAAATATATCTTTGAAGTTGTTATATGCTGTATATATTATCCCATAATAAAATAAGCTTCCGAAAATTAAAGTTCACTTTACTGGGGTAATTTCCTGTGATAATATTATTTAACAATAAAGCAATTATCACATTTTTTCAAGATTACTGGCAAGTCTAATTCATGCTTAGGTTACTGTTTGTTTGCTTTATTTTGAATTGGATTGCAGAATGTCTTTCTATTAGAGCATATTGTTCTTTTTTCCAATCAGCTTCACCTTTAATAAGTCAGATTTCTTGCATATTGTCCCAACAAGATTTTAAGCAATTTTAACCCCTTAAGCAATAATTATTGTGCCACTTATAAATACGGAGTCATGAAATAATAGAGCATATTATAGTATAAGACCATCCCACTTCCCACTATAATTTCTTAGAATAAAGGTGTCTGATAGGGGTTAATTTCTTTTAACTAAGTCAGGACTTATGATTTTTGAAAGAATTATTAGTCAATTTTTACATAATCATTAGTCCTAGGAGAAAAGAAACTGCACATCATAATGTGCTGTGTTGCTAGTTCTCAAAAGGAGGATATTTTGTTTACACATTACGGAAGATGTACCAGACGCCCAGAGGAATTAAGGGGCATCCTAGAATTAGCAACACAGTAAAGAACTAGTATCCCTAGTTACTGGTTTTAGGTTAAATTTTTCTTACTGTTCTATTTAAATTTGTTAGGAGATATGCTTGTTCCCTTCCGTTGTTTCTGGAGCAAGAAGGAGACTTCCAATATTTATGGAAGAATATTTGAATGAATGTTTCCTCCCTCCAATTCCCCACTTCCCTCTTCCCTTGTAGCAATCAATAAATCCAAGGAGGTGACTTTAGCAGTGCGTTTATCAAATGTGTGAAACCACTCACTATGTTTGTCTCTGCCATACTCTCCAGTTCTGCTTTACAGTGACGCTGAGATCTATTCCATTTGGCTAATTAATTCTACCAATTTGTTATTGAGGAGAGGAGGGATGTGTTATCCAGTGGCCGCATGTTCCTCAAAGTTGGGAAATTTTGGGCTATTAACTTGTCCCTCCCACCCAAAATCAGATTCTATCATGTTTCCCAGTCTTTGTCACATCACGACACATACGTACACCTGTATTCTTTGGCACGTTGGGGGAAACAGGGCAGGCTGCCTGGCAATAGCTAGAAAGAGAACTGGTGGCCCTCAATTTGTATCATTTCCTCCCAGGTGTGAAGACAATCTCTTAGTGGATGCTTATCAAACATGATGCAAGGTGCTCTTCTTCTCTTTTTTTGCTTTCTTCTTTACTTCTTTAATACAGCTGCCAATGACTGGTAATCCTAAGGTACTCTAATTGCATGAACCCCGACAACTGTAGAGACCTAGAGTCCAGCTTATTGCAACAGTAGCACCAGTGGAGGCCAGTCTGACTTAATCAGTATTTTGATATGCCAATGATAAGTATTCTTATATCTTCCTTGGAGCAGATTTTTATTAGGCAACCAGAAAGAGGTAGAGTGTTGCAAAGAAAACTGTAATAGAATTTTGTGATAAAAAATTAATGTGACAATCTTTGGTAAATAGTAATAGTAAAATAAACATTAATGATAATATTTGAATGAAGAGCATGGTTGAGAAGCATTTTTATGACACATATTCAGTAGAATATATTTAGAGCATTCTCAAAATCCTGTTATCAGGGGCTTCCCAGGCAGAGAGAAGCTGTTAAAGAGCATATTCGTGCACAGTATCATTCATGACAGTTGGATTTGTTTGCCATGTAGATAAAACCAATCAGGTGCAAATGCAGGAAAAAGCACCACTGATTTATTTTCATTTCCTCTTTACTGCATATTGAAACATTTTATCAGACAGTAAAGTGAAATAAATGGACGGAAATTTTATTTCCCTACACTAGGAATTCTTCATCAAATTTACTTTCTAATATTTCCCACCCTGTCAACCTTCCTAACGTCCCCAAGGGCAAGTGAATTACATAAAGATGGAAAGATTAAAGATACTTTGGCAGATGACACAAAACATGTGACTGATTCCCACTGGAATATTTGTTCTGTATTCTATTCCATGTTTTTAGAAGGAAAGTGCTCCAACATAATAAAGGCCATAGACGACAACCCCACAGCTCCTTGTTTTATCCGACTTACATTTACCACTATTTGCTATAACATTTGTTTCCCTGTTCCTAACATATGATATGTCATGTATGTATTGATGCCAAAGCACATAAAACTCAGAAAACATGTGAAAGCAGATTTGCAGATTTGGTTTCCTAAATTATTCCACTGTATCCACTGATTTGTCTCTGGTTACCTGTTTCGGCTGAAAAAATGTTCCATTTCCAATTGGTCTCTAAGCAAATTGGATTTTTTTGTTAACATGTATTCAGTCCCACACTCATCATTTTCTGCTATGTTTTAATTTTGGGTTATATGGATATGTTAAAAATGACTATACCACTGTTTAGGTAGAACAGACTAATAAAAAGATCGTTGCATTTGCTTTGCTTCATTGTTCATCTGTATGGAAACTGCAGCTCTAATAATTAGACCAAGTACAGAATAAAATAGGACTTTTGTACCAGCCTTATGCTGGTCTGTTGGCTTCTCTTTGCATTTTTGTTTTGACACCAAAATTGTTTCATTGTTCTAGTGGTGAGGAGTAGGATTTATGTGTTTTTACTTTCATTGTTGTTGATGAAGTTTTGGGTCAGTTATTTAGATAAACCAATCTAGGTAGACTTATCATCCAAGAGTAGAAGTTAAGTTTGTATACATATTATTGAAACCGTTGATTAAAGTTTCTCTTACGTTTTTCAATTAATATACTAACACATATATGAATAAAACATTTAAGCCATTATTCAAACTTATACATTTTAACTTAAATTCATCATTTCTATATAGGTTTTTTAAATTGCCTACATATTTCAGTAATTTTTTAGTATTTTAGTAACTTTTAGTGTTTTAGTAATTTTTAAAAAGTATAGTTGTCTATTAAAGGTATATTAAAATGCAGGTTTTTGATTGAGTAAATGACTTCATCAAAGTATCATAAAGAGGATCCTGGCTGAGCACCATTATCATGATTTCCATATGAGAACTGGTCTTTTTGACACACCAACACTTCATTTTGTTCTTCCAACTTATCTTCATCCACAATGTTACTGGAGAAATCAATGCACTTGTAAAATTTATTCTTCCCTTTAATTCACTAATAATAAACTGAGACTAAATGCCATTATAGTCAAAGACACAAAGGAAAAATGTAGTCATTTACTGCTGAAAATTTCAGTTATTATCTTCAAAGGCACAAAAAAGCACAAAGACAGTCAATATAAAGCAGTTATTTCCATGTGGGGTTTTAAAGGAGAGTGTATGGAAATCGATCATATGAGCACTCGATGTGTAGGAGTGGGTGGTGAAAAATACATTCAGAAATTTCTTAGCTATAAACTCCTCCTTTGTCTTGCCTTCCAAAGGACTCATATAAATGAAATACTCTTTTTTTGGAACCTCAATGTGCCATTTTGCTGTCAAACAATAGCCACCGACAAACAAAAGTTGAGATTGGATGTGCGAAACGTAACAGCAGCTGTGAACAACCTACTCCTGCAACGGTAGGTGGGTGCTCCCTCAGTGGTGTTACTGGCCTCCATTTACACTTTGGGGATCTGTCCCTCGAACATATGTCCAGCACAACGACTGCTCCCTAAAGCATCCTCGGATCAGCCTGAGGGTGGTGACACGTTTCAGGCTGAACAGATCTGTGAAGCTGACATTTTCAGCAACAGGAAGAGCACTGAGATCTGAAGATCTGAGATGCGAAATCTCTGTTCTCGTGCTCTCAATACTGAAAGGACACAGAAGGTGCTGAAATATCCCAAGTGTCATCATTTCCTGGCGCGTCTGGCACATAGGAGTGATTTGAGACACTCTGCTAAAACACTTCTCTTGATGGAATCATGGTGGTATTAACCTAATATATACAGTCTTTCTCATGTAAAAAATTCTATTTGTCTTTTTGAAATCTATGTATCTTCTGAAGTGCAAAAGAAGGAAGCTTTCTAGCCAAAACACACTCAAAGGTAGGCCAAGGAAAAGTCAAGTAAAAGATAGCAGAATTGTCTTTTTTCCATCCCTTTAACACAACTTTCTACCTTTTCACACAACTTTCCTTTCCTAGGGTTCGTTTCTGAGGCAAGCAACTTCCTTGAGATTTTGGCAGGAATTATCCGCAAAAGCACTGTGAACTTGAAAGAAACATGGGATGTGTAGATATTTCGAAAGTATCACATACTCTCTGCCAGATCAAAAGTGTCTCTTTCCTTCCAATTTGATTTCCATTCAAAGAGAAGGAACAACTATGCCAGAATACTGCAGCAGAGTTAAGGTTTTATAACCAATCCCTAAAAGCCTTTTCATTGTTACAGGTACAAACTATTTAATGCTATGGAGTAAGGACGCTCTATGAGCCTTACACTCTGTGAGAAGAATACTGAATAACCCTGAAAAAATGGTACGAGATTTTGAGAGATAGATGTATTTGAATGCAATGTACAGAACATGGGTGCTAGGGATGCTTATTACAGATCCGAGAGAAAAACCGTGTTACAATCCATTTTACAAATAAGAGAGAGAGAAAAAAACGCTTCCACCTTCAAGAGAGGAATGGCTCAGCAATGAACCCTCACAACTGAAGGAAGCACTGACTCTGTGCGGAAGTGCGTATGTCTTACGGTGCAGAAACAAAAGACAATTTTCCCCCCTCTTTCCTAGAACATGGGGCCTGTGGGCAAGTGGAAGAACTACCCACAGGCTGCGTTTTCTCTCTCTTCTCTCTCATCCAGACATCAGTGATGGGGCTGGAATGAAGTTCCAGCGAGTTTAAATCTCTGCTTTCAGAATTTGATTTAAAATTTCTCTGATTTCATTTCTTTTTCTTGTTAGCCTTGGGCCTTGGAATTAATTTATCAGCTCTGTATCAGACAGAGGTCTAATATTTGTTTATATGATGGTGTATAGTTCAAAAGAGCAAAATCCCACGATTGTGAGACTTAAGAAACTGACTTAGGCTGATATAAGTTTAATAAAAAGGTGGCTGTTGTTTCTCCTCTGTCCCCCAAGTGACTGTCCCCTTCCCTTGCGCTCTCACAGCTGCCAGGAAGAAAAACTACGAAGACAAAATTTCAACAAAAATGCTGGGCTCTGAATAAAGGTAGCAAAAATGTCCATACTCAGTCATGCCTCACAAAGGTCCTCTCACACAGCTGAATTGCTATGTGTTTTTATATTCTTTGTAAACAGGACATAAAATGGCATAATGGTTCAATGAGTCCCATGCCTGAAATACGTATCTCTATTAAACTGACAAGTTTCATTTATGGGACACATTTGTGCACATCGCTTCTGTGAACATTGGTTAATGTAGGAAAGGTATAAATACTCCGTATTGCCCCATTTGTCTATCTGATATAATGACCATAGAAATTTGGACTTTTCAGGTGCAGTACAGGGTGATAAAGAGTCTGTTCATCAATTATCTAAAATACTAAAAAACAGAAAAAGATTTCTCACTACAAAGATGTTGCAAAATTTCTCATTTTTTTATACTCCCCTCCCCTCTGGCACGTGTGGGTTTCTGGTATTAGGTTCTGTAGTAACCCAACAGGTAAACTAAGTATCCACATAGAGTCCAGTATAACAGGAGAACCAAAGTAATACAAACAAATAAAGTAATTTCACGCATATTTTTAAAAATCACAAGCATTGTCATGAACCAAAAAAAGTAATAATACGTTTACTGGACTTCCTTACTTTTATTTTATTTTGGGGGTCATGTAATTTGAAATCTATACACAGGAGTATGATCTTGGTTCAGTAATGCTTTAAGGATATCTCTGATCATGTTTTATATAAAGGAAAGTATAAGAATTGGCAAATGATTGTGATATTAAAATTTATACACTTCCCTTGAATATCTATTTTTTTTCAGTCTTGGAGGGTATAACATTTCCTGAAACTTTACTGGCTAAATGGATAAAGTTTCCTGATTCTTTATTAACGAAATACTTCCTGTAGGCTTATGTCAGTAGAGAGAGAGAATGGGTCCTATTAGCTGGCTCAGAGAAGAAGACTTAGAACAGGCATTAGAGAAAAAGGGGCCCCGGCTGATTAAGAACAAGTCAGCTAAGTCAGGAATGCACACAGATCGTGGCCATTGTGGATGCTATGCATTTAGCATGTTTATGATCAATGGCTTAGAATTTCTTCTCCAACAGTGAGCAGCAATCTGAGATGTCCAGGGTTCCAAGCCAATTTGTATTCCCACCAAACTTGTGGGTAAGGTAAGTAAGTGTGCTAGCAAATGGGGGCAATGACTGTGAAAACAGCCGAGACAATCAAGCTTGGGTCCCATTAGGGGAGGGCAGAGGAGGCACACAGACTAAGGAAATCAAACAGATCCAAAGACTGAAACCCTCTATGGGAGCAGAAAGTGGACACGATGAGAACAAGAAAATGACAACCTTGTACTGATGGAGCTGGTAATTCAGAGAGTAAATATTGCTATATATTTTTCAGGTGGAGCTTTCTAGGACTTCCTGAAGTTTCCAGGATATGTCCCTGGAAATAGGTGGTTCCATGAGACCATTGTTGAAGTAAAAATAGATGAAGGATGAGCCAGTTACATGAACAGTAAACCGCCTGATCGTTGCGATAGTTTCGGTGGAGGTAAAGGCTGTGCATTGTGCTTCTGCAGTGAATTAGGCCAGTGACTCAAAGGAGAGTAGCTGGCTTTAGGTTTGCCATCATTTCTCTCTGCAACTGCTGTTTGACCTTCTCCACATGACTCATTCTCTGTGGCAGTCATTCATGCTACTTGTCTAATATTTCTCTCTGCCCTGCACGCACATAATAAGATTGTAGAACCCGACCCTCTTGAAAAGCAAGACAGTGGATTTTAGATGCCCTTGTATTTTTATTATTTCTATTAATTTTACTAATGGTGAGAGCAGATACTATTCACTGAGTGCTTGCTTATAAGGCCTGCACTGAGTCAAGCAATTTAAGTGTATCATTTTATGTAAGCCTTCTAACAACGAGCTCTTATTATCTCTGACACAGGTGAGAAAATGAAGGCGTGTAATATTTATAACTTGAAGGCAGTGGAGCTATTTTGAACCCAGGCATCCTGACAACAGAGAATCTTAGGAATAAAAAGAGGTATGACTCTAAATTTTGTGTGTCAACATGAGGGAGCTGTGGGGGTTCAGACACTCAGTTAAACGTGAGTTCTGGGAGTGTCTGTGAAGATGTTTCTATATGTGATTAGCATCTGCATGTCAAGTGAGTAAATCTGCAGACTGAGTAAAGCAGTTTTCCCTCCCCACTGTGGGGGCAGGGCATCATCTGATCCCTTACAGGCCTGAACAGAACAAAAAAAGGAATAAGGCAGGATTCACTCTCTGTCTGCTTCACTGTCTTTGATCTGGGACATTAGTTTTCTCTTGCACTTGGACTGAAACTAAGACCATTTGTTCTCTTGGTTCTCATGCTTTCAACCTCAGACAGAATTGCACAGCATCAGCTCTACCGGGTCTCTAGCTTGCTGACTGCTCACAGTGGAACTTCTCGTCAGTGAGCCAGTTCTTAATAATAAATCTCCTTATGTCTGATTGGTTCTGTTTCTCTAGAGAACTTTGACTCAAACAAGGGGGGTAACAGAATTTGGGTAGCTTTTTTCTTCCCAATATAGACCTTTATTCTTTCCTATTCTCCTACTCTTCTCTCCACGCAAATTCTAAGAACATCGTCATTTCTTCTACTGAATTTCCAACATAGAGAGCAGTAGATACTCAGTGGGCACTAACCAAGTAGAACTGTCATTTAATAAGAATACTTGAGATTTGATTTTTTTCCCAGCCTCAATGTAACATAGCCTGTAGGTTTCTGGGAAGTTTCTCAGACTACACAGGCGCCTCATGTGGCTGATTCATCTACACACCTGCCTAAAAACAAGAATCCACACTGAATAAAATAAGTACATTTCTGGAAATTCAATGCTAAATCATTCATTGAGATATCCTTATAAATAGCACCAAGTCAAGAATATTAAAAATAAGTATGCATTTATAGCCACCTTTCTATCATAGAAAAAACAAAAATAAAAGTTCTGAAAAATATCTAATTTTCTTAATAATGTCCATATCTACTTACATTCTAATCACTCACACACTGGCACTTACTAGTGTGCTCAAATAATGTTATTTGCAACTAAGTAATAAGCATTTTTATAGCCCAGTCAATATATTTTAATTACTCAAATTAAGCACTATTATTATGCACTATATTTTACTGATATAAACATTAAATGAAAGTAGGATTTAAAAAAATATATCAAAACATAAAAGCAAGATGAGTGGCTTTAAAAGTTGTTTCCTAGTCTCGTGCATCAGAAATAGAAAGAAAAGAAATGATGAAACTTAGTTAAATGTTTATTTTACAATTACTAGAATAACATACTCAGTGTATGTTTATGGAATTTCTGATCCAGGTCACATTACTGAGAAATATATTGCCTGTCACTGGGTTTCACCTTTAGAATAGGGTAAATATAACATTTACATTTACTAGGAAACCAAAACATTTGTGTGATGTGCTTAATCGCGATATTTGCGTTATGGCCACGGTCTGGAGTCGGACCCTCAGCATCTCAGAGGTATGCCTGTAATCATTCTTGTTTACTAGAAGCGATAAGAAATACCTCATTTAACTGCACTTCACTTCATTGTAATGAGTTTTCTCTTACCAGGTGAAGGTCTGTGGCCACCCTGAGTGACAGCAAGTCTAAAAAGTGCCAATTCTTCAACATTTCCTTGCTGCCTGTGTCTGTGTCGTGTTTTGGTACCGATAACAATATTCCATTTTTATTATTATTATAGACTTTTATTATTATTTATAGACTTTTCCATTATTATTATGTTTTCATGGTGATCTGCAATCAGTGACCTTTAATGTTACCATTAGACCCGTTTGGGGGCGTCATAAACCAACCCTACATACGTACAGTACAGCGAGACTGATGTTGTTTTCATGCCTGATGACACAGCATTCATCCTGCAGCCCATGGGTCAGGTAGTAATTTTGAGTATTATATCAGAAATATATTTTGTCAGGCTATTTTGCTGCCATAGATAGAATCCTATGGATCTGGTCACACTAAATTGAAAACTTTCTGGAAAAGATTCACCATTCTAGGTGCCATTAAAAGCATTTGTGATTCATGTGAAGATGTCAAAATATCCACATTAATGGGAATTCAGATGTTGATTTTAACACTCATGGATGATTTTGGGGGGGTCAAACCTTCAGTGGAGTAAGTAACTGCAGATGTAGTGGAAATAACAAGAGAACTAGAATTAAAAGTGGAGCCTGAAGATGTGTGTGAATTGCTACAATCTCATGTCAAAACGTTAAAGGATGATGAGCTGCTTTTTCTGGATGAGCAAAAAAAGTGGTTTTTTAATTTGGAACCTTCTCGTGGTAAAGATTTTGTGAAGCTTGTTGAGATGAAAATAAAGGTTTTAGAGTATTACATAACGTAGTCAATAAAGCAGTGTTGGGGTTTGAGAGAATTGATTTCAATTCTGAAAGGAGTTCTACTGTGGGCAAATGCTAACAAACAGCATTGCATATAGAGAGAAATCGCTATGAAAGGAAAAGTCAATCGATGCAGCAAATGCCATGGCTGTCTTACATTGAGAACTTGCCACAGCCACCCTGAACTTCAGCAGCCACAGGCCTGATCAGTCAGCAGCTATCAACACCAAGGCACAACCCCCCTCCAGCAAAAAGACTAGGATTTGCCAAAGGCTCAGAAGATTATTAGCGCTTTTAAGCAATAAGGTATTTTTTCATTAAGGTATATATATTGTTTTTAGACATAATGCTATTGTACACTTAATAGACTACAGTATGGTATAAATGTAACATTTATATTTACTAGGAAACCAAAACATTTGCATGATGTGCTTAATAGCGATATTTGCCTTATGGCCACAGTCTGGAGTCGAACCCTCAGCACCTCAGAGGTATGCCCGTAATCCTTCTTTTTTATTAGAAGCAATAAGGAACTGTGGGCTAAAGTGAGATCACCTTTCATCTCTCACAAATCCTAAGGGACTGTGTTTCCAAGACCATCAAACGTAAATGATTGATGTGACGTGACAAATTACAAGTAGTTTTTAATGGGCTGGTTTGGACATGTTGGGAATTGCATTTTTCTTTGCCTTATTCATTCTTCTTCTTGACAACGCTTTTTGACATTCAGATTCTGCTACCCAGCACACTGTGGGTGTTGGAGGTACATAATTAAATTTATCTCCATGATTTTTTTTTGCATAAAAAGCTAATATGAAGCTCCATAAATCTCCCTCCGATGTGCAAAAACATGAAGAGCCCTCAAGGAGAGAAGCATAATTGAATAACAACCTTGAAGTGTACATCTTTACCATGGTTCTTACCTGGTCATGTAGCTCTTCCCGAGTGAGTGTTACAGGAATATTTTGCAAGCTGACCCAACAGCAGAGGCTGCAAAAAGGGAATAAAAAATTCCTTCACTTAACTTGCGGTTTTTCAGTCTATGTTATTCTGTATGAAATGTTACCACCTGAGGTTTTTCTATCTATTATAAAATGGCAGTTAATAAAATACCATTTTATGAATATCTATATGTGTATATGCATACACACAAATAGGTACAAAAATATAATTGGAAAGAATGGAAATAATAAAAACCAATAAACTAGAGTTTATTCACATGCTCATTCAAGTAATATTTATTGAATAGTTACTGTGGGTCAAACATTGTACTAAGTGCTTTGGAAGTAATTTTTAAACATTAGTTTCTATTCTAAGTAGTAGGAGGAAGACTCTAAAATAAAGAATGACATAAAAATATTTAATTACCATCATGGCGAGTGCACAACAGAAGTACTACGTGCTGTGAGAATATATACTGAAGACTCAGAACTAGTTATATGAGGGAAGATGTTGAGAATAAGTAGGTTTAGCTATGAAATTAATATTTAAGTTGCAACCTGGAGTATGAATTACAAGGTAGAGAGGATTACCAAGCCATATCTATCAAAATATATGCATTCCTTGGATTTTAAATTCAGAAATCTCTGAAGGCTGTGCCTCACTGGAAAAGACTGCATAATGAATGGCATCAAGTCTGTGAATATTTTACAATATCCCAACCACCACTACAAATGAAATATTATTTGGCAACTAAAAACTGAGACCAAAAATGATTTTGAGAAGAAAATTGCTTATTGCTTCTATTTCTCTGCTGCACCTCCTATTTTCTCCATAAATTCTTTTCCCATTGTGACCCCCAAAGAGTCCTGAAAAAGGATTATGGAATAGTCAAAGAAGCAGTATCTGAGGAAAAGGCAAATAATAAACAGCAGACCAGACTATTATAAATCTCTCTTGACAAATTCTGGCTTGCAGGAAATGAGGCTGACTCCTCCCTGATGCTTCAGCCATGGGGCCCTATTCTGTGCCAAGGCGTGGACTGAGGACACAGGCTTCCGTTCTTAAGCATCAGCACCCAGAGCTGACAGTGAAACTCCACTGTCCCTGCCTGCCTGGCCCTGTGAGCTCTAGTGGCGGTTCTCTGTGGCTGCTGAGCTGTTCCTGGGGGACAGATGTGTGCGTGTGGTCCCATTTGCTTGACCCACCACACCGCCGTTCCCCTCCGGGAGCCTCACCTCCTCGGTGGTGCAGCGGGGGCCATGGCGCTGCTCCCTGTTCTTTCCAGACCTGCACGCAGAGCAACAGCGAGAGAGTATGTCAAACATACCCGACTAGCTAAAATAGAATACGATAAATCTGATAATATCAAGATTTGGCACAGAGGAGACAAGAATTTGTATGTAAAAGTGCTGAGGCACTGATGTATTGATAAATCCACTTTGGAAAACATTTTTGCAATATCTCTTAGGGGTGAAAATGCACAGGCATAAAATCCTTCAAGGGTATTCATACTAAGAATCCTTCAAGGCTATTCATACATATTCATAACAACAGATGTGTTAAAGGATGTGCATCATAACATTAATTGTAATCTAAAGAATCACAAACAATCTAACTGAAATGTTTGTCTACAATCCAAATATAAAATTGAATTTTGGTATATACAGGTCTAGAAAGCAATATTAGCGAAAGCAAGCAGTGGCAGATTGATATATAGTATAATAACATTTCCATAAATTAAAAACATAAAAATTCTCTACTGGACATATACACACAGAAAAATACAAAAACTTTAAAGGTATATAACCTATTTATGACCTTAGTTTACCCTCTCATGCAAGTAGAAGAGAATATAGAAGGAAACAAACGGAACTTAAACTTGATTGATCTGGAATTTCCTTATTCCAAAACATTTTACTGAAAGAGAAAAAAGCATGGTTATGTTTCTAGCTCTTGTGTTAGGTAACAGAGTGCAAGGTAACAGCTCTCTATACATTTTTACTTTGAAAAGCTCTTCAAAGTAAAATAACTATCATCCAGGTGTCGGTTCTTCCGAAATTGATCTATAGATTCAGTGCAATCCCAGTAAGAATCCCACCATGTTGTTTATGGATATTGACAAACTGATTCTGAAGTTTATTTGGAGAGTCAAAAGATCCATGATATCCAATAGGATACTAAAGGAGAAGAACAAAGTTGGAGGACTGATTGCACCTGACTTCACAATGCTCTATAAGACTAAAGTAATCAAGACAGTATGCTTGGTGGATGAATAAACCAACAGATCAATGGAACAGAATAGAGCCCAGAATAGATCCCCATAAATACAATCAACTGTTGTATGACAAAAAGGTCAAAGGCAATATGGTGGAACAATGACAATCTCTTCAACAAATGGTGCTGGAACAACCAAACATTTATATGCATGCATGCAAAAAAAAAAAAATCTGGACACCAGTCACAAAAATTAAGTCAGAATGGATCACAGACCTAAATGTAAAACATAAAACTATCAAACTCCTAGAAGATAACACAGAAGAAAACCTGATGACCTTGGGTATGGTGATGCCTTTTTAGATACAACTTTAAAGATACAATCCATGAAATAAATCATTGATAAAATGAACTTCATTCAAATTAAAAACTTCTGCCATTCAAAAAACAATGTCAAAGGAATTAAAAAAAATAAGTCACTGGCAGGGAAAAATATTTGCAAAAGATACATCTAATAAAACACTGTTATCCAAAATGCACAGAGACCTTCTAAAAGTCGAAAATAAGAAAACAAACAAACCTACTAAAGAGTGGGCCAAAGACCTTAACAGACTTCTCACCAAAGAAGTTACACAGATGGAAATAAGCATATGAAAAAATGGCCAGTAGATACTTAAAAGATGCTCCAGTCACTAATCAGAGAAATGCACATTAAAACCACAATGAGATACCACCTCATGCCTGCCAGAATGGCCATCATTAATAAACCAACGAATGAGTGTAGGTGAGGATGTGAAGAAAAGGGAACCCTCACGCTCTGTGGGTGAGAATGCAGACTGGTGCAGAGACTCTGGAAGACTGCATGGAGTTCCCTCAAAGAATTGAAAATGGAACTCCTTATGGTGCAGTGATTCCAGTTGCAGGAATATATCTGAGGAAACCAAAAATACTTATTTGGAAGAATATACACATGCCTGTGTTCCCTGTAGCAGTATTTACAATAGCCAAGATTTGAAAGTAGCCCAGGTTCCCAACAGTAGATGAGCAGCTAAAAAAGGCTATGGTACATTTACACAATGGAATAGTATGTGAGCATAAAAAAGAAGAGAATTTTACTTTTCGTGACAACATTAATGGTCCTGGAGAACATTATGGTAGGTGAACGAGCTAGTTAGAGAAAATACAAATGCCATATAGTCTCCCCTCTATGTGGAATCGAATGAATAAACTAACAAACAAAATAAAACAGACTCATACATACACAGAACAGACTGACAGCTGTCAGAAAGGAGGGGGTTTGGGAGGCTGGGTGACAAAGGTGAAGAGATTAAGATAAAGAAGAGACAGACACAGCAACAAGGTGATGACCGCCAGAGAGAAAGGGGGTGAGGGAGGTGGAGGAGGGCAAAGGGGAGAGAAATGGTAGTGGAAAAGAACTTGACTTTGGGTCAACTATCACACGATGCAGTGTGCAGATGATGTGTTACAGAGTTGTACACTTGAACCTGTGTGGTTTGGTTAACCAATGTCACCCCAATAAATTCAATTTAAAAAAACCCAAAGATCCTCCAGATCATATGTCATCAGAAAAATCCAATTAAAACAACAACTAGATACCACTACACACCCATTGGAATGGTCATATCCGGAGCACTGACATCACCGAATGCTGGAGAAGATGTGGAGCAGCAGGAAGTCTGATTCATTGCTGATGGGAGAGCACAGTGGGGCAGCCACTTGGGAAAACAGTTCGATAGTTTCTTAGACCATGAAACCTACTCTCACCATGTGATCCAACAGCTGGTATTTACCCAAAGGAGATTAAACCTTATTTCTACACAAAAACTTGCACATGGATGTTTACAGCTGCTTTATTCATAATTGCCAAAACTTGGAAGCAACCAAGATGTCCTTCAGTAGCAAATACGTAAATATGCTGTAGCCCATGCTGATAATAGAACATTATTCAATGTTAAAAGGAACAGAGTTATCAAGACATGGAGGAAACTTACATGCCTATTTCTGCATACTGCATGATTCCTACCACATTCTGGAAAAGGCAAAGCTATATGAACAGTGAAAAGATCAGTAATTTCCAGGGTTTGGGTCGAGGAGGCTTGAACAAACAGGTGAAGCACAGTGGACTTTTTAGGGCAGTGAAACTAACTCCATATGATTCTATAAAAGTAGACATATGTCCTTCCACATTTGTTCAAACCCATAACATGTACAACAGCAATGAACGAACTCTGAAGTAAATTCTGGACTCTGGGTGATACTGAGGTATCTGTGTGAGTTCATCAATTGTAAGGAAGGTACCGCTCCGGTTGGTTGGAGAAGATGATACTGCGCATGTGTGGGAGAAGGTGTGGAAGAAAGGGTATGTGGGAAATCTCTGTACCTTCCTCTTAACTCTGTTGTGAACCTAAACACTCTCTTCTTAAAAAACAGAACAGGGTAATTTTACCATAAAAGGAATAGAACAATATTTTCTTTTTACCTTCAAAATGAGAAGACATAAGAGATTGTACTAAGTTCGTTTCTAAGTATAAATTGGCTGGAGGGCCACATTAACTGCCTCTTCTCCGCAAAACATTATCTCCAGATCGGTGTCTGATTTTCTAGACTCTTCTGGTTCCAACTCTCCCCTCATGACTAACGTCTTTTCCATTCTGTTTTCTTCCATTTTATCTGGGTTTTGGCTCAAATACTACTGCAGATAAAGTAACAGACAATCGGAACTGAGTCGGTTCAAATAATTGAATGGCTCCTGGAAATCACCAGTAACTACTGCGTTTACTAGTATTTGTTTATATCCCTTCTTATTTGCTACAAGTTTCGAGGAGCCTCCCAGGAAAGACAAATGAAACTGAACAACAGACATAGAAAAATCCAGTGCAGGAATGAGATGCAGACCAGGGAGGTTAGCCTTGAGTGGCACTAAACTAGCGCTCTACCTGAACATGGAAGCTAACTCTTCAGCAGTTCTCACACATAGAGTGGCTGGATGACCCCTGTTAGATGACAATGAATTTAGTAGATTGTCTTAAAAATCTTTAAAATATATTATAATATCAAGAAACAAACATTGGGTGAAGATTTCTCAAAGTTCTCACCAGGCTTTGGCACAAGCCGCTGCCGATCCTGCCAGGCCTAAGAGCCAGGTGAGCCTGTGGCAGAGATGGTGCCTGCCCTCGGCTTCCTAGGGCTTCAGCCCAGAGCGAGGGGTGACGCTGGAATAAATCTACCTGGACGGGCTTCCCTGCCTGGGACAGACCTCTTAGACAGCCAGTTACCGTTCATTCCTAATCCTCATCCTCTTGGCCACCTACACTGAAGAGGGTGAATAAATGAAAAAAGAATATTCCTTGCTACTGAAAGCGGCCCGCTTTCCTAGATGCCTGTAGCAAATGTCCAAATGTTTTTGTAGGATTCAGCTGAACATTTACCTTTATATGTTCACTCCCTAAAAATCACTCATGATGCTGCACAAAGAGCCAGGAATACCTCACAACTTTGGAAACCTTCGCTGTCGCCAGAGACAGTCACGGCACTCAGTTCTTCGACTTTCTCTGCTGCATGCAGATGTAGCCATACTGCAACCACAAGCGAAGGCGACAGGAGATTCAGCCAGGTCAGTTCTGCTGTTCGTTGCTCAGGTGCCGAAGCCAGGACCTGCCTGCCCCCATCCTTTGCTGTGCTGTAAGAAAAATAAGCCATCTTGTTTATGCCACCACCAGTTAGGTTTTCTAGTTCGACACCCAACATTCCTCACTGATCGAGTTCTGTAATAGCCGGACGAGCAGTGGCAACAGTGATGAGGTCACAGCAAGTCCACAGCGCTATACAGCTCTTTTAATCCTGGCATCTCGAGACATTCTGCTCCTAGCATGCTCTCTCCAAAGCCTGTTGAGAGTCTGTTTTAAATGATTCATTTGTTTCTTTGATGGTCAGGTTTTGTTAGAGAGCTTTTCCCAGTTTTGGAGGGGGGCTGGTTGTTGGCTTTTTGTGCAGCATCATGAGTCACTGATGAGTCATTGGCTCTGAATTATGCACCTGTGAGCCTCTGCTCTAGAGATTCCTCCACCATTATTTATTTATTTTCCCTCAGGTTAAATCGCTTCTGTAGAAACAGCAGCCCTCCTATATTTTATCCTAAGAAGAAACATTAAGTCATGTAATATGATCCCATGAAGGATACCATTATTCTCATGAAGGCCTTTGACCTTTTCACGACAGTTTCAAATGCTTATTTTTATCACTCGCTTGAGAATATATCCTTACATGGCAGCAGTCTTGGAATTGACGTCTTATCCAAGTCCAGCAGAATCCATGTTAATAGACTTCCATTCTGCTTGCTCTTCCACGACATTTCCCCAGAGCTCATTACTGGGCTTGAACCCAAAATTCTGTCCTCTCGCCTGTCCTCCAAGCGCCTGATAAATAGGCAGATTCTGGGGCATGGGTAGCACCAGAAGATGATGCTCAGCAGTCCCCTAGTGGCCTGAAAGAGTTCATGCAGTCTACTGAAACGCTTTCTATTCCATGGAGGTGTGAGAGACTCATTAAGCAGCAAGATCAAGTAGATGCCAATTAACACGTTCCTTTCCGGAAAGCCCAGGAAATACACTCAGGAGTCGACCCTGCCTAGCGTTGCTCTCCTGTGGGTCATGCAGGCCATCCAAGTGCCATACTGTGTCTTCATAACCTGAAATTTGGCTTTTAAATTAGGGATACAGTTTTATGAATTAAATGGCTCGTTTTAGGAGCTAGTGAAACTAACCCACTTATCTGGTAATAAGGATACAGTGCTTCCAGCGGAACTGAAGGAGAGAAATGACACCTAGGTTGTGAAGGAATGAAACCTGAGAGGCTGTCAGAAATACAGCCAGCTGTTAGCTCAGGGCGGTACCACCCTGAATGCACTGATCTCGTCTGATCTCGGAAGCCAAGCAGGGTTGGGCCTGGTTAGTACTTGGATGGGAGGGTGTTCGTTTGGTTTTGGTTTCAGTGACGTGTCTCTGCTTCTTTCTGTGCAACCGCTGCATTTCTGTTTTTCTCTCTATCCATGGCTATTCCTCATGTCGCACGAATGTGGCCAAACAGGTCGCCCCCAACACTGACAGCCTTTGCGAATGACACAGATCAACTCTAATTTTTAGACTCCATTTCTAAATGCTGGAGAGGAAAGATTTGATCTGGCCAAAAATGGAGATGACAATGATGATTATTATGGTGGTAATGGTGCTGGTGGATGATTTTATCTCGTTCATTAAGAGAAATGCCCTGTAATAAACACCTTCATGCATTTCTCATTTAATCCTCACTGAACCCCATAATCCCATTTTATAGGGGATGAAGATGCTGTCTAGAGATAATAAATAATTTGCCTAAGTCACTTGACTGCAAGAACACAAGTGACTTGATTGCAAAGTGTCCTAATTGACAGGCTTGAAGCTGGATCAAGTAGTATGACAAAAAAGACCCCACCCCATGAAATAGTGGGGCAATTCTCATAGACACAGGTGCTCTTATGGGTAGTTTAGAGAACCCCACGTGGTCTACTAGAGACGCCCACGCTTTCCCCTCAGAATCTCTAGTGAGAAGTGTGCAGGTCTCCCTCTCTCGGAGTCAGGTTTCTCTTCCAGTCCTCTGTTCATTTCCCTTTGATGCCTATATTCCAGTTTCTTGGAGTTATTTGTTGTTCATAAACACAGTGTGAAATGCCACAGCTCTGAGCTCATCATGCAGCCTGCAATGGCCTTTTCCAATCTACTCAAAGTTTACTCAATTTCTGAGGCTCAGTTCAAGTGCTACCTTTTCCATGAAATCATCACTGATCCCCTCTCCCTACACACTGCCTCATCACTCCGTGTTTCCATAGCACATAGTTAATAAACCATCTTTTTAACCATTCGGTCTCTAGTTAGTTCTATGATGTTGATTATGAATATCTAGAACGTGAGCTTCCTGAGAGCGAGCATTATTTTTGAGAACTTCTTATATTCTCAGCACACAGACAACAGTACGGTGGCTACCAGAGGGAAGGGGGGGTGTAGGGCATAGGAAAGGGTAAAGGGGGCCAAATATGTGGTGATGGAAGACGGTATGGCTTTGGATGGTGGGTGCACACTGCAATATACAGATCATGCTTCACAAAATGTACATTTGAAATCTATATAATCTTATTAACCGATGTCACCTCAATGACAAGCACATAATAAAGTTATATTGAACTGATACTAGTCAAACAGGTATAAACCTTGAATTTATATATCTGTGTTCTTTTAGATATCTTTTAAAATCTCTCTTAAATTTGTGCTTATTGATTTGAAAATTTTATTAACAAAGATAATATGCACCCCTATGTTCACTGCAGCATTATTCATAGTTGGCAAGACACGGAGACACCCAAGGTGCCCTTCGATAGAGGACTGGCTAAAGATGATGTGGTGGTACACATGTACTATGAATACTACTCAGCCATAAAAAAGAAGAAAAATTTACCCTTTGCAATAGCATGCATGGACCTGAAGAACATGATGCTAACTAAAAAAAAAAAAAAGTCAGAGAAAGAAAAACACCATATGATTTCACTCACATGTGGAATCTAATGAACAAACTGAACTAACAAGCAAAACAGAGACAGACTCAGAGATAAAGGACAGGCTGCCAGCCCTGGCAGAGGGGTGGTTTGGTGGTAGAGGGATCGAGCCAAGAGGAGAAAGGACCCAGGGACATGGACAGCAGTGTGGTGATTGTGAGGAGAGAGCTGTAAAGGGGGGATAAACAGTAATGGAAAAAAGACAATAAAAATAAAGTAAAAAAAAGAAATATTCCATTTTTGACAACATGGTGGACCTTGAGAATGTCAAGCTAAACAAAGTAAGTCAGAAAAAAGCCAAGAATCATATGATTTCACTTGTACGTGAAACGTAAAACTGAAACTCATAGACAACAGTACGGTGGCTACCAGAGGGAAGAGGGGTGTAGGGCATAGGAAAGGGTAAAGGGGGGCAAATATGTGGTGATGGAAGATGGTACGGCTTTGGATGGTGGGTGCACACTGCAATATACAGATCATGCTTCACAAAATGTACATTTGAAATCTACATAATCTTATTAACCAATGTCACCTCAATAAATTTAATGAAAAAACTATTTCATAGGCAATCTTGCATTCTTCCTGTATCTATTGTCTCTTCTTGGTTATAACCTGTTGAAATGCTCCTCAAATGACTTACATCATGTCTTCAAAAATGACTTGTAAGATTGTGCTATGTGTCTGCAATAGTTGCCAACCCCTTCACAGAACGTAGGTTCTGAAGGTACAGACTTGGGTGAGTTGGGTGAATCCTGGGTGGATTTGATTTGGCTGGAGGATGGTGAAGTGGGACTTTTGCTTCCTATTCTTATGTTTCTGAATTAATATATACATATTAATATATAATAATGAATAAATAATGTATAATGCTTTCCATTACTGCGCTAAATTTTTAATTTAAAGATTAAAATTTTAATGTTTAAAGATGCTTCGTTTACTCCATCTTGTTCCTACCACACTGGGTGGAGAATGTTATTTCTTGGGTTCAAATATTTTACTTTTGATCTGCGGCAAGCCTAGTAAGACTGTACTCGCAAAATCACCATTAACCATGTCTGGAGATGCCTTGTTCTTATGTCATTTCTACATGGGGACTCTTGGAATCAGCTATTCCAAGACACTGTTTCTTATAGGCAGCATTCGTGACACTGGTCAGGTTTCTAAAAATAGTGGTAGGATCCATTTATGTATCTTAGCTTGAGAGGACACACCTTTGACTTGGAAGGATCAGCAAAGCACTTGAAGAAAACATTAATCCACCAGGAAGGTGGCCAGGAGCTGTTAGACAGTGTGATAAGGTGTTTCAATGAATAGTTAAGGGAAATTTTTGAACACAAAGGAAAGGAGCATCTGATGCAAGAAAGCTGATGAAATCAGAGAGAGAAACCAAGAGGATCCCAGGACCATTAGACTTTTGAGCAGTAAGAGCTGCATGGGAATCCTTCTGTGAACCATAGAAATAATAAATGCTAAGACCATTGGAACATAATCTCAATCAGCAAGATGCCACTGCTTTCCAGATTCTCTCACAGGGCTCTGCGAACTCCATGCCAAATCTAGCAGTGGATTTCTTCCTTCTAATCTGCCCTGATGCCTTATTCAATTATTGTCACTGCTCTCCAACCATGCACTGTGCCTTCTGACTCTCATTTCCCAAATGAGTCAGTCAGAGGAGACTGAGTGTCCACCAGGACATAGTCTAAGGCCACGAGCCACCGCGTTCCACGTGAAAAGACGAAAACAGGTACAAAGGGAACAAGGCAGACCCTCAAAATTTCCCTGGCAACCTCACCATCTTACTGGACTACTGGCTGGATGCAATCAAGAAGGAGGGATATGAAGGGTCCAGGAGGTTCCTCTAGTTGACTGGCAAAGGGAAGCTGGTCAGCGGGGAGGATAAGCCAGGAGGAAGACGGAGTGGGCATTCCCGTGCACTGCAGAATGGCATCACCGCTGCCCTGGCTGTACATTATTTTATGGTAAGATCATTTTTTTTCCTGATCTTTTTCTCTCCAGCTGAGAGGAAAGGGAAAGCACACACACACCCTGGGTGACTTCTATACCAAATCACGAAAAGCCTGGTTGGTGCAGCATGTAGTCGTGGTGGGGAAGGCAAGGTGATTGAACAGTGTATTTTTCTCTGAGGCTGGGAGTGAGGATCACTGCATGTCTACTCACAGGGTAGAGAACGCCCTAGGGAAGCTTGAAGATGAAGGAAACTTCTACCCAGAGAACATCAGTCGGATCCTGGACAACTTGCTGGAAGGCTATGACAATCGGCTCAGGCCAGGATTTGGAGGTGAGAGACACCCTTTAGTAGACCAAGCACCTGGACTCTGCTTCCCCCTGACTGCCATTGGAAGGCCCAGAGGCCTCAGAAAGGAACCTGAGTGGGAAAGTGCTGGGGTCCTTGAGATACGCCACGCATATGTTCCCATCCAGTCTCTGCCCCTCCTCAATTAGCGACCTTATATGCAAGTTATTTGAAGTCTGTGAGCCTCAGTTTCCTCAGCGGTAGTGGGAGTGTGTGAACACTGCTTGCTTCACAGAGTTGTGTGAATGGTGCATTATATTCTCTGTATAAAACAATATTTTTTTTTAGCATTTGTCCCATTAAAGTCATCAATACATTAGTTACTATTATAATGTTCATTAGAGTGATAACCTACTTCTCCTCTTTTCCTTAATGCCCCAAATTGACCATATTAAATTCAAAATAAGGCAACTGGTGTGAATTTTCAGAGGTGGAAAAACCCAAGGACCCCCTACTGGGATTGCTCTAGGATGGGCTGCAGATTCTGGCCATGGAAAGGGGCTTTGTTGTAGCATCATTCAGTTTGGTTCCTTCAACCTCACTGGGGATAACTACCCCCATCCTTCTGGGCTAATTGCAGGTGCTGTCACTGAAGTCAAAACAGACATTTATGTGACCAGTTTTGGGCCCGTGTCGGATGTGGAGATGGTGAGTGAGCTCTGTGTGAAGAGGGTAACTTACTCTGGGGGAGAGGGCCATGTCCCAGTTCTGATGATGATGGGCATAGTCACCAGGCACCATTACTTGGTACACGGGTACCCGGGCTGGGAGGGCTCTGCCATGGGAGCAGATGCCTGTTTCATCCTCCCCATGAACGGCTCTGCTGGAGCACTTTAATCTGACAGGTTTTGTAGGATGATATCCTCTCTTCTGTCCACAAGTCACTCACCGATTCTTCCCTACAAAGAAAAGATTTCCTCCTCTTTATGAAGTCCTAGTAAATGTCTGAAGTAGCAAAACAAAACAACCCAATAAAGGTGCCATGTAAGAGTATATTAAGAATGTCTATGAAACTTAAGGCATAGAATTTTTTTTGGTAGTACATCATTTTCAGTGTATTGAATTAAAAGAGTAAAGGCAGTGACTGGAAAGGCTAATGCATTTCACCTTTTACATTGTGAATAGACCAGTGGGTGTTCTGGGGACTCTGCTCTGGGTACAGATGGCTGTGGGTTCATAGAAGGGTATTTATAGTAAGTGGCGATGAAAACCTGAACTGGTTTTCTAGAACAAAGCATGTTATAAATGCTTTCACAGCTCTTAGGTAGCATTTTGCCCTAAAGGTAAAATATAAATGCTAAAGCTGAAATAAACATAACTTTTTAAAGAAGTGCCTCGTTACATTTTATTAGGGAAATTCTAATTTTGGATAAAAAGTCTGTAGAGACTTTTTCATGGTCTGCTCTTTTGAGTGGAAAAGAATAAAGGAAGAAGGAAAGAGAAAAAAGGGAGAGAAGTAAAAGAGGAAAAGAAAGAGGAAAAGGAAAAAGAAAGATAATAAGGCAGAGGAAGAGACAGGGGGGAGAACTTTAAGAGATAAATATCTTAATACTCTTCATTAGCCAGAATCCTCAATTATTTTACTATCATATTTCTCATTTGAGTACTGAGTCACCCAAGTACAAATGACCACAACCATATTCTACTGTATTATTTGAAATCTGGGGATACTTGGAATTTCATTTTATGAATTTGTCTCCTTTCTATTTGTATAATTGAGACTTGGTATAGCTTGGATAATTCTTATATTAATATACTGTGTCAAATTATACTTTAAAGATATAATCACCACTTATAGTAATAGGTCTCATAAAAGAACATGTAAAGTAGATAAAGCAATTACTGGCAATATTTTTACATAGTTATGTTGATATGTAGCACTGACTTTTGCAATGAACCTTATCATCATTCTTAATATTTTTGATGTTATTTCATAAAAGCCACAAATTAAAACTCATGATTATTATTAGGCATACTTGAAGGATGCTCTTTTCTTGTGTTCATGGACACATTTACTGTAATGTTCTCTGAGGACAATATAAAATACCTATGACGTATAGCCCAGGTTCACTCGCCTGGTAAAGTTCATCTTGGAACTGTACTAAATGGTATTGTGATGCCCGTAGACACTCCTGATGGTGATAGGTTGCTAAGGGGAACGGTTAGACTAAATAATAGTAAGGAGAGAAGCACAAAACCTAGACTGTAAGTATTTTAATATTTTTCTCCTAAATTAAGCATTGGGGAATTGATAGGTTGATAGATGGAGAGCTGGCTGGCAAAAAGAAATATATGGGAGATGGTCAAGGTTAAGAAGGGAAGTTTGCATAACCCAGCACTATCTTTAAAAATAATACAAACTTTTAGGCTGAGCTAAATTAAGAATTCATTGAAACTATAGCTTTCCTGATAGGTTATTGCCATAAAAATTTGCTTTATTCGTTAAGTTTTAGGGATTGCACAGATAAGTTAGTGAATAAACCATTCTTAATAAACCAGCTCCCCAGCCTGCATGAGTATCTTACTCTCTTTTAGGAATACACCATGGATGTTTTCTTCCGCCAGACCTGGACTGACGAGAGATTGAAGTTCGGGGGACCAACTGAGATTCTGAGTTTGAATAACCTGATGGTCAGTAAAATCTGGACACCTGACACTTTTTTCAGGAATGGCAAAAAATCAATTGCTCACAACATGACGACTCCTAATAAACTCTTCAGAATAATGCAGAATGGAACCATTCTGTACACTATGAGGTAAGGTCTCCCCAGTTCTACTTCCTCTGCACAACTGAGCTGTCCATCACACTAATTCAGAGTCATTTATTTCAATACCCCTAGGCTTACCATCAATGCTGACTGTCCTATGAAGCTGGTTAACTTTCCTATGGATGGGCACGCTTGCCCACTCAAGTTTGGGAGTTGTAAGTTACAAAAAGCTTCTGAGAGTGAAATAATGCCTTCAAAATACACAGTTATTTGGTTTTAATCAGAGCCTGGAAAGCAAAAGAGAAATAATACTGTAACATCCAAACTGCGATTCCAGAATATATTTACTTAATCATATCTGTCATAGTCATAGGTTTTAGTTGTCTAAAGAAAAGCATGAAAGAGAATTTATGCCTGCATTTTCTTTTTATAGAGAAAAATATTTTCTTTGAAAGAAAAAAATATCACCACTAGTCAGATTCACTATGATGTTTCATTTGTTTAAAAAATTCAGATGCCTACCCTAAGAGTGAAATCATATATACATGGAAGAAAGGACCACTGTACTCAGTTGAAGTCCCAGAAGAATCTTCAAGCCTCCTCCAGTATGATCTGATTGGACAAACGGTATCTAGTGAGACAATTAAATCTAACACAGGTGAGAAGTTGACCAATACACGCAGGTAATCCTGCAAGGTGACTCTGGTGTGCACCTTTATCATACCGATCTCTTTCTCCTCTGTGTCAGCCATTCTCAGATAAGCTTGATGTTTTGAAGTGATGAGTAGCTTTCCGTAAGTTGATTTTGCAAACAGGTGCACATCAAGATTTGTGTCTCCTGGGAATAAAGACAAAGGGTACATGACACAAAGAACCCCACCCAAAACAACAAGCTGATGTGATCTATCATCTGCTAATCAATGCCTTTGTTACATATTAAAATATGCCTTTGCTGATTTACCCTTAGCCCTTGTTAATTTGAAGACCTGTGAGATTTAGTCCCAGCTGCATTTTTTTGACACACTGTCAACAGCAATAATATTGATGTATGTGTCATCCAACAGGTGAATACGTAATAATGACAGTTTATTTCCACTTGCAAAGGAAGATGGGCTACTTCATGATACAGATATACACGCCTTGCATCATGACCGTCGTTCTCTCCCAGGTGTCTTTCTGGATTAATAAGGAGTCTGTCCCCGCCAGAACGGTCTTTGGTATGCTTCGCTTCCATTCCCATTCATCCTCCAGCTCCCATGCCTTGGGCACTTGAGGAAAATATTCACACCAGTGCACTTTTTCAGTCCGCAAGGGAAATAGACTCGTATCTCATTCAGACACTTGTATTGTGTAAAATGACCCTTATCGTATTGCAAGTTGTGTAGTGAGTCAACCAAAAATTCGTCTCAGTGAGAATTCTGGCTGGTTTCCTGTGACTTTTGGATGTCCTATTTAAGAAGGTTTTTAAAAAAAATCTTCATTTGATTTTTCATAGCCAAGAAAAAGCAGAAATGTAAAATCTGACATCTAAATTCATAAAAACAAAGGCTGTTATTGAACTCACTAACATATAACTTGTGTCTCATATTATTTTGGTTGAATCATAAAAAATGCTATTTTGTAGGTCTAAAAATAGTTAAATATTACTCATTTCCCATGGTTCGACCTAACTATTCAGTTCCATTTATGATGTATAGAATCACTACTAGTTTTTTTAAGATAACTTTTTAAATTTAATTATTTTTCAAGTACAGTTTTCTGTCTTTTCCTCTCATCCCAACCCACCTCCCCCCGTGCTCCCCACCTCCCTCTCATTTCCACCCCCCCTTTAGCTGTTGTCCATGCGTCCTTTATACTAGTTCCTCTAAATCCCTCCCCCTTTTCCCCTGAAATTCCCTCCCCTCTCCCCTCTGGTCACTGTCCCCCTGTTCTCTATTTCACTAGTTTTGATTAAGCAAAACAAGAAAAGGAGATGTGACAGAAAAATATCATCACTGACTAAACCTGTTTTCTCTGAGTTTTCTTGATTGTGAATTTAGCAGTTCCTATAGAAGATCTAAACTGAATTGAAATATCAGATGAATTTTGACTTTTGAATTTATTAAAGTAGGTTTCTTTCTGTAAATTATAAAACAATATCTATATTATGATGTTGATTATATCCAAATTATATAAATTCCCCAAGTCATAATTCAAGACAGAAAACTGCTGGCAGATAAAAGATGAAATTATTTTTTCATTAGTAAATATTTTACCTTAAAACCAAGGTGGGAATTTAAAAAAATTGAGGAACCTAATTTATGATCATTATCATACTTGATAAACTTCTTAAATATGATGAAAGATATTATCAGCTATGACAATTGGTCAGAAATTCAAGGTTTTATTATTTTAGTGATAATTTGCTTTGAGTTTTCTAAGGAAATAAACAACTAGAATTTTTCATGACTTGAATTTTACAATAGTTAAGCTAAAACACTTCAAAATATGTTTTCAATTATTACAATGTACAGCTAACTACAGTAGGGACTAAGGATACAAAAATGATAATACCTATGAAAGTAATTGTTAACAACTACAAAATAAAATATTAGCAAAAATCACATTTGGAGAATGTTTCATCCACGCCACCAACATTGCAGCTTATTTTTGCATTCCAAATGCTAATACTGCATCTCTCGTTCTTCTCCATTTTAGGGATCACCACTGTTCTAACCATGACCACTCTAAGCATCAGCGCCCGGCATTCCTTGCCCAAAGTGTCTTATGCAACCGCCATGGACTGGTTCATAGCTGTGTGCTTTGCTTTCGTCTTCTCTGCTCTTATTGAGTTCGCAGCTGTCAACTACTTCACCAACCTTCAGACACAGAAGGCCAAAAGGAAGGCGCAGCCTGCAGCCTCACCCCCAGGGACAGTATGCAAAGCGACTGAGCGCTTGGAAGCTGAGATTGTCTTGGTAATTGTTTACTTTACTAAGCTAATGCACCATACAAAAAAAGGTAGTGCAGACAGTGATCACAAATAACCAGAGAGTCCAAAAGTACTGTTACTTGAGCATGAGTTACATAAGCCTGGTTCCAAGGCCAACTGCTTTTCCAGATTCACAGGAAAAAGGCTGCAACAATCCTTCATTTATTTCTGCCCTAAACTTTCGACATCCTCTTTCATCATCACCCTCACTGGGGCTGGCTCATCCCAGGCTTTCAAAGTCAAGCGCATTCTGCTGAGCTTTTAGATGTTTGCTTTGAACAGGTTCGCTTCAACCAACCAGGGAGAATAAAGTAAAAAAAAAAAAAAAAAAGGTCTTAATGACCCTTTGAGACTTCACAGTCTGAAGGAAACGCACAGGGAATCCTAAGGAATGGACAATTTTTATTAAAAATCTGCTTGTTGGTTTATTTCATGAGGGGAAGATGTATTAGGTTCTATGAATGCTGACTCATAAGCCAAGTTTTTGATTCATATGGAAAGATTTTCATGGTCATATCAATATATTAAAATATGGATATAAATATGGTTTTATTCAAAGACATAATCAGTGAGAAATATCTATATGAATTAAGTTTTGACTTGCTGTGACTAAGCTCTGGTCCCTAAAGGTGTTTTGAATAAATAACAAATGGTGGCAATAACAATTCAAGGTAATACGTGTGCCCTCAAATTCCAATTTTACATATGAGTAAATTTTTCCAATCATTAAGTTGCAAACACTTTTATAGTGGATTATGGAACTGATTGACAAGTATATATTTTTATATAAACTCTAAATACAGTTTATATAAACACAGTGGCTCTTGCAAAGAAGAATATTCTGCTCTGTAAAATTTAGTAGTGCAGATACTTTAAACTGAAAGTTTCCTTAGACTAACCAATTCTCATTAATTAATATTTCCAAATCATCAAACCACATGCAGTCCAGCTAATTCTCAGTTAACTGTTGTGATAAAAAAATTTTAAAGCAATCTGGATTTTACTTCTGAAATACTCAGGCACTTATGGGCTGAAAAACAATACAAGTTTTCACTGAAACTTTTCTCTTTGATAAACTAAGAAACTTACTTGAGAATTTGCATTTTATCCAAGGAATAAAATAAGGTTATTCCTATGATAAATGGAACTATATAATTTAAAGATATTTTTTCTTGGATTATCTTTTACTAATAAAGAAAAAAATGTCATATAGTGACCCAGTCTAATTACTTCACTTGCAAATCGAAAACAGAGTGTCAGAGAGGAAAGGTAGGAATTACTAGTTGGTAGAAGAACCAGGAATTGATTTCAGAATTCTGATCTCCACAACCTTACAGAGGCCACGCCCTCCCCAACAATTCCTGCAATACTGAGACATCAAATATTTTCAGAATGGAGCTGAGATCATCCCCAAAATTCTTTCCTTGACTTAATGATTTTTTAAAATATAGATAAGTTTTCAAAGATTGCAAATATATAAATTTTGAAACAAAAATGTGTTAGTTGAAGATTCAGTCCTTGAAAATCACTTGTTTCAGAAAAAATAAATTCCAAATATTTTTGAGAATTATTTTGTTTGTAAAAACAAGTAATTATGTCACAAGCCATCTATATTTACATAGGTATATAATGGACATATTGTCCAAAGGTTATATAATAACATACACCTATAAACAGAATATAATGTTTATCAAAATTCAGTTTAACAGTCTGCTGCATGAGAAATAGTAAAAATTAAAAGAGAACTTCATGAGACACAGGATAAAAAAATAACTCCAATTACTTCAAATATGCTTATTGATCTAACAAAGAAATAAAAAGAAAGACTAACTTCTTCACCTCAACTCTTTTAAAATATATATTACTGATTGGAATATTATTTCAAATCCTTAGAAAAGTGGAGTTATTATTCCCTTAGTCTATTATTTTAGAGGTTCAATTTATTAATAAGATATAATTTAAGACCAGGTCTTCATACAAACTACTTTTTGCAATTCTAAAATAGTAACACAATGAACAAGTCCTTTGAGAAGCTGGGTAAAATACTGCATTTATATAATTTCAAAGTACTTGTTTGGCAAGTTTCCGTTTTTCTAATGAAAAATACATCTGTAAACATGAATCTACTTAAAATACTTTAACACAATGAAAGGTAGAATTTCCTTTCTGAAAACCTACGTCAAAGTATAAACAGAAAAAGAAAAATAATTAAACCTAACAATACAAATCTTGTAGATGTCAAAAATAAATACAGGTGATTACATAGAACATTTCTATTTTATTTATTTATGTCAAAACTTGGCTGTTTGCCTTATATAATGTAGAGTAACAGAAATTATATATTTGCAATTTTTATAACAATGGTATATTATGATTGCAAGGTCATTTTTTCCTTTCAAATACCATGGCATTTAAAAATGCCTATGCAGTTGTAATCAAAATAACATTATTTGAGTAACTTGGACATTGGAATAGCAAGCCGATGGTGAAGCTGAAATAAAATAAGTGCTTGGATATTTTATGTGATTCTAAGTTGTACATTTTAATGGACTCATTGCTTTTCAAAAGAAACTACTTCCAATGAATGTAGAGAAAAGTTTATCACTGATTTTGACCTTACAATATAATAATGACAAAGAAATTCAGGCATTTGAAACTGGAAGGGATACCTAAAACCAAAACCTCAGAAGTGGTCTATAGAGTAATTATTTTTCTGTTTTTAAGGCACTTGGAACTAGAGACTTTATTTTTTTTAGGTTTTGAGAAGGAATTGTCCATAATTTCTTTTCTATTGATACAGTATTTTTCCTTATTGTTTTTATCTGGTACGTTATCTTGGCCTTAGAGAGTCATTCCTGTCTTTGTGTTTCAGAACTTGTGTCTGAGGTATACCTATTCTGCATGTAAAACCAAGTTTGGACCTTGATCTCTTTTTTAATGCTTTGCTAGCTTCCTTGTTACTTTAAAAGTCAAAGCTCTTGTTACTTATTCCTGAAAGAACCCTCCCTCCCCACCGACCCATCAACACATCCAATGTGGTTTTTCTTTTTCAGTGGAGGTATGGTGTTTTTGGTAAATGATCTACAAACAAAATTGACCGAAATGTCATTGGTCAGGATGAGAATTATACTTATAGTGATTGTATTATTCATTCATTTATTCTTTTCACCTGGCACCCATTTATCGAGTACTTGAGGATTCACTAAATTTCTGAAGTACTTATGTGCCATAGCCTTAGAGTAGAATGTTGAGGATATATCAATGAGTAATATTGATAGGGCCTCTTTCCTCATGGAGCTTCTTCCTGAGCAGGAAGAAAGACAAATCAATGAGCCATGACAATATGATGTGATAACGGCCGTGTTTAGGTATGTGGCAGGCTGAGAAAGAGTCCCGCACGGGTACCTAACTCAGACTGGCGCGGTCCTCACTCTGGAGGAAGTGATGCCTAATCAGAGAACAGAAACACGAGCCTGGTCCTGCTCTAGAAGCGCTAAGTCAGCTGCTAGAAACTTGGGAATAGAGAGGGAAATAAGACATATGTCTTTTCCTGAACCCTCTTCAAGCCTGGACTGTCTGCTGGGCCATTGCCATGTTGCCCCGACCTACAGAGAGATATGAAGCAGAGGATACTGAGAGATTTACCTCTGAATATTGCCAAGATTTGTTTGAGTAATTCTAACATTACTCAGTAGCATTAAGGGCTATATTAAGACCATCAGAGACTCTGGGCTGGGCAGGTGGTGAGCTCCTTCCCGGTACCTGCTATCAAATCCCCATCTAAAATTCCATTCTTCACCCTCTGAACCTTCCCATGTGGTTCCCAGACAGGCCCCTAGCACCATGGACTCACCAGATCACTGCCAGTAAGCTTCTTCTCTCTAGAAATTCTGGGTTCAGCTCGGTTTTTAAACCTACCAGCTGTAGTATACGTGCAAGATAATTTGACAGAGTACTTATTTTCTCCATAGTGACAGACTAGTTTAAAATAATCTGATAGTTTTAAACAACGTTAAACGCTAGGCATTTTCAAAAAAATTGTCATATTTTTGATGCCCCTGTTTGCTGGCTGTAAAAGCAGGTGCAGTGTTAGCTCCTTGAGGAATGAATGCAGCCCTCGTTCAAACCTGTCTCTTGCGTGGTAACCCAGCGCCCCCTCCTTTGCAATATATCAGACTTATTGAACATTATATCAAAATTGCTTTAAGTATTTCCCAAGTGCCTTATCCCTGCATCGAATAATTGATTGTCGTAAAGTCCAGTTTGATTCAAAGTACCTTTGCAATATGCTGTTAATTAAAACAAAGCTGTGCTCTAAAAATACCCAGAGCAGGATGGCACTCAGCAGCAGGGGAGCCCCGGAAAAATGCAAAACCACAGGTGTTCCACTCAAAACAATGACAGCCCCAAGCTGAGCCCTCATCTGGACTCCACAAAAGCCTATTTTACCATCAAGTGAAGCTGCTGAGCTCACAATGAACAGGAGGGCAGGGTCTGATGCAGACCTGTAGCTTGAATGGCTTGGAAAATTGGCTTTCTTTTCATTTCAGAAATCCAATGTGATTCTTTTAAATTGGCATCCAGTCTCCTGCACGGTGAATTCCCAATTATCCAGGAGCTGATTATCCAGCACATGTATTAGCTAGCCAAGCTTCATGCATTTCCTTGAGCATATCTTATTTGCTGCCTGCTAGAAAGCCCTCCAATGACTGTTGGGCAGTGGGAGAGTTGTAACTCTAACCAGTGATTCTCAGTGGAAGGTGGAGTTTCCCCCAGAGGATACTGGCGAGGTCTGGGGAGAGGACAGGGAGGCTCCTCCGCATTCCATGACGTACAGAACAGTCCCCCACAAAGGTGTAGCCTACTCGAAATGTCAATAGCTCTGTGGTTGAAAAACCGGGTGCTACATTGTGATGAGAAGAAACAGTTATTGTTGAGCATGAGCTTTGGAATCTGAGAGGAATTGAATCTGACAATTATTACGTGTGTGAGCTTCCTGCTTAAGCCTTCATTTGTTCATCCCTAAAATGAAAATAACATTATTACATTACAGTTTCCTCCTAGGAATAAGCAAAATAACACATGCAAAGTGTTGTGCAGTGCTTGCCAATAGTAAGCATTTAGATATGGTACTTATCACTTAATGCAAAATAATACACTGAAATATAATGTAATATAATCATAACCTTTTATTTATTTATTTTTTTGCCTGGCTACTGAAAGAATCTTGAAAAATGGTTAGATTTACACTCACTTTTGGATCCACTGTGTGTTTATTAAGCATATACTATGTTCCATGTGCTGGCTAGGCGTTGTAGAGCACATACACATGACAATAATATGCCCTCTCCCATTAATATCAGGGAAGGTGATAAGGCATAACAGTAATATTTACGAGGAAGTATGTTAGAATAGCTAAAAGAGTCACAGCAGCTAAGCAAGTGAAAAAGTGTACAAGGTGTGTGCGTCTATGTACAACATAGTCTTTCTCAAATTCTTAAGGAAAAGAACAAATCACTTTAAAGGCAGTAAATTGAAGCGTCGGGAGAGTTGATGAATTCTGTGACTTGTCTAAGCTGCATTGCAGCTGAGTAGTAGATGCAGACCTGCAACCTAGGGCTTTCTGACTGTCTGGTCTCTCGACTCTTGTGCAACCCTCCATAGAGACTGGGGAAACTAATGAGGAAAGGGGCAATCCTACTGTAGGGAACCTTTAATTCCAGGCTAATAATGCCAATGTGCTTAAACTTTGCACGGTGCTTAGACTTGAATGATGTTGCTTAACGCTGGACAAGGTGTGTTTGGCAACCTCATGTTAAGCCATTTCTGACACTGTGACAATGCCGAGATTGACAAATAACTGCCCCCACCAAATCTCTAAAAAGGAGAGAGAGATAAAATAATGCTTTAGACTTTTACGGCAGATTATGCTTTACAGTTACTTTCTCACGTCAATAAACTTTTTTAATGTCTGCCCCCTTTTTTTCCTAAAAAAAGAAGAAAAAACGCCACAGGGTTCTGACAGGCAATGTGCGATATTAAAAGCCGAGACAAATTTAGAAGGGAAATCTCTCTGAAGGCTTGCCCTCTTTCAACTTCATCATGATCCTTAGAAATTTTGCTAGAGTAAAATATTTTAACATCCCATACATCTGGCAGGAGGGTGCTTCTTGGAGAATGAAACAGTGACACATTTTGCTGTGTCAGGTGGAGAATATATTAATAACATATTTACTGAGTGGAAATTCAAACTGGAATCTTAGACACATGATAAAAGCTTTTTTTTTCATACAATGGTGCTGTGCTAATTCTCTAAAAGAAGCAGCATGCTTTCAGACCAAAGTGCCGCTACTCTGGTCCTGTTCACGATCGATGTCTGGTGACCCTGGGCACAGCAGTCCTTGCCTGTCGGATATTTTTAACAGGAAATCTCACTTACTTTCTGTCCCAGATCAGCAGACTGGTCCCTCTACTATTTTTAATTACCTCCTACCTCCAAGACCTGTAATTTATTTAGTTCTGTCCAGAGTGCCTAGCACAATACTAAGCCCACAGATAACAAAGATATTCATTGCTTGAAATTCACCACGGTCCTAACACATTAGACTTGACTTCACAGATTCATTTTTGCTTTGGGTGAAGAAACAGATTCTGCCTAAAAGCACAGTGGGCTTGAATGTTCTGTGATAACTATGATTATTTAGATAATCAAACAAATCAAACAGTGAAATTCAAGAGGGAGAATATAGAGAGAAGAGGCTCTTTGGGTTGTTGTTTACTGCAGTCCAAATGTCACTGCCTCGGTGGGTCATTCTGGTCCTGTGGCTCAGCCGGCACAGGGGAGGTGACGGCCTCTCCCCATTTCTGCAGAGCTGCAGGCTGACACCACAGGGGTCTGCCCATGTGAGTAACGCTCCCTGCCAGGCGACAAAGTGGTGACTGTGCTGCCAGGGAGGACACGAGGAGGTTTTACAAGAGCAGGGATGATGCGCAGCAGGTGTCTGAAGGACAGGCCCAGCAAGGACGGGCTGCCCACAAGGAGAGCGACTATTCCAGGGTGCAGCGAAGAAGAGAATCAGAGCAAGGCTGCCCAGTCTTCAACCTCGTAAAAGCAATCAAAGGCAACCAGAGTTAGAGACTCTGCATGAAGCCTGGGGCTTTCGAGATGAGACAGTTTGGGGATGAAGCAAGCTGTGCCACCGGGTGGGGGTGGGGGCGGGGGCAGCGCTCTCCCTCTGCTGGGTCTTGGCTTTCTCGCCTACCATTCCGTGTGCTAAGTGTCCCTTTCAGGACTAAAATTGATTGTCTTATGATTTCAATGGAACAGAAAATTTAATGATAGAGTAGAGCATATAACAATTCTGAGGTTGGTAAATGAATCATTTTTTGGTCACTTAAGATGGAGGGAAGCCAGTGGAGAATTTCTGAATAGGAAGCAGAATGCTCTCAATATAGAACTTCTGAGCTAAGAGGCAGTTGTACTTCAAGGGATCGATCGTCATCCTATTCAGTCTCAGGGTATTTATACTTTGTCACTGGCTTTTAACGCACACGTGCACCTTCATATACATTTCCTTAATCTCAGTGGTTCAAATTTATGAATGTGCAAAGATGGTGACGTAGGCTAGGAATGGAGTCAGGAGAATGATATCAATTAACGAGGCGGTTATTTTCTTATATGAACCAACATCTACATATTCCAAATTGAAATCCCCTCTCGTTGGCCACACTCACTGCCCTGCCGGTCTACCGTAACCAGGGGTGGATACGCTCTGTGCCCTGGCTCATCTCCTTCTAATTGCACAACACGGTCTCTGGGATGTGGAACACGCTTGGCATCAACTGCTGATGTACTAAATTATAGGATGTTGGATGAAAGCAAATCAATTAAAAAATTGTTTCACTGCTTTCTTGGAAAAGCATTACCATCAAATACTAAACAAATTTGCTGATATTTTTGTCTCAGAGAGTAGTTGTCAATAGAGATGCATCAATGATGAAAAAAATGAATCTAAAAAAGTAGTCTCTATTCTTTACATAGGCTGACTATTTATGTCTTTTTCCCACAGCATCCTGATTCCAAGTATCATCTGAAAAAAAGAATTACCTCCCTGACCTTACCGATAGTTCCACCCTCCGAGGCCGGCCATGTCCTCACCAGGGTTCCCGTCTTACCATCAACTCCTATCACGCCCCCGCCGCTCTCTCCAGCCTTTGGAGGCACCAGCAAAATAGATCAGTACTCTCGGATTCTCTTCCCAGTTGCGTTTGCAGGATTCAACCTTGTATACTGGATAGTTTATCTTTCCAAAGACACAATGGAAGTGAGCAGCAATGTTGAATAGCTCACAGACAGGGCACCTGTCTTATATAAGTTCTCATTTTCTGGATTTTGTTTTAAAAAATAGCACTGAGACTTGTGTAGATGCTTTTCCAAATATGAAATCAAAATTGAAAATCTGTAATGCAGAGCTTTCAGTAAGCAGGTATGAGCCAAAAAGCAATAATATTACTCCTCCAAATTGGGAGTTGAAGGTTGCTAAAATATATGACTTTGGATGGTGGGCACAAAATGCAATACACAGATCGTGTATCATAGGAGTATATACTTGAAACCTATATGATCTTATTAACCAAGTCACCCCCATAAATTTAATAAAATATGACTTTGGTGTACATCAGAGAGAAATTTTATAAGAAGACAAGATTGATTCAAGGTGACTTTGCCCATCTTTGTTCTTCCTTGTTCAATATTTTAAATGTCACTGTGAATAGCATATACCACAAAACAGATAAAATAAGAAAGGCTGACAATTCCAAAGGTTGCCTTAAAATATATTTATTTTGGCTTAGTTTTCAAAAGAGCAAAATATAAATAGTGTGAATATTTATCAGTAGGTTACTACCAGCATGGTGGAAGCCTTTATGCTAGTGAAGTGGCTTTCGGTGGCATTGCAAAGCCCGTATTGAGCTTAGCCATTTGTTGTTAACCTTGCTGTGCTATTTTGCCTCAATAAAGTATGGTGTTTATATACAGATGAATTATACATCGATTATAAATTATGTATGCATATGTATATAGCTCTAGTTGGACTGCGATACAACATCGCTTTATCTTGTTAAGCCTTCCCTTTTAAAATAATATGTTCATTATAATTCCACGAAGTTATAGGAAAAAATAGTGATTAGAAGGTAGCCTTGTGTATTATGACTGTGGTCATATCTTGTATTTTCTACCTTTCTGAGTATACCGCTAAATAAAACGACCGTGAACATGGTTATCTGGCTAATAAAACAAGGGAGCAGAGTTTCCTTAAGTACAGAGAAATGAGATGGTTACCTCTTCCCCAGTGTTAGTGTCCCCGGTGATTCTAACAGATACAAGACAGGGAAGGCCACGCTCCACGAGAGACGTGGAAATAAAGAACAAACTGATGGCGACCAGAGTCGGGGCAGGGATAATGGGAGAAAGAAAGGGAAGGGTTAAGTGAAGGAACATGTGGAAAGGACCCACGGACAAAGACAATGGGGGAGAGGGAGAACTGGATGTGGGATGTGGGGGTGAGTGGGGCGGGGGAGAGGGGTGGGGGGATGGGGACAACTGTAATTGAACAACAATAAAAAAGACGAACTTGAGTTTATATCCAAATAGTCAATCCTACATCTCCTTCCTGCTCACTCATGCACTTTTAAAGATAAATAAGGTCTGAGTATCTAATGTGCAACATGATGACTATAGTTGTAATGCTGTATTGAAATTTGGTAAGAGAATAGAACTTCGATGTTGTCACCAAAAAGGAAAAAAGGGAAGTATGGGTACGTAAGGTGATGGAGATGTTAACTAAATCAACGAGGGAAATCATTTCGCAATGTATATGTGTATCAAATCATCATGCGTGCACTTTCAATGTCTTGGGATTTTGTTTGTCAATTATATATCAATAAAGTTGAAAAATCCCCATAGTATCTCTTCCTGAATCTAACTCTAGCCATGTCCCCGCCCCCTTATAGAATAGCCTTGGGGAAATGGGAACGAGGACTAGGAGAAAGCATAAGCAGCGGTCTGTCCAAACCCATAAACCCCTCATTGGCTGTTGCCGGGTCTTAACATCGCTGAGATCATCCTCAGCGCTCACCCAGAAAGAAGGAAACTGCACACATTCTGCAGCCAAACAAATCACATTTGAATAGAAACAGCATTCTACTCAGGGTGAGGAGCCTGAGATCTGTACCCAACTTCCCTGTTAATTAACTTCATGGCCAAATCTCTGCACTATTTGAAACTACAGACTGAAAGTCTACAGACTTTATGCTCTAAATAAAGGTCCCTCCATTTTACAACTGATGTTTGTTCCATTACTATGCTTTTCTATCTAAATTAAGTTAGTCCATTGATCCAGGGCCTGCTTTTCTTTTAGCAAGGACAGTAACCAATTAAATGCTAGGTAGGTGTTAATCGTTTTATATGCGATCATACATGCAATCTCGCTCACAAACCTGTAAAGGACATGCTACTATTATCTCTATTTAAAGATGAGAAATCAAGGTGAAGAGAAGATAATTGTGTTCCAAATCAAGTGGCCTCAAGGGCTGTAGCTGAGAACCACGCCCAGGCTGGCAAGTATTAATATGTCTAAATATCCATGTGAGCTTTATGGATAGACAGAACTCTCTCTCCCTCTATGAAAACAATAGAAACCGAGGGATAAAATATGCATAACTTTCACAGCCCCCATTTCTATCATTGGTTACGTGACTGTAGTTGATTTAAATGGCTTTCTTCCACTACCCTCCTTCTCAGTCAGCACCTCGGCTTGTTGGCTTGGAGCAATTCACCTTACAGAATGACTGAACACTCTCGGGATAGTCTCCTCACACGTGGGAAGGCAAACTGCTTCCACTACTAGGCAAGTCTCAGAAAGCCTTGGACTTCTCAGAGGCTCGGCATTGTCTGAGTCCACTCAGATGGCACCATGCAATGTCCAGCCCCACTTTCCTTCCCAGCTAGTGTCCATTCTCATGAGAGGCCGGCAAGTGTTATAATTCTACAACCAGCATTACTGTGTTTTGCTGTGTATAATGTACACCCATGTTTTTGGCCCAAACTTTCAGGAAAAAAATCTTTTATTTTTATTCTTTAATTCAAATTTAATTTATTTCTATTTAAAAACAAAACTGATTATCATATTCCAGGGTATTATTTTGCATATGGATATTGTTATTGCCTTTTAGACCATTTTTAATGCATAAGCATAAGTAAAAGAATTAAGAACATTTATATAGACATGGAATTAGTGCTACCCATGTATAATCCATGTATAAGGATTATTTTTCCCTCAAAAATGTGGGCAAAAAGTGCACATTATACACAGCAAAATACGGTAATTAAAATGTGCCTCTTACATTTTATGAGAAGCCAGCCCTTCAAATACAAGAAAGGAGAAATTCTTTTAAGATTGTTGTAAAAGCTCTTTTGTTCTCTATTATTTGAACCAAGGATTAAAAGCCATGAACTTACACTTTTCTGTCTTTGGATTCTCCAGTGAAGAGGCCACCCACCCACAGTTCTTACAGTCCTCATAACTACTGCAAAAGTTAAGGTTTGAGGACACTTGGTTCTCAGGATATTTGCTTACGGTCAACAAGAAGCAATAATTTTAGTTAAATGTGATATGACTTCATATTATAAATTACTAATATCTCATTTCCCATTGGAAAAAAGATCAGTGGTTATTAAAAGGGCATGAGCATGACCAAGTAAATCTCAGAATCTTCTGGTACCAAGTACAGTTCAGATAAACAAACAGCTACTCTCCTCAGGGGTGGGGAAGAAAAGAAGGTGATGGGGTTACCATCTTGGGGAAGGTTCCCAAGGAGCTGGCTCCCAGACATTTAAGAAGGAAACAATGCCTGTGGCATGTACTGCCTGTGAAGCTGAGGGTCATTAACAGGACATTCCTTACACAAACAAGCTTTAAAATGGAAGGGGGAAGTCCCTCCAGTTTTCCTTCTGCCTCATCTCCCTGTAGTGCTTCCTGTTCTCAGAGCTGAGTAGGAAGTATCTTGAAAGGAGCAGTAAGAACTGCAGTCTGGCAGCAGTGTAACAAAGCATGTACAAAAGGGAGGCTTTGAAACTAAGAGACAATGGCTCCAACAGGCGCACAGACTGTGACCCAAACTATTTCCCTGTCCAGCTTCATCTCTTCCAAATGCTTCCTTCATGGTTGATGTTGAGGAGCCATACAGTCTGGTGGGGAAGACACACAAGAGCAGGGAGACTTGTCGGGAAGTACTTGCTGGTTAAATCCCTTTTCCATGAGCGATCATCCAATGAGTTTACGTATGCAAATTGCTTAGAACAGTGTCTGGCATATACAAGGCTCCATAATAAGTCACTGTCTATAGTAGTAGTGTCATCATCATTATAGCCTCATACTACTGTGATGCTAGTGCTAGGTGTTAATACACAATTGGTATTATAAGGTTAAAAGCATTCCCTGTGAGTTCTATGAAACGTATAATCATGAATTTGCTTACGACAAAATATTAGCTGGTACAAAAATAAAATGTGTGTCATCACACCAAAAATAAAAGAGCACCATAAATCACTACTGAAATTTGGAATGATGTGCGGTAATTGTAACCCAAAGGGTACGTTTTCAAAGAGTTTCCCATAAAGCCTGGCTATTTGATTATGTGTTATGGTTTAATAATGTCCTTATCCTCCGATTTTGGCAGTCTAATGCTTTATGTCCCAGAAAAATCAATGATGATTATTGTTAAATCCTCCAGAACCTGAGCTGCATTCATCTTTCTGACGGCCTGTGCTTGTGAGCACGTGGGTATGTGTTGGGGGAAGCTGGAGATCACCACTGGGATAACAGAATGTCCCTCTGAACAGGAATGCTTCCCAAATAGAGGCCTTAGGTACGGAGTCAAGTAAGTGACTTGTCTACATTTCTAAGATTAATTCTTTTATTTGTCAATTACTACAAAATGAATAGACAGACTACCTTCTTTGTTTAACATTTATATTTTAGTTCTAAATGAACACATTAAAATATCACCATTTAGTTACTTCTTGGATTAGTTAGTCTTGGATTTTTTGTTGGTGGTCATGTGAGCTTCATTCATTTTCAATGTCTAATTTTTTGCATTATCCAAATGTTAATGTAACCACGTCTCACTTTTTCTATATGTAGTTTACGTTTCTAGGGAGATTAATTTTTCAGAAAACTGAGAACTTGATGCTTAGCCTAGAATTCCCTTAACTCCCACCACCATCCATGACTGTGGACTGGTTGAAAATATAAACCAAAAGACAGGTATTGAAGGGCAAGCATTTTATTCATAGGAGAATCACTCCACCTTTACTCAAAGCCTACATGCTCCTATTTTAAACCTAGTGCACCCTAACGAATGTTCCTTAATCAAAGTGAATAACAGCAGTAAAATGTAGAAAAATAAGGGGCTTTCATGTCAGACCCAAACCAGAAACAACAGTGAGACAGAGGAAGATAAGAAGCAGATTCAAAAATCACTGTGCACGGAGGCACCGCCGTACACTATCTGTCACCAGCAAAGTAGTGCAGCCTCAAAGTACCAATGTCATCGGTGTGCTCAATAACTGCACTGGACTAGGGGACCCAAGGGCTGTCACTTCTTTGGGTTTCCAATTCTACATCTTTATAACTGTGGGGTTCGATTAGATGATTTATGTAATCACCTAACACTTAAATTTGTATTACTTTATAATAATTTTCTAATGTTTTCATGGAAGAGAACAGTGAGCCCAGAATAAACCCATGTTTACATAATCAGTTAATCCCCGACAAGGAAGATAGGGTCATACACTATGGTAAACACGGTCTGTTCAATAAGTGGTACTGAACCCTGGCTGGCGTAGCTCAGTGGATTGAGTGCGGGCCTGGGAACCAAGCAACCACGGTTCAATTCCTAGTCAGGGCACATGCCTGGGTTGCAGGCTAGTTCCCACCCAGCAGGGGACATATGGGAGGCAACCATACATTTATATTTCTCTCCCTCTTTCCTTCCCTTCCCCTCTGAAGATAAATAAAATATTTAAAAAAAATAAGTGGTACTGAAAAAATTATATAGATATATGCAAAAAATAGAACTAGACCAACTTCTTATGCCATGTTTAAGAATAAACTCAAAATGATTAAAGACTTAAAATGTAAGGCTCAAACCCATGAAAATCCTGAAACAAAACTTAAGCAGTAAAAACTCTGACATCTCCCTCAGCAATACTTCTGACATATCTCCTCAAGCAATGGAAACAAAAGGAAAAATAAACAAGTGGGACTACATCAAACTAAAAAATTTTTGCACAGCAAAAGAAACTATCAACAAAATGACACCATCAAAAGGAAACCTTACCAAATGAAAGAAGATATTCACCAATGATACATCTGATACATCCAAAATTTATAAAGAATGCAGACAACTCAGTACCATACAACGATCCAATTAAAAAGTGGGCAAAGGACCTGAATCGACACTTGCACAAAGAGGACATACAGATGGCTGATAGACATATGAAAAGATGCTCAACATTACTAGTCATCAAAGAAATGCAAATTAAAACCCCAATGAGATATCATCTCATATCTGTCAGAATGGCTATTATCAATAAATCAACAGGCAACTAGTGATGGCAAAGATGTGGGAGAAAGGGAACCTTCATAGGCTGTTGGCGGGAATGTAGATTCATGCAACCACTATGGAAAACTGTATGAAGGTTCCTCAAAAAATTAAAAATGAAGCTTATATATTCAAAGGAACCCCAAACGTTAATTTAAAAGAATATATGTACCCCTATGTCACTGCAGAATTGTCTACACTAGCCAAGATATGAAAGCAACCCAAGTGCCCATCAGTAGACAAGTGGCTAAAAAATTTGTGGTACATATATACAATGAAATATTACTTAGTCATAAAAAAACTTTACCATGTGTGACAGCATAGATGGACCTAGAAGGTATTATGCTAAGTAAAATAAGCCAGGCAGAAAGAGACAAATACAATATTATTTCACTTGTATATGGCATCTAAAGAACAAAATAAATGAACAAACCAAATACTAACAGACTGATGGGTGTCAGAGGGGAGGGGAGTTAGGTGATTGGGTGAGAAAGTGAAGGAATTAAGAAAGACTAGTTGGTAGTTACAAAATAGTCATGAGAAAGAAAGTAAGTAAAGCATGAGAATACAGTCAACAATATTGTAATAACATGTATCACAGTTGGGTACTCAAAATATTGGGGGGAAGGGTTTATAAAGAACACGATTGTCTAACTACTATGCTGTATACCTACAGCTAATACAAAATAGAATTGAATGGAAACTGTAATTAAAAAATAAATTTAAAAATTAAATTAAAAAATCTGGAGAGGGTGACACCTTTCAAAATATTTCTACCAGAAACAGTTAAAGTAAGTAACTGTTTACTTACTTTAGTTTGGTCGTAATATTAGTAAACACTTGTTAATTAGTATTAGGTATTTTTATAAGTGTATAAAAATATATTATTTAGTATTTACAACAATTCAGTGAGTTAGATTCTATCTATGCCCAGCGTACAAAAGGGGAAACTGAGGCCTACACAGGTGACGTCAATTGCACAGTCTCTCAAGGTGAGGCAAGACCCCGAAACCATTTGTGCCTTCTGCAGCACTTTATACCTCCTCTCCAGGTGGCACAGAGGCACCACATACTTGTAGGGGTGCTTCTGTTTCATTCCTGGGTCACAGGGAACCAGCAAGGTTCTGGTCTGCAAAGTTGGACACGTAACTGGAGCGACTCCACCGACAGCTCATTGATTAGAAGCGCAGCACTGCCCCTGGCTGGGTGCGGTTGTAGATTCCGCTGTTGTACCACCCAGCGGCCCAAGTTTCCGCAGGAACATTCAAGACGATTAAATACGACCCCCTCTGCTGCGCCGCCGCCTGACTGGAACACCGACTTACCACTAAGGGACTGCTGATGCATAGAGAGCTTTCTCCTTTATTTGAACATGGCTGTTTACCTATTTACTAATTTGAAAAAGTTTGTCATTTTTGCGTGCCACACAGCAGAAAACATGGACTGCAAAGGCTGCCGGGTACAGCCAAATACTTTTTAAATACGTCATCTTAGTCGCTTAAAGCCCCACGACTTTGGTTTTCTCATCTAAGAACTGGCAATAATAATAGTTCTTAGCTATTAGAACTTTTACAAGGTGGTTGTAAAGATGAAATGAGTAAATGCATATAAGTATGCAAAATACTGCCTGATCTATGGTAAGTGTTAAAAGAAAAGGTAGTTACTATTAGCTGCCTCACACCTACCATTGGAGATGCCTGAGGACTATGTTTGGCATCTTTTTCTCTTTATTTTCCCAGCACCTGGTGCCATACATACCTGACATTTTATAGACGTTCCATCCATTTTTGAATGAACGACACTTACTTCTCCAAAGAATTTTTTATCTACAATGGACCAAAAATACCAGCTTTGCCTACCTGAAAGGGTCATTACAGGTTATATAATATACTAAGTATTTGATTTTATTTGTTTGTTTGCTTGTTTATTTCATTTATGAACTCTCTTAAGGAAGGTGTTACTAAGATTCTTTCCCCGAGCATTACAGAGAAGAGCTTGTGCAGGATGCTCACAGTCAGCAAAGAAAAGCAGAGTCAGAATTTGAACCCAGGCTGTCTTGTGTCTGAACCAGGAGGCTTTGTGGCTTCCCTCTGTGATGTGACATCTTATGAGCTACTTTACAGGAAAGGGCTTACAATACTGAGAAGCACTGTGTCAACAGAAGGTGTTTGTATGTGGTGACAAATCTGTAGCAATGGCCTCTTAGCAACTAGTTCCCTTCAGTGAAGCATGCATCTCCTCCCCTTTTAAAAGTGCACTCTAGATACTGAGAAGCTCGTGGACAGCAGTGTGGTGATTGGGGCTGGGGGGTGGTTGGAAGCGTGTATAAAGGGGATAAATGGTAATGGATTGAAGTACAGTAAAATAAACATAAAAAAGAAGCTATATTTAATCTAGAATAAATGAGGGTGGAGTGCTCTTGCCATTGCCACACAGATCATTCAAGTGACTCACCTACCAAGTATGTGCATAATCTTATCATTTTATCTTTCTAGTAATTGTCCACTGCTGGCTCTTTGCTCACTATTAGTATCAAAAACGTATTTAGTTAAGACCATTATGAAATTCATTAGCAGGCCATCTGAAAGTCACTTGGACAAAGAAACACTGATACATGTGCACGATTACCTATAAATTTAGTATTTCCATTTTTCACTTCCATGCTCCAATGTACTCATTTGTAAAGTAATAATGCCCAAATCCCTTCTCTGTCTTCATAAGAATTAAAATTTAAATGTAGAGATCCCAATACAGTGCCTGGGTATATCTGGAGATCAACAAGCCGTAGCGTGTTGTAAATAGCAATTGGGATAAAAGTTGTAGGGTTTTTTTAAGCCAAAAAATAACCAATGTCACAAAGAGTGTGGCTCATTCCTCATACACTATGTAAATATTTAATTCATATCAAGTGTGGCCACCAAGTTTAAGAGAGGGCCTACACAGACAGGACTACACAGAACACACAAAGTTAGTAAGCATGGTGACAATAAATTATACGTGTCAAAGTCTCTATTTTACCTAGGTTGATTTCTACTTCTATACATGTTGTGTATCAGGCTTCTGTACTTTCTCTTTTTCTGAATTTGTTTCCCATTATTAATCTGAAATAGAAACTTTACTCCGAGCACTTATACTGAGCACTTATAATGCACCAGAGCTGTACTAAAATTTTTTAAAAAGGTAATATATACCCTATCCCCTCAAGGAACTCCGCCTACTGAAAACAGAGAAACAGCCACAGATAACTAGAACCTAGGGAATAAGGTGCTAATAGCGGTATTTGTAACACAACATGTCATAATGAAGAAGAAATGGGGAAGCGAGTGCCATGCTCTGGTAGGGGCATTAAGTAACAAGAAAAGAAGAGTGATCTTTGCCAGACTGGCTCACTCCCCACATGTGTTCACTTCGTTTCTCAGTGGGAACTGCTGCAGTGGAAGATCAGGACTATGGAGGCTGAAGAGGGACATCCAGAGGCCGATGCCTCTGCTGCCAGTTGCAGGGGAGGAAGAAGAAGAAGGCATCAGTAAATGGAATCAAAGAGAATTCTTTCTAACAGATAAAAAAAATCCATCTAGTAGCTCTTTGGATGAAAAGGCATTTTTAAATCCATTTTGTCACCCTTTATTTTTCCTCCTTTTATTTTCAATATACCAAGTGCTTTGTATACGCTGCCTTCCATCACACTAGTGGGTCAATGGTTAGAAATTAATGATTCAGTTACAAAACTGCAGAAGAATAAGGTCTAGATTTTGGCCAGGTCTACAGAGCTGTTTTGTGGTAGTCAGTAGTCAAATTCAGATGTTGGTCTCTAAATACGTCCTCTCAAATCCTTCTCCTACGTAGCTTCCACACACTGAGAAACACGGAAGGAGCACATTGTTACCATGATCTCGGCCAATTCTATAACTCCATGAATACCAAACATTGCTTACAGTTCCTGGTTTTACTTCTGTCTTACCTACAATTCACTCATTCAGTGAAAAATAAGTGAGACCTAGTTAGAGGTATGCTCTATACATATGTGTGCACACACACGAATGTAACTTGGTACATACTGGGGTTTGAAATAGCTAGTCATCATTCCCATGGGCATTTTTTATTTCAATGGATGAATGCTGTATCAGGCATGGCAATGATATTATTTCGTATTTTCACAACGCATCTAATAAATTTAAATACTGACAAAGCAAATAAATTATCAGCCTTTTGTAGTGAGGAACCAAAGGTGTTAACCTGGGTAAGAATACACAATATATTAATAAAAGAGCTGATAAATTCATGAAGGCTGGTGAGTTCAATTTAGTTCCTAAATTCTTATTAGGAAAATACTTGGAATTCACCAGGCTGTGGAACATAACTTTTTCTTGAACTAACAAGTTCATGAAATAAATCTGTAAGATAATCTATTTTTGACCACATGAAAAGAATATATGTGGTATAATTGGAACACTTCATCATTCTCTAGGTAAAGAGGTAATTAGTGTTAAAAATAAAGCTAGAAAAGGTACTCCTTAAAGTAAAATTGCAAATCTTTATTCATCTAGTAATACTAGCTACTTAACTCTCCTCAAGGGGATATTATTATGATTAATTGGATTGACTAGAGCATAGTTTTGAAAATAAAACTGAGTGCTCAAAATTATTAGCATGATTTCACCACAATTATCTCTAATTTTTACCCTTTATTGACTTAAATTTCCATTTCATTGGTTCTTTGAGGAAAACATAAAAATTACTCAATGCTACAGGTACACTTCCTTTTAAGAGGTTATGGAAAGCATAAAAAGAGGCAAATTTTAGTGAATGCACTGTGTGACTTGACTCTCAGAACAATCTTGTCAATCAAATGTTCAATATTTGGCAGCAGCCAGCTCAAGGGATTCAGGAAAATTTAAGACATGTTATGGAATGGAGAGCGAGAGAGACTCAGAGGGTCTCTGAGCGGCCCAGCATCTCTAGTTTACGTGAAGATCTGAAAGCCAGAAGAGTAAAGGGGTTTACCCCGTGTGGCACTACTGCTTGGGGCGCTCTTGACTTGAGTTCTATGACCTTCTGCTCTGTTGTTCAGTTGTTTCTCTCTTGTCTGTGGGCATTTGGGGTTTGGGCACTCCCAGAAGCGTTAGAGTATGTCTTCCTCCACATATGTAAGAGGGGTGCCTCCTGAAACAGACCATGTTCCTGACACCTGAACACAAGTACCTGTTAGATTAGTACTGAGATACCCGCAGCAGCTCATCAACTTAAGTGCTTATCTGCAGCATGAAGGTTGCTCAGCTGATAACTCCTGACCCGATTATGTCCATAATTAGAATTACAGTAAGAGGTTGCCAATCATGAATCTATCTACCACCATGTAAAACCCACTCTGGGCTCTGGTAGGAGAGCAGAGAACATAGTTATTTGGTAAAAGTAGAAGTCATCAGGTTCTAGGGTATAACTAATGCAGCTTTACCAGCTATTGAGCTCAACAAATCAGTGATATCAATTCTTCTAATACTGTAAGAAACTGTGATCCCCATTTCATATTTATATGATGCCAATTCTAGAAAATGAATGTTTAGACTATTTTTTGGAGTATCAATTGATGGATGAAAACTTTCCTTCATTTTTTGAGTGGCAAAATTATTTTCAGTTTTGTTTTAGCACAAATCCCAGACTCCTGTAGAAAACACTGTAATTGTACCTGCCTGACTTCCTTCTCAAATCAATCAGTCTTTATCTCCAAGGTCAATGACTCACGGGAAAAGTCCAGACAGTTCAAATAATTTAAAAAGAATTAGTGATAAAGGCTAACATTTTAAACTAATGGACAGAGGTGAAAAAACCCTAAATAATGCTATATAAGAAATTTCTCTCAAGCAATCATATCTATAAGCTCAAATTTACTTATTCCAACTTTTTGGGGGCCTCCATTGAAAAAGAAATGAATAAAAACCAAAATTTTCTGCAAGTTTTGTTAAAAGATTTTTTCATTTATTTTATTTGTCCTTTTCTTTAAATCAATGCAATTCTCGGATTATTTGAAGGAGTTTTGGAAAGCAACATCAATAATTTGCAATGGTGGATTATACATTTATTCATTTTTGCATGGTACAGCAGGTCCATGGTATGTCCTTTAGTGTATTAGCCTGTGTCTCTATATGTATGTCTGCATGTGCACTCTGGTTTTATGTAAACTTTTTGCAGCTTTATTGAGGTATGATTTATGTACATCACATATTTAATGTACACACTTGGATGAGTTTGGAGAGCTGAATACATCAGTGATACCACCACTACAATTAAGATTATAAACATATTAATTAGCTCCTAAAATTTCCTAATGTCCTTTCCTTTTCTTCCTCCCTACTTGTGGGTTTGTTCATTCCATAAAATTTCCTTATTCTTATCATTTTATTAATGATATTTTATTGTTGTTCTCATATTTTACACATTTCAAAGCACTTAACATCTAAGTTCTGAATCAATCATCTTGAAATCCACAAGAGCAGGCACCATTATTTTCATTTTTTAAATAAGAAAATAGAGGGCACATGTGGTTGAGTGATTCTGACCTTCTCATAGCTAGTCAGCTTCCATGCTTTGCATAGAAATGAACACTTTGTTTCTCAGAGTTTAGTTAATTTTATCGCATTCACTTCATGACATTATAATTAACAGCTAACCTAGAAAAAACATGAAAAGTAAATAAATAAAATACTATAATATGGTACTGACAAATTATAATAGCTTTAAACAGTATGTTAGAACTCTTTCTTATAAGGGTACATGGAGGGAGGTATTGTTTGTTCAGATCAAATTGAAGATTTAATCTGAAAATTGGTTTTGCATAAATAGAAAGAAAACCTTTACTCTTCTATCTCTGTGTTCTTGACAACAACATGGAGTTTACTGAAAAGCCAAAGACCTCAGAGATTCCCCTTTACATAAGTATTTTTCTTAGCTCCCAAATACCACAAAATTGTTCAAAGTCTCTTTGAAGAAGGAAAGGGGAACTTATTATTTCCCCATTTCTTTGCATTTACTCTTCTGAAATGTTTCTTCAAAGCTAAATTTATAATGTAAATACAGTTTCTCTACATCTTCTGTAAACCTTAGGAGAGGCAATAATTTCATATCTAAGTCCGTCTGTGGCACAGGTGCGCACATGCCATTCAAAGCTTTTCTGGATGCGCTTCTCAAGTCGCTGTAGGAAACTGTTGAGGGATCAAAACCTCCAAAATAGTTTACATTGCTTTTGATTTACTTATGTATTTTTGAGATGATGTGCTGTGATTTTGGAGAAAATATTAAAATTGCAGCAAATACAGAAATAAATGCTGAAGCAGTTGAAAACAAGGGGATTAGAGAAAAATATCTCTTAGGCTATTTATAGAGATTGTTCTACTCTTCCTCTTCCACTTATCTGGCAGATATATTCAAAATTCTTATTTTCTTTTCCTGGCATCTGGTTTGTATAAACAAGGGCTTGATAGAACTATTCTCATCACACAGCATTGCTAATACTGCTTACTCAGTTGCTATCTACTGTTTCAAAATAATGACTTAAAGTGACCTGCTCTTTGGCCTAATATATAACAATTCCTGGGAAAATTTTCACAATGGTTTAGATTTTTTTTCCCAAAAGAGTGAAAGAAAAATACATTTTCACATTTATATGAGTTGACCTTGATAATTGAGCAAACATTTTGTTGACCAAAAGGGTAGTAAAAAAAGAACGCTCAGTTTCCATCACTTCATCTTTCTCAAAGACAGCTTAGTTGTTAATATTCAGGCAACGGCATTTGACAGTATGACATCTGACCATCCTTTCTTACCAGGTTGGAAGACTAATCAAAATGAAAGCTTTCTAATCATGAAGATGTTAGTCAGAAGTAGCTGCATTTTATTTATATCTGAAATGCTGATTTTACCTTCATCATATTTCTAGCTATCTTATTTTTCTTGTTTTTTAGTTATTGCCAAAGAGTGGTGTATTCTATCTAAAAATACTGTGTGTGCCTGTATTCTAAGAACACTGAAGGTTTAAAGAATTTTTTTGATCCATTGTAACTGAAATAATTTTACTGCAGTTTTCATTCTGGGTATTTCCTTGATGAGTGTGACCAATACAGAAATATTTGTACTGTACAAAAATTAGTGTCTTTTCCTATCACGAAATATCCGCATATGGAGACAATGTGAATATTTACTTTCTTTCTTTAAAGGTATAATAAAATTGCAATTCAGGGCACAAAAATGCAAAAGATCTCTTAGGAGGGATCATACGGGTAGGAATAAATCATGAAAAGCTATTACTTTTAAAGATTCCAATTTATTTTTCCCCAAAAGGTACTCCAGGTATTGCAGCTATTCTTCTGTGAGGTACGAATTCTTACAAAAAATACATTTGCCACTGTGTAGCTACTGCAATTTTTTATTTTCTGTGTCTATTATACAATACACATTTCACATTTTAGTTTTCTTTTTTAAATATATTTTGATTATGTCATTAAAGTTCTATTTCCCCCCTTCATTCCCCTCCACCCTGCACACCCCTCCCTCACCATTCCCCCCTTTAGTTTATGACCACGTGTCTCGAGTTCTCTAGATTATTTCCCATACTATTCTTGCCCTCCCCCTATCTATCTTCTACCTACCATCTATGCTACTTATTTTCTGTACCTTCTCCCCTCTTCTCCTTCTCCCACTCCCCTGTTGCTAACCCTCCATGTGATCTTCACATTTTAGTTTTCTTAAATTAGGATGTATGCAATGGAAAACCACAGTATATGGGATTTGCTTTCAAAGCCAGTATGAAAGGTAAGAATTGTATGTTATCAAAATAGGCATTATATATTATCTAAAGCAATATGCAGATTTCATGAAACCCCATCAAAATGTCGATAGCATTTGTCACAGAAATAGAAAAAAACACCTTAAAAATAGTATAGACCCACAGAAGGCCCCAAGTAGCCCAAGCAATCCCAAGGAAAGGGAACAAAGCCAGAGGATTCACACTCCCTTGACTTCAAACTATCCTACAAGGCTGCCATAATAAAAACAGCACAGTACTGACGAACAAGAACTAAAATCAGACACACAGACAAGAGGAACAAAATTTAGAGCCCAGAAAGAGACCCGCACATATATGGGCAACTAGTTTTTGATGAAGGGGCCAAAAACATTCAATGGAGAAAGGAAAGCTTCTATCCAACAAACAGTGTTGGGATAACTGAGAAGCCATAGGCAAAACCCAACTGCTGTCTGACACCATACATAAAAATTAACTCAAAACAGATTAAGGATTTTAGTATAAAACCTGAAACAATGAAATACTTAGAATAAAGTACAGGTGCTAAACATATGGATGTTGGTCTCGGAGGCTTTTGTTAACTTACCCCAAAGGCAGGGGAAATAAAAGCAAAAATGAATGAATGGGACAATATCAAACAAACACTTTCCGCACTGCAAAATAAGCCAAACCATCAGCAAGATAAAAAAGGCAGCCAATCAAATGGGAAAAGATACTTGCAAATGATACCTCTCATATGGACCTAATATCAAAAATGTATAAAGAACTCATACAACTCAACAACAACCAACCCCAAACAATTCAGAAAATCTGAATACACCCTCTCCCATGAAAACATACAGCTGGCCAACAGATACATGTAAAGATGCCCAACGTCATTGGTAACAAGGGAAATAGGAATCAAAACCACAGTGACATACCACCTCAAACCTGTTAGAATGGCTACTTCCAAAAAGACACGGATTAACGCGCTGGGGAGGGTACGGAGGAAAGAGAACCCTTGCACTGTGCTAGTGGAAATGCAAACCGGGGCAGCCAGGAAGGAAAGCTGTGTGAAGGCGCCACAAAGAGTTAGGAATAGAGCGACCATATCACCCCCCAACAGCTTTTCTGGACATTTTGAGAACACTCACATGTAAGGATGTATTCATTGCAGCACACTCACAACAGCCAAAAAGTGGAAATAACCCAAGTGCCCCTTAGTAGGTGACTGGGTAAAGGAGATGTGCATATACACAAGGAAATGCTACTCAGCCGCAAAAAAAGATGAGATATGGCCATTCATGATAACCTAGATGAATCTTGAAGGTGTTATGCTAAGTAAAATTGGTCACATGGAAAAGAATAAGAACTGGATGATTTTACTCATATATGGGATATTTTTAAAAAGCAACACATGAACAAACAAAACAAACTTAAAAAACAGATACAGACAAAATAACGGTGGTTACTGGAAGGGAAGGGGAGGGGGAGACAAGAGGGTGAGGAGGTCAAACATCAGGGGACAGAATGAGACTGCATACACTCGCATATGCAGATGTTGTATTTACATGATGATGCCCCAATAAATGTATTAAAAATAATAAAATATGCAATAAAAATGTAGGTGTGGGCTCAGGTTCTGGTTCAAGATGGTGACACCTGGCCTCACGCTGCCCAGGAACACGCTGAATAAACAGCTGCATGGAATGACTTCCTATAATTAAAAGACAAACACAAAACACTGAAAATTGGCTACATAACCCCTAAGCACCAGGGAAGGAAAGTCCACATGGAAGGAAGTAGGAGAAGCTGGGACACAGTCTCACCATAAACCCCACTGGTGGCAGCAACCCACAGTCAGGGGAGGAATTCAAGACCCAAAGCTTCTCTCTGAGGAGCAAAGGGTTTGAACCCAACACTGGGTGCCCCTAACATTTAAGACCTGCACCTGAGAGAGGAGGTTCTATAACATCTGGCTTTGAAAACCACTGGGCTGGCATCCAGTCAGGCCGCAAGCTTCAGGGCTCAGCACCTGGACTTCGTGTGGGAGGGGCCCATTTGCTGATCTGGGAGCGTCAGTCCCAGTGGCCAGCATCTGCTCCGACCCGGACTGGAGAGCCAGCCAGGGGATGGGCATGTTCGCACCCCCCCTCCACTGAGCTCCAGCTGGTCGGTGCCCACGTCTTTTTTTATTTTTTTAGGCATGGACTCAGAACTGAAAATAATTAGTCAATCGAGTTTTTAATCCAGTATAAAGGTGTTCTATCTTTTTTTTTTTTAAAGATTTTATTTATTTATCTTTGGAGGGGTAGGGAAGGAGAGAGGGAGAGAAATATCAATGTATGGTTGCTTCTGGTGCACCCCTTGCTGGGAACTGGCCCCTGCTGGGAACTGGCCTGCAACCCACGAATGTGCCCTGACTGGGAATCGAACCACGATTGTCTGGTTCGCAGGCCCGCAAGGTGTTCTATCTTATTTCTTTATTAATTAAACCTACCATGACATGGTGGCCATAGGACACAATTGACTTGTAATGTTCTTATTGGCAACCAACCCCTCAAACATTACATATATATATGTGTGCATATATATGTGTGTGTGTACATATATATATTTTTTAAATTAAGTAATATTATCCATGTCCTCCCTCCACTTTGATGAAGTACGTGACTATAGTGGGGAGGTACATGAGGAGGAAAAAAGTATTATTTTTTATACATGCAAAACTTCTATCCAAGAGAAAGTGCTTTATTAAACTTTACATGTGGTGTTCCCAAGAACAGTACACTAAAGCAGTAGCCAGCAGCAGATAATCGGTCATAAAGAGATGCCCTTTTAACAGCTTGGATACAAAGCAGCCTGATAAATCTCTATCAGTTAATGAGCATGAATGGAGCATCTACTCTACACAAAGTATTTACTGTGCAAGATATAATGGTCAACAGCATTTGCCGTTTTGCTCTCAGACATAAAACAGGATCTCTGTTACGTAAAGACGTTTTCTGTTATTACCAGCAGGATTCGTTTTGTAATCGGAGCTATGAACACTGCAGGATCTGCCACAGCTACCTCACCCTCAGTCTCTACAATCACAAAAGTGTTGTCCTCAACATAGTCCCCTATCTAATGAGGGTATTTAAGTGTGGTCGTGTGCTTAATGGCGCTTAGGGCGAGAGCTGGAGTTAAAACACAGGCCGGCAACACAGCTGTGCTTTGCTGCCATAAGAGACAAATGACAGCTCTATTCCTGAACCTAAGACACGTAATATCCATTGCTGCGCTGCATTATTTATTCTGGATTTATCTGTGAAATCTTTAACATAGGGTATGTGCAGGCAGGATAAAACTCACAAATGTAATAAATCTCAGTGTTGACAGGAGGCCAGAATTTCTCCTAAGTGTAGTTATAATGTCTGCACTGGGAACGGAACCTCAATGCCGTTATCTGTGAAGGGTCTTATCTGCTCATCTCCGTGGGGGCCGTGATTTTATTCCCGCTGGGTTGTTCTGCACACAGATTAGGAAAGGAAACTTTGAGTGAATCATAAGAATCTTAAAGACTTAGGAGCAAGGGCTGTCAAATGCTTAACATGATTTGGTTTTCCTTTTTAAAAAGTATTTAATATAGACTATTGATAAAATATGCTAATATTTATGGAACAAGACAGAAATTATAAAAATTGCTACATAGGTTTCTGTAAGAAGACTGTAAAGATCATGCATTTATGCCATTAAACCACCCTGTTCTATGGACTTCAAATTAAACTTCTAACCTATGAGGGCTGTCTTATAGTTTTTAAACTCATGTTCATAAAGAAGAACTTGGTTTAAAAATGAGGTTGTCTCAAGGAAAAATTACTCATACTACTATAAATACAATAGCAATTTATGCTCTCAGGTCAGTATCCTTATGGGTAATAATTGTACAGATAACATCTTTGTAGAAAATAATCAATTCTCTACCTACACACAAGGATAGTTCCCTCTCAATTCCTCAAAAATGCATTAACATATATACTCTAAGAGAAAGTATAATATTAACTCTAAAAATAAAATAGAGAAATATATGAGCATATATATTAAATATACAAAACTAAAATTCAGTATAGAATAAGAATTTTCTTAGATCCTATTCAAGAAATCAGAATAATAATTTTTATGAGTCCCATTTTAAAGGATTTAATATATATCATGAATATCTTTGAAACAAAAAAGTTATATGAATGAAATTCAGAGTATAAAATCCACAGAAAAAGCAAAGAAACATAGGAATAAAACAGTAGTACAATTAACATTTCTTTCAATCCATGATATTTCAAATTGACAATAAAAATAAGTATAAAAAATAGTAAGACAATTAAGGTGAACACAATAGATAGACTTGAGAGTAGAGAATATAGTTTAGTTTCAAGGGACTCTGGACAATTTACAAAAGTTGAGTTCATATTAGGCCTCAAAATACAAAAACTCTTGTCGGTACTAGAAAATAGACATTTTATAGAAATCATTTTCTATTCAAAGTACAGTGAGAAATTTGCTGAAAAAAAAAGAAATAAGTATATCTGAGTAGAAAAAGAAAACTCCATGCTTAACTACTCTTAGGCCAAAGAGAAAATTTAAAATATAACTTTATATTATTTATGAAGAATATAATAAACACACTATCTAAATCAGCATCGCCACACAGAAACCTAGGTAACAATTTTTAATAATTTGTGTCTTGTTCCAGAAGCACCAGGGGCATTCCTATTAAAACAGGAAAAAATTAAAGGGCTCATTGTCAACATTATTGCACAATATTTTCTTGGAAACATCAGCCAATACCATCAAGTAAAGGAAAGATATCAAGTATAAACAATAGAATGCAAAACTATATAAAACCACAAAGGACTTCCTTAGAAGCTTTTAGAACCATACAACCACTAGAGCTAACTTAGAAAACATCTTAGATGACCTAGGTCCGAGCAGGGATGTCAAACTCATTTTCATTGGGGTCCATATCAGTCTCGCGGTTGCCTTCAAAGGCTTGAATGTAACTTTAGGACTCTATAAATGTAATTACTTCTTAACTAGGGGCAAGGAGCTCAGGGCTGCCACCTGGTAGAAACAAGGTGCTGGGCCGGATAAAACAAGGTGGAGGGCCAGACTTGGCCCATGGGCCTTGTGTTTGCGTTTGTCACAACCTAGGGTTTAGTGATGACTTTTTAAAACACCAAAGACACGATCATGAAAGAAAGAACTGAGAAGCTAGACTTCATTAAAATTGAAAGTTTTACTCTCTGAAGACACTTAGGGAATAAAAAAACAAGTCACAAGCTGGAGAAATATTTATGAAAGACATATCTAATAAAGGACTATTATCCAAAATATACAAAGACCTCTTAAAAGGAAGAAAACAAATATTTAATATAAAAATTGTGTGTATATATTATTATATAGAAGCAAACTAGTATATATGTATACTCTGAAATACAATATGAGAAACCTAGAAAAATAATTGTGAAGTCACGGGGTTGCCAGATAAACATCATAACAGAATATTTAATTTCCCTGAAATTTGCACTTTAAAGTCCTACCATGTTTTTAAAACTGCAAGAGCAGTCTCTGTCTTCATTTTTTAAATACAATATTAATAAGAAATTATATTTCCCCTGCATTCCTTTTCATTACATTCTCTATGACCAAACATATAGGCTTGTGTCATACAGGCTTGGATTTCTTACAAAAGAAATTACAGTGACTCTTTCTCTTCCCCTTCTGGAAGAGCAAGTGGAAAACTTATTTGAACAAATAATAAAGAAGAACTTCCCCAATCTGGCAAAGAAAATAGACTTCCAGGAAATCCAGGAAGCTCAGAGAGTCCCAAAAATGTTGGACCCAAGAAGGAACACACCAAGGCACATCATCATTACATTAGCCAAAGTTAAAATGAAGGAGAGAATCCTAGAAGCAGCAAGAGATAAGGGGACAGTCACCTACAAAGGAGTGCCCATCAGACTGTCAGTGGATTTCTCAAAAGAGACCTTACAGGCAAGAAGGGGCTGGAAAGAGGTATTCCAAGTCATGAAATCCAAAGACCTACAAACAAGATTGCTCTATCCGGCAAAGCTTTCGTTTAGAATGGAAGGACAAATAAAGTGCTTCTCAGATAAGATCAAATTCAAGGAATTCATCATCACCAAGCCCTTATTCTATGAAATGTTAAAGGGACTTACCTAAGGAAAAGAAGATAAAAATATGAACAGCGAAAGGACAGCAAACTCACAGTTATTAACAACCACACCTAAAACAAAAGCAAACTAAGAGGACAGCTAGATCAGGAGCGGAACCATAGAAACAAAGATCACATAGAGGGTTAGCAACAGGGGAGTGGGAGGAGTAGTAGGGGGGAGAAGGTACAGAAAATAAGTAGCATAGATGGTAGGTAGAAAATAGATAGGGGGAGGGCAAAATAATAGGGGAAATATAGAATCTAAAGAACTTGAGACATGTGGTCATAAACAAAAGGGGGAGAAATGGTGGGGGAGGGGGTGTGCAGGTTGGAGGGGAATGAAGGGGGGAATAGGACAACTGTAATGGCATAATCAATAAAAATATATATATATACTTTTAAAGATTCTTTTAAAAATAATATTTATTTATCTTTAGCAGGGAAGGGAAGGAGAGAAGGAGAGACATATCAATGTGTGGTTGCTTCTGGTGCATCCCCTGCTGGGAACTGGTCCCTGCTGGGAACGGGCCTGCAACCCAGGCATGTGCCCTGACGGGGAATCTAACCATGATCTTATTTTTTAAAAATTACAGTGAAAGGGGATTGAGTTTATTATTTATACTTTATAATTATTTGCGTATTGGACTAAATTACTAGGTTAAATTATTTCACTACAGTCCACTATAGTTAAAAATGCACTAAATGACCTCATTTGGATGCCATTTTCTTTTTCATCCTTGTCTTTTCTTTCAGCCCTCTTAATTTTCCTAATCTTTAGCATTCTTCTTTTTTTTATGTCCTTTATTTATTAGTCTTTCAGACTTTTTTCATGTCCTTCATAGCACTAGGTTTTAGTTATAAAAAAACAGCTGAGCATGCCTAGATGTTTTGGCTTATAGAAATTGTTCAAAGGTATCACCATCTATGAAACATGCATTAAGGTTTCCTATAGAAGTGTTTAATTATGAAAAATGTCTTCTCTTTGCCACATTTTTATGTCACACGAATTATCCTGACATTTCTATTCTGAGACAGGAATTTCAAACAAAAGATCCTTGGCTTTCCAGTAATTTCTAAAGATATTAGAGAACACTTTCGAAACACGCACATGTCTAGTCGACATCCGTTGACATGATTCTTGCCTTTAAGTTGCTCAGTCTTGTGTAGGGACAATAAATAAATGTCAAAACACAAGAAAAATGTAATCCACACTATAGAGGAATAATAACAGTTAGCATCTGTTGTGATAAAGCAATCTCTCATTTAAAGCTGTTCCAGGATCAAGGGAGGCAGAACATGAAAACTGCTTGATGGAGGACCTGTTGCAAGGTAGCGCTCAATAAGGGATAGTGCTAGAAATTGCTGTTTCACCGGCCTTTGTCCTGGGTTTCATGCTCCAGAAGGAGATACTAAGACAAGGATGTGAGGGTTTTTCTACGTGACCCATCACACTTACGTTATGACCAAGCTAGTCACCACTGTGAGGGAGCTCAGGGAGCTGGGGCACATCACAGAACCACACCTCAGGGTTGTCTCCTCCCCACAATCCATGCAGTGCGGCCGCTAAGGGCATTCATCCAACTCATAGGCCCCCGTTGGTAGAAAACGAATTCCCAGGATACTAATGGGCCTGCGTTTCTGGCTTGTCCTATGCATGGGTTCATTGCATCTGTGTCCTACCCCAAAAGTCATTGGGGGGAGAATTATTTTCACAGTAAGAACCCTCTTGTTCTTGAGGTGAATCCCAAGCACCTACAGCATCTTCTACACTGTCCAACAATTGTCATTGTTGATGAATTTATTTAGGAGAACAAACAAGAGTTGCCCAGTTTAATCTATGAGGGTAAAGGCTTTCCAAAGGAGACAAAGCCCTGGAAGTGAGTGGCGCAAGAGGCGTAAAGGAGATGACTGAAGGATGGCTGATGTCTTTTATCTTCTCTCTCAGCTCTGACTCACAGTTACCAGAGCACTGTGCTAAGAATGATTCTGGAGCTGCACTTACTTCAGTAGGAAAGCGGACTGCGGCAGGCTGGTGCTGCCTATCACGGGTGTGGGATGAGGAAATCATGGGATCTGTCAGCAGTTCAACATCTGTTATCTAAATAAGCTCTGTCACTTTATAGATGGCAAAATGGAAGTCCTTTGAAAGGGAGAGATTTATTGCCTGACATCATAGAGAGTTCAAACATTCTCTTCTAATTCAGTATAGAAAAAAATGTATGTCTTTAAAAGTCTCACTCATATAATAAATGCACCTTGTGGTGGATTTGCAAATAACATGAGACTCCTTTAAAAAGGCAAAATTAAAGAATGGATAAAAATAGTCCTCCTCAGTTGTCCTAATCATGGAATCATTTTCTCTATTCAGAATTCCACAGCCTGAGCTAAGTCCACCTGACTCTGAGATCTCAACATTTATTTTTAAATCCACAAACTAGCACGCCCAGACACGAGGTATCATCGTCTCTAAATTAAATAACAATCAAGATTCTGTCACTTTCCTAATGAAGACTCGTGCACAGCACCAAGCCTTCTGAAGTGTCTTCAGGTGCGGATGTGTGATTTTAACAACTAGATTGTCTAAGGGACTCATTTAAAGAAAAAGTGCCCTAAAAGGGTTCTTCAGAGTCAACACATTATTAATGAGGGAAAAGCTGGCAGAACTCTGCCTTTTTCTCAAAGGAGAGAAAAGATACAATGTTGCCCTTTGTAGGATGTGACCTGCTACTGACTTCCTTAACAATGAGACTTCCTTAACAATGAACACGGACATTTCCAGTGAAGGTGGACAGTGATGTTTAGGAGCAATTTTGAGTACTTTTGCATTCTGTGGGCCACATGGTCCTGACGACTTCTCCTCTCAGGATTCAGAGCTGATCTGACACATAAGTCTCTAAATGTCTATCCCTACTCACATCGCTTAGGTGAGGAGGTGGCTCCTATCTGTCCTTTAGCTCTCAGCAAAGTTGTGACTTCATTGAATCAGTTCTTCCTATTTCCCAAACTGAGTCTTGTGTGTTTCCCTAACACTGGCTTAGGTTCTTCATTTCTCAGGTGAGAGCACACACCGGTGTACAGCAGTCCCCTCTGACCTAAGGGGCATGGCTTCCAAGACCCTGAGCAGATGCCTAAAACCCAGGAGAGTCCTGAACCCCATGTATACTGCTTTTTCCTATACAAACACACCTATGATAAAGTTTAATTTATAAATTAGGCACAGTTAGAGATGAACAACCATAACTAACAATCAAATAGAATGATTATAATAATACACTGTGATCAGTTAGGTGAGTATGGTCTCTCTCTCAAAATATCTTATTGTCCTGTACTCACCTTTTACTTGTGACGATATGAGAGGATGCAATGCCAACTGGACATAGGCACTGTGACATTGCCTTAGGCCACAACAAGTGTGACTTGAACACAGGCACTGAGATACCATGACAGTGGGTCTGACGACCAGGACGGCTACGAAGTGACTGTGGTCGAGGGTGCTTACAGTGGGGGAACCTGGATGAAGACATGATTCATGATCTGGGCAGGCCAGAGAAGGCCTCACAAGATTCCATCACACTGCTCAGAACAGGGTGTTATTTAAAACTTACTGATTGCTTATTTCTGGAATTTTTCATTTAATATTTTCAGACCCAGATTGCCTGCATGTAACTGAAACAGATCAGGGGGAAGTACTGTGTTACCTTCTCTATTTACTTGCATTTCTTCTGTACCACATTATAAGCTGCTTGAGGGCAGAGAGCATCTTTTGTCTCTTTTGAGGATTCTTCCATGCCTGTGGTCGTATCTACTGTATAATAAGTAATTACTAAATGCATATAAGTGAAAGAATAAGTGAATGAATTAAAGACTTATCAACAATATTCTCGGTGAAATATTAGGAATGCAAATGTCCTGGGCTCATTTCACCATGGGTTTTATCTAGGTCTGCCATTAACTCCCGTGGGTCTGATGGGGAGGTGGGCATCTGGAGAGCATTATTCCTGAGCAGCCATAAAAATCATAAGAGATATTATGAAGGGGGTTAACCTTTTCAAGATCTAAACAGTCACCTGGGTGAAAAAAACGAGACAGTAAAACCTAACCCATTCATTTTGTCCATGGTTCCTTTTGCTGGGAAAAAGCTTTTTAGTTTGATGTACTCCCCTTTGTTTTGTTTCCCTTTACCTTATAATCTCAATGATGTGTGGGGTCTAATGAACAAAATAAACTGAGGAATAAAACAGAATCAGAGGCACGGACACATGGAATAGACGGTTGTCGGAAGCAAGGCGGTTTGGGAGACTGGCTGAAAGGAGGTGAAGGGATTAACCAATAAACATACACAAGTAACACACAGACACAGACGACAGTGTGGTGGTGGAAGTAAAGGGGGTGGGTAGGTGGAGGTGGGCAAAGGGAGAAAATGGGGGAGAAAGAGACTGTGTTTGGGGTGATGGGCAGGACGTACAGTGGGCAGATACTGTTTTATTGAGCTGTACACATGCAGCCTGTAAGGCTTTGTGATCCAATGTCACCCCAATACATTTAATTTTTAAAAACCTAACCTATTCCTCTGCTAATCATCAGATCAAAGGGACCCGTATTGACTTTGTATGCTAACCTTCACAAAGAAAGTAAAACAATAAAAATTGTCAAGACAGAAATCTCATTAACTTGCACATTTTGAAGTTGATAAAAACAAGTAAAATTGGCTTTGCCTCGTTTCAGAATAATTACTGTACTCAAAACTTAGAAAGTCAATAAATGCATTTCAATGTATAGGATACATTAATCATGCATTATGGTCCATTTTCAAACAAATCATAATTACTGTCTGAATATGACTCAAATCACCAAGGGACTTTCAGAAATGCTAAATTACTTGCAATTTGAACATGCTAAAAATGCCATGCCATTTACCACACAGAACAGATGAATGATGGGCCAAACTTAGAAAATGCAATTCACGCTAAGTGATGTTACTAAAATGCTTAACAGATGGTAATGCTCATTGAGGTTACACAAGGCTTGTTTATTAAAAAACAAAACAAAACTCACTTTAGATATTTTCAGGGATTTCTAATTAAGATGCTTTTAAATAGTCTAAACCACTGTTCTGGGAATATTAATCCAATCCAAAATCCCCCCCCTTTTTTTTTGGCACAAGACAAGATGCATACATCTCTCCTCCGGCCATCTGAACAATTTGAATTCTTTAAAGTCTCTCTCTGGTAGACGTGTTGTGTTTGTTTCATTCAGGGAACATCTTCTCATTGAGAATCTGCTAAACACCATGCTCTGCAGTAGGACTGATTAGAGTTTAAAGATACTGTCTCTACTCTTAAGGATTTGTGTTTTAGCTCAAGGAAACTGACCATAAAGTGACTAAAGGGTAAAAATATTCATCTTGTATTAATGACTGTAGGGAATGTAAATTGGTACAGCCCTTATGGAAAGTAATAGTGCAGTGGTTTTTCAAAACATTAAAAATTGAACTGCGATGTGATTCCGCAACCCTAGGGTGCATGCATGTTAGTAGTAGGTTGGTTCCTGGAAATTTTTAACCCATGACATCAAGGAAAATTTGGGTATAAAATGAGGAATATTTACTGAAGATGAGGAGAGTTATTTCTGGGTACAGCTTCAGAAGTCTAGGTGGCACAAAAATGGACAGAATTTAGGGAGACTGAGAGGTTGTGGGGGAGAAATAAGGAGCGCCTGATACACCTTTATCAGATGAAAAATGTCTTCAAGTTCTAGTTTTATAAGAATTCCTTGAACACTTATACATGAATTCTATACAGTGATTTCTCTGCATCTATTGAGATGATTATTTTATTTTTTTCATTTTGATGTTTTATTGTTTGTGCTGTTACAGATGTCCCATTTCCCCCCCTTCACCTCCCTCTCCCAACCATCCCCTCACTATCCTTGGTCAATCCCCCCAGTTGTCCATGTCCATGGGTCCTTCATGTACGTTCTCTGACTAACCCCTCTCCCTTCTTTTGATCAGTACCCCTCCTACAGCTGTCAGTATTACTATTTTCTAATTTTTGTTCTTAATTTGATGAATTTGGGGTCTTTGCAAGGGCCAGTGGGCTATATTCTTTATACCATTCTCGCCTTGCTTTGGTATCAATTCATACTCCCTTCAGAAGATAATTGGGGCACATTTCCCATTTTGGTATTTTTCCTAATATTTTCTTTTTAAAAATATTTATTTATTTATTTTTAGAAGGAGGGGAAGGGAGGTAGAAAGAGAAGGAGAGAAACATCAATGTGTGGTTGCTTCTTGCATGCCCCCAACTGGGGACCTGGCTCGCAACCCAGGCATGTGCCTACTGGGAATCGAACTAATGACCCTATGGTTCTCAGGCCGGCACTCAATCCACTGAGCCACACCAGCCAGGGCTACTTTCTTTGAGATATAAATCATCTTTTCTTTTGTAGTTTCAAGTGTTTTCTGTAAATCTGTATCTGGTATTATTAATATTATGGGTTGACTTTCAGTAAACATTCGTATTGTTTAAGGGTTAGACATTCAGTTTTGTCCCATTGTTTGGTGAGCTTTTGGTATTTTTTGTTTAAGTTTTTTAATGTATTATATGTAAAAGTGTACATCTTTTTATGATTTGGTAAGATGGAAGGTTTTATTAATTTTTTCCCTGGATCTCTGACACAATAATTTTTTGAAAGAAAATTATTTAATTTTTGCCCTCATTTTAAGTTTGTGGCTTGGAAAATTTTTTTGCTCCCTTCCACCCCTCTCTCTCTATGGGACTAAATATAAAGCAAGGTATCTGACAGTTTTAGTAAAGTGGTTTGGAGTCCAGAAGAGAACCAGATTCTTCCTAGCAGAAGTATCTTTGTTTTAGTATGTATATCATTTTATATGTCATTTTCCCATTTTTTAACACTCTAAAGAAATTATTCTTTTTTACTTCTTCTGATGCTTTTACATTGTGCTATTTGTTTTTATTCTAAAGTTTCACTATAATGTCTTTATGATGATCATTTTTATTAACTATTTTTTGTTTTTCATCAGTTTTGAATATTTTTACCTATTGTGTCTCTGAATAGGCTTTAGCTTATTATCTCTATTCTTTCATTTTAGAAATCCTATTAGACACATGTTATAATATCTCATTTACATTTGTAAGAATGTTATATTTTGCTCATTATTTTTTTTACTTTAGCTCCTTTATTCACTAATATTCTCAATGTTCAATACCATTGATTCTGGACAAATATTATTTCTTTGAGGACATGTACTTATTTATCCATTTATATGTTCAGGGTTGGCAAAAGTACACTTACAGTTGTGAGTATATGAAACAGTTAATTTTTGTGTTATTATCTATTAATGAATGTATCATTGTCCATATGAACAGCTGTAAACCTACTTTTGCCCACCCCTTACATTAAACATATGGTGATTGTCAGCTGACTGTCTGTTAGCTACCATGTAACATAATGGTAAACGAAATTCATGTGTGTTGTTTTGCTTTCATGGAAATTGCAGGTCTATAATTCTTGTTGCCAGATCTCTGCCCACAACCATGGTGGCTTCCCTAAGATATATTCTAGAAATAGATTTCCCGGTTGAAAAAAGTGTGAAAACACACTAACATTTAGATTCTATTGCTAAATTTTCATGCTCAGAGTGTGTATTTTGTGTGTTCACTTCCATGCATGTGGTCAATAAAAGCTTCTTTTGTTTTTTTCTTTTAGATATTCTCAAACATTTTCTATAGTTCTTTTTTTTTTAGAATAGAAAAAAGGAAATCACATTAAATCAATCACTGTAGCTACTTCCTAGTAGTTCATATGAATTTATTGGATAAAATGTGACTGTCGGATTTCTCTGGGATTCTATTAACCCATGCCATCTGATTCTTCACAACACAGATAATTCACAGTTCATCAGAAACCACAACTTTGCAAATCCTATGAGTTATTATCATGATTTACAGGTTTGAGAAAAATCAAGATGAGAATCCAGGGTATTTCATTTTAAAAATACTGCCTTTCCACTATTTCAATTTAAAACTATTTCATGGTAAAATTTTGAGGTTTTAAAGTGAGGGAAACTCACTTTAAAATGTTGTCAAGCAGCCAGTCCTTAACAATTTGCCTGAATAATTAGAGTAAAATGTTACGTAAATAAGGGCTGAGAAAAAGCTTTTAATTTTCAGACGATGCTTCTCGTACAACTCATTTCTACTATTCGAATTAAAGTCCTTTTCTAGAGGTTTGATAAAAGGAAAATATCCAGCTCACTGCCCTGTAAAGCCCATTCATTTCTTACTAGTGGATTCCTGCTAGGTAAACTGCAGAAGGCCAAGGTCCCCCGAACATCTGCAGGGTTGGCGCAGTGACTGAAAGAAACTGGCAGTAGTTTTGTTTTGGTCTCCTAAAGTGTGCTCTGGACATGCCGCAAGTAATTTTATTGCAGCTCGATTAAATAATAAGTCCAATAGAAATACTAATGTCTGAATGTTATGTGAATGAATGGAAATGAGTTGTTCTAAAAGGAATAAAATGCTTCATGGTTAAATATTTTGCAAAGGGGACAGGCTTGGGGCAGAAAAACAACAATCCAGGAGACAAGCCTCAGGCCGCAGTGAGAGAAACTGTCTCCTCTCTCCAGGGAGAGATGGGTTATTCCCAGAGCAGGGAGCATCTTGGAGGGCTGCCTACGGAGGTGGTGGAGGTGAGCTTCTCTGGGTGTGTGGAGACAGCCTGGGGTGGCAAAGAGGCGACTCAGTCACGCAGCGCTGGTGGGGAGAAGCAGTACTCAGACTAGGTGCCACACTGCCCTCCCGTCATCACAAGCTTTCCATAAATTCTCATGGGGTAAGAGGATACTGGTTTTTAGCAATAGGGTGAATGGAACGTGAGAACTTTTCCCGCATTTGGGATGGAGCTGAAAAGTGGGACAAGCCCCTGGAGGGGCAGGGTGGGGCAGCACTCAGGGCTGCAGAGCCCTATCTTCCTGAGGGCCATCACTGTGGCAGAGGTGGCATGGGGGGTGGGATGAGGAGGTCAGAGTGAATGGCCTGTCCCTGAAGACCAGTGAGCATCAGTCTGGTTTCTCTGACACAGTGAACAGACACTTCGAGGGGGCTGATTTCAGCCGGTAAGCCATTGGAAGCTCACGGTATCAAAATGTGGGCTTGAGATTTTTCTGTACTGGACTTCTCCTAATACTGACTTAGCTCTGTCTAGAGGAACCCACATGCGGGCGCGAGTTTATCAGCTTCGTTGCTGAGTTGCCTGTGAGCACCGTCTTCTCTGCAGAGTCTTCGCACTGCCCCTCCCTGTCTGCACAGCTATTTCTTTCCTTTCTGCAGCTCCTAACAGCTCTTCAAGTGTGAGAGGCATCTCAACACACTGGGAAGTGAGAGGAAAAGAGAGATTCCGGTTGGGAAAGGAGGGGAGGAAGGAGGGGATGGAAGAACGGAGGAGCGAGGAGATAATCAGACAGATTAGCTTCTTTTAATAAAAATGAGATGTTTGATACCCTGAGAAGCAGAGACTTTAACTTCTGGACCCAAATTTCCACATGGAGTGCACTTCTCCAGGACATCAGGTTTTGCAAGAGAAGTGACTGCCAAAAACCAAGGGCTCCAGAGCAACTGGTTCATTTTATGTCAAGTTCATACCCCATAGGGAAATTCACCATCTCTCCTAACATGAATAGACAAGCACCATTAACAATTTTCACTGGAAAAACTAGTACTTAGTCTCTCAGTAAGAAAGGGTGTCAGCTTTGCTCTTTGTCCCTCACTTGCCACTTTCTGAAGAAACTGCCCTGGTCTTGGGTGTTGTGTTAAACTGTCACACTCTGAACTATGATGACACACACAGTCCACGGGCCGGTAGACCGGGAACGGACTTCCACTCTCATCTCACTTGATGTGGGAGGATGTCATTATTACATCAAGCACTTTGTACCAAATTTACACATAGATTGTACTTAAAAGTAAATGCAAGAAAAGGGCAAATTCAAAGTGCCAAACACTAGTGTATGACCATAATTAGGGTTTTTTGTTGTTGTTTCAAAATGAACTTAATATTTCCATTCCTAAGTAAAACTATTACATTTGAAGGCCCCTTCTTTGAGTAGTGGTCCCTGGTCAATCCCAAAGTGAGGCTGAAGAAACAGAACAAAACAGTTTCTTGGGAATTTGGACAAAATATATTCTTTTCCTTCAGTCACTTCTGCTCAGAAGTGACCAATGTGATGTCTTATACTGATCTCATAAAAGTCCATTTTGAACCAGGTTTATAAGAGTTCCCAGAAAATGCTTCACCTCAGAAAATAAAAGGAAGGGGGTTGTAGAATTTAACTCTTCCCGGGTGACGTATACTTTAGAATATTCTAAACAGAGCATCCCCGGCTGTTGGCCGATCATCTCAGCATCCTGCTCCCTGACCTCCCTAGACATCTAACAGAGGACAATCTAGGTCCCTATACAGACAGTCAAAACTTAGAAGCCAGAGAGATACACAGAATTAGTAGGGTATCTCAAACAAGCGTTGTATCAGTGGCTTTCAGACATGTTTCACTGTGAAGCACGGTAAGATATACATGTTTTGCATACAGGTAAACATATTTACAATACCTTTACTATGCTTCCTGCATTCATATTTTTCACTCTTATTTTATTTCATTTTAAAAGTACTTTTGATGTCTGAAGTTGCTATATTGACCACTATTGTTGACATTAATCTTTTTTTAAAAGATTTTATTTATTTATCGTTAGAGAGTAAGGGAAGGAGAGAGGGAGAGAAATATCAATGTATGATTGCCTCTCATGCGTCCCCTGCTGGGAAATGGCCTGAAACCCAGGCATGTGCCCTGACTGGGAATGGAACTGCAATCGCCTGGTTCACAGGCCCATGCTCAATCCACTGAGCTACACCAGCCAGGACTAATCTTTGTATTTGTTGAAAATGAGACACCATAAAATTCTTAAATTTTGAAGAAAGTGATCATTATAGGATCATTAGGTTATACTTTTTTAGGATAGAAATATGAACTTAATAAAGATATTTCTCAGGTAACAAAGGTACAGTGTAGCATTATGATTAAAATCCTTACTATTAAATCAGTCTCATATGGCTATAAACATCCACCTGCTCACTACTTCTATAATCTTGGGCAAGTTACAAATTTACCATAAGCCTCCATTTTTTCATTCTTTTAATCTGTAAAATGGAAACAAGTATCTACCATCTAGAATAGTTGAGATGATAAAATTAAATTATATATAAAATATAATTTACAGTAGTTAGAACATAGTAAACAACAGATGTAGCTATGATTAATGTGTTAAGAAATTTTAATTTACTAATAGGTATATTGGAAATGTTACTGAAAATTTAAAAGTTAAAGTTGTTTTATTGTCCTAGTAAGTTTTATTTATTTTTAAAAATATATTTTATTGATTATGCTCTTAGAGTTGTCCCATTTTTTTCTCCCATTTATTCCCTTCCACCCTGTACCACCCACCCCTTTCCCCTTAGTTCATGACCATGGGTCGTACATATAAGTTCTTTGGCTTCCTGATTTCCTATATTATTCTTAACTCCCCCCTGTCTATTTTGTACCTACCATTTATGCTTCTTATTCCCTGTACCCTTTCCCCCATCCCCCCACCCACTGATAACCCTCCATGTGATCTCCACTTTTGTGATTTTGTTCCTGTTCTAATTGTTTGCTTAGTTTGTTTCTGTTTTTGCTTTTTTTTAGGTTCAGTTGTTGATAGTTGTGAGTTTGTTGTCATTTTACTGTCCAGAATTTTCATCATCTTCTTTTTCTTAGATAAGCCCCTTTAACATTTCATATAATAAGGGCTTGGTGATGATGAACACCTTGAACTTGATCTTATCTGAGAAGCACTTTATCTGTCCTTCCATTCTAAATGAAAGCTTTGTTGGATAGAGCAATCTTGGATGTAGGTCCTTGCCTTTCATGACTTGGAATACTTCTTTCCAGCCCCTTCTTACCTGCAAGGTTTCTTTTGAAAAATCAGCTGGTAGGTAAGTCTCTAATTTTGTCTTGCTGTTAACATTCTCTCCTTACCTTTACTACTATGTAAAGTAATTTAACGTAATGTATGTAATATAATGTAATGTAATTATGATGTAATATAATTACGTAATTCTGATGCGCCTTGGTGTGTGCTTCCTTGGGTCCAACTTCTTTGGGATTCCCTGAGCTTCCTGGACTTTAAGAATTTTAAAATTTTCAGTTAATAAAAAAAGTCAGTGAATTTTCTGCTGAATTAAATTATATGGCTTACTTTAATAAAGATTTTACTAAGTTAGCCACAAAGCATTGATTAATTGATATAAAGTGGCCCAGTATAAAAAGAAAATTAGGCTTGAAATATTAAATGTTATATGAAATAATAGATTTGAAAATAAAAATTTATCATCCCCGAATTCATAATGTTAATGGGGAAATAGAAATGCATTTATGAATCATAATATACACATTTTTCTGATAGAGAATAAGTATTTCAGGGTAAGACACCCTAAGGTTTTGAGTGGTGGAACCTTAGTTCTTATAATTCTAAGTGAGGACAATAATATCTGCTCTCTCTCTCTCTCTCTCTCTCTCTCTCTCTCAGAAAAAGTATGTAGCCATAAAATACATATATGTAAAGAGATTGACACAGCAATTAGAACAAAACTTGGCACACTGCTGGCAACAGCAACAATGAGTTTGATAATATGGCACTTCACAGACGCCTTCAGCCAATTAAGTCTAAAAAAGTCAGCAGAGTGTCCGGAGGAGACACAGTTACAAATACCACAGGGAAACAGCCACTACATTCTGAAAATGTCATTTATTGTATTAATTCCTCTTTCGTTTCTCTGCCAGAATGTGGGTTAGACTTTGCCTCTCCCCAGTTATGTCAACAAAAATGCATTTTAAGGGATACTGGTGCAGGAACAATTCTCTCCAGCTGCCTTTCCCTTTCTGTTAGAGAATTTCCTTTGTGAAAAACTAATCATTCTGTGAACTGACATCATTATGATTTCTTGCCAATCACGTGCCAAGCAGAATGGAGGCATACTCACAGGATGCACAATTGTCACAATTTACACAACAGAAGGGTCGGCACCATCACACTGGGATGGGGATTTTAAAGACATTTTACCATTATGATAATATCTTTAGTATTATTATTATTACCATCATTATTATTTTGCTTTGTGTGGTCTTAAAGTAGAAACTGACAGAAAACAAAGCACATGACAAATTGAATGTGCTTGGATTTTACTTTGCTTTCTGAATGCAAAGAAACACTGAGATAGTTAATTTTATGTGTCAACTAGACTGAATCACAGGACACCCAGATATCAGGTAAAATCATGTTTGAGGGTTTCCCCATGAGATTAGCATTTGAACTGTAGGCTGCATAGAGCGAGTTGCTCTCCCCAGTACGGGGGGAGGGCATCATCTCACCTGTTGAGGGCCTAAGACAAAAGTGGAGGAAGACTGAATTTGCTGCCTGCCTAACTGCCGGGCTGGGACAGCCATCTTCCCGTTCCCTGGCGAGCCCGGTTCTCAAACTCCAGGCCTGGCCCGGAATCAGCATCATCAGCTCCCAGCCCCTCCAGCTGCACCACTGGCTTTTCCTGGACACTCAGCTCCGAGAGGCCAGGTCTGGGGCTTCTCAGCCTCCACGGTCACAGGAGCTGTGCCTTGTATTTCCTGTGGGTCTGTTTCTCTGGAGAACCCTAACCAATACTAACACATACGGTATGGAGCCTATTCTATCGCCAGTCTACCACAGTAGGAACCCAAGTAAGTAAAAGCTGAGGGACCACTTTACCTTTCCCCATGCTGAGGAATACGTTACACAATGTGAATCATTTCTGAACAGATAGAGCGTTAGTCTGAAACTGCTGGAGATTTATTTACTAACATCTGGGTTTGCCCCCACAAAAAAGCTTTGACTTTAATTACACTGCACTGCTGATTTGTCTGTCAAAGTAGGACCTCTGACAGGGGGGACCTTAGTGAACTAAGATGTATGAATTAATCGAGCATAGGGCTTAAAGCAAAGAAAGAAAATTAAAGCAAATCTTTAATAAGTGATGACATCCACTACATGTCTGCTGATATTCTAAGACTTTGACCTGGCGCATAGAACCATCGCAATAGTACCATTTTCTTTCATCATTAACAAAGAAACTACTGATTTTGCTCCTTGTGACCAACTTTTGACTTTTTTTTTTGCATGCATGCTGACAACATTAAAAAAAATCCCTGTTCTTTTTAAGTTCCTTCAGGAAAATGTAGAGGCACTTGAGATCTTTGAAATGATAAAAAGTTTCTTTGCCAAGCAAAGTTTTGCCTGTAAGACACGTATGGACCATCTGGGATCTTGGCAACGGCCTTGGTTTCCTATTCTTGGCATAAAGAAGTCTGCCATTTCAACCACGGGCACTGGCTGGTATAAAACGTGCTGATCAGCAGTCCTCAAACAATTCTTGCCCACTGGCTTAAAAGTCACCAATTAAAGTTTTGTCAAAAGAATTTTCCATTATACACACCACCTATGGCTTAATAGCAAAAAATCGTAGAGATATTTGAATGAAATTCAGGCATACATTTCACTTTTTTGAGAAAAGAAGAAAATGTTTGACTCAAATAGCTAGACAATAAAGAATTTATAAATTGCTTGGGCGCATTAGTAAGTTACTTGACCCATATGAATAAAATTAATTTCATTATTCAATGTCACTATTCAGCCACCTCAAAGTGCTAATTAAGGGGGTTATTAAACCAACACCATGAACCACTAATAGCACCAAATAACTGGACTTACTTGTGCTGGAGAAAGTGCTTTGTAGTGACAAAAACCCTCCTGCCTTTTCCGTAGGTGAAGAGTGGCGTACAGGAGCAGTGGTGATCTTTTTTGAAGGATGATTATTCTCAAATGACTTGAAAGCTGATTGGTGGATTTCTCTCCCACAGTTCATCTCAGATTATGAATGACCTGAAATTTGCCAAGAAAAAAGATCTTGTGACTAAAAGAAATGCTTCAAAAGCAGCTCCATCCACGAGTCCTGCAGAATCCCGACGATCATTAATACGTAAATATCAGTGTCCAACGATGAAGGTTTTCCAGTTTGCATTTTCTCACTACCTTTGTGAACTGGTGTTTTTATCACTTGTCAAGAAAAAGAGCAACTGAAACTAAATGCATGTAAAAATAAAATATATATTGTCAGAAGAAACCACCCAGAAATTTAAACTCCTCTTTGAAACACTGACTTTAAAAAAAAAAAGTGTCCTTTGGAGCTAAATAAAAAATTACTTTTCATTTGGCTCTCCCTAATTAGATTTATTTAAGCTCTATAAAAACAACAGCAACAGAGATGTAGCTCTTTGTAGTGACAGCATTCAATCCATGTGAAGGATATCAATTTCCAGCTCATTAAAGTAACCTGCACGTGTCTGTGCCCTGGACACAGAAAAATCTTTGTCTGTTCTCTGCCTAATTCATTATTTTATGTAGATTTCAAGTCAATTATTAATTTCTTGGAAAAGTGTTTGCTGACTGCTGTTATTCCAGCAAAGCTGCCTATTACATGTTCCCATGTGACCCAGTACCAGCCCTTCATAGCACACGCTACAGGTGCAATTCTAAATACTTGTGTGATTTTAAAACTGACGTGTTTTCCCAGGGACCTGCGTCTTCCACGAGATCCAGGGCTGGTTTTCTTTACCACTGTTTTCCTAGCACCTAGAAGAATGACTGCGCATGGTAGAAAGTTGCTAATTCTTTACTACAGAATAATGAATGTTACCAAATGGGAAGCTTCACGAATCTAAGAGGGGGGAAAAAAGCCACTGTTCTGTTGCACAGAGGACTAACTCCTGACACTGGTGCGGCAATGGCCTTCAAGTTGCTAGGCCATTGATTTGCTCAGGTTTTAGAGAGTTAATGAGAAAGAGAAAGGGAGATGGGGATAGAAGCACAAAGACAGACAGACAGCCGAACTCAGGACAATTGCAAGGCATTTTACACTAGATAATTTTGTTGGGCCCTTAAAATGAGATCAATATTTTATTATTTATATACACAACTATACATACATATCTATCATACATCACATACATATATAAAATAGACAGCAGCGGGCAAAACTAGGTTGTGTATATGCAAAACAGAGCTTGTTCTTGTATTATACTGTATTAATGACTGTATTATTATTACAACCGTAAACCTACTTTGCCCAGCCCTGTGTATTGAGCCCACATTTATACTTCCCCGCGCTGTGCAGATTTACCATCCGTGCATCGCTGCTGTTCCCTGCGCCCCTGAGCGCCGGATGCAATGGAGCGCTACGCGGTTATCTCAGAGTGGCCATGCCGTCAGCCGCACCTCACACATTTCCTTTGCAATGCCTCTTAGGCATGACGATTTTCCACCTATTTCCCCAGCGGCACCAAAGTTGGAAAACTATCCATTTAGTCATAGAAAAAGGTTTGCTTCCCCTCAGATGTGAAGATAAAAACTTGTTATCCAAGCTGGTTAATGTCAACAGATTTTTTAAGACCTACTTTTCTGACAATGAAAACTTAATTTTTTTTGCTTAAACTAAATACACGAAACCACTAATAAATAAAGTGCCAAGGCTGAAAACATCATTAACAACTAATTACCTTCATAATTTGGCTGGTAAATGCATGATTTTTACCACATTACAAACAGCAGGTGATTTTATCAGCTGGACCTTTGACAGTTTGCTCAAGATGTTCACTTGTAGGGGGAACCGTAATGAACTAGACTGAACTTGGGAGCATAACACACTACACAATGGCACCCCTCACCTCACATAGAAGATCACACTTGGGAACCTGATTAAACTGCAGGTTAAAGTTACTGCCGGCCCCTGAAGCAAACACCTCACCCTGATTTGACTTAAACACAGCTGTCATTCACAGCGACCTCAGATCTTTATTAATTCTTGTGGCGGCTTAATCACCAAAGTGCAGCATTGCAATGGAGAATTCAAGTGACAGTTTATAGTCTACTTAATGGCTAATAATAGAAAATGCACCTTCAGGAGAGAGCCTGAAGTTGTGAGAAGAAATAATTACTCCTCTCTGCTCACAGACCATCAGAATTGATCCATAGTTCCTTTCAGTAGTTTCTTTATCAGAATGAAATTCTCAGCTTTGGTTTCTAGATGACTGTTCTGGCCATACAAAGGACACAATTGTAAGTCTAGAGGCCATTCAGACCCAAGCAGCTAAAGGCAAAATATATCTTACATTAGGCACAGCAACAGATAGGGTAGTTTTGATGAACATAAACTTTCCATTCAAAAGTAATTTAAAATATTACAAGGTAACTCAAGACCTTAAAACTTATACACATTTGTTGCACACGTGCAGATATAAAATTGAGTGCAATTTTTATGTATTTACTCTATAAAATATTATCTGGCATGTTAATGTGTGTTTAAAATACCTATCATTATTCTTACTGACAATAGTAAGCTATAAAGTAGAATAAATAAGAATAATAGTAATAGTAATATGATTTGTCATTAACAGACCCTTACCTACTGTATCTATTTAAATGCTTCTAATTTTATTTCATTGCACTGGCATGAAATAATGTGTTGTGTAGGTATAATTATCATTTACTCATTCAGTCAAGATAGGCCAACTGCTGAAACAGACAACTGTAAGAGTTCAGAGACTTACACAGTAAATGTTTATTTGCATTCACCAGTGTGGATAGTCTTCACAATTGGTCTTCCATTTTGGAGACCCATCGTCCAAGTCCTTGGGTCCTTCTGCATTCGTGTGACAAACAGGAACAGAGAATGGGTAGAAGACCATTGGATGCTACTTAACGGGACGAGCCCTGAAGTGGTTACACAGTGTTCATTCATAGTCCACTGGACAGAAGGCAGTCACATGGCCACTTGTTACTGCAAATATAGTGGGAGGAAAGTGGAAGTTGTTTCTAATCACATAGCAGTCTCAGCCAGATACGTTTTAATCAATAAACAAGATAAAAATTAGAGAATTAATCATCTTCCCAAACCAAACATGTAATTAAGACTCTAGGTGCTAAAGATAGGTGTGGCATTTTCAGCCACGATGAAGTAATTGGAACCAGATTTGGTGTTTCATAATAGGAAATAAAAAGTGGATAAATGTATGAATCAACTACTCACAGGCATGTATCAATACACTAGCTAGGACTATAAACCCTTAGAAGAGAGGAAAAAAAAGTGAGGTAAGCCCAGTAATCATCTTAGCTTCCTAAGAGCACTTTCTGGACCACAGTTTAGGAATAAGGAAACCAAGTAGAACAAGCCAATTACTCAGCTGAGTGGACAGAAAGTGAAGTTTGAGGAGCCCGAGGCAGCCAATATCTCTGGTCCAAGCACCAGAGAAAAGGAGCTATTCAGAGAAAAAGCACCATTAATTTACAAAGGGGTCCCTAAGTGTCTGTTCTTGAATACTAAACCATGCTTACCTTGAACAAACCTCTACTAGGCAGAGAAAAATGTAACTGGGCTGCCGTCAACTAAAACATTCTCACGGTGGACTCAGGCCTGGAAGAATTTAAGTTCTAAGCATCCAGAATAGGAACTCTTTGTTGGATGCTCAGGCCATTAAGCAAAGAGCACAGAAGATCATGACTTTGTAAGAAGGCCAAAGTAGCCACAGTGTAAAGGCTACAATAGATCTGCTCTAACAAAGCATCAAGACAGGTTTTAATGGGATTTGGATGTTCTGCAAGTGACTTACTGCCAGACAGAATAAGAAAAGAAACGAAGAGTTCTCAACAATGTAATATTCAAAACTTCCATCATCTCTTGCAAAATTAAATGTGAAGAGGTGATTTCTAACTGAAATAGTCAATATTAGAAGAATGACATTTACTTGACACAATTAAAAGCATTTTGGACACATCAGAAAAAAGAGCAGAGAACTTGACAAGTCTACGCTGAATCTATAAAAACTGAGCTCAAAAGGAAAACAAAGAATTATGGTGCATGTCATTAGCAGCAACACAACTGTGAACTTGGTAAGTTCTTACGGGGAAAAACACAGGAATTTCATGACAAGATAAAGTGTAGTTTTATTTCATTGTGTAAGATCTATTAGTGGCATTTAAACACATTTTTACGTATTGTAAATATTCTTTCGCATACAATCTCTGTGACATCAATGATATAACATAACGGATAACAACAGAAGTGCTGCTATGTAACAGAGTATATTCACAATTCATAAGTTGCTCAAGATGACAGAGGCATCAATAATTGTTCCTTCTTCTAATAACCTGAGAGTGAACAGCACCTGTTTCTTTAGAGTCAGTTGCCCAAACACAGGCGTCATCCTGAGCATAGTTTCTCCATCCCCTGTGCCTGTGACACACAATTTGATCACCAAGTTTAGTTCTCCTCCTGCCCCCCCTTTCGGTCCCCCTCTCAAGCTATACTGTCTAGGACTGCCGCAAACATGTTCAAGTTGGTCTAATTGACTCAGTCTTGCTCTTCTATAACCCACTCCCAACTCGCAGCTGGACTTGACCTTTGTCAAATACAAGTTTAATCCCTGAACAGTGAGTGGCTCCCCACTGTTCTAAATATGAAACTTAGTTTCTTTGCTCTTGTTTACAATGCCCTGTATGACTTGGCTCATAATTACCTCTCCACGGTCATCTTTTGCAAATTTCCTCCTTTCACTTGGGAAGAAGAAGGAAGAGATGAGGCTGTATTGGTAGAGTGTCTAAAGCAGAGTTTACTGCTATAAAACATTAGGATAGAGTCAATCAGACTTTGAGATCAGACTTCCTGTCTTTGGTTTATACAAGTAATAATTTATGCAGTCAGACAAAAAGCTTAAAATTATACCATTCATATGACATAGTTTTGCAAATGCTATTTGTATAATAAAGCAACAATAAAATATCGGTAATCTAATAGAATTATGAGGCCTAAACTTATATCTACTTGACCCATTTTACTGTATTTGCAACATAGGCCTTTTTGCTGTTATTGTGGATACAATTATAAAAGAGAATCCTAAAAAATTCCTGTGCTAGCTAGCTAAAATCATAATCTAACTAGTTATCAAATATAGGATATTTGTACATATTTTTTGGAATGACTTTCTTTAAATGGTAAGAAATCTATAGCTCTTCTTTGAAAGGTCAAGGTCTCTCTGAAAGCCCCAGCTTAGAGAAACACATGTACTTAGAGAAACTCATTTATTTATAGTGAGAAAAACTTCTCAAATTCTAATAAAGTTAGCATCATTTTAATACCAAAAATCTTCCAAAACGCACAGACATGAAGAATATGAGGTTAGTGAAAGGCAGTTGAAACAGCAAACTGTTATTAACATACAGTAAATACAAGGGTTCTAGACGTCTTGATAGATATAATTCTAATGCTTCTAAAGAACATGCACAGAACATACACGCACACACATATATATCTGGGCACTTATATTTTTTGGAAAATCAATTTGGTAATTTTCTTTCTATAAATATTGATAAAAATGTACCCTGATTTTTTGACATAAGCAATAAGACAGACTTATTTCTACAGTTCTCTAAAAGTATTGTTTTTAATGCAGAAAAATCTATTTTCAATCCAAGAAGAGTAAACTATGTCTCGGGAGTTAGAGTAAATTCTTACTAATACTAATTTCACAATGGGCTCCTGTAGCAACTTCCTCCCCTGGGGGCTCTAAGTGTCTCTGCAAATGTTATTAGAAGTGTCCCCAGAGTCTAATGAAGATAATTTGTTAATGGATGTTTTGTCTGAATTTAAGCCAAAGGCAAAAAAGAACATAATTGATTAGCATCTGAATGTGGGAAACACTAGAGAGGTTCCTTTAAAAAACGATGCTCCCGTAGCACAAACAAAAGCCATGATTAATGTTTCTGTCAAATCCATAAAAGAAAATGGAGAGGACACTACCTGTACCCATCAGAGATGGACAAGGATGAGAACTGCACCTTGGCAGAACATTTGTGCACTCCCTTCAGGCAGGGCCCTGGCTCGCTCACGTTAGTCTTGAGTTATCAACAACTGAATAGGCCACCAACATCTCAATTAATATTTTGTCGTGCCCTTGAGAGTTGCACGTTTGTTTAAATTATTTTTTAGGCTTGTGCCACTTGAAATACACAGATATTGTCATTATCAGTGGCTTGAGATTATATTACTTTGTTACGTATTTTGGAACATGTTTTTACAATAGTAAAATTTCTAAGAGCACAGAGAGGTATAATGCACAAGTTTCCCTTGTGTTTTCCAGCAACTTTGGCCTTGGGGCCAAGTCACACTGTAAACTTTGGTGGGCGCTGTCTTCAGAAATGGCATCTTCTTAAGCGTAAGGATTAGGACTGTAAGTGTAACGAGTCAATTAAAGAAATAAAATATAATGTTCACCTTATGTCATCTCACACCTAGACCTAACTATCGATAGCTCCCTATTAACCAAAATATGAAAGAAATATAAGAAATTAATTATAAGGTGACAAATATACTTTATGTACAAATAACTCTCATATAATTTTTTATCTCTATGTAACCTTGTACAGATGATGGAAGTGAGACTTAGAAAGGAAAGTGACAAGTGAGGTCGCACAGCCAGTGCCTGAGGTGGGACTTAAGGTCCCGTCTTTCTTTAAGAACACCCTCCGACACAGGCAGACTTGCTTACACAACCTGCAGGGGACACCACTGGGCCGTGGGAGAAGACGATGAAAAAACGATACAGATTCTTAAAAGCCACTGATTAAACGAGATACGCTTTAGAAAAGCAGTGACACCATAATACGTAAACCTCATTAACATAATGGGAGGGCCTGGCCCTCCAGGAAGGGAAAGGTTGAAGGCCCTGCTATATACGGTAAAACAATGCCCTAAACAGATGAAGAAACATTAAGTTAATATTGGACTTCTGTCCAAAAACCAAGCAATGACCCTCTGCAATTGATAATCCTTTTCTAAACATCATGAATTATGAAAGATGTACCTAAAGTTTCTACCTCAGAGTTTCCAAAAGAGACCGCTAAGGCACACAGACCTGTAAATGCTTTAAAAAAAATCATGCTTATGCAAATTTGGGTCAAGCAGTGTACTCTATTCTCTGTCCTACAACTTTGGAAGTATGAGAATATTAAAAGGCTCTGTGGATTTTCGACAAGGACGAAGTCCGTTTAACGTTGTTTATGCTAATTATTCTTAAATTTATGGACCCTTGGGGCCAAGTCACACTGTAAACTTTGGTGGGCGCTGTCTTCAGAAATGGCATCTTCTTAAGTGTAAGGATTAGGACTGTAAGTGTAACGAGTCAATTAAAGAAATAAAATACAATGTTCACCTTATGTCATCTCACACCTCATTCTTGTTCTTGAATTTTCAGACAAAGGCAAAAAAGGCTGTGGACACTCTATGAAGGACTCTCACAATTGCTTCCCAGGCACTAATATATTCAAGAAAATCTGATTAGGGGAGATATTTTTAACTTTCTATTAATCATGCTGCATGACTTCCTCCATAGCCAAATGGATATAGCTAATCAATTAAGTAATCAATCAGCATACATTTCCTTGTTTACAATGCATTCTGTAGGACAGACTTTGAATCTGCCTCAAAAGACTTTGCAATTCAATTGAGGTGGCTGGTGCAGAGACACAAAAATTATGTAATTATGTGATGTTAAATATACATCACCAAAAATGTCATGAGGCAGACTTGATTAATTACTGAGTGAGAGTCACAGGTAGGTCACATGCTGTGCGTTCAGAAAGAGTCAAGTTCACAGCTGGTAGTGACCTAAGGTGGTAGTGGGGTTCAAGATTCACCTATGCTGGAGCAGATATTTACAGCTGAGTCAAGGCACAGTTTGAAAAATGGCAGAATGCTTAAAAGCAAGCAAGCACAATAACACACTTGCATTTTTAAATTAGAAAAGACCCTAGCTGGCAAGAAAAGAAGAAAAAAAGAAGAAAAATGGCCACTCTGCAAAGCTTCAAGAAGTGGACTTCGGAGGAAAACAGTGAAACAAATAGAATGAGGGACTAAAACACATGCATGAATTAACAACACATCATTTAATTATTGCTCATTATCTTTGCTCATTTCTAAAGAAAAAGACGCACAAATACGTTTGCATTTAGATGGGGCTGAAGGTTGGGATAAGAAGTAGAAATTAACCGGTGAGACAATTCTAAGTTTTGGCTCAGGGTTTCCAAATGAAATAAGACATCAGAAATTAATATAGAAATGGTTCTCTGATTCTGTAAGTCAGAAGTTACTTTAGTTAACAAAACACCTTGCAGAGAAATATAAAACCAATTTCCAAGATCTAGGAAGTATTTTCTAAACAGTGCAAGATTTGCTCTGTTGTTTATATCTAGAAATTAATGTATGTAGACATAATTTCGCAGACTTTTATGTAGATGTCTACTTTTCAAAAATGTGAGTGTAGGCTGCACAGACTCTTTTCAGGATTTCAAAGCTTCACAGAAACCTGTATCTCATTGAGTTAAATATCTTCACAGGTAGCAATAAATCCATGTGTACAAAGAATTCTACTAGTTCTGCCTCCACCATTATTTTGACAATATCACACTTCAAAAGAGAAAGGCATAAAGCCCCAGAATAGTGCATTAGAACACATATCCTTATATAATACACAGGAGATATATATCTGTTTTTTTTTAAGTCTCCCTCTTCATCTATCTATATATATATATATATATATATATATATATATATACACACACACACACACATAAGTTTGATCTGTGAAGCATGTTGAAATGTAAATTATTATTACTATGGAACTTAATGAAACTAAAAACTGAACTAAATCATCCTCAAAACTGAATCCCAAACCATATCAGAGTTCAAAACATTTTTAGAGGACCATTCAAAAATGCTAATCCGATATTCATTTGCCAAAACAAAAACAGTCTCTAAACAGTTTCGGAATCTATTCCAAACCAAAACTACTATCCACTGTGAGTCAGTAGCTCTAATACCCTGGCTCTGTTCAGATGACTTTGAACCGTGTTATTTATATTCCCAGTGATCAAAATGGGCCAGACTCAAGGAACCAGAAGAACATTGGAATTAAAAGCATTAAATTAGGCTAGTGGAGGATCTGCTTTTGGTTTCTCTTAATAAGTTTAAGGAGATATTCAATGTATCCATTTCCTTATTTAAAACTATGTATTGGATACCTACTAATGGCTCAGCATTGAACAGGGCACTGGAAGATCGAGGGCGGGGGTGACAGTGGTTTTGTTCTTGTGAAATTCACCAGAGTAGTGAAAGAAAATAGACACTAAGCAAATACCTCCCCCAAATTTGTGCGATGGATTCTAGTATGTGCACAGAAGAAGCAAAAGCGCTGATGAGAGTAGATGAGACAGGGCTCTCCCAGGCACATGCTACAGTTAGAATTTAGAGGTGGAACCAAACTGCTTTCCTCTGTTAAGCTAAATTTGGCCGGTGAGTGAAATTCTTCTGGATGTGTAAGTGATGCAAATGTATGCAGATACTTTATATCCTGACTCTTCACACCCCTTTATGTGTAATTTCCATACTGGGTTCATTGCAAAAAATGGTGTTTATACTATAGAGAAAGTCTTATGAACGCATGAACTTTGAAATGGTAAGAAAGTTTAGAGCCAGGTTTTTTTTTGTCTTTGTAACTTATAAATCTGTCATTTTCTTCAGATTGTTTTGAAAAGATGAATATAGTTATTTTAGCAAATCTATTCTTTTAGTCTGATAGAATCTTTGAATTAGCCTTAAGTTGTATGATTTAAATAATTTCTCAGTATTTAGTTGACATCAAATTAATTTTATTCCTTAGTTTGACTGATGGAGATGAAAGTACTATTACAAAAGACAGAAATATTATCATATCTGAAGAAAAATACAAAAAGAAAATAAGAAGAAAAACATAAGCCTGAATGTCATTCTACCTTGGAAAATATAGTAAATTTAAAATCATCTGTCACTCCCAAGATACTAATGTGAAGTTTAACAAAATGTATATTTTAACAGCTTTAAAATGTGCGCTTATGACAGCACATTTTGCTGATTTATTTGGCATTTGGTTGTATTGCCATTCTTCAAAGCACTTGTTTCTCTGTATTAGTTTCTTGAATTACAGGCTGTTTTTTATTACACCTTGCTTTGTAAGGTTTACAAAAATAAAACTAAAAAAAACTTCCACACGCCACGAACATAAAAGGGGATGTAATTTGTGGGGTTACAAATGGCATCTTTTTTGCTGCAATAAAATAAGCAAAGAACAAATAAAACTGAATTAAACTAGGCCCATTAGTGAGATATGAAACAATATAAATAGGGACTCAAAAGAATTAATAACAAATCTTCAAAGAACGTTCCTTTTTGTTAGAAATGTTTGACTAAGGTGGGAATCTTCTCCAGTGTTCCTGGTTTTCTATTGTCTTTGTGGCTAGATGGTGGAGAAGCATGCTTCCCACATGTATTTAATAGTGGCTCCCTTGTGTCTACATGGATGTAGAAGAGATAGAAATCAGGAAGTGTTAAATTAAGTCTAATTCTAAAATAATTTTTAATCTTGTCAGTTACTTCTATTAGACACTAGCTTCTCTTCATTCTCTTCTCTAACTCCCAACACCTGGGTTGTTCTGTCAAATAGGGGAGGGAGAGATAAAAAATCAGGAAAGGAGGATGGACAGTAACGACCTGGAAGCTGAAGTCAGGACCCAAGACATCTCTTCATCACTTATGTGCTGCATCACTTTACGGAGGTCACTTAACTTCCCAAACCACACTGTCCACATCCGCGGATGCATATCACAACAGTCCCTGCTACATTCGGTCGCTATAAAGATTTACTAAAATATGGCACGTAATGTGTTCCATGCAGCACAGCATACCATGAGCTCTCTATTCAAAGGAAAAGTAAAGCAGAAGAAAATATATGCTAAATATCACACTAGTAATAAATGCAGATACAAGAATTAAAAGAGGCCAAGAGAAGAAAGGGATGCAAATATATGAGGTATGAGCATTTGTTGTATCACTGGGATATCCACGCATAAATGAAGGAGACCATGGTTTTGCGAAATCATAGCCAGGTATTTCAGAAGCCATGCAAACCAGAGTATGCCTGCCCTACCAGCATGAACTTTGCATTATGCTAACAATTTGAGAGTTTATAGTCAGGTAAAGAGCCTTTCATTGGTTAAAAAACCTACATCGTGTTACTAGTCACTACCAGGTGCTGGAAATACTGAGGGAGGCTTGAAAGCATCCAATTTGGGACCGAAACTGCAACAGTCTCTTAGTAACTGTTGTCATGTATAATATCCTCTGATGGAACTTAATATTATACTTGATAACAGAGGCAGGTACAGAAACGCTGATGCTTAAATTTATCTGTTCATGGGATTCTTATGTTCAGTATTTTTAGGTTAAACGGTGCAGTTCCAAACATCTTAATGCATCGGGACAATCCTCATGACCTGATCCAATGCTTTCAGTGAGCTGGGTAAACTGGTACTGATCAACTGCATGAAAAGGTACGATAAATTGCTCTGTTCACCCAAACATAAATGCAGCTGACTCTCCTTAGTGACAGAGTATAAATAGATCATGTTATATAAGGCACATTGAGGTTTTTTTAACCTTCCAAAAGAATTAGCATTGCACATAGCATTACTATTTAAGAATTTCCTTCACACAGAACATGGTGGTTAAAAGCCGGCCCTCACTGAGACTCATCAAAAGAAAGAGCAAAGGCTGGAAGTGTGTGTTTTGAGGCGTGCTGTTGAATGACCCCAGTTTGGTGCGGGCACAGACACACAAATGCATGAACAGTGCTAAGAACGGGCATCTGGTTAAATGAAGTTTCCATTTAACCCAGTCCAGGGCAAACCTTTTGTTAATTGTCACAAAAGTCAGATGACTATTTTTGCTGGCTTAGAAAATATAGTGTACAAAATGGCCCTTAAGTTCCACAACTACTTCATGCTTGCATTCCTAATTGCTTCTAGTAGCAATGAGAATCAAGAGATGCCAATATGGCTAATTTGCATTAGAAGGACCACAGTTACAGAGCCTCAGCTTGCTGAGGATGAAATGCTTTAGATACTCAGGATTCGAAGTAATACTTGTGATTCTCTATTATATGACCCAATGGGCCTTTTCATAAGTATCTCAAAAATCAATTGGGAATACCCAGAAAAATGTAATCCTTCAACCCGTGCCTGTTACTTTGGTAATAGTAAGACTAAGCTTCTCAACAGGGTTATCAACAGTAATCTCCTGGTATGATTGGCAGGGCACCATAATGGATACCTGAGGATATGGTCCAATTTGCCCCTCTTTAGGGTACAGCACTGCCCTGCCCTGTATGTGCTCTGTGTGGGTCAGGCTGTAAAAGGACATCAGAGCATTTCCCTATTTATGTTGTGTTTCCATAAATTACTTTCACCAGTTCATATAACAACGCTACATTATCTGGCAACTCTGTTGGAGTCCAGATGTTACAGTGGATTCCTACCATCTCCCTGGCCGGGCAGCCCCACTGCTAAAAGAGACAAGTGTTCCTTGTGAAGACAGAAGTATTGTATCCCTGGCCAGTGTGGCTCAATTGGTTGGACTGCTGTCCCATAGAAAGAAAGGCCGAGGTGAGTTAGATTGCCAGTCAGGGCACCTATCCAGGTTGTAGGTATGATCACCGATTGGGGTGCATACAAGAAGGCAACCAATAGATGTTTCTCTCTCACATCAATGGTATCTATCTATCTATCTATCTATCTATCTATCTATCTATCTATCTGTCTATCTCCCTCTTCCTCTCTTTCTAAAAGCAATAAAAATATGCCCTTGAGTGAAGACTGAAAAAAAAATGTTGTAAACTGAAATAGTTACATTGTCTCACCTGAAACACATATTAATACTGCTTGCAATTATGTGGCTGTATTTTAACTTCCAAATTTTTCTGCCAGGAAATAAATTCAATGATGTTGAAAAGGCCAAAAAGGGGGAGGGTAAAGGATAGCGTGAGTCTCGTTTTTTTAATAAAATCTGGGCTGACTGGCCATATAATTAGCTACCTAATTAGGAAGAATAATTAGTGTCTTAGACTCACGTATCATCTGTTCATGGGGGACTTTATTCCCTGTAACTTTCTCAGGAATTTTTGGTTCCTAAGAAAATTTATATTGAGCCATATTCAATGATTATCAAATATCTTGTAAGAAATCTTTAGCACTAATTATTTTTTAAAGAATAAATAGCCAACAAAGAAGGAAATTACATCATAGTAAATGATTATTTGGATAATTAATAAAATATAAATGTGTACATTTATGTAAGAAAAACTAAACTCTGCCTGAGCTAGACCATGATAACTAAAAAACTTTGTTGATTGCCAAAAGATTAATTGATATTCCCAACACCCACTCTCTCTTTTACTCAAAACCTGGAATAAAAGAGGAAAAAAGACAAATAAAAGGAAAAAGTGGATTAATACTTAAGAATAAAGTGAATGCATTTTTGATTCAGGAAAAGGAAGCACCATTAAGGTGAAATTATAAAACTACAGAACAGAAAAATAAAGTAATAAACATCCAGGTCTTTTGCAGTTTTTATTTTAATGACTACAACTAAACATTAACCTGAGAATAAATGAACTGATGAAATAAATGATGTTTCTATGTGCTTTTTCTTTATCACCATCCCTTACCCACCACAAGGTATAGCAGCAATTCTGGAATCACTGAAAATAGACATTGCCAACTCATCTGGCCCCTTTCCTTGCCTTTAGCTAGTATTCAACCTAAACAAGTTTATTTGTAGATATAAGTTAGGAATAAAATATCAGAGAAGGGTATAAAGTCTTTAAAATAGATGCCTGGATTTCTCTTCTCTCTATACTGATGAGGGAACCAGGCCCAGAACAGTTCTATGCTTTCCCTGAGGCCAGGTACCTAAATCAGTACCAGAAGCAGGAGAGAAACCCACAACTCTCAACAATAGCTCTTGTCTTCTTTCCAGTAAACCGTACTGCCAACATTTAAAATTTGAAATATTCATCTATTTCTCTATCAAGTCACTATGATAAATCCAATAGTGATTTTACTGGAAATCAGCAAAAATTAGGAAACAACAAAAGAGCATACTATTGGAAATATTTTTAATATTTCCATTTCACGTTTTAAATACAGTATTGTGAAATATCCATTATGTATCCATAAAGAAGTATGTGGAATAAAAAGTGAAGGACTCCTTTCTCTTCTCTCAAACCCACTTTTTTTATTATTCTGTACTGATGTGTGTTCTTCCAATCTTTCTCCATTGAAAGATGCGCTCATTAATGTATACACAAACATGCAAAACCTTAGGGTGACTTTGGATGTAACAAGCTAAATACAGTAGTCTCTTCTTATCCACAGGGGATTCATTCCAAGACTCTCAGTGGACAATACCAAACCCCACATAAACCTTCTTTTTTAACCTGAACATATGTATGATTTCACCTAAAGGAAGCACTTTATCACTCCTCTTTGGCCTATCTGAGTTGCCGGCATCATTAATCTTGTGCTGTGGGGTGACTTGACCTGTGACACCTCGACAGCCAGTCTGATAACCAAGACAACTACTAAGTGACTCCAGGGCAGGGAGAGCGTACAGTATGAGTACACTGGTCAGAGGGATGCTTCCTGTTCTGGGCAGGATGGAGCTGGATGACAAAGATTTCATCCCACTACTCAGAATGGCATGCAATTTAAAACTTATGAATTGTTTATTTCTGGCATTTTCCATTTAATATGTTCAGCCCACAGTCGGCAGTGGGTAACTGAAACCACAGGAAGGTAACCACATATAAGCGGGGGAGGCCTTCTGTATTTAAAAAGGTGCCAGCTTGAGCATCAAGGCCACTTTTCAGCTTACCTTCCTGAAAGACCAGACAAACACAGGCCTGGAGGCTGACTTCATTCGGAGCCTCTGGCTACGTCTCCTGTGATTCCGTGTGGAACTCTGCCTCCTCTGTGCATTGAGCTTTTAGTGTGATGGCTTCAGCAGTTCTGGGTCTTATATCCAGATACAGCAACATCCTACAGAAGTCATAACTGCTTGCAGAAACTGGATCAGAAGGGAAAAGGAAGGCTTCCAAGCAGACCTTCCCACAGCACAGAGGGCAGGGCTGGGTCACATTCTTCAGTCACTCACTAACAGGGAAAGAGTTTGGAGAGTCTTGAGTGGGGGCGCCATCCACAGAGATGCATGGGATTCACGGAAGAAGCATGAATTCCTGAGGATTCCCATGGATTCTGGTAAGAAGAAGAAAGGAAGGTACAGGTGTTAGGTAGATAACTGACAATGCTCACTATACAACTTGAACATCTTTTATGCCAAAATACAGCTCTCTTATTCTTAGTTGTTTAATTGCTTCACAATAAGTCACCCTGCAAAGGTACCACAATGGTTAACCAGTATCCTAGTGATATAAATCAGTTCTTAAATTGACTGTGTTTCCAAAATTTGGATGAGACCCAAGGAGAAATTTTTAAATAATCTTTATTACAAAACCTAAAATCAACCAACCAACCAACCAACCAAACAAACAAAAAACCCACAATCCCAGACTTATCTACATTTGAAAACACGCACATGGAGTTACTACAGGGAGCACCACCCTGTGTCTGGTCCCGTGAGCTCTGCCTGCAGCAACCCAATGACAGTTCAAGTTCATGCACCATGTTTCTCTAATTCTCACAGACAAGATGGAAATTCTTCAGCAGTGACTTAAGAACACTAAGAGCGGCCAAACACTTTATTCAGAAGTCATAAAGACCCAACTGAGACTGGAACTGCTCCCCAGCAATTCACTTAAGGTAAAAATACAACAGTAAATTGTCTTTGAAACATTCAAAGAATATCTAATTTTTCCAAAAGACTGAGTGAGGCTTAACACAGCTTTCACTCAGTGTGACTCCTCGAATGTACTTCCCTGTAACGGACTCTAAGTCCTGCAAGATTAGAAGGAAAGTTTGTCCCATTGATCACTGCATCCCTAGAGCCTAGCACAGCACTGTGAAAATAGGCACTGGATAGGCACTTGCTGGACAAATAAGTGCATGAATGAAATAGAGAGCAGTAGAAAGTAGCACAGGCCATGCCCTTTGTCAAGGATGATGATACAGAAACAGATGTATTGCATGGTCAGACATCCCAACTGCTATAAAGATAATGGGTCCTATGTGACAAGTGAAATTAATAACAATGGGTGAAGTCAACAAAAGAAAGGATCATTATATCCTGTAACAACCAGTAAGCCCAAATCCTGCCTGTATGAACGGGAAAAGCCTCATTTTATTTAGGGTTATTTTTGTTGCAAGGAACAGGGACACTTGTGATCTCCAGAAAGAAGGGAGAAGGAATTTATTGTAATGAGAGATACGCATCATGGGGATTGAGGCGTCAGAGATCACTATGTCATGGAGATCGGAGAAACTAGGAGAAACAGACCAAGATCTCTCCGTCTGCCCTGGGAGCTGAATGGTGGGTCATTCTGTCTTGTCAGTCTTGCCCGGTCAAGTTCTCTCTCAATGACAAATCATAGTTTTTGCTTCTTTGTGCTCTTAATACATTACAGCTCTAGTTTCTTTCTACCTCCTTGGGTTCCAATGCCTCTTCTCTTTATTTTAACACTTGTACTCTGGTTCCAAATACTGACTAATTAACACCTTCGATCTCCTATTTTTAAAATGCTGAGTGAAGTGTCTTGTTTGCCAAGCTCCTGGTTTCTGTTCAAACAAGTAACTAGCCTCCTAATACACAGGCTACATCTAGGGCAAATTGTGGCTCAGGGTACAAACGTTTACTTATGGGCTATTTTTTCAGATTATAAAATCAACATAATGTTGAAGATAACACACGATTATCTAAAAACACCGAATCATTACATATGGGGTAGACAAAAGTAGGGTTACATTAGTTCATATGGAAAATAATACAATAATTAATAAACAGTAATACAAGAATAAGCTGTGTTTCACATACTCACACTGTTAACCTGGTTTTGCCCACCCCTATCTATTCCGGTATATATTTCTGCAGCCTATTTTCATGCATATATTTTCAATACAATGTACTATCTACATTTTTAAAAACAGACATGGGGTCTCACTCTGTGTATTTTTTTAAAAGATCTTATTTATCTTTAGAGGGGAAGGGAAGGAGAGAAACATCAATGTATGGTTGCCTCTCATGAGTCCCCTTGCTGGGTACAGGCCTGCAACCCAGGCATGTGCCCTGACTGGGAATCAAACCGCGATCACGATCGTGTGGTTCGCAGGCCCGCGCTCAATCCACTGAGCCACACCAGCCAGGTCACTCTGTGTATTTTTAAAGATCTTACATTTCTGGTTACTTATTTACATTACTTACTCCACTTAAAATACTAATTTAAATGAGCACGCAATATTATGTTAGAAATTCGTCTTTATTTATTTGTGCCCCAATTTTCTGTCATCAGACCTGCAGACATGATAATACCGTGACGAATATTCTTTTACCTAAATATCTGTATGCAGTCTGAGGTTCCTTAGGATATAGATTCCCTGATATAAAATTACTGGATAAACTGGTATAAACTTTTTAAAGGCTGTTGAACTATACTGACATATTGCTTTCTATTAAAGTTTGTGTTTGCTTTTACTCTCAGCAATTATATGATAAGCTATCATTTTGTTCTCATTAATTGTCCCCAGCATGCGGCTCATGACTTTATCTAGTAGAATATTTCTATAATGTGCTAAAACAGGATTTATAAGTAATAGAAGAGTGGTTTTGTAAGGTTTGAAATATTAAAATCCAGAATGAATTGAAAACATATTCCTCATTTTGGAGTTGCTTTCAAATTTAAGTCTAGATCAACTACATAATCAAAATTATTTTAAATTAAAAAATATCTATTGAATGTATTGGGGTGACATTGGTCAATGAAAACATACAGGTGACAGGTGCACAATTCTGTAACACATCACCTGTGTATTGCATGCATGTTCACCAGCCCAAGTCAAGTCCCCTTCCACTAGCATTCGTCCTCCTTTTGCTCTCTTCTACTTTCTTCAAACCCTTCCCCCCACCCCCTACCCCCCCCCCTGTGGTAATCACCAAGCTGTTGCCTGTGTCCACGAGGCTTTTGTTTTGTTTTGCTTAATCCCTTCACCCTTTTCACCCAGTCGCCCAAACCCCCTCCCTTCTGACAGTTGTCAGTCTGTTCTCTGTATAAGTGAGTCTATTTCTATTTTGTTTGTTAGTTTATTTTGTTCATTAGACCACAGAGCATCAAGACAACTACCCACATCTTTAATTAATTAATTTGTTCATCTACGCTTTCTCATCCTCATTAAATATTAGACACCTATTGTAAGCCTAGGCTGTCCTGGGTACTAAGGACAGAAATATGAATGAAATATGTTTCCATGCCTCCGAATCACAAGGTGGCGGACACACATGGACAAACCTATTACGATGCAATGCTTCAAGTGATACGAAAGGAGAATGCACACAAAGCCACGGTCCCAAGAGCGAGAGAGGACCAGCTCTGCCACCAGAGACAAGCAAGGAAGCCTTTATGGGGGAAATGGCTTCACTCTAATGTTAATACTGACATTCTTATTACAAAGCAAACACAAACTGGCTCAGCTTGTACCTGGGGGGAAAAAAGACAAGTTTTGGCCAAATTTTCAAGTGTGTCTACTGTTTCAAATAGTTTGGAATTTATCTTGAAAGCAAAAACTAACCCTTGAGGGCTAGGGCAATCAAGAGGTTGTTGGAATGATCTCGGAGAGTTGGAGAGACAATGATACTCCCGAGATCCTGAAAAGCAGGGAAGAGTCTTGGTGATTTTTAACAGAGAAAATCAGTGATGTTTATCAGCAAATAGGATGTGGATTTTAGAGAAACAGGAGCTGCTTTTTTAGTGAGTTTATTAGTAGATGGTGGAACTTCGGATATAAGGCAGAATCACTTAGGGTGATTTGGAGCTTAAGTGAGTTTAAAGTGAGTGAAGGGTATGGATTTGTGTGCACAGATTTGGGACTCAGTAGAGAAGTGAAAACTGATGATAAAAAGTTGAGTCAACAAAACATGAGTAGATCATAAATTGTATCTGAAAATATAGGGTGGAGAGAGTGAAAAGGTTCAGAAGAACGTAGGGCACAGAATGGAATCCTAAGTGATGGATATTTGAAGAATTGCACAGGAGACAGGAGCTGCCACAGTGCACTGCAAATCAGTGTTTCTGAAGTCTCAGCACCACTGAAAAAGAGAATAAATGTTCCAGAAGCTCAAAGAAGAGGGTGTGCCCACACTTGTCAAGTATAGCAAAAAAAAAAATCAGTACAATAGGGGTTAATATTGCTCAGTATACTTTGAAATGGGGGTCGCTGTTGGCCTGAGACGTTTTAGTGCAACTGAAATGCGTCAACCACCATGTGCAAGACGAACTGAAGGATGGGCGGGGAAAAGTGGTGGAAATAGAGACCTGCTGTCTCAGGAGCTGGGTGGTTCATGGCAGGCTGCATTCTTTGTGATCAATATTACGTGGTTGTTAATAAACTGTTTTCCCCCTGGTTTAATATTATTCTGCCTGCATAGAATATAGATTCCACAAGGTCAGGGATTTATCTGTCTACCTCTGTGTTCCCCTTGTCTGATAGAATGCCTGAATATAATAGGCACTTGATAAATATTGGTTGGAAAAATAAATGAAATGATAGGTATTGAGAAAGGTCATATAAGAACCATTTATAATTAATATCACTTTAAGTGATTTTGAAGGAAAAGTATCTGGGGTTGTATCGCAGAGAAGAAAATCCAATTCTTTCTCACTTTTCCCCTTTTCTCCCACATGTAAGTCTGAGGTTCAGTACTGGGGTATAAAAGTGAAATTTTGATGACCTGTATTCTGACTACCGTAAGTTCTCAATGTGTCCAAGTTAATGATCTTTTAGTGTTCAATGTTAATGAAGGAACTAATTTTAACTTAAAAAAACATTGGCATCCATCTTTATTTAACGCAACACAATTGTAGGTTTTGCTCTTGTAGCATTGTACGATCTATTGTAAGTTCCCCAAATTAAATGTTTTATTTTACTGTTTCAATATTGGATAATAGTTGCTTTTTGTTTTGTGACCAAAGTGTTAATCAGCCTCTGAAACTGCAATCTGAATTTCAGAAGTTACAAACCATGTTATGCTAAATAAGATAGGAAAATCAATTAACTGAGTGTCAGTTTCAGCAATGAGAGTAGGGCCATCAGAAATATTTTTAGTAAATTTCAATAAATCAGGAATTCACTGTTTCTGAAGATCCTATTCCCCTAATATTTTAGTGGTCTTGTGTTAAAATATGCATTACATAAAATTTACCATTTTATCCCTAAATTTTAAGATTATGGCGGAGGCTACGTAGCCATTCTCCAGATCTGCTTCTGTTTCCTGTACTTACAGCTGTACTTCAGTCCCCAGCTGCTCCATTAGCTCCGTGGTGCCATATGGCTGGGTTGGAACTCCTCGAACTTGGAGTGGGAGCAGAAGCTCCCCTTCCACACTTGCTCTGAAAAAGACTTCCACCAAGAGTTCCTCTGTGCTTTTTCCTCATCTAGTGGTTGAATGAGAGGACTTCAAGGCCAGAGAGCAGAATAGTTTCATAAATGGAAGGATGCTGGTGTTCTGAATGGTGGCTTGGAAGGTGAACGAAACATAGTGGAGCTCTTAAGATCACTTAATGTGGGGTGAAATTGGGAATTTTGATACTTAGCAATTATACAACCTGCTATTACCCCAACATATACAATGTGCTCTTGGTAGCAAATAAAAACACTGACTAATAGCTTCTTCCAGGTATTGAACTAGTGAAACGTGTTGTGGGTGCTTTTTCTTTTGTTTGGCTGCCTCTTGATTGACCAGCATTTGGAAGTTGATGTGAGCAGCTGAAGAGACATTAAATGGCCCTAAATTGCCAGTGGCAGGAAGATAGGCACATGGCACACCCTTTCAGAGATGGCACAACCTCTATGGAATGCCTTCGGCAGACCCCAGTTCACGTGGCAATGTCAGAACGGTTGCCATGACGATGAGGCCGTGGCATTTATTTCTGCAGAAAACATCTGAAGCACACACTGCATCCTTTCCAAATTGAATGCTCTACTTAGGAGTAATTTGCACAGATTCCCTATTTTATACTCCGCCATCCCCCGCCGAGCTGCACTCTTCACTACAAAGGGCAAGGGGCCTCAGCAAGGACTTGCCATGTGACTGACAGCTCCCTTTTTAGCTCATCGGAAGGATAGGATGGGAATTCAGAAGGATTCCTATCACTGGGGAGAACTTCCACCATGCAGGTGATAGAGAGAGAGAGGAAGTAACAAACTGTTTTCCGTCCATCATCTGTAGGTGGTCACTGAGGCCATTTTCCTATCTGTGGTGTTGTGGGTGATGCCGCAGTGAATGTGGGGGGCAGATGGCTCCTTGAGACACTGATGTCATTTCCTTTGGACGTATACCCAGAAGATGGCTAGATCATTTATTTTTAAGCTTCCGAAGAACCTCCATACCGTTTTCCACAGTGGCTGTCCCAATGTACATTCCTAGCAAAAGCGTATATGCCCTTTCTCCACATCCTTGCCAACACTTGTTTCTTCACTTTTTGATCATTGTCATTCTGCCAGATGTAAGGTAACGTCTTGTGCCGGTTTTGATTTCCATGTCTGGGTATTAGTGGTGTGGATCACCTTTTAATACACCTATTGGCCACAGGTATGACTTCTTGGGAAAAATGTGTACTGTAGTCCTCTGCCCACTTTTAATTTATTGGTTATTTTGCTTTTGAGCTGTATGAGTTCCTGATATATTTTGGATATTGACCAATTATCTGATAAGACAGCTTGCAAATGTTTTCTCCCATACTGTCGGCTGCCTTCTCATTGCATTGAATTGTTTCTTTTGTTGTGCAGAAGAAGCCTTTTAATTTGATGTAGGCTCCCTCACTCCTTTCTGCTTTGCTGCTCATGCTTTTTTGTGGCACATTCAGAAAGTCACTGCCGAGACTAACATCAAGGAGCTCTTTCCAGTTTCGTTCCAGGAGATGTACAATTTCAGGTCTTACACTTAAGTCTTTAATCCATTTCAAGTTCACTGTTGCGAGTGGTGTAAGACAGGGGTCTAATTTCACTCTCTTACATGAGCTCATCTAGTTTTCCCAGTATTACTTATAAAGAAGGCCTCCTTTTCATAGTACATTTTTTGGCTTCCTTGTCAAGCGTTAGTTGACTGTATATATGTTTGTTTTCGGGGTTCTCTATTCTGCTCCGTCAGTCTATGTATTTTCATGTTGTTCTGATTACTATGACTTCGTAATAAAGTTTGAAATTAGAGAGTGTAATGCCTCCAGCTTTGTAGTTGTTCTTAGGATTGCTTTGGCTCCTAGGGGACCCCTGGAGTTCCACATGAATTTTTGAATTGTTTTTCTGCTCTTTCTGTGAAAAAATGCAGTTGGAACTTTAAAAGGGTTGTATTGAGTCGATGGATGTTTTAGTGTATTATAGACATTTTTACATTAATTATTTTCATCTATGATCATGAGTTATCTTTCCACGAGTGTCTTCTTTAATTTCATCAAAGTCTTAGAGTTTTCGGTGAACAAATCTTTCATCTTTTTGGTTAACTTCATTCTGAAGTATTTTACTTATTTTTTGATGTCATTATAAATGGGATTACATTTTCTAGATATTTCATTGTTAGTCTTTGAATGTGTTTTTAAAGTTAAATCACCCATATGCCCACATGGCGTTATTTTTAAGAGGCTCCACTTGAAAACTGGGTCCCTGTGAAGATGTCAGCCCTTAACCTGGGAAGCTTGGAAGAGTCCCGGTGGTGGTACAATAAGAGCATGAGTGTGTTCCACTGTGGAACACATGTGTGGCACATGTGACTCAAAGCTCCCATGCCTGTCCTCTCCCTTTGCCAGTGGGTGCTTCCTGACTCTCCAGGGATGGCAACCGGCAGTGACTACAGGGGACTAGAAATGGACACTTTGATTTTCAAATGACGGCGTTTGGGGGTAAGGCTTTTCTGTAGGTTATTCTTTCCCTGATTTAGTGAATTTATTGTGTGGTGAGCATGTGTGGAGGGGAAGAGGCAGTAAGGTAAAAAAAAAAAAACACAGGGAGTGGAAGAATGCTAACAATTTTTCAACCAATCAGTAAGGCACAATAGTTCATGAGGCATCAAATGTGCGTTTTTTAGAGTTGCCCAGATGTAGATATTAGTTTCTCTTCTGATATGCTCATAATTTATATTTTGCAGTCAAGAATATCCAAGTTTAAATAATTGATTAAAATATTCAAATTAATAAAGGTACATTTATAAAACAACCGATGGGATTCAGAGAAAGCGCATGTGAAGCATTTTATTAAAATATTGGTGATGCACACTATTCCCATGTAAGATACAGAGGTAGACAGAGCTTGGGCAAAGAGCGGAAACAGTTCACAAAATAAATAACCGTACTTGACTTCAGCAAAGGAAGTTTAAAGGCGTGAGAGGCTTTGGAGTCTCAATTCATGCCTCATTATCCCTGGTAATACACATCTCACTCCTTAGAAAAACCAAGGTGATTTTTCCCACCAGGTATTTTCTGGATCATATTTTTATCTCCCCGAAGAAAGCTTTGATATCTCTGGTACATTATGCAAGCCTCCGGCGCTCCTCTGTTTTCTGAGAAGTTGTCTCTCTGCGCTTGGACTGCATTAGTGCTGCGCTGACTACGGGCATAGGAAACCCGGGCAGGATACCAAAGGGACCAGAGCGCATTCCTGAGCCTTCCACATAAAGCACACCGTTCGTGCGGCCCTGGCACTGGAGGATGAAATATCAATTATTATAAACATCTTCTGGGCACTCAGAGGCATTACTCATTCTTCAGTGTGGAACGGGAATTTGTGTTTTCAGGAGAAGAGAAAGTTGGCAGGTGCAACAAGAAATGTTGCCGTAAAAATTTCCCCTACAAGTGAGATGTTGTGTGGAGAGAGGGTGTACAAAACCTCGCGCGTTGCTTAATCCATTTCACTTGGGGTGCAGAAGCCAATTTACATTTTCCAGGGAACCTTACCCATTGACAACTGCTTTGATTTGATTGTACAGGATGCTTAACAAAGAGCCAATGGATTCATGCTTTAGTGGGAAGTGCAGCATAACCTTCAGCAGAAAACCTCCTTCAGAAAGAAACTATGTGCTCAGACTGCCAAACAGTTACATGTTGCAACAGCCCAAGGAAACAGACTTGTGTGTGTGCCCTGTTTACCAGGGTGAGTGGCCTCTGAATCACCCTTCGGGCGACAAGTCCACACACAGCAGCACACACATGCTTCACGCCTGTAGCAACTATGTGTCTCTCTAGGTGTTGCCATAGAGGCTGGAGAGAAACTGTGATGGCAAGATTATTTTCCTTTTGAGGTGTTTATGTTTTTAAGAAATGCTCCTATTCAATGCACACATGTTGTTCTCAATTGAGGGCAAAAGCAAAACAATGATGTGGATAATACAACATATTTAAACAGATCATGTTCCATAACTGTGAATTTTAAACTGGAAATGATACTTTAACGTCACTGAGGTGTGATTAACACACACAAACCTGTAAATGTTTAATTTACACAAGCCGGTGTGTTTGAAGATCAGCACATACCCATGAAACCATCATCACGATCAGTGCCGTAAATTTATCCATTGCTTCCAAAAGTTTCCCTTTGCCACACCTCTGGGTTTTTTGCGTGAGTGTCTGTGTGTGTGTGTGTGTGTGTGTGTGTGTGTGTGTGTGTGTGCTGAGATCACTGAACACAAGATCTGCCCTCGCAGGAACACCTCAGTGTACTGTGAACAGCAGGCCCTGCGTTGTGTGTTAGGCCTCCAGCACTTTGCATCACTGAAACTGTTCGCTGGGACCAGCAGCTTTCTTTTCCTCTCTCTCTCCTGTTAGGGGCAGACACCATTCCATTCTCTGCTTCCGTGGGTTTGACTATTTTAGATTCCATGCAGATATAAGTGAGATCATGCAATATTTGTCCTTTTTCTGGCTTACTTCATTTAGCATAATGTCATCCAGGTCCATCCATGTTGTGTCCAATGACAGGACTTCCTCCTTTTGGTCAAGGCTGAATAAGAGTTCATTACGTGTATATAGCACATTTTTACCCATTTCTCCACTGATGCACATTTAGGTTGTTTCCATATCTCGCTATAGTGAACAATGCCACAAGGAACATGGGGCTACTGGTATGTCTTTAAGGTCCCGATTTTAATTTATTTGAATATATGCCAGAAGTGGAATTGCCAGGTCAAAGGGTAATTTTATTTTTAATTTTTTGAGGACTGTCCATATTGTTCTGCATAGTGGTTAGACCAATTTACATTTCTACCAGGAGTATATGAGGGTTAGCTTCTCTCCATATCCTTACCCATTCTTGTCCTCCCCCTCCCTTTTTTTTGGATAGTCAACATCCTAATAAGTTTTGACTTGCATTTTCCTGATGGTTAATGACATTGAGCATCTTTTCATCTGTTTTTCCCATCTGAATGCTTTTGAAGAAATATCTTTTGAGGTCTTCTGCCTGGTTTTTAATAAGATCATTCTTTGATGTTTAGTTCTATTGAATTCTTTATATATTTTCTATATTAACCCTTTATTGGATATATCATTTGCAAATACCTAATTTTGAACGTTTTCCCTCTATGCTCATATGATAGATTCAAGTACCTATTTATAGGTAAATATATTCTTCCCAAGGAGACACAGGCACACAGTTACAGGTGTCTGTGATATGAGGCATACGGAAGAGTGCGGGATTGAGTTAGTAAGTTTTGTTCCTTTTATCCAAGGACCAGACTTATTTTAGAGTATGCCCAGGTGACAGAAAATAACAGCCAGCTGGGCAAGGCAGTCTGCTTCACATCTGACTAAGAAAGAGTTTCTACCCTGCAAACATTTTTCCAAGCTGTTCTTCAATAACCGAAGAATTTCGGATCTTACTACCTTGAGCTCTGGACCTCCTGTTAGAATGTAGATCCTTAGGAGAGACATTACTTGAAGCTCTTCTTCAACATTTCATTGTGAATGAATTTGCAGGTAACTGGTTTAGATGCCTGCCTGAAATCCAAGCTGGAAGGGAATAAGAAAAGTTGGAGGGGTGGGCAGGCCAGAGTTAACAGAAAGGGGTTCCACGGAGGGGAAGCCAGCAGGCTTGAGCTTTGGTCTGAACGGAGCAGGTGATCTGGTGATCTCTTTCAGAGTGTTTCGTGACTTGGCTTATACAAGGTGGTTCATTGTTTATACAGTCGTTATAAGGAGAAGAGGCAGAGAGAAGACACAAAGATCTAGCTTTGTTCAGTTTCATGGTGAGCAAAGAAAAACACTGAGGTGATGAACTGGTTTTTATCTGGGCAACTCAGATGAAGGGGTTTTGCTTGCTTGTACCACATGGATAGCATCTTAATAGTCTGCTTTATTTTTCAAACAGGGATGTTATCTTTGGAACAGTATCAAGAAGAAATATGGGATCAAATATGATTTTCTGTGGCTGGTTTCTAGGTAGTTTAATATGAAGACACATTATTTCTTGCAGTACAGATGGAGGGGGAGAAGAGTTGAAGCAAAGCAACTTGTTGGCCCTTGATCTCACTTGTAAGTCTTTGTCTCGAACTCAGGTTCTGTGGCTTAATTCCAGCTCTGCTTCTTAATTAGTGGTTATAATGAGAAAGTAACTGCTCTCTGTTCCTGTCATATTCAGATTTAAAATGTGGTGATTAAAAATATGCCTTATTGATTTTATATGTATACACTGTGTGGGCATCTTAAGATACAGATTTTTTATTTGTAAATGCTCTTAAAGTTATGTTTCAAGCTACTTATTTCCCACAAGCCAGCCTGGCGCCTTCGAACGCACGGAGCATCATGCACTGGATGGAACTCTGCCCCCGCTGTTTCTTCTGCCTGGAACACTTCCTCCAACCACCTTCAAATGTCGCTCAGGTATTTGCTCAGTGAGGTTTCTGTGGTCACTCTATTTAAAATGTCACCTCTACATATGTGCTTCCTACCCCCTTCCTTACTTCAGTTTTCTCTCTAGCACTTAACCCCTTAAAACAAAGTATATAATTCTTATATTACTGACTAGCCCCCTTCCACTAGGATGAACAAAGTTCTGCGTTGGCAGAGATTTTTGGCTGTTTTTTCACTCTTCATAACCAGCTCCTAGAGCACCATCTTACACGTAATAGAAATATACACAAATATGTTGAGTGAATGCTATTAATGCTAGAAAATTTTAACAATAGATGCATATAGCTACATACAACTTAAGACTTATTTTAGTAAACTATATATCATCAGGGATTTGAAGGAACCGAGAACACTTGTCTAAATTCTTATGCTACTATATTTTCATATTTAGACAACTGTTTAAACATTAAGTATGCTACGTTAATTATAAACAAAACATTTTATTATTCATTTAGGCGTGGGTTCCTAAAATCTTTCAAAATTTCAGTTTTTGAAGTATATTTTAGCTTTGAGAATATTGCTTTCAAAACATTTTCCCAGTAACAAAAGAGAAAAAAGTTTCCTTACCTTTTAAAAGGTACAAAAGAAATCAAAATAGAGTTTACCTAATTTCAAAAGTTAACTTTAAACTATCTAAGGCAGGAAATAGACCAAAACTAGGAACTTCTTTATATCCTTTAAGTCTGTGGTGACATAAAAAATTGGGAAAAGGTTGGAAAAAGTTATCTCAGGTGAGCATAAATTAGAAACCTAATCAACAAAACAAACAAGCAAGCAAAATATAACCAAAGACACTGAGAGAACAGGCTGACGGTGACCAGAGGGGAGAGGGGAGGGAATTTCATGGGAAAAGGGGAAGGGTTTACAGGAACAAGTATGAAAGACACATGGACAACAACTAAGGGGGTGAAAATGGGAGGGAGGTGGGGAGCACTTTGGGGGGGGTGGGCTGGGATGGGAGTAAAAGACAGAAAACTGTACTTGAACAATAATTAAATTAAAAAATTTTAAATTAAAATTAAAAAAAAGAAAGTGTATGTTCTTGATTTGGGTTCCATTTCTGACTTTCCTCCCCACTCGGTGGCTCTCTTGGGAAAAATAAATTATATAAATACTATTTACTTAAAATGAAATAAGAACACTTACGAAATTAAATGCCATCAAAATTGTCCTTAAAAGTTAAACTTTAAAGAAGGCCTGTGTTCTGAAGCCCCTGAATCTTGAATTTCCATGTACCTCTGTCTGCAGGAGTGGAGAGTGCTCATGGTCTGCAGTACGGGGACGTCAGGGTAAAAGTTCGCCCGCCCAGGACAAGTACTTTCCATTGATCCTGCCAGTTTTCCTTTCTAGCCATCATGTAAATGACAACCCTGACTCACCGACTCTTTGAATGAACGTTTTTGAGCGCCTGCATACAGAGCGTGCAATGGGGTGTGTGCCAGGTGTTCTTTAGCACATGCACCTTGCAACCTTCCTTCTCTTTCATCTGTGTGTCTCTAAATCTACCATAGTTTCAGTTCACTCCTTAATCCTCACAAGTGTCCATATTGCAAAGACATTCTTGTTGTCTCTCCTTTTTTTTGCAGAGATATAGTGTAGAATACAGAGCCACAAGATTGGAATGGTTCTTCTTCAGAGATTATCACTGATTCCGGGCAAGAAAGCTCCCATTTCTGATCTCAGATCTGTGCACACAGCTGCCCATGAAGAGAACAACCATGTATGTTTTCCAAGGAGTGGAGAACTGTGTTTGTATTATGACAAAAAGACATAGTAGAGATTGTGGTTGAAGAGTAAGAGGAATAGTGAATGATGCACCTCTTAAGGAAAGACATAAATAGTAGAGAGTAAGCCTAAATAGATCACGGCCATCCTCCAGAGTTGGTGGCTTTGTCTGATGTCCTTCTCTACTGAAAAAACCCACGTTTACACCTTCCAGGAATTGGCCACATGAATTCTGCAAGGAATTAGTCCAAGGTTTATGGAGCAGAGTGTCAACTACATCAAAGACATCATAGCATTGTCTCAAGAGCACATGTTCAAGTTCCTTAGTTCAAAAGCCTGGTCTATCATGTAATAGCCATGTAACCTCGGGCAAGTTGATAATCCTCTCTGTGCCTCGGTTCCCTTAGCTATTGAGTGTAAATGCTACCTTGCGGCACCACAAGCCCAGTGGCACTTATCGTTTTGATGCAAAAATTAAACAAACAATTATAAAGGTCTTCCAACACTGCCTATACATAGTATTTGTTGCATTAAATACATTAAATAAAATGCATTTCAGAAACGCTTATACAACAGCTCCCTGATTTCTGTCACAATACATGAGTATCTAACAGCTCCAACAACCCAACTATTGTGTGTGGTAATAGACCACAAAATCTCAACAGCTTATAACAACAAATTTTAATATTTCACTCATATGTAAACAAGCTTCAAACACCATTTCCAACACTCACCAGTGATGTAACTTTGGGCAAGTAACTTGTCCATACTTCATCTGTGAAATGCAAATAATGATAATACAAATGTACTTGGAGGTGACTGTGAAGAATATATATTAGCACATGTAACATGCTTAACATAGTGATTATGACATTGTTGGCACAGTAAATGTTGATTTTATAATTATAATTCTATTGTCATCTGATAGATGAAAAAATTAAGCCTCAAAAAGATAAGGTGATTTAAACAAAGGTCACACAGCTAGCAAATAATGGATCACAGAGTCACACTAACATTGATTTGAATTAAATCCCCCTGCTCCTTTTTTCAAATTACATGTACTGGGAAATTCAAACTGTAGAAAATACCAACAAAGGTGCTTAGATGGGGTCAAGAATTTGAAAAGAAATAACTTTTGTCCTCAGCATATTGTATTTTAGTGAGACTTATAAGTTGCCACATTTGGATGCACACAGCGTATGAAAGAATATGAGTTTGCAAGAACTAACAGAGCTGACCAACATCGATGCACTTTTATCTCTTCCCCAGTCCTCCTTAATCTCAGGGAGTACAATGGAAGATGAAAACAGTAGGAAAAGAAAGTAGCATTTACTGAATACTGATTAGGTTTCATGCACTATGCTGCATACTTTAGACTTCTCTTAATACCCAGAACAGCAGCCCAGTAAAATGGTTTCAGTATCTATAAACTCTGATTCAGAAGCACTCCAGCATTGTTGCCAATTTGGTATGGACATGCTGTGTGTCACTTCTTTACTATTAAATACAATGCCATTTCCCAAGAAAGACTTTTCTTGATCAAACTGTAGAATGGAGGCCCCACCCGCCAGCACGCCTTGACATTGTAACAAACATCTATATCCCTGTGCCCCATAATCAGTGGAAGCCTCACAAATGGCAAAGGTGTTTCCTTGGTCTAGACCAGTGCCTGAATGAAGGAATTAATCTGTAAATGCATAATAAAATGAATAAGGCTAAAAGATTTTTGAGGAATTTATCCATACATTCACAGCTTGTAAGTTTTACAACTGGAGTTTTAACTACAGTTTTCAGGCCAAAACCTGCGGGCATCCCATTGTGTCATCTGCTTCTATCTTGCTTCTAACAGTTGACATCACCACGGCCAGGGGAACAGCATTAATGTAACAGTTTTTTGAACCACATGGAATTACCTTTCTGGACTTAGTGGCATTTAATCTTGAACATGAAATACATAAAGGAGCCACTCTGCTAATAGCAGGGACATCTTATACAGAAGAATCAGTAAGTTCAAAGGCCCATATTCAGAGAAGAGTGTGGAGTATTCTAGAAACTGACCGAAGGCCCATGTGGTTGGAAATCGGTCAGTGACTGACAATGTGAGTGTCTGAAATGAGGCTGGAGCAGTAGGCAGGCTCTAGATCTTAAACGGTCCTGTTCATTGGGTAACGGGACTCAGATTCTCTTCTAAGCACAGTAGGAAGTCACTGAAGGTTTTAAGTTAGAAGAGTATCATGACCTGATGTGAGCTTTTGAACGGTGTGGTGACTGAACCAGGAATGGGAAAGATATACATATACGCACGTACACCTTCACACCCCACAGGTTGCCCCCTTTGGAGGGGTGTGTAGGATGAGGGGAGACAGTGTTTTGCAAGGCACTGGGCACATGGTGACAAAAAATTTATGTTGGCATTCCAGGTGTCCACACACCAGACCATGGTCTCCTTCCCTCTCCACTGAGCCGCCCACCCTCCGCAGTAGCATGAGTGACCACACACCGGATGGGGTTCTGGTCTACAGACGGTAACTCAGGCTGAATGGTCCGCTAGACGAGATACAGTTTCATAGGCAAACTATTCAGTGTGTAATGAGAATTTATATATGTATTTTTATTGTAACATGCATTTTATTCCTATACACTCTTCAATTGCTAACCGTGGTTTGCTTGAATATTTCTCCATGACCATGTGATTCTGCCATCTAATCTTTTTGACCCTCTACCTTTTCTTTATTTTGTAGGATAAAATTCTAACTGCCTCATGATCTGGTCCCTATATCTCTCTCCACTCTAACCTTTACAAACAATCCCCACTCATCCACACACACAAATAAGTGCGCACACACACACATTTTGTAGGGAGGTGGTGATGAATATTTTCATCACATTCTATGGTTTTTCCATGCTTTTATATCTTTTGAGACTTTTATTTTTTGGGTCTGACAAACTTGTAGTCGATCTTAAAACCTCAGTTTTTGCCCTCCTCCCCCAAAGCCATCCCTGGTACTTCCTTACTTGGAGGCAGTCAGATTTTTCTCTAAATTTTCTCTACCCCTTCATAATGAAGATATGAATTAATTTTTTATTAAATTGTTATTATTTGTGACCAAAGTACATTTCCTACTGAAAGTTTACTTCTCAGTTTATGTTTCTTGTGTAACAGCATGGCCTTGAGAGAGTTTATCCGTTCAACAAATATGTTTTAGGTTGAATTCTGCTTCTCTTATATGCAGATATTCTGAAAAGCTACTCTGCCTGTGGAAATAAAATAAATTCATATTATGCAGTAAGAGTGAAATCAGGATAATTCATTATTAGTCATTTGTCAAATCCCGACTACAAAAAGTATTGCAACTTGACAAAAGGAAATGAAACATAGACCCTTAATGAGATGGCAAATATTCTTAAGAATTTTAATATTTTTTCTTTGTGGCTTTAACATTCTATATTTATGACAGATATACTACAAAATCAAGAATACATTAAAGCTAATAGAAAACTTTGTTTAAAAAATTGAACTTGGAAGAAGTGTGTCAATAGACTGTGTTTCCTACCTTCTTTATTGTTTCCATTTAAGCACTTCAAAAATAATATTCCCACTGAGAGCCTCTGCTGCAATTTTTAAGGGATGTTTGGCCTTTATGTTTTTATTCAAAATGGTGCTGGCCTTTGAAATCCAAGGCACCAGGCGCTGGAAGTGAGGGAACACAGTATTGGTCATCTGAGGAGTCTGTGTAGTCTCCGACTGCCTTGAGCTCTGACCAGTGATATCATACTTGTGAAGGTACTTGGAAAAGTTTTCAAACAAACCAACTCTATTCATAAACTTGGTGATAATAATGTAATATAAAACACCTCCTAGACTGAAGATGCTAGAAATTAGGAAGTAGAGTATGTTTGCTGTAAAGGAGAGGCCTCCGCGGATGTATTTATTATTTGGTTGAATGGTACCATTTCTTTCTCAGATTTCCTCCCCAGTTTTAACAAGGCCACTGGGAGGTCTAAAAAAGGACATAAGTGAAAATGATGTTCAAATGAATGAATTACTTCAGAACAAAAAATCACAGATCTCACAGGGTAATAGGACTCTTAGTGTCCAGGTACGTATGGGCGGGATCTTTGTTTCTGCCCCTAAAACACTGGGATAAATGTGGGAGTGTCTCAATATTTTCTGGACTAATGAGTGATATATTGAACACTCGGCTTAAATTTAAGTGGCTAAAATGTTTGCAGTTTTCTAGTACTATATTGCCGTATGGCAATAGCCAGCAAAAAAGAGGGTTGTTTCTCCTCTTGCATCTCTTTTATTGGTGATCGACAGATCTACCTGCCTGTTCGTTTGTTTGGTCATGACTGGGTCACATGTTCATGCCTAACCAATGACTGCCCAGGGTATGGGACCTGTCCCAATGCTCCTTGTTTCTGCTTTTATGAGGCATGTTACTGTGACCATCCAAACAAGCAGCTGTCCTGCAGCCAAGATTTAGAAAGATGGGGAGACCAACAGAGACTGCCAAGCTCATGGATTCTTAGGGCATTTCTACTTCTCTGCTGGATACATTTTTAAACACTTCTGTCGCAGCACAGAGGTGGAAAATGGTCTTTCTCTTCCACATGGAATAATGGCACATGATCAATGATAAAGTCTTTACACTTTGGTAAAACCATAACTATGGAGCTAAGTAGAATACATGGTTTCATCCTATCATCTGAGAGTCTGTGGTTCTTATGCTCTTTATGAGCTTATAATTTGAAGGGCTTCCCCCATTTACCCTGTGGATTAGAGATGATGGATATCAACATTACTATCCCTTTAAGGAACCCTTCTCTTGCTTCTACTCTAATGTGTTTCTTCTTGTTTACAACTTGAAAAAAATAGGAAGGAAACTGCTCTTAAAAATTGAATTTCCTTATAGATCCTTGAATCATTATCTTCATCAAGAAGTTAGCTCTTGAATTACCAGAGAACTAATTAGCCTGATTCTGAGAGCAATTTATATTTGAATGGTCTCTAAATATGTATTTTATGGAAGGGAAGTGAAAAATAGCTATTTGATTAATTTAATTACTAAAGGTGAAATTCCCAAACCGAGAACACTTTCCCTCGGTAGACAGGCTCTCCTTTTTCTTAAAGCCAAAATTTTATATTCGAGAGCTTCCAAACACAAGCCCGGCTTGTGATATCACAAGACCTTATGAAACTGGGTTACTAAGTATTTCTAGAAACCTAAGGAAGATTCTTTAATCTTTTAACTGGTGGATTCTCAAGTAAATATAAAGGCCTTTTTTATTATTTGAAATGATTTGTTTTCGCATTTCTCTTCTTTGAGAGAAGTAATTGCACTGAGTGTTCTACCTAGTTATTTGATTTGATTATGTCACATTTAGACATTTAGTTTCTAAACGAAGGGAATTTTCAGGCTTTTTAAAAAAAAATCAGGCAGGAGTATTTGTGAAGGAAATAAAGGTGGTGGCCCACAGCGGCATGGAAAGCCTGAGCTCTAATTTTGCACACACTGCCTGATTTCTACCGGAAATCTCCTTGGTGGGGAGGAGGTGAGAAGCCTTGTGGCTGAGATACCATTGATAGCAAAAATCACCATTACAATAAAAACTTTAGTTTATCTCTTCAAGGGGAACCCCTTGATAAAAATGTTAACTCCTGAACTAGAAATCTCATTCAGAAATAATTCACAGCTCTTCCAAAAAGCCTGAAATGTAAACACTAGACACTTCAGAGGTGGGGTTGATGAAAAGGTCGGTATCGCCTCAGAATCTGGTGTGGTAGGAGCTGGGTACGAGAACTCAGGAGGCTGAATGGACACTTTTGCTTTAATGTTAGAGATGAGAGGGGAGCCATCAGGTGCCATTATTTCCCAAGGAAATGATGACTTCTTCTGAAACAGAGACTATGCATGCTGTCGTTGATGCTGCAGCCATTGGCTCTTTGGGGTAAATGGTACTACGTTCACTGAAAATGACGCCAGCTTCTGTCACAATGCTCCACATGGGCGCAGTGCTGAAGGCCACAGCATCTTCTCGCTGCCAGGGATGGAACGGTGCACCCTGGGGGAACCGAAGCCTCCTTGAATACCAATATTAAGACATGAGTGGGCTCTGTGCTCGTCCCCTGACCGGGTGAGGGCTCTGCACAGTGGCGGTCAAACCACAGCCATCTACAGCAGGGTGCGATCTGAAGATGGTTGGAATTTTTGTGCTTTAATAAATGAGTAATGGGGATTATTTTATTTTTAATTTTACCCCATCGAATCAGTTTCCTCAAACCTGGGCTTTCTATTGGTACAGGAGTTAGCTTTCCTTTATCTTGTATGGATGTTGGTTAGGTTCACAGAATTGACATTGTTCCCTGAATAAACACCAGTGGTCTTTTACTAGTCAGCCAGAGAAGTTACCAGTACAGTGGTTTGCACACTCTTATATGTGCTATGAGCCACTTCACAGTTGGAAATTTGACCTACATGCCATTGTCTTCCTCAACGAAATGCAGGCTGGAAAATATACATATTTATTTATGTCCTGGTAATAATATACATGTTAATGTGGTTATATTCCTTGCCCTCCAAAAACTAAATAAGGTTCTGTTACTAAGAAAAAAATGGTATGGATAAATAAATTCTGCTAGAGGTTTTTCAAACTATAAAATATTAATTTCCTAAAACATTAGCATTTCTAGAAACATACATTCTTTGTAACAGCTTGGAAAACAGTGGTGTAGACAATTTCTTCTAGACATTTCCCCTCCCCACTAGGATAACATGCCATTGGTTACCAATTACCCAGGGACTAAATTTCAGATCCTCTGGGGGTTGATATTCTATTTTTCTAGTAGGTTAAATGTGCCCCCTTTAGTTCAGAGAATTTTTTGTGTTCCTGTCCCTTTGACTTCGTGCATTTAGGAAGCATTTCCTCCAGATGATAATAATCTCTTCTCATTAGAGACATTCTCCAGAAACTCATCTCTTCCTTCAAAAGACTATGCCCAGAAGCAGGTGCAGTAGAACATGGGTCAGCCCTGCAGTCCTGAGAGATGATCGACTTAGGCGCTGCTGCCCATCTTCTGGTACAGACATTGCACACCTGTTGTCTGCTGTAGCATCCACTGGAAGAACGAGTGGCATGTGCTGTATTTCAGTGTCTGGACAGACCCAGGCTTCACACACGATGCAGACCGCAGAAGCAGACCATCTCTGCTAACGGAACCCAACAATCTCTGTTAGGGTAGGACAATTCTCTGTCAACGAATGACAGAGCTGCCTGCTTTATAAGGAGAAAAACACCTGCAACGTGAAGATACTGCACTGGAATACAGACTGCATATGCTACAGAAATCCTGGGTCTGGAGCCACCTAGCTCTGAGGTTCGGGTCCCGGCTCAGGCACGGGCGAGGTGGAAAACCGCGGGCACGGAACTCTCCCTTTCTGGGTCCGAGTTTCCGTCTCTGATAGGAGCATCAACACATTTGCAGAGTAATTTTGAAGTTTAGAAAAAGTATGTAAGGTATTGAACACAGTTCTTGAGACATGACGCTCTCCATAATTTGATTTCCTTCTTGTCTTCGTCTCCTTCCTTCCATTCCCATCCTTTCATTGTTATTTTTAGTGTTAGTGTCTTAATTGCCAATATAATTACTTCTGGTCTCCAAAAGTTCCTAAGAAATTTTTTCTCATTTTTTCCTAGAAATCCACACACCTGATTCCACAGTGCATATGTATTTCTTATTTTCAGAGTGCTCATAACATCAATAAACTTTACATCTTTTAAAAAGAATGAGACAAGTGAGCCTATTTAAGTTCATAAAGGAAAAGAGACAGCATTTATCCCATCTACTGTAGTCTGTAGCTTCCGGTGTGATCTGACTCCTGCCCGAACTGCTAAATTTATCCAGTACCATGTCTCCTCTCACTCATCACATTCCAGCGACACTGCTTTCATTTCTCTTGCTCAAGCCTCAGCGTCTCCATTCATTCATTCTCTCTCCCTTTCCCCTCCTCCCCAATCCTAAAATGTTCTTTCTCCAAACTCTATACGGTGGACCCCAGACCATGGGTTATCACATTAGGAAGGCCGTTCCTGACCGCTCTAACTAAAGAAGCTGTCCCTCATAACATCCTTTTCACTTTGTTTCATAGCATTTATTACCATCTTAGATTTAAAAATGTAGTTATTCACCTATTTATATTTGCCTCTGCTCAGGAGTGGGCATGCAGCTAGGAGGGAAGTTGTCAGTCACAGCACTGCATTCCTGGTACCTAGAATAATACCTGCCACACAGAAGGGGCTCAATATATGAATAAAGAGAATAATGCTAAGTAAACCTTTGTTAAAGATGAAGAAAGGGGATCACAGGGAATTTTTTACTCTTTTACCCCTCTAGAGTTCTTTTATATGCTATATCTCTGTTTCTCAAATGTTCTGCCAAAATCTATGAAGTACCTAATACTTTACCCTATGTGCAAGCTAACACTGTATTCCGTTGCAGTTTCATGGATGCTGGCAGACATAAGACCCCCAGGTCAAAGACAAAGGACTCTGTTATTCAAGGCATAGCCAAGTGGCATAAGCATCATTTGCATCAGTGCTGTGCACCCCAATTTCCACAAGGCGATGTTTGGGAGACCAGATGTCACCTGCCTATGCAGTGGGGTGCATCAGAGAGGAAGTTTGAACTTAGGGAGCCCACATCCCGTATTACGAGAAGCATGCCTCTACTTGGCTCCAGAGCGAAGCGCTACCTCGACCTTCCAAAGCTATGAGAAAACCTGCTCTTTGTCTGAAGAGAGATGCTATCTCCATCTTTTAAGGCTCTTTACTACAGAAACATCCTTGAAAAAAAATAATCCAGAATAAAGCACCCACTGTCTGTGCTCCTAAAATGGGCAGGGATGCTAGAAAACAGCAGTGAGTCACCTCCCAATAAACTAGTTCTTCTAACTCCTCCACTTCACCCCGATGCCTATGTTGTTCTTCTAGATTCTACCCTCTGTAAGACTTGGCCAACCCCTGTGCTTGCTCTGCATGCTCCTGGATCTCAGGGAGCTTACAGTCTAATCTTAGTGAGTAAGGCAATCCAGGCTTTCCAGCTCCAAAGACGGTATGCCCTGCCTCATCCACTCCTTGAGCACAGCCTCCTCTGTAGCTGCCCGGCCTCCCACTCTCCCCTGGGGCTATCTCCGTAAGCCAGCAGAGAGGAAGTAGTTAAGCAGGCTTTCCAATGAGACTAGAGGCCTGGGTATCCTCTGAAGCACTTAGAATATTAAACTCAGCAGGAGAAGTTAAAGCATAATTGCACGGCTAGAAAATGCCCTCATGTGAATTACTATTATTGTATTGGTAATAATCAGAATATCCCTAATCAGCCTGGCTCCAATACTTTGGAGATGGGAATATGCCTGTCATGGTTTGAAATGCAATGTCTCTTTTGTAAGGTCAAGATCAGGGTAGAAAAGTTTTTAATTGAATAGAAGCCCAGGCACCAATACATGAACTGTTAAGTGTTTGAAAATGTTCAGTAAGATCTTTTGCCTTATACAGTAGTGACATGGGGGCTGATATATAGAGAAATATTTTTTCTTATTTAATTACTGCAATAAAGGACAAAGCTTTGAGTATTCGAAAGAAACAGAGAAGGGGATAGGGACATACACATTTTGCTAAATGCAACATGAACATTTTTACCTATGTATGGAGTCATTAAGCCACAGAGAGGTAACCGTGCATTCTGACTGAGCTAACGTCAGTATTCTGATGACCCAGATCTCTCTGACCCTTTATGGCCGTCACATGCGGCCAGTAAGGTGGGATTATCTAAAGCCCATAATGACTTCTCATGTACTGGCACCACTTCTTCCGGGGAACCTGGATTCACCCATGAAATCCTAAATCACACACTTGGATGTGTGTCATTTACGTGGATATTTCATAAATTCTCACGTGGTCATCCTTAAATGAAAATGTTTTAATATCATTGTCTTAAGTAATGGTACTTACAGTGAAATGTCCCTTGTAGTATGGATTTCAAAACTCATTGTAAGAAATACTAATTTCAATCTATAGTTAGGAACTGGGCCTCAGAATACTGATGATAATATTATTATGAACGGAAATAATATCAATGACATTTTTTACCTGTTCATTGAGCATATATCACGTGCTAGGCACTGCGCTAAGCACTTTCTCCCATTTAGGCTTCATAAGAAAAAGATTGAAGTGGCTCTTATTCCTGATTTCCAGGTAAATAATCAGAGATACGAAAATGTCAAGTAACTTGTCTCAGCTCGGTAATTAGCAGAGCTCAACACGACCCACCCTTGCCTGACATGTCTCCGCTACACCTCCCCTCAGACATCTATCTCGTCGAGTTTGTTTTGAACAAAACCTCAGCTCTGCCATCGTTAGAATCATCCCAAATGGGACACACAGCCCCTCCCTTTAACCTCTCCTCTCACTTGATCTCAAGAGCAGAAGGGAAATAAATCCTCCTCTTTAGAACCAGTCCAGAGACCCATGCACGCCCTACTTCTGGTGACTATCCAGCTAATCTTTTTTTTTATTTAAATTTTTTTAATTGATTATGCCATTACAGTTGTTCTATTCCCCCCTTCATGCCCCTCCACCCTGAACACCCCCTCCCCCACCACATCCCCCCTTTAATTTATGACCACGTGTCTCAAGTCCTTTAGGTTCTATATTTCCCATACTATTCTTGCCCTCCATCTATTTTCTACCTACTGTCTATGCTACTTATTTTCTGTACCTTCTCCCCCTCCTCCTCCCACTCCCCTGTTGCTAACCCCCCTTGAGATCTTCACTTCTATGTTTCCAATTCTGATCTAGCTGTCCTTTTAGTTTGCTTTTGTGTTAGGTGTGGTTGTTAATAACTGAGTTTGCTGTCCTTTCACTTGTTCATGTTTTTTTTAACTTCTTTTTCTTAGATAAGTAATCTTCACTGGCCTGCTCTCCTGAAATGCAAACTATTTAAGGTGGGTGAGAAATAAGAATGCTAACCTCACCCACCACAACTCATGGTAGGAAAATGCATGGTCCGAGTTTTTCAACTTAAACAGTGTTTCGATCAAATCCTGCAGCTAGGTTTATCAAAGATGGAGCCTACCTTTTCATCCTTTACACAGAAAGCTGTGCTCTCGACCATGGAGAACAGACACCTAGGTTGCAATGTGTGTTCATCTATAGAAGAACTGTCATCTTTCTTTGTAAAAAGAAGCAAATTATATTTTTCTCTTGACTAAGAGGTTATGTTTTTTTTTCATGCCTCCATAAACAGTGAATATATGATGGTAATTTTTTTACAAGTGAAAACAGAGAAACTTGAGATACTTAAATTTACTCCTTGTTTTAAAAATCTCCTTGCTGAGGCTATGTAGGGGGTGGGGGGAACATGCACACAGACAAACACCGGGTTCCAAATGAGAGTAAAGATTATGCATGACAGGGACCTGAAGCTGTTCACTTATGTAACTGCTGGGCAAAACTGCAAAGCAAAACTTAAACATCCTTCAAAAGAAAGGATAAGAGAGGATTCACTTAACAAAAGGCTATGAGAAGCACATGGTAGGTGAAGAGTCCCAAAGTCTATAGTCGGGCAACCAGACAAAGTACTCTGGCTCCCACCAATGCAATGCTAACACACTTAAACATATGCTCCCTAGGGTTTTTAGCAGGCACCAAATGAATTCTGGTTGAAACCAAAAAAAAGAAAAAAAGTCTGCAAGTCTCCACACTGAATAATACTGTAAAAAACAAGGCAGTATTTATAGCACAAGGCACCAGGGAGTCTTTCATTCTCAACCTCGTCTGTTCAGCTGATTGACAGCCTCTATTTTTCAATCATTTGTTATTGAGTTTACAGTAAACCTGTAAGCCCACTATTTGGAGCGGTGCCTAGGATTCTGACGAGAGTGTCTTGTTTCTGAAGGGAAGTGTTACTCCTGGAGGACTGTGTAATTAGGAAGATGGGAAAGTGAGTATCAGCTTCTAGCACTATGCTCCACTTCCTCCCCCAGTTCTGGGGAAAGTGAGTGAAATCTCAGCAATTTTGAGAACCCAACTCTTCCTGGGTGATAATTATAACAGCAAACCTGTCTCTGCAAATCTGGAGTCAGACTTCTGGAATTTTAAATGAACTCCAGTGTCACCGACTCATGTCTTCTGTATCCAGTAATCTAAATCATTTTATTTCTTTTTGTTACTGTTCTATAAAATTTTTTACAGAAGAGGTGCATACTCACTAAAAAAAAATCATCATACTATCTGGAAAGGATAAAATAAAAAGGTGTGATCTCTGTTGACAGCTGTATCTAAAACGTGTATCATTTCATATTTATAATTTACATGACATGTATTTGCAAAACAGCGATCATGGTATTTATCTTACTTTTAAATTAAATGCATTGGGGTGACACTGGTTAATAAAACTATGCAGGTTTCAAATGTACCTTTCTGTGATGCGGCATCTGTGTGCTGTACTGTGGGCCCACCACCCAAAGTCAAACCTTTACCCATCAGTGTATATATGGCCCCTCTACCCTTTACTACCTCCCCCACCTCCAAATGAACAAACGAGAAAAACAAACAAAAGCCCAAGGACACAGACATTTGGTGATTACCAGAGGGATCATACTATTTAGATGTTTGCTTTTTGATTGAACAATGCATTGCATGTACCTTTTTGTGTCAATGGCTAAAGGTTTACTTCATTTTTTAAAAACACTGCATATAATTACATGGCACGAATATACTAAAATTTGTTCAGTTATTCCTCGATTTTTGAACATTTAAGGTGCCTCTAATTTTATAGACCTTTTCCATATAGATGATCCTGCATTAAAACTCTACCCACATACCCCTTTTCCTACTTGCATTAAAGTATCTGTAGAATGGATCCCTGGAAATAGAATTATGAATTTAAATTTTGTATATATTCATTATTTGACATATATTAATAGATCACTATCAATTTCATTACCAGCAGCTCAGATGAATATTAAATAAGAACATCATATTCTTTTTAAAACTGATAAGATACTACATTGCTTCAGTTAGCATTTACTTGCTCACATTTACAAGTGGATACCTGCTCTTATATTTCTCTTAACGGAATTTCCTTATAAATGCATCATTTTCCTGTGAGTTGTCTTTTAGTATCACTGTAGTTGATATATAGGATTTTTTTAGGATTTCTTTCTTTACCAGTAATCCTTTTTTATTTACAGTTGGAGGTTCAAATCTAATTTTAAGGTTTTTTTGTTTATTTTGCTGTCTTTTAATGTATGATTCATAATCATGTTCCATGTATTAAATAAATTACTTCACAATGATTTGGAATACTATGTTTTCATATAAAATTTCTCATAACCGCATGGATCTGTTTGGAGTTCTTTAGTGTTTTTGTATCCGTACAGGTGTTTCTGGGCCAGAACTACTGAGTTTCTTTATTACAGTTTCTTCATATATATTTTTACATCTGGTAGAACGATCCCTATGCCGAGATTCGCCCCCAACTTTTTTTAAATGTTTCTGTTCAGATTTACTCCTTCAGGGGGATTTTTGAATTGACTTAACGAGTTCCTGAAATAATCTGAGCAGGTGATTCACCACATTGGTAAAGATTTTGTGGGAAATAAATTCTGAAGGCACCAGGGCAGCGCTAGGTACAGACGTGAATCCTGCAGGTGGGCAGAGGAGCCCAGAGGCTTGATTTGAGCACGATGCGTCCCCCTGTAGGAGGCCACCACGAGTCTGAGTAGCGACTTGGGAACTAGGCAGAAATAATGATCTGAACCGAGGCTGGTTGCTGAGGCTTCTTCAAATAAACTACTTAATATTGTCTGAGTCATTGTTTTTAGATTTCATAGTTTTTTTTTCATTTTCCCATGATATTCGATGTGCTGAGCTCTGAAGCCTCTGTCTCTCTATATGTCTTAACCAGCGTGCTTCCAAACATAAGGGATTTTAGCACATTAGCATGAGAATGATATTTCAAAGTGAAGAATGATTAAAAAAAAGCTGAGGACTATAATTTCAAATTTTATATTTTCTCCTATCTCTCCCATGCATTGTAGTTCAGAAGCTGCAGTAAAGTTGAGGCAAATTTAGTGCTAAAATGTGTTTTTCCTTCTAACATTTTCTTGGTGCCTCATAAGCTCTTACCAAGAAAGGTATCTGCCCATCTTCTATGTTTATTTTTATTTTCTTTTGTTTTTCTGTTGCTCAGAGCCAAATGACACATTGATTTTAGGAAATGTGAAGAGGTCGCATTCTGTAATGGACTTTTTTTTCATAATTTATGGGGCCTTCCATAAGCATATATAAAACTGGAAGACAGATGCTGTTCCATCTAAGAACAGAGCTTGTATGTGGGCCCTTCCCACGCCTTTGACAAAGGCTTTCTGAACCTTGACTGACCTTCCCCAAACACATTCTTCCAAAGCCACGGGGCAGTTCCGAATTTGCTGACTTGCTTGAGAGCCTGACAAAAATTTCTTTAGGCACTGAAATCATGATTTAAACATATGGCTGTCAGACCAACTTAGGCCGGTTCCGTTCCTGAAATAGCAAGTTTTCCTAGAGGTATGGAGTCTCTCAAGGTCACCCAAAGAGGAACTATAGTGTTTTAACATGGGTTACGGAGCTAAAAATGAAGGATAAGAACAGAACATTAGCCTAGTTAAGCTGCTTTCTGACACTGCTTCTAAATTCTGGCTCTATTCCACTTCGACAGTTTAGAAGAAATGTAAGCACACTCAGATGGGTCTACTGAAGAATCATAAAACAAAAGATTCTGTATGCCTTTCAGTGTTGAAATTTGGGTTTAATTTGAATTTCAGAACATTGATGATTCATTTAGTTCACTGTGGAGTGAACTTCCCTGCTAAAATACGCCCACGCAGGCAAATAAAAGCAGGGTCTAAGCGTGGATCTCCAGTATTTCCTGATCCTTTCTTTGTCCACTAAAGGTTGCTTTTCGATTTTAGAATTTTTTAAAACCATACTAAGTGGCCTGTCTTTCAATGGTTTCTTCTAGAGTTTTTGGATTTCTTCCTCCTTCAGCAATATCTACTCCAATCGCCAGAAAAGAGTAAGACGTGGCAAGAGTAGGTAACTTTCCTTTATTCATTAATTTCATCTCAGTTGTTTTATGTTCCATTTTGTCTGCTTTGAAAATTAAGCTGCCCTATATTTTCACTAAACACACTTCACCTTATTAGCAGAATAGTTGAGCAGATGTTGGGCGGAGACAGAATTTTTTCCTCCTGTTGTGGGATTATGGTTGAGTCTTGCAATAGCTTCAGCAGTAAGAACGTTATGTCTAATGTCCTACCACCTGCTGAGCCGAATTTCTCTGAAATAATAAGTTCACTTTCTGTACAAAGGCCAAAGCTTTCATGCTTCAAACTATTGCTATATGATATAAAAAGAAAATGGTCAACTGGTACTTGATAAATTTTGGCTGAGCTGGTTCAACCGCAAAGCCTCAACTTCACTGGTTCTCATGTACAAAAAAAGTTTATTTCAAAATTTGAAAAGCTAAGACATGTCCTAGAAAAAGTTGTATGCTTTCACAGGCTGTTACATTGTAAAGGCTATATATTATTACCAGTTATTAATTGATGAATATATTTGCATTATCTACTTTGCAAGTATTATCTCCTTAATACTCTGTAAAAGTAAATGCTTAATCCCCTGTTACAAATAATGAAACTGAAGTTCAGGAGAGTTAGGTGCCCAAACAGTAAATAATTGTCAGAAAAAGAAAAGGTCTGACTTGCAATCCCACTCTCTTAAGTACATTACTCTAATTCTGTACATTCTGTAAACATTTTTAAAAACTTAATTCATTTCCTTTGAATTGAAGAACTACATTTCATTGTGCAAGTATTTGGGATTGGAAATATTTTCATCAGCCCCTTAAGATGGTTCCTTTCCCAGGTTTCGTGGGAAGGATTTACAGTTACTGCCTTATGACCACAAGTTTTTAGAAACCACGAAATCTATGTATGGGTCCAAATCAAGACTGATTTATAAGCCCCGTGTCTCTGAGAAAAGCTCTTATTCATTTTGAATGCAGGTTCTCTCTCTGAAAGAGCATTGTCGTGAGACCACAACTGTAATAATTATCTGGAGACCACTACTATAGTGTCTGCTATGTTACAGGTGCTAAGTAAGAGATAACCTCTTCTGTAGGGGGAAGAAGCAGTAGTTTGGAGTTCATTCTCTCATCTCCTTAGATGGAATTTAAAAATGGTCTACTTGATGTTTAAATTCTAACTCTGAATGTGAGTGGTACAAGCCCACTCAAGTGCTTTCAGAATCACACTTTACATCCTTCAAAGGCAATTATGCACCATCGTCTCTCTGCGAAGTTGAAGTGTCAGACAAGTAAACATATCTTTGTTTGTTACCTTGATTCTGTATATTACATTGGTTTGGGACTATATCATTTCTGTTGTGTCTTTTTTTTCTAATCTAGAGCAATGCTTTCTGGGCTGAACCTTGAGTTCTCATGGGAGAAAGTCTACTTTTTGAAGATTTGTATGGGCTTAGAGTGGCATAAATAGAATTCTTCCAAAGTGATCATTGTTTGTCTGTAAGATTCCCTACCTCTGACCAAGCTTACAGGTATAATTAAAATGGAAACTGTAAAATTTTCTCTAATGAAAATCTTGGTGAATGTTATAATAAAAATTGGAAGTGGGTTAGGTTGAAAGATGTTTCAGTTGTAAACTTTAGTAAAACGGTTGAATTAGTTCTATTTAACACGAGGACATTAGTTATATTTGAATATACTTAAGAACAATCATAATAAAAATGTGTTCACGTCCACAAACCCATTTCTATTTCACTCCACAAAGCACAATCAGTGCACACATCAGAACTGGGAGCTACTGAACAGATGGGGCATTAATGTCTTAATTCTTGATCTTTGTTCTAGTAAATCCTTCCTGTTTGCATCCATCCCACAGATACGACAGCCATCAGGGCAGGGTGAATGATTTTTTAAATGGTCCTTTGATGTTTGTGTTACTTTTTCTGTTTTACAATTTCAAACAAACATGGAAACACAGCTGTCCAACAGGATGATGAGGCCACATTACAATCCTCAAATATTCTAAACAGGGAATATCCTCATCATGCCAGAAGACTCTGCATGAACTAAATGCCATTTCTTGGTACCAACATGCCTGTTATTGTTTAATTATTTCCAATAAGTAATCTTTCTAAATCGATTCCCCAACTCAGATCTTTATTTTTCATTCTTTATGCTAAACACTTAATAAATGAGACTGATTAAATACCTGTTATGTTCACCCTACTGAAGAAAAACAGTGGTAAATAAGAATTTTAATGGGTTAAAGGAGTTTACACAGAAACTACATGTACACACAGAAAGACCATGTTCACGCACACACACACTTAGTTGCCAAAGGAAACACATTTATATCCTGAATGTCTTAATTTCCCCATAGAAATAGAGAATACATGCTTCCTCAGTCAACTCATATAGGATATACCATTTCAAAGTATCTAACAAAGAATTGTGACATCTTGATAAACAGTGTTATTTTTTATCTCCCTCCTAACTTACATTATAGTCTTCAAGTCACCAGTGGTAGAGTACAAAACCATTCTTCCATGTTTGGGAAATTATTGGTATTTTATTTGATATTCTAAAACTAACGATTTCTTTCAATTCTCGGCATATTATCATTCCCTTTGACTCGGAACAAATCTGCATTTTCCTGTCTGGGTCAATGGGTTTGACAAATCTGAAAAGACTTTGAAGGAAAATGGGTGAATCTGGGTGACACATGAGTTGCTGATACATGAAAAGTGCCACAGAAGAAAATTAGACAGCATCCTACTTATCCGACTAGTATACAGAGTCTGCTTCTCACCAACACATTTCATTCCTGTGGGGTATTGGTTGGGTCCCTCTTAGGTCTCATGGGGAAATGATGCAGAGTGCAGCTCTGGGAGCCTCTGTGGCTGGCTGCAGCTGTTGTGGTTTGAACGCGTGCTGCGGTCGGATCTACCTTGAGGAATACTCTTTTCAAATAGCCCTAGCTTGGGATATATATAAAATATTCTATGCCTAAGGCAGGAGTAAGGAGAGCTGTTCGTTTTCTCTGAATACCTTATAAACAAAAATACAGGCCTAGGATTTAAGGTAGTATGGGAGCCGGCCTATCATAGTGTCCAGTCTAACTGAAAATCTGTGTTTCTGTTAAATCTTAGGCAAAGTGTGCATAATACAATCCATATTACGAGTTACATGAATATGCTGTAAAAGCACTATAATGCTCAAAAATGATGAATCTGTGTTCAGATAAAAGAGACAGTAGGAGATGACATTCACTGGATACCTCGTAGATGTTATATAAGAGGTCCATGTTTTTCCTATTATGCCTCACCAGCTAATGAGGTACAATTACCTCTTTGTATTGTATTGTGCTGCGTTGTATTTTACTTTTATTAAATAATTTTAAAACTTGAGACAGTGAACTTAAGAAGAGCTCAGTAACATGCCAATGGTCACATACCTATTAGGCGTCAGGGGTTTCAGACATGTGCACGAGTGCTCACCACGCCATGCTAACCTGAGTTCAACTTCTGCTTCTAGTCTGCAAAGAGCACAGGAAAGATTACATAACACGTGTGATCTGTCAAAGTGGTTGGAGCAAACAACCTCTACGTCCCTTCAGAATGCCAAACGCTTATGACTCAAATATTCTGGGAGAAATTTGATTTTGCTTTGCTGTACTTGTCATTTCTCTCACCATACTGAGATGTTAAACTAGCCTTTCAGCCTGGGCAAAGGAATCTGTCTGTCATTCAGATGAAGAATGCGTCTAGGCCGAGGTACAACAATTACTCTCCTACTTACCTCACAGTTCTCTCCTTTCTCCGCACTAAGCTATTATTTCAATACCGAATATAAAAGAAGGGCTAGTTCTCTGGATGTGCCAGCATAGTTCAGTAACGAGATGGTCTACATTTTACACAGGAAAGTGGAAAATAAAGGACTAGTTTAGCGAGTATAAATCTTCTATATACATACGTAAGTATACATACACAAATGTATGTAACATGTTTAATTACAACCTGCATGTTTATTCTTATGAATTGACCATCGTGTTTCACAATATGTTAAGTTTAAAATATACTTTCCGTGTATATATCTGAGCCATGCAAATACACTGAAAAAGACTGCTTCATTCCAGATTTCAGCTGAAGCTTGTTTGATATTTTACAATTTTTACTTACCCCAATTTTTTTTTGGTAAATGATAAAAACCACACTGAATTAAATGAGAACACTCTTACTGTATGTTTCTCATTTGGTTCACATTTAGTTGGGAGAAGTAAAAACGTCTCTGTTGAAAAGAATCGGTGCACTTTTTCAATTAGGTCAGGGCTTCCTGCCATTTAAAATTGACAGCAAAGGCAAAATGTACCAGACTGCAACACTAGAAATAGAGCTATTAGGTCTCCCCAGGATCCCGGGTCCTAGGTTTGACCTCAAATCCCTTGCACCCAGAACTAGGGACTGGAAGGCCTTTGCGACTGGCCTCGTAAAGCAGAAGGACAAGAACAGAACCCTCTGCAACCCTAACGGGAGCTGGACATGGCATCACAGTTGGATGTACTACATCACTGTAATAAAGAATCTCACCGTGAATACTTTGAAAATGCTCAGAGGGAGATTTCATGTGACTGACATGAAGATGGCCAAGCATAGATAGAAGATGAACAAGACAGATTTTAACCTGAACTCACTACCATGCAGTAAGGAAATAAAGTAACAGAGAAATGCAGCTGAGAGAACAAGCGTTGAAGTCAGAAGATCCAGGTTTGCGTTCCAACACCCACACTCCAGAGCCGTGCACACTTGAAAACGCCTCTCACGCTCTCTGATTCATAATTTAGTGACTGATTTACAAAATGGGGGTACTGAGACTATCTCTCACATTCATGTTTTGAGAATTAAATTGCATGTTTCAGGCAAATTGATCAGCACATTTCTTGGCACTGAGTAAACACTTTAAGAATATTCAAAATGATGGTTATTATTATTATTTCAAAGCTTCAGTCAGATTCACACACACTTTGAAAACATTTATTGCCCTGGGGGTGGGGGAGAGAATGACAGCAATTATCTAAAAGATTTAGTTAACGAGACAATATAAATTATTTCCTTGACATTAATTTTTTATATTATTCTTTGCTATTATGAGCATATGTTAATACCTTAGATAACACTATACAATTTAGAGTTGTAATTGCTATGTTTAGAGTGATCAGTTTATTAATACTTTAAATGCCCATGAGTTGTTGTTAAATTTATTTGCTAAAATCTTACAGATCCCCAAACAAATTAGATATAGATTGTCTAGCAAAAATTTGCCTGTGAGAATATTTGAAATAGAAAATCTAAGTATGGCTATTTCCATTTCCATATGTGTACTATAGTTTTAAGATATACCTGATACTTATGAATATTTGTTTGAAAATGTGTGGACATACTTTGCAACTGGTTACTGCCGGATAGTTAGATGACTTCCTAAGTCTGAAACAAGATATGATTGGCTTTGCTCTCAGAGATCACAGTGCAGATGATAGAGTTGCAGTGCCTGTGCTCAGAAAACAATCCATAGGGTGACCTGGTTGTATTCATCAGGTGCAGCCACTAACATTACCCTCGGTTTGTAGAGGAGAGTAAGAGAAGTGGCCATTATTCAACCAAGAGAAAAACAGACTAAAGGATCACATTTTTAGGACTATCAGTCTTTGTTGAATCGAAACAAAACAATGGACTTGCATTATACATATTTTCATGTAAGCAAATAATGTTTTTTAATTGCTAGCCTAGGGTTTTTAAACCTTACTAAAATGAGTTTTGTTCTGAGAACTACTCAATAAATAACTGAATCAATGGGTAAGCATGTAAATAAATAAAAATTGGGTCATGTTACAAAGGGAAGCTCAGATGCTCCTTCAATGGATAGTTTTAAGAATACGTTCCCATTTGTTGAGTCTGAACAGAGTAGGCAACTCCTGCCCGGAAACTGGGGAGGGGTATCATAAGCTGGTCTTCAAACCTCCCTTCCTTGAAGACGAATTTCTGAAATAATTTCCCAATAACAGTTCCCTTTCAAAACTCAGAAGATAACCAAACCCAACTGTGAATGTGGTCTTCAGTGTTATATTCCTTCGTATTTCTATCACCTGTCATGTAAGATGATTGCATTTCAGCACAAGGTCAAGGAACACTTGTAGGATCAAAGCCCATAAGTGGTATGGGCTGGCCATTGAGGTTTTTCCTTTGCTTAGCCAAGCTCCGCCCTATCAGAAATATCTCTTCTGCTCTAAGTCCCCTTGTGAAAAAATGGCCAGAGGGCTCTCACCAAAGTTAGAAGTTCGGACCTTATTTACCACAGGAGTTACTTGGAGTCATCCCATGTGTTCAGCTCCTCCGACCGAGTCCCGGCGAAAGTGCTGAAGGAACAGCTCCCAGAACTTGAGGTCATTTCAGTAAGCGGTCCCAGGAACAGCACAGCACCCGTCCCCTCTCTGCCACAAACACCCATTCACAAAACCCAAGGAGACAACGGCAGCCGACCCTGATTCTCTGGAAATTTAGTGAGAGTGATATTGAAACACACCCTCCTTCCCTAAATGTGTAATGGTCTGTGGGTGGAGACCCGGCAGGGAGGGTAACGGAGAGGGCAGAGGTGAAAAGCAGAAGAGGGTTTGGTCCTACTTCTAACAATCTTTTTGTTCATCTCTCCTCCCCGTCTCCCATTTTCCTAATTCGGAGAATGATGGAGTACGATCCAAAGGAATGATTCCGGAAATGGAGATACGACTCTCAAACCTAGAAATGATCTGGGCGACTTATTTAAAGTTAAAAATGTGCTGTGCCCAGCACAGATCCTATTTAAAGAGCCCGTGGTTCCTTCATCACGACGTAAACAGAGAAACACTCGCATCCAAAGGTTAAAAAACCGGGACTGGAGCGCATTTCTTCTGGTCTGTACGCTACAGACGAAGGTGGGGTGGAGGCGTTCACAACCTGTGCAAGCGCGAAAGACTCTCTAAACCCGGTAGCCAATTCCCTGCCGGCCAGAACTCTCCCTTGCCATTCCTCACCATTCGTGACTGTGCAAGGCACGGGGACTCAGACATGCGTGTGGGAGTGCGAGCGAGGGAGATGGACGGGAGGGCGAGCGCGCTCTCCACACGTGTAACCTCCCTGTTCCGGAGCCTGCGTTCATTCATATGCATGCAGCGGTTACATATTTGATAAAAGGCGGCATGGATACACGGATCAGCCTTATTTTTAATGGGCACACGTTAAAATAGCGTGCCCCTACATTGAAAGTGTGAAAAAAATCCTGAGTGTTGGTCCTAGGTCTCGTCCCCTTTCCTCCCCCCTTTGCACTCCCTTCCAAAAGGGAAAGCTTGCAGCAGATTGTGGGAGGATTTGGGTCTGCGGCGCGAGAGAAGGGATTAGGGCCCGAGCGGCGCAAGTTAAATTGTGCTGCATATAAAAAATGGGCGGATTGGTCTCCAGATCCAGAGGCTGGTACCACCTTCCTTTCTAAAATAAAATCTCTCTGGCATGAAGTCACCGCCTATTTCACATCCGGTTTGCCCTGGGACGTATTACTACTGTCTTGGTAAAGAGAAATCTTTTGTTGTATAGCTGCAGATTGGATATTGGGAAGCCAGTTTGGGTGTGAACCCCTCAGCACAGGAGCACGCAGAGTCCATGATGGCTCAGAGCGAGTGAGCGCGAGGCAGGGCGAGGACGCCCCTCGCTCGGCGCGGCGCGCCCGGACGCGCGGACTCGCGCTGGCTCCAGGCTCGCCACGGTTTTCTCTCGCAGACTTTTCCCGGGTCTGGAGCGATCCTGTGCCCAGAGGGGGCCCGAGGTAAGCGCGCCTTCGGACCGCGACACACCGATCTCTGAGGGTGGCTTTTCCTCGCCCGAGGGACTGGGATGCTAAGGAGAAAGAGGGGAACAGGACAAGAGCCCAATCCCACCGCAGGTAGAAACCACGAATGTTTTTCTTTCAGGCTGGGCACCGCAGCGATAGAGGAGCGTTATTTTTCTACTCTGTCTCTCTTCCCTTCTCCCCCCCCCCCTTTCTTAAGCAGATCTGAATTTATTCCACGGGGTGGGTGGTGACCTGTTGTTGTGGTCTATCTTTTATTTTCTTTTTTCCAAGAGGGAGCTGGGATGCGGTGGGGAGGGGCGTTGGTGGGCACATAAAGTTAAGAACACTGGGACAGAAACCCTGTCTCCGTGTGTCATCCTAGGGAAGGCACGCTCTCCTGGCTGCAAAAAATGCCTCTTTCCTCCTTTCCAGTGGACGCTGTTGAAATGCCCTCTGGTGTAGGGGCTTTCCTATTCTGAACACCAAAAACTCAACTTATCATTTGATATGGGTGGCAGGGGATATGGGCGTTTGGAGTATGCGTCGGTGGTGGGAGGTGGAGGGTGCAAAGGGGCGAGGAGGAAGCTTAGCGTTTCTTTTAAACTATTATGTTTGTATTTGCAAGAAACTTTCTCACTCAACAACTCAAGTGTCATGATGGGCTTGTTTTTCTCTAGTTAAAATGTCAGAGGAGGACAAAAAGCTATGGTACCTTGCTTTGGGGCTGTGTTTTATTTTGTTTCATATATCCTGTCAGGAGTTATCTTTTTAAAACAAAAACCAACAAATATTAATAGGGTAAGATAAGTTGTTTTTCCTTCAGAGCTGATATCAAAGATTAATAAAAGGGTGAATTATAATCATGCAACCTAAATGCAATATTTTAACATAATATTATTTATCTAATACTTCCAGTCATGTGCAACTCATCTGTGTCAGAGGCAGACACTAAATTAAGTAAAAACTAAGAAGCTCACGGTTATCTCTAGATCATTTCACTGTAAACACATTGTGTTTCATCGCTTACATGCCTGTTTGTAATGGTTTTCCCTGATACAAATGATCCCAGAGAGTGTGGACAGCATTTGGGTAGATGTATTTAAAGACATACTGCATTGAACTATAGAGTGTTTGATAAAAAAGATGCTTTAAAAGACTTGCCATAGATTTAGGAAAGTGCTAACAAATGCCTTGCACATTTCAAATGCTAGGAACAGAATAAATTACAGCACATTAAATAAAGTGCTGCCATATCTGCTCTTGAAGCAGGTAGTGCACAGGTTTTTAAACATTGACTCTACAAATAGATGCTAATTTTAAAAAATTCTCTAAGCTTTCCATACTCCATTTCTCAAGCATCCCACTACCAAGTCTAAATTCAACCATCAGATGGTGATTGATTACACTTTACCTAAGAGGGGGGGAAAAAAAAAGAGTCCCTTATTCATGCAAAGCAAAGCACTCATCTTCCATCTGTTTGAGATGAAACATTTTCTAGCAGCAACCTCGCAAAATCTGAGAGGGCTTGAGAGATATGTGTGGGCATGTTTGTGCGCACTGGCGTGAGTGCGGTCTGTGTGTCCAAGACAGATCAGCACATGGCTGGACTCTAAAGGGTGTCCCTTAGCCTCACAGAAGCACTAGTGAACATATTTAACAAGGCAATCACAGGCAGAAAATGTAAGCACGACTTTGACATTCAACAGTGTGTGTGCTATGTTTTTTTTAAAGATAAGTACAGTTGCTTCTGAAATCAAGATACATTCAGAATGCTGAGATGAATTCAGTCACCAAAGCATGTTAACCTACCCCATTCCAGCCCCAAAACATGCCGTCTCAGTGACAGACACCCGCTTAAAAATTCCAGTGCACAGTTTAGTTGCGGGAACTTGAATCAGAAAGGTCAGATTTTTTCAAACGATAAAAAGAAAAAACAAGAAAAGAGTAGTGCAAACTATATTGGCAATATAAAACCTAGAGGGAAAAAAAAAACCTCACAGTTTTTATGTTGAACGAGACTGTCACCTGAAAGCATGTCAACTTGTATTCTTTTACAGGAGAAATTAAGATACTGATAGATTTCTGAATGGAGATGTGGAAGGGAAAGTGGAGAATGGATGGTCCAGGCTGCCACTGCCTCCAATGAGGTGTCATATCCCAGTGAGGTCATTTCCTGACTTCAAAGCATTCATCTGAACTGCCTCAGTCAGCCCTAGTGGTTATAACCTGATGTTTCCTATAAGAGACATTGATCTCTACTTGTTCTACTTTGCAGCTGTACAAGCCCGCGATGAAGAAGAAAAGCCTGGGTCTCTCTGACTGTCTCTGGGCCTGGACCCTCCTTCTGAGCACACTGCCTGGAAGAAGGTGGGGAAACTTTACTTTAAATCTGCATGAGAATGTCCGGAACTTTTCAATTTGCTCTTTCAGGGGGAAGGAAATTGCCCTTGGACGAATTCATGACTAAGGGAATTTTAAAAACTTAACTGCTATAAAATCCCAGCTAAGAGCAAAAAAGAGCAATGTGAAAAAAATCACCACCTTATTTGTATGTTAGTTTGAGTACACTGAATTTGTTTTATTTGGGAATGTATTAATTCAACATTTAAGTCTTAAACTGAACTTTTTTTTCACTGTTCAGCTGTAACTGAACGGAACCCGCAGTTTCCCAATTCATAGAAAAGTTTCCCCAATTAATGTCTACATACTGTGTGAGCTGATTTTTCAACCAGAAACTGCTTAGCAAGTTACAAAATCATAGAGAAACTTGTGACTATATGGAAGTGAATTTCAAAGTAGTATTTGTAATCTGAAAAGTCGTAAGTCTCTAGTAAAAGCATGTACATATTATGTTTGAAAACAGTATTTATATAACCAGTAGAGGTAAGATATGACAAAATATATTTAAGAATATTAGATGAAAGTGAACATCTTAAATTAAGCGTAACTACTGTGGAGACAAGTTATCAGAAATACTTGATAATATGCTTACCTATATTCAAAATATTTCCTAATGATCCAATCAAGCATATATTATTGTAGCAATGATAGAAATGACCAAATATTTCAGATTGTTCTTTATTTGCTCTTATATTTCTTGTGTACTCCACTTCTGTGGCCCATAAGGGAGTCTTGTACATAATACAAAAACCTAAGATTCTTCAAAAGGTAACGGAAAAGTGAACCTTAATGAGTAAGGCAGAGAGACAGAACAGTCGGGGGGAAATGTGAACTTAGGAGGGTTTCTTAAATGGAGAAGCTGTTCTTACTTTAAATAATAATGGCCAGATGAACAGGAAATGTTTTATTGCCTTAAACTCTTAATCTGGGGAGGTAAATGCTCTTCACTGCTTTGGAAAAAATTATATGAAGTGTTACTACCACAGTGACCTGTAGATGGAGTCAGTGCACAGTGTTTTATTATACGGTGGTTCACACGGACTAAACATCAGGTACTGTAACTGATGTTTCCCTTCAAATTATATATTTAGTTTAAGAAACATTACATTGGCATGCGTGTTTAATAGCAAATAAATAATCCTTATCCTACGGCTATTCTCTGACAATGACAATTGGGCATAATAAATTAGAGATAAAGATAAAAAATGCCTGATTATAAAATCACATTTTAAAAAAATGAGAAGAATTACCATTCCAAACAGGAGAGCAGAACTGGTTTTCTGGGAGTGGGGGGATATATACCTTTTGGCATTTGTATTCTAGTGCAAAAAAAAAGATGATGAAAACACCATAGGATAAAACTGTGGGAGGAGGGGCGGGGGGAGTGGGAAGCACTTCCTGAATTGGAATAAGCTATAAAAACAAAGGGAATAGAGATAAAAGTAGTAGAGAATTCCATAGCCTAAGAGTCATATTAAGAATCTGGCTGGGCTCTGTCATGTCCCCCCGTCTTACCTTCCCCCTTCTTATTTTTTGCTTTCTTCCGTAAACTACCTGATCCGGCCCCGCTCACAACTTAAGGTGTGCATGCTGACATTTTTTTTCGATCTTTATCAAGATGACCTTCCAATATCCTTGAGAGATGCATGCCTGGCAGCTGGTCTTCTGACAGAGCTTTTGTAAATAATTGCACTCAGAAAACTATTATTTTTTTTTGCTTTGCTGCTGCCATCTACTAATGACACGTTCTGGAAGACACAGAGCTACTGGAAATTTGATTTCGAAAACTAGTGAGATGCTTAATGTTGCCAAAGCAGAGTAAACCCTCAATCTGCATGATATTGATGTTGAATTTAGGAGAACAATACATGGTTTAATAGAGGTACTTTTTGTGTATTTAATATCATTGATAGCTTTTACTTATAATAACTTTATTGAATTAAATTTATCGGAAAAAAGGGTCACTACATTTTGCCACTATAAACTTAATTACCTAAATAACAGTGTTTGGCTTTAAAATGATACTTTGGTTATATATCTTGCCCCCGTAAAATAAGCGAATCCTGGTTTCATATGTTACTAGATTTTCTTAGATTGACCAGTAATATAAACACATGGGAGTGGAATCAAAGCATATTAAGTAGCAAGTATGAAAGTGATATTTTTGTGGCAGTTTCTATAGAGTCTATACTCTATTTCACATTCTTTTACTCAAGGTCAGAGTTAGCACTGAAATATAACAGCGAGTGTGATCGATCTTAAAATAGAAGTCCCTTCTCTCGTAGGATTGTGGAGGCGTCACCCTAATCATTACATAAAATGGGGTTCAAGGAGCACAGGTGACACTGTGATCGATGCAAGAAATACCCGATATTTGAATGGCAGTCACTGTGTCATTGAAACTCAAAGATTAGTAATGGGCAAGAATAATAACTACACCTCCAACTATAAATATTTAAATGGAAATAATTACTCCAATCTAGAGGAATGGAAATAAAGTTTTAGACTAAAATTTGAAGAAAACTGAGTTCTAGCTCAAGCTCTGCTCACAAATGGCTGCGTTTTCTCAAACACTCACCTGGCATTACAATTCAGTAAACCATAAATGAAGAACATTGGACCGTATCTTTTTTCAAGGGATTTTTTTTTTTACTTCTAAGATAAGAAATGACAAAAATTCAATTAACTAGAGGTCTGAATAAACCGATTATAAAATTTTCAAAATAGGTTCATAAATCTGAAGGTGACTGGAAATGTCACCTTCATGAAAATATAATTATGCTAAGAAACAAGTTTTATCTGTTTTTCTCATCTTAATATCTTGAAAGAACATCAAAAACGCGAAACACACATGTATAGGAATATGAAGCAGATAAAGAATGGGATGTTAGGAGTTGAAATCTTAGCCTTATGCTATGTTAAATTAAATGAAAATAAAACTTAATTATTTTGGTAGCTCATTAATATATACACTTTTTTTATTTGGAAAGAAGTCTCCCAGGTTTTCATTCCAGCACGCATATACTTTCTAGCTTGCCCAGAAATAAATGCATTAGAGCACTGTGTACATGCTGAGAATTATGAATGTAAACAGGCAGAACGCATTTCCTGGTAATTTTCCTTCCATAGCTGGAAATACTATAATAAAGAACTTATCATCCATGAGAACAAGCATGAGAAAATAGTAGGAATTAAGATATGACATATTTTTTTTTTACTTTACCAGAAGGAATTTTCAAATTAAGATTCAACAGGAGGAAGGTCGAAGAATCTGGGGGAGGTTTTATTTGGGAAAAGGCTTTAGTAGAAATGGATAATTTAGCTATGACCTCTCCTTGCGCTTTTTTTCAGTTGTAATGGACAACCCTCATTACAAGATGAACTTAAAGACAACACCACCGTTTTCACCAGGATTTTGGACCGACTCCTAGATGGTTATGACAATCGTCTGAGACCAGGACTAGGAGGTAGGTCACCGCTGTTACTTCAGAGAATGATATCAAACCCTTCCTGTGAGAACTGGGCTTTCCATCTAAGTGGTGAAGTAATGAAAATGGCAGCATGTAGTTAAATGACTAGTCCTGTTTTTAATAGGTTGATCAACATTCACTGAATTTACATGGTAGTTCCATGTACATACCCTTATGCCGTAAAAGGCAGATACGAAATTATAATCAACTGAAAGATATGTTGCTTTTACCTGACAGGGAGAAATGAGGATAATAATCTTTCTTCTAGCCTAAAGAGTCTACCTACCTCATTCAACACACTGAATTCAAGCAGAGTACCTCTGAGACTATTGCTCTAAATGTTCATTTTGGAATATTACTTATTGATCTACTATTTTGCATTAGATTATCACCACCTCTGAGATAAAAGGTGAATAAGAGAGATGGTAGTGTCTTTTTTATAAAGCATGCATTCAAACTTAAGCTCATTTTCTGAAGTAAAAATGTATTTTTCTTTGTATTGAAATGGGTAATTGGTTTACTAATACATTTTAATTATGGTCAATTATAATTAATTGCTTATACTGATAAAAAAGAAAATAGCACTTAATAATACAATATTTATAACAATAAAAGTAAATAGTGTTAGACATTACACTTGAATAACTCTTTAATAAGATGATCAGCCTATCTTATTTAGTTAAACAAAGACTAATGAAGCCAGAACAAAATATTGATCTCAGAGTAAAACACATGAAGCAAGGAAATAAATCAACGTTCAAAGTCATGCAGGAAACCAAAGGGAGAATTCAGGATTCCCAAGTACAACTGATGCTGCATATTCTCCGAAGAATTTATAGAAACTATTTCATAACAATATTTAAATTATAATTCAGGGGCAGTATTAAGAAAGTCATCTCTTTTCTACTTAGATAGCAAAGATGGGCAAACAATAAGAATTCACAATTTGATTTTAAAACATTCAGTGGTAGCGTGGATTTAGAGTTAACTTTTTTAATATTCCAGGGAGTGTGATCACCTTGGGCGTGGATCACAGGTCAGTTCTGAGGCTATAAATGCCGTCAGGGTCTCAAGGTTGAAGGGAAGCTGCTTTGTCACAGACACAGGTCAAATATGTGACTAAGGTCTTGCCAGGTGTCCTTTCTTACCACTTCCCAACATTCTTTCGAGGACATGCTATACAAATTCCCTGGGGTTTTATATTCCACCTAGTGTTCCTTTACTACACTCCTAGGAAAAAAATCTTAAGGAACAAAAATGTGTGGATCACAAAATGGTCTATATAATGGAGAAGGCAATGTATTAATATGATATCTGTGCCTATCTAAGCATCTGAACTGGTTCCAGGAAAACAGTTCCTGTTTCATAAAATCTGAAATAAATGAGAAAGACTGCAGACAGGGGAGGAATGTACCAAAAAAGGGGGGGAAATCAGGACAGTGACGTAACTATTGGAAAGCCAGACTTGCTCACGGGCTGATGGGCAAGCACCTGATGTCTTGCTCTCGATCCTGCTCCGTGATACAGCCTTACAAAATCTGCAGAGTTTCACAACACATCTAAAAAATCTTTATCTTTATTCTAGTTTAAGAAATGCTATTTAATACTTTTACCTGTGACTGAGTAGTCTAAGCTCTGTGCAAGTTATTTAGTTTTTTAAAAAATTTTACACACACACTCACGCCCCTTCTATGAGCACAGAGAACTCATTTTCAAAGTGCGACATTACTATTTTGGTAGAATTTACTTTTTTATTATGTATATAATCCCCTAAGATAACAAAAAATAAACATGTATTAAAGAAGAGAAATAGGTAGTTGGCCACATATAGCCATAAGGTATATTGTCTTTAATTGAAATGGATAAAATATGCTATAGTAATAGCAAATTCAAAGACTTGGGAATATTGAAAAAAATGAATTTATTCTCATCTTTGCTAACGATGCTTTTTCTGATAATTTATGATTGATATAAACAGTGATTTTAAGGATATAATAATAAACATTAAAAACTTTAAAAGTAGGTCAAATATTTTCCTCTCTCTCCATTTTATATATCATCCTGTACTGTATTGCAATTCAATCTGATGGACATGAGATTTTGGAAAAAACTTCAATAATGACTAACTTAAACTCTGTAATCTCTTGGAGTACATTTTTCAGCCTTGAGGAACATAATGGTATATGCTTATTATATGTATCTCCAGAGTCATTAAAAATTTTAAGTACATTTTTGAGAATGTCTGTCCTTTGAAAAACACCGTTTAAAATATTCAATATAGGTTGTAGATTTTGAAACAATGTAGTCAGTTAAAGAATTACAGAAAAAATGTTTACACCATTATTTCTGGATGCTATAAACTGAAATGATCTACTATATATTTCTGTGTAGAATTATTTCATTTCATTTCTTTACCATAGATTTCTGATTGGTTAAATATGACAAGCATTCCAGTAGATCTCCATTTGAAAAATGGGCCTTTTTAAAAAATATCATCCCTTTGCTTTCAGATGAAAAGACTCCATAGAAGAAATGCTTGAAAGACTGACATTAGCTTGCGAGGGGGTAAAAGTCTCCTCAGTGGACTTATAATCACAGCTGGGGCAATCTACTCTTGCAGGAGAAAGGGTGCCCACTATATTTATTAGGGCAAAAGTCTGATATTATAAAAATAACGATGCTGTGCAGAAGGCAGGGATATGTTGTTCTGAATGCCCTCAGAAAATATGAAAATGTGATAAGCTGAGATTTGAGACTAGTGTAAGAAACTCTGGAATGTGCACATTCCTCATGACCTGTTTTTTAGACACGCTCGGCATCAGAAGTTTCAGCGTTACTCTTCGGAGATACACAGCCAGTGTCCGATAACAAAATATATAACTTGGTGTATCCAGGTGATAGAAATCAATCTGCAGATATTATAACACTATTTTAAAAGGCTACTTTTACAGGGCCAAGAACCATGCTGAGAAAATGGGAAATAAAAGTATAGCATATAAAAGAGATATCCTGGAAGGGACATTTTGTTTGAGGTAGAAGAGATAAAAAGGAATAGAATGCTTGGAATTCTAATCATTTAATATACTCTATTCAGAAACATAAAGAGAGAAATAAGTTGGCTTTGTTCATATTTTAAGTACAAAGTCAGTAAATAAACCTTTACGTGAATTGAACTGACATAATTAGTAGCCAGATAACACAAATAAAAATTGTCAGTGATTGGGGATTTTGTTCTCATTTAAAATCTCTTCCTTCAAGGGGAAGATATGAAGGTCAGCTTCTTTCTTGCAACTGGGGCTGAAGAATGGTTTTGAAAGGCACTAAAGCATGGTCGGTAATAGAGGAATACAATGGCTGGGGAATGGGTGAAGGTAAAAGCCAGAAAGAAGGGCAAAACAAGAAAGGAAACGTTAGAGAAGAAAGGAGAGAGAATAGAGAGAGCGGAGAGGGGCAGAGAAGGTGAAAGACAGGAACAAGCGGAAATGGTCAAGGAGAAGGATCTGTGTTAACGAGGTACTCGTTCACAAATCAGAATTCCTTTTTTCGTTATAAAACGGGGCCAAAGTAAACGCGTATGTGAGATGCATTTTCCCAAGTGTCTCCCTACTGGCTGTGATTATAATAAACTAAAGACACCTGAATTTTCTCCAACTTCTGGAGCATTAAATGGTGCTCCCCTTGAGCTGGGCCTACGGGGTTGTAGTTCAGCCACTGCCACAGAGGCCTCCCTTGCACTCTGGGAGGCGGGCAAAAACCAACCCACAAACCTTGATCCAAAATTTAATTCTGAAGGAAGATTTTGGGTTTCTAGTGAAAGTAATGCTTTCCCACTGACCTATTTACCACCTCTTTTTCCCCCCTCTATATATACCAGGCTACACTTTATTGATCATATGACAAAATTCCAGAGGGAGCCAGGTTAATGACACACAGTTTAGTGTCTAGGAGAAGCCAGCCAGCTAAGGGATTACCTTCCTCCTATCCACACATTCGTTCTCACATTTAGTTCACAAAAGACGTTTTCTTCTATAAACAATTTTATTTCACTCCCTAGAAAACAGATTAGGGCAAAAACCATTTTACAGTGGACTTCAACCGGGACAGTGCCGAAGAAGTGAGATCTTGGTTGAGTCGCATTTTAAAGGAATTACAAAATTTTCACCCTCTCCCTCCTTGCTAATGGTTTTCCTAAAAATATTGTTATAATTTCTAAATTCTGCCCTTCAGTGGAATTTCAATAAATAATGTTTTAGGATGATGGATACCTCTCAAAGTTTTTTATTAAACCATACAGAACAAGAAGGCAAAGAAAAGAAAAGAATGTTCACCATTGTGTGATAAGCCTGGATGAATGAATGAAGTAGATATAAGTAAACACGTAGGTAGGAATACAGACATTATTCAAAATTAAGTAGCACAACATAGAAGAATGGACTGTATTTACCCCTGCTTAACAGGTATTTAGGAAAATATGTTTTTCTTTTTTGTGTAAGTGTTAGATGTTTGGGTTTTTTTTGTTTTGTTTTGTTTTGTTTTAGATTTCACTTAATTGGAGGTATCAGTTCAATTAATTATTTGAAACCTGAGTGTAGCTGGAGTTTTCTCTCAAGGTATTTTAGCACTAACATGTTATATAACGAATAATTTCTGCCTCGAAGCAGACTTTCTTCTTATATTTATAATTTTCCTAATTTTGGATTCTTTTATGCCCGTGTAAGACCTTTGAGCCCAATTATTACAAGAGATCTCGGCTTTAAGATTTAAATGTCTCCAGCTAAGTGACTGGGCTGGTAGAAGATGCGTGCGGCCGGTCGGTGGGGTTGGCCCCCTGGGGAATGAGCCTGGGATCCTGGCTTATGTGTCTCTGTGTCAGAACGTGTGAAGGTGGAGCACTGAGCACTCTGGGGAAAAGTGGATTAATCCTGGTGAAATGGCCTAGAACTCTCTAAAGTTTGGATTACTAAGGGATAGAGAAAATGGTGTAGCTTAATACTTTTTTTTTACGTTCAGTTTGGTTCTATCTCAGAAAATCAGAATTCATGTGATCTTTTGTTATTTTTTTATAACCTGTGTGATGCTGAGATTGACACTCTATTTATGTCCAACTAAGTTAAAACACCTACTTTGTATTTGTATTAAAAAGCAGAATTTCAAAACTTTAGAGGACAAGACACTTTTACCATAGTTTTTGATAAAATAAAAATATTCTAAAATACTGACAATATAAAAATCAAATTTTAAAAAGTGAGGTTTATCCGACATTTGCTGTTGTTGCTGTATTCACCTTCCCGGATAAAGGTTTTTAGTGTTATCTTTTGAAATCCTACTCTGGAAGCCTTCTTTTTCAATTTGTTGTAGTTTTACCTGGAGCTTTTAATGCAAGGTGTGTAGCAGACGCTCAGACTAGGGCATAGTGCAATCTATTTCCACCGAAATAGTGTATCTAGACATTCTATGATTCAGTTGATTTCAGTGAAAAAGCAGTTACCAAAAACCCAGGAGAAACCGTGTAAATGAACAGAGCACCTCTCAACCTTCACCGCTGACAGCGCCAGTCAGCACGTGAAGTCCGCGTATCGAATGGATCCAACCAAATACCCAAAGGAACGTTCTAGCACGTGTAGACACTTTCTCCTCTCACCTTTCCCTGCTGTATATAAATCATCTATCAGTCCAGTGCCAAGAATTTCCTGGATAAAATGTAGCCACTGAGACCGTGCTCCCCTTAGAAAGGCCAAATGATTGATTAGTCAATGGCTGCCGCTGATTTTTTTTGTGTGCAATTACTTTTGACCTTTCATATAGCTTCCATTTCCCATCTTCTTTCTAGAAACAATGTTGAGTATTTTTTTTAAATATTTTCTGTACATGATCCCTTTTTCAGGTAAAATCTGAATTCTTTATTTGAAAAATAACATTGGAATGTTTTTGAGGTGAGACTCTCATTACTGTCACGAATGCTGCCACTTTGGAAAACGTACGAGAGGACAAAGTCCTTAGTGGATGCCATCTGCCTCCAAGACTGCTACATGACATTTTTGTTCTCATGTAACCAAAATGGGAACAGGAAGCTCCCCACTTCAAAGCGATGGCAGGTTATACATATTGATCAAGACTTACATAGAGGATGCCCTGGCTGGTGTAGCTCAGTGGATTGAGCACGGGCCTGGGAACCAAAGGATCGCGATTCGATTCCCAGTCAGGGCACATGCCTGGGTTGCAGGCCAGTCCCCAGCAGGGGACCCATGAGAGGCAACCATACATTGATATTTCTCTCCTTCTCTCCTTCCCTTCCCCTCTAAAGATAAATAAATAAAATATTTTTAAAAAAAGACTTACATAGAGGAAAGAAACTCATGCCTCCAACACAGCAGTCATGCTCTTCTCTAAAGGCTAGGCTTCTCTCAGGAGAAACTGCCCGTAAGGGACGGAGGGAAGGAGGAAATTTCTCAGTGGAATTGAGATATTCCCCTGGCCGTTCTTCTTCCCCTGGCCGTTACATGTATCATCCAAGTTCTCAAAATGCAAAACCAAGGAAGGATGGGGAAGTATTTAGACACCTTGAAGTGTGAGTCTCTACCCACTCTGCATCTTTAGTAGCTAAACATGAACAAAATCACGTAGAACTCACACCAACTCGGGGAAGTTGCCAACTATTCTAAAGGAGGAAGGGATGGAAAGAGAGGATGGAGCCAAAATGTTCTTAGAAAAAGACGGGCAGGGAGCTGAAACACTGTCCCAGGCCAGGGGCATAGACTGATATTTATGTGGGAAGCCCAGGATATTTTCAATTTCCAAACAGAAGCATTTCAAAATGAAATCTGAAGGTATACTTTATTATGATGACTAATGCTAGTCCATTTAGTCTCCAACCAGTGAACGCCTCTGTGAAATCATAGACTAAACAGCTTAAATGAGGCAGTAAAGCTCCTTCCTAAGTTACAAGTCCACAGAACTAGGCATGGCGAGTATTACTCCGCGCTCTTCAGTAGACGGCATTTCCAGAGAAAATAATGGCCAACAACATAGAAAATAAGCTGTTCGATGGACATTTCTAATGAAATACCACCTGTAATTCTTCACTGCTTATTCTCTCTCCATCCCCCCCCCATTTTTAAACACTCTTACAAGCCATCTTCTTAAACTGCAAGTGACACAATTTCACTTCATTACCCAAAGCCTTCTTTTTGCATTAGAAAGGTCAGTGGCTTCGCGAAATGCACAAAGGTTTTCAGCTGTGGCCCCACTTGCCTCATCTTGTACCTTGATCCTCAGGCGACACCGGACTTCAGGCACATTAAACTTTGTTTCTTAAGCACAACACACTTACCGTGAATCTCATTTTGTTCTTCTTAAAACATTCTTCCCTGGATCTGCTGATCCCTGAAGTTCCCCATCTTTCAGGGATCGGTAAGAAAGTCATCTCTTCAAAAGACATTCTTCCAGAGAATTCCCAACAATCTGAAATTTATTAGTATAATTTGCATGTGTCTGTACATAATAATATATCTAACGTCTATCTATTTACCTGATCTATGTCTTTAATCCAAAATACATTTTCCCCAAAAGTATAATGTGCTAGAGAAGAACAAGAGCATTTGCGCTTTTATTCACTGACGCATTACGATTACCTAGAACAGCTGCCTGTACCCAACCAACGCATCTCAAAGTGAGTGTTTCTGGCTTCACGGTCTTATTTGACTCTCACTCCGATGCAGTATAGTCAACTGTGCGAGGATTATTTCTTCTCTGAAAAGGGAGAAAACTGGCTCACAGAGATTAAAGGATTTGACCTAACACCATGCAGCTTGTTCTCCAGGAAAATCATAGTCAAATTCTGAGCTTTTTGACTCTTAATCCAATGTGCTTACTGCTTATGATACTCCACTGCTCTTCCCATTGCTGCCTCAAGCACTAATCATCTTTCTGAATTATCACCAAGAAACATCTGTTATTTCAACACTTATCAGCAGGTTATCAACACTGTAAGAAAGCCCCAATAAGAAGAGATGTACTGCAATCTAGCAGTTACAGAGTACAGAGATAGTATGTAGACATGTGTATGCATGTATGTGTCTATTTATGTATGGACAGATAAAACATGTCTTTGAAGGCTGTGTTTGTTCAGAGATGAACTTTAATTTTTTTCTTTATCATCGAACACTCCATTTACACTGATGACCTACTGGAAGACATGACTCAGCCACTGTTCCAACATCCACATGACCATGGTCCCATTCTACATAACTTTGCCCCATGTGTATCTCTGGAAAGCTTATATGTGTTTATATAGTTAAAGAATCTGTTGATTTTCTTCTTATGTTGAACAGGGAAAGATTATTGTGAAGATAGTATTTGATGGAAAAACACTTGCTGATTAATCTGTTCTTTCAACACATCTTCCAACCACATTATTTTAAGTGATTTTCATCCTCGGACTATTTCCTTGTTACCTAAGGAGTTCATTCCAGTGTAACGTCAGCTAGGTGTATAATCATTCCAGCTCAACTTCATTAGAAGTTCCTGACTCATGTTGCATGCTCTTAAATGGGGTATTCTAAAGCGTAAAAATATCTTGTCTTTTCCTCGTGTGATCCATAGAAGGCATCTGAGGACTTTCTAGGTATTTCTAACAACACTTTAGAGTCTAGCGCTGTCAGCAAAGCCTAGCTTTAGCACAGATGACTGAGGTTCTAGTGTTCTAGTAGTCCTTAAATAATTTACACAAAGGCACTCCCTCCTCCCACCCCATGGGGATTTCTATCTGAAGGAGACAGGAAGAGATGACTAGATTTTCCAAGAACTGGGAAAAAGAGTGTTCTCCAGCCATTCTCTCAGATCTCGGTCAGAGAGCCTGATCTTGCACCTGAAGGGGTCTTGATCTCAGGCCACCATTCCTTTGCCAAAAAGCAAGTTAACCACTGTTTATAATGTGGCTGAAGTTCATTTACAACCATCCTCTGGCTACTTTAAAATTCCGATTCACCTGCCTCTCAGGGAACTCCTGGTGAGCTACAGTAAAGGGCATAGTTTTGGCCACTGACACAGGACTCAACCGAGTGAGAATATGGTTCAAGGATAATCATTGAGGATATATTTGAACAGGAAAAAGATGTGGAATACATCAAGACATGAACAGTGGATTTATGTGGATAGTGGTATTCCATGGAATGTGAATTTTTTCATATATTTTCTGAAATTTCCAAATTTAGACTATGAAGATATATTTTATTTGAATTAAAAGAAAAACAATATAATGTATTATACTGACCTCATGCTTCCCCTAAAGCTCTTGTAACTTTTTAGAGGAGCATTACCAAGGCAATTTGGGAAGACATTTGGGTAAAAAAGTTGACTACATTTATTTTAAATACTATTTCTGAGGGACATATGCCTGATAACATGCATGGCTGATCTTCCAGGGGTTTACATAATAAGCAGAGTTTTCCAGGACTGGGAACCTTCGGTTCCACTGGACACTCAGTAACAGCTGATAAACCAAAGAACCCTGCGTGTGTGGCAAGGGACACACAGTAGAGGAGAGCGCAGAAAGCCGTTGTTATCCTCTCTCGTTCTCGTATCCCTGGTTCTAGATGGTGTCCCAGGTCTCCCTGCACTGTGTGGGCTTCTTTGCTTCTGATGCAATCAGTTGCCTCTTTCATTCTGTAGCTCAACAGTCACTACGATCCACATAGGCAGCCCTCGGTTTGGGAACCTGGCAATATTGCGACCTTAAGCTTTAGGGTTTGTGAGTATGTTGGGAGTTGGAGGAGGAGAAACAGCAAAAATCACAGTCTCTTAAGGATATGGGTGTGATTACAGTGCCTGGTGAGAAGGTTATTTGAGAGACTCCTGAGGGGAGGGCTCTTGGTTAGGTATGTATGTGCCTTGGAATATTACAATGATGAGTTTTGGGAAATTTCATAGGGAGGCGGAGAGTAGAAAATAAGATGAATCACTGGAAGATGATGAACTGCTATGTTAAATGCACTCAGGGGCAAGGATAGACAAAACAATAAAGAAACAAACTTTGAAAATGTGGTTATAGCCATTGATGTGATGTGCTTTCCCTTTACACCTAATCTGTATATGGCAGGGTAACAATTATGTCTGCACAAAAGTGTATGTAAATTTAACCATGTTTTATGGTTAAATTTTATTGGAATGGCACAGTAATCTTTACAAACAGGCTTTTTGGCCTTTATTATTTGTTGCTTATGTAGCATAGTAATCTACTAGAATCTGAAAAACAACAGAGGGAAACAGTGCTTATATTTGGCACGTGGATCCCTCTCTTCTCCAGAGCACTTTATCATGCTAGATAAAACAGACTGCTTGCTCCTAAGACATCTGGTAAGTCAATTTTTGTAAAGTCAGCTCCCTTGGGGAAATACCTTAAAGTGCAGAAATTCTGCCCTCCCTGTACTCAAGAAATAGGTAGCAGTGATGAAGGGGCCCGGGAGAGCTGCCCACACTGCCGAACTCTTCCAGTGCAGACAGGGATTCATCAGCTTCCCAAATGAGCATGCATTTAAGGGCAGATCCCTGCCACCAACACAAAAATTATGAGTGGATGTAATCTAATTCCATAGATGTCACTCAGATTTTCAAGATGTTCACCCTAAGTCTTACAGCTTATAATCTGCAAGAAGTAAAAATCAGCCTCTGGGACAAATGACTGCTGGAAGGGGTACGCATGGAGCCCCATCCACAGGAGGCAAACGGTTAACACAGCGAAACCTGCTGCTGGCAGCTCCTTGTGCGTCTAAAGCTCCTCGGCTGCTGTGGAATGTTGAAACTGAGGGAGTGCGTTCTAAACACGCAACTTTATTTTCTGTCTCCGACTCTGTTCTCCATTTTGAAGTTTTTAAAGGGTAAACCCCAGATAATTCTTGTTTTGAAGGGCTCTTTAAGCATTTTAGAGCCGATAAAATTGTTTGTGCAAAAACAAACCAAAAAAATGTTGTCCTGGTTATTGAAGGGCCTATCTCCACCTCCAAATTATTGTTCACTTTGAGGTACGCATGATATTTACTGTATAACGTGACCTCCTTGGGAGAAATTCATTCTGAGAGTATGAACTGTTTACAAGGGGGTTGCTGAGGGACAAAACTGATATTCAAATGACTTCATTATCGCATATACTAGATTACCAGTCTAATGCCCTATGACAGAGAGACCGTGTTCCGACGAATGAAATATACTGGGCTGTTATTTCTTGGAGCTAAAGTTGAAAATTACAAAGTCATCTTATTTCATTCTCGCCACTCAACAAATTGTTTCCTTTTATGAAAAAAACATTTTTTCTATTTTTTTGGTGAGTGAATATCATTCCTTGAAAATTTCTGCATTGAGATGTCAGCAAACTATAATAAATATGTTTTATTGGTTGATATATATGCCTCAGAGACCAATAAAATAAAATCACATTGAACTTGAAATGGAATTGATTAAATGAACTTTTCTCTGCCATAATGGGTTCCTTTTATCCTCAAAACTGAAGATACTGATATGGGTTGTCAGAGTTTTTCAGGGAGTAATTTGGGTAATTCAGTTGTGATTTAGTGACGGAGAGCAATATTTATAAACCATACCCTTGAATGCACGATAGTTAATAAAGCTCGCTGCCATACAGTATATACCTCCCAAGAGCAGCCTAAACACCTGGAAGATATGGCGAGCTACGTGAGAATACTGAAGCTTAAACCACGCCTGTGTGCTAACGCGTTTTTATTACAGTGCGAAATGGCTTTGGTGGAAGGCAGGAGAGTGTGTCCACTCTTGAAGAATTCATTAAATGGTAGCTGACTTCTTTGTAAAGTTTCTGCTTCTCAAAGTAGCATATTTAGACTCTGTTCTCCACTAAAAAATATTAGCTGTGAAATTTCATGCGTAAGCAGTAAATTATCAGGACTGCACAGAGGGCCAATTTTAGAACTAGCTAATCAAAGCCAATAAATTCCCCATTTGGGTGTAAGTATGTGGCACTGCGACCTAGTAAGGGCTGTTGACAGACAGTCACTGTCCCAATTTCCTGCTTCACCAGAGCGTGTAACTGAAGTGAAGACCGACATCTTCGTCACCAGTTTCGGGCCCGTTTCAGACCACGACATGGTAAGTGACACTGCATTTTTGGCTTTTTTGGAGTATTTTCTAAATTTACTTTTGAAAGAAAAATAGAAACTAAATGCTTCGGGAACAGCTTTTGTGCCCCTCTGTGTACAGGACATGCAATACATGATATTTACAATGTATTCACAATACATAACATTTATGTAGGGAAAAACACCGGGTTACTTCCCAGGTCAACAGTGTTCATGGTTACCAATCACTGCAGTGTTCTCTCTTCCATCCCTGACATGATTGGTTCCCCTTGGCTTATGTTCTGTGCACCAAATTGTGTGACTTATCTACCATTTGCCATGTTGATTCAAGGATGCTAGGTTTCTGGATAGCCAGCACTATTACAGAATAGCCATAACTAGTGTAATTTCTGAATTGTTTTTGGCTAAAAAGTGGAAAAAGAGTATAAAATATGAAGGAATACTTGGCCAGAATCAGACAGAGAAATAGTTAAAATATACTGGTGGGAGATACTCATCTTCATTGCGAAAGGCACTCAGTAAATTACTACTAAAGGTGTGAATAAAATGTATACATACCTGTTCTTTCTGTCCCCGACCTGAATGATTCACGCGGACTTCTGTTCCAACCGATGGGAACTGGGGCTCAGCAGAGCCCTGCAGGCTCTGTGCTTCCACAGTCACCACAGCCAAGCTCCTACATAAGCCACAAATCACAAAGGAGACATGTCGTTATTAACATGTCGGAGATATATTAATTGAATATTACTTTTGAAATGCCATTTTGTTGACACCATCTTAACATAAGAGTCCTCTGATTTCATAGTAGCTCAGGTGATTCAGAATAAAAGCTACGGAAAATATCAACTTAGACCAGCATTTCCCAAAGTGTGAAATTGACAGTACGTGGCAAACCCTCTGACAAGTGCTGACATAAGGGAACCTGTTTTCCACATCACCTAGTGTCTTCCAGTTGCATTTGTCCAAAACCCTTTTTCTTCATGCAATATTTGCTGACATTCTATAGAACTAATATTCTATGAGTCAAACACTGGGAATACCGGCTCAGGATAATTAGATACTTTAGATCTTAAAGCAGGTTATTAAATGTATTGCTATGCAGCTATGTCTCCTCCTCTTGAACTTCCTCTCAATCCCTCAGGAAGAATTGAAAGCAAATACAAGCCCAAATTTTATTACAGTAGGCGTGGTATTGTTTTGAAGAATAGAACATTCTCATATTTCAAATATACAGAACCAAATGAAGAAGGAACCTAGAATCACTCATAAATCCGCTATTTAGATACAAACACTGTTTATGGTTTTAATATTCTTGAGTAGTTCCTTTCATTACTTTTGGGTGCATTTGCATTTGGGTGCATTTGTCCAAAACCCTTTTTCTTCATGCAGTATTTGTTGACATTCTATACAACAAATACTCAATAATTCAAATGTTGGGAAATACTGGTTCATGATCATTAGATACTTTAAGTCTTAAGCAGGTTATTAAACATATTGATTGTGCAAATTAGGGTCAGCAGAGCACCTGAGAGACAGCAAAGTGGTGGTATCAATACAGATTTCTGAACGAGAATGTCTGGGTTTACGATCCCAGCTCCTCCATTTGTCAGGGTGTTTCCTTGGGTAGGATACTTAATATCTTTCTATCTCAGTTTTTTCACGTATAAGATGAAAGTAATAATAACACCCCTTGGGATGATCACAAGTATGAAGTGAATTAATACATGAAAAACACTTAAAAATTCTGGGCATGTAAGGTACTCAACAGATGTCAGCCATTATTACTCTGGAAGAAGCAGAAATGCACTAAAAGTTAGCCACGACTGTGGATTTACTCCTCTGACAGCCCATTCGGTCACGGTGGTCAGCTGGGAAGCCACTTTATGGAACACGTGTGATACAGTGTCTGCGGCTCTACTGAGCGCTCTCTGAGGACCGACCATTGACCTCCCAGTGGGGACTCCGCCTCCCACAACACTCTTCTCTCCCTCCCCTTTTCTAATTAAGAACCCTTCATAGACCCCAGTCAGCTTCCAAGTCAGGTTTCAGCTCCTCTGCCTCATGCCAGACAGTTCCTGAATGACCTCACCATGTGCCCCCACTTGTTCCAAATACCGACTATTGACTTCGACCACCTGGTGTGGGACAGCACACTCGGGGGTCAGCAGGGCCGGCTCTAGGCTTCAGGCGGGCTGAACACAGTTCCCACGCCGTCAGCAGCTGGACTTGGGCAGATCACATAAGCCTGTGCTGGGTATATTATCCTGATTAGCTGCTCTCACAGGACTATTAGGAATTTTAAACGAGATAGGTAACTAAAGTGTCTACTGGCAGTGCTCAGTAAATCATAGTTATTACTGTTGCCTCTGTGAACTTTTTATGTGCCCTTCACGGTAGCTTCCTCTATTCTCTGCCCATCTAAGTCCTGTATTTCCACAAACGCCCAAATCAAGACCCAAATGCCTGATAAAAATGTTTTGTTTTTTTAATTAACCCAATATCGAATTAACTTTTCCCCTTCTGGCATTGTAATCACAATTATTGACTGTAAAATACAATTTAACTTTTGGCCTCACAGAAAGCACTGTTTTATCATGTTATTTTTCATATAAATGTCTTATTTTCCTAAAGTGATGCCAAAAAGCGTTAAAGACACACTTGTTTCCCCTCCCTCACAGTATCAGTGCCCGCTGGTAAACAGTAAGTGCTGAATGACTAATGAGTTGGCGATAGGTTTAAGAGCCTATATCATCTTTAAAAACTAAGGTCTTAGGGACTCACTAAGCGACAACCTTTCTCCAACCTGAGTTCTGAACCTTTTGGGAAATAAGACAACAGAGTAAAGGATATGGAACACAACAGTACCACCTTTATTACTGATAATGATGATACTGTGGTGTTGTTGCCTTCAGTGTAGGAGGTGGCCCGTATATGCAGACAAGTGGGTTTTCAGAGAGTGAACATCAGGCTCAGCCAGATCAACCCACCCAGTCAACGGGCAGTGCTGGCCTCCCTCTGCTAGGGCACAGGTGGCCATGCAAAGCGTCCAGCATGAAGAAACAGAAAATTTGTGAGTGTTATGAACAGCCAGCATCCAAGATGGAAAAGACAAGTAGAAGAGGCTGAGAGAGGCGAGGTGGATTTCTCCTTCCCAATTCACCTGTCAAATTAAGTCCCTCCCCCTTCTCCTCTCCCCAAATACAAAGGTATCAGGGAATGGGGAACATTTGGATGTTTTACACTGGTGAAGCTCTCTTCCCATCAAGGAAGCATTACACACATCACACACTGACAACTACATTGTTAATAATAATAATAATTAATAAATGGCTACTCTGTCCTGCACTGAGCATGGTGGCTCACAAAGGAAAAGAACCCGACAGGAGTTATAAAGGAACAGTGGTGAATGAAGTCCTAGGCAATGAAAAACTTTTCTTTTGAAAAATATCTGGCCTGCCTTTGAGTCACTGGCTCCAGATTAACTGTGATTTAAGGAAGCAATCTTTTTCTTTTGTCTTAGACTAGAGGTACATGCTAGGATTTCTGATATATTGCTAACTCTCTGATTGTCATGAATTACTCTTCATACCTGGTCTTTGGTCGAATATCAGACAGGAAGGACAGGCAGGGTGTCTATGCCACTGATACTCTCTGTTGCTTAAAACTCCTGGACCAGACAACATTTGAACTGTTCTATAATCAAAATTACCATAGGTTTGCAACTGATTTGCTAAGTGGCTAGCAGACACATGTCTGACCACTATGAGAAGATTAATCATGTAGACTACATTATAGTAGAATTATGCATAAGATAGAGCAGTATGATTTAGAAGCTATCGAAATTAGAAGACAGAATGACAAAGCTGTTTTTTAAGACAGGAAAGGCTTTATCGTTTTTAAAGTGGTACAACATTCAGCATCATTGATTGTTTACAATATGGTATGGCCCATGCTAAGGGTTTTACAGACTCTATTTCGTCTAACCCTCATGCGATATATTTTTAGCTAAGTATTCTTATTATCCACATTTTCTAGAAGAGGAAAGTGACCCAGCTAGGCAGCAACTTGAACTCAGGCCGTCTGTCCCTGGAGACGCCACAGCTCCCTAAGCATCTGACTTCCACTGGAATAGAAAACAAAATTAGGACAACCCCTCAACTTTGTTTTAAAAACCACTAATGAGCCATCAAACAGCACGTTCCCAGGACACGAGGTGCTGACAGAAATATCCCGGCAGCACACTCCCAGAGCCCTGGTTCCCCCAGAACTTCCAATGCAGTCGGTGAGAGCACACGCATATGGCGATACATGGTGTCAGTGCAGACACTCAGCACAATATTTACCCAGGAACAAAACACAGTTCGTTCCAGTCTTCACACTTAGCCTCAGCTTCTCAAGGGACACAGTCTACAGAACAGGGTCACTTGCGGAGACTTGTCACTTGAGTGGCAGGGCCTAGATCTCAGAACCTTGAACAGAACCCTCACCACAGCCCCCTATTTGTTTATGGATTAGGGAACCCAAGTTTAGAGAAGGTGAGAAAACGACCCAGGGCCGTTCAGCTGGCACAGCCAGCTCAGCTCTAGTCAGTGGGTTTAGAGTTTACATCCGTAACCATTAGGTTACAGCTCTGCCCTCTCCTCCCCTCATCCCAGTTTCCTGAACAAGGGGCTCCAGCCCACCTTGGTCCAATGCACTGTTACCATGGGGACAGTGTCGTGCTCTACAAGGAGCTGCTGGGAGCCAACTACTGGCGCCGTGGCTGTATCGCAGGGGCCGTGGCCAGGACACGGGAGATGGAATATTTACACACTTGAGCAGGCAGGGGCCGATCCTCATCAACTCCTTTTGTCTCAGTTTTCATTTCCACCTCTGAGAGAGGGTGAAGTGGAGACGAAAACTTACCCAGTTAGTATCGCTCCCCATGGGTATGTGTCCCCAGGTGTTCGGATGACTAGTATAATATCTGAAAAGAGAGTATCTTAAGTGAACTTGGGGATGTCACTGTCTGCTATTAATTAGCACAGATAAGTAAAACTGGCAGTAAATGTGATTGTTCTTGTAAATGTCAGCATTTTTTTCACAGTTTGACATATTTTTGAAATCAATGATGTTGGCGTATGTCTCGTCAAAGATCTGATAATAACTGTATTTGAAATTTATTCTACATTAACAGTTATTTTCAAAAATCCCCATGGAGCAGGCAAACAGTGGGATACAATGTTTAGATTCACGGGAACTTGGTCAGCTTAGACACCCCTGGAACTGTGATTTATAAATACCCATTCCCTCCACTGCTGACCAGGCTAAAATCTGGTTGGAGAGGATCGAGCTCATGTGGCTGATTCCTAAGTAATGGAAATATCATTATTATATCCTCATCTCATAAGCTTGCCTGTTGCGCAGAGAAGAGAACATACACAGGCAGCCGAGGAAACCCATCCACCCAAGTCCCCTGGCAGACTCTGCTGCTCTGGGTCACTTCCCGGTGGTAGCCCACGGCTCCCTCCCCATTTCTCTCCTCATGGAAAATACCATGCTATGCCCATCCCACTCCACCGAGAGCTTTTCTTACAGCATCCAAATTAAACAATTTCTCTCCGCTGAATTTAACAGACGCGTAAACAAATGTTTCTTAGTGAGTAAATTCCTGTCTCATCTATCCCAGCGTCTCTCATCTGACACTTCAGGCACAGAAAAATCTAACCAACAAACAACATAACGTCTCTTGCCTACAAAGGTAGATTAGCATCATGTTACCCATTTTTGTTTCAATCGGGATTTCACACTATGCTTGGTACATTATAAACTATCCAATGGTGATTGTTAGTTACTTGGGCAGTAAGGGCCCAGCAACACCAAAAGTGAGCCAGAGGATGAACCTTCATTCAGTCTTTACCCAGTTTTGTAGAAGTCTGAGAAAAACACAGTTAAATTCATGCATAGAATGTATAAACACAGACATTTTTTTGGCATGTCCAAAAGTTGGTATGTATACTACTTTCTTTTAATAGCTTTCTGATGCATCAGGGTTTAGGGGATTAAGAAAATGTAGCATGCTGTTTTCCAGTTAGTCTTCCTTCTAGTTTCAAGCATGCTAAGATTGATGGAGAATGCAGTAATCTTACTTCAAGCCACTGAGCTCCAACTTTAGTGTCAGTGTAGCAAATCCTGCGAGAAAGATGGATATTAGCCTTTCAGTCTTAGGAGCTGGTAAGTCACATTGCTTGTTTTCAGATTAGCAGATGTTTGTCTCTGAGTATTGCCGTAAAGCATTCTGTGTTTATTCAAATAGAGAGTCCCTGGCTGTGAATGATGATGAGCTTCACACATTTCTCGTGTGTCCTATACACACATATACACACAAACACACACTCACACACACTTGCGTGTCCTACATTCTTTTTTTGGAAAAGATCTAAACTACCAAGGAAACGGACCCCTTGTTTTCAAATTCATCTTCATTGTGTAGAGTTGAAATTCTACAGACATTATCTGTGATTTTTTTTTAAATGTTTAATTCAGCTGAGGAGGAGATGGGAGTGTCCTACCTGCATTGGAAGCATGGATGATTTGGGACTGGGTGTGAGGTTTCCAGAGACCATGAAGGGCCTCCAAAACTCTAGGCTTTATCTTTATCATGGGAATTGTCCCATTAAACATTTCCCCATGTGTCATAACCTCTGCAAATATTCTATCTGTTCAAGTGCTGGTATAGTGAAGGTAGGTGGGAGTATAGTGTTATTTTCCTTTCACTTATCGAAAGAGCTAATCCACAGAATTTTTCAGACCAAGAAATATTTCAGGCATTTGCGATATTTCCAAAAAATGATGATGCCAAAACTAGTGATTCACCTGACATCGACATACACAGGCTCCCACAAGTGTACGTCAGGAAACATCACCCAGCTCATATTTTGCTTCTAAAGTTGCCAAGACTGTGCACTGCCTGTGTAAGCTATTTGCATTGCAAAATCTATCACAGTGAACTCTGCCATTTTCTAAAATTACCTAGGAATATACAATCGATGTGTTTTTCCGTCAAAGCTGGAAAGATGAGAGGTTAAAATTTAAAGGACCCATGACAGTGCTCCGACTGAACAACCTGATGGCGAGTAAGATCTGGACCCCAGACACCTTTTTCCACAACGGGAAGAAGTCGGTGGCGCACAACATGACCATGCCCAACAAGCTGCTGCGGATCACGGAGGACGGCACCTTGCTGTACACCATGAGGTGAGGACGGCCGCTCCCCAGTGCGAGTCTTCCTGCCCTCCTGCCCCTTCCATGGGCCCGTGACCATCAGGCTGATGGGACACGGTGGGGCAGCTGGGTTTTCTTTTTTCCCGATTACTCAACTAACAATTACTCCGCTGTGAAAAACAAGCTAGCTAAATATTACATGAGTGTTAAGTGTTCGATAACGTGATTAGACAAAATGTAATAAAAGGCGCTTACAATGTACGTCCAGAAACTCAGTGTATTTCTCCTACCTGCTCTAATAAGGTATGAGGAAGTCCCTTTCCCTACAACGAACCTTCCAGTAACGTCTAGATTAAATTTCTAAAAGCTACCCCACCGCGTATATCCGAAAATGTTTCTAATTAAAAGGAAGGGTAAAACACAAGGGAAATTTCAAAATTCTTAAATGCGATAGCTTCCTGTGGAAGTATATGAATTCATAGTGACATATAGATATTTTAAGATATATGTTGAGAATATAGATATTTTAAAATGTTACTTAAATTGAAGATTCTATATTTATGATTTATAAACATTTCCCACAATTAGAGAGTATCGGAAAGCTTAGCACCTATCATTCACATATGGCTGAATGAAGGAAACATTCAAATAAAATTTTGAATATTTTATATATAATAGGTAGTTAAAATATTTATAATTTATGAGAAATTAAGAATTGTTCAGGACTCATTCTTAAGGGATCAGTTATTTCATACCCACTTGACTTGTTAAAATGTTGTTTTTTATAGATTTGGCCAGCACTTGGTAATTCAGACCACCCAATTATTCCTCTGGCATGAAAAGTAATGAAGGCAAAAATCCTAGACTTGGTGGATTCTGTTTAGCATGGGAATAGAGAGATAGTTTGTTTTGGAGAAAGCTGCCAGAATTCCTGGTTTTATACATAAATATTTAAATGAAAAAGACAGAAAAACCTCCTTCAAGAACCACATTTGCTGTTGGACTCAACTAGCAAAAGCATAATAGGACTTAAAAGATGAAAAGTCCAAATAAGAGGAGGAAAATGCAGGATCAGGAGACAGGTGTGTTAAGACCTCTCCAGCTCGTCCAAGCTGTATCTATTGATATTTGAAATCTGAAATATTCTGCCTTGTAAAATATCCTAAACCCCGTCTTCATCCCTCGCAGCTGCCAATGTTCTGGATCAGGGTTTGCATATCCTGAAAAGTTTGCCCAGTAATGGTTTCTAATGTACGCAATATTCTTCACCAAAAACTAACCTATATCACTCATCTCCCAAATGTCGGACCACTTTTGCTGATGCATTAACACTTTCCTTCACAGTTTGACTTAAGAATGCAAGTTTAATCATTAATTTACACACTTTGTATTTGCTTTCATTGGTATGGTAATAATTTCATGATTTTACTGGTTACAAATCTATCTTATTGTATTTCTTGAGCTACCCAGTAATATTGGTGAATATATTTTCCAATTATCACGTGAGGAACTGGGGCGTAAATTCCCTCGTAATTCGACCTAAGGAGATCGAATATATTTTAGCAAATTCCTTTCTTAAATACCCTTTTTAAAACATGAATAGAATTCACATTCCCAGGACCTAAGAACTAAAGGGAAGCACAGCGATGTCCTGGCTTCAACTGGGCGGTGGACCTGCAATAAAACCAAATGTTTGGGATATAGTGAGACCACACACACTCTTTCAAGGACACTTCCATCACTCTCAGTCACACAGAGCCTGAGGACACAGGTCCTGTCTCAGGGGAGGAGGTACGGAGGGCTACACTTAGGAAAGGGGGATTCCCTTCTTTCCCTGGCTATCCACATCTTCTACTCAAACAAGGATGAATTAGTATGTTTGCAAGTACATATTCGCTTACACCCAGCTTCACCCTCAAAGGATCTGCTGTAGCTAGCTGGATTAGTTGATGATACGTATTCTGAAAAACATTAGCAATGCTTGCCCGTTACACAGAACCAAGTGTCACCTACTTTCTCAAAACAAACAAAAATGGAAGGAATCCAGTCATCGTTGTAAATAATTCTTTTTAGATAATTGATTACTAACAGCTCAGTGTCGTGCTATATAGTTCATGCCTGTCTCCCCTACTTTGTTCAGACATTTGCTAGTTAACGACATCCCGGTTGTGTGTATCAGGAAGTACCTAATCTAGTGGCTCTTCTTTGTGTCTCACGCTTTCCTTAAACGGTAAGGCTGACGGTGAGGGCTGAGTGTCCGATGCACTTGGAGGACTTCCCGATGGATGCGCACGCCTGCCCACTGAAATTTGGAAGCTGTGAGTAAACTTATGTAACTTTTTAACATTTTTATGAGTCTTTAAGCAAGAGATCTCCAATTAGTTATGTCTGTTAGAAAGATAAAGACTGTCAAGAAAGATTAAATAGTGATTTGCTGCATGTGCTTCCTATAAGTAACCATCTTTGACTTCATGTTTTAATGTTATTTGTGGAAGGGGTTATTCCCTATGGCCTGTATTTAACTATTTAGATGGAAAACTCGAATTTTATTGAAGGTGAATTCAGAGAAAAACAGCTAGAGTATGGATGCTTACACCTCACAGACAACATTTTCTTTTCAATAAATGGAGATGATGTGTGTTCTCTATCATTACTAACATTTATTTAACTTCAGAATGATTCAACTTGTTTACCAGATGGAAATATTGGTAGCTGGCAATGGACAATAATTAGCTGTTTCATAATAATGAAGCTTATATCTAATAGATGTAGCCAGGAAAGAATTTACCCTAATGGATATCTTAGGAACGTTATAGGCCTGTTTTCATACTGCGTGAAATTCATGTTTTCATGAATGCCCTTGAAGGTATTTTAGATAAATCCCTTTTGCAATAACTTTCTTTTTTGTTGGCTACTGAATACGTGGGCACACATTAGCAGAGCCGAGAGAACAGTGACTGGCAGAGTCAGGCTCTCTGTCCTCCTTCGCCCTCTGCTTCTGACTCGGGTGCAGGCATAACCTGCACAGCAGTCAAGTATTTCTGGTTTTCTGCAGGGGAGGTGCGTACCAGGACTGAGGCAACCCCTGGACTGACTACCTAACCAGCTTTCTGTTCCCTCTAGACGGGCAGTTTAATGAAGTATTCTGGTGAAGGTGTATGATTCATAGAAGAAACTACTGGTAGTGTACGAAGACAGCAAGCAGAGAAAATAGCAGAGGGCCTTTGGGTTTCTAGCAGCACTAGTCATGGAGAGACGAATTTCTTTATAAATCTAATTCTATATGGAAAGCCAACCATATACTACTTCCAAAGTTGTCAGCTAAATAGATCTTCAGTGACAAATCCTTCCTCCCCACTCTTTTCCCATTTTGATGAATGTTCTATGCCATGTGTTATTAGGTTTGCTCCTGATCACCAGTCTCATTTTTAACAATGCTTTGATGCATTATGCGTACAGTGAGCATTTGTATATGCATCAGCCCATCTAATCCACGATTTAACCTTATAGGTAGGGAAATCGTGCATCATAGTTTGCCTGGAACAGTACTGATTTATGCCTAATATCCTGGTACGACTATGAAGAGTGTCCCTATTTTCAAGAATGTATTGTTTGAGATAATTAATTACATGTTTAGTACATTACTGAGGAATGCTTTCAAGCAGTGGGTGTAGCTGACAAAAAGCAGGGTTTTATTTTCATTATAAGATACATAGAGGTGAGTGATTACTGGTTGACTGCTGATTAATTCAGCATCTTAACAAGCATGGTATACTAAGATGTCCTTGGATGTTCTTTTTGGCCACAAAATGGCTGCTAGGACTCCAGCTATTGCACTTGCTTTCAAGATAAAGAGGAACAGTGAGCACAGAAGAAAGTAGTAGTGCCTGCATCAAAAAGATAAAAGCTTTCCCTACAATCCGAACAGACATCTCACATCTCATTAATCAGAGCCATGTTTCCCTGTCAAGGGTAACCACAAAGGAGGCTGAGAAGAAATATTTTTAGCCAGGCACATTGACATCATGAGGAAAACTGAATGTATTTTAAGAAGGAGGAAGTGAATAGTGAGTAGAAAATAAACAGTCTCTCATGTAAGAAAATTCAAATTAAAGAGAAATAAGTAATCTGTTTTCGACCTCAGAGCCTTTCTTTGAGGTGCTCTTTTCTCTCGCTTGGGTCGCTCTTCCCTTGGTTCTCAGCATGGCTGACTTTTTTAAAAATATCTCCACATCTCGGCATAAATATCACCTCCTAGCAGCTTCCCTGATAACCTCACCAAAATCTGTGTCGGTCTTCTTGATCACAACACATATTTATTGTATCCTGCTTATCTGTGAAATAATTATTGGTTTTGGTTATTGGTTAACACTTGGTTTTTGTTGGGAGACCTGTAAACTCCATGGGAGTAGGATCTGTTTTGTTCGGCATTTCCTAGCACAGAGCCTAATGAAATGCAGGCCCTCAATAAATGTTCCTTGAGTGGATAAAGATCATGATAATCGGGTTTCAAATACATCTTCACTGTCTGAGTCTCGGAAAAGATGGCCTCAGAAGAGAGGGTGCCAGACCTGTGGTGATTAAATAGGCAAGGTGGACATGGAAAGGCAGGCTCAGTCGTGCACGCTCAGAGGCCCAGAGCAGCGTGACTCAGCAGCGCTGCCTGCCGCCGGCCCTTGAGGACACAGCGGTGTGTGCTTTCTGTGTGGCCCTTCCTCTGACCTGGTCGGACTAGCCCGTCTCAGAGATGAAGACAAGGAGGGAGCAGTGGCCCAAATTCGCTCTGGCCCGAGGTTCGAAAGAGACATCTTGCCAACATATCAGAGAAGAGAACAAGAGCAGTGCCCAATAATTTAGTAGAACACTGTATGATACATGTTTATGAAGCATCCAAAGTAATTTCATCCATACGTTGATAAGAACGAAACCTGGAAAAGCAATTTTTTTCCTTCCCACTCTCTGTTAGATTTGGGCTGCCACGCTGAACTGCCCTCTCTGCCAGGTGACAAAGCCCTCTTCCTGGGGCCAGAAACCAAAGTCAATATGCCTGAGGCGGCTGACATTGTTTAACTGGCTTTTGAGGAAAATACGAAATAAGGCTTTGATGCTAAGAGAAAACGTTCAGGTTCTATTCTGACGAGAAGATCTAGGCAAGTGCTAGACCTGGGAAGGACTAAATAAATGATCGGATCCTGGCTGAGCATCGTGCACAGTGCCTTGCAAACAAGGAAAAAGAAATGGCCAACATTTAAATAAATGCTGAATAAAATCTTTAGAAATTATTCAGTGCATCTGCCTTCTACAAAAAACTGCCTCATACATAGTGCATTAAAAATAAAGTCAGTGAAGAAAACCACAATTTTAAAAGGAAAGGCAATGAAAACAAATTCCAAACTTATCCACCTGTTTCTCTTGCATGTTCACGAAAGGAGCAATAACTACTAAACTAATACCAAGTACAGTCTCTGAGACTTCCGGAATGATTTGTTGAAGAAGGTCACTGATTGTAGGATGGCCCAGAAGTGATGCTGGAGCAGACAGGACACCCACGGATGATCTGTGGCAGACCGACTGCATCCTTCTATACCACTTGCCGCAGACCCAAGGGGTCGCTTCAAGGAGCTTTGGTTCACAAAAGGAGGGGCATGACTCACATCTTTCTTCAGGCAGCTTTGTATGTGTGCAAAAATGCAACTGTCATTGTACGTCTCCTCATATTTTACTTTGGACAAACGCAAATGGACAAAATACCCAAGCCTGGTAACCTTGGGGTGGGGGTGGGGGGCAGGTCAAGCCAAGATGCCTTAGGACTTTTATGGGAACGTTTCTGCAAATATATATACATTAAAATTTTATTTTACATGGTATTTATATTTTAAACATTTGTATTCATATGCATTTTCTTCTGATTTTAAAAGAAAGTAAAGCATTCCAGTGGCCGTCCACAAGCACCGTGTGCCCAGGGCACGGCGCCTCCTTGGCCTGACGAAGAGGAGGGCCGGTAACGGTCTCAGCGCAAGGCCGGCTTCTGCTATCATGTCCTTCTCTCAAAAACCCCGGGGAACAGTTTGGTTTTCTAATGTGATCATCTTTAAATGTTACTGTCACTCTCCACCTAAACAGAGTAGAATGTGTGCCATCACTACAACCTACGTGAAGTGGGTGTTCTGTGACGAGAAATCAGAAAGACTATGGAATTCGTTCTCCTTCCGTCTCACTTTACACACATCCTACCCCAGCCCAGTGGGATTACAGAGCAGGACGATGACCTAGCCCCTCCTGTAGGGGGGTGGCTAGGTTACCAAGAAGCAAACATGAAAATGACTGAGAAGGATAAAGAGCTACATACATGGCATAAATTGTCATCCCCATCATAGTAAATATCTATAAGGATAATTAAAAGAAAGTGAAATCAGGTTCATTTAAAAACAGATGCTCGATAAAATTTCCAGCGTTAACTTTTCACATTTATCATGACCCGCACTTTGCCCTGGCATAGTCTGGACCCAGGCTACTGCCTCTAACCTCATTTCCTCTCTCCTGCACTTGGCCCCAGCCACATTGGGCTTCCTGTGTATCCTCGAACATGTCCAGCTTTTTCCTGTCCTGGAGGAGGAAACTGGTTAGTCTGCCCATCCAGAGATGAGAACCCTTCCCAAAGACTTGGATGGCTCATTTTCTCATTTATTTCGAGCATGTATATCAATGTCACTTCTTCAGTGACCCTCTCTCAGTCCCATACCGAAGACAGACCCTGTATCCTTTGTTTTCTACTTCCTGGCCTGTTGTATACAGCTGTACTGCATTTAACTTGAAATTATACATTGATTACCTCATCCGGTATCATCCCCACCAATGCAATGCATATTCCCTAAGACCAGGGAACCTTGTTTATGTTCACTTCTATATCCTAAGAAAAGAGCTTTGTTGTTTGCAGGTGCTTAATTAACTATTTGTAATAAGAGGGAACAGATAACGAATGAATCGGGGAAATGTAAAGAACACAGGCTCTCTTCCTAGCCTGCCCCTGGAACCGTGAGCTTGAAAACACAAGGCTGATAGAACACAGCCACTAATTAGGAGAAGGACAGTGGCCGGACTCACGGACCATTTGCCATTTCTTCCAGATGCCTACACGAGAGCAGAAGTTGTTTATGAGTGGACCAGGGAGCCAGCACGCTCTGTGGTGGTGGCAGAAGATGGGTCACGTCTGAACCAGTACGATCTCCTCGGACAAACGGTAGACTCAGGAATTGTTCAGTCTAGCACAGGTAAGTGCCGACTGGTAACTCCAGGTATGGAGGAGGGAACATAAAGAGTTTTTGTGAGAATGTGACAATTCAGTAAGCCCTTCAAAGGCATAAGAGGAAAAAACCGCACTGAACTGAGGAACAGTTAAGCTGAAAATTAGTGTAAGCTCTAGAAACCTGTGACCTTGGACTTGTCATTTAATGTCCTTTGTCCTGTGTTTCTTTGTCTGCAAAATACGTCACTGGCTCTCTGTGGTCAGTGTAGCTCAGTGTTGAGGTGTGTGGACTCTTGAGGAAGAATGTCTGGGTCAAATCCCTACTTCTCTACCTTGCCCATTGTGGTCACCTCACAGGTTGTTGGAAGAAAAAAACTGCATCCATAAAAAATTAGTTATCACAGTTCCTGGCAGATAAGAAGCTCTTAATGTTCGCTATTCATATCGCTGACACCCCATTTAACTGCATGATTCAATGAATCTTGGTGAATTGTTAGCAGTGGTCATTACCCACAGGTCACCAAAAAGCCAATTCCTTGTACAAAGCATTTGCATCTCTAGCCAAGGATTCTCCGCAGCTAAATCCTGCAGAAACATAATCACATTACTGATCACTTCATTTCAGAATTAAAAGTAGATGGAGTGTCATCCTTCCTAGAGTGATAATTACCCTACCAGTGAAATACTCAGAACCAAGTAAAATAATATTAAGCAGCTGGATCCAAAATCATACACTTTTGAAGTTGGTTCAAGAAATAAGACTTTAATTATGAAAATATTATTTTTGACTAACTTAAATATGATCAGAGGGCCAGATAACTATAAATAAAATTTGGGTTCTAACAATTAGAAAAACTTACCCCCTCCGATCCAAATATTTTTAACTGTTTTAGTAAGATTCAACAATTACTTTTATAGCTGTTTTGAAATTTTTAAATTAGTTCATTTTGATTTGTAATTTCTAAAGAGAGGCATTTTAATAATAAATATGGACAAAAGTGCTTTTTTCCTCAGAAAACTTTCTTTCTTAAGTTTTGGACTCTTTATTGGGACCCTGATCATTCTAACATGTTTAACTGGTCAATATCTCTTAGTGTGATTATCGGATAATCCCTGCTTAAGAGGATCTGTCTCTTGCTTACTTAATGCATCTTAAGTTTCTTGTTTTGAAACATGGAGAAGATTGTTTCTCAGTTCTGCAAACATTAGAAATCCACATAGAAGTAATTGATTTGTTTCTTTCTGATGCTTCCACTTTTCAACAAAACAAACAAGCAAGCAAAATATAACCAAAGACATTGAAATAGAGAACAGGCTGACAGTGACCAAAGGGGATAGCGGAGGGAATTTCAGGGGAAAAGGGGAAGGGGTTTCAGGAACAAGTATGAAGGACAAAGGAACAAAAACAAGTGTGTGTGGGGGGAGGCATGGGAGGGAGGTGGGGAGGGCTTAGGGGCGGCTGGCATGGGAGTAAAAGGCAGAAAACTGTACGTGAACAAGAATTTAAAAAATTTTAAAAAGAAGTAATTGAAAAACTTAAAAGATGTAAAAAATAAATTTGAAGAAAATGCACACAGCAAAGGGAAGGGCCTTAGGCTTTGCAGTGAGAAAGGAGCAGCCTGGATTCCTGGTCCTGCCCCTTAGACGAAGCCTTGTGACTTTGTGGAAGCCACTTACACAATTAGAAACTTTGACCTCTTCTAAGAACGAGGGTTCGATAATTTCCCATTACAGATGAGATAACATAAAACACCGATCACAGTGTTATATAATGCTCAAAATGTATGTAGTGCTTGTAGTCATAGTCCTGAAAATATCACAGAATAAAGACAATACTGGACGTCTTTCTCCTCACAAGTTAGCTGGAAAAGATATTAAAATGAGCAGCGTTGACTCTTTAAAAATGGAATGCTATTAAGAGCTGGCTATCGTGGCAGGCACCAGAGAGTCGCTGATAGACAAGGCAGTGATCTTGCTCTCATGAAGTCTAAGGGAAGACAAACATACACACTATAATTATCCAAATGGGCAGTAAGTGCCGGGGTTGACATTTTTGTGAGGGCAGGAACCATATCTGTTTTTTGTAAGCCTATCATTTACTATGGTAGCTGAAACAGAGGCGGCACTAAATGAGTGATAAGTAAATGAGTCCAGCCTAGGCTAATCAAGGAAGGATTGCTGCAGGATTTGACTTTCACTTGTTAATCTGCCTTCGTTGGGAGCCAAATAACCACTGTTTTAGATGCAGGACATTCAGAAAAACAGACATAGAACTTTTCATCAAGAAATTCCCCATCTATTATCAGAGAATGGAGGTTGGACCTCTTAGGAAAATAGTAATTCAAGTGCAGTAGTATGCATGCAGTAGAAGTATTTACAAGCCACGACCGTTACTCAGAGGAGAGAGTGCCTTCATTCTAGTTCTAGCATTAGTGACCTTGATGTGTCATTGTGTCCCTTCTTTATGTCCCAGTTCTCATGTCTACAAAATGAGCAGCTTAGTCCGATGAACTTGGAGACCACTTTCACTCCGGCTTCCAAAGGGTTCAGCCTACCTGCACTCTAGTTCCCCAGAAAAGATGCACAGTTACAAATAGGGACAATGGGTGAGAGACACACCCAACTCACCAGCCCCAAGCTGGCTGGACCTCACAAATTTGGTCCATTAAAAGTCCTTATATTGTGCTAGAGCCAGCAAGGTTATCTGTACAAAATCAAAGCTTTCTCTTCTCATTTCAGGTGGGGGGAGGAGAATAATGACCAAATTCTCAAATGTGAGAGCTTAGTTTGGTGCACAGATTCCACTTCACCATACGACATAGAACTTTACTTCCTCTGGATCCAATTTCGCTCATCAGAAGTCCATCTAGATGGGTTTTGTGGGGTTTTTTGGTAAGGTCTTCACGCCCATGTTTTCCATTTCATTGTGGAGCCCAGAAAACATGGAGAGAAATGGCATTGGGTGCTGCCGCCTCCGTTTCTGCCAGAAGACCAGGAATGATGGCAGGAAAGGGCATACACGTTGAGAATGATCAAACAGAGAACATCTTCCACTTCAAAATCTCTGTGGGGAGAGGATCAATTCAGATCGGCTTTTAGAAGGTCACAAGGTGTGGCTCCCCTGGCCTGCCATCATCACACATGTGAGCATGCGCACACACACCGCCAGTGACCCCGGGCAGGTCCGAACGCCCACTTCTGTGACACAGGAACAAACTATGTGAAGCTCAATCCAATACTTGGATTTTTAGTTCTGCAAAAACACATCAGAGGCCCAATCTCCTTCTTGGAGTCTGACGTCAGATTTACGCAGACGGTGAATCGAAGCCAGGTCTTACACGAATGCTCGATTCTGCTTTACAAAATTAAATTCCCATTTCCTTTCTTCTACTCCCCTTAATTTTGTATTGTATTGTATCGGAAACAATGTCACATCTAACTTAGAAGCTTCCCTCAGGGTTACATGATTTGCAAGGGTATTTGAATTTCAATTCTTCTGGACTGTTGGATTAGAGGAAAGGAATTTGACATGCTTATTGCATAAGCAATGAATATGCATAGTCTTTTATTTCAATTTAAAAGACCAATTTTTTGTGGTGCTTTCTTTTCATTTTTAAATTATTACAACATGATTTTGACTTTGCTGCCTTTTTGTTTCTTTGTTCAAACATTTTTTTTTGCCAAAAGTTAGATTTTGTTTAATTTAGGAAGATGATTTTTAAAAAGATTTGTAATTCTCCTATTCTTTCTCTAACTATTTTTAGTGAGGGAGTGGTTTATAAAACAAATATAATGTCAAATAATCGCTCTTCAAACCACCCAAATCATATTCTTTGAGGAATCTTCCCCAAATGTCATACTGTGAACAAGGTTGATAATGGAACATGTGTAGACCCCCCGTCCTGCTGACCTTATATGAGAGACGGGATTTTTCTGTGAGCTGATGGTACTTTGCAGGCCCGCCTGAAGGAAGGACTGGGAGCGACAACCGTGCCCCTGGGAGGGTGAAGTGGAACATGACTGTGTCCACACAAGGCTACATTGTAGCAGCGTCCTGACAAAATGAATTTTGTGCATTTTTCTCAAATTTAAATCACTTATTTTTTTCAGATGACCTTGGAGACATCACCCAAGGTATCTTCAGTAAATGAAATAAAATTACAATTGACCACTGAACAACCCAGGGGTTAGGGGCATCGACACCACGCATAGGGAAAATCCACATATAACTTTTGACTCCCCCAAAACCTAACTACTATTAGCATACCATTGACCAGAAGCCTTGCTGGTAACATGAGCAGCCAATAAACACATATTTTGTATGTTTTATATGTTAGATACTGTGTTCTTACAATAAAGTAAGCTAGAGAAAAGAAAATGTTATGAAAAAAATGAGGAGAAAACACATATACAGTATTTATTGGAAAGCATCTACATCTAAGTGGACCTGCTCAGTTCAAACCCATTTTGTTGAAGGGTCAACGGAAGTTAACATTTGATTGACCCTTCAGAAGAGAGATGCTTAGGGAGGTCCGTTTCGGTGAGTTCCCCGTGAGCCTCAGTGAGTCCCTCTGCACGTGGGCAGGTGTTAAATACTCTGAGTGCATGAGGCTGTGCTGCAGCCAAAGAACAGGCCCCCTTCACAGTTCAGGCTTTCTGCCCACTGAGGCTTTAAGCACATGAACGGGAAAATTTAAAGTGTGAAATTTTACTCTAAATATAAAGAGGAGCTATAAGTAAATATGCAGTTACTTATTACTGATCTTTAAACGGCAGGTGTACCATTAATAACAATAATGAAAGCATACATGGATGTATGAATGATTCCCTACTATAGAGAGTAAACACATTTCTTCTATCAATATGTCTACCAATTCTAATTGGACAGAAAAACGAAAAAATGGACAGAGGAACTAAAATTTATCTTGAAACTATTTTTCCCCTTCTTTATGTAAAACTACTGAGTAGCATGATAGTAGAGCCCTTCTTCTTTATTCTTCCCCAAATATGCTACTCACTGTTTTATAGATGATAAAATGAAGGACTGGAGAGTAAAGGGAGCTGCCCGAGGCCACATAGTAAGAAAACAGTACATCTGGGTGTTGGAACCAAATTCATTTGCCTCTAAAGCTAATAAGCCCTCTTCTACAGTATATTCCTTCCTATGCCAGTATAATCCAGGAGCCTGTCAATGAACAAAACAGTCACCAACAGAAGATGTCAAACAGACAGTTCTGTAGGTGAGGATACTGAGATGTATTTGTGCTGAGACATGAGACACGGTGCTGAAATGTGCGGAGTCACGGGGCGCGGAGTCTTGAACACAGGTTAGGGCCCTTGCTTGTTAGCGTTCAACACTGCAGACATTGCTGATTGTCACACCAGGGGCAGTGTTTGCTGGTGAGGCCAACCAGGTGTGTGGCGAAATATCTTATAATATACAGGACAGTCCCCACAAAATTAAAAAAAAAAAAAGAAGAACAAATAACTGGTATGAAATATCAACCGAGCTGAGGCTGGGAAACCCTAATTTAAGATATTTACATATGCTCTGAAAAGATCACTCTGACAACGAAATTTAGAAACAAAATGGAGTTAGGCTGGGACAGTTAATAGGTTGTTAGAAGAACCTAGAGAGGAGATAAGAGCAGGGACCACAAGATAAGAAGAGATAGACTGAGAGATACTGCCAGGTGAAATTAAAACGGTGATGATCAACTGATTTCTTGCTCTCTTTCCAAAGTCCTAATTCACATTCAAGGATTCATTCCAGGTTTTTAGCCTGAGTGAACAGACAGAGGACAGTGCCATTAATTAAGAGAGAGACAAAAACTGGAGAAGCAGCACCACTGTTAACGGGCATTTATTTATTATGAGAAGGTTAACTCATGTCAGTTATCACAGTTACTGAGTGGCATTAGTGAAAAATCAGCATCTATGAGATGTCTTATAAGTACTTCAAAATATAGGTTGTGATTTTGAAGGCCATGTCACTTAATGTAGAAATGGCACCTATCTGGATAAAAATGACACTGGGAGAAGAAGGAAAAGGGAAAATTTCTTATTAGAGTCCCCCAAAAAGGAGAAAGAAAGCGGAAGCTAGAACTATGTAAGGAATATCTACATTTACTTGGCAGAAAGATGGAGATTACTAACTGACAGGGGAAAAAAACTCAAAAACCTCAGTAACTACTCTCAGATTGAGGTAATCAATGAATTTTCAAAATAAACTAAAAATGAGAGATAAAAAGAGACTGTATATCAAGAGAGTGCTATCAAAAGGGTAGGGGCAGTCTGCATGGCTTAATTCTTACTACTGCAAAGAAGGCAAGCAGCCAGCTTGAAGAGCGAGGTCTTCTTTAGAGGTCTTCAGCTAGGGATGAAGTCACGGGCAGTTCTGGCCACATTATAGGGGCCAGTCTGGATGGCCATGGTCAGAGACAGAAATGTCAGGTTGAGTAGGAAAAAGTTTGAAGTTGAATGGAAGGGGGAAGGGGGAGGGTAGAGAAATGTGAATACCAAAGAGAGTAAAGTTTTCTTAGCAAGAAAACACCTATTTCTCTCTCACTCACTTATAATGAACTAAGCGTATAGTTAGAGTGAATAAAGTTAAAAACTGCTAAGTTGTAATTGTGTAATTGTGTAAGAGTTGTAATAGAAACAGTGGTCCAATTTCTAAAAATCCCTCCTGCAATTTGGGTTGTGTGTCTATTGCTTTGGACCTCTACACAAAATCAGACTTCGGAGTATATGAAGACCACAGAGAGCCTAGCTAGTCTACCGTTTCTCAGACCGGGCTAGGAACTGGGTCGAGTACAAAAGCTGGCCCCATCTCAAAGAACAGTTCGTGTATCTAGGTGGGATCTGAAAAACCGTATGTCTCAAAACCTTCCCAGGCGAATTCAAAATGTATTTTGACCAACACTGGACTCTGTCCCACTCTTTTCATGTGGAAGGATCAGGTGAAGCTGAGCGACTTGCCCAAAGTCAGAGAGCTCCCGAAAGGAAGTGCCTGAGCTACAACTCTGCTTGGCCTCCAGAGCTCCGTCATGGTCTGGAGGTCATGGTCATGGTCATGGAGGATCTGGTCTGCTCTAATCCACTGGTGTGTGTCCTCAGGATCTAGCGCACTGCCCTTGTGGTCGTTAAAGACAATCTGTAAATATACGCTCTTAAATGTATGATGGACCAGGACTAGGATGTAAGACGATCCGTGACACCCTCCCTACCTCCTGCTCACCCTCGGGCCATTTTGGTGTGTTTTTTAAAGGTGGTGGTGGTTGTTTTCTTTTCTGGATAAAAGCTTTTCAGGAACCAGATATCACCTGGAGGAAGCACGTGTCTAATCTCCAGGTCTTCGCTGTTGATAAAAATAAACCTTCGAGATGGACTTTTATTCAAGGTCAAATTGCTCAACCTTGCTGTTTCTCCCTCTAGGAGAATATGTTGTTATGACCACTCATTTCCACCTGAAAAGAAAGATTGGCTATTTTGTTATTCAAACATACCTGCCATGCATAATGACCGTCATTCTGTCCCAAGTCTCCTTCTGGCTCAACAGAGAGTCTGTGCCAGCCAGGACTGTCTTTGGTAAGTGCCAGTCAAGACGTGCATGCGAGGGTCTGGAGGGCAAGTCACACGGGTGCCACTTGCAAAGAGGATGAAAAAACAATCATGAATTAAAATATGAAGTTAATACGATAGAAAGATTCACAGACTTACCATTTGCATCAGGGTATGGTTTTTAAAAATTGTTTCCCTAAATAGCAAGCTGCTTCAGTGCATGCAAATGGATGGGGTTAATGCACTTGATTTGATATTTGGGGGGATAAATGGAATGAAGCAGGCATAAAATATATCCTACTAGATGAAAACACACACATGGAAACATTCATATTTAAATCATACTTTCAGAATACATAATCATATATTCGCATATTTTTTTGAGAATCTAAGAAAATATCACCACAACTACTTCCTTACATATATGAAAGCAGGGTTTCCTTACGTCCAGAGAGACCATCAATGACCATGTCATATGATAGACAGTACAGGAATACCTCACGTATGTAGCAATGCATGTACTTCTGAAGAGTTACAAATACGTATTTTTTCTGTTAAAAGGGTTTAAATGCCTTAGATGCTTCAAGTTAAAGCAATCTAGTGGAAAACTGCTTAAAGGGTAATAGCCTTTTACTAATAGGAAAATCAGCCCCTAATTTATTATTTTGGAAATTTGTGCCCATACAAAGGGTATGTCCTGCCTGTATTGTTAGTATACTATCTTAGTTGTACTTTTCAGACTGATGTAAACAGAAGGCTCCGTTACCATAAACTTATTCACTCCTTCCTTCACTCGCCGCATTTCTATTTGAAGCCCACTATCAGCTGGGCCCAGAATGCAGCAGTGACCTCACACTGCTCCCCTCATGGTTACAATCTGGAGCTTAAACTTCAAATAACAATAAAATCATGCATACTCCCTATTGAGTACTTTACAGAATTCCCATTCTATAAAATAAACCAATAGTTTATTATTTAACACCCAAAAAAAGCCTCTGTACTGTTATTATTACCTTTGTGTCATAGACAAGAAAGCTTAGGAACAAGAGATACACTAAGATGCTCAAGGTCGGAAGCTAGTAGGCAAAGGACCCAAACCCTTGGACCCAGACACGCTGCGCCCCTGCCAGCGCTACCCACTGACGAAGCGTGCACTGGGGCTGCTGGGGGCCATGTCGTTCGTTTGTAAATAACTACCACATATTCATCGGTGAAAGGTGCAATTCCCAAGGCTCATTCCAAAAGTATCAGCTAGGCACAGTGCTATATTTAAGACTGTTTACTATGGAATAAAAGCCTTGAGAAGTTTAAAATCTAAATGATTATCCACATGCAAAGATGCCTATGGTATCATTCTTCAATATTATGCAAGGCATGAAAAATTAGTTATCTCAGAAAAAAAGCAAGACCAAGTGCCCAGAAAAGGGCACTGAATGTAGCAGGGTGCTTCCATCCAGGCTGGAAGCCACCAGATCTTTGCTCTGGCAGTAACCTAGGAACACAGCTAAATTAAGGTCCAGAATGGGTCCTGCTGCAGAGCTAAAGAGCAGGTCATTTCGAAGTATTGTTTTCCTGATCCCTGTCTGTCGGTGTTAACTAGAGTTGACACCGCTTGTTAGAACTGAGGGTTGCATTCTTGTCCAGATGCTTCCTTCTGTGCGTAGATGTACCTGAGCCGTTTTTCACTACAATTTTTTTTAAGTTAGAATACAGATCTCTCTGTCTTTTATGTAGAAGGAATTCAGCACCACAGTGAAAAAGGTTTTCCTAAATGCTCTCTTTCCCCGTTCTCAGCCCAACATATCTGATCCTTCCAGTTTGGAAACTTTCTAAAGCATTCTGGACTATTTTATAAATCAAAAATCTTGTGTTTTGAACATTTTCAACAATCAGGCAACTCCTGCCCTTTAGGTAAACACAGCTATTTATCTGTAAACTCAGCTGTGGCCAGTAGTTCTGTTGGTCAAGTTCCATATTTCTAATGTTTGGAGCTCAATAAAATAAAAAAGTACAGTTTTTAAAAGACCTTTAGCCTTTTAACATTTATTTAGTACATGAGTTTCTATTCTTTTTTGTCTGAACTCAACATATTCCTTTGAGCTGTGTAAGATGCCTGAGAGGGTCAAGGGTATTTAAAGAAATACAAAAATAAAATAAAAGTTGTTCTTTTACGACAGTTTACTAAAAGGCATCCAGGCTGCGACAGAGCTGAAGCCTGTTTTATGTCTTAAAATACCACATTCTTGACCTTCGATACTCATACTTGGGGGCAACGTGGTCATGGAATTTTGCTGCCAGACACGTCCAAGTTTTAGGGTCAATCTTCATTTTTCTAAGCTTCACTTGCCTATAAACTGTGAGTGCAATTAAAGTAAAATTGTGCTGCTTAAAAGATTAAATAAAATATGTAAATAGTCAGGCTCAGTACTTGAAACTTAGTAGATGCTCAATACAATTTTCCTTTCCCTTTCCCCAGAGCAGGGATTATAAGACCACACCACACACACACGCATAGACACGACATCCCTCTCTTTACGCTATTCTTAACTGCTTTAATTTATGCAAACATTTGATTTAAGAGCATATATTCCCAAATTATTTTTGACAGCTGCTTGCATAAAGCAAAATTTGGGAAGAAAAAAAAACCCCTGGAATTTACTGTAGCAGAAATTTATGCAAAAGAACTAAAGTTGTCATTAGTAATACTCATCATTTTGCCCTTAGTAAATATCAGGATAAGTGCTAAACACTTAACTACTGTATTGTATTTAATACTCACAGCACCCCTCTGAATTACTTATTGAAATTAATTTATAAGAAAATAATTATTTAAACAATGAAACAGGTTCAGAATTGTGAGCCAATTTTCCCAAGCTCACTCAGCAACTATAGACCTGTGATTTGTAACTGGGTTGTTGTTTCCCAAACACTGACATTTAATTGCCTTGCTCTTTGCTCGGGTTACTATTTTTAGGTACATTTGGGGGCCATTTTCTGGGCAATGTTCTTTAAACCATTTGTTAGTTATGCAATATTAGATAATGCCCCAGAAATTCTGTAATACCTCTGAAGTTCAAAGTGAATCTATTCTTTCCATATTTTGACCATACATCAAACCTATAATTTAATAAGTCTCAATGTTCCTTCTTAAGCCTATCACTTTCTAATATAGTTACAAAAATCATCTACCTTGATATTCATTAAGAACTTTAGAATATTGGATGGCTTAAAGCAGTTTGTAAATACTAGCCACCTACAAACTGTGTAATTCTACTCATTCTCTAAAAATCAATCAAATCATTGACATTAATTTTAGACCCAGTGGATGACTATGGCTATAATTTTTTTTATATCTTTAAAATGTTTTTACATACTATTATTTTGTCCTCAAATAATCTTGTGAATGTGCAGAAGCTTTACTCTCTGGGAACTGCTGGTCAAGAGAATGGAGTCTAACTCATGCTTTTCCAGATGTAGAGACTGAGGTCCCCGGAAGGTAACTCATTTACTCAGGGAATAAATGTGGTGGTGAGTGGTGACGTTCAAGCCGTCACTGGAAGAGGTCAAGACTTTTCTACATCATGCAGCCAGAACCATCCACACTGGATTACTGTGAATTTTTAAATGCATTTCAAGTGGTTTAAAAGGAGCCTTACGATAGTCAAACTATACACTGCATTACATTCCGTAGGCTGATACTATTAATTTGTTAAGTGAACCTTAATGAATATCGTCATTTACATACATATATTATAAATAAACAAAAAAAATAACTGACTTAAAAACTGCTTTGAACATAGGTAATTTTGATCACCAGGGATAGGTTCACAGAATAGGAAGATGAGGAAGCATTAACAGAAAAAGAAAAATTGTGGCCATTTCAGTTACAAATTGTTTAAATCTTGTGTCACTTTTGAGCTGTGTAAACTCAAGCAAATTCCATGCAAAATATTTCAGAAATTTCTTCAAAAGAGTAGCTACCTAAGATTCAGGGAAAAAAATCATACAAAAGCCGAAGAGTGTCTAATGTAACAAAGTAGTGTGCTACGATAACTCAGTCACGTACTGACTATCAGTCATCACGGAACCACTTCTTGGTTTACGCACACACATTTGGGGTACACAGGGGGAACACCCGATGGAAGTGAGGATCTAGAGATTTCCTGTGGGTCTCACAGGAAATGAGACAGTGTCCTGTGTACCCCACGGTCCTGTGTACCTCACTGTCCAGTGACACAGTGAAGATCTGTGCGTTCTATTTCAAAGAGTTGCAGACAGCGAGGGAATATTATTTCCTTTTCTAACCAGGACGCAATGTGCAAGATCCTCTTTTAAAGAAGTTCGTTATTTTACTAGCAGTCGCAACGTAGTTTATCCCTGTAAAGGATCCCCTGCAACGGTGCCATCTCATCAACTGCAGACTGCCCTGTGATGAAATGAAAACTCGTCCAATCCTCACCAACATGGGATGAACAAGGAAACGTGGGCTCCCTCCCTGGTGCTGCTGGCTTCCCTTTGTGCAAGCGGGCCGACCCCCAGGGATGAAATTTTGCAGTGAGAATCTACAAATCCACTTAATTTCTTTCTTCACAGGAGTAACAACTGTGCTCACCATGACAACTCTGAGTATCAGTGCCAGGAATTCCCTCCCTAAGGTGGCGTATGCAACCGCCATGGATTGGTTCATCGCCGTGTGCTATGCCTTTGTGTTCTCCGCTCTGATCGAGTTTGCCACCGTGAACTATTTCACCAAGAGAGGTTATGCCTGGGATGGCAAAAGCGTGGTTCCAGAAAAGGTAAGTGCTTTGATATCCCCTGCGATACAACACTAATGTCTTTTTAAATGTACTGGATGAGATGTTTGAACTAGAGGAAGTGGGTGCAGAATGCAGAAAGAGGGTAACCTGGATTCTTTTTTGTTATGTTACAAAGGTTAAGTGCTGTGATACTTTTGTTATTGTTAACGAGAGGTTACTGAATGGAGAGATGTATAGAGTAGATGCAGAACAGAAAGGACAGACACAAAAGTTAATATTTCTACTCAAACAAGCTTTTCTATGGTCCCTATTGATCTAAGAAGAGTGTTAATAAGCCTGATATTAGGAGCAAATAAACTTACAGGCGCCATTATAATGTTTATAGCTTGAAAATCATAGGCTTTAGGTAACTTTTTAAACCTAATCTCTCTGGTCATAAATATCATTACTACAATGCCTCAGCTGAATTCTGCTCACAAAATGCATGACCTTCCGTATTTAGTGAAGCAATGTATCAGTTGAAACACTCTCTCTTTTCAACACAGAGGTTTGCTTTAAGGAACATAACACAGAGAAGTCACAGAAAAAGGTCTTCACTATAGAAAATTGTCAAGTCAAGAATATCACTGCTCTCCTCAATTAGAACCTATTTTAGAGTGGATTTTAAGGCACAGTTGGAGAGGATACTCTTGAGGACTGAGGGAAAAACACGTATGCCAAAATGCAAGCGAGCCTCAGGGTAACGGGGTGACAGGGAGAAGGGCGAAGTCCGAGACACGGAGACTGTGAGGCATCCAGAAGTAACCCAGGAGGGACCTCTCCCATCTTTCCCAGTGTCCAGCTCCCTCTCTTGTGTGTCGGCCCCTGAAAATGCAGTTCAGGGGTCAAGTGCACTTGGAGAGAAAATATGCGGCCAAGGTGAAGCTCTCTGAGATTTACCCCTCAGCCACGGATGAATCAGAGAGTGTAACACAGGTCTCATTTTGACGTTCCGAGAAGAAGAATCGTACATTTTTTCTGACACCACTTTAGTGTTCTCAGGATAGTTACATTTTCGATCTTTCACAAGGCTCCACTTAAAAACAAAACGAAATTTCCCATAGGGCCATCACATCGTCAAGTGGGCGTATAGTCGTCTGCTTACAATCCACCCTTACGTCGTTAATTGCTGAAAGACGTACCGACTTCTTAAGGTGCCTGGGGGAAGCTCAGCATCTTCAGAAGTGAAAAAGCTCACACTCATTATTTCCTGGTAAGCCAAACAGGCATTTCCAACTGTTGTATTCCACATGATGTAGGGGAAAAACAAAGCACTTAACTTGAGAATCTTTAGTATTGGAGTACTGTGAAAAATTGGCCCCGGGAGAGGTGAGATCTCCACAAACTCTGCCTGTGGAAGGTTATTCATTTCGGTTTATCTAATAGAGTGTCTGTTCCTCACCAATTTTGTGAGACTGGAACCCTTTGCCTCCCTTCAGCACCAGAACGCATTGTACATATTATCAATGGACATAACACACTGTTTAATGTGTCCTTTAATATTAAACTGTCGTTTTTAAAGAAATGGACTCAATAGAAAGTAAGTTTGGCTATTTAACTGTGTTGAAATAAATCATATCAATTTTGTTCAGTGGGACTACAGAGAGAGTCACTTTTACTTAACTACAGAAATTTCTCTCACTCCTCATAAAACTTGAACGATTCTGCTTTCACTGCAAAATGAGTGCATACTTGGTATGAGTGGCCTTATTTTAATGAAGTAATACTAGAAAAAAGAATGATATAGTTTCTTTTTTTAAGTCCCAAAGTATGCGTAAGGATGTAGAGAGATGAAAAAGCCACAGACTGAATGCAGAGCTGGATAATAAATAAGTTAACTGGTTATAATTCCTGGCTATTGTGCCTTGTGAAAAGAACCAGGTCTTCTGGAAGTAATAATTTATTCTGATACGATAACTTAAGAATACAAATTATCCAGAGAGTATCGCAGCTGGTGATTCAAGTTTAGCTGCTCATCAATATTTGGGTGAGATTTCTGCAATGTCAATAACCAGGTTCCAATCCCATGGAATCCAAATCAAAATGTGAGACTGTATGAGACACTGTACTTGAAAATTTTTTAACTGGTAATGTTCTGTACACAAAAGAATGAGAACCATTCGCATAGACTATCGCTTTCCAGCAGAAATATAAATGAACTGCAAATATCAAGCCAGATATATAATTTGAAATTCTCTACTAGCTTCATTTTTAAAGTATACGCCAGTGAAATTAAGTTTCATAATGTACTTTAGCCAATACATCAAAAATATTATCCTTACAACATGCCAACCACACAAAATGTTAAGGAGATATATTGCATTCTTTTTCTCGCCTGCACTAAGTCTTCAAAGCCCTCTGTGTCTTTTACAGCACATCACTGACCAGACTAGGACATTCCACTGCTCAGTGGCCCCAGGCAGCTGTTGGCAACAGTGTTGGGCCACACAGCTACAAACAGAGATCTACTCATTCTTAAAAAATGTCTCTATGACAGAAACCCCCAGAAATATTGCAGTTGTCAATTAATGCATAGATGATACTGATGCGCAGCTAACACTGACCAAGAATGGAATTTGGGGTACTTCTGAATAATTCTGCTTCATCATTTGCCCGCCTGAAATATAGGGGGAAGGAGCAAATAGTAATTAGCTCAGCAATTTACTGCTGAAATGCAAACCACACCCAAAGTCAGTGACCTAAAATACCAGCCGAGTGGCTGGCAGGGACGCCCAGGTGGTACTTCCATCAGTTCAACCAGGGCTCGCTCCTGTGGCTGCAGTTAACTGCAGACCTCGTCAGGGTGACGTCAGGGTGACGTCAGGGTGAGCAGACCCACAGTGGCCTCTCTCAAGTGCCTGGGGCCTGAGGCTGGCTGGGCATCTCACCTGGTCTCTGCCCCTCGCAGTCTAGTCCAGACATCTTCACACGGCAGTGGCGTGTTTCCAGATGCTAAAGGCTGTTTGCAAAGCCTCTTGTGGGCAGGCCCCCCGACCGGAACAGCATCACTCTGTTCAAAGTCACAAGTCCTTTCTAGACTCTGTGTGTGGGGAAATGGACTCCACCTCTTGATAGGAAAACTGGGGAAATATTGTGCCTGCCTTTTTTCCCAGCTTTATCAAGATATAATCGACACATTGCTGTGTAAGTTTAAGTGTACTTAAGTGTACGATGTGGCTGATTTGATACATTTATATATTGTGAATTGATTACCACCATAGCATTAGCTACTATCGCCCTCCCATTACACGGTTAGTTACCACTTCTTCTTGTGGTGAGAACATTTAACTTCTGTTGTGTGGCAACACTCAAGCCTATGATACAGTATTGTTAGCTATAATCTCCACACTGCCCGTGGATCTCCCAAACCGTTGATCGTATAACTGGACATTGTTGTCTGCATTTTGACTTTACCCCAATAATACAGTCCCAAATTACATTTCTTAAACTCTAAATAAAGCACAGACTTAGGTTCCAAGGTAAAGGTCACTTTACTCAGCAAATCATAAACTTGCTTCTCTCACAGTTTACTAAACAAAATGCTTTTCCTTTTTTTCCCCCCACAGCCAAAGAAAGTGAAAGACCCCCTTATTAAGAAAAACAACACGTATGCGCCAACAGCAACCAGCTACACCCCTAACTTGGCCAGGGGTGACCCTGGCTTAGCCACCATTGCTAAGAGTGCCACCATAGAACCGAAAGAAGTGAAGCCAGAAACAAAGCCACCAGAACCCAAGAAAACCTTTAACAGTGTCAGCAAAATTGACCGGCTGTCAAGAATAGCCTTCCCGCTGCTATTTGGGATCTTTAACTTGGTCTACTGGGCTACGTATTTAAACAGAGAGCCTCAGCTAAAAGCCCCCACCCCACACCAGTAGGTCCTTTTATTCACATTCTGTTGTTCAGTCCTCTGCACTGGAAATTGCTTTCTGTCCTCAATGCAGTAATTCCCATCTGCTTTATTGCCTCTGTCTTAAGAATCTGAAGGTTTTCTTATTTCCACAATTCACACAAGAACAACAGGCCCCTGTCGGCCAGCGCAGAGCGGAGGAGAGTGTGCGGCAGAGAGACAGGATGCTGAGAGCCAGCGAGAGGGAGGGAGCTCAGGTAACCACAGAGGAGACAGAACAAGAGAGGGAGGAAGGGGGCGCAGTTCCAAAGATAGGAGGAAAAGGAGAAGCAAAGTCAAACTTAACTATAGAACTCTAGATCATGTGTAGATATATATTTCCAAATATTCTCAAAAAAGAAGATACTGTATATGTCAAAAATATTTTTATGTGAAGGTGTTTAAAAGAGTAAATTATAGATGTCTAATGAAGAAACATTTTCAAAGAATCTATGTCTTCATTGCACAGACTATGGTGGGCTTACATTTTTTGTTTGTTTTTTTAAACTGATGTATAACGTCAATGTTTTTTTTGTTTGTTTGTTTCCAAAGCTAAAGATCCTGTTATTTTTCCTGTTACAAATGCCCAACATGCTATTTTGTTGCTAAATGCTATTTTAAAATTCGTGGAGATTGCATAAGCAAAAGAGCATTTCCTCGCTGTAGGGCACATTTCATTCAATGGAGAGAAATGCTCTAAATACACTACTTCACTATCACCTGAGCTTTTACCACTAGACTTGATGAGGAATCATTTTAACAAAGATATACACACAATAAAAACCAAAAATTAATAAATACAATAAGTGTAAAAGATTCCCTTCTTTATCATGCCTATTTCCAGGTAGCACATGGGCCCAATAATCACTTCATTCCCACTGTAAAGATGTTTTCGAGGGGCAAAAAATATTTTGCAAGCTCTAGAATTGTTGAATGTATTCTTTTATATAATAGTACATTAAAAGCTTTAGATTGAAATTTATGACTAGTGAACAAAAAATAGAGTATTTAAATTATACATGTAAATATACAGCATGAGATTGTACATTTTTTACTTTTTTTAAAGTTGTGTTCTTAAAATATTGTATAAGACTCACCGCTGTTAGCTGTTAGAATGTTAAGTGCTACGGAAATACTTTTAGAGCCTGCATTTAAGATTAGAACAGCTCTTAGGACTCAGATGGAACTTCAGATACATGGGAATAAAGCTCACATCTGTAGAGAAAGCTTGTAACTTCCCACTGTTGTCCGGTGCACAGCAGTAAATCAGTTGCTACCTGCTCGCACACCGCCACACTTCCCTGAATTTGGCTCCTGTCATATAGAAAGAAAATGGGAACGCTTTAATGAGAGCTAGAAAATCAACTGTATAATACTGCTATCTTTGCTGATATCAACTATTCCAATAAGTGTGGTACCATTATGTAGCACCAAATATAAAAACTACATGAAAGAATGTATAGGAAATAGCTTTTACTGGGTAATATTATTACATTTCATTTATACTGTAGCAATATATTTGTAGGTATACTATGTAAGGGCTTTAACTACAAGAGGTCCATTGATACTCCTCATGAAAATTCTAGTCTGTCTCATTCCCTCCCAGATGTTTTAGAGATAAATATTTATGCAGAAGGTATTTTTGAAGTCTCCTTTTGTCTGATAGAGTTTCAGAGATATTTAAGATTAGCATCCAGCACCCACAGGTCATGGTCAAGATCACACATTTAGAATACCAAAACACAAACCTGGCAGCGTAATGGCCAAGCGAGGAAGTTGGGATCCAGGTACAAGTTTGGAGCAATGTTTTTTTCCCCAAAAGCTGCTATCCAATGATGCAGGAAAATACACTGTGTTTTCCTAAACAAACTCTGGTTTTCTTTCTAAATGTGCTTTATTGTTTGATTTGGTCCTGCCGAAATTTCACGAGCTAGGCCAATAAAGGCTGAACCAAGGATGTACATCCTCTGGTATTTTATGTAGATATCATGTATAGAAAATAAAGTAAAATATGGCTCTACCTTCTGTGTTGCTGTTTATCCTGTTATTTTTCGACGTTAATCTAATGTATTTATTGAGAGCACTTCATCTTCCAGAGTCATCAGAGCTTACATTCAGTCTGTACTTTGCTCATTAGATGTGACTATTTCTTATTAGTCTGCTTTCTGCTATGCAGTGACTGCATTTCTATCATTTCTGAGTATGTTGGTACATGTGGATAGTATTCTATTGTATTAATTGATTGCATAATTTATCAAAGGCAAATTATTCTATGTAGCTTTTCTACAGTGCTTTGCTAAACCATGTAATACTAGTTAAGTCTTCCTTGAAAATAAAGTTACACTCTTATAGAGGGGCAGTTCCTGTTCCCAGGAATATTTTTTAAAAGATGACACTGAATGTTGATTGCACATTAGTGCAGAGAAGTGGCAATAAAACCTAATATGAATCGGGGTTGTTTATGGCAGATGCATGTATTGCTTTACAGAGTTTAGCAAAAGCTCTTAATTTTATGTCACACTGTATTCTATTATAATAATAAAGCTAACGTTATTCAATAACAAGATAGAATGCTTGACTCTTTTTTCATATTATCAGTAGGACCTGCCATTTCCCTGTTCTAAAACATTTTCAGGTAACAGCCCCTGGAAGTGTCAAGTGCAAGCAGGAACTTGAGCTACACAGATTTCTGAAGATGTATCAGTGTCAGTAAAATGATCCTAGATGATCAGTTTAAATGAATCACTGAAAAAAAGAAGAATTATTAAACACCTGGTATCTAAGGTTACCGGTAGCACTTCAACTCAAACTTCATCAAATGTAAACCGAACAGAATCCAAATGCTTAAAGGAAAGTAGAGTGTGTTTGTGTCTCTGGTTAATGCAGAAAATCTGTTTTCTGATCTCTGAAGAGACTGGTCCAGTTGCTTTGGAGGAGGAATCTGAGCGTTGTCCTTTCATCTGAAAGCTCCCCCAGAGTTGCTACACTCCTTAACGTTTCTAAAATCATGAAGTCAGATTAAAGTGCAGAATACTTAGAATTACTTGAAAGACAAGAGAAAAGTCATTTAAATAACAGGCATAAAATCACACCTGGTTTCCACAGGAAAAAACACATGAGGCAAAATCTGCAAGTGGCATTGGTGGTCAGGCAAAAGCAAAGCAAACTGCACTTGTACAGAGAAAACACGTGTTTTCCTAAAAAGCTATTCAGGACTTAGCAAAATTAATCATTTTAAAATCTCCCAACTCACCTGACTGATCCAACCTGAATAAAACTGCCATTTGTAAACTAGCTAAACTGGCTCTCCTAAAACACAATGAATGTTGATCACTTAGGCTATCAAACGCCATCCATGCCAATGTTCGCCATAATAATTATCTAAGGAATCAAAATAAGGACGAACTTGGCATTGCTGCTGACCATCTGTTTGAATTTCATTATACCTGTTCATTAAGACCTTCTGTTAGAGTTTTCCCGAAATCTCCCCAGCTTTTGTAAACAAGAACAGTTACCTGACTTGATTACATTGTAGCCATAATTCAGTCACATAAATTAACTCCGAATGTTATTTTACTTTAACCTAAACTAAATTTTGTTAACATCACTGGATCTCTACCCTGTGGTAAGTACTGTACTAGGTGACAGAAATGTAGATAAACATATCATGGCCCTTTTTCATTAAGAAAAATCACAGTTCCGATGAGAAAGGAAGACAATATAAATATTGTGAGAAAAGCGGAAGACACAAGGGGCACCTTGCCATTCTTCATGAAGTTGTATGACTGAAGCTGTAGGAACTGACAATGTCTAAGGGAAAACAAAATACAAGCGAGGTGGTACCGGACCACAAGTCAGTGGACTTGGGGTATCGTTTCAGCCCAGGGAGATTTTAGCCATTTAATTGCTCACATTTGAGACCCGCAGATCTCTCAGGTAATGTGGTAGGTATCAAGGTTATAGAAATAAAGATGACAGTATGCTCTTGGAAAATTCATGACTTCATAGAGAATCCAAGGGAACCTAAAATTACAACACATTGCACAAGAGGTACAACTACCCATAAATAGGGATTTATTATACTTGCCAAGTGGCTTAGTGGGAGTCTTCAAATGCAAGGGTCAGCTGGGCTATGTTTTCAAGGAGGATTCAACATTTACCAGGCACGTCAGTGTTGGGGACTGCTGCTGGTGAGAGGGGACAGACCTCTCAGTCAGAGACAATAATACACCGAGACTTAACTCAGGGTGTCACAAAGGCTACTGCTGGGAAACTAGTGTATGTGTGTGAACTAGGCCCAGTACGACACCAAACGAAGCACTGGGGACTGTGGGAAATAGGACACGCCTGGTGTCTTTGGTCTCGGCCCCAGCCGACGGTGCCATGAGGAGACGGGAGCTAAGCCGTGCATTGTTAGGTATTCTCATGTCACAGAAAAACACTTGACATTGAAATTCACAGTTTCCGTTTGAAAGTTATGCTGTTTGTCAAGCATAATACGTGAACCAGCTGAATTTAGCTAATTCAACTAACTAGTGATCTCTGTTTTCAGAATGTCTATACCGACTCATACATTCATTTGATCATTGTTAATAAAGCAGCCATATTATGTTTGAGGTTAGGATTATTTCACAAAGGGAAGGTCCTCATCGGCAAACTTTAAAATTGTATTGGAACCAATGCTAATTATCTACACTTGCATAAGTTTCATTGTTTAGCAATAAAACACTTACAGTCTAAAGGGAGGTCAGTTTTCCACGGTGTTGTACAATACGAAGGTTCTTTTTGTTTTTGGTTGATAATTTACCTGTCTTTCTTGAACTATGGCATGTAGCACACACCACTATAGAAAGGATGATTTCTTCATTAATTGTTCATCAAAGTATAATTATACATATTATATTTCTGATCCTTACTATAAGCACTGTGGTTACAAAAGAAGAAATTCATAAAAGTCTGTTGATTTTCCCAAAACACTGAAAGTGACGGTGCTAGAGTTTTAAAAAAATGTACTTCCATATAAAGCTGATATTTTCAAAACTCACCATTTAAAAAAATTATACTGAATTTCCTTGACTAACAGTGTAAGTTTTATTTGAAAAATTAATAATCTTATGTTACATACAATATGAAAGGTACAGACATTTCAAGACAATGAGAAGAGTCATCCTAATAAGGAAAACTCAGCCTAAGTAAGTTAGAGATGATGAGGGCAGCCCATCATGGACACGTTGGTATTCTTAATATCCTGCTATTGTAGCAGAAAGGGCATGACCACTAGAATTAGAGATCTTACTTTATATATTGACTTGGGCCACTGAGCAGTTCCTTTTGAACCTCACATTTGCAGGAAAGAGGAATAATAATAATGCAGACAGACTAAAATGACAGAATAAGGGCCCGAGCAAATCTATGCCCCAAAAGCAATGATAGAACTTGACAGGTCTAAAGAAGTAATTTCAGGTTTATAGAAATCAGCCAAAGCCATTGGAGGGGCTTATTCAAAGAGCACTACTGGAACTTCTGTAAGAACATTTATACGTAGTGTTTTAACCTGGAACGGTGCTCACGACCTCTTCCGCTCCATTTCTGCAATAATGCTACCAGGGAAGGGAGAGCTGTGTAAGCAAAAACCTTCGTCACTCAGGACTTCTCGCTCTACTTGGGGCGAAGTAGGAAAAAGCTGCGTACCCATGGAAACTGATGGAAACAGCAGCCAATTTACAGGCAAATGAATAGAAAGGCCAATACCCAAGGTAACCAGAAGTCACCATCCTGATGAGAGAGAGAGAAAAAAAAAACCAGAAAACAAAAACAAAAACCAAAAGACCCAGAAATGGAAATTTAATAGGAAGATGAGGAAAATAAGGCATCCATAATGGGCTAACGTGAAGAACATTACACTAGCTTCCTTCTATCCGTGGTTTTACTTTTCATGGTGTCAGTTACCCGCAGTCAACTGCAGTCTGAAAACAGTGCTGAAAAATTCCAGAAATAAACAATCCCTAAGTTTTAAATGGGCCCCCCTTCTGAGCAGCATGACGAACCCGCAGGCTGTCCTGCTCCGACCCACCCGGGGTGTGAATCATCCTCCAGCCAGAGTTCCTCCGCCGTGCCAGCTCCCCACCCATTAGTCACTTCGGAGGTGTCTGAGTTGGACCGATGTCCCAGTTCTGCCAGGGCCCACGTTCACGCAGCCCCTGCTTTAATCCATGGTGGCCCGAAAGCACAGGACGGTAATGCTGGCAAGTCGGAGATGCCAAAGAGAAGCCATGAACCGTACCTTTAAGTGAAGAAAGTAGAAGTTTCCAACTTAATAGGAAAGAAAAAAGAACATAGGCCGAGGTTGCTAAGATCTAGGGTAAGAACCAGATCTTTTATCCACAAAATTGTGAACCAAGAAATCCCTGCTAGTTTGCTGTGAGAAACCACATTCGCAGAACTTATGTTCTATTTTATTACTAATTGTTGTTACTCTCTCGCTGTGCCTAATTTGTAAGTTGAACTTTGTCACGGGTCTGTACGCACAGGAAGGGGTCATAGCACACTCGGGGCTGGATGCTGTCTGTGGTCTCAGACACCACTGGGGGGTCTTAGAATGAAGGCCCGAGGACGAAGAGGAACTACTGTAAAATCAGCATGTTCAAAGGATGAAATAAGTTATGGTCAAATAAGGAAGGAAAGTATTACGACAATGATGCACTAACTAGGCAGTCTCAATAAGGAGATGAGAATCATTTAAAAAGTAAATCTAAAGGGAAGATCAGGACCTGAAAATAATTAAATGATTAAATAACTAGAGGAGCCCAAATGTGTATTTGAGAAGGTATTTTATTTTTTGCATGCGGTATCAACATTACCCACAATGTACAATTATTGATTTGTTGGTTTTATTTCAGAAACTAAAATAACAGTATCTGGGTGTGAAGGAGGTGAGAGGAAACTAAAGATTTAAACAATAAAGTATTATTTTACTAGGAAAAGCATATGCATTTTACTGACAATGACAAGGAATTAAAAATTTTATTGAAATAAACCTGGAGATTGTATCTTATTTAATATAAGGCCAGGAACTATAATAAATGTCCTCCACAAAGGAAAGACTAACTATAAAATGAAGAAATAAACCCATTAAATCAGAGGCTTTTCTTACACAATAAAACTCAAATATTTTTGACAATTAAATTGCCTTGTCCTTTAAAAGGAAAATCAACTTCAGGTATTATACGTAAGACTATAATTTGCCCTCCGCACTGTAGAAAAGCTATTTGTAGGTCAAGCAGTAACATTTGCTCCTGCTACTTGTAGCTATCCCTACTTTGCCCATTAGCTCTAGTTTTCAACTGATGAAAAGCAGGGCAATGTCTCTGGATATTATAATGATAAATTTTCTACAATCCCGAAAGATGAAGCGTAATTTATGCTCAGAAGGATCTAGTCCTGGAGGGTGACCCATGTGTACGTCGTAAGGAACCCAGATCTGCATAACGATGAAGGTTGTGAAGCCTCATTGTCGAATATAAACTGGATTTCTGGACTCGCAACGATCTCGGAGTGAGGGGTGCAGCAGGCTCTCTTTAAAGAAACTATTCAAGTACTAAAGGGCAAACATTTAAAATTGTTTTTATTAATGCTGGTGACCCTCCCCCGTCCTATTTCTTCAGGGATGACCCCTGGGAGCTGGGGCACTGCCACGCGAGGACTAAATCCACGGACTGGAAGTCAGTCGTCCATGTGACTTCAATCAGCTCTTCCCCGTTGTGGCCAATGCAAAAATTGAAAGAAATAATCTACAAAAACTCTTTTTAAATGCACACCTTTGGTGGCACTGGTTGGAGAAGTATTCTCCAGAGCATTTCTGATTCAACAAATACTTTTGTGAGTTAGAAATTATTCAGAAGTAAGGAGAAAGTGGTATGTGCCTCCCAGAAAGTGGCCCTTGACTCCTCAACAAATTTTGGCTGATGCTCCAAAAAGTCCAATCTTGATGAACATCTGCATATGCCATGGACCTTAAATAAATCTTTCCATGGGAAAGTAAACCATTGAACAACATAACAGTGATAATAATCACTGATTAATAACTTGATATTGTGCTGTTTTCTTAGTATCAGAAATTACACTATATGATTTTCACGTATTAGCTAATTCTCACCCTCCCATGAGACTTACCTATCTGCAAGGCCTCTTTCAAATGCTTACTAAAACCATGCCTTTCTCTAAATGAAAAGAATTATTTTTTTCTGTCTATCCTGCACTCTGTTCTCATAAATGGATCTTTTACGAGAAAAATGGGCCAGTAGTTTATACTAGTTAGCGTAATATTTATATTCTAACATGTGTAATTTAGTAACTTTTGTGTATTAAGTGGAAAGTTGGCACTGGAACTCTAACTTCTGATAGAATGTATATGAGTCTCATAACCCTCCTCTGACCTGATAAGGACATTATATGTGCAAATAAATGATCCCAGAAGAGTGTGGCAGAGATGAAGAGACAAGACCTGGGTTTTGACTGGAAACCTTTCTATGTGCTTTCAATGGATAGAAGTGGGGAATGAGAAATACCCTAGTGCCATCTATTAGAAAATAGTTCTTATTGATACATCCTATTATTTTTAAACCAACAAAATAAATTCCAAATGTCCACAATTGGTAAGTATAATTCTGGCTCCTACATGCAAACATGGGACATATAATTATATGCATTTGTTAATATAATCAAAGGATCTTCTCTAGCTTCTTCTCCCTAATCTAATGTCTACAGTAAAGTTCAGTTGTTTTAGTAACATTGGTATTGATTCAGTGTTTAGACAGAAACGTGAGTAAGGCGTCCCAGGCGTCGCACTGGCTGGAGAGCTGAGATCACGTGTGAGACACCACCTCTGCCATGAACTGCAAATTGGCAGCTCATGTCTGTGCTCTAGTGATTCATCTATGAAATGATTGCCCAGGGTGTAACCTACAGATGTACAGAAAGACTGGCAACAGTGAAGGGAAAAGGGACAACTGGATAATAGCTGATAAATGAAGCTGTGGTTGGGATGGAAGAATTAGATGTCCACAGTTTTATTTTTTATTTAACGTTGTTCGTGTATGTATACTTTCCAGTTTTATTGGCATAGGACAGTCTGGCAACTCTGACTGGACTTGTGCTCTTTGAGGCAACAGGGAACAGAAGGTAAGTGGCTGCTTCTCCTTTCAGACCAGGTAACAGCCTTCCAGGTCTTCATAACCTCGTCACGTCACCCTCTACTGTCTGTCCCCATCACCCAGCCACAGGCCTGCTCAGTAATCGGTATTATCTTTCTCAGCTCTGTGCGCATTCAGACACCCCTAGCCTAAAGCATGCGTGCATATCAATGGAAACTGGGCTGTTGGACTTTCAGTGAGATGGGTTTTTAACTCTGTCTCTCTCTTATATTTGGGGAAACAAGTGTGTGTGTGTGTGTGTGTGTGTGTCCCTCTCCTCTTTCTTTTGATACACAAATAAATAGAGCAAAAGAGAGATACAGACACACACATACACGCGCATACATAGGTCTGTATTATCTCCCCAAACAGTTCCTCCTATTCACAGAACCTGGTAAAAAAGAAAAGGATAAAAAGCATAACAAAGACGGTGCCGTATTCTTCTGGTCTATAATTGCAACATGCCCATAGGTGATCTAGATTCTAAATGAACGTTCTCAAGACCTAATGACTTCTTGTGGTGCCAGTGACACCTGTATTTTTCAAAATAAAGAGAGCACATATTCTCTGTATCGGCCTCCCTGGCTTTCAGATACCTCTTTGCTTTTTGTCGTTGCCAAAGGTTATTGGGACAAAGCAGAAATGACAGATTGTCTGGAGACCAGAGCGCAGCGAGCAGCCCCAGCAGCCCAGGCAGCCACAGGAGCAGCCTGAGCACACTGCCAGGCCCTGCGCTCTGCCGTCAGGACCGCTAAATGATGCAGGTGGCACGGAGACCGAGCATCCTGGTGTGACACGGGAGAAATAAGTGAATATTCCCTTCCCACCTGTTCCTTTTGGCTCTGCACCATTCAGTGCAAATGTCTTCAGGAGCAAAGGGGGCCTGCCTTTGAGAGGCCAAATATCTTCTTTCCAGCCATAAAGATAGTAAATACAAGCCTAAGAAAAAATAAAACAATAGCAAAAAAAAAAAAAAGCCTGTTTGTTAGAAGCAGAAAAAGTAGAGATAACCATAAAGCTAAAGATTTCTGCAGATTTCACATACTGAGCAAGTGCTTTTCAATGGCCCCCGTTCCCTACTGCCTTGGAGAGGACCATCTCCTGCACAGAACTTACTGTCCCTGTCAGTATTTGCCTTAAGGGACACACCTCAACCTCCACAGACTTCAACCTCTAAGGCAGAACTTTGGTTTTCAATCAATTTCTCATTCTTATTTCCTCCCATTTAATTGCAAGTTTGTCTTTTCTTATTCTTCTTATTCTCTTCACCAGAAATCCAGCCTTCATTTGCCTTGCCTGACACACACAGCCTCAGGCCCTAACCTGTTCACTCCCTCACCCATCCATGCATCCCGAGATCCTTACTGGCCAAGTAACTCACCTTGGAGGCATCTGCCGTGTCCATCAGTATTAACCTTAAGGCAAAGGTAGTATACTGTTGAATCAACTACAAGCTCGGCTCTGATCAACTGCAAAAACTGCACTCTTAACTTCAACATAATGTCACCAAAAACACAAGAAAAAAGGGCGAACTGAAGGGATAAAATACAGTGTGTACTTGAGCTCAGGAAATCAGGGAAGAATGCTATTTCAGCTATTTCCAATGGACAGGTAAGGCCTGAATAAGCAGGCAGGAGGTAATGATCGCCAGGGGAGGGTGACCCAAGGACAAAGGTCCCAATTCAGAAACAACTGGGGCAGTGTGAGAACAGGGGGGAAATGGGCCACTGAATACATTCTTTTTTCTTTTTCAATGGGAGAGCAAGAGATGAAGTTTACATGGTAAGATCATGATTCTAAAATCACGTGTCGTGAAGTCTGCATCATTTCTGTCACGAAGGGAGAACAGTGCTTATGAGTATGGAGTCTACTTTAGAGAGACCGAACTTCAAATTTCCTCTGGCACTAACTCTCTGTGTAAACAAGGGTAAATCCTAGATCCTTTCTGGGTCTTATTTTCCTGATTTAAAACAGAAATAATATTATTTGGATTCCAGATTGATTGGAAAACCTGAATGAAATAACACATGAAGAAACTAAGTATAATGCCTAGCACATAGAGTTGTAAAGAAATTATATTATTAACATTCATGATTCATTCATACAATGTTTTTTGGAGTATCCCTTAGGTTGTGTTTACTGTGCTAGGAACTAGAAACAGAAGTAGAATAAAACTGACCTCTATTCTCACGTCATTTTCTACTGAAGAAAATGGAAAGTTAGTCAACAGTTTCAATACCATGTCATACATCACATGACTAAGGTAAGTACAAAAGTCCTGGGTCTCCCACAGTGGCATGAACCATCCCAGGGGTTGAAGGGGTGAGAAGTTTACTTGATTTGTGCCTTGGAGGTCAGGTAATGTTTCCAAGACATAGAAGTAATGAGCCGACAAGGCTGAGGAAGACCTTCTAAGCAGAAGGAACAGCAGGTGCAAAGGTGTCCCAAATGGTTGAGAGGAGCCCAGCCAAACGGCGCACCTGGAGGACACTCCTGTCCAGCCAGGACAGAAGACGGGGCTGGAGGGCTTCCTAAGGTTCTGGCTTTTGTTCAGCACTGATTGGAATAGGGATGGTGGCAGATGCTACTCTACATATAAAAATCACAATGAGAGAGAGGAGGGAAGTGAGCGCTTCTTACAGTCTATTGTAGCGGTTAAAGGCATGGACTTCAGCCACAATGAGGTTTGTACTTTCATACTTGGTTGTTACCTATGTGACTGTGGACAAGTTAACTGCTGCAAACCTTATTTTCCTTTCAGTGAAATGGGAACAACTTTCTTGTAGGTTACGACAGTGATTAAGAGAGTGTGAATGAGCAATCGGCTCAGTGCCTGGTCTACAACAGGACTCTCTATTTGCCACCTCTGCTCATCACTCATTGTTTCATTAATGCTAGTAACTTTGGCTTCAGAGTGCTGGGCAGAGTACCGAAGCCATACCTGTTGCCGTCCCCACTTCTCTTGCATACATAAAATGTGACAATGCATAAAATTTATGCTGAAAAAAGGAAAACTTAACCTTGAAAAATGTAACACAATGACAAAAGAGATGGAATGAGAGGAAGCCTTGTTTGAAATATCACGCATGGTCACTTGTCTCTCTTCCCTGTTTCCTCCTTCTTCCCACCTCCTGCTGTCCCCCATGGCTCTTCCCCACTTGCTTCCATGACCCGAGTCCTACCCACAATTTTCTAGACCATCTTCATCCCTGTACTGTTTGAGGGGTGTCCAACCTTTGGGGGGTCGCTGGGCCACATCAGAAGAAGAAGAGTTGTCTTGGGCCACACATTACATACGCAAACACTAACAAAAACTGATAAGCCAAAAAACAAGGTCTGAAGTAAATTTATGATTTTGTGTTGGGCCACATTCATTGCCATCCTGGGCCATCTGGGGCCCACGGGCTCTGGGCTGGACACCCCTGTTAGAGGAAAGGTTTTGTAAAGAAGTCATAATGGAATAAGTAACTTTTTATAATGTGTGGTCCTGTTCCCTTAAACACAAATGGTTTTATCAAGGCTTAAAAACTGACACAAAGTTCTTCCAAAAAATTTGGAAGTCGAGGTCACTTAAATATTTTGCTTAAACTAAACTATCACAATGGAAATATCAGCTAGCACTTATTGATTTATTACTATGTGCCATGTATCAGCTAGTAATTGTACATATAGTATGGCATGTTCTAGTTATTAACTACTTTAACTTATTTGAAAATGGAAGGGCTAAAGTAAATTAGACAATTTGGTATAACTAACACATGACTGATTAATTCAGAGTCTTTGATTTAAAAAGAAAAGTTAAATTTGGTTATGTAATGAAAAACTCCAGACCAGGAAATAGAAAAGGTAATATTTTTGCTAATCGATCGGTGGGCTTTCTTGGGCATTTTATATGAGCCCTCTATAGATTTCCTAGCCCAACTGGCATTTTCTACATCTCCCTCGGAAGTTCTAGGAATCATTTATTTTAAAAAGGTAACTAGAGGGTTATAGATTATATCAGTCTATGAGTGGAAAATATCTATCATTCCCTCAATCCTCTTCCAAGGCAGATATTGCTGATTAATTACCAAAACACTTAGGTCAGTACTGGATGAGTATTCATTATCTCACCACCAACCAGAACTGACATCTGAGATAAAACTTATTCATCAACACATCTACACAGTGATGAAATGCCACCCCAGAAAAAAACCTACAGATTTCATGAGCACCATTCTGAAATACAAAATTTACAATGCTAAGGACAAATTTTCTTCTTTTTTTTTTTTGCATCTTCTTGGATCCTGTCTTCATGGACCACATCAAACTCCACGTTCTTCCTGCCTCCTTCCCTACTTTTTGCTTTTTTTAAGTGGCCAGCAGACTCACTGCCTGGATCATGGTTATACTCCACTTAGAGCATGATTATACGGTGTATTCATAGAGTTAGATGAATTTCTCTTCTGTTAATTCAATTACTCCTTATTCAACAAATATTTGCTGAATTGTGTTTATATACTAGGCACTATGAATAAAACATGAATAAGGTAGTCACAAGTTCTAAACTTTTGGAACTTCCTCTTTCACAGCAAGTAAGCAACAACTGCAAGGTGTGATAAAAGAGTTACAGAAGCATGTAGTAGAAGAATCTAGAATATAAAGGAAGTCCTCCCAGAGAAAATGTAGATTGAACTGCAGAGAACATTTAGGGATTAGGGATGCACAGACAAGTGGAATGAGATTTTCATGAGGTGCAAATGTCTAGTGCCAGATGGGAAACAACTGGGACCCACTGTGAGAACCGTGAGGAAAAATGGCTGGTGAAGTAGAAAGAACAGAGAATTAAGTCTCAGCTGCAAAATGGGGAATAGTGAGGGATGAGTTTGAAGTTCTGTGAAGGAGTCTATTAGTAAAGTCCTTAAAAGTAACAAAAAGTAACTTATAGGCAACATTGAAAAAAATGAAGGAACTTATCGAACTGACTAAACCATGCAATCGATGCAGAAGCTGTGCTAGATGACAAGAAATACACGAACTGAAAGGTTCCCAGGGCAGGGTTTTTCCTGGGAGGGAATTCATGGAATTTTCTTTAGAACACAGTCATGGCAGTGACTCCACTCCACCTTCAGACCATAAGCCACTAAGGAGACAAAGCTTATCCTACTCTGGCAAGGGCGCTGCCTTTGCCCCTTTACTTCACCCTGTTAAGCCCTAAGCCTGACCGGTTAGCCAATGATGGGTAAGATTCCTCAAGGGAGGGATGACCTAAGACAGTCATGGTCACAGAGAGGCCCCCAGGGAAGGACTTGGGGGGCTACAGAAAAACGGGGTGATGGAACCTCACCCCTCGGCTTTGACATAGCCTGAGTCCTCATTCTGTCTGCAAGAAGTCTCTTAATCTCTTGGCTGCCTTACTTCCCCTGCCTGACTTAAGCCTGGAACGATGACAGAGGGTGGTGCAGCCCTGTGCTGGAAAGGGCGGTTCCCCAGGTGATCAGGCCTAATAAAGAATGCATAAAATCCTGTGAAACCTGCCTTGCTAAGATTGCTCTCAATTAAATGATAAGGGTCCAAGCGGGAAATGAGTTTATTTCCCAAAGTTTTGTAGCCCTTTAGCTAACAGACCCTGACTCAGAATAAGCCCTAGTAGTTCTTTGTATGCTATTGTTCGATCCTTACTGCCTGACAATGACTGATGAGCTTTACCTGTATTCCTGAGCAAATGGAACCCAGTAAAAGCCCATTGAGGAAAAGGCTCTTGGTTCTTCTCCTTTGAGAGATCGGCCACCTTTCCTCCTCAAGCAAATCATGTCTTGGTAGACTTATTCTCATCCGTGGTGGCCAGGGGTGGGGGAGGGGACTGTGGGCAGTACCCCACCACACTTTGTCACAGAAGTACACGTGAAACCTATATCACTTTATTAACCAATGTCACCTCAATAAATTTAGTTCAAAAATAAAATGAAATGTCAATAAATAAGATCACACACAAGGTAGCGGCATGATGCACACTTATAAACTGTGTAGTGCACTCTATGTAAATTTTATAATTTAAAAGAAAAGAGAATCTTTATTTGAGAAGAAAAAAGGACACAGAGAAAAAATATATGTTCCAAACTTGCAGGTATCGGTTAACATGCAAGAAGGTAGAAAACCTCAGTAAGTGGACATGTAAGAGAATCATGGTAAATAACCTAAAATTTCCCTTTGTTAATAATGATGGAGGCTTTTGCAAAGCTCAGACTTCAGCTTCTGTCTGTTCCACAGCTATAGGAAATATAACAATGTTCTTTACCAATTTTTAAAATTTATTTCTTTATCGTTAGAGGGAAAGGAAAGGAGAGAAATATCAATGTATGGTTGCCTCTTGTAGGTCCCCTGCTGGGAACTGGCCTGAAACCCAGGCATGTGCCCTGACTGGGAATCGAACTACAATCATGTGGTTCACAGGCCCACACTCAAACCACTGAGCTACACCAGCCAGGGCTCCAGTTTCTAAGAAAATAAAAATAAATCTTTTTCTGGAATTTGACAGCAATTAATTAGAAAAGACAGATGTTAATAAGTTTTAATACAGTCTGATTTAAACCAGTTAAATAATTTTACTTCTTAAGTTAGTAGAATGGCAGCCCAAGATTTCAGATAATTTCATGTTTCTGGAACAGAGATGAGCAAGGGACAAAGAACACTATGAAATTTCTAAAGCAAAAAAAAAAAGGGAAATATTCTAGAAAGAAGGTTGCTTTATATACGGATGCAAGCAGGTATTTGGGAATTACGGATGAAAATCTATAGTCCTCACCCCACGCACCAAAGTCACAAAAAGGGAAAATGAGAACACAGAGCCAGGGCTCAAGAGAGTTAGAAATGAAATAGAAATTAAATGTAATCATGCCGTGTATTGCCTCCTCTGCTCCCGCACTGCTCAAAACCCATTTCAGCATAAACAGTGTCGTGCTGTTCCATCTGTAACAAGCTGACCTCAGAGGGGGAATAAAAAAAGATCTATTTTCACAACTGAAGCTGACTCTTGATTAAGGAAAGATGATTCTAAGAGCAGTTGTGCCATAGTGTTACAGTTCAAATAAACTCTTCGAATTTGAGAGAATGGATAGGACCAATCAATCTTCCAGGAAACCTGACCTTCCTCTCTTTGCCTCCTCTCACCTCTCTGGCTCTTTTTTTCTTATTCTTAAGACATCATTGATGTGATATTGTGTAAGTTTAAGATGTACCATGGTTGATTTGATACATTTATATGTTGTAATATGATTACCACCATAGCTGACACCTTGATGATGGCACACAACTATTTTTTCTTTTTTTTTTGGGGGGGGGGGTGAGACATTTAAGAGCTACTCTCTTGGCAGGTTTGAAGACTATAACCCGCCTGTACTTACTACGCTGCCTACTTCATCTCCAGAACACACTCACCTTCTTGTTGCAAGTTTCCACCCTTTGATCAGCCTCTCAGCCATTTCCCCACCTGTCACCCCTGCTAACCACCATTCTCCTTCTCTGCTCTCACTCAGTCTACAGAACCATGAGGTCAGCAAAATCAGCTTAAAACCTAAGAAAAAGATCTGGGTGATGTGAAGATGCCAGCAGAAATAAATACAAGGGGACATGAAACTGTGACCTTCAAAACACCGGAAAAGAAATACTGAAACCACTTGGAAATATGTCCAACGTCACTAATTATCAGGGAAATGCACATCAAAACCACACGAGATGTCACCTCACCTGTGAGAACGGCTATTGGCAAAAAGACAAAAAAATAGCAAGCGCTGGCAAGGGTGTGAAGAACTGGGGATCCTCACAGCGGTGCCTGGTTGGTGGGAATGTAAAATGGTACATCCAGTGTGGAAAAGAGCATGGAGATTCCTCAAAAACGCAAAAGGAGAACTAACACACAACCCGTGAATTCCACTTACAGGTATTGACTAGGATTTAGGGAAATACGATAGTCACTATAATCAAATTTTCTGGTGTTAAAATGTCTGAGGACTCCAACTGTGAAGAAGAAGGTGGGGAACCACGAACTCATACTCGATCTGGGGGTTGTTAGCTGGTACATCAGCTGTGGGCGACACCTCACAGGCTTTGGATGTGCTCACTTCCACGAGTTATATGCACAATGCCACATGCAGGGTTTAAGGCACAGGTGGCAAACACAAGGCCCGCGGGCCAAATCCGGCCCTCCACCGTGTTTTATCAGGCCCGGCACCTTGTTTCTACCCGGACACAGCACCCAGCGCTCTCTTACCTGTGAAGGAGAAGTTACACGGATACAGTCCTAAAATTACAGCCCGCCCTTTGAAGGCAACTGTAAGGCTGATGTGGTCCCCGGTGAAAATGAGTTTGACAGCCCTGGTTTAAATCCTCCTTGTCCAACTATCACCAACTTTGCATTTGGTTTTCTTATTTGTAAAATGAGGATGATTGTGGCCAATTCACAAAATGTTGTGAGCATTAGGTCAGTTCGTATGTGTAATACGTGTAAAGTCTTAGAAGGATGCCCGGCTGATGTGGGGAGGTGACATGGAATTTCAATTCTCTTAACAGTTATTTTTATATTTATTTTACTTGGAAAACATTTGACGTGAATCAATTAATGTTAAGTTTTGTAAAGCATATGTTGAGTTATGTTGAGTCACAGGTATTTATTTAAATTACTCATTTGAATGGTTTAATATATTAAACTTTTACCTTAACAATAATAATTATTAATACCATATCTCTATAAAAAGAAAGAAAACTAATTTATTTACTCATCTAATCTGCCGGCCCCAATAGCACTTGTATGTATAATCCTACTACCTCGAAAACAGTGAGATTTCTTTTAGTACAGGTTTCAAGTACATTTCACAATTACAGAGTCACCTTACAACACAGATATACACATCCATGTAGTTTCATCAGCTATAAATACTAAAACTGAACTTACAGTATTAAATACTAATATGAAATGGTTAGTTCTTTAATCACATTTAACTTCAATGAATTTTACTAGAATTCTGCCTTTCTTATTTTTGTACACTTTCTTGTTTTGCTTAATTCCTCTGTACTTCAGCCAGATTTTGAAATGGAGAGCCTGGATTCAAGCACCCGGAGATAAATTGCCTCTTTTATACAACTTTAAATGTTGATTTTGAGATCACTCATTGCATTATCAAGTTACCATAAATTTTCATTCTTATACTAGCGTTCCCCATTCCATTACTGGTCGTCATGTTTTGAAAAAGTGTTTTATCATTATATCATAAATCATTTCTGAAGCGTTTTCCAGAAATCAATGAACAAAATCGTGTAATTTCAACATTTTCCTTAAAGGTGAATTGAGTTGTCAGACTGAATGATCTTGGAATTAATAGAACAGAATTGAAAATTGTTCTCTGAGAAGGTGCTAGAGAGCCAGTGAGAGAAAGGACAGAAGAATACAATTAATAAAATACGAGTTTAGACGTAAAGGTTTTCCTCGCGGTGCCGCCTCCAGTGAAGGCTCCCTCGTAAAGCTGAGGTGTACAGCACTCGTTCTGCAACTGAAAAATGCGCAAAGGAGGCAGCAAGAAATAAGAGCCAACATTTGCTGGACAGTTTTAAAACAAAATGTTCGTTGGTCTTTCCTAAAACACAAATTCAGATGAAATGGTTTTCAGCTATTCGGAAAGTCTTTAAAGCATTTTTTTTTCACACACAATTACAGTGATTTTTTTTTTCTGGTTAAGTATTAGAGGAGAGATTTATCATTTTTGAGCTTTTTGTTAAATATCAGGTAATTAATTTTGAATATTTTTTTTAAAAAATTTACCTGAACATCTCCAAAAAGCACAACATTTAAAATAAGCATCAGATTGTGTTGCTATGGAGGACTCAACATCCGGGACCATTCCCGCCTCAGAAACTACCAGTCAGTTGTTGAAGTGAATAAAACAGCACATTACAAACGATCCTAATAGGCAAGATACAGATCTGACTTGTTTTCCTGAGCAGCTGTAAGACAGAATCAGTCACAGTTGTACAACACAATGGTTATGAACGCAGGTGTCTGTAGTTTTCATTTCTGAGTACACGCTTTCCGCGCCGTGTGATCTAGGATGAATTACTACTCTTCACTGTTTCCACGTCCTCATATTCTATAGGGAAATATTACAAATTCTTAGCCCCACAGGTTGGCTATGAGAATTAATTAATGCCTGTGAGGGTCAATCACACAGTATGATTGATCGTATGTTCGTACCTTTCCAAATTTACATTTTGAAACCCTAACCCCCACTGTGATGGCACTTAGAGGTAGGGCCTTTGGGAGCTGATATGGTTTAGATGATGCCCCTGAATGAGGTCAGTGTTCTCATAAAGGAGAGGAACGGACCAGAGCTCTCTCCCCCCAATGTGAAGACACCCGGGAGGATGCCGGCCTGAGACGCCAGGACCTGGGTCTGCAGCAGACAGACCCCTACTGTGCTGGCACCCTGACCTCAGACCTGCCAGCTCCCCAAACTTTGAAAACTACATATCCGTTGTTTAAACCATCCTGCCTGTGGCATTTTGTTACAGCAGCCCAAGAAGACAAGGCACACAGAAAGCACTAAGTAGTTACTAAATAAATAAGTCGCTACTAATGTTACTTGTATTAGTTTTTTGTTATCGATGAGTATGTAACTTACACTCAAATTTTTCATTTATGCACATTTACTGAAATGTTAAAGGAGAAGGAAACACGGAAATTTAAAACTAGAAGCCAGCTTTCATTTGACCATTCGCAGCAGCTACACAAGTAGTCAGTAATGAGGACCAGGATGGAACCTACTCCAGGGTGAGCTCTCTCTCCACAAAATTCTCTTATTTCTCTTTAGACCTTTTTGAACAGATTGTAACTCACTTCTAAGAATGTGGTTGGGGATGACAAATAAGAAATGATCATTCATATAAGCACCATTTCAAATCATTGCTAAGATTTATTATTAATTACTGATCATTTGCAGAAGAACGTTGGTTTCTTCGATTCTAGCTAGCTAATCACTTGGCCATGACACTTTGGGGCTTCAGGGAAAATATGGCAGAGTCAAGCATGGATTATCAACACTCTGCACCCCCTACTAAAGTGTCAGCAATCACAAAATGCAGGCACATATTTCCAATGACAAAAACGAATGGGGACAAAACAACCACAGAATACAGGTGTCGCCAGAACACCGGCAGACAGAAAACAGATGATCGGGGAGTAATTGCCACAACTAAGCAGAAAAAGCAGAGTGGGTGTACCCACAATTTTTCTCAGCAAGAAGCAATCCGGCCAGCATACAACAAGGCCATAAAAGTTTCATGAATGAAGATATCAGACACTTATGACCATGGGAGTTGATGAATGGATCTGAAAAAGACAAACTGCTTGGAAATCTATTTACACAGGTAAAGGCCTCCACAGATCTCAGTACTCACATCGTTCCTCTCCCTCATTCACACACGCACTTGTACGTAAGCAGCTACAGGTCACCTACCCAACCAGATGGCAGGCAGCAGTTTCATTCTCTGGCTAAAGTAAACCTAGAAAGCTCTGTCTTAAAGTACCAAGAAACAGGAGTGGCAACATCTTAACAACAGTGGCTTTGGGATTTGAGAAGTCCTAATGAATAACGACCCTGCTCCTCTCTCTGAGTTCGGAACCAGCTGAGATACCTGCGTACTTTAGAGAGGTGAAATGCAAACTATGAGCTTTATGATGGGCCTGGGCTAACTTGGTAAGACTGCCTTTAGATCTGAAAGGACAACAGAAAGGCCTAATCATTCTCCTCCCAAGGATTACACTGATTTACCTACTCTGTCTAAATCAGAACTGTGAAATTCCAGGCTGCCCTGCAGACTCCTCCACTGGAGAATGTAAGGCACAAAGAAACTGAGGTGCTGAGCCTACTAATTTACCTCTGATGCACTCACCAATCAGGCTAATGAATTGGTGGGAGATGAAGACTGAAGCCAGGAAATTGACCCCCTGCCTAGAGAAATCCACCTAACAGCAATGTAGTGTGTAACACAATTATCCAGTACAAAACACAGCAGCAAACACATTGACCTTGCCCCCAACCTCCCCCTTCTAATTTCTCAAAAAGCTGGCATGCAAGCATAGAGGGGCACCCTGAACCCCCACTTCCAGCCCACCCCAGGGAGCAGATCGGCAAAGGTTTCTTTAGAGAATTCAAGTGCTTCAGGGAAAATACCTAAAGACACTAAAAACATTTTTTTCTGTAGGATTATTACTACTTCACCATTTTTTTTTTTACGTTTTGTTTTCCATGTGTTTATTTTTAACACTGACAGCCTGCAGAGCCTTGGGCTGGAACTCATTCCATTTGGACTGTTACTGTGTCTTATCTCTGCCAAGTGTCTTTCCTGTGGTAGCTGTTTGTGGGTCGCCGACGACGCGGCCCCTCCTCAGTCCAGAGTCATCATTCCTCACCCACAAGAGTATGATGGCCCCCTTAACTGGCATCCATGCTCCCGAATGGTCCATTTCTGGGGACAGCACGCACACTAGCTACGGATTCTTTCAAAGCCCAACTCGGCCTTGGCGATTGCGACATACTATCACCCACAGTACACACAGAAGGCTTTTCTAAGGCCTTGTAGCCTCCGTCTCTCCTTGTTTGCGCACTTTCTTACTTCATTTCCTTGCCTTATTTTAAAAGTAATGCATGTTTATTACAGAAAATATAGAAAGATTATCAAAAGATGAAAATAGAATCACCTATATTAGCACCACTCAGATAAAGGCAAATCACTCTGAACCCTTCAGCATGCATTTTTCCTGTCAAGTTTTGACTTTGCTTTTCCACCTACACGAATTTGGTTGTAAAAACATGTTTACTTTGAAGGAATTTTGATCGCATCACTCATTTGCTTTTGGTTTTAAAAACAACCTGGAGGTTTCAAGTACAGAATTCAAAGCGGTTGGAAATATACAGAAAAACTATTACTGTGATAATATCTATCCATCTTGAATCATAGTTCAATACTGAAGTGCATGAGCTAACTCACTCGAAATTTTCACAAATTTGCTAGGATATAAAATAAAATCATAAATCTTTTATTCAGTTCCTGGGCCATAAAACTACATAAGAACATCGACATAAATTAGAAAGTAGCTCGCACTGCAGGCAGTAAAATTTGATATAAATGAAAAAAATGTCAATACCATTTTTAAGTTAGATTCACTGACACAATAAAAATTTAACTTCGTAGAAATAATCGATGGGGACCAAACCTTACAGAGTTTAAAACAACTTGGTCAAATTCTTACTGCCTAAAATTGGCACAAGAATTCTTTGTTTAAAATATTATTTTTAAAAGATTTTATTTATTTAATTTTAGAGAGAGGGGAAGGGAAAGAGAAAGAGACAGAGAGGCACATCAATGTGTGGTTGCCTCTCATGCACCCCCTACTGGGGACCTGGCCAACAACCCAGGCATATGCCCTGAATGGGAATCGAACTGGCAACTCCTTGTTTTGTAGATTCATGCTCGATCCACTGAGCTACACGGGCCAGGGTGTAATTCTTACTGATGAAACTTAGACATTTGAAAAAATGACTTTTCTGTCGACTGTTTCCATATGAGACTATTTCCCTATCAGTTTCATTGTGGAATATATAATATAAAGGACTCTCTCTCTACCAAAACCACGGAAGCTACAGTCAGCAATATCAAAACAAAAATTTGGTAAATAAAAAATCTTCATTGTAAAATGTAACAGAAAATAACTGTTCCTGGTGTTGAGCATGCTTAAACTGCCCTATTGAAAATATCGATCAAAGAATTACATTTGCTTAATAGGATGATCATAAAGCACTTTTTGATAAAAATCCATCACATGCACACACAAAGTGAATATGCGTGATGATGGACTGAAGAACATGTTAACTCCGCAGGAGGAATTCTGTCACTGTATACATTAAATTATCATATACACTTTTAATATCTTGGAATTTTAGTATCTAAGATACTTTAAATATCTATATACATTAAATCACTATATACATTAAATCATCATATATACTTTAAATATCTTAGAATTTAAAGTATCCAAGATACTTTAAATATCTTAGAATTTTGTCAATTATGCCTCAATAAAGAAAAATAAAATTAAAAAATAAAGACACATAACAGATAAAAAGAAAAGCATTCCTAGAATCTTGATAAAGAAACCAGCTATTAAGATGGAGTTGGGAAATTAGGAGTGTCAGTTACAAGAGAGTAAAACATTGTTACTGTCTCATGGATAAATCCGATTATTCGTTTTGAAATACTACCATATGCAGTACATTCATTATATACAAGGCAGGCAAGGATTCAGCCAAGAAGCTCCAAGTTGCTGACACGACCCAATTTACTCAAGGTCACTCAACCACTCTGTGTTAAAATCAGAAATGAACTGCAGCTGGTAATGGAGCCCTCATTTCACTAGTGCGCATTGTCTGATAGAAGCGGGTGGTATTCATCATGGGGACACATTACCTGTAGGCTAGACCAATAAGGTGCGGCATTCATAATGAAAGAAAAGAGAGAAAGAAGTCCGTTCATTCTACGTAAAGAGTATCCCTCTACTATTGCAACTTCAAATTTACCGGTCTGTCTATTCCATCCCATGGACCTGTTACAATGGGTGGGAATGAGATGGAAGATCAGTATTTGGGGTAAAGGAAGCCATCTGGAGTGACATACGGGTTTTTAGGCTCCTCCTCCTCCCCTTCTGTCTGCAGACTGAATTTGCAGGCAACGCTAACCAAATGCAAATGTAATTTATAGACCCATTTTTTCAGCTCCCTGTTATATGCTCCCTTCAGATACCATAAATAAAATTCCTTTTTCAAAGGTAGAAATGTTTAATAGGTATTCAAATCCGACTTACTAATCTCTCAATATGACTGATGCCTTCACTTATGACATTTATTATTTGCAAATATCAAATGCAAGTTTATTGCAGTAGATACAAATTTTATTGCTCAACATATTTACATAAGTTTGAACAGTAATTCCATTTCTTAACAGTCTCATGGGAGGAAATAAAGTATATTTTTCCTTCAATTGTAGGAAAATTACTTATTATTTTTCTCTGTTTTTAATAGACTCTATAATCTTTTACTTTGATGTTACATAATCTAAAAATATTTTTTAAAAATTAATGAAAAACATTTTCTTTCATGGATACCTTTCCATAATCTCTATATTTGGATAAAATACATGTGTGCACACACTCCCCAGAATGCAAAGTTAAATAAAATAAAAATTTGGTTCTGGCTGGTGTTGCTCAGTGCATTGAGCACTGGACTGCAAAGCAGAGAGTCACTGGTTCCTTTACTAGTCGGGGTACATGCCTGGGTTGCAGGCCAGGTTCCCTGGTGTGGGGAACACAAGAGGCAACCACACACTAATGTTTCTCTTTCTCCATCCCTTCCCCTCTGTCTAAAAATAAAAAAATAAAATCTTAAAAAAATAAAATAAAATAAAAAATGGAAGCCATAGGCCACATTTTTCCTAAATCTTCTCTTCTTTCAGGTTAATTTCCTTCAACAGTGGTTAGCTCATCTCTAGGTACATTCATTGCTTTTATCACACCATCTTGGAATGTGGTTATCTCCCCACTCCTCAAAAGCAAAGAATTGTTTTGTCTCTCGTGCTGACTCTAGCTTCCATTTATTAATACAAAAGGAGATCACAACTATCGTTTAGGTACTTTCTAATATTAGCCTATTTTGAAGCCTATAAAATTCCTACATCTGTTCTACCTTTATTTTAATGAGTAACTAAATCTTTGTTCTTGTGAATTTCCTTTTGGCAAGTACACATACATTTGTATTGTCACTTAATTTTTTTCTTCTTAAATAGACAATTATTTCAAACTCTCGAGGCCATTTTTGTATCTGATAGTGTAATTTTCGCTTCAGCTGCTTTGTAATACCTGTCACCTCAAAATCTGGCACACTGTCAGTGTCCCGATCCAACTCATTAATACAACTTTGAATGCGCCAGAGCCAAAGAAAGTGCCGTAACGTCCCCAGCTGATGCTGACATCCCTCCAACTGCAGGCTGCGATTTTAACCCTCTTCATCATTAGTGATGAAATATCTCCCTGCCTGGTCCAGGAAGAGTTCTTGGAACTCTGTCCAATGCCTTCCTAAAATAAATGCAAAAGCACTATGACTTTGAGTCTTTAAACCTAGTAGGCCTGGGGACAGGACAACAAATAATATGTTCACTTCAACAAATGGCTTAACAACAAAACTTTCAGTAATTCTATGCAATATGATGAAAAATAAAGATGGTACCACATGCCATTATCTTGTTTAGAGCCTCCTCACCATCCTTTCTTTTCTGCATCATCCACTTTAGGTCTCTATCTTTATGCTTCCTTTTCTTTACGCCAGAATTTTTTTTATCTCATGAATTAAATTTTAAAAAATAGACATCCCGGTGTTAACACATAGCCAACTTTTTAATTTTCCAAGTAAAGAGGATACAAATAAACACACTCATTTATTATCACTTTCATTTAAAGAAAAAATAATTTTATCATTAAAAATGGGAATTATATCATCTCAGAACTTTAAAAATTATTTAAGTTCACTTGTATGATAAATGGTTGCATTGTCTTCTTTTTTTCCCTCTGGCTGAGAAAATATTCTCACACGTTTGGAAATCACTGATCTAAACCTTGTTAGCAGTCAACCGAAAAAGAAAGGTTCCATTTACTTGATACACATACAGGAAAACATGCTCTATGTTGGGAACTATGATAGATGCTAGAGGGCCTGGGGCATTTCCTAAGATGCGCTTCATGGAGGAGAAATGACACACAGGCAACCAGGAAATCAAGGACAATACAGACTGGTGGTCAGTGTTATAACAAGGTCAGCATCCATGTTACAAAAATACAGCATGAGTGCTACAGACTGATCGTGAACAAGCCAGAGGCGCCCTCACAGGTAAGTGAAGACTAAGTTAAAGTCAAAGTAACAATGATAATAATAATGACTATGATTGTGATGATAATACAGAGCTGTAAGGAAGAAGGGAAAAGATGCAGAGAGGAAATGTCCAAATATTGGGAACAAGAAAACAAAAAAAAAAATGGAATTTTACAGACATGAAAGGTAGTTTAGTATAAAGCGCAGAATCCAAGGATATACTTGATGAGACATAAGAAGAGAGCTATTAAATTATTGAAAAAGCAATGTCTCCTTCTTACTTAGTTTCTACTTGGCACTTGACAGCCATCAGTTGGTTAAGTTAATTTCATCCTTGTATTTAACAAGCACTTGTAAAGCACTGACATCTACCAGGCTCTGTTCTAAGCAAGAGAGAGGGGGCTATATTCATTTAATGCACAAGATATTGATGAGGTGTATTATTATCCACGCAGTACAGTGGGGAACCTGAGGCACACAGATGTTACAAAACTTGCTCAAGTGGCAGAGCTGCTAAGTAGCAGAACCTGCCTTTGAGCCCAGCCTAGCTCCACAATCCATGCTCTCAGCATAGGCACTACCCGGCATCTCCATTTGAAACTGAAGAACTCAGTCCGAAGGCTGGTCCGAGATTGCTAGGACTTGAACGTGTGTCCACCATGCCTCAACTTCTGCGTTCTGTCCCTGCAGGAGAGCAGCTCTGCAAATCCTGAAGTCAGGCTGTCAATACTCATATTACAACTCTACTACTTATTCACTGCTTTCTAACTGTGTTCACTCTGGAGAACTTTCTTAGCTTTCTAATGCATTGGTTTCTTCAGCTATAACAAAAGTCAATTGTAAAATACCTGCCATATAAAGTTGTTGCTGGGAATAAAGGAGTTACTACTTGTAAAATATTTCAGAAGAGAGCACCATGGATAATGTCCGGTAAGAATCATCTATTACTATATTGTTTTATACCGCTTCCTCGTAGGAACTGGCCCTGGAACCATTCATTATGAGCAAACAGAAGTTCACTGATGTGCGTTCAAAGGAAAATACTTTGTTTTATAAAACTACAACTGACCAAGTAAAATGAGCAAATCGATCATGTGACTTTCTAGAGCACAACTGGAATATTAGTAGTTTTCACATTAAATTAATCATTAATTTTCAATATGTTTTGTTTTGCCTGTTACTGGTATTTAGACTGAGATATTCAGATATTAGTTTTAACTACTAAGGAAACTAAAGAAATTTCTTGTCTCTGTTGCTGATCCTGTTAGAAAACCGGCTTCCCTTTCAGAAGGAAGCCAGTCTGCCCAATTAGAATAGTATCATCTGTAAGGTAAATGAACCATTTGCCGATTTCAACCATATAATGTCTATGACTGATTTCTTTCTTTATTTTATGGCTCCTTAAAAAATTAAATACAACAGGAAAGTTGGCTGAAATTTAATGGAGAAAAAAAGTGAATTACTTACAATGCAAATGAAATATTACACTTGGCTGAATTTTACATCACCTTTAGAGCACTATAACATTATAACATTATAATATAACATTATGGTAGTGCCATTTATACTCTGAGCTAATCTGTAACCTCATGAGCTTCTATTTTACATATTTTTAGATTTATTATAAAATTATTTCTCGATCATCTAGTGTTTGTGAGGCATTTTTAAAATCTCCTACATGAAATGAGGTCACCACATCAGGTCACGATGTGTCAGGCGCATGGTAGACACTAAGCATACATACACAGGGCAATAAGAAGTGGTCCCTGCCCTGAAGGAACAGTTATATTTCTGTTACTTTATAATTCTAAAATTCAAGTCATCACTTAAGCTAATACTTGGACTTGATATCTATTTAATGAATAACAGTCAAGGTATTTACTGGTTCCTATCAGTCAGTTTTTAACTAATATTTGTCTTCCCCTGAAAAAAAAGGGGAGCATACTAAGATACTCTACTGACATTTTGTTCATGAAGAGGACCTCTCCTTCAAGTTAGCAAGTAGACACTTACACACTTGCTATCAGTAGTTTGGCCTTTCTTAGACCCAGAACCAAGAACAATCACCCATCGCTGATATAACTCTCAGTTAAAGAGGAGGTGGGTTGAGTGTCTCCAGTTTTGAATGGGTAGGTGTTCTATCACTGAGAAGAAAATCTTACTCCTAGTTAGCCCCGGTCACCCAAGTCCTCTCCAAGGTGAAGTGCAGCTAAACGCATCCACAACACTGCTACTGCTGAACAGAATTCCCCAGATAGAGTCCTTGCTCCTACAGTGTTCCTGAGACCACCGTTTTTTGTCTTGTACACACAAAAAGAAGAAAAGCAATTAGTATGCTATTTTGTGTAAAATGTTTGTTTTCCTTCACATATAATGTAAATGATTGTTACTTTGGGGGGGGGGTATTTCCTTTCACAGTAATCTAACAGAAACAGCCATTTAAGAGTATTTCATAGGGCTGTATTTAACCCTTTTTCACTCCTCTAAGCAATTTTTTAGAAAGTATTTCGAGATGGCCCTCTGTCTTTTCTAAAGGAGAAACACAACAGCATCTGAACGAATTGCGGGGATAAATAATCATCTACAAAGATGGAAGTGTAGACACCATTTCACTAACTGTAAATACCACTCCCAGAGTTTGTCTGGAAAAGAAATAGTTTATCAACTTAAGACACTCTTTGCTCCTTTGCAGAGGCAACGTAAATGCTGTATTGACCTGAGGTATTGCAGGAAATCCCAAAATTTTATCATGAGCCTTCCATCCAATTTAACAGGACAATCTTTTATACTTTAAACTGAAATGTGTTTGCTTTCTGAATACAGATTTTTTCTTTTACTTTGTAAAGGAATGTTTTATGCATGACTTGCTTGCCAGAAGATGGCTTAGTTGAGAAAAATATTTGTGACTACCTAAGACGGCATACAACTATGTCAGCTCTCTGTCTATTAAAAGCACCTGGTTCTACATACAGAGGAATAGCCGGACAGTTTTCCTCATCTTGAGAACTGGAACTGTTATCTCAAACAAAAGAAATGTCTGTCTTAGTCTGAACCATCCCACTCACTACGAGGAAAAAGAGTGGTGTATTGTTCTGGTTACTCAGATGTAGAAGAATGTACTATCTGAGTACTAAAGGGTGTTGAAAGACAAATACCGTATGATCTCACCTTTAACAAGAAGCTAAACAACAAAACAAACAAGCAAGCAAAATATAACCAAGCACACTGAAATAGAGAACAGGGGGACAGTGACTAGAAGGGAGAGGGGAGGGAATTTCAGGGGAAAAAGGGGAAGGATTTACAGGAACTAGTATAAAGGACACATGGACAAAAACTAAGGGGGGGTGGACATGGGAGGGAGGTAGGGAGCACTGGGGGGGTGGGCTGGGATGGGAATAAAAACAGAAAAATGTACTTGAACAATAATTAAATAAAAATAGAAATAAAAATAAAAAAGTGTGCGGCCTTCCTCACGTGTCTCCATTAGGAGGCGCTCTAGCAATATTTGGCCTAATTGGGTTTCAGTTGGCAAGCTGGCTAGTTGCTTTCACAGTGCTACAAAACATACTGAACTTTAAAAACCAGAACACATGCATTTCCTGTCCTTTTCCTTTCTCTGTCACAGCCAAGTGAATTTTTGTATATGCATCTCGGCATCTGTACACAACTCTGGTTCTGCTGATACATGCAAAGAGGGTTTCTTCCAGTAAGTACACAGGCCCAACAAAGAACTAAGTTTACCTAGAGAACTTAGGGAAGGTGCTGAATCACAGCAGGACGAAAGAAGTTAGAAAAACCTAGCCACCCATTGAGCAGGGACCAACTTACTCAAGTACACTTTCATAATCTGTATCTGATGTTATTACGCAAGAGTAACTACTATCATTTGGACTCTTACCACGTACTGAGACTGTTCTAAGAATCTGCTATACTCACCTATTTTATTTCTAAGTAATTTGTCATGTAACTAAAACTCACAAAGTGAAGTAACGTGCCCAAGTCATATAGCTAGTAGTAAATGGAGAAATCTGGTTGCCATCAAAGGGTGATATTTATTACTCAACCATGTTCACAAAGATTTCTTCCCAGACCTCTCCTACCACATCACTTTCCCCTTAATATCAAACGAGAAAACTTAAGGACAAACTGGAACACTTAGCTTGGTTTTCTACCTTCATTTCTGATATAAGGAGGCAGCTGGTCTATTTTTTCCTAGTGAAACCATTTCATTCTTTGATATCTCAAGCTGGCCATGAGTGGATTTTTAAGTTCCTTAAGCTCAGCTTCAAATCCTAAAAGTGGGCTTCAGGGTTTACGGGATAATAGCAGCTCGTTGTATTAAAATCTGTTTTTCAATAACCACACAGATGGATCCACAGGAAGAGATTCTGTACAAAAAGGAGCACATAACCCCGTGAGTACAATTGGAAGCTCCTACTTCCATGTCCTCGACCAACTTGTCAGCAGGGAGATAACGCCCAGGCTTTGCACAGCCCACCCCAGGGCAAACGCCATGCAGAAAACAGGGGGAAGCACTCCCCCTAATGAAAGGCAGCCCCACCTGAGCGAGGACATCCTAGGTAGGAACAGACCCGAGACCCTGCGGGGTCAGAGCGCTGAGCACAAGGAAATCAGCACTCAGGGACCTGAAAGGGGTCGGAATGAGAAATGACCATTTTGAAGAGCACTCCTGAAGGACAGCCAGTCACGTTTTAGAAGCACGGAGGGAAAGGGCACAAAACAATGGGGGAAACCAAGGTTCCTACGGAACAAATCTCAACCACAACATTAAACAACACACTACATATTCTCTCCCAAAAGAAACGCCAACTAGTACAGACACTGCACTTTACTACATAGTATTGACAGGTCGGGACATTCTGAAATAAGAAACCCAGTGATTTACTCTAGCCTCTCCTTCCAAGCTACATTACTTGACTTTTTTTTTTCTAATCTAAGAAAATCTGTTGTTTTAAAAGTAACAGAAAATATCAGACAACAAATACATAGTTAAAGAAGAAATGAAATGCAAGGATTTAGTTGCAAGCCACTTATTTGAGATACAATTCAAGGACAGAGGACAAAAAAAAAAAGGGAAAATGAGGCACAGCTGGGATGATTTAAAGAACGACTTAAAGGGCTCAATATTAATGAGTCGGTCACTATTGTGAGCAATGGGGCTCAGCTCCACTGGGCGCCCTTGGGAAGACCGCGCAAAGCTAAATTTAGAACTGCCGTGCTGAGGCCTGTGGGCAGGTGCTTTATTTTTCCTCCAACTCTGTCCCTTGTAGCTGGAGGGTCCTTCCTGGTGATTCCAGCCTGCCCTGTGTCCAGACTCTGCACATTAATATCCTTAGTGAACATTTTCAGAAAGGAAACTCTGTCTTAATGCTATGTTTGATTGAGGAGACAGATGCATGCAGAGAGAGTACAGCAATCAGAACAAACTGCTCTTCTACCCACCTCTCCACAACCCTCGTTACACTTCAAACATCCCACTGATACAGGGTGCAGCCAAGGGGGGCCCCCAAAAAAAGATTTGGAATGGTGTCCAGAATTCAAAGTGTACAGGAATATTGGAGAGACATATAAGATGTCCTCACCCCACCCTCCACCCCCAGGGTGAAGGGACCAATAGAGCCAGGGCCATTGAGAGCTGTTTTGCATAGCTATAGTTTTGCAGCTAATCTCTGGAATGATTATTTAACGTATCTATAACCTTTAACTGGTTTCATAGATGTGTTAAATAGCTGTGGCCAAGTTTTGAGCCAGGGAGAAGGGAGTGGCTTCAACTCAGGATGGATCTAGAGGCTGCACTCCTGAGTGAGAGTGACCTGTGAGAGTTTGGAAAAGATAGGCTCCTGGAAATGAGGCGATAACTGCCCAGGTGAAAGGGAAAACCACGGAGCTTTGCCAGAATGGAGGTCCCTGCAGCCAGGTGAAGAAGAAAGCCACATGCTTTTGGTGGAGTGAGAACCCCTGCAGCTTTGGTAGAAGAGGCCCACGCTGCCCCCTTTGGCCGTGGAGCCTGGGAAACAGGAGAGACTTTGACTGGAACTGGGTACAAAGAACTCTTGCCAGTGGACCATGAGAACGTACCACAGTACTTTGGATTAACTAGATCCTGCCTGATACAGCTGACAGTGCCAGCGGCCTGAAACACAGACCTGTGCTCTTTTCCTGATTTACGGTACCTGGAGTTGGGACAGTGGGAGAAGTAGGAGCACTGTGTGGGTGTAGGTGTATACCCTAAAGGACTTTGTTATTTTAGTGGAGGCGTTAGGCCTGAATAGCATTAAATAAACATTTCGTTTCCTTTTCACAAATCTCTGGCATTGAGAGATGTCTTTCCAATTGGCGGCGGACAGAAGGGCCCAGTAGATATTAGTATTCTGTCCTTGGGAGGGGCACCTGTTATGTAGCAATATTTGGCATCTCTAGGTGGGCCAGATATTGTATTGCCCCCCCCCACACCTTGTTCGGTAACACCACCTATTTGTTATCAGATTACTAACAAAATCCATTCATTCTCATTCCCTCCCTCTCTCTGTCTTTCTCCCCTCCCTTCACCTCCCCCACTACCCCGTCTATCCATTTTTATGTGTAATTAAAAGTCACACAATTGTTTTTTATTTCCAACTGCAGTTAATGTTACTTTTTTCATGAATTAGTTAGACCCTTGAACCAGTGGGCACAACAAGCCATAACACAAACCTGGACATCACCTTGAAACTTGTTCAGTCCCTTTGATGGCTTCTACACAGGTATAATCTGTTGACTCTTTCCGAACAATCTCACAAAACCATGTAATTCTTCCCATTCCCATTGCTACCATTTCTAGCTTGCATTACGACGAGAGCCTATTCTAACTCCACTCCACAGTGCTGACCTTGGTTTCTCCAGGCGAAACCCCATAGATGCTGTTCTTTCCAAACTCAGAGTCGGCCAGACCTCACCCTTCCTTTTAGAATGCTCCAGTAAGTCCCCACTGATGGTCAGGCTTTGGGCTCTGGAACATCGCAGGTGCTCTTCTCTCAGCATCAAACATTTTCTCCAAATGTCTCCCTATGGAAAACTCTACTCATCTTTCCCTATGAGCCCGGTTATCACTTTCTCTCCTCCGCTACTGCCCGCCTCTGGTAAGTGACCTTTTGCATCCTCCTCACACTTCTTACCACACTGTATCATAATTGCCTTTCCATCTCTTTTCCCAGTAGACCGTCAGCCCAGGGGCCAAGTTTTTCTTATTTACTACTGTGCTCCTAATGCTGAGTAGGAGCATCAATTAAATCTCATTTCAGGTAACTAATAATGTCCCACATGAGGAAATGAATATGTTTGAAGATTGAATGATTGTTGAGTATCAAGTACTAAGTACTAGGAAACCCAAATTTCAAGTGACCAGAGGATGCTTGTTAAAATATATAATAAATTTGAATGCTGATGGAAAAGTTACTGGAATAGAAAAACAGTGTATGAAAAGATTTGTTCCCTGGAGAGCATCACGCTAAGTGAAATAAGCCAGGCGGTGAGGGGCAAATACCATATGATCTCGCCTTTAACTGGAACACAATCAACAACAACAAAAAAGCAAACAAAATATAACGAGAGTCATTGAAATTAAGAACAGTCTAACAATAGCCAGAGGGGAGGGAGAGGGGACAGTGGGGGTAAGGGGTTTCAGGAACTACTATAAAGGACACATGGACAAAATCAAGGGGAAGGGTGGAAGAGAGGGAGGTGAGTTTGGAGGGGTTGGGGGGAGGGGGAGGATAAAATATGGACAACTATAATTGAACAACAATTAAATAATTTTAAAAAAAGAATATAGAGTTAAACAAAGAAAAAAGATTTGTTCCATATCATTGAAAATTTACTTGGAGGTGAAAATCATAGTTGATAATTTAGTATTATTTAAGCTATTTTTCTGGTATACCATATTTTAATTAGATTTTTTTTCTTGTCTGGTAATAACTTAATTGGTCCTATTATCTTCTTTTCACCAGAATTTCATGCGACCTGGTAACCATAACAGCGTACTCAAAGACTTAGAATTTGTCTTGTGATGTTAAATTTGAATTTAACGAGGTGGTGTAATTGAACATCGTCAATTAAGTATTATTCACTTTAGGATATGTATTAGAAAATTAAACATCAGAAAGAAAAGTAGTCCTTTTGAACTCATTAAAATGAAGTACATGTGAAATGATAAATGCATGCAAACATCTCTACATAGAAATAAACCACCATAACCTCTTGTTTGGATAAGAGCAATCTTTTGTTGCTTTTGCCCAGACAGTTCTGCTAGGAAACATTATAGGACTTCATAGTTATGAGGATGGCTTGAATCTGAGCACCACGTCCTTCTACTCCTAAGTGTTGTCAACTTGCATTTCAAATGTTTCAGCATTTTGCATCTACTATATGTATCCTAACTGTTGTTTTTTAACTTTCCATTTTTTGCAATAAGTATAGGTTTCACATAAAGTTGAAAATCACCCAGGAAGGTCCTGTGTACCTATCATTCAGTTTTTCCTAGTGTATTCATTAAAGTACAACATTAAAACCAGGATCTGACATTACTGCAATGTATTTACAGTTATGTTATCTATTATTTTATTACATGTGTAATTTGTATAACCACCACCACAATCAGGATACAGGACCATTTCAGCACCACCAAACTATCCCTGGAACAGCCCCAACTCCACTAACCTGAAATTATGGTAACCACGAACAGGTTTTCCTCTCTGTAATTATGAAATTTTGAGAAAACTATATAAAAGAAATCTGAGTATTTGACCTTTCGAGACTATCGCGCGTTCACTCAGCACGCATAGTCATTTCTTTTTCCTGATGAATAGTATTCCGAGTCCTGGCCGTACCACAGTCTGTTTCCATTTTCACCTGTTGGAAGGAGCTGGCGATTGCCAGACTTTTACTCTGATGACTACGCACCCGTGGTTGAGTGCACCTGTTTTCCTGGTCCGGGATACACGCCCAGGAGCGCTAAGGGGCTGGAGGTAATCTCGGACACCTGCCCACCACCTGCCCTGCGAAAATGCTGGCTCCTCCCCACCCGCTACGCCTTGGAGCAGACAGCTGTTCATGGTTCCCACTGGGAACCGCAGCGTCATCCAGCACGTAGCCTTCAGACCCCAACGTGTTTTTCAATTTCACTTTACATTAGCATTCTGCATTAGCTTCAGACATAATGTGTTTTTATGATCATATGGTCGGAGTAAGCGCCTGAACCCCGTTAAGGCCTGTATATAAACCTTTAAGATCCTGGCGGGCGTGCGCGCAGACTTGGCTCTGGCCGCAGCCATGACAAGCCTCACGCGTAAGTCCCCTGGCTTGTTAGAACCGCCGCTTACCGTGCACAGCGCTCTGCTTCTGCGTTTGGCCTTTCCTTGACCTCCATGCATGGAGCCAGTTTCAGGTTTCACCCTGGAAGCGCGAGAGGTTGCGGACCAACCACTGCAGAGCCAGTGGGAGATGGGAGCAAAGCATTTTGGGAAAGACGTCCTCTCGCGGCGAATTCACGTGGGAAGCTCTGCACGAGGAAGGCGGGCTAGAGTTAGATGCACCTGGACCGGCCGCTGAATGCCTGGGACACGGTGGAAGCACCAGCGGGGTTCATGAGACTGTTTAAGAAATGGAGCATAGCAGTGGGGTAGGGAAAAACAAGAGAGGCCTCTTTGTGGAGATAGTATGTCAGTTTATATCTGACAGAGTAAAGGAAGGTCGTCATCATCGGTGGGTTTGACTATGATTGTTTTGGAGAGTGTGAGTAAATATGATAGTGTTTTAAACGGAAAGAATGGCAGGAAGTTGGAGGACGGAGGATCATGGAATCTTGAGGAAAGAAAGGAGGCCAGTATACCAGGGCAATATTGAAAGAGGGCTGACGTGGCATGGGGCGGTGTTGGAAAAGGAAACTGAGTAAGAACTTACATGAAGTGCCATGGAAAGCCACTGTCAGCTTTACAGGTGGGATGACACAGTATAATTTACATTTTAAAAGCATCCTTGCTACCATGTGTATCATGGATTACCTGAGAGCATAATGGGAAGCAAATCAGAACAATGACTCTTCAGTCTCCTTCAAACTAGGCACCTTGGGGTCTTACACAATTCTCCCAGCATTTCTTCCACAGTTCAAAACACTATGCAAAATTCTTTGTTGGAATCACCATCAGCTGTCCTGTTGTATTTTCCTGAATCTCAGGGACAGTCTGAAATCTCTTCCCTTTCAACGGTGATTTTAATTTGGGGAAAAGCCAGAAATCGCAGAGCACCAATTCTGAGCTGTAGGGAGGCTGAGATAGCTGGGTGATTTAATGTTTTGACAAAATATCCTGCATGAAATGTGATGCATGAGCCTGCACATTGTCCTGATGAAGCTGCCAATCAGCGGTTGCTCATAGCTGCAGCCTTCTGAATCATCCAAATAGGTTCTGTGGAGGAATGTTCAAGCTTAATGCAAAATTTGATGCAGATTCATTACTCTACTTGCTCAGTCATTTGGAATGTGACAACCACACAGTACACATGCTCACTCAATGGCATATACTGACCACCCCCCCCCCACACTGACTAGTACAGTGAAGTCATTGTTCACACATGTGCATTCCAGTCCACTCTCCTTGGCTGCCAGGTTGCATTGATGTTGTGCAAACTGTTCTTGTTACATTAATGATGGTTGGATTTTTCCAGATACACATATATATATTTCATAATATATACTTATATTTTGATTTATTTTCCCTGTGATATAATTTCTATAAACACTTGTATCTTTTGTAACATACCAATGAGCAGATGGTGCATACATGGTGGACAAGAGCAGCAGTTCTGGACTCATCAGTTCAGTCCACCTCGTTTGAAAACTTCTCTATAGCACTTCTTGCATATTGGAATTTAGGAGCCATGGAGATGTGCTTCATGTCCTCCTTGGGAAAATTAATCTGTCATGTGGGTTGTCGGGAGAATTAAATGAGAATACAACTAAAGTGACCGTAACGGAGGGTATTTTGCACCTAGCGAAATGAAGTGTAATAGCGTGGAAAACGTTTATGGGAAATAACCATCAATTCTATGTGTGCAAAGTCAGGAAAGACGTGTAAAAAAGTGGTACCTTTCCTGAGCCTTGGCATATCAAAAACTCCTGCCCCAGTGAACAAAGCAAGTAAGAGAGAGCAAAATCACTTGATTTCATTGAAGGGGGGGAAATGCAAAATCCGGCAAATAAATAAACACTAACCTCAGTGAGAAACGCCTTTAGCCTATAAGACACTCTCATTATTTTCCAATAACATGAATAAAATAAAAAGTAAAGGTATATTTTCCAGAAGTGTTTGAATTCACTTACTGGAGTTGCTATGGATGCATTTTGCGAACTCATTATGCAGATGGTAAAGAGGGGCTTTTTCTGGTCGATCACACAATGAGAGGCCCCCTCTGTGCGTTGTTTACCCTACACAGTGCAGCGGGGAAGTGTGTACTGGAGATTCCCGCAAGGCCAACAACCTCCCTTGGCTGCCACTAAGAAGTCACGACCCCTTTCTCCTAGGATATATAGCTGTTCTCCCAATAAGAATTGCTGTAATGACTGACTGCTAATACAATTCTGAGGGGAAAATATTTTTCTATATTATCCATATTGCCTAAAATGTCATAACTTTCCTAATGGTGAGTCAAGTCATAGTGACTTCTTAAGCATTATTAAACTGAAAACTGCCAAGTTCCTCCCTTTGCATCAGTTGACCATGGCACCACTGTGACATCATCCAGCCTTACAAAATATTCTCCATCAAAAGAGGGATTCTAAACAACAAAGTTTAGGAAAATTCTGAGCAAGGTTTTGATGTTAGTTAATAACAGTACATATATAGAATACAGACCTCTCATTCTAACCCAAGAAAGTCTTTGTGATTTTCTAAGGCTTTTGACTTTATACACACACACACACACACACACACACAAATAACCAAAGAAATATAATTAAAAATGTAAGAAAACAAAGGGACCAATGTTCTTAGTACAAAAATGTCTTTAGCTAAGCAAAGGCTTATATTCGCCAAGCACATTGAAGCCTTTTATGATACGCAATTTGATTTCCTCTTTTTGATGACTTTTTTGTTAACAAAATGAGCATTTAATTAATTAACAGGTAAATATATATTTTTCTTATATGAGTGGAGGTTTTTTTTCCTACTAATATGTACTAGTTGAGTGACCATGAAGAATAAAATGTGTACTACTAAATCTTAAAAGGTCAATATTGGTAGTAAGGAGTTAAACATTTACTGAAATGGAAAAGTGTCACTATTAAATTAAAATATTGAGCTATCACCCCAAATTTTTGTCCCTAAAGTCCAGTTAATTTCCTGAATAAGATGTTAGTTCATTTAAAATTTGAATTTTTATTTTTTATAAATTGCTTTTACTGTACTATGAATTTTTATTTATACCTAAATTTCTTTATAAGTAGAGAATGTACACTGTCTAATTACTAATCTTTAAAGTATTTTGAGAATTCTTTATTGCCCAGTATATGGTATATTTTAGTAAATTTTCTCGATACCTTAAAACACACTATTTATTATACATCAGCTTACTATAGCACTGTATATTTTGGATTTTTTCTCTTTGTTCTTTTTCTCTAGTCACTAAAAAATGAGTTATCTTCAGTTATGACTATGTATTGATCTCTTTAGCATTTTAGTTATACTTTATTTATTTCAGTTATACTTTATTTATTTCAGTTATACTTTATTTATTTCAGTTATTTTAGTTATACTTTATACTTTTCATTAACATGAAAAGTACCCTGAAGAAATGTTTAAGAGTACAATAAAATATTCTTCATACTAGGTAAAATGTTGCACAGCAAATCTCTAGAAGTTTTCATTTTTCATAATTAAAATGTTTTGCCCATTTCCTACTCCCCCAGTCCTTGCTGTCTGTTTTACTCTCTATTGCTATGGGTTCGACGAGTTTAGATAACATGCATATCAGTGGAATTGTGCAGTATTTCTCTGTGACTGGCTTATTTTACTTAGCGTGATGTCTTCAAGGGCCATCCATGGCATATACGTCAGGAATTCCTTCTTTTTAAAGGCTGAATAATAGTTCGTTGTATGTATATACCTCATTTTCTTTATTCATCTGTATGTGTATATGTAATACTTATGTACACATAGATATATGGATTGATGGGTGCATGGCTGGCTGGCTGGATGGATGGATGGATAATCTGTCATAATAACCATTACCAGACACAAGAAACTCTCATGTCTGCTGCCTGCCTGTCTACAATCAGTCCTCTCCCCTCGACTCAGGCACCTGGCGATCACTGATCTGCATTTGTTACTATGGCCTTGACTTTTCTGTACTTTCATATAAACGAAGTCATACAATACACAGTCCTTCCTGTATCCCTTCTTTCATTTAATGCCATGCTTTTGAAACTCACCCATATTATTAAATATATCATTAGTACCTTTTTTTCTGAGTGGTATTCTCGGTTTGGACATAGCCCAATTTCTATATCTCTCAGCAGTTCATAAAACTCTTTTTCAAATAGAATTCTCAAAAGATGTTTTACTTCTAAATGTCACAAGTGAGCACCATTTCTAAAAAATATACTCAAAATCTGTCTTCTTTCCCAATTCCCATTGTTATCCAAAATCTACACCACTAGTAGTTACAATATACGCAGGAGTCACCGAGCGAGCACAGTGAGCCAGACAACTGTGCAGAAAATTCACCGTATATTGTTTCTAAATAAAAGTTTTACGACACACACACACACACACAAAATCTATCATAGATTCTCCAAAAAGTTTAGGTATGTGTCTGCATCCTATCTGGAATTCCCTAAATTAATTTTGGTTTTCGGAATGAATTTGTTTTGTTGTTGTGTTTTTTTTAATGATTTTTTAAAGTTAATTTTATTTAGTTATTTTTCAAGTAGAGTTTTTTGTCTATTTCTCCCATCCCAGCCTCCCCCGCCCCTTGCTCCCCACCTCCCTCCCATTTCCACCCCCCTTAGTTCTCGTCCCTGTGTCCTTCCTATTTGTTCCTCCAAATCCCTCCCCCTTTTTCCCCTTAACTTCCCTTCCTTCTCCCCTCTGGTCACTGTCCCCTTGTCCTCTATTTCGGAATGAATTTGTTAATGGAAGATACTTTCACAGTCATCTTGAGAAGATGCTAAATTTTTTTGTATTCCACAAGTGTCACTCGTACACATTTTTGTTCCTAGCAAACACCAGCTAGCTAGAGGCAACTCTCTTATTAAATGTAAAAAAAAAAAAAATGAGTGTCTCCATTTTTGAGCAAGGCGGTGCAGTATCATGGTTAAGAACACAAGCTCTGGAACAAATCCGGATTCAAGGCTCATTTCTTCCACTTACAAGCTGAATATTTGGTCAAGTTGCTTGATTTCACATAGATAAGCTGGAGAAATAACCGTACTCCCTTCAAATACTAATGAATATGTTACTTAATGCATATGATGTTATGTGCTTGAAATAGAGCCTTTTGCATATCCATTTCTCAGTATTTGCAGTATTAATTAGATAATACACTTGGTTCTGATCATTTGTATACTTTCTGTGTGTAAATGGAGTTAGTGAGTCCAATACAATATCAGAGAATTTAGCTATTACAATGAAACAAAAACAAACAGTTCTTTAAAACAAGCACTTCTATTTTTTTAATCTATTTTGGTTTCAACTGTACTAGGTTTCATTTTAACTACAAGAGAATGTGAATCTAGGGAATTAAAGAATTTAAACCCTGCAAGATTCAGATAGCACCATTTCTACTGGTTGGATTCAGTGAGGTGTCTGCTTTGCTTCTGAACAATTCCTGGGCCTATTCTCATGCAGATATTCTTAGCCTGTATATCTGAACTGCACTCCTGCCAATAGGCCTCTTATAAATTACATATTCTTATATCCACAGTGGAGATATTGACCTGGAGCCTAGTCATCTCATCAAAATACTCACAGGCTTTTTAGAAAAAGATTACAGATCTCTTGGTAATGCATATTCCTTATAAAGAAATAGTTTTTCTTAATATCAGAAATAAAGATGGAATAAATCATAATCCTCTATTCAAGGTCTGCACTCACAAGACTCATGTTCTTTTGGCATTTGCTTCATTCCCTATCGTTATAAAAACATTATTTAATAACATTTTCCATGGCCTTTATCCCTACTAAAATGTTGACTCTTAACATTGTACCATAGTCTAGCTTTGTCAGTCAGCTCTTAGACAATAAAACAGGTTTAATTATGTAGTTAAAGAATCCATAATCTGTCTCAGTTTTGTTAAAAATTTTTTTGCTTTGGTATTACAAAACCAAAGTCAATTTATGATAACGAGCTAAACAGATTATAGATTGTTTTCTTCAAATGGTTATCAGTTTTGACTCCTACTTGGGCTTTGAAAATCACTTTAATTATGAATACTTGTTAAAGGAGTAATTTTATAAATACACATTCTACTGTGATTAATAATAAAAATTTAATAGCAGGTTTCGGTCTTTGTGTCATCTGAGATAAGTGTAGAAGCACAAATCTCCTATCTTCTTGATTGCTAAAGATATTACAAAGCACAGCTAAAAATAACTGTGTACAATGAAGTCTGACCTTTTAAAGTTCACAAAAGTTTGAGGCCATCTTTTTACATGTCTGTTTCAAGAACCAACTGTTCTATAAAGAAGTTGAAGGAAAATAAGATTTAACTCTTAAAATATCTCAGAATAAACTTCCCTGGTTTTATATGCCGTTTCCAATTGAGTTATTTCAAAGTAATTTAGATTTCTGTATAATTTTATCACATGTTCATTTTTCCGTTTAAAATCCCCCTTTGAAAGAATATATACTTGTATGTTAACAAATGAAACAAAATGTTTACTTATTTCTAAAAAAAAAAACAATTACAGGGGCATGAATTAAATTTCAACATAAGAAATTACACTCAATGCATTTAGTGAGTATAAAACTTCAGTTGTCTGGATAAATGTATCAGTTTTACTGGAAATGTTGATGCTTCTTTTTCCTTAAGAAAGAATTAATAGTATTTTATGTTGTCCTTTCTAGATGAGCAATCTATCAGCCTTGCAGATGTTTCTGATTCATCAGGAAACTAATGAACTCTCAGTCTGTGCAAGTCCGTGCCCCAGAAAGAAGGAAAGGCCCACATGGTGCTCTGATGAAATGAAGAGTCGCTCTTTGGATAATTGATCTGAGACACTACTTTCCGAAAAACCGCATCTTTCCAATTTTTGCCGAAAACAGATTACAGAGCCAGAAAGATACCATTTTCTTCAGGCTTTTCCCCCTAGAAATATCTATATATTTACTAAATTATGCAAAAAGTGCTGGGCAGATTTTTACCCAATGTGGAAGAGTATTTGAAATGATTTGAGTTAAAAGGCACATCTTCCTTCCTGATGAAGTGTATGTCATCGGTGGTTGAATTCCTGTTCTTTTATGAAGATACTCACAGACTTCCTTTAAAGCACAGTCTTTGGAATCTACCTGAGTTTGAAGTATCACCACTACAAGATATTAGCAAAAGCCTTCAGTCATGAACGGCTCCAAGTTTCTCATCTGTAAAATGAGAGCAATAAATAAGTTCTATACTTCACAGGGTCATTAAAAGAGTAAATGAGATGGTGCAGCTGAAGTAGCCCGCAGCGTGTCTGGCAGATAGAAAGTATCCACTGAAGGTTAGTCAGTCAGTCAGTTATCAGCACCACTATTATTCTTAGGCAATTGTTAGCGCTTCTTGACTACAAGAAAGAAAAGAAAAGGAAAAAGAAAAGAAGCTAAATTGACCTCCTGAATAATATTGGTATAGACAGAAGGTATTTAAACCCCTACCGTGGGCAGTTTTCTCCACTGGTATCACCAGTTTATCCACCAAATGCACTTTAACATAGAGCAACTATGCACAATTACTCCCCACGAATCAATACATATTTATCAGCAGCCATTATCTATTTAGTGTCTACAACATAATAATTCATAAAGGTCCAATGGGAGATACTTTAGGGGTATAAGGCATGGATGGTCTGTGGTCTTAAAGAACTGGCATTTGGTGCTGAATTAGGACTGATTAATTCACATTGGTTATTCATGAATAATAGACTATAAAATTAAAGGCTAAATATCAAGGCCTAAAGTGTTGATGTTGTGGTGTTTTAGTGAGAAGTTCTCCAGAGGCAATGACAAAATCCAACTCAAATTAGATGAAATAAAAATATGCATTTATTGACTTGTATAAAAGGTCAGATATCAGGCATGGCTGGATCCAGGGATTCAAACAATTTCATCAGTTATCAGTTTCTCTTCATGCCTTTATCACATTTTCTCTGCCTTGACTTCATTTTCATGGAGGCCCTCACTGTAAACTGATGAAACTGTTGTTGGCATCTCTTGACTCATAAACTCAAACTGTATAGCAAAGAGAAGAATGTGTCTCATTGATCAAGCTCATCCTGAAACTGTAAACGAGAGGATGATGGCACGTAGGCAGGCCTGGCTCCATCTCTTCTGGAGCTAGAAAACATTGATCACGGTGGAGGAGTAATTTCTCAAAACAATATTTAAATATGGAAAATAATTTGCACACTTCATGACATTTCACCTCCATTTCTAGAAGGCACCATCTAAGAACCAAGATCATTGTCTACTTGACATACTGTTCCTATATGTGACAGTTTTAATAATAACTCCCTATCATCAAATAGAGACCTTATATTGAAATTATCCCAGGTTCTCAAAAAATGGGCTGGTTGGTGATCAGTTCACTGAGGCTGAAGCTGAAGAGACCAAGGTGTCCTCTTCTGAACTTTTTTGTTGTTCTCTAACTCAGAGACACTGCAAGTTCCCAGAAGGACCTATATTGTTTCATATCCATGGCTTTCTCCTCTCTCCATTAGTCCAGATGAATACTAAAATTAAACTGAATACCAAAATGAAAATTCATACAGCTTAGAGAAAAGTTACAACAAAATTTGTTTTGATATAAATGAAACATGGGTTCTTTCAAAGTGACCCAGTTTAACAGGCATTATTAATGTTGCAATGGCTAATTCTGGAAGTGATAGATAGATGATAGATATCAATATGTATTGATAAAGATTAATCAGCAGTCTGCTGGTTATTATTTGCAGAAATAAATTTCAAATATATTCACCAAACCAAGTAGAAAGTGGGGGAGAAAAATTTATACTAGAATGTGCAGGTGAAGTGCTAATTTCAGAAATAGCCTAATCCACGTTCAAACAATATCATGAGGTCTTTTCTCTCCTTCCTCCTTATGTAGCCATTTTCGGTCAGCTTTCCTTGACTGGTGTTCACTATGCTCTCTTTCACGTTCTGTCCACTAGGTGGCCCCTGACAGTCCAAAGTCACATCCTCACCACCTCAAGGACAAGGACCGAGAAAAAGATTCTTTTGATCATCTCATCAAAATCCAATGGCTACATCATCTTCATCATCACTTCTGACTTGGTTACATGCCTGTCCCTGAAGTCACTCTCTACGTATGAGAAAGGGCAGAGAGAAAGGGCTGTAATTCTTTAAACTGGGTAAGTCTGAGTCACAGAATAACTCTGAAAGCCTGTGGTGAGCTCAATACTACCACAACCAAATCAAGTGGCTTGTTATTATGGAAAAGTTTTTTTTTCCCTTGTAGTGCAAAAGAAAAATGTCTGCAAAAGAAGATTGTGTGGATAACTGGAACTTTCCAAAAGAGATGTCCATTACATGGCCGAGCGGAGGCTTGAGTGGAAACCCCAGCACCACTGCAGTCGCCCTTAAATCTTCTTTAGCAACAACTACTTAATGAGTGAGCTCCAAACTGTGTTTCTGTGTGCTTTCAAAGACTTTAAAACACTTCATTTACATATCAGCATTGTGAGGTAAATGTTACCATCTCCTGCTGCAGATGAGGGACCTAAAAAAAAACCCCCGAGATTTGCGCATGGCCAGAGGGCAGGTAAGATAAGGAGCTAATACACAAAGCCATGTCTGTCTAATTTAATTACCTTCCTATTTTAGGGACATCAGCCTGATTAAGTCAGGAGACATAAATTTCACTGCCTATAGGAGTGAGTCAGGTAATACAAATACCACAAAATGCATGGAGAGAGCAGGGTGGGGCTGAACAGAGTTGCAAACCCACAAGTTTTTTTCCAGAGGGCACGGCTTCTCCAAAATGTCAGGTCATTGTCGCATGTGCAAACCTACAGCCCATAAACACCAGGCCTTCCCATGTTAAAGAGAGGCTCAACACTGGAATGTTTGGTGAAAAGTCCTCTTATTTCAATTTGGCATTCAATTTATTAAAATGAAAAACGGAGGGCCAACAAAATATTCCTTTGGTCTGCTATTTTAAATAGCTTGGAGTCCCACACTCAATGCCAACATGGCAGAATTAAGTGTGTTTACTCCACCTTCCTTAACCTGCTGCTACTAGAATGAATATTTTAACGGGGACATTGTGCCATTTATTAGGTCCATGAGCTGCACCCCCATTTCTTTTTGCTCTCTTTCTTCGTTGCACTATTATGAAACCTCTGTACACTGTGAAAGGAAGTCGAGAAAGAGGCCAATAGCACAGAAAAATGTAGGAGAATAATCAGAAAGATTTTGTTTGGTTGATGTGGGAATGAGATGAGATCATTTAAGGCATGTTTCAGAGGTAGAATCGCAAGAGCTGAATTCCACTGGGTCGCTGAGGGAAAGCAACAGGTGGGATTGTCCTGATTTCTACTAAATGAAGACACTGAGGTCGACGGGGTTCACTTACATCCCCCTGGACAGCAGAGACAGACCTAAAAATAACCCAGGTATTTTGATTCCCCGTTGTCAGTTCCCGATTTTTAAGCTGTCAATAGGTTCTTTCTCTCTGACACTCTCAGGCTCTGTGTGTGTGTGTGTGTGAGAGAGAGAGAGACCCAGTGAGGTGACCAAAGGTAACAACCTCATTTTTGTGCATGATCATATGCATATCTGAAAATGAACCTGAAGGATGGATAATGGGTGCTGGGCATGGAAAATAACTAGGAAAATAACAGAACAAACACAATATCCACTTAAATCTTCTTTCAGTACTTAACCTTTTTGTTCTAAACTTTCAAAATTCACTCTAAAGAAAGATTTGAATACGTGTCTTCCTAGGATTACCTAAAAAATAGTATGTTTGTGATATTTTATCAAATAATATAGCTTTCGTTTGTACAGGTAAATTTCTGCCTAGCACTATTCTAATTTCCTTATTTTTCTCTCATCTATCCGTCACATTAGCATCTTTTCCTGTTCCTTAACATGCCAAGATTTTCCCACGTGGTCTTCCTACTGCCTGACATGTCCTTCCCCCAATTTTCACACCCCTGCCAATTTCTCTAGACTCAGACCCAGTTCAAATGTCTATTACTACTCAGACTAAAGTAACCCCCTCAGTTAACTGCTCTGTCTCATAACATTATCACGAAACAATTATCTCACATTTTCATTGCCTTTTATTATTTGTCTCTTCCCCTAGAATGCAAGTTCTACTTGAAGAGCCCTTATGTGTCAACGTCCCCACTGCCTTCCCGGATGTAGGAGTGGCTGACACATTCAAGGTACCAAGGTCTCTTTTGCACACGTGTTCCAAGAAGACAGAGACGGTGGGGGGGAAAAGTGCAGAGAAAGGTCAAAGCACTCGCTCCATGACTGGCTGTAGGGGAGTGTGACCACCGAATGGGAATTAGCTGACTCTTCTTTCCTGACTCACACCGGGCTAGACTGGGTCTGGCCTGTCGCAAAAGAATTCACGCCTGGTGGTGGATCAGATGAGATTCCTGGCTTCCAGTGAAACAACAAGGAGCTAAGCTGAGGCTGGCCAGCTTATTCTTCTCAATGATTCTAATCAGATTAGGTGACTGCAGCCCTAAAGGTTCGGCATGTAAAGACAAGGACAAACCAATAGGTGCATTGACTAACTTCCGTTCACATGGAAGGAAACAGCTAGAGCGAAAAGGAAGCTTTTCCCCCTAAATATCAATCAATAGTTATCCTTGGAATGAGTCCAAGTTCTTCAGCTCTAATTACAGATGGCAAAAAGTCAATGATGTGGGGGTTGAAAGAGATTTCTTCAAGTTTATTTACAGCAGGTGTTCCGTTTTTCAGTCCAGTATTTTCCTCCAGCGTTGTAAAAAAAAAAAGTAATTCCAATTTTGAAGCTTCTTGGTGATGTGTGAAGGTCACAGGAACTAATGATAAAGGACGAACAAAAGAAGATAAATATGCCCCCGCATCTCAGCAGAGAAAATGAGACCAGTGTTTACATTCCGGACACCCATCAGCTTGGGCCCCGAGAGCTGGTTTCCTCTGTTCATCGCTGCTCTTTCAGAGCCTCCAATACTAAAAGAAGACAAACAAACCATCGGCGGAAACTAATCTATCCACATTCAATTAAATTGTGAAGCAATTACATTTTTTCCCCTCAAAGCATGCAATTAGTACCCTTTGAAAGTTTATTCCAGCTCCAGGAGGAAAACAGAACCTCTGAAAATACATGTTGAAAGCGAACTAGAGAGAGTATCATCACCCTTTCTTGCCCATCTGTAGTCTCCCTCCTTGGGCCCCACTTCCATTTCTGTGGTCCTTGGCGCCTCCCTCAAATGACTTCCTGCACGTCACCTTCCACAGGTGGAGCTCAATTAGACAGCCATCCCCGGGTGGGGAAGGTGACATACAGGAAGTCATTTGAGGGAGGCACCAAGGGTTAAGATCTGAGAATGACCTCGAGGTTAAGATCAGAGAATGCATAGAGGCAGCACAGTAAGTACAGCAGAACAGGGATCCCTAACCCCCCCCCCCCCCCCACAGCCCAGGACCACTGTGGTCCACAGTCTGTTAGGAACCTGGCTGGAGCTAAGCTCACCTGAGCTCCGCCTACTGCACCCTCCCTCCACCGCCCATATACCCTCCCCCTGTACCATCTTCCACAAAACCCATCCCTGGTGCCAAAAAGGTAGAAGACACCCTGGACTTGGAAGAAGAAGTGATTTCTGGCTCTTTTTGTTGTGACTCTGGGCAACCTAGCTTCCCTGTCCACACTTCAGTTTCCTAATTTTTAACTTTAGGAATTTTGATTTACATCAGTGTTAGCATAGGACACTTTCTAAAAACTTTGCCATCCATCTCTTAAAGAATGTCCCCACCCACTCAAATTCCAGATGCTCTAAGTTGAAACAGACAGTTGCAGTAGGAGTGGGGAAGGGTGAAGACAGAGTGGTCCCTCTATAACCCCATAGACCCTCTTGGGTGCTTGGGTACAGGTAGAAAGCCACCGAGTTTGACCGTCTCTCAGGTTCTCCCCACAAACACTGTCTCAGCTTCTTGCTACTCTAGGAGTATGGTCTGGAGAGGTACCAAGAGATCTCAGTGTGTACTCAGGGATCTGGGTGAGCCTTGAAAAGTTATTCAAACTCTCTGGGATGATAGTTTTCCATTTTGCAAAATGGGGGAGATAAAAATAAATGTATTTTTGTTTTTAAATATCAGCATATTTTTTAATAAAACATTCTCGGCAATGTCTCTATAAAAAAGTAGATGTCATCTCTCTTATCTCTATAACTACTTCCTACCACTTTCCAGAGCAAAGATATACCATAATCATCATTCATCTTTTCATTGAACTTTGCGGCATCACCTTTTTCTTGCTGCTGCAAATAATGATGCAGTAAATATCCTTCCATATATCTCCTTCCTCACGTCAAATGAATATCTGGATCATGAACTTGAAGTAGAATCAGACATTCAATATTCTCCTCTTACAGTAGATAATATCTAAGTACCAAAGTTATTTTGCCAGTTTACACTCCCCTTTTGCTAGAACTTTATCAATACTTGAATTCACATTTTTTAATTCAAGAAATTTAAGAAATAGGTAAATTTTGTGTTAATTTTCATTTTATTTCTAAGCTAGTACAGAATCTCACAATATTAGGTGCTTAATATGTTTTTGGACCTATCTATTGTTTTACTTATAAATTAAATGAACATAATAAAATATTATATAATTATTTTTTTATTTTTATGTTAAGCAATTACTCGAAGTTAAGAACTTACAATTATAGCTAAATTGGGAGCTGATGGTAATGGTAGAAAAGTTTAGAATCCGGTCTAACAGGAGATAAAGTTTCATGTTGAAATGAGCAATTCAGTACTACTTTGAAGTTGGACAGATCTGAATTTAAATCTCAGATATCCCAATTAGCTATGTTACCATGGAAATCTTGCTTTACCATACCATGCTTTTGTTTCTAATATATGGAGTAGAGATGACATAGGCTATTTTTCAGGATTATGCAAAATGTGATTCTCATATAATAATAGAAGAGGGCTAATTTGGCCCCTAATAGCCACCGGGTATTATTGATTGGGCCTAGGCAACCCGGATCCCCCAGACAATGCCAGTCTGGTAAAATACACCACCCACTTGCAATATGTTTTTCATTTAATGCATCCAAATCTCTATGAAGCAGATACCAATATAGTTTTTGATTTTGCATAATCTGGACACAAACACAGTTTTTAAAAAATTTCTAGAATATACAGATCAAAAGAAGATATTTCTCACAGTGAATAATTGTATTTTCAGCCCATCACCTCCCCAGCAGCAGAGGCAAAAGCCAGATCCGTGATACACCTTTGCTTAATGACCTTTGAGCAAACTTAGCCTCCGCTTCTGACTGCAAGATGAATTGAAGCCTGGGGTTTAAACGAGGACGCGCACAGCCTCAGCATTTGTTTATCTGCTCATTGTCTGGAAGAAAGACACGGCAAGGCTTGCAGGTTGGAAGATGGGGCAAAATAATTACAGTGTGATTTGCTCAATTATTTTTAATGCCACGAATCAGACAACAGCCATCTGGCATTTGGCAAGAGAAAAATTCATGCACTTAACTCTTGGGAAATGCTAGGGGCTTGACGAATATTCCAAAAGATGAAGCCAAGATTCCATGTCAATAAAATAACAGACTCGCTAACCTAGCATTCTCACCTGTGTTCCCACCAGCATCTGACACCAAGGATCTCACTTCCCAAAATGTTGCGGTCCCTTTCCCAGCGGTCTTCATTGAGACATCATTTATTTTTCAGACATACTGAGGAGAGTTTCTAGAGAAGTATCTCTGGCAGTTATTCTATCAAAATATTGCCCCACTAAAAAGTTAAACAGATTAGCTCAATGCATTGTGGAAAGTATAGTATATGTAATGTTTATGTGAGGTTATGGTTGTGTGGTCATGAAACCATGAATCAGGAGATTCAGTATCTGAGGACTGCTGGTATTACAAATCATGATTTACAACCAAATATTGTTTCATGGGAGGGGTCTCTTTTCTGTGCACACACACTGAAAATCGTTACAGGTGGTCTGAGTCATAAGTTCCTGGAAAATTGTTCAACAGAGGGGGGACCCAAACAAAACTGGAATTTATTTATAAAAACTTGTGTATTTATTCTTCTGTGTTTAAACTTCAGTGACCTCCAAAGAATGCTCCATTTGATGCAATACACCTGTTGAGTTGTTTTTTCCGCTGCTCAGAATGATTTTTGAAGTTGTTGATTTTGATGTCTCTTAGTGTTCCTGCCATTTTTTGTTTCACTTCTTCCACATCAGCAAAATATTTTCCTTGAGGACTTATGTCATCTGGGGAAACCGAGAAAAGTCAGTAGGGGTGAGATCAGGTGAGTAGAGGGTCATGCCCTTTTTGGTCAAAAACTGCTAAACACTCAGTGCATTGTGGGCCAGTGCACTTAGAAGTTACCCATCATGAAATGGGCAAAGTCTTCAAAAATAAATTTCACTGAAGCTGGACACAGCCTCTCACAACAATGCCAGCTGGTGCACTGATACAGATGGGTTCCTAGAATATTCACCTTGTAGGGGAAGCCTGTACTACAAGGCGCTTGCCCTCCAGAAGAAAATGCTGGGTTTTTGTATCCACCCTGGTGTCCTTTTAACCCTCTCAACATGACGATGCTCATCCCCTCCTGAACTTGATCCAAAAACCTTTAGTCCTCCTCCCATCCTACTTTTCTCTAAATTCTTCAAGACCAAACCCAAATAACGAGCAACACTTTCTTTCATGTTGTGAAAGAGAAAAACTGACAGCTTTTGTGAAGGCGTAATCTTCTTCATCTACGGGCTGGAGGGAAAGGCTCAGCTACAAAAGTCCTAGTCGCGTGTGCTAAGGGCTGAGGTAACACAGAGGAGGGAGATTCCCATCTGTCTACGGGCCGGGGGAAGGTCAAGGGCGGGCCAGGAAAGTATGTGTTGGAAAAGTGACATTAAGGGGGATCATGAAAGATGAACAGTTTTCCGGAAGAAGAAAAGATGAGTTTCAAAGGTGTGATTTTTTCCTTTCTCTTAACTATTCCTATGCATACTTTTCTCCCATGCATCTATTAACTTCATACAATTTGTGGTTGTGTATTGTGTCTGTACATTGTCTTTTCAATCATGGCATATTCATTGGAGGTAAACTATGTATTACACTTTCTTATTATTCTTAACAGAGATATTTATTGAGTTATAGATACTTAGCAAAGGCTAGGGGTTTTTTTTTACTATTGATGGAAAGGTGACAAAAATGCTATCATTTCTCTCTTTTTCCTTCCCCCACGAATCTAATTCTTTTATGCTAAATTCAGATTATGCTTCTACATGGCTACACATAAACACTCAAAATCTCCAGCCCATAGGAAGAAAGTGTGGTAACTGTAACTCTGAAGATGCTTCTTTATTTAAAGGGAGCTTGGAATAGAGTCTGGAGAAGGGAAACTCCACACATGATCATAGACGTATTATTTGCAGATTAGCTACCATATGGCATGTTTAATTGCAATGCTAAAACAACAGTGAGACTCAAATTGATGGTTCATTTTTAAGTTTCAAGTTATAGAGCCTTCTCAACATCATTTGAAAAGGGCCGTGTTTTGACTAACTACCCAAATTACTGAAAGCATTTTTTCATTGTTTAAAGAATGAACTAGAAGTTCCAAAAAAAATGGTTGAAAGCTTAAAGGGGAAAAAAGGTTTTTTAATTGGATTGATTTTTCATTCATCTCATGAAGTCACAATCTCCTCGCCCCCTTTCTTTTCTTTATTTCAAGCAAAACCACAAATAGGAAATATAAGCACGTCGCTAGAACATGAAATTTATAATCTTCTTTGCCATTCATCTGAACCCAACAACGGAAGCATGGAAAGTTAAAGAAGAAAAATGTTAACACTAAAGCCCCAGAAAAATATCATTTGGAACCCACCCTGGGAGTCTGGACAGTGAGGAGACCTCCCTGGTCTGGGCAGGACCAGACCCTGCTGTGGGTCACTGTGACGGCAGCGAGACAAATTTCAGGGCTTTGTAGGACGGAGTGGACAATGGCGTTCACATAACCCCCCTTTATTGTCCACTGCAATGGTCCACTACCCTTCCACATGACTTTTACAGCTTTTAAATCTCTATGTAAAGGTGGATATCTTTAATTGTCTGGAAGTTTAAGAGCCTCAAAGCTGGCACTGTGATGTGCTTGAGGGAAGGGAATAATAGTTGCCAAATTTTCGCCTCCCAGACTCTGGCAGGCTCTGCTGTGAGTCAGTCTGTTCTCTAGACTATGGGTCCAAAGCAAGTATCATTTAGAGCTTCCTGAGAGTATTTTAAACACTACGAAATCAAGTTTCTCACTCATATGTTCGTAGAGATACGTTTACGGAGAAAGCAAGTGAGGAATGCTCCTAACCAGAAGTGAACTTGAACCAAGAGAAGCGTGAATATCGCTCACCCACTCCAAGGACCAACATGCAGCTTCTCATTCATAAAATGTGAACTGCTACTTTGGTTTAAGGATTTTATTCCTTATTTATTAGTGCACTCAGATTTTGTAAACAAACAAACAAAAAACCTTGGTATTATGAAGTAAATATTTGCATTCAGTCCCCCACCCAAATACATGTTGAAGGCCTAACACAGTGTGGCTATATTTGAAGATGGAGCCTTTATGGAAGCAATGAGGGTAAAAGGAGGTCTTACGGGCTGGACCTTGGACTATTAGGACTGGAGTCCTTAGAGGCACTAGGCAGCTCACTTGCTCTCTCTCTCTGTTCCCTGTTGCTTAGAGGATAAGCCATGTGAGGACACAGCACTCTCACCAGAAGCTGATTCTGCCGGACCCTTATCTGGGACTTCCAGGCTCCAGAACAATGAGAAAACACATTTCTGCTATTTAAGTCATTCAGTATGTTGTATTTTGTTATGGCAGCCCAGTCAGACACTCACCAACACCAAATAACCTCAGGCTACTTACAAAAGCTGTAGCCAGACTAATAATGAGGAAAAATTACTCTTCTGAATGACTATTTTATATTCATTTTGTTAGGTTATGATTAAGTGATATTACGATATTATTCTCAATTTGTCTTTTGCTTCTAAAGTGATTTTGGGGGGAACAAATGCAAACCAGAATACTGCAGAACAGCAAACCGGGTGCAAGTTTAGAATTTATCTGCAAGATTGAAAGAATCCTCATGCATTTGTAACATCATTTTATGTTACCTCTCCGTGATTTGAAATTGATGTGTATGTGACCCAAAGTTGGTTACATTTCTGATTTTTCCTGAAAACTAGGCTATTTGTTTTATTTTTTTATTGTGACATATTTTGGCCACAAGAATGCATCCAACACGAATGTATAATTACATCATTTATGTTTCATTAAAAAGTAACATGCATTGAACCACTATGAAGATGCTTATTAAAATTTTCTTAGAAGGTCCCCAGCTCCCTTCCTCGATCAGATCATCCCTCTATCCCTGGAGGTAATCAATATACTGAACTGTGCTGAATCCTGAATTATCCCTAGCCTGAGCATGTGCCCATCACCCCCAACCCCACTGGTTTCTTACTGGAGATTGGGTGCATCTGTATCTTTTTGTCACTAAAGTAATCCAGAGAGTTCATTGAGCCCTGGGCAGGGGTGGGGGAGTTGAATTTAGCTCTGCAGCTTCCTATCCTATGCAGCTCAAGGAAGAGACGTTGGGAGTTGGAGGCAGGCCTTCACCTGTTCTGTGTCCTGATCCTACTCAGAGCACCAGAGATTTCCCTCTGTGCTCTGGCCTGGCTTTCCGGTCTCTCATCCTCGCTCCTCATAAAGATGCTCCTCACTCTGAGATGTGACTGGTCCTCGCTGCACCCCCATTTTCACTGCACTGTGTTGGTCCTCCGGTCCCTTTGAAAACAAAATATTTGTTCTACACTTGGCAAGTATGCTCTTCCATGCTGTGAGGTATCTTTTTATTTAGCTGATATTTAAGTATTTGTATTCCTCTGAGGATTAATGGTATTGCTCACTTTCTGTTGGTCCAACCATTGACAACCTTGAAAAGTGCTTATTTTAGGCTTTGACCAATTAAAAACTATTTGTTAAAATTCTTTAGTACATTTTGTTGATTTTTTTGTCTCTCTTGGCTAGGAGTGCTTTGCCATTTTGCTGTGTTAGTATTTTTAAAATTATTTTTAATGCTTTGTTACTTGTGCTGATAGGTAGTATTTTATTGAATGGATGCACCAGTTTGAGTATCCACTCACCTGTGAAAAAACGTGTTGGTTTCCAGTTTCTGAAAATTATGAATACAATGTGTAAACATTTGCATGCAGGGTTTGCATGGACATGTTTTCAGATCATGTAGGTGTCTATGAATGTGATTGTTGGAAACTATGGTGAGACTATGTTCAGCCTCATGAGACACTAGGAAACTGTATCTAAATTTTCAGTACCATTTTGCACTTCCATCCCCAATAAATGAGATTCTGGAACTCTACACTTCTGCCAACAATTGATATTGTCAGTTTTCTGGTTTGTGGCCATTACCAGGTGCACTGTGGTGACTCTGTCTGAATTTGCATTTCCCTAATGACAAATGATTTTGATCTTTTCATATGTTCATTTGTCATCTCTATCCTCTTTGGTAAAATGTCTGTTCAGATGTTTTTCTCCCCATTTTAAAAATCCACTTATTTCTTATTTTTGAGTTTTAGGATTTCTTAGTATGTTTTGTATACAAGTTCTTTATCAGCTATATTTTGCAAACACTTTGTCAAAGAGACTTTTCAATTTATTCACAATCTGTCAGTAGAAAAGAAAGTTTTATTTTAAGATCTAATTTTTTTCAAGAATTGTTCTGTTTGTTTTGTGCCCAAACACTCACCACCACACCCAAAGTTCATGTAGATTTCCTCATCTGTTTTCTGTCAGAAGTTTTATAATTTCATATTTTAAGTTTAGTTATATGGTCCATTTTGAATTAAATTTTATTTTATTTTAAATATTTATTTATTTGTTTTTTTTTAGAGAGAGAGGAAGGGAAGGAGAAAGAGTGGGAGAGAAACATCAATGTGTGGTTGCTTCTCATGTGTCCTCTACTGGGGACCTGGCCTGCAACCCAGGCACGTGCCCTGGCTGGGAATCGAACCAGCAATCCTTTGCTTCACAGGCCCGTGCTCAATCCACTGAGCTACGCCAGCCAGGGCTGAGTTAAATTTTATAAAGGGTACAAAATCTTGTCTGGGTTCTTTTTTATGTATGGATACACAGTTGTTTCAACAGTCTTATCTCATGAAAAGACTGCTTTCTCCACTGAGTTGTCTTTGCCTTTATCAAACATCACTTGGCTGTGTTTGTCGATCTGTTGTGTGAATTTCTGTATTATTTTCCATTCATCTATTGTCTACTGTTTTACTAATGCCAGCTGTCTTGAGTATACTACTTTGGTGGTTAAGTCTTGAAACAAGATAGTGTGAGTCAATGTTTTCCTGCTTCTTCAATATCATATCAACATCAATATAAGATACAGAATTAGTGTACTGGAATTTTGATTGGAATTGTGTTTAGTCTACTGATTAAATTAACATAAATTGATATCTTAATTCTAATTCCAATCCATGAACTGAAATAACTCCATTTATTTAGTAAGATCTTTGATTTCTTTTATCTGTTTTTTTATAGTTTTCTACATATAGACTGCATATATTATTTAATTTATACCTTAGCATTGCATTTTTTGTTGTTGATGTTGTAAACGATATTGGCTTTTTAATATTAAAATCCCATTGTTCACTGCGGAAGGCAGGAAAGCAACTGACTTTTGTATATTAATCTTGTATCCTATAGTCTTATTACACATGCTTGTTACTTGCAGGAGGACTTATTTTTGTTGTGTTCTTTTCTAGATTCTTTAAGATTACTTACATAAACATTCATGTCATCTATGAATAAAGAAAGTTTTATTTCTCCCTTTACAGTATGTATACCTTTTCTATTTAGGTATCTCATTCCATTAGGTAGGACTTCCAAAACAATGTTAAATTTGAGTAGTGAAAGAACATTGTTGCATTGTTGCTGATTCAGGTAAATGCATCCATTCTTTCTCTTACTACTAAATATGTTAAGTGTAGCTTTCCTCTGCTTCTATCTTCTAAAAGAGATTGTAGATAACTGGTATTATTTCTATTCCTTAAATTTTAATACAATTCACCAGTAACACCATGTGAGCCTGATGCTATATTGAACTATTTTAATTACTAATTCAATCTCTTTAATAAATTTGTGGTCATGAATTTGTTTGTAGTATTCCTTTATTATACTTTTAATGTCCATGGAGACCGTCTCTTACCTCCTTTTGACTTTGTTAGCCTGGCTAGGATTTAGCCACTTCATTGATCATTTCAAAGTACCAGCCTTCGGTTTAACTTATTTTGTCTATTTTTTCATTGATTTCAGCACAAATTTTTAACATTCCTTTTCTTCTATGGCCTTTAGGGTTAGCTTGATCTTTTTTTCTAATTTTCTAAGGTAAAGGCTATTGATCAGATCTTTTCTCTTTTCTAATATATGCATGTAAAGCTATAAATTCCCCTCTAAGAATTGTTTTCACTGCATTCTACAAATTTGGATTATTTATATTTTTATTTTAATTTAGTTCAAAACAGTCTTTTAATTTTTCTTGGAAATTCTCCTTTGACCCACGGGTTATTTACTAGTGTGTTGTGTAATTTCCAAATATTTGGGGGGGGGGTTTCAATTATCATTTAAATTAATTCCTAGTTAATTCCATTTTGGTCTGAGAATATACTTTGATTGCCACTTTTGAAATTTGTTAATGCATGTTGTATGGCCTAACATCTAACATCTTGGTGAATATTCCATAGGTGCTAGAGAAGAAAGTATATTCTGCTGTTATGAAATGGAGTAATCCCCAAATGTCAACTACATAAAATTAATGGGTAGTATTGTTCACTTCATTTGTATCCTTACTGGTTTTCTGCCCGCTTGATCTATGAATTACTGAGAGAGTGGAGGTTGAAGTTTCAACTATAATAGTGGATTTGTCTTTTTCTCTTTTTATTGCTGTCAGTTTTACCTCATGCAATTAGACATCTGTTGCTAGGTACACACACATTTAAGATTGTTAAGTATTCTTAGAGAATGCATTTCTTTAGCATCTGCATTGCCCCTCTGATCCCTCATAATTTTGCTTATTTCAAAGTCTGCTTTGTTTTAAATTATTATAGGTAGTTCAGCTCCTGTTTCATTATGTCAGCATGACATAGCTCCCTCTGTCTTTTAACTTTTAACCCAGCTAAATCTCCATATTAAAAATGAGTTTTTATTAGACCAGCTATAACTGGATCTTGCTTCTCTGTTCTTGTTTTTACTTACTCTGACACTCTGTTTTTAGAACTTTCATACCCAAATGATTATTGCTATAGTTAGATTAATACCTACCATGCTTGAAACTCTTCTCTATTCTTCATATTAGTTTTTTAAATAATTGAACATTTTTTTCATTTATGGTTGATGGTCAATATTATATTAGTTTCAGGTGTACATCATAGTGGTTAGACATCTATATAACTTATAAGGTGATCCGCCCAGTAAATCTAGTATCTACCTGGTACCATACACAGTTATTGCAATACTATTGCTTGATCTTTTTTCTGCAAAAGGGTATTTGTATTTAAGAACACATTGAAACAATGCCTTCTGAGAATGTTCTGTTCCAGGACTTAAATAATAACATTTGAGGGGAAAAGTTACTTAATGCAGTTAAAGCTCAAATATTTTAGGATTGAATTTATTTTCTTTCAAAAGGGTATTTTCTAAACCCAAAGAAAATAAAAAAAATAAGTGATGGTTTTCCCTAAGTAGCCAGAAAGTATTGGGAAAATAATGCACAAAACTTAAAGACAATAATTAGGTCTCAAGGTCATGCAGGCTTTCCAATTGTGACTTAATTCAACTCACATCCTTTTTCCCCCACTCTGAAGCAATGTTTGTGGATGTTAAAATAAAGCCAAGTCATTTGTATTTACCAGAATTGTGTCTGTAAAATTGTAAACATTTTGCAAGTGAATGTCCTTGATTTATCATTTACTTCCAGTGAACTCAATCCAATATGAAATAAAGAATACTAAATTGGCACACACAAACATTCCCTGCTGTAACTGCCTGAGGTACATTCATGCAGAAGAAAGCTCTGAAGAATTTCTAAAATATAGGTGGATAAATTGCCTCTGAACAGAAAACGTTTCGAATTTCTCTTAGTGTCAAAACTCCTTACTGGTCATATAACTGATGTTTTCATTCTAAATATAAACTCTGACATGTAGAAATGATGATTAAAGGACATCAAGACAAATCCTATTTGGCATTTGTTGCTGCATTACTTATGGGGAGCTGAACTCACTTTGTACAGGGGGAGTCCCACAGACTCCTGTAACAAATCCTGAGTGACTTCTTATGGAGTAAGCAAACACTTTATTACATAGGTTCCTGTTTTAACTTTCCCAATACGTTATAAAATGATATCTCCACTTTTTTTTACTCAATTAAACTGATACCTAAGAAGGCTAAGAACTTCAATGCCTCTACCATTTTGCCTCTGAGCTAAATAGAGGTCATGCAAGCTTAGTTCAGTAAGTTTAATTTCTGACTAGCAGTTAAATTGTACACTCAGAGAGAGTGAGACAACTTCTAACCTACCTCAGAGGTGTTCCTTTTACATTATTTTATTCAGTCATTTGTTATTTTATGTAACAAATATTTATGGAGTGCAGATTCCTTGGACATTGAAAATTTGAAACAAGACAGTTGAATAAAGTCCCTGCCTCATGGAAATCACCTTCTAGTGAAGATGACTAACAGTAAGCATAATAAAAAAGAAAAACAAACAAGTCAGATAATTTCCAGTAGTGATAAATTCTGTGGAAGTGCCCACATATAATAGAGAGGGAGTTAAATTTATCCAGGGTGGTCAAGGGATAGTCCCCTTTTTGTTGCAGAATTAGCACTGAAGTTGAAAAAATGCAAAACAGACCCTCGATATTTTGAAGCCTGAATTCCATACCTGTCAAGCCTTGAGTTTGGTAATTCAAATTCAAATTCAGATTTTCTCTCCATTTCCTGAAGATTGCTTCAGAGGGAGAATCATTGAACTCTGCAGAGAGAGATGCATCCTTCTATTGCTAATATTCTTTTTAGTCACAGGTATTGCTTTATAATAAGAACATTTTTTGAAGAATTGGCTCCTGTGACAGTGTAACTTCAAAGAAAAGGATATTTTTTCCTTGCTTGTTCCTTATCATTTTGAAGGGCCTCTTCTCCCATTGTTCGCCTTGTTGAACATGGTTCTAACCTTGAGAGCAGAGTGGTCTGCTTGTAGGAAGGGGTGTGTCAATTTATGACATGGTGGTGAGTTTCTTTCTTACCTAAAGTGTTAGGAAACCCATTAGGCAACTAGGAGAGTGGGAGAAAAGTAATCAGGCTACCAGATAGCCATGGGGGCATTATTGTGTAGTTGGTTTTCCTGAATTGAATGACTGTTCATAGCTTGTATGAACCAAATACTCCCTCTTGTTTACCTATAGTATAATGAAAAATAATACAGGCTAAAATTACAAAAGTTAAAAACACTCCAAAATTCCTATCCCCATCATAATACACAGCTATATTAATTATCTGCTCGCTCTACTGAGGCAACTCTTGAGTTAAATTTTTATTTGCAATATTTCTTGATGGCATCAAATAAAAACCCTGTGTGTAGAGGGCAGCTGGAAACTTGCCTAACAGTGGGGAGAGTGGACCACTCACAAGAAAGGCTTTGAGAAGACTCTTTGAAGGACAGAGTATCCAATGCCTACAAAAACGCTGAAACGGCATTGTGAATTGTGGTTCCATATGGTTCTGCTATGGCAAACTATGATTAAAAGGATATTTATATTCTTATTACCAAAATGGTACAGACCTCTTTTTCTTTTGCTTTTTATTAACTGAAGTGATATAATCTCTAAAGGTGAGAACAGAGCCATCTGCTCTGGTTGCTTCCTTTAATTATCTTGTGTTAGCTTAGACAAGCTGTTGTTGGAGATTTATTGCAAAGAATCTCACTTCACTGGTACTTAGGCCCGATTGTGTAAACATGGCCAAACCTCTGTAGCGTCTGTATATCATTTTGAAAGAGCTGTATTCCCAAAATACAGCTCAAAATCTATAAAGGAGACACGATGTGACAGGCGCCATACACAATATATGATTGCTGAAGGCAAGATCTGGTAACTCAAACCACTTTTCTGTTAGCTCCTTTATATCTTGTCTGAATAGTCATTATAGCTCCCTGATATTTTGCTCCACAGATGTTCAGGCCTCTGTTTCTCCTGCACCTTCTTTGTAAAGTCCCTTAGGGATGGTTATTTAAAGAATAAATGTTTCCTGTCTCCCCCCACGTGCTGTCTCTGCGCAATGGTATTAGATAGTGGTGCTTTCTTCTCCGAGAATCAGCTGAGAATCAGGTGTGATTTCATTGGCTGACTAAATAACTCCAGTTAATTTATTCAATCACCTGAGATCTCCAGAACACTTCAGCGGCTCATCAGCATCGATGTGAGAAGTCACTTTGCCATCTTCTGCACCTCCCAACACAGAGAAACTTCAGAGGGTTTTCAGAGAGGCGTAGGTGAAGCAGAAAGCTGGATGGACATAATCTGACAAATGTGCTCAGATTTATCTACACATAGTCCTGACTTTGTATCCCTCAACCTCATAAAAAAATTTGTGCACTCATTCACAAAAAAGAGGTTAAAGCAAAAATACTGAATTTCAACCCAGTAAATATAGTGAGAATTTAAGGTGTTCACTTAATATTTTTATTATTGTGGGAAACAACCTTTTATTTTTTCTGTGACTTCATTATGGGAAACTATGAATTTTATTATTATTTAAATAAACTAAAATCAATACTCTCTTAACTTGCAGCACAAAATAGCCTGTTATTATAACTCGATGATTTTTAACTAGTGAGCTGCAAGAACTTTAAGACATGCAATACCTGACTATTTAGTCAGGAACACTGACCTCTTTTCCCTTAGATTGTCAAATAAAAAATGACAACAGCCAACACAACATTGCCGTCTGTTGAAATGTCCTGTCTTGAACCATAAATATATAGGTCGTATAACAGAGTTGCATCTTATTTACAACCACATCATGTAATAAAGTTGTATCCGATCTGGTAAATTCTTGGTTCCAGAAACCTTATACACAAGTATAGGCATGTGATCTCTTAAAAGTCACTTTTAAGGTACAGGGAATAAGTAGCATAAATGGTAGATATAAAATAGACAGCAGGAGGTTAAGAATAGTATAGAAAATGTAGATGCCAAAGAATTATATGTATGACCCATTGACATGAACAAAGGCAGGGGCAGGGAATGCAGGTCAGGGTATATGCAGAGCAGAGGAGAATAAACAAGGGGAAAGGGGACAACTGTAATAGCATAATAAATAAGATATGTTTTTTTAAAATCCAGTTAGTTTCCATCTCATTTGGAAGATGGCACCATGGCAGAAAACATGGCCCCGGGCCACCCTTGGTAGACTGAGCATCCAGTGCTTTCAGCCAATGAGGGATCAGCAAGAGCAGGAAGGGAGGGAAAGGAACAGCCCATCCACAGACAACAGTCTCAGGCCAGCAACCCCTTCTGGAGGCCTATGGACCAGAGTGCAGGGTCAGGGATAATAAGAAAAGGGGGTTATGGGAAATGATGACATTAAAGACAAGAATGGACAGTTCGAGAATACACTTGAGTCTACAGGCAGAACAGGCATTCTGGTCTACCCTCCACTAGATGTCCAGCATGTTTTTTACTAGTAACCCCTCTCTGCCCTGGACAAACATGCACACACATGTGCACACACCCTGTACTGCTGTCTGAAACTGAGCAAGCCAAAAGAAAACGAGTCACTCTGAAGCAAAATGGTAGATCATTACTACTGTTATTTATTTTGTAAATCAATCAAAGTTATGCCTTTTGGTCAGATTGGGAAAAAAAACAACGTGAAATATTTTTTGGTGTGCTGCAAAATTTTAGTATTTAGTGTGTGTTTGCCATGAGAAGAAATGGGTTGAAAATCGCTGCTGTATCTCAAACACTATCAATGATAATATGAATTATTGCAACATTTTTCATATACATGTCAGAAAGTAACTTGAAATATTTTTAGATGTACGCTTTCTTTGGCCTAATGACACCAGAAATCTTTCTTTCATATGGAAATAAAGTATAAAATCATATGCATACACATTAGTATACATAAATAATACGTAGGTACTTTTATACACATAAATATTCACTGTAACTTTACTTTTAAGTTGCAGGGGTGTTTTATTGCTGTTGAATGAATGGATCACGAGGGAGACAGGATGAACACCCATTTGCCCATCTCCCAAGGTCTTTCAGGTGGACCATCTGCCATTAGGCAAAGTACATTGCACATAAGATATTATATGTTTTATAATAACAGATGAACTTTCACTTCCTTCAACAAGGAAAGATTATGTTGTATTACCTTATGAACATCAGGATAAGACATCTCTGATGTTTTATGAACATCAAAGAGTAAACGTTCTCTTTTTGTAAATAAGAAAAATGGGGATTCAATGAAGGGAAGTGATGCACATGAGACTTTGGTTATAACTAAAAATTATGATTTATACTCCTTCCCTCCATCACTGCCTGTCTATACAGAAAAAAATTTAAATATATATCAAACATATATAGATTTGAAACATTAAGCAGATCTAAAATACAAAAATATTTTAAGAATTTATTCACATTAGCACCTAGCATCATATCTGTCACTCAGTAAATTAATATGTAAAAGGAAGGAAGGACGGAAGGAAGGAAGGAAGGAAGGAAGGAAGGAAGGAAGGAAGGAAGGAAGGAAGGGAGAGAGGAGGGAGGGAGGAGAGATGGAGGGAATATTTTTAACATACATAGATTATGAAATATACCAGCCATGATTGAACTGCCAGTTCATTTAAGAACATGTTTATGACTAAAAAGACCACAGTTAAACAACATTTTAAGTATATTTGAATACAGAGGTTTTTAAAGCAAATACAAAGGAATACGAATAGTGATTTTTCCCATTTTAAGTACACGTGTTTGTTAACCTTGCCTTTTCATTTCTCCTTTTGTGTCTTTTGATTTTTAGGGCATATTTGGTGGTCAATGATGAGCTATATCTCAATCACTATATATGATACATTCATTAATTAAATGGACAAAGGCTATATGCATATCATGGGAAGTTAGCCACCATGAACTCACAGCAGTTTCTGTTAGAGTATTTTGTGAGGAATGGGTGTTGATGAATGTGAACATTTTCTAAATGAGAGGATAAGGATTATGTACTCAACCACTGATTAGAAACTATAAAGATTATGTGCTTAATCATGGCTTAGAGAATATAAGTGGGTAATCTTAATACCTCTTTTAAAAAATCATAAGTAGATAATATCAAATGTCAGCCACAGAGTTGAACTACTAAAATATGTTGCTTGCAGGAGAGTAGACTGATGTAATATCTTTGCAACATAATTCAGAAAATATCTGATGAAGTTGAGTTCGCACAGACCTCGAGGCCCAGCACTTCCAGGCCTAAGTAGACAGACTAGACATTCTCAGTCATTGTACATGTACGTGCACCCACGCAAACCTGTGACAATGTTTACAAAATAATACTTTGTAATTGGAAAAAGCAGTGATTTGTGTATCCAGATAACCACCAACACTGAAAGAGGTCAATAATTTGTGATACATGAATTTGATGGACCGTTTAGCAGATGTGAAACACTAAACTGCATTTTGATTCTCCCTGAAGTGGGAAACCCATTGCTCCTCAAATTCCTTTGATTATGATGACTTCCTCCTGGGAGGATTGGAATAGGGGATTAGTCATTGGTCTGATAAACTTTGAGAAATGCTGCTCCAACCTGTTCTGTTCTGTTCTCTGCTTCTCCTAGAAAGGTATGGTAATTAAAGAACTCAGGCTGAGTCAATAGACTTGAACTTATCACTGGGTGGCAGAGTGGGCCGAGAAGAAGACTAAAATACAACTGGTTACACAGATGCTCTATAAAACTGTTAGAAAAAAATGTTTTATAAAAGCATACTTTATGTCTTCTGATCACTTAAGGTGCTATTAATGTTGCCTTTGCCTTTTTAATATTACCTTTTCATCCTAGTCTACTTGCCCCCATCTAGATGCTAAATAAATTAATTAAATGTAGCCTGGCTTCTCGAGTTAAAAAAAAAAAAAGGAAAACAGAAATCTTTTGATAGATTCACCATCTCTTTAATTAGGCCAAAGAATTTTCACTTTAAATATAGAAAAGTGTCTCACTCAAGCTTCAGCACAAATATCATGCGACCCACATCATTACTCAGTTGTTTTTAGATTCTTCGTCTTCATAAAAGGATCAGACTAAGAGGTGAGAGAAGTCAGGTGAATGTCCTGAGTGGAATAAAACATCATTTTACACTCCATATGGAAACAGGCTTTATTTAAGTGTGAAATTGGGATAAAATAACCTATCATGCATTTATTATTACCAAATGGGTTTTCAGAAGTTATTCTGCACCCACCAAAGTCCTCCACAACTTTATCAAGGTCCTAAAGGATCCTAAAATAAGGTACGATCCTTATTTCGGTTTCTAGGGAAAGACTAAAAAATTTAGATCACCTGCACATAGTCACAGGGGAAAGTATGACATTCATAAAATGAGAGGGTTGGATTAAAAGAACTTTAAGAGCTGATTTTAGGTTTAACACAGTTGGATTTTAAATTTTAATCATGTTCTTTCTGGTCATGCTATATTCTAGTAACATCAAGGAGATACGGCAATGCTGAATACAACCAAGCTTATATCTCAGGCATTGTCTTGATACTTTTCGATATATTTTTATTGTTATTCTATTAGAGTTGGTCCAGTCTTTCCGCCTTTGTGCTTTCCTGACCAGCCCACCCCCTGCTCCCACAATCGATCCCCACACCATTGTCCTGTGTCTATGGGTCATTCATTCCCCTTCCCATTTATCACCTTGATTGATTTCCTGGGCCCTACTTGCCTGGGAAGGGTAGATGGATATTATAACCCCTTGGTCTGCTATAGGTGGAATCCTTCCTGCTGCAAGCGCAAAAAAACAAAATTAGACATTCAGATGCTGGATAGATTAAATGCATTAAAGATATAAAAATAAGGCAAATAATGGGGCATCTGACTTCATAATTCATAGTCTCTTGATTGCATGAGATTTCTAGTCTGGCAGAACTGGAAAACTGTCACTCACAAAGGTTCTTTTCTATTTTATCCACTATCAAGGGGATGAGTTGGTGCTGTGGAGTCTCCGGAAAATAAAGTTTAATGGTAATGTCTGCTATTGGGTAAACAACTGGCAAGTGCATTTGATAATGACTCTTGCAACTTCCACATAGATTGTCAGTACACATGCACAAAGGATAATCAGGGGTTGAGACTGAAGTATCAGCCAAAGTGCAGAAAAATACAGGGAAACAAAATATAACCATTCTTTATCTTGGGCTGAGATGACTCGGCCAACTGAGAACTTGAAGCAAATCCTTGGTTGTAATAAGGCAGAAAGGGAGTAAATGGTAATGAAAAACCAGTAAAGGAAAAACATTAAGTGGACATTGGTACTACAAAACTGCAGGATGGTCGATTCCAATGTTTTCTTATGTTTACATGTTACTTATGCCTTTGAAACAGTCTTTACAGGATATGCTGATGGTTGTTCCGATTATGTACAATAGGAAACAATATTTTAGATGGGTAAGTAAACCAACAGAGATTTAAAAACCTGGATTTCAGCACCCAAAATCTTAAGTACTAAGCCATGTTTTCTCTAAAACTAGAAGCATTGCCTAATATGGAAGAGGTGTTTCCTGAATCCCTGAGATAACACCACTCTGCTCTCCCCTCTGTGGAAAGCCAGTCTGGCATCCCTCCCACATTTATCTCACCATCGGGGACAAATGTAGCCATATGTCCATGTGGAATTCAGGAGGCTGCTCTCTGAGGCCAGTCACCTGTTTCAGAATTGAATTGCCCCCATTCATACAGTAGGAAGGTCGGAGTGGGTGATCTTTAAGAGCCTCTGCAGACAAAACACTGTTCAAAATTCCCTCACAATTTTCCTTTTAAGCCTAAGATGTTAAAACTCTTCTTTTGTTTTGGCAAACAGGATTGTACTATGAATGAGGAAATAAATATATGTATTGACATTAGGACTTTTCAGCTTAGATATTATAGATCTACCTTATTCATTTTAAACTTTGTATAGTAGTCCATAGAATGCCATGGCATTTCATGTTGCACCAAGTTGATTTACCTGTTTATCTATATTAAATCATTAATATGTACCTCCCTAATGTTGTTTATTTATTGAGCAAGGTTATCACCAACATTTTTCATGTCTCTTAATATTATTAAATTGTATTGGCGAAACATATACTTCCTTGTTTTAAAGATTATTTTAACCCTTTTATCAAAAGTGGATTGTGTGTTTTTCTTTTTATAGAACCTGTCTCAACATGAATTAATATTTGAGCTTTTTAGAAAACCCAGAAATATGTGGCATTTTATTCAAGATTTACTTATACACCAAATCCAGTGTCGCCTTGAATTTAATACTGTATTCATACATTAAGGATAAATTTATGTATACATGATTCACTAAAAAGAAAACAGTCCCTTTAAGTGGCTGAACTTTCCAGGGATTTTTCATTTATTTAAAAGTGAAGCTCCAAGTGTAAAATGAAATGATAAGTGACTCTCCGGGTCTCTTCAGGCAGACGGAGATGACAAGGTTAATACGCTCAAAAGGAAAGTGGAAAAGGTTTGAAAGCAAAAATTTCTATGTCACAAAAGAACATTTTGTTTTCCATTTTTCTTTGCGGATCCTAACAGCTTTACGCCAGAGTTGCAATGAACCAATTCTTCTCAAGTGGAAATAAAACTTAAAATCACTGCTTACATTTCGGTAGATGTAAGGTACACAAAGGGCTTTTTTTTTTTTTTAAGTATCCAAAATAAAAGGGCTGGCCGTCAGCTCCCTAATTACCTGGGTAGAATCAAGATTCGAAAACAGAAGGAAAAGCAAGGCTGCCTGCAGGGGAGAGTAGGAGGCTGAGAATGCCGCCAACTCAGTGGTTCAAACCAAGTCCTATCATGAAACTACGCCACGTCGCCGACTCCCCCCAACCCCACAACAGGGAGCGCTCCCTTCTTCCACATCCCAGCTCCACAACTGATACCCACCCTACTGCTATATCAAAGTGTTAAATGTCGGGATTTAAACAAAGTAAATGACCCTTTGAAGACCAGATTAAATAAAAAACCACCTCATAGATTGCAGAGTACTCTGTAAGAACTGAAACATAAATACTTCGCAGTGACAATTTTTACCTTTGTCTTAAACTGCAAGTTGAGGTTGCTTTCATGAGGGTGAGGAGGGAGAGGGGTGTGGGGAGATGGGGCCCCGGCAGACGGAAAATCTGCATTTCCCACCCTGGACCTGTTATTCACGAACTGAGTGCATTGGGGTCAGTTCTTACACATCTCTGGGCCTAATCCCTCGTTTCTGTACAAAGAGAACCTTTGGTCGAATGTTTTCTAAAGTCATTATCAGGTCTACTGTTATAACTTTCTTCCCTGAATAATTAATTTGATGTGATTAGTGGAAATGTGGGGAGAGTAACAAAAGTAGGACACTGTCTAATGTCACAAGTATGACATCGATGGACTCCAAGAATTTAAAAAAGGTTGAGTTGATATATTCTATTTAATATCAAGTCCCACTGCCGGCCACATATAGTCTCTTAGAATGCCAACAAATATTTCACCATCTTAATCGTTTTTTCAAAATGTGAATATAGCAACTTGAACCTGAACACCAGGCTGCCTCCCTCATGAATCTGTGTGAGGCTTGAGGACAAATTCACGTCTTACTCACTTTTATGTCCCCAGCACCTGGCACAGTGTCTAACGCCTCAAGTGACAATTAGCAGTATCTGTTAAATGAGTGAATGAATGAATTGACAAATTGACTTGATCTGACTGCATCCTAGGTTTGATCTTGCCTAGGTTTCTGGAGATTAAGTTCAAGTGGATTTCTATTAAAAACAGTATCCAAGCAAGTAGAAATAAACTGTATATGAAAGTGAAGTAAGTAGCTGCCTTGCTAATATGATTGAGTGAATGACAACAAAATTCTCTGTCTTATTGGTCACAGTGCTGTGTAACCATCACCTCCAACCATGTACTGAACACATTTCGTCATGTTAAACTGAAAGTCTGTACCCACTGAAGGATAAGTCTTCATTCCCTCCTCACTACTATCCCTGGTGACCATGCCACTTCCTGTCTCTAGAGTTCTGACTGTTCTAAGTATCTCATGTAATTGGAATCATGCAGTCTTTGTCTCTGGGTGACTGCATGACTGGCTAAATTTCACTTAGCAGAATGTCCTCCAGGTTTCATCCATGTTGTTGCATATGTCAGAATTTCATTCTTTTTAATGCTGAATAAAATTTTATTGCATGTGAATACCCCATTTTGCTTATCTGCTTATCCATTAATAAGCACTTGGGTTGTTACTGTGAATTCTTGGCCTCATTTCAAACCACCAATGTTGGAGTTCAAGAGAACCACTCAAAGAGAAGGACGTGTTCCTTAGCTAACGTGGGGAATACAGAGACCTACACATGACTCAGAACCTAACAGTCTAACGTAGCAAGAGGCTATGACTAGAGCTTTCTGGTAACAGAGGAAAGGGACTGGGTGCGCTGGAAACATTCTGCACTTTTAGAGCTTGGCATCAAAACTGTGAGTTCACCGTGAGTCACAAGTAGCTCCCAGGAAAGGGCGTTGGCTATGGGCCATCCTGACAGATTCCACAGAAAGGACTTCTGATCAGTACAAAGATCTTGAGATCTTTCTAGAGATGCAGAAAGTGCAGGAGACCATCCCCCCCACTCAGGTGCATTGTTGGCACCAGAAAACTGATTCTGGAGGCTTTTAGAGGGCATCTCAGAGGAACTCTCAAAAGAGAGAGACAGTAATTGTGTACCTAAGGCCCTGACACCAGATCATAATGTACCAGTCAAGTGGCATCTTTTCCCCTCCCACTCTTGTTAAAAAAGCAGCTCTAGGGTACGTGCCTGTGTGTGGTGGTGTTTCTGGGTTAGTGACAGAATGAGGGAAGCTGTACCAAGAAAAAGAAATGTCCGTTTTTATTTCTCTCTCCCCTTATCAGGCTTCTTATCCTGAAGTACATCTTTTCAGTGCCACAGGAATGCTTTAAATTGCCAAGTGCTACACAGAGTTTAAGGCTAAGCTGAAACTGCACATGTTAATACTTGGTATATAACCTGTTTGTTTGTTAGCTGACAGTGCCAGGAAGACCTGTGACATAGGTCTGGGATGTCATGTGGGAGAACGGAGGATGAGGAAACAGAGAGACTTGCAATGAGTTTTTGTGGGAAAGATCGTGGAAGAATTTCAGCCTTCGATACACTGAGCTAGTTTTCTGGGAGACTTTGAAGTGAAGGGGTCTACTGGGCAGTTGGATGTTTGGTTGTGAAATGCAGGAGAGTGTTGGAAAAGGGCTTGCTTCGTGTTCCTGTAAAGATAAGAGTGGTAGAAAATTAACTCACCACACTGTTATCTCTTCCAAGAGAAAGAAATGTGTTTAGTGAAACTTTAAATGATGCCTGGATCGAGGCCAGGTAACAATTAGGCACTAATTTAACATATTTTGCTGAACGTTGTTAAATACTAGAAAAATCAATAATAATAATGGGTGATATTTTTGAATATTTAATATGGGCCAGAAATTTTATAAATTGTTTGCATATATTAATTCACTTAATCCACAGAGCTCTATGAGCTCAGTATTATTATTAGGCTATAGGCAGATGAGCAAAATATGTTTAAAAAGCTTTATCGATTGTGACTCAGGCATGTCAGTAACATTTCTGATAAGACTGAAAAAGTGAATCAATTTTTTGCTGAGACCTCTCGCTTTTTGACAAAGGCAGTAGAATTGTTGAACATGTTGCTGTAAATTTAAAGAATCCCTGTTTTCTTTAAAGTATTAGTTTGAGGTGCTGACATTAGTTTCCTCAATGAAATGGTCTGAAGATTTTAAACTGAAAGTCTTCCTCCAGTTTGGTAGGTATTTCTACTTTCACATTTGGTTTTTGCTGATGCTGATCAAATAAATTCTAATGGTTGCAATAATGATTTTATATATAGTTGTGTTTATTTACCACAACTGAAATTTTAAAGACTGCAATCAATCGTTTAAGAACTGATTTATCTGGCAACCAAAACACACACACACTCACACACACACACACACACGAATTTGTTTTTAAAGTATCCAGGAATATTATCACTATAATAATTTGCTGTCATTTTCATGTGTTCTTTATTTTACCCTGAAGTTTAAAATCATTTTTCCGGAGTACTTGACAGGATTCTGAAGCCGGTGGTATTGGGGGAGGTGGAGGGCCACAATTCATACTATAGTTTCAGGCTTGCCAGTGCCACCAGTCCCACCCGCTAACAGTGTGACACTAAATGACACTCCTGTGGCTCCCATGTCTAAAAGAAAGTCCCTGGGAGGCACGTTATGAGCAATGGGAGACATTTGCCCGGGGAAACTCTGCTTCACCGTGTCATGATTGCACAGAACATCTGAGAGTCATTACAAGATAATTTACAGCCTCGATCAAGTTCTTAGATCAAGTGTAAATGTTGAGGATGCCTGTGATTTTCAAAGACCATAATTTGACACTCCAAACACAAAAACAAAACTATACCCAGTGATTTCAAAAGACTGGCCAACTTGCGATCCATATACTATTATATGAATCGTATACTTGCAAAAGTATACTGACGTGTTTCTGGGAGATATTCTATGAGTCAACTTTTAGATTTCGATCAATTTTTAATGAGCATGTACTGTGTGCCAGATCCTCTTCTAGGTGCGGGAGAGTGCATTAGATAAGGCATGTAAATGCCCGTTGTCATAAAGAACTGATGTTGTTACAGGATGGCAGCAGCATCGAAAGAGAATGAAGATGGAAGTGAAGATGCCTTTCACGGCTCAGACTTCAGAACTCACACATATGTATGTTCCACTGGACAAAGCAAATCATAAGGCCAGCCCTGACTCAAACCTGGGAAAAGAGACCCCACCTCCACACCTGGTTCATCTAGTATCCGGAACAAGGAGGTACTTGCGCTCTCTCGTGAGATTTAAGATTAAGACAGAGATAACTAAACCAAACTTTTTTTTCAGTTTACTTTAAGGTTCAGTAACATGAACACTGACACCTGTAATGCAGTCCTACAATTAAAGAAGCTAACATATTTGAAAGAGCTATAGATATCTCTTCCCACATCACTCACAAGGCAATGCTATTCAAATTATAGTCACTGAGTGTTAAAGATGAAGGACTCCATGTATATCACCTATACCATCCATCATGTCACTGATAAGAAAATAAGACATAGAGAAATGAAGTAATTTCCCCAAAGTCACAAAGTTAATGACAAAGCCAAGATTTCTGACTCTGAACTGTATGCTCTTTGTATTACATCATGTTGACTCTGAAGTTTTATTATCACTGAGATTAAAGAGAATTAATAACTGTGTTATTTATTGCCGGGATCATATTATTGAGAGATGGTTTAAAACCAGGCTTAAGGGTTCAATTTCTTATATTAGGCTGTCTGGGTTTAAAATCTGCTCTGCCATGAACTGTATAATCAACTCTATAGATTATACTAGGCAAGAAATGTAGCTTTTCTAAACTTGAATCTTCCTGGGTGTGAAATGTTGATATTAACAGTACCCACCTCGTGGTTTTTTAATAAAGATCCAATAAGGCCTCCCATGCGGACCCCGCACAACACAGATTGTGCTTAGTGATGAGGATAAGACTTATTGTAACAATAAAATTTTTGTTAAGGTGAAATTAATGCACAGCGAAATGCTGAGGCCTTAAGTATATAATTTCATAAGTTTTATCAGTGTATAAGACTATGGAGTAACTTTCCTAATTAAGATAGAGGATACTTAATTTACCTGACAAATTTCTCTTGTACCTCAAAAATTATGGGCAAAATCCATGCTTATTTTAACCACATAGAATTCTTTTGCTGCCCTTGAAGATAATATAGATGGCAGCATCATACAGCATGTACTGGTTTTTGCTTGGCTTTTTTTGCTTAACATAATATTTTAAAACTTGACTATGTTGTTGAATGTATATATGTATATTGTATGTTTATATGTGTGTGTTTGCATAAGTTATTCATAACATTATTGCAGAATAATATGTTTTTCCCATTGTCCAAAAATACCTTGGGATCTAATTATCTATTTTCCTATTGATGCTATTTGGATTGTGTCAGTATTGAATAAATCTTCCACAGAATTCTTTTTTTGCAGATTTTCCCACCTGGGGGCTGGTCTCAGAAAAAAAGTATTTCAATATATTTTCTAAAAAATTTTAATGGATATAAAGTGGATCCAAAGTAGGTTTACAGTTTTTCTTATGAAAAATAATATAATAATGAAAAATAATAATATAAGATTAAAGTTTGTTGTTAGGTACTCATAGCTATATTTATTGTTGCCCGCTTTTAATAAGACATGTTTATAAAACATTTAAATTACCATCATTTGATAAATATGATGCTTGTATTTTCATTCTACATAATATATGTATATATATTTATTTACATTGTTTTTAAAAATATGAAAAAGTAGAAAGATGAAAATGAACACCAATGTCCTCCCAACCACCTAATCATTGTCAATATGTTGCAGAATTATTTAGTGTGTTATTTTTCTCAGAAATAAGTTTTATTTAAAATTTTAATTTAGTACTGCATCATCATCATCATCATTATTATTACTAAGCCCAGAAATGAATTATAAGGTCAAAATCTTGACCAGTTTGGTTTTTGATATCAGATCTTTTATCATTTGGGAAATTAAAATACATGACTTAGGTTCTGGTTTGGTGGTTATGAAGTAAGCTAATTATTCTGCAGATAACAATTATAAAACTAATGGACAGAATATTAAATAGCTAAAGTACTAGAAAGGTATCCAAAGTACACACACATGATAAAGATTTGGTCACAGAAAGAGAAAACTGAAGTGGATGAGATCTAAGATTTTGTAGCTTTCTCTTGAGAGCATGTAAAGGATGACCAATTATTTTTCCATTTGCCTGAAACTTTACTGGTCTCGGTATGAAAAGTCCCACCGCCCAGTATCACCCTCAGTACCAGCAGTGCAGGCTGGCTAGAATCAGCAGAAGGCAGCGATCGGATTGGTTTGAGTTTTCAGAGTGTGGGGCTGCCAGAGAAACGCAAACTGAAGGGGGAAGTCCCAGAAACAAAGTAACGACAGAGAAGTAAAACTCCGAATTCACAGGCGAACTTCCCTTAGATGTTTGTTTCTGGGTGGGAGGAGGGGAGACACCAAGAAGCCCTAGAACAAAGCAAAACTGAAATACTCAAAGAGCTGAGCCAACATTTCAGCCGCCACTCATTGCAAAAAGACTGAGTTTGGAGTTTGAATTCCAGCAGTCTTGATAAGCAACTCAGACTCTCCTAGAAGGAAAGGGTTTAGGGTTCCTAAAACCCTGGAAGGACCACAACCCTTCTCTGTTTTAGAACTAAGAATTTTCTGGAAGTCCACAGGGCAACACTGAAAGTAACCTGAAAGCAGTATAAAACTAATCCTGCCCAAGATTAAGGTGATTTGTCAATGATTTAACTCCTGTTAGAACAAATACTGACATTCTTCAGAGGAGTATTGAAAATCGGAATGTTGATAATATATAATGTATATGATACTTGGTAAAAAAAATAAGGAGATATACAAAGTACAGCATAATAAGACACATTAAAAAATAGCAGTTGATATAAACCAATCACATCTGAAACGAAGTTAGCAAATAAAGACGTTCAATGAACTATTTTTAATAGTGTAAGGACTTAAAAGAAAAATGGTCATAATGTTGATATGATCAGTGAGTATACAATAGGCAATTGCAGAAAATAAATGAATTCCTTTACTGATTCATGGTTTACGGATTCACCAGAAATGGATTCACTGATTTCATTTCTATAATTTATCTAATGTGGTCTTTGTAGGTATGTGAGCATATAAACCTTGGCCTACAAAAATATGTTCAAATATTTTTACTAAATATAAACATATAGCTGTAAGCCACCTAGGTGTCTTTGTTTTTAAAAAGTCATAAATATAAAGAGGGTTAAATTTTCTCACAGTGCGGCAAGGAACAAGGAAATTAAAAAGAAAGGGGTTTACATTTGTTTTGGCTCCAATTCAATTATAAAAGGAAGAAGTTAACTGACTATGGAAGTGAATGTTGTCTCTGCTTTTATTGGATTTCCCCTAACCCCATAAACTAACTGTCTGAGGGAGAATTCTGAAGTCATGCAGGTGTCCAGGTATTCCTGGTAGGCCTTTTTTGCTACCTAGTCAGAATATGTCTCCTTGGCCTCTGTCGTGAGCAGAAGCCACCAGTAATTCTCTCTGCTTTTCTTGGGTATACTTTAGGGCTGGGGATGGAGAGCAGGCCTCCTCGTCTCTGGGTCTATTTCTATGCCTTTTGGACGCCTTCTTCATGTTGCCTCCCTGTGAGATTAAGTTTACATAGAGAAGTCAATGGTTTTGATATAACCCCCTGCTGTGTTCCAGGAAAGGGTCCAGTTGGTTTTCTTCACCTGCATCTCTGTGAACGCCTTTGCTCTGGTCTTGACTCTGCAGAAACCTTGAAATACTCTTCCACCTCCTTCTCTGTGCTCAGTGAGTGGAGTTCCCTCTGTGGTGGATGAACTAGGTTCAAAGAGAGGGATGTCTCTCATGTAACAGTATCCATGGTAACATTCAGAAGGAAGCATGCTAACATCACTCACTCACCCCAGAAATTTTCAGGATTGTCATGAAGAAGAAACAAAAAATGTCAACTCAGCACAGCAAATAGAAATCCCTTTATATTGTTGGATGTCCTCTTGACTCTCTCCCTTTGTCCAACTTCCCTTCTAAAAGCCCCCTTTGATTTTGTGGTTTATATTCTTTACTGAGGCAGCTATCTCCACGCGATTGCATTCTTCAGCCTTCAAGTACTTGGTTTGTGTCTTTACATTTTGGGAGCAGAACAGGAAGGAGTGCATCCTGGAGAACATACAATTTCTTCCTGTCTTTTAAATCTGTCAGTGTTCTCTCCCTTCAGTCAAATTGAAAATCCATCAAATCTGTCTCCAAATGGGTGGTTTTACAGAGAGACAGCCCTGTCTCCCCTGCACGCTGCTCTCCCCTTTCCCACAACATGATCATGATTTCTAAGGCTGCAGGATTTCAAATAAGGATTCTTAGATCTGAGGAGACAACCCTCCTGTCATTGGTGTAGAGTTATGAGCCAGCCGGAGCATCTCCTGGCTTTTGAGGGGATGAACAGCAGCCCTTGCACTCCTGCCTGTGCAGTGAAGGGTTAAGAAGCACTGGAGAGACACCACGCATGTGTTAATTCGTGCTGCTGCGGCGTGCATCACTTCCACTTTGACCTCCTAGTTATCACGCAGAGATTCTCGTGATTTTTCTATTTCTTTTAAATACACACACACACACACACACACACACACACACACACACACAGCCCTGCCCCCTCTAAAAGAAAAAGCAAAACAAACAAATAAGCCTACAGGGATGGACCTGGGGGAGCATGTGTGAGTGTGTGAATGCCAGGGGCATGAGTGTGTGTACCAGCATGCACGCCTTTCTCTCCCCCTTATTTGTCTCTGTGCGTCTCTCCCTAAACCCTCCCCCTGCCTCAATTATATTATTCTCCCAGACTTGGGAGCTGCTCCCCGAGCTGATGCTTTGATGGTATCTGCAAGCCTGTGTGCTGATCTTATTTCTGCTCCCTGAATATTAATTCCTGGAGCTGGTAGCAATACATCTCCCCAGTGACGGGACCTACTAGAGGCAGGTGGGGGGAGCCACCATCAGATTCTAAGCATAATAATAATAATACAAAGGGGAGGGATTCTTCTGCAACCGAGAGGCAAGAAGCAGAGGGGGAAAAAAGCGATGAGTTTGCCAAATAGATGGAGCACAGGAAGCTCAGTCTGCAGGACTCCTGTATTTTCACAGAAAATGACGGCGTGGATCCTGCTCCTGCTAACGCTCTACCCAAGGTAAGAGGTGCTGGTTTTGGCTTTGTTTTGTTCCAGGGAGGTGGGGGAAGGGGTGGGGATGTGGCATGACGGAGACCACCCAGATGTAAAACTCTCTTCTAGGATTTGGGGCTTTGTAGTTTAGGGGAATGTGAATGTGTGGGGAGGGGAAAGGAGGGAGGAAAGAGGAAGGTCACTTTCACTTATTCATTAATTCATTCCATTGATTTGTTTTGTTTTGGAGTGGAAAAGCTGTCAGTGTAAAGACTTTGTGTTTGAGGAGTAGCATTTTGGTCTTCACTGCAAAATTATGTCCAGTGGGCTATGCTCATACGTGTGGGCGTTTGAGGCCATGTTGGAGGCGTTTGGGGTGGGGGTCCGGAGGAGAGAGCTGCAAATGGGGTCCTGGCGCACCCCCGGGAGAGATGGGTTTGGGGGGAGGGGTTCTGTTCGTGTACATCAGAGTATTGCTTGCGCCTGCACTTTGGCGTTCGTAAGATCAGTCAGCCAGCTTTTCTATCCAGCCCCATTGACCTGGCAGCAGGCTCCCTGATGGGCAAACATGGTTCAGCACCAGGGACAGCAGTTTTGCTTAGGGCCAAGTGGAAAGAAGCTCGTCTAACCCTATAGGACACCCTAAATTTACACAGGACATCCATAGAGTGCAGACAGAAGGACAACACCTCCAAGAGCACTAGTGACATCCAGGGCCCTATTTTGATTAGTCCTACCCCCTCCTTGAGATGGGGGGGGGGAGACTTTTGGGTATGGGCTTAGAGAACCTAGTTGATGCATGTACAGAGGAATGTATGCCTGGAAAACAGTTGGCCTTGGTGCAGTGTTGAAAAACATGCTGAACCAGGGGAATGTGATGCAAAATTCGTGAAGTATGTTTTCATGCCCTAGAGACCTGCTTCACTAAATAGAAAGGATGGGAAAAGGGGATGGATTTCCAAACCCCTGAGCAGGTGTGTGACCTGAAGTGCTTTGAACTTCCTTGGGCAAAAAGAATCAGAGGAATATTCCTCCAACTATAGTTCACCATTTATCCACCCACCTAAAGGTTCCCCACCCCCAATGCACACCTCAGGATTTCTAGCAAGAACCAAAGGCAGGTCAGAGATCCCCTATCTACATTACTTGAACTCTCCAATAGTGTCATTTTGAAACAAAGCTCTATGTTTAGGGTAATTCTACTCTCCCCCCTACCAGAAAAGAAAAACTAGTTGTAGAATATATCAAACCACTGCCCTAAAATTTTTGTGGGAGTTGACACTTTTATGTAGTAGTTGTAACAAAGGGAGATAAAAGGTCAACTGTTATTTTATTTTATTAAAAATAACTAGTCAACTACTCCCATTCTTCCTTCTTTAAGGGAGGTAATGGGAGATGCTGATTTCTGATAAACAGACCCATGCAAAGTAAGGAGGGAATGGCTCTCCTAGAGTTTTGAAGCAGAGAGGGGGTCTGCTTAATTCTCCAGTATCTTTCATACTTCCCTCCTTCACTATAAAAATAGAGTACACTTTCATTAAGAGTATAAGATTAAGTAGATTTCTTAGGAGAGGAGCGGTCCTTTTCATGGAAATGGTTTGTGTGCAAGTACATTTTAGTGGGATCCTAGAAAACAATTTTTCTCATCAAAATTTGCAGACCTGTTTTCCTGTCTAATATGGGTAGTTCTGAATTTGTTCCACATATTAGAGTTGACAGTTGCTTATGGGTAGAGAGGACCATTTGCATATTTCTACCATTTATGAAACCTGTGGATTAAAATCCAGATAAGACAGGAAAATATGTCTTTCCTTCCTACTCACCTTACATCTATCTTAGTAAACAATTTTGTAACTAAAAAGATGTGGACATTCTTATGTATTTTAACCTAATGGTCTTACTTTAACCAAAAATGTGTAAGTTTATCATTATTCGTAATAGTGTCATATCCGGATGTCTTATTTTTTTCAGGAGCCCCCCATTTTTCTTTCTAATATCATATAAAAAGTAAAACTTAGGAATACATTTTAATTTTCAATTCTTAGCATAGTAGCCTAGATGAGTATTTTAAGCAGCTCTAAATAATGAGAGTTATGAGTCACGAACTCTCCAATAGGAAGATTTTCACATCCTCCAGGAATGACAGAAACAAGTGGTAGCTCGGTGCAGAGAATGTGATCAGAGTTTCAGTTTACTGCAATCCCATAAAAAAGCTATTTGCGTGGCTGAATCAGGCTGGGTGGAAATAGAAGCTTTGACCTGAAGTTGCTCTTAAAGAACTACGAATTACAGGAAAATCTGTGGGATCCCAGGAGGTAATCGAAAAGAGGCTTTCCAGGTAAACAGTGGCAGTAGAAAGTTGAAGAGAAATGATAAAAGAAACATTTCATTGACTTTTTCACTTGCAAAACTCCAAAGAATATGTTTTCCCCCTGATTATATTGACTAAACTCATTAGGTTGTGTTTACAAAAAAAGTAAATCGAGGAGGAGTAGAAAGCATTGAAGTGAAGATACATAATAGTAGTATCTCTTCCAGTGTATGAAAGAGTTAATTTTGAAAACTCAAAATTATCTACACTGTCACTTATCTTGTGTACAATGTGTCATGTGGAGAACTTGCTAAAATGGAGATTCCTGGACCACACGCTGGAAGACTCTGAATCAGTATGTCCGGGGTGGAGCCCAGGAATGTGCATTTTCAACAAACACCACGCACTGCACTTTGGAGACAAGGGGTGTATGCCTCGCTAACGTCCAAAGTTTGTTCGTCACCATATTTAATGTATAAAGGCATTTTGATTATCGCTACTTTATTAAACAGCTGAGCATGACGGGTTAATTCTATCTCAGGATTTTTTACTTGTATATAAATCATTGAGTATATTATAAAAACCATTAAGGGTGAGGAATAGCTATAAAGAATTTTTATAAACCCTCCTCATATATGAGAAAACATTAGTTGAAAAAAACAGAGACCTCTCTCATTAAAGGTATGTATACCTGTGTATATACTTGTATTTTTAAATTATATATAATCTATGTGGAAATATTCATACATATAGGTTTTAAAACAAATTTCCTAATTCTATAAACTCTTTTGATGTAAGTACATTCTATTTCAGAGTAAAAATACCTTAAGAGAAAGAAACAAAGAGAGATACAACAGAAAATTATTTCGAGTAAATAGAAATATATGCTAGAAGTAAATATATATTTTTCTTAAAATAAAATAAGATTTTATAGTATACTTCAAGTGACGAAGAATTCATTTTCAAGGATAGATTAGCAGAGACGAATCTGATGAAATCTGTGACAATCTAACCCTTACTCTGAAGTGCTAACACTCAATTTAAAATATACAGTAAGTCAAAAATTTGTAAATATGTTTTTTCTGTTCTTATCTGTAGCCTAAACAGAAATACTTCAGGTAGTTTTTCTTATGAGGTGCTGAATTTTTTTAGCCCATAAGTAGTTTTTTCAGAGTTTTTAACTTTGATAGGCTATGAGCACACATAAAGGGCAATATTATCACTCTTTATTTTAACCCTGTTTGTTTACAGAATTAACCTCTACAGACAAGCTTGTTCTTTCCTAATGTTCCACCTGGTTTTATTTAGGAAAAAATCATTTCCTCAGCATATTTCATTGCTTAGTTGTAGACATAATATTGCAAACCGTCTGCACTGAGGCAAACATCTACATACAAAAATCAAAAAGAAAGGCAGAAAGAAAAGAAAAAAGAAAAACTTATTACTAAATATTTTCCAGAATCCAGCTGCCTACCACCCTCTAGGACAAAACATCTGGATCTGAGGCAGAAGTTAAAAATTGGCTTTTAATTTAAATAATTAGTTACATAAAATGCCAGCTTGATATCTTAGACACATTTTAGAAGAACTAAGTGCTAATCTCCTCAAAATAATTCAATTACAGAATATTTAATGATTGAGGTCTCCGTTTGAAAATGTGTTTCATGCCAGGATTTCTGCTCCACCTGAAATGAAGACTAACCTTAGAGACTTTGTCTTTGTTCTACATATTACATCACCAAGGTTGTGGTTATTTCTCACTGTTACAATTTCCTAGCCACCCCAAGACAGACTTTCCACAGTTCAAATACAACTGGAACTACACATAATTGTAGTCAAAGGGAGAAGAATTTATCTCTTTGGTCTAAGGAATACGTTAGACTGGTTATTTTTAAGAAACAGCCTGCAGAGGAGAAACTCAAAGCCAACAGAAGTTACCCTTTTGGAAGAGACATTTGCATTTGCAAGGGAAATCTCCATTTGGAAGGGTGTCTCTCTCCCAGGAACAGGTGGAGGAGGCTGGTAGAAATGCTTATCAATGGGGAAGGCAGAGCCTTGAGTCTCCCTCCGTAACAACCATATATATCTTCAGTTTACTGTGCTTTGCCTGGTAGCCTTCCAAGTTTGCCTTCCCCCCAGTTTTATCTTTTGTCTTTACTGGAGATGGTAACTAAGGTGGTAGACTGGGCATTCAAGGGAGTTACGCAGTTTTCCTGGGTACTTTTCATATGTACAGGAGGTTATACATATTATCAAACTTCCGTTTGTTTTCCTCCTGTTAACTTGTCTTTTTTACTACAGCCAAGAACCTAGAAAGTTAGAGAGAAAATTACTTTTCCTCTCCTACATCGGTCTTTCAAAGTACTTCTGCCAAGTTCACAGATCGCAGAAGATTGATTAAAAGTTCTAATTAGCACAGTTTAGGAATTGTTTGACCACCGTGGATGCCAGCACAATTTGAGCACTTAAAAACTCAGAATTCCAATTGGGATGTTCATTCCAGATATGGTATCCAGATAAAGGTAAAGAGAAAAATCCATCCTTCCACTTCTGGGTCACATGAGGTCTATGAGACATCTTCAAAGTTAGTGTGGACAGTGAAGATTTCCTCTACCGCCCTAGGTTCTTTTGGCTAGTCTAATAATCAACTCTACCCGAGACAGGTTAAGAAGAGAAAATAGCCAAGTTTAATGACATACATGTGTACAGCAACCCACATACACGAGAGCTTCAGGGACAGGGAGGGAAAAGGTGGTTTCCCTGGGATCCTCAAGTAAGGAGGAGGTCACGCCCTGGGGGCTTCGGAGTGGCATTGCAGGACAAGAAGAGCAGAGGTGCAGTCACTGACAGTCTGCCCTGCTATACAGACAGATCACCAAAAGTTATCTCTGAAAATTCCTCATTGTGGGCACGGCCTCTGACTCGACTCATTCTAGGTAGTCGGAGAGAAAAGTGGGGATACGGAAGTTTCTGTGGAGCCCACTCAGTTTCCTTTAGCTCAGAATAATCCCCATACTACAGAAGCACATCTGGGGGTAACTTGTTCTGAACCCCTACATCAGAAACTAAATAGTCACAACCTAATATCAATTTCAGGGTTTCAGATCTACCCATGTCAAGCACACATATACAATGAAGCAAAATTTTAATATAAATATTAATGTGTAATGTTTATTTTGATTATGATATAAAGCATGTATTTCAAATATATACCAATGAATTAATAGATAACTAATATATTATATGTACTATATTTCACTAAAATCTATGAAGTAATTATTGCCAACCACATTTGACAGATTGGGAAATCAAGATTACAGAAAAATTCAATGACCTGCTTATAAGTAATAGATAATCAGAAATATAAAATATATACTTCATAAAATAATAAAGTGAAAAAGTAGTATGTGTATGGCTAGACACAGGTACAGATATAAAATGATAAACATATGTATATATAATAGTGCATCTGTGTGTCTGTGTGTGTATCCCATCTTACCCTTCCTGTCCTGTGTCCCTTAGTGGGTGCCCTCCAAGAACCAGGAGGCGGCTTTCATTCCAGTCAGCAGCACTAATTGCATCCCCTAAAATAATTATCAGCAAGGTCACTGTGCATTCCCCCCAACCCCGCTGACTGGCCAACAGAGTGGACCCAAAGCAAGCATCGCCTTTCTGTGGCTGCACCACACTGTCTTCCCTTAGTGCTGCTCACCATTCTACCCAACCCCCTTCCTTCTCCCCCAGCAGGACCTCAGAGACTGAGGTCTCCTGCTGGAGGAGACACCTCCTTGCTTTATCTCTTGGGAGAGAGCCACTTTTCCCAGTATGTCCCTTTCTGAATATTCCTCTTGTTTTCTGTATAAATAAAAGATGATTTGGAGTTGTCTTAAAATATGTACACAAATGATCGTAAGAACTGGTTACATTTTAGAGGTGTCGCTAATTATTTTCTGAATGTTTTGACAGTTTCACCTCGTCAGTACTGCTTTCTCACTAGAGTAGCTAATTAGTCTAGATTATCTAGATTTATCAGTATTAATTTTTCTAATTATTTGAGTCTGTCTTTAGACAATAGAGTCTAGAATAGATACCTTACTTCCAATGAGCCCACTGAACAAATTAAAATAATCTGTATGTTTTGAGATCCTCAGCCTCCATCAATCACACCATTTTAAAATTTATCTTCTTACTTTTATTGAAAGCTCTAATAAGAAATGCTTAAAATTAACCCATTATTTGTTAACATGTTAAATGGCATTATTTAGACCCTGGACCAAAATTATGCTTACAAAATTCATTTTCTTAATGGTTCTGTCTCTGTATATAAATACAGCTTAATCTGCAATTCAGTCATTACCCAGGAATTTAGCTTCTGCATGTTATTCCATTTTCAAATAAGAAAGCTTGCTTTTCCACTGAGTAAATTTATAGAGTAATCTGCTGCAGTGTTCCTACAAAAACTTTTAGAAAAGTGAAAGACAAAATTAAGGCAACTATACTGACTATTAAAGTAGAAATAATATTACTATTTAATATCTGATGTTTATATCTTCAATATGTAGATATATAAAATTGACATTTTAAGTCACCTCAATTATATTTGCAACTTCTTTGATAACTTTGGCATGTGATAACTTATATCAAGTTTAATTTCTAGAGGAATAAGAAGATGTAATTTCTAGAGGCTGGGGCTTTAATTTTCTCTGAGAAAGTTTGCATGCACATTCATTCTCTCCACAGCCTTGTGAGTTAAGTGAAGATACGTTATCCTTTGAAAAGCTGTAAATAATGATATACCAGGAGCCCAAGGGACTTGCCCATGGCTCCCTGAATATTATCTGTGAAGCTGGGTTTAGCCTCCCTAGTCTCACTTTAGTCCATACGCCACACCACACAAGCATAGTCACCCTTTTTCTTTCTAAAAGCAAGAAGGATTGTTCTTACTCTGAAATCCAAAAATAATTGCATTGTTCCAAGATATAACAGGCCTCTTCAGTTTGCTTAAGTGAGAGTGTTACTTGCTATTCATTTCTTTCTTATTCTAGAGAATAAATATCCTTTGGAAGGAAATGAAAAGTTCTTTTAAGTTACACACTAGGGTAATAATAAAATTTAACTGCAAATCATATTAATCTATAGCATTATGATCTGAGTCCAAAACATGGTAGTAATTCCATATCATTATAGAACTCATTGTATACCTCTATAGATAAAGTGCCCTGTAAATACTGACTAAGCAGTACTGATCACACATTTGCCACCCATTCATAAAGAAAACCATAATGAATAGCAAATAACATAATAGTGGGGAAAACGAGGAATTCTTTTTAAGCAAAGATCCTTTGTAATCATTGAAACCCTGCCATAAACTTGTTCAGTTGTACAACCAAAGTTTATGTACTGAGACAAATATAAACTGAGTTTTGTACTTTAGTATACATTTAAATAAAATGGCCAAAACAAACTGAATTGATTTGTCAGTGTAATCTTGGTAGAAAGAAATAAATGACTGACTCTTATGTTATTTTTCGAGGGTTCTCAGTCCTTTTTGTATAAATTGCTTTTGAAAGCACCTTTGCAATAGATAATTGAGGGAAACTAGTCTAGACACAAAACACATTTAGGTATCATACCTCAACTAGGTCTGTGCTGGGGACTGGGCGTATGATCAGGGGGCAGCTGAAGCCATGCTGTCTGCCATCGGGCAGTGTGAACCTCATGGGACAGCAGTGACCAAAAAGGTGTACAGATAATTATTAAATTTTAACTCAGATAAAAACCACACCAAAAAGCCACATGGTGCCATGAGAGAGAACAATAGCTCTCTGGCACAGCAAGAGCAAAGGACAGAGAGAGAAATTGAGAGCAACAGTCCAGCTGAAAATGACCTGTAATCATCCGACTGGTTGATTTCAATATTCCAACACTTTTCTTGTTCCTAATAATGTTGCTGAACTTGTTGCTCTCAGCTGGAGAGGTTTTTACTTAAAAATGAATGTGTCTTTTTTTTTGGAAGAAGAAGAAGAAAAGCGTTATAAATTTTTTCAAATGTTCTGAAAACAATTTTTCAGTATTTTAAAAAATGTATGCAATAAAGGTATTAAATATAATGAAAGCAACATGGTCATCTATGACATTATTTGCACACACACAAAATTTACAAATCGATGTCTAGATGATGGGTTTTTGTTCCCCTTACTTCCTATCCTGTAGGTTCTCAAATTACATGCAAGATAATGGTCTATTTTCTCACCATTACTTGAAATTGATTCAACTTCTCTAAACCATTCACAGTCCAAGATAAATAGTGAAATACAGTAAAAAAGGGAGGGAGGGGACAAAAACCACCTTAAATACACATACCAGTGTGTGCTTCAGTTACTTTCAAAAATATTAGGCCTTGAAAACTTGGATGTAATTGCATCAAAAAACAGTGAATATTTTGAAGCTTTTAAAATTAAGTGCAAACTATACTGTGTGTAGCCTATAGAAATACAGAATAAGATTTTAGGGCCTCAGCAATTTTTTTAACATTGATACATTATAATCTTTGGTAAGAATATAGATCGTAGTAATTATATGCAAATAAATTACCAACTGCTTTTTAAGATCAATTTAAGTATTTTCTCCCAGTATGCCCCTTCATTATATACTCTTAGAACAAGGAAGGGAGTATTTAGTTCCTCTCAAATAATTACCATTCTAAAAGCAAAGGTGTCCTATCCTCGTACACATGCACAATCTGTAACTTTTAGATAGTTCATTAAGAGCTCTACGGTCTTCTGCATTTTAGCCATTATAGTGGAAGTAAAACTGTGTCTATCAGGTTTATGTTTATTATTATATTTTATTTTATTATCGATTTGAAGAAGTACTTCATAAATTTTAATTAAAAATCCATATCTAACACATATAGTGAAAATATTTTCCCTTTGGGGGTGATTATTTATTTACTTATAAAGCAAGATTTGTCATTTACTAATTATGATTAGTATTTTTTTCTGTATTTGCTAAGAAATTCTTAACTCCCCTAAGTTTGCAAGGCTATGTTCACATATTTTTAGAAGCTTTGTAGTTATAGCTTCTTCATGTAGCCCTGTGATCCATTTAAAATTATTATTATTTTTATTTAGTGCGTGTTGGAAGTTGACATTCATCCCCCTCATGCTTTTATCTGATTCTTTTAGCCTCGTTTTTTGAAATGACTTTTCTTTTTCTATGGACATTCCTCAGTAACTTTGACATCGGCACAATCCTCAGTAACAATGCTATCAGCACATATGTATGTGTAGGTCTATTTCCCACACTTTTATTTCATTCCATTGATCTCTTTGTCTATGTCGAGGCCAGCGCTATATGACTTTAAACGTTGCGGCTTTACAGACATCTTAAAATCAGTTAATAAACATGAAGCACGTTCATACGTGTTCTTTTACAAAACAGATTTGTCTATTTTAAATCTTTCATATCCTTACATGTTTTAGAAAATTTCCCAATCTATACCAAAGCAAAACAAAAATGTCCCACTGTATCTTTCCTGAAATGGTGTGGAATATATAGATCAGTTTAGATAGTACTGGCATTTTTAACAGTCTTAAGTCTTTCAATTTATAGACATGGTTTCTCTCTCCATTTTTTTTTTGGTTTCTTTTACTTCTTCTCACCAACTTATTGTTTATTTCAATGTCAATATCTTGCAGATTTCCTTAAGTTTATTGCATCTTTTATTCTAATATCTATTTTTCAAATGTTTACGGTTACATAGTAAACCATTTCTTTTGTATATTAATATATATCCTGTGATATTGGTTCTAGTAATTAATTCTAATCATTTTTGTAGGTTCTTTATGATTTCTATATATAGTATTGTCTTCTGCAAATGAAGACAATTTCACCTCAGAAGGATTTTCTAAAATGTGAATATGGTTAAAGCTTTGCAATAACTCCCCTTTTCCCCATAAGATACGATTGTCTTACCTAGACATTATATACAAACATATATTTATTGTGCAAAATGGATACCTTTTTACAGTGAGAGAGGGCATAATTATGAATAATGATGTCAGAACCACAGGTGCCAACTGGAACTTTCCCAGGCAAACTGGGCATATGATCACTCAACGTGGTCCTCCCTGCCCCAATCCCTGACAGTCTCTCCAGCGCCACTCCTGCCCTCCAGCAGACACAGGTCGGCTGCCACACTGCATGTTGGTAGACTCCTATGCACGTCAGTCTTCTTTTCCTACCTCCTCTCCATGTGCCCTTTTCAGGGCTTTGTTACCCTTCTTCCATTTTCTTTTAAGTCTTTAGTCTTTAATACGGAGTGTTCACCTGAGTGGTGTTTTAAAATCTGTAAATATTTTTATTATACATCGTTTCTATTTGTGGTTAAAAAGGAGAGATCACAGTGAATAAGTTTAACTAAGCTGCTATTTTTGAAAGTATGAAAATATTCAATAAGAACAGTGACTCTGGATAGATTATTTTCCAGTGGTATCACAGGTCACTTCACCCAAACTCTTTTACATAATAAAATAAACAGCAAAGAAAACCAAACTCAGTGTTATAACACCAAGGACATGTTGGCACTCAAACAGTGCTTGAAACATCCGTCACAGTGATTATGCTTTTCCAGGTGCCCTTGTGGGCCGCAGGTCATGAACAATGTCCACAGTCCATGACAGGAGCTCCTTTCTGTAGACCTGCTGCTGCCATATACATTTGACAGACCCATTTCTCTGATGAGTAAGCATCAGAAAAAACTCTGTGGAGAGTCACATGGGGAGGGAGAGATGTCCTCATTCAATTTCATTCTCCTTGACTTCAGACTTACTTCAGACTTGAAGTAATCTCCCAAGCCAATTCTTAAGAGATACTTATGTATTGATGAAATTGATCATAGAAATGCACATGCACATAAAGCAGAAGATTGGAGACGGGGGTTATACACCCTGACTTAGGTGGTGTGAATAGTGGCCTGCGTCATTCCTATTTATTTTGGGAATCACGTTTTGTTTAATCCTTATCCACTATGCTTCCCGCACTCTACCTGATACTGAAGATACAACATGGAACAAGGCAACCATAGCCTTGTTCTTGGGGAACTTATATTGTAGAATAAAAATATAGTGATTTTAAAAAAATAACACTGTATTATAGTAATATAATATATATTGTTACCATACTTTTACTTATCAACAGTATTCTACCTTTGTATTGATTTCTTTCACTTACTACCTCTGATCTAAGTTGTATAACCAGATATACATTTTACATTCAACCTTATTTTAAACCCAGAAATTTACATGATGTTGTTCTTTATTCCCTTGAAAGAGGCTAACAGGGGATAGCATCTGACTCTTGTTGAGCTCTACATTGCTATGCTAAATGTAAATAAAAATAAGTGCAAAGTGGACAAACTTGTTTCTTCATGCCTTTGGCCTTTCTGCTATAAATATTTATTGAATTCCCAATAATACTTGGTTTGAACTGTACCGGAGGTAAAACAGAAAAACAGACATCTTCTGAATCCCCTTAGAGCGGTGTGGAGGCAGGCAGACAGTAAACAAATAAGAAACTTCTACATGTGATACATGTTGCAGCAATAACTAAACAAGTGTGGAGTCATGGAGAAAATGAAGAAAACCTTTGCTTCAGACAGATGATCAGGAGAAACTCCCGAGTGATGAATAACGATCTGAGACTAGGAGGGGGTGGGAAAATTTAGCCACAAGAAGACTTAGGGGAGAGTTTCTCTGCCTTGGTAATATAGGTGCAAGAACCCCCAAAGCGGTAAGAACCTGGTTTTGTTAGGGAATTAAAAAAGGGCCCAGATGGCTCTAAGACAGTGATTAAGAATGAAGAAACCAGCATACAGATGTTGGGAGGCAGAAGACTGCATGACCTTGCAGCCACAGTGAGCACTTTGAATTGTGTTCCAGAGAGGAGTTTGGATCATGAGAAATACTTCATATAACACACTGTCAGTGTTCCTTTGAAGGAAAAATGTACCTCTGTGATTTGGGAAATGGTTAGAGTTGCAATTTACCTACATATATTCAATTGCTTCGCAATTAACTTAATGGTTGACTTTTAGCTTCTTTAGAGTTATATATAGTGCCATGTATATATGGTTGTATACAATATATGTATGTATATAGCCTCACTATATATATATATATATATATATATATATATATATATATATATAACTAGTCCAATAACTAGTCCATGATCATGATAAGTTTTAAAACAGTGCATGTATATATATATATGGACTACTGATGGACTAGTCATGGACTAGTTATTGATTCTGCTATTATGTCAATTATTTGAAGCATACTAATTATTTTATGGCATTGTTATAAATTATTACACTCTATTTAACTAACACATATCAGCAGATACATTTTGATAAAGATTAATACTTGGCTAGAAGAAATGACAGAGAAGGTTCCAAAATTCCAAATTAATCAATATGATTTGAGAGTAATTGTTTGGGAGACTAATTTTTAATTAGATCTAGAATTTAATCTAGAATTTAATTCTAGATTCTCATAGAATTAACAAAAGTATGCTTATCTCTGATTCATAAATAGCTGTTGAACTTAATCTGTGTATAGCAGAACCAGGGAGGGTAATATCCCATCTAAAGCCTGAAAAATATACAAAAATCTACTTAGCAAATTGAAAGGAAACCGCAATACTTTTTTCTCTCTTGCCAGGAAATTTAAAAATTTTTAGAGTCAATTACCTCATACTTTAGTGTGAGAAAATTTCACAAAAATCTCACATCAAAGAATATTTCTAAATTCAGTGATTACACCATAATAGCTTTAAGGGTTTTTTTGTTTGTTTGTTTTATTTTCAAGTTTGCATAGAGAAAGGTTGACCTTTCTTGGTGTACAGTTGTGTGAATTTTAATATACCTGTAAATTCTTGTAATTCACTATCCCAAGTCAAGATACTAAACAGTCTTATCTCCCCCCAAAATAGTTCCCTCTGGCCATCCATGTATAGTCCCACCCTTGATTCTGGCAACGGCTGGTGAATTACCTATCACTGTAGTTTTTCAAGAATGTGATATAAAGGGGGAGGGGTGGGGAGAAAAATACAGACAGCTGTAATTGAACAATAAAATAATTTAAATAAATAAAAAAAATGCCGTATAAGTGGAATCATATAGTTGACTCAGCATGGTGCTTTTAGATGCATAAATTACTGAGGTGTTAATAAGCACATTAAAAGATGTTCAACATGATTAGCCGTTAGGTAAATGCAAATTAAAAGCATAATATGATACCACTCTATGCTTTTCAGAATGAGCAAAGTGAAAATAATATTGGCGAGACCAAGTGTTGGTAAGGATGTGGAGCAACTAGAACTTTGATACATTACGAATGGGAATTAAAAATAGAGAAAAGTTTTGCAATTTTGTTTAAGAGTAAGCCTATATCGAACATAGTATTCATTTCAATAAATTTTAATATATTTCACTTCGATAGACTTGAATATATATCTGAAGATATATAGAGACTTCATGTAATAGAATCGACCTTTCTGTTCATTTTTTGGCTCCCAGTGACTTTGAAACTATCCTAAATCTGGGATAATTTTGCCTTTTGTTCCTGGGCCATGAGAAAGTACACAGAGATCCTTTAGATCCATTCGTGGCCTCCTTATACCTGAGCGAACTATTTTGTATGTTTATGTGTATTACCTTCTATTTGCTAGAAGAGGGAACTACAAGTTTTATTAGTTTCCCCAAATGTTTTGTGTTCCAGAGAAAAATATTCTTATCTCAGAAACTGAAATTTGGAAGTGAATACAAACACAGACTGATAGAAATAACCTTATCAAGGTGGAGATGCTGGTAGACAGAGGTTAGTCATACTCTACCCTGTGACAATGTTTTTTCAGTATTGCCTTGTTTTGTTATTTGAATGTTGCATCTTTCTACCTGTTCGGGTATTTGTCTCCTCAAATAGATGAGAGGTGTTTTAATATCAACATTGCAGTTTGTGCTTCTTTCTGTCTGTAACTGTGCCTTGTGCAAAAGCATCTGTAATACATGCTGATTAACTGGAGAATCAAGAAATCTAAATCTGTAAGAATCTGTTTCCCAAATGTGTCCACCTCCACAGTTTTTGCCAGGTCTAGAGACATCTGGCTTTTTTTTTTTTTTTTACTTAATGGTTATCATAAAGCTAGTATTTTTAAAAATACAATTATTTGATTTCATATACTTAATGAAAATAATAAAACCTGTAAAATCAGTTTTACTTTTCATAACAGAAGACAACTACAAAGTAAATACTATCAAACCAGAATAATATAATCATGTTGTAATTACATACTGTTTTCTACCAGAACTTCTGAGCATAATGTTGCTCTCCTTAGAAATTAGGTTAGCCTATTGGAAAGTGTGGTTAAAGCAAAATTACAAATAAAATGAGACTCTGTCCTTGATATAATTGAATATGCTGAAAAAAATTTTAAAGGAAAAAATGTTCTAATTACTTGTTTTCCAGTCTCTTAAATGCTATGGCTATGTGGCACTTGCAGCTGCCTTGGGAACCAGGGGTAGGTGTGCTCAGCTTTGGGGAACATTAGCATGAGGAGGTCTTAATAGGACACAAATATTGATGGCAATCATCCTTCGGCATGTTATATAGATAGTAGCTCATTGTAATATTAGCTACAACTCACTACGCATATTTGTAAAGAGTAAGTTTTGCCAAGTTCATTTTTACAAACATTGGATCTTTAAAAATAAGTTGTACTCTCATTGATTCATTTCATACTTTGAAAAGCATTCGTTTGATATCTTATCAAGTGCCAGGCACTTGTAAAGGTTTGGAAAACAACACTGCTGAAAACCAAAACACTTCTTGCCCTTAGGGACCTAATAACAATATACTTTTAATGCTCACACCTAAACCTAATTTTTAAAACATGTTTGTTGTTATTATTATGAGGTAAAATGTGTAGCAAGTACATAAGACATAAATATGGCTCAATTAATTATCACACACTGAAATAAAAGCCCTTATAACCACCAGCCATGTCTGAAAATACAATATCACCAACACCCAGCAAAGAGTCGTATGTCCAGCTCAACTCCTTGCCTCTTGCTCTGCTCTCAAAAAGTCATCATTGTTTTGACTTTGAGCTCTAGGCTTGAATTTTGCCTGACATTAAATTCTACAAAAAGAGAAACACAGAGTGTGTGTGTGTTTATGTGTGTAATGTGTAGCATCTTTCTCAAATTTTTAGTTTTCAGATTCTTTTTGCTGCAGTTAGCATTAGGGGTTCACTAATCTGCATTGCCATACAATATTTCAGTATGTACTCATAACACATTGTATTTAACCATTCTTCTGTTGATTGAGTTCCCATTCATTCTGTTGCCGATAACGCAGTAATCACCATTCCTGGGCATGTCTTTGAGAGGACCTGTGCACGCATTTCTTTTTGGAATAAATCTAGGGATGGCCTTTCCCCATGATAGGATACCTCAAGTGCTCATCATTAGCAGACGATGCCTAAATGTTGTCTCTCAGCAGTGCGTGAGTCCTAATTGCTCCACATTCTCCCATTTTTATTTAAAAAGGGTTAGCACAAACTAGCAACAGCAACACAACCCACAGAAAATGGACTTCGGAGACAAACCCAGGAGGTGACCTGACTTGGATGGTTTTTTCCTATTGCAGCCCTGGGACCCAGTGAACCTTGTCGTTGCCTTCCCCCCATCTCCCCTCCTCGCCTTCTTCATTGTCCCAATTATAATTTGGTATTTGTGAAGACCATATGCTCTTTGGGAAGCCAATTCTATCTTTGATACTAGCTGTGGAACATAAAATTATTTTTGATTTTTTAAAGATTTTATTTATTTATTTTTTCAATAGAGGGGAAGAGAAGAAGAGAGGGAGAAAAACATCAATGTATGCTTGCCCCTCACATGCCCTTCAAGTGGGGACCTGGCCCGCAACCCAGGCATGTGCCCTGACTGGGAATTTAACTGGCAACCCTGTGGTTCACAGGCCCATGCTCAATCCACTGAGCTACACCAGGCAGGGCTTAAAATTAGACTAAAATAATTAATATAGTCCCACTCTGTGGCCCTAGATATTAACTTCAAAGTATTTAGGCTAATGATACACAAAATGAGACTCAGGCTTTATAATTATATATGCCGGTGCCTCCTTATTTAGTTTGAACGTTCTGATTCTTGCAATAAAATTCATCTTGGCTAATAAAACCCCATACATTTATTTAATATGGGTCACTGGTGATCTAGTAAAATAAACGGTTTGCATCGTACACAATGGAATATGTAGTTCTGATAACGATGGACTGAGTCAAATAAACACACTTGCCAACAGCTGTTATTATCCTAACACTTAAAAAATGAACGAGGTACGAGCTAAGGAAGTCATCACAAGTAAGACAATTCACTGTCAGAATCAATACTTAGGAGTTTACTTCCCTGCCTTAACTCGACTGTATCTGCATATACACAATCATCTGTACACACCTGCACACAGAGCACCCGTCCCAACAGCTTCTGTGCTCTGATGCTCCTCGTCACTGAACACCAGCACAAGGGCTCTCAAGAGCTCTCAGTCCTCTACATAATACAGTCTCCTCCACCACGATCAGGTTCCCAGTCCTGATAACCTTTGGTGATAGGTACTCACCTTGCATAGCTCCTCCTACCCTTTTACCGAAGTCCATCTTTTGCAGTCACTGGCAGAACCCTGTGAAATGGCCTAGCTTACATGCATGCCTTCGCCCTGCAGTACGCATTGCTTTCTGAGCCCGGAATTGTTTAAGTGAGGCAGCTTATCACATCCATTAGGTTAAATTGTGAGCTTTGCTTTATTCCTCAGCATGGGGAAATCAAATCACTGGTATCTGCAATGGCAAGTTTATGATAGTTGAATGTTATTAACTTTGTGCTGAAGGTGCCGTACTTTTATTGAGCTCGGGCATAAACTAATTTGTTGTCCTAAGGGAAAAATGAGTTTGAGCAACCATTTATTTTGGTTGATCCTATTTTTTGATGAATGTACAGTGGCAGATTCTCTGGCCCCAATTTCTGTTTCAGAGGCTTGTGGTATAACAGTTTAACATTTTGGTTTGGCAACCTAAAGTGACTATTGGTAAATATCATTGTTTTCCTTCAAATCCATTGGCATTTGCCACCATAAAGATAGAATATGTATATGTATATGTACATGTGTGTGTATGTGTGTGTGTGTGTGTATATATATATTTATATATATATATATATATATATATATATATATATATATATATATATATATTCCTCTAACACAGGCAAGTAAACAGGGGATAATTGTAGGAATTACAGTAGTTTAAAAATTAAGTGGGGAAATGTACATCAAGTTCTTCAAGTTATTCTTTGAACACAGTGAATATTTAACAGTAGTCACTATTGGTTTACTTACCTTAGAAAAACTAGATAGCAAAAAAAAAAAGATTCTTTCCACAAATGTGAATTAAGCATGTATTCATGGAATTCATCATCTAGTCATGGAGACAGACAACAAGCCAACCACTAAATACACATTATGACAAATACTAAGAAGCAAATAAAGGACTGAATAGGGTCTATAAAGGGAAGGTGGGGGACAAAGGTAGATAAATGGTAAGGGACAGCCTTCACAAGAAGATGATGTTTATGTTGAAAACTGAAAGGCAGGAAGGAATAAGCCATGCTGAATGTTGTTTTAGAAGTTGGAGAGAAGGAGAGATTGTCAGCGGAAAGAACAATGCAGGCAAAGGTACTGGGATTTGACCAGTTTTCTTAAACTCAACGGACTCTCAAGTAACACCATGATCTAAGGAACAACACATTCTTGTGTTACTGATGTTTCGGGACTGTGAGGCTCCCGATCGGACTTTATAGCCTGATGAGAATGTAGGGTGGCAGGGGACCCCTGTGAGCGCAGTACAAGGAAGGAATAGATTTTACACTATAGAGTGGAGACAACAGTACAGGTAAAACTGATAGAGCAGCAAGTCCAATGCACTGGAATTTGTAACAGAACAGTTTCAAAAGGTTTTAGTTTGCTGGCATATCTGTCTTGGGAGATTTATTTTGATCATCTAAAACACACCACATTTGACTCATTGCACCTGTGAAATTAAAGTAAGCCAAAGCTTGTACCAATAAAAAAGTATTAATAAAATTAATGGTTCAAAGGAATCAAATGCTAATCATTTAAAAATATTTCAAGTGTGAAAGTAAATGAGTTTTCCAGTTCCGTCCATATTGAACAAAATGGAAAAGGACTCATGGACGTGGACGACAGGGGGTGGTTGTGGTGGGGAGGGAGGAGGTATAAGGGGACTTAATGGTAATGGAAAAAATACAACAAAAAAATTTTTTAAGTGATTTTTTGTTTATTTGCCTATTTACCCACTTATGTTAGAGAATATATATAATATATAGTTTATATATTCTGTCTTTATGAAGCCAAAAAATGGATTTAAAGATATCTGAATGAAATGGTTTATATCGCACCCAAACGTTTGCTATTGTACACCCTGGGCTTTATTGCATCTATGGGAATCTGAAATACCTGGATTAAAGTTTATAATTCCATAACCGCGTGATTAATCTTCACAGTGCCAAATATCTAGAATATGACCCAAATTTAAATATTTAGAATCTCCTATATTAATGAGAGCAATCTTTCATTAAGCGTTGTCTCTCCAGTATTCATTCTGTTTTCCTAAGCCACTTATGAGTATTCCTCCTAAATATTATTTTTGTTTCTGATTGCAAACACAAATTCATTGTATGTTTGTATTCATGCATAAATTTAAATCATGAATAAAACTGTAAAGATTAAAATTAAAATTAATAACCTCACAACATGGTGATTCTGAGTCATATTTAAACCAGGAACCTAGGAATCTGTATTCTTAAAAGTGCTCACCCCAGCTCACACACACACACACACACACACACACACACACACACACACCAGAGTTAGAACCGCTGATTTAAATATTCTATGCCTGAGATTCTGAAATTTTAATGTGTATATGAAGCACTTGAAGATTTTATTAAAGAATCTGATTGAGAAGCCCAGGTAGGGTCCAAGGGTCTGCATTTTGCATTTCTAGCAATTCCCCAGAGGGGCTCCTTTTGCTACCCAAGGCTCTCGGTCAGATGGCTTTCTAACAATTTTTTGGAAGTTTTCAAAAATGAAAGCTTTAGAACATTTTCTGGCATACCTTCCAGAAATTATCACTCAAACTGTAAAAAAAGAATGTTTCCATTATGATAAGTTCATTGAGTAATATCAATTACAGTTCTTTCCACTTATAAGATTGGGGGGGAATGGAGACAACTGTACTTGAACACCAATAAAAAATGTTTAAAAAAGATTATTTTTTAAACTGAAGGACCCAAGAAAGCATAATCACTTCTAACGTCTATTTATTTAAATAGGTGCCTTTAGCTAGGAGTTTAAATTTGTGTTTGCTGTAAGCCTACTCGACCGTTAAGTCAATTTTCTTGAGTCTTGATCAATTTATTTCTATCCTGCAGTTCTCATGGAGCTCACAATTGTACAGAATAGTCAGAGTTCTTCACCCCTCGACTGTTCACCTACAAATGGGGATGTTCTTAACTCCAAAGAATCACAGAGGGAAATCACAACCAACACTGAATGAGAGAGGTTCCTTTTCCTTTTTTTAAGACAAATGCGGGTACAGTCCCAGATTGTATATCAGCCCTATTAATTTAGACATCAGCTGGAGAAGCTCTAGAGAATAAAAACTTCATTTGTAGGGGCTCATTATTTTTCTTCCTGGAAAACATCTGTTTTGAGTCCTTTGTGGCCTGTATTAGACAAAAGCCTGGAAACAGCATCTGTAGAATCAGGCTTAGTTACACGGTTGGAGCTGTGGTTATGCGGTGGGCTCTTTAGAGTAATAACTGTAATAAAGCTCTTTTCAAAACCACGCGTCAGGCACTACACTAAGCATTTAGTGAGTATTCTCTTAACCTTATGCAAAAATGTGGTATGAATACTAGTGTTAACTTTATTTTAAAAAGAGAATGTTGATGTTTAGCCAGGTTAAATAATTTGCTCAAGGTCATAAAATAATGACAGAGACATGAAGCCAGCCCACAGACCCGGTAATGCCAAACTCCTAAATATATGCTCTTAATTTCTCTACTCTATTTAACCTCTGTGTGGCTAAATAGGCATCTTAAAGTAGGAAAAGACATGCATCACTGACACGATTAAGTGAAATCAATATGATTATTCTTCTGGCATCCAATAGGGGATGAGATTAAGAGAATCATTGTTGCAATTCTGGAAAGTAACATTTCTTCTAAGTATCTCTCATCAGTTCATTTGAACTGTTTTTCCTTGTTGTTCACCAGGTAATAGCAATGTCAGTAATGCAGCACCATGAGGCTTGGACTATTTATTTCTTAGCAGGAGGAAGTGCTTTAGGCAAGCAAACCAAACAACTGAGTAATACATCACCTTCCCTTGAAGAAACTTTAACAGGGTGCCTGTGTCTGATCGAGAGAGTCAGAGAGAAGCGAGAGACAGACAGACACGTCTGTGTCTGGGGAAGAAAGAAGGATAATTTTTTTCTGAAATGGCCCTTTTGTGTGACCAAATTAAACAGTAGTAAAATTCCATTACAATGACATCTAATGGGCCAAACATGTTTTTTTTTCTCCCCCTCAATGATTTATTGGAAGGATTTAGAAATATCTCAGAGAGAATTTTTTTCTTTTTAAAGTAGTAAAATTTGGGTCACAGGATTAGAGTTCCATTAGGCAGGGTTCACAGGGCTCTAAAGGAGGAACTGGGGGTTGAGAGGGATTATCCTCGCAGAGAACTGGTCTCTGCCTGATGAAGCTGGTCAGGCCCCCTCCTCCCCTACCCCGCCCATGCCCGGCGCCCTCTGTAGGCACAACGATGTTAAAGCCCCCCCTGCTACTACAGTGCAGGATGTAAACCACTGATCTGCTGGGGGTTACGCAGATGCATGGCTCAATTCACATGGTTCCTTTTTATAAAGGAATTTAAAGAGAGATTACTGGCTTACTAAATTGATTCATGCCGTGATTTCTCTTAAAAGTTCATCTCCCTCACTCATTCTCAGGCCAGATTAATCACTTATTAGCTTTCTTCTACCATTTTATCATCTATCTATCTACTTATCTGTCTCCAAGCTTCATATATAAAACACAGCCATATATATATATATATATATATTTATATTTATATATATATCTGAGTATAATTGAAGAAAGGTGATAAATATGGTTTGAGAAAAACATATTTTTAATGAGCATTATATATATTGAATATACATATATATTTAATTGAATATATATTCAATTAGGGTAATGTGGCAGTGATTTCATTTCTGACAAGATCCAGTCTATACCATGTACTTAGGAAAATAAAGTGAAGACAGGTGGGACATTTTATACTTGACATTTGTTATGTTTTTCACCAAAAACCACAGAAGTAACCCATATGCATTGAGTGCTGATAAAAATGAAAATGGCAGCTTTTGTAAGGTTTTGCCTTCCCTCTAGATATGGAAAATACAATTGTCTTTGTGCGTTGTGGGTGGTGGGAGAGGGGGAATTGAACTTGGGGCAGGGGAAAGACAAGCTACAGTAATTCTACTATCTTTCCTAAGTCAGCCTTAGCTTCCGGCCCAACCACTGGGATTTTCTGATATGTTTGGTCACGGCAAACTGAATCAAAGCATATTTTGTGGCATTCTGATCACTCAAAACATGTAGTTTCATTTCTACGGTTGTAATACATTAAGCAATAGTATGAGTTCCCAGTTTGGGAGCTTTTGCTGTAGTAAAGAGTGGTTTAAAGTCTGCAACTACATTTTTCTTCACAGTACCAGGTTCTTAACAATCAAAGATAAATGAACCGCCCTTGCTTCAGCGCAAGAGAGGAAAAATACACACACACACCCCGGGGGAAGCAAAGGCAGCAAGACTGAGCTCTCCTTAGTAGTTCAATCGAAGAGGGAGAGGCTTGGCTGGCGGTTTGTGGGAGGGAATCTAATTATCAGTCTCTTACTTTCATTAATAGTTGGGAGCAAGTTAACATCTCAAAGGAAAAAGAAGGAGACATCATGCCTGAATTCTTAGACTACATTCTGATCGTTTAAGCATCACTTTCTCAAAAATAGGTGAATCGATAGGTCCTTCATGAGGCTGGGCTGTTGGGCAAAAAGAACATCAACTACAGAAAAGGCAAAAATAACTGGTAAGAAATAGTCTACTTGTAGATGGGAAGGCAGAGCATTCTGAAAACCTGGACAGTGCACTTTTATAAACTGTTATCTACATCCGTGAGGTTCGATGATCTAGACTAATCCTCAGGTAGGAATATTCACTGTAATCCGTTTTAATTTCTATTCCAGTAACCGGGTTTCATTTCTCCTTTTCTGCCAGTGCTTTGGGAGTAAAAGTTAACTTGGATGCAGTCTGTGTGTTTCTTAACCAATATTTTTGTTTGCTCAGCCTCACTAGCCAAAAATCTGATGACGACTATGAAGATTATGCTTCTAACAAAACATGGGTCTTGACGCCCAAAGTTCCTGAGGGTGATGTCACTGTTATCTTAAACAACCTTCTGGAAGGATATGACAATAAACTTCGACCTGATATAGGAGGTATGTGGAAATCTTTTGTAGTGTGGTGTGGACAGAAACTCATAAACATGCCTACCACATTAGAAAAAAGTCAGCATCTTTCAAAAACCATAGCCATTTAAATGATACCTTTACTGAATGTTATAAAATAGATAAAGAACATACAAATAGCATTCCAGTTTGAAGGTAGGAGGGGTGCTGATAAGTTCAAATGAACAAAGATGATTTTCAAGAGTTACGTGAGAACTGGAAATTCATTTTTTGGCTGGATAGCCCAGACAAAGGCTGTAGAAGAAAAACGACAGGTTCTTTATGAAGTGATATCAAAAAGAAGCAAGCAAATAATGAGAAAGGAGGTATATCCATTGCCCATTATAACAAACAACTACAAATTCTTAGTGGCAGATCCGATGGTCAAGCCCAAAGTTCAGAGGACAGAAATGCCTCGTTGGGGTGACAGCAAGGTTGCAGGTATATGGAATAAGGACGACTTCATTCCACCACAGAGAGTTAGGGCATGACCCCTTTGAGGAAAATAATAGAGATGAACCAAATGTTGAACTGAAGCCCAGAATAACATTATGAATCTTTGTTCATTAAATGTGAAATGAAAATGGAGCACATGCATTTGGTCATAGATGTAATACTGCATTATTTTCCATGTCAGACCTCTGACAAATAGGTGTGTGTTGGGTTTCCATATGGTTTCCTCGTGTTACCTGGTGAGTCCCAGACTTCATGGAGTCACTGAGGAAGATTGATTTAGTGATGGCTAGAGGCATACGTGGATACAGCGGGCATAAAAGCAACCAACAGGTGCAACTATTCCAAAACAATCCATTACCCTTGTTGCTCTTTTTATCTACTTCATGCTTCTTTGACATATTTTTCTGGGTCACAAATATTTTTTTCCTATATGAGGCAAGTCAAGCTGCAATGCCCAAATAAATTTCAGAGCCTGAGGGAAAAATGGTAAAGTTCAGGACATCTGAGAAAAAGATTAAAAAGAAAATCTGAGGAGTTTTCCTTCTCTGTTCATCTTTACACAGTCTCGAAAGGATGTTTAGTTATAGCGTTTACAAGCCAAACAGAGAGACTTCTTTGAAAACCAAATTATTTAAAAGAAGCAAGTTAGTCACTGGCACCAAATTAATTGCAAATAAATTCTTTTTAAAGTGGAAAAATAAATGTATTTCTAGAAAAACAGACTAAAAATTTTACATTGTACATATCTCTATTGTACATATCTCTGCTTATCTCTGCAGTGAAACCAACATTGATTCACACAGACATGTATGTGAACAGCATTGGTCCAGTGAATGCCATCAATATGGTAAGATTCTAATAGTTTGTCATTAACATGTGGTATGATGAAAATAGCAAGAAATATGCCAATAAAAAAATTTGGAAGGGAGAATCTGTCAGATCCTTTTTTTTTCTCTTTTGCAATAAGAAGATAATTTTAATAATTTTTTTAATGATAGTTAAATGTGATCATACCTATAAAATTAATTTGGGTAAAATGCTATACTCAAAATTCAACAATAATTGTTTGCTTGGTAGTTATTGCTTTCTACAAAATAAAGTGCTCTAGTAATTTTTAGAATATTAATGGTTTAGAGAAGGCATCATTTGCTTCAAATCAGAATTCTCTCTCAGAGGAAGTAATTGATCTGATGTAACAATAAATGTAACTTTTTATTATACAACTCTTTCTATCCAAATCTGAAATAAGAAACTAGATTGGAATCTATAACAGAATAGAATAGGGTAGAACATTAACTTAATGTAATGTATGTAACATAACACAACTAAACTTTGAAATAGTGTTTACCAAGCTGTCAATAAGGACACTCTGTTGAATCAAAGATATGAGAAACTTTAATTGCTCCCAATTGGGGTGAATAATAAGTTTGCTTGTTTAACCATTAAGCAAATGCCAACATGTTTCTTCTTTATAATGAAAATTCTCAGACTATTTATCATCCAGATGCAAACTATAAATATTTAAAAAGGAGAAGAAGCCATATGTACTTTATTAAAGCATAGAACTTTTAATTTCTGGAATATCAGCTCCCAAAACTACTGTTCTAGGATCACAGTCTATGAATCACTGGTTTAACTAATCTTTATTTTTATATTTCCTTATTTATTTGTGTTTGGCCAACATGTACACCAGAAAATATTTAATTTTTGTGTGTTTTGCCAAATTGTACATCAGAGATTATTACTGTTTACTGGCACATCACTAATTAGTTGAGAAAGAATTTCACAAGATAGCTTCCTTTCTCACTAGTTCCTCATTGGTGCAGATGGCAAATGGGGAATTAATTAGTGAGCCAAGGGGCATGGCTAACCCCTGAGGAACTGTAGTCCATTGCAATGAGATGCAGCAGTGGGAAGTGCAAGGATGTAACACAGAATGGTGCAAATGCAATTCCTGTCTAATCCTGACAGGCTCTGTACTCTTGGGCAAATAAACAATCTTCCTGTCTGTCCATGTTCTTCATCATAAATTGGGGGAGGGTTAAGGGGATTGGACTAGGAAAAGTGGATGACTCCCAACCCTTGGTTCTCACATTCTAAGAATGCTGAAGTTTCTTTTTAAAATTTTCTCATTTATCGGCATGATTAAAATCAAAGTATAAAGTAACACTACATACTACTTAAATGTGACAGTCAGACTGGAACTCAGGTGTTCTGATGCCAGGCCTAATGGTCTGAATTCACATCATACTTTTCTTCGATTAAAGTCAATCCCTTGCCACTTAGTGGTAGATCCTTGAGTATATTTGTTACAGAGTAATTTATCATCATAGCACCCTGGCACTTTGAGAATATGCTTTGTGATAGAGATTAGTACAGTATTAAACATTATTATTAATTAGTTAGTTTCCCTGTGTTTGGAGGAAAAGACAACTATAATAGTTTTAAAAAAGGAAGACCATCTTATGCATCGTACTGGTCTTTGCTATCTGCCAGATACAACACAAAGCACTTCATGTGTATTCTCTTTTTCTATCCTCACACTGCCTCACAAGATAGATTCTTTCATGTCCTCATTTTATTATGAGGTGACTGAGGTCAACAGATCCAGTTTAGAACTGCTTAATTATGCTGGACTTTAACTCTACAGCAGTGGTTCTCAGCCCAGGTGATCGCTTTCCTTAAGGCATTTAGTAATGTCTAGAGGAAGTTTTGAGTTGTCACAACTTGGGGTGGGGTTGAGGTTGGTGTTGGCCCTACCGATGTCTAATGAGTAGAGACTAGGAATTCCACTAAGCATCTTAAAATGTACAACACAGCTCCCACAACCCAAAATTTGCTAGCCCCAAATAACCCAAGAGCCCTGGCTGGTGTGGCTTAGTAAATTGAGTGCTGGCCTGTGAACCAAGGGGTCACCAGTCAGATTCCCAGTCAAGGCACATGCCTGGTTGTAGGCCAGGTCCCCAATGTGGGGCATGTGAGAGGCAATTGCACACTGATGTTTCTTTCCCTCTCTTTCTCCTTTCCTTACCCTCTGTCTAAAAACAAATAAATAAAATCTTAAAAAAAAATAACCCAAGAAACTGTGTTCTATAGGCATCAAATGCATACAGTGTTATCAGGGCTATGATCTTTTGCCAAAATTCATTTAGACCAGTTCTTTTTTTGCCCCCATGAAAATATCAACTCATCTACAAGATATGAGTGAGTCTCCTCAACTAAGTCTTTGCTTTCCTTGGGACAATTTAAAGCCAATGTATCTCAGAATAGCAATGAGAACAAAAAATGACAAACATAAAAAATATGTTCTACGAGATAACCCTACTGCATTACAAATGTTGTGTTTTACCTGTCTCTTTATCACAGGAATATACAATTGATATCTTTTTTGCCCAAACATGGTATGACAGACGTTTGAAATTTAACAGCACCATTAAAGTCCTCCGACTGAATAGCAACATGGTGGGGAAAATCTGGATTCCAGACACTTTCTTCAGAAACTCAAAAAAGGCTGATGCACATTGGATTACCACCCCCAATAGGATGCTGAGAATTTGGAATGATGGTCGAGTGCTCTACACCTTAAGGTATTATTTTGGAAGAAGAAATGAGTAATTGCTGGGAATAAAACAAAGGTCAACCTCTTCAGACAAAAAAGAAAGGAAAGAAAGAAAGAAAGAAAGAAAGAAAGAAAGAAAGAAAGAAAGAAAGAAAGAAAGAAAGAAAGAAAGAAAGAAAATTTCAAGCCAACATCAAGGTTGGCATGTTTGATCATCGACAGTACAAAATTAGTTTTTCTTTCTGTTGTCGATGAGCTTTTTCAAAGGAATAGGAATAGGTCAAATTATTTTTCTGACTGATGTGAGAACTCGTTTTTGTCTTTCTCACAAGTGCATGGAACTTTCCTGGTGTTTTAAGACCTCCTGAGCTCTGCATCAACCTTGGCTTTTGTGGGTGTGTCCTGCTACTCTAAAATGTGGAAACAAAAACATAGTCATCTTTGGGACCACCGGTTGCTATGCTTGGAAATGTCTCTGTTTCCAAGGAAACTGTTGCGGAGGGAGATTTTTTGATGTGGAAATCTGCTGTATGCTTTCTCTTTTCAGCTATACAATGGCACGTAACTACAGTAAATTCTGTCTCCCAGCATCTACCCCCAATACACTGCCAGGCTGTTTGAATTAATTTATTGGCTATTTTGGAAAGACATCTTTTGGGAAAACTTGGAGCTATTTTTTACTATCTGAACTTAAAAATAAAGTAACATTTGGGAGGTTTTCTACTTATACAGGCCATTATCTTAGCACTTTATGCTTAGATGCATATTTATATGCTGATGTTTTTCATTGATGATCATATATATTTTTTTCTCCCCACCCCCGGTGATCATATAGTATTAAACAACATAATAGATACGTACACTGAGTCATACACTTATGACTCAGACAAACCTGGATTTAGGTCTTAGCTCTATACCATGCTACCTGTATGCTTTAGGGCAATTCTCCAAAGTTTCTAGGGGGCAGCTATTAGATAGCACGTGTGTTAGTGCTAAAAGACACGTCTCCAAGCTTTATCTGTATAGTAAGTTTGATGTTTTTACTTGATTACATTTTTATTTTGAGGAATTAGATGGAAAATGAGGGGATTATTGGAAAACAAGACACAACTACCCCACCACACACTGCCCAGACACCTGAGCTAACTCTTCACTTTCTTTAATTTTGTAAAATAGACAATGATTCTTATCTTACAGAGATATACGGACTAAACAGTGCTTAGACCCTGATACATAGTAAGCACAGAAGACACTGAATTTATTCATGTATACTTTTTAGTAAAATGTATAAATACAATTCTCCTAGGTCTTAGTATCCTGGAACTTTTAGCTTCAAAATGATTCATGTTAAATGCCCTTGAGACATACACCTTACATAATATTCAACATACAAAATAAAACACTTTAAAATGGCTTCAAACCTTTCTATCAGTTAAACAGTTACATCAGTAACTAGAAAAAATGGCTATAAGTTTAGAAGAAAGTCATTGCATACATTTTGAACTTATCACAGGTTTTATTAAATGTGAGATAAGGTAATGACTAGAATTAGAATCTAGTAAAAATAAAAGTTTGTGTCATAAATCAGAGCTCAGTCTAGCTTTTGAAATATTGTTGATTACACTATCTTGAGTCTGTTTATGTTTTCATAACATTATAGTCATTTTTCACTTCCATTGATTTACAGAATCACTATACAATATTTAATTACAGAAGCTGCCTCAGAAATGTCACTCACAAAATTCAAAGTTTGAATGACCTGCCAATCTATGCTGAGAAATGGTTTTATTCTTGTTCCTATTTATGAGTTATGGATATGCATGTGCATAGCTATATATATTGTATTTATGTTTTTGCAAACTATATAATTTTCATTTTAATAATTTCAGTGTAATTTAGAAAGATAATACTAAAATATCTAATTTAATTATAATTTTACTTATGAATAAAACTAATCTGTTCTTTGGAAGAGCATTTAATTATTGAGTGACAATGATTAAAACTTCCAGCTTTGGAGACAAAAAATCTTGGAATTAGATCACAACTGTGCCACTAGCTTTGTAACTTTTGCCAAGTTCAAGTACAATAAAGCCATAATAACATATACAAAATGAGAGGACAATTCACCTTTACCCAGTGTCATATAAACAATTAATGTCTCAATGTTTATTAATAAGGTCATTAATTGCCCCATTATATTATAGAAAAATAATCTCCCCAATGAAAAAGTATGCTAAATTGACAAATCTTTTAAAATAAACAAATATTCATAAGATAACATTACTTCATGATTGATAACATTATAAGAAATAGAGCTAACCTATATGAAATTTAAGATATCATCAGTCCATCACCAGTATAATTTTAGAATATGTTCATATTTCTCCAAAGGTAATCAAAACATCCGAACACCTTTAAATTTCATCCTTCCAACTACTCCAGTCCACTAAGATCCAGAAAACCTGTCTGTTTAATAAGCCCCTCAGATTTAAACTATCTGAGATGCACTGGAAAATATATTTCTACTGTATCTAAGTTTATTTAACATTTTCTGTTTGCCACTAAGAACTTTTGTACTCTATAATGTCCTAGTGAATGGCTTCACCGTGTTCCATTGCAAGAATGTGTAATACTCCATTTTGAAACATAGGTGATTTCAAAGCTAATATAGTAATTTAAAGCTAACAGCTAATAAGCACTTACACACAGAAGGTTCTACTTTAATTAGCAGATAAGATCTGAGAATCATCAGCATTCATTTACAGGCAAACAGTAAATGAGCTTAAGTTCTTATAACAGTTTGTTCTGTTAGGTTAAATATGTCCACTGAGCAGTCTCCTGTGAGCAATTAATTTTTCCCCCCAAATAATCATTGTGTGATCCTAAGTTTTGATAAAATGGAGTTGAGGTCAATGAGAACCTACTGTTGGGTCTGTGAAAACAAATGGATCACATTAAGTCTTAAATACTTTTCTCCTGGACTTGGTAGATTTCCTCAGTGAAAATCACTTTGTGTTATAGGTACGAATGTGAGATACACTCTCCAGGAATAAAGATGAAAAATGGGCATTAGAAATTGTGCTAATGTATATTTTGAAAACTATGTCTCAAATCTTTCTACTTATGTTTCATATTTCTGTTGAGATTGACAATTGATGCCGAGTGCCAATTACAGTTGCATAATTTTCCAATGGATGAACACTCCTGCCCCTTGGAGTTCTCCAGTTGTAAGTAATACTCATTTGCATTCTGTATCCCCTCTCACCATCGTCTAATTGCAGTGTCAATGAATTGGGAGATTCACAGAGAACGCAAAATTGTATTAAGCGATGTTGTTCACATTGAAGATTTTGACAGTTTCTTTCATTATACCACCAGCTTGACCCTATTAGAGTAATTCTTGCAGAAAGAAATCTAATTTATCGTGAAGTATAAATAAGTTTCACTGCAGTATAAACTTTTAATAAATTGGCAGCTGTTGCCAGGAGCCCTTTGTTGGGTTGAGAAGAATTACAAAGCCAGACCTGGATTGAATAGAAAGTGGTAATGGTAAATTATACACCCTCTCCTTCCATGGGCTCAAGAGAAGAGAGTCACAGTACATTTGCTGTTTATTTTCTCCCTTACCTGTCAGGGAATGCAGAGATCCAACAGTGCCATTTGCATAGTTCAGTTTTGTAGCCCTGTTAAAGAGAACAAAATTAATAATCGCCTCTTCCTCCTGGAGTTCTAGAACTAGTTATCCACCAGTGAGTAAAAGACTGATTTTTGGTGTTGTTTGGGTCTAGTTCAAATTCTGAGTCTATCTCTTTAGACTTGAGCGAATTACTAAATCTCTAAATCAGTCCCCATTTCCAGGTACTCACTACAGATTTACAAGATCTAACCCATAGCAATATCGTTTTGTGGATGTGATGTATGTAAAATGCTTGCTATGCTATTTCAGCACTCAGGATTCAATAAAAAGCTCTCTTCTTTTTACTATTATCATTATCACCAGACAATAGACTGCATGAGGGAAGAACTCCCATAATGATTCTAACATAAAGGACATTGATCTTTAGTAAACTTCACAGACATTTCCTGCCTGAATCGAAAACAAGCCTCCATTTCCCCGAAGTGCTGGCCTCACTACTCTTTCAGGGCCTGTTAGGCTGCTTCTTACGGGCCCCGAACTCCTTATTGTCGGTCTGCCAACTGTGCATATTAAGCAACGAAAACTGATTACAAATTTTAAGTTTATATATAATTGCCCAGCTAGGGAGTGAGGGAGACTCCTAAGAGCCAATGAAGTCATAATAACCATATTATAAAAAATCAGCGATGAGAGAAACAATCATTTGTTTACCATTGCATCCATTCCGGAGGGAACTAGATGAAAAATAGCATATATACGAGGTGGGACAAAAGTAGGTTTACAGCTGTTTGCATGGGAAATAATGTAATAATGAATAGATAATAATACAAGAGTAATCTCTGTGTTTCATGCACTCACAACTGTAAACCTACTTTGGCCCCACCCTCTATTTAAAGGGGTTCCATTATAAAATTTATTTTATATGTTTTTACTTCATCCATGAAGAGAATATTTTTAAGTGGAAGCTTCCCCAAGCTTTAGGAGACTAGACTTATTTTCTTTTCATTTCTAACTGGGATTACACGTCTACTGAATCAGCTAAAGCTTAAGAACTGGTGATTCCTGTGCCTTCAGGTCACCAGTTGACAACTGTCTTCTGAGCCCAAGCACAACTTAATATCACTTATTGCTATAAAAAAAACAACAAATCACAGTTACATGCTCCACAGGGAGATTCCTAATGGCATCGTTCTCTTCCTCAGTTTTCACATACCCTGCCTCTCCTCTGCTTCACGGCACACGGGGGGCCTGCTTTCTCTCTTTTCCTTCTCCTTTTTAAAAAAATATTTCATTTATTTATCTTTAGAGGGGAAGAAAAGGAAAGAGGGAGAGAAATATTCATGTATGGTTGCCTCTCGTGCATCCCCTGCTGGGAACTGGCCTGCAACCCAGGCATGTGCCCTGATGGAATTGAACCACAATCCTTTGGTTTGCAGGTCTGCGCTCAATCCACTGAGCTACACCAGCCAGGGCTCTTTTCCTTCATCTTAATTAACAAATAGATAACAACCAAAGAGTTGGACCAAAAGAAAAGACAATGAGGAAAAGAAAGAAACACAAGGGATTTTATTCTAAGTAGTGAATCAGCCTCCACAATTAAGACATCTTGTCATAACATCATTAGTAGATAACAGTTGAGATGATTTCTAGTTTTTTCAAATCTCTCTCTCTACTTCTCTATTTTTTACTTGAGTTTATTGCACAGTTTACTTAACAGTAATGTTTATCCATTAAAAATATACTTACTATTAGTTTTATGAAATAAGTCTGATGATCTTCCCCATAAGGAATCAAATAATTCAGAAAAAAATTAAACTTGTCTAGAGTCCCGGACTTGGAAATGGTGCTGACAGTCACTGCGTTATCAGTATACTGCCTCGTTCATGAAGGCTTTCTGTGCTCTGGGCTGACCTGGACTGACCCTTTGGAATCTGTGCAGTGCTCATCGGTACCTTCCCCTTGATGTTTCTACTTACTGCTTTCATTGCAGACTTCTGTTTATATCAGGATAAAGTCCCAGCAAATTGAGAGAGTGAACATAATGTAAATAGTTGAGGCTATTTTTTCCCAGCCACCTTCCACTCCAAGTGCATGCTCTGGAGAAGAATTTGGGTCTGCCCTTCTCTCAGTATTTTCTGTTTCTGCAGGACTCTCCAAATCTTGCCCTGGTTGACTCCCCTTTACCCTGAAATAATATCTTACATATGTACTATTTATTATATACTGACCACTTTTTATGTCTTACCCAGACTATGTAAAGTGTGCATACAGTATATATTAAATCAAGTATAGGATACCTTCTATGCAATGTAAGTGACTTTCAAGGATGACTATGACCTCATGATTTTTAAACCTAACTTCCTATTAGAATATGATGTTGTTGTATTTATTTTCTCCAGGGTGAGGCTCTTTAGTCCAGGATCCTCATTTAGTCATAACTTTATCTCTCTCAGTACTTTGCTCAGTGTCTTGTTCCTGGAGGTGGTTGCTACATACGCTCATTTATAATCATTTTAAATGTGTGCTTTCCCATCTCATGGCAGATGGCTATCCGCGGGAAGAGATTGTCTACCAGTGGAAGCGTAGCTCTGTGGAAGTAGGTGATACGAGATCCTGGAGGCTTTATCAATTTTCATTTGTTGGACTGAGAAACACCACTGAAGTAGTGAAGACGACTTCTGGTAAGATACACGTAAAGAGGATTCTCAGTGACCCTTCAAGAGCTAAAATTCTAGAAAATTGAACAACGATTTTTAAGAAAAGAACTAAAATTCTGATGCATATGATTCAGAAGGTTTTCCAATACATGTGTACAAGTGATATTCAAAAAATTAAAGTGTTTTAATTTTCTAGAGAAAAGTATAATGGGTATTCTAGTATAATAGATAAATATAAGTAGATTCTATCAATTCAAAGCAAACTGCATTCAAATTGAATTAGTGAATTATTTGCTTAATTTCTTTAAGCAAAAGTAAGTAACAATTATTTAAAAAATATTTATTAGGTATAAGTGTAATGTTTCTTTTAAGAAATATGTTTTATACTATATTGAAATAGAAACATTTAAAGTAATAACACAAAAATGAACTTTCTACAAATGTAGAAAAATGACCACAATGAATATGATGAATTCTCCATTAAATAATTTCGTGTATTGGACTGACTCCATCACTGGATAAGGGACTGCACTTTGATATCAAACAGGCCTGGGTTCAAATCCCAACTCCATCAATTACCAGCTTTGATATTGAGAAAATTACTAAATGTCTCAGGACATCAACTTTCACAGGTAACCAATGTGGACAAAATGATCTGCATCTCAGACATTCTATGTGTAGGGGAAAGAAAGTAAAATGCTTAGAATGATATCTGGCACTTAGTGAGCATTCAATAAACAGTATCTCTTACTAATTAATATTAATTATAATTATCAAGTGTGCATGACACTTAATTGGGCCAGGACGTCAGATTTTTCAAGAGAAGCAAAAAATTTATATTTTTGTATTAAAACCCCATGATTTTAATGGTATTAATTGAATCGATGTAAAAAATCCATGTGAGGCAAGTCAAACATATTTGCAAACTAGATCTGTCTTCTGGTGGCAAGTATGAATCTTCTGGAATGTTGAGTATATACTACATACAGATTACTCCACCTTTTAAAATTAATATGACAATTTAAATATGCCCTGATTTCAAATATAAACCTTGTGCCCTCAGCCTGCCATCTATCCCACTAGTTGAGCTGTTTTCTGTTGTTTTACTTACACATACCTGATATTCTTCCCTTGAAATTTGTAAGGTATGGTTTGGTGTTGACTAATTTGGAATAAGGTCTTGGTCTTCCGTACAGAGAAAAGCAAATTTAGGACCTATACAAAGATGGAAATTTAGGAGTCTACCTGCATAAAAATGTAAAATTCTACCTTTAAGATTCTCTCATTCAAAGAGCTAGCTGGTCCTAATATTGTTTTTTGGCATTTGAAAATTTCTCCTAAACATGCTTTCATTTTGAAAGAAAGAACCCAAAGAAGGTCAAAGAGATGCTTGAGTATATTTTTTGAAAAGTTTCCTTCTGCTCCCTTATTCACTGGAAATCCTGACCACCAAGTACTAGAATAGAGTTTCATTCGGTGCCAAAGAAAGATATTCAGGATCGCCTTAGGAGTAAAGTCTTCCATCTGTGAGAGAAAGGACATGTGTAAAAATAATCTCCAAGTCTGCATGCTTCCAGAAAGAGAAATTGAGCATCAAGTTCTGCTGTATATTTATATTTCCATACTTATTCCAGCACCCTAAAACAGAACCCACAAATCCATGACTAGTCAATCTTTTGTTCAGTCATTTGAGCACAGAGTAGCAATAAAATCAAAAGTTGATGAGAGAAGGGTTGGGTTTATATCACAGGGTCTAACATCACCTCCTTCCCACTGTCTCATATTGAGAATGATCTAGAGTAGTTACTATCTATTAAGAGATACTTCCAGAAGAAAATAACCCACTCAAAGCATGGCAAGAAAAATCAACGCGATATCACAAAGTTATTAAGCTTCCTAGGGAAATCAAGCCAAACTGTGTTGACATCTAATTTAGTAGTGAGTGGCTTTATCTAATTGATTGTACCAGCTCCTTGTGAACTTCATCGTGGTAGCTAGCTTTCACATTGGTCTTCTTGTCTACACCCTGCTCTCTTGCTAGTTTGTGTTTTACCTGCAGTGCTATTTCATTGGTCTCTGTGAAGAAGAGGGTTGGACTGAAACTTAAAGCCAATGCTATGAGACAGCCGGATTCTTGTGATAGTAGATTTTGTAATGACTGGAAGTTTCTGCAGGGTCTTTTGTTGGACTTCTGATGCCATTCCTGTCTTCAAGCATAGCTCCATAATTAATTAATATCTACTAAGAAGTTTTGTTAACGATTTTTCTTGGGAAAGTGTTCGAATCACAAATTTCTAACCATTTTTGTATTTCAGCCATTAGAACAATGTGGCTTTCTCCTAGGCTTATAGTAAATGTCCTCCTTCAAGAAGCCTCTGTGGCAACTGGGCAAGAATATTTGCTTAAAAAGATACACGGCTGACTGTAGGGGGTTTCTAACCTTCAGTCACATAAGCCCCCTTTTGTGACTGTGTTATATCCAAGTGACTCGACTACTGGTTCCTTAGTGTTTTTTCTCTATATTGATTCATTGTTATTCATTTAAACATTTTTAAAAGAAAATTTATATTAAGACCATAATCATAAACCAGAGACATGTGACATAAATAGAAACTGATATAAAAATTTCATTAAAAATGTTTTAAAAACTTTTTAATGTTCTTAAATTTTAAGTGCATGTATATTTATGTTCCCCAGATTCTGAGTATGTTGAAAAAGATAAAAAGAGAGGTATCAAAAAAAATGGGGGAGTACAGCTAGCACCAAAGTGACAAAAATTCTTGAGTAAACAGGACAGAAGGAGTGTTTCACAGAAAATAATTTTCTTACCCATGGAAATTAATGCTAATGATAACCCTTGTATCCATCAACCAGATTATATGCTCATCACCATTTGCATCTGTATCACACTTGAGAAAAATACTGCCTTGGTGGTGGATCGATAAAACTTGGTGGCGGATCGATACCTTTAATTCATAGTCAACAAGACTTTGGGTCCATAATTTCTTCTCCAAATCATCATGTTTTCCTGACTTTTCTATATCTGGTACTAGTGAGCCAGGCAAGAACACTCAGAGAGCCACATCTCTGCCTCCCACATCTAATGAATCATGAAGGCACTTATGCTCTGAAATATCTTGTGTAACTGTCCCCTTTTCAGCTTGCCATCACTACTGGCCTAGTTCATGATTTTGTCTGTTTTCATCGGGACTGTGTCGGTAGCCGATTAAGTCATGTCCCTGCTCTGTCCCTCTCTTCTTTAGTCTATCATTTACACACCAACCATAAGAGGCAGCACTTTCTGAGTACTAACTACATGCACCATAGCAAGCGTTTCATATAAAAGACCTACTTTAAGTCTCATAGTCAAAGTTGTATTTGTTTGCTTTCATCAATGCTGCGGGTGAGGAAACTGAGATTTCCAGGGGCTCACTCACTAGTGGTGGTTGTTCCGAGAGCTGGGACGTACATTTTAGAGGCTCGCTCTCAGACTCAGGCCCTTAATCTCTACCCTGTGTTACTCTCACTGAGGCCCAATGCATCTTTCCGAAGCACAGCTTTCACCGTGTCTCAAGGATTCAGCTCATGCCATTACGCACATGCTATTTGCTCCTAGTTATGGGAGCACCAGTCTCAGGAGCTTTCTAGCTTTGTTTTCTGTAATTTCCCAGCATGTGATGATCTGTTTTGGTTTCCTGAATAGAATTAGCCAATCCCATATGCGCATGTTGAATCTCCTTCTCCTTCCTCTTTTGATAGTTTCTATTGACTTTAGAAACTCTCCTCCATCCTCCTTATGACTATAAGGTTTAAACAAGCAGAACTTTTTCAGTGAAGCCTTCACTCACCTTATCACCAACATGAATTCAAACAGTTTTTAAGAATGTCTACCCTCAGAGTCGGACAGCTCACATTTGATTACTGGCTTGTGTAAATTATTTAACATACCTAAATTCAATATCACTAATATTGCCAGTTTGCTCTGAGGATTGAGTAAGGTACTGCCTAAAAATGCCTAAAACTTTTCCTGGAACACAGGAAGGACTCAGTAGATGAAAGGCATTATTAATTATTATTTTAATCATGATTCCATTTATTACCCTCATAATATTTTCCCACACCTTATGAAAACAGTTTCTGCCTCATGTTGCTTGGATATTCATTTTTCTCCTCTTCTGCCTCCTCACTCCAACAAATCACCAACTTCACGAAAGAAGCCTTTCAATAATCATCTTTGCATCTATGATGCCACTAGCATGGTGACTCGCTGAGAGTTGTTAATTAGTAGGTAACTGTAGAATTGTTTGTGACAATTGTATTAATAAAACTCTGTGCTTTTTTCTCAATGTAATAAGCAACACAGAATCCTAGTATGTATTTTTCCACTAGTCATTGTTCCTTGTGAAGGAGATTTTGCTCTTTCTGGTCATATTCCCATTTCCTGTTCACCAAATTATCTACCCAATTTTTAGTACGAAACAGAACTTTGTTCCTTCAGATTCTCACTGTGAAATGGGGGCTAGAAAAGTGAGAAAATTAGTTTCTTAGGGAAACCTAGATTCTGGGGATCCAAATGCCATCATTTTGATTCAAAAATAATATGGCCTGGTCTCCTTAAATTAGAATCTCATTAAAGCTCCCATATTGTCTTATACAGTGCAAGCATCAGTGTCTTATGAAATATCATCATAATTTTTTTTAACAAATCAACGTAGATTAGTTATTATTTACTTTCTCTCTGTCTTTAACATATTTTTGGCTTCTATTCCATGTCCTACTTATATTTTCCTGATTTTCCTGATAAGAAATGCATACATATCAAAACAAAATTTTACATACCACTAAATTCATGTTACTTTTCAACAGTGACATGCAGACCACAATTTTAGAAAAGTGCGCTCTATCGATGAAATCCCTGTGTACTGCTTGATTTCTAAAATCCGTCTAACCCGCTCTACCCTCAAGCCTTTCCCACTCTTCTCCCAGCACGTCCTTTATCTTCCCTGAGGGTTTTTGGGTAGCTTATACCTCAGGTCTTTGTGCTCAGTTTTCCTTATTTAATGCCAAGCTCAAGTCCAAACTTCTCTGCTGATATGAGTATATATGTCCTGGTCATATAATTCAAATAACTCACCAAAAAGGGGTGGGGGGAAGCTTTCACCTTCCAGGCTATGTTTTCATTAAGATGATGTTTGACTTTTAACATATCACTGAGAACTAGTTTGGAGAAAAGAAAAAGGAAGTGTAAAAAAACAGATACAAGTTGACCGTAATTTTTTCACTGATGAGCTTGAAACAAAGAAAAAAATGAGAATCCTAAATGATAGTAGAGAAATAATACAGCATCAACCCTACAGTCTCTCAGCACAACTGAGTCACGGCAATTGGTGAGCCCAGTTCAGTGGGTGGTAAACTCTGCAAACTACTTGAATCAAGATATCTTAAAAGAAGTCAGTGGAAGACTAAGAGATTTTTGTTTTCCTTTAGCTTCAACTTAGAAAAAATTAACTTTGGTTTCAGGAGAGGAGAATGTATGAATTACATAAAGAGAGTTGGGCCAAGAACAGCCCTGGGGAATACAATTGGAATGGAAGTTTCTTATTTGGAAAATACATGCACTTGACTTTAAAGCCCTTGTCCTTGGAACTATCCATCCTCTGAGGCAACCAAGGTTACACTAAACCTGCCCGATGCAGGAGCGGCTCTCCTTATAAACTAATGTTCTCCTAGACTGTTTGCCTCTATCAAGTTTTCCACATGTTCTTAAAGCAAAGCAAAATGCTAAAAACTCCTTGAGGCTTTTGATTTGGGGGAAGTCACACATACATACATGCCCTCTCTATTTTCTTTGACTTGCGTGTTGGAATATTCGTACTGAAATATGTCACATTTAAGAATCGGACATCGGACTTTTAAATTCCGAGGCTGACCTGACATGACCCAGATCAACACGACGTTAATTTTTATGCAAGTTTTTGGTGTTTCCTAACTCAACTGAAAATCCTTGAGAAACACATTTATGAGTGTGATGGACATAATTAATAGGCTACTCTTGTCCAGCTGTTGCCCCCCAAATGAATGTAAAACAAGAAATAATTCTTAAAAATACAGAAACATGAGTGAGATGGTAGAGACTGGGTGTACAGATGCCATGCTATAACTGAAACTCATTGAAGTTTCCGCTCATTCTATTTGATGCAACTGAATATTTCATCTTATTTTTGTAGAAAATACTGCTGTTTAACAATGCAAACATGCAAATTTAAGAATGCCCGAGACTGCTGTGGGCAGCAAATAGCAGTAAGGAAAATAATGGGTTTTTTTTTAAACTTTCTTTCTTCAAAAGGAGGCTATTATGCAGATCACAACATACAGCTGTGCCAGACAGTCCAGAAAAGAATTTTCTAGGCGTACAGCCTAGACTGACCAGAACTTGTTAACCACTCCCTCTGGCTACTCCTGTAGGAAATCCATTTCCTCTAGAAAATCCATTAGCACATTCAATAAGAGCAGAGAGCTCAAGGAAAAGAGAACTGACAGATACGTTAAAATTGACTTCGTGTATTATTTGTTTGTTTACTTTTTATAGATAGGTGTCCCTGCTTTTCAAGAAACTGAGAACACTTCACATTTAATATATAAACCACATCATAAATCCTAATTTGTCACATTTGTCTTCCAATTTATCCACCTCCAAATTAACTACTATTTGCTATAAATCATCTTTCAGAAATATGACAAAAAGAAATGTTAGAAAGAGTGTTTTGTAAAAAATGACAGTTCTCTCATTCCCATCACAAACCTAGTTATTTTACCCATAAGTGCTTCTCTATCAGCAATATATCTATATTTATGAATACTGAAGGGCATTAAGTGATACTGTTAATAATATAAAAGCTCCAGTTTAGAAAACTGAGTTTATTGGAATAATTTCCAAACATTATCTTTACAATTATTCTATAGATTATATATATATCATACTCACCATATATTGCCTATACTCATTTTACTTAACAGCACCATGCACCTCAATTTGCATCATTATATCTATTGTTTGGTGCCAAGTGGTGAAGAGCTATGTAATACAGAAGACAATGTGTAATTCGTGAGCTGTGCAACAGCTGCTTGTTAGAGACAAGAGGTAGGACAATTGTAGACACCAATTATAACCACCTACTAATTATATTTTCTTACTTGGCGATTTCTGGATACTAGTATCAGTGACTGATGGTAAAATAAAATTGGTAGAAAAGTAAAATTCCATGGACATGGACAACAGTGTGGAGACTGACTGTGGAAGAAGGGGTGGGCTGGGCGGAGGAGGGGAAGGGGGAAGATTTGGGATAACAGTAACAGAATAACAATAAAAAAATTTTTAAAGAAAAAAATTAGGGCTAAATCTTGAAGACCAAGCCCAATTTTAATTTTACTTCTAGAGAAATTATTCCAAAGAGGTAAAGTCAGTTGTAACCAATTGTTTAACTGTAGCCCAGATCATGGACAGTTAGACAAGGAAAAAGTTGAATTATATCTATTTTCATCAACACTGAACAATTGAGAGAGTTCATATGAAAATCTTAAACACCTTTCCGTCTTCAACATCTGGGTCTTCGTTTTTGTTTGAAAATGGCTGGGTAAACCTGAACTGTCTCCTGCCCCAGTAGGTGAGGCCCAATCTCCACTTACCAGAGTCCCTACCACTGTGGTGCATTTTCAGGGCTCTGTGCCTTTATTCTTACAAAACAGGCAAGGGGGGTTTCTCTCCCATGACTGCACTCAATGAGATGAACGTGAAAACTGCTGCTTGGCCATGGCCAAGGCCAAGGTTGGTTTGAGAATACAGAGTTACTTACAGAGAAGTGCCAGACTCTGGCCAACCTAGGTCTCGCTTCATTTTTACATTCTGAAATTGCACCAAAATGCAATGAAATTTAGTTGTCATATCTAGTGTATACAATTTGAATGGATTCTAAGGTTATTCAGTTGATCTCTATGATCCTCTTTCATCCAAGATGGGCTTTGAGTAAACAAAGTTCTGAAGTTTTGTATGCAAACTTCTGTGTCTCTAGTCTTCTCTGTATTTTTCTTTGTTAGCTCACATCCAAACAGCTAAAAGCTTTGTTGCGATTTTCCTGTATATTATTGATTAGCAGTCTTGCATAGCCGATTAATAGGGTTTCCAGTTGTACTTTGCTGAAGATGAATACAGTTTTTGTTCTGTAATAAAGTCCTGTTCAGGTTCTTTGATGAAGTGGGACAGTTGGATATATCGCAAAAAATGATGACCGCTATTTAAGAGTTGCCCTTGTGGTTGTGCTACTACATAGGCGAATGACTTTGAGCTAGGCGAATGACCTTGAGCCAGGGATTTTCTCTCTTGTCTCTCAATTTCATCTCAAAATAAAAAAATCAGACTGGATTGAAATTGAAGGTCCTTTCCATCTCTGAAAGGTCATGTTGCATTCCCTGATATTCAGCAGCTCTGTCACAGAGCAAACTTCTGGTGGGTGTTTAGGCTTTCTATGTCCCCACAAGTTCCTAACAGAAATTTCCTTGGGCTTTCTTATTCTGTGAAACTCAGAAACTCAGATCTATTTTTATGTCATGTAGAGAGAGCTTTGGTGGTAACTGTGGGGGCAAGAGGCCCAGGGCTTTGCCATAGAGATGGTTGATAAGTTAGTGAAGGTCTGAAAATGAATTTGGAACAGGAAAACAGGCCCACTGTGGGTGTGAAGTGTGAGAGTGGATGTCCACTGAGTTTATCGTGAATGAGAAATTGGGAGAAGGTGAGGATAGGACAATGGTCATGACACAGCTCTCGAGAAGAGAAAGAACACTCAGTGACCTCCAACAGAAAGAATATTTGCAATCAGGAGTGCATGGTATAACCTTAAATTATTACTTTATTTTTAATAGCATAATTATAAAATTTGACTGAAGTATATAGTGCTATGAATTGGCAGTCCACTAAACTAGTACTGATACAAACACCTCTCCAATAAGAATATGACAAGCTAGCCTGTGTAGGCCCTTTATGCATACATCATTTCATTCAGTTTTCACAGTGATTCTATAATGTGATGCTCACTTTCCAGGTGAGGTTATCATGTACAGCCAATCTTGTAGAAAAGCATCCAGAGATGGCAAGGATCTTGTTCAAAACTGTACATTAAGTTGCTAAAAAGACACCCATGATTCCTGACAGGCTGATTTTCCAATCCAGTGGTGCCTTGAGAGCTGGGGCTGTCTCTGAACTTGGGTTTGCAGAAAGGCTTGCCTTTGGCCATTTTTCTTTATCTAGTGCATCATTCATTTCCTCTTTATTGTTATGGCATCTACCTATCTATCATCCATTTATCACCTCTGTAATATCAGTTTATCTAAAGCTGGTCGTAGACAAGTATGGCAGAATTAGACTGTATTGATCAGTTAAGTAAATAGCCCTCAAATCTCAGTGGTTTAAAACTAACATACAATGTATTGCTCTCCCCTAACCCCCATGATTTTTCATTCTGTGGCTTGCCATTCTCATTGCCCAAGGGGGACATAGTAAAAACAATCAATAAAATAATTCTTGAAGTTTCTACTTTGATAGGCATGAATAACCTTGCCTGTATTCTATCTGCCAGAGCAAGTCACATGGGCAAGTGAAGGGCCCCAGAGAAAGCCTCTCTAGGTATGGACTTAGTAGAAGGATAAAACAAATATTCTGAACTACAAAATCATACCCAAAAGTTCCTAGTAGTATAACCCTGTAGGCTACACGTGGCCTACCTACCTGGCTACACAAGGAAGTGCAGCTCAAGACCACAACACGACAGGATGTCATCCCTAGCAAGAGAAAGGGATGCCTCAGGGCCCAGGCATAAAATGTCTCTTACTCCATGAGTTACCCTCTCGAAAGAAAAGACTATTTTGAGTTTTAAGCCTGCTTCACTCTGTCAATCACCTAAAGCCACGATTTCCTATTTGTGTAAAACTGGCTTCAAAAGGAGCAGGTGAGAAAACCCGATATTAACATGCAGGTGACTGCAGGGTGATAGGAACTGTCAGGTTTTATAAACCTGGGCCAGATTTCCTCTACCGTCCTGCTGGGACGGCTTTATTAATTACAACAACAACAACAGAAACAAGCCCATAAATATTGGTCCCATACTAAATTCAGTTTTACAGGAATTAGGCAGTGGTGACTTCTAAGGTACAATGAAGCAGAATCATTTTCTTGTCAGTGGGAGAAAGTAATTGAACATGACTTAATAAAGAATGGCCACAAAACAGCGGAAAGGTCAGGCTCTCTTGATCACTGCTACTTGTCACGTGGGAAAAGTCCTTACTGTCTCTAACAGTCCTGCTTCGGGAAAGAGTACAAATGGAATAGTGGCAAGTAAAACTTACATGCTTCAGCCCAGGCTGGTGTAGCTCAGTGGATTGAGCGCAGGCCTGCAAACCAAAGGGTCGCCAGTTCAATTCCCAGTCAGGGCACATGCCTGGGTTGCAGGCCAGTTCCCAGCAGGGGACACACAAGAGGCAACCATACACTGATATTTCTCTCCCTCTCTCCTTCCCTTCTTCTCTAAAGATAGATAAATAAAATCTTTATAAAAAACTTATATACTTATTTAATCAAAACATTGGGCTAAAAGTTGAACTTCTTCCTCTCTGAAACATTCTTCAAGTTAATTCTCTATTTTATAGATGAAGTTCATAAAGTACTTCATCTACCAATAATTTAAAACATGTTCTTGTGTCTAGATCAACAAGCATCTACGTCCCCAAGCCACTGTTTCCTTGCCACTACCCAGGACTAATCTAATACAAAAGGGAATTCCCATTTCATAGGCTGACATGAATAAGTAAATAGTAGGAGATATTTTGGTCCTGAAAATCTGCCACTATGAATTTATACACAGATAACTTGTGTTGTTGATGATGATGATGATGATGATGGTGTGGATGTTAAAGCCAGCTTTTATTGGGCATTTCACATATGTGAGGCACTATGTTAGGTACTTTACAGGATTCATGTAAACATGCAACAACCATAGAATGTAGATCTTACATTTATTTCCAGGATTATATAGCTGGTAAGTAGCAGAGCCAAAATTTGAACCTATGTTCTGAGAGGAGGCCATAACACTTTTACTGGGTCTCCTCTGTAAAAAGTTACTTCCTTTTTATTAAGGAAAAAGGCTATTCATATGAACAGGTTTGCACATATGTGCAATACATACTAGAGATAAAGAACACATGTTTTCAAGGTACCTCATGCCATGTGCACACTGTAACAGCTGAATGTGTTTTGTTATTCAAATTGACAGCAATAGCTGAGTATTGATAACTGACTCTAACCTCATATGCCCAGTTTTCTTTTTACAGAGATAAGAATGAGAAGTAATGGTGTCTTGAACAAGACTAATTAAAATGCTAGCTACTATTAGCAGTATTATCTGTGACTCAAAGGAATACTCTGGATAAAAGTACCTAGGCACTATATTAATAAAACATCACCTCTAATAAAAATAGAAAAGAGAGTGTAGTGGCTAGCAGTGAGGAGATCCGTCCTTGAGTGTTAGCTGAACTTAACAGGTGTTTCATCAGGGCAGGTGTTTAGCCTCTCAGACCTCACCTTGCTTATCTGTAAGGGGAAAGAATTATAATTGCCCTGCCACAGCTTCTATGGAACTTAACTCAAGTATCTAAAAATGTTTAGGAAATTACACATAGCTTTGGAAATAGATTAATGTGATAATAATATAATTGCATCTTCACTCTTTCTCATCCCTTTCTCTAACCCTTGAAAGTAAGAAAGGATTTCTGCATGAAAATTCCAGCCATATTTAATGACTCTGAGAAAGGAAAAGAGACATGTAATTTATTGCACGTTTGTAGAAGATGGTGATGGATGCCATGATCCACTCCTGCTTGCTTTGCATGCTTCCATGTAGACTAACAAAAGGGAAGAAAGCTGAATTGTGTCCAAAAAAAAGGCAGAGGGGTACATAAGAGTGCTCTTTCAATGGCTGTCTCAAAAAGTGGCTTTGGAAGAAAAGTACTTGAGGATTTGGGAAATATGAAGTTGACTTGATGAGTGATCATAACCACCTCCATGAATCTAACACACACACACACACACACTTAGTAGATGCATTATTTATCATCCCACACTACTAACAATACTGGGCGCCCTAGTTACATAATAAAGACACAAACACGCAGATCAAAGAGACTCCAGACTTGCTGGTCAAGTCTCCTTGTTTCCTAGGTATAGAAAAAGGGAGTTCAGAAAAGTAAAATGACTTGCCTATGGCTTCCTGGCTATTTTCACAGGAAGTGAAGCATCTCGTGATTGGTTTTGGGTTTCCAGACCTCACTGCCACAAACCTCTCCCAAGTCCCCTTGTTAAGTTCTGAAACACAAAGGCTTACTCTGGCAGGTCCTCTCTCTCCCATCAGGGATTGAGGAAAAACAGAAAAAAGACAAGAGGGGGAAAAATGACTGAATTAAAATGATGACACATACCTACTTCCGTGTTCGCTGGAAGATCTTGGCATTCAATGATTTCCGAAGAATAAATTTACATGTGCCTTAACATTTTTAGTAGTGCTTGTAAATATAAGTTATCAGTTAGAATATCATGGAGTGGTAAAAAAAAAGGAACAACTTGAGTACGTCTTAAAACCCACCTACTATACCCAGGCTTCTTTCTAAGGTGTTGGCAGTTCCTTGATCAAATGATTTTAGCCCTTTGTGCTTCAGTGTCTCTTTGGTAAGGTACACGTGACTTCAGTGGGCATTCTTTCTCAGTGAGGTACAGAGAGAGCCAAATGAGGTGAGGGATGTGAAAATGCTTTATAACAAAGCATCATTGTCATGGCTCTAATAATTATCTCTGAAGCCGCATGGAGATCTGAAGTCTCAAGTCATGCCTTGGAGTTAAGACTTAAGATGTCTATCTCTATCTCTATCTCTATCTCTATCTCTATCTCTATCTCTATCTATATCTATATCTATATCTATATCATCTATATATCATCTATGTCTATGAATATATGGATATATATCCATATATATATATATATCATTGTGCCAGTAAGAAAAAGGGGGCATGAAAAAAATCAGTCACTTACCCCAGCTCCAGAAGGAGCAAGCCTGGAGTGTGACTCAGATTCCTACTTCTCACTCTTGGGTTCCTGTGATCAGATTTTTGTCATCAGGACATGATGAGAATAACAATCTGATAACCATAAAGGGTGATATTAAAGCAACACAAATGACAAAATTTTGACTTTTTTTTTTGCAACTCTTGGGAGGGAGAATTGCTATGAAAAACTCAAGGCTACATTTGGAAATGAAAGGAGGAAGAAAGTTTTATGTCAGAGGGAGACAGAGGGATAGAAGTTGGCTGGTCCCTGGGGTGGATACATTTTCACCTCAAGCCAATAGAGGACCCTGTAGCTTGTGACAGTTTTTAAGTTCCTAAGACGCTGAGGATTGCCGAGCAAGGCTAAACTCAGTCCTTTCCATTTCTGGGGCTGAGAAGTTAAACTCTTAGATGAGGAATATAGAATTCTAATTTTGAAATTAGAATCCATGTAGAGTTTTAGAAAGAAATTGTAAGAGAATTATGCTTTCGTTTTAACACATTCAGCGAAGTCTCTTGCTCGTAAGCGTGGATTCAAGAAAAATGACAACACTCTGCATTAGTGCTGGTTTCTGTGCTGGTCGGAACTGAGAGAAAAAAACGCTTGGTTCTTTTTTAAAACCAATGGCCTCGCTGAATGTTTCCCTCAGGAGAAATGCAGTTTATTTTAAGACATCGCATTATCCAATATTGTAATAATTAATAATATGATTTACTCATTGAAATCAGATTGTGGAACAACTGCCCACGGCCATTTCTGTGAAGTACACCTTTTAATCCCCATAAAAACCCGAAGTAGACGTGATTACTCCCCTTATTTGAGATAAGAAAACTGTAACTCGAGGAAATTAGGTAAGGAGTCCAAGCCTGGACATTCAGTAGGAGAAAGAAAGGGTTTGAAGTCAGAGTGAACCGGGTTCTGAAACTCTCTGCTCTGTAGGGTTCTTTTGAGGATGCCTTTGATGAGGGGTGGGGCACGAAAAGGTAGGGGAAATTGTTCTGCACTTGAAATTCACTTTAGAAAACACTGAAACCTGAGACCCACAAGTCTAGACTGCGCATGCCAGAATGCTACCAGATTTTGCCAAAGGCAGGTTCAAATGTTGCTGATTCGGTTTCTCCATTCTCATCCCTCTCCATATGGTAACTAGTGAGAAGAAACATTTTAAAGGTCACTTCACAGGCATCTGAATGTATCAGCTTCCTTTTCTCATAGAGGCTTATTTACTGTTGAATTTCACTAACTCAGAATAGTCAGAAACTCAACATAGGTTAGGGATGCATGTCCATTAGAGGGCAAACCCACGTAAAACATATTAGACAGAAAAAATGGTTTCGTCATAGTTTTCTTCTAACCGGCTCAGTATTTTTTATTGTTTTAAATAAAATGTACCCCATTTTTGAAAAAATCCAAAAAAACTTTTTCTGCTATTGAAATAATAGTACTGACATTAATTAATTCTCTCAACTACCCCATGAAGTGGGTATTAATACAGCCATTTTACAAATTAAAATATAGAGGCTCAGAAAAAAGGAGTCACTTGCCCAAGGTCCCACGGCTGATGAGTGGACCAGCTAGGGTTCAGACCCAGTGCAGACTGCAAAGCCTGCTGGGATAAGTCCTCGCAACATGGCTCCATTTTACCAGAGTGGTCAAAAGCTCTGGTGCGCTCCTCTCTGTGAGGTCTGCCAGGTTCACTTCCCTGGTGATTCATTCCGGGGCTCCTATGTTGCAAGCACCATTAACAGGATTTGAGATGATCAATTAGACATGGTTCTTGCCCTTGAGAAGCCCACAGTCTAATGGAATGACAATGAGCTGTATCTAACTGAATTTTAAGTAATTTTTACATGAATCTCCATGTGACAAGCCTAATGAAGCATCACCCACAAAAATCCATACTTTTTTTTACCGCAGCAGAGCATATTAATGTGTATGTGCTTCAATCATATGTCATTCCTTTTTTTTTCCTGATGGAAGATATTATCCTAAAAATGGCTTGGGGTTTTAAAATACCTCAGTATATGTTTGGAATATAATTTGAAAGTATCGGTACAGATATTAATCCAGTTTAAGAGCTATTGTAGTTCTTCATTGTGACTGCTCCAGAGGCTTATTTCTGCAAGTTGCTTACCTCCACCCACCTCTTTTTCTGGAGGTAGGAATTCTCGCCCCCATGCCTGCAACACCGAGTGCCTCCCAGCCGGAAGCTGGTGGGAGAGAGCTCTCTGCAGAGACCAACTGCTGGCCCAGCACCCTGAGAACTGGAGTTTGCATAACGGGAGCCTTCACTCAAAACTCAGCCGAGGTGATGCTGTCCCATAGCTGTGCCAGCGTAATGCTGAGCGAGTGAGATGCTGTGTGGCTTCTGCTGGCCTTCCCCTGCCTTTTACATTCAATCTCTGGCCCATGGACGTACCAGGCATGAGCTTTGCATCCAGACAAATCTGATTTGCCTGCGCCTCTAGATAGCATAGCCCTTTGACATTGTAGTCAACCTCGCAATTCACCCTTAGTCCCTCAGGAGCCCTTTCTGTGGCCCAGGAGACTATGATCACAGTGAAGAAGAGCACTGAGCACTCATTCACATCCATCACTCGTCCCTGGAGGACTGAAATTTCCTGTCTGACATGGAACTGTACCTGCTGAGATTCTCTGTACGATGGTGGTATTAGGAGGTTGCAGTCAGCCCTCCGGCACTGCAGCTGTACTTGAATAATGCATCTTTCTAGCTGAAGAGGTAGACTTGGGAGAATTCGGGATGAGGAGTCAGATACCCAGAGCTCTGGTGCCATTTCTGCAGCCTGCATGGACTTGGGCAAGTTTCTGAGCTAGTTTCCATGCTTACAAATGAAGGTTGAAATATTCTATTCAGTCAACCATACAGAATCTTTATAATAACTAAATGAGATTAAAGTATGTGAAAATGGCCTTTTAATTGCAAAGCACTATATATAACTCTATAGGATCATTTAAACATGGAAACTTGCCACTTTATATTAAGAATTCCTATTAAACATGAGAAAAAAATCTAACGTTGGTTTCATTAACCAAGGTATTCTTCAGTGAGTTCATCATCAAATACTATAAGAATAATCGTCACCATTTGGTGGCACATATGATGAATAAGACACTGGACCAAGAGGTAACAGGCTAAAAAGCAATATGAGGCATGTACCCCACTTTCAAGAAGCCTAAGGACTACTTAGTTTAGCTAGTTATTCAAATAACGATAAAACTGTAGAAGCACTCTGTACTCTCATTATTTAATTCACTTCAAACTCGTCTACACAGCTACCCTTTGCTCTGTGGGGAGTTCTGACTGACGTCCAGGGTGAGCCGCACTCCTGAGGCTCGTGGGCTGATACAGCGCCTGTCCTTACAGCTCGGCTGAATTTAAGGTTTAACCAGAGTCCACTGAATTTCTGCCCAGATCTGTTTATAAATGTTGAACTATTTAAATGATATACTAAATACTCCCCAAAGTCACCTATTTAGTTGTAGGCTAGTTCTAAATTATTATAAAATCACTGTATTTAAACTTTTTTTACACTTGGTATTTTTAAAGTGGATAAATTTAGATGTGATTTATGTATAAAAAGGTGACACTTTGGTGACAAATTGGTAGACACTTATTCAAAGAAAAGAAGTCTTGGGTTTGTTTTTTGATAATGATGGATAAACTATGTGTTTTGTAGGTTTTCAATTAAAATGCATTTTAAAACATTGTAGCAATCAGCCCTGGCTGGTGTGGCTGAGTGGACTGAGCACTGGCCTGTGAACCAAAGGGTCACCGGTTTGATGCCCAGTCAGGGCACATGCCTGGGTTGTGAGCCTGGTCCCCGGGGTGGTGGGGGGGGCAGGTGTGCAAGGTGCGACCACACACTGATGTTTCTCTCCCTCTCTTTCTCACTCCCTTCCCCTCTCCCTAAAAATAAACACATAAAATATTTACAAAAATAAAAACATTGTATAAATCATATTTATTAACACCTGACAAAAGATCACTTCTAATTAACTGACCTACCGCAGACTCTGTGTGTGATGACGGGGCTTCTCCTTTATAAGACTGAACACAGATAAGACGCTGTCAAAGTTTGACTTCATTGTCATTTCCGGGCAGCTAGCTCAGGACCTGCACACAGTAGGTGTTCCATAACCACCTGTTGTAGCATTCATGGGAGAGAGCTAAAAGAAGGAATTGTGGCTACACAGGCATTGGACTGAATCTTGAAAATAGGAAGAAATCAGTTTCAATGGAGATGTGGACAGAGCAGAAAGAACATCAATGTGTCCACTGGAGAGCAAGGGATGATTGCTTAATGTCATTTAAGATTTGTAGACATTTCAGGAAATGAGTTACAATCCTGGGCTTGTACTTCTCACAGTTATTGGCCTTCAACAGAGACTGAGAGTGTGACATCAGGAAAATTAATTCCTGTTTTTTGCTGAAAGTTCTTAGTTTGGCCTTTAAGTGTTTGTTCCTGTAAAATGTGGAAGAGCTGAAATCCAAGGGTCATATAGAACTATTTATAGGCGTGCCTGCATGCATGAATAAATTAATCTTTCACTAGCTTTGTAATATCTTAGTGTTACTGAGGGGAAAAGTGGGTTTTTAAAAGTTCTTAACTTTAAAGTGTACAAAGAAGCATAATAGAATTTGTGGAATTCAGTGAGATCAGTTTAATATATATATTTCCTTATCCCACTAGCCTAGAGCTTGCAATATTTTGCTGACTTTAAAAGGTACACACACACAAATACAAATATTTATTTTAAAGCCTGACAAAAATGTACTTACATATTTTTAAGTAACTTTGATGTGTAGAGTTAAAAGAAAGTAGCACTGATTAAAATTAAGCCAGAAGTTGAACATTTAGGTGCAACTCATATATTCTAACAACTCTGAGTTAGATTGCTGGTGCGATTTGTGCCTGCAAGAACCAAATCAGACCAAATCAAAACTAAACCAACTGAACAGCTCTTTTACAATACAGAATCCGATATTGTCTTCATCACAAGATTATCATGAGGTGCCAAAGGATACACAGTAGGAAGTGGGCCTTGCCCCAGAGCTGATCACCAGTGAGTGATGGGTTAGTGTCAGTTTCTCCACTACCATCCCAATACCATTCTATCCCCCTCCTTCAAATACTCAACCCCTCTCTCTGTGGTCAAATCACATATAGCCTTTCAAACCCAAGATCTAATGACACCGTGTGCATGACATTTGCCCTGTTTCGTACACTGCTATCTGCAACATTTTTATTGCATTTCCAGTCATTGCCACGCAGCTAAGCACTTTGTGTGTCTTTAATCATTGCACCGATGTTTCTTGCCTCCCCAAATAGATTTTAGGTTCACTGAAAACAGATGAATTAAATGACCCGCCCTTTATGGCACTAGTTTGAATGGATATGTGAGGGAAGCTCAGTGTAGACTTGGGGATGTTCTAAAGCCTAGTTGGTCACCAGTTCTACTCAACAAAGAATGGTTCCCATAACGTTTCCAAGTTATGTAACGATACTTGGTTCCTTTGTCTCAATGTCGTCTAAGTAAAATTTACTTTTAGCATGAAGATATGGGTCAGACAGGATTATTTAAGTCACAAGTATCAGATTCAATAACTCAAAAAATGTTTACCAAAGATCTGGCTTCTGTCTATGTCTTTCATCTTCTAGCCACGCTTTTGTCTCTGTCCTGTCTCAGTGCCGCCATGATGGGTGGTCCAGACTCTCACTCTGTGGAAGGAAGTGGCAGCGAGGCCAGCCTGCACCTCTCCCTACACCATCAAAGAGAAGCTCCCTTTGGAGTGTGCATGGGGTGTTTCTTTCCTTGCTCTAAATCTGGTCTAGTTCACACCCTTAAACCCATGGCTCTAGCCACCCAGGGTAGGATTTGCATATGAATCCTGCCTCAAGCATTTGGAGTGGGATAATTATGCAAATGTAATGGCTTAGAAAGGAGTGGAGTCAGTTCTCAAAGGGAAATTAGGGTATTTTGGTCAAAGAAGAGGGAAGGGAAAAGATATTGAGTAAATGACCAATAAACACTTATTACAATAGTGTTCTTTTTCTCAAACCTAGAGAAGACTGGAATGAAATCTCATTAATAAGAGCAAAAATAAATAAGAAAAATCTGTTTAAAAATAGGTTAACATCAAACTTACTTTTTTTCTTAACATTTAATGTTAAACCTAGAGGTTCAGAGCAATTTTTAGTGTCAAACCAAAAAATACATCAGGCTATATTTTCTTGTATTCCTTTAATACTATAGTGTTGGTGGCAATGGCTCAGGGTAGGAAACAGTGGTAATGTCAACAGCAAAATTATCACACAACATTATCAACTGATGCTTATGTTGGTCATTTTATAGGTTAGAAATGGAAACTGATGTTAATAATATAGATGCAAGGCAGGAAAACCAGGGATCAGCAGACTAGTGGGTGCCGTCACCATCAGGACTACGCTGCAGTAGCATCTCAGGGCCACGCCCCACTCCAACAGGGATGTATGAGTGGTTTTCCACCGCAGTCCAGAGAGAAAGGAGAAGGGGAATGTATGTGAGCTGCATGAAGAACTACATGAGTGCATAAAAATTCATAAAACTTCTTAGGAATTAATAAAAAGAGATTTCACTTTGGATTTATATTGCATTGAGGCTTATTTTTCTTTCTTAATTTAGTTGGGAACGAGAGGATTTGGGGTCAGGGCAGAATGGCATGGTCGAAAAGATGTCACCCTCAAGTCCTGGCTCTGCTATTCAGCAGCTTGTCACTGAGCAAATCATTTTAACCCTCTGGGCCTCAGTTTCCTCACCTTTAAAATGAGAGCAGTACAACATTCCACCCCCCACAGGAATATTGTAAAAACAAGAAAATCGCATGTGAAACACCATACAATATAACTAGTAAGTATTCAATAAACTGTGGCTTTAAAAGTCCATTGTCTCTTACCCACCGTATTTAATCTCAAGTCACACACTTAATGTGAAAAGTAAGGCTTTTATTTCATTCTGAGAAAAGTAACATGACTTGATCTCAACTCATTTGGCAGAAAGAACTGACCTGAAAAGACATGAACCTTGTTACAGGCTTGATCCCACTGAGTATGAATATTCATACATTTTTCCGGAGGAAACATTAACATGTGTGGTTTTGGCTCCTGTCCTAGATTTTTCTGAATTGTTCCATAACCTGTGTCATAAGCATACTGCTACCATTTTAAAATTATTTTTTTTAATGGCTTCGAAAACAGTTATCCCCAGGAGGTGTAGAATAAAGGGTTTCATGTCTTTACTTAAACCTCTGCAACTGATCCAGGTGATTGTGTTATCCACTCATTTCAGCCATTAAAGTGACTTAGAGGGATAATTGATTCTCTTCTCCTTTACGGCGGTGATGGGGCTTGGACATAAAAGAAGAGGTAGCATTGGAATCTCTCTGCTGCTGCTTCATTCCAACCCTTTGTGAACTGGCCCTTTATCACTCCGATTTTTTTAGAGCATGAATTCTCATAATGTGCCCTGAGCACTTTAGCATCATCCCTGTTTCTTAGTCACTGTGTAGATTTCCAGATCCCACCCGTTCTGGGGAATTAGAAGTGTGGTCTCAGAATCAGGATTTGAAGCAGGACCCCAAGGTGCTTCTTAGGCATGATATAGTCTGAGGAGTGCTGTCCCAGATGTGAAGGACAGGCTGGCCTTTTTGTTTCCTCTTGCATAAGTGATTCAGACCCACCACCACAAATTTCTGCTTGTATGTGTAATGCATCCTGTATTCCTTATATCCAGGGGTATCACTTGAGGTCTATTGTGTTTGATATGGGTTTTAGTTCCCTGGATACTTAGCCGAACCTTTCTTATTGCCAATGGCTGCTACCGGGGCTTTGTTTCTCGGTAGAGGTCTTGAAATAGCACCTCGGAAAAGAAGAGGGTCTTAACCTTCTTCAGGAAACTGATCCAGAGGGACCAAGGGATACGAAGGAAGCTCTTTTTCTCTTTTTAGAAATGGCAGGAAGGTAACAAAAGGTGTGTATTCTTTCTTACAACATCTGACCAAAGTTATTAAGAGGCAAGAGGTGATGTAGTGGTATCTGAAGTCTAATAATACTATAAAGCTTCAAGTGTTTCAAAAGGAAGCATCTAAATCAACATTCATTTGTTACCTTAGAGTCACTAACTTCCAGCAGGCCATGGTTCTTCGAACAAGCATGGGGGAAACGTGTCCCAGTAGTTGGAAAAACTGGGATTTAAATCACAAAGCCACAATGGACCCATTTAGTGAGTCATTCACGTTATCTGTTTTTAATGGACATTTCTTAATCTATCCAGTGGAGAAAATGCATATCTGGAAGCTTGCTTGTATTAAATAAGTAGAGGGCAAAATATAGTGCTGGACAGTTTGTATCTTCAACCCATTCTAGAATTGGATCATTTTCTCAGGCAAGCATCAGATAAGAAAATCCGTGGGCGTAGGTGGAAGCCCTGCTCCTTCTCACACAACTAAGTTTAAAAACAATAAAGTTTTAGCAACAAAAATGCAGCCAAACCAAATCCAAAGACCTACATCCAAGATTGATCTATCCAGCAAAGCTTTCATTTAGAATGGAAAGGCAGATAAAGTGCTTCTCAGATAAGATCAAATTCAAGAAGTTCATCATCACCAAGCCCTTATTATATGAAATGTTAAAGGGACTTACCTAAGAAAAAAGAAGATAAAAAAGATGAACAGTGAAAGAACAGCAAACTCACAGTTATTAAGAACCACACCTAAAACAAAAGCAAACTAAGAGGACAGCGAGATCAGGAGTGGAAACATAGAAATGAAGATCTCAAGGAGGGTTAGCAACAGGGGAGTGGGAGGAGGAGAAGGGGGGAGAAGGTACAGAAAATAAGTAGCACAGGCAGTAGATAGAAAATAGATGGGGGGAGGGCAAGAATAGTATGGGAAATACAGAATCTAAAGAACTTGAGACACGTGGTCATAAACTAAAGGGGGGAAATGGTGGGGAGGGGTGCAGGGGGGGGGGGGAGGGGTGTGCAAGGTGGAGGGAAATGAAGGGGGGGAAATAGAACAACTGTAATGGCATAATTAATAAAATATATTTTAAAAAAAGAAAATCCGAAGGCATTTGTGAGCGTCCTCAGACACAACACAAGGGGAAGCAGTTCATAGGCCCAAGAAAACAAAGCTATTGAACTATTTATAAATAATCTCTGTGGGTGTCACTGAGAAGGTGAATGATGAAGTGGAAATGAGTATGAACTTAGAGGTAGAAAACTGTCTACCTAACTGGTTGTTGGGCTGGACTCAATACTCGCACTTGCTTGAATAAGCTTGGTGCTTCCTTCTCTGGTTTATCGTGCATCTCTGTGCCTGACTTGGGCATGGCTTTCACTCTAGTCCTAATCTTCACTTGCCATTTGAGAGCCAGCCCTGGCTCCTCTTAGAAATTCCCAATAGCACTGATATAGAATTGAAATAATCCTGTGCAAAATGGCTCAACGGAGCTCATGAAGCCACTTAGAAAGGGCATTTCTTAAACATAAGGACAGTCTTGAAATAAATAAGATGCACTGTGCTCTGTTTCATTTGCAATGGAGGGATATGAGTATGTATTTTCACCCAAGCATGCCAAACACTGTGTGCAAGATGAGTTCTCTCAGCTAGCGTTAGCTCATCTGTGTTCAATAGTTTGAATAAATTAATCTGAAAAGACAAGACCTTGCGATAAATATGCTGTATCTTGAGATGTCAGAGATCTGCCTTTCTAGGTAGAGAAACAACTAGAGGAATCTATCGCCTGTATTTTTTTTCCTTTCTGTTCCTAGATTTTATACCTACTTTCTTCCCGTTGGGTGTTTGGGCTACCTATACTTAGTGCTAGAGTCCTACTTAACCCTTTGGGTGTTCTGTGCTATCTTGCTGTCTCCTCATGTATCTGTTCTGTCATTATTGTCTGTTTTTACAAATCATTTTAGATTTTTCTCATGAAGATATAGATAACCAATGGGCACCTGGGTTCTAGTGATCAAGCCATTTCCCACCAAAGATTGCGGGTGACATGGGCACAGAAGACATCTCGGTGCAACAATTCATAGTGGTTACACTTTAAGTCCTAATATAAGGTCTGTTGGTAACCTAGACACCAATCTGGAAAGTTAGGATTCCCAAATTTCTAGATACTGCCTGTTGATTTCCTCAGAGTTACCAAGGCAAGAGGATCCCTGGACTGTCTAAGGAACAGCAAGAAGCTCCGCTTGGCCTGAATGTCTGGGATTAACCAAGGACGCCAAACCCTGGAGGGAGGGAATGTGACATGGAGGAGACTTGAGTGCAGAGATGACAGAACTGATGTCCCTACTAGGGGCGAAGTACCTTCTTACTTAAAGTTACATACCTAGTAAGAACTAGAGTGGAGGTGCACATGCAGATTTTATCTCAAAGTCCACGTGTTTTTTAAAGCATATTTTATTGATTATGCTGTTACAGTTGTCCCATTTTTTTCTCTTTGTCCCCTTCCACCTGGTACCCCTACTCCTTCCAGCAATTCTTCCCCCTACTAGGTCATGTCCATAAGTCATACATAAAAGTTCTTTGGCTTCTCCATTTCCTATACTATTCTTAACCTCCCCCTGTCTACTTTGTGCCTACCATTTATGCTTCTTATTCCCTGTAACTGTAACAGGGAACAGGAGAATGTTCCCTGTAACATTCTCCCCTTTCTCTTTCCCCACGGATAACCCTCCATGTGATCTCCATTTCTATGATTCTCAAAGCCTACACTTGCAGAGTGCAGGAGTCAAGCACAGAGCATTGCTTGGGGCAAACAAGTTGGGCAGAGGCCCAGTGTGAAGTTAGACAGGGGGGTGGAAAGGAGATAGTTGGTCCCATAGGACTGAGAGCATGAAAAAGCAAAAAAGTAGAGACATTGAAAACATGATGGATAAATTCAGCCTTTATCATGCTTTTGCTTAGATACTCAGAATTAACAAAAAAAAAAAAAAAGGGGGAAACCTTGTTCATTTATAACTTCCAGTCCAGTTTCCTGAATGCCCTTCCTTTCCTGGTGATTAGAGAACGTGGCTACATGCCAAGCCAAGATGCTCTTCTGCGTAGCTATCTCAAGTTCTCTTCCTTGGCTAAGACACAGTGACGAGGTGTATTGATTTCAGCTCAGATTTTCATCTGGGTCATTCGACTCACATTCAGCAAGTGGCGTTCGTTCACTGCTAGAGGCAGAGACACTGTCAGCCTCTCCCTGGAGGGCAGTTGACTAAGCATGGCATGACCGTTGGCATCCCCCTCCTTGTCTCAGTTAGTTTTACATAACAGCACACCACGGGTCTTCAAGGAACAATGCTGGAACCAGCCCTGGCTTCCCTTCTCACACCATGTCGTAGGAAGGAAATATCAACACTGGGGAAATGCTGTCACTCCGAGCTCAGATCTCAGCAGGCAGGTAATCAACTTTCTCCAGTGCCAAGCTCCTCTCTCCTTTCCACTCTCCCTCTTCTGCCATGTTACTTGTGGCAACCTATGGCCAGGCCACTGAGCTGCCAGTTCTCCAGGAGGGAGGTCGGGGAGGGAGGAGTCTCTGTTACAGTTTCCTCACTTCTAAGACAAAAGAATCCGACAAGTTCATAACTATTATTGCATATCTCTACGGCTATGTTACTGGACTATTATTTCAGTGGCGTGAACCAAAGAAATCCGTCCGTGCTTTTAATGAAAAGCCACTATGAGAAAATTGCCATTCAAATTTTAAAAGAATCAAGCTATTGGAATTTTATTTTATTTTTTAAAAGATTTTACTTATTCATCTTTTTTTTTTGGAAGGGGAAGGGAAGGAGAGAAGGAGAGAAACATCAATGTATGGTTGCCTCTCCTGCATCCCCCGCTGGGAACTGCCCTGTAACCCAGGCATGTACCCCGACTGGGAATCAAACTGTGATCTCTTGGTTCACAAGCCTGCACTCAATCCACCGAGCTATGCCAGCCAGGGCTGGAATTTTATATTTTATATTTTGTATCTAGTGGTAACCAATAGTGTGGCCCTGAGTATACAATTTTGACTCGCTGAGTTTCAGTTACAGCTAGATTAGGTGACTTTTGAGATCCTTTGAAACTACATAGTTTAAAACATATGGTTTTTCTTTTCCTACTAATATAGTTTATTTGCTCTAAAGTGATAGTGGTTAAAGGAATGATTTTAGAACTAAAAACAAAAAGGTCTGTCTATAGTCTATTCTTTATTTGTCAGCATCGTGTGTGTGTGTGTGTGTGTGTGTGTGTGTGTGTGTGAGAGAGAGAGAGAGAGAGAGAGAGAGAGAGAGAGAGAAGGGCCAAACTATACAGGAGAGCAATGAGAGTTTGTGGGAAATGTTTTTATTCCTAGAGTTTTCTTTGCTGCTCTATAAAAGATGAACAACATACAAGCCTGGTGAATTTGTCCTCAGGGTAGATTATGGGGTGTCCACCAACGAGGACACATGGCAAACAGGGAAAGAAGGATCTTTTTTTTCTTTCTTTTTTTTTTAAGATTTTATTTATTTATCTTTAGAGGGGAAAGGAAGGAGGTGCTGGGGAAGTTGCCGGGGGTTTTTTCAAAACACAAGTCTAAAATCATCACTGAGACCATCTTCCCTATCACTGAAAGAAAATTGAAGATACTGATATTTAACTTAAGGCAGCTTTATTCAATTCTATAACTTCCCACAACTTGCATGCCAGTTTTTACAAATATTTCCCATCAGCACTTCCGCACCACCGAATCTAATAGAGTGTCAAGAAATTGGTTGGGGTGAAGGAGCTATACATTAGTGTTAATAAATTCTAGAAAGTACACATCCTATAAAAACAGCTTGGAAAGAGTGATTTTCTTTTTCCCTTCAAGGAAGGCTGTAGAGGGGAAGAAAAAGACTTCAATTTTTTCGCTATTAAACACCACTGACTCCATGTAGACTGCGATGTCCTTAGCGCCCTGGTCACATTGTCCTTGAGAAATCTCTCCTGATCAGCTGGCCAAGTTGTTGTTTCGTTGCTGAGAATACAATAGCGCCCTGGTACTTTAGGAAATAGTATACCTCTTTACAATTAAGGGTGATCATTATTTTTTCCAGTGTACTCCATGCAAGTCCTAAGAGCAGTTTATTTCCTAGTAAGGCTTGGTTAGCTTTGAAGTTTATTCAGGAACTCAAGCATGGGGAAGGAGAGAGAAAAATCGAATTAAATCTTCAATGCATAAAACCATAGTTCAAGTTTACCGCTCAGAGATTCGTTATTTAAATGACGGCGTTGATGGAAGTAGCAAAGCACTCCACGGTAGAGTGAGAGACCCAGCTCCGGGTGCAGGTTCTGTGCTGTGAATGGTGACTTCCAGCAGGCTCCTGTGCTCCTCAGAGCTCTACTTTCTCACCTGGAAAACAAAGAACCCGTCCCCATCTCTAACTTCCCTTTTGGTTCTGACACCTAGAACCAAAATCCCAATTCTAATTCGGTAACGAAAGCACCGAAAACTCCCTGGGTAATGAGTCCAAAGGCGGTTTCAGTTTTGGTGAGCAGAGTGTTACACCATTGCTCTTGATGCTGAATAGACAGGCAATACCATTTGCAAAAGTAAAGCAAATGTCGACTCTAAAAAAGAAAAGGTTCAAAGGGCCTCTGATAATCCCCCGTATTGACTCTGAATAGCAGAAACCAGATACCAGGCAGATACGGCCTACATTGGTTCATGTAATTCTTCTCTCAAAGTAGTTGTCCCAAAGGCCCACTTTCCTCAAAATATACTGTCCACATCTTCTCTGTGGACAGAAGATGCTGGGCATCAACTCCCTGATCTAGACTGTCCTTTATAAAGTGAAAGAAACACAGGACTCTAGGGAGCAAGCAGGCTGGTGCTAGAATTTTTTTCTTTGACGCGTAAATGAAAAACCAACAGTGCCTTGAGGTTTGAGTCCCACATGTAACCAGATCAATAGCTGTGGTTTACCTGCTCTTCTGAAGATCCATTATCTAACTGAATTAGTTATATTTTATTTAAAAAATAAAGCGAAGCAGGAAAGAGAAAGGATTCGCCCAAGATTGCTCCAGATCAAAGCTGGAGGGGAATCAGAGTCCATGTCTCCTAACTTGAGTCTAGTACTTTCCTCAGCAGCAGAGAAAGTTTCTTTATTCAGAGAAGTTGAGTTTTTTTGAGAACCAACTACATGTAATATGATGTAATTCCCAAATTTTTACAACATCTTAAAAATTACCTCAAATATCACAAAATGCAAAACTCCCTGGGTAAGAGAATTCTAGCAGAGAAATACAACAACAACGATGACAAAAAGCTTTAAAATTGAGTGTTTGGCCATAGAGCAAAGAGCAAGTGAGGTCAAGTTTTTAAGCCTATAATTTTGTAGAGTATCCCCAGGAGTGATTTCACATCTAGGGGAACATTTTGAAATTTGACCTTTTGCAGCCATTGCCTGCAGTTGACTGAATTTAAACGTTCTTTTTCCAGCTGCTTTCAAAGCCATTTTAGAAAGCTTGGTATTCTGACAACATGAGGTTTCTCAAGCTCTGTGGAGTCTTTTCTTAAAGAAAATGTCAGTGGCTGGGTTACACAAAGCAGGTCCCCCTTCAAACACATCGAAACAGGGAAAAGAAGAAAAAAAAAGTGTTCCTACGAATATGCGTAGTTCTCCAGAAGAGGTTTCTGGGTTTTGAATTATAATCATTATCCACATGTCTCTCTTTGCCTTCTGATTCTGGAACAGTTTGTGGGATACATTCATAAATGCAACAGACAGAGTTTAAATACCATCCTCATTCCTAGCAGTAATGGTTTGGAAGATATTCCTGACAGTTATTGCAGTAGCCTTTTAACAAAGGCTAAAAAAAAAAAATCACTTAACAGGAAGCTTAGGTACCAATGTCACAGAAGTTCTTTTGCAAACAGCTGTGCTTGGGAAGCTGCAAATACCACCTCATCTATACATTGTCTCTGAAAGATTACAAAACACTTTCCCTACCACTAGCATATGTGGTTTTCACAACAGCCATAGCAATAGGTATGACACCCCTATTTACTGAGAAAATTAAAACAACTTACACAAGTCTTTGCATTTTGTTGATGTCACTAGCACTTGAATCCTAGGTCTGAATCCTGCATATTTTCTGCAATCATGAACCACTCTGCACTTTCTGTTAAAAAAGGTTTTCGTGTCTGCTCAGATGTTTGTAGGAGTTAGGTTTAATTATGCTGGGAAACTGCATTCCCTTTGGATGGATCCGAGTGGCAAATGCATTTATTCATTTGTATCTTCAGCATTAGATTTCTGAGCCAAAGTTGCTTTATTTACATAAATCCCAAGGTGAGTTTATTCACTGCATTGTTGGAATTTGACAATGGCCACAAAATAATGAATTGTATTACAGAAGGCCAGGTTGAGCCAAGAATCTGTGATGGCTTTTTCAGAGGGCGAGGAAGAGAAGCTATTACACAAATATACTTTTCTAGTAAAAGTATAGAGAACTGAGATATTAGCAAATAGGTATGTCTGCTGGGTGAACCTGAAGAAAACCACTGCTCTCTGGAGGCTGTAAATACTGAGCTTCCTTCTGCCTAAAACCATTCTCCTAGAGAAAAACTCTGGTATGGTTTGTTGAGTCAGACAGGCTGGTATTCCAGACAAATGAGTTTTCACAATAGACAGTACTCTTAAAAGTACTGTCTGTTATATTGTACAAGGTTCAAGGAGAAGTGAAAGGAATTTTCCCCTTTGTGGTTGGGGTTCCCAGTTGTCCAAACCAGCTTTCTGTATTAATTGCCCTCAAAAGTTACTCTTCTTTCATAGTTTTTGCTTTATATCCATGATCCTCACCCCTGGATTGGAATGAACAGGCTGTTCACCCCAGAAGGAGTACTGGTTTGGGAGGTGAGATGCTGGGTCTGCCCCTAGACAGCTTTGCCTCCTAAGACAAAATACCCATCTTTAGTAATCTCAATGGCTTAACCTTTAGAGGACAGAATTGGTTGAGATGGGTAAAAGCTAGGACCCTTTTTAACTTTCTTTTGGATGCTTAGTAACTTCTATGGTTCTATGCACCAGAATGGTGTTGATTATATGAACTACAGGAGTAACTGACACTAATGGACCTTTTCCTGTGACTCAGGAATTACACCAGGCACATTATATGTGTTGATTATTAACTCTTTTTATGTTCACAATGACCCTGTGAGGTGAGTTCTAGTAAGGCAGTTGGGACTCAGAGAATTAAGAAACTAAGATCACACCACCATAGAGTGAAGGCCTAGAATTTTTGAACCCAGCTAGTCTGACACCACAGTCCTAGCAGTGGATTTTATTAATGCCCCCTCCTTCCCATGATCCTCTCTGAGCTGGTGCACCTTTTCCCCAGGTGCTGCAAGGGTTGGCTGCTAACAGCCCACCGCAGACCCCTTTCCTGGACAATTGCCTTTGGCCACCACAGAATGAGGAGATTAAGACCCCCCCCCACCTCAGCCTACAGAGAACAGATGACGGTGTCTCCTGCCTCCAGGTGGGACTAATTCTGTGGAGCAGTTTGCTCCAGAAAATTTTGGAAATCCTCCCCCTTAGGCTGATGTAAATCATGCTCAGCTTTTTCCCACTCACCTTTCCTGCCTCCCTCATCCTCTTCTTCTGACAGATCGACCCTGACCCTATAAGTCGCCCTTGCGGAATGCTGGACTCCAGCTCCACTGTGGGCAATCCCACCTGAAGCCGCTCCTGTTTCCATCATAATGCTAGGCTCCTTTTCCTCACTGGGGACAGAGGTAGCCTAGAAAAAAATTATAAATTACACTTTTTGTTTTTATATTTTTCTTAATCGTGATTTTGTTCTTTTTCCACCTATGAGCTGAAACAATCAACAGATGAAATAAAAATGGTCCAGTTGAGATGAAAATGTACCTATGAGGCTTGATGTGGCAGACAGTGATGGTTCTGTCTCAGCAGCTAAGCCCTTTGTTCTGTCTCGCACTAATTGGATCTGGCTGAGAGGCTGAAATCACCAATCGATTTCTTTAATAAGCATAATGCAGCCACTCCGATGTAGCTTTATTCCCTTCTTTCTTCTTGGCAAGCAGTTAAGGTGGCTAACAGCTCTCTGAGACCTTATGTTCACATCTCTGAGGTTCAGCAAGTATCCAGTAAAGAAGCGATAATGTCTAAAATAAAAGATTAATATTTTAAAAGCCCATGTTGATCTCTGCCTTGATCTTAAATGCTTTTGGTATATAGTTCAACCAGAATGTTCTTCATGGCCTTCTTAGCTCAATTTACTCATTTGTCAAATAACTGTTGAATTCCTTCTACGTAGCAGGCACTGTGCTAGATGCTGAGAGTAAAATCAGTGAGCAAAGCAGGTACAGCTACTTCACTCATGGAGCCCATGGGCTAATTATAAGCTGGAGTGAATTCAATATTCGCACCAGTCACATACTTCCAGTGATGATCAGCTCTCTGAAGGTTATATAGCGCTGTAAATTCTTACTGAGGACATCTGACCTAATAAGGGCTTCTCTAACGTGGAGCTAAGTTAAGTGACATCTGAGAAAGAATAGAGTTGAGATGGTGGCATTAGAGTTTGAGCCAAAAGAATCATCATGTGGAAAGACCCTAAGACAAGAAGTACCAGGGGCCACTGAAGGATCTACATGAACCCCCGACAGAGCCTGGAGGTGTAGCCAGGGAAAAGACCACGCAGAGTGTTACCAGACAAGTTAAAGAATTTTAGTGTGTCCTCACATGGATGGGTAATTCCAGAAGGGTTTACAGGTTTGCATCTGTGTGGGACATGATCAGAGGAGCAGAGAGTAGTCCAGAAATTCAAGGTCACATGGCAAATGAGGACAAAAGAATGAGCAAGACCACTTGGGAGGGCAGAAAGTAAATCTAGTTGGGTGGTCACAAAATGTCGATTATAAATAATGTGAGACATGGCTGGAAGGTTCTGCATGGACCAGGGCAAAGTGGAGGAGAGTGACATCTTGTGCAATGTGGATTTTATCCTGAGGAACTTGAAGGGAATGAGCAGAAAGGCATTCTATAAAGGTCAATTGAAACCAACACTGTCCAACAGAGCTGTCCACCATGAAGTGGCTTTTCTATACTCTGAACTATCACAACATAGTAGTCAGTACACAATGTGGACATAAAATGCAGCTTGATCAACTGAGAAAGTACATTTTTAAATTTTATTTAATCTTAGCACAAGTCTAGTCACCAAAAAAGAGCATGTATGTCCAGTGGTCAGGGGGTGGTAGTTGGAATGAGGAAAAGGGGTGAGGAGATGAGTTAGGGATTTGGCAGAGATGCGATGCCAGGATGAATAAAGACAGAAAAATTATAGTAGCATGCTATAAAAATATTTAATCTACTTTGTCTGGGGATTCAAGGACGTGGAATAATGGGAAAGAGAGGTCTAAGTTGATTCAGATTATAGACAGCTTTGCATGCCGAGCTAAGGAGTTTGGACTTCCCTTGTAGAGGAGCGTGGAACTCTTTAAGGCTTATGAAGGTGGCTGCTGTTTAATGGGAACTGTCAGAAATGTGCTTGCCAGAAATTTCATCTCATCACAGCATATAAGATAATAGTCTGCACATGTTTTACTGGGGCCTCTGTGCATTGAGTAGTGATGCTGCATTTATATGTCTTTCTTAGCCTGAGGTTTCTGGGAGCAAAGAGTACAGTTCAGGTATGTTCCTCCCTCTCTTGACCTCACAGAGACTAGCTGTTGGAAGGATGTTGACTGTGATTCCCAAATGGTTTAGAAGAGCCTAAGCCACCACGAGGCATGCTGGGCAGGGATGAAACACTGGGGGTGGCATGCATAGAAGTTAGAAACTGATTAAATATGAAAGTCTCTTCTCCCCCACAATGCTCTAGACTCCTTAAGCTCGGGGACCTGGATTCTGCCCAAGGACTTGGCGTTCTTTTCCTTTTTCTGGGCACACAGCAAACCTTAAAAAACGCTTGGTGTCAATGGAGAGGCAGTATTTTAGAAAATGTTTTTCTCCTCAGTGTTTATTGCAGATATCTAGGAGTAAATTTTTTAAAATATATTTCCAGATTACTGTCTCAAAGGTTTACATCAGTGCATACCCCTACGAAGAGTGTGTAGTTCTGCTCTTGTTCCACATCTGGTCAGTGCTGCAAATTACAGTTTATTTTTTCCCCAGTCTGACAGGCTACACATGAAAAACTAACATCTTCCATTAGTGATCACTACTGAAGTTCAGACGCTTTTCATATAATTAGCACCCATGAATTGTCCAGAGAGTTTAGCCTACTTGAAAGTGTGGGTTTCTGTGCTCAATAATTAATGAGAATTCTTTATGTATCAGTGATATTAGACTTTGATTTCTTATTTATTTTGGAAATACTTTATTTAAAGCAAATTATTTAAATTATTTATGATACATAAGTTCTAAGCTTTACATGGTAAACCTATCATTTTTTTTCCTTTTTGCCTCTTATATTTTGTATACCTGACAGACTCTTTCACAAAGATTACATGGATATTGCCTTATATTTTCTCCATGTCTGGTATTTATATTCACAATTAAATTTGGGTGTTTGGTCCATTTTATTTTTGTGCATTAGGTGAAGTATCGATCTAATTTCAGAGAACAATTTACCTCAATAAAAGTACAACCAATCAACTATCCTGCCTGCCTGTGGTCAAAATGAACCTCAAGGATTTATGTTTCTGATTCAAGAGTTTAGTAAGGAGTTCTGACAGTAGATATAACGCCTCGTCTCCACATGTCTCCTTGTCTGTCTGAGTGTAGTCAGAGAGGATACTATTTTGTTCTCATTTAATCCATTTAATTTAGCATTAGTTGTAAGACTCTCCACATTGCCTAATATAGTGATCTGTGCATAAAAAGATTAAAAATATGTGTTGACTTAAAGATGAGACTCGAGAAAGGAAGGTAAAGAAGAGTATAACAGGAATTATGCCTTCAGAGTTAACCTGGTAGAATAATACATTCTCTATCCACTGTACTGAAGCGGAGGAAGAACCATGATAAAGGAACAGAGTGAAATGGGCTTTTATTTTTTACCATCCTGACAAAATGATTAGGAAGTTTAGCGATAATATATGCAAATCACTTAGTCCAGAAATCTGCACACAGTAGGGCTACTTTACTGGTGGCTAGAATATAATTATTTTTATGATTTCAGATGTTCAGTGGAAAGGCAGACTTCTCTGTCATGGAATCTTTAAGTTTTTAAGAGAAAATAGTTCGTGTATGAAACGGAGACTAAATGCTCTAATAAACCCAAATTTTAAAGCTTTCATGTGGTTTACATCACACTAAAGAAATAATAATCAGAGTTCATTGTTCACTGATGTTGATAGTCTCTTCCTGAAACGAGGCATGAGAATCAGACTAAATACAAAGAATAAACATTAATGGCGGTTATTAAAATTCTGTCTTCTTTCCTCTATCACAGCCTGTGCTTGTTGCATCTAAGTTGGGTGTGGGGGCAGGTAGGAAGCAGGGAACAAACTAATGTATAAAATGCTGCGGCTTTAAATATTTATGTGCAGATAAGTCAATTGAAAAATAAATTTGAAGTGTCTGAAACCAGCACCTTTGACTGAGTTGACATTGAACCCTTCACATTTGGTGAACCACTGATGCGGCACCTCTGGGGGATTAGGTTTCTAGGCACGTCAGCCCAAGAGTTTTTTAAAATACAAAAACGATGTGGCCTTAGAGATAAGACAGGCATCCGGCCGTCACTGAGTAGATGCTTTGCTTTTCAATGGCCTGTCCCCAAGTTTGAGTCGGTGTTACAGTGGTAGAAAAGCTTTGGATTTGCTGCTAAAGATGAAAGATGCTCAGAAGCTATTATCTCAAAATAGATATCGATAGATTGGAAGGCTATGGAAGTTTAGAATCTGACCTAAAGGGAATAGGAGAATTGAACTGAGATCATTACTTTGTTAACTTGAGGCAAAATTAAAATTCACCTGTAAGAGGAGTCAGACCATTAATGCCAAAGTGCAGATTCTCATTCATTTATATGATAAGGAATAAAAAGTTACTAAAGTTGTCCAGATTTATTAAAATATTATTTCTCAAGTGTCATTGAACACATTTAAAATATGCAGAAAACTCTCAAGGTCTTGGAAAATAAGGAGAAAAAGTACCTCCTGAATATTATTATTTTAAAGGAAAGCCTCTTCCTTTTTTTTTTTTCTTTTTTAGCTTGCCTCTGGTATTCAGATCAGAAAAACAGGAGAACAAGGAAAGAGACAGCCATTAGTAGGGATCATCTCAAATTAAATTACTTTAATCCTCAATCATAGCCTGTGTATGCTATAGTCTAAATTAAATAAAAAGCAAGGACCAAACTAATTTATAAGACGTATGGACATGAAACAGTTTCAGTCCAGATACATCAACGCAGAGGACTATAACCTCAGGGAACTAATCAAAATCTAGTTAATATAATAAGAAACTCATACCTTCAAGTTTCGAGAGATAATCACTACATAATTGCTGCTTATTGATCTCTGAGAAGGAATAGATGTTCCAGTGGGAGCCAGATGCCCCCGTGCCCATGTTGTTGCCACCGCCCTCACCAGGCCTCACTCGGAGAAGTAATAGAACATTAATCCACCAAAGGGCAGTGTGAGGAGCTGCTCAGAACTCCACGTGGGAAACATTGCAGGAGAGACTCTGCACTTCATGACGAGGAGTCTGTCGCAGCAGCTGGGAAGGGTGTGGAGTAAAGATTGAGAGGGGAAGGAAGAACTGGACTGAGTGGTAATGATATGGGAAACTGTGAAAAACCTCTGTTTAACCTTTATTTGCCCAGGCCCCAGGCGCCCTAGAGAGAATGATGGGGCCGTCTGGGAGGGCGGGTGGCCGGATAGTGAGGACTGGAACTGGCACCCCCGCTGATAGAACAATTATCACATTCTGTTTCTGTATCCCACGTTTGTCACGTAGACAGAAAGACGCCCTAATCTATATATTCCCCAAGAATCCTTTGTTCGGGGCTCAGAATTTGGAAATGACTCCTCTGGGCCCGTGCATGTTAAACAATAAACCTCGTACTCCAGAATCCCTCGGTGTCTGGTCGCTTCCTTTTCCTATAACAGTAATAGCTCATCTTGCTAAGTCAATCTTCTCTGTACGAGGCTTCTAAAGCACCTTGTTTTCAAATCAGATCTAAATCAGCCAAGTAAGGACAGAAACACGGGCTGGAAGCCAAGTAATTAAAATGAAATGCATGGTTTGGATATCATTCTCCATGCAGTTTAGGGTACATTATAATTTAATAAAGAAAAAGAAGTAATATTGGAAAACTGTATTCTCTTATTTGTTCGTCTTCCATCTTAAGAACAGGTATAATCTTTGAAAATGATGTTCTCTAAGAGTAGAAAGAAAATGTAAATACATAGTAACTGGGCTAAGTCTCCCTGGTACATTTTCTAAGTTCAAAACTTGAAATTCCCTAAAATTCCACTTGGAAGCACACAAAATGAAGGACATGGAATTTCAGAAGCAGCGTGTGAATCCTGACAGTAAAAATTCAGAGGCCTCAAATTTGGTCACATTAAATTATTCTCATGGTTATGTCTTGATTCCTTCATTATATAACCTCCTTTTTAACCCAAATTTCCCCAAATACAGCCTCCTGATTTCTAGTTTTTTCTTTATATATAAATTTATAAGTGCATTCATTCATTTGATCATTTATTCAACGAATGCTATGAAATGCCTATTTAGAATCAAGTAGGGTGCTTATTACTAGTAGTGCAATGATGATCTAAAATAGGCAGTTTGTGGACCCATGCAGATACAGTGTAAATGGAGGAGACAGACAACACAAACATAGCCACACATATAAGTGAGAAATTATGAACTGAAGTAACTGCTATGAAGGAAAACCATGCGATTCGACGAAACCTTGAGGAAACATGTCTCAGCACAGGAATTTCATTATGAAGTGAGTAAACTAGTTATTTACTAGTGATCAACACCAGCGTATTTCTCTCTGGTTTGGAAAGACATACGTCCTGAGAACGAGAGGAAATTGTTACAAATCTTAGGATTCATTTTAGGCAAGAGAGGCCCAGTATAAATACACTGTTCCTTTTCTCCCCAGAAAACAACAAATGTACATTGCATGCACTAAGCAAGCATCAAAGGCACCATCAAAGCTCATCTGAAAGAAGAACATATGAACAATACGTTCAGAAATGTTTTCTTCTGTCTAGTAGTCACTTTGCTTCTAAAAGGATCACACTTCCTTTGGATTCTGCTTCCTGCTTTCTGTGTTTGCATTCCCCTGTATGAAGTCTCAGTTGAAATGTATGAGGGTTGGCCAGGTGCTTCTTTCTGAATGCTTTCCAGTGTCTGAGAAGGGGACACATGGGGCCACCTTTTTTCTGTTCCAGGAGACTACGTGGTCATGTGTGTCTACTTCGAGCTGAGCAGGAGAATGGGATACTTCACCATCCAGACCTACATCCCCTGCACGCTCATTGTCGTTCTATCCTGGGTGTCTTTCTGGATCAATAAGGATGCCGTTCCAGCCAGGACCTCTTTAGGTGAGACGCACCTTTATTCCTTTTTCTGAATTGATTTCCTTTTAATTCAGTCAGCAATTACACAGATCTGCTACTTTTTCATTTTTAAGAAAAACTACCATATTAAAACGGAAAACAATATTTAAAATTTCCTAATTCTGCTTTCCTAATCACCTTAATAGAATTTATTTTTAGTAAATTATTAATCAGGTTAAGTCCAATAGAAAAAATCCTTCTAATTTCAATAGATTTTTTAAAATGTTTGGTCTCTGAGCAGTTTTATATGCTGGAGCTGCCTGCACCGGCTCGTGAGAGCTGGTCATTTGTCCTTTCCCAACAGTGTGTCCACTGATGTCACACTGGCAGCCTGACATCAGCCAAGGTGAAAGTATTAACACCAAAGAAACAGTCAAACACTAAAAATCACAGCCTCCGTATTTTCTACAGTCATTTGTTATACCTTTACCAGCATACCACTGGCTGTTAATTAATTCTGACATATGTAATCATGATGACATTTAAAGACATACATTGATATTAAGTGGCTATTTACCCAAGAGCCATTAAAAAGATTTGGGGGAAAACACAATTACCCATGAAATTTTGAGACCCCCCCCTCTCCCCACTTTGAAGATCACTTACAGTTTGCTCAGTCTGTTGTGTAATGGATGATGTGTGTCTCAGATTTTCACATTTGTTTTGTCATATGAGGAAGAAGGTACACTGAGATGATAATGAAGCCACAAACTCACAGGGGCATTGGAGACGAGGTCCACGAATAAACTCGTCATATTCCATAAAATTCCCCCAAAGACTTAACTAAGAATAAAGCTACTAAAAATGAATTATTAAATCATAATCTCTTCCATCAGCTACGTGAAAATTAGAGCTACATCCCTTGCTCTAAAGAGGCAGTATGTTGCAATAGGGAGGAGCTGGGGTTTTGAAGTCCAACAAATCTGAATTTCAACCCACAGTTATAGTACAGCCTTGGAATACCCTTTAATTTGTAAATCACAGTCCCCTCACATGTAAAACATGTATTATTTCCTACCTAACTTGTGGGATTTTAATTAGATTGAATAAGGTATTCTGTGCAAAGTTCACAAACCATAGGAAGACCTCAGAAATGTTAGCAACTATAGTCATTTTCTGACAAAATGATCTGTACCAAGTTACTAAAACTGAGGGCAAAAGCAATTACTGGGAAAAAAATTTTTTAAAGCTATCATTTGCATATTGATCCTCTTCCAAACCTAATTTAGTCTGCCATCTGTTTCAAAATAAAGTTATTTTTACTTTTTCTGTTATATGTGGTACTTTTTGTTACAAGTCCTATTCAACAATTATAATGTCTAATGCTACAAGCTGAAACAAGCCCAAAATCTGTTGAGCTTATTACTTTAGAACAATTAATTCTCACTCTGGGTAGAACGTGTTGCATGACATGCTATGTCTTTCTGTCTCTTACATGAGCCGGTAAATATCTTTTATTATTTCCAGTATATTACCTGGCACATAGCTGGTAGCTCAACAGTTATTCAAGTAATGTATGTATACTTATGAATACATGCAATGAATGGATTGACATACTTCAACTTAGCTATCCCACACATATCTCAAGAAAAAGATTTCACATCAGTTTCATCTTCTGAAGTCCAGATTCCTGCTAGTCACGGTCCCTCTTATGGGCACTCTCCCAGCTCATTTTAATCACTTATTAATGACTGCTCATTGGCAAGGACAATGGTGGGAGAAGGGATCAAGGTGAGTGAGCTGAGGAATGAGGAATGAGGGAACAGGTATGCGCTCCTGTTTGTTGATCATTGACCAAAAGTTGACTTCGAGTCAGACATGTTTAATATGCCTTTTCTATTCTCCAGAACTACAGTATGCAGAAATTGTGATGATTTTTAAAAGAATCACATTTTTAGAGTTAAAGAAGCAAACGTGCTATGAAATTAAATGACATTTAAGAGGCAATAAATACTTGTGGGCATAGTGGATGATTTCAATTATACTTCCTTTCCTGTTACTGAGGTTGCTTACCAAGTGTCACAAAACAAGTTTAGCCTCAGTGGTGACTGATGTGGTCACATGATTTGTTTTACTGTGTCCCCCCTTCAGGTATCACAACTGTCCTGACAATGACCACCCTCAGCACCATTGCCCGGAAGTCGCTCCCCAAGGTCTCCTATGTCACAGCAATGGACCTTTTTGTGTCTGTCTGCTTCATATTTGTCTTCTCTGCTTTGGTAGAGTATGGCACCCTGCATTATTTTGTCAGCAACCGGAAACCAAGCAAAGACAAAGACAAGAAGAAGAAAAACCCTGTACGTATCATTTCCCACTGGGACCACTGAAATTTTTATGCAGAAACCACCTAACTTGATTTGGGTTTGGTTTTGCTTAGCCAATCTGTGGGTTAAGCCTCAACACTTGGGGCTCCAAAATGAAAAATGAATGTGTGAGTTTGACCAGGACATAGGATTCACTGAGAAAGACCTAATTCACTATGGTAGACTCTTACTCTCTTCATTTCATGGGGAGTGTAACTGTTGCTAAGAAATGCATCTGTGTGCTAGCTGCTATTATTCTAGATTTCACTGATTTTCATCTTCCTGCCTCTTTGCTACAACACTTTGTAAATTATTGACGTGTTCAATGAATTTTTAGGACATTTCATTTATTTATTTACTTGTAGAGAGAGGGGAAGGAGAAAGACAAAGAGAGAAACATCAATGTGTGGTTGCCTCTTGCATTCCCCCAACTGGGGATCTGGCCCACAATCCAGGATTGTGCCCCAACCAGGAATCAAACCATAACCTTTGGGTTTGCAGGCTGGCACTCAATCCACTGAGCCACACCAGCCAGGGCTAAATGAAAATTTTTATCCAAAGCTTTCTACTAAGAAGTCACAAGATTCTTGACATTTCAAGGATCACCACACTTTTGCAAATAGTTTAATGTGTGTATGTGTGTGTGTGTGTGTATTGCCACCAAAGGATTTCTATTGGTTTCATATTCAATTTATTTTTATTTTTTGTTTTAAAAGAAATGCCTCATCTATTGTTGGGCAGGTTATTTAGCCTCCCTTTGTTTTCTCATGTATAAAATGAATATTATAAAAAACATATCTGATGGAGCTGCTGTGAGAAATAAATGTGTTCATAGAGGTAAAAAGCATTACATAGTACCTTACACCTGAAAGTTCTTATCATGTCTAGTTGATGATAATGGTTGATGTTGATGATTTACACAGGAACCAAACTGGAATGATTTCAGTGATTTGGAAACAGGGAGGATGTCTTCTCCCTGTTACCAAACTTTTAATAGAGATGATGAAGCACAAATTTGAATGCTTAAGGCCATTCATTGTCTTTGATTATTCATTTTGAAGGGAGCACATAGCTACCCATTTACCCACCTGAACACAATGTCTGGCTCATGGGCCTCTGAGAAATTTCAGGTCCATTTCCTTCCAAGTCAGAGGCAAAGGGATAAACTGAATGTACAGCCTTTCCTGGTCTTCTGCTCTAAGGGCCTGAGGGCAATGATAGTGGCTAGTTGTCTGACCCATGAACCTTGCGGGGCTAAATGACAATGAGGAAATCTAGCTGATTCTGTATTATTTTGATGCATCTCCAGGAACACCAGTGAAATTCTCTAAATTGTATGTTTATTTGAATACACGAATTCCTAACAGGTAAAGAAAGAAGCACCATTTTTCTCGATGGATTAAAAAAAAATAAATGCTTCTCTTTCATGTCCCAAATTTTCACTATGCTTTATGCAGTCCTATCCTTCCCTGTTCTGCCTCTCTTTGCCTTCTCATTTTCTCTCTCTCTTTTGGTTTCCTTGTTGTGTTGGTGTTTTTGTTTTCTTCCTCTTCTTCAGTTTCCATTTCATTTACCCCCAAGGAGATGGTTCTACTGATACTCAGCATCCTTACCTGCCAACAGTGACAAGGGCGTGAGGGCACTGGCTCACAAACAAGTCTGAAGAGTTTGCTTTCTTTCTTTCCTTCCTTGCTCTTTTCCTGCTTTGGAAAAAGCCCCTTAGCCCTCCCTCTCTAACAGCTAGGCCACTGCAGAGTGCATTTTGCTACAGAAATAGAAACCCTGGATTCCTTATTTCAAGGTCATGAAGATGACAGAAGAAGAAAAGAAGGCAGAAGAGAAAGGCAATTAAAGAAACTGGGAAACCGAAGTTATCTGTGAATTTCACACATGTCCCCCTTTTAAGTTAAAATTATGGGATTTATCAGAAGATGTAAAAGCCTAGGGGATGAATGAGAGACTAAATTCTCATTTTCCCATTTAATATGTCCTTTGGTTCATTATCAGGATTCACCTATTAAGACCTTTTTAATGATAATAGAAAGATTCCTCCCAAATAAGCAACACTGGCTTTTGAGGTTAAGTAACTGTGGATTCATTTACAGAAGATTTTAGCAATCACTGAATTCCCTCTTTTAACTTTAGGCCTATACTTTGTTCCATGTTCAGAACTGTCATTCTGTGTTTATAATTTCAGTTCATTTTACTTACTATGTTTTTAAAATGCATTTTTAATTTATCTTATTTTGTCTCCTTTTTCTTTTTTTCCTTCTTTTAATAAAAAAAAATGCAATTCTCTTTTCTGTCTACAAACCCAAAGCTTCTTCGGATGTTTTCCTTCAAGGTATAATGCTTTTGGAATGGAAATTCACTGCATGCTACTGCTGAATTTAAGTATTAACGCTTACATGGTGTTTTATTTTTTTTTTATGCGTGGACATTTAAGCATTCTACTAAAGATGACACATTTAAGATGAGAAAATTCTATAGATTTCTAGAGTTGATTCAGCTACCCTGCACTAATTCACAGAGGTTTTGACCTTCCACAAAGCTAAATGATGCAAGCACTATGAGACGGTGTTAGTCAAGAGGGCCTCTTTAAACATGGAAGCCAAATCTTACCCTCTCTTCTCAGGAGGAAACTAAATCCAAATTCACTGCCTGTATCTCCCATATATGTGCATCAACCACGTATAACCTATATGCACTTAAAATTTAACTCTGTAAATCCTAATGCAAAACAAGATTGCTTTTGGATAAATACATTTAATAATCTTTATTGGTCTCAGCTCTACCTATCAGCTCTGTAAAAGCAATACAGTCTTTAAAGTTTTCCAGTGGAAACACCCTTCCCACCTTCCAGGGTGAGCCAGGAGCCTTGGGCTCTGTCATGCAATATGACAAGATTTCTACTCCCACTTGAATTCTGACAGATCTATCAGAGACACTGGGATTTGTATTCGTATTATCCTAAAGCTAACTCATCCAAATTAACATGAAAAAGACCACTGAGTCTTAAAGCAATTTTATAATTTGTCCTGAAGAGAAACTCATATGAAAGATGCTCAGTCACTAACCATCAGAGAGATGCAAATTAAAATCACAATGAGATATCAAAAAAAAACTGTGATTAGCACTCAATTAATTGGTACTAGTTTCTTCTTCAACACTAAGTAATGTTTGACAGCAGTAGCATTTTTTTCTGAATTTTCACTCACAGGCAGGTAAACACAGCTGATGTTTTGAAGTTTCTAGATGGTGAATGCTACACAAAGTACCATATTCATTTAAAACATAAGCCATACTATTGCGGTATAAACTCAAGAAACTTCTATATTTATATATTTTTTAACATTTTATACTAAGCATTTAAGACATTTGCTCAGTATAATGGGGTTTACTACTTGCCTATAGGTAAGCATGACACATACTTTGATTTCAAACTTGATGCATTTTTATTTCTCTGTTCTACTCACATGCAAAACCATTAAATGCCTTCATGTAACCAACCTCACATCTAATATTTACTAGAATAAGATTCCATGTAGTTGTTTGATTGAAATCTTTAAACTTTTAGTTCTTTTGGTGTTTAATCTTCTTGCTCTAGCTGTTAGCTTGATGGTATTGTTTTCAGCCGCACTGCTTAAGCTCAAAATCTGAAATCTGCAAATGTGCTATCCTTCTAAGTTCAATCTCACCATTGTAGATCACACTGTCATAGCAATTTCCTGAGTACTCATTTTCAGATTCATCATTCACATTGGTAACATTGTGAAGACACAGTCTAGGACTCACCAAGCATAATGAACTCTGATCCCTCTTTGTCCCTGCCCTTGTCTCAGGCCCCTACTATTGATATTCGCCCAAGATCAGCAACCATTCAAATGAACAATGCCACGCACCTTCAAGAGAGAGATGAAGAATATGGGTATGAGTGTCTGGACGGCAAGGACTGTGCCAGCTTTTTCTGCTGTTTCGAAGACTGCCGAACGGGAGCTTGGAGGCATGGGAGGATACACATCCGTATTGCCAAGATGGACTCATATGCAAGGATCTTCTTCCCAACTGCGTTCTGCTTGTTCAATCTGGTGTATTGGGTCTCCTACCTTTACCTGTGAAGAATGATTGGTTTTACTGATATGGGTCTTATTCTTCACTAAATCTCCTGGGAGAAGATGTCCTTTCTAAGTCCATTTAAGTAATCCTTTGTGTGGTTTACAATCATCTGAGTTTGTTTCCACGTTCCAACCCGGTAAGCTGTATTCCTGTCATACTGTTTGCACCCAACTCTTTTTTGGTAAGTGTAATTTAAACTATAATGTTCTGTGTTGCAAACCTGCAGGGCAAAGTGAAATTAGAGCAAGAACATTGAAACCAAACAACATATTTCCAGCTACAGAACTGAAATAGTAAAAGCAATGATTATTTACAGTGGTGGTGTCCTTATTCAATTCAAAATACAATTACAAACAAAACATCCCAAACTGCATTCTAAGTTCATTTGGGGTCAACTTGTGATAAATCTGATCCTCAAAGAACATCTCCCTCATTTGAGACAAATGACAACTCCTTTGAAATATAAGAACCTAGACAAGAAATCAATTTACCTCTATCCCAAGATAGAAAAAAAATTTCCTCCACATGACATGTACACTGATGTAAATATTTCAGTAACATAGAATGCTTCAAGTTCAATGCATGCATCTCTTTAGAGCCAAAATAAATGGATTAAACTTATCATTGTAAAGTATTGTCTTTTATTTTTTGTGTCTTTGGGCTACAAAAGAATCATGAATGTAATTATAAGGATTTGGGACTGGAAGTGGAGGGGAAATTTTTCACTATTTTTATCCCTTGTGCATGAAGGTTGAAACAGCTTATTTTTTCCTTATATGATGTATTAAAACACTCTAAGTAAAATCTGCTGCCTCTAACTAAGCCCAGTTTCATAGAGTATAAAGTGATTGTATGTGCTTGCCGCTCTTTTTTTTCTTCCTTTTAGGACTATAGATATTGACAGAACTTAGTCTCCACCTCAACATCTGCTTCTCGTGATTGTGAGTGCCTTGTGGGCAGTAGCCTTGTCATTTCCTGTTCGGGTCCTTGGCACCTTGCACAGTGCCTGGCACACAGGTGGTGCTCAACAAATATAATGTGAAGTGAGCTGGCCCCATATGCTTCCGGTGAATGGCTCTGTGCTGGCCTGGAACCAGTGACTCATCTTGTCACATCAGCACTGTCCAAGAATATTGGATCTTGTAGAGATAACTGAGAAGATCCAAAGAACTTTGGCTATTTATACTCATTCTCAATAATTTATTTTAGTCAAGGTCCATATTTCTTTAGAACAATATTTATGTCCTGTATTTGTATACAAAAAATGAGTCTACTAGGGAATAAAGTTGTGTATCATTCTCCAAGTTCAGGGGTGAGTCAGCCTTGACCCATGTGCTTGAGGACCCATTATAGACATAAGCCAGATTCATACTGACTTGTGTTCAAAAGATAGTAATCTATACTCTGTGAATTTCTTTTAAAGAACTACTGAAGATTGAATTTCGAAAATGAAATAACTAATGAATGACTTACAGGGAGGCTGAATCTATGCTGGTGGCCTCATTCAGCCAGGTCGTCATCACATGAAGCGGTTGTCTCAGACTTCAAACCATCACGAGTGGAATTCCATCTTTATGTACTCATCCTGAACCCTTATTTTTCCAAATTAGCACCCTGTGTCAGTTCCTCTTTATGCCAATCATCGCTCTAAGTCACAACTCAATCACAGCTAGCAAAACTATAGATAACCTGGAAGGAGCAGGAAAGAAGAGACGGTGACTTTGTTAGTATAAACCTATGTGAAGTCATCATCAAGTCACCTGGATGAATCTTGAAACGAATTTAGCTGCCAACTTAACAAACTTTTAACATATCAGTGCTCTAGTATACAACCTCAAACACATGTAAATAGAATCAGTTATTTTCTTGTTTTGAATTGTTAACCTATTAAATGTTGACCCTTGGGGAGAGGCGTTGGCAAACTTTCAATGCTGAGAAACATGCCGTCATTGTCAACTTGAAATATATTCCATAATGGGGATACTCATAATCGCTAGCTCTCCAGTGCGTGCACAGTATGGACAATATGAATATCTATTATATATGATCTACTTCTCAATTTTCAGCTGTTCCCTGTGTATGTATTTGAAAGCCTTTTCACAAGGGGAATTGCCTAATATGTGGACTTTTACAATAAAAATGCTGCATCCTAATCCAAGGTGACTTCCCAGTGGTCTGGTTGGTCTGGTTGGAGTTGTTTGTCTTAATGATTGTGCCCTCTCTTTCCTGGCTCCTGCCCCAGCTTTGTCTTCCCTTTGGTTGGCCTTCATGTGTGAGCATTTGCGATCACGTTTCACATCACGATGCTCCTCGCTTCAAGAGAGTGAAGACATGCATTTGGGGTGTGGAGTGGAGATGGAAGGTGGAAATGTCATGAAGGAGTAAAGCTCCAGCCTTCTGTACCTCAAAACTTGTGGTGTGCTTAAGAATATGGACACAATGTCAGATATGAGTGGGGTCTCAGCGCTACATTTACCAGTCATTTGACAATAGTCAATTCAGCCTTAATAAGCCTCCATCTTACCAGCTATACATTAGGTACGATAATGCTGCTTCATGCAGTAACAACAGTGGGACATAAGCCCCCAGTGCCTAAGGTGCCCTGCTGACTGTGAACCCCCATTAATCAGCTCTCCTAAAGGAGTCAAACCTCAGTGTGACTCTGTGTCATGAAGGCTCATTTTCAAAGAGTATTTGCACTGTAAACCTTCTTTAAAATCAAGGTTGAAAATCCAATTCTACTGTTGAAAAAAATTCTCACACATTAGATTAGTTTGTGTTAAGGTCAGAGAACCCTTCTCTGTACTCCTGACACTTAAACACATAGGGAGCTACGCTCCAGAAACCATGTCATGTTTCCCTTGAAGTTCTCTGAAATTTTCAAAAGAAAAAAATGCAGCTTAGTCCTTTACGAACATGGCTGCCATAACCTTCCTCCGCCTGTCATTCTCCTGGCCCCTCGTGGCTTCCTGCTTCCGATTTAAACATCTATTTCTCACCTTCCAGACATGTATAAAAACAGTTTTTACCTAGGTTCTGTCTGTTGCCTAACTCAGGGGTCCCCAACCTCTGGACTATAGACTGGTACCGGTCTGGGCCTGTTAGGGATGAGGCCACACAGCAGGAGGTGAGCTTGAATGTGATGCACTTGAATCATCCCAAAACCATCCCCATCCACTACCCCTCCCCATTGCCCCGAGTCTGTGGAAGAATGGTCTTCCATGAAACCGGTCCCCAATGCCAAAAAGGTTGGGGGCCACTGCTCTAACTAATGCCCTTACCTTTAGCTGGGTAGATATTCATGATATGGACTTCACCCCTCCCCTTTTTTAAATTTCTGATATTATTCTGACAAGTAGTAACCATTTTTATCTGTGTTGAAGGTCAAATTAAATTAACCAAATGAAGCGGTCTTTGGGGATTATGTCAAAAATTGCCATCTCTGGGCTCTGTCACTACGGATTTTTGTCAAATGTGTAGAGCAACAACTTTGCTACAGTGTTTTTTTACTGCTCACTGAGTTTCCAAAGGTCACACAGCCAGCTGACGGCAAACCTGGAGAACCCACCTGAGCGCTTGCTCTTTCTACGGAACGTCATAGTGTTTCAGGATTTGGAAGTAAAATTCTGAAACGCTTTATCTTTCTGTCAAAGCTTTAGGATCTGCTGAACTTGAAGATGGCTTCTTTCTTTGATCTTGATCGCACTTTAATTATTTTAATTGAAATGAGGACAGTTTAGAATACCTAGGCAAGTTTGCATTTTGCTTACTTTCTAATAAAACAACCAATCAATATTTAATGTTACTCACTGCTTTCAAAATTCCATTTGAAAAAAGGAATCTCCAGTTACCTGAAAAATTTGCAGAACCAGAGTTGGCCTTTGTCCCTCAGGGACTGGGACACTAGACAATGACAGTTTCTTCTGGCTGGTCTATAGGCTCATTCTTTCTACTGCATCCGGAAAGTTGTAGGAATGATCTATAGTGTTCCTTCTGGATTAGAAATTATAGGCTAATTACAAAAGGCAGTTGTAACTTCCTTTTGCCATATTCGAGATTGTGAATAAAAGTTTTCTCTTGTTATTGTTGCTAAAACAAAGTGAAAAGGCAGAGGCTTTTGCCCTCAATTTACCTACGTTCCGGTTCTGGCACTGGTTAGTCATAAGCCCAGCTGCATTCTGCCTCAGTTTCTTCATCCAAAAAAATGGGGGCAACGACGATTCATAACTCACAGTTTTATTGTAAGGAGTAGCTGTGTTAATAGAAGGGATAATTGGAGGTTAGTAATTTTCTTCACACAGATATGAAGTATCAGAAAGGAAGGGGCACAAGAGTCATAGTCCACCTTGCTTAAGAATAATTATTTTTTATGAAGTTAATTGCTACATTTTTCCACTTTGAGTGAATGCTTTTCAATAAACATCTTCACTGACATAATGCCTTACTTAGGAAATTCATGTACATAAAGAAAATTATAGAGCTAATTGACTATTTCCAAGCGGAATAGTATATTATTTAAATCACCATATGTGATATCTATGAAGATACAAAAGTAGATATTTTCAAAGTAAAAATTATGATTTCCCTTAAAAATATAGAAATGTCTAATTGAATTACTAAATAAATGTAAATTACATTGCAAATAAATATGTACTTCTATTTTAATATAGTATTTTTTGCAGTATAACTAAGCCAATAAATTATTTTATGACTAAGTTTACAAAATCATTAATGAGATGAATATGAGGATGCTTAATCATTATTGAGGGCTGTTCCCATAAAAAAAATCTCTGTCACTAGACTAGAGATAGATAATTCAAGGCACTTCTAGGGATTTTCCTAAAAATCTCTATCTTGACAAACTCAGTCTCTCATATGTAAATGAGGGTATTTGGTCACTTCTCCTTCTGACATATTTTAATTCTGTCACTCCTCCGCTGTTTTATAATGGTGTTATTATGTCTTATTATTGATTATTATCTAACATTCAGACCCTCCTAACTCTCTCATATCTTCACACAGCTATTTTCACTTATTTGTCCTAGTTTCTCCTCAAATCCTCTCCGAAAGAGTCCCATATACCTAGAATGCCTTTCGCCGTTCAACATATTAAATAGTCATCACTCATTAAAGATCCTACCTGGTCCGTGAGGATTTTCCAATTTCATTCAAGTACAATAGGCTACTTTATTTTCTTTTACCTCTTCTAGTACTTGAGGTGATTTTTGAATAGCCTAATCCTAATCTTTACCTCAGCTAAATACTTATATTTGACCAATCATCTTAGTAAACATATTTTAAATGAACAATTCCATGACAAGAATATGATATAAATAATTCACTACCTATTTGCATCTTAAGAATCTTCTGTGTATCTCCTGGCTTTATAAATTTGCCTCATAATTCTTTCTATCACAAGTATTTTTTATGAGTCTGGAGATATAGTCCCCAATCAAAGAAGTTTTGATTAAGCACCTGTAACTTCAATTCAGCATAAAGCTCTCTATAAACTCATATCACAACCCTCACATAGGGCACTATGAGAACAAGACAAAATATATTTTAAGGCATTTTCTGTCCCCAAATGCCTCTAATATGATAGAGGAATCAGCTAAGAACACATGCAGGTGTAATGGAGCTGCATAAAAGTAGTTGCAGGTAGAAGAAATCATTATTCTCACTGTGGCTGCAACCAGAAAGTATTTTTTTTCTGGCGTACAAAGAATTTTACCATATGAGAAGAGTTCTCATTCTGAATTTAAAATTTTCTAATTAAAACCTTTCAGAAATACTTACAAATATAAAAAAGCACAAAGAAAAAATATCCTTCACGAGCAGGAATGAACCAATAAAAGCATCATTGTCTTTTCTCCTTTTTATTTTTTCTTTTTCTCTATCTTTACAAGATATAGATAGATAGAGATATAGGTATATATAGAAATCTATTTGGAATACTAGAGAGCTATACATTTTATACCATGTATTCGGTTCAACATGAATAACTTTCCAGTTGGCTTTCTAACGGTCAAGCAAATGCCTCCTGAAAACTTCTTTCTGGCAGTTAATGTGGGTTAATAGCCATGACCTTCTGGTGAGCCCCACACAAGGTGCCAAGTCAGTCAGTGACTTGCAGTCAAAAGCAGCCTGGAGCCGTCTTAACAAAGGGTGGACTTTCTGAGCCAACATTTCTCATCTGTTCAGTTCAAAAAGAGACAGGCCTTCTGAGTCAGTGGAAGCCCAAGGGTACAATTCTGTGCTGGGTTTAGAACTAAAAATAGCAAAGTCAGAGTTCTGTTTTTATTAGCAAAATAAATAGAGGGACAATGAAAACTTAACTGCTACAACTTAACCTAAGGTGACTATGGCTGGACAATTGGAGGAACCGATCAGCTCAATAGACACACTGAACCCAGTGACCCACAGAATACAAGACCATGTCTCCTCATTGAATAGCCCCTACTGCCTTAAAACTCAGAGGAGGACCGAGTCCTCATTAGGACCAGATTTGACCTCTGTTGGACTGGAGAAGGGCAATTCTACTTGGTACTTAAATTTAGTTCCTTTACTCTCCTTAGACTCTAAAGACTCTCTCTCTGTTCCCTTTCTTTCCCCCCAACCCACACAAAACTTGATGCCTTTGTAAAGTAATGATGATGTGATTGCATTCAGTGAAGTATATTGAGTGCCTACTGTGTGCCAAGCACTACGTTAAGCTTTAGAAATATTATGGTAATAACTATTGATACAGACCTTGTCCTTACAGATTTACAATACAATGCTGAAAAGTACTATATAGAAAATTCAGCAGGTGGTGGGAATTATTACTGCATAAGTAAAGATGTGATCACAAAATAATTAACCCCAGTCCCATATATATATATACACATATATATATGTATAATATACATATATATTAATTATTTAAGATAATTTCTCCATATATATATATGGAGAAATTATCTTAAACTGGTATTCCTTTATTCTAATTATAATTTTAATATATTTGTATCTTACAAGTAAAAATGAAGCTTAAAAAGTAGTAGATCATTGGGTTTTTCTAAATTAATACATTATTTATTTTAAAAGTCACTATAATTATTCATGATAGTTGATAAAGACAGGAGGAAATACCTAACTCAAGAGGAATTACTGCAGTGGGGTTTTGAGTGGGGGAGAGAGATTGGCCTCAGTTATGAATAGAAGGCAAATGGGGATTTATAGCAAAGAGCACAGTGGGGTCAGTGGATAAAAAAGTTCAAGGGGAAACCTCAAGGCCAGTGGGATTTTTGCTAAACTGACTCAATAGGATGTGAGTGGAGATGTCCATGGGTTGATCCCAGTGGAGTAAAAAGCTCAGAGAAGTTTGATGCAAGTTTGGTCAAGGAGACAATCTTTGTCAATATCTAGTACAGTATTGAATTCATTTTTCTTTCAAAAATGTCTTTTTTGGAGTACGTATGAAGTTATACAGCCAACGTGCATTTCTTTTGGTCTTCAGGCGCAGGACTTTCACTTAGGAAATAAGCAATAGAGAATCTGGAAGTGCTCTGAAAAGTGTTTTATATGAAGTTGCTGACCTCCCTAGCTGGGCACTGAAGAGTTGGTGACAACTACTAAAGTAAACAAAGTCCTGCCATTCCCATGACAGCTGGGAATTTCAGGTTTGGATTGACCCACAGTACAAACTAACACATACACATGAACCACACATAATATAATGGTAAAAAGGTATTCTATTGAAAATTCAGTAGCTAGTTAGAATTATTAAATGAGAAGCCAAGTTTTGATCACAATATCCTTCCCCTCCCCCGAATGTGTAAAATGAATACATGATGTGTACCCATAATGTGTACACATAATTTCCTATTAAGGTTCTCCACGGTAAGCTTACTTATAAAGCTTCTTCTGGTTTTCATCTAAATTTATAAAGTCCTTAGAATTGGGGGCTATAATTTTCACCTCTGAATATTTGTTGCCTAGCAAAGTCCTTTCCCATAATAGGCACTTGAGATATGCAAAATTTTCAAAACAAAATCTGTAGAACGATGCTACTTACTATTATTTGCGAAACTTTCACTTAAAGTACTCATGATATTTGTGATTTTTGAAACAGGTTATTCAGAATAAATATGTATTTATATATTTATTCAAGCTATATATCTCCATAGTCTTCCAAGGCACGCTGTCCACAACCCTTCCCTCAGAAGAGTACACTAACTAGAATAAAATCAAAAGTAATCCTCAGATTTTAATCTCATATCAACATCAAAGCCAACATCTACTAACAGACACTAAAATTTCAGGAAACATAATGAGATTTGTTATTTACTAATTATGCATTAATGACAACCAATACACTAAATTAGTTTGAGGAAGAATTAAAAAAATTTTTTTTAATTAAATTTTTAGGAAGAATCTGTCTAACAAAGGGCAAGACTGGAAATGCTTTCCTTTCTGGTAAGTTAGCTGTTGTTTATAATTCTCTCAATTAACTTAAGTGATCATGTAACCAATTTCGTGTGCCTCTCCTGTTTCATACATAATGTTCTAATATCTCATCAGAAGTAGGAAAATAAAGAGATGACTATGGTTATGGTTATTTTCTGTAACTTCCACATCATTCAAAGGATTATTTTGACTACATCATACACTTTATATAAAACATAAGAAATAGGTCATCTTGCCATGGCTGGTGTAGCTCAGTGGATTGAGCACAGGTCTGCAACCCAAAAGCTTGCAGGTTCAATACCCAGTCTGGGCACGTGCCTGAGTTGCAAGCCAGTCCCCCAGGACAGGACTCATGAGAGGCAACCACACATTGATGTTTCTCTCCCTCTCTTTCTCCTTCCCTTCCCCTCTCTCTACAAATAAAATCGTTCATAAAAAAATAGGTCATCTTTATGTCTTCTGAGTGAGTGACAGTAAGAACAAGACAAATAGCAAGTTGGACTGAATAGCACATGGAGAAAAGAATGCAGATAATTAAAAATTTCCCAACTATAAATCTATTAATGTCAGGAATAATATAACTAGAATTTTAAACATAATAATTCTGTCATATTGGGACTTGATTTTTTTGTTATTCAAATTTACATGAGCCTTCATATTACCACTTGCAATAATTTAAGCACTTATGCTTATATTTGTATATGTATAGCAATTACTCCACAGTTTTTCCAAATGTTTTGCTGTTTACAACATAAAGCTTAATTACGGTATGCTGTTCATAGACGGTGCTCAGTAAATGCCTGCTTTAGTGACAATAATAATAAGAAAAGCTTACATACCAAGAGAGAAGTGTTCCTATGTCTTGATACAGTGTTGTTATACAGCTTACTTCATAGACATTGATATTTTAGATCGTTGCATATCCCCCTATTATTTATTTTATTTTTCCTCTAACAAAGCATCCCTTGTAGTGCTTTGTGCTATGTAATTTATTAAAAAGTTAAGAGATTCTCAAAGGAAGAAATGATAGTCAAGATAAAAAATGTGCTAACTATAATGTAAGCAAGTGATAAATTGAATTATATTAAAAATTCAATTTTCCCCCAAAAGACACATTTCAGGAAGCAATCCACAGAGACATTAGTAGTTATTTGTAATATATATGTATGGCCAAGGACTTGTTCAAATTCTAAACAGAGGTCACATAAATCAGTAAGAAAACACAACCCCATAGAAAAATGGGCAAAAAGTGAACAGGCTTTTTATAAATGAGGATACTCAAATAATTTTTATATAGTCCTTATTGAATTGTAAATTAAAACTACAATGCCATGGAACTATACAACTGCTGAAAATAGTTGGAAAAAAGAAAAAAAAGAAAATTTCAAGTCTTGGCCAGTATGGAGCAACACAAACTCCCACACTCGGTGGACATGTAAATTGCAAAATACTTTGTAAAACTGTTGAAAGAATCCACTGAAGATAAACTATACATACCCAAATGACCCAGCAATGCTGCTCCTAAAAGCATTAACATCTTCACCAAAACAAAATGGTCACAAGAACACTCATCGGAGCACCGGTGTTCAATAACCTCTATCGTGACACCACTCAAATGTCTGTGAGCCGCAGACTGGGTGAAAAAGTTGTAGTGTATCCTCGCAACAGCATATTCTACACTACAGAACCACAACAGCCAGATAAATTCTATGCAACAATCCGTGACATAGAGCAAAATGACAGACCCAAAAGAAAATATCAGTAAGGTTCAATTTGGATAAAATTTAAAAGAATCAAAACTAATCTAGGGTACAGACACAGGGAGTATTCTTCTGAGTGAGTGTGTGGGTGGGTGGGGGGGGGGTTGGAGGTGTGGGAGGAGAGGATTCCTGAGTACGGAGAGGCTTCCAGAACACTGACAATACTGTTTCATGACCTGGATGATAGGTACATGTGTGGGTCATTGTGTAAAAATTATTTTATCAGTGCACTCTTCAGTATATATGTATATACTGAATCTACCGAATCTACACACACACACACATGCTTTTCAATGCAGACTTTAACAGATGCATTTACACATACACATTTTTGATGTTCATTTATATCCATCTACAAACACTATCAATCTGCCGTAACAGTAAAATGTGCCCTTTGGCTTTGTGGCCTTTGGCACAGTGAAAAGGATGCTGATGGAAAACCAAATCAATTTCAGTCTAGCTCTATTTTTGCAAGTCACCAGCATTGTGAACTCAGGGGAAAAAAAAATAGCAGGTGCAGAATTTTCTCATGAGGGATTGGGACCACATTAACTCCAGATTTACCTTTTTAAAATGTATATCTTATATAAGCTCTGTATAAAATTTCACTGAAACATCCCCAGCCTTTGACAAAAAATAAAGAGAATGTAGACAGCCCTTGAGTATCAGTAGACGCATCATTGTTTGTTTAGGTTTATGCTAGTGGCACTTTGCAAAATGCATTTTGCAGGTTGATCACAAGTTTTGACTATGTCATTGCAAGTGGAAGAAATTAAAATAATGTTTTAGTAGTTGGGAAATATTCTGCAAGATGTATAAATAATCCAAGTGTGAAAAATAGGTACATACATATGTGCATAAATTCATTCATCCATGCATTCACACCCATACATTTCTCTGGCAGAACTATGAACCCCTACCACAGGAGGAAATCCCTAATGCTGTATATCCTGATGTGGGTTATATATATACGTTTGCCAAGTGAGAATTTGGCACGTGAGAATTAACTGCCCTTGGGACGGGTAACCTGAAATCATTGTTGGTAGTCTCAGTGCTGCTGGGTTTCTGTCTCCTGGCCAGAGTCCCCTGGTCCTCCAACTGTCCTCGATCTCAGGCACTTCAGAAGCCTGCTCTCAAAGAGAAATCTCCAGTGAGTCTTATGGAGTCTTTTGCCCCCCACCTGAGAACAAGCTACAAAAGCCACTCACTCATGTTTGAAACAAATCATGGCCTGCAACCTCTGTGGGTTTCTAACCCAGGACTTCCCAAAAATAAATTTAATTATACCACCTAGTATATTCTAAATCAGAAAATCATAAAGATAACATCCAAATTTGGCACACAGATAGATTAGATAGATGAAAAGATAAATAGATAAATGACAGATGGATAGATATGAGAAAATGTTAATATTTATACTGTTTGGAGTATTAGAGATTAGTGGTACTTTTCTTTAAAAAACCCTCTACTATTTCCTAAAATCCTTTGTTGTGCACATGAATTAATTTAGTCATTGGAAAAGGAATGTGGTATTAAATTAGAAAATAGCTGTGATAAAAATATGGACTTTTAAATACATCATATGTGCTCAGCATATGAAAGAGGTTAGAGAACAAAAAAATTCTACCTTAAAAATTACTACCAGCAAAGCTGGTACCTATACGTGTACTCAGTGGTGAATTGCATACACAATTCACTAAAAAAAAGGTTTTTTTAAATTGTTAAATGTTCTAAAAACCATAAATTGAGCATATTCACTTTTTGCTGTTGTTGAAGGGCCATCCCATTGTCCCCTCTCTGAGCCCTTTCTGTTTCAGATGGCAACTCAGGAAGCTCTTTGAAGACCAAGCCTCTCCCTCACCCATGCCTGCACTTTCAATTCCATTTTTTTTTGAATACAGAAGATGTTCATGGGTCATGTCAGAATAATAGATCTGGAGACTGAAGTTCTCTTTACATTTCTGTCATTAGTGGAGCTCAGGTGGCAATAGTCAGTCTATATTTTACCATCCCGCAGTGAGGTTTTAAAAGTTTCTCAAGTGACAGAGCCCTTAAACTGGGTCATGGTGGCCCTCCTCCAATTAGTCATGGCTGTTCTGCCATTAGGCTGATGAAAGAACTTCCCAGTGTTCTTCCCTGAGGTGCACTGCTTAAGGATGATTAAATAGTGTGCTTTGCTCTCCACAGTGCCCACACCCAGATTATAAAGTGACACAATAGGACACTATGCAAGGTGCATATTGATTTTTTTTTAATGTTATAAAACCTCACAGCTTACAAGAACCTTAAAAATCATCTACGTCATTCAAGCAAGAATTTTATTCAATTATTCATTCATTCAAAATAGTTATTAAGCTTACTAGGTGCTACAAATGATGCTACACACTGAAAATTTAATCATAAACAAGATACAAAAAATGGCTTCCTTCTTTATTAGGAAATCACTTATTTAATAAACATTTTTGAGTACCTACTATGTTGCAGACACCGTGAGGAATAAGTAGGGAATAGCAGGCAAGGTTGTAGCAAATGATGAGATCTGCACCTACAGTGCGCACTATGCCCAGTGTGGACTAGCTCAACCTTCAGCTGCCGGCTCTTACATTTCTTTACGCGGAGACTTTTGTGTCATTGGAGTTAATTGTGCTGTCCACACAACAGGCTAGAAGTGTCAGAGAATCGATACTTTCTCTTCCACTCCCCTACTCTCCCCTCAGCTTCCTTCAGCCCTAACAGATAAGAGTTGATGGTAGGGTGATTAACTACTCTGGTTTGTCCAGGACGGAGGGGTTACTCAGGGCTACAACTGGAACTTCAGGGGGAACCACAGTACAGTGTGACTGCAAACTCTCTCCTATGTGGGGCAACTCTGAGGCACAGACTTTTTTAACACTGAGGGCCAGAGCACCTCAGCATAGTAAGCTTTGCTACCCCAGAGTCACGATGCACTTGAGCTCTTCATCCACCACCTTCACTTCCCTGCCTTACATCTTTATTCAGCCTCTGAAGTTTACGGAGAGAGATTGTCTCCCAAATTATTTGCTCCTGAATCTTCCCCTCAGGCTCCACTTATATAGAAAACAGTGCCTTACAAAACAAAATCAGTGCCTACTCAGGAAGGGACAAGTCAGGGAAGCAGATGCAGAACTCATGATGGGTGGTGATGACGATGCAATGTGATGGGTTTCACATCAGGAAATGACTACGCCCATGAGCCCTGGGAGACCTGGGGGATTCTGACGGGAGTGCGAAGGCTTAAAGAGGAAGTTCCATGTAAGCTGAAAGGTGCGGTGCACTTAAGTCACTGAATGGGGAAAGAAAGAGAGCTTTTCAGTAGGACAAAAAAAAAAAACAACAAAACCCATTTTTGAAAATCTTAGAACTCAAATAAAAGCAGCCTGCTTAGAGATCTACAGATAATGTCTGTCCAATGACTGCCACTCGGGATGATGTGAGTAGTCAGGACCGAAGACGCCCCAGATTTGGAGAGGCTCAGTCATAGGGGACATTGCGGGCCCTGGTAAGGAGTTTGGACTTCATCCTGAGGGTGGTAGAATGGCACTGACTGGCTGTAAGGAAGTAAGGACATGACATGATCAGCTCTGACTTCTAAAAACCGTTTAGACTGCATTGTAGAGAATATATTGGTGGGGCACCAGTTAGAAAGATGCTGTGTTGATGCAGGAAGGGTTTGTGGCATTTTGAACAGTGGGGGTAGGTAGAAAGTGTGTTTTTTTTTAAGCTATTGAGGAAATAGAAGTTATTTTATTTTACTTTTTATTTAATTATTGTTCAAGTACAGTTTTCTGTCTTTTACTCCCATCCCAGCCCACCCCCCCAGTGCTCCCCACCTCCCTCCCATTTCCACCCCTGTTAGTTTTTGCCCATGTGTCCTTTGTACTTGTTCCTGTGAATCCTTCCCCTTTTCCCCTGAAATTCCCTCCCCTCTCCCCTCTGGTCCCTGTCTGCCTGTTCTCTATTTCAGTGTCTTTGGTTATATTTTGCTTGCTTGTTTGTTTTGTTGTTTAGGTTCCTGTTAAAAGGTGAGATCATATGGTATTTGTCTTTCACTGCCTGGCTTATTTCAGTCAGCATAATGCTGTGACTTGCAAATTCTAACTCAATTTACACAACTGAAAAACTGGAGTTTTAAAAAAAATTAGGACAACTGTGAGCCCTGGCTGGCATGGCTTAGTGGATTGAGTGCAGGCCTGTGAACCACACGATTGAGTTTCAGTTCCCAGTCAGGGCACATGCCTGGGTTACAGGCCAGTTCCCAGCAGGGGACTCAGGAGAGGCAACCATATATTGATATTTCTCTCCTTCTCTACTTCCTTTCCTCTCTAAAGATAAATAAATAAAATCTTTTAAAAAATTAGGATAACTGTAATAGCATGGTTAATAAAATATAATTTTTAAAAAACTAGACTTTTTTTCTTACAAACCATGTGCTAACAAATCACAAATTTGTGTAATATATTACAAAATAACTTCTACTATGGAAGTGTAAGTTATTACAGTTGTTACAGTATTACACTATTACAGTTGTCCTAATTTTTTTTTTAAAGTTTTTCGGTTGTGTAAATTAAGTTAGAATTCGAAAATCATTGCAATAGTGCATCAAACAAAAGCTTTCAGTTTAGGGCCTGTTGGATTTGAGTTTTCATGGAGAACCCCTTATATAGGTATTGTTAGAAGAATTATACAAAGTATTTAACAGCATGGGGTTCATAATCAAGTACATCTAGATTCTAGTTATATGTCCAGTAATTTATTAAATATCTCTGAGCCTCAGGTTATTTATCTTAAAATGGGAACAATATTTGAACCTATTTTTTTAAGACTGAGATAATTCATGGAATGGAATGTGTTTGGCAGAAAGGCTGGTTCACAGCTATTTCTCAGTGATCACGATCCTTACTTGTAAGAACAGTATTACTATCCCAGTTGTGGGTTGTGATATGCAGTACATATCACTGTACTTGACTACTGAGATTGGGGCCAAAGAGAGAAATACAGACTCATAATATGTAAATGATGTTGATTTAAAAAACATCCAAACCTGTACAGAATTTTTACAAGATTTTATTTGAGCTAAACTGACAATAATTGCCAGGAAGCTAGATCCCCAATGCCCTGAAAATAACCATTTTGTAGTTTCTTTTACGCATCTGGAATTAAGGTAGATTACAGGAAAATGGGAGAAAGCAAGGTGGGGACCGGATTACAATATGGTCAATAAGATTATGTGCTCTCTGGAGGACAGTTAGCTTATTTCAAAGGTGTGTTACCCCAGATGCACAAAAACAATAGACAGGATTTGCTTAAGGCAAAGATAAACCTTTTACTAAAGAAGCTACAACCCTGAGGTGAGACCACCCACCAAGACCTGCCCAGCTAAAAATGTATCATCGGATCACCCCATGAGGTTACTTCCTGCCGGTGATCTGCAGGTTATTTTTCACGCACTAGGATTAGGATATAAAATAGTACATGAAGATCAGAAAATGGATAGAATTACTGAGGGGAAGTGTTTAGAATGAGAGAAAGAGAAAGAAGGTAACTACGAGGGAGTTCCAACAAGGAGGTTCAGAAAGTCATAGCACTCCTACCTCCTCTGAAACAGAGTGCAATGCAGGAAGAACTTCACGAACAATTCATGTTCCCCACAAAGGTTGACTGAGACTAGGATTGAGAACTTTCTACTGAACTAGTAGCAAAGGAGTCAGTGGTGATTTTATCTACAACCATTTCAGCTGAGTGGAGGTGGCAGGAGTCAGACTCCTGCTGTCTGAAGGACAAATGGAAGGTGAAAAAGTGGAGACAACAGTCAGAGACAACCCCTTTAACACACTTGGCATCGAAGGAAAAGAAGAACGATAAGAAAATAGCTCAAGGGGTTGTAAAGGAAGTGAAGGGAAATATTTACCTTTTAAAGATAGGAGAGAATTTCAAAGTTTCAAGTGCTGTTGGGAAGGAGTCAGAGAAAGAAAGGTTGAAGACAGAGAAAATAAGTTGTATCTCTAATGACCTAGACTGTTCAGGAGGCTGACTGTACTGGGATTCTGTGCCAGGTGAAGGAAAATCACCTTTAATATCATAACTCAAGAAAGAGTAAAAAAAAAAACAACTGGTGCAAATGGGATGAGATGTGAAGGCAGTTTGTTAAGAAGACAATAATGTAAGTGACGGATCTAGGAAGGAGTGTGGAGGCAATAAATACTGATGGAGATGGCTACAGTGCAAAGTCACAGAATAAACCTAAATTATGCAGATTCCCAGGCACCAAGGTCTATAGAATCAGAATCTCTGAATAGTGGACCCCAAATTGTGCTTTTAACAAACTTCCAAAAAATTTTTATGAAATAAAAGTACTCGATTCAATTCATGACGAAGGATTTGAAAGGCAGTCACCTGGTTGGCATCAAAGAATAGGTCTGAAAGATTAGAGGAAATAGTTCCACATAATCACTAGGCATAGATTATTGGCATTGACTGTGGTCAAGGGTCATTAGAATTACTATGTTCAAAGGACTGGAGCTCTGTGTGATCCATACAGATGTTGAAGAAACAGAATTTTTTAAGGACTTGGGGTGAGGAGCAAGACGAAACTCAGAGGCTTAATTCACCAGTAAGTGATGAGGAGTGATAAGATGTCACCAATGAATGGAGTGAGCAGTGACATAACTGAAAGTCATGCTTCTCCAGTGAATGTTTTATTTTATTTGGTTCTGTTTGTACATAGGTTAGCAAGGAGTAATTGAGTAGAATGGTTTTGAGACTGAAGGTAATTCAGACTTCACCAAGCAAATTTGTTGGGATGGGAAAATAAACAGAATGACAATAACAAAGAGATTTTTCAACATAACAGTTCTAACTCACTCGCTCTCTGCTGTAATTTGTTCTCCCATATATCACCGCTATATACTACAGATGAAGAAATGGAGACCCTCATATTCAAATAACCTGACTTAAGTTGCAAAGTTAGTCATTGATAAATTATGATTAACATAGAACTTTCCAGTGTGCTTACCAAAATACCTCACTGATTTATACGGAGTTTCTAGAATCTACTGTGGCTGTAAATGGTAACTTTTTTTTGTCAGGGTTATGACAAATAATACGTTTGTCAGGGTTAGCTGCCTACAGATGCATGGGATTGGTTACTGTGGAATGAAGCAAAGTTAACCAGCATCTAAGGCACACACTTCCTGTCCAGACACTTAGGCTAATCCCTTAGGAGACCCTTGCCACCGGAAGTGAAGCTGTTTCCACATTGCGTTAGTGTTTCCCAGGTCTGTCATAAAAATTGCCACCAACTTGGTGGCTTAACCAACAGTAATTATCTCACAGTTCACAAGGACAAATGTTGAAAATCAAGCTGTCGACAAGTCTACGTTCCCTCCACAGACCCAGAGAAGAATTCTCTGACCGCTTTTGGAGGCTCTGAGGATTCCTTGACTTTGGGCTGCATTACTCCAGACTCTGATTCTGCCTTCACACAGCTTTTGCTTTTCCCATGTGTCTCTCCTTTAAATGTCTCTTAGAAGGACCCTTCATATCAGATTCTAGTCCCTCCTAGATATTTTAAAATAGTCTCATCTTGAGATCTGTAACTTTTTAATTTTTGCATAGCCCTTTATTTCCAAAATGATCACATTCACAGACTCCAGAATATGGACTTATATTGGAGGTTCACTGAATGGGAGTCCATTCAACCCACTACATACCTCATGTGCCATTTCCAGCTGGTTAAAAATGATTCCTTGAAACACTGCCGAGTAAGAATTCATGTCCATGAACAAGGCAACTGGGGATGAGGGTACACTGTCTCATATGCTTAATGCAAACACCTTTCATTTATTTTATATGTGTATATTATAATATATATATGTGTATATATATATATGTGTGTGTGTGTATATATATATATAAATTAGATACCTGGAATTATGTTTTACTTTTTTCTTTTTTTTTTAGCTTTTACTTTCTCAACATTTTAGAGAGTTTTCAATCTCTCTAAATCAACAGATTGACCAACCCAAACTGATGTCAAGACTGTTAAAATTATTGTCAGTGTCTTAGCCTGTTGGGGCTGCTATAACAAACTACCATAGACTAGGTGGTTTATAAACAACGGAATGTATTTCCCACAGTGTTAGAGGCTGGGAGATGGTGCCTGCAGATTTGTTGTCTGGAGAGCACTCTCTTCCTGGCTGGTAGCTGGTCATCTTTTCACTGCACCCTCATAGGGCAGAATGGGCAAGGGCACTCTGGGACCCCCATTATAAAGGCACTACTCCCATTCACGAGGGCTCCATCCTCAGGAGCTAGTCACCATCCCAGTGTTTTATTTTTAAATGCTATCCAATTTCAGATGCTGGTCTCTGAGGCTCATTTGCCTCTTCAGCAAAGAGAGATTATGCCTACGCGGGTGGAGGTGAGGTATATATGAAATAATGCACCTAAAACAAACTGAGTATTTGAGCCAAATACACATTAAAAAAATGAGAAGTGCTAATAGAGTTACTGAGATAATGGAACACCAATTAAGCAAATTATTCAGTAATGTCCTTCTCTGACCTCTAGTTTTTAGTATGCTACATATTGTTAGAAGATTCCGTTTACATATAATTATTCCATATTAATATGACATTTAAAATTGCATTTTAAAGTGTTTTGTATGCTCCAAAAAACCAAATGGGTGAATGTAATCTGTTCCTTTGAAAAAATCGATTCAAACTGAAGATAAAAAAGTTCAGGACTCAATTCTCTGTGAGCAGTACATCTTTTGTGCTACATCCCCCGTTGGCTTTTTCCCACTTCTACGAAATAAATTGTGCTTGTCTCTATAATATGTCTTCTCACACTACCCACAGAGACATGAAAAACAGTGATATTTTTAATGTAGGTTTTTTTGCTCCCCAGAAACTGAGCTAAAAGAAGGTGAGAATCTATCGGATTGCCAAAAGACAAATGTTTGGTGGCAAATTATCTATCTGAGTGTGTACAATGGACTTGCAAGATATTCTGAAACTGTCAAATTGAATGTGAGCATGATTAGAATAAAGTTGCTCTATGTCAGGGTCTTGCTTAAATAATAGTGACATGTTCTGACAGAACTCCTGGCTGGTGTGAATGATTGAGGAAGCGGCATTGAGATGATTTCTGAAATAGCTTTTTTGTCAAGGAAACATTAAAAAGTCAAAGTGTTTCTGCTCCATACCATCTGCAGGCAACACTTTAGAAATGAAAAGCATATCCTCCTGGAAGCCACACTTCTCACTGATTCCAACAGTGAGGACTTTCTCCCCCCACGTCCCTTCCAGCCGGACCTGGTCTTTGATCAGGTATACGTAAAGTGACTCCGTGGGTTCTCAAACTGCATGGGCAAGCTAGACAATTCAGAGAACATAAACTATCCCAGGTGGGCTGAATTCTGGGAGGGTGGGGAATCAGGGTCACAGTTCTGCCTCTGGCAGTAAGTAACTAATTGTCCCTTAATCCTCCCCTTGCTAGGGCCAGGATAGGTTATATTCTGACTCAGTTCCTGTTGGAACACATGTCCCAATACCCAACAGGTAACTGAGCCTCTTTGAAGGCCCTGTGAGTACTGAGACAGATGGGACAGCTCACAGAGAACAGTTTTCATTTTCTTGGATGATTTCACTAACAATCACGCCATATCAAAATATGATTAGATTGTTTTCCAGTTCTTTATTTGTTCATTCTGCCCTTTCTCAACTGGGGTTGTTTGAATGCCCCAGAGGAAACGGATATGGTACCCAGAAAGAAACAGACACCATAGACATTTTTTCCCAGTTAAATATTGGTTACAGCATCAGCTTCCATTTTCACAGCCAGAGGGGAAGGTAAATTTATTGCATAAGAAAAGAATGCCCCTTCCTTTTTTGCAATATCTTATTCCCTCTCTTTTTCTCTTAATATGTGAAAATATTCAAAGTAGAAAGTATCATTTCAATGAGTTCTCCTTACAATGTGACATGTAGATTGGTCCAGCAAAGTTGTGCTTTTGAGGAGCTAAAAAAAGTCTGGTTAAGAATCATACTACAGCACTGGCTAGTGTGGCTCAGTGGATTGAGCACTACTGGCCTGCAAACCAAAGGGTCTCTGGTTCAATTCCCAGTCAGGGTACATGCCTGGGTACCTGGCCAGGTCCCCAGTAGGGGGCATGCAAGAGGCAACCATATATTGATGCTTCTCTCCCTTTCTTTCTCCCCTCCCTTCCCCTCTGTCTAAAAAAAATAAATAAATAAAATCTTTGAAAAAAGAGAGAGAGAGAATCATACTACTACTCAACTCACCATTGCATAGCACTTCAGTTTGTAAATAACTGTATATGCGGTTTTATTCCAGCTCCATGAAAGACTATGGAAGAGGTAAAATAGCATTGACCCTTCCATCTGTACATAAATGGGGACAAGCAGTTATTTCATGAGAACTCATTTTATTTAACTGACAACTGAAAGATATTTTAGAATAGCCTAGTGTTGAGAGAGAGATACACAGGAGTGGAGGTAGGGAGAGAGGGAGGAAGATGAGGTGGGGGGGGTAGAGAGAGAGAGACATTAAAAGCAGCTATGGTTGTCACAGCAGGTACCTGATAAGCTGATGAAGCCCATAGGGAAGCCCAGGCTTCTGAAGCCACACAGCTGACTCTCAAAGTGAATACAAAGCTCCTACTCGAAACAAGAGAAAGAAACTGAAGATTTTTTAGGCTTGGTGAGTCATGGCACCATGGAAAATTTTGAGCCTTGAAACTTGCATTTCTTCCTGAAACTTCTCTACTTTCTGGGAAACTAGTCCTTCTTGATCACAGATAAAAGCATTACAAAAGAAAAACAAATTAGGTAGAAATACTTTGACCAAACCAGTCTACGAATTTATCCCAGTACAGGGTAATCCTCGAACCTGAAACAGAATGTATCGGGATCATGTGAAGGGTTTTTAAAACACAAACGGGTGGTAGGAAAGTAGCCCAGCACCAGGCTGTGTGATTCAAGAGGCGTGTGGTGAAGCCCAGTAATCCACACTTCTAACCAGTTCTCAGGGGATGCCCAGGTTGCTGGTCTGGGCTCTGACTTCAGATCTATCCAGTCTCTGTGCATTGCCTCTGATGCCTTCTAGGCTGGCCCTACCAACGGTTACCTTTTATTCTAATTGTGCAAACTGGGATGCTTTTAGACTGGGTACTAGTAATAACTACATTGTACAAACAAGCAGAGAATTATGTAGAGAACTGAGCCAAAGCAGTGGCGTATGGTCCAAGCCCTAATATTACTGCTATATATATTTAATAAATGTATATTTATTTTTAATGTATGTATTGTGTATAAAAATGGATCATGTTAAGTTTTTCCTGGGCAATTTATGAAACCTCTCTAAGGCCCTAATTACATCATCTGTAAAGCTGGGAAAATAACATCTACCTCTTGCTATACTGTGAAAATTTAAACAAGAAAATGCCCATCGGGTGATAAGCTCAGATCCTGGTATATTGCAGTAGATGGTCCGAAGAGCATAGTTGAGAGGAAAGAATGACTTTATTCTCTTCCCTAACTGAAGACAGCTAACAGTGCTTTTAGGCCTCTTAACAGGTTGCCTCTGTGGAAGCTGACTGCCTCACCCAAGGTCATGTCTTAGTCAAGGGCAGTCTGCACCAGTGACTGATCGATGTTGGGTATATAGGCTGAATCCCTTGTTCCAATACAGGGGTGACTCCAAAGAGCCATCCCCGCTCTAGGGAGGCATCCAGAGTTCGCTGAGGCATATGCGGAGCCTAAGTCATATTTCAACCTCTTCATCTACCCACAACTGCTGTTTTCCCTCCTTTAAGTACTGATTCCTATCGATGTTTGCCACATTGATCTCTGTCTTAGGGTTGCTTCCTAGAACCCAGCGTGGACATACATAATAAACAATAAGCGTAAACAATAAGTTACGCTTATTACTACTATCATTCCTCCTGTCAAAACAACTTCAACTTCTATTTTTTCCAAATAATTGTTTATGACAGTGGCTCCTAATGGTTAAATATCATACTACTACTTGATCTATAATAACTACTGAAGTCACTACTATAATTCTGTAACTAAGTAACTAGACTTCATAGAGTTTATATCCTGTATAAACTGTACCCTTGGTAGTGATAAAGGCTTTTTCTTGAAGTATAATTAAAGACTGCCCTCATGGGGAGGCTGTATTCACATGATAGAATTCACTTATAATCATTTTTTAATGTCTGTAAAATCAATAGGAATATTCTCTTTTTTATTTCTGACTTTAGTTATGTTAGTTTTACCCTTTCTTTTCCCCCTTAGTTACTTTAGCTGAAAGTTTTTGAATTTTGTTAATGTTTTAAAAAATCGAACTCTGGGTTTGTTGATTTTCTTTATTTTTCTATTCTCTATTTTGTGCATCACTTGTCTAATCTTTATTTTCTTTTTTCTGCTAGCTTTGGGTTCAATTTGTTATTCCTTTCTAGTTCCTTTTAAGGTGTAAAGTTGGGTTGTTGTTATGAGATCTTTGTTCAATGAAAGTATTTAGGGCTATAAATTTCCCTTTTGCCACTGCTTTTGCTGCATTCCATAAATTTTATTTCATGGAATAAAATGCTGTTTTCATTTTCATTTGTCTCAAGATATTCTTAAATTTACCTTGCAATTTATTCTTTGACCCAATGGTTGTCTAAAATTACATTGTTTACTTTTCACATATTTATTTTCCACTTTTTCTTTTGCAATTGATTTTAGTTTTTATTCTATTAAGATCAGAAAGATATTTAACATAATTTCTATCTTTAACATTTGTTAAGATTTGTTTTATAGCTTAGCATGTGGTGTATACTGGAGAACGTACCATGTTCACTAAAGAAAATTGTTTATTATGCTATTGTTGGGTAGAGTGTTCTGATGATGTCTATTAGGTTTATTTTGTCTGCTGTGTTGTTTACATCCTCTATTTCATTATTGATCTTCCATTTGGATCTGTCTGCTATTGTAGAGTGCAGATATAATTTTATGTGGCTTCTTGTTTCTTCTCAGAATTTGTAGCAAGAATTGGGGAAAATATATGAGAGGGGTTAATAAAACAAAGTGGTAGAATTATAAATCTTATATTGTAAATGTTTAAAATTATTATTTTCTTTTGTTTTCTGCTGCCTCAACATCCCCACAAGCAGGCATAAGCATTCTACCCAAGTGATCAGCTGCACCAATGTGATAAAGTTGACCCTTGCCATTAGTTCTCTTCCTACCCTCCCTTGACCGTGACCTAGTGACATACAAATCCACCAATGAAGTTCTACCCTGTTACACCCTCATTGCACTGGGGCATTACCCACTTCAGTGGCTTCGTGCATTATTCTTTGTTATGAAAGGAAGATATGTTTCTGCTGAGACAAGTGAAGACATTAATATTGATGTAAACTTTATTCCTTTAAAATCAATCTTCTATGCTGTACTCAGCTGGAAGAATATGGGTAGCATTGATCTTTGTCATTAGCTCTATTTTTACAACTGTGATCACGCTGAATTCTCAACAGTGGACCTAATACCTTGGAGATAGCGAGAGAGTGGGATGCAGTTAGCTGGTTCTCATCATTATTCTTGCTTTTAAATCTCTAAGTCCTACCTTTCTCACTACACTACACTGTTAAATAGTAGGACATCTGTCCTTTGGTTAACAAGTATGTGTATCTATCATTTGGTTAGGTATCAGGACCTCTCAGTTGTGTATGGTCTCTTTCTAGCACTCTGGAGGCAATTTAGATCGTGGAAAATACACAGGCTTGGAGCTCAGATGCTCCACGTTCAAACCACGGTGCTATGGCTTCCAGTCTTTAGGCCAATTATTCTTTAGAAGAATAATTCTATTCTTTTTGAATAGAACTTCTTAATTCTAGCTTCCTAATTGGTAAAAATAAAATACAAATACCTACTTACATTTCTAAGAATAAAAATGAGGCAAATATGTATAATGCTAGCCCCATAGAAGTGATTAAAATATTTTAGTTATTAGTGATAATTTTTTTGCATTTTTATTCATTCATTCAAAAAATATTTATTCAAATGCTGTTATTTTTCAGGTGTGATTATTCCACTTTAAGAGTAGGAGTGTCTTTTTATCTTTGTACAACACAATATCTGCTATACTCCCTTTCTTTACTAAATGTATTGTAAATGGGAACATAGGACTACTATAATTTCTATTGTCTTAGAAAACACTATAAATTGCAAACCTTTTCTAGGTTATCTTTAGCTGGAAATATTTAGAAGGCATGGCATCATCATGATTTATAGTGTAGCCAATTCAAGAAGTAGCTAAACATTCATGAGAAAGAGTATTTTATTGTCTCACTCTTTTCTTGTCTGATCTGGCAAATTATGTGATGCCAACTTGCTGTGATTCTGCTGTCTCAAATTTTTTATCTCTAAACTTAAATTATACATTCATTCATTATATTTATATATGTTTTCTTCCATTGCATTTATATATTTATGCATTTTTAAGCATGCCTTAGGTACATAAGAACTTACTCATGAGATAAATTCAAGGTCAAAGCTATTTCTTAAAATGCATAGACTAAATGCAAAATGCTCTTGATCTTAGAATACATGCTTTTTTGCTCTCTCCTGAAGTGAATTAAATAAAAGAAGGAGATTTTACAAGTGTGTTCCAGAATAAACTGTTGAGATATTGAAGGAAGGACTTCCATTAAGGATTAAGCATGCAGGAGCTGCTTACAGGGTTACCGTTGTAAGTATAGAAAACACAGTTTATTCTTGTATTATGATGTATTGATTATTGTACTGTTTTCCATAGGTGCAACTGTAAACTTACTCTTATCTACCCCTGTATTCTAAAATTTATGTAGAGATTGAAAATAAATATAGCCCCTGTGAAATATTGGTGTGTGAGAAATATGAGCCTGATACACATTTTGGAATCATAGCAGAATCACAATCTTATAAAAAGAAGTCACTCAATCTTTATACAATACTTTCCCTGTTACTTCGACAAACCTCAATGGACTCTATCCATGGCATTTCCCTTGAACCCTTAACACATCGATATCACATTATTTAATATTTCATGATTACATAAGGCACGAGGAGTCTGAAAGAGTACGTAATAAGAATTGGAGTGTTCTATAATCCCTATTGTGTCTTCTTGAATAAAGAGAAATAGTTTGGGTTCTAGGTATAATGCTAGGCGAACCCAATCTAAATCTATTACGTTGATGGATCCACCCCCAGTACTGGGTGTCTACCAGGTGCTGGCACTCAGGTGAATATAAAGGATGCACAGATAAATAATATAGGGTCTTGTCTTCAAGGATCTCCTATAAATATATAGATATGAGTAGCAAGTAAATTGGCAATTCCAATATTTTTTAATGTATTCTGTATTAAAGCAAATATAAGATATTAAAGAAACACAGAAAAGTCATACAGATCCTAATATTGTGATATCTGGCATGATTTTTCAACAATGAGGACACTGAAACCAAGTTTAAATAAGAAGAAAAGGAAGTTAAATTGTGAAGGTTGGTGTTCGTGGCCTATGGATGTTAGAAGAAGGCACGAAGTAATCTACTCAATTCTTTTTCAAAAGAAGTAGTTTTAGAAACTGTGTAGAAGTGATGTTAGTATGTAACTAGGAAAGCAATTCAGTAGTTCCAGCAGGTTCTTGCTGTACTAGCTGAGACCTATGAAAAAGAAGGAGCCTTTTGCAGTTAGTTTATGAATTATTCAAACACAGCTATTCAGTCTTTTTTTTGTGGAGAGATAAATACCTATACGAATTTACAAAGCACTTTCCTTACCCAGAAAAAAATGTCCATTAACTTAGACTTTACTTTTTATCTCTTAACACATAACTGCATTAAACACAGCTTTATTTTTTAACTTTTTATTATGGAATTTTTTTTGTAAAAATTTTTATTGAATTTATTGGGGTGACATCGGTAAATAAAATTATATAGGTATAGGTACAACTCTATAATGCATCATCTGTATATTGTGTTACCTAAAGTCAAGTCTCCTTCCATCACCATTTATCCCCCTTTACCCTTGTCTACCTTCCCCACCCCCTCTTCCTTCTGGAAATCACCAAACTGTAGTTTGTGTCTGACATTGTGTATTGTAGTCAGGGTGCCAGCCAGAAACAGATGGCACATTCAGATGAGGATGACTCAAGGGAGTTTACGAAAGGGACTACTTACGAAGATGTGGTCAGGTCAACACCAGGGTTGCTTGCATCCCTGAAAGGGTGAGTAAGTAGAGCATTTATAGATATTCTTAAAGAGAGTCATGTGGATATGGCCACCTGGAGAGGAGATGTGACCTGTAGCTAAAGGATGAGGCCAGGCCAAGGAGAAACCTTACAGCTGTGAGAATGAATACCCTGAGTGACCTCTCTCTCTTTCCAGTGGTCCACCCAATAGGAAAGAGAAAGCGATTCTTAAAGGTCAGCTTTTGGGAGGTAGAGCACAGGGTAGTAGTGCAGATGCCCTGGAGGGCACGAGAAAGCTACCCAGCACGGTATAATTCATGAACCAGAAAGGGGACCAATTCACATGCATCCATTTGATTATCTTCTAACTTTTCATATGCACTGCTTATGAAATATTTTACAAAAAGTGTTTAAGCAGGAACTTCAATTATTAAAGAATTCTGTGTGTGTGTAGTGAGGGGGTTCAATTATGCCTTTCTAATTCTTCTGAGCCCATATTACAGGCTACTTAGCTGATCCCTTCATCACCACCAGGAACATCATTACAGGAGCTAAGTCCATTTTCATCTCCTCTTCTGTAGGATTATCATGTCTTAGCAAAAATGCTGTAGACCTCACCAAACAATAAAATCCACCACCAGGAAATGTTTTATAGCCCTATAAAACTGATCTGGCACAGCTGGTATTATTGCTAAGTATTACATATTCACAACCTGTGGACTAAAGCCAGGCAGTTTTAAATGGAGACATTTCATGTTTGAAGAAGAATAAATGCCAAGAAAAATACTAGTGCCAGAGCCAGCAACAATTTTCTATGGGATAGTTCTGAGGTTCTAAATCTGATTGTCATCTATTGATTCCAAGTTCAATGTCAAGGTACATAGTGCCAGTCCCACATTAAAGAGCCATTGATAGATTACAACAAACAGGTCAGACACTTTCCCTTTGGTTTTAGGAAATACTAACCATAGGAACTGACTTTGAAGGAATATTCTAGTTATTGTAACAGGAGGTGGCCAACATTCCACATCATCCAGACTGGGGAATTATTTCCTGTCCAGACCAGAAGCTAACTTGAGTGTATTATCCCTGATGTATAATAAATACAAAATAAGCATTATTCTTTGTTATTATATAGCAAATTTTAAATTTGCCCCTCCTTAATACATATCCTGCTCATCCTGTATTCTTATATCTTTACTATATCTTGTCTTCTTCCACCATCATAAAGTAAGTAAAGCTTAACCTAGAGGAGAAGTGTTCTCTTTATTTTTTTGGAGAGTTTTTCAGTTTCCCTATCTCTAAACTCCAATGTTGAAGGGGGGGTTCCCAAACCACCCAACAATTCTTGGACACTATCTACCCAGAAAGAGCATCAGATACCACAGGTTAAGTGTTCAGTCCTACAAGATGGTACTCCCCTGTCTTTCTGCCAGTTCAGATGCCAGCTGCAAGCCCAGGTGTTACTTGTGCTTTTGACAAATCAGCAATAAATCAAAGGTCCCCACTACTCTCTTCTTGGATTCTATTTATTTGCTTGATGGGCTCACAGAACTCAGAGAAACATTTTACTTACTAGATTTCCAATTTATTATAAAGGGATATAACTCAGGAATAGCCAGATAGGGGAGGTGCGTAGGAACAGGTATGGGAAAGGGAAGGGAGCTTCTGTCACTTCTCAAGGTACCACTCTCCCCAGATCTCATGTCTACCAACACAGAAGCTCTCCGAACCATGTCCTCTTGGGTTTTTATGAAGCTTCATTACATAGGCACAAGAGATTGAATCATTGGCATTGGCAATTGAACTCATTCTCCAGATCTTCTCCCCCCTCCCAGAGTTGGGGGCTGGGGTAGGGACTGAAAGTTTCAACCCTCTAATCACATTGTTGGTTCTCCTGGCCACCAGCTCCCATTCTTAGGTGCTTTGCAAAAGTCACACCATGAACATGCACACAAAACCTTTATGGATGTCGAAGGCTGAAGGTCAATATCATCATTTGATACATCGAATGATATACCAACATCATTTGCCAATGAGTTTAGTGTTGCCCAACTATAATTGAATCTAGCAGATGTGAAGAAATGTTGGAAAGTTATGACCTTCTTGTTTACGAGAAGACTTATGAATAAGAGTCTCAGAATTGCCTTTAAAACTAACAAGATTAATTACATGAAATGAAGTGTAATTATCCTCCATTCACATTTTTCAGTGTATTCTGTTAGAGTAAATTTTGATTTTCACAGTGTTCAATAAAACCCAGCTTTAAACTATTTCCTTTGGGTTTTAACCAAGCACAGTCTAGTAATAAGTGAAAGAGATATATACCTTTACCAACACAACTCATCATTATTTTCTCAACACTGTTCTCCTCCTTCTCCTGCTTCCTCTCTCTTTCTCTCCACATCTTTTTCAAAAAGCAATTCTTTAGAAGCCAAAAGCCTGTGGTATTTGCCTTCTCAGGATTCCAAAATTAGTGTACCTCCTCTTATTTAGTTAGCTCTTTCAAAATAACCAGGAATTCTCTGTTCAACCAAGGAAGACTGAAAACTCTCACTCTGCAGCCTTGTATGGTACCACCACGAATGCAGAACATTTAGAAAAGCTATGGCGTTAAGTCTGTAACACATGTCCCTGTTAAGAAGTGTAGAGTGAATGAGCTCTTTTCCATAGCAATTTCTTACTTCAAATTAATGTTTAAAACCCTCTCCATACAGCACTCCTGTGGCTATTTCTTGTGGCTATTTTCACAGAGCTCCCAGAGTGGGGTCATGGCAGCAAATGTCTCCTACCCACTAAGAGAGTCCTTTGTCACGGTAAAACTGAGATAGGCTATATCTCAGGCTATAGGGAAACTGAGAAGGCTATATTTAAAAATGCATAATTTAAAGCTCAATTAAAATAACTTGGTTTATTCTTAACATTGAAAGTGAAATGGAGAGGGGTTTGACTCCATAGTGACAGTGCACTTGTATTTCCAAGAGAACAGCCCCATTTCAATTGTGTGCTTGCAATGAAGAGGGTCAACACTCAGTCCTTCTGCTCTGTGGGACTGTTGAAGTAGGAGAGAGTATAGTCAAGGATAGACGTGCAAATGGGAAAGGTGACTTGACTTGACTAATCTAGAACAGTGCTCCGTAACTCACTAAACAAAGGGGTTCTGAAGGCTGGAGAAGGCAGCTTAAGCTTGAAGTTGAAAGAAGGCTTCCTCCTCCATTCCCCTCTTGAATTTACAACAATCGTATCCAGAGAAGAGTCAGACTTACAACACTATACTTTGAATAAGTGGCTTCAGAAAAAAAATCATCAACCATTCTGTACTGCCGCTTACCTAACCTTGAATTTTTACATTCATTTTACAGACAGCTGCGTGTGCAGGTGTGAGTATTTCCATTACAAAGGATTATAACAAATAAATGGTTTGGGGTTTTCTTTTAGTTTACTTTTAAGATTTCCGACAAAAAACACATACACATGGTTTACATATTACATATACATGTATGTATACATATCTATTTGCATATAGATGACAGCTTAAATCAGCATAGGCTTCTTGAACTACAATTATTTTTTTCTTCAAAACTGTAACATCATTGCATTGTCTTCTGGTGTTTTAGACTATAGAAGAAAAGTCTGAGAGAGCTATTTTCCCTATATGTAGTTTTTGTCCCTTTTGTTGATACATAAATGTTACACTTATTTTATTCTTGAATTTAACATTTAGGTCTGAATTTTTTAATTTTGTGGACTTTTAAAATCTGTATTTAAATCTTCCTTTCAGAATAAATTTAATTATTATTATTATGAATATCAATTATTACTTAACTGTTTGTCCTTCACTGTTCATTCTTTCCAACACAGTCTCCCACCCCAAATAAAGTAATCTTCATACACAGAAACCGGATCTCCTGTATCTACTAATGTCTTTCAACTACTGTATACTTTATTTTTATCTCGTGGATCTCAGTAAATATCTCAGTTTTGTTTTCTCTACTTGGTTGACTTTATCTTTGCTTGTAATTTAGTCATTTTGTTGTTTATCAGATGTATTTTTCTGATTTTAGATTCACCCCCACTTCACATCTGCTTGCTTTAATTTCAAAGTTTATAATCCCTTTTTTTTTTTTTTTTTAACAAAACTCATTTTCAGATAGCGGTTTTCCTCTGCATGTTCAGGATATTTCTCTTGTGGTGGGCGGTGATAAACAGTTTTCACAGGCCCATGCTTTTCCCCTGTACGACTCTGACAGGAAGTTCCACTCAGTGATATTGTGCTCATTGTGAACAAACAGTAGCTACTGAATCCCATCGGGAACAGGTTTCCTGCTTGGTGCAGCATCTGCTTTGAGACAAAGGACTACCATTTTATTCATTCAATTCATTCCTTCAATAAAAATTGCATTTCTATTAGGGTCCTGGCATGGGCAATGGAAATATAACAGAGAACCAAGTAGGCCACTTTGTTTGCCTACCTGCCGAGAGAGAGAGAGAGAGAGAGAGAGAGAGAGAGAGAGAGAGAGAGAGAGAGAAGAAATTCAAAGCACTAACACATCTCCAGGAAGTGGTAATGCCATCATTATTGGCACTGAAAGTTCTCTTTCTGTCGTGCTGGCTGTGACAGTCTTTAAAAAGGCAAAGTGGAGGAAACAAGAGGTCGGCCACCCTCTCCATCCACAGAGAGGAATGCGGTTTTACTTCCCACCAATATTTTTATGGCTATGGTAGCCCTTTATCATCATTTTCTAGAGCTTGATTCTTGCCAGGGTCTTCCCTGATATCGACAGCATATTAAAAGGTACAACTGGGGGACCTGACCAGTATGGCCGGCTCAGTTGGTTGGGTGTCACCCTGCAAAGTGAAAGGTCACCAGTTCGATTTCTGATCAGGGCACAGGCCTGGGTTGCAGTTTCGGTCACCATTGGGGTGCAGAGAAGAGGCAAGCCACCGATGCTTCTTTCTCACATTCACATTTGTCTCCTTCTCTTTTCCCCTCCCTCCCTTCCCCTGCCTCTAAAAATAAGTAAATAATCTTTAAAAGGAGGTATAAATGAGGAGGGGTTAGAGGAGACTTATCTACATTACAAATTAGCATCCTTGTCTTCTGGGAACTGCTAACAGAAGCTACCAAGCTAACAGTGCTTCTCGGAAAGTTATCTCACTATTTATCAGCTAAACAAAATACTGCAGTGGAAAACATTAGGATCCTAGTGACCTCAGGGAAGAATAGTTTTATCTCACCCCTAACAGAGTGAAAAAAAATGTTTTTAAAGGATGTAAGCCAACCACTACTACAAATTATATCTACTGATGTTAAAATTCCAAGTTCAGGTTTAACCATTGTTTTCTGAGTATTTATTATATGCCTGGTACCATGTTAAATGCTTTCACGTTACTTTCTTAGTGGTTACAAAAACTGTACAAGATAACACCAAGTCTCTTCTTACTACAGTTAAGAAAGCTAAAGTTCTGATAAAGGTAAGAAATTCTCCCAACATCATAAAGAATCGGACCTGAAATTTGGGTGCAGTTCTAATGCAAACCCCTTAACAAGCCCAACTCAAAGAAGTGACAAGAATATTAAGCATATATAACTTTGAGGTATATTGTATGTATGCTATACAGAAGCATTCATGAACTAATTAGATATTATTAACTATCATTATCTTTGTCATCCTTTGTATTTTAGCAATAATTTATAATTTACAGGAAGTTTTTAAATATACTGGCTTATTTAAGAATCAAAACCATTGAGAAAAACCGGGTAAAGACAATTAATAATCCCATGTTACAGAGAAATAAGCTGAAGTTTAGAAAATTGAAGTGTCTGACACTAAGCTTTTTCACATAGCTATGTCCATGGCTCTCTCTGGCATCTATCACCCCATATTTTATTGATTGCCCTGAATTTGCCTCTTATTCCCCCTCATCCATTAATGCCTGGTACTCCTCTTGTCATCAGCACTCAGAGACTTCTCCAATGAAGTGTGGGATGTGTCTAAACATAAAAATGGAATAATATCACACGGGGAAAAGGGAAAGGGCCGCATGAGAGTATGCTGAGCAAATCTCTCTAGGAGAACCAATAATAATTACAGGGACAAGGTCATTGTGATTTGAGTGGATAGAGAAAGGAAAATTCAGCTTTTCATGATAGAGTTAAGATTTTCCCTATTCAGAAAGGGTCCCAGGGGAATGAGAGTTTCTCAAAAAGGATTCAGACAGTGTAATAGGCAAGTACTTTCTCCTAACCTGATTTTGGTCATGAAACATGAAATAAATGAGAAGAATATATGCTGGGACCACATATTCTGTTGTCTTATTGAATAAACAGAAGAAAATCTGGGCTGATGTATGCAGAACCAGCTCAGAGTTTGAAATCTGGCAACCTTGGCTGGAACTAAGCAATCACAGAACATAGAGTGTTGGAGTTGAAAGGACCTTCCAAAATTGTCTATTTCAGTCCTGTAATATCCCTAAGATATGATGGTCCAATTAGTTTCTGTTTGAATCTCTCTGATGGGGGGAAGAGAAAAATCCATTAAGCCCTGAATAGGTTTATTACAGTGCTGAATAACATTCATTCATAGAAATTCTTCTGTTCATCAATTGCAGCCATGGTTTTCAATTTCCTCTCAAGTCTCATTGAATCAGTATAATCAATTTTTACTCATCAATAACTTAAGTAGATATATTTATTTTATTCTGGGTCTTTTGCTTTTCAAGCTAAATATCTTTTATCAACTTTTTTTCATGACACAAAATTCTAATTGCTTTACACCTAAATCCTTTGCTTCCAACCCTTTTGCTTTGTTACCATTCTATTTAATGTCCAACCTGTGTGTTCTGTTGAGGATGGAAAATGAGACCAGCACAGAACAAATCCAAAAAGCAGGAGAAAGATTTCCAGATAGTTGTTAACTCTGTCAGCTCTAAAGCATGGGACTCATTTACCCCATGGACTTACTTATAAATCATGAAGTTTGCTCCAATTATAGTCTATAAGAATTTAATTAGTCATTTTCCATCTATTTTAGTGCCTCACCCTCAAAAGTAGAAATGCCTTGTATTTTTGTTCCTTCTTCTATTTCACCCACTTCTTACTCATATTTATATCTTTTCTCTGAAGGCACTGTTTTTGACACATGCAATTACGCTTAGATGATAATTTGGGAAACTCAACCCCTAGCTCCAGTAGGAACCTCCTGGATTGCTTTTCACACTTGAACAGCAAGTCCTTGAGTAAAGTTTCCTTCAAGGTGTCTTGTCATAAAGTTAATGAGATGCCATAGGAAATGAACTCTTATTTATATTAATTAGCCTATGGTAAAATTGGTTTTATTCTACATCGTTTTCTTAAAATGGTAGAATATTTAGGACTTATGGTACTTTGTGTCACTTTCTCTTGTCTTTCAATATCATTCACTAACATTTCTTGACCTCTTTATACTCAGGAATAAAAGGTATTCTTATATTTAGGGATGGAGTAAGTCATTCATTCAGCCAAGAAACATTATTGATTATCTCCTCTGTACTGGCTTTAGACTAGGCATTAGAAATCAAAGGAGATACCTAATCACAGAGGCTTGAAGATCTGAATATTTAATTAATACATAAAATAAAAATAGTATTTATTATATATTTAGTATATGTCAACACTCTATTAAGCATTTTTTTGTGCCTTAAATTCACCCTCATAAGACTTCCTGAGTATTGTTATCTTGATTTTACAGATGAAGAATCTGATGCCTAAAGTAGTTAGAAAACTTATTGTTATTTCACAGCTAGTAAGTAGAGGGTTTTATAAACTAAATCTAAGATTATCTAAGGTTAAAACCCACTAACTCACAGGATATAATAAACATATTTCTTTATTTGGAATATCATGTTAGCAGTCATTGTTACTTCTCTTTTTTAGCCTGGTGAGTTTTAATTTTTTTTTTTTCAAATTATTCGAGTTCTTTTAGGGAAAAAGCACATTGTATTTTAGGGAAATACGGGTCATCCTACCTAGACATGGCTGTCTAGTTGATTACCTACTTTACAAGCTAAGGACAGGGATATTTGTCTGTTTTCCAGGCAGTCAGGCAACTCTGATGGGAAGTTGTTTAGAACAGATTTCGACTTGCATTCAACACATAATGTACCACTTCATAAAGCATTAAAGATCGTCATAGGCACTCGGGAGCACAATTGAGTGGAATGTAACAGCAATTTAAAAGACTCCATAAAAAGTAGAAACAAAGCCACTGTGTTCCATCTCTGAAACTAATATGCTGGAGGAATTGATTGGGTAATTGTTGCCTTACCTGCTGAAGTGTTCAAAGGCGTTGCTGTGCACAAAGCAACGCAGTGCGGTGCATTATCTTTTTAGATGGGCTTTTCTAAGTACAAGGTAATTGCAGAAGTTGTTCAAATGATTGGAAGGAAGTGGTTCAAGGGACCCCAAAGAGATGCTGTGGACTCAGAAGGAAGCTACACGGGGGGGCTTAGCTCCAGGGAGTCCTTCAGAGAGAAACTGTTGAGGAAGTAATTAACGTCTCCTGGAAGAATGAAAGAGCTATACTGTGTAGTAGCAGGAAACCCTCCTGAGTTGAATCTTAGGAGAGTCCATGACTCCACCACCTTAGTCAGCTAGACAAGCATGAGTCCTGGGGGAATGCCTTTGCTATGTCTCTAATCTTCTCCCCTGGGGACTTTCTAGTCTTTTCTTTTTTATACTACTAGTGTTTAAAATATACATTTTCAAAAACCACATAGATATAAAATAAATACATGTCAAAGCATGCATTTAACTCTTTAATTAAGGAGAGGACAAGTAATCTATTATTTTTGATTCTCAAAGAAAAACCATAGGGAAGGTGATGTATCGGGCTATCAGAAATGCTGACATTAATGTGCTTAAATAGATGCAGATTTGGCAAAATTGGTCAGTCTCCTCTGGGATTCAGCCAACTGAGTCTCCCCTGGAAAAATTTACATTGTTACGGACAATGGTCTTTGCATAATTAGTAGTCTCCTACAACTGAAAGAAATGTAAAACAGCTCAAAAGCGATGAAAAGCTAGATACAACCTTGGAAAGGAGTACTAGACAAGATACTCAGTAATCTTTTTGTTCCATTCAAAGTCTTTCATAATTTTTCCTTATATTAGAATCTAATTTTTTAAGTACTACATTATTTTATTTAATCCAAATGTAACAGATACTGTTTTCACCATCTCCACTGTTAGGTAGGAAAACTGAGGCCAGAGAGATTGATTTGACAAACACAACACAGTTAATAATATAGCAGCAATTCTTAATACAGGTTCGTCTGAATTTCTACTTCCTATTTTTCCCTAGCCTATGTTAAATCTGTCCTTATCTAATAGAGTTTAATTTTAAATGAAGCTTATCATTTTATAGAAATGTCCTTATGCACCTATGTTTTTAGAAATGTATTTACTGTAAGTTTTGGTTCTTCGGAAACATTTTAACTCCTTAGCAAAAAAAGATGAATGCATATTATTTCAGTTGACTTTCCTAGAAGAATTGCATCTGTAAATGAAAGAAAATGTCTCCTCTTTTCTCTTTTGGTTCTTCTGGCTGGTCTAATAATCAAATCAACATGAGACAGATTAACAGGAGAAAATAACCAAATTTTATTGCCTATGTATGTACTAGGGTTCCAGGAGAATATGGGGCCTCATGGCAAATTGAGCAGTTGAAGCTTAGCTGCCATATTGAGCTGAGGAGAAAGGGTTGGGATAGTGGTTTGGTATTCAGGTAAGTTGCATGGAGATTTTTAAAAAGCGGATATTTGGTAAACACATATTTGTTGGGCCAGCTTTAACAGTAGGACATCAAGAGGACTTCAATCCCATCCCTGTTAGCTTCTTCCCTACCACCCCTGTTCATATGAAAGCATAGTAACCTGTAATAACTCCCTTCCTAGAGCAGACCTCTATCTAAGTTCTTTTAGGCAGTTGGGGGAAGAAGGTCAAAGGTTCTCCCTGAGTCTTTTGTTCTTTGGAAATAACCAGCTTAAAACAATGTCCTTAAAAAGGGCATATTAGGGGGGCAGCAAACTCTGTTCTTCCTCACATCCAAAGATAGATTCCTGTGTTAACATTTATTGAGTACAAGTTTCTTCAAAGGAGAAACAGAATTAGCCCGAGCAAAATAATTGCATTTAATATTATTTTTTCAGCCTTTCAGAGCAGAACCTAGATAAAAAGGAAGACATCTTGGGTTTAGTCTCTAATATTTCAAAGGGTCCCTGGTGGTTATTCTCAAGCATGAGTACAAAGGCTGTTCCCACACTGTTCGCAACTCCAAAAGCACAAGTTCTACCCTCTCCTTAAATCCTCGGTTACTCCTTGAGCTGAGGATTCATCTGGAATGCTTGCCTCTTGCCAAAGAAGCTTTCTAATGGCATGCAAACTGTTGGAGAAAAAACAATTACACCCGAGTAAAAAGAAGCCTCAGGAAGCATGCCAGCAGAATCAAGTGGCTGATGGAATATGACGTACTTTCTGTCCTCCGTTGAAAAGCTAATGCCACCTCACCTTGAACCCTTTCTTCGGCCTACGTTAGCAGTTTTCTGGAGTTCCAGAATTGTCCTTTTCCCCATTGGTATATCTAATTACCATGTTTATATACAATTAGATAGCCAAACAAATACCTGTTAAGGACTGTGCTAGGAGACATACAAACTGAGACTATATATTTATTCAACTTGAAAAATGCAGAGAAGTCCTCCAAATAAAGATACATGCCAGGGCATTTTAGGTATGCAGTCAATGCATTCATTCAACAAGTATTTACTGAGAACGGTCCCTGTACTCAAGGTCCCTACAGTCAATTGGAAGAGACAGCTATAGTTGTTGCTTGGCTGGAATCACTCATTGTTTTAAAGTACAGGTTTAGTGTTATTTAGGTATGGCGAGATGGCTGCTGCTGAAAATGGACAGTTTGAAAATGGCCACATTCAAAGGTGCCATGAGAATGAAAATCTCACCACAAGGGACCACATAGGGAAGCACTGGGTGGTCAGGGGGCAGAGGAGGAGGGGGAAATGTGGGCAAGACACTGCACAGTGGCTTTTGAGAGAAGAAATGGGAGAGGCAGAGTGAATATGCTTGAGATTGGATAGTCTGGATGACTTTAGTGGGCTGTAGGGCATAGGGACTGTCCCTCGTTGTGTGAAGCCTGGCCCTGAGGTACCAAGGGCAAATGCACAGTGACCCCGAGTGTGAGAGCTTCACAGAGAACATGGTGGAGGGAGTGGGCTCTGGATGGTTGGCGTACATGGGAAAGTGGGCTTCTGGACAAGCCGTTGATTATCTCTAGGGATTGTCACTGATTTTTTAAAACATATTTTTTAAAACATAGTGAAAGAGTCGGGCAGTGCCTCCCGAGTCAGCCAGCACCTGGATGCCGAAACATCCGACACAGAAAATAAAAGATGTGGTAAATCTACTCATACTTATTTTTTTTCTTCGTGCTCAATACCAAAAGTCATTAGTCCTACAGGCAGAGGGATGAAGATGATTCAAATGACAGAGAAGGAAGAAAACGAGAAATGATACCATCACAAATAAAATTTTTAAAAAACCCACAAAGGTTCAGAAACCCTTGTCTTCCTTTCCAGCTTCTCACAAGATGAATAAAACAAGCCTGTTGAGCAGAATGTGAATCTGGAGGAAAAATACAAATAATATCACTAGCCATTAGGGTTTGCTCACTAAGAACCGGACACTATTCTCGGGGCTTTGCAGACAGTTACTTTATTTGATTCCTCCAGCAACTCTAACAGCTTGGAGAAAGTGAGGCTTACACGGTTTAAGCAATTTCCCAAATTTACATACAAGTCCGTGGGAGAGCTGGGATTCATGCTGAGATCTGATGGTCTCCAGAGCTGGATCTCTTAGTTATTACATACGCAGACATGCTTAGTCATACACACACATATGTGTGTATCCACATACCACAGAACCTTTTATTTAATGGAAGAGACTTTTAAACACGTCATTCAAGTTATATACAGTAAGATTTTAATTTGTCTACAATGGTTTGGAAATGGAATGTGGGAATTAGATTATAAGAGTATTGAAGATATTCCTATAAACATCTTTCTTTCAATAATTATGACTGAAAACCTTCACAAACCATAGAGTCTTCTCAAAATGAAATTCCTCTAAGAAATCTATTGTCATCTTTGATGATTAAATACCTAAGTAAACATAGTGTCATCACCATGAACACGGGCCGGGACTGGATGGTCCTGAAGAAGTACTAGGTGTGAACTAAACGAACTGGCTTTCCCAGATCATGAAAGCCCATTTGTTGCTGTAGCTGCTACTTTCCTACCTCTCGCTCCTAAAAATGCCATGACAGGAAAAAATTGATATATATATATATACATACATATATAAAATACATAGCTTGATATATATATTTCAAATTATACATGTGTATATTTCAAAGGGCTTCACAGAGTGGATTTACTACTACTTGTACCATTCACTGGGAACAGAAAGGCAGGAAGAGTCACGATCCCTGAGATTAAAGAGAACTCCAGGAGCAAATACTGTGATGGACCGAGCACTTGCCCTGGGTTCCCACGGATTTGGGTTTGAATGCAGGCTCCAAGTTCTTGGCTCTGTAAACTTGTTCCTACTCTGTGAAATGGAGAAAATCTTTATCTCATGAATGTAAAACTCCTAGTACAGTACTTAGTACCTACTATTCAAGCATTCAGTAAAGCCTAGTTACTACTGCCATCAGAGGATGACGGGGCCTCCCCAAACTGAACATCAGCTTTGCCTTTAGTGTCCTTTCTTGCCCCCTTCTCAATTGAACTGCTGCATTTCTGTGGAACCAGCACCCTAGGAAACAATTTCCTTACATATGAGTTCCTAGCACATCTAGAACTCGTCTCACCCCAGTAATTTCAACAGGGAAAGCAACTTCCTAGCTGAAGAGTGGCAGAGGGTAAAGAACATCAAGCCCCAGGCTCCCTGGACAGGCATTGTGGCATTGTGGCATTGTGGCATTGTGGCGTTGTGGCGTTGACATAGAAGGGCTCAGAGACAGGATGCAGCAAGCTACAGCTCAGTCAGCTCTGGTGGAAAATGGGATGGTAACTGTTCTGCTCCTGCCAACCCAAGCGCTTGTATTGTCCAGTTCTTATCAGATGGTCCCCTGGCTCTGTTTCTCTGGAGGAAGAATCTTGTTCCTGATTATTTTCTCACAACGGCAGGAAGGTTACTGCTCAAAATCTCAACGTTAGGTGCAGAGTTGTCTTCGTTCCCAATTGTGGGGTGAGCAAAGTTCTTTAATTGCCTGAGTGTCAGCTCTTTGGCTCTGTCTTCTGGTGGATACCTGACCCCCCTTCCAAAGCATTCTTTTCCCTCCACACTGATCCTGCCCTGGAAACCTCTCGATTAATTACCAATTCCCAAATACATATCACTATATATTAATAAACATAGCTATAAGCCTAGCTTTCTAATAGTCTGACAACATTTTCTTTTGAGAATTCACATTTAATAGCAAAATCTAGCACAAGATGTGATGATTTCTCGAGTTATGGATTTCCTAACCACTGGACTGTATTAGGCCATATTTTTTAAAACATAGTGAAATTTATATGCCCACCGTTTTCTCCCCAAATGTATCTGCTTTTTGTCTCTGCCTGGAAAGAGTAAACTTAAAAAATAATTTCCCCCATGCTTAGGCAATTCTTGATAGAAATAGAAATTGCACTATGTAAGAAGGGTGATGGTTTAAAATATATTATTTTCATTTCTCTTTAACATTTGTCCATAGTAGAGACCCTCTCTGGTGAGTGCAAGGCACCCTGCTGTCACAGGGTGGGGTCAAGTTGATGGTAAGAATTAAGTTGTTATAACATATTTACATTAATGAAAGGAGAAATAGTTAATATTTTGGGACAGATGAAATTCTGAGCCTATTATCTCTTAGCGACAGTGTTTCTGATCGCATAGCATAGCATCCTAAAAAACATGATGATCTCCACATGAGACCGAAGCAACACACTTATCACTGGTGGTGCCGACCACAGAGGGGGTGGCTTTTGGGTAACACCTGTAGGATCTCTTGGAATTGGGGGTCAAGGGAAATAATGGAACATTCATAACTTGAGGACATGTCAACATTCTCAAGAGCTGAGTCACCCGAGAATTCATATCATTTGCTCATATTTATACTATTTGTTCAAGGAGTTGAGGAATGGGAAATATCACAATTGTTGATGAATGTACAGCATAATTCTTTTTTCCTTTTCTTATATTTCTTGAGGCCATCATACCCCCAGTACCAATATTTGAACACTTTACTACATTTTTAGTTGTAAGCATTCTTATAGCCAATCGGGCCTGAATCGGGCCGAGTGCCAATGAACAAGGATGTCTTGTGTAAAGAAACAAGCAAGTCTTGTCTGCAATACTGCGTATCCGTCATTGCCACAGACTCTCCTGGCTGCACCAGCATGGCTGTCTTTCAGTGTGTTCTCTGCCCTCTCTAACTGGTGAGTGCTCTAGATGGAGCACAGACATGTCGCAGAGAACCAGTAAGAAGCCACGTGTTACTTATACATTTGTGTTGATGGGCCAAGACTGTGCTCTATGGAGTCAATCTGGACTAAACAGATCCCTCCTTTTTTTTAAGTTTGGAAATGAGATACAGATGAGCTAATCGGGGAGCCTGGTATAGTGGGGAACAAACCAAGAGCTAACCAGGGCTGCTGCCTTGTGGAAAGGAGAAACTCTAGTATCTCAGTGATTTTTACTGAGTCCAGATCCCAGTTGACCTCCATTTCTCTTGCATCTTCAATGTGTCCCTTTCTATATTTAGCTCTTATCTTAAATATGAAATATATAAAGAGGTTGTCCCTGACCTCAGACTAAAAGAAGTAATCTAGTAACTCATTATTACATAATCCTGGTGTTAATTCTCTGTGTGACACTCCCTTCTATCCGGTATTTTCTTCTGCACTTATTTGGGTATCACCTGTCTCTGCCCCTGTCCTGGAAGAGCAGCCCCATGAAAGGGGAGCATTATTGCTCACCATTCTGTGTCTGTCTCAGCCTATTAATAACCAGTGTCGTGGCTGGAACACCCCTTGTGGTTCTTTTTATGACTGCAAGTCACCTTTCAGCAATAATCATCATAAAACTTTGAAAACTAATGGTTTCTTACTTACAGGTCCTGGAAATCACATGGGGCCACATAGCAAAGTAAGGGGGGAAAGGAGGGAGGGAGAGAGAGAGAGAAAAAGGGGGAGAGAGAGAGAATGAACTGTGGGCTTGGGATTCTGCTTTTACTGGGGTCAAGGGTTGGGCTTAGGGTTTCATGGGGGTCATTCTTTACTGATGAATTTAAAACATAAGAGTGGGGATTTAAACCTTGGGAAGTAAAAATCCAACCAAACAAAAAACAAGTGGCCCAATGGCCAGTTACAGAAACCAGCCAAGATCTTTAAAGCAAAGGGAATTGTGGGTTCATGGGAGGGTCAAACATGACTGGTCTGGCTTTTTAGTCACATGTGGTTGGTACTGTGTTTACTTAAGATTGCCCTTTTTGAAGTGGATATCTCTTTGAAGGGCATGCAATCAAGGCTTAATTCAGGGCCCGGCTGGGTAGCTCAATTGGTTGGAGCATCATCCAGTTCACCAAAAGGTTGCAGGTTCGATTTCTGGTCAGGGTGCGCACCCAGGTTGCGAGTTCGCTCTGGCAACTGATTTCTCCACGGGATAGAGAAAACCTAACTGTCAGAGCTTGCGTCACTTTTGTGAACTCCAAGAGATTCCCAAGTACATATAAATGTCTTGGGCACATAGTAGGTGTTTTAATAAATATCTGTTGAATCTATTAAAAATTATTTTTAAAAATCTGAGCCAAGTGGTCATACAGCGTAAGGGAAGAAGGTACAGGAAGGGCAGTCTGCTCGCTGTGCTACTGCCCGGAAGTCACCGTGCTGTGATTCACCCGTAAGATTTCCCTGGGTCCTTGGCCTTGCCGGGCTTCTGTTCCTACTAGGCACATGATGCTTGAGCAAGCACTTGCCTTTTCTAAGCCTCAGTTTCTTCATTTTTAGAGGCAGTTTTCATTTTAAGGAGGACAAATTGATCCAGAGGGATTAAATCGCTTTGTCACATTTACAGAAACTGTGTCATTTTCTGACTCCAGACTCTGTGTTTGATTCACTTTCCCAAACTGCCTTCTCCAAATTTTCCCAAGCAGTTCGCCATGAGGGCCAGGGAGGTGACTAGAGCCCCACCCCCTACAGTGTGTTGCCAATCCCTGCACTCCTAGTTTAGCACATTTTCACATTCTCTCCTGCTGCCTACCATTCTTATTGAATTGTAATGAGCTCTATTCTATTATAATGATTATGTTAATGTGTTAAGTGTTGGTCTCAGCCTGACCTTGTGTATGTTTGTTTTTGATGCTCTATTTCTATTTAAAGTGCAAGGTCTTGGACCCAGTGCCTCCTGCTCCTGGAGGCTTAGCAAACACTATTTGGGGATGATAATGGTGATGGAGTGGGCATAATGATATTCCCTTGTCTCTCTAGGGAGCTGGGTGGCTGCTTTATTTTGCATTTGGAAGTATTCTGATGTTGTTCCAGAGTTGGGTACTTCGAGTCCTCTAAAAGTCAGCAATGGGAAGCCGCACTTTCCATTAAAAAGTTTTCTCCACAGAATTCTGAATCTTCCCCCAGATTTGCAAAGGGGAGCAGAAGTGTGAAACCCAGAGAAGAGTGTGGAGTGGAGCTGTCGTTTTATATTTGTTTTCCAGGACACTGCTGAGCACAGCAAATATAAATGGTAAATGCTGCATTTCATTTTCAGGAGAGCAGGTGGCACCTGAGGGAGGGGAATTAAAAGAAAATAGGATGGGCAGGAAAGAAAAACAACGCTCTGAGAAATGTGGAAGCCTACAAGAAGGCTGAATTACCTTCTCCACTACTCGTTCAGTTATGCCCATGACACCTAGGAAGGCAAATAAGTCTAAATCTTTGGCACAAAGAAGACCATATTTTGTTTGGACACACACACAAACTTGAGCATATTTATCACTTGTGTGACAAAGTGTAACAAGGCACAGTCAACAGGGGGGCCCTAACAAAGGATTTGGAATGGGGTCCAGAACTCAAGGTTTCCAGGAAATATTAAGATGTCCTCACCGCTCTAACCACCCCCCCCCCCCCCGGGGGAAGGGACAAAGGGAGCAAGGCTATTGAAAGCTGTTTTGCATAGCAACAGTTTTGCAGCTAACCTCTGGAATGGTCATTTAACATATCTATAACCTCTAACTGGTTTCATAGACATGTTAAATAGCTGTGGCCATGCTCTGAGCCAGGGGACTTCCACCCAAGATGTAACTGGGGACTGGTCCCCCCAAGTTATAGTGCCTGCATGAGAGCTTGGAGTTGATTTGCTCCATGCCATGAAGCCACACCTGCCCAGACTCACTATTGTAGTCCAGTACAGCTGGGAGGATATGGGAGTCCTGGCAGGTATAACTGATTGTGGGAGCAGTCAGAAATGGGGTTGTAAAGGAGGACTGGCACGGGGATATAAAGGCAGACACAGCAGCCATTGAGAGAGAGCCATGCAGTTTTGGGCAGAGTGAGGACCCTTACAGCCAGGTAAAGGGAGAGAGACACATGGTTTTGGCAGAGCGCAGACCCTCTCTTGCCCAGGTGAAGGGGAGAACCACCCACTTTTGGCCAGAATGGGTACTCATGTAGCCATGTGAGAGAAAATCGCCATGTAGCTTCAGCAGAGAGAGCCACGTGGCTTTGCCAGAGTGGGGACCCCTGCAGCCACGTGAAGGAGTACCAGTCAGCTTTGCCAGAGTGGGGACGCCTGCAGCCAGGTGAAGAAGAAAGCCACGCACTTTTGGCAGAGTGCAGACCCCTGCAGCTTTGGTAGAAGAGGCCCACACAGCTTTGGGGTGCTCCCTTTGGCCCCATGGCCTGGGAAGCAGGAGAGACTTTGCCTGGGAGAAGGGTGAAAGAACTCTTTGCCAGTAAGTCATGAGAAGGTGCCACATGACTTTGGATTAATTGGAGATCCTGCCTTGACAGTGACACAGTCCAGTGGCCTGGAAACATGGACGTGTGCTTCTTTTCCTGAGATACGGTACCCTGAATTAGGGCAGAGGGAGAAGGAAGCACTGTGGGTGTCTATGGTTATCCTAAAGGACTTTGATATTTTTATGGGGACATTGGATCACTACTTTAAGTCTGTACAGCTTTAAATAAACCTTTCCTTTCCTTTTCACAAGTCTCTGGCATTGACAGATGTCTTTCCTCTGGCGGCGGACAGACGAGCCCAGTAGGTATCAGTATGCCACCCTTGGGAGGGGCCCCTGTGTTCTGTAACAGTTTTTGGCATCCCTCGGTGGGCCAAATATTGCCCCCCAACCCTGCCTTGGACCTCTGTTCTGTAACAAAAGGGATTGAATGAGGAATGGATTTCAGGCCTCACACTCTTGGCCCACCTATACTTCATGATCTAGAGGATCTGGTACAAAGCAAGAGGAGGTGCCTTTTCCTCATTCATTTGCTCTAAGGAGGCAGGTAAATGTGTTTTTCTACCCTCATTGTGTATGTGAGGGGCAGCCTTGCATACAGAGTTCAGACAGTGTAAAAACAGTGCTGACATCATTTCAGTCCACACAGAGTTTGCTTATACGGATATCAATGAGCCCCTTCTCTCTCTGATCTCCTTTTCTTTTCTTTAACCCCTTACATTTTCCTTGGACCCTTGGATTCTTTCAGAAGGGCAGAAGTCCATCTTTGGACTCCATAGAATAAGACAAAATGCTTACAGATTTTTCAGAGTGACTATGTATAAGACAAATAAAGCATTTTTTCTTCTTTTTTGCTTCTTAAACTTCACCTCATAGCATAATTTCTATGTGTTTATATGCTCCCAAATTTGTTTTCTCATTATTCAGTCTTAGGTACTATACTACCTGAGTGAGGTCTTAAAAAAGGATTTTAAAAGAAGGACATTTTTTAAAAAGGGGAAAAAAGATTAAAAATGTCAACATTGCCCCACAGGAATGCCTCAGGGCATTAAAAGGGATTAAGAAGATTTGAAAAAAATTTAAAATAGTTCAGAGTTGAAAAAGACAATCCTGTAACAACATGAATACAGGTATGATTATTTCTGTTTTATAAATAGGAAAATAGTGGCTTATAGATACTGTATGACTTACCAGGGTCAGATAGCTAATAATTGAAAGAGCTGGCTTGTTCTGAGAATGAGAATACTCTCGCTACTTTGACCATTATCTCTCATTTCCTTTTAAAAGTCAATGTAAAACTGTATGAAATGCCTTCTATTCACCAAATGGTACTAGGGGTGTGTTTGTGTGTGTGTGTTTATGAAATAGGTACGTATACACAAATATTTATATATTTTTTAAACTAGGAAATGCCATCTCTTCTGAAATACCTTTAAGTGCAGACTTAGTGTTATCCTCTCAAATTTACATTCCTATTGAACTCTCTTTGCTGGTATGTACCACTGTCTTTTGCTGGTATCTATCTGCATGGACTGTTTTCTACAATTGTATCCCAGGTGTGTTTTGGGTCAGGCTCATCATTCTGGCTTACCAGAGAGCTCCAGCACTCTGGCCACAGTTACAGCTTCTAGAATGGCCATAGGTCTCACACTGGATCAATGGGAATCCTTCTTGAAACTGCCCACAGCTCTCAGTGGAGATAGTATCTTTTTTTCAGATAAGGAACTAGGATAATGGAGGTTTGTGGCTATCTGTGGTCAAACATGACATATGAAGAGCATATATCTGAGAAGAAAGATGGGAAGAAAAAGCAGAGCTGAGAGACAAAGGAAGAGAACTCTATTGACACGCTTTGTACTTTTTAATCTAGTATGTCTCAGGAACTTGCCTGAGGACTGTCTGCTCAATAGGCACACAGATTTTCTTTTTGGACTAAATTGCCTGGAGGTGGATTACTGTAACTTAAAATCAGAAGACTCCTGAATAATGAAGTAAAGACAATATTAAAGATGAACAGAAGCATAGGAATAGAAGTTAATTCCCTCTACTCTTCAAATAACTGTGGAACTGACTGGAGGTAAGTGGCACTATTTCTCTCTCGATTGTCCACTTGACTTTATTTATATTTTTCCTGTCCTTTATTTATAATTTCCCTGTCCTTGACAAAGAAACTGGTGTTTCTTTAGTTGATGTTCTTCCCTCAGGACACAGTTTCTGTGATCACGGACCCTTTTATACCTGCAATTGGGTTATCCTAGACAGAAATATGCCTATCAAAAGATTCTGTCTATGCAAAATGTAATGATGATTAATGAGCTCAGTTAGCTCATAATTCAACGGTGACTTAACAGGGTGGCCTATGGGGTGATAGGGAGTGTGTGTGCCCAGCACCGCAGACTCAGCCAGTTCTACAGGACTGGGACTTATGTGCCCTCCAAATTAGGGAGGTATTCAGTAATTTGTTTCAAATTTGTGACATGGCAGATTTTAAAAGTGGCATAAACCATTCTCTCAATTAAAATAAAGTTTCTCCTGAGAGATTATAAAATAAGAATGCTCTAGCTGCTTTTCTCACTGTCTCATAATTTTCAAAAACCTCTAACATTTGCAAAATATATCTACTATACACAGGTGCCAGGTGGTGATAAGTGTGCATGTAAATAAGAAATAATCCTGTTGTCTGTCTGTAAGTAATCTAGAAGCAGGAGAATTTTGATCTAAATACCTAAATAAGGCTACGGCTTACTTAGCCAACTCTGGGCCCAGTCAGGGCAGGCACAGGGAGGGCGGAGAGCATGCTGAGCATCTTCATCTGGATCCTCACCCTCTCTAACACTTCCTCCTAAGAGACTCTTTGACTGTTATATCAAGAAGAGACTGTGTGAGGGACTTCTGGCCAAGATGGAGGCGTAGGTAGACACACTGTGCCTCCTCCCACAACCAGAAGAAGGAAAACAACAAATTAAAAAACAATAAAACAACCAGAACTGACAGAAAATCAAACTGTATGGAAGTCTGATAACCAAGGAGTTAAAGAAGAAACACTCACCCAGACCGGTAGGAGGGGTGGGGACGGGCAGCCTGGCAGAGAAGACTCATGGCAACTGAAGGACTGGGCAGTTCCACATTCGTGTGCAGATAAACTGGGAGGAACAACTGGGGAGCAAGACAGACCGAGAAACCCAGGGTTCCCCATGGGGAAATAAAGCCTCGAAGCCTCTGACTGAAAACACCAGTGGAGGTTGAGGCCATGGGAGAAACTCCCAGTCTCATGGGAGAGTTCATTGGAAAAACCTACAGGTTCCTAGAATGTGCCCAAACCCACCCGCTGGGAATTGGTACCAGAAGGGCCTGATTTGCTTGTGGGTAGCGGGGGAAGTGACTGAAAACCAGCAGAGAGCAGAGCAAGTAGCACTGTTCTGTCTTGGACCCCTTCCCCACATACAGCATCACAACACAGAAAGGTGGGTTACGCCACCCTGGTGAATACTTATGGCTCTGCCCCTTACTATGTAACAGACTCACTGAGACAAAAAAAAAAAATGGCCCAAATGAAAGACCAGGTCAAAGCTCCAGAAAAAATACAACTAAGTGATGAAGAGATAGCCAACCTATCAGATGCACAGTTTAAAACACTGGTGATCAGGATATTCACAGAATTGGTTGTCTTTGGTTGCAAATTAGATGAAGAAATGAAGGCTACACTAAGTGAAATGAAGGAAAGTGCACAGGGAACTAATAGTAATGGGAAGAAAATTGGGACTCAAATCAATGGAGTGGACCAGAAGGAAGAAACATCCAACCAGAAAAGAATGAAGAAACAAGAATTCAAAAAAATGAGGAGAGGCTTAGGAACCTCTAGGACATCTTTAAACGTTCTAACATCTGAATTATAGGGGGTACCAGAAGAGAAAGAGGAAGAACAACAAGTGGAAAACTTATTTGAACAAATAATAAAGGAGAACTACCTCAATCTGGCAAAGGAAATAGACTTTCAGGAAATCCAGGAAGCTCAGAGAGTCCCAAAGAAGTAGGACCCAAGAAGGAACACACCAAGGCACATCATCATTACATTAGCCGAGATTAAAATGAAGGAGAGAATCCTAGAAGCAGCAAGACATAAGGGGACACTCACCTACAAAGGAGTTCCCATCAAACTGTCAGCAGATTTCTCAAAAGAGACCTTATAGGCAAGAAGGGGCTGGAAAGAAGTATTCCAAGTCATGAAATCCAAAGACCTACATCCAAGATTGATCTATCCAGCAAAGCTTTCATTTAGAATAGAAGGGCAGAAAAAATGCTTCTCAGATAAGGTCAAGTTAAAGAAGTTCATCATCACTAAGCCCTTATTATATGACATGTTAAAGGGACTTATATAAGAAAAAGAAGATAAAAAGTATAAACAGTAGAATGACAGCAAACTCACAGTTATTAACAACTACACCTAAAACAAAAACAAACTAAGCAAACAACTAGAACAGAAAGAGAATCACAGAAGTGGAGATCACAAGGATAGTTATCAGCAGGGGAGTGGGAGGAGGAGAGAGCAGGGTAAAGGTACAGAAAATAAGTAGCCTAAATGGTAGGTAGAAGATAGACAGGGGGAGGTTATGAATAGTATAGGAAGTGTAGATGTCAACGAACTTATATATATATGACCCATGGACATGAACTAAAGGGGAGGAATAAGGTGAGACCAGGTGCACAAGGTGGAGGAGAATAAAGGGGAGAAAATGGGACAACTGTAATGGCGTAATCAATAAAATATACTTAAAAATAAATAATAATAAACAAACATCTAAATAAGGCCAAAGATTTGAATAGACAAATAAACAGACTCCTCAATTTAATAAATTCACATCCAAAGGTACTTTAAAAAAATCATGCCTAGCCCTGGCTGGTGTAGCTCAGTGGATTGAGCATGGGCCTGCCAACCAAAGAATCTCAGTTCGATTCCCAGTCAGGTCACATGCCTGGGTTGCAAGCCAGTTCCCAGCAGGGGACCACAAGAGGCAACCATACATTGATATTTCTATCCTTCTCTCCTCTACCCCTCTAAAGATAAATAAATAATTTTTTTAAATTCAAAAACTCTTTAAGTGTTAAATATCTACAATTCAAACATTAATTTTTTTAAAAAAATTATGCCTAACCCATTCCTGTTTCATTGCTTTTCCAAGTGAATGTAGGATTATAAACACGCAGACTTTGTCTTTTATTTGTAGCTGTTATATTGTTTAAACAAAACTTATGTACTCAACCAGAATGTTTAAAGATATCAAATAGGAAAGGATGACTTTTAAATTGTCAAACACATAACTTTCATACACATGTGTTTTACTCATGTTAGTTGTCGCATCCACCAACACAAGAGACAAATTGTCAGAAACTTTCAGGATTCAGAGATGTTATTTTATTGGCCAAAGTTTTAACCTGCGCAGAGGCGGACCCTCAGAGTGTCTGGAGACACGGTGCTCATAAGAGCTGCAAACGAGAGCCGCCCTAATTGCTTACGGCTAAGTCTTTTTATAGATGCGAGCAAGCAAGCGTTGTATAGAAGCAAATGTGGGCTGTTAGCTACTGGCTACTTGGGTGGCACGAGCATGACCTAAGCTTTCTGGGTTTTGAGTAATGGAAAAATTTTAATCTAGACACTTGAACAGGTGGTCCTCTCCTTGTTCAGCCCCATTGGTTTTGTAGTTCCGCCTTCTCCACTCCCTATGTTCTTTCTTAATTTCCTTGTGGTTTCTGTCTCCAGGCCAAATCTCTTTAAGGCAGTCCCTATTTTAACCTCTATTTTTCTGGTTTCAACATAAGTAATGAGAGAACCACCAGAATGGGAGGGTTGGTACGGGAAGGCATTGAGAAAATGGCACGAATGTTTATCAGGGAAAGCACTGCTCAAATGAGACTGCTGTGCGTGAGAACACTGATATCCTTCCAAACAATAAACTCCACTCTGTGGAATTATCATCTCCATTGGACAGGGAAAAAATTACCACTGGGTGCCAGTTTCGATAACCTGCTGGCTAACTCAGGGAGGCTGTAAAATATCAAACTCCAATCACTGGCCAAAGCGCCATTTTCTGGGAGCATCCGACATCACTCAGATGGGCTTATTAGAAAATAATCTACTGTCACACTGAAGTCCCATAATCAGTGTTTTGTTTTATTTTAAATTTTGGATAATTTTCCTCTAAAGAGATAACTCAGCAGAAGGGTGACACAAGTTAATTGATCTTACATAACTACAAATGGAGTTTTTGAGATAAATTGAGGGACTTCATTGATTTTCTAAAAATTATTTCAGGCTAAAAGAAACAATAACATAAATTTTCAATTATTCATAGCGAAAACATATCTCAGATATTTTTAGATTTGCTATTGGATATGAAAAAAATAGAAACTCAGGCAGATATAATGAGGAAAAGACACAAATTAAATTGCTTATAATACATATCTAAAGGGAGGGGAAAGTATAGTTTACAAAATTAAACAAATAATGAATGTAGACAGTGTTTCTAAAGGAACAAATCAATAGCAGATGCATTAAAAATAATAAGTTGTACATATTAGTTCTGCTATGAAGAACTTTCAAGATCTTCAGAACTGTTTTCTCTTTGAGTGGAAAAATTTCTTTTAAGATTCTTTTTTCTTCACTTTTCCATACAGTGTTTGAAATGTCACATGCCTCCAGCATTTACACAGGAAGGAAGGGAGGGATGGAGGAAATAAATAAACCTTAAATCAAATGATTGATTTTAGAATTTAATTTAGATCATCATCACCATCATCTTAGAGGGCTCTAATTCATTTGCCCAATGCACTTAATCTTCCTGAAATAATTAAAATTTGATTAAAAATCCAAATTTTACCTAGTTGTTTTTAACTTAATTAAATGAGATGGTTTTTTTTTTTTTCCTTTGCATACTCTGCCTCCTCCAAAACCTTTCTCACCCCTTGTCTTGGGAGGTCATTGCCACTATTTCCACCAGAGAGTTAAAAAGTCGCTGCAAATGCATTTAACAGTGCATTTAACTCACCTTATAGGCAACCATCAACCAATAGTTGCAGGATTTTAGAGACAGGCAGAATATTAAGCTGTTCCAAGAGAGATAAAGATTATGCAGGTCCCAATTTATCTTCCCTGGTTAAATTTAGTAACATGAGCTTCTGGATACACAAGGAGTTTCTAACCAAATGCAAAGGCTAGAAAAGCTAAGCACAGAGAAACATAACAAGAACCAAAACCAGCCCAGATCTGTGCAGTTATGAACAATGAGTTGCATAAATGTGGGGAGTACAGCATTGGGGGAGTCTGAGCCTGGCGTGATAGCTATTTTGGAGTTCGGTGGGAGACCTGCAGGACATGGGTTATTGTCCTGATGACTCTGGGCGAGCAGCTTCCTCCTGCTCTCCTCAGTGGGGAACAAGCCCGTGGACACCTGATATGTGTACAATGCTAGCACAAATAATTAATGGTTTGAATATTCCTGTTGAAAGTTTTTAGGCGAGAAACATCTTGTAATCACAGTTAATGAAGGCATATTTTTGTACATAAGCTTTCTCTTGTAATCATGGTAAACGCTGATCAGAAGAATGTGAGATAATGAAAGTTTGAGGATGTTAATGATTATGACTGTTGGAGACAATCAATCAGGGACAACTGAGTGGTGGATTAAATGTCTAAGCCAGGAAGATGTTCTCTGAGACAGCCTTTGCAGTCACCTACTTGAGGAAGAGGGCTGGGTTTGGAAACAGGAGCATCCTTAAGCATAAACATTTCTAACCTTTAAGACTCAGGTAGATGACAAGTTATCACGCACAGCACCAGGGAGATTGAATAATTGCTTCCCTGCTTATTGTTAAATGCATCCTGGGGCCTAGAGAAGCTGATTCCTAATAAACTCTGAGATGAAACTCCTATTCCTGGTACCACAAGGACAATTTACAATTTCAATTATAGTTAACCAGGGAGAAAGACCATCTCAGCAGCAGACAAAACCATCAAGCTGTGCTCCACACCAAGAACAATCCATAAACTGATCTTTAATATTAGCAGTAAAGAAGGCGATTATTGTAGAAGTCTTAAATGCTACATTTTCAGAAGGATGTAGTTCCAAGGAGAGTTGCACGAAGTAGAAACCTATCTTCGGTAAGATGTTTAGGGGCTGCAACCATGTCTCTTTTTCAAGGGCCTACCATCCTCGACCCACTACATTGGCAGAAAGCAAAAAACAGCATACGACTCTGCTTTCATTGTTCCCCTGAGTCCCCGCAGCCCCAGCAAGTTCAGGTGAAGCATCGGCTCCGTGGAATACCCTTTCCCAACTCCGGCAAGGCAGGGGGGGGTACTTCTCACTTGTTGTTTGTTTGCTTTTAATACCATCTTCATTTGCATATTCAAGGATCAACAACTCGTATACCAGGAGTTTAATAAGAGATAAAGAGCAAGGGATGTGTGAATTATAATGTTGACCCACTGTAATTCCAGTTTTTGTTTTTATATGTCTCTCCAGGCACCTCAAGGACAGACTTCGCTGTCTAACTTACTTCTGTATCTGCCATAGCTCGCTGGGTTTCAGGATCACAGTAATCTCATATAATTTTCACACCACCTGACACCCAGTCCATCACATGTTTTGAATGACCAATTTTTATTAACCTACTAATGTTACTGAGAGGTGGTCTCTCTGGAGCACCTGAGGATTCTCCCCATTGAGCCAAGATAGTGGCAGCGGGGAGGTTCTTAATGAAGCACGCAGAAAACTAGAAATATCAATGGATAAGGCCCAGGCCATAGAAGACTAGCAAGATAATTGGATAGAAAAAGCCCTTACTCCCTGATCTGGTACCTGGCTGGGAGTGGGATCAGGCGAAGGCAGACACATGCACTATAGAAGTCAAAATGGCATAGGAGGAGGTGCTGGACCAGAGAGGCCTGTCAGTCTAGCTTGGGGAAGGAAAGGATTGATTGGGAGGAGGACCCATTTGAAGAGCAAAGTTTGGGAAGTTGATAAGTCATGCTGAGAAAGCACCTGGACCACCCTACACCCAAGCTAACATTATACCAGGGGAACAAAGGGTCTCTCTTTCTCTGGCTCCCTGGCTTCTAACCTGCATTCAGCCAGTGGGCCCCATGGATGCTAAGGTTAGATGGCCCATGAATTTCAGGAGGAAGATCTCTCACACTCTTGCCCACCTGGGATGTGTTTGCCGGTGCAATCGCACACTCTGCTGGGAGCACGCGATCTCAAGTCCTTGGCAGTGGCATGGCCCATGGCTGGGGGCTCCACACCCCAGCTCCAGGAGAGAGGCAGACATGAACAGCAGCCGAGAACAAGCTAAGCTACCTGGATGGAGAATATGGACTGCTTAGCAGCTCTCTATGGGTTCCAAAGGACTGCACTTTAAATTGGAGCAGGAACTCCGATCACTGGCTTTGTCTTGGTCTTGCTGAGATCATGGGGTTTAAGACAAACACCCACCATTGTCTCAGATCACACAGCAACAGAATAGAACCACTGTCCTTGCACCAGCATCTGCCTCACCAACTCGACTTTTGTGGTGACAGGCAGCCGAATCCCCATTTTTGTTTGTCAATACTCAATCAGCTCAACACTCTATACTTTGTTATGTTTATCCCTCTGTTGCTTATCTACATTTGTTTTGGCATATGTGTGTGTGTGTGTACCTGGCATTCTAAATTAAATGCTACTTTATTCATTTGCTAAATGTGTATTGAATACCGGTTACGTGATAGGTTAGGTGTTAGGCTGCCCACACTAAGAGCAGGGGTTATCTCACCTACACTTCGTACTGCCCGTGCCCTGTCTGGGACCCTCCAGCTAGTTCATTGGGTCCACAAACTTTATTTCAGTTAGTCTTACATATTCCAAGGCTAGCATAAAGTAGGAACTCCAAAAATTAAATTACTGCTTCACAAATTAATAATCGCCCCTCCTCCCCTACTCCTCCTTAGAGCATTTCCACCTGGAGCAGAGTTGAGCACATGGTAAGACTGTGAATAAAAAGGAAGGTTTATGAAGTGCTTCTTATATGCCAGATAAAACTCTAAATTCTTTGGAGATATAATATCATTTAATTTTCTGAAAACATAAGTTTAATCCATTATTAAGATCCAATATCAGAGACACAGACACTGGGGCTAAGGAGCTGCAGTCAGAGGCAGGTGGTACACCCATGACTCACACGGCTCAGTACTATTGTATTCTAACACAGGATGACAGATGGCTGGATTGATTCACTGCGACATTTAGAAGTGATGCCTAACTTCTAGAGTTATTATCTAAATTGGCTCAGTATCTGCTCCCAAGAGAAAAGTCCTCAGAACAGAGCAACCTGAAATGTGGACATGAGCACTCCTCAGTATTCTACATGCTTCATGTAACCTTTGGTTACCCCGGGTGCTTGACTGCTGGACACAAGACTGGCCGTCAAACTTCTGTCGGCAGGCCTCTTTGACTTAGCATCTTTGGGTCTCCCGACACTTGCTTTATCCTCGGACCCTTTTCTAACCATGTGCGTAGTCACATTCTGCTTGGACAGCTGAGGTATGAGTCTAGCAACCCAAGCCCTTCCTTTGCCCCAGACAGTTATAGAAAAATCCCCTCTAAAGGCCAAAGCTAACAAGCACAATACTTCCTACAGAACAATGATTATTTAGGTATATTTCCTAATAATTTGCATGCATCTTTTTAAAAAAAAAACCCCTCTTTTCAAGACAAAAACAGTCTTTCCCAAACAATAATTAGGTTATATGATATCTGTTTCCTTTTATCCTCTTTTCTCAATTGCTCCTGATGAACTTCAGGTAAAACCTACTTGCAAATTCTTATACAAAGTCACATCTCACTTTCGGTTAACAATTTATGTTTCATTAGAAATGAAGATAAAGTTGGAGAACTTATAATTCCTGATTTCAAACTTATCACATTAGTATCCAAATGGAGTGACATCAAGATAATGAGAATAAAGCCACAGACTGGGAGAAGATATGTGCAAAAGAAGTATCTGATAAAGGCCTGATTTCTAAAACACACAAAGAAATCCTGACACTCAACAATAAGAAAATAATATTAGAAAAGTAACCCAAGTCCATAATAGGCACCTCACCAAAGATATGCAGATGGCAAATAGCTTAAGAAAAGACGCTGCGTAACATATGTGCTCATATGTCCACCCAAAACCTGTACACGAATGTTTACAGCAGCTTTATTCCTAATTGTCTAAACCTGGAAGCAACCGAGATATCCTTGTAGAGAATACACTGTGGTACATCAGACAATGGAATATTACTCAGTGCTAAAAGGAAATGAGCTACCAAGCCATAAAAAGCCATGAAAAAAAAAACCATGCAAATTACTTGGTAAAAGAAGCCAATACTATCCCAACTCTACTGCATCCTGGAAAAGACAAAAGGATAGACCCAGTAAAAATGAGCGCTGGCTGCAAGAGATCAGAGGGGAGAGAGATGCAGGTGGAAAGAGCGCAGAGGGGTTTTAGGGCAGTGAACATGTTTGGTACGATACTGCACTGATAGGGATATGTCACAAACCCCTAGGATGTACAAAACCAAGAGCAAACCCTACAGCAAGCCACAGACTTTGGGTGATGATGATGCGTCAGTATGTTAACTGCAAACCGAGTAGCCCTCTGCTGAGGGGCGTCAATAACCTGGGAGGCTGTGTATATGCAGAACAGGAGGGATACGGAAAATTTATGGCTCTTCCACTCGATTTTGCTGTGAACTTAAAATGCCTCCAAAAACAGAGACTTCTTTCAAAAAGCACATTCTCCCCCCAAAATGTCACATTCCTCATGGTTTAAATTTAATCTCCTTTTTTTTTTCATTTTTTTAATTTATTTATTTTAATTGTTGTTCAAGTACAGTTTTCTGTCTTTTACTCCCAGCCCAGCCTACCCCCCAGCCCTTCCCACCTCCCTCCATTTCCACCCTCCCCCTTGTGTTTGTCCCTGTGTCCTTTATACTTGTTCCTGTAAATCCTTCCCCCTTTCCCCTGTAATTCCCTCCCCTCTGGTCCCTGTCAGCCTGTTCTCTATTTCAGTGTCTTTGAATCTCCTTTTTAGACTCATTAAAGTGCCAGCGGTTTATAATGTTAATTTTAGAAGTGACATGTCTGAATTTGTCTTTCTTGTCCTCCGGAAATATCAACAATTCGTAATGCTCACGGGAGACGCAGTGAAGTGTCAACTGGCAAAGATGGGAGACTAGGCACACGGCAGAAAAGTTAGAGAGAAAACGTGGTCGCCCCGTGAGATTTCTATGTGAAATGCATTCTGAAAGGACGATCGGAAGATAATGAAGGAAAACTCTGAAGTGCTCCACCAAACACATACAAATTATTTTGAAGTGCTGCTAAGGGATAACAATCAAATCCTGAAAACACAGTACTTAAACTGGAATACCTTTAAGAAAGAAGAAAGAGAAATGTTTAAACAAGAAATAGAATAAATCAAGCCCAATCAAGGACAATCCATGCCTTATTTATTAAAAAATCCTGCACAAACAACGGACGGCTTCTGTGACAACAAATGAAGGAAACGAATGAAATACACTTGGGTGAACATTCTTGTCGTTGGCTTTGTCTCCTTCACTTTGGAGGAGAATCTGTATTTCTTTGAATTTCAACATATTTGTAGATTTAATTAATGATTCGAAGAAATACAATTTTGACCTTTACCCTGAATTGGCTAGGTATGTTTGATTTGGATTGATACATTTTTCGATAGATTTATAATCTTGTGACAAATTAGGGCTAAACATAGTTATCAAAACATCGTCAAATATTTGACTCAAAGAAAAGAAAAGAGACAGCAATCTCATTTCCTTGTTACCATAGTCAAGTTTCCAATGAACACGCCTCCTACATCTCAAATGGCAAGATTATTTTTAATTGAAAGCAAATCATATAATAAGCAACATTCAGTAAAATCAGAAGTAAATTGTTAGATTTCATACCACTGAGAGTTGGAAAGAAAATCCTTAACCACTAATTTTCCCGTTTGCTATCACTTAAATATCCTCGCACACATGAGACTTCATTTTCTCCTGCACATTATTTGTGTAATTTGGTCAAGCTATTGACTAGAGAATACCGGTGCCCAGGTTCTGACTTAATGGCCTGAATTTGAGCGGAAATCATATTCAAATATGTAAATCTTAACTTGTTGCTTATGATTATGGTAAATCACCCTTCTACTCTATAGCACAATTGAATGAAATGGGGCAAAACAATTTCACATGTTAATACCTATTCAAAAAGAACATGTTGGTTAGATTTAAAGAAATACAAAGGAGAAAATTTAGATACCACATGGTTAAAACATTACAAAAATTGACATTACAATAAGCTTTTAAGGATAATTTTTATGCTCTTAGACTGCTTCATTTATCCCAGCTAAACTTGATTTTTTCCCATACCCAGAGAGAAAGCAACCTATTCCCAACCTTTTATCTCAACCCCATGCACTGTTCCTTCTCCAATATTGTTAATATTTTAATGAACCTAGGTGTCAAAAATCTGATTTTGCTCACTTGCAATTTTTATCACAATTAAAAGTGCACATCTCATTTCACACATTGACTTCACTGTTAGAAATTTATTCTACAGATGTACCTGCACAAAGGTAGAAATATAAATGTAAAACAGTGTTTAATGAAGTATCATTTGTAATAAAAGAGAGAGGGACATACCAGATTATCCATCAGTATGAGATGTGGCCTATTGAATTATATTCGGATATGTTACAGGACACTCATGCTGTGATTAGCTCATGGATAAATTATGATATAAGCAGAGGTGAAAACAAGGAAGAAGTACACATGCTAATATGGAAGGAATCTCCAAGGGTGATTCATCAAAAAGTAATGTCAGGAACGTGTTTTTCTATTTTCATTTTATTGTTGCTCGTGTACAGTTATCTGCATTTTCCTCTCCACCACCCCCTCCTTGGTTTTTTCCATGTGTCCTCTATAGCTGAAAAGCATGTTTTTATAGCGTAAGCCTATTGTTGTAAAGTGAACTTTTGAACTTGTAGATTACTAAATACCTAGACATTCACTAGTGGCTTAGTGTCTAAACTATTTCATACTCTGGCTATGACCATACACTATTTTTACTTTTCAAGTTAAAAGAAACACATCTTAATAAGAACAACAATATTAAAAAACAAGACATCAGAAATTAATTTTGTTTTCGAAGTTTGCTGCTCACCTCAATCATTTTCAGAAAAGAATTGCAAAACCTTTCTAAATGAAAACTGTAGAATTCAATAAAACAGCATTGCAGCTATTAGTTCTCACCCTAGCATTACAATTTGCAGAGCGTACAGAAGCAGTCTGTGGCCACTTGGGAATGCTCACCCAGCACACCCTGCAAATCCAGCGTGCGCGGGCGGGTGATGCTATTCTCGGTTCTCATCAGGAAAACAAGCTCTCACTCCTCAGCCAGGTGATAAACATTCTTTGGAAACCAATCGGTTTGTAATAACTATAATTTTGTGGGGACAGTCTTGCAAATTCAAGCTCAGACAGAAAATAAAATTAAAACTATATGCAAGTGAGGGGCAGAATTCTCTAAATCTCAGGGCAAACAGCTTGCTCAGGTGGGAGAGTATATCTAGCATGGAGATAATTAAAACATATTTATTATAATGGGTTTAAAGTGTTAATTATAGAGTGCTATATGCAAGAAAATAAAAACAGTATCTACAGTGCCAGATAGGTCACGGTTTCCCAAATTTGGCACTATTGATGGTTTGGGCCAGATAATCCTGTGCGAGGAAATGTTGCCTGTTGCATAGCAGGATATTTAGTAGCATCCTTGTCCCCTGTACCCACTAGTGGCCAGTAACACCCCTCTTCTCCTTTCTCTCATCTCCAGTGGTGACCAAAAATGTCTCCGGACATTGATGGATATTCTCCAATGGGCTACTGTGCCTGATGGAGAATCACTGACATAGATTACTTTGACTAATCTGGGGGGGTTAACTATTTTTTTGCCATGATCCTTAGTAAGACATACATTGAAACCATAATTCAGTACCCAAATACACGTATCCCCCAGTAAATGGGGATATGTCATTATATATAAATATTATACGATTATTTTGGCATGGTCACTGATTAATCAAAATAGACGGTATTGGTAACACTAGGAAATACCAATGCATCAGGAAATCCCTTCAGCTGTTAAACTCTGATGAGCTCTAATATGAAAGCCCAGGCGGTTGCTGTGTCCAGGGGCCAGATGTCCCTGACTTTTTCCTAACGATTATAGACACTCCATTATCATAAAAACTGGTCCAGCTGGTCCTTTGTAAACTTATTTCACCCTAGTACTTATAATATAAACAAATATTTTATAAAACAACAACCATCTAACTATGACAATATGTGTGTGCACTAGTATTTTCTATGTTCTCATTACTTTCTCCCTTCCTCCCTATACTTTTTAATATGGGCACCATCTACTAAATCAAGTTTACTGGACACACTGCTAAGTTTTCATTTGAACTCTGATACACCCTGGAGTAAATATCCATCATCTCAATCACACTAATATGACTCATTCATATTCATAGCAACAGCCATGCTGATTTGGGACAGCTTCCCCGCACATCGTCACACCGCTTTGGGAATGTGACATAGTGTTGCTACCAAGATGGAACCTATTCATGATTGTAATTGGCAATTAAATAAATCAGACAGAAAAACTAAGAGCCGTGTGATTTCACTCACATGTGGGATATAAAACTAAAAGGCAACAAATGAATGAACAAGACAAAAAGTCACAGGCACGGATAGCAGGGCAGTGGTTACTGGAGGGCAGAGTGGGTGGGGCAGGTGCTGAAGGACAAAGGGGGTCAAGTACATGGTGGCAGAAGGAGATCTGAGTTCGGGTGGTAAACACACAGTGCAATAGAGAGATGATTTATTATAGAATTGTAGACTCCAATTGTGCAAACTCAGAAGAACAAAAGTCATTTAGATAAAATTATCATAGAAGTGTAGACTTCAATTCCATGTAATTTTACTAACAAATGTCACCCCAATAAATTTAATTAAAAGGAAGACAGGTAATCTAAGTGGTTATGTAATAACCACATATAAGTGGTTACATAACCACATATCTAAATCATATAATGGTTTCATTAATTACATATAATCTCTTATATGTAAAAAAGAGATTAAATTTGTTAAAATTCTTTCTGAAAAATTATGTCACGTCTAGGTAGTTTCATTGGTGGATTCTACCGGATGTTTAAAGAACAAAAAGGTACAGAACTTACATGTTATCTTCAAGAAAAGAGAACTCTCATCAACTCATTATTTGATGCCAGGATTGTTCTTATTCCAAAACCAGACAAACACAATTCAAGGAAATGAAATGAAAGAACAGTATCAATCATACACATCGATGCTAAAACCCTCAACAAAATATTAACAATTTAATCCATCAATAAATAGAAGGCATAAGACACCATGGCAAAGTGAAGTTAATCTCAGAAACACAATATTAAAGATTAATATTAGAAAATCAATCAATGGAATCTACCGTATCAACAAGGTTGAAGGGAAAACCACCTGATCATGAAAGTAGATGAAGGAAAGCACTGGCAAAGTCAACATCTATTTGTGATTTAAAGAAAAAATGAGCAAGCTAGGACTATAAGGAAGTTTACTTGATAAACAGCAGCTACATAAAACCTACAACTAACATCATACTTAATAGTGAAAGACAGAATGTTCCTCCTTGAGATTAAGAACAAGGCAGGGATGCTCATTCTCATCACTCCTACTCAGCATTGTACAGAAATCCTATTAATCATAATGAGTCCAGGGAAAGAAATAAAAAGCACTGACATAAGAAGAAAGAAATTAAAATATCCCTACTTATACAAGACAAGATATTTTACGTGAAAAATTCTAAATAATCTACAGAAGAGCTCCTAATACTTATAACAGTTTACCTAGGTCACAGAGAACAATGTCAATGTAACAAAATCAGCAATATTTCTATATACTATCAATGAAAAATTAGATATAGATATTTTTAAAAGTTCCTGAGCTTCCCCCAAATAAATTATATGGAATAAATCTAATACTATGCATAGTACAGGTATATTGAAAACTATAAAATGCCGATGAAAGATATCAAATAAGATCCAGTATATAAAGAAATATATGGTGTTCATTGATTGGAAGATACAATGTAATGAAGAGGTCCATCCCGATGAAAATTCCTATAAGATTTTTATAGATATAAACAAACTAACTTCAAGATTTATGTGAAAATGCAAATGAACAGCCAAGACAATTACTATACAGCAACAGCAATCAAGAATGTATGTTATTGAAAAAAGGATAGGCAGTTAGATCAATGAAATAGAATAGAATCTAGGAAAAAACCTACATAAATATAATTAATTGACATTTTTTAACAGAGAGGTGAAGGCAATCAAGGAAGAAAGGATAGTCCTTTTAACAAATAGTATTTGAACATTTATTCACCAAAAAAAAGTACCATGACCTACGCCTTACACAAAACCAACTCAAAATAAATTGTAGAACAAATTGTAAAATGTCAAGCTATAAAATTCTTAGAAGAAAACATAAAAAGAAAACTATGCATCACTGAGTTAGGCAAAGACTTCTTAAACTCACTAGTCCAACAAAGGACTTGATATCCAGAATACAGCACTAACTCCTACAAATCCAGAATAAGACAACAAACCATCCAATAGAAATATAAGCAAAAAGTTTGAAGACCCACTTGAGCAAGAAAATATGTGGGTGGCAAATAAGCACATGAGAAGATGCTCAATATTATTAGTCATTAATGAAATGCAAATTAAAATCACCATGCCATGTGAGTACGCACCTATTAGAATACCTACATAAAACACCTGTGAGACCATTGCAGGCTAGTAATTGGTACAGCTGTGTTGCTGGGGGAGGATGGAAAGCCCTGGCATGTTTCAAAGTAGATTGCCCTTCCCCTGCCAGAATCATGGGAGTACTAGAGGATTTTCTTCTGCAATATTGACTGTAAGAATGTAATGAGAGTTCTTGGAGATAAACTCACAAAAGCATGGGGGTCCCTTCATGACTGGACCTCCCTGCCCTGGAGTTTAAACTCTTAGACAGCCACACTGGGTTCTGGCAGTTGATTACAGTTTAGGTTTTGTTTGTTTCCTTTTTCCCCCGACCTTGGCATTGATTCCCATGGAGGTTCTACTGCATTGAACTGCGATTCTCTGTACATACCTGTCTTTCTCTAAGTTTGGGGGCAGCATTTCCCCTATGACCTCACTTCTGTAATGAATCTAAGAAGAACTGGTGATTTTTCGATTTGTTCAGGTTTTTATTTATTAGGGACAGAGTGGCCGCTTCTAAGGTTCTTTCATGCCAGGTGAGAAACCAGAAATCTGATCCTTTTCATGAAGGTAAATTTGCACTTACCAAATGACCCATCAACTCCACAAAACCTGTCCATAAATACTTGCAGCATTCTCGTCATAATTACCAAAACCTAGAAACAACTCAAATGATATTCAGTGAGAGAATAACCAAACAAACACTGGTACCAACATACAGCGGATACATGTATCTGATGTGTGCAATTGCACCAGCGAATTCCAAAGGCACTACGCTGAGTGAAGGAAGCCAGCGTCACAGGCTATAATCTGAATGATTTCATTCATAGATACTGTGGGAAAGGCAAAACAACCATGATGGAGAGAAGGTTATTGGTTGCTAGAAGATAGACGTGTTAGACGAGGCTTTGACTGCCAAGAGAAATTTCTTCGGTTGGAATTATTCTGGATCCAGATTGTGTTGGTTGTTACATAAGTTTACGGATGTATTAAAACTCAGCAATGTACGATAAAAAAAGAGTTTTTCCTTTATGTGAAAGTTGAAAGGCCAATACCATAATAGAAGTTTTCCTCTTGTGTACAATAAAAAGAAAACCCAAGAAAGTTGTCTATGCTACTTTCCTCTAGCACAATTATAGCTCCAAAATTAGACATTATACCAAGCATATTTAGATCATTTTATAACCCCCTACCTTCCAGCACAGCCAAAAGGAGGGAAACCCTGGCACTAACCAAGCTGCACCATCAAAAAGTCTAATGAACCAGCCACTTGTGTCCCAATGTTTAAAAAAAGGGACCATTAAATACAGCATATTATTTCATAAAGCAGTGTGGCGAGGTATTCTTGGAGGAAAAAAACAAATAAGGGGCAAATTCCCTTGGTTTTTGAGCACTGTTTAATGAATCTAATTAGCAAGCTGCAATGGTCCTGGTAAAGGCTTTGGACATTTTTACATTCTTCTGAAAATCAATGAATGTCCCGGCAGCTCCTGAAGCAGAATGTGAGGATAAGAAAGGTAGCCCAAAAAGCAGTCACCTTGAATCAGAACCGAAGAGCTGACTGAAGGTACTGCTGAGACTATAAAGAAGTTTGCTTTTCTCTGCAAGATCACCTTTCATTTTAAACTCGCAGCTTCACACAAACTGCAGGGATTAGAGAGAAAAACAACAGTCAGCTCGGGTTGTTCCTAGTGGGAGGTTAAAACTCTAGGGGGCATTGGACGAGAAATCAAACAGTAGAAGATTGTAAGTAGGTTCAGGAACAGCACGTTGGCAATTACGTTGGATGTGTTAACTGACCAGCAAAAATAAAACGGGGAGACCACCCGTTGGAAAGTGAGTGGTGAAGGCTTCCATTCCAAGCCAGTCCTGTCGAGGAAGTTTCAGGTTTGCCTTTCCTCAGGCTATCTTGCTGCAGTATGCCAGGACAGGTGCCAGCTAGGCTGCCCTCTAAATGACCAAGGTCACACTTGTGTTCTTTGCTAGAGCCTCTGGGCCCATGTCAAGGTCGCTGAAATATGCTTTCTTTCAACTGCGATCTGACTGTTACCCTTCACCCTGCCTCCCATGATCATGTCTGATACAACATGCTTGCCCCAGGCTGGCAGCCGAGCTGACTTTCAGCTTGCCAGGATGGGCAGGCATATAAGGTGAAGGTGTCTCAAGGCATGGTAATTATTGCTCTGTCCCAGAGCTATGTGAAGTTTTAAATCAAGTGAATCCTCAAACAAGACAAGCAGCGCAGGTCAAGGCAGAATTAAGCTGGCCTCTCTAGAGCACTTCGTGAGCCCTTTGGAAGCCACTGGACCTGACGTGCAACATAAATGTAGGAAGTGACAAGTGGAAAATTTGACCAAAGGCATCGCCTCGCTGCCTGGCTGCCTGTATGTCACAATTTGCTAAGGCAAATCTACATGGCGAGGGTGAGAAAAATTAATAAGTGAAAGTAGGACCATGGACAATGGCGAAATGCAAGCCATAACCAGGCAGGATAAATAGAATTCCCACTGAATTTTGTCCCAGGTAATTCTTATTTACCTGGGAGAAACACAGCCCTTAAACACTTGGTGATGTCTAGAAGCACCAGTGCCAACTAAGAGGGGAGGCAGGAGGGTGACTGGTCATCTAGTGTTTGCTGAAGGGAGACCATCAGACAGTAAGTAATGCTGGATCATCATGAGGAAATGAAAAGTGGCAGAAAGAGAGAGATATCTGCATCACTATGCTCATTCTTCATCAACTCTGAGAGCACCGTGGCTGTGTGTATATGCACCATCTGACTGTTTAAAATGCACAAGTAATTTATCACGTGAAGAAGCGTTGAATGAGGTGCCCTGGTAGGTGAATCACTTGAAAATTAGATTTGAAATTCATTCCAGCTTGTTCAGATCTAGAAATCCAAAAAAATCCAGTTCTTCATTAATATTTTATGAGGTTAAAATGAGGTTCACTTACTAATATTTACCTGGCTTTTGGTGTGAGTTAGAACTTTGAAAGCCTCTCATTTTGATGATAATCTGTTTCTGTTCATAATTGATCCTAGTCCTTTCAATTTCCAACTTGCATAGAACCTATATACCGTTGAGTGTCTGTGATCATGTTTACCCCAGAGTGCTAACCAGTGAAAAATGAAAAAAAAATCTATTTAAATAGCTTCTCCAAAGTTATATAACATGCACATAAACAGCTCTTATTGGTATTTTTTCACTTCCTGCTAAAAAGATAGCTAAGTATACATAAACCTTGGTCAAATTATTAAAAACAAATAAGTGAGATAGCTCATTGTATGGCTCAGTGTAAGTTACAAAAACACAGGAGTTTGGCTGAAGATGGTACTTTCCAAATGTTTTTGTAGAGACCCAGTTTTAATTGCACTGAAGCGATACGGCTGCATCAAACACACAGATGCTGTCTGTGTTTGGAAAAACACTTACAGGGGAAAATCTACCAAACAAACAAGCATCAAGGATATTGAATCCTTTTTACTTGGTGATGAGCTATAAACCTTATCTATGCCACGCCTTCCGAAGCATCTAAGTGATAGACAATAAATCAAAAACACCATTCCTCCCCTCCAGGAAGAGAAGGCCTAGAATCACAAAGGTTGGCATGATTCGCTTGGTCTGTAAGTGGTCAGAGCATCTGTTATAAACTGACACATGAACATATGTCCTTAGGTCCCACAGAGCCACAGGCTTCAGTGCTTGCCTTTCTAAGTAACATAGCTTGTGAGGAAAAAACTCCTAGAGCTCGGAGAAGTTTAAAGACCAAGCGACGATTATCTAAGCAATTGTAGTGTAAAAATTTATATTCTGTATTTAGTTACTTATACACACCATGGAAATTATATATATAAAATGCCATGAAATCTAAATATTATATTAAAGGCTGATTTGTTGAAATCAGGCAAATCTATTATGTTGAACTTCTAACCCCTACTGCCTCCAAACAACTATATCAGGAGATGAGGTCTTAAAAGTAGTTGTTAAGTTCAAATGGCCCTAATGCCATTAACTGGTGCCCTTATGAGAAGAGGACATTGGGGCACAGACAGTCATGCAGGGAAGACCATGTGAAGACACAGGAACGAGACGTCCCTCTACAAGCCAAGGAGAGAGCCCTTGGAAGACACCAACACTGTTTGACATCTCAGACATTTAGCCTCCAGAATTATGAGAAGCTAAATGTCTGTTTATAAGCACCTATTCTGGGGTACTTTGTTATGGCAGCCCCACCAAGCTAATGTAATTCCCACCCCATTAAAAATGTGTTAATAGTCGTAGCAAAGCTGGATGTATTTTGAGTACGTAAGTCATCTCTGAGTTAGAAATCGTAGATGTTGCTTTATGAGTTAAGGTGATCTATCACATCCCCCTCAATGGGCCTGAAGATCAAATAACCCTGTTATGGGGAACCTTTAATTTAGGAAATGTATCTGCAGTATTTCCAAGGGCCTGAGAGAATTCCATTTTGATGACGGTCCCCATTGTAGAAGTACATGTCCTTCTAGCAATCAAGTGGTCTCCTCCAATAGTCATATGTGACCCTGCAGTCCCATGGAAGAGATTAGAATTGTAAACTGGTGTTTTTAAGTAGGTTCCTACCACATGGCTGCTGGGTCTGGGCAATTTTTCCCTTTATTTCCTTTTGTATTTGGCAGCTTTGTTTGCAAAATTAAAACAAACAAAAAAATGGGGTGTGGGGTGCGGTGAACAGGACAAATAAAACCACAGAGCTCCATGCAAAAGAGCATGCTTCATGAAGTCAAATGATGACAGATAAAACTAGGCCCCAAGTCAAGACTGAATGATCTTAAAATGTACTTTTCTTTTCATTGTTTTCCAATTTATGTTAACAATTCATTTCTCAGGCCTCCCTCAGGCATTTGCATAGCAAAAATTACCTGGAAGGGATCTCAAATGTTTTTATTTCAATTCCAGATGATAAGCTTTCTTTAACTCAATTAAATAATTCCATCAGCTTTTACGCATTGAATATATACTGAAACATGATTGTGGACTCTTAAAATGTCAATAATATTTTCTCACCTTAAATGTTTAGTAGCTGTTGCAAAAAGCTAAGCTACGATTGGGCAAAGTCAGAGAATTATCAGGGAAGTTTTTTATTGCTTTCTGCCATCTTCACGTTCTGTTTTAAAAATCTTTGTTGAGGTTTGCTTCTTCTTTTTCCACCCACAGACTTCTAGAGCTCTAAGAAGTCTTCAAGCACCTTTTATTCCTGTGAGGAAACCCACAGTTCTGACCTTGGAAAGACTTTGACGGCAAGACTAGAGCCAACTACAATAATGAAAGAGGCAAATTAGTCTTCAGCCTTACATGTGTAATTTTCCTCAAGTATATCACTCTACAGTGTTCACTAAAATGTCTCTATTCCGGAATTCCATTCTCATCTTGGGTAATCGCCCCAGATGAAGTGATTCCAGGAAAATGCATTATGCTGTACAACTCAGTCGACCTGAGGTCTGGGTGCGGAGAGCTCTTTCTTAGCAGCAGCGTGACTGTGAGCAAGTAAGTTACTTAGCTTCTCCAAGAGTCAGTTTTATCATCTGTAAAATCAAACCAGCCTAGCGATCTGCTGTCAGAGATAAAGAGATCATCTATATACATCGCTTAGCATAGAACCTGTCATATGAAATCGACTCTGTAAATATCTGTTGTTGAAAAGTCCAGGCCGTGGCTCAAGGATGAAATAAGCACATGCCTTGTTTCTTCCACTAACCACAGCTACAGAACCTGGACAGAATGCTTGGGATAGCTATTTGAGCTCTCTGCAAGTAAACGGGAAAAAAATGTATGAATAAAAATGTTATAAAGCATAATTAAAGTCTTAAGATACAAAGAAAACAATGCTAGGTTAAAAAACTAGGAACATCTGAAAAGCAACAAAAATTATAAACATTTGAGTAAATATATTAGCTTCTTCTTCTTCTCTGGAGATGTGTGAAATACATATTGAAACAGAAGGTTATTGTTGTACAACAAAGAATCTGTATGTTCTTTGTCCCAGATTCCTGGCAGAAAACTCGTAAAACCCTAAAACCTACGGCCTTCCCTATGTGCTCAGGAGGAGAGAGAAATCTTTGGTGTCTCTTCCTCTTCCTGTATGGACACCACTCCTGTTGGATTAAGGTCTCATCCTTATGCCCTCACTTAACCTTTGTACCTCCTTCTAGGGCCAATCTCCAAACATAGTCGCCCTGTGGGTTAAGGTTTTAAAATAAGATATGAGGGGAGGACACAATTCGGTTCATAACAACATATGCCCTAATTTCATTACCAATAATTTCAGTCATTGAAGTAGCAATCATTTCACTAAATATAAAATATTGATTCATACCAATGAAAAGAGAAAGATTTAAAAATATTCATCTATATAAAGGGACACATGGATACAATGGAATACTCTTCAGCAATAAAAAGAAACGATTGATACACACAAAGCCTTGGATGGATCTCAGAGGCATTACATAGAATGTGAAAAAAATAAGTCTCAAACTATCATATACCATATGATTCTACTTACATGAGATTTTTGAAAACATGAAATTACAGTGATCAAGAATAGGTCACTGATTTTCAGGGGATAGGGACTGGGTTGTTAGTACAGACAGATATCAAAAGATTTTGTGCGTAATGGAAGTATTCTACATCCTGACTTAGGTAGTGGTGGCATTATTCTACAATGTGTTAAAATAGAGGTCAGTTTCACAGTTACTATTATTTTTGGTTTCCTGACATCCACAAACTAGTGTACATTGGATGTTCTGAGATAACATAATATCTAATTTCACTTATTTAATGTAATGTACATTTATTGAAATAAGAAATTATCGATATCATTATAACTATTAAGTCACTTTCAAAGAATTCTGAAATGACTTCTTACTTATAAACCATTTATTTTGATTATTTACTTTTGTGTGCCAACTTTGTGGTTTAAAACAGAACTTTATTATTTTACATTTTGTTCATTAACTCGGTGGCTTCCCTGATGATTTTGCCTGTGCTGACTTACATGAATGACTACATACAGCTCAAGAGTTAGAAGACCCAAGATGATTAGTTTGTCATTAATGTTGGCTGATGACCTGGGCAACTTGAGTCTCCTTGACATGCCTCTTACCCTCCGGGAGTGCAGACCAACCTCCTCACATGGTGGCTCATGACACCAAGCACTCTGAGGGGTTGAAGCCAAATGTTAGACCTTTTGAGATCTAGGTTCTAGACTCCAATACCACTTTGCCATTGTCTATCAGTCAAAGCAAATCACAAGACAAACCCATACTCAAGAAATGGGGAAACTGGCTTCTTCTCTTCATTGCAGAAGCCACAAAATACTTAGACTATGGTCCATCTTCTAAACCATTTCATTCTTACACTGCAACAGAAGCTAGTGACTGAGGGAGAATACATTTCTTGATAACATGCAAAGACAGAAATTTCAGACTTTTCCCTAACCCAGGAAAAGAAAAGTCCTTTTCTCTATGGTGTTAACCTCATTTTTATATGAATAGCCCTATATTTGTGATACCACTTACATGTGACCATCTCTTTTTGGTGAGTTTTTTGTTTTATGAAAGGATTCACTGAATATGGCTGTTGTTTATTTATTGAAGAGCTCAGGCAAGTATCTCCATAGTTCTCTTGCAAGGCAGGTGTCATGACCTCTTAATATCTAGAGTCCCAGTTTAACACAGAGGGAAAGGAAAATCACATTAACAGGAATGGCACTCATTAAATTCATTGTGCCTTGGTTAGGAACTGGAAATAGTAGTCCTCAACTTTCCTTTGTCAACTGAGAGAGAGAATTTCAATGATTAAGAATTTGGAGAATTATTTGTACTTTGCAAAAGAGGCTAAATACTTCCAGAAATAACTTCCAGATTTCCATTTTTAGAACTATTTCTCCCAATACCATCTCTGAAAATATGTTTTTAATCTTTTTATTATTATTTTCTTATCAGTTTTTATTTTTCTTGAATTTTTTCATTTGTTTATTCAACATTTGGAAGGTTTGGGAGTACACACACACACACACATACACACACACTAATACTGTGGTTGTTGTGATATGTAAAACAAAGAGTATTCTATATTCTCCAGGCTGAATATAAGCTTCCAGAACAAGAAACAGGTTTATTTTAGGCTGTGTATTCCAACCTAGCAACAGTATTCAGAATGTTCACTTAAAATTAAGAAATTTCAGAAATAACAGCATCTATTACAAACGTGACATGACCCTCTGATCTCAAATGTATGTTGTGCCTGACATTATGATCATTTATGCTCTTGTTTTTATCCTGAAAGTAATGCTCTGAACAGTGTCATCCTTGTACTTTGCTGCTTGATGTAGGCCGGCAGCTTATCATCGGCCATAATGAAATGGTGAAAATTAAAACCTCTGGGACAGATGACACACAGGAACACTCTATTTTCATAATAGCTGGATACAGCAATTGAAGGTAGTGTTTCAAGGGAAATAAAGTTGTTTGAACAGCAGCATATTTTTATTAAGAGGCCTCTGCAAAAAAATGATTTTTTAATTTAATTTTAGGCTTAGGCAATTGTTAGTAAGTCAATGTACCATGGCCCCTGCTTCTAATTAGAATCTAAAACCTGCCTTCTGTACAAGTATATTTTATGCTACCATTGATTTGATAATCGAGTGCTGGAACCATGCCTTTTTAATTAGCCCAGATTCAAGCTAGTCACATGATCTACCAAAACAAGATAAAAACCACAGGTTCTTAGGAGACTGGATATTTTGCCAGTGCAAAGAAATGAGAACACTCAGGAGGAATATGTGCTTTACAGTATGGGTCACAGAAGCAATTGGTGGGAAGAGGCTTATAAAAGGCCTTGAGGGATCTAGTTGATGTAGGGTTGTTCAGTGCAAGGTACTCTCTGAAATAATATTAGCAGTGAGTCTGCTAAAGGTAATGGATCTCGTTAATTCATACAGCAAACCATCCTAAGCATAACAAAATGACATAGAGCTCTTAAGCTTCAGCCAAATTTTTATAGCCACCCCTTGTTTTAGTAATATATACAAATCTAATTACTATTACATACAGACATAATTTGAGGGGGGTTTTAGCTTCAAATGCCCCTCTCCTAGCAAAGCCTTTATGCTTTACTTGAACATCTCCAGTTTTTGCAGTAGTTTTGTTGATCAACATTCTCTCTAAAGAGCCCTTATAGAGAGAATTAGGCACTGAGTCCCAAACACAGTTCGATCAGTATGAAGTACAATGGAAAAATCCTCCCCTTCGCTCTGTTTATTCATCCTCAGGTGTGATTAGGGGCCTTCTGAGTCCTTTCACAGTGTCAATATTTACTGAGTTTAGCATCATCTAAAAGTCATTCTTTGTTATTGTGCTTTGTTATTATGGATTTCTGTCAAGCCCAATTTCTCCCATCTAATATTACATCTGTCTTTCTATTTAGCACTCATTTTTGTGTACATGCACATAGGGGAAAGAGATGTTCAATATTTTTCTTCAAGAAATTTGGAGTCTTGTGAATGCTGATATGGTCAAGTATGATACTAATTATTCTTTGTGACTGTGTGATGAATAAGAAACTTATTTTTCTCCTTTGTGACTTACAAGAATAGGTGTGTAAGGTACATTTAAATAAAGAGAGATTTCTAAAAATATGTTATTAGATATCAAGTCACTGTTAATATTCAATAAAACTTGAGTCAGAGAAAGCAAACTAGATTGAAACTTGGATGGAAGAGTTAATTCGGGGCAGTCTATTTTTAGGGGAAAGTCAAACAGGAGAGAAACAGTGAACCTGACATGAATAACAAAGCATGCAGATGCACAATTCATGAAGCACAGCTTTCCTGACATCTTCACCTGTCTTTTCAACTATTCTATGAATTTGCCTCTCTATCTATTATACCTGGTATTCCATTCAATTGCAAATGACATTCAGAATAATAAATCTAAGATTATAGAGCAGGCCACTGTAAAATACTAAGTGAATTTCACTACATTGCACTTTGAAAATCAGAAAAGTTGATGCAGATGTTTTTCTGCTTTATCCTTAACCAAAAAAATTCAATTTTTCAGAGTTTCCTATTCAATTTCCATCTTTTCATTTCAACTTTTTGCATACCTAAGTTTTCTTATTTTCTTCTCATTTAGTAATTTCAAAATGAATATATTTATGGAGATGTTATACAAACTAGTTTCTAATTTTTCTTTGGGAATTCATCTTGCTAAGAAAATTCAAACTAACAAAATGGATCAATTTATTTGCACATAATAGTCTTCAGAACAAGAATACATTAGAGAAAATTGATTCACAGATACAATAGATATTACTATATTACTATAATCCATGTTTATTATGGTTACATTTTGTGCTAAAAGTGAAAGAGATATCTATCTGAATACCACTCATAATTTCAAGCACAGAATAATTTTTCATGTTTTCAAAATCTCAACTATATCTCAATTAAATAACTTTCATTTGACATTTGACTCATGCACACACATACACATTTTTAACTTGTATAAATAACTTTAGAATATTTCTTATGTTATATTGACACTCTCCTTGGCTATGTCTTCTTGTTAGATCATAAACTCTTTGGGATACAATAGCTTTTTTTCTTTGTATCTCTCAGTTTAGCACATACCACTTTCCAGTTAATTTAATTGGTGGAAATATTAAGCTATAATAAAATGGAAGCTAAGCATTTGGGAATGTTGGGTGATAGACAGCCTTACACATTCCAAATATATAAAGTCTCATACCCGCTTGTTAGGTCAAGGCAGGAAATAAGCCAGAGAGCAGATGTGTAAGTGAAGCCTTTTCCAACTTACAGTGCTTCAGGGAAAATATGTACACTGATGTGTTGGTTTTTTTTTTTCTGGGACCTGAAAAGTGGTGATTCATTAAAATAGATGATACTCATATCATAACAACTTCCACCAGAAAACTAGGGGGAAAGTATCAGGGCTGTTATTTTTCCTTTTCACAGATGATGATCCTCAAATATTTTCGTCCCTATTATTTGAATATTCGAAATAATGATGTGAAGTAATGAAAATGGCTGTTTTTAAAATGTCCAAATGCTTCATAGGTATCTAGGGTAAATTAACTCTGTTGACTTCTTTTCTTCTATGCAATCTTTGTTTTTTTTTTTCCTGTCCTTATTCCAGAAAATTTAGCTTGACTTGTAGAAAACCTGAAGCCACAAAATAAAAAGTTCTGATAAATCCACTCGAGCTTCATGATTGTTTTTTATTATACATAATGTCACATTTTGTATATCTGACACAATGTGCCCTAAAATTGGTAATGGTCTGTGTTAAGAACTAAACCCAAAGCACATTGGTTATTTTGCCTTCTGACATTTCATCATGTTACAGATAACACTATAGGGATCATGAAATCTTTCCCATATTCTTGGCTTTAACCTTAATTTAAAGTAGGCTTTAATAAAAAGCATATTGGGTGACTATGGATAAAATTAGTTTTAGGTTTTTGGTTTTTTTTTTGCTGAAAAATATAGTTGTTTTTAGAACTAATTTAACAAGAAAATGGGTAAAATTTCCTACCGGTCAGGAATTCTTCTAAACACCTAAAACTATCTTAATGGTTCCCAGGCTCAGTTGTTGAAATTGAACATGACAAGTTTAAGCAACTCCCCCAAAGTCACACTGCTAATGATTACAGGGAGTCCTGGCATCTGGCCCAGCAGTTTGCCCCTGGAGTTCCTATTCCCAGGCACAAAAGCTGCTAAACTAACAAAATGAATTTAAAAAATATAGAGTGGACTCTGGAATCAAACATACCTGGGTTCAACTCACTGAACCCTTAGCTTTGTGACCCCTTTAATTAATGTGTGTGTCCATGTTGTGCTGGATTTCGGGAAGAACTCAGTTTCAGTGACTGTTTCAGCAGATTTAACAGGACTTAACTTTTAGACTGCTTAAGGGGTGGGGTGAAAATGGAGACACTGTACTTGAAAAACAATAAAAAGAAGAATTTAACTTTTATTTTACTTTATCATCTATTTGCTCATCTATATAGCGGAGTACCTAGTCTTTGCTAGGCACTATTATAATAAGTACATAAATACAACTATGGATAAGGCAAAAAATCCTAATCTTATGTGTAGCTTATATGTTATTGCTTATTAACTCCCTTAATATACTATAACAGTGGCCAAAGTCATAATCTGATTGAATCCCTATTTTATTCCATTAAAAGGCGACCGGTGTTCTCAAGGTATACCTCAAGTTGATTAAATTGTTTTAAAAAGAAAATTACTTCATATTAACCTCTGTCCCGTAGAATCAGGAGACACATTTTCAAATAATGTGACTGTCCTCATCAGTCTGTGTCTAACCAGGACAAAGACAAGCTTCATTACGGATGGAAATGAGCAGCTATGTGCCACAAACAGGTTAGATCATCTCCTTGTCAAGAAGCATTTAAGGCATACAGAAAAATGGTAATTAATGTTAATGGGAAAGCCAACAAAATCAATTCCTTCCCTGCATATAGTCTCCCAGGATGAGTTCGGCTTCCATCCATTATTGATGGATAGGCTCCCTGAATTTTGGAAAATAGCTCTGGGATGGTTTGGGCTCCTGACACTAAAAATGCTTGGGATTGACTGCACAATCATCATTACCCCTTTAGAGATACATTTACATGAGGATTAATCACCATAAGTCCAAAGAGACTGCAGTTTGCAAAATGTTGTCCCTGACACTGAGCTATACGAATCATTGCAATTTGTAATCTTTGCAATCATTACAATTTCTAGCCTGAATTAAGTATATTAAGTATTAAGAAGAAATAAGACTTTATCACAGAAGTAAGATGCGCCTCACTTGCCGTGGGCATATAAAAGGCGTTTGAATCGTTTTGATTTGCTTGCTTGCTTGACATCCACTTTTCCTTGCTTTGACAATAGCACATGACCTTAATTTTTAGAAGCCCTCTGAATTATTAGTATGTAATTCAGTCCTGGACAATCAGCACATTCTCTCTCTTTTGGCCCCAGTAGAATAAAAACATGCCCAAAGGCAGCCAGTCCAGTGAAACTAAATCCTTTTATTATTCTGGAACTATCAGAGAAATGAAACTTTCTTTTATCCTGAGCTGACATATAAGTCTGATAGTGTTGAGGTTTTCCATGTTGGAATAGATCCACAGGTCCAAAGTGGAGGAAAGTCACAAAATAGAGAGAAAATGAGTTTGGGGGACATTGTTTGAGATCCCAACTGTGCATGTGCTGGAAAATCACTCCACCTGCCCTTAACTTATGCAAGTCACTGGGTATTTTAACCTAGTCCATTTTTGGTTTGATTTCTGTCTCTAAGAGTTATCTGGAAGTACTTAGACATTGTTCCTCAAAATATATGGGCCTGGGTCAATATGGATCTGAAGTCAAAATCTGGAAATAAGTCCAGAAAACAGTTGTTAGCAAGGCTGAAATGTGGAGCAAAGGCAGACTCCCTGAAGACAAAGCCTTTCCTAGGACGTCTTTCAACTCACCAATGGCTGGTCAGGTAACTGCAATGAAATCCAATGAGTAGAGCAGCTGATAATCTCTCATGATAATATCTTTGATCCATAACACATAAAATTTCTGAATGAGTGATTATAATGAGAAGTAGACCCAAAGGAGCTTTAGCAGGAAGTATATGGTAAACACTGAAATTTAGTGCCACATATACAGTTGGAAGAGAGGGAAAACCTGTTTCCTTATTACTCGGGTTAGTGCCTGTGACTATCCTGAGAGAATGCTTGCTATCTTCTGCATTCAAGGCATTAATGCCTCAGTTTTGCTTTCTTATGTTTAAATGTGTGTGAAAAGCTATTCATTGTGATTCTTTCTTTGAGCAAAGTTTGGCTTTTTCTGTAGGAACCTTTTGTGGTATAGTCCAAGGCTTTATATATTAGCCTTCAATCTTTTATGACTGTTGCCTGAGTCATAATTAAAAGTCAGCTGTGAAATGGCATGTGAATTTATCAAACTATTGTCCATTAGGCTTAGGTTCGAGGAAGAACACATTTTCGGTTTACAGTACGTAGGTCATTAAAAAATGAGAAAGAATGAAAGGTGCTTTTGACTGCAAGTCTTTTATATTTTATAGAACAAATGCCCCAGCACCTCCATTTTACTGTTTTTTAATTAAAGGACACATAGAGTTTCATGTAAGTATTAATAAGTCAAAGTATTTCTAAGAAGCAGTTCTTTGCTTCAACAACTTTTACTAAGCTCATTGTCCTCATCCTGAAACATTTTCTGAGATATGCTCACCAAAATGACTTCATGTATGAAGAACATCCCCTTGAATGGCCTGCTTGTACACTTAAATTTAACTTTAGGTGGCTGTCAACTTTACTTTCTATGCCTAATTATAATTACTAAGCCCCTTTTTCTGACTTTTAGGGCTATGTGTAGCCTGGTGTTATTTCACAGAGCATGCTTGCAGTTGACACAGTGCAAACCAGATTAAAGAAGAGAAAGAAGAAAAGGAAGAGGAACACAAATAAGAAAAAAATGGAAAAAGACAAGTAAGGATTAGACGGTATTGGGTACAACTGGAGCCATGAACTGAAGCAGTTTATGGTTTATCTTGTTTATGTCCAGCTCTCTGTAGGTTGCCTTCCTTTACACGATACTCAACCAACAGATGGCAAACCAAAGGTCACAGCATTTTAGCTTCATCACCCCAATAGAAGGAAGTCAACCTTTTTTGTCCCAGAATCTGCATATAAATTCAAGGAAGTACTCACTTTAGCTCTGTTTATACATGAATGTTCACAATAAATGAGAAGTGAAATCTAGTTATGTGATATCTGTTTTATTAATTGATATGTGGTAATACTGACTCCCTGGCAGATTGCACGCCCATGTGTCAGGACCCTTGCTTATATACGCTTGTACCCCCTATTTCACCAAGAAGTGGGCAATGTATATAACAACTGATCCTTACATTCCACAATAACTGATCCTTTACTAATTGGGCAGAAATATTGTGCTCATGACACAGGATGACCACATGACTTGAACACACAGAATATCTTGGAATAGTGATGAAATTTCCAAACATCATGCTTTTTCACATTTCAAAGTGCACTGCTGAATCATTTACCTCTGCATTGCTAGCACTTTATCATCAAAGGCACTGAATATGTATTTTATGGGAATAGACAGATGATTGAAAAAATGATTACAAAGAATGCTAACTCTAGAACTATGTGTGGCAATACCTCTGTAGTACGCAATCAACTTTGGTAGCCAAAGAATTTAACTGCGACTAGTAGGGCTACGCTGAGATTTCCACACTAGTACTAATGATCACAGAATAACTTGAATTACTATAACAAACCACCACATTTCAGTAAGCTGCACATACAAGTGTATTCCTTGCTCACACCATTTCTGTGGAGAGGTTCCTGGTCAGTGAGTAGCCCTTATCCATCTGGTAACTCAGGGATTCCTTTAATTTTACAGCCCCACCATCTCTGGGTACTGGGAATCTTTCACTCTCAACAATCAAATCAAGGGTGAACAAGAGCATGGAAAATGCATACCCCGTCTTATTAACCAACCTCACCCGGAAGTGAAACATCATTTATACTCACATTTCTTTGTCAAGAGCTAGATATATGGTCCCATCTAGATGCAAGGAAATGTAATTTCTAGCCAGCAACCCACCTGCCAGCCCCAGCTATACACTATGGATGAAACAAAGTAGGAATGGGTGGTGGATGGCTACTGATTTCTGCCACTACACTGTTTAAATAGCAGGCAAAGCCTCCGGTAAGCTGATTTCTCAGATTCAAAAGGCTACAGTGCATCCTACCAACAAAATTGACAGCCAAATGAACAGTTGAGGCACTCAACAATTTTTCCTGCAGCACAGACATAACAAAACATCAAACAACACAAAAGGTGAAAACTGGTGACCTAGTTTTGGGTTTTTTTTATGGTTCTGTTTTTGTTTTGTTTTCTTACTGCTTGTGTTATTTGTTGTTTTGAAATGATGTGAAAATACCACCTCAGGCTGGGATAGTACAATAAACTTTTGTGATTTCTCTCTCAAATCTTGATTTCTTTTTTATTATTCCTTCATATGTTTAGGTGTGAATTCTCCCAAAAGTAATGCTAGTTAGCATATGTAATCACAATGTCTAGGCCTTATCCTGTATTTACAATTCTGTAGCCCATCAAGATGAGGCTAATTAATTGCTTTTTAAATTACTGTGTTTGGTGTACTTAACACAGCAGCATACTATTTACCATCTTCACAAAACGTGAAGGCTAAATATTACAACAGCATTTTACTGACTGAAAGACAAAAACAGGTGGCAATTACCACCATATCGTGTTCCGAGGTTATAATACTGGCAGATCAAAACACACTTCATCAGCAGATGTTGCATTATGTTAACTCCCTCCCTTGTGAATGTAAAAGGAATCCGAATGCACAAGAGACAATGTACAAACTAAAGAATATGGAGATACTCACAGAACCCTGATATGCAGTATATCATGATTTCTCATCAGGGTCAATTTTATTTTGGCCATAAACTCATAGCAAGTTACTCCTACCCATTTCTCGAAGCCACGTTTATTGAGGACTCATGGTTTTTATGAAATTTCTTATAACCTGATTTTTCAATAACTTTTCACAATTTGTTTTTTCAGTTGGTATAAAATCATCTTTTCCTGCTTGCAACAAAATCATCATTTTGTCATATACCCACTTATTAATTCAGTTAATTATTTTATTTTTTGCCAAGCCTCTTATATGTAAATAAACCATTCTGGTAGGTAGGTCAAGGAATACACGGAATTCCTGCAGCTTGTTCTTCCCATACCAAAACTGTGCATACCATAACAGAATAACCATACATGACAAGGCTCCGGTGATATTTCAGAGAAGGTTGTAGTAAACGTTGAATAAATTAAACAGACAATATGAGAATTAAAATTTTTAATCCTCACCCTAAGATATATTTATTAATTTTAGAGGGAGAGAAAAGAGTGAGGAGAAAGAGAGAGAGAGAAACATCAATGTGAAAGAGACACATGGCTCATTTGCCTACTGTACATGCCCAGACCAGGAATCAAACCCACAACGTAGGTATATGCCCTGACCGATGATCAAGAGGGACAGTGTTCCAACCAACTGAGCCACCTGGCCAGGACAAGAATTAAATTTAAAATAGTGAAGAGCGGTAACCAAAGAAGGCTTCTAGTAGGTAGTGTGAATTAAAGACTTGGGAACTGCATACAGGTTAAAAAGTAAAAGAAGGAGCTAGGGAATTCCAAAAAGGAAAACGGAGTGAAACCACTACAGAGAAGTAGGCCTGAGAATGACAGGAAGAAGGATCAATCAGTAGAGTATCGTGGCTGTGGAAAGGAGGGTCCAAGGATAACGAATATTTTATATTTTAAGATCTCAAGGATGAGGAAATGTTACCACTTTGCACTGTGGGGTTAGGGGTGTGGCAACATTTCCAGCAGTGTGAAGACCACAGGCAAAAGCCCAAAGGAGAAAAATATATTTATTATGTAAGGAACCACAAGAACTTTATTTTTTAATATATTTTATTGATTATGCCATTACAGTTGTCCCATTTTCCCCCTTCATTCCCCTCTGCCCTGCACACCTCCTCCCCCACCATTCCCCTCCTTTAGTTTATGTCCATGTGTCACAAGTTCTTTAGATTCTACATTTCCCACACTACTCTTGCCCTCCCCCCTATTTTCTACCTACCATCTATGCTACTTATTCTCTGTACCTCCTCCTCCCTTCTCCTCCTCCCACTCCCCTGTTGCTAACCCTCCATGTGCTCTCCATTTCTATGGTTCCACTGGAAAGGAGTATTCCAAGTCATGAAATCCAAAGACTTACAACCAAGATTGCTCTATCCAGCAAAGCTTTCATTTAGAATGGAAGGACAGATAAAGTGCTTCTCAGATAAGGTCAAGTTCAAGGAGTTCATCATCACCAAGCCGTTATTAGATGAAATGTTAAAGGGACTTATATAAGAAAAAGAAGATAAAAAAGATGAACAGTGAAAGGACAGCAAACTCACAGTTATTAACAACCACACCTAAAACAAAAGCAAACCAAGAGGACAGCTAGATCAGGAGCAGAACCAAAGGAGCCACAAGAACTTGACTACAGCCAAAAGGAAGTGTTGTGTGCCTGGAAAAAAGAAAGAGAAGACAATGGACGCAACTCAGATGAGTCTGGGGAGGTGGCTGCATGGGGCCAGAACCGTGAGGTTAATGTTTACTGTGCAAGTACCGGGTGTCACTGAGAGGGGAGGACAAGGTCCCAGCAGTGTGGCCTTAAAGTCAGAGCTGTCTGACAGGAAGCAGCAGTGAGGATGATTCACAGGCGAACATGACTGGAGAATGAAAGAACTACTGCTAGAAACTTGGAGGGACCAGATGATCAGGACTGGGGACGTGGACTCCTGGGGGTTGGGAATGGAGTGGACGAGCGACACGGCAAAGACAGAGAACTCACCACGTCCGTGTGAGTAGATGGTGGTGGTGCCGTTTTAGGGCCTTCAGAGTCCATGCATTTCCACTTTGAGAGTCCTTACCCCGTGCTGCATTAGGCATATTAAAATATACCCACGAACCCATTGTATATCACAGGTAATTACAATGACTAAGTGAAAGTGGACTTTTCTTTTTTTAATTTTGAGTTTATTGCAAGACCCATTATTCATTTTTTCTTATGATTTGAGCCTTATTAACTTAGATTATACTTTGTGATTTTCCTATCTACATAAGCATTGTACTTAGTTGAAGTTATCTAGTCATAAAATAATTTGTGGCAAATTGAACAGTAATTTTAATTTTTCTGTTTTCAAGTACGTGTATGTAAATTTTACATCTCATGTCAAACGTTTTTCAGAAGCCCTCCAAAAGCTGTTTGGTCCTAGGTACTGTACCTTACACAAAGTTGATGTGGCTGGTGGTGGTAGTCACTGATTGGCCAGAAATCACACCGGGAAGAACAAACATCATTCCAAGCGCCTCCCACCACGCCCTTTGTGGTTTCATATTCTCAAGTCCTGAGCTCATTCTTTAAATCAGTGACCTGACAGTATTGTGGGTCGTAGGCTAACTTTACCCCTATCCTTGAGCAGATGTTGGTAGTCAACTCAATGAGATAAAAAAAGTGAAGTGAGAAATCTGCTTTCCACTCAGACCCCTCCCATGGACGCAGTCCTTTGCGTTCTTAAAGAAGGAAAAAACACAGCTGCTACTCTGGTCCAGGACAGCACAGACCGCTCAGTGGAGCTATTTCCAGCAATAAAAGGGCCCAGCGTGTTGCCGAAGGGCAGGTGCTGAACTGACGTCAACCTGCCTCAGGTCCAGTCTTTTGCGGCTTGCTGGTATTCATCCGCCCATGAAAGTGCACCCTAGGAATCCGCACTGACAGCGAGTCACAGCAACAGCACTGATTTCGACTCGACCAGTTGCCATTTCTATGGAAATTAGAGTCAGTCCCTCTGCTTGCTGTTTTACAACGGCCAGCTAAGCCTTCTAATAAAGAAGATTGAGGAGTGAGGAGGCAAGGCACGTTTATGTCACTACATTAGTGGAAAGTGAACTTGTGCCAAAGCGCTTGATTTTAAAACAATGTGAATTTGCTTGATAAAAAAATGCTCCTCAAAAATATGTTTTTATAGTTACCAACATGTTACATAAAGCCTTCAAAACCTGGTCTATCACTATATCAAAAGGACATTAGATATTTTTGACCTGAGTAATTTGACATGAACTAAGATTGATATTCAGCCCTCATATTTTTGATCGGATCACTTTCTTGAGAAAAGTGAAGTAAGCTAGGGTAGGGTTAGAAGACGAGAAAGGAAAAAAATAATCAAAAGAGGAAAAAAATCTGTGAAAGTCATTTCTCCTTTTTCTCTCTTCCAGAAACTATTAGTTCAAACATTTTTAATAGCCCAACTTAATTATATGTAGTTTCTACCCTAAATCAAATTATCTTAGTATAATATAATAATAATGTCCAGAATAAAAAGTTGAGTTTTGGGAGGGGGGAGACTGGGGGGGGTGGTGGGTGGGGAATTAGAGTGTGAGTTTTTTTCTTCTTGTCTTTAAAAAAATCAAACATTTAATTCTGCATTATTTATTCCAATATGGTAGAATACAAATTATGCCAGTAGCCCAATTGGAGCCCCGAACCCCAATGAGAGCTAGGTATTCTAGAGACTCACATACACCACAGGGATCTTTTATATTATATTTTAGAATGATAGATTCATAAAATAATGACACAAACAATGAGGTGTCAAACTTCCTGGCTAGAGAAATTCAGAAAAGAAATTAGAGTTGTTGCAGAAAAACTTTATGAAGGAAGATAACTTGAGGTGCTTGTCTCAACCATGCGAGGTAGAGATTTAAAAAGTACCTGTGTTCCTTAACGGAACAGTCCACACGGGTCTCTTGTGAGATAACTGAGTCTCTAGCTTCTGGAATTTGACCAGCCTATGTGGTCCATAGACAAACGAGCAGCATAATAAACACCCTCTCCTCCTTGTCCATGTTCATCCGTGTTGGGAGACAGACTGAGAATTCTGTGGACATGAACCAGGAGCCATGCTTCCAAAATAATACAAAATCCTGCCTTTCCCTCTAGACAAATAGAAGATGTTATACACAGGAGTACTAATTGATTTCCTTAGCCCTCGTTCTAATTTTTGGTACCTTGGTAATAGCTACGCTGTCTAAGCAGTGCCTCATGGCCATGCGGTGAAGAAAAGGCATCAGAGGGCAGAAAACGACTTCTTTATTCTGCTCTGTAACTAGCCTTCTCCCTAAGGACTTTTTTGCTTTCGTTCCCCTGGAGAAATTAATTTGCATAATAACTGCTACTGGCCAGTTAATTAATTGAACTCCAGTTAAAGCATCTGTCGGAATGTGTGCCCAGAGTCTTGTGGAGTGCATATTTTTCCTCAACTAACTCTGTAAAGAGCCCCCGTTTCATTATTAGAACAGTGAGTTAAGTAGGTATGTTCCTAATCACTTGTTATTCTCCCAGAACTCACATCATTTCTTGTTAGTTCAGTTACATTGCATGTAAATACCAATTATAATAAGCTTCACAGGTACTTTTTAAATCTCTACCTTGCATGGTTGAGACAAGCACCTCAAGTTATCTTCCTTCATAAAGATTGTCTGCAACAACTCTAATTTCTTTTCTGAGTTTCTATAGCCAGGAAGTTTGACACCTCATTGTTTGTGTCATTATTTTATGAATCTATTATTCTAAAATACAATAAAAAAGATCCTTGAAAACAAGGACTGTATCTTTCTTACATTACCTGGCAGCCTTTCATTGGGCTGCTGTTTGCTTTGAGCACAGGGCATGCCAGACCCTGGCTATGTTTGAGGATCTGGATATGATGCATTTGAATCCTGTCTCCAAGAAAGCTCTCAATCAAAGAGGTGATGGATTTGGGAAAGGATGTGTTCAGAAAGATGCAATGAGCTCCGCAGACAAAGATTTGTGAGGATATAAAGAAAAGATGGGCAATTAATTTTGCCAAGTGCGGTCATGTCAATAGATATTTAATCAAGGTTCTAAAAATAAATATTACCTTCCTAGTATAAAAATTAGAGAGGAGATCTGGAAGAGAAAATTCCAGGCAGAAGTAACAGTGTAATCATGAAAAGACTTCCCCCAACTTTGGCACAAAAATATGAAAATAATGGGAGATTCAATAATAGTTTTATTTTGATAAATGAAGATTCTTTATGTAGATTGGAAAAAATCTAGATTATTATTTTCTGCAGAATAAAAGCAGAAGCAAAGCTCTTATTTCATATTTAATGTGCTACCTTAAGTAAAAGCTGAGACAACCCAGTTATAAAGAGAAACTCACCAAGTATTCAAGGTGATGTATTGTGATGTAAACCTACAGCATATCTTAAGTGTTTAATATTCCCTACTGTTCTATTCTAATTAAGGTGAGCACTGTGTTTGAAGGACAAACTATAGTCTAGAAATGCACTGCTTCAAGTAACAGCATTTACATCCTGGTTGAATTCCTTTATATAAACAAGAAAGGCTCATGACCAAGCGCCAAGGAGAATACTGTGCCAGTCATCTATGAAGGTATAAATATCTTTGATTCCAGATTCTAGTCACTCTAATATCTTCCCCTTCATTTTTGCTAAGTGTAGCTAAAACATGAACTTTCACTAAAAATTGTGGAACCATATTTAAATCTAATTAGACTCTATAGATGCTTAATGAGTGCTTAGTGTTCTTCCTATGAACCATGCTAAATAAAAGGGCTAGAAACAGTGACAAAGACAGACACCAACCAGTGACATGCGGTGCTCTGTTGAAGAGGAAAGAGACATGAGACAAGGAAATAGCTGACTATGGCTCTGTGATCAAAACTCATAGACACAGACCACAGTATGGTGGTTAGCAGAGGGTGGCAGTGGGAGAGTAGTCAAGGGCAAAGGGGCTTAAATATATGGTGATGGAAGAAGATTGATCTCAGTGGTGGGTGCTCAATGCAATGTACAAATCATTTATCATAGAAATATACACTAGAAACCTATATAATCTTATTAATACCATCCTAATCAATTTAATTAACAAGTAAAATAAATAAAATAAAATGAAATAAAAATATGTATACCTTAACCCACTTAAAAATAACCAATGGCTCACTGTCACTTTGTAAAATACCATTTGAATTCAGTATCACAATCAATAAGGCTCAACATCACCTGCACCTATATAATTCCCTGTTATCATCACCTACTTACTCTCCCTCTTTCCCACTTAACTTCAGAAATATAGCCTTCCTTGTTTATCTTCAGAAGTGTCCAGCTTTTCCCATTCTTGAGTATTTTCATTTGCTCTTCCTTCAACAGAGTTATCTTCACTGATTTTCTAAACTCATCCAAGAATCTTTCAAATGTTAATTCTAGAGAGGTCATTCCTGACCATGCTATTTAAAAAAGCATGGTCCACCTTTGTCATACTCTGATAGGTTTGGTGGCTTGTACTGCTTCCTAAAATCATATTTTACAGACATACGCACAATTACTTTAAATGTCTGTCTCTCTTCTGGAGAGGAGAGGCCATAACTCTCTTGTTCACAACTATATCTCCAGTTTCTTGCACAGTGCCTTTCACATAATAGATGTTCAATAAATGTTTCCTATTTTCTGTTGTTGGCTTATATATGCAGGGTGATAAGAAAGGGAGAGAAACTTTTTTTTGAATATCCTTTCTTTTTAGAAATTTGTATTTGAATATCCAACACAGATTGTCAGGTCCATTTTGCCCATCTCCACTGTGACACTAGAAAAGAAAAAACCTACACACCGAATAACTAGTTGACGTAGAAAAATTAGGACCATGCCATGGTCAACATCCTCCCACATTTGAGGTAAAGTTGTCCACATTCAAATAATCCTGATGTGAACTCCCTAAATGAGGGTCACAATTACAGAACTGGTCTCAGGGGACTTCTTTCCCACCTGTATATGACTGTGTAAATTTGGAAAGGTTAATCACCCAGTCTATGCCTCACTGTCCTCACATAGATAAACATTTCACAAATTTTGTAGATGTTCATAAACTTTGAAAAATAATTTCTTAGTCATGCGATCTTGAGTAATGTTCAGTTTGACCACAGGTAAACAAGTTTCTTTACTGAAGTCCTCTTGGCCATCCTTGTACATGATTAATATCCACAGGGGCTTTGAGTAGAGTGCTCCCCAAATCATTTGCCCTTAGCTTTTAACGCAGAGCACGTTGCGGGAAATGCGTTACCATTTCCCCTTCAGGAAAGGCTGTGCTGTATGACTCTAGGTTCCTTCTAATAGAAAATTCTATGGTTCTATGATATTTCAAGCACCAATAAAGTACATTATTAATTCATGCTCAGTGGTGAGGGGGATGGTGAGACCTGAGCCTGGCATCAGATCAACTATTTGAACATCAAAAAAACTAATTTGCCTATTTTTAGTGATATATGTAGCCACGACTAATTCTCATTCCCATTTGGGTAAATAAATACATTCTTATTAATTTGTCTCTTTTTAAGTCATACAGTAAAAAAAAAAAGTGCTGGAGATTCTGTTATGTGACATGTAAGAGGAAAAGGCTCTGATCTTACACTCAGAATTCTCTTCTAGGCCTCAGTAAAAAAAAAAACACTTAACATTAAAATGGTGTTTCATCCAGGTAAAATGTTTTGTTTTGTCCTGGCACTATATTAAGCCAACAGCAGAGCCATTCAAGATAAGCACCATGCAACCGCTTGCCTTGCATATTTCTTGAGCTCCTAACAATTGGTGCTGGGATTGCAGCATTGAACAAGACAGAGCTGACCTTGCGGGTCTGGAGTTTAAAATCCAGCTAGGGAAAAAAGCATAGTAAACCAATAAATGCACATATAATAATCTTATTATTATAATTCTGAAGCATATCATGAAGAATACAGGGTGAATGATGTCACATAATAAAGAGTCTAATTTGGTGTGATGAAGCGACAAAGATTTTCTTGGGGACAGAGTATTGTGGAGAGACTTCAAGGATTAGTAGGTGATGATATGAAAAAGTAAATTAAAAAGTAAGTAACAAATGGGAGGGGAGAGCCTTCCAGGAATAGGAAAAGCTTAAGGACAGAGAAGATTGATTAAAGAATTTCAAGTAGGGTTGCCAGAACTGGCAAATAAAACACAGGATGTGAGTTTCAATTGGAACTTCAGGCAATTTTTTTTAATATACCTGAAGTGTTGTTTGGGACAACACTGAAAAGAAGAAAAATTATTATTTATCTAGAATTCCAATTTAACCAGGCAATGTAAATGTTTTTCTGTCAACCTAAATTATGCCCGCAAGAGCTCTAAGTAGAACGTTCCTCAAATTGAACCAGACCCCTTCGAGCAGGGATGAAAGGGACTACAGATGAGCAACAGAAAGTTTTCCTCTGAATTTTACTTATTCATTCATGTATTGGATGAATCTTTTACATGGACTTAATTTCAATAAGCCTGGGGATATAATCAAGCAAAATACGTACATAGATGACTCCCCATACTAGGCTATTAATCAGACATTGATGAAATTTCTCCACGTTGCCATCCCCTAGCACGACACTCAGCACAGAGGTGACTTTTGTAAGTTCAGTGACTGAAAATATACAAATACAGGGAACATGTTGCTAGGCATCTATGGCCTTGGTTCCATGATGGAAAGTTAGCATTTCAGTTTTATATAAGATACACTTAAAATTTAGCTCAAGTTCTTCCTGAGGATCATCTTACTTCCTCTGCTCTAGGCCCTTCCTCTTAGGCAGTTGATTTCAATCTGTTTTCTATGGAGGATTCCTGGGGTGCTATGAAAGATGAGGGTGGGAAGGGCTTAAGTGAATGGTCCATTTTGGACTCTCCACTTCAACTTCAACCACAGTAGTACTACAAATTAGTAACATGGTTTACAAGGAAATTTTAGTAAATACTTTTCTAAGCTAATAAACCCATCCACATGATCATTGAAATTTTAAAAAAAAATCTCTGAAATAGTCTCCAAAAACCATCACCCATCTGTGGGGTCGACTTTCCTCGTAAGTCCCCCCAAGTGCCACGGATGAGAGTGAATATGACTGAGACATGCTGTGATCTGCTTGGGGAGGAGAAGTGAGCAGTGGCCAGTTTCACAAGGGAAAAAGGCCAGAAGCAGCCAGTTTCTCTGAGGAGAAAAAGGCCTCGAGGCCCCTCCTCCAGGGCCTTTTATTGGGTTGTAATACACAGGAATACAGGGTGGCAAGGATCAAACAGTAGATAACATTTCAAACAAATCTGAGGGCTTCAGAGTCTGTCAGGGATGGAGTTTTAGGGTTTCTTCCTCCAACCCTTAACATATGAATGAAAGCACTCTCAGCAGAGCAGATTTCACAGGTTTATCAGCAAGTCTTTGTGATGCCAGATTTTTCCCCAGAGCACACTCTAGCCAGGCAAGTAGCTGCACCTCTCCCCAACAGGTATTCAGGCTTAAGGGGATTAGAGCCAGGAAGCACTTCTCCCAGAGAACATGGTGACTCAGGCTTTGACAAAGCTGGGGGGCGACAGTCCATTGCTCTCTGTTGCAGCCCCCTGAGTCCTTCCATGAAGGCCTCCCAGGTGATTGAGTCTGGCTTAGGTTGCCCCCCTGCTGTGAGGGGTCTTACCTGGCATTGACTTCCGACCAAGCTTTGAGGGCAGGGAGAGGAAACCGAGGCAGCATTTGCTACCAGAGACAGGCTTTGTCTCCTGCGGCTCGCATTCCCAAAGGTCGTCCCTCACCTTTAGCCACAAGGGATCGAGATACAATTCCTAGAACCAGGCAGAGTGATCTCTATAACATCCAACAATTTTGAATACAGTCAGTGATTCTCAACCAGTGGGCATTGGACAATTTCTTGAGATGTTTTTGATTGTCCTATCTCTGGGGGTTGGAGGTATTATTAGTGTCTACTAGATAGAGTTCAGGGATGGTGGTAAATACCCTACAATACACAGGACAGCCCCCACAACAAAGAATTGTCCAAAATGTCATCATTTCCACTCATAAGAAACCCTCATGTAACCTAGCAGTTAATTTGGTTTTAAACATGTTTTAATTTGTAGCAATAAAAATTGTCAAACATGAGTACAAACACTGCATGATACTGATTTAAGAAAACAGAAGTTTACCATTCTGGACTACTTATATGTTAGGCCACTGGGCACATTAAACATCACTGAAATACATTGAGGTCAGTTACATACCAGCTGTCACTTTACATTTAGGAAACTGACATGATTAGCTAATTTACTGATAAGTAGCAGAGTTTGTATTTGAACCAGGTACATTGATGCTAAAACCTACATAAATTATCTGTCCAGAATACATCCTTCTCCACTGAATGCATTTTAAAAAAATGATTCTTTATGCATTTATTTTTAGAGAGAGGGGAGGAGGAAGAGAGGGAGAGAAACATCAGTGGGAGAGGAAACATCGATTGGTTGCATCTCCCACACGCCCCAACTGAGTACCAAACCTGAAACCTAGGCATGTGCCCTGACTGGGAATTGAACTGGGGACCTTTTGCTTTGCAGGATGACACCCAATCAACTGAGCCACAGTAGTCAGGGCTCCACTGAATGTATTTTGTAATGCAATGATCAGAGTAGATAACTGATTCTGTAGCTCAACATTTCCAATAGAAATGGAAGTAAACCCCCCTGCCTAAATATTGCCAACATCTCAAACTGATATATACTTTTTTTTTTACCAATAATGATATCATACCTACTTCTCATAATTCTAAGTATATGTTCCCTTTATTTGAACACAATGTGCTGTTTTCAGTTGATTCAGTCAACTTGCTTATTTTTACTGGTTTACTGCTATTACGCACCCTCCCCTAATACACACACACATACACACACACACACCCCCCTTAATTAAAGGCTTCCTGTTATGCCTCCATTCCTAAGAAAGGAAATATCTTAATCTACTCTTAATAACTGTCTTCGACTATAGTGTCAGTAACCACATCATCTTTATACCTTAATACCTACATTTCCTTTTGGGTAAACCCTTTGTTCTTTACATTTAAATTGAACTCCAAATGTTAAATGGTATTATTCAAGCCTGATAGACCCTAAACATCATTCCATCAGTTTCACAGGTGATTTGCTTCTTAATTACCACTTACAATAATACATACCTCGCTATTTTTTATGCTCATACCATACTTATTGCTGCTACATGCAGTTAAATCCAGACAAATACACAGAGAGATGTAAAATTACATCTCCAAATCATTGCAACAAATTGGATGTTTATTCACAGAAATGTCTAATTTATAATCACTTGCTGGCGAGATTGGACAGATCCTAATGTGACCCTAAAGGAGATCTAAGCATACTGTTAAAAAGAAAATCTTCACAGAGCATCAGAAGGACATTTGTATTTGCTGAGGGAACTATGCCCATCACAAAAGGTGTTTTCTAATTTTGAAGTTGAGATTTCATTTATTCACTGTGATATTAACTGCAAGCCCAGAATCATTTGGTTTCAGTGAAAGAAGAAAGAATGTTGTTTCTGATCAAGCAAATTGTAAACAAAACATTGTCAGTTCTCATCTGTCCGGTTGGGTATTTTTCTCCATTTCTCTCAGTATTCTACCTTAACACTTTATTTACTTATTGGCAGAAAGGGAAATTGGTTTGATTTTTTGGGAGAAATTTAGAAAAAATATGCTGTCTGTTAGAATACTTTTTTGAGGCATTCCAACCAAGGGAGGTAGATAAGGACTTTATTAGCAGGATACCTCAGAGTTCTTAGAACGGAAGGGAACAGCTTCAGCGAGAGCTGGAGAACACATTTCACAGATAGCATTTGCTTACTTTTCTCAGGGCCGAGCAGGAAATCTTAACTGACATTTTCATGACAGTAAAATGAATATAGCACAGAATGTCCTAGCATCTTGTTTTACCATCTCCCCTAAATCAACAGCTGTCCAGTACCATGACTACTATTTCCATTTCTCACGCCCTGTTCCAAAATTGCTTCTCTACCTCCATTTTCAGCACCACTCCTGGTTTTCCCTGTCCTCTTCAATCATTCTACAGCTCCTGCTAACCATGGTCTGACCCGGAGTCCCCTGGTGGAGCTGCTTGCTGACGAGTTGGCGCAGTGTGGTCAGCAGGCAGCCTTCGGCGGTGGGCTCCTTCAGGGGCTGCCTCAGTGGTCTTTCCAGGTCTCCCCTTTCCCAGGCAGCTCACGTCTGGTGTCTGAGAGCAGTAGGGGCATAAAGACCCCACCCCGGCCATTTCAACCTAAAGTGGGACAACTCTGTGCACATAAACCCCAGAGATCCCAGCAGGGTTCACCGAGGCTTTGAACTGAATCTCCTTTTATGTGTGTTGAGAAGATGGAGAAAGAGTGAGGCTCCGTTTATTTTGTGTGTGTGTGTGTGTGTGTGTGTGTGTGTGTGTGTGTGTTTGGACTAGACCACACACATCAGGATCACCGGGACAGTGCCAAACCTGATTGTGTGGCCCCATCTCTGGAGTCACAAATCACATTTAGAGCTAGATCTCCAGAATCTTCATGTTTAATGAACATCCTGGTTATTTCTAGGGCACATTGTCCACATGCCACATCATTCGAAATACCACCCCAGTCCAGAAGTCAGTCTTCAAATTGGGAAAGTTGCCCCCTGGATATGTGTGCATTTGCTGATATGTAGGCATGCAGGATTTTAAGGAAATAGGTATCCAGGTCTTCGACTTCTGAATTCCTAAAGGTGATCTTCCTGAAAAAGTCTGTTTCCTGTCAATTCTCCATAACTCCCTGGGTTTTCTAATTGCTTCCCCACCCCGACCCACCACTTTTTAAAGGAATAGCATTTCTCCTGGCTGATGAATCTTGCCAGAATGCATTGCCCTTAGGTGTAAATCATTTAGGCATGAACAGAGGGATACTCTGTTCACAGAGAAACCCAGGAAAACAACAACAAAAGTAAGTCAGTGGGAAATACTGTAGTTTTACTCCTGCACCGAATCATGGCAGGATTCTCACTTTTTCTCTTTAAAATTTTTTTTCAATTATAGTTTACATTAAATATTCTTTTGCATTAGTTTCAGGTATGTTGCATAGTGGTGATATAATCATGTACTTTATAAAAATCTTCCCCTGTTATTTCCAATATTCACCTGGTACCATATATAGTTGTTACAGTAGGATTTGGAATTCCAAGGCTCCTGATTTTTGCTATCTCTGTCTCTTCAATGACTACCTATCGATTTTCCATACATTCATTCATAAAGCTCTTTTTTTCTTTCCCAGATTCATACATGAAAAAGTGGTTACAATATGTGACATGTTATTCTAAAGGAAGATGAGTGGATAAAACAACTATGGTACATATACACAACGGAATACCTCTTGGCTATAAAAAAGAAGAAAATTTTACACTGTGCAATAGTATGGATGAACCAGGAGAACATTGCACTAAGTGAAATAAGCCAGTAAGAGAAAGACGAACACCTTATGATCTCACTCATATGTGGAGTCTAATGAACAAACTGATTTAATTAGCAAAATAGAGACAGACTCATAGATAGAGAGCAGGCAGACAGTGCTAGGGTGGGGGATAATCGAGTAAAAAAAAAAGGACACATGGTCATGGACAATGGTGTGGTGATTGTGGGAGAGCTGGGGTAGTTCAAGGTGGCAGAAGGGAAAAGGGGAATAAATGGTGACAAAAATACAGTAAAAATAAAATTTAAAAGTCTCTGCTACTCAATTTACATATAAAGCATTTCTACAGTCAATGAGTAAAATATGCAGATCCAAACTCAATTAAAATATGTGTTAAAAGCCAAAATGCTATAAGCAATTTATCAGAACACATATTTTGAAACTATCGAACTTGTAATGAAAAATCTTAGGTGACAAGTTAAAATATGGTAGCGATTAAACAACTTTAAAAATCATTTTAGTGAATACATGAGGATAGAGGTTTACATATGCACCTATTCATACACACAGAAGTACAGATAACTTTCCTCCATCATGAAAAAGTCTAAGTTAAACAGTCCACACTGTCCAAAGACATATCTTTTTACTTAGTTATAGACATTGCTTTCCTGAAACCAGCTTTGCTGCAGCACCTTCTATAGGTTTGTCTTCATCTGCCCTGTCCACATGGGTCCTGTCACGTCCAGGTGAAAAAGGACACCTAGTACCCAAAGGCCCTCCCTCCCCTGCTTATGTCAGCCCATATTTCATTGACAGACTCGGCCACTCTTAACCACAAGGGCTGGGAAATATAGTTCCTTGCTAGATTGCTGTATGCCTAGCTACAAATTCAGGTCAATGGAAGAAAGTGAAAACAGATTTCAGGGGACACTGGGAAGCCTTGCCATATAAAGTACATATTACTAATACATCTTTATGGAATAACTGTTACTTTACCCAGGATGTATTTTGATATATGACTGAGTTCTGTTATTAATATTTTATTTGTGGTTCTCAATATGTTAAATGGCATTGCCCTGTAATTTTCTCTCTTACACTATGCTTGTCTTTACACAGACTATTATAACTTCTTGAATGAACTAGAATATTCCTTCTTCTACATTAACTAAAATAGATTGTTAATTTTATAAAAGAGGAACATGACCTGTTTCTAGATTTGATAAAACTCACCTCTAAAACTTCTGGACAGAAATTGGCTTTTAAAATACTTTTAACAAATATTTAAAGAAGTTATTCTATTGTTTTAATGACAACTGGTCTATTTTGGGTTTTTATGCTTATGAACTAACTTTTGGTAAATTATATAATTTTCTGAGAAATTAGGCATTTTCTTAAAATTCTCAAATACAATAGAATAACGTGAGTTGTTGACCATATTTGCTCCTGATTCTTTACATGCTTGTTTTAACAAAGCCCTACAGCTGGCCTAGTCTACAGAGCGAGCTGCTCTTCACCTTGGCCTATGTGATGCAGCAAATGAAATGATACCGGAAGTGCGTATGGCAACACTTCCTGGCCTTGAAGTCCATGTGCCCCCACTTTATTAGCTTAAGCTAATATGACCAAATATCTCATACTTCACCCAAATTATTGCAGGCCTAAGACACATGCCAAACAACAAAAGAGAAGCATTTTAAATCTATTCAAGAAGCATGGAAGAGGCCCCTTCAAACTACAGCTAAAGTCTGAAAGTCCAAATCAACACCAGCCAGCTAGGATGGTGATCCTGGCGATTTCATTTCATGAGTAAGGAACCTTTCTGTATGGCCACATTTTATGCAATTCAATAACAATCTTAAAAAGGAATGCTATAGCTCCAGCTAAAAGGAAGGATCCAAACCTTCACACAGAGCAGTTTGGAATACAAGTAAATCAGTACTAAGTGCACTCTGGTCTTATTCTGATGCTGTTTACAACTGACGATGATATAAATTTGGGGGAGATGTTTCCTTAAATATTACTTGTGTTTCTCACGTGCTGTCTCAGCGATTCAGCGATCTAATTACTTGCCTGTATTCATTCCTAAGACAGGAGCCTCAGTTAAAACCCACCTTGCGAATCTCAAATCTGGTTGCTATGGTGACAGTATTCATTTTCCACCAACTCCGCACTGTTAGCTAACATGTTTGAGTATCATAGATTTCTCTCCAATGTCAAAGCACTATGATAGGTTATTATGGCATTTTTATGTATATAACAGTATGGTCTTCAATTTCTCTTAAAAATATATATTATTACATATCCAGATTCTCCTATTTATTTGAAAAATGTTGTGTATCTTGAACTTTGATTCTGGTGTAAGCTGACATTAATCATTTTATGCTTTAAGCCCCTTATTTAGACTCCATGAAAAAAATTCAAAAGAGATTTTCAATAAATTCTGAAAACATAGCTTTATTTTCCATCAGTATATAGGATAATTTTCCTAATGTTTAGAATTAGCCCAAAAGCTACCAGAGATCAGAGAATATGTTCATATGCTTTGCACCATCCCGAGTAACTAGAACACTACTGAAACAAATTTTTCCTTAATTGGACTTGTGAGATCTCAAGGCAAAATTGATGAATACCCACAGAATAATGTCCCAGTTCCAAAATATATCTCCTCACTATTTGCTTTGGTGGATTCAAATCCTCATTATGACCTACACTCCTTGGGAACACAAGTTTAGAGTAAGATGAGGACATAGCAAGTCTAGTGAAAACTTAATCTAATTACAACCCATTATCAGTACAATACTCATACTCTACTATTTTCTGAGCTTCACAGCAATAGTGATCTGTCATCCTCATCATTTTAGCAAACTAGTTCCATACAACCCTTCAAAGCAACCACATTAATCGATGAGGACATAGTGAGGATGAAGTAACTGACTTAAAGATACAAAACTATAAGCTATTCAAACTCAGAGGTACAGAAAAACTTCCATTGGTGGAGATACTTCTGGATACAAGTAACTAGAAATTCAAATTCACCCTCAGTCCCAGGGCTAGGACAGGATTGATGTTGAAAAGCACCGAGAGCACCCACTAAGTAAGGCAGTCACTCTCAAGTCCTCGGCCTGGTTCCAGTCCTGCCCCATCCTTTCCATTCCCCTCTCTGCCCTAGGAGGCCGGTCTGTATGGGTGACATCAGAGCTCCCTTCTCCTGTCACGCTCCTATGGATTGAGCTTCTCCTACTACATTTCAGCTGGAAATCAGAAAATGCAGAGAGAAACCTGTCTTCAAAGTAGACCTGGACTCTACCAGTTTCTTGAGTAGTTATAAGAGTCACAGAATGCATAAGAGTGCATAAGAGTCACAGAATAAAAATGTGTTTTCTTTTAAGAAGGCTGGAAATATGCATTTATGTTTAAAAACCAACATTTGTACATAGATACTGAAATCTCTTACACTGTTCCTCAAAAAATATTATAAATATTTTAATATTGTCTCCAGTTATTTTTTTTCAGTATCTCCTGAGGGTTTCAATGACTTTCCATTCAGCTAAATATAAAATCTCAGCTCCTAAAGTGACTTACACACTCCTCTTCAATCTGACTCCTGAGCCTTCCTTACCACTCTTCTTTAACTCTGTTTACTCCGGGCATTCATAATACCTGCAGACTCCTTAACTGCATTAAGAATGCCAACCTTTCTCTTGACTCTGTGCTTTACACATAATCTCTCTCCCTGAATTCTCTTCCTCAACGTGTATTCTTTTTTAAAAGATTGCATGTATTTGTTTTTAGAGAAATGGGAAAAAGAGGGAGAAAGAAGGAGAGAAACATCAATGTGTGGTTGCCTCTCATGTGCCCCCCAGCTGAGGACTTGGCCCATCACCCAGACACATGTCCTGACTGAAAATTTCAGTTCACAGGCCAGCACTCAATCCACTGAGCCACCCCAGCCAGGGCTCGCCATGTGTTCTTGCCAATCAGTTTTTACTACATTGCATGTTTTACAGAGATGTCATTTCCTCTGTAGGAAGCGGTTCCCAGCTTTTCAATAACTGCTAAATACAACCAGGGTTCTTTTATGGCAGGCAGCATGGTTTCCGACTAATAGCCAATCTTATCATGGGACTGCTGTTTTCTTCTGCCAGTTGGCAATTCCGGGAAAGATATCTTTCTTCACGAGAAACAGATTTAGGAAGGGGAGTCTTTGTAAGCGGCCCCCTCACCTTGTTCTCTGCTTTGGATGCAGTTGTAGTTGTGATGCTGCTTTAAACCTGTCACCTTAAAACTGTGAAGGGAGAAATCACAGTCACACCAAGGCAGATAGAATAGGAAGATCAAAGGAGCCTGGGCCCACAAATGATGCTCTGAGCCAAAAACACCCTTGGTACTGCCTACCTCTGAATGTCTTCTTAAGTAAACAGTAGATATTCTTAGAAATTAAGCCATTGTTAGCATGACTTCTCACTACGTGAAACTGAAAAGAAAAAAGTCCTAATTGATAACACTTTCCAGTATCAACCTGTATTTTACTTATATAAGACATCGTGTTATTCTAACCCCATTAGCACGAGTCTCACAAGATACGGGAGGACTGTTAGTGGCCAGCACAAGATACAGCATGTGGCTTATGCTAAATAAGTACCTTGTGTGACAGTGTGGTGTTGAAGAGCACACATTCTGGAATTAGATTTTTGGGGTTTGAGCTTCGATTCAATCTATTAATGGCTGTGCTACTTTCCATATGTGAAATTGAGATAAATATAATGTCTTTTTGGCATTTCAAAGAGTTGAGTGAAGAATAATGAAGTATATGGCTAGTTCTTGGATCATAACAACACTCAATAAATGCTTGCTATTATTCAGTAACTCTGTGCTAGCTGTGGGTCATTTCAAGATTAGCAAGGTTAGCACTCTGCCCACAAAGAGGTCATAATCTAGTAGAGGAAACAGATATGATACAATGAGTTAATTGCTAGTATAGAAGTCCTTGTAATGGTTAATATATTAATGAAGAGCAGGTGCACCAATTTCTGCTAGAAAATACTGAAAATGCTTCCCCAATAGTGGAAAACCTGACCTTTTACTCACAGCCTCAGCCCATAATTTCTTCTATCAGCAACTGTAGACAGGGAGATGGAATATTTTGAAAGCTCTACCAGAAACCATGTCTTAAACCAGTGAGACCTTATTATTTCCAACTGGAAAATATGTAAAGAAAGGTAGAGCGGTTGTAGGGTAAGGCCTGGCCAGAACATTTTACCCATTTTCTTGGCTTCTCCTGTCTTTAGCATTTTCCATCTGGGAAGAAAATTGAGGACATCTTTGAAGAAGGTTAACCTTCTTCAAAAAAAACTACAATGAGAGGTGCTCTATAAACAGGAAACTAACTCCGACAGCTGAGCCCTTCCAAATCTCAGGAATGTGAGATTGGATGATTACTTAGCAAAGCAGAAGGGTGAGGTGAAGAAATTCAAGAGCCATCTGTCAGTTCTGAGGCTAAAAAAATGTATTAGCAAGACACACAACCTGAGCCTTGTGTTCTCCTTTGGCTGATTATCAGAATGCAGCTCTTGAATTTGGAGGTAAGAACTGATTTATCTCATTTCTTGGAGCGCTTCTAAAAACAAAACATTTACTCAGAGAACAATTAGGACCAATGACACCTAACTGACCTGAGTATTTTTTCCTGCCGCACTGTACAGATCTTACTGAGGGAGCTGTTCCCTGCAAATGCAGGATAATTATTTGCATAAATAACTTTGACGGTGCAGCATGGTCATCTCACTGTAGATTACTCAGAAACACTAACGTGTGGGAAATGTCCTCAACTGTGTCATTCACATCTGTACAAGTGGCTCTGATTTATTAAAGATAGTGCTGCCTGATATGGGCTTCCTTCCACCCAGTCCGTGCCATTGGAGTGGAAGATGCCAACATGCACAGGAATGAATACCGGTCACAGCACACTTGCCACTCCGTTCTGTTACCTCCTCCTCTTCATTATTTTCTCAACCTCCCCTGTGATCCACATTCATGAATATACAGTGAATCTTGTCATTGATGAAACCACTCTACATCCCAAATCATTAATTCTAATAGCCTAACAAAGGTCTTTTTGGCTTGGTTGCTCCACCACAGTCGTTATAAGCAATCAAACTTCCAGTCTGGTGGCGTCTCCGTTTTCATCCTCTCCATCTCCCTCTGGCTTTTACTGCCCTCCATATTTTGTTTGTATTTTAAATGACCTCTAACCACTAACATTAATTCCATTGCATCTCTGTACTTTCATCATCATCTGGCAAAAACCCTTGGGAAAACAAATACAAAACAAATAAACAACATTTCTTTTCTTTCCTGTACCCCAGTGCTATGGAAAGCTCATTTCCCTCCAAATTCACAGGATGAAGCCCTAATCCCCAATGAAGCTGCATTTGAAGATAAATATTTTAGAAGGTAATTTATGCTAAATGAGGTCATAATAGTGAGGGCCTAACCCAGTAGGGCTGGTAGTTTTATAAGAAAAGGAAGAGAAAGGTGTCTTCTCCCCCTCTCTCTCTCCCGCCTCCCCCACACCCAACCCAAGTCCAAACACTGCAGAAAGGCCATGTAAACACACAGTGAAAAATCAGCTGACTGAAGCTAAGAAGAGAGCCATCACCAGAACTTGACCATGCTGGCAATGTCATCTCAAACTTCCTGAATCCAGTGCTGTGACAAAAAAAATTTTGTTGTTTATGCCACCCAGCCTGTAGTATTTTGTTATGGCAGCCCCAGCTTACTAATAGGCCTGGTATTTTAGAATTTCTGGGAAAAAGCATATCACAAACTTGATTAGCGTGACTCATCACAGACTAAAACCACTAATGCATTGGTCTCATTGATAAGTTCTTCCATGACCCACAGTGAATGAATTAAACTCTGTCCATTCTAGTCAAATATCCAATCCACTCTCCCTTTTCTGTTGTATTTTTCCATCTCAGTTCTCATAACTGACTGCAATGAATGACCTCCCCATAACTTTGGAGACCCTTTCCACTCAAAATTCAGAAGTGGATATATGACTTGCTTCGGCCATTGGGGTAGTAGAGACTTGGACAAACACATACATGGGGTTATTACTTATTTATGTCCATCAGTCTGCTTGGCTGCCATCACAAAATACCATAGACTGGGCAGCTTAAACTAAAATGTTTACTTTCTGCAACACCGGAAGTTGGAAGTCTGAGGTCAGGGTGCCAGCATGATCAGGTAGATTCTGATGAGGGCCCTCTTTCTGACTCACATGGGTTCACAAGACAAGAAAGTGAGAGCAAGCTCTCTGGGGTCTCTTGTAAGGACACTAATCCTATTGACCACAGCCCTGCCCTCATGACTTCATTTTACCTTAATCACTTCCATAATCTGCAAATACAGTTACATTGGGGATCAGGGCTTCAGCATATGAATTTGGGGGGTTGGTGCACAAACATTTAACAGGCAATGGCTTCCCCTCCTAGAATACTTGCTATCACCATGAAAACAAGCCTGGACCAAGCTACTGTAGGACGAGAAGAACCATGGAAAGGAAATGAGCTGTCTCAACTGAAGTCATTCTAGACCAACCCGCCTACAGCCCAGCTGGCAGCTGACTGCAGACACACGTGCATGTCCAGCCCAAATCAATGGAATCAGCTGAATAATAGGATAAAATAATAAGTGGCTGCCATTTAGTCCCAAAGATTTAAAGTTGTTTGATATTCAGCAATGGCTATCTGATGATACACTATCACTCTCAGAAGATCATATATCCTTTGACAGAGAAAATAAAAGCTGTCAGACAGAAACTTCCTTCTCTTTTTGCTCCCATACTTACAAATTACTGGAAATGATCTAACTTCTCTCATCAATTTCTCCTCTTAGAAAAAAGAAGGTGTCGTACATCTAAAGGCAATTGCTCTATCTCTAGACTTTGTATCTTCCTACTTTACTCACTGGCAAATCATTCATTAACCTATTGTAATTTTTGGCTTTGACTCTAGTCACTAACCCACAATGGTTCCTTTAAAGATCACTGAGTAACCTTTATATGGCTTTTCAGTTCGCACTTTCTTGCTCTCTCAGAAATTTATCTTAGAGGAAAATTTCCACCCTATCGAAGGTCTCTTTCCTTGTTTTTCACAATACCACCCTTTTATTTCATCTTCCCTCCTCTCTGCCTATTCTTTCAATCCCTTTTCCTGATCTTTTCTTTCATCTGGCTTTTGAATACTAAAACCCCTGAAGGCTCAGTCTAGATTTCTACTTTAATCACTCAGTATTCTACCCTTCGGTGAGTTTTGTTTTTTTTTATCTTCTGTCACTTCATGTTGACAACCTCTGCACTTATATATCCCACAGCTCTTCTATAAGCTCTGGGTCATGAAACCGCAGAAGTCTAGTTATATTCTCACCTGGAATCTCCAGGACATCTCAAATTCAGTATGTACACATCTCTTCCTGACACTTCCTCCATTTTATTATGTAAACGTGGCATTTTCAATTGTCATCCAGCTCAGTAAATGACACAATTATATGAGTATATAAGAAGTTGTGCAAGCCAGAATCACAGTATCACTTTGACAACATTTTCCACTTCCTCCCTTTTCCACCCCTTCTCCTGGCTCTATGCAATGAACAGCGTATGGACCTTGTCCCGATTCCCCAAGAAGCCCTTGTCCTGTAATTTTTGGCACTCTATCTCTCTGCAGTACTCATACAATTTTACTGAAACCCATATCTATGTTTCTACTATAACACCAAATGCATTTAAGTCATGCACCAGTGTTGATCTTTTTCATCATTCTTTCTCTAGCAACTGTATACTTGAAATTTGTAAGTATTCAATATAAGTACTAACAGGGGTGTCCTACCTTTTGGCATCTTTGTGCCACACTGGAAGAAGAGTTGTCTTAGGCCACACATTAAATACACAAACACTAATGAAAACATCTCATAATGTTTTAAGTAAATTTACAATTGTGTGTTGAGTCACATTCATAGCCATCCTGGGCCGCACGTTGGACACCCATGAAGGAAAATGACTTTGAACATTTGAATATTCATTTGAACATTTTAATCAGTTCAAAATTGCTATGTCCTCTCATAGAAGATTGAATTTATGAGCATTTGAATGTCTAAAGCAAAATTTATGTATCTGAGTTTATCTACATGCTCATAGATGAAATGCAAAGATTACATGTGGTTAAGAATCATTGCAAAAGATTGTTTGCCTACATAAAATTCTACAAGAAGACAATGAGAGTTGGTTACAGGGTAAAGCAAATGGATGCTTTGAGATCAATTGTAATGGGAAGGAGAAAACATAGAGTGCTATAGGAGTTGTAAAAAAAAAAAGAAATAGGTGAGCTGTGTAAGCTGATGTTCGAGTACCATATTTATCATCTATCATTGTAAGCTTGGATAATGAACCTCTAATAGCCTGTTTTGTTCACATATGGAGACATACTTTAGCCTAACTATATTAGGAATTATTTGTTTAATTTAAAAATATTAGAGATACTGAGTCTCAAACCCAGAGCTGAGGTGAAGAATAATATTCACAGGGGTTAGCAAAAGTATGAGAAACACAGATGATTTTGTATTATTATTTATTATTTTGTTATTTTCCATACTAATAACTGTAATCTTACTTTTACCCACCCCTATATAAAATTTCATAAGCTAATGCGTTACTCAGCCCAAACTGAGAGACATGGATGTATAAAAGGAGAACACTCACACCCTCCTCTAAGATTGTTGGAAGGAAAAGGCAAGATCAGGTGGGTTAAGAAATTCTAATTTTCAATTATTTTGTTCTTTTCAAGGATACTGGGGACTGGAATCTGTAAACAAATGACTTCTAAAAAAGCAATGCAAAATTTAAAAAAAATCCTGGGTTCAAATTCTATCTTTGTTCCTTAGCAGCGAAAGAATGTGGGAAAGTCATGATATTTCTCTAAGTCTCAGTTTTCTACTTGTTTAATAATAATAATAATTCATATGTTCAATCAATCAATCAAATAAGAGATACTCAATGTCCTTGAAGAAATAAATATTTCAATCAGATAATTTGTCTATTTTTTTTTTGAGCACTGACTTTATGCTTGGTACTCTTCCAGGGGCTATAGCTGTAAAGAGAGAAAAAAAACACATAAACATGGCCCCTATTCTTATAAGATTAAAAATATAGCAAATTGAAGGGTCACAGGTTGGATCTGAGTCAGGGCACATGTCTGAGTTATGAGCCAGGTCCCCAGATGGGGGCACATGAGAGGCAACCACACACTGATGTTTCTCTCCCTCACCTTCTCCCTCCCTTTCCCTCTCTGTAAAAATAAATAAATAAAATTTTAAAAAAGATTTAAAATACAGAAAAATAAATAATAAACGAATCATGATACATGCCACAGAATAAATACAAGTGGCTGAAATAAGAAGTTATTGTGAAGGGGATACTGAATTAAGATAGGGTCATCAAGAGTGTGTTCTTTGGCCATCGTTTCTACTATAAACTCAAGATAAGAGCTAGAAGAAAGTACAGTACACCGAACTGAAAATAGGACCTTGGACTCAGATTATTTTTTAAGTTGAAACCTAGTAGATGAGAAGGAGTCAAACAATGGACAGATTCAAATGTTTTGCTCACCTGATGCTATGAAGGTAACTGCTGCAGCCAAGTTTGAGGAGAGGAGCAGATTTTGCCCTTTCCAGTGATAAGAGATGCCAGGACCCCCCACTGGTATTTGATTTGCACCTTTTAACAAGAAGGTCCTTGACTCTTTTATCATCTGTGGTATTCAGAGACTTCTCACACTGTGTTAATTATATTCACCAAATGGAAATCTGCAATGTTTAGGGGCATCCAACTAATCTCTGAGAAGAAGAATATTGTGGATTCTGTTCCAAAAGTTAGATGCCAAGGTTTACAAGAAAATAGGTTAGTTATATCCAGGCAACATCGTCCAAGTCACAGTCCCATCCATGTCCTCTAAATTTTTGCATTTGGAATACAAGGATCACTCATGTACATATTTATGCAAGTAAACATTTTCATTGCAACTTGCCCCATCCGTGGGTTCACCGAGGCTGTAAAGGATGCCCTTAAAAGCAAGCACTGTTCTGCAATCTCCTAAGCTCTGCTGCATGCTAACAGAATAAGAAGGAATTTGGAATTCATCTCGGAAGTTTTCAGGTCCCCGACTGCACTGAGTCATCTTTTTCTGATTAGTAGAGAGGCAGCATTTTAATAAGGGAGTCTCTGTGGATGTAACATCCTTGCCACAGTCAGAGCGCATGCCTTTGTTACACCCTGCGCAGGGGAGAAGACTGATGAGCAGTCTCATTGAGAGGACAAATGAGTGTAGACACAGCTCTGATCTCAACAGTGTAAAAAGCTCCTGTTGTTATTTCAAAATTCAATCAAACTCAAAGCACTGAACTATAAATCCATATTTATATTACCATAAATAAATTATTTACAATGTTAGGTCTATAGCTTCTATTAAGCCCAAAAGGAATGTTCCAGGATGTTCCTATATCTAAAGGGTATGTGTTGTTCCTTGGTTGATTCATTCATTTATTTAGTGATTCACAAACATATATTTTTGTGTGCCAGGCACTGTGCTAGACCTATGGTGGTTCACAGTGATGCAGACATACTGAATGTCCTGGAGGAATTTAAGGACCTACCTGAAGGAGGAGGCAGTTAGAAAACAAATAATTCCAAGACATATTGAATTATAGATTCCTTAATTCCTTTGAAAAAGCACAGGATATGTGCTTTTCCTTTGCCTACTGAGGACTAGGAGTTGCTATTGGGAAAACCCATTCCCTAAGGAAAGAACATTTAAACACTTACATGGGAGATCAATAGGAACTTGCTAGACAAAAGTGAGTAGCGATGGGGAAAGGTAGGGGTCCTTGACAGACCAGCTTGATAACTTTGTACAGATGACCCCGTGAGGACAAAAGGAACCTTGACAAGTCAAAGGATTGGAAATTCAGCTTCTGTGCAGCTAAAGCTTGGTGAACAAACAATTGAGCATCTGGAAATTGTCTGAATTATACACAAGGCATGTTAAGAAATGTGTGTCCCCATTCTAAGGGCAGTCCGAAGCCACAGGCATTTTGAAGTAGAGGAGCTATATATTTTGAAAAAAAAACCATGATTTTAAAGAAACATGACTCTGAGTGATTCGCTAAAGAGCAAATGTGGATATGTGATGTGTGTTGGGGGCGAAGTGGGGGGAGGGCCGGGGGGGAGGGGAGGTTGTTCCTGAAGTATAAATACTTAACCACCGGGTAAAAGGTCTCCTCCTAGAAGTCAGATAATTTAGCTTAGAGTCCAGCCCCTGGTTACATAAGAGGTAAACAAAACAAACCATTGTAAAAATTTTAAATAACACCAAGGAAAGAAACATTCATTCTGGAAACTTTCAATGAAAACAAATTTCCAATCTTAATCCCGAACAGGGTATTTACATCACAAATACCTATGCTAAACACATATGATAAACATGTTTTACCTGGTTTGCTGGCCCTATGTTTATACCAGTGCTTTTCAAAGTGGGTTCCTGGAACAGTGTTATCAGTATCAAATATAAACTTGTTAGAAACAGAAATTCCCAGGCCCTGTTCTAGACCTCCTAAGTGATGCTTCCAAGTGACTGTGATCCAGGCTTCAGCTTGGGGACCGTTGAAGTTGGAGAATAATTGACTCGTACCAACAATGTTCACAAGCAAATACTGTCAAGTTTTCCAAGTCAGGGACCCTTGGTTACAGTCTATGAATTAATATATGTTCGTGAAATATTCATAGATATTAATGCTAGCAGGGGCTCATGTTTATTTAAAATAACACATTCTACTGATGGCAAACAAAAGTCCAGAGAGGGTGCAAGTCTTGCTCTGGTCACACCGTATTTGAGGGAAAAGACTTTGAGATCAGGCAAACCTGGGGTCTTTGGAAAGGAGAGGTTCTGTCCAGAAATGTGAAAAAAGAAAACCGACATCTGAGAACTTGTCTGATGCCTATACGGCTAGACCATGTTTCTCTCCTGTTGAACATAAAAAAATCTTATAGATCATCAGCATCAGATGAGGTCATCTGAGGCCATAATAAAGCAATACAAAAACATGGTAATTGTACCACTCCCAAAATACATGGGAGTAAGAAGCATCCCTTACTTCTTGGACTAAATGAGTCATTGCTAAACTTTATATTTAAACTTTATATTTAGAGTTATTGTTAAACATTATGTTTAGAATTTTACATTTAGAGTTATAACTCTTTATATTTAGAGTTACTGTTCAACTTTATATTTAGAGTATTGTCTTCATGCTCATCTTTTTCATCTGTAAGTGGGATTTATGGAAATGGTAGAATTTCTCCCACTTCCTGACAGACCAGATTTAGAGCAAACCTGTGCTTCCTTAGACCTTCCTTAAAGTTGCCCAAAGCCAAAACCCTTTAATAGGTTATTTCTAACATCATCTTTCTCAGACACCTCATGGTTCCCTATGGTGTGCATTCCACCTGGTTGCAAAGAGTAATAAACCTGCTTGTTCAATCCCAGTGGCCCACAGGGCACTGGCGATGCTGATAGCGGCCAGAAAACTAGGAGGCTCGGGGAAAGGGTGACTTTTATATGGCAGTCATCTGGTTAGTTTTAGAACGTCTGACCTTTCAAAGATACCATTCATTCTAACAATCTCACATCTCATATTTTTGTCAGCCTCCTTAAAGAGGGACATTAGGATTTCCCTTCTTGATCAATAGGCAAATTGTCTGAACGATAGTTATCAAACTATTCCAGTGGGGTTTGGGAAGGACAGTGGTAGGTCATTTGGGGACCCCACTGAATACCATGCGAAAGCTCTTCCAATGCACCTCCCTCCCACATTAACTATAGTTAGTTAACATAGTGAACTAAAATTCATTTATGGTTGACTGCTTTATTTTAACGATTATGACACAAGCCTGAAAAATCATTCGCTGTGAGAAACTGAATATGCAAGTCGCTTTTAAATGGAGTGAAAATTTTGTAAATATTAAATCTAGCAGTTAATGAGGTTGACATAATATGTTTGCTTAAGCACTTATTAATTTTTAGTGGTGGCTTAAATTTCAAGTCGATAATATTATATGTTTGTTTTTCAGATCTCAGATTTTTTTCTAGACTTTAGACATCCTTTCCCCGCCCCCCAGATGGTTAATATGACCCTGTCTCTGGGATCCCTTGAGGCCCTTCCTGCCATTTGTCCTTAATTAGTCGGAAATATACTTGATATTCATTCATTCATGTATTATATTTGGAAGCCTCAAATGTACAGGGAAGTTGCAAGTACAATATAAGTACACTGTTTTCTCCTGCACAATTCAAAATCAAGGTGCCAACCTAATGCCCACCACTCCATCATTCTTTCAGTGCATTATTCATAACAAACTAGGTCATTCTCCTGTGTAACCCCAGCCTAGCCACCAACCTCAGGAAATCAACACTGATGCATTGCTCTCATCAAATCCTTAGATCCCTCTCAAGTTTTGTCAGTGTCCCAGTAGTGTCTATAGTGGCACAGGAATTCACACATTGCCTTTTGTTAGGTCTTGGTTTCCTTTAGCTTGGAGTATCCCCAGTCTTTCACCAACTTCTATAAACTTGCAATTTTTTTTTGGAGATGGCAGGAAAGTTGTTTAGTTAAAGTTTGTCTTGACTTGAGGCTGTGTGATGTTTCTTATTCACCAGTAATATAAGTCTGCCTTGTTATGAGTAGCCCAGAGTAGCCCAGAAGGATGCTGCATTCTTCTCAATGAACTCTGTCAGGTAACACACAAATTGAGTTTGCCCAATCATCGATGATGTACATTTTGATTGTATAACTAAGGTGGTATGTGCCAGGCTTTTCCACTATAAAAGCTATAATTTTCTACTATAAAAGCACTATAATTTTATATTTGTTATTTTCATGTATTTTGTGGGAAACTACTTTCAAATTCTGTAAATACCCCATTCCTTATTATACTTTCTATCCATCTCTTTGTCTGTTAAAACTGTGAATTCACACTGATACCTCCAATTCCAATTCAACAGAGTTTGTTCCACTTTTCTCCTTTTCATATTTGTAATTTCATTCTCTGTGAGAAGTCTGGCTCCCATTATCCTTGATATAATGTCATCAATAGGTTCTATGACTTCAGGTGAAACAATGTATAATGAAATTAGTGTTACTATAGGCTAATTGACATAAACACTAGTTAGATTACTACAGAATTTCATCAACATTATTATGGAACGACATTGAAGTAAACATCGTTATTCAAGGTCCTGTTGCATATTTATTGAATTAATCATTCCCAGTCATTGTCACTGCCTCTGACTGATCCCCTCTGGGCTCTGAAACTTCCCGCTGTGAGGAACTTCTACATGGAAAGCCCCCTTCCCCTGCCCCATCTCCAATACGCCAACTCCACCTCAACTACCGGCATTAAGGTTAATTGTGTCTTATAATAATAAGTCCAGGAATAGAAGGAGAGGAAGAGGATTAAAAAGAAGAAAAGAAAGTAAGAGAAAGCGCATGAGGAAGGGCTGTCTAGCTTGTTTACATTTACAGTAGAAAACTTTCTCTTCTAGAATTGTGTTACCTCCTTTTTTGCTCACCGCCCCCACAATGAAATCAAAGGTGACCCATACATACCACCTCATCGGGGGTCCTTAGCTCATCAGAGGCTTATGATATTTAATGTGCATATTAAACAATTACAACCACAATGGAACAACTGAAAAATGGTTACTATATTTTATATCTTTTTATTTGTTGGAGGGGGGCCTTCATTTCAGAGTTATAACTCATTGATAATATCATATTCAGTCTTAATGTATTACAGAAATAATTTACTTCCCTTCTAAAGCAACAATTTTTGTGAAAGACGTAGAGCATAGTCAAAATGATCTTCATAAGAAAATCACTTTCAATTATTTATGATACTCTTTCCCGAGGAGGAGGTGGGAGGCTTCAGAGCTGGGGCAATGCAAACTGTCCTCGTCACACAACACAGTATCTCTGCGTTCTGTCAGGAGGGTGTTATCGACCTTCTCTTGCAGTTGGTTGAAAAGATGGAAACCTTGACAAAGTCTCATAACTTATTACTATTGAATCACAAGAAATGCAATGCATTGTCCCTTTACATGCATCCCTAGAGCACCTGGCAAGTGTTCACCAATCTGGAGCATTTTCATTACGAAGCACACTCATTTTACTACTGACGGTAGACGTGAAGACGATAGAACTTCGGTATCTTAAATTCTAGCTGTATTCGCCTTGCCTTTCTACATATCTGAGTTTTACAGTGCCCATGCCTTTCTTATAATACAATAGTAATATTATAAAGTGGAAACTCACTGGTTATGACTGTAAAAGTGTATAGCAAACATTAAGACTAGAGTTCCAAAAATTCTCCCTTCGGATTGTCTGCAAAAATTTTCTTCTAGAATTTTTTTTAATCAGCATGACCTAGCCCTCTTTTATTTATTTATTTTTTTAAGATTTTATTTATTTATCTTTAGAAGGGAAGGAAGGAGAGAGGGAGAGAAATATCAATGTGTGGTTGCTTCTCACTCGTGAGAAGTTCCCCTGCTGGAAACTGACCTGCAACTCAGGCATGTGCCCTGACTGGGAATCAAACCATGATCTTTTGGTTCACAGGCCCATGCTCAATCCACTGAGCTACACCAGCCAGGGCTGACCCGGCCCTCTTTTTAAAACTATAGAAACAGACCCAGAAGGGAAAAAATATGTCGGCAAAAGTGTGATCACTGAAAGGAGCTAAGACTAAAATCCCGGGTACTACACCACAGATGAGGACTCCAAGTGAGACCCCATGTTACAGAAACCTCATGGTTGGACTGTCTACATTTGCAAACTGGAGCATATATACTAACTCTTCATAAAGTAGATAAAAAATGAAAGATGGTAAATTTATTCATGTCTTTCATTCATCTATTACAAAACTCTTTATTTCACCTTTATTCAGTGCCAAATTCTGCATTCGGCACCTAATAGCTCAGACACAGAGGCTTTTATAAAATCATTAGAAAGCAGCCACAGAGACTTCTATTTACAGAGATTTGTTACTAGCACAGTTAAAGAGAAATAGGTACAAAGTTGACTACTGCGAATGAAATTCATTTGTTGGTGTAATAAATTGCCAGAGGCAGTGATATAGAAAATGAGTGCAGAGCTAAGTAAAGCTCTGGGGACTGAACCAGGGCACTAGGTTCTACTCAATTGCGCTAATGGGCACAGAATTCAGCACTGGCTCTTGCTAAAGCCTGCAACTTTCCATCTAGTTAAATGTGGAGCAAACATGATCTGAAATTGTACTTCTGTGTATTTGTCTGTTAATTTCAGAGCTATAAAACGAGGGAGACAGTCCATTGTTTGTGCGTTTGGCATGAACCCAGTTTGCTGAACATGGCGTCATTTGTTACTGTGTTGGGAGAAATCAGTGAAGGCAGAAAATGCTTATAATGGCCATCTTTTTCTCTCAGATTTATTAATCATAGAAAAACAAATTGTATGAGACCCTAACAGAAATTGCAGTTCTAGAACAAGAAGGGAAATATATCCCTTGAATAATTGTTCTTTGTCACTTTGAAAGGAAAATAGACTTATTTGAAATAGTGATCGTATAAAACCTTTCTCCTTCCTGAGACTTTTCTTTAATAATTTGTGCTATATTATGAGCTATTTAAAGATTGACTATGCAGAAACCATGTGTGTGTGGTCCTGGAACTATCTGATATGCATAGTAGTATAGATTTTGTTCTCCATATATTAGTAGATAATCTGAGTTAAGGTAACATCCTTAGAGTCTCCTATCAGAAAGAGATGAATAATTTTGTAAATTTGTGGTGCTTGATGGGTATCTCTTTGATTGCATGTATCTCAGAGTACCTTAATATTCGTCATCTGCTTCTTGTAAAGTACGAACTATATGTAGTAAAGATAAGCAAAAATACTTATTTATATAACAATAATGGCTACAGAATGAACTTTTCAATACCTTGCATATACTCAAGGTGTGCCCCAGTACCCAGCTATCTATACTATCTTCTTAACCATATTAGCAATCTAAAATAAGATTTATCTAAAATTTTGACCTCCAAATCTTAACATTCTGAATTACAATGTACAATTAAATGTACATAAAACCAGTAAAGCAATGATGTTGATAAACCAATCACTATTGTACAATAAGTTGGCAAAGATCGAAGCCTGAAACTTGTTTAGACCAGGAGTCAACAAACGACTCCAGCAAGCTAAATCAACTTGCTGCCTGTTTAGTTTCTTCTTCTTTTTTTTTGTAAATAAAGCTGTATTAGAACACAGCCACATTCATTCCTGAACTTATGGTCTATTACTTCTTTCATGCACAGTGGTAGAGTTGAGTACTTGCAACAAAGAAGGTATAGCCCATAAGGCCTAAAATATTTACCATTTGACCTTCAGGAGAAAAACTTGCTGAACCTTGGTCTAGACTTTTTACTATGCTTTAACAGTAACACTTTCTTAATTGTCAAGTCCTGTCCATCCTACCTCCAAAATGAATGAATTTTCACTTCTTTCTGTCTTCTTCATTATCACTGCTGCAAATTACCCAAACAAATGTAATATCTTCTTAACTGATCTCTTATAGTCCCACCACAATCAACTCACCTTTACTAGTTGTACTGTACAGAGAAATACATCTACCTATTACACGTATTTCTCAGAGCTTAGGAAAATTGTCCAAATGCATTTGTATCATGTATAAAGCTCTTCACATTCTAACTTCAAAATCAGTTAACTTAGCCTTACTCAAATCTTGCATGAACTCAAGTTTCCCCATTATCCAGCTACCCTATATTGTCTTCTTCTCCAGCATCTTGCTTTTGAATATATTGTTTCCTCTACCCAGGATTCCTTTCTCCTTCATCAGCCAAACCTCCACTCATACTTTAAGCCCCTTCTTAAATGGCACACACACAGGGAAACCTTTTCTGACTACCTATAGTGTAATTGGGAATGTTGTCCAATGAGCTCTAACAGTACTTCCTGTGGACCCCTAAACACATTGTATTATACCTACTTGTATCTGATCTATCTATGCGCTATTTTCTGTGATATTATTGTCAGCTTTTCAAGGATTAGGATCATGATTTAGTCACCTAGTCGAGAACAAAAATTGGAAGGCAACAGGTGCTGAATTAGTGTTTGTTTAATGGGTAAATGAAAAGGTCCCATCTGGAATGTCCTAACATCATGAGTCTATTCTATGAAATCCCTGCTGCCATTAAATCACTATTTTAATTTTCTGATTCCCATTTGTTTAATACCACTCTCCCCACATTAAAAGGTCAGCATATCATTTTAATATGATGAGTAGGTGGTAAATGTAAATGTACAAATATATTCACATTTGCAGAATAATTATCTATAATAGCCATCATACAGATAGTGGCCACAGATACATATGTTCATTTATTTATTCAACTAATTAGCCACTGGCTGATTTTTGTATTGCAGAATCTGCACTAAACTTTGGGCATACAATGGTAAGCAAAGCAGGCAATCCTTTCCCCCACAAGGCTAACCATCTAATGGGGTAGACAAAAAATAAAATAAAATAAACCCATATATACATACACCCCCACACACATACATATACACAGTCTGATTAATGTTAGGTCAGAAACCAGCACTCCAATGTAACAGAAGGTAGGAAGGAGTTTGGTCTACTTAAGGAGGTCAAGAAGTTTCTGGGAGGAAGTACCACTTAAACTGAGACAGATGAGACAAACCAGTACCTTTGCCGAGACTATTTTAAACAGAGAGAACAGATTGAATCTAGACCCCGAGGCGAGAAAAAATTTAGCATTTCAAGGAGTGGAGAGAGAGCTTTTCGGTTACAATGTAGTGGTGGGGAGTTGGAATCAGATGAGGCTAAGAGCTAAAGATCTGCTAGATAATCCATGGCCTTGACAGTGAAGTTTAGATTTACTCAAAAAGTTTTAGGCAGCCTTTAGCAAGCTTTAGGCAAAGGCTTAATGTGATCCAATTTGTGTTCTAAGAAATTGTTGTTTCTGGTGGCTCTGTGGAAATAGAATTGGGAGAGTAGAATTTGGGACAGCAGTAAACTGAGCACTGTCCTAATAAAGATGAGAACTGATGATGCACTTGGTCTGGGCTTTAGGGTCATAAGAGTAGGATGGAGAAAGTGACTACATGGAGGTACCATGATGAAAAATTCTAATGCATGATGGCTAGGTATATTTGGTGTTAATGCAGTGGCTTAGTCTATCACACGTGATGCCATGATACACCTTTATTTCCAAGATGGTTCTAGGAGCTTTTTTATTCCATGGTTCAAATGCGCAGGATAAGCCTCATGTGATTAATGCTGAGCAGACAGTAGGTGTGACAGCATGGTTAGGAAGACATAAAATGCTCTCTATTAAAGACAGGCAGTTCCTCAAAGGTACATGTTGTAGATCTATGTAATCATTCATTTAGCATAAGGATACTCTATGACGTTCAAACAAAATGAAGTGGTATACTTTCTGCCTAATTCCCTCTCAGATCCTCCGTCTTGAAACTCAGCCATCTAACATGAAAAAGCTCGGGCCACAGGAAGAGGAACTGGGCTCCTGGCTCTTGGACGTGACTGAGTTCTTGTCCAAATTGCTCTTTTGGGGAGGTCTGTTTACGACAATAGACACTGGAGCCTCTGGTTACGGGACAACTTTCCTTTGTAATCTGAGCCTGGGACATACAAGGCCCTTATTAAATCACTAATGATATTGATGAAATCACGGCAGAATGGATTAAAAAACCGTAATTGTAGAAAATGTTTCATCTAGGTAAATGAGTTCAGATGATTCCAATGACATTAATCTTAGCTATCATTTCTAAGTGTACTTAAATTCAAACATTTATCACTTTATTTGTTATTGTTTAATAGACATTATTTTTTAGGGCAGTTTTAGGTTCATGGCCACATTGAGTAACAGGCACAGATATTTCCCAGAAACCCCTGCCTTCACACATGCCCAGCATCCCCCATTATTAACATCCTAACTTTGTATTTGGAAACATCAATTCATATTCTATAAATCAGTTGCTATGAAAACAAGTTTCATTAAATTATTATTTCACATATTTTAAGTGTATTTTATCAAAGCATGACATACATAATAAAACATGCAAAACTAATAAATACGTGGTTTAATGAAATTTCAAGAAAACAACGCATCTGTAAAGTCAGTACCTACACACAAAAAACAGAACATTACCAGCCTTCCAAAGTCCTCCTCATACTACTCCTAATCTCGACTCCTGCTCTCAAAATAACCACCAACTTGACTTCTAACCTATGTTTGATTTTGCCTGATTTAAAATGTGTGTAACTGAAAATGATACAGGGTGCAGCTGGGTGGGGGGGCAAAAAAAGATTTGTAATGGTGTCCAGAATTCAAAGTGTATAGGAATAATGGAGAGACATGTAAGATGTCCTCACCCCTTCCCCCCACAGGTGTGAGTTGGGGGAAGGGACACATGGAGCAGGAACATGCAGCGCTGTTTTGTACAGCCACAGCCTTGCAGCTAATCCATGGCATTGTCATTTAACATATCTCTAGCCTTTGGTGCGTCACTTGGATATGTTAAATAGTTGTGGCCAGGCTTGGAGCCAGGGGGATGAAGTCACTTCCCCCAAGATGTAACTGGGGGCAGGTCCTCCAAGTTACAGTGCCTGCGTGGGAGCTTGGAGAAGATTGGCTCTGGGACATGGGATGATTACTGCCCAGACTAACGATGGCAGCCCAGTAAACTTGTATTAATACAGAAATACTGGCAGGTGTAACTGATCTTGGGAGGAGTCAGAAATAGGGGTACAGAGGAAGATGGATGCGAGGAATTAAAAGCCAGACACAGCAGCCATTAGGGGAGAGAGCCATGTGATTTCAGCAGAGTGTGGACCCCCTCTTTCCCAGGTGAAAGGGAAAAACCTCTTTGGTAGAAGAGGCCCTCATGGCTTTGGGGTGCCCCCTTTGGCCGCGGGGCCTGGAAAGCAAGAGAGACTTTGACTAGAACTTGGTAGAAAGAACTTTTGCCAGTGGACCGTGAGAAGGTGCCACATGATTGGATTAACGAGAGATCCTGCCTACATGGTGATACAGCTGATGGTGCCAGTGGCCTGAAACACAGACATGTGTTCTTTTCTCGATTTACGGTACCCAGAGCTGGGACAGTGGGAGAAGGGAGCTGTGTGGGTGTAGGTGTATACCCTAAAGGACTTTGATATTTTAATGGAGGCGTTAGGCCTGAATAGCATTAAATAAACATTTCGTTTCCTTTTCACAAGTCTCTGGCATTGAGAGATGTCTTTTCAATTGGCAGCGGACAGAAGAGCCCAGTAGATATTAGTATTCTGTCCTTGGGAGGGGCCCTTGTTCTGTAGCAGTTTTGGGCACCCCTAGGTGGGCCAAGTATTGTATTGCCCCTCCCTCGGACCTCTTGTTCGGTAACAAAAACATACAGCATATTTTCCTCTGTGATTTTCATCGGGCTACAGTGCACACACATGTCACTGACTCCCACTGAGTATGGTCGTCCGCTGTATTGATCAGAACTGATATACTATGCTACCCTCGATGGACATTAGGTCTATTTCCAGCATCATTAAAAATGACTGCTACCAGGAACGGACCTAGGAGTAGAACTGTGGGCTCATAGGCCTCACTTGTGCTGTATTTGAGAAGATATTGCCAGAGCGGTTGTGCTAATTTTGCTACATTACACTCCTGACACCAGTGTGCGAGTTCCTATTGTTCCACATCCTCACCCGTGCTCGCAGCTGCCAGTCTTTTGTGGCTTAGAATCACCAGTGACAATGTGGTGGTACCTGATCATTGGTTCTGTTTGCATTTCCTGGTGATGAGCGCCATTAGCACCTCTTCGTGTGTTTATTGACCATTTGGCCCTCTTCTTTTGTGAAATACCTCTTTACAGACATGCTATTGGATTATTTGCCTCCTAATTGATTATAGTATTTATTTATTCCCATATAGGTGTCCTCCCTGAAGTAATACTATTGCAAATATTCTCCCCTACTATGTGTCATGAATTTTGATCCTCTTAATTAACAAGACTTTCTTGTTTTGAGATAGTCTATTCATGATTATTTTTCTCTTATGGATAGTGTGTTTTAGAATCCTGTTTAAGAAATAGTTGTCCAGGTAATTAAGATATTCTGCTATGCTTCCTTCTAGAAATATTTTACACTATTATGCACAATCAACCTACAACTGATTATTATGTATCAATATCTATTTTTCCATGTGCATATCAAATTTATTATACGTCATTTATAGAAATAAATCATATGTCTTCTTTTGTGCATGACATTTTTCACTCAAGTTAAGGCTTATGAGATTCATCCATGGTATTTTATCTAGTTGTAATTCACTCATTTTCCTAGTGGGACAATATTTGAATATATGAAAATACAATCACTTCTTTACTCATTGTACTTAGAAACACATTTGGGTCACTGCCAGTTAATTTGGTTATTACAAGTATTGCTTTTATGATTATTTGTGTGTGTGTTTGAAAATATGTATACCTTTCAATGGGTATATATATATAAGTCAAATTTATGGCTTTGGTATTATGCACATGTTCATATTTAGTAGGTACTTCAGAATAGTTTCTCAAATGTTTAAATAATTTTATAGTCCAAACAGCAATGTCTGGGAATTTAAGTTGATCTAATTCATCAATCTTCTGGTATTTTTCTGTCTTTTACATTTTTGCTCTTACAGTAGTTAAATGTGGCATTTCTTGCCATTTTATTTTGCATTTCCCTGACAAGTAGTGAAGTTAAAGAACTTCTTACATGTTTACTGGCCATTTGGAAATCCTCTTTTGCAAAGGCCTATTCAAGACAACTGCCAATTTTCTGCAAGGTTATCTACCTTTTTCTAATTGACTTTTAAGATTTTAAAATGTATTATGGATGCAAATCCTTTGTTTCATATATGTGTTATAAACATATTCTCACACTAAATAAGTTTGACTTTTTCCTCTCTTAGTGATGTTTCTTGATTAATAGAATTTCTAAATTAATTGTAGTTTTAAAATTTTAGTTTCTTTTTAGCTCTTGTCCAATTAAAAAAAAAACTCTATTAACCCCCAAATCATGCAGTTATTCTTATCTCACTAAATATTCCAAATACTTATAGTGATTAAAATATCCCACCTTATACTTTATTAGAACCAGAAAATGTAATAATTACAGGATTTGGGCTTGACTAGTTCTCAAAACATATCAAATGTGAGTCTGGATCTATACCAAACTCTCCAACTCTCTTCTTTTTACCAGTAAAACACCTTGAAGCTCTCCATGGCTACAAAGTTGCTAGAGAGGGTATCTCTTACATCACACTTAACAGCTGAACTTTTGATCAAATTTTCTAATGATTTAAAAATGTTCAAGTGTGGGAATGGTTAGTTCTATTACTTTTTTCTTTGCTCTGCGTTGCCCAGAACAGACAAAAGGCCCACCATGGTCGTCTGTGTCGCAAAGAGAACTGAGAAATGAACAAACATTAAACAGGATCCTTCAATGTTTAAAAACTGTCTAAGTGCTGTCAGGGTGTTTCATCTCCACTGACTAAGAATCCATCTTTGAAACGGTGCATGTATCCAAGTGTGAGTTTGATAGAAATTACAAGTACGTTGCTTTTCTTTATGACACGTGCAGAGAGGGAATCACTCAGAGCAGAAACCTGGTCAGTCACATAAACTTCCTGACCCTTTCCCGGCACTCCAGACTAAGTGACTTTGACTGCTATTTGTTCCAGACCAACGGCTTAAAGGCCAGACACAAATGTCTTTTAAATTGCATCTGATTAATAACCCTTAAGAACATATTTGTCACTTCCCGAGACTCCACATGTTGTTCTCCAAGGCCAAACTATCCTGAACGGTTATGGAGGAGAAATGAGGCATGTTGAGTAAGTACTATCAGACCCTGATGTGACTGAAACTCGGTAATCTTTGCTGCTAAAAATTAAACATTATATTCCTAAAGCAGGGATATGAACTGAAACCTTACCATTTTTTCCCTCTAAGTCTAGGGTCACTCAGTAAGGTGCCAACACCAAGGTGTGGATTTGGTAAATGAATAATAAACAATGTATTAGGTCACATAGATGCCACATAGCACAAACCAGATTTGACCAAGTTTTGGCACAATTCCTAAGAAAAACAAGACCAAATTTCTAATTTGAAAATGTTCTGAGAAAGGCAGACTATCATTTTTTTCCTTAGTGTTTCAAGGTCTAATTCTATCTTTCTCAGCAAAATAAGTTTTGTAATATTTTAAGCTCCAGAATACTTCCAACCTTAGAAATCATATTTTCTCTTTCATGAGGGCTCTTTGAGCTTAAAGTCAAAATGGAAGCTATTCATTCACCTTTAAATCCCATAAAAACTCCTCTTTATAAAATTCACTTTTGTCTCACTATATGACTAAAATAAAATTTATTTAGTGTCATGGGAAATGCAGGAAATAAAAATCAATCCCCTGGAACTCTTTAAGCACTTTTCTTGCTTAAGCTCCCCTATTCAATATCTCCCTCTTTGAAAAGATAACAACAGAAAAGCGTTGTTTTTATACATCCCCCGGTTCTCAGGCCCCGGACAGGACAGAGGAAATCCTCCGGACCAATGTCATCCCACAGGAACATAGTGCCAGCCCCAAAGTGGGCCGCATATGCAACGTCACATTGTATGGTTCGATTCCCAGTCAGGGCACATGCCTGGGTTGTGGGCCAGGTCCCCAGTAGGGGGCACATGTGAGTAGCAACCACTCATTGATGTTTCTCTCCCTCTGTTTCTCCCTCCCTTTCCCCTCTCTAAAAGTAAATAAATAAAATCTTTTAAAAAAAAGAACACTTAGCCCTTTTATATATATAATCAATATAAACTAAGATATTTATTTTTATGGAACATCTTCAACATCCCGTGAGCTTTATATGTACAGCCCAGCCTGTCTGGACTGGCCAATTTCAACTACCCAGTAGCTGGATAGTTTATATATAAAGTGGATCATATCCTTTGTGTATCAGAGACCCCGTGGCACAATCAGAATGAAACCCCAAATCCCTAAAGGCCCACTGATCAGACTCTCCGACTAAACTCCTCCCACATCGACCGTCAGGGCCCCTTCACTACGCTCATCCACACTGGCCTCCTGTCTTTCCTTCAAAATCTCCACCCTTGATGCTTCATGGAGGCATTTGTACTTGGCTGTTTTCTCTGCCCGGAATAGTACACTCTCTCTTAATTAACATGATGTTCTTGTTTCAAACGCCACCTCCCCAGAGAATTTTTCTCTAGGTCCAAACCCTATTAAGAAGAACGAATTAAAATCTGAATTATTCTTTCCCCATATCCCATCATTCTCTATCCCATTATTGTTTTCTCCGTTGCTACTGCCACAATCTAAAATTCCAGTGTATGCGTTGACCCACGGAAGGAATTCATCCCTAACCCTATCCAATTAAATAAAAATTCTTGAGGGGAGAGACCACCTCTCTCCTATTCACTGCTGAATCCCCATACCTAAGGTGCTTTGTTGAATAATTAATGAACCTCTTACAGAGAAACAGGCTGATGGATAGGTCTCATTACCAGACATGGGAAGGGGTCACACTCCAGGACACGAAGATTTTGGGGCAGTGGAAGACCGATCACTCATGGAGGTAGGAGTAACCATCTCATCCCCTTGCTTCCATATGGCCCGAGAAATAAGAACTCTGGGGCTCCCGCAGCCTCTTAACCTCTACAGACACCTGTCTTCTTCCCTCCTTCAGGGATACCAGCTGACCCGGGGCTATGTGCCCCTAAATGAGAATTGGGTTGCAAAGGACCATAGTGGAAGTAAAATGCAGTGCAGGGAAGACAGACCAGATGTAGATAAAGGCTTTGGACAAGTGAACCTGAAGACACCGCATAACCCTCTGAGCTTTAGTTCTCTCACCTACAACATGAAGGGGACACAACTGTTCCTCCTTATCTGTGGGAAACACGTTCCAAGACCCCCAGCAAATACCTGAAACTGTGGGTACTACCCATCTCCAGATACACTGCTTTTTCCTGCAATAAAGTTGCATTTACAAATTAGACAAGGAAGAGAGGAACACTAACTAATAGTATAATAGAAGAAACACAGCAATACACTGTAATCAAAGTTGTGCGGATGTGGTTCCTGTCCCTCTAAACACCTTACTGGGCTGCGTGCACCCTTTGCATGGTCGAGTGAGGACAGAAAGTGGGGTGAATGTATGACAGTATTAGACACCGTCTGACGGTAAGTGAGGAGCCCTTCACGGCTTCTCTGTGGCATGTCCAAATTACCAGCATCCCCATCTTTGCACTTTGAGGCCATTAGGAAGTAAAGTAAGGGTTGCTTCACATATCTGAATGACCCATGGACCAAGGTCATGGACACTGACGATGGTGTGGCAACTGACTGTGGGAGAGGGGGTGGGCTGGGCGGAGGAGGGCGAAGGGGGAGAAACTGGGAGAACTGTAACAGAATAGCAATTTAAAAACCAAGGGTTACTTAAACACACAATCTGCAATACCACCACATTCTAATCACCCAGAGGGCTACTCACAGCTGTGCCAAGGGTGTGTTTAGGTCCAGCAACGCTGGACCATGGAACGATTCCCGTCCAGGGCTCCTGAGACTGCATCACAGGACTCAGAACGGTGCACAGCTTAAACTTTTATGAACTGTGTATTTCCGGGATTTTCCATTTAATATTTTTACACCAGTTTAGCCCAGGGAACTGAAACTTCAGAAAGCAAGACCGCGGCTGAGGGGGTGCTCAGCAGTGCCGGAATGATCACACTTCGTCATCCACGTGAACAGCCCACTGCTCAGTGAGCACTCTGCCCCAGGCAGACGTTCTACCTGCTTTCTTTCTTTCTAACTCCTTTTACTCTGAATTTAGTAGGTGTGGCCTGAAAATGTTCTCTCAATGAATTTGGGTAAGGGGGAAAGAGAACTTCAGGTGAGAGAGTCAGGTACATAATCTAAGTTACCTTAATCCGAATGAATCCCCACCTGAAAATGTTAAACATCTTAATTATTATTTGCTCCTCCCCCCTTTTTTTTTCTTATAGAAATGGCCTTTAGGTCTGTGTATGAAGAAACAGCAACTTAGGCTAACGGAGAATTTAGAAAGCCCACAGTTTCCTTTCAGAATTAAATGATAATCCATTAATACTGCATTACTATCATAGTTTCCAATATCTACTTCTTTATAGAAAACCAGTATGACAAATGTGTACCATTTAGTTTACATGTATAAATACATATCAGCATATTTTGGGCATATAAAAGCAAAAAGGAGAGGAAAGAGCTCTTTGGTAAAAAGTAAAAAAATGCCTTCCTTAAAATTATAGAGAATTATAAACTTAGATGCTACCGCTGGAAAATTACACGACTCAAAATGTTTCGCACATACAAAAACAAACCATTTAGTCCTTAGAATAGTTCTCTCTCGGAGAGCAAACCCATCCTTAATTATCAACGGCCCTGTAGAGTGACTTGGGAAGTAAAGAGGTGCTACACTAGTTTAGCATTCTGTAACAGGCAATAAAAAACCTCTCTGGGTTAAGAGTCTCTATTTGTTCTTTTTCTTTTGCAAAGTTGTATCTCCTAAGACATTCACAGGGTGTTAGCCACAGCGCCAAGGAACAGATTAGCTAAAGGTTTATATACAAAGCTCTTTCTCCCTTTATGTATATAAATTGAGGGAAAGAACTAATCATTCAAGCAGTCATTTTGATAATATATAAAAAAGAAGAGGTTAGAAGAATAAATAATGATTAATGAGAATACCATCAGCCAAAAGAGTAAAGGTTTCATTTTCATATGAAAGGACTAGAAACTTACAAAATAAAAGTGTATTCATTTAAAAAAAAAAAGACATTTTCCTGTGCATATGAAATTGCTATGAATTCTTCTAAAAGTGGGACCCAAAATATGCTTCTTTTTAGCTATACACCCAGAATATGGGAAATGCTTTATGGAGTATTTGTTAAAATCAGATTTCAGGCAAGTGGCACATTAAAATGCCCTTTTCTTCTATTTATATGGTTCAGAACGACTAAGCTGATTATTCTTTAACCTCCAAGGCTGGGTTTGGATAACCTGTAGACTTAGCAATGGGCTGTGTTTGCAATGATGAAACCAAGGACAAAGCACTTGGCTTGTATTCTATGAAAATACTTTCTGCTATGGAAGTATTTATCAATTCACACCCTTCAACCTTTGTAAACACAAAACATCTTTTGAAGGTGGCAATGGTTAATGTAAATGTGTGCAATACTCTGCAAGAAGCATTTTGAGCTGTAGCAGTACAAGTCCAGAGTATTGTGAAAATTTAGGGTCACACGCACTAGAACTGGAATCAAAACTCTGCTGCAAACATCTCCATGATCTTGTCATGAAAAAAGATCTCCCTGGATTTTTGTCTCCGGTCAACTTTTCTTAGAAATGTTGATTGTCGAAGCTACAGTGGATCTGGAGAGGGGAGTAAGAATAGAGCAATTTAAAAGCCACAAAGATCCAAAGTTCCCTGTTGTTACCAAGATTTGATTGTTTGAAAAAAAATCTCCTCAGATTGGTGCAAGTATCTGCTTACTTCCCAGAGTTCTGAGACCATTTTACCACCGTCTCTTTGCTTTTATAGACCAGCAAGGGTTAGATTTTCCTACTCTGCCATTTTCAAAGTGCTTCCTCATCTAATCGATTTTATAGTGGGAAAGGAGTCTAAGGTTTTGAGTTGTCCTTCTTGTTGATCTATTCATAGAGGCTCCAAAACTATTTTTCAAATGTACCTTCATAGAGCTGTCTCACACTCAAACATATATGGAGGCAGTACGGTGGACAAAGAATGTGTGAAAAAGATACCCAATTTCACCATAATCACTTACTGATAAATTTAACCATTGTATTACCATATATCCTTGAGGACAAAACAAGTTTCAAGCTACTTAGAGCAATTCTTTGAATTAGGAGCTGTTTTATTAGAATTCCTCTACATTTGGAATTTTGTTTCCTGTTCAAGCCCTGGGTAGCATTTTTAGTCTACTACATAAGCTAAACCTACCAGTGGCTGTGTGTGTGTGTGTGTGTTCGCAAATTTCAAACAACGGGTAGAGTGTTATTGCCAGGGATAGTTTACTTTCTCCTTTGCCTGTTTGCTTTAAGATGACCTAGAACAAATGTTTTATTTACCATCTCTAAGGAGAGTCTTGTTTCCCTTTTCCTCCAGTTGCAGAAACATAGAAAAGTAGAATCAACTAGCCACACAATCTACTTACTTCCAATACTTTAAACCACTGTCTGACCTAACATTAGACTAATCTCACTCAAAGTTTCAGAGCTTAAAGGATTATCTCTGCCTTTAATGAAGAGAGACAAAGTTCTCATCTTTTCTTCCTTCAGCAAGTCCTGATTTCAGTTCATACTTTCTCTGGTGCTTGTGGCAAAGACAAATAGTGTGTGACTTCATTTTAAGTGACATCCGTGGACATGACAAAGGGTGAAAGCATATTCTGAATGGGTGTTTCCACATACTATTTGGATATTGGAGGACATCCCTGTGTAAAAACAGCCTACCAATAACTTATAGCTGTGTAATATTAAAATTTTTATAAGGCATTCATATTCCTTGGCAATGTTATAATATTTCACATTTTTATTGCCAAAATATTTTATAGAGGACAATTATAATATGGAAATAAAATGTTCATGGTTTTATTAATAATTTTATTAACACGTGGTAAACTTTTCTATCTTCTTTGTTCCCAATGGAGACAGGAAGTAACTGAGAGGAGAGGTATTTGAAAAGAACAGAAGTCACTTTAGCCCTGAAATCTTTTTCTCTATGCCTTGTCTTTATCTCTCAATAAGTATAATAATATGACTTCCATTTTTAACTTAGAAAGGCCATTTGAATTGCACAGAAATACAGAAGATAAAATGACAGGCCTCCACAAACCCACCTCGAATGTCCACAGTCTCCCATACTTGATTCGCATGTATCTCTGCAGAATGGGACAGAGGAAGGTCTATAGTTGTGAGTACACAAAACAGTTTTCTCTTGTGTTATTTATTAATTACTTATTATTTTCCACTTGAACAACTGTGAACCTACTTCTCTCCCACCCTGTCTATCTATCCGAAATAAACTATTAAGTATAAGGCAGACATCCTCCACGTACTCACTGTCGTCTTACTAACCTTCTTCTCTTTCCAGGGGCAACTACTGTCATAAATTTAGTGCTTGTCCATGTCTGTACACTTTTTAGTCTATTTATGTTTCCAGGAAAAATACATAGTATTGTTTCCTGTTTTCGTAATTTACAAAAAGTTTACCATACTGTGTGTGTGTGTGTGTGTGTGTGTGTGTCTGCAATTTGCTTCTCACTAGCTTCTAACTCACTACGAACTTATCCATTGTGTACGAGAAGTAATAAAAGTGAATTCAAATGACACTCAGGAACTCTGTGGAGAAGCACATTAAAGTTCCAAAAGCCAAACCAGGCTCAGGAAATGCAGATGTGCGTAGGTGGAGCACATCATTCACATTTACCATCTCAGAAAAGGGAGGAACATACTGAATCCAGCCTGCAAAATTCCACACTAAGAACCTGATTTCTCAATCTCACAGAAAAATAGAACACACAAAAGCATAATCTTTTAGTTTCGAGTACACGGATGAGGACACAAATGTTAAAATGCAAATTATGTGTAAATATTTCCTGTTACAGATCATCTAGTACTTCACACTGTTCTAAAGCATTGGGTGTCTTTAGTTTTACCTTCAAAAATATATATGGAGTAATGTTGCTTACTGCTTATAATTTTATGAAAAAAATGACCAGAATACATGTCATTGATTACTAGATCCTTTTATATAGATCTCTTTAATCTTGGGAAAAGAATCATGACTCTATACCCCTCTGATATTTTCCCTTAGAAGCAGTGTCTGGCTTGTGCTAGGTAATTCTGTTGCCAAAAGGATGGTGTGAAATTACAAGCTGAATAAACGCATGACCCACCCCTAGAATTAACTTGACTGCAAAATCCTCCCAATGTGAGTTGGAGCTGGTTTTCCTACTCTTGTTGGGCCAGGAGTCCCTTGATAAATACCGTTTTTGACATGTCCCTCCACCCATCGAGCCTCTGAGAGCGTATGACTGAGAATCAGAGTGTCTGAGGTCTGGCCTCACGCTGCACAGAAAGGTCAGAGTAGAGGCGGAATGTAAATGCAGTGCTGCTTAATCTGAGTTCTGGGTCATGGCCTAGGTCTGCCCTTGGACTGAAACTCACTAGCGAAACAGAAAACCGTGTTTTGATCAGGGAATCCATTCGAGAATTCGAGTTGCACCCATCAGTTGCATGTTACTTTTTACGATCAAACTACACCGCATAACTTTCCCACATTCTCATCTACTTAATGGATACCTCTTCCTTCAATTTCTTGCTCTTGATATTTCCTCAGAAAATACGAATTGACTTGAATAATGTTCATTAATTCATTGAACAAATATTTGCTTAGAGCCTAAAAGCACAGGCCCCTGTACTAACACTAATTAAAGTAAAAGCTAATGAGGATCATAAATACCCAGCAACAAGAACACAAACAATAAAATTCCTATATTCAACTTCTTTATTTGCCAAAGTCAGTGAAATATCCTACATCAGTCGACTGGTGACTCAAATTATCTATTCCTATAATAAACATTTTTGCTTTATCCAAGGGAGGTCCTTGATGGAGCAGAACGGAATTGTATTTGACATTCATTGGATTTGGCAACTGCCACCACAGCTTAATCAGTTACTCACAAGCGGTTTCATTTGTCTGTATTGTTTCTAAATTACAAGCAAGTCAAAGATCAAAAATTATTCACGTACTTTGGGCTTTAATCAAAATAAACCTAATGGAGTGTATCAGTCCCGTCCCATCCCACAATTTCCTACTCCTTTGTACTCTCAGTAATAATTGCTCCAACACGGCGGATGAGTCCCTCTCTGATAATTCTCCTTTCTTATTTATCAACAATCTCAAAGGCCACATTTCACTGTAGATGATGCCTCCATCTTCGGTTTGTGATTTCTTCCCTTCGTGTATAAAGGGATTGAGAAGAAACCAGAACCACACCTAAAACAAAAGCAAACTAAGAGGACAGCTAGATCAGGAGCAGAACCATAGAAATGGAGATCACATGGAGGGTTAGCAACAGGGGAGTGGGAGGAGGAGAAGGGGGGGAGAAGGTACAGAAAATAAGTAGCATAGATGGTAGGTAGAAAATAGATAGGGGGAGGGCAAGAATAGTAGGGGAAATATAGAATCTAAAGAACTTGTGACACATGGACATAAACAAAAGGGGGGGAATAGTGGGGGAGGGGTGTGCAGGGTGGAGGGGAATGAAGGGGGGAAATAGAACAACTGTAATGGCATAATCAATAAAATATATTAAAAAAACAGAAAATAAAAGGTAAGCATTCTAGATAAAAGAACACTCTTGATTTTCTACTTAATCTTATAAAATGACTTTCTTTTCTAGAACTTTCCCCCTTTCCTTTTAAATATCAACAAGAAAATGACCTTGGCATGATTTCAAACTAAATTATGCACTGTGGTATTATAATATTGTTTTGCAAAAGATCAAAAAAACATTTTCCAATTGAAAGATTGCTCTAAAGGGCAACAAAAATTTTTATAGTTTTACTATTTCAAATCAATGAGTGTATATATGAATATATATGTTATACATTATATATGTAAAGTACATATGTATGTGTGTATACATGTCAATATTTCATATGTTCACATACAAGATGTTCTTTCATTTTGAAATACCATCTGCTGACTTTGCAATAACTTAAAAACACCTAAATTCCTTAATGGTATTGTCTGAGTTTTCTATTTTACTTTTGTATTATTTCTAGACCCCATATATTGGAGGCAAGGATAATGAGGAATTACAATTTAAAAGATTATTCAGTAATTGTTACTAACTACATATAAAAGAAAATCTAAAACATCTATTCTCCACAAAACACAAACTTGTTAATAGTAACAATTGTTACGGGCTTATACTATGTTTATATAGAATAAGATAATGTAATTATACTACTAATATTATTAGTAAAAAATACAAATATTATATAGTATATTTTGGATTCTAATATTATAGCACATAAGATTCAATGTAATATAAAACCCATAGTTCAAATTACTGGGATAATATCAAGAAATTGTCCAAATATGTTTTTGTTCATCTAGATATATAGTTTCTCTACAAATAGTTTAAAAAGCTGCTGATGATGCAGACAAAACCTAGTTACTTCTCAGACAAATCAACAAAAGGCCTATTTTTTTTAAACTACAGATTATAGAAAATAGAGCAAACATTAGTGTATCCTGACTTTTAGGGAAATGAAAATATTTCTTCCATGCCCAAAACTCCCTACTATCTACATCATCTTTCTCAGTACATAAGATCTTTGAGATGCTAAAGGATTTGCGTTGGATCTAATATCCAGGCTTTCCAGGGAAAGACAGGTGTGTGGAGCAGAGCAGAGTGAAGAGGAGGTGAAGATTCCAACCATCGGAGCACTGGGGATCTGTGTGTGTGAGAGACACAGTTTCAGTAGTAGAAGTATCTGATCTAGTGTATCACCAGTTAAGACGTGTTTACTGGCAGGCGGCAGCAAACTAATGAATGATTACCTATACGAGCAACACTGTGAGTTCATAGAGCTGACGGCAGTTTGGAAACTCAGGCTCAAAGATGCGTGCTAGGGTGGACAACCACTGAACGGAAAAAACAGACTTTTTCTTTTGAAGAGTAGAAGTTTGGGCGCCGTGGTGGTAGCTGATGCAGTGAATAACTTTTAAAGGTATGCCACCACATCTTTGCATCATTTGATCAAGGTTAAAAATTCTTAAGTAAGGTTATCCAATTAGCAGCCAGTTCAGCTTTCCACACCCAGGCTCTCTCAGGTCGGAGTGAGGAAGGATCTGAGGGCTCTAGCTGCAGATCCGGAGCGTGCAGTACAACCCCGCACTCGCGTTTCTTCAGACGCAGAATTCCTTCTCAGTATAAGTAAGGAGTGGATACTGTACAGAACTTGTTAAAGTAGCATTTGCCCTGGCTGGAGTGGTTCAGTGGATTGAGCACTGGCTTGCAAACCAAAGGGTCGCCCGTTCGATTCCCAGTCAGGGCACATGCCTGGGGTGTGGGCCAGGTCCCCAGTAGGGGATGCGTGAGTGGCAACCACACATTAACATTTCTCTCCCTCTCTTTCTTCCTCCCTTCCCTACTCTAAATAAGTAAATAAATAAGTAAGTAAGTAAGTAAATAAATAAATAAATAAATTTTAAAGTAGCATTTACTATACTTAGTTCTGGCAGTAAAAAGTTCTATCCTCCATATAAAGTGACACAGGTCACTTTATAATCATCTCCTGAGGTTATATCATCTAATTACTAATTTAGATTGCTTACGGTCATTTTCAATGGCTAAAAAATGCTTCCCACCAGAACAAGAATTTGCTGCTCTTGTTCAATGCTCTGTACCGGCCACCTGGACCAGACACTTGCAATCAACACATAGGTGATCAATAAGTATCTGTTAAATGAATTGATTAATAAATAAAAGAACACCCTGATCTGTGGAAAATACTGTTTCTCCAGTTTCTTCACCCAGTTTAATCCTTTTGAGTACTTCTAACACAACTTTTTGGCCTATTTGCAACCCGAAGTGTGTGTTTTCACTTAGAAGCCTTGCCTGAAGGCATGATGAAGGGATTCCCACCGTGTTTTATACAGAGTCAGCAGTTTTGTCTCTACATCCCCGTGAAGAAAGTGAATCTTTGACGTACGCTGTCTGATGGGCAGTGTGCTGGACATAACTATGAATTTGTGATGACGATAAATTAACTGTGAAGCATCTGGCCCCATTGTGAGAGCCCATTGGCTACACATGACTGGCAGTTACTATGTCAAATAGCATAGAAATAAAGCATTTCTACCAACATAGAAGTTTCTACTGAACAGCACTGATCTAGACCAAACCTCCAGTGACTATTCATCATCATTAGAATAAAATTAAGCATGCTATCCTAACCTTCCTTGTCTGATATATTCTGGATCTTGATTACTTCTTTGACTTTACTTCATACCAATCTTTGTTGTACGCCGTGCTCCATACACACTGGCCTTCCTGGTGCTTCTCCATTTACCAAGTGTAGCTGGGATCTTGAAATTCTTCCCCTTGCCCTTTGCATTCTTCTCCCAACTCACCACACGGCCGCCTCCAGCTTGTCCTTCAGGTACCAGCTCAAATATCTCCTTCCCAAAGATCCCTTTCATAATTATTCCATCCACATTAGCTCTTCCATCCCAAGTTCTTTTCCAGTCCATTACTCTACTTCATTTCCTTATGGTACTTGCCACTTCAGGAATTTTTCTTGTCCCTTTGCTTATGTCTACTTCTTTTGCTCTTGAATGTGACCCCTAGATATTCATGGATCTTGGATATTTTCTTGTTCACAGATGCATCTGCAGAATAGAACTCAGTGACTGCCCAGAGTAGTTACTCGATAACCAGAGTTAAAAAAAAAAATAATGTATTTTCTTCAAGTGAATTGCCCAAGGTCACACAGGTAAATGGCAAAAATAAGAAATTTGAATTCAAATAAGCTCTCCACCTAGAATTGTGACTACAGTAAAGTAAAGAACTATTATTACCCAGAGGAAAAACGAGGAGGAAGATGATGCTCGGGAGACCCCTGGGAGCCCAGTTACAAACTGCCAGCCATCAGGCTGTCCCGTGAAGGAGGCTGGGACCACTGATGCAGCTCACTGAACAGAAATGGTCCAACAGCACCAGTGGCTCCTGGAATTTGGAGGAAGCTGTGCGGTGAGGCCTTGAACTTTGCACTGAAATGTTGTTACTTGCCAAAGGTAGCAACTCAGGTAACCCTAGCCTAAAGCCTAGTGGCAAAGTGCCTGCCACAGGACACCAGGATGGCTCAACTAACAGCAAGAGCCGCACACAGGAGACAGAAAGGAAGGATGCTAGCAGGCTGATCAGAGGCCCATGGCGGAAGGAGACATCATGAGATCAGGGAGTTGCTGAGAAACAGTATTAAGTCGATCAGCCAGCAGCACTAAAGGGGGGGGGGGTCAGAAGGAATTGATGGTGAGTTTCCAGCAGGCACTGAGCACAGCTGGCAGCAGCAGGGAGAGATGGCAGGGTGAGAGGAGGGAGCAGCTAATCAAACTATCTAACGGGCTGATTAGACAAGCAGTGGGATCAGACAGCAGGGGTAGGAGATTCGACTGCAGGGGGATCGGAAGGATGGGCAAAACAAAGACAGGACAAGGTCAGCCAAGGGTCTGGGCACACGGAGAAGCTGATTGGGCAGCAGCAGTCTGACCAGCCAGCTGTGACAGCTCATCGCACAGTACGGAGCCAAGGAGAGGGAGACTGAGGAGGGCCGAGGGGAGGGAGCAATTTATAGAGCCCAGGAATCTTAAGAGTCAGAAAAGCTAATCAAAGCTGACAGCTGCTCCGCAGAGCTGAGGGTGGAGCCAGTATTCAGTTGGCAAACTGCGCCTTTGTCCAAGGGTTTATCTTTCACACCACGAGCTGAGCGTGCTGCTCAGCTGCTTTCTCTACTGTCCCAAGGCTCAGGGGACTATGATTTTGAAGTCTCCTTGACAAAGTAGGGCGAGGCCACCTGTCTCTGCTCCATCAGCAGGGCAGCCTGGACCAAGGGCTGAGGTCTGCTCTGGAACCCTGGCCAGCCTGACTCACCCAAGCACGTCAACATGCAGACATGCATGACTCTCCTTTCTTCCCTTTTTCTTTCTGTCCTTCTTTCATCATCCCCCCCCACCACCCCCCAAATTTTAAATACAATACCTGCCTTGTTGGAAAAGTTGCACAGAGCATTCTCTGACTGTAAAGGTTTAGGTCAAATAATTACATATTTTAAACATGTCAGAAATGTCTGCTCTTGTCATCTCAACTTCAGGTATAGTCACTCCCCACCCTTAAGTATTATAGTATTATGTTTTCCCCCAGGGCCCCCGTCAAACCACTATAGTTTTTTTTTTGTTACAATATACCTATGAAGACACATAATAGAATATTTTAAAGTTGCATGCTTGTGATATGTTTTATACAATGGATTTTGTAAAAGCAAGAAATACATGCAAAACTTGAAAAGCAAAATATTTCCATATTCTCTTTATAGTGTTGTTTTCAGACTTTCTGCTAATATGAGTCACCAACAAACCCATCTGAAATGTTCAGAAGATCAGGTGATTTCCCCTAACCCGTGTTTTCCTTGCCTATGACAATTGGGAATTGAAAGGCACATAGAATAAAATTTATCTTTGCTAACTAGGAAAAGTGATGTGAGATAAGAACTATTCATATCCCTACTTTATGGGAAATGGGGCTCAGAAGGTTCACATGTCTGACCAAACTTACACTGTAGGAGGTGGGTTAACTCAACTGCCACTCCACACATGGCCAATGTGTTTTCAACACAATTAAAAGATACTAGATGAGCCCTGTGTGCTGTGGCTCAGTGGATTGAGTGTGAGCTGCGAACCAAAGTGCCGCCAGTTTGATTCCCAGTCAGGGCACATGCGTGGGTTGTGGGACAGGCCCCCAGTGGGGAGGCACGCGAGAGGCATCCACACACTGATGTTTCTCTCCCTCTCTTTCTCCTTCCCTTCTCCTCTAAAAATAAAAATAAATAAAACCTTTTAAAAAAGACATTAGACAAAAATTTGTGTAGGATTTTATGGCCCTGTCCACTTTTGTTTTTCTTAACGAATAAACTAAAGAAAGCTTTTCGCCGAGTCTTAAACTTCCTGTGCCTTGTGGAAAGCAGCCTGCATGTGGAATGCAACAGGCAAAGTTCTCGCAGGCAGGGAGCTCGCTAGGTCTGGAGGGCGTACAGCAGGTGTGAACTGAGTGTGTCTTTATCCTGCCCCTTTCTCACCTCCTGCATCATCTGGAGAAGGATGTGAACCAAGAAAGCAATTAAACATGGGATTTTTAACGTAGGAGGTAATTTCTTCAATATAAAGTAGAGTCGACACTGCCATAATTAAAATAATGTGGTGCTAGAACAAGAATAGACAGACTGATTAATGAAAGAAAATAAAACATTTAGAAACAAGTATAGGATTTAAATCAGTTATAAAGATTGCTGAAGGGAAGATAAACTTCCTAATAGTTCCGGGTTCATTTCCTGACTATTAAAAACAGTAAGATTTTTTGTGTTACAAAAATATGCCAGGGAGGATTCAATTTAAAGTTGGTTACAATCTATGTTAGAATATACCTTAGCCAACATGCACAAAAAATTTTATAATATGCTTCTCTGGTGACTGAGCATTTTTACTTTCAGTGGGTGTCTGTTACATCATTGTTTATTCTTATAAAAATAAAAGTTTAACATTGAAGTAGATATCAAACGGGAAGTTGTATAAATAACATACAGTATCACTTATAAAAATGAGCTACTATATTATCGCTACTAACGATTTGGGCTGCAAGACTGATACATTACTTTTGTAACTAGAGAGTGAACAAAGCCAGTATTTAAATTAAATACATAAAATACATAAACTATACATCTAACTAACTACTATAAACTACTTGAAGCCGGAAAGGGTACTTTTGCCAATTGTGCCGATTTTATTTCACGTGAAGACTAGAGTGTTTGGCACTGTGGAAAATTAGGGAATGATTTTAGTAGTGTGATAATTGATAATATTAGATATTTATATGTGCCTACTGAGTATGAATCAAAGTTACTTTGAAAATATCTTTGTATCATTGTAATCCTGCTTGACAATGCCTAGGTAAATGCTTGAAAACTAATCCTTCAGTGAAATACAGTTTCCTAACTGTTATTTAAATCTTAACACAATGTATAATTTTTAGCATCATATGATAAACTGTTTCCAGTCTACTTGCAAAGCAGTGAATCAGAATGACTAAGGAAAAGCAATAAACACTGGGCAATTCTCCAGTCTCTTTCTTCCCCAACAAATGTCCAAGGAGAATGGCTTCCCATGTGCACTTTTGAGGGTCTGTTATTATTCCCAGCTTAGCTTTAAGTGAAGAATCAGACTCAGTCTTATTCTGTTCCATTATACATGAGTCTTTCAAAGAAATGGCACATTTGTATCTGCCTGAGATGAAGAGAGAACAGATACAGTCATTTCTTACCGGTTACATGACATGAATCATAATAATTGTCCTGGTTATTGCTTCAAAATACAAAGCATTATATATGAGTCATACTTGGGAGATCTTAAATAAAAAATAGTAAGTAGGAAAAATCCTAAACTTCAGTCTAAAAAATACAATGATTTAATTAATTGCTTTGAATCATGAATAATCTCATTAATTAGTTAGTAATAGTAATTCACAATCAAGCCAAAGAAAATGTGGCCAGACCTGTTTCATTATAATCAGTGTGCTCACTTCTAAGGCATATTGATCATGAGGAGTAATATGGCTCTGGCCTGGGTGGCTCAGTAGATTGAGTGCCAGCCCATGAAACAAGGGGTCGCTGGTTTGATTCCCAGTCAGAATACATGTCTGGGCTGCAGGCCAAGTACCTGGTAGGGGGTGCATGAAAGGCAACCACACACTGATGTTTCTCTCCCTTTCTTTCTCCTTCCTTTCCCCTCTGTCTACATAAACAAATAAAATCTTAAAAAAAGAAGAAATAATATGATTTGGCAATCTAATCTTGGGCATATGCACACAGGAGACAGTTAATCCCTAACCTTATCATTCTGAAGAAGACCACCATCAATATGGCAGATCCTTCCAGTTAAGATCTGGTTGCCTGCTGTTTTTGTCGTTGTCACTATTTTTCACTATTGAGAATGGAATGGTGTCAAGGGAGTTCATGCATTTATAACACTGACAGTTTAGGAACATAGTGCAAGGACATGGATCAGACAGAAAATAATTGGTTCTGGGACTGAATCCAAATTCTCATTAAACCAAATGTGCTAACCCATTAGATGGGTAATATACAAATTCATAGTTAGGTTGATGGAGAAACATCCAGAGCAAGAGTGGCAGACAGCAGATACTTACAAGGCGAGGAAGGTTTCATAAACAAACATATTGGGTTGCAATCATTATAGGATGGGAAAAAGTATTAAAAACAACTTAAGCCTTAAAATGCAATTAAAATAATTGTGTTAGAGAGTGGGAGGGGATACTAAAGGCCACGCTCATTCCAGAGGTTGTCGGTACTGATCTGGCAAAATGACTAGTGTGTGCAAATGCCTCCCCCCAATACAAGGGACCCAAATACCACCACCTGTGACAACCAAGTCTGGGACCAGGTCTCCTTTGTACTTGACTCAAGAGGCCGGGCGCTCTGCCACTGGCTGAGGAAAAAAAAACAAGATGCAGTCCCAGTTCCTCACAAGCTAATAGCTCAGGGAGTTTATAAGTTAATGTATAATAAATGGCAATTAATTCTGAGAAGCTCTATAATAAGTGAAAATACAAGAAGAGGGGCAGCTACTGAAATAGAGCAAGTGACATCTGTGTTGAATCATTGTGTATAAATAGAAATTATTCAGCGACGAATGTGAGAAGGACCCAGTGGGAAAACAGTGTATTATTACACTTACTAGTGATTATCCTTCAGATCATTCCCTTCCATTCCTCAAGCTTCAATAGGTAGATAGATGGTTGATAGACGGATAGATGGATAGATAAATAGATACTCAGTAAATAGTTACTATACAGAGAAGCATAAATCACTTTTTGAAGCCAGCCAGAGCTGTTTTCAAACCCTTTAGAGGCAGCCAGAACTGGGATTCAAATTCTGCATTCTGAGTTTGTTATCTCTGTGACCTGCATTATGTCGCTAACTCACTAGGTATGTTTCCTTGTCTGTGTGGTGAAGATAATAATAATGACCCATATTGCTGTCATCTGGCTCATGTCATGTGAATGATGCACATAAAATCTAGCTTCTGTAACATAAAAGGCATGCACGATTTTGAAAACATTCCCTTATCAGGGAATATATAACTCAATCTCCACAGTTGGACCAAGAGAACTGAGAGCAAACGAAGTATACTAACTCATCCACATCATTACCCTGGGCCACACTGGGAGCTTGGAGGTGACTCCAAGGTGCCAGCGCTGGGCTCAGGGCAAGGGCATCAGGAGGGGAAGCTGGGAACGCTGGCGAGTTGCCAGCAGGAGCCTCGGGGCTAGTGTTTCTGAGCATCGGGGAGAGCCAGCTGTGTGACTGCTGGGGTTTTCATTCGGAAATGTGGGCTGAGATGATAGGGTTGATGTTTCCTGTGTTGTCTTTCGGCAGAGCGCTGATACACTTCCTTGTCACCTGCACCGGATCACCCACATGGTCATTTTCTCCTGTGGCATCATTTAGAATTAGAGCCTTGACTCTGTCCCTTGGATGAATGGTACAGAAGACTAAAGTTTTTAGTACTTTAAACAATTTTTTTTGATTAAAGATTACCTTCCATCGGGCCCACATGACATAACTTTAGGGAATTTTAAAACTCTAGGACAGACTAAAGTTTCTTGGCAAACAATGTATGTTTGTTTTTTTAGGTGGTTTAAGATAGAAATGCTAACCTGAGCCTTCTAGAAAGACACTGTTATTTAATATGGCCACTCTTCAAATCTCTAAGTCAATGCTCTGTGCATGGAGGCTGCTCGATAAACATTATTGTGTGTTCATTACAATGGAATATGAGGGTTTTCTTTGCTTCTTACCCCCTTTGCTAACCTGGTGATAGAATAAATGATTCATTTATTCCTGTGGAAGTTGGGCTAGTAATATCAATTGTAAAAATATCTTGCTACCCATATGATCTCCTAACTGAGAATGCTAGCATTTTCCCACACATCTGGAATACATTGGCATTGTCAATTCTTTTATAAGTGGCAGGAAAAACATACTACTAATAAATAATATAATTATATTTATATGAAGCAATGAAAAATCTGAAGATGAAAAATCAGATTTGCATTTGTACCCCAACTTTGATACTCATAATGTGGCTCCGGGTGTGCCTTTGAACTCTGCGGACACTCATTTATCAAACTTTTATTGAGCACATATCATGGTCCGGACCCTAATCTAAGTATTGCCCTCACCTAAATTCACCTCTTTTTGGAAATGAGCATCAAAATGATGAGGTCAGGCATGGCCCACTAGGACAACACAAACGTGTGTTTTAAATGGGAACATTTTACAGAGAATGATTAAGTCGTGGACACAGTCGCTTTATCTGTCTGTTCCCTGAACTGGGAACAATGTAAAGCAAAAACCACCTCCTGCCTCATGGAAGCCTCCTCTGGAGCCATGAATCCTGCTCAGGAGCTAAATTCTATCAACCAGATGGCCGGACCCTGGAGTCAGAGGGACCAGGAGGGGTTTTTTTGTTTGTAGAGGTGAATGTGGAAGGACTAGACTCCTGAGGAATCGGTGACTAGCAGACCCAAGGCCAGGAAGAGTGTGTTGACCCTCAAGGCCAGCGCAGCGAACATCAGGGACCTGGACTTCACGGTCACGGAGCTCCCTCCCCTCGCTCTGCCCTGGCCCAGGGCACAGCCCCCAAACCTTATTCTTCAGCCTCCTCAGTAATTCTCTGAGCTTTGCGACATCCTTTCAGTGCGTTTGTTTTCTGTGTTCGTCAGTCAGGGATGTTTTCTGCTGCTGCATTCCTGACTGATACAGAGGGAGCAGTTAACACTTGGATGGTTTCAAAATACACTTATACCTCTGGGAGATACTATATAGTCCCCATCCTGGGCCCAGGAGCAAATAACAAAAGTGATCTTCCATTCCTGCATGGATTTTCTGACCTCTCCTCAATCACAAAGGACAGTCTCATTCTGACCTCTGACCCTTCCGCTGTGAAGTTCTAGGGCAGAAAGAAGCAAATAAGAAGATATAAGAGTACGCTGGGCAGTGGTCCTAAGGTGTGTTTTACGAGAAATAATTTCCTTGAGCTGCTCCCCCATGAATAAATGGCTCAGGGACCAAATACGTTTAGAAGAGGCTGCCTATCGTGTCTTCTCTTGGAAATACGCAAACAATGTACACATAACCTCTATGAGGGGAAGTAGTAAAGAAATATTTGTAACACGGTGCCTTGTACCTAAACTTGTTTTGGGGACAGTATGGACAATTATTTTCTAAAACACCAGTAACACTCTAGCATTATGCTGAGTACATCTTTAGGCGTGAGTCTAAAATTCATCTTATTTAGTCATCTGAAATGAGATAATCCTAGAAGTATGCTATGCACGGTAGCAGGAGAGTGTGGGGAGGGGATGCACATCGCGTACCCTGTGCTAAGAACGCAGTCTTACGGACATCAAGGCATATCTCTTCTGCAGAAAGCTGCTAACAACCCCTTTTCACCAGGGCTGTACTAAGAAGTCCCTGAAATGATTTATATAAAACCCTTAGCACACTGTCTAGCACCTAGGGAACAATTTCTGTTGTCACTATAACAAATGAAATGGGAAGTGTCAAAAATTAAATTATTTAATGACTGATAATGACCTACTATAAGACCAGTTGTGTAACAAGTGGTTAATAAAGAGTAGCAAGTTAGGTTACCTTTCCCTCGTTGGTAAAAGCAAATTTGACTAAATAGAACGGCTACAGTTGTCCAATCCCCTCACTAGACTGTGAACTCAGGGAGGGCAAGGAGCTGTGTCTGCTTTGGGTCAGCTTATCCCCCCCAATACAGCACCTAAAACACTATGTGTACTATGTTTTTGTACCAGTTGAGTAAATATCTCCCTGTCTTTATTAACTCCACATAGCATACAATTGAGACTCTTCATTCTTTACCCTGTACAAATACCATCAAAGTAAAATATCATTAAAAAACTCATCTTCTAAGATTGACTGCATTACTCACCCAGTTCCCAAACTGTTTCTCACTTCAACTTCCAATAGGTAGCCACAGGCAAAGACACGAGAATATCTTGTTTCTGCCTGAGTTAAGTAACACACATCAGCCCGTCAGCGAGGCTGCTGATCAAATGCTTGGTCCTGACACATCCGAAGCCCCTCCCACTAAGCAATTTTCCACAATTACATCCACGCCTACCAAACTGCTATTGACTGCAGGGGAAATCAGACTCACCAAGTTTACAGAATTTCCTTTCGTATACAGATGACAGCCACACAAACAAGAACAGATCAATTGAAGACGCTGGCTTCTCGGTCCAAGAGAATGGGCCGGGAAGATAAGTTCATGTCAAAATTGTAAATAAAATCGATAACAAGAACAAATCCCCATCAACAAACCCAGAGTATTTATTTTATGGTGTGTGTTTTGCAAACTGCCAAATTCCCGATATTTGTTCTCTTCAGTGCTCTTGTGAGGACAACAGCAGGAACAGCTCTCATGGTATACACTCACGAAAGCTCTCTCACCATCACGCCTCTCAGCATCCCTTCAACTAGCTGGTACGGACTAATTTTTTTTCAAAGAAAAGTATCTGATCATTTCGGCTCTTTTAAGATAGTTCAATGCTTCCCCGAGGTCTCAGAAAAATGATCCAAATTACTATTTTGGTTTGCACAGTCCTGTCAGACACCATCTAGTCAGGACAGGCTCTGTTGTGTTACAACACGAAACAACCCTAAAATATAAGTGACTTCATTCAGAACATTTTTATTTTCTTTTATTTACACAGAGTTGGCCACAATGGCATTCAAGCAGACTTCTAGACCAACTGTCCTTTACACAGGGACCTACATCCAAGCCACGTAGCTTTCTTCGCCAATACATACGAAGCAACTTCATGCATCAAAGGAGTAGATAATTGTGCATGGCCTCTGAGGACCTCAGCCCAAATGTGATATTTTTTCCCGGAGCTCACTCACCCAACTGAAGGGGAGGAGGGATATGTATGTGAGCAAACGGACATCCGAGAAGCAACACTGTCCCTTCCTCACTTCCTTACCTGTTCATCCTTCCCTCTACCCCGCTCCGACCTGCTCTGAGCTCTTAGCCATACACTGTTTCTTCAATAAGCCACGCTCCCTCCTCCTACAGGGCATGTGCACGTTGACCTGTGTGGGGAATATTCTTTCCTATCATATTCCCCTTCCCGCTCCCCAACCACTCTGCCTACTTGATGTTTATTTTCTTGCAATCTCTGCGCAGTATCACTTTCTTAGGGAACTCTTCCCCAAATGGCTCCCCTCCCCGACCAGTACCATTATAGATAGGTTTCCTTCAGGAGGCTCAGCCCGCTGTGCACACCTGTGTGCCTCAGTGCAACCGTTTGACTAAGGTTTGCCTACTCCCCTGTAGTAATGACTGCCGGAGATCAAGAACTCTCTTGATTTTGATCAGTTTTATATCTCCAGCATGCAGAAAAATAGTGGGTGCCCATGAACTCAATAAAGACCCGCTATGTGAATAAATGATGAAGAATTTGCTCTTCAAAGAGATTATAACAGATGACTAAATGCATTGCTAATTAATGACAAAGCCAAGAGGCTTGCTTATGTCTTCTGACTCTAAATTCCCTTCTCCATGCATGGCTCACCAGCAGGCCACGTATGGAAATGAGCAGACCCTGGTGGGGGAGGTGCCATTGCGCAGAGAGCCTGTACTCTCAGAAAGAAAAAAAAAAAGGCATTTTCACCATCTGCTTTCACGGAACCCACAAATTCCTTAGGCCTGGAGATTTGGGGGGTGTGTCAGTTAATTACAAAGTAACCTCTGTCAACTGGAAAAGAAGAAAAGGAAGTTACTGTTAGTGTCAGCCAAGAGAGCTTTCAAACTTTGGAGACAAAAACCAGTGCTTGTTCTGTGGCTTCTGTAGTCCTTCCCTTTTTACTTCAGGGGGTGGGGTCAGGCAAATCGTGTTGCCTCGTAATGAGTCACTCTTGCTAAAAACAGAAGTCTGTTTTCATGAACAATAGTGATTGTTCCGGCTTGATAGTCAGGAAGGCTGAAAACCAGCTCCAGTGAGTGGAGAGTTTTTTTCTGTTTCTGCAGATCGCCTGATACAGGATCAACTCTCACTGCGAGCCAGTTAGTTAAAAAACACTGTTTTCTAAAAGTATATGCACACTCAATTACAAAAAGCATTTAAAATATTTTAAAAGCACAAGAAGTAAACCCAATTTCATTTGAAATGCTGCCTCACAAATACCATAATTACAGCCAACATTTGGGCCAACGTCCTTTTACATGGCATCTCTCCACAACCCGCATCTTTACTGAGTTGGACGTCTTCAGACGGACAACCAAAAATTAAATTGTTTGGGGCTGACATATGGAGCCTTGAGTTGGAATACTAACCCTGCCACCCAGCAGCTGTGTGACCTTGGACAATTACTTAATTTAACTGTTACTTTCTCCATGTGTAAAATAGTGTATTTGCTTTGAAGACAAAATGAGATAACTTATGTAAAGGACCAAGGACGATGCCACACATTCTCAAGCATCTGAAGGGGAAAAAACCCACAATTTCATTTTCCTAGTGGGATAGAGATGGGGCCGATCTGAAGCAAAGCTTGGTGCACCTTCACAAAGGGGAAGGTAGGGGGCGCCGTCCACAGACATCCCCCAGTGAGTGCTGTCAGGCCCAGTGCCTGCTGCTTCTTTCTGATAAAGCAATAAGAGTGCTGAAGCCGAACTGGATTTCAGACAACTCGGAGGTTTCAGTTACTGAAATTATCTGAAAAGTCATCCTCTGCCAAAATAAGCCATCTCTGTATTATGTGAAGACAGAACTATCATTTACTGAGCAAAGTGCAAGGCAGGGGATTTTAATGGGTCCTTTACGGTCATCATTTTACTGAATCCTCTCAACAACACTAAGAGGAAGTTGCTGTTGGTAACCACGTTTTTCGGATTAGAAAACTTAACCCTACCAAGCTTAGATGACTTGCCTAAGGATTTACATGTAGTAATGGAGCACCTCAGAGATGACCCCAGGTCTGGCTGACTACAAACTTTGAAGTCCTAAATCACTGAGTACTGCCGTTTTGCCAGGCATTGGAACATCTGCATTTATTTTTTTTTAATCCTATACAAATGAGTTTCTAAGAGAACAGTTACAATTTTAGAAGCAAAGTAGAAAGTCTTCTTCACAGACGACGAACTTAAGAAATCAGTGACACCCATACCACACGTCTTAATTATATGACATGTCCATTAATCAAACATCACATGGTTCTTGTAACCGTGTTTCAGTCCAGAGAGTAGATGTGACAATGCCTGTTGGGCTTGCCTAAGAGGTTAGATCGTAGGTTCACTTAGTTTTTAGAAGAAACGTGTAGGCTTTTCATACTTTAAATTCAGTGTTCTCTACAGCCCATGGCAAGGTCTTGGCAATGAAAATGAAATTTGAGAGTCAGACCAAAGGAATTGAATGTTAGGACTGTGGGTTAAGACTTGTGGTTTATGTTCATGCAACAAAAGCAACGGGATCGCTAATAAACAGAGAAAAACCTCAAAAAAAAAATTCAGTGTTCTCTTTACAATACGGCTTTCTCCCTCCAGAGAACAATCTTAAAGTATTTTAAAACTCTTTAAAATACATGCCCTGGAGCAAAACATTTACAGAACATTAAAAATATATCTATTTGGCTGTAATATATACATAATATATATAATATATTTGTATATATTATATAATTATGTATTATATAATATATTTGGCTATAATATATAATATATATCAGCTAAGGGAGGTCTCTGGTTTGAGAGAGCACCATAGGGACCTCAAGTAGCTCTGTGTAGGGATTTACAGGATAAGCTCCTAAGTGAGATTTGGTGTTGGTGCCGCTTTCTTGGATGAAGAAAACCTTTTCCTACTCATTTTATGAGATCTACATTTGATGCTAATCAGGGACTGTTTTTGTGAGAAATCAGAATGACTGCCTTCATCACAACGAATGATATTTGACTTGAGAAAGAAAATGTAATTAACTGACTCACAGAACAATCACTCTAAATTAATCAAGGGGAGACAGACAATTCAGAAGGGGAAAATCCATCAAGAACACGCCAAGGCAAACACTGTAGAATCATTAATACCCATCTCACAAGCCTGAATGCTATAGACCCTTGTCCACCAGTCACTCTCCCTTCTCTCTGCCACTGGTCCATGCAAAAACACAACTTACCAAATTTTTCTTCTAACAACTGAATTTGTTTCTCATTGCGGGGCTTTGTGGATGGTCATAATGGATTGGTGCTTAAATGAGAATTTATTAATATTAAAAAAGATTTGCATTAAAATATTTAACCTTACTATGCACTTCTATTTTGATCAGAACTTATTTAAACCTTTATGCCCTCTTTGACTGACTGACATCCTGAGGGGTGACTATAACATTTCAGTAGTGAGGTAGCCCATCCAGCCCAGGTTGGTGGAGTAACCAGAATGTAGCTAAAAAGAAGATTAGGAGTAAAATGTGAATCCTACCATCTTTCAACTATATGTCAGGAGCAAGTCACTTTACCTCTCTGAGTCTCAGTTCTTTCATCTGCGAAATTGGTGACTATCCGCAAACCAGAAAGTTGTGAGGTTTAATTGAAGTAATGGATTTAATTGTTTTGTAAACTCTAAAGTAGTAAATGAATACAGTTTCTGAGACTGGGAACCATAGATTCAAACTTTGGTCCCTGCAGTGTGTTGGCTATGTGGTCTCAGGTAAATTGCATCCCTCTCCGGGGAAAGATACAGGGGCTGTAAGAGGGTAAGAATAGTTCCTTGCAAGACTGTCATGTAAAACAGCAATAAAGAACCAAATGTAACATATAGTTGTCCCTCAATAAAAGTGATCATTATTGTTATTATTATTATATCCAGTAAGTTGATACATTTCTCCACATCGTAAGATTCTTAGATAATAATAGAAAGTATAAGATATAAACCAAGAAATCTTGGGCAGAACCCAAGAAAAATCATGGCAGGGTTGAGAGAGAGGAGCTTTCTCAGTTCTACATGTGATTATTTGCACCACATACATTTACATATTGGACAATTTTTGCAGGGTATTCGCTTTCGGGCAGGCAAAAAATGTTAGACATAAGCTTTGCTGATGGGGAAATTAATCTCTAGTTAGAAATTTATACTTACATATGCATTACACATGGATATGTGCATTATCTACACATGTGTTATATACATATATGTAGTTAATATGTATTTATGTATTTGTATGCACACTGAATTAAATATTCATTTAAAAACTAAACAATAACAAGTCACAAGACAGTATATAGGGAAATGAAACAACTATGACTGTCGAGAAATACTTCAGTATAGGAACAGTGCCTGTTTTTCTCTGTAATGAGTGAAATCTTTTCACCTACAGAGTTTTCTCAAATATATTTATTTCGTAAATGAGTCTACCAGTGCAGGGTTCATTGCAATAACTGGGTTTTGAGGACTGGAATTGAGCTTCATGCCTTTGTCATTCTCCTGTCTTCCCTGCTTACCTGGGATACAGATAAGGGAGAGTTCTGTACCTAAGCCTGTCAGGACACATCAGCAAAGCTGGTATCCCTCACTCTGAAAGCCGTCCAGTGTTACCCCCTTGGTCTATGATTTGGCAGAAGGGCTTCATCTTGCTGCTCCCTGGTGAGCCCCTGCTCATCCTTCAGCCTCTCATGTAAATTCCTCTTCCACTTGGAAGTTGCCTCAGAACTACTCCAGTAGAATGAATCATTGATTCCTTGGCTGCACTTCAATCATCAGTTACTATATTCCAGGGATCTGGTTATCTATCTATCTATCTATCTATCTATCTATCTATCTATCTATCTATCTACCTACCTACCTACCTACCACCTACCTAGCTTCTCCACTAGACTGTGAGTTTTTCCAAGTCAGGGACTGGGTTTTTTTCCCCCTCTCTCTTTTTTTATGTCTGCAGGGACAACATGCAGTAAGCCCTTTACAATTAAATTGGTAGTCAGATCTTTCCAACAACCTTTATCTTAAATATCTCTAGAATTACAAGAGATTAGAAAGAAAGCATGTGTGTTGAGTAATATCAGCTCATATTACTGAGTACTTATATGACAGGTATGATATTGTTATTAACCTCATTTTACAAGTGAAAAAACCTAAGCTCATAGAGGTAATGAGGCTGGTCCAAGGTTATATTCTAGCTGTCTGTATGAGCTGGAGCTGGGATCCGATCATGGGTCTGTCAACAAGGGACCATTAGGTCAAGCGAGAGCTAAATTTAGGTAATCTGCTCAAATGCCACTATGCTCAGAAAAGGGCACCAGCGTGGTGACTCAAACTGAGAAAGTGTCAAAGCTCAGTGCACAATGAGAAGAAAATAAAGGTAGACAGAACTACCCACGTTGCTGTTCTTAACAAAACATGTGTTTACTTATTAATGAAAATGCAAAAGAGTTTGCTCTATTTGGCAAGGTTAAGACAATCTGGTTCATAGAAATTAAGACGCTGTTCTGCAGTTTTCACAGAAAAGAGCTAAAATAGAACTTTTGACTGCTAACACAATTGTACGAGGGAGATAATTATTTTGGTTAAATGTCACTAACAACTAATGGGGAAAATTTCATTTTTGCTAAACATGGAAAAATATGTGACTAATAAATACATGATAAAGGCACCTAATTATCACTTATTAACAGGGGACTTTTAAAGCTATGGTTATATCTCTTTTTCCATTTTTAATAAGATTATTTTATTATTGCTAGGTTTTAAGTTTTTGATTTTTTTAAAGATTTTATGTATTTATCTTTAGAGGGGAAGGGAAGGAGAGAGGGGAAGAAATGCCAATGTATGGTTGCCTGTTGTGCATGCCTTGCTGGGAACTGGCCTGCATTCCAGGCATGTGCCCTGACTGGGAATCGAATTGCAGTTGTTCGGTTCACAGGCCCATGCTCAATCCACTGAGCTACACCAGCTAGGGCAAGTTTTTAATATTTCTTATTTTTTATTATATGTTATTGATTATACTACTATAGTTGTCATGATTTTCCTCCCTTTGCTCCCCTCCACCCAGCACCCCTCACTCCCTGCGGGAATCCCACACTATTCTTCATGTCCATGGGTCATGGGCATAACTTCTTTGGCTACTCAATTTCCTACACTGTACATCCATCCTTATGGCTGTTTTGTAACTACCCATTTGTGCTTCTTAATCCCCTTAACTCTTCACCCATTTCCCCACATTATCTTCCCATCTGACAACCATCAAAACACTCTCCATATCCTTAATTCTGTCTCTGTTCTTCTTATTTGCTTAGTTTGGTTTTTTTTTATACAATTGTTGATAGATATGTATTTCTGCCATATATTGTTCATAGTTTTGATCTTCTTTTGCTTAAATAAGTCCTTTAACATTTCATATAATAATGGTTTGGTGACAATGAACTCCTTTAGTCTTACCTGGTCTGGGATGCTTTTTATCTATGTTTTGATTCTAAATAATAGCTTTGCTGGGTAGGGCAATCTTGGCTGTGAGTCCCTGCTTTTCATGACTTTGACTATTTCTTGCCAATCCCTTCTAGCCTGCAAAGTTTCTTATGAGAAATCGGTCTTATGGGAACTCCCCTGTAGGTAACTAACTGCTTTTCTCTTGCTGTTTTTAAGATTCTCTCTTTATCTTTAATCTGTGGCATTTTAATTATAATGGGTCTTACAGTGGGCCTGTTTGCATCCCTCTTCTTTGGAACTCTCTGTGCTTCCTGGACTTGCATGTCTATTTCCATCATCAAGTTAGGGAAGTTTTCTTTCATTATGTTTTCAAATAGATTTCTAATTTCTTGCTCTTTCACTCCTCCTTCTAGCACCACTATGATGTGAATTTTGGACCCCTTGAAGTTGACCCAGAGTCTGCTTCTACTATCCTCATTTTGGGGAATTCTTTTTTCTTCTTGTTATTCTGATTAGTTGTTTTTTGCTTCCTTATGTTCCAAATCACTGATTTGATTCCCAGCTTTATCCACTCTACTATTGTTTCCTTGTAAATTGTTCTTTATTTCAATCATTGTATCCTTTATTTCTTACTGGATCTTTTCTATGCTGCTGAGGTCCTCACTGAGTTCCTTGAGCATCCTTTTAACCAGTGTTTTGAATTCTGCATCTGATAGATTGCTTATTTCCATTTTCTTCAGCTTTTTTTCTGGAGTTTTGATCTGTTCTTTCATTTTGGCCATGTTTCTTTGTCTCCTCATTTTGGTAGCCTTCCTATGTTTGTTTCCACATATTAGGTAGAGCTACTTTGACTTCATGTCTTGGCAATGTGGTCTAAGGTAGTAGGTGTCCTGAAGGGTCCAATGTCACAGCATCTTGTACCACCCAAGCCGTGTACTTGAGGTGAGCACTTTGTGTCGGATGAAAACTTTATCCTCTCATATATGAGCCTCAGTTACTGTTGGCAGATCAGTGGTGGGGGGGCGGTGATTTACCCAGGCCGGTCAGGGGCAAGGACTGGCTGTGACCACTTACCAGCAAACTCTACCCTGCCTGGAGGATCAGCTGTGCAGGGGCAGGGTGCTGGTGCTCCAAAGTGGTCTGCAGCTGCCCACTGGGTGAGCTGGCCCTGGGGTTTCTAGTCTGGGTGGATGTGGTTTCCTTAATTCTTTAGTTGTCGGATTTCCATTCAACTCGATTTCTGACAGTTTTGAGTGATGGTTGTTTTATATTTTAGTTGTCATTTTGATGTGATTGTGTGAAGAGGCAAGCCATGTCCGCCTGTGCTGCCATCTTGACTGGAAGACCACTTCTATTCTTGATTTTAAAATAGAAATGTACATTTAAAAGGAACGGCAGACTTCTGTCAGAAAGGATGATGAAGAAACCCCAAAGCGTAGCCTATTCTTTGTGAGTAAACAGAAAATGAACAGCAGGCTCGCCAAGAACTGAAGGTGTCATTGGGAATTCCCTCCCTTCTTGCCTTGCATCGCCTGCTCGTTCCTTGTAGATAGAGTGTGATCTCACCCTCAGAAAGTTCTGCTGGACCATCTCAGGCCTAGGAAGCATCGAAAAGATTATTGATGACTTTGGAAAATGCTTTAGCTAAAGGCTTTAGCCTGTGGCTATAGAACAGCTTTGAAAAGCGTATTTGAAATTCAGCTTCTATTTCTGGAATAACAACATTGGAGAGATGGCCAGTGACAAGACCAGCAACTGCTAAGGACTTAAAGGTCCACGATATTTGCTCAAATGTGTATACTAGAACACATACACACCAATTTGTTCTAGAATTCCTATTTAGTGCATTCTCATTAGATGAAATTATTTGAAATGATTTCTTGAGAGTGATCTTTCTTGTTATTGAAAAGACTGGCTGGATGCTCACAAGTCCTATTTTGTGTTTGTGGCAACACAGAATGACTGCATTTCCCATTCTGTTTTGTAGTTAAATTATCTGGCTTGGTTCAGGGCAAGAGAATGCAGACAAAGTGCTATATTCTGTTTTCAGGTCTAGCATTAGAATGTCTTGCCTGGTTCACCTTTCAAACCCCACCCCACGCCTTCCTGCCTAACCTGCCTGGTGAATGTCACAAGCCTGACCTTGAAGCCTCAGCATGAGAGAGACATAAGATGTAGACAGCTTGAGTTCTAGCATCACCTGCCTCAGACTTTAATGTGAGTGAGAAATAAGGTTTTCTGATTAGCCACAGAGCCTTCAGAATTTACCTGATCCCAACATGATTGCCTACTCTAACAGGATACTTGGTAAATAACTAGTATAATTGCTCCAAAATTATTGAAACGTAATGTGGTCTCACAGAGATGGAGTCTCTCATGTATGAGCCTACTATTTAGAACAAGGCACAAGGAGGTTTGTTGTGTTGAAGGACACAGTGACATTGTGCACTGTGTGTGGGGAAAAGAGCTCAGTACAAGCATGGGAACAGCTGTTTTTCATATGGAAAGGATATTTTATATCAAAGTGTTTTAAAAGTATTTTGTGAAGAAGAAAAGTGAAACATTTATTCTCCTTAATAACTTTATCCAATTAGTCTTCAGGCCCAAATTTGTAATGACTTTCCTATTAATAACTATAAAGAAGCCATCAACTGTGATGGAAAACCTTTGAGAAGGGCATTTTAAAAAGCTGTGCTTATAGCAGTTTACTTTTAAAATAAAAGAACTCATATTCAAAAAATGTGTTGAGCACTTCCACTAAACAAACTTCAAAATTTATTAAAGTCTTTCATATATTAATAAGTCCTAGGTGTCTCCAAGAGGGATCTGTTGTACGGCACATCAACCAAATTTATTTGACCTTTGATCTGTCCCTGTCTTCCCCCAACCCTCCTCTACCTCATATACACAAACTGAGAATTAGCGTTCTAAGGAATACACTTTGAAGTGATTTAGGAGTGATTTAGAATCATTGCAAACTTATATAATTACAATATATCTTGGACAATATCCTAATGGGAAGGTATCAGTCTAATTTTAATAAGAATTGGGTGATTGGCATCATTAAACTCATAAAATTATTTCCAACTTTATATTTGGAAGAGGAAGCACTACAGACTTCATTGAACCACAATGTCTGGAAAATGTAACACACGTCCGCTAGAACTTTCTGGTTATCCTGTTTATTCAGTGAAATTTTTCTGTGGCACAGTTGCTCCTGCAGGGATAAAGGAAATTCTCTCTGAAACTGTTTCACTGGGCACACTTGGGCTAGATGAGCTCCCAATTATATAGTTTGAGAAATACAGAACTCTACCTACCACAGATCTTCAAAGTCACTACCATACGAGTTGCAGCAATGTCAACACAATTTGTAGGAGACATAAAAAGGCAAAGTTGCCTCTGACTAATTCTAGGCAAAATAACGGTAGAAGAAACACATTTCCTTCACATCTATAAACCTTGGAAGACAATGACATGTTTCAAAACTAATCTTTTATTAGTAATGTAAACAGCCAATGGTGGTTCTAACAGCTAGTTAAAGTGCTTATCAACCAAACTGGTCATTAAAATGTAAAATTCAATCAGCTTCTGTTAGCACACGAAATAAATCTCCAATGTATCCAGTCTGGATCAAAATATATTTGTCTCCTTTCTCATCAACACTACAGAGCCACAATGCAGAAAATTTTACAAATTCTAAGTAAACATGATACTCTTATTTTGAACTATCTGACTCAATCAAAATAATAGGGCAATTCTCTCTAGCCCCAGAACCTTGTGAGACTTCCCCCTTCTATGTTCCCAGAAAGTACATGACCAAGGGAATATGGGCGAAAGCCATGAACCCTTTAAATCAAAACAAAGCAAACAAAACACTCACACACAGTGATGTTCAAACTCCAAATGGATTCACTGAGATGGAGCCTTATTGTCCCATAATCTCACCTCCATCTCCACTGCTGCAGCACGAATAACTGCAAATCGAGTTTTGCAATTATTCAATACTGCAATACTGCTCTTGTGTTCATTGGATACGGCGGTTTTTAAAGTTCAGCATATACCCAAATCACCTGGAGCACATAGTAAAACACAGATTTCTGGGTCCCACCCCAGAGTTTTTGACTCAGTAGGTCTGGAATGGGCCACAAGACATTTTATTTCCAGCAACTTCCCAGATGACACTGATGTGGTTGGTTTGGGAACAGAGAGAAACATTTAAAATATGTTAATAGAATTTCACCCACTGAAATTTAATGCAGACCTTATTATGATGCAGATAGAGTTGTTCTAAGTAGTCTTATTTTTCAAAATTTAAAATAGGGATGCATGACAGTTAATGTGATAAGAGAGAGAAGTAACTACATTATATTAAATGCTATATGATTATGATAGACACCAGTCCAGGGACAGGACTTATCCCTGACAGGGTTTGGCTTGGCATCCTGCTAGGCAAGCTCACTCAATTAAACCAAATAACTCTCTACCTCCTATCTGTACTTTTCACTATATCCATTCTCCCCCCTCCTTTCAGATAAGTACACGCTTCTTCCTTTGTCTGGAATATACTTCTTTGACCCATGATATGGCTAACTCCTATGGTACATTAATCTTAAAAATCATCTTTTCCAGAAGTTCTGTCTCAAAGTATTTCTCTATTCCCTTTTCCAATGAGAGCATGCTATGATCATCTCTACTATATCCCTTACCAGAGCATATTGCAATTTTCTGTTGAAGTATCTGTTTCTTTTCAGAGACTGTGAGCTCCTGACGAACAAGGATCTGGTCTTACTAGTTGTTTGTATTTCCAGCCACCAGAGTAAACCCTTGACAATATATCTGAATTTTTAAAAGACTTTTATTTATTGATTGATTTTTTTAGAGAGAGGGGAAGGGAAGGAGAAAGAGAGGGAGAGAAATATCAATGTGTGGTTGCGTATCATGCACCCCTCCACTGGGGACCTGGTCTGCAACCCAGGCATGTGCCCTGACTGGTAATGGAACTGGTGACCCTTTGATTTGCATCCCATGACCAATCCATAGAGCTACATCAGTCAAAGCAATATACATTTAAAAGTTTAAAACATGTTTTCATCATCATAAAGGTAAATCTAAAGATTTTGTTATTTTCTTTGTGACTCCAATTAAATAGCTTTGGAATAAATTTATTTCTTGGTTCATTCAAACTTTATTTATTTTTTAAAATTTTATTTATTTATCTTTAGAAGGGAAGGGAAAGAAAGAGGGAGAAAAAACATCAATGTATGGTTGCTTCTCATGCCACCCCTGCTGGGAACTGGGCCCTGCTGGGAACTGGCCTGCAACCCAGACATGTGCCCTGATGGGGAACCGAACCACGATCTTTTGGTTTGCAGGCCCGTGCTCAGTCCACCGAGCTACACTAGCCAGGGCAAAACTTTAACGGACTGATCCCTATGTGGCAAACACAACAGACACACTGATGAAGAAGCTCAGGAGATTTCTATGCTCATATATTTCAGCACTTGGTGGGGATGCAGATTAATAAAAAGACACCTACCTAGTATTGTGACAAAGGCTTTGACTGGACCAGTAAAGACACTGACACAATTGTAAATGAGGACCAATTAATCTACTTGCATTAGAAAAGGATTCCTGAAAAAAAAATTCTAACTAGTGATTATTGCAATAATCTGTTTTCCTTGGGTGTTTTATATTTTAGTTTACTATGTTTACCAATTATCCATGGGCCCATTGTTCAAATTTCCAAAACTTTTCTTGATAGAAAATAAGAATCAGAAAGGAATTCATAAGCTAATTATGTGATACAGATACTTAACTCTTTTGGGGGGAGGGAGATTAACTTTTGTTATTGTTGTTTAAGTACAGTTGTCTCCATTCCCCCCCCACTGCCACTCTCCCCTGCCCCACACATTTCCACCTCCCAACCTCAATCCCTCCCCCTTTAGCTTTGTCTATGTATCCTTTATACATGTTCCTTGACGCCCCTTCTCCTATTTTACCCCATTGTCCCTCTCCCCTCTTCCCTCTGGTTACTATCAGTTTGTTCTTTATTTCAATGTCTCTGGTTCTGTTTTGCTCACTTGTTTGTTTTGTTGATTATGTTCCACTTATAACTGAGATCATACGGTATTTGTCTTTCACTGCCTGGCTTATTTCCCTTAGCATTTTGGTCCTTTATATTTGGAATTTTAAAATATTTACCCTTTTTCCCACCTAAGAGTTTTAGTCACTCATCTTGCGTGTAAATATGCAGATTTGAGAAGATGATTACTTTCATTATAATGTCATTATTTCTCCAACCACGTTTAACTGTCAAGCCATGCTATTTTAAGTTTTGAAGGATAAGACTACTCCGAACAACTGTATCTGCATTACAATAGGGTACACATTAATAATAAGGTGATTCATTACTCTTTTAGTATCATCTTTACTTTAAATTGTCACTTTAAAGCTTAGGGGTCACGGTGTGGTCTCCTGTGCCCAGGGTATTGGCATTTAAGAGATTTATCAGACACGTAAAACCAGGCAGTGGCCACAGGCATAAAAAAGGGTGAGGATCATAACTCGAAGAATAAAGTGAAAAGGTTCAACCCACAGTGTGTGAATAATTCACAAATACCAATCAGTATTTGAAGGCTCTCCTATCACCTTGCTTATTCCCATTTTCCTTGCTTAGGACCTTTTTATTTTAGTTCATCTTATATCCTGTATATTTAACAGGAACCAAGTTTGAACATATTAAAGAGGAGATTCTTTGTCCCGAGCACAAAGACATACACATATTTTATTAAAGTGAGGAATATTTGAGGAGTGTAAGAGGTTATGTCTGCCACCCTCTAATGCCTCTAGCTCATTTTTATTCCCTCTGGTCTCATTTAAGTGACCATGTTCTATTTCGATTTCCATTCCTGGCTGCCTATCGGAATCACATGGCATCCGAGGCATTAGTGCCCCCAAAGAGGTCTACCTCCTAGTCTCCAGAACACGTGAATGTGGCAGATTGCACAGTAAAGAAAAATTAAAGTTGCAGATGGAGTTAATATTGCTAATTAGCTAACATTAAAATAGGGAGATTATCCTGGAATACGTGGACGGACCCAATGTAACCACAAGAGCCCTTAAAAGCAAAATAGTGATTCTGAAAAAAGAACCAGAGTGATGGAGGCATAAGGAGGACTTGGCCCGACTCCCTAACTTCGAAGTGGGCCATCAGTCAAGCAGCCTCTAGAAACAGGAAATGACATGGAAATTAGATTTCCCCTAGGGACCCCAGAAAGGAATGCATCCTCCCGACACCTTAATCCTAGCCCGGTGAGACCCCTGTAGATTTATGATCTCCTGAACTGTAAGATAATACATTTGTAAATGTGTGTTTTTTAAGCCAAACTTGGGGCAATTTGTCACAGAAGCAACAGAAACTTAATAAACCTTGGGGCTTTTAAAAATCCTGAAGCCCAGGTTCTACCCCACATCAATTACATTACAATCTCTGAGGAATGTAAGGGGCCAGGAGAAGAACCACACATGGGTAATTTTTTAAGCTCTCTAGAAGGTTCCAACATGCAGCCAATTTTCAGAAGTGCCGCTCCAAGTGTATGCACTGGTCTCCACGAAGACCTCAATTGCCTCAGAATGAACTCTTCACCAGTGGTAAGGCCCATGTCATATCAGGTCACCCAGGAGCAGAACACCAACACCATCTCGGAACTTGTTAGAAATATACGATCTGGGCCCTAACCTCACTGAGTCAGAATCGGTATTTCATGCCCAGACTAGGTGATTTGATATGCACACCAAACTTTAAGAAACAAATAACGTGCACAGGCAGTTGCCTTCCTAATCCAAAACGTTTCTGCTACTTGCAATAATTTTTAAGTCATTACCTAGCTATAAAATATTAAAGCAGGCCCTCAAGGCTCTGAGTTCCTTGAACAAAGGGATTCTGTTTTGTTTCTTTCTTTTCTCTCTCTCTTCCTCCTTCCTTTCTCCCTTTGCTTATTCTCGGTGACCAAGACACATCATTTTTAACTTGCTAACTGGCTGTGTTAATAACAATTGTAACTGTAGAAATGATAATAACTCACTGAAATGCATGCTACCATGAAATAAAAATATAACTTGAAGTGCCAGAAAAAAAAATCCTACATTTTAATTTAAACTCAATGGGCCACTAATCCCAGACTGATTTCTATTAGACTCTGGAGATGTCGATTGATATATATTAGCTTACTCTTAAAATTCTTAAATCACTCCAAACACCTCTTGGGATTTTATTCCCATCAGCTAATAAATTCAATGATCAGAAATCTCTTGTCACATTAAATTTAAATTCCTTTTGTCACAAAATTATAATTTTTAAACTCCAGCCTTTGTAAAAATAAGCATCCTTAATTAGAACTGTATTTTCTTCTGTTTAATTTTTCTTCCTCCCATCTGAGTTGGAGCCACTGATAACAATGACAGAGCAAGATTTGAAGGTGAGAGACACAGGATTGCAAACTGCACGTCATCCCACATCCTAGGCCCATGAAAACATCACCAGTACACCAGGGTTCTCTCTTACGCTGAGCCCGACACTCTTTTCTGAAAGCTTCTCAACACAGCACTTCGGGGGAAAAACCCTAAATGCTAGGCAAAGAAACCAAATGCATAAAGACAACTCAGTATATTTTTTTACCTTAATCATTTTACATAATCCCCAGAAAAAAAAAACCTGAAGACCTAGATGTTGTTCCCATTTCACGAATGAAGACCCTGGAGTCTGGAGGATGTGAATTATTTACATAGGTAGAGACAAGATCTGCATTGAGGTCTGTCTGGTTCCAAGGCCCATGCTAATAAAACTGCTGCCTGCAGTTGTATGGCATGGTTTGGTGATGGTGAATACGACAGGAAGCCACATATTAAAATATTTTCCCTTGAAAGGTTCTAGAAAGTACCCCAGTGGGTCGGATTGACCATATGGTTCTTTTCCAAGTAGTCAAGTGTTGATAAAACTATGCCATATAAGTTTAATGAAGAAGGTCACTTATACAACACATCCCCACTCTAGCAATCTGTCACGGCAGAACACGAGGTACTGCTTAAGCAAAGCCCACACAAAGAAACAAACCACGCTGTCTTCAAACCACTAGCCTATTGGGCTGCATTCCAGTTATTTGCTGAAAGCACACAAGTAATTTCTAACTACATGGGGAATCTTCATAACATGTTCACATATACTTGCCACCAGCTTTGTTCGGAACACCCAGTATCATGAAGATGCTGAAACAAATAAAACGAGGCATTATCCAAAGACTCGCCATCTATCCGTTATTGTAGAGAAAGGGAAAGGGAAAATTCATGAGGATAATCTACTGCACTTGATATGCAAGTGTGGATAAATGGTTTCTGCTTTGATATACTAAGCAACACTGCTTCTCAAAGGTAAGGCTACCTATTAGTTGGCAGTGACCTCTGTCTCCCACCGAGGGAGGCTGTTTCTTCAGGAAATGGCAGGCAGTTTTACTATCTTGCTTAGAGACAAGATCTGAGCATATGTGACACTGTCTGATAAGACAGAAAAATGCAGTTGGTCCAATATGTCCCTGATCTTTATCGTGCCCCCAAATGGGGAAAGCAGAAGCTCAAGTTCACTGCCAGTTGTGCAATAATTAATTTAAAATGGTTCTATTAAACAGACTGAAATTAAAATTCAGAAATGCTAACCTCTGTATCAGGCTCCACCAGCTACTGGTTTTGTGACACTGGCCAAGTTATTTAACAGCTGTGTACCTCAAACTCTCCTTCAATAAAATGGAATAATACCCACATTTCAGGGTTATTCTAAAAATAAAAGTAAGTTATTGTATGGCAAGTGCTTAGGATGCTGCTTGGAGCAAAGCAGACCCTCAAAGGACAGTAGGCTCCTTAGCACTTCCTTTTATGGGAGCCAGAGCTTCAGATTACTTTCCTCACACCCTCAGTTCTATGTACTCTGTGCCCTGTACATCCAGGTGCGCAAGGTGGTGTGTTTTCACTGGTTGAAATTAAAAATGGTCCAGCCACTTTGGAAGATAGTTTGATAGTCTTTCAAATTATTAAGTATACAGTTACCATATGATCAAGCATTTTTGCTCTAAGATATATAATCAAGAGGATTATCAAACAAAACTTGCATACAAGTGTTTATAGCAGCTTTATTCATTACAGCCAAAAACAACTCATATGTCCGTGAAAGTAGAAACAACCCATATGTCCATAAATTGATGGATGGATAAATAAATAGTGACATATCTATCCAATTTAATATTAGTTATTTAGTAAAACAAATGTAGAACTTTTCCTATAACATAAATAAACTTTAAAATTAAGCCGGATAGAAGAAGCCAGTCACAAATGGCTACAAATTACATTGGGTTGGCCAAAACGTTCATTCGTTTACTTTTTTTTTCCCCTGTAAGATAACTCTAGTAGTGCTTTGTTGTCTTTAATTTCATTCAAAACAATTTTGTTAAATTATACTGTGACAGCTGTCAAATCTGCATGCATTTTGAAAAACATCAAAATTGCTGAATTCTTACGTAACCATTTAATATTGAAGAAGGAAAGAGATGCACAATTTTTGGCATATTATGCTTTGTTCTTTCAAGAAAGGTGAAAATGCAACTGAAACACAAGAAAAGATTAGTGCAGTGTATGGAGAAGGTGCTGTGACTGATCGAACCTGTCAAAAGCGGTTTGCAAAGTTTCCTGCTGGAGATTTCTCGCCGGACAATGCTCTATGGTCAGGTAGATCAGTAGAAGTTGATAGTAATCAAATTGAGACATTAATTGAGAACAATCAATGTTATACCATGTGGGAGATAGTTGACATACTCAAAATATCCAAATCAATAGAATTATTGGTGAAAATGAAAAATAGGTCTTTTATTTTATGGAGAAAACAAAACTGACCTTTTGGCTGACCCAACAGATACATGAAATGGTTTTTCCATTAGGAGCACAGAACTCTCCATAGTAGGCTGTCCTCCACAACCCGATGCCTGGAAACTATCAGTAAGTGGGAAGGCTTCTATCAGGTTGCCTGAGAGAAAAGCAGGAGAGGTAGCCATGCCTTCACACCATTGTCTTTTATTATTTGTACCTTGCTCCTGCATTATGGTCCCTATTTTTCCTCTTCTTTTGTGCAGCATTTGTTGTTGCTGCTATTACAATGCCATCTGCTTTTTCTCCTCCCTCCACTGCTTAAGAAAATCCAAGGTTTTGAGGAAAGTTGTTTGAAGGCACCATCAGTAAACATATGCCAGCTACATATTATAAAAGTTTTAGAGATACCTGACAATATCATAGTATCACTAAGCAGCTGTCACAGGATGACAGTGTATTTGCGTCCTGGAAAATAAAGAGGTCGTGCCATGGCTTCCATATTCTTATCTTCTCTAGAAGCAGATGCTAGCATGACTTGGATACTTTCCAGGTTTAAAGACTATAAACTTGATCAAGACTTCTCAGCCAGAGCCAGTTGCCTCCTCTCTCCCATCTGTGCAGTAGCACGAAAGCATAAAGGAATCGAGCCAGGTATGGTAATTACGCGATGGATACACTGGTACCCTGAAGGACATGAGTTAGTGAGCATTATGGAAGGTGATTCTTTTCTTGTTTATTTTGAAGAGTTTATTTGAGCAAACATCGATTTCGATTGGGCAGTGCCAAGACAAAACTTAAGGATGCTCCACCCGCAGGAGCTCAGGGTAAGGGTTTTATAGAGAAGACATGGAAGCAAGGTGAGAATATGATTTGACTGCCTCTGGCTTAAGGTTACCTTTGCTGGGAAAGTCAGCGTGGCTGCTTGTGATTGGTTGTTTTTAAGTTTTGATTTTTCACCCTGACGCATGCGCCGGCATTGACTCCGGCTGAAGTTTCCTTTGGTTTGCTTACGTAAACGGACGAGGCATTAGAGTAATCTCAATTTCATGGCCTGGTTTAATTACTTCCATGACATTCACTCTTCAGATGACTGATTCTTACATAGCATTTTCATTACTCAATTTCCATGCATTCTTTAAATTTTGAGAATACTCCTTTCCTATAATATCATGGCATATATTTTTTCCAAATGTGTTTTATGTCTTTTAACTTTTTATTTTTCATAAACAGAAGCTTTAAACATAAAACTACTGAAATATATTGAAATTTGTCTTTGTTCTTCCATCAGTTTTACAGCTAAGGAGCATTTCTCACTGCAGAAGTAAGATATTCTTTTACAATTTTCTTATACTTTAAAAGTTTTACTCATGAATTTCTAACAGCAACTTAAATATATCTCAGTATATGGGGCGTGGAATCTAAAACTGTTTCTATCTACGAAGTTAGTTTTATCAATGGCATAATTTGAGTATTCCATTTCTTTTTCATTCTTTTATGATGCTTATTTAATCACATATTAACTTATTACATTTATTAAGGCTTACACAGGCTATCTAGATTGATTCATCCATTTATCCTCTAAATGGTAACTATTTTATTAGCTCTTTTATATTATATTGGAAATATTTAAATATAAAAAGCTAAATGATAATATAATAATTATTCCTATTTTCACTATTCAGGATTAATATTAATTAACATATTTCATATTTGTATTCATACAACATTATGTTAGTGATTGGGATTTATTATATTTTATCTTAAGTGGTAGGGCAACTTCCTAATAACCCTTATTTTCCAAAAATTCCTTACCTAAAAACTTATTTTTTCTTCTTTCTTTGTTTTTTAAATTTTTATTGATTTTATTGGGGTGACATTGAGTAGTTCAATTATGTAAGTTTCAGGTGTACAATTCTATCATACATCATCTGTATATTGTACGTGCGTTCACCACCCTAAGTGAAGTCTTCTTCCATCACCATTTACCCTTCCATTTCCCTCTTCTGCCTCCTTCCAGCCCTTGAAATATAGTTCTTTACTATTGATAAATAGGTGTATCACCATGTAAAATAAGCACTCCTATATTAAAGATATTCTAGAGAAAGAAAGATAAATATCATTACTAAATAACTGTTTAACTTCTCTGAAACAGAATAATTGAATGTACCGCAACTAATTTTAAATACATGTATCTTACTTATTTAATAATAATTAATTATTTAACTCTACATAATTAAAGATTGAAGTTACATACCTGGAAACTGAAATAGTCTATGTTTAAACTAGCTAGGTTTGATACCAAACTACGAGACTGTTCTCAAAGATAAGTGCCTATCCCTTTAATGGGTACATTCGGGCTATATGGCCCATGCTATATAAATCAAATCATCTCAGCACAGGTGGCTAGGATCTGTCAAGGAATTTTCTATTTACTTAATTCAGCCAACAAAAACTGACCATCATGCACTGATGTAAGTGTTCGAGATACATCAATACACAGATGACAAAGGTCTCTTACCTCCTGGAACTTACAGTCTAACAAGTAACTTATTATTGTAAGTACATGATATATGAAGGTAAAAAGTGCAAAGGCAGGACGACTGGACTCTGATATGGAAGATCAGGAGTGGTGGGTGTTGCAGTTTTAAATGGGGTCTCCTTGAGATGGGCCTTCTGAAAAGGTGCCATCTGAACAGAATCTTCACAGAATCATGTACCTGGAGGAAGAGCATCCGTGCAGAAGGAACAGACAATGCAAACGCCCTGAGGCAGAAACAACCTTGGCGTAACTGGAGAATAAGGAAACCAGGTTTCAGGGGATATAGCAGAAGGAGAAAGGAGTAGGAGGTCAGGCTGGGATTGGGTAGACAGATCTGGAAGGACCTTGTACGCCGTTACATGAATGTGGACAGTTCTTTACACTAATGTAGAGCCACAGGATAATTTGAGTCGGCCGTTGACTCTAATAAGACTTGTATTTTATTTATTTAAGTTACTTTACTGTTGTTCAATTACAATTATCTATATTTTCTCTCCACCCCTCCCCCCACCCCCTCCAAGCCCACCCCCCTCCCTTGCTTTCATCCTCCACCTCGGTTTTGTCCTTGTGTCCTTTATAGTAGTTCCTGAAAACCCTTCTCCCCACTGTCCCCTCCCTGCTCCCCTCTGGCTATTGTTAGACTGTTCTTAATTCCAATGACTCTGCTGATATTTTGTTTGCTTTTTTCTTTTGTTCAACAAAAGACTTGTATTTTAAAAGGATCACGCTGACTGCTGAGTAGGAAGAAACAATCATTAGAAAAGAGTAGAAACACAGGTGGAAGAGTAAGCAGGCTGTATTAGCAGGCAAGAGTTGATGGTGGCTTGGATCCATGTGGCAGCGACCAGAATGAGACACACCTCTTAGCAGGCAAACACTCTGAGGCTTCAGTGCACTGTGATACAGAACAGAACTCTTCTCCAGGCTGTGTGTGAAGAACCTTCTGTCTGTGAAAAGTCAGTTCTAACAATGATGCCCCTGGAATAATAACTGTGCCCTTAATAATCAGAACGATTCTGAATGCGGCATATTAAGTCACCAACACCAACTTACTCCAGGTCTAGATTATAAAACTGACCTCTCGACTTCCCCAATAAGCACTTTTAGTTGAATACAAAAACCAATCTCTCCAACGTCAATACCAAGAATAGATAACTGAACTTTTAATGCACTTCTACTTAGGCGTTTTAAAATAAATGAGACAATATTTGCTTTGGTTTCCATAGTAGTTATGGTTAAGTGCTAAAGGTGTGGGAAGAAGGGAGAAAGCAAAGCAGCGTTAATGATTTTCAGAAATAATAGTCCTATTTTCTAGACCTGATTTGAAGTGGGAATAAAGAGGAGCATGACTGAGCACAGCAACCTCAACGTGACTTAAAATTTAGAAAGCAAGAGGAGTATTGATCTTTTCTCCTTCTACCAGAACTGCAGAGGGAGTTTTTGTTGTTCTTGTTCAGTAAATACTATGGCAGAAGAGCAAGAAAACAGAGCTTCCTTGAAGCCAAGCAGGGAAGGCCATTTAGCTACTGTAATGACTCAGGTACACCTGTCTATGCTGTACATGGGTCATAAACTTGGTGTTCACCAGACATGGAGTCAGAGACAAATTCTACCCCTTGTTGATCCATGTGGCCACTTGAGGAAGGATAAGTGATATCAACCTCCTTTAGGTTCCTTTTAACATATAAAATCAAAGGTTACCATGTTAAGCTCTCAAGGATTATACCAGGTAATGCATGCAAAGCACATAGCAGAGGGCCTGCCATACGCTGAACATTTAACAAAAGGAGCTATTGTTCTTAAATTTTGTGTAGCAAATAAGTCATTGAAGTGGGGGAAGATCTATCAGACTGATCACATAGAATCTGGATAACAAGGGGTAACGCCTGACAAAATTTCCATCTTGTCACGTAACAAGTGAAATGGTGTGCAGAAACAATGGAACTTTCTTTCTGCCTCATTAAAAACAAAAAAAGGCCTGGGATATGCAGACTCATGAATCGTGTTACTATTCAGACTGATCTCAAACAGTAGAGGTTTGAGATTCCATGTACATTGTTTTGTGACAACGTCTATATATTAATGAAACCTAGTAAATGCTGTAGGAATGAATGATTGAATAAATGAATGAGTGGCAGCCATGAGTAGCAGTAGAGTGTATAAACCAAGTGGGCTTATTCCCAGTCCATAATTCCTAGGGAAGGAGAAGAAAAACTTACTTACAATTTTCTATTAAAAAACTTTTGGATTTGAATAATGACTGATGCTAAGTCCAATGATCTTCTGAATGTCATCGGAAATTACATGAAAGTCTCACAATCATGATGACCATTTCCTCTTCCTTTACTAGTCAGTACTCACTTTCATAATATACATCCAGGGAAATAACATTACATAAGTTTGGCTCTCCCTGTCCTCTCTGCTCACTTAAAAAAACAGGTAACTAAGACAACCCACAGTGTACACTGTGTATATTTTCTGGGACAGAAGAGATGTCTAAAGTGGGAAAGTGCACAGCTGGTCTGCTCTTAGGAGGGGCTTTTTTACAATTGCAACACTAACTTGATGAGGTAGCTATTATTTTCCACCTCGGCTTGTGTTTATTAAAATGATGTTAAAAGGTAATGGAGTAGAGAATATGTTGACAATCAGGCTAAGTGGCTACCCATTTTAATTCTCTGATGGAAAGGGCAAAGCAGGGAGAAAGGCTCTTTTTTTGGAACATGCCAAAATAGAAATACTCAGCATGAAAATCTCAGAACTTCCTCTGCACTGAAATAAGCCCTTCTCCCCACCTCCATGTAGCTACTCAGCATTGAGCCAGGCATGGTGAAAGTAACTGGCACCCCAAGGTGGCACCTTTGTGATATCAATGGCATAAGAAGGGAGTAACAATAATGAACCAGAGCGACAAGAATGGTACAACAATAATCATAGCAGCAGCTGTAAGTTCTATGTCAGTCACAGTACTAGCACCACCTCAGAATGTCAATTAAGGAGGCACTGTTGATAGATGTGAGATTCAGTTCGAGTCTTCAAGGACAGCAGAGAGGTGGATATGTGGAAGAGAGAGAGGAGTTAGGCTTGGGGTGAGACCGACCTGTTTACCCCTCTGCTCAACTAATTACAAGCTGCATAGGAAATGAATAAGCACTAGGTTGTATCATTGTATGTTGCAATTATGTGAGGATCTCTCCCATAAGTTTACTGTGAAATTTGAAGGAGATGATGTGTGTGTAAAGTACTTCTCACAGGGCATGCCCCATAGCAAGTTCTCAGTGAGTGGTAGAAATTGGTTTTGTCCCTTTTATCCTATTACAACCAGTTAAATTAGGATAACACTGTTCTCAGGAGATTAGTGTATAGGAAAGCTCCTAATACAGTAACTAGCTATTCTGAGTTTAATGCAAAATATTTATTTGCACATGCATTTGAAGATGAGATTAGGTCAGTGTGTTTGTGAAACAGTGCACAGAAAATCTTAGGAAAGCAAAGCATTGATGTTGTATTCAAGTTCAACAGAACATCAGCACTGAATGATGTTGGTTAAATTCTTTGAGATGAGAGGCCTAGAAGTCTTTTGTTTTAGTATGAGATTAGCAATGTGTTTAAACATTTGTAGCAACTGTATGACAATAATATAATGTCCCCCACGTGAGGTGTAGACAGAGATGCTGAATATACCAGACTGCACACCAGAGTGTAATGAGGACATTATTTCCTTGGGGTAAGATTCCTTTCTCTTGCATGAAAACAGCCAGTGCTTTTTGTTGCACATTTCCACGTTTCTAGTGGAAATAACTTATGGTAATACAGGCAGATAGCACAGGACACACAAGGAGCCAGAATAAATTTGATTCTTAATTAAAAAACGTGGCAGTGTTGCCAATAGCAAGCAAGTTCTTTGGAAATGGTACAGGCCACGTTACAATTCCACTTTATCAAGAAGGGACGTGGCGAAAAGGGGTGGGTAAGAGCCTGAAGTTTTAGTTTTCACTTCCTTCACCTCCACTGAGACAATGTTTGCCAGCATCAACTAGTCTTCCCAAATTCATTGATAATATTCCATACAGTTGACCTCTTATCTTAAGGTATTGTTAAAGCAAGTCTGGAATACGACAAGTCTGTAACCTCTAGACATGCATGAAAGCCGTCCGTCGCAATACTATCTTGTGGCTTTGGTTTCAGCTTCTCTTTTTACTTTCCTGGGTTTGAAGTCACTTGAAATTAAAGAGTTTGGAAAAAACTTTTGCAAATTACATATTTTGAATTACATGTTACTAATGAAGTTTGAATGCTATTTGAGCTAAAATAATGTATTATTTAGATAGAAATAAATCTTACCAGTGAAGCTCTCTGCTCACTTTACATAATCAATTTGTATTCCTATATCATAGTCAACACTTAAAGTGGTTGATTTCGATGAATTAGAACCGTTAAAAAATGCAATTCTAAATTTATACTGAATATATAATATGATCCTTCTTCAAACCAAGAGATTTAAATTCAGATGGAGGAAAAACATTTCTGTAGACAATTCTGATGGTTCTGAGTTTGACTTAAGAAGAAACTGATTCTAACAAGAGTGGCCAAGACTAGGCACACATACTGCACATATCTATACCACACCCAAAGCAGACATCACTAGTTACTGACAGATCATTTAATCCTATTGAGTGTGCATCCAGCCACTGAATCTTTTTCAACCCAGCACTCGAGTCAGTCCCAACAATTCATCCCTTAACTACTATCGCTATTTCCCACCTTCCCAAAAACCACCTTTAAATCAGAGTGGAAGAAAACACAAATGGTCATTGTAAAAGTGCATGAGTCCTCTAATTCTCAACGCAAGAACAAAATCAAGTTGGACACTGCACATTTCCTCAAGACAGGTGTAGAAATTTGGTTTCAGGAAGATCATCTTCCAAATGCTTGTCCCGATTAAGCACACACTGTCACTAATCTGTAAAGGTGGACTCGGGTGACTCTATAATGCTTTATGACACTCATTACAAACAACTCGGTGTGCACCTAAACAGACTTGGAAGAAAAAACAAACGATATTCCCAACTGCAACTTCTGTGGCAAATACATAAAGTGCTAAAACTGCTGTGTGTCTCTGGGGGAAAAATCAGAAATGCTCTGTGTGTCCAACAGCAGCAAAAACTTTTGCACAAAAGCTCTTCCTGTGTCTCTCACAACACCTGTCAGCACACAGATCCAGACTGAAAGAGACTGCACAGGGGACCACCCAACCAGGTCTAGGAACAACTGGCAAGTATTATCATTACACAACCTGATTTTTATTTAAAAAAAGACCTTTTGCAGAGCAGTTTTAAGTTTCACATGCCCAATATGTTTTGACTTGGATGAGTTCCTCCATACCCCCAATCAAGGCTGAAGCAAACTCCCAAATCTCTTCTGCTACATTATGAACTTTTCCAAGCTAGTTTCAGGAAATAATCTTTTCTTCCATTAACTCAAAACTTTGCTTTAAATCTCACTGTAAGACCCTGCACAACACCTTTCATGGTTATCTCAAGACAGAGCACTATTTTTTCTTATTTGAATCTCCAATCTTTCAGTAGTCTATAGTAAAATGACTTACTCTCTTCTAGAATTATTTCAAATACGTTAAGCTTAGCCTCCCTATTTAGATGATAAAATAGAAAGGGACCATGGCACACATGCATTTCTTTGACAGGGGGGCAGTTTCTCAGAAGTTTATATCAATAAACAGCTTTAATTTATCAGGATAAGGTAGCACATTATACAGGTTTTTCCATTTCTGCCATCCCAATATACAGGCTAAAAACTCTAGGAATACAAGAAATTGCCAAAAGCAGTGCAGAACACTCCCAGTGACCTCCACTAGTCTGCTGAACCACGTCGCAACTCTCAACTCACTAACAGAAGAACAAATTTGGGTCCTTAACTCAGATTCCTTTATCTCTTTTAAAGCTGAAGACAAATAGGTAAGAAACTATGTCTGCTCAGTTATTAACTTTATTTTCTATTTTCTCTACCCAACAGCTCTCTTCCTTGATGTTACTTTTTGAAATAAAATAAATGTTGGCATTCATTATACTCAGAATATGTGCTAATTGTAGATATTTTGGAAATATAGAAAGGTAGAATAATAAAATTACACATAACCCAGAAAAAAACGTTTTTGATCATGCAAGTATATATCTATATTCTTTCCATGTTTTATTATAAAATCCATAGTAATCATAAAGTCTATATATCACACGTTATTTTAAATATAGTTTTTCTTAAATGCCAAGTGCTTACTTTTAAATATCAAAAAAATTTGTCTCGGAAATCATTTTTGAATAAAGAATATTAAGATATTAGCACACTATTATTTACTAACTTTATTTAAGAGAATGCAGAACACTTCTACTGCCATATATTGTGATTATCCTAATTGGTTTAATTCTTTATAGACTATAAATTCAAATCAAATGTTACTGAGCCCCTACCAGATGTATAGACTAAATAAAAAAGAAAGTGTTTCTCTCAAACCAAGTATTTTAGTTTCATCTACATCTTTGATATTTCACTACGTATTTCAGTAACAACTACATATATATTCTAAAGAAATCCTTTGGCTTCATTTTCATTTCCAACCTCTTCCAAAAAAATTTTTATGAGATCAATTTTATTAGATTATTTGGTACTAATGCTTCTAAAATTAGGATTGAAACCACTTTCTTTCTTTTCTCCGGAGCCTGCCTTTTTACCTGGGTCAGTAACCCTAGTGTTCCCCTTGTTTTTTTGGAGATGAAATGATGGTGCTTTACCTCTAAAAACCCATGAATATTATTTCTCACCTGGACACAATCAACCAGTACTGAATACTCAATAAATATTACTTATTATTATTTATTACACAAATGCTCTATGGAACAGATTCCTCAATGTGATTGAAAAATATCACCAACACCCTCACTTGGTTGTTTATGATTTTTTATTACTTCTCAGGGTGCTGGTACACAATACTCATGATTTTTTAAATGGTTATATCCTTTTATTCCCTCAAAGTTTAATTTGAAGAATCATCACTAAATTTGATGATTCTCATAGAATAGTCATATGCCTACTGTGAGATGTAACTATTGTCTCCTTCTCCTAAGGGAAGGAAAGGGGAGTTATATAAAGAAAGACCTAAGTTCTTAATTTTTAATAAGTCAGTTCACTAGGGTCAAAAGACTATGCCTTCTTTTAGCACTTTCCACTAAACAAAGACAGAGCCCACATATTATGGCTGAATCCCAAACTGGGATTTGGGTCATGGCATATATGGGAAGAAAGTGAACATTATAAATTTTGCACATTGACAAAAAGACCAGGTGGAATAAAAAGAGGTCAAGGGCAAAGGCGAGCTTCTGATTGGTAGCACTGTCATCCAGGGAGTACCACATGATGCATCCCCAGGTGGACCAGTTGTCTGGAAAACCAGTGATAGATACCAAGCACTGGGAATGGGTTGCAGGGAGATGTGTTTTTATTCCATCTACGCTTTATGAAAACATCATTTTCTTTTGGTTTATTTATCTTATTTGCCAAGTAAAATTACCTTTAAAACTTCAAGACTCTAAATAGTTTCATAAGGGAAAGAAGTATTTCACTTTTTGCATGATGAAAGTTAGCAACTCTCTAGCTGGTAGGTAAAGAGAAAGAGCTTTGATTCTATTTATTGATCAGAGGATTATTTAAGGCATTTCTGTTTTCTGTGAATCTGGAAAGAGCACACACAGTGAGATCACTAACAAGGAAACAAATAATCTCTGAAGGATTAGTCTCAATGGATGAAACCTAAAGGAGAAGATAACAAATATCCCTCCATATCTTTGCAACCAGTAATGTATACGACGTGCACATGTACATTATATGTTCCCCAGTGGCAACAGGGAAAGAAAAAAGTATTTGATTGTTTTTCTCCTCCAGTACATGCTACAGAGAGAAGGAAAAGGTGAACAAGACCTGGGGGAAGAAACAAATTGTAGCTGTTTTTGGAGCTACTGTTTTTAGCCTCATTGTTTTACTTGAATTTTCAGTTAAATTTAAATATCAAACAAATTGTATATTCTAATTTTTAAAGTGATTATGCATTGTGATCATTTTTAGTGTTATTAATTATTTCTTCTGAGTTGGATAATATGGAGATAGATGACATGGAACTACAGGGCTTCACAACTTGTTATCTAAGCACTGTTAGTATATCAGTTACTCAAATGAGAGAATTAAAATACAAATAAATTACATAGTTTACCCAAAGTCACACAGCTACTAAGGGCCACAGTCAGTACTCATGACAAATATGTTGGTTTAAATTGATGTCAGGCTGATAATACACCTAATTGTCCACCAGAAGTGCATGCAAATCCGGTTTGGAGGAATATGCCATCAAACAAGACTTCAAATAAGTTCCACGTAGCTCCCATCAAGCATAAAATGACAAAAAAACAAAAAACAAAAACAGGATCTACAAGTAAGCAAAGTATTATGATGGAGAGTCAGGAGGCAGAACAAACAGTAAAACCACCACAAATTCAAATATTGCATTTATCTGAAAGACTAAAAATGTTTATTATGTTTAAAGACATTAAAAAGGGATCAAGATAAATATATAAGAAGGGACTGTTAAGACTGAACAAAACCATTTATTTTCAAAGAATAAAATCAAATTTGTTGAAATTTAACACTAGCAAAGAACTGGGTCAGTTAGAGAGTATAGTCACCATACCCAAAGGACACAGTAAATTGGAAGATAGATCTAAAAATATTATCCATAGTTCAATAAAAAAAATGAAAAGATGGTAGTCATATATATCTAAGTCCTAGATGGATATATTTTTAAAGATTTTATTTATTTATCTTTAGAGGAGAAGGGAAAAAGAGAGGGAGAGAAATATCAATGTGTGGTTGCCTTTCATGGGTCCCCTGCTCAGAACTGGCCTGCAATCCAGGCATGTGCCCTGACTGGGAATCGAACCGCCATCCTCTGGTTCACAGGCCTGCATTCAATCCACTGAGCTATACCAGCCAGGGCCAATATGATAGAGTTTTAATTAATGAAGGGAGGCAATACTTTCTAAAACTAATAGTTGAGAAAGTTTTAGAGCTGGAAAATACACAACTGCAAGTTCTGGGTTGTCAATGAAGCCCAAGCAGCAAAAATAATAAAAACCGCACTTAGACACACTGCAGAGAATTCGCCAGGACCCCAAACACACCAAAAGTTCTCCAAAGAAACCAGAAAAAAAAAAGTTTTTCTCAGAACAAATGAACAAACAAAAACAAGAACAACAAAGGTATTTGGCTTTCTGCCATTAGCAATAAAAAAGTGTTAGATAATATGTATATATAAATTATTGAGAAATAATAACTATCGGTATTCCATATATTTAATTTATGTATGCTTTTCAAGAATAAGAGTGAACTAATAAAAATGTCAAATAATAACAGAGAGTTTCCCATAAAATACCCTTAATAAACTTTAACAAAGAGTCCAGAAGGAGGAGTATAAGAAGGAAAGAAGCTGTGAAATACATGAAAACAATAGTAAGCAAAGAAAGTAAAATGCCTGGTGCCAATGCGAACAAATATGGAAAGTATAACACTTGGCAGCAGGCAGAGGTAATAGAAAGAGGACTTGACTAAAGTCTTGATCTGACTGAGCAGTACGAGTGGCCTGCGTGGAGGAAGGCAGAGACTGGTCGGTTTCTCCATTGGCAAGATGAAGATACGCATTACTTCTTATACCAAGAGTTAATGCCGACGTTAAGACAGAACGTCAGTCTGTCTTAAAATCTAGGAAGGGATAATGTAATTCGAGTTAGCTAATGCTACTTTGTTCAGCTTCTAAATGGAAAAAAAAAAGTAAATCTTTAAACAATTGCAACCCTTATGAATACCTTTTAAACAACTTCTGTAGTGAGGGAAAGGTACTCTTATTCTTGGTACTTAAAATGAAATAAATGGAATATTCTCAACCTTTTAATCAAGGAGCATAAAATAGTAACTCAGCAAAATAGGCTAAAGGGGAATGGAAAGGGAAAAGAAACGATCAGTAGAGTGAATCAACAGAATTTTTTAATCAAAATAATATAAACTACGATATTAATTCTTCCATTTCCTCTCTTTCTGGTTATTAAACACACTTTGCATTTAAAACAGACCTCACATCCCCCTGGAAATGAAAGTGAAATTTCCACAGTTTGTAAATAGCCTCTTAGATACCCTGATAGTCTTGACAACAGAGGAATAGGAAGGCATCTCTTGTTGTTACTCCCCATAGCATGCCATGGTGAGCTCAACGAAGGTTTGCAAGGATATCTACAACAGAAAGCTGTGATGCTGAACAAAAGCATCAGAAAACCGTAAGCCACACCAGGCCCACGGCCTGAAGCATCTACTGTGAGAAAGTGGCTGTGTGTGCTTCTGACTACAAGTGGACATGAGGCTGAGCACTTAACTGTTTGTTCTATTTTATACTAAAAACCACACTGTATGTGGTTGAGAATTTAGGAAGCTTAAATTTAGTGTGTTTGAGGAAGATGGAAGGATACAACATTGTAATACCTAGCATGTGCAGAGACCTGGAATGGATTAAAATTACACAGTACTCTTACCTTCTGCTCTGTTTACATAACATCAGTCAGTAACATCCGTCCATCAAGTAACAGATCAATCTCTTTTTTTCACATTTGAAACTGACTCCCTACCCACAGTGAGCTCTTAAAGGCAAACAGAAAGAAAACCACTTATTTTCTTTTAATTTTAGTGAAATTGTAACTTAAATTGCATTTTTAAAAGTTTTTAAAGAATTCTTCACTGACAGGAAGCAATCATGATTACACTAGGTTTCTTTGTTATGAACAGCCCCATGGGGAGCCCACATAAGGAAATGAAACCTCACGACAATGACCAGGTGAGTGAGCTTGGCAGTGGCTCTTCCAGATTTTTCCGAGTGGCTCCTGAGCGATGCTGAGCCAGAAGTACTCGGCTAAGCTCATCCCAGATTCCTGAGCCTAAGAAACGGCATGAAATGATGTTTGTGTTGTTTTCATCTGCTAAATGTTGGGTAATTTATTACCCAGCAGTCAATAACAAAAACACCAAACCTTCTCAACTTATATAACCAGAAGAGTCAGCGAAGAAGAACGCATGACTTTTAGCCACATGACTGGTATCTCCTATGAATGTCTTCAAAATGGACTCATGAATCAGCCTCCCAAATTGTTGTTATATCTGTAAGTACAGTTGCTTCCTGAGCAAAAGGCAAGTTTCTGCTAAATGGGTGGTGTGATTCCCTGGATAGGACACATTCTAGGAGCAGCCTCTGTGCCATTGGAATTTACGTGCCGAACAGTTCTGTGCTTTTCTTTGGCCTTTGGGGGACCTGGTGACCGACCAGATGAGCGTGTGTTCTCTCCACTCACCACCACCATGCAACACAGAGCATGTCTTTTATTGTCATACTTTTGTTCATTAACTCTGGATGGCATGCTAAGTTCAGTAGAAATCAGAAACCCTTAGAGCTACATGTTTGTCTTCTTTTCTTGACAAGTAATAATTTGGGGTTCATGCAAAGTGACCCATTTAAATCAGCCCCTGTTGGATAATAGGGTGATTTAAAGAGCTTTTTTTAAAAACAGGCCTGTGGTTTCTAATCAGCATGCAGTTTGTGTTACAGTTTGGTTTACAGCACACCTTCCTTTTTCGCTGTTTTTCCCTCTCTTTCCCTTGTTTCCAATCACATCTAGTAGGAGGACATATTGCATAGTTTATAAATAGTTCTGATATGTTTAGAGGGTTTTAGAGTGAGGCGAGTTTTTTCTCTCTTCCTTTCACTTTAAATGGGAGAGGAGATTTTGGCCGTTATGCCTCATGCTCTTTTATTAAAACGGAAAGTCTAAACGAAATTACCTTTCTGGCAGATAGTTCAACAGACTTTTCATGTTCTGCGGGCAGCATTTGTAAAGACGTGGTGATTAGGTTTCCAGGGAGGGGGATGGAAGCACTCTCTGTAGGCGCACACACCAGGAAGGCACCTCGTTAATCAAGCATTCTGCTGCTTCTTAAAGAAGGAAAAGAGACTGGGAGTTGTTTATTGATGTGTGTTCTTACTTGTGAGTTTGGTTTTTCACTATTCTTTTAATAGCAACGTTTTACCTTGTGTTTTGTGTCTTTCTCCACATCAGACACAAGATGAACTTAGGACTCATTTAACACTCTTTTGCCTAATATTTTCACTGGATATAGTGTATTAGCTTACGTAGGTTCTATTAAAAGGCTTTCACAATGTTAGACCAGCAATTAATTACCTGTTTAATCTGGCTTTCAGAAAGGGGCAGTTGTTCTATATTTTAGAAACATGAAATGGGGTGCTTGAATATCTGTATATAATTATACAACTATTTTACCATTGCATTTTATTATTAAAAAATAAACTTTACACCCCTGGGGTGAACGTCCTTCTCTTCCCTAATTTCTGAACTCTCTTGGGAAACAAGGTATCTTTATTCCTATTGCATTCAGTGTTTCAGATGGAAAGTTAGCAGGTAGATGTCAAAAAACTTCAAACATTCTGATACAGTACAGATTTCCTCCTCCTTTCAAAGCAGTTTTGCTAAATAAAAATCAGGAGCAGAGACCTATAAGGCTCCTGGTCAGGGTAATGTGGGCAGTTTTCATTCCACACTTCCTCTGGTCCAATCCCCTTCCAGAACAAATAAAACTGGCCATGACTAAGCACATATTAATAGTCAGATCTCTTCATAAGAAATTATAGATAATTCCATAAACATGCTCCAAATCTGTCCTTCATGTTCTGAGAATGGATACAGTTGGCATATCTTATGGGTTAAACGACCACACTATCATTAATAAGAGACGAATCCCAAATACCAAGTAAATGCTCTTTCTCACTTCTCCTCAAACTATCTGTGGTAAAGGATCAGTGGGGTATTTTGCTCATTTATCTTTAATATCCAATTGATTTTGTATGGATTGAACTAAGAAATATATTTTTTAAAGAATGAATAGTAAAACAAGATGCAAAGGAAAAAAATGCAAGCCTGTCAAGCCAATGTCAAATTTATTTTCAAGTTTCTAAACACTGTCTCTAAATTTCTGTATTTATGGCAAAAACCTGGAGGAGCTTTGGTCACAGGAGACAGTCTGAGCAGTGTGGCTATAACTGATGTGAAATAATGATGCAGCTGAAGCTCCAAATAACTTTTTTAACGAGCAATTTTTCCCAAATTGTATCACACCCCAATATACTTGAGCACAACATATACCCATGAGCGCCATCAGCTTATTACAGTAGGAAAAACTAGGATCTTTTAGGGTTGTGTGTAAATTTTGAAAAAAGCTCCCCATATAATTCTGGTGGATTTCTCCTTGTTCTCACTTCGAACCACGGAAGTAAGGAATTTAGTGAAGAACCAATTTATGGTCCACAAATAAGTACTAAGCTTCTCATCTGTAAGAGGCCTTACATCATACACTTAAAAATACAAAGACATACAAGGCAGAGACTGAGTGCAACATTAGAGCGTGGAGATCATGCAAAGATAACAAAATATAACAATGTATGAAAAGGGACTTATATATCCATATACAGTTGAGTAGCCACATAATTATAAATTTGTAATAATGGTATTTATAATTATAATAGTTAGAATGTACTAAAAGCATTTCTAACATCAAAAACTATTCAAAGCATATGACATATGTTACCTCATTTAATCCTCAAAAATCCTGATACATTATGCATCCTAATCATTAATATTAGAGATCAGAAAACTGAAAAAAACTGAGAGGTTACATTGTCCAAAGACACAGAGCTAGTGAGCAGAAAAGAAAAACCCAGGCCCAGAGCCTAAAATGTGACCCCTGACTTTGTTCTCCACATTGTAAAGTATGAGAATAGGGCATCGTTTATGCTATCATCCATAGTCTGGCCCAGTCGCTGATTGCATAGAATGATTTTCTGCTATTGTTATCATCTCTATGTCTCGCAGTGATATAAACAGAACCCGAATTTGCAGAGCAGAGGGCAACAAGCCAGGGATTTTGATTAGGAAACGAGAGCCTGGACAGAAAAATCACACCACGGAAGAGTGCATAGCCCATCCAGTTGTCCTTTGATAGCGTGATTTTTTTCCCCCTTTGGAGATGGTCCAGGTTTATGAGGCATCTCCAGTCAGCTGTCTGGAACTTCTCCTGATAAGCAGAGTTTTCGCTGTGCTGAGAAGCAAATCCTATTTTCCTTTCCATGCCACTGGCTCTTCAAGACTGAGCACATATCACACAGCAGTTTATTTTCTTATTTATTTTTTTTACCTTGGTTCTTCATAGGTGTGCAGAAAGGTGATCAGTGGGAGGGATGCAAGTAACAGTCATCAGGGAAAGTCTGGCTGATGACACGGAAATATTTCTAATTAAAGATGGATAAGACACGTGGACACAATCTCCCCACTTCATCTGTTTGTCTCAGGGTTTATTCTCATTGGTGGCCCTGCGGAGCCCATAGAGTTGAAGCCTCATTAGACATGCACAAAACGCTCTGGCCCTCTCGCAACAACAATGGTTCGCCCTGCACTCGTCTGTCTACATTATGGCAACATTAAATAAGCATTATGTCCAGCATAAAGAGCAATGACTGCTCTTTATTTCAAATGCCACTGATTCTTTATTTATTTTTGAAGGAAATGTCAGTGCAGGGCGGGGGGAAAGCAATGCTAGTGTTAAAACTGGATGTGACTAAGTTACAAAGCACTTTGTATTTCTTGCCTACAGAAACTTGGACTCGGTAACAGTCCTGGATGCTCCGCCCCAGTCAGGAAGCACGGGTTCAAATTCCTCTGCAACACTGGCCTAACCCTGTTCATGCCCAGCCTTAATTTCTTTACTATCTATAATAGCACTTCTCTAACCTACCTTAGCAAGTTTTTGTAAGGGGGAAATGATAACGTGTTTATAAATTCTAATAATAGCAAATGCAAAATCTCTAAGTAATGGTTGGTTTATGTTATTTTGTTCAAGGAAAGGATTCATGTGCAAATTTAACACATAGTTTTACAATGGATCCTAGTAATTATGCTTCCTGTCAGCGCAGATTACATTAACGTCTTTCTTCTATGATGTTATTCTCACACTGAGATCTTCCCAGTGGTTTCAGGCATAATTTTTACAAAGAGCCAATGAAAATCGAATCTGATTTCATATAAAACTTTGATTTTTGTGTGATTGGTGATGCACAATTAAAACATTTTATACTGGAAGACAGTCACTGAAGGCATCAGATAAATGAGAGCAAAAAAGGGAAATTCCATACATGAAGAAGATGAATGAGCTGATATAAATGACTACATGCTGCAGGACAAAGAGTATGAGCTCTAGAGTTGAGCCGAAGCAAATTCAAATCTTGCTTCTGCTGATTTATATCTGTGGGGACACAGGCAAGACCATGCAATTGACCCTCTACTTCCTCGTTGGTCAAGTGGAGATGAGGAAAATGCCTAGCATCTATTGAGGGTTCCCTGTGTATAAAACAGTGTGTTAAACATACACCATTTAATTTTAGTAAAACCTTAGTAAAGAAAATCCAATATTTCTTAAGTTTATTAAGAATTTGAATATTCTGGAGTTTCCATTTTTAAAAAGTGTTGTTTGAGAGACATTCCATTAAATTGTTGATTTCCAAATAGACATTTTTTCCAAAGATACACGCAAGGCAAATAGCACACAAAACGTTGCTCAACAGCATTAGCTATCTGTGAAACAGAAGTCAGATCACAGTGAGAGATTACTTCATACCCACCCGGATGGCTATAGTAAAGAAGATAGACAATAACAAGTGTTGTTCAGAAGGTGGAGAAATTGGAACCATCCCATACCACTGGGGAGAATGTAGAATGGTACAGTCACTTTGGAAAAAAGTCCAGCAGTGACATAAAATGTTAACCCGAGAGATACCATTTGACCCAGCAATTCCACTCCTAGGTATATACCTCCCCAAAATCAGAGAATATGTCCATTCAAAAACTGGAAGCAACCTAGGTGCGCATCAGTAAATGAATGGATCAAAAAACTGTGTTTTCTTAGAGTGGAGTCATGTAAGTTCTTTGTATATTTTGGAGATTAAATCTTTGTCTGAGGTATCATTGGCATTATGCTGAGTGAAATAGGCCACGTGTTGAAAGACAAATACCATATGATCTCACCTTTAACAGGAAGCTAAACAACAAAACAAACAAGCAAGCAGAAAAAAAAAAAAACAAAGACACAAAGACACTGAAATAGAGAACAAGGGGACAGTGACCAGAGGGGAGAGGGGAGGGAAGTTAAGGGGAAAAAGGGGGAGGGATTTGGAGGAACACATAGGAAGGACACAGGGACGAGAACTAAGGGGGGTGGAAATGGGAGGGAGGTGGGGAGCAAGGGGTGGGGGAGGCTGGGATGGGAGAAATAGACAAAAAAACTGTACTTGAAAAATAACTAAATAAAATTTAAAAAATAAACTAATTTAAAAAGAAAAAAAACTGTGGTACATATACACAATGGAATTCTATACAGCAGAGGGAAAAAATGAACTACTACCCTTTGCAACAACATGGATGGAACTGGAAAGCATTATGCTGAGTGAAATAGGCCAGGTGCTGAAAGACAAATACCATATGATCTCACCTTTAACAGGAAGCTAAACAACAAAACAGACAAGCAAGCAGAATAAAAACAAAGACACTGAAATAGAGAACAGGGGGACAACAACCAGAGGGGAGTGGGGAGGGAATTTAGGGGAAAAAATGGGAGGGATTTAGAGGAACAAGTATAAAGGACACAGGGACAATGACTAAGGGGGGTGGAAATGGGAGGGAGGTGGGGTGCATGGGGGAGGGGTGGGCTGGGATGGGAGAAATAAACAGAAAACTGTACTTGAAAAATAAATAAAAATTTTAAAAAACTTGAACATGAATTTTTATATCAGCATTATTCATAATATACAAAAAGTAGACACAGCCCAAATGTCCATCAACTAATGAAAGGATTAAAAATGCAGTGTTCCCATATAAGGGAATATTATTAAGTGATAAAAACAAATAAAGCACCGATGCATGCTAAACTATGTATTAGTCTTGAAAATATCTTATGTGAATGAAACCAGTCACAAAGGACCAATGTTACATGCTATTATTATATAAAATGTCTAGTATAGGCAAATCTATAGAGACAAATGTAGATTAGTACCCAATAATTTTCTGTGGCTGGAGGAGGTAAAAGGATTAAATATTCTTGTCTGGTTTATTACTGTTGTCCTAAAATTTTCCCCTTTGTTCTCTCCCCTGCTCCCATGGTCAATCCCCACACCACTGTCCATGTCATGGGTCATTCATAAGTGTTGTTCCATGTTCCTATGTCTCTGGTTTTATTTTGCTCATTAGTTTTTTTTTTTATTAGATCCCAGTTATAAGGGAGATCATATGGTATTTTTCTTTTACCACCTGGCTTATTTCACTTAGCCTAATAGTCTCCAGTTCCAACCATGCTGTCACAAAAGGTAGTGATTCACTCTTTCTTTCTGCTGTGTAAATGCACCACAGTTTTTTAAATCATTCATCTACTGATGGGCACTTAGGCTATTTCCAACACTTGGCTATTGTAAAAACACACACACTATGTGTACACTATGTTATATGTATTTTATAAGGTTGTATGGACATAGGAAGGGTAAAATTATTGAGATGGCCTTTATTTTTTCTTTGTGCTTCTCTGTGTGTTGCAAATTGTCTGTCATGAATAAATATTCCTTTTATAACCAGACCACTAACTGTTATTTAAACCTTTTTAGGATGCTCTGCTAACATTCAGATATGTAATAAAAATTTATCCATTAAAAAAACAAAACAAAATTTATTTAAAAAGGGTTGAGGGGCAATGAGAAAGGGATAAAGAGTTTCTTTGTGGAGTACTAAAAATGTTCTAGAACTGATTGTACTAATAGATGTAGAAGGTGTGTTCATTGGATTTCAAAAGCCATGGATTATATACTTTAAATGGGTGAATTATATGGATATGAGAATAAAGGCATTAAAATATACAAGGAGGGGAAGTGCTGCACACTGGTGAGAAGGAAGAATTCAAAGTCAGAATCATGAACTGATATTATAAGGCTCACCGAAGTATCAGAAAATGATACAAACTATGAGAGTTAAGCCTTCAACAGGCAAATGAGGACAAGAAAGTGGCCTGAGACCCCTGTCTAATGCGGAGCCATTTCTGAGATCCCTGCCTAAATCAAGAACAGAAGTACTATCCATTCTGTGAGAACTTAGGAAGGTTCTAACCTGCCATATAACCTACTCTGGAGAATGTCTGATAAATCTATTTTGTGTACAATGTCATACAAGTCCTCTATTTCCTCATCAGTCTTTTACCTAGCTATGCTATCCATTATTGATAGTGGGGTATTAAATTGCTGATCTTTATTGTCGAGTTGTCTATTTCTCTTCTTAAATCTCTTTGCCTTTGGTATATGTATTTTGAGACTCCATTGTCTATTGCATAAATGGTTATGGTTGTTATAACCTGCCGATAGATTGGCCCATTTTTCATTACCAAATGCAGCTTTTTATCTCCGGTAGGTTTTTATTTTTAAATGCATAGTTTACTCAGCCATTCTCCTACTGAGGGAAAGATTGCTTCCACTTTTTTCTATACAAACATTGCTCCATTAAACAACTGTGTACTTGTCTCCTTACATATGTATGCATGAGTTTCTCTAGAGTAGGTATACAATGTAGGTGCTGTATTGTAGGACATACACATTTTCAAATATATGAAGTATTGCCTAAGTTGCTATCCAGGGTGACCTCAACAATTTACATTCCCACCAGCAATATTAAAAATAATTAATAATAATAGCTATTTCCTTATATGCTTTCCAACATTTAGTGTTATCACACTAAATGTAATAATTAATTTTATGAATCTGATAAATGTCGAATAATTTCTGTGGGTTGTTTTAATTTTCTATTTTTGGTTACCATTAAATCTTTTTAAAATTAATTTATTTTTTTAAAAGATTGTATTTATTTAGAGAGAGGGGAAGGGAGGGAGGAAAGGGGGGAGAGAAACATCAATGTGTGGTTGCCTCTCGTGTACCACCTACTGTGGACTGGGTCTGCAACCCAGGCATGTGCCCTGACTGGGAATCAAACCAACGACGCATTGCTTCGCAGTCTGGGGCTCAATCCACTGAGCCACACCTGGCAGGACTTTTTTTTTTAAATTCATTATTGTTTAGTTAGAGTTTTCCACCTTTTTCCCCATTGTTCTCTCCTATCCTATCTCCCTCATTCCCACAGTCAATCCCCCCTCATGCCCATGAGTCCTCTATTCGTGTGCCTTTTCTTGCCCCTTCCCCCTTTCCCTTGTTATTCCCTTGTTATTCCCTTGTTATTCCCCCCCAGTAAACTTTTTATTTGGGAATATTAAAGTCAATTTTGCCCGATGTTAGTATAGCCCCTCCCCTATCTAATGATTGCAACTTACATGCTAACTTTTTCCATTTTTTACCTTCAATCGATTCATATTTATGAACTAAAGTGTGGTTCTTGAGATCACACAGTTGGATTTGTTCTGTTTTGTTTTTGGTTTTAAATCCACTGGGCTAATCTCTGGCTTTGGATTAGATTCTTCAACTCATTGCCATCTAATGCTATTATTTATATAGTCGAATTTTTTATTATCATTTTACTTTTTTATGTATCAGGCCTTTTTTGTTTCTCTGTTTTACTTTATTACTTTATTTTGCATTATGTGAATATTCTCCAGTGTAGCATTTTAATTTCCTTAACAATATTTTTACTTTTGTTTAGTCATTTTCTAGTGCTTATCATGCATAACTTATTTTATCACAATCTGCTTTAAATATATACTCTCTTAATTCCGGTGAAATACAGAAGTATTACTCCTATACTGCTTACTTTATCTTCCTCATCTTTTACTATCATTATTAAACATATGTTTAATTTCATTACAAAATCAACAATAAGCCAATTATTACAATAGTAAGTATTGTTATACTTATTTTTTCTATTAAGGAATCGGAGAAGAGGAAAAATGTATATATTTTCAGAGCTTGTTATATATACATATTTTTTTTAATTTTAAGACTTATTTTTACATCAGTGTTAGGTTTACAAAAAACTTTGGTGGGAGGTAATTTTTCTGATACGTCTTGTCTCCACACACGCATAACCTCCCTCATTATAAACACAGCTCACCAGAATGGTATATGTTTTTACCAAGGATGAACCTACATTGACACACACAATCAAGTCACCGTTTATCTTATGGCTCAGTTTTGGTGTTGTACATTCTGTGGGTTTGGACAATAATTAGTGACATATATTCATCATGAATTATCACACTGAGGAGCTATCATCTTTCAGATTGCTCACAGGCTTTAATTTTCCAACATTTGTTTCAAATAAAGTCAATTCACATTGTGAGAGCTTTGCAGTTTCTTCACTTACTGTCTTCCCTCCTGAGTAAACTTTCTGAGACACGACTGGGCTCTGGAAGGAATAGTAACCTATGGTCTTCTTGGCTTGAGTCTTCCTGCATAGAACCTTGGCCTTAAAACTGAGCTGAGGGAAGAGTGGCTGAGTTTCAACAGGGCTGGATGGAGGAAGGAAGTTGCATTCCCCATAAATTTAGACTCTGCATCTCAGAGTTGAGAAAGACAGGCTGTGCTGGCGATCTCCCCGTCCCATATGGTATGATAAGCCTTGACAGGGAGCTGAGGGGCGGTGGGTGCCCATCTCCATGGTTTTGGCATCAGATAGTTCCACCTTTAATATTCAGTCTCCCACAGGATAGCTGTACGGTCTTAAGAAGTTTGATTGACTTTACTAAGCCTCAGATTCCCCATCTTTAAAATAAAGATCATACTGTTTACACTGCAGGACCATTGCAAGAAATAGAACTGATACATGGAGAAAGCACTTTTGCTATGTTTGCCTTAAAGTAGAGACTGTATAATACATCTTTTCAGTGGTACATTGAATAATAACTAAAGTCATTTTTAATGAAAGCTAGGGAATGTCCTGTTTTATTTTAATGTCCCAAGCCCCACAACTTGATAATATTACATCTACCAAGTGAACAGTGAAAGACGACAGGTCTGAGCAATTCATATACACATTCATCATCTACCCATCCATCCACACATCGATCCATCCAGGCAATGCTCATTCATTCATTACAAATATGTATAAAGTATAAACGGTGTGTCAAGTACTGTGCTGGATCAACTTTATTTAAGCACAAAAATAAATGCCAGTCATTATTTATTAAAAGAATCCTAAAAGAATGAGGTAAAAAAAAAAGTATGTGGTGATTGACAGAATGGCAACAGTGTGAAAAGGGAGAGTGGGAAGGTGTGATTTACATTTGCATTGATGACATCTGAAAGAATATATATGTATGTATAAAACTTTTTCCAGAACAACAAAGAAAGTCAGAATGTTCTGGACATATTAAGGCACCAGCAGAGGAGCTGGCTCCAAAAGCCTCCAGAGTTCAGTTCGTTACGAGAATTGAAGGAAGGCTGATAGGGTTGTGTTGTATGACAGATATAAATTATCTCAATAAACTTTCCCACTGAGCCTGAAGCTGCCTCACAAATCTTCCCAACTAACAATCCACTATCAGGAGAATTACATGGGCACACAAGAGGTAACCTAGTTGTGCTTTTATTTTTTTTTCTTTTCTAATTTCTTTAAAATTTTTATCATGTGATAAAATGGAGATAGGCAACCTTATATTAGCCCAGAACTACCATGATACCACTATAATATAGGCAATAATAATAAACTTTTGTCAAATGTGTGATTCAATGAAGTGAACAAAGTGAAATTGGGAGGCATAAGGCCACCTATTAAAATGAGGGGGATCAGCGAGCCATATATAAAGAACTGTACATATCGCTGTGTGGGATGTTTGAAATTTTTCTGTCTATGTTTCCCTCTAGGGCTTTTATGGCCTCATGACATATTGAAGTCTTTTATCCATCTTGAGTTTATTTTGGTGTATAGTGTAAATTGGTTTTTTAGTATAATTTTTTTTGCATATACCTGTCCAGAACTCTGAACATCATTTACTGAAGAGGCTATTTTTACTCCATTTTATGCTCCTGCCCCCTTCATCAAATTTCAAATGTCACGCCCAGAAATATTTTTGCCGATATATCTCCTAGGGCATGGGATATAAAGAAAAGAATAAACAAATGGGACTACATCAAATTAAAAAGCTACTGAAAGGCTAAAGAAAACATCAGCAAAATGAAAAGGCAACCAACTATGTGGGAAAACATATTTGCCAAGGATACCTCAGACAAGGGTTTCATCTCCAAAATATATAAAGAACTCATACAAATCAACACCAGGAAGACACACAATCTAATTAAAACTGGGCAAAGGACCTGAACAGTCGCTTCTTCAAGGAGGATCTACAGATGGCCCACTGACATATGAAGGAAGGCTCAAAATCACTAGCCATCAGAGAGATGCAAATTAAAACCACAGTGAGATACCATCTCACACCAGTCAGAATGGCCATTATTAATAAATCAACAAACAACAAGAGCTGGCAATGATGTAGAGAAAAGAGAACCCTAGTGCACTGTTGGTAGGAATGCAGACTGGTGCAGCCACTGTGAAAAACAGAATGGAGTTCCCTTAAAAACCTAAAAATGAAACTGCCTTTTAATCCAGTGATACCACTGTTGGGATTATACCCTTAGAATGCTAAAACACCAGTTCAAAACAACCCACGCACCCCAATGTTCATAGCAGCACAATTTACAATAGCCAAGTGCTGGAAACAGCCTAAGTGCCCACCAGTAAATGAGTGGGTCAAGAAGTATGGTACATTTATACAATGGAATACTATGCAGCAGAAAGAAGGAAGGAGCTTCTACCCCCCATGACAGCATGGATAGAACTGGAGAGCATTATGCTAAGTGAAATAAGCCAGGCAGTGAAAGACAAATACCATATAATCTCACTTATAAGTGGAGCCTAATAAACAAAACCAACAAGTGAGCAAAACAGAACCAGAGACATTGAAATGAAGAGCAAACTGACTGACCAGAGGGGAGAGGGGAGGGGGATAACAAGGGGAAGAAGGGGAAGAGTCTAGTCAAGGAACATGTATAAAGGACACATAGACAGGGACAGCAGGTGACAATGGGGGGATGGGGCAGGGGAGAGTAAAGGGGGAAAAATTGGGACAACTATAATTGAACAACAATAGAAAAAACTGTACAGAAGAGAGTAAAACATAAACATCAACGAATATGAAATGCTATTTGTAAATGCCCTAGGGTGACATGTTTCTAGACTGAGACTGCCCCTAATACAACTCATTTACCACAATAAACAATAATACACATACTCTGTTCACATCAGGGAGAAGGAATCCTCCTTTCTGGGTCTAAATTCCATTTAATAATTTCTTAGCAAATTTAATCACTTTTAGTACCCATTAAGTCACAATTTTAAATTTTAGGGAGCAACAATTTAGTTTAACCCAATCAGTACATACTCACACACTGAACGTGATACTAGCATTTTTGTTTTATTTTTTTCACAGATAAATTTTGTAACTTTGATGTGTAGATGATCTGCTTACAGCTGGGAATGCAAGTATAAATCAGAAACCACCCTACCCTAGAGCGTCAATAGCGGGGATCAGCAGGAACATTCGCAATGGAGAGTTTGAGATGATATTATGAAGGCATGGACTGAAGGAGGGAACTCACAGGAGGCTTCTCAGAAAAATGGGGACTTGTGTGGGGTCTCAGAAACGTTTGTGAGCTTAAAAGGTGCTTGTGTGAATACATTACAGTGATTTTCAGCTTGTCACCTAGACACAAGGGACAAACAAGACTTTATTGCATGCTGACTACTGAGATATGTTGTATCATTTACTAAATGTTACTAGAGTTCAAGAAAGTCAGAAGCGGGAGCTCTCTGTACTGAAGAAAAGCTTCTAAAAGAAGAAAATTTGGCCTGCATCTTGGAAGACATGCTAGGACACGGAGAGCACACCAAGTCCCCTGAATGTTGCATAACTTGTGGAAAACGGAAGGATGACTCACAGTCATGGAACAGAGGCGACTTGAGCCCACGTGCCCCTCCTGCCGCCTCCTGCGACTGCAAATGAGCTGTCTGCATCCTTCTGAGAGCGAAGCCCGCCTGGTGCACTAGGTCTTACTCTTTTGCCTATTCGAGCACATGGATCCAGCGGTTTCCTTGCATCATTCCGACACAACTTCTACTCGCTTTTCTAGATATTTTCTTCAGTTTACACATAATTTTAATTTCTTCCACCATGTAAACAAACCCTATTCTGACTTCATTTTGCCTTCCAGGTAACATCAATATTATATTCTGGATTCCGTCAAAACTCTCTGAAAGTTCTATATGCTCCCTTTTCCTGGTGTCTCCTTAACTATTCTCTACTGATCCCCTCCAATCAGTTTGTGGCCTTTAATCCTTCATTATGAGCAACCAATGGCATTCATTTTATTCTATCGAACAGAACATTTAATCCTTAAACTTCATCATTAAATCCTTAAACCTTAAACTTGCTGAACTTTCTGCACATTTAACATTTCATTCACCCGCACTGAATACTTTCTTCACTTGGTTTTCAGGGCACTATGTATACCTTCAATTGGGTAAGAACATAATGTAAGACAATGATGATGTTTCATTCATCTCAGATTGGGACTATTATAAAAATAATATTGCTTGGGACTTATCATAAGAACTTAAAACAGGACAGATTTGATATAAAATAAAACCTCTTTAACATCTCTCTCAATCCCGTGAGACACAGCAAGTAGTCTATTAAAATTAGTTAACAAATATCTAATTAATGAGGCTTGATACTTGAACATCTGCATTTTGCTCTTCATTTATTTTCCTTTTCCAGCAAAAATCTTTGAACAAATTGCATATATGAGATAGTGCAATTAGCAGAAAAGAAATGTTTTCAGAGAAGTGATCAGAAGGCATGGTTGGCTAAGATTAAGCCTGATTTTTTTTTTTTTTACTTTACTTGTTTTCCTTTTTTTTTTTTGTCACTGCCAGGCAAAGTATAGTACCCATAAATTAAAGTACAAAACAAAGGAAAGAGCCAAAGTTATGACAAAAATAATAGCACATGGCTTTGCAGACCATTTACCAAGTGCCAGCTCTGTGCTTGTTCAGGGTGGTTCGGGAGCTTGAACAAAATTTCCAGAAACTGAAAATATCTCTTGATGCCTCCTCTCCCCAGCTCCCCCTTGGAGATGGGTGATCAGCACTGTCACCCATTTTTTCCAGAACGATCACATTTCCTGTAATGCTTTTCTGATGCCACTTGTCCTTTCTGAAATCGCCACCCCCATGGCTCTCTTTCAATTTGTGCTTCGAAGCCCAGAGAAAGTCAGTTTCTCATGAAGACTTCTATGGTTATTCTAGCCATCATACGTCTCTCTTGCTGATCCGTTTTTAATACCATTTTCTATCACAATTGTAAACTTTGGTTGTTAACCATCTATTTTCTACTTTTCTGTTGCCCAAAGTTTGCAATTTATTACATACAGTCTTGCTCTCAATGCATCATTTTATATATCTAGCATGTGCTTTTTTAATGGCTAAGGATTACATTATGCCATTTTTGATCCCCATAAAACTCAGTGTGTGTTTGTGTATATGCGTATATGCCTACCTACAAATTCCATGTCTGCACAAATCATGTGAAACAGAAACGTAACTTATGTGCCTTAATTACATAAGACAACACCTGTGTGTGTTTTAAAATTCTTGTTCTTGCTGATGAAATGCTTACATTTAACAAATATCCAGCCGTGAAAGCTAAAATTAGCACATCTTTCTGTAATATTAAGTAGAATGCTCTGCAAGACTGCGCTGGAGTGGAATGCCGCATTTGCCAATTTTAGACCCTCTAGGAAAATAGGGCACATTTTCACGTCAACAGATGGGAGCATCACTGTACCAAACATCCAAGGCCCTGTCTTCCTAAATGTATGTGTATGACATTGTTATTAAAATAATCAAACTTACCATGTATCAATATGTCCACTGGATTCCAGACACTAAGATTTCTGCACGTCTTGTTTCCTATGACCCTCCTGACAACTTCGTCAGAAAACTGAGGTCTAAGCAGTAGTACTTGATTTGCTACAGCTGTACTCAATCCCACTGTATCCTTCTTGGCTGCATTTCAGATACTTCTTAGTACCATTTCTTACCAACGTATTGCAGGTACATTCCCTGCTGGAGGTAGACCAGGCCCTCCCCATACACTGTATCCTCATCATCCCTCAACCTGGTTTTACACTTAGGTTGCCATTTTTCCGTCTACTCAACAGGCATTCACTAAATCACTTCTACATATAAGCCACAGTTCCAGCAACTGTGAAAGCCACAGAACTTCATAAAACACCTCCTGTTGTCATGGAATCTATAGTATGTTTGGGTTTTAAAGGAGTACTAGTTTTCAACAAATTATTTGTCGCTTCAACAAATTATTACAAAGTCAGTGGCTTACAACAGTATTAGTTTATTACGGCACAACTTCATGGGTTGGAAGTCCAATACAAATCTCACTTGGCTAAAATCAAGGTGCCATCAGGAATGTATTCCTCTCTGGAGGTTCTAGGAGAGACTCTATCTCCTTGCCTACTCCAGCTTCTAGAGGCTGCCCACGTTCCTTCATTCATGATCCCCTTCTTCTACCTTCAAAGCCAGAGACTTTACATGTCTTCGCTTTTGTCTATTGTCACATCTCCCTATGATTCTCCTCATTTACATACTTCTTCCATGTAAGGACCTTTGTGATTCTATTGGGGTACCCTGGATAATCCAAGAAAATCTCCAAATCCTAACATCAGCTAATTAGCAACGTGAATTCTACCTGCAACCTTAATTCCCCTTTGCCATGTAACCTAGCACATACATAAATTCCAGGGGTTTTGACAAAGACATATGTGGGGAGGAGGCCATTTTCTGTCTCGTGAAAGAAAGGCAAAGGGGAATAACATCAAACAAAGAGGAATCCATGAGAACAAGAGCACAGAGTAGGGGAAAGACAGAGTATGTCCAAGAAACAGTCTTAGATAGAAACTCCACTTCGAATTACATGAAAACATCTTGCAGACATTGCAAAACTTACAAGACCGAAAAAACATATGAGAATTTTTAAGTGACCCCAATTCATTTGTTAACATAAGTTATAAAATATTGATAGATAACTATGGCCAAGAGGGAGTAGAAGACAGAAGGAAATGGGCAAGTTAGAGAGAGGGAGAGCAATCAAATGCTGTGGAAGTTAGCAGATTCAGTTCATCCTAAACTCCTGGTCCTGACCTTTCAGCTGTAGTTTCAGCACACCAGTTCAACTCTGAGTAGCTGGGTTGTCTTCAACCAATACTGGGTGGGGTGTAGGGAACCAGATATGAAGTGCTGGGTTCAAAGAGGAAAAGTATGGAATTGTATGTGTGATGAATCATACATTTGCAGAGTACTTTTGGCAACAAGTTATAAAATAATGTATAGATATAATTAAGCATCTTTAAGAAGTTATCTCCCACTATTCACCATGGAGAAAAAGAACTTTTGGTAATTGCTTATAATTTGATTTTTTTCTCTCTTCTCTTTAAAATAAAATCACCTAAATTCTCATCAAACTTGAAGACCCAAGCAAGCTTTAGCTCTTCAGGAAAAATTTTGCAAATTCAACTTTTAGTCAATTATCACCTGTATCTGACTACTTAGCATTTGACTATACTTCTACAACTATTATTCCATGATTGTTTTGCAAGTTTAGGGCACCTTCCCAATTGATTTAATTACATACTAGTCAAAGACCACTTTTTAAAAAAATGCCTTATATTTATAATCACAGTGATCAGTATATAATACACATATGTGAATACAACTGAAGTGTCCAGGTCAAAATACTTCTCTTGAGTCAATTTATATTTCAAATGTAATCACTATTCAAATGCATTTGAATCTTTATTGTTCTGACTATTGTATTGATAATCTTATATAGTGTGTTTATGTATGCTCAAGTTTCACATACTAGGTATAAATAAGGAAAAGAATAATATTACATTTGTTGTATAATCACTATGTGCCAGATATCAGTAATGGCAAGTATTTTATAGGCATTAGCTCACTGAATATTCATTAAAGCTCTCAATCACAGATCATATTAAATGAAGGGAATTAAATAATGTCCTAAGCATGGGATCTTACCAATGATCAGAGAGGAACAGCAGAAATACCACTCCAAGTTATGACTGTAGGAGTGTAGGACATACCACCCAAAATATGCCCCCCGGGCATATTGATTATTTTGAGCTGTAGAAATTTTAAGAACGCCAAATACAAGGACGGCTTTTGTCTGAAGTCTCCTTATCTGTCTAAAGACAGATCCTCCAAAAGGAACTCAATTGTCGCCAGTCCCCTGCCTGGAATTTTATAAATTAAAGGAGGTCGACTCATCACAAGACAGGAGACTAGAAACTGACAGTGCACCCAGACAAAACCTCTGTCACAAACCATCCTGCCTCCCACCGAACTTCCCAAGGGCCCATCTGTCTTTCCTGAAACCACCTACTCTCTCCCCAGAAAGGCCTGCGGTCCTCCTCCCCTTTCCCTATTAAGATGGTATTTAATAACAAGTTCTAGGCCACCTGGAGGAGTTACTTGTTTTTCCCCTGGGTATCTCCCACCAATATAGGAGATTTACAAAATAATATACTCCTGCTTGCTCTTCTAAGCTCATCTGTCTTTTATTACAAGGGTCTCAGCTGAAAACTCAGAACAGTAGAAGGAAAATTGTTTTTTCTCCCTTACAGTCAGCCTTGGAAAACTGTTAGCTACTTTTTAATCTTTACATGATATCATTCATCAGACAACTGGAGTTCAATTATTTCAATGTCCCATTCTTTAGTACCTAATAAAAATTAATAACCCCTCCATAACTAAGAAGATCTGAACTGGAGCATCGTGAGTTGTTCTGACCTCGTGCGGCGCCTTCTCCTGCCCTTTCCCTCTTCCCAGTACGCACACATGTACTCCACTTTCCAATGAGAGCAGACAGCTTGTCAGATTTTGTTTCTATGGTGTTAACATCATTCCATAACCAGACTTTTTAAGTGAAAGGCCTTGAGTGATTGGATGAAAGGGACCAGACATTTCAAAGCATCCACCTAAGCAATCTGAGCCCTGAGAAAAGCCCTGTGCTAATGGAACAGCCTCCCTGGGGAGAGACGTACAGGAAGAGCCACATTCTCTTTGTGTTTTTCAAATAAAGCATACCATTTTCAGAAGTCCAAGACACTAGAGAAGGATGCTACCCTTTGGTTTGGACAGCAGAACAGTTTAGGGATTGGAAGCACCCCGCTGCACCCTGGGCGAGTGCACGGCGGAGAGACCCACCTCACACTGTGAAGGGGGAGGGTGAGTGATGCATGCCATACCTGACGCACATGACACATGAGTTTGAGCATCTTTGAAAAAATGCTGTACACTACAGCAAACCTTGAGAGAAAACAAGTGTTTCTTCAACGTTTGAAATTAAGTACAGTAGTTGCCGTGACACTTTATCAATCATCAAAGCAAGTTAGTGGGCTACAGCTTAGGGCACCGTTCTTCAAAGTGCTTCTCCATTTCTTAGGATTTAGCATCGTCCTTTTGCCAAAATCACCATACAAGTCCCACCTGCTATTTCAGTGCAAGCCTAAAATATTAATGGTGCTGAAGAGCAATATTGCCCTTAGACAGCCATCTATCATCTGCTCCCACATTTTATTATCCAGAGAATTTAGATACTTCAATTCTGCAATGGAAAACAGTGGAGGAGGAAGGGCAGATTTTCCACCTCTTTCCAATTTGCATTTTTCGTGAAAGTCAAGCAATCAAATTCTCTTTCAGACCAGATTCTGCTAAGAAGACCCCAACCCCCTACTCCATCCCAGCTATACTTCATGTCTTAAAAATCCTTACCTGGTTCCATTTTGTTCTTCATAGACCTTCCTCCTTCAGCTGTGTGATCTGAAGACAACATTTTAGAAGCTCATTTTGATACACTTTATAATATGGAAAAGAGGTCATTTCAACTAGTAGGCAGATTCACCTAGGTAATGAAATAGGCACCTTTCTGTTTTTGAATATACAGGCATGGTCACTGGGATACTGTGGGGTCTGGCCAGACCACCACAATAAAATGAGTATCACAGTAAAGCAAGTCATGGATGGTCTTGCCTTCAGCTTGTAAAAGCAAAACAAGTAACAACAACAAAGCCAGCAGCTATTAAGTGCTGCAAAATGAGGTACCCTGGTAATGTCGGGTCCTTAGAGGATCAGGAAAGAAATAGTTTCTTACTTTTCAGGTTGTTTCTACATTCATTTTACTTATTCATTTATATTCATTTTACTTTCACACTCTTCACTAAATTCATAGGTGCGCCGACAATGGAAAATGTTGGGAAACCATTCAAGACATAAGACGAAACCAATCTAACTCAGGTGAAAAACATCATGCTTCTGTCGTATATGGACTTACTATTTTATTCAGCTGTCTGCAGGTAACATACTAACAACAATAATAAAAATAACATCATGGGAATTTATAGTGACAACATAATGGCCACTATCATGGCCAATAATGCCCTAGCATCCATTATTTTGTTTAATCCTCATAAGAAGCTTGATGTGTTAGGTACCATTATTCTACAAATGAGGAAAATGAAGCGCAATGTGGTGTATGCTCCCCACCTAAGATCACATGAGTGCATCATCGCAGGACTTGATCCGTGCCGTGTGACAGGCAATGACCACTCTCTAAAGCCTCTCATTCATTTGAAAGGGAATTGCCTAATCTATTTCCCTCTCATGTGGGAAAAAGGAATTGGGGGTGGGGACCTAATATTTAATTAAAACTAGTATGTTTTAGGCACTGAGGCACTATATTGCTTTATTCCGTTGCCCTCGTAATTTTTCTGGACAGCACAAAAACAATGAGGTGCTTCTAAAAGGTTGATGTTTTCAGTGCTTTACAATATTAACTTATTTAATATTTAACTTACATTATTTAAATATTAACTTATTTAATGTTTATCGGGTAAAACAACCCGATAAAGTCGATTTTGTTATTACATCCATTTTTTTCAATTAAAATGTGTTCAACACACAGAACTGAAATAATTTAACCAAGATTAGGCAGCTGGTAAATGGCAAGATGTTCTCCAAAAAAATTTCCCATGGCCAGTGTGCATCCCATCACCAGGGCGGTGCAGTGGCTGGTCCCTCCTCCCAGAAGAGACTCTTGTATCAGCACCCATGCCTTTGCCAACCAAAAACAGGGGGACAGTGCTGTTAGTAAGGGGACATATCTATTTTCTGCCTTCTGGGGCTCCAATTAAGTTCATGTTGACAAGGTTCATTGGAAGAGTTCCATTTTCTCATATAATTGCTAAATTATTCTTCTTAGTTCCTTTTAAAACTGTGTCCCTCATAGATATCTAAATTTTAAAAAAGCCATTTCAGCAGCTCTATATAAGAGGGCAGGGTTGGCTATGTGGTTCTCCCCGGAAGGTTTAATACTAACTTCTCCACTAGAAAAAAAGCTTGAGAAATGATTTTAACAAGTTGCAAAATTTCAAATCATATTCCCAAAACTCAATATTTATATGAGCCGCATGACTTAGTATGACAGGAAAAGTTATTGTGTTTAATATCCTGAAACTAGAGATTATAACCATCTAATAGAATTTAATAACAAGTGTATTTTTTAACATTATATTTCCTTGTGTGTTTTTAAAACTGATATATATTTCTGTGAATTATATTTTTATAATAAAAATTATGGTTATCTCTGGGAACTGTATTAGTAGTTTCAAAAGGCACAAAAAGTCAAATAAGTCAAAAATGTAATCTAAATAGCAAAGATGCTACAGAGATGTGGAATATAAAGTGAAGAGAATTTCCTAGTGAAATAAGAACTACAAGGATAGTTTAATTGGCTTAATTAGATCAGTAATCACAGTTAAATAATGCTACAGCTGCTGACCACATTGAGGAGATAAATTTCTACAAATTACCTCTAGGAGTCTTCTCTGTCTTTTCTTTACTTTTTCTTTCTTTTTAAAAATGTTGATGAAAGAGGTGAATAAGCAGCTAGTCCTGCCAATCAAAACAGTCATCTTTTCAGTTTATCTCCAGAAAATTATGTAAAGTTCCAGAAAACTAATCACTTTATACAATCTAAAAACCTACACATTGGCTAAAATGTTTGATCAGCTCATTTTCACAATGAATTTGGGAAGGAGCAAAATAAAGTCCTTTGCTGCCAATTATTATACTTTGACTTATTTAAAATAAGCACATAACCCAATATGTGTTCTATTTTAATCAACTCCATGACCACACCATTTCCTGAAAGAAACAAATATCTCATCAATAAGAATAGGACTTAATGGTCAGGATTGTCAAGGAACATGGATACAGGACCCACGGGCAAAGCCAAAGGGGGGGAGGAGTGAGGGGGAAGGTGGGGGTGGGTAGGGTACAGGAAAGTGGCAGCAGGAAAATGGAGACAACTTACTTGCACAAGAATAAAAAAATTAAAAAATAAATAATAAAAAAAAGAATGGGACTGAGAATTTAAGCTCCATGAGCAAGTCTGATGTTTCCTTAGCCACAGCTATATCTCTGTTACATGTAAATGGACTAAGTGCTCATTATGTCTCATGCTTTTAAAATCAATGTACCCCTTCCACGCAGCAGCTCCCTGACAAAGTCTGGAGGCCAGAAGTTACTCACCAGCTTCCCAGTGAAGCTCACCATTCCTTTCTCTCTAATAGCAGAGCTTGGTAGAACCTCAGTCCCAGATGCCTGTATCTTGTTTTGAAATCTCACAAGTATACTCTTTGGAACCCCAGCCTGTATAATGTATAAAACTTTGCTCTTGTCTTCATGGTTTGTGAACTCACACTCATAGCAAACACTTGTTAGAGAAGGCTATTGGGAGGACATGACTGGACCTGGACAATCAGAGGCTCCTCGCCCCCACCCCCATCCTTGGAAGGTTCATTCCAACCTCCTCCTTACTCTGGAGCTGTTGCAAGAACTGAACCCCATTAAGGTCTCTATATTAACTTTCAAGATTCTGGTGGGCAGGTGTGGAGGTCTACTCATCTTGTAGAACCCCAAGACAAACCTCGTACATAGGTTTCCTTGCTTATTAAACCTGCCACCTACCAATCTGGAGTGGTCTGCCTCTTCTTCAGTCTCTCCTCGCCCTCTCTGTGTATGGACACCAGTTTGCAAATCAACTATTCAATACATTCCCACTGCCTGCTCCATCTCTTCAGGACCCATCCCGACCAGGCCAATTCACCCAAAAGCCATAGCTATCAGAGAAAATGGCTGACTCTCAGAAAAAAAACAGTCATGTATGGTTGTGGGCAACGTCTTCTGGGTTTCTGCAAAAAAACAAACTTCAGAAGAAAGGGGGAAAAGCTAACTTATTATCTTACTTCTTCAGTGCCATGGAAAGAAAACAGAAACAATGACTTGCCCTGCATGGAAATCACAGGAGATCTCTTCTCTGCAGCTTTCACCCTGCCCGGCAGATCACGGTGCTAACGATGCCTCTTCCTCTGGTCCTGCCTGTGCAGAGCAAGCTACTATGCCTGCCATGGCTTCCCATCTGTGATGGCCAGCCTCTTGCAAAAAGTCCCTCATATCTGGAGTTTGGGAGGGGTCTACCTACTCTATGTAACCCTTGTGCAGGCGCATTCTACATGTTGCACATCAAGCCTGTGCTTTCGCACCAAAGCCCTAATTCCATCCCCTTTCTTTAGCCCCTGCTTTCTAAATCAGCACTTTCACTCCTGTGCTTCCAACAGAGAGACCAGAATTCAAAAAAGATGTGCAAATAGCACCTCCGGAGTTGTACGTGCCCTATGTATAACAATAGAATTATGGGATTCTCTCCTTCATAATATCAACTGCCAGAGGTCAGACCATGTTCATTATACTCTGCAGGAACTGCCCCAATTTCACCCTGGCACCTGCACACTCACCGTAAATAGTTTCCCATTTAAAGTGTCTTGCCAGAATCCTGTACTCGTAAGCGCAGACTCACCGCCCTATCAGCAAAGAGAAATAAAAATAACTTAGTGTTCGGCAACAAACTAAGAGCATACCATGGCAGGTTCCCAACAGAGCATCTCTCTGGAAAATAATCCTTGTGGATTGTAAATAATGGCATCAACCAATCACCACTAAGAGAAGGTAATGTAGAAATTGAGGGTTTTTTTTCTAGAGGGACCAAGAGCAAGACTTGCCTATTTTGTGATCATTAAAAACAAACTGCAAACTGTAGGTGCCCAGTTGCTCCTCTGTCCTCATAGAGAGTCAATGCTGCTTTGCTGTCTCAGTACCCCATTTGCTGCATCTTAACCTGGCCCTCTTTTAGGTCTTAGTTTATTCAAGTAAATGTTGTACATTCTTGGTGTGCCCCAAAATAAGCAATGGCTCATATTGTGCGTAGGTTCTTGCTCATGACAGCCCAGACTGTTAGCAGATTGCTAATATGTTAACAGCTCTATTATAAGACTCTCAAAGATGCAATTTTTTATGCCATTTATGCAGTTGCAATCTCCATATTAAAGAAGTACTGCACAGGAAGGTTGGCATAGATGCTGAGGAGCCCATGCACATTCTACATGCAAATGCCTGCATGGGGTGGAAGAGAACCCTCAGGCTGGGCCTCTCGGGGTCACCGACTTCCAGGTGTGCTGCTTACCCAGGTGTGCCCACTCCAGGAGCCAGAACACTGATCTGAAATAGTCAGATAGGACCTCTGCCTCCCGATCCAGATCTAAATATAATAAAATGAAAGGCACTCTAAGTGCAGGGGTTTCGGGAAATGATGGTGTTTTTAAGAATTCAAGAAATGCTGGACTCCATAGTGAAATTAGATACTTTTTTTTCAGGTCCTCTTTCCAAAGATACTAGTAAAAACCTTTAGACAGATATGATTCAGAGTGTCTCCAGTACTGTGTGATTCAGACTTTTTAAGATATATATTATTTCCCCGTGTTAATATTCTTTTGTGACTCCTATGCTGCTTGTCCCAGAGTCTGGGTACTGATGTCAGTGGGGAGTCTGACTTTAGCGTGGATGGTGACTAGGAACTTGAATTATATGTAATACATGGAGTGTGCTCCAGAAACACACCCCAGCAAGATTTCTTGGAATGATGGCTCCTAAATTTTTCTAAACCATGTGTCCCGGTTCCCAAAGTTGCTTGTGGTAGCTAGGAACACATCATGTGGCAGACCTCCAGGTCCCTCAGTCTTTAGCTAACAGTGTCATTGTAAATCAATAGCTCAGCCATTGATTTACAGTGACACAGATAGACCATATTGAGCACATACTCTCAGGCACTATGGCAAATACTTGACATGCACAAAATTCTGATCAGAAGAATATATATTCTGATATTTTTGTGTACTTAGCACTCTTTTTGCAAAAAATAATTGACAATCATTTGTTTATGAAATTGAAATGGTAAGGGAGTGATTTGGCTTTAGGAAAAGCAAGATTCAGATGCCCAGACAATATTGTATAAATTCTCTCATTCTTTCTAGTTGCTTTGTTTTCCACTATACCAATTTTATTTGGAAGCAAATTTTTAAAAAATAAAACAACAACATTTAACCACCCTTCCACATTTGTCATTCCAGTAGATTTTCTAGTATTCCAAGTAAGATCCTAGCACCATTTCTTTCTCAGTGATACTCTTTTTTGCCACATCCAGGTGATATGCCTTCCTCTGAATCCACACAGCAGACTCCACCCCACTTGAAGCACAAGCATTAAACCTGAGGGAGGGTGGTTCCCCAAAAAAACTCAAGAAGCTGTTACTGGAAGGGAACAGAATGGACATTACACTAATGAAAACAATACCTATCCATTATACCCTCCCTTTATGTATATTTACATTCAAACTTTGGTAAGGTGCCAAGTTAAGTAGAAATAAAAGTCATATTGAAGCCTACTGTCTCCAAAGTCACCGTTGACAACTGTACCATATCTTCTACCAGTACCGATTTGATGACCTCTGACATCAAACTTTACAGAGGATGGTTTATTGTGACCTATTCTCTAGAATGCAAATGACTGTAATTCAACAAGCAGACATATGTGTTCTTCACAAATTTTGTCCATACAGTATTTCCTAATAAAACCCAGGTTTTGTATGAATACCAAGTACTTCAGAGGCATAACCCACTGAGAGTCTGACATCCGTTAAGGGTATTTTATAAAGGGTTCAAAAATCTCAGAAAACATGAACTATTAGTCAAATATGTGATAATATTTTATTGCAACTTGAAGGGTTTTTATTATTTCAAATATAGGTAATGAGTTCAAAACTGATATTTTATCAACATAGCTCTAGAATATGACAAAGAGCTAAGGCAGAAAAAGTAGAGGATGATTCAAAGCTCTTCCTTTTAAAATTTCTTTTAATAATCTCTACTATCCCTCATCCTTTCTGACCACTGACAGCCACTTGTTTAAAAGGCTTTCCAAGAGTGAAAACTAGGCCAAGATTCAGAGAACTGAGTATGAGCATCTGCTCACTCAGGACTGACTGTAGCCTGACATCTGAGTCCTGTGTCTTGTGCTCTAAGTCAGCTAGTAGCCGCGCATTATGACTCCTAATTAAAAAAAAATTCTCATTATACCACAGCATGCTTGGCAGGCTCACACTGCTTTACATAAAGCATCTGCAAAGTGAGGATGTCACTACCCATTGCCCACACAGAAGCCCTGTTGATTATGACATTATCATTTTCAAGATGACAAAACATGGGTTAAGTGGCTGTGGAAGGTCGCACATTTCCTCTGGCTGAAGGAGGGTGACGGTTTTGAATGCAAAGTTTGGAGAAGGGGAAATGGCATCATCCAAGCGGTCACAGAGCCATCCGTGATCACTGCACCCTCCAGCTGTACCATACTAGTCATTAGAAATGCACAGAGACTCATCTATCATGTGTCATTGTCGTTTCACTCCAGTGCGAGTCATTAATTAGTCTTCACAGTGATGCTCAAACTGTTAGAAGTCCTTAGTTCCCATTTAGTTTTACAAAAGTGCATACCAATTTATTGAAAGACAGTTCTTCTAGGTCTCATGAAGCATTGGTGTCTGTATGGTATCTGGTAACTGAAATTCTATCATTTCCTATTTTTCTGTAATTTGACATATAAGAAAAATATGAGGAAAGATACAGGTATCTATTTAGCTGACTCAGCTACAACCTGGTTCTTTTTAAGTTACATTACGTGTTTTCACTGACTTTTTTCCATGGCATAAATCAGAATGTCATCCACAGCGTAAATGAATTGGTATGCTGTTTTGTAAAACTAAATCAGAACTAAGGACTTCTAACAGTTTAAGCTTACTATGTAAATCAAGAAATGGGTAAATGTGAAGAGTGAATTTTTGTGACAGAATCGCAGCTAACACTACTTTTTTGATATAAACTTATAGGTACTCTAAAATCATATCAACTATTTTTCTTTTCTACACTTTCACATGGGCAAATCTTGAACCTCTGTTTTCTAAAGCTTTATAGAAATTCCAAAACTACTAAGCAGACATTTCAACTTTCTTACTATGTGGAGGACGCAGCTCAATTCTTAAAGAGGAATTGACTCTTAAAGAAGAGTTGACACTTAAAGAAACTGCCGTTGTATATGAGTGGATCAAAAACTCATTCGGGGATGACATATGGGACTTCCGCCGAGATGGAGGCATAGGTGGAGATGCCGTGCTTTCTCACACAACCAAGTTTAGAGACAACTAAATATTAGCAACAGAAAACATAGCCAGAACACAGAAAATTGAACTTTTCGGAAGTCTGATAACAACAAATTCTTCAGCCTGACCAGTAAGAGGGGCGAAACCAGCAGCTGGCAGAGCGGGGTAGTACAGGAAAACTTGGTCAGATGGACTGAGGCGTGCGGAATCCAGGCGCAGGGTTGGACCTGGTGGGCAACTCAGCGAGCGACCATGGGGAAACAGCGAGGGAGCAGGGCTGTGGATTAACTGTGGTCGCGCATTTGTGTGTGGATAGACAAGCGAGGGAGTGGACAATTGGATGAGAGCCAGCAGCCCCAGTGGCAAGCGGAGGCGGAGGGCGCTGCCATTTCCCCGCTCTGACCACGCCCCCACATACAGTGTCACAACCCAGCGACCTGGGAGTCCAAGGCTCCACTCCTCATACTTAACGGGCACGAACAGACCAAAAATGGCTCAAGAAGAACACAAAGCCCCAGAGCCTATAAATCTAAGCGATGAAGAAACAGCCAAACTTTCAGATGCACAATTTAAAACACTGGTGATCAGGATCCTCACAGAACTGGTTGATTTTAGTCACAAATTAGAGGAACATATGAAGGCTAAACTAATTGAAATGAATGGAAATACACAGGAAACCAATAGTAATGGAAAGGAAACTGGAACTCAAATCAATGGAGTGGACCAGAAGAAAGCAAATAATGGCCAAACAGAAAAGAATGAAGACGCAAGAATTCAAAAAAATGAGGAGAGTCTTAGGAACCTCCAGGACATCTTTAAACGCTCCAACATCCGAATTATAGGGGTACCAGAAGGGGGAAAGGCACAGCCACCAGTGGAAAACTTATTTGAGCAAATAATAAAGGAGAATTTCCCCAATCTGGCAAAGGAAATAGACTTCCAGGAAATCCAGGAAGCTCAGAGAGTCCCAAAGAACTTGGACCCAAGAAGGAACACACCAAGGCACATCATCATTACATTAGCCAAAATTAAAATGAAGGAGAGAATCCTAGAAGCAGCAAGAGCTAAGGGGACAGTCACCTACAAAGGAGTCCCCATCAGACTGTCAGCAGATTTCTCAAAAGAGACCTTACAGGCAAGAAGGGGCTGCAAAGAGGTATTCCAAGTCATGAAAACCAAGGACCTACATCCAAGATTGCTCTATCCAGCAAAACTTTCATTTAGAGTGGAAGGGCAGATAAAGTGCTTCTCAGATAAGATCAAATTCAAGGAGTTCATCATCACCAAGCCCTTATTATATGAAATGTTAAAGGGACTTATCTAAGAAAAAGAAGTTAAAAAAACATGAACAGTGAAAGGACAGCAAACTCACAGTTATTAACAACCACACCTAAAACAAAAGCAAACTAAAAGGACAGCTAGATCAGGAGTGGAAACATAGAAATGAAGATCTCAAGGAGGGTTAGCAACAGGGGAGTGGGAGAAGGAGAAGGGGGGAGAAGGTACAGAAAATAAGTAGCATAGACAGTAGATAGAAAATAGATGGGGGGCAAGAATAGTATGGGAAATATAGAATCTAAAGAACTTGAGACGCATGGTCATAAACTAAAGGGGGGTAATGGTGGGGATGGGGGTAGGGTGGAGGGGAATAAGGGGGGGAAAAGAACAACTGTAACAGCATAATCAATAAAAATTAATTTAAAAAAACAAAACAAAAAAAATCATGACATACGAAAGCAAAAAAAAAAACCTCATTTGGGGAACAGAAAAGACTTCACTTAAGGCTGTAATCACAAAATGACTATTTTTGTTCAGAAAGTATGTATTGCCTACATATAAATTAAACCTCACTGTGCTAAATACAAAATAAATTGGACAAAGTTCCTGTCTTCATGTAGTTTTTAAGCTAGTGGTGTTAGTTAAACATGTATAAAATTACTTTTAATACAGCTAACATGTAATTCCTGTCATAAGAGTTTCTCTCTTCCACTGGATTTTAGAATATCACCATTTTAATCATAATCATTATAATAATTAACATTTAATAAATTCTCATAATGAATCAAGTACTCTACTAAGAGCCCTGAATGAGTTACCCCATTATACTTCACAAGAGTTCTATAATATGTATTTAAACACCTACTTTTTACACACATGAAGAAACTGACATCTACAGTTGAGCCACTGACGGGACGAAAGAACTGGGGATCCCATACATCACTTGTCCAAGTTGAACGTGAAGTCCCTAGACCAAAACTACTTAACTAGTAAGCTGTGGATTTGAGATTCAATTAACATTTTGTCTGTGAATTTAGCCCTATCTCTTAACAAATATGCTTTGTTCATTCTTTACATCCCTGCATTCTCCCGCAACAATCAACACATTTCCTTATCATTTTCAAAGTCTGACTTTGGCCTGCTGACCTGGACATTTGTCCAACTGTCCTTGTAAGAAACAAGAACTTGGATTTTCTTGATAGGACAATCTTTGAGGCACAGTTTTTTTTTAATCACCCCATGTTAGCATGGCTTGTCAAAGCAACTTACGAACTCTGTTGTACTTCTAAAAAATCTGCGTAAAATGTGGGTTTAGAAACTTCCTTAGTATATCTCAAGCTATGTGTGGAATTAAGGAAAATGAGATGAACTATGTATTTGAATGCAAGATTGTGAATATATAGAACAAAATCCTGAATGCAAAACGACAGCTCTATCTTATTAAATATGCTTATTAACTCCCAATCTAGGCTCTGACTCACTATACCTCCTCATTTTGATTACATTAGTACCTCAGCTTCTGTTCTAGTAAGCTTATCAGATCAATAAAGTAAAAAAAAATAATAATGCTGATGCAACTATTTGAAATGGCAGATCAAATACCCAGGAAAGCTTAAAGGAGATTATGTAGGCTCTAGGCAACCATTTGAGGAGCTAAATCTCCAATGACTTTAGAAAGATGCTAAAAAAAAAAAGCTTCACATTCTGAAATATAAGTTGAAGGACAAAACAATGTTTGCAGAGTAACCAAAAAAAGATAATGCTAAAAATAAAATATCTATTGTGTGAAAGCATAAGAGTAGAGATCAAATGTTTTCCAACAAGGAAATTTTTAAATTAAATTTATTGAGGTGACATTGGTTAATAGGATCATATAGGTTTTAAGTGTATGTTTCTATGATACATGGTCTGTTATTGCATTATGTGCCTACAGCCCAAAGTCAAATCATCTCCATCACCATTTATTTGGCCCCCTTTACTCTTTACTACCCCATCCCCTCTTCCCTGGGGTAACAACCATGCTGCTCTCTGGGTGTATGAGTTTTAGTTTTATATCCCACAAAGATGGACTTTTTAAAAACCCAGTTTACTATATATGATTTGGGGATGGCTATGACACTTTAATATAAGATGGACATTTACTCTGAAGACAACACAAGTTATAGGTTGGAAAAGAACTAGAAAGCTGATATATAGGAGTATTTCCATGTTATAGCTTTAGAAAAAAGAAGGTAAGTCAAATATAATGCAAAACTCTCAATTTGGTTCATTAAGACCAAAGCTGCCTTCAGTATGCTATTGAACTAATCTGAGAAGCCCCAGAAACATTTAGATTAGGCCAAGAGAAGTTTCTTCCAGTAAACTTCATATTATTCAGGACACTTTCATTGCAACAACAGAAACTCAACTCAAGCTTACTTTATGTAAATGAAAGATGAACTTATTGGCTCAAGTGACTGGAAGTTCCATAGCTTGGGATATGAGTGCCTGTGTCTTTGTGTGATGGTAGTTTCCTCTTCATCTTTAAGCTCTGCATACTTCACTAGTGGATTGACTCTCCATGAAGCCTTCCCTGTGCCAGCCTTAAAACCTTCCAATTGCAATTCCATTTGACAGAGAGATACTTTCTTCTGGGATTTTAGGCAAATGTTCTAGAATTAAGGTCAGTGTCCCTAATTTGATAATGAATCCATTTCTAAACCAGTTACCTTAGAATCAGCAGGTTGGTAGGCAGGCTTGGAGCCAGAGTTGGCTAAAGGGAAGGGTGGGTCCCACAGAAAATGGAATATAACACTTGCTAGGAAAAGCAGGAATGGGTACTGGGGAGGCCAAAGCTACAAATATTCCCTATTCCTGTCTCTTGTTTTCTTCCTCTAAGACAGAAACGGATGCCTTTGTTTCTGTCCCTTCTGCCTTTACACATCTCCATAGCCTACACAGCTAAGAGTAGTTTCTGGAGTGGATCATAATATTTTAACTCTCTGAGTCCTTAGTACACGCCACTTCTCACTGCCTCTCCCTGATTCACCTGGAGTGCTCTTCTTCATTCTTATTGCATCACCAGTGCCATTAAATCCCTGTTTACACATCAGTTCCTCAAACAAAAAAAAAGCCTTGGAGTAAATAAAGGCCCAGAAACTTGGATTTGCCCATTAGCCTACCGGATCTGAAGCCAAATGGAGCTTTTGCCCCATCGGGCATGAGAAAGCGCTTGCGTCACTGGACACCAGAAGCCCAGATCTCATGAATGTGCTCCATTTCAGCATAATCAATATTGAATGAGAGCAAAAACGTACTGAAAATGGAGATGGGAAGAGGGAAATACAATCTGACAAGAGTGAGTTATTCTGGCTGGAGGGCAATAAATAGAAAAGTTTGCTGGAGAGTAAAAAGTTAGAAACACAGTCATTCCACTTTGGGTCTTTGTATAGATTAGTGTTCTATGCCTACATTGAGCCAAGTATGAGCTGACATTTGAAAAATTTAAAAAACCCAATATCGATAAAAATTATGAACTCAAAAGTGACTACATAACTTAAAAACAGCAATAACAAAATTCAATTGAGACAACATTCTGATGACTACCTCTAAGGTACTTTTTCCTCTCTTTTCATAAAGAATTTAAAAACACAGGGGGAGGTGGGGGAAGCAGTTTTAGGCTCTTTTTCCAGGAGTTTCTAACCCACCTCTCTTGGTTATGTTCTGAAATTACTAATTAGCATAATGTTCATTGAAGGCAATGATTTAAAGTCTCTGTTTGCATTTTGCTTTTGGCTGTTTTAGGGCAAATTTCCCTGAATAAAATAAAGTGAACCCTGCTCTTCCTGTCTGGTATGTTCTTCTCCCTGACTTCACTTAGCCATCTTCCATTTAATAAGGAGTCATCTCAAATGTCATTTTCCTTAAGAGAGGTTCTTCCTGAGCAATAAATCACAATTTTGGTCCATATGCAGTGCACTCTTATACCTTATAGCATTTTTCCCTCACTTATCGTATATTGTTACTTGAGATTATTTGCTTTATATCTGTCCACCTGCCAGGTTGTGAGCTGTAAGAAGATTGTGTCTGTTTTGCTCCCCTACAGTATATCCAGTGTTTAGCTTAGTTCCATAAAAGTCACTCAACAAATATTCATGGAATGAGCAAATACAATGCATCCTCGAGACTCGGCACAAATACCTGCAGCTCCGGGCAGTCATCCTTGACACCATCAGCCTCTAGGTGCTCTTGTTCTCTGTCTCCAGAGAAATCTGTGGGTACCACTGTCAGCATACACCACATGGTGCTAAATCCATCATTATCATTCTCCCTTGCCTTCTAGAAGGAGCCTAACACGGTGCCTGAAATACAAAGAGCACTAGAGTGAATGTTGTTGAATAAATTAATGTATGGATAAAAAAATGAATGACTGTGCTCTTCATCCCCAGCCTCCCAGGCCAACCTGGCGTCACAGCCTAGCTGAGGATCTCAGGAAGTACTATGTTGAACCCCTCGGAAATGCACTCTTCTCTTGAGAAGCTATTACCCACAGAGAAAGGTGCAATGATAATAGCCTCGTCTCCTAAAAATGTTTCTTAAAGGTAAGCTCTGAATGTCCTCTCTACCTTACACAATGAGAAAATATTTTTAGCCACCTGATTCTACATTTTTTAGTGTGATGATTTCACAGCGCCATTCACTGCCCTTTCCATCATACGAACGAAGACTAGAGAGTTGACGCACTCCTTGTGGGTGTTGTGATTCCAGCATGATTCAGCTGCTTTTTGCGGACGTAAACTGAGAGTGATTCAGAACACCTGAGGAGCAACAGCGTGACTCCCCTAGAAAAGAAATGCTAATAAAAATCCAGATCAAGGCCTCCAGGTCCCTCTCAAATAAAACGGATGAGGCTCTCTATTCACGAGTACCAAACCCTCTTTATATTTGGGATCTAGAGGAGATTTATTTGCCTTTGACAATAAGAGAACAGCTGTCATGACTATTAAAATGTATTTTTATTGGCAACTAAAAATTACACATGTATCACTTGTATGTGTGTGAATGGGTATATACCAATCTCACATGTTGAGAGACAGCATATATATATATATAAATAGCATATATGTATATATGTACGTGTATAATGAAGGGTCATTCATTCCACAGATATATATTGAACACCTACTATGTACCAGAAACCACTTTTCTAGGCTTAGGAGTGCAGTGATGAACAGACCATACAAGGTTCAAGTCCTTATGGAGTTAATATTATAGTAGAGGAAGATATAATAAACAAATTAAAAATGAAATAAATTTTATAAGTTGAACAGGATACTACATTAACTAGGAAGGGAGAGCCACTTTAGATATTCAGACATACTGACTGTTTAAGTGAAAATCTAGAATATTTTTAAACAAACCGGAGTCTAATAACTTATTTTTAATGATCCTTTAAACAGTTTACGGTTGCCTCATGTTTAAGCATTTAAGTCATCAAACATTTTAATTAACTCTGGTCTATTTTTTAAAATGAGATCATTGCTAAGTTCAGATTTTCCCCAAACTACAGAATATTAAAATAAAATACTAATATGTTTTTAAAGTCATTCCCAAGTGTGGTTCTGATAGGAATCCCCCGAGAACTTTTTGTAAAATATGGATTCTGACTGCCCATCTTCACAGCTACATAATTACTCTTTTGTGGATGAGGACTGTGAATATAACTATTTTTAAAGCTCCCAAGGTAACTTGGATAGCTGGCCAGGTTTAAGATCTGTTCCATGTGGGCATATCAAGAAAATATTCAGAAGAGTGCTTTCCAGACTCAGGTAAGCAAACTTGCCAGCTGGGTGCAAATTCAAGTTCTGGTTCTCAGCCCAAGGATTTTATTTACTGGGTTTAGAGAACTGTTTGTCCAAGCTTTTATCGATCTCCCTGGAGAAAGCTGATGTGCGAGTAAATTTTTGAAAATCACTGTTTGGAAGAAAATATTCTGCACAGAATAATTGCCTATAGGTACAAGTATGGTAATTCTTTCAACAAACCTGGAGCAAACTACCAGCAAAGTTTCAAATAACTTCTTCCTATGAAAAATGCTACAGAATAGCTCAACAGCAACTATACTTTCCTAAGAAAATGCTGCTTTTGAAAAATCAGAAATAGCTGTTTATGATATCTGACAGAAAAGTATAGTTGGCTAGCTGGTTTTCATGAGTAGCTACTGGGTAGTCCATTTAAATGAAAATAAACATTTCTATTTGTACATGAAAGAGGAGATTTCAGAATTGCTGACATTATTTTTTATGAGAATTATTGAGCATGAAGACCATAATGATAAATTTGACATTCATTAAGACATGAAACTTACTATTCTTTGAGTTATTTTCTTTTTTAAAAAAGATTTTATTTATTTATTTTTAGAGAGAGTGGAAAGAAAGGAGAGAAACATCCATGTGTGGTTGCCTCTTGTGCACCTCCTACTAAAGACCTGGCCCACAACCCAGGCACGTGCCCTGACTGGGAATTGAACTGGCAACCCTTCGGTTCACAGCCAGCATTCAATCCACTGATCCACACCAGCCAGGGTTTGAGTTATCTTCTTATGTTTGTTGCCTATTACTTGGAAAAAATAATAATTCTGCTCTCTACCCTTTCCCTAGCCATCCCTTGAATGACTCGTGCCTAGAACATCCTGAACTGAAAACTGTGGGGAAAAGAAGGAGTTCCAGTAAGAGACATCAGTGTTGGACTGGGTACAAGAAATCATGAAGGAAAAAGTGTAGATGGTGGGAAACACCTGGGTTCCTCACCGGAACTCATTTAGAACTGGTGTTTACATGAACAGGTATATCACAGTGACTTAATGTGAATATAAGACCTCCATCACACCTGGGGCAGTAGCCTTTGGAGTGGGCAGGTGAGTGAAGGAGGTTCTATGAAAAGACAGGAAAGAGACAGAAAGCATGTAGTATAGTTAGTTGACAAGCAAATACATTACAAACCTATAGTAATTGAAATGGTGTGGCACTGAGTAAGAACTGATCTACAGCTCAATGAAGAAATAGAGTTTCTAGAAAAAGAACTGATTGTATATAAAAATAAAGGAGGCTTTTCAATTCAACTTAATAGAGATTGTTGCAAGAATCAGAAATCAGGTAGATAAAACATAGCTACAATTTATGTGGTTCCAATTATTAAAAAATATTGTCAAATATAACTTAAAAATATGTAGGCCCTGGACAATGAAGTTGGAGAAGGACTTGGAAATGGTGGGTCCTTATTCCATTTTTTTATCCTGGGTTTGGGACTACACATCATGAACTCACCAAGTAGTTGATAACTTTTTTTTTAAATGTTCACCTGAGGATATTTTTGTATTATTATTATTGAATTTAGAGAGAGAGAGAGAGAGAACAAAACACTAATCGACTGCCCAACTGGCAATCAAACCGACAACCTAGGTGTGTGCCCAGGAATGGAACCTGCAACCTTTTCACATATAGGATGATGCTCCAACCAACCGATCCACTCAGCCAGGGAAAGTGGTTCATAGCTTCATTGGCATCTATCCCCTTGCAATTACCTTTTACTCTATGGGCTTTCTTCTCTCGCCAAAGCTCTAATCTGGGAAGCTCTGATTTCCTCACTTTAAAAACAAAGAGAAAAAAGAAAGAAATTAATGTACCCTTTTTTATTATGCAATCACTGTCAGAAAAAAATGTTTTCATTGACTTCAGTTTGAAAGTAATTAATGCAATGCATCTCAAATTGTAAATATACTCTAAATCTGGTAAAGAGGGTTTTTAATGATTATAATCATAAAATCAATTATAAAAATATTCCATAGATATTGCCTAGTAATTATATAGCATGCCATTTGATATTTATCAACAATACCACCTTCAGTTTTGCATTTCCACTGAGCACAAGTTGAAGTTGATATTGTTTACCTTAAAAATTGTAGAAACTCCCTTGCATAGCTCAGAATGCTGAGATTCATTTCATATCTCGGACATACTTTTGCAAAAATGGCAAGACCATGACAGTTCTAAGGAAGATGGCTTTAATTGGCACTAAAGCGTTCACTATTTCTAATTTTAAACTGCAGTGAAGTCAAAGACACAAGTTTATTATAGGCCACTGCCAAATGAATAACAGAGAATAATCCGCTGTAAAAAATGAAAAAAAAATCCTCATTATTTTCCTTATGTTCCTACGGCATCATATAAGTGTGTAAAGCCTGACACATAATATATAATGTTTTCATCTGAACATTTACTTACTCCAGGCACCTATAAACCTGTAAATAAATTAAAGGACACTATTGATTCTAAGTTGCTCTGTTCTTGGCAGATGTGAGTATAACAAGTCTTCTCTTTTCTAATTTGTTATCACTTGATTTTAAAAGCACGTGCTCTATTTTTTGTTATAGGATGCTGCTGTACACAATCAGCAGTTAAGTTAAAAATCACTCAGCCAGAACTGTTCTAAAAAGGTAATTACTGCACAAATCTATAACTGATCTTCCTCCCGGTGGCTTGATGACAAAGGAGAACATATTTATAATGAACACATATTTGGAAAGTATTCCTTCTATGGAATTGTTTCTCTAGTTCTAACAAAAAAGATGTCTCTAGTATTATTCTTCTTAAATAATCAATATCGAGCTCTGGTTGGTGTGGCTCAGTTAGTTGGAGTGTCATCCCATAACCAAAAGTTTGCTGGTTTGATTCCCGGTCAGGGCGCATACCTAGGTTGTAGGTTCAGTCCTGGTCCTGGTGTATACCGTCCCTGGTCTGGGTGATACTATGATCCCTGGTCCAGGCATGTATGGGGGGGGGCAACTAATGGTTCCCCCTCTCCTTTTCTTTCTCTCTGGAAGCAATGAAAACATGTCCTTGCATGAGGATAACAATTTAATAATAATAAAATAAATTTTTTAAATAACCAACATCGAACTAGTAATTCAAACATGATTTCAAACTATTGTTCTGTTCCATTTAATCCTCTTATTTTTCTGAATATAAAGGCTGAATAAACAAACCACATGGTCCTTTTATCTGATATTTCCAACAGGTAAAGCAATCTTCCTGGAAATGTTCTTCTGCATCCAAAGTACCAAGCCTTCCATTAGTTATTTAAAGAGTTTTAACTTCTACTTGGAAAAACTTGACAAGCTTTAAAGGCCTTCTCTATTTTATTTTTTTCTCACTCCTTCAAAACTCCCAAAAGTCTAAGAAGGGAGAATGGAAATCAGCTGCATTAGCTTATATACATATCAGCTGTTACTATCTACACTGGGAACATTGTTTCATCTCTTTTATCAGGTTTAGAATGGATTGAAATTTAATTGAAAAATATTTCAGATGAAAGGTCATAGCACAAGGTCAAATGGGTTTTTAAAGATATAAATTTTCATATTTTTTTATAACAGAATGGATGCCTAGCACAGGAAAAACTTCCTAGTGACTGAAAATACAGGGAAAATTTCAAGTAGGTAAACCCTGATTATAATGTAGAAAAAATAAAGAAACCTTCTGCAGACCCACTTTACTCAGCAGGTTAAGAATTATTTGTAATTATAGTTTTGAATGCCCCCTGCTAGACGAGCTTGGTTTTTAAAAATTGTTCTTTATAACACTCTTTGTTCATAGTCCGAAGCCTGCCCCATTCTTGCTCATGGTTTCCTTTCTGTCTATTTTGCCTTTTTCCTCACCTCCATGTTCTAAAATCCTCCACGTCCATTGATATCATCTCAATAACCTTCCTTCAGGTTGCCCCTGGCTGCCTGGCCAGATATAATATGTTCTTGCCAACACCAAGAGGTTAATTGACGTGCATTATGGCCATGCACATGTTTGGTCTACCTACTCATCAACATTTTGAGCTTTTGCAGCCTACAATGTATCTGAGTCATTCTTGTAGCTTTTTGTGGCTTCTGTGGTGGTTGCGTGGGTGGGCCACCCCCCCTCGGCCATTGGGTGGGCTTTGGTTCTTTTTTTTTTTAAAAAAAAAATGAAAACTGATGACCATTTTAATGCTTTATGTATATTATGAACATTTATTAATATATTTAAAGTGCTGTTACAATTCTTAGATAGGTATAGTATAGGTCGAATAACTCATTGACTGCAAATACATTTTAAGTATTCAAGAGAGAGAGCGATTAGGAGAGAAAAACTATAAATCACTGTTCTACTCATTTATGCACTCACTGGTTGATTTCTGTCTGTGCCCTGTCTTGAACCCACAACCTTGGTGCATTGGGATGAAACTTGAACCAAGTGAGCTACCCAGCCAGGGCCCTGTGGCGGACCCTGACCAGCAGAGTCCGCCTATTGTGGCTAAGACGAGAATGAATGCACAGGTGACAACAACCCTGTGTGGAAAAAGGGAACAGGCACGACTGCTCTCTCAAGGGGAGAGTGCCTATGGTGCCTCGGCCACTCCCTCAAGAGGGGAGCACCCCAACCCTTGCCTAGACAGGCTTTTATTGTTTTCCTGGGGTCTTACATCAGATAAAAATTTATTATCTATCACACGGAATATTACTGTCTACATTTTAGGTACAATCAAGAAAATGAAAATAACATGCAGAGGGGAATGACGATGAGCTGATTAGCTCTGTCCCTGGGAGAACTCATACAGGCTTTGGAAATTACCTTGAAGATAGACAATACACATTTGTTGTTTTAGACCAGGGTGAGGGATTTTTAGCAAGAGCAAGCCATAACAATGTGTATGTATTTTCTAGGCCTGATTCCAATGGGAAAACTCGGTTTGAAGGTCTGGCTCCTGCCCACCACTTCGCTTCTGCAGGTTTTCCATACAGAGCTGAGTCACATTTGCCAGGCCAAAACAAACCAGTCCCCTACAGGGTCCTGTGGCTCTTATAATTATTTTCACAAAATAAACATGTTGCTTTAAATGGATTTGAATAGGATACCTTAAAACTGTGGAAAGAGCATGATACTTTGGTTAAATGTATCCTGACCCCCTACAGGTAAAGCCAGATTTTTTAAAAAATCAATGGGATTCAAGTGAAATCACTAAGGAAAAAAAGACAGGAAACATAAAAACATATCTGAAGTTCATGACAATGTTTTGAAGTGATCTTAAAACTTACCATATAGTACTATATAACTCCACCATACCAATAGTTTCTTCTTCTGAATAGTAACAATGAAGGTTATTATTTCTTTAGCACTTGCTATATGACAAACATGTGCCAAATACATTAGATTTACGATTTCATTTGTTATACAGTGGTCCTAAATTACTACACAGCACTAATTTGTAATAATTCTATGTATCATTGTGAATATGTCCATTTCACAGATAGGAAAACTGACAGCAAAGCTGCATTCTCACTGGATATGCTTCTCCCCAGTTTCAATGCACCTGCAGGAAGCAGGGCCGTATGACTAGTTCTGGACAAGGGGCTACAGTTGGAATTGGTGGGTGCTGCTCCCAGTATTTACAAGGAGTGTAAAGGGTTTGCAAAGCTCGCTCTTCCCCTGGAAGCCAACTGAAGAGATGATGGTGTCAAGATTGAATCACTTTGGCTTGCTGAGCTCCATGTGGGGTTCAGCTGCTTTGGAGTAGTCACTGACCTGCATTAGATTAGATGGCCAAGAAAAAACTCTTGTGTTAAGCCACTAAAATGAGGCCTATGATTTGTTGCCATTACCTAATAGAGCCTACCCTAATTAACGCTCTGAGGGTCTGAAATGTTTTGTATGTTGCAAGGTTGGAAAACAGTTGAGTAGTTTTGAGAAAAGTTCAGTTTTATGCCAGAGCTGACGATTTTGCACAGTGGCTTTTTGCAAGAGAGCAAACAAGCAGTTCCAAGTGTCTCCTCCCAAACAGGACTGCTTACTTCACGTGCATAGCATCGACACAACCCCCCTGGCCTTCTTTGGTGAAACCAGGGAACGATGGCTAAGCCCAAATCACTCTGTGAAGATTGGATATGGGGAAAGTCAATGCTCCTTAGTAAGACCCTCCCTCTGGGAAGTATCAAGTGTGCGGGAAGAAACTGGCTGCTGGAATTCAGACTGAATTCTTGGAATACTGCTGAGATCAGGTTCCAGTTCTCTGTGAGAGAGAACTCCATTCCAAAATCCAGAATAAATGTGAAGCTGCCAAGGCCTTGCCTGCTACCTCCCTTTCTAGGTGTCCTTATAAAAATCCACGGCAACAAAAGTAATCTAGCCTGTCTCTTCTCAGAGATCATAAAGAGCCCAAACTGTAAAGGTATCCATTCTTTTTATAACAGCATGCTCTCCTGGCAGGCTCATTAACCTAGATGTCCTCAAAATTGTAGCCTAAATATGTTGCACTTTTAAAATAGTGTTTCACCATCACTTTTCCTAAGTGGAATCTTGATTTACAGTTCCTTGGAAAAAAGATATCTCAGTACAAATGACAACCAGTGGACTCAGGAATGTTATGAATTGTGCTGCTTTTTTAACTTCCAAGTTTGCATGTAAAAGGACTGTCGCTGTCTCTTTTCACAAGAAAGCCCTGTTTATCTTTCAAAAGACAGCTTTGCATGCAAAAATTCTGCAACCAAAGTGACCTAGAAGGACATGTGCTTCTTAGCATACTAATTGCTTTTGCCACAAGGAAGGAGAAATACCTTGTAGCAGGCTTTGCATTCCTAAACTACCTATGTAGCCACTCCACATCCAGGAGAGAAAGTCACTCCATGTGCTATGTAACTTTCAGAAATGATTACTCGGTAGCCCTGCAGGTACCGCTACATTTTTGGCATGTATCTTTGCAACTGCATTTATAGGTATATGACTACTCAACTGAAAAATCCTGGGAGAAGGGAAGAGAATTCAAGGTATCTAGTCCACAGCAAGCTAGAAAAGTTTCTGAAAAATAACACTTGATTTCTTAAAACATTCATATAGAAATTGTAGATGCCAGGTCCTCATTTAAATAATGAGTTTCTGGGATCAGGATATGAAGTTATACACATTGGAGAAATCAGTAAACGTCCAGCAGCTTATGTTTTCTTTGTTTATACAAAGGTTAGCACCAGCTTTAGAAGCTTTGAAAATGCCCTCCTTCTCATAGAGGGTATTACAATCAAGAGTATGGCTGATTCTCCTGTCTGCAAGAGACTGACTGGCCAATTCTGCATGCACAGAGTCCATTCCCACTGCTGTTGGTAATAGAACATATTTTATTTGGAAATTACCTACCCCACCCACACATCATGCAATTTAATTGATCTGACAGTACCTCTTGTTCAAGTGGATGGTACGTGACCAAGGCCTGTAATTCAGAGAACAGAACCCTTCATATAAATGGTTGGTTCAGATAGAAAAAGACAATCTAACTCGGACTCATGAAGCTCAATTGCAGGAGGTTTATCGGCATGAAGAAGACAGACGCCATTAGACAGGGAGCTTGGAGGGTGCTTTGTCTGAGAGCAAGGCCAACACACACAAAGAGGAGAGCCAAAGACAGAGAAATTACTCTCGATATCACTTAAGCCCCTAGATTCAGCTACTACTGGACTACCCAGTGCTATTCAGTGACTTGAAACAATAAATTCCCCCATTTTGTTTAAGTCAGTTTGATTTCAGTTCTAGTCTGCTTCCTTTGTGTTTCAGTTGCAGGCAATAACAACTGGCAAATAAAATTGTATTTGACTATCTTGCTTTTTGGTAGGATCTGAAATCAACCTGCTAAATGTCATGAGACCCATTGCAATTGATAACACTGGTTGTTTTGTTGTTGTTATTGTTGTTGTTTTTGCTTTCCAATATGGTCTACCTCCTGTTTTCTCTTACAGTCGCTCATTGAGGAAATATTTGAAGTCTACCATGGACGAGGTACTTGAGCTACCACGAGCAGTACAAGTCTGTGAATGACACCAAAATATCCCGGCCCTCACGTAGTATTTCCTTGAGGAAGGGAGGCAGAACAGGCTGCATGAAAGGAAAACAGACATCAACTGTTCTGATGGGAACACAGGAGCACAGAGGGGGGCTTGTCACTCAAATCCAGGGGTTCTGCGAACCTTCCTAGAAGAGGTAGCGTACAAGACCAAAGGGAGGTACAGAGGTTGTCAGAAGTACACAAAGATGCACAGAGCAAATGTATGCACAAGAGAATCTCACTAAAAGAGAAAACATGGAAGGGGCAGCAAGTTAGGGGGAGAGGGCAGGAGAGGAATAAGGACACAGTGGAGTATCCGAGAATAAATGCTAGGTATTGGCTCCAGCATTCTAAGATAAAGGTCTGTGACTCATCAGCCAGTCTTTAAAATGGGAGGCCCTGAGAGCAAAGGAGTTTCCTTAGAGACTGTTTTTTCAGAGACTGAAAAAACAAACAAGCAAGCAAAATATAACCAGAGACATCAAGACAAAGAACAAACTGACAGTAACCAGACAGGAGGGGGAGAGAGATAACAGGGGAAAGAAGGGAAAGAGTCATCGAGGAACGTGTATAAAGGACCCACGGACAAAGCCAAAGGGGGAAGGACAAAGGGCGGGAGGTGGGGATGGGTGGGAGGTGGGGGTGGGTGGGAAGGGGAAAATGGAGACAAATGTATCGGAACAACTATTGAATGATTTTAAAAATTTTAAAAAGAAGCAGGCTTAGTCCAAATCAAAGGATGATACTATCACTAACATGGTCAGAAGATTCTGAAAGGGAAATACACAGAAATAGCCACAGGAGGAGATAGAACAGGGAGTCTAGCAACATAGGAAACAAGAGAAGAGCATGTTTCAAGGAGGAATTCTAGTTATTCTCAAAAAAGTGACATTGTAGAGGGGTCAAGTACAACAAGGCCTGAAACGTGGTCATGACATTTAACAACTAGAGAATTTTTCATATCTCTGTTGACATCAGTTTCAATGAAGTGGTAAGTACTGAAGACAAATTATCATGAGCTGAATGTTTGGTGAATAAGAGATGAACAAATGGAGACATTCCTGCAAGTAACAGGACCCTAGAAGGGAAGAATGAGCAATTCCAGTGGTTTAATGGAGGTATTAGATTGGGAAAATTAAATATGAATATAAATACAGCTTTACAGTTTAAGTTTATATGCATAAAGCTTATTTAAATTCTTGTTTTAGCAAGAAGCTAGCAGCAGAAGAAGTTTAAGACCCAGGAGAGAAAAAAATTGTTAATATATAATCAGGCACAGAGACGAGATAGAAATACATAGGAATGAGTTTATCTTTTTTCACTGCTTGAAAAACACAAAGCATGGCATTGCCATGAGCAATATTAAATCTTCATATGACTAACTGTTCTAGCTCAGTCCATGCCTTCCTTGTACACTCTGGCTTCCCACTTCCTGAGTCTGAAATCCGGTGCGGGCACAGTCATGCATTGAATGGTTTTACCTGTTCTATCGAAAAACAAAGAGAGGCTGAGTCAACAGAGAGGTCACCTCTTCACCATACTTTCAAAACGAATACAAACAGACATGTATCAGTGTTATGGGGAAATGAGTGAGGCAAGAATTCCACGCTGTATGATTTTTATGACTTTGTAAGTTGCTATAGAAACATATAAACGTACCACATGAAAATGTTACCTCTTTCTATCTCATCTCATCTGCCTACCTACTATATTCACTTACTCATTTTGTTGCCATTTAGAAAGTTTCCATTTAGAAAGTTTACTGTCATTCCTCTGTATTTTATACATATGTTTTTTGTGTTTCTTCAGTACACCTGTATTAATATATTCTTTAAAAGTCCGTGAATATAGTTTGAGGTTACAAAAGATAGTTAGAGGTGAAACCTTTGACAGAACTTTAAAAAGGTATTTGCAGAAGTTGGCTATTAAAAATATAAATAGGCAGATATCCTCTGTAATACAAGTATTTGGCTGGTTTTGAAAGTATATAATGCTCTCTAGGCAAAAACAGTTTTTCAATTCTAAACTAAAGCATTCAAGTACAGATGGATTAAATTCAGCAGATAATTAATTAGTTCTTTATACAACTATCTCATATTCCCATCAACAAAAAAATTATACAGTGTATGATGAACACTTCATTTATGAATAGCTCATTAATTCCATTGTTGCTTTAACCAGTGCTCAAAAAGAATATTGAAGACATTGCTGCAATGTGGCTTAAAACCCAAAGTATCTTCCACATTCAACCCAAGAAACATTTCTATGACAGGTTGAAATAAAAAAGGTATGTACTCGCAGCAATCTGAAAATAATCTGACAGGTTCGTAAATTTATAAACTATCCTCACTGAAAATGAAGAATTTTAAGAAGCAACATTGTCATATTTAACTTCATGTTATCTTTCCTTGGACAGATGAAAGAAAACCCATAATCACCAACAATCCATCAGCCACATAATGGAGTTTGTGCTTTAACAAGTTGACTAAATAATGGCTCATATTTAGAAAATGGGCTTTTAACTTGGCCTATTTATAGTTCTCATCTATATTTTAAAGATATTCTTTGGGAGACTTTAAACACTGTATAATTAGTTTGATAGGTAATGCAATCATGTTTGGCTTTAGGGCAAACAAAACAAACATACCATCTCAACTAGGAATGAGGACTCCCAAGAACAGTAAGAGAAAAGGAGACAGGGAAACTGCCTAGAAACTAAATGAACCTGGCATATTGTAGCCTCAGGCAACCAAGGAAGCAGTAAGAAGATCAGAAAGGCCTAGGACAAGTGGAACTCAGTTGTATAATGACTATGATTGCCACTTCTTCAAGGAGCATGTAAATCAGACTTTATGGACTTCACAGGCCAGTGGACAAAGCATTGCAAGACCAGCCACATTCTTTACAGGCTAAGTCAGGACACTGGGTTCTTGGAGACACTATATACATGAAACTACTCACCCACGGTGGTGGAGAAATATGTCCTTAAAAATAAAACTAGAACCGAAAGTAGGAGCCAACTCTACCATTGTGGAGAATCAAAGTTTCTTCGGCTTATGAGTAACTCTAACCTTCTACCTTTACACTTGAAAGAAAATGATGACTTAAGCCTTATTTTTATCCTTTATGGCACATTAAGGGCAGAGCAAACAAACCACAAATCCCATAATTAAAACATAAGTTCTATGCAAACCATATGAATTATTACAATCATCTTCCACTTGGCCTTGAATGTGAAGATGTGACCTTACTGTAGCGGATTATGGTTTCCCCGTCAGCTGCTGCCTCTTTTTAGATGACTCACCAAGCTTATCATGTATCATACACTTGTTCAAAAACAGTCTTGGCTTTGATTAGCAAGGGTACAACTCGGTACCACATAGAGTAATTTTCCAGAAATTGAAGTTCAACATCAATGAATGTTGACAAATCAGCAACATCAGGTCAGCCAGATTCACAGATTAGTAAAACAAAAAGACTTTTTTTTCCCACAAATAGGTTACCTGCTATAACAAAATTGTTCTATATGATCTTGCAGAGGTAACCAATGCATTCATTTGTTTGCAAATATCTTTGTTTTGAGGTTTGAAGTCAGTGATATTTTCCTCCAACGTGGTTTATGTTTCTGTACTGTGTCTACATTGGGAGAGAAGTTAAACTACAGTAGAGTTATTGGGTAACAATCGGGTGGAAAATTTCTCTGGCTAGGTAATGTGCACTTATGTAATAAATTATAAACACACAAACACAAGTTCATCGGTAACAGGCACAGAGAAACTTGGGGAATCTATGAACCAGAAATAATTGGATAATCATCTTAGGGCATCATCGTTCCATGAACTGCTCAAGATTTAGTTTCCCAGGAGGAAAACCTGGGCTTTGGGTATATGCCCATCTCTTGGCTGGCTGACCATGACTATTTGTAGTTCCCCTCAAGGTTAACATAATGAAGATATGCAGGAAAGAAGGTTGATTATAGTTGGATATCTGGCCTGCAATTTATTGATATCCTTCCACAAATTTATTTTCTACTAAGTCATTCATACTTTATTTCCTTTGTAATTTCAAAAACTAACCACATTTTGCCACTGGAAATCTGTATTGTGCATGCCGACAATATATCAGGTGATACCTGATATAAACTGAGGATTGAAAATTAAATCAAATTAGGTTTTGAAACTCAGGATTCTACTAATATAAATAGGAAAGGCTACTAAGTTTATGGTACAATAAAAGACTAGCCATATAGATGCATATGGCTAGTAGAATTTTTCCTGAAGCAATTCATGATATTCTACAAGGAAAGGAAAATAGATCTTTAGTCAAATAAATTTTATGGGGCCCACCTGCATTCCAGTATCACTGTTGACTATTGCAAAGTAAGAGCTGTTTGTGAGTTGACCATAAAGTCAAATTTAAGGCTGGCTACCTTCTTTTGTAATAATATTCCTGATGGAGGAATAATCTGACCAATAGGAGTGACAATAGGAGTGACTATTGGTCACATTATTCCTCCACCCACTGGAAAAAAAAGAGGGTCACTGTATTGCTAAAGCATGGTGGGAAAACACCACCAACAAAACCAAGTCTCTTGAACACTGAAGGTGACAGGAAACTCCCTATGGTTTTACGGTGTGTGTGCCTGTGTGTGTGAGGTCATGTGTGTAGGGATACCTTTCCCCACATATAAATATGCCCTCTGAGAATTCTCTAACATAACCCATTGACACAATGCCTCTTAATATTTTCTAGACAAAGGAAGTAAAGAAGATTTGAAAGTATAGTTCTGGACTACATGCTATGACCAATATTTGGATTCTTAAAGAAGTAATAAATCAATATTTTTTAATTCTAATTTTATTGTTGACACTATTACAGATGTCTCTCTTTCCTCCCATTGCCCACTTCCACCCACTTCTTGCCCTTCTTCCCTCTGGCCATCACCACACTGTGTCTGTGTCCATGGCTTATGCATGTCTGTTCTTTGGTTGATCCCTTCTCCTCCTTTCATCCAGTTCCCCAACCCCTTCTCCCTCCCCTTTGGCAGCTGTCAGTCTGTTACACGCATTCATGCCTCTGTTTCTATTTTGTCCATCAGTTTATTTGTTCCTCAGATTCCTCATATGATATTTGTCTTTCTCTGACTAGCTTATTTCACTTAGCATAATAATATTTTATTGCAATAAAGAAACTCATGGTATATTAATCTTCAAAATGTGTTTCTATTCCTGAGCACTCTCTGTGATTTCTTAAATAAATGTCAATGCATATTTATGATTAAGAGTAATAAAACAGCAGAGTTTATTTAAAACACAATAAAAGGCTTATTAAACTTTTGTAAATTATTGGAGATTATTCAGGGAGATTTATTTTCTTCCTCCTGAAATAGTGCTCTCCTTCTCTCCCGAGCTTCTTGAACTTCATCTACTTTTACTGAAATTAGAATTCTTGCTGCCTCAGTTGAGAGCTGCATTCTAAGTATTTTTCCATTGATGGCCAGAATCCTAATGGAATAGATTGAAAAGGTCACTGAGACACCTTTGAAATCCCAGCAGAATATGGCAGGAAAAAGTTGACTAAATCCTAAGGGCAATTTAATCATTTTTGTGTCTGTACTGTCTTTCAATTCACTCTTGCCACGAAAATTAGCACAGCAACAATATTTTCTTTTTCTTGGAGGCTTTTGCAACCCCTCTTCTCTCAAGCACATACACATTTTCTTCCCAATGAAGTCTGTGTGCTCATCAGCCAAGGTGCCTGAGAAGTCAAGTGCAATCAGTTATTAAGAGGCAAGTGATTAGGGGAAGTATTTAAGAGTCAGAAGCAGAAGTCATATTAAATGTAAATGCTTCTGTCTCTGAACTTAGAAAGTTTTGCTTTGTGACATTTAATTTCTGTCTCATCTGTATTGCCCATCTGCCTTTTAATGAACATCTTTCATTCACTCTCAAGATCAGCCTCTCCTATTGGTTTATATCCATATAAAGGTGGTTCCTTTCCAGCGAAGTAGATCTTGAATAATTCCTAGTGCATCGTAGTGGGCTCTAAAGAAATTAATTATTTGGCCACCAGTCAAATATGCCTTCTGCTCAATTTCTCAACTGTGAAATGGAAATGCCACTTTTTAAAACATGATTGTTTAACATGGTCAAATGAAGGTTTATTTTATGGGGAAATCTATGTCCCAGTAATGTTTTGTGTTAGGAGATGGTATTAATGATTGAAACGAATACTCTAAAATTCTATTCTCACATTAACCCTTGGGGACTAAATTTGGACCATGTTTAGAGATTTTACATATTCTTATCTGCAAATATCATTCTGAAAAAGTTTGAAATAGGTATGTCTTATAAATAGACTTTTCTCTACCATGTCCCTGACAATGTAAGCCACACAGAAATATAATTCAGCAACACTGGGGAATTTTTAAGGACTGCAAAGCCAAATGAAAGTTATTTTGTCCTAAAACAGTTTTTCTCAACCTTAACAGAATATGAAAACCCATGGGGAGATTTTTAAAGCATACCTATGTCTACACTCCAAGCAAGCAAGCAAACAAAATATAAGTCAACATTTTCAGGACATGAGACACAGACATCGTATCAAAGCTCTCTAGGTGCATCTGGGGTTGGGTTTTGCCACCCTGGAAAGTACACACACACACACACACACACACACATCCAAAGTGGTCATTCCAAGTTTTCAGTGAAGAGGATTAAAATTTATTCCCCCAAGTTTCTAGGTGTAATAGACACATTTATACAGAAGTTATAGTAGAAAAGCTTCTCATCCATTTTGCTGAAGAAGAAATGCTTACTCATTTTCTAAGATGCATTAATGGACTGAAAAAATAGAGATGAGAAGGGCAGTGCTTTCAAAAACAATAGGATTGGACATGATACTTTCTCTGTAGATCCACTTGGAAAAATCTGGGTGGGTCTCAAGTACCAAGGAATTTATGTAGCAGAAATTTATTCTTTAATATTATGGTTGCTTTTATTTTTTATTAATACTTTCCCAAATTTCTCAAACTGTTCTTGAAGACAAATAATTAAGCTCTCAGAGAACAGCTGAAATATGTTAAATATTGAATCTTTATTAACATTGAAAGAAATGAGAATATTATGTTTTATTTTTTTATTTTTGTCAGGTTTTCCCCTTCCACCATGACTTTGTTATAAAGCTAAAGAGTTTTATTCTGGATGTTATTTTTCTACTAGCCTAGATGATTCTTCATCAATTTAAAAGGCTTTTTTCAGCATCCTCTCTCTCTCTCTCTGATGATGCTTCTTTGTATAATATTATTGCTTATGGCTGTTACCTTCCTAGTTGCTATTACCAAATTTCTCTTCAAGGATTTGAAGTCCTATCTCATTGGTTTTTGTATTGAATTGTTCATGCTTCTTGGTGTTATTTATTGCATATTGGCCAAACACCAACATCAGCAGGAAACAAATGAAGACAGGCCCCCTGAAAAATAACTTTTAGCTTTTGACATGGCTGATGTATCTAATTTATGCTTCAATTCTCATACTCTGAAACAACTTGACAATCTCTAATTAAATAAAGATGTGCTTTATCTCTGGATCACCAACAGTGAAGTGCTTTGGGCACCAACATATCCCTATGTGATTTAATTTTTAACTAACAAGTCTTCCCCAGTCCAACATAAAAAATGTTATCATTTTTCTTGATCAGAGCAATATCAGTCACCATACCATATCCAAAAATCTGCTTGTTTTTGAAGCTAACGTGAGGTTATAAAGCCTAGTCTGTTGAGGCAGACCATGCCATCTCTTATATCATATCCCCTCTGCCATATAACCACCACTGTCTTTCCCCTCCCCAGGCTACAGTATAATAGTTAAACCTTTATCCACTTGAACCCTGGTCATTAACACAGTTTGCGAGATTGTCCCCAAGTATGCCCACTCATTACTAGAGAGCTGGCAAGAGTTACCTAGCCCTACCTTCGAGTTAAATAAATCAGAATTATGATAGAAGAAATGCTGCTACACAGCATTTTCTGATAGAAAATCCTTGAGAACAAGGATTAGATGCTCCAAGCTTGACCTCTTACTACACTCTATTCAAGGAATATGAAACAATTGTACAAATGAAACATTGTGTGGCTACTCAGAGGTGAAAAAGGGTACATTACTCCTATATTGTACCTTACTTCTATATTCTAAAGCCTGGACTGGATGTCTTTACAAGCAAATTTTACCAAACATTTATAAAGAAGAACTAACTCTTACCCTTCTCAAACTATCCCCAAAAAATTCAAGTAGAGGGAAGACTCCCAAACTCTTTTTACAAGGCCAGTGTTATTCTAATTACAAAACCTGGTAAAGACACAACAAAGAAAACTATAGGCCAATATCTCTGATGAACATAAAATCCTCAACAAAATACTGGTAATCTGGATTCAGCAATACATTAAAAAGATCATGCACCACAGTCAAGTAGAATTCATTCCAGGGATGCAAGGATGGTACAATATTTGAAAATCAGTAAATGTAATACGCCACATAAACAAAATAGAAGACAAAAACCACATGATCATATCAATTGATGCTGGAAAAGCATGTGATAAAGTCTAGCATCCATTTATGATAAAAACACTCAGCAAAATGGGAGCAAAGACAGCCTATCTCAACATAATAAAGTTGGTATACAAAAATCGTATAATCGGCATCATACCCAACAGGCAAAAACTAAAAGCTTGCCCCTAAAGATTAGGAACAAGACAAGAGTGTCTACTTTTACCACTTTTATTCAACCTTACTCCTATAGTATTGGAAGTTCTAGCCACAGTGATCAGACAAGAAAAAGAAATAAAAGGCATCCAAATTAGAAAGGAGGAAGTAAAACTGTCATTGTTTGGAGATTGCATGATAGTGTACATAGAAAACCCTACAGGCTCCACCAAAAAACTACTTGACCTAATAAGTCACTTTGGCAAAAACAGTGGGATACAAAGTCAATATTCAGAAATTGAAGGCATTTTTGTATATCAATAATGAAATATCAGAAACATAAACTAGGGAAAAATCCCATTTAACATAGCAACAAGAAAAATAAAGTACCTAGGAGTAACTAAACCAAGGAGGTAAAAAACCTGTACCTAGAAAACTACGGAACACTGAAAAAATAAATTAATGAATACTCAAATAAATGGAAGCATATAACGTATTCATGGATTGGAAGATTTAACATCATTAAAATGTGCATACTACACAAAGCAATCTATAGATTCAATGCAATATGTATTAAAATACCAATGGCATATTTCACAGATTTAGAACAAGTATTTCAAAAATTTATATTAAACTATAATGACCCTGAATAGCGTCAACATTCTTGAGAAAGAAAAAACAAAGTTAGAGGAATCACAATACCTGATATCAAATTATACTACAAGTCCACTGTAACCAAAACAATCTGGTACTGGAATAAGAACATACACAAAGATCAATGGAACAGAATAGAGACCCCAGAAATAAACCCATGTCTCTGGTTAATTAATATCTGACAAAGGGGAGAGAATCATAGAATTGAGTAAAAATAGCTTCTTCGATAAATGGTTTTGGGAAATCTGGACAGATACATGCAAAAAAAAAAATGAAACTAGACCACTACCTTATACCGTACACCAGAAAAAAACTAGATGGATAAAAGATTTAAATATAAATCATGACACTATAAAAGTCCTACAGAAAAAACATAGGCAGTAAAGTTTCAATGTCCCGCACAGCAATATTTTTGCTAATATATCTTCTAGAACAAGAGAAATAAAGGAAAAAAATAAACAAATGGTACTACATCAAATTAAACAGCTTCTGCATGGCTAAAGAAACTATCATCAAAATGAAAATGGAGCTGACCATATGGGAGAACATATTTGCCAATGCTACAACAGACAAGGGTTTGTTCTCCAAAATATATAAAGAACTCATATGGCTCAACCCAGGAAGACAAACAGTATAATTACAAAATGGGTAAAGAACCTAAACAGACACTTCTCCAAGGAGGACAGAGGGCCCAGAGACATACAAAAGGATGCTCAACATCATTAGCCATTAGAGAGACGCAAGTTAAAACCACAATGAGATACCATCTCACACCAGTCAGAAGGCCATCATTAATAAAATCAACAAACAACACTTCTGGCGAGGATGTAGGGAAAAGGGAACCCCACTGCACTGTTGGTGGGAATGCAGACTGGTGTAGCCACTGTGAAAAACAGTATGAAATTTCCTCAGAAAACTAAAAATGGAACTGTCTTTTGACCCAGCTATTCCACTGCTGGGATTCTACCCTAAGAATCCTGATATGCCAATTCAAAAGAACCTATGTACCCCTATATTCATAGCAGCATTATTTACAATAGTCAAGTGCTAGAAACAGTCTAAGTATCCATCAGTAAATGAGTGGATTATAAAACTGTGGTGTATTTGCACAATGGAATACTACCAAGTTGGCAAAAAGAAGAAACTCCTCCCCTTCACAACAGCATGGATGGAACTGGAGAATATTATGCTAAGTGAAATAAACCAGGCAGTGAAAGGCAAATACCATATGATCTCACTTATAGAAGGAACTTAATAAGAAAAACTGAGCAAAATAGAACCAGAGGTATGGGAACAAGAAACAGACTGACAGCGACCAGAAGGGAGGGGCAGGGGATAAGAGTGGAAAGAATGGGAAGGGAAGTCAAAGAACATGTATGAATGATCCATGGACATGGACAATAGGGTGGGGATTGACTGTGGGGGAGGGAGTTAGGCTGGGTGGAGGAGGACAATGGGAAAAAATGGGACAACTGTAATAGAACAATAAAATATGTAATAAAAATAGAAAGGTATATTGATTACCACTGATACAACCATCATGGTAATATTTCTGTGAACAACTCCACAATATTTGAGGTAAATCTTATGTAATAAGCAGATCAGTCATTTAGTAGCCTAAAATTTACTTTAAATCATTTGCCTGCATGAACATACCAATAAATCTCAGTTTGCTAATGAATACAACATCTTATTATAGTCCAGAAACAAAGAAATACTATACTCTAACATTATGTAAATAGTAAGATACAATTTAGCCTATTAGGCTTCTTAAAACATTTATTTCTAGCCTATATTTGTTGAGGGGCAGGAAATACTTTCTATTTAATGCATTGTTCTAAAATTGACTAGTGCCTATGAGCCAAGAATAAAATTAAGTATGGTATCAGCTATTGATGGAAATCACATGGCCCTTGATCCTTCACCCTTGGTGGTTGCTCATTTCTGGAAAATTGTTTGGCATTCAAGTGACACTACCTATTAATCTCTACTAGAGGGATTTTACTCTCAAATAAATTCTTTCTTATTTGATTTTCATGTTAAATTTTTGGGTTGAAGGAAATACAAGTGCACAATCAGGGAGTTAATGCATCGCCTGTTCCCCATCCAACTGCATTTTCTCAGGGTTTTGTGGCTCCCTCCGTTGGCTGGTTTCCCACTTGTATTCAAAGCAGAAAGAATAAGTACATAACAGCAGATGAACAAAGGCTAAGAAATGGACTTCAGTCGGGTTTTCATGCTGGTTTCTCTAATTTTACTCCAACTCTGGTTCATTCATTCAATAATTACAACTGAGCACATACTGCTTGCCAGACACTGCTATAACGCACAAGGCAGAGAAGGCCACTGTTCTATGGGGCTTTAAGTCTATTGGAGCTTGAGTAAGTTAAAGGTAAGAAAGACAAGATAAAATGTAAGCAAATACATCATTTCAAATAGTGACAAATTCTATGGAGCAATTAAAACAAGCCAATGGGAAAGAAGGGAGTATTATAAGGTGCTACTTTAGCTAGGTTGCTGAGAACAGTCCTCCGAAGGGATTGATAACTGAGATGACAACTCGAAAATAAGTGAATAGTATAAAGAACTTTAAGAAGACAAAACAGTACATACATGCAAAATCCTGGCAGCAGAAATAAGCTTGGTGTGCTTAAGAAATAGTAATTTTTTAAAGCCTAGGAGGGAAGAGGACAATGCTAGAGGATGAGTTGAGGCATACAGAGAAGGAAGACATCAGAGCCTTGTAGGTATGGCAATGAGCTAAGACTTTATTCTGAGCACAATCGGAAGCCATTTGAAACACCTTAACCAGGAAAGCAATACAGTCTGATTTCTACTTTTAATAGATCATGAAAGCAATTTTGTGGACAATGGACTGAAGGCAACAAAAAGCAGCAGAACTATCAACTGGGAAAAGCAGGATGTTGCAGTATTTCCACCAGTTGAAGAAAATAGTTCCGGGATAGGTTTTGGATGTAGACATGATTTGCTGATGGGTATGAGCAATGAGAGAAAGGGAGTAATAAAAGGCAAACCCCAGGTTTGTTCTGAGTGAGTCAAGTGGGTGGTGGTTCCGTTACCTCAGGTGCAGTAGTCATATAATATATCACCCTACTAAGCGTACGTGAAGAATGACCAGCAATGTCCATTTGACCCAGCAGACCATAGAGGGAGATATGTCTTAGTCACCAGTTTGGTTATGGCCAGAAACAGCCTCTCATCATAGGTGAAACTCTCTATCACAATTGATGCAATTGGTGAAAGATGACTTAGAACCACTGCACTGCACATTAATTCTAACAGCATAGAAACAAAAAACAGCCCTTACCCTGAAGATAAGGAAACATTAAACATTCACGGGGAAATATTTATACATGAAATGTGTCAGGCAAATTATCTTTCAGAAAATATTGATAAACATCTTTAAACATATAAAACAATAGTAATAGGTGATTGTATTTATTGTGGCCACTTGCTTCGGTTAGTCTCTGAAGTTAATTTTGTTCTCTCTAATGATATTTTCATTAAATATACATTGCAATTAGGTCAGTGTTGTTAGCTGGGTCAATATAGTTATGAGTCAGTTTATACTTTTAATGATTTCTTGCTCCTTTCTAGCAAAATTTAATGCCCTATAAATTTATACAATTGAATTGCCTCTTGAAATAAAACTAAGAAATATTTTTAAGGAAATAATATTCAAAGTAGGGTAACATACAATGAGTAAAATATGAGCTGGCTTATATTTTGGCAATCTCAAGTATAAGCATAGATGAAAAATCTGAAATAAAATGAATTAGTTCTCAAATAAAACAATAAGTTAAAATAAATTCAGTAGATTTTGAAAAGATACCTCAAGTAAAGGACAAAAAGCAAGTTATAGACTTCTAAAAGCATTTTAAGTTATACAAGGCCTTTACAAAAGGTATCCAGCCATTTAATGTGAAAAATACAGGCATCTACTGAAGAAGATAACAAGATACAAGAAACACTGTACACGAGACAATGATGCCTCAGTTCCCTTGAAAGTAGGTGCCTTGGGACCTCACACAGTTCTCCCCATCACCATCAGCTGTGCTGTTATATTTTGCTGAACCATATCAGTGATCTGAAATCTCTTCTCTTTGAAAAAGGACTTTAGCTTTGAAAAAAACAGAAGTTCACAGGTTGCCAAATATGGGCTGTAGGGGTCCTGAATCACCTGCGTGATTTGATGCTCAGCCAAAAAATTCTGCACATTACATGGTGCATGATTGGGTACACTGCTGTGATAAAAGTGCCAATCAGCAGTTGTCCATAGCTGTAGTCTTCTAAATTATCTGAATAGTTTCCATGAAGGAATGTTCAAGCTTAACTCAAAATTTGATGCAGATTTGTTGCTGTACTCTTTCAATTATTCTGAATCCAACGGCCACAAAGTACACATGCTTAGTCAACAGCATCTATCGCCCCCACTAACTAGTACAGTGACGTCGTCACTGTTCATGCATGTGCACTCCAGTCCACTCTCCTTGGCTGCCAGGTTACGCTGATGTCACACAAACTGTTCTCATTACTTTAATAATGGTTGGACTTTTTTCAGACAGACCTCATATATCTATAACCATATATATATAAACATGCAGTGTGTATGTGTGTGGTGTGTGTTTATTTATATAGTCAAGCTAACCTCAAGCTAGATGAGATTATTTATCAGAAAAAATAAAGCATTATACAGCCCCCCTCAAGGCTTATTCTTTTTCAACTCAATAGAGAGTATCACTGAGGTGATAGATACTTGGTGATAACAATAATGAGCTGGAAAAAAAAAAGGCCAACCTCAAGTGCCACCAAAGTTGTAGATATGGAGTCCCAAAAGCATTATGTCATTGCATCGACAAGAGTCTTTGTGACCTGCCTCATAGGACCAGGGGTTGAATTTATGGATAAAGCTTTAGGGAGGTCACACTAACTAGAAAGTTCCATCAACTTAACCTACGTATTTCAACCTACCCCTGAATGTTTGACATATTGACGTGTTCAGACAATTACATTATGGCCTCATATTCTTCGATCATTCAGAAAAAATATTGTGGCTGAGGCAGAACATGAGTATCTCCTTAGTCACCTGTAATGTGGGATACACTCTAAGATTCTGAAATGGCAAAAAATGTGTAACTTCAGGTTTTATTTATCAAAGTTATAAACCCATCTCTTTCTGTGATATGTAAAATAAAATAGACAATTTCTTCCTAAACTAATTCCTTTTTCTAAATGTAAAACTGAGTTTTAGATCTATTGAGTCATCCTCTTCCATCATAGGTTTTCATTTGAAAAAAGTACAACTAAGATATCTAATAAATAAGCAAATCATCATCTAAAAAATAGCATAATATCTAAAATTTTAGGGAACAAGGTTCTAGAAATGTGTTTACTCATAAATATTTGTTTATTCTGCAGGCCTAAGAAGGGCTGCAGGAAATATAGTAATAATGATGCAATAAATTTGCAGTAGGAACACCTTGCTTCCTTGGAACAATTCATCTACTGGGAATGATAAGACACACATTCACAAATGTTCAGAACTAGGAGTGTAGTAAAAAGAAATAGAATTTTAGGTAATGAAGAAGGTAGTTCCCATTAACTTTTAAGTGCCCATTTTTGCACCAGACATCCATCACAAATACTTTATAAACTTGTATTTTGATGCATAAGTATTATCTAATTTATGATATATAATTTTTTTACAAAATGTTAATACTCACACAAAGGAAGAGAATAATATGAGGGGAAGAGAGAAGAAGTTGGTTGAGCTGTCTGTTCTCTAAAGGTGTCAACCCAGAAAAGTAAAATAAAAGAACTTTGGTACTCTACAAAAGTCAGTTACTATGCTTATTATTATTATCAGGACTATTTCTAATGTTATTATAAACCATTCCCAAAGCATGAATATAGATGTTTCAATATTCTGAAAGATCAACATTTCCAGAATTGTATTTCTCAGAATACTAACTCTGTGAAATATTTCTGTTAGAGTTACATTTTTAAAGAAAAGTTTCATTGTCAAACCTGTTTGGAAAATGTTAGGTTAGTACTTCAGGGAATACCTGTAGTACTTTTCTGAGCTTTTCACATGATTTCTCCAATAACACGGCATAGCAATTCCATGCCCATTTAAGGGCACAGAATTATCTTTTGCTCAGCTCATTGAAAACTAATTTTTCTAAGATGTGCAATTTGAACTACTAAGATGGCTAAAATTCACTCAATTGCCATTCCTGACCAGGTCTATTTTAAATTACTTACTACTTTCTATTTACTTTCTTTCCTTCCTCCCCCCTCCCCCCTCCTCCCCCTCATCCCCCTCCCCCTTTGTCATCGTCGTCATCGTCGTCGTCTTCTTCTTCTTCTCTCTCTCTCTCTCACATTATCTTCTGTTTATAAAACTTATGAAAAAGGCAGATGACACCACAGCAGCAGGTTGCTTGAGGTTAGAGCAGTTACACTTTTCCCAAAAGGTCCAATATGGTTGGCACTAATGTGATAGACAAGGTCTGAGATGATGATCCAAGTTCTGAAGAGAACAGAAGATAACTAAAGGAAGACACGAATTGAGGAGTATGTGTAGATCCAATATAATCTCTTTCAGTCTATTTTTCTCTCTGAAGTGAGATATTAAACCAGTGCATTCTATAATATATAAAGATACAGAAAAATATCTCACCAAGACAGTAAGTAGTTCATACTCATTCCTGAAGGAGACAGAGCTAGATTTCAAACAGGCTGGAAAGAGTTATTAAGACATACTTCATTATGTATCAGCCCAAGAATGCAGCACAGAAGGACACTCTACTGATGATAGTTTGAGTACTGGCCTCACCTTCTATTTCCCTTCCATCATTCGACATCATCCTGGTTGTTCGTATGTTGCTATGACTCAACAGTATTTTGGTTTGAGCAGCTACTAGGGCTGAATTAAAGTGAAGAGAGTGAGATACTCACTTCAGGGACACAATTTAATCTCATGCCCCCCCAAAAGAGAGGAATCAAGATAAATAATATTTTAATAAATTTTAAAATCAAATTAATGTAAAAACTCTAGGATGAATAGAACATCACAATTCCAAGTGAAAGTAGAATCACAATACCAACTTTTCTGTTGCCTTAGTTTCCACTATAGCTTGCAAGACACTCATAGATTCTCTTTAATCAGAATGTCCTGCAGCACTCTGTCAAGTTCACACGTGAGGACACGTAACCTCAGGACACTTAATTTGTGGTAGTTGCATTTTACATAACCTCTATGAATAAGCACATTTGAACACAAACAGTTTAGTTCAATCACTTAAGGTGTTATATGTGTCAAAAACCATTCAGTACTTAGTAGCTACATTAAATTGATTGCTTTTCTTTTTCTCTCAATTTATTTGTGAATAGATATACCCTATCTGACAAGATCAATGAAAAACATAAACATGGCTTATTAATATTCTGATGGAAACTTCAAAGCCCAAAAAGTGAACACAAGGTCAAAGACAGATGGCCAGATTCTGAAAACCTCCTATAGCTGACTTTTCCTCTCTCAGAGTAAACATTTCTTTTTTGGCAAATAAAAGCAAAAATCATGACACTAACTTTTCTTCTTTAATAAATGTTAGGCTTATTTTGATCATTTTTCTAGATGTTAGAATGGGGGATTTGAAGACTTTTGTCTAAAATAAATTCTATGAACCATTATTCTACTGCCCTCTATTGTTAAACAGTGAATAATAATGTCCTTGAACAGGGTGAAATACAGAATTTCTTTTACAAAGCAGCAATATATATATATATATATATATATATATATATATATATATATATATGTGTGTGTGTGTGTGTGTGTGTGTGTGTGTATAAGTATGTATATATGTCTTCTATATATTTGTTGATAACCTAGAATATTTCCTAGGAAGCAAAACATATGTGGTTTCTTCTGAAAATTCAAAATGCTTTAGGTAATTTTTTTTTTACTTTGGCATACATACTTTAGCACACGATAGGACATATTACAAGACTGATTACATTTACTTATTTTAATAAAATTATATGCATGAATTTAAAAATAACTTCGCAATATAGAAATGCACAAAGATCATAAAAGTCACCCAGATTCTATACAAGAGGCCCACACTGGGACGGATATCTGATGCTATACTTTCAGAGTTCACTATATACAATTTGACTGTTAGAAAAACCACAAAAATTCTTAAGTAAACTTTTTGTTTTTCCATAATCTCGATGTATTTCCTTTCTTTCTTGATTGTTTTTTTAAAACAATCTGAAATGTTCAATTGATGAAGCAAATCCCCCATGTGGACCCATACTAGAAGCAATGAGGAATTTTAGAAAAACTACAAAATAACCTTGAGCGACACAGGACAAACATACACAAAACCACCTCCTGAGAAACATGGATGGCAGCGTGGCATTGTAAGAATGGCACACAAATACATGAGAAAATACAAGGCAGCTAATGCAATGCTGCTGTTCCCAGCTTTGAGGCTGGTTACACAAGGTTTCTCCATTCTGGAGAAACCACAAGTGAAGATGGGACAGGGTGACATCATTGCTATGGCCAGTGTAAACTGAGTAAAGGTAAGGACGGGTTGTATCCCAATGAGAATGTGCATGATTCTCACTGAGAATAGTAAAATAAATAAATAAATAAACAGGACAACAATGACAACAAAAATAATGAAAAATGACCCGGCTCACTCTAGTCTGTGAGAAGTGCTATAACTACCTCGTGTTGTGTGTAGCATTTTTAGATCAAGAAGCAGTACATAGTCACCAACAAGAAATGTTAAAGAGAAGGAAGACAAGACTGTTATTTTTTTTAAAAAGATATGGGGAGGGAAGGATAAAGATAGTACAAGAGAAAGAAGAGAGAAAGAGATGAGGGAAAGCTGAGAAGAGAAAGAAGGAAACACCAAAGATAGGAGGGAAGGAGGGAGGGAGGGCCAGAGGGAATACTGGAAAGTAAAGTATTCACATATTCACATATGTGTGTCATTTGGTTGGGTAAAGGGCACAAGCTAGTAAAAATGTCCTAAGTGCAAACAAATAAAACCTTACATTCAATCTTTAACACATCCTGGCAGACACTGACTTTTGAGCAAGTGAATGACAGGATGGAAATATAATTTGGACTTAGGTGGTGTGTGCAGGTGCACAGCAAATAAATGTTGACATTACCTGATTGTGAAGAATGGAATTTGTGATAACACATTACCGCTAATGATAATCTTCCCATAATTATAATGTACAGAATAACATTTCCAATACTCCCTAGCCTGCTTAACCCTTCTGCTATGCATTTATCCATTTATTCATAGAGCAAACATCTATTGTATGTTATATATAAGAGGCATTGTTCCAGATACAAGAAAGTGAAGGCTTTATATATATATGTGTGTGTGTGTGTGTGTGTGTGTGCTGCACATTATTCCAAAAGGCACTTTTATGAGCATTATTTAAATTTAATATATTGCTCCTTTTCTTACATTTGTAACTTTTATTTTATTGTTGTTCAAGTACAGTTTGTCTCCATTTTCCCTTCACCACTCTCCACACCCCACCCATCCCCACCTCCCACCCTTGATCCTACCCCCCCCTTGGCTTTGTCCATGTGTCCTTTATATATGCACCTGATGACCCTTTTAAGGCAAGAAAGTATGATTAGTATATGATTGCTTCTCTTAAGACAGTTATTATCTTAGAAGGGAGACATATGTGTGCATAAAAGAATCGAAGAAGTCAATCGTTCTCTGGAAGTTCACAGAAGGCTAAGATGAACTCCAGATTTCTGGGTTGAGCAAGTCTTCCTGGAAGGTATAGTATAAGAGACATGAAGGACTCATAGGATCCTAATAGGCAGAGGAAGCATACACATACTTCCATACTTTATATGAGCACTGCCATATAAAGGGATGTGGTCCCCAGGAAATGGAATGGTTTCAAGGAACAACAAAACAGATGAAGTGGCTACAGCTCAAGGGGAGGGTGTGCTGGTAGTTAGTGAGGGATAGGACTGCACTTGCCAGGCTGGATGATGTTAGAAAATTGGGGAGGTGCAAATGTGGAAGGTCAAAACACCAAATGAGATTGGTATTTTTTTCTGTCAGAAAAAAATATTTCTGGTCAAAATAGAAGGAATGAGTCAGATTTCATAAAGTAATATTAGTAAGAGTACAAGAAACAAGTAGAGGCACACGAGAGTCAGAGAGACCATACAGAATGCTAAGTAATATTCCTGGTCACCAAGAGAAAGGTATAATTTGGGGGGGTTTATGATGAAAAATGAAAAATTGAAAAAATCAACCATATTTAGTGGCCAGGTTTGTGAGTGAGAATAAGTATAAAGTGGTGGTGGTATAAGATAATATTTCTAGCTTTAGTGACCAAGAAGTCTGTGTTTTTAGAAGAATCTTAGCTGTTATAAGAACTACTGATTAAAATATGTTGGCTATGGTGATGTTTGGACTATTGGGCTATCCAAAAGATGTTACACATAGAAATATAATTAGGGATAAAAGGATATTAGGAGTGCAGAGACAGATTTGGAAGTCATCTTCAACAAGGAGATTCAAGGTCAAGTCACTGGACTGAAAGAGGTTGTCCTGGGAGAGGAGGCTGAGCTAAAGAAGTTCAGGTACAAGATGCAACCTGGGGAATGCCTATACTTTAAAAAAATAGAGGAAACTGGCATGAAGATGATGAAAAGGAATGGTCAGACATGCAAGAGGTACAATTATGATTTGTTGCTAATATGTACTATAGGTCATTAAAAGAGATTTGTATTATATTAGACATGTATATTATATTATCCCGATAGAAATAGATGTGACCTTAGGCAGCTAGCTTGAGTTCTATCCATGGGTACTATTATACTCTTAGTCCTGTGAAGAAAAATTTTGCCTCAGAGGCAAAAGTGTGGCTTAATTCTTCTAAAGTTGTAGGTATTTTGTGATTTTTAATGAAGTTATCCTGCAAGAAAATTTAGTTTTGGGTCTCCATTTCTGTGCATTTTGAAGTACATATTTGTATAAGCATCACCATGATCAAGATTCACCAGTTGGTTCCTCTCCCCACACCCCTCCTTCTCTGTCTCAACAAATGAAACAAAGTAAAGATTCAGAACAGTCCTATCATACAGGAAACTCCCTCGTGCACCTCTCTTTGCAGTCACACACTTCCTTTACCCAGCCTCTAGCAGCTGCTCATCTCTTCTCCATCACCAGTGTGGTTTCCTTCCAGGAAATATTATAAATAAAGTTGTTTATCATATAACCCTTTAAGACTGCTGCTGTCCTTTACTCAGCGTAATATCTTTGAGATACATGTGCAGTTTTACATGCAAAAATACTCCACTCCCCTTTATTTCTGAGTAGTATTTCACTGAGTATTTTAACCAATAAACTTCACATTCGTACAAAAGTACATGCACGTGCTGTCAAATCAAATGGAATGCGTGGCTTTCCTCTCTAGGCCAGACTGGAATGCTGACTGTGGGAAGGAGACCTGAAGCCTTAGAGTAAGTGGTGCCCTTATACATAAATATTCTCATGCCCCCAGGCTCTGAAGAGAGGTTTTGGAACATCAGCCGGAGTTTAATTAGAGTCGCAGCACCGCTGAAACTGGCTGCTTGAACTGCTTGAAGAACTGTCCAGCAAATGAATTGCTGAAAAGCAATGTGGCATCGTGCTGTAATTAGTGCAAATAAACCTGTAATATTATGGCAGACCTATGACTTGTACTTCACATTCTCCTCCATTTCACTGGCTGCTCCAGAGCAATGGAAATTTTTCAAAAAGATAGTAAGTATTGAATGCCAAACATATGTCTCTTTTATGTCCTCAAAGTGACACCACGTATCTTAAATCCTAAAAATCAGGTATCTCAATCTATATAGGCATTATTTTCTACAGAACTATGAATTTAACAGCTTCAAGAATGACATAGGAACAAATGCTAGAACTCAGACATAGAAAATAGAATACAGATCAGAGAACTGAGCTAATAAAATACTTCTTATTCAAATTTTGATGGAGCTCCAATATGTACTTTCATGTATAATTTAAGCAATAATTTTCATCAGAACTTCATCAGATCTCTGTGTGAAAGCTTTAGTAAAAAGCCTTTCATGTGTGTAGTGAAAGCCTTTCAAGAAAAAAAAATACAAAAATTTAAAACAATGATAATTTATATTTATAAATAAAATTGTTATCTCTACTGTGCCTGTGTTTTGTGATAAATATAATGCATTTCATTGAATTTCTTTGAATTATATTTACACAGAGAAATGTTTCTGACAGCTTTAAATTAAACTTTAATTCAAACTCTCTTAAAATATACATGTTAAAAATTGCTTGCTGATATTAACTTTTTTGCATTAAATAAAAGCTTAGTTTTCCTTTAAAAATGCCTTTATATTAGTCACTAGTTAAGTGAAAATTCCATTTCATATTAATATCCTGCATTTGGCCAGAATTCTGATTCTGATTACCCAAGTTACTATTCACTGGGGATAATTAGAGGAAGAATTCGATGTCATATTGTCCTTAAAATTCCCAACGCCCTTTATGAGAATGACTGCAATGTTTTTCCATGCACTAGAAAGCTTGTTCAGGAATTATTCACTCTCCTCCCTTTTCTGGTGTTGCTTCACCATGGCAAAGAAAAAAAAAAAGAGAACACAATTTGAGAAAGAAGGTAAGGCTTTGCATGCTAAAAGAAAAATGGTAAGAAAGAAAAGAGAAGTTCCGTTGAGCTTTGAGCTATTGTGAAGGAAGCCAAGCCAGGGAGTCAAACAGAGTGAATGATCTCCAGGGCCAGTCTTGATGCTTGCAAAATGTCAGCAGAAGGCAGTGAGCAAGGGACACGACATGAGACTTAAAAGGGACCTGACGTGACTGCAATGCACAAGAGGATCTGAGACAGCTCTTCTTCCCTTTCTTTTCTTTAAGGGTATATATGACCACATATAATCAAATGTATATATAATCATATGCATGATTATAATTGTGATACACAATTATATATAATCATATATACGTAATTATGTATGATCCACATAATGAAATGGGTAATAACTGAGCATGCAGAAACTTCATACTCACAAGTGTTAGGTGAATACTAAAAACTGAGTCATCAATGCCAAATAAGTAAGGGAATTAGATGGATTGAACACTTCCTCAGAAAAAGCACCAGCCTTTCAACATAATATTTTGGGATTATTAAGCTATATCTTTTATTACAAGTCAGTTCTCAAGCAGAAACAGCAGTATCTACAACGCCTGGGAACATAGAATGGCGAGTTTGCAAATTCTCAGGCTCCACCCTAGACTCACTATGCAATTGAATCTTTGCTTCAGACAGTTCAACAATCTGCATTTTAACCAGCCCTTCAGGGGATTCTGGTGCAAACTAACATTTAAGAACCATCTGGCTAAGTAAAACCGTGTTACACTAGTATAATCTAGGTGTGGTTTGCCATTCATTTGTTTATCTGTTCATTGGGTCAGGCACTAGAGACATTGGGAGCAACATAACATGGTCCCTAACCTTGGGATGCTTCTAATCTAGAGATGATAGATAAACAAAAAGCAAAGAAACACAATAATTGAAGTGATACCAAGGTTGTTAAGGAATCAAACAGGTAATGGAATAGGAATATAGGGAGTGAACTACTGTAAATGCCATGTGCAAAAGTCCTGTAACCAGAGAAAGTTAGTGTCAGTTTTAGACTCTCCACGGAACACAAACATTTACTTCTACATCACCAGAAACAATCCCACCAGAAGCAAATGAGAAAAGCTATCTCACCGCCTGCTGTTGTAAATAATGTAAAATCATGGCCCAGCGCTGTTCAGTTTTTTCACCGTGAATCACACAGAATCTAAGAAGTATTGTAAATAAATTTAATTTCCTGACCCTTATTGTACTTGATGACAAAGTTCTGTGGTCATCATTTGGGTTATGTAAGACGCATATGATTAGACAGACTTGTGGGAAGAAAAAGATAAATGATTCCACTAAGTAATGTTTAAAATTAATCCAACTACTTCATTTGACTAGCTATTTGTACCACAATAACTGTTCTTGTGATAAATATTATTTTCATAATAGAAAGATCCTAACCTCTACTCAGAAATGGAAAACAGTAAATTCCAGGATGTGGAGCTATTTCAAATTCTGAGTTTACTCAATGTGATATTTAATTTTTGACATAGAGAAAGCCAATACGAGACATGCAAATAGAGAATGAAAAGTTGGAAAATAATATTAACAGTTTCACCTAAGTCACTGATGTAAGATATCTACAACTGAATAAGCACTATCCATATATTTAAACATTTAATACAAAAAGAATCCTGTAAGACTTGTATTCTCACGCCCTACTTTTCAGGTGTAAATATTAACAAAGTAATGATTTTACGAGGTATATTCAGTAGAACACAATGATAGGGCAGTGTGATGGGGGGTGGGTGTGAGTGTTTGACCAACTGGTAGAACTTAATTCAAAGTTGTATGACTCCAAAATGTATCTGAAATTCAGTGTTATTCAAATTTCACATGATATTATACTCCTATTAGGATACTGCTATACCCAAAGTAACTTAGACCAATAATACTTTACTTATATAAATGAATTTAACTTTATATCACTCCAATAAATTTTTAAAAATTCTATGGCTAGAAAATACACTAACAACAAATGAAACAAAATTATATTGCTTATTTCTATCTGACACTGTCGGTTACCTGATTCCGATGACCAGGAATTTTGGCAACAACTCTGCAAATTAAAAACTACCTCGTGCTGGGAGAAGTCAGAGCAATGATCACCAGACTAATGCTGTCTCTTGGGATAATTTTGGTAGAACAGGAACTGAAAAGGAGTAACTTTCCCACCTTTAATGTTATCTAATGCCAATTCCATGAACCACTGAAGTTATCTTACAGGGCCAGAGTTGAGAGCATCCTATAGTCTGAAAACTATAATATGATACCTTATGTTCAAATATTATCAAAAAGACTTTTTCTCAGTCAATTCCAAGAAACAGATTTTTTCCTTAGTTAATAAACACCATGTCAAATAATTAGTTTTAAACTAATTCCTATAAACATTCAGTGCTACGTACTCAATTATGGGTTCAGACGTGAGGGTCCTTCAGCTCTGGGCCAGCTCTCACTCTCCGTCACACCATTTCTGGGCACAGTTACATCAACATTGAGAATAGAGACCTGGGTTCAGTCCTGCTCTGCAGCATATTAGCTGGGTGACCTTGGACAAGAAATTAATTTGAGTCATGGTTGCAAAATGCCTGGAAGATACCTGAGGATTAAAAAGTGCATAATTGATAACATTACTGAGAAGTTTAAATTACTCATAACAGGTGAGATTTACTACAGAACTTAGCACATGGTTAGTGCCCAGTAAATATTGCCATAAGAATAATTTTGCATATTTGCAAATAGTGGGTAACAGGCAAGGGACACCAACTTTCTAAATATATGCTGTTCTTCATCCGCAAATTAAGCTACTACATATTTTGTAGAATATTTTTAATATAATTTCCATCAGAAAGGTCACTGAATGTAAATGGATTGTTAACTTCTGTGACTATTTTAAAAATGCATGTTACATTTTGAAGGTAAGTTTGTACTCAAATCAATTTCGATGATACTTGGAGTTATTTGATTATCTCAGCATAGACTACAGTTTTCTTATGTCTTTATTTTGGCTTCTGCTACCCACCCTCAGAGCACCTCTCCTGCCCTGGTCATCGGAGTGATAGATTGCTTCAGTTGATCATCATGATGACATGGCTTAAGATTTGTCAGTCACACATTTAAAAATGATTTCCAGTGCCTGGACCTACTCAGCAAACTAGAGGAAGAAGAGATTTATTTTAATGAACCTCACAAAACTCCAAAAATGGCTTGTTCTATTAGTAGTAAGACTCTATGTAAGAAGCACATCATATATTTTTTCTGTTCTTCATTGGGTATGCCTCAAATTATGACCATTTGAGTAGGTCTGTATGAACCCAAACAAAACATCCTGAGCCTCTGTCTGCAATGTTCTAGGCTCTAATCTTAGGAATAAATAAAATATTTGAATAATCATAAAATACAGAATATATATCATATTACAGCATTAATTTAAAAATTGGCAATATAAGGACTGGCTTGCATTATTTCACTCAGTAGTGGCTAACATTAAGTCATCACAGTGCAAGAATTCTGTTCTAAGTCATGTTGGATAAATTAACTCAATCCTCTCAACAAGTCTGCAAAGTAAGTAACACAATTATTTCCATGCTGCAGATGATGAAACCAAGATACGGAGAACTCGCAGCACCAGCCAAGGTCAGACAGCTAGAGGGAGGCAGCACAGTGCTCAGACTCAGTGAGGGTCCAGTGTCTGAACTTCTAACGACCTCAGAGTTTTAAATAATTCAATGTCTCATAATCTTAAATAATAATTTTCAAGTTTCCAGATATAACTGCATGGGTATTTATATCGTTTTTTTGCAAAAAGCCTCATATGTCTGTCTTATTGTTCACAAAAGTCATATATATTAAGATGGATGGAAAAGCCAGGAAAAAAATGAAAGACAGTTCCGAAATCTGTTTTCAAACCTTATCTACAGCCGACCTGACAAAATATTGAATCTAGCCCGCTTTCCTAGGGAGAAAACGAGAGAAACATGAAAAGTACCACAATGATAACTGAAAAAAAGAGAGAAAACAAACATATTTTCCATATGCCAGACACTCTGCAAAGCGGTCTCCATACATTGCTTCATGTAATCCTCCCAGAGTCCCTACAGCACAAGGACAGTTAGTGCGCCGCTTTTACAAACAAGAAATCTGAAGTTCAAAGTATTCACATAGCTGGCCTAATCGAAAGCATTTTGTATCGGAACCGAGATATAAACACAGGTCTGTCTGACCTGAGAATAAATTATTCTAAGTCTGCAGCTGGTAAACAACAGAATTGAAAGTCTGTGAAAATAATGGTACACAAGACCCAGACAGAAATTTGATTTTTTTAAAATTATGTCATATATTAAAAGTAATAGAGTTAAAGTAATATCAGTACTTGTGTTCCACATTGTAAGAAAGTTAATGGAAAATTATATTCATGATCAGAAACGCAAATTACACCTTGCAGAGCGCTGTGTGGCTGAATGCAAATGAGCCGCACGTGGCAAAGTGCCTATGAAGAGCTCAGCGTCAGCAAAAGCGCAGTGTTCCTCGTTGAACAGAAAAGACCTTCCCATTGGCCTTGGATAAAAATAAACTGTCAACAAGAGATGAAGCCAGTGTGATAGAGTAAGTTATTTTCTACAACTAGAGTGAGAAATCAACGTTCCTTAAGCTTGCTGAGCTAATACGCTAAGTTCATCACATTTTTTACATTCTGGACGATGGTGGTGGGTGATTAAAACCCACCCTTGGAAACAATATTTTATTATCAATGATTAAAAAAATAGGTGGTCATTAATCCAACTGTAGTTAAGTAAATACCTCCCGATCGTTATTATGTGGCATTTTACCTAACCACATAACCATCATCATTATTACTACTACTATAGAAATCACCCACAGCATTTAAAACTAAGAACCTTTTGAGTACTGAGATCTTCCTGGAGAAATAGCAACGTTGATAGATTTTGTCACATCAGCAATTTCAAATCATTAGAAAAACAGGAAGCAAACACAAAGTGCAGGATTAGAGAAGAAAAGTCTCCTTGGCAGAGCTAACAATGGGTCTCTGAGTAATTTTCGTACCCTTTAAATGCTTTAGGGACTATCATAGAGCTGAAAATAAAATCTGCTTTATTCAACAATGTAAGAATCCACTAACGACAACAGTAGTATATTTAAGCAATTCTCACTCTTCTGTTGTACACAGGGAATAGTATGGTATTCAGGAAAGTTTGAATCTCAAATTTATCTCTTTCTGAGTTAACTCTCCACCTAACCACAGATGATATATGAAGCTCTTCTAAACTTTGCTTTCTCAGCCTTCAAATGGGAATATTGTAAGAACCTGTATCTTTGGGTGTTTGCTACTGTTAAATGAGGCACATGTTCAAAATGTTTAGCCCTTTGTTCAACACACAACAGCTAATAATAATAATGTATCACCAACTTCTGTTCCCCATTTCCATTCAAAGTATCTGATACTCTTTAGTAAACAACTGGAAAGATGATTTGACTATGTTTTTGATGAAGCTGACTCACCTGGTTAAACCTGTCTGAATAATTTGTGGCTATAGATTTAGCCCGAGTTGCATATATCCTAATATTTGGTCTCAGCTCGGCCAGATTAATTAAAATTTGACAGCTGCCCCACTCAACTGTTTAAGATTAATGGCATCATGGCTTTACTTCCACCTTAACACTCTTGTTTAGGAAAAGCAAGTCCTGCAAGAAACTGATGCCACCGTGCTTAATAAAATTGCTCTTTGTAAGTTCTACTAAATGAAGATGTAGCATAATGAGCAATTTTTTTGCCCCACTATACAATTCTTTGTTTCTAGCTGCTATTTTAGATTTCATGTATCTCTGGGAAGCAATGGTCTCAACGCTTCGGGCCACCAGCACAGAACATTAATACCTCATTACAACTGGATTTCAAACTAGTCTCTTACTTTCAAACCCTTGTTCATCTGTCTTGAGATACAATTATTTAAAATGTCAAGCTATCATCACAATGATGCTATTTAAGTGATCATTCGCTACAGGGAGGCTATAGAAGTTATTGAGCAGAAAGAAGGGGGGCAAAAAAGCTGAAATCCAGGTTTTGAAAGGCAGTCTTCTTCCTGAATCTTTCACTTCAAGTCACAACTACTTTCATATTAAGATTGTTTCTGCCTAAAAACAGAATCACCCATGGGAAGCTCATAGGAGACTTTCCTGAAACAGAAGAGTGTGGACAGTCATGTTCAATTACTTCTCTCTCAGGAAGAAAAACACAGTGAGGGCCACTCCCCAAGTCAGAGGTCCTGTCTCCGAAGCCTGCAGGAGTAGACAGGTAACAGGCACTTCCAACCTGCAGGTGATGCCTGCCATGTAGAGACAGGATCAGGGGCTGCAATATTTTGTCATTTTCTTTTTCACAAGGAGAAAGAAATCCAGACTAACTGTGAATTTCTCGACTTCTAAATGTCGGCAACTGATTTACATACTTGAACCACAGTTTGCGTGTCACACAGAGGCATTAGGCCAGATCCAGCTGATGAGATGCTGAATTAAGATTTCTGCTTTGGCTCCTGAATGCTTGCCCAAGTTCATTTATTCAAAGAGATTCTAATCTGAGCATAGGGTAGCAATGGAAATAGGGAGATGCTCCATCATTTCACAGGAAGTATCTGTGCAGCTGATCACCGTTCTGGCCTTTATGACCTCGGCCTTAATAGAGCTCATTTTAGGGAGTCAATTTGTAAACTGGAGGAACTGGGCCATTTCTCCCTTAGAAGAAACGGTTTCTAAATTAGATGAAAAATGTACTCTTTATTAATGCCATGACAATGTGCCAAAGAACCATTGCCCTTTAAGCTCTTCCCTTGGTCTCTCTCCTTTAAGTGCTGGTAACAGAATAGAAATAATCCTCCTCGGGTGGGTTCTAGGTACCACTTTCTCAGTCTCCCTTTAATTTTAGTCCAAACCCACACAGATCAGAAAAAACTGTCAGTGATAACATGTCTGATAACCTTTATGAGAGTTCTATTTTTACATATTAGTTTTTCCCCCCTCATCTTATGAATAAACTACCAGCTCCCAGGGATCTTCCTAGAAACTATTAACCAAGAACAGTACACAATGGTCACCCAGTCACTTTAGGAGATAAATAGAATCTCGATTTACCCACAGTTTCACTTTTTGCATTTTCAGTTACCCACACTCAAGTGCAGTTCTAAAAATATCAGATGGAAAATTCAAGAAGGAAAAATTTTTAAGAGAAAACCCTCTCAAACCTCAACCCTTCTTTCTCTCTCCCTCACTCTCTTGTTTCTTCTTTCTAGTAGATCTTAGAGTTTTCATAGAGTCATACAGCCCAACAGAACAAATGGAACATCTCTGTCTAGAATATAATGATACCTTTTGTTACAATCTATGACTCATCTCACACTGTAGGATGTGTAGACGTGTGTCTGCATTTCAGCGAAACAGCTACGATTTTTATGTTGCATTTTAGATGAAATGACAGGCTATTCTTCCTATCGATCCTTTCTTCTCCTAATACCTCTGCCTCTAACCACTATTTTGCCTGTCTTTTCTTGCTTAGAAATAGAAGTGTTCTTCTTCCTAATTTGATCTCTTATAGTTTTCTCCTAAAACTTGATCCATCAACTCTTCCCAATTTTATCTCACTTTTCACTTTACTAATATAATGAAACACCTATCACTATTCAAACTCTACATAAAGTTTTTAAATTTTATTAACTGTGTTCATTGCTTCCCGTATTAGCCTATTTCAGGAACATTTTGCTAGTTGTTTTAAGCTACATTGATGTATGTTGTTGGAAGGTTAAGGTACACAACATAAAGATGTTATTTATGTATACATGCTGGTGTACTGTAAAATGATTACCAACATTAGTTCAGTTAAAACACTCATCATCTCACACAGTTATAATCTTTCCCAGGGGTAGTGTAAGAACTTTTAAATTATACTCTTCTGATAACTTTAAAATATACAATATGATATTATTAACTATGATCACCATTATACTGTACATTATACTGCAAGAACTTATTTACCATATAATTGGAAGTTTGTACACTTTCACCCCTTCACCCCATTCCCCCATTCCTATCCCCCAGAGACAGACACAGAACATCTATTTAAACCTATTTCAGCAACCCTTTTAGACAAAGAAGCAATGTAGGTTATGATACATTTAGAATGCCAACTAAAAAAGAATAGTTCGTGGCAGGAAAGCCTTTAAAAGGGATTCATTTTTTCCCTACAACTTTAGAAAAATAAGTGAGATTTCCATTTTCCATTGTTTGGAATTGTATTAAGTGCTTTGGTCAAGTCATAGCTTTATACATTTTGTTCAAAACTATGAAATTAAAAGAAAAACGTGTGAAGCTATAAGAATGGAAAATGTAATGTGAATTTTCTGGGATTGAAGGAAGTGAATAACAGTATATTTAGGTTTATGTTGCTGGTTGGGCAATATTAATCTGAATAGAAAGGAAAGCTCTTCAAACAGGCAGAAGAAAGAGAATGCAAAATTTGAAAACTCAGGGATGATGCAGGCTGCCGAGATCTTGAGAAACAACAAATCAGGAGGAAGAAGTCTTGAGACAATCAGAGCAGCATATGTTACTTGAAACACAAGAATGAGGAAAGCTAAAGACACAAAAAGAGTTCAACCATAGGGTTAAATTTTAAGTTATGACTGAGATGCATATACACATTCCCATTCCTTGCAATAGCCCATTCACCACCCCCAAATGATCCTATAGGTGGTAAATAGAAACAGAGCCACAGCTCAGATCCAGCTTGAGGAAAAGTTTGGGGAAGAATCTAAGGACAATTGGTTCCTCACTGTGATTGAGACTACGTGAGAAAGAAAACAAAAGAAGCTTAAGGTGAGCACTTGAGGTGGAATCAAATCATGGTTTCCACGCGACTAGGCCAAAACAGTGGTTAAAATCACATGGTTGTATGCCTTCATTGCCTCTTGCTCACTTGGCATCATCTCAGAAATACATTTGAGAAGGGTTATAGTCACACTGAAGCTAATTATACCATGACAACAATATTTAACTCACAATATGTTTATTTATTATTTAATTATCTTGTCTCATTGCATGGCTGGCATTTAGAAAACAAAGTTATATAACATGTTAATGGTAGGGAATCTTTATATAAGTATGTTAGGACAAATATCTCCACTGTTTCATTGTTATATTGACGTTTTCATTTGATTTAATATAGAAACTCCTTATTAACCTTAAAAATCTTTCTAGAATAACAAACAAGAAAAGTTTTGTTTTGTTTTTTTATTGATGTGATTCACTGGAGAGATGTTAAGCTAACTTTACATGCCTGAGATAAGAACAATTAAGTCACACAGAATTATGCCTCACACTTCTGAATACACTTTGAAAAGAATTTATCTCTATTCCAGAAGTGATCTTATTCTACAATTTTATAGTTCTATGTTGCTTTGTATATTCCCAAATAAGCTTCATTTCCCAGTTTACTATACTCCTTCCTATATCTAGAAGATCATGTCCTACTTTGGGAAATAAGATTGACAGAGTATTTTAGAACCAGAGAAGAAGTAATGCAGCAAAAATGACAGTCAAGAAATGGAGTGCTAAAGACAGAAAACAAGTTGTCACTGAGATAAAATGTTCATGTAATGACACCAGGGAAATCTTTTATTATATCTCTAGAGTAATAATTATCCATTATGCAGCATGGTCTGATAATACCTCTATTTTTATGTCTATGTCTATTATCGCTTATGAAATGAATGAATGAAATAATCTTAACCAAGGGCAAAAAATTGAAACTAAAAAATTAAATTTAAATTTCATTGTTTTTTATACTTGTTACCTGTCATTTTAGTACATAGCTTCAGATATTTGAGTGGCCTATTTCATGTGACTTTAAGAAAAAAATAACTAATGTGATTTTTTTTACTTTCAATATACATATTTAACTCATTTAGCAATTTAGACATGTTCACCTTAAAATCAATGTAAAGAAACTGCAAAAGAGCTAATTTTGAAAAAATGTAGGGCCTAGTCAAATATGATGCTATAAAAAAAGCATTAAGGAATTTAAAAATTTTTAAAGATCATAAATCTATTGAAATCTGTCAAAACATGAAATTGTTTAAGCTTCACTGCACCTCTGTAAAGTGGAAAGTTTTTGCCTAAATAACTGCAATTTGTCACTTTGTAGACAAATATAGTTGATTATATAGTAATTTACAATGCAGAAGTTTTTATGTAACCCAATTACTTTTTTTTAAATATTTATTTATTTATTTATCTTTAGAGGGGAAGGAGAGAGGGAGAGAAACATCAATGTATGGTTGCCTCTAGTGCGTCCCCTGCTGGGAACTGGCCTGCAGGGAACTCGCTTGCACCTCAGGCATGTGCCCTGACTGGGAATTGAACTGCGATCCTCTGGTTTGCAGGCCTGTGCTCAATCCACTAAGCTACACCAGCCAGGGCAACCAATTACTTTCATGTGACTTAAAAAATGCATCTATAAAGCAATGGTACCTGTGTAATAAGAATACATATAAACAAAAAGAAACTCAGTAAACATGTTAACACAGATGTCTACAATTGAAATATAGGGGTAGAATGGGGTGTAGAGATAGAAGACAAAAATAGGAATTTTGTAAAAGCTTATTATTAAGCTACCTTAAGTGAGTTAACTAATTCTGTTTAATGGCCACCTTTGAGCTTTTGGATTATAACTACATGTTGCCTAAAACAGTTTTCTAGTTATCCTAAGATAACACAACCTCTAAATTAAGCTAGTCTAAAAACAACAGGGAAAGATAAACATGTTAGGATAAGGTGTCCCTTATTTTTGTCTGATTGGGGATATTAAATAGTTCTAACTCAGGAATATACAATGTATGTATGACAGAGGGAATAATGTCCTCAACCTCCTGCATCTTCATTCTTTACTCCAAGATAAACTAGACTGTGATGAGTTCACTTTCTACCTGAACAAAACTCTCTATGTAAACTTTACCAATAGCCAAAGACTGTGAGGCCTACTACACCAATTAAGCATTAAAAACAGAATCACTGTATCATCTAGTAATGCCACTTCTGAGTATATATCCAAAAAAATTAAAATCAGTATCTCAAAGAGACATATACAGTCTATATTTATTGTAGCTTATTCATAATAGCCAAGGTAAGTAAACAACCCAAACATTCACCAACAGGTAAATGGATAAAGAAAATGATGGTAGAGTATTATTCAGTCTAAAAAAGAAGCAAATTCTGCCAGCTACACCAACAAGCAAGAACCTGGAGGGCATTATGCTAAATGAAGTAAATCAGTCACAAGAGGACAAGAACTTCACGATGTTACTTATATGAGGCATCTAAGAATCCAGTCCAAAGAAGTGAGAGTGAAGTGTGGTTGGCTGTGGTGGGGGGAAGGGCATGGGAGTCGCTATTCAGTGGGTGTAAAGTTTGACTCACGTGAGATGAACGGGGTCTAGAGATCTGTGCAGCCTCACACCTGTAGTTAACAAACAGTACTGTGCCCTTTAAAAATTGAATGGGGTAAATCTCATATTAAGTGCTCATACCACGTATATTTTTAAGGAATTGTATGTGAAGATTTTCTTTTTTTTATTGCTGTTCAAATACCACTGTCCCCATTTTTCCCCCATTACTCTCCCCTGCCCTTACCTAACCCCTACCTCCCACATCCAATCCTCTCCCTGCACTCCCATTATCCATGTCCATGGGTCCTTTATACATGTTCCTTGACTTAACTTTTCCCCTTCTTTCCCCCATTACCCCCCTCCCTCCTCATCACTATCAGTTTGTTCTTTATTTCCATGTCTCCAGTTATATTTTGCTCGCTTGTTTGTTTCGTTGATTAGGTCCATTTAGGAAGATTTTAATTTCTGCTCTATCGTTGTGGGGAGTGGAAGCTAAAACACTGTTAGCTTCACATAGGGGCACACTGGCAGGGGCTCGGGAGAAGTTCCTTCCTGCCTTTAAGATAGGACAGCACTCTGGTCGTCACCAACTCTCTCTCTCCAGGGCTTCCTAACGCTGAGGTGGAAGTGCCTATTTCCAGGCATCCTTGTGCTTACATTGCTCCTGTTCTAGAATTAGAAGGAACTCGATGCATTACTTGTTCTCATGTCTTTGTCAGTGTGGAAGAAGTAATGACAGAGTGAAAGGCCTATTTCAGTATAACTGGAAGGAAACAATTTTCTGTCCAAAAATGAAGATTCCACCTGGCCACCTTTAACCAAGTTATCAGCCTGGCCAGTGAAGTCTGGGAACCCCATCCTAAGTAATGGAAGTAAAGCAGATAACTAAAATATGACTAAAAGGTTTAAGACTTCCTGTCTTTCATAATGAAATACGGAGTCGAGAATTCTCCCTTAAATGTTCCTAAATTATAATATTTACAATTTTCTTTAGTTTTTATAAATTCACTTAATTATCCAATTATGTGTAAAGCTTTTAAAAAAGAAATACTAGCAGCCTTTTAGGCTACTAACCACCCCACAAACTCAGAAACTCCATGATTGCCTTATGCCTATGGCAGCAAAATATATTTAGCAATATTTATGTCCATGGCAGAAAAATATGTTTACTAAAATAGAGTTAGTATTATAGGATTGCATAACTGAAACCTATCAATATATTTTTATATTAATGACACTGAAAAATTCAATAAAAACAAAATAAAATATATTTAGTATACTTAGTAATTGTCATAAAACTTCAATCAAGTCTAATAGTGTTTACTGTGTAAATCATACATTCATTTTTGTTATCATTTAAATTTTCCATGAATGAACTAGGTTTTGGGTACACACTCCCAAAACACATCATCTGTGTACTGTATTGTGTATTCACCTCCTCAAAACAAGTCTCCTTCTATCACCATCTATGCCCCCTTTACCCTCCTTCACCTCCCTGCCCCTGAAAACACCACACTGTTGTCCATATCCATGAGATTTTTTTCCCCTCAATCCCTCCACTCTCAAATCTAGCCCCCCACCCCAACTCCTGACAGCTGTCAGCCTGTTCTGTATCTTTGAGTGTGCCTATAATTTCCTTGTTAGTTCATTTTGTTCTTTAGATTCCACATATAAATGAAATCACATTATACTTGTCCTTGTCTAATTGGCTTATTTTATTTAGCATAATGCTCCTCTGGTCCATCCATGTAAGGGTAAGATTTCCTTCTTTTATACAGCCAAGTAGTATTCCATTGAATAGATGTACCATAGCTTTTCAAATGGTGTTGGCAAAAGTGGGCAGATATGTGCAAAAAGTGAAAATAGACTACCTTTTTATACCATACACAAAAATAAACTAAAAATGGATTAAAGATTTGAATGTTATACTGGAAACCATAAAAATCCTGAAAAAAACATAGGCAGTAAAATCTCGGACATTTATTGCAGCAATATTTTTTTTAATATATCTCCTTGGGCAAGGGAAACAAAAGAAAAAATAAACAAATGGAATTACATTGAACTAAAATGCTTTTGCACAGCAGAGGACGCCATCAACAAAATAAAAAGGCAACCCACTGAATGGGAGAACGGACTCGCTGATACATCTGATATGGGAACCTTTTTAATTTAAGCGTTTTGGTTCCACAGCTCAGACCAAATAATGTCATAATTTCAGGGTATGGGGCTAGGCAACAGAATTCTTTTTTTTAAATTTCACATAACTTATTTTTTATTGTTGTTTAAGTACAGTTGTCTCCATTTTCCCCTCACCACTCTCCCCTACCCTACACATCCCTGCCTTCACCCCCAATCCTACCTCCTTTGCCTTTGTCCATGTGTCCTTTATACTTTTTCCTTGATGAACTTTCTCTCTTTCCCCACCATAATTCCCCTCCAACCTCCCCTCTGGTTACCATCAGTTTGTTCTTTATTTCAATGTCTCTGTTAATATTTTGCTTGCTTGTTTTGTTGATTAGGTTCCACTTATAGATGAAATCATATGGTATTTGTCTTTCACTAGAGCAAGGGACATAAAGGAAAGGATAAACACATGGGACTTCATCAAAATAAAAAGCTTCTGCATGACTAAAGGAAACATCAGCAAAATGAAAAGGGAACTAACTGTATGGGAGAATATATTTGCAAATAATACCTCAAACAAGGGTTTAATCTCCAAAATATATAAAGAACTCACAAAGAGTCCACTCCAGGAAGACAAACCACCCAGTTAAAAAGTGGGCAAAGGACCTAAACAGACAGTCCTCCAAGGAGGACATACAGAGGGCCCAGAGACATATGAAAGGATGCTCAGCATCACTAGCCATCAGAGAGATGCAAATTAAAACCACAATGAGATACCACTTCACACCGGTCAGAATGGCCATCATAAACAAAGCAACAAACAAGTGCTAGAGAGGATGTGGAGAAAACAGAACCCTAGTGCACTGTTGGTGGGAATGCAAACTGGTGCAGCCACTGTGGAAAACAGAATGGAGTTTCCTCAGAAAACTAAAAATGGAATTGCATTTTGGCCTGGTAATCGCACTGCTGAGATTGTAGCTTAAGAACCCTGAAACACCAATTCAAAAGAACTTATGTACTCCAATGTTCACAGCAGTGAAATTTACAGAATTCTTTAAAATACTAAAAAAAAATGCAGGCAAGAAAGAATACATACAATGAATGGATAAAGAAAGAAACAAGTCAATATATTTCCTAAGGAACTTTAATGTTAAGTTCGAGTTGAAATGGAAGCTCTACTCCACACTTTCCCATTCCAATAGCTACCTGCCCCCAACCTTTTTCTTCTTCTCCAACTCACCCTCTGAAATCTCATTTCCCTCAAATAGCCTGACACACCAATTCCTCAATCACACTGAGACTCTGAGTCTGTTGACCTTCCTCACCTCTATTCTCATTTCCTTCCCCAACCAGTTTAAATTCCAAATCCAGTGGAACAGCACACTGAGTTTAGCAGAACACTTGCCACAAAAGGCTCTGTGGGCTATTTAAGCCATCGTCTCAGTGAGGCACAAAAACTAACTCTGCAATAACTAGCAAATTCCTCTTTCCACTATGCCCACTGAATGGGAACAGCATTATTTTTTTTTCCTTTCCTTTTTCAAATCGTTGCAGGATCAACTTCACAATGTCGAGCCTTTGAAGGCTGGTGATAGAATTAATGCTGTCTCGTTGGGGGCCATTACTGCCAACACTGATTCCCTGTATCCACTTGGACAGAGATAGGAAGGTTCGTGCCTTCATGGTTCTCTCTTCAGCATACCTTAAAGACGCCATTTACTACAATCACGATCAATACAGAAAGAGCAATAGAGGAAGACCCGATATTCTAATATTCATACTGGACAAAAAAAAAACAAATAACAAAATACCCAAAAGGAGTTCATGTCTGGCTTCCAGGCTGTGATAATGAGCACTCAGATACTCCCATTAATGTGCACACCAGCCCATAATGACGGCAGCAGGAGGTTACAGGCTGTTCCATTTGCCATCCCCTGACACATCCGTGAATGAAAGACTTCTGTCCAAATGCCTTCTGCTAAGTGAGTAAACACGCAGAGAGTCTTACTTATGATCAAATGTAATCTTTCTCCCATACGTTAATGAATTTTAAATGGTCTGTGTTCATTTTACTTGTTAATTATGATTGTGTGCACACTGAAACTGATGAATGCCTAACTAACTTGTATTAGGACTGCGTGGTATATTTCCAAATGTCTTTGCTAATGAGAAGGTAGTCTGCAGACAGATAAAATTTAAAAAAGAGAGTGCATTTCAAACAGCCAGCTGGGGAAGCTTACATCCTGAATCCCTACAATTTAGAAGCCATTATATAGTTGTTTCCAATAAGAAAATAAAGAAATTATTTAGTTTAGTTTAGTCAAACTGAATGCCAAAGTACACCAGGAACTACAGTAAACATTACAACTGCTTAATCTCATATAATCCTGACAAACTTTTGAAGGCTATTTGATTTTCCTTTCAAAGAAGGAGAAATGGAAGAAAAAGAGGTAAATTGTTCAAAGTCACATGACTGGTAGGTGATGAAGCTGCAACTCGCAACAGTTCTGTTTGATTTTAAGACCCAAATGCTTAACCACGTCACTTGACCAGTCCTGTTCAATTGCTCCCCACTGCACCCCAGCACCCAGAAGGAACTGCAAGCAACTACTTTTCACCCACAGCTCTGTGTGCATAACAATTTCAGTCTGTGAACGAGGAATGTCAACACTTGCAGACATGTCCTGTCTGAAATCTCTTCTCAGTATAAAGTAAAAATTGAAGTTAAAAAAATCAAATGAAATCTTCCAGAACTTTACTGAATATACATTTTGGTGAGGAATATATATCTTCTGAAAGTTAAGTATAGGATTAAGTGAAGATATGACACGAATTGACAGTTTGCTGATACTTATTCTTCGTTTACAACTTTTAAAGGAGGATACTATGGTCCACATTGTTACTCAACAACTATTTCATATTTTAACTTATCAAATACAAGCAACTGATTAATATCATGGAAGTAATATCAACTATGCCTTACAAGAAAGTCTACCTTGTAAAATTACATTTTCTCTCTTTTTCCTGTAAGTAATCCGTCACTTTATAAAATAAACTTGAAGTAGTAACACCGTTGTTTGAACGTGCCCAGCATTCATTTTTCCCTTCATGCTACAGAGCACCTGGGTACCTGGATTTTCTTCTGGTGCCACCGCCACACATTATGCTTTAGACATTGTGGGTACAGGGCCTGTAACTAGACCAGGGATTGAGAGTTAGCATGCAGCCAGTAAGAGCTATGTGGCCAAATAACCTACCTCTGGATCAAGGAAGGTATGGGGACAAAGCTTGTTCATCTTGACCCTCTCTCCCTGGTTCTTACTTGTTTAGCTGCTGTCAGATCCACAAAGTGACAGGTACCAGAATGGAACCTTCCCCCGACATTCCCAAATTACCAATTTGGTTACATATTAATATGTACAATAAACTCTTAACAGTGTTACAGTCACTGGTCCAGAAGTCTTTATCTTCTTATTATAGGGAATTAAAAACAAAGTCTATTTGGAAATAGCAACCCATCTGTTAGTATTTTGTTGCTGTTTTTAAACCAAACCCTTCCCAAATGTTTGTAATCATAAAAGGGTACACAAATAAAAACAAATGCTGGCACTGTTAAAAGAATAATTCAGTATTTGGGAAATGAGGGATTTCTTTCTATAAATATGGAATATGTAATATTGGCTTAATTTTATGCCCATAGATTCATTGAGGAGAAAATTCTTTAAAATGTTCTGAGTATATTTTAGGTGTGTGGATCAGCATAGCACATTTCACCAACGATGCTAATCAGCCGCAGTTCCAGACTGCCCTGCAATTTTATTGGTCCTTCTTGAAGATGTAAAAATCAGGATCTTGTCATCTGTAAATGACGGTAGAATAAATAACATTTTACTGAGAGAGGCATATATAGAGTACATACCAGTTAAGAATGCCATGGCCAATCAAGTGAATATCAATGTGTCTTCAGTAGACTTCAAATTGATTTTCACAGTCCTTTCCAGGTTCTCTTCAAATTCTGTTCTCCTATCTCTCACTTTCCATCAGTGCCCAAGACACTTGGTACGGGGATGTTGTCTTAGTTCATATGGCTCCTTTTTGTACCAGAAGACCAGCTTTTACTCCATATTCTAGCCTCTTATCTCCTGGTATTAATTTTCGATTGACACCGAAACAAATGCTTAGTGGCCTAAAGCTACACAAATTTATTATGTTACTGCTCCAGTCAGAAGTCTGGGCATTCCCTGGTTCAGTTGGTTTTCTGCTCCCAGTTTCACAAGGCTGGATCAATGTGTGAGCAGGACCACAATAATTTTGGGATGCTCTGCTGAGAAACCTGCTTTCAAGCTTCTTCCGGGGGTTGGCCGAATTTAGCTCTTCGTGATTTTCAGGCTGAGGTTTCTATTTACATGCGAGCTGTTGGCTAGGGATCATTCTCAACTTACCATAGTTGAGATCCATGTTCCTTGGCTTGTAGCTCTCTTTCTCCATCTTCAATGCCAAACGCACATTTAGTCTTCATGACTCTGATTTTTCTCTGACGTACCCTTCAACTTCATTTCTGTGGGAGGCGAGTGACCATGTTTCTCTTCTCACATCAATGTCTCTCTCTCTCTCATCAATAAACGTATCTTCAGGTGAGGAATATATACATGCCTTCCAATCCATAATCAAAGGATGTCTTTCCATTTATCTGTGTCTTCTTTAACTTCTTTCATCAATTTTTGGTAGTTTTCAGTGTACAAATTTCTCATCCTCTTGGTTAACACTTAGTTTACTCCTAAGTATTTTATTATTTTGATGCTATTGTGAATGGAATTTTTCTCAACTTCCTCTTTCTGATAGTTCCTTGCTAATACATAGAATTGCAGTTAATTTTAGTATGTTGATCTTGCATTTTGTAGCTCTACTAAATTTGTTTCTCTGCTCTAAATTTGGGGGTGGAATTCAGGGTTTTCTATCTATAGTGCTATGTCATCTGCAAACACAGACAATATTACTTCTCCCTTTCTGATAGGAATGCCTTTTATTTTACTTTCTAGTTTAAGTGTTCTGTCTAGGACTTCCGGCACTATACTGGGTACAACTAGCAAGAGTGAGCATCCTTGTCTCATTCCTCTCTTAGCAAACAAACTTTCCATTTTTCTCCGTTGAGTATCATGCTAGCTGTGGCCTTGTCATATATGGCCTTTATTGTGTTAAAATACATTCCTTCTATAAGTACAAAATATTGACAAAGGGAAGAGTTGTGTTTTTATAAATTAAACAAAACCGAAAAAAACTTCAGGTGGACTAAATACGGAAATAGAGAGGAGACGTAAATGAAATTAGAAATGAAAGAGGAAACTTTACAGCTGATGCCACAGAAATACAAAGGATCAAAATGTACTAACTAGAAGCCATTATACACTAACAAATCAGATAACATAGAAGAAATGGATATATCCCTAGAAGCACACAACCTACCAACACTTAACTGTGAAGAAATAGAAAATCAGGATAGATAGATAACCAGTAAAGGTACTGAATTAATCAAAATGTTCTACCAACAACAAAGGCCCAGGACCGTATGATTTCACCACTGAATTCAACTGAATTCCATAAAACACTTAAAGAAGAATTCATGCCAATCCTTCTTAAACTCATCCAAAAGTGGACAGAACACTTATAAAATAATCTTCCAAGGCCAGCATTACCCTGACACAAAAGCCAGACAAAGACAGTACAGGAAAAGAAAGTTACAGTTCATTCTCCCTAGTAAGCCAAATGCAAACACCCTCCACAAAGCACTAGGAAATTCAATAGGAGCCGGGAAGAGGCACACACCATGATGAAGCGGGATTTCTCCCTGGGATGCACAGGTATTTTCATACACACAAATCAATAAATGGTTGAACAGAATGAAGGATGAAAATCATATGATCACCTCTATAAGTACAGAAGAAGTATTTAACAAAATCCAACACATTTTCATGATAAAAAATGTTCAACTTGGATAAATATTTGATTGCAAAATCAGGAGATGTTAATCTCAAGGGGCTGAGCAATCTTTAGGATTTTGATTACCATGATACTTCATCCTTCGAACTGTAATTTTCCTGCATTCCATTCTGCCACCTAGGAGAAAGAACTTAAATTTTGCTTAAGATTAATGGTGATAAGAGGTGAACAGGATCCTTCTTCCAACTCTGGGTTTAATATGTACCTTTAAGGTGTTCCCTTTAGGTAACGGGGAAGGCCAATGAGAGAGAAACATCTTCAGGTTATTTGAAGCGTGTTTTAAGTTATTTTTATCTGTAGTTACAGTCTACTTTGTGTCTTCCTGTGAATTTCCTGCAGCAATAAATTCTGTATTACAGTTTTTAGGAATGCTAAACTTCTTTTCCATGTTTGGGGAGTTCCTCAACTTCTGAATTACTCTCTCCCACTCTAAAAGCCAGAAAATGCCCCATGCTACTCACTTGGCTAGTTCAATGCTATGACACAGGCAAGAGACCTGAAGTCAGCCTGGTATGTGCATCAGAGCTAGCAATTGACCAATAAGGTGGTGAGGGTCTCTCTCATTATAGCAAGAGGAACAATGTCTGAAAAAAGTAGATCCCAGCAAAATGTCCAGTTGTACTAAAAAGCCAGCTCTGTGATTTAGCCAAACGTGCTTTCTGGCTGTACAACTTTGAAGCCTGTTTTGTAGCACCCAACAAGTCTATGAACTCCTAATATACTGACCATAAACTCTTTTTCTATTCACACAGCCAAAGTGGGCTTTGGTTGTTTTCAACTAAGAATACTGAGTAGAACAGACACTGCCAGATGTGCCAGCGGGGATTGTGACGAGGCTGATGGCACTGTGCAGGGGACCTAGTGTTGTGGGATCCATGGCCAGGAATCTCAGACGGGGGGATACAGCCTTGTCCCTCTGTGTTTCTCCCACTCATCCGGGAACTTCATGAGAACATTTTTTAACTGTGTATTTGGTTCCCTCTTCCCTCTGGTCACTGTCCCCTTGTCCTCTATTTCAAGAGGGAAGGGAATTTAAGGGGGAAAGAAGGGGAGGGATTTGGAGGAACAAATATGAAGGACACAGGGACAAGAACTAAGGGGGGTGGAAATGGGAGGGAGGTGGGAGCACAGGGCAGGGGGGCTGGGATGGGAGAAATAGACAAAAACTGTACTTGAAAAATAACTAAATAAAATTATTTTTTTAAAAAACTGTGTATTTGGAAATTGCCAATTTAATTCCTACTTGTGTTTGTTTTGATAGCAAGTGACTTTTTTCTGTTTACATGACTAAGTGTTCGATGAGTTATAAGCAAAACAAAAATTGCCAATTTTTAACATATTCACGTGGGAAATTAGTGTAATGACTTTCAATTGCATTCCAGTGAGATAGATTTATATTCACACTGCAATTCAGATGAGAAACCTTGCATATTTTTCATGTAATGAAAAATGAAAATTTTCACTTAGAAGACTAAAATTTAACTCTCTACGTTCTTATGAAGCCTTGAAAGTAGTTTCACCCAATAACAGAAACAGTAGTAACAAGTTGGTATAAACACTGTACTAGCCTAAGTCACTCATTTGGCTGCACCATGCGTGTTTTTATCATTCGGTTTCCCACTTCCCCTTCTTTTGCTACAGAGAGCCTAAATCTCTAACTGTAACTGGCGATGTCTCCAGAATTTTGAACAAGGAGTAAAACTGGACATAGACATTTCTTATAAATGAATTTCAATGAAAATTAAATAAAAAAAGAGAAATAAGATAAACGTCACACACCAGTGTTCATGGTTCATTAGTACTACTTCTATTTCATTTCAGATATTAACTCGGTAGTAAAGTGACCCAGAATACACTTTTATCCTCTAAACCTACCTTAAAACAAAGCCTGGTTCTGAATATGGATGGTGTAGCTAACTGGCGTGATTTCCTTGACTTATACCTGATTTATTATTAGACACAGTTTAAAAGATCATGTTAATACTAATAAATTCTTCAAAACACGACACCTTTGTGAATTATGATTTTTCCCCAGCCTTTTCCACATGAAGCCTTTACCAGAAACACTACTTACTTTGCATCCATTTAAAATTCATGGGAAAAAGATGCAAGAGCTCCCTGCAAAATCTGATAATAACAAACCTTTATTATTGAGTCATTTCAGACAACTGTTTTGCTAAGTTAAACTCACTTACCTTTACCAATCTTAATTGCAATAAGTAAATACTTTCTGAGCACTAACTACAGTGTACGATATCATGATGAGTGTGTTTAGCATTCAATGCCCTTCATCCATGAGGAAGATTCTCCACTGCAAATGTAACTAGTGAGATATTTTATATCCTGCCCCTCTACAGAAGGCTGGACAGGGAAGTACTATTGAATACTTAATCCTTATTCCACCCACCCACCTCACTGGCAGCCAGAGGTGGGTACGTGAACTAAGTCACCATACGAGTTCCCAAACCTACTGGCATTTACTTGATTGTGAGTTGAAAAGAAAGAGCCCTTACCTCCTGATATAAGGTGTATGCTTTCTACCCAGCTTTCTCTCTACGCCTCCTGCACCCCTCACACCTGAAAAGCCTGGTTCTCCAGCTTTATTCCATGCTCTGAACTCCAAAAGCCTTTCTACAAAAGGTCTCTTTTTTTCGAGATAGCTAGATATGGTCTCAGTGCCTTGAGATAAGGAAACCGAACACTAACTAGCTCTGACTGGTATACTGTCAGGTTTAAAAAATAGTATTGACTATTCATAATGGTGCCAGAGGGTCAGGAGAAGCAAAAGAAGATTGCTGCTAGGTTTACAAACCTAACTGATTCTCAGGAAATGCCCTGCCATACCATCTCCTTTTTAAAATAGTATCACAATGAACCCATGGAAATTTCTCAGTATTCTCTTTTCTGAGTAAGAGCACCCAGTGTTTAAGGTAAGCATTCAGGTATAAAGCATTGATTTAGCAAATGTGCATCCTCTACAAAGAAGAAAATGAAAACCTCAACAAATATTTATAAAATCAATTTTGATGGCACCACCATTATGTACAAAGTTTTGGAAAGCTGATTATGTTTGCATCCTTAACTTCTGCAATTGAGTGTATGCACTTTCGCTGTATAAATTTCACTTGACATAAGTGAGGAGCTAAATAAGTAAAAGTAGCTTTAAAAAGATCTGCAACTAGCACCATTGTATTAGAGTTGCAGACAACCAACACAGGCTCATGAGGTTGCCTTCAGATTTAATCTGGATGTCCTCTCTCTCCTGCACAAGTGGATAAACAGGAAAATGATTTCCGTTAGCTAGATCTCTGGTTTAAGCAGAAATACAATCATCATGGTTCCTAAGTGTTGTGTGTACACTCTCTAACTCAATTTTCTCAGCATTATTTAGACACGCTCATTGCTTAAACCTGATAGGAAGCCTTCCCGCCCATACCAATTAACCTAACCCTGCAATTTAGTTTTACCCAGTCGTCCTTGAATCTTGCCTTGTTCTCCAATGTGCTGCTTTTTTGAATTGGTTTGAATCCTTTCCCAGAAAGTGTTTGTAATCTAAAAATTGTCTTAATCTCTTTGGTCCAATTTGTCCTGCTCTTTAATTTCCCATGAGACCCAAAGGGATTTCCAAACTTTTCCACACATCACATGGAACACTATTTCTTAAGTATAATTTCCTTTTTGTGCTTTGCCCATGAGAATGGGAGCTCTAAAAATGGCAGTTGTCAGCCAACCCACGAGAAAGAGCTCTTCTTCCTCCTGTTCTCATGGGGTTTCTAGATGTTCTTTTTGGTAAGATCCATGAGGGAAAGAAGAGACAAAAATATGTCCTAACTGCCAAGCTGATGCACTCTCTGCAGGTTAGTCATTGAAAAATATAAACTAGTTGAGAGCCATGAAGTCAACTGTGCCCTTGAAATGACAAATTCTATGTGTACATGGGCTCAGATGTATATAAATAAATGAAGCTTAGATAAATCTCCAATCCAACTCAAATAGAAAATTGATTATGAATCTTGTATTGCCAAGCATCATAAAAGCAAGATATCGTCATTAGAAGGAATGAGCATGTACCCCAAGTTTTAATTTAAAACTCAGTACTCTTTTTGTTCATCATCTTTAGATCTTCTGCAGTTGACCTAGGAATGACAATATGGGTTTATGGGCTTAACTGGCTTACTTAGATGCATAAATGCAATGATGTTCTTCAAAAACCATTGACAAACATTCATGTCACTCTGCATGTGTTCACATTTTATTTCACATTTTCCTAGGTGTGAATGTTTAATGTTGATATTCTCTCCATCCAGTAAACTAACAGGTTAACTTTGGATCTAGCACCTGCACAAAATAGATTCCTATAAAACTAATAACAAAGCAACATACAATTGATGGTAATATATATTTAATTTTTCTTCAGCATCTGAATGATTTTCAGTGATATGTCTATGGAGCTATTTATGTTAAGGGGAAATATAGCTTAAGTAAAGAAAATTCCTAGTACTCTTTACTTCCAATTCCTCAGAAAAGCTTCTTTTCTACTGCTTTTCCAAGTAAGACAAGGCAAAAAGACCCTAACAATAATGCTAGACACTGTATTTGCATCATGCCAGTTCGTCCTCAAAATAGCCTTGTAAGTCAGGTAGACCACATTACTTCAGTTTTACAAAGGGAGTGACTGCCGCTTGAAAAGAATAAGTATTGGCCAAAAGTCACACAGCTAGCAATGAATAGAGCTGGCCAGTCATAGCATCAGCGAACCCAGATCCATGTGGCCACAGAGATCTCATTCATAAACACACTACCATGGAAAGCTACAAACATTTACATGGTAAATATTACTCCTACAGACTACATTGTTGAGGTTAAATCTGTGCCCAATAGGAACGATGGTACTGTGCTATCTTCAGACAAGGGGGGTGGGGAGGGGGAGTCTTTCTCATGCTGGCCAAAATTTTTTCATCTATGTGACATGATTTTTGTTTTTTTTTCAAATATGTAGAGAGGAGTTGAAGTCTTTCCAAAGAACATAACATGAACACCAATGCAGACAGTGCTTATTGTATAATCTGCAAATTATAATAATCTTTGTTTCCTAAAGATCAGACTACACAGATGCACTTGCAAACAGTGACCCAGTGATGGAGGCTTTTTGAGGACTATGTGACGGACACGTATATCCTAGATATCCAAGCAACTAGGGTGGTTTGCATGGTTTACTTTCAGTGTGCATGCGAACATGTGTGGGTGTTTGCACGCAGACTTAAAGGAAAAGGAGGGTATTCAGCACCTTCTAGTCTCACAGAATTATTTTCAGTTACCAACTGATACTTGTCATCAAAGCATACGGTACTTTAAATCTCATGTTTAAAGAACCCCATGGATCCTGTAATTCACACGTTAGTTGACTTTTATTTAATATTTTGAATGTTTGTACCCTTTAAAAGTATGCAAACAAAACTACATCCTCTAAAATTGTCTTTCTTAAATTTGAATTACTGCTTTGTTGCTTGCTAAATAGAAATGCATCAAAAAAGCCTAATGCAAACAGCTAACCACACTACAGAATTTCGTGCGAAGCTGTGATAAACCTAAAACTATGTATATTGTATTACCATGTGTTGGAAGTTTTCAGATTAAAGACAAATTACAAACTAAGTATGAATTCATTGCAAATATGTGAAAGCACGCATATATATTCAATAATTCGCTGATGCTGTGGCATACTAGCACAGAACTAAAGCTATGACAACTAAAGAAACATATTTGTTTAGATGAGAACCAAATAGTAGATAGTCTCAGTTGCCTACACAACAGTCATTTCTCTTTCTTCCTTGCTAACACAACTCCAATTTGTGGAGGTCACCATATGCCCAGTTATAGCAAATAAATCATGACTGGTCTCAGCAAATTATTGATCCCTTGCCTGCAGCTGGTCTTGGGATAAACCTTAAATCAATTCTGACCAATGAAAGTAAAGAGAATCTATTATGTGCTCCAGAAAAAAAAGATTTTCCTCATCAAAAAGAAGTATAACAGTGAAAACCCTTTTATATATACCACCTTCCTGTGCAACATCTATAATATAAAGACCTCGAGCAGAGCTCTGCTGCCAGCTTCCACCCATGAGCAATGGCCAAGGGAATCACCAGGGGCTATGCCAACAACTTCCTCCGAACCACCGACCTTGGGACCACCTACCACCAGACTTTTCACTGTGTAGAGTCAACAGTTGCCTTTATGATGAAAGCCACCATTAGTGGAGTTTGAAAATAGTTGTTTTTGAAAGCATTTTATGTGATCCTGGGCTCTTCAGGAAGTATGATGGCACAGGGACCTGGGGAAAATGCAGTCTATCCTAAGGCCTTTCTCTGCTATGCAAAGTAGTGCCTGTCCAATGTCTCCTTGTATTTTGCCCCATTAGAGCTGTAAGAATAGGCAATTACATTTTTGAAAACTGGAAAACTTGCTCATGAAATTAGGCAGGCTCATTAAAATGATAAAAGGTATTTATAAGCGTTCACACTAAAGACTTCATCACACTAATTTTGATGAAGAAAAGACAAAGCATAGGTGAAAAGAGGGTGAGTTTTTCAAGCTGAAGGACTGATGCACCGATCTCCCACGTAGACTCCTGTGGGCTCCTGACACTGTTCTAAACAAGGTACAATGTAGAGCTGAAAACCAATCATGCAATTTTCCGTGTGGCTTTGTAGCCCTGCTGTCTGTCTGAGCCAGCATCTGTTTCTTTCATTAGAGTAAGCACACCAAAGCAGCTGTGAGGACCAGGAAGTTATAAGCAGAGATGCCCATGCTCATGCATGAATACACACACACACACACACACACACACACCATTGTTTATGACGATTCTTCTTTTAGGCCACTGAAGAAAATGAAAGTGACTTCTACGCAATTGGATTGGTGGGAGGCGGGGTGTCCTTTACTGAAAATACACAAGTGCTAACTGCTAGTTAAATAAATCAGCTAGAGGGAACTCAGACTATGCATATTAATGCTCTTAACACTGTCTGAAAAAAATGATTATTTACACATATTTTTCAATGAATTTATTCCTCTTTCTTTCAGAGATAAACCAAGTCAGCTGTCAGTCTTAGTAAGCAGGGATAAAGCTGTATGATTTTAAGATATAGTCATGAGTCAACTGTCTGAAAAAGCAGACTGTAAGCCCACTGATAACAAGGTCTGTTGCCCTTTCCACACTTGAGTTCCCACTGCTGGGCAAGGTGCCTGGCACAGGGTAGTGGCTCCTGCAATATTTGTGGAAGAAAAGCTTGAATAAATTATGATATGAATAAATCAGGAATTCCCCAAATTTTACCACTGTGCTCCCCTTTTCTAGGCCATGGACACTGTGTTTTGTAAAATATATTTCAAACTCTAGGTATCATCAATTTTTTAAACCATAAGGACATATTTGCCGCTGCATAATTTAGATCATAGGAACCAGAGTGAAGAATTGTTGGATTTTAGCTTTATGAAGGTTATGCATTTATGAACAGAGAGTGGGTAAATATGTGGTTATGGTAGGGATTGAGAACACTGAAAATAACACACAGACCCAGTAATACCTGAGCAGTTTGATGCATGTCCAGAGAATCCTAGGTTAAGGGTTACTGTCACCAGTGTGGTCATGGACTCTTCTGGAGAGTATAATTTGATCTAAAATGGATCTCTTGTATTTGTTTAGATCATCCTCTTCATCTGAGCCCACAGTTCCAGGTAAGCATCCTAGGAAGCAATGAAAGAAGGTATGATCCATCAGAAAGCCAGTACAGCTGATAGAATCTGGGGATGGAAGGCAGTGCAGCCAAATTGCCCTTGTGTCTTGCCCTCCTGTCCAGAGGAAAGGAAATGACCTTAAGCAACTTCACATGCAACCTCTCATATCAGTCATATTGTTGCTGTATTTGACATTGCCCTTCATATAATAAACCTTGCTTATTCCCTGCCTCTAATTTCCTAGGTCATGATAACATCAAGAATATCCTTCTTAGCTCTCCTCTGCTCATTAAAATGCCCTTCTTTCTTACAACAATGACTGTAATCAATCCATTTTCAAGTGACCTCTTCCTTCTCTGAATTCCTAAACCATGGGTAACCTGTCTCAATCATTTGCCTATACCTGGTCTGTCCTATACTGTTGCACTATGTACAGCCAACCTCATATTATTTCAGCATAAAAAGTCTGTCCTAGATAATTTTATCATGATCACCATTATTTTCAACTGGGTAGCTTTTTGTTTTTAAAGATTATGTGCTAGGTGCTTTGTTAGGTGCTTCGTAAGTGCATGTAAAAATTACGTCTCAGATATGTACTAAGAGTAGTGTTCTTTTCTCAGCCTATGCCAGAGCAGAAACAAAGGGCTAAAGAAGCTGCTAACCCAACTATACCTCCTTGACTGAAAGGTCACTGTCAACCCTTGAAGACTAGACAAAGCACTTGTCCCTATGCTTCTTCTTTACTTCCTTTCTAGATCATGAACCCTGAGCTTGCAGAAGAGCATGAGGAGACCACAAGGAAAAGAGTGGAGAGTTCTGAGAGACCAAAGGAAAAAGAAGTTTGCATTCTGCAGGATGAGGGAGCAGAGTGGAAGGGGTGACCTACCGTCAACAGTCCTGGAGACTTGCAAGTCCCTGAAGCAAGGGTGTCAAAGTTCAGAAATTACTGTGTAGTTCTTCCCACTTGGTCTACATCAAGAGGCATTGGTTCATTTGTGTTATATAGAAGGGTTTCATAAAAATGATTGCCATGTCTGTAGCTTGAAAGGACTAGCCTCTCAAAGACTAAAATTGTATTCCCTTCATTCTAAGGGCACAGTAATTACCCTCTCAACAGATATACTCAATTAACTAAGATGTCCCATCCATCCAAAGCATGCTTAATAATGAGGGCTTTTTTAGATAAGAGAAAGCACAGGCTATTGGAAGTCCAGTAAACTTCAAAAGGCAATGAGATTAAGAAATATTTACAACCCATCTCTGTCCTCTACCAGTCAGAGCAAACATCAAACCCTACTGGTCATCCTTTTGATCCTAAATCACATAAAATGCTAACAAAGCTAACAACTTTAAAAGCAATGCAAGAAGCACGTCTATTACAATGGAGTAAGCTGCTCCCAGAAGCTTCAGATTATCTTACCCAGTTAATCAAAAGAATTTAAAAATGATTTTCATTATTTGTATCCTTCCTTCTAAGACACAAAGTACTAGTTAAGAAAGTTTGTCGGAGTTGTCTGCTGCATAAATTGTAACACTGTTAATCATGAAGGAATTGACTTTGCCACCTAATTAGTGAAACAAACCTCCACTTAGCACTTTGTGCTGAAGACATGTCCCCACTTCATTACACAGATATTGGAAACTGCAATCTGGTTGCTATGGTGACAGCAAGATTCCCATGGGGATTTGGGGGTTTAGCTGACATACCTAGATCAGACCAAATATGACTAAAATGAAAGAATCTAACGTAAAGCAATTTTTGGTCAAAACAATGCAAAATTATATTTCTGAAACTGCCAATTTCAAATCAAATGATTGCATAAATCTTCACAGAAATAACTTTTTTGATTTCATTATTCTCAGGCCTTTTTTTCACGTTGGAAGATAAAAATGATGATTATATAAACACACAGACCGTAACCCCTGTTGTTTCAATATTTTATTAATTATAGTGATGTATAAATGATGCAACAGAGGTAAGCCAAAGCAAAGAGACAAAGATGTATGGCCTTAGAGCAACAAATGAATCAGCGACAGAGATTCTTTATGTTCACGCGACTCGGCGACAGAAATTGGCAGGGAAACAGGTTAACAGGCAACTCATGAAAAGATGTAGCTTCGTTTGGTTGGATGCCAGACTTCTTCCGGCCCCTCCCTTAAGCTATGCCTCTGCATTGATGTGTGGAACTTAATTTGCACAATTTGACATATCTAATTGAGTTCTTGGGTCAGTATGAAAATTTTAAAAAATATTCCAGCCAGAAAATAATTATTGAAACCTTGCTCATTCCAAAATAAATATAACAGTATAACTTTTTATACTTTAATCCTCCCTTTAAACATTTAGTTGAGCTCCGAACATGCAGCAGCTTATTTGTATATTTTGGCCTGGATTCTGTCATGATGAAGGTGTCACTACCAACAGAGCACATTAGACCCAGAGACTGAGAGAGCGTAGGATGGTTATGGTATGTGCTTAAAAACTACACTTCAGAGCAGGTAATGCCAGCAAAGTGTGGCAGAGAGAAGTCACTTGGCAGTAGGATTCCCTAACGATCAGGAAGGCTCTTAGTAGAATCTCAGATTTGACTGCAACCTTGAGTAACGTAAGCTGTTGGACAGGAATCCTGTATCCAGCTTACAAAACTAATTTTAAAAGTAGGTAGTTTCTGTTAATACAGGGTCGATGGAAGCAAAAAAAAAAAGTCATTACTGAAGTCACATAGCACACAGAACAGTTATCTCTGCCACTGGACATGCAGGTTTGGGAATAGAAGTGGCAACTTTTCTGAGGACTTAACCACATAATATAGTTGATTGTACTGGTGAGCACTGACTCAAGAGAGCCCCCAAGTCACCATAAAAGTGTATTCATTGAAGATCATCACACACAAATCATTTTTCCAGCCTAAATAATGAATGAGCTGATTTATAAAGAAAAGGAGAACCTACCACATGACTTTAAAAGTCAACAGCAAAACCTTTAGCATAATTTATCTTACCAGCCTCAACATCTCTAGGAGTACAGAAGATAAATAATGCATAAAATGAAAATATAAAAGCAGCCTTTGAGAATCTAGATTCCATTTACTCAAGGCAAAAATATATATATTAAATTTTCTGCATGTCTATAGAACTCTTTATTATTTCAAGTCAGTATTAGCCATGTATATTGTGTATAATACATCTTCAGGGCTACTTTGGGTGCCAGACCTGTGGCTTCACTGTTAGCTGTCCTGATGCTAGCTGGAATTCTCCTAAGCACTAGCCTGATCTATCACCTCAGTGATTGCAGTGGTTGCACAGAGGCTAATAGCTGCGGAGCAGATTTAATTTTTGTGCATAATTTATGAATAAGTGTCTGAGCTTTACACATTATTGTTAGTTATTTATTAAGTCAAGGCCTACTCAGCCCTGAGGAAGATACCTGGCTATATTATGAGTTATATAAGTTTATTTAACCATCAGTCTACAGACAAATATGAAAGGATATGCTGAAGTTTTTTTGTTTTTAAGCCTATTATTTTGAAATAATTTTATATTCACATCCAGTTTTAGAAATAATATTGGGAGATCATGTGCACCCTTATCCAGTGAGTGTCATCAATGGTACCAACTGATAAAATTATAGTACAATTTCCATACCAGAATACTGACTCTGAGGCCACCATTTCTGCAAGGAAGACAGACAGATGCCCAATAAGCACATCATTAGTCATCAAGGAAATGCAAATAAAAACAGGAAGATGCCACTTTATACACACTAGACTAGCTACCGTCAAAACACAGATAATAAATGTTCTGGAAGATGTGGAGAAACTGGAGTCATCATGCACTGCTGGTGGGATTGTAAAATGGTGCAGCCACATTGGAAGACAATTGAACAGTGTTTCAAAATGTTAAACAGAGTTTACCATTTGACCCAGCAATTTTACCCCTAGATATATAATAAGAAGAAATAAGAAACATGTTCACACAAAAAAACTTGGACACAAATGTTCCAGCAGCCATATTCATAATAGCCAAAGAGTGGGAACAGCCCAAATCTATCATCTGATGATCTGATAAGCAAAATGTGGAAAATACATACAGTGGAATATCACTCAGCAACAACAAAGAGGGAGGTATTGAAACATGCTACAACATGGGGAAACCTTGAAAATATTTGGCTAAATGAAAGCAGTCATAAAAGACTACCTGAGGTATGAATCCGTCTACATGAAATGTCCACGTAATAAACAAATCTATAGAAACAGTGATTTCCCAGAGCTGGGATGTGGCTGTATAGAAGGTGGAGAGAAATGGGGGTGACAAAAATGTTCTAAAATTGACTTGATGGTTGCACAATCCTGTCAATATACTCAACACCATTGAAAAGCACACTTTAGCTAGGAAATTGTATCTGGTGTGGATTATCTCGAAGCTACTATTTTTAAAATGCATGTTGTCATTTCAGTGGTCTCTTTCTTGCTGATGTGATATTAAACAAAACAGAAAAACAGGCACTGAGGCAGAACAGCCATAGAACGTGGTCACCCAGAAGGACCAGATGATGCTTTTATTCTTCAAAATCTCCATCAAGATAATGGCTCAACCCTAGCGAAGTCAGGTAAGGAATTACATTCTTTTGGCCCACAGGACAATGTTCTTTTTCTCGTAGCCCCGTGATAGTTAATTTTCCCGCTGTATTGCACAACCTCAAAAGGCGCCATTCACAAGACTGGTGCCTCCCTGAAGTCAGGCAATGCACCACATGAACAGCCATGTGCAATGAGCCTCAATGGACAACTGGTTCATGGTAGACCAGGCCCACTATTAAGTGTTTGAACTTCCCCAAAATACCATACACCCTAATTCATTCACTGAAATTTATCATGTATTTTGGCTTCTACTATACTCCCCCAGAACTGTGGAATCAGCATTAGGAAAAGCAAGGCATTACTGACACTTGCGAGTGACCTCTCTACAAAGGAACCAGTGTGTTGGTAGAAGTCACAGACTGTCGTCTAGGTGAACACACTTGCCTTGGTGATTTTCTGCAGTGAAGCCACCCCAAGCAACCTTCAAAGAAAACCCTAAATCATTTTAGCTTTTGAAGAATGTGGAAAAATGTCAACATACAATAGAATTTGGCAATTTACTCGGTTTCCCTTAATTAATGTTCGTACACCAAAAATGCAGACTAAAGAGGAATTCTGGGAACAACTTTATAGAATCGTCCTCTTAATCCCTGTAAGAGGTTACAAAGGTGACATTGGTAGTGAACATTTCCCTAAACCACCAAATTTTAGTGCATGGTTGATTGAGGCATCTAGAGATGAAGTGTATAAAGGGAAATCTCAATTTCCTTGAGATGCCACTGTGTACATAGATCCTAAATGCACACCCTTAGTGTTTCCCTAATGTCTATTTAGAAGGCAGCACAGTACACAGATGAAATGCTGAAGCCATGTTCATTCTATGAAGAGAGTGAATACATTTTTTATAAACAATTCTTCTACTTCAAAAGATCCAGTGAATTACTGAATACATACATTGAAATGTTAGAATGAAATAATATGCTTAGGCAATAGGTCGAAGAGAACATAAGAAAACATAAGTCTTTCCCAAACAGTAGCGATAGATGAAGTTGTAAGTCCTGTTACCTTCACTTTTTCATTTGAAAAGAGATGCTTATTCCTTAAAGAAAAACTTGAACATAGACAACATTTTTAATATGCCAACAACCACCATCATAAAACAATCAACCTTAGCATTTTCATGCATTTCCTGCCATTTTTCTTCCTCAAGTATTACTTGCTTTGTTTTGCACAGTGTCGACCACCTATTGTAACCACACTGTTTATATTTAGTTTGATTCCAAAGCCCAGTAGTTAAGCCTGAGTCACACCATGTTCTTCACACACACACACACACCTCACCCATAATTCTCCCCACCAGAGCACAAGTCCTGTTTGCTCCTGTTCCTTCATGTTACCCAGAATATGAATGTGTTCCCTTGAAATGAAAGACTCCATAATAGCCATCAGAGCTAATTAGTCTGGTCCTAACAGCTCCCCAAACATATGCCTGGGGCTGAGTCAAAAGCTGGAATAAGGCAGTGTTGCCACTGTGGATGCTGGAATACATCACCACCCTGCAGATTTCCAATATTAACAATTGAGCCTGAGTTTATTTTGTGTTTTGAAGGAAGAGGAGAGGAAGAGTAAGAGGAGGAGGAGAGGGAAAGGTAAGAATAAGAGTTATTACCTCCAGGCCACAGGTTTCTTCAGCTGGAGGGAAGACAAACTTCCTGTGAGTGGTATGAAAGCTAAGGCTGTTCACATCATCATTAGCCTTGCATCCCGAGATTATAACTTTGAGAGAACCAACTGTTTGGGAAAACATATTTGCCAATGATACCTCAGGCAATGGTTTAATCTCCAAAATATACAAAGAACTTGCACAACTCCACTCTAAGGAGACAAGCAACCCAATTAAAAAATGGGCAAAGGTCTTGAACAGACACTTCTCTAAGGAGAACATACAGAGTATCCAGAGACACATGAAAAGATGCTCAATATCTCTAGCTCAGAGATATCAATATCTCAGAGAGATGCAAATTAGAACCACAATGAGATACCACTTTACACCGGCCAGGATGGCCATCATAAACAAAGCAAGAAACAACAAATGTTGGAGAGGTTGTGGGGAAAATAGGACCCTAGTTCACTGTTGGTGGGATTGCAGACTGGTACAACCACTATTGAAAACAGTATGGAATTTTCTCAGAAAAATAAAAATGAATCTGCCTTTTGACCCAGCAATTCCACTGCTAGGATTATATCCTAAAAACCCTGAAACACCAATCCAAAAGAACCTATGTACCCAAATGTGCATAGCAGCACGATTTACAATAGCCAAGAGTTGGAAGCAACCTAGATGCCCATCAGTAAATGAATGGATCCAAAAACTATGGTACATTTATACAATGGAATTCTATGCAGCAGAAAGAAAGGAGGAGCTCCTACCCTTTGCAACAGCATGGATGGGACTGGAAAGCATTATGCTGAGTGAAGTAAGCCAGGCAGTGAAAGACAAATACCGTATGATCTCTCCTTTAACAGGAAACTAAACAACAAAACAAACAAGCAAGCAAAATATGACCAAAGACACAGAACAGGCTGACAGGGACCAGAGGGGAGAGGGGAGGGAATTTCAGGGGAAAAGGGGAAGGATTCACAGGAACAAGTATAAAGGACACGTGGACAAAAACTAAGAAGGGGGGCAATGGGAGGGAGGTGGGAGCACTGGGGGGGGGGGGGGGGCTGGGATGGGAGTATAAGACAGAAAACTATACTTGAACAATAATTAAATAAACTTTTTTTAAAAGATTATAAATAACTTTGGATTCGGTCACAAAACCACTTGCTGGGACACAGCCCAGGAGCACTGGGCACATCCCTATCACCCACCCCCGTGTCACCCATAGCAGCACAGCACTCCCTTTTGACCTGAGCAGTGGAGAGCCCACCTGATCATTTTGTGCTTTTTTCCTTTCACTGAACGATCATCTCTGGAGTCACAGGGCTCTTGTCTGATGCCAGGGCCTCGCTCAGGGCCACCTCAGTTCAACTGGCTTAGGAGAAAGGTTTGAGTCTCACTCTTTCTCTCCCCAGAAACCCCCTGGCACTTTGTGTAAACAAGCCCATTAATTCCCAATCTTCGTGTCGCGCAAATCAGTGCTTTCCTCGTGCAGACAAAACAAAATCTGACCTCACCAAACAGTCATGGAGCTCTAGACATGAGACCACATCTCACGGTAGTTAAGACCATGGTACTACAAATCTTCTGTGCTGAGGTTCCCTCATCTTCAAAAGAGGAACAATATCTATATCTTCTTTACAGAGGGTTATGAGGATTCAGAGATACATATATAATGTGTTTAGAAAAAAACCCTGACATATAGTGAACACCAACATGTTTTTCCTAACAATATGAATAGTTTTCATGTTAGTTTAAACATTTGCCTATTTTCTATGAAAAATGAATATAAGCTTTTCAACTATTCTCTTACAACCATATTAGTTAGTTTCTTTTCAGTTTTTTTAGCATTATAAACTATATTGATATAAATCTTTGTGTATGAATTGTTTACTGTTTAATATTATGTCTTTCAAGTTCCCAAAATAAAAATTACTAAATCAAGAAATAAACATTTAAAAGCACCTGATAAAAGTTGCCAAAATGTCTTACACAACCAGTCTGATTGTTTTCACCAATTTTGATGCCAATTTAGTCCAAGACTTCAAAAACCAGAATTCAAAGAAGGAAGACACTCTCCCAATACTGTTTAAAACTCAGCCCTCACACTATTGCGGCAGGGTTTGTCCTCACCTTTTGCTCTGAGAACGATAACACTGTGCAAAACCTACAAGTAGATGTCCTTTGTCTTTAGCTTTTCTGGAACTTGAATTTAAACTTGATAAGAATGCAAAGCAGTAGCTGACCTGCATACAATCTCTCAGCCTGTGCACTTGTCAGTAAACATTGCCTAAACATTCTGTCTCAAAGCCCTACGATGGAATCAGAGAAAACAAAAGGATCGTTTTTCATCTCTTCTTTCCTCTCGTTTGTCATTTCTCTAAGTCAGTATGCCGCTGGACTCACAGACCCTCTCCCTTTCATCTCCCCATGATCTCCTGCTGATATTAGCTAATCCTGTTTCTTTTAATACCATGCAATCTGTTTTCAATAGGGCAGCCAAAGCAGTTCATGTCAAAACACCAAATCATGTCACTCCTCTCCCCAAAATCACCGTATAATTCTCACCTCAATCAGAGTAAAGCCCAGTTTTGTTGCTGTTTGCTTGTTGCTACACTGATCCACAAGAGTTGACAACGGTGTTTCTTAAACCTGGATCTATGTTAGAACCGCCTGGGGAGCTGAAAATCAGTTTAGAAAAAGTAATTACTCACCTTTCCAAACTAAAAGGATTTTATAAAGCAAGTGCATCATCATACCCCTAAATCAATTATTCATAACGTTACCAAGAAATAGCAGCTATGGCTACCAGTAGACAAAGGCACATTTTGAAGACTATTAAAGTCAGGTTTGTACTTGTGCCAATAACCCCTCCCAACAGCCCCTGCAATGACACAAGTCAAATCTTAGGAATCATCTTCGGCTTCCCACTTCTCACACCCTTACAGTCCAGCCATCACCAAATCCTGTGGCTCTACTTCGAAAATATATCTTTTATAGAGGAAATCATTCATGCTCAACAAATAACCCCTTCTTTTTCAAATTTCCCAGTCCCTGTGCAGTTAGGTTAAAATGATGGAATTAATCCAAGCCGAATGAGTTAGAATGGCAATCACGAGTATCAGTTCTGGTGTAAGATAATTAAGAGTTGATGGGCCTCCTTTGCCTTGCCCTTCCTCCGTTGCTGTGCCCTTGAAGGGCACGTGTCCCAAACAGCGTGGCTAGGAAATGAAAAATATTTGGATTCCTGAGTCAACATTTGGAGGAGAGAGATTCTTAGAGAGCTGCCCAAACTGCATCAGACTCTAAGATGAGAAACACACTTTTTATTGGGTTAAGCCCCTGAGATTTTTGAGAGTTCTGTCTTGTAGCAGCTAGCATTAATTACTCAAAAAAATTAACAAGATTGATAACCAGGAACAGGCTGGGGCTTTTCTAACAAAAACAAAAGGGATCAGTTGTCCAGGAACCCAAGAAAATGAAATTGAAAGTTGAGAAGCTATTCATCCATTTTACCATTAGCAAAACATGGGATTATGCTATTGCCTATAGTATCTTATAGTCATATCATACTGAGAGAGCAACTGGAGGAAAAGTGGAAGAATAATAGTGAGTCATTTATGACCAATCTTCTGTGGTCATTTGCAGGTGAGGTATAGATATTAAACATATTTTTAAAGGAGAGTACACATTATTCTATTTTTAACATTCATTATGTTTATTATCACATTGTTATTAAATATGCTTCCAATAAAGAGAGTTTTGCTTCAAACATGTAGTTGTGAACAAGTACCTCCAAAGATCTTGGAATATTGTTTTATGTCTAATTTGATTAAAATATTTCTATCTATTTGCTCTTTAAAATGGTCAGTAACGTCACTCACCTATCTATTTCTTTTTAGAATGCAACTTTTAGGGTGTTTTTTTTATGACCTTTGATGATTGGAATCCTGAAGAACCATCTGACAAAGAATTTATGTCATGAATAGAGCACAGTTATTTGAAAATTCATTGATCAGCTTCCTCTTCATTATTCTCTTGTCAAGAGCATTTGTAGCAGATACCGTTCAAAATTACTGCTCAGGGACATTGTTTCATTCCCTCCACCTTCACTTCAGGCAAAGAAAAATTAGCTCAAGCCATCAGTTTGCAAGCAAATGAAAAAGAAAGTTTGCAACAATTTACTCCAGCACTTTCCTGGAAAGGTCACAGATCACCCTAAAGATTCTGACAGTGAATGCCCTATTTAGGAGTGTGAAATATGTCTATGAATAAAGCTATGAATTAAAAATTAACTAATAGCATATACTTTATAGATGATGCTTCAACCATTGCTCCAATTAGGTAGTCTAGTCAAATCAAGTCTATTTGCATAGAGATGTGAGGAAATAATTTGAGTACATTATTTTATTTATTATCATTTGATAATTCTTTAATGTACAAGTGGTAGGCATAGTTATATATTATATGTGTATGTATGATACATATACGCTTATACGCATATCCACATAAATGTATAGTGTTTATTGGTTAAAAACATGACATTTAAATTAGTTCTAAAACTATTATGAGTGAGTAGATATTTTCTCTCGACTTGTCTCCTGAAATTCTTCAGACATGCATTAGCTTCTGCTGCCCAGAAGCTGGCAAATGTTACTGCAGTACTAAGGTTTTAAAAATTTTACTCTATTAACTGTCTCTTCCGTTTTCCTCCTCATAGCAATGAGAAATACATGCCTGCATGTCAACTAGATAATTAGCGTATTATTTTACATGGGGAAGAGGTTCAACACTCCCCGTATTCGTTAATTTCTGAAGTATACACACAATAAATTGACTGTATGCTATGTGTTGAGGAAACAATAGCAAACAAGCCAATCTCCTCCCCTGCAATTGTTTAGAGTCTAATAAATAGAAATGGAGTCTTAATCCTTAATCCAGTAAGGATTAAGTCCTTCCTGTAAGCCAAGAGGTGATCCAAAAAGCATAGTAGCTCATTTTTTTCTTGAAACCCTTTGACTTGGTGTTAATGCCATTTTTTTTAATGCGATACATTATTCAACAAGCCCAAGTTCAGAGAGTGTCATTTTTCAACTCTCTGGACCTCTAAGTTATAAATGCAAATATTATGAATGAAGATAGTGTTCAAAGCACTATTTGATGGAATTCCAATAAGAACCTAAGGACCCTCCAATCACATCTTATCAAAAACTTTCTTCTTTGAGATGATTGCTAAGGAAGCTAAATATATCCTTAATAAATGGGAGCCCAATACATTGCTGTGGTTTTAAGTGGGCTAATAGTGACATTCAGATGCAAGACTTTCTTGTAAGCCGGATCAAACACATTGCTTAGACATGAGGTTTCAGCAGCCTTCTCCATCAAAGAATAGCATGGAATCAGGATGGTTCCCTAAGGTTTAAGGAATGCTCGGAGAGGACTCACGGACATGCCGAATGGGGAAGGGGTCCCCCCATGTAGAAATGGGCCTTACTTGTTCTACTTAGAGGTACCAGAAATGAGGAGAAGTAGGGAGAAAAAAGTTCACAGTGACCTTGATTACTGGTCAAGTAATCAATAGCATTGGTCCAACCACTGAGCCAGAGTCAGAAGAATTACCTTAGATTTCTTTTTATAACAAAACAGGAAAAAAAAAGTTTTCAAGAAAACAACACTTCATCTCATCAAATTAGTAAATGTGGAAACCAGAATGTAACCCAGGTCTTTTTCACTCCAAGAATTAATTCTTTAACTGCTCTACTTTAAGAAAATGTTGCCCTTGTATTTTAAAAAGACCTTTGTTTACAAAAATGAACTACCTAGTGAACGACGTAAAGGATGGGTTTTCAGCATGATTCCTCTGCTCTACTTTCTGCAAACTGCCTCTTCCCACCACACCTATTCACACCACTCGTTCCTTCCCTGTGTATTCTTACCAAAGTACTTTTCTCAGATTTTAATAACCCTTATTAATCTTCCAATCTGATGAATAATCTAAAACTTTACATTAATGACATTTGAAGAAGAGAGATCAAAATAATTATTATGATTAAATATTAACCAAAGCAATGATGATTTTAGTAGAGAAGTTATTCAACCTTGCAGAAACAGAGTTCTTGTTCCACCTTAAACCTGTAGCATTAATGAAAGCACACAGCCTTCTGTTTTGCCAGATATGCTCATCCTGGGTGATATGGAGCCTATAGCTCATGAAATCCCTGTATCACTGTTAAGTTGTGCTTTTCTTCTTTTTAAATACTTAATCTTTCCTCCCACCACCAGATTTCAGGAGAGGTCTGCTCCTCCATGTCTCTCTCTGAGCCTTTGACATTTGTGTTCCCTACTGTAGCATACCCTGGCCAGCAGAGTCCACCTGTTGTGGCTTAGAATGAGAATCAATGCACAGGTGACAATAATCCTGTGTGGATAAAGGGAGCAGGCATGACTACTCCTCTCAAGGGGAGAGTGCCTATGGTGCCTTGGCCACTCCCTTAAGGGGGAGCACCCCCACCCTTGCCTAGACAGGCTTTTATTGTTTTCCTGGGGTCTTACATCAAAGAAAGATTTATTATCTATCACATTGAATATTATTGTCTACATTCTAGGCACGATCAAGGAAATAAAAATAACATGCAGAGGGGGATATCAATGAGCTGATTAGCTCTGTCCTTGGGAGAGCTCACACAGGCTTTGGAAGTTACCTTGAGGATAGACGATATACATTTGTTGCTTTAGACCAGGGTGTGGGAGTTTTAGCAAGAGCAACCATAACAATCTGTAAGCATTTTCTAGGCCTGATTCCCATGGGAAAACTTGGTTTGCAAGTCTGGGTTCTGCCCACCACTTCGCTTCTGTAGGTTTTTCATACAGAGCTGAGTCACATTTGCCAGGCCAAGACAAACCAGTCCCCTACACCCTACTTCTGGGTTATTTTTTTCTCTCTCTGTTTTGTGAACTAGTAATTGTTGACATTCAATCTTCTGATCGGATGATGAGGGCCGTGGCACTACACCTCACAAAACTGTGTGCCTACAAAATTGGACACAATGTACTTTCTGTGCCACAACATGATGACATCCTTGAAGGAAGGGACCATGTCCTACTCAACTCTGAAAACTTCCTCCTGAAAGGCCCATCTCAGTTCCTGTCTCTGAGATGAACAAACCATGTCTGAAAGGAACTGGGACCAAAATCTACAAGTCTCAACTCTCGGACAATTATTCTTCTCCCTTAACTCCACACCTATTAATACCCAGATGAGTATAATAAGGAAGCTCTGACTTGGTGTTTGAATGCTATATATTGGATAGTTCTAATAAACCCATTGTCTTATAATGCTGGAACAGCATGAAACAGTTAATTTTTGGTGATTCTTTCTGATGTTTAGTAAACCAACAAAATATATCTTCAAATTTTCAGAGTCTTGCTCCTATATGATTTTCTAGAGTAGAGATATGCTATCCTATAAAACATTTCAAGTTGGCTGGCCTGCTTTTTGGCTATTTGATAACTCCATTTACATAGGGAAACATTTTGATTCAGCTGTTCAACTTTATAACAAAAACCTACGGGTAAAAAAAGAAATAAATGACTGGCAAAGAAATACAATCTAGACACATAGGACTATCAGAAACCAAATCTTCTTAGTTACTGGGGTTAACATCATGGGATACAGTTGAATATATCAAGGTGTTCAGATAGTCTGTGATTTAGACTATCTAAATCACTATGGATTTAGAATAATTTTAAAATAATTTTCTAAAAAGATCATTTATATCATTTTATGATTCCAAAGTTTTAGAATCAATTTTAGATAATTCTTGAAAGGTATTCTTTATTCCACAGGGATATTTAAATATTTTCTAGGTGTTAGGCACACCTGTTTTAAGGAAGGATGAAAGTCAACCAGAGCATCGCTTCTGTGATCCTTCATTAGAAAATGCCTGGTGGAAGAAGGCTTTGAAGAAGTTCCTAACTTGTGTAGTAGGGCACTAACGAGAAGAGGTTGCCCAAAATTCAGCTCTTATCAGGAATAATTGATGAAGGATGGTCTGAGAAAAGGTAAGGATTGTTCTAGATTACCACTCACTGATTGGACAGTGCAGATTTTATCAAGGACATCGAGGACCAGTAAGGCAATAAATTTGTACACACAATAGAGTGGGAGAAAGAGTTACAGGGAATAAGGTCATGCATCTTTAAATGCATAGCAATAAGAGAATGAGGTACCATTGAAGACGTATTGTCACCAGCAATGTCAAAATAGACTCTTCATTGGAAAAAAAAGTACACAGCTGCGTTACTTGAGACCATGACACATAAATCCTCACAGTATCAGCCAAAGTTAAAAGCAGTGTTGACCAAAAAAGTTTTTGACATCAAAAATTTTGGATGTTATCAAAATTTTTCTTATGTATTACAATATTCAGAGGGAAATCTTCCCTAGGATCTCACATCCAGAAAACTGTTGTGGCTCTTCTAATAAATTAACCATATGAAAACAAAACATCATCGATCAGCATTTTCTCTTTGTGCAGATTGCAGGAAAGTCTTGTAACCATCCAAGGCAAATTCTCAGAACTAACAGAGTATCATTCTGTTATAGATACCATCCCTGGATTTACTATCATTTTCTTGCTTTTTCTGGATATTTTAATATAATTAAAAATATATGACATGCATTTTTACAAACGTCCTAAATAATTCTTAGAAATATTATCTGGGGAGTGAATGAATAAACAGACAGATAAATGAATGATGAATACACAGGGGAAGATTTCTATCCCCTGAAAATTTCTTTTAAGTTCTATGGTTCTCATATAACACGCCATTAAGTTGAATACTAAAAACAAAAGTGGCTATTATTTAACATGTGATGTTGGGCATTCTCCCAGAGCACATTTTTCTACACCAGAAAGTTAGAGTTTTATTGGCCTGAATTCCTGTCTCTAAACTCATTTCATATCCAAACAATCTGTTCTATTCAATAAATATTTATAGAGCTCCCTCCTGACATGCATTCAAAGTTGTTCTGTCAAAGAGAAAAGGTTGGTGAAGCTCAATTAGACCAAGCGGAATGCTTGAGAGAACAGAACCGTCTCCAGCATGTTTTGAACATTAATACTGAGTTAGTCAGGTCCATGCCCTTGGACAAGGGATTTTATAGCTCTGGGCTGGAAATGACAAATGAGTCAGTGGCACCTGCCCACGCCAATCTCCATATGAGGACAGGTAATAAGCCATCACATCAGGGTTATACATGATGGTATAGAGAAGAAAATATTTTCAGGTAAGCATTTCTCAGCTATTGTATGTCCTTAAAGAGCCTGCACTGCTGCTTTGAGAATGACAATCAGAGGCTCTATTCCACTGAGGATGAAGGTACCATTTAATGCAGAAAATATCTGCAGAAGAGACAACTAAGAAAGATATCTAGAGAATCTTCTGGGGAAAAAAAGGAAATGGTTCTCAAAATTCTATTCTCATCTTCTCATCTTCTAATTGTGCCTCTTAAGTAAAAACTAAGATACGCAGTAATTCCCACTGGATATAAACAGCTGAAATGGAGATTCAAACTGAGTAATTGTTCAGTTTAGTGAGACAAGCATGTGTTATAGCCGACCATTTGGAAAGAACCATGTGGATTTAAAATATAATGCCTCTTTCTCTATGGAATAAAGCAAGAGCAAATGCAGGTCTTTTTGGTATGCGACCAGTTTGTACAACTGAATAAAGAAAAACAATACTGGTAATTAAGGAGGTATAAGGAAACATGAAGGGATCTCTGGTAGGAATGGAGTAAAAAGAGGGGAATAAATTAAATAACAGTTCTATTTCCTTTCTCACCTATGTCTTACCAACAGAGGTAACACAACATATCTGTTACCAGATAAATGTCTTTCTAAGCCATTAATGGGGCTGCAAGAGTCATGGGGTGAAATGGGGGCAACTGCAATTGAACAACAATAAAAATACATAAACAAATAAATAATAAATAAACTGGACTTCAGATGCAATAAAAAATAATATACCTCTATCCCACTTCAGATTAAAATAATTGGTATGTTTTCAGAACGTATAACTTTCCATGAGCTATGTAATTTGAAAACCTTGTGGTTTACATAGTACACATACATTTATCTAAAGTTAAATATAAACAAATACACTTTAAACAAAAATTTCTCCAGACTTTCTAGATATTCATTCTAATATAGTAATTGACTCTATGGTCAAATTAAATATATAATTCAGCCTCCTATTCTTTTTGCTCTTCAAGTAGAACAAGAAAGTTCAAACAGGCTGAGCTGGCCTATTCCAAAACCGCAGTTAGAATCAGAAGATTATGAGACCATAACTGTCCTCAGAGAACATCTCCCTAATGGAATCAATTATCCTCAGGGACCAGAAGGGTAACAGAAAGATAAGACATCAAGGAGTGATAGAGCTTGTACAGAATTACAGTCTATCTTCTGACAAAATGCATCAGATTCCATTTATAAAATCACATGATGATCAAATAAACATCCAGCTGTACTAGGTCTGACTCAGAACTAACTTGATGAAACTCTGCATTTAAGGTTCAGCCATCTTATTTTAAACACATTTTTATGGGCATTGGGTTAAGTAAGTGACTTACTTAGGCCTTAAGAGTAACTTGTGTCTCAGCTAAACCTAGATTCTAAGTATTCTGCCTTTTGGCTGTATGACTTTCACATTATACAACTGGCCCTATTTCCAATACTAAAGACTTACCTTCTGTTCTTTAAAGTATTTTTGTGTATATAAAAATTGTGCTTAATTGTGAGCTGATGTAATTTTTACCCCAATTCCCTATTCTTTTTGCTTTTCCCTATTTACAAAACACTACTATGTGAAGAAAATATAGTGAAAAAAACTTATAACCATATTTAGCAGATATCCTTTGAAGGTTTTGCTGTGAAAGTTACACTACTTTGTAAGTTACAAAGCACCAAAATTCTCTATTCTGGGAACCAAGCTTAAATAATAACAAAAACTGACCCTGCTATAATTTTATTCATATCTAGTTATGCCATATTTGCAAAGATATTTCCTTTTTATTGTTGTTCAAGTACAGTTGTCTTCATTTCCCCTGACCACTCTCCCCTACCCCATCCACCTTCACCTCCTACCCTATGCACCCCAGTGTTCACAGAGGCACAATCTACAATAGCCAAGTGCTGGAAGCAACCTAAGTGCCCATCAGTAAATGAATGGATCAAAAAACTATGGTATATTTATGCAATGAAATTCCATGCAGCAGAAAGTAAGAAGGAAGTCCTACCCTTCCCAAGTGCATAGATGGAACTGAAGAGTATTATGCTAAGTGAAACAAGCCAGGTGGTGAAAGACAAATACCATATGATCTTACCTATAAGCTGAACCTAATCAACAAAATGAGCAAGCAAAATATAACCAGAGACATTGAAATAAAGAACAAACTCACAGTAACCAGAGGGGAGGGAGGGGGATAACAAGGGAAAGAAAGGGAAGGATCATCAAGGAACATGTATGAAGGATGCACAGATATTTCCTCATTGAGAACAAAAGCCATCTTACAGTCTCTTGTGCAGTTCCTGTCATGGATCTTCACAGTCTGTTATTACGAAAAGAAACTTTGTAAGGAGAAACCAAAGAATAATAAATGTTTGCTTACTAGCAAGTCATTTGCAGATAGACTATCATAACACTTTTTGCTTGTTTTTTGTGCAACCTAAAAATGTGTCATTGCATCCTGGGCAATCACTAGGAGCCTTCATCTGGTGTTCTACAAGCATGACATCCTACCAGGAATAATCACCATGTTTATGTTGGTTGTGTCTATCAGGGCACTAAGCAGTTGTTGTCCTTCAAAGGGCAGGAGAGGAGAAACAAAAATATCTAATGAGTATCATTACTGATGTGGCTTTAATATCTGGGTCCAAATTACAATTATTATTTGCCTATAGGGATTCTGATTATGTAGAAATTCTTCAATAATAATTTATCTCTTCTAGAAATTTGTTATTGATTCTTAAAATAGAAGCATAGCTCTACCTTGAACGTAAGGATGAAAGAAAAAGCATGGAGCCCAATCTATTTGTATAAGTCAGTCAGTTTGATTTCCTTTTTGGCAACTGCGAACTCAAAGCATTAGGAACAAATGTGTCCATTCAACAAAAATGTGCCCTGTTGGATCAACTAATACTCTGATCCAAGCGAAAATATCTTAGAAAAAATAGCAAAGATCTGTCAGGAAGTGAATAAGATATTCTGTCACAATGAAAATAAAATCATTCATTGAAATTTTTTTGAGATTTTACTTATTTTTAGAGAAAAGGGAAGGGAAAGAGAAAGAGAGCGAAAGAAACATCAATGTGTGGTTGTCTCTCCCATTTCCCCCACCAGGGACCTGGCCTGCAACCCAGGAATGTGCCCTGACTGGGCATTGAACCAGTGACCCTTTACTTCACAGTCCAGCATTCAGTCCACTGAGCCACACCAGCCAGGGCTGAAAAATTTTAAATACATATTTAGATATTCTCACCTAGAATATGAGAGTAACACAGCTTTTTTTCTACTGACCCATGTCTACTAAACAGTTATACTTACTCAGTTATTCCCTGGTCCCCAAACCAACTATTTAACTAGCCTCTGTTATTAGTACTGCTTCTGTTAGGTAAGATTTTGTTGGTTGTAAGCAACAGAAATCAGCATTAAATACCCACAGAAGATAAGAAAAGTACTAAAAGGTTGTCATGTAGTGCACAGATTCAAAGATAATGCTGATGTGCCAAATTAAGGAAAGGACAAGAATCGGAGAAACTAAATATGCACTTGAATTTCCAATGGAAAGTATCTAATTGGCCTGATTAGGGACACTATGGTAATGAAAGGCACACTACCTTGATTGGCAATTCCAACAGAACTGCACAGAGAAAAGGATATATGTGAAAAGGAAAAGAGGGTGCTGTTATAAAACAGGAGGAAGAGGAAAATAAATATACACCACACTTCCCTTCATATATTGGTGGTGAGCAGTGCAAGATTGAAAAGAAAGATTGCATGTTCTCCTTGGAGAAGTGTCTGTTCAAGTCCTTTGCCTATTTTTTAATTGGGTTGCTTATCTTCTTAGAGTGGAGTCGTGTGAGTTCTTTGTATGTTTTGGAGATTAAACCCTTGTCTGAGGTATCATTGGCAAATATGTTTTCTCATACAGTTGGTTCTCTTTTTATTTTAATACTGTTTTCCTTAGCCATGCAGAAGCTTTTTATTTTGATGAGATCCCATTTGTTTATTTTCTCTTATATTCCTTGCTCTAGGGGACATATCAGTAAAAATGTTGCTGCGTGAAATATCTGAGATTTTCCTGCCAATGTTCTCCTCTAGGACTTTAAGAGTGTCACTGCTTATATTTAAGTCTTATCCACCTTGAATTTATTTTAGTGTATGGTGTAAGCTGGTGCTCAAGCTTCACTTTTTTGTATGTAGCTGTCCAGTTCTTCCAACACCATTTGTCCATTTACAAAATGGAATTCTATGCAGCAGAAAGAAAAAAGGAGCTCCTACTTTTTGCAACAGCATGAATGGAACTGGAAAGCATTATTTATACTGAGTGAAATAAGCCAAGCAGTGAAAGACAAATACCATAAGATCCCACCTTTAACAGGGACCTAAACAACGAAACAAACAAGCAAGCAAAATATAACCAAAGACAAAGAAATATAACCAAAGAAATAGAGAACAGGCTGACAGGGATCAGAGGGGAGAGGGGAGGAAATTTCGGGAGAAAAGGGGAAGGATTCACAGGAACAAGTATAAAGGACACATAGACAAAAACTAACAGGGGTGGAAATGGGAGGGAGGTGGGGAGCACTGGGGGAGTGGACTGGGAGGGGAATAAAAGACAAAAAACTGGACTTCTGCCAAGATAGAGGCATAGGTGAAAACATTGTGCCTTCTTGCACAACCAAGTTTAAAAACAGCAAAGTTTTAGCAACAAAAGACGCAGCCAAACCTTAGAAAATTGAACTATACAGAAGTCCGACAACAATGAACTGTTCAGCCTCACGGGTAAGAGGGGCAGAGCCAGCAGCAGAGTGGGGTCAGGCAGGAAAGATCCCATGACCCAGGGAGCCAAGGGCAGATCTCAGACGTGAACTTGCAACAGGCAGACCCAGTGAGGGCACAAGGCAGCAGGCTGACTGCCGTCACACATTTGCACGCAGATAAACCAGCGAAGGAGTGAGCAGTGAGACAGACGACACAGGCCCCAGTGGTAGGAAGCAGCAGAGGGGACCACTTTTGTCCCACTTTGACCCTGCCCCCACATACAGCATCATAACCCAGTGACTGAATTGCCCTGCCCTGGTGAACACCTAGGGCTCTGCCCCTCATATGTAACAGGCTTGAACAGACCAAAACATGACTCAAGAACAACTCAAAGCCCCAGAGCCCATAACTCTAAGCGACCAAGAAATTGCCAACCTATCAGATGCACAATTCAAAACACTGGTGATCAGGATGCTCACAGAACTGGTTAATTTTAGTCACAAATTAGAGGAACATATGAAGGCTAAACTAATTGAAATGAAGGGAAATGCACAGGATACCAATAGTAATGGAAAGGAAACTGGGACTCAAATCAAAGGAGTGGACCAGAAGGAAGAATAAAATGACCAAACAGAAAAAAATGAAGAAACAAGAATTCAAAAAAATGAGGAGAGGCTTAAGAACCTCCAGGACATCTTCAAATGTTCCAACATCCAAATTATAGGGGTACCAGAAGGGGAAGAGGAACAGCAACAAGTGGAAAACTTATTGGAACAAATAATAAAGGAGAACTTCCTCAGTCTGGCAAAGGCAATAGGCTTCCAGGAAATCCAGGAAGCTCAGAGAGTCCCAAAGAAGTTGGACCCAAGAAGAAACACACCAAGGCACATCATCATTATATTAGCTAAGATTAAAATGAAGGAGAGAATCCTAGAAGCAGCAAGAGATAAGGGGATACTCACCTACAAAGGAGTTCCCATCAGACTGTCAGTGGATTTCTCAAAAGAGACCTTATAGGCAAGAAGGGGCTGGAAAGAAGTATTCCAAGTCATGAAAGGCAAGGACCTTTCATGAGGACCTTGGACATCCAAGATTGCTCTATCCAGCAAAGCTTTCATTTAGAATGGAAGGGCAGGTAAAGTGCTTCTCAAATAAGGTCAAGTTCAAGGAGTTCATCATCACCAAGCCCTTATTATATGAAATGTTAAAGGGACTTATCTAAGAAAAGATTAAAAAGATGAACAGTGAAAGGACAGCAAACTCACAGTTATTAACAACCACACCTAAAACAAAGCAAACTAAGAGGACAGATAAATCAGGAGCAGAACCACAGAAATGAAGATCACATGGAGGGTTAGCAACAGGGGAGTGGGAGGAGGAAAAGTGAGGAGAAGGTATAGAGAATAAGTAGCATAGACAGTAAGTAGAAAATAGATAGGGGGATGGCAAGAATAGTATGGGAAGTATAGAATCTAAAGAACTTGAGACACGTGGTCATAAACTAAAGGGGGGATGGTGGGGGAGGGGTGTGCAGGGTGGAGGGGACTGAAGGGGGGAAAAGGGACAACTGTAATGGCATAATAAATAAAATATACTAAAAAAAGACAAAAAAAACTGTACTTGAACAATAATTGAATAATTGAATAATAAAAAAAGAAAGACTACAACAGAGGCCCAGTTTGAATAAGGGTTAGCTTTTTTGAATATATAAGTTGTATAAGTTCTTTATATTTTTTGATACTAATCCCTTATCAAATGTGTGATTTATAAATATTTCTCTATTCATAAGGTTGCTTTTTTTTATTTTGGTGATGATTTTCTTCACTGTGCAAAAGCTTTTTGGTTTAATGCAATCTTGTGTTTGTTTGTTTGTTTGTTTGTTTGTTTGTTTGTTTTGTACCCTTTGCCTGAGGACACTGCTTCAAAAAATATTTCTAAAACAATGTCAAAGAGTTGACAGCCTATCTTTTCTTCCAGCAGTTTTATGGTATCAGGTTTTACATTTGAGTCTTTAATCAATTTTGAATTTATTTTTTAACGTTAGTGGCCCAGATTCATTCTTTTGCATGTACCTATCCAGATTTCCTAATGCCATTTATTAAAGAGACTGTCTTTTCCTCATTACACATTCTTGCCTACTTCCCATAGACTTATTGACCATATATATGCAGGTTTATTTCTGGGCTCCCTATTGCATTTTATTGATCTATGTGTCTGTTTTTGTGATAGTATCATACTGTTTTGATTACTAGAGCTTTGTAATATAGCTTAAAACCAGAGTGTGATACCTCCAGCTTTGTTCTTCTTTGCCAAAATTGCTTTGGCTACTCAGAATCTTTTTTGATTCCAAACAAATTTTAAGATTCATTGTTCTAGTTCTGTGAAAAATATCAATAGTCTCTTAATGGGATTTCATTGAATCTGTAGATTGCTTTGCGCAGTATGGACATTTAACAATGTTAATTACAGCAATCCATGAGCATAGTATATCTTTTCATTAATTTATGCTGTCTTCAAATCCTTTCATCAATGCCTTATCATTTTCAGAGTATAGTCTTTCACCTTCTTGATTAAATCTATTCCTGTGCTATTCTTTTGGATGCAATTATAAGTAAAATTGTGCTCTTAATTCCTCTTTCTGATAACTCACTATTAGTGTATAGAAACACAACAAATTTCTGTATATTAATTTTACATCTTCTGACTTTACTGAATTCATTTATTGGCTTAATAGTTTTTCATGGAGTCTTCAGGGTTTTCTGTGTAGTATCACGTCACCTGAAATTGTGGTATATATAGAATGGAAAGTTACTCAGCCAAAAAATACCCTGCCATTTGCAACAACATGGACAAATGTAGAGGTTATTATGCTAAGTGAAATAAATCACACACATACATGATTTCACTTACATGTGGAATCCAAAAGGCAAAACAAATGAACAGAAACAAAACAAAACAAAACAAAACAAAACAGAGATAGACTCCTCAATGCAGAAAACCAACTGGTGGTTACCACAGAGAGGATGTATAGAGAGGCAGGGAAAATAGGTAAAGGCAATTAAGAGGTAACCATGTTATAATTTCCAGTTATAAAATAAATGTCATACAGCTATAATGGACAGCACTATATAACTGTATTGTAAAGTTGTTATAATATTGTTGACTATACTTTTGTTGACTATATTGTTAACTATGAAGCATAGTCAATGATATAATAGCTTTGCATGGTGACAGATGATAACTGGATTTATTATGAGGATCATTTCATAGTGTATATAAACATCAAATCATGATAATCTGCACCTGAAACTAAAAGGATAAAGTAAGTAAATTATACACCAACAATTTTGTTAAAGCCCAGAGTATACTTAGTATGTCTCCGTGAGACCCCACTTTTTTATCATTTGACTGAAGAGGTACTTGCAGTAGTTCTTCATGGGGACCAGGCAGTTCCGGGGAATGCTTCCTGCTTTGAGCTTTGGTCCCACAGAGGAAAACAAAGCAAATAGCCACAGACCCTTGTAAAAGGAATCACATCAAATATTTGTGCTTTTATTTTGTAGAGAACATAACTGCTTACAGCGAACAGTTTCTGGATATTGGTGCACATCAGTCTATGAGTTAGTTCATCATACCACAGATAGCATCAAACAAAGCTAAACTAGTTCTCTATAAATTTCTGCTTCTCAGACTTACAGACTTTTAAACTTGATGTGAAAATAAAAAGTTTGGAGAGTATTTATTTACCTACCGAGAAGACCTGAAAACAATTTTCCATGCCGAAAATGCAACAGTGTGCATTTGACCGATGACCGTTTTATTATGTGCTTCCTGGGCCTAAATGGAATCCTTATCAGCGGCAGCAGCAGGATCAATGGGTAAAATATGTTACATCAGCTCTGCGATGGATGCTTTGTGAGCATCAGTCACTGGCACTGAGAGGCACTTGTGAGAGACACTGAAGTCTACAGCAGTTATGCAGCATACCTGGAGTCATTTAGCTGGTGACTGCTTAGAACCCGGAGGCTTCTTGAACCTCAGTTTTTATCCACTATGCTGTAATTCTCTAAAAAACCCCAGACAGCCTTGACTATTATTTCAGAAAACAAATCTAATTTATTCTTATCAGGTAGCTCAAATTTAAGACAGCTGGTATCTACAAAATTTTCAATAACAGGGTAGAATTTAGTGGAGGGCGGTCATAATCTTCACATTTCACATGGTGAAATGAATTACAGTAAGTAATAAATTTGGCTAATAAATTGTTTTATAATTTGCCATTATTCAGATCTTACATGGAGGCAACCATATTACCAGAGACATAATTTAACCATGTAACAACAAGCATGACTCATATTTATGGAGTGCTCACTATATGATTAATATCAGGCATAGAAATATGCCCACTCCTTACCCTATCCTGCTCCTCCACCCTTTCCCTACACTGAAGTTGCTGTCTATTCTCCCATCCTGGGTTTTCATCATTGGCACTGTTGACACTTGAGGTTGCATGATTTTTTGATCAGGGAGCTGTCTTTCTTATTGCAGTACGTTTGGCACTAGCCTTCACCTCAAACTACTAGATGCCAGTAGCACTACTTCCCCCTTTGCAACAACAATTTAAGAAACATATAATATTCTCAATCAACTGTTTGTTACAGTAAGGTCACTTCTGAAGCATGTGGACCTGGGGGGAAGCTAGCAATAAAAACAGAGTGCATCAGGAAAGAGAGAGGGAGAGCCGTGCTTGATACAAATTCTCTCAATGCTACAAAACTGGATGAGATGCATTACAACTTCTAAGGGAAAAGAAGGCATTGAAGGGAAGAGGGAATTCACAGCAGTATACTTTTTCTATGAACAACTGCCACCAAACAACACAAAGAAGAGTTGGCTTCTACTGACCATTTATTTACTAGAAAGTAAAATAACTGAGTGGAGCCCTTTAAATACAGTAACTCATTTGCTTCTCACAGTAACTCTACTTGTAATAAATATTATTACCTGTAATTTACAGATGAGTCAACTGAAACCGAAGAATCACAGATCTGGAAAACCTCAGGGCTGGAATCGGAACCCAACTTAGTAATCATTTAAAAATATTTATATCCTACTTGTTGTAGAAAAATGAAATTAAATATGAAAGCATACTGATGCAAATGGAGGTGGGCCTTTCCAGGACCTGGTCCAATGGTGACCCTGTCTTGCCAGGAAATGACAGAGAAATGCACCAAAAACCTTTGGAGGTTCAAGAAAAAGGAGGCAGGTTTATTTGTACAACTGCCCTTCTTGCTTGCTCTGCTTTTTGTTTGGCTTTTGTTCTGAGAATTTGGTAACTGGTATCTAAAGTCAGAAGCTGTTCTCTAGCAAAGGCCCATGAGTCCAGTTTTTAGGCAGATTCAATTTTTAATCCCTCGCCACCTGTTCTGCAAACACGATTCTGCTGCTCTACCCGAGGAAGGCAATAACTAACTGAAAGCCTTAGACAGGCAGCGCTGTGCAATGCTACCGGCCGAATAACAATGCCAAAGAATAAATGATTAATTCTGCTAAAAGGCGAATTGAAAGTTGCCCTTTCTTTTTCCTGACCTCTAGAGAACTTGTCTGAAAATAATATCTTTTAGCATGGATCCACATGCCTGAATCCGAGACAACCCTCCCGGTATACACAAAGTAGAAAGCATTAAGTATCGTCAAAAGACCCCTGTGAGTGACAGGGCTCCTAAGAGGAGCCTTGATGCAGAGTGCCTTTCAGGCGCAGCCTGACCACAAAAGCCTCTCCCTCAGAGACATCTGTAGGAGTAAGATAACCTATACACATATGAAAAATTAAACTTCCGGAGACGAAGAGAATTTAGAAAGAACAAAATTATCTGGCTGTGGAAAAAATGTGTTACATAACATCAAGGGACATTTGTAAAGAGAAGAGTTGCTTCAGATGGACCCGCTACTGAGCATACCATGGATTCAGGGATCAGGCACAGGCCAAGGCACCAGGAAACATTCATTCATTCCACCAGGGACCATCACGTGGTAAATAAGAGCTAGATCACAACTTCTTAGTAGCAGAAAGCAGGCTGACGCAAGTGCACAGGCCACAGTTCATACCACATTCTAAATCCATGCCATAAAAGAACTCAAGATGGCTTTTAAGTAGCTTGCAAAAGCATCTAAGTGTCTGAACATGTTCTACAGAAGATAATGTAACATTTCATTCTACTATTGTTATTATAAAATAGAACCATTTGTATTGATATAGAAATGTTAACTATGTTAGGCTAAAATACTCTGAAAATAAATTCAAAACTCTGGAATGTTTCACACACAAGAGTTGCTTTCTTTCTTTCTCAGTGCAAACCAGGTGTGATACTTTCTCCACTCCGCCATCTCTAGAACCTTGGCAATGCCTAGACCCAGCCGGAGGGAGGGGATACAAAGCACATCCGTTTTTCAAGGCCATTACCCAGAAGAGCCACACAGCAGTTCCACCCACATTATATCAGTGAAAACTAGGTTCATGGCCCTGCACTGAAGACAAAGGGACTGGGAACCGTAGTCCCTGCCTTGGAAGGCACCACACATAGAACAAGAGGAAGGCTTTGGAAGGTCACTAAGTCATCTCCAGTGCAGATCAACAAGAGTACAAACAAGTGCAGCTTGACTGATGACAGAATTTCCAAGTCAGAATATTAATAGTTTAGGTTCCCTGGAGCAATCATTCAACACCAATGTAAATATAGTAAGTCTATCAGGAAAATACCGGACACAAATTCAAAACTGAACCAAAATGTTGGTACCGCTTTATACAGGAGAACTAAAATTCAATGTCGGATCAGGAGTCAATGGACATTCTATTTTATGCTGTTCTATTGCACAGAGAAAACAGTAACGGCTAAATCAGACAGACCTGACTAAAGGCTCTGTGTGTTTCTCACGGTGTGAGCTTGGGAGAGCCAGTTAAGTTCGCTGATTCTCAGTTTCCTATTCTCTAAAATAGAGTTAATACCACCTACTCATTTGACTTTAAGTAATTAATAAATTAATATATAAAAAGGATTTGGCAGAGCTTCTGGTAGCAATAAATGTTAAATAAGGTACTCCTGACCGTTATTACTCTTCATCATATAAGTTTTCATTTTAGAGGTTGCTGCAACCTCTAAAACCAAGTTCATTATCCTCTCCAGCACTCCTTTCAAGTCCTTTGCCTCTGAGGGATGCTTCTGTTATTGGAAAAACAATTGCTTCTGGGCACACAATTTTTTAGCCAGCTTTGATTTCCTCTTACCTCTTTATCCAAATTCCAGGTGTATAAATACCCATTGTGTGTCCACCCAACCCCCTTAATTCAATTTCTACTATGGACAACAATATCACCACCTTGTACTTTCCTGCCAGAAGCCTTTTTATTCATCAGTGACAGGTCAACTTGAAAAACAGTGAGGGAAAAATAGCTAAAATTATATTCCGCTTTGCCTAATCCACATTAACCCAATCAAAATTTTTTAATTATATGATTTTACCAGATGTGTGGATTTTAAATTAAGGCTTAAATTCCAACTGTGGTCTCAAATTTCAACAAACCAACAGACATTCTAAAGCACAAGGTATTCACTGCTTTCACATTTTAAAGTGTTGGTCACATTGAAATTAAGAACAAACTGACAGCAACCAGAGGGGAGATGGGGAGGGATAATGGGGGGAAGAGGGGGAACAGATGTCAAGGAGCATGTATAAAGGACACATGGACAAAGCCAAAGGGGGGTAGGATCGAGAGTGGGAGGTGGGATGGCTGGAGTGGTGGGAAAATGACGACAACTACACTTGAACAATAAAAAATATTAAAATAAAGTGTCACTTAAAAGAAAATACAATCACTTTACATCTTTGCTTACATGCACATTAGAAGATCATTTATACTACCTCACTTAAAGACAACTGTTGCCATATTCAAACTCCATCAGTCTTATTTTCAAGCACCTCTAAGTGCAACACTTCTTTAATAACTGGACTATCCGAATTCTTTAGCAGATCTGACCCGTGCTTCTATCACCCCTTCAGCCAGAGTAGTCATCTCTCGCATGAATCATCACCATCACCTCATTTGTCTCCACGTTCCCCATATTTGCACGGCATATTTCAGTTGGGCAGCATTTGAATGTATAACAGACTGTCATCTAAAATCATAGCTGAAGGATAAAGATGATTTTTTCAAATTTCTTCTTCTTGTAGCATTTAACCTAAGCCATGTGAGCTCCATCTTACGTGTTAAGTGTGGAAAAGTTTTCAATGGGTGTAACAGAGAGCAAGGAGAAAGCGCTTTAGGATCGGACTTGACTCTTTCTAGAAATTATTGCCTGTGTTGACTTGTATGGGTCAGTTAATTTTCAGACTTATTTTCTCTGCTCCATAAACGGGGGTATAATACCACACCCTTAAAATTAGTATGAAGTTAAGATAGCTGGATTTTAAGTTCCTTGAAATCAAGTACCTTGCCTTGATCATTCAGTCACTCCTTGTTATATCCCCAGTGCCTAACAGTGCCCTACACATGACAGGCAGTAGATAAGGCATCGATTTTTATTACTGTCAAAATAGGATATTATAAAAAATATCTGGAGCGATCATATACAACTCTAGGTAGAAGTAAACACTTACATGATACAGATAATAAACTTTGTGTTAAAAGACTACAGAAGCAATGAAGAAATAGCAAAAACCTCAGGCTAAAATCTAACCCTTAACTACTCAGTAACCTCAAAAAAAAAACTGACTTGCAGAATTCAGTGTTAGTACATGACCAAGTAACCTATTCGGTGCAGAGACGCAGCAAAGTCAAAATGTCATAAGGAAAATACCTTCAGATAGGGGAGGGAGAAAAAGCGACATTTTGTTGAAATATGTCTTAAGTCAGAATACAAAGTGGATCTGTAATCTGAAGATTGTGCAAATTGGTAAGATTTTGTCTCCAAATGAATAATCCAAGGTATCATATCCCCTTTCCTAGGTTTTATTGCAAAGTGAGCTTTAGATCTTCAATTCCTATTATATGGCCATTACAGTAAAAGTAGAACAATGTGAGTAAAAATCTTCTTTTGGTTACATATGCATTAAGATCATCAAAATGTGGTAGACCTGAGAGCACCGTCTGCTGTTTTGTTTTACTATTGATCCCTGACCCAATGTGGTCCAGTCACATGCAGCAGCTACTTAATAAGCATCCCATTGTTTAAAACAGAAATTGGTCATTTTTGCCCCAGTTGTTTTCTTTGGAACTGCATGTTTTCATAAAACAATAAGGTATGTTTTCATTTTTACCACATAACACGCCATATTCAGCTCCAATGATTTGTATTGAGTCGCTCAAATTATTAACTGTGGTTCCAAGGCACAAATGCGAACTAAGTCTGGTCTTGTTATGTGTATTCTAAAACACGGAGGCAAAATGGCAATCGGAAAAACCACTGATTGCTGTTTTGTGAAGCTTGTTACTCAATGCCACAAATGGAGCCACAGACTCAGCAAGACTCCTTTCAGACCAGTGATCAATAGCCCCCCATACAGACACGCTAAACTGCTGGTAGACTCAGTGAGGTGGGTATGATAATTTCCTATTGTTTTTGAAACCTCAGCACTTTGTAGCCCTTTTTCACAGAGGTGACTCATATGCATCACGGAAGGTGGCCCTACACTTCCGTTCCCTCTTGAGTCTGTGCTTTCTGCATATCAAACTGTACAGTAGAAACCAGAACTGGGAAAAGAAAGTGTAAGAAACACGTCTGAGAAGAGGCAAAGGCAGAGCTGCTTGTTTGTTTGTTAGCTTTTCCCCTCCCTCCAGCTGTGATCTTTTGTAATGCTAACATAGAGGCAAGTTTCACGGAAGCAGACTTCTGCAGTACAAGACTGGAAGAGACAGATTCTGCCCCACAGGCCTAGTCAGGCAAACTGCCTGGACGCTGCAGCACAGAGTTTGAACTCACCCAGGATACCAGGGTTCCCTGACATTGTACCAATAGTCACACACCCTTCGGTGATGCAAAGAACAGTTGCCTGGAAAACCAGGCGGGCATTGAAAGTGAGGAGGATTGAGATTAATTTCTATTCATACATCGCTCAGAGAAAATCTTCTACGTGTAACCCAGAGGTCTGAAAACCCTCTGGCCTTTGTGGGTCCCATTGACAGTATCACATAAGGCGGACCCATCCCATGCACAGTGGGTAAACACCCAAGGGGTTTACATTCCTTTTGAGTCATTTATAATATGGCCTAATTTCCAACTATTGCTCCCATCCTCTCTTACTTATTCTCTTTTATGACATATTTTCTTATTCAAGGGTAAACTGGGGAGCACAGCACAGCGGAAAATGAAATTTCAGAGAAGACCGGGATTCAAAAATCTCTGTGATTCATTAACACGACTGATAGGATTAAAAGTGAATTAACTTTGATCAAAGTTTAATAATGTCCTGGTAGGAAATGCCTCATAATTGGGTATTATTAAGCTTGTATTAGGATTTCTAAATTGTGAGTTTTATGAGCAATCATCCTATCTAATCAAACAAAAAAATGCAGTATTGCAAAATTTTTGTTTAATGAGTTTACTTAAGAAGTTGCATTCACAGTTTTGTGAAAGCCTCAAAAGAAAGATCAGAATGCATATTTAAAAGCATTATATATATATTTTTTAAACCCTAGCAATTATCTTGTCCCATTTTAGAAATGGGGGAGTAATGACCAGACATGTTATGTTTCCAGTTCAAAATCACAGATGGAAGAGGGAGACCTTTGAAAACACACTCCCCTTACCAGTAGATTGTTTCTTTTTTTCTTCTTTTTTTTTATTGATTATGCCATTACAGTTGTTCTATTCCCCCCTTCATTCCCCTCCACCCTACCCCCGTCCCCACCATTAACCCCCCTTTAGTTTATGACCATGTGTCTCAAGTTCTTTAGATTCTATATTTCCCATACTATTCCTGCCCCCCCATCTATTTTCTATCTACTGTCTATGCTACTTATTTTCTGCACCTTCTCCCCCTTTCTCCTCCTCCCACTCCCCTGTTGCTAACCCTCCTTGAGATCTTCATTTCTATGTTTCCACTCCTGATCTAGCTGTCCTTTTAGTTTGCTTTTGTTTTAGGTATGGTTGTTAATAACTGTGAGTTTGCTGTCCTTTCACTGTTCATGTTTCTTTAACTTCTTTTTCTTAGATAAGTCCCTTTAACATTTCATATAGTAAGGGCTTGGTGATGATGAACTCCTTGAATTTGATCCTATCTGAGAAGCACTTTATCTGCCCTTCCATTCTAAATGAAAGTTTTGCTGGAGAGAGCAATCTTGGTTGTAGGTCTTTGGTTTTCATGACTTGGAATACCTCTTTCCACCCCTTCTTGCCTGGAAGGTTTCTTTTGAGAAATCTGCTGACAGTCTGATGGGGACTCCTTTGTAGGTGACTGTCCCCTTAGCTCTTGCTGCTTCTAGGATTCTCTCCTTCATTTTAATTTTGGCTGATGTAATGATGATGTGCCTTGGTGTGTTCCTTCTTGGGTCCAACTTCTTTGGGACTGTCTGAGCTTCCTGGATTTCCTGGAAGTCTATTTCCTTTGCCAGATTGGGGAAATTCTCCTTTATTATTTGTTCAAATAAGTTTTCCACTGGTGGCTGTTCCTTTACCCCTTCTGGTACCCCCATAATTTGGATGTTGGAGCGTTTAAAGATGTCCTGGAGGTTCCTAAGACTCTCCTCATTTCTTTGAATTCTTGCTTCTTGACTCTTTTCTGTTTGGCCATTATTTGCTTTCTTCTGGTCCACTCCATTGATTTGAGTCCCAGTTTCCTTTTCATCGCTATTGGTGTCCTGTGCAATTCTATTCATTTCAATTAGTTCCGCCTTCATATATTTGTCTAATTTGTGGCCATAATTAACCAGTTCTGTTAGGATCCTGATCACCAGTGTTTTAAACTGTGTGTCTGAGAGTTTTGCTATTTCTTCATCACTTAGATTTATAGGCTCTGGGGCTTTGAGTTCTCCTTGAGCCATTTTTGGTCTGTTCGCTTCCATTAAGTGTGAGGAGCAGAGTCTTGGACTCCCAGGTCGCTGGGTTATGACGCTGTCTGTGGAGGTGGGGTCAGAGCAGGGAAATGGTGGCGTCCTCCACTGCCTCTTGCCCTAGGGACCCACTGGGACCCGGTCCAATCGCCCACTCCCTCGCTTGTCTATCCACACACCAATGCGCGACCACAGTCAACCCGCAGCCCTGCTCCCTCGCTGTTTCCCCGCGGTCGCTCGCTGAGTTGCCCACCAGGTCCAACCCTGCGCCTGGATTCTGCGCGCCTGAGTCCGTCTGACAGAGTTTTCCTGTGCTACCCCGCTCTGCCAGCTGCTGGTTTCACCCCTCTTACCGGTCAGGCTGAAGAATTTGTTGTTATCAGACTTCCAAAAAGTTCAATTTTCTGTGTTCTGGCTGTGTTTTCTGTTGCTAATATTTAGTTGTCTCTAAACTTGGTTGTGTGAGAAGGCATGGCGTCTCCACCTATACCTCCATCTTGGCGTAAGTCACCAGTAGACTGTTTCTTTGCTGGGCAAATGGCTCAAGTTTCTAAACCAGTGCATAGACCTCCCCTTTCTTTCTAGAAACTACATTTCACTGAGCCTAGCGAATCTTTCAGATTCTTGTTTATCTTAGGGCATCGATTCTCAATTTGACTGAATCCAATAAGGGGGCAAATACAGATGCCCCATCAGAGCATTGTGCTAGGGCATAAGTGAGTGAAATCTTCACCTTCGGCCATATGACCTTTCTCTAGAGTCTCAGAAAATTAAATTCATGTGGGGAACTACAAAAAGGTTGCCTTGAAGATGGTAGGATTTCATAATGAGAATCATTTCTACGCCAAGATGCTCAGAGGCTTTGTTCTCTGAGTACTACTGGGGTACAAAATAATGGTTGGAAGTTTCTAGGTGCAAAGGGAAGACAGGCTTGGAAATTTTGTTGTTATTGCTGGTTTTTTTTTTAATCCTCGCCTGAGTACATGTTTATTGATTTTAGAGAGAGGTGAAAGAAAAAGGAGAAAGAGGAAGAGAAGCACTGATGTGAGAGAGAAACATTGATTGGTTGCTTCCCATACACACCCCAACCAGCGACCAAACCCTCAACCTAGGCATGTGTCGTGACTGGGAATAAAACCGACAAACCTGGTTTATGGGACGGTGCTCTAACCAGCCGAGGTACACTGGCCAAGTATGTTGCCGTTTTCATATCCCTGATGAAATAAAGCCGATTAATGTTTTCAAATAAATAAATGTGAATGGCAAAGGTATTAAAAAAACATTATACTACTTATATATGTCATCAGGTTAGAAGTCAATCTTCAAGTGAGCTTCCTTTCAGAAACTTTTTAATGTAAATGAATGGCAAGCAAGGGATTATTAGGTAGGTAACATTGTATTTCATTCAGTTAATTAATGGTTCAAATATATTTTTTAAAAACTTTGGTTTTGAGTTTTGTTGTGTGCTAAATTATGGGCTAAGCATTTTGTAGCAAATCTCTAATATCTCCAGCTAGTTTGCACATCACGGTACTCGGAATGGCATGCAATTTAAAATTTATGAATAGTTTCTTACTTGAATTTTTTATGTAATATTTTTGGACTATGGTTTACCACTGGTCACCGAAATCACAGAAAGTAAAACCGCAGACAAAGGAGGAGAACTGTACCTCCTGCGAATATGAGATACACCCATGAAAAATGAGTGACTCCCAGAAAGCCCCGCCCACCACTTTAAATACCCTGTCCACCTGAAGAGCCCAGAACAATGTTTGGGGACTACAGCAGTTATGGGAGGCTACCGAGGAAAGCCAAGCACAAGGAGGGTGAGGCTGTTATGCAGACTTAAGTCTCTGCCTTCCTCTCTTACACGAGTCCCTAAAGATTTAGTCATACTCCTCTTCTTGGTTCAGAGAGGATGAGCTTACAAATGGAGATTCCCCTTATAAGCGTAAATGTCTCTTATAAAGGGTAACTTCACCTTCCGTTTTCAGAGCTTCTCCTGAGTCTGCTGTTTCTTACAAATAACCAGTTCAAAATAATCTTTATTTTAGACACATATATCGTGGTGGCAAATTCTGCTTCACTACTTTATTTCAAATTGTCTGATAGCTACACAAGTCATTTAAAGTTAAAATGTCTGATAACTGTAAATGTATGTCTTTATTAAAATATGTATTACTGGCCCTGAGGATGTTTAGCATACAGTACAGTCAGTTGACCAGAGAGATAGCACAGACATGGGTGAACTGCGCTGAATACCCATCCGAACTGACAGACGAGACGTGACATTTATGGACAACAAAATCATGAACATACCCGCTTAAGCAAAATCATCATTTTTTTCTGGTGTTCATAAGTCAGTCAGAAAAATCAGGTGAATGAGTTAGTACAGTTTTAAAAGTTTAATAAATGGCTTAATTCAGGTTTAAAGTACATAAGCCTACTTTAAAGTTCATGCGTTTAGCCTCCCTATTTTTCAGAATTTTAAAATGCGCGCTAGAACTACGCAGACCATCAAAGCCAGCCACTGGGAAAGCAGCAGATTTTGAAAATATGTTCTCCAAAATGACAAGGCCTTTTGAAGAATCCAATAATTGTGGGAAATAGTTGTTGATTTTTTTTCTTGCTGATATGATTAAGTGGCCAGTAGAAATGGCAGGCATACTAATTATATTTAGGAGAGCTCAGTCTCTCCAATTTGGCATTGAATTCTTTAAAAGCTACCTACCCAGTCATACCATAAAAAGGCATCTATTTTTTTTGTTGTTGTTCTATGTGCTGATGATAAAATAAGGAAGAAAGTAAATGTACTTTTCCTAAAATTTTTTGTCCTTTGCTATCCTGCCCTAACCTCTTTCTCATGGATATTTCTTATTCATATTTAAGAATTCTGCTTAGATATCATATTTTCTGGAAATATCTTGATGCTTCCCTAGTGCTTTCTATTCAATTCTATTGTCATGTTTTTATCCTGTATGGTCAGTGGCTATTTCTTGTCTGAATTCTCCCCACCCCTTCCATGTTCTACAAACAATCACTGTGTCATTCACCATTATGTTCCCATTGTCTAAAATGTGCTTGAAACAATCAGACTCCATAATTGTTGTACTGATACCAAGGCGATGTCTCTACCTTCCAAACACTATTCTTTAATGGGTACCGTACACAGCTGTGGGTTCTTCGGGGTTGTAAGTGTACCATCATAGTAGGTGTGAGAGCCCAAAGAGGGACAAGGAGCTGCGGGTCTCGGTGAGCCCCAGCCCTTTCCAGGGAGAGGACATTCACAGCCATCAGCGTCTGTGGCACTAGAACCAGGGCTTCCTGAGTCATTGCTTTCCTGCACTTACCAAAACAACACACGGCTTTTCCCCGTTTATCTTTACTCCCCCAAAACCCACCCTGAAATGTCCTACTCTGAAAGACAGATGAGAATAGAATGTCTCTCTCTTCCAAGTTAATCAATGTTTTACTGCGAACTGAACAAATAGGTAAATATCCTACACCGAGGGCTAAGTGACTGAAAGACCAAAGCTTATCAACTGTCACTTCTGTGAAACTGTCCCGATTTCACACTCTGGCACTCTTTCTGTCATGGAAGGGAAAAGACACCAACTTGGAACAATGATCAAGAAGCACAGACTGAAACAAAACTGGTTTTCATCACTTATTCTCAGAACAGTGACCTAAAGGCAGACATTAAAAATTTACATTAAAATAGCAAGAGAATGACTTCTACTGGTTGGGAGAATTTGGTCTTGTGGACAGCTGGTAAATTTTTTTTCCCCTTATGGAGTTTAAATATTTCCTTTTCTCCCTACACGTGAAACTCCAATTAATGATGATGGGAATTATCTATACACAATGGGGGAGGAATTGACCTATTGTCTGTGCAGTTCTAATAATAATGAAAGAAAATGAATCCTCGATTGGTTACCAGCACAGTTGGAAGTATTTTACAAGAGGCTTTCAATGACTGACTTTATTTCTACACCAAAAAGGTGGCATTCTATGAGCATCCTTTGTACACAACTTAAGTTCCCCATTTCTCTTTTAAATAAAAAAAAAAAGATGTGTGCGTCAGTGTTTAAAATAATGTATTCTAGTTATCATAGGAGCTTCCTGAACTATGAATAATTTGCACTCTTAAAAGTAAACATCAGGAGAAAAATCAGAGTGCCCTTGACTTTAGTGATGACCTCTCAGATAGAGCATCAACGGCCTAATCCCTGGGAAAAAATTAGTCAGTCAGATTTCATTAAGATGAAAAGCTGTTCTATGAAAGGTACTGTTGAGAGAATAAAAAGACAAGCTACAGGCTGGGAGGAAATATTTCCAAATTGCATAGCGGGTAAGGGATTTGTATCCAAAATATACTTAGAACTCTTAAAATTCAGCACTAATAAAACAAACAACTGTATTCAAAAAACAGCCAAAAGTTCCAAACAGGCACTTCACCAAAGAAGTTACACAGATGGTAAATAACCGCGTGAAAAAAAATGACATTATTTGTCATTACGAAAATGCAAAGTAAAACAACAATTGGCTGCCTCTGCACACCTATTATAATGACTGAAATTCAAAACACTGAAAGTACCAATGTGCGTGGAGTTCCAGGCCCTGTTACACACGGCTGGTGGGGGTGCAGCTGGTACAGACACTTTGGAAGACATGTTGGAAGTCTGGCAGTTTCTCATAAAGCTACAACACACACATTTTTAAGTATTTACACAATTGAGTGGACGTTTACGTCTGCAGGAAACCTTCATGTGTGTGTTTATAGCAGTTTTATTCACAACCCTCCAAAACAAGAAGAAACCAAGATGCCCTCCACTAGGTGAAAGGGTGAGCAAACTGCAATGCGTCCATCCCATGGAATACTGTCCAGCAATAATAAGGAACGAGCTATTAAACTACGCAGAGCCATGGGTGGATCTTCCACATGTATTGCTCAGTGAGAGAAGCCACTCTGAAGAGGCTACATTCTACGTACTTCCATTCGTATGGCATGCTGAAAAGGCAAGACTGCAGCAATGGGGAAAAGAGCGGCGGGACAAAAACACCGTTCTGTAAAGCAGGGCCGTGTTGGAGACATGCTACAAAAGTATCCAACTGGATTGGAAACGTGTGACATGACCTCACTGAAGCAGGGAGAGGACATGCTGCCCGAAGGAGCTTGGAGAGACTGTTAGACTAAAGACAAAAGAAACCATGCGTAAGTCCCGCACTCTAGTTGGTGAAGTGCTTTTCCACAGGGGTGTGGTTTAACAATTCTGAGAGCACAGTCCATACATGCTGGGGTTGCACAAATAAGTAAACGGATGACAGATGGTGGGAGCCAGGTTTCTTCTGGTTGGAAAGGTCACATATAAGCAAGGGAGGAAGGCTAGAATAATTCAGGGTAAAAGGCAGAGGCATCAGCATGAATGCATGTTTAGCTTACTATAGATACAAGTATTTCCAATAAATGTGTTATACATTAAATGTATAGTATCATTACTGGGATATGCACATGCGCCATTTGGTATACGCACATCTGTTCCCAGCTCTGACGGCTGAGAGGTCCTAGAAGCAATGACACCCCATAGCAGGAGGTCCTTTCCACCCCAACATCCACATCACTTGGCACTTAGCATCTCACTGCATTCTGTCCAGCGAAGGGGTTCAGAACAGGCCTCCCCAAGATGTGCTGCTTTTGCATGTGAGTTGGTTGGAGCAGAAGGCAACTGAGATTCTGTGGGCTCAAGAGAAACTTTGACCTCTCCCTCAAAGAATTTAAATTTGGTGTTTTCCCTTTTGTAAGAGTTATCACCAGTGACATCATTTCACGACCTATCTATATGGCAAAGCAAACATCTAACTTCTGAACATGTCTTCCCACTGTCATGTAAATGACCTTCCTTCTTGGGAAGCCCCAAAGTATCTCCCTCATCCTTAGCTCAGGGTGCCAATGTATCTCATTTTCTCTTTCTGTCTCTGACGCTCTCGTGTTTGTGGGGTTACCATGTACATGTATGGAATTAAGTGTGCTTGCTTTCTCATGTTACCTTGTCTCCTGTTCATGTGATCATTAGACCAGTTGGAAGGTTCTTGGAGGGCAGAAGAAAATCTCTTCTTCCCCAACACTAGTCACACAGGATTTTCATAATCAGCCCCTGACTTCAGACTGTAAAGAGCATTCACATCTCTTGTAACTAGCAGCTCCGGGGGGATGATTAAAGGCAACACACATAATTATATCCACCAGGAAAATCCCCTGTGATATTAAACTGAAGAACTTAGAGTTCCATGCATTATTCATCTACTCAGTCCTTCTACGAACTTTTATGGGGTGCCTTATACATTCTGGAAAATGTAGTAAGTACTAGAAATACACAAAGGAACAACAAAAAAAAGCAAAATTTTTGTCATAGGGAAAATTAGTGTCAAGAACTAAAACTTAAAACAAGTAAAATTTAAAAGACCAAGAATATTAAAACTGTAATGAATGCTAAAAAAGCAAATAAATCAGGGTAATATATAGAAGCAATCTGGGTTGGGCCTATTTTAGAATGTGGACAATCCCTCTATAAATTGTGTCTGAGATAGAAAACGATGAAAAGATTAACATTTATTCTACTACGAACGTGAGAAAAAGTTAGAGGACTCCTTGACAGAAAGGAGAAAAAGCAGGTGCAAAGCAGCCATTCAGTGAACAAAGAGGCACCGCTGTGGCTGGAGCGGAGTTGGAAAAAGGAAGCTGGGGAGGTGCCTGGTGTAACTGCGCTGGAAATCGGGAGAGATGATACCAGGCCTTGCCGGCCAGGAAGAGAGAACACAGTGAAGAGTTCTGAGCCTGGGCATGATCTGGTCTATGTTTTAATACGACAACGCTGGCTGAATAATGATTGTGGTAAGTCAAAACTGGATGCAGCGTGAAAGAACTAATTGATGTTTCTCCCTCTTCTTCCTTACAAGTTTAATACGGATAAAGACACCACTTAGGATGTTACTTTAATATCCAAGAGGTTCCTACCCAAACTTTGTTCAGCATGAGACTCCTAAAGAAGCATCCCTTACCTTTCATTATCCTGCTGCTAGAGAGATACCATATGCAGCAATTTTTGAAACCCATAAGTTCTTTATTTTACTGAGTTAACCTCCTGCGAAGGCCACTTTCAACTCCACTCAGTTCCATGAGCATATATTAAACACTCCCTACATTTCGGCGGATGCTGGTGGATGACAAGATATGTAGGAACAGACCCCTGCCCGTAAAGTCTCCTGATCTGAAAGAGGAAGAGCAATACAAATAACATCACAGATCTGCTATGTGCTGCATGAAACGAGATTTCCACTGGTTGCTCTTAAATCTGCCTCCACACTTCACAGGGTGGTTTGCAGGAGGTCATAATCCAGTTCTCACAGTTACGACTTTCGGAGTCTTCCTTCTAAACCCTAGCCACTCTTTTCATTTCCTGTGTGAAAATGTATCTTACCTTCCATCCAATCTACACTGATGTTCCCGCTCTTTCTCCAAGAAGAGTTAAGGCTCCTCATGACACATATACACACTCTCAGGAGGTCATAGCTGATCACAAGAACGTCATCTAAGCAGGCTGTTTAATTACCAGTATTTTTTAAAATAAAGGCTTCATGTGTGAAGCAAAAAGCTCAAAGATTAATATTTACTCTTTCAGCCAAGAGAAAGATATGACTGGGTCAAGTTCACTTGAGCAAACATTTTGCTTTAAATATTACAGACCAATTCCATTGCAAGATAAAGTGTAATCCTCCATATATTGATTATTTTATCATCAACTTAATCATTTAATTTTGACCTTTCCAGCAATTGCTTCCTTGTCATAAATAACATTTAAGGACACCAGTTGAGATCGATAGGATCACACTCACCTCAATAAATCTAAGTCAAGCACCGCTGCACTGTAACAAATCTCTGGTTTCTCACATTCTGTGTGTTCCAGGTGATATGATCGAATTCCTCATACTGATTTTCTTCAAGTCAATTAGAAACACAAAAGTCTTTTTAAATCACAGCTCCGTAAAGACGTCTAAAACAAACTAATTGGACATGGTTAGAGAAAGGGATTCGTGACCCTCTCCCAACCATATCTGCAAGATTTGACTCACGGGAAATGACATAAACCCTTTCACACGGCGGTATATTTGCTTCCGAAAACTTATTCTGAATTCAAACACGGGAAAAGAGAGATCGATGAGACAGGGACTCTCATGAAAAGCTAACTATAACGCGGCCAATTTAGAATATCAGTTTTAAGCAGAAGAAAATTTAGCATGCAAAATTTTAAATTAGCAGCAGGGATAACAAATGCATACTTCTCTAGTCACAAAGAAAAGAGGGGCTTTTGCCTCCAATATGCTGGTGGCCTAGATTCCCAGAAGAGCTGGTGACCAGCATACAAACAGGCCCTTATAGGAATGAAAGGCAATTTCCAAAAAAAAGAGGAGGAGAGAGGAAGAGAATGCTGACCCCCAGGAGCTACAAATCATGCAAGAGCCGGTTTGGAGTATGAGTATGTACCAATTCCAGAGCAACGTAAGACGACCAAGCTTTAGGTTCCACAACAGAAGGAGATTAAAATATTGGGGAAGTGGGGTGGGGAGAAGAGAGAATTTTGAATGTTAAATTCATGAGTGACTAAGCTATTTGCAAGCATGCAGCGGTGAGGCCCAAAATGCTCAATATCTGTGAAAGGGCAAGATCATTTGTAATGCTTTTTGATAAATGAAGCGCTTCGGCTAATATTTCATTTTTAGTATTAACCCTCTCTATCAGAATCCCACTTAAAAAAACATCTATTTTTATCTAATTATAAAACCAATTTATGTTGCTATGACTTGGAAACTTCTTATACCATATATTTTTAAAATTATGTACATTCTCAAGACTGAAAAGAAGGCTATCAACCTATCAGCTTTTAGGAGAACACCAATACTAATACTTCCATTTTACATGTTTTGAAATATTTAAAAAAATAAGTTCTGTTACGTTATAAATAGTATTTTTCATCCCGTTTGTATTGTTTTCTTATAAAAATAGTTTTACAGTCATATATTGATGCCTGGACAGGTCGAGGAGAATGTCCATGTATAGCAGGCACACAGGACATGGGTGGTCAGAGCTGAACTTGGTGGAAGGGCACCAGCTCACTGAAGGTGTGGCAATGACCACAGAAGACTGGCTTTGCAGACGGAATTGGTCGAATAAGTAAAAACATTAGGATAATGTGAGCCAACTTTCTAACTGTCAGCGAATGGAATTGCAAATACACAAAAAGAGAATTCTCTTCTGATCTATGCGGTGGGGAATTGAAATTGGGAGTATAGTGTGAATTCGTGGTTTTCAACACACGGAGAGAGATACGTATAGAAATCAACATTCAGTCACTCGGTAGACAGGGGTGGTCAAGAGTAGGTTCACATTGTGAGTATACAAAACAGTTTATTTTTGTATTAGTATTTGCAATCATTAGTATTCACCTACTTTTGCCCACCCCTGTACATGTAAGCGTGCACTCACAAACATGCTCACAGAGATGGCCTAGCACCAACCACACGCGTAGCAGTAAGCGTGCCTATTACCCCGCTCTTGGTTTCTGAATACCATTCTGTACTGAAAGGAACTAGGACTCTTTCCAGAAATGACTATTTCCAGAGCTGAGGCAGGGAAAGTACAAGATGAGAAAAGGGTACATCATTTATGCCTAAAAGAAGCATGTATTCAAGGCATGGCAGAGAACCATAGGGAACACACTGAAGGGACTCCTGTTGACCCAATCTGAGGAAACTCAAGTATCAAAATAAATAAGCAAAGTAATCAATTATAAAGCATTGACAAAAATAGGAAACCACGAGTACATGATTTTATGAGTAGCAGTTAAGAGTAAGGTCCTACAAAATATCTGTTAATTTCAAAAGAGAAAATAGTAATTAGCAGATGCCAGCTTAATTAAGTGAATGTCATTAGCAATACCGCAGATCAGAAATGGGCACCACCTCATAGGATGCAGGAAGGATGCACCATTGCTTCTGCAATATTTCTTTTAAAAATGCAGAACTTAATTTAATCATGAGTAAGCAAAAAACAAACACATAATGAAGGGCATTTGAAAAAACTACTACTTTCATTTTTAAAAGGTTCAAGTTCATAGAAGTCAAGAAAGCAAGCGAGGAGCGGTTTCAAAGCAGAGTGAAGTTCTGTGATCAAAATGCAGTTAAAGCGTCTGAACTGCTTTTGAGGGTTTTTTTGGTTTGGGTTTGTTGGATTTTTGTGTGTGTGTGTATAAAAGATATTGGAACAACTGTATAACTAGAATAGGATTATAGGATTAGATGACGGTAATGTATCTGTGTTAATTTCCCCATTTGGGGTGTTTACTGTAATGAAAAGAGAATGGAGCACAGATTATATGTAGGCCAATGTTTCAAAAGGATAAAAGACATGTTTTGAAGCCACAGGTATCATAGGAAAAATTCTAAAGTAATACATTAAACAAAGAAGATAATAAATATGTAACTACACTACGAGGTGACCAGGGAACATCAAGTCAAGTCAGCCCCTCTCTAATGTTATAGGGACAAGACGTTATTTGTATTTTCCTGAAAATTCGAGGTTGTATCAAAATATTTAAAAATTCCAGTAAAAACAGGATCTGAACTTTAGATAAACATTAACATCCAGTTCTTTTCATCATATGGAGCGACTCCTGTATCACTGAAGGTATCAGAAATAGCTTGCTGGGCTCAGCAGGATTGCCATTTTTGATATTCATGCCTAAGAGAAGGGGAGCCACAAAAGAAACTGTGCCACTTTGTCAGCTGAAAGGGAACATCTGCGAATCAAAGCACAGCTCTCCTTCTGCCTCTTGCATACAATTTCATCTCGCATACTTGTCAAGTATCTCCTGAACCCGGAACCTAATACGGTGTCTGGGTTACAGTAGGAACAGAAATATTAACTGTCACAACCAACCCTTCAGTATCACTATATGCCAGGCATCACTCTCAGCATGTGACAGTCATTATTTCACTTCATCAACACAGCAAGCCAATGGCATTGTGCTCTTATGATTCCCATTCTGCAAATAAGGAATCCTATGTGCAGAGAGGTGAAGCCACTTACTCAAGGTCTTACAGCTCTACAGAATGTCCAAATTGAATTTAAAGATAAAATTATTTGGTTCCAGAAGCACATAAATATTCATTTATTAAAATTGAATCAATTTACTTTCCTTAATTTAGTCATTGGTTAAGGATAAAAAAGTTATATCTCTCACTAGATTATTTTTAAAATCCCCAAGACATCATGTGCCTCTGGCTCCTTTATTTATTTGTGTGTTTGTTTGTTTATTAAGTTTTTATTGTTGTTCAAGTGCAGCGGTCTCCATTTTCCCCCACCGCTCCCCATGCCACACCCCTCCCCATCTTCCACCTTTGATCCTACCCCCCCTTTGGCTTTGTCTATGTGTCCTTTATACATGTTCCTTGATGACCCTTCCCCTTTTTACCTCATTACCCCCTCCCGCCTATCCTCTGGTTACTGCCAATATATATCAACATTCAGTAGGAACATAAGCCATGCACATATTTATATTTATACACATATAATATGAATCATGTCTCTAGCAGACCCATTTTTTTCTATTGCTATACAAAAGTTGCCAGTTTTTAAATAAGTAGAAATTTTGAGGTTAAATATTTTATGCATTTTTCTCTTATAAAAGCCATTCAATACTAAATTCTACAAATGCCATGACTAGTAATTCATTGTTTCACAAATATTATTAAGCAAGCACTATGCACCAACTCCAGTCTAGGCGTTGGACAAATGATTCCAAACAGAAAGAAGTCAATTAAATTGATAAGATTATATGCAAGTCTCACTAATAAATACATATTTTAAAAATAAAATGCAAAACATTTCATTCATTCATTCTTTCATTCATTCAAAATAAACTATTCTCTACTATGTCTCTGAAAATGGTTGTAGATAAGGTTGGGAACAAGGATCAGAATGGCAAATAAGAACAAGCTTAAGCAAGTCACTGAGAAAAAATATCCAAAATGTTGTAACAAAATTTAAAATAAATGATTTTAGCAAATACAAAGAGAAATATTTGAAGTCTAAACAAGAACAAGAGGAACATAAAACCACAATATTGACAAAAATAACTGCTAATGTGTTTTCTGTGTGTCAATCAAATTTTATTATTAACTCTCCATTTCCCAGAACTAGTATGGTAGGTATGATATGATTCCTACATGTTAAAGAAAGTAGAAATATTCACCTGTGTGTCAGTATGAAGTACCTTTGAATTAAAAAGCACAGTTAATAAAAAAATCAGCTGAAAGTCAGAGAAGGTGAAGAGAAAGCTGCTTTTAATTGGTCTGGTTTTCCAAGTGTAGGCAAATTGCTTTCTGACGTGATTATGGAGCAAGTTTCTAAACTGAATTCCTATAAAAATTTCAAAGCAAATTATTGTACAGGAATTTATGGTTTGTTTGTTTTTTTTAAGAAAATTAGATCAAGAGGCTCTTTCAGGCCAACAACTACTGAATTGAGGTAACGTGAACGCCTGCCCAGGAAACTATTTTCGGACAAAGCTCTTTCAGCGTTCCTGAATCTACCCACCATGGGCACCTTTCTTATGCCTAACACCACCAGCTTTACCTCCTCCCTGGGTTTAGTGAAAATGAAAAGACTGCCACCTACTGAACTGCACGTAAAGGCATTTGAAATCTTGAGTCATGTTGAGCTGAACTGTCTGAAGTTGATCGCTCTTTATTGCAGGCATCAGATATTCTGAGAAATTCCAGGGAGAAGAAGAATCATTAGCATGGCTGTCATGAGTGGCAACTGGCCAGGAATAATTTCCACACAAAACACTCCTCGGATGGCAAAATAAAGTACTGATAAGGTGATTCAGAGCTGAATATTTCAAGCAACATAATGAATTTCTTGGACTATTTCTTAACATAAATACTGAGACTGGGTTTCCCTGTTCACCTTTCTAGCTGCTGAGTCTATTCCCCTTTTCCTTGCTGAAACAGTGAAATCAAAATGGCCAACTAAAGGGCTATAGAAAATATCAAATCAAATGGGAACAAATCAGAAAATTCTCATATGGCTTTCTGCATTTGCATCTTTATTCATTGTCATCCCTGCCTCCTGTTACCTATAATTTCACAAATCTCTCCCCATAGATAAAAGTGAAGACCCTGCAAAATTCAGATTATGGCAAGCAAGCAAGTCACATTGTTGACAGGGAATGTATTTGTGAGCAAGAAAGGAAGAAAATATTTTTCCCATTGCTCATAATATCCTGAGGTTTAAAGAAAACTTAACGTTAAGAAATCAAATACAAACTCATTAGGAAAAAATAGTAAATCACCTTTCAAATTCACTATTCACAAATGTTGGCATTCATTAGTTACAGAAGAAGTACAGATGCAGAAACCACACAATTTACAAAAAGAGGTTACCTGGATGAGCCCACGCACTCCGTAAATACAAAAAAAAAAAAAGCTTGATTAATGGCTCAACACCCAATGAAGCTCATTTAAATTCACTCAGGGGGGCAAATGTAATTTTCAAACTAAGCTAATAAAGTCTATTTCTTGAACTACATTAACTTTATTAACTTCATTGTTTAAACTCTTGATTAGTTTACACTTAAAATGTGTTTGCTGTTAAAATGTAATCATTTCATTATTTGAATGTCATCAATCACTTATAAAAATCTTAAATCATGGCTATTATTTTGTTAATGTGTCAGCTTCTTTAAAAACAACTTATTTTATTCTTTTCTTTTTTAATATATTTTATTGATTATGCTATTACAGTTCTCCCATTTCCCCCACTTCATTCCCTTCCACCTTGCAAAACCCCCTCCCACCCTAATTCCCCCCCCCTTTAGTTCATGTCCATGGGTCATAAGTTCTTTAGCTTCTACATTTCCCATACTATTTTTGCCCCCCCCGTCTATTTTCTACCTACCATTTATGCTACTTATTCTCTATACCTCTCCCCTCCTCCCACTCCCCTGTTGCTAACCCTCCTTGTGATCTCCATTTCTGTGGTTCTCTTCCTGTTCTAGTTGTTTGCTCAGTTTGCTTTTGTTTTTGTTTTAGGTGTGGTTGTTGATAATTGTGAGTTTGCTGACATTTTACTATACATGTTTTTTTATCTTCTTTTTCTTAGATATGTCCCTTCAACATTTCATGTAATAGGGCTTGGTGATTACGAACTCCTGTAACTTGACCTTTATCTGAGAAGCACTTTATCTGCTCTTCCATTCTAAATGAAAGCTTTGCTGGATAGAGCAATCTGGGATGTCGAAGGTCCCCATAAAAGTCCTTGCTTTTCATGACTTGGAATCCTTCTTTCCAGCCCCTTCTTGCCTGTAAGGTCTCTTTTGAGAAATCCACTGACAGTCTGATGGGAACTCCTTTGTAGGTGACTGTCCCCTTAGCTCTTGCTACTTCTCCCCTTCATTTTTATCTTGGGTGATGTGATTATGATGTGCCTTGGTGTGTTCCTCCTTGGGTCCAACTTCTTTGGGACTCTCTGAGCTTCCTGGACTTCCTGGAAGTCTATTCCCTTTGCCAGATTGGGGAAATTCTCCTTTATTATTTGTTCTAATAAGTTTTCCACTTGTTGCTCTTCCTCTTCCCCTTCTGGGACCCCTATAATTCGAATGTTGGAATGTTTCAAGATGTCCTGGAGGTTCCTAAGCCTCCCCTCATTTTTTTGAATTCTTGTTTCTTTATTCTTTTCTGTTTGGTTGTTTATTTCTTTCTTCTGGCCTACTCCATTGATCTGAGTCCCAGTTTTCTTCCCATCATTATTGGTTCCCTGTGCATTTTTCTTCATTTCACTTCGCATAGCCTTCACCTTTTCATCTAATTTGTGACCAGATTCAATCAATCTGTGAGCATTCTGACCACCAGTGCTTTAAAGTGTGCATCTGATTGGTTGGCTATCTCTTCATTGCATAGTTGTATCCTGTAGACCTTTGATCTGTTCTTCCATTTGGGCCATTTTTTTTTTTTGGTCTCTTGTGCTTGTTACATATGAAGGGCAGAGCCTTAGATGTTCACCAGGGCGGGTCAACTCAGTTGCTGGGTTGTGATGCTGTATGTGGGGGCGGGGTCTGAGAGGGAACAATGGTGCTTGCTTCATTTTCTGTTGGATTTCCGTTCCCTCTGCCACTTCCCACAAGCAAATTGGGTCCTTCTGGTGCTGGTTCCTGGGTGGGTGGGCTTGTGTACATTCTAGGACCCTGTGGGTTTCTCCAATGAACCCTCCTGTGAGGCTGGGAACCTCTCCGGGCACCTCAAACCCCACAAGTGTTTTCAATTGGTGCTTTTTGGCTTTATTTCCTGGCACTGGGGCCCTGGGTGTGAGGTCTGTCTCACTGCACATTTTCACCTAGTTTACCTGCATGGGAATGTGTGACTGAGGTCAGCCAGCTTCCTTGCACACTACACTGTGTCTGCTCATTTACCCCCTGGGCCCGGAGTCCACCAGCCACCAGTTTTTCCTACTGTAACCCCTCTCCATCAGCTGCCAACTCTGCCCCTCTTACTGGTCTGGTTGAATGGTTGTTGGACTTCCATACAGTTCAATTTTCTGTCAGTTCTGCTTGTTTTTTTGTTTCTAATTTTTTGTTGTCCTTAATTTTGGTTGTGTAAGGAGGCACAATGCCTCCTATGCCTCCATCTTGGCCAGAAGTCAAAAGAAAAACAACTTGGTTTTATACAGATATAATTCCAATATATATTTCCTGCATAAAATGTACACATATATTTTAAATTCTCAACAGATGCATGAATTTTGTATACCAATCAATCACAGCCTTCAAGTGACTTCTGAAGAGCCAAAGTACTAGGTTTGCTACAAAACCTCTAATGACTCCACTTCCCCCCCAAATGAAATACATACAGCTATGAAAGCTTCCTTTTGATAGAAATACTAAATGCAGCAGCACAAGTTATTGAGATCTAGTAATTTTAGAAGATGCATACTAACGTATTTAGGAAGCATGAATTCTGGGGTATACAACTTATTTCCTAAGATTTAACAAGATAAACCATAAAGTCAATATCTCAGAATATTTGCTTAATCATCCCTGTAACTAATAACAATTTTTAACTCCAGATTTTTAATCTAGGAAAATGTGTATTTGTTTTAATATTCTTTCAACTATTCTGCATGTAAGAAAGTTCATGTGATGTGGTACAGGGTATAGCAGATAAGCTCAAAAACATCAGAATGTGTGTTCAATATTTTTGAGCAGCATTAGCCACCATGATGCTATTCTTGTATTTTATTGATGAGTATCTTAGTCTGAACAATAGCTTTATTAGTCCACTTTAACACCAGAATCAATGACACCTAGAGAATCGGTATAGGTCAAGATTTAATATACATAGGTATTCCAGGAGCATATTAATTATTAGAAAGCCCAAACATTGAAAGTCTGGTTATTATTATTCAAAATAGAGCATAAGATGAGTGAATAATAGTGAAGAACCTATATTCAAATTACTAATCAGAGTTAAGTAAACATCCCATTATTAAGGAAGCACTCTTATCACTTTGAGCTCATTCTAATCAACAGAAACTCAAGACTAAATTCTGGAAAATAAAGTACATAAATCTCACAGAACATTAATGCTTACATAAACCAGACTAGGCCAGATGATTTTTTAAAAATAGTCTTAGGGAGTTCAGGACAAAAATGGAGGTGTAGGTAGACACACTGTGCCTCCTTACACAACAACAATTTAGAAACAAAATAACAACCAGAGCTGAGAGAAAATTGAACTGTATGGAAGTTGGACAACCAAGGAGTTAAAATAGATATACATTCATCCAGACAAGTAGGTGGAGTGGAGTTGGGTAACCCAGTAGAGAAGGGTCGTGGTACAAAAAGTGGTGGCACTGGACATGCAAGGCACCCCGGGCATGCAAGACAGCAGCAGGCCAACCCTGGGTGTGCAGGCAGCAGCTGGCAGACCACAGGCGTAAGATGGCAATGGGCAGACCCAGTGAGGTGGCGATTGTGAAGCAGAGCACTGCAGGAAGGTGGCTGGCTGACATCGGTCACACATTTGTGTGCAGATAAACCAGGCAAAACTGGAGAGTGAGACGGACTACACAACCCAGGGCCCCAGCACCAGGAAATACAGCCTAAAAGCACTGATTGAAAACATTTGTGGGGGTTGAGGTGCTGGGAGAGACTCCCAGCCTCACAGGAAAGTTAGTGGGAGAGACCCACAGGGTCCTAGAACATACACAAGCCCACTCAACCAGGAACCAACACCAGAAGGGCCCAATTTGCTTGTGGGAAGTGACAGAAGGAACTGAAATCTGAGAATGAAGCAAGTGCCATTGTTCCCTCTCTGACCCCGTCCCCACATACAGCATCATGAACCAGCAACTGAGTTGACCTGCCCTGGTGAACACTTAAGGCTCTGCCACTCACACATAATAGGCATGACAAGACAAAAAAAAAAAGGCTCAAATGGAAGAACAATCAAAGCCCCAGAGCATCTAAGCAACCAAGAGATAGCCAACCTATCAGATGCGCACTTCAAAGCACTGGTGGTCAGGATGCTCACAGAATTGATTGACTTTGGTTGCAAATTAGATTAAAAAATGAAGGCTACACTAAGTGAAATGAAGGAAAATGCACAAGGAACCAGTAGTGATGGAAACAAATCTGGGACTCAAATCAATAGAGTGGACCAGAAGGAAGAAACAACCAAACAGAAAAAGAATGAAGAAACAAGAATTCAAAAAAATGAGGAGAGTCTCAGGAACCTCCAAGACATCTTGAAACGTTCTAACATCCAAATTATAGGGGTCCCAGAAGGGGAAGAGGAAGAGCAACAAGTGGAAAACTTATTTGAACAAATAATAAAGGAGAACTTCCCCAATCTTCCAAAGGAAATAGACTTCCAGGAAGTCTGGGAATCCCAGAGAAAGTCCCAAAGAAGTTGGACCCAGGGAGGAACACACCAAGACACATCATAATTACATTACCCAAGATTAAAATGGAGAGAATTGTAGAAGCGGCAAGGGGGACAGTCACCTACAAAGCAGATAAGGGGACGGTCACCTACAAAGGACTTCCCATCAGACTGTCAGCTGATTTCTCAAAAGAGACCTTATACGCAAAAAGGAGCTGGAAAGAAGTATTCCAAGTCATAAAAGGCAAGGACTTACATCCAAGATTGCTCTATCCAGCAAAGCTTTCATTTAGAATGGAAGGGCAGATAAAGTGCTTCTCAGATAAGGTCAAGTTCAAGGAGTTCACCATCACCAAGCCCTTATTATATGAAATGTTAAAGGGACTTATCTAAGGAAAATAAGATAATAAATATGAACAGTAAAATGACAGCAAACTCACGGTTATTAACAACCACACCTAAAACAAAAGCAAACTAAGCAAACAACTACAACATGAACAGAACCACAGATATGGAGATTACGTGGAGGGTTAGCAACAGGGGAGTTGGAGGAGGAGAGAGGTGGGGAGAAGATATAGAGAATAAGTAGCATAGACAGTAGGTAGAAAATAGAGAGGGGGAGGTTAAGAATAGTATAGGAAATAAAGAAGCCAAAGAACTTAAGACACATGGACATGAACTAAATGGGGAAATGTGGGTTGGAGGAGGTGTGCAGGGTGGAGGGAAATGGGAGAACTATAATAGCATAATCAATAAAATATATTTAAAAATATAGTCATAGTTTTCACCTCCACAATGTATAAAGGAGGAGCTCCACCAGAGAAGCAGTTTCCCTGCTCCCGAGGAAAACTGGTGAAATTATTTTTAAACCACCTAATGTCTCTGGAAGAGGTCAAAATGAATAGAGTAAATGAAGAACCATTTCATCAATAATGTCACTGAAAACTCAGTGAGAAGGGTGGGTACTGGCATCTGAACTACAACCTGCTCTCTCCCTTTTCCCACCCAGCCTGCCATGATCAAAATCTCATTGCAGCACATGAAGCAAAGAACACAGGGCCCCTGCTTCCCAGTTACGGTGCATTCGGTTGTGGTGCAGGGAGGACTCGTCAAAGAGAGCCCTGCTGAGACCACTGTCATACTCCAGTGACTTCGCTCACCAGAGACACTGCCCTCTCATGAGTGTCTCTGAGGCTTTACAATGCAGGGGAAATGGAGAAAACAAATTTTTCTAAAATAGTCCAGCTAATTACTAAGCAAGCAATCAAAGCAAATAATAATAAGTTCAAATGGGAAACCAATATCCAGAGTCACTACTATCTAAAACAACTAGATTTCAACAACAAAAATTTATGAGATATGTGAAGGAACAGAAAGTGGGACCCATGCAAGGGAATGATAGCAGGGAACTGAAATTGCCTGGGAGAGTTGAATTTAACAAAGATTTGAAATGTGACATGTGTTAAAAGAGCTAAAGGAAACCACAATGATGATGTGTTATCAAACAGGCAACATCAGTAAAGAAACAAAGCTGATTTTTTAAAAAGGCCACGTGGAAATTTGGGAGTTAAAAAATACAGAAGCCAAAATGAAAACTTTACTGAAGGGGCTGAGTGGTAGATCTGAACTGACAGAAGAGGAATTAGTGAACTTGAAGATAAAGTTTGTAAGCTCTGAAAAGCAGATAAAGAAAAAGAGAAGAAAAGGACAACCTCAGAAAAATTGGAGCTCCAGTAAGCCCACCAACTACACATAATAGGAGAGCCAGAAAAAAAAAAAGATTAAAATTCGAGGATAAGATATGCAAAGAAATAGCGCCAAACAACTTACTGAACTTACTGGAAAATAATAACTGGCACATCCAAAAAGCTTACCAAACTCCAAAAGGGATAAACAAAAAATATCTATAAACAGACATACCATATTAAAAATTCTGAAAGCAAAGTCAAGAAAGATCTTAAGAGCAGCAAAAGAGAAATGATTTTTCACCGACACAGAAACCCCTTAAGGTTAACAGCAAGCTTATCTTCAGAAACAAGAGACCAGAAGAGTCGGAAAACACAGAGCAAAGAAAAGAACTGCCACCCACGACTCTAATAACCACAGCAACTCACTTTTTAAATGAAGGTGAAATAAAGACATTCCCATGTAAACAAAAACTGAGGGAACTTGATTATAGCAGATATAACATTACAAAAAATAAAGGAAATTCTCCAGATTGAAAGCAAATGACTCCAAAGAGTAATTCAAATCCACAGTAAAAAACAGTGCTGATAAAGGTAAAGTATAATTGTGAGAGAGTATAAGTATGTATCTATTTTTTATTCTCTAAACTATTTTAAAAAGCAATTATATAAGTAAATACCTGTGTAATTGCATTATTGCTACTATGGCACATAGAAATGTAATCACAAACTGGAATATTTTTCAGCAATAAAACAGATTACACGGGTAAAACTGATAACTGCTATAACATACTTACCATATTTTTAGGACTATAAGGCACATTGAATCATAAGATGTACCTAGGTTTTAGAGGAGGAAAATGGGAAAAATGTTTTTGAAGCAAAAAATGTGGTAAAATATTAATAGCCTGTGGGCTTAATAGCCCACTCCACCGCCATACCCCTCCCCACAGCAAGCCAGGTAAGCTACATTTGTACTATAAGATGCGCCCCCACTGTACTCCCAAATTTGGGATGGTGCATCATATAGTCTGAAAAATACAGTATCCTTGAAAATACTATGCTAAGCACTAGATGCCTGTTACAAAAGACCATGTGTTATATGCTTCTATTTATAAATGTCCAAAATAGGCAAATCTATCAAGATAGAAAGTAGATTAGTGGTTGTCCAGGTCTGAGAGGGACTGGGGTGAAGGGCTGAGACGTAAACTCTTTGGGTTTGGGGGGAGGCAGGAGGGGCATCTAAATGTTCAAAAACTCATTGCAGTGACTGTTGAACAGGTCTGTGGATACCCCTCCACTGAAGTGGAGGTCTGTATGGTATATGAGCTGCATTTTAACTACGTTGTTACAAAAAATGTTTCCATTTTCCATTCTCTTATATTTAATCATTTAATCTGTAAATACATTTTTTCAGTCACCATACAAATTATTAGTGGTAGATACTACAAAAAATTAAAAAATAATAGTCTTAGTCCTTGAAATACTATTTATCATGAGAGAGTGCATATTATAATTGTGTATCAGGTTCACACAATTGTGTGTACTTGTATTTGTATTTGTATTATTATAATTGTGTATCAAGTACACAATTATAATAAGAATACAAATAATGGTGAGAATATAAACATATATATATATATATATATACAGTGTATCAATTGATACTATAAAAAGACGAGAGATCAAAGGAAGTGATATCTGATTTGATTCCTGAAGAAGTATGGAGTATGAAGCAAAACAATCCAGCTATATACCAGCACATAGCACATTTACAAGCAAGCGAAACTGTATGGCCTGTCCTCAAATTACAATCATGCAATGTAGCTAGGAGGAAAAAAAATGAAAGAAAAGGAGAGAGGTGAGAGCAGAGATGTAGTTAGAGACAAGGTTGTCTAGTTGATTGGCAGAAGCAGAGAGTGGCACCTGATTACAAATGGGTACCACCAACTCCTGCAGTACCATGTCCTCCATAGCGACCTATTCCTCAGTTTATTGTAGCTCACAGGTATTGCCTACAGGTGTCAAGGTTCATGAAGCACCAGGGAAAACTTGATTGGCAGTGTATATTTAATATTTCTGAAGTACCATGTTTTCTTAATAATACCACATCTTCATGTTTCCTCTTCAACCCAAATCACCCGGTATTATTTTCTTTATAAGTCTTAGCATTGATATTTTTAACTTTATTTTCTTCTCCTGCTAAAATATAACTACCAAGAAGGCAGAAAAACTCATCTTTCTTGTTCAATGCTGTAATTCCAGTGTCCCTAGAACAGTTCATGATATATGGTAGAGACTCAACAAATATATATAGAGAATAAATGAACATTCATTAGTCTCTCATTGACATCCAATTGTATCAATCTGTTTAAATAAGAAATGTTGAGAGTGTGTTGAATCTATACACTATTTTGACATTTTCCCATGCATGGAAGAGAAGTTGGTGATAGGGGTGGGGTTAAGAAAGAGTCAAGAAACTTATTTTTGTCTAACCTTGTATTTTGGGGAGATAGATATCATTATCCTTGGGAAAGCAGAGACCACAACATCAACGGTCTCTTTGGTCTATGAAAGTCGCATCAAAGTATTGACTTCCGGTGCACATGTCAGACATAACTGATCTTCCCAGGTAAGCAAGAATCCAAACAAAGCTTCATCTGGATTTTCTATTTCCCTTTGTTTCAAGAAACCTGACTTAAATGGTTGCCATGGAAATAAGCACAAATGATGAATCATGAAGCTTTTAGAAGTAAGAGTGCTGCATAAATGTAAGAAGGGGCTATTTTTTCATCGCTTTTTTAATTGGCACCTCTCAGGGAAGAAAATACTATAGGAAAGGAGAAAAGTTGATTATTGTAGCTCGTACCCAGATTATGTTTTATAAATGCTTTTTTTGTGTGTTTTGTGAAAGAAATAAAAACATCATTGCAATAAACCAAAGCAGATACCAGAAGAATACTTCTGCACATTGTTTTAATACTTTATAAGTGCAGACATATCACAAACCATAAAATCTCTGAATCGATACAACACTTTGCTTATACATGTACATATGTTTTCCTGTCCAATCTCCACCTCATCAGCATTTCCCCTTAATCTTCAGCCACAGCACTCAGCTCTTCTTTAAAAAGCTTAATAGGCAAAAACAACAAAAATAGATTTAAAAAAATAGAATAATTGAATTGGCACCTATAAAAATAACTTCCTTTTCTAAAACACCAGCTTTTGCTTCTGCAGGCTTCTGATTTAAGAAGAAACAGGAACGAACGTATGAACTCAGTGAGACAACCATAATGAGAGACGGGCTAGGAAGCACAGTGTCAAAGGATGGCACAGGATGTCACTGGACCAGAATTGGGGACAATGTAAAAAGCCACAGGACATAATTAGATTTCCCAGATGCAAAATGTACACCACGGAACAACAATAGTCCTCCTCTTTGTATGGTATATTTTTTTTATTTTTTAAATTTTTTTATTTATATTTTTAGAGAGGAAGGGAGGAAAGAAATATCAATGTGTGGTTGCCTCTTGTGTGCCTCCAAGTGGGGACTTGGCCTGCAACCCAGGCATGTGCCCTGACTGGGAATCAAACCAGCGATGCCTTGGTTCGCAGCCTGAGCTCAATCCACTGAGCTATGCCAGCCAGGTCTGTGGTATATTTTTAATTACACTTTCATTATTTTTGGCTTATCAAGTTATATGACTATAAATTGGATTTATTCAGAATAAAGATAATAGCTACAGTTAATCAGTGCAATAATTTCCCACTGTGATTGGTAAGGTAGTAGCTTGTACTATGCTGGCCTTTCTGATTTAAAACGAAATGCCTTATTTATTGTTTTTATGGCTATTGCCTTTTGGAAGCCTATTACTGTATCTGAGTGGTGTTTATGGAGCATAGTATATTTTCATCTTTTTTCCCCAAGCTAATTTTTAGAATTCTTTTGTCATACAGAAAAAGAAGGTAACCATGATGACTGATAAGCTAAGGTGAAATCCAGTTACAATTCACTGGTTTTCTGGATGTTAGTGGATATTTGCCAACTGGCATGCTTCCCCAGGTGATGCTAAAGAATCTAAAATAAAACATCATTTTTAACTGAAATGTTTAAGCCCTGAAATGTTTTGAAGGCCTTTCTGAGAACTGGATTTTTTTCCTGCATGAAGTAGAGGAGATTTTAAGAGAGTTGTCTTTAAGGGTCCTGAAATTATAACTCATTTGAGCTTGATGAGTCTCATTGACTCTCCTATGGATATTGTATCATGAGATCAATAGATAATACAAAACACATTTGTCTGCTGTGCAAGGTCAAGAAAAGTAATTTTCTTCTAGTGATAGGGAGAAATATGAGGAGATGAAGGTAATTGTTAAAAGACTGTGTGTGTGGTTTTGAGGTTGCCCGCCATGATAGAATCATCAATAGCTAACTGAGAAGACCTTCATCTGACCATTCATGCCTCACTGCTCATGAGCATTATTAAATATTCTCTTGGTTCCTCAGAAGGTTGTCTTTGAAGTTGCCACATGGAACATTTTTCTGTATGAAGAATGATTCTTCACAAAAAAACAATATTCATGTAGCTACCAGATAAAAAGAGATAAAAACTTACACGTAGCTCATCAATTGCTCACTGGCCTTGGGTTATGAGATTATTTTGACCAAAATATGCTTGTCTCCTTTTCAGAAGTCAACTTTGACAAATAGCCAACCAAATCCTATTGACCATGTAGACATACTGAGCCTAGAAAAATTAAAACCCATGCTTTCCACTTGTCACATGCTGAGGTCACATCTTTCTCTCTACACTGTTTTCGCCTACCATGTCTTTGGTGTTTCAAAAGTTCAAGAAAAATCATGACTCAGTATGTTCACAATTGTTGTTACCCTTGTAAGTTGAACTGAATTCTATGAATGCAGTTGAAGAGTTTCCAGATATGGCAGGTTTGCTTGTTAACACCTTGCCCCCGATGCAGTGTGTTTTTACAACCTTTTGCACCCATTTTGTGTAAGTCACATAGCACAACTCTCCACAATCACAGACAGAATCCACTCTGAAGCCATACCCATGACTAACTAGAAACATGTCGCCCGTGCATTTGTAACATCAGCATAGAACTGATTATCTTTAAGGAATTAAGCAGCATGTTTTCTAGTGATAAAACTAGAAGCTAATAGCCTTGTCTTAACAGACACTTCAGTTACTAAGTTTTATATTTCCTGAGTTCTACATGGTTACAAAGAAACATATAAAATGAAATCATCTTTATAAAGACACTATAGATATAATATATAGTGTCTTTATATGTATATATGCGCATATATACATATGTATATATGTGTACATATACATATGTGTATATGTATATATATGCCAATGATTGAGTAGTATTAATTTCATCTAGTAGTTAAGAAAGTTCAGTAGAAATGCAATATCATTTCTGCAGCTCCAGGATCCTTGGAAGATGCAGGCTTGAATGCCTCCCAGTCCGGTTAGCCTCTCAGTTCTAACCTGTCCACCTTTGTCAAGCAAACAGCTTCTAGGAAGAACAGGGAAAGAGGGCCTGGGAGAGTGCAAGTGAGGTCCCAACTCTGCCTTCCTCCTGATGGAGATGGATGTTTCTCTGCACAAAAAGTGAGTGTGGAGGAGGACAGCGTGGGAGAGGCCTGAGACAGCAATCAGATTGCCCCAGCAGGCCTGTTCTCGGAACCCAAGCAGTCAGTAATGACTAAAGAGGTGGGTGGAGGCCATCTGCCATCCATTAGACTTAAGGACGGAGAAAAGAATGGGAGGAGTATCCAGAGGTGACTGACAACTTGTGAACTATCACAACATTGACCAATATGTACAGAGAGTCCTGCAATTTATACCACTCATGGGATGTCAACACTTAAGGCACACAGCAACTGGTGGCTACAGAGGAAAATTACCACAAGCTTAGTGGGACACCATCATTCAGCACAAAAGGGAAAACAGACCAGCAGAATGAGCCTTCGGGGTATGAGATAGTCTGGAGGGGAAGGATAACAACATGACCAAACATAAAAGAAGAACACAAGAGCATATCAGTGCTCTAGAAAAGCATGAAACAAGGTTCTAGAAACAGAACGCATCATTTCTAAGCAAAAGAAATGTTCTAAAGAAAAGTTGATGATACCTGAATTTGAGAGTAAACTGACTGGCTCAAACTTTCCAATGATTTCTCTTCTTATTCAAAATAAAACCGTAATTTCTTGCCATGGTTCGAAGGCCCACTGTGATCTTGCATTGCACTGTTCATTGACACAGTAGGTATAATCATGCCTCCAGAACTTGCACTTGCTTTCTTCTAGGCCGGATACCCAATGTCCTGTTGCCTCATTTTATTCAGGTCTTTGTTCAACTGTCACCTGATTGGATTGTCCTTGGTGTCCCTACCTAAAGCTGCTGCAGTCATAATTTCCCCAAATCCTGACCCATCCTATCTGTACAGTAAGCATCATCATCTGATATATGAAGTCTGTTCCAAAAAAGCCCAGCCATTATTAATATAATGAGGACAGTTTGCATGACTTCAATGTAACCACAGCCAATGAGAGTAGACTGGAATGCACATGTGTGAACAGTGATGACTTCACTGTACTAGTCAGTGGGGGTGGTAGATGCCATTGAGTGAGCATGTGTACTGTGTGGCTGTTGCATTCAAAATGACTGAGTAGAGCAACAAATTGGCATCAAATTTTGCATTTAAGCTTGAATGTTCCTCTGCAGAAGCCATTCAGATGATTCAGAACACTGCAGTTATGGCATTTGGTGACTGGCAGCTTTATCACAACAACACACCACATCCTACATCATGTCTCTTGTAGAATTTGTTGGTGACATATCAAATGACCCAGGTGACTCAGCCCCCCTACAGCCCAGATTTGGTGCCCTGTGACTTCTGGCTTTTCCAACAACTGAAAGTCAATGAGATTCAAGAAAATACAACAGGGCAGCTAATGGTGATTTGGAAAACTACGTGAGGTCCCAAGATCCCTACTTTGAATGAGACTGAGGTATCAGTGTCCTACGTACAATAATACCTTCTCCTATCTTCTTCAGTAAATGTCTCTATTTTTCATAGTACATGAATGGATACTTTCTGGACAGACCTCTTCTTATCCATTTAAAAATTTATCTCTCTTCCCACCAAAAGAATATATTCTCTATAGCCATGTCTGTTTTATTTACTTCTAAATCTCTAGCACCTAGAATAATGCTTGGTATGTGGTAGATTGCCAATAAATGTGTTGAATTAATAAATAAATAAGTGAATGAATTGTGGTGTAAAAGTATCGATTAAAATTAGTCTCCCAATGTCCTCACTTGTTGATCTCTGTTAAAAAGTGACGTGAAGCATTGTGTAAAGGAATTCCTACATTACTGTGTGTATATATGAGAGTGCTGAAATAGTGGTGTCAAATATATCAAAAAGCAGTAGCGAGGAGGCAAACATTTAGCACTATAGTGAGCTGCATTAATTGTTCACAATCATTTGCTTCCTTGCACCCACCGCATGCTTCCTTGTAGACAGATTGCCGTTGCCTACCTCATTAACCTCAGGCTTGATTATGGGACTTGTCTGGCCAGTGGAATGGGAACGGATGTGACTTTGATGCAACTGGGCACCAGCTTGGAAGGTAATTGCTGATCTGGTCTGAACTTCTTCCTCTGAGAACTTCACCATGAGAACGGAATGTTTATGATAGCAGCTTATCAACTTTCCTTTGCCAAAAATAGTATATTCTGCTGTTAAAAAAACACTATCGCTGGTCAAAATATGGATCTCTGCCTTCAGGTTTTATTGTAATTTTGTTATCATTCACTTTAATTTCCTGCAGCTAACCTTGGAGTCTCTAGCAAAAATACTCATTCAAATTCTTGGGGTTTTGCTATAATGTGTGGATACAACAATAGTGCTCTTTATAGAGAAGAACTTTAAAAATTAAAACCGTTAAGGTACTTTACAAGGGATATTATCTCTATAGATTAAAATATAAGTCACTGACTGAGATCTGTTGTGTTGCCAAGAATACATATTTGCTAAATCCATTCTCCTCTGTAATCCCTTCCTGGATCACTCTAGCTGCATGGGTTTCATCTTTCTTTGTCCTTATAAACTCATTATCGGAGAACAGCATCAGGGTTTGCACTTGATGGCCTGGTGTTTGGTTAGTCTGTCTGCTTCCCCGGCCCAGTTCAAAGCCCTGGGAATGAAAAGCCCCTGTTTTTGGTTCCTTCCACTACACCACATTTTCTGGCCTATTGTAAAATGAGCTTACTAAATTTGTCAAACACTTTCCTAGGGGATGTTACACGCAGAGCCTCATTACGTCACACAACAGCCCTGTGTGATGGGTATTGTTACTACAGCCATCTGTTCCAAATGGAGAAACTGAGTCATGGTCAAACCAGAGATTAATCTTAAACCACCTGATTCCAAACTCCCTCCTCATCTCATTACTGCCTATAACCATGGAACAGAGGTCCGCCGAGCACCTGGGAGCAGAGGAAGAGAATCAGATTTCAGAGTCATATCCTAGTCCCTCCATTGTAATGTCTCCTTTTCCTGGAAAACTAAAGGGTATTAAATAACTGAAAGGATGTCAAAGGTAATAGAATTAAATTAATTCAAGTCAAGTTTATTGAAGGTAATTTTAAAGTTGAATTCCACTATCTGGCATTCAAGTTTCAAAAAAATTTTTTCTTTTAAATTTGGGGATAATTTTAGACTCAGAACAAATTGCAAATATAATAGAGAGTTTTCATATAACCTTGCCTCATCTTCCCAAAACATTAAAATCTTATCTGACCGCAGCACATTGTTTTATTTTAGGGTTGTTCTATTACAGTTGTCCCGATTTTCCCCACTGCTCTCCCCGGTCCCACTCACACCCGCACAGACACAGTCAATGGCCACCCCATTGTCCATGTCCAGGGTCCATTTGTCCATGTTCCTTGACTAGACCTTTCCCCTTCTTTCCCCCTCTCCTCCCCCCTCTGGTGGTAACTGACATTTATAAAACACTATGTTGCTTTTGGATGTTATATTTCGTGGAAATGTACATGTCCCGTTTTCTAAAGTTGTTTAAAATTTGTAGATGGGCTGAACTGTTGCTAGGAAACCACTTCTTACTACTAGTCACATTCCTGTAAGAGAAAAACCATTAGAGTTCCCAAATAGATTTTTTTCATTCTTGTTTTTGTTTTTAACTACACAACTAACACTGTAGAGTTGTGCCCTATCCATGGATCCTCAGACATGGAAATGACCTTAAAAATACTGAGTATGACCCCTCATGCTATCCAATGATATTAAATGCTAAGAGATTTGCCCACCAGCACACAGGAAATTTGTGATCTGGCCTGGATTAAATCTTGTGTATTTCCAACCAGCGTGCTTCCCCTTCTACCCCATTGTCTTCTCACAAGTGGAAAGAAAGGCATAGGTACAGACTGACTTCTGAGAAGAAGCAGAGACCCCAAAGGCATCCAGCTTCAGAATCAGATCGGGATTAGGTTAAATAGGAACTGATAACATGTAAAGATCAGTGAGAGAGTTGCTAATTACGTATGATATTGACAATTTTTCAATTTTTCATTTTAGATTTGGTAATATGTAAAATGTAAAAATGTAAAAATTACTTTCATTCAAAGAAATCTTTGATGAGTATGCTGAACTATATTAACTAGATATGTAGTCTGATAATATTTAAATCACAGGGAAGCCCTGAAATGTAATAGATGGATACATACTATACTGGGCCAATCATTTAAAGATGAATAAAATTCACGAATTTTAAACCTGTAAACCTAAATTTATAAGAATCATCCCTTTATCCATTTTTAACCCATGTAATTTCTGATTTGTCTGTATATTAACCCAACTCTTCTCTGATCTACCTACTACTTATAATCTCTAGCTAATAGTTTCATAACTGACTAAACCCTTTCATATTATTTTTCTGTATAAGTCTCTCACCATTACCAAGAGCCCTTTGGGAAGAAGCTTGTTTTTAATGATTTTCTTGTCCAAGCTGGCCACAGAACAGGTGTTCGGTATATAAGTCCAGAATTGTTTTGACGATGGTAAGACAGAGAGGTTTTATGTGTTCCAGCAGAGAGCATTTTATTCCATGTAAACCCTGAAAATCTTCTATCAAGGCATTCGCAGATAAGTTTAATAAAAATTATCTTGAAAAAGACATTCACAGAAGAGAAAATTAATATTCTGAAAGGGTCAATAAAATAGGACTAAGCGCTTAACAATGAGTCATCAGTAATTCATGCGCAGAGTCGCTGTACAAAAGTTACCTGCTCTGCAAGGTGCCTTATCATTTCAGAAGGTCAATGAGGAAAGCTCTAGGCTTGCCTTTAGAGAGACTCCTTTGCAGCCTGGGCTGTTCTTCCAGCACGTTGTATGACCTTGGGGAACATCCATAATTTCTTTGGGCTTCATTAAGGATCAATCTCTAGCCGTACTTCTGGATTTAAAATATTATGATTTTATTTAAGTTCTAAAACCATTCTTTACTTATGCAGAGGTTGAGGGGATTTAATGTATAGCAGAGCTTAGAAAATCAAATGTTTTAGATTATTTCAGTTTCCATATAACATGACCCTTATTTTACATTAATTTGTTCCAGATATAAAAACTAGTAAGTTTTTATTTTTTAAAGGTTTTAAAAAACACAGAAGCTGGTGTCGGCTGACCTGAATCTAAGACCCTGCATGACCCTTAAAGTTCTTAGAACTTGAAGAAACTACTTCACTCTCTGTTTGCTTGTTTTCTTATCTATAAACTAGTGCAGATGGTGGTGATGGGGCGTGTGTCATTATAATCAATATTCTCTAAAGACTTTTCCACATTTTTATTATGTCTTAGAAAAATGATATGACATTTCAACACAACCCCTGTCTGAAGAAAGAAGAATAAAGAAAACCAAGGATTAAATATTATAGTGAAAGAAAAGAGTATGAGTCTGCATCACTCACAGCTCCACAGGGGACTGGAAGGTGGGAGGTGGGGATGGGGGGCCCTAGGGTCCCCAAAGAAGAGAGGCTCCAAGGTGAAACTGGAAATACCAGAAGGGCCAGGCCGTGGGGGAGAGATGGGAAAGTGCTCTCTGGAGGTGAATTCCTGTGCATAAATTCCAACTCAGTCCTTGCTATGGACTGAAATGTTTGTGTCCCCTAGATTCACGCACTGAAGCCCTCGTCCCCAAGGGCACGGTGCTGGAGGTGGGACCTAGGGAGGTGATAAAGTCACAAGGGCAGAGCCCTCCTGGTGGGATTAGTGCCCTACTAAGAACACACAGGAGACATGAGATCTCTCCCCACTATGTCAAGGCAGAGCAGGAAGGCAGCTGTCTGCAAGAGAGCCATTCCCAGGAACCAAATCAGTTGGCACCTTGACCTTGGTCATCCCAGCCTCCAGAATGCTTACAAGTAAACTTTTCTTGTTTAAGCCACGTAGTTTAGGGTACTTTACAAAGGCAGCCCAAGCTACAACAGTCCTCCATCAAGGAAGCCACTGTGCTTTGTTTTGTTTTGCTTTGCTTTGCTTCCCATCTAACACTTTCATATCTAGCCCCGCCTTTTCTTCTGAAGTATGGATCCATGTGTCTGTTTTTATTGCGATCTCTCAAAGCCATTTCAATCTCAAAATGTCCAAAGTTATGGTGACTTATCTTCTCAAACTTGTATTTCTATTGCCACAATTCACCCAGATGCTCAAACCCTAAATTCCTACCTGTTTTTTTCTCTACCCGCATCCACCCAACATCCAGCCCGTAAGAGTCCACCCCTGCAGATGTCTTGCATGTGTTTACTTTCCCCATCATCATGGCTGTCCCCTTGTCAAGGTCACTCTTGCCTGGACTATTTCAACAAAAGCTTCCATTCCTTCATTACATTTTAGATTTGGTAATATTTAAATTGGATATGTTTTTATTTTTTAAAAGTTTTATTTATTTTTAGAGAGGAAGAAGGGAAAATGAAAGAGAGGGAGAGCAACATCAATGTCTGGTTGCCTCTAATGTCACCCTCACCACCACCTGGGGACCTGGCCCACAACCTAGGCATGTGCCCTGACTGGGAATCGAACAAGCAACCCTTTGGTTTGCAGGCTGGCACTCAATGCACTGAGCCACACCAACCAGGGTGGATTGCCTGTTTTTCAGAGTAATTTTTGATTACCAATCACAATCCATTCTCTCTCCAACAGACAGAATAACAACAGACAGAATAAACTTTAAACCATATAACTAAGAGTGTCCTTATGATGACTACACCTTGCAGGGGATTCCCAGTGCATGAGGTTTACCACACCCCACAAAATCCCTTATCACTTAGCAGGGGGCTCTCGCAACATCTTCCTATGGGCTGGCTCTATTCTTGAATTGCTTCCCCCTAGGAATCCACAGATTCCAGCATGAACCAATCTTATTGCCCCCTTAGGGTTTTTATACAAGCTTTCTCTATGCCTTCTGCCTGGCATGCTTTTGCCCTTCCTTTCTCTCATCCCTTATCCCATTTGTCTTCATATGGCCAGTTTCCCTTCTTCTTTTAGGGGTCAGTTTGATACCAGCTCCACAGAGAAGCTGTCCCCTACCACCCTACTGGAATATAGCTTCCCCTAAGTTACTACCTTGTTTCCTTCACAGCTCTTCCTAGCATGGGCAATTGTTTATTTTTAATCTTTCTTCTCCCCTCCCCCCAGAACACTGACTCCCCATAGGAGAAAAACAAATATCTCATTAACCATAGTTTCCCAATACTTAATCCAGTGTCTACAATATGATGGAAAACATGGTAAATATTTTTTAAAATAAATACATTGTCAGGAAATCTTCCCATAGAAACCAATGATAAAACTATAGTCATTTTCTCATATTAGTTTTTTGTTTGTTTGTTTGTGTGGCCAGATTTACTCCCCAAACAGAGGAACCCTGAAATGAGATAATGGTGTAACTGTAGTTGATGTGTTTCTGATTTGTACTTATAATTTTATTTCTCATGCCTCAACAATTTCTTAAAACTGTTTCATCTAGCTATTAGACTCTATTTTATGTTTAAAACATTTGAAGAATCCAACATTAGTATTGTCAGTATTACTTGATGCTTTTCTTTTAAAAAATAAGTTTGGAGTTGCAAATAAGGGTCACCAATGAATTATACTCTGAAAGTTCTGAGAATAATATTGGGTACATTGAGCAGAAGTATATATGGCATTAATGGGCATATAGGACCATGTTCCATTAACATTCATACCACTTATAATTTCTCATGCTATGGAATTTACTTCTTTAGAATAAAAATCAAGTTTTTTATGGAGACTGTGCAATCAAATTAAACTTGCTTTAATTTGAATTTTAAGTTATTTGATGTAACTCAACAGAATAGTGTTTCCAGCAATAAAAAGTAACATTTTATTAAAGAATTTTTTGAATAAAGTTGTATCTGTGTTCATGTTATCATAATTCATTCTAGACCACCTTTTATTCTCAGTGGGTCAGTTTTTATATCCTGCTGCAAATGAAAAACAACTAGGATGAAAAGAGTAAAAAAAATTAATCTTCTGTTCAAAGCAGGGTACCCGTGAGTAGAACTATTTACCTTTGCTTAATAATTTTGTCTGTGCTTTCAAACCAGGTGATTGGATTTATACAAGATAATACTTTCACCTGAATTAAGAGCAGCTAGTATCACAGATAATTCTATTGCATGAAGTTTCCTTAAAAAAAAAAAACAAAACCTAACATTTAAAAAAAGCTACCAATTAAAATCAGTACTCAGAGTAAGTTGCAGAAAACTGTTAAGAATTAATTAACTCCTGTAGTCGAAGTAGGAGCTGATTATGAACTGTAAAAACAGGGGAGACTCTGCAAAATCTGCCCGAGGCATCTCATACACCAGTGATAATAAGTAGTCAGAGGAAATTTGCTTAAATTAGTCTATTTATATGTGGTGGGAAGGGGGAAAGCACTACATCTATCATTGTTCTAAGTAACTTGATTTTAAAATAGAAAGAATTCAACATATTTTTAGCCATTTAGTGTGCAGGGCCCAGAATTAAACTTGATCATAGATATCTATAGATTCTAGAATGTAGCCTAATGCAAGGCAGGAAGTATTCTCAACACAGCAACCAGAGTCACCCCCATGAATCACAAGTCAGACCCCAGTAGTCTGCTGCTCAAAATCTCACCATAGCTCCTCCTCACTCAGAATCAAAGCCATACTCTTTAAAGGGAACATTGAGGTCTTCTGTGATCTGCCAGCACCCACCCCATAACCTCTCCCAAGCCACAGCTCAGCCCCTGTGCTTCTGACCACACCTCCTCCCCTCTCACCCCCCACCAGCCATGGTGGTCTCCTTGCTGCCACTTGAGTATTGCAGGCAGATGCCCACCAGGAAAACTTTACTCCAGCTGTCTCCTCTGCCTGGAATGTTCTTCTCCCCATAATCACAAAGCTAATCCACACTTCCTCCAGGTCATTGCTCAAACATCATCTTCCTTCTCGAGGAAGACTATCCTAACCACCACACTGGAATCTGTACCCTGCCTCCCATACTCTAAACCCACACTCCTGCCTCTCCTTCTTCCTTTTACCTGCACGGTGCTTATCAGCTCTCCAACAGGCTGTGTAATTTACTTCTTTATTGTATTTGTTGTTCATTTTCTTTCTCCCCTTATTAGAATATAAGCTACATGAAGGTAAGATTCTTTCCTATTAAAAAGGACTCATGGACATGGACAACAGTGTGATGATAGCTGGGGGAAAGAGGGACTAAAATGGTAATGGGAAAAATATATAATAAGGATTAAAAAATCTTCCCTGTTTTATTCCCAAACACCATGGAACGTGCCCAGTCTGCAGAGGGCCTTCAGGACACATGCGCTCAATGAATGAAATGTTAAGCCCATGATATTTCCCCAGTAGAAGTTCAGTCTGTGGGAGGAAGATGTAGCCGGAACCAGGACTAGAGAAACCAGAGAGCATAGAGAACCCTAGGGAAACCTGAACTTGAACAAGCTGGCCTGGAGTGGCTGGACAAGGAAAGTCTGAAACTTAAAAACTCCTAAGTTAGCCAAAGCTGGGCTTTTCCTATGATTCTTTTCATTTGTATCCTACATTCTGCTTTTGATATCAGGATGTCTGAAGTAATATTTTTGACATATTTTCTGTGAAAGTATGGCAAATGGCTTCTGAGAGAAAAAGAGGAAAATGAGGCTGTATCCATTCAGCTACAAACTGGCCATCCAAGAATTAGCAGCAGGAGGCCCGAGTCAGTGAGCCATTGAGAACCTGTAGTATTTCTTTCACGCTCTTACTCATGGGAGGCCAATGGCCACTTAAAACTATTTTCTTTCATCCAAATTGGCATTTTGTTCAGAAGTGTGATTTTGTGTGAAGCTTTAAGAGGCTCTCTATCTTTTTTATTTCCCTAATTAGAACCACTGCTCAATCCAGCAGTGGACTTAAAACTTTAAAATCAGGAAAGACTTAGAGCCTACAATCTATAATATGCTCTTGGGATGAAAATTACTCGTTCTCTAATCCTCAACAGTTAGGTTTCGGTCACCTCTTAAAATATCTATAATAAAAACAAACTAAGGTCCTTAGAAATTTCATGAATATAGTAGGCAGGCAACATAAGAAAGAAAAGACTCTCCCATTGGTGACAGAAGTACAACTCTTCTGCTGTGTTGAGAAATTACAGCTTCTTTCATCCCAAATTCCATCCTCTCTTCTCTCATCATTGCTTGTCTGTAACTTTATTTGTAAGAACAAAATTGCATAATGTCTTGCATATAAATTTATTTACTTATTGACTTTAGGCAGAGAGGTATGTCAGGGAAGTTTCATTCTATACAGATTCTAGAAACATTCTAGTCTTTGGACTGGTGACTAGGGCCCAACCTAACAGCAATGTGCCATCATGAGCTCTTACTTTCACCTGATTTTTATAAAAAATAAACTGTGTGGCTCAAGTATGTACAAAATGATATCTATGAACCATAAACTACTTAAAGGGATGGACACCTTTATCAGGGAATACTCTAACAACTGGATGTGAATTTACTGTGAAATTTTTATGGTAACCCTGATGTTTTAAGAAGGCAAATGATATAAACTTCCTACTCTGTTCTTAGACAATACTACCAAGTGATAGTTTTATGTAACATGCAAAAGAGTAAATGTTTAGTTCAGCTAGTTAATCCTTTTCAGAGTTCATAATTTTTAGTACCTGACTGAGCTTATTCATAATCATTTATACCCCTAAGATGACACCAGTGTTTGATAAGGTATCATCTAAATTGGAATCACAGTAGATCACATTCAACCAGGTAAGCAGTGAAGGTCATAGCCAATGACTGGCCCTAAATAGGGCCAGGAATTGCTGGAGGAATTTTTAAATGATATTAATCTTATATTTATGAGAAATAGTCAAACCACTTGAACAGAAATGTAATTAATAGGGAATTCATAGTATGCTCATCTTTTAGAATATTCTGAGGTCCCTTTAAAAGATAACTTTGATGTTTATATATTGACTTAGAAGATTTTTTAGTAAAATATTATAAAGTGAATAGCAATACCTCACTAATACTAGTTGCTATGTGTTAAATACCAAACAATTTGATAAGCACTTTTATGTACATTACATCATTGGAACTTTGCATTAAGCCTAACTGGCGATCATATGGAGGGTTAGCAACAGGGGAGTGGGAGGAGGAGACAGGAGTAAAAGGTACAGAGAATAAATAGCATAGATGGTAGGTAGAAAATAGACAGGGGGAGGGCAAGAATGGTATGGAAGGTGTAGAAGCTAAAGAACTTATGACGCATGGACATGAACTAAAATAAAGAAAGAGAATGTGGGTGGGAGAGGGTATGCAGGGTGGAGGGGAATTAAGGAGGGGAAATGGGAAAACTTTAATAGCAAAATCAATAAAATATATATTTTTAAAAGTAGGTACAATTTTTAAAAATTTTGGCATGTTGATCTAAATAGACCCACCCTAAAATCAAGTCCCCGGTCAGATGGCCCTGTGTCAATGGAATGGAGAAATGTCTATGATACCATGAGGCCTTTCTTTCTAACTTTGTAGGCTGGATTACTTTGTTTGTTTGTTTTTAATTCATTTTCTAAATACAGTTTTACAGTTAATATACAACATTAGCTTCAGGTGTACAACATAGTGATTAGACATTTATGTCCTTTACAAAATGAAGGAATTCTATTTTATAAATTAATAAACTAAAGCTCAGAAAGATTAAGTGTCTTGCATAACTTCACTCAGAAAGAGAATGCAGGAGCTTGAATTCCAACCTGGGTCAGACCAAATTAAGAGACTACATAAGAAAGACAGTCTTGAAGACTTCTGCCGAAATGGAGGCATAGGTGGAAACACTGTACCTTCTCGCACAACCAAGTTTAAAGACAACAAAGTTTTAATAACAAAAAAACACAGCCAAAACACAGAAAATCGAACTATACGGAAGTCTGACAACAATGAACCTTTCAGCCAGACCAGTAAGAGGGGCAGAGCCAGCAGCAAAGTGGGTTGGGCAGGAAAGATCTCCGACCCAGGCACACAGGCATCTGTGGGCAGATCCCAGGTGTGGGGTTGCGACAGGCAGACCCAGTGAGGGCACAAAGCGGCAGGCTGACTGTGGTCACACATTCGTGCACAGATAAACCAGCGAAGCAGTGAGCAGTGAGACAGACCGAGCAGGCCCCACTGGCAGGAAGCAGCAGAGGAGGCTGCTATTGCCCCTCTCTGACCCATACAGTGACACATACAGTGTCACAAACCAGCGACCTGGGTGACCCCACCCTGGTGAATACCTAAGGCTTCACTCCTCATATGTAACAGGCTCAAACAGACCAAAACTTGGCTCAAGAAGAACTCAAAGCCCCAGAGCCAATAACTCTAAGTGACCAAGAAATAGCCAACCTATCAGATGCACAGTTCAAAACACTGGTGGTCAGGATGCTCACACAACTGGTTGCTTTTAGTCACAAATTAGAGGAACATATGAAGGCTAAACTAATTGAAATGAAGGGAAACGCACAGGAAACCAATAGTGATGAAGAGGAAACTGGGACTCAAATCAAGGGAGTGGACCAGAAGGAAGAAAGAAATGACCAACCAGAAAAGAATGAAGAAACAAGAATTCAAAAAAAAAAAAATGAGGAGAGGCTTAAGAACCTCCAAGACATCTTTTTTTTTTTAAATATTTTATTATTTATTTATCTTTAGAGGGGAAGGGGGGGAAGGAGAGAGGAAGAGAAACATCAATGTATGGTTGCCTTTTGTGCATCCCCTGCTGGGAACTGGCCTGCAGGGAACCGGCCTGCAACCCAGGCATGTGCCCTGACTGGGAATCGAACCGCGATCGTGTGATTCGCAGGCCCGTGCTCAATCCACTGAGCTACACCAGCCAGGGCTTCCTCCAAGACATCTTTAAATGTTCCAACATCCAAATTATAGGGGTACCAGAAGGGGAAAAGAAAGTGTAAGTCAAAAACTTATTTAAACAAATAATAAAGGAGAACTTCCCCAATCTGCCAAAGGAAATAGACTTTCAGGAAATCCAGGAAGCTCAGAGAGTCCCAAAGAAGTTGGACCCAGGAAGGAACACACCAAGGCACATCATCATTACATCACGCAAAATTAAAATGAAGGAGAGAATCCTAGAATCAGCAAGAGATAAGGGGACAGTCACCTACAAAGGAGTTCCCATCAGACTGTCAGCTGATTTCTCAAAAGAGACCTTACAGGCAAGAAGGCGCTGGAAAGAAGTATTCCAGGTCATGAAATCCAAAGACCTCCATCCAAGATTGCTCTATCCAGCAAAGCTTTCATTTAGAGTGGAAGGACAGACAAAGTGCTTCTCAGAAAAGATCAAATTCAAGAAGTTCATCATCACCAAGCCCTTATTATATGAAATGTTAAGGGGACTTATCTAAGAAAAAGAAGATAAAAAATATGAACAGTGAAAGGACAGCAAACACAATTATTAACAACCACACCTAAAACAAAAGCAAACTAAGAGAACAACTAGATCAGGAGCAGAATCATACAAATGAAGATCACATGGAGGATTAACAACAGAGAAGTGGGAGAAGGGGGGAGAAGGTACAGAGAATAAGTAGCATAGATGGTAGGTGGAAAATAGACAGGGGGGACGGCAAGAATAGTATGGGAACTATAGAATCTAAAGAACTTGAGACACGTGGCCATAAACTAAAGGGGGAGGGAATAGTGGGGGAGGGGTGTGCAGGGTGGAGGGGAATGAAGAGAGGGAAATGAGACAACTGTAATGGCATAATCAATAAAATATATTTTAAAAAAAAAAGAAAGACAGGCTTGAGATATACCAAGAACTACTACTGGTTCTATCTGAAAAGTAGAATGAAAGAGTGGATAAAAAGAAGCCATTTTCATTTTCTATCATCTCCATTATTTACATTTTACAATAAATATGCATGTATTTTTCAAATAGAAAATAAATGTACCAATGAAATAGAAAATAAATGCACCAATAAAAATAATCTTAAAAAACTCCTGTGAGATATTTTTCAATTGTGCTTTTCATCTAGGGAGAGAGACACATGTGCAGTTTCCCAGTCCCTAGACACTGATTAACTTGGGGAGCCCTTCTCAGAGGAAAAGCTTTTCATAAGCTTACAGGTATGTCTCTGCTCCCAGGTTACCTGGAAATGACTGATGGGGTCATGAGCAACCTCCAGTGGGCAAGATCAGAAAAGAAACTGCAACCAGCCAAACAGATAGTAGATACAGTGTGAGACCAATACAGAATCAAGGCACATAGAAACAAAGATGGCAGGCACACACTGAGGCTGGAAGAAGGTCCAAACGTTTTGCAAAGAGCAGCTAGAAAATCTTCAGTTAAGATGAGTCCCAGGTGGCTAGTGCCAGTCCAGGTGGCTATCTGAAGATTCTGAGGGGCGAAGGTTAGACACTCTCAGATGCTTGGCACCCACAACAAGACAGTCTGTAGTCCATCACCAGTTACTTTTATTTCTTTACTTTCCTGGTCTCTTCCACATGACACTGTCTGGCTGTTATTACACAGGATATGGAGCAGACCCAGTCTCTGGCTGAGGCATTACCCCCATGTGGCTATGTACCAGAAGTTAAATTCCTTCAACTTCTTGAACAAATGGTTTCTGAACCATGCTTACACTTAAATGCCTTGTTTCCAGTGCCTTGTCACGTTATGATGCAGAATTAGAAACTTTCCCACAATCCCATCCAGAAAAATGACCATGAATGCATGTACCTTTCATCCAACAGAGAATTACTGAAAGCTGCTCACATGACAAGCATTGTGTTGAATTCTGAGTCTGCAATGGGGATCAGAATACGGAGACTTTGCCGCCAGAAATCTTAAATGTGTAGTGGAAAAGAGAGAGACTAACTGAATGGTTACACAAGTAAAAATTAAATTTCAGTTGTGAAAAGTGACTTTTTAAAAAACAGATACACAGGGTACTATGAAAACAGCTTTTTAAAATATGTCTATATCTGTTCTTGGATTCTTGCTGTCTTGTCGGGGTGAAGGGATTTGCAGGAAACAACTTGTATTTACAAAACTCTGTATTCCAAGGAACTCAAACACTAGAAATATCTGGCTGCTCCCCTCTTGTATGGTGAATACAGGAACAAATGGTACCATGTCCTTTTATTTCCTAGAGAGGAAAAACAAGGAACTGATGGAGGCAGCGATGAACAAGAACTAAACCAACAATTCCTGGGAATCTCCATCACATTCCTGATCTACCAGACAGAGGAACACAAGGAAGAAATCACATAAAATGCCCCCAAACCCTGGGATCACTGGCTTCCTCCAAAGGCCTTCCTTCCTTTCGCAAAGGTATCAAAAGCAAGGTGGTGGGGACCCTAGAAGGCAGAGGGGTCACTAAGGAACATTCCAGAGCAAACATTCTTCACTTGCTCAGCCCCAAACTCCCTTTGAGAAATGGCTCCCTCCCCATTTCTACTCCACACCTCCCACCTCAGACTATTTTCTCCAAGATTTTTTTTTTTATTCAGCTTTATGGATATCCCCAGTCACTTGGAAAAGACCCATCCAAATACTGAGGGCAGGGGGATCTCTTCAACAGTTATCCAGGCGGAGATGTGTTTCACTCTTTAGATTTATTCCACCTAGTGCAAAATAATTTCACACCAGGATCAACATGCATTTCTTTACACTACCTACGTAACCTACTGCCCGGTCCTCATATGTAGCAACTGCAATTAAATGTAAAATATTGGAGCAGTGCCTCCGCTTGGATTCTGCAGTAAAAATATTTGTCCAACATGGTTCAACAAACAGAGGAAAGAAACTCCATAGCAACCGAGACCATGAGAGAAACTTGATAAAAGAACTACATCATAACATTTATGTCTGAAAAACAGACAAATCTGGGAAGAGAGAGTTATGTTTCTCCAACAACCAGTTGTGTTGGCTCCCGTGAGCTCTATTAAAAACAAGGAGAGAAAAAAATGGAGACAGACAGAAATAAAGGACAGAGTAGGGTGCAATGTAAAGGATATCAGGCAAAAATTAGTCACACTGAAGGCAAGGTCACTGGAAGAGAGATGGATCCCAAGTGGACCATGGGCGTTCCTATCTAGTTCTGTCCCTTTCAACTTTTAGATCAGCCACTGAAAACACAAGAGCCAACGGGGCAGTCACATTATGCAAATGAGTACAGTGGCCCAGTTTGGGGAGTTTGGGGCTGAGCAAGTGAAGAATGTTTGCTCTGGAATGTTCCTTAGTGACCCCTCTGCCTTCTAGGGTCCCCACCACCTTGCTTTTGATACCTTTGCGAAAGGAAGGAAGGCCTTTGGAGGAAGCCAGTGATCCCAGGGTTTGGGGGCATTTTATGTGATTTCTTCCTTGTGTTCCTCTGTCTGGTAGATCAGGAATGTGATGGAGATTCCCAGGAATTGTTGGTTTAGTTCTTGTTCATCGCTGCCTCCATCAGTTCCTTGTTTTTCCTCTCCAGGAAGTAACTTGTCTAAACCAGAGTCATAGGCTTCAACCAAGTGGGGCCTCTGGGACTCAACTCCAATCCACTGTAACCAGACGAAAAATGTGCCCCAAAATACGAATTTCCATGTGAGCTACCTCCATCAGTTTCCCTTTTCTGCCATAAAAAAAAAAATTGCCCAAATCTTAGGGGCTTACAACAACACTCATTTATTATCTCACAGTCTGAAGGTCAGAAACCCAGTTACAGGGTGATTCAGCTGGGACCTCTGCTTAGAGTCACTTAAGGCTGAAATCCAAGTATCAGCAAGTTACATTTCCTTCTGGGGGTTCATCAGTTTCCAGGCTCATGCAAATTTGGCCAAATTCAATTCCTCGGGATTATAGAACATAATCCCAATTTCCTTGCTGCCCACATCCCCTCTCGTACTTTCCATGGGGCCTCCCTCCACAACCGTGCATTGAGTCTCTCCAAAGCTTGGCTATCTTATATTTTCCCTGCTGCCCAGGGGGAAAAAGTCTCATATAATTAGAATGGGCCCACCTGGATAAGCCAGCATAATACTGAATTTAAAAGTCTGATCCATAACCTTATTTATATCTGCAAAGTCCCTTGTGCTGTGTCATAAAAGCGTCCTTGGATTCAAAAGATGAGGGTATGGCCACCTTCGGGAGCCATTCTGCCCACCACAGTCCCAAACTTAGAATGTTGACAAAGAATTATTATCACTCCTTAGCCAGATCGGACATGTCTGTGGTCCACATCTTGACTCAGGGATAAAATGTGTGACCTGTACTTTAGGAGAAAAATGTTATCAACAAAACCAATATCATGTAACAGCATTTAAAATAAAATGTCCTTAAATTAACCAGTATGAAGAGAAACATATTATGAAGAAGAAAATGGGTATTTAGTTTTGTGGTCTCTGCTCCTACATGTATTTGTTAATACCACCTATATAGTCAAGGTCCTTTAATATGAACTTTGCAAATACTTAAATAATTAATAATCAATATTTGCTCATACCCTTTCTCTTTTTGTGATACTATTAGAGCCATTACTATTAAATACGCTGTCTAGAAAGCAGTTTAAATAAGTTGTTTTCTCACTGGTCTTGACTTATATAATCGATTAGCTATTCTCTACTGGGTCAGCAGACAGAATTAATATTAATCCATTTGTGTATTCTCATTAATTCTATGGTAAAATGAAGCACAAAACCACAGGAAAGTATATTAGCATTAAAAGTCTTCCTTAACATTCTACTTACATTTTATACCTTCAAACTAAATTTCAGTGTGTTTTTTAAGTGCTAATAATTTTAAACAGAAAACAGTCAGACTGGGGAAGTCCAGCTAGAGAATTACAACATTTCTTCAACTCATCACGGACAGTTGCCTCCAAACATCTCATTTAACAGGAGGCAGGCGTCTCTGCTCAGGAGACAGACCTCGATTTGAGTCCAGGATAGGGGACTCTCTAGTCAGCTAACTCTGGACAAACTGCTAAACAAACTGAGCTTCGGTTTTATCCTCTGTAAAACTGTAAAATAATTTTACCTACAGCTCATAGGTTGTTGGGAGGAATAAGTGTGATGATAACAGAAAGTGTGAGACAATCCCTGCTGCATAGACTAGGCACTATGTTAACATAATTCTGGTTTTATTTCCGATGATAGTTTTGGTTCATAGAGAGCCTACTTACTCAGCCTACTCATTTTCCTCCAGGAAAATCTTTTCTCTAATTTATTTTTAGGTTTCTCTTTAAAATTCAACTTGCCATTATTATTAATTACTATTGCCATTTTTGGGGAACTAACATATTTCCAGATACTAAGTTGAGGACCTACAGTATTATCTCGAGATTGCTTTAGCTAATAATATTCCATCTATAAAAGTAATTACTACATAGCCCAAATAGATTTGACAAAGTTTATGATAAAATGTAAAATGAAAAATGCAAAACTGCACAGAAATACAACTCTGCAAAATATATACAAATATGGACAAGAGTTAAAGACAAATAAAACATAATTTTGTTAGGAATGATAGGTGGATTATTTTCCTTTTTAATAATAGTGCCCATGTGTTCAATTTGAAAAGTCATAAAAGCATCCCTAAGAATTGGTCACAGACTTTTAACAACACATACGGTTGCTAAATACATTTGAAAAAGAAATCATCATTTACAAATAGAATTTCAGGAGTTGAAAGTGACTTTGCAGTTGCATGATCTGGGCAGGCAGTTTTCAAGTTGTGCACAGCTGAGCCCTAGATGGGCCATCGCAGTGCCTGGGCCGTAATTACATAGCATGCTTGCTGTGAAGGACAGAACAGTCAGAGCCCCAGGCTCGCTTCCTCAGCACAGTTTCACTCTTATTTGGCTGATGTGTTTATATACTGTTTCATCACAAGAAATGTTTCCACCGGTCAAGAAAACAAACAAAAATATAAAAAATCCCCCCTGTAGAAAATAGTCATACTCAGCAAATATTACATTTGCTCTCCTAGATTTCTCAGCTTTCTTCCTTTCTCTTACTGTCTCTTACCAATGGCATGCATTGTCCAATCTCTCTCTTTTAATGACGGGACAAGAAAGCCTGTGAGAAAGACTGACGTTCACAACTGTTCAACTTCAAAAGAGGGAAGCCTCCATCGACTGGTTCCTGAGGGACTAGGTAGAGCAGGGTCTTCTGCTTAACCGCAGGGGGCATGAAAAATGATTGAAAAGTTAACTTTTTTGTATTAAACTCCTGAGTGCATAAGATGACTTACTACTTCTGGATGACCCGATTCATCTATATCAACGCATCCCATTTTATATGAAGTAACAAGGTTGCTGATGATAGAAATGAGTGGTGCAAGGGCACTGAGGTCTAGACCGAACGCCAGGTCTCCTGACACCCCAATGCAAAGCTCTCACTACAACAATCTATAAGGCCTTAGTGACCATGACAGAATAATGAGCCATGGCACTGGGGGTAGACTTAAAAATCACCTATTTCAAACTTCTCTATATTCGTGATGACAGAAGTCCATCCAGATATTAGTGAAAACAGTGATGGAGAAACACCGTGTCTAGGGTCAGTCCATTCCTGTCGGGTATGTGTCACTGTTAGTAATTCCTTTTCTAAAGACATGGCATTGGAGATAGTGCAGCAAGGAGAGTGAATTCAACCATTAGTTTTTAAGGCCTCACTAAGTGGTAAACACTTAGCAAAAACAGAACATAAGCACTGATGAACAAGCATACGCATGATACTCATTCTTGACAAGATTGCTGGCTAATGAAGTGACATATACATATTATATGTATATGTATATATACATGTATATATATGATATACATATCACATAAATGTAATACATACATATATGTGAAATAGTCACAAATATAAATCTATGATTATAAATGTTGATAATACTGTAAATGAAAAACCACAATATTGAGGACTTCCGCCAAGATGGAGGTTTAAGGTGGATGTGCCTGCCTCCTCACACAACCAAGTTTAGAGACAACTAAATATTAGCATCAGAAAACACAACCAGAACATGGAAAACTGAACTTTTCGGAAGTCCGCTAACAACAAATTCTTCGGCCCGACCGGTAAGTGGCGAAACCGGCATCGGGTGAGGAGTTACAAAGGAGTCGACCCGGGCGCGGAATCCAGACACGCGAATCCAGTCGCACGGGTTCCAAACCCAGGATTGGACCTAGTGAGCAACCGAGCGGCCCACCGGGTGAGCGACTACGGAGGAGTCAGTGGGGAGGCGGTGGCAGCGAGTTGACTGAGGTTGCATGGTTGCACGCGGGTGAGGGAGTGAGCGCTTGGACCGGCGGCGGCAGCAGCAGCGGGGGCGCCGCCGCCATTTCCCCGCTCTGACCACGCCCCCACATACAGCGTCACAACCCAGCGACCTGGGAATCCAAGGCGCCGCTCCTCCCACTTAAAGGGCCAGAACAGACCAAAAATGTCGCAGGAAGACCTCAAAGCCCCACAGATAAATCTAAGTGACGAAGAAATAGCAAATCTCTCAGACGCACAGTTTAAAACACTGGTCATCAGCTTCCTCACAGATCTGGTGGACTATAGCCACAAATTAGAGAAACATATGAAGGCTAAATTAAGGGAAATGAATGGAATTCCACAGGAAAACCATAGAGATGAAAAAAAAACTGGGACTCAAATCAATGGAGTGCACCAGAAGGAAGAAGAAAAAAATCATCAAACAGAAAGGAATGAAGAAATAAGAATTCAGAAAAATGAGGAGAAGCTTAGGAACCTCCAGGACATCTATAAACGCTCCAATATCCGAATTATAGGGGTACCAGAAGGGGGAAAGACACAACCACCAATGGAAAAACTATTTGAACAAATAATAAAAGAAAATTTCCCCAATCTGGCAAAGGAAATAGACTTCCAAGAAATCCAAGAAGCTCAGAGAGTACCAAAAAAGTTGGACTCAAGAAGAAACACACCAAGGCATATCATAATTACATTAGCCAAAATTAAAATGAAGGAAAGAATCCTGGAAGCAGCAAGAGCTAAGGGGACAATCACCTACAAAGGAGTCCCCATCAGGCTGTCAGCAGATTTCTCAAAAGAGACCTTACAGGCAAGAAGGGGCTGGAAAGAAATATTCCAAGTCATGAAATCTAAAGACCTACAACCAAGATTGCTCTACCCAGCAAAAATTTTCATTTAGAACGGAAGGACAGATAAGGTGCTTCTCAGATAAGAGCACAAAAACAGGGGACCCAGCTCAGCTCCAGGAGTCCTAAGGAGAGGAAGAAGAGGGAGGTGGCAGGAATAACCTGTACGCGCACATTTCTGGTATCCCCACCTCGAGAGCTTACAGAGTGTCATTTGCTGAAGTGGGAACACTGGAAGAAGACCTGGTCTTGACAAGTGAAAGGAGGTGAAGAAAACATGGATTTCATTTCAAAACATCTGCAGTCGGAGGTATCAGTACAACTCTCACACATGAAAAGGATACATGAGCATGTTAGGAATCTCTGAAAGAGTATGTCTATAGAAAATCTGAAAAAAGACCAAGCTGGGCAAGAACAGCATATTCACGCTGCTGGAAGCACAGACCCTCCCTGCCCATTCACTTTGGAGCTATTCACAGCACAGGCAGATGGTTGCAGCTGTGGCTCCTGTCCCCTCTGCTCTGACACTTGCCAGATGGTGTCATTCTCTGGGTGATCTTTACTCGGGAGCCTCCCTGTCTGAGTCAGGAGCTGGAGGTGATTGGCCTTTTCATTCACACCCATCTCCTGCTATCACTTCGGCCTGCCGTGTCCCAGTACCAAATGAAGCGCTCCCCTCCGAATTTTAGAATCCACCAAAGCATTATGACCCATGATAGTATGCCTCAGCCTTTTTGAAAGCCCCTAAGGAAATTACCCAGCTAACACGATTGTCAGTCAATTATGATTTGCTTTTTTTTTTCTAAAGAAAAGAAAAGCCTTCAAAGGTTTGCAGTTAGAAAATTGAGAGGGAAGTCTCCGGAATCTGAATTGATAGGCAAAACCATGAAATTCAAATGTACCAAAAATCTGAGTTACAGAAGGAAGCCACCATCAGTGACTAGCCATGTGGCTTTGAGCAAGTGACATACTCATTTGAGGTCTAGGTGCTCTTGTCAATAAAACTGAGATAAAGACCAGTTTGGGGTTGTGGTGATGACTCTCATTAATGTAATTGCTTATGTATGGCACTTAGAAGCTTAATACACGTAGTATCCACATTATTTTATACCTTGACCTGTTTGTACTTGATAGTACAAAAAAGAACAGCCACCGTTTACTAGGGACCAGACTGCGTACCAGCGCCTTCTTCACTGCTTTACGACTATCAGCTTATTTAATGTTCGCAAAACTCTATGAGGTATTTACTATTAACCATCTCAGTTTCTTTTTCAGATGAGAACACCAAGCAGAGAGCTGCTTGCCTGAGGAACACAGATGATAAAGGAGGCTACTGATCCCAGCAGTCAGCCTTCAGAACACATACCCATCCATTAAGCCGTAGCACCAAAGATGAAAGCCTAGAATACAACTACAAAGCGGATAGAGAGATGTGTTTGTATATCTCCTTTTTCCCAGGCAATGTTAACATTAGAAAATGTTCCCATGAAATTGCAAGTGCATCCTTCTTCTGCTGGGCTATAGAGGGAGAAATCTGTGTTGTAGAGAGAGACGGAAGAGCCGAGGCAAAGGTTTGCAGGAGATTAGCGGGCAGGGTGGTTGTTCGGATGAGCCAGAGACAGCCTGACGGCTTTGAGGTATAGTCGGAAGCATACTGGACTAGAAGTCGGGAGACCTGTCCCCTAGTTCCAGCTCTGCCACTAAAAAGCAATGTGATGTGGCACCTTACATAACCTATCGCACCTCCTTGCTGTCCTCGTCTGAGGAAGGAGTTGGGTCTAGCATCTAGACCAAATTAATTTATAATGATAGCCTCTAAAGATCGCCCCAAAGTCTAATTCTATCATATTATTGTATTAAAATGCAGAAACACCATCTTCGGCCACAAGGACCACCACCAAGATCTTTTCCATCTTCGTAATAAGGTATTTTTAATTAAATTTTTCATTAAGTTTAATGAATGCGTGTTGTAGCATTTAATTTTAAAAAAAAAAAACTGAACTGACATAGTTTTGACCCAGCCTGGGGAACCGAGTACATGTGTTTCAGTTTGTGACACCCAGCCAGCGGTGGGACTCTCGGGCCAGCCTGTGCTTGCCCACGAACTGCCTCGTCCTGGCCAAAAGGGATGATTCCCACATTCTTTTCCTGGTATAAAATTATTCCCGGTCGAGTTTCAACCAAGTGAATAAACTTTTGGAAGCAAGTGTGCTATATGTATTTAACCACTTTTTAAAAGCATCTCACAAAAACATCCACTGCTTTCTGACAAAACAAAGCCCTGAGGCTTCACAGTGGGTGACACTGTGAAGCGTAAGTCTATCGGTGACGGACAGAACCCCTCCGGGGACGGCTCCTTCTCTAAAGACGCGTGGCTAAGTGGTGGCTAGAAGTTCCAGGGTTCGGCCTCCTGACTCTCCAATTTGCCTGGGCAGGAAACTTTCTAGCACGAGTAATTAGTACCCTCTAGACATCTGCTTCCCTAAGGGGGTGGGGAGAGGAATACAAAAGCCATGGAAAAGTTAAATCTAATTATTATAATTTCCATTTCTGGGGCAAGGCCTTTTCATAAATAATTATGTATTAGTGCAACCCTGGCAAACTTCAAGCACTGGCCCTATCATTCATAATAATGAGTAGATTTATAACCCACGAGCTCATTAGCTATAGAAGGCTAATTAGGACTTTAACTAAAAAACACCACGCGAACTGCTCACTAAGGTAATCACGGCATCTCGGCTCTGAAAACATCCACTTCTTACCAAATGAACTCCACACGCAGAGCCCCGTGCAGGGGTGAAGCAGAACCCGCAGCACCGGGGAAGGGGGTTAACGGTTCTCTACGCAGTGGCCCCCCAGGTGGAAGTAGGTTTCTGTCTTACTTAAAACAGGAGTGAGTGGAGGTCATGGCAGAATGAAACGTTATAAAGAGCCGAGCAGAGGAATGAGAAAGACCCCGGGACTTCTTCTGGCTGAAACACCACCCGCTTTCTCAGCCCCGTACCCTTCCATGTAGTATGAGAACACTGAACGAAATGCTTCCGAAGTCTGTCTCCAACCCTCCCAGGTGACAGAGAAGGACACACACAGAGACACATTTCACCTCCTGGTTAGTAAGGTGTATTTACTTCATTAAATTTTATGTTATTCGTTTTATACATGCAGTCCACTTACACCTGTAGAAGATACAATCTTCTGGGAAGCGCCTTAGAATAGGTAGCATCACTATGCTATCTTAGAGATGAAGAAACTGGGCCATGTGAAGAGGTTGAACAATTGGCCCAAGGTCACAGAGCTAGTGGTTCTCAACCCGCATGCCACAGCATACGGGTACTTCTTCACAGCCAAGTGCTAATTTCAGCCCAAGTGTGATCACAGCCAAATGTTGATCTGGGTATTAATTTATTTATTTTCATGACAACTGGCATGTCCTATTACTGGATGTCTGTCAGGAGAAGTAGCTATTTCAGTGCCCCATGTGATATGGTGATTTATTTTAAAGATAACTGTCAATACGTAAAATTATATTGTTGATTTTTTTTGCCTTTTTATATTTTACCTTCTGTCGCTGAGTGGAAAACCCATGAAGGCAGACTTTTCTCCAGCTTGTACATTATTCTATCTCTAGAACAGATAAATAAAGGAGAATCTCTTTTCTCTGTGGTTTGAAGGTAGATTAGATTTGAAGAAACAAACTATGAAGAAGAAAGCTAGGAAATAATTAAAATAACAGTGCCAAAATATCCATGTTCTGAAAAGCCCTAAAAATTTTAGTCACGTCTCCTTAACTAAGAAATCTACCTATATGAATTAGTTCTTTACCAACCCTACCAGAATTTTTCTCATTTTCTCTTCATAAGAAACTACTTTTGCTTATACATCACAGCCGTTTCTGACTCTGCCAAGCCCAGCTCCCTGCTAACCTCTGGCTACCTCATAACTTTGCCTTTTCACCTGCTTTCCTTCCCATCTAAAAAATGTTCTCTCCTCTTGATATAAATCCAGGAAATAGATTCCTCTTTCTCAGTCCAGCTGATAACAGATGAATTGAGATGATAGGAACAGGACCGGAAAATTGGAAAAAATGAACATGCCCAACATGTGAGATTAGCTCGCTACAAAACATGTGCACTGTGAACTATGCACAACTAGCCGAGACATACTGTAGAGGAGTGTAAATGACACGTTCACGTGTGGAAAGGGGAGGCCAGGTTGTAAATTCACCCACTGACAATATTTAATAGACTTCTTCTCTGTGCTACCTATTTCTAACACAATGAGCTAACGGTATTGTCCACCTCTCACAGTCTAGTGAGAGTGACAAATGCCAGATAATTACATGATGTAAAGGAGAGCTCCATGGCCCCATTCCTAAGTATAATAGGATACCTGACCCAACTGAAGGTCCAAGGACTAAGCAGAGATTTAAAACATGGTTTTCAGGTTACTGATAAAGAGGCAATAGAAGAACATCCTGGGAAGAAAAGGGAACTAGAGTGAAACATCTATGGTAGAAGGGGAAGCGTACATTTTAGAAGATAAAATTAAAGCCAGGAGAGCTGGAAAGTGAAAAGGAAGGTGGAAAGTGGTGTCTCGTATGGCTCATGTGGACGATAATTGGGATACTGCAGAAGCTAAGAGGCTTCTTCCCAGACACTGAAGTGTGTCGAGTGCTTCCAGGAATCATGCAGGGCACAGCATGCACAACCATACGGAGCGGCCTTAGAGAACAGCATGATGATGCAAGATGATGCTAAAAAAAGGTGGGATATTGCAGGGCCTTAGAATTTACAATGAAGAATTTTATCTTCATCTGAAGTGCAACAGGAAGTTCTTGGAATGGTTTTAGGATCAAATCTGTGGTTTCTGAAGATCACTCTGGCTACAGTGTGAAGCCTAGTTTGGCAGGTAAGGAGTGTATGGGTGTTCAACCAGTTGAAAGATTATTGTAGCACCCCAATGAAATGCAATGGGAAACTGACTGTTGATAATCATACTTGTAGTACACTGAAAATAACTTGCTGGAACTGGAAGATATTTTAGCAATAAAATCAAAAAAAACTTGGAACTGATTGGATCTGAGGAGAGACAAAAAATATTAAAAGTGACATTATGTCATGCTGTATAGCTACCATCTACTAGATAAGGGGTTGCACTCACAGAGATGGAAAAGAGTTGAAAAGAAGCAAGTTCAGGGTTGAGAAGTTATATGGTGTCATGTTCTATACAATCCTACTTTTACAAAAAATAAAAAACAAGAATACATGCTCAAAGATGGACAAGATTTTGAAAAAGAAAAAGCCAAATATTAACATTTTAAAAATAAGCACAGTGATAACAGAGAAGACTATTAATTAAATCATTGTCTGATCATTTTTATGTGTTTCAATGTTTTCACAATTGCTTTCAAAGGCTTTTTAAAAACATGTCATTCCAGCCCTTGGCTGGTAAGGCTCAGTTGGTTGGATCATCACCATCCCATACACCAAAAAAGTTGGAGGATCGAGTCTCAGTCAGGGCACATACCTAGGCTGCAGGTTTAATCCCCCTTCGGGGTGCACATGGTAGGCAACCAATCAACATTTCTCTCTCATCAATGTTTCTCTCTCTCCCTTTCTCTATCTCTAAAACCAATAAACATATTTTTTAAATGTCACTCTAATCCTTGTCATACCCAGGCTAACTTATTACGACTCTGTGACTGCACTCTGCTACCGTGCATCCTCCTTTAGAAGAGTTTAGGAATTCCACTCTGGATAATGCTTTGCGGTGTCACAGACACTCTGTGTCACTGCAGACTCCAGACAGGGAAGGAACTAGTATCTTCTGGCTTCTTGCAGTGTCCCCCACAGAGCCCAGTTCAGGGCTTGCCATTCAGATTCACTAGTGGCTTTTTATCTACTTCCACGGTTACACTGAGAACATTCAGGAGGGTCGGTTCTAGCTACACCAAGGGAATGGCAAGTGCCATTTAACTTAGCATCTCATTAAGTCCTTTACCAAAATGAAAGAGGAAGAAAGAAACTAACAAATGAGGCTTGGGCTGTGGACAGGACACGCTTATGAGTTATGATGTGCTCCCACCCAGAGTTTATTCCCAGGAGGTAAGGAATGGCGTGCACACCCACAGTCCCTGCATCCTGCCCAGCTCTGAACTGTCCGCTAGTCTAAGGACTGTCCCTCGGCTCTGCAGCGTAATGCGGCAAATGAGCAATATGGTCTGGCCTAAGTGCATTTCACATGTGGTTAGCAACAATAATGCATATGCTATGCTTCATTCATGCAATCTGTTACACCTATTTCCACTGGTTGGTTTTACCTTTTGTTATTGTTTCAATGTTATTTCAGAGGCAAAGATAAATTGATGCCTGAGCAAACTCATCCAATGGCTCATACACTTTCTGTGGAGAGCCTCCTTGAACTTCCCCTGAATTGCTAATGACAAAGGTAATAACTTCTACCTCTCAATATGCCACCTTGCATTAACCATTTTCACTATATAGAACTCTATTAAAACCCTCCAGAGTGCTTTTATGATTCAAAAGCAAGCTGAAAAAATGAAAATAAAAGCAAAGAAAGGATGGAAAATTCTAGGCTTTTTAAGAATCTGTTCCACCCTGACTGGTGTGGTTCAGTTGGTTGAACGTCAGTCCGCACAATGAAAGGTCACTGGTTTGTTTCCGGTCAGAGCACATGCTTGGGTTGCATGGCCAGACCACATTTGGGTTGTGTCCAATATGCAACCAATCTGATGAATGTTTCTCTCTCACACTGATGTTCTCTCCTTCTCTTTCCCCCCATCTCCCCTCTTTCTAAAAATAAATAAATAAAATCTGTAAAGAGAGAAAAGAATCTGTTCTAACATTGGTGTCAGTAAGTACCGTATTTTTTTTGGACCATAAGATGCACCTAGGTTTTAGAGGAGAAAAATAGAGAAAAAATTTTGAAACAAAAAATGTGGTAAACTCTTTAATAACACAAATCACATATTTCACCAATGTAAATGTAAACAGAACTCAATAGCAGCATTAACAACCATTATTCCTCCCAAACTGTGGGGTGGGGATGGTGTGTCTTATACTCTGAAAAATATGGTAGTACTATCACTTGTCCTCAAGTCTAAAACATGGGCCACTGTGCATCACCAGGACTCTCACAGAAGCTAAGGCCCCACCTTCCCAAAAGATGGCTGTTACCCAAATTCCATGTTGTGAGACAACATGCTGGTAATAGAAAAGATACCTCCAGAAAAAAAAAATCAAATGTGCTGCTCTCAGTTTTCAGAAGGCCACACAGAAGAGCTGATCTCAAATTTTTGAGTCTTACAATTCCTCTACATCCTTAAAAATTACTGCGGCCTCCTAAGAACCTTTCTTTATGTGGGTTTTATTTATCTGTAGTCATGTTAGCCTGGTTAGAGGCTTATCAATTCTCTTGGTCTTTTTAAAATAAAAAAACAGCATTTAGTTTCATTGACAGTCTCTGTTGATTTCCTGGTTTTAAGTTCATCCATTTCTGTTCATACTTCCTGTTTCTTTTTTGTCTGTTTACTTTAGATGCAATTTGGCCTTCTTTTTCCAGTGTACTATGGTGGATACTGAGTACATAGCAGTTAAGGACAGGACAGCCACTAGTACAGTTTGCTGCCTCTGCACTGAATTGTCCTAAGGCACCAGCTATTTTACCAGCTATTGTTTTGATACCATTATGGCAACTTTCAACACCAAATAGAAAATAAATCTTAGTATTATTCCAAAAATAATTTCAATCTTGTGGCTCCCTGAAAAATCTCGAGATTCCCTACTGGTCCATAGATGCCATTTTGAGAACCAATGTCTTAGAATTTACACAGAAGATGGAGGCCTAGGTAAACAGGGCTCGCCTCCTCACCCAACCCATTCAAAATGACAACTAAACTACAAAGCAACAATCACTCGGAGCCATCAGAAACTGAGTTGAATGAAGTTAGACAACTATGGAACTTAAGAAACTACACATATCCAGTTGGGTAGCAGACACAGAGATGAGGAATGGGAGGGTCCCCACACCCACAGGTGGTGGATAAAAATTCAGGAAGAATATCTCAGGAGCAAGAGGTCTCAGCCCCACACCAGAGCCCTCAGCCCAGGGTTCCACTGCCAGGAAGATAAGCCCCCGTGACTTCTGGCTGTAAAAACCAGTGAGATTGGAGTCAGTGAAAAAAAACTACCAGAGTCCCTGAAAGCTGCTGCATTGAATTTACTCAGATGCGCCCCCTCTGAACACCAGCACCACCAGGGTAGCAGTGTGAAAGGCACCAGTGGCATATGGAGAGGAACTGAAGTGTCTGGTATCAGGGCAACCGTTGAGGGACAGCTCTCTCCCAGACAGAAAGATGGGAAGAAGCATCATGCCTTTTCTGAGCCTTCTACCCACAGAGCCATGGGACAGGCAAGTGAGAGGCATATCTGAGGCCCCATCAACATGGCTTATACTGCTTTCCCACCCTGGTGTTTACCTGAGGTTCTGCCCCACCCAACTGGTGGCATGCCCCCAGCCCTTTTACTTCTCTGGCTAAGCAGCTCCAGGCCCGGCACTGGCAGCAGCCAGCTTTGGACCATATTTTGACTCCACTTGGGAACCTCCAAGCCCAGCACAAGTAGCAGCCATCTGCAGATTGCTTTGTAGCTCATACTGGGTGGCCCCAGGCAGAAAACAGAGAGTGGCTGACCCTGAAATGCACCACCCAGGAAAACCCACAGCCCGTGTACCCAGTGGACAGCCACAGACCACACTGGAGCACCACCACCCTGTCCTTGTACAGCTAATCCTCCAAAGAGGGCAGAGGTTGGTGGTAAGTAGTCACAGTCCTTACAATTGACTGACCTGGGTAAATCCTTCTCAATGATCTACCAACAGGAATCAAGAATCAACTACAACAGGAAAGTGTACTCAGCTCACACAAAGGGCTTACCTCGAGTACCCAGTTTGGGTGATAGAGCAGGCTGTGCCTACAGACCGTGCTACCGAGACATGGAGTCAAAGCAGCTCTATCGAATACTAGAAACAAACACAGGGAGGCTGCCAAAATAATGACATAAAGAAACAAGGCCAAATGAAAGAAGAGATCAAAACTCCAGAAAAAGAGCTAAATGAAATGGAGATAAGCAATCTATCACATGCAGAGTTCAAAACACTGGTTATAAGGATGCTCAAGGAACTCAGTGAGGACCTCAACAGCATAAAACAATCCAGTCAGAATTGAAGGATATACTAATGGAAATGAACAATTTACAGAGAATCAACAGTAGAGTCAATGAAGCCAAGAATCAAATCTATGAGTGGAACATGAGGAAATAAAAACAACCAATCAGAACAAGAAGAAGAATGGGAAAAAAACATGAGGATAGTGTAAGCAGCCCCTGAGACAACTTCGAGAGGTCCAACATTCACATCATAGAGGTGCCAGAAGGAGAAGAGCAAGAAATTGGCAATCTATTTGAAAAAATAATGAAAGAAAACTTCTCAAATTTGGTGAAGAAAATAGATATACAAGTCCAGGAAGTACAGAGAGTCCCAAACAAGACGGATGCAAAGAGGCCCACTCCAAGACACATCATAATTAAAATGCCGAAGGTTAAAGATAAAGAGAGACTCTTAAAAGCATCAAGAAAAAAGCAGATGGTTACCTACAGGGGAGTTCCCATAAGACTCTCAGCTGATTTCTCAAAAGAAACTTTGCAGGCTAGAACAGATTGGCAAGAAATATTCAAAGTCATTAAAAGGAAGGACCTATAACCAAAATTGTTCTACCCAGCAAAGCTATCATTTAGAATTGAAGGGCAAATTTTAAAAAATTCCCCAACAAGAAAAAACTAAGGAGCTCATCATCACCAAACCATTACTATATGCAATGTTAAAGGAGCGTATTTAAGAAAAAGATCAAAACTATGAATAAAATGACAATAAACACATACCTATCAACAACTGAATCTGAAAAAGTAAACTAAGCAAACAAGAAAAGAGACAGAATAATGGGTGCAAAGAGCATTTTGATGGTTACCAGATAGGTGGGGGTGTGGGGAAATGGGTGAAGAGGTGAAGCGATTAAGAAGTACAAATTCATAGTCATGAAATAGTCATGGGGATATAAAGCACAATATAGGAAATGGAGTAGCCAAAGAACTTATACGCATGACTCATGGACATGAACAAAGGTGTGGGGATTGCCTAAGAGGAGTGGGGTGTGCTGGGTGGGGGCAACAAAAAGGAAAAATTGGGACAACTCTAAGAGTGCTATCAGTATTTAAAAAGAAAAACAGTCATGCAATATATGGCAAAAAATTACACATATAAAAATTCTTATTTTGTATGCTATATTAAGGTTACATACAAAAATAAATGGTTAATGGTTTTTATCCTCTTTCCTCTAAAAATGATTTTGCTCAATGTCTTTTATTCTAATAACAAAAATAACCCTTCAGGTCATTCAGGGCATTTTCCACTACTGATTCCCTTTTGCTATCACAGAAATGGAGCTAGAAATAACCACTAAAATTGCTAATCTGGGCTTTTACACATGACAAAACTGATAAGAAGAGAGGAAAATTTACTAGTGTTAGTCCATAATTTTAAGTCTCCTGACTCCTACCAAATCATGTTTAATTTCTGCATATAGGACTTTACTAAACTCTTCTGGTATGTATATTTCCCTCTCTTCCTCTCCATTCCCATTTTATTAATCAGGCACACCCCTAATCATACACAGTGATGTCTCTCATAGATGTTTTGCTAGTTTAAGTGAAAAGATTTTTAAAATATTGTCTCTGGGTGGTTTGACTACATTTAAAAGCTGTATTCTAGCCCAAAGCATTTAAAAAATGGTTTAGTCTAAATCTCTGAATGATAAAGTTTAGAAAGAAAACAGAGTACATATAGCTCCTAATCATCTTTGCATGAATTGAAATCTTTCTGGAAGACAAAATATTGTCTAAACATAAATAACTGCAGTGAAGAGGAATGAGTTCACCCTGGAAGGCTGTCTCTGAAGGTAGCAGTTACTCCCTCCTTCAGTGCCTGTGACTTTGCCTAAATTAAATATAAGGAGTAAGAAACTATTGAGAAAGTAAAGGAGGAAGTGCAGGAGGAGAAAATGCAATAGATATTTTCAGTCCCAAATTACAGGTTTACTAATCGAGCTGCACCATATTGCAGATGTTTCTTGGTCCATATGTGAACCAGAGCAAATTTCCTCCTACACAGAAAAGAACTGTCACCTCATCTGTCTCCCTCCCTTCCCCCAAAAAGATGATGGGAGATGATGTGAGCATCAAGTGTTGGATAAGAGCTTTGAAAATGTTCCCATCTGAAATCTGTGATGCCTTTAGCTGCTAAAATGTGGATAATAATTCTCTTGTCAGTCATTTAAGTGCTATCAAGATCTTTATAATTGAATTTAAAAGAGCATTTTATAATAAAGAAAAGACAAACAGGGTTTGAATGTTTTCCCCAAAATAAATTGTCACAGGGGTTTTCTGTGTCCAGTGTATGGAACCAGCTGGTGGCCTATTTAAAATAAAAATATTTAGCAACTGAAGGCACATGTTTCTGTTAACATCTCTATAATCTGAGTGCCAAGGGCCTGACTAGAAATGGATGTTGCAAGACTGAATTTCATTACAGAGCTTAAAAGACAGGGTTTTTACACTTAAAGTAGTTTTTTTATTTATTGGGATGATACTGGTTAATAAAACTTTGCCGGTTTCATCATCACCAAGCCCTTATTATATGAAATGTTAAAGGGATTTATCTATGAAAAAGAAGATAAAAAATATGAACAGTTGAGGAGAGCAACCCACTTGACTGCTACTTAACAGCAAGACAGATGCACTGACTGTAAAGATTTAATTACCAGAGGACTTCTGGCCAAGGCGGAGGCATAGGTAGACATACTGTGCCTCCTTGCACAACCAAAATGAGGACAACAACAATTTAGAAACAAAATAACCATCAGAACTGATAGAAAATTGAACTATATAGAATTCTGACAACCAAGGAGTTATTTTATCTCCGTTGCACACATCCATCCAGACTGGTAGGAGAGGTGGATTCGAGTGACCAGGCAGAGAGGGTCATGGCAAAAAAAGCAGTGACACCAAGCATGCAAGGCAGTAGCAGCAGACAGACCCTGGGCACAGGGTGGCAACAAGCAGACCCATGAGGAGGCGGTTGTGAAGCAGGGCACTGCGTGCAAGGTGGCTGACCAGGTGGTCCCACATTCATGCTCAGATAAACCAGACAAAACTGGGGAGTGAGACAGACCATGCAACCCAGGGTCCCAGTGCCAGGAAATAAAGCCTCAAAACACCAATCGAAAATACCTGTGGAGGTTGAGGTGCCGGGAGAGACTCCCAGCCTCACAGAAGAGTCCCTTGGAGAGACCCGCAGGGTCCTAGAATGTACACAAGCCCATCCCACTGGGAATCAGCACCAACAGGGCCCAGGTTGCTTGGGGAAAGCAGTGGAAGTGACTGAAATCCAGTAGCAGAGAGCGGATCAAGCAACACTGTTCCCTCTCTGACCCTGCTCCCACATACAGTGTCACAACCCAGCTACTGGATTGCCCTGCCCTGGTGAACACCCAAGGCTCCAGCCCTCAATGTAACAGGTGCAACAAGACAATAAAAATGGCCCAAATGGAAGAACAGATCGAAGCTCTGGAAACAATACAACTAAGTGACGAAGAGATAACCAAGCTATCAGATGCACAGTTCAAAACACTGGTGATCAGGATGCTCACAGAACTGGTTGATTTTGGTAGCAAATTAGATGAAAAAAATGAAGGCTACACTAAATGAAATGAAGGAAAATGCACAGGAAACCAACAGTGATGGGAAGAAAACTGGGACTCAAATCAGTGGACTAGAACAGAAGGAAGAAAGAAACACCCAATCAGAAAAGAATGAAAAAACAAGAATTCAAAAAAAATGAGGAGAGGCTTGGGAACCTCCAGGAATTTTTAAATGTTCCAACATCTGAATTATAGGGGTCCCAGAAGGGGATGAGGAACAGCAACAAGTGGAAAACTTATTTGAACAAATAGTAAAGGAGGACTTCCCCAAGCTGGCAAAGGAAATAGACTCTCAGGAAGTCCAGGAAGCTCAGAGAGTCCCAAAGAAGTTGGACCCAAGGAGGAACATACTAAGGCACATCATCATTACATTAGCCAAGAAGAAAATGAAGGAGAGAATTCTAGAAGCAGCAAGAGATAAGGGAACAGTCACCTACAAAGAAATTCCCATCAGACTGTCAGCTGATTTCTCAAAAGAGACATTCCAGGCAAGAAGGGGCTGGAAAGAAGTATTCCAAGTCATGAAAGGCAAGGACCTACATCCAAGATTGTTCTATCCAGCAAAGCTTTCATTTAGAATGAAAGGGCAGATAAAGTGCTCCTTAGATAAGGTCAAGTTCAAGGAGTTTGCCATCACCAAGCCCTTATTATATGAAATGTTAAAGGGACTTACCTAAGGAAAAGAAGATAAAAATATGAACAGTAAAAAGACAGCCAACTCACAGTTATTAACAACCACACCTAAAACAAAAACAAAAGCAAACAACTAGAACAGGATCAGAACCACAGAAATGGAGATCACACAGAGGGTTATCAACGGGGGAGGGGGAGGCAGAGGGGGGGAAGATACAGAAAATAAGTAGCATAGATGGTAGGTAGAAAATACAAAGGGGGAGGCCAAGAATAGTATGGGAAATGTAGAAGCTAAAGAACTTATATGCATGACCCACGGACATGAACTAAAGGGGGGGAATGTGCAGGTGGGAGAGGAGTGAATGTGGGGGAATAGGACAACTATAATAGCATAATCAATTATATATATATATATATATATATATATATATATATATATATATATATATATACCTTATAGGTTTAAGGTTCACAGTTCTAGAATACGTCATCTGTATGTTGTCCTTATACTTATTTCTGAGAATTGTACCTTAGCTCTTTCTAGGTTTTGTGCACTACGCATCAAAGAAGGTGTTTATTGGACACACGCACAGTGCGCACACGGAGATCCGCACGTTCCTGTCGGTCCCTCAAGGTCTTTGATGGCTCAGATTCAGTGAGAGCTGTGCGGTGGACTTCTGCATGTTCTGTAATAAAGGCCCATTAATGGGGCGTCCATGGTTTCAAGCCATGTATTATCCAGCATTCAGATTTTAGCCATAACAAATTGTTAAAAATTGAAATTCACTTTTTGTGTCATATATCATAAATTGTAAGGAATTACCCTAAAATTGCAGGCTATTTCTGAAACACTGGCTTAGAAAATTTTTGTGACCTCTTCCTCTGATCCAATAGTTGTATAAATATTACGTGTTGACACCTAGCACCTATAGCCTGGGGGTGGAGGGGGGGACAGCAATAGTCAGTGTCTGTCCTGTGGGATTCTCTCAGTGTTAGTATCTCTATGAGGCACTCAAACATGTCAGTGTCACTTGAAGGCACTACGAAATGCCTGTCCCCCTATGGCAGTGGGCTGAACAGTATTGGGACAAATGATGGAAATATAAGGACTTTTGATGGGAGTTCTTCCAGGCCGGTTTTGTTTCACCCCTTAACTATGAAACAGGACATTAACAGACACTTCCCCATGAGTCACGGTAAGAGAGCAAGCAATGCTAGGTGGGATGATTCTACAGCCAGGAATGATCACTCCAAGTCCAAGGACTGACCACAGTAAACATGAATATTTGAATATTCAGCTTTGCTGTGTACGAACTGAGAGCATCACCTTGGAAACATGACTCCACTCTCAGCTATAAAAGTGCAGTAAAATTAAAAAGTGGGAAAAAATGCGGCAATTTACCTCCATTTTACAAAGAACAAATCTTTGGTTCAATTGTCACCCCAAGTGACACAAGCCAGAGATGAAACTGACTCAAAGAAGCAAAAAACTGGCAGGAAGGAGTGTAAATTTATGTTCCATGTTCTAGGTACATTCCAGAATATCAACAGAGCATGAATAATAACAGCAGCATTTGCTGAGTATTTGCTATAAATGTGATTCTGTCCCTCAGTGCCAGAATGAAACTAAAGCAAGACAGATATTCAAATGTTCCTTCTACAGGTAAGGGGAAAAGTAAATCCAAGAGATATAAGAATTCAATGCTAAAAATCACCAGTAGCAAAATGCATTATTCGATTCTACAGTACTCCAAACTCAGACTCCACCTGTTGAGTTAGTTAATCAAACTATCAACCCATGAAGGTTATCGGAATGTTTATCTATCTCTCTATATATCTGTTTCCTATGTTAGATGTTATATATGTCTCTGTACCTAGGTATAGATAGGTAAGTACACAGAGATATACATGCAAATAGAAAGGTGGGCCAAAGTAGGTTGACAGTTGTAATGCAAATAAATAATGCAATAATTAACAAATAATAATACAAGAATAAACTCAGTTTCCCATACTCACGACTGTAAACCTACTTTTGCACACCCCCATAAATATATACACACTTTATAGATAAATCTATATAAAAAGAGACAGACAAAAATGATTTTGTAAGTCTTCAAACTCATCCCATAGTTCAATTCCCGGAGTCAGGGGAAAAGAAATTGGGTCACAGCTCATTTTCATTAAAATCGCATTTAAACTATTATATTTGACCTCAATATCATTATCCTCTCTTCTCAAATAAATTAGATTCTTGTGAAAAACAACAACAACATGTATTTTCAGCACTGGGTCACAAGTTTGAGTCCATCCAGTGCAGATTTTATCAAGAAATGCTGTTAACTATGTCTGCAGGAATTTTTAAAGTATAATGTGCTTCCACAAATACAAGGATAAAATTGAGATTCTGTGCCAATAGAAGAAGGTCAGTAGGGAAGAAAATGTGATGGCTTCTCTGTAATGTCCAACAGTGTGGCTGAAAATCACCAACATGAAAGGAGGTGACGGAACCAGACTAACTAGAAGCTCTCTGTTTAAGCAAATCAAACCAGGCCAGAGTTATTCTGGAATGCCATAAGTAAGGTTATATAATGACACCTAAAAATAGTTTCAAGTGAAACAGGACAGAGAAAGACAAATACTGTATGATCTTACTTCTACGTGGAACCTGAAAACACCAAACTTACAGTAACAGAGCAGGTTGGTGGTTTCTGGGGCAGGGGCCAAGGAATATAATGCACAGCATGGTGACTTTAGTTCACAATGCTGTCTATTGGAAAATTGCTAAGAAATACATCTTAAAAGTTTTCACTATAAGAAAAATATTATAATTATATGAGGTGATGAATTTTAACTAAAGTTACCATGGTAAGTATTTAGCAAAATATACATATATCAGATCATGATGTTGTGCAATTTAGAGTAACACAGTGCTATAAGTAAATTATACCTCAATAAAAATGAGGGGACAAGCAATAGGTAGACTAATGTAAAAGAATATAAAAAGGTCACTTGTGTGACTTCCAATTCTCTATTGCAACTAATCTTTAAGAAACTATCATTCGTTGAGTTTTGATATAGTGGAAAACAAGCATATCCACAATTATTTGAAATAACTGTTAAAATGTTGTTCTATATTCCAACTATTTAAAAGCAAAACAAAACAATATGAACACATATCGGTTCTAGGGGAAGTGACTGAAAATAAATTGGAACGCAATCCCTGTTGGAGCCTTGTGAGATTTAGAAAGGCACTGAAATAGGAAGTAAAGACTTTTCTGGGACAGGCGTTGGAACTACAGTCAAAGGACCTGGAAGACCCACTTCAGCCTCCCGCTCACTCAGCCTCCCGCCGCTGACTCGCACCCATAACCTCATCAGTCTGATAGGACCGTTCTGAGCTAGCCTTGACTGCTGAAACAGATGTGGCAGTCCCGAGACTCAATGGAATGAACTTTAACTGTAAATAATTTTAAACTAAGAATAACCAAAAATAAAAATGATGACAGGTATGGTGGTCAACTGTTCCATTGTAAGTAATCGTGGGGGGGACTTTTAACATACATTCAAATTTATCAGAAAACGGGAATCTTATATTTTAAGTCAAAGCTATTTGTTTCCAATAATATTAATACTAGATTGCAAATGAAAGGCATTCGAAAAGCACACACCATGATATCAAAAATCTGAAAGGGATGATATCCTAAAAGATTTTTTTTTTCAAAAATGAGGTAAAAAGAGTCTTCAGAGGCATACCTCATCAATGCACCTCAAAATCCAGTGACACTAACTATCCCTTGACTTGAGTGAGCAGTAAGGGATATTCCCAGGTTTATGGAATGAGGTATATTTGATCGTTGAAATGCTACTAAATAAGTTCTTAGACAAATAACATTACACATGAGAGCCCTACTGATCAAAGAAATAAAAAAAATAAATAGTGGAACATTTTAAATATGAAAAAGTAAAGTTCAATGCTTATTGACCTTGGCTCCCACTTGGGGCAATACCGTTACACTAGACATTTTGGAACACGCCGTATAAACCCAGATTGAATATTTCAACACTTTAACTTTGTTGAATTAAGAAAGATAAAATAAATCCTACTTCAAACAAAAAACGATTCATAAAAATAAAGTAAATATTGACCCAAAATATGAATTTAAAAGACTAGATACTCTTGCAGTAAAAAATATTGGGCTATCTTACATTTCCAACAAGTTAACTTCCGAGAGACAGATTTCTAAAATGTGGCCATTGTGCCTGCTCTTGGGTGAGACAATGGAGTGGAGGACCATGTGCATGACCCAGTAACCCGACTTTTAGTCATTTCTGTATACAACGAATATGAGAGCACCAACAATGTGTCAGGCATGTGAGGCTTCCTGCTGGGATTAAATAACAAATACTACATGTAGTTAAATATTCAGTGGTTACTATATTGTTTTTAAAGTTGGAATAAGAGTTAAAATTAGTAGTAAGGGTGAAGCGGAGCTTATTTTTAATAATGGTGAAGGACGCAACTACACATAGTGAAAATATAACTGATGTATCTATGGGCTGAATATTACAGTAACAAATGGGTCAAAACATCTGGGTTCGCAGGGGCAAATCAGTACAAGCAGCTAGGTGTTTTAATACAGCTTGTATTCTTTATGTAAATAAAACAACCAAAAATTACATAAAAGAGCTGAACAAAAAAATTAATAAGAATTTCACTAAAGCCACAACTCTTGTAAAAGTGCATTTTCTTTTCAAATACCATGAAAATAATCAAATTTTGCTTACATATTTGGCCAAAGAAAAAAATTCAATGAATTCTTTAAAATTTTCAGAAAGAGTACATAGCAATCTGAGACCACAATCTAATTTTGAAAAGCAACAGAAATTTAAAGTAAAAACTGTATCTAGACCCTCAAATATTTCAAAGCAATCTGCTAAACTTCTTTAGAAGCAAGAGGTAAATTAAAATGTCAGTTGCTAAAAAAAATAGTAATAATAACCCTTCACTAGTCTAACAACATGTACGAATGACCCATGGACATGGGTACCAGTGTGGGGACTGGCTGGGGGAGGGGCCTGAGCTGGGCGGAGGAGGGCAAAGGGGAAAAAACTGGGGCAACTGTAATAGAATAACAATTAAAAAAATTTTTTTAAATAACCATTTTAAGATTTGTGAAATGTAATCAAAGGGCACTAATTTGGAAGAAGAAAGCGGGAGGAAGGCAATCAGTATTTCATTTTGCAGTTGTTATCATCATGTTTAAGAAAAGCGACAGAGAGAGAAGTGGCCGGAGGAGACCCTGGCCATGGTGTGGTCACTGCTACAGCGGGAGGAACACTGTGGTCTCTGCGCCCACAATCAGATTCTCTTTCTCCCGTGTACTGGCTGGGTGCCCATGGGCAGAGGTCCCCATTTTTATTTCTATTTTATTTTATTTATTTTTTCCAAACAGTTTTCATTCTATATTATTTTGTATTGGTTTCAGGTATACAGCACAATAGCCAATCTCCCCATTTTAAAAATAGAGGTAATAAGTACTTTTTTTCATGAGATGTTTCTGAAGAGTAAATAAGTTATCAAAGGCTAGAACAGTGCCTGGACAACATACCTTCTCAACATTAGCTGCCTGAAATTACGAGAACGCAACCTGAGAAGAGATGGGGAAGATAAAGATGAGAGACTGCGGGAGCTTAGAGTGTTCCCATACAATGTTTTGGAGGAAAAGAATCTTCAGAAATGTACAGTAGGTATTTCTTAAAGATTGGTTTGGATGAATCATTTTGCAAAACTATTTCAAAAAGGAAAGGAAAAGATTATACAAATTGCTTTCTCTCATGTCTTCTGTTGAAACCCTAAAGTTTCATAATGAAGTAAAAATCAGCATTTTTTACTTCATCACAATTTGTATTTTTGTTTAGCATAATCATTCTTAAATATGTTGAATAATTATCTATTAAACACCTGTGATGGTGGTAGCCTCTATGTTAAAAGTTGGAAAGGGGCCCTGGCTGATGTATCTCAGTGGATTAAGCACAGGCTTGTGAACCAAACAACCACAGTTCAATTCCCAGTCAGAGCACATGCCTGTGTTGCAAGCCAGTTCCCAGTGCACGAAAGGCAACCATACATTGATATTTCTCTCCCTCTCTCCTTCCCTTCCCCTCAAAAGATAAATAAAATCTTTATTTAAAAAAGAGTTGGAAAGGAACACTCAGAAAGTAAATCAGATCTGATTTTTAAGAGAAACCAGAAGTCCAAACATTTGTGCAAAACTTACTATTTTTTAAGTGTAGGCTCAAAAATATTAAGACCAAACTAAATAAGTAAAAGAGTAAGTAGAATTCATACTTGATCACCATGACAATCTGGTTATTAATACTGAATTTCTCACCTACTCTAGCATTTCATCTCTTTCAATGTTTCCTATAAAATTTGTCTTAAAAAAAAAAAAGAAAGCAAGCATCTAAGGTACAAGAGATTCAGAAATAAAGTCAGAGTGCTGAACGCCTGTAAGGCATTTATTTCATGCTGTGGGTCATCCCATTTTAATTCAAGTTCTGAAAACACCATGCTGACCAGAATTCTAATTAAAGATGGATTTGCACTGAGTAGAATGTTAGAAAACTATACACATGAACTGACCAAAATCCTTTCAGAAATAAAATAGAAGAAAGTATATCCTCTTTTCAAGTACAATTCTCTCATAAAAGTGAGAATACTTCCTCAGTACTTAGCAATCCTCCAACCTCTTAACTTCAGGAAATCTGTAATAGACTTTTATAGTTACATATATTATCATTCAATATATTACAATTGAGTGATTATTATATGACAGGCATTATCTATCTTATTTTCAAATGGGAAATCAGAAACTCGCATAAAACAAACAATTTACAGCAGGTCACATGACTATAACCAGAAGTGCTGACATTCAAATCCACAATTACGTGATGATTCTGTAAGAAATAATGAAGAGAGCAAAACTGTAAGTGACAAAAGACTGTGGAGTAAGGAACAAAAAAGAAAAGGAAACAGAAAATCAGTGCACAGAAAGGGTGGCAGTGGTGAAAACAGATGTCAAATCCCAAATCCCACAGCCAGCAGTCTGCATCCACAGGGTTCTATACTGCATTTCATCCTGCACAAGGCAACGGAAGAAAGTTTGGACTGTGCCTCTTGATAAGATTGCTCTGTCACCTGCCGATGACAGCTGACAACAGAATCCAAGGAGATACTGAAAATGTCCTGATCATTCCTGTCCCTCCCTCCACCCCACAAAGTAGGGGAAAAAAAGAAAGAACAAGAAGAAATGAGAAAATGGGTGCCATCTTTTCATCATTGCTCCAAATGGAGGAGAAGAAGACTATATTCCTATTTCTATCCAAATCATCCTCATACTTCACTGGCTAAGTTACATAACAGTCTTGAAATTCTCTTTCCTGATGAAATTATAGCATTGTTACTTTTTAATGAGTTTCATATCAGAACCTGTGGCAGAGAAAGATTTACACAAAAGGTCAAATGTGTCAGAGTGAAAGCTGGGTGATTGAATAAGGAAATAAGCTACACTATTATTTATTCAAAAGGGGTGAAGAGAGATGCTGGCCATTTTTGTAACTTTCTTCACAGTTGGAAGTAAAGGTCTAGGTCTTTGCATGTTGAAATATATTTTAAAATCCATCAATAAGATTATTCCCTTGGAAATAAATAAGATGCCATTTAAATCAATACTGAAGTTACATAAAATCAGATAATAGGAAGCTCAGGGTTGTTCTTCATGGTTTTATTAAATCATAGCTGGGATATCAAACCATCACTTGCCAAGTTTATTTAGAACTCACATGAGTATGTTCACGAGAAATGGGGTCAGTTGACCCACTTCTGGGAACATGTCTGAAGAAACCCAAAATACTAAGTCCAAAGAACAAAAGCACCCCTATACTCATTGCCATGTTATTTACAATCATGATTTGGAAACTTCCCCAGTGTTCATCAGTAGATGAGATGAGTGAAGAAAACAACTATGGGCATTTACACAATGGACTACTACTCATCTATAAAAAAGAAGAAATTTTCACCCTTTGCAATGGTATGGATGGACCTGGGGAACATTATGCTAAGTGAAATAAGCTAGTCAGAGAAAGACAGATACCGTATGATTTCACTCATATGTGGACTCTAATGAACAAACTGAACTAACAAGCAAGAGAGAGACAGACTCATAGATAGAGAGCAGACAACAGCTACAGCGGGGGGTGGTCAAGTTAGGGAGCAGAGGAACTAAGCAAAGGATTCATAGACATGGACCACAGGGTGATGATCATGAGGGGGTAGTATGGTATATGGGGGCTAAATGGTAATAAAAAAAATACAAGAAAGATGAGAGAGAGACAGAGAAAGAAAGAAAGAAAGAAAGAAAGAAAGAAAGAAAGAAAGAAAGAGAGAGAGAGAGAGAGAGAGAGAGGGAGGGAGGGAGGGGGGGAGGGAGGGAGGGAAGAGGAGGGGAGGAGGGGAGGGGAGGGGAGGGGGAGGGCAGGGGGGGAGGGCAGGGGAGGGCGGGGGGAGGGAGAAAGGGAAGGAGAAAGGGAGGGAGAAAGGGAGGGAGAAAGGGAGGGAGAAATGGGCCCTGGCTGTTGTAGCTCAGTGGATTGAGTGCAGGCCTGTGAACCAAAGGATCATGGTTCGATTCCCAGTCAGGGCACGTGCCTGGATTGCAGGCCAGTTCCCAGCAGGGGACACATGAGAGGCAACCATACATTGATATTTCTCTCCCTCTCTCCCTCCCTCCTCCTCTGAAGATAAATAAATTTTTTAAACCTTTAAAAAAAAAAGAAAGAGAAATGGGATCAGTTGAGGAAAGAAGTAATGTATGCTTTCCACAGCATAGCCTGCCAGGTCTCCCTGGTGAAGGACAAAATAATTTAGCCCAAGATTTCCTCTATTGCTGAAAAAACTGCTTCACCGATTGTCATGGACTTAACTGTAGCCTAATTTGGGGGCTGTAGAATTCACCTGCTGCTGAGAAACTACTTTGCCATTGTGTCTCTAAATCTTGTGACATTTTGCAATGCTGTAAAGCTTGCCAAATTTATACTAAATGATAAACTTCAGAAGGAGAGTTATATTTAGTCGTTTCTTAGGAGTGAATGGTACACAGAAAATAATTATGTACCTGAGAGCAATAATAGGAGTAAAGGAAATAGTTAACCTACCTTCTTATTTCTTACTTACTTCTATATTGGTAACTGGAGAAAAATTGTGTAGCTTGTTATATTAAATCTAATATTTTTTTTTACTTCCACCAAGATGGAGGCATAGGTGGATGTGCCGTGCCTTCTCACACAACCAAGATTAGAGAAAACTAAATATTAGCAATAGAAAACACAGCCAGAACACGGAAAATTGAACTTTTCGGAAGTCCGTTAACAACAAATTCTTCAGCCTGACCGGTAAGGGGCAAAACCAGCGGCTGGCGGAGCAGGGTTGCACAGTAGGACTCGGCCAGACACACTCAGGCCGGCGGAATCCAGGCTCAAGGTCAGACCTAGTGAGCGACCCAGCGAGCAACCAGATGAGCGACCGCGGGGGAGACAGCCGGGCCCGGGGCTGCGTGTTGACTGAGGTCGCGCATTTGTGCGCGGGTGGACAGGCGAGGGAGTGGGCGGTTGGACCGGGCCAGCAGGTCCCCACGGCAAGTGGCAGTGGAGGGCGCCGCCATTTCCCTGCTCTGACCCCACATCCACATACAGCGTCATACCCCAGTGACTCTGAGTGGCCCGGCCCAGGTGAACCACCTAAGGCACTGCTCCTCCGAACCCAGCTGTGAGAGGTGGCAGAGGGGGTCGCCATTTCCCCGCTCTGGCCACGCCCCCACATACAGCGTCACAACCCAGCGACCTGGGAATCCAAGGCGCCCCTTCTCACACTTAAAGGGCCCAAACAGACCAAGAATGGCACAGGAGGATCTCAGAGCCCCAGAGCCAATAGATCTAAGCGATGAAGAAATAGCAAAACTCACAGACGCACAGTTTAAAACACTGGTGATCAGGATCCTCACAGAACTGGTTGATTATACCGACAAATTAGACAAACATATGAAGACGAAACTAATTGAAATGAATGGAATTGCACAGGACACCAATAGCAATGAAAAGGAAACTGGGACTCAAATCAATGGAGTGGACCAGAAGAAAGCAAATAATGGCCAAACAGAAAAGGGTCAAGAAGCAAGAATTCAAAGAAATGAGGAGAGTCTTAGGAACCTCCAGGACATCTTTAAACACTCCAACATCCGAATTATAGGGGTACCAGAAGGGGGAAAGGAACAGCCACAAGTGGAAAACTTATTTGAACAAATAATAAAGGAGAATTTCCCCAATCTGTCAAAGGAAATAGACTTCCAGGAAATCCAGGAAGCTCAGAGAGTACCAAAGAAGTTGGACCCAAGAAGGAACACACCAAGGCACATAGTAATTACATTAGCCAAGATTAAAATGAAGGAGAGAATCCTAGAAGCAGCAAGAGCTAAGGGGACAGTCACCTACAAAGGAGTCCCCATCAGACTGTCAGTGGATTTCTCAAAAGAGACCTTACAGGCAAGAAGGGGCTGGAAAGAGCTATTCCAAGTCATGAAATCTAAAAACCTACAACCAAGATTGCTCTATCCAGCAAAACTTTCATTTAAAATGGAAGGACAGATAAAGTGCTTCTCAGATAGGATCAAATTCAAGGAGTTCATCATCACCAAGCCCTTATTATATGAAATGTTAAAGGGACTTATCTAAGAAAAAAGAAGTTAAAGAAACATGAACAGTGAAAGGACAACAAACTCACAGTTATTAACAACCACACCTAAAACAAAAGCAAACTAAAAGGACAGCTAGATCAGGAGTGGAAACATAGAAATGAAGATCTCAAGGAGGGTTAGCAACAGGGGAGTGGGAGGAAGAGAAGGGGGGAGAAGGTACAGAAAATAAGTAGCATAGACAGTAGATAGAAAATAGATGGGGGGGAGGGTAAGAATAGCATGGGAAATATAGAATCTAAAGGACTTGAGACACATGGTCATAAACTAAAGGGAGGGTAATGGTGGGGATGAGGGGTAGGGTGGAGGGGAATAAAGGGGGAATAGAACAACTGTAACAGCATAATCAATAAAAAAATAATAATAAATCTAATATTTTTAAATATGCTGAGGCCATGTTGGTCCAATGTAGTCTGACCAAGCATTGTAAACTCAAATGTTTTCAGGGGCTAGACAGGTAAAGTCAAGAAGTAAAGTGGGGGTCTGCGAACCAGAGGATCGCAGTTCAATTCCCAGTCAGGGCACATGCCTGGGTTGCAAGCCAGTTTCCTGCAGGCCAGTTCCCAGCAGGAGATGCACTAGAGGCAACCATACATTGATGTTTCTCTCCCTCTCTCCTTCCCCTCTAAAGATAAATAAATAAATAAATATTTTTTTAAAAAAAGAAGAAGAAGTAAAGTGGGCTCATTTGGAAAAAAAGGCATGGCCATCTTGGTCTACATTTTTGTTATCCATCTTTTGATAGAGATACAATGAGGATATAAATTTATGTACCATATAAATATGATAATTAATGGCAAATGATGTTCAATATGGTATCAGAATTAAGAGGGAAGGGTTTCTACCCTAGCAAAATGAAAATTCATATTTCACCAAAAGTATCAGCTCTTCCTCAGCCCCATCTTATGTCTGTCTTTGAGAATGAGGGTTCAGAGCCACCTAATCTGTTTCTAAAATATTTTTTTAAATGTTTCTAAAATACCATGCTAACACAAACCACATCCGTGAAGTATTTTTAGTCATGAGCTTGGTCTGGGTTTGCCTAGTGGTCAGGAAGTATAGAGTACAGATACAACAAAACTCATGTAGTGGTATGTGAATTAGTGAAGTCTGGGCGTCAGCATGAGTCTCTCTCAGTGTTCATCTCATTCCTGAATTCTTCTAGGCTGTATACTCAGCAGGGAGGGAGGGTCAGCAACAAAGAAGGACAGGTAGACCAGGCTGCAGGAAAATGGCATAACGGAGCTACTGCAATTGACTGTCTACTTGGGTCCTATTCACTGGTTTTACTTTTACACTGTACAAGTCATTTAAACCTCTGTGCCGGTTTGCTCCTGTACTGAATTGATATGAATTAGACTAGGTGATATCTACCATTTCTCTTCTCCCTAACAATAGAAGTAGACAAAGTATTTCACAGCTTCTCAATGACCCCTAAGGAAGTTGTTAGTCACATGGTATCAAGCCTATAATTTATCCTTCTATCTTCTTCCATAATCCCTTCACTTATACAATATTCACTTTTAATATTGACCTTTATTTTTATACTTCTATGTATTTAAAAAAAAACTCTTCCTATGCCTATGCCTTAGGAATTGGCAAACAGATTCTATTTCATGCATCAGGTCTACCACTGGAGCAACTTCCCAGAGGACTGGGGTCCAAAGGATTGTGGGAATTCCTTACTCAGTGTGCAATGCCATGACTGCTGAGCAGTGTAACCCTGGGTGGGGACAGAAGATGATTTACAGTTTATTACACTGACAGAGGTCTACAGCCATTGGTTTTGAATCCTAAGGTCTCAAAGTTGCCTGAAACCTGGATTAAATGTCCAAGATTTATGGCTAAATTATTTCTACACTTTAAATGACTTTAGATATAAAAACATGTTTTAGCTAAAAATACCAAACTCCTCTTTATTTAATTAGGGGTGGGGGAGTGAAGAGGAAAGAGGGTAGGTACTTTTTTCTCAAATGATAAGAGATATCATCAAAGATATCATTATTTTAAGTTTTATTTCAAACTCCTGATCATTCACAGGCAAAATATACAAACTACATGTTGAATTGAAATTAAGCAAAGTTAACTATATATATCAGTTGCATTCTCTGTTGGGTATTTTTCAACAAATCACGAATTTTTTTTCTTATTTTCTTCACATGTTAGTTAAGGGGAGTGGTATGAAGTGTAGTAGGGCTCTCAGAATTTAGCCAAGTAGAGTCTTATCCTGTCTTATATACAGGTACATGAAATAGAGATTCTATTCTCAGCATCATTGCAAAAGGACTGAATGCTTCCAGAAATGTCAGAATTGAAAATTAAAATAAAATCTTGAAAGACTTAGGGAATAAAAAGTCTTTCTGCCCAGGTGTTTCAATAGGGACTTATTGCTAAACATTTATTCAAGAAAAAAAGAAAGAAAGAAACTCCTCCAAATGTTATGATCTTTAGAAATATTTTTTAAGAAAGCTGGTAAGTATTTTCTGTCAAAAAATTAATTAACTTTCTTCTGGCCAAGATGGAGGCGTAGGTGGAAACACTGTACCTCCTTGCACAACGAAGTTTAAGGACAACAAAGATTTAGAAACAAAAACGCAACCAAAACAGACAGAAAATTGAACTGTACAGAAGTCCAACAACAACGAACCATTCAGTCAGACCAGTAAGAGGGGCAGAGTCAGCAGCTGGCGGATGGGGTTGCAGCAGGAAAAAGCAGCAGGACTGACCTAGGCCCACAGGTGGTGGTTGGCAGATCCCAGGCGTGGGGTGGCAACTGGCGGACCCAGTGAGGGTGCAAGGTGTCTGGCCGACCGCAGTCACATATTCACATGCAGATCAACCAGGCAAAGGAACAAGCAGTGAGACTAACCGCACAACCCAGGGCCCCAGCAATGGGAATTAAAGACTAAAAGCACCAACGGGGAAAAACTTTCAGGGGTTGAGGTGCCGGGAAAGGCTCCCAGACTCACAGGAGAGTTTGCTGGAGAGACCCACAGGGTCCTAGAATGAGCACAAGCCCACCTACCTGGGAATCAGCACTAGAAAGGCCCAGGTTGCTTGGGAGAAGCAGCAGAAGTGACTGAAATCTGGTAGAAGAGAGCAGAGCAAGCATCATTGCTCCCTCTCTGACCCCGCCCCCACATACACCGTCACAACCCAGTAACGTGGGTTGCCCTGCTCTGGTGAACACCTAAGGCTCCGCCCCTAGTATGTAACAGGCGCTACCTGACTAAAATATTATGGCTCAAGCAGAAGAACAGCTCAAAGTCCCAGAGCCAATACTTCTAAGTAACAAAGACATAGCCAACCTGTCAGATGCACAGTTCAAAACACTGGTGATCAGGATGCTCACATAACTGGTTTATTTTAGTCGCAAATTAGATGAAAAAATGAAAGCTACACTAAGTGAAATGAAGGGAAATGCGCAGGGAACCAATAGTGATGGGAAGGAAACTGGGACTCAAATCAAGGGAGTGGACCAGAAGGAAGAAAGAAACATCTAATCAGAAAACAATGAAGAAACAAGAATTCAAAAAAATGAGGAGAGGCTTAGGAACCTCTAGGACACCTTTAAACATTCCAACATTCAAATTATAGAGGTACCAGAAGGGGAAGGGGAAGAGGAAGAGCAACAAGTGGAAAACTTACTTGAACAAATAATAAAGGAGAACTTCCCCGAGATGGCAAAGGAAATAGACTTCCAGGAAATCCAGGAAGCTCAGAGAGTCCCAAAGAAGGTGGACCAAGGAGGAACACACCAAGGCACATCATAATTACATCACCCAAGATTAAAATGAAGGAGAGAATCCTAGAAGCATCAAGAGATAAGGGGACAGTCACCTACAAAGAAGTTCCCATCAGACTGTCAGCTGATTTCTCAAAAGAGACCTTACAGGCAAGAAGGGGCTGGAAAGAACTATTCCAAGACATAAATTCTAAGACCTACATCCAAGATTGCTCTATCCAGCTAAGCTTTCATTTAGAATGGAAGGACAGATAAAGTGCTTCTCAGATAAGGTCAAGTTCAAGGAGTTCATCATCACCAAGCCCTTATTATATGAAATGTTAAGGGAACTTATCTAAGAAAAAGAAGATAAAAAATATGAACAGTGAAAGGACAGCAAACTCACAGTTATTAACAACCACACCTAAAACAAAAGCAAACTAAGCAGACAGCTAGATCAGTAGCAGAACCACAGAAATGGAGATCACAAGGAGGGTTAGCAACAGGGGAGTGGGAGGAGGAGAAGGGAGAAGAAGGCACAGAGAATAAGTAGCATAGACAGTAGGTAGAAAATAGACAGGGGGGAGGGCAAGAATAGTATGGGAAATGTAGAAGCTAAAGAAATTCTAAAGGGGGGGAATGGCGGGGGAGGGGCTGTGCAGGGTGGAGAGGAATGAAGGGAGAAATGGGACAACTGTAATAGCATAATCGATAAAATATATTTAAAATTATTAATTTTATATTTTCTTTTTTCTCAAGTAGACTTTGTACAGGTTCTCATTTCTAAATTTCCATATGTCAAATTTGTTAATACCTACAACTTTATTATTTGTAGTACCTACTATAAATAATAAATAAAATATCTAGAATAAAAAAACTAGAACAAAAAAGAATTGCCTATTAGAGTTCTTATTTTTTCCTTTGGTGAAGCAATAAGAAAAATTTTTAATTTATTCTATTATTTTTCAGTAGATACAGGTGTGCCAATCTAGGGCTTTAAGATTACAGAAGAAAAAACTGTTCTGCGAAAATAACTATTCATGAAGAACTTTCTACATATAGGTAAATTCAAATTACCACCAGCTCCAAATCGCTAAATTAGTAAAGAAAAAAATTGGCAAATATGAGTATAAAACATATTGGGGTGATCACTTCATAAGTTATATAAATATCTAATCACTAATATTATATGTCAACTGTAATTGAAAAAATTAATTTAAAAATTATTAAAGGAAAAATAACAATAAGTAATCATGTAGTCATCTTACCACTGAAGTTCATATTTATAATACAAGTACTTTTTTAAAGTAAGGCCATTTTGAAAAAAATGTAGCCACACTTCGAAAATTCAGGTACTCAGCAAACTTTTCTCATAAAACATTTCATATCCCACCTAACTGTCTACCTGATATTAGATACCTGTCTCTTTTCCCCCAAGAGCCAAAGCCACAACATTTCCAATTATAGTGCAATGCTTACAAAATCCCTAAATCTCTAAATAAAAACTCTCTCTGGATTCCATGGGAGGCATTGTGGTGTGGGTCGCACAACTTTAACTGGGTCCCAATCGTTAGGATAAAAGACCTGTCAACACAGAGCAGTCCATTTATTTTTATGCTTGCTAAAAAAAAGTCAGCTGCACTTACATGGGTGGGGGGAGGCATATTTCACTTCTCATTCTGAGTAATTTGCTATCGCAAATGATGCATCTTCTACAGTACATGTGAGAATCTTCTTCCTAAAATTCCAAAATGTTTCCAAATCTCCAAATGTCTCAAACTATCAAATGACTTCAAAAAATGCAACCAGCTAAAACTGTTCTATGCTATCAAATAGCATTATATTAAGTTAATTCAGGTATTTTAGCACCACAAAGTAATACACTGATTATGGAGAAACACCAAGAAAGATACTGTAAGGCTACGAGATTAGTCTTAGCATTAGAAGGAATTACATGCCCTGAAGTGTGTCCTTCATCATTCAGAAGACCAAGTAATCATCTACATGGAATCAATAATTAATGCACCTACCTTGAAGCACTTTAACTGGACTCCCCTTTTATAGAGTAAGCCATCCATATACAGCACTATAAAAGTTTAAAGTTTTAACAAACGTAGATGTGATATATATATATATATATATATATATATATATATATATATATATATATATATATATAAAATATATATATATATATATAGTGAGAGCCCAGACTTGGGTCTTTTCTAGGTTCTCTCCTCTAGTGCTATGTCTCTGAGCATGAATTTTGTGCTGCTGTTCTTGACTCCAGAGTTCACTTCTCTAACTTGGTCCTCTCCACTGTACTCTGTATCCATTCACTCAATGGTTGGTTTGAACCTTCCACTTGAGGATAGAGCTAGTGGACATTTTAAACTTAATACTTCCAAAAGTCAAACTCTTCTGACACATAAAATTTACTCCTCTACTAATTTTTGGCATCAAAGTGAAAAAAAAGAAGCCACCACCTGCTCTATAGCACAGATTAAAAAATCTACATGTTATGTGGGACAAGATGGCCGAGTGGTTAAGGCAATGGACAGCTAAAAACCTACATGTCCCAGGTTCCTTGCTTACCCTCGTCCTCCCCACCAATCCCTCAGCAAGCCCTGTTTGTTCTAAATACAAATGCCAAGTGCTGTCTCCCCTGTTACCACCCTCGTCCAAAGCACCATCGTCTCCTGCTTGGCCAACTGTGGCGGTCCGTGAAGGAGATAGCTGTTTCACCTCGCACTTTCCCAGTCCATTTTCCAAAGAGCAGCCAGAGTAATCTTTTAGAACGATAAATCCCTTCATGCCACTCTGCCGAACAAAACTTCGCTTTGATTCCAGGTTACATTGAGAGTAAAGTCCAAATTCTTTACTTACAAAGCTCCTCCTCATCAAAGCCCCCTGCTGCTCTCTAAAGTTATGAAGAATGAGTAGCATGTGGAGACCAGCAGGGAGCTCCGTGTGCCCAGTGCGGCCCTCCCCGTGAATCCGGCCTCCTCCCGCCCCAGCCTCATCTTCATGTCCATGGAGCTGCCAGAGGTCTGTCACAGCTGACACACGAGAAGCTTATTGCCGAATCTTAAAAATGTCATTGGTGCATTACACTTATAAAACTAAAGGGCAAAACGAGATAAATAAAAATATTAAAGCATACATAATACATAAAAATATGAATCTAGTTTGTATACCCTTGTCCGAGAGTGCAATTATGTCACTTAATAATACAACAGTAATTACAATACACTCCTGTATATGGACTGCTAAATAAACTTTGTCAATTAACAGAGGGAATTCATCATAATTCATTCTAAACAACCATGTTGTGGTTTGGTTTTTTTTTTAAGATTTCATTTATTTATTTATTTTTGGAGAGAGGGGAAGGGAGGGAGAAAGAGAGGGAGAGAAACCTCAATGTGTGAGAGAAACATCAATCGGTGGCCTCTCACTTGCACTGGGGAACTGGCCCGCAACCCAGGCATGTACCCCTGACTGGGAACCAAACCAGCAACTCCATGGTTCACAGGCCGGTGCTCAATCCACTGTGCCACACCAGCCAGAGCTAAACAACCATGTTTAATGACATCCTTAAGAATTAAAATTCTGAACCTTGTTATTAATTTTTAAAGCTGTGTATGTAAATGTGATTAATAAACTCTAAGTACTGATTAAGTTATCTAATTCTGTATGCATCTGTCTGCCAAAAACTCGTTATAATTCAGCAGCATCGTTAACTCTAATGGCCACTGATGAAAATGAGAATGTTGTTAATAGCATGGCCAAGAGCATTAGCACATTAAAGAAACTTACCCACCCATCCTCAGGCTTTAGTGACTTGATCTTGTTTTGACAAAAGAGAAAAGCATTTAATATGATCTGATAATGATCTATAGCAGCAGCATTTGGGAAAGCAAAGGCAAACTCCAGTAAAGGAATATATGAATTAGTTCCATACTATAGGACACATGAAGCTATGAAAAAATATTTTCAGTATACAAATATGAAAGTTTTCCAAGTTACATCATTAAGTAAAAAAAGAAAATTAGATAACTCTATTCTAAGAGGTAAACAAAATTCACTCCATGATATGTGAATAAGCTATTTGAACAATAGAAAGAGTATGAAAAAATGTTTCCCAAACTCTCAGTATCAGTTGCCTTAGACTGGACAGCAAAGGCTTAGATTACTTTTTTCTTGATTATTATTACAAGTCATATATTTTACTTTTATAATTTTTATAAAATCTAAAAAGAAATGATATCTGAAAAAACACAAAAGCAAAGGGAGAAAAAGCAGGGACAACTGTAATAGCATAAACAACAAAAATAAATTTAAAAATTTCAGATAAAAAGACAGTCTCTGTAGGTAAAAATATCTATATAAAATTATTCATTAACGAAGTCTGTTCAAGGAGTCATAAGTACGTGCTCTAATACAACAACCCTGCAAGATAAGCTTCATTATCTTTATTTTACAGGTGAGGAAATTATGGTTCAGAGAAGATCACTATTATTCCCAAAGTCACATAGTAGCAGAAACTAATTTGAACACAACCTTGGCTCTAAAGTTTAGGCTTTGACTATAAAATATTAATTTTTATATTTATAGCATGTTTACTATATTTACAGAGCATTCCAGCAATGCTAATAGTATAAAAGCTAAATATGATGCAACAGACTCCCCACTTTTCAAAACATTATACAGTCTCTTGAGAGAGACTCAGACAGAGACCACTGAAGAGTAATACAGTGTTCAGTAACCGAGTCATGAAGGAAGGGGCCACCACTATTTCTTTCATTTCTGCCTCTGTGTGGCTTCCAATCGAGCACCAGAGAGATGGTCTCTCGTTATGTAATATAAACACATTAAAATGTCTCCTAATATTCTAATGCTTTCTGCCCAAAGTATATGCAGATGCTGTGTCAATCCGATGTAAACTAAGGACAAACAAGGAAGCATTTCTCTTCACTGACTGCACTGATGCTACTCCACCCACACAACTCCCTGTGCCCCCCTTTGGCATGAGGAAGCACTCTGAGCTGGCTTGCTGGGGTGATAATGCCATGTCCATGGCCCTGGAACAAGAATGCTCTCTGGGTCAAGCTCACTGACATTTTTACCTGTTTCTCATCTCGGATTCCCAAAAGCCATATGTCAGTTGAACCAATCTAAGTGGTACATAGTTACAATGTCCATATTACCCAAAGCAATATAGAGATTTAATGCAATCCCCATCAAAATCCCAATGACATTTTTTAAAAGAAATAGAACAAAAAAAAGTCATTGGATTTGTATGGAACCACAGAAGACTTCAAATAGCCAAAGCAATCTGCAGAAAAACCAATGAAGCTGTATGTATCACACTACCTGACTTCAAATCATACTATAGAACTATGATAATCAAAACAGCATGGTATTGGCAGAAAAACAAACACACAGACAAGTGGAACAGAATTGAGAGCCCCAAAATAAGCCCACATGGATATGGAAAAATGATTTTTTATAAAGGAGCCAAAAACTACAAGGAGGGGAAAAAGATTCTTCAATAAATAGTGCTGGGAATATTGGAAAGCCATATGCAAAAGAATAAAACTAGACTACAGTTTGTCCCATGTAAATGAATTCAAAATGGATCAAAAACCTAAATATAAGATCAAAAACAACAAACTACATAGAAGAAAATATAGGTACTAAACTTACGCACCTTGGTTGTAGAGCACATTTTAGGAATTTGACCCATGGTCAAGGAAAGGAAAGGCAAAAATAAATAGGACTATATCAAATTAAAAACTTCTGCACAGCAAAGAAAATTGCCAACAAAACAAAAAGGCAACCAACTGAATGAGAGATGATATTTGTATACAAGAGCTCCAACAAGGGGTTAATATCCAAAATATATAAAGAACTCATTCAACTCAACACCAACAAGACAAGTAACAACAAGAGTTGGAGAGGCTGTGGAGAAAAGGGAACCCTCATTCACTGTTGGTAGGTTTGGGAACTGGTATAGCCACTGTGAAAAGCAGTATGGAGGTTCCTCAGAAAATTAAAAAAGAGTTACCGTATGACCCAGCAATTCCTCTTCTGGATATTTACCCCCCCAAAATCGAAAATATGTATCTGCAAAGATATATATGTACCCCTATGTTCACTGCGGCACTATTCGTGATGGCCAAGACGTGGAGACAACCCAATAGAGGACTGGATAGAGAAGATGTGGTACATATATACTATGAAATACCATTTGGTCATAAGAAAAGATGAAATAAATGTCCATTTGGGACATGAATGGAACTTGAGAATATTAAGCTAAGCAAAATGAATCAAGTGAACAGGATTAATTCACATGCCTTCTAACGGGCCTTTTGTTCTACTTGAAGCAATTGTGCCTGTTTTCCAACTGTGAGAACTGGTGTTAGAAGTATTTCCACAGGCCTGGCCTCTTTCCATATGGCTTATTCAGGCTCTTATACCAGAATCTATGTAGTTTACAGTTTCATGATGCTAAGAAAATTATTTTAAAACTTTTTGGATCCCCAAGCAAGAGTTTCTGCTGAGATTGTCTCTCGTCGACTATCTAAAACAGGCGTTCAGAAAGAAAGAAAATATATAATTACTTCACATCAGCCTTCTCAGGGTAGGCATAATCTATGCCTCTTATTTGGTCATTTTGTGTGTCAAAAAGTGTGTGTGTGTGTGTGTGTGTATATGTATGTGTGTATACATATATATTTGCTGCTATTCACATATAAAACAGGTAAAATGCCTCTTTCATCTGATATTAGAATAATCACTATTTAAAGAATTTTAAATCTGTTGTATTTGAACTTAGTTTCCCAATCTATGAATTTTGAGTGAGAATTATATAATAATTTGTTAATGAAAAATTGGGAGAGACACCATTTATTCAGTCAATAATTTATTAAATGAGTATTTAAAAACCCATTATATATAAAGCAATATGCCAGGCACTAAATTTTTTAAATATCCCAATGTTCAGCAATTGTTCTATATGCAATTATTCAAAATATATTCAAAACTTTAGTGACTATAAAAATTTTTATAGTCTCATAATAGTCTGGAAATCCATATATATGAAAGATTTTATTATCTTATTCAACATCTATTAAATAGTAGTTTTACTGTCTCATCAGTTGAACATACTACTAAATGTTTCTACTTTCCAAATCATAAATAGATTCTGATCATTATAAAAGGTCATTAGCTGGATTGAAATTCTTAAGACTACTATGAAATCAGTACTCAGTGGGATATTAATTAATTTCAGAGACATACATTTCAGTTGATTACCCTTGAGCAAAACAGAACCGTTATAGGACCACCTCTGCTAAAGAGATGTCTTGCTTTTGAAATAATAAGAAATGGGATAAATGAGCTTTTCTAAAAATTGGCTCTCAAGATACTTTATCTACTTTCAATTTTACTTAAAAATAAAAACAGGACTCTTCAATAATTAGACCCTCCTTGTCTTAGAAATTCTACTTCCATAAATTTTTCTTTAACACTAATTAGAACTTGCACAAAGAATACCCAGAGATGTGCCTTTGAAATAGTTTGTAACAGCAAAATAACTGGAAAAATACTACTCAAGGGGAAAATATATTCAAATATAGTGCATATGTCTGTGTCTTTATATGTATATTATATTTAATATGTACTATATATGTACATATATTTCATTAATTGTAACGGAGTCTAATGATAGTATACCAAGATACAAAAAAGAATCTGGTATCAAGGGTGATAGATTTCTTTCATTTGTGCTTGTCTGAATCTTCAGTATTTTGTAACTTTTTATACCATGGCATCACTGTTTCTACAGTGAGAAAAGCATTTGAACCAAATTTTTTCAAAACTCTAACACGTGATGCTGAGGTTTTGTAACTTTTAAGCACAAAGTATATACTTTATCGATTTGACCCACCCCATTTTGCGAGCCTTATACAATATACAGTTCAACTCATTCACTTCCACAAATCTGATTCCTAGCTCCAATCCTCATGCCTTCTCACTCTCCCTCAAGATTTACCCCAAAGACACCCCATATGTACCCTTGGGAAAGTTCTTCCTTGCTCTGAATCTCAGTGTTTCTTCTCTGTGAAAGCATTAGAGTACTTTCTCTTTGTATTCTGACATTTAGTATTTGTATAATTTTGTTAAATTTTTTAAAATATATTTTATTAATTATGCTATTACAGTTGTCCCATTTCCCCTTCACTCCCCTCCACCCTGCACCCCCCACCCACATCCCTTCCTGTTAGTTCATGTCCACGTGTCATAAGTTCTTTAGCTTCTACATTTCCCATACTGTTCTTACCCTCCCCTATTTGCCACCTACCATCTATACTAACTATTCTCTGTACCTTCTCCCCATCTCTCCTCCCACTCCCCTGTTGCTAACCCTCCATGTGATCTCCGTTTATGTGGTTCTGTTCTTGTTCTAGTTGTTTGCAGAGTTTGTTTTTCTTTTTGTTTTAGGTGTGATTGTTAATAACTGTGAGTTTGCTGTCATTTTACTGTTCACATTTTTTATCTTCTTTTTCTTAGATAAGTCCCTTCAACATTTCACATAATAAGGACTTGGTGATGATGAACTCTTTGAATTCGGTCTTACCTGAGAAGCACTTTATCTGCTCTTCCATTCTAAATGAAAGTTTTGCTGGATAGAGCAATCTTGGATGAAGGTCCTTGCATTTCATGATTTGGAATACTTCTTTCCAGCCCCTTCTTGCCTTCAAGGTTTCTTTTGAGAAATCAGCTGACAGTCTGATGGGAAGTCCTTTGTAGGTGACTATACCCTTATCTCTTGCTGCTTCTAGGATTCTCTCCTTCATTTTAATCTTGGGTGATGTAATTATGATGTGCCTTGATGTGTTCCTCCTTGGTCCACCTTCTTTGGGACTCTCTGAGCTTCCTGGATTTCCTGGAAATCTATTTCCTTTGCCATATCAGGGAAGTTCTCCTTTACTATTTGTTCAAATAAGTTTTCCACTTGTTACTCTTCCTCTTCCCCTTCTAATACCCCTATAATTTGGATGTTGGAATGTTTAAAGATGTCCTGAAAGTTTCTAAGCCTCTCATTTTTTTGAATTCTTGTTTCTTCATTCTTTTCTGTTTGGTTGTTTCTTTCTTCCTTCTGGTCCACTCCCTTGATTTGAGTCCCAGTTTCCTTCCCATCACTATTGGTTCCCTGTGCATTTTCCTTCATTTCACTTAGTGTAGCCTTCATTTCTTCATCTAATTTGCAACCAAAGTCAACCAATTCTGTGAGTATCCTGATCACCAGTGCTTTGAACTGTGCATCTGATAGGTTGGCTATCTCTTGGTCACTTAAAACTACTGGCTCTGGGGTTTTGATTTGTTCTTCTGATTGAGCCATTTTTGGTCAGGTTGCACCTGTTACATATGAGTGGTGGGGCCTTAGGTGTTCTCCAGGGTGTGTCAACCCCATTTCTGGGTAGTGATGCTGTATGTGGGGGTGGGGCCAGAGCAGGAGCAATGGCGCTTGTTCCACGCTTTCTCGGGTTTTGGTCCCCTCTGCCACTTCCCACCAGCAAACCAGGCCCTTCTGGTGCTAGTTCCTGGGAAGGTGGGCTTGTGTACATTATAGGACCCTGTGGGTCTCTCCAACAAACTCTCCTATGAGGCTGGGAGTCTCTCCTGGAACTTCGACCCCCAAAAGTCTATTCAATGGGTGCTTTTAGGCTTTTTTCCCGTCTCTGGGGCCCTGGGTTGTGCAGTCTGCCTCACTGCTCGTTTTTTTCCTGGTTTATCTGCATGCGAATGTGTGTCCACAGTCAGCCAACTGCCTTGAACAACTCACTGGGTTTTCTTGTTTCATCTTCATGCCAGGTTCTGCCAACCACCACCTCTTCCTGCCAGGACCCCTCTCTGCCGGCCACCGACTCCATCCCTCTTACCGGACTGGATGAATAGTTCGTTGTTGTCAGACTTTGGTACAGTTCAATTTTCTTTCTGTTCTGGTTGTGTTTTGCTTTTAAATCTTTGTTGTCCTTAAGTTTGGTTGTGCAAGGAGGTACAGTATTTCCACCTACACTTCCATCTTGGCCCAGTATTTTTATAATTTTCTAGAAAGCATTCCTAATATAGGTCTCACAGGCTTGGTCAGTTCAATATATAACTTCATTCCCATAAGAATGAATTTATTTTCCATTAATCAAAAAAGGGCTCATTCACTCTGCATATATTTTATCTCCTAGCACATCCTAAACTGCTTTAAGTGTAGCTCTCATAGTGCTGTGCTTTGCAGATGTTGCTGTATCTTGACACTCCTCCTTCAGTCCATGTGATTTCCTGAAGCTGTGAACTCAGAGTGTTCATGTGACCCATGCCAAGCATGCTTGGAGTCACAGGTGTAAGTGCTGAGTATCATGGTTGGTCTGTGAACATGGAGAGATGGTAGATAATAAGTTGTAGCTAGGCTTATTTGTCCAGCTTCGATAGTAAATTTTTTGCTTAATTAAGAAATAAAGTAAATGCTTGCTTGTTTGTTTTGTTGTTTAGCTTCCTGTTAAAGGTGAGATCATATCATATTTGTCTTTCACCACCTGGCTTATTTCACTCAGCATAATGCTTTCCAGTTCCATCCATGCTGTTACAAAGGGTAGGAGCTCCTTCTTTCTTTCTGCTGCATAAGAATTCCATTGTGTAAATGTACCATAGTTTTTTGATCCATTCACTTACTGATGGGCACCTAGGTTGCTTCCAAACAAGCAAGCAAAATATAACCAAAGACACTGAAATAGAGAAGAGGCAGACAGAGACCAGAGGGGGGAGGGGAGGGAATTTTAGGGGAAAAGGGGAAGGATTCACAGGAACAAGGACACATGGACAAAAACTAACTGGGGTGGAAATGGGAGGAAAGTGGGGAGCACTGAGGGGGGTGGGCTGGGATGGGAGTAAAAGACAGAAAACTGTACTTGAACAATAATTAAATTAAAAAATAAAAGAAAAGAAATAAAGTAAATGTTACATGAAACAAAAGCATTAAGGCCAAAGTGAACTAGAGCTGCCTGGCCACCATCTTCCCTCGCTGCGTACAGAAAGACTGCTTAAAAAGCAGAGAATGTGGCCAGCGTACGGAAGGAATTAAAACTGAGTGATGGAGGAAGAAAAAGAAAAATACTAATGACATTAGTTAAGTCCTAGGACTAAAATGTGATTAACGCAATTTCACATCCTGGACTTCCCAGATCTATGACATAATATCTCTCCCTTTGTTATTCAAACTAGTCTTTGCTGTAATTTCTGGGTTCTGCAATTAAAAAATGCTGATGTATAAAGACCAGGAACTATCATATTTATTTGTGTTATGTTCTGGTTTGTTTCTTTTTCTGTTTTAAAGCTCTCTATAGTGCCTACAATAAATTCTGAGCTGTGGCATTCTTTCTATTTACTGGTTTAAATACATGAGAAAATTAAACCATTTAATTTTCATCTCCTTCCAAGCAACACATAATGCCTTTTTTATAGTATTCAAAAGCTTCACAAATAAACTCTAGACACAAAGCAGTAATCTCAGTTTGTAACATAAAGCTAATGTTTCTACTTTGGTGTCAGAGGTTGGCAGACACTCTGCCTTCTGGTAAACTGTCATGAAGCCGCGGAGGAAGGAAAACTACTTGTTCGTTTGTGTCAAATAACTGTAGTATCAGAAGTGGCCATGCTGTGCCTCACTTCACAGCCTGTCTGCCTCACACCTCCATCCACCATGGGTGCAGCCATGGCCCCTTGTCTCCAGAAGGGACTGGGACCCTCGGACGTCCTACCCAGGCTGCTCTGATGCATCTGTCTGGGATGCCTGCAGGAACTTGTTCCTCACTAGCAAAATCATGATAACAATTTTTTTTTTAATTTACTGTTGTTCAGTAACAGCTGTCCCGTCTTTGTCCCCACTGCTCACCCCTACCCCATCCCCCTCTCACCATTAACCACCCCCCATTGTCTTCTATTCATGTTCCTTTGTTTGCCTCTTTCCCTTCTTTTCCCTAGCACCCCCTTGCTCTCACCCCTTTGGTGACTATCTGTCTGTCCTTTATACCCAAGTTTCTGGTTCTATTTTGCACAATGAGAATTTATAGGGAACTTAACCCCTCTTGACCACCGTGTGGCAATCCAGGCTGAGCTCACTTCATGATCATCTCAAAATTGTTATACCACTGTCCTTAACCACACCGGTACAAAGCTACTGGTACAGCTATAAGTTGCTGATAGATTTTATCTTTCTTTTCCTGACTAACTAATGTGATTCTGTACACACAACCCATGACCCAAAGGCTCAACCAAGTTCACCCCCGATGCTTTAATTTTACTTTACATTTCCTTTACTTGCAGTGAAAATATTTATTATCGCATTAACACTGAAGCCCAAACAAGCCCCTCTATGACAAAATATTACATAAAGACCCTTTGGTGCATAAAAAGCATCAAAGAGCCTGATCTTCCTGAAGAACCCGGGCAAGTAAAAACCTGAAAACATTTCTTCTGCATTGTAACCTGGCCCGCCAATAGGCAACACCCTCTATATAGTCACCAAACTATTTTTAATTAACTAATATTCTGAGCATAAAAACTGAAAATAATGAGATTGAATAAATAATTGGGGTACATAAAAATTAATGGATAAAAACATGTCCGTCAGTTTTCTAGCTGTGCAATTAAGTATTACAATTGAGCGTCCTGACCTTTTTGCTAAACATTTAGAACTTTTTCACTCACTTGCTCATGCCCACAAGTATTAGCATAGATTTAAATAGCTGTTCTCAGTAAACCCCCAATGCCACCAAGGAATACCATTCTGTTTAATACTTGTGAGAAAATAGTATCATTTGAAACCACAATTTATGCTGTCTTTATAACACTATAATTTGTTTTTACAAGATTAGTACGACTGTCTTTCTTACAACTCTACATGTTTAAACTCTAGAGGTGTCACTCACATGGAGGAGGCTATAAAACAGAACGTGTAGTGGGCGGGCCGTGGCAGGAGACATCATTCTGCTCCAGGCTCTGCAATCACCAGCCCCATGCTATTTTCAAAACGTATTTCTCTCTCTTCATTCTTCTCAGGAAATAATTTTAAAACTTGCTGAATTAAAAACACAGTTGAAGCATGTATAAAACATTTATATTTATTGTTTGTGCCTATTGAGATCAAGGGTAATAATAGCAGCCTCGCTGATATTATCTTATTTATTATCTACTGCACGCCAGTTTGTGAAGGCCTTTTTTCATTCTCTCATCATAGTGAACATCAAAATGTTATATTTTGAGCTCCTGCAATCTGTTAGGAACTATAGTGTTTTTATTTTTATTTCATGTGTTCACTATTCCAATACATTGTAATCCCCATTTTGCAAATGAATGTTCAGAGAAGGTTGCATATCTTAAAGCACAAGTCTGTGTTTGATACTATAGATTTCTGACTCTGATTCCCACTCTATTACCTTTGAGAAGCACTGTGAATATGTTAAAATTTATTAACTCAATTAATAAACATTTAAGTAGCTACTATGTAATCCCTGTTATAGGCATTAGGCATATAGTATATTTTTTTAAAGAGGCAATTGCTCATCCTTCAAAGGGTAGCTAATAAAAAAACTAGTAGTTGAAACATTACATAAATAAATGAGTGTAATGTTATAATAAGGCTTATGAAAGAAAAATAGAGAGTGTTTTAAGGGCTTAAAACAGGGAAATCTAGTTTAATCAAGACATCAGGGAAATACCCCAGAGGAACTATTATTTGGGCAGACATAAAGAATGGGATTAAGTTAACTAGGAGAACTGGAGATTAGTGGAAGGAGAGAACATTCTAGGCATGTGGTAATGTTACAGAACAAGAGGGGCCAAGGTTTGCTATGTCTGCCACTCTATAGGAAAGACTTTCTCAATGCCAGATATTTGTGAAAAGGAAAGGAAATGTTTATTTAATGCTGTACAGACCTAAAGTAGTGACCTAACATCTTCATTATAATATCAAAGTCCTTTAGGATACCCACAGACACCTACAGTACTTCCTTCTCCCCCAGCCCTAATTCAGGGTACTGTAATTCTGGAAAAGAAGCACACATCCTTGTTTCCAGGCCGCTGGCACCACCAGCCATGTCACCATCCAGGTAGGATCTCTAATTAATCCAAAGCCATGTGGCACCTTCTCGTGGTCTACTGGCAAGAGTTCTTTGTATCCATTTTGCAGGCAAAGTCTCTCCTGCTTCCCAGGCCACATGGCCAAAAGGAGCACCCCAAAGCCCTATGGGCCTCTTCTACCAAAGCTACAGGGCTCTGCACTCTGGTCAAAACCGCATGTTTCTTTCCTCCACCAGAGCTGTGGGGGTCTACACTCTGGCCAAACCACGTGGATCTATTTTTTCCGGCAAAGCTGCATGGCACTCTCTCTTCTTACATGGATGCAGGGGTCCCCATTCTGGAAAAGCCACGTGGTACTCTGTACCAATAGCTGCCATGTCTGGGTTTAAATCCCCGTGCCAATCTTTTTCTGTACCCCCATTTTCGACAACTCCTACAATCAGTTACACCTGCCAGCATTCCTGTATTATTTCACATTTACTGGGCTGCCATCGTGAGTCTGGGCAGGTATGGCCCCATGTCATGGAGCCAATCTTCTCCAACTTCCCACGCAGGCGCTGTAACTCGGGGGACCTGCTCTCCCAGTTACATCTCGGTGGGGAGTTCCTTTCCATCCCCCTGGCTCCAAGCCTGGCCACAGCCATTTAACATATCTAAGTGACATGCCAAAGGCTATAGATATGTTAACTGACCATGCCATGGATTAGCTGCAAGACTGTGGCTGTACAAAACAGCCCTGCATGTTCTTGCCCCTTCCCCCAACTCACACCTGTGCGGGAAGGGGTGAGGACATCTTATATGTCTCTCCAATACTTCCTAGACAACTTGAGTTCTGGACCCCATTCCAAATTCCTTTTTCGCCGCCCCCCCCCCTTGGCTGCACCCTGTATTAGTAAGATACAAGAAAGCTCTGTGGCTGAAGGGAGCATGGGAATCAGACATGGGTGCAGGAGGCCGCTGTGCCTGGAGTAAAGGAAGTGAGAGGAAGCCTGAACCATGAGGTCCTACAGACCATGTTCAAAATTTTCATCCTTTTCCTAAGAACTGAGGACAACAATGAAATGTTTTCAATCAAGAGCAGATTTAGTATTAAAATGAAACTTAAGGTTTGGATAGAAATTGTTCAGTGTTTTATTGATCAAATTCCACCTTCATTTTATTAAGACTTCTCTTTATCGACACTCTTAATCCCAGGTAATTATGAAGATAAAACTTTCCTATTTTACTAGGGCACTAAAGAAAAAAATCCTTCTTAAATATCAAAAAACTTATATGCACAGAGATATCTAAACTTACATGTAATCACACATGATATTTCACCAAGAGGTGATCTTACCTCTCCTCTTCTAATTCATCTTTTTAGTAGGAAAACATGAAAAGAGTTCAATAGGAAAGAGTTTCAGAATTTTGCACCGGTACTACCTATTCATAATTCTGATGAGCAAATGGTTTAAGGCATAAAATTAAAGCCCAATACCGGGTGCTACCTTGACATCTGGGGAGAACCAGGAGGGCTCCATGAGGCTGCATCCCACCTGCCTGCCAGTTTCCCTCTCTGTTATTCTTCCGTGGGTAAGCCCCCTGCCAAACAACCCTTCCTGTCCAGGGGACCAGGCACAGCTCCTGCTTATCCCTGAGTAGCACGCTTCAGCTCTCCACCCACCCATGAAATTATTCAATCAAGTCAACACAGCCTCCTTCAGGAACTAGAGGTCACCTCACCCTCTTGATATGACAAACCTTGCTGTCCACAGCCCCTGGTTATTCACTCTGTTCCCAAATGCACCCCTGTGTGGCCTGCATGGCACCGTGCCCTCCTCCCGCAGGCTGTGCGGTGGGTGATGAACACACTGCTCTCCGTGTCATCCATCACTGCCAGGTGCTGGGTGTTTGGCCATCCCCGTAGCCCGAGGGCAGAATCTCTCTGTCACGAACAAGGTGAATAGGACGTGATGAATGCAGCATATGAAAAAAATGCTGAAGTGTTGTGAAAGTCATTAAGTATTTTACAAATATTAAAAAGACCTCTGAATTAAGTCTTCTAAGTTTCTGCTCTCAGACTACCCTTCACTGTACTATAGATTAGGAACTGGGCCAAAGGCATAAGTTGTTTTCCGAAGTTCAATTACAAAGTGTTTAAACTGACATTTAAAGCTTTAGACTATTTGAACCCAAGGTTCATATTCTTCCCCTTACCCTATATTTCAATCACTTACTTCCCTTTAAATGTAAAGTAATACAAGAAATATTAAAACTTCCATTTTAAGAACATAGACAGCAAATAATTTTCTTAAAAATAACTCTCCTTACTCCCAGCATATCCACCCATGACCATAGCTAAACATCTCATCACAGAGCCGCCAAGCATCTCTGGTTAGCCCATCACTCATGACCTCTGACACACATACAGACACACATGACCATCACGCCACCTCCTTCACACACCCCTGCACGAGGTGTCATCACCTCCGAAAAGGAGGGATGAGCTCTGGTCAAACAACACCAAGAAAGTGCCGTTGTGACGTTCCAACTGTCAGGCCAACCAACACATTGCGTTGCTACTGTTAGGATATCTAAACTGCTGCATGTCATCATTCACTTGGCAGCTGCTCACATGGCCCAATGTCATGGAAAGGTATTTGAAGCAGTGCCGTATAGTCTGGTTCCTTGAGAAAAGATGGATAAACACAAATTGCGTGTTTACACTTCCCTAGTCTCTGAAATATGCACAACAAACTCCGATGCGGTATCCAGAGCCCAGAGCCAGAAAACATCCTAGAAGAATAAAGTGGTGTCTGCCAATCTACTTAAAAGATGCTTTTAGAATACCATCTCTTAATAAAGAATTTAAAATGTAGAAATTATTCAATATAGAGCCTACACAAGATAGAATTCAGAGACAGATCTGACACTGCCTTATGTAACCTTCAAAGTGCATTAACTACGTTTCATGTTTAACATCACCAAACACTCGTGCAATAAAACATCTGCATCTATTTTCATATTCCATTTATTTTTAAACCAGAAAATAGCTTTCTCGGTATGAACTCTTTATGATTAGTCAGAGCAACCAAATTTTCAAAACCCAGATCATCCAACCAGAGACGCTCTAATTCTGAAAAGTCAGCTCAGCCCTCTCTCTAGGCGGGGAAACACACATAGACACACACATGCAACATGTCCAATATGTAGTCTAGCTGCATTCCCCGTGCATTTTACCATTCGTATATTTAATCCACTTTGCTCAGGACAATTTCAGAGATGAAAAGCAGTGGGAAAGGGAACAGGTATTCGATTTAAGTTAACAAGCATTTATTGTCTATTCTCTGCCAGGAACGTGTTACTCTGAAAACAAATTAGACACAACGTACAGCCCCCCTCATAGAGTTCACGATCTGGTGAGAACTACAGATTCCCCTATCACACTCTGCTGTTTCATTTATTTGTTTTGTTTACACTACTTGGCTTTTACTTATAATTACTTATTACCTGTTTACTTGTTTGTGATGTGGCTTGTCCATCATCAGCTGATACATCCATGAAGAAAGAGCTCACATCTGCTTTACTCATCATTCTATGTCCTGTCCCCACTGGGTCCCTGGCATGTCATCCATGTGATAGATTTTGCCGGGGGTCTTCATACTACCCTCAGGTTCAATGATCGCACTACAAGGACTCACAGAGTTTAGAGAGGCTATTGCACTCAGAGTTATGGTTTATTCCAGCAAAAGCACACAGATTAATACCCACAGAAAGAAAGGGCACATATGTCAAAGTCCAGGAGAGAACAGGCACAAGCTTCCAGTTTTCCCCTCTTGGTGGAGTCATACAGACAGCACTTAGTTCCCCTAGCAAAGACGTGTGACCACAGGCATTAAATACTGTCAGTGAAGGAAGCTCACCTGAGCCTGTTGTCTGGGGCTTTTACTGGGGGTCCCTCACATAGACGTGAAACACCCATGTAACTGACATTGGCTACTCAGCATCTGGCCCCTTCCAAGATCTAACTGACAGAGCATTGCCCAAGGCCCCACCATAAATCACATCATAGCAACAATTACCTGTTACCCACAGTCAACCATGGTCTGAAAACATTAAGTGGAAAATTCCAGAAATAAACAATCCTTAAGTTTTTAAGTTGTGCACTGTTCTGAGTAGTGTGATATAACCTTATGCATCCCTCCCCTTCCCACTCGGAGGGTGAATCATCCGTTCATTTACCATCTACACGGTGTACATGCTCCCTGACTGTTTGCCACTTAGGAGCTGTCACATTTAACAGATCAACTGTCATGTATCTTAGGGTTCGCATTCAAGTCACCTTTATTTTACTTCGTAATGGCTCCAAAGTGCAAAAGACGTGATGCCGGCAATTTCAATATTCCAAGGAGAAGCCACAAAGTGCTTTCTTTTATGAAAAGGTATGTACAGTGCAATAACATATTTCTAAAGACAGGGAGACCACATTCACAGAATTCTTATTACAGTATATTGCTATAATTGTTTTATTATTAGTTGTTGTTAATCTTCTATTGTGCCTCATTTATGAGTTCAACTTTATCATAGGTATGTATATATGGAAAAAAGACAGTATATATAGGACTTGGTACTATCTGCAGTTTCAGGCATCCACTGGGGGTCTTCACTGTACCCCCCATGGGGGACTCCTGTATGGGGAGAACCGGCAAAAGCTCTTCAAAGATGCAGGCGGAAAGTTAGATGGGTTTGTTGATTTTAGCTTCTGCTCAATCTTCTGCCAAGTTCCTGCTTCCCTCTACATATACTGAGAATGCTTGGAGAGTTCCCCTTTGCGTCATGGGACGACACGAACCCAGTGTATAAGCACAACGCCTTTTGCTATTAAAGCAGTCTGGGCTGCTGCTTTAGAGCAAAGCCAGGAAAGGAAAGTGAAACTTTATCAAAAAACTCAAGTCCTATAATGCCAATACTGATGGAAACGTCTTTCACTTGCAAAGCTTTCGACTCCGGTTTGAAGAAGCCCAAGTTAAAAAGTATCATAACCTCACTGGGAGAGCGGAAAAAGCTTTTTGAAAGTTCTTTGAGTGAAAAAGCCGTCTGGAGGTTCAAACTGCCCACACTCTTAGATTGCGCTATTTAATTTACCCTAAACAAACCAGACAGGAGACAAGGCTTGACTTCGTGTGCTCAAAAACCAAAGCCTTTCAAAACGACATTGTGACAGGTTCAATTCATCACTCTATCTGAAGGGATAACAAGAGTGGTACCTAATCTGGCAACACTGCACAAGTGTTAGAACTTGGTTCCTCTTATTTTTATTTGCCGCAGGGTGGGAGTCTCCTTCCCTCTCCCAGACCTCTTTATTCCACACCCGCCTGCACTCCCCCTTCATCTGGTGTTGGCAAAACGGAGTAGAGAGGCAGAGACTCTCTTAGAATCAGAACAGAGCCCTTCATTTGTGCAGCAAATGCTTCCAGAGCGTGTACTAAGTGCTGGGATTCCATAATGACCTAACCCAAACCTGCCCACCTGACAAATGTATTTCCATGAATCTTACATACTACATCTTTTGTCAAAACTATGTTGTGAAAAACTCTTTATTATCCAAAGAAATATTTGATGGCACTAAATTTTCCCTAAGGAATAGCAAGAACCTAAACACCTTCTCCCAAAACCTGGTGAGGGAGGCCTAGAATTACCTCCCTCGTATCCTGAGACCCCGAGGAGGGTAAAGGGAAAACAGTGCCCAAAAGGATGACAAAATATGAACACCTATCAGACAGGGAAGAAAAATGTTTGGCCTTCCAAGATGAACTGACAAATTATTCAGTAGAGAAAATAAAGAACTGGTATGTATCATCTTATTTTGGCTAAGAGATTGTATCAACACTCTCACATACACACATATTGTAAAAATTACTGCAGGGTTGACCTTCAAAGAACTCTTTTTATTTCCCCTTTTCCATGATCCTTTCATGGAGGAAGGTATTTACCAGGGCACAGTAAAGGGGTGTTTGATTTTAGCAAGGGGAATTTTGTTTTCCATGTAAATGCCTCGATCTGAAAAAATCTAAATACTTCTCAAGTGATGCTGAGGATCCCGAGCCTTCAGGATAAAGTGTGGCCTCAGGGAAAGAGTAAAAGGGGGAAAGAAGTTAGGGAAGGAAGAGAACCCTTTGCCTCAGGCCCTCCTGTTCTCTCTGTGATGTGGGCACCGCTTGAAGCCTCCAACAGAGTGAGCCTTGGTTACTGTCACAAAAGGACCACACCACCAAAGCTACGGTCACAGACACAGTCTAGTCCATGGAAAAGAGCTTGGAGGGAGACACAAGTTGCAGAGGGAGAATTTGCCTCGGATCTGCCATAAAGAGAAAGCATCATTTGCAAAAGCAGAGATGAAGACAGAAAGACACGGTGGTAGGAAGACCAGCTCATGCAAAGGTACAGATTTGAAGGATCCCGGAGTATGTTAACAGTGGAGCCAGCCCTCAAGTCCCCCTGCGTTACAGGGTATCAACAGAATTTTCTGGGAGTGAGACCAGAAAATATAATTGGATTTCAAGATTTGAAACAGCGGGTGAGAAGAGGAAGCACTTTAAATGCCCAAAAGGGAAGCTGGAACTCACTCTAGCAGGAAATGTGAAATCACCCAAAGTCTGCTATTAGAACAATGATGTCAGGATTCATAAAGGAGAATTTTCTATTTCTAAACTCAGGGAGGGTGGGATAGGAGGCCTCTAATCAGATGGCATGAGAAAAACTTAATAACTTTATGTGGGTAATCTGAAAAAGAGGAATTTTACATTCATTGTTCAGGTACTTCCTCTAGGACAAAATCAGAACATGATGGGAAACATTATTATAGTACAAAGGAAAAGCTTCAAAGTACGTCATTAGTGTTTAATAAGAGCCTGGTGCTATTTATCTGAGAATGAAATCCTCCCAAATGAGCTAATACAATGTGTAGCAGGTCTTTAGCTGTGCCTTTACTAGATAAATATAAACGACCTAAGGAATTCCTAATATTCAACCCCCAGAGGGCCATGAAGTTCTTTTTGAAATTATAGCTTTGGAGGAAGACAGGGCTGTACTGGTTGTGCGACCTTGGGCAAGCCACTTAACCTCCGAATGCCATTCAGTTAGAAAGACAGTTAAGTATTTATCGACCATTAGCTATGGATCAGGCCTTAAGCAAGATGCCAGACTATAATAAATAGACATAATTCCTGACTTCCTACAGTTCACATTCTCATGGGATTTTTTAGTAAAATGTAGATTTCACAAACCCATGTTACACTGCTAGGATTATATCCTAAGAACCCTGAAACACCAATCCAAAAGAACCTATGCACCTCAATGTTCATAGCAGCACAATTTACAATAGCCAAGTGCTGGAAGCAACCTAAGTGCCCATCAGTAATTGAGTGAATCAGAAAACTATGGTACATTTACACAATGGAATTCTATACAGCAGAAAGAAAGAAGAGGCTCCTGTCCTTTGCAACAGCATGGATAGAACTGAAGAGCATTATGCTATGTGAAATAAGCCAGGCGGTGAAAGACAAGTACCACATGATCTCACCTTTAACGGGAACCTAATCAACAAAATGAACAAGCAAGCAAAATATAACCAAAGACACTGAAATTGAAAACAGGCTGACAGTGACCAGAGAGGAGAGGGGAGGGAATTACAGGGGAAAGGGGGAAGGGTTTGCAGGAACAATTATAAAGGACACATGGACAATAACAAGGGGGGGGGGGTGGAAACGTGAGGGAGGTAGGGAGGGGTGGGGAGGGGTGGAAGGAAAAGGCATAAAACTGTACATGAACAATAAAAAAATGTTAAAATTAAACAATTTTTTCACTTTTTGATTGATGGAAAAAATACTAAAAATATTTCTTTACCAAAAGGTAAACTGAAAATAATATCAGGTTCCCACAGTGTTACACTAAATCATCAACCTTCCTTTCCTAAAACAAATGGTATGATCACCTTGCCACACAAGTTCTGTACCACTTGCCCCATGGTATTGAATTAACCTTTACCTGACATTTCTAGAGAATCATTTTGGGAGCCATCCAATAAATCATTTAATAAAATGAAGATGGAATATCTTTTCAGAAAGAATGTGTGCATGTTTTAAGTACTGCAACATGGAGGCAGTTGCACTCAACGACAAAAGAGCTCCTGGTGTCACCAGACCCAAAGGAGTAGATCAGGTTCACACTGATGCCATGAACCAGAATGGGCTTCTCAACGACACCCTCACACAAGGACAGCTATGCAGGTGGGGTTTTCTCCCCTGCCCTCTTCTCCACCTGTGGTCACTAAACTTGGCAGTTGGTTAGAAAAGCAGATTGTTTTTGAAAGAACATTCCATTGCTGCGTGATAGAGACTCTAATATCTAAAACCCCTTGCCCTTTATCTTAAGAGATCACTTGTCTCTTGGAGAGGGAAGTTGACATAGATTTTACAATATGGAAGTGGGTGGAAAGTCACCTTGAGGACAATTCTGGTTCTGTAAAAGTTCAGCTGAGTGCCTCCACTACACACGAGGTGTACAGTACTGCCCGTTAGTCACTTTGTAGCTGTCTCGGTTATCAGATCAACTGCTATAGTATCACACTGCTTGTGTTCAAGTAACCCTTACTTAGTAATGTCTATTCACCTCACTCCATCTCATCACGTGGGAATTTTATATCACATCATCAAAACGAAGGATGAGTTATAGCACAATAAGATACTTTGAGAGAGACCACATTCACATAACTTTTATTAGAGTATATTGTTGTAATTGTTCTATTTTGATTATTACTGTTGTTAATATTTTACTGTGCCTAATTTATAAATTAAAGTTCATCATAAGTATCTATGTATAGGAAAAATATGGTGTATATATAGGGTTCAATACTATCTTGTAGCCAATTTCATACTTTGTCCAGTTATGCACCAAAGAGCCCAATATACACACAAAATTTATTGTTCCAAGTGATTAGCTAAACCCATAACCTTCGAATGATTTATACTCTCCAATGCTCAATTGTTACATGTGTTATGACCTCAATATTAGAGATGATTGTGGCCTTGTGTTTCCTCCTGGAAACTAATGAAACAACTACACAGAAGCTATGCAAGACAAGAAGAAAGGCAGCTCCATGATAGGGTTGCACAATACTCCTTTTGAGATGCAATATTCCATTGTAAATAAACACAGACTCCCATACTTTAATGGTATCTTGGAAAGCTTGCACTTCTCCATAGGTTCTCATCAAAAATTAAAGAGCAACAAAAACAAGAGTAAAAGAGTACTGGGAAGGAACTCAAACTAACAAAGAGCCTGTAGGTAATCAATAATATTAAACCTAATAGTATGAAATGAACTTAAAATAGCAATGTTTCAATTCACTCATTTTCAAGAACCAGAATATAGAGTGTAAATAATTTACCTCAGAGACTTACGATCTCTAACCCAATATCTCCAAAGCTCTTTTATATTAGCTCACTATGTGGGAATTTACTATGGCAAATTTACTTTGCATGCTTGGTAAATGTAGCGAGCATTAACTGATGATTGGAAAATTGCACCATATGCAGAATTTTATTTTATTTATATGACTAATGAGGATATGTGTTATCCTATCCATTTTTCATCTCTTTCTTTTGAAAGCTTTCTCTCTCCTGCTCCATGTAATTTTGGGACTGCAATTGAGAATCATTAAGATGGCATAAATCAGAGCTTTTTTGAACACTATCTCTACCCTGACATGGCAACAGAATGCCTCATCCCAAGGAGAAAAAGATAGAGACACTGCCGTTCCTGATCATCCCTAACAAGGACTGTGGTCTTTATCATAACAGTGATGGGAAGCCATGAAGCCAGTGGGAAGAATTAATCAGAAAACAAGCATGGTCATCCTTACATGTGGCAAAGATCACTCTGACCACAGCATGGGGCATACTCTGGAGAGGAAATAAAGTAAGTGTCTGAAATCCCTTTTAGAGGTTATTGTTGACATTCAGGAAAGAATTCAAGGTCTCTTTTTATATGAGTCTTTCCTGACCAGTACCAAATGTGATAGTTTACCCCAAGTCACTTTATTTATTTATTGTATTTTTCCTTCATCACATCTACCCCAGCTACAGATGTAAGATTTTTGTGCTATAGTTTTTGTTAATGCCAGCTCCCCCACTAGACTTGGCCATAAGTGAAGGATTACATCAGTCTGTTTACCTCTTTAACCCCAGTACATAGAAGAGGCTTAGTACGGATCTGAGGTCCAATAAATATTTGTTGAACGAATGAATGGATGGATGGCCAAATAAACAAAAATCGACACTAACCTTCACTGACCTAGAAACATGGTTTTAATAGAAATGCTATCTCTAGACATAAATAAAAACAGATGAAAACAAATACATGGCTGAACTTCATTTATATCAATAACCTAGATTTTCAAAAGCTGTCTTTTTTTTCCCCATGACTGTCAGTAAATTAGACTGTTTGTTGATGTTGGTAGTGGTGGTGTTTTATTTTTAATTTTTATTGTGTTTTTATTGTTATTCTATTACCATTGCCCCAGTTTTTCCCCCTTTGCCCTCCTCCACCCATCCCACCCCCCATTCCCATGGTCAATTCCCACACTGTTGTCCATGTCTATGGATCATTCATACATGTTTTTTGACTATTACCAGAAAGAAGGAGCTCCTACCTTTCATGACAGCATGGATAAAACTGGAGAATATTATGCTAAGTGAAATAATCCAGTCAGTGAAAGACAAATACCATATGATCTCACTTATTAGAGGAGTCTAATGAACAAAATAAACTAATGAACAAAATAGAACTATAAACATGGAAAAATAAAGTAGTTTTTTATCTTTCTTGGCATTATAAGGACAACCCAACCAACATAACATTAGCAAAAGTTGTTAAAAACTGGAACAGTGGGAACTTCTGACCAAGATGGAGGCATAGGTGGAAAACACTGTACCTTTTCACACAACCAAAATTAAGAGCAACAAAAATTTAAAAACAAAGATACAACCAGACTGACAGAAAACTGAACTGTACCGAAGTCTGACAACAGCAAACAATTCATCCAGACGGGCAAGAGGGGCACAGTCAGCAGCTGGCAGGGAGGGGTCACAACAGGAAAAGGCGGTGGCTGCCACACCTGGCTTGCAGGCAGCAGCTGACAGACTGAGGCACAGGGTAGCAACGAGCAGACCCAGTGAGGTGAGTGAGGTGGCTGGCTGGCTGTGGTCACACATTCATATGCAGATAAACCAGGTGAAAATGGGCAGCAAGACTGACAATGAGACAATCAGAAACTCCCAGCCCCACAAAAGAGTTCTTTGTAGAGACCCACAGGGTCCTAGAATGTACACAAGCCCACCCAATGGGAAACCAGCACCAGAAAGGCCCAGCTTGCTTGTGGGAAGCAGCGAAAGGAACTGAAATCCGAGAGTAGAGCCAAGTACCACTGTTCCCTCTCTGACCCCACCCCCACATACAGCATCACAACCCAGTGACAGGGGGTGGGGAGGGGTGAACACCTAAGGCTCTGCCCCTCAGGCGTAGCAGGCATGACCAAACCAAACAAACAAACAAAAAAAAGCCAAATGGAAAAAACAGTTCAAAGCCCCACAGCCAATACATCTAAGCAACCAAGAGATAGGCAACCTATCAGATGCATAGTTCAAAGCACTGGTGATCAGGATACTCATAGAATTGGTTGACTTTGGTTGCAAATTATATGAAAAAATAAAGGCTACACTAAGTGAAATGAAGAGAAATGCACAGGGAACCAATAGTGATGAGAAGAAAACTGGGGCTCAAATCAATGGAGTGGACCAGAAGGAGGAAAGAAACAACCAAACAGAAAAGAAGGAGGAAACAAGAATTTTTAAAAAATGAGGGCAGGTTTAGGAACCTCCAGGACATCTTTAAACGTTCCAACATCCGAATTATAGGGGTACCAGAAGGGGGAAAGGCACAGCCACCAGTGGAAAACTTATTTGAACAAATAATAAAGGAGAACTTCCCCGATATGGCAAAGGAAACAGACTTCCAGGAAATCCAGGAAGCTCAGAGAGTCCCAAAGAAGTTGGACCCAAGAAGGAACACACCAAGGCACATCATCATTACATTAGCCAAAATTAAAATGAAGGAGAGAATTCTAGAAGCAGCAAGAGATAAGGAGATAGTCACCTACAAAGGAGTGCCCATCAGACTGTCAGTGGATTTCCCAAAAGAGACCTTGCAGGCAAGAAGGGGCTGGAAAGAAGTATTCCAAGTCATGAAATCCAAAGACCTACATCCAAGATTGCTCTATCCAGCAAAGCTTTCATTTAGAATAGAATGGCAAATAAAGTGCTTCTCAGATAAGGTCAAGTCACAGGAGTTCATCATCATCAAGTCCTTATTATATGAAATGTTAAAGGGACTTATCTAAGGAAAAGAAGATAAAAATATGAACAGTAAAAAGACAGCAAACTCACAGTTATTAACAACCATACCTAAAACAAAAACAAACTAAGCAAACCACTAGAACAGGAACAGAACCACAGAAATGGAGATCACATGGAGAGTTAGCAACGGGGGAGTGGGAGGAGGAGAGATGGGGAGAAGGTACAGAGAATAAGTAGCATAGATGGTAGGTAGAAAATAGAGAGGGGGAGGGCAAGAATAGTATGGGAAATGTAGAAACCAAAGAACCTAAGACACATGGACATGGACATGAACTAAAGTGGGGGATGTGAGTGAGAGGGGGTGTGTAAGGTGTAGGGGAATGAAGGGGGGGAAGAGACAACTGCAACAGCATAATCAATAAAGTATATTTTTAAAAAACCAGAAGAGTGGAAAAGAGTTGGATAATGTATGGGGCAAATCCTTTGGGCACTAAGTTAAGTTGCCTACAAACGAAGTCTGAATCAGTGTCAAGACCCTAAAGCAATCTTGAATATCATCTAATTACTAATCTAGATTCTCCTGCATGTTCACTCATCCTCAATTAGCTTGATAATATTAAAAAAGAATTTTTTTAAATATTTTTATTTATTCATTTTTAGAGAGAGGGAAAAAGAGGAAGAAGGAGAGGGAGAGAAACATCAATTTGTGGTAGCCTTTCATAGGCCCCTCACTGGAGACCTGGCCTGCAAAAGAGGCATGTGCCCTGATTGGGAATCGAACCTGCAACCCTTTGGTTCTCAGGCCCACACTCAATCCACTGAACTACACCAGCCAGGGCAAGGATTTCTTTAAAGACAACTACAGGTCTAGTTGAATCTTCTTTCAATATTGACTCTGTAGCCCCTTTCCCTTACTGCTGCCAGGACATAATACTGTCCGTGGTGCTGAAATGCCAAAGAGGGACGACTGAACTCTGGGAAGGTCTAAACACAATCTTGACTCTTCTTTTTGATGCATGACCACAGGCTCATAGGTTTGCTGCTGGATTCATAATAAACCTCTCCTACTGGCTTAGTGAGATAAGGCACATTCTAATTACTTAATTTCAGGTTGTGAACTTGCATTGAGCACAAACCAGCAGAGAATCATGTTTTGACTGACTAATCTGTCAAGCAATACTGAGTCATATTTTAGAGGTTATATTTTGCATGTGCTATTTAGATTTACCATAACAGGACATGAATAAATAATTTTAACTGTTTCACATAATTTGAAAATCTGTTTGAATTGCAAGAAATTATTTTATCTCTGTATTATGAAATATATTCCTACTATGTTGTTTTTAATAAATTTGATTATACCTAAAAGTAATGCGATGATTTCCTCTTCAATTTCTCCCTTGGATAGTATGTTTTACTCTATAAAAATGCTCAAAGCACAGTTGCAACATTAGCTAACAAATGAAATGTATAGATTTTAAGTGCATCATGGGAAAAGTATATGAGACCAAAATTGCTAAATGTATTATTTCTATGTTCTCTACCTAGGTTTAAGATGAGTTTGTTTCTAAAATTGGAATACTTTCCATTTATTTTCAATGGTTGACATGACTATTATTCACTATAATAGAAAAAATAATGCATGTTAGCTCTTTTCTTTAGTTATTAGTGAGCTACTTTCTTATGAAGCTCTATATTCAGTTAGCAAATGTTCCTTGGAGCTCAAAGTGGACATTATTTTGGCTGAATTACTTAAATCAAGAATATAAATAAGTATTTAAATGGCTACCACTTGTAGGGTAAATGCCCTGGGAAATTATTTTCTCTTAATTAATTATCTTTCCAGAAAATGTAGTTAAACAAATTTGATGTTTATGAAAGTTATGACATTGTATATATTGTGTTATGGCTCAGTTTAGACCACAAGTAAGTCACATTAAAATCACACTCCTGTATGAACAGAAAAGAGTAACAAACACCTGATAGTTCAATGAAGTGTTCCACATGAACAGAGGTTGGCAACAGATGTTGAAATTCTCCAAAGAAAATTTAATAACCTAAAGCCTAACCACATTCTGTTCTTGATGTCCATGCTCTGTGGTCACTTGATAGAAAAAAATTAATTAGTTTAAATAACATCTTTGAGTACTTTAGGGACTCGATCCATTCTCTAGAATGAAGTCAATTATTTCCTATTTTCATCAAGCCTTGAAAAAACCCTGTGTTTATTTAATAAATATGAGTATTTTTTCTGTTTTCTGCACTGTGGTGAGGACTATACAAAAGAGTAGTAAACACACTGTATTGTCTCTACTCTTATCTATATTTTACTACATTTCATTTAACTCACATAATAATATAACACAGTTAGGTAACCCCCTGGAAAACAGATCCAATGGTGTTTATAATTTACCCAATTTTATACAAACAATGACAGATTTGAAACTTGAACCTGTGATTTCTGACTGTAGGCTCAATGTGGCTTCTATAGGTGTTAGCTAATGTGATTCTTTACCTAAAGAATGTGTGACTAATTAAAAATAAAATGCAGAAAGAGGTTTTGGGAACAGAAGCCAGGAATAGAGGAAAGGGGACTTCTGGTCAAGATGGCAACACAGGTAAACAAGGCTCACCCCCTCACACAACCACATGAAAATTATAAGTAAAATATAGAGTAGCCATCACTCAGAAATGTCAGAAATCAGCTGAATGGAAATCTGACAACTACAGAATTAAGGAAACCATATCCATCCAGACCTGTAGTCAGGGCATAGACACAGAATAGGCTGTTCCCACATCCACATGTGGTGGGTAAAAATTTGGGAGGGATTTCTCTGAAACAAGAAGTCCTAGCCCCAAGCCAGGCCCCTCGGCCCAGGGTTCCAGTGCCAGGAAAATAAGTCCCCATAAGTTCTGAGTGCAAAAACTAGTGAGGACTGAGACAGTAGAATAAACTGTTGGAATCCTAAGCAGTTCCCCTGAAAGAACCCACACACAAATTTACTCAGACTCACTAACTCTGAGCTCCAGCACTGGGGTACCAGTTTGAAAAGCACCAGTGGCACACAGGGAGGAACTAAATGTCTGGCATCAGGGCAGGAGCACGGGGACAGCTTTCTCCCAGACAGAAAGGCAGGCAAAGGCCACTGTCCCTTTTCTGAGCCCTTCTCCACGGAACCACAGAGCCAGCAGGTGGGTACCTCACTGAGACTCCATCAACCTGGCTAACAATGTATGCCCTGCCTTGGAAATCCCCTGAGACTGTCCCACTCAACTTATGGGCCCACTCAAACTGTTAACAGTGATTTTTCCATATGAATGGCTGGTTCTGGCTCTTGCTTCATAACTTCCTACAGCCTCTCAAACCTTAGGTACAAACCTCACTCTGCACCTCTTGCTAAGTGTCCCGGGCCTGGCATTAACAGAAACCAGCCTACATTCACAGATTAGCTTCACCTCAGAATTGCCAACCTCAGCACAAGTAGCAGCCATCTCATTTTTTAATAGCTCACACAGGGTGGCCTTGGGCAGAACTCAGGTGGGGGTTGACCTTGGCCTGCACCACCCAGGAAATGCCAGAGTTTGGGCACCTAGTGGACAACTATAGACCATATTCAAGCACTATCTCCCTGCCCCTGCCCAGCTGATCCCTCATGGAGGGTGGATGTTGATGGTCAGTGGTCACAGCTAGTTTTTTCAGCTGATAGCCCTGGGTAAATCTCTCCCAATGACCTGCCAACAGCAATCAAGGCTCAACTACAAGAGGAGGGTGCACTCAGTTCACACTAAGGGGGTACCTTGAGTATCTAGCTTGAATGATAGGGGATGCTGTGCCAATGGACCCTATAGGATACCTACTACATTAGGCAACACTACCAAGATAGGGAGTCATAGCAGCTCTACCTAATGCACAGAAACAAACACAGGGAAGATGCCAAAGTGAGGAGACAAAGAAATATGGCCCAAATGAAAGAACAGATCAAAAACTCCAGGAAATAGAGATAAATAATCAGACACGGAGTTCAAAACACTGGTTATAAGGATGCTCAAGGAACTCAGTGAGGACCTCAACAACGTAAAAAAAAATTCACTCAGAAATAAAGGATACAGTAATTGAAATGAACAACTTATAGGAAACAACAGTAGAGTGGAGGGAGCTGAGAATCAAATCAATGATGTAAAACATAAATAAGCAAAAATCAACCAAATAGTACAAGAAGAAGAAAAAAATCTTAAAAAACTGAGGCTAGTCTAAGCAGCCTCTATGACTAGTTCAAGAGCTCCAATATTCACATCACAGGAGTGCCAAAAAGAGAGAAAAAGGGGCAATAAACTAGAAATCAATTAGAAAAAACAATGAAAGAAAATTTACCCAACTAGGTAAAGGAAATAGACATGCAAGTTCAGGAAGCACAGAGAGCCCGAAACAAGAGAGATGCAAAGAGGCCCACTCCAACACGCATCATAATTAAAATGCCAAAGGTTAAAGATAAAGAGAGAATCTTAAAAGCAGCAAGAGAAAAGAAGTTAGTTACCTTCAAGGGAGTTCCCATAAGACTCACAGCTGATTTCTCACAGTAACTTTGCAGGACAGAAGGGACTGGCGAGAATATTCAAAGTCATGAAAAGCAGGGACCTATAGACAAGATTGTTCCACCCAGCAAAGCTATTATTTAGAATCAAAGGTTAGATAAAAGAGCTTCCCAGACAAGAAAAAAACTAAAGGAGGTCATCATCAGCAAACCATTGTTACATGAAATGTTAAAGGAACTTATTTAAGAAGAAGATCAAAACTATGAACAATAAAATGGTATTAAATACATATCTTTAAACAACTGTACTTGAACAACAATGAAAAAATTAAAAGTAAAAAACTAAGCCCTGGCAAGTGTAGCTCAGCGGATTGAGCACGGGCCTTGGAACCATAGGATCGAGGTTTGATTCCCAGTCAGGGCACATGCCTGGGTTGCAGGCCAGTTCCCAGCAGGGGACCCATGAGAGGCAACCATACATTGATATTTCTCTCCTTCTCTCCTGCCCTTCCCCTCTAAAAAATAAATAAATAAAATATTTTAAAAAATAAATAAAAATAAAAAACTAAGCAAACAAGAATAGAGACAAGATCATGGACACAGAGAACATTTTGATGGTTGACAAATGGAAGGGAGGTTTGGGGTAATTGGTGAAGGAGTGAGGGAACTAAGTACAAATAGGTAGTTACAGAATAGCCATGGGGCTATAAAGTACAACATAGAAAATGGAGTAGCCAAAGAATTTATGCATCTGACCCATGAACATGAACATGAACAACAAACAGTGTGGAGATTGACTCAAGGAGTAGGGTAGTGCTGGGTGGAGGGGACAAAAAGGGAAAATTGGGACAAATGTAATAATATAATCAATAAAATATAATTTAAAAAATAAAATAAAAATGAAATACAAACCTATATGTAAAAAATTAAGTTGCTATATTAAAGAGACAAGAGAAATGGTCTACATTTATAGCATTCCCTTATGTTCTTTTCTGTTGGTTTTACAATTTTAATTTTGCATTTAAATCTTTAATCCACATAGAGTTTATAAGTTGAAGGAAAACCACATGGTACAATTTTTTTAAAGATTCTGCCATAGACCCAAGTTAATTATGTGTCATGAACTGAGGATTATGATGATCTCAATTCTGAGTATATGAGAGCTTAAAAAAGTAGAATAAAGCCATAAGTTCTCAATAAGACATTAATAATGAACTGTAATAAGTGGTCTATATTTACATTAGAGGGGTTAAACCATACTCCAGGTAATTATAAACTGGTGTTAAAAAGAAGCATAGAAATTACCTTGCAGGCCTATTTCTGTTTGGACAAAGGGCTCTGAGGATCAAAAAAGTTAATTATCTAATACAGTACAACCAGATGTTGACAGAGCCGTGTTCCAGTACCTAAGTAAGTGATTCCTGCCCTCTTCCATTTTATTGATTTATCGGCTCTTTTTTAGCACCTACTATTTGCAAGTCATGTGTTAGGTCCTATGTAGGTGGCATAAAGCCTGCCCCCCACGGCCAAGGTTTTTAAAATACATTCAGGGTAGGGGGTATAAGGGGGATAAATGGTAATGGAAAAAATATTTAAAAAGTAATTAAAGAATAAAATATATTAGCATACAATAATAGGTATACAAAAGCTACAATATAAGAAAGCATATAAGAGCCAAACACATGGTTAAGTAGAAATTTTGAGTTCAAAAGAAGAAAAAAAAAACATAGTTAATATTTCTTGCCAGACACTTTGCTGAATGCTTTACAGGTCTTCTCTCATATACTCCTTACAACACAAGTCTACACAACAATTATTACTACATCCACTTACAGACGAGGACATGCTGAGAGCAGTTGAGTCAAGTGCACAAGATGGCACAGCTGCTACCAAACGCAGGCAGCAACTTCAGCTAATGCGCCCCACTGCTCACCCATAACAGTAGCTCGAAGGATGAAACAATTTTGAACAGAACATGAGATGTGTACGAGGATATAACAGTATATATAGTATTTGCAGTACGGGAAAGTAAAGAAATAGCCTGCAGGTGGGGAGAGCATATTGCAGGTATATCAGGGAAAAAAACATGGTATTGCAGGCATGGCAAAGTACGTGATTTCACCCAAGCATTATTGGGAAATTAAGAAAGAAAGGGATTGATGGGGCAAATAGCCAAAGAATTCGGGTCCCAAGCTAAAGTACTGGACTTCGTATCGCAGGCAGTGGGAGATACTCAAACTTTCTGAGCAGAACCACGACAGATTCAAACCACACTGTTACAAACATTAATTCGGCAGGGGATGGAATTTTAAAAAAGAAAAGGAGCAAACAACCCACAGAGGCATTGAAATATTTTGAAATCCAGGGCAGCAGCCTACACTTGGAATAATAACCAGCCAGATTTGTTTAAGAGGCCTCATCACCATTAACAACATGCCAGATTTGTTTTTTACCAGCTATGAAAAAAATGGCCTCGCCTTCCATGTTTGTTTTTATCCACTGGCACCATTTTCAATTATATTCGTGTTCAATACTATTTTGAATAATTGATGTTGATTCTTAATTACCCAAAAGCTTTTGGTTTTGTTATAGTGTAAAATTATTGAGGATTGACCCTGGTCACCAAAAGAGTCACTAAGTAAAATGGAATAATTGGGATACCTACCTAAAATCTGACCTGTATTGCATATGTTCCAAATGCTTCTCATTTAAAGGGCTCTTCCACATGCATAAATTTTTGAGAATTCAGAATTTTTGCCCTTTATCTCTTATGATAAAGGACATTGTAATCAAGTGCCTGGTAGCCTAATTTAAAAATCAAAACATTTCTGTATAATAACTTTAAACGTGGAGAACCTTAGGATCTGTGTGACTTCTTTTTAAAAAGATAGAAAAAAATATTTGGTAAGAAAAAAATTCTACATAGTGGATTGGACAATGCAGACCTTTCTAAAGCGTCTCCTTCTTCTTCTATAACAACAACAACCAAATAGAACATCTATTCTGAGCATTTATCCCCAACTCTATTTTCAGATATGTTATATCAGAAGCTACAAATTGGCCATGCTAAGAAAATATATACCAGGGAAATTTGAAAATGCTACAAAATTTGCCATCTTTTTTCAGAGAAGCAATCTGCCAACAAATTTGTCAATTTGTTACTAGTAATTATATATGTTTTAAATATTTCCTATCATACAGGATCAAAACTATGAATGTTTAAGTGGCAATAAATCCACAACTATGAAAAATTGAATCTTAAAAACAAGCTAAGCAAACAAGCAGAACAGCAATAGAATCATAGATATGGAGATCATTTGGAAGGTTATCAGCTGGGAGGGGAAAGGAGAATGGGGGTAAAGGTACAGGGGTTAAGAAGTACAAATGGGTAGGTACAGAATAAGTGGGGGATGTTAAGAATTGTATAGGAAATGGAGTAGCCAAAGAACTTATATGTATGACCCATGGACATGAACTAAAGCCAGGGAGGAACTGCTGAAAGGAATCAGGTGTACTGGGTGAAGGGGACAAAGAGGAAAATTGGGACAACTGTAATAGCACAATCAATATAATATATTTTTTAAAAAGGCCCTTATTCTTGTAAAAAAGAAAGTTTAAGAATTTGGCACCTGAAATAGAAACCATAAAGAGGACTTTTGAAACAACAACAAAAAAATAGGTATACTTCTGTTTATTAAAGAACAGAACTCTTCTAAGATTTATAATTTTCCCTTTGTTATAGCATGGATCAATGTTTTGCACTCACTAAGAATTTTTAAGGCTATTAATGAGAATTTTCCTTTGCTATAATCATCTAGTTCAGTTGTTCTCAGATATTAAGGTGCATTAGAATCATAAAAAGAACTTATTAAACTACAAATTCCTGGGCTTTCCTCTGAGAATTTCTGATTCTATAAATTTAGGTTGGGATTCAAAAATCTTCATTTCTAACAACATCCCAAGTACCACAGTTTGAAACCATCCATCTAATGGACATAGGGGTGCATATATCCTTTCAAGTTAGTGTCTTGTATTTCTTTGGATAAAAAAGAAACTCATAGACACAGACAGCAGTAGGGTGATTACCAGAGGGAAAAGGGGGTTGGTGAAAGTAGAAGGTAAATGGGAATAAGTGGTGATGTAAGGAGACTTGGGGAGATGAACATACAATATACAGATGATATAATATAGAACTATACACCTATATAATTTTATTGACAAATAGCATCTCAATAAATTCAATAAGGACTTCCACCAAGATGGAGGCATAGGTGGATATACCGTGCCTTCTCACACAACCAAGTTTAGAGAAAACTAAATATTAGCAACAGAAAACACAGCCAGAAAACAGAAAATTGAACTTCTCGGAAGTCTGTTAACAACAAATTCTTCGGCCTGACCAGTAAGGGGCGAAACCAGCAGCTGGTGGAGCAGGGTTGCACAGGAAAACTCGGTCAGACGGACTCAGGCACGCAGAACCCAGGCGCAGGGTTGGACCTAGTGAGCGACCAAGCGAGCGGCGGGGGAGGCGCTGCGGGTTGACTGTGGTCGCGCATTTGTGCGCGGATAGACAAGCGAGGGAGTGGGTGATTGGACCGGGACCCAGCAGGTCCCAACAGCATGCGGCAGGGAGGGCGCCACCATTTCCCTGCTCTGACCTCACCTCCACATACAGCGTCATAACCCAGAGACTCTGAGTGGCCCAGCCCTGGTGAACCACCTAAGCCTCTGCTCCTCACCCAGCGGCACGAAACAGCAGAGGGGGCTGCCATTTCCCCGCTCTGACCACTCCCCCACATACAGCATCACAACGCAGCGACCTGGGAGTCCAAGGCTCCACTCCTCGTACTTAACGGGCATGAACAGACCAAAAATGGCTCAAGAAGATCTCAAAGCCCCAGAGCCTATAAATCTAAGTGATGAAGAAATAGCAAAAGTCTCAGACGCACAGTTTAAAACACTGGTCATCAGGATCCTCACAGAACTGGTTGATTATAGCTACAAATTAGACAAATATATGAAGGCAAAACTAATTGAAATGAATGGAATTGCACAGGACACCAATAGCAATGAAAAGGAAACTGGGACTCAAATCAATGGAGTGGACCAGAAGAAAGCAAATGATGGCCAAACAGAAAAGAGTCAAGAAGCAAGAATTCAAAGAAATGAGGAGTCTTAGGAACCTCCAGGACATCTTTAAACGCTCCAACATCCAAATTATAGGGGTACCAGAAGGCGAAGAGGAACAGCCACAAGTGGAAAACTTATTTGAACAAATAATAAAGGAGAATTTCCCCAATTTGGAAAAGGCAATAGACTTCCAGGAAATCCAGGAAGCTCAGACAGTCCCAAAGAAGTTGGACCCAAGAAGGAACACACCAAGGCACATCATCATTATATTAGCCAAAATTAAAATGAAGGAGAGAATCCTAGAAGCAGCAAGAGCTAAGGGGACAGTCACCTACAAAGGAGTCCCCATCAGACTGTCAGCAAATTTCTCAACAGAGACCTTACAGGCAAGAAGGGGCTGGAAAAAGTATCCCAAGTCATGAAATCCAAAGACCTACAACCAAGATTGCTCTATTCAGCAAAACTTTCATTTAGAATGGAAGGACAGATAAAGTGCTTCTCAGATAGGATCAAATTCAAGGAGTTCATCATCACCAAGCCCTTATTATATGAAATGTTAAAGGGACTTATCTAAGAAAAAGAAGTTAAAGAAACATGAACAGTGAAAGGACAGCAAACTCACAGTTATTAACAACCATATGTAAAACAAAAGCAAACTAAAAGGACAGCTAGATCAGGAGTGGAAACATAGAAATGAAGATCTCAAGGAGGGTTAGCAACAGGGGAGTGGGAGGAGGAGAAGGGGGGAGAAGGTACAGAAAATAAGTAGCATAGACAGTAGATAGAAAATAGATGGGGGGCAAGAATAGCATGGGAAATATAGAATCTAAAGGACTTGAGACACATGGTCATAAACTAAAGGGGGTAATGGTGGGGACGGGGGGTAGGGTGGAGGGGAATGAAGGGGGGAATAGAACAACTGTAACAGCATAATCAATAAAAAAATTTTTTAAATTAAAAATTAATATAAATAAATAAATAAATTCAATAAAAAATAAAAGCATCAGTCTAATTCAGTATATTTGATTGTCAAGTAGATACTTTATCATAAGTAATTTAAAAAATTTTAAATTTCTAATGAAAATCCCTTTAAAAGTGAGTGGTCTGCATTCTTACTTCAGAATGCTCACCAGACGTAATCTAATGTTTCTTTGATAAGAAGTTTCTCTGGGTCATTAAATCACCATTTGTACATCACTCCTCATTTTTTCAGAATGTTAGAATAGGTATTCAGCACATGTGCTGTTCGGACCCCAGGACATGTGGTCTCTACAAGGGCTCCCTGTAGCTAAAGTTACCTGCATGCTGTTTTCCTATGATTTTCCTCTCTTAAGGGTAAAAACATTCTGCTATAACTGAGTTAGTTAAGATTGTATTGTCTATATTTCTAAATGCAAAAGTAGCATTTAATAAGCATAAAAACAAATGTGAAAATTGATACCCAAAACAGCAGTATTTCAAAATCCAACCAAGAGAAACTCTCTTTCTCTTTCTCCCTCTCCACACACATAGAAGATGCCATTTTGAATCTATTTCCATACTTATTATTGCCCCCTTAAGTTGAGCATTTATCTACCTTTCCTATAAATTAACTTTTCTTCTCAAAAGTACAAATATTAATATTTTCCTCTTAGGAATGTTGTATGAACCAAATAACTAATGATGATTTATGTTAAGCAATATTATTGACAATGTTCAAATGAATGAGGATATGCTATAATGGTAAATCTGATTTTTAATTGGAAATTAAAATATTTGCTAAGCAAATAGGGAAGATAAAATAGCTATTAAAATGTCAAGGAACTCTTAAATATCAAGATTCCTAGATTAAATGGAGCATGAGGCATTCAAAGAATGTGTATTCACTTACTGATAATACATTTGCTTGTCCTTTCATTAAACTAACACCAGGTACCTACTGTGCATGAAGCACTGTGCCCTGGGGATGCAGTACTAAATAAATACAGAGACAGACCCTCCTCTCATAGATCTGGGAGTCCGCTTAGAGATATGAATGAAATCATTGTGTTAATCAATATATTATCCTAAATTAAAATAATTTATCTAAGGTAAAGAAATGAAGTGTTATAAGTACATAAAAAATGACTGGCCTACATTTGGTAGTCAAGCAAACAGTCCCCAAGAAGACAACAGTCTTCACTGAGATTGAGGAGATTAATAGGATTTAACTAGGTAATAAGAGAACAGTAGAAGAAGCACTACCAGACATGACTGCCAGAAAATCACAGGCCCTTAGGCTGAGCGAGAGGATGCTGGGATGGTGGAGGACAGGAAAAAGACTTATTCAAACCAAGTCCTATTCATGGGAAGAGACCGGAGAGGGAGGATGAAAGGGAGTCAGCACAAAGAGCGAGAAAAATCACAGTAAGTACTTTACTGTAGTAGGAAATTTACCCCAAGAACACTAGAAGGGAATGGGTGAGTTGGAAGAAGTAAAGATACGAATATGTTTGCTTAAAATATTGCTATTCTGTAGCCATGGGGATGTAAAGTACAGTATAGAAAATAGAGTAGCCAAAAAAATCTTATACACATGACCATGGACATGAACAATGGTGGGGTAATGGCCTGAGGAAGAGCTGGGTGGAAGCGGGCAAAGGGGGAAAGTCAGGACAACTGCAATAGCATAATCAATAAAATATAATAAATAAATATTGCTACTCTTGTTGCTTTGGATATATTGGATAAAATATATTATTAAATTAATTTCACTTTTTTTACTCTTTTGATGTGACTACCGGAAAATTTTTTAATTTTACATGTGGCTCTCACAACTTATTTTATCTTTTAAAATTTTTTTGTTAACTATGGTTGGTATACAATCTCATATTGGTTATATTAGTTTCAGTTGTATGATATGGTGTTTTCACATTTTAATACTTTATATAGTTTACATAAATAGTGCTACCCTAGAACTTTATTTTTTCTACTTCTTTGAGCTAAGCATTTGAGAAAAGCTTTATTGGGAGGATATCAAAATGCTCTTTATTACCAGATAAGCTTTTGAAAAATTCTTAATATTATGAGACCACTAGGTATTGCATATTAAAGATGATCATCAAAAACGAAGACTGTTAAAATGCATAACCTCAATGAACATAAGAAATCTGTCGTCAAAAAAACAAAGCAAGGAACCTTATCATTAGAACTGATAACTTCACAGACAATATATTTAACTATTTCTTTACGAAAATATGAATTCACTGAGCTATGCCTGGTAATGACTGTTATACTGACATAGAAATAAACCCTAATTCTTAACCTGTGAACCACACCATATGAACTTCCACACTTAACTCATGTCTCACACTCAGATGCTTAGCCAAAGCAGCAAGAAAAAATAAAGTTCTAGATAGCACTGTCCATAAGAAACTTAATTAGAGCTCTAAATCAAAGGTTTAAGCTTTCGAGTGACCATGTTCAAAGAAATGTTTGAAAGTGAAATTATTTTAATAATATATTTGCTCTGAGTTAATATTTCCAAAGTTATAATTTCCACATGCAATGAATAGAAACTTGTTTTTTAACATTTTAGTTCATGAGGCCCTTTCATACCCATCCTACTTCACCGTCAGCCCCACAACACTGTGATGTAGGTACTTCTGTCCCCGGGATACATATGAAGAAGCCAAAACCAAGGCAGAGCACTGAAATCATTTAAGCAAAATCACAGAGACGGTGCCAGGTCAACCCCCAGGGGTCCTGACTCCCGACACTGTGCTTTTGCTATTAGACAGTGGCTGTCTCCCTTGCCTGAACATTTGGATCACCTAAGGAATTTTCTTAAAGACTTACATTTCAACTACATAGTTAAATACTTTTTTAAGATTGTATTTGTTTATTTTCGAGAGAGGGGAAGGGGAGGGGAAAGAGAGAGAGACAAACATCAATGTGTGGTTGCCTCTTGCATGCCCCCTACTGGGAACCTGGCCCACAACTCAGGCACGTGCCCTGACTGGGAATCGAACCAGTAACCGTTGGTTTGCAGGCCCTTGCTCAATCCACTGAGCCACACTAGCCAGGGCTTCCCCTGAGGAACTTTTTAAATTCCTAATAAACAGGTCACACCCCAGACTAATGACAGTAGAATCTCTTGGTGTGAGATTTTGTAATCCTTTCCTCACACTGTCTATATAATTCAGTGTGTATTTTACTCTCACAGTACATCTCGATGCAGAGTTTCCTCATGGCAAGTGCTCAGTAGGCACATGTGGTGGCTGGCTGGCTGAACTGTACCCACAGTTCTAGAAGGTAGAGGTATCAACATCTTGTTGTGTCTCTATCACTCAACAAATGATAACCCTGAAAACATCATTTAAACTTCAAGCTTCATTTGTCACCTGTGACATGGGCATAAATACCCATTTTCTTCTGCTTGGAAAAGTTATATGAATAAAATAATAAATTTAAATCAAAATAAATTTCACATTATAAAAATGAATTTCTTACTTTACCATCATGATTTTTATCCCCCAAAGTAATAATAAAAGCGTAAGCCACCAAAACTGCTTCTCCTGTGATGGGAAATGGGACAACTGTAACAGCACAATCAATAAAATATATTTAATAAATAAATTAATGAATAAAAGCTTTAAAATATACTCCGTGATGTTTGGTGTTCTCTAAGTGAAATTAGAACTCACACACATGTCCCTTATGAATAGAGTTATTACCCAACATTTCAGAAAGAGCACACACAGGAATTCTAATAAATTGGAAGTATTTAATGATGCCTGGGCTGTAGGTACCATAACCGTTTTCCTTACCAGACCACTGGATAGAGGCAGAGATGATGAAGGAAAGCATGGATAATAGTGCAGAATGCTAATGAATACCAAATACTCTGGGTCTAAATCACAATGACAGACAGACAAGGTGCTATGGCAGGACTCTAGGTTTCCACCTTCATATAACTGCTGAAAGGTCAGTGAAGTTGAGTAAAGGGTTCAGCATCTGATTTATTCACCTATTTCAATGTTACTTGATATTGAAGAGTTTAATTCTTTAGTAGATTATATGTAGCATAGGCAAAACATAATAAGTGGGGTTTCTGACTTGTTCCCTGTAACATGAGTTTGTCGTTGTACCCAGTATGTTGTGTTAAGGGGGCTGGGTGTTCTGTCATTGATGTTCCTGACACTGATATTTGGGCAGTTCCAAAATTCAAGTTCCTGTTACATACTGAGTGCTATGCTAAGATGGATATTAACACCTCCCTACGATCTTTTAAATCTGTTATGAATGCCAGTCATTTGGAAGCAAATTAAATTTTGCGATGATTTATTGTGCCTTGAAAAAATGTTGCTGCCTTGAAACATGCCCTGTGTGGTAGAATGATGGCTCCGTGTCCCCAATGACATTATTTCCTCTCTGTGTACCCACGCCCATTTTACATATGACTTGCAAGCAATCACTACTAATGTGGAAAACTCTACTCCCTCACTCTTTTCCACGTACTTCGTTATTGTGGTGAAATATACATAACTACACACCATTTACCGTTATAACCATTTTCAGTACATTCACGTTACTATGCTCCCGTCCATCTCCAGGACTTTTGTATCTTACACCTGAAACACTATCTCACCATTCCTCTCGATGCCTAGCCCCGGCAACCACCATTCTGTTGTCTGTCTGTATGAATTGACTACTTTGGGGACCTCAAGTAAGTGAAATCTTACAATCTATCTCCTTTAATCACTGGCTTATGTTACATAGCATGATATCTTCAATGTCAAATCATGCTGTAGCAGGTGTTGAAATTTACTTCCTTCTAAAACAGTAATATTCCTCCTTGTTGGTGTGTGTACACACATGCCTGTTTATCCGCTCATCCATCAGTGAACTCTTGGGCTACTTCCATCTTCCACAGTGGCCACTGTGAACAATGCTGTCATGAATATGAGTGTGCAAATATCTCACCGAGACCCTGCTTTCACCTCTTCTGAACACATACCAGAACTAAGATTAATGGACCACATGATTGTTTTATGTTTAATTTTCTTTTTGAGGGATCACCATACTACTTTCCACATGGATATTCAATTTTAGGTTTCTGCCAGTGAGCTATGCATGTCCTTGCCAATAGTTGTTATTTTCTGCCTTCCAGACTGTAGCCAGATTAATGGGTGCAAAATGGTATCTCACTGTGGTTTTTATCTGAATTTATTCCTTTACTCTCAAATCTAACTGGTTTTATGACTGACTTTGGGCAATAAATTATTAGTACAGCAACTCAGGAACAAGCATGAAAAAGTACTTATGCACGACGCTTGCCCTCTGCCAATAAAATGAAAATGTGCTCAGTTCGAATGTTGGAGAAGGGGGTATGGGGAACAAACCCAGTTGCTCAGGTAATCCCCAGTCCAAGGTGAGCAGAGCTACCACGTTGACTTTCTCTGACTGCAAAGGCATGAGTGAGCCAAGAGGAGATCAACCAAGCCCAGCCAAATTAGCCATGCCCTGTTCAAACCAGACACGCCTCATAGTCTTGAGGGTAAATAAATGTTGTTTTCTTATTGTTATTTTCTTTCCAGCATTATTGTGGGAAAATGCATAACTGAAGTACAATTCATTAGGGAAAATCAATGAACAAATTATTGTGTGAAAGTCAACCACTACGTAATAAATCAAAATAGAAGCATCAGCATGGTAAGAATGTACCAAAAGGGAAGATCAATTCAGTCAATAATGACATAGTACAGCACAGCAGACCAGTCCAACGGGGATGGATGTATGTTTCCTGTTTGTATCCACCCTGCCAAACACAGCAGGGTCCTTTGCTCCAGAAACAGTTTCCCAAGAATCCATGGGCAGAGAAAGCCAAGAACCAAGGGCATTGGTTGGTACTTATGTAAGGTCCAGAAACATATAAATCCAGGCATGACAGTTTTCTCACAGTCAAATAGACTTGGTGACATTCTTACTGGCTACGCAATTTCCTTTTCATTTAATCCCCTCCTTGTGCCCTGTGGTCATCCTATGAGCACTTCCGTTTTACACCTGCCTACTATATGTCTGTATGTTGACAGCCTGACCACTGTCAACATCTGAGTCAAAACCCTGACCTGTCATTTTAACCTCCCCTGGTTTCTTCTCACTGTGCTCCTTGGGAATACAGCTTTTCAGGAAACAGAAATAAAATGTGATTTGGATATTGTGGATGTTATGCCTACTCTCCTATTGAAGATGGATTTATTTCACGATAAAAACTCAAAGTCTGAGGATTTTAAACAGAGTACTAAAAACAATTATGGCTTGTCCCCCTTTGGTTTCTTTCTCTACTTTGGGCAATATCCTCACTGTTGTCATTATCATCATTATTTTCATTACTCATTAAATGAGCCGTAAAGCATGTTCAAGTGGAAGCCAGGGGAACTGAATGCCAATTTCTGTCCTGTGATCAATCTGAAATGACTTGCTGTTTTGGTCCAAAGTCCAAACTGGGAGAAGTGACAAGAGCTCAGTGCAAAATGCTATTGATTAATCTACTTTTTCAAAATAAAGACCTATCCCCACAAAATGTGTTATTCCAGACTCATTATAGCCTTGTATGTACTTATTTAGTCTAATGACATTATTTCCAAAGACACTGTTTACCGGCAGTGTCAGAGTGTACAGATACCACAGGGATTGTATTAAATGCACTTCACTGAGGTGAGTTTGTCAAGGGGACACACTGTTTCATAATAAAAAATAATCAAAAGCAAAAGGAATAAAACCTGGTCCCAATTTTCCTTTAACAATGTCATTTCAAAGATAATTTTTAGTCCTGGGAAATATGTTAACTTATGTCCTGGGAAATATGTTATAACTATCATTTGAGATTTAAAAAAAAAAAAACCTGATTTATCTCATCTTAATCTATAAGCAAGAAATTTTAACCTGGGAAACACAAACCACCAAGGAGACCTGGGAAATATGTTATAACTTATGTTCTGGGAAATATGTTAAAACTATCATTTGACATGTAAAAAAAACCCTGATTTATCTCGTCTTAATCTATAAGCAAGAATTTTTAACCTGGGGAACACAAACCACCAAGAAGACCACGGAGAGTATTCAGGATGTTGGTGAACATGGATAAGTAAAATAATCTTCGTGTTTTCCCATTAACCTGTAAGCAATTTAGCCTTTCTTTCCATGATAAGTGCAGGCAACAATTCCAGTACAGTTGACAGAACCTGTGGCTATGTCATCAAGAGCAATCACAAATAATGTCATATTATGTCAGAGTGGCTGAAAATAGGTCAAAATATCTTTTACGTTCACCACTACTTCAAAGTTAAGGTAATACATAGGTAATAATAGGTCTTAATATTAAATATGTTGATGGAGTGTGTGTGTGTACATATCTTGTTTTTATTACATTTTTAGAATTATATTTAAACCTAATAGGTTTCCTTTACTCTTAGGTGTTTTATGTTATACCTTTACGTACCACAAAAATGCCTATGAACCTCTGCTAACCAGAAATATATTCACTGGAGAAAGTGCTTATTGAACTTCTTAAAATAGTCAGAAATGGCATCACATTGAGGAGAATGAAATCTGATGAGTCACTGCCAAAAATCTTTGTGTAGGCAGCCCTCAGAAAAACTAAACTAAGCGATATTTGAACAGTGCCCCTAATCCTCTCTGAGCTCAGTGCCCTTGTCCTGCCTGTGCTGTTACCCTGATCCCTCTGGACGGCAAGCAGTTTCCTCTTCTTCCCTGGCAGTTCTCAAATGCCAAGACTTTTTCTAATACTTGGTTGAAACCAGGCCTCTGCTGTAAGTATCAAGAACTGATAAAGGATTTTGGGTTCAATGCCTTACTGGACAATAATTTACCTGTTAACAGAAGTTTGGTAGAGACGGCCTCTCAACTGATTACAGAAAATTCTTGAATGTGAGGGGAAGAGAGTTGACACTCCTTATAATCGGGAGTTCATGAGCTCAAGTATGACTATAAACCTGTACTTCCCAAAACGCTAGAAAAAGTCAGGTTCTCAAATGTGTGTAATCGGGTTGCGTTTTAGAACTGAATTCCCAGGTTTGAGTTAGACTAGGGAAATCAATTCTATGCCTTTGCTGGATTAGAAAATAATAAAAACACAAAAGTTTTCTTCATCACACCCCTGAGACCCTGTGTGAAAGTAGACTTATTTGAACTAATATTCCAAAACCCAGATGCTTTCCAAAGCTCAGCATGTCTGTATGTGTCTTCAACTTCATTTAGTGGGTCCCCTTTCATCCCCCCTTTTTATATCAGGATATTCGAATCAACACATATTCACTTGCAGTGAAACTAGCAGCATATGATATGAAATATCACAAGGTAGCAACTGATTTTGCCAAGTTTTGTTTCTCTCTCTCCATTCCTTTGTAATCTAGGGCACCCAGTTAAATGGGTAGAGGAAAATTTTAGGTTGAAATTGGATAGTTTAAAAAAGTTATATTCAGATGTCTCTGCCAACCTCCAGGGAACCGTTCTTAAGGATCATGCTGAAATGTATTCAGATACTTCCTGAGTTTTTATATTTAACTTCCTTTAGACTCAAAGCAAGAACACAGGGAGTCCACCTCCACTTCCTAGTCTCTTAGCACATTTCATAAAGGAGGAAAGAGCTGATGGAACAGTCAGAATTTGTAGCAATTCTAATTCTGTGGGACACGGAAATAAGATTAGCAACAACCGAGATGCTGAGAAGCAGACAACATCCTCAGAAACAGGGTTAAGAAAAGTTGGACCATCAGAGATGTACGAAGGCAGGTCTCTTTCCTACTAGATTATAATGAGGAGACTGAAATTCAGTCCACAGTGCAGAGCAGGCTTGATGATGGTTGATGCTCTTTTGTCAAGGAATAGATCTTTAACCTTTTCTGAACTGAACAACTTCCAGGGTAAAAAAAAAACCCAGCACCTCTAAAGAATGAGATTCAGATACACTCTAATGCACTCAGCAATGAATAACTACAATGACCTTGTAGGAGGAACGTGTCATTATTCCACTTGGTCACAACCAGCGCCCCTCTCCTGGCAGGCCACACCATCATAAAGTTTCACATCTAGGATCAACACACTACAAAAATGTATTAGATGAATCTAAGCATGTTAACATGTGGGTAAATGCCCGTGTGAACAGCAATGTCTTTGAAAAATACAAATTAATATGACTTCCTTCTAAGGGGAAAATATTTACCCCACTTGGTACTTTTATATACTTTCTGTTCTTCCCTTCCCCAAATCTCATTTATCTGCCAAGTATTTTTATCTAAAAGCTTTTGGGATATGCAAATGAAATTACATGTGAAACCACTGGCAAGGTCAGAGAACTAGTCTTGAGATTTTGGCAAGTCTCTGCCCTTTGTTCAGTTAACTCAGCCATGGCCTGAAATAAACCTGGTCTCGGAGAAGGTACGTGATGCCCACCTACCCATGTGAAATGCAGCTGAACTGCATCAGCTGCCTCTGACCCCACAGGGACCACAGCCACGATGAAATACAAGTCCCTACCTAAGGGGCTGGTTGGGGGTCGGGATGGGGGTGGGGATTAAACTATTTAACAACATGTGTCAGCTGAATCTATAGGTCAGAGCAGGGTCAAGTGTGCCAGTGAGTGTCTTCTTAAATTCTGCACCTTCGGTACCTTGCTTGCCACACCAGCCCTGAATGAAGTAGTGGGATAATTTCATCACCCTTTGTTTTAGGATGCACAGCATACAGAAAGTCAGCATTTTTCTAAGTGTGGGTTATAGTCCTGAATCAGAAATGCCTGAAAACCCTGATAAAACTCAGATTTTTTTTAATACTTTATCCTTGACCTACTGAGGTAGATGTTTATGGAATGAGGCCTAAAATCTTCATTTAGAATCTCTTGGGGCTGTCCTGATGCATTCTAAATTAGATCCTCTGATGCAAAACAATGTAACTGGACCCCGATCTTACACCAAACAAAGAATCAACTAAAAATGCACTAAAGACTTGAATGTAAGACCTGAAACCAAAAAATTCCTAGAAGGTAACATAGTGGGTAAGCTCCTTAACATCAGTCTTAGCAATGATTTTTTGGATTTAACACCAACACTAAAGATGATCAAAGCAAAAATAAGCAAGACTCCATTAAACTAAAAAGCTTCTGGGTCAGCTTTAGCTCAAGTGGTTTCTTCATCATGGCAGACACGAAATAAACAAAAGAGCTTCTGCAGAACAAAGGAACCATCCATAAAATGAAAAGGCAACCTACAGAATGGGAGAAGAGATTTTCAAATTATGTATCTGATAATGGGTTCATATTCAACGTACATAAAGAGTTCAAGTATGCCAACACTTGGCTATTGTACATAATTTGAAAATAGTTCCTACCATTCTGTAGGCTGCCTTTTCATTTTGTTGACACTTTCACTTACAAGAGGAACCTAGTGAACAAAAATTAATGAGCAAAACAGAACCAGAGACATGGAAACAGGGCACATACAGGCAGCTGACAGAGGAAAGGGGAAGGGTGGGAAGAAAAAGAAGGGATTAGTCAAAGAACATGTATGAGTGGCCCATGGACATCGACAATGGTGTGAGGGATGAGTTTGGGAGCAGGGGGTAGAGGGCAGTGGGACTAGACAGAGGAGGGCAAAGAGGGAAAAAAATTGGGACAACTGTAATAGAATAAACAAGAATAAAATTTTTTTAAAGAAATCAGACAATTCAATAGGAAAGAAATGGGCAGAGAAATTGAAATGACATTTTTCCAAAGAAGACTTACAAATGGCCGACAGGTACTTGAAAAGATGGTCAACGTTACTAATGACCAAGAAGATGCAAATGAAAAGCACAATGAGACACCATAACCCCCCCACCTTTTGGAAGGATGGTTATCAGGAAGACGAGAGATAACAATTGCCAGAGAGAACATGGAGAAAAGGGAACCTTCCCGCACTGTTGGTGGGAATGGAAACTGACGTGGCCACTGTGGAAAACAGTACAAGGTTTCCTAAAACAAATAAAATAAAACTAGGTCTGCCATATAATCCAGCAATTCCACTTCTGCATATTTACCCAAGGGAAGTAAAACTGGGTATGGAAGAGGTATCTGCGCTCCCAGTATTCACAGTAGCCAAGATACAAAAACAATCTAAGTATCCATCAGTGGATTAGTGGATAAAAAATGTGATATGCATTAATCAGGAGAAAGAAGAAAATCACGCTATGACCACAACATGGATGCACCTTGAGGCCATTATGCTAAAGGAAATAAGCCAGAGAAACACAAAAACTTTGTCACTTGTTGGCAAAATAAAAATAAAAATAAAGTTTTAAAAAGTCAAACTCACAGTAACAGAGAGTTAAAGACTCACTGACAGGGAGGGGCTGGAAGATGAGAAAAATAGGAAGAATTGGTAAAAGGGTACAAACTTTCAGCTATGAGTAAGGTCTGAGGACCTCATGTAACACATGATAACTATAGTTAGTAAAATGGTTTTATGTCATTAAAATTTGCCCAAAGAGTAGAACTTAAATATTCTAACGGAAAAAATTAAAATAAAATAGAGCCTTAGCACTTCTGTATAACTGAACTACTTATTGAATGAATGAGCAGAAAGCAAGTGCAAGCCAAGGTGGTAGATTGGGAGTTACTTGTACTCTGGGCATTTTTCCTGAACACAAAGGAAAACAAGCCAGAAAACAGTAAAAATGTCTGCATGTGGATTTACCCGTTTACCATGTTGCTTTTCTTAATCGAATAGATTCTAACAACTCCAGATAATTTTGTGTGGATGTATTCATTGCCATCTAAAATATTATTTTGTCATAGATAATAGCAAATGTCACTGTTTTTCAGGTGGCTAAATTATAAACAAATGACAGTTGAATTTCTCAACTTTTTTGAACCTCCATTCTTTCTCTGGTCCCCAGTATTTTACTAGCCTACTAAATTAGCACAATACATACCCTTAACAACTTAGAGTCTCTTATAAGAAATCATATATGTGCTTAACATAGGGGCACAAAATAGGATACAAGCTTCATATCATTCTGCAGAAAGCAAAGGATTGTACTGTTTCCCTACAAGATGAAAGGTATCTTTGAATCGACCTCAGCAGAAGAAATACTTCCATTTAGGAAGCTGAAATAATCATAGGGACTGGCATTATCAGACTTTTGATGGTGGGAAACACATCTGTGTTTTATAGATGGGCATATTTCTGCAATGAAAGGAAGTTTTGTTTCCCGGTCTTGAATTCATTTTCGTTTTTACATAATATACAACTCCCCTGAGCCTAGCAATGCCTTACTCAATAGATAGTCTCTGTTATTCCATCTATTACAGCAATGATTACGATATGAAGACATATTTTAGTATTAACGAAGCCGTATTGTAGGCTCAGTAGCTAAAGTGGCGGAGCAGAATGACCCACCAAGGTACAGTTTTTGAGAAAATATTGCCAAAGAATGTGTAGCTGGGGAAACAGAGATTGTTTCCCCGTCTTAGTTGAACAATGGTTATAGTGCTTTGGGGAAATTTCTGGATAGTGTTTTGGAATTTGGGGTTTCTGTGAATGTGGCAAAAGCTTGTTCTGTGTTTTCTAGGAACAAAAGCCTAATTTAAGATGTAGTAAAGCAGGGTGACAGTTCCCAACAAAAGGCGACCCCTTCGTTTTTCTTACCCAGTCACCAGCGCTATCCACGTATCACATGTTGACTGACCTTCCACTCTTCCCTTATTGTCTCAGGTTATTGCTTCCCCCAGTGCCCAGTGAAAATCACATTTAATTCCAACTCTCCCATTATTTATAGTGATTAAGTAGATATAATTGATTCTATGATTATTCCTATTTAGAGGTGATACATGGAGGCTTAAAATGGTATGCAGGTAAGAAGGCACAAGTTTTGACATCAGTAAACACATTAGCGTCCATGAACATGCTGTGTGCCTCTGAGCAAGTTACTTCACCACTCTGTTCCTCAGAGACATCCTGTCTAAAATAAAAATGATGTTCTATATTACTGGTGGGACAATGCTTCTTAAATTTAAATATATCTCAATGTCCTGGAGAGTCAAGTAAAAATGCAGATTCTTGAACCTCCCCCTCAAGGACTTCAATTCAGCAGCCTGCAGCTGGCTAATGAATCTGCATTTTTGCCAAGCACTAGCAGATCATTTCAGTACCAAGGAGGATCACATTTTGAGAACACTACTGAGGTATTTTTCAATGCTTGCAACTTAATGAGACCTCGCAGAATTTGATCTTTGCTTGTAAAATTTTTTGATATGTAAAGCCAGTGCACAATGCAGAGCTTTCATACCTTAAGGTAAGTTGGAGAGGAACATATCTTCTCTTAACAAGGCCAATGAAGCCATTTTTTTCCAACAGAATTTCTCTCTTTCTCTCATCTTTCCCCCTTTCTTCCCTTTCTAATTCTCTTGCTCCACTTGAATTTGCACAAATTTAATGTCCACATATTGAAATTCACCTGCTTTATCTTCTCACTAAGTTCTTGAGACTCTGCAAACTTAAAACTCCAATTCTATAGCAGTTCGCTTTTTGCTTAACAAACTTCCAAGAAAAATTCTTGATAAGGCCACTCACAAATTAAAGAAAAATAAATTCAGTTTGACTCTCATTCAGCTTTGACTGTACAATATACGTTAAAAAATAATTTAATAAGGAAACAGGTCCATTATTTTGGAAGATAATACCATAAAGTAGAGCCACTACACTACAAATGGATTCCCAATTTTTCTGGAGGGAAAAAGTTTATTAACCCAAGTGCCAGACTGAGGTAACACTCAAGAAATTAAATGTGGCACTGGGAGAAGGTTACTCCCCTTGAACATCAGGTAAAATCAGAGGTTCTTTCTTACTTACTGATCAAAATGCTCAAGCAGTATTATCAAACAATAAGAAAAAGCCAGATATGAAGAGTGGGGAAAGTGTTTGGGGGGAAGAAATAGAGTGTTACACACATAAATTCCCATTGCTCTCCTTTACTGTACATCTCTTCTCCCAACTTCCAATTTTATGCACTTATAATAAATTTATTCTAGCTCATCACTACAGGAAAACATAAAGCTCAATATATTCTTTACAGATTGTCATTTATCAATGTTTTAAAGGGTTTTTAAGGCATTTAATAAAAACAGGATTTTTTGTTTTCTTTAGTAAATCAAGACATCTATAAAAGTGTTTGAAAGTAACAATTTACATTTTATTAACTTAGCCACACATTTGATTACCCAAATCCAAACATAAAATTTATATTTCCTTCAAAGCTTTAAGTCTTAACACAGGATATAAAATAGTAAATGAGGAATAAACTGCTTTCCTGTAATAGATGTTAGAGACATTGAGGGAAGAAATAAAAAGAGCTAACAAGATGGAAAGTGATTGGTTTTTTTTTTTTTTTTGGTCTGCATTTTGGTATATGCAAGAGATTCTTGTTTTACTTATTTTTCACTTGTGAGCCATTTTATGCATAGAAAATAGAATATATAATATTTAAAGTTTGTTAGATGTATGGTTTAAATAATGATAAAAGAGGCACCTAACACCCAGAACCTAGGTGAGGGGACAGAGCCTTACAAACACCTTGAAGAACCCTGGATGTTCTGTCTCCGTACAGAGCCCATCCTTACCCCTAAGGCAGGGCTGTCAAACTCATTTTCACCAGGGGCGACATCAGCCTCATGGTTGCCTTCAAAGGGCTGAATGTAATTTCGTCTCCTTAACACTTAAGGAGTAGTTACATTTATACAGTCCTAAAATCATTTCGGCCCTTTGAAGGCAACTGGGAGGCTGATGTGGCCCCCAATGAAAATAAGTTTGATACCCCTGCCTTAAGGGTACAAAATTTCATTTAATCATTATGTGATTTTCCTTAGACTTGGTCTGCAAATGGATATCTGCATAATCAGAAAGCTTGGTCATGTGTGTTTTAAAGATTGAGCAATATGGAGACCCCTGCCGACACTAGTTTATACAAAGGGAGGATTCATTAGGAGAGCATAGTGGGAAAGACCACGAATAGGGAACCAGGAACCCTTCCTCTCCCTTTCTCATTGATCATTTTCCCTGCGATAAACTTAACATCACCCTTATTGTACCTAATTTTCTCTGCCGTTTGCGGGGCTTTGTTGTTGTTTGGTTTTTTTTCTTAGTGTAGTGGCAGCCAACAGCAACAGAGTTTGTATACTACACGTTCAGCCAGACAAAAAGATGCTGGTCTTACGTTTTTCAAACCCAAATGCAAATTCTCCTGGAAAGGACTGATGTGACGTTTTTGGTGTACATGCCCTCCATTCAACAAATCAGCTGTGGTTAGAGAGTGGAGTCACGTTGTACAAACACAGCAGCTCCCTCTGGCCCATGCAGATGGAGACAGCAATTGCCTAATCCCGAAAAGGAAGCAGTCCTCAATAAGTTTAGCGGACTGAGAAGACCAGGAATAGGCATTCATTCCAACTATAATTTTTTAAACATTAATAGTCTGATCTTTAAGCATCAGCATAGGACAGTGAAAAGGTTGCTACTGGGGAGGTTAGAAGACCTGGGTTTTCAGTACCTAGCGAACCAGCTGGGGAATCTCAGAAAAGTCACCATACAGTAAAAGGGTTAATAAAAGCAGTGTTACTTTGTTGCTTTAAAGTTTTATAATAGAATCATTTGAATGATGAGTTAAATTCCGTAATATGTTGATAGATATATATAAATTATTTCTTTCTTGGCTTCTTAATCTATGTGATTTTTTTTCTCTTGATCCCTTATCTATGCTGAAATTATACATTTCTACAATAAATGACTAAGTTCAAACATGAATCCCTTCTTCAGAGAGACATCAAAAAGGAGAATTTGTTTTTCTCCAAATTTAAAGAAAAATAAATATTGAAAACATGACCTTCATATTATGAAACTCTTACTTTATCTGATGTACTGCATGGTTGCAAAAGGTCAAGTGTCTGAGAAAGACATATTTTTCTTTCCTCGTTTGACCTAACCTTGCTTGTGAGGGGCCATTCCCATGGTGACAGTCCCTGGCAAACTTGGACAGTACCACCTCCCATTGAAGTGCCTCTCCTTCCTGACAGGCAGCACCTGCTTTATCCTATGCCTGGCCCCTTTCCGTCATAAACCTGCTTGTGCTCCCCTGGATGGCCATTATGGGAAACAGATGTCACTGCTGCAGGTGTCTCCCACCAAGGGAAGTGGCAACCCACTGAAGCCGCACCCACACAGCACACTAATGACTGTTCCCCAAACAGCCCCCAAACTCGAAAGGCCCTAATTACCCACAGGCCTGTGGCACACAAAACAAGGTGGGAAATAGATTGCAGGTCACCCAGACAGCAAACCTACTAATGTAAAAGGGAAAAAAAAGTAAGTAGTGTGTTAACAATTGTCCTGTAGTAATGGAAGCTAGATTTGTACCAAGAAGGATGAGTAAGAAAGCTAACACTTCCCTTTCTTAGCAACTGCCAGACACCAGGCCCTAGGCTATGTTGTTTAAGTAAGGTATCTCATTTAATCCTGTAATAAAAATCCCTACTTTTAAAATAAAATGGGGAACGTTGGAGAAGTGACATATATTTTGTAAAAATGACACAGAAAAAAAAACTTGTAGTTTAGTGTGAGTTTCACAAATTCATGGAATACTCACAGAAGCCAAGCAGGTAAAAACAAAGAGTAAATTACATGTGTACTTGCATGTTAAAGGAGAAGATACGTTGTTTGCCTCTAAAATTTAAAGGAAACTGTCTCATGGAAACTGTAACTGAAAAATAAAATTAAAAAATATATATATTGGTAGAAACTGCAAAAAAAGAGTGCATTCTCTCTCAAGCTTATAATGCAGTATTAATAGCTACAGTAGAATCTTAAATGTTCTCATGACAACAAAAGAAAATGAACAAAACAAACAAGCAAGCAGAAAAAAAAACAAAGACACTGAAATAGAGAACAGGGGGACAGTGACCAGAGGGGAGAAGGAAGGGAATTTAAGGGGAAAAAGGGGGAGGGATTTGGAGGAACAAATAGGAAGGACACAGGGACGAGAACTAAGGGGGGTGGAAATAGGAGGGAGGTGGGGAGCATGGGGTGGGGGCTGGGATGGGAGAAATAGACAAAAGACTGTACTTGAAAAATAAATAAAAATTTTAAAAAATGATAATAATGTGACAAGATGGAGGTGTTAGCTAACTTATGGTAGTAATCATTTTGCAACATGTAGGTATATTAAATCAACATGATGTACCCCTTAAACCTACACAGCATTATATATCAATTATATCTCAATTAATTATATACCTCACTCAATTATATTTCAATAAAGTGAGGTGGGGGAGAGTACATTCTCTTCTTTTTCTTGAAAATTCCCATCCTAAAGATCAATTCTTCCCTCCCCCCCAAACAAGTACAGATAAAAGTTTCTCTATTATAAGAAATGCCACAAGGAAAGAAAAGATCACTGGTTATTCACACAGCTTTGAAGTCCGGGCAATAACAGATAAGGCTAGAAAACTATGGCGACCTATAGAAGGCGTGTCCTGTGTAAACACACCGGATGTAGTTCACTCTCCAGCTGGTAGGTCCCCTGAGAGTGCAGACTCAGAGTGGCCAGACATCATGTCTCAGGGGAAGATGCAAGAATCGGTTTTTACATGAAATCTTCCAATTTTTAAATGCTAGCACTAACACTTTAAAAACAGAATACACAGGCCAAATAAAATACACCTGGTGACTGTTATTTTTTTTTTAAATGTAGTAAATCAAAAAGACTGGATTAGGAACACCTGGGTCTGAAGCCTAGCCAAACCACGCAACTGTGAACTTCGCTTCTCCAGCTCTTAGCTTCCTTACTGGGAAAATGGAAGTAAAAAAGTATCTGTAATAGGATCATTAAAAAGATTACAGGAGATAATGATCTTAAAGCACTTGGCACACAGTAAATAATCCATAGATGTTAGCTAAGATTTATGCTCAGTAAAAGAACAAGGATTTAAACTGAAGTTTACCTCACTCCAAAGCCATGTGTTCTCCGTTACCTTACCATTCTCTTCAATGAGGATTCTTAGTGGTGTTTTAGAAATCTCTTCTGGTTTTGTTCTATCACATAGGTGGCTTGGACTATCCTATCATTGTGATGATCTCAAGTAACTAGCACACTCAGAAAACTAACCATTGACTTTGATCACCAGTAAAAGAAAGCCTGACTCAAACTGGCTTAAAAGATTAAGGGGCATTATTAGCTCACCTGTCTGAAAATTTTAGGCTCAATTGTGTCACAAAAGTTGTGTGTGTTTTTCCATATCTCATTCTGCCTTCCAGAATGATCATATATTCCCCAAAGTGGCTTGCTTTGTGGCCTTTTATGGAATAATAATTCTAATACTAACTATGGTGTAGACCAGGAATTTTCAACATTTTTTACCACATAGCACACAAACTAATTACTAAAACTATGTGGCACACCAAAAAATACATTTTTGCCAATCTGACAAAAACATAGGTATAATTTTAATTGATTAACAAAAAATAATAGTAGTAATTACCTACCCTTTTTGCTCCAAAGTGAATTTTTTTAAAAATCAAGTGCCTATACTTGTACACAAGGATTTTCGGTGCCAAGATGTAGCCAATCAAATGCAACTTTATTATGCAAGGTGACCAATAACATGCAACTCTATTGTATGACCTATATATTTATGGTTTGAGACAGGGCCTTCATACCAGAGGTCTCTTGTGTTGACTGTGGTCATTTTTTACTTGACAATCTAAGGGAAGAGAGGTTAGAACCCCTGACTAGAACCCCTGTCAGGTATTGCGTGTTATAGAAAATTCTTGCAGCACATTGGTCGAAAATCACTAGTCTAGATTAAACTGATACGTCACGCAACAGAAAGGTTGAAAGGAGCCAATTTTTGTGTTTGAATTAAAAACTGAAGATTGACAAAATATTGATTGATCTGGAAATAATAGCCCTTTTGAACTACGTTGTTGTCATTATATGTATAGTTCACTGGTGAATACAGATTTGAAGAGTCTGTAAGCACCTGCACAATAACAATTTTTGAAGTACTTTTTACCAGTAATTCGATCAGTTTGTTGGATATTATTTATCAATATATCACAGCACCTTTCACATCAGGGATGAATTTCTTGGGGCAGTGTGAAAACTTTTTGAACAGGTGGTACCAGATTTCTTTTTTTGTGGTGGGGACCAGTTTTGTGGAGCAAAATGCTTTTAAAAGAAAGTGAATTAAGAGAAAGTACAGTGGTTATAGGTTGGCAAAAGCAAAGACAGTAAGTGAAATACCTAAGATTCTCCACACTAAAAATAAATAAAGCACTAAACACTAATAAAGTATTCTCTTTTGCTTGCCTTTAATTACTTAGTGAATTAAAAGTGAGTAAAGTGAGAAAACGCAGGAGAGAGAATGAGGGGCAAATGGACCATGGAGCACAGCCGGGGATCCCAGAACTCAACTTACAGAAAGTAGCTAAAGGACCTCTGAAACAGGAATGTCTTTCCCTGGCTGGTGTGGCTCAGCGAATCCAGTGCCGTCCTACGAACCAAAGGGCTCGCGATTGGGTTACGGGCCAGGTTCCCAGTAGGGGGTGTGCGAGAAGCAACCACACATTAATGTTTCTCTCCTCCCCATTTCTTTCTGCCTTCCCCTCTCTCTAAAAATAAATAAACAAATCTTTTTAAAAAAGGAAATTCTTATCATGAATTTTAAGTTATATGTGTTTCTTTAGTATAAAACTTCATATATTCGAAAATTCAGGAAAACCTAGACACAAAAGTCCCTTCCATAAATGGTTTGGGGAAAAGTGAGAGGAAAGGGTAAATTCTGATTTGGGGACAATGTAGTGAGAAGCAGAGACAAAGAGGGAAGGGACAGACAATCCCAAAACTGACTGTCTCATTCATCAGAGAGCTAGTCTCACGCATCTCAAGGGCTTAAAGTAGTACCTGGTACATAAGAGGTGAAGGAATAAGTGAACAAATGAATGAATGAATGGTGAATGAATGGTGAATGGATGTTTGGATGGATGAGTAAAACACTGCAAAGGCAGCCATGACTTTGAGAAGGTAAGTTCCCTGGGAACCATAAAAATCTCAGAGACATGGTTGTACGGTTATTAGAGTATGAAATAAAGTTTCAAGCAACTTTATCAATTTTACAGGTCAACAATACACAGACTAACATCTAGTTTACATCTAGATTAACATCTAAGACTTTTAAAATTTTATTTTACAGTTATAGTTGCATTCAATATTATTCTATATTGGTTGCAGGTGTTCAGCATAGTGGTTAGACAATTGTATAATTTACAAAATGATACCCCAATAATTCAAGCACCCACCTGGCACATTAAATTAATTGGGGTGACAGTGGTTAATAAAATTATGTAGGTTTCATGTGTACAATTTTGTGATTCATCATCTGTATATTACATTGGATGTCCCACCCCCCAAGTCCAATCATCTTCCATCACCATATATTTGACCCTCTTTATACTTCATTACCTCCCACCCCTCTTCCATCTGGTAACTATCATCCTAAGACTTTTAAAAATCAACGTTTCAGAAGTAAATACTACTATGGGGTTTTACTTTTTATCTTAAAGTATCTTCTTTTGCTTGCCTTTAATTATCTGTTGTACAGAGAATCAAAGGGCTTTTAAAGTCACTGCTCAAATAAATGTCCAAAACATAATTTATAACTCTTGGAAGAAAAGCGTCATGAAAAAAAAAAACAGTTTTATAAATATTCTACTTTACCCAAAAGCTTCTCCATCAATGCTTATTTCAAAGTATTAAAGGGTTAAACATAAGAAATTGCCCTGAGCCCTGGCTGGGTGGCTCAGTTGGTTGGAGCCTCTTTTTGCGTTCCAAAAAAGATTGCGGGCTCGATCCCAGGTCAGGGCACATAACTAGGTTGTGGGTTCAGTCCCTGGTCGGGGTGCAAATGGGAGGCAATGGATCAGTGTCTCTCGCATTGATGCTTCCCTCTCTGTCACCCCTCCACTTCCCCTCTCCTCCCCCTCCCCTCTTCTTCTCTCTCTAAAATCAATAAACATATCCTCAGGTGAGTATTAAAAATATAGAAGAAGAAGGTACTCTACAACTTAGTGGATTAAACCAGTCGTAAATGTATATTACCTCATAGCTTCTGTGGATTGGAATGGGGAGCTACTGAGCCCAGTGATTCTGGCTTGAAATCTCACATGAGGTTGCAGCCACCAAGCTGGCCAGGGTTACAGTTTTCTGAAAACTTGAACAGGGCTGAAGGATTTGCTTCCAAGACAGTTCATTCACTGAGCTGGCAAGCTGCTGCTGTCTCTTGGCAGAAGGCCTTAGTTCCTCACCACCAGGACCTCTCCATCGGTTGCTTGAGTGTCCTCAAAACAAGGCAGCCAGTTTCCACCAAAGCAAATGATTCAGAAGAAAACAAGGCAGAAGCTACACCTTTTTACGGCTGCACTGGGGAGTCACACACCACCACTCCCACCACACTTCATTCACTAGAGGAAAGTCACTAAGGTAAGCCCACAGTCAAAAGGAAGGAGACCAGGCTCCACGTTTTGTAGAGAGGAGTGTCAAAGATTTGGGGGACATATCTTAAAACCACCACAATTACTATGAATGAAGGAATCTAAAGTATTCAGAGATTTTGAAGGACAAATTGGTCATTGGGATGTAAAGTACAGCATAGGAAATACAGTCAATAATAACGTAAGAACTATGTATGGTGTCAGATGGGCACGAAATTTATCAGGGTGACCACTTCATAAGCTACATAAATGTCTAATCACTGGGTGGAAAACCTGAAACCAACATAATATTGCATATCAACTATAATTAAAAAATTAAAAACAATATTTAAAGTTAAAAAAAGAATCTTAAGTAGTTAGAAAGCTATATTTTAAAAGTATGTTGTACTTCGATAATATAATTGAACAGTTTCATGACCTATTTTAATATTATTGAAATAAATCCTTCTCAGACCTAGTCAAGAGTGTTTTTTTAGAGAAGAAGTGGAGGAGGAAGAAGAAGAGGAGGTGGAGGAAGAGGAGGGGAAGGAGGAAGAAGAGGAGGAAGAGGAAGAGGAGAAGGAAGAGGAGGAGGAAGAGGAAGCTGAAGAGAAGAGGAAGAAGAGGTGGAGGGAGAGAAGTAGAGGGAGAGAAGGAGGAGGGAGAGGAGGAGGAGAGGAAGACCCCCTCAGAGTTGGCCCTGTACAGTTTCCCCGCATTGTTTTTTCTTGGCTCTGACGGGGCCATGTGCCACACCTGATCCAATCACTGTGGCCAAGGGAGTGCTGTGTCTGGCCAGAGCTCAGACACACATACATCCCTGGAGTCAGGACAGTGTAAATACATTAGAAGCACAAGTACTGAGAATGGAAATGTAATGATACAAAACAAGGATCAGAAGCATAGCTGCATAAGGAATGAATAGATCCTGAAAATAAACACCCACCAATAGACATCATTCAATTTTTTTCTTTCAGGTAGGTCAGTATTGCTATTAAAACTTTTGAACCTTAATGGGGAGTGATGTAATGACTTTAACACTAGTGAGAATCTCAAATTTGTTTTTAATTTTTTACATTATGATAGCAGCTGCAAAAATAAAAAGTGTATCACAGAATCTAAAGGCTAAATCAAATACTCTGAGTTATTCTAAAATTACATGGCAGCATTATTCCTCCATTTCACTGCTGGTACTTTAGCAAATTAGAAATATATTATTTAGCAAATAAGAAGAAAACTAGTCAGTGAAGAATACCTTTTTACTGGGTCACACTATGAAGAATGTTGTTCAAATTAGATCTTAAATGCAGCCCTTTAATTCCAAATCAGCAAGGTCTTCCAGGTGGATACACTTTTATCCCATTTCTTCATCTTTTTTCATTATTTCTGACACTTTTATTTAATTCAAACTTGGCTGTCTCCAAACAAACTTAAAAAATAGTTTTAAAAAACAGATATTGATGCTTTGCTTCTACCAAAGGCCATGCTTGAATAGTCTCACGCATCCATTCCCAGAGAGTAGGTGGTATTTATAGGCATTGTGAATCAAAATGAAATTGATATTTCATTAAAATCGCTTCGAAGAGAATAGAGCTGCCCTTGGCCATTGGGTATGAAGATGAACTACTAGCTTACCCCATTTCCTTGCAAAGGAATTGCTTTAAGAACATGTTGTTTTAACCTTAATGTTCACCAGAACAAGGAACAAAAACATACTGTCATAATAAAAAGATTCAGTTGAAGAATTGTTGCCCTTAGGCAACATGGAGAATGTTACCATCAGGTTTCATAAAACAATAAATATTTGATATGTGTTATAGGATCCACGACTAATGTGTTTTTATAAACAAAGATATTAAATCCTAAGACTCCTATGCTCATTTGTGCTTTTGATTAATCACTTATTAATTTTCATAACAAAGGTCACAGAGATTGTTGATATCCAAGAAGGAAATTAACATTAAATATTAGAGAACTTTCATGAATAATACATTGTTTGAATAACCAGATGTGTTTTCATTGGCATTTTCCATTGAATGTTTATTTATATGAGACAAGGGAATAATTCACGTTCAGACTATTGAACCACCTTTCTGCAAAGTCTGGAGAAGCATCAGACACCTGAAATAAGCAGAAGTGCAAAAATGGGCCGGCTAGCTTGCTGATAACAATCATATTTGCCTCCAAAGTTATGGTGAAATTGTAATGTACACTTCGGTATTGCACTGAAAAACTACATTATGATATTTCCCCACATGCCACTCTCTTAAGGAGCTTCTATATGTAAGGAACCGAATATATTGCACCAGTAAACACAGATTAAGGCAGCATGAGCAAGCACTGTGTTTTAATGAGTAAAGTGTCAGAGTTTACATGATTCCAAGACTGAATGCACCTCCCACATACAGGGGTGGGCAAACCTGGGTTTGCAGTTGTGAGTACTTTTGCCCACCTAATATATGGAATAAATTATGTATCCCTTCAGCTGAGGACCTGTGAAGAACAAGAGTCCCGATAAAAGTGAATGTTATCAACAGATCTTTTAAAGATCCCAAGGGCAAGGTAATTAGTAACAGTAAAAGATACACGACTTACCCACCACCTGACAGTAAACTATTCATATACAAATTCTAATATTTGTGAGCATCTCGTCCTCAAAGCAAGTTGTACATAAGACTTGCTTTCTAAAAGCAACTCCATATGTATTTAGACAAAGTCAGTCAAAGTAAAATAACATAAATTAATCTAGTGTTATGTTTGCAACTTTTCATAACTGGAATATTGAAGAAAGTAAGTAATTCTGATTTAACCTAAGTGTTTGATGTATTTTCTATTCATTTCTGGATACAGTAGAATCTGATTTGTCTTTTGTATTACAACTGATAGTCATATTTAATAATATACATTTAGGGTAACCGCAGAAAATAGTATCATTCAAGACCAATTCACCATAACAATTCATGATTAGTATTTTTTTTAAGATTTTATTTATTTACTCATAGAGGGGAAGGAGAGAGGGAGAGAAATATCCATGTATGGTTGCCTTTCGTGCAACCCCTGCTGGGAACTGGCCTGCAGGGAAGCAGTTTGCAACCCAGGCATGTGCCCTGACTGGGAATCAAACCGTGATTCTTTGATTCACAGGCCCGTGCTCTATCCACTGAGCTACACCAGCCAGGGCTCATGATTAGTATTTTTTAAATCAAATGAGTTATACACTATTATAAATAACCATAGTGAAATACAGTAATTCAAGAGAAAAAAATCAACATAATTTACTCTTAACAAAGATTTATAAATTTATAACAGACAATAATCTTCTTAACATTAATATGATTACAAAAGTCTAAAGTGATTCAGATGTTAAATGCAGACTAAACAATCTCAAATAAAAAACAGAGCTGAAAACTAGTTAAAGAAGTAAAAACAGATTTTACTCAGGACTATTGCTATGGGGGATAAGACACTCGGTATCAAACCAGGCCTGAATCTAAATACACCATGGGCAAGTGGGAATTTACAGCCAAGGAGCAGGGTGGGGGAGAGTGAACAGAAAAATACTAAGAGGAAACATCAGAGTAAGTAGCATTCTAGCTAAAACTGACTTCACGGGGTTCTTTGCTGAACACAGGCCAAGATGACCAGGTATTCCCTGGGGGATGATGGAAGATGAGGAATATAATCAGGCATACAGAGTGATCAGATATTAAGGATGGAGGACTCTTGCTAAACTGACTTGACAGGATTTTTGCTAAAACTGGAATTTATAAGAAGTGCAGTGGTGAGCCCATGGAAACATCAGGAGCCTAACTAAAGATTTGTCGAGCAAAGACTCTGTCACCAAAAACACAGGTGATTTTAGGATATGTGCTGTAATGCTTCCAAGCATCACGTGATAATTTTCAAACTCAACACGGAGTTTCTAAAGTTCTAAGTGTGAACACACTCATCAGTTTGATTTAAAAGAAGAAACTATTTTTTTTCCACGATTATGAGGCCATGGAAGATTATTTTAATCATGTTTCTACAATCTAAAACTATAAAGAGGCTGACATTTGAAAATGTAAGAATTTCAGAAATTTGAATAATGTCATTATTGGTGTTTACAAAAGACACAGGGGCCTCTCAGCACAATTCCCTGAACCCAGTGAGCAAGCTTCTACCTTAGAATTCATTGCACTTGCTGGCCACCCTACTTAAAACTCTGCTCAGCCTCCACATGTCCCCTCTGTCTGTCTCTCTCAATTCCTTCAGGTATTACATGTCACCTGTCTCAATGGGGTCTTGCCTGACCACTCAACACAAAATAAATAACACAGTCCCTCAAAGAAAGAGATCTGATTCTTCTCATCCATTCTATTTTTACCTGGAGTATTAATCACCAGCAGAATCAGACATAGTTTGGATTTACTTGTTTGTTTATTTTCCATCTCCACTCCCACTCCACATAAATGTATAATCTATGACAGTAAGGACTTTATTTTGATATTGTCATGTCCCTGGTAACTAGAACAATGCCTGCTCCAAAGAATATGCTTAGTCGATTTTCACTGAATGAATTAAGAAAAGAAAAAAAGGATTCTCAAAAATTTTCTAGGTGCTGCCTTCCCAAAATATTTTAGCCATTTTCACTTTTTTGGCAATATGTAAAAGTGATTGTAACTGCCTCCCTGCACTTTGCCCAACACTGGACGTTATCCATCTGTATATAGTTACTCACCTAGTTATTTACTGAGCCATTATCATAGCTTTTACCAAGTGAATAGTCAAATTCTACTTTATAACAAAATATATATGTAGATATATTCCTTTGTAACACACTATGCAGAAACAATGCAGATATGTTTCAGAGTTAATATTCCCAAGAGTTCACACTCATACTTTTTTAGCTTTAATAACTAAAATGCAAGTGAAAAGAAAAACATGTCAGAGGCAATAATACCTTCACTTTAAGTTTCTTAAAAAGCATCTCTTAGCCAGCATCATCCTTCTGTGAAAGAAGCAGTTTCCCTGGCAGTTCTGAAGGAAAGATTGCAGAAAATGAGAGGATCACTCATTATAACTGCCCTCCTGGAGACCTTTCAAGAATAGGCATGCATGACAGATAAAGAGAACTCGGAGGCTAAGACGTACGTGTTCAGCTAAGATTTACAGTCTTTGGCATAGATTCACAGAAGAATAAGCACAGATATGCAAGGGGAGGATGGTTGTGACAGGGATGAACGCATCCTTCATGTGACATGAAAGACCCCAAGAAGCAGTGATTCTGCAAATGCAAACTCAGCCTGTTGAGCAAACAGTCCCCAAGAATGACATTTTAAAAGAACATCAAGTGTTTGGAAGACCTATGAGGAAAATGGCTTAGAATCTAAAACTAGACAGTCTCTATGCTAAAATATTATAAGGCAGAGAGTACCTTTTAAGTTTCTCAGTGTTCAAAGGTAAACTGCCATTCCCAATACAGAAATTACAAAGATAGGCCATGCTTTGGATAGTTCTGAGTTAATAAAAATCATTCCATAAGCCAAAATTAACACAACATTCTGACTTTTCTCTGTTTAAGTTATTCTTTTCTCTCATATTTAGTATGATTTTAAAACACAACATAGACAATTTCCTAAATCGCCAACTATGGATGTTCTATAAAAACTCAAAATATTCAGATCAACTTCAGAAATTAACCAGATTTCCTATTTTGGAGATAAAACTTCAGTTGGCAGTAATGCCAGTACAAAGATAAAATGCCACCAGGGTTGCACTTGGATCATTCAAATGATGTCACCAACAGATGGAAAATGCAGAGCCATGGAAGATAATGCCAAAATAATTACTTCTTAAGCCAGGAGCCAAGCCAGAGGTGTGTTCTCTGAGAAATAACCATTCTGCTCACTGCACAGAAAGGACAGGTATACACAAACAGTAGCAGGGAAATAATCAGATCTACAGAAAAAAGGGAAGAGCACACCAGTTAGAAAATATTCTGGTGGAGGGAAAGAAATATTTCAATATGGAAAGCAAAAATAAAATTCTATTAAAACAGGGGTGTCAAACTTATTTTCACATCAGCCTTGAGTTGCCTTCAAGGGTCCAAACGTAATTTTAGGACTGTATAAAGGTAACTACTCCTTAACTAGGGCAAGGAGCTTGGTGCTGCCATCGGGTAAAAAGAAGGTGCTGGTCCCGATAAAACAAGGTGGAGAGTGGGATTCGGCCCCCATGCCTTGTGTCTGCCACCTGTGTATTAAAGTAATTCAGTAGCAACAGTGCCCACCTTTTGAAAAGCAGCATGTTCCAGGCTTTGTGTCATGTTCTCTTACAAGTATCTTCTCATTCAACCCATAGCCATGCAGTGAGCTTGATTTTATTCTTGCCCACGTTTTACAGAAGAGGAAATTGAGCCCTGGCTGGCGTAGCTCAGTGGATTGAGTGTGGGTCTGTGAACCACAGGATCCCAGTTTGATTCCCAGTCAGGGCACATGCCTGGGATGCAGGCCAGTTCCCAGCAGGGGACACATGAGAGGCAACCATACATTGATATTTCTCTCCCTCTCTCCTTCCCTTCCACTCTAAAGATAAATGAATAAAAATCTTTTAAAAAAGAAGAAGAAAAAGAGGAAATTGAGGGGTAAAGAAGTTACATAATTTTATGAACTTCTTGTAAGTGGTAGAGCCAAGGTTCATTGTGAGGCATTCTGATTCTAGAGACCCCACTCTTGGAAATTACACTATGTATCAGGCCAAATGCTACATTTAAGCATCCAAAATCCACCTCCACTTTCTGTTAAAGGCAACCCAACTGGGTTGATTATACTATAATAATCAAAGCAGCATAATACTGGCAGAAAAATAGACACATGGACCAATGAACAGACATGAGAGCCCAGAAACAAGCCCCTGCAGATGTGGTCAACTAGTATTTCACTAAGGAGCCAAGAATTCTCAATGGGGAAGGTTAGTCTCTTCAGTAAATGAGACTAGGAAGACAGTCATCACATACAGAACAATGAATGGGGACCCTTATCTTAATAGCACTCAGCAAAATAAAATGTGTTAAAGGTTTAAATGTAAGGCCCGAATCCATAAAATTCCAGAAACAAATATGGAAGAAAAAGCTCCTTGACATTGGCCTTGGCAATTTTTCTAGCTATGACACCTAAAGCAAAGCAACAAGAGCAAAAATCAACAAGTGGGGCTACATCAAATTCAAAGGCTTCTGCACAGCAAAAGAAACAGATCAATAAAATGAAAAGATAATCTGTGGAATGGAAGAATGTATTTGCAAATCATATATTTGGTAATGGGTTATTATCCAAAATACATGAGAATTCATTTAACTTAAAGGCAGAGGACTTGAAGAGACTTTTTCTTTCCCCAAAGAAGATAAACAAACAGCCAGCAGGTACAGGAAAGGTGCTCAACATCACTAATCAACAGGGAAGTACGAATCAAAACCACAATGAGGTATCACCTCAACCCGTTAGAATGGCTGTCATCAGAGATAATAATTAACAAATGCTGGGGAGGATGTGCAGAAAAGGGAACCTTTGTGCACATTTGGAGGGAATGTAAATTGTTGCAGCCACTCTGGAAAACAGTATGAAAGTTCTTTAAAAAATTAAAAATAGAATGACCACATGATCTAGCAATCCCACTTCTGGGTACATACCTGAAGACAATGAAATCATTATCTCAAAAAAATCTGTGTTCCCGTGTTCATTGCGGCATGAATAACAATAGCAAAGACATGGAGTCAGTGAACCTGTCAACATATGAATGAATAAAGAAAACGTGGTATGAGAACTTTCCAGCTAACTAACAAGAATCAAGGCCCAACAGACTCAGGAAGTTGTTTATCCTCCTTTCAACTACCTAGAAGAATTTAGATAGAGCTCCTATACCAGTAGAGAACAAATACCAAAGCTAACTGCTTATCAGAAAAATACATCTGCATGGCAGGGCAAACATTTGTTGACCAAACATTTGCTCTTATCTTCCTGCAAACCTTCTTGTCCTCTCTGAAGTTCTCTACACCCCTACCCACTTCTCCTCTATCTCAGGATGACTATAAGTCTCAGGTCTTTGGGACTCTCTTTTGCACAAAATTTGTTTTTTCTATTAAACTGCCTTGTGTCAATTTCATTATTAGACCACCCAAAGAACCTAGAAGAGAAGAAGAGAATATTTTTCTCGCCTATCATGGCTTCCTTCCAAAAGGTAAAGTACTGAAAGGGGTGATAAGAAAGAATAACTTTACAGAAGAGAAACCCAACAAACACTACCTCAGGCCTGCACTCAAGCTAACAGTCAACGGTGATAACTCATGTTGTTGGATGTACCCCTGATATAACGTAACACTTTACCTCTTACTGTCTTTTTCTGGAATAACAACACCACCAGTTAATCGTATGAAAATTACAACATAAATTTGCCCTGAAGGACATTCTAGAAAATGCACGACCAGTAGTCCTTCAAACTATCAAGGTCATCAAAAACAAGGGAAGTCTGAGAAGCTGTCACAGTTAAGAGGACCCTGAGGAGACATGATGACAAAATGCGTTGTGGTATCCAGGATGTGATCCTGAAATGAAAAAAAAAAAAATCTCAAGAAACTTGAGTAAAATCTGGACTTCAGTTGGTAAGAGTGTCTCAGTGTGAGTTTATCAATTAGGCTAAATGCATCAAATATAAGTTATTAATAATAAGAGATACCAGGTGCAGAGTGTATAGGAACTATTCTGTAGTCTCTTTACAACTTTTATGTAAATCTAAAACTATTTAAAATGCATATGTTTATTAAAACATATCAATCACAAAAAATAAAGCAGAATTTAAAAATACAGGAGAGCAAATTGGACATTTTTACATTTATGAGCTGTTTAAAAAGAAAAATAGCATCTCATGCATTTGAACCTCTATATATTAAGTACCATAAAAAGTTGTATATGGGAAAGATTAACACTTCTTAAAATATATGAATATTAGAAGAAGAGAGCAACTTTTTAGCAAATTCCAAGAGAAAGAATTTCTGAAAAAAGAACTCAAGCAAAGAGTTGCAGGACAAACTAATCCAACCTTCTAAAGTGGATGGAATTGGTATTATTAAAGGATAAATTGTCTCCCTGAATGACTCTCTCTCTCAATTTCTATAAAGCCTCTTTATTTTTCCTACCAAAACATTCAAAAAGATGGGCCTGAAATGACTAGCAAGGACCAAATGGACTGTGGTCAATTTCACAGCAATTGAACAAAATAGGATCATGGAATCTCAGAACCATCAAAATCACCAGGCTCAACCCCTCATTTACGTGAGGAGGATGATATTCCGAGAAATGAGGTATCTTGTCCTTTCAAATAGGTGTAGCGGGTGACCCATTCGACTGTGGAGCCAAGTTTCCTCTAACTCCTGGGTAATGCTCTTTTCCAAGGTATCACACCAGTGGCTTCTTACAGCCATCCCTTCCCCAACACACGTACTCATCCTCTGCCTCTCTCATGAGAGACAAATGCTTTTCTCCCACAATGCACGTTCTCACTGAGCAGAGACACAGGTTAAATAGTTCTCTCTACAGTACCCCATGCATTTCCCAGCTAGGATAAGAACTGACACAAGAGTATGCTTCTATTCCATCCCTGAAAGACAGGGACTTGCTCTAATATAAAGCACCTATGCCCTAAGGGAATAAGCTAATATTGGAATTGGAGTGAAGGACATTGACCTGAAATAAACTCAGAAACTTCATTAAAGTAATGCTTATTTATTAAAATGGAATGATTTAAAAGTAACCAACAAAGAAAGTGATCCATTTTTTCTAGAATATCAATTGAATTTGGATGAGAATAAGTTCTACCTTGATTTAATTACTTTGATGGGAGTTGATTAAGATGGTTAGGGTTTCTACTCTATTTTCCAACTAAAATGAAGAAAAACACAAAAACAGTTCACCCTAAACAAAAGTATAGCTTCAAACCTCAAAGTAATCAGATATTGTACAAAAACAGCTATTCTTACACCTCAGATTCTAATTAGTTTTCTTTAGTCTGAAGCTGATCCGCATCCAATAAACTTGCAAATTCAGCAATTATCTGTAAAATTATTTTTCTTTAAATAACTTGAGAGTCACCTTCTGGGACTAAAAATATAAGCAACAGATCCACAAAAGTTTAAAACTAAAAAATTTGCCTGCCTAAAATATACTTAGAAACACAAAAAATCCATACTTCAAGAAGTTTTCTCAAAACTGCATCATTTGACCATGATTTCCAAACTTATTAAGCTTTCAAACCCTCAAAAGTGGAAGCAAAATGTCACCAGTTTATGGCAAGCAAGAGTAAATTTTCTATTATGGTAATGCTTTGCAAATCTCAAAATTATACATCACTGGCTAAATAGCGGAATGTGAGATTCCCCAGATCAGAAGCAGCTGCAGCAGACCCCTGGCACCCTCGTGGAAACCAGCTGAAACCTCCTCCCCGCCCACTCCACTCTCCCTCAAGCTTTCTGCAGAATCAGCCCTCCTTGATCAGACACCCAGCCACCTGGAGCAGATCAGCGGGGTGACTCACCCTCCCCCAGAGGTCTGCTACAAGCTTTCAAAGCCCTTCTGCCCTTTACCTTGTGGCAGCCACCCGTTTGGACCCCGCTCCCTGACGGCAGTGTCCTGCCTCAAATAAATGCCCTTAATTGGACTTTTCTGGCTGCAGGTCCTTTCTTAGCCACCCGGGCTACCTAACAAGGAGAAGCTATGAAAGTGAATGCTGTTAAAGTCTGGTCGTGTTCAGTGGAGGTCCCTTAATGATTCAGCACGTTTGGTTGATGGTTAAGGGGCAGGCACAGAAGTCAGCCTTCCAGCTAATCACTGCTGCTGATTAGCTGTGGGACCTTAGGCACAATGGTCTCCTTGCACTTTCACCCCCTTTATAGTTCTGTGTGTATGTGTATCAAGATACACATGTTTTTAAAACTTACTATACACACACAGAGTAAAATCCCTGGGTTGTTTCTTATGATCACTGCTTCAGCGCTTCTTTTTGAAATACCAAATTACATTATTTCATTACCATGTATATGTTTTAGGGGACATTTGGCTTTATAAAACTTCTGTCAGCCTGTATGTTATGTAACCCAGGGACTACTTACATAAGTTCCTTATGATTTCTGAGTTTGAAGTTTCCTCATCCGGAATTCTCACAGAATTAAAGCAGACTACAAATGTTCTGCTGTGTGTTGACTACAGACATTCGTCAGCTTTTTCACCCTCTTCTAGACTTCCCCCTTTAGAGCAAAGACCAGAAGCGTGGGAACTATAGTTATCAGACTCCTTCAATGACACGATCCTAGGTATAGTTTAGACTCTGCCAATTTGGGTGAGTTTGGAAGACAGTTGGAAGCATATCAGTCTTCTGCTAGTAGTGACAGGCAAACAAGCAAACTTGGCAGTCATGAAGTTCTATTGGGGTTTCTGGGTAGTTCCCCCATGATACCTTCCTTTGTGCTCCAAATTGGTGTTTTTCTTACAGCAACCTCCTTATCCTCTAAAAATATGTAGCGAATAGGAAGTCAGTGACAGCTTTTTCTGACCTTTACTTTCCAAGTGATCCAATGCTTATGCAAGCACCTCGTCCCCTGTACTGAATTCCTTTCTTCTCAAAAACCAGCGACCTGGGTGGTCCCACCCTGGTGAACATCTAAGGCTCCGCTCCTCATACGTAACAGGCACGAACAGATCAAAACATGGCTCAAGAACAACTCAGAGCCCCAGAGCTGATAAATCTAAGTGACCAAGAAATAGCCAAACTTTCAGATGCACAGTTCAAAACACTGGTGATCAGGATGCTCACAGAACTGGTTGATTTTAGTCACAAATTAAAAGAAAATATGAATGCTAAACTAATTGAAATGAAGGGAAATGCACAGGAAACCAATAGTAATGGAAAGGAGACTGGGACTCAAATAAAGGGAGTGGACCAGAAGGAGGAAAAAAATGACCAAACAGAAAAGAATGAAGAAACAAGAATTCAAAAGAATGAGGAGAGGCCTAGGAACCTTCAGGACATCTTTAAATGTCCCAACATCCAAATTATAGGGGTACCAGAAGGGGAAAAGGAACAGCCACCAGTGGAAAACTTATCTGAACAAATAATATAGGAGAACTTCCCCAATCTGGCAAAGGAAATAGACTTCCAGGAAGTTCAGGAAGCTCAGAGAGTCCCAAAGTAGGTGGACCCAAGGAGAAACACACCAAGGCACATCATCATTACATTACCCAAGATTAAAATGAAGAAGAGAATCCTAGAAGCAGCAAGAGATAAGGGGACAGTCACCTACAAAGGACTTCCCATCAGACTGTCAGCAGATTTCTCAAAAGAGACCTTATAGGCAAGAAGGGGCTGGAAAGAAGTATTCCAAGTCATGAAATCCAAAGACCTACATCCAAGATTGGTCTATCCAGCTAAGCTTTCATTTAGAATGGAAGGGCAGATAAAGTGCTTCTCAGATAAGATCAAATTCAAGAAGTTCATCATCACCAAGCCCTTATTATATGAACTATTAAAGGGACTTACCTAAGAAAAAGAAGATAAAAAAGATGAACAGTGAAAGGACAGCAAACTCACAGTTATTAAGAACCACACCTAAAACAAAAGCAAACTAAGAGGACAGCTAGATCAGAAGTGGAACCATAGAAATGAAGATCACATGGAGGGTTAGCAACAGGGGAGTGGGAGAAGGAGAAGGGGGGAGAAGGTACAGAAAATAAGTAGCATAGATGGTAGGTAGAAAATAGATAGGGGGAAAGGCAAGAATAGTACGGGAAATATAGAATCTAAAGAACTTGAGACATGTGGTCATAAACTAAAGGGGGGAATGATGGGGGAGGGGTGTGCAGGGTAGAGGGGAATGAAGGGGAGGAACTAGGACAACTGTAATAGCATAATTAATAAAATATATTGAAAAAAATAAAATTTAATTTAAAAACATGTAAAAAATACATAGAACAGTACCTATTTCCCAACGACCTAATGGATAAATGCATCAAGTGTTCACCACAGGGCCTAGCACACAGCGGACACTCCACAAAGGTAACTTGCGATAGTGTTAGCAGTAAGGACAACAGCAGCGATGGCGGCAGAGGAAGTAAACAAAATTCCCACATTTCCCAACCCAATGAGAGTCGAGCACTATGCAAAGTACTGGAAGTTCTGGATTATGGGAATCACAAGAGAAACATTACATTAGTTTTTAGAAGCAGACATAATAATTCAGCAGTCATGCTTTTTTGCCGAGCTACAGATGGATTGGCCAGTATTGTATGTTACGTTCACGTGGTTCAGGGGTGATCTCTGGACAGGAAACCAGCAGATCCAGGGTCAGATCTCACTCAGCCACTGTTTAACTGTGCGCTTGCACAACTCAGGTTTCTGGCTTGTTTTCAAATCTGCAAAATGAAGTAGTCCAACCGAATGCTCGCTGAGGGCCTATTCAGCTGTTTAATGCTGTGCTTTTAGTTCTGAGCATAAGAAGGCCTTTGGAGTCCTTGAACGCTACTGCCTAAAGTCATTTAAATATTCCCCTAAAATCAAATGTGCGTGATTGATTTTCCTGAGAAAGAAAGCATTTACATATCAAAAGGTATTTTTCATTTTAACAGAGCTTAGCTCCTGTCCCAATTACCACCCAATTTTTATTAATAAAGTAATGCAGTCTCATGTGAACTGATTTACAGCCGAGAGGAAAGAAACTGACCTGGAAAGCATTCATTCATCTGTGCATTCTAACTATATTTCAGAGAGCAATTATGCAAGGGTCTTTTCAATCATCAAAAACAAACAAATAAGTACCTTCTGGCAAAAAGAAAAAAAATATGGAGGGCAGAAATGCAAAGAGAGATAAAGAGATTAAGAGAGACTATGGAAACATTTTAAAAAGTACAAAGCACTAAATAAATGTAAATATAGGCTGCTTCAACCACCTAACTGGATAATTAACCAATCATTCCATTTCTGTAGATTACTAAAAAATTTTAAATTCCTAAGGCAATCCAACAGTTGCAGGGGTGTCCAACCTGAGGCCCAAAACAAAATGGTAAATTTACGTAAAACACTGTGAGATTTTTGTGTGATTACGTGTCACAATGCACTTAATGTGTGGCCCAAGGCAACTCTTCTTCTTCCAGTGTGGTCCAAGGGTGGACACCCCTGAGAGAGCAGGAGCTCTGAGTCTAGGCAGACCTGAAGTTGAAAGCCAAATTTCAGTAACTACTTGTTGGACTGTAAGCAATTTAATCTCATGTGCCGCAGTTTCTCATTAGTCAAATGAAAAGAATAACTTCCCAACACTGTCATGTGTATTCACAAACACAATACATATACACACATAGAACTCTTTTAAGGGTATTTAGTAGAGAGTAAATGCCCAATACCTGTGTGTTTTTGGTAGAAATTGCCCCTCCAAACCTTCTGTTTCACTTCAAGAACTATCTTGAGCTAACCTGTTGGTGCCTTTTGCAGCCATTTCATTATTCTAAGCCCAGCTCTGAAGGGTGCAATTGATTTCAATTAATACTGCCTTGGACATGTGAAGATATGCTAGAAGGGAAAACCGGAACAAATTAGAAAGTAAATTCAACTTCTTAAGTTGAACCTGAAGTTCAACTATAAAGAAAAAAATATATAGTCTTCAAGTAGTGCTTAGCAATACTCACACAATTCAATATATTAATATACTTTTCTTCTCAACAGATGCTGACCCATTCCATCATAATTTCATCATAAAATAGACTGTGAACCCAAAAAAGATCTACAGGTGGACTGGCAGCCCCACGTGAAAGTCCATGGTCACCATCACCAATGGCTAAAGATTTAATCAATCGTGCCGCTGTAAAGAGACTTCCATGAAAAACTCAGTGATGCAGGTCAGAATGCTCTCAGGTTGGAGAATATCTCCATACACCAGCAGGGGCATGCCCCCAAACTCCAGAGGGACAGAAGCTCCTGAACTGACAACCCTTCTGGACTGCGCCCTGTGTCCCTCTTCAAGGGGCTGTTCCTTTTGTATCTTTTATAATAAACCAGGGATAGCAAATAGAGTGTCTCCCTGAGTTCCGTGATCCTTTCTAGAAAGTTATTTAACTTGAGTAGGGGAATCATGAGACCCCTCAATTTATAGCCCATTAGTTAGAAGTATAGATGGTCAGGAACTTGCAATTGGCATCTAAAGTGGGCCGCGGTCTTGCACGCCTGAGAGCTTCCCCTGTGGGACCTGTGGGGACTCAAGGTGGTGAGTGTCAGAACGGAACTGATCTGTAAGATGCTGCGTCAGTCTCCAGAGAACTGGAGAAGTGGTCAGAGTGGAGAATGAAACCCAACACATTTGGTGTAAGGAATGTGGTGATTAGAAATAGACTGGAGCTTTTAAGGCAATCTCAGCACACAGATACAGAAAGTCTCATACTGTATTCCAAAAGCAATTTTGTGTTCAATCAACAAGAAATTCAACACCACTTAATGTGGTATTCAAAACCATACCCCTTAATTTTCTCCCACCCTTCCCTCTCCTGGACTCTGAGAATGGAGGGAGCATTCAAAAATCACCAGTTTACTGACAGGCACCTAGGTTGCTTCCAACTCTTGGCTATTGTAAATTGTGCTGCTATGAACATTGGGGTACATAGGTCCTTTTGGATTGGTGTTTCAGGGTTCTTAGGATATACTCCTAACAGTGGAATTGCTGGGTCAAAAGGCAGATCCATTTTTAGTTTTCTTAAAATATTCCATACTATTTTCCATAGTGGTTGTACCAGTCTGCAATCCCACCAACAGTGAACTAGGGTCCCCTTTTCCCTACAACCTCTCCAACATTTGTTGTTTGTTGCTTTATGATGGCCATTCTGACCAGTGTAAAGTGGTATCCCAGCATGGTTTTAATTTGCATCTCTCTGATAGCTAGTGATATTGAGCATCTTTTCATGTGTCTCTGGATCCTCTGTATATCCTCCTTGGAGAAGTGTCTGTTCAAGTCCTTTGCCTACTTTTTAATTGGGTTGCTTGTCTTCTTAGAGTGGAGTCCTGTGAGTTCTTCATATATTTTGGAGATTAAGCCCTTGTCTGAGGTATCACTGGCAAATGTTTTCCCATACAGTTGGTTCTCTTTTTATTTTAATACTGTTTTCTTTAGCCATGCAAAAGCTTTTAATTTTGATGAGATCCCATTTGTTCATTCTTTCCTTTATGTCCCTTGCTCTAGGGGACATATCAGTAAAAATGTTGCTGCATGAAATATCTGAGATTTTCCTGCCAATGTTCTCCTCTAGGACTTTAATGGTGTCACTGCTTATATTTAAGTCTTTTATCCACCTTGAATTTATTTTGGTATATGGTATAAGTTGGTGCTCAAGTTTCATTTTTTTGTACGTAGTTTTCCAGTTCTCCCAACACCATTTGTACATTTACACAATGGAATTCTATGCAGGAGAAAGAAAGGAGGAGCTCCTACCCTTTGCAACAGCATGGATGGAACTGGAAAGCATTATGCTGAGTGAAATAAGCCAGGCAGTGAAAGACAAATACCATATGATCTCACCTTTAACAGGAAGCTAAACAACAAAACAAACAAGCAAGGAAAATATAACCAAAGACACTGAAATAGAGAACAGGCTGACAGGGACCAGAGGGGAGAGGGGAGGGAATTTCAGGGGAAAAGCGGAAGAATTCACAGGAACAAGTATAAAAGGACACATGGACAAAAACTAACAGGGGTGGAAATGGGAGGGAGGTGGGGAGCACTGGGGGGGGTGGGCTGGGATGGGAGTAAAAGACAGAAAACTGTACTTGAACAATAATTAAATTTTAAAAAGTGGGGGAAAAGCACCAGCTTAAAGTTTTTAACTAAGACCTCAGAGTTACTATCAAAGTCTTTTCTTCAAATATTTCTTCCATGGTTATCACTTAGATATTCTGATGTAAATGTCACCCTTTGAAGGGCAACTCCAGCAGTGCTACTAAATTGCGCCCCTGGAGTTCTGCAATGCACCGGCCGCCCTGTCTTAGCTTGGGTTTCTCTATAAACTGACTGTACGTAGTTCATTTGGGATGTGATACCAGGAAGCCCCATGAAGGAGCAGAAAAGCGAGAAAGAAAAGGCAGTAAAAAGTTAATCAAAGGTACATAAGTAGGCAAGTTAGTGCTATCGGCAATTGGATATAAATCCTGCTGATGCCTCTCTGCAAGTCTTCAAGGAACAACACCATAATGTCCACCCCTCGCTAATTGAAAGTTACTCCAGGGACATTAACTCTCCAGCAGCAGTTCCTGCCTTCCCTGGGCTGCCTAGCTCCCCCAGTGAGAGGACGTCCTTAGGCAAAGGAGCAGAGATGGCTGCAGGCATGTCAGGGAACTGCGGGCAGCTGTCCTAGGAAAGGTGGGGGGAATGTGACCGGCAGCATGGACTACAGATCCTGATATGTGTCTATGACAAGCTGCTAGTGTGTCCTATTTATCTACAGGGCTTCAGCTGTGTGCTGGTCATCGTTCCATAGGCAAAAGATATAGAGTTGAAAATACCAGATTAAAATCTCCACCATTATGAAACATGTACACCTGTGGAAAATGATAGGTATTAACCAAAATATGCAAGTAAATAAAGCAAATGGAGCCTGCTTTATGAAGTTGAGGAAGTAATAAATGTATACGCTGATTCGATATTACATGAGAGATTAAGGAAAGCTTCATAGAGAAAGTAAGATGTGATGAGGAAAAACAGAGAAATAGAAGTTTACTAAGACATACCTTTAATGAATTAAAGGAAGGAAATACAGATGGAGTACAGAATTATAAGGGAAGAATACAGGAGGTAAAGCTAAAGGCAGAAGCCGGGCCATTCGGAGCCATAAAAACCATATTAAAAACTACAGTCCTTAAAATAAGAACCATGAAAAGCCACTGAAAGCTTTTAAGAAGGGAAGGAGGTATGTGTATGGCAGAAATAAAATAAAAAAGAAAACCTGTGCCCTGGTTGGTGCAACTCAGTGGATTGAGCGAGGGCCTGCAAACCAGGATTGTGGTTTGATTCCGTCAGGGCACATGCCTGGGTTGCAGGCCAGTTCCCAGCAGGGGACACATGAGAGGCAACCATACATTGATATTTCTCTCCCTCTCTCCTTCCCTTCCCCTCTAAAAGATAATTTAAAAAGTTTTTAAAAACTGTGTTTTGAAAAGACTTCTATGCCTATCTTGCAGAGATTGTATTAGAAAAGTGCCAGGTAGGCATGAGAAGAACCCTTGACGCCATGTGGAACACGGTGGAGCAAAAACAGCAGCTGGGACTAGACAGTCAGAGTTAAAAAGTGGATGCACCACAGAAAACTGGCAGGACTTGATGATGAATACAGCAGAGGGAGTGGGTATGAAGATACTTCTACGTCCACATCTGGCATTTGCTCCCTGAAGCCCCACGAAAGGAGACAGTCTGTCTTGCTCATTGGTGCACTGCAGAAACTAGAATAACACCCGGAGCTCCAGAGGACATGCTTAAAATGTATAGATCTATAAATTAGGGGTACATGTTAATGAAAGAGAAAATTCAGAACAGAGGAGGTTATTGCACACTAGACATGCCTTTGAGACCTCCAAGTGGAGATGCTAAGTCAGTTTTGGGGCTATGGCTCAAGAGGGTCTGGTCCCGAGACGTAACTCTGGGATAGGCACGTATATTGCACACCTGAGTCCCTGGCCACACCTGAGATGCCTAAGGAGGGAATTTAGTGTCAGGAGAGATCCTTGAGGAACCTGACTGTCCACAGCTGAAAACTAATGTGTAACTGCAAATCATTTTCTCCCTTGAAGTTTTATGTAAGTATTCCTGTTATTTTGATATCAACAAATTGAATTGAAAAGACAGTTGGTTCTGGTGTTGCTTTTTTGCTTCATTTTGTTTTTACACTGTCTCGCTTTCTCAGTCCCATAGAGGTCATTTGGTTTTGCTCTCACACAGAATTTCCATCCAGACCCAAACAGACAAATGGGTTTCAGATGTGAAAAGTCTCTGATCAAGCTTAGCACAACTTTAACCACTATAAATAAGAAAACTATTCAACAGTGTTCTCAAATAGCTCTCTTTAACCTCTAAATTTTCCAAAATGCAGAGTTAATTAGTGAGCCATAGTGACCAATACAATTAAATGAAAAGAAGGCACAGAGTTGTCAATAAAAGAATCTCAGAAACAAACCTACTGCTTACTTTGTAGGTCAATAAAGCAAAGGAGAAAAATCTCTTTCTAAAGGGTTGTTTTTTAACAGAAACAGAACATACACATCAAATGAAGAGTTTCTATCATATCTATATCATAAATATACAGAAAAGCATCCGATCTCTGGAGTCTTGTAACCATACCAACGGAAAAACAGTTGTTCAATGATATTTGCAGTATTGGAAACAAAAACAAATAAATGGAAACTCCAGAAAATTCTACTCATTTTCAAACGTATTCAATTCTAGGTTTTCCTGGAATGTTTGTTTAAGCTCTGAACACTACAGGGGAGAAAATAAATACAAGTGAGGGTAAGTAAGAGCCCCCAAGTCATAAGGGGCTAATAAAGAACACACCTGGGATTTGGATCTGTGTGTGTCTTAAGACCAGGGCTCTCTTCCTCAAACTGCCCTTTCTCATACTTACATTCATTTAGTTTCTTTATTAACACGAGTCTCTGCTCCATTATGTACATTAACCCAAGAGTCCTCACTCTAAACGAGCATGAGAATTCAAATATAAAACTTGCATTTGAAGTTTAGTGACTCATCCCCACCCGTGTATCAGAGAATTGCAAAAGGGAACTAAAGAAAAGTAGGCTCAGGGTTATATCCAAGGGTAAATCTATTCATTAGGCGATAGGAGCTGTTCGTCCTGGGTAATTGGAATCAACCAAAACTGGTTGGCAAACTGCCCAGGTGTAAGTAGTGTGTAACTAGCACTTCACCCTGCTTTGGGGACTATAGACATAAAATGTCAAGAAGCAGACTCACTTCGTTTTAGAACTTGGAAATACTAGTGCACATGAATAAGAAGAATACAGTTTGTAAAATCTGACATAAAAGTCAAATGAAATCTACAAAAGAACTTGCTTCTAGGAAACCAAAACTTAGTGGAAATAGTTCCTATATGTTATTAGATTCTCTTCCTCACATTTTCTCAAACATTTGATCAAATGTAGAGGCACCCCCCAAACAGAAACTAAATAGGCTTCGCCTCTTCTCTGACTTCCAAACTCATGCCACACCGTACTGACTTCTGCACTAGGTTATTCCATGGAAAAATCTCTGAAACTCTCCATGGGGCCTTCTGCCTCCAAATCAGCCCATCCCTTGGCTTTCTCTTTAACATGAAATGGGTTCAAACCACAATTTCAAGTCAGGAACATGAGAGCCACCCTACTCCTTCACACCCCACATAAGATTTATCAGCAAATCCTACCATTACCATAACCAAAATACGGATGGAGCCGCACAGTCGCCTCCCACTGTGCCATGACTAGAGTGCCCCAACCACTGCCCATCCTCTTCTGCTCCTGCAGGTTAGAACCTAAACTCCCTGCATTTAACTCACCCCCCACAAACGAACAGCAACCATAGTGATATTAGAAAAAGCATACACCTGATCATGTCGTTTCCTTAAAACCTTTCGCTAGCATCCAAGGGAACTTAAAAGCCCCTTTTTGTAGTCAAAGGTGAAGCCCAACATGTCGAACCCAGGCTGCCTCTCCCACCCATCCCCCATCCCCACTCACCACCACGCTCACTGTCGTTTGGCTGCCGGGCCAGGTCAGAAGCTGGTCAGAGGCACCGAGGTCTTTCCCACTTTAGGATGCGTGCACGTGATGCCCCTTGTGCCTGGAATTGTCTTCCTTCTGTTTATCTGTGATTGCTCCTTTCAATCTTTCTGGACTCAACATAAATGGCATCTTCTCCGAGTCCTTCCAGAGTCACCCAATTTGGAGAGAAGCATCTCCTCCCTACACCTCTGTTCCCCTCCCATCAGCCTTCACAGCCCATGCAGCGACAGGTCAAGATTGCCTTGTTTACTTGCTTAGTCCACATCTCCCCACAATTCTGTGAGCTCTGTGGGGAAGGGCAGGCTTTGTTTTAACCGCGGGGTTATGCCCAGCATCTGGAAGATGCACTAAACATGTACTACCTGAGTGACTGATAGATGCTCTTCCCTGGAGAACCAAAGCATGTATCTTCAAACATCGGCCTGGCTACTTGTCAGAGGGCATTGGGAGGACATGACCACCGGCTGACTCTCCGAGTTGGACCCGGGCAGCTGGAGGCTACTCACTGCCTTCCGGGTGCTTGGAATGTTGTCCACGCGCCCTTCCCGCAGCTGGAGCTATTTGCAAAGACAGCCTCGAGGGATCAATGTGTGCTTGAGAGCACCTGGACGGAGCACGTGACTGCTGGCAGACAGGTGCACAGGTCTCCCCTTGATGCTGCCCAAGACACGCCTCGCCTGTAAGTTCTCTCGCTTATTAAACCTACCACCTACCAATCTGGAGTGGTCTGCTGTTTTCTTCAGTCTCTTCTTGTCTTCTTTGTACATGGCCAGTTTGCAAACCCAAACTGTTAAGCTACTGAATTCAGAACCTACTCTAAGTAAAAAAGCAAAACCCAAAGCCACAATCGAGCCGTTTTCACTGGGAAAAAGATGACTTTTCCTCTCATCTGAAAGTACTAGCCATGGAGTCTACCACTGATGTTTCCAATTCCACCATTCTTGGGTTTTATTTTTAACCTTTTTTCCAGTTTACAGTGAGTGTTTGTTCTGGTCAGCACTGATGGGTAGGCCATATAGAGTCAGGACAGTAACACTAAAATTCAAGACTTATTTTTAGAAAGTCAATTATTTGAATATTATGAGAAACTCTAGGCTCAAACATTTCTAATCTTTCAATCAACAACTTCCAAAAAATTTTTAAGAAAAACAGTTGTTCCAAGAAGTGACAATGTGTACTACAAAAAGACATACATATATAACTATGTACATACATAAATACACACATATATATAGATACATACAAGGTATTTATAGAGTCAAATAAATATAGGAAATACTGACTTAAACCAGGTTAGATAGGCCCCATAATTGTTGATATTCTCAGAGCCTTTATTAACATGTGAATGTGATTATGAACTTCCAAATTAGAATAAACTACTCAGCATCTCCAATGTTATTGGAACCTGAATTTTTTATCATCTATCAGCTTCTACAAACATTGTTCTGTGGAACAGAGTAAATGCCTTTTTAGAGAGGGTGATTGAATTCTACAAGAATTTTTAAATTATAGAACCAGAAGGAATCTCAAGAAATCATGCCACTTAGCCTCTTCCTCAAATGTCACAAACATGGGCTACCCCGATGTCACAGATGCAAGTGACGACTGGCAGATGACGTAAATGGTTCTGTCAGGCTAGGTGGGTCTGTGGCACCCTGGAAGCACATATATGACGTAGAGGAAGGAAATGACTTAGTTTGAGCTCTGGTACAGAAACGATGTCCCAGATTATTCAATTTTCTAAAGGAAGCCAGAAACTGAGTTTGTGTTAAAGCTTCCCTAAAGGTTTTTAAACACTGCCCAGACCGAATACAAATACCTGTAGGCCAGTTCATTACATAATCCCCCAGTTTGCCGTCTGATTTCAGCTACCTAGATAGATATTTTTCTGTTCCGTTTTTCAAAATTTTGTACTTGGTGTCTCGTTCTAATATTTTTGCATTTGTAACTATCAGTGATTTACAGTACTTTTCTGTATGACCCCCTGTGAATCCTCCAATGTGACCAATCTGTTAAGTGGAAAATATAAATAACATCAGAATAGTCAACATTTCCTTGGCATATAACATCAGAAAAGACCAGATAATGGAGCTGCAGTAGCTGAGGTCATCCACACTGAGCTTTATTCCACTGAAGGCACCCATGTTACTCCCACACATCATATAATGCCCTGTTCTATAATAATATAGCTAAATAAATTCATTAAAGACTATTTCACTTGGGAAAATACCAGAATTTTTTAAAGGGAAACCTGTATAGCTCCTGGAAATAATAATTTGAATATCACTAGACCTCTAGACCACTAGACCAAGACCTCTACGGTTTATATAGCTGGGGAAGAAAAATTAGCAGCACAGATAAAAGCATGGGCTTCAGAGGCAAGGAAGCCCATGTTATAAACCCAAACCCTGTCTTGCTGGCTGGCTCATCTTCAGTAAGGCACCCTTCAGAGCCTTAGTGGTTGGGGTCTTGGGTGGGAACTGAGACAATAAGAGGACCTGTTTCAACAGGTTGCTGATGTTTCCATGTATATAACATGTTCCAAGTAATAAAGTTATAGCAATTAAAAAGGGGCCAGTGGTGATCAGGTTGCAAGGCTGGGCTGCGTGACTGACTATCGGGGTATGGCAGCGAGAAATGTCTTCGTGACAAGGCAATAGTTCTCTGCCTTCATTCTGATGATGGTTACATAAGAGACGCATGAGGTAAAACTATATACACACAAAAACATGGAAAACCAATGCAATCTGAACATGGTCTGAATTCCAGTAAGTATTTTATAATATCAGCTCCTTAGTTTTGATGAAGTACTATGGTTATGTAAAATATTATATTGAGGGGCCTGGGCAATGGGTGCACAGAGAGTCTCTATACTATTTCCCAACTCCCAAGTCTTAAACTCTTTCAAAATAAAAATGCTAAAGAAAAACAGAAGGGGGGGGGGAAGCTTGCTGAGGGGATTGTATGTGATAACGGTACAAAAAATTCAGCACAATTGTAAGTGTTTCCTAAATGGTAGCTGTTGTTTTTTAATTAAGTCTAGGAATTGAAACTGATGAATTATGAAAACAGATGCTAGATCATTGAGAAATGAGACAAAGTTTATCAGTCATCTAGGAAGGTAACGCAAATTGAGTTTTGAATACTAAGAGCAATAAAAGGACAAAAGATGAGATAATGTCATTAAGAACTCATCAGCTCAGGTTCATTTCTCATTGCCCACCCACCACCATTTCGGGGACCCCACATTACACCAGGAATCAGGAATACAGTGCTGAAATGTTTGTTTGGCTATGAAGGGTTGCATAATTGACTGTAAATGGCACACTCAACTTTTTCCTCTCAGTGTTCTCTGATACTAATGATGCTTTGAATACTTACAGCTTACTAATAGCTATAATACATTATAAATAGTGGATTTCCTAATTACCTATTTTAATTTATGGCAGGGCTTAAGCAGTAGGCAAAAATAAATTGTGATAAATCCTTCCAGACAAGTTAAACTGACTTTCTAGTGAGTATAAATGGTCCCTGTTTTTGAAGTAAACTCAGAAAATAGACTTATCAGAAGATTAATGTATATGACTCTTTAATTTCTTCTTTCCAGTTATACAGCTTTTTGAGAAATTCTAACTTTAATGTTATAGTTTTAATGAAGAGTTATAAAAACATGTTTTAATCACTACCCGACACATGTCTAAAATCATCTATAGCATTATAAATGCCCTACTAGAGGGATAATAAAAAGATACAATAAAAAGTGCATGCAGTCGGGAGTGAGAACACTGGGCTCTTTCACCGATACGTTTATTCAACAGGTTTTGTTGAGCCCATGAGTTCCATGCTGGTCACCCTTCCAGGCACTGGGCATACAGCAGGAAGCAAGACAAAACACAAATTGTGAAGAACAACGAGGTGCATCCAGAAGAAAGAGAGTGGGGTGATGGAAAGAGGTGAGACTAGTTATACGGCAGTCAGGGAAGGACTCTTTAAAGAGAAAGTGTGTGAACAGCACCCAGTGACTGTGAGGAAGTGAGCCATTTGAACATCTACCAGAATAGGAGTCCCCAACAGGAGAACAAGCAGCAAGCACAAATGTCCTGAAGATGGACAAGGTTGGCAGGTGGAAGGACAAGAAAGAGCCATTGTGACTAGACTAAATAGCCATGTAGATGAGGTACACAAGATAGCAAGAGAGACATTCATGGTGGGGGCGTGGGTGTTCCTGAGCATGATGAAAGCTTCTAGGAGGTTTGGGAAAGTGGGTGTGTGTCATCATCTGACTTGGGTTTTTGAAAGTTCCATTCAAGTGCTGGGTGGGGAACTAATGTAAATGGAGCCGAGGGAACAGGGAGAACCAGCTTAGGAACAGTCTTCCAAGTGAGAAGTGACAGTGTCCCTTCTCAGCACTGGGAACACGTCATCAGCCTGTCGGTCTGACCTCAGATTCCTTGTCTATGGACCGGGGGCTCTGCCTGAGTGTCATTATTTACTTGTAACATAAATTCTACATTGACATCTCAGAGGGCTGGCCACAGATGCTGCATCTGAAATCCATGCCAGGTTCTAATTCTACCGCAGGCACAGTTGGAGGGATGGCTTTCCCAGCAAGTATTTCATACATATTGTATAAATTTTGGAAAATACCCAAGTATAAAGAACATAAAAAAACTACAACAATTCTAACATGTACAAATGATGATCCTTAATATGTTGCATTTTCCCCTCAGTTACTACCCTTTTGGAAAACTACTTTTTTTTCACAGAAGCATTTAGTATCTTTCAAATCATTAACTATCCTTCAAAAACATACGTTTCTGAGTTATTCACAACTCCCTACCACTGCACATCTCTCCTGTCTCCAGGGCTACGTGACTATAAACAAGGCCACGAGAGGTGTGCTTGGCGTGTACCTCTGGCACGCATACCTGCTTGTTTCCCTACCACAGAGTTTTAAAAGTAGAATTTTTGAACCGACCGAAACACTCATAAAAAATTTAATGCATTTTACTTACATTGCCAAATTTCCCTCCAGAAACTTATTCCAACTGCCTTTTCCATGAGGGCACAGAAAACTAGTTTTGAGCCTCTAGGGCTTTTTAACAACCTCTCCAGCCCTCTTTATCAATACACGTATAAGGCTTCTTGTACCCACCGCAGTCTGCTTCTGTCTGTCCCTCCTGGGAGGTAGCCTGGCTCCAGACGTCTCTTCCTCTTCATCCAGACCTAACCCCGCCCTCCCTCCCCCTGCCCCCCGCCCCCCTGCAAGTTTATTCACTCAAAGCCTCCCAGGGCTTGTCACTGTTGATTTGCTACACAACTTCCTTTCTCACCCTTGTCCTTAGCTAACAGTGACACTTTTGTTTCAGTGTCAGATGGCCAGCAACCTGAGGAAAGTAAGCTTCTCTTCCAAACTTGGGAGTGGAAAATAAATATTTATTTATTAAGCCATTGCTAGAGGAGACATTATTATCTGATTTGTAATTCCATTATGGTTGCCACTAGTTAGAGGCATGGGAACCATGTCTTGCAAATAAAACATCAGGGGAAAGATGCTTCGGGAACAGCAGTCTAACCTTCCTGGGTAAAAGAAAGAGTTCTCTAGCTGCCCTGACTTTTGAACGGAAATGTGATATGAGGACATTTGGTAGCCATTCTGAAGCCATTAGTAAGTTTCAGGGTTAAAATCAAAAAGGTCAAGGATCGGGGAACAAAAGCATGGAAAGTGCCTGGCTTCTTGACATCACTCAGAAATTGAACAAATTTTGAAGGGATCTGTGTTTACTATTTGGCACCTAATTGAAGCGAGGCTTCTACTCTCCCACAGAAACCAGGACATAGGGGATCCTGTCTTTTCTGATGGTTACATTTGAGAGAGCTCCCAGGTCCTTAGGAAAGACATCCCTGAGTTGTAAAACTGGCAGGGGCCTGGGGAAAGATTTACATCTCAAAGGGAGAGAGAAAGAATGTATATTTGCAAATTTTTTTAAAATAAATATTCTAAGAAAAGGTTTTCAGAGGCCTACAGTGGGGAAGGGCGGGCAGGAATCTGTAATATTTCATCGAGCTGAGAGGAACATGGAGGCCGGCTTGGTGAACAAACCTGCACTTCCTCCCTCTGAGGTCCCCTGATCACTGGCCATTTTGAAGGCCTGTGCTAAGGAATTAAGTGAGCCTCGCATGACCTTCAGTAAACCTTCTTTGCCTAAATTAAACAGAGTCATTTTCTGTTGTTTGCAACCAAAGTTTCTCTGATGAACCAAGATTTCATTTCTCCACTTCTTTGTCTTGGAATTAAGACATGAAATTAGATCTTGCATCGAGAATAGAGCAGACCAGATATGGCAGGAAAGAGCCATCTGGATTCTGGTGTGTGTTTAGTCACCTTGTGGTTGAGGTCTCAGGCTCATTCTTCTCATTCTGACCAATTAGAATGTTGAGCTAGATGGTGTCTGAGGTCCCTTCCCAATCTAATGTTCCCAAAACTCTGTGAATATTCTGATCAGTTAAATAGATGCATCTTTAGAAATGGGAAATAAAAAGATCACTCCTTTAATTCCAAATTTTTACCAGCTGGGGAAAATCAAGGTAACTTTGCCAAAGCTGTCCACAGTTTAGCAGATGTGAAATCATAGGCAGGTTTCAAACAAAGGGTTTGACTAGAGGGAGTTCAAAGCAGTTGTAAATTACTTGCTCTTCAAAGAAGCTCTGAGCATAAACCTGCACAAAGTACTGATATAAAGTGGTTGGCAGTTGCAAAGTGAAAAACAGGACTATATTGAATAGACACCGGAGGATACTTTAGAATAGTAACTTGAGAACGAGTGAACACGACAAACCGAGCACTATAGAGTAAGTTCATTTTTTGAGCAACCAAAAGTAGCAATTCAGAGAGAGAAAACAAAATCAGCAAGTCTAACCACATGGGGCAGCTACAGCTACAGTCTCCACAAACGGAGGGTAAATGGAACGGATCTCGGGGGACTGAGTGTTTGGTAGAAAGTTCTTAAAACAGAGGCTCCCTGTAACGGACCTCAAGAATGGTTTTCAATGAGCAGACACGGTAACTAAGTCCTTATATTCTGCCTGGGCTCAGTCCTTGGGAAAGAGGGTAGATTAAGACAAAGAAGCTAAAATTTGCTGCTAGATAATGATGGACATACTTGTAAATAAAGTGTTTTTCTTATTTTGAATGTAATTCATCTTATCTTTAAAGAACTACAAAAGGAGATACACAAAAGAAAATTAAGATAATTTTCTATTACTGATTTTTCATGTTTTTATTACTCATCTTGATATAACTCTATTTCTTCATTTTCCCTGGAGTGAGGTCTCAGATGTTCTAATATAATAGAAGAATTATTCTTTACACTACTAGCCATGTACCTAGAGAGAATATGTTCAGACTGGAAGACAGGTCTCTCTACCTCTAACCATACAGATAATTACATAGATATTATTTAGAGAGCCTGGGGATGTCAAGAAGTTCACATAGCTTGTTGAAGCTGATAGGTTAGGGTAGAGGGAGACTATCTACTTCTAATAAAACTAGCTTTCCCGTAAGCCTGACATCACTTCTTGAACAAAGGCTATGGCAAGTATTCTCAACGATTAGGTTTCCCTATGAAGGGAATTATCAAGGGACAATTCCCTGCATGAATCCCTTAGATTCCTTTTTCTATATGCCAGCACTGTTTGTTCACGATTTATGGGGAGCAATGAATATTCAAGTACAAGGTTGCCTGTTGTCAGCACCTACTGCCTCAAGTCCTACACTCAGAGAAATGTTTCAGCACAGAGCTCCACCCTCAACCTCCTGCCATCTGCACAGCCTTGAAGAGCATTTGGAAGCCTCTGGCAATTTTGGGCTCCCCGATGCAGGATGGGTCCTCTTTCTAGCCTGGGAAACAGGGCAACAGACAACACACCAAACGGAAAGGCATGAAAGGCTCTGTCAAAGGGACTAATGGGGCTTGGGGGTGCCATGGGGTGTCACAGCATTCAGAAAAAGCAATAGACTTTTCATTTAAAGTCAACTGCTAATCCCTGAGATAGAGGCAGAGCCAATACACACTTATTTTTATTTTTTCTTGGTATTCAATCACAGTTGTCCCCATTTTCCCCCCATTACGCTCCCCTCCCTACCCACACCCTACCTTTTACTTTCAATCCTCCCCACTGCATTGCCCATTGGCTTTGTTAATGGGTCCTTTATACATGTCCTTGACTTGACCCTTCCCCTTCTTTCTCATTACCTCCCCCTCCCCTCTGGTCACTGTCAGTTTGTTCTTTGTTTCCACGTCTCTGGTTCTGTTTTGCTTGCTTGTTTGTTACCAATACACACATATTTTAAAAACACAACCAAGCAATCCAATACTTTAAACATTTAAATCCTTTCTAGAGAGTGAGCAGTGCAGGCTTGCAGCCACACCAAAGAGTTTTTGTGTTACTTTAAACAAAGAGGACAAAAAGCAACAAAGCTCATTACCCTTAGCAGTCACACCCTAACAATCCACCATTTAAATGATCACTTCAAAAGAACAGGTTAACAATGACCACGTCTTGATTGCCCCAGACTAAGCACCCAAGGAAGAATCACAAAGTGTATAGATTGGTTCATTTTTCCAGGAGCAACCTGTCTCTTAAAGGGACATCTAAGACATCAGAATTTATGATTTTCTCACACTTTACGTGCACAAGACCTGTGCTGGAACAGGATGTTGAAAAACGAGGCATTCAGAGAGAAAGAATGCCGAGGGTGGCCTTCCTGCCAACTCTGGGAAAAGACTCTCAGGATTCCCTCTTGCTCTTCAATCTGTCTTTAAAAGTTAGGGGGGAAAACCAAAGTATGGAAATAAAAACAACTTTGAGAAATTTCCCAGAAATTTACAAAACCCAAATTTTTGTCTAAAATTTTAAAGGAGCAGAAAGTTCTCCCAAAGTTTCCTCAGCTAGCCTATGTGTGCCAGTCGGAAATGACACTGGACGGATAGTTAAAAGTCTGAAAAAGTTAAACAATGTCAATCGATGTAAATAATTGATAGCTTTTGCCTGATGATTACATTGTGTTACTAATACTATGGTGGCATATTCCCCCTGTGATGTGATTCAGGATATAACTAGAGGCATCCGTGATAGCAAGAACCATGATGTACCAAACATGTAGATGTTCCTAATTTCCTCCATTGAAAATATAATCTGACACAATGCATACAGGAGCAATATAGGGCTCCCCAGTTTTGTAATATTGTTATCTCTATTGTAAAGACAAGAGAAGATTATCCTGAAGTAAGTAAAAGATGCTAAGAATCAAATATAATCTCCTTACCATCTTATAGAAGACTTCATGAATTGGACGTGCTTGTCTGTTAAGGCTCGAATTCTACAACCATGCCTCAAAACTTCAGTCTGTTCTGCTCTGAACTCACCTTCCTCCACATGAAATGCTCTTCCTTCCCCCAGCTGTCAACGAGTTCACTTCTTCTTCCCTGGGTTTCAGTTCTTATGTTGTCTTTTTAGAAAAACGTTCTTAACCTGACCAATCTAAAGTAATCTCCTATCCTAAGGTAACTCTTTATGGTTTTTCAAAGTTCTTAACCCTTTTTGAAATGATCTGGCTTGTTGATTGCTTTTTTGTCCCTACAAGAACGTCCACTACATAGTGAAAGGAAATTTGTATATCGTGTTTATTATTAGAGTCCTACTTTATACAAGACTATCTAGAATATTTCAAAAATGAATTAATTAAGAGTACAGCGCTTTTCCAAAGAAGACAAATTGAAAAAAAGTTCTGTTTTATCAGTGCTGGTATGTGCCTAATACAGTACATGGCATGTATCATGAATACTTTCTTAGAATAGTGTTTGGTAAACATAATTTAACCAAATATTAATCACTATCATACAAAAGAGAGAGAGAGGTTAAAATACGTTTAGTGTCCCTAATGCGTTACTGCTAACCACATGGCATGAAAAAAAAGTTTGAAAAGATAACCATTAACTATGGGGTGATATTTTTACATTTGGGGGAGGGTTGTATACCTTTGTGGACAACCAGCTTCCAGGACATAATTTAATGCTATGTTGATGTATGTTTTAGCATTTTTGTACTCGTCTATCTTTAATCAAATTAAACCGAGGCTTTACCTTATCAACTAAATGCTGCACTGACCCAAAGTATACATTCCTTGTTGGAATGCATCAGAGAAGATGGTCTATGTTACAGCATGAGTTTCAGCTCTTCCCCAACATTAAGCTCTCAGTCTTACCCTAGCATATGACTCTTGGCCATTCCTGCAACAAATGAGATCTGTCGCATTTTCATATTTGGTCCAATAATAACTTTGGGGCACCATCAAGCCTAGGAATCAGCTGTGCAAATAAATATCACCCCATAGTTAATGGTTATCTTTCAAACAATAATATTTTATCCGATCTTCCAAGGAGCTTCCCTGGAGAATAAATTAAATATTGATAAATGATTGAAACCTAATCTGTCTCCTCCCCAACCTCTACCCACTCTCAATACCTCTGCATTAAAGTCATTTCATCTCAGCAAAAAGTATATTGAATGTTTGAAAATTCCAACACCTTTTCATTTGCGGTCCCACCAGGTAACCCCTGGCTTGTTTGGAATCTGGCTGCTTCATTATTGCTTTCAGCAGAATTAATATCAACTGCCTACTAGTTGTCAGCATCAGTGTCTTTAAAACCACTTTCCTGGGTCCCTAATGGGAAGACATTAGATGACAGGCAAGTGGTTTCTCTACCTTCCTTTGGTTTCTGGCATCATTAATGTGATTAATGAGGTGACCAGGGAACTCAAGTCATTTGTCACCATAAGACTGCTAATATAATAGCCGAAGCTCAAAGGTGGGGAAGGAATGAGAACAAAGGTCTCTTTTTACATCTGTTCTCTACATTATCAAGAAGACAAATATCCTACCTTGTGTGAACCTGTTACAGGAAAGGCTAAGAAAATAACAAACCGGTGTTTGGTTCTAAATGATTTCTGATGACTAACAATGAATTACTTTAGTTTTAAATCTTATGAGTACATTCTGAATGCTTGAATAACAATTATAAAACAGAAAACAAAGGGCTGGATCAGTGCCCTTAAAAAGAAAAAGGAAGGTACACTCACCAGCGGCAGTGACTGGGTCTAGTTAGGTAAAAGTTGAGTGGTAGCCCTTGCTTCAGCTGTAGCTGGATCTGTCTTGCTCCTCCTTTTTCTCAATTCTTGTCTCCTCCATTTTGTTTTTCTCCTTCTATTGCTTTGCTAGTCATTTCCCTGTGGTTATCAGAATACTAGGAAAGGAAAGAGAGAAAAAAAAACTTCTCTCATTGTAATAAAACTCCAAACTCAATTTTTAAAAAAATAAACAAAAACCTTGCTTAGGTTCCTTGCTCATTCTTAGAGAATAAGAATATAACATACACTGATGTGTTCACAGAACTCCAGTGCTGGAGCAGGGGAAAGAAGTTCAATGTGAAACATACCCCCAAGACTAAAAAAAAGGCAATACTTTTACCCATAAAAGGAAAAATCAATCCCGAGAAGCCAGATAATAAAAATAAACATCCACCATTGAAGGAACACATGTTTTTTTAAAGAGAAACTGGAGTTGTATTGGTCACAGGAACTTTTTTCTGCAGAGTTATGGATTGATGGGCATTCTCATATACAATGGGAGTATGATCTTTAGAATTTTCTTGGAGGGTAATTCAGAAATATTTATAATATGAATATACGCCTTGATTGGACAACTACTGTTCTAGGAATTTATAAGAAAGAAATAATACTAAATCTTCATAAGACTGTAACTAGAGTGATATTTATCTAAATGTATATATGACATCAATAAATTGGAAAGAAATAAAATGTCAAAAAAGTAGGGAAGATTAAACACAGCATGTAAGTGTATGTATTTGTCTGTTATTTATTTACTTATTTCATCTGAACAGATGTGCACCAAGAAGCTTGGAGAGCCTGCCTCTGGATGGTTGGAATGCAATTAGTTTTTTCTGCCTTCTTTTTGTTAATCTCTGCCTACTCACTTTCCCCCCAAAGACCCTACACATGTATTAATTATGTAGTGTTTGTGTTCTGAGGAGAGGACAGCTTGAACACAGACTCCTGATCCATTCAAATACCCTTTCAAAGTTGTACAATGTGAGGCACAGTGATCAAGACATACGGTATTTCTCACGTGTCTTCAGAGACCAGGACACACTGAGAAACTCTTCTCCTGGGTGTCTGTCTAAATCCAAGAAGCCACACCCAGGGGAGATGGATCACTGATGTTTGGGGTCTCGAATCATGACTCAGGTTTCTGGGTTCCTTGAGGGAAATCAGCAAGCAGATACCTGAGCATCACTCTGAGGGCCTACAGCTGCTCACCTGAACCTGTGGCTCAATGGACCCACAGGGTTAGAAGGAATTATATTGAAGAAAAAATGTCCCCCAGCCTCTGAAGTGGGGAAAGGGGTCCTGATTTCATATAATATTTTAAAATTAATTCCATATGAAATAACAATACAGATGCAGAACAGAAAATAGTTAAAACACTATAAGAGACTTAAGGAGAATATTTTTATTACCTCGCATTATACAAGATTATGTTAAGCAAGATAGAAGACATCCAGGCTCTAAGTAACATTTCATTACATGAAAATTAAGCATCTCTCATGACAAATATGTCATAAGCAGAGTTAAAAGACAAATGAGAGACTGCAAAAAAGTGTTTCAATGCTTATGGCAAATAAAGGCTTAATATTCGTTTCATAGAAAGATCTCCAGAAATAATTAAGAAAAAAAACTGGTAGAAAATAGACAGTGAGGCAAAGACAGTAAAAGATGTCCTCGTGGCCAGTAAATATATATGAATTCTCTTAACCTCTCAAGGGCTTGGGGCAATGCAAGTTAAAACAACAACAGTGTTGGGTTTTTTTTATTCATCTCATACACAAATAATAACACAGTGAGGATACAGCACATGAGGAAATACAGATATGTAATCTCTGATATGTAATAATTTGTAAATGGCAGTGACCCATCTTGGAAAATAATCAGGCAATAGCTTTGAAAAGTATAAAGGCTTACAATCTTTGACCTAGTCATCTCAATTTAGGAATTTATTCTATACAAATAAAACCCTTATGTTACATGAACAAAGATGCCTACTGCAACACTGTTGTATAACTGCAAAATAAATCAAGCATATCTACTGTAGGCAATAATCCCCAGCTGTCAAAAAGAATAGGCGAGACCAGCAGTCTTTTCACTGTGGCCTTGGATGCACAGCTTCAGCATCACCCAACAACTTGCTTGAAATGCATCTGCTCCCATTGGGGGCCATTGAAATGAGGGCCATTGAAATGCATGGCCCCCATTCAGGCCTACTTAATCAGAATATCTGAGGATGGGCCCAGTAATCTGGGTCCCAACACGCCATTTAGGCATTTCTGATACATAATTAGATCTATGTCCATTGTCTTGAGAAGGCTATTCATTCTACTAAAGGAAAAGATTAATTTTCAGGAAAGTATATTTAATGTGATGCGTTTTATAAAAATAGACATCACTAAAGCATACACTTTTTTGACATATCCTCATAATTTTGTATGAGGAAGCAGAAAGTTGTGCAATGATACACCTGATGCCATTAACATTGATAAAGGCAGGAAAGGAGTAGGGTGGGAAGAATAAGCTATTTATGCATCTTTGCTTCATTTTCACTGGAAACAGTGAGTATACGAGGTCTGTCTGGAAAAAGTCCAGCCATTAGAAATATAACAGTTTGTACACATCGATGTAACCTGTCAGCCAAGGAGAGTGGACTGGAATGTACATGTATGAACAATGACCACTTCACTGTACTAGTCAGTGAGCATGAAAAATGACATTGAGTGAGTATGTGTACTGTGTGGCTGTTGCACTCAAAATGATTGAGTAGAGCAATGAATCTATATCACATATTGTGTTAAGCTTGAACGTTCCTCTCATTCCTCTGCAAAACTATTTGGATGATTCAGAAGATTGCAGTTATGGGCAACTGGTGATTGGCAGCTTTATCACAACAAGGCACCCATTTATGCATCACATCGCATGCAGAGTTGGTTTTTTTTATGTGAAACTTGTAACTTTTTGAGTGTGTAATTATCCATTACGTGGCTCTTGTCCAGCATGGCTGTGTCAGGTGCTAGCTGTCCAACCCACCCGCCCCAGGACACGAACAGAAGGACCTCCCAGCACCAGGTGCAGAACTTGGGACCCACCCACCACAAGCCCCGCCCCCACAAGTCCAGAATCTTCAAGACCTGGAGAACCAGTGCCCAGAACACTTCCCTGACTGGCTGGCCTTCATAAGATACAGGCTTCACCACTGACTACCCAGACAGGCCGATGCCTGTACAGTCACAGAGGAGGGCCGGCGGCTTCCGGTTCACATCGTGGTGTTGGCACCCAGCCCTCATTGCCTTGTCTTTTCCGGTCTCAGTCCCACATGCAGAGTTTTTTAGTGAAACATCAAATCACCCAGGTGACTCAGCTCCCCTACAGTCACATTGGCACACTGCGACTCCTGGCTTTTCCCAAAATTAAAACCACCTTTAAAAGGGAAGAGATTTCGGATCATCAATGAGATTCAAGAAAATATGGCAGGGCAGCTGATGGCAATTGGGAGAACCCTGTGAGGTCCCAAGGTGCCTACTTTGAAGGGGACGGAAGCATCATTGTCCTATGTACAATGTTTCTTGTATCTTGTATCTTCCTCAGTAGATGTCTCTATTTTTCACATTACACAGCTGGATACCTTCTGGACAGACCTCATATAATCCTTTCCTAATTTAAAAAAATGACATTTAAATAAAAAGTGAAAGAAATAATAGCCAATGAGCCTAGACTTTCAACTGACCTAGATCAAACAGGCCCCAGTCTAATTGGGCATCAATTGGTAAGACGATTTTCCTTTCACCAAGTTTTAATTGGCCTTAAAATCCCTGCCATAACCCTTTAGGAAGCAAACTATTTAAATAGGTAGGTAGTTCAGAGGCAGAATTCTTGGATTTTTCATGAAGGAGCAAAAATGCACAATTCTTCTGGATTGTTTTTTCCATGTTATCTTTAAAGTTAAGCTGCATACATGGGATCCACTGAAGAAATTAAAATTGCTCTAAAGAAACTATGCAGGTGCCAACATCAATAATATGAACCTACTATTAGTTTACTGAATGTGGGGATGCCACTGGCACTTTGTCTCAATCCTTCTTTCCACTCTGCTTTCAAATTTAAACCTGTGGGAACAATGGTTTCTTGTTTAAAACCTTAATCATTTATGGAAATACCATTTTAAAGTCAAATTAAGTTAAATGTTGAATTGTTACAGTTTGGCTATGATTTTATTTTATTTCTTTGGCTATGATTTTCTGTTTAAGGACAAAATATTCTAGTATAGTCCCTTGAGATTGAGTTTATCAGTCTTTGAAGTTTGTTAGAAAATACATTTATTTGAAAAGTCTAGCAAGTCAACTGTGAAAGCCAAGAGTTACATTCCAGAAAGTCATAAAAGCTAACAACATGGATAAGAATAATCACAGAGATTAGGTAAATTTAACTTGTGATGCTGACTTCTTCCTTTTAATTATTTAGCTCTTGAGTGTAGTCAATAGTCTGATGAGCTCTGATTATGGAGACCTCAGCTAAAAATATTTTGAATTAATAATTGCCTGCAATGTGACATTTAGGATTCTAAAACTTTCGTACCCTCCTTCACCCATTCTTTCTCCATGGGACAACTTTAGGGTTATAACTGAAATGCATCTCTAATGACTAATGCATAGGTCATTTAATTTTTTCATACTGCCAGAAAATTAAGAGATATATTTACATGCCCTTTAAAAATCCATGTTTCACTGAAAGAAACCTAGATTTAAAATGTAAGCCTACAAGAAATACTTCTATAACTTATGCCATGCTGCTCCAAATCAAAATTTTCTAATTCAATCTCATAAAAAAAGGCTTTTGCCACTAGACTTAAAATATATTAAACATATAATTTAATTAAGTTGACAAAGTCCACTGTAATTATTTAGAAGTGAGTCTCTTTTAATCTTTCAAGTTTACTGGCTTCATTACTGTTGCAAAGAATATGTAACCCACGATTATACCTGTGCCGTTCTACTGAGCCACTTTGAGTCCTAAGAAAAACTCAGCTAATTTTATTACATGCAGATACCAACAAATAAAGATCCTTTCTGACTTAGCTGCAAAATGTTTGCTCTGCATAGACATATTTCACTAGCATAAGTAAATAAGCTTTTCTTCCTTCGAGTATATGTTTGAGAACCTACTATGGACCAGCCATTTCTTGCCAACCATTTCAAATGCATAAGGAACATCAAGACAAGAATTAGTAGCTTACATTACATCTTTTTTTTTTATTACTGTGTTTGTTTGAGAATTTTTATCTTCTGATTTAGTAGCTTGCATTAGTAGCTTTCAGCTCTAAAATGATTCCTTAAATATTTTTGGCCAACTCTATAATTACTAAATCAAATGTTGGACTTAACACCCATGCTATTTCCTACTCTCTTAATAACTAATTAATGCATTTTACTATCTTGCTCTAAATGTTTTACTACCCTCCATGCTGTTCCTTTGGAGATTTCCCTTCATGGAGGCCAGATGGTCACTGGCATTCAACTAAGGAACACACCCTATGTTTCTTCCAAAATTATTTGACTTTATTTCTATAATATAACACCCTACCTTTTATCCAAGAGTGTTCTAAAATGTTGGAACCAAGAAAAATTTATTTAAATATTAGGGATTTGTGCCTGCATAATCTAAAACATAATACCTTACCCTGAAAGAATTTATATGTTGTGCTGAGAGAGTTTGTCAACTTTATTGTGGCGTTAATGGAAGTTCCAATTGTTGAATTAGATTCAGATATCATATCTGCACTAACAACAAAAAAGCAGAGAGTTGAATTGATTCAGAAATTGTTCATGTTCAAGGTAATGAGTATATTAAGTGTGAAGAGAAAAATAATGTAGCTTTAGAAAAAATCTTTCTAGTTTAAACTTTCATTTATGGCCATGGGAGTATTTTTTTTCCTCACTGAATATTAGTTGTTCTTTAGTCCTAAGAAGACTGCTCAACACATGGAGAAAGAAACACAATTTTGAAGGATTCATGTTACTGAATTTTCCACCTGTTATTCATGACTTCAGAGCAATGGACAGACTTCACAGGTAAGAGAATGTATCTCCTCCTGCAAAGTTTTCTCCTCTTAACCAGAAAACCACAGAACCTTAGAGCTGAAAGTTTCACCACCCGCAGCAGATACTAAATTTCCCATATTTGCAGGAGGTGCTTCCACGCATTTCCAAAATCAAACTTTTTTTTAGCCTCAGAATGGAGATTTAGAAAACCATAGTGGAGTTTCCTATCAGAACTACAACAAAGGAAATGCGAAGCACTGTCAGAAGGCCAAGGTTATCAGTTGGAGATGTGGGAATTACGATGCCTGACACCCTGGGGTGTAATCTTGCACACCTTACTTTCTCTCTGTCATCTCCCCACGCCTCAGATTCTCCACAGAAGAATGCAGATGTAAAATGCAGATGAAATCAGTGCCCACCTCAAAGGGTGTTTGTGGAAATCAAATGAAATAAGTGCTCAATACAATGCCCAGCATACCTTTCCTGCTCTACAAACTCGTGATTCAACAAGCACATAGGTGCTGCTTTTGGGTTACTTTCAGGATTTATGCTCTATCATTTTTTTTTAGATGTTAAGGGGTTTAATGATTTTACTGTCATTAAAAGAACTGGGTATTTATTTATTTCCTCTACTAAATTTTTACAATTTTACTTTCTTCTTCATAAATAATATCTTTTATCCCCATTTTTTTCTTCTTGCTTCCTTTGGTTTTTTTCCCCTAACTTCTTAATTTCTTTATTTTTCTTCCTTCTCTTCTCATGTCAGCATTAGGACTCTGATTACGGGGTGGGCCTGTTGTGTCTCATGTCATTGTTTTCTAATAAGTTTGCGATGCTCATTACCTTCCCTTGAATTCAGGAGTAAACTAGGAGTGAATTCACTAATTTCCATGTAGTTGGGATTCTTCTTGGCCATCTTTTAATTTTTAGATTACTGTATTTGTTTGAGAACGTATAACTTTTAATTTAGAGTCATCCTTACAAAAAAAATTTGAGTTAGCAGTTAAAATTTTATTATCACCTAAGGAAACTTTTTATTTATTTATTCTACATAAAATGGAACCTTTTATACTGTATTTCTTGGGGTGACATCGGTTAATAAAATCATACAGGTTTCAAGGGTACAACTCAATAAAATTGTATCTGCACCCTGCATTGTGTAGCCATCACCCCAAGCAAAGTCTCTTACTGTCCCCATTGGCCCCATTGCCCACCCCTACCTACCACCCACACCCTCTCCCTCTGGCTGTCACCACAACATGTAGTTTTTCTAAGAAAACTTTTTAAAAGAATAATTTTAAGAAACCTCCAAGAATTCCCAAGAAAGGACTCACAGCCAAAATGGAGGTGTAGGTAGACATACTGTGCCTCCTCACACAACCAAAAGGAGGACAACAACAAATTCAAAAGCAAAAAACAACCAGAACTGACAGAAAATCAAACTGTATGGAAATCCGACAAGCAAGGAACACACATTCATCTAGACCAGTAGGACGGGTGGAGAAAGGCAGCCTAGCAAAGAGGACTCACAGCAAGGCTACGGCTGGTGGAGTGAGCAGTCCCCCATTTGCAAGCAGATAAACCAGGAGGAACAACTGGGGAGCAGGATGGACTGTGGCACAACCCAGGTTCCTGGTGCAGGGAAATTAAAGCTTCAAAGCCTCTGACTGAAAACACCTGTGGGGGTTGAGGCAGCAGCGGGAGAAACTCCCAGGTCCACAGAAGAATTTGTTGGAGACACCCACAGGGTCCTCAAATGCACACAAACTCACCAACCCAGGAATCAGCACCAGAAGGGCCCAATTTGTTTGTGGGCAGTGACTGATATCTGGCAGAGAGTAGAGCAAGTGTCATTGTTCCCTCTCAGACCCCTGCTCCACATACAACATCACAACACAGTGACCAGGTTACTTGGCCCTGGTGAACACCAAAGGCTCTATCCCTTGTACATAACAGGCACACCAAGACAACAAATGGCCCAAATGGAAGAACAAATCAAAGGTCCAGAAAAAAGACAACTAAGCAATGAAGAGTAGCCAACCTATCAGATGCGCACTTCAAAGCACTGGTAATCAAGATGCTCACAGAATTGGTTGACTTTGGTCAGAAATTAGAGGAAAAGATGAAGGTTACACTAAGTGAAATGAAGGAAAGTGCACACGGAACCAATAGTGTTGGGAAGGAAACTGGGACTCAGATTGATGGAGTGAACCAGAAGGAAGAAACAAACAAACAAAAAAGAAGGAAGAAACAAGAACTCAAAAAAATGAGGAGAGGCTTAGGAACCTCCAGGACATCTTTAAATGTTCCAACGCCCAAATTATAGGGGTCCCAGAAGGGGAAGAGAAAGAGCAACAAGTGCAAAACTTACTTGAACAAATAATAAAGGAGAACTTCCCCAGTCTGGCAAAGGAAATAGACTTCCAGGAAGTCCAGGAAGCTCAGACCGTCCCAAAGAAGGTGGACCCAAGGAGGGACACACCAAGGCACATCATAATAACATTACCCAAGATTAAAATGGAAAGAATTCTAGAAGCAGCAAGAGATAAGGGGACACTCACCTACAAAGGAGTTACCATCAGACTGTCAGCGGATTTCTCAAAAGAGACCTTACAGGCAAGAAGGGGCTGGAAAGAAGTGTTCCAAGTCATGAAAGGCAAGAACCTCCATCCAAGATCACTCTATCCAGCAAAGCTATCATTTAGAGTGGATGGGCAGATAAAGTGCTTCTCAGATAAGGTCAAGTTCAAGGAGTTCATCATCACCAAGCCCTTATTATATGAAATGTTAAAGGGACTTATCTAAGAAAAAGAAGATAAAAAAATATGAACAGTAAAATGACAACAAACTCAGTTATTAACAACCACACCTAAAACAAAACAACAACAAAAAACTAGAACAGGAACAGAATCACAGAAATAGAGATCACATGCAGGGTTATCAGCAGGAGAGTGGTGGGGAGGAAGGGGGGAAAAGTACAGAGAATAAGTAGCATAAATCGTAGGTAGAAAATCAACGGGGAGAGGGCAAGAATAGTATGGGAAATGTAGAAGCTAAAGAACTTATGACCCATGGACATGAAGTAAAGCGGGGAAATGCAGGTGGGAGGGGATGCGCAAGGTGGAGGGGAATATAGGGGGGAAATGGGACAACTGTAATAGCATAATCAATAAAATATATTTTTTAAAAATTAATTCCAAGTAAACATTCACAAGCTCTATAGTCCCTGTGCTGAGAAACATGAGTAAAATAAAAAGAAATTCCATATTAGAATGTCTGGGAATCTAATCAATGTTGCTTTATTACCAATTTTAAATATCTAGTTAAGATCAGGATGAGAGGAACTTAATCCCACTTGCTTATACACTTTACTCTTCTCAGTTTTAATAAGTCTTTGTAATAGAAGCCAGTCCAAGGAATTTTTTAGAAGTGAAATTAATAAGAACTAAAACATCAAAGAAGAGTGTTGAATGTCGGGTAGAGGCAGCAGACTGGGTGGGTGCAAGGAAGGTGCAGATGATGAAACTCAAGCTTATGTTAAAAAAAAATAGACCATATGAACAATATGTATGAGGCATTAGGAAAAGGAAATGCTATCTTTGGGGTACCACTGCCTCAAAGAGAAAAGATACCCCAAGAAACAAGGTGTTTAACTTCCAAGACATGGTCAACAATAACTCTAAGCACAGAGACCTTTGTATTTGTTCTAGAAGTTTATAATCTAATACTCAGTCCAAGAAAAGCAAAACATGTACCATGGACCCAGAGTTCCCTCCAGTGTCATGGAAGGTTATAGAAAGAAAAGACTATATTCACAACTTCCGGTAGCCGGTTCTCGCTGATCCTTAGTTTCCTCATCTGCTAAATAGCTACCAGGTGCCAAGGGGCCTGGTTACATAATCTGCATGTCATTTTTGGCTCTAGCTTTTTATAATTCTATAGGATTGTTGACATATGTCTATCCTAAGCATTAAAAACATAAAATGAAATTCCAGTCATAAGAAGCAGGGCCACGCTAGACCCTACTAACATGGTTTTGATAAAATACACAAAACCCTTGAATACTCAGTAAGACTAGTTTTGAAATAATTCTGCCATTGATGGTAAATTTTCATGTATAAAGATTAATCACAGCAAAAGTTATTTCATGATGCAGAAATTTTCTTCCCTGGAAAGAATAAGAAGGAAGTAAACTTTTGAGAACCTACAATGAGCCCAGAAAGCTGAGTGGCTATCATGCCAGATAATTGGAAATAAGGAAAATGAAGTCAGGAACTCTCAGCCCGCAGCAGCTGCTCTAAGTTCCCTGCTCTCAGGTCTTATGACTCTGGTTTGCTCCTGTACAAGTGCCACTGCCAGCATCTGCTTCCATTTGCCCAGGAGTCTCTGAAGCTTTGGAAAATTGCCATGCCCACCCCTAGCAAGTCTAAGGTACCACAGAACTAACACCTCCACCCCAAAGTACAGCCTAAACCAATGGTTAAATGAAGTTGCTAGAGAAATGCCCAAGTAGCTCACCTAGCAAGTAAGTCAGGTGTATGTTTTATACCATTTTGCAGAGTGTCCCAGCAGTGTTAAGACTAAATTACCAAAAGTGGTGGCTACTTGCTTCTCTGTGTCTCTTTCCTCCTTCCCTCAGGTTTCTTGCACCTGCCATACAAACTACGGACATTGGAGTCCTTGACTTGCCTCAGGGCCTGCTTCTGGGGGACCCCAGACTAAGGATGCCACAAACAGACAGATCTCACTGTGCAGAAAAGGCTTCAAGTAAGTTATGATTTTGTCCTCCACACACCACTTATGCACACACTCATGCTATTTGCTCAAAATTAGAAACAAACTTGACAGTAATCTTGTATTTGCATCAAGAAAGCTATACATGCTTACAAGAGAAAAATAAATACTGTAAAATCTAGCACTCATCCTGAGAGCAAAGAACATTAAAAACTGCTTTCACAAATGAAAATAGTATAGGGCGGAGGTGGGCAGAGGAAGGGGATTAGCCCTTTAATTAACATTTTCTCTGCTCTTAGAAGAATTCTGAAGATAAAGACTTGGACAGCATATTTTATTAGGGTAGGTATGAGGGAACTAATGAACACTGCTTCTCAGTCTAAAAGCAAAATGCTGGCAGAGGCATGTCATGCATATAAACTTAACCTAGTGCAGTAGTTGGAACCTAATAGGGGCTCAGTGTGGATCTGTAAATACGTAGAAGAACCTTCCCTGGGTGGTGTAGCTCAGTGGATTGAGTGCGGGCCTGCAAACCAAAGGATCACAGTTCAATTCCCAGTCAGGGCACATGCCTAGGTTGCAGGCCAGTTCCCAGCAGGGGATGCATGAGAGGAGACAATACATAGAAGAACCAAGAAGGATCAGCAGGCATTAGAGCCTAAGAAATGGGAAGTTAACCTTTATAAGTAGGTCAAGACTCTAGGAAGAAAATTTAAAAGAAACGTTGATGTTTCTTCTAAGTCTTCCAGTTCAGCTGACCAAGTTAGGAAGGCAGAGAACTGGTTCAGAAACTCCATGTGCACTGACTTTCAGAAGCTTCCAGATAGACGCTAGGAAGGTGGGGAAAGGCAAAGATTTGCTAGAAGAAAGGGAAGTGGCCATCATCTCAGTTACGTTTTCAGTATAAAGTCCAAACTGTATATTTTGGACTTTACAGTTTCCATGTAAAGGGAAACTGTATATTTTAACTTCAGAGTGACTTAAGAATTAATGTATTGGTTCTTACATGTGAAAGTCAAAATTATACCTTCCCAAATGTCTATTTTCATATTGCTGAATCAGTCATGAACACACTATGAGTTACAGGCATGATGTTTTTAACTGGCTGAACCATCATGCTGCCACCCATATTAATGGGCCTGGTCCTAGGTAAAAATTACTCTGATGGAGACAAAAGAAATTTAATGTTTGACTGACTCTAGCCTTCTTAAGTCACCTCTGGTTATAAAGAATTTGGTCTTTTTTTTTTTTTTTTGCTCACCCTCTTTCCATTCCCTCTTCTCTGCTTCCTTTCAATTGGAGTTTTCTTGGTAAGCCCAGTCCTCAGGGTTTTATCTTTCTGAATTTGGAAAATAAGCACAGTGATATCTAATTGAATGAAAGGGGATGCTTCAAAAAATATTGGACTTCATGGTTTGGAGCTTGGTAAGACAGGTAGTAATGGGAGAAAATGAGGGATCAGGCACCATTAGGGGATGTGAAAAATTGAGACAGAAAAGAGAATTTTATAAAGTGTTGTTGAAGTACAGAGCTCTGATTCAAATATAAATCACCCAAATACTTCTCTGGAATTATGAGCTTAGCATAGAGCAGAAGAAAGGAGAGTAAATATCATTGGTAATACTAGGCTAAGCTGCCTCTCTTTCCTCCTTTTTCTCCTGAAGATACATATAGAGTTGTTGATGGGTCCCCAGAGCACTGGCAGGAATAATTTATTAGAAACCAAACCACCAAAAAGACACTAAGCTATCATATTTCCATCTACCACAATACCCTTCTGTCTCTGACAGATGTTCAAAGAGTGAGGATGTGCATGTTCTCTCTGAGGGAAGTGGGAATTTTAGTTCAGCTTTCCATGCGTCATTAGGTTACCGGGAAACATGGAAACCTATATCATACATGCAAACTGTTTCATGCATTGAGACCTCTCGTAGGTAGAAAGCGGCAGTGGCACCTTCCACTCAGTTCACCCCAGACATGAACGAGGGGGCTACAGGATCAATTTGAGAAATGACCTTCTGCTCCTATGAGCAGACTGATGATACTCTAGCATTTCTGCCAGCAGCATACCACCAGACCAGGTTCCAAAAATGTGTATTAAAAAAATACAATTTCTTTGCCAGTGTTTATATTCAAGCCAAAGTGTTTTTAAAAGAGAACAAAAACACCAAGAAAACTGAAGCCATGACAGTTTGCTCCTCTTTAGCAAAAGCAATCATCAAGACAAATATTTACTATCTGGCTTGTTGCACAGAGACGTGTGGACAGAAGTTTAATGTCTCTGCAATCTGTTTCCAGTGCATTAGCCATCGCATTACAAACGACAAACAAGATTCTTTCTTGTTTAAAATGTGTCCCACACGCCCAGCATCAATCTTGATCAACAGACTGCAGCGCAACGTTTCAGAGTTAAGAAGATTCTGGACACATTTCAATTAAAAAACAAATTTAGAAAAGACGATTCATATGCATTATCCATCTAACAATGTTTCCAAAAGATATTTAGGAATTCACCAAGTCAACTCCGAATACTCAGTCTTGGTCTGCTTTGTCAAACAATATAATGCCGCTGTGGGAACCATAATATGTATGTTTCTGCCCCCTTTTTGTTATATTCAAAAGAGAGTATACTCATTAAAGCTGGGGAAGTATCTGTACTTCACCATTTAGCATAAGGATCAAGTTGATTAGCTTCCAAAGTTAGGATGACTGAGTTGGACTGAAAGACTTCATTCTCAATATCTAAACACATAAGCTTTTGCTGTTCAAAAAAGACTAACAACTTCCTTTCCTGACCATGCCTATAACTAGGCCAACAGCTGTTTCCAAAAGAAATTATATATATAGTGGAGCTGGTATAATAGAAAATAGAAAATTATCTTTTAAAGAGAGGCAGTAGCATCTGACTTATGAACTCAGGTTGCCAAGTGAACTAGTCTTGAGAAAGTACGAATAACATTTAGAGAAGTAATAGAGCTATTACTACCAGCTATCGGCTATTGACTGCATACACAGTACATAAAGAAAACCAGGTTAAATGCAGAAACAAGAATGCAGTACAAATAACTACTACAGTCTGTTCCAAACTCTCTCTCTTTCTCTCTCCTCTCTCTCTCCCTTCCTTCCTCCTCCCACCCCAGCCTCTCCCCTTCTCTCTCTTTTTTGCACTCTCCAATTTTTATGTGTGGGATGAAGACAAGGAGGGAATAGAGCTTCCAAGGAGAATTTTGCCTTGTTATTTTGCTAATTTAATGTTCAACATCTGGTCCACCTTCTGCTGTGCATGAGCTAGAGTGATCTGACACTGATCCTGAAATGCCAATTGAAAAATAATGAAGAGTCGACTCAAGATTGAAATTCTTTGCATGTAAACTAACAACATTCAAGCTTATTAAGACCAGCGAATAAACTAACCACATTTTTGTTTTTAGATTTTAACAGATGGCTGCTTTATCCCGTTTCATATATCTTTCATAAGCTCACAGAGTTCTCATTTGCATTTTCTTTACATCTTAGAAAATAATTGCTGTGGTTCTTCACTTTTACTGCCTGATGTGTTTAAGTTGAAATTTTTATGTTGAAATTTTATTCTTGACTTTTTCATTTTATAGTGGCAAGAACAGAATAAGTTAGTAATAGTTAAGTGTGGGTCAGAAGAATATGAAAATGCTTGGAAACTCATGTTGCCACAGAATACTTTACCTATGAATTCAACTGCAAAATGTGAGATTCTGCATTTGCCAGAGGAAGCATCTGCTTATGTAAGACAATTTTTCAAAAAATTAGAAAAAGTTTAAGGCAATAATATGAAGGTTTTTAATAGTAACACTGACTTTCTTTGTAATTGCAAACAGGTAATTAAGAAATTATGAAAAAGTTACATCTCCACATGCTCATGGATCCAATGGATCCATGCGGTATAGACTCCATCCTAAATCTATGAATCTTCAGCAGCTGTCATGGATTAATGTGGCATATCACACTTATATGAAGTTTATCCCGATCAGTAGATACTTTTTTGTCCAGCCTAGCGCACTTCTAAAAATACTTGAAAGAATTCTTTTTTCTCACAAACTGGGATTTTCTCTAAGTAAGGATCATAACTATTAAATGAGAGAAATAGAAGCCATGATCCACTGGGAAGAAGCATAAAGACTTGTGTTGTGAAGATGTAGTCAATGAAGTGCAATATTCATAAAACTTCTCAAAAAATAAAAATAAAATTGGTAGCAGGTCTGAGAATCATCATAATTACCACCTCAAAAAAAAAGCAAACTACTTTATATACAAACTAGTTTGATAATTCTGCAGTTAGTTAGGAACAACACAACTGAGAGCTCTGTAACTCTAAAACTACTCCTAATTTAGAGAACTGAAGAGCTAGAATAATTTACTGTGGATTTTGAATTATCGAGACAATTGACAAAACTGCAGTCCCAGATGTTGGTGTCAAGAAAGAGATCAGACTTTAAAGCCAGATGGACACGTACGAGCTTACACACCTGCGGTGATTTACTTCCCACGTCTGAGACTCAGGTTCCATCTCTAAGTCACAAAGAAGCTACAGACTCGGATGTTGGAGCGTTTAAAGATGTCCTGGAGGTTCTTAAGACTCTCCTCATTTTTTTGAATTCTTGCTTCTTCACTCTTTTCTGTTTGGCCATTATTTGCTTTCTTCTGGTCCACTCCATTGATCTGAGTCCCAGTTTCCTTTTCATCGCTATTGGTTTCCTGTGCAATTCCATTCATTTCCATTGGTTTTGCCTTCATATGTTTGTCTAATTTGTGGCTATAATCCAGTCACCTACAAAGGAGTCCCCATCAGTCTGTCAGTGGATTTCTCAAAAGAGACCTTACAGGCAAGAAGGGGCTGGAAAGAGCTATTCCAAGTCATGAAATCCAAAGACCTACAACCAAGATTGCTCTATCCAGCAAAACTTTCATTTAGAATGGAAGGACAGATAAAGTGCTTCTCAGATAAGATCAAATTCAAGGAGTTCATCATCACCAAGCCCTTATTATATGAAATGTTAAAGGGACTTATCTAAGAAAAAGAAGATAAAAAAAAAAAAAAAACATGAACAGTGAAAGGACACAAACTCACAGTTATTAACAACCACACCTAAAACAAAAGCAAACTAAAAGGACAGCTAGATCAGGAGTGGAAACATAGAAATGAAGATCTCAAGGAGGGTTAGCAACAGGGGAGTGGGAGGAGGAGAAGGGGGGAGAAGGTACAGAAAATAAGTAGCATAGACAGTAGATAGAAAATAGATGGGGGCAAGAATAGTATGGGAAATATAGAATCTAAAGAACTTGAGACACATGGTCATAAACTAAAGGGGGTGATGGTGGGGTTGGGGGGTTAGGGTAGAGGGGAATGAAGGGGGGGAATAGAACAACTGTAACAGCATAATCAATAAAAAAATTAATTAAAAAATAAATTAATTTAAAAAAAACAAAACAAAACAAAAAAGAAGCTACAGACTAACTGTATCACTTCTGTTAAGTGCTTGGTACCGACCAATAGATGATTGCTATTTGATTCACTCAATTATCATTTTGATATTTTTTCTTCTTTTTTAAGTGTCTTTAGAAAACACTAGAAGCAGAAATGCTACAATATAATCAGCCAGTTTCACACATACTCAAAATGACTTCCTGGCCTCAAAGTTCAATCTTCTTTTAAAAGCTATAATCTCTAAGTGGAGGCAAGGATATTGTGGTGAAAACAGCCATTGACCCTGAGCAGATCCCTGACTGGGCTGAGCAAACAGGTAAACTCCAAGTTCAGGGAAGGCTGAGGGAAAATAAAATCGAATCACAGCAAGTTCTCTTTGCTCCATCGGCCTAAACTGTGAAGAGCGTGCAGATGTGGTGGGGTCTTTGCGGCACATTGTTTAGTTAACATTACGTTGGTCGTGGAGCCTGTGGTTTGGCAGCCCACGTCACAGAGTGCTGGGTACCGATGGGAGACAAAACCCTTCAGCTTGTACAGTCGTTCTTCCCTGCAGACCATTCATGTAACATGGATGTGGGCTCCTTCTGTTTTTTTAAGGCCCTGAGGACACAAAGGTTAGTTAGGTTCAGCTCCTGTCCCCGGCAAGTGCTCCCGGTCTGGTTGGAATGAGAAACCTTTTAAAACTGGCATCTGGAGTTACCATGGTGAGCAGCAATGAGCTGAGAATGAGCTGTTTGTGGAGACCATGTTGCTGAAGTTACTTACCCAAGTTATGTCATGAAAGGCCTCCTTCTTCCCTGTGTCCCGAATACAGCTTCCCTGTGTGAGTGTCAACACCGGGACTAAAGTAGGCAGACAAGAAAATCCAGGCTTGTATTGAATGGAGATTATGAAATCAACCTGAGAAAACAAAAAAAAACCTTAGTGAGTGATCTGTCCCACGGAACCTCTCAGAAATTCCAAGTGCCAAGCAGTCCTGGTGGGCAGCCTGCAAGCTGGGCTCATGTCCCCATGAGGTAGCCTTCTCCCAAGGACAATGGGTGGCAATTGTGCCCTGAACACAAAGCAGGAAGGCTCTCTGGTGGCCAGATCAATCCTGTGCACTCTCTCTGTGGCCACTGTGTTCTCTGTCCTGCAACAGCTTGAGTGTGTGGAGATGAGGGATAATAATGAGATAGACATACAGGCAAGTAAGTAATTATAATGCAATTTAATGTGGAAGTACAGATTAGTAAGCAAAGAATTCTCCTCCATCCTGGGATAGGATGCTCCTGGGAAACTCAGAAGACAGGTCACATACTAATACCTGCAGGAGGATGTGGAGGTTGTTGAGCTGGTGTGCGGCAAGGGTGGGGGAGGCGGGGAGAGAGCACGCATGCTGCTGAACGAGCAGGGAGCTGCAAAAGCGACTGATGCACTCTGGTCAGGATGAGCAATCTGCTTTGTACCGTGGCTGCCCCAGTCTGCCTTCCCATGGTCAGTGCACAAGGGCTCTCCTTTCTCCACATCCTCACCAGCACTTGTTGTTTGTGGATTCATTGATGGTGGCCATCCTGACAAGTGTGAGATATCTCGTTGTGGTTTTAATTTGCGTTTCTCTGATGACTGGTTATGTCAAGCATCTTTTCATATGTCTATTGGCCATCTGTATGTCCTCTTTGGCAAAGTGTCTGTGCAGGTCAGTGAATCTGCTTTTTGATCCAGCAATCCCACTTCCGGGAATGTATCAGAAGGAACCCAGCACACTAATTCAGAAGAACATATGCACCCCTATGTTCATTGCAGCATTATTTACAATCTTCAAGATATGGGAGCAGCCCAAGTGTCCATGAGTAGATGAGTGGATAAAATAACTACAGGACATTTACACAATGGAATACTACTCAGCCATAAAAAAGAAGAAAATTTGACCCTTTGCAACAGTATGAATGTACCTGGAGGACATTATGCTAAATGAAATAAGCCAGTCAGAGAAAGATAAATACCATTTGATTTCGCTCATGTGGCATTTAATGAACAAGCTGAACTAACAAGCAAACTAGAGACAGACTCATAGAAAACAGGATGACAGCTAAGGAGGGGGGAGAATAGTGGGTGGAGGGATGAAGCAAAAAGGAAAAAGGACTCATGGACATGGACAACAGGGTGATGACTATGGGGGGAGGGGTACCAGGGGACTGAATGGTAATAGTGAAAAATATAATTTCAAAAAAAAGACCCCAAAAATGAATAACCGACCTATCTGGAGCCCAGGTGCTCTGTGGGCATAAAGGTGGAAGTGCAGGAGGAGGAAACAGACAGATAAGACAAAAAAGGCACCTCTGCATTGGATACATCACCTGTCCTGCCTGACTAAAGGTCAGACAGACCACGGATTCATGCACCTCAAATTTTCATCCTAAAGAATCTATTTTCAATTTCCAATAGCTTCCATAGCAAGGAGATTTATTATATAGAAAAAAACATATTTTTGTATTTTCCGGAAAGCTCAGAAGTGGTGATGTTCCCAGAGGGAAGGCGCAGTGACCACGGTAGAGGCCTGTGTGGTCCAGTTGCCCACGGACCCTGCCCGGCCCACTTCACCAATTTTGTTTCCTGCCAGACCCTGGAAGGCACAGGGGTGTTCTGCCCCTGCATTTAGTGATGAAAGATAACAAAAGTGTGTTAACAGGACACTGATTAGATCACAATGGTTATATTTTCTACTCTATGGGCAAAGAAAAAATGGATACCAAACAAACTCGACTAATGCCAGCCAGCATTTTAACGATTTAAAAGTCTCTCACTGTTGCCTACACAATTTTCAAGAGTATGTAAATGGACCTCTGAAATCCAGCTCTCTTACTAACAAATCCCCCCTTTTTCTTCATTTTTATAAAAGAATTTTCAAACTGTGGTGCCCAGTCCCAGAAAGCCACAGAGTTAAATTATTTTATTGTGCTGAGCACCTTTAAATAAATTCAAATCAAAGCAAAATGGACTTACTATCACCCATCTATGATGTTTCACCGTGCACTAAATACCTAGCTTTGCTCTAATAGATTAAATGAAAGTTGATCCCAAATTTGCAAAGTCCTTCAGTATATGCGTTGCTATGACATGTGGCCTCACTCCTTGAAGGTGGCTTTGATTTGCCCCAAGTAGAGGAAAGTTGAGTTTAATAATATCAGCATACTTCATGCAGTCCATTGAATTAAAACAAATTAATATTTTTCCTCAGATAATTCTTACTATAATCTGGAAAGGCTTTTTGAAAAAGACTATTCTTAAAAGGACTAGGAGTTTGGTTCATCTAACTTAACTTTTTTCAACTGATCAGAGCTGCTTTGAGATTCAGCAAGATGCATTCTTAAGATGCATAAAAACATAAAGCATCTTCAGAAACTCAGGTTGCAAAACCCTCTGAACTGTAATATTGGCCAATAAGAAATATAAACACGACTTCCGCCAAGATGGAGGCATAAGTGGATGTGCCGTGCCTTCTCACACAACCAAGATTAGAGAAAACTAAATATTAGCAACAGAAAACACAGTCAGAACACAGAAAATTGAACTTTTCGGAAGTCCGTTAACAATAAATTCTTCAGCCTCACCGGTAAGGGGCGAAACCAGCAGCTGGTGGAGCAGGGTTGCACAGGAAAACTCGGTCAGACTCGCGGAATCCAGGCGCAGGGCTGGACCCAGTGAGCGACTGAGCAAGCGACCAGGCAAGCGACCGCGGGGGAGACAGCGGGGCAGCGGGGCTGCGTGTTGACTGAGGTCGCGCATTTGTGCGTGGGTGGACAGGCAAGGGAGTGGGCGGTTGGACCGGGCCGGCAGGTCCCCACGGCAAGCGGCAGTGGAGGGCGCCACCATTTCCCTGCTCTGACCCCACCTCCACATACCCCAGCGACTCTGAGTGGGCCGGCCCAGGTGAACCACCTAAGGCACTGCTCCTCCACACCCAGCTGTGAGAAGCGGCAGAGGGGGTCGCCATTTCCCCGCTCTGGCCACGCCCCCACATACAGCGTCACAACCCAGCGACCTGGGAATCCAAGGCGCCCCTTCTCACACTTAAAGGGCCGAACAGACCAAGAATGGCACAGGAGGATCTCAGAGCCCCAGAGCCAATAGATCTAATCGATGAAGAAATAGCAAAACTCACAGACGCACAGTTTAAAACATTGGTGATCAGGATCCTCACAGAACTGGTTGATTATACCGACAAATTAGACAAATATATGAAGGCGAAACTAATTGAAATGAATGGAATTGCACAGGACACCAATAGCAATGAAAAGGAAACTGGGACTCAAATCAATGGAGTGGACCAGAAGAAAGCAAATAATGGCCAAACAGAAAAGAGTCAAGAAGCAAGAATTCAAAGAAATGAGGAGAGGCTTAGGAACCTCCAGGACATCTTTAAACGCTCCAACATCCGAATTATAGGGGTACCAGAAGGGGGAAAGGAACAGCCACCAGTGGAAAACTTGTTTGAACAAATAATAAAGGAGAATTTCCCCAATCTGGCAAAGGAAATAGACTTCCAGGAAATCCAGGAAGCTCACAGAGTCCCAAAGAAGTTGGACCCAAGAAGGAACACACCAAGGCACATCATCATTACATTAGCCAAAATTAAAATGAAGGAGAGAATCCTAGAAGCAGCAAGAGCTAAGGGGACAGTCACCTATAAAGGAGTCCCCATCAGACTGTCAGTGGATTTCTCAAAAGAGACCTTACAGACAAGAAGGGGCTGGAAAGAGCTATTCCAAGTCATGAAATCCAAAGACGTACATCCAAGATTGCTCTATCCAGCAAAACTTTCATTTAAAATGGAAGGACAGATAAAGTGCTTCTCAGATAAGATCAAATTCAAGGAGTTCATCATCACCAAGCCCTTATTATATGAAATGTTAAAGGGACTTATCTAAGAAAAAGAAGTTAAAGAAACATGAACAGTGAAAGGACAACAAACTCACAGTTATTAACAACCACACCTAAAACGAAAGCAAACTAAAAGGACAGCTAGATCAGGAGTGGAAACATAGAAATGAAGATCTCAAGGAGGGTTAGCAACAGGGGAGTGGGAGGAGGAGAAGGGGGGAGAAGGTACAGAAAATAAGTAGCATAGACAGTAGATAGAAAATAGATGGGGGGGGGGGGCAAGAATAGCATGGGAAATATAGAATCTAAAGGACTTGAGACACATGGTCATAAACTAAAGGGGGGGTAATGGTGGGGATGAGGGGTAGGGTGGAGGGGAATAAAGGGGGAATAGAACAACTGTAACAGCATAATCAATAAAAAATTTTTAAAAAAATTAAAAAAAAAGAAATATAAACAGATACATCTCGTGCCATCACAATGAATGAAAAAGGACAGATTTCTAATGTTTTCCAAGTACTTTATACATATCAGGTATTATTTGGGGCCTCCCCAGTCTGCGGAGAGGTTAAGTAACATACCCAAAATGACCAACTGCCCATAGCACTCGATTCTGAACTGAAAACTTGCCTGATTCCAAAGCTATGTTTTGAAGGGAAAATAAAGACTCCAAACAATCAGGAGTTTGGGTGAGCACTGCCCAGTCCTACGGAAGGACTGCTGCCCATCTCAGCTGCGTGGAAGGCTCTGAACACGGGTGTGCACACCAGGCAGGAGAGGTTCATGGGTCTCTCATGTTAGGTCTTCTGTTAAGGGGTGCCCCTTCATACTGCGCGCGCACACACACACACACACACACACACACACACACATCTTCAAGCTGACATTAGCCCTGTATGTCTAGGAAGTTACAAAAGGATGGGCCCTTCCTTCCCATTGAATACTTAGGCCATTTTAAAGGATATCAAGTGTTGTACCTAAACAGTTCCCCTTTGACTGGCATAAAAAAACGTACAAGATCCTGCTACAAAAGACAACAATACACTCACAAGCTTTCCATTTATGCCAATACTCTGTACTGAGTTGTGCATGAGAGTCCATTGATAATCTTCTGAAAAACAATCTTTAAACCAGAGACCCCCTTTCACTGGTCTCTTCAACAGTGCACTAGGTTTGAAGTAAAGCCGACCAAATAACTCCACCAAAGTAACAATAATTCTGCCCAGATAGGCTTGTATGCAGAGGACCCAATACCTCAAGGATAAGAATAATGAAGCTGCCAAGCAAGATGGATGTTAACAGCAGTGTGAAGCAACGCGATAACTGACTGAAGAGCAGATGAGGGCCACGCCACGGAGGCCAGGGAACCAAAGGCGCCTTGTTGGAACCAAGCTCTGAACACGAAGATCAGGTCGCGTCCGAAAAAACCCTAAGAAAGGCTATGAAAGAGGGGCTGTCTTTCTGCAGATTTCTTTTCATTTCAGGATTCATGCAGGTACGCACCTATTTTTAAATTCTGCTATCTGCCTTGTAGGAAAGAGTAGGAGGAGCAGAAAACAACACCCTGCAAAGAAAAGGGCAACGAAGAGCAGTTACCAGAATTTTAAATGAAATCATTATTTTACTTCATGTCAAACATTCTGCTGGAAATGGGCACATTTCCAGAATCTTGACACTTATTTTATGTCCAGATTTCACAGTTTTTTTTCCCAGATACAATAACATTTGCAGGCAGCTCTTATTTTCCTGCCTATATATTGTCTTAGATGTTAAACTCCTAGAGGCAATTATGTATTTTGCACTTAATTTTATATAACCAGCTGCACCTTCTTCTAAAGAATAATTCATTGCCTTTATAAAGCAGATTACATATTTCTGTGGAGTTTTTCTATTATATGATTTCGTTTGACTCTTATTGTCTTGTGGGGACAAGCAGGACAGTATTATTCTTGTTTTACAGACAAAACGTTAAAAGAATGCATAGTTCCTCCCCAAGAACACACAACCATCCTGCAGAAGGGTCGAGGCAAGAACCTGACTCTTCAGATTCAAGAACAAATGAGCCAATGCTCAGAGTGGTTTATTTTAAAAGAAGAAAATAACTGCAGTGATTCCCACGTAATCCCCTCAAATCTACCCAGCTTAAATTACGGATCAAGCACAAGGAAGTCACCAACAACATCTTCAGAACACTTGTTTAGCTCAGATACTTTTACAAAGGGTAGCAGAACAAATGACTAACGTAGATGGCAGAAATTGTCATTGGGGAATAAATTCATTTTCATTGGGAGCATGTTGAATTTCTAATTAATACAGTGGTCTGTCGAATAGCTTAAATATGAAGTAAAGCAAAGGTCACTACTATAAACTGACTTTTTGTGTGGCCCCCAAGTTCACATGTTGAAACCCTAATCTCAAATATGATGGTCCTTGATAGGGGGTCTTTTGGATGTAATCAGTGTTATGTTTGGGTCTTGAGGGTGGATCCCATATGATGGAGTGAATACTCTTGTCAACGGAGGGTGAGACGTGGTCTTTTTCTCTCAGCACATGCTCCAAGGGAGGCCATGTGATGCTGTAACCAAAAATAGGGTCCTCACCCAAAATATGATCATGCTGGCCCTCCGACCTTGGACTTACAGATTCCCAAGCTGTGAGAAATTAAGTTTGTTGTTGACACCATCCAGTCCCTGGTGTTCTGTCCTAGCAGTCCTAACAGACTGAGACAGTCATATCATTGATAGGTGGCATGCATGGCCACAGTACAAGAAGTTTCACAGCAATTCCTTCTGCCAACTGGCCTCTTCTGTCATTTGAGATGGTGACCCTGTGATCCAGATAATGGATCTGTCCTTACTTCTTCTAAAAGGTACTGCTGTAAAAATCCTGTTCCCAGTAAGTTTTAACTCCTAAAATGCCACCAAGTAAAGAAGTTTCAAAGCAAGGTGAAAATATCCATCAGCTGAATCCTGTAAAAATTCTGTAATATTGGCTAGTTAAGTCCATTAGATGATCGACTCAATATGCCCTTCACTGTTCAGTGAGAAGTTCTATATTATTTTCCAAAATAAAATAAATAGTTCAAAAACAAAAATGGCACTTTGGAGGCACTCTTAGAGGGATATAATACCTGAACACATTGCTTAGACTGTGAGAATATGAATACATTTCCAAGTAAAAAAAAGTAAGTATTATCTAAACATAATAAGCACAAGATTCAAGAATCCAAAGCGATGGATGGGTTGAATGTTTCTGTGTTTGTTCTTTGAAACTCAACATAACTAGTAAAATGTTTAAATGAGAGGCCAGTGCTTAGACGTTCAACCAGGTAGAAGGAGAAACTAATGAAGTCAGTACAAGTCACTGGGCTCTGCTGGGTAGAAAGAGAATTACAGGGGGACATTCTTGTGCCTGTTCTTCCTAGAAAGCCTATGCCCCACATACACAGTGCACCAAAATCAGGTCATAATTAAAGTATTTAATATTTATTCAAACAACGTTAACTGAATACTTACAATATTCTAGGCATTGTCCTTGACACAAGGAACAGGAAAGTGAACAAGACAGAGAAGTTTCTCAGCCTACTAGAACTTGCATTCTAGTGGGGTAAATAGTAACAAAAATGTAAAATAAATAGCAATATTTTTAAGGATAGGTCTTCTTAATAAAAGTGCTGTAACATAAATAAATATGACAGAGAGTGACCTGGCTAGGTGTACATAGATAAGCTGCTATTAAAAATATTTTTGTCCGAAATTCGTAGCTTCATTCACTCTCTGCCTTGGCCAAACCTTTCCTGTTGACTAAGAGACACCATAACCAGCTGTCCTAGGTCTATAAGCCTCAGAAAACTTTAACATCATTTAACACTTTATACTTTGAGGATTACTTTCGAACACATTGTCTCATTAAACTAGATAAGCAGAGTAGCCATGTATCATTTGGGGGATATCCTGGCTAATTTCTACCTTTCTAACCACACCCTTATTTCCTAATGGGGTGCCTCCCATTGCCTGTAGCCTTGGTGGGATCATAAATCCAGGTGACTATCTGCCACTACAACTTAAATGGATGGGACTATTCTGCGCTATTCTAGTACATGAGCAGTAGAACATACTGCCTATACCTGGTCGAACATATGCTTTCTCACAGAAGCAGGGTGGTTGGGTGTTATTCATCCTGGCTGTGTGGCCTTGACTAGACTGCACCTAGTACCAGCTTTTCCTGAAGTTCCTCCTGTCTAGCCCTCAAAAGAGGCTTGGTTCCAAACTATTCCTCAACCTCCCCTTTAACTTCCACACCTCTAGGTAGACTTTCATTTAACACCTTTTGATGATTTGCCCATAGTTTCTATTGGTTGCAACCAAAGTCTTCCAACTAATAAAGAAGACTATTATGTCCTTGAGAATGGAGACTGAGAGGAATGACCTGTCTATAGTCTCACCTGTGTAGAGTATTTGAGCTGGAATTCGAACCCAGTTCTTCTTATTCCAAATGTAATCTTCATCTTGTGACATGCCAGCCAGTGAAATGTATCAGAAACCTTCCAGTTTAAGGCTATCACTGAAAACCTACATTTACCAAAAATTAAATTCTCCTGATTAAAGACCATACACTGATTTAACAGCAGCTCTAGTCTGTCATCTTGAGTGGCAGTTCCCTTTGTTAAAGTGTCTTTTAGAGTCTCTCCATCTTCTTTGAAAGACAGAACATTTTGTGCTTATAGGGATCTAAGGTTTTCTGGGGTTTTAAAGCTTCCTTTGAGTAGTTCAAAGCAGGGATAGTTCACCATCATCTTCACTTCTGAAACTCTCCACTACTGCACGGTGTTTTCCTTGAAATGTTACGGTAGAACAAAATTGGTCTTCGAAGCACCCCTCACACACCCCAAGCACACTTTGCCATAAAGCACAAAACTGAATTAATTTGGGGCCAGTAGCCACGGTCACATGTTTTCACTTATGCTGTTTTATTTCTTCACTGGTTTCTTATTCTCCTTAGCAGTGACTCTCGGTATTTAGTGAGCAGAAGCATTACCTTATGGGCTTTTGTAAAATGCAGGTTCTCAGGTCCCCGGGGATTTGGATCCTTGGTGTCGAACGTTGACTTTGTGAATCTGTGTTTTAACAAATGCCCCTCCATCCTGCAGTGCCAAAGCAATAGCTGCAAGTCATTGGCCTGCGGGGATTAAATTCCAGTCCCTTGTCACAGCACACACAGTTCTAACTTGGTCCTTGCCTATTTCAATAATCCCCACTCCTTACCTCTCCGAGGGAACACCACTGCTCTGGTTAAACTCCTACATGATTTCAAATATCTGTGCTGCATTTCCCATGACTTCCTGGTATAGATAGCTCTAGCCAATATTTGTGATTTTATTTTTCCACCGTCATCACGTCTCCTGATGCTCTTGGGAAGGGAGGTGGCTGTTCTATCCTTACCCCGCCCTGCCCCTATACACACTGTAATAGGATCTGCTCACCATAGAACCCACTCCCTCCGCCACAGGGAAACTAGAGTATGTGGGACCAACCAAATGTATGCTTGGGTACTTTCCAAACAGGAAATGTTAAAAACAAAAAAGAACTTTACTAGTGAAAAGCTGAGGAATGTCAAGGTCAGGAGATAGTTGAAGTCTTGGTTCCTGAAAAGGGAGGAAGGCCATCGAACAGAATAAAGCTGACACCCATACAGAAGCAAAAATAGTTAATAAATATGAACTCACCAAGAGACAATTTTGATACTGATAATAACTGCTATACAAGTTTAAGCTAAATATTCTGAAACAATTATTCCTTGATTGATAGACTGAGCTCTGCATGGGTTTACTTTATGTAGGAAAATGCATTCAATTCTAAGCTTTATTTAAGATTTTATCATTGCCCATCATTTTTACTTCAGAGTGCTAATAATATGATAGCAAATGTTAATATTTACCTAGGATAGTTTCTTATAAATGGCCCTAATTAGCAGGGAATTACATTTTATAGGTCATAGATCACTTTAAGAAACTGATGAAAGTTATATACTTTCTTGGTTCAAAATAATGCACATTTGCACATTTTTTGACAATTTCCTGAGAATCACAGATGGCTCCGAAATGCACTCATGGACCTTTTAGAACTCCCAGGGCTCACTAGGGCTTGTTTCTGTTCTGTTTTCCACATCTGCTCCACCACGCTACCTGTATGCAGGCAAATGGATAAAGTAAGTTGACCTTCAGGAGAATTGAAACTTATTTATTTCATTTCTAGGTCAGAGATGGTAGATAATAACATAGATGAGAGGATTCTAGTGGCAATTAAGTACCAAGGAAAACCTTACTGTAAACAATTTTAAAAACATCTTTCTTGGCTTCAGTTTTTGTTTGGTTCCATTTTTGCTTTCTTTGTTACTATTGGTGGACATGTTTGCTTGCTTCCTTTTCTTATGATTTCTTAGTATATTTATTTTGTCTAATGTGAAATGCAAATGCTTTTCTAATGATTTTCCTCACACTGCCTCCTGGTCTTTGCGTGATTCAGAGTCCTCTCTTGACACATCCCAGGTGCTTTGTCTTCATATCCGCTGAAGATGAGAAGCTCTCTGAAATATCAAATAGGTAATTCAAGATTGAATAGGGATGCTACACAGTGAATAGAGATTCTAAACTGTCTTTACAACCTACATCTTATAAGAGAACTTTTAGGCTATTTCATAGTCTGACATTTGATAAGACATTATATTGTATTCTAATGATTACATGTCTGTTAGTCTTCTTTATTTTATGTATAGCAAATTATTCATGGAAAGATTCTAGATCCTCTATGTCCCAGGTAATTTTCACAAGGTATCTTGGTCAACATTATGAGTTGCATCTGACAGAAACAACTCATACCACCTAAGGAAAAAAGGAAGGGGAGGAGGTTATTGTCTTCAAAAACAGAAGAGTTCAGTGATAATTCTTCCTGCTGACACAGCTGAATTCTGAGGTTCAAACAATGTCATGGGTCAATCCTTCCATAATTAGCACAGCTTTTCTCTGGGTTGGCATCATCATTTGATGGGTTCTTTCCATGAGTATCTCTCAGCACCTCCAGGGCTCTATTGCCCTTGACTTCTCTTTCTGAGTTCTATATTCTTGTACACTCCTTGAGTTGAGTACCATGTACTTCACTTGAGTAATCTATTCACCCCTGAATAATTTTGGACCTAGGGATCAACTCTATACAAATCATATGAGTTAAGAACTGAGAAGAGGCAGTTTTCTGAAAGAAAATCAAAATATGATTATCAAATGAATGGCAATTATCAGAAGAAAATTGGGTACTGGACAGAAGAAAACATATACCTATTACACTGAGTTTGTTAGCTTTAAGTACATAGCAAACACTCCTTGGTTGACACAACACCCATTTGGAGACTGAAGATGAAGAATCATTTTGTGCCTGCCTTATGGCCCATTTGTCTGCAAGGAATAAACACTCACTCAATATAGTTTAAGTAAAAAATGATTTTCATGTCACTCTCAACCAATCTCACTCTAAGAATTGTAGCAAGATCACCAGAAAACCAAAATGTTGTCAGGCAGGTACATAAAGTGTGAAGCTATTGGAGCAGGAGTTACAGTGCATGAAAAAAAGGAAAGAGAAAAATTCCCAAGAATTAACCATAAAATGCATTCTCTCCAGTTCCCTGAAAGATAGATATAGGATTGTTTTTCTAGAATTTAAAACTTCCAGATCCCATATCAACACTCATCTTTCGAGAGAAGCAATTTTGGAAAGTAGTTAAGGCAAGGAGTTTAGAATCAGAGTAGAGGTTGAATTTCTCTTTCTCCACATACTGGCTGTGAGATCCAGGACAGATTACTCAAGTCCTCTCAGCTTGTTCCCTGGTCTCTAACTGACCTCGCAGGCTGCTGTCTAGATAAACTGAGATAACATGAATAAAGCCCTTAGGGCCATGTCAACACACAAAAAAATGCATTCACTGGTAGCCATGGTTGAGAAAAATTCACTATTAAAAAAAAAAAGACAAATAACCTCAGGTCCATTCTCACTTCAAAGCTTTTATATATCATATGGTAATTATTTTTCCATATCTGCCCTACCTACCCTCACTGGACAGTGAACTCCTTGAGGACAGTGATTGTTTTATGTGTTCATACCTAATTCAGATCTTGATATGTATTAAATCTTAAATAATTGCTGGTAAATAGAACTAAACCTAAAAATCTCTACGAGTCTATTATTTCTTCTAGGATGCAGAGCTGTGTAGCTCTTTGTTCTACTTGATGTAGTTGAAGTCCGTAGAATATATTGCCCTCTGAAATCTTCAGTCAAGTGCCAGAAGAGAAGAGGGAACTGTTCACAAACAAGCTAGCTACACAGTGCTTTTTAACTGCTAGGGGAGCTTAAACTATGAAGGCAAGGACTGAGTTCATGTCATTCCATTTTAAGTACTGACAGTGTCCTTAGCAATCGGTAAAGAAGAAAGAGGCTGCAACATTCGAGATATTGCATCAGAAATTTTTGGTTCTGGGCTCCAACCCTTGCTGCATCAATTTACATTGTGAAGGTTATCTTCAAAGCCAGAAGGGTGAGAAACAGGAAAGTTTAAAATAGACATTTTTCTAGGGGTTACTATATCTAAAAATCCTTATATTTTAAAATTGGCTTCACCTTGATAATAGGACTCTGATTGTGGCAAGAAACAGCCTCATTCTTTTCCCCTTGAAAATGTACTTTTGCAGTGTGAGAGAACGCACTGAGCTTCTTTTAAAGTTATGTTTATGGATATTTCATAGACTGCATATACTTAGAGATAACAAAAGGGCTAGCATTTCTCTTCTTTGGAATCCTGACTCAACTCCAGGACCATTAATCAGCAGAATAAACCAAATTCTAGTTGGAAGCTTTGAGCACCTCCCACTCTGGCTGGCGGTGCCTCGGGGGCTCACCTGGCCTAGATAAAATTCACAAACGTGGAAGGTGGGTGCGTGATTACAGAGTGGGAAGAGGTTGACTAACATCAGATAACCTAACATCTGCCTGGAGAGTAAGGAAGAAATGTTTATTCTGATCTAGGGTTAAAAAAAAGGATGAGGAGATGAGTTTGCAGTACTGAGGAAGGGATAGGGGGAAGGGAGGAAACTTGGAGGTGAAGGGCAAAGCGTAGAGGGGAAGATCTTCAGTGGTTACTTCCGGTAAGAGTCCTAATCAACCACTGCAAATCACACAGGTAGAAGAGCTCCCGATCTTGAAAGAGTGAGTGCCCCGTCTGGAATATGCCCCATCGTTCGTAGCCGGACAACGTTGGGAGTCCCTTGGATTCAGTTCTGGGTCCTCCTTTCTTCCTCTTCTGTAGCCCTCCAGCCCTTATTAACATTGTCTAGTCGCATCACTTCGACTAATTTATAACTGCAAATCCTCTTACTTCTAAGTCCCACTGCCCACTTGACATTTCAGTGTAGGTATCCTCAAACACCGAATTCTATCATCTCTAATACACAGCTTGATCATCCTGCCAAAACTGCTTCCCTTCCATTTCTCTTGTCTTGGTAAATGATGCCACTATCCAGGGAACACTTCGGTGTTCCCCTGACAACACCAAAGTCAAAGCAACTGTCCTATCTTGTCTGACAACTCTGTCACCCCAAGCAGTTTATACACACACTTTGTCCTCCAGCATCCATTCTCCATACCTCACAGCCAGGGCAGTTTCTTTTCTCCATCCAGAACATGGTTTGATGGTGTCATGTTCCTGAGTCCAGGTGTTACATGGTTTCCCTCTGCTCTTAGAATCCAATCCCAAATTCTTAATGTAGCCTAAAAGTGCAGCGTAATATGGACACTTCCAGCCACCACTTTCCTCTCCCTCCCTACACCCCAGCCAGACCAGTTGCCTTGAACATGCAAAGTCTCACCTGAGCACCGAACCTTTGCAAATACGTTTTTCCACCCTAGCCTTCAAAAGCCTTCATGGGGCCACCCCTACTCACCTCTCAAGGCCTATGCCACTATTTCTAAATTCCACTATTTCCGGGATGCCTTTGCCATGTCCTAGACTAGATTAAAGTAGTCTCTTATTTTCCCTCTCCATTTTCTACTCAATAAGATTCTTTGTATGGTTTTTGTATATTATCAATCTCTTACTAATTAGTCTGTGAGCCTCAAGAGAAGCAGAGGTGATGTCTGCAGTGTTGTTTACCTAATGTTCAGCAGCAAGCGTCACACCCTGCATGTAGTAAGGACACAATATGGTCTTTTTTGAGACTCACTAATGAAGGAAGTAACTATATGAAAGCATCAACTAAAGATGGCAGCTGTCTTAGTCAGGGATCTCCAGAAAAACAGAACCAATGGAGGGGAGAAAGGAGGGGAGGGAGATTGAAATTTGTTCTAAGGAGTTGGCTCATTTGATTATGGAGGCTGGCGAGTCCCAGGACCAGTAGGGTGAATCAGCAAGCTAGAAACCCAGGAAAGCTGGTGGCTGAGTGCCAGTCCAAGTCCAAGGTCTAAGAACCAGGGGAGCCAAATCCCTAGTTCAAAGGCCATCAGGCAGGAAGAGTTCTCTTTCTTAGGGGAGGGCTGCCTTCATGCTCTACTCAGGCCTTCGGCTGACTGGATGAGGCCCACCCACATTGCACAGACAATATGCTATACCTGGTTTACTAATTTAAAGGTCAATCTCATCCATAAACACCCTCAAAAGGAACATCCAGAATAATGTTTGACTAAACATCTGGGAATACTGTGGCCCAGTCAAACTGTCAAATAAAATTACCTATTTATAACAGGCAAACAGTCCCATGGATTTGGCTTTTGACTGGATATTAAATTTCCTTATGTCTCCACAATATTAATGGCAAAGCCAAAATCCTAAAACACAAAAAGTTTTAGTAAAGTCAATTTGTCTGACACGTTACTGGACAACTCTATTCATGATTTTCTTTTCCTAGCTGCTGAGCTATATGTTACTTTAAAAACCGTAAAGCCAAGAAAAATGGTAGTAGAACTAAAACTCATGTTAGATGGCCCATGGCCTCTGCCTGCCTCTTCGCCACCACTTCATACACATGCCTATCACCTCTAACAAAGTTCTCTGTATTTTACAGATTTTTCTGTAAATAACCAACTTACTGTTAATAAAAAAAATAGATCTAGATACCAAATACAATTTTTCTCAGAGGCTGAGCGAAAGAACTAAATAAAAAGTTAGACATTTATAAGGGTTCTCTCGTTTTTAAATATTTTATTTATTTATTTTCAGAGAGGGGGAAGAGAAGGAGAGAGGGAAAGAAATATCAATGTGTGGTTGCCTTTCATGTGTCCCCCACTGGGAAATGGCCTGCAACCCAGGCATGTGCCCTGACTGGGAATCGAACCACGATCCTTTGCTTCACAGGCCCGCGCTCAATCCACTGAGCTACACCAGCCAGGGCTATAAGGATTTTCTTAAGCAATGACCCAAAGTCTCCAGCTTTGCTTTCTCTGTAAATCCCTCCTCTCTCTCCATCCTCAAAGACAATTCCATTCAACGACACTTCTAAGTGCAAACCCTCACCCTCATTTGGAAGAAATGCTCAGTCTTGTCATAGCAGCTACTGCCTTTCCCTCTGCACAGCTCACAGTAAAACACAATTATGTGCCCTGGCTGGTGTAGCTCAGTGGATTGAGCCCCGGCCAGTAAACCAAAGGGTTGCTGGTTCAATTCCCAGTCAGGACACAGGCCTGGGTTGTGGGCCAGGTCCCCAGTGGGGGACATGCAAGAGGCAACCACACATTGATATTTCTCCTCTTTTCTCCTTCCCTATCCCTCTCTGTAAAAATAAACAAAATCTTTAAAACACACACACATACACATTTATGTGATCCAGCACATTTCCTATAGATTATTCATTCTAGAAGACAGCAGCAGACTCAAGCAAAACACTGCTCAGTGGAAGAGATTTCTGACATTCTGAATCTAGTTGATCTCAGTGGTTTGTAACAGCGGTCCCCACCCTCTTTGGCACCAGGGACCGGGTTCATGGGAGACAATTTTTCCATGAACCAGGGTAGGGGAAGGGAGAGAGGAGGCAGGGCTCAGGCAGGAATGTTAGTGGCGTCCATGATCGGGTAGGAGGGAGGTTGGGGGCCCCTGGTCTATAATTTTTCCAAATGCTATGTGTTAGAAATGCATGAGAAATACAGGCAGAAGGAACCGAGTGATCTGATCCAAATGCCTTTATTTGCTGCTGCGCTGAGTGATGGGCTGAGCCAGAGTCGACTTCAGCACAGAGGGAAGGCAGGAGTGGGGTTTTTGTAAGAAAAAGCATGGGGTTTGTGAGGGGAGAAGGGAGGGGTTAGTCTCTTGTTCTTCCAGGTGGTGCCACAGGGTTCCAGGATGTGACCTGGGTCAATGGGTTAGGTAAAGAGCTGGGCTGTCCCCAGGTACAGGAGGGTCAGTCTGGCCACAGGCCATTGTGGCTGGTGCCAGGTGTCTATTGTGAGAGAGTTTCCATTACTCCACGAGCTGCCAAGTGTGTTGGGATAACTGAGTCATGAGCAGTCCAGTTGCTCAGAAAACTGGCTCGACTGGGTCATTAGCATTCTGGCAGGTTGGGGAGAGGCCTGACCCTTTCATCATGGACAGAATGTTTGTATCCTTCCAAAAGCCTACCCCCAATGTGATGCTGTCGGGGAATGTGACCTTTGCTAGGTAATCAGGTCATGAGAGTTGAGCCTTCATGAACAGAATTAGATCCCTCACTCTCTACTCTTTGCAAAGTGACCATGCCATGTGCCTTGGTGAAAACCTGAGCTCAGACTTCCAGCCTCCAGAACTTCCAGAAATAAACTCCCGTTGTTGATAAGCCACCAGTCCACGGTACTTGTTGTAGCATCTGCAACTGACTAAGACACCAAACATACAATATTTATTGTGTCCCTACCACATGCCAGGCACTGTGCACTTTGAATGGTCACCTCCAGTGTAAGGCGAAGATACGCCCTTTCATACTTTTAACTGCCAGAACACAATACACACACACACACACTCACACACACACGTGAACACACTCTCATGGAAAAACAGTGTTTTCCCAATGTAAATTTATCAGGAAAGTTTCTCCAGGGCAGACAGACATTTGCATTTTAATGCAGAGAAGTTGTCCTTCCTCTGTGTGCACTCTGTTTGTTCACACCAAGCCAGGCTCTATCTTTGTCTAACAAAATAGCAGATAAAAGTGTGTGTACAAGCAACATAAACATTCGCCTTACATCGTCACTCCTAGGTACAAAAGGACTGGAAAAAAAATACTTGAAATTATCAGTTGTTTGTTTCTCCTTTACTATCATCCAAATTCTCCACACCCCCACTTCTCCACAACTGGTTTTTATAGGCAGATGGGGAGAAAAAGGGAGTGTGCGCTCTTGCTCCAGTTATACAAATGTATGTTTAATAGATGTATGTATATAACATCTATATCTATATATTTACATAGTCAAACTCAACATGTCTTAAAATAAAATGTAACTTGTCATAAGAGGAAAGCTCTTTTCCAAATGCAAGTTTGCAAGCTGGGTTTGGTAAGGAGGCTCACACTGCAGTCACTGGGTTCCTGAAAGGTGACCTTCACCCCCAGCTACATTAGTCAGCAATTCAATCTTCTTAGTGTCTTAAAGGGGTGCTAATAGCTGCAAATTGTCCTGACATATGCTACCAGCTGCTTCTTTAAAGCAACAGCTACACAACTTGCTTTCTCTCCACTTGAATTTAGAAAAATGTTCTCCTTTAGCAGTTGCTTTACATTTTCAGACTCAAGTTTGGAAATAAAAATTGGAGACTTGTATTTACAGGAGGGTCCAACAGCCATCCTCCACATCTTAAAGCCACTCTTACTGGTATACACTTTGACGACTTCTCAATCTTATTACCCTGGCACACCCCGACTGCAAGACCTTCAGTGACTTCCCATCGCACTCAAAATACAACATGAACTCCTCACAGTGGCCAACAAGGCTTTGCATGGTATCATCCTTTCTCTTCCTTACTTCACCCTTCTGGGTTATCTGACATGCCCACTGCTTCCTAGCCACATGGCTTTCTTGCTGTTCCTCTAACACGCCAAGCTTATGCTCCTCGGGACTTTACAGCTGCGCCTTCTCCAAGATCTTTGCACAGATCACTACTTCAGTGTACTCCAGTCCTCTTCCAAATTCCTTCCTGAGCATCTTCTGTTTAAAATAGCACACACACACTTTTCACTGTCTGTCCCCTACTGCTCTTTATTTGTTTTCATAGAATTTATCACAATGTGATATATTTTTTACCCATTTTTTTGTTATTTACTTATCCCTGTTTGTTGCAAAGTTGTTAAAGGGGGTCATATCTGTCTTGTTTATCACTATACCCTCCAGTGTCTACCACTGAACTAAGACTGGTCATTAGTAGACATTCAATACCTGTTGAGTGAATGAATGATCCCTGACACAATTTTTTCAAAGATTTTATTTATTTTATTTTTTAGAAAGGGGAAAGGAAAGAGAGAAAGAAGGAGAAAAACATCAATGTGTGTTTGCCTCTCATACACCCCCTACTGGAGACCTGGCCCACAACCCAGGAATGTGCCTGACTGGGAATTGAACCGGCAACTCTTTGGTTCTCAGGCTGGTGCTCAATCCACTGAACCACATCAGCACAGCTGATACCTGCCGCATTAATATACCATATTTACTATTATTTACTTACATTGTTTTGTTTAAATTGAATACCTGTGTTACTTAAATGGCCATATTTTAAATTTTTTAAAATGAAAGTAACCAAAATTCATAGTCACATTAGTCACAAATAAAAGAAACCCCAAAATTATCAAAAACAAAATAGTATTATTGCATTTCACTTAGCTATTATTTTAGCCAGAGTCTGAGGTTGGGCCGCCCCTGTTTAAAGAGAGAGAGCAAGAGAGGTTGCCGAGTGTCAGAGGGTCATAAGGACACACCTGCACCAATCTCACAGTCTTCTCCTGAGGGCACCGAAGGCATTGAGAGGAAATAAAAAGAGAAAATGTTTTTGCTTATGAGATTTGAAGTTAGTCAATGCCACGCCATTATACTACTTAAAATACTCACACATGTCATTAGTGGTGACTTTTTACATATTGGGGTTGCCCTGCACTAGGTGGTTAAGCCCTTCACACACATCCAGTTCTGTGTCTCCATAAGGAATGAAAGCAACTTGCCTGGTTCATGCAACCATTCAACAGTTAGAATAAACCATGAAGCTAGATTTTCTGACCTTGCCCAGGGCTGCATTCACTAATTAATCATCTTTACCAACTGACATCAAAACTATACCTACCATCTTTCTATTCTTCTATGATCTGGTTTCAGCCTTTCCTGAAGTGATCAGATATTCCAAGTCTGTGGCCATGAATTGTAATCAAAGCTTACCCCGGGGTTAAATCAAGGTCTAGGAGAATAATGAATTTTACAACCCTTAATGCAAAGTCAATTACACAACAGGGCCCCCTTTTCGAGAGTGTACACCATTTGCATTTGTGAAATGAGGTTGATGTGCAGTGGGAATGACAGAAACAGATGCTTCTGCCACCACTTAGTATGAAATATATTTTTCCATGCTGGTAAACAGGCTATTAGCTGTAGAAGCTGTAGGTAAAAAGGGTCTTACATTTTAGAATCCATTGACTATAAAATGTTTCCAACTTTTCCCAAAACTCATGGTGTGTTGTTCATTGCAATGCCATACATTCCTATGTTGGGTTAGCTAACAAAACCCACAGCTTAATGGTTGCCCATCAGTTGATATTTTCACTTCTGCTTCTAAGATATAAATACCTAGATTGAAAACCTGAGTTTCTGACCACTCTAGTCCTGATAACATGGGTTCATTACAAGTGGTTGTCATAGCAATAAGCATAGTATTGCAACCAAGACAGAATAATATATCCATATAGAATTTAAAGAACTTAAAATACACAGTCAAGGATATTTAAGATAAAATTCTAAATCCACTATAGTATAACCAAGGCTTAAATGTTTGTTTTCACTATGTTTTCCAGCTTTAATTTATTCATTTATTCAATAGTCATTTGTTGTTAAGAAGCAACATGGCATAGTGAATAGGACAAGAAATCTGGTATCATATACACCGGGGCTCATATTTTCCCTCTCCCACTTACTAATTCTATGAACTTGGATGAGAAACCTGGCTCTTCTGGGGCTCTAAGTTCCTGTTCTACATAAAAATGATAATGCCTTTCAAGGCTGTTATGGAACTAAATTAAATAACATGTGAATCCAATACAGTCTTTGACAGCTACTGGGCAATTAGCAAATGTCAACCTACTTGTAAAGCTCTCTTCCTTTCCTGGAGCCAACCCACCCTACTATGTGCTGCTACATGTTATAAACACAAAAACACAGGATACAGCTATTGACTCAGGAGTTCACAGTGTGAAAAATTTCAAATTCTTTCCCATCTTGGTGCCATACGTATGATTTTTCTGTCTAAAAAGCTGGATACAATTCTTTTACCCTCAGGTGTCTCTTTCCTTCTCATCCTTCAGATCTAAGTCTATCCTGAAGAGGAGTCTATCCTCACTACTCCCTCATACAGTTAGTCTTAATTCCCAATATCCCACTCATTTCCTTCATGGTGCTTATCACTATTTATATAATCGCTGTGTGTGTGTGTGTGTGTGTGTGTGTGTGTGTGTATTTTCCTCCACTGCTAGACACTGGGCTGGAAACACACTGTTTTTGTTACAGTTCCCTGTTTAATGCCTAGCATTTGGTAAAAATTCAAAAATATTTGCTCAGTAAATGAATGAAGATACAATGTTGCACAATAAGAACATGCCTCTCACTTATGAAAAACCATCCTAAAGTGAAAGTCAAATATTAAACAACAAATTAAAAACAGTTGTTCAATTATAACTGAACAGCATGAAATACATGAAAGATGTTAAGGGTATTTATTTAGGAATAAAGAAGCATCCATAATATCACTTGATGAGCACTATATCAAAGTGCTTCATGAGCAAAAGATGTTGGGAAGACTTCTCTAACTAAACAGAGAGTGAACCTGAGATTCCGTGAAGTGCCTGACATTCTGATCTAGGACTTGATGAATAAGTACAATATTTTCAGAAGCTGAGAGAGTAAGAGAGTATTCTATGATAGAGGACTACCATAAACAAACCCACATCTTCCACAGAATATTTGTCAAAAGATAGAAGGAAATGCCAAATGGGGAAAGAAGAGCATATACCAAAAGTTACTCAATAAAACTTTGAGTTCAGCTCTGACTCGTAAAGAGCTTAGCACTCATCATTTTCATCCTTGCAGAAAAAAACAAACCCCCAAAAAGCTGGACATATGGACAAACTGAAAATCAATGACCCCTCTTGAACTTGCCAGAGAATTGAGCTTGCAGGATAAACAGCAGGCCTGAAATCCCAAGACACAGGCTCATGTAGACAGATAAAGGCCAAGATCTGCTTTGCTTCCTGAACAGAGGCTGCCATGAATTTAAATCATGCATCATTTCCCAGGGCTGCTGTAACAAACCCCACTGCCTGGGAGGCTTCCAGTCTGTCTGTGTGGCTGTGTGTCTCCCTGTGACTCCGGGCCTTCCCTCCATGTGTTGCTTTTCTGTGCCATACAGATAGATTGAGATTTTTCCAAATCATCACGTTCTGGCTCCTTTTTGCTTAACATTTCTTTCCTCGATTTTTCCTCTTTCCTCTCACATTGCACTAAAATCAGAAATCTCTCTCTACTTTCTCTTATAAAGACACCAGTCACTGGATTTAGGCCCATCCTAACCTGTTTGACCTCATCCTAACTTGATTACATCTGCAAAGACCAGCCGCCCGAATACAGTCTCATTTACAACTGCAAGGGTTCAGACTGGCCAGACCCTAAGGGAGCTGGAGAGAACTGAGCTGCCAAGCATTGGAGTGAAACAATGAGCCAAATGAAATAGCAGTCAATTCTCCATCACTTACTGTGATAGTGGAAGCAAGGGCCTAAACCACAGGAAGCACTGACACCCGTTTGTTCTCCTCCGTGCAATGGCTCTTGTGGAGGGCCAGGTGGATCAACACAGACTTAGGGAGTTTTCTCACTGTGGAGAGAGCCCCCAACAAAGACTTCCTGCCATTTATTCTGGCCCTGAGGCCCAGAGGGAGGATGAGGGGAAGGGCTAGGAATGGAAAAGTAGTGAGTTCTGAGTCAGAGCAGAGCAAAGGTGTTTTCAAAGGACCCTCTGCCAAGTGAGGAGGTATTGGCAAGTGTCTGAAGAAAGCCTAATACAAAGGCTTTCAGGTGCAGGGAATGCAGACACGTGTAAGAAGGGGGTTGGCCAGGGGGGCCTGGGTCCTTGCCTGCAGCATCCTTCCAAGACTGTGCACAGGTCTGGTGAGGGAAAGCCAGCTTTTCCTCGTGAGGTTTGGCAGGAAAAGCCTTTGTAACTGCCTAAGTGAGGGCCTGAAAATGCACACACAGAGAGTATCAGGATTTGGACAACTCAAGGACTTGAACACATCTTTTTCTTTCTTTCTTTCTTTCTTTCTTTCTTTCTTTCTTTCTTTCTTTCTTTCTTTCTTTCTTTCTTTCTTTCTTTCTTCCTTTTTTTTTTCCTTCCTTTCTTTCTTTCTTTCTTTCTTTCTTTCTTTCCTTCTTTCCTTCTTCCTTCCTTCCTTCCTTCTTTTCCTTCCTTCCTTCCTTCCTTCCTTTATTTCTTTCTTTTTTTGGGGGGGGCAGGAAAGGGGAATGCAATTTGATCTAGTATAAATGGTAATTTCAACAAACTTCTGGAGGCTGAGTGTGGTCTGGGGTGAGAGAGAGAAACTGCAGTCAAGGGGGCAGATGCTTCCATGGGCTTTACCTCCAAGAACCCCGCCCAGTGCTCCCAGGGAAGATCTGAGACCCTCTCTTGGCTCTACCAAGGAAGAGGAAGAGGAAGCAATGTGAATACACCCAGAGCCATCTCCTGAGAGCCCTTCTCTCCAGAGGAAAAGCCTCCTCCTGAGGAGCCTTACCCTAGATAGGGGGAGGACATTCTTCTGATTCTACTGCCCCTGAGCCTTCCTGTGTCACCTAAAGGGGGGGGAAATGATAGTCAATGGGGCCAGGGCTTCAAGGGAATAAACTGGGAATACTGCCACCAAGAAAAAAGCAGAGCATGGGGAGAATCAAAGGTAGACCACTGGAAAAAGAGCTGTGAAGGTCACAGTCCCAAGACACAGGGATAATAAAAGATGGATGGGAACTCGTGGAGAAAGTACAACCAAGAGATTTTTCTTTAGTGGATAATATTCCATCATACTCTTATGCTGACACAAAATTATGGAAAATTCGATTTCAGGATGGAGGAGAATTGCTAGAATGATGTTCTTGAAAAAGCACAGGAAAATGAGATCCAGGAGACCAGGGAAATGTTGGTCCTAAGTAGAACAGATAGTTTTTCCGTAGTGACAGAAGGGAAATCAGCACAAGTGAATACAAATACATCTAGGCTCATAGGTGTGGTCACATCAAGTAGTACCTCTGTACCAGCCCTCAAAAACCCTAAAAATCTACTTTTCATTTGATAAGAAGAAACAATGGGTCATTATTCTGTTTTGCTACCAATAGCCCTTTATTAGAAGATTTTAACTGGATCCAGGTTCTGAACAAACAGAGCTCTACAGAGATGTTCTAACTGAATTAGATGGAAATAAAAGGTACAAAAAAAGCAACATTCAGTTATGTAGTCAATCAAAACCAACTTGCCTTCAAATGCCCCATAATAATGCATGAAGTAGGGAGCAAAGTTTGCAAGCTTTTTTCACTTACATACCCTACTCTTACAAACACAACTCAACAATGTACCATTGTCTTCTAACTGTAGCCAGTCCTGGCTATAGGATGAAACAGTCTATTGTGGTCTTGGTCAACGATGCCATATCTCTATCAACTTTCCCCTGTAATTTGACTTCCAAGTCCCTGGATTATAGTGAACTTGATAGTGAAATAAAATTTTCAAATTTTCAAAGCCTGTGGAAACGTACAATGCACTGAGAGGGTGCGCATCTGGACGGACTCCAAAAGCTGGTCAGCTGTGAGTGGCACCCACTTCAGTCCCTAGATGCTGAAGCATCAGTCCCTGGATCAGGGTCAGACTTGATCACCGTCCACACTAAATCAAGGATGTAGGAAGAGTTGAACGAGACAGGTCATTAAGCTCTTGAGAACCATCGAGGTCTGCATTTCTCATTCTGATGAGCTAACAAAAAATATAAAATAATGAAGCCAGCCAGTCTCAAGCCACACTGATTTTTCCACTGAGCACAAATGTACCCAGCACATCCTCAGGATTCAGAAGCTTAAGAATAGCAGCTCTAAAGGCAAAGACGTCTTTGCTCTCTTTGAGAATGTCTGATGTTTACATATAGAACTAGAAATGTTTCACTTTTGATCCAAAAATGACAGCTGAGCCAAGACCTACAATTACTATCTTTATATTAATTGTTGGGAACCCGTCATTCTGCTTCTAAGGGTTACAGCTCTTCTGTCTCTTTCCAAAGCAGCAGACCCACGTTCACCCTAAAAGCAGACCAGTTCTTCTTTTTTACAATATAAAATTAAATTAACTTGCAAATATTGAAAGCTTTTAGAAATCAAACCCAAACTTTACCCATCATAGAGTTACCTCTACTCCAATATGGCTAAATGAGAATATAAAGTACTTAGCTCTGAAAAGAAGTAATGTCATTATGTAATATGCAATGTTGTCACCTTTTGGTACACTGCTTGCTGAGTCATTAATAAATACACAAATCTGCAGAAAGTACATGTCGTTGGAAAAGCACAGAGAATATTTGAAAGAAATGTCAGCACTTGACAATCAGGAGAGAGTGTGTTCCAAGGGACAAGTTGATCTTCTCAAGTGATCTAATCTGCATGAGTCATTAATATTTCTTCAACTATTTAGGGCACAATTTTTATTTTTCACAAAAGGCATCATGAGAAGATTTATAATCATAGTCTGTTTAGTGGTTACAACACTGTTTACCTAAATAAAAATATCTCCTGTTTCACATGTGTATCTACACCACCTTCCAATGCTACAAACCAAAAGCTCAGACGGTACAAAAGGTTTTGTAATGCTGACCAGTTTATTTTTGTTAATCCCCATAAATATCAGAAGTGAACACTGTAGCATATTTAAATACCTGTCATAAGGAACTTCAGCAGAAATGGCTACATATCTAATTATGCCCAATATACTTAGCTGATATATAGGTGCACATGTAAAATGTAGTACTATAAATACATAAATATTTCTAATCATAGCTTTGCACCTATGGGACCAAACCCAGATTTCTCACTTTTTTCCTAAGAAATGTCATTAGTGAGTATGAGCTACAACTCAAAAGAATGTGAGGATGGAAATGAGTTGGGAAGTCTTTGAAAAAAAACTAATAAAAAATTCCTCATTTTTTTATCCATATTAAAAGGAAACAGTTCTGTCTCCATAATATTGCCTAATACCATAAGTGCAAAACTAATAGCATAAGTCAGCAGCCTTTCACTAATTCTAGAAGCTTTTCTTCTGGGTATAGACCCCTTGTCCTGTTTGCGTTTGGGGAGAACATGGAGGGTGCCAATTTCTTGGCACTGATCACTCACCGGAACAAGGCCTGTCCATCTGGAGCCTGCCCTTTGCCTCAGGAGAGACTTGTCCCTCAGCTGTGGAATACTGCATGGCCCAGATTTCATAATTTATCATTTGTGTTCCTCTAAAGGCAACATTCCAAAAGCAGGATAAATGGAAATGCTTTTGAGTTTCTATTTGTGGTATGAATCCTGACAGCCCCTTGTATTGTTCACTGTAGTGAGTGCTGGTGATTGTCCACACACACAGAGTAAAATAGAGCAGACAGATCCTTCTCAGCATCTAGCAGAATGTGAATGTTAATGTCTTCCCCTCTTGTTTTCTACTCTGTGCTCCTTTAAGCTTATAGCCTACAGATACTCAGTAGATGCCATCGGCAGTAATGCTGAAGACCCAAGTACACCCAGGCAGTATGTTTCATGAAAAACTAGGACTGTATTGCATCCCCAGTATTCAGTGATGTATGAAAATAGGGTTTTTATAAATTTTAATGACAACATGGTTTGGTATGAAAAGGATGGCAGTGAAGATCGAGAGCTACAGCTTACTCCAAGCTGCCAAACATTTAGGACTGCATCCCTGTCATTTTCCAGGTGCCTTTGCTCAGATGTGGGGATAGAACCTGATTACAAACAAGTGCTATGGGATCGTGATTGACCGAGTGCTGGATACATTGTTTACAGCAAATGGTCAAGGGCAGCATGAACTCTCCAGGCTATCACAATGGCACTGCTCCCCACAAGGCCACAGGGAATAAGGCAATGACATCTCTGAGATAATAAGCTCACTAGAGATCGCCTTTGGGATTGAGTCAGGTCTCAGAGCAGAATTTCAGCAAGCCTGCATCCCAGTGGTCAAGTCTGTCTTAGCTTTCACCTGCATAAGTTTCAGCAGAGGCAGGAATCCACCCATCACCTTTCCATCCCACTCCCAGTGGCGACCCTGGAAGCCAAGATGCACATCTAATTGGCTTCTCCAGTCTGAAAAAACAAACAAACACAGAAGGAGGGTGTATTTTTAAGGGTATAGGTTTGTTTCTTTCTTTTTGGGGGGCAGTTGTTTTTCCTTGCTCATTGAGGCAATTTAAAAAAAGAGAGAGAGAGAATCTGTTAATGAGTACGAGGTCCAGTTCAGTTCCTTCCCTGAGAATACTTCACTGCAGAAAGTCTCTAATTACCCCTCATTTAAACTCTTCACTAGAGGAACAGACCTGTTATTCCATTCCCTCTGATAAGCTCACCAGACGGACTAATATCCATGGTGGGATGAACCTGCCAGCACTCTACCCAATTATGGGCCCTCAGTTGAGCTGCACTTGTACCAAGAGTCAACTGTGTTTGCCCTCTCCTTCCCTGTTGGTATCACCTAAACTTGTTAAGGTAATGAAAGCATTTAATGAACAGTTACACAAACCACTGGAATATGAGTTCAAAGAGAATGAAAGGTGTTTTCTTACAGAACCCAAGTCCAATGTTTTGAAAAGAACTTCACACAGGACTCTCAAAAATCATGTTGAATTGGTTTTGCCTGGGATAGAGGAATCATAAAAGTCTATAAAGAGTCTGGAAGTAGAAAGCTTCACAGATATTTTTCAATTCTGACACTTTTTAAAGAAATGGAACCTGGAAACAGGATATGAGAGACACAACCTCTTGAATGGAGGTTAGTCAAGAAAAATGGACTTCCGGCCAAGATGGAAGTGTAGGTAAAAACACTGTGCCTCCTTGCACAGCCAAGGTTAAAGACAACAAAGCTTTAGTAACAAAACCGCAAGCAAAACACAGAAAATTGAATTGTACGGAAGTCTGACAACAACAAACCATTCAGCCAAACCAATGAACCAGCCAGAGGAGTGAGCAGTGAGACAGACAGTGCAAACCAGGGCCCCAGTGACAGAAATTAAAGCCTAAAAGCACCAACTAGAAAAACTTTCAGGGGTCAAGGTGCTGGGAGAGGCTCACAGAGAGTTCATTGGAGAGACCCACAGGGTTCTGGAGGGTACACAAGCCCACATACATGGGATCCAGCACCAGAAGGGCCCAATTTGCTTGTAGGAAGTGGCAGAGGGGACCGAAATCCTAGAAAGAACAAAAAGAACACCATTGCCCCTCTCTGACCCTGCCCCCACATACAGTGTCACAACCCAGAAACTGGGTGGCCCCACCCTGGTGAACACCTAAGGCTCTGCCCCTCGTACATAACAGGCACAAACAGACCAAAATATTATAGCTCAAGCAGAAAAAGAGTTCAAAGCCTCACAGCCAGTACTTCTAAGTGACCAAGAGACAGCCAATCTATCAGATGCACAGTTCAAAACACTGGTGATCAGGATGCTCACAGAACTAGTTGATTTTAGTCACAAATTAGAAGAACAAATGAAGGCTAAACTACGTGAAATGAAGGAAAATACACAGGAAACTAATAGTGATGGAAAAGAAACTGGAACTAAAATCAATGGAGTGGACCAGAAAAAAGAAAAAAATGACCCAACAGAAAAGGATGAAGAAGCAAGAATTCAAAACAATGAGGAGAGGCTTAGGAATCTCCAGAACATCTTTAAACATTCCAACATCTGAATTATAGGGGTACCAGAAGGGGAAGAGGAACAGTCACGAGTGGAAACCTTATTAGAACAAATAATGAAGGAGAACTTCCCCAATCTGGCAAAGGAAATAGACTTCCAGAAAGTCCAGGAAGCTCAGACACTTCCAAAGAAGTTGGACCCAAGAAGGAACACACCAAGGCACATCATCATTACATTAGCCAAGATTAAAATGAAGGAGAGAATCCTAGAAGCAGCAAGAGATAAAGGGACAGTCACCTACAAAGGACTTCCCATCAGACTGTCAGCGGATTTCTCAAAAGAGACCTTATAGGCAAGAAGGGGCTAAAAAGAAGTATTCCGAGTCATGAAAGGCAAGGATCTACATCCAAGATTGATCTATCCAGCAAAGCTTTCATTTAGAATGGAAGGACAGATAAAGTGCTTTTCAGATAAGATCAAATTCGAGGAGTTCATCATCACCAAGCCCTTATTATATGAAATGTTAAAGGGACTTACCTAAGAAAAAGAAGATAAAAAATATGAACAGTGAAAGGACAGCAAACTCACAGTTATTAAGAACCACACCTAAAATAAAAGCAAACTAAGAGGACAGCTAGATCAGGAGCAGAACCATAGAAATGAAGATCACATGGAGGGTTAGCAACAGGGGAGTGGGAGAAGGAGAAGGGGGGAGAAGGTGCAGTAACATAAAATAAGTAGATAGATGGTAGGTAGAATAGATAGGGGGAGGGAGTGTATGGGTATAGAATCTGAGAAGTGGTCATAACTAAGGGGGGGTGGGGGGGGGGGTGCAGGGTGGAGGGGAGGGGGTAGAATTAATGGCATATTTTATAGGCCATGGAGGGTTAGCAACAGGGAAGTGGGAGAAGGAGAAGGGGGGAGAAGGTACAGAAAATAAGTAGCATAGACAGTAGATAGAAAATAGATGAGGGGGCAAGAATAGTATGGGAAATATAGAATCCAAAGAACTTGTTTCACATGGACATAAACTAAAAGGGGGGAAATGGTGGGGGAGGGGGTGTGCAGGGTAGAGGGGAATGAAGGGGGAGAAGTGGGACGACTGTAATGGCATAATCAATAAAGTATATATTTTTTTAAATGATACAGAACTCTCTACTCAGCAATGCTTCCTTCAAAGAAAGGCCTCAGAATATGTCAGCAAGATTGGCGAATAAATATATTTTTAAATGTTTTACATTAAACTCAAATATTTAAGTCTGGGTATTTCACTTTTTATGATTGTCAAAATGACGTTTTTAAAAGATTTTATTTATTTTTAGACAGAGGGGAAGGGAGGAAGAGAGGGAGAGAAACATCAATGTGTAGTTGCCTCTTGTGTGCCCACTACTGGGGACCTGGACCGCAACCCAGGCATGTGCCCTGACTGGGAATCAAACCAGTGACCCTTTGATTCACAGGCCAGTGCTCAATCCCCCGAGCCACACCAGCCAGGGCTCCAAATGACTTCTACAATTGCCTCAGGCAAGAGATCCGCTTATTTTTCTAATTCTAATCACATTTACTTTCTCCTGTTTTTCACTCTGCTTCCTCCAAGAATAGGATTTATTAAGAAATCTCCCTATGGAACATCTAAAAATGCAGGCGAGTAGAAAGATAGCAAGTCTTTGTACTCTTAACAGTGAGCAGTGATAAGGAATCCTATCAACCTGCATGAATGCAGATTTCATTCTGGCTTCTCTTTCCTTCCGACCCTGTCACCACCCCATGACAGTTTGCGTGACAGAGGGGAGAGAGTGGCTAACCCCTTGGTGCAAAATGTAATTCATGGCAATTTAAACCGAGTCCAGAAGTCAATGACTTTGGAATAATGCACTCACCCCATGCTGAGTTTAATCAGGGTTTGTTAAAACATTGGGTTACTTAGGCTTTTTTTGCACTTCATGTATCCTTGTTTAAAAACAAGCTTCCCAAGAATTGAACCCAAGCCCTCACAGTGCCCTTCATATTTTCTGAATTGGGAGCTTTTTGTGAAAATGGCTTGTCAGAACGCGAATGGTTAAACAAGATTCCGCAGCTCCCCTCGTCACTCCTCAGGTACATTATCAGCAAACAGCACACTTCTCTTCGCTCTGAAATTGGAGAAGATGCTCCTGCTGCTGTGAAGCTTCTGGGACTCCTCACTGAACATGAATATTCAACACCAAGAACAGAAGCCTCAGCTCATCAAATTAAACAGAACCGTAAGAGGAGCTTATCATTTTTAAGTCATTTGCATCTTTCTCCTGAGACTTCCCTTCCCAGCTCTGGAAGATGACGAGGCGCCTCTACCCACTCAGCGTCGATTTGATGTCTTTGAGTGAAAAGGCCAGTGGTCGCTGTCACTGGAGCTCTGGGGTGAGGAGCAGGGGCCGGTCACCTGTAGCAGCCACACAGCCACCAGTGCTGGTACCACATGGGATAAAGTTCTTATTGACAGGCCTCACAATATTATTCAGGTCCTGTAAGAGCGAGTATGTGTTAGGAATTCTCAATTGGGACGGCTCGGTTGCAAGGATCAGAAACCCAACTGGAACTGGTTTAAGTGATAGCAGGAATATGTTGTGATACTTTTTCTGAACGTTACAGGGGAGCGGACTGGCCTCAGGCACAAACAGTTGAGGGGTTTAAACATCACTGCATCTCTTGCATTTTGCCTAATCTCTGCTCTCCCAGATAGTCCTCACTGTCTAAAGGCAAATTCGGTCAAAAGAGCACCCCTGAGTGTTCCTGTCAGGCTCCTTACTGTGCCATCCTAGGTGGGTTACATGTCTGTGCTTTTGGCAGGGACCTCAGAGCCAAAGGATTATGAGCACCCAGGACTGCAGAGTGCAGGGTAGATGGAAGGAAGGAAGGAAGGGAGGGAGGGAGGGAGGGAGGGAGGGAGGGAGGGAGGGAGGGAGGGAGGAAGGAAGGAAGGAAGGAAGGAAGGAAGGAAGGAAGGAAGGAAGGAAGGAAGGAAGGAAGGAAGGAAGGAAGGAAGGAAGGAAGGAAGGAAGGAAAAATAAAATAGGAAGCACTGACAAATATCCTTTCAAAGAGCTAATAGAATGGTAGGCAGGGAGGATACATATTGGATAATGAAAAGGATACAAGCTTTGGAGCAAAAGTTCTGTATTTGAAAACTGTTCCTACCGCCTACAAACAGTGAGTGCCTGAGTCACTCATGTCTCTAAGCCTGCTTTCCCACCTGCAAAGCAAGTCCTAGCTTGAAAGATTATTTCGAGAATGAGATATTATCCTTCTAAAGCACCTAGCATGGGGCCTGCCAGATAATATATGTTCAGAAAAGGGTAGTTCTTATTTGGATGAGGCCAAGGAGCCAAGATTAATTTTAAATCTCAACCAAAAAGAAGCAGAGAGTTGAAAAAATATGAAAAAATATAAAGCTTACTCTTTCTAACAGAGAGTAAATAAAGGACCATATTAGCTCTGAAATATTTCAAACTGTGGGACTGGGTGAAGAGGTGAGGGGATGAAAGAAATACAAATAGGTATTTACAGAATAGCCATGGGCATGTAAAGTACAGTAGAGGAAATGGAGTAGCTAAGACCTTATACACATGACCCATGGACCTGAATTACGGTGTGAGGGATGCTGAGTGGAAGGGGGCCAAGGGGGGAAATTGGGACCACTTTAATAGCAGAACAATAAAACATAATTTTAAAAAATGTCTTGCTATAGGATGAGGTAGTACAGAGACTCATTTCCAAACCAAGCATGTGTGCAGAGTGTGTAGCTGCGATAAATATGTGACAGTGTTTTTCAGTCTCAATATTTGCATTGATATTTAATTCACATTGAATGATCAGCACGATTCAAAATGGAAGGAACGCGTTTCCGAAAACCGAACCAGGAGAAGGCAGCAGCCCCGGCTGAACATGAGGCTATGCAGACATGCAGAGGGTGAACCAGGGAGCTGAGCGACAAGTAAAAGTCAGGGGATTCTGTAAACTGACGGAATTCTGAAAGCGTTCCCCAAACTACACAGAGACCCAATGACAACAGGCGGAAACATTAACTGCCTGAGATATTTAAATGTAAAGGCAATTTAAAATGATGTCACCTAAAATATGCTCCTTTACGGCCCGATGATTATTTTGAACCGAAAACATTTGAGAATCTTCGACAAGAAAAGCTCCCTCCCAGCATCCTATTTGCTTAGAAGCAAGACACACATTTGCAAAGTACCATCCTCCCTTCTCCACCAGGAAAGACAAAAGTTTATCCCTGGAACCAGCTTGAAACCCCACCAGGCAGGTAGCTTTTAACTACCATTAGTTTCCCATATATGTACCTTCCTATATTTGTGGCTCCCGGTAGCCTAAAATTGCTTTCTTTTGTCCTGTCATTTCCTTTACAAATTATTATTTGTTGTTTAAAACACTATATAAGCCTGAATTCTAAATCACCTCTTTGAGTTACTCTTCTGTGAGTTCCTCATGTAAACACATGATGAAAAACTCCTGTTTTTTTTCTTGTTAATTTCTTTTTTATTACAGAAATGCAGCCAAGAACCTAAGAAAGATAAAGAAAAAAAATCTGTCCCCTATAGACACAATCTCTGGCCAATCATTGGTTGAATACTAAATCATGCTAACTCAACGGTGACCCCTGGGAAGCTGGATTTGAACATAAAAACAGAACTGAGAAAAAAACAACAAAAATGCTGAGCAGAAACATCAGTGTCTACAACTACAGAAGAGGAAGACTCCACAGAATTAGCCCAGGCACTTACTAAACAAACAAAATGGCAGCCCCAGAAAAACCCAGAGGAGGAAAAAAACAGAACCCAGAATGGCTACAATACATCGGAAACGTCCAGTTTTAAACAACAAATCTAATAAGATATGAAAAAAATGGAATGTTTGATTCCTACTGAAGGAAATAAAAATAGGAAATTGGAACCATTTCTAAGGGTGTCCAGATGTTGGACTTGGTAGAAAAAGACTACAAAACAACTATCATAAATATGTTCAAAGTAGCAAAAAAAGTTTCAATAATTAAAGGAAATTATGATGATGATGACATATTAGATAATTTCAATATAAAGAAATTTATTTTTCACAAAAATTTTGGAGTTGAAAGTATAATAACTGACTCAGTTACTAAATCTGATTCTAGAAAAGAAAGATACAATATTCTTTCATTAATTCTTCTATAAAATTTATTCCATGAGGTTAGTATTACCAAATACAAACAAAGACACACAAGAAAATAAATGACAGGCTAATATGAACACAGAAGTAAAAATTTCTCTACAAAATATTAACATCCCAAATCCAGTACTGAATAATGATGATTATACACCATGACCAGGTCAGATTCATCCCAGAATTATGAAGCTATTTCAACACCTCAAGATTGATTAATGTAATATGCCCATTAGACCAGGGTTTCCCCAACTGCCAGGCCAGGTACCAGTACAGGTACAGGCCTGTTAGGAACAGGGTCACACAGCAGAAGGTCAGTGGCAGGCAAGCAAAGCTTCACCTAAGCTCCACCTCCTAGCTCCCCTGTCTTGCCTGACCCCTGGCCCATGGAAAAATTGTCTTCCATGAAACTGGTCCCTGGTACCAAAAAGGTTGGGAACCACTGTATCAGATAAGGGACAAAAATCACATTACCATCTCAATAAATGCAGAAAAGGCATCTGATAAAAATTCAATGTATTGTTGTGGACCGCTCTGCCTGGTTTCAGGAATTGTAGCTCTCTGCCCCTCGTGGCTTGAGAATGAGTGAGCCAACTACCTCTGGAATGCCAGTCGCAGGAGACAAAGCCTGTCTCTGGTAGCAAACACTGCCTCAGTTCCTCTCCCTGCCCCCAGAGCTTGGTTGGAAGTCAATGACGGGTAAGACCCCTCACAGCAGGGGCAACCTAAGGCAGACTCTATCACCTGGGAGGCCTTCATGGAAGGACTCGGGGGGCTGCAACAAAAAGCAATAGACTCTCACCCCCCCCCCCGGATTTGACATAGCCCAAGTCCCCATGTACTCTAGGAGAAGCGCTTCCTGGCTCTAATCCCCTTAAGCCTGAATACCTGATGGGGAGAGGTGCAGCTCATTGCCTGGCCAGAGTGTGCCCTGGGGAAAAATCCAGCATCACAAAGACTTGCTAATAAACCTGTGAAATCTGCTCTGCTAAGAGTGTTTTCATTCATATGATAAGGGTTGGAGAGGAAATAAGTATGTCTCCCAAAGTTTCTGCAACTCTCTTCCTGACAGACACTGACTCTGAAGCCCTCAGATCTCTTTGAAATGTTATCTACTGTTTGATCCTTGCCACACTGTATTCCTGTGTATTACAACCCAATAAAAGGCTATGGAAGAGGGCACTTGGGGCCTTTTCTCCTCAGAGAAATCAGCCATCTCTCCTCTCCAAGCAGATCACATCATATCTCTATCATATTCATTCTCATCCATGGCACCGGGGGGACCTCGAGAAAGTAGTCGCCCCCACAACATATTCATAATTTAAAGTCGCACCCAAGTAGGAAAAGAAGGGAACCTTCTCCAACTTGATAAAGAACAATCAGGAAAACCTGCAGCTAACATGAAACTAGACTTTCCTTTCCCTCTGTGTCTTGGTGCACGGCAAGACTGTGGCTGTCAGTTTGCGGTCACCACTTCTATTGAACGTTGTACTGGAGGTTCCAGCCAGCGCAATGAAGCTGATAATAGTCATAATAATTGGAAGAAGTAAACAGGCAAAAAGTAAAACTATAAAATTTTGTCATCTATAGATAATAAAATCTTGTACAAAATCCTAAGGCATCCACAGAAGTACTGCTAGAATAAACAAAGTCAGCAGGTTCATAAAATATGAGATTAAGTGATAATTCACTGTGTTAGTATATTAACAATGTGCAATCAGAAAGGGATATTAGAAATAGATCCTATTCACAATGGTATCCAAAACAAGAATAAAATATTTAGGAATAAATTTAACAAAAGAAGTATAAGACTAGTGTACTGAAAACTACAGCCACTTTGGGAGACAGTTTGGCAGTTTGTTAAAAAGTAAAACAATAAACTTACCATACAACCCAACAATTTTATTCCTACCTCAGGGAAACATCATATCTCTATCATATTCACAGGCTCACATGAAAGCTCATACACGAACGGGCATAAGCAGTATCCCTTGTGGCGACTGAAAAGTGGCAACAATTCAAACACCTACCAGCCAGAGAATGAATGAAGGACCACGTATATCCATTCTATGGAATACCATTCAGCAGTAATCTAAAAAAACTAACTACTGATCCATGCTATTTTACAACATGCTCAAAATTTATGCAAAAAGTAAAAAATATTACATATATCATGTTTAGAACAAAAAAACTGTAGAACTAGGCAGCGGCTCAATGACGACTGTGGAAACAGACAGAAGCAGCTCACTGATGCTAGAGGTGGGGGCAGAAACTGACCACAAATAGGCACGAAGGATCTTTTCGATTTGGGAAAAATGTTCTAACACTGGATTATACCAATGACTACACCATTCTATAAATTGACTAACATTATTCATTTTATACTTAAAACAGGTAAATTTTATGGTATATAAATTTTACTTCAGTAATGCTATTAAAATAAATGAATATAGATTTGACAGATAAATTTAAAATTAAGTGACTAGAAGTACAATTTATGCCACTTATAAATAATATCTATTGAAATTACGTACAGAAATCCAAACCAGCTTCTATCATTCCTTGATCTCTCTTACAGAGGGGGAATGATTCAATTGGTCTTCCATCAATTCAAATTATGATTTAGAGGAGGTTTGAGAACAGAACTGGATAAAGAAGACAAGTGAGACAAGAGGCTTTAAAGAGCAACTAAAAAACTATGACATAATAATAAGATCAAGATCTCACGTGTGTAACTGAGCACTAAATTTCATGTCACTCTACATAAACAACATGAAAAGCAGATGATACATGGGTGAAACTATGAATGTTGACATCTTTGAGTCCTAATATTAACATAAAAAATGGGTGACTAGTTCTAAAAGTCAGAAAATACTTAAAAATATGAAATACTCACATTTTGCATCTTTTCTCTGTCCCAACCAAGAAACTGATAAATTGTGAGGGTTTTGAAATCATTGTTGTCTCAGATAAAACATTACAGAAATCCTTTTCAAGCATTTACAATCATTTCTTACATCAAGAAGATAAATAAGATTGTTTGTCTTCTTTCTAAGGTTGAAATAAGCTGATAAAAGGCATGTTTTTTTCCTACTCTACACACATCCAAAGACAATAAGAATGTCTCTATTGAGGTTTATTAATACTGTGGTCACAACCCCAGAAACTTAAAATATTATTATTGCATTAGGCACTGGGGAGCCTGGGATACTTGGTCACTAAAATTTAATTGGCAGTGTTGTTGACCACGGAGTGTCAACAAGAGCAAAGGTTCCCTGAAAAGCAAACATCAGAAGCCAGCTGAAAAGGCCTCCTTATTAGTCACTCCAGTTCTCGAGGGATGTGCGTTGTTATGGAAACTGGAGTAAGGATGCATAAAATGAGGAGACTAGGAAACCTTGTCTTCATGGTTTGGGAGGTCACCTATAAACTCAATCTAAAACATTTCTTCTTTGAGTTATGCCTAAAATCAGCCTGATCTCCTGTTGTTATCAAGTTCAAAGTTAGTCCACCAAGGTTCTAGGAGCCAGTCTGATCTCCATTTTTGCTTTTGTTTAGCCAGGAGTTTTGCAGAGCCTGTTACCTGAACAAGTTTGAGGGATTACAAGGATCTTCAACACTAGAGCTTGATTCCTATTTTTATAAATAAAAGATAGCATCATCTTGTTCTTCAAAATTAAACTGGAAGGCAATGAGATTTTTAAAAGGTATTCTTAATCCCATTGAGTTTAAGGCAGGAAGGGGGCTGTCAGCATAGACCAAACTTTTAAAGTAATTCTGCAACCAGAATAAAATAAGCCTTCCTGGTTGCTGTTCTGTGTCTTAAAGGTCCAGAACTCAAAGCTACGCCATCAGTGCCACAAGCAGCCAGAAGCTTGGAATGGGCTCATGGTGCATCTGTCTGTCATAAAGACTCGGGTCTCTCAATGACAGTGTCTCCCCTCAACACAAGAGGCGCAAACCTCTCTGCTCCCTGAGCACCCTTCTAGATTATATGTAGTCCATACTTTCATGACCATTCAGAAATGATTTACTTATTTTTTTCACTATAGAAGATTACAGCCTGGTGTTTTATTTGCTTTCTGGATGTTGCTGTTGGTGTGATTATTGCTTTAGAAATCACCTCTTTCTCAAATCATGAAGCTAGCTATCATGCACAGAACAATAGGTCTCTACATTCATGTCAATCTTCTTGGCTACCTGGGAAAAAGGATGCTCTAGTGAAAAGAGTTTTGAGGTCAGTAGGCTTAGAAAAAGTCTAGACTTTGTCACTAACCAGCTATGAACATGGGAGCAATGTGTTTAATCTCACTCTGGCCCTTTAAAGGGTGGTGATGGCAACATCTATCAAGAGGGCTGGAGAGATGGTTTAAAGAAATAACTTAAAGAAGCTACTTATGACAGAACCTGACTGAGAGAGTACATTCAATAAAACAAAGAAAGGGGCATTTTCCACATTAAATATGGGTGTTTGATCTTGGGAAGTTCCTGGCTCCTGTAATTCGGTTTATGGGTTACAGGAAAATTAACACTGTAGAAAATGGCATGATATTGAGACTTTTCCAGTTCTTACTGTCAGTTCTACTGGGGGAGGGATGAGCAAAGGACAAGCAGTCTACCACCTGTTTCTGCCAATGAAGTCCTATTAGAACACAACAAGCACACCCAGTCCTTCACATACTGTCTATGGCACCCCGTGTGCTGCAAAGGCAGAGTTCAGTAGTTGTGATGGAAACTGCATGGCCTGTAAAGCCAAAAATATTTACTACAATGTTTACTGGCCCCTCCTGAAACCTGGTCTCACTATACAGACGCATTCAGCAGAACCAACATCTGAACCTACATAGCCTTATAGATCAACTCAAGTTTAGTCACTCAGCTCAATCAAGAAATTATGAGTAGGTTAAAAAAAAACTGTGGCTTTTAACTACCCAGCCTCTGGCAAAAATTCCAGAAGACTATGGCACGGTTATGGTCCCCTGGAACTTCATAGACATCCTACATTTTAACTAGAGGGGGCAGGAGGGAATTGAAAGTAAAATAAAGCTTCCTTAATATATTGGCCAACTGGAATTATCAATATCAGGTAATTCTTAGAACAACGAGTTTATTCTTAAAAAGACTTGTTACTTGAGTGACATCTAGTATCAAAAAGTCACAGAAATGTAATCTCATAGGCACTGGAAGTCACTTTTCATGCGTGTCTGTTTTAAAGTTCAAACAATTAACACTGAGCACAAGTGACAGAGACTCATGGAAGATGACAGTCTACCAGGCTTTCTCCACTGGGATTCCATGGGAGGATTAAACCTGATGGCCCCAGACACGCATCACACATAATGAATTAACTCCTCCGTGCACCTGGAACAGTACTACTCTACTTAGGAGAACTGAGAAAAGAGGAGCTCACTTGTTTTCTGTATGCCTTTATTCTCTCACTGAAGCCCAGAAGATAAAAGCTGGTAGATGCAGGGTTGAGGGACTATGATTTAGTCACATTTTCTTGACAAAAACCTGTAAATGCCCTATTCCCTGTCCTAAGCTCAGATCACTAAGAAATACCTATGAGATATGAATTAGAGCATCAGACTAGAATGAGAGGTTACAAAGAAGCCACAGAAGAATCGTAGCTCCAGAGTCAGGCACCAACTAACGGTGAGACTTTGGGAAACAAAATGCAATAATGCTTTCTAAGTGCTTATGATTTAATAGGGGCTCAGTAAATGATAACGGTCGTTATTTTTTTCTGCTATCACATACAGTTCTTAAAGTTCTCTAACAGAAAGGACCACATGGCCTTAAATGAACCAACCAACCCTAATGGCCAACCAGAGAGCAGGATTTCTAGAAGCTGGAAAGCGGATTGAAAATGGAGAAAGTTCTTGGGAATTTTCTTTAGATTTTCAGTAAGTTTACAGAGTCTAATAATTCAAAGATTTAAATACTAAAGAATGACTAAGTGCTCTAAGAATCACTATTCTGAGCATCCCCCACTTAAAAAATAATGCAATTTGATAATGCCTGAATTTTTTTAAGTAATGATTCAAATCTTAATAAAAGGACAAAAGCAAGCACAGAGAATTGTTGATAAAGTTAGGAGAGTTTTTATCCTTAAAAATGAATTTACTGGTAATAGGAAAATGCAAATAAAATTACAATGAGAGAAATATTTTTACAAGGAGAGTACTTATTGGTAGGAAGTAAAAATAAATAATAAATATCCATTGTTGCCAATGGTATAAACACTCTCACGCTAACAGAAGTAAAAATTGGTAGTGCCTTTGTAGGGGGTAATTTGACATTTATTTTATGTGCATCTCCTTGCACTTAGTAATTCCCTTTCTGTGAATATATGCTACAGAATTCTGATTATATACAAAGATCCATGCTCAAAAATATTATTGCCTTCTTTTTTGCTCTTACCAATGTAAACATTTCATCAATAGGGAAATGCATACATTAATTATGATTGTGCTATGTATGGATGCAGTACAATCCTTTAAAATCATAAAAGAACTTCCATATGCTGACTTGGAAAGTGGTCCCAGATACACTGTTAATTAAAAGGAGAGAGAGGTAAGCAAATTCCAAAACAATCTCCAGAGTATAACATTTATGTAAACATTCTTCATGTGGATAGTGTGCACATGGGTACACATACAAGATTCCAAATGCATACCCTGGCTGGTGTAGCTCAGTGCATTGAGTGTGGGCTTGCAAACCAAACAACCACGGTTCGACTCCCAGCCAGGCACAAGCCTGGGTTGCAGGCCAGTTCCCAGCATGGGACACATGAGAGGCAACCACACATTGATATTTCTCTCCCTCTCTCCTTTCCTTCCCCTCTAAAGATAAATAAATAAAATCTTTAAAAAAAAAAAAAGATTCCAAATGCAAAGAAAAACATGTGGCAAGACAGATACCAAACTGATGTCAGGAGTTCTCTCTGGAAACAGAGATGAGATTGGGAGAAGGGAATAGGGAAATTAACAGTTCTCACACTCTGCTTAGTCATTATTTTTAAATAACTTTAAATTATTTAAAAGTTTCATCAAGATACACTACTTTTGTGATTAAAAGCACTTTAAATAATTGCTAATAGAGTTGATATTTACCTATCTGACTTGGTCAAGACAGAACCCAAGAAGCTTAATCTAACAATCAAGTCTTCTATCAATATAAATTAGTTAGGTAGAAAAATCAGTATTAACTTTCGAAATTAATGGAAACAATAATAAATATGTTCGGAGAAATAGAAGAGCCGAGAAGTAAATAGCCTCTACTGAAATCCAGCAAACATTCACTTAGTACTAGCAATGCTGCGATTACTGTGAGTTGCTTGGCATTGAGAAGTTGTTAAAACAGATCAGACCCTGGTCTTGGGGAATTCTCAGTCTAGAGGAAGCATTTGACATGCGGGCGAATGGTTCCAATACCCTGAAATAAACGCCATGATTGAAGCATCTAGAGCTGTAAGAACAGGGAAAAGGGGTCCCAGGAAGGAAGTCCAGATAATATTTGCTCCTAGACTCCAGGGAATTACACTGTAGGAACTGAGACTCTTATCCCACTTACGGTAAACAAGCCAATTTAAATTTAAAATCAAAACAAAACTTAATAGACCATGCAGGCCTTAATTAGTTCTTCAAAACATTGTTTTTCTTAAGGAGTAGAAACATTCATATCCATGTCAGAAAGTAAAATAAAAGTTACACTTTAGTTTACTATAAAAAATTTAAATATTCAAGGTACTATTTTTTTTTTAATTTCTTGCTAAGTTCCCAATGATAATCACCATGGAACATTAGTCCATCATTTATAGTTTACAAAGCATCTACATGTACACCACTTCATTTCCTCCTACAATTTTTGTGTTAGATCAGAGGAATTTTTCCCATGAAATGGATTAGAGAGTGGAGGTTCTGAGAGGTTATAAAGGACTGTCCCTAGCCAGATGACATTCTGCAAAAAATGGGGCATTTTTCTTCATCTGGAAGAAGATTCTAGATTTGCAAATACAATATTTAATAATTAGAGAAAATATAACAAAGTGTTCCTTTTTTCTCCACAATTAACAGCAGGAATCTTTCATACCATGCTGATGTGATTACAGTAATTATTGTGGTAACAAGAATAGAACATACTGTAAGGAAATAGAAAAATAGCACTCTCAACTTTCCTTAGAATTCCCAGAACTGCTCAAAATGGCAGATTTCTCCCTGTATGATTGACAACTCCTGTATCCAAACTTCCTTTGATTATCTTATCACTTTTAATCCTTTTTGGAGGCATATATCCATGCATCCTCAGTAATAACTTCACTTAGAAAAATACTTTTATATTTTGTATATCCTAGAGCTTATTCCAAAAATCTCTGCCTAGGTGCATAGTTGATTATTGGGCTGGGTACTTAAGTGCTGATCTTTGGACACTTTGGACAAAAGAGAAATTAATTCATATTCACATGATCTCACTTTTCCTTGCTTTGGAATAGGTGGTGGACTTCTAAGTCCTTCACTGGAACTGAAAGATAAAGGTTGCATTTTTGTTATATCCCCAAAAGCATTCCCTTCCAAATTAAAACAAAAACAAAAACAAAATAAAACTGGTCAACAGTCGTAATTCATTACTATTTTTATTAGTTTGGTTTAAATTTAAACCTATAAAATAAAAAATAGCTTTTCCCAAAGTAAGATGAACTAAAATGAGCCATTGAAGCATGATCTTGGCTTTGATGCACACATCTTCAAATTTTTCACACTTTTTCTATATCTGCTGTGCTAAGAGCCCCTTTTTTCCTGCTTAACATTCAGAATGAAGCAGTGTACACGTCTACAGACCGATCTGTAGAAAAATAAAAGTCATGAAAGAGAGTCAGATTTGAATAATAAGAGTAGACTAGACATGAGAATAGAATAGGCCTAGGCAGCTGCAAATCTCCATCTTAAAATTACTTACTATTGTCGCGAATAATAGGACATCAAAAGGATAAATTCAAAACTCAAATTAGTTCGTCCTCCCAGGAGAGACTGCCTGCCTGATCCTGATCCGCCTTTCATGCGCCGTTCTCACTCACACTTACAATTTCAAGGGCTAGAATGTCATTCCAGTATGCAAAGGAGTGTTGGCATTAATGAGAGTTATATTTAGAAATCCTTCCACTGTGAGACAGAATATAATATTAAACTTATGAATGTTAAGGTCATGACAAGGACCTATTGACAAGGTAAAGTTTCAAAACTATGTAAATTAGCTACTTGGGTAATCACAGGCTCCACTAATCTTCTGCTCAAATTAAAAGGGACACATTTATTCATTCTTTGCACAACTAAGGATCTGTCAGAATAGAGCTACATTATTTTCTGCTACAAACAATTCCACTGACATAAAATTGAAGGTCTATTTCTCCTTCGTACCGCATGGCTGCCATTCCCAGTCAACTTGCTCCTCGGTGCTTTCATCTCAATATTGCTGGTCACTCTGACAGTTGAAAAAAAAAACAGTTCTAGAGTGTGTTGCACTAGCGATTTGTTATTTCTGCCTTGAAGGAACTTTCTCACTATTTCACAACTCATCGGATAAAACAGGCCCTATGACCCCATCCAGCCATAATGGGCAGCAAAATGCTCTCTCTCCAGATACCTAAATAAAGAGATTATGACCACAGCAGTGATCCCAATAACAGAAGTCTCTGCCCTGAGAAACTTATTTGTGAAGGGAGTCACACAAAAACAAATAAATAAGGTGGTAACTTCCCGCTGGGAGAGACAACCAATGACATGTGAAAGAGTAACAGGAGGAAAGAGAGATGCAGGTCCATTTTCGATAAAGTGGTTAGTAGACAGCAGGCATGTTTTGAGATCTTTGCCCTTCCAAGTCCACTCTCCTTCCTCTTCCATCCTGCTCTATGTTCTTAGAAGTTGAGCAGAAAAATATCCACCCAAAATGGGACTACAGGCTTCTAGGAAACGTCACCCCAAAATAGGCCACTCGGGTTTATTGACAACATTGAGCTATGGGTACTTGAAAAACAGCAGATACAGAAAGAGGCTTTCTCTGAAAGATCTGCCTAAAGACAGATCTCCAAAAGGACCTAAACTGTCATAGTCCATGGACTTCCATCAACCACGGAAGACTGACTTTGACCACAGAAGACACTGAAAGTTGACACCACACCCAGACAAACTCAATCACAGACCGTCATATCTCCCATCCGTTCTTCTAAGGGCCCATCATCCTTCCTGAAAATCATTTACTCTCCTGTAAGAGGCCTACATCCTCCTTCCCTTCTCCCTATTAAGATGGTATGGAAGTCTGAATTCTAAGACACCTTTGGGAGTTCCTCATTTTTCCTGGGTATCTTGTATGTATATATAAGGTGTACATGTTAATAAACTTCTGAGGGGGTTGTTTGTTTGTTTGTTTGTTTGTTTAATTAATCTCTTTTATTACAGAGGTCTTGGCTACAAACTCAGAAGAGTAAAGGGAAAGTTATGTTTCCTCCCCTACACAGATAGGGACTTCTTTCCCACTGGCTTCCAGTTAGGTTCCACCACTGGGAAGCCCAGGACAAAATCAGAGGGAGGCAGGAGAGTGAAGTCCTTGCTCCTTTTGGGAGAGAATGCTGTTGGCTGGATGCATTCCACAATCACAGTTACAACTCCCCTCCCGTGGCCCTCACCACACCCATTCTCTCTGTCCAGAGTGGTGTCCAAACCCTCCCCAGTTCCTTCAGGCTTAAGAGTGGTGACTCCCTACTGTTCCCAGCCCCAGGGTACTTTGCTGTCCATGGTGGTTCCCCTCACTGCTCTCAAGGGAATTGTGTCTTCCTAAAAGTCATAAATGAGGACACAGTAAGAAGGCAGCCCTCTGCAAACCAGGAGGAGAGCCCTCGCCACGACCCCATGCTGGCAACCTGACCTCAAACTTCTAGCCCGTGAGACACTAAATTTCATCCAGTCTACTGTATTGTTGTGCCATCCTGGGAAGGCTGAGACACTAGGGACTAAAATAATCCCTTTTATTCAACTCCTTTCAAATTATCCAATGTGAGTATGCCGCTTTTTTTCCTGATAAGATCCTTATGAATGCAAATACATATTTTTATTTCTCATTTGTTTGCACCTACAACTTCTCTTGTACTTATTAATTTCCTATGTACGTGACAGCATAATTATGACTTAGAAAATTAGAACAAACTTTTGCTCAAAAAGGCTAAATATTTAAGTAAATATTCCATTTATGTTTTACTGAAGGCACTGTAAAAAGAAGAAGAAGGCACAATAAAGCATAATCAGTCAGAGGAAAGGACCGGAGGATCAGGCAAACTTGGGGTTCAATCCCATCTCTGCATGGAGTAGGTGAGTTACTTGGCCAAGTTACTGCTCTAATCTTGTGCTCCTCACCTGTCGAATAACAATCACCATTTGATTTATTATAACCAAAGTGGATATGACAAGGCTGCAGTAACAGCCCAAAGTGAAACAGTGAAAATGATTACTCTTACTACTGATTATTACTAACTACTCTCACTAAAAGTCCTTTTCTGATACTGCGAATTTTGGAAGCTTTCTGAAAATTGAGCACATCCAGCCACCACAGCCTCACAGCCTGCGGGGTTTCCCATTAAGGAGAATGGATTAATGACCATCGACAGGCTCCCAGGCATCTCAAACTAAGGCCAGGAGCCATCCAGCATTTTGCCTGCAGAACATTATCTTTAGAGGGGAAACTAATCAAAGCCTTATTACCTTTAATGAAGTTTTCATATGAAATGCAGGACACAATATAATTTACTCTAATTACTTTTTTATGCTTAGAATAAGTCGTTTGACTAATTATTTGTTCTGTCTGTACATTCTCTCTGTATCCCTTTTCTTGCCCGCTGCCACATCAGGTATAGACATGACTTATGCAGAGAGCTGCAAAATACTAACAAGCATTAGCCCCCTACCTCAGCAACTAACATAAGGCTTAGTCACAGAAACCATCACTTAATTTTTCTTTAATAACCTGCATTTTCTATGGCTCAGGCAATAACATCTTACCAGAGAGGCAAACCAGGCTCTGAAGTCTGCACACATCAGGAGCCTTTGCAATAGAAAAAAATATATATTTCAGCAGGCAGATTCAATCATTACAAGTCTGAAAACCAATAATTTATGCAACAAGGTTATGCAAGAAAGAATTTTTAGCTGTTTAAATTCAATGTCTAAAAATAATTTCTAATAAATTACTACTTACACAGGTCTTTGAAAAATACATAATCAGCCTATACTTCCAAAATGAAAGTGTTGAACAAATGCTTTATATGACCTTGATCAACTTTCTTAATCTCTCTAGTTTTTAGATCCCTTATTAAAATGGGGGGACTAATAGTTCATAGGGCAATAATATCAAGTCTGGAATCTACACTGAGGTTATACAAATGTACTTTTGGCTATCTTTTTTTTGCATTTTTGAAAGTTTTTATAATACAAAGATTAGCATGCTACTTTATTCTCTTTTATCTCACCCCTGTCTTCATCCAGCAAGCAGTAACACTCAATATATTTTTTTAAATATTCTTCTATGTAACAGGAAACAACAGTCAAAAAAAATCTTCAGCCACCTCATTGGTGAGTATTTATACTCTCTTTGAGTGGCTGAGATCACATGTAATAGCCCAGGCTGTTAATGAAGCGACTAAGCCAGCTGATCTAACAACAATAATAATGGTCACATCAGCAAATTACCATGGACACCAACCATGATCTACAGCCTCTATATATATTTAAGTCTCACGTCTCTTAATGTAGCTCTCTTAACATTCCAGTAATCTAGATACTATCATCATCCCTGTTTTTCAGGTGAGAAAACAACATAAACAGGATTAACCAGCTCACCGAGAATTTCATAGGATACACAGAAGAGTACGTACTCGTGCCCAGACAGTCTTGAGTCTAGAGCCTGTGTCCTCAAGTCTGAGGTCACAAACTCCAGTGCTTCTGAAGTCCAGGCAAAGTGGGAGGGACCAGGTAGGGGCTGTGACAAACTCTGCACTTGCTCCGTGCTTCTTGGCCAATACTGCCATGAGTTTGGGATATTTCGAGAAAAGCCAGAAATATGGATTTTCATTTTGTATGAAATGCCCTGGTTGCTTGTTCATTTCTTTGACTCTTTGTTTTCACTGGTGACATTCCTTTTTTAAAATGCAGTGCTGCCAAGAAGTAAAAATGTTAAAAGAATGACTTTGGCCCAGAGCTGCCAGTTTGCAATCTATAACAAAACAATCAAAGCCCCTTGGCATTGCTGCATTAAGAACTACATTAAGAATTTCCAAGAAATTCTTTTTGCGGGACTCATAATCCAAGCTATTGGTTCAATTATTGGTCACTGCATCCTGAGGGCAAGGAGACACTGAAGACAGATCTCTGTAGATTGGTAGATGGCTACTTGAATAAGCAAGGGAACTTACAAGCAAAGCTTGTCCTGGCGGCCACAAGACGAGTAGATCTGTGTACTCACCTGCCAGAATATTATAAGTTTATGGAGAGGCATTAACTGGCTCAGTCACATATGTATGTCCAGATGGTCTCAATAGCAAATTGCTCTCTCAAGATAGCATCCTTGAAAGAGCTTCGGCTGTGGGAACAGTGGGCCGAACAGGCATTCCAAGGACAGGGGTGTGGGTAAGGAGCCTCTGACTGACGGGGTCCAGCTCACAGGGCGACAGCAGTCACATCCGCTCGATGACCTTCTCCAACATGAAACAGGAGTTGAAGTATTTACTCCTATCCACAGTTCCCCGTTCAGTGATCATTCTGAAACTAGAAACTCCTATCATGCCAAAACACCAGGTGGGTAACAGTTTTTGTGGAATGCACATGAAACTTAGAGCATGCCTTAACTCTCAACCATTTCACCAAGTTTCTGTGTCACCTGTGCACAGAGGAGACACTGAATACAGAGGGGCAATGTTAACGAGGAAAAATCTCTCCCTAACCTCTGTCCCCACCCAGCTCCACCTTACTGACTTTCAAGAAGGAAAGGCAGATAGGAAACAAATAACAGCATCTACCTTTTCTGCTCAGTGCCCCCAACAGACAACACAGATGTACAGACGACTTTCCTATGTGCTGCCTTGTGCTTTTCCTATGAGCACCCAGTGTAAAACCAGACGTTTCTGAGGAGTTCACTGTCTGCACGTTCTGTGCTCTGCTCTCTGTCTAGTAGCACTCCCCTTTCTTCACCTTAAAACTAGGCTCAGCTCCTCACTGACAGGGCTTATCCAGAACCAGAGTAAAAGGGCAAAAGTTTGTTGTGAAGAAGAAAGAAATGAGGAGGATTACAACTAACTTCAAAACAAAACAAAAAAAGAAAGAAAAAACAGAACTGCCAGAAAATCAACTTGTATGGAAGTCAGACAATCGAGAATTTAAAGAAGCCAGACAGGCAGGAGGGCTGGAGAAGGAGCTGGGGTGGAAAGGACCTGGTGTGGCAGCAGTGAGGTGGTAGCAGCTGGCAGAATGGGTAGCCCAACATTCACATGTGGTAAGTAAAAATCATGAGAGATATCCTTGGAGCAAGTGATTCCAGTCCCAGGTCAGACTGCGCAGCCTTGGTTCTAGCCCCAGGAAAATACAGCCTCATAGCTTCTGGCTGTAAAAAATACTGGGGGGTTGGGGCAGTGGAAGAAATTGCCAGTGTCTCAGGAGAGTCCACTTAAAGGGCCCACAAGGTCCTGGAATGTACACAAACCCACCCACTCTGGGAACCACCACAAGGGCGACAGCTAGAAGGTTGACAATTGCATAGGGGAAGTGGGTGAACTGACTGGAAATGGAACAAGTGCCAAGCAAGCCTCCAGCAGACAGGCAGTGGTATTGTCCCCTCTCTGTCCCCTCCCCCCCACACACACCACAAAGCAGTGAAGCTGGCAAATACCTAAGGCTCTTCCCCCTACAACTTCACAGGTATGCAAAGACAGAGAGTCAAAGCAGCTCTATCTAATACATAGAAACAAACATGGGGGGGGGGGGCTCCCAAACTGAGGAAGCAAAGAAACATGGCCCAAATGAAAGAACAGAAAAACAAGGAAAAGAACTAAACAAAATGGAGATAGCCAACCTATCAGATGTGGAGTTCAAAACACTAGTGATGAGTACAGCAAAAAAACAGGGGAAGAAATGAAGGTTATACTAAGTGAAATAAAGAAAAATCCCCAGGGAACCAACAGTGAAGGGAAGGAAACCAGGGTTCAAATCAATGTTTTGGGACATAAGGAAGGAATAAGCATTCAATCAGAAGAGAATGAAGAGACAAGAATTTTTTTAAAAAATGAGGAGAGTATAAGAAGACTCTGGGACATCTCCAAAAATGCCAACATCTGAATCATAGGGATGCCAGAAGGAGAAGAGGAAAACAAGAAACTGAACATTTATTTGAAAAAATAATGAAAGAAAACATCCCTAATTTGGTGAAGGAAACAGACATACAAGTCCAGGAAGCACAGAGAGTCCCGAACAAGTCATTGTGTATAATGCACACCCACATTTCTGTGCACATTATACATAGGGTTATTATACCCATGGTATGTAATTATTATACCCACATATAATGTGCATCCTTATTTTTCCCTCAAACATTTGGGCAAAAAAATGTGCATTATACACAGCAAAACAGGGTGGTCCCATGACCCATGGACACGTGCTAAGGGAGGGGGGATTGCAGGAGGGAAGAGGGGTTCCAGGCAGAGGGGCTCAAAGGGGTGGGGGGGCTGAGACAAATGTAATAGCATAGTTAATAAAATACACTTACAAAAAGAAAAGAAAAAATTATTTAAACCAACTTTCAGAGCAGAGATGGACACCTCCCTATCCTGAACTCCCACCACTAGCTCACCAAGAAAACTTGATCTATTCCTCACGACTTTATCGTGTGTCCCTGCATCAGAGTCACCTGGGGAGGGTAGTTAAAAAGCAGGTTCCTGGGCTCTGGTCCAGCCCTAATGAATCCACATCTCTAAGGTGGGCACCAGAAATTTGCAATTTTAATTACACCCCCATAGAGAGTTTCAACCAGTTCTTTGGGAAAAACCACTGAATTTGATGATTCAGAAAAGCAGCAAGGCAGAGTCTAAAAACGTCTACCAGATAGGCAAATTAAAAAAAAAATTAAAGTAACAACCCAAGAAGGAGCATTTGCTGTCAGACTCATACAATTTTTAATTGTTTTAGAATAATAATTATCGATAATCATCTGAAGGAAATCTAGTCCATTTATTTTACTTGTTTTGACATCTGCAGATAATGACAAGCTACAGGGGAAAACAGGTTTAAGAATTGTAGCCATTAGTTAATTTGTGACTGATTATTTAAAAATAATATACGCAGCACTGCTCTTCTCCCGAGGGGACAGTTACAAATTGCCATGGCTTTTGCTGTTGCCGCCACCACTGTTGATGTCACTGTTGTTTGTTCGAGAACTGCAGCCTGCACATGTGGGTGAATATTAACATTGCGTGCCATTTGCCAGGTCACCAGAGCCACCCCAGTCGCCTTCCGCCAGCAGGACAGGATGCACAGGGAGTCAGGACTTTGAAGGGACCCACAGATGGAAATGCAACCCGGGAAACAGTTGCATCTAGAAATGTCTTCTTCCCTTCCCACAATTCCCTGCTTTTGTTCCATTGGCCAAATCCCACCTACTTCCAGCTCACTTGAACACACACACTCACTCAACATGTCTGGCAACACCTCCTCTACCTCCTCTCCTAAACTGAAACCTGCCTTTTCCTTGGAAATGAGCATACTGAGCCATTAAATGTATAAAGATCCTGGCGATGTCATCTTTTTCCCGCCAACTCAACCTTAATCTCATCATCCCAGTATCTTAGTAACTAGACATAGGTCAGTCTCAATCTCCATATTGCTATTTCCTCCACTGTTGCACCGAGTCCTTTCAAGGACTCTTCCTTCCTTTTAACTTCCTCCATCTAGTTACACCATCCTCTTCTGATCCTGCTCTTTGTTTTCTAACCTTTGGGGAAACCCCAAGCTGTCCCAACAGTCCTGTCCTTTCTCATCCCTCTGAGAGACCAAGCATGGACTGGACCCCAGACTCAACTACTTTATCTCCTCAAGCTGCTGCTTCAGCTGCATCTCTTGATTTAAGTTTCACCTACAGGCCCAGATACAGGGCTTCCAGCATTGTGGTAAGTTTCCTAGAACATGACTGACATTTTCTCTGCGTCCCCAAAGCTGGCAAAGTGGGAGGACATAGTGATTGGGAATGTGGTGCCAAGTCTGGGCTTTGCCACTTACCACTTCTGAGGTTCAGGACAAGCTATTCAACCTTTCTGGGCCTCAGTTTTTTTTACTCATAAAATGATGACAATAATATCATCTATTTAATAAGGTTGTTATGAGAATGGGAAAAAAACCTCCTGGGTATAATTTAAAGTGGTTGGTGGTAAGAAAGACCCCACCTCAGACTGGAATAAAAAACCTAACTGCTTTATTAGCTCACTTATCTCAAATTCTACAGAAAATGTACGTTTCAGGTTTGGTTTGACCCAGTGGTTCAGTTACAGGATCAAGGACCTATTTCTTTCTTTCTCCCTCTGCTCTTCCTTCTAATAGATCAGATTGAGTGTAAGGCTGGTTCTCCCGCATGGTCAAGAGAGGCTACCATTGGGTTATATGATTCCCCATCCAAAACAAAAGAGATGAACAGATCATGTCCAAATGAAATGATCATTTCAAAAAGCTCTTCCAGAATAGCAAATAATTTTTCCAGACAGTCCCAGAAAACTACTCATGTTCCATTGTCCAGATGTGATTAATAAGTCCATTCCTGAACCATTGCCTGGAACAGGAAAATCCCTAATCAGTTCAGACCTGCTCAAAGGAACCAATTACTACAACACACAAGAGGGGGTTGCAAGCCCTGTAAAATATCTTTCTGCCCATACACTAGATAGTAAGTGTGAGATGGGAAAAGAGAGGGGAATGGATGTTGAGGAGATGACCTAACACCCATCGTGGGGAATCAAGTCCTTAGCAAATAATTGGGGCACTTAGTGAAGACAGTAGTAATATTATTACATTCTATTGCCATTTTACCTTTGTTGATTACTTCTCATTCTTCTTTGTATTATTAGGTCTTATTTACATGATTGCCTCTCTATGCTCTCCTGTTCTCAAACTTGTAACATCCCTAAGGCAGTACGCTTTCCTGACCTTTTCACCCCCATCATGCACCACCCGCTGCTCTCTACCTAGCACAGTGCATGAGAACACAGCTTCAGCAAATGCTGTTTGAATACGTGAATACTCTACAAATAGGTCTCTCTCTCTCTGGCAGGAATTAGAGCTTATGCAATGCTCTCATGCCCTTTGGTAAGAACAACTTAATACATTTTTAAAACATTCTTTCTTACACCAAATAAAATACTAATCTACTATTGATTGCACAGGTACAGAGAGTGAATATGTCTTTGGTATTTTCTAAATGATCAGTAAAAGATCATTCTTTATCACACTTGCATGCAATTTATTCTTTTTTTAGTGTTCTTTCATGATAATGTTGAAGTAGATAATTCCATTTGACCAGACTGCATGCACTACAAAAAAATACTATTATACACATGATTTGGGGGGTGGAGGGGTGTGTACCCTCACAATGAAAGCTAAGAAATCTTCAAATCAGTGCATTGTGCCAGGAAGGATAGTTCTCAAAAACACAAATTGCCAGAAAACACTCCAATATTATATAGTGTAAGGTTATAAGATATTTACACAGGAAAAGACTTTCCTGTTAAGACTAATTTTCAAAATGTCCCATTTTCCATAAAACTTCAAATACTTTTTCATATACTTCCAATTTAAACCAATGTGAAGAGATATATGCCTTATAACATTACTTTCAATCAAGTTTATTTTAATGATTTTGAGAAATAGGCAACATTGGCAATTCTATAATAACTAGCAAATGGGTGGCTATAAGTTTTAGGTAGACATGGTAAATGCCTCTGTATAGAAGGGGTTGTTTTAATTCTTTGCACCTCTTCGAAAGTCTGCAGGATTCCAAAATTGCATTACCTGAAAATTATCTGACTCTTTAAAAATATATTATTAAACTTGAAAATGTCTTTGAGAGAGGGAAGAAGTGTGGGAGGCTCTAAAACACTCTGGTGGTCTGAGAGCAAAAGGAGGGAAAACGTGAATTCCCTCATAAAGTCTGTGGCAGGGCATCACCTCTGCTTTGTCTGCAGAGACCATGCACTGAATGTCAAGAGTGGAATCTGATAAACGAGGAAAGCAAGAAATGTTTAGAGAATATAGACTATTCAGACTATCTGCCTGTCATGGAAAAGAAAAATACATGTTAAAATCACAATTAGAGTACGTGAACCCAAGGCAGGTAACACTACATCTGTGAAGTTGCCCATTTAACATCTAATAATCCAGTTGCATGACCAGCCATGCTTTTATATGCCTCTTAAAATATCCACTTTGGTTTCTCTCTGGCCATAAGCTTTTTCACAGTCCAAAACAAAGTACAGCCTCAGAAAATAATAAAATGACATGATGGATAGTTACTGCAGTGGACAGCAGTATATCCCCATAGAATTGAATGCCTGATCCAGCTCAATAAAGTAGATATTGTTACCTGAGGCCAAGATGTTAAATAATTTTTCTCAGTGCTTCTGAATATAGAGATTCAGGTCCCAAAGCTCCTGGCTACATTGTAATGTGAAGACTAACCAATAAATCCATTTCCCAAAGCAAAATCCTGCAGACAATCCTGCAGAGAAAGTGGGCACCACTGACCTCACACACCTGACTTGACAGCCAAAGGCTGTGCAATGTGAGTTATTCTATTACCGCTGTTGGATTTGGGTGATGAGTCACTCGGGTGAAGCTTTTGATGTTTTCTCAGTAATCAGCCTGCTTGAGGGAGCAGCTAAAGTTTGTTCAAAACCATACGGCCTGCAACCTCCACTCTGCCTTCTTGGGTGACCCTAAAGATAGAAACAGTTTAGGATGCAACCAATATAATAGAAAGAGCCCTAATCTCAGTAACATTTATAAAATGACCTCTTTTAGATGCTCGATGTCATGCATTATTGAAAAAGAAAAAAAAAAAGTAAGAGAAGGACTTCCGCCAAGATGGAGGCGTAGGTGGAAACACTTTGCTTCTTCACACAACCAAATCTAAAAACAATAAAGTTTTAACAACAATAAATGCAACCGAACCACAGAAAATCAAACAACACGGAGTCCGAAAACAACGAGCTGCTAGGCACATCAGAATTACATTAGCCAAGATTAACATGAAGGAGAGAATCCTAGAAGCAGCAAGAGATAAGGAGACAGTCACCTACAAAGGACTTCCCATCAGACTGTCAGCGGATTTCTCAAAAGAAACCTTACAGGCAAGAAGGGGCTGGAAAGAAGTATTCCAAGTCATGAAAGGCAAGGACCTCCATCCAAGATTGCTCTATCCAGCAAAGCTTTCATTTAGAGTGGAAGGGCAGATAAAGTGCTTCTCAGATAAGATCAAATTCAAAGAGTTCATCATCACCAAGCCCTTATTATATGAAATGTTAAAGGGACTTACCTAAGAAAAAGAAGATAAAAAAGATGAACAGTGAAAGAACAGCAAACTCACAGTTACTAACAACCACACCTAAAACAAAAGCAAACTAAGAGGACAGCTAGATCAGGAGTGAATCATAGAAATGAAGATCACATGGAGGGTTAGCAACAGGGGAGTAGGAGGAGGAGAAGGGAGGAGAAGGTACAGAAAATAAGTAGCATAGACGGTAGATAGAAAATAGGGGGGAGGGTAAGAATAGTAGGGGAAATATAGAATTTAAAGAACTTGAGACACGTGTTTGTGAACTAAAGGGGGGAATGGTGGGGGAGGGGTGTACAGGGTGGAGGGGAATGAAGGGGGGAATAGAACAAATGTAATGGTATAATCAATAAAATTAAAAAATACATTTAAAAAAAGTAAGAGAAAAATTAAATGTCTTTATTGCCCATAAAATTTAAACAATATGAATTTTTTAAGGAAAATTTCTCACTTGTGGGAAGACAAGCTGATGTACTCTTGCTGGATCTAAATTTCAAACATGCATACATTTTTGAACCAGGAATTTTATTTCTATAAATATATCCCTAGGAAAATGTCCAAGGAAACATACAGAAATATTACAATGTTGAATAAGGAAGTAGCTAAATTTATGCAGTGAAATGCCATGAAGCCTCTACAAAGAATAAGGTAAATCTATTTATACTGGTATTACAAATATCCCAATTATATTACAAAGTGAGGAAAAGAAGTTTCTGTTAATAATATCTACAACATGACTCTCACTGGCCCACTGCGATTCTCATCTGCAGAAAGAGCATGCACATACTTTTCCCTCTATATACAGAGAAACTTCTGGAAGCACTCACAAAACAGCGACAGTCTATGCAGTGGGGAAAAGGCCAATGTGGAATACAACAGAGCCTTCACTTCTTACTTCATCTTCCTTACCTGTTAAATTCTTTTTACTGTGAGAGGAGAAAGAAATTCTTTTCTCCCCTCTTTAGCTTGTATGCGGGTAAACAGAGACAGTACAAGTACCCAATGTGAAGAGCCTGTCAAACACCAGGAACCCAATGAATGTTGGGTCTCCTATTAAAACACTGATGGGCATACATACACACACACACACACACACACACACACACACACACACACACACACCACTCCCTTCCAACAGTTGCTGAACCCTGATACCTTTACACGCTGCCAATCTTATGGTACATTTCCATTACCTTTAGATGTCATTACTTTAAGGGAGTACTGAAGGAAGTAACAAAAGGGTTAATTTGGACATTGCTATCACCTAATAATCTAGCTTTAGCTTTTCAAAACAGAAAGTTGGAATCTTGTCTTATTTTCCATTTTCAAAAGAGAGAGAAAGAGAAAAATCTTCCAAGGTACTATCAGGGACATGGAGAAATGCTTCATCTTGCTTTCCCCTTTAGTCAATCTGGAGAGAAAGGGTGGAGTGAGAACAGTTAAAGTATACCTCTGCTGTACTTGAATATCAAGAGAATGATGAAACGCCGTGCATAATGTTGTTGAAATAACCCTCCGTAAACTGCGGGGATTCTGACAGGCAGTGAGATTTATGATTCCTTGCCTCCACCCCAGACCACAGAAATAGTAAAACAGCAGCCTTCCAGATCAATGGTCTCCAAAATAGATGTTGATCTCATACCCCAGCAGTCAGGAAACCTTCATCAAGCATCCTCAATGTATTTTATCTATTTACAAATCAAATACATCACACCACTGTACTAAGGTATTATGAACATTAGCAAATATAAAAATAACAATTAAAATAGTTGAAACTAAAAACAGATAATAAAGCATCTAGTATTTTACTCCCACATTCCCTCAAAAGGATCTGGTCCAAATAACTCAAATAGCAGCTATGATGGTATCAAATACACAATTATAATATTCACAACCTTACAATATTACAACTGAAATTATTATGCCAATGAAAAAGTTTTAGGACAGTCTTGCTATTGAAATATCTCTATAGGTGGCCCATAGAATTAAATTGAGAAAATAAATTATAGAAAAATATTATTCTTTTTATTAGCTAATGTGAAACAATAATATTATTCTTTCTATAATTTATTTTCTCAAATAAATTGTGGAAGGGATAATGTTTAATGAGTACTTTCTTATAGCAAACATCACTAAGAGCCTCAAAACATATTCAATTTCCCCAATAACTTGTACGGTAGATATTATTTTCCCATTTTACAGATATGGAAACTGAGGATTAAAGTGGCCCCAGATGAGTTAGTTACAAACTGGCAAGATGTAGTATCAAAATCTAGCTGGACTGATTCCCAAATCTAAACACTTAATCAGCCTATTAACTGCCTATGAAAAAAAAACATTAAGGATCTAAAATATGTAAATGTGGTTACAGAATATAAAGCTACAAAATAGTATACAATTAATGAGTTGAGATGCAGTTTGAGTTGGGTCCTCTTATTTTCTCTGAGCGCTCTGTTGCTACACAGAGAAATTTTCTCGTAGCTAAAGATGAAACAGCACCCCACTGTATTTATCTCTGGGCAAATGAAACTCTGAGAACTTGGTAGGCAGGGTATAAGAGGAATTTTTAAGTTGTTTCTTTATATTCTCATATTACTTTTTTTCACAATGAAAATATCACCTTACATTGTTTTGGGTTTGTTTTGTTTTGTTTTGTTTTGTTTTCATTAAAATTGTGCACACCATTTATTTAGCAGACTGTTGCTCTTCACAGAATTCACGCACAGCCACTGATTCTCAATGGAGGAGAAATGTTGGCTCCCAGAGGACACTGGGCAATGCCTGGGGACAGTTTGAGCTGTCACCACCAGGAATGGGGTGCTACTGGCATTGATGGAAAGAGACCAGGGATGCTGCTAAACATCCTAAAACATGCAAGACAGTCCTGTTCCCAAAATGTCAATACTGCCAAGTCTGAGAAACTTTTCTCTAGGGAATGAATCAATAATATGTCAAAGATAACTATCAAGATGTGTTCATCACAGCACTCTTGGTGACAGCTCAATAGTAATATGATACTCATTAAATACCAGTGCATCTGTGCATGGAACAGTGTAGCCTTTAAAAATGATGTTGCAGTAGAATATTTAACAACAAAGAAATGGTTAGTATGAGGAGTGTTGTAAAAGTATACATATACTTGTATATAGGCATATAAAATATCTTGAAAGAGTGTCAATCAAAATATCAATACCACTTATTCCCAAAGAGTGGTGAGGAGTTCTTAGGAAAGAACACTTAATGTCCAATGTCATTAAAAATATCTACACCATCATCATCTGAGGCACAGTTGATATAAGCCATCATCTCAAAATCTATATAAGCTTCCTAAGTACATGGATTTCGTGCCCTCTCTTTTCAGAAAGTGTCATTGGAAGTGTTTCCTGACATTTAGTCCTTTAACTAAAGAAAAGAGGAGCAGCAGGTGTTTTCCACCAGGTGCCTTTGTGATGGAGGCAGACAGAGTTCACTGAATATTTTTGTTCAGAGCCAAAATAGCACCTACTATTCTCATTCCTTTTCTTAAAAAGCCTTCATTGTTATACTATGATTCACAAGCAGAATTACTCGCTTCCACCCACACCAAAAGTATGATCATGACACTCCACAAACTTCGTAAGTGTTTAATACATCGTGAACACTCAATATCCTCATTTCAGAATGTTTTGTGACTAAGAGGCATTATGTCCTTGTTCTCTAAGTAGCCTCATATTTTTGTAGTGAAGTTCAGAAGTACTGATGTCCCTCCGGACACACATGCTGATAACTGATCCCTTATGTGAGTGAGCAGTAAGGGACCATGTGTTTCCTGCTCCACGTGAAGCAGGAAACAAAATCGCAGCAAGTTCTCACCAACACCACAATGCTGGTATCAACCCACCTCGCTGATTGGAGAAAGTTGCTCTCCAGCATGACTGAACCGCATGCTAGGCAGCACTGTAGACAAAGAGCTGGGTGAAGACAAGAGGTAGAGATCACATTAGCTAGCAAAAATAATACAACAGGAAATTAAAATTTTGTACACAGCCTTGAAAAAACCCTTCCATCAAAGAGATAGATCTCCCACACATATTCCAAATAATTTGTGTAGGCGCTGCCCCTCAAAAAAATGGAGAACTCCCCACCCCAGAGTCTCTGCTAATGCTTAGTAACTTGCTTCCAAAGAGTATGGAAGGAGGGAAAAAGCAACTTCACGGCAGAGATCCTGACAAGCATGACCTTGAACAGGTACTAGGGTCAACATTACCGGTGATACGTTATGTTGACAGTATGTTCCCTTCATGTGATATAATGAGAATGGCACTTTATGTCTGTGACCCTCTTTCCATCACCACATACTAATCATGATTTTTTTAAAATTCCAACAAATCCAAACTGAGAGAGATTCTATGATCTCTCTCAAATCCAAACTGAGAGAGATTCTATGAAAACTTTGATCTCAAAATGATTAAGGTCGTCAAAAAAAAACCAAAACAAAACAGGAAGTCTGAGAAACTCTCATAGACCAAATAAGATTAAGAAGGCGTGTAATGAGGTGCCCTGGATGTTCCCAAACTCCCGCCCCAGATACAGTCACTGATGCTCACTGCCACACATTCAAGGAATAAAAATAACACAACTCCCACATTAACCCTATCACAAAATTTAAAAGGCCAAAGCACTTCTCAATTTATTTTACGAGACCGACATAATCTTAATAGCAAAGCCTGATAAAGAAATATCAAAAAAAAAAGAAAAGCACAAACCAACACCTCTCAAAATTATACATGAAAATGTCATTTTTCAATGTCAAATTATTTTCAGCAATATGCACCAAAAATAATGCATCATTAACAAATTAGGGCTACCAAGGGATGCAAAATTAGCTTAACACTTGAAAATCAATACGTATAATTCGCCACGTTCAGGGGAAAATTGAAAGCCATATGACAATCTCAATGAATAAAGAATATCCCTTTGATACGATAGAACACCCAATTCATGATTAAATCCCTCGGTCAAGTAGAAATAGGAGAGAACATAGGAAATCTATGAAAAGCCAATAACTGAGATCATACTTAATTGTGAAATACTGAGTTCACTTTCTCATTAAATAAGAAATAGGACAAAAATGCCAAATCTCATGAATATTTTTCAAATTCCTTTTTACAACAGCATCGAAAATGTAAGCTCAAACCATAAACTTTTATAGAAAAATAAAAGAAGATCCTCATGATTCTGGGTAGAAAAGTATTTCTTGTGCAAGTCACAGAAAGTAAAAAGCATTAAAATTTGGTAAGTTAAACTTCATCAACATTTTAAATTTTTGTTCATCAAAAGATACTCTTTAAAAAATGAGTAGAGAAGGCAGAATTGCCTGCAAAACATATTTGACAAAGGAGTATTATCCATTTTATATAAAGAAAATTAACCCAATTAGAAATTTGAACAGAAACTTCACAAAGATACACAAATGGTTGGTTAATACATGAGAAGATAGTAGCAAAAAGTGAAAATAACCCAGGTGTTCATCAATAAGAGATTGGATAAACACACTGTGGTACAGTCATACAATAGAATACTATTCAGCAATAAAAATGAATAAATTACCAAAACCTGCATAAACATTGGACGAAGCTCAAAAGCATTATACATGCAGTGTGAAAAAAATCTTACACACAGGAACACCTGATGATTCACAGAAAATTCTCGAAATTCAAAACTAACTTATAATGAAAAAACTCAGAATACCAATTGCTTCTGGAGGTGTCGAGCAGAGACTGAGTGGGACAGAACATGAAGGAACTGTCTGGAATCCTGGTAATGTTTTGTATCTTTTTTTTAAGTTTTATTTATTTAGAGAGAGGGGGAAGGAGAGAAAAAGAGAGAGAGAGACACATCAATGTATGAGAGATACAGCAATCAGTTGCCTCTTGCATGCCCCCAACAGAGTCGGCCCACAACCCAGGCAAGTGTCCTGACCAGGAATCGAACTGGCAACCTTTTGCTTTGCAGGCTGGCATACAATCCATTGAGCCACACCAGCCAGTGCCTGTATCTTGATAGGAAGTTTGATTACACAAGGACAAGCATTTGTCAAAATTCAGCCAACACACACTTAGATCTGTGCATTTCATTGTGTAGAATTTTTAATTCCAACAAAAGAACCCGTAAATGAATACTGAATTCTAGTTAAAGGTATTTGTGGTGAAACATGTAGAAGGAAATACACTGAAGTCTACAGTTTTCTTTGAAATGTATCCATAAGCACGTACTGGCTTAATACATAGATAGAGCAATGGTAGATAAATAGATATGTGTAAGCAGAACGACAGAATCTACATGGTGGGTATATGGGTCTTCACTCTAACATTAATTCAAAATTGCTGAGTGTTCATAATAAAATATGAGAAAAAACAAATTAGACAATTCAGAATTAAACTGTATTAAATATCAAAAACTGTAAGTTTAAATTGATGGCAATAATAGTGTGAGACAATGATCTAGTCAAGAACTGCTATAATTGGAGAAATCACTTAAGAAACTGGAGAACATTTGTACGTGAGTAAGTAGATTCAGATACCGGGTTGTATTCAAGGTCATACTTTGACAGTTGAGGTCACAGATGAGATGACATTTTCTAAGTGGTTCTGAGTGTGTCCATGGAACTGAAAAGCTGGAGGAGTACAGAAAAAGATCATTAAGTTCCAGGAATGAAGAAGCCAGATAGGGAAGGGCAGCAACTGGACTTGCCAAGAATGTCAACGGGAGTCAAAGTCACCAGGAAGACCGTGTGATGCAGTTAGAAAGACCCTGGGGAAAGAGACTGTGCTTTTGCAGAAGCAGCAAAGCTTGGGGTTTGGGGGTTTATTTGTAAGAAAGAGAGAGTCCTGATTTAGAAAAGGCAACAGAGAACAGGAGGGTACCTACTGCAGCATCTGCTCCTGAGGTACGTGGAGCATGAGGAAAGAAAAAACACAGTCTTTTTAAGGCATTTAAGCCATGGGAGCCACCCACATTTCACTTCCAACAACAAGAGAGCACGGTGCACAGAGGAGAGTCAAGGCAGTTTACTAATGAACACAGCAGGCTCCAGGGGACACAGTGGAGGCTTTCGGAGCCCAGGAACAAGGGGCTGGCAAGGTACAGGGTAGTACACAAAGGACGAAAATGGGGATGACAATGAATGTTCAGGCAACTGAGATAAACAGGAAGGTGTGGCGTGATGAGATTAATCCCCACAGTCTTTTAGGGGAGAGAGTGACCGGTCTAGTTCTATGGACTGACGTGCTTCAGGACACAGGTCCACAATCACTGCTCTCTCAGGTAGCATTCAGGGGTGTGGCTAGAATAAAGCTAAAGAAAGGAGAAGGGTAGGATGAAGCAGAAAAAATGATAAATTATTAGAAAATAAAAGTAATTTGTAGATGTGGACTAACAAAGCAAAAAAGACAGGTCTTTTGGAAAGAATAATAAAATATACAAAATTTTACAAAGCCTTATCAAAAAATAAAGAAAAATCATAACCAATATAAGTCATAAAAGGGGGAATATAGCTGGAATGCAAAGGTTTGGGGGAGCTGAAAATTTTCAAATGTGTACAAAAGTAGAAAAAATAGAATAATGATTCTCAATGTACCCACCCATTAGCCAGCTTCAGAATTACTAATTCATAGCTAATTTTGTTTCATCTCTACCCCTTACCCATTCCCTCCAGCCTAGATGATTTTGAAGCAAATCTCAGACAACAAATGATTGCATCTGTAAATATTCAGTATGTATCACTAAAAGGTAAGTATCTCTTTTTAAAGACAACCACTGTATCATCATTATATTTTCAGTATTCATGTTTCAGTTTTTATATTTTCCAGTCATCTTATAATTTTTTCGTTTGCTTGTTTGAACCAGAATCCAAATAAGATCCGCACACTGCTATTAGTTGATGTCTTTCCTGTTTCCTTTAATCATCTGTCTCTTCTCTTTTTATCTCTCTTTTTCCCCTAACACTTCTGTTGAAGAAACTGTCTTTGGCCCCGTCCTGTGCCCGCAGTCTGGATTTTGTTTATTATATCCTGCAGTGGCATTTTACATGTTCCTTTGTAGTCTTCGTTCACTGAAAATTGGCAGTCAGGTGCAAAAACATTAAAGACTCAGGCCCCATCGTGTGACAAGACAACTTACTTCAGAGGTGACATTGTGTACTTTCATCAAGACCCGATTCTCTGTTTTGTGATAGAGCTGCCATTAATAATCATTGCCTAGATCAATTAATTCACTGGGAGGGAACAATGGTAATATTCTAGCGTCAAAAACATTTTCAGAGAATATTCTGTACAGCCTTATACTGGTAAATCAACAACACAGTAAAACGAACTATACAGGTACCCGGCTAGCTCAGTTGGTAGAGCATGAGACTCTTAAAAGGAACTGTTCTCTTATAACATATATTATAAAACCAAGTCATGACTCAGTAAGAAACTTTCGTAGACTAATTACCATACAAGAAATTGAAATGGCAATTAATGAAACATCCATGTTTTAAGGACACGATTCCCAAACCTTCAAGGGACAAATAATTTCTTTGTTATACACAAAAAGATGAAAAACTTCCAGGGTGGGAGGTGGGAATGGGTGGGGCAGGAAGGAGGGGATGGGGGGAAATGGAGACAACTATACTTGAAAAACAATATAAATAAATAGAAAAAAGAAAGAACATGAAAAACTGCATAGTTCGTTTTATGAAGCAATAATTATTTTAATGTGAAACCCAATAAGAGTATAATAAAACATTATAAACTAGTCTTATTGTGAGATTAAAAAACTCACTAGCAAAATTGACCTAGTAAAATATTAAAATAACTTAAAATAATAATCAGTTGGGTTGGATCCCCAAATGCAGAGGTGGTCAAACATTAAAAAATTTTTATATTAAAAAAAAAAAAGCAGATGATGGTCTCCCTCACTTCAATTACTGAATATTATTCTAAATGTTCTAGTGAGAGTATAAGCAAATGTAAAATTGTTACTATTTGATGATGATATGACTACATACCAGTGTTAAAACAATGCGCTATTTTTGCCCATACTGGTAGGTGGAACATGGGTTGCACACAATTGAAATTCATGCCATTTATTTTTAATTTAAACTCTCTGTGTTCACTTCAAAAAAATAGACTACGCTCCATATTTTCTGTAGCAGGTATACACAAAGCTTTGATTACAGTGAAAATACCCCCAAAACTGGAGTTGAACAGAGCTAGGTCCAAAACTCAGCTCTTCCACTTCTTCAGTACGTGCCTTCGCGTGAATTGCTTCTTGGAACCAAGCTTGCACATCTCCATCTGTAAAAAAAAAAAAAAAAAAAAGGCCAGTGACATCTATTTCACGGGTTCTTGTTAGAAAGAAAAGGAGACAACCTTTGCAAAGTTCTGGGCACAGAGTGTTACCTTTTTTACCTCTGTCCTTTCCTTGCCCTCACGCCTAGGGTCCTTATACTTCTTCAGGACAAACTGATCTGTCTGGGAAATACATTAAAAATACCTTACTTAGACTTGCCCTGGCTGGTGTAGCTCAGTGAATTCAGCGCGGGCCTGCGAAACAGAGGATTGCGGTTCAATTTCCAGTCAGGGCACATGCCTGGGATGCAGTTCCCAGCAGGGGAAGCACGAAAGGCAACCATACATTGATGCTTCTCTCCCTCTCTCCTTCTCCTCTAAAGATAAATAAATAAATTTAATTTAATTTAAAAAAAAAGAAAAGTGACTTGTCAGAAAAAAAAAAATAGCTTAGACTTGCAGAGTGTTGTAAGAGAAAAGAAGGACAGGAAACAGCTCATAGAAGCCACTCATTTTACAAATGGCAAAACTGAGGCCCTTCAGGGACTTTTGCAGAAGAACATCCCATAACGACCTGGAGGGGCAATGGCAATTTCCTTCTGTTCTGCAGAAACTGAAAACCACAGTCCTTCATAAACCTCAAGCTCCCAACCTCGCCAGGCTTTTGGCTGGTTTTCCCGTGTCCCATGAAATCCTATTAATCCAGTCTCCTCCACCAGCTATCCAACAGGGCCATCCAGGAGTTCAGACGGAGCGACAACATTTCTGCTGGGCTGTGTCCTTTCTAAAACTGCATAAACAACTTTGGAAGAGTTGAAGCTGGGAATGCGCCAGGACACGGCACAAGAGCTCCACCTTCAGGTCACAGACGGAAGAGGGATCTTCAAACAAGCTTCCGAGTCCTCACAGAGCAGACCCAAAACATAATAATCTCTTCTCATAAAATTTAAACCACACAGCCTTTCACTTTGAAATATTTTAGTCCAGAACACTTATACACTGTCCATAGGAAAAGTTAAAGGGAAGAGTCCTACAATGTGCTATGCTGATGTTCAAGAGACAGGATTCAAAAATGTATTACATTTTCTTCAAGTTCTTGAGATTGCAGGTCTAGATGTCATTTTTTTTTTTACAGTTGTAGCAGAGTTTGATAAGCTCTGTCATTCTAATTCTCCTGTAGCTTCACTCCATTGGATTTACTGTCTTGTAATAGAGGCAAAGGTTCATTCTTGCCCAGCGGGACTACTCATAATTACTGGCAGGTTTTGAATATCCCACTAAATATATGCCGGTTTGGGTAGGAAAATTTCATGTGGACAAAGAGAAGTAATTCAATCATAGGAAGGGACATGGTTTGGGTCTTGAATACTGATATCTACCAGTGGGTAGGGATAAGGAATATTAGTTCATAAACAGCAAATTAACAAAAGGTACCTCCATCATTCCATAGAATAAAACTCTCAAATTGAAGCTGAATTCTAAAGCAGTTTATATAATTACATAACAGGCTGAACTTATCTTTCCTCCATTTCATATTTATGGTAAATCTATTAAAGGTGATAAAGTGCTCACTCCTTTAAAATTGTGGCATGTTGGGGGGAAATTAGTCACTTTTCTGTTAAAAGATATAAGTAGAGGTGGATTGTAAACAAAATACAAATACAAACAGACATTGAATCTTTCAAAATCTGATCATCAGAGTAAATTTATTGCTAATTTTCACCCTATTATTTTCTTCTTGGCTCAACCAAATTCCCAGATTTCTGATTCTCAGTGAAAGGAAGCCCTCAGATATTGAGGGTTACAGAAGAACTGTGTCTACTAGGTAAGTAAATCCATATAGTTAAACTTCAGTGTTATACCCTAGAAAGCTTCTACATGCTTTCTGATGCCCTGAATTCTTCTCCTTTTGCCTTTAGACTGTTGACAAGCCTGGAATCAACAGTTGCCACAGAGAAAGGTGAGTGTTTTGCGTCCCCAAGACTCTGAAATGGGATTTCCATGCCACAAGAGCAAGGACTGAAACCAAGAGCGGACTTCTGCCTTTTCAACCCCCAGTTTCCAAGTCCTTGCCCATCTAAAATTTATTTCACATCAGTGAAGAGCTGGAATTTATACAGCAATTACTATGTATCTAGCTTCCCAGTATTTTTTAAATGTTTTCTAAGCCTCATAATGATCCAATGACTTAGTTATCTCATTACCTTTTGTTTTGTCACTGAGAAAACTAAGGCACAAAGAAATTATGGGGGTGTAAAATACAAGCTAGGAAATATAGTCAATAATATTGTGATGTATGGTGCCAGATGGGTACTGGAAATATTGAAGGGAACACCTTGTAAAGTATATGATGGTCTAACCACTATGCTATATACCTGAAACTAATACAAAATAACATTGAACATAAACTGTAATTAAAACTATAAATAAAATAAAATTCAAAAACCAGGGCTGGAAAAGAACATGCCTGTGTTAAGATGCTAATAATAATAATAAAATAAACCAGGGTCATGTAGGTAGACCAGCCAGCCCAAACTCTTAATCCCTTTGTTTTATAAACATAGCATCCACAACAACCCTCACCATACCCGTCTGTAGATGAGTAACCAATTCAAATATACTAATATTTTTTTAGTAATTTCTACTTGACAGATACTGCACCTAATGCAAAGGAGGCATAAAAATACTAAGAAGTTGCTTAAAATCGCAGAGAAATTTCATAAATGCCAGAACTAGAACTTGTGCTCAGAAAGCGTACACAGGAAGGTATGGTGAGAGAGCACATGGCGTCAGACGGTCCACATTCGAATCCCAGCTGTACCACACGCTCACTGTGTGACTAGGGCGTGTCATCCATTGTCTCTGGGCCTTGGTTTTCTCTCCAGTGAGTCGGGAATAACAGAAATGAGCCTGGGACAGGGTTGTGTTCAGGAATCTAGTAGAAATATTGTTGCAGGTAGACAAGTAACAATATATGGCCATTCTTCTTTGCTCCATCCTCCCTTCTTCCTCTCTCTTTCTCTCTCTCTCTCTCTCACACACACACACACACACACACACACACTATTGTCCCATCTGCAAGCAGAACCATTAATAAGATTCAAGTGTCTCACACAATGAAAATAAAATAATAAATACAAATGCTACAGAAAGATGCTTGATTGAAGCATTGCTGTCTCTCTGATGATAGAGTACTATCTCGCAATGACAAATAATTAGCCCAATGGTAATTAGCCCAATAATTACCATTGGGCTAATTATTTCAATTGAAAAAATAAAAGTTATGACATTATGCTTTTTAGAGTCCTCTCCTCTCTGGCTTCATGTTAGATTTGGAAGGCAGCTACTTCTATGTAGGCTCTTTCATACAATAAGGAAAAAAGCCCAGCAGTTACCAGTAATATTTTTATGACTAAGACAATATTAAGGAAAGACTTTTCACCTTCTGAAGTCCGTCACCAAGACCATTCTTTAGCAGGAAAGTGCTAGACTGGATTAAAATCATAATTCCTCCCTACCTCTTCTTTCCAGCTGCAAGAGGCCATACAGATTACCTATCTACCACAGAACCTGACAAGCTTGTTCTCTCTTTGCTTGGTGGGAGAATTATCTCCCACCAAGTACTGGAGTGGCCCTCTCAGCCCCGTTTGTAATAAATGACTCTTCCCTATCTGGATTCCTGAACCAAGGTGGGAGAATCAGAGTACACTTGTGCCCAGATACGCAAATCAGCCTCTGGAGGAAAACTAGAAGCGAGAGAAGCTGTCTTTGACCATGGGTACTTAGGTGGGGAAAGGAGTCTATAGCATCGGAGAAAAGGGGAACAGCATGTTAAGAAGAGGATGTATGTGGAATCAGTGAGGGCTAGGAAGAGAGAAAAGAAAATAAAGTAGCTTCCTCAGATTCCAGCCATTTTCCGGTTCTAGGTATGAGCAACTGGTGAGACCAAGCTCCAGTTTCTACCCTGAGTTTCCATGTCCACTCACGGTTCTCCATGGTCACTGCTTCCACACAGAAGTTACGACTTCTTGTTTCTAACAAAGAAATAATCCCACACTAAAATGTTCTCTCTCAAAACCCTTTCCAGACCTGAGCGAGTCCCAGAGGAGCCAAGTCCCTGCCAATTGTCACACACGTAATTGGCAGAACAACATGCAGTTTTGTTGCTGTTGTTGTTTACAGCTGCGGGCCCCTTTCTACAGCACTAATTTCCAATTAATACCCTTAAATGAAGAAAAGGAATTATTAGAAAACCCAAATGCCATATTTCACGAAATCTCAGACCCATCATTTGTATTATACCTCAAACATTACAAATTAAACTATGACACATTGCTAAGATGCCAATGGTACTAGAGACATTCACATTTCAGATACATTACATTGTGAAACAGAATGTTCACTTGGGAAGCACTGATAATCACAATATAAAGAATTAATTGAATTTTGAATGAGGCTGTTGAAATGCATTCATTGTGGTCCATGTTTGGGAAAAACTGACTATAAGGTTTCAAGCAGGAAAAAAATTATTCTGGTATTTCTGTTTTAAAACCCACTCTACATAGAGGGCAGGGCAAAAGTAGGTCAACAGATGTGAGTATGCAAAACACAGACTTCATTCTTGTATTAGTATTCATCAATTATTGTATTATTTTCCAGATGAACCATAAATGTACTTTTGCTCCACCCTGTATGTTCACAACAGTGGAGAATGTTAGCCAAGTATAGACTGCTTCAAAGATGGGCAAGAACTTTCAAATCCTCTCTTAATTTCCAAATCCTCCATTAGATAGATTTCAAGGTTCTAACACTGGGCTAGGCACTGAAATAGAGGAAATTGAGGCTGGAAGAGAATATGAGAAAAGAGAGCAAATTAGAACCCCCGTGTCTAGCCCTCATGCATCGTTCCTTAATCAATAATGTGTAATAAGTCCCCCATCAGTTCAGTGCTGGGCCTGTAGCACAGAACAAGAGAAGCAAAGTCTATCAAGAGAGCCAGTGTTAGTGGAGGGAAGAGATAATAAAATAAAATTTAAGTATCAAAAAAATACCAAGTACTATAAATGCTCAGGAAAAATAAAGTGTAGTACAGAGTGACTCCCTCGAGAAACACAGAGATTAGAAACCAGCCTGATGTGCATAAAGTAATTGTGCCAATCCTCTGAGAAGCAGGTGACCACACAAGCTGTTTGACACTTGGTATGCTAGAACTCAGTGATACTCTCAGGAAGCGTCTCTTTAGCCTTGGACTTCGATACCAAGCTCATCATCTCATGACTCTGAAAAAGTCTGGATTCAAAGAGCTGGTATTTGGTTAAAAACTGCTACTCTGCAGATAGCTCAAAGGAAATGCACATTTTAAATTTACCCAGACAGCCATACTGACTTGGAGCAAGACTGTACTAATTTCCATGACACTGTCATGATAAGAGACTGCCTATTGCCCATACCTGCACCCAAATGGGCTATCATTAATCATTTTCATGTGTAATTATCTAATCACTAAAAAACAATTATATTATTACATCGTATCCTGAAAAATAATGGAATACCTCACACTAATTATTTCTTTTATTATTTTCAAAAACACATTTACTCTTCCAGATAGCACATGTTCATGGTATAAAATTTGGAAAATAAACACTTAGGAGAAAATAAAATATCAGGGGACTTCTGATGTCAGCTAGGATGGAGAAGCCAATACAGGTTCCCTCCCACTGATCACAACTAAAAAACCCCAACAGAATGCAAAGTGCATTACCTGAAGACTCTAAAAATGGTTTAAAATCACAAGTGCACTGAGGACTAAAATCAGAATTTAAATATTAGTCTGCAAAATGGGAGGCTCCAGTCAAGAAGAAATTTATAAAAGCAGAGAAAGTTAAAGGTCTGAAGGAAATAAATCTGTCCCAGGGGTGCTGGGAAAAGAGAGCCCTGGGAAATGGGGAATATGGAAGAAGTCCCGGAGAGAGAGCTGGAAATATTTCTCCAAATCTGTATGTGAATTGGCATAAACCGTGGGCTCACCTGCAAATTGTGCACATACACAACAGGTGCAAAGAAAATAATAAAGGCTTCTAGAAGTGAACTATCATGTAAACCAGCGGTCCCCGACCTTTTTGGCACCAGGGGTCGGTTTCCTGGGAGACACGGGGGAGTGGGCAGGGCTCAGAGCTCACAGCCCAGTTCCTAACAGGCCGCGCATGGATGCCAGTCCATGACTTGGTGGTTGAGGACCCCTGCTACAAACCACTACCCAAGTCCATGACCAACCCCAAGAGGTTATGTGCCAGGCTGATCTAAAAAAAGTACAGAGAAGTCAGAAAACTGAACTGACTACCCTCAGGAGAATTAGAGCTTATAGTCTGAACCTAACTAGAATTGCCTGCTTAAACTAACAAACAAAAAATTCTGCAAAGGATTGAATGGCACCAGGAGTCTACCAACATAATATTCAAATCATCCAGGATACAATTCAGAATTATTTAACATATGAAGAACCAAAATTATCTGACCACCATTCAAGAGAATGGACAACAGATATGAAGCCTGAGATGACACAGATGTTGGAATTACCAAAGACATGAAAGTAGCTAGTATAACCATGAGGCAAACATGAACACTATTGAAATTAATGAAAAGATAAAGGTTCTCAGGAGCAAAATTTAAACCAAAAAAAAAAACCCCACAAATGACTATTTTAGAAGTGAAAAATATAAACAAATTAGAAAAAAAACTGGATGAGCTCCAGAGCAGAATGGAGACAAAAAATGGAAAGAGCCATGGAAACTGAATTAGAGCAGTATGCAGGCTGAAGGACAGAAGGAAAAAAACTGAAAAATAAATAAACAGAGCCTCCTACCTGGAACAACATCAAAACGTTGAACAGGTTATCAGAGTTCCAGAAAGACAGGGAACGAAATTGGTGCAGAAAAATATCATCAAAAATGCTGTCATCTAACAGTATGGTGACTTCCAGAGGGAAGGGGGTTGTGGGTGCAGGAGAGGTTATGGGGGGAGGGGGTAAACGGAGATGGAAGAAGACTTGACTTGGGGTGGTGAACACACCATAAAATATACAGATGATGTATGATAGAATTGAGTGCCTGAGACCTGTACAATCTTATTAACCAATATCAATCTAATAAATTCAATTTAAAAAATAAAATAAGTAAAAAATAAATCAGAATCCTGTTATCCAGAGATTACTCCATTTAAATATTTGAATGATACCTTTCTAGGCTTTATTCCATATACATAAACACACACACACATACAGACATGCACAGAAATGTACACGTATGACATGGGATACTACAGTACCTGCTGCTGGCAAAAATGGTTTTTTCCTTAAATAATACATTGTGAATGTTTGTATACTTCAAAAAATGCCATCTGCATAATCATTTTAATGGCTGGTTAATAGTCCATTGGATACTATAGCCATAAATTTGTTATTAAGTAACCTACCACTGTTTAGGGTTTTTTCCTTCTTGTTTAACTATTATAAAAATTCTGCACTTATCCTTGCTGCTAAATCGTTGTCACATCACTATTATCTTTTCAACATTATTTACTCACCTTGAATGACAACGCTGGAAAACGTGCATACCGCCCTGGCTGCTATGGCTCCGTGGACTGAGTGCTGGGCTGTGAACCGGACAGTCGCCAGTCAGTGTCCTGGTCAGGGCACATGCCGGGGATGCAGGCCAGGTCCCCTGACGGGGGCGTGTGAGAGGCAACCAACGGATGTCTTTCTCCCTCCCTTCCCCTCTCTCTAAAAATAAATGAATAAAATCTTTTTTTTTTAAAGAAAATGTGCATACTCTGGCTTCAGTAGGACAAGAAAAGTTGGTCTCAAGGAAGCATTAATGGTGCAAGATCAAGCCTCAGAAAAATTCTTTTAAGAATCAAGAGTTAAATCCTAAAAAGAAAATTGCCATATTTAAAATACAGGAAATATGTTGATTCACCTTCTTGCATATACTTTTTAAAAATAATATGAAGTGCCTTTTGGCAGCTTCATATTGGCTCATGTCAGAGCTACTCATTTTCCATAATAATTATATCATTAATGTGAGATGGTATTAGCCCTTAATTGGGACAGTAATGGTCAACTGTTTTGGGGTCACTTCTTTGTGACCTCACTTTATCTTGGATACACTACTAATACAAAACATAGTAAATAATTATAGGATGATATTCCTTGAAGTGTGTCTCTTCTATACCATCCTTTGAGGACAATATATGAATCTTATTCATTTTTATATTCTCACCAGCTAACTCAGAAAATGCTAGATACAGGTATGCTGATTTTTTTAAGCATACTTTGGTCTCCATCTTCATTGAGAATGCAAAAGATATATCACTTAAAAATAAAGTGAATTAAAACAACCTACGGTTGTTAGGATAACATAAAAGGCACCCATTTAAATCTGAATTTAAGAAAACAATTTTTTAGTATTAAGTATGTCCCTAATACTGCATGTTCATCTAAAATTCAAATTTAACTGCACATCTACTATTTTCATTTGCTAACTCTGGCAACCCAAAGATGAGTGCAATTGCAATAACTGGACATTGGCAGGAACGTCACTCATCCAGAACAAAAGTTTTTCCCTGATCTAGAAAGTTAAGAATCCCCAAATTCTCCACAAATTGAATGAGGGACTTTGCACCTACCAGTTCTCTGAAGAGGTTTAACTTGGGCTATATAAGCCCCTTATCAGGAACTCTGTGGAAGAGACCACAGTACTGCTTAACAGTTCTGACAAGGTCACGTCTAAATCTTTACCTTTTTGCACATGATCAGTGTCCTTGGCCTTTGATTTCTGGAATCTTTTTGGCTAACAGAATTAGAAATTCTTGCAGTTTTGTATTTTATTGATTCATCTCTGCCAGCGGCTCTTGTGGCTTTGAACTATACCTCTGTCTCTCCGTGGGCAGGGACCCTACCTTGCTCTGGAATGCCTAGTGGGCCCACCCAGGGGAGATCCTTGGGGAAAAAAGACCCATGTGGAGATCACAGCAGCTGCATCGGAGCACAGCCAGTCTCCATTTTAGAAGCTATTTTGAAAGCACAGATTTACTCCCTGGCAGATAATTCTTGCTCAGTTGCCTTTCCCAAATCCCCAAGTCCCCAACTGCCGCCAAGGTTAATGCAGGCACTGACACCACCTGTTGATTCTTATTAATTAAGCCAATAAATGATCTTGTACCATATAGTGCCTGTTTTTAGTACAACCTATTTGATGAGGCCGTATTAATTTAGAAGAAATATGCACTGGCATTCTGGCATGCACTTTTCTTAATTATCTGACAGCCCTCGTTCAGCAGTGAAATTAGTCTGTGGTTATCACTGTTAATGGAAGCCCATAGCTCTTAGTTAAGTGATCTCCACCGCTCACCTGATCTTTTCTGGCTCTCAGCTCCGTAAACATGATTGCACTATCTGTGCAGTCCCTCGTGAATGCATAATTTGAGCGTGGGGGTGAATGTTTTAGCAAAATCTCCAGCTTTGGAGCAACAAGATGGCACTCTATTCTGGTACATTTCTTTAAGTGGATGGATGACAAAATTGGAAAGACAGGACAATAGAAGGAAAAGTTACACAGTAACAGGGGCAAGGTAGGAAGAGGCGGCTTCTTGGGATACGCAGGAAACATGAAACGTGACTTTGCGGTTATGTGCTAAAGGTCAGAAGATGGGTGTTCCTTCAGAAGCAGATAAGGGCGTCAATTCTCCACATCTTAATTACGGTGCTCTCAGTCTCTACCATGCCTACCCTGTATGTCCCACCTCTCTCTCTTCAAACCTTTGTGGAGCTCCTAGTCAAAGCTATTGCTTCCTCCTTTTTCATTCATTCACTTCTTTGTTCATTCATTCGCTCATTCTAGCAGTGACTACTAGACACCAAACACTGTGAAAGGCCCTGAGGATAAACCTGAGAATAAAACAGAAATGGTCCCTGGCCTCATGGAACTTCAGTAAAACTGATGAGATGGGCAAATGAATGAGTTAATTAAAATCGATAATTATAAATGTTAAAATGCTGGAAATAAAAACAAAGAAACAGAGTGCTCTGGTAGAAAATGACTAGAAGGAACCAACTTTTGGAAGGGTGTTCAGGGCAGGTGTCTCTAAAGAGGTGATACAGGAGCTGAGACCTGAATGACCACAAGGAACCAGTCCCTCTAAGAACCAATCTGAATGATCCAACAAAGGAACAACAAATACAAAGGTCCTGGGGCAGGAATAAGCTTAGTGCATTCCAGAAACCAAAAGCAGGCTACAGTACCTGGAGAAGAGGAAAGAGGCTAAGAAATAGCCCTCTAGTAAGCCCTTCTGCCCTTGGAATCTGGGTTTTAAATGGCTGCCTGGATGTCTCCTTCCCCCTTTCTCACTGGATAATAAACAACTTAAGGGCAGAAATAATGCAGGATTCATTGCTCATTACCCACTGTGTTAAGTATGATGCCTTTTGTAAAGTAGGTAGCCATAAAATGCTAGTTGAATTTACTTGTATGTCTTTATAATACATATACTATGAACTCGAATTGTATCTGTGAAATAGAAAGTTGATTAGTCTCTGAAAAACTCTGTTATAATAGTTAATAATTATTGAACTGTTATTATTTGCCAGGCACTGTTTTAACTGCCTATACATATTCATTTCTTTAAGGTTTACAAAAACATTGTGAGTAGATATTATGTTTGTTTCCATTTGAAAGATGAGAAACTGGAAAGCAATTATGTCAATAAACTAAAATTGAGAATATAATAAATGTCCAGGAAAAACATGAATTTGGCAGTCAGGCTCCACAACATGTCCTTAATCATGATGTTAATGTTTCTAACAGTCTAAATATGTCCTGGAAAACTAATTAAGGCACTGAGATTCATCAATACTTCATATTCTAGGATTTAAGTCAGATAGATATATGACATGACATGAAAGAAATACACTTATCCTGAATATGTATTATTCTGAGTATATAAAATATACATTTAATTAATTTCTATTTCTGCTTCCTTGGCTATAGGAAAGGATTCTCTAGTCTTCCTTCAAATGGTTTGAGGGTTGCTATAGAAACTGCTTTTCCTTAAGTTTGCAAGGTGGCTTTCTTAGCTTGTAAGACATTCAGCTGTAGAAATAGTAGAACACCACAGTCCTACCAACAATGTCAACACAAAGGAGTGGCTTGGGACACTATACTTGTCCCTATATTTGGGACAGCCTTCAATTTTTTCAATATGATCCATCTTCTTCTCTCCCTACTCCCTCAAACCAATTAAAACACAGAATCCAAATAAAATTATTGTACTTGCTATGCAAATGTAGTTTTAAGACAAATCCCTAAGTCCCTCCTCCCCCATAACCTGCTTGCACCCCCTGAGATACTGTTATTCAGCAGTCTATTCAGCACTGTTTGATGATGGAGAAGAACTACTTCTTAGAAGACACTTCTTTCATGGTTATTGACTTCTCTTAGGACTTTTTCCTAAGGTAAAGGCTAAGGCTAATGAAAAAGACTTTAATGATATTCAGAAAACTAGGAATGCAGAGTTTTCTGGAAAGAAAGGGGAAAAAAGTATTAAAGTTTTGGTAGTGGAAAGGCAGTGGAAACTCATGCTTGTTCATTCTTTGATCCATGACCTCTCACCGTATAGCTCCTGGTATCCATCAAGTACCTAATAAATGCTGAATAAATGTAAGGGGTCCCTAGTCCTTCCGGGGAGAAATGTGTGAAGGAAAGATATGGAAATTATCATAAGGCTATTTCCCTGATGATTTCAGCCACAGCAAGTCCTAACTCCATTTGCATGTATTACCAGACCTGGTCAACCAACATCTAAAATTATCTTTTGCAGTTGTTTTGAATTTCCTTTATTTTGTGGTCAAGCATGATAATCATGCATGGATATATGCATTTATTTCTATGTAAGTTTATACACTGTGTTTCCAAGTAGACATGAAGATACTTGTGAAGCTATCTCCCTTCTCATTGTTCTTTTAGCATATTCTTTTGTTACTGACACAGTGCTAGGCACACTACAGAGGGTCAGTAGCATTCATTTAATAGATGATAGAGGCAGAGAGGTGGACAGCTTCCTGAATAGTCTTGTTCTTGAAGTGAATACCATTTTGTCACTCAAGTTAAGAGATTTCCACAGAAACCTTCCATTCACTATCACTCAAATGGAAAGGAGACAGAGGGAAGGAGGATTTATTCACTTAAAGTCACCCAAAGGACAGTTACTTTGAGAATTAGGGTCATATTTTTTTACTCTGAACTATTGTATTGGTCTTTAGCTAATTTTTGAGTCACTGCATGGTCAATTTTTAAGAGTCAGTGTCTAAGGAGGTATAAAAATTTTGGAGGCTTTCTGGGAATTCAAATAGTTAAAGACTGGGACTATACTTGTCTTGCAGAGAAAAATTAAATATAAAGTTTAGGGATAATAATCTTGAACAAACAAAGGCTGGCTTTGGTTATAAGTACAAAATGAATGGTGATGCTGAAGAAGATAATATTGATGGTAATGAAGATGATGACAATATCAAGGTCATAATACCTAAATATAAATGCTCCTATAGAGAAGAATTTCCATTTTTAGTTGAAAAGAATTTTGACCAAGACACATAAATTTTTGGATTTCTGGTCAAGATGGCAAAGGAGGAAGATGTGGTACGCCTCCTCACACAGCCACATCAAAATGACAACTAAAATACAGAACAACCATCACTCAGAACCTTCAGAAATCAAACTGAATGGAAGTGTGACGACCACGGAATTCAAGAAACCACATCCATCCAGACTGGTAGGAGGGGCACAGATGCTGAACAGGCTAGTCCCATATCCACACGCGGTAGATAAAAATTCGGGAGGGATATCTCAGGAGCCAGGAGTCCCAGTTCCTTCCACACCAGACCTCCCAGCCCAGGGTTCCAGTGCCAGGAAGATAAGTCCCCACAACTTCTGGCTGCGAAAACCAGTGGAAATTAAGTTGGTGAAAGAAACTGCTGGAGCCCAAAGCACATCCTCTTAAAGAGCCCAGAGATGGATTTACCTACTAGACTCACTCTCTCTGAGCTCCAGCACCAGGGTAGCAGCTTGAAAGGCACCAGTGCCATCAAGGGAGGAACTGAAGTGTCTGGCATCAAGGTGAGAGGAGGCCATTGTCCCTTTTCTAAACCATCCCCCAAAAAAAGCTAATAGCTGGTGCCATATCTAAAACTCTATCAACATGGCTAACACTGTTTGAGCCACCTTAGAGATCCCCAGAGACTCCACCCATCACGATTTATGGGCCCACCCAAGCTGCTTTTCCATATGAATGATCAGGCTTGGCTTATGCCTCATAATTTCTTAAATCCTCTCAAACAAGCAACCACTGACCACAGTGAGCCCCGGGCCTGGCACTAGAAGCAGCCAGTCTAGGTTCACAGCTTGGCTTCATCTGGGAATCTTCAAGCCCAGAACAAGTAGCAGCCATCTCAGATTGCTTTATACCTCAGGCAGGGTGGCCCCAGGCAAAATACAGATGGAGACTGACCTTGAACTGCACCACCCAGGAAACCCCAGAGCCCACGCACAGCTACAGACCACAGTGGAGCACCACCACCCTGCCCCTGCATAGTTAATGATCCACAGGGGGTGGATTTTTGTGGAAAATAGTCGCAGACAATCCTTGCAGCTGACTGGCCTGGGTAAATCCCTCTCACTAGTCTGCCAAAAGGAACCAAGTCCCAACTACAACAGGAGGGTGTACTCAGCCAACACAGAGGGCGTACCTTGAATACCCAGCTTGGGTGATAGGGTAAGCTGTGCCACTGGACCCTATAGATGCCTGCTACATTAGGCCATACTACCAAGTCCAGAAGTCAAAAAAGCTCTACCTAATATGTAGCGACAAATACAGAGAGATTGTCAAAATGAGGACATAAAGAAATATGGCCTAAATGTAAGAACAGATCAAAATTCCAGAAGAAGAGCTAAATGAAACAGAGATAAGCAATCATCAGATGCAGAGTTCAAAGCACTGGTTATAAGGATGCTCAAGGAACTCAGTGAGGACCTCAACAACATAAAAAAGATCCAGTCATAAATGAAAGGTACACTAATTGAAATACAGAACAATTTACAGAGAAACAACAGTAGAGTGGATGAAGCCAGGAATCAGATCAATGATTTGGAACATGGAGAAGCAAAAAACAACTAATCAGAAGAAGAAAAAGAATTTAAAAATGAGGATAATATAAGCAGCCTCTGGGACAACTTCATGAGGTTCAACATTCATACCCTGGGGTGCCAGAAGGTGAAGAGAAAGAGTAAGAAATTGAAAATCTATTTGATAAAATAATGAAAGAAAACTTTCCTAATTTGTGAAGGAAATAGACATGCAAGTCCCAGGAAGCACAGAAAGTCCCAAACAAGAGAGATACAAAGATGCCCACTCCAAGATACATCATAATTAAAATTCCAACAGTTGAAGAGAGACTCTTAAAAGATGCAAGAGAAAAGCAATTAGTTACCTATAGGGGAGTTCCCATAAGACTTTCAGCTGATTTCTCAAAAGAAACTTTGCTGGTTAAAAGGGATTGGCAAGAAATATTCAAAGTCATGAAAAGCAGGGACCTACAGCCAAAATTGCTCTACCCAGCAAAGCTATCATTTAGAATCAAAGGGCAGATAAAGAGCTTCTCAGGCAAGAAGAAAACTAAAGGAGTTCACCATCATAGAACCATTGTTACATGAAATATTAAAGGACTAATTGAAGAAAAAGAAGATCAAAACTATGGACAATAAAATGGCAATAAATATATATCTATCAAAAATTGAATGTAAAAAAAAAAGCTAAGTGAACAAGAATAACAGAGACAGAGCCATGGATACAGAGAGCGTTTTGATGATTGCCAGATAGGAGAGGAATGTGGGGGAATGGGTGAGGAGTTGAGGAGAGTAAAAAGTATAAATGGGTAGTTACAGAATAGCCACAAGGATGTGAAGTGCGGTATAGAAAATGGAGTAGCCAAGAACTTATATGCTTGACTCATACACATGAATAATAGTGGGAGCACTTCCGGTCAAGATGGAGGTGTAGCTAGACACACTGTGCCTCCTCACACAACTAAAATTAAAAACAACAAAAATTTAGAAACAAAGAAACAACCAGAACTGACAGAAAATTGAACTGTACAGAAGTCCAACAACCATTCATCCAGACCTATAAAAGGGATTGAGTCGGTGGCCAGCGGAGAGGGGTCGCAGCAGGAAAAAGTGGTGGCTGGTGGACCTGGGCATGCAGATGGCAGTTGGCAGACTTCCGAAGTAAGGAGGAAATGAGCAAACCCAGTGAGGCTCGCAAGGCAGCTGGCTGACCTCGGCCACACATTCGAGTGCAGATACACCAGGCCAAAAAAAACAGGCAGCCCACGCAAACCCAGGGCCCCAGTGCCAGGAAATAAAGCCTAAAAGCACTGATTAAAAAAACTTTCAGGGGCTGAGGTGCCAGAAGAGACTCCAAGCCCCACAGGAGGGTTTGTTGGAGAGACCCACAGGGTCCTAGAACTTACACAAGCCCACCCACCCAAGAACCAGCTCCAGAAGGGCCCAATTTGCTGCTGGGAATTGGTAGGGGGGACCGAAATCTGAGAGCAGAGCAAGCACCATTGTTCCCTCTCTGACCCTGCCCCCACATACAGCATCACAACCCAGCAACTTGGGTTGCCCCACCCTAGTGAACACCTAAGGCTCCACCCCTCATACACAACAAGCACAACCAGACCAAAAAAAAAATGGCTCAAATGGAAGAACAGATCAAAGCCCCAGAGCCAATACATCTAAGTGACCAAGATAAAGCCAACCTATCAAATGCACAGTTCAAAATACTGGTGATCAGGATGCTCACAGAATTGGTTGACTTTGGTCACAAATTAAGTCCTCCGGTTGTAGCCTAGAAAACAGGCCTTCAGCACGAACTGTTGGTCACAAATTAGATTTAAAAAAATAATAAAGGCTACACTAAGTGAAATGAAGCAAATGCACAGGGAACCAATAATGATGAAAAGGAAACTGGGACTCAAATCAATGGAATAGACCAGAAGGAAGAAAGAAACAACCAAACAGGAAAGAATGAAGAAACAAGAGTGCAAAAAAATGAGGAAAGGCTTAGGAACCTCCAAGACATCTTTAAATATTCCAACATCTGAATTGTAAGGGTCCCAGAAGGGGAAGAGGAAGAGCAACAAGTGGAAAACTTATGTGAACAAATAATAAAGAAGAATTTCCCCAATCTGGCAAAGGAAATAGACTTCCAGGAAGTCCAAGAAGCTCAGAGAGTCCCAAAGAAGGTGGACCCAAGGAGGAACACACCAAAGCACATCATAATTACATTACCCAAGATTAAAATGAAGGACAGAATTCTAGAAGCAGCAAGAGATAAGAGGACAGTCACCTATAAAGGAGTTCCCACCAGACTGTCAGCTGGTTTCTCAGAAGAGACCTTACAGGCAAGAAGGGGCTGGAAAGAAGTATTCCAAGTCATGAAAGACAAGGACCTACATCCAAGATTGCTCTATCCAGCAAAACTTTCATTTAGAATGAAAGGGCAGATAAAGTGCTTCTCAGATATGGTCAAGTTCAAGGAGTTCATCATCACCAAGCCCTTATTATATGAAATGTTGAAGGGACTTATCTAAGAAAAAGAAGATAAAAATATGAGCAGTGAAAGGACAGCAAACTCACAGTTATTAACAACCACACCTAAAACAAAAGCAAACTAAGAGGACAGCTAGATCAGGAACAGAACCACTGAAATGGAGATCATATGCAGGATTAGCAACAGGGGAGTGGGAGGAGAGAAGGGGGATAGGTACAGAGAATAAGTAGCATGGATGGTAGGTAGAAAATAGACAGGGGGAGGGCAAGAATAGTATGGGAAATAAAGAAGCTAAAAAACTATGACACATGGACATAAACTAAAGGAGGGAATGATGGTGGGAGGGAGTGTGCAGGGTGGAGGGGAATGAAGGGGGAATGGGACAACTGTAATAGCATAATCAATAAAATATATTTTTAAAAAATAGTGGAGCGACTGTCTGAGGGAATAGGGGCTGCTGAGTGGAGGGGAACAAAGAGGAAAAGTCGGTACAACTTTAATAGCATAATCAATAAAACGTAATTTTAAAAAAAGAATTAACAAAGCAGGTATGACTGCTATTTTGTGAAAGGTGGGCTTGCAAGTTTAGCCCTCGGCTGGCACCTGGGAACTTAGATTTGGGACAGTTCCAACATTTCCTAAATGATAAGTATGGCTCTCTGTGCTTAGGCTGTTTGTGCAAACAATATGGTTCAGGCTGAACACCTGCTTTCTTTCTGGTAGTTGGGAATCTGGGCCAAGTAGGAGGGCGCTTACATGAACAGCCCCTGATGAAACCCCCAGGCACTGAGTCTCTAATGAGTTGCCCTGGTTGGCAACATTTCCCATGTGTTGTCACAACTCGTTTCCTAGGAAATTAGGCATGTGCTCTGGGGGTCCCCCAGCTTGCTCCTGGATTCCCCCAGACCTTATTCAGTGAACCTGTTCCCTGTGATCTTGCTTTGCATCCTTTTGCTGTAATTAATCCTAGCCATGAGTCCTGTGAGTTGTGAAAAAAAAAAGACATAAATCTTCTTGCACAGAAAAAGGGAATTTAAGGGGAAAAAGGGGGAGGGATTTAGAGGAACAAGTATAAAGGACACAGGGACAATAACTAAGGGGGGTGGAAATGGGAGGATGGTGAGGAACACAGGGCAGGGTGGGCTGGGATGGGAGAAATAGAAAACTGTACTTGAAAAATAATTAAATAAAAAATAAAAAATAAAAAAAACAATGTAGATGCAAAACTTCTCTAAATTGTTTTTATTTCATGATTTTTAATTTGGGATGGCATTTGTCATTATTGTTGTTTTCTCTGTGGTAGATTTTTTACTATAAAGCATCATCTTAGAATGTCTTTGCTTTGGGAGAAAATTAAAATAAGATTCCATTTTAGATTATCAGTTTGAAAGTCATAGAAAAACCAGGGAAGGGTAGCCAGTGACCTCAGAAGCCTTCCCTGCACCCAGACCAGCAGCAGCCTGAGAACGAGACAAGGTGGGCAAGTCAGGGGAAGCAGAAAGACGTGTCTGAACACTCTGTGGCAGAAAGCAAACTTAAAGGCTACACCCCAAGGGCAATCATATTGCCTATGAGAGAAAAACAAGCAAGCAAATCAGATAGTGCTGACTTCCATTTTCAGATAAATGACAATCTCACTGGAAAGCAACTGTTTTAAATGGAATAAAAATACATAAAAATGAATGGACAGTAAATCAAACTAGTGCATCTGGAAGAACTCCATGGGGATCCATTTAAGAGAACATTCTACGTAAAAAACTTTTATATATTCTATTATTTACAAAGAATATATAAAATATTTATATAATTCCCATAATAATATATAATTACATTATAAATTATACATATTGTTTTTGCATAGGATGTTAAATGCTATGTATATATGTATATATACATATATGAAGAATTCGATGATATGCACACCATATGTGTGTATACACAAGTACTCTGAGACCCTCTGTAAAAGAGAAGCAAAACTAAGCACAGTAGTCATACGTCCTATGAAAACAATGTGAGACATTTAAAACTGGACTTGCCATTTCTCTGGCAGGAGAAGAAATTTAGCCAAGTTAATACTGAAAAGGAAAAATGGGCACAAGGCATACATAGAGTACGACAAAAGTAGGTCTACAGTTGTTCGTATGGAAAATAATATAATGATTAGTAAAACAGAAACGAATAACTGAGTCTAGGGGTTTCACTGGAAAAAGAGAGAGAAAGGAGGAGCCAAGTGCAAAGCAGACTCTGAGCACACAAGCGATAGAAATGTGCACTGATGTGTGGAACTGGAGCTTCTCTCCGGAGGTGAGGTCTGACCCTGCATTGGGGTGGGGAAGGTGGTGTGCAAGGCGCAGGGTGTGCCAGACAGGCCTCCAGCCCCATCCTGTGGCAACCTCTGCTTCGGGGCCCCTAGACTAGAGAGATCATGACCCGGAGACCCCTACACCTCTGGGTCTCTCCGAAAGAACCTGTTTGGATCTTTTTTTTTCTTTTTTTCTTTCCACATCCGGAGACTTTTTTTTTTCATTTTTAAAATATATTTTATTGGTTTTGTTATTACAGTTGTCCCATTTCCCCCATTCATTCCCCTCCACCCTGCACACCCTCTCCCTCCCACATTCCTTCCTTTTAGTTCATGTCCATGTGTCTTAAGTTCTTTAGCTTTTACATTTCCCATACTATTCTTGCCCTCCCCATCTATTTTCTGCCTGCCATCTATGCTACTTATTCTCTGTACATTTCCCCCCTCCTCCCACTCTCCTGTTGCTAACCCTGCATGTGATCTCCATTTCTGTGGTTCTGTTCCTGTTCTAGTTGTTTCCTTAGTTTGTTTTTATTTTAGGTGTGGTTCTTAATAACTGTGAGTTTGCTGTCCTTTCACTGTTCATGTTTCTTTAACTTCTTTTTCTTAGGTAAGTCCCTTTAAAATTTCATATAATAAGGGCTTGGTGATGATGAACTCCTTGAACTTGACCTTATCTGAGAAGCACTTTATCTGCCCTTTCATTCTAAATGAAAGCTTTGCTGGATAGAGCAATCTTGGATGGAGGTCCTTGCCTTTCATGACTTGGAATACTTCTTTCCAGACAATTGACATTGTCTGACAAGTCCTTGGCAAATATACTGTCATGGGACACAAACCTACAGGTTCTTCTCTATACCACAGGCTCATGAGGACTTGAAGCTGTTGGTGTTCTGTAATGATGAAAACGATGTTCAAATCATGAGGTTACTTCACTGAAAATCAAAAAGAATATTCCAGGGAGTGTTTGAAAATTTTGTCTATAAATAGTGATTGATCTATTTAGTTAGTTATTTGGCATTAAAGATAAATACTCCTTACTTTTATAAAACATTGTTTTATTATATCACTCTACTAATGAGGCTAGGAATTAGATACAATATTCCTAACACTAAAGAATAAAGCTTTATATTCACATTTGGTTTTTTTCATAGGACTCATTAATGAAGAATGTGGTACCCAACAATGGTAAACTGGCATGTGGCCAATCACATTCTGTAGAAGTGACCAAGAAGGGCTGCAGCAAAGGAGACCAGGCAACCTCATTACACATTCTTCATACCAACAACCCATTCTCAACAACAGAGGTAAATGCAGACCAAATGCTTTTAAAAGTCTTTATGCCTAGGTGGCAATATAACGTTCACGTACTGAAGAGAAAAGGAACAACAACAAAGAACACAGTACTTTTACTGATTATTGCACATTTAAAACATTCAGCCGTCCAGTGTATTCTCAGATCAGAGAATTTTCACATCCACCTGGGTTTGTTTGGCTAAGGTCACTATTTCAGAGAGCTTGACAACTATTTCAGGAGCTTCGTCCGAGTCATCACTAGAAAGGACTTTCAGCCCACTGTCCATTATCAGCGCCTTAGCGTCATCCACTCATGCAGCTTGTAACCATACCACAACAGGTATTTCCATTTCCAAATCCTCTATTGCCATGACTATGCCCTGTGCAATAACACCACACCGCAGGACTCCTCCAAAAATGTTGACCACAACAGCTAGGACCTTTTTATCAGAAGTGATGAGCTTAAACGCTTCTGTTACTTGGTGGACTGGAGCACCGCCACCGACATCAAGAAAGGTGGCTGGCATCTCTCCGTGAAGTTTTATGATGTCTGGTGTGGCCATAGCCAAACAAGCACCCTTCACGAGAAAATCCATCTGCCCATCAAGGCCAGTGTAGTGGATAATGCCTTAGCTGCATCTCTCTCCCTTCCGTCTTCCTGGATCCAGTCCTGGAGATCAAAGATTTTCTTCTGGTGATAAGCTGAATTAGAACCAAAATTGATCCTTGCATCCATACACAGCACGGCTCCATCTGAATCCTCTGCCATTGGATTTATTTCTATCACGGTTGCATCATATTTCAGAAAAAGGTGGTAAAGCTTGACCATGTTTTCTGCTGCAGAATCCACAGCATTAGGTAGAAATCCCATGTACTGTGCAAGCTGGACAGCTTGTTCCTTAATGATGGCTTCTGCAACATCAATACATTCTTCAACTATGGCTTTGGGAGTTTCTGCAGCAACATCTTCCATGTTGACACCACCTGGAGAACCTCCTCTCAATGCAGGACCTTGAAATGACCTTTCCATTGTTATTGCAAAGTCCGCTTCTCTCCTGGGATACCTATGCTCACAAACCAACACTTGATTGCAAAGTCTGCCCTTTTCTCCTGTTTGCTCAGTAAACAACTTTTTCCCAGTCATTTGTGAGGAAACAGCTTTTGCTTCTTCCGGAGAAAAAAAAAACTATCTCATTTCTCCTCTGAGACCACTTTCAAAGGTTCCTTTTCATTACCACCAGCTAAACCCTGTTCCTTTATCGAAACATCTATTGAGCCTAATTTTTTGGCAATTACACAAACTTCGTCCAGTGACTTAGCCATGTGTGCTTTGAGAATGGCAACTCCAGCTTCTTGCAACAACTCCATGCTCACTTCCTCAGGTAGTGAGAAGTTCTTTTCTTGGTGCTGCTGTACTCGGAGTCCATGGTTGTTAAACCTGAACTTGCCAGAACCTGGGTGGAGGCCTGCAGTGCCCTCCAGGGCAGCTGGCTCCTCTCTGTGTGGATATTTTGCTTCTCATTCACCCAACCACCCCAGACTATGTTTCATCTCTCTAGTTTTATGGCACAGCATGCTTCTCTTTGCCTCTGCAGACTCTTCTGATCTCTGGACCTTGCCCTTACTTTATTCAGAGTTGTTGTGCCAGCTTGATGCACGCAGTCACTAGTTACCTCTCTATCACTCACTCCCAGTCTCCTTGGCCTACAGTAACTACCAATAAAATGCTACGTTATGTGGTGGAAGGAAGTTCTGGAGCCCAAGACAGCTGCACACACATCTGCTCTCCCGCAGACAGCTGCATGACTCTTAGCGAGGCCTTTCCACCTGAGTTTCAGGTTTCGTCCTAGCAGAGTTATTATATGGATTTACAATAATTTTAGCAGACCTGATTCATTGGCATATCACATTTGCTCAGAAGTTGTGGTTATTATTATCTGAATTGCAGGCTTCGCATTTCATTCTATCCTACTGTTTTGCCATTTCTGATCCTCTTTGAGACTAAGAAAAAAATAATAAGTCTTACTCTTCACTAATTCATTCCTTCAGAAATTACTTTACTACATGCCTGTGTGGTGGACACTGGAACTGCAGCAATAAACAACAGAGATATACAGCATGGTGCCTGCCCTCATCAACCCATTAACTGAGTCAAAAATGCAAATGACTAATTATATATTCTGCTAATATTATAGGAATAAGTCTATGGGAAAAAAGTACAGAGTGGCCTGCCCTATTCTAGGGAAGGGATAGGTCAGAGAAAATCTTAAGAAAAACTCCTTAAAACTGAGGCCTGAATCACGAATAAGATGGCTTATTCAAGCAAAGAGAGTAGAAAGTAATCTCACAAGAGGAGAGAACAATGGGTGAGAAGGCCAGAAAGTGGAATAGATTCGCCACTTTTGAGGACCTGGAGAGAGAAGCAGAATGCTCGGGGGGAAGAGGGTCATTGTGAAACATATAAATAGCAAATGGGTCCATTCCCAAGTCTTTGAATGACTCAGTGAGCCCAGCAGCAAGGAATCCTTAGGACAGCACACTAGTAACAGGTTTGTTTGGGGATTCTGTTCGTTTTGGGGGGTTTTACACACAGAATTGAACTGTAGGCAGTCAATGTCACAGCAATGCAGGGAAAACAAGTGTCTCCTGGAGAATTCCTGCTTTGTAAATCTGTCTCAGCCTGTTTCAGAGACACTTTAAGGTAGTACCTGACAGCTAAATAATGTTCAGCCATCATGTGTCAGTGAAACTCATGATATCCCAGCCACAGAATCTTTCCCCTCTCTAGGTTCCCAGGCAAAGACACTCCTAAACGGCATGTAACACTTCACAACATTGACTGTAAACACCCACCTATTTATGTTTGTTCCCAGGTGAGCTGGGCCCTTGTCATTTCTGGTGCCTAGAACAGGGAAACACAAACAAAAACTCCATTTTCTTCCGTGCCTGGAACTTCCGCCCCCTCCGACTTGCTTGTTGTAAATCACTTACCTTGCAGATGAAGAGATGGCCTTTCTGCATCTTTCCTCCAAATGTTGCTCATCTCTGTCACCCATCCACCTGTATTGTCCTTGTCTCTTTTCTTCTCTCTGTGACATCAGACACAAACCTCCATGAAAGGGTCACATCTCTTTCGTTCACTACGCCCCTAAGATCAATAGAGCATGCTTAATAAATACGGGTTGAATTAATGTGCTGAATTCATGAAAAATGAACTTGTTCGCGTGACCCTGGGGGCCTCGTGTTCATTTTATAGACAAGGAGATCTGTCCAGGCAGCAAATGTAGAGCAACAATAGATTCAGACGCCACCAAGCCTGAGCTGTACCTAGAGAACTTATCCCGTCCTATTTAGCTAATTCCCTAGAGTAGACATTAAAGAAAAACTATTGGCATTTAGATTTTATTTCTTTTTTTTATTTGTTTGCTTCTGTAGAGGAAAATGTTTTGGCAGTTGGTATTCACTCTCCAAAAAAAAACAAAAGGCATAAAGGCAGAGTATCCGAAATACCTAGATAAAGGTAATCAAGCAAGAAACTGAACAAAACCTATTTGTCACAAAGGAACAGAAAACAGTGAATTAATCTAGGGCTCTCTGGGGACTGAAAATCACATGGGAATAAATGCTAGTGATGCTACAAAATATTCACCATGCATGAGCCTGAATTTGTTCTTGTAACAGAGTCAGGCCATTTTATCCCCAGGGTGTTCGCCTGTGTGTGCTCTATGGAACCTTCTCTGGGAGGGTTCGCAGTCAAGTAGGTTTGGTCTGAATACTTCACCCTCCTCTGCAATTAACACGTGCGACCGTGAAGGAACTGGTTTCATCTGTTTAACCCAGTGCTTTCCAAACTTATTTAACTTGAGAAAATGTTTTTCTCCTCCCTTTAATGCCAATTATGACTTAGAAAAGGTGACGTTCCCCAAAACACCCTTTGGAAAACACTTGTGTATAAAGTGGGCGATGAAAATGGATAAAAGGGAAAATTACCCCAAGTATGCATGCATACTAGCAGGTCTCTAACCACATGTAAATGTAAAGTTTTCCTGACAGAGCGCTCTCTCATTACTGCCTTCAATTCTGCTACTTGAGATATTTCTGTGTCTCCTAAAATCAAGATAAGTTAGACCATAAGAAGGATTGTCAGAGATGATGTCCTCCCCAAAATGAAACAGTGAGTTTAATATAAAGCTAGACATTCCAATAGCTTTAGCAATACAGCTTCCATTGTCAATCACATCTTTTAATGGATACATAGCCCCCAGCAACGTCCTAGTCTGTTTTTCAGGTGCTTTGTACGAAATGTGCTGAGAACTTCTTTTTCTCCCTTGCTCCTCTAACTTGGTACGACACTGTCTACTTTGAACACACAGCTGATGGCATTTCTGGGGGTTTAGAGGCAGGCGACACAGAAAGGCCTGCAGGAAATGTGACAGTCCTCAAGTCCTCCAGACATGAGCTGTGCAGTTAAAAGACATGGTTTCCCACAATGGAGCTGCATTAAAAGAGAAAAAAACTTGGTGTTGTAGACTAAACGTTAGTGTCCCCACGAAACTCTTAAGTTGAACCCTCATTGCAATGCAATTAGGAGGTGGGGCCTTTGAGAGGTGATTACAATTAGGTGGGATCTTGAGAGGAGCCCTCATGAATGGGATTAGTGCCCTTATAAGAGTGAGGAGACTCATGCTTCCTGTCTCTGTGCCAGATGAGGGTACAATGAGAATATGGCATCTGCCACCCACAGAGGGTCCTCATTAGCACTCAATCATGCGGGCACCCTCATCGGGAGTTCCAGCCTCTCGACATGGGAGAAATAAATGTCTGGTGTTTGTAAGCCCCCCCCCCCACAAGTCCCTGGTATTTTTGTTACAGCAGCTAGAATGGAGTAAAACACTTAACAAAAATCTAAAAATGTATTAATAATAAGAAATGTTTATGAAACATGCCATTTGTGGAATGGCCTTATCATTCTCCAAGAAGTTTCAAGTGCACAGAGAGAGCATCAGGAACAGAGTTCCTATAAGTGACAAATTTTCTTGGAAATTTTCTCAAGGCGTGCTCAATATTTATGAACCATTTTCAATACCACCAAGTATACTAGAGATGCAAAAATTCATGGGGCTGCCCTATGGAAGTTCAGGGTTAAATGTTGGGAACAAACAGGTAGTTAAATCATTGAAACCATGTGTAATGCGTGTTCTCATAAGATCAGATCCCACAGATTAGCATCATTTACCAAGCCTAGAAAGTAGGGGAAGGCTATCTCACAGAAAAGATTCTGGACTTAGATTTTGGTGGATCAAGATAGGTTTGCTTGATGGACATACTGAAGATGGGCATTCCAAGCAAGGAAAATCACATGAGATATTGAGAATCTGGTCGGTTCAAGAAAGTGTGAGACAGTGAGCGGAGTGGTTATTAAGAGGCAAGCAAGGGAGAGAAGTGTGTAGGGTGGTGGGGAGATGATACAAAACTACTTGCCCTCTCCCAGAATGTAATCATCATGTTAACCATTTTTAAGCTATCTCTCACCTGTCAACTAAGACTATTTTATCCTCATTTAAAAGATAAGTTAAATGTGATAAGAAGAATTTAATAGAGCTTTTTGTAACAGCAAGTCAGCACCAGAACTCATTATCTTTTGCCTGCAATCCTTTCTACTGGAAAACAGGAGTTTCTCAGTGAACATAGAATTCATTTCTACCACAAATTTTTAAACTTTTATGACACAAAATAGCAAATGGCTATTTGCACGGAAGAAGGAAGTTCCTATCCATTCAGACAGAAAGAAAGCAACAGGCCCAAAGCATCCTTACACCTTTCCTTCAAGCTGCAAACCCAGTGGTAGCGTTCCAGTCTCAACTGATGGAGACCCTCCCATAGCACCACGTCAGTGATGAAGAAGAAACAGTTGTCATTGTGATCCATTAAGATTCACTGGCTGCAGGTAAAATGCATAGAATCACTATTATAATAAGGCAGAAAGGGATGTTTTGGAGGGACACGGGGGCAGCTCACAGAACTGAAGGAAAAGCTACGCACCAGACTTCTGAGAGGGCCCGGCCAGAGCAGCTTCAGGAATCATGATTCACTGTAAGAACTCCATCCGATCAGTCTCCTCCAAAGTCCTTATCAGAATGAAAAAGCTGCAGCTATTTTAGGTGTTTCTCATTACCCTTAAGATTCAAAATCCAGTGACAGGATCTGATCTGGCTGGCTTGCAGCCCTTATCTACCCCTTAGCCAAGGGAAGGCAGACACCAAAACAAACTCGAGGAAGGTAGGAGACTTTCCCTAAGCTAAGCCACACACAGGCACCAACACAAGGGAGAGAAGATGCTAAGCAGACACAGTGAATCAAGGTCCACCACAGGCCATTATCATTTTTCTGCAAATAGTATCACACACCTGGAAATTTATAAATAACCACTTCACTTATTCACTGAAGTTTCCTCCCTGTACACATCTAAACAGGACAAGATGAAGGAGGTTTACAAGGCAGGGAGACAGAAAGTTGAGAAGTTGAAAGCAAGATCTAGGGGTAAACTACGGGATCAAATCTTACCTTACATTTACCTTACAAATCTTACAGTGGAACTACAGGTAGTTCCACCATTTACAAGTGGTGAGAATCCCACCAGGTTTCCTAACTCCCCTGTGCCTCAGTTTACAACTGTAAAATTAGGATGATAACATTAGGTGAGGCCATACTAGGGTGGCAATACTGGAGTTGTTAGGAGGAAGAATGAGCTAAAGCATATAATGCATTTAGTGCTGTGCTGGCTTCCTGTAAGCACTTGTTAAACACCAGTTATTGTCGCCTGGTTGTCTGGCCCTGTGACTTCTTTAGAGAATTCTCTCCTAAATCTCGATCTTCATATACCATCACAACATAATGACAGAAATTCAGGGTGAGAAGCATTTTTATTTTTCTTCACTGTCTTGTTTCTCTCCTACTGAAAAAGAATCACCAAGAGTCCATTTAGATTTCAAACTAATGTTCTGTGGCCAATTGTTCAGCATGGTTAGCACTCAAAATATAACTCTGGTTATTTTTTCAGAAGCATATAGCTAAGGTTAATAGAGGTGCCACTTTCAAAATGTATGTGCCCTGAGTAGCATAAAAAGATTATTTAAAAGGGCATAGGGCATAGGACACACCCTGATATTAAAAGGCCTAACAACTAAAATTAATCTTATAAGCTTCCAATACAATCTTCATTGACTCTGACTATTTTATCTAAATTACTTTTCTCCTCTCATTCGGGGAGATCTAAAAAACAAAGTAGGAGGAAGAAAAATTCTTTCATTTGCAAACCGATGCACAGACACCAACTACACCTTTTGAGCAATGGAAGGTACAAAACTTTGTCCTTTTGTTGTTTATTTCTTCTCTGTTTTTCTCTGTGGAGTTGACTGATGGCAGTAACAGGACAAAAATAAAATACCATTTCCCCTCATCAAGCCTTACTGCTTTTTAAATTATCTTAGATAGTCTTCATCTGTAAATACCGTATCTAGGAGAGCAGATGCCTTGAAATTTGCTAAGAAAAGTAGCTTTCTCTGCTTCTTAATCAAAAAAATATATCTTCGACATAAGTAAAATAGAGGAAGATTTCTGATTTTTTAAAAACTTTCTTTATGGCCCCAAAATGCTTGTTTTTGTTAATTTGTTCAGAGTTGAAAATAGAGGATAAAGTTCTAAATTAGACTAGATGGTTTTCTTCAATTACATTTCTGGTAGAGACATTTAAAATAAACTTCAAGCTAACAAATTATTGGTCAAAATGCTCTCAAAAATATTTCAAAGTTCAAGATTATGTCTTTATTGTCTTACACTTGTTTAGAAATTTACCACTGTTGGATTTTTCTAATTATTATTTAAAAGCAACTACATTCTTTTGACTCTCAACTGGTTCTGTTGACTTAGAATTTTAATGCATAATTTTACTTTTAAGTTATTTAAATTGGCTGGATTTACATATTACATAATTCAAAGGCTAACAAACCAAGATATTATGGGAGAGAAAATTCTCAGTTCTATACTTTGTTAATTAAGATGGCAGTAACCACCTAAGATATTTCTAGATAATCTAGAAGTCCCTAGAAATCAGCCAATTGTTTCATATTACAGGAAAAAGAAGACAAAAAGCAGGCAAAAATATAAATATCATAACATGACATGATGTTTCACCTGGTGTAAATTTTGCCCTATTCCCTAAATTTCCTCACTTAGTCTCATAATTTAAAAGACAGAAAAAGGTAACCGGGTGATGGTAAACAAGTGACTAATGAAGATCCTCCTTACTTATCACAAAAAGTATTCTCATGAATATTTACATATAATAATAACTACAAAACAACTTAGAATAGATAAACATAGACATTATTGCCCAAATTTAGTAGGAATTTCTCACAACACTACAGCTATGAAACTGGATAAGAGGAAACATCCCTTAACCAAGCTTTGGTTCATCAGACAGAACGACACTGAGAGAAGTTGCTTTCTCTACCTCTAGTCAGATGCCTGCAAGGTGCCAGATCATTACCAAGAAGAAAACTGGGTGGGCATTCATCTACTAAGAGAATGCTACTTGGAGATGCACAGAATCAATTCCAATATTTTCACCATAAATATCTATCTTTGCTGCAGACATATTTGCCGCAAGCATTTTCACTGCATAACTAATCAGCCATAAAGTAATTTTGCCATAACATAGATAAAGTAACTGGCTGATAGTTTGGGGTTTTCTTGTATGATTGGTTTCATTTCTTCATTAACAAATCAACCACCAGGGACTTCCGCCAAGATGGAGGTATAGGTGGATGTGCCGTGCCTTCTCACACAACCAAGTTCAGGGACAACTAAATATTAGCAACACAAAACACAGCCAGAACACGGAAAATTAAACTTTTCGGAAGTCCGTTAACAACAAATTCTGCAGCCTGACCGGTAAGGGGCGAAACCAGTGGCTGGTGGAGCGGGATTGCACAGGAGGACTCGGTCAGACGGGCTCAGGCGCGGAATCCAGGCGCGGAATCCAGACGCGGAATCCAGACGCGGAATCCAGGCGCAGGGTTGGACCTAGTGAGCGACCGAGCGAGCTACCAGGCGAGCGACCGCGGAGGAGACATCGGGGAAGTGGTGCTGCGTGTTGACTGGGGTCGCCTATTTGTGCGAGAGCGGACAGGCGAGGGAGTGGGCGGTTGGACCGGGCCCGGCGTCCCCGCGGCAAGCGGCAGTAGAGGGCGCCGCCATTTCCCCGCTCTGACCACACCCCCACATATAGCGTCACAACCCAGCGACCTGGGAATCCAAGGCACCCCTTCTCACACTTAAAGGGCCAGAACAGACCAAAAATGTCGCAAATTCTCAAAATCCCTGAGCCCATACACCTAAGTGATGAAGAAATAGCAAAACTCTCAGACGCACAGTTTAAAACACTGGTCATCAGGATCCTCACAGAACTGGTTGATTATAGCCACAAATTAGAGAAACATATGAAGGTGAAACTAATTGAAATGAACGGAATTGCACAGGAAACCAATAGCAATGAAAAGGAAACTGGGACTCAAATCAATGGAGTGGACCAGAAGAAAGCAAATAATGGCCAAACAGAAAAGAGTCAAGAAGCAAGAATTCAAAGAAATGAGGAGAGGCTTAGGAACCTCCAGGATATCTTTAAACGCTCCAATATCCGAATTATAGGGGTACCAGAAAGGGGAAAGGCACAGCCACCAGTGCAAAACTTATTTGAACAAATAATAAAGGAAAACTTCCCCAATTTGGCAAAGGAAATAGACTTCCAGAAAATCCAGGAAGCTCAGAGAGTACCAAAGAAGTTGGACCCAAGAAGGAACACACCAAGGCACATCATAATTACATTAGCCAAAATTAAAATGAAGGAGAGAGTCCTAGAGGCAGCAAGAGCTAAGGGGATAGTCACCTACAAAGGAGTCCCCATCAGACTGTCAGCAGATTTCTCAACAGAGACCTTACAGGCAAGAAGGGGCTGGAAAGAGGTATTCCAAGTCATGAAATCCAAAGACCTCCATCCAAGATTGCTCTATCCAGCAAAACTTTCATTTAGAATGGAAGGACAGATAAGGTGTTTCTCAGATAAGATCAAATTCAAGGAGTTCATCATCACCAAGCCCTTATTATATGAAATGTTAAAGGGACTTATCTAAGAAAAAGAAGTTAAAGAAACATGAACAGTGAAAGGACAACAAACTCACAGTTATTAACAACCACACCTAAAACGAAAGCAAAGTAAAAGGACAGCTAGATCAGGAGTGGAGACATAGAAATGAAGATCTCAAGGAGGGTTAGCAACAGGGGAGTGGGAGGAGGAGATGGGGGGAGAAGATACAGAAAATAAGTAGCATAGACAGTAGAAAGAAAATAGATGGGGGGGCAAGAATAGCATGGGAAATATAGAATCTAAAGGACTGGAGACACATGGTCATAAACTAAAGGGGGGGTAATGGTGGGGATGGGGGGGTAGGGTGGAGGGGAATGAAAGGGGGAATAGAACAACTGTAACAGCATAATCAATTTAAAAAATAAAAATTAAAAAAAAAAACAAAAAAAAGAAATAAAAACCAAATCAACCACCACCTTCAGGGACTTGATTCATTTAGGCTAGCTGTCAGTTTGGTTGCATTTCTCCAATGATGAAGTTTTCACAGTTACTCACGTTTTTATGTTATATGTAAATCTTGGCCCTCATAATGGTCTTCACGGTGATGAACAGATGAGGCAGTAATCTTAAAATAGTCAGCACTGTTTCAAGATGACAATAATTTGCCAGAAGGGTTGGTTTCTCATTCTGAAAGACATGACATTGGGAGGAGAGAGAGGCCAAGGGTACTCTTGGAGGGCAGAGAGCTGACCCCACATTTTTCATGGAGCAAGGACAGTGCTCAGGTACAATCCCCAGAATAAAAGCAGTTATGTGCACAGTATTGTCATGAATTGCACATTTTAAGGTACTCAAATATTCTGTATTTCACATTAGTCTTTTCCATTTTGTTATGCCCTTTTTTAATGTCCTTCTTTTATCTTGTGTAATTTTATCTTTTTTACAAAAATATTGCCTGATGCCAAGTTAGTTATGCAAGATAAATGTGTGTAGCAAAGGTGCTTAGGGTGAAAGTACTTAAAATCAGACAAAATTCTGTCTCTTCCTACCTCCTCCTTAATGGACCTTTGGATTCCTACCATTATCTGGCATGCCCCCATTACAATTTCAGAATAATCTCCCATTGTGTGATATATTCATTTCTAGGAGTACAGTATCAAATGAAAACAAACCAGCTGGCTGAGAACACAAGACATCTATTCTCTCACAGTTCTGAAGTCTAGAAGTCTGGAATCAAGGCATCAGCAAGCGCATGTTCTCTCTAAAGGCTTTAGTACTCGGGTATAACCACGAAGTAATATCAGTTATTTGTGCAGTATTGCCATGAATCTACACACATTTTAAATGTATTCAAACACTTCGTACATCACAATAAAACCTTTTTTAATTTTGTTAAAAGACAATCCTTTCTTACCTCTTTTTAGCTTCTTGGTTGCCGGCAATTCTAGATGTTGGTTGGTTTGCAGCTACATTATGACAATCTCCACTTTGCCCACGCGCGGTGTCCTCCCCATGCATCCATGTCGAAACTTCTCTCTTCTTGTAAGAACCCCCAGCATTTGAGTGAAGTCCTCTGCAATCAAGTAGGACCTCATTTTAACTGGATTACAGCAGAGCCAGATAAGGTAACCTTCACAGATACTGAGGGTCGGGACTTCAACATAGCTTTTACAGGACACAGTTCAAACTAACAGATGTCTTCTTGTATGAGACCGTGCCCTACTACCCTTCTCTGGAGGGGAAGGAATCAAATTATCCCATTTTCCACCCAAGCACAGGGCCTGATCCCCACTACTTGGACACTCACATTCCATATGTTACAGTTCGATCAAGCGACACAAAGGTGAAAGACTGTCATTTCATTCCCACATGATCTTCTGCCCTCCCAGCACTCATACAATTCTTTAATTTTCCTTCAAAGTATTAACCTCCATTATCTTATAATAAATAGCCAGAATTTTGTATGTTATTTAGGAAGAACAACTCTCAGAACTAAAATAAACAAGAGAAATAAAAGGAGGGCTGGCAGAGATTTATCTTCCTTAGAAGGCGTAGTTTCTGCAAGAAAAGAATGTGATCTTGGGAAAATTTTAAAAAGGAAGAGCTTCAAAAAAGTACACATTAGAGTATGTATATGGAATCAGTTCAAAATGTTAAGGTTCTGGGCAGTAGGGTTTAAGAATCCCTACATTTAAACTTGTAAGAGGGGTGTCCAACCTCTGCCCCACGGGCTGCATGCATCCCAAGATGGCTATGAATGAGGCCCAACACAAAACTGTAAGTTCACTTAAAAGATTATAAGATTTTTTTGTGATTAGGTGTTGCAGTGTATTTAATGTGTGGCCCAAGACAATTCTTCTTTTTCCAGTGTGACCAAAGATGCAAAAAGTTTGGATACCTCTGCAAAGTATTGGGAAATGAACTGCTTAGTTATGGTATGTGATAAAAGAATTTAATAAGCAGAGAAAAACCATAGGAAATGCACACAACTCTCAGCTAGTAAACAATAAATCTGGATAAATATCTCCTAATTTTGAGATTGTGGATAGACTAGGTGGGTAGGTAAGTAGGAGCCAGATAGATAGATAGATAGATAGATATCCATCCTTGAAGAATGACTGGTATATGTAGAACAGTAAGAAGGGGATATAATACTGAACAATTAGAAGAAGATCATGATTCTGAAGGTGATTTACTAGTAGAAACAAAGGGAAAAAACTTAAATTTCATAGCACTCCTTAACAGGATGCCAGAATACATACTTTCTGAAAGAAGAGGAGAAAATCAAATGTGAATTAGACTGAGAAGAAAACAGCATAATGATATGAAAACATAATTGACTAAAATTAATGAAATTAAAATTAAATATTATAACAACGCCTGAAAATATTCAAGAATAGAATTGACAGTACACTAGTTTGGTTTGGTTTGGTTTGGTTTTCTATCAACCCAAAGCTAAAGAAACACCTACCAGACTAAAACACAAATCAAGCAAAACAAGCATTGAATACTGGGTAAAGAAGGCTACCAATTCTAAAAGTTCCACATTTACTATTCATGTCTTAATAGAGATGTCTTCTACAATTAAAGTAGAACTGAAGACTTCCAGCCAAGATGGAAGCATAGGAGGCACTGTACCTCCTCGCACAACCAAATTTAAGGACAGCAAAGATTTAGAAACAAAAACATGACCAGAACAGACAGAAAACTGAACTATATCGAAGTCCGACGACAACAAATCATCCATCCAGACCAGTAAGAAGGAAGCAGTCAGTGGCCTTTGCAGAGAGGTCCCAATGGGAAAAGGCGGTGGTTGGCAGAACCAGATTAGGGGAGGAAATGAGCAGACCCAATGAGACGCATAAGGCAGCTGGCTGACTTCAGTCATACATTCACATGCAGATAAACCAGGCAAAAAAACAGGCAGTAAGAGACTTCTGCCAAGATGGAGGCATAGGTGGAGACACTGTGCTTTCTCACACAACCAAGTTTAGAGACAACTAAATATTAGCAACAGAAAACACAGCCAGAACACAGAAAATTGAACTTTTTGGAAGTCTGATAACAACAAGTTCTTCAGCCTGACCGCGTCATAACCCAGCGACTCTGAGTGGCCCGGCCCTGGTGAACCACCTAAGGCTCTGCTCCTCACCCAGTGGCTCAAAACAACAGAGGGGGCCGCCATTTCCCTGCTCTGACCACACCCCCACATACAGCGTCACATCCCAGCGACCTGGGAGTCCAAGGCTCCACTCCTCACACATAAAGGGCCAGAACAGACCAAAAATGGCTCAAGAAGATCTCAAAGCCCCACAGCCTATAAATCTAAGCAATGAAGAAATAGCAAATCTCTCAGACGCACAGTTTAAAACACTGGTCATCAGGATCCTCACAGAACTGGTTGATTATAGCCACAAATTAGAGAAACATATGAAGGCGAAACTAATTGAAATGAATGGAATTGCACAGGAAACCAATAGCGATGAAAAGGAAACTGGGACTCAAATCAATGGAGTAGACTAGAAGAAAGCAAATAATGGCCAAACAGAAAAGAGTGAAGAAGCAAGAATTCAAAAAAATGAGGAGAGGCTTAGGAACCTCCAGGACATCTATAAACGCTCCAATATCCGAATTATAGGGGTACCAGAAGGGGGAAAGGAACAGCCACCAGTGGAAAACTTATCTGAACAAATAATAAAGGAGAATTTCCCCATTCTGGCAAAGGAAATAGACTTCCAGGAAATCCAGGAAGCTCAGAGAGTCCCAAAGAAGTAGCCCCAAGAAGAAACACACCAAGGCACATCATCATTACATTAGCCAAGATTAAAATGGAGAGAATTCTAGAAGCAGCAAGAGATAAGGAGATAGTTACCTACAAAGGAGTTCCCATCAGACTGTCAGCTGATTTCTCAAAAGAGACCTTGCAGGCAAAAAGGGGCTGGAAAGAAGTATTTCAAGTCATGAAATCCAAAGACCTCCATCCAAGATTGGCTATCCAGCAAAGCTTTCATTTAGAATGGAAGGGCAGATAAAGTGCTTCTCAGATAAGGTCAAGTTCAAGGAGTTCATCATCACCAAGCCCTTATTATATGAAATGTTAAAGGAACTTATCTAAGAAAAAGAAGATAAAAAGTATGAACAGTGAAAGGACAGCAAACTCACAGTTATTAACAACCACACCTAAAACAAAAGCAAACTAAGCAGAGAGCTAGATCAGGAGCAGAACCATAGAAATGGAGATCACATGGAGGGTTAGCAACAGGGGAGTGGGAGGAGGAGAAGGGGGGAGAAGTTACATAGAATAAGTAGCATAGACAGTGGGTAGAAAATAGACAGGGGGAGGGCAAGAGTAGTATGGGAAATGTAGGAGCTAAAGAACTTATGTCACATGGACATGAACTAAAGGGGGGTAATGTGGGGGGAGGGGTGTGCAGGGTGGAAGGGAATGAAGGGGCGGAAATGGGACAACTGTAATGGCATAATCAATAAAATATATATATTTTTAAATAAGTGAATAAGTAAAGTAGAATTAATGAGAAAAATTGTTTAGTTCCTGAACTGCTATCATTTAAGCTAACAGTTTGTTTGACATATTTATTTGATATTTTAAATGAATAGTATAGGGTTTTAGATCTAAATCTCTCAGCAAATAAATTTGGAAAAATGAGTCAAACTAAACACATATTTGAATAGAAACCAAAAAGCTGTACCTCAACACACTATAAAAAGATATTATACATTAAAGACTTGTAGAAGCATTTGTTTACACTTGTTCTCCTCAATAGTTTCACCTGTTCTATAAAATAGAAAATATGGTCAAAATTTCAACCTCCTCTAGAAAGAGCTGGTCAAAAAGACTCCTACACTTCTTTTCACCCTTTATTGGATAAATGGTTTAGGAGTTTGGTACCAGCCTAACATCCACACATTTATTGTCCTATAGTGAGTTTTCAACTAGGCTGAGTTGACGGCCACCGGAGATTTGGCAATGTTTGGAGACCTTATTTCTCTTTATTTCTGTTACTTGAGGCAGGAAAATCATGAAGTTGCCTATTTTAATGAAGAAAATTCTAGTTAGAAATCACTTATTTTCTCTAATCCATTGTTTACAAAACATGTCAAAATTTTGCTCATGTACATTGATCCTGCACAAATCTAGGAGTAAATACATCACAACCAACCTTGTCGGAAGTCTGATGGTTTCATTTAAACCCTCATGTATTTACCTGTGTATGTGTCTTTCTATATTATGGTTTCTACATGCTGCAGCTGTGCTTTGACCTCTAAAAGGTCATGTTCATCCACAGTGATTTCAAACCTCTTCAGTTACAGCAGAGACTATATACCGATTCCTCTTCAGAAGCCTTCTCTTTCACACAGTTTCATGAGTGCTTAGGGCATTAAGCTATTGCTAGAACTACCAAAATTAACTTTTTAAAGGGAGATCAGTGGGAACAAAATGGATCATAAAGAATCTTAACAGATACTTAGTGCAAAAATAAATAATTTCAAGCATCCAGACAAATGCTGATGAATGTCAATTGGGAAGATAATATATCATAAGATTAAAAAAAGACTACTGGGAAAATTGTGAGGATGGATAGATTTGTGTGCCTGTTTGCTTTTTATTAATATGACATCACCCAGTAACAACAGTCCTTGTCTCTCTGCATTTCATAGCTAGAGGAGAGCCTTGAGAAGGGATGATTTTTTTATTCCATCTCCCCACAATCCTTATGAAATTCTCTGGGAGCAATGTCAATTATACCATCGTCAACGCAAATGGCATTTTAAAGAGTTACTACAGCAGACAGAGAATGTTTATGCCTCTCAGCGGTGCCAACCCACACTGCACTCTTTCCCCTAAATCCTGCCTCCCATCCCGTCTGTATTCATTCCGATCTAATCCTATCAACTGAGAGGACAGACCACTGGCTTGCTCCCTGCCTTTGTCACTCAAAGTTGCCCATTAAAAACAATCCATTTTCTAAAGCTGGACACTGTGGAATTCAAGTTTGGCAGCCAAAAGACAAACTCATATACACAGAGACTGATAATGAGGAGAACTGCTGGCTTCCTTGCTGGATGGACTATTCTTATTAAGATAAAATGTGTTGCAAAAGTGACTCAGAAACATGAAAATCAACTAGTTTATTAAAAATTATGGGATCTCAGACTTTTAAATTAAGGAAACAAACATAATGGACATGAACTCAAACTGAGTAGAAAATCATTGCCACTAGAAAGTCTTCCTCCAGTTGCTTTTCCTAATATTGTGGTATCATAAAGAATTTCCTAACTGTGTTATCATGAGAATTTAGATGGCTTGATAATTGATTCATCTCTACTAAGCTTTTGTGTAATGAATGCTTAATTTGTGGTAACAAATTCTATAAGTAAGTATTCAATAAGTAGTAAATACCTTTGTTGATGGAGAATCTGCCACATACAAGGCACTTTGCTAGGCGTGGTGAAGGGCAAAAAAGAAGTGTAAGACAAAAGATGGGTCTTGTCCAAAAGAAGTAATGTTGTATTAGAGAAAACACAGTAACCAGAATTCAAGAGGAGATATAAGGCTGGAATGTCACAACAAAGTAAATGTGTGTGAATAGTAATCCTATACTATAGGACCTATAGAAACTTAACGACTAGTAAAGACACAGGATCAGCCCATACTGAGGCTGGATGAGATCAGGTGATGAGCCTTCAGTCTTAGGATCTTTACTTTACTCTCTAGGCAACAAAGATCTAAAGAATCTTGGAGCAAATCCTGGCTGGTGTAGCTCAGTGGATTGAGTGCGGGCCTGCAAACCAAACAACCGTGGTTCGATTCTCATTCAGGGTTGCAGGCCAGTTCCCAGCAGGGGATGCACGAGAGGCAACCACACATTGATAGTTCTCTCCCTCTCTCCTTCCCTTCCCCTCTAAATATAAATAAATAAAATCTTTAAAAAAAAGAATCTTGGAGCAGAAAGGTGACATGGGAAAACATTGAAGCGAAGTAATACTGTTAGTGATCACATGTTGGAGTAGAAATGGTTTACCTACTGATGATAGAAAAAAGGATTTTAGGCAGTGCATGAACATGAGGTTAACTAATATTAAATTGAACATGGAAAGTATATTCTGTGTTAATTTCTATTCTTTAGAAGACTTGAAGAAGAAAATTTCTGGTTTTGTGTAACAGTAACACTTTGTTAATATGCTTTTACACAAAGATAGAGGGCAATCACATCCACTTAGAATTCAATAGAACTATTTTTACTGAATTTGCATTTACTTTCACAGTTACCATCTATAGCAAGTGACACTAACTTCTTCTTTATATAAAGAAGTAAAAATAAATACTATAAAGCTATTTAAAATGGTTAATTTAAGGGAAAAATTAAGTATATAATAGTACATGTTATGCACATATGAGAAAAGTCAAGAATAGAATGCAATTGAGTAAAGTTTAGAAAACACAGGCTTAGACTAGGAGCCACTAAACATTTTATTTTAAAAAAAACTTGTACAGGTGAAAAACAGTTTCTTTCAATATGTTCACTGGAGCATTGTTATGATACAGAAAAACCAAAAATAAATTAAATGTTCCTAAATAAAGAAGACATTAAGTAAAATATAGCACTACTGTTCTAGAATACTACACAGCAGGCCAAAGACTGGGGAAGATCGACATGTACTTATGTGGAAAACCCAAGTTAGGAAAAACAGGCAAACAAAACAACTCATAAAACCATGTTTGATAGGATCCCAATTGTTTTGTGAAATGGATACATGTATAAGTGTATGTGATCACACAGGAAGAGGACTAGAAAAATCATCAAACAGTTAACCATTGTTCATCTCAGGAGAGGTGACTATGGAATCCAGGGCAGGGGCAAGGGAAAATAGCCACATTTTTTTTCGACAGTATGATGAACTGTTTTCATCTAAAATTCATCTACTATTTAATTGTAATTTTGTAATTTCTTAAGGAAACCCTTTAGGTAAACTTCCATTTCTTTTATTCCTTCTCCAAACTACATGAAAACATCAGAAAAGAAATTTTTAAAGGACACAAAACCACAAGGACAACGAAAAGAGAAAACTGGGGCAGGATTTTAAAAGCTGGATGAAAGTGGTGGAATCTAAAGAAAAGAATGTAAAGAAAGTTCAGTCTTAAACCAGCAGGAGAAGAAGCCAAGAAGAAACCCAATATGCCTTACAGAATCTACAAAGGCTCTAAAATTGGCACCATTGGGTCCTCTGGGAATGGATGTGGAAGTGAAATTAAAAGCAAAAGGATTGTTTGAAAGATTGTTAGAGGATCTGGAGAATCAGTTACAGCCCTGATCCCTCCTCCCTACTCCACACAGCCAATCTGTGCATCATCTGTGCCCCAAAAGAAAAGGGGGACTGCTTCTCTAGAGGAAATAAGGTGGGTTTACTCTCTAAATGGGAAAGCAAAAAGCAGAGTGAGTATGGAGATATCACATAAAAATGGGGATTTTCCATTAGAAATTCCCTCAGTGAGAGGACCCATGAAGAACATACCATAATGGTACCCACAGTCCAGAAGCCCCCCACACACACTCAGGAACTCCCCATCAGCTGTTCGTCCCACTCTTAAAGCATAACCAACACCAGAAACAGCCTCAAACATGAAAGACAGAGTTTGAGAAAAATAAAAGTAACTGGGAGGAAACAGAATTTTTGCAAGGAAAACAAAACTTCAAATAAACTATCTCTGCTCTACTCAAAAGATTAGACAAACTATAATATGCATGAAATAAAAGAAAAAGGAAGCAACGTGGAAGAGAGAGAAGAAGGGAGAAAGAAAATAAAAAAACAGAACAAAAAAGAGCTGTTAGGAAAATAAATAAACACATTTTCATATATACACTCATATGTATATAGACATGTATGTTTATATAGGAATGTGTGTATGCTCTAATCAGACGACATGCAGAGGTACAACAATTGAGCTCTGTAATTACTTTTTTATATAAATATTTGTGACCCAGGGTTTCCCATTTGTGATGGGACAGCCTTTGAAAATTCCCCTACATAATAAGCCTCAGAACCCTCGCCCTGCCTCGTGAAAGCATTTCTTCTTCTTGTTAGAAGCAGATGGTTGAACAGGCTGTGAGTTATTCTTTCCTACTTAATGCTTTCTTCATGTTAGCAAAGCAATACATTCACATGTCTTCAAAGTGACAATCAGATGGTGGGGTAGAGACTGAGCCATTTGGTGGGGGTGTCCCTGGTTGTCGGCATTGGTAGGTCCCTCTCGTCTAGGGTAATAGGTGTGGCTGTAGGTATGCCGAAAGCATTTCAGAACACCTGGGACAGAGGACCTCCCCATTTAAGCTGCAGACATCCAATATCTCACCACGATGCTCAGTTGGACAAACCGCTCCAGTGTGACCCGCCCATTTTCTACCAGGATGGACGAGAAGCAGCTTCCAGGCTAGGAGGGGTGAGAGAGGTGATTTGGGGGTCTCAATACCCATGACAGAAATTTTAACAAATACCCACTTTTCATCTTTGGCCATGCCCTGTTTTTTTTCTCCAATTCCTAAACCTTTCCAGATTCTAAGACATATTTTTTTTCCTCATTGGCTTCACCCACAGCAGGCTTTGTTTTCAACTTTCCCAGTTAGCTAATTCAATTTCTACTATTTCATTTGCTTTCAGTTTCCAAAATGTTGTCACTTCTTTTCTGTATTGTCATCTTCCTTAATGTCTCTTTAAAAAAACAACGACATGTTTTTATTCATTTTGGAGAGTTTAGGAAGGTGCAAAGATAAATGTATGTGTTCAATCCCACACATTTAATTGGAAGTCCTTATTCAGTGTCCTTAAGCTAATGTCTATGTGCCCTTCTGGGAGATAAGCTGTACATCTGTACTGAAAAAAGAGAAAAATTTATAATGTCCTTAAATCTCCCATTAAAGGACTCTTTATTTAGAAGTCATATGTCTTCGCTTTCAGGATTTTATAAAAACAACAGTGATCCAAATAAACAGAATTTTATGAATAGGTGTCACCAAAGGTTCATAATTTGTGCTCTAAAAAAAAATAATAAAGGTGGCAAAAGATGCACAAACATATACACCCCCCACACATACACACACACACCCTCAGGACGGTCCCTTTGTCAAAACTGTAGAAAATTGGTAGCATTGCTAGAAATCCAGCTCCATTCTCTTGGAGCTGCATCAGCTCAAGGGCAAAGACTTTTAAGAAAGTTGAAGATCCCACCTTCAGCAAACAGCAGGTGCTGTGTGGATAATAACCGAGAAAGAACTTGGTGCTCTCTCAGACAAAAAGTAAATGGAAAACAAAACCTTTTAATGGGTCTCCATCGCTTAGTGTCCTGCAATTTTTATTTCATTTGAGATAAGAAAAAACTCAATTAAGACTTTCTCGCCAGTGGAGCTACAAACCTAAAATAAGGGGTAGATTGGAGGGGCTTCCTGGATATTACTTCTGGTACGTTAGTCTTGCTCCTATCAGTCATCTTGGAGTCGGTCCATTGCTGTGGTATATTATTGACAAATTGCCCATCAAGTTTCAGTCCCTTCTTTCTTCTTTGCATCCTGGTTCCTGCTTCTTAATCCTAACAATTAATATCCCAGGTTTCCCCATTTCTACCTGAACCGCCTAAATCACTCACCTCAGGTTGCCTCTGAACACTGATAAGTCTGCGATCTCACACGGACCCCACCACCAACACCATCACCTCTATTGGCACTGATCTTATTCCTTCTCTCCTTTTTCTGATTCATAGTTAATGAACGTTGACCTGTTGCCAGCCTTGTCTATGACAGCATCACTGTTGCTCAAAAATCTTAAAGGTCTCCTTAGTCATCATGACTACACCGACTCTACACAGCCTATAAACAAAGCCATGCTCAAAACATCTTTACCTAACAATTATCCAAACAGGGGATACCACACCTTAACCAGAATCTTTCCCACCAGATAGCTTCCTAAATATCACTCTGAGGTGTCCACTTTATGCCTCTTCAGTCCTATGCATTCTTAAAGATTGCATGTTACATATATAAGAATTCAACAATTAAGTAAGTAGATGGCAAATGGCGGGAGCCAGACTTGTCATTATTGGAGTAGAAATTTACAGCTAAGCAAGGGAGAAAGCCAGAACAATGTAATGGATTAGAACAGGAGTTATTAGTATGAACCCTGTTTAGCTTAACATAGATACAGAGTTACATACAGATATTTTTAGATATGTGCATACACATTGGTTAGTATACACATATATATTCCCTTGATTTGTCAGCCATGAGGGCCAAGAAGCAACAACATCCCAGTGGTAATGAGCACACATATTATGAAGATCTTGTTTTCTAAAACCATTCTGTAATAAGGGAATCAGGGCTCCTTTAGATACAGCTGAGTCAAGATTGGGGCAGAAATCTTTTTTTTAAAAAGAGAGATCATTTGTTAGTCTTTCTAACAGTCTTACATAATATTTAGAGTTGACTTTCATCCTTTACTTTCCCACTTTTTTGCTCCTATCAGTTTTACACTTCATTGTATACTTCCTTACATTGCCATTAACAGTTTCTGATTAAGTAAAAGACAAAAAGATAACTTTAATAATAGCAAATGACACATATAGAGGAAAAAATGGTGACTCAAGCTAGGAGTTATACATATTCCCAACCAATAAAACAGTAATTGAAACAGAAGTCATTATTAATATATACTGTTATAGTTATGTAAGCTTGTTATAAAAGAGAAAAGATTACATTTTGGAGTTAAGACATGATTCTATAATAGCTTCTCTTCTTACAGCTAAAGATTTGGACATCATGAAATCAGAATAGCCTAATCTTGCATTTTCTTGTATTCTTCCTATTGGTTTCAGTAATTGCTACCCAACCCTTCCACCCACTCACCAACAGTCTACTGGCCCCTAGGGACTTGAATCATTAAAGTTATGCCACTTGGGTGTTCTGAAGCAAGAAACACCTATCTTAGATTCCAAAATTAAGAAAAAACACCCTCACGTACTAATTGCCATATATATCAAAAAGAATACAACTTTGAAAAATACAGGAAAAAATAGCTACCCCCCCAACCCCCACTTGGGAAAATGTGTTTCTGTAATCCACATATAATTGGTTTAAAAGTACTCCTTTGAAGCACAACATTATCTCATGATATGGATAATAAAATTTCCTTGGGTCACTAAGAATGAATTTACTATATTTTCTAGGTAAACTCAGTACCTATAAAAGGCCACAGGAGAGTATTTCTAATGTGAAAATATTAATAATTAAAGACATAATCAAAGAAAACATTCCTTTGTTGAAAAAAATAAGGCTTGAGAACATAATATGAACACATTCACCAATGTTCCAGGAGAAATCAATGGACCCTCAGATCAAGGCACATCATGGTACATGTTTTGGTTTATAAGAATAAAAAAAAAACACCCTAAAAGAACTCAGGCATAAGGGGGAAAAAACAAACTATCTACAATGAATAAAACTTAGGTTGGCCTAAGATTTAACATTAAAATTATATTTTGCAGGAAAAATCCAATAACCCTATAACTGGTTGTCTAAATCACCTGTCTTAAATGTATAAAAATATGATCAGGTAGACAAGATCTCCAAAAACAAACACACACAAAATCCTACTTGAAGAGACACTCAAGCAAACTGAAAGATAAAAGTAGGAATTAAATGGAGAAAGACGTGGAATAAAATTGATCCTCATACTTAATTTGCACTGAACATTAGTAATCTGGTTTGATTACATATTACTAGATACATTTGAGGATGACGTCGATCCTACAGTGCCTTGCTCTACCCCTCTGTGTGTCTCTCGTTCTTCATTCAGAAAATATATTGCTTCAGCACTCTAAGAGATTCGGCCCACTAAGAAATGCAGCAAAAAAATGCACCAAAATTTTACAGCAATCTACAGCAAAGAAAACACTAAGTCCTTACAAAATTTGCCCAACCTAATGAACTTGTTATCTCCAAAAGATACAGAAACCACAATTCTAATAGCAAGGCTTTAAAAAATCTTAATAATACAAAAGTTAGAAATAATAGGAAATAATTGTCCAAAGCCTAGATTATAGCATCTAGGGTTTGTCCCCAAAATATTACGTTTACTTATGCATTTAAGCAGAGAAAAGATCTACTACCAGAATTATTAAACTTCAGAAACTGGCCACAAGCACTCAATTTTGAATGATTCTGTTGTTATTCAACATGAGGTTATCCAACATAATTGGAAAGCATTGCACTATAGAAAATACTTCTCACTTTTAGAGAAAAACTGAATTTATTTGCAATAGCAGTGTTCCTCTCACTGACTTTAAGGGGAGAAGATGCCACATGGATTACCCAGACATATGTGTTCATATCATTTCCCAAGCTATTTATCAAAGTTCTATAGCAGAGAAAATGTATATTTAAGAAGTGAATTATTTGTATGGGGTGTTTTGTTTGGGTTGTTTTGTTTTGTTTTGCATGCAGATGCCACAGCCACATATATAACTCCTGAGATTTCTTCATTTAAAAAAATTACTCAAATCTTTCCTTGCTGCTCTAAGGAAGGTGTTGGCTGTGCAATGATGCTCATGCCAAGAAGGATAGAGGTATGTACAGGAGATTGGATGTGACTTGAAACCTCTGAACAGGAGAGAGTCACCAAGAACCTCCTTCTGCTCCCAGGGCCCCTACATCGGTATGAGAAGGGCCAATAATGAGGGACTGGAGCTGCTCCAAGGAGTGCACTGTTTTAGTAATGAAGAGCATTCACTGAGAAAATCTGTTTTGCTCTAAAGCCATGACTTAGAACCCAAACATATTTTCATCTGAAACTTAATGAAAAAAATCACATAATATCGCAGAAAGAGTTTCAGTTCTAGAATCAGAAAGAATTAAATTTGAATCCTAAAACTCCTCCCCCAGCATATAATTTTAAAAAGTTATTGAAAATCTCTGACCCTCTGTTTACTCATTGGCAAAATGAATATAATAGAACCTGCCTCACAGAATGCTTGAGAAGCTTTGAGTTAATGCATGCAAACCATACAGTTATTCCATAAATAGTGTTAATGATGTCCCCTAATCAACGTAGAGAAAGAAGAAATTGAGGGGCTTACTACCTGAAATGAAGAATAATGCCAACCAATACAAAAAAATATTGGAAACTTACTCTGTGTCTTTCAAAGTTATGGGTGTCAATGAGTATTGAAGAATTATGGTTTTACCACATTAACCAAATAATAAACTCCTGAGGGTCATAGGCTAAATTATGAGCACTAGGAAAAGTGAAAAGAAGAAAGGAAGGGGGGTTGAGAAGAGGGAGAGAGAAGTTTAACCTTAAAGAAAGAGCAAAAGAGAGAGGAAGCAAGAGAAGATAGAGCAATCCCCAAAGGTGTGGGGGGGGGGGTGTATGTGTGAAAGAAAGACTGAGACAGAGAAGACAGACAGAGGACCTGTCAAATGAACTTGAAAATAATCAGAGGCTTTAGCTAGAAATAAATGATAAACACTTCTTTAAGGGTCTTAGAGTTTACAAGCTGTGAACACAGTTAAGAAAAACCCAGAAGTGTTACAAAAAAGGGAAAAGTTAAAATTCCCTAAAGTCAAAAGTACATTTTTGAGAATGATCAGTCCTGCATTTTGGGTTTTTTTGCAGTTTTTTAATTATAGTTTATTGCATACAATAAAATGGTATGCAATTTATAAAATTAATTTACTTTCAAAAACCTAACACGAATATTTAACAATTTCCTGTAATCCTGATATTCACCTAGAAAGCTATGTTTCTCACTTGCTGAACCATTTCACCCCTTCTCTAGTCTCCTTGGTCATCACACACATCCCTTCTGTTCATTCTTTTTTTAAATATATTTTATTGATTATGCTATTACAGTTGTCCCAATTTTTCCCCATTGCCACCCCTCCACCCAGTACCCCTCATTCCCTCTGGCAACCCTCCCTTAGTTCATGTTCATGGGTCATGCATATAAGTTCTTTGGCTTCTCCATTTCCTACACTGTTCTTAACATCCCCTTGCCTACTCCGTACCTACCAATTTTTACTTCTTATACCTGCTCCTTTTCTCTCATTCTCTACCTTCCCCCTCCAAACTAGTAATCATCCAAATGATCTCCATATCTAGGATTCTGTTTCAGTTTTGCTTCTTCTGTTGGTTTTTTAGATTCAATTGTTAATAGTTGTGAGTTTACTGCCATTTTGATGTTCATGGCTTTGATCTTCTTTTTCTTAAATAAGTCCCTTTAGTATTTCATATAAAAATGACTTAGCGATGATGAACTCCTTTAACTCTGCCTTATCTGGGAAGCTCTTTATCTGCCCTTCCATTTTAAATGATAGCTGTGCTGGATAGAGTACTCTTGGTTGTAGATCCTTGCTTTTCATCACCTTTAATACTTCTTGCCAGTCCCTTCTAGCCTTCGAAGTTTCTTTTAAGAAATCAGCGGACAATCTTAAGCAAATTCCCTTGTAGGTAACTATTTGCTTTTCTCTTGCTGCTTTTAAGATTCTCTCTATACCTTTAAACTTTGTCATCTCAATTACGATGTGTCTTGGTGCGGTCCTATTTGCACCCATCATGTTTGGGACCCTCTGCTTCCTGCCCCTGTATGTCTATTTCCTTCACCAAAGTAGGGAAGTTTTCTTTCACTATTTTTTTCAAATAAGTTTCCATTTTCTTGCTCTTTCTCTTCTCCTACTGGCACTGTTATGATTTGAATGGTGGTACATTTGAAGTTTTCCCAGAGGCTCATTATTCTAGCCTCATTTTTTAATACTTTTTTCTTCTCACTCTTCTGGTTGAATTTTTATTTCTCCCCTGTGTTCCAAATAATGATTTGATTCTCAGCTTCATCCATTCCACTGTTAATTCCCTGTAAATTTTTCTTTATTTCCCCTAATGTAACCTTTATTTCTGCCTGTGTCTTTTTTATCCTGTTGAAGTACCCAATGAGTTGCTTCAGGATCCTAAAACCAGTGTTTTGAACTTTACATCTGATAGATTGCCTCTCTCCACTTTGTTTAGTTCTTTTTCTGGAGTTTTGTTCAGTTCTTTCATTTGGGTCATATTTCTTAGTCTCCTCATTTTGTCAGCCTCCTAACATTTGTTTCTATGTATTAAGTACAGCTTCTTTGATCCCCTGTCTTAATAGTGTGACCTAATGTAGAAAATGGCACCTATAAATTGGATGGGGCAAAGCCATAGGTAATCACTTGGGTGGGGCAACCCATGTGAATCAGGTTGATGGAGTCTCAGATACTGTATCATTGCTCTGTTACTCTCTGTGGGGAAGAGCTCAGAAAAGGAACAATGGCTGCTGCCTGGCTTCTGCAGTTTTGTCCCAAAGGAAGCTGTCCCCCAGCACTCACCCTGATGCCAGCCACTTTTTTCCCCATATGCCACTGCTGCCCTTCAAGATGCTGCCCCAGTGCTGCAGCCAAGAGGGAGTGAGTCTGCTCAAGTCCTAGATCCACTGTGAATCCTTTAAAAGGAGATGCCCGAGAATCCCACAGTTCCTTCTGCTGTCCCAACCCCAATTGGTTTTCAAAGCCAAAAGTTATAGGGACTTATCTACCTGACACTGGAACCCTTGGCTGGCACTCCTGGAGTGGGGCTGGTATCCCTTGCTCCTGAGATATCCCTCCCAATTTTTATCTACCACACATGACTGTGGGACTGCCCCTCCCACCCATCTGAATGAATGTGACTTCTTTAATTCCTTGGTTGTTGGACTTCCATACAGCTATATTTCTGAAAATTATAGGTAACAGTTGTTCTTGTACTTTAGTTGTAATTTCTGTAGTGGTTTTGCAAGGAGGTTAGCCATGTTTATCTCTGCCTCCTTCTTGACCAGAAGTCAGTCCTGCATTCTTAGCACTAGGATGGTTATCATTCAGAGGTCAGGTTGCCCAGATGACAGATGCCAGGTGATCCAGAAAACGGGCACCAGGATGTCTGGTCATGTTCAGTCATCTGAATAGTAGGTCTCAGATGGGTGCGTAGGTAAATCTTTCAGGTGGTAATCAGAAAGTTATCAGAAGTCCAGATGTATACCCATGCATTGACACAGTACAGAAAAGTTCACAAAAGTTTAAGTTCTTAGGCTAGTTAGAAAGACAACAACAACTTTCTTCATGCCTCAACCTTCATAATGTTAATAATTTTAGCAGCTTGGAGTTAAAGTGACTCCATTTTTTATATTTCCTCAGACCATAAGTTAGATGCCCAACTGAGTGCCAGTACTGTGTTAACTGCCTACTGTAATATCATCACATTTTAATCATCAAAATAACTCTACAAGATATTGTCTCTATTTTTACATATCAGATAACTGAGGCTCAGAGAGATTAAAATACAAAGCATCAGTAACAGAACAAGCATTTTAACCCAGATCTGCCCAATCCAATACTGAGGCGTTTTTCTACATCGTGCATATCAAAGTAATGATAAACATGATCAGACTGGAGTGTCCTCTTCCTGCAGAGAAAGTACTTTTATGTTCAGAGGCACCTGTTTTGTGACAAAATCTTAAATTTTCTTGAACCCCAAGACTGAAGTAAATGTCCCATTAGCCACTCTAAAGTGTGGGAATTCAGCTCTTTTCCCCATAGGCAAAATCTGCTTAGCAGATCCCAAGAACCCCTAGAAAGACTATTCTTCCCTTCATATATTTAAATTCCCTTCTCACCTCCCTCCAAATCCCAGTAAATTCTGCTTGCCACTCAGCCCAGTTGATTTTCATTGGTATTCATTTGAAGTAGGGAAGGTCACCGCTCAGAACATTGGCAATGTATTGTCTAAAGAGTGCAGTTTGTATTTTGCTTCCTGAGAGAAGATCTTTAACGATGCCCTGGCTTTAGCTGGCTTTTCCTCCCCTCCTGCATCCAACAAACAGCCTCCAGGGAGAAAGTCCATTTCCAATCCTCACACTGCAGAATCCCTTGCAGAATGCAGATCAGCCTGTTTCTGCCCTTTGGGGATCAGTGGAACCTGGGAAGAGTTTTGAAAGAAAAGTTTTTGAGCAATCCTTAGGGCCTGGACCGAGAAGCAAGGTCCCAATCTAAAGGCCAGCGTGCTCCAATCGGAAAGCCAACTTGAGTCCAGCTTGATCCCCATTTTATTTCCCAGGTCCCCCTCAAGCTTTGCATTTGGTATGTGAGCATTCTCAGTCAGTCTAGCCATTAAGTAGTTCTCCTCTGCCAAAGGTCCTCCATGATGGGAGGTTTGTTCTTAAAATGGTGTGTGTGGGAAATGAACTCTTCCGGTTTCCTGAGAAATCTGGAAGCGTTTTAGGCATTCTTAATTACTCAGGCACAATTACCAAAGCATGGAGTGGCTCCACAGACCTTTTTCTAGTATCTCACTCTAAGTTTCTTTTTTATAATCTCTATATTTTGCATAAAATTGGAGAAGAAAAGGCTTTACTTGAGAAAGCAAATGTCTCTGCTGTGATTGGTGCTGGTGAGGGTCTTGAATATTCATGCGTAATATTTTTTTAACATCACAGGGAGTGCATATCACTTCGTTATCCTTTCCTCAACATTTTCCCACTCTGACTAGAATAATTCAAAACTTTGGGCTGGAAATTTGCCCATTTCAATTTTTTAATGTATGGTCAAGTTTGAAGCTTACGGAAGCTCATTCCTGTGTGAAATGCTGGTGGGGGCGGGGAGGCCCTCCTGACCAGCAGTGAGCAAATAAAGACAATCCTGGAGGGCAACTACCAAGAGCCATAAGCCAAAGACTCCAGAAGAAGACTAAGCCTCTAGCCTTGAATAAACTATGCTACGTATTAGCCCACATGCCAGGCCTATGGCAGCTGCTTTGCATGCATTTCCCCATTTAATCTTTGTAACTGTGAGAGAGGCATCATTACCATCCATAATGAGGAACTTAAGTGTGGAGCAGTCACACAAGAAGAAGCCAGGGTCAGGCTTCTTCTTGTGTAACTGCTGTCAGGGTTTCCCCAGTCTGACCTCAGAAAGTGCATTTTTTCTTTTGAGCTACTGGGCAATCTCACAGGTTTTGGTTGCTTTTTAGACTGTGAGCTCCATGAGATCAAGGACTCAATCCATCTCATTCATTTGCAAAACTCTGAAATCCTAGAACAGTGTCTGGCACACAGTAAGTGCCTACTAAATGTTTACTACTAAATGTTATTTAATTAAATGACCAAAACATGAATAAATGAAATTCCCAATCCAGCTCATTCCCCTTGATTGTCAGATTTATTGGGGACGGAAAACAGGCCACTCCCAAGTGCATGAAACATATGAGCAAGTGAACAATCCTTGCCCCCAGCTATTTCTCCAATGTGGACCCAGCCAGTGGGCACATAAGATGGAAATGCCCCCCAACTCCCACCCGAGGAATATTTTTTCTTCTTTTTCTATAATCCCGATTAGCTTCCAATGTGCAATGCCTGAACACTATTCTTTTCCAGCATTTAATTAAATGGGATTTGCGGGCAACAGAAAGGAAACAATTCAGCTGTCCACAGTTATCCACAGCCTCACAGCATGAGGTCCATAGAACTCCTGCTTCAGAACCACCCAAGGTGTTTGCTGGACTCCAGGGCCCTATTTCAGACCTCCTGCCCCAGAACCTCAGGGCCCAGGAATATGAATGCGTAACTGGCTTCCCCTGTGATTACTGTACAGGCTTGTGTTTGCCAAGCAGCCCCACTATTGAATCTCTCAGAGAGGAGCCCCTTTCCCTCTGCGCTGAACCAGTTTACTCTTCCCTGAAGTCTGTGTTTCTCCCCTGCTGTGTCCCTCAGACTCTGCTCAGCTCCCCTCGGCTAATCCTCTGGCTGAACCGTGCACCTGACTGGCCTATAGTTTCCTGCCTGGATGCTTGCTTTATGATCTCTTCTGTGCGTCCTTGACCTTGAGCAGTACTATCCCAGCCAGACCTGGCTCAAACTCATAGAACCCCAGGACCATCCAACTCCTGGCCCCCACTATGAGGGCAAGAATTTGGATGTCTGTGAACTGGTCGAAGTTGCCTGCAAAGTCGCCTATCATTTAGGTCCCTTCTGCCAAATCCTGTGTGATTCAGAGAAAGTGTCAGGCTTGCAAATGGAGATTCTGGAGCCAGATGGAATCCACACCTTGGCTTGGCACTTACTACCTATCACCTTTGGGGAAGTTATTTTTCTTCTCTGCCCTGAGTTTCTCCATTCACAAAAGTACCTTCCTCATAGAGTGGCTGTAAGGATTAAATAGCATGGAAAGCACTGGAACATAGTAGGTTCTCAATAAGTATGACTTGTGCTTGTTATTTCTGTACTTGAAATAAATGAGGTGTCATGCACATCCAGTGAGAGGCTTAGAGTGGGAATAAAGATGTCATAAATATGGACCCTAAGAGGAACTCAGGGAAAAAGTTCTACCTCCCTGTCTTGCTCAATGTGCTAAGGCCACATTATATGTATAACCACCTTCTTTTCTTCCAGTGATAACAAAAGTCTCCCCTTCAAGTCCTCACGTACAGAGCCACACCCTAAAAACACCTGTATATCTTCCTTTAATAAGAAATATATTAAGATTTTTTTAATGTCTTTTTGTGAGACTTTGAGTACAAAAAAGTTAAAAATCCGAGGGAACCGGGCAAAGAAACTAATTCTCCTAGGCCTCAGTTTACCACTAAATGAGAGGGATGAACTTAAATGATGCAGCTCTAACATCCTGTAGTGTGCGGGACTCGCAGGCTTTAACTAACTTCGGCTGTGCCACGGACAATTAAGCCTCCCCACCTTCACTGCCCCCACTGCCCTGAGAGCCAGGTGCGGGCCTTGAGTTTTGATCACATACCAGAAAACATGGGGAGGAGGATGTGGGTGCAAAAAGACAGACGAGGACACTGGAATGACAAAATCAGAATGTACCTAAAACATTAGTTCCAAGGTGCTCAGTTTTTTTAAATGTGCTAGAAATTTGGAATGGCAAAATATATCATAGAACAGCAAAAGATTAAAAATAACTTAAATGTGCAGCCACAGAAGCAGGTTAAACTATATAGTAGAACCGAAAATGAAATGCTACGCAGCCTTGTAAAATATTTAGGCAGCTCTATGCTATATAAGTCTTGTTAAGGAAAGAAGTCCAAGGTACCTTGTTACATGAAAAAATAAGCGAGGTCACAGCATAACACCATAAATATAATCACTCCCCACCTCTCTGCTCTTTCTCTCCCTCCCTCCCCCTTTCTCTCTCTCTCTCTCTCTCTCACATTGACAAACACATAGAATATCTATGAACAAATGCATCAGAAACCAGCCACCAGAGAGTGGAAGACAGAAAAAGACTGACCTTTTTATAGATACCCTTTTGAATCTTCAAATTTTTCAGCCATATATACGTATTATCTATGAAAGAGTAAAAAATTACCAAAGGAAAAATGAATTCATTTACATTTAACTAATATAAAACAAGCATATGCAATTCCGCTGATTTAAATTAAAGCCAAAAAAAAACCTTCATTAATAGAATAGCTGGGAATTTCTACAAGTCAATAGAGGAGGAAGGAGGGGCTTTAGATGACAACATCACTGGCCACAAACTGGTAACTATTGTAGCTGCGGGTGGCTGCCAAGGGGTTCCTTTTACTTTCACATAAAGTATGCAGCAGTTCTGTCTACTTCCATAAGTGACAGAGAGTTTTCATGGTAAAAGGTATTTTTAAGTGGCTTCTCTAAGAGTCTATAAATAAGTATACAGGCAATGCGTAGGGCTCTGAAGTAGATCAAATTACCCACAGAGCACGGATGTGTGAATGCAAACTTAGTAAAGACAAGAAAGCACTTGGTTGGTATTCAGCACAAGGCGCTCTGGCTCACGTGCACCTCCGGGAGTCAGACCAGGCTGGTAGTGACAGGAGACTCAAGACTTGGAAAATTCTAGCTTAAGGTAAAAAGTTATAAGTCCAACAAGTAGTGTGTATGTTAAAGCTTTTGTTTCAGAAACTACAGATAAGGCCCATCCTGGCTCCTGGGAAAAACAGCTGACCTCCTGGGGCACTGGCTAGAGATTACCAGCTGGGGACAAGTTGGAGGCATCCGGGCCTTTGTGTTCCAGGGAGAGCAAAGGACCACCGTCCCCTGGGCACAGCTAACTGCCCAGAACAGGAATGCTGCAGCTTCACTCACCTAATCCTCCCTGAATTTCGAAGCCCTCACCGCACCTTGTTTATCCACTCACCCCACCCCCTTATAAAGGTCTGGCCTAGAAAGAAAAGACAAGATGGTCTGTTAGGGTATGAACTCACCATCTTCTCAGATCAGATCGCCTGCCATCTGAATAAAACACCCACAAAAGATTCTGAATGCCAGCATCTCTTCCGGTTACAGTAGGACCTCATGGAGGCAAAACCGTATCTTTAATTCCTAGATCCAGGATCCCATGCGACAGTTCCAGATGCAAGAGAGGGAGACTAGAGAGGAGAAAAATATAAATGACCTGCCACGCAACATGATGGCAGAAGGATACAGACATTTTACAAGTTACAGGGTATTTCACAGGACCTATCAATATGTGAAGTCCCAGTGTCTTATAAGATGCTATTGTTATAATATCCACTGCTAGGAGAACTTTATAATGCAAGACAGAACCTGCCTTTCTGCAACTACAAGAGGAAAATTTTCTCCTTGTGGCACTAAGAATTCTTGCGCCAGCAGTTAAAGGAGGCTACAATTTGAAGGCTAGTACAGAATTCCATTGCTTAGCCTAGGGAGCAAAAAAAGCATGACTGGAAAGAAGCATAACTTAAAATTTGGGGGAGGGCTTGAAGGGAGGGTGGAATGGGATTTTTAGCAAATGTGAACATACAGCGCTTTGCATTTTGGGGGCCAAATTTCAAAACATTTAAGTGTCTCTGTGCTCTGGCCCAGGCCCCCTACTACTGTCCCTTCTGACATGATTACATCTAGTCTTCATGGCTTCCCCTTGCAGGTGACTCCAGATTATACCCCTAACCTGACCTCTCTTCTAGGTTCCTGACAGGTATTCTACAACTGCTTGCTTGGAAACTCCAATGACAAGACTCACAAGCACCTCAAAGTGAATATATCTAAGACTGAGCTGTTGATTCGGGGTCTCCATAACCTTCCCCTGCCCTCTGTCATCAACAACGTCTAACTAAATGGCACCATCGTGATCTGCCTGTTTTTTTCAAACTGAAAATCTCCTAATCATCCTTGACTCTTCTCTTTTGTTATCATCCCATCTTATTTTACTTAACAACCTGTGTCTTGACTCTGTCAGCATTGCTCCAGCTCCTTGCCACTACCCAAGTCCACACTGTGACTGTCACTCGCCTGAGCTATGACCATCAACTTCTAATTGAGCTCCTTCCTTGATGCTTGCCCCAATCCAACCCATTTCCCCTACAAGAGTCAGCACAATTCTTTTGAAACCATGAAGAAGAACATTTAGGTCCCTTGCTTAAATCCTTCCAGTGCCTTTCCTTTATATTTACAAAATCATCCCAACTGCTTAATGTGTGTGCAAGAGTTTGCATGCTCGGCTGGCCACCTCTCCCTCTTCTTTCGAACCTCATTCCCCACCTCTCTCCCTCTCACTAGCAACGCTCCAGGCACACTAGCTTTATTCGGTTCCTCTAACACCCCAAGTTCTTTCCCACCTCGAGACCTGTCAAATCACTAGTCCCGCTACTTCAGCATCCTTCTGCTCACCCTTTACTAGACTAGCACCGTCTGACGCCTCAAAGGCTCAGCTCAGTTGTCACCTTTTCCTAGAGGATTCCTGACACGTCACCTCTAATGAGAACTTCCCTGTCAGCATTCCTTCCAGGCTCCCTGTTGTTTTCCCTCGTGACATTTATCTTAAATGTTGTTAAGTAGGTCCTTACTTGTTTACTCGCCACTGTCTAACTCATTCTCACTGCACTGTGTGAAGACAAAGACCATAACCAGCTGGTTCTTCATCACGCGCCAGCACCCAACACTGGGTCTGGAACGGAGTAGGACTTCTACAATCCGGTTGTTAAAATTCTGTTTACAAATGGATTCATAAAATCTAGGACTGTGCAAAGCAAAAATACTTATAAATATTTTCTCTAATTCCTCAATGGGAAAAAAAGAAAAACCTTCGACTACTTTTCACGATGACGGTACTTACTGGATGTGGCAGGAGAAGCCCAGGTGGCAGCTGCCCTGTGCGCTGTAAGCTGTTTCAGCATAATTTCTAGAATTTATACACCAGATGCCAGTAGCATTGGCCCCCTCACATGTGACAACCAAAGATGACTCCAGACACTGGCAAATGCCCACTAGAGAGCAATAGTGCATCCAGCTGAGAACCACTGACCTACATAATAAATACATAAGATGCCCCTTCTCCCCCTTCCCTCCAAATAAAATATTAAGCAAGGGACTTAATACATTAAGAGGTTAAGTTGCCAGTTTAAGGTTGCATATAATTAGGAGTAAAAAGAAGAGCAAAATCCAGCAAACAGACCTCCGATTTAATGCTAAAGTAGACTCTTGGTTCATAAACACCTGGTTGATATACTTTACTGGATGTGAATATATTCAGTTTGAAAGATAACAGTAATTACATCCCCATCAAAATTAGCATTAATTAATGTCAATTAACTAGAAAGACAGTTACACTGAATTCATAAAAATTCTTTGAGGCATGGAATTTTTTCCCCCAATTTATAGGAAGCCTTATACCAAATGCTTAGTTTCTAACTCATATATGAGAGGCTTTTGCACAAAATTATTTCAAATAATAAATTTATATGCCATAGTTAGCTTTTTTCAGTAAAAATGTAATCACATAAACATTCTAAATTTTAGTTCATTTTTAAAAATTCATACAATATGCACCCCTATCTGACTTCAGTGGGTGCTTAAAACATTTAAATATGAATTCTATGCTCACATTTCATACGTCTGCATGTCTTATCTTTTAATCAAATTCATTTGTCCTCTGTACCAGGTATAGCTTTGGGTTGTCCCAGAGATAAACCCAAAGTTATGTTGAGAAAATACTGAGGCATCATCATTAAAGCCACGTCAGCGGAAATAGCGAACCCTTGTCATAGAATAACCTCTATCTACCATTAATTAGCTTTTGCTATGAGGCTGATCCTGTGCTGAGTGTTTTACACAATTTGTATCACTTAGGCCTTATAATAAAACAGCCCTTTCACACGGGGACTATTATATCCATTTCACAGATGAGGTCGACAGAAATTAAGGAACCTGAGCCTTCATATAAAGTCAGGAGTGGGAACCCAGGTCCCTCTGGCTCCAAAGCCCAAATTACTAATGACCATATGATATGATATGTCCTGCTTGGTGGGGCTGAGAATCAACCCATATTGTATATCTCTTGTGGCCATTCTAGTCGTGATACCTGGCCACTGATTTTTCTGAAAAGTAACCAAGGCTTAAGAGAAACCTCAAGCCTCATCCCAGAGAAGCCACAAACTAAAGGTAATTGAAGTCAAGTACCTTGTTCCCATGCTTGTCATATACCTTGAATCAACTCAGGTGTGACAGGTGTGACAAGCTAGAAAGAGATGCCATCTACCCTTACTGGCCTCCCACAATTCGGCCTTTAGATTTGGGCCATGTGAGCAGAGTGGTCTCTCGTCCTGGTGCACCCAGGACCTCCCAGCTCGAGCCCTGAAAATCCTGCATCCGGAAAACATTATCTACAACTGGCCTCCTCTGTACCTTCCACCAAACCTTCCTGATGCCAGCTGCCTTTCTGCACCTCTAAAAGGTGCCTTTTGTTCATTGTTGGAGGAAACATTAAAACTTTACTATTAGCATTATGCTAGGTGCAAAGGACATCAAGGCAAAAATAGAATAAAAATCTCCCTGCTGGTACCGTCTGACTCTGTATCATCCTTTCCAACTGATAGCCGTCCTTTCAAACACCAGCCAGGACTAGGATGTACCAGCTGCCGTCATAGTCTGTAAATACCAGGTCCCACCTGCCTGGCTCTTCCTCCTCTAGTTAGTTGTGTCCAATGGCTGTTCTACGGGAATAGTCTGTTCACCCACTGATTTAACTCCTCATCCAACACTGACAAAGGCTTTGGTACCTCTTTTCCAGATGTATCCATTATTGATCATTTCAGAGGGAGATGTTTTGGATTGGATTAGGGAGTGTGGCCATTTTCTTCACAGTGCTGATGATCCCTGACCCTCAATTATTCTGAGAAGACATGAACGGTTAAGGGGTTTCCCACAAATTGATACAGACTCTTCCTATGAAAAAAAGCAGGATTGACCGAAAAAGAAAAAAACAAAGGGAAATAGATTTTAAAAAAGCAGCCAGCTAAAAATGAAGCCGGAAATGGCTAAAAGCAAAGAATATACCTCCAAAGAGCTGTTGAGTTATCGGTGTGTTTTCTTGAGTTCTGGACCATAAATCCTCAAGTAACACAGCAGGAAATAAAATGGTAATCAAAGGATCGCCCTTTTAAAGGATCATTGTGATTTCTCCAAATCTTGCTTTCCCATACTCAGTACTTTCATCTCTCTGCCCCTTTGTTCTGTGTTTATACCCCGACCCCTCACCCTGCACACACACACATTTGATGCAGCATCTCGGCTGAACATCGAGGCCTTCTCAATACTTCCCACGTCTGCTTTTCATGAAGGATATATTCTGAATATGTTGGTATCGGTTCAGCCACCTATTACCTCTGCTGCATTGAGGAAGTCACTTCATCACGCAGGACCCCGGTTTCTATGACATGAGTGAGATGATGATATCCTACTGAACTAACATTTATTGACTTATGTGTCATGGATACGAAATATGTTTACAGTTGTGAGTATGCAAAACACAGTTTATTCTTGTATTATTTATTGCTTCATTTACTGTACAAATGTAAACCTGCTTTAGCCCACCCCTGTGTGTGTGTATATCTGTGTGTGTGTGTATATATATATATATATATCCCTTCACCTTCTAGCTCATAACAGAACCCATCTTACAGGTGAGAAAATCATTACCAGTAGTCTGGACTGCATTTATGCCACCTTGATACACTTCTGCCCAGTAACACTATGCTGATCTTCATGTAGAATACACGACCCCCCCATTCTTACTCATGTTTTAGCTGAATGAGAAAGCTACTTTTGACTTAATACAATTGATGTATCCCACCCTCCAGGCCACAGATGTGGTTTGATGGGAGGCACATGGCCCAGTGCCAGGGGATGAGACAGAGGGTGAATGCCAGAAATCGTGCGGGGACACGGAAAGGTGTTCTTCTTAACCTGGATCGCACACTATGAGACATAAAATTGCATTGATCCTGTGAGAGAACCTACAGTTGTCAGGGCCACGCACGGAGCCCAACAATGAGGTCAAGGTTATGGGACCCTGAGCGAGCCCAATGACGTTGTTCATAAACCGATCTTTGCTCTGTATCAAATCAGCCATGAGCCAATAGCTATCCTCTATCGTTTCTAACAGTTTAAATTGAATTTTTGGTCTCTTGCAAACAGAAGAAATTTGAACCGGCTTGAGACTCAGGCCTGACGGATCAGAACATATTTGTCCCTCAGATTACAGTACTTAGGGTTCAAGGGTGCTAACAGAAGCCAAGGCAGGGTCTCCCCAGGGCTTTTCAGCCAGTACTCCTGGAGAAAGAGGCTTCTCTGCTTCCCCAAGGTTACTAAGCATGCTGTCCTTGCCCTCTGCAAGGAGAGATCCTATCTCAGAAACGAGTCTCTCTTCCTAGTCACATTCTTTGAATTATGAAATTCAGCAGTGCCAAATCCAGGTCTGTTACGTTTCTGCTTCTTATACTTGAAAAGGTCTTGCTAATACTCTTAGCTAATACTTTGGGTAGGTGTTTATTACATAAGAAACCATAATTATCTGTAGAGGACTGATTTGTTTTGGCCTGGCAAATGTGACTCAGCTCTGTACGGAAAACCTACAGAAACGAGCTGGTGCACAGGAGCCAGACCTTTAAACGGAGTTTTCCCGTGGGAATCAGGCCTAGAAAATGCTTACAGATTGTTATGGCTTGCTCTTCCTAAAACTCCATCACCCTGGTCTAAAACAACAAGTGTGTTTGTCTATCTTCAAGGTAATTTCCAAAGCCTACGTCAATTTTCCCAAGAACAGAGCTAATCAGCTCATCGCCATTCCCCTCTGCATGTTATTTTCATGTCCTTGATTGTACCTAAAATGTAGATGATAATATTCTATGTAATAGGCAATAAATCTTTCTCTGATGTAAGACCCCAGGAAAACAATAAAAGCCTGTCTAGGCAAGGGTCGGGGCTCTCCTCTTGAGGGAGTGGCCGAGGCACCCATAGGTGCTCTCCCCTTGAGTGAGTAGCCATGCCTTTGCATTGGCACCTTTCTCTCAAAAGGTGGAGGGAACACCTTTTCCTCCACAAGATTATTGTTGCCTGTGCATTCATTCTCATCATCAGCCACAACAGGTGGACTCTGCTGGCCGGACTCTGCTGTCCTTTGTCCTCAGTAATTGGGTTAAATGGCTTTCACACGATTTCCCGAGATTGTTCACAATTCTCAGGTTCTGACTCAATATCTAAACTCTAGGGGAGAAGATGAAATGGTGCCTTCTTGATGCATGATCTCACTGTCAGAGCTACAGAAAAAACTCATCAAAGGTTCAACAGCTGAATTCCTCAGCACAGTTCCTGACAGCTATGGATTCTGTTTGTCATGGTCAGACTCAGGCAGTGCCACATTATTTGTTTTCCTCTAAAACCAAGTGTGGCTCCCAGGTGCACCATTACCACCTGGTTTGAAGGAATGTATCATATTGGTGCCCAAGAGCAGGGTCAACAACATTCACATTCCACTGCTTACAAAGAGCAGGTGGCTTAAAGATGTCAAGTGCAAGCACCTTCTAGTGCCCATTTCAGCTGCAGGTGGAGGTGGAGGTGGAGGTGGTGGTGGTGGTGGTGGTAACAGCATCTTGAAACAGACATTTAAATCCAAGCAGGAAGGATTCTTTCTACTGTGGGGGGAGGAGAAACTCGACTAGCACCTATAAACCGTAAGTCCATCCCATTCTACAGTATGCTGTGACGTCACGTTCCATCAATCTTCCCCTCTTGTCCAGAACAAGGAAAAACCAGAGAGGAGTGCGTGTTTGGTTACATAATTTTCCTATACTGCCCAATTATTACCTCCTAGACACTGGACAGTACCTTGAGCTGGCCCTTATTTATTCATAATGTCCACCTTTTCTGGGTCAAGGAGGGGAATGCAGATTTAGTTTGAGCTTTCGGACTCACCTCTGGACATGGACACTTCCACAGAACTCTAGTGTATCAATCTGCTATTGCTGCTTTAACAAATTACTACCCATTTATTGCCTTAAAACAACATGCATTTATTCTCCTAGAGCTTGCAGATGAGATGTCAAAATGAGTCTTAAGGGACTAATACCCTGCTGTTGGGAAGGCTAGTTCCTTGGCTCCAGGAGGGACTCTGTGCCTCGCCAGCCCCTAGCAGCTGCGGCACACCTTTGCTTCCTGCAGCGTGACTTCTAATCTCCTTCCATTATCACACAGCCTTCTGCCACCTTTGGTCTTCCTGCCTCCCTCCTGTAAGGCTGTGATGACTGTCAGGGCCCATAGGAGGATCCACGATACTCTTCCTATCTCAAGATCCTCAGCTTAATCACATCCCCAAAGTTTCTTTGCAACATTCATGACACAGCTCTGGAAACCAGGGCCTAGACATCTTTAGGGAGATCCTAATTCAGCCAATCACAATAAGGAACTGAATTCCCGCTGCACCCTTGGCTAGAGGGGCAAAATCTAAAACAGACATTTTTGAATAATCAGTCAGATCAACAGTTATGAAATCCTAGATAGCTTTCTAGATGGAGAAGAGTTTGGATGAAAAAACAGTCACGTATCATCGTTAATAAGAACAGTCTAATTAACAGAGCGATACAGGTAGGGAACACCTAAGACAAGCAGACTTGGAGTTTTTTTTTAGAAAGGGTTGTAACCCTAGTTCTACCACTTTCAGCCCTTACAGGAGTTACAAAACCTCTCTCAACCTCTTATACTCTCAGTGAAGCGGGGTCCTTAGTCTCCTCGTACTGCTGTTTTAAGTATAATATATAATCCATGAAAAAACGTAAGCCCAGCACATGCGATGTAGTAAGAAGCCTGCAAATATGCATCCTTTGTACAATATTAATGATAATAATAATAATTTCTGATTGTTAAACTTGTGCCATAATTGACTGAATTGGCCCAGAGTTTTGAAATGTCTTAGAGTTGCATCTTTTTTTTTTAAGCAAGACTAGAAAACTATTTTTCTCAAAGACTGTCATAATTGTTAGAAGCAAAAGGGATCATTTTTGCCTGAGGTCTATCTCTAGCAAACAAGAAGAAATGATCGATCTCCAGCTTGTTATGCAACCCTGTGCTCTTTCTAGCAGGAGATTAAAAAGACTCGGCTTTATTCTCCGTCCTCAGGAGCCCTGACCCGTAGTTAATGTTGACAAGACTAACTTATTTTAACAGAGGGCAAAACAAGAGACAGTATCAAGTTGAGTCTAAATTACACAGAATGGATTATAAATGCAATTAAATCCCAGGAGAAAAACAGATTAGTATGGGCTAGAGTAGTCAGGCAAGAGAAGAGGCATAAACTAGAACTTGAAGGATGAATAACATTTGGAGAGCCAGAAAGAGGGGCAACTGTGAGACGTGGGAAATTGAATGAGCAGAGAGGCAAAGGCTAGAGGCCAGAAAGAGAGCAATTGTTGTGGCCTGACAACAAGCTTATGAATGTTTAAAACTACATCGACTTCCACCAGGATGGAGGCATAGGTGGACACACTGTGCCTACTCATATACCAAGTTTAAAGTCAGCAAAGTTTTAGTAACAAAAACGCAGCCAAAACACAGAAAACTGAACTATACCGAAGTCTGACAACAATGAACCCTTCAGCCAAACTGGTAAGAGGGGTGGAGCCAGCAGTAAAGTGGGATCAGGCAGGAAAGATCAGGTGACCCAGGCACACAGGTGGCCACTGGTGGATCCCAGGTGTGGGGTAGTAATGGGCGGACCCAGTGAGGGCACAAGGTGGCAGGCTGACCATGGTCACACATTCGTGCGCAGATAAACCAGCAAAGGAGAGAGCAGTGAGGCAGACCGCGCAGGCCCCAGCAGCGGGAAGCAACAGAGGGGACCGCCATTGTCCCTCTCTGACCCCGCCCCCACATACAGCATCTCAACCCAGAGACCTGGGCGGCCCCACCCTGGTGAACAACTAAGGCTCTGCTCCTCATACGTAACAGGCACGAACAGATAAAAACAGGGCTCAAGAACAACTCAAAGCCCCAGAGCCCATAACTCTAAGCGACCAAGAAATAGCCAAACTTTCAGATGCACAGTTCAAAACACTGGTGATCAGGATGCTCGCAGAACTGGTTGATTTTAGTCACAAATTAGAGGAACATATGAAGGCTAAACTAATTGAAATGAAGGGAAATGCACAGGAAACCAATAGTGATGGAAAAAAAACTGGGACTCAAATCAAGGGAGTGGACCAGAAGAAAGAAAAAAATGACCAAACAGAAAAGAATGAAGAAACACGAATTCAGAAAAATGAGGACAGGTTTAGGAACCTCCAGGACATCTTTAAACGCTCCAACATCTGAATCATAGGGGTACCAGAAGGGGAAGAGGAAGAGCCACGAGTGGAAAAATTATTTGAACAAATAATAAAGGAGAATTTCCCCAATCTAGCAAAGGCAATCGGCTTCCAGGAAGTTCAGGAAGCTCAGAGAGTCCCAAAGAAGTTGGACCCAAGAAGGATCACACCAAGGCACATCATAATTATACTACCCAAGATTAAAATGAAGAAGAGAATTCTCGAAGCAGCAAGAGATAAGGGGACAGTCACCTACAAAGGAGTTCCCATCAGACTGTCAGCAGATTTCTCAAAAGAGACCTTACAGGCAAGAAGGTCTAGAATTATTCCAGTCATGAAATCCAAAGACCTACAACCAAGATTGCTCTATCCAGCAAAGCTTTCATTTAGAGTGGAAGGACAGATAAGGTGCTTCTCAGATAAGGTCAAGTTCAAGGAGTTCATCATCACCAAGCCCTTATTATATGAATTGTTAAAGCGACTTACCTAAGAAAAAGAAGATAAAAAAGATGAACAGTGAAAGGACAGCAAACTCACAGTTATTAACAAACACACCTAAAACAAAAGCAAATTAAGAGGACAGCTAGATCAGGAGCAGAACCATAGAAATGGAGATCACATGGAGGGTTAGCAACAGGGGAGTGGGAGAAGGAGAAGGGGGGAGAAGGTACAGAAAATAAGTAGCATAGATGGTAAGTAGAAAATAGATAGGGGGGAGGGCATGAATAGTAGGGGAAATATAGAACCTAAAGAACTTGAGACACGTGGTCATAAACTAAGGGAGGGAATGGTGGGGGAGGGGTGTGCAGGGTAGAGGGGAATGAAGGGGGGAAATGAGAACTGTAATGGCATAATCAATAAAATATATTTTTTAAGAAGAATGTTTAAAACTAATTAATGTAAGGACACAAGTGCTGGAAGCAAAAACAGTATCTTGGGCAGTGGTTAAAAGCAAGGACTCAGGAGTCAAAATGTGTAGGTTTGGATCACGTCTTCACCACTGGCTAAAATAAAGTTGATGGCATTGACCTTGTAGTGTCACTGCAAAACTAAAGACAACAAATGTGAAATACTCAATACAATGCATGGTGCACATTAATGATGCACTAAATGCCATTTCTGCTTGTAGGTGTCATGGAAGTGCTAGTCATGCTTAGTTGTAGAATTTCAACTAAGTTGTAGATATTCAAACTTAGTTGTAGATATTCAAACGCAGAACATACCATAGAAATTTTTTTATCCGGGCTCCTCAAGTAAGGCAAAAGGTCACCAAAACCCAGAGAGATGAAATGACTTGCTCAGGCTCTCACTGGCTGACTCATAATCCAGTGTTCTTTCTTCCACACCTGTCCGATTCAGCATTCCTGCTCCCAAATAACTAGCTGTTGGAGCTCTTGGGTATGCTAAATCAGAGATTATTTAGGTAGGAATCCTTTCCAAAGGATTCCTTCAGTAGTGGAGAGAATACGAGAAAGCCACATTCTGCACAGAGAAGTTTTCAACCCTGCAATAACCACTCCCCCAAGAGTAGAAAGCTGAACAAGGCCATGATGGCCTTAAACTCATTTATCTGGTCTCCCTCCAGCCAACTTCCTATGCCATCTTTCAGCGAAAAAGAAATCCACTTTGGTCTCCTGGAGTTTAAACCAAGTGCGTTAAAAATATCTTATATGTTGGAGGGGTTTTTTAATGCTCTGGAATTACTTGGCCCTAGAAACATATGTAAAAATAATTTCACAAAACACTTGGTGTGATTCCTAATAAAAAACATTCTAAAATGCCTCTGGTTGGTTCTGTATGTAAACTATGTTCTTATACTGCCCCCTTCTGGTAGATGGCAGAAAGAGATAGCCTGCACAGTTAAGAAACTAGCTCAAAAAAATCTCTCGTCGTCCTTTCCCCAGCCCTGTTGATAGGCAGCTGAAGGGACCTCCTTGGTGGAAATAGTTATGTTGGATGAGCAACTCACACAGGTTAAAGTGAATACAACCTTGGTGCCCCGGTAGGGCAGAGAGTAGGGAAAACATTATTCCGCTGCTTTTGCATCAGGCAGGAGGCCAGAAGCTGGGAAGAAACTGACTTTGCTTCTTGGTTTCTGAAAATGGATGGTGGGAGGTTTCCCCAGGTGCCAAGTTCATCCAAATAGCAGGGGGAGTTCATTAAACATAGGTAAGCAGCAGGGACAGCTACCTGAGCTTTCTTGTTTTGGTAAGACAGAAGGAAGGAAAGGCCAGTTCTTACAATATTGTGGCTGAACAGAGATCAATCCATGGAATGAATCCTGGCCTCTGATACATCTTTCTACCCGAAACATTAAAAAAAAAAAGGCTTGAGAGATGACTTAGGCAGATAGGATTCCTCCTCATCCAAATGAATCTATTAGTTATATAGAACAGGGTATGCCGCAGTGAGGGCCATAAAATCCCAGCTGAATCCCCCCAAAAGTTTGTTTCTCGCTCACACAAAATCCACATGACCAAGGCTCATTGTCGTTATCACACTACACTGGAATTGCCTGTTTATTTGTTTGTCTCACAGCAGACCGTGAGCTGTGTTCGGGTAGGAAATCTGTCTGTTCAGCTCTCCGTTGTAACTGCAACACCTGGCACATAGGTGCTCACAGAATGTTGTGGAATGGATAAATGATGAAGGAATGGTGAATAAATGAAGAGAGCTGCAGACATCTGGGCACCACTTTGAGGAGCCCTGACTGCTTTCTCCCCCTCTATGCTTACGTGCAGACCACCAGCCCCTGCCCGTTTACACTGTGTTGCTCTGTTCTCCTAGACCGGCGCCATGGTGTGAGTTGTACGATCTCTTTCAAAGGTTGTCTTAGTGAGACCCTGACAACTGGGGGTGTGAGTCAACAAGGGCAGGAAGTAAACTTCTCAGCAACGAGGCTTTGTAATGCTTGGATTGGTGGCTTGGACTGGAGACCTGGTGGATACAGGACACTGCGCCCTGGAGCCCTTGGAGATGGGCAGCGGGAGGGGGTGGGGGGGTCACTTTGGACACTGGTACACTGGTACCTGCAAGAGGAGTCAAAAAGGCAAGGGGACACCCAAGGACACCACAAGGAGAAACAGAAAGGGGACATGTTCTAGCTGGGAGGGAAAGAGAAGAAAATGGCACCTTAAGATGTGATTACTCATCAAAACACAACTTATCCATACGTCTCCCCAGCAGCACGGAAGACCCCGAAAGGTCCTGTTCCTTCCCTTTCCTTTTTCCTTTTGTGCCTCTCCATTTTTCGCCAACCAAACGCTGCTTATACTGTGACCAACTACCTTGAACCCCCTTCCCCGAAGATTGTTTCTGCCTGGTTTTTAGCAAGAACCCTGTTAATCTCCACACATCGATAGACTCCAAGTGGGCAGCTCTGGTCCTCCATATTCCTGAACTAAGATGAGGAATTTATCTCCTGTGTCTCTGTAGCATCCACCAACGCAAGCAACAAATGGTCGGAAACTTTCAGGAGTTTAAGGTGGAACTTTATTGGCCAAAGCTTTACCTGCGTAGGGGCGAACTCTTGAGGTGTCCAGAGACACGGTACCCAGAGGGCTGCAAATGAGAGTCGCGCCTGGCGCTTACAGCCTAGGGTTTTTATTGGGGTGAGCAAGCAAGCAAATACAGAAGCAGATGTAGCCGTTAGCGATTGGCTATCTCGAGGGAACACACATGGCTATGCTTTCTGCTTGCAGCAATGGATAATTTTCTGCAAAGACAAGGTCATGCACAGGCGGTTATCTTGTTTGTTCAGCACTCTTTGTAATTTCTACCTGGACTCTGCCTCGGGTTCCTTGGTCCTCTTGGCTACTTTTATCTAATTCCGGGCCTAACATCCGGGCCTAACATCTCCTCAAGAACTTAAGGGTTATTATTTTGCAACTAAAGCAAGAGCGGGAGTGTGTCTGGAATCACAAGAGGTGCTGGGACGTAAAATCTCTGAACCCTAAATCTTGCAGTTTTATAAGAATTGTTCCAAGTGGGTACTGAGTGCGTCTCTGTGTGAGGTTTGGGAAAAAGGGAGATTCCATGGATCTTAGCCTCGTTCTTCGGACTCAGAGACTGAGGATGGGCTTGCAATCTGTACTGAAACTCAGAGCTATTATACACCCAGCTCCTTCCTCCTTCCTGGCTCCAAGGCACCTAACCAGGCCCCTCCGAGAGAAAGTGCGTTCCCACCCCGACCCCCGCGGTTGGAGAGAGAACTGCAGGCACTCGGACGCGGATGTACCTGACCTTTTGCATACTCACATCAGGCCATGAGGACTATTTCCGGACTGCAAAATGCAAACTGAAGAACAGATAGATTGCACAGTGTGCCGTCTAAGTGGCATGTTGCTATGGTTTCCCACGGAGAGAAGAGAGTTCTCAGCGTCAGGTTATCTGAAATCTGTAGGATTGCACCAAAATGTTTCTGCAGAGCAGCGAACTGTCCTTTGAACACAAGTCCATCTATACAATCAAATCCACCCAGATTAGTTGGGAACATGATATGTTTTTGGAAGAATGTCCTCACGGAATGCAGTAGGATTTGCAGATAATTTATAATACTAAAACTGAGGCACTGGCCTCTGTTGATAAGGGACCTTTCCTGTACATTTTACTTCTATCTCTTATGCTGAAAAGTTATTGCATCTGAACCACCTTGGCAGGCAAATGACAGCGCACCACTCCTGTGCTTAGATTCCTTCAAAGACGTCCCACTGCTCTTAAAATAAAATCCAAATCCTTTCTCTTGGCCAGACCTGGGCTATCTCTATCCTCACCTCACCCCACCCTCCCCTTCCCTCCAATCCACAATCTTTCACACTCAGCTTCCTTGACCTCATGCGAGGCTTCCTGCAAAACCGCACATGGCATTCCTTCTGCGTGCAGTGCGCCTGCCCCGCACCTGGCCTGCCCTCTGTCTTACAGATCCTCCGGGTCTCAAATTAAACACCACATTCTGGACACCCCTCAGCCCAGCCAAAATCAAGTTCCCATGTATCCCCTCTGGCAGGACTCTGCACTTTAATTTCACAGCACACAGAGGAACTTGAAATCCATTGTGTATTCCTGTGGTCATTTAAAATGTATCTCGTCTACTAAAACAAAGCCTCGATGACATGGGTTATGTATTTTTGGCCTCTGCTATGTCCCCAGCACTTACTACCCTCTTGGTACAGTTGACAATGAATGGATGAATCAGCCCACTGATTTTGAACCCCATTTACTTAGTAATTAGGGGAAACTGAACATCTACTTACTCAGTTATCCATTGAGCAAGAAATAAAACGGAGCAAAATTCAAAGAGGCCTTGCTCTCAGGTAGCATATGAATACAGTAAGGCATGGGGATGACAGGAAAAACAAATAGCCATATGTAAATGGCACGGCCATTTACCTGGGACATTTCTTGTTGTCTCATAGGACCCTAATGACAATCATAGAACCCTAACGACAATCACAGGTAATTAATGTCCTCACATTGAACACAGTTGTGCCAGACACACCTCTGAAGGACCTGCTAAGATTATACAACCAGTCTGGCAAGAACACCTAGTTCATCACAGACCTCCCGCCAGGATGGCAGAAGCCCAGTGATTCAGTAAAAAAAACAGAGAGCAAATTTTGAAGCGCACTTGTGAGAATAGAGTGCTGTGACAATGTCCCTTCTCTCTGCTCAAGCCATGTGAAGAGGAAGGGCAGAGAAGCCTTTGAAGAGACTGGGGAACAGACTCAGAGTGTTGGGGGCAGGGGAGGCAGGTGCTCCCACAGAAGGGAACTGAGCCACAGCTGCCTCAAAAGGAGCCCGGCTTTGGGACGAAGGGAATGCTGGGAGTTCACAGCCAATAGGAGCGAACTGAGTGCCAACAGCCCAAGAGGGCAGCCCTTGCTCATGGAAGAGCCCTTACAGGTGCCCCAAGATGGGAGGAGCCAGAAGGTTACCCTTGTCATGAAAGCAAGCACCAGCAACCAAATTAACCAGCACAGGGCAAGTAATATTTTGACTTTCCTCTGTAAATTCGGGACACACACTTGCCGTGTGAGCACATGCGCACACACACAATATACATGCACACACACGTGCTCCGTGCTCAGCTCCAGAGGCGCAGAGCAGCAGGCTGAACGGGAGGTTCGGGTGCAGCGAACGGAGCCAAACACTGAATCCCCGTTGCCTTTCCCACAGGCAGGCGGAAAGCAAGGGGCAGGCCTGCGGGAAGGCAGTGCACAGAGAAACCTTGAATCAAATGATATTCTACAGTTTTGACTTAGGTTGCCCTAAAATTCACAATACCTGATCATGAGACTCTTCAAATACTTGAAAATATATGAGATATGCCAAAAATATCTCCTGAGTCGGGGAAGGTCATCCAAAGAATTGAGCTGATTCCTGGTTGTACTCTCTCACGTCCAGTCTGTCCAATAAACCAACGACCTAGAACAGAAAATAATTGCAATTAGAAGAATAAAAATACAGCACAATGGGATATCCAAGTTGGCAATCAGCTCAACCCATTCTCTGCTTAGAAAATGATTTACTACTCACCAGTGTTCTGGGAATAGTGGGAACAATAGAATCACACTCGTACCTATTATGTGTGAAAAGCGTGTTTCTATTGCTCTGTTCTGCAAAAATTATTCACGAAGATGTGTTTCTCATCAACTCCCAGGAAAATTGTTCATCCTGAAACTATGGATAATTCAATAGTTTTTGTGAATGTAAAGTGACAATATATTACATCCGAATGCTTTGTCCTGCTCAAAGAACGTCAATGACAAATGTCTCTCTGTTGACTATCACCCCCCTTTGTGGCTGGAAGAGGAAAGATACTCCCATTTTTATAGGCCATGAGCCTGGTGAACAGGAATGAGCACCAGGCTGAGATCAGGAGATAAACATTCTTGCCTCAGCTTGACACCAAATAAGCGGGTAGTTTTGACCATGGTATTTCCCCTCTTTGGATTTCTATTTCCTCTTCTACAAAGAGTGGTAATTGAACTCCTAGATGAGTAATAAAATTGCTTCCAACACCAATGCACTGCGATTTAAGAGCAGCCACTTTGCACAAAAAAATCAGGGGTCTGCAAATTATGACCCACTATCTGGTTTTTGTATGGCCCATGAGCAAAGAATGGTTTTTACATTTTTAATTCACTGGAAGCCTCAAAAGAAGAATCATATTTCATGACACATGAAGATAATAGGAAATTTACATTTCGCCATTCATAAAGTTTTATTGAAACACAGCCAGTTCTCATTCATCTACATATTGCTAATATCTGTTTCCATGCTTCCACAATAATAAGGATGAGTAGCTGTAACAGGAACTGGATTGACGGCAAAGCTTAAAATATTTACTATTTTATCACAATATCATTGATTGTATGCTCTAGAAGTTTAAATGGCATCTGACTTTACATGGTTAGTTACTGCAGAAAAATCATTATACCACCGTTCTGGGCACTAAATTACTTTGCCATATTTCCTAAGTAACAATAATACATATTGCCAGTGTTTATATGTTTTTTATTTCTCCCTTCTTCCAGGCCACCAAATTTTCTTTTGGAAAACAAAAAAATCTCATAAAACTTTCGCCTGGAATGCCCTTCTTCCATTCCGGGCCTGCCTTCATTCTTCCAAATCCTGCAGGACTCGAGTTAAGCACCACACACAGAGCTACCCACCACCCTGATCTAAACTGAGTTCCCTTCCCTGCACTCTCCTGTTATAGTGCCTGTCAGTGCAGTGCTGTGAGCAGGGTGGGGCCTTAGCCATCATCTCATACAGGAGTCAGCAAACCCTCCGTAAAGGGCCATCAGTACATATTTCAGGCTTGGCGGGCCATACGACCTATGCAGCAACCCCTGATTTCTGCTAAACTAACAGGAAAGCAGCTGTACACAATACCCACATGAATGGGCATGACTGGATCCCAATAAAACTTTATCGACACAAGCAGGCAACTGCCCAGATTTGGCTGGTGATCTCCACTTTGCCAAACCCTGGAATAGTCCACACCCCCATTTTAGTTTCATTGGATTTTTCGCCCCCTGGAATTTAGTACGCAACCTGTTATAGAGCAGATTTACCTTTGAAAAACTTTTTGATAAATCAGTGAATAAAGCAAGCAAAAAGGGAAAAAGAGAAGAACACAAGAGCACAAGCAAATGTATTCGCAATCACTTCTTTGAAAAAGTTCTAGTTACAGAGACAAGCTCTGAACATGTGGAAATACCCTGTTACAATGCAGTATGTGATGAGAGCCAGCTAAACTCAGGACAGGGAAATGTCATAGGTAAACGTCAGATTTGAGCTGAGCATCAAAGTTTGTTGTTTGTTTTGGGGTTCTGGGTTTGTTTTTTTGTTTGGGTAGCAGGGGAAGGCTGGCATTGATGAAATTTGTACAAAGAATCACTGCATATGCATAAATACTCCCTCATTTCTGTATTAACTTTATTGGGGTAACATTGGTTAGTAACTTGTATGAGTTTCAAGCGTCCATTTCTACATCATCTGTGTACTGCATTATGTGTTCACCACTGGACGTCATCGTCACCATGCACTTGACCTCCTTTACCATCTCCATTCTTCCCCCGCCCCTTTCCCCTCTGGCAACCACCATTATATTATCTGCACTATTTTTTTTTTTTTTATTTTTTTATCTTTGGAAGGAGAGAGGGAGAGAAACATCAATGTATGGTTGCCTTTCGATGACACCGGGGGGACTGGAGGGAACAGCGACAACCCAGGCAGTGACTGGGAGACAGCGAGACCGCTGTCAGGTTCAGCAGGCTGTGCTCAATCCACTGAGCTACACCAGCCAGGGCATCTGCACTATTTTTAAAACATGACATAAGTCCTTTTGTAGAGCAAGAAATCGTTGAGTGATGCATAAAATCATTTTTTAATTCTAGGATTTGGGTATGCTTGGGTTTTGTAAGAAATGACATATTTTGGTTTGAAGCAATACAATACTCAAAGGAGGAATTCCTTTAGGCCAGTGGTTTTTAAATTTTAGGTGCTCGGGAATCTTCTAGAAAGATTTTAAGCATGCAGGGTCCTGGACTCCACCCTAGACTTTCTGAACCTCTAGGGAAGAACTGCATCTTAAAAATCTCTCCCTCGTGAAATTCCACTGCAGTTAGCCTGCGAAAAATACTGCATTAGAATATTGTTGCCATGGAAATTGAACTTCTTATTAATGGTAAAAATGTTATGATTTCATTTAAAAAAAAACACTTTTTAGTAGAGAATAAATGTGTCAGTATGTCAAAGGCCATTCATTGTTTTCTTGCCATTTTTTTTCCAAGTGTATACAAGGCCTGTCCGGAAAAAGTCCAGCCATTGTTAATATAATAAAAACAGTTTGCGTGACATCAGTGTAACTGTCAGCCAAAGCGAGTGGACTGGAATGCGCATGCGTGAACAAGGATGCCTTCTCTGTACCAGAAACTGGGGTTAGTAGACACTATGTGTACTGTATGGCTGTTGCATTCAAAATGACTGAGCAAGGAGAACAATGAATCTGCATCAAATTTTGTATAAGCTTGCACATTCCTCCACAGAAATTTTTCAGGTAAGTCAGATGGCTTTTGGGGACAATGCAATGAGTGCACCACAAATAGAAGTGTGGCACAAACACTTAGAAGACGGTGAAGAGTCTGTTGAAAGTGATCCACCTTCTGGAAGGCCTGCAACAAGCAGAACGGCTGAGAAAGGTGAACATTTGTGGGCTGCAATCAACAAAGATCAGCAACTGACAGTGTGAGAACTAGAAGCTGATCTGGGGACTCCGAAAACCACTCTGTCGGAGGTTTTGACACAGGATCTTAGCGTGAAATGTGTGGTGGCAAAATTTGTTCTGTGATTTCTGCTACCAGAGCAGAAGGAACATCATGGTGCAGTTGCTAACAAGTTGATCCAAACCACTACCAATGAACCAGATGTCCTCAACGGAGGCATCATTGTCTTTTGTACAAAGATTCTTGCATCTTCTTCAATAAATGTGCCCATTATTCAGAGTATGTGGCTTTCTGGACAGACCTCATTTTTTTTTTCGAGCACCTTCCAGATACTGACTACTTGCCAAGAGTTCAAGTTGTTTGTCTTCAACTGACCATTAGTACATTAATTTAAGGGAGGATTATGTGTTGCCTAACATCACTTGCCTTCTCTTTTAGATTTCCCCATGCATATCCTTAAAAGTTGCAAAGGTTATATAGTCACCAACTAGCCCACGAAGTAACAGAAAAGTTGTATGACTTTATTTTGAAGCCATTTTATAATCTTGAAAGATAAAACTGTTTCTTCAATATGCACAGTATCATGAATTCTGAGAGTATTTCTTATTAATATAATGGTACCCCAAATTGGTTACGGGGGTCCAGTGATTATCATAACCTGTGAATATATGCCAGAGGATAACAGGGGGTACATTACTTGGAAACTTCACATTTTCATTCTTCCTACTGTCCAGCAAAATGTTACCTACAAAAGGACATTTTCAGCCATCGGGTTGGCAAGTACTGATCACTGGACTGAACTACCAGCCTATGCAAATGCTCATAAACAAAATCCTGTCTCCTTTGGTTCTCCCTCCTAAAAAGAACCAGTTTTTCCTTCTTGATTTGAAGAAAAGTTGGAACTATAATGATGAAAGCTAATTAGCTGAGTATTTACTATACACTAGACACTATACTAAGCACTTTATCAGCATTGATCTGTTGTCATGACAGCCTGTGAGGGAGTTTCCATTATCACCCTCATTTTACAGATGAGAAAACAAGAGATTAACTGTCCAAGGTCAAATAGCTATTAAGTAACAGAGACCAGATTTGGACTTGGGATCATCCGACTCCAAATGCTGGGCTACCTGTTTTCCTGAAAAGTCTGAGATCTTGGTGAACAGGAATGAGCACCAGGCTGAGATCCAGGAGATAAACATTCTTGCCTCAGCTTGACACCAAGTAAGTGGGTAGTTTTGACCATGATATTTCCCCTCTTTGGGTTTCTATTTCCTCTTCTACAAAGAGTGGTTATTGGACTACTAGATGAATAATAAAATCGCTTCCAACACCAATGCACTGCGATTTAAGAGCAGCCACTTTGCACAAAAAGAGGACCAGAAGGACAATGGGAGCCATCTGGATGTGATGATGATGAATGGCAAATGCTGTGGGAGCTGACAGTCTCAGGCCAGCATTCAAGGCCAAGGGGCCACACACCACACTGCCAGTCTCCTGCAAATTGCCTGCAGCTGCACGGATCTGGGGCCTTTGAGAGCACAAAACCCCTACCAAATTGTTCAAGGTATTTAGTCTTGGGTTTCCCAAGAGCCCATCTGTCTACCCCATAAAATCAGACATCTTATGATTTTGCCAACTTTGCTGTTAGGCATGGAACAAAGTTGGGTGTTTGCTCGCTTGCTTGTTTGCTTGAACTCAATTATCACTTCTTTCTGGAGAGAAAGGATGCCTTTGATAATTCTTTCTTGAGGTGCTCACTGTGGAGGATTTTCACATCAGTCAAAAAATGAAAACCAGCCCCTTCTTGCCTGTAAGGTCTCTTTTGAGAAATCTGCTGACAGTCTGATGGGAACTCCTTTGTAGGTGACAGTCCCTTTATCTCTTGCTGCTTCTAGGATTCTCTCCTTCATTTTAATCTTGGCTAATGTAATTATATGTGCCTTGGTGTGCTCCTTCTTGGGTCCAACTTCTTTGGGACTCTGTGAGCTTCCTGGATTTCCTGGAAGTCTATTTCCTTTGCCAGAATGGGGAAGTTCTCCCTCATTATTTGTTCAAATAAGTTTTCCACTTGTGGCTCTTCCACTTCCCCTTCTGGTACCCCTATAATTCGGATGTTGGAGCGTTTAAAGATAAACCAAAGACCTACAACCAAGATTACTCTATCCAGCAAAACTTTCATTTAGAATTGAAGGACAGATAAAGTACTTCTCAGATAATATCAAATTCAAGGAGTTCATCATCACCAAGCCCTTATTATATGAACTGTTTAAGGGACTTACCTAAGAAAAAAGATAAAAGATGAACAGTGAAAGGACAGCAAACTCACAGTTATCAACAACCACACCTAAAACAAAAGCAAATTAAGAGGACAGCTAGATCAAGAGTGAACCATAGAAATGAAAATCACATGGAGGGTTAGCAACAGGGGAGTGGGAGAAGGAGAAGGGGGGAGAAGGTACAGAAAATAAGTAGCATAGACAGTAAATACAAAATAGATAGGGGGGAGGGTAAGAATAGTAGGAGAAATATAGAATCTAAAGAACTTGAGACACGTATTCATGAACTAAAGGGGGGATGGTGGGGGAGGGGGTATGCAGGGTAGAGGGGAATGGAGGGGGGAAATAGAACAAATCTAATGGCATAATAAAAAAAAGACAAAAAAATGAAAACCATGTAACAAAATATAATGACAGGAAACAAGTTGCAGTATCTTCGTAACCCACATATCTGCTTCCACTTTATATTATAGAGTCATGCCCGCAGTACTCATGCCTCCAATCCCTAATGCTTCCCCCAAGACTCTTACAGATATTTGAATGACTTATATTCTCATTATTTCTATTTAGTCTTATTAAGACGACTTACTTAAGATTCTACAGAAGTCTCACTTTCACTCATTCTGTGACGATTTTTTCCTGTCCATCCTTTGTTAACCGAATGTTTCCTGAAGTACGACTCCCAACAGGAAGTGCTGCCGGTGACAAATGACTCTACCAGAGCACACAGGGCAGAGCAGCCAGTTCTAAATCTAATACGATATGTCCACACTCATAAAAATTTTAAAGCTATCTTCACCACTGGGAATTTTTCAACAGCCATATTTTGTCTCAACGTCCCAGCATCTGTCATCATGTTGTTTGACCCTCTCCCCATGTCCCCGGTCACTTAATTTTTTTGAGATTCCCTCTCAAAAATGAAATGCCCATTGTGTTCTTAGGCAGAAAAATTTGCTAGATCTATTGGCTCTCTCCTTCCAGACCATGTCCAGGGTCTTTTTCTTCGTACTCTCAAAGAACTCTGTCCCTGGCCTGCGGATTTACAGAAAATGACCTGAAGTTCCACTTGTCACTGGTTCGTAATACAAAGAAATTACACAAAAGTTAGTGGGGCTCCATATGGCCCAGTCTCACAACAGCATATAACTCAGTGAAAAAGAAAGTAATTCTGATTCTGACTCTTGAAGCTATTTTTGTAAATACCTGTTTTAAAAAAATACACCTCATCACATCGCATCCTAAAATGCATCTCCCACACGTCTCCACCCCAGCTCTCAGGTTAATTACCCCAAATTGTCCTCCCCGTTCCTCGGTCTTCAGTTTCTCAAAGAAATTTTTTTAATTATGCAACATTCACATCTTCACAGACACTCATTTTCTCGTTCCCTTCCCAAACTCCCTTCTATAGCAGAACTTTTCTGTTCATGTTGTCGTTTGCAGAACCTCTCAACCCCATGCCCACCCCTGGTTCATTGATTCTTCTGCTGAGTATAATACACAAGGGCAGAGGGCACAGTGCAGGCAAGAACAAAATGTTCTGGTTCAGGTAGTGGCGAAGAAGAATGTCATGAAGTTTTGCCCCTTTTCCAAAGAAGTTAAAATTCTGAATGGATGGAAACAAGACAACAAATGAATTGCCACTGAATGGTGCAGTGACAATAGTCAATTCCGGACCTCTTAGGACTTAAAAGAAATAACATGCTGGAAACAAGTTAAAGTTTGTTTGACACAGGAAAACACTTGACTGAAAAGGTTTCACTTGAGAGCTGGATCTGAAAACTGACAGCTATGAATTCACTTAAATGCAACAATAACTCTTACAAAGAACCAAAAACAACTATTTGCTGCAAATGCAAAAAGAAGCTTATAAAGAGTGTATTTGTAGCTCTAGGCAATATTCAGGCAACAGAATAAAACAGGGCCCTGTACAAAGAAACTCCATCCAACTGAGTGTCTACACCAGAAGGCCTATGCAAAGGGGCTCCTGAATTCAGTCAAGCTTCATTGATTGCCAACAACAGAAAAATACCCTGACTGACCTCATCAAAACAAAACGCTATTACAAAACCATAAAGGAATACAACAGAGTGAAGAGGAAGGTTTAAATTTGGGATTTCTCTCCCCTGCTTTAAACCATAATTAAGATCATGGACGTTGCCTATATATGAGGCATGGCCCGGCCCATTTCTGCCTCTCCAGCAGTTTGTCTCACCTCTCTCTCTCCCTTAATATCTAAATTCTACTCCCACTGACCACCTCACGGTTTCTCTCCTACCATTGTCCTCTAGCCACAGGACCTTTGCACCCCTCCTTCAACTAGTTCTCCTCTGCTCATCCTGCAGGTGAAATCTCAAGCTGCACTTCTCAGGTGAGTTTGGGGTTGGGCACCTGCACTAAAATCAAAGTAAAACAACACACCTAGGTTATTAATTTCATCAGGAAATAAAAAAGCTTATGAAAAAAAGGAAAAAAATAATTAGTGTGTACCACATGACCAAGGCATGAATGTTGACAGACATCTGTCATACTGCAGAACGCTGAATTTTCTAGCCAAAATTATGATATAACTGTACCAGACGGAAGAGGGGTCAGGAGAGTGATCGAGTATATATGTGAGGGGGAGGAAAAGGGGGGAAGGTGAAACAGAGCTAAATCCTTATCTTCCAAAGGAAAAAAGTCACCTAAAACAGAAAAGTGCCTAAAACAGAAAAATCAAGATATAACACTAAAAGCCCATTAATCAGAATTTTGGAGACAGATACCAAAAGACATAGAAGAGTTCAAAGTATTTGCGTCTGGGTGTAGGGAGAAGCAGTAAATAGAGCGGTGACTTCTGTCCTTAAAATAAATCTTGAGATATTATTTCACTCCTAAATCCAGGTATACATATAACTTTAATTTTTAAATGACAGTATTTTTAAAAAGCTGTAAATGGGCTCATGGGAAATTAAACTATAATTAAAATAATAAAGACAAGAATGAGGCTAATGCATGTTGCAAAAACTTGTGCATTTCCTAGAGAAGGGACACAAAATCGATGTCCTCTAATAATGCGCTGTTTGAAAGACCTTTTAGCCAAAAGCCTTTTCTCAAAAATATATACATCTCCATGATTGCAATTAGTACCTTGTGTCTAAAAAAGTTTGTTCATTTTAAACTGTTTATTGGTAGAGTTTCTGGAAGTGGTAGGTCACCAGGACACGGGTCGTCTAAAAGAATCCCTTCTCCGAAATGCATCACAAATGGTGGTGACATATTTTTCAAGGTGAAATATGATGTTTGATGAGCCCTGTGTGTTCTAAGGTGATTATTTTTTACATGGAAAATAACAATAAGGCAGCATTTTATAGCACAGGATGTGTAAGTTTTAGAATTAGGAGAACTGAGCTCTGGACTGCCCTGTCCAATACAGTAGGCATTAGCCACAAGTGGAACTTGGTGTCTGCGTGCATTGAAATAATGAAATATTCCATCCATGTAAAATTTACAAGTGGCTACCAGAAAATTTTAAATCACATCTGTGGCTTGCATTATTTCTGGTGGACAATGCTGCTCTTGTCTTAACTCTTACATTTAGTGGTTACATGGTGATATATTACTGCAAGTCACTGACCTTCACTGGACTTCACTTTCTTAATTGTAAAAATGAGGGTGTTAAGTAGATAGATATCCTCTAATGTCATTAAGGAATTTTAGACTTGAAAAACCAGAAGATGGTTCGTGCCGATGGCTCACCCCACCGTGCGGAACATTCTTCCCTGCCTCCTTCAACCCCAACCAGACGGCTTCACCAAGCCTTGCTCTGGCCAGCCACAAACAGCCGGAGTGAAATGTTCTATGATTACTTCATTACATCCTAACCCCTGCACGATGGAATCAGTAGCATTACCCTGTTTCACAAATAAGGACACCTAAAAAGGTTAGGTGACGCGGGAGACCCCGGAGCCAGGACTTGGAGGACCAACGATCCACATTCCTCTGAATCCCACGCCTGCTCGTTTCATCAGCGTGCTCTGCTCACCTTTACAGAAACCAAACTGTGTTCCCTTCAGAAACTAAATCGTAGCCCCAACTTTCCGAGTCAGTGCACCACTCCCGTGTTGTTTTCCATCCCTGGATCCTCAGCACCTGAAAAGGATGGTTAATGAACAATTTGTACCATAATATTCCACACTTCTGTGTCACTTGGTTTAAAGTGATCTAAGGTTGAATGGTTGGGTTTTTAGAATAAATATCCCCCAAAATACACATGCCTATTGTCCACCCCAGACGAGTATCTCTGAACAGTTATTCCAACACTGTTGTCTTAATTTTAAAAAAACACTCTTTATGAATTGTCTTTGGAGGTAACAATATATTCTTCTGGGTGTGCATGGCACAAATTTTGTCTTTTTCTTTACGTATTGTTTTGTTGTCCCAGAGACAAGATATCGAAAGGACTCAAGAGCCAACCTGAAGAGACTTCTAATGGCCTAAAATAAATGGAACAATTTGAGCATCAAAAATAACAATAATAGTAGTATCTAATTGATATATAGCAAATATGTGAACAACTATATACTGTAAAAACAACTCATTTATCATCCCTGGAATTTGCCATCTCATCAACCCACACGTGAAAATCGGCAAAGGGAATAAATCAAGCACTTAGTTCAACTTTCCCCTATAAATTGTATTTCAGAAAAGCCAACAGTTACTGAGAAAAAAAGTCTTTTACTGAACATGTCTAGCTAATAAGTGCAGAAAGAATGATAAAATTAGAAAATCACCATTTTGCAGCCCCCAATAAAACAATGGATTCAGGCAATGGTCATAGATGCTAGATCAATAGGGGAAAATTTGATGAAGAACTTTACAAGGAAGGAATTAGGGAAACATCGTCTGAAAGTGGAACCTTCAAAATCGTGTATTTCTTCACGTGTTGCAGCAAAAAATAAAAAGCATTTGCTCTGAAAAAGAAGGGAAAGCGGGAGGAGGAGGAGGAGGATCTGAATCTCACCAAGCCTCCAGTCCTAACCTGCCACTATGTATAGGGAGTGTAGAGGCTAGAGAAAAAGCTGAACACCAGAAAAAAGCGATCTGTAGACACTCGGCAGGAAAATTAACACGGTGCATTCAATGTGTAGAGAGCATTCTTTAACAAAATTTTAAAATGAGAGACTGTTGCAGACAAAATAAGTTAAGACTACCAAAAGCAAATGTAATGCGCACACCTCATTTGGACTCTCATTCAAACAAACTGACTTAAAAAACACACCACTTTTGAAATCATTAAAAAACCTTGAATATGGCCTGAGTATTAGATAAGAAGAAATGGTTAAATTTCTTAAGTAGGATAATGTGTCATAATTGTGCTAAAAAGATGCCCTTCATGCTAGAGATGTATAACAAACTAGTCATTCAAAACAGATAATATAAGGACTTCCACCAAGATAGAGGTGTAGGTGGAAGCACTCTGCCTTCTAGCACAACTAGGTTTAAAAACAATAAAGTTTTAGCAACAAAAATGCAGCCAAACCACAGAAAATTGAACTACATGGAAATCGAACAACAATGAACCCTTCAGCCAAACCTGCAAGAGGGGCAGAGCCAGCAGCAGAATGGAGTCGGGCAGGAAAGATCCACTGGACCGACCCGGGTGCGCAACCCAGGTGTGCCAGCAGTCGTGGGCGGATCCCAGGTGTGGAGAAGCTGGCGGACCCACTGAGGGCTGATTGCGGTCACACATTAGCACGTAGATAAACTGGTGAAGGAGCGAGCAGTGAGACAGACCGCACAGGCCCCAGTGGCAGGAAGTGGCAGAGGGAACCGCCATTGTCCCTCTCTGACCCCACCCCCCACATACAGCGTCACAAACCAGCGACCTGGGTGGCCCCGCCCTGCTGAACATCTAAGGCTCTGTTCCTCATATGTAACAGGCACAAACAGATAAAAACATGGCTCAAGAACAACTCAGAGCCCCAGAGCCAATAAATCTAAGTGATGAAGAAATAGCCAAACTTTCAGATGCACAGTTCAAAACACTGGTGATCAGGATGCTCACAGAACTGGCTGATTTTACTCACAAATTAGAGGAACATATGAAGGCTAAACTAATTGAAATGAATGGAAACGCACAGAAAACCAATAGTAATGGAAAGAAAACTGGGACTCAAATCAAAGGAATAGACCAGAAAGAGGAAAAAAATGACCAAACAAAAAAGGATAAAGAAACAAGAATCCAAAAAAATGAGGAGAGTCTTAAGAACCTCTGGGACATCTTTAAACACTCCAACATCCAAGTTATAGGGGTACCAGAAGGGGAAGAGGAACAGCCACGAGTGGAAAACTTATTTGAACAAATAATAAAGGAGAACTTCCCCAATCTGCCAAAGGAAATAGACTTCCAGGAAATCCAGGAAGCTCACAGAGTCCCAAAGAAGTTGGACCCAAGAAGGAACACATCAAGGCACATCATCATTACATTAGTCAAGATTAAAATGAAGGAGAGAATCCTAGAAGCAGCAAGACATAAGGGGACAGTCACCTACAAAGGTGTTCCCATCAGACTGTCAGCTGATTTGTCAAAAGAGACCTTACAGGCAAGGGGCTGGAAAGAAGTATTCCAAGTCATGAAATCCAAAGACCTCCATCCAAGATTGCTCTATCCAGCAAAGCTTTCATTTAGAAAGGAAAGGCAGATAAAGTGCTTCTCAGATAAGATCAAATTCAAGGAGTTCATCATCACCAAGCCCTTATTGTATGAAATGTTAAAGGGACTTACCTAAGAAAAAGAAGATAAAAAAGATGAACAGTGAAAGGACAGCAAACTCACAGTTATTAACAACCACACCTAAAACAAAAGCAAACTAAGAGGACAGCTAGATCAGGAGCAGAACCACAGAAATGAAGATCACTTCATTTCTGGAGGATTAGCAACAGGGGAGTGGGAGAAAGAAAAGGAGGGAGAAGGTACAGAGAATAAGTAGCATAGATGGTAGGTAGAAAATAGACAGGGGGGAGGGCAAGAATAGTATGGGAAATATAGAATCTGAAGAACTTGAGACACGTGGTCATAAACTAAAGAAGGGAGAATGGTGGGGGAGGGGTGTGCAGGGTGGAGGGGAATGAAGGGGGAAATAGAACAACTGTAATGGCATAATCAATAAAATATATTTTAAAAAAAGAAAAAAACAGATAACATAATATTTGGGATTTGCTTTAAAGGATGAACTATACCAGCAAAAACAACACCACAGCCACCAGTGGTAGTAGAAGTAATGGGGAAGGGAAATCAAGTAAGGCTAAAAAAAATGTCTAGAGTATGGAAACTGGATGAGAAGTACATTAAAGGCCATTATGTTTTTCTCTCTACATAGGTACATGTTTGAAGGTTTCTATAATGGAGATAATTTAAGCTCCAAAGAATTTGTACACAAGTCTCATGAGTGAAGAACTGATTAAAATGTGTTATTTCGTTTTTGTTGAACCTGGTTTGTCTTTACCATAACAAGAGTTTTCTGTGTTTTTCTGAAACCAATTCCAAAAGAGGAGAACTGGGCTTTCGTTACCATTCTGGGTGAACTTGGGCAACTGGGCCTCCATACATGTGCTTTCCTTCCCAGCAAGTAAGGGAAGCCTTGAGCACCGCGAGGTGTGTTCCAGCAATATTCTAGAACTGTTATGCTCTAGAATAATTCAATAAAACAACAGAATAATTGGATAAGGAAATGGTTTGTTTTTTTTTAAACGTTTTATTTATTTCTCTTTAGAGAGGAAGGGAAGGAGAGAAGGAGAGAAACATCAATGTGTGGTTGCCTCTCATGAGTCCCCTGCTGGGAACTGGCCTGCAACCCAGGCATGTGCCCTGACTGGGAATCGAACCACGATCATGTGGTTCGCAGGCCCATGCTCAATCCACTGAGCTATGCCAGCCAGGGCGGAAATGGTTTTTAATACAATGATAATTGTTTAATTATATACCTATTCATTTTTTAAAATAAAAGACAGCTTCATTGTCTACAATGACTATATTTAATATTGGATCACAGTGATTAGACCAGGTCAGATATATTTAAATAAATCAATTCTATGAACAATAAACTGATTTCCTTTGTAACTTTGTGATAAGAGGAAAGCCTGACCCCTGGAATTTCTCACCTGCTAATAGTAACCCAGTCTTGATTGTCTGCACGGTTCAGATCGCTGGATAACAGTTCAGTTTACTACAATGAATACACTGGTTAACACATGGCATGACCAAGAGCCTCCAAAACAGTTATCTGATACTGTGCAGACTGAAAGAGAAAAAATGGAGGTTTCCTATTCTTTAAATAAATGTGCTGGAGATCAAATATTGCCAAGGGAACTAGCCATTGTATCTGCACCTTCTGCACACACAGAGGGGCAGTGAGGCCAACAGGATAATCCAGTTTGGGGGGTTGGTGTTTTGTCTTTATTTGGTTTTGCTTTTTATTCTCAGTCCCTTATTTGTTTCACAACCCCATTCTATGTTCTTCCTATACGCTTTCAATTGCTAGGGCCTTTTCTAATTTAGGATCAAACAAATCACTCCTTTAGAGTATTATTTCTATACCTTTCTTTTGATAATTTCACTTGATCAGTTAAACTGCCACTGGCATGATTTGATTCCTAAATTATTTTTTATATGAAAAGGCAGGTTTTTCACATCCAATGTCACTCCTTTTAAGCTAATTTTAAAACTCCAAGTCACTGCTTTTCAACAAGGGAAGAAATATAACTTGCAATCAGTAAAATAATTAAATATTTGTATTGGAACATGGTAGATATAATTAATTACCCTAATTAGGTTTAAATCTGAAATATTTGAATGATGGCTAATCACCTTAAAAATAAAATTGCAGTTATTTACCTTTATTAGTTAATATGACTCTTTTCTTAATTGTAAATTAACCAACCTGTCAATAATTTACATGCTAAAATGTGTCAGATTTTGAAGAGAGTAGAATTTGATGCTACAGTCTTCAAGTTTTGGGAAATACATCTGTTTTTTTGCCCTGCCTCAGGAAAACAAAAATTGGGATAATGGAGAAAATAAGGGAAGGGTCATCAAGGAACATGTGTAAAGGACACATAGACAAAGCCGAAGGAGGTAGGATCAAGGATAGGAGGGAGGGATGGCTTAAGCGGGAGTTGGGGGGTGGAGGAAAGGGGAAAATTGAGACATCAAAAACAATAAAAAGAAAGAAAATCACACGCAGATTTAGAATGTTGAGAGTTTATGCAATCACCTGTTGTTTCATTTTTCTAAGTCCTTCCAAGATAAAATTTTCTATTGGCTTGTAAAATAAGAAGTCTGATTGCTTTGAAATAGAGTATTCCTTTTGAATTCTTTCATGAATTTCATATTAGGTTACAAAATCCCTACTAGATAATTTTGTATTGAAATGTTTGAAATTCCCTTAAAATGAACTTCCGAATACAAGTTATCATTGTTTTCAAAAGCCCTCTGGGGCACCACTTGAAATATTTTGCACTGTAAGCATTAAACTAGAAAAGCATCCATCTCAACTTCTGCGAGACCACCACACAGTGTACCTTCAGGCAGCAGCAAGCTACCCTCACCGTGTGGATTCGGTCTATTGGGCTGTCCTGCCTGGCTGTGGGCCGTGGCCCTTACCCCCGGCAATTTCACGTTCAGTTCCATAAAATCGTCCTACCAAGAGTAAACACTCAACAACTATTTATTAATTAGCTAGTAGTTTCCACAGCAGCAGATTCCATTGAATATTGTTGGGATATTAAAAGACTCCAATTCCACAATTTCTTAATAATCCAGTAGTGCCTGATGAGAGCTACAACTCTCCTAATCTGTGCTGTATCCACACAGTTCATGGTAAATCATTGGCAATCTGTGCATTCATTCAACTAGGAGAGATAGACAAACTAGACTTGTGATTTGAACCCACAGTGCAGAAGTAGGCATTTACCAAACAAATGCGATGACCAACAAATTCTGTTTTACTCTAATAAGAGAAAGACCTAATAATCACTTGGGTGCCCAACCCAATATAAATCTAGCTATGAGGGCCTTGCTGACCCCCAGTTTTTCACCTATTAAATAAAGAGGCTAATACCCACCCTCATAGTAAGTATTGTGGGATTAAATGAGATAGCATATGTGTATTCATGCACAACCATTATTCAGTATAGTTACATGAAGCCCGAGATTCCCCAGATGGTTAGAGTTGGTATTTTAGGTATTTTTTTACTGTTACTACACATACCATGTGACATATTGAGGTAGAAGCAGTCCTACTGAACAATTATTATGAGGTAGTTTATACCTCACTTAGCACATGCTGAGCAGCACAGGATCTCAAGAGGCAACCTGTTCAAACTGGTATGGCTGGTACCACTCCTGCTTGCTATTCTCAAACTGCCTGCTTGTCTGACCCCTCCCTGACCTCACCCATCTGTTGACTTTCACCTCTGAGTACCCCTAAAACCTCCCTTTCTGGGCTCCAACTCCCACCTGCACTTTCCCTCAGCCGCCACCTTCCCTAAGGACCACCTTCCCTAAGGACCACTGTAGCTCATTCTCGCCGGGCCATTGTCTTCACTACTCTTCACATTTGAATTTCATTCCTCATACATTCACCTCTGAGCCAGGTACTTTCACCATAAGCATCTCTGCCACAGACATCTTTACCGTAAACACTATTGATGCAAACATTGTTGCTACATAACTAATGGGCCATAAGACAATTTTGCTGTAAAACATAAAATAACCGCTTGAGAGTTTGGTTTATTTGATTGGTTAGTTGGTTTCATTTTCCCACTGACGAATCAACTGCCTGATGGATCAAGCACCTTCAGCAGACGGTATTTAAGCTAACCATCAATTTTGTTTCATTTCCCCATTGATGAAGGTCTAGCAATTACTCCCATTTTTATATCCAGTGTAAATCTTACCCCTCATAATGGTCTGCACAGTGACAAGCAGATGTGGTGGTGATCTTAAAATAGCTAGAATTCCTTCCAGGTGACAGTGCTCTGCTCCAAGAGTCAGTTTCTTATTTTGAAATACACAACATTGGGGAGTGAAAAGAGAGGCCAAAGGCGCTCTTTGAGGGCAAGGCATCCAATCCATCTTTTCCATAGAGCAAGGACAAGGGTTCACGCACAGCCACAAAATAAAATCAGTTATTTGCACAGGATTGCCATGAATTTACACACATTTTAAATAGACTTTGTAATTTTGTTATTCATTTTTTGTGCATTTAACTGAGTCCTGTTTAATGTCCCTCTTTCATTTGTCATGGGTTTATATTTTTAGGGAAACACTGCCTTCCAGCCAATTAGTTATGTGGCAAAAAGCTCGCAGCAAAGATGTCTGCAACAAAGATGCTTACACTGAAAGTGATTTTATACCTAAAATCATGTAACTCAGTTGAAACAAAAGAGCCTTTTTTTTTTCATGTCAGCTCAAAAATATGCACAGGAGGGGGGCTGGGAAACATGGAAAAAGATATACAGGTACTCAAAGTTCGAGGAACAGCAAACTATTCATTTTTCAAGACTATTGGTTCCCCAGTAGCTGTAGTTGGTTTACACAGTGACTCAACCTCAGTCCAAATGAGGTAACAGGGCTTTATTCACTGAACTAACCTAAGTCTTTCTCTCCGGAAAAGAAACTAAAATGCAATGATGTTCCATGAATTGCTCCAAGTCACACAGGTGACTAGAGCCAGAGCGTGAGCTACCCTTAGACATTTCACGACAAGTTTCCCAAAGAGGAGACACATGCAGACGAGCTGTGGTTATTCAACACAAACATAGTGGGTCTGTTGTAAAGAGGCCCAATCCCCACTCGGTTGGATGTTCCTAATCATCCCTTTCTTTCAAGACTTCCTGGCCTTCTTCTATTCACAATCTCAAATTATGAATAAATGTCTGTTAAGATTTGGGGGGAAAGATGTGGCTAAAAAGTATAATCACACAGTAAACACTGTGAGTGTCTTTGGAGGGAAGATAAATACAAACACACACTCTAGACTCAGAGAAGGACCTTGGGGATTGATTTTAAGTTAAAATGAAAACAGCATTTTTTTTTTCTTTTCAGTGATAAAGGATTGAAATGAGCAAAGAGCCATACTGGGGAATCTTTGAAAGTGCTGAGTGACAGCATCTGAAGGTTTTACAGGGACCTCCAAATGCTGCAAGCATTCCGCTTCTAGAGCTGTGATCGTGGATTCTCTTTCTAAGAAAGAGAAGGTAATAAAGCCCTGTTACCCGATTCTAGGCTGAGGTTGAGTCGCTGTGTAAACCCACTTCAGCTGCGGGCGAATCGATTGCCTTGAAGAATGAACAGAGCGAGTCTTCCAGGTGTGGTCCTATAAAACGGTACCACACGGCACTGCTGAACATGCCAGTCAACAGCTCCAGGGTTAGTGAGCTCTCTTCTGGTAGGAAGTTTGAATTTGGTCAACCAGCCTGCAAAGGAAGGAGAGTCACTACAGTCCTGTGAAGGCGCCAGAGACCAGGAACTGGGAGACCTCAGCTTTTTCATGACCAAGACATAATAAAATTCCAATGTCCTTTGGGGGAAAAAAAAAACTTACCCTCACATTCACAACAAGGTACGAAGAACTGACTGCACAGCCTTTGCTTCCTCTTTTTTTTCAACAGAACTGCTCTCAGGGAAACGCTGGACACTATTGTTCTGCTGCTCCCTCTTTCACTTACTAACCAGTCTCAGTCCAGTCACTGAAGCTTTAGGAATCTCAGCCACCTCCAAAATAAGACAGTGCTAATAGTAGCTACTGCTTCTATGCAAACTAAATGAGATAATGCATGTAAAGCATTTAGCATTGTGTCTGGCATAGAGTAACAGCCCAAATCATTGACAGCCATTACTTTTATTATGATCTATGGCAATGAGAGTGTGGCTGAAAAATCGCTTGAAGGTACTCAAGCCAGTTTAGATGAGGTGAGGGACAAAGATAAAGATAAAAAATTAAAGAGAAAAGAGACAACATTTTCCTTTCTTTAACATATTGCTAAAGAATGCTTCCAGTTTTACAACAGTAGAAAGGCAAGCACCAGAGTATTTTCTTTATTTTCTTATAACATTCAACCAGTTCTTATAAGAAAAAACCCTGTGTTGACCTAAGGAGATCAAGATTGCCAGATTTAGCAAATAAAAATACTGGACACCCAGTTAAATTTGAATTTCAGGTAAATAATGAATATTTTTAGTATGAATATCCCATGAAATGTTTGATACCTGTCTTTACTTAAAATGTAATTTGGTGTATGTGAAACTTAAATTTAGCTGGGCACCCTGCTTTCTACCTGGGACCCCTAATGAACACCTGAGCCCCAGAGGTTGGAAGAATCTAGATGGCGTACCTGAGCCATCTTCAAAGGTGATGACCTGGGGGCAGATAAGGGCACTTAAAGGAACGAGAAGTATGATAGTTCCCTTCACTGGATTGAATGGGTTCCTTTTTCTTGCAGTCAAAAAGGCTTCAATACCAAAACACCATCTTGTCTTTTTTGGTTTTCCTATCCTAAATGATGGTGGAAATAACACTCATAGACTCTTGTGGAAACAAAACAAAATCTGAATATGAAAGTGCTTTGTAAATTCAGGTTTTGGGACTTCCAGCTAAAAATGCTAGATTGAACAGATGACCCCTCCAGAAACCCTACGAAGGTAAGAGAAAGGGTTTTTTTTTTTCCTGCACAAAAGCCAAAAGGAAAGGGAAAACAGAACCCAAAAGGACAAAGAGAAGATAGAGCAAGAGCAACTCCTTCAAGGTGCCAGGCAGGTGAGTAAAGCTGTCTTGGGACTTCTAGACCAGAAGAACTAAAAATCAAGAGACCTCAGTTAGCAACATGGGGAACACACTCTCTCTCCCAGCTGAGTTTTGCTCAAATCCTTGACCAATTCAATGAGATAGAGTAAAATATTGGGTGTTTTAAACCATCAATTTTGGGTACTTTATACAGGACTGGAACACGGAAGGCCAAATGGGATTGGTGTCATTAAGACCTAGAGTGTGATGAGCACAGGTGCCGATCCATTTCTAACTAAGATCGGAGAAGAATTCACAAGGAATTCTCAAGCTGCTCTTAGAGGACTGACAGAACACAAGAAGCTTTTCACACAGTGCACAGCATAGGCTTAAAGACCTTATCTCTTTCAGAGGGCTGTTGAGAGCCCTACATACCAGTCCACAGTTCCCCTGAAATTATAGGAAAACACAAAGGTGAACTGAGTGAGCAGTAAAACCCCAGGTAGTTGTGGGAAAGATGAGTAACTCCATCAAAAAGTAGCAGCTTCAATTCTGAAAATAAGATTGTGAGAAGTGTGTTATTTCCCAATACCTCTGAAGCCTGCAGAAAGTTTTCCTTGCCAGTGTGAACACATAACCTAAACTTTTAATGTAAGTATTATTGCTTCTTCTTTTTATGGACTGTATTAGAAAAAGACAGCATCTGTCGCAAGTGACGGAATGCCGATTGAAACCAGCTTAGCAACGGGACAACTTTATTGACAAAAAACTTAAAACTTCAGAAATGAATCTGACCTTCTCCAGGAATTCAAACAATAATTTCATTCTCTCTCTCTCTTTCCCTGTGTGTTGTATGTGTTGTCTCGTTTTTTTCTGTCGTACTGAGCCTTATCATAATATATTGAGCAGGCTGTAACTTCAGAAAAGACTGAGTCTTCCCAGTTTAGTCAACACACAGGAAAGTGAGAGCTTCTTTTCTTCCAGCCCCTCCTTCCTAGTGTTTTAAATCCCAGGGAAGGTCCATGATTGGCTCACTTGTTCACGGGCCTACCCTTTGTCCAGTCATTGCTCACCATTTGATAGGATAATGTGATTGGCCAGCCCTCAAAGAAGTGGCATCGCCCACAGCACCACTTGAAATGAAGAAATAACTTCCTACAAAAGAAGGGGTAAGAGTGCTGTAAACCAGAAGCAGGGCAAAAGTATTGCTGGGCTGATTAAAAAAAAAAAAACAGATGCACAGCAAATAGATACAATGACTGACTTTGCAGAATTATGAGTTGAAAAATGAACCCTCATAAAAGGCTCATTTTGCCCCTGTTAAGGGTGGCATAACCATTCATTCCTGCTGCATTCTCTCCTTACCCATCTCAGTCTAGTCTGATTGACTCTGGATTTAAGAAATCACAATCCTTGCAGACTGCAACAAGGTGTCCATCACAAAGAAGGCCCATGAATAGACAGGGAGGTATAACTCTCCTTTTCTGAAGTCCTGACACGTGCAGCAAAGACAAAACACTCAAGCAAGGCTGTGTGCCTCTTGAGAATGCAAAATAAAAGATAAAGAGCAAAAGCAAGGTGAAGGATGGATAAATTTTCCATGCTGTACAGTCAATTTTATTTGCAGACTTCTCATCCCCTCTCCGAAACTGCAGTGCAGATTTTGCAAGCATGACGGGTTACATAAGCAGGATTATGTACTCCCCCTGCAAACTCTGAAGCCAGCTGTCCATCCAGTTCTATTTCCAGATAGGAGAAAGGATCGCGGCACAGTGTGGACACAGTGCTGGAGAGATGCCGATAAATTCTGACTCTCTCGTTTCAAATGAGAGAGGAAAATACATTTGGAAAGCTGGTTCAGCTAGACGCTCTTAATGATGAAAACGGCATTTTGATCATATGATTATGGCTTTATAGTTATACATTCAGTGTGTGTATCAGGATCCTCACAGTATATTTGAGTGTTACGGGTTCCATTGTGCCCTCCGAAAATCCATATGCTGAAGTCGTAACCCTCCACCCTCCATCCCTCAGAATGTAACCTTTTTTAGAGGTAATCCACTTAAAATGAGGTCTTTAGCAAAAGCTCGAATGTAATGTGACTGGCATTTTTATCACAAGGGTAAATTCGGAGGCAGACACCCACGGGAATAATGTTATGTGACAACAAAAGCCGTGATCAGGGCGATGCTGCTACAGGTTAAGGAGCCCCAGAGATTGCCAGGAAACCACCAGGTGCCGGGCCAGACGCACAGAACAGATTCTCCCTCGTTGACTCAGGAGCAGCCAGTTCCACCAGCAGCTTGATCCTGAGCTCCTAGCCGCCGGAATTGTGGGGCAGTACATTTTCTGTTATTGAAGCCACACAGTTTGGGGTCTGGGAGGTCAAACCCAAAGGAATGGAAGGTCTTTGGCAGACCCCACCTTGGATCACCCAAGGAGATCCTGGAAAAGCAGAAGAGACCTCTGAGAGAAAAAGGCCCTAAAATCAAGTTCCTTATTATAGATGCTAAGTACAGGCACATCTTGTGGATGAGGCAGTATTAGACTCTGTCCCAAAACGAATAACCTTCAAACTGAAATCCACAAAAAGAAAAACCGCATGAGTTACAGCTTGCGTAGTCTATCTTTACACAGAATTAGGGGAGAAATCTATTTCAAACAAGCAGTTGGAAAAGCATCATTTCCCTGGCGTGATTATCATGTGCTTCGTGTTGGCAGGAAGATTTCATTTCCAGTGATATTTTCCAATTTTTTTTAAAGAAATCCCTGCTGTTTTCTTTGTAATCCATAATTTTATATTTTTAATTTTGATAACTCAAGTGTCTCGGAGCAGAAATACACTGCATATTCATGAGCCCTGATTTGCTCTAGTGATTATTTCTGAGACTGTCTATCTGCAAAGATGCCAAAAATGTGAGCCCTATTCTCAGGCAATTATATCAGATCGGCTCGGAGCTGAGAGAGTTGGGAGACCCCCCGTCTTTCATTTCTCTTTGAAGGGTTCTGTTGGTCTATTTGAGGTCAACTTTCCTTGCTCCCAGATGGGGCTGGTAATTAGTTGCCTCAACAGGGGCAGGAAGGATAAAAGTCTACTTAATATGTTAACCAGAGAATTGTTAACTTTTCATCAATCAGCCTTTGGTCATAGAAAGAAAAGGGGGAAAACCAAAAGGGAAAAAAGATACATTAAAAATGAGCTGAGCAAAAAGTCAGGGAAAGAAAAACAATATATATATATATATATATATATATATATATATATATGTGATGTTTTATGTGCATGAGAAAAATATGGATGCAGAAATAAAACAATTTAAACATATACGACCAAATATATATATATATACTAGTAACTAGAAAAACATCTAGAAATCATCTCTCTTTCTGTCTAAAACTTGGCTTCTCTTAGTGGAAATAGCCCGGGTTTGGGGTGCCAAAGAATTGGAATTTGAATGGCAGCTCTGTTTACTTCTTATCAACCTGCTGAAGAGCAAAGTTCCTTAACCTCTAGGTATTGCTTTCTTCCGGAGGACTGACACCCTCCCCTGTGAAAGGATAATTCTACTTCCCTCTAACAGTTTGTCGGGAGGCTGTAATGAGATGTAATGAAAGCATATATGTAGTATGAAGTCTAGCACAAAGCATATACTCAATAAATGCTAGTGTCTTGCTCTTCCTGATTGCTGTTGTTTTCCTCTCCTGCCTAAATATCTATTCTATTTTTTAAGGCCTCACAGCTCCTGTCAGCAACCACACCAGACTAGAACAAGCCACCCATTTAGGTAGTTTTTCCTGAAAGATAACTCTCTAGAGGTCATCTGTCCGTTTGCATGTAATCATACTTTCCCCCCGGAAAATTAAAAGAGCACAAAGTAGGTTTAAAAATTTGGCTCAGCATTTACTAGGTATACGACCACGGGTTTTCCAACCTTCAGTTTCCTCATCTGTAAAATGGGGATAAAATAACACCTACATGGTAGAATACTTTTTACAATTAAAAAAAGATAAATTATATGAAGGGGCCTACCACGGTAGCTGGACAAAGCAGTAGATTAACAGATAACATCTACGGTTGTTACGTCTACCCCAGTCTTCCTACTTCCCCCAGAAAAGGCCAGTGAGAAGGAACAGCCCCTAGAGAGACTGCATCCTTCCTTTCTGTAATTCCGTGGCGACAGTGATGTGGCCACGTGATTCGTTTCCAGAAACAGCCTAAACCCACAGCCAGATTCCACACCAAACCTCCATTCTCCAGATGTTAGGGTTGAAGCCCAGAAACCTAACGTCGCTTTCTGGAGGTCACATGGCAGAGGAAATCGGAGGTTCTAAAGCCAGGAGATCAAAATAACTATGTGTCTTGGGGCAACTGTTCAGCTTCCTGGAATAACTCAAATCTCCATCTTTAAAAATTTGACCCAACAAAAGATTTTTTCTGCTTGTCGGTCAATCTGTCTGTTTTTATGTGTATGGGAAGTTTCATTTGAGATGTATTTCACAAGCATACACAAAGCTATAGTATACTTATTCATTGATTTAGAGAATGAATCTCTACTAGGGACATGACCCTTCTCTATATAATTTTGAGAGCAAGGACTATGGCTTAATCTTTGGGCTCTTAAAAGTACTTAGTAAAATGTCTTCTAATCTGTATTTGTTAAATAAATCATGGAGAATTATCTCATTTGGGGAGGGAGCTCCCCTACTTTTCCCTGGCTCCCCTTTTTTTAAAAAAGATTTTATTTATTTATCTTTAGAGGGGAAGGAAAGGAGAGAGGGAGAGAAATATCAATGTATGGTTGCCTCTTGTGTGTCCCCTGCAGGGAACTAACCTGCAACCCAGGCATGTGCCCTGACTGGGAATCGAACCATGATCCTTTAGTTTCCAGGCCCATGCTCAATCCACTGAGCTACACCAGCCAGGGCTGGCTCCCCCTTTATTGTGCTATTTACAAAAGACAGAGTAGCTCTTTCCCCCTCTGACCCTTTGCACCTGCTCTCCCTGAAATGTTCTTCCCCATCTAATCAGTTAGCTGGCTCATTCTCTACCTTCAGTTCCGGACAGAAGAGCCGCTTCCTCCCAGAGGACATCCACAACCATCCTTTGTTAGTAGCTTACCTCCCTGGCAGCTTCTTTAATTGTGTCTATCACAAAAAAATAAAAATAAAAATAAACAAAACAAAAAAGGGTACCCATCACAATCAGGATGACCAGATGGTAAGTTTTATATAAGCAATGGGATCACATTGCTTATCTGACTTGTTCTCTGCTATATGCCTAAGGCCTAGCACTGTTCCAGGCAGCTAGAGAGGCTCCACAAATATTCACCGGAAAAATGAGCAAAAGAATGCAAAACAGGGACCCGAAATGACTTTCTGATCTAGTATTAGGAATACGTGAACAGACTCCTATTTGTCTTTTGTTAGAGTTAGAAAATGTGGACTCGGAGCACTGGGTTCACTTTATTTTTTTTTAATCAATTAAATCCATTCCAGGGTACAAGTTTAGTGCGTTGGTGGATTCTGGAGACTTTACGGGCAAACCTGAGGCTTCAGCTTGATCCCAAGGGACTATTAAGGCCCCCAAAATCAAGACTGGTAATTGCATCGGAGAGTTTTGTGTTTCTTTTGAAAATTGATTCTCACCTGTCAGTCAAGAAATGAGCACGTGGGTGTCTGTCTCTCCCTGTTTGGTTACAGAGAAAGCGCAGGTTGATCCCCAGCATGAGGATTAAATGGCTTCCCCTCCCCCACGCCCCCGACCTGCGTAGGGAAGTGAATGAGAGCTGGAGACCATTACCGCAGAACAGCACCCAGCTGACGATATCGACGGAAAAGCAACCACCTTGTTTATTTTCTGTTGACTTAATGATGGGACAGGCACACACAGAGCTTGCTGTCTTAGCTTTTAGTCATTAATTCTGTCATACTACTTAACCACTACCCTCTCAGCCACGGAGAGAGAGAACCAGCTGAAAGTCAAAGCCTGGCCAGAATATTCGGAGACTATCACAAGGCCATGTCGCTTTATAGTTTTCTTTCATATCATATTAATGAATCATAGGAAAACACACCCCAAATGCCTCATTAAAAATAATTTTTGCTATATAAACAGTCTTGAAAATTTTATAAATTTTGTTTAAATTATTTGGCTCCATATAGAACATTTCATTTATATCAGCAATCATCACAAACAGGAACTCTTATGAGGTAAGAACATTGATCTTAAAGTTCTCAAATGGAATGAAATTTTATGGCCAATACATTTAAGAATGATCAAAATTAACCAAAAAAAATTGTGTTTTGTAATATTTCACTTAAAATTTATTCCATTATGAACTAACAAGGGACAGACTCATTGATGGAGAGCAGGATGACAGCTGACGGTGCAGTTAGAGGGTGGAGGGACTGAGCAAAAAGGAAAAAGGACTCATGGACGTGGACAGTAATGTGGTGATTGCTGGGGGGAGGGGTATAAGAAAACTAAACGGTAAGGGAAGAAAAATGAAATAAAGATTAAATCCAAAATAAATAAATAACTTTTTTTAAGTTTTGTTCCATTATGATTTTTAGCCTTTTCTTACATTTTTCGGTCAATCAAAAGAATTTTTTTAAGATCTCAAACAGAGCCCTGGCTGGCATAGCTCAGTGGATTAAGCACAGGCCTGTGAACCAAAAGGTCCCTGGTTTGATTCCCAGTCAAGGCATATGCCTGGGTTGCAGGCTAGTTCCCAGCTGGGGATGTACGAGGGGCAACCATACATTGATATTTCTCTCCCTCTCTCCTTCCCTTCCCCTCTAAAGATAGATAAATAAAGTCTTTTATTTAAAAATCTCAAACAGAGCCCCTTAAAAAGCCCACAGACCCTAGTTTCTTAGTGGGAGAAATCATCCCTGTAGGTGGCTAAAATCCATGCAAAAGTCAGATTTAGAATGGATCTCTTTCCATAGATAATCATTCCTCTATAGTAAAACCACCGGTGGGTTATCCTGAAATTGTGCACAAGAATAAAATGAATATATAACATTTGATCTATGGGGTAGAGAAGTGAATAGGCTCCTGACCCCCTTCAGAGACAGACGAATGGAGACATGTTCGACAGCTCTTGACACAGAATGTACCACACAGTAGGGCGCCACAATTTTTTTACTCCTGGGAGTTATTATGTAGTGTAGACAGAACTCTCTCTAGTTCTGCCTAAAGCACACACCCATGCATCTTCATTTGCTGGTGGACATAACTACATCAAAATATCTTACCCTAAACGTATGTTTCTTTTGTGTCTGTTTAAAAAAAAATTCCCGCATCTCAGATATCTTTTGCAAAAGTTGTTACAACCAGTTTCAAAGAAACAGTTTGCATAGAATACATTTTCATGTATACACTGAAAGCTCTTTTAATCACTGACGTATTTTGAAAAAGTGTATGTTGGGTGCAGATGAGGAGAAGAAATAATCCAGGTCATTATGTATCCATGTTCTCATTTTCTCCCAGTTCAGTATTAGCATTTGTCATAATTTGAAATGTTTTTAAATGACGTTGGTGATTAGGTGATTTTCCTCTTCAGCTAAACAATTTTTCTGAAGCTTATCCCTTGAACTGAGTGCAGTAATAAAAAAAAAAGTCTGCAAAACAGCAGCTTCAGAAGAAATGTCTGCTCTGACTCTTCCCCTCTCAGAAGTGACATCAGCAGTGGCTGGAGCCATCTAATGCCCAACCAGCTTAATGGCAGTGATGGTAATGCACCTTCACTGGGCACCTGTAATACACCAATGCTGTGCCGGGCACTGTACACACATCACTTCATTTCATCTCTATAGCCCTGCAATGAGGCAGGAATGATCTCCGTTCTACGGAGGAGGGAACTGAGGCCCAAAACAGTTCAGTAAACTATGGAAGTCTCACAGCTGGCCAACAGTGTCATTTGGGACTCACGACCAAGCAGTCTGACCCGAAAGGCTCACACTCTTCACCTCTAGACCAATTCTGTTAAGTGGAGAGTTTAATTCAATTGACTATTAAATGGGTACAGACAAATTCTACACAATAATGGAATTCTTTTCTCTAAACCAACAATCCTGACATTGTGATGATAAAAACACTACGGCCTGAACTCCCAACAAATAAACTGATTATTTTTATAGTCAATTATTCATTATGATTTAATTGTTCATAAATGCTGAAAACTTTTCTTAATATGGGGGGAAGGGTGAGCATCCAGGCATCCTCCTAGCCATGGTATCAGCTTAGAAGATGTACTCTCAAAAATCTGTGGCTTTCAATCTTCAAAGTAAATATTGATTGACCAGTTTTTTCTTCTCTAACTTTTGAAAAAGATATGGAAAGAGAAGAAAAGAGAGAGCTACGCTGAGAACATGATCAAGGAGGGGGGGGGGATCAAGGAGGAAAGAAAAAAACTCCCTGTTCCTCGGCTTTACATTTAGTCTGGTGTCTATCTGAGTAACTTCACTTGACGTGGGTGATTTGGTTGATGGTCATAGAACTGGGAACAGAGGATGTGCTTTCTCACCTGCAAAACTCTGCACTGTCTTCTCGAAGCCTCCTGTTCTGGTCACAATTACACACGAGCAAGGGAAGGCTCAGAAGAGGTCCCCTGGATCCATCCCAGCTCCTCCCTGACCTGTGTCCCAGCCCATTCGGATTGCTGGGACAAATACCACAGACGGGAAGGCGGGGGGGAGGGGGCCTTAGCCACAACTAAATTCATTTCTCACAGTTCTAGAGGCGGAAGGCCCAAGATCAAGGTGCCAGTGTGGGCTGGTTCCCGTGACGGCCCTCCCCCAGGTCACAGACTGCGGACTTCCTCACTGTGTCCCCACCAGTTGGAAAGGGTGAGCTGGCTCTCTGAGCCTCTTTTGTAAAAGCATTTATCTCATTCATGAGGGAGGAGCCTGTGACCTAATCCCGCCCACCTCCTAACACCATCACACTGGGCATTAGAATTGCAACGCACAAGTCTGGGGGCCACACAGGTGTTCGGGCCACAGTACTTTCCTCGATGGATATAACCTCTCACTGTCTCTGTCTCTGTCTCTGTCTCTCTCTCTCTCTCTCTCTCTCTCTCTCTCTGTAATACACCACCACCACCACCACCAAAAGTACCCTTTATTTACTTCACAATTGTATGAACACCTCAGCTACTTAAGGGCTGTTATGATTCTAAAATGTATTCATTTCAATACGCTCCCATCAAAGGTTTGAGTACCTGTTAAACCCCAGACACTGAAAAACACCAGGCATACAAAATGAACAAAATCCAGTAGCCCTTATTGGATTTTAAAGATGTTTAGTTACAAAGACAACCACTAAAATAAAAACAGCTAACTTTGTTTTGAGCCCTTATATGCCAAGCTGAGTGATTTCCATTTATTTTCTCAGTCATTACAAGAGCCTCATGAGGAGGTTTTTTATTTTTCATTTGCCAATTGAGGTAACTGCAACTTAGATAAAGCAAGTAATTTACACAGAAGTACTGCTATTATTACTAGCAGAAATGTGCATAAATATAAAGCATGTACTATGACCGAAAATTGTTCTAAGCAGTTTACGTACAACAGCTTATTTACTCTCAGAACCTTCCATTTACCAACGAGGAAACCGTAGCACAGAAATGTTACATAAATTCTCCAAAGTTACCCAACTAGAAGGTGGTGGGTTGGGAGGCAAACTCCAGCATTATGATATCAGCTCTTCTTAATTCCTCACAGACTCACTCTGACTGTCCCAAACCCATGCTCACTACCACTAGGAACTGAATATAATGCATAGTGTCCCCGATTAGACAAATGTGTAGGTCTTTTGGACCAGAGCACTAATGAAAGAACAGGTCCGAAGGATCACGGTTTATTTCAACACATCGAACTTCTTTCAGGATACTTTCAGATCTCAGTCTACAAATGGTACTCAGAAGGTATCAAATTCATCAGAAGGCTTGTTACAATGTGAGACAGGACTCGGGTTCCCTTTTGTAACAAAGAGCTAAGTGACTAGGAGTCACTTACTCCATAGAAACCATAGAAATGCTGCCCAGCTTTGAGTGCTGTGTTCCCTAATCTCCATGAGTAGAAATTAGGTCCATTTTTTACTCACCATTTTGTTTAGAAAATTGAGCATACGGATGGGTATATAGTAGTCACTCAATAAAATCTTATTGGCTATATGTTGAGAAAAGTCCGTCTGAATAACCCATCCCCCAGGGCTGGGACTAGGACCAGGTGAATGAAGCATCCGTCTTGAGTACAAAATTTAGGGGGCATCAAAAACTCCTTCTGGGCCCTGGCTGGTGTAGCTCAGTGGATTGAGCATGGGCCTGCGAACCAGATAATCACGGTTCGATTCCTAGTCAGGGCACATGTCCAGGTTGCAGGCAGGTTCCCTGCAGGCCAGTTCCCAGCAGGGGACGCACAAACGCAACCATACACTGATGAAAAAAAAAAAAACTTCTTCTGCCTCGGGCTCAAATATGGCTGAGGACAGCATTGCTATGAATTCCATCTTTATGTAAAAACTTGCTATTTTCTTCATATGGATTATTCTGCATTTATATTTTTCTGCACCCTGATTGCACACATTGATTATATTCAAACTTAGTAAAGGCAAAGAAGGCAAGAATATAAAGAAATGATTCAGGCTTGGACCCTATTTTCCTGTACTGGGAAGTACCACATGATTTCACCTGTAAACACAAACACAGTAGAAAGTAGAAAATGTTGGATGCCATACTCCAAAGAAAATTACACCCAAATTTCTATGAGCTTTGAGGCGGAAATCAGAGATGTCTATTTCTCAATCTTAATAAAAATGTTTTATTTTTTATAACAAGTATAGAACAGGCTAAACACCACCCTAGCAAGTAAAACCAATGAAACTTATAATGTTGGCACATGAAGAACTGTTATCTTAAAGCCTTATGTATCATTTCTATATTGTAAAACTTGGGGTTGACTCTAGCTGCCATTTACTGAGATTTCAAAAGATATTAATTTCAATGAATATTCCTCAAGGGGATATTCAAATAACTTAATATTGAAATAACTTAAGCAGCCAACCTAGGCTCCAAACTCAGGCCTACCTTTCAGCTGGGTAGTCTTGCTAAACCTCTCTGACCCTCAGTTTTCACCAGTGTAAATGGAGAGAGGTAATACTTCTTACTTCATGGGGATGTTAGGAGAATTAAATGAAACAATTCATATAAAGTGCCCGGCCGAAGGTAGTCACAAAGGCAGTGCCCCCATGGTTTAATTAAACCTTTGGCTCTCTGCATCTTGGTGAACAGAAAACTCTGAGTGTCATAATGAATGGAAGAAATCCAGAAAACAATGTCAAAACCACCTGCAAGATAGAACTGAATGAGCTGGCATCCATACAAACTCCTAGGCTCCTTTTTTTTCCTCCTGAACTTTGACTTTTCTGACTGCTTGAAAAGTAGCACAAGGCTGCCATCCAGTGGTTCAATGAATGAAAACCAAACCTTTCGTATTTAAGATCCAGAACTCTGAACCCTTCTAAAAAGTATCTCTAATAAAAGATAAGAATAATCAAATAAAATTTTCAAAAAAACACCCTCAACGCCAGACTTGATTGGCAGCAAAGTGACAAACAATAAAATTTTGGAGTAGTTCTTTTCCCCCCGAGGTGTGAGGAACTTTCTTGGCAGGCACCCGTGGACTGTCAGAATAATCAGACCTGGGACTTCCGGCCAAGATGGAGGCGCAGGTGGAAACACTGTGCCTCCTTGCACAACCAAGTTTAAAGACAACAAAGTTTTAGTAACAAAAACGCAGCCAAAACACACAAAATTGAACTGTACGGAAGTCCAACAACAACGAACCATTCAGCCAGACAGGCAAGAAGGGCAGAGTCAGCAGCGCAGCAGGGTCGGTCGGGAAAGATCGGTGGCTGGCGGGTGGCTGGCGGATCCCAGGCGTGGGGTGGCAATGGGTGGACCCAGTGAGGGCGCAAGGTGGCTGGCTGACAGCGGTCACACTTTCACATGCATATAAACCAAGCGAAGGAGCAAGCAGTGAGACAGACCGCTCAGGCGAGGGCCCCAGTGCTGGGAATTAGAGCCTGAAAGCACCAACTGAAAAGACTTACAGGGTCAAGGTGACGGGAGAGAATCCCAGGTTCACAGTTTGTTGGAGAGACCCACAGGGTCCTGGAGGGTGCACAGGCCCACCCGCCTGGGAGCCGGCACCAGAAGGGCCCAATTTGCTTGTGGGAAGTGGCAGAGGGGACAGAAATCTAAGAGAGAGTAGAACAAAGGCCATTGCCCCTCTCTTACTCGGCGCTCACATGCAGCGTCACAAACCAGTGACCTGGGTTGCCCCGCCCTGGTGAATACCTAAGGCTCCGCCCTTCATACGTAACAGGTGAGAACAGACCAACACATTATGGCTCAAGAACAGCTCAAAGCCCCAGAGCCAATAAATTTAAGCAACCAAAAGATAGCTAACCTTTCAGATGCACAGTTCAAAACACTGGTGATCGGGATGCTCACAGAATTGATTGATTTTAGTCACAAATTAGAGGAATAAATGAAGGCTAAACTATTTGAAATGAATGGAAATGCACAGGAAACCAATAGTAATGGAAAGGAAACTGGGACTCAAATCAAGGGAGTGGACCAGAAGGAAGGAAAAAATGACCAAACATAAAAATATGAAGAAACAAGAATTCAAAAAAATGAGGAGAGGCTTAGGAACCTCCAGGACATTTTTAAATGTCCCAACATCCAAATTATAGGGGTCCCAGAAGGGGAAGAGAAAGAACAAGTAGAAACCTTATTTGAACAAATAACAAAGGAGAACTTCCCCAATCTGGCAAAGGCAATAGACTTCCATGAAATCCAGGAAGCTCAGAGAGTCCCAAAGAAGTTGGACCCAAGAAGGAACACACCAAGGCACATCATCATTACATTACCCAAGATTAAAATGAAGGAGAGAATCCTAGAAGCAGCAAGAGAGAAGGGGACAGTCACCTACAAAGGAGTGCCCATCAGACTGTCAGCTGATTTCTCAAAAGAGACCTTACAGGCAAGAAGGGGCTGGAAAGAAGTATTCCAAGTCATGAAATCCAAAGACCTACATCGAAGATTGATCTATCCACAAAGCTTTCATTTAGAATGGAAGGGCAGATAAAGTACTTCTCAGATAAGGTCAAATTCAAGGAATTCATCATCACCAAGCCCTTATTATATGAAATGTTAAAGGAACTTATCTAAGAAGATAAAATATGAACAGCGAAAGGACAGCAAACTCACAGTTATTAAGAACCACACCTAAAACAAAAGCAAACTAAGAGGACAGCTAGATCAGGAGCAGAACCATAGAAATGAAGATCACATGGATGGTTAGCAACAGGGGAGTGGGAGGAGGTGAAGAGGGGAGAAGCTACAGAGAATAAGTAGTATAGATGGTAGGTAGAAAATAGGGGGGAGGGCAAGAATAATATGGTAAATATAGAATCTAAAGAACTTGTGACACATGAACATAAACAAAAAGGGGGATAGTGGGGAAGGGGTGTACAGGGTGGAGGGGAATGAAGGGGGGAATAGGACAACTGTAATGGCATAATCAATAAAATATATTTTTTAAAAAATCAGACCTGGTTACGCAAATCTAAGTCTCTTACACTTTAAGTTCAAAACCAGCATGAATGAGGAACTGCCTATACCTTGGCACTTCACTGTCACAGAATCGCTCTTTCTCCATAGAATTCTAGATGACCTTCAAATCTATGTCCTTTTCTGACTTCCCTTGATATATTACTTCTTCAACATTCATCTTTCAAACTGCCTAAACTTTACCAATTTTATAATTAGGTGTCTTTAGAGTTTTCAAAAAGAACTCACACTGATAACATCCTGACTATTTCATTTGGCAATATTCCTGTAGTTTAAGCAGCAACGATAAGGGAATTTATTAGAACATTCCTTTCTAATCCTGAGATTAATGAGTGCAAGAAAAAAATTCTACTTTGCAAAAACTCACATGGAAAGCTTGGTTCACATAATCATCAGCAAGTTCATCATTCTGGTTCAGAACTGGCCCACCTATTGCAGAATACACGTTTGCCTACCAAATGTTATTGAAAGAACTGTGTAAATATCCCTGCCAGAGGTGTGCCTTATTGCCGGAAGTTTCCACCTTAACAATCATTTCTTCAGATTTTGATGTTGCCATTTCAAAATGTGTACATTACCATTAGGAGGTAGAAAGACTGTATTCTCCAAAAATAGCCGCAGCACTGTATCTGGTCTTACATGCTCCAGAACCTTGGAGCTTTCCAGCAAGAGGTGGAGCTTGTTTTCCTTTCCCTTGAACTGGGCTAGGCTACTTGACCAGCAGAGAACAAAAGAAGGAATGTGGTGTGACTTCAGACACTAATCACACAAAATACGGCTTCTGACTGCCTTCTCTCTCTCTGTCTCTCTGTCTCTCTCTGTCTGTCTACCTATCTGGTACTCACCCTTGGAACCCAGCCACCATGCTGTGAGGATGCCCAGAAGCCATAAGGAAAAATCGCTCATAAATACTGTGACCACAGGCAGAGCTGAAGTCCCAGAGAGCCCCATGTGAATGAGTGGGTGAGCAACCCTTCAGAAAGTTCCAGCTACCGGCCTCCCAGCCATCCTAGCCAACTCCAGCTGAATGCAGATTTGCTGGTAAGCGATGCCATGATTGTTGTAAGTCACTTAGTTTTGAGGTGTTTCTTCAGTGGCCATAGATACCCAACAGGAGTAACATTAACATTGGTACAGTGTTTCAGATTAGCCATGAAGGATTATAACATGAAGAGAAAAACGACGATGCCTTTTTCTGCTTACTTGGGGTAGGCTCAAACAATATAAAACTTCTAGAAGAAAACGGGAGAAAGGCTTAAGCACTTTGGATTTGGCGATGCTTTTTTTTTAGATATGATAGCAAACACACAGGAAATAAAGGGGAAAAGAAGAATGTTGGACTGTGAAAGCCCTTTCTAAACTATGAAGTTTAATAAAAAATAGAAGATACCATTATCTCTTGATGAGAATCATCAGACACTTTCATATGTAAGGGAGAATCCATGTAAGAAAAATGCTGAACAGAAGAAAGACTCGAAAAAAATCTAAAACATTGGTTTCTGCCTATTAGGTGATTTTTATTAAGCCCACTTCTCCCAGTTTATGAAGACTTACAACTGGCATGCTATGAGATGAATTACCACTTTAATTTCAAAACGACTGGAAGACTTACTATTGTAATGAAGAGCAAAGATCCTGAAAATACTGCTCAGTTTAAATGTATTTAGTCAGTGAAGGGTGCCGTGCCGAGTGAGATGTCAGACAGAAAGACAAAAACCATACAGAGAGGGCAAAAGTGGATTTACAGTTGTTTCTGTGAAAAAAAGCCATGCGGGTTATGATTATAACAATACTCATATGAGAATGAACTTTATTTCGCACACTCACACTTACCCACCCCTGTATTTATATGTAGAATCTAGAGAACAAAATAAACAAACCAAAATAGAAACACACTCATAAACACAGAGAACAGACTGACCGTTGTCAGAGGGGAGAAAGGTGCAATTTGATTAAGACAAATTGGTAGTTACAGAATCACAGAGTTGTAGCTGGCAGCACAGGGAATATAATCACTGACACTGTGATAACCATGCATGGGTCCAGGTGGGTATTGGAAATACTGGGGTGACCACTCTGTAAAGTACATGATTTTCTGATCACTTTGCTGTACATCTGAAATAAATACGGAATAATATTGAATGTAAACTGTAATTGAAAAATAAATAATAATATACATGACTAATAATATACTAGTCATTGATGAGCAGCAATCTTTGAAGATTACTTATTTCCACAGAAAAGAGCACCTGACATTTACTGAACCCTAACATGTGCTTGTTCCAGGTATTAGTTCAATCAATCCTCACAACAACCTTTGACTTTGACATTGCCCTGCCATGGATTCCCAGTTACAGTAGTCTCTCCCTCACTGGCAGGAGAGGTGCTCCAAGACACCCATTGGGTGACTAAAACCGTGGACAGTACTGAACCCTAGATATACTATGTTTTTACCTGTACATAAGTATCTATGAGGAAGTTTAACTTATAAACTAGGTACAGTAAGAGATTAACAATAACTAATAGTGAAATAGAACAATTATAACAATACACTGTAATGAAGGTTATGTGAATGCGGTTGTTCTCTCCCTTGAACTATCTCACCCTTTTCTGGGGATGACGTGAGAGGACACAACGCTGATGCAATGAGATGACGTAGCTACATTTGACGAATGGGAGGATCAGCAAGACAGGATGATGTCATACCTTCCACCTACAAACGTAAGGCCTTTTCCACCTTAACGAAGTACTTGTCACTCCTTGTGACCATAACTTTTGCAGACCCAGGTGTAAAACTGTGCTTAACTAACAGTTTTTTGTTCCCTTCTCGCAATTCCATATAGAAGATTCATTCTTACCGTAGACTTCAGCAACCTCAGCAAACAATATTTTTTCATTTCTTATTAGGTGGAGAACCTTCGCCATTTCACTTAAAGGAAGCACTTGGCAGCTCCTCTTTGGCATCTCCAAATTGCCAGAATGGACGTTCTTATACTTTGGGGCCATGATTGAGTAAATAAAGGTGAACTAGACAGGAGCTCTGCCATGCCTCGACAGCGGATCTGGTAACTAAGAGACTGATGGGCGGAGCCTCTACAGCGTGGGGACACGAGGTGAAGGCTGGATTCACATCCAGGGGCGGGACGGAGTGGGACTCGCGAGAGTTCATCACACTACCCCAAACGGTGCACACTTTAAAACTTATGAATTGTTTATTTCTGGGATTTTCCACTTAATATTTTCAGACCCTAACCAAAACCTCAGAGAGCAAAGCCGCAGGTAGGGGGAGGACTAAAATACAAAAGTAGTGAGTCTCTGAACTAGTAACTGAGAAAACTGACATGCAAACGGTAGCCTAACCCTTGGCGTCTCAACGTAACTGCTGCTTGCAGTCATTGGAAGTTCTCCCACAAGGCCAGGAGTGACTGGAGATTTCTTATCTGAAAAGCTGTTTCAAGGCTATTTGGCAGTATTATTTATTACATCCAAGTATTTTAATGCTCATACAAACTGCACGTATTGTTGCATGATGTAAATACAAGTGGAGGGACCCCCCAAACTGGAATCTGTTTATTAAAAATTACATATTTTTCTTACATGTCTAAATCTCAGTCACTTTCCAAATACTCTCCATTTGATGCAATACACTTATCGAGATGTTTTTCCCCACTCAACAAGTATTTGAACTCATCAATTTGATGACTTTTTGTGCTTCTGCTGTTTTTTTTTTCCTTTCACCTCTTCCACATCGCCTAAATGTTTCCCTCTGAGGGCTTTTTTAACTCAGGGAAACAAAAAAAGTTGCTTGGGGTGAGGTCAGATGATTAGGCAGGGTGGAGCCTGGGGGGGTCGAGCTGTTTCTGGTCAAAACTGCTCAACATGCAGCCTGGTGTACACAGGTGCACTCGTGAATCACCCGTCATGAAATGGGCACATGCGTCAAGTCTTCAAAAACAATTCACTGAAAGTGAACGCCGTGCCTCATAACACCACCAGCTGGCACACGGATACAGATGGGTTCCTAGAACACTCGCCTAGAGGGGGAAGCCTGCACTACAAGGGGCCGCCTTCCAGAAGAGAATTCCATTTTTATTCCATATGCGTATATTTCCATTAAAAATAGAAACTTCTATAATCTGTCTTAAACTGTTCGTTCTATTTGAGCTGAATCTATGCATGGGTGACTTCCAACAAGATATTTTAAGAAGCCTGGAGCAAATGGTGCCTCATTCCATCATATTTTAACCACATATGGGTACAAAAAATTCATGTTTTATGATTCTTACGTCAGTTCTGACGTAAAGCTTTTGAACTTGACAAGATAGAATATTTTAAATCAAAAAGAGTCCATTTAATTTGAAACTGGATATTATGAATATAAAATTGATGTATAAAACATAAAGATTTGCAAAGGATTTAGTGGTATTTCTTTACATCCATTCAAAGAATTTTAAGAAGGCTAAATACACAGGATTTCTGCTCCTTTATGTTTTTTCCCATTGTTATCTGTGAGGACTTGACTAGCAGCTTCTATAGCAGTACAGCAGACCAAATGTAAATTGACTATTGTCACGTGGGGACTTGGATTGTTGCAATAGTCAGACACTTCCTTTTCCGTGATAGTTCTTTCCTGACGTTAATTAACACTTTCTGATTTAAAATCGGGTTATATACAAAATATCTCTCATTTTTGTAGAGAATAATAGTAATAATATTAAAGTTGTTAGAGGACCAAAGAAGATCATGTATGTTCAAGGTCAGCATATAGCCTGGCACATGGGAAATATAACACGAATGCAAAGCCTTTTTATTATTGGCTGACCTTGGCTTTGAGCCCTGCACTCAACAGAATTTATGGCCATTAGACTAAATTCTAGAGAGCAGAAGTACCCTCCCTAATGCCTCCCAGTGTCTATAAATAGCAGTGGGTTTACTTGACAAAGTTTAGCTTTCCATGGAATACAGTAAAGCCTCAATTAATTGGGAGGGGTTCCTGTATCTGAGGTAGCTAGGATCTTCCAGTGGCAAGGATACCTAGTTTTTCTATGTATCCTTCCTTCTCCCTGCCTCCCTACCAACACCCAGACTATACATAATTCCAGGGGCTAACAAACCCCTAAACGAGCCGCAGCCAAGCAGCTTCTCTTCAAGTGAGTAACACAGAGCAGACACATGGGAGAAGAGTCGGACAGGCGACAGGGGTCTGTAATAAGTAATTCCAGGAAGGATCACGAAATAGAGGGAAGGGACGCAGCTGAGGTCTTTTTGATCCTTACTTTTCCAGCTTTCCTCGCGGCTGACCAAGCCTACGTCCAAAACCTCCGAACGTTGATCAGGAAACCTTGAACAGAGGGTGAAGTGCAAAGTCTCCTCCCATCTCCAGGATGCAAACATAATCACCGAGGAATTTCCCTGTAAGTCCAGGCAGGGTGTGACACACCACTACTGCTAACACCTGCTGGTTTCTTATTTTGTTTCTTATTTTTTTTAAGCCTTACCCAGAGATATCTTTATTGATTTTAGAGAGAGGGGAAGGGAGAGGGAGCGAGAGAAACACGGATGTGAGAGAGTAACATTAATCCCTTGCCTCTGCCACATCCTGACTGGGGACCACGCCCACAAGTCAGGCACATGCCCTGAACCTGCCACCTCTTGGCTTCCAGGATGCACCACAAGCAGCTGAGCTACACTGGCCAGGGCCCACACCTGCTTGTTTTAATTTGTGTTGCTCAAAGGCATTTCTGCAGTCTACCATGTAGAGATTATTATTAAATCCTCCCGTTCATGTCTGGGATTCGTGCCCAGTCTCAAGGCCATTTTCTTTTGAGCTTTGGTTCTTGCTGCACTTAACTATTGTTGATGGAGAAGAGTATGAAGATGGCAGCTGTATACAGCATCGAGTCCAGAAAATACCCTAGAGGTCAGTCATTTGCACAAAGGCTCAGAAAAAAATCATTACATCTTTAAAAATAAAGTTATAGTAAATGAAGAGCTCATTTCTTTCTTTTACAAGAGTCATAATTGAGTCTTACATTTGCACAGTTTCCTAATTAGCTCTTTTAAATTATTTAAATGATAGTCTGTTCAAATTTTATGGAATAAAAATGACAGTGGGGGTGAGGGGAAAGAGAAAAGGTAAAGAATGTTCATTGACTTAATTTTTCTGCAGTGCTAGTGAAACCATTTTTTTTTTTGATATACAGAATTTCAAATTTTAATGCAAAGTAATAACAAGATCCTGGTGTGAGAGAAAACAATTTAATTACGTCAACAATGATATACGATCTAAAGCTTCACATGAAAATTTCAAGTATAAATAAAGTATAGCCCTGGCTCATGTAGCTCAGTGGATTGAGTGCAGGCCTGTGAACCAAAGGATCACAGTTTGATTCCCAGTCAGGGCACATGCCTGGGTTGCAGGCCAATTCCCAGCAGGGGATGCATGAGAGGCAACCATACACTGATATTTCTCTCCCTCTCTCCTTCCCTTCCCCTCTAAAAATAAATGAAATCTTAAAAAAATAAAGTATAAAAATTAGTATATGCAATGTAGATGCTTTTATTAGTGCTAAATAAATAATTCTAATACTCTAATTCTAGGCTGAAAGTAGAAGACTAAGTCTGATAATAGAGAAAACACAATCACATGTGTGTTTAAACAAGACCTTTCAAGACAAATGTTCGTTAGTAATTTGATAATCTGTCAAGCGCTGTGTTCTGAGCACCTCTCTTTTTATGTACTTTGCATTATTTAATCCTCTCAGTAATCAGGTGAGTAAAACCTCTTACTTCCCGTTTTTGAGAAAAATTTTTTCTAGTCAGTAGCCTGCGATTTGAAAATAAGTCAGAAAAGTCCATTTTATTCCAAAGTCTATGTGTTTATATTGTCCACGAGACTACATGGTCCACCAGGACAGGGACCGGTATATTTTCTCCGGGGGCACATTTTATGTGTTCAATAGATATTAGTAAACAAGTGCATGTGTATATATAGTTCTAATTTTGTCACTAAAAGCCAGAGTAACATATATTTATAAACTCACAAATTACTATAAATGTTTTACATTGCCCACTTCTACTCATAAGTTTATCTTCCAGGAGAACCAAGGCCACGTTCCCATTTGCAAGGCCAGTTTATCAAACTGACCTGATCGTGTGGCTGGACTTTTATTTTGTCATATTAACGTTTTCTCCCTGGTTTTCCCTTCCTCTTCCTCCCCACCACTCTGCCCGAATTTCAGGACTTGGTTCAATGGCGCTGCCCCAGGGAAGCACGTGGCAGAGATGCCAGCCAGCAAGTGTTCTAGATTTTCACTTTTTCAAAGCCCACAGAGCTACTGACCGGGAAGGGGCTGTGAGAACAGGAACATTCAGGTACAATCCATGAAAACTAATAAACGACTCCTTGCTCACCAGTCTTTTTATTGTAGATGGGTCTCATTTGTGACAATCTGGGAGAGAGAAGGGAGGGAGGGTATTTAGGGGCTTCAAACTTATTATTTGCCCACTAACCTGGCAAAGACTCATAATTAGACTTTAAGTTCATTTGCAGTAAATAAGAAGAATAATACTGCTTCCCACACAGATCTGTGAACCGAGATTCACAGTCACAATTATTTTGCCTGGGTGGTCCTCTTAGAGTCAACCGCACGCTTTTCATTTTAAGCCACGGGAAATCTACCAACTTTTCTATTTCAATTGGCTAAAACATCAAATTCACAAAATTGGTGTAAGACCAAGAATTTATGTAGCCCAACTCCACTCTTTGACAAATTATACAAAAAGCAAAGGAAGGCAAGGATCAATTGACTTTCAAAGCTCACAAAGAAAGATCACCACCACCTCTCCACCTCTAATGAAAATACAAGCTTTCCTTTTTTTTTCTTTTTCGGTAACTAGCCACGGTACTTTTAGGAAAAAAAAAGGGGGGGGGGGCACTGCCGCTCTAACTAAACTACACCGAACAAAAAGCCCCAGTACATTCTGGAAAGATACCGCGGCCAATCGGGCCCGGCGGACAGCAGACACCTTACCCGGGCAAGGGTTGGTGGGTGCAGCACTTGGTTCGCCCTCCTCTTCACTGACACATTGGAAAATTCTCCAATGGGAGACGCTTACAGGTAGGGGGCGTGGTCTCAAGGGGCGGAGAATTTGACGCCTTCTCTACAGATCAGCCCTCTTTGGTCCGCAGGGGCCATCCATCAAATGAACTGCACCAATTAGCGGTGAAAATACCCCCTTTCCCTATACAGGAAGACCCCGCCCTCCAATATAGGACTCGGGAGGGCGGTCCAAGTCCCTTCGGCTCCGAGCTGACCCTCCGGAGGTCGGTGTCGTCTGTGCGGCACTGCGGAGCCCTCCACCCAGGACAGCTCCCCCTCCCCGGGCCTCTCCCCTCTTGCCCACGAGTCCCCTCGCCTCCTAGGCCTCTCGGATCTGACATCGTGGGCTGAGGTGAGAGCAGGCCCGGGGAGGGTGATTACAGCGAAGGAGCCGCATTCGCGACCAAGGTGAGCTGGGGCGGGGGGGACCGCGGGGTGACTTAGGGGGGCCTGTAGGGAGAAAGGTGGGGGGCGCTGGGTCAGGGGTGAGTCTGGCCCGCGCCCCGTTCCTGGATTAGCGATCCCGCTTCGGTCAGCAACAAGTCTAGGCTAGTCTGAGCCCGGAGGGGCGGGGCCAGATCCGACCTGTCTCAGGTCAGAGGGGTCTCAGTGTCCGCAGGCACGCGGTCCCGGGGCCAGCACGGGGGCGAAAGAGCTAAACCCATACAGTTAGTGGCTGCCCAACCCTAAATGTCCTCCTCCAGCAAGTAAGAGGACAAATGACTCTTGGTCTTTCAGTTGCGTTGGGAGGGGCTGTGTGTATGCACAGGGCGTAGCATGTTCCCGGGACATATAAATGTGCATTATTAACAAGTGATAAAATTGCACGTTCCTCTTGCAGGCTAGGTTAGCCTCCCGTCCCTCTACGTGCTCCCATAACACCCTTTAACTTCCTTTCCCAACACCAGTAAAGGTTAACAGTCATTGAGCGCCGTGTGCTAAATTCTGCAGGAGTCATCTTGTTTAGTCTTCGAAGCCAAAGAGACAGCTATTGTTGCATCATTTTACAGACCTAGAAATAAGCTCATTAATGTTGTCCACTGATGATTGAGCACCTACTGTATGTGCTAAACTCTATACCCAGGTGACCTCTTAGATTCCACACATCAAGGGAGGTAATAACCTCATACCCACTTTACAGATAAGGAGCTAAGGACTAAGCAAAATTATCTAACTTGAACAGTTTACAGTGTTAATACATGGCTGAATACAAACTACCATCAAATTTCAAAGTTTTAGTGTCCTGTGCAGTTATCTCTTGACAGTGAGTGATGACAAGTGTTCCTTGGAAGATTTGCAATTTTTTAAAAAGAAGTGAGACCTGGGCTTATTGTCTAGGAACTCACAATTTAGGATGTGACCAACTGGTTAGGGGGAGGGTGGGTGTAACAGATGGCTCTCTGCTGTGACTTAGATCATAGCCCCGTTGGGGGAGGGGAAACATGGTATCAAGCACTTGGCACAAGACAGTGCAGGAAGGGCTGGCTGTTTTTATCCTTTCTGGGCTTTGTTCTATATATAGATGATAGAGGTACTCACCACAACCGACTCCCAGAAACTGCTACACCAGCTGAATGCACTGTTGGAACAGGAGCTGAAATGTCAGCCAAAGGTCTGTGGCTTGAGACTAATTGAATCTGCACACGATAAGGGCCTCAGGATGACTGCAAGACTGAGGGACTTTGAAGTGAAAGATCTTCTTAGCCTCACTCAGTTCTTTGGCTTCGACACAGAGACATTTTCTCTAGCTGTGAATTTACTGGACAGATTCCTGTCCAAAATGAAGGTATGTTTAAAGTTACATTACCCTGAGTGAATTTTCTTCCTTGGGCTCAATGTGTTTTGCAGATTGCTGGCTTTGGGTTTATATTCATAAATTTGACCTTTTTATTTTAAGCAGATAGGCCATACTACAGATTTGATACTCTTATTATAATCAAGAATAATGCATTACTTATTAAACGTTTGACACTGAAAAATAGTCCAATATCAAATAATTAATTGCAGTTTCCCAGTAAGAGAGTTGGCTGTTATTAAAAATCTTTCTTAATAGGTTGGGTGTTTTTATTTATGTACTCTTTAAATTTTAAAAATGTATTAGCAGCAAAATGATAGATTGTGATTAAGAATGAGCGGGTGGGTTTTTCCCCCTTGTAATCCCATCAATCACTTAGTCAATAGAGTATATAGCTCTCCATTCAAGGATAAAATTCTAATGGTTTTAGCCATAGACATACTCAAGTCTGGCATAAGTTTGACATTTCCAGCCTCTGCTTGCAATAGAGTATCTTCTGGTGGAGAAGCATTTATATTATTATTTCCTATGTTGGATAAGCAGGACATCCATGTATCTTTCAGAGCTCGTTTTGCTGTTACAAATACATCTGCCTTCCCTGTGTGCCCACGGTCATTGGTGGGTCATGAGATTATCTGACAATTCAAATAAAGCTCATCTTTTAGGTCCCTAATACAATGTATCCCAGAGAGGAGGAACTCAATACTGTATTCGTTGAATTAGATGGTTCAAGAAATTTGTTCAGCAGACTAATTAAACAACTCTTTAGACAGCAAGTGCGGGCATCACTTGTGGGAACAGCAATTGCAGGAATGTATAAATGTTGTACAGAATAAATACATCTGTCCCTTAAGTATATTACAGTCTTCTGTGGGAATGTTTGTACCAATAACTATCCTACAATACAAAACATAAGAAATGTAATTACATTATGCCTCCAAAGAGGCATAAAGACATTGCTGGAAGGGTTCCAAGAGGAGGAGAACACAAACACTGGTAAAGGCTTCTTCAAGTTTTTTTGAGCTGCAACTTAGGAGTGGATAGAATTTTGACTGTCTCACATGGTGACATTCAGAAAATGATGAATAAAAAAAAGAGCTTGGTAGTAGACTTTACAGGCAGAGTGACAGTTACGTACTGTAGTATTTTAAAACTCATTTACATGTGGTACTACAAAGAAAACAGCCTGGGAAAACAGCATTCTGGGAATCAATTTTGTGCATATGCTGTGTTTCAGCCCTCATCTAAGCCTTTGACCAGTTATTTGATCCAACTATAACACTGTGCTTATAGTTCATTCTAGAGTGATTTTCTAGAAAGTAAGAATTTTTATGTGCTGAACCCCAACAGTATACAGCTTGGTCCAGTTACTCCAAAATTGGTTCCAGGTGGGTTACAAAGGGTTGATAGGCCACCACTGATCTTTTTAATTCCTTCTGTTAATATACCACAAAGACACATTTTCCTGATGGTGGGTGTGTGTTCTAGTTTGTGGTATACCACAAAGACATATTTTCCTGATGGTGGGTGTGTGTTCTAGTTTGTCCTTTATGGGTTTTGTTTTGTTTTTATTGAAATAAAGACATGGGCTTGTCATTTTAGGTACAGCCCAAGCACCTTGGGTGTGTTGGACTGAGCTGCTTCTACCTGGCTGTCAAATCCGTAGAGGAGGAAAGGAATGTCCCCTTGGCCAGTGACTTGATCCGAATAAGCCAGTACAGGTTCACGGTCTCAGACCTCATGAGAATGGAAAAGATTGTGTTGGAGAAGGTGTGCTGGAAAGTCAAAGCTACTACTGCCTTTCAGTTTCTGCAGCTGTATTATTCACTCATTCAAGAGAACTTACCATACGAAAGGTGAGTGATCTTTGTCCTGAACCAAGGACATTTGGGAATCAGAGTTGTATTGTCTGGATGATGCTTAAACTCAATGTCCTGGGAAGATTCCTATTGAAGGAGCAGCAGTTCCTTGAAGTTTACTTCGCTGTCTAGCAGGAGGGAGGGTTTTGGTTGTCAATAGCTTCAGCTGTCAGTAGTTTCTGGAAGTTATGTGAAGACTAATTCTTGGGACTAAAGGACACTTCCACCTTTATTTATATTACATTTTCCATTACAGAACTAGTAAGTAAACATCTAACAGATTTATGTAAAAAGGAAATTCAGTAGATGCAGAAATAGATCTATTCAAATATAAAGAAACCCTGATCATTGGGGCATGATACTCTTGTTTTGTCCTAAATCACTTAAAAATTCATGTATGGCCTCTTTAAGGAATTAATGTCTCTGAAGGAAGAGGACTTACTGACTTCAAATAATTTTCTATAAATGTGTATAAACTTAATGTTAAAATTGACTTCAATGTTTTTCTAAAAAGTTGTTTTGACTAGATGTGAAATTATCTACATAAAATTAATCTTTTTTTTTTTAAGGAGAAACAGCCTTAATTTTGAAAGATTAGAAGCTCAACTTAAGGCTTGCCACTGTAGGATTATGTTTTCTAAAGCAAAGGTAAATATTTTACGTAAAGAGTAAACCTATTTATGTGCCTGTTGTCGTGGCCAGCATTCACTTTAAAATGTATCTCTTTCAGCCTTCTGTGTTGGCATTGTCTATCATCGCTCTGGAGATCCAAGCACAGAAGTGTGCAGAGTTAACAGAAGACGTAGAATGTCTTCAGAAACATTCCAAGGTATGCCAGGGTCACTCCTGTTAACACTATCAAGGAAACTAAACAACTTGTACTATCTCCTGAAATAAAATGATATCTTGGATTTGAAACTTCAGTAGCTTATCTTGAAATGTTTTTGATGAAGAAAGAGGTGCTCATAAGATTGCAGTTATTACTGCAATTAAATACTACAGGACTTTTTTTAATGGAGTAGTAATTTTTTTTAATTTGTGTACAGATAAATGGCAGAGACCTGACATTCTGGCAAGAGCTTGTATCCAAGTGTTTAACTGAATATTCATCAGACAAGTGCTCCAAACCAAACGTTCAGAAGTTAAAATGGATTGTTTCTGGGCGAACTGCACGGCAGCTGAGGCATAGTTACTACAGAATAAGCCACCTTCCAACGATTCCTGAAACGGTTCCTTAATAGGTAAATTTGGCTCAGAATTATTCTCCATATAAAGTTTTCTAATGCTGTAATTTTCTTCTGCAACTCAAAAATTGTCATCTGAATTACCTTCAAAACAAACAAGATGGAGTCCGACTAGCCAAGCGGAAAGTCACTGGTCTAATGTTTTAGTGCATTAACTACATTCAAGATGTAACCCTAACAGTAAGGAATTAGTCCACCTTTGACATGTACATTAGCCACTTCATTATCAGCTTAGAAAACATCCTCTTTAATACCCTAAATTTTTAAAGTAGCACTAAAACAGTCATTTTTAATTGCACGTCATTTTGCTTTATGCTGATTCAAGCTCTGACTCATGTAAAGTTCAACGAGCCTGAGAGAAGGACCCCAGGACCAAAACTCTGCACCACCAATGAACCAGCCTGAGACTGTTAGCTTATAAGCAAAATCAGCATGATCTTGGATGTTGTTTCTAAAGAAAAAATAAGTTCCGGCAGATGGTTTTCACACTGGGTGTTTGGAAACCACCACGGTACACTGTAGTTTGTATCGTTAATGTAGCAGTTTGAATACTGGAAAGCAGGTACATGCCTTATTGTCACTGACATACACAGTCTTGCCATCTAACTTTAACTCACAGTGGTGACTTAATTTTCTTACTCAAAACTAAATGTTAACATTTAACATACCTACATGTGACATGATTATGAATCTTAGATATAAGCAGTAAATCATTTTTAAGTTTGTAATGTTTATGTTTGGCAGACATCTGATAACTTGATTCTTGTTGTTTGCTTAAATAGGATTATAACAGCAACACAAGGTCTTCTATGAAGCCGTTCTCCGTGATCCTGAAATATACAGTGGATTTAAGCTGTGCATCCTCAAACATCACAAGTAGATTAGCATCGGTGTTCTCAGATTTGGGAAAACTGCCTAATTAACATTATGCTATAGTGGAGTCTGGCTTAAATTTGAAGTAACTCTGAGGCATACAAACAATGCCAAGAACATAATGTGAAATGTGAATGACAAGTCTGGTAAACTGTGAATCTTCATGCCTAACATTGATCCAACTTTCTATATTAGGTCAGACTATTTCAGGGGTATTAAAAATGGGAACCTACTACATGATTTAAATTTTGAATAGTGAGGTTTACATCAAAACCAACATTTCACAAATGCACTTTTAAGATTAATAAGGGTCACTATTTTAACCAGTGAAAATGGTTTCTTAGCACCCATAACAAAAGTAGTAAGATTATCTAGAGATGTGCACTTCATTGCTACGTGGGACTTGACATTTAAATTTAAGGGCATTTTATATAAAGAAAAAATATACATTGAGCAATTTTGGCATGTCAATTTATCTTTAAAGTTTTTCCTAGAAAACAGGTGATGTTTGTGTCCATGAAAACAATTTTTATACAAAATCTGCTTCAATGTGATCCAAATGAGAAAATTAGTTTTATTGTATTAGTGACTCAAATTAATATCACTCTGAAAACTTGCTGATTTAACACTCCAGAAGTTTTTACTAAGGACTGTTATAAAACTGCCATTGTTTCTCATTTAGAATTTTCTTCAAGAAGGGAATGTACCTTCACTGATTTCCCCACTGTGCAAACAGTCTTAAGTAACTACACATCTTCGTGGTCACGAAGTCGCTGAGGTGTTCAGGATTTTCTAGTCAGTCGGTGCATAGAAGGTGACAGATGTGCTGTGTCAAGTGTCGTGAGTGGTTACTCAGGGTGGTGTGTAGCCTGAGTCCATCCAGGATGACTACCCAATTTTGACATCATGTTATGGATAAATAAATACGTACTGGAAAATAAACCAAAGAGCCACAGTATACTTTGTAAACACTGTTTTGTGGATAACCTCAGTTTTCCCAAAAGGCTGATACATTTCAATATTTTGATCACATCTGTGCTAATTTTGAGTTGGCAGAGGGAACCTAACCAACTACCATTATGTTTTGGTACTAAAGGATATACATTTTAATAAAGTAATTGAATTGCATTTCTGTGCTGGGTAGTTTTCTGTTTCTCTACTGATTCAACAAACCACTTTGTCAGCGTGACGGCAGAACCACAATAAAAACCTATCTCTACTGCATTAGTTTCAGTTTAGCACTAAAGTAAGATGCATGCTAGCAGAAAAAAAACCTCTTCAATACTATGGCTGTTACTCTAATGGTTTTTTAAATAGGCACATGATGACCAACAGGCTCAATATGCACTTAAAATTGACCCTTATGCACTGTGGTTACCACTTAAGACTCACTACTAATGGGCAACCTTACTGCCGCTTCCCCTTAGATCCGGCCCACCCGAAGTTCTGTTCACACCCCTCACCTAATTAAACGGCATTCCAGATAGTGGTTGGTAACAATGGGTAATGTGCAAGTATTGTGTTAATTTGTTTAGATCAACTGGTTATTGAACTAAAACAACACACAATTTCGAACTGTTCACGCTTAATTAAATTCTTTGCAGTGTCCACTCTGCAAAGAATTACCAATGAAGAAAAATTTAGTTTCCTTCTGCCCTTAACTCAGATTAGATATTTAATAAGCCCTCTTTCACAAGTGTTATTTTTAAAAAGGTACCTAAACCTTATTTGTATTTCCATTTATGCAACACACTATCTAAAAAATAGACATCTCTGATATACTTGTGGTTAGCAGTGAAGCTTCTACTATCAGGTACTATTGTTAGATATTTTACATGAATCATCTGATATAATCCTCCAAAGGGTATGAGGTTAACCCGGTTTACAAATGACCTAGAGCCACAGAAAAGAGAAGTGATAGCTCAAGGTCACATCAAACCCATGCAGTTCTGCCCAAAAGACTGTGAACATGACCTCCCAAAAAAGGTTAAACGGACTCATGAAACTATAATTTCCATCCAATCAAACTAACCACATTATATATATATGACACAGTCTGACCATATTAATTAGTGCCACCATGAGGATCAACACTCGATTCATATTCCCTATTTGATACTAAAAGTAATTTTTATAAAATACGTTATTGCTTACTCTGTGAAACCTGTAATTTTTCATAAACTAAAAACAGTAAACATAAGTAAGAATTAAAAGTCAACTTTTAAATATTCAACAAAGTAGATTTAGAAGCAATCAGATGGCCTGGTATAATAAAGAGGAACAATAAGTGATGATATAATAAGCAAGTCACCAAGAGGACATGAAACTCCTACATAAGTGTGCACCTAACATCAGAGCTTGAAAATACAGCAGTGAAAGGAAAGGTGGACAAAGCTTCAGTTACAGCCGGAGACTTAAACAGGCCTCTACGTAATCTACAGAACCATGACCAGAAAATCTGCAAGGACTTGGAAGAACTGGATGATACTGACAACAAACTGGATCTACTTGACATAAAAACTTCACCCTAAAACTGCAGAACACGTATTCTTTTCAAGTGCACGTGGAACTCTCAACAACAGAGACCATATCCTGGGTCATAAAATAAAATGTAAAAGAACTTGCCCTGACCAGTGTGGCTCAGTTGGCTGGACACTGTCCACAAAACAAAAGGCTGTCAGTTTGATCCCCCCGCCCAGTCAGGGCACATGCCTGGGACGCCGGTTTGCTCCCCAGTCCAGGTGCATAGGAAAGGCAACCAATCAATGCTTCTCTTGCCCATCAGCGTTTCTCTCCCTTCCTTTCTCCTTCCTGTCCCCGATTTCTAAGAATAAAGGAATAAATTTTTTTTTAATTTTTTTAAAGAAACAACTTAAATCATACAAGCAAGCTCTCTGACCATAAACTAGAAGTCAGTAACAAATAAGAGCAAAATCCCCAAACACTTGGAAATTAAACAACAGACTTCTAAACAGTTCATGTCTCTAAAGGGAAGTCCCAAGAAAATTAAATATTTTGAACTCAATGAAAATGGAAATAGCAAAATGTGTGGAACGAAGCTAAACCAGTGGATAGTAGTAACTGCTTTTATTAAGACAAAAAAGGTCTCAAATCAGTAACTAAACTTCCATTTTAAGAAACTACAAAAAGGGCAAAATAAAACCAAAGCAAACAGAAGGGAAAAAAGTCATAAAAATAAAAAGGAGGGGTAAAAAAATACAATGAACTAAAACAAAATAACATGAAAAATCAAGAAAACTAAAACTATATAGTTCTATAAAAAGAGCAATACGATTGATAAACCTCTAGAAAGAGTGACAAAAATGGCTAATATTAGGAATGAAAGAGATTCTGCTATAGACCAAAAAAACACTAAAAGGACTCAGGCAATGGGGCAGTAACAACCCTCTGCTGTAGTTAGATGAGATGAATCAGCTCCTGGAAAGCCACGGATGAGAAAACTTAGCTAAAATAAACTAGAGAGCCTGAGTAAGTTCTGTAATTATTTTTTAAAGTTGACCCATTGTTTAAAATCTTACTGACAAATCCCATAAAACATTTTTAAAAGACTTAAATTCTACAAATCTGTTCCAGAAAGTAGAATCACTTCCAACTCATTTTTAAGGCCAGCATTACCCCAATACCAAACCAAGATAAAATGAAAAAAACAACAATGAAAAACTATGAGCTAATATCCCAAATGAACAGACACAAAAATCCTCAACAAATTCAGGTATATAAGCAAAATAATATTCTATGATCAATTTTGAGAGGGGGTAAGATACAAGCTAGTTCAAAATTTAAAAGTCAATCAATATAATCTTCCAAATTATCAGTCTAAAGATAAGATTGTCAGCTGATTTCTGAAAAGAAACTTTGCAGGCTAGAAGGGATTGGCCAAAAATATTCAAAGTGATGAAAATCAGGGACCTACAGCCAATATTGCTCTACCCAGCAAAGCTATCATTTAGAATCAAAGGGCAGATAAACAGCTTCCTGGACAAGAAAAAGCTAAAGGAGTTCATCATCACCAAACTATTATTTTATGAAATGTTAAAGGGACTTTTTTTAAGATCAAAATTATGAACAATAATATGGCAATAAGTACATATCCATCAACAACTAAACCTAAAAAACAAAGTAAGCAAACGAATTGACACAGAATTATGGATATGGAGAACATTTTTTTTTTTTTTAAGATTTTATTTATTTATCTTTAGAAGGGAAGGGAAGGAGAGAGGGAGAGAAACATCAATGTATGGTTGCATTTTGTGTGTCCCCTGCTGGGAACTGGCCTGCAGGGAACCGGCCTGCAACCCAGGCATGTGCCCTGACTGGGAATCGAACCGCGATTGTCTGGTTCGCAGGCCCGAGCTCAATCCACTGAGCTACACCAGCCAGGGCCTGGAGAACATTTTTTTTAAGATTTTATTTATTTATCTTTAGCGGGGAAGGGAAGAAGGAAACATCAATGTATGGTTGCCTCTCATGAGTCCCCCACTGGGAACAGGCCTGCAACCCAGACATGTGCCCCGACTGGGAATTGAACCGCGATCATGTGGTTCGCAGGCCCGCACTCAATCCACTGAGCTACACCAGCCAGGGCAATGGAGACTATTTTGATGGTTGCCAAATAGGAGGGGAGTGTGGGGAATGGGTGAAGAGGTGAGGGGATTAAGAAGTACAAATAGGTAGTTACAGAATAGCCACGGGTATAAAAAGTACAGTATAAGGAATGGAGTAGCCAAAGAACTTATATGCATGATCCAGGTTATGAACAAAGTTCTAGGGATGGCCTGAGGGGGTGGGGGTGCTGAGTGGAGGGGGACAAAGGGAAAAAATTGGGACAACTGTAATAGTATAATCAATAGAACATTCTTTAAAAACATATGATTAGCCCTGGCTGGTGTAGCTCAGTGGATTGAGCACGGGCCTGTGAACCACAGGATTGCCATTTGATTCCCAGTCAGGGCACATGCCTGGGTTGCAGGCTAGGTCCCAGCAGGGGACCTACGAGAAGCAACCATACATTGATATTTCTCTCCCTCTCTCCTTCCCTTCCCCTCTGAAGATAAATAAAATCTTTAAAAAAAAAAAAAGCATACAAGTATATCACTCGATACCAAAAAAGAATTTTGAGAATATTCAAATCCATTCATGAGAAAAATTTCTGCTAAGTAAGAATCGATGAGAACTTCCTCAACCTGATACTGATCATCTATAAAAACCTGTAGCTTACACAACACTTAATGGTCAAAGATTTAATGCTCTAGAAACTAGCATCCAGAACAAGAAAGGATGGCCGCTTTCACCTCTTCTATTCTCACAAGTCCAACGAAGCAAGAAAAGGAAATAAAAGACTAGAGCATAGTCTAGTCTGGTCTATAGACTAAAACAGACAAAATCACATGTTCTCATTTGTGGTTTATGCAGAAAATCCCAAGGGATAAACAACAAAACTTCCTACCACTAACGAGTTTAACAAGATCACAGGATACAAGGTCAACAAACAAAAATCGAACATATTTCTACGCACTAGCAGTGTGTAATCAGAAACTGAAATTTCAAAAAATAATCATTTACAACAGCTCCAGGAAATGAACATTAAAAATAAATGTAAGAACCTTCTGCACAACAGACATGGACTGATTGGAAACTTTGTATAGAAAGGCAAAGAAATTTAAAATAGCCAGAACACTTTCAAAAAAGACATGTGGAAGGAATCACACTACCCAATTCTGACTTATTACAAAGCTGTAATTGTCAAGGCAGTGTGGTTCTGGCAAAGTGGCAAAGGGACACAGAGATTGATGGGACAGAACGGAGACCAAAAGACCCACATTAATAACAACTGAGTTTTGACAAAAGGGCAGAAACAATTTAATGGAGAATGGTCATTTCAACAAATGACATAGAAATAAATGGACACCCACATGCAAAAAATGAACCCCCTATATTTCACAGCTTATGCAAAAAATAACGTAAAGTAGGTTACAAATCTAAATGTAAAACAAAATTAGGATTCTTTTAGAAGAAAACATTGGAATAAATCCTTATAACCTGAGATTATGCAGTGTTTTTAGACATTAACACCAAAAGTATGATGAACTGGACTCCATCAAAACTGAAAGCATTCACACTTCAAAAGACACCATCAAGAAAGTTAAACAAACAAACAAAAAAAAAAACCAGTCCTGGCTGGTGTAGCTCAGTGGATTGAGCACGTGCCTGTGAAGCAAAGGATCATGGTTTGATTCCCAGTCAGGGCACATGCCTGGGTTGCAGGCCAGGTCCCCAGTAGGGGACACACAAGAGGCAACCACACATTGATAATAATTTTTTTAAAAAAACTAAAATAATGTAAATCTCATTTCTGATCAGGGACTTGTATCCAGAATATGTTTTTAAAAACCTCTTAAAATTCAATTTAAAAACAGATAACCCAACTTAAAAGTGGGGAGGATCTGAATAAACATTTCCCCAAAGAAGATAACACGAATGGTAAATAAGAAGATGCTCATCATAATTAGCCAAGGAAGTCCAGTCCAGTGAAACCATAGTATGGTAGCACTTCACACCCGTGATACAGCTGGAATCAGAAGTCACATAACAAGTGTTGACAAAGACGTGGAGAAGCTGGAACTCCCACATACTGCTGGTGGGAACTAAAATGGTGCAGCCACACTGAACAACCCATCAGTTCCTCAAAGTATTAGCCATAAAGTTTCCACATAACTTGAAAATTGACTCCTATTAAGAAGCAAAAATATACCTGCATATAAAAACTTGTACTTGAATGTTCATAGACAGCATTACTCACAACAGCCAAAAAACATAGAAACCTCCCAAATATCCACCAACTGACAAATGGATAATCCAGGTGTGGTAGTACATACAAAAAAATAACATGCTGGCGTATAACATGGAAAAAACCCTCTAAAGACATTATGCTGTGTGAAAGCAACCATAAGCCAAAGACCACGTATTATGATTTCACATATAGAAGTCCAGAACATGGAAATATATGAGATGGAAAGTGAATTAGTGGGTACTTGGGGCAGAAATTGGGGTGAGGATAATAGCTAAAGTATGGGGTTACTTATGAGATAGGAAAATGAAAATTGACCATGGTGAGGGTTAAATATGGGACTATACTAAAAACCACTGAACTATACACTTTAAAAGGGTAAAGTGTACGTAGTATGTGAATTATATCTCAACACAATTGTTTTTGAAAAAGATTACTCATGATTCCATTTATATAAACTCCTCAAAAAGACAAATCTTACATGAAGTAATTTTGGAATTGAACTGTTCAATCTCCTGATTTTCGAGGAAACATCTCTCTCGACATATTAAACTACAAACAAAAAGAGTTTATTTTACCGGATGTCAATTCAAAATATACAGTTTTTTTAATGTCAGAATGAGAAGCCAATCAAAAGAAAAAACGCCTTTCCCAACCATTCATTCCTGAAGTTAATGGGTAATCTGAACGAGACACAGATCTTGCCAAAGAGTTCAGCTGAGCTGAAGTGGCCCAGAGTGGGGGGTTAGAGTCCAAAGAGGTGAGAATATCACTGCTTGGCATAGGGTGCTGGAGCCCAAACAGAGGGAGGCATTTACTCATGGGGTCGTGGCCTAGAATAGGGAGCCCAATGTATGAAGAATCACAGAATCCACTGAGTGTTCAAAGGCATTATATAGAAAGAAAACAAAAATGACCCCATGAGATTAGAAATGCAAGTTTAAGAGTGAACTCACGGTTTTTGACACATAGACAGAGGTAAATGTATGCACTATATACACATCAACAACAACTGCTGACTGGCACAAAGACTTTGACCTTGAAAAACCATTCTCTGCTAAGAACCAGATACCTTGGAAAAACTGCTGATTCTTGAGCTAGGGCAGGAAAAGCATAATAAGCCTGGTACACCGTGTGACAGAATAAGATATTGCTCAAATTATGATGGGGACGTGTCAAAAGGACATAGAAGACTCCTAGAATGGTCTCACACAAACCAAATCTAGAAAAAATGTTGAGCATTAAAGTAATAGGAGTAACAGATTTTAACCCACTGAATAAAGTAGAAAATTATGACTCTATAAAGATGCAATAAAATGAAAGTGCGATGAAAACCAAGGTAGTATTTTGAAACTACTTTCCACAAAGTGCTTAATTATAAACGTAAAGAATAGATTTACAACGAAGACTGGCAGACACCACTTAAGTAATCACCATCAGAAAAAGAACAAAGTGACATTCTTAACTCAGGATACTACACAGTAAGGATACAGCATCACTCCTTTAGTATTCCTGCCACAGATGCAAAACCTGACTCTAATAATGAAATACCAGACAAAATTCAAAATGAGAAATGCTGCTAAAAAAAAAAAAAAATAGCCTGAAACCTTGGCATTTGCCGAGGCCGTACATAAAAGTCAAGGAAAAATGAGGACCTGTCCCAGATTTCAGCAGACTGAAGACAGGCGGCAACTAGAGTGAAGGCATGGTTCTGACTGCGTCCTCCTGGTGTAAAAGACTTTATTGGGACAACTGACCTTGACGGAGTGAAGGTTTGAGGACTCTCTGGTCATAATGTGTCAGTGCTTGTTTCTTTATTTGAATGGTTGTATTGTAGTTACATGTAGTCGCATGTAGTTACATGTAGGAAAGAGCATTTCCTTCCAAGGAAATACAAGCTGAGGTACACAGAGATCACTGGACATCACATCATCGACTCATACACAAATGGTTCAGGAAAATTAAAAAACAAAACAAAACTCTGCATCTTCTAACTTTTCTGTACGTTTGAGATTAAAATTTATTTTTAAATTAAAAAGGAGATAAAATGGATAAAAGAAAATGCAAAGACAATTCTTACTTCTATGTCTGGACCACTAATACCAAAATGATGTCACCTATTTATGATCATGGACCGTAATTTGGTTTTTGTCCCTCATAATGCACTTGCCCAATAACCATATTCACCCCACCCAATCTTTTGTCAGTTAACTGTTTAATTTCTTGACATAAAGTGACCTCTCAAGAAATAATATACTAATTGAGATTTTCATTAACTGTTAAAATGAACTTACTCTGAATAGATTTGTAGATTTTTTTCCTTTTCTAAAATTCTTTTCAGTAATATAATTTCCTTGTATGAACTGGTATACTTAGACAAAGAGGTACACAATTCCTATTTAGAAAAGTTTATTACACTTATTAAAAGAAAAAACTTAATTTTCCCTGAAGGCAACCTGTCATTTCATATGATCTGTAACCTGTTTTTGTATTAAAAATATAGATTAAATATGAAACTAGCAAAATGCAGCATTTGAAACTTCATGCTGAGCAAAAACAAGTCCAAAAAAGGTTACCATATATCAATAGAATATTCCCCACAGAATTTAAAGTTTCCTATGTTAAGTCATATTTGAATGCAATTTTTAGAACCGTATTTAAATATATTTTGCAGTGAGTTAACTGTAGGCACCCACATGTTCCTTCCCCCACACAGTCTGTCCCTCTGACCAACTGGCAACATCTGCCGGAGTCCACAGAAGGCAGCGGAACAGCGGCAGTTACTTCTCAAGATTTGAGAAATCTGGTCCACCTTTCGTGTAGTTCCCTGAGATTTCTGCTCCACTGAAGTCAAAACCGGGATTCTAAAAGACATGAAAAAATTTATGATAAAACTTATAAGGAAAAATATAAGTAAACCAAAAGGAAAATGGTAGAAAGATATGAACTGGCAAGTAACAAAAGAAGGAAATCTAAATGGCAAAAAACATATAAAAATATACCAAAGTTCACTGTAACCACCAAATAGAACTTGAAACTATAAGGTATTTTTCACCTTTCAGACTTACAAATATTTAGAAGATTCCATGTATGTGTTTCAAAGCTGACAAGCGTATGGACAAACACATCCGTTAGTATCAGCGTAGACAGACTTTAATAGCTAGCACTTCTGAGGCCTTACTATATGCCAGGCAGGGTTTGAAAGCTACACATACATTAACAGAGTTAATTCCTATAACAATCCTAAGTAAGCATTACCTCAGGCTTTAGTGCTCTGACAGGGCATTTCATTTATTCCACAAATATTTATTGAGTTCCTATGGTTTGGAAGACACCATTAATCTACTGTGTAATTTAAGAGTGTGGCGTGTATAATTCAAGAGTAAACAAAGATCCCTGCTTCTGTGGAGCTTACGCTGGAACAGGAGACAAATAATAAACCATTAGGTTAGCTAGTGCAGGAGTCACAAAACTTTCCTAACAGGAGCCAGGCAGTAAATATGTTAGGCTTTGAAGACTACATGGTCTGTCATAACTGCTCAATTCTGTTGTGGCTACTATGGAAGACAACACACAAATACATGAGCATAGCAGGGTTCCAAAACACTTTACTTCAAAAATAGCCAGTGGGCTGAATCTGACCTATGGGGTATGTTTGCAGGCCACTGTCTAGTGTATTAAAAGTCGGTGTGTGGTATGTTAAAAGTTAAGTGCTATAGGAAAAAATTAAAGAAGTAGGGCACAATAAGGAAAATGAAGAGTTTGTGGTATTTAAATAAGATGATCAAGACTCAAAGAATGCTCACCAAGGAATGACTTGAAAGCAAGTGAAGTTAGGCAAGCTTTGGGAAAAGAGCACTGCAGTCAAAAGAACACAAAAGGAATGGCCTGACGTGTTTAAGGGAGAGCAAAAAGGCCTGCAGGCTAGGGCAGAATGACCCAGGGAGCCACTAGTAGGAGAGGAGGAGGTCCGGAGGATCAGGAAGGCCGGACCAGACTGAGCCTCGTGAGAGCCCTTGTCGTGTACTACTGTGCAAGAGTTCTAAGGAGAGAAGTGATGTCATCTGCCTTGCACTGCAAAAGGACTGCTCTCACTGCGCCACTCCTATCTTCAGAGGACGCAGCCTGGCAAAGGGATAAGTGGGGAGAACAATTAGGTCACTGAAGTCACCCACACAAGACAGGAGAGGACACCAGAGTGGTGGTGGCAGTACCAGCAAGGCTTCCTGACAAAATGGAGAGGGTGTAAGAGACAGACAGGAACGGAGTATGATTCTGTAATTTTCTTTTCATTTGAACAACCTGTGGCCATCAATGAAGATGAGGAGGCTAGACGTAGAACAAATGCGGGAGGGAAGTTAAGAACTTCATGCTGGACGTGTTAAGTTTCATATGTTTGTTAGCGAAGTGGAGATGTTGAATAGGCAATTGGATACGCGAGTCCAAAATTTGGGAGCAAAGTCTAGGCTAGAGATACACATGTGGAAAACACTATGTAGATGGAAATTATCCGTGAGAACTTTTAATAGTGCTTTAATGCAGTAATTCTTCTCCTAGATATCTTAAAGGAATATCTGAAGAGCTTTACAGAAATGAAAGCACAAAATTTGTTCGAACTAGCAGACATAAATGGGGAAATCTAAATCTTATCAAATGGGAATACCTAAATATTACAATACATTCAGACTAGAAAACACCCTGAAGCAGTAAAGAAATAAGCTTTATCTATGTGCACTAAGAAGGAAAGAGACTCAAAACGTAGTATTAAAAAAGAAACCTGACCAATATACACAGCATGATTCTCCATTCATGTTAAAAACAAAACAAGCCAGTATAATGATAACAGGACATTTAGCCAGAGGCATGGAATGCAGAGATGTTGGTGAAGGACCCCTTCACTTTTTCACACTATGGAAGTCTATACTGATTGAGTTTTTATGAATTTATTCATACATTACTGATTTACAGTAAATGAACTGAAACTTAGAAATCATAATATAAATTCTCAAGAAACTCTGTTAAAAAATCAAATCCATACCCAAAAAGGCCAGTCATTTTTCCAGTCATTTATTTTTTTTTAATTCTTCTACAGAACTTTTGTCATTTTTATAGCCTCATGAGTTCTGGTTTCAAAAAATATTTCTATGTCTTTAAGATGTTTAATGACACATATCATACAGTTATCCGACTTACTTCTTTCTGGAATCTCTCTAATGTAAGCTTTCTTTGCATTTGGTCTTGCACCCAAGGATCAGCTGCATATTCAGATTCTAGAAGAGAAGTCCAACAATTTGCTGCCTCTCTCTTTGTCTTTGTAAGTACAATACGAACCATCTTTCTATCCTCTAAACAAACAAAAACCACAAAGAAATTGGAGTTCATTTATTAAATTATACATTTTCAAAAACCATCAGGTAATCTTGCCATAAAATTGTTAACACATTTCTATTACTGTATCTTCCAAAGCTGCAAAAACAAAGCACCTAAAACAGTGAAAACATACTAAGTTCCAAGACAAAATTGTTAGACTCTAAGACTTGTAACAGATTACCCTTACCCAAAGTCCACGTTCCCTCATCAGCTATTGTAGAATCAAAGAGCTTGCCCTGAAAAATAAACATACAAAGTACTAAAAATATAGAAACTTCATTAACTTCATAAAGCCTTAATGATTTAAGACATACCTAATTTCCTATCTAATCCACGTATAATTGTCTAATTAGGATAGAACACGGAGATCAAGTTTTATACCATTTCAACCCATGGATAAGTGCTCATCCCTAAGTTTCCTGCTAACGAGTGGAAGGGAACTTACTTTTCACTGCCTGGAGTGTCTCCTTTGACAGAGAATGCAGGGTTCTCTAAAGAAAGATCCTTTCTTTATAAAACTCCTTAGGTTTTATAAAATGAAGCGATACTACTGATCACTGATTAGCCAAATACAAAATTTATATCTGAAATGTTTTATCAATTAAAATAAATTACAGGAGCTCTCCTGATGAAATCAATAAGAAACATTTAAAATAAACATTAAAAACTGGTTCAATCTCTTTGTTGGACAATTTAGCATTGAAAAATCATTTTAGCACATACTATAGATGACATATGATTAGTTGTTTCTACTTTTTTTCAGAAACTTCTTTTTAAAAGGAAGCAAAATATCAATTCAACTGAATGCATCTGCTGAAACCTGTTTCAATGTGCTGCTTGCCAAATTTTTTAGAAAATATCATGTTAAAAAACGATACATTTTTTTCTCATGTCAATACTTGTGGGAAAAAAATCCTATTAATGTAAATGGACACCTAATATCCTAGAGCTAAGAATTATCGCTCAATTCCCAAGTTTTTGGAATTACTAAGATAATTTGAACAGTAACCCTAGACCGCTGTTGAAAAAACTATCAACTACACAAATATTCAGGTTATTTAGATCCACACTGATGGAAGTCAATCACATGAATCTTCCTTTTCTCAAAGGCACTCAAAGCACTTCCATAGAAAATACTAATAGCTAACTTGTGCTGTGTGCTTACTACAAATCAGAAACTACTCCAGGCTTTTTTCACACGGATACTATGTCATGCTCAAAGCAGTCCTACAAAAATGGTTCCATAATTACCGAACTTTTTGGATGAACGTTTTTTTGAAGTCACTGAAAAATTTCCTGCCCAAGATTACAAAACTAACGGCAAAACCAGGTAACCTTCCAAATAGTTTTCACCATGCCATCAAACATCTTGGGTATGAAATCAGAAAGGAATGTACTTCCGACTTAACTGAATTTAACTATAAAGCTTAACAAGGCAAAAGTGGACCCCACACCCAAAGGGCGCTGGAGAGAATAAACCGGGTATTATTTCCTCCACACACCTCTTGACCATCTTCTTAACCAGAAACATGCAGAATTTTTTTAATTTTTCGATAAGAAATTACCTGACATCGATACTATCGGTATTCGATATTAGGTGTACCTCGAAAAATCACCTGACATCATTCCTGAACCCTCATCCCGTCATCCTTACCCCTGACTTATTTTCTTGCTTCCCTGAAACTGCCTATTATTTTAGCTTTTTGTGCCTCCCTGCTTGCCGTAACTCATGTTTGGAATCCCTGTTTGTCTTGTTCGACGCTGTTCTCCCAGCACTTAGGGCGGTGCCTGGAGCACTGTGTATGGAATATAAATACTTGTTTCTCTAACGACCTAGTTACAGGGTTGTCAACTGAAGACCCGCAGAGGCACAACAGACGGAGCTTCATTTGGGTAATAAAGTCGGAAAAATGGGCTCAAGTTTCCACGTCAACTCAGGACTGGCCCCGGAGTTGGGGACTGGGATCAGACCAAAATCAGGCCAATTTTATCGCTCTTCCGGCCAGCCAGAAAAACCCAACGGCCTTCCAACAGTCGTTCTACGGAAACCGTAGGATTTGGGAATTTGGGGGAGGCGCAAGTCCCGACCTGCCGCTACCTTGAGGATCTCGCGGCCACCCACCGCCAGGGACACGTGCCGGCTCTGCAGATCACACCGGATATCCTGGGCGCGAGTGCCTGGGGGCACCTGAACTTCAATGAACACCTCCTCCAAGGTCTGGTACCACTGGCCCCACGGTGTCCCGCATGGAACCACCCCACTGCGCTCCTCAAACGGGGCCGACATAATCTAGGTGCCTCCGGGCTGCAGCTGCAGTGAGCTAGATGAGCGCGTGCGCTGACTGTCCACGCTCAGGCCACGCCCAGGCCTCTCCGCTCGGGTCACCACTCATGCGCAGGAATGTAAGTTGAGGTCTCAGTATTTGAGTTTCCCTCTCATTGGCTGTTTAGGACACTGGCAGAACCCAGTTCAAAATAACTGACATCCAGAAAAGTTTACATCCAAGAAAGGGTGGGAGAGGGTTGGAATCAACTAGGCTGGAACTCACTGCATCCCCATCTGAATGACGCCACAAGCCAACATCCAACATTCTCAGATTCGAAGTGCGCTTGCGCAATTGCTACAAGTGCGTAGGTTACAATTAAGTGACGCCTGGAATGACTGGGTACGTCCCAGTTGAACTCACAAGCCACCTAATTGGACGCGGCGAGAGCTTAGTGCGCATGCTCTTGGATGTTCCTTTCTTGGATTGGTATATCCAGGGTTTTGGTTTTTCAATTGGTTAATGTCTAGGTGGGCGGGGAATGAGCTGGGAGATTTGAATTTGAAGTCGGTAAATTCCAAAAGCGGCACCAGGAAGTTGCCGAGGAGCGCTGGTACCCTTCGGTTTGTGGAGCTGGTCGTCAGCATGTCCTTTCCTAAGGCGCCCCTGAAACGATTCAATGACCCTTCTGGTGCGTACGGGGGACGGAACTGAGGGACGGGAGTTGCTGTCACGCTCCTTGCCCCTTTCGATTCTATGAGAGCGAAATAGCGGTTTTAGGGCTGAGACGGGGCTCGTTCAATTGACTTCTTGTTTTTGAAACATGTACTATGCATTTACTATATGCCAACCACTATTTAGGATGATACGGATACAGCAGTGACAGAAGCAAAGCCCCTGTCACTTACAGCTTCCATTCAGTTGGAGAATGCAGCCCATAAACGGTGCTGGGTAGACACGAGCAGAGAGCAGGAATGAAGGTGAGGAAGCCCTGTAACTAGTCGATGGTCAGGTGCGAAAGGCCTTGTTGATTAAAAAAAAAGAAACCCTTGAGCGTGCTTTTTGTCTGGATTTGTGGATTTCCTTTTAGATATTACATTCAGGCACGAAAGAAAGAAGGTCGGTAAAGTCAGCTTGTGGTTGTAAAATTATGGCAGTATCGAAATCACTATCAGTGAAGCTATGGCAGCTACTATGGACGGTGCCCCAAGCAGCCTGCTACATCATCACAGAGATTTTTAGGTGTGTTTCCCAACATCCTGGAGAGGTAATCCTAAATAGTATGCGTTATTTTACTGATAAAATGACCAAGACTTAGATTTCCTTAGTGTTACACAACCAAACTGGCAAAACTAATGCATGAAACCGGGCCTTTCTGCAGTCCATCCCATGATCTTAACCGCTACAGGGCGTAAACATGATACCCAGGAAGCCTTGGATGTGGTTAGTAAGACACTCGTTTATTAGAGGCTAACTGTATGCAGGGATTGTGCTAAGGTTTTTACAACTAGATCTGGTTGTGCTTTTTTTTTTTCCCAACAGCCAAATGAGGATGGTACTGATATTGTCCTTATTTTACAGATGAGGAAACGGTTTGTTACTATTGAGTAGCCTGTAAGTGATCAGTAAGTAGCTGATCCATGATTTATCCATCGTAATGTACACATTTAATGGTCTCTTGTTATGTCTTCACTCTCTGTCAGACAACATGGAAATGTTGTTATTCACCGACTTCTTCCAATGACTACACAGTACCTGACACACAGTAATGTCTATTTCAGGACAGACAAACCTGGATTTGAGCCCTAACCTGGCTGATTACCAAACCCCATTCCCTTTGCCACATCCCTAATGTCTTTCTGTGTTTTCTTCACCAACACTGCTAACCTCAACCCTGAGCTAAATACCGGGGACACAGTCGTGATTAAGACAGTCCCTACCTCTCAGCCATTTGTCCAGTGTGGGTGATGAACAAGTACATTGTCTAATGTGGGAAGTGGATAAGTACCCTATTATGAGCCTTTACAAAACCGACAAGGTCTATGATAGGAAAGATACACACACGCTGCTAATGTGGGCCTTCTAGCCTGACTGGAGAATTCAGAGGAAACCGGAAGAGGTGACATCAGACTTAGATCCGAAGGGTAAGTGAGAGTTAGCCAGGCAAAGTGAAAGGTGGACTAGCCATTCAAGGTGGAAAAAACAGAAATTAAAACAGTTCTGGAAGTTTGAAGCATATATTTAATATAAAGCATAAAATGTTTGCATACAAGTATTGGCTGCCTGTGTCAGCTTCCCATTATTGTTGATCAATGTACAGGTTGTTCCAGAAAGCTTGTGGTATCTCCCGAGTTATCACCTTTGGTCTGATGTTCCCTCTCCCCAGATTTCTAACAGACCATATCTACGAAGTAGCACATTTGAGTGTCAGTAGGAAAAGACTTATAGCGTGAAATCACCATGTGCCCAGTCTCACAAAGAGATGCAGCCTGGTTCTTTTTTAAATCTAAGTACCCATAACTCTCAAGTTTGACTCTTCAGTGTTTAGGGAAGGGTTTTAAAATATGGTTTTAATTGTTCTCAGCTTGCATGATTCTGCTTCAGTTAACCACCCACCAGCCCTCCTTTTACTGGCCCTTACCCCCTTTGAGAGTGTACACCCAGTGATGAACTAGAACACTAGAATTCAGCATCACTTTTTTTCCGGGCTGTTCTGCCAAGTCTAGAGCAGTGCTTCTCACACTTTTTCACAAAAGGGTCCCTAAAAACAATAAGCAAAAGATAACCGTCACTTCATCCCTACTTTCCCCCAAGGGGCATTGTCTACAATAGCAGTGGCAGTTTCCTTTGGAGTCTGCTGTTTGCTTTAAAATATGCGTTCCCCACTGAAGTTCCCACCCCTATTCCAAGTGAGTGAAATACCTGCTCTAAGATGTGCCACTTTTAATCTGATTTTAGGGAAACCCCCGTCACCCTGCCATTAACTACATGGGGTTAGCAGTTGTGGGGTGTGAGAGATATGAGCTAGCTAAGGTGGGTGCCTTTTGCTGAGCCTGCCTTTACCTTAGATGATATCCCAGTGAATTTTGCACTTCATTTTAATTCTCTCTCCTGACTGGAAACCCACTGCATTTAGATCTGACAGCTCCTGGGATTGGAATCTTTATGTCAGTATATATAAATGATCATTGTTCCAGGTAGAGGAATGCAAACTTCATTCTGTCCTTGATGTTTTTATGGCCTACTTAGAATTGAAAGCAATTGACTTTAAATGTTTTTGTCCCAGGGTGAGAAATAAATTATGTATTTCTGTGTGGGATATATTTTTGTATTTCTACACAAAACGGAAGCAAAAATACCACAAAACAGTGCTTAAATTTGCTACATGTGAGTCACACTGATATTTTCTATTGTTTCACTGTTTTCATTTTTTTAAGATTTATTTATTTATTTATCTTTAGAGAGGAAGGGAAGGAGGAGAGGAATATCAATGTATGGTTGCCTCTCGAGTGCCCCTTGCTGAGAACTAGCCTGCAACCCAGGCATGTGCCCTGACTGGGAATCAAACTGTGATCCTTTGGTTCGCAGGCCCGCGCTCAATCCACTGAGCTGCACCAGCCAGGGCTGTTTCACTATTTTTTTTAAATGCTGGTGAAGTTATAATAATGAGCCTCTATCCCATTTGAAAAACACTAGGGGACAGTTGGACTTGCCTTGGAATGGTCAAACTCCTTGCTATTCCTATGTATTTGCATGATAGTCTGGACTGAAGTAAATAGCTTTTCAGAGAATAGTATTACTATTGATTCCCAATCAGCTAAAGCTTTATGCCAATGGCATTTTTATTATTGTCAGTCCTGAGAGGCAGATCTTACCTTTGCTATGCATAAGCATTCTGAAATGCCTTCATTTTAGGGCTCCAGTTATTCACATGAGGCTATACAATATAAATTTCTGGAGTGCTGATATATAGTCTATGACTTTATAAATTTTCTGATATATTGGAATTAACCAGGGATGGATCACCACTATAAATTTTCCAGGCTCAGTCTTGAGGGCTAGACACTTTTACTTGCTTCATTTCTAGAATCTGGTGGTGGTTGACCTCAGTGACTCTGAGTAGATCGCAAGCATGTTATTTCTTATAGTCAATTCTTACTAAGAAAGCCCTGTCACTTGTTCTTACAGGATGTGCATCCCAAGACTGACTGCTATTTTGCCCAGTTGCCCATGTTCTTTGACCCAATTGAAATAAAGTGACTTTGGGAAGATGATATTTTTCCTCCTATCAAATGGGTGCTATTCTTACATTTGAAAACACAAGGCATTTATTAATGGCATTTTTGCACTTGTATTACTCCCTTTACTTTGGCATCGTGAGTAACATTAAATGAGATGTGAATGTTTTATGTTTCCTCCAGGTTGTGCGCCATCTCCAGGTGCTTATGACGTGAAAACTTCCGAGGCGTTGAAAGGGCCAGTATCCTTTCAGAAATCACAGCGATTTAAAAAACAGAAAGGTAACGAATCCCAAAATTAAAAAATGGTTATAGGATCTCATAAGTTTGAAAGCTACGAATAACAGTGACACATTTAAAGATTGTATAGTATTTCTAAAAATGTGAAACTACTTCTATATTTAGATTTTCTTATTTGATTGATTTATGAAAGGGTCAAGTACAAAATAATGCTTTGATTATTACACGAGACACTTACATAGATATATGTGTGAACTACATAGATGTAGTTTACCTTTGGGTGTAATTACATTAGCCTTCTGTCAGAGAGCATTGGAAAGCTGGGAAAATGGTACATATGTAGAAAATATTGTGCAACTAATTATTTGTAATCGTAAAGTCAACAGAAGAATAACATTATGTTGATTGACTAATAATTAGAATAAGAGATTTTGAAATCGCATTTTGTCTATGGTTCAATTGTTGCAGAATCTCAACAAAATTTTGCTGTTGACAAGAATGCTACCTTGCCTGCTTCAGCAAGAAAAGTTAAGACTTTGGGATTAAAGGTGAGGAGCTCTTCTGTTCTATCTGGTTTATTAACTATGTCATTGAAATTATTCCTGAAATGTATTGTATTTGACTAGAATGGGTTGAGTGTAGGCATTAAGGTAATAAATAAATGTGTAAATTAATGAAACACTATCTCTAGGACTCTAGTAAGCTTTACACTTCTACCTACACCATTACTTATTGTTGTGCTTAAATGTGCCCCTCATTCAGAATTCCCAAATGGTCTGCACTCAGTCATTCCTATATCTAGATACATTTTATAACACCTAGTAAGCTTGTAAAAATTATGTGATGCTTCGATTTATTAGTTACTATCATTTGAGTTGTTTTTTGTTTTGTTTTGTTTTGGGAGAAGGGGAAGTACTACAAAAGAAAAACAAAAAACATTCTAATGCCTAAAAGATGTTTCCTATTCAGAAACTGCCCAGGAGTGGTGGGAGATTAAATTCGTTTTAGCTTCATGTTATTGCCTGTGCGAGAGCCTACTGTGACTGTTTCATTCATAAAAGCAAGTTGTACTCTCTTAAAGAGATATACAAATTGATATTTTATTGTGAAGAAAGATTCAGAGTTGAGAAGCTAAAGCCATAGGTTGAGCTTAGACTTGTATTTATTTAGTTTTAATTAACATGCCTGTATTTAAAAACTGTTGTTGGCATATTCTGAAATGTTTTCAGAACAGCTTAGGCATGCAGTCCTGCTTTCTCGTCTGTTTTATGAAATCTCAGCACAAAGAGATATTTCTGACGAAAATGTAGAACCTGAATTGAGATGGGCTGTAAGTGGAAAATGCACAGGCAATTTTGAAGAACTGGAAGAATAACAACAAAAATGATCTCACTAATAACTTTATATAATGACATGTTGAAATAATATTTTTGATATTTTGGGATAAGTAAAACATATTATTAGAAATTTTACTTTTGACATAGGGCTACTAGAAAAATTGAAAATAAATATATGGCTTACATTATATTTCTATTGGGCAGCACTGATAGACATTGTTGGAAACTGATATAAATTTCTTGACTTAAATTTCTCGGAGACATAGTTCTGAAATTTTTAATTAATTATAGAGTTCAAAAACTCTCTTAAAAAACAAAAAACAAGTTTCAAGTTTGTACAAAACCCCAAAATAATAGTCCTTTCTTAATAGAAAATGCTATCAGGTGGTAAATTAGTAAACATGAGGCTGGCGTGCCTTCTCCCCACCCCCAACTTAGAAATATATAAAACACATTTTATTTAAGATGTTTATGCATTTTGTTCCATTTTACATGGAAAAGATAGATATTCTGTCTTGGGTCATTGTCTCAGAAATGCTGTTAGACATAAAGGCAATGAGTAGGTTAGAATAGGAGCTGGTACTCTTTCAGTTTTTCTCGATTTCTTTGCATTTTTCCCCCTTTGTGGGTATTTAAGTTTAAGTTGATTTCTCTTTGTGAGGTTCTTTCCTTTCTGAGACAGAGTAATTAAATACTCAAAATGTACTGCTGTTTAACATTCAAAACAGTCACTAGCTTTATTCATAAAGTTCTACATGTTCTTTTCACTGGACCTCCTAGGGAAAAACAAAACTAATCTATTGGGGTGAAAACTTTTAAGCTTGAAATATTTTTAGATCTAAAGAAACTTTACCTTCCCTAACCAGATAAGTCACCTAAAAAATCTTTAATAGACTCAGGGAAATGTTTAACGTAGAAATGAACTGTTGGGAATCCTTCATCCTTTCCGATAACTAAAAATCAAATTCAGCTATGATATTTGTGACACTTAAATTTGACTGTTGCTGTTTTTTGACTTGTAAATAGAAGGAATCTCAAAAGAATGATAAAGACTTGAAGATGTTGGAAAAAGAGGTAAGCAATGCTTTCAACTTATTGCAAAATAAATGTGCTCTCTAATGGAAAGAGAGTTACATAGAGAAGGAAGAGGCAGGGATTCAGTTGCAGGTTCAGGAGTCACACTGGATGGCAAATATACCATCCAAACAAGTGCCCACAGGGAAATCATTCCTTAGCTGGGACAATGTATTTCAGAGCCTGCTTGTCTATGTGGAATGCTGGCAAAGTCAAGCTGGTAGTATATTCAGGGACAGATTCAAGACAACCCACTGGACAAAAGAATGATAACTGAAAATCAGTACATTAGTTTACTACAGTTATGTGTCAGTCAAGTATTTACATTTGCTTTTCCTGTGTGCTGCTACTTCATACATTAAGGCAATGGGAATTACTTATCGTGAAATCCTAGCAAGTTAGCTGGATTGTGATGGAGTTGTGCTAACCTGATGCATCCCTCTGCATCATAGGTATATGCCTCCTTCAAGGATAAAATTATTTGGAGCAGCACTGTCCTGCGTTGTAGCTGCTCACCACACATGACTATTTAAATGAAATGAAATGGCAAACTCAGTTCTTCAGTTGCGCTAGTCACAGTTCAAGTGCTCAATAGCAACCTGTAATGAGAAGCTCGCATACTGGACAGTGCATTTCCGCCATGGCAGAGATTCTGCTGAGCAGAGCTGACCTGCAGAACCCACTGACCCCGCTAAGCAGGACTCAGCTGGTCACTCCCGGCTTTGCTTTTCTGGCAGTTTTTTATTCACGTTTCTTAACTGGCTCTTTCCGGTGGACATATTCTTCTGACGTATAAAACTTTCCATTGGTTGTGGTTGAACATTAGCTCAGGACGAAGAATATGCCAATGTAACTTTGCAAATCTCTGTCCTGGTTGCTCTGATCCTTTTGTATTTATTTTAATAATATTGGCTATCATTTTATTGAGGATACATGCAAGAGATTGATGGGGGGAATCGGTGAATCTCAGTTAGATAGCAGGTAAGTGGCAATGCCAGGATTAGAACTTTTTTTTGCGTTCGCGCATTTGTATCAATTAATCTTTTAGATTTTTGGCAAATGGAGCTCTATTTTACTTAAGCCCCATTGTATTTGTTGTTTTTTAACTTGAATTAATTATCAGTATTTAAAGTTTTGTGCAGCCCCGGCTGGTGTGGCTCAGTGGATTGAGCATGGGCCTGCGAACCAAAGGGTCACTGGCTGAATCCGCAGTCTGGGCACATGCCTGGGTTGCCTGCCAGGTCCCCAGTAGGGGGTGCGTGAGAGTCAACCTCACATTAATGTTTCTCTCCCTCTCTCCCTCCCTTCCCCTCTCTCTGTAGATAAATAAATAAATAAAGTCTTTAAAAAGATTTTGTGCAAAAATAAATTCATATTTCTGATTTCTGTTGCAAAATCAGATCCGACAGCCAGGTTCCCACATTCCCCTCCTGGGTAACCATCTGTGGGGCCGTGTAGGGCTGCCCCTTTAGACCCCCATTTGCTCCTCAGTTCTCACCTGGCTCTTTTTTCTTAATCGGTTATAAACCAATAATATAAGCATAGAGAATCTTATGTTGGGGGAAGTATGAGCTCTCAAAGATCTTAAAGATGAATAAAGAGTTGAATTACACTGGGAGGTTTACAGCAATTAAAATCCTGTGTTCTTAAAATGCTTACAGATTTTTAAGCCGCCTCATAAAGTAAATTACAATTGTTCAAACTAACAGCCAGTGATATTAGAATATCTAAGAGCGTCCTGTCACAATCAGAAGTTTTCCTAGAACTTGAATGTAATCGTCAGTAGTAGCCATTTACGTTGTCACTGTGTCAGTGAATCACTCCCAGGTCACCTTGTCGCCTTCTAGATCCGCGTCCTTGTGCAGGAACGTGGTGCTCAGGACAAGCGGCTCCAGGATCTGGAGGCCGAGCTGGAGAAGATGGAAGCAAAGCTAAGTGCTGTGGTCAGGGAGAAAACCTCTCTCTCTGCAGGTAACGCTTCCCTGGAAAAGCAGCTTACTGAATTGACCAGGACTAACGAGCTGCTGAAATCTAAGGTATTTGAACCATGTGACAATATTTACAATTGAATACATAGTAAACGTGTTTCTTTCTCACATACTAGTGGTTTGGGAATTTTAGACTCTAGTTTTGTCTTTTTTTTCCCCCCCTTTACTAAAAGTACCTTAAATATTATGCTATTTCCAGTAGGAATTATTATCGTATCTTTTTTTATTATGCCTGGCACACAAGAAGCTAGAGAGAACCAACTTAATTTTTGTTTTAATGTCTGACCTTCTTTCAAAGTAACTCTAGTAAATAAGGACATTATTCGGAGTTGCAGAATATACATCTAGAAGTCACTTTAAAGACCTTTCTTTAAAATAAGTAGCAGTATAATAACAGGCTTTCATCTCAAATTCTTTTGGGAATACATAAAGTGCAGCAAGAATAAGTGTGTTCAATACATAAAGTGTGTTCAGTATTAACATACTATTAGTACTTAACATGGTCATTTTGCTTTTTATATAAGCAGAAGGATGCTGTGAATCACTGTTCAGTTTAAGAGACATTATTAGGGCCTGTAATGTGCTGGGCTCTTCGTTTACAGAGGGAGTGAGGGTGCAAAAGAAAGAACCGTGGGGAAGGGAACAGATTCCCGGGCCCCCTCCAGTGAGATCTGATTTAGTTGGCCTGGGATGGACCCTGGAGTCCTCACATATTTCAAAGTAGACTGGGCAATTCAGAATCATTTTGTTACGCGAACGCCCTTTACAAAATCCTCTATAAGAACTTTGTTTTAGAGCTTTGCAATGCATATTCCAGCAGAGGTAAGTGGCCACCTAGGCTGCTAAAATCAACCAGAGCTTCACATGAAGGAACAGGAGTAGTGTAAAACAGTAACCCTGGTACTGGTCAGAGGCGGTTGTTTGCTCTGTCAGAGTATATTGCCAGCATGTAACAGCCCCAATATTGCTAGGATAATCAATATTTAAGTGATTGAATATATGACTTAGCAGAAAATATTTCTCAATGTTTTACATGTTTGTCCTACTTAGTTTTCTGAAGATGGTAACCAGAAGAATCTGAGGATTCTAAGCCTTGAGTTGACGAAACTTAGAAACAAAAGAGAAACTAAGATGAGGGTGAGTGATACCTGTGCTAACGGAGCTGTGTCTGGTCCTTGGGATCTGAACGATTTCTTACTTCCTGCAACGTATTTCTGTCATGTAGAGTATGATGGCTAAGCAACAAGGTGTGGAGGTGAAACTGCAGGTCACTCAGAAGAGTCTCGAAGAGTCTCAGGGGAAAATCGCACAGCTGGAGGGAAAACTGTGAGTGCCTGAAGGGAAGAGAAAGCATTGAGTGTGACCAGTTCGGGATTCACCTCTCTCACCTGCCGTTGTTTTCTGTTAACCTTCCCACAGTACCTACCCCGTTGCCTTCCTCTGATTGCCTTATCTCTTTTCCCACGTGATAGTTCAGACCTATTTATTCCAAAATATTTTAGCCTGAAAAGACATACGTCTGTTATTATTTTTGTACATCTCCTGTATCAGCGATGAGGAAAGGCCTCATAGTCTTTCTGATACTGTAATCACGTGGAAGTGATAAAATGGACCCAAATTGAGAAGCACTGGTGTAGGAGGCCGTGATTAATGCATCATCGTAGCCTTGTTTTCGCTACTGAGCTGTAATTGACATGCAATAAGACACACAGATCACAAGTAGTCCGTCTGATGCCCTTTGAGAGTGGTTTGTACCTAAATCCCCACCACCCGAATACGCTGGAGAGCACTGCCATTCCCCCAGAAAGCTCCTGGGTGCCTGTTCCCGCTCCTCCCGTGCAGTGCCCCCAACCCCACAATCATGTTCTGATCTCAGCATCATGAATTAGTTGGGCCGGGGGGACATTTGTCATAGCATGCATGTGTGTGTGTTATAATTTGCTCCTCTTAATTTCTGAGTGGGATTCCATGTATGAATAAACCTCCACCTGTTTACGGTTCTGCTGTTGATCAATATGTGTTTATTTCTCTTGAGTAAATATATACGAGTAGAGTCCTGGGTCACCGTGCAGTCTACCTATGACGCTTTCGGAAACTTAAAGGAGATGAACCATCTTACACACCCACTTAGCGACGCGCGCGGCAGATTCTCTGGTTCCATGTCCTCACCAACCTCGGGTGTTGTCCATGTGATTTTAGCCCTGCTAGGAGCTGTCTCTCATCATGATTTTACTTCATTGCTATTAAAGTCAATTATATTTTTATTGACTGTATATATCCTTTTGTAAGGTGCCTAGTTAAGCCTTTTGCCCATTTCTTAAATGGAGGTGATTGGAGAAGGGTTAACACATGAGTAATTGTACATAAGGCACTGGAACAAAGGCGTTCTGGCGTACAATATGCTATTTTGTACGAGGGGTAGGTGGGGAAACCAGGAAAGCTATAAAAAAGGTGGAGTGTTGCAGATGGTGACTGTCTTCGTCACAGCCCTCTTATCAGAATGTGTTTGAAAGCTCTCTCACTTAAAAAATTGTCTCCTATTTGCATATATTAAAATGTCAACCTGAGAGATCACATGAATAGTTCAGAGTTTAGACTGAAGAATCAGCCTGCCTCGTATAACAGTGTCTGGTACAGAGTGAGTAAGCATCGTGTGTGAAAATTGTACATAGTAATATATACATCCTTTTTTTCAGTGATTCAATACAGAAGGAAAAGCTGGATGAAAAATCTGATATGGAAAAACTCTTAGAATACATTGAAGAAATAAGGTAATATCAGTAGTAGTTTTAAATTGGTCCTCATTTTGTTGAAGGACGATGACTATATCAACTTCATCTCTTTTCACTTAATTTTCCATATGCTTACATAGATGTGCTCTTCAAAATAATTTGTTTTAATGCAGTTGTGCCTCAGATCAAGCGGAAAAATACAAGCTAGACATCGCCCAGTTAGAAGAAAATTTGAAAGAGAAGAATCATGAAGTTTTAAGTCTGAAGCAGTCTCTTGAGGAAAACACTGTTACCTTGTCTCAACAAGTAAAAGACCTGGATGCTAAATGCCAACTACTTGAGAAAGAAAAAGGTATCCTAGTGTTTATAGTATTATTTTCTGCAGCTAAGTCCTACATACAATATTTAAGAAAAGCACTGCTACGTTTAAACAACAATGTCCTTAATTAAACAACTTATTAAAATAAGCAACTTTTGTTGTTGTGTAAGCAACAACAAAACATCCTGTTCTATGTATGAAACTTTAGTCTGTTATAATGTTTATTTTAACGTGTTGCTTGTCTTGATGTAAATCTATACAATTGGGCAGTATTTGACTTCCGTACTTGTGGCTATTTAAAATTGGGAGATAAATAAAACTAGGTTTGAGGGGTTTATTATATAACATATAGAGCAATGATATAAACTTACAGGGGTTTTTTTTCCTATTAAAAATACTTGATCTCAACATGCTATGTATATATAATGAAATATTATGGGAATCTATAGTGTTCAAAGTTAATACTAGTGTCTGTTTACAACATTGTTTACATTTTCCTTTTCTAGAAGACCTCATTAACAGGGACAGAGAACAGGATGAAAATCTAAATTCTGAAATGCAAAGCTTAAAAGAGAAGTTAATTCTTGAAAAACAAGAACATGAAAAGCTACAACAGAAAGAGTTGCAAACTGACGCACTTCTGCAACAGGAGAAGGTAGTTTACCACAGTGTAAAGTCAAACCGGTGCTCATTTCCTATCGCACATTTCCCGTGGTCAGAGTCAATCCACCGATTATACTTCTAGAGCTTCATCCTGAAGAAATCATCGTGGTTATGCTGCAGATTTAGCTACAAAGGTGTTCACCACACTGTTATTGATAATGCAAAAAAAATTACAAGCAACCAGATGAGGCAAAATAAGAAAATTCTTTAAAAATCATTTCAGCACGTTCTTGTGTTAGGTTACTACCTAGACATTTATAGTTAGGCTGTAAAAAAAGCATCTCATCACACAAAACTGGCCATTTTTCAAATCCAGATTACATAAAAACTACTTTTCATATCAATGAGAAAAAGGATTGTCCACTAGGAAAAAATGGGCAGAAGTAGAAATTCAGAGAGCCCAGAACAGTTAATAGATGGTCTACCTTAGTGTAATTAAAGGAATAAAAATCCTTTTTTTTCCTACATATATGATTGACACAAATTTAAACATTTGCTAAAAAACCCTTGGTGAGAGTTGGGCAATATAATGTGTATATAATATACATATTGTTGGGGAGGCTGCAACAAAAAGAATTAAGTAAATCTATCTATACCAACTTGAAAATACCTCAACAATCATTTTTATGGTTATTTGACTGACCTTTTTATACACGGTATATGTCATTTATCTTATTAAATATTTATAGGTAAATATATAGGAAAGACCATTAGGCATATATGTTTACTAAAGTGGTTATCTCAGGAATGAGGAAGCTAGGATTGAGATGGACGGAGTCAAAGGTAATTTACACTTTATAAATTTTACATTATAATGTGAATTATAATTTCAGAATTTTTCACAGTGGTGATTTACCTATATTTACTGGTATCCATGTAACTTTAAAACATTTTTGTATATTATTGAAATAATAGTTCTTATATAATATACGACTACAGATATAATAAAACTAGTTGTAGACAATGCTTTTATTTTTTACAAAAAGTGTGTTTGTGTATATGTGTTGCATAGAAACAAAGACTAAAATACCATTTATCACACTGTTGACAAGATACAGGATATAATCCCTAACAAAGTAAATATGGTATCTTCATATACGGTTTCAAATTTCCTTGACAATCTTGAATTTGGTATTCTTACATCATTATCTGTACATTTTTCTGTCCTTAATAAAACATCACAAGTTATTAAATTATTTAAAACTCTCAAATAATTTTGGTCATTTTCTCTCGGATAAAGGAATTATCTTCTAGTCTTAAGCAGAAGCTTTGCTGTTTCCAAGAGGAAATAAGGAAAGAACGGAATCTCTTTGAGGAAGAATTAAAGCAAGCTCTGGATGAGCTGGATAACTTACAGCAAAAGGAGGGACAAGCCGAAAAGCTGGTCAAACAACTGGAAGAAGAAGCAAAAGCCAGAGCTGAAGAGTTGGCACTTCTAGAAGAAAAGCTGAAAGGGTTTGTATTAATGGGACCTCATACTTACACATGACTTTGGATTTTTACAAAGTACAGAACAATCCCCCTAATAATTACATTTTGATACTGCTCCCCCCAAAGCAAACATGTATGAGAACCTGTTGTTTTGTTTTATTTTAATCACTAATCACTACAAGAAAACAGAAAAGGAATTAATAAAAGTAGTATTCAGCAAGAGATGCTCACACAGTTCTGAGGTATATTACATGTAGGCTCATGTGTGGGTCACGGTTCCTTGCTAGAAAATTTTTTAGTGATGAAAATTCAAAGATTCAAATAATAAAATTATTAGTGATTTGAACTCAATAATCAAACCAGATATTTTAATTTAAGTAAATATAGCGGAAGACACATAATGTGATGAAAACAGGATGGAGGTGGAATAAAAATAAAGCATCATCTCTTCTACTTTCTACTTCTAATGATACATTTCTTATTTTTTAATGTTTTTCGGTTGTGGTTGTTTTTTCCCATTTTGCTTTTTGATAGTTATTTCTGAAGTGTTTGTGCTCCCACATAAAAAAGTAATTAAAGATATAACTTCCACTATGTAAAATGATGGACATATACACAAAAATGGAAATGTCTCTATGCAAAATAATCCACAACATAAGTTGTTGAATCTTTGAATAACAATTTTTGTGGGTTATTGACATAATAAAATAAATCTACATAATCCTATGACTCATTTCAAAAGGACTTTTGAAACAAAGTGTCCCTAACTGTACTTAGTATTTCTTAAAGGTCTATGTGCAGAGAATTAAATTTTATTCATTCCAAATGCTTTTTAACCAGTAATTCTTCACATTCTTTAGTCTCAGCTATTGCTGTTAAGATTCTACTTGAGTCTTTTTATCCTACTTCCAAAAAAAAGTGTTTAAACTAACTACATCAATACATGTGATATGAAAAGATAAATTTAGAGATAAGTAAATGAGGATGAAAACAGAAGTAGAATTGGAACAGGAAAGAGGAGATGAAGCCCACGTACCAAACATGCTGTGGGAGGTAGGCCATGAATTTAGGTCGAAGCTATCCAGTAGCTAACGCAAACATCCCCCGTGTCAGAGGTAAGTACTAATCTCTTTCTTAGGGCAATGATTGGTAGTTAGCAGTTTGTCTTGTGATTGTCTATTTCTTAGGAAAGAAGCGGAACTCGAGACAAGCGATGCCGCTCACTCTCAGGCCGCCCTGCTGTTGCAGGAGAGGTGTAACAGTGCCGAGCAAAGCCTTGGAGACGTCACTGCTCAGTTTGAAAGGTACTGTTGCTGGGAGCCTGCGCTCTTAACAAAACGAGAGCACGGAGGGGTGTTTATCTAGGGAAAAAACTGTCAACAACAAAATCACACAAATAAAGTTATTGGTATCACTTTCATTTCACAGTGACCGGCCATAAATGGGCATTTAGTGTGACATGGTAGTCTTACTATATACAGTAATTTCCCTCTGATTTTAATGTGGTTAACTTGTAGATTTTTATGTAAACACTTTTGCATCTCATTGAAGAACTTCTTTCTATCCCAAGAACATAAAGATAGTTACCTATTTTTCTTCGAAAGTCTCTGTTTCACTTTTCACTTTTTCACCCAGAACTGATTTCTGTGTGTGCAGTGATACAGGGTCAAATTTATTTTTGTTTTTTCCATCTGGATCATGACTGGCCCGGTGCCCAGTCATCGACTAGTACTTTCTTTCCCAGTCATCTGCTCCTTCATGTGATGTGTTACATATAACATGTATACATGCGCATACAGATCACATTCTAATGACAATTTTGATGTCAGTGCAGAAATATAAATTGTATACATTTTATGTTTAGTAACTTTTGGTGCTGTTCCCAATGCTGTACTGGGATTTTCCTTCTTGCTCCTGTGAAAAATAGTGCCTTCAGAGGTGCTTAGCCATTCTGTGGCTTCACTCTCCGTCAGCGTGCTGATACCATTTAATGTTTCTTCAAACCACGCGTCCCCATTCAGCTCTGTGCCCGTATATGTAGCTGCTTACGTGACATCTCCAAGTAGATACCTCACTAGTCTCTAATAGCAACTGAAACAACTCTTGATCTTCCTTGTATCTCTTTCTACCCATAGTCTCTCTTCTGTATCTTAGTTGGTGGCATCCTCCGAGCTTCTCATTCCATAAATCTCAGTGTCATCTTGGATCCTTTCCTCTCCCTTTCTCCTAATATCTACTTCCGGAATTTTAAAACTCTGCCTTCAAAATAGATCTCACATCTTTCTGTTGCCAGCACCTAAGTCCAAGCCTTCTTTCTCACTCACCTGGACTGATCATTGTCTTTTAGGTAACTTTCCAGGGTTGCAGTACTGCACCTTCCCCAGTCCCTTCTCCTCCTGTCTCCAGAGTGATGCACACACTTCCTTAGAGAGCTCAGGGACCCTCGTGGGGAGTTGCAGTAAGGAGTGACCGCAGCCCTGTCTAGCTTCTGCTCTTGCCTGTCTTATTTATTGGGCTCTAGTTTCATCCTTTTTCTCTTTTTTTTTGTTTTACTTTTTTGTTTTCAAATATGGGACGCTTCGTGAATTTGCATATTATCCTTGCACAAGAGCCATGCTCACCTTCTCTGCCTTGTTCCAGTAGCAGTATATGTGCAGCCAAAGCGAGCGCTCCAGTCTCGTGGTCTGCAGCACTATGTCCTGCCTGCCTCTGAGCATCTTTTCCCTGTGAAGTATTTTCCCCCGACTGCCTCACTAAACCTCCTTTCTCCACCACGGCTCAGCTTAGATCTAAATTCCTCAGAAAGGCCTTTTCTGGATCACCAACCAAAATGTAGGGTCCCCTTATCAGGAGCTGTAGCTTAAGGAGCTGTGTAGTTTTTTCTTCATAACACTTACCATGAATTTAATTATCACTTTTTTTTTTCCCCCAAAATCCCAGGGAGGCATTTTCCTATCTTCCTTACAACACCATAAACTCTGACAGAAAGTCCAGGGATTGTAGAATTTTGATTTTAGGGTAATTTTTATGTTTCATAGTTGGTTTTTTTTATGTCTGTATGCATACTTCCTACACGTAGTAGACAGTTGATTTTTTTTTTAATGAGCAGCACATGCCATATAAGCTCATAAGTACTAACCTCAGAACACTTAATTCTTACTTGTGTCAATGCATAGATACTAAGGTTTTGTTTGTTTTCCCTAAAATTTTATGAAGTATAAATTCATCGGTTATATATTTGCCATGTATACAGTACTTAGAAAAATCTTGACTTACTTTTCTTATTAATAAGCTATAAAGCATTAACAGCTAGTGAGATAGAAGATCTTAAGCGGGAGAACTCATCACTTAAGGAAAAAGTGGCCACGGCCGAGAAAAGTGCGGAGGATGTTCAGCATCAGATACTGGCAACTGAGAACTCAAATCAGGAATATGCAAGGTATGTCGGAGAAAGAAAGCCCCCCACCCTGAGGCCCTCCAACCACTGAGATACTTCAACGTTGTTGAAAGCGACCGACCTATTAAGTGCTGCAGGGAATTATAGTGGGTTTCACGGCTTGCTGTGCGTGATCTCAAATGGCAGTTAGCCCTGACTGACGTGGCTCAGTTGCCAGGACATTGTCCTGCAAAGCAAAAGATTGTCTGTTCGATCCCCAGTCTGGGCACATGCGTGGGTTGCGGGTTTGGTTCCTGGTCAGGGCACATGGGAGAGGCAACCCATCAATGTCTCTCTCTCACATTGATGTTTCTCTCCCTCTTTCTTCCTCCCTTCCCCTCTCTCTAAAAATAAGTAAAACCTAAAGAATTTACTCAGTTCAAGAGATAAAATTATGGAAGAGGTCCTTAAGCTTAAAAAACAAGTAAAGAAAAAGTAACTAAAGTGGCTATAAAATGTTCAGAGACTCTTCTTTCTCAAACCCAAGGATGCTTTTAGATGTTCAGACCAGATCAGCACTTAAAGAAGCAGAAATGAAAGAAATCACAGTTTCTTCTTTTCAAAAAATCACTGATTTGGAGAACCAACTGAAGCAACAGCGGGAAGACTTTAAGAAGCAGCTGGAAGCAGCGGCAGCAAGGTAATCCAGTTTCAGAACCCGGGTGCCAGGCACCTCAGTTCTTCTGTCTGTGACACTGCGTCTTTAATTTTCCTTCGCAGGCAGGCCGGAGAAGAAAGTACAGTGGCAGAATTAACTGAGGAAATGAATAAGTGGCGCCTCCTCTATGAAGAACTATATAATAAAACAAAGCCTTTTCAGGTTTGTCCATTAGGACTGAACTTCCCTGTGTTTGTTTCAGCAATTCACTCTGTTCTCTGCCACAGCCACGGCAGCGATGCGGTTTTTCTGAAGGACCATTTGCTGTGCCTTTAGTGCCAACTTAACTTGCTCTTAAAGAAGGCTGATAAGTTTTATTAAATTATTATGCATACATTTAAAGATTTTTTAAAGATTCTATTTATTTACCTTTAGAGGGGAAGAGAAGGAGAGAGGGAGAGAAATATCAATGTATGGTTACCTCTCGTGCGTCCCCTGCTGGGAACTGGCCTGCAGCCCAGGCAGGTGCCCTGACTGGTAATCAGACTGTGGCTGTTTGGTTCTCAGGCCCGAGCTCAATCCACTGAGCTACACCAGCCAGGGCCATACATTTTTAATATAGCCTTTATAAGTTATAAAAATACCTCCCAGTAAGAGGCTTAAAGTTAATAGCTTAAAAGGCTCTTTTGATCATTAGTCTATGTAACTGTGTGATAATTATTGTGTTGTGATCTTTCTCAGTACATCTCAAGTTAATACACTGATCTTTAAAAAGAAAAAGAATAAATGTTGATTTTGGCACTTAAGCAGATGATAAGTACGGGTTATAATGTGATCCAGTTGATGCAAGTTAGGCTGGCCAGCTGGACTGCTTGTTTCTTTTCCTGACCTTTCAAATGCAAAATACAGTTTTTAAAAAAGGAATCTCAGAGAATTTATGGAGAGACCTGAGAATATGTCAACAAAATCTGGTTTGGTTCATGTTTTAAGTTTTCTTTTACCTGTATTTTCTGTATAGTTGATACAGACAAGTAAGATTTAACAGTTTCAAATTTACATTAAAAACCTCCTTTCCAGCTACAACTGGACGCATTCGAAGCAGAGAAACAGGCCTTGCTGAGTGAACACGGGGCCGCCCAGGAACAGCTGAACAGACTCAGGGACTCATATGCCAGATTGTTGGGTCATCAGAATCTAAAGCAAAAAATCAAGCATGTTGTGAAGTTGAAAGATGAAAACAGCCAACTCAAATCGGTTTGTAAAATACCATCTAGTCCTATTGCCTATGGTGGTGTTTTTAATCCTCTTTATAACACTTAAGTAAAATGAAGGAGTTTGGTATCAGAAAAATAGTGATAGTTTATAGAGGCAAATCCACTTGAGAATTAAGGATTTATTTCAGAATATTGACCAGATGGATGTTAGTGTTCTCAGGTCTTCTAACTACTTCCTTAGTATATTGAAAATTACTAGAATGATTGGAAGAATTCATAAAGCTGTATACATCTATTACTGTTTGTAAAGTAGCAAAATCCTTGAAATAAATACTACCCTGTAATGATAAGCAGTATTCAAAAATAAGCATTTAAGTTTTCTTTAACAGCTTTATAATTCATGTGCCCGAAAATGTACAATTTGATGGCTTTTAGTATACTTACAAACAAGTGCATTTAGGACATTTTTGTCACCTCAGAATGAAACCCCTTACTCTTTCTTCAGCTATTATCTCCCTATCTTCTCATCCATTCCTCCCACCGCTAACCTACTTTCTGCCTTTATAAATTTCCCTGTTCTGGAGATTTTTTCTTTTTGGAACCAAATAGCACGTGGTCTTCTGTAACCGTCTGTTTTTAGTCGGCATCGTGTTTTCAGGGTTCACCTGCGTAGCGTGCATCCGTTCTTTCATAATATCCTCTTTGGGGGCCATGTCACATTTCATCCATTCATTTCTTAGTTGGTGGACATTCCGGTTGCTTTCACCTTTGCGCTGTTATAAACAGAGCTGCTATAAACACTCATGTCTGAGTTTTTGCGTGGACCCGGATTTTTGTTGCTCTTAGGTTTTACCTAGGAGTGAAATTGTTGGGTCACATGGTAACTGTTTAATCCCTTGAGGAACTGTCTGGCTGGTTTCCAAAGCATTACACCGTTCCGCATTCCAGCAGCAACACAGGAAGGTTCCGGTTTCTTTCCATTAACACTTGTGATTACCTGACTTTGACGCAGATCCCGGCTCCTGGGGTCCACAGTGTTATGGAGGAGACGAGACAAATTCACACGGACTACTGAGTCCTGTGGAGGAAAAGGGATGGGGCGAGTTCTCTCTCAAGGGGAGAGCGCCTTGACCCTTGCCTTGACACACTTTATTGGGTTCAATTTGCACAAGAATACAAGGTGTATATGGAAAGCTCATCAGTCATTGTCAGGAAGAAATTATTAAATAACAGATAACATTCAAAGAACCCTGAGGGCTTATTCTGAGTCAGGGTCAGATAGTTAAAGGGCCATAAAATTTGGGGGAACAAAGTCACTTCATGATTGGACCCTTATCATTTACATTGAGGGTATTAGCAAAGCAGGTTTCACAGGATTTTATGCATTCTTTCTCAGGCCTGATCACCCCAGGGAACCCACCATTTCCAGAACAGGGTCGCAACCACCTGCTGCATTGTTTCAGGCTTAAGTCAGGCAGGGGAAGTAAGGCAGCCAAGAGATTAGGAGACATCTTGCAGACTGGAGGAGGATTTAGGCTATGTCAAAGCTGAGGGGTGAGGGTCCATCACCTCCTTTTTCTGTAGTCCCCCAAGTCCTTCCCTGGGGGCCCCTTCGAGATCATTACCTGTCTTAGGTCATCCCTCCTTTGAGGAATCTTACCCATCATTGGCTAACCAGTCATCCACCCCCAGGGCAAGCAGGGTGAAGAGAAAGGGGACAGAGGTGGTGTCCCTACAAGGAAGATAAAGTTTGTCTCCTAAGTAGCTTATGGTCCCAAGGTCCTTTACTCAGCCTTACCCACGGGAATTACAGCTCCTAAAACCAGGCAGACAGTTCCAAACAGACTTTTTGATGCCCAGCATCCTAGTGCGTGTAAAGTAAGACCACGTTGTGGTTTTGACTTGCATCTCTCTGATGCAAGGTATCTGAGGGCAAGATGAGAAATGCTGATGTCCTGATGGGGGAGCTGGGGGAAGCGGGAAGCCCGGTTCTCGGCTGCAGCAGTCTGGTGTGGGGATCTCACCTTCCTACGCTGTGAGGGGAGGGAACAGACTTGTTCAAATACCACAGACCCTCGCCTTTGGACCACATTTTGTAGATTTGCTTGAATGGATGTTTCTTCCTTGGCTGTTTTGCCTTAGGACCACTCTCAGAAGCTTTAGCTGGTTGCCTTTTTCTAATTTTTAGTTTCACTAGGAAGCAGGTCAGCAGAGCCCAAGTGCTTTCATACTGGAAGTTGACCTTGGCATTTAACTGAGAGATAAACTTTTATCGGAAACATATCTTTGTACCTGTAGAGCAGCAAGATTTAAGTGATTTGTTATCTCCTTTGTCATTTTGTAATTCAAAGTCTTAAAGCCTCCACCTAGTGGTGATTTTTGCCATTTGGTTTGATATCTTAGCAACTTTGGAATTTGTCCATGACATTGGTTGTTACACTTTTCACTGTCGTGATCTTAAGTAATTGTTTATTGTCTGTATTTTTTTTTTTACATAGGAGGTGTGGAAACTCCGCTCTCAGCTTTCTAAAATAAAGCAAAATGAGAGAAAACTTCAGGGGGAATTGAATAAAGTTCTGGGTATCAAACACTTTGATCCTTCAAAGGCTTTTCTTCATGAAAGTAAAGAAAATTTTGCTCCCAAAACCCCACTAAGAGAAGGTAAGAAAAGAATGTACAGAAGCATCACCTTCCTTTGGGAGCTTTTAGCAAGTTGTCCATTTTCATGAACTGAAAATTTGTCGACAGTTTCTGCTGTATAAGAAATGCCTTCTGAGGTTTTTCTGTAAAATGCCTTTTCTCTCCTATTTCCGCACTATTTCCCGCATGTCCAGCTCCCACCTGTCCTTCAAGCCCAGTGCAAACTCCCTCCTCCTCGAAGCCTCATCTGACTTTTTTGCTTCTACCCACCCGTCACCAGAACTGTTCCCTCTGACACACCCTTAGCATTTTAACCTAAAGGTCTAGTTTGTAGTTTGGGGAAAGTAGGTGTTGTGTCTCTTTTTCCTGAATCCTTGAAAATAAATCAAAATAGATCAAAAAAAGTAAGTGAAGAAATAGAAATAAAATTATGCTGTAGAATGCAAGCATTGCTTCTTCTGCCTCACAGAAGAATCTAGATGCTTTACTTCTAGATTATACTGATGATGGATTGGTTTTGACTTACAGTACTAACTGCTCCTTTTAATTATCCCTCCAGGCAATACCAACTGCTGTTGAGCCCCCATCGAGTTTCAGGAATCATTCAAGCAAACATCTGAAAAACCAGTTGAAGATTATTTTATTTTTATTCTTTGTTATTCTTTATTTTTATTTCATTGTTAGTATTGCTGTTGTTACTGTTGCGTTTGTGACGAATACTCTGAAATGTATTTAATATTAACTTCCTATTTTTAGTTCTCCGAAAGCAAGCTCAACATTTTTGCCAATCTGTCATCTGACACTGTGTTCTGTTGTCAGTGCCTCCTCCCTGAGGCTCATTTCCGGCACATCATTCTAAACCTTGTACTCGGCTTTCCAGTCTTACAGTTCGTCCCATCAGTCAGCATTCCTTTAAAAATCGCTGTTATATTACTACCCTCCTCTTCTGAAACCTTAGGTGGTTTCAGGATTCTGATCCCCAGGTTTTTGGTTTGATCCTGGACGGCTTTTCTAATCCAAACCTCATAAGCTAGGACAAAGCACCTTGGCCTGTTCTTGCCTCTGCTTTGATTCTCCTAATAATGTTCCTCCCATTTTACCCACCAAAGACTCATCCAGTTCCAGTAGGAACTAAGGGCTTGCTTAATTGCATAGTAATCTCTTTATCTCTTATCAGAGTCACTAGCAGGTCAAGAATTTGCAGATTCCTAGACTCTTTCCCAGTCCTACTAAATGAAAATCTGAGGGTTTTTTTCCTGAAAATCTGCACTTTAAACAAACTCTGCAGTTAATTCTTAGATACATCAAAAATCTGAGAACTACTGCTCTTAGCTACTCTTGAAAGAATTTTTTATACCACTTGGCAGCAGCCTGACTAGTGGGTATCTGATTAGTATTTCCGTAATGTGAAATAAAAATCACACATTAAGTCATTAATTAACCCAGTCATTCAACTTATATTATATGAAGTTACATTAATGCATGAATGAAAGGTGTTTATGATCTGTGCCCCCTCCCTTTCTTGTCACTAGAATTACAAGTGGCAGTAGACTGTTTAGAGAGTGGTAATTATCTACAATTTCTGAGTTACAGTTAGTGTATTATAAAACACATTTTAAAAATACTTCTCTCTTGATGTACTAACAGACGTATTACAATCAATAGCTTTCCATAATAAATTATTGTATTGTGTCTTAATACAGAGTCGAATTTTTAAATATCATTATTTGAATTAAGTTCAGAGGAAATGTAGAAATTAGGAAATTTGTATAATAAAGGTAAACAGTTCAAGACCTCTGCTTCTATTCCAGATGTAGTAATAGGTATCAGATTTACTGATCCTCACCCTACCCTCCACAAACACAACCCGCCCTAAAACTATCAAAAACTAGACAAGACATACAAAATAATGACTTTCAAGATGCTAGACATGAGGTGGCAAAAGACAGCAATTCCTGAGATGGGAAAAGTCAAGGTGAGCCCTACAATCACCCCGTTTACAGCCTTGAGAGCCTTTTCAAGTGAGGTGGGGAAGAGGGACCCCGGCAGAGCCCAGGGCACCCCCTGAGTTCAAAGAGCTGCGATCTGAGGAGACCCAAGGGGCCCAAGTGCGCAGGACAGCACCAGAGAGGAGAGAACTGTGCAGAGGGAGGGCTCCGGAGAGCTGGAAAGGGCCCCTCATTAACCGTGTAAATGAGGAAGCTACCTGAGGCCGGGGAAAGAGCTACCCCCTAAGATTAGGAATAACAGCCCTCAAAGCTGACGCAGGGGTAGAAATAGTGCCTGTTCCCAGCAGCCAAACTGGAAAACCCCACTGATTTGTAAGGCGTTGAGTGGGACACGGTGAAGGGTTTATCCGCAGTGTTGGAAAATCTAGATCTACCCCATTTTATTGCACTTTGCAAACAAGATATATATATACATATTTTTTGTACAAACGTACAAAACATCTGATGTGTATAGTTTACACACTATAGTATAGTGTCAACATATACACTGGAAAACCAGAAAGTTTGTGTGGCTTGCTTTATTGCAGGGTCCTGAGGAGAACCACCTCCGCACTCTGCCTGTGGTTAGTCCTGAAGGGAACACTGTTCTGGGCACACCTAACAAATCTCAAAAGGATCATACTATTTCTAAGAAACCGAATTACACCCCAGAACAAAAAGGTCAAGGGTACTTAAGGGATTTTAAAATTTACCCCAAATAGATAAACTTCAGTCGAATCCAATTGAAAGGTTACCGTACATGTATAAGTAGCAGAGGTTGTCAAAACAGTTATTCTGTATATACCAAGACCTAGTAAATATGTACCATAAAAAGACCCAAATCGAACTCATAAAGGTAAAAGCTACATGTGAAACTAAAGTACGCTTGCCCTGGCTGGTGTGGCTCAGTGGACTGAGTGCCAGCCTGTGAACCAAAGGGTCACTGGTTCGATTCCCAGTCAGGGCACATGCCTGGGTTTCAGGCCAGTTCCCTGGTGGGGAGTGCACCAGTATGGCAACCACACATTGATGTTTCTCTCCCTCTCTTCTTACCTTTCCTCTCTCTAGGAATAAATAAAATCTTACAAAATAAAAGTACTGATGAGGGCAGTAACAGCAGATTAGGCATTGCTGAAGGGAAGATTAGTGACCCTGATAAGGTAGGAGGAAGTATCCAAAATGAGTCAGAAACAAGATTTGCAAAACAAACAGCAGCAAGGTGCTCTGGGACAAGTTCAGGCAGATTGATATATATGTCACTGGTCTTCCTAGAGGAGGGAAAGAGGAGACAGGAAAATTGAAGAAATAATGGTGTAAACACTTCCAATTATGATGAAAATTAAACCTGCAGAGGCAGGGAACGTAATGAATCCTAAGAACATGAAATATGAAACCTCACAATTGAATGGCTGAAAAGCAATGATACAGAAACACTGTCAACTGTGGGGGTGACTTTCCTCGAAAGTCCCCCCATGTGTCACGAATGAAGGTAAACATGACAGAGACAAGATGTGATCTGCTTCGGGAGGAGAGGTGGCCAGTTTCCCAGAGGAAAAAGGCCGTGAGCAGTGGCCAGTTTCTCAGGGGAAAAAGGCCTTGAGCTCCCTCCTCCAGGGGCTTTTATTGGGTTGTAACACACAGGAATACAGGGCGGCAAGGATCAAACAGTAGATAACATTTCAAAGAAATCTGAGAGCTTAGTATGAGTCAGAGTCTGTCAGGAACAGAGTTTTAGGGTTTCCTACTCAAACCCTTAACAAATGAATGAAAGTGCTCTTAGCAGAGCAGATTTCACAGGTTTATCAGGAAGTCTTTGTGATGCCAGATTTTTCCCCAGGACACGCTCTAGCAAGGCAAGGAGCTGCACCTCTCCCCATCAGGTATTCAGGCTTAAGGGGATTAGAGCCAGGAAGTGCTTCTCCCAGAGAAGATGGGGACTCGGGCTATGTCAAAGCCAGGGGGCTAGAGTCCATTGTTCCCTCTTTGTCACTGTCCCCCAAGTCTTTCCATGAAGGCCTCCCATGTGATCGTGTCTGGCCCAGGTTGCCCCTCCTCTGAGGGGTCTTACCCATCCAGGACTTCTGACCATGCTTTGGGGGCCGGGGAGAAACTGAGGCAGCATTTGCTACCAGAGACAAGCTTTGTCTCCTGTGGCTCCCATTCGCATTCCAGAAGTCACTGACTCCTCCTTAGCCACAGGGGGTAGAGTTACAATTCCTAGAACCAGGCAGAGCTGTCCACAACAGTCAACCTACCACTATTTAACAACAAGAGTTTTCAGGAACAAAGATGACAAAATGATTTACAGACAAAATGACTAAACAAAATCAGCTGCAGCAGAACTGCACTACATGAAACCTGGAAGCAAGTCCTTCAGGTGATGCGGAAACCGGCCTGCAGTGTCCTCAGCCTTATGGATCAGACAAGACCAATTCACAGGGACTCCTGAGTCCTGTGGAGGAAAAGGAACAGCACAGCCACTCTCTCAAAGGGAGAACGCCTTGGAGTGCCTAGGCCACTCTCTCAGCCCACCAACCCTGGCCTTGACAGGCTTTTATTGGATTAATTTGCACTGGAATATGGGGTGTGTATGGAAAGCTCATCAGTCATTGTCAAGCAGTAATGATCAAATAGCTAAGATTCAAAGAACTCGGAGGGCCTATTTTGAGTCAGGCTCAAATAGCTAAAGGGCCATAAAACTTTGGGGAAACAAACTCATTTCATGCTTAGACCCTTCCATTCAAATTGAGGGTATTCGCAAAGTAGGTTTCACAGAATTTTATGCTTTCTTAGGCCTGGTCACCCCAGGGAACCTGCCCTTTCCAGAACAGGACCACACTCGCCACCAGCATTGTTTCAGGCTTAAGTCAGGCAGGGGAAGTAAGGCAGCCAAAGAGATTAGGAGACTTGTTGCAGACAGAATGAGGACTCAGGCTATGTCAAAGCTGAGGAGTGAGGGTCCATCACCCCCTTTTTCTATAGCCCCCCAAGTCCTTCCCCGGGGGTCCCTTCATGACCATGTCTATCTTAGATTGCCCCTCCCTTGAGGAATCTTACCCATCATTGGCTAACTTGTCATGCGCTGGGGGCCAAGGAGGGTGAAGTAAAAGGGGACAGAGGGGGTGCTCCTGCCAGGGAGTTAAGCTTTGTCTCCTTAGTGGCTCGGGGCCCCAGGTCTCCCACTCAGCCTTAGCCCTGGGGGGTTACAGCTTCCGAGACCAGGCGGGGCAGTTCCCGCATTCAGGCAGGAGAGAAGTGAAGCCCATGCAAAAGTAGGAGTCTACTGAGGCACAAAGAGCACTAGGAAGAGTGACTGCATGGGAAAATATATGGCATTCTTCTCTTTTCTTTTTCTTAGCACGTTAGTCTCTTTAAAAGATCATTGTTTAAGCAAAAGTGAGAACATAGTTCTGTGTTTACACACATTTAACGTTAGCCCATGCTCCAAGCAGTTCGGCTTCGGTGATTGGGCATCATTCTGCCACCCATTCAATTCCCAATCAGGGCACATGCCTGGTTTGAAGATTCAATCCCCAGTCGGGACCCATGAAATGTCAACGTTTCTCTCTTTCATTGATGCTTCCCTCCATCTCTTTTCTCCCTCCTTTCCTCTTTCTCTAAAAATGAATACATAAAATCTTAAAAAAAAATTAGAGCATGTCAGCAAGCTCAAAGTCCAGGAGGGGAGAAATGGGAGTGTGATTATAAGGTTCTTAAGTATATGTAAAGGGATATGTTACTTGAAGATAGATTGTGACTAAGTTTATAGCCCATACTACAAAACCTAAGGCAATCACTAACATAGAATACTTGTAGCCATAAGCCAGCAAAGAAGATAAAATAGAATGAAAAAAAAATTAAAACAAAAGAAGGCAGAAAAAGAGGGAAAGGAAAACAAGGACAAATGGGGGGAGGCAGAAGTCAAATTGCAATATGGTGAATTAAACTGAATCATGTCAATAGTCAACATTGAATATAAATTATCTATATATTGTTAGGGCCGGATTTATGTGTTAGGGCCGGAATTAGATAAAAGTAGCCAAAAGGAACCCGAGGCAGGCTCCAGACTGTCTCAGCAAAGAAGATAGAAAGTACAGAAAGTACAAAGAGTGCTGGACAAGGTAACCCCCTTGTGCTTGACCTTGTCCTTGCAGAAACTTATCCATTGTTGCAAGCAGAGAACATAGCCATGTGTGTTCTCTCGAGATAGCCAATTGCTAACAGCTACGTCTGCTTCTGTATTTGCTTGCTTGCTTGCTCACCCCAATAAAAACCCCAGGCTGTAAGCGCCGGGCGCGACTCTCATCTGCAGCCATTTTGGCACCGTGTCTCTGGACACCCCGAGAGTTCGCCCCTGCGCAGGTAAAACTTTGGCCAATAAAGTTCCATCTTAAACTCCTGAAAGCTTCCGACATTTGCTCGCATTGGGGTATGTTACATATATTCCAATGAAAATACAGAAGTGACCAAATTAAATTGAAAAGCAAAACTGACTATTTGCTGCCTACAAAAATGTCCTTCAAGCATAAAGTCAAAAATCAATGGAAAGTAAGTGTGTGAAAAGATGCACCAAGCTGAGAGGTGGCATCAACAGGATGGTCAGGAAGCCTTCGACCCCCTTTTCCCCAAGGATACACCAACTCAATAACAATGCAGAAATGAATTTTCTTCATGAGAAAGCCAGAAACTAGCTTAGAGTGCCAAGAACACATGGTGGGGAAAGGGTGGTCACTTTAACAAATAGTGGTAAGAAAACCGGGTGTCCAAATGCAAAGGAATGAAATTGGAACCTTATCTTAAAACATACACCCACACAAACCAACTCAGAATCATTAAAGACCTAAATGTAAAACTACTAGAAGAAAATGTAGGGGAAAGGCTTCTTGGCAATGATTTCTTGGTTGGGCCACAAAAAGGACAGTCAATAAGAGCAAAAATGAACAAGTCAGATTACATCCAACTAGAAAGGTTTTTTTTTTTAATAACAAAGGAAACAATAGTGAAAAGCCAATCTATAAAAGTGAAGAAAATATTTGCATACTATATATCGGATAAGGAGTTAATCTCCCAAATATAAGAAACTCCTGTAACTCAATAGCAAAACAACAACTAACAACCTGATTAAAAATGGCCAAGAATTTGAATATACAAATCTGTCCAGAAGAAAGTCTAGCCGTTGTTAATATAACCAGAATGGTTTGTGCAACATCAATGTAACCTGGCAGCCAAGGAGAGTGGACTGGAGTGGGCGAACAATGAGGACTTCACTGTACTAGTCAGTGGGAGCAGTAGGTGTCACTGAGTGAGCAAGCACGTGTATTGCACGGCCATCACATTCAAACTGAAATGAGGAACTCGCACAAATATTTGCACTTCCACATGCATTGCCCCAGTACACACAATAGCCAAGATGTGGGAACAGCCCAAATGTCCATCGTGGGTGAATGGACAAATATTCTGTGGTACTGCCAGACAATCAAATGTTATTCAGTACTAAAAAGAATGAGCTGTCAAGCCGTAAAAAGACAAGGAGGAGGCACTTTAAATGCATATTCACAAGTGAAATAAGCCAGTCTGAAAAAGCTACATACTGTATGATTCCAACTGTATGATACTCTGGAAAAGGCAAAACTATGATGACGGTAAACAGATCAGAGGTTGCCAGAGTTTACAGGCTGGGGCGGGGGATGAATAGGAGGTACACTGGGAATGTTTAGGGCAGTGCAGATACTCTGTACTATATACCCCAGGGGTGGGTACATGCCATTATACACTTGTCTAAACCCACAGAATGCAAACTGTGGACTTCGGGGGATAGTAATGTGTCCAATGGGTTCATCCACTGTAACATGTGTACCACTTGGGCAGGGGAGGCTGCTGACAGGGGAGCAGCCCCTGCCCCCAATGTGAGGGCAGGATATATTTGGGGAACTTCTGTAGTTTCACCTCCATTTTTCTGTGGACCTAGAACTGCTCCAAAAAAAAAAAGAAGGTTTAATTTTAAAAAGGAGGTCTGATTTAGATGAAAAGAGAACAGACTTTGGGTAGAATGTATAGGGTATTTTATATAACCTTGAAAAATTTTATAATAAAAAGTCGTTACGTTCTGCTACATAAGCTGAAACGTTATACAAATACATATATAATTTTAGCTCAGTCCCCTCAAAGTTCTTACTCATGCTTTCCTTCTCCTGATGGCATTACCACATACTTAACTGGGCATTAAAACAGCTGAACGGGGACTTTCTCTTGTTTATAAACATAAAATGTGCCAATGTAACAGGGTGCAGCCAAGGGGGGGCCCAGAAAAGGATTTGGAATGGGGTCCAGAGCTCAGGGTGTCCAAGAAATATTAAGATGTCCTCACGTCCCCCCCCCCAGGGGGAAGGGACAAATGAAGCAGGGCCATGGAGTGCTGTTTTGCATAGCAACAGTTTTGCAACTAACCTCTGGAATGGTCATTTAACGTATCTATAACCCTTAACTGGTTTCATAGATATGTTAAATAGCTGTGGCCATGCTCTGAGCCAGGAAGAAGGGAGTGGCTTCTACCCAGGATGTAACTGGGGGCAGGTCCCTCGAGTTACAGCACCTGCGTGAGAGCTTAGAGTTGATTGGCTCTACGCCATGGGGCCACACCTGCCCAGACTAATGATGGCAGCCCAGGAAAGCTGGGAGGGTATAAGAGTCCTGGCAGGTGTAACTGATTGTAGGAGGAGTCGGAAATGGGGCCTCAAACAAGGATGAGCGTGGAGATTTAAACCGAGACGTGGCAGCCATTGAGGGGAGAGTCATGGGGTTTGGGGTAGAGTGAGGATCCCTGCAGTCATGTAGGAGAGAGCCACTTGGTTTCAGCAAATTAAGACCCCCTTTTGCCAAGGTGAAGAGGAGAGAGAACCATACAGTTTTGGCCAGAGTGCAGACCCCTGCAGCTAGGTGAAAGGGAGAGCCACCCGGTTTCAGCAGAGTGAAAGAGTACCACTCAGCTTTGCCAGAATGGGGACCCCTGCAACCAGGTGAAGAAGACAGCCACACTCTTCTGGTGGAGTGCAGACCCCTGCAGCTTTGGTAGGAGAGGCCCACGTGGCTTTGGAGTGCCCCCTTTGGCTGTGTGGCCTGAAAAGCAGGAGAAACTTTGCCTGGAACTGGGTACAAAGAACTTTTGCCAGTGGACTTTAAGAAGGTGCCACATGACTTTGGATTAACTAGAGATCCTTCCTGATGCAGCTGACAATGCCAGGGGCCTAAAAAAAACAGATGTGTGTTCTTTTCCTGATTTACGGTACCTGGAGTTGGGACAGTGGGACAAGGGAGAGCTGTGCGTGTGCATAGGTGTATACCCTAAAGGACTTTAAAATAGCATTAAATAAACATTTTGTTTCCTTTTCACAAATCTCTGGCATTGAGAGATGTCTTTCCAATTGGTGGCGGACAGAAGAGCCCAGTAGATATTAGTGTTCTGTCCTTGGGAGGGACCCCTGTTCTGTAGCAGTTTTTGGCATCCCTAGATGGGCCGAATATTGCCCTCCCCCCGGACCTCTTGTTCTGTAACACCAACATGAACAGACATGTACTCAAATCCTTTGTCTTTACTCCTTCTGTTATTGTTTAAAATATAGTAATTCCGAAGGAAGGCTTATACTTTTCTACTCCATGGATGTCAAGAGAATTTTTTATCCCTGTTCTGGTCCCTTCTATATAGCATGACAACTAGCTCTTCATGTCTCATGCTTTATGTGTACTTTCCCCCAGTTTTTCTTTACTTGTTTGTTTTTTAGAGAGACCTGGAGAGAAACATTGGTGTGAGAGAGAAACATTGATTGGTTGGTTGTCTCTGGTACACGCACTGACCTGGGAACCTAGGACAGAACCTGCAATCAGGTATGTGCCCTGACCAGGAATCCAACTGGCAACCTTTTGCTTTGTGGGCCGACACCTAACCAACTGAGCCCCCACGGCTCAGAGCCTCCTAGTTTACCTTTTGACTTTGTTAATTATCATTGCTGTTGTGATGCAGACAGTTACCAACATCTATGTAGTCTACTTTGTTGATTTTTTCACTTTTGGTTTCTGAATTTCATGATATGCTTATACAAGTTGAGAAGAGACAAATTCTGAGATGCCGTAAATTACAGCAAGCCTGTGGATGAGAGAAAGGGTAAGGGAAGTTAATCAATAGCTGCAGGCCCAAATTCCTGAACCTGCAATTGTAGAAACTTTGAATCAAGCAGCCATTTCAGCTCTTTCCTTGAAAGAATAGTAAAGCACCAGATCCTGGGGCACCGTGATAAGGAATGCACTTTGCACAGCATAGCCCACAGCCAGTTCAAAAGCATCCATTTCTTCTTCCTCCTGCACTATTCACCTATCCCAGAACTTTTTCTTCTCCCCTTTTCCTGCTCTCCCTTTTGCCTACAGCCAGTGTACATTCTTTCAGAACAACTGAAGTCTGTCTTCCCCAAACTAATTGTGCAAAACAAGCCTGTCAACCCCAGGACAGGGACACGTCCAGTCTTGGTGGTTTAAATGGCATGCACGCCCCAGGGCCTGGTTGGTTTTCTGGCTAGCACATAGCTCAATGAACTCTTTGTTTCAGGACAACTTTCATCCTGAAGATTTTTGTTTAAGGACAAGTTCCTTGCTGCAAGATGATTCTACCCATTGACCTCCAGTACTTTCGTTCTGCATTTTTGTTTAAAGATTTTCACATCTGTCAAGAATTTATTTCAGTATAAGTAAATTAGGAATTTGTGAGGGAACTCACTTCTGAGATGCAGTATGGCTCTGTAGCATCCACCAATGCAAGCGACAAATGTCGGAAGCTTTCAGGAGTTTAAGATGGAACTTTATTGGCCAAAGCTTTACCTGCGCAGGGGCGAACTCCCGGGGTGTCCAGAGACATGGTGCCAAAATGGCTGCAGATGAGAGTCACGCCTGGCGCTTACAGCCTGGGGTTTTTATTGGGGTGAGCAAACAAGCAAGCAAGCAAGCAAACAAGCAAGCAAGCAAGCAAATACAGAAGTAGATGTAGCTGTTAGCAATTGGCTATCTTGAGAGAACACACACACATGGCTATGCTCTCTGCTTACTACAATGGATACTTTTCTGCAAAGACAAGGCCATGCAAAGACGAGGTCATGCACAGGCGGTTTATCTCGTTCAGCACTTCTTGTACTTTCTTTACTTTTCTGTCTCCCTTGCTGAGACAGTCTGGTGCCTGCCTCGGGTTCCTCCTGGCTATTTTTATCTAATTCCGGCCTAAGGTAACGGCTCCAGCCACCAAGGCACCTGGGAGATGTTTAATTGCGACCTTTGAACTCTGACTAACTCTCTGCATAGCCTCGTGCTTGGCTGACTGCCAGGAAAACTAAAATTCCACCCAAAGTCCAATACCAGGTTCCCACCAAGGAGGGTTAATAAGTGTATGGGGCGTAAATAACTGCCCGATGTTATCTTTTAACTTAGTGATACTTTGTTTACTTGGAAAGTCTACTACTGCCTGAAGTCTGATTTTGCTATTTAACCTTGCTTTCCCTTTGTATGTAAGTTTCTGCTTTCAAAGCTGTTAGGAATTTGAATAAGGCTCACTTGTCAGTTCTTCAGAATTGACCCTGAATTTAGACTTTTGGGGCTTTCCCTCAACAGGAATCCAGCTTTGTTCTTCTTAATGTTTCATTTCTTATTTGTTATCTTTATCCCCGAATAAATTCCCACATGCTTGTTGCAGCCTAGCCAAGATAATTAGTCTAATAGGATTTTTCACACAAACCTGGGAGGTTAAGAGAAAGATTGGGTTTGGAGAACAAGGTAGTAAATTAATATTAATTTAGTTTCTTGGACCTGTGAGTTTGATATGCCAGAGGAACATAGAAGTAAAGATTTCTTTGAGGCATCGGGAATGGAGAAATCATAGCTTGAGAGAGCATTTAGGTCAAAGCCTAAATGTGGGTGTCGTGAAAATGGGAACAGCTGGGATGGTTGAACCATGTAGTTTACAAAGACAGGAGACTGTGACAAAGAAGAAACAAAACCCTTTGCTTCTTACCCAGGGGGCATCGCACCAACTTAGAGTCAAACACGAAAAATGTATGCATATATCAAGGAAGAAGATTTTGATACCTTAGATCCTAATGAGTTTGGAAATTTAAATACTTTCTATGTAGTTCATCACTCAGTACCAATACAATAGATGACACTACCTCAACCTAGTATCTTGTTCCCCTAATGATGCAAAATGACTGTATTACTATTTTAAAATTGACCTGTAAACAACATACAGTAATACAGACAATGAAATGAAGCGATCTCAATTGTTTTAGCCGGAGAAGTTTTGATAAACATATTTAACCATGTTCCCCACACACCTATCAAGGCATGACACATTTCCATGACCTCTGAAAGTTCACTTATGGCCAACCTCTACCTTTTCTCTAAGGAAAGAGGATTTCTTTCACCGTAGGTTGCTCCAGCCCGCAGAGCAATCAACTGGAGCTGGACCACCTTCCTGGAACAAATGGGTTGGGGGGACAAGAGGCGCGAAGAATGGCAGCAAGACAAAAGATTCTGATCAAGCTGCAAACTTTATTTTTCCGAACTGGGTATATATATATATATATATATATATATATATATATATATATGAGGAGGGAGAGATTAGGTTGCTTGCTATTGGCTAGCTTGAGACAAAGAAGGGCCCGCTTATTGATTACTTGGGTGCAACTGGTACTCGTGGACACCTCACGTGTCTGTAGCTGATTGGCTTGTGGAGCGCACAGGTTCCTGTAATCAACGCAATGTTTTTAGCTGGAAACCAGGTGTAAGGTTCCCAACAGTAGGTTTGTTTCATCTTCTTTAGAATTTCACGTGAATGGAATCATACACTTTTGTGTCCAAAAGTGTATGATTAGCATACTGATCTTGAGATTAATTTATGTAGTTTATTTCTTTGCATAGCTGAGCAACACCCCACAGTATGTATATACCACAATGTGTCTGTCTATTTATCGGCTGAAGGATGCTTGGGTTCTTTCCCCTTTTAGGTTATTTGAATTAAGCTACTATAAATATTCTTGTGCAAGTCTTTAGGGATATATGCTTCTATTTCTCTTGGGTAAGCACCTAGAAATGAAATTACTGGCTCAAGGGGTAGGTGTATATTTAACTTGATCATAAATTGACAAACAGTTTTTCTAAAGTGGCTGCATTATGTTACACTCCCACCAGCAAGGAGTGAGCATTCTACTTGCTCAGAATGCTTATTAGCATATGATGTTATCAGTGTTTTTAATTTTACTATTCAGTTGCAGTGGCCTGCCCAGGAGGGGAGCTAGCCTGTGAATCAGTAAGATAAATGCAATGGCTGAAAGCCTGCCTAGGAGGGGAGCTAGCCGGTTAGTCAACAGGATCAGGGAGAGCAAGTAACTAAGTAACTGAGGAGTAAGAACAAAGACATTTGTATTAACTCCTATCAGCAGTTCCGATTTCTTGCTTCTGAAAGCCGCTTCCTGCTTTCAAGCCAGAAGTAAGGGTCCGAGTGACAGACTGCCCCCTTCACCCTATATAAACCATTACTCCCCACTGATTGGGGCCCAGAATTTGGAGACTGACTCCTTTGGGTCCGCACGTGTGAAAATAAACTTCCACTCCATATACCCGAAAGCGGCTGAGTTGTTTTCTGTAACATTTTGGTTCCAGGAACACTCACTCGGGCTGGCCTTTTTTTTTTTCCGCCTCCAGTGAAGGCACAGGGGAGTGACAGAGGGAGCCCAGTGGCCGAAGGGAAGCGCGCGCCCCAGTGATTTCGGGTCCTGGACACCCTGGGCTCCGTGGAAGTCATCCTCCGGACCAGCAGGCGGGGTACAGACTGGAGCTATCTGAACCCGAGAAGGCACCGATCAGTAAGTGCCTCGGGGACCAGAGCTGGAGATCAGATCCACCCCTTGGGGTGGAAAGAGAGACTGATCACCTCTCAGGCAGGCAATTACCGTAAGTCCTCTGGAGGCCAACTGGCCATCTGGAAGGGGAAATGTATCCCCACCTGGGCAGTCCTACTCAGAAAGGACTGTATAAACTTCTGGATGTTTGTCTGTGTGTTTGTGGGAGTGACTGTGTTTGTGGCTCCACCAGTGAAAAACCTACAGAGCAAGGGTGGGCCCCAACCTGCGGTTCCTCAGTCTGTCACATGGCATAACGGCTGGGAGTTTAACCCAAATTCTATGCGGGCAGCCTTAGCTAAGACAGACCCAAGCTCCCCAAGAGAGGGGAGGCCAGGCGGGCGAAATGAAACCCCCTTCCCTTCGTTTGTCTGCGTTGTTCTGGGAGGATCACCCTGGGCGGGGGACCTTCCACTGTGTTAGACTGCATGCTGCAAAACTCTGACTGATTCTGGGGCCAGGAACCGAGCATAGATGCCGGTCAGTGAGAGGTCTTTTGCACCTCTGAGGAGCCAACATTTGGAGTAGGCTAGCCACCTGAAGGAACACTGAACTTAGGTATAATTAGGACAGTCCACGTCATAGTAATGGGCAAGCCAGGACACCCCGATCAGTATGTTTATATAGACCGCTGGCAGGAATTAGTGCAGGACATGCTGTCAGGGTGCAGGTCAGAAGCCTGAGACAGTGGGAAAGGCTGGCGGTAGGAGAAAAGTAGCACAATCCAGTGTTTTAGTCGACCGGTCAAGAGGAATACGCTGCCCGCATTTTCAAAGGAGAGCCAGAGGAAGAGCCGCCTATCAGTCTACCTCCCCTACATGCTCTGGAAACTCTCGGCCAGACCCGGGGAAGCAAAGACCCTCATCTGCGACCAAGATTCCGACTCCTGCCGGTTTCTGGCAGCAGAGTAGAGACCCCTTTCAAAGGGGTGGGCCTCTCTAAAATATGCCCCAGTGTAACAGAGCAGTGAGGCAGCAGGCAGTGACCCCCCCCCCCCGCCCTCCCTCCCCGCTGGAGGGACAGGAGGTGGCCGAGGCCCACATGGCCCCCTGCACCTGGGCCTGCTAAACCTCCCAGGAGCAGGGAGCCACCAGATTGCCTAAGAAAGGAAATAGACCAGTGCGCCTACTGCAGAGAGAAGAGGTACTAGAAAAGAGTGCACCAAAGAGGAAAAAGAAAAAAGCCCGCTGGCAGGCGACAAAGACCAGGGTTACAAGCACCTACAGTCCTCAGGTTAGCTGGCTTAGACCCAGACCAGACTGCCACAGGGCTTCAAAAACTCTCCCGCTCCCCTCGGAGAGGCTCTGGCCAGAGATCTAAAATCATTTACCAAGAAGGAGACTGACCCAGTGTTATCGGTGTGTAGATAACCTCCTTTCAGCCGCACCAACCTGAGACCGGTGCTGGGAGGGCCCTTGCCAGCTGTTTGAACTGCTAACCAAGACAGGGTGCTGGGTGTCCATGAAGAAGGGGCGCAGGTCGGGGCAGGGTGGGCACACTGCGTGCTGACCCCAGAGCTCGGGGAAAGTAGAGCGCAAGAACCAGACTCTCAAGGAAACTCTAACAAAGTTCCACCAGGAGATTGGACTGCCTTAGACTGACTTGCTGCCGTTGGCACTACTTAGAGTCAGGAATGCCCCTAACCCTTCAGGCTACACCCCGTGTAAGTTAGTCTTTGGGAGACCTCCTCCCATCCTTAGAATAGACAATGGGGGACCACAGAGAGCGGGAACTCCGGTGGTGACGCTGCCTTCTAGGGAATGAGACCCACTACAGCCTTTCCTGCCCTGCAAGTGGGAGAAGTCTCCACCATAGATTTGCAGCCTCTGCAAGTAGGCTCTGCTCACCTGCTGAACCAGTGGTTGGCAGAGGCTTCCTTGACTCCCAAAAACGGAGCCGCAGGGCCCCCACCTTCAGAGGTGGATGAGACCTCTGCCCCACCTCCACTGGTGACCACAGCCTCAGTAAACCACCCCAATGGGTGGAAGGTGGCTTTGTGGTGCCTCCACACCCACAGGTGGAAGGGGCCTTGGGGGCTTCCAGGGTTCCTGAAACTGGAGTCCTGGGACCTTTGCAGGTGGGCAGAACCAGAGTCGGGGTACTGCCATTGTAGGTAAAATGGATGAGCCACGTGAGTGCCCCACCTGGAGGACAGAGCATGCCCGGGCGTTGCCTTCTTGGACCTGGATAAGGCTTCTCTTTAGATTATAGGCTGTATGCTGCTGCTGTGTGGGCACTGCAGCAGTCAGGTTCTCTGTGTAACTGGTTCTAACAGTAATGGCTCTGGTTTTGAAGGCCATGAACTGAGGTCCAAGAGTGACCATCTGATTTATAGGGTATTTGCAAGGTCTAAGCTTCAGAAAGGTGCAGAATGTCCCCATGAATCTAGGGACTGTTAGTGGAAGGTACCTGTAGTGCTAGGGACTTTTAGCTGACACACACTGAGTTTAACTACTGAGTTTAAGTATAGTCCTTCCCAGTGCGGGAAAAGAACCAAGATTAAAAGAGAATGATGGTTAAATCTAGATGAGTAGAAAAATGTATAAAGGATATGAAAGTTGTAAACCTAGAGTAAAGGAAACCTCAACTACTTGTTTTCTGGTTTTGTGGGAAAAGAGTAAATTTCTCTGCCACTGGTTGTTTCTGATCAGAAGCCCTGTGTACCTGAAGACCTAGAAAAGGTCACTGCAGCCGGTTGGAGAGGATGCCTTTGCCACCCAGGACCCAGGAAGGGTCATTTGGGGCTGATAAGTATTTCAGCCTGAGGCAGAGCAGCATGTCTCTGACACAAGACCGGGCCTGAAGGAGCATGTCTCTGCCTCTACCTGTGTACTGTTTCAGAACTCTGTGTTTCAGGTTTTGCTCTGTATCTACTCTGAGAAAGAAAACTGAGGATTCCAGAAAAGTTTGAAACTTCATACTCTGTAAGAAAATGAACAATAGAAAGTATAAGATTTGTAAATAAGGAAGTATATGAAAGGCTGTAAAAGTTTTTTGGATGTTGCTGAAGGTCTGTGGAAAGCTGTGCACATAGAAGAGGGTGTGTAAAAGGTTATAGAAGTTTGTGAAAATTTTGGAGAGAAATTATGTGGGGTTAGTAATGGAAGGTATAAGGCACAGAGATGCAATATTAGTGGGTATCAGGAGGAAAAGGATTTTCCATCACACTTTGTATTCTTCTCCCTACCTGATCCCTCCAGAATTTGGCATTCTAAAGGAATGAATAATAACGTAAGGTTTCTTTGCATAAAGCCAATAAGACCAGTCATTAATAGTGATTTTGTTAACCAGGACTTTGACTGGAATGTCACACCTGAAGGAGGCATGTATGGGTTCTGGTCGTTACCAGAAAGCCCTGAGGAACCGGGATTGACCTGTGAAGCTAGCGAAAGCCCACGAGAAAAGCCTGGTACTTTGGTTGGTTGTGCGGTTCATGCCCGTCTTTCCAGGGAAGGAACGAGGGTTGCTTTCCTAAAAGATGGCTAAAAAGAAACATGTAGGCACAATGGAGGCTCAAGGACTTGAGCAAAACAACTGGTACAGGCAAAGCCAGATGGCAGGTGTGTGGGTCTGCTTCTGTGCCCCGAGGGGCAGACTGAGAAGTCAATCTGAAGGTTCCGTGTGTGAGTTCCAGAGAAGTGGACTTAAGGATCGTAAGTGGTCCAGGCTGCTCTTAGTGTGTTTATGAAAACAAAGAGTCAAAATCAAAAGTGGGACCCAAAGTAGTCCCTGTAAATAACAGTGAGGGTGATCTTAGGGAGAAAAATTATAATTCAAGGAAAATCACAATGCTCAGTATTACACATCAGAATGGCGCAGCTAACTGTCTTGAAAGTTTGTTTTCATTAAAGAGTTGAAACCAGGTTTGTAATATCACCGAAGATGTACAATTTACAGGTGCAAAGGACCTGTCAAATTGCCACTGTTAAATGTCATTGCAGGAAGGACCTTGCAATGGAATGTCTTTCCAAAAGACAGTCTCATAGGCACAGTGACTGGTTTAGAGATTGTTGTGTGAATTAACCTGTGTGTTCTTCTGTTTTCATAGGACGTATGCCTATGACCTGCCTATGCCTTTGGATGATTAGTTACAATATAGGCCTCACTTAAGGAGCACATCTTTGTCATCACCCCCTGAGACTCAACAGTTTGATTGAACTAAGTAGTTAAGTTGATAAAGGATTGGGGCAGTCTGTGGGCTTCACTTTAGAACTGATTTTCCCTTTTCTGTCTTGATAGCTTGGACAGAAAGGGCTCAGAAATCTAAAAGGAGAGAAATCCTAATGTATTCATTCCCCTTAGCCCGAGTAAAGTACAGTGAGCCACAAGAGTCTGGGATAGGCGTAGCATGCCTTGTACACCTTCCTCCAGATAAGCCATTCTTTACTGAAGTCCCTGCCTTTGTCATTTAATAGTTATAATTTAATTGTACTTCCAATTTCTTGCCTAATCTGTCACCTCCAGAATACAACCTGACCAGGATGCCAACGGTTCAGTAATGCCAGCCTTTGGATGCCAAGCCTGCGACTTCCTGGTGACAGGCAACTGACCAGGACCCTGTAAGGTCCTTCCCCTTGCAGGAAGGACTCCCTCCATGCTGCACCCCCCCCTTTCAGGGTACCCCTGACCCAAGGGTAGGTAGGATGTACATGTCCAGCCAGAATTAGTTACAAGAAGATGAGACTTTCGTCCATTGTCCTGTATATAATTCCAAAAGGGAAAGAAACCTCATTAATACTCTGAATCCAGGGAAAGGGGGGGGACCTGTACTTTCCTAGGAGACGAATATCGCTACTATGTAAATCAGTGAGGGATCATAGCTAAGAAAGTTAAAAAATCAGAGAGACTATAAACCGCCACACCAAAGAAACAGAATGTTAGAATTAGAGAAATTGAGGAATAAATCCTCAAGCCTGGCTCCAGTAGCTTTTTCCCTTTCTAGGACCCCTAATTATTATCTTCTTAGGTTTAAGCTTCGGTCTCTGTACCCTGCGGATCATAGTCCAGAACTTAGAAGCAACAGTTACCTGCAGGGCAACTGCCAGGATCCTGTCCCTCCAGTGATACCGTTATCAGATATTACAACAGCCCCCTGGCATACAAGAATAACCATAAAGGGGTGCTAGAGCAGTCAACAGCACTGTCAAGCATCAAAAGGGGGGAATGTAGTGGCCTGCCCAGGAGGGGAGCTAGCCGGTCAGTCAACAGGATCAGGGAGAGCAAGTAATCTAAGTAACTGAGGAGTAAGAACAAAGAAACTTGTATTAACTCCTATCGGCAGTTCCGATTTCTTGCTTCTGAAAGCCGCTTCCTGCTTTCAAGCCAGAAGTAAGGGTCCGAGTGACAGACTGCCCCTCTCACCCTATATAAGCCATTACTCCCCACTGATTGGGGCCCAGAATTTAGAGACTGACTCCTCTGGGTCCACACACGTGAAAATAAACTTACACTCCGTACACCCGAAAGCGGTTGAGTTGTTTTCTGTAACACTGTTAGTTAGCCATTCAATGGTATCTCAATATTATTGTGATTTACATTTCCCTGGTTGTGGGGGAGCTTTGCCCTTGAGTCCCCAGTCTGCTGTGGATGAGAATAAGTCTACCAAGACGTGATCTGCATGGGGAGGAAAGGTGGCCTATCTCTCCAAGGAGAAGGGTCAGAAACCAATTCCTCTGTGGGCTTTTACTGGGTTTAATTTGCATAGAAATACAGGGTGTATCCGTAAAGCTCATCAATCATTGTCAGGAAGAAATGATTAAAGAATAGATAACATGCAAAGTGCTCTGAGGGGTTTTTCTGAGTTAGGGTCAGATAACAAAAGGACCATAAAATTTTGGAGAACAGAGTCACTTCATGCTTGGACACATATCATTTAAATTGAGGGTATTAACAAAGTAGGTTTCGTAGGATTTTAAGCATTCTTTCTTAGGCCTGATCACCCCAGGGAACCCACCCTTTCTAGAACAGGGCTGCACCTACCTGCTGCATTATTTCAGACTTAAGGCATTGTTTCAGGCTTAAGTCAGGCAAAGGAAAGTAAGGCAGCCAAAGAGATTAGGAGACTTCTTGCAGACAGAATGAGTACTCGGGCTATGTCAAAGCTGAGGGCTTAGGGTCCATCACCCCCTTTTTCTATAGTCCCCCTAGTCCTTCCTCGAGGGCCCCTTCATGACCGTGCCTGTCTTAGGTCATCTCCCTCTTGAAAAATCTTACCCATCATTGGCTAACCAGTCATCTGCTCAGGGCCAAGCAGGGTGAAGTAAAGGCAGGCAGAGGCGGTGCCCTTACAAGGAAGATAAGCTTCTCTTCTTAATGGTTTATGGTCTCAAGGTCTTTCTACTCAGCCTTAGCCGGGAGGGGTTAGTTTCTAAAATCAGGCAGGGCCATTCCCAACACCCTGATATTGAGCATCTTTCTGTTACTGATGCTTGGAGTATTATACTTAAGAACAAAATATGGTGTTGTTAGGTAGTTCTATTTACTTGTAGCATGTAAAGGAGACAGGGGATTCACCTCGAAAGCTCTATCTCACCAAAGGGAGGCTTAGCCATTGTTTATATATGCTGTTTAGTTCATTACATATTTTTTCAATAGTTTATTTATTTTTAGAAAGAGGGGAAGAGAGGGTGAAAAGGAAGCATCACTGGGGGGTTGCCTGTGGAGTACCCTGCCATTCAGGCATGTGCCCTGACTGGGAATTGAACCAGCACCCCTTTGGTTGGCAGGCTGGTGCTCAATCCAGTGAGCCACACCAGCCAGGGCTGGTTAATTACATATTGACCTCTTTGGAGCTGGCCAAACCTATTGGGTTTGGTTCTGGAACAGCACATCTGGTTACAGCTGAGTCTGCCACATACCGTGCTACCTTTTAACCTTCGGCAAGAATAGCATTTAGTAAGAACCACCCAGACCTTGAGGCCCTTGTGCTGTGTGACATTTTTATATGATTATTATTAGCCATGCTGTGTCTTTACTTTGTGAAGTATCTGTTCAAAACTTGTGTCCATTTTTAAAATGATTTTTAAAAAGTTATTGAATTGTAGGAGCTCTTGATATAGTCTGAATATAAGTCTTTGGCAGTTGTTGATGTCAAGACCATTTTCCCAGTCCGTGTTTTTCTTATTCGTCTTTAAAAATACTATCTTTTGATGAATAGCACTTCTAAATTATTGTAAATTCTTCATTACTCATAGACTGCATGCCACAGAGAGCTCGCTTTGGGCTCCGTGCTCTAAGTGGGTAGTGTATAAAAGTTTAAGTGATCTTTTTAGGTCTATCCGAATGGCAGTTTTCTTGTTAAATTGTTAGAGAGCCATAATCCAAAGCAGTGGTTCAAAATATTGAGCACATTTATTATCCTTGAAATAGTTAAAAATAAGCTCACTGGGCTTCGCTCTTTCAGAATGATTGTCTCATTTGTTCCCTGGTGCAGGCAGGTTTAGGAATTTCATTACTGATTTAGAAGTTCTTAATTCCTGGACAAATTTAAGGTGCTACCCACATACCATTTTCTCAGAGGGCAGGATGATGTGAATGGAAATGACCTGCTGCATTTTAATTCCTGCTTGCTGTTACCACATGCCTTTTACTGACCTTTCGAATAGGTAATTTAAAAGTACTGGGGAAAAGCACTGGAAAACTTCGCCAAATAGATTCTGTCCTAACGAGGCATAACTGAATAAAATATTTCAGAACAGGAATCCGCTGATTGGTCTGCATGCTTTCCAAACGCTGGCTCTTGCTTCTTCTTCTGCAAAAGAAAATTGCAACAAGTCTTTACAGAAAGGTTTTGTTGTGCTGTTTTCTTTTAAAAATAAGTCAGTTCTGCCAATGGTTTTGCTAATGCACCCTCATTAGCTTGGCAATTAAACAGGAAACTTCTCATTGGGTATTTTCACGACTGCCACGGGGAATCAGCTGCCAGTTTACTGCAACGTTAAAAGCTGCACGAGACTCTGGGATTGGCATCAAAATGCTAATTTAAAAGGTCGAGCGCAGCTGAGGGGCTCACGTTTTCCCAGCCTGTGCTCTCTGCCAGAAGAACAAAGACTCAGCCAGAGGAGGCAGAGGCTGAAACTCATCCCAAATCTGTTTTCCTGACATCGTTTTGGAACCATGCCCGAAATGCCGGAGAATATGGAGGAGGTAAGAGCTAGCGGCTCAGGAAATGAAGCATTCTGGAGTTAGTTTCTGTAGGTGATTCCGGTGAACATCTGCAAAAAGCAAAAGTGAATGGGGGGGTCATTCATTTCTTTAAAACATGTAACTTTGGGACATGAAAGAATAAACCAACTTTAATTATTGACCCTGTATGGAGAACTCACCTAAGTCTCATTAATTGAAGAAAAAAAAAAAAAGATGTAGAAAAGAACAGCGGTTTCATTTTCCAGACTAATGCAATGATATAGGTGAAGATTCTGTATGAATGAGGGTTTTATCTATAGTGTGTGCTCCAGTCTTTGTCTTGGTGTAAATTGGATCTGCTAACATAAACTTTTATTTCTAGGTTGCTCTCTTTAAATTTATAGATTTAGCCACAGCACGGATACAAATGGTGTCTACATAATGTTGGCGTTTCTATTCACACAGAAACTGTCGTCTTTAAAGAGAATGATTAAAAACCATGCTCACAGATATACCTCTAGAACTATATATACCGAATTTTTACCTGCATCAAACCAAATCCTCAACTGCAGTTAACTTTATGTTCCTCACTCTAGACAACGCTTCTCTGAGTCCAAATGCTAATTACACGTGCTTTTCCTTAAATCTTCTCATTGAATACTTTTTTTCCCCAAAGATTAGACTGCATCACAGTGCAACAAAAGACTTTTAAAAAATTCCAGTTAAAAGAGGATCTCGAAACTTCTTCCCCACCCTCCTTTTCTTTGTTGTCTGAAGATCTGGCAGTTTTAGAGGTAGTGTTCTCAAGGACTCGCTAAACCACAGAATCCTCTTGGTGAAAACAAACCGCAAAGTGAGGGCCTCAGGCTCTCTTTCAATACTGGTCGGAAGACATAACATTAGCACAAATAAGGCAAGAGTTTTTGTAGGGGTTGAATAGGAAGGAAAGTCACGGGACTTTTGAAAAAACTGCTTAGGCTCTAAAGCAAAAAGGATTTTGAAAATAAGGTCTTTTTAGAAAGGTCCAAGCAGCAGTCAGGTTTGTGAGCGACTTTTGGGTTTTGGCATTCTGTGTCTGGACGAGTACACTAAGACTGTCCCATGAGACAGACACTTGGCGAACCCTACAGGGTCTGTACTCTTTTTGGTTTTGTTTCCTTTTTTTAAAAAATTTTATTTCACAGGAAAAATCGTGATACAGGTGGTTCAGCATTATTCGTTCCCCTTGGTTCCTTCCTTGTGCAAGTTTTGATCTTACTTTTTAGCATCCCAGAACGACAAATGGACTCTTGAAGTTGTGATGACTCAGATGTCAACTCTTTTTTCTTCTCTTTTTCTAAAGCTCTTAAAATACAGTCGTAATACTCTAGAGATACAGTCTATGGCGCTTTCTCTTTCTGGCCTTGTAGCCCATGATTTTAAAATGTTTTATTCCACTTTATATATTACATGCCTGGTTGGTCTTTTTCAACTTCCAGGCAACCCAATCCCTAGTCTAGGAATAAGAAAAAAAGAAGAAAAGCACAAAAAAATTAACGACTCCCCAATCCCGCAAACAAAAGCATGTTCACTACTTGACGCCAAGGCCTTTGTTTTCTATATCCCTTTAAGAGTTGGCGCGTGGGCTGAGAGCTTATTCTATTGTGCCCGCCCCCTTTCTGGGGCCAAGGCGCAGCTCCGCCAATCAATGGGCGCGGCCTTGGCGGCGGAAGCCGGAAGTGGTGAGCGGAGCTACCGAACCCCGGGCTGGCTGGTCGAGGGCGTTGGAGCTGCGGCTCACCGCGGTCAGTCGTGAGGTGGAGGAAGTGGTGGCTCACTGCTGTGGCAAAGCGAAGACGGCGACATGGTGGGGCGGGAGAAGGAGCTCACCATCCACTTTGTTCCGGGGGACTGCCGTGTGGTCGAGGTGAAGGAGTCGTCGCGGGGTCTCGTGAGAATCGGGGTGCAGAGGATTGGATTTCTAGGCGCATCTTAGCGCCACCTTCTGAGCCCCGAGAGGCCTTGGCGGTGCCATCGAGTTTGTTTACGTTCGCTCACACCCTTTTAGTGTTTTCCAGGCTCTGCTGCGGGAAATGAGTACATCGTTTCTCTTTTGAGGCTCCCCTCCCGGGAAGGAAGAGGGGTTTGGGGAGCTAGCTCGGTTTTGATTCTATCTTAATTTCGTTTGCAGCTGTTGTCCCCCCCTCGATTTTATCCATCTGTATCTTAGGAAGAAGGGGAGAGGTCGCTTTTCAGAAATAACAGCATTGGGGATTACTGAAGTCTTAATTTATACAGAACTCGATGTTGCGCCTTCGCGACTAGGAGATGGGTTTTTATCCCAGTTTACAGATGAGAAAATTGAGGCCTAGAGGGCAAGTCCTTCGTCCTAGTTCATTAAGTGCGTTTAGACCCAGGATCCAAATACAGGTCTGTTTGGGGCTTAGAACTGCTGCGGAGGTTGCATAAGGAAGGCTTTTACTGGGTCCGCGCACCCGCCCCCCCCCCCCCCCTTATTCCGGGCTTCCCAGCATTCTTTCGTCCCCAGAACGTACCAAGCTCTGGGGATAAGAAGACTGGAAATGCCCGGATCAGTATGTCTTACTGACGATACAAGAGAGGTTAGAGGAGTTGGCATTGATCGATAATGTAAGATTTTAATGCCTCCGAAATGGAGTTTGTTTAGTGTTTTCACATTACTTTGGGGTTTGGGGGAGGGGTAAAGTGAGGATAGATGGACCGTTTAAACCTCTGTACTGTTCCTGTGTACCCCAGGTAGCGCTGAGTTGCCTGTTGTTACCTAGTGTTCGTTTATGTTTACGTATCTTCGTATGTGTATGTAGAAAGACTTTTCACAGTAGGAGTTCAGTAGAGTAATGAAAATGGGTTTTCCTTCCCTAAAAATGGCACAACCAAAAAAGCTTGGGACATATTTGCTGTTCTCAAACCCTGTTCAAACTCACTCATGAGAATGAGGACTGATTTACAGTTTGTGTTAGAGAAGCAGACCAGTGGTTTTCTGTTCGTAATACTGGCCTGACAGGAGTTAGACCAAGGTCACCTAAGTAGTCAGGGGACCTTTAAAAAGTTTCTTAAAGTTCAGGAGTGTTTCTTGAAAGATCTTCCTGGAGGGTAAATCATGAGAGGATCAATTAAAGACATGAATGTGAAACTTCACTAAGTTTAAGACGTTATAAAAATTGCAAAGTATTATCATACTTAACCACTCCCCTGCTGGGAACTGGCTCGCAACACCCCCCCCCCCCCCAATTGAACTGTGATCCTTTGATCTGTAGGCCCGAGTTCAATCCACTGAGCTACACCACCCAGGGCTGTTTTGGGTCATTCTTAAAGAGCTATTTATCTTTTTTACCTCTGCAGTTTGATACTATTTGATGAGATAGCGTAATAAAAGTGCTAGTTCTACGTTTATGTATGTTTAATTTTTCTTTGTAAACCTGGTTATTTGATGTTACTGAATTGTGTCCATCTAAGAATTTATTCGGGAAGAAAAATATGTTGAGAGTAAACTTAAAGGGATGGGTGATAATATAATTTGTCACAAAGTAACAAAATTTGAAAAGTAGACTTTCCAGGCACACGAAACATTTCCAGCTCTTGACTGTGGTTCCTGAACGGGACAGCGTTTTAGGCCTCCCTTCTGAGTCTTTCCGTGTGTCTGGTCATGCCGGTGTCTTCCAGGGGTAATAGAAGTCCTTATAGAGGAACAGTCCAAAGTAACTTTCAGAGGAGTATGTCTTTTAAAAAGAAAGAAAATCAAAATATTGTGTTCTCAGATGCTTTAGGTAGACTTCTGTTTATATATAGAAACTCAAAAATAGAAGTTATTTTTTATTGCCTTTTTTTAGAGTGGTTCATATTTTATTTCCCAACAAATAAGCTTACAATCCAAATGGAAAAATCTTCTTTTGGCCCCTATACTGGTGACAGAGAGTGCTCATTTTGTCTCTGGAGCGACTGCGTGAAAAGAGTAAATGTGACTTAATATGCTTAATATGGAAAATGTTAGAATTGTAGGAATGTAAAGCTGGAAGAATCTCAGTCCTTGTCCTAATGTCTCTCGTGTTACCAATGAGTTAGATCGGTAGAGATGGACTAAGTCCTCAGTGGCACAGTTCTTGGCAGAGCAGATAAAATTTAATAATTGTGACACCACACACAAGTTCAAAGGATCGAAATAAAACTCAGAATGCGTTTTGGCTGGACCTTGGAAGCAAGAGGACCCAAGTTCTGGTCTTAACCTTTTTCCCATTTATTGTGGGCAAAACCTTTTACAAAATACCTCATTTCATAGAGGTATTTTCTTGCCAAAATTTAAAGAACATATTTTGCTGGCCGAAATTCTTATCTTCATAGCTCGGTTGACGTCAAGCTAAGTTTCGCAACAGAAAGCCTAGAGGAATTTTTCATTCCATTTGTAAAACGTCTTGAAGCGGGTTGACCTAAAGAAAAAAATACCTTTAAATTTTACCTTTATACTGTCTCACACCTTTTTTTTCCAGGCTTTTCCTTTGATAGAAATACTCAATTTTGGTGGCCTTTTCTTTTTTTAAAAATGTATAGTCTGCTAAGTTATTCAGCTGAACTAAGGGCTAAGCAAAAGTCTGTATGAATAGTTTTCACAACTCAGCTTTAGGTGATTACAACAACACTTTGAAATAACAAGTTTCAAGATGGTAAAACTTAATAAAACTTGTTTTTTAATAGTAAATGATGACAGAATAATTTAGGATTTTGAGAGGAAACTCTGTCTTGGTTTTATTTCCTAAGTAGTGGTTTCTTTCATTTTAATATGTAAGGAATCTTTTTCTTTTTCACAGTTGTGACATACCAGTTTAGAATATTTTAGTTATTCCTTCTCTCTTATCCTCCATAGCTGTAATTATTAGTTTAGCTGGCCTGTGAAGATTTACAGAGTTTTAATTCAGAAACATTTATCAGTTTGGTTAAACTTAGAAAGAATATTAGTGCCATAAGGATTAAATTTACTTTTCCTTCATATAAATTCCTATGAAATGTGAATTCTCTTCACTTGGACCTATCAAAATATAAATCAGTGAGTTTTGAAAGAAAACTTGGCATTAAAAACTAGAAACCAAAAATGTAAACTTACAAACATGGTGGAATATAGCTCAAATATTTAATCAGAGCACAAAATAAGAATAAACTTAATTGTGAATTTTATAAACTGAAGAATGTAATTAAAGTTGCTGTTTGTCACTTATTTGGACATCATAATTATAAACAGGAAATCAGTCTTTATGACTTGCTAATTTTTTGCAGTATCATCTTAGGGTTTTTTTGTTTGTTTTTTTGTTTTTTTTTTTTGTTTTTTTGGGGGGGCAGGTTTTTGTGCCTTGGGTAAGATTGTTAAAACTTAAGAGATGTAGTTATCATTGCAGTTTCATTTTTGTTCTAGCTTAAAAAGTTGGCTAATAGATATGGGACATGAAGAAAACTACTTAGACTTAAAGTATTCAGCGAATGATGATGTTGACTAATTCTGTTGAGAGAATATTTTTCAAGTACATAATTCTTTTTCTTCCCCCTTAACCTTTTTAGGAGGAAGTGAACCTCCCCAGTAGGCGGGTTCTGGTCACTGGTGCCACTGGGCTTCTCGGCAGAGCTGTATACAAAGAATTCCAGCAGAATAATTGGCACACCGTTGGCTGTGGTTTTAGACGAGCAAGACCCAAATTTGAACATGTTAACCTGTTGGATTCTGATGCCGTGCATCACATCCTTTACGATTTTCAGGTATGGTGCGGTCTGCTTACTTTAACATGTCAGCTGAATTAAGAACCATCTGGGTGATATAGAAAATGTTTCTTCTCTCAAGGAAGTCGCTGTTTTTAGGCTTTAACCTCATGCATGACAATAGAGAGAACACTTTTGTTTTCTTTAGCTTTGCAGAGTGTAGGCAGTCCTTAATGATTACCTGCAGACATAGGTTGACAAAAGACAGGGTATGAAGCACTTTAAAAAGTTTGTGTTTCTGTAGTATTCTTCTAAATATCACGTTCTGTGCAGCTATTTTAAAAATATTATCTGTAAACCTTACAACACTGCAACATAGACAATTTTTTCGTTTTAGAGACAATAAAGGCTCAGAGAGGTTAAATGACCTACGTAAGATTACAGGAAAAATTAGCATTTGTTCACCTCTAATCAGATTGAGAGTTTAAGTTTTTCTAAAAATAGGGACCAAGTGACACCAGCGTCAAAATCTTTTGGGAAACGTGGTCCTAGGCCGCCTCCTCAGAGATTTTAATTCAGTGAGTTGGTCATGGGACCCAGGACTCTGCATTTCATGAGCACCCCGGATTGTGCACATTGAAATTGGAAACCAGTTAAGATTGTGCTTTCTCGGTCGTTGAGGAGGAGATTTGGTGTGTGGGTAGGGTAGTCCTGCTGGTCTGGGGTCTCCCCAAATCTTAGCACTGGTCAGTTCCTCTTGGAAGCAGGTGCCCCCTCTCTGCCAAGGACCCCGTCCATTCCTCTCTCTTGACATCTGTCAACTGATACTGAAACAGTTCCACTACATACCTGTCTTTTCCACCGAGTCAGTGAAATCCCTGTTCCTTACACAGTGCTTAGCATATAGGTGGTATACTCCATGTTCATCTGGAAATATAATTTTCATAATAGTTGATTTTATTTCAATGAATGGCCTGAGATATTTGAATATATGAATTTGATTTGCAGTTGATATTCCTCCTCAATAGATTTATTAATATATAGGTCATATTAATCACACAAATGAGAGCTCTTTTTTCCTATGAAGCTTATTTTGGTTTAGAAATACAGTTGTTGACACAGGTTTGTCTGGTTTTGCCTGAGGATTACTAAATTGCTCTTTTCAGATCCTGCATCTATTTTTAAGGAAGTTTGAATCTTGAAAAAGGGAGGCGTGACAAAGCACGATGCTTGTTTAGTTGAAAGAATGTTGACTCAGCTTTTTTTTTCTGTGAATTAATTTGCTGTTGGAAGGCTGTAGTTCGTTTATTTTATTTTTTTTGTGTTAAAAATCAATGCTTAACTTCCAGCCCCATGTGATAGTACACTGTGCAGCAGAGAGAAGGCCCGATGTCGTGGAGAATCAGCCCGACGCTGCTGCTCAGCTGAACGTGGATGCCTCTGGGAATTTAGCAAAGGAAGCAGGTGATGGCAGATTTCACGAAATACTAAATGGTTGCTAAGTTTGTAAAAGATTAAAGTTTTGTAGATTGCTTGTAAGAGATTTATTTCTGTGTATGATGCATGAACCGTTACGAAATCCGATGAAAAGTAAATGTCATGTATTGATTTAATAGGTTGCTGTTGTTTCTTTTTTCGTAGCTGCGATTGGAGCATTTCTGATCTATATCAGCTCGGATTATGTATTCGATGGAACAAACCCTCCATACAGAGAGGAAGACATACCATGCCCCCTGAACCTATATGGGAAAACAAAATTAGAAGGAGAAAAGGCCGTCCTGGAGAACAATTTAGGTGAGACAACAGTCTTTTGCTTTGAGGGTTCCTTTTTGTTTATGGGGTGTGTGTGTGTTCAGTTAAACAAAAATTAAAGAACAAAACCATGAGAGAAATTAGCAAATATAAAAAGAAAAATTTAGAATTTTAGAAGTCTTGCATTTGTGAATCCGTCTAGATAGTTCCCAGTGTTATTGCATATGTAAATATCATTTATAGAAAATGAATTATATAGTACAAATGTTTGTGATCAAATCTCAAAAAATAGGTCACTATCATTTCTCTTAGATTGGGGTATTCTGATTTTTGTGTGATTTTTCTTTTCTCCGTTGCATATTTGTATTTCCATGTATATATACACATATGTGCTGATTATAAAAGGTACATATATACCCTCCTGGGAAAAAATTGTTTTAAATTTAACATTGTAAAGAGTGTAAGTTCTCTTACAATGCTACCTCAGACAGAAGCACCAAATGTGGTTATGTACAGAAGCACTTTCTATTAATGGTTTAAAGTAATTGCATGTTACTTTGTAGTCTGTGTCCCTTCCCATCCGCCCCCTCCCCCCCCCAAATTGCAGTTCAGTACAAATGGAAACATCACTTGGATGTCACTTTCCTATCAATGGCTGCATAGTACTCAGTTCGGCGACCCCCTCACTAAACTGCTTTCCTTGCACTGTGCGATGTCCGTGACAAACATCCCCTAGTGTAGGCACTGCAGTACCCATTTCATTTTTCAGGGGGTTTTGTTTTGTGAATTATCATGTAGAAATTACTTTCTAATATATATCTGTAATGATTGTCCAGTAAGTTACAGTGTTTAATTTTCATTTAAAGTGTCAATTATCTAGCCTGTTTTAACCCCTCTTTAGGGACCAATGTAAAATCTAAATAGCTCATAATTCTTTAATCAGTGGTTTCAAGAGTTACGTGGTTGAATATTCACATATCCTTTATATAGATTTCACCTACTGTTAATATTTTGCCAGGTGTATTTTGTACATACAGTTTGTTTCTCTGTACTCATGAAGAATTAGTAGAATTTTTCTCAAAGTGCTGTGTATCTTCTGACAAGGATGTTCTTTGTATAATTATAGTGCAGTTATCACACTGAGGAAATTAAACATTACTATAATATAATTTACACTCTGTAGGAATTTTCCCAACTGTCCTAATAACGTTCTATATTGCATTTTATTCTTTTAATCTAGGATCCAGTCAAGGATCACTAATTGCATTTAGTTGTCATAATCAGTTTTATTTTTAATGACCATAATAATGAAAAAATTACATGTCAAAATAACCCAAACGAGAGAACATTTAAAAACATTTAGGATCACATTTGTTAAATGGGCATTGCAGGTGAGCTCTGTCATTTTGGTCTGTTGCGAGTATTTTACGACATTGTTTCAATCCACATGCTTTCGTCTTACATCAAGACTTCCGCACCAGTCTGCTCGAGGGTATTGACCTACTTTGCTTCATCTGTTAGGGGCTGCTGTTTTGAGAATCCCGGTTCTGTATGGAGAAGTTGAAAAGCTTGAAGAAAGTGCTGTGACCGTCATGTTTGATAAAGTGCAGTTCAGCAACAAGTCCGCCAACATGGACCACTGGCAGCAGAGGTTCCCCACGCACGTCAAAGACGTGGCCACCGTGTGCCGTCAGCTGGCCGAGAAGAGGATGCTGGTGAGGCTCTGGGGGGAAGATTTTCTGTTTTATGTCTTCGTGAAAATCCTGATAATGAGCGAAAGTTAAAGAGCTTTATTCTTATTTTAAATCACTTGATCATTTTCAGTGAACAGTTTACATTTAGATCTATTTTTGTACTGGTTTCAGGTATACAAGGTAGTGGTTAGGAAATCGTGTACTTTACAAAGTATTTCCAGTACCCAGCTGGCACCATACATAGTTATTACAGTATTTGACTGTATTTCCTATGCTGTACTTTGTAACGTGCTCTTTTAAAATTATAAGGAGACCAAACAAAAATAATCTACAGACAATAGGCTGTATCTATGAGTAATAAAAATATCCTTCCCTTGTATTACTTTCTCAACTATTACAGGCTCTGTCTGTCATTTCTTTTACTGGAAACTTGTATTTTTCTGGTGACTGCCTAGTGACGTCTTCTTTTTTTTTTTTAATCCTCACCTGAGGATGTATTTATGATTCTAGAGAGAAAGGAAGGGAAGGAGATAGAGAAACATCAGTGTGAGAAACATTGATTGGTTGTCTCCGTACATGCACTGAACAGGTATTGAACTTTCGACCTAGGCGTGTGCCCTGGCAGGGAATGGAATCTGCAGACTCCGGGTGCACAGGGTGATGCTCCGTCCAGTCAGCATTCTAATGTCTTTTAAGAAGTTGCTGTATTTTAAGATCTGTGCAATAATCTAAGAAGAATCTACATAGGAATTTATAATTTCAGCCACTTTAAAAAATACTTTTTTTTTAAGGTATTTGAATAGTTAATTTTAAACTTTTGAGAATGTTGGAGCTAAACAGACTGTCCATAAAAACATAAGGCTGATTTATTTTAGAATATACTAACAGTATGATTATAGTTTTTAATACATAAAACTTATATGTATCTTAAATATGTATTATGACAGTATTTAAGGATGTTATGACTAATTAGCTCATCTTGAGAAAATGGTTTTATTAAGTTTTCAGTTTCTGAGGATAATTAAATACTCATTAAATTGGGCTGTGCGTCCAGAAAACTCTGTAATCACCCTGGCTGGTGTGGCTCACTTGGTGGGGCATCATTTGTAAACCAAGAAGTCATGCGTTCGATTCCCAGTCAGGGCACATATCTAGGTTGCAGTTTCAGTCCCTGGTCAGGGTGTGTGTGAGAGGGAACTGATCAGTGTTTGTCTCTCATACTGAAGTCTGTGTGTCTGTCTCTCCCTCCCCCCAACCCTTTCCCCCTCTCAAAACCAAGCATGTCCTCAGGTGAGGATTGAAAAACATCTAATCATTTTGGAATTCCTGCTAAAGAAAAGAGTCATTTACTTACTTATTTATAATTCTGAAGGCTAAATTCTAGAAATTGCTTTTTATGTTAGCTGGGAATATTTATAGGGGTTTGATTTTAAATGTCTTGTGGAGAGCATTTTAGAAAAGAGATGCATTTTAATTGCAGGACCTTTAAATTACCTTATCAAACCTACCACTCCACTCAACTCAAAAAGTTGAAGCTGTTTTGAATTTTTGTGTCCTTGTCAGGATCCATCAATTAAGGGAACTTTTCACTGGTCCGGCAACGAACAGATGACGAAGTATGAAATGGCCTGTGCGATCGCAGACGCCTTCAACCTCCCCATCAGTCACTTACGACCGGTAAGGACGTGGCGTTCAGAACCTCCCTTTCCCGGAGTCCAGAGCCGGCACTGTAGTGTGTATTGTTGGTCACATTTCCTTGTCACCTGGGAAGTGGTGGTGACTTGATTTTCCAGTATTAATCACAGTGACCTTCACTTGTATGTTACAGTTTATAGTGTTACTTTTCTCTACATTGTTAAGTATAAAGAAGTCCATCAGTATAGGTGATGTTTATGGAAAAAGTATTGTCTTGATTGTGGCAGCCTTTTTAAAATAAAATTTTTTCAGGGATCAAATCAGGTATCTCGCACTGGGGGCAAAATGAGGTACAGAATATAAAAACCTCAGTGTGTAGCCTTTCACTTACTTTTAATTTTTTGTGTTTATTTGTCCTTACAGATAACTGACAGTCCTGTCCTAGGAGCACAGCGTCCAAGAAACGCTCAGCTCGACTGCTCCAAGTTGGAGACCTTGGGCATTGGCCAGAGAACGCCATTTCGAATTGGGATCAAAGAATCACTGTGGCCTTTCCTCATCGATAAGAGATGGAGGCAGACGGTCTTTCACTAGTGTGTGTGTTGTCTTTTTTTTTTAAATGATAGTATGTGTCACTTTTTAAAGAAAAAAAGGAAATAGTTTTGTATGAGTGCTCTTTAATTGTGACTTATGATCTTTCAGGTAAATGATGTTCTTGCACTAGTGAAATTATGTAAGGAAACCAAGGTCAATAATGCCTTGTTTGAAGTAATGATGTTTGTTTTATTCTTTCCCCATTTTGTTTGTTCTGGCTCGAATTGCTGTTTGAGTGTAGTCAGTGACGATCCTCCAGTGTATGAGAGCCAGGGTGGGACGGATGTGCTGCAGACTTCTTTGCGGAGGGAGGGAGGGAGGGAAATGCATCCTGCATCCCTCTATCCTCCAGTTTCAGGACGGTTGCAACTTGGACCCTTTTCTGTTTTAAAGTGTTAACATTGTGTAAAAATCATTGTTGTTCATTGTTTGCTTCGCTTGAGCCCAGATCCAAATGTTTGAAGACAGAAACTTTATTTTTGCAACTTAAGTACAGTTTTTATGCTTGAGATATTTCCACACGTTATGTTTATCGGAACTCCTGCCGCTCGATGCCTCCTGCTTTTGTAGCAGCGTGTGGTGAACATGTGCGCAAGTGTGTGTCTGTGATTTTTAAATATATATGAAACTGTCCTTTTCACTCCATGTCACTGGTATTTCATACGTGTGGTTATGCTACTATTAATGGGCCTTGTAAGTCTTTTGACCGTTCACAAATAATAAATATGCACTGTCGGCATGGTAATGCTTAGTTTTCTTGTATTTACTTTTTTAAATGTAAGAACCAGTCATCTAAACTGTTACTTCACTGCTTTCATTTTTTAAAATTAACGTTTTTACCATGTAATAATCAGATGCATACAGGAGAATGTAGTTACTATATTGAGACATAACACAGAAAGGGAACAGGATGAACCTGACACTTGACCTAGAATGTTTCAGACAGTGTGTCTGCTTGTGTCATTTGGTGGTTTTTTTGTTTTTTGTTTTTAACTAAAGTGTAATCTTGTCACATATTCACACAGTGTTCCCTCTGACAGTGGCGGAATATCTGAATTACTGCCTGTACCCAGTAATACTCAGGTGACCTTATTCCTTCAACCTTTCTGGTCCTTAGGAAGGAACTGGAAAAGGGAGACGGCTTACATGATTCCGCTTCTCTTCGGAGGTCAGTGCGGATGCTGGTTTCAGATTTTTCTGATTTTACTTTCCCTAGATTATGATCTTATACCCTCTTTGGACAGAAAGTCCTAATTGACCTAGAATTGGGGGCTTGGAGAAGATCAGATTTGGGTGATTTGGTTAAAGCTGCAGTTCCCAAACCACACTATGTTTTATAAATAGGGAAGTATTAACCGCTCACTTCCGGGGCCCTACCCTGGACCCCCAGAAATAGAATTTCTGGAGTCGATGCTTACTAGTTTAGGTTTAAAAGTTGCCAGGGATTTCTGAGGTAGCCAGCCTGGCTCATATATTTGAAACATATTCTGGGTTGGTTTGTCACTTCATGTCCTCCACCATTCAAATTTTCAAAGTTAAAACCTTTCTCATCCTTCCCTAGCCACCGACTTTTCCACCTGAGGAAGAAAGTGACGCGGGTCAGACCGTGGTACGTGTGTCCAGATGCGCTCTGCATGTGCGAGACAGCCTCACAGCACGCGTGTGCGTGTGGGATCCCTTGGCTTACACGAGCAGCGTGGTGCTCCTTTTTTTATACTCTTCTCTCGTTTAAATGCCTTGGGATTTGTTTGTATTAGAAAGCCCATGTTACTTTTATAATTCATTTTGAAGTTTCAGCGTTACAGAAAAATTGCCACAGTGGCACAGAGAATGCCTATATTCCTCTTCTGGATTTCCCAGTTGTCAACATGGAACCACGTTTGTCATTTTCTTTCTCTTAGGATATGCACACTCACTAGGGTCCGTGTTCTCTTCCGAACCATTCCACAGTGTGTGGCGGCCATGATGCCAAACTGCCCGCTTTATAGTATAGAAGTGTATTGTGTTTTCGAAAAATAAGAATGCACTTCCACATGGCCCTGTGTCATAACGATCGAAACCAGGAAGTTACCATCCTTGATACAAACAATTATCCAATCCACAGACCCTGTTCACACTTCATCAGCCAGCCCAGGGATGTCGTTCAGAAGTCTGTCCAGTGTCACGTGTGGTGGTTGTCAGTCATCACGATCTAGCTTCAGTCCGGAGCAGTTCCTCAGTCTCTCTCGATCTTGGCAGTTTTGACATCTCTGCATAAGACACCGTAAATTCACACCGATACCTTTAATTCTGGTCTTGCTCCCCAGGGTTTAGTTTAGCTTCCCTGTTTCCATATTTGCAGCTGCTTTACTCATTTGTTCACATCATCGATAAATGTCATTCTTCAGTTAACACCAGGTGCCCCCTCCTCCCCTCACCACCCTGGGCCATGGCTCTTATGTCAGTGACTGGGGGCCAAATCCTGTCATTAGCAGCAAACAGTATATAGGTGAGTTGAGAGAATGTTCTGACTTGAAAGGCAGTGTTTGGTATAGTGAAAAAAATCCAGTCTGGATTTGAACGTGATTCAACCACTTCCTCTTAGCAAGTTGTGTTGTTCTTTGAGTCTCAGGTTTTTAGGGTCACGTGGGAGGAATACCACCTGTCTCACCAGTCTGCTGTGCAAATGCCTGATGCACAGATAACTAGCAAGTGTAGCATTGCTCTTACCAAGTGCTTGTGGGTGGGTCTTCAGGGCGGTGTTTTACCTGGTACACAATAGAGATTCCATAATTAGTGATGGAGAGAGCCATTGCTAGACCCAAGTTTGTCTTTGATATTATGTTGTTATATACGTAAGTGTGTGCAGTTCATCCAGTAGAGACCTGGGCCCCCAGACCAGGGTAAGTGATTTGGGATCCCTGTGTTAAAGTCCCCACGCAGTTCACAGGCCCTGTGATCAGCACTCAGCTCTCACGTCCACGTACTCCTCCTGTTTTCACTGCCGTACCTTCATCCTCGTCCTGACATGTCACCCACCCGCGCCTTCCAATCCAGAAATAATGGTAGTCTCCCCAAAGGATAGAAGTCCAGTAATCTGGCGGTTTGGGGAGGGGTCCCGGGAATCTAATGTCCCGTATTCTTTCCCTTCCCTTTCATCCAAGACTCAGAAGTGTATGGCCTGAGCCTTTTCAGGATTTTCGGAGTAAATTACTTTGGTTCTCAATGTTTCTAACCCACTGGTCACAGTTCAGCCCGTGGAGGTTGGTTAGCTTGTTTATCATCAGTGGCCTTTTCTTTCCGGCTTCCCAGATTTTTACTGTGGTCTTCTTTCCAGTTCTCTCTATTCATGTTATTTTATGCCTTTTTATTTTCTTCTTTTAAAAAATATATTTTTCACTGGAGTTTTAGGAGAAAATGATATTTACATTTTACCCACCATCTTAAAATGGAACTTCTTTCTTACATGGGTTTTTATAGGCTTGGATCGTGAATCTCTATCTGACTCAGTTTATGAGCTGAACACTGTTCCCTTTTGTTGAACATCTTCCTTAGTGGTTTTTGTAATCTGGCCAAGGTGAATTGCTGTTCTTTGCCATTATGCCTTTAGGAAAACTAGCTAACCAAAATCCGTGTCTTAGATGAGGTCATCATTTAATACAAATGAAGTACCGAATTAACCATTTTATTTTTGTCTATTAATACAGCCTGGATTTCATCTGGAAAAAGTGACACGGTTATTAGGCGTGATTCCTTCTCTTGTCGAGTGTCTTTTAGTTAACAAGGTTTAAATATTTCTAGAGCTCCTGGGGACTTTGTACAGACTGCCAAGGTTAAGCTTTAAAATGAAGAACAATCAGTTCTCTGATTCTGCCAAGAGCAGTTCTTGGGAGGTGATTGGGGGTCAGCATGGCATATGAACAATTGTTGATCTAAAAGACAGCTAATGTTTATCCTTCACCCTGTGTCCCAGTCAGTGTTCTTAAGTTACTGATGTGGGGATTTTTCTATTTTTCATTCGTGAGACATAATTTACTTCGATTTTCGTGAGCAGTATTTGAATTTCCTCTGCCCAGGCTGGTGCCGACTAAATGTTAAATGATAAGAAAATTAATATTAAATGTCTCATATTTGGGCGCATTAAGGATGATCTGGGTGCCAAGATAGGGTGATTTGCTGTAGTGTATTGGTTTCCTATGAGGTTTTAACATCACCAGCAGCGTAGTGGCTTAAGCAATTCGGATGTATGGCCTTACACTCTTGTCAGTGAAATGCCCGACGCATGGATCCCTGGGCTAAAACCGAGGTGTCTCCAGGTTGTATGCCTTTCAGGAGGCACTAAGAATAAATTTCCTGCTCATTTGGGTTGGTAGAATTCAGTTCTTTGCATCTGTGGGAACAAGGTCCCCATTTTCTTAAGCTGAGGGCCGTTCCCAGCTTCTGCAAGTCACCACGTTCCTTCCTGCATCTTCAAAGCCAGCTGGAGTGTGGGTTTGAGCCCTCATGTGGAATCCCCCAGCCCTTCTGCCTCATCTGTCTCTGACCACAGCTGGAAAAGCTCCAGTTTTAAGGAAGCCTGTGATTACATTGGGTGTCCCAGGGAGTCAGGAATAGTCTCCCCTTCTGAAGGTTGGTGACCTTAAATCGCACCTGCTAAAAGTCTGATTTTCCATATGAGGTTCTGGGGTTCAGGCTGTGGACATCTGTGGATCAGTCATCCATCCTGTCTGCCATGTAAGTTGGATGCAGTTCTCTAACTAAACAATGAAATAATTTACAATTGGCAGCTTGAAAACTCAAGGTAAAAACGAATTTTTTTTAAAGAATATGTTTATTTAATTTAGAGAGGGGAGAGGGAGAGAAACATCAATGTGTGGTTGCCTCTCATGTGTCCCCCATTAGGGACCTGGCCTGCAACCCAGGCATGTGCCGCGACTAGGAATCGAACTGGCGACCCTGTAGTTTGCAGGCAGCACCTCAAGCCACAGCAGCCAGGACAAGGTAAAAATGTTTTAAAATGAATGTGTTCCCATCATTTGCTTAAATTTGTTAAATCAGGATAACAGAAACAAAACCAGCCTTTGACAGTTTTCTTTCTCCCCAAATCTGGTTATTTTATTTTTACTTTGTCTTTGTTTAATCTTTGGTTAAGATTCTTCACAATAGCAAAGACTGTATTTTGTTTTTCTGTAAATATTGACTGTGTCTACCCCCAAAGTGACAGCCAGCACAGTGGGACAGATAAAAATGGAAACCAAATTAAAATGGAGATACTGAATAGTTTAAGAGGCAAATGTTGCCTCTGTGCTGTCTCTCACCCCAAAACTTCAGTGTGATCCTAAGACAAGACTGGCACTATTGTCTACTGTCCTTTGTCATGCTCCAAAAAGCACTTGATTATCTTGGAAGGGCTTCAAAAGCAATTAAGAAAATCCCTTATGCGAAGTTACATTTCAGACAGGACAAATTAGACGTATGGGGAAATGTCCCGAGAAAGTGCTCGAGAAATAATGAGTCTGTGTACAATTTGTAATTGCTCCTGCAAAAAAATTTACAACATAAAAGAGTCTGTTAACCTGAGACTGGAAGCTCAGAGATGTATTTTTTTTTCCATTACAAATGCAAATGCTTTATGAAGTTGAGCCCAGAGCATTTTTAAATGTCCAAAATGTAATTCAAAACATTGTTTATTACATTTCTGTCTGGGCTCTTCAGAGTGCATCACAAGCTGCTTTGTAAAGGCAGATTTTTTTTTTTTTTTGAGCCCGCAGGTCCTCAGCCAAAACATGGCCCATTTGGCTCAGCTGTGTGGGGCAGGCGGTCCCAAAGGGCCCAGGGCCACAGGAGGATGGTGACGACTGTGATTGAAAAGACCTTTTAGTTAAGCGTGCCAGAGAGACCATTGCATCCAGTCTCTTCCTTAGGAATTAAAACATAGATGATCTTTAGTCTGCATAATCCCATCCCAGTGACCACAGAACAACGCAAGCGCCAAGAACAACCATAATGAGTTGGCAGGGACGGGAGTCCATGGTTTGAGTGCTGGTGGCTGGGGATACTCAGTCACAGGTGTCTTTAGATAGAGTATTTTCATCACAATGGTGGGAAATCCAAATACAGTTTCCCTCCCTCATGCGTGAACTGCTATTCCCTTCTGTGTAAAGTGATTTCAACACTTCCAAACTATTTTATCCTCAATAAAATAAAATTTGCCCAAACTTTAGAAGTATGGATGTGCCCATTGCCAACTTTTTCCCCTGTGATAAACATGAGCATGTGGAAGTTATTCTAGGGTTATATAATATTTATAGGCCACTTATTTGTGAAGGGTTTGAAGGTCTCTTAAATATGAACAGTTTCCAAATAACCTTGGGCTCATTTTTCATCTTGATCCAAATCCCATCGAAGCAAACCAATCACGAAGCCCTCTGAAAAGTCACCAGGTGCCCCGGGCTCAGAACCCAGCTGTGGAGAATGAACTGTTGGGTTCGGAACTGCCGGAAGCTTCGAGGAACTGAACCACAGGGACCGAGGCTCATTTAGAAATCAAAGTTGGTGCTTTGTTTCCAGAAGTCTTTTTGAGCCGAGGAAGGTAAACTCAGTCACTCTGAGGAGTTCGAATTGTGTAGACTTGCTTTTTATGCAATTCCTTTTGAGATGGTGCAGTGCAGTGATGTCTTTTCTGTTTAAAGAATAGGGAATAAGAACAAAGCTGATGAAAAACAAACATCGGGACATCCCTTGCCGCGGGGCACCTGTGATTTCTACATGGGTCTTCATTCACATTCTATTCCATGTTCACTCTCAGTGAGCTTGTCCCCAGTCCCACCCACAGGTCCATACGCCAAACCCTTGCCATTACTTCTCTTCCTTTGATCGACCTTCCTCTGATTAACAACCTGACCACATTCCTTTCTAACTCATCGATGTGGGTGTGTCCTTATGCTCCTCCAGAGTCAGCATTTGACATGACAATGCTGAAGTGCATTTCTAGGTGCCTGCCTTGGGTAACCATCTATGCTCAAAATAACCCTCTTGGGCAGTTATTCTTGTGCTCAAATTATAGATGGAGAAATGGTGATGATAAGCATGTTGTTTGTCTTACAGCTGGTGGGGGGGAGGAGTCAGGATAACGTGTGGCCCTCACTACTCACCTCTGCTGCTCACAGGTTCTCGTAGTGGGTGCTGGGCGAGCATCGGCTTCAAGTCCAGTAGACACAGGCCCGAATGCAGGTCCTGACATTTCACTGGCTGCTTCACCTTGGGCACATGGAGTACACTTCTCTGAGCTTTCGTTTCCTCTGCAGTAAAATAGGAATACTGATGAGAAGAAAGCTGACATAACCCCCATAAAATTAGTTCGTGGCCACAGTAGGTGCTTAAGAAAATGTAAAATGTTAGCTACCCCTTTCCCTCACTGTCTCCTCCTCAACTACATCATTTGCCAATGAAATGAGCTGATATCTGCGTGTTGATGGGGAATGTGGTTTAACAGGCTCCCGTACTCACGAGTTAGCTTCAGGCATCCTGACACTTAAGATTGATAAGACTTCGACACTTCAGTCCACCTAGGCAAGGCCCGTACCTTCTCTGAGGTTGTGACAAGTTATGTGTTCTTGGGCGTGCTTGCTTTTAACGTGGAACTTGTGTATTTCACTGTACGTGTGCTCATCAGTATGATCTTCAGGAAATGTGTTGAATGGAGAAATGGAGCGGAGCTGCAGCCACCTGCCTGTGGGTTTGCATCATCTCACGGAGAGCTAGGGGGCGGGGCTGGTGCTCCAAGAATAGCAATGACCCCTGGCAAATGCTTCGGAGGCTGTCACCGGCATAGTCCCGGGCCATGGGGCCAGCTGTTGCCAACTGCACGCTCTGGTGGGAGGTTCCTTGTGCAAGCTGGACCCTTTCAGGAACCACACAGGCTATTAATTTTCCACTGGCAAACATAACTGCAGATGGCTGTCTGCAAGGCTGGGTTACAGGATAAACATGACGGGGTATACGATTTCCGGGGATGAAATGGAAAAGTTTTAACTTTGCCGTTACACTTCTCACAATAGCCAGTGCACAGGCCTCGGCCAGCTGTCAGTTACACTTGTTTACACGTGGTAAGAAGGCTACGAAAAGGCCGTTGTGTTCCAGTACTTCTGCAAATGAGTCTGCATATTATTTTCAGCATCAGTTTGCACGAATCTTTCTCTACCCCTTTTTTCACCTGGCCGTATGTAAGTACGAGTCTGAATTCACAACCGTTTATTGAGTATCTACTATCTGTAAATTCCTGTGCACGTGGGGAATAGCGTGAAGAATGAAGAATGATTCTTGGCCTAAAGGATCTTGAAATCTAAGGAGCTAAGGAACACAAAAATGTTACACCAGCGTACTGATATTTTTAGAACTACAGCTTTTGAAAACGACCAGCTTGAAGAATCTCCCAGTGGCAAATGTGGGGCACCTTTAGCAATGACAATAATAGTAGAAATAGATTACTGTATTTTGCCATGTATAATGCGCTCCCATGTTTTTTAAAAAATATATTTTATTATGCCATTACAGTTGTGCCATTTCCCCCCTTCATTCCTCTCCACCCTGCATACCCTCTCCCACCCACATACCCCCCTTTAGTTCATGTCCATGTGTCATAAGTTCTTTAGATTCTACATTTCCCATACTATTCCTGCCCTCCCCCCATCTATTTTCTATCTACCGTCTATGCTACTTATTCTCTGTACCTTCTCCCTCCTTCTCCTCCCACTCCCCTGTTGCTAACCCTCCATGTGATCTCCATTTCTATGGTTCACTCCTGATTTAGCTGTCCTCTTAGTTTGCTTTTGTTTTAGGTGTGGTTGTTAATAACTGTGGGTTTGCTGTCCTTTCATTGTTCATCTTTTTTATCTTCTTTTTCTTAGCTAAGTCTCTTTAACATTTCATATAATAAGAGCTTGGTGATGATGAACTCCTTGAATTTGACCTTATCTGAGAAGCACTTTATCTGCCCTTCCATTCTAAATGAAAGCTTTGATGGATAGAGCAATCTTGGATGTAGGTCTTTGGATTTCATGACTTGGAATACCTCTTTCCAGCCCCTTCTTGCCTGTAAGGTCTCTTTTGAGAAATCTGCTGACAGTCTGATGGGAACTCCTTTGTAGGTGACTGTCCCCTTAGCTCTTGCTGCTTCTAGGATTCTCTCCTTCATTTTAATCTTGGCTAATATAATTATGTTGTGCCTTGGTGTGTTCCTTCTTGGGTCCAACTTCTTTGGGACTCTCTGAGCTTCCTGGACTTCTTGGAAGTCTATTTCCTTTGCCAGATTGGGGAAGTTCTCCTTTATTATTTGTTCAAATAAGTTTTTTACTTGTTGCTCTTCCTCTTCCCCCTTTGGCCCAAACTTTTAGGAAAAAATTATCTTAATTTTTAAATTAAATTTTAATTTATTTATATTTAAAAATAAAACTGATTATCATATTCCAGGGTATTATTTTGCATACAGATATCATTGCTTTCTAGAGTCACACTTCTAATGTATGAGCATAAATAAAAGTATTAAAAACAATCAGTTACAGAATTATTACTACCCATGTAAAATGCGTATCCTTATTTTTTCGCTCAAAAATTGGGGTGAAAAAGTGTCCATTACACATGGTAAAATACGGGATATGCAATAGATTAAATATATTTGACTCTATGCTCATATAAATAATTGAATAAACAAATCAGTGAGATGGGACAGTTCTTCCTTAAAGTAGAATTCTAGTTAGTAAATACAGCATGCTTGGTGGAAATAAAACCATCTGTCAGACACTATAGTGATAATTGTAGGCAATAGTCATTGATGGGTGCTAACATGAGCAAATGAAAGTATGATAAGAAAAGCATATTCACAGTGTCTCAAAGTGTCACGGCATGCAATGCTCATTATTACAAAGGAAAAGACAACTGTGCAGTGGACAAACCTTGCAGTGGACACCGTCTTGACCACGGGATCAAAGTCGACATCACATCAATGAGCCACGCTGACGCATGTGCCCTGACAGTGATACACTGAGTAGGAGGATGCGGCATCATTTCTGGGTCTTCTTACCCAAAAGGCGCAACCTCAGTCTAAGTCATGGCGGAAGTGTTCACACTTGCTAAGGTCAAGAAAAATAAAGACAGAAACTGTCCCAGATTGGAGGAGGCCAAGGAGACAGGAAGTCCACGTGCAATGTGGCATCCGGACCAGAAAAGACAGTTACCAAAATTTGAATCAGGTCTGCAGATTAAAGCATGTTATCAATACTAATTTACTGTTTTTAATAACTTTATGGCAGTCAAGTTGTTGACATTTGGGGAAGCTGGTTGAAGGGTATGCAGAAACTATATAATATTTTTCCAATTGCTTTGGAGAAATATTATAATTGAGTTATTTTTCTTTTAAGTTATTTTATGTTGGATTTCTCTCATTGGAAATAAAAAATGCCCTAAATGAATAAAATACACTTATTTTGTCTCATTTTCACATATAATGTCAGGCTTATTATCTTGGTAGATCATGAAACCAAGTCTTGGGTAGTTTAAATAATTTCCCCAAGATCACACAGTTAATGGCAGAGGCAGGATTTGAATCTATGTCCGATTGAGATAAAAATTTTAAGTATATTATGAAAATAGTCAACTGAATAAGTAATGTCTTATTTTAAAATTTAATGTATTTCCAAAAACTCTACTTTGTTCCAAAGAAGGCTTGCAGCAGACGACTTGAGCACTGGGTGCAGGTTAGGACAAATACAGGCAATTAGGAAATGTTTTTGTTTTTTTTTAAAAAACGTATTGATTATGCCATTACAGTTCTATTTCCCCCCTTCATTCCCCTCCACCCTGCACACCCCTCCCCCACCTTCCCTCCTTTAGTTTATGACCACATGTCTCAAGTTCTTTAGATTCTATATTTCCCATACTACTCTTGCCCTCCCCCCTATCTTTTTCTATCTACTGTCTATGCTACTTATTTTCTGTACCTTCTTCCCCCTTCTCCCCCCACTCCCCTGTTGCTAACCCTCCATGTGATCTTCATTTCTATAGTTCTGCTCCTGATCTAGCTGTCCTCTTAGTTTGCTTTTGTTTTAGGTGTGATTCTTAATAACTGTGAGTTTGCTGTCCTTTCACTGTTCATCTTTTTTTATCTTCTTTTTCTTAGATAAGTCCCTTTAACACGTCATGTAATAAGGGCTTGGTGATGATGAACTCCTTGAATTTGATCTTATCTGAGAAGCACTTTATCTGTCCTTCCATTCTAAATGAAAGCTTTGATGGATAGATCAATCTTGGATGTAGGTCTTTGGATTTCATGACTGGGAATACTTCTTTCCAGCCCCTTCTTGCCTGTAAGGTCTCTTTTGAGAAATCAGCTGACAGTCTGATGGGTACTCCTTTGTAAGTGGCTGTCCCCTTATCTCTTGCTGCTTCTAGGATTCTCTCCTTCATTTTAATCTTGGCTGATGTAATCATGATGTGCCTTGGTGTGTTCCTTCTTGGGTCCAACTTGTTTGGGACTCTCTGAGCTTTCTGGATTTCCTGGAAGTCTATTTCCTTTGCCAGATTGGGGAAGTTCTCCTTTATTATTTGTTCAAATAAGTTTTCCACTTGTTGCTCTTCCTCTTCCCCTTCTGGTACCCCTATAATTCGGATGTTGGAGCGTTTAAAGATGTCCTGGAGGTTCCTAAGCCTCTTCTCATTTTTTTGAATTTTTGTTTCTTCATTCTTTTCTGTTTGGTTGTTTGTTTCTTCCTTCTGGTCCACTCCCTTGATTTGAGTCCCAGTTTCCTTTCCATCCCTATTGGTTTCCTGTGCATTTCCCTTCATTTCAATTAGTTTAGCCTTCATATGTTCCTCTAATTTGTGGCTAAAATGAACCAGTTCTGTGAGCATCTTGATCACCAGTTTTTTGAACTGTGCATCTGAAAGGTTGGCTATTTCTTGGTCACTTAGAGTTATGGGCTCTGGGGCTCTGAGTTCTTCTTGAGCCATAATGTTTTGCTCTGTTCGTGCTTGTTATGTATGAGGAGTGGAGCCTTAGTTGTTCACCAGGATGGAGCCACCCAGGTTGCTGGGTTGTGACTTTGTATGTGGGGGTGGGGTCAGAGAGGGAGCAATAGTGGTCCCTTTTGCTGCTTCCCGCCACTGGGGCCTGCGAGGTCTGCCTAACTGCTCTCTCCTTTGCTGGTTTATCAGAATGTGTGACCCCGGTCAGCCTGCCTCCCGGCGCCTTCACTGGGTCTGCCCGTTGCAACCCCACACCTGGGGATTCACCAACCAACACCCTGCGCCTGGGTCGGTCTGGCCGAGTTTTCCTGCGCAACCCCGCTCCGCCAGCCGCTGTCTCCGCCCCTCTTACCAGTCTAGCTGAAGGGTTCCATGTTGTTGAACTTCAGTAGTTTAATTTTCTGTGTTATGGCTGTGTATTTGTTTTATTAATACTTTGTTATCTTTAAACTTGGTCGTGCGAGAAGGCAAAGTATTTCCACCTGTGCCTCCATCTTGGTGGAAGTCCTAGAAAATGTTTTGGTGCCTGTGTTTTACAAGCATGCGGTAGAGCTCCAATGCCGTGGTGTTGGAGGGCACGCCACTTCCCCTCAGTACGAACTTCCTCCAAAAAGCTACCATTTGACAGACTATGATCAAATAAACCAGATAATCGAGGCATTTTTCCCAATGGGATACATACTTGGCTTAAACACTTGATCGACGTTTTTTAAAAATGGGAGTAGTTTAAGGAAAAGCAAACAGTAGGGCATGTTAAAATATCCATTAACTAAACACCCCGAAAGGGTATAAAATGCCTCCAGCTGCCAAAAAACAATTAGGCTGCAAATATGCCTTCGGTTACCTCACCACACATTCCCCGAACATTTAGTTCTAATTAATTTTCTTCATTACACAACAATGCCTCTCCTAATTACACTAGAGAAATTCTATAAACCTACTAGCTATTCAGTGCCTTTATTGCACAAATTATTCTGGTAGGTCCCTATTATAAGCAAATCCTGACTCTCTAATTTATACATACCTTATCTTGGCAGACACGAGCTACTTAGTAAACCCTTGACAGCCAGCAAACTAATCCTGTATGTGACCATATTCCAAATCAGTGATTTCAGCGTGATGGAACATCAAGGCTGAATAATTTAAAACCTACCAAGGTAAAGGTGAGAAGTACAAGCACAAGAACCGTGTAGCATCTGAATTCATACACATGTTGCCAAGAGGCCAATGCAGAGGAACAAAATGTGCCCTGGCGTCTTGGAACTGGTAAGCGCAAAGGGCAGGTGGGGACAGTTGTCAGGCACCAGAAGCAATACAGCACATAAATATGAGGGACTGAAGAGTAGGCGGGGACCCCCGACCCATCACTGGAAAAATGAGGACATCAAGGCAGCCATGTGGGCTGGGACTGATGTAGGGACTCCCCAGGTGTCTGACCAGAGTGGCACAGCACAGTTGACTCGCCGACTACTCTTCGAGTAGCAGAACTCTAGCTTATTCATCTAATGTCATGAGGCAAGTTTCATGCGAAGAAACGAACAGTCACCTGTTCTCCACTGGTGACGTTTGTTAAGTTAGACCAAAGAGAGAGTTTGGGCCTGGTGAAGCCATTTTGGGCCTCATTCCCCAACCACATAGAAGTTTTGTGATCTTGATGCCCAGAGGTGTGGAGGGTGGCACATGGGAGAACCTGTACAAAGGCATCCTTAGTGTGTGAAGCTCAAAGCCAACTGATGCGTTTAGCAGCTTCGCTTTCGATGCCTGGAGCGTGCTAATCAACCAACCATTTCATCCCGGGCCTGGGGACCTGCTTCTAACTCTTTTTTATTTACTTTTTAATAGGAAATTTTTCTCATGACATTAGATAAAAAATAACCTAGAGTTTTTGCAACTCAAAGAGTGGTCTGTGAATCAGCAGCATCGACACCACTTGGGAGACCATTAGCTCCCAAACCTACTGAAGTGATTTGCATTTTAACGAGATCCCCAGGTAGTTCGTATGCACACTGAAGTTTAAATAGCACGGGTGTAGGGCAGTAGTCCTTCAATTTTAGCCTGCCTCGGATTCATCCAGAAGGTACTCCATCCCCAGAATTTCCAATTCCCTAGGTTTGGGTCGAGGCCGAGAATTGGCATCTCTGTCTTAGGAGGCTTCTGGCATACAGATTCTTCTCCTTGTCAAGTACTTGTGGGGTTTTGTAGGTTAAATTGCTGGAGGTTTTGGTAGCCACGAGCTCTACCAGAGTTACTGTTCATGCAGTGTGGATTTGTGAAGTCTTTTTAGGTGATTCTAGGAATTCTACATGTTTGAGGATTCCAATGAAAAGAGACTGTTAGCAGGTTCCTGGTCCCTACCCTCAAAATCTCATCCTAAATGAGTGGGTCCTGGAACAGGTCCAGAAATCTGCATGTTTGATACACATTCAGATGATTCTGAGACAGGTGGTTAATAGAAGCACTGTCCGAATCATTGCTCTAAATGCTGAACATCTCAGGGAAAGAGCTGACTCCTTGTTTTCTCAGCAGCAGAATTCCAGCACCCCACCCCCACCCCCTGCAGCAGCCAGCATGGCTCATCATTCAGCAATGGAAGCTGGCCCAGGTCATCTGTCCACTGGGTCTTCTCCTCATTGAAGCCCCAGTAGAATCTGCTCCTCCTTTCTTAACGATGTCTGGCCATCAGTGAGCACTCCAAATGCTGGGCTCTTTAATCCACTTCCCCATCTTAGAACTCCAATGAACCAGAGGCAGCCATCCATCTGGTTAATATGAGGACAAGCTGTTCGTTTGTGAATCAAAAAAGGTGTCAAAGTCTACAAACAACAAAAACCAGCAAGGAGCTGTGCAAAAGCAACATTTACCTCAATCTTTGCAAAGCAGGGTGAGGGGACAGGGGAATTCACTTGTTATAGTAGAAGAAGGAAATGTTTTTTTGGTGAAGGGAAGTGAACAGAGATTTAGGCAGCTCTCGGTACCCATGTGACTTGTCCCAGGTCCTCTTTAGATTTAGTATCTGTACCTGTAAAATAGGAAGATGATGGGACTCTTCTTCATTTTAGGGAAATTAGGAGATTCTGTTAAGCTCATGTGAGCCAAAGCACTTTGTAAAAAGCAACAGAAATATTTTCAATAGGTTCTATATATTTGTTGTACTTGTTTTATACATATAAATTACATATGTATACACTGTAAATTACATACATATACAGTGATGCAGACTCTGGCTCACAGTGTCCGAGGTGTTATGGCTGAGATGAGACATGTTCACATGGACTACTGAGTCACGGCCACTCTCTCCAGGGGAGAGAGCTCTGACCCTTGCCTCGATAGGCTTTTATTGGCTTTAATTTGCACTGGAATACAGGGTGTATATGGAAAGCTCATCAGTCATTGTCAGGCAGTAATGATCAAATAGATAAGATTCAAAGAACTTGGAGGGCCTATTTTGAGTCAGGCTCAAATAGCTAAAGGGTGGTAAAACTTTAGGGAAATAAACTCACTTCATGTTTAAACCCTTATCATTTACATTGAGGGTATTAGCAAAGCAGGTTTCACAGGATTTTAAGCATTCTTTCCTAGGCCTGATCACCCCAGGGAACCGCCTTTCCAGCACAGGGCTGCACCCACCACCAGCATTATTTCAGGCTTAAGTCAGCTAGGGGAAGTAAGGCAGCCAAGAGATTAGGAGACTTCTTGCAGACAGAATGAGGACTCAGGCTATGTCAAAGCCAAGGGACAAGGATCCATAACCTCCTTTCTCCATCCCCCCAAGTCCTTCCCTGAGGGCCCCCTCATGACAGTTCCTGTCTTAGGTCGTCTTTCCCTTGAGGAATCTTACCCATCACTGGCTAACTGGTCATGCACTGGGGGCCAGGCAGGGTAAAGTGGGCAGAGGCGGTGCTCCTGCCAGGGGGATAAGCTTTGTCTCCTTAGTGGCTTGGGGTCTCAAGGTCTCTCACTCAGCCTTAGCCATGGGGGGGTTACAGCTTCTGAAACCAGGCAGAGTGGTTCCCAACAATAGAGGGGATTTCTTTTTCATGCACATCTGACATGTTATGATTAGTATTTTCTAGCAAGCAGATTGTACGCTTTGATTATGTGGTAGCTTTGCTATTTTATAGTTTTCAAGTATGTGTTTTTTTTTTTTGGCTTCTAAAATCCACAGCAAAACAGATCATTCTGTCGTTCCCAACCTGTCTTAAGCTTAAGCATACATTGGAACGTATCATGAACTGAAAGTTGGCGTCCCCCTCAAACTCACACGTTAGATCGCCGGCCCCCAATGTGATGGTGTCTGGACATGGGCCTTTGGGAGGTAAATAGGTTTACATTGTGTGTCTTCAGGGTTGCCCCTCACGATGGGATTAGTGCCCTTCTAAGAAGAGGAGGAAAAAGAGCTTTCTCTTACCCCCATTTCTCTTCCTCCCTTCTTCTCTCCCTCTCTCTGCCCATGTGCACACAGCTGGGAAAGGTCACAGCGAGAAGACAGCCATCTACAAACCAGGAAGGGAGCCCTCACCAAGCTCTAAATCTGCTGGCCCCTTGGGTTTAGCCTTCTCTGACCCCAGAACTGTGTCAGCCACCCCAGTCTGTGATGTTCTATCGCAGCAGCCGAGTCCCTGGAGAGCTTGTTACCACAAAGATGGCTGAGTGCACCCCCAGAGCTTCTGATTCAGTGTGGGCCTGAGAATTTGCATTTTTGACAAGGTCACATTCTTCATGATGCGGGCTGTGGACTATATTTTGAGAACCATCACATTAAAAACAAAACCATCCTTGATTATAAAACATAAGCTTCATTTATTTAAAAAAGTTAATATTCTCCACCTCGAATTTCTACTCCTGGTCTCTAATCTAAAAGGAATCATATTCCAGATGTAGAGCTGAATCGAGGTAGTAGAAAATATACACTCAATGACCTTGGATGTACTTTTTTAACAACACTGGTCTAAGCACAATTTCTCCCTTTCCATGTCGTTGAAAAAATGTAAAACCTTCCAACTACCTAGAAGTTTATAGCCAAGCTGGGGAGACCCCATATACCCTATAAAACACTTTGTGAATAATTACTGAGCAAAATAAACTATAAATGCAAAACAGCATCGCCTAAAGTTCCCAGGTGAGAATGCTGACACATTCCTAAAAGGAGAAATTGAGAAGTAAATCCCCAAAGCTCAGAACATCTTTATCACTTCAGCTTTTTTACAGCCAGCTGGAGGCAAACCTCCTGACTTCGGTTCTGCCAGAGACAGTGTAAAACTTAGAGACACTTCCATTGCCCTGACCGTCCGTCCTGTGTCATTAGATAAAGTTTCCATGCTCTGTCTCTCAGAGCGTGATCCCTGGGCCACCTGTAGCAGAATTACCTGAGCAACCTGTTCAATGTACACGTGAAGAATGACCAGTGAAACAGAATCTGAGGACCACCGTCTTCCAACTCCTCACATAGCCAGCTCACCAGAGACATCTGTGTATTTAGTTTGGGCAGACACCTCCAGGAACCTCTTCCCAACCCCGCCCAACACACCTAACTATGGGGTTACCACGTTGGCCTGGACAGCTGCACAGGGCAGGCGTCTGTGAACCTGCAGCTGGAAGAGGAAGATTAGTTTTCATTTTGAGCCTCAGCTTCTGGGTAGATTTAAGGGCCTAGCAGATACTTGCTCCAGTCTGTGATAGGAGTCTCCCCTGTGCTCAGACATCTGGGACAGACAGATGGGACACAAGGGAAGAGAGACTTCTACACACACACACACACACACACACACACACACACACACACTTGGAGAGGATCTGGGTGTGCAGGTAGTGGGAAGAAACAGCCATGCTGCTGTGAGTTGGGTCCCAGGAAGCTCGACAGTTGAGGGTGAGAGGCAGACTTAATCTGGTTTGTTTTGTGAATGTGCCTCATGTCGAAAAGGAAAACTGCTTTGATTCGCCTGTGCTGCCTCCGAAGTGTGAATGCTACGAAAACAGAGTCCTGCGGTCCATTGTGAGTTTCAGTGGGATACGGTCCATCTTCTTTAACTCCATTGAGCAGTCGCTAATGATGAATTAATGCACAGCCAATGCACATACCTCTAAAAGCATCAATAAGTGCAAAGAAATCTAATTACACTGAATTAATCTCATGACACTTAATGAGTATATATTGGTGTAGAATTTTAGGTTATTAAATAAATGGAGCCACGCTACGCATTTGCTACCGGCCACGTTCACTCTTTTCCACACTAAAATATGTTCTATGATCTGATTTTTTAAGTAGCTACCTAGCTTCCTGATGTGTTGACGTCATCGTTGGTGATAGGACATAGTTTCATTTGCCAGCTCTCAACAAGACTTCTCTATATTATACCAGAGGCTTTCTCTAGCTCACAGGTGGCAAACACAAGGCCCTTGGGCTGAATCCGGCCCTCTGTCTTGTTTTACCTGGCTCAGCACCTTGTTTCTACCTGGCGGCAGCACTGAGCTTCTTGCCCCTCGTTAAGGAGTAGTTACATGTATACAGTCCTAAAGTTACATTCGGCCCTTTGAAGGCAACCACGAGGCAAATGAGTTTACTATCCCTGTTCTAGCTCTTTCCTAATAATGGTCAAGGGATAATGTTCTGATTACAGTGGTTGTTTCACTTCCCTCCCTCCGTTCTTATTTTTGTCTTTCAAGGCTTGCTGAAAGGAAATGCAACAACCCCAACCCCTTGGATTTCACTCATGAATTCATATGTTTGGCAAATATCAAGGGCACGGAAGTGACAGAGATATAACCCTGCCTCTCAGGGGTTTTATTCTGGCAGAACCCAAGGGCAACAGACAGATAAAGATAAACATGTAATTTAATACCAGGTAGTGGCAACAATCACTCAACGAGGCCTAGAATTATTACTCTTAATTGGAATAACATCTATCATAACACGAACGTACTTGTCAGCTAAGTCAGAGCGCGGGACATCAAGAACCCTCCCCACCAACCTACACACGCTCTTCTTGCTCAGTCACTGATGGTCTTGCTATTCCTCCTTGTATCTACCACACAAAGAGCCTATCTGAGTAGTAGCGTAATGCCTGATAATTTTAAAATCCGGTAGAGAAGGTTATGGCTCCTTTGTAAAGCGGATCATTTTATTCATAATGGTCTCACCTTTGGCTGGCTGCCCATTGTGCCTTTTCTTTATTTTTTTCAACCAATGAAAGCTTTAGATTGGCGTGGACAGTGTTGGGAGTCTCCTTTTTCTTTTCCAACTGTATGGAATTGCTATTTATTGCCTACTTCTGGGGTCAAGCAAATCAGTGAAAGAGGCCAATCAAAGCCTGTCCTTTAGAAGGTCCCAGCTCACTGAACGTGTGTTGTGGAAAAGTGGGACTTGAATATCTCAAAAAAAAGGGGCGGATCCCAATACCGACTCTTGTGTCAGACAATAGAGGAGGAAAAAGCTGTCTGGACAGTTGTTATGGTTCCTCATTGAATTTTCCGCTGTCTGTTCCTAGATGAGCTTCTAATTAACCCAAAGCTGGCTCCCACGAGGTCAATAAAAATCTGACCCTTTTGCAGAAGTAATTTTTAGAGCGACTTTCTGGTCATTTCAGAAAGCACTGAAGCATAAAAGCATTTTTGCCTTCCCAAGGGAGTTCTTTTCAGTGAGTGTCAAAGATGCAATCTCCACAATCCCTTCTCTGTTTCTAAGCATCAGAACTAAACAACTCAAAGAATTTTCCTATCATTTTCTTGCCATTCAAACCTAAGCAGGCTTACAGGGAACACTAATGAGAACTAGGATTGGCTCGTGTGGTCCCAGATGGCTTTTGCATCTTTTCACTACACAATTCCTTGGTAATCAGGGGAAGGTCATTTTGATTCTGATATAAGCAGTCCCTTGGACAGAGGAGAGTTGGAATGAAGGGAACCAGCAAGTAGTATGAATATTACATATGAAACTGTCCTTTCAAGGAAGGAGTTAGCGCATGTGAGTGGATGGGTCTGATCTCTCCAGAATCTGGGGCCTTAGTTGTGGCATGGTTAAGTTTTTGTGGGTTAAAATAAAAGGGGTGATGCGAGAGTCTTGTCTGAACAGCCACGGCAAGCTGGTACGCAGCCTGGGTGGCAGCAATGACTGGTTTCCTCACTGTTCGGGAGGCTGGAGGGAGATGTACGTGCTATCACGGTGGCTTTGCGGTAGGAGGCCTCTTCCGGGCTGGCAGGCAAAGCTTTCTCGCTCCGTTCTTACCCGGCCTTTTCTCTGTGCGTTTGCAAAGAGAGTGCTGTGATTTCTCTTCCTCTTCTTAGCAGGTCACCAGTCCTATTGGATTAGGGATTCACCCTGATGACCTCATATAAACTTGTGACCTTGTTCATCTTCTCCAAGGCCTTGTTTTCAGATGTAGTCACACAATGGGTTGTGGGGGCGCATCCATGTAGGAATCTGGGGGCGGGGCACAATTGAATCTAGAGCAGATGGCTTCTTTCTGAGGGACTCTGCGTGGGAAGTTTCTGGAAGAGGCCTTCCCAAGTGTGAACCGCCTCCCAGGCTCCATCACTGAAACCGGTGGGGAGGGAATGATCTCCTGGAATGAGACCTTAGAGAAGAGCCGACGGGGCCTCCGACCTGACCGGGCTGGTTGACTCAGAACCCGCGGTCCCCGATCGGGACCTCGTGGATACCTTCCAGTCCAGACACGTGCCTCGGGCGCCCAGACTCCAGCCTGGGGGCAGTCCGCAGGGTGATGCGGCTCGGTAGACTCCCCCAAGTTCTCTCCTGCAGGTTGAGTAAAGGTCGCCCTTTGCTTTGCTTTTAGCGTTAATCCCCCACCCGGCTACCCATGGTTCTGAACTCTGGATTTAATGCATAGCTGATGACCGGTTCTGTCCAGGATTTAGGAGCACTTCTGTGTGCTTTTTAGAAACGCGGGCAGGTCTGCAGTTTTTTCACCGGCCTCACTCTATAGCCGTCAAGTTTCCAGGCCTTCGGAGGGCAACAAGGGTGCCCTCTTTGCACACAAATGCTCTGCTGTCAGGGAGGTCAGTTCTCTTTTCTTTATTTTTAAAGAAGATTTCATTCATTTATTTATTTTTTAGAGAGGGGCAAGGGAGGGAGAGAGGGTGGCAAATACCAGTGTGCATTTGCCTCTTGAGCACCCCTGACTAGGGACCTGGCCCGCAACCCAGGCCGGTGCCCTGACTGGGAATCGAATCAGCAATTTCTTGGTTCGCAGGCTGGCGCTCAGTCCACTGAGCCACACCAGCTGGGCTGTTTGCTACTTCAGACTAGTTCAGGCTGCAGGTGCAACACAACGTATATAGTCACATCCCTGCTGTTGGCTCTTGAGGTTGTTGCTTCCCCTTTTTTGGATGTGGCTGTCAGCACACTTGTGTGTCCTACCAAATAAGAACCAAAATGTCTGTTTCTGGGACTTAGATATTTACAGTTGGTATCAAGGAAGTTTTTTTTTTTTTTAAATAAATATTTTATTTTTATTTTTCAAATTTTATTTATTTATTTTTAGACAGAGGGAGAGGGAAGGAGAAAGAGAGAAACATCGATGCGTGGTTGCCTCTCATGCACCCCCTACTGGGCACCTGGCCCAAAACCCAGGCATGTGCCCTGACTAGGAATCAAACCGGCGACCTTTTGGTTCTCAGGCCGGTGCCCAATCCACTGAGCCACACCAGCCAGGGCATATTTTTTGTCTGTTTGGTTTTTGACTACCTGGGAATTTTTTCTTATGTGGAGTGATAAATAAGCAGAAAGGCAGAGGACATTAAACCAACTCTAAGGAGCGGAAAGCACGTCTCTGCATCCCCGCCCTTTTACACCCCAACCTCTTTCATCTCTGGGCCCTTCCATCAATTCTTCACACATCTTTTTTGGGGGGAGAAAGTAGATTGGATCACTTTTTTTTTTTAAGATTTTATTTATTTATCTTTAGAGGGGAAGGGAAGGAGAGAGGGAGGAAAGTGATCACTTTTATTCTGAGGAAATTATAAGTTTTTAAAATACTTGTAAGTATAATACAAAGAGGTCCCTTTCCTTTTTAAAAAAAATATTTTATTTATTTATTTTTAGAGAGAAGGGAAATGAGGGAGAGAAAGTGAGGGAGAGAAACATCAATGCATGACTGCCTCTCATACGCCCCCTACTGGGGACCTGGCCTGCAACCCAGGCATGTGCCCTGACTGGGAATCGAACCGGCAACCCTCTGCTTCACAGGCCTGTGCTCAATCCACTGAGCCACACCAGCCAAGGCAAGAGGTCCCTTTTCAAAAGACTTTATTATTTCTTTCAGAGCAATTTTAGACTCGCGGCAAGATGGAGGGACATTTCCCATATCCACCCTGCTCCCACACAGGCCTCGCTGCCCCATTATCGAGACCCCCCACCAGAGTGGGACATGGTCGCACTGATGAACCTGTATTGACACATCATAGTGACCCAAAGCCCGTAGTTTCATCAGGGTTCACTCTTGCTGCTCTACATCCTGTGGGTTCCCACAAATGTATAATGACTGTGTGCATCATTATAGTACCATACAGCGCGTTTTCACGGCCCTAAAAATCTTCTGCGCTCCGCTTATTCATTCCTCCCTCCTCCCAATCCTGGGCAACTGCTGATCTTTTTACTGTCTCCATGGTTTTCTTTTTCCAGAACGTCCTATAGTTGGAATCACACAACTGGGATCATTTTTAAGAACAGGGCACCAAAGGCTGGAAACTGAGTGAGGTTGGGCTCTTCCAACTGTGAGTTTTCCCCTTAATGTGTCCCAAATATCAGCATTGTTAGGTTTTTCCTCTGGGGCTGGTTAGAGTCTTTTGTTATGTTTGGCCCAGAGGGTCGAATTTGGGGTGTCAGTATTCTGGGCTCAGGTCGGGGAGGGAGGCTGGGCGGGGGTCTCACGTTTGGGTGGGTGGACTGTTTCTGCATTCTTCTGGTTTGGGTACATGATCCCTGCCTTGGCCCTGAACTGTCCTCACAGGCCCTCTGGGCAGAGCCTACCTGCTTAGGGACAGGCTCAGCCAGCCCCCAGGCTCTGAGCACCGTCCTCAGTCAGGGTCCCCGGGGTATAGAAGGGTACAAACTCCTCTGTATTTTGGGTTCTGATGTCAAAACCGGCTGCTTCTTGGACGTCACTGCCGCCAGTGTAAGATTCTCTGTCCCCGCAGCTGCTAAATCAAAGACCCCTTGGTCTAGAGCCCCAAGTTTTATTTTCATTTCTCTCTCCTCTTCTTCGTCCTTTGAAAATTATGCCTTTTTAAATCATCCTTTTAGATTGGATATGGTGAGGTTTGGGGAGAGAGAGGAGATCATGCATGTGTTCTATTTTCTGAATTTTATTAAAAGTTTCCTAACAGTTTCTTTGTGCTGTGTTTTGGTGTTCATGTAGGTGAGGCATACGGCTGATTAAGGAGCCCTGCTGGTTTATCTCCCCGCCTCGTTCTCTCAATTGCGGGCTCTGGGGGGAGACAGATTGCCGCTCCAACAAGGACTCTGCCAGTTGCTACCTTTCTCACTCTGGGAGAGTCACTTCCTCTCTCCAACTCTCAATTTCCTTACTTTACAATGAAGATGAAAAGGGTACTTGCCTCTCAGGAATGTGTTCGGGATTAACTGAAACAAGAGGTTTAATGAGTTACCGCCTGCCCAGGGCATAGTAGGTGCTCAGGAAATGGCTGCCTTTTAGCCTTGTGCTGATCCGCAGGTCAGTTTGACATGTGAGCACAAAGTGGTCAAAGGAGAGCTATGATGTTTTCAGGAGTTGAGTCTGTTTCTGAAATGCCGAAGTCTGTAAGAGATAATCTTTAGGGCTCACCTAGATGGGCAACTCTTGACCTTCGAAGTGCGGTGACCTAGTCCACAGGCGACCCCTCAGCCATTCATTGGCTCATTCTCTCCTTCACCAGAAAGTGCCCAGTATGTGGAAGATTTTAAAGGAAATATCCATCCTTCCGGTGAATCATTAAATACTTCACAATGCCTCGCAGAAAGGGACATCGTTTTACAAGAAAACAATGGAATTAGGAAACTATACTCAATATTATCTAATATCCAGTATAAATTACAATTGCTTTGTCATAACATCTTTTTCCCTCAATGGTTGCTCAGTTTATTGATTTGGTTTCTAAATGTGGTCTGTTTTATTTATTTTTTTTAATTCTTAGATCTCTATGTTCTCTTAGCTCCATTTTCCCCTACCCCAGCTTCTCACTTTCCTTCTTCCCGCATTTCTTTGCTTGTTGAAGACACAAGGCCACTGTCCCACAGAAAGTGCATGTCCTGGGTCCGGGCAGGGCCTCATCCTGGTGCACGTGGAGGCGCTCCTCCAGCCCTAGGGTTCTGTGCGGTCCAGAAGGTGGAGCTGGGATCAGATTAGTGCCCATGCCAATTTAGTTTTTTGGAAGAATAGGCCACAGTAGTGCTATGTAAGTTATATCTTTTTATCATTCATATGATGCTATGTGATGTTTCCTGTTTACCATTTAGTGATGCTAATATTGATTAGTGGGGTCAGGTGGTGTATAGTCTCCCATCAACATTTTATTTCATTTTTTACCCTGACGCCAGGACTTGTTGAAGCCGTAACCCCTGGTACCTGTGAACGTGACCTTATTTGGAAAGGGTCATGACTGGTACACTCAGGTTAAGGTGAGGTCACTGAGGAGGCCTCAGTCCAAAGAGACTGGAGTCCTGTACAAAGATGGAGGATCCATGTGGAGTCAGAGATACAGGGCGAAGGCCACACGATGACAAAGACAGAGACAGAGTGATGCAGCTGCCAGCCGGAGAGTGCCAAGGAGCTGTGTGGCCACCAGCAGAAGGGAGGAAGGGGTAAGGCAGAGTTGTCCCCAGCACGCACGTCAGCAGGAGCGCAACCCTGCCGACATCCTCACCCCAGACTTCCAGCCCCCAGAACTGTGAGAGGACACATTTCTGATGTCCCTCGCACCCAGGGCACCCAGGGTGTGTTACATCCCGTCCTTGCGAGCAAGAAGGGTCGGAGACTGCTGGGTAGTCAGAGGTGTTTTATTGGCCAAAGTTTCAAAGTTTTACCTGCGCAGGGGCGAACTCTCGGGGTGCCTCCGGAGACACACGAGTGCCAGAATGGCTGCAAATGAGAGTCGCGCCTGGCGCTTACAGGCTAGGATTCTTATAGAGGCGAGCAAGCAAGCAACTTCCAGAAGCAGAAGGTGGCAGTTAGCTGTTGGCTCAGGGGCTATACTAAGGTGCGTGATCTGACCAAGGACTGGTTACTAGAGCTCATGGACAGCTTGTGATAGTATGGCTGATTGGCTCTTAAACCTCATGCTGTGGTTGTGGTCTTTTTACCCCTCCCCCCCCTTGGCGTTCCAGGAGCTGACTTAACACAATCAGCTCTGTACCTCCTTTAAGTGCACCCTGTCCTTACGGTCAAGCGAGCAGCTAAAATTGAGAACAATCACTTCCTCATTTCCCTGGCTCCTTCAGGTGTGGTCTTTGCCACAGCAGCCCAGGAAGCGAACACAAGGACGGCTGCCTGGATTGGGTTATTTCATTAAAAAGGTTGCGAGATGATGGATGTAAAATTTTTTCCTTTCTTCTGAATTTGGTAGCTGGGATTCTTTTAGATAGAAGGACTTCCTTTCCTTCACTAAGGGTATTTGTACTGCCTTGAAATATATTCACCCAGGAAAGGTGTAATATATGCATTTTTTTTTAAATGATCAAATTTCAGAGTAACGAGTCGGTCCTCTAGCAAACTTCATTGTTGTCAGTGAGTTTATTTCATTCTCCTTTTCCTTTTGAATGTATTGCATACTTAAGAAGAGAGCTTATTTAAAGAAAAGGTCATTAGCAAATTATTCTGGGCCTCTGGGCTTTCTCCTCACTGGGAGTGGATCACAGGATTGATATCTTGCTCTAGAGTAAAATGTTCACCAAGACAAAGGACCTTGTTAGGAGATCTGAGATCAGATAATCTTGTGTTGACCCGTGAGAGTCTGTCTGAGCTCAAAAAGGATCAAAGTTGAGTTTGGTTTAGATAATTCTCTGAATACCAGTATAATATTGAGTATGATGACATTACTGTTTATATTTCAGTTTGATGAATCTTGTATCTCCTCAGAACTGCCACCATTTATTTCCTGGGGAAAAAAATGAAACTTAGATACGATCTCAGAATTTCTTTCCTTCGCACTATTACAGGTTCTGAATGGAACTTCTCTTTTTCTGGGGCAGGCAAGCAGGACCCAATGGAGGTTTGTGTTTATACTGACCTTGTCTTCAAAAGTAAAAAATTTGGTATGGGATTTAGTGCCTTTGAGGGAAAAGAATAGACCACTTTACACTGGAAATGTCTTGGGAAAACCAATTTCTTGGTCTGATCTATGGCTCGCCACTAAATTCAAACTCATCCAGGCTAAGACCTTCCTTGTCTAACATCATTAAATTCCCAAAACACTCTGTGTAATGTTTTCATAAAGTGGGTGCTTCATAAAAACATAAATATAACCAGAATTTGGTGCAATGAAAGTTCCTCAACAGATCAGTATACTTGAGACAAACGTACAGCCTTGAACGTTGTGTGGGAAGACGGGACAAATCCAGTTACCTTAATGATGCCATTTTACCTGTATACGGAGCCATGTGGAAGTGCATTGGGAAAGCTGTGTATAACACAGACCGGGTGATGGTGTAACATAGTATTGCGTTGCACAAAGAAAAATGGTCGGCAGCACCTCCATGTGAATGAAAAGAAACCGGGAAGAGTCTGTGCATAATGGGCGGAGTCAGGATGCAGTGAAGCAGATGAGGCAGGTTGGCGGGGGCTGTGTGTCATTGGCCACCCCCCCCCCCACCCCGAGTAATGGTGCAGTAACTGGAAGACACAGTGGATCTACCAAAACAAAATAAAACAAAACAAAACACGCAGGACAGAAGCTCACACAACAAATAATGAGGGACCGAGCGCTGAGCTTCCCGTGGGGACTGGTCTTTGGAAGAACCTGGAGTGCAGAGTAGAGACGGGCTAAGTGGAAGGGCGTCTCGGGTCGAGCCCTAACCCATCTGCCGCGTCCTCCGCAGCGAAGACACAGAGGACGGTGTGGGCGTGTTTTCGGCAGCGCTAGGGGCCCGCACGGGAAACACTCCAGGGCCGGGCAGGGACCCTGCGGTGGACAGGGGCTGGCAGCCGCCGGAGGGCCATAAACGTGGCAAAACCAGTTCGGAGCCATCGTGTGGCCATTCACCCTCGGCCGCCCGGTCACTGGGGTGGCTCAGAGGGGAAGGGGAGTGATCAATGTGCCCGACAGGTAGCAAGGGAGGAAGTAAAATGGCCACAGGTGGTGCTGGCCAGGCTGTCTGACCCTCCAGGCCTGCCCTTGACCTTCATGCTGGAGAGTTTGCATCCCTCCTAGTCACAAAGTCGAGATCACATCCGGAGGCCTTCTGGCTTCAACCCTTTGCTCACCCCAAACTCAAACGCACCAGGCGCTTACAACCCGCGTCATTTATTTACAACGCCGGCCTTCCTGCCACGCTTCAGCTGGTGCGCTGTGTCAGGAACTTGGCTAAGACCTTTCCGAGCAAGTACAAGTTCACACACGAGAAGGTAGGGACCGTACCCTGGAAGAGAGAAGAAAACAGAGGCATTCTGTTTTAGGTACAACGTCTCCATTCTGTCCAGCTCACCGCGATGGGGAAGTTTTCCTTTTCACTCTCCGGCGAGGCGCAGGGTTCCTGCCACCCTTCAGAGGCCGCCTACCCGGGAAGACCTCTGGGCTTAGCTTGCCACCCTGGACTTGGGCGGTGCAGGCACAGGTGGCAAAAATGTAATGGGGCAGAGACAATAAATGAGAGTGGAAAGTAAAAGGTGTCTCTCCCCGCCCCACGCAGGAAGGCAGTGGGGTGGGAAGCCAGGTAGGGGCGCTGTGGCCGGGAAGTGACTGATGTCACCATTAGGCCTGCGAGTCAGGCAGGCGTGCTATCCAGCTGCCTCCTAAGGACCTTTTTTCCTCTTCATTTCTTCGCTATTTCATAAGAAAGCTCAGCATGGAATGGAACGCCAAGTCCAGGCACTGATTTGAATGGAAGCTTTATTATGAGTGATATTTGTGCTTTTTAAAATTAGGTGTTTTTTTTTTCCATGTATTGCCTTGTGTTATAAATGATTTATATGTATGAGAAGGACGTGTCCCCCCGGCAACCTTCCACCTTCTTTGGAAAACAGCTGCATTATGTCTTTTGACCACAGGAGGGCAGTGGTGTCACATGTAAAAGATGCCTGCCTTCTGCTCTCTGAACAGATGGCACATTTGTCAGACTTCATTGGATGTATTTTTCCCTTATTGAAGCACAAGGGAGTTTCACATTTGCAGGTAGAACGGGGGAAGATAGTTAAAATTTTATACCGTATTTTTATCTCTTTGTTTATGCTGATAAAGGTGGCAAAGGTAGTTGACTTATCCTCGTTTTTGTTCTTTTGAGGGACGGGCCTGCTAACAAGCTGGGGCGAGCACGGGTTACCACCGTGAGACCCTGGCAGAGGATGTTCTGTTGACTTTGCATTTAATTGGAAATGTCACAAAGATAATGCATAAGCCCATCCTTCCTCCAAATCCTCAATACCCTGAGATATGACTTAAATCCTACTGTTGCCATCAGGAAAATTTTGCATTTAATCTTCCTCTCTGCTCTTGAGGAAGCAGAATTCAGGGAGCTTCCTCTGAAGATGGAACCGTGTGACCTTTCCTGAAACCCCACGACCCCAGGATCTCTGAAAGGTCTTTTGCACAGGTAGTCCTGTGTCCCGTGGCCCCCACAGAGGCAGGAGTTCTGAATTCAGAGCGAATCAGCGGACTCTTCTAAAGACGGGATAACGTTGAGGGTTGGGCACCAGGGTGGAGAGTTCTAGCATCTGTCCTGCGAGCAGACTTGGTTTGTCACGCGGCACTGGCCCAGCATTTAATATATATATATGTATATTTAAATTAGTTGCCAACACGAAAATGCAAAGAATTCTTATTAAAGATCCCGCTTTCTTGCTTTTTTTGAAACGCTAGACCGTGAGGTGTGGCTGGTCTCTCCGGTGCCCCACTCACCCACCCGCATTTGGGGACCACCCCAGTGACAATTGACGGCAACCACTCACGTTCTCTGTGCCTTCGCACGGACAGGACCGCCTGGGTTTCTCTTTCTGCTTCCCCAACACTAAGGAAGGTGCCCATTGAAATCACGTTTGCACAGTTTTGTTACAGTAAAGAGGGAAAGGAGAACTTAATGCCCGTATCGGCTGTCTCAAGGCAGAAAAACAAAAATTACAGCCAGGGAGCCCCGTGTGTGAAATGAGCCTGAGTGTTGCACTCAGAAGCTGCCGGGTCTCCCCAGCACCTGGAATTCCGCACCTGGGAGGGCTCCGCCTTGGAGGTGGGCGGGCCTGGGAGTGAGTGAGGCGACTGGGTTTGCGGCTGCGGGGCCGGCCTAGTCACCAGCACCCCGGCAACTTACAGATCCACTGCCTAACCGGCTGGGGGTGCAGAAAATTTTAAGGGGAAGGGACGGAGAAGAGGAAAGCCCTTCGGGTGGGGGCTCTGACCCCTCGCCGGTTCTCCAGCCTGGCTAAGGCGGCTGCGCTCCGCGCCCCCCCCTCCCCCCAGAGGCTGGAGGACCAGACAGGAAATTCGTTCTTGCTCTGCTGGTACCGCGGCAAAACGCCCAAAGCAAACAGCAGGAGAAATTTGCTTTAGTGGAAACAAACTCACAACTTTGCTCTTTCAAAGCCTCTGTTTACAAGTGGAAGCCGAGGCTCAGGCGGGCTTCAGAAGCTCACCTCCAGACGTGCCGCCCGCGGGCCTATTGCCAGTCGGCGCTGCGGCGCGGGCAGGTCGGGGTCAGGGGTCACCGGCAGGGGGCGGCTCGGGTGGAGAACGAGCCCTTCATCCCCTGGGGAGCCCGGACTGCTCACCCAGGGGCTCCCAGGGCCCAATCTGGGAAACACAGAGAGCAGAAAAGCAATTCTTAGCACCTGCTAGAGTTGAGCCTCACCTGTAGGCTGTGAAGTGGGAATTGACGGGTGCTGGCCTTAGGTAACTGCAGCCTGAACCGAGGTGCTGAAACGCTCTGCTCAACGAAGAGAAGCCACCCAAGGTCCCTCCAAGGGGTGGTGAGTGCCTTGTCCCCTGAACCGTATTCCATGCTATAACTGGATTGGGTGTATCTGTTAGCGTGAAATAAAATAACTGTGACAAGAGTGTCTGGAATAAAAATATGTAGGCCAAAGGTGGGCTTTGACCAGTTTTAAAAACCAGTAGCGAAGATCTGATGTAACTTTGTATTCCAACGGAACATTTCCTGTGGCGTGAGCTGTCTAATAGGGAAGAGGAGACCCAGAGGCACCTGGGAACCCTAGGGTTTGGGCAAGTGCCTGGCTTCTTCAGCCTTGAGGAGCTGGAGGGGACAATGTCTCTGAGGTGGTGTAATACCGCCTGCAAGCCCAGAGGTTCAGGAGGCAGCCACGTCTGGTGTTGAGTCCTGGCTGGGATGCTTCTTAGCAGTGGAACTTTGGGCGAGTCACATTCCTTCTTTACCCCGTTGTTTCCTGGTTGCTGGGAAGCAGGTGGAGTGAGGTTCAGCACCCAAGGTTCCCCAGGAGGTAGGCGGCCGGGGTGACATACAAATAATAGTGTCGGATGTCCGAGCTCTGGCACTGTCCGCCGTATACAGTGCCGCTGAGCAAGAACACGTCTCCCCCACTGCACCCTCCCCAGCATTTCCTTCCCTCTCAGATTTTTACAGCCAGAGCATTCCCTTCTGGAACCTTCCACTTTCCGTCCGTTCAGTCTTTTCAGTTTTTTTGTAATCCCGTCCTGATTTTTTCAATTGGAATCTTTGACTCTTCCCAACCGTAATTTCAGGCGTAAGTTCATGCCTTTTTTTTTTTAAGGCCATCCCTAATTTCTGTAACACCCATTGGGTGGCCTTCTCCCTCCTGCATTTCTTGAAACTATTCATTTGTAGGCTGTGCCTTGTGGTGCTCAGCGGACACATATACGTTTGGAAAATGAGTGCTTGTTTAACTGGAGTTTTATGCAAACGTGCTTTATAAATCTGTCGAAAGATGCTATAGCATGCAGGGTTTCTCGAACTATTTGGACCTAGGAATTTAGAAGGTCCTCCCTTCCTTCCTTCATTTCTTTTCTTTTCTTTCTTCTCTTCTCTTTTTGTGTTTTATGGGGCCAGAATGTCAAGATACCTGTGTTAGAGGCTATAGCTCTGATCTTTACAGTTGAGGTCTTCGCCTACTGGGAACTTATAGTTTGCATCTGGAACTGTGCTCTTAATCTCTCACCTGGTAACCAAATCCCCGTCTTTTTTTCCTTTTAATTTTATGTTTCAATTACAGTTTACATGCAATATTGTTTTGCATTAGTTTCAGGTATATTGCTTAGTGGTTAGACAGTCATATACTTTACGACACAGTGCTCCCCCCAATATTTCCAGTGCGCTCCTGACACCATACACAGTTGTCCAGTATTAGTGACTCTGTCCCCTGTGCTGTACTTTACATCCCAGGACGACTTTGTACTTCCTAATCCTGTCGCCTTTTCCACCCAGCTTCCCAGTCCCCCCTCCGGCACCCATCAGTCTTTTCTATCTACCAGTCTATTTCTATTTTGTTTGCTCATTTCCAAGTCCCCATCTCATAAACCGTTCAGAAAGGTCATCTCTGCTTTGGTCTCCTGACGGTCATCCCAATTCCCGGGGCCTTATTTGTCATTCCGAGACCTGGCGTGCTACTTTGTCCCCAAACCTTTCCCCTCATGACACCCCTTTTCTCTCCCCACCTGTTTTCTCCCAGGAAGTCTTTCCCGGGGGCGGGGGGGGGCCTGTTTGGGTATCCGGTCTCCATTGTTGATCCTGTGTCTCTCTCATCGGTCCTAGCTCTTTGCCAAGTATTTGGTATGATACAGTTTGTTGAAGAATTCATGCTCTGGGGTCAGACACACTAAAAAAACCCCAAAAACTGGAGTTCAAATTTCAGTCCCAACATCTAAGAATTTTAAACTCTTGGGTAAATTATTTAACTGTGGGCCTCCATTTGTCTTAAGGGTAAAGCAGGAGTAACTCCCTCCTCCAGCTCTGATGACAATTAAGTGAGATTCTGCCTGCGAAGTTCTTCTCGTAGCACCTGCTGTCCAATGGGAACTGTTAGCAGGTCCAAGCCCCAGGGTCTGCTTTGATCGATTTACTTCAGAGTTAGTGTCACAGACTTAGCGCTTGACTTTGTTGTGACATAGTTATAGCTCCCTACACTGCGTTTGGACTTAATTAAAAAAAATTATGGCTAATTCTAAACATACCATAAGGATAGAGGATAATAGCATAGATGTCCTGGTGCTTGTCACTGGATTGGGTCTTCCGTGCTAGTCCTTTCTTCTGTCCTAACATTGAATCGTACTCCGCTCCCTGCTCAGGAGACACCACACAGGCCGTGACGGGCACCAGCCACCCACCGTGTGGGAGGCATGGCCTCTTTGGGAGGGTGGGGCCCACCGAAAAGTCTCTCTTCCCTTTTTTTCTGAGGGATGGGGAATGGAAAAGGAGCCATCTGTGGGTTTGTTTTCTGTGGGACACACTTCATCGTCCAAAGATAAACTCTGCTGCCTTCCTTGTCAGTCCTTCAAGGGCTTGAACCGTGTTTGATTCGTTCTTCCACCCCCAGGCTCTGGCTGGGCCTGGTACAGAACTATGCTGGAATCCACGACTTCCCATTTTTCACTAAGGTTCTCTGAGAACTGCTTTCTGGGGTCAGAGTCGAGTTCCAGGTCTCCACCTTTGGGCGTTAAAGCTGCAGATGAGAGAAGACCGACCTCAGAGCTAAACCTCAATCTCTCTCTCTATTTTATTTATTTCTTTCTTTCTGCGGAGTGATTGATATCCAGAGACACAGTGTATTGGCCCCTCTCTTAAGATGTTGACACAGTAACAACTGCATGCAGGGGAGACCAGTTCCTACCCTTGGTACCGTGGCATCAGACGGTGTCCCCAGGAACAGATGTTTTCTGCCGAAATTCCTCCTGATGGCACTGGAGCCTTACATATCATCGCCAGCCGGGTCTTGCACATTCCAAATCCTATTATCTAGGTTAGCTCATCTGTATTCAAAAGATCAATGTTGCATTATTACAAAGATCCTTTCAAGTGTAAAAAGGATGGCACTTCATTACAGAAAGTAAAAGAAGCTAATCAAACTTTCTTGGCGAAATCATTGACTTTTTTAAGTAAAGGGCAAATTTGAGAATTTGAAAGTCCGAGATGCGAGAGAACTGCTGGTTCGGATGGCGAGCCTCTGGTCGTGAGTCTTGGACAAAACCTGAAGGAGAAAGAGGCGTTTTTTCTGAGCGTCTGGGTGCTTGAGGCTCTTTTCATTGCTTCTGCCATTGTTTTGTGTGGCTGGGCGGGGGCGGGGGTGGGGAATGATCCCTGGTGGGTCAGGGATCCCTGGCCGGACTCAGAGAGACCGTCCAGGATGCACAGAATATGGGCAACACTTGTTTTGACCTCCCTAGCAACGCTTGTTAGGAACACTGAGGCGCGTGTTATTTATTCGTTGTCTGAACTGTCATTTCAGCCAAGAGTTCTTGCTGCTCGTTGTCACCGGGAGGGCTGCCTGCCACAGGCAGCCTGTGTCAGGGAGCGCTGTGGGAATGACACCTGTGGAAGGGAGGGGCCCTGAGAGAAGCCGGTCCACAGTGGGTGCCCTGGGCCAGCGGCTCAGGGCTCAGGGGCTCTGGGACCAGATGGACTTGCAGAGCTCTCTGCCCGGAGGCTGCGGGAGCTGCCTGCTGGTCATTGTACGGTCAGCCGGCAGCCCAGGGAAAGGCGCGTGATTGAAGGGAGCCAGTGGTCTTGGCGGGGCAGCCCCCTCAGCAGCCTGGGAAAAAGTCCTTTTATTTCTGAAAGTGGGACCAGGGCAGCGAGGGTAGGAACAGGGTGCCTACCACTGCAAACCTTGTAGAGGAACATGTTCATTGGCCACTTCGCGTCCAGGACTGTGAGTCCCAGTCCTTCCCTTTAGGTGTTTCTGATTGGCACCTCTGGCTGAGATTTGTGGGTTATTCTGATGAGCCAGGCACACTTCCAAACACTCTACTTAGATTCTCTAATGTAACCCACTAAGCCATGTGAGATAGCCAGAGCTCTTACTTTCCTTTTACAGACAGGGAAACTGAGGCTCGTGGTGGTAAAGTCGGGGCAGGCTTTTCCCAAGGTCCTGGTCACCTGCCTCTAAAATTTGCCCTTTTGGTGAGATTCCAGCCATTCTTCAACTTCTTGCAGCTTATGTCTGAGAATGTAAAAAAAAAAAAAAAATCCCATCTATCTTTTTATATTCCTTGTGTGGTGAAATGATGATATTTCAGACATATTGTGTGGAATAAAAATATTTTAAAAATGGATTTCACTTGTTCTTATGTTTTAATGTGGCCACTAGAAAATTTTAAAGTGATTTCGTGCCTTGTATTTGCAGCTTCCATCTTATTTTTACCGGGCGGAGTTGCCTTAAGGGGTGTCTGAGAGTCTTCAGATGAAGACGTGTTTTGCTCTTAAATTCAGAGAAAATTCTATTTATTTTGTTGTTGGGACCAGGCTTCTTTAAACATGCTTGATTTAATTTGTACTTATTAATAGGAATGTTACCCACCAAATAGCCACTTGTTGGTTGTTTAGGGCTGTTGAAAACTAGTTAGAGGCAGTCTGAGTGGGATGAATTAAAGTTCCATCATGGTAGGGGAACAAAGTCATCAACTTGAAATTAATCAACGGGTTTCAAATCACCAGGGAGAGATGGTTCACCTGCAGCCTTACAGTTTCAACATGTAAATTGCTGTTTAGAGGAGAGCCAGTAAAACCAATCCAACCCTTCTGCCTTCTGAAATTAAAAGCAATTTATTTATTTTGTGGGCCAATTCTGAAAAGCACTCAAACGTCCGGCTCCTTCACCCTGACACCCTGCCTAGTGTTGCCTGTGGTTGGGACTTCCTAGTTGAGAGGTGGGGAAATTCGGTTGCCTTGGTGTCCTACAATATTTGGAAGAGATCCCTGGAATTGCAGTTGGGGAGCCCATCTGCCCGCACCTGATACATTTTATTTCAAATGAGTCAGAAACCCCAAAGTTACACTTGGCCAAAGTCTCACAGAGCGTGTGGACGGAAGCCGTATGCATCGTCCCGAAGCACACCAGACTTGGCCCCCAAACAGGACGCAGGTTTTCCAATCTGGTCCTGGAATTTGCCAGGAGGCAGGAGGACCACAAGCATGTGTGGGAAGCATCTGGCTTTTGTCCCAACTTCTGTGGTTAGTGAAGCTTGTCTGATCTGGAACTGGGTATAAACACAGCTGGTGGATTCGAAAGATACCGTATCACCTTCAAGGGTCATTTGGTCCAAGCCCCTGCAGAAAACACCTTTACGAATAGCTGTTTAACCAACTGCCCGACTTTTCCATAACCCCTCAGGAATGGAGAAAGATCCAGAGATCATTTGTAAATATATATGAGGTCTGTCTGGAAAAAGCTCAACCATTGTTATATAACAAGAATGGTTTGCACAACATCCATGTAACCTGGCAGCCAAGGGGAGTGGACTGGAATGCACATGTGTGAACAATGACGACTTCACTGTACTAGTCAGTGGGGGCAGTAGATGCCATTGAGTGAGCCTGTGTACTGGGTGACCCACAAATTCAAAATAACTACTTCCCCCCAATTCCCTTTCCCTCTGGTAATCACCATGCTGTTGTCTGTGGTTATGAGGTTATTTATTTTTTTTGCTTAATCCCCTTACCTTTTTCATGCAGCCTGTAACTGACACACCTCTTAGTCTGTTCTCTGTTTCTGTGAGTCTCTTTGTATTATGCTAGTTTATTTTGTCCATTAGGTTTCATTTCATTGAGATTGTCCAATTTGTTGGCATATGGTTTTTCATACTTTCTTTCATCTCTTTTTCTTCAGTTTATGATTTTCTAGTAGATTTCCCAATAACTATCACCAACCGTAGATGTCTAATCAGCTCAGCATTCACTAGATTTCTCAAATCTTTGTTTTTCAAACTGTAATCAGGTGTCATATTTGTATAAATTCATTTTCTGCACTGAAAGGCAGAATTTGGGGTTTTTTTTGTTCATGGAAATTTTACCCTGTTGATTCCCACTGGTTATTATTTCGGGAGCAGCCACCTTAGGACGTTTGAGACGTGTAGTCACAGTTCAGAAAGGGTTCGAGGCCTGGGTTGCTTTTGTTGGTCCACGGCCCCTAGAGTGAGCTTCCACCAGGCGCATCGCTCCGTCACTCCCCCTGCATCAGACTCTTCCGAGCCCCAGATGTTGTCCTTAGGAAAAAGTACGACTTCCATGCGTGATCTATAAGATTTCTCAACATGTTTCCTGACTACACTCTCTCTCTCCCCGTACAACAGCACACTTGTGTTGAAGAAGGTCGTTGAGAGGACATGACCTTTGGCTGACCTGTGAGACAGACTGGGACCCACAACAGTGGCCCCCGCCCCCGCCGCCATCCTGGGAAAGTGCATTTTGCCCACCCTTCCCACATCAGGAACTGTTTCAGGATGGAGTCTTGAGAGAGTAGAGTGTTACTGCGATCATCACTGAACTCCATTAAGGCCTCACTCTCTAGACGCTTTTAAGATGATGGCGGGTGGGTGGGTGAGGAGGTCTACTTACCTGTACCTGCTCAAGACAAGCCCTGCGTGCACGTTCTCTTACTCATTGGAAACAGCCACCTCCCCTCCTGCAGTTTGTGCGACTTTCCTCAGTCTTTCCTTGGCCTCTGTGTACAAGAGTCAGTTACATTTTGTTTTACGTACACTTTTTATCCTCATCCGGGGATTTTTTTCCATTGCTTTTGGGGAGGAAAGGAGAGAAGAAGGGAGAGCAAGAGAGAGAGAAGCATCGATTGGTTGCCTCCCTTACAGTCCTGGACTGAGGGTCGCACACTGCTGCCGGACCAGGGCCAAACTTGCAGCCCAGGTGTGTGCCCCACCCAGAAAGAAACCTGCAACCTCTCCCTTACGGGAAGTTGCTCCAACCAACTGAGCCGCACTGGCCAGGGTTACAGGGTCAGTTTTAGATGTCACCTGGGGAGCTCCTGAGTTCGCAAACCAGCATTTTCCTTTCCAAATTTTCTATCCACACACGACTGTGAAAGAAATTGATGGTCTATCCAGCAAGTTTCTGAATTTAAAAAATTTGTCCTAATAGTTTTTCCATAGAATAATCTGGATTGTCTCTGTTTGCAGTGTCATTGCCTCTGAGAACACCAGTTATTATTTTTCCTTTCCAATGTTACACATTTTATTTCTTATTGAGTTGTCTGCCCTCTGGTTCAGTGTGGAAGAGAAGCGATGGTTGGACACCCTTGGCCTTTTACTGACTTGAAAGGAGACTCTTCGGACTTTTCATCATTAAATATTCTGTTTGCTATAGGTTTTTGTTTGAAGATACTAGTTATCAGATTAAGGCGGTGTCTTTCTTTTTCCTAGTTTGCTTTATTTTTAATGTCTGACTGAATATTGAATTTTATAAGGTCCTTTTTCTGCATTAACTGATGATTATAATCCCCTTCCTTTAATTATTGATATGTTGAAGTGCAGCGATAGGTTTCTATAGTCAAACTCTTGTTTCATTTCTTTTCTTGCTGAGTAGTATTTCAGCTCAAGGTCTATCACAATTCGTTTATCCACCGACTTTTTGAGGGACATCTGGGTTGTTTGCAGTGTCTGGCTTTTAAAAATAAGCCGTTATGAATATTTATGTACAAATCTGTGTGTGAACATACGTTTTCACTTTTTCATGAGTGAACACTTAAGAATAGAATGGCTATCATATGAGAGGTAGTTGTTTAATTAAAAAAAATAACCACCAAGCTCTTTTCTAAAGTGGATGTACTATTTCACATTCTTCTCCATGATCTATGAGAGTTTTAGCTGTTTCACATACTTCTACGCGGTATGAGTATCTTTGGAACTTTAGCCATTCTAATCTCTGTGTTGTGAGAGCCGATGGCTCTAATTCTAATGTCCCTGATGACTGATGTTTCCATCTTTGCACGTGCTTCCCAGCTATTTGAACAGCATCTCTGTGAACTGCATTTCAAAGGTTTGGCCTATTTTTAAGATTGAGTGGTTTTCTTATTATTGACTTGTATGTTGTGTTCTTTATGTATATATATTCTGGCTATAAGTCCTTTATCTAATATGTTTTTGGCAGATTTTCCCTGAATCTTTGACTTGCTTTTTCATTTGTAAAAATGCTGTCTTTTCAAAAGAAAAATTGTTTAATTTTGAAATCCAGCTTATCACTTCCTTCTTTTAGGACTTGTGCATTAGGTGTTCTACCTAAAAACTTACCTACCTCAAGGTTGTAAAGATGCTCTTGTTTTCTTCTAGAAGATGTATGGGTAATTTTAAGTTTTGTCTGTATGTCTATGACTCATTTTGAATTAATATTTTATATGGTATGAGGTAAGGTGTTGATATTATCGAATTTTGTTTGCCAATTAAAAAAAGGGTTTTATATCTATGTTCAGTGAGTTGGCTGTATTTTTCCTTCATTGTAGTTTTTTTTATTTGTCTTTGAGATGAGGTTGTTCCTGTCTCATAGAATGAACTGGATGGCTTGCTGCCTTTTTCTATTCTCTGCAGTAGTTTGTATGACATAAAGATCACTTATTCCTTAAACCTGGGAACATGGATTTTTTTTACTTCATTTATTTTTTTTCTTTTTATTGATTATACCATTACAGTTGTTCTATTCCCCCCCTTTATTCCCCTCCACCCTGCACACCCCTTCACCCACCATTCCCCCCCTTTAGTTTATGACCATGTGTCTCAAGTTCTTTAGATTCTATATTTCCCATGCTATTCTTGCCTTCCCCCCTATTTTCTATCTACAGTCTATGCTACTTATTCTCTGCACCTTCTCCCCCCTTCTCCTCCCACTCCCCTGTTGCTAACCCTCCATGTGATCATTTCTATGGTTCTGCTCCTGATCTAGCTGTCCTCTTAGTTTGCTTTTGTTTTAGGTGTGTTTGTTAATAACTGTGAGTTTGCTGTTCTTTCACTGTTCATCTTTTTTATCTTCTTTTTCTTAGGTAAGTCCTTTTAACATTTTATTTAATAAGGGCTTGGTGATGATGAACTCCTTGAATTTGACCTTATCTGAGAAGTACTTTATCTGCCCTTCCATTCTAAATGAAAACTTTGCTGGATACAGCAATCTTGGATGTAGGTCTTTGGTTTTCATGACTTGGAATACTTCTTTCCAGCCCCTTCTCGCCTGTAAGGTCTCTTTTGAGAAATCAGCTGACAGTCTGATGGGAACTCCTTTGTAGGTGACTGTCCCCTTAGCTCTCGCTGCTTCTAGGATTCTCTCCTTCATTTTAATCTTGACTAATGTAATGACTGATGTAATGTAATGAAGGAACACCTTGGTGTGTTCCTTCTTGGATCCAACTTCTTTGGGACTCTCTGAGCTTCCTGGATTTCCTGGAAGTCTATTTCCTTTGGTAGATTGGGGAAGTTCTCCTTTATTATTTGTTCAAATAAGTTTTCCACTCATGGCTGTTCCTCTTCCCCTTCTGGTACCCCTATAATTCAGATGTTGGAGCGTTTAAAGATGTCCTGAAGGTTCCTAAGCCTCTCCTCATTCTTTTGAATTCCTGTTTCTTCATCCTTTTCTGTTTGGTCATTTTTTTCTTCCTTCTGGTCCACTCCTTTGATTTGAGTCCCAGTTTCCTTTCCATCCTTATTGGTTTCCTGTGTATTTCTCTTCATTTCACTTAGTTTAGCCTCCATATGTTCCTCTAATTTGTGGCTAAAATCAACCAGTTCTGTGAGCATCCTGATCACCAGTGTTTTGAACTGTGCATCTGATAGGTTGGCTATCTCTTAGTTTCTTAGAAGTATTGGCTCTGGGGTTTTGAGCTGTTCTTGAGCCATAATGTTTTGGTCTGTTGGTGCCTGTTATGTATGAGGGGCAGAGCCTTAGGTGTTCATGGGGGGGGGGGCACCCAGGTCACTGGTTTGTGATGCTGTATGTGGGGACGGGGTCAGAGAGGGGTAATGGCGTTTCCCCACTCACTCTTGGATTTCTGTCCCCTTGCTGTTTCCCACAAACAAACCGAGCCTCCCTGGAGCTGGCTCCCAGGTGTGTGGGCCTGTGCACCCTCCAGGACCCTGTGGGTCTTTCCAGCAAACTCTCTGTGAGCCTGGGAGCTTCTTTCGGCACCCCGACCCAGAAGCTTTTCCAATTGGTGCTTTTAGGCTTTAATTCCTGGCGCTGGGACCCTAGACCGAGCGGTCTGTCTCACTGCTTGCTCCTTCGCCTGGTTTATCCGGGCATGAATGCGTGACTGCGGTCAGCCAGCCGCCTTGCACCCTCACTGGGTGTGCCCATTGCCACCCCCCGCCTGGGATTTGCCAACTGCTGCTTGTGTGCCTGGGTCGGTCTGGCTGCTTTTTCCTGCCGGGATCCCTCTCCGCCAGCCGCTGGCTCCACCCCTCTTACTGGTCTGGATAAATGCTTTGTTGTTGTTGGACTTGTGCACAGTTCAATTTTCTGTGTTTTAGTTGCACCCTTGTTACTAAAACTTTGTTGTCTTTAAAGTTGGTTGTGCAAGGAGGCACAGTGTGTCCACCTACACCTCCATCTTGGCCGGAAGTCCAACATGGATCTTTAAAACAGTCTTAGTACTTGTCTAGTTCTGTGTGTGTATAAATATTGATTTAATTTTTAAAACACTATTATTCTATTGATATTTACTATGTCTTCTGCTTTAAAATTATTTTTATTGCATTTTTCATTACTACTTATGCCCCTTATAGCCCCCTCAGCCCACAATCACCACCCCGTTGTCCATGTCCATGAAAACTTTTTGTTCTTGCTCCATCCCTTCACTCCTAACCATGCCCCACACAGCTGTCATCCTGCTCTCTGTCTATGAGTCTGTGTCTGTTTTGCTTGTTAGTTCAGTTTGTTCGCTAGATTCCATGTATAAGTAAAATCATATGGTACTTATTGGCTTATTTCATTTAGTATAATATTCTCCAGGTCTATCCATGTTGTTACAAAAGGCGAGAGTTCTTTCTTTTTTATGGATGAGTAGTATTCCATTGTGTAAATGTCCCGTCGTTGTTTTATTCCCTCACTTACTGTGGCCACTTATTCTATTTATATTTACTATGTCCTCTTTAGTCACATTTAAGTTATATTTTCATGGGAAATTATTTATTTTTATGTTTGAAAATTATTAACCCACAGTCATTATGTTTTTGACTTTTTTTTTTCATTTTTACCTTTTTTTGGTAGACTGGGAGGTAAACGCATAGAGCATTGCTTTCTATTCAAGCATCTCCTCCAGCCTGTGTTCCGATGTCCCAAAGTTTAATGAACAGAACAGGGGAGCTGCCCTGAACTGAACTCAACACTTTGGATAGATTTTTTTTTTTTTTTTTTTACCAGTGTGACACATTGCTGCCCAGGGAGAACTCATTGAGAAATTCCACCAAATCTTATTTATCACTGTAGACTCTGGCACAAGCACCAAAACCTGAGTGTTGAATATACTGGCATACCCAGAGTTCAGTCTGGAGCAAGTCTGATGGGCTCTCTCTACAAGATCTACCCCCCCCCCACCACCGCTGTTCTATGGTCCTACCCCAGGCATCATTACCTCCTGTCCAGACTTCTGCCACAGGCTCCGGATTTCTGTTTCACTCTTGCCCCCATACTTTGGTCTATTTCCCAGGAAAAAAACTTTTATCATATCAGATCATACGATATTCTGCTCAAAACCCTCCAATGGTATCTCATCACACTTAGAGAAATTCTCAGTGGAGAAGGCACTTGACAAAGGGTATCTTTCGAACCCCAAACATTCTGTTTAGCATGCCCAACCATAACTCTCACAGCTTCCCCCTGGGTACCAAATATCTTCATATTCTACTTCTGTACTCCAACTTCACACCCAACCTCAGTCCAGTCAACTTAGAGATCATCTGGAATCTTCAGAATTTGGGGGAAGGTTTCTCGGCTCCTTGACAGAATTCAAACAAATTGACACCATTTGCCTAGGACCTTTCAGGACCACCATGCTGGAAACGACCCAGCATGGGACTTTTAGAGGAAGTCATCTAATTCATTAATTCAGAGCTGTATCATAATGCTCTTGTTCATGTGTTTCTTTTTCCCTTTTTCTTTTTCTAAAATTTTTATTGGATTTATTGGGGTGACACTGGTTAATAAAGTTATAGAGGTTTCAGGTGTACAATTCTATAATATATCATCTGCATGCCGTATTGTGTGTTCACCACCCTTTGTCAAATCTCTTTCCAACACCATTTATCCCCCTCATTCCCTTTGGTAATCACCATGCTGTTGTCTGTGTCTGCGAATTTGCTTTTTCTGTTTTTGTTTTTTCTTCTTTTTTTTTCCCCCCTTAATCCCCTTTACCTTTTTCACCCAGCCCCCTTTCAGATTGCTACCCCTAGACCCTGCCCATGGTGGACATTCTGGAGACACCCTAACCTACAGATTTTGGATGTGAGCGCTCTTCTTTTTCTGGCTAATACCTTCACAGCCAGAACTGTGATTGGTTCCTCGTAACAGCTCAATACCATGTTAACACTTGCTAAAATTATTATGTGATTTCTGTGTGTGGAGAAAGATAACGGAAACATTTATATAAGCAAGGGGTACTCTGGAATTGTCTGCTTAACTGGTAATTTTAGAAGATAATCATAGATGATAATCATGCAGGGACTATTTGATGGCTCAGATATAATTGTTTAAAATATTATACCTGAATGTTTTCACATTTTCTGATGCACTGATGCATAGTTGACTTTAAAACATGAGAGCCTTTTACCTTCTTGATTTTCCATTTTCTTTCTCAAAATCGACCACTTTCTAAGCATTTATATGAATGGAATCAAACCTTATACCTTGTTTTCTAACTTAACTGTTTTTTTTACTTAATGGTATAACTTGACCTTTGCATGCTGGTATGTTTAACTTAAATCCACCTCGGTTTTTGGATGGCGGTTGAGTTTTTTCTTGAATGGATGTACAGTGCTGGGTTCTCCGCACCTCCTACTGATGGTAATGGTCCAGGCTAGTCAAGTTCTAGAATATGAATGCTGATAAAATGTTTTCACGTTCATGTAAATTACCATGTACTAAAGGGACAAAAGAAAATCAAGTCGCCCCTAAGGGGAAAAAGGCAGTATTTTCAAAGGCATTTAAACAACAATAGTAAAATAAAATGAATTAACTTTCTTTTAAACAAATTCTTTTACGTTTTTTGCTTGTGAAAAAATTCTTGGCCTCCCTTCTCTATGGAAGATGCAAAATCTCTGGAACTGCAGACACAGGAGGAGAAGGGGATAACTCCAGGTACAAAGGAAAGACTCTGTTAACACTGGGCAGAGCAGAAAAACGTTTTAGTTGCATGATTGTTTGCCAAAAGGCCTTTCGAAGCAACCTGAAACTACAGTGTTGATTCCATAGTGGAATTTTCCTGTAGGATAATAAAACATAGGCTGGATGTGAGACAATCTGTAGTCTGTTTTCAGGCCCATGGTTGGTTCTCAGATGTTTGTGGAATGAACATGGGATCCATGACCAGATGCAGACCGAGAAGAGGCTGTGGCTTGAGATCTTGAGGTGGGCCCAACACCACATGGACCCTGCGTCCTGAAGAATGGTTGGTAGCCCACGGAGGCTTCCTTAAGGGCTGAAAAGGGGTCCCAAAATTCAGCTAAAGCCCATGAATTGCAGTGTGAGGAATATACAAAGTGCTTCAAACAAGGTCCAGTCCTTCAGCAGCCAGGCACAAGCTAGACGCTCCCACTGCAGGAAATCCCTTGTTGGGACCCTTCTAGGGAAACCACAATATAAGATTCTTACAAAGTTGAAGGATGGTTATTAAAAATAAAGGATGCTCTTATACATATGTCAATGTACTACAGAGATCACTTAAAAATGATTGCCAGGTGTTTTTTAATTGCTTTTAAAGATGCTTGTGGCCCTAGAGTAGAGATTCAGTGTTTGACGTGCACAAAGAAGGAAAACGTAGACCCGTAGATGCCAGAGAAAATTTGACTCTTCCTACTATAAATTGATATGGAAAGCTGTGACTTGGGAGTCATGTGATAGATCATGATGCCTTGGAATCCTAAATTATCCCTTGGGAATAATGTAGGATGATGCAATAGATCAAATAGCAGGAGATATGGGCTCTAATCCTCATTTTTTGCTCTTTAACTACTTTTCTATCTTTAGGCAAGAAACTTAGCCTGACTAGGCTTTATCATCAGAAAGCTGGGAATAAAAATATTGGTCCTGCTTATTTTGCAAGGATGTTTCAAGGACGAAATGAAATAAGTGAATAGGAAAACATTTTTAAAAACTACTGTTCTACAACCATAAAGTTTCACTACTTGCTGAGTGTCCAATGTTCTCAAACTTTAGTGTGTGGATAAGAATCTTTTATGGTGAAGAATGCAGCTTCAAAAACTTCTGTTTCTAGTGCTACTTAAGGCCACAGAGTCTGGAAAAATCCCTCCCATTACACAGCTCCTAGGAATGCTGGATGAAGGAGAGCTGGCATTATTATAAATGCGTAACGGAGCTTGTGATCAGGGAAGGGCAGTTCCTGGGGCCAGAACCCAGAAGGGGCAGCAGTGACTCAGAGAAGTAATTAGGTACTAAAGCCACAGCTGCCTTAAGGGACAATAATCTAGTGTTATGTATTTCAGGCTAGAGAGGAGCAGAAGGCAAGTTCTGATGATCACCCAAGGTGCAGAGTGAGAATTGAAATTTCCCATACATCCATCTCTCCTAAAGCGCTTTTTCCTCATTAATAAGGCAGACCAAAAAAAAGATCTACCATCGGTGACGGGAAGTGCCAGGGGCTCTAACCCTCTCAGTCTGAGTCCTAGGAGGGGCGAGGGTGGGCTTTTTCCTGTGGGTTAAACCAGAGGCTTGCCCGATTGTGACCTCACACCACTGGTGTGGTCCGTGAAGACCCAGACCCAGAAAGCAACTCTGAGCTCCTGGGTTGGTGGAACTGAGGCATGGAGGGCAGATGCCAGAAAAATCCTCCCTTCCAGGGGTGCTCGCTTTGTCCAGGTATCTCTGGATTCCAGAAATAAAACCAAGCCTAATGTGAATTCCAGTTCCTAAGCCCCTTAGTAACAAGACCCAGTAGAATGACAGATGTCCAAGGACTTCAGATATGGGATATAAGGTACAGAATATATATTTAAAATGTTTGGAAAGTGCAGATTCCTGAGTCCCAATGATTCGACAGCTAGAGCGGGCCCAGGAACCTGCATTTTAAGGCAGCATCCCAAAGGAGTGACATGCAGATGGCCCTCAGAGGACCCACTGGGAAATGCGGCTTTGTTAAGTCTCCAACATTTATTCCATGGGCCACTTGAAATACCAGAGGGATCCACTCTTGGTTCCACCGCCACGTTAGTGGGTTAGAAGGATAATCTGTAGTAGCTGCAGCCATGCGAACGCTCAGACTTCAGAAGAGGCTTTCCTCCAGTGTCCTCCGCTGGCCAAACAGAAGGTCTGGCTGGACCCCAATGACCAGCGAAGTCGCCAGTGCCAATTCCCATCAGCAGGTTTGGAACCTGATCCTCCAGAAGCCTGTGAGTTCCATTCCCGGGCTTGATGCTGGAGCAACACCTTGCCGGCACGAAGGGCAGGCCTGTGAGCGTAGGTAAGCGAAAGGGTACTTACTGCCAGGGCTTGGAGGCCTGGGCAAGTGGCCTGGATGAGGAGGATGAGAATTCTTTGCCTGCTACTCAGAAGGTACCATGAATCTAAGAAGACTGATGACCACACCAACCACAGCCTGTACCTGAAAGTGAAGGGGAACGTGTTTGAAAACAAGCGGATTCTCACAGAACACAGCCACAGGCTGAGGGTGGACAAGGCTCCCAAGAAGCTTCTGGCTGAGCCGGCTGAGACCTGCAGGCCTAAGACCAAGGAAGCTTGCAAGTGTCGCGAAGCTCAACTCCAGGTCAAGAAGGAGGAAATCATCAAAACTCTGTCCCAGGAGGAAGAGGCCAAGAAATAGAGCTCCGCCTCTCTTAACCTGTATGTAGTGGCCTTGGCAACTGTGTGGATCGGTCACTGAATAAAGTAGCCTCACCCACTTAAAAGAGGAAAAATAAAACATAAAGAAAGAAGGACTTCCTTTAATGACCAATTTCCTTTTCTCCCCTGTGACGATTTAGGCGTTTTTAGTCTCCCACTGGCCCAGTGACAGCCACAAAAGGTGCTGCTGGACCCACTTGCGGAGCCAGTGGACGTGACAGTCTCTTCCCTCTCTGCTTCACTGGCGTCCCTCGCACCCTGCTGCCGAGTCTTCCAGGCTGACGATGCCCCCTCGTTGTGTTACGACGTGCGGAGGTTAAAATGCTGCACAGCAGGCCACTGAGGCAGAGGGTGACTCTCTCTCCTGTGTCTGTTCTTTCCGTATTGGAAGCTTGTCCTTGCTCTAGGTGCCGTTTGCCCTTCAGAGGAGGGTTGGGGGAGGCGTTGAGGTAGGGTTAGGGGAAGGTCTTCCGAGAACAGCCACCAGGAAAATGTCAGTTCTGGCTCTCCGGTTTTCTCATTCTTTGTCGCCGTTTCATCTATGGAACGCGACGTGAGAGGGGTTTGCTTTTGAAAGCCCTGTGCAGGGAACCGTTGCTTTCCCCATCTTTGAGCTGTTCAGCCATCTGTCCCAATTTCTTCCTGGTTTCCTGTTATTTTCAGTCCGCCTTTTATTAAGATTAACATGCAGCGCAACCACATATTCTATTAAGCTTGTCTCCTCACTAGTTTATCTCATTAACTGCTTGATCACTGTGAATAAAAATAATCTTCCATTAAGTCACAACTTCAAACGTCTGTGAGGCTTTAGATCAAGCAAACCTTCAACAGCTTAAACAAAAATCTCTTTAAATCCGAGAGGTTCTCTTCAAAGGGAAACCTATGGGTGTTCTCAACCCAGCTGACAGGTAAATAGTCATTTGTAACTAAACTTATGCAAGTGAGAAAGCAGGGCTTACTCTGGAGTCTGTAGCTTCTTCTAACTTTTTCTCTGGTTAAGGCAACTTGGGCAAATATCACCCTAATTGGAAATAACCAATTAATATTTTGATAGTCTTTCTAGTTTTTCTGTGTGAGTGTGTGCACACAAAAAAGTAATGTAATGTGCATAGGCTTTTGTAGCTGCTCCCCCCAACCCCCAACATTCATATACTTTCTTCGTGAAAAGGATAACAGCTTTTGTGGCCGCTGTTTCTTTTGCCTACACTGTCCTTTGACCCCAGCAACTCTCACTCTTCTTTCAGATCTTTGCTCTGAATTGCCATATTCTTGGGAGCCATTTTTCATGTCTCGGATCTGTCTGTTGCCATTGGATATGTTCACTGCTTAGTGGTCTTCTTCTGGACACTAGTCACAGTGGTAAATTGATTGTTCTGTGTCTCCCACTGGACTGTGAGACTCATAAGAGTCAGGTTTATGAATTCTCAAACCCCAGCATAGTGCCTGACGTACAGTAGGTGCTTTGATAACTTTGGTTTGGATGAATGAATAGTGGGTTTTCAGTCCTACAAGACACTCCATGCATGGATGAATGATTGCTCGTCCAGCTGTAGTTTAACTCGGAGGTTGCTTATTGGCCATTATAAATGGGATAATGGGCATTTTTGGATAAACAGACTTGCCTGCATCCTTAGTCGTATCTTTTAGAAAAATTTCTGGGAAAAAATATTAATGAACTATTATTGAACTATAGAGTATGGGACACTTTAGTGCCTGAGATACATACTGTTCAATTGCTTCCAGAAAAATACCAATTATTATAGAGGCTCTAGTAGTGGAAGAGAGTGTCTGTTTCCCCACATTGTTGACAACACTGTCATATTTTTATTTTTATTTATTTATTTCTTTTTAATGATTTTATTTATTTAGTTTAGACAGAGGAAAAGGGAGGGGGAAAGAAAGGGAGAGAAACATCAATGTGTGGTTGTCTCTCTTGCACCCCCACTGGGGACCTGGCCCACAACCCAGGCACGTGCCCTGACTGGGAATCGAACTGGCAACTTTTTGGTTCACAGGCTGGTGCTCAATCCACTGAGCCATACCAGCCAGGGCAATGTTGTCCTATTTTTAATTATTTTTGCTAATTTTATTTTTTCCTGCAAATTGACTATTTCTAATCTTTATTTTTTTACTTAAATACCTATCTTTCTGTATTTATAACAGTTCTACAACTTAAGATTTTCGACCATGTATCCATAGTCTGTTGACTTCAATCTTCTTTTAATCTATCAATTGATATATCTGTTTATTTGCAAAGATGCAAAACCCTACATTTTTTTCTTTCTTGCTTTGTCTCTTATAAAGCTTTTCCCACACTAAGATTATAGAAATAATAGCTCATAAAAAATAATCTGCCCTGGCTGGTGTAGCTCAGTGGATTGAGCCTGGGCCTGCAAACCAAACAACTGCGGTTTGATTCCCAGTCATGGCATGTGCCTGGGTTGCAGGCCAGGTCCCAGCAGAGGACACACGAGAGGCAACCATACATTGATATTTCTCTCCCTCTCTCCTTCCCCTTCCCCTCTAAAGATAAATAAATAAAATCTTAAAAAAAATAATCTAAGGGTATATATTTGAGTATCTAGAGGGAAAAGGCTAGATTCATTTGTAAATGGTGCTGACGAACTGATCAGTTATATAGAGGAGGAAAAGTTATCGTCACTTAACATCTTATATCCATATTGGTTCAAAGAAAAATTTAAAAAGTGTAAAAGAACTGGAAGAAAATATTGGTGAGTATATGGATCAATGGATATACCTTACTTAGCTGAGGTCTCAAATTTGTGAGAGCTGAAGAATTGCTTTGGATAAAAAAAAATTCCTTATTGTTAAAAGTTTTAGTTAGAAATTTTGTTAAGAAGTTGCCCAAGAAACTTAATATTGAAAGGGAGATTCTAACTCTTGGCCTTCACATCCCAGGCATATTTTTCTGAACCCTCCGACACCACTTCTAATTCAATCAAGCCAGGCTAAGTTAAGAGTATGGTGGAGAGGGGACCCTGGACTTGGAGTGACACAGTGTCAGGTCCTGGCTTTATCTCATTACTCATTGCATAGTTAGGTCATTTTGGAAGAACTTTTTAAAGATAAGCTCCTTATCTGTAAAATGGAATAACAGAAAGCCCTGTGCGATCTGTTTGGCAGAGTTATTGGAAAGTTCAAGTCAGATACTGTAAATGAACACTTTTTCTTTCTGAAGAGCTTCACATGGCATAATAACAGCAGAATGAGCTTTATATTGCTCCTTATGTTATTACCTATCTCTTCTACAGAACTGTGATTTTACTCGCAGCTTTGTCCACCCCTCTGATCATGCCCGGTGTGAACGGCTTGGCTTAATAGATTACATTTTGCAGTGATTAAGGGCTCTGACTCTGGAGCCCTGCTGAGTTTGGTTTGAATCCAGGTTCTGTCCTGTGTATTTTTGTGACCTTGGGCAAGTTATTTAATAGCTCTAAGTTTCAGTTTTCCCATCTTTGAAAAGAGGATAACAGTATCTCCCTTGTAAGTCAAGGCTCTTCGGTTATGTCAGTAATCCAAATTATGGTTACTGAAGCAAAAAAGGGATTGCAGTAACTAATCCATTTCTATATATCTGTATATCTATATAGCTATGTATCTATCTAGATGGCCGTACTCTCCAGGAGTGGTTAGTTAAGGTAGGATCTTATCACCTCCTTTTGAGTTGCCGCTTCTTTGAGCTTCAAACTTTTTTTTTTCTAAACAGGATTTGTCCACCTAGCAGAGGTGAAAGGAGTTATAGCCTCTAATTGACACATATTCCATTTTTTAACTTCAGTTTACTGATTTTAAAAATCAAGGTGAAGTAGTTTTCATTGTTTCTCTTTTGGTCTCCTCCCCACCCTGGACCAACCCCTTTGTGTGCTGAAGGGGAAGCTTGGATTGTTAAGACCTGGCCAGCATTCCCTCCTGGGGGCAGTGGTCTGGTATTGGCGCAGTGATCCCACCACCGCCCTACAATTGGAGAAGAGGGGGAGGGGCAGTTGCCCCAAGAAACACGGTGGTGTCAGATGGGTTGGCCGGCAAAAAGAACCAATGTCTACCATTTTCTCCATAGGCCTGTTGTGAGAATTCATTTAAGAGATTTTTTTTTTTATGCCATTGACACATATCAAGAGAAAAAAGAGAAAAGAAAGAAAAAAGAAAAAAGAGCTAGCTCCTACTAGTGGTGTTATTCATCAGAAGGATGTTTCCTTTTAGGCATCTTGCTGGTGGCTCTCAGCTGTCTGCTTGCTGAATTGTTGCAGTTAGAGAGCCTTTGAGTAACTTTATTGCAAACATCTAAACAAGAGTTCCAGGAAGTTCCATGTGACATGAGGTGAAAGGGAAGGGCGCCATCTTTTCTCAGGAATTAGCCTACAGAAGGGGCAAGAAGCCTATATTTTCTGACCAGGTGCTCCTTACAATAAATGCTAATTTTTGTGGCACTTGTAGGGGTAGACTAGCCTCGAGTCTGTTTCCCAGCCTCTCTTCAGAGTCAAATCATCAGCCTCAAATCATTAGAGAGACATGTGACTCTGATTTCACCTCCATTTTTGTGCTTTTGTCTCCTCAGGCTTGAATTTATCTTAGTGTGGAGTTTTTCTCTTAGTCTGTAGCAGTAGAGTCCGTATATTAGCACACCGTTGAGGAACAGGGAATGTAGTTTAGCTTCTTTGTGTATGTTGCATTGTTAAAACTTAAAAAAAATGTTGAACTTTTTGACTTGGAGCCATGGAAACACATTCTTATTTAAGCACCATCAACTTAAAGTTGAGCTTCCTTCTTCCTTTCCTTTTTTATGGCCGAGTAGTATTCCACTGGGTAAATGCACCATAGCTTTTTTGTCCACTCATCTACTGATGAACACTTGGGCTGCTTCCAGATCTTGGCTACTGTAAGCAATACTGCTATGAACACAGGGGCGCATCTCTACTCTCAAATTGGTGTTTCGGGATTCTTTGGATATATTCCTAGCAGAGGAATCCTTGGGTCATAAGGCAGTTCTATTTTTAATTTTTCGAGGTAACTCCTACTGTTTTCCACAATTGTATACATGAAACCGACGTAATTTTATTAACCAATGTCGCCACAATAAATTCCATAAAAATTAATACCAAAAAAATTAATATAAACACACAAACAAAAAAGTTGAAGTTTGTTACTGGCCCAGATCATCAGAGCAAACTGGCAAATCTATTGAAACAAACCCAACTTTTCCATACCAATTGGTCAAACTGGGCCATTTGAATGTTCTTTAAATAAACAGTTCCCTCAATGGCTGTAGACACGGAAGGTGTTGTACTATCGTAGCAGGCAGAAACATCACAGTCAGGTATTCCTGACTGGTGCACAGTCTTCAGTAATTACAAGGATTTGCTTGTACGAAACCGCTGTCAGAGCAGCTCGGCCGCATGTATACATCCATCATTTTCAGGGTTATTGGTAACCTGGGCGTATTTTCCCCAAATAACCTTCCGTCCTGTGTCACCAGGCCTAGCTCATTTATGTTCTTCTGTCCTTTGGTACCTTTGGTAATAACACCCCATGTCTATAAAGTGGGCATGAGGGACCCTTCTTTACACCAAGTATCGACAGGCAAAAGGCGGCTTTCTGTTCAGGATGTTACGTGGGACTTCATAAAACATAAGCCCATTGGCCTAATGGAGCTTTCACATTAGGTGGTTTTCCAGTATAACCATCTCCAACAAACAGACTTTAGGAACCACCCTCTTCCGTGATTTTCTCTTTCTCTTTCCTGTTTGAAGAACTTTTAATACCTCACTTTCTCCCTGGGCACGAACTTTGGGCAGAGGGCCCTCCCTTTTCCCTGCTTTCTCTTTTTGGTTTTGTTTAATCATAGTGGAAAGTACTTTTTAGCCCGAGACTGTCCCTCTCTGTCCAGTAGACGTGCAGGTGCTGCTCCCTGTGGAGCCTGTTCACCATTCTTCCATTTGGTGTTGCCCTTTTCCTGCATCTTCATAGTCTTTTTCATTTGTATTTTCTCAGCTTGGCACTGTTTATGGTAGAGCTCAGTCTTCAGACCAGTCATCTTTTTCACCTTCTTTGAATGTCGTGAACCCCTTGACCTTCCTTCTTTCTCTTTTTCTCATGGTAATCCAAACGATATCCATAGTGCTCATGGTATCACTCAATATAAAAATTTTGCGGCACGCTTACAGCCACTGGGCGGAGGGGTGCAGTTCTCCAGTGCACAAAAAAGCTTTCAACTTTGGGTCTCAGAGACCCACCCCAATTTTTTCTTAAAGACAGACATCAGGAGCATGTAAAAAAAAATCATCTGCACCAGGATGTCTTTTGGGTGGTGACTTTTTTGATTATATACAATGTTCTGATGTGCTTGTTTCTAAACCACCTATGAGAAAGAGTTTAAGTGAATAAATATAGTTTCTGCATTTCATGATGTGATTTCAATGCTCCCACCTTGGCTGCTTAGGGATGACAGCTTAATCTTCTATCACTGAAAATGAGAAATACCTGTATTTCCATGATCACTGAAAGTTCACAGCGCCGATGGAGCTGACCCGAGGCTTATCAGAGCCAAAGCAGTGGAGCTGTGTGAGGACAGGGAAGATCTAATCAGAGAGAAAATTCTGCTTCAGAAACTGTCTTGGCCCCACCAAAAGGTGCTTGAATTTAGGAGGAAGGAGGAGAAGATGAGAAAGAGGAAAAAATGAATATGTCAAACATTTTATTTTTAAATTTATTTTAATTGTTGTTCAAGTACAGTTTTCTGTCTTTTACTCCCATCCCAGCCCACCCTCCAGCCCTTCCCACCTCCCTCCCATTTCCACCCCCTTTTGTTTTTGTCCATGTGTCCTTTATACTTGTTCCTGTAAACCCTTCCCCCTTTGCCCTGAAATTCCCTCCCCTCTCCCCTCTGGTCACTGTCAGCCTGTTCTCTATCTCAGTGTCTTTGGTTATATTTTGCTTGCTTGTTTGTTTTGTTGTTTAAGTTCCTGTTAAAGGTGAGATCATATGGTATTTGTCATTCACTGCCTGGCTTATTTCACTCAGCATAATGCTTTCCAGTTCCACCCATGCTGTTGCAAAGGGTAGGAGCTCCTTGTTTCTTTCTGCTGCACAGAATTTTATTGTGTAAATGTACCATAGTTTTTGGATCCATTCATTTACTGATGGGCATCTAGGTTGCTTCCAACACTTGGCTATTGTAAATTTTGCTGCTATGAACATGGCGATGCATAGGTTCTTTTGGATTGGTGTTTCAGGGTTCTTAGGATGTAATCCTAGCAGTGGAATTGCTGGGTCAAAGGGAAGATCCATTTTTAGTTTTCTTAGAAAATTTCATATGGTTTTCCATAGCAGTTGTACCAGTCTGCAATCCCACCGACAGTGAACTAGGGACCCCTTTTCTCTACAACCTCTCCAACACTTCTTGTTTATTGCTTTGTTTATGATGGCCATGTTGACCAGTGTAAAGTGGTATCTCATTGTGGTTTAAATTTGCATCTCTCTGATAGCTAGAAATATTGAGCATCTTTTCATGTGTCTCTGGATCCTCTGTATGTCCTCCTTGGAGAAGCAAACATTTTTTTAAGTAGTTTTTTTTTTTCCCACCTTCACTCAGTTGGGTTTAATAGGAAGTAATCCTGCCTGTTCCTCAGGAAATCTGCTTCCGTTCTTGTAGCAGGTGGAACAATTGAGATATCTGCCCTGTTAGAAAATACCAGCATCTAATAATGTTGTGTTTTGCTTATCATGCCTGTTTGCGGCTGACATGCCTTCCCCTTTCTGTAACTTGGCTGCTTTATTTATAGAAGTGAGTTTTATCTTTTCCTAATGGTGAAGTATGGAGGGCCAAGGGTGTAGTTATGAAGGCAACTCTGTAGGGCAAATAACCAGGCCTGTGGAACTGCACTGACACCCTGAATTCACAACCCATGGCAAGCTCGGCGTGTTACCGAGGCAGGGTGTGCATACTTTACCCTGTCCCGCTACTCTTTGCGGCAGACAGATGTGGTCATCTAAGATTGGAGGGTTTTTCTGCTTAGGAGGAATGGTGGACTATAGCTAAAACTTTACTTCTTCTTATTATTATTATCTTTTTAATTCCCACTTGAGTATAGTTTATTGATTTCAGAGAGAGAGAGAGAGAGAGAGAGAGAGATTAATGTGAGAGAGAAACATCAGTCAGTTGCCTCCCGTACGCACCCAAATTGGGGAGCAAATATACAACCCAGGTATGATGCTGTGACTGGGGATCCAACCCATAACCTTTAGGTGTACAGAACAGTGCTCCAGCCACCTAAGCCACCTAGCCATGGCTAAAACGTGAATTTTGACAAATAAGATGATTGTTACTTTTGTAATGCCTGTGATTAAGGTTAGCAGCCCACATTATTTGGGAGTAACTGAGAATGTTTTTTTTAATATATTTTATTAGTTATGCCATTACAGTTCTTCTATTTCCCCCCTTCATTCCCCTCCACCCTGCACACCCTTCCCCCACCATTCCCCCCTTTAGTTTATGACCACGTGTCTCAAGTTCTTTAGATTCTATATTTCCCCTACTATTCTTGCCTTCCCCCCTGTCTATTTTCTACCTACCGTCTATGCTACTTATTTTCTGTACCTCCTCCCCCCTTCTCCTTCTCCCACTCCCCTGTTGCTTACCCTCCATGTGATCTTCATTTCTATGGTTCACTCCTGATATAGCTGTCCTCTTAGTTTGCTTTTGTTTTAGGTGTGGTTCTTTTTTTTAAAGATTTTATTTATTTATAAGGGGAGGAGAGAGGGAGAGGGGTGTGTTAATAACTGTGAGTTTGCTGTCCTTTCACTGTTCACCTTTTTTATCTTCTTTTTCTTAGGTAAGTCCCTTTAACATTTCATATAATAAGGGCTTGGTGATGATGAACTCCTTGAATTTGATCTTATCTGAGAAGCACTTTATCTGCCCTTCCATTCTAAATGAAAACTTTGCTGGATAGAGCAATCTTGGTTGTAGGTCTTTGGATTTCATGACTTGGAATATTTATTTCCAGCCCCTTCTTGCCTGTAATGTCTCTTTTGAGAAATCAGCTGACAGTCTGATGGGAACTCCTTTGTAGGTGACTGTCCCCTTAGCTCTCGCTGCTTCTAGGATTCTCTCCTTCATTTTAATCTTGGCTAATGTAATGATGATGTGCCTTGGTGTGTTCCTTCTTGGGTCCAACTTCTTTGGGACTCTCTGAGCTTCCTGGATTTCCTGGAAGTCTATTTCCTTTGCCAGAATGGGGAAGTTCTCCTTTATTATTTGTTCAAATAAGTTTTCCACTCGTGGCTGTTCCTCTTCCCCTTCTGGTACCCCTATAATTTGGATGTTGGAACATTTAAAGATGTCCTGAGGGTTCCTAAGCCTCTCCTCATTTTTTTGAATTCTTGTTTCTTCATCCTTTTCTGTTTGGTCACTTTTTTCCTCCTTCTGGTTCACTCCTTTGATTTGAGTCCCAGTTTCCTTTCCATTACTATTGGTTTCCTGTGTATTTCTCTTCATTTCAATTAGTTTAGCCTTCATATGTTCCTCTAATTTGTGGCTAAAATCAACCAGTTCTGTGAACATCCTGATCACCAGTGTTTTTAACTGTGCATCTGAAAGTTTGGCTATTTCTCCGTCACTTAGATTTATGGGCTCTGGGGCTTTGAGATCTTCTTGAGGCATTTTTGGTCTGTTTGCACCTGTTACATATAAGGAGCAGAGCCTTAGTTGTTCACCAAGGCAGGGCCACCCAGGTCGCTGGGTTGTGATGCTGTATGTGGGGGTGGGGTCAGAGAGGGACAATGGCGGTTCCCTCTGCTGCTTCCTGTCGCTGGAGCCTGGGCAGTCCGTCTCACTGCTAGCTCCTTCACCGTTTTACTGGTTTGGCTGAAGGGTTTGTTGTTGTCAGACTTCCGGGTAGTTCCATTTTTCTGTGGATTTGCTGCATTTTTGTTGCTAAAACTTTATTGTTTTTAAACTTGGTTGTGCGAGAAGGCACAGTGTTTCCACCTACACCTCCATCTTGGCGAGTCCTAACTGAGAATGTTTTCATGGGCAGATGACACAGGGGGAAATTCTTTTTTCTGTCTCAAAAGTGGGGGATACCAGAAGACAATGTCTTGTAGACAGATTCTGTCAGTTATCTAATACTACGTGCTATGTTCTCAAAACACAATGGCTTCAAACAACATCCACTTATTTACTCTTACTTGGGCAGTTTAGACAGTGCTCAGCTGGGCTGGCTCATCTCTGCTCCAATTGGTGTTGGCTGGATACACTCACATGTTTGTGGTCAGTTGGCTGGTTCCCACGGCTTCTCAGACACTCCTAGCAGTTGGTGGGGTTGCTTGGTTCTCTGCATGGCTCGTCAGCAGGGTAGCACAGGCTTCTTACATCACATTTGCAGCTTCCCAATACATAGCATGAAACTCAACCCCCTTTCAGAAACATTTCACCCCTCCCCCCCCCCCCCCTTGCTTGGACCATTCACTGTACTTTCTGGGAATGTGTCACAAGTGTTCTCAGAAAAGACCTTTCCATTGAAATGTCCTGCTCGGCCAGATGCTGCAGTGTTTGGCTGTCTCTCCACCTCTTACTGCACACCTTCATTCATGCATTGGGCCCTCCTGTCCCCAAGGCAGTGTGGCTCTCTGGGCCAAGGTGGCACACTGCTCCTTTCACCCTTTGGCTGCTATTTCAGAGGGGTCCCCAAACAAAGCCACTGTGTCTTCATTTTGTCCACCTTTCTCCACCCTCTGTTGCTCTTCATCCATGTCCGACTTGAGTCCACTGTCAGCTTGGCTGGGAATGAATGAATTTGGCAAAGGGCACCATACTGAATCAATCTGATGACATTTTATATGATTAATCCTATCTTGCCCCATTCTCTCTATCTTTAAAGCAAACCCTCCCAAGGTCTCGATTTTCTAGACAGCCTTTGATCTTCATCTCACTGTCCAGTGAAGATGTCTACTTCGTTCTTCATCCTTCCCTTGAACTAGCACCATTATAAAGTGAGGTTTGTCCCATTTTAGAGGTGAAGAAACTAAGAAAAGGAAATGAGAAATTTAACTGCTTTGATTTAGGCAGTCACTGAAGTTTAGGGCCAAAAAAAAAAAGTGAGATTCGGGGCTCTATTTAGTCCATCCCCTCAGCTGGCAAACCCTCCTCATCCTAAGGAATCGAAGATATCCTGTGGGGTAGCAACGAGTTACTCCATATGGTGTTCTGCTCTTTCTCACCCTTTTAATTTGGCTCATTGTTCAATCTTCATTTGTAATTGTCACAGCTGTGATTCCATTCCCGATGTTCCATCAACTCTCAAAACCCTTGAATCTGAACCCTTGGCGGTTTTAATTTTATTTTTGTTGAGAAAGGTTATGTTGTCACAATGGGTAAAGCTAGCTCTTCCGTGAGGGAAAACATTTTCTTTTTTGGAGAAAGATAATTCTAATTTCATATTAAGCCGCGGAACGGGTTGCAACTGTGGAACCTCAAGTGCAGGGGGGTTGACAACTCAGCCGTAATCAAGCTAACTGAATTGGACAGAGCCTTGTGAGACATAATTAGCAATTCCATTCAGCGAGCTGTCTCCTGAAAAACTTAAAATACCTTCGCTGCCTCATGCATATGCGGTGCCTCATTTGCTATTGTTTTTATCCAACAGGTTGAAATTCAAAAGGAAAAAATTCCGAGTTGTCTGTCTTCCTTTCATCCTGCATATTCTTCTCCCTTTTCTGCAGTGCCCCACCCCCACCCAGCCAGTCTCATTTCAATACAACTGGTCACCCCATTGCCAACTGTACGTTGACAAATACAAAATACTCTGAGCACATTTTTCCCCCTCTTGTAGCTTATGAACTTCTTCTCTCAGTTAGATCAACAGAGCAGGTGCATTTGTCCTGGGGAACTATGACCTTTGGTTGTGGTGGTCAGGCTTCTGTTGGGAAGTCGTTTTGTCACTTGGCTATTGGGACATGAGTAGGTCTGTGCTGGATGGAGATGGACAGGTGAGCGCACACTTTCCCTTCTGGTCTCCAACCACCCGGAAGGCGGAGGCTTCTCTCTTCCTCCGTTTTCCAGGTGGTTGAGCTTTTGCAGGGGAGGGGGAAAAATCAAGTACATTCCATCTGTTCATTGTGTCCCTCTGTGGCTGAGCCTGGAAGTCCCCCAGGAGAAGGCTGTGTATTTGGCACCCGAAATGTGTTGGGTGTGATGAATACTCTGGAAGGACCCCTGGAAGAATGACTGGTTGCTTGAAGGGGCTGCATAGTGCAATGGAAGCAAGGCTCTGAGTTAGATCTAAAGTCAAACCCTAGTTCTATACCAATCAGCTCTGTGGTCTTGTTGGAAAATTTTATTTTTCAGTTACAGATTACATTCAGTATTATTTTGTATTAATTTCCAGTATGCAGCATAATGGTTAGACAATCATATACTTTACAAACTGTCCCCTTGATATTTCCAGCACTCGCTAGGCACTGGACATAGTTATTACAATATTGTTGACTATACTTCTTATGTTATATTTTATATCCCTGTGACTATTTCATAACTACCAATTTGTACTTCCTAGTTCATTCGCCTTTTTCACCCAGTCCCTTAACCCCCTTCCCTCTGGCAACCATCAGTCTGTTCTCTGTGTCTGTGATATTGACTCAGTTTTGCTCATTCGTTTATTTTGTTCTTTAGATTCCACATGTCAGTGAAATCATATGGTTATTTGTCTCTCTCTGTCTGACTTATTTCACTTAGCATAAGGCCCTCTGGGTCCATCCATGTTGTTGCAAATGGTAAGATTTCATTGTTTTTTGAGGATGCTCCATACCGTTTTCCATAGTGGTAAGACTCAAAACCATAAAACTTGTAGAAGAAAATATAGGCAGTAAAATCTCTGACATTTCTCTTAGCGATATGTTTTCTAATATAGCTCCTCAAACAAGGGAAACAAAAGAAAAAAGTAAAGAAATGGAACTACATCAAACTAAAAAGTATTTGCACTGTAAAGAAAACCACCAATAAAATGAAAAGGCTGAATGAGAGAAGATATTTTCCAATGATACATGTGATAAGGGGTTAATCTCCCAAATCCATAAAGAACTCATAAAACTCAACACCTCAAAAAAGCCCCAAACAATCCAACGTAAGAAATGGGCGGAGGACCTGAATAGACACTTCTCCAAAGAGGACATAGATGTGTGGTCTTGTCTTCAAGGGCTTTATCTGAAAGCAAAGTCATACCAACCACATGTGTGTGAAGGCCAATGCTATAACCCACCCTGCTCACCAATACAGATGGATGAACAAGAGGGATGACGAGATGATGGCCAGGAGAGAAGCTGATGACCTGAGTATGTTGAACTCCCACAATGAAAGAGAGGAAGAATGGGGTGAAGGCGGAGAAAATGTGAAAGACGAAAGAGAAATGGTGCTCTCTCGGCTTCCAGAATGTGGACAGTGAACAAGTTCAGTGTCATAAAGGTGGGGAACAGGGTGGAGGGTGTACTAGAAACCATGCTACTCTAACTAAGCATGTCTCCGGCAGGAACTTGGGGATCAGTGTTTACTGGAGAACTCAGGGATCCAGGATGCCGAAGGTCGGGGATGAAATAGTAACTGGACATTGGAAGCGTATGAAAAGCACCATTAAGCAGTGAAAAACGCATCCTTTGACTCCTTGCAAGAAAGTTCCCAGAGTTTTAAAAGGAATCTGGTGTCTCTCCAGTAACCCTAACAGAAGCCTAAATCCTGAAAAGTCTCTGCAATAAGTATATTTTGTTGACAGGTGATTGTATAGGGTACAACCTCCCACAAACTGCTTGTCTAAATCCACCGGAATGGCAAAAGTGAGTGATACTGTATCATTCAAAGTCTTGGCTGCATTGGTTGCATTGCTTTTCCTTTTTGCTTCTTTCTTCCTCAAACTTTTTTTTTTTTTAATGCAGGGAGTGTATTGAAAAGTCTTATTAAAAATCAAAAATAGAACAGCAGACCCTTTTTTTTTTTGAGAAACAGATTTTAAATGATAAAAAATTCCTTTAATCCTTTTGTAACATCTTGACAGTTTTGCCAGAAGATGTCTGCTTCTGCCTTCAAATTATAATTGCTTTTGGTCTGAAATAGTTCATTTCCCACTCTTTCTCCTCTACTGGAAATCCTTGCCCTTTAAGCCGAGTATTTTCCCTGAATTGTATGGCTGCTTTTTTGGAAGGTAATGGAAAGCCAGGAGACAGTGGAGACTGGACTGACTGTCATAATACAACCCCCCGTGCAAGTATAACGTGGGCAAAAAGAGCACACGTGAACCTAGGAGCAGGAAAGCCCGATGCTCTGTCATCAAACTGAGGTTAATGGGCATCGTGTTGAATACTTTGTGCCATAAAAGGTATTTGACCTTTCAAAATCCATTAGAGCGTGTTTCTATTTGTTTTATTTTCAATAACTCAGGCGAAGTCATAGCAGAGTTGAAACCCTTTCTAGCAGTTAGTGTCTCAAAGATCCCAAGTATTGCTTGTTTTTTTCTCCCACAGAATCACTTTATAAATACTGGAATAGGAGTGTTATCAGACTGCCATAAAGTCTGCATCTATGGGCTCTTCAGCATGAGACGTTCCTGGTCTGTAAAACAAACTTAGTGGGAGCCAGAAATAGGTGATCTCAGCAAGAGGGGGAGCTTCAGGGAGAATCTGTGACTGCGCGGTGGTGTGGTGTGTCGTCCTAACACCAAAACTCATGTCTTGATTCATGAACTCCAGAAAAGGAATGATAATAAGGGGAAAAAGAGGATGAGAGAGAGAGAGAGAGGGGTGTTGGTGATTGCAGTACATCTGGTCATCTGGGGCTCCTTGCAATGCAGTATGTATTGTTCTCATAGATTTCTGTCCTTTCTTTTCCAAACCCGTCCTGTGAAGGTGGGTGTAGTTCACCAGCTCTCTCTGGACTCCGTTTTATGAATGTTTTTGACTTCTTTGCATCTGCTCATCTCTGACGCTGCAACAGCCTGGAAGAAGACCCTGCCTCTCCCGTTGGGGGCGGGGCGGGGTGGGGGAAGGGGGCGTGGTTTGAGCAACTAGCTGTGCTGCCCACTTCTGTCCAGACGTGATCCGCTGGATGAATGGAGATTGGTCTGGCGGAGCCATTCTCTGCTTTCCTCACTGCTTAAGAAAGTAGGACATACCTTAATAAAAGGGGAAAAAAAGGGAACCCCATGCCTCAGTTGCAGTATTCCTTAGAAACTGTATCAGGCACACAGTTACTTTCAGCAGCCTACTTAGTTATATGGGGCCAGGGCAGAAACCTTGCATTTCTGTGTAGGCTTCCTGAAGTACTGCGATGAGAGACATTTTGGGGTCCTGTGTGTCCTCTACAGGAAAGGGTGCTGGGATACATCGCTACGTCTATCATGGCCACAGGTTGGGGTGGCTTTGCCAATTCTTCACTGTGTCTCATGGATTTATTCAAAGCAGGGGAAGTTTGGTAAGGTAGTGAAGAGCTAGGTTTTGGGCCACTATTGTCCTGAGTCCACAATGTACGAACCTTGGTGTCTCCAGGAAATGCCTCACCCCAAGTCTCCATTGCTTCATCCTTTAGCTGAGGGTCCTCACCATATATCTATCTCCTTTGGGGCTATTGTGAGGCTTAAATGAGATGATGCATTTATAATACATAATATAATGCTTGACACATTAGATCTTCATTAAATGCTACCTGTTAGAAATAAGCGTAATGAGAATGGAAGGTTAATTTAATAGACCACTTACCATCTTTTATTTTGCTTTCTCTCATCTTAGAGAGGTTCTGTCTCTAAGGATACCTAGTTGACAGAGTTTTCACAGTGACATCAAAGAGTACTTATGTTCCCATTTATTACCCTGACAGGTTTCTCTTCACTTCCTTACGATCAGAAGTCCTAATGTGGCTAATCGATTTAGTCCATAATGAGCACCAAATGCTGAATGGGAGACTCCGGGAAGGAAGTCATCTGCAAAAGTGCAGATGAAAGCATGGTACTTTTTGAAAAATCAGGTTTAGTGTAATAATTTTAAAGGGCTGTGGCGGGGGTGTGTGCAAGGGACAGAAAACCCTAGTGTCTTTGTTTTGGGGGAAGATGACGCTCCCTTTGCAGACCATAATTTCTCTGTCGACGCTGCCACCTTGTGAGAAAAGATGAAAGGGACCGGGGAGGGGCTGAAACTGAGAAATGTGGCCACAAACCACTATGTCTTGTCTCAGTTCCATTAGCACTGTGCAGTCAAGTGCTCCGGTATCATGAGTGTACTTGGGTAGCTTGTAATTGTCCTGTGCTTCAGTCAAGAGACGGATAATTGCTCCTATGGGCCATGGATTTCCTGCTAGCAGCAACTGATTGAAAGCAGCCATTTATTGTGGTTAAAAACCCTAGACTTACTGCGGTGTTTACAGATAAACCTTCTGTGCGACAGTCATTTACTCTACCCAGCCATCCATATATTAAAGATATTACACACGACCCCCTCCCTTTCTCTTGAAGACAGATCAACTGTTCTTTTCAGTTTTATCAAGTTTCAGTATGTCCTGCTGTTATGCTAACTCCTTTATTTCGTAGCTGATGCTTTAAATAAAGTTGCATTTCTTTGCACCTATGTTCTGTTTGGGGGGCCCTTGGGAACAGCCACAGCAGCGCAGTTTTTAGTTACTTTGGCAAAGGGGCTTGTCCTCTTTTCTGTTCCTCTGATAAGCTGGATACAGATATTATTCTGTGTGTCTGCAGGTGCTCTCATCACCTGGACTGGAGCACAGGTGAGCCATTCACTTTCAGCAGTCAGGATTGTCTTGGGTTTGGGGGCAGCTGAAAGAGGACTGTGTGTTTTCCATTCCGAAGGACACCTGCAACGGCAATGGATACAATGATGATGCTACACAATATCATAAGATAGACTCTCCATCAGACGACACTCAGCCCTCACTCAGCTTTTCCTGGTTTCTATTCCTCTGCCCTGCACTTCTATTACAATCAGGTTTAGGGGCTGAATGAGCAGTTTGACATTGACTTATGGTTCAAGTCTTGTCCAGTGAACATTGAGATTCTGGGTGGGTTTAATTTGGTTTCCCTGTTTATAAAAAGTAATATAGACGCCATCTTCTTTTTTTCACTGATTTATACAAATTCATTGGGTGACTCTTGTATGTGCCCTGACTGGGGATCGAACCTGCAACCTTGGTGTACTAGGAGGATGTGCTGACCAACTGAGATACCATCTTGAACTTGCTCCCTTTATTCTTGTGTCAAGAATGAGAGGTGAAATAGGTCGAGATACACTGGGACTACCCTGGACTTGGGAAATCAGGAAGGCTGCCACTTACCACCACATGCTCCATTCTGCCAAATGTGTACATGTGGCTGGGATTCAAGAGTAATTTGTGCTCTTTCTATAGGAACAAATAAAATTATTTCTGGTGGTCTTGACATTGATGTGCAGATTCTGTTAGGTCGATTGGTAGGAAACAATGTTTAATTCATTAAAAAAAAAAAACTGAGTGACCGTGAAGGATTTATATCATCATAGTCAGATCTAGTCAAATTATAAAAAAGATGAGATTTGTGTGTTTCCTTTAGCTCCGTCATCTTTTTTATAGCTCTCTCTTCCTCACAAATATGGGGCTGATCGATTTATTGGTAAAGCCACATGAAGGGGTAAACTAATTAGAATTCTCAGGGTCGTGTCTAAACTTGGGTTCCTAGAGCCTCAAATAATGAGAGTTGAAATTAGTGGTTTGAACAGAAGCAAAATAAAGCAGCTGAATTAAAGCATAGAACACTTGCCCATAGCAAACAAATCCATGAATTTGGTCCCCTGGTAGATTACAGATGGGGTGCATACGTTCCGGTGTTTAAGAACATGGCTACAAGACAAGAAAATAAAAATTGACCCCTGTGTTTGTAGAGTTGTGTGAGCATTTTAGCAGATCCAAATTTAACACAAAGATGAATGGAGTAATAGTTCGATTTACAAAAGTAATTCTTCATAAAAGGCCAAGGGAAGTGATAAATGAATTACCACTGAGAGGTTCAGGCACTTTGCTTGTATCTCCTCATTTCTGGTTTATGGATGCTGTCTTCTTACCTGCAAATGAAAAAGCAGAGACTCCTGGAGGTGAAATAACTTGGCCCCTCGTCTGAAAGTGGGTACGAGAAACAGCTGGGATTCCATTCAGGAGCTCAGTCCACCTCCTGAATTCACGTGCCTTCCATTATTTCACCCAAGCCTTGGATTTTTTCTTGTGAATTCTCTGAATATGAAATTTCCTTAGCGCAATTAAACATGATTTGATTGATCCGTATTTGGTTTTTACTTGGCTTTTTAGGAACTCATTTAACTATTGATTCATTCGGCTAATATTTGTATTTTTTTATCTCCTGGGTGTCAGGCAGTGCAAGGCATGGAAAATGCAAGATGAATGAGATGTGGTTTCTGTCCTGAAGAGGCTTTCAGGGAGGGAGCTGATATGTTAAAAAACAAACAAAATGTACAACTTGTGATTCTGTATGAGACCCACATTAGAGGCACATCTGAGTGTCAGGGATGGAACAAAAGAGTAAGTGACCAATTTGTTTGCAAAAAGAGGTTGTGTTTGGCAGAGAGTGTTGGGGACCTCTCCGCCTGGTTTCAGGAATTTTAACTGCCCCCCATGGCTAAGACTGAGTGAGTGACCTCTGGAATTCGAGCCACTTAGGAGACAAAGCTTGTCTCTGGTAGCAAATGCTACCTCTGCTTCCTCCCCCTCCCCCCTAAAGCATGATAGTCCATGATGGGTAAGACTCCTCACAGAGAGGGGCAACCTAAGCCAGACATGATCACCTGGGGGCCATCAAGGAAGGACTTGGGGGGCTGTCACAAAGAGGGAGTGATGGACCCTCACCCCCTGGCTATTCTGACATAGCCCGAGTCCCCATGTCCTCTGGGAGAAGCACTTCCTGGCTCTAATCCACTTAAGCCTGAAAACCTATGATGGGGAGGTGGTGCAGCTCCTTGCCTTGCTAGAGCGGTATCTGGGGTAAATCTGGCATAAGAAAGAATTCCTAAAAATCCTGTGAAACCTGCTTTGCTAAGAGTGTTTTCATTCATATGTTAAGGGTCTGAGCAGGAAATGAGTATGTCTCCCACAGTTTCTGCAAACCCCTTTCCTGACAGACACTGACTCAGACTAAGCCCTCAGATTGCTCTGAAATGTTATCTACTGTTTGATCCTTGCCACCTTGTATTCCTGTGTATTACAACCCAATAAAAGCCCCTGGAGGAAGGGGCTCCTGGCCTTTCTCTTCTGAGAAATTGGCCACCTCTTCTCCTCAAGCAGACCGTATCTTGGTAGTGTTACTTTCATCCGTGGCGGACGGGGGGACTTGCGGGCAAAGTCGCCCCCACAAAAGGGTTTTTTTAACCCTCCTCCCCCCTGCAAAGAAAAAGAGCTTTTTAATAGTGGTCTTAAGAGGTAGTGATGTTGATAATGATGATGATAGCGACAGCAGCTGATAGCCTTTGAGCACTATGTTCTCAAGAGCTATCAAAATCTGATTAAAATCTTACCTCATTGCAAGTGTCAACATCTCTAGGTGTTATTTCTTTCAACAACTCAGACATGAGGAAGCAAGGCCTAGAGAAGTTAAGTAACTAACTACGAGATGGTGTAGCCAGGGTGCAAACCCAGCTGGCTAGTTCCAAAGCCAATGCTGTTCTGTGGCTCTGTATCATGGACGCCCTGGCCCCTGGTGAGCAGGGTTTGCCTGGAGGATGGGTGGGCTTGGGGAAGCTGGTGGACTTTGGGAGGGTTTGCCTAGCCAAGTGAGCAGCAGGTGCAAAGATGAGGGGTTGAGAAACATTGTGGCACCTACCTGGGGTTTGTAAGGAGTAGCATGTGGCTGAATGTGCCTTGTCTGTTGAGGGTTGTGGAAGACTGTGGCCCTGAGGTTGTGCCCAGATCAGGAAGGACCCATCTGGACTAGACTGGATTTAAAATAGGGCAGCAGAATAATCCCATTGATTTTTATCACTAAGGTATTGCATATACAGGTAATTAGGAGAAAGTCTAAGTTTCAGGACTATGAGTTAAAGCCCTCAAAATATGTTAGTAGCAAAAATTTTATAACCTGATCTTAAAAACATTTTAACAGTATACAATATTCATTTCAATATTTAAAGATGCAAGCACCCCAACGTTTAATGACCTTGTATTTTTTCCAAGTCCAAGTGCTTCTAACAGAGAGGTTCCACCAGTCCCTGAAACTGAGGGCTACCAAGACCAGGATCATTTATCTGCGTTTCAGACAGACCAGCATAACCTTAATCACGCCCTACGTCATCGACACAGGGACTGATTCTGGACCTGTGTGGCAGGTCCGGTTACTTTTGCCCAATGAAGGGCCTCGGGAGGCAATTGAAAAGCACAGATTTAGCTTCTGAGTTGTTTCAGGAGCCCATTCCAAGGTTTCACAGACTGTAACCTAAACTGCAGGCATCTGAGCCCACAGATAGGTGTTGACAAGCCAGTCTGAGCACGGAGAGCGTGACAGAAAGGGCCACTGGGTCACTGGTCTTGTTGGCTGCCTTTCAAGACCCCGCTGCTCTCCCAGGGAACCCACCGCCAGAAGATTTCAAATTAAAGGGGTCGTCACATCTTCTGATATTTTCCGCCTTGAATTGGATCGGCGTTGCCCACCCCTGGCAGCTCTTTCCTCTGACTTGCTGGGCTGTGATATGATGCCCTTTTCTTTGTTTATTGTTTGTTTGAACTTGCTGGGAGTTTGTGTAATTGATGGGTTTGTAGGCCGCGGTATGTCTGGGAATCTGCTGGTGATTTACTACGATGTCTGAATGTCTGGTGTTTTCTTTCCCGCCTTCCCCCTCTCACCCCTGATGTCAGACGGCGTCCCAGCTGGTGAGCCGATAGGGTAAGACGGACTGTTTTTTTTACCTTGTAAGTGAAGGGTTTGGGTCCATCAGAGTCAGCTAGGGTCAGCTCACTTTAAATATTTCAACTTCTTGCTGAGAGTGTCCAGAGCTCTGCTGTAATACCTCAGTTGGAGGTTTCGATATATTTCTAAACAGAGGCCCACCTCGGCTTACATCACCCCAGCCTGACAGGGGCGAGGAAATGTACAAATTATTACATTATTCGTTGTTTACAAAAAATAAGCAGTACTTGGTTGTCAATACTATTTGATAGCTAATCATTAAACAATTTTATCTGATTTTAAAAACTATAGGCAGGAGAGAAAGACAAAGAAAATGAGGAAAAAGGAAAGCCAGCCAGTTATAAAGCAGTGCATAGGATCCCAGTCTTGAACTAAATTATATATGATCTTAAATGAAAAAATGTGGAAGCAAAAACATCAGAGAGTGAGTAGTGATAAGCTCTGACTCTCACAGGCTTTTCTTTATCATCCTTCCCTGTGTTATCAAGCATGTAATTTCTTCTATTTGAAGAAGTTTAAAAGCACTAGCACTTTTTTATGCCGCTGCTATAACTCAGAAGCTGTTAATGTGCAGCATGGTAGAATAATTAGTAAATAATGTAAATATGTTGTATGTTTCAAAAAAGGAGGTAATTGTTCAGCAGACAGGGTTAAACCTTAAGTTTCTTAATTGTTATTTTAAATGAAATTGTGCTTGAGTTTTGCAGGAATAACTGAGTCACTTGGATTTTGGCACTAAGGAATCAGCTTGGTGAATCACCACTTCCGTATTCTTAGAGCCTTGATCAAGGCAAGCATTATAAAAACATGCTAGTTTTATTTTTTAATTTTTATTTACTTATTTTTCAAGTACAGTTTTCTGTCTATTTCTCCCATCCCAGCCCACCCCACCCCGTGCTCCCCACCTCCCTCCCATTTCCACCCCCCTTCGTTCTTGTCCTTGTGTCCTTAAAACATGCTAGTTTCAAAAATTGATATGCAAACAGATGTACCTGAGCTGACCTACTCACCTGTGCTGTTAGGCATAGCCATTTGCATATGCATAGGCATATGACGTATCAATTGGTCAGTCTGTCCAATAGGAAGCTTCCAACATCTATTGGAAGCACATGGTGTGCCCAATGCTGTGTTGGGTCTTTGATATTAAAAATACACCATTCCTGACCTTAGGGAGCTCGTGGTTGCTTTGGGAAAACAGCGTAAGGTTGAATTTTGCTGCGTAGGTGTGTTCTCCTTCAGAGAAGGATATTGTTTCTCAGAGCGTTGATTCTTCGCCATCCCTTCCGAGAGACGCCCTGAAGCAAGGCACCCTGCCAGGCGGTGTTGCGGTTGAGTATTTTATCAAGGGCGTGCTGTTGGTCATTGAACGTTGACTTTGGTGCTGATCTAGCAGCCATTCCCCATGAACGTTCATGGCTGAGATTTTCCTTGAGTTCCTTAAAATGGGTGTGGAGACCTGCAGGCAAGACGTGAAGGGTTTGATTTGGTTCAAGGGCATGATATGAAGGGAATTCTAAGAGTTCCTGCATGATTCTGTCAGGTTGCTTCTGTGTTCCCTCTTTCTGGGATCATTCCTTAAAAAAGAAGCTTCGAGGAAAACAGGACCAATGACTCAGAAGGTGTTCATCAAGGTGGATTGGTGTTTTACCCCATTTGGGCTGCTATAACAAAAATGCTAGACTGGATAGTTTATAAAATTAGTTCTCAATGTTCTGGAGTCCAAGGTCAATGTGTCAGCATGATTGCTTTCTGATGAGAGTTCTCTTTCTGGTTCTTGTTTTTCTTCTTCTTCCTGGGTCACATTTCTCACTTTTGCACTATGTATACACGTGATAGAAGGGGAAGGATGTCTGAGGAGCCTCTTTTATAAATGTACCAGTCTCATTCTTAAGGGCTATACCCTTACAGATTAAGGACCTCCCAAAGGCTGATACTTAATATAATATGTCTGGTGGGTTCCAGACACATAAAGAACCCCCACCCAGGGTTCTTTTTTAAGCCCACCAGACACAATACATTAGACGCCCATCCTATTCTCATATGACCTTATGTTAACGAATTACACCTGTAACAACTCTCTTTCCAAATAAGGTCCCATTGGATGTACTGGGGGAAGACTTTAACAAGCACATTTTGAAGGACGCAGTACAACCCATAAAAGGGCCCTTTCTGATACAAAAAGTGTTTGGGAATTTGTCCAAGATACAAGTGGGAGCAACTTACTAGCATTTCTCCCAAAAGCTACAGGCATTGGAAAGTTGTATGTGTTATCCTGATGAGAAAAACAGAAGAGCGGGTGTTGGGGGAGAAGGGAAGCCAGGCTTCCCTGGATGCTTTTTCTAGTCTAGGTTTTTTGTCCAAGTTATTTCACGTGAAATAATTTAATTCTCACTAAAACGTGTTCATAAGGTCACGTCCACTTTGCAGATGCAGAAACCAAGGCTCAGAATCATGGAATGACTCCCAGAGTCCAGGGCCACAAACGTGGAGACCTGGGATGGGAAAACAAACATGTCGGGTTCAGGAGACCATCTGCCGCTCTCTCAAGAAAAGTGGTGATGATAAACATAAGATCGTGGAAGCCAGAGGTCCTAGACCTCCTTTTCTATGAAAAACGTCTCTCCCAGGTGGAGTAAGTAAGCTTATGAGTTACGTTTTTGGTCATATTTTAAGACTTTGTGACGTTAGCAGACTCCCTGCCATGTTCTCTCATTCTTACAAAGATCCCTTTATAAGGCTGACATTAGAAACTCATCAGTCTAAACTTGAATTCCAAAAATGTACCATTGTGTACGTGTTCTTCTCCTACCCATCAGCTTGTTGACCACCATGGGAAAGAGCTGAGTCCACGGTGGTGACAGGAGACACTTTTGTGATAGCTCCCATGGAAAGTCTGGGCACTTAAAATTTGACTTTTCTTCTGTTTGGTATGCAACATATTCAATTTCTTCCCCATTCCCTTTTCTTCATCTCTATTCTTGTCCTACCACATCCGTGTTATGAAAATGGCTACTGAAATAAATCAGTTTCATTTGTGAAATCACATTATGGCTCTCTCCACTCATGCCAGTTTGCTCAGATTAGCCCAGGCAGATGGCTGCCGAGTCTCATCGCTGGTGAGAAAACGGGCCCTTTCCAGAGATGAAGTACAGTGTGGGAGAAATGTCGCGGGTGCCAAAAAGCTGTGCGGATGCGTTTTGGGGCTTGCAAAAGCGGTGCTGTGCTTCAGGTTGACTTTGCCTTCTGAACAGAGGGCGCTCGGAGAGCTGGAAGCAGCTGGCTTTGGAGAAAAGATGGCTTGAAAAGAATCAGAGGCATTATGAGCCTTAAATTATTTAAGTTCCTCCTGTGGCAGTGAACTGTAATTGCTTCCTATTTCTGTAAATATTAGCAGCTGTGAGCCTTTCATGTAAGGAGCTAAAACAGCACTCAGTGTATCACACTTAGGCTCTGGAATATTGTTAAATATCTGACCTTGGGCTGTCAAAGCACACTTATTACCCATGCTAGCCCTTCTGCTGGGGAGCTGTTGGCACTCTGAACTGGTACATTATTTTCAGCCTGGTCTGTAATAGCCTCAATAGATGGAGAACTAGTGAAGGGAATTGTGAGTCACCAAGTAACAATGTCCCGATCCTTTTTGTCCCAGGAGGTTGCCTCTGTGCCCAATGCCTCTCTGTTGTTTTCACACCTGTGACTCCACCTACAGCTGTCATAGCTAATCCTTTATCAAACAGGGGAAAACTTGAAATAGGACTAATCTGCATAGCAGCTCTTGTCTCTTTAGTCTCAGTTGATCTCTCTTCCTTGATCTCTATGTGTGGTGATTTGTTCATGCTGAATTTTTTTTTCAGTCCTTCGCACTCTTCATAGTCGTACTTGTCTCTTGCACTTGGCCTATGCTGAGCCTTCTGCCTGGAACATGCCCGGCTGTCCTGTATCCTCTCCATACTAGCTTCTACTTATTGTGACACCTGCTCTCAGAAGCCTTTCTTAACTGTCTGTCTGTACATGGGCTTGTTATGTCTTTATGATGCCACAGGCTGCAGGCACTTTCTCCAAAAGAACAAACATATTAGATTGTAATAACCCATTTAGGGCTCTTCATCTGCCATTGTACAGTGACCTCCCTGAAGGTAAGAAAACTGCCGGCTTTATTTGTTGTTTTAGTTGCAGGATCTGTGTGGAGACTGGCAAATAGAAAGGGATGGGTGAATGTTACTTGAGTTGAATTCATAGTCCTGTATCTAGCACTGGTGGGATATAATACCTGAGGCAGAATCCCATAGAGGTCTTCAGGTAGCTGTTTGCCTTTCTTCCTTGTTAGCACATTTGTTTGGGATAGGATGTGCCTGGCTCTGGTAGGTGAATCATGATTGGCCTAAGCTCATCATCACAGTCTCATCCCTTTATGCCTGTGATTGGTCTAAGACTGGGCACGTGACCCCCTTCTAGCCAATGAGACATAAATGGAAGTATGTTGAAGATTTGGGGAATTATTATTACCATTTTTTAATTAAGAGAGTTGGGTAAGAAAAAAGCCATTTGTATCCTTGTCCCTTTACTTTTACTTAGATGCTTTCATAAAAGATACAAAGAAATGCAGCAACTATTTGGCAACCAGGAGGAAAAAGGCCCCAAATGAAAGCAACACATGACTGAACATGGCAAATGGAAAGATGGAAAGTTCTTAGGTCCCCAATGCTGTTGTTGAGCTCTCAGAATCAACTCTGGGACAAGTGACTTCCAGATCCTTACAAAATGAACAAAAAAAATAATCTCTGATTCAAGCTAGTTTTTGCTAGATTTTGTTACATATAACTAAAATTGGCCTAACATGTAGGTACCAGGAAAAGAAAGGTATGTGTGTGGATTTGGTAGCTCATTTTAAAAACATAACAGAGAAGGCAGCACAGAAAATATTTTGGCCCCGGAGTTGAAACACTTAGTTTACCTGAACCTTTCTTGGGTGATCTTGGACCAATCACTCCTCTCTTCAATTCTGTAGCCACATGGTCATACTATTATAAGTATTTATTTGATTGCCAAAATATATTTAATTGCCAACTATGGGTTATATACCATTCTAAGTGTTTATTGAGAAAAATAGAGTTGAACTGAGCTCTTTTATTTGTGAAACTCTGACCCTGCAAAAAAATTTCAGGAACCATGAGTGAACAAATGCCCCTCAAAATCTGCCTGGATTCCAGTCATGCTTTCCATTGGCCTGTCTCCTTATCCAAATTTCTTGCAGTCCCTATCTGATAGAGTGAGAAAACAAAACAAAACAAACAAAACCCACAAGCATCCGTCTCTGGCAAGCGTGCTCATGAAGCATGATGCCTCTGCGGAGAAGTCTCGTGAAACCAGCTGGTAATAAGGAGACCATAAAGAGGAGGCGGTCTACTTGGTTCATTTTGGCTCCAGGCCCTAACTTGCAGCCCACGTGCACTTCTTTATTCGGTCACAAGGTCTGGGCAGGCGCAGTCTATTTAGGTGACTGCTCTGGCTCGCTTCTCAAATTTCCTGGTTGAAGAGAAAGGCCAGTGAGCTGCCATCAGGCGTGTCGAAGCCACTGTGGACCAGGTTCAGTGGATGGTTTCACACTGATTCATCACCGTCCCGCCCTGATGAGGCCAGGAAGCTTCATTGAAACTGTGAGGGCCCTGTGACTTGTCTGTATGTACCCATTCTTGATAGTGGTAGTGGTGGGGTGAGATTATCATGGCACCAGGCTGCTAGACAGGGGATCACCTGTGCTTGATGAGGACACTGGGCACTGTCTGGGGCAGAGGTAATCATCCCTCTGAATGAGACAGAGAGTGGTAAAGAACAGATCAATAGCATTGGGTGGCTGTAAGTTTAAGGAATTGGTTAGGCTGAGAACTGTAAGAAGGCTCAGGCTTGTACAGAGGGTCCTTTGTGTGGGGAGCCAGCACCTGCCATGTGTTGGGTGCATTAGCTCTCACTGCAGTGTCTGAATTCCAGCCAGTGGGAAGAAAGACAGAAGAACAGAATTGCACGTGCCTTATATCTTAGGGGCGTGACCAGAATGTTGCACCAGTAACCTGTGCTCCTATTTCCCATTGGCTAGGACTTGGTCGCATGTCTCATCTGGCTTTAAGGAAGGCTGGGAAGTACAGTCTTAAACCTGGCAGCCATGTACACGGATGGGAGACTAGATACCTCAGGCACAATGGTCCTTAAGGAATAGCAACCTGAGTGGCCTGCTGGTGAGCCTCAGCATTGACGCAGCTCTGAAATCTTTGTGGAACGATTCTGCTGCAGCCACAGCTCTAGTTTTCCTCTTGTTATTGTCTCTTCTCCCAACTTGCTTCTACCTTATGGGAATGGAGAAGCCTGTTTTATCACACGATCTTTCTATACTGAGCTTAGGTCAGTGATACATATATATCTCACACACACATATATATATATATACACACACATATACATATATATGTATATATAGGGATATGTATATATACATATATATATATTTGTGATTTAAATAGTATTTGCACAATTGCCTCTGTTTTTACAGACTGAAGAAGCAGATTGACGCCTAAACGTATACCTTCCAAATATAATTCTGCCCCATCCTTTCCCTGGCTGGTAACATAGCCCTCTGCTTCTAAAGGAGGGACCGTGACCCCAGCACCAGCTGGGAGTGCAGAGAACAGGCCTTCAAGGCAGCTTTCTTTGCCTGATGGGGTGTGTTCTCTAGAGATGCTATGCCTTGTTAGGAAAAGCAACCAAACTGCTTTGGGTCTCTGTTTGAGATCTGGGAAGGACAGCAGCAGGCAACAGGCGGATTGCAGACTCTCCAGACACATCAACTCTCCGTGAACACTAAGGAGAGATGACATGGTATCTGTTTCCTGACAACATAATCTGGGAATATTCCTCTGAAGAACAATTCTTGATTCGTACTTTGTTTTGTCTTTTTAAGGGATACACTATTAGAGAATTTAAGAGCTGTGATATTTTACCCTAGAGGGATTTAAGTTCTTTCTGTCCATTATTTTGACTGTGAATTGGTGACATTTTTCTCATTCTACAGTGAATCTCCAATGTATTCTTATAGCATCTTATGAGCAGACAGGTCCATGCTCTGACTTCGGCAAGGAATGAAGGGGAATTTTGAGCATTCCTCCTATACTACTCTGTATATAATAAACAGTTTTAAAAATGAACAGTTTATTCTGGTGACTTGTGGTCGGTTAGGGAAAAGAGGCCATTGGTGGAATATCGTTTTCCTATTTTGTGGTGAAATTCATAAGGCTTTTTTCTATAGAAACAGGAGGAAGATCAGGAATAAGTTGGTGTTCGGCAGGCAGTGAGCAGGGGGGACTACCTGACGCCCACTCCCTCACAGCCTTCTCTAGCCTTTGGGCTCTGGGCTGGTCAGGAAATGCCATCTGGGGACAGAATGTCAGTATCCTCTCTTCTAGAGATGCACCAGGCTCCTGGTCTCTACCATCCTCTCCCACGTGGATGAAGCTTGTGGGCTACATCTCACGCCTTCAGAGGCCAGTGCTAGGTGAAAGGCTGGTCACCCTAAGAAGATGCTCTAATGGTGGGAACATCAGGCACTTGGGTGGCTGCACAGAGGAGATATTTAAAGGCAGGATATTTTTATGTTCCTTAGAAGCTCATTCCTGTCTAATTTCAGAACCATGGACTCACTTGGGCTAAAATAACTCAAAGATTAAATTTTTCCATGTAAATAAGGAAATGAAAGAAACTTGAAGGACAGGTTCTTGAGAGTGAGGAAGTTCTCCAACCCTCCTTCTTGCCTGGTTTTATAAGAATATCTTTCTATATGTATGCATAGATGCACGTATGAGTGTATGAATGGATGAATGGATATATGTGTCTACCTATAATATGTTTCTGGTGGGGGGGAAGATTCTCCAAGTATATATGCTGTCAAAAAGCTGCTTTATACTATTTGGCTAAGGGGTAAAGAATGGAGTGGGGGGTAGGGAAGATATCTGACTACTAAAAGTGGGGCTGATGTCATTATGGATTTATTGATCCATTTTGTCCTTGTGAGACAATTCATCTTTTGCAGAATCAGAGCATGTTTTGCCTTGGAAATCTGAAGACTGTATTTCCAAATGCTTATTTTACACATGATGGAAACTTATCCAGAGATAAGTGACTTGCTTAAGGCTCCCCCCATCCCAACCACACAAATTGCTCTGTGGCTTTACTTTTTGGAAAGCAAACAGAAAGGTCCAAAAAATTTCCCCCAGTGACTATATTTGTATAACCAGCTTGCATACTGAGCACAGAACATTACCAAGCACTTAAAAATTTCCCTTCACAGTCACTAGACTTTTCCCTACTTCCAAAGTCAACTGCATGCTATTCTACTTAACACATAGGTTAATATTGCCTGTTTTTAAATTCTCTATAAATCGAATAATACAGAATCTCTTGTCTTCCTCCTCCCCCTTCTCTCCCTGCTTCTCCTCCCCCTCCTCCTTCTTCTGGGGTGAGGGTGAGGGGGTGGCATTGAGCTCTGGCGCTTTCATTCAACGTGATGTTTATGAAACCAATCCTTTTTCCCATGTTGTAATTGTCCCTTTGTATCACAATACTTTCCAGAATATGAATATAACAACATTTATTTTCCTGTTGCTTTGTTTTTAATGACCAGAGAATCCTAGTACTGGTTTTCACATCTATCCTAATTATTTTGCCTGTAGTCGGAAGTATTTTCTCAAAATCACCCCATACGGCAGTTGTCTGACGTTGAGTCAGTAAGTACAACCACCCGGAAACCAGAGTGTACACCAGTGCTCATTGTTTGCTGCAGCAATTCCTGTTTGCTTCTGGCCTGACTCTCTTTGATTATTGAGAAACTAGTTGAACACGTGTTAGATGACATTCATCCCCTTCATTTTTATTCTGTATGATGGCATTTTGCTATTATGAATTGATTTAAAATTTGGTTTTGAATGATTCCTGTTAGAGTGGTTTGTGTGCAGGAGTGAGTTTCCTGTTCATTTTCTGCAGATCCGCTGGGAGAATCCAGATGGTTCTCACATTTTTAGTGAATGAACACTTGCCATCTTGCATAATCTAATTGTCTGAAACTGTCCACATGCTTACCATCTGAGGGAGGGTTTCCTGCCAAAGGTGCCAGGTTATCTTTCAGATGGGTTTAAGAAAGAAGGCATTTTAATCTGAAAACATGGCGTGCAAAAACCTCTCTCCTGGGTGACTTAAACTGACAGTTCTTCAACACCTTTATTAAAAATACAATTCACCGGTCTGAGAGAGAAAATCTAATTATTTAACTGCCAGCAGTTTTTCCCATGAGAAAATAAACTTTAGGTGTTTACAATCAAGTTAGCTAGATTTTAACCAATTTACTTATTTAACCAAGTACTTAAAAAATCAATACCGTACCTTGTAACTTCTTCATTTCCATTGATTTTGATTAAACAGGTAATTGGCAGATGATCAATAGGCACGATTCTGATGAGCTGGTTTGGCTGAGCGTTCCTTGTGATAGAGCTCTGGGAAAAGGGAACCCAGAGGTTTGCTGACATGTCATTCTATCTTCAATAAATGCAAGCTGGCTAATAAATATTTAATGGGCAGTTGTTTGCAGTTAATAGAATTAGATAATTCTATTTGAATCCTATTTGGAGACCTACAGATATCATATATCACCGTTGAAGACATGATTAATAATTTAAACTAAGTGACTAGTAATTAGAGAGACAGTCAGATTAAGTAGGAACTTAAGACATTTGGGAATTTGTGTGTGTGTATGTAGTGTGTGTATGTACGTGTGTGTGAGGCTAAGAGAGAATCAGAAAGAGATTCTCAAAGATGAGAGAGAGAGAGAGAGAGAAAAACACACATACAGAGAGACATATATAGACAGAGACAGACAGAGAGACAGAGAGAAAGAGGGAAACTGTGTATGATTTTTAGACTCTAAACCATTATAAGGATTAGCTAATGCAGCAAGTCTGGGACCAGTCTTAAATGTGATAACAAAACATGAGGCCCCTGGGGGTTATTTAATATCTCATCCTCTCAGTTAATGAGATGGAAAATAGTTCACTGTTTATCTACACTAGATTGAGCAGATGTTTCCAATTCCCTTTTATGGGATGTAATCTTGGTGAGATTGTCTTCTGTCCATTGCCTTTTCCTGGCCTTGGTCTCTGCTGTACTCTTCTTACTGGGGGTGGAGAGTAGGTTGCAGATACCTTCCTGGCTGAAGACTAGAAGAAAAAACCCTTGAAGTCAGGACTTAGTGGTCTTTTCCTTTGATATGGCAAAGCTGATTGGTTGACACCAGGTTGTGGACAGCACAGGGTTTCTTAAACTTGAAGACTACTGACGCTACGGACCTCACCCGCCAATCAGTGTTTACGACACTCTTCAGGCTTGTGATTTTATTTCATTTGCCATTTTACACTTCACTGTTCTATGAATGCATAATGTATTAATTTTTTGCATTGGGCCTAAAAGCCTAATATATATTTTTAAAGATTTTTATTTATTTATTTTTAGAGAAATGGGAAGGGAAGGAGAGAGAGAGGGAGAGAAACATCAATGTGTGGTTGCCTCCCACTCATCCCCCGCACTGGGGATCTGGCCTGCAACCCAGGCATGTGCCCTGACTGAGAATCGAACTAGTGACCCTTTGCTTTGCAGTCGGTGCTCAATCCACTGAATCACACCAGCCAGGGCTTAATATAAATTTTTTGTAAACATTTTTAATTTTCCAGAGCCATTACATAACCACTTGTGGGATTGGGGAATAAGGTAGTTTAGAAACATAAGGCAGTAAATAGTTACTTGCAGATATTTAGCCACTTTAGGAAGTGGGTGATGAATGGATCTCTTAGGACTTCCCTTTGTAGCAGATTGCTGCACTTGCTGCAGGCATGAATATAAAAAGTTTCTTTTTTATATGCAAAAATGTCTGAAGGTGTGTGATATTTGGTATTAGATCAGCAGCACAAGGATTTGAGGGTGAAGTCTCTGTTATTCTCTCAACCTTTTTCTCTTGTCCCAAGATGGCTGCTGCCACTTTAACCGCTATGTTTGCTTCCGGGGCAGGGACAAGCAGGCAGGAATAGCGTTTCCCAGAAAGTCCCAGAAGACACCTGCTTACTTCTCATTGGTCATGCATGTGTCCCATGGCTACCCTGAGTTGCAGGTGTCTCTGGAAAAGAGGGTTTGTATGTCACTAGTCTCTACAAGAGAGGAAGGAAAGGGAATTGGAATAAGTATTATATGAGCCAGCATGTTTTATCAGAATTAGTCTTTGGTACATTTGCCACATTCTTTAAGGACGTTTTCTCATTTTGTAGTAAATACTGACTTAAATCTCTCCTATCGGAACATAAGCCCTTGAACTTTTTTTTAGGCTCCATGTTCTAAATGCTAAGTATAAAGGCTTGTATATGGCATATTGGAGGCTCTTGATGAATTACGCTATATTCTCGGGAGAAGGAAGTAGGAAAGGGAAGAATCAGGGAAAGAAGAGGGAGGCAAGGACCAAAGATGATGTTAATATATGTAAATAACTAAAATATATATCATACTGAACCACTAGAATGTTCCAAACATTACTTATCCCCAATTATTCTGGTTAATTAAAATTTTATGATCAATTTTGTTTGTATTTACTAAGTGGTTATTATTGCTGAAGCATTGCCAAGTAATATTTCCACTTGAGTTTTTCTTAGCCTCTTTTTCTGAATGTTTTAAAAATATGTATTTTCCTCTTATTCAAAATAATAAGCATTTATTGCAAAAATTTTTACGAAATACAGGCAACGAAGAAGCACTCAGAAATTTACTGAATAGATATAAGTCATGTTGCTATTTCTAGTATAATAGGACCTTATTTTGTGCAAATTTAAACAAATTGTGAAATGATATAATATAAATGTTAATGTTTGATTTAATGTACAGATTTGAAATGATAATAATTTGTCAAATTTAAAATCATGCATCACAAGGTATAATTTCTAAGCTGGCTAGCCCTAGAATTAAAAAGGATGTTTAAGGGTTGTGGATCACTGTGGTTGGTAACTCAATCCCCAGCATGTTTTATGAGAATTAATTTTTGGTAGGTCTACATTTGTACAAAGCTGACCATTTTTTGAAAGATTTTATTTATTTATTTTTAGACAAAGGGGAAGGGAAGGAGAAAGAGAGGGAGAACAACATCAATGTGTGGTTGCCTCTCACACACCCGCCACTGGGAACCTGGCCCCAAACCCAGGCATGTGCCCTGACTGGGAATTGAACCAGAAACCCTTTGGTTCATGGGCCAGTGTTCAATCTACTGAGCCATACCAGCAAGGGCCCAACCTGATCATCTTAAATATGACAGTTTGTTTATTTAGATTAATATAAGAGTATGCTCTTCATTCTTTTTATAAAAAGATTGTATTTGTTTATTTTTAAGGAGAGAGGAAGAGAGGAAGATAGGGAGAGAAACATCAATATGCTAGAGTGATATCAACTGGTTGCCTCTTGTACGCCCCCAACTGGGGACCTGGCCCGCAACCCAGGCAGGTCTGCTGATTGGGAATCAAACTGGTGACCTTTTGGTTTTCAGGATGATGCCCAGCCCACTGAGCCAACCAGTTAGTCCTCTACATTCTATTTCGATGACATCTTATTTTAATTGTTGGCTGCGTTTGTTCTCCTATCTTGTCGTTAGCAGATACGTAGCGGCCAGTGAGAGAAATGTTCAGAAATGTTTGTCGCCACCATTAACAGTCAAGACAGTAACAATATAGGGGCTGCCGTATGATTCATTCTTCTCATTTGTTTCTCTCTCTCTCTTTTTGAGTAATACAAACAAGGCTCAGATTCAACTAATGTTTATTGAGCTCTGGTTATGTTCCAGGCATCCTGCTAGGAACAATTACAAACATTCATTCAATTAGCACTCGGTATCATTCTATGTGAAAATGGTCATATTGTCTACTTGGCATTTCCCTCAGCTTCTTTTTCTTGCCTCCCATATCCAATTAGCAAATCATATTGGCTCTACCACCCGAATAGGTCTGAGTCTGATTACTTCCTGTCTCTGCCACTACTACCTTAGTCTAAATCACGGCCATCCTCTGGCTGCTGTCTGCTTTCTATCTGTACCTTGTCTCCCTTCCTCTAGCTCCATCATCAATTTCCTGGTGAGAAGACAGAATGGAAAAGTATGATCAGGTTAATATAAAAACGTGCTGTATAGTTTCTAGTCTCAGATGTGTCTGGAAAGTGGAGGAGAAGGGAGGTTTGGAAAAATGTTGTGCCTTTAAATAATCAGCAACACAAAATTATGAGATGGGGATTCCGCTTTCATTGACATCTAGTCAACATGGAAGTACTGAAGAATAGATCTGATTATGTAGTTTTGAAAATTTAAATATGCCACATATCTTTTCTTCTGTTGGGAATAATGCAAATCAGCATTTGTCAGAGTTCCTGTCTTAATAGCATGAGGACATGTGTCAGTCATACAAACAGTGAACATACCTGCGTGTGATATTGCATGTTTTCTGCATCCCATTGTCAGTAATGAATTTCTACCCACTGGGCTGGAAGAAGAACTGAGCTATCTTTTCATTCTCTTAGAGAAAATTACAGTCACAAAATTATTGTCCGTTAGAGGGGTGATTAAAGAATTGCACAAAGTTATTAGAGAAGTGTTAATCGGCCAGTTAATTTGAAAAAATTCTGGATTTTTATGGTGTTTGTTACATTTGTCAACATTCAGAAATTTAGTTTGCTTTAATTTTTTTCATTCTCAGTCAATATTCATGTTCATACCAAATTTGTATTTGAAATAAAAGAGATTAATCCTCACCCACCATTATTTAAGCCTTGGGCACTACAAAACCTGGGTCTTGCTTTATTTTGTGAACTTGCCCAGTTTCATGAGTCCTAGAAGTTTCTTCTCCTTAGCTGAAAGTGAGATACAACCCAGATTGGTTTTATACAACTCAGATTGGTTTTATACAACCCAGAGAGCTTTCACTAACACAAATACCGGTAAAGAAATTAGTGACACAGTGGGACCCAGAGGAGAAGAGAAGAGGACTTGTGTGATGGGTGGGTAAAGAAAGGTCCCAATTAGAGGACAGTTCTCAGGGGAAGCATGCTCATATGGGTGTAGATGGAGGTCCTCAGGATGTTCCTCATTGTCCCAAAGGCACCTAGTAGTCATAGGACAAAGCAAACCCCTGGATGCCAACCTTACAAAGAAAAAAGCAAGGAAGGAGACTGAATGAACTGGAGAATTTAGCCAGCATCCAGCCCACGCCTTGCAAGTTGTACACACTCCTCAATCCAGGGTGTTGACTTTGTTCGAGGGACCAGGCGCTGCTATCCATTCAGCCGTTGCTGGCGGTTAATGAAATCATAACAGCAGGAGCTGCTCAGTGGAGAGGGCTCTTTTGATTTGTAGCTCCTTTTGTTGGCTTTCCTTTTGAGTTTCCTTGGTTCTGTGGTTTGGACCTCCGCAGCCCTAGAAAAGTTCAGGGACTTGAAAGCGAGAAAGCCCTCCCTCCCCAGGGCCGGCTCCTCCACTTTCATCCTGGGTCAGGTATTCCCACCCCACAAAAGTGGGTCTAAATGGAACTCTCTGCATCCTCTGGGTAGCTGGGAGTCCTTCTGAGGCGTTGTGTCCTGGAAATAATGGAGTCTTGTTGCTACAGGCTGTTAACATGCACCTTTCCATTGAAGAAAGACATCCAGGCAGCCGCAGATCATGTGGCTTCCTGTGGAACCTCAGTCTCCCGGATCTCTCAGGAGTCTGGCTCTCTGAAAGGAGCATAGAAACCTCAGGCCCTCACTTCTGAGAGTTATTTTCCTCTTCTTCCCTGTGTAAGTTGTTCAGTTTTCTCTCTGTGTTTTGCAATATCAGGAGTTTCAAGTAGATGGTTGTAGGGAAGAACCCAGTACAAACAGTTTCAGCGGACATGCTCTGAAATGTGGTTGTGTTATCTTCCTTAAAAGACTGAGATTTATAGTATCTATATTAATATCTACATTTATGTCTATATCTATATCTGTACCTATTTCTATATGCTTGGCTGGATCCCTTGCCTTCTGGAATTTTCTATGTATCCTTCTACCTTGACTTCTACAGAGGACAAATACAGGGACACCCTCCGCTGTCTGTGTGGACACTGCTATTCAATCATGATGTTCATCCTGCTAAGCTTTGGTGTGGCTTCCAAACCATTTTTAAAGAGAGTTCAGGAGAGCCACTTTCAATCAATTGAAATTTGTGTCTTAATAAAAAAGATTGTGGAGGGGGCAAAAATTTCCCTTTACACGATTCTACGATTGTTTTACTGAAGATCATCTTAAAGACCAGACACTTATTGACCTAATTCCAAGATAGAAAAGGAGAATAGGAAGTTTATAGAAAGTTTAAAATAAACACGGGATAACAGGGCTGGCGCAATGGGAGGGGGGGAGAGAGACGTGTTTCATTTCTATTAGGTATTTTCGTCTGCTGGGCTGATTATGAAAAAAACCCTCAGCAAATCAATTATAGTTAGAATGACAGAGTGCCATACTAATAGTTGAAACAAGCTTCATTAGGCATTTGTGAGTGCGGCTTTTTCCCTTCTCGAAGGTCCACCTGGGTCACTGGGATAACTGCGAATTTCGGTGAAGGACCCAAGTAAGGAGGAGAAAGCTCATTTATCATCCCAGAGGCGCGAGACGACCGTCAGCACTCCATTTGATTCCAGCTGTGAAGTGAGCGGCTTATTTTGTTTTAGTGATGATTTGAGAGACTCATCAATAAAATCGCCAATACTCTGCAGTTGCAGCAATACCTCAGTGTGTGTGCATGTGTATGTGTGTGTGTTTGCACATGTGCTTGCTGCAAGCAGGGGGAGAAAAGGCAGGGATAACTTGATCTTTGCGCCCTGATTCACATGCGACTTCCTTTCTCTTCACTGATGGCAGGGACTCATCCGTGGGTCTCCAGCTGCTCCATCATTGCCCAGATGGTTAGCATAGTGAGTTTGTTTCCCAGCTTTATTGCTCAATGGTGCTTCAGCTGCTACTGCGCTACTCCTGCACCCGAGTCCAGAGGACTCTTTGGATGAAGGGGTGATTAACTGGAAGAAATGGACTGAGTAGCCTGTCATCAATCACTCTCTCTCATTTTCAAGAGCTCATCTCTTGCAGCTTAATCATTTTGAAGACTCTAAGGTCCTCGTCATAATTCCCCAGGTACTTACTAAACTAACACACACTGGGTACTTAGGATGTGCAAGGACTGTGCTGTTTCTTTTTCATGATTTTATTTAATTTCCACAACCACACTGTGGGTCAGCTACTATTGTTATTTCCTGCATTAGTTAGTGTAGGTTCACAGTTCTAACCAATAGGCCCTGAATGGAAGATGGCTCACATACCATAGGTTTCTTAACACAGTTATTCAGGGACCTGGGCTGATGGAGGCTTTGCTCTTTTTAACAAATGGTTTTTGAAGTCACCCTGGAGAATTACCTCCATTCTAGCCAGCTGAAATGTGACAAGAAGAGGAATGGAGAACTGTGTGGGAGGTCTTGATGCATCAGGTCTGGAAATAATGGTCTTAGAACTTAAGTCACATGACCGCATCTAAGGGTAAGTCAGATTGGAAAATTCTATCCCCCGGGAGGTGGGGACCAGCCACTTCTCTGAGAAAACTCCACACTCTGGGGGACGTGCAGCACAGATTTTTGGTGATCTGTTAGCCATTTTGCCGTTGTTTGTTTTTTGGTACCAAATACCTAAGGTTACTTTCCTTGTGCCATTCTCTAAAGAAGATGATCCAGAGTCACGTTCAGCTATTGCTTCCAGGTCAAAGTCCATGCTGTCTGGGTAATGTAGTTTCTACACCTGATGTGGATGGGTGTGATTCCTTGCACCTTTCAGCATAGGAACAGAAAGGTGAGTTATCTTCCCTGTCCCTGCCGTATACCCAATATGAAATGATAGAATAACTGCACACACACACAAATTCCATCCTGGAAAATAAAAGCATGGCAGATTCCAAGCCATCACTGATCCGCAGCAATGACGAAATCATCCCTGACCTAGTATATGATGGATTTCTCAAAAGAGGTTTTGTGGACATTTGAAAAGAATGCATCTTTCCTGTTTGGTACACACACACACAATATGTGTGTGTACATAAATATACATTATATGTATTATATCCATATGTATTTACTATCTTGAATCTATATGTTTTATATTCATGCTTGTATATGAAGAGAGAACATGTACCGTTAATAGAGAATTCACTTCATTGTTATTCAAATCCTCTGTATTTTTACTTCATTTAAAACCTTTTGCTATGTGAAGTAAAGCATAGGTTGAGAAAAATGCTTAAAACATGTGTGCAGTTTAGCAGGGCACTAACCTGAACATGAGCATAGCCATTCTGTGGATGAAGAAACCACTTCACTAGCACGTCAGAAGCCCTCCTCCCCCATTACTGCCTCATCACAGCCCTTCCTATTACTGCCTAAGGTGCTTACTCTCCTCACTTAATAAGGCTCACTTCCCTGTTTTCCCATGTAGTTTTACTACCTGAGCATGCAGTCCTAATATACGTACCTTCAATCTGTTTTTTAAAAATTTTATATGAATGGGCTCCTACTGTTTGCAATTCTGGTACCTTTTTGCTAAACATTGTAATATTTGTTTAATACTACTGTAGCTGATTTTTTTCACTCATGATTTAGAAATGCTTGTCTGTTATTCTAGTCTGTTACACTTTTAAGTCTTACCTTTTCAGGAAATATATTTAATCCTATGATCTGTTGCTTGGTCAAAATTTAATTAAGAACAATGATTCTGCATTAAGTACAAGATATATTGATTTTTTTTTGCTTACCTCTTTAGCTTTTTTCTTTTTAAATCCAAGAGAGGGTAAGGAAGGGGAGGGGAAAGAGAAACAGTGATGTAAGAAAAGCATTCGCTGGTTGCCTTTTTGTAAGCACCCTGACCGGCAACTGAACCCACAACCAAACCTGCAACTTGACTATGTGCTCTGACTGGGAATTGAAACTGCAACCTCTCAGTCCACAGGACGACTCTCTGACGCACTGAGCCACCCTGGCCAGGGCCCTCTTCAGCTTTTTAAAAACGTTGTTATATATCCAGCAAAGTACACAAACTTTGAGTGCATAGCTCAATGAATTGTTACAAATGCACATTTGTAACCACAGCTAGGACCAAGTTATGGAACTTTTCTAGCACCTAAGAAAGTCTTTCTCATGTCCTTTCCAGTCATTATCCACTCTCCACAGATATCAGCCATGCTGAATTTTATCATCATAAATTAATTTTCCCTCTGGTCGACCTTCATATAAGTGAAACCATATAGGAAATTCTCTTGTATGTCTTTCTTTCAATAGGTTTTGGGGTTTCATTCATAGTTGGGTGTTATAGTTATTAGTGTAGTTTTTCATTGCACCAATATGTCATCATTTGTTTATTCATTCTGGCTTATAATAAATATAACTGCTCTGAGCAGTCTTGAACATGTCTTTTTGTGGATATCTATACACATTCATCTTGGAAATATGCACAGACATGGAATTGCTGGGCAGCAAGGCAGCTGTATGTTTCACTTAAGTAAAACTGGTTTCCGAATAGCTTTAGAAAGTGCTTGTAACACTTTTCACTCCAAATGGCCCTGCCTGAGAATTCCAGTTGCTTCATATTGTCAACACTGTGTTATCAGTCTCTTTAAAATTTTAACCAGAGGTTGGCAAATTTTTCCTGTCACTATCCAAATAGGAAATATACTAGAGTTTATGGACCAACCATTTAACTCTGCCATTGTAGCGAAAAAGCAGTCATTGACAATAAGTGAATAAATGGGCATGTTTGCCTTTGCTTACAATTGGTCTAAGACATCTTTTCCATCACATTTGCATACCAGCCAATGGGGAGGGGAGAGGGAAAGTGGAAGGCATCCTTCTTTTCTTCAAGAGCATGGCCCACAATTACACCTATCAACCCATTCCACAGGTAATTGGTCAGAATGTTGTCATAGGATCGTATTACAAGAAAGAATGTGAAATTATTTAGCCCAGTCTTTTATAATCAGCTAAAAATCTCTGGGGTTCTAGTAAAAGGAGAAAGGGAGAATGACTGATAGATAACTAGCTGTCTTTCCCACAGTGGGCCATGTGTTATAGAAAACTTCTTTAAGTTAAGAAAAATAGATGTTTATTTGTTTCATTGTATGTTTCCTCTCTGTGTTTTTCATTCTTTTTCTGGAATGTACCATAGACAGGTATTGGCTTTCTAAGATCTGTCTTCCATTGATAGCTACTCCTTCTGTTGTGAAGATTTCTCTCTCTTTGTCCATTCGATAGATTTTTAGCTTGTTAAATTTCAGTTGATGTCCATTTTGATATTTGGTTGATTCATTTAGTTTTCTAAAAATCTTAGCAATCATATTTTTAATTTGCGGACTGTGATCACTGCTTCTCACAGTGTTCTTTTATAGCTGCAGCATCCTGTCAAATCTCTTGATGATATTTATTTGATATGTGTATGTATATATATACACACATTTCTATTAAATATTGTTCATAAGCCCCGTTTACATGGGATTGGTTATTTTTGTTTTCAGCCCAGTGTTTCATTCTCTTGTTAGTTTTCCTAAGTTTTGATATTTTGGAGTTCTTGCTCACATTTGTGAATGGCATCTTGATGGATTGGATTAATAGTTGACTTGGATTTCTTCAGCATAAATGAAAACAGCTGATAATGAACATTTAGTAGCTGATGTAAGTATCTGGCTAGATAATTCAGTTAGGGTTACAGGATCCGCAGCTGTACAGCTGTTCGGGGCAGAAGGATGGAGCAATACCCAGCTGTGTAGCTCCCCACGGAGACGTGAGCAGCGTGACTGCTGAATGCTAAGAAGTCCATGTGTAGCCTGTGTTCCCATGCTCACTCAAGTTATCTTCTGGTGTGTATTTTTTATTTTATTTAGAGTGGTATATTTGAGGCTTGTCATTCAGAATATATAGAAATCACTTTGAAATCAGGAACCACTGCCATTTTTCTCCAGCACTTTCATCCATTTTCTTCCAGCCGCAAGATTTACTGTCTCTGCCTGGGTTCTTCCACTGTACCCGATTCTCTTCTTTGGGGCTTGTTCTGTAGTTTGTCAGTCCTGTCTGGACTGCACGGGCTTGTAGATTTCTCAGTTCTGTGGGAGTTCTCTGTCCATCTCATCACCTGTGTTTTCTATCCTCCAGAAGTTCCCTCACGAGTGGGTGGGCTGACCCACCGTCAGTGCTCAGCCACCACGAAGCCTGGATCAGCAGAGGTCTGTGTCAGGGCTGTAGGGGAACAAGCCAAGAATCTCAACAGGGTTCTTGGAACAGGCTAAAACTTTGAAAGCAATACCCCTTTTGGGCTGCAATAACTTGTTTAAACCATTTCCGATGGAATGTGTTGTTTTGCTGGAATCTTTCAGGACAGTTTTGTGGTAAGCCTGGGAGGCATACATCTGGGTAACAATACAGAGTCTGGGACAGCAGGCATCCAAGGGCTGTCAGGAGACCGGTTACCATGCCAGCACCGGCCTGGGGGAATGAGATTAAGTGACCAAATGGGAGGTGGGCTATCCTTGTTTGCTATATCTAGCTCTGATTTTGTTTCTCTTTATTTAGGGTTAAACCTACCCACTTATTTTAAATGAACTTTTGGCATTTTTTATAGCCATATTTAGAGGAACAAAGTTGGGATCTAACTACTGTTTGGGTCCATCAAGAATTACTCTATTAAAACTATTATTTCATGTATGTTTTCTTTGTTAAGTTTATTATTGTAGAATATGTTTTTATTACAAAACTGATATATGCTCAATTATAAAAACGCTTTAGATAATGCAGATAAACTAAATAGAAAATTAAATAAAAATAATGCTTAATCCTTCTGTCTACAGATAATCACGATTAACTTTAAAACTATATATCTTTAGCTCCTTGCTCCCACGTGTGAATTAGGCTTAATAGAAATTAGCTAATTTGATGACAGTTATAACAGTACATGGTGAATCCATGACATAAAACAAGGTAGACTTAATCCAAAGCCTTTGTTCTTAAACACTGCAGTTTACACTGGGTCATATGAATCACACGCTGGCCTCAGGAAGTCTGGAAGGTGCAAGACTATAGCAGTTGGTAGGTATCAGCCTGGGGCTGTGAGAGCAGAGGCAGCTGATACTGTGAAATTTTTTCTCAGGTCCCACGGGAAGGGTTGTACTTTAGGGTGTCTGATTCTCTTAGTTTCCCAAAGGTCCTGCTCTTGTTGAGGACTTGTTGGTTTTGAAATTCTACTCTCATCCCAGTATCCCACAGATATTTAGTTGTTTGTTTTTCTTTTAAATAGAAACTTTGCATTGGTTAAACTCTACTGCAAAGCAAAAAAAAAAAAAAATCACACAGATTCTCACCCTGTAATTATCAACCTGGGTGCAGTTTTCTCCTTGAGGCTGAGCAGCGACAGAGGAGGCACTGTGCATGCCACAACCTTCTTCATTATCCTTCCATTCCCTCATCTTCTTGGCAGGCTCAGAGAAATTTGCAAGGACCCAGGGAACTGGGTTGCCATAACGTCTCTCTAAGAACTGCTTTAGGCAGTGCATTTCAGCCAAGAGCGAGCCATGGAAGATCACAGGTATCTGAAATTGCAGGTGATGGTCCAAATTCTGGGCTCCTGCTATGAAATACTGATTTCCCTCACTGCTCTGCTCTGGGCTCTCTTGCTCTGGGGCCAGCCTGGCACCATTTGTAGAAACCTCTGTTCGGTTTGAAAACAGCTGTGCCTAGAAGCAGATGAGAGTCGGCAAAGCCGAGATCATAAGTCAGCAGAATTGTGCTAAGAGGCATTTTCTGTTGCTGCTTTTGGTGGATGCTGACTGAAAAAGCAGACTCTCCATAATCGAGGGAAATGATACATCCTGCATGGTGGAAGTTAAACATCTAAGCTCAGATCCTCAACGATTTAACCCCTGGACAAAAACCTCGGCTCACAGGGTCTGTGCTTTATGGCACAGATATTGTTATCTCATCAAAACGCATGTTAGAAGTTTTAAATAGGTTTTTTGAGGTTTACTAAGTTATGATTGTATAATCTGCCTGTTGCTCCTCTGCTGAATGTCAGATGGCCTCGCCCTCCCTCCTTGGGTGACAGGGGCTCCATCTACCTGCTGCTCATAAAGCAGGTTTCTGTGGGATTTAGCTATGCAGGGGGATAAAAGGGAAAACGTTGTTTCACTGTGTTAAGGGACTAGGGAGTGATGGTTCCTGTCCCCTGGCTGGGGCTACACTCCTCCTCCCTTCAGTGCAGTTCTTATAAATGACAAGGTTTGGGGTCATTTGTTTTGTTTTTCCATTTACAAGTCTATGGTCATCTGTTCCCCACTAGTCCAGCCATCTCTGTTTGACTAAAAATGTAAGCAAAGCAGGAGTTTGAGATTTTCCCTGATATGCTGAGGAAGGCGTTTTAAATACATCTGTTTCCTTCCGTCTTCTGCCATCTGACTATCTTCTTTGATGACAGCATCTGACTGTCATCCACGCTCCTCTCCCAGAGCCCTGAGTCGTGACCCTGAACTTGGCCTGAGCAAGAAGCAGCTGCTGCTGCTGACGGAAAAGCTGGTTTCGTACTCACACTGTGACCCGGGTTTCCTCAGGCAGAGTTAGACACTGTCAACAGCCTGTCACCAGACTGGGTATAAAGCTTTGAAGCAGTGACCAAAAAATGAGGAAGAATCAGTAGTTTCTCTTTGTTCGTGAGAAAGGCAATTGCACTACTTTATTCCGGCTCCTAATAGTACACCTATGAGGCATCTTTGTTGTCTGGTTGGGTCTCCTCCAATGCCTTGAGGAAGAAAGTTAGTGTGATAAGCATATGAAATGATTGACTATAAGAAATTAGAAAGATGTGATGAAACACTTAACTCATGTGTAGTCAGTGATAAAGTACAAGTTCAAATAACTGGGACTAAAAACAGCTCCTAAGTTTGTTAGTGTATTTTGTTCATTAGATTTCAGATATAAGTGAAATCATATGGTATTTGTCTTCCTCTGATGGGCTTATTTCACTTAGCATAATACTCTCTAGGTCCATTGATGCTGTCACAAAGAGCAAGAGTTCCTTCTTTTTTATGGCTGAGTAGTACTCCATTGTGTAAATGTACCACAGTGTTTTTTATCCCCTTATCTACTTGTGGCCACTTGGGCCGCTTCTGAATCTTGGCTACTGGACAATAAATACTGCCCAAACTGGCAGCTCTCAGATGGGAGGGGTTCGGGGGCTGGATGAGAAGAGCAAAGGGATCAAGCAAAGGAAAAAAAGAATTACTGATGGACAAAGACAACAGTATGATGATTGTCAGAGGAAAGGGGGGGCTGGAGGGAAGGTAAGAAAGGGTCAAGGGGGCTTAAATGGTGATGGAAGGAGACTTGACTTGGGGTGGTGAATACACAGTACAATATACAGATGATGTATGATAGAATTGTACACTTGAAACCTGGATAATTTTATTAACCCATGTCATCCCAAGAAATTAAAAATATAGCTGTTAAGTAGACACATTTATCCAAGAGAACATGTTCTCATGGAAGAGACTGGATCTTCAGCAACATTTAGTGTTATGCCTTCCCTGGCACATATTTAGCTTTGGGGGAACATTGCCCATTGAGGGGTTACATATCCTAGCCTTCCTTGCCTCTGAGAGTGGCCATGCACCATTCTTGTAAAGGAGCAGAAGTATTATTTCCTGGGCCAGAGTCGTAAGCAGCCTACGCCTCTTCTACCTTCCTTTCCCCTCTTACCTGGATGATACAGGAGATTCCAGGAGAGACCCAGTGAGAAGATGGGAGGATCCTGGTTCTCTAAATCTCCACATGGAGGAGAGTGGCCTGCTCACCAGGAGCATGTTCATCAAATGCTAACAGTTCATTTTATTTTAAAGAGCATTTAGCATTGTCCTAACTAATATAGTCAGGGAGGCAAATCGGGATGATGCATCAGTCACAGCAATGACCTTGTCTGTATTTGTGGTTTGTGTTTCAATAGCCCACATGATGTGGTACCCAAATACTAATGTCCAGATGCCCCAGCAATTGATGTAGTGATTGAAGTCCAGCCACGTGATCCTATTCCTTTGCCACTATTTCTGCTACCCAGGGTCTAAAATGGAATGCCTTCCTTTGTCTGAATGTGCACTCTCCAGGTTCTTCATCCTCCAGTAGCAACAGACAATGCAACTAACAAAACCCGCTTCTTTTAGATCTATCTCTGTATGTCTCATATTCTCAATGTCATTGCATTCGACCCTCCCACACCTAAGTGGTCATCTGGCCTTCCCTAACACAGTCCTTTGATTTCATCAAGAACAACCACTTGCCAGATTTAGGTGGCATATGCGCTAATCTCTATGTGTTAATTGGTCTCTCCTGGTCTGGGATGGGACAGGTGCGACGCAAATAAAACATATATGTGCAAGGGAGGTGTTGGGATTACAGTCAACTGACAGGAGCCATCAACCTCTCAGTGGTTGAAGAGCTGGTTTATTGGATAAGACAGGACAATTACCGCAACTGGCCTGTCGGAATGGTTAGAGCTCCCACAGGCTTTGAGGCAGGTGTTTGTGCCTTCGGTTTAATCTTTCTTTTTTTCTAGCTCCAGGCCGCGTGTAGCCCTTGGCACCAGTGGAAGCATTTATGCAGAAATGCAGGTCACCTGGATGTCCAGCCCAATGGATCTGGACGTTCATTGCCAAACAAGGCATGAGCTTCCTGGAATGCAAACTTAATTTCTCCAGGGAAAAGATAACTTGACTTGCAATCTCTTTTCGATCATCTGCATGTTTGATTTAGTACAATAGAATCAGGAAACTTAGAATGCTTTTTATCAGCTCCAGGGGACCTTCTAGAACCTATGCTATTCCAATCTCTCATTTTACAATTGAGGATTTGAGGGTCTCAGAGAGGTGAAGGGAGTCCTCCAGGTGTGGCTAGTCAGGGCGAGGTCTTAGGGTTTCTCATCTGGTGCTGATTGCATGGCCCATTGCTGCTGTTCTGAGCATCCTTTTCCATCAACTGTCAGCTCCTGTTCACTGAAGGAGTTAAAGCCTCAACATTTCCAGAGGCTGGAGAAGTAAAACCAATACCTCCAGAAAGAGAGATGATGAATAATTGTTTTCTTCTTTAACCCCTGTCTTTTCTGCGGCAGGAATTTTTGTATCTCATGGCTCTGGAAGCAGTTGTTATTCTATGGTGGAGCTTCCTTTCTGTGGGGGCAAATGTTTTGAAATCTGTGACAGTTCTGTTGTATAGCTGGGTTCTGTTTCATATATTATTACGGTTGATCACCATTTTTTTTTTGTTTTATAAAGGACATACATAGAAGTATTATTATCCCTATTTTAGAGGTACAGGAATTGGGTGTAAGGAATATCTTAGAACTCTCCTAAGGTCGTTGGGAGCAATAATGGCAAAGTGCATATTTGAACTTGAGATTGGCCTCCATCAAACATGTGCTGCTGATCCCATGATGCATGAGCCCACAGAGCATGGAGCATTTTCCATAGCAGTTTAACTTACTCCCCGGGAATACAGTCGGTCTTGGGACAGTCTGTTGCACAGGGGTGAGATATTTTCTCAAAAACTTCTCTTTCAGAGTCCATAGAAATTCTCTTACAAACTCTGGGTAGTCTGGAGATTGTCTCAGTGACCAAAGTAGGATCAAACTTGGAGTTATGGAAATGGGCCAGGGCAGTGGAAAACTCCGGAGACCTTCCTGAGGACCTCCGCCCAGGAAATCACTGCTCAGTTGTGTCAGAAGCCAGTTCAGTCCTCTTTCAAAGCAACTTAGTGCCTTTGATCTGTGGGCAAAAATTGCTCCTGGCTATGTTTTACCTATTTATCACTTTCCTTATAGAAATACAGGCCTTGCTACTTGGGTCATTTCTGTCAAAGCTAAACAATTTTGAAGCTGGTAAAAAATTTGAGCATTACTGTTTTTATGGACACATTTATAAAACTGTCAGCTTTCTAGATGGTATTTTTTATTTGTGGATTTTTCTCAGAAAAGCACCCCCCTTACCCTGCATTTTTATACAATTTATTACACACCTTTTACCTCCATGATATCCCTGGTGCTTGTGGGCAAGTCATCCAGTTTCTTTTATTCTCATTACAAAGAACAAAAGGGATAAAGGCAGTGGAATGGCTTGTTAAGAAAAGCCAAGTTCTGGGAGAAATTGGCAGACACAGTTCAGTGAGTGGTTTAGGGAAAGCACATCTAAATCCTCCTTTGGATGGCAGGGCGGAGTGTGGAATTTGGGAGGCGTCCTGATCCAGATGGTTTTCTTGATCCCTTGGAAGTCTGCATCTTCTTTTTTGGAAGATGAAGACAGAGAAATGACAGATTCGGATTTTGGTTAGCTTCATATTGAGCAGCAGTTACTCTGGTCCACCCGTGTTTCGCCTGTACTGTTCTTTATAATCACCAGTTAGTCTGTTTGAATATACAAACCTATCTAGATAAAAGTATGATACATTTCAGAGCCTGGGGTACATGTGCAAAGAATTATTGCCCTAAATAGAGGTGCTCAAGGTTGGAAATGACCTTGACAATCTTGTCCTTTCTGCCAGGAACTTGACCTTGACAAACTTGTCCTTTCTGCCGAGAAGTATGCACTTTCAGAGGTGCATACTTCTCGTATTATATTTAAAGTCTAGTCCATTTCTTTTTATTATTTTTTTGGCTTCTGTTTTCTTCTCTAGCATTTGTCTTACCGATGTTCCATTTTCTTTGGTGTAGTTCTCTGCTCCTTGGTTGGCAGATATCCTTGTAGACTTAAGGGATGTGCAATAGGATGCATGGAGGGGTTAGACCCTTGCCTCAGCCTGTCCTTATCCTCTGACATAAGAGCTTTGGATTGTTAGTTTGAATTGGAAGGGGGAGTTTGATTACAATAAAGGTTTCAAGGAGGAGGAAAGACAAAAATCTTGAGGGTGTTGTTTTGTCTTTCTTGTCTTATACAATGGAACGGGCTTGAGTTCATTAGTCAGTGGGACAGTGGTCAAAAGTTGCTGTCATTATTTTTTCTTATTCAGGTCTTTAGGGACTCTGTGTCCAAGTAGTGAGGCTTCAGGGTCTCAGTGTCAGGGCATGGAACAGAATGGAAGAGGAGGAAGCTTCTAAGCACTGTCTGGTCACCTTTGGGACTGTCATCTTGCAGACACACTGGCACTAATAAGGTGGATGTGGTCAGCAGTTGCTGAAGGGACCTCAAAATACCTGTGGAGGCTGCTGGCACAGGAGAGGGAGAACAAGGCTGTTTCGTGTGGGGACCTAGTTGCTGCATTGGTTCGTGGGCATTCCCTTGGGAGTAATAGTGATTGGGGAGTATTCTAAGACCACTTAAACCATTGAACTTCGGGAGTCAAGCAACTTGTTATGCCTACAAGGGGAGAACTGGTTATATTCAAGTTACAGGTTAATTCATTAAGTTTGGTGAATGCTGAAATGTGAGGCCCCTGGGGAGAGGCAAAGGACTGCATTATTCACTGCTCGGTGGGAGCTTCAAGACCACATTGGTTCCCCTTGTCCCCCAAGTCTACAGGGTGGTGCGGAGGGTCCCCTGGGGAATACTCTGCCTGCAGTGGTTTTGTGTCACGGTTGAGGAATCCCGAGTTTAGAAAACCCCAGTGTTTAAGGGGCTGAGAGCAAACCTGACTCAATTTTGCCTCAGAGGGTGATGATGTCTTTCTTCCACTGGTCAGGAAATAAATCTTGTCCTCTGCCCCAGAGGGGAACACTGTATCTTTCAAGGCTATTTGCTGTTCAGACATCTTTGAGAAGATAGGCGAGGAAAACACTGCCAGTGCTTCTTTGCAGAAGTCTTCTAGGAATGTGAGAGACCCGTCAAGAGCTGCCCCCCAACGATGTGTCCCAAAGTCTCATCGTTTTGCAATTTTCGCAGGTAGATAATGAGTCAAGTCATACTGGGGATGCCAATAGGGATAGACAGGGGAAAGTATTTTGGGGGCCTGCTGTTTTTGTCTTTTTGTTTTCTGAGTTATACCCACTTCTTCCTCCTGTGGCCAGTGACAGAGGATGCATTTGCCTGGGTTCTGTCTCTTCTCTCTTATAATGCAGGTTCATGTGTCTCAAATGCTTAGGATCTGTCCACAATGCTAATAGGTTTTAGCACTGGGATGCAAAGGAAAGGCTTCTGGCTAAATGTTCCAGGGGTCATTAAAGACTGGTGACAGGACCAGAAGATATTTTCTGTCACTGTGTATTATGCTAGATCACTTCAGCAGATTAATTAGGAAATAATGACAAGTCCATGTGTGAATGACTGTGTGTGTGTAAGAGAGAGAGAGAGAAAAGAAGAAGAAGAAGAAGAAGAAGAAGAAGAAGAAGAAGAAGAAGAAGAAGAAGAACAAGAACAAGAAGAAGAACAAGAAGAACAAGAAAGACAGTGAAGAAGCCCTGGCTGGTGTAGCTCAGTGGACTGAGCACAGGCCTGCAAACCAAAGCATTGCTGGTTTGATTCCCAGTCAGTCAGGGCACTTGCCTGAGTTGTGGGCCAGTTCCCCAGTATGGGATGTGCTAGAGGCAACCATACATTAATGTTTCACTCCCTTTTTCTCCCTCCCTTTCCCATCTCTCTAAAACAAATAAATAAAATCTTAAAAAAAAAAGAAAGATGGTGAAGGAAGAAGAAAAAGTGGAAAAAGAGGAAGTGAAGAAAATGGAAGAAGAAAAAGGAGGAGGAAGAGGAGCAAGAGGAGAAGGAGAGGAGTGGGGAGGAAGGGGATGAAGAGGAGAGTGGGAGGAGGGCAGCGGGAGAAAGAAAGGGAGGAGGAGAGGGAAAGGGGGCCATCTGCAGCCTGCACCCTGCAAAGAGACTGAGCACCTCTACACTTTGACACCTCGGGCTAACGTAGCTCACTTCAAAGGCATTTTAAAGCTCTTAAATTTATTCTGTTCTACTCTGAAGACCTGCAAATGATAACCCAAGCTTTTGGGACGGTGATTATGTTGATAAACATGAAATTAGCTTCAGCAACACCTCCTCTGAATTCAAATAGCTCTTAAATCTTGGGCTCAGGATTGCAAAGTCCTAAAGATTTTCTGGGCAGGAGGAGAAAAGAAGCCAGTATTTTAATTAAGTATTTGAAAACATAGTGAAAAGAGGAAAATAATATATACACTTTACAGGAAGAGCCTCTGAGGTCCTTTTTGCAGCTAATCTGCTTGGAATTTTTTGGTGAAGGTGGAGAATAAAGGTATTATAAGTGAGGCTCTGTCGGGCACAGTGTGATGGCAGCTTAATCTGACTGTGGCTGTGTCTCACAGATCACTGTACCCAGTCAATACTCTATTATTGCAAGTTAAGTGGTTTGCTACAGTATTCCACACACAGGGCACTAGAAGCCGCGCTTCCTAATTTCCTAAGCAATAATGGTATAAGCAGTGTGCATTTTTTATTATAAAAACTAACAATTGCCTCCACCGAGTTAATGGTTTTCTGCATACCACTGGTACCCAGGAGACTCAGCCATAAATCAGAGCAAAATTAAATGTAAAATGTACTAAATTTTGGCAGAATTAGATTTTCTGTGCAAAGGCTGAAGTCTTCAGTTTTGCTTGGAATCAAACTTGGGTTTCCTTCCTGGTGTTTTATTTTTATTTTATTCGAATGGGCGTGTTGTTTCCTGATTAAAATTGATTCCGAACAGTAAGTCACAGCATGGGCCTGGGCAGCGTTCTTTATGGCTCTTGGAGACTGTCTTTATCCAGCCTCTCTGTGCTCACCAGTTTGCAAGTGCTGAGTGTATCCGAGGCGCAGCCGGGGTTAAGAACAGCACAACAAAGATTGTAGAATGGGAAGATCTTTGCTCCTTTCAAATGGCTGCTGTTTGGACAGTGCAGGGACTCTGTGCAAGATGGAACTTACTTGCTTATCTCCTCATTTTACAGTATATAGAAGGTAAGAAAGGGAAATGGTTTTTTCCTGTAGAGGAGGAGACTTGTTTAGAATTATTCGTTTCCACGTACAAGAGCCCAGTTCAGGAAGGTGGAGAGGGGAGATGGTTACTGAGACGGGGCGTGGCTGTTTCATTTAGAACGAAAGTAGAATGAGAGCTGCTCTTGGTGACAGGAAGAAGAAGTTCAAAGTCAGCACAGTCGAGCTTCCGTGTTATGTCCCTAGTGATCTCTATTTGGCTTCTCTCTGCACGTCCGATTCACTTTTTCTTGCTGCAGTTGGACTTTCCCAGTTGGACTTTCTGGATGCAGTTGCATCTTTTGGGGTATGGAGGCTTTGCAAGGTTCCAGGTTATACCTTCTCAACCTCCGTGACCAGTCCCACCCAGAAGACCAGAGTCAGGCCCAAAGACCTTCTGGGGCTGGGCCACATTTTAACAAATGTGGAGTGATGGGACTCTGGCCACATAGAGTACATTTCTTGCCTAAAAGCATTCAAATGGAATAATGCTGATGGCCACACTAAACGTAGCCACAGTCTGCGGGCCTTGAAGCTACTGCTTTAAGATCTTTTGACCAGTGTTTCCCAGACTGTGTCCCAAATTCAGGAAACAGCCAGCTTTGTCAGCACAGATGGGACAGGGTAGGGTGAGTGAAACCTCAGGTAGAAAATAGAACGTGCTCCCTAAAAATATCAGTAATCCAGAAAAATAATACTTTAAAGTGATATTTTTTTAAAACAAAACTTAATGCAAAAAAATCCCATGATGAACGAAATGCAAAATTTTAAATAAAGGAAGGATCACTGCTGATTTCTCCTCTTGCCTCAGGCTCCAGTGTGGCTGGGAGCAGCGTGGTTCACCAGGTGTCTCCCTGTAGGCGGGCAGGAGAGTGAGTCCTTCAATGCCCAGTGGGTGGAGGGGTCCCTTTGCAGCAGTAGGGAAGTAGGCTCGGCAGGCACACCCCAAAAACTACCTGCTAAAGGATGTTAGAGCATGCTACTTTTGGGGGATATGGTCCCTGTATTAGTCAGCTTGTGCTACTCTAACAGAATACCATAGACTGGGTGGCTTAAAGCAACAGGACTTTATTTTCTCGCAGTTCCAGATGCTGGACGACCGAGATCAGGGTGCCGGCATGGTCAGGTTGTGGCAAGACTTTCCTAGCATATAGACAATTACTGCATTTAGCCAAGGATAATGCACAGCTTTTCCCAAACTTCTGAGGAAAAAATAAGGATGCACATGATACATGGGTATAATGATTACATACCACGGGTATATAATGGGTATAATAATCCTGTGTATAATGCACACAACAATGTGGGTGCACATTATACACAGCCAAATACGGTACCTTTTTTGGGTCACTTTATACACAGTCAAATATAGTACCTTTTTACTGTGTCCTCACATGGCCTTTCTTCTGTGCTTGCCTTTGGGGGGGGGGTGGAGATTGTTGGCCTCTGGTGTCTCTAGTTATATGGACACTCATCCTATCACGAGGGCCCCACCCTTATGACCCTATCTAAATCTGAGCACCTCCCAAAGGCCCCGTCTCTAAAAACCATCACATTGGGGGATAGGGCTTCAACATGTGAGTTTTGAAGGCTCACAAACATTCAGTTTGTAACAGCCTCTAAAGATTAGGGATATACTCCAAACATTCTACACTCCCCTTTGGTAGTCTTTCTTGGATTTATCACATATAAATTAATCTTTAGAAAAATTAAGCTATCTTTTGACAGCTGTGTCAAAATATAAGCTCAATAAGATAAGGTGAGGTTTTTGTCATTGACTTCTTATTCAAAGGAAGTTGCCACCAGCGTATCTTCTGCAAAGCTGAATTAATCATCAGAAGAAAGACTCCAAGATTTAACTAGAAATTGAAGCGTGGGTGCTTAACCATTTCTGAAACCTCTGGGGCCTGACCAATAATTACTCTTTCCATCCATAAGAAGATGGAAACATTTAGCATATGGTTATTTCTTTCCTGTCTAAAATCAATCAGAGTATGTCACTTTGTGGCTTACTGGAGTCAATCAAAATGTTTTGTCTAGTTCTTCTAAATGTAAATCTCTTAAAGACATTTTTCAGAAAGAACTGTCACCTCATTAAGTGATAGGAATGTGAGCAGAGAAAATAAATTCCTTTAGACATTTTATAAGGACTGAAATATTAGAGAATGCTTTTTTCCCCCCAATCTCCTCAAGAGTTGTTTAGATTTTGATGTTCAAATACCATATTGGAAAACATTTTTACTGTGAAGACCGTTCTGAAAACACTTTGAGCTCTGACAGTATCTGTCCTGGGCAGTCTCATATCAAGCTGGTTAAACCGATCCCGGAAAAATAAGGAAAAATTTTTTCAGAATGCTTTATATGCAATTCCCCAGAAACAGCTCAAAAAAAGATGGATACTCTTTTCTAAAAGGTTGCTGCTGGTTCAGCACTTTCCAACTTAGAAAGGTTGGAATTTCCCAATGGCTCAGCACATGGATTTGTATCATTTATTTTATATTCACCCAAAAGCACATCTGTGTTTGAGAGGAAGTGTTAGTCCCACCAGACAAGTGAGATTGTTCTTAAAAATTGTTTGCCCTCCCCCCACACTCAGATCTAAGGTAGAGTCTTCTCGGGGTTATTCCATAGCTGGATATGACATCTTAGCTGCTGTTTCTCTTTGTAGAGAACATGGCTGGGGTACAGCCAGTACGTCTGTGAAGACAGGGGGTCTGTCAGTTCCTTAAGTAAAGCCCTAACGTTAGTTTCCACCCCCAGCATTGTATTGGTGCAGATGGCAGTGAGGGAAGGGAGGTGCTGACACATGGGGAAGTCATGAAGGTTTATACAAAACAATCAGTAACACTTGCCCGATCACGTGTGATCTCAGTGTACGCAATGCATTATGTTTTCATGTCTGCCAAGACATTTATCATATTTCATCATTTCTCCCCTTGGCTGGTAACCTTTATTATAATTTTTTAAATGAAGACTTCATTTTTAATTTTTAAATTGATTTTAGAGAGAGGAAGAAAGAGAGAGAGAAAGAAACACTGATCTATTGTTCCACTTGTTCATGCATTCGTTGGTTGCTTCTTGCACGTGCCCTGACCGGGGGTCAAACCCTGGCACATCAGGATGATGCTCCAACCAGCTGAGCTACCCAACCAGGGCCAAGAGTTCACTCGTAAAAGCAGTTTCAGGTTCACAGCCAAACTGGAGAGAGGTACAGAGATTTCCTGTACCCCCCTGGCCCCAACACATGCACAGCCTCCTCATTGGAAATGCCCCTGCCAGGGCAGTACACTTATTACAATGCGTGAATCTACACTGGCGTATCACAATCACCCAAAGTTTGTGGTTTCCCTCACGGGTTCACTCTTGACATTTTATGGAAACATTTTGTGGGAACATACGTATGGTAACATGTATCAATAATTATGATATCACACATAGCATTTTACTGCCCTAAACGTCTTCTGCACTGTGCTTAGTAGTTGTCCATCCTGCCCACTCCAATCCATGGAAACCACTGATCTTTATACTGTCTGCATAGTTTTGCCTTTTCCAAGATGTCGTAGAGTGGGAATCATCCGGTTGTATCCTCTTTAGCTTGGCTTCTTTCATGCAGTACTATGCATTTAAGGTTCCTCTATGTCTCTTCGTGTCTCCATAGCTCATTTCTTTTCATGCCGAATACTTTTGGCAGTTATGAATAAAGTTGCTATAAACATCCACATGTGGGCCTTTGTGGGGACCTAGGTCTTCTCTCCCTTTGGGTGGATATCAGTGAGCACGATGGTAGGTCATACGGTCAGAGTGTGTTTAGTTTGGAAAACTGCTGCTATCCTTGGCCATTAGGTGTTACTATAATAATCTTTAACCCTTTTCCTCTTCTTAAGAATCTATGGTTTGGGAATGACTGTTTTGAAGTTCATTTTGCAGTGTGGTTTGTATCTGCTTACATCCCAATTGTACAATCTGTTTTAAAAAAGGGAATGTACTAAGGTCAGGTGAGTTTAGCCTATTCATGCCTGAGTGGTTGTTGAGGTTTTACAGTGACCTATCACACGGAAAATACAGAAAGTATATTAATCAAAATTCTTATTTTTTTTAAGTGTCAGAAAATAACTGAGTGACTTAGCAATGACAGAAATTTATGGGACCATATAATAGGGAAGTCCAGGAATGTGAGTAGCTTTAGCAGGGTCGAGACAGTCAAATGGTAACTCAGCTGGTCAGGACTTGGTCTTCTAAGGTCTTAGTTTAGTTTAGTTTAGTTTAGTTTTTTAAATTGATTTTATTCAGCAAGCTAAGGTAAACTTGCAAGATAGCTACGGTCCATCCATCCAGGCAATCATGCTATCTTCTTAGATCTCAATGGAAAAGGCTCCAGTTTAGCAATATTTTCAATAATTTCTAGAACTTCCATTCATTCAGCTGGCCAAGCTCATCAGCCCAACCTTGATCGGGCCAGCCCCACTGAAACTACAAGGACATAGATAAAGGAGCGAGGGTTCTCCTTTAACCTGTTAAAAAGCCGCTGTCGGAAAAAGGGAACCATTTGTTGGTCAGGCCTCCATAAACAAGCGCACATAATCTGCAACTCGTTACATGGAATGTAGAAAGCGTTACATATGCTAAATGTAATCTGAGTTTCTACTCTCAGTTTGGCCAGAGGCTTGTGGAATCGGTCCCCTCCCTCTATAGCCATGTGCCAGGCGCCGTGTACGTGTGTTTGTTTACATCTCAGATGAAATCTGCCTGATGGGAAAATCCACTGGTGCCACCGAGCCCGTAAGTCAGCCTGGTGAAAATGATCGGAGGATGTGGGTAAATTCATCTGTGAACAAAGGAATGAACTATGCACAGTAAATGGTTTCATGCACCGTGGGAAAGTGTCGTCTAATTGCTGGGGAAGACAGCAAGGCCGGCAGAGCAGCGAGCTCCCTCAGTCCCTCCTACGGTCGGGTCTGAGAGGTGGTTGTAGCTAGGAGACTAGCGTGGTGCTTTGTAGCAGGGCGCTTGCCTGAGTGTGCAATATGCTGTCTACAGCTGGACCTGGCATAATCGTCCCTGACTAATGGGAGGTGAGGGGAGGGGGTTCAAGAGCTGAGTAAATAAATCACTTAATTACATATTATCAGAGAGAAGAACAGATGGTCAGCTTAGCCCATCTCTTGATGCCCTGAGCTTTGGAATGGGGAGTAGATCCTCAGAGACTGCAGCAGGTTGGGCTCTTGCTTCTGCTTATCTGCTGGTCCCTAGCAGAGGCTCCTGGTCTTTGGGCACAAACAGGCCTCCTGTCCGCAGGGCTGAGAGGCAGTGGGTGGCCGAAAGCCCACTTTGCACTAAAGCTGGACGCCTAAGCTGGTCGGCATTTTCCACTTTGTTAATTTGGGCACCAGATGGAGGTGGATATGAATTTCATCTCCTGGAAAAGTGGTTGGAAAGTGATTTTCAATTGAGGATCTAATCACACGCGAAGAGGGTAGTTGAGCATTTATTTAAGGTACTCAGGAGCGTCTATTGCTAAAGTCTGTGTGCTTACGTTTCTCGGCCTTGGGCGTCCTCGTGGAGAATCCGCTGCTTTGGCTGAGTATTGGTTGCTCTGGCGTGAGAGGGACGTGTGTGTTGGAGGCATCCTGTTTTCAGTGCTTCGTGTTGGCAATGCAGGGTCTGGACAGCAGTGGTTTGCAGATGCTGGTCTGGGGATGCTGGCCATGTTGGCTCTCCCAGAATCACCTGGGTTATTTATTAAAATTACATGTTCTTGAGCTCCAAGTGTAGAGATTCTGCTTTGTTCAGTCTCAGGTAGGATCTGGGAATCTATGTTTCTACAAATGATTATGAAGCAAGTTTTGAGGTCACTGTGTATCAGCTTGGGAGCAGGAGATAGATAGTAAACTCAAAAGGGTTATTAAAGATATTTTAATAATGGCTTGTTTACAAAGATGTAGGCAAGTTTAAGGGACATTAAGGGATAGTGAGGCACCCACATCTAACAATAGTGGGAAACAGATGTGAGGGGAGGGAGCAGTTATCAGAACCTGGTAAGACCCGCAGGGGTAAAAGACCCCTGGAAAGGAACTGTAGTCAGCCATCCTCAAACCATAGTCCAGTAAGGAGGAAAACCCCGCTCTCCGTTTGCTCTCTGAATCCTGGTGCTGTCCATTGGCCAAAGACAAAGGGCCAGGCAGTCCGGATGATGCAGTCTGTAGAAGTCAGACTCCAGAGGCACGAGACAGGCTGGAGAGGGCAGGAGGACAGACCCAGCCGACAGAGACCACCCAGCACATGCTGATGCACTTAACGTTTTCTGGCTGCACAGCTATGTGTCACTTTGTGGATAGCAAATACATGGATATGTTTTGCGCTATAGACATGCTTCTTTTCTCAGTGTAAAGTCGCCTCTACAATTTCAATGAAGAGCAGGGGTGATGTCTTCAGATGTACTGTGTCCTGCCCACGGGCAGCCAGTTCATATTTGATCTCGGAAAAGAGCTGCAAGGGAAAGATTCCGGAAGATCATAGTTGTCTACCAGGTGATCAACTTTAAATTTAGCAAGATACCTGTAGGTTATCCTACTCTCCCCAATTAAGTAATTATAGACGTCTCATTTTACGTTCTATGAATTTATTTACACTTTCCTTATTGTAACCCATAAGGTTTTCATGTTGACTTGTCTAAATGCATCTTCTTAAAGAAACCACACTGCTATACCTCCTAAGTGATTGCATTCATCTGTGGTGCTGTGTTTTGGTTGCATTTCTTTCACTGTATTTAAAGCATACCATTAATCGTCATTGGCAGCTATAACTCCATATGAGAAAAATTGGATTGCTTTTGGTGTAAGTATGTTGCCTGTGAAGATTAGAGCACGTCTTAAACCACAGCACTAAAAGAAACTGTGGAAATGGTTCATGATATCCCTGGAGATTGATCCGAAGGGATCTGATTGATCCGTATTAGGACTCTACCTCCCCATGCCCATGAAGAAGTTCTTGGCACTTAGAATCCTCCTTCTGGATAGAAACCAACAACTCAGACCAACAATGGAGAGACGGAGTCTTCCATTACAGCTGTTCATTGGGCCACCTGTGCTAGGTGAAGAGGACAGTCACTGGTCTCACAAGGGAATTCTGTGTGACCGACTGCCAGTGTCTTTTAGCACCTCCTGTGTCCCAGGCATTTCACGTGCCGCTCAATTCTTCCAGTTGCCCAGGTGGCAACCTCAGAGTAAACTTTGATTTCCTTTTATCCTGTGTTCCACATGAATCTGTCTGCAACCTCTGTGGCATCTATTTTTAAAGTATGTCTAGAATCTGGCTGTGCTCTGGTTTGAGTCCTCAGCATCTCTCCCTGGATTAGTGTAGTTACCTCCTAACTGCGGTGCTTGGCTTCTCTCCCTTCTCCCTGCCATCTTTTGTCTACAGAGGAAGGAGGAAAAACCTTGCAAAAGGTCAGCTCATGGAGCGCCTCTGTTCAAAACCCTTCAGTGGCTCCCCTCTCACTCAGAGTAAAAGCCAATGCCATTACCGAAGTTTATGAGGCAGACCATGAGCTTTTCCTCTGCTAGCTCTCTGACCACATCTCCTTCCACTCTCCCCTTCTCATTGTGTCCCAGCTGCAGCGGGCTCCTGCTTCTGGGCCTTTGCCATTCCTTCGGCCTAGGATGCTCTTCCTCTGATCATCTGCCTGGCTGATGCATCCTTTTATTCAGGTCTCTTAAAATGCCACCCCAGAAGAAAGGCCATCTCTGACCACCCTGCGTAGAACACCCAGCGGTATTCCTTTCACTGCTCTGTGTGTGGCTCCTCACATCACCATCTAACACACTCTGCTGTTCGCCTCTTCCCCAGGAGGAGGAAACCTTGAAGGCTGAGACCGTTGTGTTCACTGCTGTATCTCTGGTACCTATTTCAGTACGTGGCCCATAGCTGGTCCCCTGCAATGTTGGTTAAATGAATGAGTGGACTAATGAGTATATCAGTTATTCTTGAGAATTATATTGTCTAGCATTTAGCAAAAATAACTCAGAGATTTTCTATTTTAAGTCATATTTTTACTGAGTTCTTCTCTGATGCTTTGCTAAGCGTTTTGTCAGCCTTATTGCCTCTGGGAGGTGTTTTTGTTTATAGTCAAGGAAGGGAGTGTATGGGGGCATGTGTGTATGATATATATATGTACAGAAAATAAGCACACACATATAATGCATGAACATGTATGCGTATATAGGTATGAATATAAGTGAATGTTGTTAGAATGTGTGGCCCAGGAAAGAGAGCGCTTTCTACTCCTTGTCTCTCTGGAAAATCTCCGTGTTCTGCCCTAGGAGACAGAGCCAGAAGCAGGACAAGGAGGAAGGAGGACGGGGACAGTGGGGACCTGCACACTGAGGAGGAGACCTGACTGTGGAATGTTAGGTAAATTCATTCCAGGACTGAGCCTTATCTCTCATGGCCTCTGTGAAGCCTTGGACTTACTCAGTGTCAATGGAATATGGTCTACCAAAAAGACCATGACCTTTAGTACAAGTTCAGTTCTCTATTGCTACCTTGGAAAGCAGTAGCCTAATCAGTTCGACTGGTCAACATTTCTGCTACTCCTCTCTCCCAGGTTCCTTTAAAAATATATATATTTTTAAATTTAGTTTTGCCTGAAAAAAAAAACCCTGCATCCAATTTGAATGAAATTGAATATGTTTCAGGGCTCAAGCAGCATGTCTTCTCTCTGAAGCAAAATGGAGATGAATTTCAATTAGATGTTCCCATTATAATCTGTCTCCACCTGTAGTTTTCATCAAAAATTGCTAGGAAGTGTGATCTAATGTATGATCAGGATTTGCCCACCGGCAGCAATGTCCCATTTTCTTAGTAAAAAAGCACAGAATAATTAGTCTGATGCATATAGACAGCAGCTCCTGACTGCCAGTGACTTTAATTGTGGTGAGTAATATATAGAGTTTAAAGCATTATATATTTCCCTCCCAGGAAGGCACCAATTACTAACTCCGTTGACAAAGTAACAATGCTTCACAAGATTTAATGCAAACTGAACACCGCAGTCAATAGCCACTGCAAAATGTCCATTTTATGGCCTTATTTTTGCCTGGGCTTAATTTATGGTAATTCGGCGGCAGCGTTGGGTCTGAAGTGTGCTCTTAACTGGGGAGTTAGTGCTTGGTTATGGCATAAATCATGGCTGAGTGTGTTCGCGCCGTTGAATGCTCTCCCCCCCACAAGTGGAATCCTCTTCTTGTTGTTTCCTTCTCCTCATTCCTGCCTGCTCCTTCCTGAGCCTCTCAGAATTCAAGATTTGGGAGATCACTTCTGTGTAGAGGGCATCTTCCCGGTGCTGAGAGGAGAGTTTTGGGGGCTTTAGAGGAAAGGGATTCGGCAAGTCTTTGTGGGATATAGTGTGTAGGCCAGCTCACCTTAAGACCTTCAAAGGAAAATAAAATTCCCCTTCCCCATTTGCTGCTAAACTCTATGCTAATACAACAGAGGAGTTTGGAAAGTATACAGGCTGATTATTTGTCTTCGGGAAAGGTTAATATTTGTTTGTTTCTTCTTTTAAAAACAAGTAAGCCAGCATGTTCTAGGCCTGCAGATATTCCACCTGAGGACCTAAAGAATCAGAATACAGTAGCTTCATTGTGGGTTTAGTTTAGGCAACTGGTCCTCAGAGAAATATATTGGATGTTTCAGACTGATTGGATAATTGCCTGCTTATTTACAAAGATTTTGAAGTTTTAGTGGTGATTCATCCTTTTTGGATGTGATTATGTTTTTAAATAAATAACTGCCACATGTCTAATTGTGGACAACTTTATTCTAAATGTTGTGGCAAGGCATGTTTTAAAAGGTTCTTCCCTTGAACCCTTACAATCATAATACAAATATTGCCACCTAATAAGGTGGATTTCTTCTGAAATCTACTCTGTTCATTCATAGAGGAACAAATGAATTTAGTTCCTCTAATTCATCTGTACAGCTTTTGTCCCTTAATTGTTTTATATGTTAATAGCCAACATATACATATAAATTGTATGTTACATTCATGTGCAAAACATGAATATAGGCTCCATGTTGTAGGCATTATTACCTACAATTTAAAGAAACAAGCAAACTCAAAGTCTGATCAGCTAGAGCATAGTGTTTACACTTGATCTTAGCCAAAAGGAGAAGTGATTGAACATAGTGTTTAAGTAATGTTTTTAACCTTTCCTTTGACAAATTCCACTAATTTCCAAGGTTACTTAGCTCAGCACCCTTTCCCTCACTACTGTGAGCGGGCTTGTTTCATTCGTTTGTGGTACAATTAAATTATCGTCACATTCTTCTTTCCATCCGGGGACTCCATGGCATCCCAAGTAATTTTAAAAGGTTAACGTGCATTGAGGTCCACTGTAGGATGCTGTAAAGTTGAATGGGTTTTGGTAGATACGTAGTATCATTTAGCAGCAGCTGTATACCATACAGGTAGTTTTACCTCCCTAAAAACATCCCCTGTGCTTTAGTTAGCCAGCCTCTTCCTGATGGTCTCCTGGGAACCACCTGCCTTTTTACTGTCTCTGTAGTTTTGCCTTGTATGGGATGCCTTATAAATGTAATCAAACAGTATAAAGCCTTTTAGACTGGCATATACGATTCATCTGTGTATTTTGTGACTTTATAGCTCATTTCCTTTTGTTCCTAGATAATATTCCGTTGTTTGGTTGCTGTTTGATTTTCACAAAGGTGCATAAGCAATTCAATGGAGAAAGCATAGTGATTTCAGCAAATAGTGTTGGATGCATTCGAACCCATTTGCAAAACATGAGCCTAAATCTCACCCTTACACCTTGTATGAAAATCAACTCAAAATGAATTACAAATCTAATTAAAAAATTATTGAGCTTTTAGAAGAAAATCTTTATGACCTGGGGTTAAGTACAGTGTTTTTCATGGAATTCCAAAAGCAGGATTCATAAGAGAAGTTGAAAAACTGGAATTCATCAAAATTAAATACCTCTGCCCTGCAAAGTATATTATTTAGAGAATGGAAAGAGAAGCTACAGCCCAGGAGAAAACATTGACAAACCGCATGCCCAACAAAGGACTGGTATCCAAATACATAAAACCCCTCAAAACCTGATGGTAAAGAAACAAGCGAACTAATTTCAACATTGGCAATGACTGGGACGGACGCTTCCCTAAAGAAAACAAATGGCACCAAAAGGATGTTCAGCATCATTAGCCAACAGGGAGATGAAAACACATAATCCTGCCCCTGAGTTCTTCTCTGGACTCTTCTGAATCTCCCTGCCTCACTCTCTCTGCCCCAGACACACACACAGCTTTGTTCTTCCTAGAATTCCCCACGTAGCCTTGACGTCTACCTGAAATGCACTTCCCTGCCTGAACTAAAGGCACCACCTGAACTAAATATCCACAGAGCGAGCTCTCGCCTTCTCCAAACTTTGCTTCAATGATGCAGTCCTAATGAGGCCTACTCTCTCCATCTCGTTTTAAATCAGTCCCCTGTCCTCCCTGGTTTTGTCTTCGTAGCATTTGCCATCTTTCAGAAAATCATCTAATGTACTGATTGTATTTATTGCTTATTGATTATTTACTAATATCTGAATTTTATAGAGACTGAGATCGTACATTTTATTTACTCATAAATCCCACTGCCCGGCATGTAGTAAATGATCAATCAATATTATGTTTGTTTTTAAAGAAATAAAGTTGTTGCCTATGTTTGGATAGGGTTTGACATTATGATGGCTGAAGAGCAAATATTTTCTGTGCTTTAAATTCTTAAATTTAGCGGTCAGTTGTAGGGGGTAGTAGAATAACATGATGATTTTACACAGAATTCCTAGTTTTAAGACTTATGACTAATTATTCTGCTTTCTCAACGCTACTTTATCTTCCTCTATCTTCCCCTCTTTCCACCTCTTCTTTCCTGTTATTTTTTTCATTAAAAATTGAGCTAGATTGGTGGAAGTCTTCTATTTTTCTCTCAAACATGACATTTTCCTCAAATAGGAGATTTAAAAAAACCCTCAAAACCTCAAAGTATTGTTATTAAATATATTTGTAGAAATAGTTTATTTTTCAAAGAAAGGGGTGTTATAACAGAGCCAGGTTTTGCTTTTTTAGTTCACTTAAAATATGAAATTGCACCCTGGCTGGTGTAGCTCAGTAGATTGAGCATGGGCCTGTGAACCATAGGATTGCAGTTCAATTTTCTGTCAGGGCACATGCCGGGGTTGCAGGCCAGTTCCCAGCAGGGGATGCATGAGAAGCAACCATACATTGATATTTATCTCCCTCTCTCCTTTCTTTCCCCTCTGAAGATAAATAAATAAAATCTTAAAAAATATATGGAATTGGTACAAAGGAACCCAAGTAGGACCTGTCAGAAGAAAGCAAGTAGATATTCATTTTCACTAAACAGATTTGGTAAACTTACAGACACAGAAGATTGGTCACTTTCATTTCTACCTTGTTGATCATGACTCTAGTCAGGCCTTTTGGATATGTCTTCAGTGAGAAGAAAAGGGTGTGGATAAAAGTGTTTTGCAAAGTGTTACTGAAAACACATGTGGGAGTCTCAGCTCTCAGCTCAGTTCTTAGCTCAAACTCGTTCGAAAATACTGCTGCTGTTATTTCTCTTTTGTAAAATGAATCAAATTGCATGGGTTTAGAAAACCTACGTAAGCAGTCTTTGTACTGAGAGCTGTTTAGGTTAAAATGGCTATTTTTTCTTCGCCACATCTGTCTAGAAAGCAGTGGAATGAGCACTAGCATTGGAGCCAGAAAGTCCTGATATTTTTTTAAAAACATATATTATTTATTTTTAGAGAGAGGGGAAGGGAGGGAGAAAGAGAGGGAGAGAAACATCAATGTGCAGTTGCCTCTCATGTGGCTCCCACTAGAGACCTGGCCCACAACCCAGGCTTATGCCCTGACTGGGAATTGAACTGACAACCCTTTGGTTTGCAGCCCGTGCTCAATCCACTGAGCTACACCAGCCAGGACAGTTCTGAGATTTAAGAGGTGAGAAAAACAAACAAAGTCCCTGGCTTCCTGGTAAATACCATCTAGTGCAGGTAGATGGGTATTTAATGAAATTATCACAGTGACTTGGAATTGCAAGCTCTAAGAGATGCAAAAGTAGAGCCAAGGGAGGTATAGAGAGGATCAGAGAGAGGTGTCTTATCTGGGGAGCTCAGGGCAGGCATCCCTGTGGAAGTGGTGTTGGAGTTGGAATTTGAAAGGGAAGAGTTCAGTAGGTGAAGTGAGATGAGGTTAGGAAGAATTTCAAGTCTAAGGTCGTGATATTCAACAGTCTCTAAGGCAGAAAGCACCATGGTATGTTGGCAGAACAACAGTGACAAGAGGCCAACGGGGCCAAAGGAGGGAGAATAAGAACAGGGAGAAGTGGTTTGTGATGGGACAAAGGCAGTGGCTAGACCACGCATCACCTTAAAGGTACCAATAGGAATCCTGATCTAGCTTGAAAGAAATAATTCCTAGCAGCTTTGGGAAACCATAGGAGGGTTTTATGTAAAACTCTCAAAATTTGGTTTCAAAAATGTCACTTCACCTGCCCACATGTGGAAGATCAACGGGGCTCAGGGAAGCTGGAGTAGAAAGAGGCCAATTAGGAAGCTATTTGCTGTTGGTAATAACCAGGGAAGTGATGAGACTAAGGTGGTTTGGACCAGATGATTCAGGAGGCTTGTATAATAATCCAGGCAGGAGATGAGAGGGATTTGGACGAGAGAGGTGGTAGGGGATGGAGAGGGGTAACTGTGTTCTCCATATCTGTCTCATTTCTTCAGTGTCAGATGGACCAGGATAGGCTGCCCATGTAACTGATGCAATGAATTAGCTGCCTGTTGCCAGTTGATATGAAATTTACTGGCACGGCTGTCATATAATGGATCCCATTTTGGAGATCAAATCATAGTGTAGTTTTTTCAAGGACTAAGACGTCCATCAGGCTCTTTCTGCAGCTTTAAGAAAGATGGCATGATGCTATGGGGAATGACGGTGCAGATAATCTGTTAAAGCTCCAGGAAAACTCCCAAAGAGGAGGGCCCGTGACTCGGGAGCTGCTGCAATGGCTGGCAGCTAACAGCGCAGCAGGAGGTGGGGAGGCGGCAGACACACAAGGCAGATGTTCCACTGAGCCCCTCCATCTGGATGGGGCCTTTTGGTTCTACTTTCCCCAGCTGTGCAGGAAGCAGGTGCCAACAATGCATCTTCATTAGGATGAACAGGACCTTGGAGAGAGGAAAGGCAATAGCCACTTACGGAAAGCCCAGGGTCAATGAGAAGCCAAAACTGTGCTGATCGCGTTGTAAGAAAGAGATGGGGGCCATAATCCGTTCAGCAAGTGTCGCTGTTGTTTCTGAAAAGTTAAATGTTGGCAGGGTTAAGGGAAACCATCTAATCCTAAACTGCACTGATAATACAGCGCCGGAGTGTGTTCATGATAGCTTCCTTTTGAATACTTGCTCTGTACCAGCCTCCACTCCTTTCTTCTCACTTCTCGGATCTCATTTTCTCCAACTCTCCCCTCGGCTACAATGACCACCATGTCCATCAGGCACACTGACCTCCTGATTGTTCCTTGAAGACCCCAAGCACGTGCCTGTCCCATTACATTCACACTTGCTATCCTCTGTCTGGAAGTCTCTTCTTCCACACAGGCAGGTGCATGGCTCGCTCTGACACTTCAGTAGGTCTCCACTCAAACTCATCTGCTAAGGGTCGCTTTGCTCCATCACCCTTGCTCGGCTCCCCTCCTTCTCAGGAGCACTTTTTCTCACTCTGCAGCCTTTCACGCTGTTCTTGGTCCTCTACATAGTTTCCTGCACTGTCTGCCTCTAAAGGGGCACATGTTTGGTTATCTCACTGCATAGAATGCAAGCTCGACAATGTAAAGATTTTGAGTCTTCTTCACTGTGGGATCCTAAGTAGCTAGAATGACATCTGCACAGAATAGGCCCTTAAGAAGGACAGCAACGAATGACCAGGTGGAGCTCATTTAATATTCACAGCACAGTCTGGGAAGCAGCTTTTACTGTTACCCAGTTTGACAGAGGAGGAAACAAGATTAAGGATTTATACAAAATCAAACGCCTATTGATTACAGAGACAGATCTCTTTACTTAAGCCATTCTGTCCCATTTTAATCTCTGATTTTTCTCTGTATCACAGCAGCTGGAGGGAAGGATCAGAAAGTGCTACTCAGCTTGTTATCGAAGCTGTCCTTTTGCCAGGCCGGAGAGCGTAATACAAAGAGAGGGTGACAGTGTGGGTGCCATCTAGGTGTAAGAAAGCCCTTTTGAGCTGGGAGAAAGGAACGGATGAAAAAATTTTATGATCTGAATGTTTGTGTCCCCTCAAAATTCATATGTTGAAATCCTGACACCAAAATGACAGCAAGAAGAGATTGGGACTTTGAAAGATAATGAGGTTTTGATGAGGTGGTGAGGGTGGAGCCCTTAAGTAAGATTAAGTTCTTTTACAAAAAGACCAGGCTTATACCCTGCCTGTGTCTCTGTCTCTCGTTGTCTGTCTGTCTCTCTCTGTCTCTGCATGTGAGGATATGAGAACACAGCAGGAGAGCTCTCACTAGGAACCCAATCTGCCAGCCCCTTGATCTTGGACTTCTCAGCCTCCAGAACTGTGAGAAATACATGCTAGTTGTGAGACCCACCCAGTCAGTGGCATTCCCTTGTAGCAGCCCAACCTGACTAAGACAAGAATGTTCTCTGAGCATTTATGCTCAAGGTTGCCCCTATTTTGAGCAGCAGGAGAGAGAGTGTATGTGTCTCCAAGAGGATGTGTGGGCTGATGCTTCTTCTGAGTGGCCATCAATGGCTTTTCTGAACAAAGGACCAATGAGAGAAATTCAAGACAAACAAAAGTGCAGGAGATTCTCAGCCTCTAGCAAGAGTGCACCAGGGAGGAAAACTGTAAGCTCTCAGTCTCCCAGAGATGAAACTCTGACCCAGGATCTCCTTCTTTAGCGTTCTGGGAGGTCTGAGGCGGAGAAGGGCAGCTCTGAGGAGGATTCGGTGATGTGAGGCTGTGTTTGTGTCGGTAACTGTGGGAAACCAACCGCAGAGCTGACTAATGGGCATGCCCGTGGATCCTGGCTCCCGACAGCCAGGTGTGTGCTCTGCATCTTGTTCAGTGCTTCCGGTCTTGGTATTACGTTTCCTTCCCTGTGCCGAGTTAGCGTCTATGGGAAACCAGACACATTCCACACAAACAGCTCTAAGTGATTTAGGCTTAACTTCTTGGTGGACTTTTATCGTGAGTGGCTAGTTTTCGGTTTATTGGCTACAGACATAGTTCTTCTTTGTTAACAAGCACATTATCAATTTATATTCAATAGAAGTGATTTTGCCAGTATAAGAACTTTGACCTGTAGATGTGGTAAGTAACAAGCAAAAGTAAAATGAGGACTTAGTAATGAAACTTGGGTAAACTTGAGTGCCGGAAGAATGGGATAATCTGGATAATGAGAAATGTTTATTTTTGGTTAGCTGAGGATTAGACGTCCTTTCCCTTTTTTTCAACTCTGAAAATCTTAAATAATGTTTGCATTTACTCTTCTGTGATTAAAAACAGTATAATATACCTGATGAGATCCACTTTTAATTAAAAATCTTAGTGCGTCGGGTAAATCGTTCCAATTTATCAATTTTCATTGATTACAGTAGTTGGAAGATTGGCCTAAATGTTGGCTGATTTTGTCATACCTAGAATTTTAAAAATTCATCTTTATAAATATTCTAAGTTTTAGTTAAATGGGAAAATCCCAGCTAGTGGAAAGTTAAAGTAGTTTGAATTTCAAAGCTCCTATTTTTGTATTTTCCCTATGAAAGGCTGATATTTCCCCCTATAACTTTTTCTTTTTAAATATCAATTTAATATCTCCATGATCTTATAATTCCTTTATTTTAGTGATATTCCCAACTTCTTATAATGTCCTAGGACCTCAGTTTTAATTGTAGTTGTTACATTGACTCTTGATTTAAGCCACTTTGAACCAATCATTGACACCTAGTCCCCCTCCCCTTTGAATGTGATAGAGAGAATCAAGATGGTTGGTTTAGAACAACAAAAAAGTGAAATATCCAAATAAAACAAGACACACAATGAACAACATTTATAATCTTGATCTTCATGTGTGTTGTCATCCTAGTTTTATTGATCAAATCTTTATATGGAGCTCACCCTATTCCAGGCACTGTTCTAAGGGTGGAATAGATGTTAAGTCCCTTCGTTAATCCTTTGTTAACGCCCGTAGGAGGGAGTTAATGCCTGTAGGAGGAGTTACTGTCCTCCCCACTCTGCACATTAGAAAATGAGACACAGAGAGGTTATGTTATTTTCCCTACATCACCTTCCTAATAAATGAAAGATCTATGATTTGAAACCTCCAGAAAACATGCTTGTAACTCTTATACCATGTTGCCAGTCTTGGTAGCTTAAAAGGCAGCAGTGGTCAAAATGTCAACTTCTAGTATGTGTTACTGTTGGGGACAACTAATATCTGGTTGTAAAGTAGTTGAATTTTATGACTTATTTCTCTTCCCCAAGGAAGGTATAACAAATACTTTATAAGTATGTGCATTTATGCATATGATACACATACAGTAAAAACTGTGTTTTTGTTGTACTTTATAGTGTGGGCGTTTCCTTACAATTTATCCTATTCAAGGATGCAGGCACTTCCAGGTCATTGCAGAAGAGGCTAGTGGAGATGTCCCAGTCTTGATCAATTTGTAGTTTTTATTTCTTTTGGCCTCCCTTCACCTGTGGGTGCTGATGATTTGTGTGTTTCACGCTTTCCCACATTCTATTTGAATCCGTGATGTACCCCTGCTTAACTTACATTGTGGTTGATGACAGCCAAAAAAGTCAGTCAGCCTGCAGCAACTCAAGCTTCTCTGTGAAACAGATCAGAACAGCCAGAATTCTCTTTATGACTTAGATGTGACCAAACCTGAAGCTTCCTTCGTTTCCCTTAACAGGTCCGATATTACTCTCATGTTTCTGTTTTAGTTTTCTCTTTAGTGGAAGACAGGAAAAACCCATAAACTTTCCAGTCCTATTCACTGGGACTCCCCTAGTCGGAGACCATCTCCTGTAGATAGAGATACAGTCATTTCAGAGCTGACACTAACCTGTCAGGGCTATTGGTCCGGGGCTGATTTCCATAGTGGCAAATGGCTGGTTTGGTCCCTTGGCGTGATGGCATCTGCCTCGGGCCATGGGCCCGCATCCTTATTTCTGGTGGTGGGGTCCCTACTTTCTGAGGTCTCCTTGTTCTGAGCACTAGTCTTCTCTGGTCACCTGTCCCTAGAAACACCTACAAGAAAACATCACAGCAGGATTTTGCAAAGGTAAGAAGATGTTACAGATGCTCCTTAACTAGGGAACCAGACTAAAATGCAGCCTATTGAAAGGAGAGGAATCTTTCAGCCAAATCAAAATAGAAAGGGGTCAAAATATTGAGAAGAGAGCATTTGGTGAGATTTTCTTTAGAGAATGTTACATCAAAACCCTGTATTAGTCACAGTTCTCCAGGGAAACAATGCCATTAGGGTGCAGATAGACAGGCAGACAGGCAGACAGACAGAAAGATGGATTCGTTCTAAGGAACTGGCTTACGTAGCTCATGAGCTCACAGCTAGCACCCCCGTGGGTCTCACTCGCATCAGAAAGAAGGATCTGGAGAAACCCAATTAAAGGCAGAGAGAGCAGCCAGAAGACTGCATTTTGAGAACCACATCATGTCCCCTAAGGGCCAGAGAGAAAAGGCACCTTTTCCCTAGACCACAGGTGGTCCATGAAGATCAGACCTACTTCTGGCCCATTTCAGGTTCTACCCAGGAGGAGAGGAAGAGCTTCCAGTGGTGGGAGTCTGCGCACAGAGCTGCCACTGAGAACCACCCCAGAGGAGAAATCACAGCGGTCCCCTGATCGGCCAGAGTGGGAGGAGGCTCCGGAACCCTACAGAGCACCCAGCTTAAATATGAGCCAGGCCCACAGGGCATGCGGTCTCTTTGTCCCTTTCCTGTCTCGTGGATGGCAGTGCCCCGAAGAACACACTCCGGCTTTTTCTGAGAAGCTTCTGACCTCCTCAGCTGCCCCCAGGGAAATGGGGCACCTGCATGCCGGGTTCTCAAATCCAACAGAACTCTCCCTCGAAGGTTGTAGGTGGAGAGGACAGTCCCCTCCTTCTCTTTTTGTTCTTTATCTACTCCCCATTAGTGGCAGAAGCTTAATTCAGACAGGATACAGGGAACCGAGGGTATTTTAGCAAACCCCCCCCCCCCCAAAGAATATTTGGGGAGATACCCTTAGGGCTGTTTCTTCAGAAGAGCTTCTTTGCTTTGCTTGGCCGTATCGGTGGAATTTTCCAGGTTTGCCTTGCTGTGGAAAGTTGGGGAGGATCCTAGTGGCACGAAGACCTAAACTCCTGCGTGTCTGCTGCGTTACACAACTGATTTCTCTCCTTTGATCTATCTGCCAATCTCTTTTCTTTTCCTTTTTTAATTTAATAAACATAAGGTTGCTTTTCAGAGGAATTAGCCGAGTTCCGTGCTTTACTATCTTTCATATAAGTTGTTTGTATAAGCCAGAATCAATCACTGGACTCAAAGGAGTGGATAAGTTGGACACTAACCATATTACACTGTTTAAAGATGCATGCAGGAAATAAAATCCCGGCTTTTCTGCAGATGAAAAAATACATGAATATTGGATCAGAGATATTTTTAATAACTTCAGCATTTTGTCTCAGTAGATAGCAGAGTGAGTTTATTTTTTCTGGTGGGGGGGGACAGAGGCATATTATTCATAAAGATGTTAATTGTGTAATTTGACTTTTTAAAGATAGGATGCTAGAGATGACGTCGGTACATGCGCTTTCATTAAACATTCTTTTCCATCAGATATATTTAAAGGTTCTTGTTTGGGTGAAGTCAGATTTGTCAGCTCTTCAATCAGTTTGTAGTACATTGGAAAAGAATATACTCAAAACAGAGCTAAGCTGTCAAGCTGTGACAACTTTGAATGAGGAAGATTTTCAAAAATTACGAGTGAGATATTTTTAATGTCTCCTTGACATCCACAGCCCTGTTCAAAATACTTCATCAGAGGCATGTGCTTTAGAATGTACTTGAAAATTAATGTGAGGAGGGCAATTTGTCAGTCTTTGTCTTGGCAAAGCGGGGCTGACAGTCACAGAGCATTTGCATGAGCACTGCCCGAATCCCTCCGCCCGGTGCTGCCAGATGCCGGGGAGACCGAGTGACCTGTTCCGGGGGCAGTGAGAAGAGCCTCCAGCCAAGCAGAAGCAGAAGAGGCTGGAGTCCAAGTCCTGTCGATACCTGTCTGAGCCCGTGGCGAGTGGCAAACTCCATTTGTCCTTTGCCAGGAGAATTGTATGATTTAGTGATTCTTCGGAGAGGCCATTTCATCCTTAGCTTTGAGTCAGGGATGTGAGCTATTTGTCCTGACTCCAGCTCATAATAAAGAAGAGGATGGCAAGGAGACAATGCGTTGGCTATTTATTTTAAATAAGTGTCTTAGGGGGCGAAGACATATAGCAGGCCTGGGGCTGTTCTGCATTAGCTTCCTCTAAATACAAGGAAACCTTTCCAACAACCAACCTGCAAGATCCTCCAGGAACACCACTGTCAAGGGGCTAAACATGGGTCGTATTAAGCCATAGACTTTTATGCCCCTTCTCTCTGCTTCTCGGTAGCAGTGAAATGCATGTGTTGTACGCCCGTCTGCGGTCCACGTTTAAGAAATAGAGGTGGGTGTGTATACACAATGCTACTCCTCTCTTTCATTTGCATAGCGTCACTGGTCTTTCCAGCTCCACCCCCGCCCCCCCTGTCTCCACCCCAAGGGAAATTCACACTGAACACTGAACATAAACAACAGTGTCACAGAACTCAAACTCAGGAAGCCAGGGACCAGATTCCAAAAGCTAAAGGATATGCAGGCCACTGCCGTCTCTCACCCCTGGTGGCTTCTCTTCTGTGTTACGAGAAGCAGGGAATGGACAACAGGGTGGGAGGCTGTGGAGGCAACAGCAGCCACTGGGCTTAGTGATGAGGGTGACCTGAAGGACAGTTGATTCAGTGGTGGGGGGTGGGATGGGTAACACACCAATGCTGGAGTGGGTTGAGAAGTGCCTGAGAGGCAAGAATATGGTGACGAGCCAGTGTTTGCATGCTTTACATATTCTCATTGGTCTGCAGCCCACCAATCAGGAAGAGAGGGCAGTAGAAAGGTTCAGGACTCTACCTGGAATTGTACATCTAATGAGTGGCAGATACAGGATTCAAACATGTAAATGTTTGCCCTGCAGGACTGAACTCTTAACTGTGGTTAATTTCCCCATCATGTTCGTCAAGGCCAAGGGTGTGTGGTCACTGACATAACAGAGAGCTGCCTTGGTCCTGGGGCGTGCTGAGTACATTTGTGGCCACAGATACTGTACAGAAGAGTTACCTTCCATATTTTGTGTAGCCTCACAGAAATATGACACAGATGAGGGAAGGAATTCTGATTCTTAATTCAGTTATTTTTAGCTGGACTTGCCGTTGTCACCATTGTCTCGTTCGCCCCAGCCCTCCAATTATCAGTGGAAGAAAATATACTATTTCAGTGGCTTACTCTTCCTTATCTGGGCACCTATAATGATATAGTATTTTGCAATGTCCCTTGTATATTCTATCTGTAGCTTTTAGGATAAAAGAATAATAGAGACAATTAGTTCAGCTAAATGCATCTTGGAGCCGTGAGCTAGCTTATCTATGGATTTTCTCTTTGGATGTTTAAATATTCCCCCTGCAATTTAGGTTTCATCAAACAAAGGAGATCTGATCTGAGATAATTCTCTGGGTAAGAAAACATTGGTTGCTGCAATCTGCCATTCACCCAGAGCCATTGATCCCAGGATAAACATTCATTTATCAGAGAATTCGAAATAAAACACGATATATGCTGCCGTTTATAACAAATTGTTGGGCAGAACTGCTGCGTCTTCGCAGGTTCTCTCTTAAGCGTCGTTTCGTTTACATGGGTGAAAATAACCATCAAATATCAGTTCCATCTTTGGCCACTCCCCTCAAGTCCAAGTACAAGCTGGTTAACTTTTTGTAAAGTCAGCCCATGGTCTTAACCTCGCTGTACTGTTATGCTTATTTAAAATGGTCTTTTAAGAGCATCATGAATATTGAAATGGTCTCTTTTTATAAGCCACTCCATCCCTTAGAGCCAGTTTCATTGTGTGATGTGCTAGGAGGTTGCTTGGGAGGAGTTCGGGTGCCTGGACTGTGACTTTGGCCTTGCGAAGTGACCTTCTTGCAGCAAACATATAATCATCTCTGAAATCAATAGTCCAGGTGTAGAGAGGTCACGGCCCCGCTGAAATGCCTTTCATCAGAGCTGTTACTGGGCTTTGCAGCCTGCATGTCGCAGGCAAAATGACCATGAGAGGATAATTAAGCGGTGTCTTTATTATTTCACAGAGGAGAAAAGTTTGCAGTTCTGCTGATTGCAGAGCCTCTGAATTGGAGATTAAAAAGGAAAACACAACATAAAGCACTTGTGCCAGCACAGATTTCCTCCTTTCATTTTTTAAGTGTAGAAGATATTTTTTTTCCTTGACTAATGAGTGTCTTGTAGGACAAGAGGCTCTTGACTGAGGGTTGGCATTACAATACTTGCTATCTAACAGCAGCCTAAGCAGATTGTACAAAGGAGACCACGGTTTAATAACCGAAGTTCAAAACCAAGGTTTCTCTCTCCGAAGGATGTTTGGAACCTCTGAAAAATGCAACAGATGGGTACCTCAAGTTTAAATTCTTTTGATAATGATTAAGGCTTTTCCGCTTAAGATGATGAAAATAAAACTTTCACTGATGGTCTTTGAAGATGACAGGTGAAGATCTATGAGGAAATTATAATTTTTTTTACGAGATTCATTTGAAAACAAATGGTTTTTGCTTCTCTGTACTATACGATCTGACTTGTCTGCGCTTTAATAAAAGTTTTCGCTTGAGTCCACATAAAACTCAGAAAGAGGCTATGGTTCTAAATAAGAACCCATGCATTATTTCTTGTGCTTTTATTACAGTGAAAAACTTTTTAAAAAGATTTTAAAATGTCTGGTGAGAAAAAATATTGATGGTCCCAACTGAATTTTAATTTTTTCCTATTTTTTATTTTTAAAATATTTTATTTATTTTGTTTTTAGAGAGAGGGCAAGGGAGGGAGAAAGAGAAGGAGAGAAACATCAGTGTGTGGTTGCCTCTCATGCACCCCTTACTGGGGACCTGGCCCACAACCCAGGCATGTACCCTGACTGGGAATCAAACCAGCGACCCTTTGGTTCACAGTCCAGTGTTCAGTCCACTGAACTACACCGGCCAGGGCTGAATTTTTACTTATCAATCCTCTCTTGGTCATACAGACTATCACCCTGCAAGCAGAAGAAAAAAAAAACAACCCACCAGGGACCCACATGATGCAATAGTACCAGTCATATGTTTGTCTGCCAGTTTTCTCATCTATAACCTGGATCGGATTAGGTACAGTTCCATAAACATCAACTATGAATATATTTTGTTAATTTCTAGCAAATTCTTGCTTTCCCCGTGTCATTAAGGAATTGTTTTGAAACCTCCCATTGTAGTAGGTCCTTTAGGCATTTCCAGGGAATTGCTACCCCATGGTGTTACTACCTGGAGGAAGCCTATCTTAAATATACTCACCTTTGGTTATGCTCAACGTATAACATGGTCTAACATGATGTTTGTTACATCTGTGGATACAGTTTGCCATTTGGGTGCCTATGCTTTACTAATTCAGTAGTCGCATACCTAGTAAATTTACTACCTTTATAGAATCTGAAAGAGGACCTTGTGCTGTATTCTTGGTTAATATCTGGAGGAGGGTTTTATATGTTATAAACTCTCAGCAATTATTGATTGGACCAGAGAAGGCTGAGGAATCCTGGAGTGGCAAATTTGTATTAAGTATGTGTAAATGAAACATCAGATAGAACCACAGATTTTTTAAGCTCCAGAAAGGATTTTTTTATATCATCAGTATATTTTGTAATTTGGATGGTAGACTGAATATGGATGAAAAAAAATCAATATAAAATGCATTTTATTTAAATTAAAAAAATGTGCATCATATTCATATGCACCAGCTCAATGGTTGCACTAAAACATTCTAGAAAGTTGTTAATTCCACAGCATGAGGTCCTCTGTGTGTGAAATGAGGTGACACCCACTGCGTGCCAGAGTTCCAGATTGCTGGCCGCTTTTGCCTTCTGATATATGCGAGGGTTTGGTAAAATGTGATCTGTGAGACGGGACATCAGGGGTTTGGATGATTATTTCTAGTAGAAAAGCTACATGTCTTTGTGAATAATGTTAGAGGGCCATTGTTTGCTTTCCTCTTGTTTTTATTTTATAGGTTCCTCTTAGAATCCAGAGGGGTTAAAAAAAGAGGCTTTTAGATGTTTACCTTTAAGGAACCAGTCATAAATCTACATATATTAGGCTCCTTACAGTTGCATTTGCATAACTGATGTGAAAGCAACATTTGTTATAAACTTATGTCTTGCTGCTATTATCCCATGGCAATTAATTTCAACTGCTGTGAAACGTCAAGGATGATCTGTGTGTAGTGTGACCCTGTTCTCCTCCCTCATTGAAGTAGAAGGCACTGGGTAAGCACTTACAGATTCTGGCAGGCGGGGAAATATGTACTTACTTTTTCTCATGATTGGTTATTTCTCTCCTGTGTCCCTATGGAGTTGAAAGCTCCCCCAGCTGTTGGGTGCCTCTGCTCTGTTCTTCTTTTGGTATTTTCTATGGCCACCACTAAAGTTCAACCCTAAAATCTGTATCTGATCATGAACCTTCATTGTCCTCAAATTTATATATTTACAGAGGCCTATTCCACCTCCCCCCTCCCCCCCACCGCCCAGCCACAGCTAAGCTCAATAATGTAATTCTCAACTGGTATCCTTGGCTCCAGAGCATCGGTCACTACCTGTCATGATGTGTACTTGCTTATTATGTTTGCATCGCAGGGTCTTCACAGTTCCCTTACTCGAGTGGACTGTCCATGAGGGCAGTGGCCTTGTTTCCTGTCCTGGGCACTGGATTTGGCACATAGCAGGTGCTGGACAAATATTTACTTTTAAACAAAAGCCATTTTCTTTAAAGGCGCGCTGTATCTCAACATTCCTTCTGCCGTCTTGTAGTTCTGCTGTTTGACCACAGCAGGGTGGTATTCCTCATTTATTAACCCAAATACAAGTATTTTCCTGGTTGGGTACAATGTGCGATATGTTAATTTTATGGTTGGAGATTCCCCTGGTCAAAGAGGCATTCATGAGAAATAATCAGTACACATGACAATATTTATGTTAAGCTCTTTTTTTCTATGACAGTAATTTCTTTAGAAATTTTGCTTTCCCTAATCTTTCCAATCTGCCGTAAGATTATCTGTGAAATTGCTACAAGATTTGCTTGTGGTCTCTGGGTGTGAGGGTGGAAGCATAAAAATCACACTAGAGTATTTTAGAAAAATACATGAGGATTAACTTGTTGTTTTTGTTTTGATCTGTAAGTAGTTTAAATTCATACTGGCCTCTGCCATCTGTGGGAGCGCTCCACAGATAATTTGTGCTTTTCATGAAAGAAGCTCTCATGAGTCTTAACGTGAACGTCCAGACAGGAAAGGTCAAGTCGCCTTTTTGCCCCTTAAAGACGCAGGACAGAGCAGCTGACCAGTATCACCTGGAATTTTATATCATACAAACCCACGCTCCTTGTGCAGGTCAACAAGAGTGCGTCTCCATGTTAGCAGTTTCTTGCCAGTTCCTCCAGAAATAAAGGATTAGTTCACAGAAGGCAGTCTTGGGATTATTGATACGATCACAAATTGAAATGGGACCCTGAGCTCTCTGTTCACAGAAAAGCCTGCCTCACTCTCCCTGCAGTTGAAGTGATTAACGATGCTGTAGCATTAGGGGAAAATGATATGCCTATAATTATAGGAAGCCACAGGAGGGAGAAACCCTTTCTGGTAGTGGTCTTTGAAGGCACTCAAGTTATTTGAGTCTGAGTCATTGCAGGGGGCGCCGGGTGGGGACAGGGAGAAAAAAGTATGGCAAAGATATATTTTTTAACAAAGAAGAGAAAATCTGAATATGTGGGAGTGATTGTGTTTTAAGGGGAGATTATGTATGTGAGAAAGAAAAAAAAAACAGGTTGGGGTCATGACCAGCTCATGGCTAGGAGGAGATAGTGATTCTGCAGCTAAACAAGCCACTATAGGAGAACTCTTACCTTCCCTCTGACTATCTCTCTCCCTATTGTTCTTCTCATTTCACCTTCTTCTCTAATCTGTAATATGGAAATAGTATTTCTCATCATCTTTGTGGGACACAGTGACACAGACAGACTTTACTAAAAGGATGAAATCCTATGTAAATATAAACCGTGATATGGAATAAGTGATTCTGATTGCTACCCACCCTGTTCCTTTGGGGTTTGTTAAAATATAAGCCTCCTTAAAATTAGGAGAGTTTAGGATTCGTGTGCATTTCAGAATCACCTTCAGAATCACCTTGTGGAGCTTATCTCTGGCTTTGTTTTCGTCCCTGGCCTTGGTCACTTCCTTGCAGGAGATTTGCCGCCTGGGAACAGCCGACATCGCTGGCCGGCAGAGGATGGGAATGCAAACTGGCTGTCCAATTCCCTCCCTGACCACTTGGTGCCGCTGTAGCTTTAAGAACTGCTCAGCCCCAGCCTAATCCTGGGAACCGGCTTCCTCCTGGGTTGGCTTCTATGGGTTTCAAAGACAGTCATTGTTTTGAAGAAGGTCATTTGGAGAGCTGATGTGATTAGAATGTGTACAGCAAGTCGCATTCCAGGTGCTTTGTGTGCGAACACTTAGGTGTTATTACCAGCATTAATTATCCCAGGGACATGTAACAAGCACAGGTGGGCCCTTGTTGGTTCATTTATTTGAAAAGCAAGGCTCTGAAGAATGCAAAGTGCCAGACAGCCACCCGGGCCTTTAACTCCAAGTTTCAATTTGGGGATAGGCTACAGCCCTCCCCCACCCCCCTCACCTAATCTATTTATAGATTGGATGATATAGAAAGAAAATCAGTTCAGTATTAGTTCCTCCGCAATGTGTCTCACACACACACACACACACACACACACACACACACACACAGAGGCATCTATAGTAGGAACAGAAACTGCTGGGGTCGAGTCAGCTCCCAGACACGTAGTCATTTCAGGGTTTTAAAAAATATTTCACCCCCACCCTCCTTACTTGTATAACTTCTTAATTCATCAACGGAGAGGACATTCTCCTTCACAGAGAGAATCATCTTTCAAATATGCTAACTACCTTCTAGTGTTATCCAAAATATTACACAAATGACTTGTCCTGCAAAATGATACATCTCCTCTCTCCCCGCCTCTTTTTCTTCTGGGACCCAGAGGGCTTTGAGGCAGGACCCTGTGCGTTGGGCTGTTCCAGCTTCGAGGTGACATTCCCCACTGGAGGACACAGTGTTGTAGAACCGGAGGTCCTGTGTTGTGTTTTCACGGGGGGTGGGGTGGAGTAGGCTTCCCCGCTTCCCAGATGCTACCGAGAGCATTGCTTTTCTGACACATTATCTTGGAAAGGCAAGAAAAGCCTGCTGTTAAAAAAATGTCTTTGCCATTAATTGCATGTAAAACCTCAAGTTGTGATTTTTTCCCCTGTCTGATGCATTTATAGGAGCTGCTCTGCCTTGTTTGTGCCAGGGTAGAGGAGTGGAACTGGCTGAGGCAAAGTTGAGATGCCGGCAAAAGCCGCTTCTGTGCCCCTTCTGATTTCACTGCTGACCTGTCCCTCCTCTGAACCGAAACCCTCCTGTTTCCCTGTAAATCTTCTCGGTTTTGAGTTTCATCGCCTCTGGCATTGGGCCTGTCAACTTTGGGTTGTCCTTGGATTTGGGGGCCTGGGTGCTCTGTCAGAACCCTGATCTGCCATTTCCTTGCTGCGTCAGTTTAGGCAAATCATTTGACTGCCTTGCATTTCATGTGCCCATGTGTAGATAGGGCTATTTTTGAGCAATAAAGGAAACACCACCTGTCTGGCATCAGAAGAATCAGGCACTTAAAGTGCCTGTTAAAAATGAAGTTTTCTGAACCTTATTCTAGATAATGGACTTGGTGGCTTCCAGGCTTAGTGGTCCTTGTTTGAGAACTTAGGGAATGAAAGTCTTCCCTCATCTGCCTGTTAAGTGAGGCTGTAGGTTAAGTGCCTGGTGCAGAAGGTGTTCAATGTCAGTCCCTTCAACGCCTTCATTGGAGACAGTGAGCTATGTGCGATTCCATTGGACCGCAAGGTCAGGGGGCGTGGCCACCCTCCCCCATGGTCCTTACTATAGCCCCAGCAACTCGCACAGTTCCCGACCCAGAACTTGCTACCTGTTGAGGCAAAGGAGGGACCTATTAGGAAAAACGTAAGGGCCGATTGTGAGGTCTGAGTCAGAAGCGTTCACACCTGGAGTCAGGTGTGGGAGAGTGGAAGCCTCGTGCGTGGGGCGGGGCTGACTCTGCCGCACCCGAAGGCGGGTGTGTGGGGGTGGCTTGTTCTCTGTACGTCTGAACTCTGCAGGCAGCTGAGTCAGTCTCATGTGGTGATACAGTGTGTCCACAGCGACCTGGCAGCCACGCACGTCCAACAGACAACAGAGCACCTTCGGGAGTTCTCCTGTCATCCTGAGGGTCCTGTACCACGTGAGTGGAGAGAGCAGGCCCTGTGTACAACGCCTTATTGTCCACAGACACCATTTTGAGGACCTTTGGCTGCTTGCCGGCAGTTTCTCTACAAATTCTTTAATTTATTCAGGAACCTTTGGTGGAGAGAGAAGATGTTAGTGCCATGGCCTTCTGTCATTTAACTGAGCTCGCGTATGCAGCAGCCTTAATGATACAAGGAGGAGAAGCCCATGATGTATGGGAAGCAGTAGTTTGCGCAAACGCCAGAAGCTGTATCAAAGCCCTCGGCGTCAGAAACAGAGGGTGAATGCGGCACTCTTCTCACATTTGAGGTATGTGTCCACTTTCAATGACGCTGAAAAAAGTGCCCGGACGTTGTTCTGCTCACTGGCGCGGTGTCATTGTTTACTGAAACCGAGAAGGTTCCGGTGACTTGTTAGGAAGGCGGGGTTGCCTTAGAGATTTCTCTTCCCCAGCCTACTGAGGTGCGTGTGTTCTACACATAACACACTTCACCCACCGGAGTGTAGAACTCGAGTTTGGTAACTGCACACAGTGGTGTGGCCACCGCCACAGGCCAGACGGAAGGAAGGACGTTTTTGTCCCTCTGCAGCCCACCCTGGTCCATAGCCTCGGACAGCCCCGATCTGATTTTCATCACTGCGTTTTATCTAACTTAGAATATCATATAAATGGACTTCTCCAGGGTGCGGTCTTTTGTATTTGACTTGTTTCCCTTGGAGCTGTGTTTTAGAGATTTGTCCCTGGTGTGAATGAACTATTTTGTTTCCGTTTATTGCTGAGTAGTGTTGCATTGTATGAACATACGGCTCGTTGATGGACATTTAGGTGGTTTCTGGTTTTTGGCTGTTACAGATAAAGTGGCCGGGGGCATTTGTGTTCAGAAGAAGAATTCAAGGGCCTTACAAGCACTTCCCAATTAAGCAGAAGGAGAATAGGGTTCTCTCATCAAAATATAATGGCACTTAAATTAGTATGATTGTTAACTGATTCCGTATAAGTGATTAGGGGGAAATTGTAAAACATCTCAAGTTATGGCCCTGGTGGATAGTTGAGTTGGGTAGAGCATCATTCTAGTGCGCCAAGGTTGTGGGTTCAATCCCCAGTCAGGACACATACAAGAAGCAACCAATGAAGCCATGAGTAAGTGGAACAACAAATCAATGTCTGTCTCTCTCTAAAAAAAAGTTGATCAATAAATTAAAAATTCCAAATTATGAAATAAACTGCAGAGATCTATTGCTAAAAATGTTTAGGAAGACTAGGATCCAGGCTAGATTAACTTTGAAATGTATTTTTTTTCTCACTTGGTTTTCTAATGACCCATTTGTTTTTGAGTCTCTTCAAAGCAAGGGTTGCCAGAAACACAATCCTGCAACGAAGCCCAGCCTCCACTTTCACTTACCTGCTTTTCTTCATCCTCATTTTGATAACCGCCCTATTTCTAATTTGAGTTCTGACTCTGTGCCAGCTCTATGAAGCACCTTCTGAAATGAGTCATCTTAATGACATGTTGTTCTCACCCATTCTACAGATGGGAAAACTGAGGCTGTAACATGTAAGAAATAATAGCAAATTCAGGCTTGGAACTAAAGGCCAGTTTCTCAGACTGTGCTCTTTCTCCTGGAGTACTTGGTACGGAGAAACATCTTCCCATTTCTTTCTGGCTAGAAGTGAATATCTATTGCTCTGGCACTTAGCAAGGGCAGGTGAGCTCAGTGATTCTTAGAAGGCTTGCAGGTAGGAAAGGAATGGAGAGAACTGCCAGAGCAGGAACCATTGGCAAAAAAAAGCTGGCTTTTGTCTTCATCTCTGAAGTGGGTGCGTGCATAGCAGTGTGGGAAAAACTTCAAAGGGAAAGGCTTTATGGATCTTGGAAGTGGATGGAGAGATGCCCTCAGTGCTCTTGCCCATTTCCTTACTACCAGCTGGTGGCTTCTGTTCCACGTTGGGCAATTTGAGCTTCATTTTTTCTGGCCTCTGACGGTGGCTGAGTGGGCTTCCTCCTGAGTCCTCTTAATTCATGGAAACCCAGAGCTTCTTTCAAGGTAATTCTGACCAGTCCAGGCAAAAACGGTCGCTCCTCAGAATTTCTGATTCTGTTTGACATTCACGAGGTACTTAATTACATAGTGCTTTCTGGTGGCAATATGTAATTAGCTAAATAAATGAAATAGCTAATTAAGAACTCATTTTCGTATCTATAATGACATCACAGGAAAAAACATGTTCTGTAACTTGTGACCAACTTAATTATATGTCATGGGTGTCTTTTCCATAAAGCACATGTAATTCTGTCATAATTTACTTTATTGGTTTTGTAGTATGGATATACTATCATTTATTTAGTCATTCTATTCATCAATAATTAGATTATTTGTCGTGACGAGAAAACGGGAAACTATACGCATGCGAGTGCTTTAGTCTCTGTCATCTCTGTAAATACCAATTTGATTTTTTTGGCTTAGGTCTGAAACTTTGGCATTGTCCTCATACCCCATGTATAGTTCATCAGCAAATCCTGTGGATTTCATTTTTTAAGTATATGTAGATTCTATTTTTAAAAATATGCAGATATTGGCCATTTCTCAGCACCTTTAACCACCACCATCTGGTCCTAACCACGATCCCCTCTTATCTGGATTATTGTCATCATTTTCCAGCAGTTCCCGACAGCTGCAGTGGGTGAGCTCTTCAAACTCAGCTAAAAATCTCTCTGCGCCAAGCTCTTCAATGACTACCCATCTAACTCACTAAAACCTAAAGTTTTGCCTTGGTCTTTAAGGCCCCACCATGACCAAGCGTTCTGCTATGTTTCTAAACGTGACCTCTATCACTTTTCCCTGCACACTAGCCACATTCCAATAGTTGCTGTTACTTAAATGTAATAAGCACCAGTTCCCCTCAGGGACTTTGCTTTTGTTGTTGTCACTGCCTAGAGACCATTGGGCCCCCTGCCCCGTCCCCCTTCCTTCCGGTATTTGCCTGACTTCATCCCTTATTCCTCCTTTAGGTCTCTGTTGAGACCTCATGGAAGTCTCATGCCTTATGTTTGTCGTCTTATGTTTGTTGAATGAATGTGGAGTGAACACAGCTTTATGAATTGATGCTTCTGTAGAATACAGTTCGAGAAGTGAAATTGCTTACTTTTCCGATGAGTACAACTATTATTTTGTTCTTACGCTCCCACCTCCCACACCCATGGCTACTCTATTTTACTCTTAAGCCTTTCTTCGAAATGGCTCTGAGTTGGCCTGTGGAGGGCTGCCTTGCCGTCTCTCCCTCCTGGGAGCTCTGGAGGAAAAGTGGGCACCAGGCAGCTGGCCTGGTCCCCGTGCATAATCACAGCCCCCGTGGGCTGTGATTTCAAGGGTGACCTTGGGGTATGACTGCGTTGCCAGTAAACAATTTTTAATAGATGAAAACATCTTCTCTTCATACTTGACACATGTTTATTTCTCCCCCAATGTCTGGCATTCAGTTGTGTACATTCAATACCACAAAGAAAAGTTACAAAAAAGATCTGGTTTATCATACTGGTCTAACATTTCTAGAACGTATTGAAATTGGAGTACATCATAGAAATCCTGGGATTTTCGTCATGAAATAAAATCCTTGTCCATGTGTACCTTTCAAAGGATGGTGATCCTTCCCACCATCTTTAAAAAATAATAATACAAGTATTTATTCTTAGATAATTTGCATTGTCTCCATCATTACTTGGATGGCAATGACTGACCAGAATGATAAAATTATGAAATTTTTGGACTAGAAGAACTCATTTCTGTAGTCCCCTAATTTTAGAAGAGGGGAAACAGGTCTACAGAAGTTGGGTGACTCATTCAAGGTCACACAGGTAGTTAATGGTCCAGGTGGGTCTTCCGACTCCTCAAATAGTGCCCAGTAGCACCTACTGAACAGTGTCTGTGAACCAAGCTCTGTGCTAAATGAAGTTCTACCTGCTAGCTCATTTCCACTCTTTCCAACTGTCCGGACACCCTGCAGTTTATTTAGATTACGTGATGTGGCCTCGTATTTCTTCTGGAGTGAGCGGGACAAGGATCACCCTATTAGAGTGCTTAATTTTGCGCTAATGATCCTTCGTTCTGTCTGAAGTTTTCGGGCTGCAGTTTTTCAAAGGCACCGTGTGCTGCTTGTCCTTTTCTGCCTGCGACATGGTGTGCACATCAGAGCCTCCTGCAGCCTTCCACTTTTTAATTGCCTCTCCTTCCTAATGAAGCCTGCCTCAGCTCCAGTGCTAATTGAACTTCGTCCTTCATTCAGACTGTGTTATTAAACAAATAGTCACAGTGTTTGGTCTCACTTTAATAGGAGCATTGATGTTTGCTTAACATCAAAAACTTATTAGTAATCCATTGAAAAGGCAATTAATGGAGGACATGTGGGTAAGGAAATTGAACGAGTCTGCGGCTCAGGACAAAGAATGGCAAAGACACTCTGGCATTCTAAGGCTTAACTGTCTGTATCCTGGAAGTCACAAACTGATTGTTTAACTTGGGAGTCCTGACCCAGGTCAATGAAGTTATCATTTTTACGAAGTAGCATTTATGTGTCTGTTACTGAACTGAAGGATGTCATCTCCCTCAATCCCAATCTCTCTCTCTGTTTCTCTGTCTCTTTAAAGCACTTTCCCCAAGCTTTTTAGCATATAATTCTCATTATAGGAAACATGAATATGTAAAAAGAAGTGAACGCCTCATATACAATGAGGTGTTCATATACAAAAATGATTTTTTCTCTCCCTGGCTTAGACTATTTTATTTATGAAATTTATTCCAGGGGGCATTGTTAATAAGATCAGTAGGTTTCAAGTGTACATGTGATACATGATTTGTACATTGCATGGTGTACCCACCACCCACAGTCAAATCACCATGTATTTGACCCCTCTACTACCCCACACCCCCCTCCCTCTGGTGACCACCATTCCGTTCATATGTGCTCTTAGCTGCCCAGAAATAACCGCGGGTAAAATTTTGGTGTATGTTCTTTCGTGCCCCATTTAAAAACAAGTGTACAGGGAAAATAGGGGATCACATACCGCTTGGCTTGCTGTTTGCTTATCTTTCGAAATGGTGTTGTGTCCTAGACAATAAAATGGACCTGTATGTCATAGTCGGTGGCTTTTACATGTCCCTTTGGGTGGACAGGCTGTCACACTGTTTCATATTCTGTCACATTGTTGAAAGCTTAGAAACTTAGCAAGTGCCTCTTGTTTGCATGGTGCCAAGTAAACATCGGCATTTGGGTGAGTGATACTAACATTAGGAAATCAAACTGCCACATGGATCTCTTGTAAGACATCATCCTCTGGTGTGTGATAATATGCAATAATTGGTATAATTAGGCTACAAATTTATATCCCATATAACAATTTTCCCTACTCATAATTATGCCAATAAAATAATTCAGAAAAAAAATAAGGGGCTGATCAAGAAATATTCTTAGATAGTAATGGCTAAAGGGGTGAATTTCCCCCTACCTGTAAACTCATGAGGATAAATGATACCTGGGTTTATAGGAAAACAAACTCTAAAAATATGAACTATATGCTATTTGGCAATTGGGTATAAGGCATCACGATTTATTTATTTTTTTTAATACTCCGTATTAAATAGATACAACAGGAGAAAAACCAATAATAGGTCGCTCCGTTCCTTCCGCAGACCTGGGTATGGCTGTGAAATTCTCATGTGCATTGGTGTGAGGCAGGCGTGGTTGGGTCCCCACACAATATTTAGTAAAGGAATGCTGTTCCCGCGGGGCGGGGGCGACCCTTTCAGAAAGTGCCTCCCTTCGGAGAACCTACATCCTAAATATACAGGCACACACCCTGGTTTAGCCAGGACTGTGATGTATATAAAATATGGGTAATAGGTTTAAAAGATTAGTACAGACCACCTTTCCATGAGATTGTTCCTGATATATAAAAAAATTAAATGTTATTTCTGATGTCTCCATAAAAGTAAGGTTGGAGGAGTATTGATTTGTGAAGGCTTTTACTAGATAGCTAGATAATCGACTCACATTTTTAGCACTTGGCCCTGGGTTTGCTGTTTACCTGGCTTAAGCAATTTTGCATAATTAATTTTAATAGCTGTATTTACTTTTAGGGTTTATGCTTTGGGGGAGAGTTCTCTTTGAGTATCTCTAGTCGAAGTCTCCTAGAATTATTTTCTCTCTTTGAATTAAAAGTGTACATTGGTTTAAACATCTCCTCTATAAATTTAAGAGAGCAGAATGCAAAATCTTTTAACATATTTATAGCTCCATGAGACAGAAATGTCTGTAGATGAGGCTTGAAAAGAAAAATAACAATAGAAGCAGTTAGTCTGTTAGATGATGAAATTGATGAATACTTTTAGTAAAGAATAAATAAAAATTGGAAAAAGGGGGCTGTAGATAAAACGAAGTCTTTTTGTTTGCTTGTTTCTTATGCTTCCAAAAAGCTGTGAGTGGATGTTCATCTGTCAAAAGATTTGGCTGGAAAAGTGGTTATTGATCATGTGGCCTGATAAATGTAATCAATCAGAAATCACACGTGACTCCACAGACTTCTAAGAGAGGAGAGAAACAATGGGTAAGGTTAGGAAGGGATAGGTTTCCAGCTTTGGAGAGCCCTCCCTTTTCTCCTTTCTCTCTTCCTCTTGGCAGTTGTCCTTTAGGGGGTATTTTTTTTTCCCCATATAATACCAGATCTCTCAGTATCTCTTAGGCTCATCCCTAGTTCCTTCCAATCCGATAATGAAGACAGACAGAAAATTTATAGAAAAGAAAATAGTTATGATCAGAGGTCTCTATGTTTCGTTTTTAAAAGGATTTAAAGAAAAACATTTTAAAGTTAAATTTAATGGGGTATCATTGTTTAATAATATATCATTTTCATGTGTACAGATTTTTAAATTCTGAATTTTTAATGTATTACATGTTGATTTGTACAAGTTAGAAATATAAATAATGTAAAAGAAAACAAGAAGCCCTGGCTGGCGTAGCTCAGTGGATTGAGCACAGGCCTGTGAAGCAAAGGGTCACCAGTTCAATTCCCAGTCAGGGCACATACCTGGGTTGCAGACCAGGTCCCCGGTAGGGGACACATGAGAGGCAACCACATATTGATGTTTCTCTCCCACTCTTTCTCCTTCCCTTCCCATCTCTCTAAAAATAAATAAATAAAATATTTAATAAAAGAAAACAAGCATAACTGATACTTTTTAAATTCAGAGTTATATCATAGTATTGAAAGGTATTATGTTCAGACACCTATTCTTTCCAAATATACAAGTGTGTGTATATTTTCACTACAAACATAGCATAAAGTGGTAATAAACCCTTCTGTATACACATTTTTGTGTACAGTTCTAATCATTTTCTTAGCATAAATTAAAATTACTTTAAATTTCTCTGAAATCACCATGGGGCTTGGGGCTGGAGAAAGGGATTTGTAATTACAAGAAGGAAGGAAATCTAACTTTTGAAATACTTTTGGTTCTTCTGGTAATCCTTTGTGGGATTAGCATGGAATTGTCTCTGACTAGGTTATATGTCTGAGGACTCCCTGGCTGATATCTAGGGAACACGGGGAAAAAGAGTTGAGAAGGTTCTTATGCATGTAAGTCACTCCTTATCCATTGGTAGAAAATGAAAGGTTATTTGACATTGTTATGTGTTATAAATATTCTGATCTGTAAATTCAGGTTGTTTTCCCCCTTAGGGAACATATAAATCACAGAGTATCCTGAGTATTCTTCCTTTAAAAGAGAACATGGGTTCAATTATAGACACTCACAAATGGAGGAGTAAGAGAAATGTGAAGTTTTGCTTTTGCAAACATACTGAAGTGGAAAATAGAAAAGCCAAAGTCAACAACAATAACAAAAAAAATGCCACATCCATTTGGAGTAAAATACATGTATATATAACACACCTTTCCAAGCAGAAAAAGAAAACTCTAACCAAGGGAATGGAAGACGTACCTTTTGAAAAACTGCTGAAATAGGCCTGTTGTTGAAATAGTTTTATTTCCCCTTTAGGAGATCTATTTACTACAATTCTGAGAATAAGAGGGATGATTTTGAATAAAGAATAGAGCCATTTAAGATATTGTGCACAGTACCAGAATTTATGAAGACTGGTTTGAATTAAAACGAAATGTCACCAACAAATAGAAAACAGCAGAAATGTACATGTTACTTATTGTACTGGGAATTGGGGACGGAAGTTGGAATGGGCTTACTCTTATAGGAGTCTTATGTGGCACTAATTTTTATGGGGAGAACTTAGACCTTAGAAAGCATAGATTTCTCTCAAATCTTCATAGCTATTGAGATGAATTCATTAATTGGCAGGAGCAGGTACAAGGTCCTTGGACCTAGTACAAGAGTTGGAATTTTACCTCCTCCTTGGACCATACGGTTAACTGAATTGTCCATGCAGCAAATTCGCACTAAGCACCAACTGTTGGTCAGGTGCCATTCCGGCCAATGCAGGTACTTGGGCGAACCAGATGGACAGGCCCTTATCTTTGGGGTCTTCTAGAGGTGGAAGGTGGGTCATACATGGCAAGAGAGAGAGAGAGATGAGTGCCCCGCCAACAATTAAAATTGGGTAACTGGGAGATGCTGGTTTGGAGACACTTCAGGCGGGATGGTCAGAGAAGGCCACTGTGTCCCACTGTAGAGGGCCTTTGGCCACAATTCTGCAAGCCTGCTTTTCTGTGCATTTTGAAGTCTGGCTCTGTCTTTCCTTGCCCGTGGCCTTCACCTTCTTGCAGAGGGCTTACTATGATGATTTGCTTTGACCGAAGAACTAAAAAACAGATAAAGATGCAATTGAAAAAAAGAGTTGGGAATGCGGTTTTTATAAATCAGAGAAGCTCAGGTGTACCTTCATGTTTCCAGCTCCAAGAAAATCATAAATTATTTTTTAAAATGTTTTATTAATTATGCCATTACAGTTGTTCTATTCTCCCCCTTCATTCCCCTCCACCCTGCACACCCCCTCCCCCACCATTCTCCCTTTAGTTTATGTCCATGTGTCACAAGTTCTTTAGATTCTATATTTCCCCTACTATTCTTGCCCTCCCTCCTCTCTATTTTCCACCTACTGTCTATGCTACTTATTCTCTGTACCTTCTCCCCCACTCCTTCTCCCACTCCCCTGTTGCTAACCCTCCATGTGATCTTCATTTCTATGGTTCTGCTCCTGATCTAGCTGTCCTCTTAGTTTGCTTTTGTTTTAGGTGTGGTTCTTAATAACTGTGGGTTTGCTGTCCTTTCACTGTTCATATTTTTTATCTTTTTCTTAGGTAAGTCCCTTTAACATTTCATATAATAAGGGCTTGGTGATGATGAACTCCTTGAATTTGGTCTTATCTGAGAAGCACTTTATCTGCCCTTCCATTCTAAATGAAAGCTTTGCTCGACAGATCAATCTTGGATGTAGGTCTTTGGATTTTATGACTTGTAATACTTCTTTCCAGCCCCTTCTTGCCTGCAAGGTCTCTTTTGAGAAATCCGCTGACAGTCTGATGGGAACTCCTTTGTAGGTGACTATCCCCTTATCTCTTGCTGCTTCTAGGATTCTCTCCTTCATTTTAATCTTGGGTAATGTAATTATGATGTGCCTTGGTGTGTTCCTTCTTGGGTCCAACTTCTTTGGGACTCTCTGAGCTTCCTGGATTTCCTGGAAGTCTATTTCCTTTGGCAGATTGGGGAAGTTCTCCTTTATTATTTGTTCAAATAAGTTTTCCACTGATGGCTGTTCCTCTTCCCCTTCTGGTACCCCTATAATTCGGATGTTGGAGTGTTTAAAGATGTCCTGGAGGTTCTTAAGCCTCTCCTCATTTTTTTGAATTCTTGTTTCTTCATTCTTTTCTGTTTGGTCATTTTTTCCCTCTTTCTGGTCCCCTCCTTTGATTTGAGTCCCAGTTGCCTTTCCATCACTATTGGTTTCCTGTGTGTTTCCCTTCATTTCAATTAGTTTAGCCTTCATATGTTCCTCTAATTTGTGACTAAAATCAACCAGTTCTGTGAGCATCCTGATCACCAGTATTTTGAATTGTGCATCTGAAAGTTTGGCTATTTCTTCATGGCTTAGATTTATTGGCTCTGGAGCTCTGAGTTGTTTTTGAGCCATGTTTTGATCTGTTCATGCCTGTTAGGTATGAGGAGCGGAACCTTAGTTGTTCACCAGGGTGGGGGCACCCAGGTGGCTGGTTTGTGACGCTGTATGTGGAGGCGGGGGTCAGAGAGGGACAATGGCGGTTCTCTCTGCTGCTTTCTGCCATTGGGGCCTGCGTGGTCCATCTCACCATCGCTAGCTCCTTCACCGGTTTATCTGCATGCGAATGTGTGACCATGTCCGCCCTCAGTGGGTCCAACGCCTTGTACCCTCAGTGGGTCTGCCTGCTTCTCCACACCTGGGATCCGCCCACGGCTGCTGGTGCACCTGGGTTGAGTGCCCAGGTGGGTCCTGTGGATCTTTCCTGCCCGACCCTGCTCTGCTGCTGGCTCTGCCCCTCTTATCAGTTTGGCTGAAGGGTTCCTTGTTGTCAGACTTCCATGTAGTTCAATTTTCTGTGGTTTGGCTGCATTTTTGTTGCTAAAACTTTGTTGTTTTTAAACTTGGTTGTGCGAGAAGGTGCAGTGCTTCCACCTACGCCTCTATCTTGGCGGAAGTCCTTATAAATTATTTTTTATTGGAGGGGATTACAGCAGCTCTCGATCCTAACGATTGCTGAACAGGAGGTCTTTTTTTCTTTTCTTTTCTTTCTTTCTTTCTTTCTTTCTTTCTTTCTTTCTTTCTTTCTTTCTTTCTTTCTTTCTTTCCTTCTTCCTTCCTTCCTTCCTTCCTTCCTTCCTTCCTTCCTTCCTTCCTTCCTTCCTTCCTTCCTTCCTTCCTTCCTTCCTTCCTTCCTTCCTTCCTAAACATCAAGTAGCTGCCAGTTTTAATTTTCCTTTAGAATTTACACATTAAAAACATTGTTTTAGCTGTTGAACAAAACTGTCTGTTATATCCAAGGGATGGTGCCGGGGTATGCAATGCACATCTCGGTTTGACTTCTTCCCCTCCAGCTTGAATTATGAGTAAAATCCAGCCTTGCACTTTATGATTAGAAGGCTAGTGTTCAATATTAATAACGATGGGGAAAATCAAACTCTGGCTTTACCCTTTAATACCTTCATGCTCAGAAGTCATATATTCGGGAGTTGGAGAGCAGTTGGACCTCACTCCTGCTCTCTTTACTTGATTGTGCTATGTGGTTCTTTAGCAGAGATTACTAGTGCATTAATTATGGCACGTAATGGCAAGAACCAACAAAATAGCAAACAAATAAATTAACAAATATTCATCATTTGTTATGCATCAGATACTTTTCTAGGAGATGAAAGATAGCGGTGAATAGGAAAGAAAAAGATGGGCAAAAATGACTTTTCCTATGTAGAGTTCATTCAGATGCAGGGAGGGTCAGACAATGAATGCCAGGTGGTGATAGATACTAGGAAGAAGAATTTCAGAGAAGGGACAAAGGGACAGTCAGGATCGGGGTGAGGCTTGCAGTTTTAGAAAGGAAAAAGATTGGCTTGGAAAGTTATCACTGAGCTGGTAACTTTTGAGTATAGATGGAAAGGCAGTGAGGGAGTGAATCAGTGTGAATATCTGGGTAGGTGAGAGCAGTACGTGCAAAGGTCCTGAGGCAAGTGAATGCCTAGCATGGTCTAGGAGCAGTAGGGAAGGCAGTGTGGCTAGAGCCGGGGAAGAGGAAGGGAGAGTTGTGGGACTCAGATGAGGTGAGGGAGCCAGATCACGTAGGTTATTAAAATCTATTATAAAGACTTTTTGGCTTTTAGCTGGAGTTAAGGGGGAGTAACTGAGCACAGAAATTTCATGACCCGACTTTCTAAGAATATACTATAGGAGAGTAAGGGAGGAAGCAGAAAGACCAATTAGGAGGCTGTTTCAAGAATCTGGGCAAGAGGAGATGGTGGTTTGAACTGACTGGTAACAATAAAGGTGGTTGAATTTGTTTGATTTTGGCTGTGTTTATAATTACAGCCAACAGGTATTACTTACTGTTGGGTTGAATGAGTCTAAGTTTTTTTTTTTCCTAGAGCAAGTAGAAGGCAGCTGTTGGTGACTTGCCTAGAAATTTTGTTTGTGGCACCTAAAGCTGTAGCCCATTTTAAAACTGGGCCTCTCAACTTTGATATCTGGCTTAATTCTGGATTGGGCTTTACTTTTGTTTTTTTAAATCAATATTCTTTATTCGCCCTACTCAGTTATAACCACGTAGTTTCTTATTACCCTTGCTCACCAAAGGGTGTGGGCGGGGGCCGAAGGGTCTGTTGAGTTAGCAGACACAGGATATTCCTCTGTAGAAGGCTCTTCTTGAGAGCATTTTTGTTACCTTTCCAATTAACCCGTCTTAGAGTTGATTATGGTTTTAAGCTTTATGATGCAATAATCTGTGACATTTGCAGAGTGCCATTATCTCTTTCCAAGCACTTGGTGAACATGTGTTAATTGCTTGCCTTATCATGCCAGGAGGCAGGTAAAGCCAAATTTGCACTTATTGTGGGAGTTTCCCCCCAAACTGGTGGTTTGAGCAGTGAAGTAACTGCCTGTCAAACATCTGGCCAGTCAGGGATACAAAGATTCATAATGCAAGTAATGATGGTGAACGCATCTCCATTATTATTATTTGGGTACTTCCAGCACTTTCCTCATAAAAGTCAGAACCCCAAATAAAAGAGGTGTTTTCTTTCCCTCGAGATCACAGCTGATAATGACCATCTCGGTGAACAGATGGGTGATACGCAGCACCCAGAGGATAAATGAGGAGGCGGGCCAACTTTGCCTTTCACGCTTCTAATTACGAAAAAGGAGAAGTTACCTTCAGGGGCCTGTAAAGCACACTCAAGAATCTGGTAGAGTGAGAGTAGAAGCATTCGACTAGCTAATTACCCACTTCATTTTTGCTAATATTGTTGGAGGACTCGGGCAAAAATGTTTTATAATTTACTCATTGACAAATATCTTGATATATTAAGAGGAGATAGCGATGTAGGAAATAGACTCCATCCCTTCCCTCATGGAAATTTCTAGGAAATAATGTAATTAACATTTAATGGGTGTTGACCATTACTGGACCCTCTTCTAGTCTACATTTTAAAAAAGCATTTAATAACAATAGTCCTATTGTTACCCACGTTTTTCAGAGAAGGAAATGAAGATGTAGAGAGAATAAGTTACTTGCTCAATTGCAATTAGTACACGGTTGGGCTTTAGCTAAAAGGGAGCTACTGTGGTTCATAGATTAGTTTTGTTTTCTACATGAAGTATTGGAGATGAAGGGGGCAGTTGGTTGAAATAATTCACATTCACGACTTGCAATGATAAAATCTGATGTGTTGTCCTTAAATTCTGTGCATCCAGAATTATGTCACGGGTTAGAGAAAAAGAAAATGGTCTCAGCTTGTTTTCCTCCAAGTTTTCCCCCCAGGGCAAGTAGTACTTGGGTTATTCCATTCTCACATCTTCTCTTTCCTGTTTATCTATTTAATGAGGACTGCTGATTCTTTGAAATAAGTCTTATTTCTAGGCTATTTGGTGATGATAATTCAGGGCTGGCCTTAGGCAAAATTGTGCAGTGTGTTAGGAATCGCAGATACAGTCTCTCACTATCTTCTCAACCCTCATTTCACTCAGTCACTCAAAAAACACACCTTTTATGTTTCTTTCTACAGATTAAACCCAACAAAAATAGCTCTCATTTAACCCTTTCACTGCACAAATAACTTTACTTTTGTGTATTGCAGATGGGATTCCACTTTTCATGATGAAATTTCATGCAAACTTTAGGTCACGATCCAGGCCTTGGGAGACGTCTCAAAACACATTTTAATATCTTCAAAGTATTACTGAGTATGATGCAGTAGAAAGTGAGGATACTTTCAAGTTGGGTAGAATTGGGCTTTAATTCTGACCCACTCATTTAAAACTTGTGAGGTGCTGGGCAGAAGACTTCAGTCACTGATGTCTCATTTTTATATATTTAAGTAGGATGAAATAATTTCTAATCATGCAAAGTGAGTTTTTCATGCCTAATACTTGATAAGTGCTTAATGAATGGTTGATGTTTGTTAATGTTCATCTAACAGGTGTTTGAGTATCTATTATGTACGGGCTAGGTTCTGAAGAGAGAAATTATGGTACAGTACAAACAGTGTGGGTATTAATGAGAAAGACAGTGGAAATCGTATTCACTCTGTGCCTTAGTCACTAGAGTAGATTCCCTCCTTTTCATGTTTTCTCCACTCCCCCCATCCCTTTTCTCGGTGGGTACTGTGGTAAGGAAAACACTTCTCTCACTGCCTGTTATTCTGTTCAGAGTTGCTCCTCGGCCTTCTGTTGCCATTTTTCTGGCTTGAGCTTTGAGAGTGGCCATGCATGCTGCTTCTTCTACTTCTGTGGGCTTCTTCTGGCTCTGTTCTTGTGTAAGATGTGGAACGTGGGCATTCTGAATGCAGCGCCTCCACTTCTGATATCCGTGCGACACTGCCTCCCTGAAGCTGTGATGACCAGGATCAGGCTCCAGAGGGAATCCGGGGGAGGGGTGGATTCCAAGTCTAAGTCTAAGTAGGCAGCTAGGGAGAAGAGTTGGTTTTGCAAAGTTCAGCCCCACAAGAGTGGTGGTTTCATGAACTAAAATTGTGACCATTGAAGAAGGTGGTTTCAAATGGGTGGTGGGGAAGGTCTGGGCAACAGGCAGGCGGTTTCGTCTTCAGACGTACCAGTTTGAGATGCTCAAAGGTCATCAGAGATGTTCTATAGTTATGTGAATAGAGATCTGCAAAGGCAGAAAAGATATTGTATGTATTTTTCCATCTCTGATAGTTTCCAGACCAGACAGGAATGGAATATTTGGAAGTTGAACAGATCAGGAAAGAGACAGGCATTTGGAAGAGGAATCTGGGCTGGAAAGCGAGAGAGGAGATGTGGATCAGAGTCCTTTGAACAGCGATGATATTTAAAGCCATGAGACTGAATGGAAATACCGAGAATAGCAAAGGGGTAGGTGGAGGAGAACAGAGAGGAGGATGAAGGTACGTCTCCAGGGGAACTCACAGCTCGTGGGGGAGCAGCAAGAGGACCTGCATTGGATCATAGGAAAATAATTGATCAAGAAGAAGGGAAACTGAGAAATACATTTTGGATTTCGTGATGAAGTGGCCATTAAGAACTTTCACAGGAGCCCTGGCTGGTGTAGCTCAGTGGATTGACTGTGGGCTGCGAACCAAAGGATTGCGGTTCAATTCCCAGTCAGGGCACATGCCTGGATTGCAGGCCAGTTCCCAGCAGGGGACGCAGGAGAGGGAACCATACATTGATATTTCTCTCCCTCTCTCTTTCCCTTACCCCCTATGGATAAATACATATCTTAAAAAAAAACTTTCAGAGGAGCAGTGTGGGCATGGTACTTGGCACAGATGGCTATGGAGTAAGGGGTAGGGTAGCCCTGTCTGGTGTGGTTTGGCTGGTTGGGGCATCATCCCATACACCAAAAGGTTGTGGGCTCAGTCCCAGTCGAGGCGTGTGTAGAAGGCAGCTGGTCTGTTTCTTTCTCACATCAATGTCTCTCTCTCTCTCCCTCTCTAAAAGCAATAGAAAGAATTGGGTGAGAATAAAAAGAGAAAAAAGGAAAAAGAGGCAGGGGCAAGGATGAGCTACTTCTTCAAGATCTTGGATGGTGAAAGAGATAGAGGTGGGGAGATAGGTGGACCAAAAGCAAAGGAAGACTTGAGTGAAGAAGACCGAGGGGAGGAGACAGCTTTTCTTAGAGGGGAGGGCTCAAGAGGAAAGGGAGAGAAAAAAATTTACAAACCTAAGTGTCTTCTTTTATTTTTTAAAATATTTTTTATTTATTTATCTTCAGAGTGGAAGGGAAGGAGAGAGGGAGAGAAATATCAATGTAGGATTGCCTCTTGTGCGTCCCCTGCTGGGAACTGGCCTGCAACCCAGGCATGTGCCCCGACTGGGAATCAAACCACAATCCTTTGTTTGCAGGCCTGCACTCAATCTACTGAGCTATGCCAGCCAGGGCCCTAAGTGTCTTCTTAATAAGAAGAATGGTTGTTCTTAGTTGCAGAACTAGTTGGAAGAAAATAGATGATATCTTAATAAATGCTGGAGGGTGAAATAATATTTAGGATTTAAGGAGAAAGTAAAGGCTTGATATAGGCATGCTGGTAGCTCATTTACTTTTGAGCAGTTACAATTTCAGAGTGAGGAGGATAGTAGATATTTTTATTGGAACACATCAGTTCCATTTCAGTTTTCTCCAGGAATGCTTGTGGTCGGGTATGTGCTGTAACGTTACAATGGCACCAGTTAAATTGCTAACAGGACCCTCCCTTCAGAGACTTGACTTCTGAATGTATCACTGTTATCACCCTGAGTGTATGTTTTCTTTCTTCTGTTTCTGTTCACATACTCATTTACATCATATTTTATGATAAAGAACTGTTGATCTTTAAGAACTGAAAGAACCAGAGGGATCATACCGCCTAATCCATTAGGTTGATTTCAATCTATTAGCAGCCAATGGTTTTGTGTTCTTTGTGGCATCCACCAATGTGAGCAACAAATGGTCGGAAACTTTCAGGAGTTTAAGATGGAACTTTATTGGCCAAAGTTTTACCTGCGCAGGGGCGAACTCTCAGGGTGTCTGGAGACACGGTGCCAAGAGGCTGCAAATGAGAGTCGTGCCTGGCGCTTACAGCCTAGGGTTTTTATTGGGGTGAGCAAGCAAACAAATACAGAAGCAGACGTAGCCGTTAGCAATTGGCTATCTCGAGAGAACACACATGGCTATGTTCTCTGCTTGCAACACTGGATACTTTTCTGCAAAGACAAGGTCATGCACAAGGCGGTTTATCTTGTTCAGCACTCTTTGTACTTTCTGTATTTTCTGTCTTCCTTGCTGAGACAGTCTGGAACCTGCCTCAGGTTCCTCTTGGCTACTTTTATCTAATTCCGGGCCTAACATTCTTGTGTTTTCTTGAGGGTGTGACTTTTCTTAGAGTAATGAAATCATGCTCATTCTACAACACTGTCTCCAGAGAGACAAGGAGAAGAGACCTGAGATTTGGGAGTTCTTACTCATGTGGCTTTAGTATCTTCTCACATCACAGGGCATAATAATAATAACTGTCTCATGTACCTCTCAAAGCAAACATGATAAATTGCAATTTAAGAAAACTTGAATACTTAAAGCGCCTAATGGTGTATTTTTATTATGTGAGTGATAGGCCCTGGTGAAGCCCATTAGTTTATTTAGAAGATCAATATTTTACTTTACAAGTGTTGGACTGTTATTTCTAAGATTTGAGATTCTAATTTTAAAGGACTTTGAAGGAAAGCCATTAATTTAGTGTCCAATTTTTTATTTAAGTCGTAACCAAAAGTTTAACAGTCTGTGTTTACTGTGTTACACATCATCTGGATAGATGATGAAGAGTGATAGTTGCAAAGACAAGTGTTTACCAAGTATTTACATACTCTGCACCAGGCATTTTATGCTGTGCATTTCGTGCTGTATTTAGAAATAAGCTTGGAAAGTCAAATTAAATATGACATGATCAAAATGCTAACATCTACAGTTCAGTTACATACCATATAGTTTAAAGAGAAGAGAAAATCAACATGGGTTGTCATAGGTTGAGACGACCCCATTAAAAGAAAGCTCAAGCTAGAGCCTAAAGGATGGGAAGAATCTGGTGTAAGCAGAAAGGTAAATATGAAGTTTCAACCAGGAATCACCCGTTGTATTTTATTTGAACTTGAAACTCTACATTTTTTAACACAAGGTCTGTCTGTATGGCTAGACGTGAGTACAAAAACCTCATATAGCTTAGACTTTAATCATTAGATGTCATACTGATATCAGCATTCAGACATATTTTCACATACAAGCAACTCTGCACACACAGGTCATAGCTGGTGAAGTGCTAGAAAGTTCAAGGGAAGACAACTTTAGTTAGACTTGAATGATGAAGGGCCCACTTCTGCTGTGGTTTTGAGGAAATGACCCAGGGAGGGTCCTTTTATTTCCCCGAATAATAATAAAAATCTTATTTACCTTTGATGGACTAAGATAAACTATTCACTTTTAGTAAAAAACAACTGACAAGTTGAAAATGTTTTTTTGAATGGCTCACTTGCATATAGCAGTAGGGGCTGGGCCATGGATTCAGTGGGAAAGGAGCGCCTCCCGAACCAGGTTTCTGGAAGAAGGAAGGTATACTAGGAATTTGGTACTTGCAGAAAGGAAGGCGTTGGGCTGCAAGTCACAAAATACTCTAACAGAGTTGCCTGTTGGATTAACACAAATACATAGAGAGGTTGTTTTGACAGCTCATTGATATTACTAGAACCTAGGTGCTTTATTTTTTTCCCTCTTCTATTCTCTGAGTCTCTTGTTCCATTCTAGGAGTATTACCTTCTGGCCACAAAAGAGCTGCCAAATGCCCAGCAATCAAATCCTGATACGACCACATAAGGCTGTGTTTGAATAGGAGGCAAAGGATTTGCCAGAGTGACTAGAGAGCCAGACCTCCTCATGTCCTTTTGTTTATTTTTTTGTTTTGTATTGTCAGGCACTAAACATCTCAGGAGAACTAGAGCAGAGTTGTTTCTTCTTCTTCTTTTTTTTGAAAATCAACTTTATTGAGGTATAATTTACTTACAGTAAAATTCATAAGTAAGGGTGCCAATTAAGTTGTCACAATGTTTATAGTCATGTAACCAACACCACAATCATGATACATGTGGAATCTTCCATTCACTTCACAGAGTTGAGATGTTCCTTTTGAATGGACCCAGGTAGAATGCAATTTCTTTAACTGGCAATCTGAAAATCCTGCAGTCCATGGTGGTATTTTCCTGAGGGCCGATCATCAGATCCTAATGAAAACTGCCATTACAATACCAGCACCTATTTATTAAGTGCTTACTCTGTTCTAGTAACTACACTATTTGACACTCATCATTACCCACTTTACATACCTCCATACGTACTTGACATATGTTACCTCCTTTAATTCTGCACATAATAGTATGGGATTGGTTCCGTGAACAGGGCTGCACTAGTCTGTATGGTGCCTTTCCGTGAAGTAGAAAAAGGAAGCCCCTTTGTTGGAGGGAGGGGACAAGTCTGGCTGAGTAGAGCAGGGATGGATTTGGGTTCCTTGCCTCCTAAACCCAACCTCTTTCTGGAGTTTGTCCACCTTGCATCAGGATGAGGCAGCCTTGTCGATTGTCCCCATTTTACAGTATGAAAGCTGCAAGTTCAGAGACTGAATCAATCTACTCATGCTTATATGTACAACACGCAGGCATTTCTTGACTTTTGACAATAGGATTTTATTCATTAGCATCTTCAGGAGGTCTATGGAGAAGTGTTCTTGACTAAACAATTTTTTGAATTTCCTCTTCAAGTTTCACCTCCTTCCTATTACCTGTTTACCCAGTCTCATCCTTACTGAGGTATATGTCCTCATGGATCGATTCACATGACATAATTTTCTCAGTTATTATACTATTAACAATTATTGCAGTTACTATTTGTTCATGGAACCTTGCATAATAACATATATCTTTGTAGTGGATATTAGTTTGAGATGAGAATTATTACATTAATTTTTAATTGAGTTTGTTAACATTCAGACACAAGACATGCTCATATGTACAATCTTTCTCATTTTGATAATATCATTCTTTGTTGAAAACCCACAAGCTTCTTTGAATAACCACATATTTTCTTTTATTTGTCATAGAAAGTTATTCTATTAAATTGCTTGATGATGCAACATAGAAAGACAAATCTGGTCCAATGTTATATGCCTTGTACATTTTTTATATCATTTTACATTTTAAACCTGTCATGAAAAATCCCAAGGGAAATATCTTTGAGAATTGCAAAACAGTTTTTTTAAATAAAAAAATTTTTAAGTTTCCAGTTGGTACTAGGTTTTGCAAATGGAACTTGTAATTGGAATTTTGTGATGTTGAGAGAAAGTAAATTAAAATCAGATGTTCATTTCTTGCTATTTAAGTCCATGGTTTACGTGTCCCGTCTTCTGAAAAATAGGTATAATTAAATCTCTTGCAAACTAAATATTCTATTAAAAGCAGCATACGGATTAGTAAGTAAATAGAAATGGTGACAGAAAAGACTCCCAGTTAGAAAATGATTGATTAGTTTGTTAAAGCTGATACAGTATTAGTGTCCCATTTTCAGATTCTACGGCTATAAAGCAAGCAACCTACTGAGTGTCAAAATCAGAGGAAGCCAACTGCTTTGAGACACACTCTTTGTTGAAGTAAATTTGTTTCCCTCTTTCTTCTGTTTTGTTTTTGTTTCTCAAAGATAATGCATCTCCTTGAAATACTACAAGACACCTCTTAAGCAAAAGACAAGTTTCTTTACGTTTATGTCAAGGTATAAATCTGGGACAGCACATTACGCTCCAGCAGTGATCCCCAAAGTGTGGTTCTCATACCAAAGGCACCACCATCACCTGAGAGCTTGTTAGAAATGTGAAGTTCATAGCCCCCTCCTGCCCCCCTCCCCTCAGACCCACTAGATCAGAAACTCTGGGATGGGCCCAGCGATCTATCTCGGTTTTAAGAAGACGCCCCCAAGGGGATTCTGATTCATGCTAAGATCTGAGACCTCCTGGTCTAATGGAAATTTAGTATACCCAAATTACCTAGACTGCTATTAATTATTTATGATATTTTACTTCTGGGAGCAGAACTGCTAAGTCACAGGGTATGGATATATTCAGTTTTACTAGGTAATGGTGAGTAGTTTATAAACACTTTTTCCAATTGAAACTGCCCCCAGTCTAACCGAAAGCCTTAGTGTCTTTGTACCTAACTTTATCAGTTAATTTTTTTACAAGTCTGGTGTGTGCGAAACAGTATCCAGTTGTGGTTTTCATTTGAATATTCCTAATGAGGTTTAGCATCTTTTCATAGACTTTACTGGCCAGTTGTGTTTACACTTAAGTAAATTGCCTATATTTATTTTACACCCATTTCTTAATTGTTTTGTCTGTTTTGATTTATAGAGGTTTTAAAATATTCTGGGTTCTAACCCTCTGCCACTTTATATTTTAGTTATCTTTTTGCTAGTTATAATTTTGTATTACTCTTTGTCATGAGTCTTAGAAGAAAAGGATTTGATCATTTTAATGTAGTTAAATATGTCCTTTTATGTATAATTTTTTTTCTGAGATTATTTAAAAAATCTTTCTATTCCCAGAAAATGTAGAGCTATTCTATTTTTAAAGGTGTTTAATGTTTTGTGTTTAATGTCTCAGTTTTTTACATTAAAATTATATATATATATATATATATACACACACACACACACACACACACACACACACACACACATTTTGTCGAGGTATAGTTCATATAAAATAAACCCATTTAAAGTGTACAATTTGGGTTTTGACAAATGTGTGCACTCCTATAGCCACCACTACATCAAGATATAGAACATTTTCATCTCCCCCAAAAGTTCCCTTATGTCCTTTTTCAATCAGTTCAGCAAGTTTGCTTGGCCCCAACTGAACATCAATCTGTTTTGTAACCAGAGATAAGTTGATCTTTTCTAAATTTCCTATAAATGGAACCATACGGCTTGTACTGTTTTGCCTTTGGCTTCTTTCACTCAGCAACTGGGATTTTGTCTGTAGTTCTAGTTGGTTCCTCTTTATTATTATTATTCTTCTGAGCCCTAGTCCATTGCATTGGGTATCTGTTTACCAGTTGATGGACTGTCTCCAGTTTTTTGACTACATGAATAAAGCTGCTGTAAACGATTGTATTCAAGTTATTTTGTGGACATGTTTATTTATCCTGGAAAGGTATCTAGGGGTAGTAAGTTCAAGTTTAACTTTGTTAAAAACTGCAACGTGTTTTCCAAGTAGTCGTACTTTTTGTATTCTCCTCAGCCATGCAAGAAAATTCAAGTTTTTTCATAGTCTCACCAACACCTGTCACTGTCAGCCTTATTAATTTGAGACATTTGAATGTGTAGGTAGTAATATCTCCTTGTGGTTTTAGTTCACATAAAATTGGTTTTGTGATGCATGGGAGAATTTCCACTTGATTATTTTTCCATATGACCAGCCAATTGTCTCAGCACCATTTATTGAATAAGGCAAATTTTTCTTAATGTGTCATATGTGATGATAGTTCTGTCACATGTTAAATGAAATAATTCAGAATAATTTCATATTGAAAGTTAGTCTTTAGCTTTCTCCTCAATTCCATTCTTCTGTATATGTTTTACCATTAAATATATGATCTGTTTTATAACCATTACTAGAATGTGTTTGACTACTGTTAAATTGTAAAGCTAAGACCTAGTAAAAGCTGTTTATATTATTGTGACTATATCTTTTGAATTCTTTATTTTTAAAAATAATTTATTTATTTATTTTTAGAGAGAGGGCAAGGGATGGAGAAAGAAAGGGAGAGAAACAAACACCAATGTGTGGTTGCCTCTCATGTGACTCCCATGGGGAACTGGCCCGCAACCCAGGCATATGTCCTGGCCAGGAATTGAACCAGTGACCCTTTGGTTTGCAGCCTGTTCTGAGCCACACCAGCCAGGGCCTTTTGAGTTTTTTACATAAAATATTATTTTAAGACATAAGCACAACAACAATAAAAATATGTAGTTATGATTACAGTTAAGAAAATATGTTCTAAAATATGTAGAGGTTGCAGTATTATTTGACCTGAGAACTATGTTTAGTCTTGTTCTGAGTCAAGGATGCTAAATTGTGCTAATGTTAGTTTTATATCACAGTTTTTATAGAAACCCTATAAATAGGTAAATAGTGCAAAGTAAATTCATCTGTTTTTATGTTTTTCCTGAAAAAAATTATGTTTGCATCCTCAAAGCAGAAGCTTTAAATTTATTTGCTAACATTTAAATTCCCTAGTTAAGGGCAGAGAAAAGATTTAAAATGTCTAATCTCTTAGGGTTTAAAAATACGTGCAATTATGGTATGTTGGATTTATTACTTTCGTAGATTAAAATCAATGGGATTTTAGCAATTAATGACAAAATTGCATATAACGGTCTTATGGGTCTTATGGTATTTATAGTCTTAGTAAGCCATCTGTAGCAATTTTCAATTCTCAACATAATTGCATAGAGTAGTTTATGTTTTCTAAGGAAAAAATCTCTAGACAAACTATGCCTCATTTTACTTCTATCTGAAGCTCATCCCCTGACTAAATCTGAGATCTGTGAGTTATTCCTCTTTGGAGATTTGGGAGTTTGCAGGAGTGTGGAGATTATAAAATCATGATTTGAAAAGCTGCATACTTTTTGGAGATAGCAGGTTTTTTCTATGCCAGTATCAGTATTTTCTTTTATGGGTTTTTTTTTTTTTTTTGCATGGAGGAGGAAGGGAGAATGGAGAAATAAAATTCTCCCCTTCCATTTCGGTGTGCAGGCTCATTATTTGGGTGTAAAAAAATGCCCTGAAGATCAGCTGGGTGGAATAAGATCTATCAATTAACATTTAGTTACATGACACAGATGGTCGTTTCTCCTCATACGAGTGAATGTGTGCCTGAAGGTGAGCCCATAGATCACTGTGCTTTTCTGAGTGTCAACTTCAGGTACAAGAACTTACTTAATCTTAGTCAGCCCAATTTCATCACTGCTTAATATCTTTTATCTTCTTTTATGATGTTTTCCCCCTTTATCTTCAATTCTTTTAATCATTCCACTGTGTCTATAAGCACCCACTTTACTGAATTTAATACATCTCTCTAATCTATGTTCATATCTTATTAAGATATGTCCCTTGCAAACAAGCTGCTATTTTGTGTGTGAGTAAAATTTTGGTTAATGTAGATGGTATCCTGCAATGCAACACACTCCTGATTTTTCCCATCGACACTTAAAAATATTTGATTAATTTTTAAAGTATATTATTCATTACTTCTTGGTTCATCATATAGACTTGTTACATTTACTTATGTGGTTTCTAGGGATATAAACTTTGGGGACCTCCAGCATCTTGGTATGAGAAAGATTATGCAGGAATTATCTTTGTGGGTGTCTTCTTAAGGACTCCTGGGTGCCAGCAGGTACTCATACTTAATGCTCTCCCACAGTAATTCAAGAGGCTTTCACTAATTGATGTTATGTGATCTTTTAAATTTTACCATTCTAATGTATGTAGAATGGCATTTATTCTTTTGAATTTGCATTTCTCTGATTACTAATGAGGTCAAACATCAAATACTTGTTAGACATGAAAGGTTTTCTTTTTGGTAAACTGCCTATTCATATTCTTGTCCATTTTACTTATATATTTTTAGCTTTTTCTTGATGATTTCTAAGGGTCTCCTGTACACTATTATAATTAATCCTTTGTGTTAATTACTCTAAATGTCTTCCCTTAGTCTGTCATTCACTGTAATGAAATTCTTTATTGAGGATAAATATTTCATGAAATTTGCAATAACATTATTTTCTTTTCTTAGTATGTGATTATGAGTATTTAAAAATTTTTTTCTTCTTTATCCCCCAAGGTCCCAAAGATCTACTCTTACATTTTTACCTTAGCTATATAGTTTTGTATATACAGTTTTTTCTCCTTGTATTGAAACAATATCCCAGCACAATGTACTCTGTAATGCACCCTAAACTTGCTGATTTATGATGTTTCTCTATTCTAAGACTTCTCTATTCTTTCCCACTGGCTTACTGGTCTATGAGGTCTGTCCAGAAGGTATCCAGCCAGGTAATATAAAAATTGGACATTTATTGAAGAAGATACAACATACGAGAAGCACTGTACCTAGGACAGTGACACCTCAGTTCCCTTCAAAATAGGCACCTTGGGACCTCACACAGTTCTCCCATTCACCATCAAATGCTCTGTTGTATTTTTATGAATCTTGTTGATGGTCTGAAATCTCTTCCCTTCAAAGGTGATTTTAGTTTTGGGAAAAGCAGAAGTCATAGGGCACCAAATCTGGGCTGTAGTGGGGCTGAGTCACCTGGGTGATTTGATGTTTCACAAAAAAACTCTGTATGAGACGTGATGCGTGAGCAGGCGCATTGTCATGAAGAAGCTGCCAATCACCAGTTGCTTATGGCTGAGGTCTTTCGATACATCCAAATAGTTTTGACGGAGGAATGTTCAAGCTTAGTGAAAAATTTGATGCAGATTCATCACTTTACGCAGTCATTTTGCATGTGACGGCCACACAGTACACATGCTCACTCAATGGCGTCTACCACCCCCACTGACTAGTACGGTGAAGTCATCACTGTTCACACATGTGCATTCCAGTCCACTCTCCTTGGCTGCCAGGTTACATCGATGTCACACAAACCATTCTCATTATATTAACAATGGCTGGACTTTTTCTGGACAGACTTCATATTTTTCCACTAATTACTATCTATTTATCAACATCATCATCATCATCATCATCATTATCGTCTTTGTATCTAATATATATCTGTCATTTATCTTTATGTCTTTGGCTTTATAGTAACTGTTAGAATAAGAACTCTTTTTTCCCCTGAATTGTTCTGCCTACTTTTGATTCTGTGTTCTTTCATACAAATTATAGAGTCTATCAAATTGCATTCAACTTTTCATATTCATATCTTTTTTGGAATGACATGAAATTTATAGAGTAGCTGGGGGACAATTGATATCTTAACTACTTAATTATTCCATCCATAGACATGTATAACTTTTTACGCAGTTTTAAACTTTTTATTAAAGTTATTATTTTTTCCTGCAAGGCCCCTTTTACTTTATAGGGCAGCTCCTAGATATTTGATAGCTACTTTGTCATGGCTGTTGCTGGCATTTTGTCTTCTATTTTACCATTTAGTCAGCTTTTGTTAAAGGTATGTTATTAATTTTCATGTCAATATTTTACTTGCAAGCTTTTCTCAACTCTTACTAAAATATTTTTTAAATTTTTATATGTGGCTATGTGAGTAATAATATAATCTACTAAAAATAACAGTTGCACCTTATTAGAAATCCTCATACCTCTAATTTCTTTTCTTTGACTTACGACATTGGCTTATGGCTTTCTTATTGTCTATGGCTTTTAGTACTATGTTGAAGAGCAGCAGAGTATTTGATGTTAAAGGGAATATGTCTGAACTTATACCACTGATTATGTGTTTACTGTAGAATTTGGGCAGATATTTTTCAAATTAAGAAAGGCCTCTTCTGGCCCTGGCTGGTATTAGGTTGGGTATCATCCCTCAAACTGAAAGTTCAGCAGTTTGATTTTGGGCCCGGGTACATGCCTGGGTTGCAGGTTCAGTCCCTGGTCATGGCAAGTACCAGAGGCGACCAATCAATATTTCTTTCTCATCCTTGTTTCTCTTCCTCCTTCCCTTCCCCTCTTTCTAAATAAAAATCAATACATAAAGTTTATTTTTAAAGATAAAGTCTTCTCATCTGGTTTTCTATGTTTTTAACATAAATTATTCTATAAACTCTTTAGATTTATATAATGCCTTCTTGCATCTACTGAAATGAAATGATCGCATCTCTTTTTCTATTTTTGTCATTGTTCTGGTGCATTATGTCGATTACATTTTACAGTTGCATCGTGTCTGATGTTACAGTTGCTGCGTTCCTGGGACGAGCCCCATTCTATCATGTCGTAAACATTTTAATATAGAGTTAGAGCAATTAGCTTATTAATACTCAGCTTTGCAATATAATCATGGAGTTTATATTCTTGTTATACTTCCCGGAATTTCTTGAATAAGATAGAGATCATTTTTGCCCTCAGAGCATCTGGTGATGGACTCTGGGTTACTGTGGATGAGCAGGGAACCTACGGACACCTTTCTATTGGTCACAGTTCATACCGAAAATATATAAATATGTAAATATTCAAAAACATGGGGGGAGCTTCCTGTTTTAAGTATTTGACAATGTCTGTCATGTAAATAATTGCCCCTGTGTCTGATTTCAAGCTATTGATATGAAGTCTCTGAGAAATTGTGAAGAAATACTCGTGACCAGCCCATGCGAACTGACACAGGCTGGCTCCAGCAAACCACACGGGTCTGTCCCCAGGTCTGACAATGACATCCTTCAGAGATCAGTGGCAGCTGCTTCATTTCTGTCTTCCGAATCTTTTACACACTCCTCTTTGGCCCACTCTGACTCAGAACCATTCAGCGAAGGGGATTGTGGGCATCTTATTTCTTGCTTAACACATGTCGTACACTTAGATTTATTTTTGCAATTTCATTTAGAAAAGAAATCTGCCTTTTAAAAATTATGTGGATATAAAGGCACTTGAACATAAGCTGTCCACTCCTAAGTAATATTTTACTTACCAGATATTTTACTCTTGTGTTGTCTTTTTTTTTGCCACACAAATTTGATGACATCATCATTATCACTACGTCTTAGGGTGCATTTTTATCAACATTTATCATTTTTTCAACCTTCCTTCTTGCATTTTGGACTTCATCTGCAATCATTTTCCAAATTCCTGATGTACATTTTTTACAATAATTTTAGTGAGTAGATATTGGCTATCAACTTTTAGTCTGGAAAAAAATGCATTTATTTGTCCTTTGTGCTTGAAACTGTAAATTTTGCTAAATTTATAGTTATGGATCAACAGCAATTAGATTTCTTAGAATTATAGAATTTAGTTAATACTGGTCTCCTTAACCCTAGGCTGCCTCTGTAGTAGGATGTGAGGGCTAACTCTCTACATAATTATGGAATAACTTTTGTGGCTTCATTTAGATTTACTTCCATTCTACCATTTCGGTGGTAGTGATGGTTATGGGTATCTTTCTGTGTCTTTGCTTATTGGTCTTTTGTTTTAATTCATTCACTGACACTATTGTCTATTTTTCTCAGTTCACCCAGTAATACATTATTTTTTTCTGCCATATAACTCCTTGACTCAAAAACTTCCATTGTTTTCTCTCTGTTGCCGTTAATACATTGTCTAACTCTCCTGTCTCCCTACATAATAACAACAGCTAACTCTTACACACTCGTTATGTGTCTGGCATCGTTGTAAGGGATTGATATGTATCATGTCATTTAACCTTTGAAACAATCTAGGGATATATACCATTATTCCTAATTGACAGATGAGGACACTGTGGTTGAGAGGGCTTAAATAATTTGCACAGGTTCACATAGCTAACAACGGGTGAAGCTGGAATTTGGACCCAGACCACCTCACTCCAGAGCTGATGCTGTAAATCACCCACTTCCCTGCTCACCTGTGTACTGTAAAGCACACTGCTTACCTAGACCCTATTCTTGAAGCCAAGATAGACTATTCATTGTGTCCTAAACCTACATTATGCTTTGTTGTTGTTGTTGCTTTGGTTCCTTTGTTCATACTTTGTCTTTCTTCCGCAATGATTTGTGAATCGCATGTCAAGATCTACCACAAGCCCAATTTGAATTTTATTTCTTGCAAATCTCCCCTCATTGCTCAGCCCCTAATGCACTGCATGTGCCCTTCCTTAGCACCCTGTCCCAGACTTACCTGTGTGTAACATACAATGATTTTTCTCCCTGGGCCAGGGGTCAGTTCCTGGAGGGGCGACGATGTCTGTGTTTCTCCTGTAGGGACTTGCTTTGAGATCTGAGTCAGCAGGAAGAAGTTGAGGTGCTGCTTCTGCTGTGTTGTGGGGGTGTGATCTTGAGCAAACGGCTCAATGCCCCGTGTGTCTTTTCCTCACCTGTAAAATGAAGTTGACAGGCCACCTCATGGGGCCGTAGTGAGAGAGAAACAAGGTACCAGAGGCAAAGCTGCTGGCAGAGCAGTGTCCATCCAGTGCTACACCCTTCCCTCTTCCCCACTTATGACGAATCCAGGACCTTGCATGTATTGCGTGTCTGGTAAAAAGTGGTGATGAATTGCCTTGTGTCTGTCATTGGCAGACTCCACCGGTATGTCCTGTGATTGCTTCCTTGGCCTGTGAGTTTCCTGATGTTGCCCCCCATTCTCCAGCCCCCACCTCCCCAAATACAGGCTGCTGGCCTTGTAGTGCTTTTTCCAGGTCACTTCACTTTTTTTTAAGTGGTAGTGGCTTTAATTGGTTCAAGAGATAAACTAATCCTTTTTATTGGATTAGTTGTCTAATGTTTCTTTGAATAGGGTCTTAATACATTTCAAAGAAGAGACTCCTATAAATAATAAATCCTTTTCGGGAGTTTCTCGCCAGGTTTAAAGGAAGTTACATAGGTATATGGGCTTTTCTTTAAGGATCCCTCAAGGCTGCCATTCTTCATAGAACTTACCCTATTCCCAGTATGCAAATAGTACAGGGTTAGTCATGTGAGTAATTGGAGAGTTGGAAATAAAATTCCTCATCATTGAGATCACTTTTACCTTAAGAGGTGAGAAGCGGAAAACTCTTTTATTCGTGGTGCCCTCAGGAATCACCTTGATTGGCAGGTCACCCTGGGTCTTGCCACAGCTGAATACGGGGTCCATCTTCCCCCCCAGGACCACTGTCTGTCTGGCGCCTGAGCAAGAGCCAGGGAAGTTCTGGAGCTGGGCATTCTTCCGTCTCTGTTTCACTGAGAAGGTGGGAAATGGTTTTTTAATTGTTTGTTTTGTCTTGTTTTTTTTCTGGAGTCCACATCTGGGCTCCAAAATAAAGTGTTTTTAAAAGGTCATTGCCATGTATAGTCTCTAAAGACTTAGTATTATTTACATATTAGTACTCGTCTGCTCTGTTTACTTGACACAGTTTTAATACTAATAATAACAACCGTTACCAATGCCTTAGAAACAGGACACAAACCCGCCTGTGGGCACCTGGCGATAGCTACACAAGGCCGATGCTCTCTGCAGATGTAATCGAGTGATCTTTTCCACAAAGCCAAACAAAGCTGTTGCAGTAATTAGTGGTAACATCCCCAACACAACAAAGGCTAATTACTAAAAAAACCAGAATGAATTCTCAGAGAAATAGGCCAACATCCTTATTAGGAAGTTTTTTTTCCCCCCTTTACATTTCTTTTCTTTCTTTCTTTTTTTTCTTTGCTATTCCCCTAACTCCGGGGAATAAGAATTCTGATGACATTAATGCGGCTTATTAATGATCATTGTAATTCACTCCATCCACTTAATTAAATCATCAGCTACAATTGGTAACAGGGGAGCATAATTTAAGTGGGACTGTTCTGACAAACTAGATGCCACCGCGCTCCTAAATATTTAATACATCCTGTGGCTGCATTAACAGGAAGGTTTAAAGTGTCATTTAGCCAGGTTTTTCAAAGGTGACGGAGAGACATTTTCTATGCCTTTTTAGAAAAGTCAAATTAATTATAAATAAATTTCTGCCTAAAATCTTTTGTCATTGGGTGTAACATAGACTGAGAAATGATAATAAAATCATTTTTTTATTCCAGTGACAAGACGGCTGAGCCCCTGAAGGAGAATTGATTTATTTTAAGCACTTTCTGAGGACCGTACATCCCCATGACTTATTTAGTTTATAACTAGAGTTTGTACCTTTTGACTCCCTTCATCCATTTTCATACCAGGCCCCGAACCCTGCCTCGGCACCCGCCAGTCTGTTCTTTATGTCTGTGAGTTTGTTCTGTTAAGATTCCACAGGTGAGTGAGATCATAGGGTGTTTGTGTTTCTTTCTCTAACTTGTTTTATGTAGCATAATGCCCTCAAGTCCCATCCATGTTGTTGCAAATGTCAAGGTTTCATTCATCTTCATGGTTGGATAATATTCCGCTGACGAGGTTATCTGGTCATTGGCCGAATGGGCACTTAGATTGTTTCCATATCGTGGCTACTGCAAATAAAGCCGCAATGGACATGAGGGTGCGGATATCTCTTTCACTTTGTGTTTTTGGTTTTTTTTTTCCCTTTTTCTATTGTGAAATACATTGTTACCTTTTTTTCTGTATTTACTATGATAACTCTTTGACTTAGATTTGATTTTTTTAGTGAGTTGTCAGGAAAACACTGATGGGTGGGAGGGCACGAAGATATAGATGGGTATTTCTGCATGTAGCTGACAGTGGTCCTCCCAGGCTAGAATGCTGTTACCAGGACAGCTCAAGGATTAGCTCAAACTGCTTAGCATATTGGACTGATTAAACAATAGGCATATCCTTAAATAATAGGTGCATCTCATTTTCCTTATACATTTATTAATGCATTTGTCTTGAATAGCTTCGTATCTCTTTTGTGGCGGGGGAGGTAATGATTTTCCTATGACTATTATATTCTATGTGAAGTAATGCTTTTATTTCATATGTTTGACCATTTACCCTTTAATTGTTTTTGCTTTAGCATTCTGAAATTTATTTTTTTAAGATTTTATTTGTTAATTTTTAGAGAGGGGAAGGGAGGGAGAAACACAGGGAGAGAAACATCAATGTGTGGTTGCCTCTTGAACATCCCTTGCTTGGGACCTGGTTGGCAACCCAGGCATGTGTCCTGAGTGGAAATCGAACTGGCAACCCTTTGGTTTGCAGGCTCAATCCACTGAGCCACACCAACCAGGGTGCATTTTGAAATTTAAATGACTCTTATATGCCAGTGATTTTAAAACTTTAGGTCATGCTTCTTTTTACAGACTTTCGAAGTTTTCCATTCTGTGCTCACATGGCAATCTCTTCATCTGTCTAGTTGGCCACAATATGGAGAAATGAAATGAGGATGATATTGTTTGCTTCTGATGGCAACTGAAGTGTATAATCTTTAGGATTTGGCTTGTTGCTTATGTAAACACATGAAATTGTTATCATGCAGAAGTTCGTCATTTTCTTTTACAGTATGTGTGTATGTATATATATATGCAAGTTGACATGTATACATATATACATGCATTTGTATGCATGTGTGTGTATGTATATGTTTCGTCCTGTTATTTTAAATTACCCTGTTGAAAAGTAATTTCATCTCTCTTGGGCAGGTGTAGGAGCTGAGGTTAAGATAATCTGTGACTGGTTCACAGGATCTTAGTTGGTGAATGTGAAAATCCAATAGATGAGGTTTAATCACTACCCTACTCTTTTTTACTCTGCATTTGGTTGGGCTGAGGACGTGGGAGCTTGACTGTTAGAAACTTTGAACAGATCTTGTGAATATTGAGTCTGTAGCAAAGTTCCAAGCCAAATACCATGAACAATGACAAATTTCTGTTTTAGTTCTGTTGCATTTACATGATGGATTGTCAAATAAAAGGGTATGTATATGACAGCTTAGTTTCACATTAATCAGATCCTGTTTTATTGCGATCACAAAAACTTCTGGGGTCGCGACCCAGAGTGTCTGTGATTCTGAATCTCATAAATATGGTTTTATAAAATGTCCATGTGAACTTATTAATATTAATTGTGTGTGGTTTCCCCTTCGTGTAAAATTCCTCATTGCTATTGTTGATTTATTCTGAGTCCTGTGGTTGGAATTCACAGTGTTCCTGAGATCATGCATTTTTGAGTTGCTGTATATTATAATCTTTAAGAGGCATATAATGGCTTTTTGGCCTCTGATCAGTTGTGTAGAAACATAAAGTTTTTGTAGTTCTCATTATTTAATTTTTTCTTTTATGCTCCGAAGTTTTCCTCTGTGAAGATTTGTTGGACTACTTTTAAAATTTCTGTTAGACTCTCCACTGTAAAGTGGAGATGCTGGCAGTAACTTCTCTATAGTGTTGTTGTGAAGACTGAATATGCTAATGAATGTAGGGGATGGAGCCCAATATGTACCACTTAGTAAGTGCTGAAAAAAATATCATCCCCATTCACACTGGTACTCTCACAATTCGATGATAGGCTATAGCAAAACTCACACTCATTTTAATTTGCAAACTTGAGCATTTGTGTCTCCTTTTTTTCTTCTCAACAATGTCTACTCCTGGACCTCGGTGTCAGGTAGTAATAAGGAGCAACCTCTGGAAAGTCTGTAATATTTAGAGTCTATTTATGCACCATTGAGTAAACTGACCCACTAGGCTTTCTAAATGATGTTCTAGAAGATTTAGCCTTTTTTTTTTCTAAAAGGAGAAAGTAGTGGAGGTAGTTCATGGTGGAGGTATAGGGAGATCCCGAATGCAGCTCTTCCTATGGGCAAAACTCTATGGCGATACAGGAACGATTTCCTGTGGAAAAGACCCGCAAACTAGCTAAACAGCTTCTCCACAACAAAGGATAAAGGGGCCACATTAAGACTGGCAGGAGAGGCAGAGACATGATTTCACCCAAAACCTCACTCCCAGTATGGAAACCCACAACAGGCAGGGACTCTCACAAAGCAAAACCTACAGCAGACACAGAAGATAATGGAAAAGGAACCTAAGCATAACACTATGGAAAACCATCGAACCACAAGGTAAGCACGCAAGAGAAGAAAGGAACAGAGGGGAACTACAAGACAGCCAGGAAACAAAATGTCAACGGATACATACTTATCAATAATTAATTACTTTAAATGTAAATGAGCCAAATTTTCCAATCAAAAGACATATAGTGGCAAAGTGGATAGAAAACCCAAACCCATAATGCTGTCTGTAAGAGACTATTTCCAGATGTAAGGATACGTGCAAATATTTGTCCCTTTTCCCATATAAATATAAAGCATACCCCAGGAGAATCAAATATACAGGGGCGAGCAAAGTAGGTTTGCAGTCATGAGAATATAAAACCCAGAGGTTATTTTTGTATCTTTAGTAATTATTGTCTTATTTGTTTGTGTTACATAAATCTACTTTTCTTCCCCTGTAACATGAGTGGAAGATTCATCTTGTAGAAAGCATTCTAGGTAAGAAATGAATAGATACTGCCAGGAATGGGGTGTCAGTGTTTTCTATCCACTAATAAATCACTAGGTCTAGGTGTTGATTATCCGTCATGTTAGCATCGTAAGAAGACTGGCAGCCAGACAACGTGTGGTTTATTGTGTGCATTGTGATCGTTTGGGTCAAAAGAACTGAATCTGAACCTGGCCAAACTTCTAATTCCAATTTCCGGTTGACAGAAAATCCAGTGAACAAAGGCGTATATTGCGCTTAGTAAAATCCAGACTTTGGGAAACTGGACAAGACAAATGCAAGAGAGTTAAGTGCGTGTGTGCACGTGCAAGAGAGAGAGAGAGAGGAACCTTAACCTTACAGATTTTAAAAGGCATAAGGAATTTATTGCCTAATTAATATTAATAAATTTGAGTTTGATCCTGATTTGAATAAATAAATTACTTAAAAATGTTTAAAAAAGCAAAACAAAAGGGAAAAGCAGTTTATCCTTTCCTCACTATGATGTTAGACCCGTTAAGCTCAAAGTAATGGTAAAGCTTCTATGACAGCTTTGAGGAATACACTTAAAAAAAAAAAATTCTCCCTCTGAAAGGCCTATTACAGCTCTGTCATTGAGTTGTTTGTTCTTTGATTTTCATCAAAGAGAGTAATTCCAGCAAAGGTTAACAAAGGCCTCTCCATTTCTCATATTGCCTTTCTATTATCTGGCTTAACATTTACTGATTATGAAAAAGTTAAATCACCACAGAGTTTAATAAAATAGTTAAATAAAATAATTAAGCAAAATGAAAAGCATAGCATATCTCAAAGGCTTAAAGGGCACTGTGGGTCTTTTTAAAAATTTAATTAGTGTACACAGCTAAAAGAAATACTAATTATCAGGATCACTCCTGGAAGGACAAGGAAAGAAAGGGAAGGGATGAACAGGTGGAATGAACTTCAAATGTATGTAAGATAATCAAGTCTGGCCCTGACTGGTGTAGTGCAGTGGGTTGACATTGTACCACACAATGAAGGGTCACCGGTTTGATTCCCAGTCAAGGCACATGCCTGGGTTGTGGGCCAGGTCCCCAGCTGGGGATGTGCAAGGGGCAGCTGAGCTATGTTTCTCTCGCACGTTGATGTTTCTCTTCCTTTCTTTCTCCCTCCCTTCCTCTCTCTCTAAAACTAAATAAGGAAAAAAATTTTCAAAAGTGTTTAAGATATCAAGTCTGCCACATTGCTGGATATAAAATTTATGAAACCAGAAAGACAAGTGGCTTATGAATTCTAGTATCTTTTGAAGATTGAATGCTAAACATGTGTGGTAATCTGTCTGCCCGTTCATTTAAACGAGTAATATTTCTTTCTCACTTCATCTCTGCGTTGACTTGTGAAATAATGAGAGAATCTTTTCACAAATCCACAGCCCTTTGTGCGGAGGGTTCTGGTGAAGGCCTAGCATTTAGTAGTTCACTTTGTCTTCATTTGCGTTGCTCACTGATTTTTGCCCATAGTCTGGTAGGAAATTAACTCGCACTCAGGCTTCCAGGTACAACTTGACCTGTGACTTTCATCTCAAGAGCTGTTTGGTCCCAAAACTTCAGGATTAATATAATGCACTTCCGCTTGCCTCCTGGGTGGAAGAGGTACTTACTTTGCGATCTCCTAGGTTAAAATTCCAGGAATTCTGAATGACATCAAGGGAGGCCATTCTTCAATGCTGATTAGGATTTTAGGTACCACAGTTGTGATTTCCAGCAAAGCACGCGAAGTCTGGGAAAACCCAACCCCTTGAATACGGCTAAGAGCAGAAGCCATTGTGACTCCTCTGCGGAAGGTTTCCCCAAGGTCCTCCATTACTCTGGGAAATGCTTGTTTTGTTTCGTTTTGGTCTTTTCCAGTCACACCTGATCTCGGTGCGGTTTTTCTTTCTCCGCTCCTGGCCAGCCTGCCACACTCTACATCATTAACCCTCCACTCTGGGGAACTGATCCCCTGACAGCCTCTTTGATATTAGATTAGATCCCTTCCAGGCTGCATTTAATTGACTGAGTTCCTGGGGGAATCGCTGCTTCCCTTTTCCTCTGTGTTCCTTGGCCACTCTTCTTTCGTAGCTGGTTGCAAATGTACTGTGCCTCCGTCAAGAAGAAGCATGACAGATAAAACAAATGCCTGTAGTTCTGAAGTCTGCTTCTTCCCCTTCTAATGACCAGTGCATTCTGTAGTTAGGCCTGCCGGTGAAGCCACATTGTTCTTTTCAAACCCTCTTCCTCCAATTAATGAGAAAAGGGCTTCTTCTCTCTTATGTCTTTCATGTCGCACCTTGTCAATTTTTCCGAAAATGAAAGGCCAGAGTACTGCTAGTAAAGTACCAGTGCACTTTCCTTGGCTCAAATATTTCACTTCTGTTTTTAAACTTTTAAGATGGTTTACTTTTTAAAAAATGACTCTTACATTGTAAACATTTTTGCTGATCTGGCGTTTTCTGGCAATGAGTGAAAAATTAAAACCAACTGTTTTTCCCCAACTATAAGAGTAATATATACTCAGTGTCAAAAATTCAAACATTATAGAGCTATATAATGCATAAAATAAAAATGTCCATAATAATAATTCATTTCCTCCTCCAAGCCTAATTTTTATTTTTTATGTGTTTATATATAGATCTCTATATATCTATATAGATATATATATATATATAACAATCTATCTATCTGTATATATATATATATAACACTATATATACACTGCTAATTTTTAATGATATGTATATGGAAATAAGGAGATATACCAGAGAACAAATACAGACACACACATAATTATTTTAGGGAGGGTAAGTGTTAGAGGTAGAGTGTCATGTAAAAAAGAAAAGCCGACTATAAAACCAGAACCGTTAGAGGAGAAAGGGATATTTTACATAGGAGGATCAGAAGACCGGATATTTGATTAAAAAAAACAACAACAGAGTGAGATATGAAAAGTTGTACTGGGAGAAGCCCTGGCTAAACAGAGCTTCAGATGGAAAAGACAAAGTACAAGACCAAGTCAGGAATGAGCCTGGGAGCCCAGGGAGGCTGAACTAGGGTGGATGGAGGGCAGGGTGGCCCAGCAGAGCCCAGAGAAGCCACAGACTGGCCTGTGCAGGGCTGGGGAAGTCTGGGCAAAGAACTGGGATCCTACACCTATTAGGACCATTTCTACCTAGGTAAGGATTTCTCTTGTGAGGTTGTTGGAAGAACTTGCCTGGTCATCATTCCTCCCTGAAGAACTATCAGGGCTTCTTTGAAGTAGGGAACCTCACTGATTTTTTTGAAAAATATATTTTTTACATGCTTGAATTTGGGATGTGAGAACATCTCAGAGTAGTGTTGTAGTGCCTTTGACATTTGTCTTTCCTAGTGGTAAATTAAAAAATGGAACACCTTATAATTGAGGATGTCTTAGATTTGGTGAAATATGGTGCGTCCACATTTCCAAATGGTTCCTAATTGACATCTGTCCACTCTTCGTAGCTTCCTGGTGACTTGACGGAAGAGAGCCACAGTAAGAAGCTCTTAAGTATGGAGGTCTTTTCCTAGAGTGAGAATGAATGACTTTCAGACATATACGCTTAGGGCTCAGTCTTCCTTCCAGTTGTGCATTTTCAAGGTGATGACTGACTGGAAACAGGAAGATGGTTTACAGGTTTGGGGCAGTTTGTCCTGTGCAGAGCTGACTGGGCCACAGAGTGTATGCATGTACCATCCTGACCTTATCACTGGTCTGTGTGAATGGCTGAGCACAGCAGATAATAATAAACCATTCGGTGATTTGGTGTGTGTTCCTCATGTGTGTACAACTTTGATGGTCCTTGCATTCCCTCTGAGGTTTTAAAACATGGAAAGGATTTTTTTTTTTTTTGTGAATGGACCTGTGGAGCTCCCCTATTAAAACAATTTCTTTCTTTCTGTACTGTAGACTCTGAGCTGCTTGAGGGAACGGACTGTGCCATTCATTTCTGTATTTTTATTCCCCACTAGAATCCCTTGGTCATGGTTGATAGTCAATAAAAGTTGATTGAATGGATGAAAGATAGTCACAGTTCATCACCTCAAGTAGCTTATGGTCTAAGAAAGATTTTGCTTTTTAACATGTTCAAAATGTAAACAGATTCCTTGTGCAAAAGGGCCAAACATGTATGTATTACAACTCAGACATCAAAATAAAAGGGCTGTTTTTGTGGTTGTTGTCTGATCTCATCTTGTTCTTGGACTCCCATTTCTGCTGACAACAGAAAATGCTTAAACTTCATGTTTAAAATGATCTCAGACTTGTTGGGTGTGAGACAATGTCCTTTGGGTAAATATTCAGCCAGTTCAAAGTTCAGGCCTTATCAAAGTCAATTCTTTCTTCCTAGGCAGCCTTCTTTCCCAAGACGATATCATGTGTGGAGTGACCTTGGTTCAAATGGTATATGTGTATGTTCTGTATGTTGGCTGGTCTCCAATGAGAATTGGCCCATCAGTTCACTGAGTGTCTGTCTGGACAAATGATATAAAGTCATGTCAAGGTTTAGTCTTAGGTGGGAGTTGGGGGGATCATACTGTATTGGTCCAAAGCTGCCATTGTGTGAGGAAGCCCAGGCTAAGAAGAAAGACCACGTGTCTGTAGCGTCAGCTAGGTTCTCCAGTTGATAGCTGTCATTCATTGACTGCCAGACAGCTGTGTGAGCACACCTTTAGATGCTTCCACACCTCAGCTTTCCAGTTTTGGGCAGACACTTCAGCCTACACGGAGCAGCGATAAGTCATCTCCATTGTGTCTTGCCCAAATTTTTGATCCAAAGAATACATGAACATAACAAATAATTGTCTCATGACACTAAGTTTTGGAGTAATTTCTCATGCCATCTTTGGTACACTGTACTTTCCCCCCTCTCATTCCCTTACCTTCTTCTTGTTCTCCAAAAAATAAATTACTTTGAGGATTCAGAATATTTGGAAGACAGTCCTAAAAATAAGGACTATTTTTCAGGACCATAATTAATGAGTATTTTATGAACTATAGGAATGATCCCTGAAAGTATAGTCTTGAGTATTTTAATCACAGGGTGCTTTTAAAATGTGAAGAAAAGCATTCACTGTTGTTTAAAGGACTTTTGTTAAAGCCAAATTGTATGAAGATTTTTTTTTTGAACACAGGACAATTTCACCAGCCTCATCCCAGGCCAAAAGCTATTTTCATTAAAGAAAAAAAAATGTTTTTCATTTTCTCAAATGATAATATGTGCACCCAAATAAGTACAAAGTTGAAAGTCAAAAGTTGTGATACAGCTGGCTGCGTGACTTGATCTTTATCTGAATGTGAGTCGCGTGATTATTGGAGTTCATTGTCACAGCAGGGCGGGGAGAGGACATGGCGGCATGGAAAGGAAATTACATTTGCTGAAAAATATGGGTGAAAATGTCTTCAGCAATTACCACAGGTCATCCGAGCTGCACACAGCAAATGGCAGAGAAAAAGGGCTTCTTGTGGGAAGAAGCCGGGAGGAGGGTTAGAACCGGGCTGTTGCACTGTGGAGAATCAAAAGCGACCCCCCATTATGCAGGCTTGGAGTAAACAGTATAATGGGCTGTAATGAATTACTGGTGGTTTTTCGGACTGCGGTTTTGTTCTTTCGGGTCAGCAAACCTGCCATCCACTTTCCTTGCTTTCTGTCGTCTGCTCCACCCTCTTAGACCCGTATGATTCTGTTCTATTCCAGCTGGCTGCCTTTCGATTTCCAAATTAGCACTCAATGTATTTTAATTCAATTTGGAAACTAATGGATGCCCGAACTTAGTTAGCCCATCCGTTCAAGCATCTTGGAGTGCAATTCTGATTGAGGCAATTTTTCTAATTATAATCTTAATTCTTCGTTTTTCTCTCTGTTTCTCAAAAAAAAATCCCCAAAACCTATTCTGATCCATTGGTGATCACAAAACTCTAAGTAAGCAGTAGAGGGAAAGTAGAATCTAAATCTTCTGAAATTTTTTCTTGGCACGGCAAAGAAGATCAGTATTAAATACTGTTAGATTTATGGCAATTATAATGGTCTTGTACATAACTCAGCCTGTTTTTACCCAGATGTTATGGATAGTCTGGAAGACGAATTGTATTTCTCTACTAGAAAAAGACACATGAAATTAAGACCTACCTCGACATGGTTGCCCTGTCAGACAGGTGTTTCTCTTGTTATTTGGCTTCCAGGGAGTTTTTAAAGGGCTCAGATACTTGCATTTTGAGCACAAACTCAGCATCTTTCTGCATCAATCAGCTAAGTATATATTCTCTAGGTCCCTTTGCTCTGCTGTTTGAAAAGCTCTACTTTCATGGTGGGAGAAAGATGCTGGGAGCCAAAATAGAAAGGAAGACACAACTTTCCCCACAACAACAAAACCTCCTTTTCTGTGTTACCAAGGGCGGAGCATCTGGATAGCTTGAGAGTCGAGTCATATTTCATCAACTGGAGGGGATGGTGGTGTTCTTCTCTGGTTTGCTCATCAAGCTTTTCTACTTCCTTCTTTTTGGGTAACTCACCTTGGATCCTGAACACACGTGTGGCTGGAATTGGGGTCAGACCTTGGTTCTATTTTCCGTGTCTCTGGCAATAGAAATTGGTACTAGGCATGGGTTCCTGAACCATGCAAAGGTCAGTAGAGTCCTTAAGTGATATTGGTATGTAGACACTAGGAGAAAGAGGCTCACATTTTCTGATAAGAGTCCTTGTTTGGCGATGGTTCCTGTTTTTCCTACTATTTTGACCTGCCCTATTTTAGTGACAGGTCACAGAAATGCAAAAAGAAACAGTGTAGAGAGACCATGTGTCCCAGCAACAAGGAGTTACTCATGCTTTTCCCCAGGTCTGAGATTTTTGTGGCCTTCCATCAATTCTTTAGCCTACTCCACAATTTAGCTACATTGCCCACACGTTTCTCTTTTATAAAGGTTAGTTGAGTTTGGTTTCTGTTACTTGCAACTAAGTAATATTACATCAGATTATGTGGTTGGAGTGGTGTATAGGTTAATGTGTATTTCCTTCTGTAATGAGAGGTATATGAGACTGGCCATCCCTATTACCTTTTTGCCCCCCAACACCCTTCTTTCTATACAGTAATTCAAAAGATGTATATTAACTACTACTATGTAATGATTACTGAGGTTGCAAAGACCAGTAAAAAATAGGTTCTGTTCTCAACTAGCATGCAGATTCTTTGGGGAGATTGACATGTAAATAACCACAAAGTAAGTCACCTTTCCTAAAATATTCTGCAGAACACTTGCTGTAGAAGTTATCATTTTCTATATGAACAACTTTCTATATGAACTTTTGCCTCATCCTGTATGTAGCACTTACAGAAAGCACGTGGTGGATACTAAAAAGAAATGGAATGAATACTTATTTTTTTTCTCCAAAAAAGAATCATATTTGCTTTCAGCTTGGCTTTTGTCTTTTTTGTTGGAGAACAAGGTATTAATGTTACTTGCCACACTGAGCTTTGGGAAGGTACTTTCTTTTTTTCTACTTGAGTATAAATAGCATAGAACCAGATACTTGGACTTCTCCATGACTTTATCTGGATAGTTTAAGAGCATTTTTGGTTATTGCATTTTCTTTTCCAGTTACTCTCTCCTGACAGCTGAGAAGTGCTTTTTCTCCTCTCTGACTAATCAGCGCTATTTTGTCTGGCAAAATTATCACTGACATTCTCTCTTTACACTTTTAGGTCAACTCTGTCCTGTGGGAGGAAAGTGGATGTGGAGTGACTGAGCTGGGTCTTGTAAAATATAAATGAGGAGAGGGAGGAATGCTTTTGGTACATACATCCAAATGCCCTAGCCAGGGCTCCACTGAGCTTTGCTCACTTCTCATTGATCAGACCTAGGACTCGGGGAACCCTCATGGCCGGCGGCTCCCAAAGTGTGTGCTTTGTCCTGGAAATCAGGCTCTGCAGAGATCCTGGGGTGTGGGCAGGAGTGGGAAAAAAAGACCTGCCATTGGCTACTTGCCATGCATCAACAACCTAGTGGATTAGACATTTATTCCCACTTTCTGTTTCAGCGGATGGGTGCTTAGAAATCTAACCAACCTGCTGGAAACCTCACACACAGCCAGAGAAATAGGTGGGATTAAAACCAGACAGCAAAGCCCTGAGTCTGTCCATCAAGACTTGATGCCTTTATTTTTTGCAGTTGTCTGGGGGCGAGAATATGATGCAGATAATGATAGTACTGAGAGCGTGTGGGCAGCGATGGGCTGAGAAGGGCACAGGAGAAGGTTGAATTGTCCCTTAGGCTGTCCTGGACATTTGGAGGTCTTGGTTGTCGTCTACCATTCTTTCTTCCCGGTATTCTGATGTTGAGCCAGTCATTCAGTTCACTCTGGCTTTCTGCAGGGCTTCTGGGCCTGGCCAGGGGGTTGGCGCTCTGCACAGCAGCGCTGGGCTGAGAGGGTGAGGGTGGTTATCATCCCCGCAACATGGCTGCCTTTGTGCAGTGCGTTCACTCATTTATTCATTTTTCCTGATTATTGTAGCTCTTTTGTCCATTTCTTTTTTTAAATTAACTAAACAAAATTTTCAAAGATACTATTTATTTATTTTTAGAGGGAAAGGGAGGGAGAGAAACATCAATGTATGGTTGCCTCTTGCACGCCCCCTACTGGGGACCTGGCCCACAACCCAGGCATGTGCCCTGACTGGAAATCGAACCAGCCACCCCTTGCTTCACAGGTTGGCACTCATTCCACTGAGCCACACCAGCCAGAGCTAAACTTTTAATTAGAGTTTCCATGCACTTTATTCTGTATTAGTTTCTATTGTACAGCACAGTGGTTAGAAAATCATGTCCATCACAGAGTGGTCCCCCTGCCTCTTCAAGTACCCGTCCTGCTCTGTACATAGTTATCATCATAGTACCGACTATATAGTACCGACAGTGCTGTAATCTGTATCCATCTCTGTGGTTCTCTAGCTACCAATTGGTGCTTCGTGATCCCTTCACTCTAGGTACTTAAGTTGCAGCCTAATTTAAAGGATGATCCCTAATGTTGTAGTGACCATGAGTACAAAAGCTTGGGGCCATGCCTCGCTTAGAAATATACTCTACTGCATTAGTTTAAAAATTGCATATGTTAAACGTGGTGGTTGGAAAGATAAAAAAGGACCACCTACCCTAAAGAATTTGGTGTGGCTCCTTTTCTGGAAATTGCTATGCCAGAATTTAAACACTGGAAATGTGAGTGATTGGTTAGAAGCTGGCAGTTTAAACAGAGATGAATCCCAGAAATCCGCTCGCCCCGCAGGCAGGACCGGCACTGGGGTGTGTGCTGTGCATTTCCATCACGTGGTTACGTAGCAGGGATTCGAGCCAGCAGTACGAATTACTTCTGTCCTTTTCCTGTGTGAAGGGAAATAACACTCTGTCCGGCTGCTTCGGGCACACCGAGCTTCACTTCTTAATTTAAACCCTGTTAAATGTTTGCAGAAAAGACTGTGGAAGCTCTCAGTCACTTGCCATCAAGGCCCTCAAGAACATCAAGATGATGGGGGAAGCAGGAGCAGGGCCCCCTTAGGCGTTACCACCTTCCTGCAAGAAGCATTTGCTTTTTCTCAAACAGGAACCATCTGAATGGTAGCCGTGGGAGCAGTGCAGAGAGATTCTTCAGGAGAGGTGGCAAGAAGAAAATAACCTCGCTAGGTTGTCTATCATTTTTTTAGTTGGGGTCTCCTGGTTAGAAAGTTCGCTGATGCCAGAAAACACTCGGCATTCCTCCCTGTTTCCCTGGGCTCCCAGATCACTGTCAGCACAAGTCCAAGTGCTGGTCTCTGGCCTGGCTGGGCGGTTACCCGCTGCGCTGTGCTCCCGATTCTCCTGCCAAGCCTCTGCGTTCACCCCGAGGGCTGTGCTTGTGCGCACTTCTCACTTATTGCTCTCTTCAATTCAATTAGTGCCCTAGAGCTGGGGGAGGCCAGCGTGCCCCCAGGGAGCAAGAAGGAAGCAGCCCCAGACCTTGTCTGTGGCCCTGGCGTGGCATTTTCGTGGAGTCCTCACCTCCTCTCCAATTTAAATTCAGTCCACGGCCAGGGTCACAAATCAGCGCTTGTTAGAATCTATTATGAAGAAATAAACATTTATCAAATTGCTTTTTGAGAAGGTGAATAATTTAGGGGGGGAAAACATTACTGCCACCATCACAAACGAAATTGTGCCGCTGACCGATTCTTTTATTTCTCCGAGATGCATGGAGCTGAAGCACACTCAGTGAATATTGATTAGCTGGTGCAGACAAATAAAATTCTTTATAATTTTGGGTTACCAACTGGTTGCCAATTAAGAGTCAAAAAACCACTTAATTGCTCTCATAACAGTGGAGACCCTGGGGTTTGCTGATGACCCAGGTCGCTGGCTTGTTATTGCCAACTTGCTGTTTAATCACCGCAGAACCACAAATTGTTGCTGGTAGTGCTTCAGAGAGGCCTTCCCGTTCGGTCCATCTGTGCAACACTGTATTTCTTCCTGGGAATGTTTTTTTGAATGTGTATTATTATCACCCCTTCCAATATTTATTGAGCCCTCAAACTGTGTTAGGCATCTATTAGCTCTTTTACGTAATGGATCTAATTAAGTCCTCTTAACAGCCCTGTATGGTAGATCCTATTATTTTCATCTTGCAGAGAAACATGCTCAGAAAGGGACATTCACTAGCCCAGGGTCACACAGCTTGGGGAAGGGCTAAAGATTCAGCATACCTATGTGTTCAGTAAGGCATTTGGAAAATAATGTATTTCTAAGCTACAAAAAGATGCATATTAATTTGATTGAGGATAAATGGTGGGGGTCGTGGGGAATGGTGTGAAGGAGGGAAAATGATTTGGCCGAGTCCTGAAGAATGACTCATTCAGAGGCTGTTGACGTCAGAGAAGGATGGAAGGGCTCCTCAGTGTACGAACATTCTAGGTGAGGGTGTTAGAATGGACCACATGGAAGCCAGACAGCATTCCAGGATGAACAGGTTCATTGCCAACATTCAGGGATCTTCAGTCAGGAGAGAAGGGGTAAGATTGACAGCATCCCCAAATTCCTGTTATCTCCCCACTTAAAAAAAAACAACAAACCAATCTTTTACTTGTCACAAGCCCTAATCTTAGGAGTCGTACCAAGAAATAATTGTGAGGACTTTTAGCAAGTTGAGATCTTTAATTTCTTTGTAAAGAAATTTTTCCCATAGTTGTGCTCTTTATTGGACAATCTGGGGTGTCAGACGGACTCTCAAGAGAGATCATTCTTTGTATTCTGAATCAAATTGGTGGGACATCGATTATTCAAGTTTTTAGGTTGTGTTTGTAACTGCAAGGCAACCTGTGGCAACAGTCTCTGCAGATACCCACAAACATTTCCTAGTTAAGAAACTGCCAGCAGACATCTCAGAATTCCTGTGATAGGAAACTTGCTTCAGTGTTATGACTTATTTTAATGTCCTGAGAGATATTCAAGTAAAAATCTCTCCACGATGCATTAGCTGGAGATGGGTCAAGAGCAGTTGTTTGGGGAACTCTTCTTTTAGTCTTTTGGACATGTTAAAAATCTTGCCATGTGCAGTAACCGTAGGCTAAGTAAATATTTATCGGGTGCAGAACATCTTTGCATCTGCGAGTGAAACCTGTCTAGTGTCTGAAGCTGGTGTTTGCCCCTGCAGGCTTCCTCGCACGGTGTTAATGAGGAAGGAGTTCAGTTGGATGAGTGAGACTGAAGGAAAGCGAATATACATTTCCAAAGAGCTGTAGCGCTTTTCGATTTGAGCTCCCACTGCCAGAAAGCTTGGCAGGCTCCAGAAGCAGCTACCACAGGACTAGAAAGTTACAAGAATACCGGAGGGAAAAAACTGATTCGCTCATTGGGAGGCTCTATTAAGTGAACATCTGTTAACTGTAAAAATCCCATGCACAAAACGGGAAAATATAATGAAATTCAGAGCTTCTGAGCAAATTAAAATAATAAAATACCAGTGGGCAGGAATCGCTGTGTGGTTCACGCTTCTGAAATTTACATGAAAACTTGGAGCAAGGCAAAACAAAGCGGAAACACTTAAGATTATTTACTGCAGGTGTTCACGAGAGCTATCCTGCTCTGGAAGCAAACTGGCAATCAGGAAACTACATGCTCAGTGAGGAGGTTCATGTGAAAGGCACCCTAAGCCTTAACTGTCAACACAGAAAAAGACTGAGGTTTTGTAGTAGGAGGGCTCTTGTCAGAACAAGGAACGTGTGGGATTTGGGCTCTGTCCTTGGCAGAGGTGGGGACTGTTAAGACATTTCTGCTGTCCAGATGCTGCTGAAATCCCAAAGGAGGGAAGGGCAGAAGCAGAGAGTGTGTCGTTTTTCCATATGGTGTGTGCCCAAGGAAAAAACCTGAGCAGTGTGGCGTGCAGAGGGGATTGTGTTTCAAATGCTCATCCCATTTGGGGCACTGAACACAAAGCACTACGCCGGGGCAGCCTGTAGACCGGGATTTTGTGCGTGCTCACAGCTGTGGAAATTCCATTCGCTATTTCCTTGGGTGTTTTGAATTGTAACCATCCTAGACTAGGCAACAAGAGAAAAAACGCAGGTTAACTAGCAAGACCAGCTCTGTGTGGAAGACAGGATGAGGTCAGTTAAATTTCAATGCTACATAAATCCCTGTGGCCACTTGGGCATTTGTTATATTAATGGCTTTGAACGTGTTAGCAGTGGCATTGGAGTTATTTAATCTTGTGATTATCTTCAGTGATTTCCTGTGGGAACAAAGGACGGGTAGGGAGTGAACAAGGGGATGTGAAGTGGAACGAAAGGGTCAAAGGTATACGACACATGAGGAAAATTTTGATTATTGTCAGGTGCATATACATGGAGTGGGTTTCTGGAAAGATGTGCTTTGCCCCACGTTTTGCTGCGCTCTGATTGGAGGCCTAGTTTCCCTAATTGTGCGGTGAAGTCTAGTTACTATAGTTAGGAGTGAAACTGTATATCCGAGGCCAGAGGGGAAAGCTTTTAAATAAGGCTTCTTTCCCAAATGCCTAAGCAAGAAATTGGAACAGAAAGAGACCGGAGAGCTAAAAAGTCTTAAAGTGCCTCTTAAATCTTTACTACAATTACCATAATATAGAATAATAGAGCCGATACTATTTTTAAGAGCTTTTGAAGTTTGCAAGTAGCAGCCATAAATTGTGGGTTTCAGGAAATCTATAACTGTAGTTTTTCAGAGGCTTTTTATTTTAATGAAAGAGAAAAGGTTTTAATAAAACCAGTGAGAACTGATAGGGGACCCTGTGAGGTAATGGGAATGTCTCCTTAATTCTGCAAGTGCAGAGCAGTCTAAATGATTGGCGAGTGTGCACCTTTTTTTTTTTTTTTTAAAAGAAAAAATCAGATTCTTCTTCTGACTGCCTTTGGGGACTTTCAGGTGAGTTTGATTTATTGTCAGTGACGTGGAAGTAGCCAAGCACGAGAGCAAGAAATAATTGGACACTGCCTGAGATGTAAATAGTTTGGAGAAAATGAGCCAGATATTCTGGCTCCTTTTGTGGGAAAGAACAAGATACCATTAGGATGCCTTCCTGTAAAGAGAAACTCCATCCCAGTGACTTCATTGGCCTGGAGAAAATTGCTCGCATGTCTGACGAGGCATGTTATGGGTGGGAGTTCTGGAAGAAAAACTTTCAGTAGTTGGCCTGCTTACAGATTCCTCCCTTCCCCTGCTGATATCTATAGATAGAAGGAAAATATCTTTCAGCTGCTACGGTTAGTTGCTAACCAAAAACACCATTCCCATTTGAGGTGTGATTAAGGTTTGATGTGTTCGTAATCCATCAACAAAAATGTAATGATAATTTGATAGTCAAGAGGAACAGAGTTATTAATGGCGGTTGGGTTTCTTGAGAAAGTTGGTGGATGAAGCCCCAAATGGTTTTAACTACAAGACACTTATCTGTTCTACTTGCTGTGGTATGGATGGGGCAAGGGATGCAGAGGCAGTGATGAATTATGTGAGGTTTCTTTCTTTCCTTTCTCTTTCTTCCCTCAAAGTAGTGAATGAACACTCTTTGAAGGCAGGGACTGTTGCAGTGTAAGAAAGGGGACTGACACAAGGCAGTTAGGATGGAATGTGACAAGAGCAGTCCTGATGGTGGTGGTGGCAGTGATGATGGTGATGCTGGTGGTGGTGGGGATGGCAATGGCAATGTTATCAAAGATAGAAAGTGCTGGGGCTTCCAGCCAAGATGGAGGTGTAGGTGGACACACTGTGCCTCCTTGCACAACCAAAATAAGAACAACAAAAATTTAGGAACATAAAAACAACCAGAATTGACAGAAAATTGGACTGTACAGAAGTCTGACAACCAAGGAGTTAAAGTAGACACATTCTTCCAGACTGTGTCTGAATCCAGTGACTGGGTTCACCTAAGGCTCTGCCCCTCACTATATAACAGGCATGACAAGACAAAAAAAATGGCCCAAATGCAAGTATAGATCAAAGTTCCAGAACAAATACAACTAAGCAACAAAGAGATAGCCACCCTATTAGATGCACAGTTCAAAGCACTGGTGGTCAGGATGCTCACAGAATTGGTTGAATCTGGTCACAAACTAGATGAAAGAATGAAGGTTACACTAAGTGAAATGAAGGAAAATGCACAGGGACCAATAGTGATGGGAAGGAAACTGGGACTCAAATCAATGAAGTGGACCAGAAGGATGAAAGAAATGACCAAACAGAAAAGAATGAAGAAAGAAGAATTCAAAAAAGTGAGGAGAGGCTTAGGAACCTCCAGGACATCTTTAAACATTCCAACATCTGAATTATAGGGGTACCAGAAGGGAAAGAGGAAGAGCAACAAGTGGAAACCTTATTTGAAGAAATAATAAAGGAGAACTTCCCCAATCTGCCAAAGGAAATAGACTTCCAGGAAATCCAGGAAGCTCAGAGAGTCCCAAAGAAGTTGGACCCAAGAAGGAACACATCAAGGCATGTCATAATTCTATTAGCCAAGATTAAAATGAAGGAGAGAATCCTAGAAGCAGCAAGAGCTAAGGGGACAGTCAGCTACAAAGGACTTCCCATTAGACTGTCAGCAGATTTCTCAAAAGAGACCTTGCAGGCAAGAAGGGGCTGGAAAGAGGTATTCCAAGTCATGAAAGGCAAGGACCTACATCCAAGATTGCTCTATCCAGGAAAGCTTTCATTTAGAATGGAAGGACAGATAAAGTCAAGTTAAAGGAGTTCATCATCACCAAGCCCTTATTCTATGAAATGTTAAAGGGTCTTATCTATGAAAAAGAAGATAAAAAAGATGAACAGTGAAAGGACAGCAAACTCACAGTTATTAACAACCACACCTAAAACAAAAGCAAACAACTAGAACAGGAACAGAACCACAGAAATGGAGATCTCATGGAGGGTTAGCAACAGGGGAGTGGGAGGAGGAGAAAGAGGGGGAAGAGGTACAGAGAATCAGTAGCATAGATGGTAGGTAGAAAATAGGGGGAGGACAAGAATAGTGTGGGAAATGTAGAAGCTAAAAGCTTAAGACACATGCACATGAACTAAAGGAGGGAATGTGGGTGGGAGGGGGTGTGCAGGGTGGAGGGGAATGAAGGGGGGGAATAGGACAACTGTAATAGCATAATCAATAAACTATATTAAAAAAGAAAGTGATGAAGTTATATACCATTATTTTATGAAACTTAAAAAAATTTTTTTATTGATTATGCTGTTACAGTTGTTCTGTTCCCCCCTTCATTCCCCTCCACCCTACCCCCTGTCCCCACCATTACCCCCCCTTTAGTTTATGACCATGTGTCTCAAGTTCTTTAGATTCTATATTTCCCATGCTGTTCTTGCCCCACCCATCTATTTTCTATCTACTGTCTATGCTACTTATTTTCTGTACCTTCTCCCCCTTCTCCTCCTCCCACTCCCCTGTTGCTAACCCTCCTTGAGATCTTCATTTCTATGTTTCCACTCCTGATCTAGTTGTCCTTTTAGTTTGCTTTTGTTTTAGGTGTGGTTGTTCATAACTGTGAGTTTGTTGTCCTTTCACTGTTCATGTTTCTTTAACTTCTTTTTCTTAGATAAGTCCCTTTAACATTTCATATAATAAGGGCTTGGTGATGATGAACTCCTTGAATTTGATCTTATCTGAGAAGCACTTTATCTGTCCTTCCATTCTAAATGAAAGTTTTGCTGGATAGAGCAATCTTGGTTGTAGGTCTTTGGATTTCATGACTTGGAATACCTCTTTGCAGCCCCTTCTTGCCTGTAAGGTCTCTTTTGAGAAATCAGCTGACAGTCTGATGGGAAGTCCTTTGTAGGTGACTGTCCCCTTAGCTCTTGCTGCTTCTAGGATTCTCTCCTTCATTTTAATTTTGGCTAATGTAACGATGATGTGCCTTGGTGTGTTCCTTCTTGGGTCCAACTTCTTTGGGACTCTCTGAGCTTCCTGGATTTCCTGGAAGTCTATTTCCTTTGCCAGATTGGGGAAATTCTCCTTTATTATTTGTTCAAATAAGTTTTCCACTGGTGGCTGTGCCTTTCCCCCTTCTGGTACCCCTATAATTCGGATGTTGGAGCGTTTTAAGATGTCCTGGAGGTTCCTAAGACTCTCCTCATTTCTTTGAATTCTTGCTTCTTGACCCTTTTCTGTTTGGCCATTATTTGCTTTCTTCTGGTCCACTGCATTGATTTGAGTCCCAGTTTCCTTTTCATTGCTATTGGTTTCCTGTGCAATACCATTCATTTCAATTAGTTTCGCCTTCATATATTGGTCTAATTTGTGTCATAATCAACCAGTTCTGTGAGGATCCTGATGACCAGTGTTTTAAACTGTGCGTCTGAGAGTTTTGCTATTTCTTCATTGCTTAGATTTATAGGCTCTGGGGCTTTGAGATCTTCTTGAGCCATTTTTGGTCTGTTCTGCGCCCTTTAAGTGTGAGGAGCGGAGTCTTGGGCTCCCAGGTCGCTGGGTTGTGACGCTGTATGTGGGGGTGTGATCAGACTGGGGAAATGGCGGCCCCCTCTGCTGTTTCCAGCTGCTGGGTGAGGAGCAGAGCCTTAGGTGGTTCACCAAGGCTGGGCCAAAGTCGCTGGGTTATGATGCTGTATGTGGAGGTGGGGTCAGAGCTGGGAAATGGTGACACCCTCAGATGCCGCTTGCCTTGCCGCGGGGACCCGCTGGGTTCCAGTCCAATCGCCCACTCCCTCGCTTGTCTATCCACGCACAAATGTGCGACCACAGTCAACCCACAGCCCTGCTCCCTTGCTGTTTCCCTGTGGTCGCTCGCTCGGTCACTTGCTGGGTCTCTCACTAGGTCCAACCCTGCGCCTGGGATCTGCGCGCCTGAGTCTGTCTGACCGAGTTTTCCTGTGCAACCCCGCTCCACCAGATGCTGGGTTCGCCTCTCTTACCAGTTAGGCTGAAGAATATGTTGTTAACAGACTTCCGAAAAGTTCAATTTTCTGTGTTCTGGCTGTGTTTTCTATTGCTAATATTTAGTTGTCTCTAGACTTGGTTGTGTGAGAAGGCACCGTCTCCACTTATGCCTCCATCTTGGTGGAAGTTAGAATCACAAGTATTTTCTTTGGCTGAAATTCAATATGACATTTTTGTTTTTTAACATTAATCAGTTTTCTTGCAGACTAACCTCATAAATGAATTATTAAGAATTTTTATATTATAACAAATGACTTTAAGCCATCTGAAACTCATTTAGAAGATTCATATACAAACTAGAAAATTTCATTTCCAAATTTAAATGTGTTGATATATATTTGTTTAAATGTATGACATTCTTAAAATATTTTGGTATCAAAATTTCTAAATATGGAAAAATTCTCAAATATTGATATTCTAAGTGTTTTCTCCAGAGCTTTTATTCTCTCCCCAAAGCAGTTACTTTCTTAGTTTTTAAAATATTTACAGTTATCTTGAAGGAACAGGTAAGACACGTGTGATACTTTCAATCTATTGTTATCATAGAAAAGGCCAGCAACTGGGAAATTCTCTCTCTGAAAGATAAATGCACAACTCATCTTTAAATCGAAGAAACCAACAACCATCTGAGTGATATATAAGGTGTTCCCGATGAGTCCACATTTTGTTATAAAGTATTACAAGAGTTGTAATTAAAATTATCCACACGGATGATGTCTCAGGCAGCTATAAAGTACTGCCGGTGAGGATGAGACTGAGGAAAATACACCTCCTCTATTGAGATTCCTTTCAAGATGGTGTCCATTCAACATACGGGTTAAGTAAGGAAGCCATGCCGATTATTGTGTTCAACACTTTAAGTAAGAAATAGATATTTTAATGTGGTTTTACTAGACTGCCCTCAATGGGTGACTTATTCTGTAAACTCTGTTCGCAGACCCCTGCACAAGAAAATGAAACCCATACTGTCTTGTACAGAGTCCAACACCTTCTACGACCTCATTTCCAATTTTGATATACCTGTAAATTTCTATCCTATACACTTCCTGTTACACATTCTACACAGACTGCCATTCTCCCTCCTTCCCCCCATTTCACCTCATCTGGTTCTCAACATTCCACCTGTCCTGCAAGCCACAGGGCCTGGCTTACTTCTGTTGCCTCACAAATGGCAGTTGAATGTAAGGCCATCTATTCATTCCTTGGCACCCCTCCCCCCCGTGTACTCTTCTTAATTTGTAATTATGTCTCCACTGATGTGTTGATCTGTTTGTCTGTATGATGAGACCAAGGTCCACAAAGGCATGCAGGGACTGTGATAGATCTACTTACCATCCAATAAATATTTGCACCAAGGTCAGTGATGGGCACGAAGTAGGTATCCTTTCACAGTTTTTCAGGAGAGTAAAGCTCACATCATTCCTCATTCTCATGCCACCTGGTCATGACAGTGTGTTCCTTTTCTGTTCTCAAGATCTGTACTTTGATTAGAGTAAGTTTCAATAAGTGGCTCAGGCTTTATATATTATATATATATAAATATATATATTTATTATATATATATAGTTATATATATATAGTTACTTTATACATATATATATGTATATATATGTATATATATAGTATATATACTATATATATACTATATATACTATATATATATATATATATTATATATATAGTATATATATATATATATATATAGTTACTTTATACATATATAACATGTATAAGGTGAGATTTGGCCCTGTGATAAAGGCACAAGTAGAAATTTGATTGCTCTAGTGCCTTACAGTGGAGATGGAATTTTATCTGGAAGGATGCCTGATGCTGAGCATCAACCCTGCGGTTGTTCATTTACCAAAGTCATCTCTGTATGTTATTTCATAGCAATATGCAGATTGCTTATGACTGCACCCAGTAGAAAGGTCCTCCCTACCTGGGCTCATTTGCAGCAGTTTAAAAACAAACTCTAGAGCCCAATATCCCAGCCATTTTCTTTCTTTTTGATCTTACTTCATTAGGGCGACAGGGTCCGAGTTGTATAATGTACTGAAAGCTGTCAATACTTTGTATTTCTTATTCATGAAAGCCTTCAGATGTCGTTTTCCTGGCAGGTCCATTTACCAGGGAGGGCAAGGAGAAAAACACTAAACAGGTGTTCTTGACTTGAAAAATAGCAATTCCAAGCAACTCACAAGGGGAGAAGTTGAGTTTTTTTAGATTCCAGAGTTGTCACTGGGAGATAAATTTGGGCATACATTCGTCTCTCGTAAACAGACTTTCTTTAACATAAATTTCTGCCGTGCGCGAGGCACCTGATTTCTCTGGAGGCAGACATGCTTCACGAAGCAATTGTGCAGCAAAAAGATAGTGTGTATCTTCCCAGCCTTGTTCCAAATGTGCCAGTATGAGCTGGAGGAGCAGTATGCTGAGCTGCTAATAGGGGATTCTCTCGTCCCTTGGCAGGGAGAAAAATACTTACGGCAAATATTTAGCCTGATTGATAGGAAAGTGTATGAATTTGGGGGTAACCTAAACTCAAGCTCAAATGTTTTTTTAACACCATAAGAAGATTATTTGTCAAATAAACAATGAGGTACATTCAGTATCTTATACAAAACAACTAACTGCCTAGTACAGTGTTCATTTTTTAGGCAGTAGCTATCCAAAGCAAGTGGAAAGTTGAAAGAGACGTTTTCTGTAGCAGTGATTCTAAAACTGTGGTCCCTAAGCCTGTAGCATTTGCGTTGTGTAGTAGCTTGTTAGAAATGCATAGTTGTGAGCCGCACCCCGGAACTACTGAATCAGTAATTCTAGGGGGAAGGTTTAGCAATAGATGTTTGAGATGTGCTCCAAGTGATTCTGATATATGCAAAGGTTGGAAGAATTCCATCCATTAATTCATTCCACAAACATTGATTGGCTATTTACTATGGGCCGGGCACTCTTTTTAGGTGCTGATAATACAGCAGTATGAACAAATGGTCAAACTCTTGCTCTCTTGCCGTTCATAGTCTAGTGAGCAATCTTGGAAAGTCAAAAGAAATGAGGAATTCATTAGTTTAAGTCCACCCTTCAGGGCCTGCAATGCCGCTCTTTTTAGTGATTACGGTGTTTTTAGGTAGGCTTGGCAAAAGTAGTGTGAGCTCTCAGAGCTGAACCAGACTGACTTCATTTTACAATGTCAGGTGTCCTGTTTCTTTCTGGCCAGCTCCCTTGGGCTGGTTTCAAGATCTTTTTTGAGGTGCTCAGGATCCATGACTTACCATAGTGGGCAGTTCATCTGCATTTTTGGTACCTTTGAATTATTTAGTAACCATTGTTCTGTGTTTGGCACCCTAGTGTGGGCCTTGGAAATGAATTGATTGGCGTGATCCCAACATCTGGCCTCTTACTTCATGAAGGATCATTAGTGAACCAAACGGCATAAAGGTCATCTTGCACAACTGAGTAGTACTCAGTTTTTCTGATTAGAAAAATCGGACAAGTAGTGGGTCCTGAGCATTTCATACTAGGTAGGCTAGAATGAAAGGGAATTCACTAGTCATTTATTCAAATGTTTTATTCAAATGTTTTTTCCCCAACTTTGAAATTTTCTATAATAAAGCATGCAAATGAGTCAGAGGTTTCACTAAACACCTCTGTAATTTCTTCAGGATATACCATTTCTACTTCTTTCTCTCTCTGTCTTACACAGACACACATACACACACATGTTATTTTGCCATTGCATTTGGAAGTTGAAATTGCAGATACTTAAAAAAATTACTCATCTATAGTTCAGCATGAATCTTAACAATAGAGACATTTGCCTAAATTACAACAATATCATTATCATTCCTAAGAAAATAACAATAGAGCATTGAATATCTAAATCCTCCTCAAATATTTGAATTTTTCTCAAGAATGTCCTTTTGTAGTGTTTTTTCCCATATGAAGGTCTGATTAAGATTCATGCAAATAATTCTGATTTTTTGCTTCTTTGGTCTCTTTGAATCTAGAATTGTTCTTCTACTTTGTTTTCTCCATGATATTGACTTTTTGAAGAGTTCAAGATAGTTATTATATGTAATCACCCACATTCTTGAATTGCTTGATTGATTCCTCATGGCATCAGGTAATGTGTGTCTCTGTCCCCTGAATTTATTGTGCACTGGAATTTAGATTGAGAGGCTCCGTTGGATTACATTCAATAATGTTTGATGGTTTATAATGCGCCAGGCATAGTGTGGTAAGCAAAACAGGCAAAGCCTTATTTTCATGGAGCTCAAATTATTTGCGGAAGCATACAATAAACAAATATGTTCTAATATCTTACCTTCCCATAATGGTAAATGCCGTGATGAAAATGAAGTACAATAACATGACTTGAGTTAATGACACTTGGTGGCACATGGAATGGCCAAGCAGGACCTCACTGGGGATATAGTTGAGATATTATCTGAGTGGAAATGATGGAAAGTGGAAGATATGGGTGAAGAAAATCAATTTTCTAAAGGCACTGACTGAAACAAAGACTTCTTGGAGGACGTTAAATTTAATGAGTTTCTTGAATTGAAGGCAGGGAGAACTTGGGAAGGACTTGGGAATTTCAGGAGGATAATCATGGAAGTCCCTGGATGGAAGGCAGGAACAGCTGTAATGAGATCACAATTCCAGAGAATCATGGAGCCTGTTCCTTTTTTGGTGGTAGGAGCTGCACATAGATATATATATTTTTTACCTATCTGGGTGCAGTGAGCCAATGCAGTTGGCAAAAAGGAGAAAATTTAAAACAAACTCACCAGGAAATATAATTCAAATTTTTCAAATAGTGTTGACTCTCTTTATTCCTGTAAGTTCCTAAAATGCTCTACAGAATTTCATTGGGAGTCCTGTGCCAGGAAAATCTCATCTTCCACTGTGGGAAGTTGGGAAAGTGGTTCTTCTGCCAAGTTTATCATCCTTCCCATCTCTTCAACATGTTACGTCGTATTATCCAGGTTATCTCTTGAGTTGCTGGAGCTCACTCTAGATGCATTTATGGATATGACATTATTAAGCACATACAAATAAATATCAGTATGACTTTTGTAGCCAACAGAGAGGAAAACTGCAGAAGATGCCTTGCTGAATGCTTTTCATTTGGTTCCTTGGCATAAAAAGCAATATACAATAGCACATTCAAGTGCACTTTTATGTAATAATCGTGTGATGCATAATTGAGTCTGATGAGGTACCACCTATGTATATAGGGCTCATCTAGGAGGCAGTGTCTTGTCCCTGGTTGATTTCTCAGCCAGCATCTGACATAGCCCAGGAGAGGTTTTGGACACCTGTCAGGGAGATGAAAGGAAATGCTATCTCTGGAAGTTCATGCGGAGGGAGCAGACTGAGTTCTGGCTGTTGAGAAAGAGGCTTCAGAGCGAGAAGAACACTGACATTTGTCATAACTGTTCCTCACATCAGGCCTCAGTCTGCCCATCTGGAAAAGTCATCTCTGAAATGTGTTTACTGAAAATGCCTAATGCATTGGCATGTCAGGGAGAACAGTGGAAAAAGACACTGACCGGTTATAATGTGTTTCTAGTGATTTGTAATCAAGGCTTATGGTTCCGTGCAAGTTGGATTTTATTTTTGACTTTTGTATATATGCTTTTCAAGGTGAAATGCTCTCTCTGTGTGTGCTTGTGCTTACTCTGGAGAAGAAGGACCACAGAGGACGACTGGCCACTTTCTCCAACCGCTTCCTCCAGGTGTGTTTTCCTTGCCCCTCTCCTTCCCCAGGGCTCCAAGGCCCCTTCTTCTGCCCCTGTAACTTGTTTTTAGAGCCCGGGCAGCTCGCCTGACTCACTTCTTTCATGGCTCTATTCTTCCACCTTCGTGACTTTCTGAATAAGCTTTGCTTGCATTTGAAAAAAAATAGTATTATTCCATTATGATACCAACATATTTCAGGAAAACAAGTAGTTAATTTAAATACTTTCAAAAGACTATTATCTAGAATAATGCTGTCCAGTAACATGGGTCCCGTGATACAGTGAAGCTGCAATAAGTGAACCACAATATAGCAAGGAATGACTGTGTACTTCACTGGTGAGTACCCATATAGAATTTCACATGTTGTTAAAACTATGTAGGTTTGACAGTGTAGAAAGTGTTTAAGAGCATATGAAGTGTTTATAAGAGTGTGGGAAAGGTTAATAAGAGAGTGGGAAAGGTTCATAGGAGTGTGGGAAGGGTTTCTAAAGCCTTAAAATATATATAAATAATAAATATATTGCCGCTACTTCGGGGATTTTCACCTGTTGCGGGGGTCTCTGGAAAGTAACTCCCGCGATAGGTGAGGGATCAACATCTCCTAAATCCACACTGTTCATTCTGTTAGCCACTAGTCACATGTGGCTATGGAGAAGTTGAAATGAGGAAGTAAAATTTAAACTTAATTTAAATAATTAACTTAAATTTAAATAGCCAGAGGTGTTTATTAAAGGCGATTATTTTGGGCAAAGTAGGTCTACAAAAACGTTGAGAAATACTTTTCAAAAGGTCATCATCTGGTTGTGCAATTTGCTAATCAGATTATTTTTCTCTGCATTCATCTTAGTAGTATATTTTCTTGTGCTTAAAAATGCACATCAGTTCCTACCTATCTCTGCATTCCTCCCCCACACATACACACTGATTTTACGTACACTCTTTCCCATTTTTTTCTGCTGTTTTCACGAAGCACTAAAATTTTGTTTTACTACACTTCTTGAGGCTGTACTATATACATATTCTGTTGAATTAAATTCTTCACTGTTTGCTCTCCTTTAAAACTAGAAACCTAATATTCATCCCAGAGTTGTATTCTCAAAGGTTACCACTGTTTTTTGTGAAGGTCACCTCTGTCTCTTTAACCTTCTAGTGGTATTTGCACCATGACCAACCCCTGCCTGAAGACCACCCTTTAGCCTCCTAAGTGCTGTGGCAGCCTGCGTATCTTCTTTTTTCTCCCATCAGTCTTTTTCTCTTCTTTCTTTTTTCTTTTTCCTTTTCCTTGTTCTTTTTGTTTTCTTCTCAGTTTCCTTCAGTGTTATGGATATTACTGTTGACAGATCTTCTCTCCTGGATTGAGCCAAAAGCTCTGATTTATGTTTTCTGTGAGAAAATATATCTAATTCTGGTTTCTCCAGCTGTCTGCCCTAAAATTTCATTATTTTCTCCTTGAAATTTCTCGTTCAATGTGCATGCGTCTTTGTTTAATTAAACACATAGATGTGTTTACTATTAAAAACATACTTTCATAGTAGAACATAACTCATAAGTTTTCTGTCAATACTTATCTCTCACCTTATGTTGAAAAGGCATGGACTGTTGTTTTTGTCACTCGAACTGGAAGACTTGGGCATCCGACTTTCTATACCTTACATTCCCTCTTGACTCAGTCAGGACGTGCTGGAAGTTTGTCTTTATATAAGATGTGGAACACTTCGTGACTTTGTGTGTTATTTTTGCTCAAGGTCTGTGCTGTCTTCTGTGTGCCAATCCAGTTTTTGTATCTACCACCAAGACAGACACAGTTTGTTCTTTCTGATGAAAGTGGGTTACAACTGGTTTCCTCCTCCACTGCCCACACCCTGGCTTAGGTCTTCTTTGCCACTTACTGACGTTACTCCCTTCAGTCTCAGCTGGCATTGTATTAGCCACTTCAATTCTTTTTTGTCTGATTGTTCTGTTTGCATCTTATCCTTCATGTGCATTGGCCTGCCTAGTCTTGCTTTTCCAACCGTGTGCTTTTGCTTAATACTACTAGCTTTGCCAAAAGTTAGATTGCCTTAATTTGCGTTTTCAAATCTTACATGCCTAAATCCTTTAAGATTTGTGTTATTCACATATTATTAATCGACAGTTTATTGAGTGCATGCAATGTGCACGGGTTGAGTGTGGCACCTGTGTCTTTAGTGCGCAGCTTATAACATCACAGGAGCTTATGCTGTAACAGGAAATTTGGTAAGTAAACAGGCCATGAGGATAAAATGTGGTAAAGTTCCATCCCCCATCTGGGAACCATCCCAAACCACTTCAGCTCCTCTGAACTTATAGAAATTACTCGTTGGCTGCTTAATTGCATTACAAATTTCTATCTGTTCTATGAACTTTACTATTATGTGTTTTTATCTCCTTTATTAGATTATAAACTCCTTGTAGGCAAGGAATATATTTTATACCACTGAATATGCTCTATAGCTTCTAGCCCACAATATTTTATATGAAAATTGCACATTAAATACCTGGAAATTTATAAGAGAGCTATATTTTACTTTTGAGAAGCTTTTCTATGCACTGCATAACCATTTCTCTGTCTACATAAAATACAGAAATATGGTGAGAACACGTGAGATTTGTTTGTATTCAGTTTACACTGAATGATGGTTTTAAACATGTAAATTGAATTACCTATGTCAAAGTATAAGACATATTAAAAAATGTCAGGAGCTTATACTTCATATTTCCCCTGACACAATATACTCTATAAATCTTAAAAATAAAAAACATAAACTAGAATTGCAATTCCAAACTTTTATGAAAATTACTAAATATAGGCTAATAACCAGAAGTCAAGAGTAAAATACTATAATTGTAAAGTTTTAAAACCAGATTTTGATTTCTTAAGAAAATGAGTCTTTTATTAATATAGCAAGACTTATAAAGCCCTAATTAGATAAAGCAGGTGTTTCTCATGAAGTGATTTAAAAAAGTAAGTATAAACTATAACTTTTCAATAGTCTCATCAATTAAAAAAAATTACTGCATTTTAATGTAGCCCTGACATATTCCCACATGTTGATTAAAATACTTTGTTAAATTAACTTTGCACAGGAACGTTTCCTCTATGCTTTTGGTTTAATTTCTAAAAATCAATAGACTGTCTCACTGTGGTTTTGATTTGCATTTCCCTGATGATTAGTGATGGTGAGCATCTTTTTCAATGTTCGTTGGCATCTCTACGTCCTCTTGAGAAAAGTGTTTATTCAGGTATCAATGATAATTTTTAAATTTTCAAATTTTATCAATAGCAGTTAACTGTTGGTAAAATGTACAAATACAATTGGTTTTACATATTGATTTTTTATCTGCATCTTAGTAAACTCCTATATTAGTTCTAGTACCTCTTTGTAGATTCCATTGGGTTTTCTATTTAGAGGATCATGTTGACTGTAAATAGAGTTTTATTAGTTCCTTTCTACTCTTGGTGCAGTTATTTCTTTCCCTTCCTGATTGTACTGCCTAGAGCCTCTAGTACAATGCTGAATAGGACTGAATAGAAATAGTGAGTGGATGTCTTTGTCTTATTACTTATCTGAGGTAGAGAGCATTTTATTTGGTCTTTTACCATTAAGAATAATGTTAGCTGGAGATTATTTGTAGTTTCTTTTTAATGTGTGAAGAGATTTTGTTTTAGTTCTAGTTTTGAGAATTTTTATTAGAAATTTTCGAGTTGATTCATTTTCTCTTTGAATTATACTTTGAAAGTTTTGAACTGAAGGTCCATAATTTTCTAAGAGCCTATAACTACAATTACCATCTTTTTAAGTCATTTGTTTTAATTCTTTAATTTCACCCTTTGGCACTTTTACAACTCATCAGAACACTAAAGCCAAGGACTGATTTTGGTTAAATATATATTTTTCTTTCTGTTTCTTTAAGAAAAGTTACTTTGACTATGCACATATTATTGTAATGTTTTAAAATCTCTTAAATGTATTTGGTTACATTTGCCTAATAAGGATCTCTCGTTCTAAAAACTTAAATGCATTGAATATCAATCATCAAGTTGGAGAAAATTCATTTCTCTTGAATTGGGTTTCTTAAAGATGAGGAGTTTTAAGCCTGAGTTATATGAATTTAGTTATTATATATAATAAAATGTGGTTATATGTAGACTGATTTCCCCAGCCATTTGAAATACATGAGGAATTACATGGTAATGAGGGTCAGGAAGGTTGGAGAGTATATTCAGTTCAGCAGTACAGAAGAGCTTCTCAAGGCTGACCTGATGGTGGAATGTCCCACTGGACGGAATAACTGCAAAATGCTGCCTTGAATAGAACAATAATCGTGCCATATGGGATCGATAATCACCTTACTTTCCACTGTCATAAGTCTGGTTGTCTGAAAGATACTGTGCAAAATCCAAAATTTCACCATCTGTTGTTTCTGATGCTTGAGATCCCAAGAGATTTTTATCCCTTTTTCTCCTGCTTTGCTGCATTTGTATACAATGTACATGTAGTTTTTATGTAGGTTTTGACAAATTAATTTAGAAACCTTAGAAACCCTATGGCCTATACCGAAATCTGTTTTCTAAATTTGTAATTGATACGTTAGCATAATCCAACTAACTTCAGAGACTTTTGCTAGTAATCCGATGATTATTACTTCAGAAATTACTGGCTATGGTGTCCCTGTCTTTCTCATCACTGATAGTTAATGGATGGGGTGTTTTGGATATTTTGGATTGCCTTATCTTTAAAGGGAATTAGTTTCTATAGGGCCAAAGTATCAAGGGCTTGGTAACAGTAAGTAGGGTTTTACATTTTATTTTCATTTTTTCTTTGCTGTTAGCAAAATAAGTATCTTAGCATTTCAGACCTTACAGAATTCTTGTAACTGCTGCAGAGAGCTGACTATTATCACTTGGCAATTACAGCCTTCACACAAGAAGTTGCCGTCCAACGTGATTGCTATTTCTTTCTCATGCTTTCTAAATATCAGGAATACCAAGGCTGATTCAGAGCCCCTGTTCTAATTCTCTAGATTCCTGACACGTGACCATTGGTCAGTAGTTCAAGTTAGCATTTTCATTGTACCTCTAAATCTCAAGGTGGCCTGGGGGCGGGAGGGTTAGGGGAAGCTTACTATTGATACATCCTATTGTTAAATATGAGGGTTAAGACTGGTTTAAAAAATGATTATTGTTAAGAAAGAAGAAGGAAAATTGTCAAATACTCTGATGCTATGAACCTTGAGCTCAAGTAAAGTGGACAAAGGAGAAGCCTTATTAAATTTGCATGAAGGTATATTTCTGTCCTTTTTACTTTACACATTTGGAGTGACTAACTGGGTTTTTTTTCCATCTTATCTCACAAAGACAAAAAAATAAAGGAGAGCTGGTTGTTCATAAGCTTGAAATATAATCATCTTGTGACATAAAATTTTCCTTGGACAGTCTTTCCACTGCGGTGCGATAGATAATTCAATGATGAATACTAATTGTGATGTACAATTACGCCTTTGGATGCTGTCATAGAAATGACCTCATGCATTGGGAGTTACAACAGATGCACTCCTGTAAATGAAAGGCGGTTGACTAGATGCAGGATTAGATTTAATTAATACTGCTTTAGGAGTAAAAATTAAAGTCAATGAATAAAACTTAAGGAAATAGAAGAAAGAACTGACTGGAAGTGGAGGGACTTTAAAGAACAGAATTAAGTCTCTCTCTAGGCAGTGAGTGATGCCCCATTGCTGATTTGCAGTCATTTTGGAGGCAGGTAGACTCTGTTTTCATGCTGATTTCTGAATATTCGTTATGTATCTCCCTTGTGCTAACAAACTCAACATCTTCCCAGGACAGGGAAACCCATTTTAAGGTGCTAAAGAGTGGTGCCTATGGCCAACTGGTTACATTTTCCTTCTCTGCATAAGCCATTTAAATCCAAAGAAAAAAATAAAGTCCATTGTTCTGGCCAAACAAAACATGTCATCAGGCTAACCACTGACTTTACTGTGGTAGGCACATTCATATGCAGGACTTTTATCATTAAAAATCAATACAGCATCATTCTGGTTTCAGAAATAACGGACCTGAGGTTAGAGGAAGTTGGGTAATTTGTCTGAAGTCAAATACGGTAGTTCCGTGAAAGAGGTAGGATCAAACTCCAAGTACCTTATATCAGGGTTAATTCATTTTATCTTCCTGCTAACACAGACACGAAGAAGTTAAATCACGTAGCTCTAACACCTCCAGGCATTTTTGGAAAAGCCCAAACTGCTTCATTGACCACTTTATGCTAAGTCAGCCGGATTCTTTCATTGACATCTGTTGATACCAATGCCCTTTTATAGATGAGACAATGGGCCCTTGGGAAGAGTTATCTGTATGTAATTCCAAGCTTGGCACGTAAGGAAAATATGAGAGGGAGACACAGACAGACTTTTACTTAAACAAAGGAGTGGACCACAGGTGAGGCATGGTGAAACACAGTGGGCAGAATGGTGTCCTCCCCACATCTGACGTCCACACAGAACCTCAGAATGTGATCTCCTCGGGAAACAGGCTCTTTGCGGCTATAATGAGTTATGGAAATAAACATGCAGATGTAATTAGTTAAGCATTTGGAGAGAAAATCATCCTGGAGTTAAGAGGATGACAGTTGCCTTTACAAGGACAGAGGGCACACAGAGAGACACACAGACACAGAGGAGTACTGAGATAGAGGAAGCCCATGTAGAGATGCAAGCTGGCCCTGGGGTCAATGCCACCCCACGCCAAGGAGTGGTGAGGAGTTCTAGCAGCTACCAGAAGCTAGGATAGAGTCATGGGACAGCTCATTCCCAAAACTCTGCCAAAGGAACGAGACCCAGGGACACCTCTCCGATTTCTGGCTTCTAGGATCCATGACTGTGAAAGAGTAAATTTCTGTTCTTTTAAGCCTCGCAGTTTGTAGTACTTGGTTATAGCAGCCTCAGAAGGTGATATACTCCCAATGATTTCCCTAACCCCCACCTTCCCGTGCCTCCAAGCCATATACCTGTATATGCTTTGCAGCTTGGGGCTCTCTGAAAATATGACCGCTGGAATTCTGTTGGGGCACATTCTTAATGTAATTCCTAACAAAATATATGTATGTTACCTGGGAAGAGTAACAAATCAAACATAACCACAATAGCAGAGTACTTTTTAAAAAATGATGATTGTTTCCAACATTTTACTCTAAAAGCTCTTAGGCCAATTCGGACAGTGTTTTAACTGGATTTGAGTTAGGATGTCTGAAGGTAAAAGTCAAATGCTTCTGGCTATTAGTTGCTGAGTGTTGCAATTATTATAAATCATGAATCTATCTTTGAAGCATATTTTATATCATTAATGCACTAAAACTCAGGGTGATAGAGAATGCTTGATTATAGTCTGCTGCCCAAAGGAAGACAGTTTTAAAGCAGTGGATTTAAATTTGGTATTGAATGTGTTCTCTCTTTTTCAAGGATAGTAGGACTGAAAATTCCTGTGCTAGCTGGAAATCGGAGATAATTAAGCCTATATTTCTTACCACTTTAGGTTAGTTGGAAGGGTAAATATTTTAATGGGTGCATTTTCTATCTACTTTTTCTTCAGGTGCTTCTGTGTAGGCTTTATTACGCATAAAGAAATGAACCCAGTCTAAATTTATGACAAGTCTTTTTACTCATAATAGAAGAAAGCATAATTTTTACTTCCTCCGCATAAAATGCCCATATATCTCCCATATAAAGTTGAATTATTTTTCTCATTTTCTTAGAGAGATGATTTCTTAAGAGGAATTCTAGCAAAACTTCTGAAGTGATATTGAGATAGGACAGCCAGGGGTGAATAATTTATTTAGGTATTATTTCATTCATTTTTTTTAAAGCCTAAGACTTATACAAGCAGTTTTGCTTTATTAGTGCAGCACGTGGGCATTTCTGGAATTTTCTTGGCCTCCTCCACCCTCCTGTAAATGCTATTTCTGCATTACTCTAGACACATGGCACTATTGACATCTTGTACCAGGCAATTCTTCCTTTTGGGGTGCTTTCTTGGGCATTGTGGGGTGCTTAACAGCATTTCTGGTTTTACCCACCAGATGGCAGCAGCACTCCCAACTCTGGTCAACCACAAACATCACCAAACACCCCCTGGGGAGCAAGGTCACCCCTGGTTGAGAAGCACTGAAATTTACATGCATTTTCTCTTTGATCCTAAATCAATCAAAGGACTTCCTGGGGATTTCAGAATGGTCAGTTGCATCCTTTATTTTTCCCATGTCGTTGATATTACAGACTACTGAATTTCATTTTAGAATTCTTTCCAAAGTTCCATTATACAAATCCAAAACCTGAGATTCAGAAAGCCACGGCTTACCTCCCCCAGCCACAGGATGGTAGAAACTGGCTTAGACCCTATCATACTCTTTACATCTTATAATCCTTGTCAACCTTCCAGTGATTGGAGAGTCACGAATGCTACCGTACATTTAAACGTTTCCTTATTCTTATGTCCAAAAATCTCTCCATCTTTATTCTCCTTTATTCAGTAATTTCTTCTCCATTTTCTGGATGTCCGGTCTCTCCACTTTGTTTCATGGGCATTTCTAGTTTAGGGCAGTAGGTTTATTAGGTCTTTTTTTCCTATTTAATTATTTCATTCATTCTTTCATTTAGCAAAGATTTTAGACATCTAATAATAAACGAGACTACTTGTAACGATCTGAAGATAACACTTGACACAAACAAACTTAAAATGTCTTCGTAGGGCATTAATTAAACCTCTCTTGGCTTCTTCTTCCCTGTACCTCTCATTTGCTGTGATCTGCAGCCATTAGCGGGTCTGGAAATCTCTCTCCTTTTAGGTTCTGGAGTTTCGTTCACCAAACGCTGTAAATAGTAGTATTTACCGTATAACCCGCGAACCCCCCTTCTCACCCCATGAACATCCAACTGCTGTCTCCTCCCCACTTATTCAGGGGACCCATGTATTCCTCCCTTCTACAAAGTGGAGTCTCATTGTGTCATTCCCTGAATCATTTTAGGATTTGCTGGTTCGGTGTTGGAGCACCATGATATAATTTTCAGTCAGTCACCTGAGTCACTTTACAAAGTTATATGATAGAAATAGCATGTAAACTCCATAAGTGATTTAAAATTTTCCAGATAAGAAAGAGTTGAATTTCATTTTACTGATAGGTTTTATTTAACCTAATATAACTAAATTGCTACCCCTTTAACATATAATCATTGTAAACATTATCAGTGTGATATTTTATGTTTTTTTTGTTTGTTTATACCGAGTCTTTGAAATCCAGTGTTTATTTTATACTATAGCACACTTCAGTTTGGACCAGACACATCCCAAGAACTCAGAGACCCCACGTGGCTAGTGGATAACCCATTAGATGGCTGAGACTGAATATTAACTTTTTAGGCCCACCACGACCCGAGGGCAGAAAGTCCCAGCAAAGGGTTACCGCAAACTGACACATTTTCCCACTCCTGACATGTCTTTCTCTCATCTCTTATCCATTTAAGTGTGCTCTCCATGGCAAGGAGAGGGTTATTCCTGTTGGATTCTTCACTGTAGTGAATGTAATAATCTGGGCTTTACACGGTTAGGTCCCTATAAAGCATGCTGTACATCTCCTAACAAGACTGCCATTCATTTTTTCAATAAATCCTGCACAAGGGTATTAGGGCCTGTGAACTGACAATTGATTTACTGCCTGGAGAATTATTCTTTATTGATTTATATTACATGGAGGCGACTGCAGATCTATAGGGTCTCTAATCAAAGAGAAAATGCTGAAGTTAGTGTCATTCTTATTTAGACAGGCAACTCCAAGTAGGAGAATTGGTTTAGCACCTCCAGGTGACATCTGCATGTTATTCAATTGTGAAATCCAGTAATCCGTGAATTATAATACATAAAGCAAGTGAGAGCAGGATAATTAATTAAAAAAAACACACACCCAAGTGTCCTTTGTGCAAATAAGTATTTTCAGAGTTAGGCTAGCGTCCCCTTTCTGTGTGGAATTCGACTGCTCAGCTTGACTTCTCCTGAAAATTCGACATCAGATATGGCTTGTTATCTACATATTGAAACTGCAGAAGTGTTCCAAATGAGTAATATCTTTGAAACAGAAAGTAATCTCAGTGGATTTAATCAAGTTAGGGAAGGTTTCTAAAAACTACAGGAAAAGGATTTATTTACTGTCTGTGAACCACACCAGGAAGCTCTCTAAAACTGGGGTGGGAGAGCGGTAGGGTTTGAGATCACCGGCCCACCGGACCTGCCTTTAGGAGTCGTCTTTTGTAACCTGTTCTAAACAAGAGACTTCTATCCAGAACATAACCTGAGCTTAATTTAAATGCAGAAAGGCACATTACAGCGGCATGTGAGATTACTGCTTGGACAGGGGGCAAAGGAATTAGTAGGATGGCTATGTACATACACGCTGGCTATGTGAATTGTCTTTGGAAGATCTGTAACCCCCCTGAAATTGTATGCAAGACACGGACGTATTTGAATGTGCTGCTTTTTTCCCCCATGAGGAGCGTGTGTATATATCAGATTCTTAAATTCATGTAGGGCCTTCAAAAATAATCTGGTTTGTGCATCATCACTGCTTCACTGTTGTATTCATTGCACCTAGCACAGTCCTTAGCAAATAACAAGTCTTTAAATATTTAGTGTGTAAATGACTGCTCTCTAGTCAAGGGGGTTTCTGGGAATACTGTAGTTTATCCAGAGGAAATTTCTCTGCTGAGCTAGTTTCTTGTAGTGCCCACCAAATCTAGCCACAGTTTAATCAACTGTATTTAGGCAAGCGAAGATTGCCATTCGGAATTTGGAGCACAAGCTCTAGATGTGAGTGTACCGGTTGATGTTGTCTCATTTCCTAAAGCATTTCTTTCTAGCGCTCCCATTTTTCTACCCTGGCTCCCAAATCTCTTTCTCTTCCTTCGATACACTCATCAAGTGGAAGCTTGGGAAGATTTCCATCCTGAAAAGTCAATGGTTGAAAGATATTTTGATTTCCATTCAAAGATACTTTTTATTTGAGTCAGTGGGAAATGAAAACTCATTTGCTTTTTCAAAAGGTGTCTATTAATTTTGAGGCACATTCTGTGGTTAGCCTCGGGGACTCGGCCATACACACCCCCCCCCTCATTTTTATGGTGCTTACAATTCAATATAGAAATGATCAAGTACACATTTTTGTCCAAATGGCTCAGTAGTTTGGTTTTATATCAAATAATTTCATCAACAGGAAACTTGGAAGTAGTTCATTCATTACCTTGATCTCTTTTGAACCAAGTGCACTTTAAGTGATTAAAAGCTTTTTTGTTGGTGTTTATGGACTCATCATGGGGCTTCAGGTGACATGCAGAGTCCTAGGGAGCTGACTTTGTTCTTTGTCTGCTGGATTCACCTTCTAGGCTCAGGGGCCTGGAGTGAGTCATTTTAAGATGCAAACTAGTGCTTTCTCATTTTATTTTTCTGTCTTCCAACCTAAGACTGCAAAAACAAAGCCCTGTCTTTCCTGCAAATAATCTCTAATTCTATGCTTTTTTTCCAGTGAAGGACATCTCTAGATCTTTTATTTACCATACAGTGCACCATTAGGTTAACTATTTTCCCTCATGCTATTTCTTCATTTTTTAAAAAAATCCCAATGACAGAGATACTGGGCCTTAAAAAAAAATGGAAAACTAGATATTTTTTGCTTGTTGTAGACAAGCAGTTTAATGAAAATGCTACTGAAATGTGTTTTCCTCTATGAAAACTAGTAAATCAATTACAAAAGCAATTTTCTTACACAGTATGATTTTATTGTGTTTGACCAGGGCATTTGATAAGTATTAGTTCTTGCTGAGAGCAAAGAGTAAATTTTATTTCCAGCTTTTCTTTCATGCAAACAGCAAGAGACGTTGCAGAAGGACAGCTGGACAGCAGCTTTGCTGGCTTCAGTGCACAGAGGAAGAGGGAACCTGTGTATTGGCCTCACTGCGTCCGTGTCTACTAGGAGAAGTGCGGGAGAGACTCCTTTTCTAATAAAAATGGCGGAGAATGATGGGCTTATTTCCTACAGGAGCAGGTTTTGTGATATTCCTTCTTCCTCCTCCCTGAGGGACTTCCCCACATTAAGCAAACACATGCCCAACCCCAATCCAAACAAAACAAATGAACGTATAAGAGAAAAAAAATCTAGGTCTGATGTGTGAACAGATTGGAGAGGAGAGGTTGCAGCTGTGGATTTCATTTCTGCCCCTGAGCCTGGTTTTCAGGCTTGCAAACAATGTACGGTGTGCCTGGTCCTGTCCTAAAAGTCATCTGACACAGCTTCCCCCTCCCCTGGCTCCCAGTGTATTTTATATCCTCTTGCAATGATTGAGGCTTTGCAGCATCGTGGTTAAATAAGACAATGGGTGTGCTCAGCAGATGTTACCCGCAGAAAGTGCGGTGATGAATGTGACATGGTATTTTATTATAGGGACTCAGAGAAAGGAGACGTAATACTTTTCTCAATGACTCCTGTTTCTCTACATTCTGTGCTCAGTCAGAAGGTGTTCGCTTCTCAAGGCTGACTCAGCACCTTCTATAGTGTCTCACTGCATTGTATTAAACCTATGCATTTAAATACCTACCACTCCCCACCACCCTCAACTTGCAAGATTTACAGGGTATGATCTAATGGCCTACTGCTATACTTGGAACAGAGAGAGAGTTGAAAAATGTTCCTAAAACAAGGAACAGAAAGCAGGAAAAGGTCAAGAACTGAAGTGGTCCTTGGAAGACCATGTGAGAAATTAATAGTAAGAGATGAAGACAATTCAATAGATTTAATAGGAGCAGTAGATTAAGCACAAAATGGGTACAGGGAGAGGGAGGAGCGAACTATAAAAGAGTGAGGAGGGAAGATGTTTGAAATAGGCCTAAATGGAGCAAAATCTGTGTTTTCAGAAGGGTATTCAAAACATGCTATGTATTTGTTAAAAAGATATTCAATGTCAGCTTGAAGAATCTGGTAGGAATTCGGGTTTTGGAAATCATTGGATGCCTGTAATTAATCAAGCATTTAGTGAATTATGCTTAGTTGTGTATGAAGCCTATATGAATTTAAAAAATAAATTTAAAGCAGAACCCTAAAACGACCATGGACTTACATTACCATGCCAAAGTTTGAGATGCCAGGCCTTGAAATCTGATGTGTATGAGACCAGAAGAAGGTTTGGCAGTTTCCAACAACCTTTCAGTCTATAGTATTAATGAGACGGACTCAATAAATATTCAGTGACGAATCGCTGTTTTCCCTGGCACCTTGCTAGGAGCTAGCGTTCCAGCAGCAAGTACAATAAACATGGCTTTTGACTTAAAGGAACAGTGGTCTGGCAGGGGAGAGAAAATAACAGGTAATATGATGGTGTGGGATTAGACAGGTAAGGCCCGTATTTCAATGAAAGGGTTTAGGGCCTATTTCCCTCAAGGATGTGATGCATAAGCAGATACCTGAAGGCTGAGTAGGAAGTAGCTAGAGAAAGGACTAGTTTGGGTGGAGGAGGGGAAAAAATTCAGTGAGTCTGGAGGGTACATGTCAAGGAAATATGTAGGGTATGAAATCAGGGCCCGATTATGATTATGTAGGTACTTGTAAGCTACATAGTATAACTTCCCCTGTGTGCATGGTTTGCACACTGATTCGAGGGGCCAAGACTAAACAGGAGGGGTCCTTAGGAGGCTCTTGAGGGTAATCCACGGGAGAAATAGCTGTGATCTGTGATGGATGTGATCTGTGTACTCTTGCAGTTGTTCTGAGTTCGGAATGTCTTTGTAACATCCAAGTGGAAATTGATGATATGAAAGTGGCAGTCAGGAGATAAACTTGGAGATAAGCAACCAGGAGCTATTGAGATATGAATATTAATTGAAACACAGAGAGGAGATAAGCTGACCTATGGTCTGCAAGTGGAGTGAAAAGGAGGCCAAACAACACTCTCAGGGACACCCGTTGTTTTCTTTAAACCATCTCTATAGGAATATAGTTTATGTACAATGAAGTGCATTCACTTTAAGTACACATGTCAATAATTTTGACATATGTGCATAGTCCTTCAACCAACATGCAACTCAAGGTAGAGAAATTACCTAGTTTTGTGCTGGATCTGACTTGTAAGTTCTGATGATTTAATTTTTAGAAATTTTTGGATGCTGATTATGAAATAGAGCCATTAGTTAAAAATGATATGATCTTACAATTAACTAAATGATATTAAAAACAAAACATGCTAAAATTTAACACTTCATAATTACTCACTACATTTAATCCTATCTGGGATCTTGGGGTTATTTACATGTGTTTTCTTGAACAGAGGAGATACTATATATTGGTACAAGTTCGGTATTGTTTTGTTGGTAAGTTGGATTCGGCCCTGTGCCATGGAATTTGGCAAACTGTACAAATCAGGGCTTGGCTTATTTTTGTAATTGCTTGTCTAGACATAAGGAAGAGAAGGATAAATAGTTAATAATGTAGACTGAGTGTAAAAGTTTCATATCTGTAGCTGTCATTATGAATAGCACAAAAACACTGAGGACATTTTCTTCCTGTATTTGAATACTATTATCTGGTCCAGCAAGGAAGTCACTCATGTCTTTCATGAACAAGTCAGTTTCCAACACACAGAACGCTGAAGCTCAATAAATGTAATTTTCAAGAGAATGAGAAAGAATTTAACAGTTTGTCACATATCAGATGCAATGAAAAGAAATTTATTGGGAAAGGAATTAGAGAACTGGAAAGCAACTTCATTTGTGAAACCTTGGTAAATTGGAGTTGTGGGTAACTCAGGCATGTAAGAGTTTGGCAAAAATCAATGAGAGCATTCTGTGAGGATTAATTGGCTAGGTGGAAGTTGCTGTGAAGTGTATTGTATATTTTGTTATTTGCAAACCGTGTGCTATATATTGTTTAGTATCAGTAAAACTTACATAGGTACATCCACATACTCTTTTCTTCCAGAGAGCTGGTTGTTAAGCATTTACCAGCAGAGAACTAACCACCCTCTTCCCCCAAACTTCCCTCATGGCCTTTGGTACATACCCCAGTCCTAGGCCCCAACCAACCATTTGTTTGCTTCCTAAAATTATAGAATAGTTTTCCTGTTCTAGAATTTTCATTTAAGTGCAGTAATACTCTTGTGTGTTGCTTCTTTTGCCTGCTAGAAGGATGCTGAGATTGATCCATGTTCTCCACTGATATCAGATGTCAGTGGTTTAGTTCTTTTGATAACTGGCGTAGAACCCCATTGTATGGATGTACCGCAATTGTTTTTCACTCGCATGTGATGATGTCATTTTCTTCATCAGTTGTTAGTCATCATAAATAATGCTGCTGTGAGTTTTCATGTATAAGTCACTTTATGGACTAAAGTATTCATTTCCTTTTGAGTAAAGACCTTTGAGTAGAATTGCTGAATTGTGTGGAACATGTACGTTTGGGTTCTGAGAAGCTGCTAAATCTTGCTAAGCGACTATACCGTTTTACATTCCTCCCAGCGGGGTCTGAGAATTCCAGCTGCTCCACATTCTCATCTTTTTAACTTTAGCTGCTCCAGTATGTGTGTAATTGCTTATTGTGGTTTTAACTGGCATGCCATTTTTGAAGAAATGAAAGAGCACGGCAAGATATCTAGCTGAGTCAAATGTCGGGCGTCAAGAGAGAAGGGTGTTTTGAGAAACTGGGAACAGCCAGTTTCTTTCCAGCAGTGCTAAGAGGTTAAAGGAAACGAAAACAGCAAAGCGTCCATTGGATTTAAGAGCAGAAAGGTGATTTGTTATTTTGGTACGAGTAACTACAGAGAAAAAATAGAAACCATCAGTGGAAACTCCCATGACTCTCGACTCTAAAACCTAGAATCCTGTACTATCTCTGTCACAAAGGATCCAAGTGTATTGTGGAAATATCATTGTTTATATGGCTTTGAACCACAACATCAGACCTTAGACTGGCACTGGATCCCCCTTTGCTAGGACACTTCATATTCAGACTGACCTAGGACTGCGGTATTCTCACCGGTCTACTTCCTGACTGGCACATTCTTCTGCCTCTGCATGAGTTATCAGAGGCTGGGTGATTCTTCATTCTAGCCTTGGTGTCTTTCTGCTTGGTGATATTTTCCCCAAGACACCAAGGTAATAAACTGAATTATCCCCAATTTGTTCTCATTAGGTGGTAAGCAGCACCTTGTTCAGTGCCTACCACATTAAATTTTATTTGATCAGTATTTATACTGAATATATAAGTGAAAGAATAATGGAGTGAATGCATTATCATATAAAATAGGGCTTGTGGTTAAAGTCTTCTTTTTCAGTTTGGATCTGCTTTTTTTTTTCTTCCTGTAAGTACTCAAACCTGTATGAAAGGGCTTGGTGCGTGGTAGATGCTGCCAGGTAGTCATGACAGGGAAGTTTGGGGAGTTGGAGCTCTGAATTCTTGCTTTAATTAAGCAAGACTTAGACAATGGCCAACAGGCTAAACAGAGGGAATAGAAACTCTGATGGAGGGAAGGGCAGAAGACTTGAAGTTATGGCTTCAGATTTTAGCTGATCTCTCAGCTTGCCTCACTGCAAAATAAGGGTTTATTGTAAGATGCACCTTGGTTGGTTATGGGCATTGGAGGGCTCTGGACAAAAGTGGTCTGCAGTTCAGGCTTCTCTGGAGGGTGTGTGGTATCTGCTTCCAGATCAGAAAGGACCTGGTCTCTTGTGCAAAGATTTTCTTAAAGCAGCAGGTAGTGGTCAAGATCTGTGGGAAACTCTGAATGAAGCGTAAAGTCATTTTCCAGGGCTGATACAGAAAGCCAAAAGGGAAGAGCTGGAACCAATCCTGACAAAGTCCCGCAGCTCAGCGTGGTCCTGGCAAGAGCTGTGCTTCTCTTCCTTTGACCCACACTCATGGTCTTTTCTCTGCAATCTGAGTTCACGTCCACCCGGAATAATCCCACGCACCCTTTGTTTCTATATGCTTAGCATCTTCAAGAAGCCTAAGGTTTCTCAGGTGACTTTTTGTGACCTTGACTCTCATCCCCACTTGGCTTGGCACACCCTCTAGTCTGACTTCATCTTCCCTTTCTTGAGTTCCTTCCACTCTTTCTAAAAGTGTGGTGTCTTTGTTTATCATTGTCAGTTAGAGGTCGTTCTCTCTCTCCTCCCAGAGAGTCCCCGTCTTGAAGTTCAAAGGGTCAGGCTACACTGCCCGCTGCCCCTTCCTTGCTGCAGTCTTCAAAACCACTGTCTCCTCGTGACATTAGGATTTCAGCTCCTTGCTCCCTGTCATTTTCTCTATCTCTTCCCCATTAGCACTGTGCCATCCTCGCTCCCAAATACCTTGCCTCTTCCTCTTCCTCGTGCTTTACCGTAATACAGCCATGCCCTCCCTTGGTTGAATCCCAGACTCTGAGGTTCTCTGAAATTACACCCCTTCTCTAATTTGAATTATGAAAATCTCACTCTCCATCTACCACCTTTTATTCTTCTCACTCTTTTACATATGCTCACCAATAATTCTTTCGCTGCATTGATTTTACACTGATACTGCATTTCTCGTGTTCTCCTCCTCCCCTCAGGTTAGGAAATGTCTCTGCTCAAACCTTGCACTGACACTTCAGGGTTTGGCCATTGCTTCCCACTGTGTCTTTTCTTTCTATTTAAGGTTTTATTTATTTATTTTTAGAAAGGGGGGGAGGGAGGGAGAAAGAGAAGGAGAGAAACATTGATGTGTGGTTACCTCCTGTGTACCCCCTACCGGGGACCTGGCCTGCAACCCGGGCATGTGCCCTGATTGGGAATCGAACCAGGAACCCTTTGTTTCGCAGGCCAGTGCTCAATCCACCAAGCCACACCAGCCGGGGTATGATGCTGTGTCTTTTCCAATCTTGCAGCAGTTTCTCACCGAGTTACTTCATCCCACTGTGTCCAGAATCAGGTCTTCTTCTTCCTGCCCAGATGACCACTTATGCTGATACAATGCTAAGAAAGGCTTTCATCCCCTTTCTTTAGAATCAAAAAGTGCCCTTCAGAATCCTATTTGGATAGAACTTCCTCCTTATTGCACCATCACTGGTGTCAGACTTTACACGCACAGAAACTCGCTTTCCTCTACAGAGTGACTTTCCTTTGCCTGGCAAGCTGATAGATGCGGTCAGCTTTGATATGCCTGGTCTCTGGTTATTCTTTAACAGGTCTGCCATTGTAATCGCATCCCTACATCCACTCCCAACTACATCACCCTTCCTTTCTCTATCCCTGCCCTGTATTTACCTGGTAGCCCTTAACTCTGGTAGCATCCAACTCTCCACTTACTCTGCTTCTGGACCCATGCACTTGAGCATGACTGGGCATACAACAAAGCCATGTCAAATGGTCTTACTTGCAACCTAGGGCCGCTTTCTTCAAGGGAGCCTATATACCATTGAGTCATCTTGCTTCACCTCCCTACTCATCTGCCCTGTGACTGTGCTCGATGACTCTTTCTTCGTCGTCTCATTTTAGCAAACTTCCAACCCAGACTTTTTCATCGTCATTCTCATTTGACAACCTTGTTTTGCATCTCACTGAGGAAGCAGAAGTGCTTGAAAGGAAATTAATACTTGGTCCCACTCTGGCATCTGCCAATCTTCTGGAAACTATACCCATGTAATCTGTCCTTCCTTAATTTGCAGGAATAAAATCTTTGTGTTTCTCTGTAAGAACAATCTCAATGCTTGTGTTCCAGCAATTTCTGCCCTCTCTTCCATTTTTTTCATTTATTTTTTTATCAGCATGCATGCTTGCTGTAATTTTCCATATCTGATACATATTTCCTGACCTTACATTTCTTTCCAGCTTCTGCTCCATTTTTCTGATCCTCTTTCCAGCAAAACTCCTTGAAAGGGGTGTTACTGGCTCACTCCCACGGTCTCTTAAACATACTCAAAGAAGTTTTTACTCCCAGCACCTCTCTAAAACCACTTGTCAAAAATCACCAATTGCCTTGCTCAGTGGGGCTCAGTTGGTTGAAGCATTGCCCAGTAAATTGAAGGTCACAGATTCCATTCCCAGTCAGGCACACACCTAGGATGCTGGTTCAATCCCTGGTTGGGGCACATACGAGAAGCAACCAATCAGTGTTTCTCTTTCTTATTGATATTTCTCTCTCTCTTTCCTCCTCCCTTCTCTGCTATCTAAAATCAGTAAGTATGTCCTTGGGCGAGGATGAAAAAAATCACCAATGACCTCCATGTGGCTGAATCCAATGGTCACATCTTAGTTCTCCTCTTTTTTTTTTTTTAAATACATTTTTTAATTTATTTATTTTATTGATTATGCCATTACAGTTGTTCTATTCCCCCCTTCATTCCCCTCCATCCTACCCTCCTGTCCCCACCATTACCTCCCCCCTTTAGTTTATGACCATCTTGACCTCAGATACCACTCTTGGATCCTGGGTTTTCCTCTTTGAAACTAGATTCTTCTCCATCTCCTTTGCTACTTCTCTCATCTCCCCGCCTTAGTCCTTGGATGTTTTCCCTTCTCTATTTACTCGCACTCCAGAGGGAGCTCATCCAGACTCTTGCTTTTTAAAAACTGTTGATTTCTAAATTTATATCTCCAGCCAAGGCCAATAGGAACTCATCTATCTGGCTGCTCTCTCTATCATTCCATTTGGATGGCGAATTGGCATCCCAAACTTAATATATATTGTCTGCAATCTAACAGCCAATTCTTCTCTCTGTCTCAACCTGTTTCTCCTTGTCTTCTCCATCTCAGTGAAGAATAACTCCATCTTTCCAATTGTTTATGCCAAAATCTTGGATTGGTCTATCACTCTTGGCTTTTTCTCCTATCCTCCTCTATCATTTGGCTCTACCGTATGTGTGTGTGTGTGTATATATATATATAATTTTGTATATACATATGATAAAAATATATATTTCATGTATATATATGAAAAATCATATATATATATGATTGTAGATATATACATATATTCACACACACAGAATTCTGATTATTTCTAACTAGTTCTACTGCTATCTTACTCATGCAACAACCATAATTTTTTTCTCATGGCCTCCCAATCCCCTGTCTCTGAGCACCACCAGTAAGTTCTCTAACAATCATGATTGCTCACCCAGATTATTGCAGTAGCCTCCTAACTGATCTCTTTCCTATGCTTTCACACGAATAGCCACTTGCAGTCCAGTGGTCAAAAATGATCCTTTGAAAACATGTCAGATTACAATATCTTCCAGTGGCTTCTTCCTGCACCCATCACTTTCCCTTTCTTCCTTATCATGTCTTATTTTCCCCTAGTTTATATTTTCTGTTGTTTATTTGTTTACTGCCTATCTTCCAAGCAATAAACTTGGAATTGTGGACTCCAGGCCATTAGGGGTCTTGTGTGTTCTAGGGGGCAGCATAAAGCAAGTGCTTACTACGTCTTTGTTCAACTAATTAATGTGAGATCATCCTTTCTCTGAGTTCCCTGATTTTTGGCTTAGAAAATACTCTTGTTTTATTAAAATTCTACAAACAGTGCTCACCAAGAAACCCCAGATTACTTTTCCCTTCACATTTAGCTACTCCCAGTTCATTACTGGATTAGGTGATTTACCTTGCATGTCATTTCCCAAATGCTTTTCCACTTGGATTTTTTTTTAAAGCAAGAAAACAAACACAAAAGCAAGTAGAAAATCCTCACAATGAATATTTTTGGATGAGGTAAATATTGAGCCATATTAGTGGAGTGGTAATGGGTTCTGGTGAGGTTTGAAATAGCTGGGGATTTGAACAGGCTGGAGAGACCTGGAGAGTTTGCTGCAGACACCTAGAGTACCAGAGTGGAGGGTGGCAGGAGCAGACAGATTTGCAGAAGTTGGACTTCATCCAGAGTGGGTTTTCAGCATTCTCCGCAGGCATTCCAACTGATTTAAAATGTTGCAATTAGCACTAAAACCCATTATTTATCTATTTGAGCATTTTCATTGGAATGCTACGCACTCATTAAAATGCATACTTTGTGTAAAGCTCACGCTGTACTGCCCCTTGGCCTGAGGATCTGGCCCTCTGACCCCCGTGCTGGGCAGGGGTCCCTTCCTCTTGTGGCCGTTGGAGAGGTGGCAGCCTCAGCCCAGATTACAGGTGGTGGCTGAGAACCACGCACTTCAACCTTCGGAGGCGACCTTGACTAGGCTGCTCACAGGTCTCTCTCTCTGTGCTCCATAAATTACAGGTAATTACGCAGAGAGAGGAGATCAGTTCATTCCCTTGAGTTATCTATGAAGTGCAACTGATTTCACTTAAGGCTGAGCAGCAGTCAAGTATATTAATATCAGCTTAATTTGTGGTAATGAGGTAGCAATAAAGAATTATCCCTGGAATATTTTATTCCCATGATTATCTAAGTGTTTAAAATACAAAAGTGCTTTCTTTGGTCATAGTATAAAATGTCCCATTCTCCCCCATCAGGATCTTAGTGTAATTAGCGTCTGGCAGACACCAGTGCTCAGTCATTTAGCCTGTCTCTTGGATGCATTTTTATTAGCCAAACCACCAAGTGACCTTATTTATTATTCTAGATAGAAACATTTTGATCTCATTAACATGGATAATCTTCTCCAAACTTATGGAGTCATACTGTAGCCAAAGCTCCCTTTATGACAATTAAGATATACTGTTTTTCTCTTCTGATGCCGTGCCATACAATTACAATACCATTCAGATCAGTAAATTTATTAGTATATTAATGCACTAATTGGATTACAAACACATCCTCTTATTTCTGAAATGTTTATGATTTAATTGACTTGTTACACTAATTTTCATCTCCCTGTGCAATTAAAACTCGTAGTTAATTGAACATATTTACACATGGAATACAGATACTGCATCCCCTTGTACCAAGGAAACATGTCTAAAGGTCTCCTCAGAGGGTTAGGCTTTTGGCTTTATTCTTTGGGTACCTAAAACTGCTACCAGAGATCATAATGATCATGTAATATTTATTTGGTGAAATGTGTAGGAATTAGTTGCAGTAACTTTTAGGACAAATAAATATTCCGTTAGTCTGTAATCATTCATTCATTCATGCACATTATATGTGGAAGAACTATGGCTTAAAAATGTATTCCTTTTTTCCCTCCCTGATTTGGGTAGGGGCTCTTAACTGCAGTGGCCAGGTCCCGTATTGTGGGGATGAAGGACACAGTGGCATGGATTAGGTTGCTGTTATTCTGTGCTGCTGTTCCCAAGTCTGGACTGCTTTCTGATTTAAAGTTTTTAAAAGGGGACCAAGAGACACACATGCACATTTATGCAAAGTAATTTCAAGTGCATTGTAAGGCGCAATGGTAACACTTTATGTCCTGGAGTAAAAATGATGACTTGGGCTCAAAAAACATGTTGTTTTGGGAAACACTAACTGCAAGGTAAACAGAATTGTTTCTGGTGATTTTGAGAACTTTAGCACTGTAATTTTCCACTTGCAGCTTTACATTTTCTTTTTGCCAGTAGTGTTGTTGTGAAATATAACTCGAATGCAGTAAAGCACACAAAACAAAGACGGTACCCGTGTAACCACTCCTCAGGTCAAGGAATCGATCACCATTCGCATTGCATGAAACGCGCCCCCACACCCCGTCTTCCTGTTTCTTACGCTGCCTCGCAAAGGTTATCACCAGCCTGACTTCTATGGGAATTACTTCCTGCTTTTCCCGTTAAGTTTACACCTAAGTGTGCATTCCTACGTGCTGGAGGATGGATTTTACTTTTCTGTTTTCCAACTTTCTATGGGCCGTCACATACCGTATATTCTTTTGTGTCAGATAATTTAGCAGAATAATATGTCCGTGAGTATCTGCTCAATATCCAAGTTGTGTGGGTAGCTGCACTTCACTTGTTTTAATTGTTGTGTAATATTGCATTCTGTGAACACAGCGTAAATGAGGAATTTGGTCCCTTGCTGATGAACATTCTGGTGTGCCCAGGTTATAGCTATGACGGCTGATGCTGCCCTTCGATGAAGGCTTTGGAGGGATGCTGCTAAGTCAAAGTTGTACAACTGACTCCTTAAAAGTTGCTTCTGAGGATTCCTATCATTCTCCATCTTTGTTAACCTTTATATTGTCAATCTGTTTACCTGGCGTAGTGGTATCTAAGTTCTGATTTTCACTTGCATTTTCCTGATGGCTAATGAGGTCCAAAAACTTCTTCATATATATGTTGATCGTTTAGGTATATATTCAGTTTTTCAGTGTTTTTATTTACTAAAGAAAGTCTCTTTTCAGCTGTTCTGGATGAAGGCCTTCAGATCCCTCTTCCCTTGTCCCATGCTATACCCGACCCTACCGGCTCATATTCTGAGGTCTCCATACCCACAGTGCATTTCACCCATAGCTGCACAGATTTAAAGTTTGTGCATATATAAAGTTTGTACATATGTACTACTGTGCATATCTGTAGCATCTATCAGAGTTTTCTCCTATGCATGGTAGGCATGTAACCATGTAAGTGCAGCTTCCTTGCGAACAGTCCGTTCCTAACAATGAAGGTGTTCTCTGAGACATAATATATTTCCTCTAACTTCTCTTCAGTTCCTTTGGGCTCCTCACTAGTGGAGTCATTATCCTCCATGTTTCAGCTAACACTCCGTTTGAGGTGCTCTAGGCCTTTTCTATCATGATCTCCAAATTTCTTCCGTTCTCTTTCCATTTCCCAATTACAAAGCTACTTGCACATTTCTACATGTTTGTTACAGCATCACCTGCTCCCCCCCATTCCAGGTACTGATGTCTGCATTAAGTTTTTATTTGCCTTTGTAACAGATTACCACAACCTTGGCGGGTTAAAAAAAACAATTTGTTTTATTAGGGTTTGGAAGGTCAGAAATCTTAGAAGGATCTTGCTTGGGAAAATCAAGGCTTTGGAAGGGCTGCACTGTTTTCTGGAGACCCTAGGGAGAATCTGTTTTTTGTTTCCTTTTCTAGCTTCTGTGGGCTGCCCACCTTCCAAAGCTCATGGCCCTTCCTTTCTCACATCACATTCCCCTGACATTCAGTTTTCTGACTTTCATTGATAAGGTCCCTTGGGATTACAGCGAGCTATTTCAGGTAACCCAGGATAATCCATCCCAAGGGACTCCATCTCTAGGTCCCTTGACTGGCCACCTTAATTCCATCTACAACATTAATAGCCTTGACATGTAAAATAACATAGTCCCAAGTTCTAGTGATTAGGATATAGCCATCTTCGAGGTTATATTATTATGTCTATCGTGATTGTCACATGAGGAAATGGTTAGAAGAACATCAGGAATCACATATGCATACTAGTTTATGAAATTTTTATCCTGCATAAACTCATGTCCTTGAACTTATTTATATGTTTGCTTTCCAAGCAGAGAATTGACCTCAATATCCTAACACATTGTAGATTAAAAAATTCACAGAAAAAAAATATTCACGGGAGAAAAACTGAGAGCAAAATTGTGCTCCAAATAGATCATTTCAAATTTGAAGTTGGCGTAGTTGGTTTGGGGAGTCCCTTTTACCCTCAGGCAGATCGTGCCACTCGAAACAAATCTGTTTCATGCAGACATATTTATCATTTTCACCACTTCATTCAATTTGCGTTATAAGAAATTCATTTGGGGATGCTGGAGAATGCTTTTCAAATGCATGCTGTTGATTAAACAGGGCAGAGAAGTTGTGGACCAGAATTGGTAAAGAGTTATAGAGGGAGAAGGCAGTGGGAATCGGGGTGAGTAATGGTGTCTACCCATGCCTTGAAAAATCCTCCCTAAATTACACTTGCGAGTGGATGGGAGAGCACAGTCCCTTGAAGCCACCATCAATCCTCTGCTCAGGTTGCCACTGTCTTTAATATATCAGCGAACCTCCCTTCTAGCACTTTCATTCTTCTGCTGCTGAAGAGATGAGAGCTGTAGTCTTCACCGTGAGAGAAGGACGTGAGGGCCATTGATTCCAGAGTGACATCAAAGGACAGACTAGCCTCCGATTCTCAGGACAATTGACTCAACTTCCTGGGGTGAAGGTGTCCTCAATATAAGGTGTTTAACAATTGAGTTGAGTTGAAAATTCGGCTGATTCTTTTATAACGTAAGGGAAAGAGTTCACTAATGAATAACGTAATCATCTGCCTTTATTAGTTCTTAGATCATATTCTGATGCTTTTAGCTGTTGTTTGGGAGTTGTTTTTAATAGAAACATTCACACCATAGTCCTTTAGAAGCAATACAAATAGTCGTTAGAGTACACTATTTGGGTATTATACAGACGTGGATTCCAATACCAGTTCTGCCACTCGAGTGTTGCATGACCTTAGGCAAATGAATACATTACTTTATCTGTAATATGGGAATAACCATGTTAAACACATTGGGTGCGTATTATGCTTGATTGTGGGATAATATATGTAAAGCATTTAGTGAAGTGCCCCTGGACTTTCTTGATGTCATCATCATCATCATCTTCCACCAGGGTTGTTGTTCTTCTTCTTCTTATTTTAAGAGAGAGGGGAAGGGAAGGAGAAAGAGAGGAATAGAAATATCAGTGTAAAAGAGAAACATCATCAGTTGCCTCTTGTGTACACCCCAACCAGGGACCAAGCTCTCAACCCAGGCATGTTCCTTGACTGGGAATCGAACTGATGACCTTTTACTTTGCAGGATGATGCCCAACCAACTGAGCCACACCCATTAGACTTCCACTGGGGCTTTTAAATTCTATCAGGAGCCACAAAATTAATGTAACTGTTGGAAGCTCAGTCAAACAGATGGTATGTGAAGGAACTGTAACACCTTGGTGAGCAAAGGAATTTAAGTTAAAAACTGCTGAAGATAGTTGGTAGGACAATCTTGACCTTCAGGCTGACAGTTTACTGCTCCCTTCAGGAATCTTCCTTCACCGAGGACCACACATAGTGGAGTCTTTGCATTTAGACATTCCAGGAAATCAGAGGCTGGTTCTAGTGCTACCCTGGCTATGTGAACCACTATTAGTTACAGCTGACCCTAAATTATAATGTAAACAATGTGTGTGCACGTCACATTGATGCTGTGAGAATTAGAGGTGGTATCTGTAAAATATGATCACTTTGTAAGCTATATAAATGTCTAATCACTGAGTGTCATTTGTAGGGTACACTTGAAAACTAATATAATATTGTATGTCAACTATAACTGAAAAATTTAAACAATAAAATGTTAAAAATATCTAGCAAAAGGTTAGAAACTGTGGGTACATAATGCATGATAGGAATATATTCTCTTGAAAACAAACTTGGAACCATTTCTCACTTTCTAGTATACCCATTATAGTTATTTTAGCGTTTCTAGAATTGCCTATCTCTGTCCTCTCAATGGCGAGAATGAGTCTCATTTTACTCTTACTATATCACAAAACCCCAGATACTCAGCCATATTCAACTTTAATAGGGAACAGGGGAAAAGAGAGAGATTCTATTGTCCAATTACATAAATAAAAAAAATCTATTCATGCTATGCTGAGAATAAAAACCTTAGAATGCATTCTCATAGAAGCGACTTTACAGATTATGGTCAGATTCTGTCTCACTGTATTCACACTTTTCTATGGATGCAATATGTTTTTGTGGAGACTCATAGGACTATAAACATTGTAACATAGTTTTTAGGAGAAAATGCTCCAATGAGCAGCTTATAATGGAGATTCAATGGAGAGTGCTTGAAAGCATAGGTTCAGGAGTTAGAGAGCCCTTCATTGGAATCCTGGGTTTACCACTTCCTAGCTGAGTGGTTGGGTGGCTTTCTTAACCCATCTGTACTTTAGTTTCTCCATCCACAAAAAAGAATGTCACAAGTGCATCCCTTAGATGGTGTTGGGTGGAATAACTGAGATAACGTATGTCATACACTTAATACGTACATATAGTAAGGCATCAGGTGTTAGCTGTTAAATATCACCACTGTGATTATAGGTGATGTTTGAAAACTCTTTTTAGAGTTAGCCAGTGTTTATGTTTATACTTTTGGAAATGACAAGGCAATTGGGAGAGGCCAAGTCAGACACAAAAACACAATTTCCTAAATGTATATGTTAGTTTGCACATTGACCCAGCAGCAGAGAAGCTTACAATGCAAGTATTTGATGGCCTATATTTAATTATGGTTCACAACTTTAACCCTGAGTGATGCCAAAAGCAGATATGTAGGAGAGAGATCTCAAATGAAAATATCATAGTAATCTTAGAAAAGTAGAACATGTTTTGTTCTCTTGTTATAGTGGCGTTTATATTAAGGTAAATATATTTTTGGGGCTAATGTAGTGTGGCTTTTCCATAATACTTTAAACAAAATATATGTACAAAATATAACACTTTCTACTATATTGTAATTGATTTCTCCTATATATTTACATGCAGAGACACAGGATTGTGTTTTCTCAGCCCTTGTATCTTTTAGTAAATGAAATAACATGGACATAATCTCAAGTCAAAGAGCAAGGGTGAAGATAACTCAGCAGTTTGTGTCTGTGGCATTTTCTATTACTTTTCCTGGGAGGCACCAAAGCGTGGCTTTTGTTGATTCACAGTAGGAAATAAAAGTTAAAGAAGTTGACTGTGTAATCCATCTTTCCATATACAAATTAAATATGTCTCTCAATGTTTACATAGTGCTTATTGCAGAATATAGAGGAATATGCCTTGGCACTTCAGCTAAGCCATCTTTCACTTGATATTTAGCAAGATGTTAGACTGATATTATGGGCTAAAAACAGTGATAACAACCAGATAACCTGCCGTGCACACCCAGTTGTATTCTAAAGTTACAAAATAAATGTAATATGTACAGGAGAGGTGCTATAGAAATTGTATTAACAATATTTCCTTATTTTCTGTATTTATTTTTCTTCAACATCTGAAATATTTTTTAATATAAAAATATGAGAGGTTTTCTTCCCTAGTTGTTAAAGTTATATAGATACACGTTAGATGGTTTGGGAAATAAGAGAACTATCTATAGTCCCATTGTGTGGAAAGAGTTCACAATAGAAATTTGGGTGTGTTTCTTCCTAGTCTCTGTGTATTAATTAATGTTTATGTGTATTTTATGTGTATATAGTATATCAAGCATGCATGTCCCCTATTGTTGGATGTTTAAGTAGTTTTTGTTTTTCGGATGGCCTGTCATGTGTCACCTAATCTTTGATAACACATACATCTATCTACATAAATTTTTCTCATATTTCTGTGGGATAAGACCATTTCTTTAGAATGAATTTATGCCATTGAGTTGTTGGACCAGAAGATATGAATATTTGATGGGTGTTGATACATATTAATCTGGAAAATTTGCATCAAATCACATATACACTTGTAACGTCTTGTTTCACCCAAAGTAGCATTGAATATGATTACTTGTTAATCTTTGCTATTTTGATGGGAAGTTGAAATTCTTTTAATTTTATTTTTTAACTACAGTTTTTACTAAATACTTATATTCTGTATTAATGTGTTGTTAGGGAGTAAGGGAGTGTGGAGGGGAAAAGACTGCCCTTTTTCTAGAGGGGTAGCACCTGCTCACCTGTGAGTATGGCTTTGACATGCACACCAACCCATCCTGAGTCCATGCCCACTCTGCCTCCTTCTATCTGGCTCCTGATGTCTGGGGCACAGTCCTCTTGCTCTACATCACACAAGACCAGATGCTGGAAAACCAGAGATCAGCTCCGTGGCCCAGAGCTCCCTGAAGTCATTCAGGCCACCCAATCCCAAGCCTGTTGCATCGCTTGCTCTGCCTGGCCCAGTCCTTCTCATGAAACCCACAGTGAAGGCTTTGCCCACCTTGCCGCTCACTCCTTGCCCTCCTCACTAACCCTGCTGCTTGTCTGGGTGGCCCTGGCCATGGCGTGTGTGTCCCCTCCCCATGGGGACTGTGAACAACTAAGTCTCTTTTCAGTGGCAATCCTCTCCTCATCTGTTGGCCTCACCATCTCTGAATAAAAGCAAAATACCACGTTGACTTTCAGATGTAAAGGCAAGACATTTGTGTAATTCAGATTAGCTTTGGTGTCTACAGAATGACAGAAGAAAGCATCCCCCCTGCCCCAGAGGTGGTTGGGAGAAAAAGCTAATGAAAAGAGTATCTTTTTCTCTTATTTCATCCATTCTTTTGTTTCCTCTCCCAACCATTTATTATTATCTTTATATGTTTGGTGTGACTTTCAGCATGGAGATGCAGCTTTAGGGCAAAGCCCTCCAGAAGTGTAATCCAGTGAGTTAACCCAGAGAACTGAGCACATGGACAAAGGCATGTCAGAGAGGGCGGAGCAAGACGCCAGGGTGAAAATAATGAGGGCATGTTTCCAAGGGGAAGTTACAGCTCCTTTGAGATTTCCTGTGCCTTATCTCTTTTTTAAAAGTGAAGTTTATGGGGGGTAAAATTTCTATACAATAGCATCCACCTTTTGAAAGTGTTCAGTGCCATGATATTCCTCGAGTGTATACAGTTGCATAACCCTTATCACAGTCAAAGTATAACATTTCATAAGCACACCATGGTTCTCTTTTGCTTCTTTGCAAGCAAACTTTGACTCTGACTCCTAGTCTCTGGAAATCCTTTACTGATCTGTGTTCTGGTCCAGTAGTTTTGCCTTTTTCAGAACGTCACGGGAAAGAATTTATGCCTACGTGTATGTGTGTATTGCCTACGCCCTCTTGTCTGTTTCTCGCTTTACGTGTCTGTCCAGTCCCATGCTGTCTTGATGACTGCTGTATTCTAAGATATCTTCAAATCCAGGGTTGTGAGTTTTCCAACTCTGTTCTTCATTTTTAAAAATAATTTGGGTTTTTAAAATTTCCTTAGTCTTTGTATATTAATTTTAGAATTATCTCCCCGGTTTCTACAAAGAATCTGTCCATATTTTGATTGGCTTGCAGTGAATCTATAGGCCAACTTTGAAACATTGAGATCTTACTGATAGTGAGTTTTCTAAAGCATGAGGGTAATCCTTTGTCTTTTTTTAGTTCTTTAAATTTCTTTCTCAGCAATACTTTGTAGATTCTGGTGTATTGCTCTTGCACATAATCTATGTAGTTTACCCCTAGGTGTCTTCTGCTTTTATGCTATTATATAGATAGTATTTCTTTAATTCCAAGTCGTGCTGTGGAGTGAGATGCATGAGGCCAGCAGTTGGAGAAACCAGTGGGTGAAATGGGCAATTACTGATTTAAATCTATATTGAATGTGTGCTCAAAAGAGGCTGAGAATATCGAAAGTGTTCTGAACATTATTGCTATAGTGATATTGGTACTTTTATTATATGGACAAATAAATATACAAAGATGTATGTCACTGGTGATACATTTCATTTTGGAATCAATTCTTTTGGGTGCAATGAGCTTAAAAACTGGAAGTACATACTTAAAAAATTAAGTACTTAACTTCTTATTTTCAAGAAGGTGGATATAGAACACTTAGCTTAAGCGAAGTGTTTGTTGACAATTTCGCCTTGCTATGGGACCACAGTGATATCAGTGACTATAAAAGAAGATAAAAAAGATGAACAGTGAAAGGACAGCAAACTCACAGTTATTAAGAACCACACCTAAAACAAAAGCAAACTAAGAGGACAGCTAGATCAGGAGCAGAACCATAGAAATGAAGATCACATGGAGGGTTAGCAACAAGGGAGTGGAAGAAGGAGAAGAGGGGAGAAGGTACAGAAAATAAGTAGCATAGACAGTCAGTAGAAAATAGATAGGGGGGAGGGTAAGAATAGTATGGGAAATATAGAATCTAAAGAACTTGAAACACGTGGTCATAAACAAAGGGGGGATGGTGGGGGAGGGGTGTGCAGGGTGGAGGGGAATGAAGAGGGGAAATAGAACAACTGTAATGGCATAATCAATAAAATATATTTAAAAAAAGAAAAATATGCTGAGGAAGCATCAGAATTTACTCCAAACCTTAATAATTATATTACGAAAAATGTGCCTGAAAACTGTGATTAAATACGCAGCTGCAGATGGTATGTTTATATATCACTTTGTGAACTATCATTCATCATTTAGATAAAATGCTTGTTTAAAATAGCTTTTATCCCATTTTTATTCCAGACTTTCTTGTGCCTGTATGAAAACTTAAGCAGTAGTTGTGAATGTCTTGGCTGCCTTAACAGAGGACAATATCTACTAATTAAATGATGGCAGGTTTGCATCAGGATGTTCAAATCCTTCAAACAGAAAACTAGTTAATTTCAAGAATGAATCAATTTTTTCCCATCCAATTATGATATCAAAGTTAAGGCTTTGGATGTACCTTCTGCCAAAGCTGGAATATCTAATATTGTCACGAAAGCTTTCATAAAACTTAGTTAATAAGTTCACCATTCAAATTAAAATATCTTGGTCTGGCTGTTACTAAAATGGTGGAACATATTATCACAGGAAAAACAATGTTTTTTAAAGGACTTTATTTATTTTTAGACAGACAGGAAGAGAGGGAGAAAGAGAGTGAGAGAAACAGCAATGTGTCGTTGCCTCTTGCCCACCCCTCACTGAGGAACCCAGCCTGCAACCCAGGCATGTGCCCTGACTGGGAACTGAACCCATGACCCTTTGCTTCTCAGGCTCATGATCAATCCACTGAGCTACACCAGCTGGAGCAGGAAAATAATATTATTATTAAATTAAGAAAACATGTGGTAATGTGCCTGGTATTCATCATGGCGAGCACATAATTCGTCCTTGTTTCTACTCCATCAAAGGTATCAGAAGCAAAAATGCTCAGCTTTATAGTTTTAAACTTGTACCCAATTTAGAGTAACCGAACTCCAAACTTTTTATGTGAGAAGTTCCTGTGAATGAGAAGTTCCTGTGAATAAGAATTAAAAACAAATTTAGCTGGCGGATGTGCTTTCCATTTTTGCTGCCCACTATCAGTCAACTGTTAGGAATGTTTTAGGCTCTCGGAACTCCTGAAGTAAATTGAATTTCTCTCCCATGATGCTGAGGTTTTAAAAAAATTTGATAACAAGTCATTGAAATTTTTTATTATATTTTATTCAAAATCAGCTGGAAATATTTAATCAATATATTTATGAATGGAACACAAGAAACATCAGCTCTGAACACTTTTTAGTGATTTGCAATTGTTCAAAACAAACCCCGTGAACAGGAAACTGTTGCAATGAATCTCTCCCAAAGCAAGGATGTTCAGAACAAATTAAATATTATTCCTCGAGTGTATACAAGATCTTAATGTGAAATTCTGTGATTGCACGTTGCAGTATTTCAAAGTGTGGGGAAAATCTTTTGATGGAGCTGCTATCTTTAATGGAATACATTTATCCTCTGTACTGGAAATGGTTGATTTGAGTAATTCTGTAAGTTTTTAGTATTTTATATTTTGTGAAAGATGTCAATAATGCATAAACATAGAGAAGGCGCTTAAAAATTTTTATTATGTAAACATTTTATAAAGAATGAGTCATAATGGAGGCAAAAAGTCAGTACTTATAAATATAGTGGGCTGAGAAGTATATACAAAGTTCAACAAGAAAACAGTAGAAGCAAGAATATTCTCCATTTAGCAGGGTTTGTTCTGCTTACCTTGGAACCTAAATAGAGAGTACTTTCTTAGTTAAATACATTATACAGAGAAAAGTCAATCGAAAGGGTCAATGATTTCAATTTTATTAACTCTAAAATGCCCATCTGAAAAGTTACAAGCAACTTTATGAATAAATTAATGAGATTATTTTGGAAGAATACATACTTCAGCACAATACCTGTGACTCCATAGGAAAGACACCTGGGTAAGAATGATTATTGTTCTTATGCTGTTTTTCAAGGTAAAATGAATAGAAACAAATATGCTTAAAAGAACGTGTATATGTATTTTGATTTTTAGGGAGAATTTTATTCTTTTTTTGAAAATAAGTTTTGAATATAATTCTTTTATAAATCTAACAATATAGTGAAACAAATTTGTTGGTCAGTAAATATATATTTCAGAAAGTATATATTTTAATTATTTTAGCTTTGCTTTTACTTCCCAAATTTTCCCAATTTGAACGATAAATTATATGGTCAGTCAGCTCATTCTGTCATTATTATGGCTATTTGTATTATGTAGGGCAGGGAGCAGCAAACTGATTTGTTTGACAAATTGGCCACTGCTTGTTTTTGTGAGTAAGGTGTAGGGGACCGGTTTGTCTTGGCCTGGCAAATGTGACTCAGCTCTGTATGGAAAACCTACAGAAGCGCAGTGGTGGGCAAGAGCCAGACCTTCAAACCGAGTTTTCCCGTGGGAATCAGGCCTAGAAAATACTTACAGACTGTATGGCTTGCTCTTGCTAAAACTCCCTCACCCTGGTCTAAAGCAACAAATGTATATCGTCTATCCTCAAGGTAACTCCCAAAGCCTGTGTGAGCTCTCCCAAGGACAGAGCTAATCAGCTCATTGCCATCCCCCTCTGCATGCTATTTTTATTTCCTTGATTGTACCTAGAATGTAGACAATAATGTTCCGTGTGATAGATAATAAATCCTTCTCTGATGTAAGACCCCAGGAAAACAATAAAAGCCTGTTTAGGCAAGGGTCTAGGCGCTCCCGTCTTGAGGGAGTGGCCGAGGCACCAGAGGCACTCTCCCCTTGAGAGAGCAGTCGTGCCTGTTCCCTTTTTCCACACAGGGTTGTTGTCGCCTGTGCATTGATTCTCGTCATAAACCACAACAGGTGGACTCTGCTGGACAGGGTCTGCAACAATAAGGTTTTATTGGAATCCAGCCACAACCATTTATTTACGTATTGTTCGTGGGTACTTTCACACGACTATAGCAGAGTTTGCCGTTGTACTTAAGACCAATAGCCTGCAAAGGTAAAAATATTTACTATTTTGGTATTTACAGAAAAATTTTGTTAACCCTGATATAGGGAAATTTTATTTTAAAAGTTTCTAAGGAGAGTTCAGTCAATGAAATGGTAACTTCTATCTCCTAGATTTAAGAGAGCTTGGGACCGGGTAAGGTGGGTCTTGGGGATGGTATTCCATACTTAGTATTTAGCTATACAGTTTCACAAGCCAATAAAAAAAGTCCACAGCTTCTCTCTCATTTTGTTTTATTTTTTCTCAGTGAATATGGGCTTCACATCAAATTTAGGAGAAATGATAGTGTGTATGGATTAGATGAAAATCATCTAGTGAAAAGTTATGATTAATTTTAATGAGTAGGCTATATAAAATGCATATAATGAAGCATATTTTATTATTTGATTTGAACCCTAAATTTATATTGGTTTGTAATTTTTAAAGTATACTTCATTGATTATGCTATTATAGTTGTCTCAATTTTTTTCTTCCCTGTATCCCTCTCAGCCCTGCATCCTCCCCCTCCAGTATTCCCATCCACCACTTAGTTCATGTCCATGGGCTGTACATATACATTCTTTGGCTTCTCCATTTCCTATACTGTTCTTAACCTTCCCCTTTTTTGTGCCTACCAATTATGCTTCTTATTCCCTGTACCTTTTCCCCCATTCTCTCCTCCCTCTCTCTGCTGATAGCACTTCATGGGATCTCCATTTCTGTGATTCTTTTTCCATTCTAGTTCTTTGCTTAGTTTTTGTTTTTGTTTTTCAGGTACAGTTGTTGCTCTTGTGGGGTGGTGTTATGACTCACACAAATTCTAGCAAGTGTGACAAGTCCCAAGCCGTGCTGAATGTTGAAGCATTTCTTTCTCATCAAAATACAACAAGTACAAGGTTGACGAGTTCTGAAGCCGATGAGCACCAAGGTATGGCTGTGTTATAAGCGTACATTTCTGTGAGCATGTGCTCATTGTCTACAACATTTAACTGTGCATATTACACAGTATGCTGCTCTGTTCAATTAATATGCTGTGGCCAGTTTTTCATAAAATAAATCCTACAGCCTAGTTTTAATTTTTTATATTTTCCCATTATATGTACAAACTACAGTTTATTGAACCCCTTTTTTAATTTGAGGAACTTCAGTTGCTTCAGTTACTTATTATTATAAATGTGCTATAACAACTATGTTGTGGTTGCAGTTTGCATGTTTTCCAAATTCATTTCCTCTGCCATTCCTAGAATTGGCGATTATGGGATGAAGGGTATCCATATATGAATACTTCACCCATTTTCTATCGCCAAGTAGTATTCCACGGTGTGGCCAAACTATATGTTGTTTATTCACTGGTTCATGGACATTTGGGTTCTTCCTGATACTTGCTTATTATCATCAAGGCTGCTATAAACATTCTTGTTCAAGTTTTTGTGTACGCATGTGTTTTCATTTCCCTTGAGTGGATACTAAGGCATGGACATGCTGGGTCATCAGGTAGATTTACATTTTACTTATCCTAAACTGTCAACAGTCCTTCAAAATGGTTATAATATTCACATTCCCATCTAGGAAGAATGTGACTGCCATCTGTCATATTTGAAGTATCTCATGGTGGTTTTTAATGTACTTTTTCTTGATCACTCATAGTGTTGAGTAGATATACCTGTGTCTTGGCCAGTTAATTATACAGGGGTGGGCAAAAGTAGGTTAATAATAATACATAATACAATAATTAATAAATAAACAATAGTCCAAGAAGAAACTCACACCTGCAATCCGGCTTTTGTCCATCTCTGTGTTATGGTGCCCAGTGTCTGTTTAATTCTTTTATCTATTTTTTCGACTTGGGAATTTGTGGGACATTTTTATTGGCAATTTGTAGGAGGTTTTTATTCCGAGTACAAGTTCTTTGTCAGATATATGTGCTGCAAATATCTTTCCCAGTCTGTGGCTTGTTCATTTTCAGTATTACTTGATAGGCAGACATTCTGCTGAAGTCCAGTTTGTCATTTCTCTTCTGGTAGCATTTGTGTCCTGTGTCCTTTCCAAGCCTATGCCATGACCAGAGAAATATCTTCTATATATATTTCTAGAAACTTTATGTTTCCGCTTTTGGTTCTATGCTCCATCAAGTTTTTCAATACGGATGGATAAAGGAGTTGACTGCAGAAATTTCTGTTCAGCTTTTCAGTTACTTAGCCTGTCGACTGAGGTGATTATCAAATGCTGATCCTGATGATTGGATAAGAGACATTGAATGTTGGTCTCAGAATAAAAAAATTTTATCCGGATTTCTAGTTGTTCTCCAGAGGCTTTATCTAAAGCACGTTAGTCCAACAAGGGCAGAAAAGAAGTCATCCCCCTGGCTCACAGCATCAGACTCCGGCTTCAGATTGGGATCTCATATTAAATCATGTCCGGGAGCAGGGGAAGCTTTTCGAGTTAGTTACTTGGGCACAGTTCCTCTCATTCTGAAGAACTGAGAACTTAAGACACAGTGCCCTGCCTTTCTCTCCTCCCCGGCACACACACAGGCAAGGCACAGTGATGGGAAGTACAGACACTAGACACTCACATTCAGAAAGGTGGGATACCCTGGCTGTTGCGGCTCAGCGGATGGAGCACAGGCCTGCGAACCCAGTTCGATTCTGAGTCAGAGCACATGCCTGGGTTGTGGGCCAGGTCCCTGGTGGGGGGTGTGGGAGAGGCAACCATACATTGATGTTTCTCTCCCCTGCTTTCTTCCTCCCTTCCCCTTTCTCTAAAAATAAATAAATAAAATCTTAAAAAAGGAAAAAAAAAAACTAGTAATGGATGAACAGAGCTGCCTGGGAATAATTCTCCACGAGCCTTGGTTCTGCCCTCCAAGTTACTCTTTCTTTACCTAAAACATGGCCAGTATTGCAACTGAGACGCTATCTTAGCCTGTCCCCTTTCCATAGATTTTGAGGTTCTTGAGAGTCTGAGAAGCACGGCTGTCTCATTGGCAGGGTCTCTGAGGTATGCTCTCAGTGTTCTCAGAGGCCTTTCTGTGTGAGTGAGTGAGCCAGGCGCCGACTTGTGGCTCTCTCACTTCTTAAGAAGGGATGGTACAGCAGAAAGCTGGATTCCTCGGGGCTGTGTTTTCTTTGCAGTGCTCCGAATTTGATCTTGTTCCTTAGGCTATGTCTTTGAAGACATCAAATTGCTTGGAAAGAATGTCTGGAGGCCTTTATAGCTCCTCCAAATCCAATTCAGAAACGGAAGAGTTTATTCTCTGATCTATTGCTCTCCTCTTTCAGTTTATTACAGGCATCTAGAATAGGTCAGAATGGCCTCTCCAGCACTGTTTAGAAGTCTCCTTAGCTAGGTCATCGAATTCATGAAGTACAGGTACTTCCTTTCTGCCGTGCCACTGCAGAAAACAGCGTTGGCCAACTTTCTGTTCCTCCAGCCTCCCAAAATCGTTCCTCACTTACCATCGAGCCCTTTGGCAGGTACCTGGAGGCCCCTCATGCTTTCATCCATGGCTCGTTCCCCGTGTTACACCATGTTGCATGTTACACCTTTGGCTTTACCACTTCTGTTATCAGATCTTGTTGCTGTGTACCAAACTACCCCAAAACACAGGGGCTTAACCCACCAGCTACTTTATTATGTCTGAATCAGGCATTCAGGCAGGGCTTGACTGGGTTTTTCTTCTGATCAAGGGGGAACTGATGGAAGTCATGCCATGATAAGATGCTGGTACAATAAAAGGGCACCAATGGCTGGAGGCAGGTGTCACCATCATGCCCATATGTGGCTTCCCCGACATGGGTTTTTCAGAGCCATAAGATATTTCACAGGGAGGCCCAGGGCTCCATTGGTGAGGGTTCCATTGAACAAGGCAGAAGCTGCATGGGCTTTATGCTATTTGCAAAATCCTGAAAGTCACAGTCACATCTGCTGTGCTCTGCTGGTCAAGGCACTCATAAGCCTACACTGAGTGAAAAGATCTGGACCCTCACATGCAGTGGGAGGAGTATGAAAGAACTTGCTGCCATGGTCCAAACCTGCTCCAATAGGATCTCTCCTTTCTCTCTCTCTTTTTTTTTTTAGCTTATCTGCTTCTCTGAGTATGAGGTTTGAGGATGGTTCTGCTCTGGGCTCCATCATTTGCTCTTGGCACTTCCTTTGCAAACTGAAAATTCTACTCTCTCTCTTTTCCTTCCATCGTTAAGAAGTGTCGGAAAACATCCAGCATTTTATGGAACAGTTACAAAAAAATTTCCAGGAGCGATACAGATTTGTTCAATTGCATTTTTAAAAACTAATTTTAAGGAAATTTGAAGATGAAGAGTGGTGGAGGTTTTATGTATGGGCTTACATTTTTATATGGAACCTGAAGAATAAACAAAGTTTTAAACTATGTTTAGAAGTAAGAGGTAAATTAATTTTTAAAGACTTGTTGAACTTCAGGTACCTGAGGGATATTCACAGGAAGATCTATAATTGCTTTTTGGAATCACAAGCAGAATTATTTATTGAAGCTCAAACTTTAATATAGCACTAAGCTCAGCTAGTTTCTATACATGCAAAGGTGATCATTTCCTTTCTTGTAATCTTTTTCTTAGTTTAAAAAAATAAGTGAGCTTAGAGGAAAGGATATAGGGCTCCCAGTCTAGTTGAAAATAATTAAGTCAATATCTTAGGAATTGTTATTATAAGTGATGTAAGAATCTTAGGGTTTCTAGGAAACTGGAATATTTATTTGTTTTTAAAATTAATTGTTATTAAGGAAAAGATAGGGAGACCAAGTCATAGCAGGAGGGAGAAAATAAATGACAAATATGGAAATTGAACCTAGTCTTTGTTTGATTTTTTTTGTTTTTACTCATTCATTTGTTGATTCACGTGATCATCCAGTTATCAAATTTGTGCTCTTTCCTTACCATGTACGTGGCTTGGTTGTAGGCAGCAGGAACCACTAGTGACTGATTGAAGCAGGAAATGAATTTATCTGTAGAACCCTGTGCAGTTCTCAGCATCAAAGACCTGGGCTAATGACACACGGCCAATGACAACACAGACCACAGCCAGGCAGGGGCCAGGGTTCACGCAGAGTCTTTTTATGATGGCGATGGCCAGTCCTGAACTCCGGATGGTGCCGATGCCACCGGGAAGGGTACCTATTCCCTACAGCCAGTGGTGGGCATGCGGAAGGCAGGCAGGTGTTTCCTGCAGTCTTCAAGCTGCTCATCGTGAGTGAGCCCTTTATTCCAGCACTCTGCACTTCACAGGGAGAAGGGAAAGGGACCCCAGTCCTGAGGCCCCGATCAGATTAGGGAATGACACACGCTCGTGTGCAGTCTTCTTTGAATTACACCTGATGGCCTGTATCACAAGTTCATTACTCCCCCACTCAGCAAGTAGGTAGCACTATCCCATTTTGCAGAGGCAGAAACAGGCACGTGTGGAGGTTATTTTCCCAGGGCTACTGGTCTAACAAGTAGTTCAATCAGAAAGGGAATCCAGGATGTTTTAACTTGAAAGCAAAGTCTCTTTTCTCAATCTGGATTCCTATTGTTTAACTCCTGTTGTAGTGTTTTGTGGTCATGCATTTCCTTATTTCTTTGTTTATGGGATATATTCAGTGTGTGGGGACTTGACTCTCTGGGTGACAGGCACCGGTCAGCCTTCATCCACACCCGCACCTGCAGGGCACGCATTCCTGAACGGCGCCTCTCACATCACTCCGTCCCTGTTCCAAGGGACTGTCCGCTGGGTCTCCCGCTGCCCACTGACTCAGTCAGTTCCATTGGGTTTTGACAGACATTGCTCTATTAGTCAAACATACTTCAGACATTCTAATTTTACCTTTTTAAAAGGAAGGTGTGATATTGGGGCTTTTTCAGAACAGAAGTTGAAATGTTCCTTTCCCCGAGAAGAGGGTGGAGGGAGAAGAGTCAGAGGAACTCGGGGAAGAGACAGAGGGGCGGATGGCAGGTGTCAGGGTGCTTACGTCTATATTGGGAGGTGGACAGAGGGCATCGTTTCTGGTTCGTAATTCTGGGTTCTCATGAGGAAAGGTCAACTTTGTGTCGCCTCTACCTTTAACTTTCATGGACACAGCCATTTTGGAGGGTAGCGGTAGACTTCTGTTATAGTCACAGGTAAAAAGAAAAACTCCAGTGAATTCCAAATATCCGATTAGACCATGAAAACATCTCACTGAATTTTTCTTTAGACACTTTGGCTCTGCATCTGTTTGTGTAGGCTGTCAGTTCTATGCTGTTTCCATCGAAAGTGGTTCTGTTGGAGGAATCCTTTCCAGAGCTTCTAAAATTGCTGCTAACTTTTGTTTGAAGAGAGCATCCCTCAGAATCACACTTTTTTTTAGATGATTCAGGCATACCAGATGAACACTTCTATCTAATACTTATTTTTAAAAAGCAGATCCAGAGCATGAGTTAAATATACTGCAGGTCCTTGAATAATGTCATTTCATCATAACATTGAGGAGACTTAACGCTTATTTATATCAATTAGCCTGTGGGAAAATTGGTTTTGCTACATGTTGTGCTTAAAGTCCCAGAACCTATCAATGACCTTAAGTGAGGATTTATTCCGTGGAGAGAGAAGGGGAGAGGGTGGTAGGTGGAAAGAGAGAGAGAGACAGACAGACAGACAGAGGAGAATCGCAATACTTTTACATTGTAATTGAAGCATTGGTCAGTTACATTACAATTGGAGATTGGTTTAAAAAATCAAAAAGAACTGAAAAGTAGTTCACTCTTATTAGCTAAAAATCGCAGTATTTCAAAGAGAAAAACACCTAGCTCTGATAAATTACCTTAGGCACAAGACCCATGTTCTTTATTTCTACTTGATCTTCGGTGTTGGAAACCGTCATTTTCACGTGGGACATTTTCTTCAGCACTCAGTCTTAATGAATGGCTGGGGATTTCATCTGTGAGTCATTGAGCTGAAAGGAGGTAGACGACCCTATGTCCTAAAGTCTCATCATCGTTTCTGTAGAACCTTTCCAAGCAGTGTGATTCATGGATAACATAGCTTTGCTGATCACCAGAATTGCCAGTTGTGTTTTTTTTTCAACCCACTTCAAGTAAATAAACCCTTAAGAAATTATTCCGAGTCAAATTATTTTGAATGTGGACTGGGCGAGCTGAGGGAAAATCTGCAGCACTGTGTAATGTTTATTTTGCATCACACATTGTCAAGTGCTAGGAGAAGAGCAAATGCTTTAATTAAAAGGAACAATTTTCTTCAGAAACGCACTTGCTATGCTTGCTACCCGAATCTAATGTGTTGCATAGCCAAACTGGGGTTTTAATATAAGCTATCTTTTTAGACACCAACTGAATCAGCGGTAGTGTGACTATGTACGTATTTAGCGTAATTGACAGAAATGTTTAATTAAATATTGGGAAGGGTAATTCTCTGGCTTTCTCTATCAGATGAATGGAAGCCATGGGCTTCCGAGATTATTCTTGTATAATTAAATAAAAACACCGAAAGAACAGAAAAGCAAAAACTGCCAAAGTGTAAGATGGTTTTAAAACAGTTTTGCCTGTAAAAAACCCTGAATAAGAAATTGCACTTGTTTCTTTTAACCACCCACCTTGTCTCCTTTTCTTTTTTCCTCAATCACGAATCTGCAGGGTGAAGTGACTATTTGGGATAAGGATTAAAGAAAATGTGGACCTTCCATCAAAGATTAAAGGATTGTCTGATAAAAAACACAGATACTAAATGCCACAGTGAAGAGGAAAGCAAATTATATTTTCAAATTGAGAGGGGAAAACTCCATTCAAAGTGATTCAAGTTTTAACATTAAAAAAATTTTTTTAGACTGCTTTCAGTGACTTTATTTTAAACTCTGCTTGATAAATGGAGGGTGAATATTTTACTAGCAATTGAGCTTTAAATAGACCCCATATCACAGTGTTAGCTATATACTGCGGCTGTGGCATCTGCAGGTTAAATACTCATTTCTGCACTTGTATGTTTTAGCAAATGGGCATTAAATGGCAAATATAGGCCCTATTTTTAAAAAGTAGTTAGTAGATTTGACAAAGTAATTTACACACATTTTCAAGTACCAAACAATTCTAAAAGGCATAGTTAAAAATAGCTGTTTCCTGCTCCTTGTGTGCCAACCTCCTACCCCTATGTCATTCTTCAGAAAAAAAAAGTAAACTATTTTAGCCATTTTATTTGGGATTTATGCCCATGTCCTTAAATAACCAGGTTATCCTGCATACTTTGGGGGGGGTGGTTATAATTTGCTACAGCAAGGATGATGACCAGGGAGTTCTTCTGTAATGTGTGTGTCTGTTTGGTTACATGTGTCTGTCTGGTCCGTTTTCCAAAAGCAGTCACCGTTTTTCATTTGGTGATTTAAAAAGTTATATAGCTCAACCTTTTTGAATAAAGTCAAATGTGATTTGCATTGAACAGACAAGAATTTTTTTTCTGAGCGTCAATTGAATTTGTAGGAATTATTTGTGCGAAGTAAGAGATTCGTGATGTTAGAGAGCCAGATGTTTTTTTACTTGGATTGTGCTTGTACCGTGCAAAACGACAGTGAAATGCCAGGAGCTCTGTGTCACTGAGCAAAAACACTTCTTGAATGTGAACACTTTACCCTAGCCAACCTGGTATATCTTTACATTACTGGATACTCATAATAGCAACTTTTCATATAAACTTTTTCATGTGGTATCAACCCTGGATACCTTTGCTGGGTCAGGCTCCACCTGTCAGATCCCAGGAACCCTTGTGCTAGATATTCTATGTTTTGCTAGCTTTCTTGTGTTCCCTAAATAATATTTGTTTTACCCCTGTGCTTTTCAAAACATTTTTTCTAAGACTGTGTTCTGTGGCATACTGGTTCCAGGGTGTCCTCACTAGAATTCCATGGTCAAATGTATTTGGGGACTAGTATACCTTTTACCTCTCTTGGCCAGCTTCGCCATGGGCAGGAGTGTACTGAGGGCTCTGAGAATTCCTCCAGTGTGAGACAACCCCCAAACAACAGACTATTTTATTTATGTTTCAGTTAGCCTTTCTGCAGCTTGTTTGAACGAGAGCCTGTTTGGAGCACAATTATTAAAAAGTGGATGAGCAGGCAGCCAGTTTTGAAGGTGTTGTTTTATGCTATTCCTTTGTCTGTAACACTCCCCAACTTCTTCTTCATTGCTTTTTATGAAAATCCTATGAAGAGGGAAAGGCACTCGGTGTTTAGGGAAGTCAGGAAAGAGGAAGGGCATTGTGGGTAGGAGAGAGTTGTAAAATCATCTACTGTTGTGTCAATATTCGTCTGTCCTCAACTATATTTTAAGCTTTCTGCGAGCAGCGCTTGTTTTAAACAAAAAAAAAGTACTGCAAACCAAAAGTCAACACAACTTCCCAAATTATCCTGAAATAATAGGTGTAATTCCAGCAGAAACAGCTCAGAATAATGCCATTTAAACAATGATCTCTTAAAAAACTGGGTCAAGGGGTTACTGTACGACGAATCCAGAGTTGAAATCAGAGTTTGTCAAGGAGCAAATGGGCTTTCTGTTTAAATCTGGAAATATCAACGTAAAGAAATAGGCTGTGTGATTTGAGTGAAGTAAATAAAGGAAAAAAAATGAAGGAAAACACTAGAGAGTCACTAGCAGATGGCTGAGCAGAAAACATAAATGAACATAAAGAGGGTTTAGATAAACTTAAAACTGGCATGATGCCTCTTAAGAGAAAGCGGGAATATACTTATTTTTGTTTGTTGAAGGGAATAATTTCCCCAGCATGTTACATATGGCTATAACTTGTTAGCTGTGCAACCTTATGTAATTGTTTAACTTCTCTGTGCTGTAATCTCATCAAATGTAAAAGGGAAATGATTATAGTGCCTCCGTTGTTGGAATGTTGTGAGGATTAAACAGCTCCTGACTTTTAATAGGAATTCAGCATATAATAGCTATTATTTTATTGTTTTTCTGTATGCCCCATGGTAACTAATAATGAGAACATTAGTAGTGAAGGGTTGGTGAGCTGTGGCAAATATTTTACTTCCATTATCTAGGTAAGCCTCACAACATGGTGATTAAGTTTTATCAACTCTGTTTTATAGATTTATACATAGAAACTTCTACTGGGGTAAGAACATTCCTAAGCTTGCTCAGCCAGTGAATCAGCCTTTGAGTCTAGAGAGTTTAATTCTGGGAAGTGTGATGCTTAACCAGGACCTGTGTGTGCTTGCACGTGCATGTGTAGGCGTGCGTGACAACATGAAACAGCCGGAAAGGAGAATGGATGGCCCTCAGAAACTGCCGGTGACTTGAAGAAACAGACAAACTTGTTTTAAAGATTTTTGGTTGGAACGACCTTTTGATCGCCATCCCTTACCATGCCCACCACTTAACTCCCTTCTTTGTCTGCGCACGTGGCACATGCTCCCTTGATCACTTGTGCCCATACATTTGATTCTTTTCTACTTACCGGAATGGGGTTTGTAAACTAAGTATCCACTTCTGTAGGTAGGCAGGGAGGGTCACTCTCCCGGTCAGCTGCGCTCCCACACAATGTTCGCCTACCTCGCTATGGTGATTCTTAATTGCTTGGACTGACGCTGACCCCGTGATGGTCAGGCCTGCTGGAAGGCAGCTCCTCCTCCTGTTGAACCTTGTGTCTCTGCCGACCAACAGGTAGTCTAAGACCCATGGTCTTAATCAGTGTCTGCTACATGAATGGAAGTGAAATCTCCAAGTTACTCACATTGTTGTTAGTGCGAAAAAATTTCTTTGGATTGCAGAGATGGAGCATGGGTTTTGGACTTCATTTATAGCTATGGTGTGTAGCTTCTCTTTTGGAGGCAGTGTTTATTTTTGCTGAATAGAAAACTGACACTTTTTAAAAATGCTGTGATATCAATTAATCCGTGTAGTGGACCTGAAGTGTAGACAGCAAATTTACTTGAGTCTAATTTTTTTTACTTGATAACTTAGTCTTGTGAGTGCTTTTACCACTCACAAATATGAAGAAAGAATACAAATGGAGGTGATCTGTGAATAATTTGACAAGTTTCCAGCATCACAGAGGTTGTATTATTTAAATCCTTCCTTCACATCCTGATGGTTTCTTAATCACCCATGATATGTGAGACTTCTCTAGACTCCCCCCGAAGCAGGTCTGATTAGGGAAAGAGGATTTTTACAAATTCTGAGACATCTTAAAACATACAAGGTTAGTTATCCAGGAAATTATTGTCTGGGAGTATGATTCTATTTGATGGTTTTGATTTATAATCGCTGGACCTTATATAGAAAAGACAGATATTCCGAGAATAGCAACATGTCAGGAAAGCAATTTAAAAAGTTTTGAGTGGGAAAAGGTTTTCATTCTAATAAAAGAAAAAGGAAGAGAATTGTGATCTTGAACTATCTTGTGGCTTGCTGATATTCCCTGGGAAAAGCCAAACAAATGGCTACAGTTGCAGCTTCCCTGTTCAGACATATTATATATTTGTAAGGAGCTTAAAAAAATACAGGCTCTGAGAGATCTGACAGACTCGGGTAGTGTTTTTTTCTCTTTATTTCTTCCTTTATTAAACTAACTTGCTCATGAATTACAGCTATTTTAGTAAATTTCCTGTTGATGGTGAATTAGTCATTTGTAATGAGATTTACTTTCTACAGGCGGTACTTTGGCCATAGTTCCTATCACCATGGAAACTTGTTATTGGTATTAATAGTGCCAGAGTCATGGATTTTATTTCCAGAATTGATCCCTTAATAATATACTATTGAGGCTTCCAAATACACCCAGGTCATTGTTTTCCAAGGGCATGCATGTTTCAATGGAGACCATGAAAGGTGTTATAAAGGAGCTCATCACATCCATTTATAGCATTTAAGGTGGAGAAGAGGCACCAGACCCTGACTTCTCAGAGTGTGGTCTGCAGACCCAGGCCTATGAATCCTTGTGGTGCTGTTACAAATACGGATTTGGGGATGAGAAACCAGATCTACCCGATGAGAATCTCTGGGAGTCCTAGAAACTGCTTGTCACACAAGCAAACCCAATCTGGTCTGCTCACTGTAATGACATCAAAACAAGAGCATTTTTACATTTGGGGGTCAGTGGATTATTACTAAATACATGAATGATAAGCAGCTGATTATTCAAATGTGTCCTCCAGATCCCACGGTTTTGTAATCATCCGTGGAGTAAGGACTTTCCTAGACTTTTAATTTTTTTTTATTGTAGGAAAAACTAAATAATATGAAGTTTACTCTCTTAACAAAATTTAGGTGTACCATATAGTTACTGTTAATGATAGGCAGATCTCGAGAACTTTTTTATCTCACGTGAGTAAAATTTTATACCTATCGGCCAGCCACTGCCCTCACCCTTCAATTTTCCTTGTCCTTTGATAGAGCAGCTCTGATCAGAGATGAGGGAGCTTCTTCATTCCATTCAAACAGGCAACATGTCAAAAAACTCAAACACTAGATTCAATCCAATGGCCCAGTGACCTAGGCATAAGTGAACGTACTGGTACTTCATTTTCCTTAGAATTATTTTTTCACCAATTTTACCCAGCTGAAAGTTGCTTTGAATGGGAACAGAAACTAGAATTTAGAGTCAGTCCAGAAATCAGAAGAAAAACAAATGACTTTTATACTGTTTCTTTTAAGAAGCGGAATAGGCAAGTGGCAGCAATAACAAGCAATAACAGCTACTGTTTACATATGGATTTACCTCTGAGGACGCATTTCCATTCTTTCCTTAAGCTGGATGTGTGTACGGTTATACTCTCTTTGAGAACAGTGACCATAGTCCCCAATAAGCATACATAATTTATTTTATTTCTATTTTGGCCTTTTATACGTGTACCAAATAGTATGGCAACAAACATCTAATGACTGTCTGTTAAACAGGTGAAGATGCTGCTATTAGCTGAGTAGGTTGTAAAACTAGTCTTCATGCTCAAGAAACAAACACTATTGAAGAAAAGATGAACGTCTTCCCTGGGTTATTTGACTTCCTAGGGCAGCGTTAGGATCAAGATTCAGATTTTTCTGAAGCTAAACTCACATCTACTCTATGCGGGTATGTCTTATGGAAAAAAGTAGAGGGACCAAGAAACAGAGGAGGAAAGGGAGAGAGTTAAAGAGAGGTGCCATGCTTACTTAAGCAGGGCTTTCTGGAATTGAAACTTAAATACTTTAAAAGGAACATAGTGGCTTTTCCCCCATTTTTTTTCCATGCAGATGAGAGCAATGGTCAATGAATTATAAATCCAGCAAATACAGAACACGAACATAGATTTCACATTCGTTTTTGAAATGAAAGAGTTGAATCGGTCATTGCTTTGTTACCTTTCAGTCACAGAGAATAATCTCTTCATTTTCACCCCCTTTGGAACCTGCAGTTTTAGACAAATGTGCAGAGAGGATCGCGCTAAATGGTACAGGGAACTCATTGTACAGGTTAAAGGATGAGATGCAATTAGCCTCTAAATTCAGACCTGGTTATTGAAGTCAGATTATCCTTTGGTTTAGAACAATGTAACCAGACATTTTAGTGCATAAATGTGTCCGCTAGTGGACAATTAGAGTTGTCAGTTTAAGCAGTCGACTGAAGGGGCAGGTTAAACTGAAATTGGTAGTGTTTTATGACCTTGTACTCAGAAACATTTGTCTGGAAATACAATCACAAGTTTTGAATTGGAGAGGGAAGTAGCAGAATCTAATTATGGCCCAACTGCCAGTGACTACCCCCTTTTTCACGGGCATCACAGACAACTGACCCACAAAAGGATAGGTACCGGATGGATATTCTCAGAAGGCGGCAGTAATTGGTACCAAGAGGATCAAGCAGTTTTTGCGGCCTATTGTATGCTTTTCAAATAGAGCCCTGATGGGAAGAAAGAAGGATAAGGGATAACGTTGTTTTCTTCATCTTCCCCTCTCTCCTATTTGATATGCATGCATATGGAATCCGCAGGGAGAATCCTGGTGGTCACTTGGTCATGAAAATAGCAGCATCCTATCAGATGGCAATTAGTCAATTTTAATGATCTTTACTCACTCTGTTGACACTTTGTCCAGAGTGCCTGCCACCATGGCAACCAGTTATTTGGAAAGTGCATTAGGGCTAAAAACAAACATTTGTGTGGGAAGAAAAGTGCTTTTGCCATTCAAATTTGTATTTAATGGAGTGAGTAGTTATGGGAGGTGGGATGAGAGATAATTAACCCCTACTGTCAGGAGTTTCTCAGAGTAAAAAGCCAGTGAAGCATTCCTAGCCCAACTCCAGCCTGCAAATAGCAGTTAGGGACCTGTGCATCCTAACACCAGCAGCAGAACAAGGCAGAGAGACTTGGAGTAGGTGTGCTCAGCTCATTCCGGCAAGAAAGACATAGTCAAGTTTGATTCAGGTTCTGTACTAATGATTAGCCGTAATAAGTTCTCTTGTTCATAAGGCTGAATTGTTCTTAGTAATGAGATACCACGATGGAATTTAATTTTGTGCTTTGGCTAGTTAACAGGGAGTGTTGCCTGTTCCTGAAACAGACAAATGTGGAAATGGTTATGGAAGAAAATTATTAAAGATGGGTAGAGTTATTAATGAATCTATGAACAGTACCCATGCTAAACCACATTGATTTACTCTCCTTCCCTTCTTCCCCAAATACCATATTATTAACCTTGTTCTGTTGCAGTTCATCAAAGGATATTTCTCTTTACTACTTTTGTAAACTTAAAGCCAAAAACATGTTAATGAAGTTAAACTGGGTAAAGGCAATTGTTACTTAGTATCTATGACTTTGCCTTAATTTAAATTTACAGTACATTGTGTAATTTTATTGCTATAGATGGGAATGCAAATTGCGTGAAAATTTCAGCTTTTTTTTATCTCCATGACTTTCCTTTCCCATATGAGAATCTAGTGAATGTTTTCTCTATTGGAAATTAGTATTTAGTTCTATTTTTGTGTGAAATTAATATATAAAGTAACAATTAGACAAAATAAGGTTATTTTTTCAAACATGGTTATTTAATTTCAAGGAGCACAGAAATCTACTAGAGGAGAAAACTGATCACCTTTAACCTTTTCTCTTGGCTCTTAGTCTCTATATTAGGTGATATTTTGTCAAAAGATGGAGGTGAATACAATAAAAAGTATACAAATCAAGCAAATGGACTGCCAGTTTACATACTGATATACTTCAACGAAATGGCATTGTTATAAAACCTTAACCAAGCTACATTGCTAGTCGAAAAGGAATCTGTTTAGTTAAATTTTCTACTCAACTGAAAATAAATCAGCAGGACTTCTTGCTTGTTTGTTTCTAGTTTGTTGCTAAAGAGTTCTGAATTCATATCACCTGCATCTTTTTCTTAAAATAAGAAAATGCAATTAGATGACTTTTAATTACGTTCTTTGGTATGTGAGACTCTTTCTGGGGCGGTGTATCCTAATTCTGAACTATTATTTTTGTTGTATAATACTAGCAGTATAAATGATAAAGCGGGTGGGAGGGAAAATGCTGTGCCAGAGCTTCCTAACTCTTATCACGGCCACATATTTCTAAAGTGTGGCTGAGCCAGTAAATAGATGTGGTCTCTGTGTCAAGTGTATGCAGTTGTCTAACGCATAATGAACTAGAAACCCGTGTGTTCAGTGCCACTACATTTTTGTAACGTGGTCGTGATAGTTCTTCTTAGAAAAACATGAGTATTTCTACTATTACGTGGTGAGTAGCAGAGTTAATATTTTAGATTATGGTTAAGTAGTATTGACTTTTAACAGTAGGCCAGTTGCTTTTCTAAGCACACCATATGTGTTATTTAAATTCTCAGTGATGTAGGCAGTTTTATTTCTGTTTTTCAAGTATAGAAACCAAGGCACAGAGAGCTGAATTGTCTGGTCCAAGCGCGTATAGCTAGATATTGGTCATTAATGAGTTGTTATAAAATAGGTCCAATTGATGTCTTTGGTGCCCGCTGCTCTAGCTGACAGCATAAATGAAAAAAAAAATCCTCGGGAGACTTTCTTTTGGTCTTTTGTCAGCTGCTGAAGTTCAAGGAGAGCTGAGAAACCTCGTCGGTAACACGGAATAACTGGGCTTGGGTTGGCTGTGCTTTATTCCAAGTGGGTGGGACAGAGAGGGCTATTTAAGGGTTCTGGTGGCAGTCAGGAGATGCGTGCTGGTGGGTGACAGAACTGTGTCACCCGGCGTCTGCCAGTGCTTAGCCCCATTTGAGGGAGTCAGCTCTGCAGCAGTCACGGTCTCTGGGGCCTCAGCAGAATCCAGGCGCTTGTTTGCCAGGCAGACCTGAAATAACTGTTGTTTATTTATAGCCTCTGGCACTGTCTGAAACATTCTGCAACACAACTAGGTTAACAAGTTCAAGTTAATGTAAACACTTGGAAAATGAAAGCACCGGGGCTGAGTCGCAGATATGTCCAGGCAGAGCAGAGGGAAGGCAAAGGGGAAAGCAGCACACAGGCTCCAGAGTCCGTCCAAGAGTCAGTCATTCTCTTGGGTCAAGTTTGAAGATGCCTGGTTGGTGTTGGGTGCGGATGCCAGCGAGCGGTCTGCTGCAGGCTGTCAGCATTTGGATGTAAATGGCTATTATAAAGGTAGGAAGTAGGACTAAGAGACAGAAGTTCATGGCAATATTCTACTCAGAACTTTGAGCTGCTGATCAAAACTCTGCAATTCACTCACAGTACAGATTAGTCCTTAAATTGGTCTTCATGATCTGCTATCCTGCTTCCTCTCTGAGCTCATCTCCTGCCACTCTATTCTCTACTGACACCGCTTTGGCAGAGCCACCGGGTGATCACTGAACATGACAAGTGTGCTTTCACCAGGTCCTTTGCCTGATATTGGCATGTCCGTCACAGGTCGGTGCAGAGGTTGCCTTACCGAAGGGGTACTCCTGACCACCTCCCTGTTCCTCTGGTCCATTACTGCATATCAACTATCCCAAAACATAGTGGCTTAAATCAACAACGATTTCTTCTTATAGTGCACAAATTCGGGGTCAGAAATTTGGACACGGCCTAGCTAATGGACTTGGCATTGACAGAGATCATTCAGTGGCACCTCCTTGTGGAATGGCTCTGTAAGGAACCTTCACTCACATGCCTGGCACTTTGGCAGGGGTGAATGAAAGACTGGCCTCAACCAGCATGGTCTTCTAGGATTTTAGTTACTTGTTGCCAGGTAAGAAACTACGCCAAGACATAATGACTTAAAATGACAAATATTTAGTAACTCAGTTTCTGTGGGACAGAAATCCCAGTGGAACTTAGCTGAGTCCTCAGGCTTAGGGTTTCCCACGAGGGTGAAACTGTGGTGTTTTCTGGGGTTTTAGTTATCTCTAGACTTAGCTGGCGAGGAGCAGCTTCCAAAGCCACATGGTTGCTAGGTCATCAGTCCCTGCTGGTTGTCGGCCAGAGACTTAGTTTCTTCATACATGGGCCTGTCCATAGGCCGACCTTCCAACATAGCGACCGGTTCTGGGATGAGGAATCTGGGAGAGAAAGAGCAAGACAGATCGAGCCCAACGGAAGACCCAGTTTTTTGTAACCCAATGCTGGAAGTGACATCCCAACATGTCTGTGGCATTCTCTCTGCTGGAAGCGAGTCATTAGGTCTGGCCCATACTATGGGGAATGGGAGACATAAGAACGTGAATATTAGGATGTTGGGGTCATTGGGAGCCATTTTGGATGCTGCCCACCACAACCAGAGTGTCTACCCAGGGTTCCCAGAGAGAGTGCGCCAAGAGAACTGGGCAATAGCCGCAGGAATTCTTATGTTCTTGTACTGCTTTCTTTTGTTCAAGGAAGCCATCAAAGCTGGCCAGGTTCCAGGGTAAGGGAATCAGGTTCAATGTTTCTCTTTCTTTTTTTTTTAAGATTTTGTTTATTTATTTATTTTTAGAGTGAGGGGAAGGGAAGGAAAAAGAGGGAGAGAAACATCAATGTGGGGTTGCCCCTTTTGTGCCCCCACAACTCAGGCATGTGTCCTGACTGGGAATCAAACCGATGACCCTTTGGTTAGCAGGCCAGCACTCAATCTACTGAGCCACACCAGCCAGGGCCAAGTTCAATGTTTTAATGCAGGGAATTGCAAAGAATTTGCTGTGAAGGGCAAATAAAGTACTTCTCAGATAAGATCAAATTCAAGGAGTTCATCATCACCAAGCCTTTATTATATGAAATGTTAAAAGGGATTTATCTAAGAAAAAGAAGATAAAATATATGAACAGTGAAAGGGCAGCAAACCCACAGTTATTAACAACCACACATAAAACAAAAGCAAACTAAGAGGACAGCTAAATCAGGAGCAGAACCATAGAAATGGAGATCACATGGAGGGTTATCAACAGGGGAGTGGGAGGAGGAAAAGGGGGGAGAAGGTACAGAAAATAAGTAGCATAGATGATAGGTAGAAAATAGACAGGGGGGACGGCAAGAATAGTATGGGAAATATAGAATCTAAAGAACTTGAGACACGTGGTCATAAACTAAAGGGGGGAATGGTAGGGGAGGGAGTGTGCAGGGTGGAGGGGAATGAAGGGGGAATAGGACAACTCTAATGGCATAATCAATAAAATATAAAAAAAAAAGAAAACGAATTTGCTGTGATCATTTATCACACTACTCTGTATAACATAGTATGCCTTCCCCCACCGCAGATGAATTATCTGCTTTGTCCTATTTTATTTTTCTCCATGTTGTAGTTTCACAATTTTATTATCTGCCTCTGACAGCTAAAAAGAGAGGTCCCAAGGTCAGAGAACTGCCCCTTTAGTTCATGGACATATCCCCAGAGTTCAGGGTAGTGCCTGCCACTGGGTGGGTTTTCAGGAAATATTGTAAAACTATTTGGGCCCACCAGGTCTTCCTGATTCCGGTCCTAACTGATTCCCTTTCCTCTAGGTCCATCCACATTGACCTTTTAAAAAAAATGTGTTCCCTAAAGCACACTAAATTTTTTCTTGTCTCATAGCCTTCATACCAGCTGTCCCAACATATACTCGATTTCCAAGGAACTTGATTGGCCAGGAACTTGTTGTCACGCAGTACTAAGTTTTAGTGAACACTGCAGGAAGAACTTCTGTGTTACGTCCCCGGTCATTTTCTTTTATATTACATAGTATAATATCTTCATAGCTCTTAGAACTAGCTAATAGCTTCTGGTACCTCTGTTCATCTGGCTATTTCATTCCACTTAAAAATGAATTTGGTGAACGGGAAGCCTTGCCTGTCTTGTCCCAAGCTCTGTCCTTCAGCACCTGGAACACTATTTGGCTCACTCCAGGCCCCATTACATTCTGTTAATGAAATAAGTCTATTGCTAGTCAATGTATAAAAATGCTGTTTCTATTTTTCCTAATTTATTTTTTGTGTAAAATTGAAGTCTGAGTCAGTGCCTGTAGGTCTTCCCGGTTGGCCCCACCTCCCCGCTCCGTTATTGTTGTAATCAAGAAATCACTGGATGTCATTACACCACTTTTCTTAATGACAGTAAAATATCTCCTCAAGATGGGCCTAATGACCTGAAGTAATTGCAAGAGTGTGCAAACCAAGGGAGCTGCCAGTTGGCCATCGGAACTGATATTTTATGCACAGAGCCTTGTCCCCACAGCAATAAATCCGCCTTTGGTTGTAGCCGTCATGTAAATTGATCATTAAAACTTGGAAGAGCTTGGGAAAAAAAAAACCAAAAACCACATCTGGAGACTTTTAGAAAGTGTACGTGCGGAGTTGTGGAGGTAGAATGTTGGCGACATTCAGTGTGCGGGGGGTTGCGGGGGTGGGTTCTGCATTTTGAACCTAACGATTTTCAACAGATGGGTACATCTTGCTTTCATACTTGTCCTCTTGCATCTCCCTTTTTTTTTTTTCTCTCCCAGGTACAAAGCTCCCCCCCCGCCTTTTCACAGATAATAAAATATCATTCCTCTGTCACCCTGCTGAAGTTTGGGGGACAGTCCTGAGCTCAACAGCAGTGGGAAGTTCTTGCTTCACTGGGAGGCTTGTCCAAGTGGCTAGAAGGTGGTGGCCAGGCCGAGAAACTGAGACTGGGGGGCTTCAGGCAAGTCACATGTCTGTTGGTCATTGGGAATGTGGTGCACGACCCTTTCAGTCCTGTCCGTTTTAGGCGATGCTGTCCCCCTGGACGGATGCAAATTGCTCCTTAAGCATACACTTCTACCATGAACATCAGCCAGCAAATTGTCCGTGTTGAAAAATAGCTGTTTAAATCACAACTAGTTTACCAAGAAAAGAAAAGATGAGTCGACAGAAAGAATTGGCTGGATTGAAGATAATGGTTCATGAATTCTAGACTCAGGTTGCTGGATTCTGTCCAATTGCCCCTTTCTCCATGTGAGAATCACCATGTTGAAAGTGCAGAATACTTGGTGAGAGAGCTCTCTAATCCTGGAGCTCATCCGACACTGCCTCTGTAAAAGGACAGAGTCCCACACACGTATGTGTGGGAACCAATCATGTCCTCTATGAGCACAGCCAACCAATATCGCGAGGTTTATTAGTGGGAGACGAACACCACCCGGAAGCCTAGAGCTATGGGTATGAAATTGAAAATGTTGGCAGCGCCCGCAGGTAAAGCAGTTTTGACTTATGTTTTAATAGGTAAATGGCACTAGAAGTTATTGATTTAGAACAGCATTTTAAATTTAGCTTTGTCATTTGCTAACAATAGCTTCTCGTCCTTTTCAAGAAGGCAGGTACGCTCTCACTCTCCTGGTCTTTTTCACTCCTAACTCCATATCTTCTGCCTAACGGTCTCTTTGCAGTCCACTGGAATGGGCCATATTGGAGGACTGCGCTTGGAAGGCAATGGAATCACCATTGAAAAACCACTGAGATGGGATTTGGAAGTCTTTTGTTCCATGTTGCCCAGCTCTGTCTTTTGGTGACTTTTGGCATCTCATGAAAGCATTTTTTTCCCTTCTCTCACATTTTATAGAAGTTATTGTAAAATTAATAGCTGATTGGTGAGAAACATTTGAAAATACAGAATGCTAAAGGAATATAGGCATTATTATTTGTGCACATGAATATATACTTGTATGTATTATCTGCTGATAGAGATAGCTTACTGGTATGGTTGGGTACAGAGAAAGGGGGCTCTGTGTCAAAAAAATCATTCTTTCCATATGGAATTTATTATATATACAGCTAACTGTTCTGTAGGAGCCAGTGGTTTAAGTGCATGTTCAAGATTAAAGAAAAGTGTAACAAGAGAAGGAGGGAGGTAGATCCAGATTTTTTGGGTATATTGAAAAGTGTTTTTTGCATAGAGACGAGAGTAGAGAATTGTGTTGGATTAGGGATGAATGTCAAGAGTGGTACAATTAAGGGTCTTTTATCAGATTGTAGATTTTCTGAGGACAGCATCCAACTGGGTTCATCATTGTATTTCAGGGGCCTGTGTGGTAGTAGGCACTTAAGTAATGTTTGAGAATGAATAAATTAGGATGTAATGAAGGAGCCATTAATATTTTGATGTATCTGAAATGTGGGGAGAGTTGAAGGCTATTTTAGGGCTAAGGCTAGAAAGGGTGATGGACACACCTTCATGACCTCTGACTAATCTTGGCTTCCTTTTCTTTCATCCTTTTTAATGAAGCTATTTTGGTAACAGCCATCAAGGTGAAATGATAATGACAATGCCCATATAACTTACCAGGCAGCTTAGCTTCTCCTTCCACATTTCACAAGTGAGTGTAATAAGATTGAGAGAGATTAAGTATTTGCCAGGGACCACAGAGCTGGTAATGGGGGAGCTTTGATGCAGAGGAGACAGAGGCCTAAGGCTGAGCTAATTCATCCCTTTCTATTACTTTCACTGCGAGGGGCCTTCAGAATTTGGATCCGGTGCCTTCTGGATGATCTTGCAGGGTTGTCTGCTGTGTGTGGGGACCATGGTGGAATTAAACTTTGAACACAGAATCCGTCTGAATTACACACCAAGGCCACATTTAGAATGTTGGATGCCAGCTTCATTTAACATCCATCTCTGCATTTTGAATTTAAGGACAAAGGAAGAAGTGTTCCTTGATGTAAGCTCTGGGCTACCACATTGCCTTTAATGATCTTACATGAACAAATCTCCCAAGAAGAGTCGAAACAAGATTCTCCAGGAACTGGTTTAAATCCCTGATTTTTAATGGCAGTAGCTTTTAGAGGAGTAGAGATAGCCTCTCCCCTACTTTTTTCCTCCTACGATCCTCCACCCGAATGGAATGCTGACATCATCCTTTCATAATTGGCATCATTGTTCAGGGCTTTAGTCTACAATAAGCATCCTGCTGAGCCCTTTCCAATGTATTATATTATGACGGGCACACACCAGCCTGTGAGGTTGCAGATCCTGGAGAGGCTGGCACTTACAGAAACATCCTCTGCAGGTCATGTTGTGATCCCGAGGAGATTAGTTTAGGCTGCCAAATGTCTGTGTGAGTTAGGTGGATGCTGAGAGGCGGAAGGAGTGGTTTCAACAGATTTTAGCTTTCCTTGTGTCCCAGAGTCCTTAACAGATCGCTCAGATCTACAGACAAGATAGGGGCTCGTGTCACCTGAGAGTGTGGTGTTTGCTGGGTCTCAGTCATTGTTGTGTCCCTGCTTAGGAGGTTGTACTAACAATATCTAGGTTCCCTCTTGAGAGAACTTTTACAGTAATGGGATACTTGTGACTTTGGAACCCAACAGGAAAGTCAACTCTATGTCTTCATCTAGAAGCAGAATGTAATCGATGTATAGCTTCAACCAGTGTTCAGGAACTATAGAGATCCATTTCCCTGAAGTCTGCCTCAATTCTGGTTTATAACAGCCTTTTATCTGGGTGGTTTTGACACTAAGTTCATCTAAGGACCATGGAAACACAGTCATTTTCCCACAGCTGGATAGTATTGCTATTCGTATTCCCTCTGTAAGATGAGGAAACTGAGACTTGGAGGTTAGGGACTCGGCACAGCTTCTCACAGACAGTGATGCCAGAGTTTGGGCTTTGAACCCAGCCTAAGCTCTTAACAATTACATTGTTCTCTTTAGTTTTTAAAGGAGTTAATGCCTGGACTTATGCTGTATTGCTTTGTGGGATTAGCTAGTTGTATATTTGAGGAAGATGGAATAAATTACATAAAATGGAAAATCACTAGGAATTTGCTTTTCTATAAATACAGTTGTTGCTCATGTATGGATAGGATAATAGACTACAAGAGAGCCATTGTAATTCCCTAGCTTTTTATTTTTAAAAGATCCTCTATTTTTGTTCACTGTACCTCAAACAGTGTGAAGTATTTGTATTGGGAATATGTGTGACTTAGAAAAGGCAAAGTCACAGACCTCATTCTTCATTTGAATGATTATATGTAGCAGATGTATTTGCCCAATGCATTTCAAAGCAAGGGAACAGAAGTAGAAGCCAAAGAGAATGAAACTATTGGGCATCTGCAGAAATTGCATAAAAAAGGCCTGAAACATTCTTTCTTGGTTCCCCCCAATCTTGCTTACTCTTCAAAGGCTTCTTTGAGCAGAAATCTTGAAAAAGGCTGCACTGACCATTTCAAACCTCAGTGTATGGGAACTTCTTGCATGAATTCACAATGAGGGTGACCTGTATAATACAAAGTATTTTCCATTACATTCCTCAACACTGACTCGGTTCTCAGTTGTTGAGGAAGGATAAGATATATTTTACTTTTAGATACATTAGGAGTTTAAAAGCTACTGCTATTTAGGATCTAAACATGGAGGCAAATGTGTAATTTGTTGGCATGTTGTTTAATTTAAAGAATATATGTCCAGGTAGTCTTTCCATCGATCTTATTATATTGTAAAAAATGGGAGTTAATGTGCTTTAAGCCCATAGTACTTACTGTCAGTGCTGACTGAATATACCCTCTTTTTGGATGGGGAAGTAACAGCTTTACTAAGATATAATTTACATGCCATACAATTTACTCATTTAAACTAGACAATTCAATGTTTTTAGTATATTTACTGAGTTGTGCAAACATCACCACAATTTGGAACATCGTGATTTCCCCAGAAAGACACTCCATACCCTTTAGCTGTAATTCTCTAATTGCCACACTTCCCCTAGTCTTTAGGCAATCCCTACCTTGCCTTCCGTCTTCATACATTTGCCTATTCTGGACATTTCATGTAAATTGAATAAAATAATCTGTGGTCTCTTGTGACTGTATATATTCACTTAGTGTCATGTTTTTAAGGTTAATACATAGTGAAACATGTATCAATATTTCAAGGCTTTTTATTGCTGAATAATATTTCATTTCACAAACCACATTTTGTTTGAACCATGTAATTATGAACACTTAGATTATTTCCATATTTTGGCTATTACAAATAATCTGAATTTTGAGTGTAAATGTTTGTGTAAATGTGTTCATTTCTCTTCAGTATAAATCTAGGAGTGAAATTGCTTGGTTAAATTGTAAGTCTGTGTTCAATTTTTTTAAGGAATTGCCCAACTTTTTCAAATCAGCTGCACCATTTTATATTGCCACAAGGAGTGTACAAGGGTTCCAACTTTCCCAATCCTTACAAACTCCTGTTGTTACCTGACTTTTCAGTTCTAGACACATGTGTGGGTGTGAAGTGGTATTTACTGGTGGTTTTGATATGAATTTCCCTAATAACTAATGATACTATTATGTGTGAAGGAGGTTAGTATCTGTCAATTCTTACTGTTCAAGTTCTGATTCTTTTAAACATAAATATGTCTTAAGTTTTCTGTATTTCCTTAGCGTAACAAGGAATTTTGTCTCATTTTCATCTTGCATTTTATTTTACAAATGTCATTCACATTAAAATATCATCTGATCTCATTATTATTATTATTTTATGGAAAACCAACAGTCAGAAAATGTATGTGAGTAGTTCTAGGTCTATGGACCTAGAACTGTTAAATCTCATTACTGGGATTTAGAAAGAGGTCCATTTTTTCCATACCCTATAATTTCCCCCTTTCTGCCCTCATTCATAATAAGTTAATTATGAATTTGGACCTATAGCAATCTTTTACCTTATATTTCAATCTCTGAGACCATATTTTTTAAAATGTCAAGAAATGACTAAAGACACACTGATTTTTTTCCCAAGTTCATGTTACAGCTTTAAACTTTGAAGTTTGGGCTCAGCTCTGCAATAAATTTTTGCTTTTGGCTGAGACAGAAGAGCTTGTCTTTGTCTAACCCTCTATGGAAAACAATCATAAACAGCATAGTAAAGCAGCCAAAGGATCCAGGATTTGAGGGTTAAAGATGCCATAGAAAGGGGTGAGGTAAACCTAATATTCTTCTCCGCTTTTCATTAAAAGTGTTCCCTGGTTCATAAGTGGTGTGGGCAGAGAGCAAGTGGCTCATAGCCTTTGGCTGTCCCCTGGGGCTGAGTAGATAAAAGGTGGAGTTCAGGGCTATGAAGGAAGTCAAGGCCTGAGAGGCCAAGATTCTAGAGAGAAGGGATGAACAATAATCAAATGGACTTGACATTCCATGGTTCTTTTTCAAGTGAGGCATTTACTGATTCATATTCTGGGCATGGCAGAAGGCTAATGCCAAGCAGGAATGAATGGAGGCTAAAAATCTAAGCACGGTTTCTATCAGAATTCTGGCATTCCAGACCTTAAAATAGCTCATTATTATGTTTAAGAAAATAGAAAAGAATATGAAGAATTGACTGTTAGAATCAACAACAAAGAATCAAATGGAAATTCTAGAATTTGAAAATAAGTAGCAATTGTAAACCCAATAGTTTGGTTACACAGTAGCAAAACAAAGCAAAGAACTGGAAGAAGCATCTTAAGTGATGTATATTTACACACAAAAATAACAAAACTTTGTTGAGAGGATTGAAACATGTCAGTGACTAGAGCTACCTGCCATCTTAACGGAAGAAAGACTCAGTATTGCAAAGATGTCAATTCTCACCAAAATAATCTATTTGTAATGAAATCGTAGTCAGAATGCCTGTAAGTTACATTTTCTTGTGGACAAAGGACCAAAGTAGCCTAGGAGTTCATTATGGAATGAAAACAGAATTGGAGGAGTTATTCCACCAGATATTGTGACTTTAAGGCTGTACAATTAAATGGTGTGCTGTTGATGCAGTGACAGACAAATAGAGTCCAGAAATAGACTCACACACATAGAACTGACTGATTTATGAAAAGGATGTGATTGACACGCATTGAGGGTATGGGGTAAGGGTGGTCTTTCTAATAAAAGGTGCTGGTCAATTGTGTATATAAATGAAACAATAATTTGAATCCCCATGGACATCATATACAAAGATACATTTGGATTGTTGACCCAATTTGAAAGGTCAAGCAGCAGAGATTTGAGAAGCTAGCACAGTTCACTTTGTAAACTTAAAAGAGGCAAAGGTTTCTTAAACAACACAAAAAAGCTTAAAATATTGATGAATTAAAGCTTTAAAAAAATCAAGAGCCTTTTAAGGACTCAAGAGGGTGAAAAAGCAAGCCACAGGATAAAAATTAATTGCAATACATATATCTCACAAGAGATTGCATCTCATGTAAATAAAAAAAAAGATGAATCAGTCGCAGAATGGCCAGATTACTTCAACAAACACTTCACAAATGACCAGTAAATTCAAAAGTGTTCTCAGGTTTATTAGTCATTAGGGAAGTATAAATTACAGTCACAGTACAAAACCATGACATACCCATGAGATTGCTAGAGTGAAGAAAGACTGATATTTCCAGGTGTGGTCAGGAGGCAGAGTGACCGAAACCCTGCTACACTGCTGGTGAGTGTCATTAATTTGGAGAATTGTGGCCAATCCATAGCCAGACCTAATCCTACCAGAAATGCATACGTATGTTCACAAAAGACATATATAAAAATAGTCATGGTAGCCCTATTTGTCATCCCCCCAAACTAGAAATCCCAAAAGTTTATCAATGGCACATTTATAAAATAACTTACCTATAGCAAGGACAGCGAACCAATGGTCCTACATGGAACAGAATTGGATGAATGGAGGAAACAGTGTTGTGAGAATGAAGACAGACACGATACGGTGAAATAGAGGGACATGAAACAGAGTCTGCCTAAATGTATTTCAGAAAGATGAAAGCGCCCTGGCTGGTATAGCTCAGTGGATTGAGCGCGGGCCTGCGAACCAGACAATCGCGGTTCGATTCCCAGTCAGGGCACATACCAGGGTTGCAGGCCAGTTCCCTGAAGGCCAGTTCCCAGCAGGGGATGCACAAAAGGCAACCATACATTGATGCTTCTCTCCCTCTCTCCTTCCCTTCCCCTCTAAAGATAAATAAATAAAATCTTAAAAAAAAAAAAAAAAAAGAAAGATGTAAGCTAATTACTTGGTGCTAGAATTAGAATAACGGTTATATTGGGAAGAACCAGAAGAAAGGCTGTGGGGCATAAGCAATTTTTTATTTCTTCATCAGGGAGCTGTTTATCTGGGCCTGCTCATTTTCAGCAATTTCTTAAGATAGGCGTTTATGATTTGTTCGCTTTTCTGGATCTATTAGATGTCAATAAACATTTAAACGTTGGAAGGATTTTTTTTAAAAAAGCTCTCAGAGAAAAGCTGAAGGAAAAATCTTAATTAAAAATCAAACCACACAGATGGTTTAAGATGTGATGAAATTTCCACTGAATAGGTGCTTTGGGTACAGGCCTGTCCGTTCCATAATCATGGGGCCCTTCGGAGCCTGCCTTGGTGAACCCTCTACAGGTGGCTTAATCTTCTTAGGATGCAGTTTCTTAAAATATGGATTTTACTTCCATATTTAAAGCAACTGTGCTGAACAAAAGAGATGGATTAATTGATGCTTTAAAATCCTATAAAAATGCTAAATCCCAGCAAATGAAATTTACATCTTAAACAATCAATTTCCACAAGCGAACGTCTAAACTCAGGAAGAAACAGCCTGGCAAATTCATCTGGCGTTCTGTATAAATACAATTTTGAGCTACCTCTCTCTCTTTTTTTTTTTCTTGCCATGCCATCTGCCGAATGGCTCTTGGAATGGAATTTTAATCTCTAATTGCAAATGCAGGGATTAAAAAGGTTACATTCAAAATGTGCTGAGAGACCGACTAACAATTCAGAGAGGAAAAAAAAAGTCTCTATCTGCAGGTTTTTCTGGCATAGATGTTTCCTGGAAACGATAACCGCGTCTTTCACAAGCAGAAGTGGAGAAGGAAAATAACCTTCTCTGATTGGGTCTGAACCGTGTGAGCCTTGTGGAAACTCCAGCTGCTTTTGACTATGGAGTCAGAGCAAGCATGGACGACTTTACTCTTTCATTCTCTTAGAAATGAGAGCATTAATTTAGCTGTTGTTGCAGGAAAATGAAGCGACCAGACACCGAGGGATTCTGGAGTATGAGGTTTATTATTTAACATGCACGGGGCCAGAGGAGTCAGTCCAAATTCTGAGCCCCGAACAAAGGATTCTTGGGGGGTTATATAGCTTAGGGGTCTTCCTGTCTACGTGACAAACGTGGGATACAGAAGCAGAATGTGATACTTGTTCTATCAGCGGGGGTGCTAGTTCCAGTCTTACTGACTATCCAGCCACCCGCCCTCCCAGACGGCCCCATCATTATCCCTAGGGCGCCTGGGGCCTGGGCAAATAAAGGTTAAACAGAGGTTTTTCAAAGTTTCCCATATCACTGTCAGTTAAACAATTAAGACGGAGAAAAAAGAATACAACACTTTTTTTTTGCTTCGGGGACACCCGGTATACGTTCAGATAAGTGAAAATGTAGGGTCAAAAAAAAATCACAATTGGGAGTGGTAAATTCTCCTTAAAAAACCCCAGAAAATTATATAAACCGATGACAAACATGTACTCATGCTTGTAAACTGGGTAGACGTGTGTGAAAAGATTTCAATTTAATTTTTAGTGTTAGTCTGTTTAACATGCAGATGTAGGTATGAATTCCCCTGCCTTTTCATCTTTCTCCCTCTTTCTTCCCTGGCCTCAGCTCCTGTGTACGAGATGTTAAAATGTGTACACCGTGCTTGCACCTCTCCTGTGCACTCTCATGATGGGGTGTCCTTCTTGGGCTCTGGACAACGGAGTTGAATCAATTTCAGTAATGACTTGGACACACTGGAGTGTCATTATGGGATAGCATTATGTACTCTTCTGAACTTCGTATCACAGAAACTTAAACTCGATTTTATTGTTCCTCAATTGTTTTAAATGTGTATACGTTGTCTACTCAACTCCATATCGAGGACCATGACTTCTTGTTTTATGTTTTCTAATGAAAGTGAGATTATAGGGGGCTTATTGAAAAAGCCTGTTAAAAAATCAGCAAGAGGACCATTTCAAAGTTGTAATGTGTAAATTTTCTATAGTATATAAAATTATTTTTGTAATGTATTTTAATTCTCCCATGTTTCATGATTTTTGTGCATGAGACATGCACACACATATAAAGTCATCGATATATAGGTATACATGTTTTATATGTGTATATCTGTATATCTCTATCTCTATATTTATATATGCAAATTGTCACCCTATAATAAACTTTCATAGTATATGGGGCTATTTCCTATGGGAGTATTTCCTACCTTCTTCTCATCCTTCCTTCCTCCCTCCCTAAAATGACTCAGAAAACCCAGTGAAATGAACATGAGATATGGAAAACATCTCAAATGGGAAAACACTGGAAGCAGCTTGGGCTAGAACAGCTGTGGTTAATCAAAAGCAACCTTGCCTCTGAATATTGGCTTTGGTAAGGACAAGTTAATGAAACTTCATCAAAGCTTCTTCTTGGTAAGGGAGCCATAGAGGGAAAATAGACCCCCCAAACACACACAGGATAAATATTCTTTAATGTGTTTTAATTCAAAGTAGTGACAGGCGGCGGGAGGGCCAAGGACAGAAGGCTGTGTCCTCACGATCTGGGCTTTACTCTCACCCACCCACCAGAGTTTATTCCACCTGAGGAATCGGATCTCACTTTTGAAGTCCAAATATTTAAAACTGAATGAAGAATCCCTCCCAAATAGAATTTGAAGTGAGGAGTACAAAGGGAAACAGTGGCCATGAACTCAGTAGTGATGGGATCCACCACATTTTTTATGGTTCATTTGTGACTGATAATACACACATTAAAAGCAGCCTCTCAGAGATCTACCATCTCTAATGACCTATGAGGGTGACAGAGCTGTCCACTTGAACTTTAGTAGCAGCCGTCGCTTTCTAAAAAGCAGCACCATTTCTACCTAGTAACACAAGTCCCAGTAATCACCCAGAGTATCTGTTTGGGCAAGAGATACCTCTGTATCCCTGAGATCATGAGTTTCCATCTTTTCTGCCTTTGACTAGGTTCACTGCTCTGCCTTTTGTTCTAGCATTTCCCCAGGAGAGTATTGCTTTTCCTTCCCTGGTCTGTTTTCCTTGTAGGACCACATTTTCTCCTTCGGCAACAAAAACATACCCAAGGGGAAACAACTTATTTTTTTCACAGATAAGTAAACTGCACAATATGATGAAGCATTAAATTGACAAAATAATAATTGTTTCCTAAAATATTTTTTCAGTGTCTTATGTTAAAGAAAAAATTGATTCATGGCATTTATTAAAAAACAGCAAAGCAGACTTTATAAAGACTATTGCGATAGGTCCAGGGGTCACTGAGATGGGCTTCTGCAGTAGGGTCCAGACATTGGGCTCTATTCTGAATACAAGGCAGTGGGAATTTATTGTCAAGAAGTAGGTAGAAATTGCTAAGAGAAAACATTGGGTTAGGGAGGGATTCTGGCCAGACTAACGTAGTAGAATTCTTGGTAAAGGCCAGGCAGGGCAATCAGCAATAACCTGGGGTAATGGACCGGATGAGAAGTGGGATCAAATATCAAGGGTGGAGGATTCTTGCTAAAACTGGATTTTTTTTTAAAGATTTTATTTATTTATCTTTAGAGGGGAAAGGAAGGGGAGAGGGAGAGAACTGGCCTGCAACCCAGGCATGTGCCCTGACTGGGAATCGAACCGTGGTTGCTTGGTTCCCAGGCCCGCGCTCAATCCACTGAGCCACACCAGCCAGGGCCTAAAACTGGATTTAAGGACATGCCCAAGGACAGTACCTAGTGAAAAGAGTTTAGGGGAACCTGACTAGAGTTTGGCCTTCGTTTTTATCAGCTTGATGCAAGAGTACCTAAACTCACGTTCAAGCAGGACTAGAGGGTGAATGGTGAGGAGAGAACATGCAGATGCCAACATTTTATACCTGCTTTCATCGATGGCAGTCACTGTTTTGCGTGACCTGACATTTTCTGTTTTTCTAAACCAGTCTGTGGGAGACCATAAAAGGTTTCATGTCTAAATCTATAAAAATTCATGATTCACACAAGCCTATAATACAAATAAGATGTGTTGCAACTCATTTTGTGATGATTTGATAGTTCTAACAATAAAAAAATCATTGACTTCCTCTTAAATATCTAGTGTGTGAAGTACAATGTCTTTGCAGAGTGCATATACACTTTATTATTTATTTATTGTTTAACCCAGCTGCTTTTTACCATAGTCATGCCCAAGAGAGTCAAATGACGTATTTTGAAAGAGAAACTTTGCAGGTCATCTATGGATCAGTCCTGGCGGGTAGTGTTAGTCTCTGCCAAGGAAATCACAAAACTCATTACTGAGTGGTAAAGCCAACATGAAAACAAAATCTCCTCCCGCCTCTACCCAGAGCGGAGTAAGGCAAGACAAATGGAAAGCTTTTACTGGTAGAAAACTCTATTCAAAATAATTGTTTGGGCTTTAGAATAAATGGCTCATCATCTGAAGCTGTTATCAAGTCAATATACCCAGAATACAAATGTGTTTTTTCTTCATCTGGATTGATTCACTCTTGTTAAAGTTTTGACCTAACTATCTCGTGCCTTGGGTGACGTTAGAACAGACCATCCTACCAAGGCCAGCTGTCAGCAGAGAGAGACAGGGTGTGTACAATGGAATAAATAACAGAAATATCCTCAGTACCTACTGAATTCTTTGGGGGAATTTGACTGCGCTGTATAGTCTTATAGTATTGCCTAAGTCAAAGGTGTCAAACTCATTTTCACTGGATGAACATATCAGCCTGGAGGTTGCCTTCAAAGGGCTGAATGTAATTTTAGGACTGTGTAAATGTAACTGCTCCTTAACTAGGGGCAAGGAGCTCAGTGCTGCTGCCAGGGAGAAACAAGGTACTGGGCCGGATAATACAAGGTGGAGAGCGGGATTTGGCTTGTGGGCCTTGTGTTTGCCACCTGTGGCCTAAGGGAAAAGACTTCGTCCAAGTCATGTGCTTCTGTCTTTCCTCAGTCTGTCAAGGCAGGAGTGGCTAAGATGCTAAAGAAAGGGCTTCAAAGTGATGGCACAGAAGTAGGAGGGAGAGGAAAGACCTTGCACTTGATGTTTCAGGCAGAAGTGATGGGAAAATATGTGTTGTGGAGTCAGGAGCAATGGAATAGTGAAAGACTCTGTTGAAAGGCTGTTTCAAAGAACAATGGATATTTCGTCATTACTAATGGGGAACTGAAATGGGTCAAGGAGGTTGGTACGAGGGTGAAATCAGCTACATCAGTGTAAATGGCCAGCTACCAAGCCACTTGTTTTTTGTAAAGAAATGGGATCTCTGTCTTCTTCAAAGTCTTCTATTTCCCTCTCAAACTTAAGCACACTTGCCCAGATGTGTTCTCTCTCTCTCTCCTCCTCCCTTTCCCTGGATATTTGGGAGTCCTCATACGTTTTATTGATATGGGAGGTGATGATGGAGATGATGGGTTTACTGACATCTGAATTTTTCATTGTTGCTGATGTTTCTGTGATACATGTTTCAAACGAGAGTCAGAATTTCTTCCTAAGACTCTGCATTGAAAAATTCTGAGAAAGCTTGGAGTGTTCACTTCAGTGTCATTAGCTGGGACTTATAGTTTTCTCCTCCATAATTTTCTTCCCTGTCCGAATGGCTATTAAATGCCTCCCAGTTCTCACTGGGAATCAGGAGAAATGCATCTGAACTGCACCTGACTTTTCTGGTGTCCTTGTTGATGAAAAACAGGCCTAGGATCGATGTCCTAATCTTGGGTTGAGCAAATATATGCATTTCTTTATTTCCCTAAAGCAAACTTCACAACAGAGAACAGATCTCTTCTCTGACACTTCAACAGTTCTTCTGACAGATAAATTTGTGAGCTGTTATTTCACAAAGGGCATTTGGAGGAGCAAGCCCAGTTTGCAAATGAAGCTTATACTTGAAACATAACTTAAGATCACTAACATACATTTGTCGGTGGATCGGGGGTGAGGGGAACTGATCCCGACCATATTCAGAGGAGGAAATGACTTCTTTCTGTCCATGGAAAACAATATTTTAAAGTCATCCATCCTTTTTCATTCACCAAAAGTTTATTGAATGCTTCTCACAGTGTCAGACACTAGGCTAGACATTGGGGAGAGGAAGTTGAATATGAAGCTGTATTGGCCCTCTTACTCCTCCGTGGACGTGTTGGCTGTGTGATGTTTTGTTTTTTGTTTGTTTTGTTTTCTTCAAAATACGTGAAGGATATCAACAAAATAGAAGCAAGAGTGCCATTGAAAGAGAAGAAAACAACTCTACCTTGGAGGGTTTTTGTGTATTTTCACTGCTTCATCTGCTATATAGGCATCTGGGAATGAAACATGGATATTCAATCACAGGATGATCAGTGGGGTCACTCACCGCCCCGTGATCAGCTGACAGGTCCCGGGGCTGCAGGATTTTCAGTGCTAAAACCGAGATGTTGGGCAAACCTCATGCCACAGTTTTCAGAGACAGGGGCATGAACTGCTTTAGTCTGTAAATGTCCTATTTTTCAGAGAAGTCAATGATTAGTCATTTCCATTGGCAGAATATCTACCAGCCTGGGAGGGTATGTGAAGTATATTTTCAAAAACGTCGTTCAGCGTAAGTCTAGTGGTCAGTGGTGAGTCCTTACATTCGATTGTGGGCTGGAAGGAGATGACAGGAGAGTGGGAAGGAAGGCATAGGAGAGGAACCTTCCAAGGACTGCCACCTCTCTAAGAGTTTCCCGTATGGGTTCTTGTCATAATCATGTATAAACATAGACTCCTGCGCCCACTCCAGAATTAACCAGTCAGGTTTTTGGGGACTGTTAATTTTCTCAAGCAATACTTGGTAATCTTGCAGATGGCTGCTTTGTCCTTCCTGTTTTATTTTGTTTAAATCATGCAATTCAGCTCCAGTTCCAATCCTCTGTGTGTTCTGAGGGTACTTTGGAATAATATTTGATTTCGGGCACAGGCAAACTTAAAGGGCTCAAAACATTACGTTGTAATTATGGGAGATACATGAAACACTTCTTCTTATCTTGCTTTTAATTTAAACATCATTAGGAATTACTCTCTTTTCTTGGGTGTGCTTTAGGACATGTTATTTTAGTGAACTCAGTATTGCCACTATAGCTCCGTCATTCGTAACAATGATAGGAAGCCCATCAGCGTTCCAGTCAACACGAGTTCTTTGGTTGCTGTGGTCTTGACTTGCAGTTATATTAGTCTCTTACCTATTCTTTGAAGAAAGAGGTACTCTGATCTCTATGGTCACAGCAACAGTTGGGGTCGTCTCACTGTCTGAATTTTCAAGTTATAGAAAATGTAAAATTTATATCTGGATTAAGATGTGGCCAAGCCAATATCAAATATGCACACTAATTGCATTTGGTACAAAGATAGAAAACCATGGCCTGAGCTGTTGGTAGAAAAGAGGCAGTAATACTTGCCCCCTTACAATAAATGAAACAGTTGTAATGTTGGGAACTATTTGAACAAGGGGACCATTAGACTGGGGCAGTTCTTATGCCTTGGTAGCCAAGGTCAGTGAACCAAAACCTAAGCCAGAACCAATGCACTCAAATCTACGAAAATGAAAGTGAAGCATGACCAATCACAAATCGCCAACTAGGCTTTCCTCAAGAAGCACCTTCTTAAGCTATGACCAATCAAATAATTTCCTGCTTTGCTCCAGTCTGTAGCAAGTTTCTGCACCACTTTCAGTTTGGGAGCTGCCCGACTTGAATTGCTATGTGCTCATGTAAACTCTTAGGTTTAATGTGCCCCATTAACCCTTTAACTATGTTTCTGGTCATAAAACTTAGGTGTGCAGAACAACCCAATTTACTTTTTCATAATTGAATGTGGTTTTTATCTTATTTGTCGGTTGGCAAAAAATATAACCTTCCATTTTAATAGTCTCAGAATATCATGCCCACTGAACTGATTTCGTCACACATGTGGTATAGATATTGCTCTGTTTTATTGAGCATCTTTTATAGGTCAGGTGTTTTCAGAAATATCTTAATCTGCAATGAGGTAATACTTTCAAGTCAAGTCCTGATGCTAATGACTAGTGAATTTTTCTCTCTATGGCTAAGCCTGTGATTATCATAATGGGGTCCCCAGACCAGCAGCATCAGCAACACCTGGGAGATGGTCAGAAATACAAATTCTTGGGTCCCACTGCAAATCTACTGAGTCAGAAATCCAGGCGGAGCTAAAGTTTGAGTGTGTATGGCTTGGGCCCCTCGTGCTATAGAAATAAGATGGTCTCGGCTACTTATCCCCAGTATTTTATTTCTTGGGAATTCCAGAATAAAAGAAACGGAGAAATGGCCAAAAACATGTTGTCATTTGCATAGGAATAATAAGATTGTTCTCCCCTTGTCTTAAATGCTGTGGATAGTTTCTGGAATATTTGTCACTGGAGTAGGCCCGGGGGCCCATCTAAGAGAAAATGTATTTGTTATGCAGGTACCTACTACTCAGTAACATTGAGTGGTGGATCTAAGAAAGTGTTAACTTTTATCCCAACCACTGCAACCTACACATATTTTTCCAATGAGCCTTTTGGGGTTCAAATTAGCTTAAGGGACAAGAGAAGATAAATTGTTGTTTTAAAAATATGCTAGTGAAGAGTTCTTTTAGACAGCGATAAGGTGCGATACCATCAGCGTGCAGGGAACAAACCCAGATAAAATGGCTTACCATTTACAAAACGGTGAGGGTAGGAGGAATACTGGCCTGTGGGAAACTGACCTTGAATTCTATCTCTTATTTTCAAAGGGATTTCTGTGTTCCATTCCATTTGACAACCGTGAGCTGCACCTCCGTGAACCCTTTAAAAAGAATATCAATAACGATGCATCGCTTTGCATTTGTAAGCCACACAGAAGCCACTCTTCTGTTATGTCTCACCTTCCAACTCTTCTAACCATGCTTGGCCTCAGCCACAAAGCTAGGGCTGCTGATAGAAATCGAAGAAGCAATTAAATGCAGAAGTTTCTTTTTCCCTCTTGTCCTTCCTGAATAAGATATTTGAGACATAGTGAAAATAACCTCTTAGGTGCTGAGGTAAAGCAAGATGTTCCCTGAAAATCCCATGCCACAAAGCCTTAACTGATACTCGGAAACTCAGAAATATGTGACATTTCTTGAAAGCATAGTCAGAGTAAATTTACGTCTTTCCCTCCTCTTTGGAAGTGGAGAGATAGATGGTAAACGAACATGTATATACATAAAAACACTTTAAAATAAAATCTAAAGACATATGAGATTTATTATGCTGGTTTATTGTACCAGTTAACAATGGTTTACCAATAGGAGTGATGATGTAGCTATCCATGCAAAATAATACATATGCAGTATATTTTTTTCACATAATTTTAGGTCATTAAAGAAATCTCTCCCAAATTTAGCCCTGGCTGGTTTGGCTCAGTGGATTGAGCCCTGGCCTGTGAACTGAGGAGTTGCTGGTTCGATTCCCAGTCAGGGCACATGCCTGGGTTTCGGGCCAGGTCCCCCATTGGTGGAGCATAACAGGCAACCACACATTGATGTTTCTCTCCCTCTCTTATTCTCTGACTTTTCGTCTCTCTAAATGAATAAAAATTGTAACTGTCACTCTCTTCCAAAGAGCAAGAGATCTCCCCAAAATTTAGATTCAGAATCTTTGCTGTAGGCAAACCTGTGAACTTGGAGTGGTCACACATTTATGGATGATCATACTCAAGCTCAGAGAAATTCTGCAAGTTGACCAGAGTTTATATTCTTCAATTGGTGCTGTCGATACTCATATTCAGATTTACTTAACTCCAAGTGTCGTGCTCTTCCTACTAGAATTCTGGCTGTTCAGAGAAGACTTTCCCCAAGAACAAAAGCTACCTTTTATCTTTATCCTTCTTCTTGGTCACCCTGATGTCTCATTAATGAGAGTTAGGTGGAGAATCATTTTGAGATCTTAGTGTTGTTCACAGTGTACTGTGAACTCAAACTTTAAACCACGTTTGGAAATCTCACTTGACATTTGTTAGGAGCTCAGTAAATGTTTGTACAATGCACAAAGTTGATTGACTTACAGAGAATGCAACGTGATTTCTACTTTTACCTCCATGGGGTGGGGTGAGAACAGAAAGGGCTTGACATCTCAACACATCTCCTTCTTTCCCTCCTAGGGCCTCTGGGGCCTGAGAACTGAAGGACGTTTGGTGAGCTCCACATATTTTGTTCATTCAAACCACACTTCTGTGAGAGTTAGGTCTCAGAGCCTTTGGGATTCAGCCCGCCGGCGTTTTGATGCTGTGGAAAGTGAATGTTGAATATTTATTTAACACCAATGATCCCTGCTTGGGACTTTCTTCTTTAGATGTGGTTTCTATCGTACTCCATCACTTCTACCACTTATAACCGTCTCAGTGATTTTTTAATGTAAGAAGTCTTTTAGATGATTTTTAGTCACCTTTTTAATAAAATATCTTTAGTCTTTGCCTGCCCATGCATACTGCTTGGTAGACTGCATGTCCTGTTCAATTTACTTTTCATTCTATCAACTCTGTAATTTATCTTATACAAATAATTATGTACATTTAGCAGCTTTTTATTATCTTGCATTCAAAATAATAATAGTGCAAATGAAATGCAGTATTATTATAAAGTACTTGCACTAACTTGGGAAGAAGAATAGTGTTATTTGAACATGGGCTTGGATTAGTAAACATACATAGCAAACTCTGTAGCAACCACTAAAAACATTTTCAAAAAGTGTATAAATGATATACTAAAAAGGAGAGAAAATGAAATAATATAAAACGCTCAGTTAAAACTGAGCATTTAAACAGAAGGCAGAAAAAAGAGTGGAAGACAAAAATAGGGACAAAGAATGAGGAAATAAGTAGAAAACAATAAGAAATTAGAAGATCTTCATTTAACTACATCAGCAATCATTTTGAGTGGTCTAAATCAACAGTCTAAATGCATAAATTAAAAGACAGAGATTGTCAGAGTGGATAGGAAAATAAGACCCAAATATATGTCCTATACAAGGAACCCACTTTAAATATAAAGACACAGAGTAAAAGCAAATGGACGGAGAGAGATACACCCTGCTAGCACTAATTAAAAGTAAAAGATAGACACTATATTAAATTTAGATGTTTCCAACTTCCAAGTGAGTAAAGTTATCGGGGATAGAGGCATTACATAAGGATACAGGGGTTCATTCTCCAAGAAGCCATAGTTTGTAATGTGTGTGCACCTAACACCAGTGTCAAAATAAGTGAGGTGAAAACTGATAGAACTGCCAGGAGAAACAGATGAAAACCCAGTTTTAGCTGGAGACTCCAACATCCCTGCATCAGACAAATGGACAGATCCAGCAGGCACATAATCAGTGAGCACATCGTTGAACTCAACAGCACCATCAATCACCCGGGTTTAATTGACATCTATCGACCTCTTCATCCAGTGACACAGAATATACATTTTTCTAAAGCTCATAGGGAATGTTCATGAAGAAACACCACATTCTGGACCATAAAACATCTCTTAACAAACTTAGAAATGTAGAAAATATATGTCTCCTCACAGGCAACAATGGAAGGAGATAGAAATAAATGAGAGAAAAATAGCAGGAAAATTCTGAAGTACTTGGAGATAAAATCAAACACTTCTAAATAACATATAGGTCAAAGAAGAATTCCGAAGTGAAAATAAAAAACATTTTGATCAGAATGAAAATATATCTTATCAATATTTGTCAGATGCAGTGAAAGCAATGTTTGGGGGAAAATTTAGAGCATTGAATGTATATGTTACAAAGAAGAGAGATTTAAAATAAATCATCAAAGCTTCCACCTTCGGCAACTACAAAAAGAAGAGCAAATTGAATCCAAAGAAAACAGAGAGAAGAAATAATAAAAATCACAGCAAAAAATACATGAAATTGAATGCAGGCAGTCATTGAGAAAATCAGCAAAACTAAAATCTTTGAAAAGATCAATACAATTTTAGACCTTTAGCCAGGCTAACTAAGAGAAAAAAAAGGTGGCACAAATTCCTAGTAACAGAAATAAAAAGGGAACATTACTATAGATCTCATGTTCATTGAATAGATAGTAAAGTGAAGGAATACAATACATAATTCTGTGCCCACAATTTTATAACCTAATGAATGAATGCAAGAAGAAGTAAACTGTGTGCATAGTCCTATATGTATATTAAATACATTGAATCAGTCATGAATAATTTTCTAAAGTGCAAAGCATCAATCCCTGCTTGGTTCACTCTTATACCAACATTTAAGGCAGAAATTATACCAGCTCTTTACAATTCATTTCAAAAGATAAAACAGAGGCCATAATTTCTAACTCATTCAGAGAGGCCAGCATTACTCTTTTACCAAACTAAATGAAGACATTACAAAACAAGAAAACTACAGACCAATAGCTCACATGAATGTAGATGAATGAATCCTCAACAAAATATTAGCAAATTGAACAATGTATAAAAATAAATCCAACAACATATAAAAAGAATTATACATTGCTCTGACTGGTGTAGCTTGTGGGGGCGACTTCTTCCTGAGTCCCCCCCCCCCCCAGTGCCATGGACATGAATGAGTGAATATGGCCAAGACATGCTGTGATCTGCTTGGGGAGGAGGAGTGGGCTGTGGCCAGTTTCTCAGGGGAGACAAAGGCCAGCAGTGGCCAGTTTCTCCGAGGAGAAAAAGGCCCTGAGCGCCTTCCTCCATAGCCTTTTATTGGGTTGTAATACACAGGAATACAGGGCGGCAAGGATCAAACAGTAGATAACATTTCAAAGAAATGGGAGGACTTAGTCTGAGTCAGTGTCTGTTGGGAAAGGGGGTTGTAGAAACTTTGGGAGATATACTCATTTCCTCTCAGACCCTTAACATATGAATGAAAGCACTCTTAGCAGAGATTTCACAGGTTTTTCAGAAAGTCTTTGTGATGCCAGATTTTTCCCCAGGACATGCTCTAGCAAGGCAAGGAGCTGCACCTCTCCCCATCAGGTATTCAGGCTTAAGGGGATTAGAGCCAGGAAGTGCTTCTCCCAGAGAACATGGGGACTGGGGCTGTGTCAAAGCGGGGGGGGGGGGGAGGGCGAGAGTCCATTGCTCTTTGTTGCAGCCTCCCCCCACCAAGTCCTTCCATGGAGGCCTCCCAAGTAATCAAGTCTGGCTTAGGTTGCCCCCCGCTGTGAGGGGGTCTTACCCATCATTGACTTCCGACCAAGCTTTGGGGGCAGGGAGAGGAACTGAGGCAGCGTTTGCTACCAGAGGCAGGCTGTGTCTCCTGCGGCTCCCATTCCAGAGGTTGTCCCTCTTGCCCTTAGCCACAAGGGATCGCGATACAATTCCTAAAACTAGGCAGAGCAGTCTACAACAGTAGTTCAGTTGGTTGGGCATCATCCCTCAAAGCAAAAGGTTGCTGGTTCAATTCCCAGTCAGGGTACATGCCTAGGCTGTGGGCCCAGTCCCTGGTAGGGGCATATTTAAGAGGAAACAAATTGGTGTTTCTCTCACGCATCAATATTTCTCTCTCTTTCTTTCTCCCTCCCTTCTCCTCTAAGACTAAATATACAAAATCTTAAAAAAATAAAAAATTAAAATTAAAAAGAATTATAAATCAGGACCAAGTGGGATTTATCCTAGCTTTGTAAGGCTGGTTCAACATTTGAAAGTCAATGAATGTAACCCATCCCATTAACATGCTGAAAAATAAAAATCACATCATATGAGTAATTATAGAAAAGGCATTTGAAAAGAATCCAACATCTGTTCATGATAAAAACTGTCAGTAAACTAGGAAAAGACGGGTAACTTCCTCAACTTGATAAAGAACATCTACAAAAATCTATAGCTAATATCATATTTAGTGGTGAAAAATTAGAAATTTTTCTTCTAAAAGAGGAAAAAGGAAAGGATGTTTTTCCTCACTACTCCTTTTCAAAAGCATACTGGAAGTCCTAGCCAGTGCAATAATATACAAAATACAATAAAAGGTATATAATTTATGAGTCATGATATGTAAATGTAAATCATGATTAAAATGAAGTCTTGATCTAAAAAAACAAATTTATAAAAAGACATTATGGGGACAATTAGAAAAATTTAAATATGGATAATTTATAAAATATTACCATCAAAATTAAATTTCTTGGTTGTGATAATGGTATTTTGGTTATATAAGAGATATTTGCTGAAGTGTATAAAGTGTCTTAATAGTTATAATTTACTTTCAAAAGTTTTAACAACAGTAAGAAGTATACTCAATAATATAGAAACATGAATTAACTTATTTTGTCTTTCAGTGTGGGAAAGATTACCAAAAATTATAATATTCATGCATGATAAAACTATATGAAGGCAAATTTACATACTAATTATTGACGTAGAAATTGATACCACTTTCTTGGAAGGCAACTTTGCTACATTTAAAAAAAGTTTCAAAATATATGTATGCTCTTTGGCACTTCTACAAATTTATTCTATGAAGATAATTGTAAGATAACATATAGACACACATAAGAATATCCCTTGAAGAGATATGTACAGTGAAAATTAAAGAGAGCAACCTAAATTTCCTGAATTGACTTCAGTCAAGTTTCCAGCCACGCCTATTAGTTCTGGCCAATCGGAACGCTGTTTCTTTCTGTTTGCCTTGATTAGTTCAGGGTTGAGCACATGAACCTGCCAGAATAAGCCTGAGACTTTTGATGGAGTGTTTGAGAGAGAAACACAGTCTTCTACTGGATTCAAACCTGAAAAAATAGAACACAAGATTTGTAGGAATACATCATGGAGAGAAGCCTTTTTGAGAATGAAGCCAGTACATAGGAAAGTAAATTTAGGATACAGAGTGATGTCACTTATGAACTTGGTCATTTAGGGACCTGGCTCAACATATAATCGAAATCAGTCTCTGGACTCTCTAAATTACTAAGCCTTTTTTGTTTGTCCTAAATTCAATTTGAGTTGCATTTTCTGTTACTTGGAACAGAAATCATTCTGACAAACACAGTATTTTTAGACATGAAATTAGAAATGTGCCAATAAACATTGCTCATGTTAAGAATATGGACACATTATTTACATTGGTAGCCTGAAAAGGAAAATTGTTATTAAGTATAGTTTTAAATTGGAATAATTATATACTGCCTTTTCAGTGATTTCTCTAATTTCTGTTTCTCTACAGTTATTTTTGATTCAACTGTTCAATCGATGTGACATAAAAACAGAGTTAGTAAACATTCACAGGGTACTCTTTTTGTGTGACAGATGTCACCAACCTTGTCTGTATTACAGTGATTCCCTCTTCCGTTGCCCACTGAGTCACCTTCAGGCATGTAGGACAGCAACAGGCATTGTAATTCACATTGTAAATGGAGTAAGGATGCTTCAGGGAAAACAGAGTGAAATAAAAATGTCTTAGTGTGGAGAGGAAAGTGGGCATTGCAAATATTGGGACTCCCAAAATGATTTTTTTCAGTAGAGTTTCAAATGTGTTAAGTAGGTTTGTGCTGTGGGTATGCAATACATTAAGTAACAACTTCATTTCCTCCATCTGTTGGTCTTTCTTAAACTCAGTTCTTCATCATCCTATGAAATTGTAATATTAAAAAAATAGAATAACATATGGCTTTGAAATTAAAGTCATGATTTTCAAATGGGGCTCCTGGTGATGGTGCTTTAGGCATTGCACAGTGCTTTACTTTTTTTCCTTTGACTTAAAATGTGTTTTCTCTTTTGTATTTCAGTGGGTTGAATGGTGTCCTCTCCTAAAATATGTCCAAGTACTAACCCTTGATACCTGTAATGTGATCTTATTTGGGGAACAAGTCTCTGCTGATGTAATTAAGGGTCTGGAGATGAGATCATCCCTGACTGGTTGGGACCTAAATCCAATGTCAAGTGTCTTCCAAAGGGCACTTCTGTCCTTATGCCAGAGAAGGGGGGAGGCACTTTGACAATGGAGGCTGAGACTGGCATAACACCATTACAAGGAACACTCAAAGCCACCAGCAGATGGAGGAGGCAGGAAGGATTCTCCCCTTGAACCTTTGGAGAGAGCACGGGCCTGCCAACACCATGGTGTTAGTCTTCTGACCTGCACAACTGTGCAGAATAAATTTCTATTGTTTCAAACCACCAACTTTGTGGTAATTTATTATGGCACCCACAGGAAACTAAGTGGGTCTTAAATCTCATTAAAACAAAAGCACCTACCTATACAGGATCTGTTCAGGAGGTATCCAGCCATGTAATAGGAACAATAGAGGTATTAACATACAAGAAACATTGTACATAGGAAATGACACCTTGGTCCCCTTCAAAGCAGGCACCTTGGGACCTGACACAGTTCTCCCAATTGCCATCAGCAGCCCCATCGTATTTTCCTGCATCTCATTGATGGTCTGAAATCTCTTCCCTTTCAAAGGTGATTTCGGTTTTGGGAAAGGCCAGGAGTCACAGGGCGCCAAATCTGGGCCGTAGGTGGCCGAGTCACCTGGGTGATTTGATGTTTCACCAAAAAACCCTGCAGGAGACGTGATGCATGAGCAGGCGCATGGTCATGAAGAGGCTGCCAATCACTAGTTGCTTATAGCTGCGGCCTTCTGAATCATTCAAATAGTTTCTGCAGAGGAATGGTCAAGCTTAACACAAAATCTGATGCAGATTCATTGCTCTACTTGCTCAGTCATTTTGATGGACTGTGTGATGGCCACACAGTCCACATGCTCACATAACGGTGTCTCCACCCCCACTGACTAGTATGGTGAAGTCATAGTTCACGCATGCCCATTCCAGTCCATTCTCCTTGTCTGCCAGATTACAAAGATGTGGGGCAAATCATTCTCATTGTATTAATAGTGGCTGGACTTTTTCAGGACAGACCTTGTATAATCTGCCAAATCTGAATGCACTAGAGATCACTAGTGTGTTTTTCCTTTGGGGTTCCCATTTTTGTGCAGAACTTAGACATCTGGATAAAGTTTATTTTACCCATTAGAGTTAATGATATACAACCCTAAGATTTCTTTCTTTTTCTTCTTTTTTTTTTTTTGTTGTTGTTCAAGTACAGTTGTCTCCATCCCCTGCCCCACTACTCTCCTCTGGCTCCCTAAGATTTCAATGTATGGTATTAAAACACTGTTACTTTGCAATCAATCATCTCAGTGAACCAAACTGTTTGGTTAGGGCTATTTCAGATGCAAATGCAGCATACTTAGAAAGGAGGAAAATCATTTATTGGTTTATAAAACATAAAATTCCTGGAGTAGTATGATTAAATCATGAACTCTTTTTAAAAAATTTTAAAAATATATTTTATTGATTATGCCACTAAGTTGTACATGTCACCCCTTCATTTCCCTCCACCCTGCACACCCCTCCCCCACCATCCCTCCCTCTTTAGTTTATGTCCACGTGTCTCAAGTTCTTTAGATTCTATATTTCCCATACTATTCTTGCTCTCCCCTCTATTTTCTACCTACTGTCTATGCTACTTATCCTCTGTACCTTCTCCCCACTTTTCCTCCTCTCACTCCCCTGTCACTAACCCTCCAGATGATCTCCATTTCTATGGTTCCGCTCCTGATCTAGCTGTCTGCTTAGTTTGCTTTTGTTTTATGTGCGGTTGTTAATAACTGTGAGTTTGCTATTCTTTCACTGTTCATATTTTTAATCTTTTTCTTAGATAAGTCTCTTTAACATTTCTTATAATAAGGGCTTGGTGATGATGAACTTCTTGAATTTGATCTTATCTGAGAAGCACTTTATCTGCCCTTCCATTCTAAATGAAAGCTTAGCTGGATAGAGCAATCTTGGATATAGGTCTTTGGATTTCATGACTTGGAATACTTCTTTCCAGCCCCTTCTTTGCCTGGAAGGTCTCTTTTGAGAAATTAGCTGATAATCTGATGGGAACTTCTTTTAGGTGACTGTCCCCTTATCTCTTGCTGCTTCTAGTATTCTTGCCTTCATTTTAATCTTGGGTAGTGTAATTATGATGTGCCTTGGTGTGTTCCCTCTTGGGTCCAACTTCTTTGGGACTCTCTGAGCTTCCTGGATTTCCTGGAAGTCTATTTCCTTTGCCAGATTGGGGAAGTTCTCCTTTATTATTTGTTCAAATAAGTTTTCCATTGGTTGCTCTTCCTCTTCCCCTTCTGGTACCCCTATAATTAGGATGTTGGAACATTTAAAGATGTCCTGGAAGTTCCTAAGCCTCTCCTCATTTTCTTGAATTCTTGTTTCTTCATTCTTTTCTGTTTGGTCATTTTTTTTTTTCTGGTCCACTCCCTTGATTTGAGTCCCAGTTTCCTTTCCATCACTATTGGAAAGTACATTTTCCTTCATTTCAATTAGTTTAGCCTTCATTTCTTCCTCTAATTTGTGACTAAAATCAACCAGTTCTGCGAGCATCCTGATCACCAGTGTTTTGAACTGTGCGTCTGATAGGTTGGCAAATTTTTGGTCGCTTAGAGTTACTGGCTCCGGGGGTTTGAGTTCTTCTTGAGCCATAATGTTTTGGTCTATTGGTGCCTGTTATGTATGAGGGGCGGAGCCTTAGATGTTCACCAGGGCAGGGTGACCCAGTCGCTGGGTTGTGACAGTATAAGTGGGGGCAGGGTCAGAGAGGGGCAATGGTGCTTGTTCTGCTCTCTCTCAAATTTTGTTCCCCTCTGCTGCTTCCCACAAGCAAACCAGCCCCCCCCCCACCCCATGCCAGCTCCCAGATGTGTGGGCCTGCGCACCCTCCAGGACCCCGTGGGTCTCTCCAACAAACTCTCTGTGAGCCTAGGAGCTTCTCCCAGCACCTCGACCCCGGAAGTTTTTCCAATTGGTGATTTTAGGCTTTAATTCCTGTTGCTGGGGCCCTAGCTTGTGCAGTCTGTCTCACTGCTTGCTCCTTTGCCTGGTTTATCTGAGTGTGAATGTGTGACTGTGGTCAGCCTGCCACCTTGTGCCCTCACTGGGTCCGCCCGTTGCCACTCTATGCCTGGGATCTGCCAACCACCACCTGTGCTCCTGGGTCAGTCTGGCCGATCTTTCCTACCCGACTGAGCTCCACCAGCCACTGACTCCTCCCCTCTTACCCATCTGGATGAATGGTTTGTTGTTTTCAGACTTCCGTACAGTTCAATTTTCTGTATTTTGGCTGCGGTAGTGTTACTAAAACTTTGTTGTCTTTAAACTTGGTTGTGTGAGGAGGTACAGCGTTTCCACCTATGCCTCCATCTTGGCTGGAAGTCTAATTCAGGAACTCTTAACAGAACTTTCCAGACAAAATATTCATGTGTCCAAATCATAGGCTTTTTATTACCCAACATTCTTCAGCTTAATTGAATAAAATGTTGAAATAGATGGAATTGAGCCTTTATATGGCAAAATTTTATCTGTATCCTTATTTTCTAATTGTTGATACCGTGAAAATAGCTTTACTTTTCTAAAATATTGACTTAAAAACATGTACAGTTGGCACTTAAATAACACGGGGTTTAGGGAAGCAACTCTGTGCAGTTGGAAGTCCACGTATAATTTTTGACTCCCCAAAACTTAACTGTTTATAGCCTGCTGTTGACTAGAACTGTTATAGACAATATAGTCAATTAATTTATATTTTTTGTGTCATATGTATTATATACTGTATTCTTACAATATAGTAAGCTAGAGAAAAGAAAATTATTAAGAACACGAGAAGGGCCTTGACCTTGGTTGGGTGGCTCGCTTATTTGGAGCATTGTCTCTCCCTCTCTCCCTCCCTGTCTCCTTCTCTCTGTCTCCCTCTCCCTCCCTCACCCTGTCCGTCTTTCTCTAAAATCAATAACCACATTTCAGGTGAGGATTTAAAAAAAAGAGCATGATAAGGAAGAGGAAGTACATTTATACATTTACTGTGTTTATTGCAAAAAAACTCCATGTATAGGTGAACTTGTGCAGTTCAAACTCGTGTTGTTCCTGGGTCAATTGTACTATAAAACAATGCCATGATCGGCCCTATTTCTGAGAGTTTTCTCTTTAGTTTAATTTTGGGGGAAGTGGTGACAGTTCTGTTGAAATAAAACGGAAAGGCAGTGATTTAAAATGAATGAAACAACCCCATGTGCTATACTTGTCTTATCCAGATGCCTGTGTCTGATTCGATGCTCTGAGTAATGTTGCCTCAGTGGAGAAGGAACATCTTTGCTAAAAGAAGAGCTTTCAGTCAGAAATGTATTTTCTCAGAGAAATCTGGAAATGCATTCTTTTACGTACTGTTTAAAATCAGTATGTTTATCTGACTAGCGTCTTAAACAGCATTTACTAATATTTGTTTTTTAAAACTTGCCCTATTGAAAATGAGTTTTTAAAAAATGCACTGTGTATTTAAGTGTACATTTCTTACTCTTTCCCTAACATTGGAGGCAAAAATACATGTTAAAAACATCAGCATCTTGTCCCTTCCTATAATAGGTCTTACATTTCCATAGTTTCAGCAATGACAGATAAATATGGAGCAGATGCCCAGTGTTCCAGTTGGTAATCACTTGGCATTGTTTGCATGTATTCCTTGCTAGGTTGGCACTTTATTTTTATACTCTGAGTGGGGAACTTTCTCATTCAATATCAGATATTAGTTATGCACTTTCTCAAAGATTACATGTCTCACAATGGAAGAGCAAAGCTGTGGTTCCCAGTATCATTTAGAAGACATCGATTTCAAATTTTCACTGAGGCTTTTATAGGTTTTTCTAACAACCACTTTAGAACAGTAGGTGGAGTTGACTAGATGGTACTATTAGCAAACAACCAAGACTGATGAAATGACTATTTCGGAACGCCTCTTTTCAACCAATTTAGAATCAAAGCTGTATTTCTGAGAAATTGCATAAGTGCCAGCTATTCCATGGTGCTTTCAAGTCAGCCTGAAATATCATTACGTGCATGAATTCCCTCTGTAATTTTGTATGCAACAAAACTAGAAGATTTGTGTTTCTTCTTTATGGGAGGGGGTGGGAGCAAACACGATAATTGATGAAAACAAACAGACAACAGTCCCTTTCATACACTCCTGGTCTTTTACCCTCCCCCTTATTTAAGTAAGCATGTTTGGAATGGGGATTATAAAGGAGCCATCAGGAGAGACTTTCCCCTTTCCTATTCAGTAAATAGCAGCACAGCGGGTGTGTATTTACTGATAGGTGCTACAGAAGAGACTGCCAAGTGGTTTTGCTCTAAAACGATGCAATCTAGGGGAATCTCGCCATCACCTTATTTTACACTGAGTTCTTGTTCTCTCTTTGTTTTTACCTCTCCCTCTCACCTTTTACAACAAAGTCTAAATCCTCCCGGAAGAGACCACAATTATGTCAAGACATAGGAAGCCCTACATTGTTTTAGTTATTCCAAGAGTAGCAACAGATTCACATTCCATATTGATAATTCTGACTTCTCCTTCTTCTCCAAATGATATTTGAGGGTTCCTTCTGGTAGACCCCAATGCGCTGTCACTTTTCTGCCAAGCCCTGCACTGGTGCCGCTTGGTTTTTTGTCTGAGCCATCTGATCTAATCTGTTCTGTCTTCTTATATTGAAATTAACAAGGCATATACCCTGAGGCAGAGGTCGTATCTACAACAGTGAGGCACAAATGAACTCGAACATGAGGTCAATCAAGTGCACCAAATACATCACACAGTTATTCCAAATCTCACGCTGTGTCTATAATTGCCCCTTGTTCTGTCATTAGGGCTCCCTTACAAGTCATTATTTTGAGTCGGCAGAGTGACAGGGAGTGTTCTTTCTGATGGCTAGTGCAAAGTTGAATTGATAACATAAATATCTCTCAGCACAAAGACACAAGGAGCGGGTATTTAGGTTAGATCTAATAAAGTGTGCAGCCGTTCTGCCTCTTTATGAGTTCCGGCTAAAACAATAGTCGCAACTTTCAATATGGGTTCTCCTTCAGCAGCCCTGTGAAAGAGAAACTGTGCTTTTCTAAATGAATGGACATGTACCCTATTAGAATGTGCCTTTCTGGTCTTACCCTAGATTGCTTTTGCTTGGCCAAGGCCAATGTGATCCTGATTACATGGGAATTTGGCCTTAGTCAGCACTGTGTAAAAATGATTTCATTTTAAGGTAGAAGCATCATTTATTCATTTTGTTGTGGAGAGAGGTGGTATGAGTTTAGGGCTGAAAGAATATACCCAGTTCATGGCCTCAAGCACATTTTTAGAAATATTACCTTTCCTGGGGAAAAGGAGAATTCAAATCCTCTGCTCAAAAGATGGTAGCTGGCAGGGCTCAGCTGGGGCATGTAGGGATGAATGCATTGCAGATGCTTCTTGAGGACCTAGCCGCTGGACAAAAATGAAGTGGCCAGAGGATGAGCAGGGAAGACCAGTGTGATTTTGGAAAAATCCATGCACTCAAAGGAAAACACTAACATACTTTTTAAAAAGGGACCAAATTAGGTGAATCAGTGCATGTGAGGTCCAGTTACTCAGTGTTGAAAAAGATTTTATCTACTTCTTAATTATAAAATGAAAGGCTTTTAGGCTATAACACACTATGGAAAATCATGGCCTGTGGGCTGGATCAGATTCACAGAAATCCTGTGTTTGACCCGTGTTCTTTTTCAAAAGCATGAATTAGCTGTTCACATTAAAAAAAATACTTCCACTCAAGAGAAATATCTTTATCTTGCAGGGATAATGGATGGATTGTTAGAAAAGAGGAAGCTAGACCAATAAACAGATGGAAAACACTTTTTATTTTCCTCCAGATCACTTTGCATGATACTTCTCTAAACTTCTTTCAGGCATGCATTTTAAAAATCAGAAGATTTCCTGTAAGAACCTGGATGCATGTATCAGCTTTCGACTACCACAGTAGTGCTGCGTCACCACCAAGCACGAAGCTGCAGTGCCAAAGTAAGTTTGTTGCTCATGTGCCTGGGGTAAGCTGGGGGGAGCTATGTGGCTTGAAGATCTTGCTGGGCTCTTACATCTGGCTGCCAGCCACGGCTTCTCACGCACCATCCTTCGTACACCTCAGGCTAGCTGTGATGAGTCCTCATGCTAATGGTGAAAGAGAACACAACAAAACAGGCAAGACCTCCTAAGACACTGCGGTCACTTGTACGTCATTCTGTTGGTCAAAGGGAGCGTCATAGGTTATCTCAAAGCCAGAGCTTAGAGGTGTTGTATAGCTGCACAACAAAGGGCAGAGACAAAGCGGGGGGGGGGGCATTTTGGTGATCGGCCACATTTTCCTTTAAAACCAGACCCTCTGACAATGTTGGGATCAGACAGCAGGCAAGGTAAGGCCAGAGAGCAGCTTCCAGCTTCAGGGGACCATGCATTTGCCAGTGGGTGACAGTGCCCGCCCACTTCTTAGCTCTCTGAGATGAAGGCCAATGTTCTTTTGTCATGATCATTGTGCTCCGGTGGTAGCTTCCTCAGGGAGATGCTTGTCTGCTTCCAGGCCATTATGAAAAGTGGGCAAATGAGAGGGCATCCAATTGGTTTTCACACATAGATCATGCCATTCACTTACACTGTTGGCCTAGATTCTGGGGGTAATCTGGGTTTGGGACACCTGACCTAGATGACTTCTAATTCTGGAACATTCTTCAGGACTTTAGAATGAAGATAAAACAAGGCATTGGGACTCTTGACAAAGCCTGACCAAGCTGCAAGGTCATGATAAACTGGTAAAATTTCTTAACGTATTTCTACAAGAGCTGGAAAGAGGCGTTAGTTAGAATTTATGTAAACATAGTGCAACCACGCAGGATTGATTGGTTTGTATACAAACCAATATGCATTCATTTAACTTCCATAATAGACAGGTACCTGTATGCTACATGGATGAAGAAGGTTGTTAGAGATGGGGAGGCCAGCTCAGCCCAGCAGATTCAACAGACACTTTTTCCCCTAGATCGCTCTGCATGACAGTTCTCCAAGCAGTGCTTCTAGCCGTGAATTTCCTCACAAATTCCTGAATCCTACCACACAACATTTCTATTTTTACTGTTACTCAGACTTAGAGAAAGATATGGTTCCAAGTGTTCAAGAATATTTCCCAGTTTTTCTTCCCTATTCCCTTCAGGGCCTTGCTCTACTAGTTCTTTATTCCTTGTAGTATCCAGCCTTCTTCTGCAGCCTTCTGAGTATGAATGAGTATGTATGTGTGTGGATGTATATGCCTGCCAACCTATATACAGTTCCTTGCACCACCATCATTGCTACAGATTGTATCATGTTTGCACTTTCTGTGAGATAGAGAGGAAGACAATTAGTGCAAGGGGATTCGCTGACCAGTTACACTGGTCGAAGATGCAGGCTCTTGGACAATTCACCTATCTTCCTGCCTCTGTTGGAGATAATAGGGTTTGTATGGTAAATAGAATAGAACCCAAGTCATGGGATTAAAGTTTTTCTGTTGCTATTGTTGTTGCTTCTGGGCCTGTTATGGTACAGATTGTGTAGAAATACAGAGTTACCATGATTTGGGTGTGTGCTTTTAGCACCTTTTTATTCCTTTTTTTTCTGTTTAGAACCTCCTCTCCACCCCCTCCCCCATTATCCTATTAAGGGATATTTTCTGTTGTTGTGCATATGTTAGGGGAATTTTACTTTTCTTAAGTGAATATACTTGAAAAGCTGTTTTTTCTTCAAAAATACGTATTCCACTACATTACTAGGCTTCGGAAGGGGACTCGGGAGGAGTACCTCCTCTCCTGCCCTTCTGCACCCTTCCAGATTGAGGGAGATTTTTTTTAAAAGATTTTATTTATAAAGGGGAAGGGAAGGAGAGAGGGAGAGAAACATCAATGTGTGGTCATCTTTCATACATCCCCTGCTGGGAACTGGCCTGCAACCCAGGCATGTGCCCTGACTGGGAATCGAACCGTGGTTGTTTGGTTCGAAGGCCCATGCTCAATCCACTGAGCTACACCAGCCAGGGCTGAGGGATATTGTTAAATTGACTGGGTCTTACTGTTCTCTAGAAAGGGCCTGCCTTGTGGTAACTTCGAAGTTCCCTTTTACGGTCATTTTAAAATACTGTGCCCTGGTAAATCCTATGTTTTGCTGAGGACATATTTCTCTTCAGACCAGGAGTCTCCTGACTCTTTGTGGTCTTAGAGCCAATGCAGGACCTTTCTGGTGACTTGACTGTCATCAGCGAGGCCATTTTAACGTGCTCTTTGGCAAGAACATGCAGAGAGGGATGAGTTATTGTTCCTTGCTTGGTGACTTCCTGTGGGTGAATATAAGCATTAAGTGTGGTTTATGTTTCCTTAATATGCCCCCAAAGGCCTCTGTTACTATGTAGAGCAGTGTGTGTCCTGAAGATGAACTGCAGTGTGTTATTTTACCCAAAAAAACAAATCCAGTCGAATGAACTTTGTGAAGTGGTGTAAATGGCTTCTCTCAGAGCAATTTGGTTACGAACCAAAGAACTCTGGCTACCAAGCCCGAGAGGAATTCACTGGAAAGGTCTGAGGTGGCTCAGAACACTGGGGGTAACCTGGACCACCAGGCCTTGGGAGGGAGAGGAAGCCCATAGCAGGGAAATAGCAGCGATGACTATGGGACAGAGTTTTTGTTTTCCTGTCCGTTCTTAGGAGGGAGAACCTGATTGGCCTGGACTTGGCCACATGCCCACGAGTCTGGGAGGGGCCGTAACCCATATACTCCAACAGGAAATCCCAATGTAAGCAGCCATCTTGCTTCTCGAAGGAAAAGGGTTGAGGTGTTGATGGGGGAACAGAGAACAGGTATCTACCAAGCACCTCCCTTTGGGGGTGGAAAAGAAGAAAGAAGCCTGTGCAACCATATGGAACCTGGTCATTTTTATATTTATTGTTTTTACGTAACATGTATTACCCTCAGGAGAGACTAGTGTGCCTTTGAACACCCTCTGAAAATGTTGGCTTATGCCTTTTGGGCATCACACTTTAGTATTTGGTTAGATTCTTCCTGTTCTTCACACTGCAGTTTCCTAATCCTTTGATAGTATTATCCCCGGCCACCTGCCCAACCGTTCCTCATATTTTAAAATGCCACCTACTGTAGGTGGCATCCGTGTTTGCTTGTTAATTACTTTAAATAGAACAGACATTTGTCAAGATGCTGCTTTGGAGCTGCTTGTCTTCCGCCTCGCCTCTACGCCATTATCTTGGTCTGCGACCCTTCTTCCATTTCTGAGGTCTTTGTCCTTTGTAACGACCTTTGTGTTTTCTGGCTCACCTCTGAGCACACCTCTGTCAGCTTTTGGGTCCTGTCTGTATATGGCTCCTGACAAAGGCTTCTTTCTCTGGCTGTTTTTCTAGTTGTTGTTGACCTTGAGCCCTTCCTGGTGTCTCAGTTGACATGTCCTGTAAATCCTGCCACTCACCAGATGGCCCATGTCTGCCTGGCATCTCACGGCTGTCTCATTCTTTTGTGCATGTGTCACTTAACTTATTGATTATTTAATCTCTCCTCTACCCAGGGTCTCCCAGTGATATGTTTTTGGGTCATTTCAGGGTTTGACTTGTAATAGCAAATCCTGAGTTGGCAGCAACTCTGGAAGGAGAGAGAAAAATGATTCACACAGATTTCAATAATAACCGTTTTCCAAATGTGAGGCCATCCAGTATTCTGAGGATAACTCAAAACATTAGATTTCAGAATGCAGGTGAACATGTGTTCTTGACTAACACTTGTTTAATGATTTGTTGCATGTTCTGCTGTTACCATTAGGTAATCACCTAGCTGGTGAATGAGTGATGATTATCTTTTATTCGAGGGCAGGGTGGGGGTTGCATACACCCATCAAACTGTTTTCAAAAGCTGTTCTTTTAGATTTCTTTTCTGTCAGTTGCCCACAACCCATCTCCCATTCTGTTCTTGTCTTTCATTTCTTTCCCATTAAAACTGGAAACAGACACAGAGATTGGCTGTGTGCGATGGACACCTGTTCTTTTTTCTCCTCAAGGCCAAGATAGTTTATTACCATACCCGCTGCCTTTTTTATTATTTAACAAAACTCCCAGTACCAAAAAAAAGGAAGCACAGAAAAGCCATTTCCACTTCGATTTCTGACAGTTGCCCAGTGACACTCTCTATTTATTACACAGTGACAGTGACAGAATTGAAGGAACTTTCTTTAGTCATGTCCCCTGGCTTTATGCCATAAGCTCTATCTAATCTTTTCTAACAGACATCCAGGCTTTGTCTGCATCATATCAGCAGACACAGTGTTTCAATGCCACTCTTTTTATTCTCTCTGTGGACCTCATTTCCCTGTGGTGCCTGACTTCGGTTCAGGACAAGGGAAGGTTGTTTGAAGATAATGGGCAAGTGAGAAGTAGGTTTAGAGAATTTGACACTTCTGACTACTCTTTATGACCTTTTAAATAAATTTCATTTATTTGTGATTCTGAATATAAAAGACAACACACATTTTGGGGTCCCTTTCTAGGTTACAGCTGTTGGGCCAAGACTGTTATAGTTATTTCATATTTAATCTTCACAAGCAGCTGAAGACATAGAGGTATCAGAGACCTAACTAGTTGTCCCACAGTATAGATTGCCTCAATTCTTCTTTTCTCTCTTTATTTATTTTTTAAACTTTTGTTTCTTTTCTTTCTTTATTAATAGGAACCTAGCTATAGCTGAACACATCCAGTGAAATACCACACTTCCCAGCTTCCCTTGCAGCTACTATGACTGTATGACTAAATTATTACCAATGGCACAGGAGTGGAAGCCATATGTATAAATTCTGGGTCATAGCATTAATAGGAAAGTGATGTCTTTTCCTTTTACCACTTACTGCTTGACCAGCCACCACAAAACTCAGTGGGTTAAAACAACAACTTATGTTTACTCAGCATTCTGTAGGTTGGCAATTGGAGGTGTGATTGGCCAATAGGTTCTTCTGGCGTTATCTGAATTTACACATCTGTGATTAGCTATCAGATTGGCTGGGGGCTGACCATCAGCTAAAGCAATAAGGATGGTTGTGCTACATGCCTTTCTTTATCCAGAGGGCTACCCTGGGCTTGTTCACACAAGGGTGCTGTAAGGGTATCAAAAACAAAGTAGAGGAGTGCAGGGGCTATTGAGATCTAGACTCAGAATTCACATGCCATTTCTGGTGTATTCCCTAGGTTAAAGTAAGTCATAGGTATGAGTGGATTCAAGGGCTAGAGAAATGAACTACTTTATCAAAGATACTACAGAGTCACCTTGTGAAGAGGTATAGATTCAGGGAAGAGTGGAGAATGGTGATTATTTTTATAGTGTACCTCAACTCTTCCTTTGCTCACTTTTGCACTGGCTGGTACATGTATGAGGTATGTAGGGAAAAAGTCCAGCCGTTGATAATATAATGAGAATGGTTTACATGACAGCAGTGTAACCTGGCAGCCAAGGAGAGTGGACTGGAATACCCATGTGTGAACAGTGACGACTTCACTGTACAAGTCAGTGGGGGCGGTACAGACCATCGAGTGAGCATGTGTACTGTATGGCTGTTGCATTGAAAATGACTGAGTGAGTAGAGCAATGAATCTGCACCAAATTTTGCATTAAGCTTGAACATTGTTCTGTGGAAACTATTTGGATGATTCAGAAGGTTGCAGCTATAGGTAACTGGTGATTGGCAGCTTCATCACAACAATGCACCCACTCATGCATCATGTCTCATGCAGAGTGTTTTGGTGAAAAATAAATCACCCAGATGACTCAACCTCCCTCGGCCCGGATTTGGTGCCCTGTGACTTCTGGCTTTTCCCAAAACTAAAATCACCTTTCAGAGGGAAGAGATTTCAGACCATCAATGAGATTCAGGAAAATATGACAGGGCAACTAATGGCAATTGGGAGAACTGTGTGAGGTCCCAAGGTGCCTGCTTAGTATATACAATAAGTGTCTCTTTTTCATATTACATGGCTGGATACCTTCTGGACAGACCTCATATATGATTGCAAGATCTTAAGCAGCATTTTTGACTAAACTATGGAAGCTGTATTTTGATGATGGCCCGGTCACCTGATAGCATGAACCATGTCCCTAGCACCATGGAGCTGCTGTATTAGAATGTTAAGCTCAGCATGTCATTTGAGAGCAAAACAAATTTTTATCTTGTTTGAGTCAATATTATTTGTTTGTCTGTACTATAGCAACCGAACCAGAAAGTAAACTATTATTATAGCCACTTTTCAGATGAGGATGAGCTTTTGAAAGAAAAAGGAACTTGTCCAAAGTCACCCAGGAAGTGGACAGATAGCCATGGTACCATTTGAACTCAGATTGCAGAGCCCATAAGCTTAAGCCATCTACTACATTGGAATATTTCAACAACATTTACTTTTTATTTCTCAGGGAGTAAACCTTGGAGGATCTGTTTTTCCATCTTTACTAGGAATTTATGGATTCTCTCAGATGAGTGCACTAAATTTAACATCTCAATCACTCATATATAGTTCAGTATATTTGTCTTGTGTAATTGAAGATAAAAATATGTATATGAGAGATTATCTATCTGATCTTTAAGCATGCATCAGTACTTTGGCCCATCAGCTTTTATACTTCATCCCTTAGGAGTTTATGTTGTGTTACCAAGGCCAAAACTTGAATCATCAGCCAATCAAAGAGAAAATAATACAAGATACAAAACATTGGCTTTTGTTATTGATATCTCAAGCTAAGGGTGATAGGAGACAGAGAGGCTCTGTGTTTATCTTTGGGGCAGAAGTTTCAAAACATATATAAAATGATACAAGCATGGCAGTCAACTGAGACATTATGGATATTCCTAGTCAGGAACAACTTAAATATATGGAAATGAGATCATCCCTGGTTTATATCTGTGAGAGTGTATTTCACTACTCTGATTAGAGTTTGAAACTCATCCTTTTGGAGGCTTGTCTAGGGATGTGTTGAAATTGGGACTAAAAGCTGTTTTGTTCCAGTTTGATTTTTGTCTGGGTAGCAGGTAAAGGAAATTAGAGACCCATAACAACTGTTCACCGGTACTTTGCTTCCTTATACCTCAGGACACTGCATATTTCCTTTGGTTTATTCTAAAGACTTAAAACTAGATATTTCTATATTCATGTGAAAGTTTGTCTATGTCAAGTTATTAAAGGGAAAAAAAAGACTCAATGCTGCTCATGTAGAGAACTGAGAATCTTCTCCAATTTCTTTCAATCTTTTGTGTACATGATGAGCTAGAATAACCTCACCGAACTGAATTATCCTTCCATGGTATGGTTCAGTGAATACCATTATATTTCAGCACAGCTTGAGTGATTTTTAATGCCAAAAACATCAGCAAGAAATACAAATGTTACAAAAATATTGAAACAATACCATAAAGAAGCCCAGGATCATAAATACTTTACTTTGCGAGGGCTCAGAGGTCAAAATAGCAATACCATGGAAAATTAAAATGCTGCTTGTGTGAGCGCCTTTCAGAAGAAAACACACACCAGTGGTTTACTATAAAAATGCACAAAACCATTTTCTTACTCTCTTTTAGGCTGATTATCAAAAAAAAATTATTTTCTGGGAGAATAAACTCATGAAGTTATTCATGTGCATGTTTATTTGGTTTCCATTACAATCTAATTAAAGGAGAATTATGGCCTGGGAAAGAGAGAGGTGACTTTTACATGAATTATGCCCTTAACAGCCCAAAGGAGCAGGAAGGACATACAGAAAAAAAGTAGAGGATTTGGATTTGGACAGTTAAGGTATCAAGCACTGTTCCCTGAGAACAAAGGTTTTGAATCGGAAACTTCCTTTCAGGAAAGTGCTCTCTGAGAGACTGTGCTACCAGTGCACATGGAGTCAGGGAAAGGGGGAAAAAAACCAAACAACACCTTGCAGGCCCTGTGCACAGAGCCAGGTAAAGCTGGCCTTACCCTCTGGCTCTGATGTGTGCTGGTTTCTAATGGGTCTGCCCACCGTAGGTCAGATCCTCCCGACTGTTTTTCTAGGTGATGCATCCGCTTCAACTGAAGCCACTGCATCCATGGAAAAAGGATCCAGCCTGATATTTCTAATAAAGAGAGGTGCCCTAGTTTCTTGAAAGTCAGTTAACAAAGAAGGATGGCTTTGTATTACCGTCTGAGCATCTCATGTTTTTAGATCCTTCGTTGCCCTTTCAAGCTTCTGTCTGTCCACCTCTTCATATATCTTGTAGGGGTTCTTGGTTTTCATGTATGTTTCAGGTAGCTTGCTTGGTAGAACTATAGTATGTTCCACCATTTTATTAGTTTCGTTTAAAAAAATCAAAAAGTCTAAAAAACAGGCTTATCTGTAAAGGCAATTGATGTTACATAAAGTTGCAGAGAAAATTGAATGGAAAAACAAGAGGCTTTTCAAAAAATGGTGCTGGGATAAAAACCAATGGTGCTGGAACAATAGAATATTTGTGTACAAGGAAATAAACATGGGCCCAGATATTCTGTCTTACACACAAATTACGTGAAAATGTTTCCTGGACCTTGATGCAAAGCCTAAAAGTACACCCCAAATTTTCTTTTAGAAGAATACATGCAAGAAAATTTTTGTGCTCTTGGATTAGGTAAATATTTCTTAAAAAGACTAATAAAACATAATTAAAAAGATGATAAAATGGTCCGCATTCAAATAAAAACTGCTGCTGTCTGAAAGATGCTCTTAAGAGAATGATAATCTGTGGACTGAAAGAAATGTTTGCAAAACTGGTACCCGATCAAGGACATGTATTCAGACTGTCCAAAGAATGCCATGACAGGAGAAGAGCCCACTTGAAGATATGGCAGAAATCTTACACAGTCACTTCACCAAAGAGAGCGATAGATGGCAGAAAGGAAATGAAAAAAATGTTCACTGCTGTTTTTATTAGGGAAATGCAAATTAAAAATACATAGTGATACTACATACTTACCAAAATGACTTAAAAAAATCAAACGTGACAAAAGCCCAGTGCCGGTGAGGATATAGAACAATTGGGCCTTTCGTACACTGTTTGTGGGAATGCAAAGTGGTACCATCACTTTGGAAATGGTTTATCACTTAGATAGTTACAAACGTGTTATATGGCCCAACTCCAAAATACACACCTAAAAAAATTAAAACTTAACATTTACTTGCACACTTTTATGTAACGTTTATAGTAGTTTTATTAATATTTGACAAAATCTGGAAAAATTTGATATCTTTAAACCGGTCCATGGATAAACAAACTGGAAAACAAACAAATGTGCACCCATACGATGGAAAACTGCTGAGCAATACACATGAATGAACTCTGATACATGTAGGTATGTATGTAAACCCGTATAAGTGAACCTGACAAGCAATAAGCTAAACAAAATAAGCCAGACTCAAAAGGCCTGGAAACTCTGTGATTATATTTATACTACATTCTGGAAAAGCAAGACTATGGGGACAGAGAACAGATGAGTTGTTGTCATTGGCTGGGGGTGGGGAAGGTGGGGAAAGGGGCATAAGGAAATTTGGGGGTGTGTGGTAGACTGTACCCCATTTTGACTGTTATGAGAGTTATACAACTGGATATGCTTTTCAAACTCACAGAACCTTGCACTAAAGAGATCTAATTTACAATGTGTAAATTATAGCTCAATAAACAAAGTATATCAGATAATTTGTTGAATCAACAATAGTGTTAATCATCATGATAATAAAGGCTTGAATGTATTATAATTTGTATTATATCAGATCGTTAGCAGATGTGAATTATACTCATTGAATACTTTATTCTGGGCCAATTTAATTTCTGTGCGTGCGTGTGTGTGTGTGTATGTTGGAGGTGGGTGCGTGGAGGCATTGAGGTGGAGCAGAACATAATAGCAATCTCTTGCCCTCTTCTTTCTGTACGGTTGTGCTTTAAGTGTACAGAGATAGTTTAGGTAGCTACTTTAATTCTAAGAAACTAGGATCCATACTCGTGTGTGTGCATGAATCCTGATTTCCTCTACAGCATCATCTATTTCTCTCTCTTGTCCTCTGGCAACTGATAATTCAAAGAGCCTTTAATGGATCTTACTTTCCTTGCTGCTGTATCTGTTTCCTCATTCCAAGACAGCCTGGGATGCCCATGCTCTACCGATCTGCCTGATGAGCTGCTCTTGTTTCAAGCTCTAAGTCAAGCCTTCTGGTTCCCATTGAAGCCTCCTGGGCCCTCAAGGCAGTGCTCCTGCTACTCTGTTCTAGCCCGTTGCCCTTCCTCCGCTCTTTCCCTCAGAGTGCAGTCATGCCACTCTCCAATTCCATGTTTAGTTTCCCTAGTAAACAGTGAATTACTGGACAGATCTCCTTGCGTTATAAAATTTTACGCCTCCTCAGCTCCCAGTACATTGCATAACATGTGGCAGGTTCTCAGTGTGTTTCCCTTAAGTGAACAAATGAGTAAAAGCGTACTTTCTTGGAAAAATGTAACATGCCCATTGTATTGCCTATTTGTGCCTTTTTAGTGTTTGCCTCCAAATTGAACTGTAAATATGTAAATGCAGACTCATTATTTCAGATGCGTTCAAGAAGTACAGGATGTAATTTCTTAAAGAAGTATGCTTTGATTTTAAATACTGCCTATACTTTGCATAAAACAAAAAGGCAAAAGAAAAGTGAAATTGCCACTTCCACATAGGCTTGAACTACTGATGGCTGTTTATTTTGGGAACATTGACTGCTTTAGTTTAGAATAATGGGGTTAGGACCATGCTGCGCAGAGGTGTTCTTAATTTTGCAGGATTACAACTTAATTATTAGACTTTTGGATAGTATAGGCAGCCACTTGGAATCTTTATTAATTTGTGTGTAATAGGCAGAGCCTGGTAAAAGCAAGAGGTACGGTTATTTATAGTCCCATGTGAAACATAAAGTTTATTAATTATGGTCATACCATTATATTATGCTTGGGTCCAAAAAGGAGTTCAACATCTATTTTTGATTTGTGGCCAGGGCTCATAAGTGTACGAGGAGGTTGACAGCCCTTGACTGCTGGTCATTATTAATTTAATAAGCAGTCTTCAAAGCTCTCACAGATACAAAGGATTCTGAAGTTACATGTGTAATATGCCACATGTGCAAAATACTTAATTCTATGCGCTTTGAATCCTAGATGACAGTCGTTAAAATTGTATGGTGCAAATTAAAATTTAAGATTAAAACACCAGATCAAAAGCATCTTTTTTCTTCCCTCAGCTCTATTAAGCATCAGCTTTCTGAATAGAGAGACTCGATGTTCAATGTCATGTCTTTTTCCTCTGGAGAGCCAGATGAGGACTAATCAGAAGTGACAATGGAGACCTCTCTTTCTGTATTTTTTTTTAAGTGGGAACACTTTTTAAAATATATAGTGTAATTATAGTCACAGGGCAGAAAATATGAGTCAAATAAGCGTATGGGAAGACATTTCTGGAGAAGGAAGTGTGATGGGAGAAAAGGTAAAATTTGCATCCACGACATTCCTAGAACTTTGAACAGAGGTGTCATTTCATTATATAACAGCCATCTGCAGCATGAGTAAATGCAGACTCACAGGCAAATTCACCTCAACTCTCACCTGCATGTGATTTAAAAAAAATACACTGGTAGTTCTTTTTTGTGAGCCCCTGTAACTGGTCCGAAGCATGTAAGGTGAATTATGAGGAGTGATTGGAGTAATCAACAGCAAAGCTTGTGGTTCCGAGCTTGTACGCCTAGATCTGACCACTTCTCACATGACATGAATGTTAGAATGGCCCAGGAGAGAAGACTTCTTGTGAGTGAAGAAATTTCAGTCTCTATCCAGTTGTCTCTTTGGCTGCAACACAAGGAGGCATGTACAAAAATCCCTTTCCTCCCCTGGGGAAATTTCAAGGACAGCATAAGTATACTCAGAGGGCAAAATATCTCCTAAAATTAGCCGTGTTTAATGGTTATTGCCAGTCAGTAACTTTTGTTTCCTTTTTGGACAAAAAGAGGCAGACCTACCCCTGGCAGGGTGGCTCAGTTGGTGAAACCGTCATCCTGATACACCAAGGTTGTGGGTTTCATCTTTGGTCGGGGGACATGCAAGAACGAATCAATGAGTAAATAAGCAGAAAAACAAGTTGATCTCTCTCTCTCCCCTCCTCCCACTCTCTCTTGCTCTCTTTCTCTCTCTAAAATCAATCACTAAATTTAAGAAAATGTCTGCCATAATTACTCAGGCAACACTTTCCCTTTAATTGTGAAACCTTACTTTTCTGAATATTCAGATATTCAGGATGTTCCCACACTGAAGTTCTAGAAGAAGCACATCTTGTCCAGAGGTGGCATTGTCTATAGGTTTTTGTCAGGAGTCAGTGAACTATAGCTTAGGGCCAAATCTAGCCTGCTGCCTCATTTTACATGGCCTGATATACAGTAATTATTTTTTTACTTTATTAATGGTTGAAAACATAAAACTAAGATTAATATTTCATGATGTTAGAATTATACGAAACTTACATTTGAGTATGGACACAGTCCTGCTTAGTCATTATGTATTTTCTATGGCTGCTTTTGTGTTACGAGAGCACAGTTGAGTAGTTTGCCTGAAAGACTATATTCTCATCATGCAGAGTTGCAGTGATGCTGTTATAAATTGACAGCATTTCAAAATGCATATCATCATACACTGTCTTAGAGATTTACTTTTTATTATTAGTGTATACTCGTTATATAAAATTGAGAACAGTATATTTTGGGCAGTAGGCTGAATATCTTAAAGGTGTTCACATCCTAATTTCTGGAACCTATCTCTTACCTTGTATGGCAAAGGGGATTTTGTGCATGAGATCAAATTAAGGATTTCGAGAGGGAGAGATTATCCTGGATTGTCTGGGTATATCCAGTGTGATCTCAGGCAGGAAATAAGAAAAGATGGAGAAGTTGATATGACAGAAGCAGAGATTGAAGCAATACACGCCCCAAACTGAGACATTCTAGCCTCTAGGAGCTGGAAGAAACAAGAAATAGATTCATTCCAAAGCTTCCAAAGGACCTTGGCTTGGCAATATTTTGATTTTAGCCCCGTAAAGATTTATTTTGGACTTCGGACTCTCAGGACGTAAGAGAATGAATCTGTGCTGTTTTAAGCCACTAAGTTTGTGGTAATTTGTGACAGAGGCTACAGGAAACTAACAAGGGCTATCTTACTTTTAAAGCACATTGGAGTGTGAATCATCTTAGTGAATTAGATCCCCCAAATTGTGTTTATTATGCAGTGGTGAAATAAATGTGGTAAAAGACGACACTATGTGATGATATTACCAAAATGAGTACTCGTTACAATTTGCCCAATGCACAAGAAAGCAATGGTCAGGAAAATTAGAAAATATTACAACACTATCTCATTTCCAGCAGAAATTTTTCACAACAATGAGAACCAAACATGAAGCTGCACACGGTAAACTTTAGAATGGCTTATTCGTTAACGAAGCAAGAAAAGTGACTTACTGATAGTGAGTTAATTAAATCATGTCTGATTGAAACAGCCGAAGAAATGTATTTAGAGAAAATAAACTTGCTTAAGACTATGCAGTTTTCAGCGAGAACTGTTGCTTAAAGAGTGGAGGCCATTTGGAAAAACACCAACAGCCAATTATAAAGCAAGGGAAACAATTTTGAGTGGATTTCTTTGGTTATTGGTGAGTTGACAGATCTTACCTCACTTCTTATTTATCTGAGGAGTAACACTGAGCTTGAAGTCACTGGAGAATCAGTTGATATGGATAATTACAGGCAAGCCTTTCTGAGAAGACTTGAAGCAGATGCTAACAATACTACCCAAAGTAGCATCTGCTAAGACGTGTTATAACCGAAGGTGGTAAACATACGTGTCGAGCAGGAATAGATTTAGTTGGACTAATTTTGAAAACTTGTGACAATATGAAGTATTTAAATGGTATGACTATTCATTGTGTCCTGCATTGGCAGGTACTTTGCAAAAAACATTTGAATCTTTCATGAGTTATTAAGCTGGTAGACTCCATGGTGAACTTCATTCACTTTTGTGCACTTAACCATCGTCGCTTTGTGAATTTTTGTCAACAAGGGAAGTTCCATATCACGACTTGCCCTGTACTCAGGAGTCTGAATACTTTACAGGGATCAAGTTTTATTGTACTTGTTTGAGCTCGGGCCTGAGATTAAATTTTCCCAAACAAGAAGAACCATCTTCAACTGTCATGGGACACTGCATATTTTGGAAATTAATTTGTTTTTGCTGAGGATTTGACAACGTGTAATACACTAAAACTAAAAATTACCAAGCAAACGGCACATACATGAAATTATTCTACCATAATGCTATTTTGATGACAACTAATGTTGCTTGAATCACAAGTAATGTCAAGCTTCTTATGCTTTTTCTGCACTATTAGGAGTTAAAATAAGAAAGATCTTCAATCACACACATTTAAAACAGCTATAGTTTTGAAGCTCAAGCTACAGATCTAGTAGTATTTTTTAGACCTTCGTGCAAGTGAAAGGAAAATTTCCATGTTTTAAAATCCATTTTACCGTACAACCAAGGAGCTTCCACTTAACCTTCAATTGGAAGTGATTAATTTACATTGTAATGACCTGCCAAAAGACAAATACCAAGAGAGAATCTAATGAAATTTATAAATGTCTTCCAAATAATGAATATCCTCAATTAAAATTATATGCTCATGAATTGGTGTTAGTACTTGACAATACCTATCTATGTGAAAAGACATTTTTTGAAGATGAAATTGGTGTAATCTCATTACAGATCAGCATTAACAGATGAATATTTGAAACTGATTCTTATTATAGGGAATACTTGTCATGTTAACTTCATCTCTCTGTGCATTTATCTGTCTATGCTAAATCATTTGCACATATATTGCAAACATCAAACCACTTTATGTCCAAATGTTGTTATGTACAGATTACCAAAATAAATAATTCTTATGTATACCTAAGAAAACAAGCAATAATTCTTTAATATCACCAAAATATAGTAAAATTTCCTTTTTAGTTTTATTTAATCTAGGTTAGTTTTTAATGTTTCTTCCCCCACCTTTTTTTTTTTACTTTACCCAGGTGTGGGTTTTGTTTTACTTTTCCTCCATTGTATTCTGTATGTTTCCCAAGGCAAAGGATTCTTGCACTTCATTATGGAGAATTCTCAGTTGTAATATTCAGTATATCACCTTTCCACATTCTTTGGATTCTCCCCTTTGTATATGACTACTAAATAGTATGTACTTGACCTCATTCTATCCTGGATGTCTCTTGACTGCTTTTCCAAGTGTTCTTCTATTCATATGTTCTCACTCCTGGGTGATTTCTTCACAAGCGCAGTTTTCTAAATCTCCTTTTAGTGACTTTATTTTGTTTATTTCCAAAGAGCTTAACTAGTTTCTTTTTCAGTTTTGTCAGATTTTTAAAATTATGTCCCTTTTACTACAACTTATGCCTTCAGTTTTCTTTTTTCATGAATATAATAGTTTGAAAATACTTAACTCTGATAACTTCATCATCTGAAGGGGTATGCGTGTGTGTGTGTGTGTGTGTGTGTGTGTGTTGGGTCTACTGACTTACCTCCTCGCCTGTTGTTGACTTCAGTGATCTGCAACTTTGTGCTTTGCAGCTTTATTGTCAGAAGACCTTTATCTGTAGTAATTCATCTTTTAAAGAGGTTTGCACTTGCTTTGCCCAGAGCTTTTAATTGGTATCATTGCCTCGTTAATCTTAAGTTTTCAGTTTGGGAGGGTCCAGATCAAATAAACGACTTAAATCTGAATGTCTGGCCTATGAATTCTCAAGGAAGACTTAAAAAAAAAAAAGAAAAGAATTCAAGCCTACATTTTCTTGTCTCTTCCCTGTATGAGGTGTTAGATAGCAACTCACTTAATAGCGTTTTCCTGATTTAATAGCCACTCAAGTGTCCTGCCTTCCTCTAAGAATCTATGCGATAACACTGCTTCCTCTTCTGTATTCCTATGATCCTTAAGTCCTGAGTCCCTTAGTTATGACAGCAATAACCCTCTGTGTGGCTTCTGTGAAGTCAGCTCACATGCCAGCCCCAGCTTTCTAGATTCTTTTAGCTTTTGTTTCTTGGGAGACCCAATTTCTTGCACAAAACACATGCATATTAGTATGCTTTTAAAGGATTGCTTATTATCTCCTAAAATTTCTAATACTTAGTAGCAGAAGATTTTCAGTTAATAGCGCTGTAGAAATGGAGGTCCACATGGGTTGTTATCCAAATCCCAGATTGAATGGGCTACCATGTAGCAGGCAAGTTCACAGTCAAAAGAAGTGTATGCACTGGGCTAAGGACAACATCATTAGAAAAAGCTAGAGGGCTGAGCAAGATAATTTCAACTCTGAGATTCTTTGACAGCAATAATTTCTACTTAATAATTTATGTAGTGACCCAGGACAGTGATTTGCTGATCTCTGCCTCTGTTCTAGAAGCTTGTGATTATTGCTGCCTTACCACAAACCTGTGTCGAAATTTCTGAGAGTTGATAAGAGTGTCCTAGTCTTCATTTTTGAGCGTCTTGAACCACTTCTACAATTACCAATCCGAGACATTTTCTCTGGCATTACTGAGCTGGAACAGAGCATTTTGATTCTGATAGCCCTGACACACTCTCTCCAATGAGTGAATGTATGTGCCATTAGCAGAAAAAGGTTCAATTTCTAGAATTTTCCTTTCAAGGTATCTTTGAGATATTTGTTTTTTCCTTTTTGACGCTTTACAAAGGCTCCCCTGATAAAACAAAATATTAGAGCAGGTGGATTATTTTGTCCTTACCCAAATGCTGAAGGTTATTAATTTTTCTTTGTATAAGAATGTTTTTACATCCTTACAAGCAGGACTTAAGCTTACATTCCGTGGTAGGTAAGGCTTTAAACACCATGGCTTAACTGCTTTATATTATTGTAAGGGCTGTAGAATGGATGGATTATCGTCAAGAAAATAAAAACAGTTTTCAGAACTACTTTGCTTGGCAAATTGAGCCTTTTAAAGTATACCCCTCCTCAAATACCAAGTATTATGTGGTTTAAGCTCCTGTAATTTCTGCAAAGAGCTTAAAAGACTGAGTGACTAGCATGAAAAAGCAATAGAGCATTAATTGAAATGATTTGAAACAATTGAGTTCTACATTTGTTAAGGACATAATAAAGGATATTATCAAAGTTTCACATGTGGATACACCATTCCCAAAGCTGCTTATGAAAATAATAGACTTTGATGCTAAGAGTGGCAAAAAAGTGTGTGCTCTAAAAATTCATTAGGAAACTTCCCATAAAAACTAACCATAGATATTTCTTTCTGACAGGATGCAGTTATCAGTTGCCAGATTTGCATATTGTTGGAGCAAAATTGTGAAGATACAGGGCACTGTAGATTGAATACAGAAAATTCTATTTCCTAACAGAAGTCAGAAATAGAAATGAGATCAAATGAGATGAAAGAGGGCAACTGGGAGAAGGAAAATGGAGAAAAAAATGTTTTGCTTTTATCTGTAGAGTGAGTCTAGGCAGCAGAATGGAGAAGAGTGTCAGGAAAAACAACAAGAAATCAGAATCAAAGGCCTATTCTCTGTCTACTCTTTGTTAACTGATCACCACGCCAGCATATCTTAACTCAGAAATGTAGTCGTCACAACACCCAATTGATAATTATTTTGTGAAAACTGTTATTTCACTAGTTGAGAAATTTACCTGTTTTTAAAAAAATGAGAAGAAGCTTTAAGATACAAATCAGTACTTTTTTTTTGGACAGTGGTGAAGAATTTGGTAATCTCTTAAAAGCTTATTAAAAGATTTTGCTATTGTCTTGTGAAAACTAAGTAATAAACATCTATTTTTAAGAGTAATCATAGTCTTCATAATGTACATATTCTAAAACAAAAAGCAGTTTCCACATGTTATCATTGGCTTCCTTATAGAATGTTGTCTCACCGTTATCACACATGAATGACTAAATTCTATGGCGTATTACTCCTCTTTGTGATAAAAGAATAAGCTTGTTCACCTTTTAAATAATGTGACAAGTAAGGAAGGTATTCATCCATTCAATGAGCAATTGTTGAATGATTACCTCTTTGTTCCCAGCCATGAAAATACAGCAGTGAATAAAAGAAAGACCATACATTCATGGGGCTTATAATCAAATGTACTGGGTGGGGGTTTGGAGGGAAGAGAGTAAACAAAGAACACTTATACGTCAGCTGGTGATGAATGCTAGGGGGAAAAATAAAGAACAGCAAAGGAATTACAGACAGAACGCGGTTGTGATTTTATATAGATGGTCAGAGACATCCTATCTGATGAAATGTTTCAGCAACACTGTGAAAGTCAGTTTGAGGACTTACTTCATGTGTCCTCTTGATGGGGCCCCGGGGTGCCCAGATAGTTGGTCAAACATTATTCTGGTGTTTCCAGGAGGGTGTTTTGAGCAGGACTGATGTTTGACTTGGTAGATCGAGTTCAGCAGATCGCCCTCCCGAATGTGGGTGGACCTTGTCAGCTCAGTGGAAAGACCGAATAGAATAAAAAGGTGGACACTCCTATGAGTGAAAGGGAAGTCCTCCTGACTGCCATTCCTGCTGCGATAGCGCCTTTCTGAAACATCGGCTCTTCCTGGGTCTGGGACTGGGAATCTGTATGTATTCTGCATACATCCTACTGGTTCCATTTCTTTGGAGAGGCTGACTAACACATTGTGAGCAGATGAGACATTTGGAACTGGACAAGTAGAGAGCTTCAGGGAGAGGGAGAATGCTGGGACTCTGTTAGTTGGGTGGCACAGAAGAGCTGGGAGGGTGTGAAGGTAGCCACGGCACTTTACCCAGTGAAGCAGCAGGAGTTAAGTTTAGAGAAGTAGGGAGGCTAGACTCGTCTAATCTTGTGTTGTGAGGAGACCGGCCTTTATGCAGTCTAGTGAGGAAGCATTAGATTCTGAGTAAAAGATGATGTATTCTCTGCATGAAGAAGAGTAATTGAATAATAAAATAGTAAAGGGATCAGAGGTCCAACTCACCACTGAAATATTATTGACATAGCATTTCATTCTTTCCATGCAGCTATAGCCACCTACTATTAAGTACATTTGAAATTTTAATATTCTGCCAATAACAGTTGCTTTTTTTAAAAGCCGAGGTCCATTTGACAAAAAGGATGCCAGGCGAATCTTGACAGTGGTTTACCCTAGAGGCTCAGGTGGGTTCTGTGTAACCCCTGGCATCCTTTTATTTATTTTAATTGCAACTGAGACATTCCAGACATTTCTGCCAACGACAATATTAATGATCATCATAGTAACGGTTACCTGGAAGCAATACACATGCCCATGGAAACTTAGTACTTTATAAAAAGTTCATCTTTAAGTGTCTTCCGGACACAGTGGAACATTTAGGGTCTTGACATGTCTCAAGAGTATAGCAGGAGTATAGTAAATGGACTTAGAAAATGCAAAATTGCTACATTTCAGATGGTTGCCATAAGTCATCTGTTACGTGCTGACTGCAGCCATAAAAAATACCTCAATTTTTGTATATTTCCTGAGGGAATGCCTCCCTTCCACATACAAATAAGGGAAATTGTAACAGATGATCGGGCCAGGTGGTAAATATGAGAAGGACGGGAGCTCTTTATCATACAGATGTTTTCTCGTCTCGTCCAGTTAGAGGGCGTGGCCAGCAGAATTCCCGTGTCTGACTCCTATCTGTTAATGTTTCTAGACCTTGTTGGCTTTCTCTGTTAATGCCAGTTTGGACCTCAAATATTCAGTCGGTTCATTTTTCTAAACCCACGAAATTGCACAAGCTCTCCAAAGCTCTCTGTGTTATGCAGCCAATGGGGTGGTTGGACCGATTTGGTTATGCTGATGTGAAATTGTTTAGGCACAAAGTCAACTGCTCCCCATGCTGTGGAGAATATGAGGAACAAGCAAAACCCTAGAAAGATTATGTTCACATCAACTGACAGCTTGGACATCTCAAATTGCAATTAGAGGGGAAAGTTTAGATTATTTTCTCCATTTCAATCACCATACATGTATAAACAAGGATGTCTGACATACCTCTCTGTTCCGTTGTAGGACTATATATTTGCATTGTATTTAATTTTGCGTTGATTGTCTAGAAATAATGTTTGAATTTTGTAATTTTAATTAATTCTAATTTATTTGCCACAGAGGAAAATAACTAACATATAGAAAATTCATATTGTAACGTGTATTTCACTGCTATGATAACCCCCCCCCCGTGAATGTAGTTGGGACACTACCTGATACCGCATCTACTGTGAGACAGGGGGACACAGCTATTTTCTGTTATCTTTAAAAGCCTCCCTCGAGGAATTGAGTTGCAGAGGGACTCAGTTTTGAAGGAGGAGGTGAGAAGCCCCGGAAAGCACATTTGTGGTTCTGTAGAGAGTGATATTCTTACACAGGACTTAAATCTCAAGTCTGCAATAGGTGATATGTGACTTTAAACCCTTAAGGGTGATGACTTGTCACTGCATGTCAAGTGCCTCTCTTCCAAGGGACTACCAGGTGAAGAGGAATGACAGTGTACTCTGCCGTTTTTGTTCAGAAGAGTCCTGGCTGAGCAGTTGTTCCGAAGCAGAGTGCTGAATTTAGGGACTGGTGGGGCCGCCTTGGAGTGTTACTGAAACATGCCACATGGTGGTGTATATGTTCCCTGGGCGGGGTAATGAGGAAGATTTTAGTTCTTACCCCTTTTGCAGGGGTGGGTTTTTTAAAAATTTTATTTTAGGAGGCTTGAATCTGTCAGTGCTGATACTGCTGCTCCTCTCTTTATGGGAGGTGTCATGAAGGCACATGTCTGGAGAAAGTCCCACAATTTGGCTTTTGCTGCATATTATAGTTTTCTCAAAGGTAGCTGTTGCTTTTTATATCTTATGAGAAGATCAAGATTAAAGGAACAATGGACTCTGTTTTCTTCTATTAATTCACACTAGTAGTTATGCAGGTGTTAATTTGTTTGAACTGTTTGTTTCACTGGCGCCGAGCACAAGAATCTGTAATTGTATGACGGGTACTAAGATACACAAGTTCATCTGGAGAACTCGATTTAGCCTTGTGTTTGCTGATGAAGTCAGTAGATGTTAAAGTTGTGTACTTTTAGTTAACAAGGCATGCGGTTCTTGCTGCTAAAAACCGTATCTCCTCTATTGTCAACTTGTAAACACCAGGAATGTTACCAGTAGAGGTACATTCACTGCAATATTTAATACTCTTCATGGGGTCTCTTAAGATCCAGTTAAATCAGCAATAAAACCAGCACGCTTCCTTTAAGGTGGGAGTGGTAGAGACCATTCAAGGACACTGATTACCAGTTTTGTCGTAGGTGAAAGATGCCAATGATATTTCATAATTTTGCCTTTATTCCTGATTGCACTTGGAATCAGGTATCTATACATATTTGTGTGTATGTGCGTACATATGCATGTATGTGTGTGTGTATATATATACATATATACATACACACATTTCATATATATATATATATGAAATGTTCTTTCCTCCAGATTTGCAATTTGAAATCCTAATTTCACTGTGATGGCATTAGGACTGGGGGCCTTTGGGATGTAATTAGACCATGAGAGTGGTGCTCTCATGAATGGAATCAGTGCCGTTATGAGAGGAGGCCAGAGAGCTAACCAGCTCTTTTTCTGCCGTGTGCGAACGCAGTGCAGAGGCCACGATCCCTAAACTATTCCTTCTTCTCAAGGAGGAAGGCCTTCCTTGAGAGCCCAATCATGTTGGGACTCTGACCTTGCACTTCCAGCCTCCAGAACTGTGAGAAATAGATGGTCGTTGTGTAAGCCCCCTAGTCTATCCTTATTTGCTATTATAGCAGCCCAAACTAAGACAACACACATGTGAGTGGCACTTCGATTTTAAACCTACTTTAGTTTACATATACATTTTCAGAGCTTCTCCTCTAATTGTTAATGGTTTGGCAATGAGCCCTAGTACTTTTACCTTTAAAAGAGAGCAGCTTATTTGAGAAATATGCATGGGATGCCAGGAGGAATATAACTCCCTATAAAGAGACAAATATATCGTTTGTTAAGCGGATCTGTACTGGGGAGATTGCAAATCAGCCTGTGGTGAACAGAGGCAACATGGATAAATGGACTATTTCTTTTGGTCTGCCTTGGAGACGAAGGCAGAATGGGTAGGTACCCAGGGTAGAGAGGGGAAGAAAGTCCTCCTCTTCCTTTTTAAAAATTTGCACAAAATATTTGCTTAAATAGAGGAGCAATTTCAAGAAAAGTGGAAACAAAATCATTAAGATGATCTCTTTAAAGTAAATGCCCAGCCAAAGGAAAGAACAAAATACAGACAGTGAGCATGGATTTTCTGTAATCTTGGGCCAAGTGTTGGGGCTGTAAATGATTCGAATAGCCACCAACAAAGCTTCAGGAGGCCACGTGTGATTACAAGGGGACAGCTGTACCAGGCCCTGGCAACTTGATCCTAATTTCTACTGAGACCCAAACGACTGATGAAAGATGATTGCTGGAGGGTATGATTTGTTTATCTTTCAAGGGTGGCATATTGTGCGGCAATGCAAGATACTCAAAAGCTGCTATGTAGGCGATCAGGCCAGGCCTTATTTTGCTATCCCGGCTACCTGGAGCTAGGTGTGTAGACCTGGTTTATCTGCCCCTCCCCACCCCCCCAGCAGATTGGCCCTGTAGGGCACCCATCTGATGGTGGCTCATGTAACTGTGCTTCCAAGTAGTTGTGACATTTGACAAACCTTTTGACTGTCATCTGACTTTATGATTTCTATGTTTTTTTCTTGCTTCTTAAGCAACTGGAGACTTACCTGTTTTTTCAATCTATGTTCATGCTCTTCTTCCCAACCTTCACACTCTTTCTTCCTTTTTTTCCTTGCCTCCCCTTTTTCTTTTCCTTTGGCTCCCTCCCTCCCTCCCTTTCTCTTTCTTTCAATCTCTTTTTTCCCTTTCCCACCCTTCCTTCCTCCCTTCCTTCCATCCTTCCTTCCCTCCTACCTCCCTTTTCTTTTGAGAGAGGAGAAGAACCAAAACTGAAGATTCTTTAATTTTGTGAAAAATTTAAAAAGATTTTAGTTATTTAATTTTAGAGAGGGGCAGGGAGAGAGAAACATCAATGTGTTGTTGCCTCTCACATGTCCCCTTACTGGGGATCTGGCCTGCAACCCAGGCATGTGCTCTAGACTGGGAATCAAACCGGCAGCCTTTTGGTTCACAGGCCCACGCTCAATCCACTGAGCTACGCCAGCCAGGGCCCAAAACTAAGGCTTCTTTTCCAAGAGTAAAGATGATTAATGTTGTACTTTACAAATTTAGCACAAGAGCACTCACCAAACAAGATTGGTTAGCTTTAATACTGTAATAATTCATCAGGAAAAACAGAATATTTTGTTTCCCTTGGCCTGAAAATCCTTTGCTTAATTTTCTATGATTTCAGTTTAATAACAAATCTTGATCATGAGCAACACTTTGCTGTCTCCACCCTCTTTATGTTATTAGGCTGCATGTTGAAGAAGGTAGTCATTTATTACAGTCAATTTTATGAATATTTTATACTAGATAATCATAGATAACCATGAAATAACCTTATTTTGTTATTCTTACAGAGGAGAGCAGGTTATGATAAATTCTTAGCAATATTTAAATTGAAAGGAATTATAGGGGATTTATTTTTAGGGATTTGTCAATGCTAGAAATGGGAATGAGTCCTATGTCTTCATAAACATTAACAGTGTTTATAATATTGGCTAGTAAGGACGGTATCGGAGTCTTGATTATGTTCATAAAGATATCAGAGGAAAAAGAAAATAACCCTGTGTTTGAGTTTTATGCTTATGCTGATCAAGATTCTCAATCATCAGTGGGTTATGGAGTAATTTTACATTTTCCCTTTCGTTTGGGCTCTTATTTATAAGTATAGACTTTCCTTTTCTGTTTCTCTGTCAAAATAACTTACAGTCTATTGTAATGTAGCAAATGGAACTAATGTGCAGGCAAGACAGTTTTTCTAATAAGGTATTAAGCAACACCACATAACACATTTTGCAAACTCTCCCACCTGTCCAGGGCCTTGCAGTGTATCACAATGAGAAATACACAGCAATCGCGTTATTAATTATAAAGAATAAAATTGCAATTGCTGATACATAAAATACTTTTACGTCTTCAGGAATAATGTCTCAGGAAAAAATGAGAGTAAATTTCCATTAGAAAATAAATCTCATCCTATAAACTTTGTTGTTCTACAGTGAAAATATATAGGGCATAGCTGCTGCTTCGTTGAATGCAGCCCTATGTTGAGAGGTTTACCTCGTTATCAAGGAAGTGACTGGTTTCAGGGGGCTGCTGCTGGAAATAAGTCGGGGGTGTTGTGTATGTACTGTAGGCCCTTCAGTCCCTGGGCAAAGTTTGAAAAACAACTTCTTGATCATCTTTCAAATTCAGTGTAATAGTTTCGATAAGCTTTGGGTGGAAAGTGACTGTAATTTTGAAATGTGTCACGGGGGTTTGTGTTTCTCTGGCTCTTGCCTCTGTCTACATCCATCACTGTTTGGAAAGCTCATATGCAAATATCTGAGCATGCTCGGACTGGAATGACAAAATACTGTAGGCTGTGTAAACAACAGAAATTTATTTTCTCACACTTCTCACATTGCTAGAGGACGGATAGCCCAAGATCCAGTTTCTCTTCTTGGCTTGTCTTCTCACATGGGTGGGGGAGAGAGTGAGAGAGGGAGAGAGAGAGACAGAGAGACAGACAGACAGACACTTCCTTTTCCTCTTATAAGGCCACAGTGCCGTGGAATTAGGAGTCTATTCTTATGACCTCATTTAACCTTAATAAACCCCCAAGAATCTGTCTTCAGGTGCGGTCATATTGGGGGTTGGGGCTTCAACCTATGAATTTGGGAGGTACGTAGTTCAGCCCATAACACATAAGATTGATTGCCTTTGGTCTGTTTCTGTGTACATATTTCTGTATTCATTTACAGGGGAGATGTTGAAACTTAAAGCAAATAGAGACCAGCATCAAATCAAACAAACAGAAAAAAAACCTCTTATACAAAAATGCTACGTGTTCTTTGAATTCTATTGTTTAAATAGTTATTCCTTTATACTAAGCAGGGTTTTCTCACCTTTGGTACTATTAACATTTGGGCCAGATAAAGCATTTCTGTGGGGCTGGCTGTGCATTGTGTGATGTTTAACAGCATCCCTGGCCTCTGTCCCCTAAATGACAACCTAAATGTGACAACCTAAAATGTCTCCAGACACTGCCAAATGTCCTTATGGAGCAAAGCCTACCTCGGGTGAGAATCACTGTTTTACAGGCAGAGTTAATAGTTTTTTTTTTCACTTTTAGAGATTGAAATAAACAGTTACATTCTTTATATTTTAAAAATAGCTCTGACTGGTGTGGCTCAGTAGATCGGGTGCTGGCCTGTGGGAAAAAAGGGCTGCTGGCCTGATTCCCAGTCAGGGCACATGCCTGGGTTTCCTGCCATGTCCCCAGTAAGCGGCATGTAAGGGGCAGCCACACATTGATGCTTCTCTCTCTGTCTTCTCCCTCCCCTCCCCTCTCTAAAAATAAATTTAAAAAAACTTAACTAATTTCTATGAAATACAGGATGAAGTAGGGACACCGGCACTGAAGAAATGTGAGTCATGGCCAGTTACATTCATGCCTAGTACCCTGTAGTGACTACTCACGTTACATCAAATAAAACCCACACATTTTTTTTTTTACAAAATCTTACAAAATCAGACTGTAAGATTTTCATGAGCTGCTTCTTTTGCAAGCTCTCATTTTAACCTCTACTGTTCACTCCTTGCTCACTCCAGCCACTAATGTTTCTGCCTGGTCCTTGAGCAACCCAAACTTTACCTGCCTTAGGGGTCTTTGCACAGTCTGTTCTTTCTTGAATGTTCTTCACCCAGTTTTTGTACACCCTCTCCTTCTTGTCGTTCAGGTTGTACCTCAAATCTCATCTCATTCAAAAAGACTTTTTCACCTCCCCATTTAGATGGCAAACTCCTACCCATACCACTTCCTGTCTCAATCGTTAGAGACCATTGCTATTCCTCACAGCATTACCACTGTTTGAAATGATGCTGTTTATTTGTTTCTTGTGTTTCTCTGTCTTCCCTCTCCCTATCCATCTGTACTTGTATCGAGTGCAAGCTTTTTGAGGGCAGGAGTCTTGTCTGTCTTGCTCACAATATTACCCCCAGAATGTGCCTGCCACAGAATGAAAACTTCACCCACAGTTGTTTACAGGGAAATGGTTAAGTAAAGAGATTTTCAGAAATGTTTTAAGGTCTGTTCTCCCTGATATACTATACATTCACAGGCCTCCCTTGACTTTGAATGCTACCCCAGGCCTCCTTGGGGAGAGGAGGAAGCAGAACACCTTCTGTAATAGTGTCGGAAATTTATTTGTATTCCTTTATCTCCAAACTCTTATTGAGACCCAAGAGACGGGCTTAAAACACACAAATCCTATTCTCTTTTCAAAAAACACATCCTCTAATACCTCTGCAAAGGTGTCATCTGAGATTTCAGACTTAAATGAATATGGTTTAGCTGTTTCCTCTTCTTATTTTCACATATAAAAATGTTTTAAGAGAGAGAATATCCACATCCCTCAGCTCGAAAGTGCATTCCTGATACCAAAACTATTTGCAAAGCAGAGTAATAGATAAAAATGCCACAGAACTAGATTTTATTTGACAGTCCTGAGACTTTTTTCAATGACTGCACAAAAGCATTAAATAGAAATAGCCTAGGGATAGGCATCGAATCAATATGCACCAGTAAGTTTGTAGAATCAATTTTTTTGCTCCTCAGATACAGGAAAATTGATGTAGCTGACGCTGTGTAACTCCTATTAATTGCCCACAGTGACAGAAAATTTATCAATTGCTCATTGACTTCTTTGAGACCATGGGAAAATGGTAGTAGTGCCAAGGTTAAGTGTATAATATAGAAGTCTTTCCTAGCTGAAGGAAAGTGTAACTAGAAACCAATCACATTTTAAGATGTGTATCTCTGTGTTTAGTTTACATATTCATGTCTCTTTCCCACTGATGTCTTGCCTCAGACATTAGGTATCAGGAAAGCCTGTCATTTAAGGTTTATTATTGCATTTCTCTTTTAGTTACACTTGGAAACTTTTTTTTTGTTTTCAATTTGTACCCAACTTTGCTCCATCTTCCCTTCTTTTTTTTTTCCAGTTAAAAAATTCTTCATTCAATAGACGCATTGTACCTTATGCTCGGAGAAGAGATTTTATTGGCTCATGAGACCAAGGTTTCGTTGTGGAGAAACCTATAGTTTCTTAGATGATGGTACTTTCTGTGTTATACTTCTAAAGTAGGTATTTTGGGACCATATCAAAAGTCCCTCTATTAGATTAAAACTTCTTAAAGATGGGGAATTACAGGGCCTAACCTTATTTATCTGTACATTTCCCATAATGTACTCTTGCCTTAACAAGAGTCATAATAGATAATGAATGTAGTGAATTGAAATAATTTCATTTGGTTGAATTACTTAAAATTTTTCTGTGGGAAAATATTATAGTGGGTTTCACATTTTGGCTAACTTTAGCTGGCTGATAAGATTAGTTAGTGCTTTTAATAACTCATATTCATTGTACAGAAGATATACCACCTATAATTTAAGCTTTTCCCCAGTAGAATAACTTTGCAAGTTTTCACCAGAGCCTATAAGAATTAAGTTAATGTAGTGCAAGTGATTTCTGCTTCCTTCAGTTTTAACATGACTCACCATTTGCACATAAGGTGTACGGGACAGTCACCAAGGCCCCAAGAGATGAACTTTCATATTCCACACAACTTTATTTTTAACATGTCCATGTGTCACCCTGGAGTCTGATGCCAAATTTAATTTGAATTACATTTAAGCCACAACACTTTTGGTGAGCTAATTTGTAAACGTTAAATGAGATGCTGTTTTTCCTCTTTGAACTTGTCCTATTGTATTATTATTTATCCTCAACTGTTATTGAGATGTGTGTTAGTTCACATCAGAGATGATCTGTCAGGTACAATGATATTCTGTTCCACTCTGTTATAGCATACCTCAGACTTTCTTAAATCCTTATAAGTCAGTCACTGTTACATTTAGAGAAAATCCCAAGTTCTGTATGTATACAAACTCACATATGGATATAATACATTAAAAAGAACAGGTACACATACCTTCACATTTATTTCAATATATATTGAACGAATGAACTAAAATTCATTGCTCCTATATATTCCTTGTTTTGCAGAGACAACAATTTAATATGTTTTAGAACAAAGTACAATCATAAAAGTCATCTTCATTGGGAGCTTGGTGTTCTTCCCTTATGAAAACCATTTTAATTTTTGGGAAAGTAGGTGGATGGCCGTTTCACAATGACTACTCACCAAAGCTGCGAAGTCCCTGTCAATGAACACCTTCCAGTGGAAGGTATGTGACCATCTGTCAGAGTAGCTATACAAGGAATTCCTCCTTTGAGAGGTTGGTCTTGATGAACTCTTGGAACATTTAGGATGCGAGGTGTCAGAGAAGGAAATAGGTATGTGTCACAGAACTGAGATATTTCATCAAGAATAGCCTCTGTTGACTAGGGAACTTATCATACTAATAAAAGCTCCAATATTGAGCACCTTTTATTTTCCAGGCACTTCACTAAACAGTTTTAAATTGTTCAGTGCTGATGTTCATATAATAAACATCAAGTTTAAATTTTTCCCAAACCTCAAAAATCTAAGTGGATGGCCCTCCTTCCAAAAGTGGAGTGAAGTTCAATGTCGGCCATTTTTCTATCAGTGATCTTTTTTAGCCCTTGTGTAGTGCACAGAAATGGGAAGGGTCTTGGTTTTGTGATCCATGGCTGACCCTGGCAGCTTTCGTTCTCCCTGGGCCTGTACAGTCATTTAAGGGTGGCCTTTTGCGTTGGTGCTTGGCTTCCTGGAGGACATATCTGTCTGAGTCTTCACTGAGGTGACAAGACTGCTTGTCGGGTCTTCATTTTCACCTCAGACTTAAACCTCTGCTATGTCTCTTACCTTAAGCACATGGCCTTTTGTTTGGTTCAGGCCTCCTCTACTCTGTGTCAAGTTCCAAGATATCTAACACAACTGAATCTAAGTCTGTTTTCTTTCATCTTGTCTCCCCGAGCAAACATTTCATCACCATGGGCTTAGTGATCTATCTGGGCTTGACTTCCTGGCCTTTTATAAACAACTTCAAAAAATATTCTCTAGAGTTGTCCAGTCCACAGCCCACGGGCCATATGCTGTCGAGGATGACTGTGAATGCAGCCCAACACCAAATTGTAACTTTACTTAAAATGTTACGAGATTTGTTTTTTGTGATTACGTGTCACAGTGTATTTAATGTGTGGCCCAAGACAACTCTTCTTCTTTTGGTGTTGCCCAGAGATGCCAAAAGGTTAGGCACCCCTGCATTTAGGGATAAGAAAAACCTAGAACTTGCGGATACAGGCCTGAACACCCAACTGAATACAGGAGGGAAGAGTGAAAAAAAAGAAGCTTACACATTCTATTTTGATCCTTCCGAGTAAATCTATAATAAAAAGAAACATTTTGCCAATAAGTTATCCATGAATTTCATAAGAAAAATTTCTATTACTGCAAATATCGAATTTAATATTTATAAGAGTATAACATAGGAATTATTGACCCATTTTATAGATGAGGAAGCCGAGACTTAATAAATGGAAGCAACAGTCCAAAGTTCACACAGCTCATAGGTGGGAGACCGTGATTTGAAATCCAGTTTCTCTGATTGCAGAGTCTGTGTTCATGGTCACTATAGCATACCAACCTGGAGAGCAGTGATTTTCAACCTTTCATTGCATGGCACATATAAGCTGATTATTAAAATTCCTTGGCATGCCACAAAATATATTGTGTTTTTTGCCAATTGAACAACAAAAAAAACAGGTATAATTTTGATTCATTTACACCAAATGGCTATTGCTCTGTTGTCCGATGTCATTTTTTTATTTGGCAATGGAAGGGAAAAGAGATTGGTGCCCACAATGAAGCAGTCAAACGTTGCACATTTAAAAAATTTGTGTGGCACACAACGTTTTTGTGTTCTTCGTGTAGCACACAGGTTGAAAATTGCTGCTCTAGAGCACCAGAACTCTGATCCTGGACCACTCACCCAGATATTCAGAACACCTGTGTGGGAGGTTTATAAGTCCTTGTTCTTAAATGAACATAAGGACATTTGAAATCATATGGCACACCTTAGATTAGTGAACTCAAGTTCACAAACAATTAGTGAATGGAGTGACTTGTCGAAAGCTGTGAAGGGTCTGAGATTTTACCCTATTTACAAGGTAACAAGTTAGCCTGCAACATGAGCGTTTTCAGAAGATGGGAGGAGGCAGTATAAATGGTTCCTGATTGAAGTCTGCGCACGCAGTGGGCTGCTTTACTAGATAGAAACTCTGAGCTAAGGAACCCAAATCTCTGATAATGGGCGGTAAGCCTGACCCTCCTTTGCTTCAGATGAAGACATCCTCTTTCTCTCCCAAAGCTGTTCCAAATACAATCATCTTTGACATGATTGTCCAGAATGAAAGGGCTAGCCCTGGTCACTCATAAGATGTGGACAGATCCAAGAAATCCATGGAGAATTATCTCCCATCTTTACAACTTTGATTGAATTGACTGGAAAATTTAAGAGTTCCATTTGGTTTGAACTCTTATTTTTCTATATTGAAATAACAGGTTGCTTTGGGTTGTATAGGCACTGATGAATGATGATCGTTTTGGTAAAGTATGCGCTCGTTAGAGCTAAAATACATAATTTATATTCCTATAAATGTCCCATAAGTGGAGTAAATGAGTGATGACATTTGGGTGTAAGGCAATTCTTATGGGCTCAGTGTTGGAGACATGAGCTTTTTCACTGAGGACCGTGATGAAGTGGAAGAGTGCATTCCATTAAAGGAGAGGGGTAACTTGGGCATAGATAGTTCTTTCCAGGTTTTCCAGTTATTGAAGAGAAGTCAGAATCCAGTGCATCTTTAAAAATCTACAGATTTTATCAAACTAGGCAATTTAATAATTTCCACAACCTCAACAAAAATACTAACGTCTCAATCCCCCCTCTCACTATATGATACATATTCATATATGTATATATCTCATAAAACTGTGTGCACATAAGATGTGTCCTGTAGATTTCTACTTTTCATTCCCTGATTTAGCATTTTCTAAGATGAAAAACAGGTCTGAGAACATTCATGCATTTTAATGGGATTACAAATGATTCAAGTAGCCTAATGTTCCCAGAGATATTCATTTTCATTTCTACTATTCATTAATTTTCATTCTTGTCGAGCAATACTATAAAAAGGACTCATGTGTATGTTTTTCCTGTAGTGTTTGAATAACTGTGGATTAAAAAACACTGAATGCAGCAACACTTAAAGAAAAAAAATCATTTCTTGTTACCCTACTATTTTTTCTGACAGCCATTAGCTGCTTATGGTTTTTGTAGCAGTCGGTATTTGAGAACTCAAATTCAAACCACTGGTTGAAAATGACAAGGCATCTAAAAGGATGGATTAATTTTGACTTATCCAAGTGATTTTACTGAGCTGTCAGGATTAACATTCTTCCACTGTGACTTAAATAGTGCCCATGAGGAAGTGTGCATATATCAGGCAAAGAACTTAAGAGGGAGGAAGTTACCCATAACAATAGAGAAAGTGGTGGAAATGTTGTCCTATGTGTACTCAGAATTGAAGGTTTTATGGGGAAAATTCACATTGTTAAAAGCTCATATTGTGTTTGTGTGTATGTTAAAATAAACTTCATATTGTATAAGGGGTAGAACCTTAGGTATTCACCAGGGCAGGGCAACCTACATTGGCGCGTTGTGGCACTGTCTGTGGGGAAGGGGTCTGAAAGGGAACAATGCTGCTTGCCTGGTTCTCAGCAGGTTTTTAGTCATTTCCTCTGCTACCCACAAGCAGGTCAAGCCCTTCTGGCGCTGATTCCCGAGTGGGTGGTTTTGTGTATATTCTAGGACCTTGTGGGTCTCCAACAAACTGTTCTGTGAGTCTGGGAGTTTTCCTGCAACAGCAACTCTAACAAATTTTTATAGCCAAAAGCTCTGAGACATTATTTCCCTACCCTGGAACCCTGGGTTGAATGTTCTGTCCGACTCTCCAGTTGTTTCTCTCAGTATATCTACACGCAAATATGGGACTGCCAGCAACTGTCTCACCTGCCCAGGTCCTGTAGCCACTACCTTGCTACACATCCTCTTTACCCTGACTGCCCATCTTTGCCCCTCCTACCTGTCTGGATGAATGTTTCTTCTTTTACTTTTTGGTTGTTGGACTTCCATACAGTTCAATTTTCTAGTAGTTCTGGTTATTTTTTGTTTTACAATTTGTTGTTGTTCTTCTTTTGGTTGTGTGAGTAGGCAAAGTGTATCTACCTATGCCTCCATCTTGCTCAGAAGTCTTAGAAAGCCAGATTACAGTTTTATTTTATTTTATTTTATCTTATTTTATTTTATTTTATCTTATTTTATTTTATTGATTATGCCATTACATTTGTTCCATTCCCCCCCTTCATTCCCCTCTACCTTGCACACCCTTCTCCCACCATTCCCCCCCTTTAGTTCATGAACACGTGTCTCAAGTTCTTTAGATTCTATATTTCCCCTACTATTCTTACCCTCCCCCTATTTTCTATCTACTGTCTATGCTACTTATTCTCTGTACCTTCTCCTCCCTTCTCCTTCTCCCACTCCCGTTACTAACCCTCTATGTGATCTTCATTTCTATGGTTCACTCCTGATCTAGCTGTCCTCTTAATTTGCTTTTTTTTAAGGTGTGGTTGTTAATAACTGTGTTTGCTGTCCTTTCACTGTTCATATATTTTATCCTCTTTTTCTTAGATAAGTCCCTTTAACATTTCATATAATAAGGGCTTGGTGATGATGAACTCCTTGAATTTGATCTTATCTGAGAAGCACTTTATCTGTCCTTCCATTCTAAATGAAAGCTTTGCTGGATAGAGCAATCTTGGATATAGGTCTTTGGATTTCACAACTTGTAATACTTCTTTCCAGCCCCTTCTTGCCTGTAAAGTGTCTTTTGAGAAATTCACTGACAGTCTGATGGGAACTCCTTTGTAGGTGACTGTCCCCTTATGTCTTGCTGCTTCTAGGATTCTTTCCTTCATTTCAGTCTTGGCTAATGTAATGATGATGTGCCTTGGTGTGTTCCTTCTTGGGTCCAACTTCTTTGGGGCTCTGAGCTTCCTGGAATTCCTGGAAGTCCACTTCCTTTGGCAGATTGGGGAAGTTCTCCTTTATTATTTGTCCAAATAAGTTTTCCACTGGTGGCTGTTCCTCTTCCCCTTCTGGTACCTCTATAATTCAGATGTTGGAGTGTTTAAAGATGTCCTGGAGGTTCCTAAGCCTCTCCTCCTTTTTTTGAATTCTTGTTTCTTCATCCTTTTCTGTTTGGTCATTTTTTTCCTTCCTTCTGGTCTGCTCCCTTGATTTGAGTCCCAGTTTCCTTTCCATTACTATTGGTTTCCTGTGTGTTTCCATTCATTTCAATTAGTTTAGCCTTCAATGTTCCTCTACTTTGTGACTAAAATCAACCAGTTCTGTGAGCATCCTGATCAGCGTTTTGAACTGTGCATCTGAAAGTTTGGCTATTTCTTCATGGCTTAGATTTATTGGCTCTGGGGCTCTGAGTTGTTCTTGAGTCATGTTTTGATCTGTTTGTGCCTGTTACATATGAGGAGAGGCGCCTTAAGTGTTCACCAGGGCCAGGCCACCCAGGTCACTGGTTTGTGACGCTGTATGTGGGGGCGGGGTCAGAGAGGGAGCAATGGCGGTCCTCTCTGCTCGCCTAGTCTGCCTCACCGCTCACCCCCGCCTATTTATCTGAGTGCAAATGTGCGAGCCCGCTGCCCTGTGAGGTCTGTCTCAATGCTTGTCTCTTCACTGGTTTATCTGTGTGCAAATGCAGACCTCAGACAGCCAGCTGCTCCGAGCCTAGCCTGCACCTGGGATCTGTGCCCTCGGCTGCTTGCTCACCGCCCGGGTCGGGGGATCGTTTTTGCCTGACCTGCTCTGCTGCTGGCTTCGCCCCTCTCACCAGTTTAGCTGAGCGTTCGATTGTTTTTGGCCTCCGTATTGTTCAATTTTCTGTGATTTGGTTGCGTTTATTGTTGTTAAAACTTTGTCGTTTTTAGATTTGGTTGTGCGAGGGAGTAAAGTGTTTCCACCTACACCTCCATCTTGGTGGAAGTCGCTATCTCACCCAGATTACAGTTTTTATGTTTGTAAAACCTATGGGGTCAAACCGACTGCCAATCTATTAGAGAGCTGGGTAGTTGCAATCATGTATTGTATTTATGCAGATGCCTTTCAGAGTGGGCAGCCAGAACAGTTAGCCTTTAGGCATCTATGGAAATGTGCTAGAAGCCTTAAAGATTTCAAGCGCTATTCTCAGAGATGTTTGATCCATGAAGGGTGTTCAATTTTCTAAAAATTATTTTGTAAGATTTAAAAATTAGGTTTCAAATAAAAACCTAGGTTTCTGGGACATGCAAGCAAAATAGAACCAAAGACACTGAAATTGAGAACAGGGTGACAGTGAACAGTGGGGAGAGGGGATGGGATTATAGGGGAAAAGGGTGAAGGGTTTGCAGGAACTATGATAAAGGATACATGGACAATAACAAGGGGGGGTGGAAACAGGAGGGAGGTGGAGGGGGTTGGGGTGGTGGGGAAGGGTGGGAGAAAAGGGCAGAAAACTGTACTTGAACAACAATAAAAAATGTTAAAAACATTTTTTTCTTATACGACCCCCCCCCCAGGTTTCTGGATTCTTTTAAAAAAATGGGCAACATTATTTTCACATTTCTGATTGTTTATCATTCATTGAGCCAAGTAACAGCTGTCCCCCTAAATGGGGCAAGTGCTCACCCAATCCGACATTGTGAATTTTAAGAACAATTGGGATAGGCATGATAAAAACTGAGCTTTGGGAAGCAAATACAGGGACATCAGACACAATACTGAGCAGAAGGAATGAAATGTGGATAACTTGGAGATTTATTATATTAGTATTAACTAAGAAGGCTGAAATCAGAATCATAGACGAAATGGCATAAAGTGATTAGAAGGAAGCATGCTGTAATTTCTGAGTTGAGGGATCATCTTCACTACCCACCAGCCTAACAAATGAGGAAACTAAGGCCCCAATTGGGTAAGTGACATGCCCAAGATGATATAGCTCAAGACAAAGACAAGATTTGAATCCATTTTTACTGACTTGTGATCCAGCTCCCTTTGCACCACTCCCTCTGCCCTCTTTCAGGGGCTCATCTTAGAGGCTCACACACTACTGAGGCTACACACTGACTGCTAGTCAACTGTAAGTGTTAAAAAAGAAAATGTCAATAAGCTCTCTCAGGGTTTAGTCCCAGAGGAGTTAAGCACTCCGAACAAAGAGGCTGGCATAGCAATGGTGCCTTAGAGACAATATTTTGAATGAAGGAATCATTATTTACCCTAGACAAGTTCCAGCAGTTCATTTTAAATAGCATGGCCCTCCTCTGATGTGTGATAAAGGGAGACAAGCCTCATAATATCCCCTTTGAAGGATGGTTGGGATGGATGGAGGGAGGAGACTTGTATGTGACCTTAAGGAAAGGCACAATTAATTAATTTCATGTAATAGGATGAGATTTGAAAGTATGGAATAAATAGTGGCTAAAGTTTAGGTGACACATTTCTCATTAGTTACCCAAACTGTTAATGATGGCTTGCTTTCTTCTTTATTCATTTTCTATCTTGCAGTTCAATCAGGATGGAAGGCTATATATAATGTTCTACGGAGTTTCATAATATTACAGACTGCTTAATCATGCACCATACAGGTTGGGAGAAAATAACTTGTCTTACTGAAATAGGAACTTTTATAAATATTTATAACAGTGGCTTGAAATGATAATGCCTTAAAACCACCTGCTGTTTTATCAAGTTATTGCAGTTAGGGATAGCATGGTTGACATCAACTTTGTTGAAAATAGAGACTGCCATTTTTAAACAAATGTAATGACATGAGGTAAGCAATAATATTACACATTAGGGATTTCATAATTTAGGTATTTTTGATATAAAGCCAAATATTACAGTAAGGATTAAACACACTTAAATTTACCCGTACTAAATTTCAAGAATGGCTTCATTCATTGTCAAATATGAGCTAATTTCTCCCTGGGTTGGGGGAGAGAGGATTTCTCAGATAAGAGGCAATGATGCAGGTAGGGGAAAAGAAAGCATATATACTGCTTTGGTGTGTATTTCACAGACACAATTACTAGAATTAAGTTTGCATGATTAGAATGGTCTTTCTCTTATTATGCACCAAAAAAATAGTTGCCACCTTGCACATTGTCTGGAAGAAATGTACGTATGGAAGATAACATATTTCATTTGTAATTTCAGAGAACATCTTGTACAATATTCTTTCTTGTAATCTTATTTTCAACCTAGGGTAATCATCATCATCATCATCATCATCATCAGGAAAAGCTAATAAGATTCATTATTGTTAATGCAAGCTAATATTAGTCTCATTGCCATTTCCAAGGGAAACAGTTGAAGTACCTATTAGTACAATATTTTTCTCATTCATTGGCTGTTAGCTTTGCCAGTCTAATTCCAAAGATAAGAAATTAATGTCTGAATATATCTTCTGTCTTGTAGTTACTACTTTTTCTTATCGATGTTTAGTAGGGCTCTTTTCGAAGCCAGAAGACTGAGAGGAAATTAAAAAAATATTTCTTTAATGAAAAATTAGGCTGGAAAACATACAGGTTTGAAAGTGACTTAAATGTATTTTATAATAATTTAAAATTAACAGAGTTAGAGGCACTTCTGGCCTAGAGCAATATCAAGGTGAAAACGTATTTTGACAGCATTGTTGAATATTGGATACAAAGTATCTTTTGGTATATTTCTGATTAAAATGTGTACTGAGATATTGATGGTTGGTTTAGTATATGAAATCAATTGTAATATGTCACCTAGTTTCATATTCAGGAACTTGAAATTTGTTGTGTTTTGATCTTTGTCATTTAAAGATTATATTGTGAGTACTCTTTGCTCTTTATGAATGTCAAAAATTAAATTTTTCTGTGATCTAGAATGTTTCTGTATACACTCTTAAAATATAAAATGGAAGTGTGGGTATGCAATGAGGTGCAGAGCAAAGGTCCCCCCAAAAAAGGAGAAAATCCCCTTTGGGGGATTTGGCTCAGAGAAATAGATGACAGGGCATGTAAGATACTTTGCATAACAATGGCAAGTTAATGGCTGTGCCTTTTGAACTGAGAGGGCTGCTGCCCAGGGTGGAAGGTGTATGTGACTTTAAGACTGTAAGTGATGTGTGGCATAGCTAGGGGAGGTCAATGCCCACCACAGATGTCTGCGTGTCATAGGAAACTCTTGTTCTACTAAAGATGGCAGCTGAAAGAAGATGAAAGATACAGGGGAACTGCCAAAAGTGGCACATGATGGGAGGGACCAAATATGAGGTTGCGTGGAAAGTTCTGGGCCAAGCATTTAGCATGAGGGAGTGCTGAAAGAGAGGAAGCAGTCACGCAGTCTGAAAGCAGGTAGGACGGGGTCTAGTCTGCTATTAGGTCTGGTGTGTGAGAAGCAACCATGTGGGCTGAGAGAGCAGAAGCAGCCACGTGGTCTGAAAGGGTGAAAGGAGAGAGCTGATGGAGTTGTGCAAGACCTGGCAGAGCTAATGGAGCTGTGTGGAGACATGTGCAACCAAGCGCAGATTTGTGGGAGATGCCTGGAGCTGTACTGTGACAGGGAATGCAGAACTCCAAACTTCTGCTTCTCTGAAGGTTGTCTGGAGAAGCCACCCTCTTGGCACATGTGCCTCCCTGGACTCTACCATGATGCCGTGTAACATGGCACATGTTTCCCTAAACTACTGCATGGAGACTGAGAACAGTACACCCCAGATCCTGACAGAGAGAGCTGTTGCAAGAGAACGGTAACTCTGAAACCACAAGTGCACATTCCAGAGGGGATGGAGGACCGTTTGTGCAGCTGGCTTAAGAACAGATAAGAATGCGGGGAACTTCTGGGCATGGTTTTGGCTTACAGCCATTCGGGGAGCAAAGGGAGTGGTGGGTCTTGTGGGAGAGAAGGGCTCTGAGCAGGAGTGCTCTCAGCCCCTCTGCGATAGGAACCCTGCAAATAAAAACCTGTTTCCTTCAACACTGATTGTTGGGTCCTGTGTCAAGGCGCCACGAGGCCAAACCTGGGGTTGCTTGGTTACAGACTGAGTTTGAGATGGTTTGATTAAATTTGAATGAATGTGATTTTTTGAGTTTTTTTTTTGTTTTCTTTTGTTTTATCTGAGCTTCTTCACCAAACCTTACTTTTACTAATTTATTTTTTTTTCTGTCATGGGAATGTTTTTCTCCCCATCTTTTGGCCTTTGAAATTTGAACTTGTTTTGATGTAACCACTTTAATTTTATATCAAGTTTTCATTACTCAACTCTGTCTTTCTATTGGACATTGTGTGGCTTCTGTTCATTGTTGCATTATTTTTTCACATTGTTTTTTCAGTTTTCTTTTTCATATTTATAGATGAATTGCCTTTAGAATTTTACTTTACTGTTTCACAGAAGTCCTCTGTTTTCTTTCTCTTATAACAATACTATCTCTGAAATATAGTTTTCTTTCAAAGATAGCATCAATATAAAAGCTAATTGTGATTTCACATACTAATTAGCTAGTTATACTATGCCTATGATTTCTGTAGAGATGTTCAGTGAATATATCTTTCTTCTTTTCTTTTGAAATATAAATAAAAAAATATAGTGACTATCATATTTGTTAGAGCCATCTCTTTTCCTGTATTTTTTTCTCACTAAAAGAAAAATAAAACAACAAAGAAAATTAAAGAGGAGGAAGAGGAGAGAAATTATAAGAGAGAGAATTAGAAATATTGACTCTTGAAAGACCAATGAAATGAAGATAGGAAATGATGAAAAATGAAATGTGGAGGAGACCAATAAAAGTTTCCAGAATATTGATGAAACACAAAGAGGAATAAAACAGATGCTTTGCTTCTGTGATCTTTTGTGAGTAGGCACAGGCTTCTGCATGGAGATGTAGCTGCTGATTCTAATTAGTTGAAGACTTTATTTCCAACTTTCCATCTTTCACATGCAAATTAATGGTTTCTATGGCAAAAATAAAAGTCCTTGACACCCTCTTGAAGAAGGACTCAAGTAAAATGAATAATCATTCCAGATGAACAGCCTAAAATTCTCAAGAAAGGGTTCACAGATTCTGCATTTTCCAATAAAGCAGAAGGCACGGTCGGAAGATAACATTTGTTTCAAAAGAAGCATTGGATTATGGGCATGTAAAATAATAATATCCGATTAAGACCTGGTGAAATGGAATGTCTCTATGTAGGTGGCTGCTTGCACAGAGTTGGATTATAAATGGCTCTGCCTTCACACCGAACAACTGCTCAGATTTTCTTATTTATAGGTACTTCCAAGAAAAAGTTAATCCTGAAATATTGTATTACCAGAATTAACACCCCACTATTTCTTTTTAACAGCAGCATTTTTCCTCTTTTCATTGCATCTGTGACAGATTAAATTTCTATGATTTATTTTTGTTTACTTTCCCTCCCTATACGTGAAGTTCTTTTCCACAAGATTTCCAATAAGGATGAGGTAACTTCGAAACATTAGGAGGTTTTCTTCTGGTAGAACAAGCTGACAAGATTTCTCAAGCTAATTCCAAATGGTACAAAAGCAGATGCAAAAATCTAATATCTGCACAGATCTTACTTCTTTCAAAAACAGTTTCTTTAGGTATTTATGCATGTCTGGCTCTTATGGAAGATAGTTATGAAAATGAAAATGTACTAAAGGCTGTCACTGCAAAGAGCCAGCATTTGGTAAGAGCCTATGTTTTGCTAGCAACTGTGAAAGGCAATTTATGCATATTATTTTATTGAATTCCCATGCAGTCCCATGAAGTGGCTGATACTATTCCATATTTTTAAATAAGTAAAATAAAATATAGAGGAGTTAATGTTACTTGTCCAAGATAATGTAGGCAAAAACCCCCAATACTTTTGAAAGACTGTATTATATTTATATATATGTGTTTTGTGTATATATGTATATGTATATATGTGTGTGTATATAAATAAATAAATAAATAAATTTTACACTAGCTGTGTAAGCAACAACCACTGACTAAGCCCACAAGTGTGTGGATCAGTACATTAGGCAGGGCCCATTGAGGACGACATGTGTTTACTTCATGATGACTTGGCTTCAGCTGGCTGGCTCCATTGCGGCCATATGCTAGGAGTCTCGGTACTGGCTGTTGACTGGATTCCTTTGTTCTTTTTCATATCATGTCTGCGGAGTCTGGAATGTCCGAGATGGCTTTCTCTCACATGTCTAACTGGAACAGAATGGTTGAAACTCACCAGGCCTCTTTCTTTTCTCTGGAGAGCTTCTCTAGATAGTAAGCTTGGGCTTCCTCACTGCATGACTCTCTCAGAATAGTTGAACTTCTGAAGTGGCAGCTGGCTTCTTGCAGAGTGAGCATTCTAAGAGACACAGGCAAAGCTGAAGGTCTCTAATGAACCAGTCTTAAACAGCATGCTGTGGATCAGGGATGTGTGAGCTTCCTGTGGCTTGAGCAGCAGGTTAGAGATGGAGGGACTTGGGCTGTTTGGCCAAAACTGAACTACAGCTGTCCTCCTGTCAGGAGAAATGGCACCAGCTGCAAGAGTCTGAACTGGGTTGCCTTGGTGGAGGGACTGAGAAGAGAAAAAGAGACCAAACAGGGGCTCCCATGTCAGAGTTTGTGCCAGAGGGGTGACCCCCTCCAACGTCCTTCAAAGCCAGCCTGCAAGCCAGCCTGAGGAGCTATGGCAGCTGGCCTGACACCAAACCTTACTTTTGTCCTGTTAGGAAATGAGATGTTGCTCTTATTCCCTCGTCTATTTCAACAGTCCCTACAGGCGAGCCAGCACTTAGATAGGTGGGACAGGTACGGACCACGCCTCTCCCCTCTTCTCCAGCTTCAAGACCTTATATTATATTTCAACTTAGTGTAGGATTTACATGTAGTCACTTTAGGTTAAAAAGATACAATGATTGTGTATCTCTTTTATATATTTATCACACATATTTATATTTATTTCTTTTATATATTTTCCCTAAGTATTATGTATTAATATCATTTATAAATTATATATGTATATGTTTTTTTAAACTCTCCACTCCGACTTTTTCAGCTCACATAATTGAATATGGTCGGGTAGAATGTTTAGCTTCTACTGCAGCTCGAAGTCTGGGAATGACATAACCTCTAAAGCAGCTTTTGACCTTTGGGGCAGGCTTTATTTTGCAGTGTATGGGGGAGGAGGCATGTATAGAGAAAGAACCATTTCATGGAGAAAGACACGGGCTAGAGGAGGTGAGGCAGAGAGAAGGTGCCAGCTTGTTGATGCATTTCCAGTTCCTCACTGTAAGCTTCTCCTGAGGTTTGGCCTTACTTCCCGACCTTGACCTCCACTAGATAATCACGTGGCTTTAAATGCAGTTTGTGTTTTTCCTCAGCTACGTGAGAATAATGATAATTCGGCACTTTGAACAAAATCCCAGGTTATCCATTAGAAATTTCTGACAGACACTTCTCTAAAGATATATTTTGTTTGAGGCTCAGCTGTTGCCTCAAAGCAGCTTCTCTGGAAGGGGTAAGAGGTGGCCAAACCACTGCTCCATCTAACATCACAGAATACCCCAAAACATCGCAAAATGTCATTCTTCATTCCCAGAAATTATACCTATCAGAAACTGTTTGCTTTTTTCTTCCTTTCTTAGGCCGCATTTATGAGCGAAATGGACCACAATCTATCGGAGAAAAATTCTTACAGTTAATGTAATTGTGCTAGCCAATCAAGGAGCTGGAGAAAAAAAACAGAATATATCATTGATATAAGAAAATCAATCTTCCAACTCTCTCAGCTGTTTTTCTTATTTCTTTCCATTTGTTCCTATTTGCCATTACCTGTTGACTTTGCAAGGGCAGTGCTGGTATTTATCTTTTGATGAGGTTACTTTATTTTAGACCCAGAGACTGGAACAAACCATTATTCACTAATAAGTATCATTTATTTTCATTTGGGCTCTGGGGTTCTTACTAGATGAACGCTTATTATGTTGAAATAATAAATACACTTGAGGACTAGCATATTGCAAAGCATTCTTTTTTCTTGGTGTTCTTGAGATGAAAACATTTATAAGAGCGTGCGACCCCTGGATTTGATTTTCCCTACAGCTGCTCATGAGTGACCTTGGGCAATTATCTCCCAGCTTGCCGTGACTGTGTGTCAGTTGAACTCCGCAAACAACTAGCAATGTCTGGGCCTTGGAGCTCTTTAGAGATCCTTAGATTGAAGCTGTTAACTTTAAGCAACAAAATGTGAATTATGGTTTTGTTTAAGGACATCTAGGGTATTGGTGCTACTGACCATTTGGGATGTTAAAAAGGGCATATTCCTATATATTTAACTGGCTTTAAGTTCTCTTTTAGGACAGAAGCTCAGTTCCAAGTGAATGTTGCATTCTCTTTACAATATTGAATATAGGCTAATTCATGGCAAGTAAATAGGATATGAAACTAAAAATTTTTTAAAGAGCCAGTAATTGCAACTGGGGGAATAATAAATTACTAAATTCTTTTGATTGGCAGGCATTTGATGGACAAGTCATTGATTAAAGTTTAAGCATCTCAAATAGGGTTTATGGACTGTATACATGTTTTGCCTTGTATTTCCCATCTGAAAAATGGGCCTACAAATCGCAAAGATTACAAATGTTTTAAACTCTGAGAAAATTGTTATGTGAATATAGATTGTTATCTTACAGGTTTATATTCCAAAGAACGTAATTAGGGTAAGCTAATAAAATAGGATGCTTTTGTGAAGCTTACATCTATCTATCTGCCAATCTGTCTGTCTGTCTTCCCCATGCTTAATTAGCAGTTCACTCATTTTGAATGGTTGGAGATAAGAAGCAGGCAGTATAGAATAAGAAGTTGCTGATACCCTAAATTCATTAAAATTATGTAAAATTATAGATTGTATTATGTTGGAAGAAAAGATATAGTTCCTTCTTTTAAATGCATGGTTAGGGGAGAGATGAGTCCCCCAAGCCACTTATGTCTCTCTCTCTCCTATTGATTTTAATTTCATTTATAATTTTCATCCTGAGAATTCCTAAATTGTAATTCTTTCTAGACAGAGCAAAAAAAAGTCCTTGGAAAATCCAGGCGTTTCTCATAGATCTTAAGATAAGCGTGAATAGGAGTTAGCTCATCCAATAATGATTGATGCATATATGACCCAGATAGAAAGTTCTTGATATTTATAGAAAGACTGAAATAAACTAAGAGAATGAGGCTACCATCCTAAGATACATGTTTGGCTATTTGTTGAGTCTGTGGGTGGAATAAATTTTTTATTGCTAAGGACAGTGCTAAGGAAATGCTCTGACATCATTCACATATAGGCAAAATAGCATAAGCTTGAATTGGGCGGCCCCAACTTCAAACTCCAAGTCTGCTCACTTATTTGTACAAACTTTGACAAGATGCTTAACTCTTCAGAGCCTTCAAACCTTCTTTTGTAGAATGGGGATATAATAACCACTTCACTTGCTGTAAAAAGTAAATATTATTATGCACTAAAAGAATTTAAACAGTGTCTAGCACATGGAAAAGGCACAATAAATGGAAGTCATAAGAATGATAGTCACTTATCGCTTGGGATAGCCATATTCAGATTGTGTATCAGTTCAGAAATAGTTTTCTCTGTAGGTTGATTAGATACATTTTGGTCCTGAAAACAAAGAATGTTTGTCTAGAAAGAACAGTTTTTCAGTGTATTTCTAAGTTGCTCCAAAAATTACAAAATAACTTAGGTACTCTGGGGGAGAATTCCATCTGTTCAGTATTTAAACCAGTTAAGAAATAAGCCCAGTTTAGGAGGGGACTGCGTGAAGCATGGGGGTCCCAGTAATGTCCTCTCTAATGTCTCATTGCCTGTCTTCTTTTTTAATGGTTATGAGTTAAGTTTTACACTGCTTTTGTCCTTCCTTGGTGAATTGACTATTGTGAAAAATGAAAAGTGTGATCTAGAAGTTAAGAATAAAGAATCTAGAACCATATTTCTGTTGTGACTTTGGGCCATCCATTTAGATGTAATTTACCTCACTTTCTCCCCCCAAATAAAAACAATAATGGTATCTATTTCTTAGAGTTGTTTCAGGCACTAAATAAATTAATGGTCCCAAAGCCCCCAAAATAGCGGTTGGCACTTAGACAGTACTTTATAGATGTTCACTATTATTGGTACTCTCTTCTGAATTTAATCTGTTTTCTAACTCTACATCCACCACTAATATTTCTGTATTGCCTTCAAAAATCTTCAATACCTATAATATTTTTCTTAAATTTAATTGCTACTTAGCTTTATACTGAGCATTTATTGATATGAGATCATGATTTTATAAGTTCTGCATGTTTTCATTACATTACATGAAATAAACATATTACCTGACAAAAGCAGTCATAATGTGTCACCCTAAATCCTTTCATGTCCTACCAGTATTATGTATACACATGTTTGTACCATTTTGTGTCATTTGCTGGGAGCTTCAAATCTGCCTAAAACTATCAATTTCTAACATTATGCAAAAAGTAGAAACATGTTTTAAGAGAAAGAGAGATGCAGTTAAAGAAGCCATACTGATTATACCCATTTTAAAAAATTAACATCAGCCTATGTTCATATAGTTTCATAAATAAGTTCCCTGTGGGTAATGAGACACTTTTGGTCCTGAGAACATGCAATGTTTGTCCATGAGAGACAGTTCATATACAGAGTGCATGTATCCACATGTGTGTATAGATATGCATAAACACACACATGCATGTCTATATCAGAGACAGAGAAGGAGAGAGAGAGAGAAAGCTCCAGTGGAGCCTTAAAGAAATTCAAATAGTAAAGTAATTATGGCATACTTTCCTTTGTAACACTGCATTATTCTTATGTGAAGTTTAATATTTGTGTCTATATGATGAGCTTTAGCAATGGCCCTGAAAACACTCTCAAATGGTGATAAGATACAGATTTATTCTCAATAGTTAGCACTATGCTATCCCACCTGACCTTAAGGAAATGCCAAGTAATTCTCTAGAAATAGAACGATAAAATAGTAACCTCTTAGAACGACAGCTGTGTCTGTAAAGGGTCTGCTAATCATTTATGTTTCTTAGTAGAAATCAATAGCTAACTACTATTTAATTGGTGAGTATACTGTGACCAAATCATCTTGACGAAGTCCTCCTTTCAGGAAGTGTATCCCTTGGGATAGCAGGCATGACCCCGAGGAATAAGGAATTAATTGCAGAAAGATAATGAACATGGTTTCAATCAGGCTGAAGGGGACAGACAATGGGATAGAGAATTTAAATCTCAAGGTTCTGATTTTTCTACTTTATTATTAATTAGAGCAAAACATTAATCAAGCATGACATCAAAGTAGGTACTGTACCAAGATATAGACTAGACTTAATAGCAGAGTCAGGAAGAGACAAACTTAAAAATGAAACCCTGTCTCAGGGCTTTCATTTAGATTCTTAGTAGGAGAAACTTTACAGTGTACCTGATGAGGTCTGTCCTGAAAAAGGCCAGCCATTGTTTAATATAATGAGAACAGTTTGTGCCACAATGTTGTAACCTGGCAGCCAAGGAGAGTAGACTGGAATGCGCATGCGTGAACAATGATGCCTTCACTGTACTAGTCAGTAGGGGTGGTACACGCTGTTGAATGAGTATTTGTACCGCGTGGCCATCGAATTCAAAATGACTGAGTGAGTAGAGCAACAAATCTGCATCATATTTTCCATTAAGCTTGAACATTCCTCTGCAGAAACTTTGGATTATTCAGAAGGCCACAGCTATGAGCAACTGGTGATTGGCAGCTTCATCGCAACAATGTGCCTGCTCATGCATCATGTCTTGTGCCTAGTTGTTTTCAAAACATCAAATCACTCAAGTGACTCAGCCCCACTACAGCCCAGATTTTGTGCTCTGTGACTTCTGGCTTTTCCCAAAACTAAAAATCACCTTTGAAAGGAAAGAAATATCAGACTGTCAGTGAGATCCAGGAAAATATGATGGGGCAGCTGATGGCGATTGGGAGAACTGTGCAATGTCCCAAGGTGCCTTCTTTGAAGGGACTGAGGCATCGTTGTCCCATGTACCATGTTTCTTATATCTTGTATCTTCTTCAAGAAATGTCTCTTTCATGTTACATGGCTGGATATCTTCTGGACAGATCTCATAGGTAAAGATTGCAGATGCTTTAAAACTCCTTTTCCATTGTCACTGCCTTCTCCTCTTTTGATTTTTCATTTTTTTAAATCCTCATCTGAAGATATATTTCTTGATTAGAGAGAGAGTAAAGGAGGAAGAGAGAGAGAGAGAGAGACATTGATAAGAGAGAAACATTCATTGGTTGCCTCCCGTATGCACCCCCCTACCAGAGATTGAACCCACAACCTTTCGGTGTATGGAATGACGCTCTAAACAACTGAGCCACCCCCAGGGCCCTTCCTTACTTTTTTGATCTGAGTGGTGGTTCACAACTTTGTCAGAAAACAGACGTAGGCATTGCATCCCCCAAACATTTTTGTTCATGTCATAAAACAAGATAAATGGACAAATAACAATAGAAAAAACATTTTCTGATGTTGCCATATTTTTTTAGCCAAGTGGATAGGTGCACACAATTCATGCTGCCACTTAATAATCTCACTAAATGGCTATGGAATCTTTCCCTTTTTCTTTGAGTCAGTTTTATTATTATTATTATTATTATTATTATTATTATTATTATTATTATTATGTATTGGTTCTGGCTGTATTGCTCAGTGATTATACAGTCATATACTTTACATAGTGGTTGCCTCAGTATTTCCAGTACCCCAATTGGCATGGTACATAGTTCTTGCAGTATTGTTGACTATATTTCCTATGCTTTACTTACTTCCCTGTGACTATTTTGTAACTGCCTATTTGTGCTTTTTAGCCCCTTTACCTTTTTCACCTACTGCTCAAATCCTCTCCCCTCCAGCAACCACCTTGTTCTCTCTTTATGACCCAGCGATTCCACTTCTGGGGACTTAGCCAAAGAAACCCAAAACACTAATATGAAAAAAACACATGCACCCCTTTGTTCACTGCAGCATTATTTACAATAGCCAAGCTATGGAAGCAACCCAAGTGCCTATCAACAGATGAATGGACAAAAAAAGCTGTGGTACATATATACAGTGTAATATTACTTGGCCATAAAAAATAAAATGTTAACCCTTTGTGGCAGCATGGATGGACCTAGAGGGTATTATGCCCAGTGAAAAAAATCAGTCAGAATAAGACAAATACCATTATGATTTCAGTTATATGTGGAATCTAAAGAATGAAATAAAGAAACAAAATTGAAACAGACTGCCTATGGAATTTTATACAAAGTATTTTATCTCTTTAGGCCTTAGTTTCCCAATAAGGAAATGATAATATCAATGCTACCTCATACGTTTTCTTTAAAATGTATTGTGGTAAGATCACTTAACATGAGATCTACTCTCTCAACAAGCTTTTAAGTATGCAACACAATATTAACTACAGGCACAATGTTGTACAGCAGATCTCCAGAACTTACTGATCTTGCCACATTGAAACTTTATGCCCATTGATTAGCAACTACCTATTTTTCCCCTCTCCCTTCTCCTCAGCCTTAGTATCTACCATTCTACTCTCTCCACTTCTATAAGTCTGGCTGTTTTATATACTTCACAAAAGTGGAATCATGCAGTATTTATCCTTCTGTGACTAGCTATTTTACTTAGCACTATGCCTTCAGAATTCATCCATATACCTGGATTGTATATACCTCGAGATGTCTTTCCAATATTTCACTGTCTCTACATTTTCTTTATTCATTCATCCATCGATGAACTTTTAGGATGTTTCCACGTCTTATGAATAGTATACTACAGTGAACACTAGAATGCTAATATTTCTTCAAGGTCCTGGTTTCAGTTTTTTTGAATATATACCCAGAAGTGGCATTGCAGAATTATATCATGATTCCATTTTAATGTTTTGAGGAACCGCCATATTGTTTTCCATCATGGCTGTAGCATCTTGTATTCTCACCAACAATACACAAGGGTCCCTTTTTCTCCACCTCCTACCTGGCATTTATTAGCACATGTCTTGTATTTCTGATGGTAACCTTAGGCACAGATGAGGTGATATTGGTTTGGATGTGCATTTCCCTGATGATTAGTGATGGGGAGCACCTTTCCAAGTATCTGTGGCCATTTGTGCTTCTTCTTTGGACATGTGGGCTTGTCATATGTGGCCTTTATCATTCTAAAGTACATTCCTTTTAAACCCAATTTGTTTATAGTTTTCTTCGTGAAAGGGTGTTGAATTTGTCAAATGCTTCTTCTGCATTCACTGAAGTTTTCATGTGAGTTTTGCCCTTCATTTGTAATGTAGGGCATCACATGAATTAATTGGCAAATGTTGAATCCTCCTGTACCCCAGGGGTAAATCTCACTTTGTCATGGTTTGCGGTAGTATTTTCTTGAGAACTTTTGCCTCTATATTCATCAAGGATATTAGCCTGCAGTTGTGTTTTCTTATGGTGTGTTTGCCTGGCTTTGATAGCAGGGTAATCTGGCCTCAAAGAACGAGTATCTAGAGTTGAGGTAGAATTCAGCCAGGAAAGATCTTGAGTTTCCAAGCAATACCATCCAACTTTTGCTTTGAAAATGAATTCTGATAGTAATAAAGACAAAGCTTCTGTAAAAGGAGAAAGAAATTGGGGCAGGAGTTGAGATACTTCAGATATCTCAGAACTAGGTTGACGAGGAGAGAGGAGCTTTTCAGTTGGGCGAATGGAGTCACTGGCAAGGTTTTGAAGCTAACAGTCAGGGAGCTCTGACAGTAGTATTCAGAGGATTGAGGAAGCAAAAGTGAGTTGTCTGTGAGAATATTCTGTTCATTTCAGGAGTCTGATAATGACGAAGAGGCAGAACGATGGGGGTGGTAGGCTTGAAAATGAGGCGGAGTGAAGAAAGCTTTTCCTTATAGGAGAGACTTGTGATATTCATAGATGGAAGGGAAAAGATGAGAAGGAGATAGGGTGCCAGAGAAATAGGTAATTGATGAAGAAAGATCCAGAAGTAGAATAAAACACATAGCAAAGATGTCTGCCATGTCTTGGAAGAGATTAAGATCAGATTTTTTTCTCTAATAAATAAAGGAAGATATATTAAAATTTCAGTAAGAGAAATCTTATTCACCTCCCTTTTTCTTTTTTAATAAAGTTGATGTGATGAAATGATGAACTTGGAATACATAAGACAGTTGGGTGGCAAAGTCATGTGGATATGGATAACAAGGATAAATATATTTTAGAAGTGAAGGAAAGAAACCATTGTTGGGGATCTCGGCTTGTGTTCCTCTTGTACTATCAGCAAGAAGCATCAGGTCCTATATGGAGTCTAATTTCAATTATATAAGCCTGAAGAGGCAGCATCTTTATATGTTCTACCTCCCCATGGTCCTAAATTCCTTTTACATATTTTGTTACAGACACAAGATTTGTCTCCCTTATAATAAGAACACCTCAAAGCCCTTTGATAAAATAGTAGATAACATAGGAATAAATACTGAGGATGTTTGAGAAACAGCCTAGATAGGGGAGTGATGGGGCTGTATCACTGATGACTTAAAAAAAGATAAAAAATTAGAAGAGATACTGTAGGTTTTTGTGTTCAGTCTGGACATCTTGGAGATAAGAAAAGGCCTGTAGACTCTTGCAGGTGTCTCCTGCAAAGCAGGCGTATTCTGACAGAGCACAGAGAATCCTTTGACGGTCACAGCTTTGAAGACTGCTGTGTGTCACGGCTTGCTTCAGCAATTCAATAAGTCCAGTGCAGGGTCTCCTAAGACCATGCAACTCTCAGCCCTAATTTGTTCCTCTCTGCGGTGAAATTACCCATAATGCTTAGAGATACAACCCCCTGTTGGTATGGTCGTGAATTGACTAAATGCAATAGCCAACAGAACTGACATGAAGTTTTGCACTGTCCTTTCTAAGACTGAGCAGTGGTATAAATCTCTAGATGTGGAAAGACACAAGACAATTATTTTTCATAGTCTCTGATTAAACACAATAAATTAGTTAAAGTCTACCACTGAGATTTGTGCCGTAGAAGTTGAGTTCAGGACTCCAAAGAGAGCTTGCTGGATACCTTAAGAAAGGAATAAATTGCATCTGAGAGAACCTTACTTTTCAGCAAAGAAATAGAATAGATTACAAGAACTCCTGGAGATGTGAGAAGCTATAAATGGGATTCTGTGTGTCCTAAAGTGTAAGGGGAGGGCTTTGTTTTTCAGGGAGGCTCAAGGGGACATCCCAAGGACTGGAGAACAAGTTAAGTAGACAATAGTGTTCCCCAAGTATCTACCCTGTAGGCAAAAAATCATTGAAAATCAGAAAGGAATCACAGTATCTTTTGAAAACTGACACATCTTGTACTTTGTTTTGCTTCCAAATGTACCTTCACTGACTTGCTGTGATCACTAAATGAGAATAACCCCTCACCTTTTCATCCCCTTTATGATTAACACCCAGGTGTTGCTTCATAACTCCCTGCAGTTGGGACTTCAAGGGCTCCGCCTCCCCAAAGCCAGGTCTTCTATTCCCATAAAAATGAAATGGGAAGACAGGTCTTTGTTAGCTTCCTATAGGAGCTGGAGTTCCCATTGCGCCATAATTGGTAACCAGAGCTGAAGGCTCAGCAATTAAATCCCCCTTGAAAAATATATGAATAAAAGTAGAAATGTTATGGGCTGATTTCTTGACTAACCTTCTGCCAGCTCTTGCAATGTTTTATGAAGAGATGTCAGCACATTCAATAAATCTCAGCTGGCTGTTGTCCAGGAGAAATTATCACCAGCCTGTTGAAGGATCTCTGGCTTCTTTGTAAGAAAGGGAGGGGAGGAAGAATTGTTCTGGTTCGTTCTGAGTTGTGCATTATACATTAAATTAAAATATATGTTTCACCCATTTAGCCGTCTGAATAATAAAAGCCATATACAGCTGCAACAACTCTGCTCCATGCATTTTAATGACTGATTTGTGAATATACTAGAATTATAGCTGCTATTCAAATATTTTCCTTTTTTTGAAGAAGTCACAAATCCCTCTCTTTCGAAATTCACAGACAAACACTTTATAATCTTTTAATAATTTGTACTAAAGGCTTTTAAAGCTTAGACTGTGTGGAAATTATTTGTTTTAGGGCCAGCAAATATAGTGGGCTTGTCAATATGGTATTCAGATAACTGTCAAAATATTTGGAGTGTTGCCAACAAAAGGAGCCGAGCTTGATTTCCGCATTCAAATGAATTTCAAGCAGCAAAAGTGATATACGGGTTCAAAAGGAGACGTTAGACTATAAAGCACCTTCCTTCCTCCAAGGAGTTGTGATCTCTTTCTCAAGTTGACTTTTCAATGGCTGCCGAGTTTCCAAGGCTTCTGAGATGTTCATATGTAAATCAGTTTGAACTAGTTGAGTCACAGTTAGAATAGTAATTTCTTTTCTTTCTATTTTTAAGCAATAAGAAAGCTAATGAAATTGGGAAATGAACATCTGCAATATTTAATGTGATGACTAGGTCTTAGAAGGCTGGAACAATGCTGTCTCGACCTCCAGAAGTTATTTTTCTGAGTGTAATTCCCGTTTCAACATAGCGGCTCTGTGCTTTTTGTATGGTGATCTGTAAAGCACAAACCAGGCTCTTTCTCGAATGAGTTCTAAAAAACCAGACCTTTAGAGTCAACTGATATGGAAAATAATGACACGTTATGCTGAAGGTGGTAATCTAATATTCTCAATTTCTCAAACAAACTTACAAAAATGTTAATTTAGCAGCCAAAAGTTTGGGATGCTTGGATGCCAATGACCAGTGAAAGGACATTCTCAGGAGCTTATCATTAATTGAGATGTCCATACTTAGGTTGGAAAGCCATCAGTAAAACATGATGTTCTAGGGGATCTTTTGCAGTGCAAATGATTGCTCATTAAAGCCTCAAATAACCCTCAGTCTCTTAACATTGCTCCAGAATCATGGTTTAACCCCCCCCCCCCAAAAAAAAAAACCTATTGGAAGATTTTCAGAAGCTGGAAAACTGTTTTATTTCAGAATGTGTTAGTGTTCTTTAGTACTGCTGATTCACATTTTGTCCGAAGCAGCTTTCTGCATCTATAAACTGATCTAAATGTCTGTTGTGAGGATTAATTGAGAAAAATCCATTTGGAATCATTGTTCTAGAGCAGGACTCAGTAACTTTTTCTGGAGAGGACCAGAGAGTAAATAATCGGGACTTTGGGGACCCTCTCTGCCAGTCACTGCTGCCTGTCGTAATGCAAAGGGAACCACAGACAACAGGCAACCATATGAGTGCAGCTGCTGGGTTTGGCCTGCGGGCTGGTCCGCAGCAGCGCCTCCCGGGTGGTGTTTGTGTGTGAGGAGATAGGAACTCACTGGGGGGTATAGGTCAAGAGAATCTCTACCGGAAATTTGCATCTTGTTTCCAATCAGCAGTTAACAGAAAAAATTTTTTGGACTGAAATAAGAATTGGTGGGGCCTACAGTTCATTAATTGTGTAAATAATGTAAATGAGCATCGGAAATCACTTCAAATATTACTACGGCATTCATGTATAATATAAAATAGTCATATGCAATAGAAATATATGAGATACCTGTGGCTTCAAGTGTTTTAGCAGCCACATTAAAAAAGTGAAAAACAGCCCTGGCTGGTGTAGCTCAGTGGATTGAGCACTGGCCTGTGAACCAAGGGGCTGCTGGTTCGATTCCCAGCCAGGGCACATGCCTGGGTTGCAGGCTAGGTCTCCATTTGGAGGCATATGATAGGCAACTGATCAATGTGTCTCTTACACATTGGTGTTTCTCTCCCTTTCTTTCTTCCTCCCTTCCCCTCTCTCCAAGAAGTAAATAAATGAAATCTTTCAAGAAATACTAAAATAAGTAAAAAAAAAGGTGAATTAATGTAATAATATACTTTATTTAACTCAGTATATCAAGATCATCATTCTATGACACCATCAGTATTAAAAACTATTAATGGAGTATTTTACATTGTATTTTATAAAAAATATCTGAAATCCGATGTATATTTTATACTTACAGCATAATTCATATTGGACTAGTCACTGTTCTAGTGCTAAATGGCTGTGTGCGGCTAGTGACTGACTACCATATTGGACAATTCAGGAAAAGATCGGTTAATGTGTTATTTATACTCACTGGATTGTACTTTGGGAGCAACTGATACAGGCCACAGGACAGATAAATGCTCCCTTTCTGCTCCATAACAGCCCAGCAGCAGCCTAAAGCGTGTTTATTACACAGCATTTTGGGAAGTCACTGACAATCAAGACATGCTGGCGCTTCCGATGAAGCCTCTGAGCCAGGTTCACAGAGACCTTAAGATGAATTCAGCCGCATCGTCAATCATTTCAAACCTCAGGACTCATTTCACGTAGTTTTATTTGCCTACCAGGAGACAAAAATTTTGAGGCCAGGAAAGAGCGGAGAGAGAGAAATGAGAGAATCCAGCTGGATGAAGACTGTAGAGTAACAGACTGGAGGGACCATCTGTGGCCAATGGCAAGTGTATATGCTCTGAGAAGTATCCACATGTCAAAAACTATACACCCTATCACCAAACAAAATGCAACTGCAAGGTCCCTGACCCACCTGCCCCCTGCCCCAGCCCCATATACTGGTCCAGATCTATTAGTTTACAGTGTCTGGCCACACACATGAAGCCTAAAGATGTATTACTAGTCTGAGAGTACATGAACATCATTGGATTCAAACAGCTCAGCACTTGTCTGATCTCTGACAGTTTTGTGAGGTCAGGTGACCTGACTCCAGCCTCACGCCTTGCAGGGAGGGGTAAGTATCCTGCTCACTGTGACCAGAGAGTCTGCTGCACATTCCTTTGCTTGCAATTTCTGCACTCTTATTTATCAACCAGGGAAAACACACCCCTTTCTGACACCTTCCCAACCTGTCTCTAATGTGCATAGCCATACAGAACTTCAAAGCCAAAAATTCAGAGAGCTCTGGAAATGAAAAGCTTTTAAAAGCTCCTCCATTGGTAACATCTTACCTGATCTGAATTCATTCCTCGGGGAAAATCTGACTTTACTGATGTGAGTCTCTTGATAGGTGTTTGTGAAAATTCATTCTGCAGAGATACTAATGTTTGTGAACATAGGTGCTGCCCCAGATCCCACTGGGATGACTGTGTCACGGGTGGTATTCATCCCGTGTTATTTTTCTAATACCAGAAACCTTGGGAACACATCCAGCCCCAGCAGCGCCTTTATTCATGAACCTTTATTAGTAGTAGGAGAAGTAACATGAGTAGCAAATAGTCATTTAGCCCTGAATATGCTCCAGGCGCTTTAGCTCCTTCATTCCACACAACACCTCTGTTAGGTAAATATTATTATTAACCTTCTTTTACAGATGTGAAAAGTAAGGTGTAGAGTGAGGTAACTTGCCCCAAGTCACAGAGTCCTGAGCGGTACTGCTGGGAAATGCTAGTAATCAGAGAGAGGCAGGCCAGCTCCGAGTCTCTAGTCTTGGCTACAGTGCAAAGTGCCTCTCCAAGTCTTTGCTCTGCACCCCCCTCACTTGACATTTCATGTGTGAAGTCTGTCTTCTGAACTAGAATTCCTTCTCCTTGAAGACTGGGATTATCTCCCTGATGCCTTCCACCTGATAAGTGTGAACAGCATTTATAGCAAAGAATCACTAGGTTTAAAAGAGACTTATGGATTTCAGGCACTTACTGTAGATTCTGCAGATTGTGTTCCCTTTGGTTCTGTCTCCCACAGACAGTTAATAAAGAACCCCTGCCTCCCTCGGTGAAAATAAGCCCACGCACAGCCGTATATGTAGCATCTGGACTCCAGCAAAGGTGAGCTCTGCTTCTGGTTTTGCATATTCAAGTCTCACCCTGGGTTCTGACACACTACCCTGCAATGTGGAAGAGCTACCTATATATGTCTTAGCTCAGTCGTTCCCTATAGTTTCTGGGGAGGTGCTATTCCCGTTCCCCAGTTATAGATGAGAAGGCCAAGATTGGGAGGGGGATAATCATGATGGGAAGACGTGGTGAAGTTGTATAGTTTGACCCCCGAGCCCACCGTGTTCCTCTGTATCCTTCTTTGCCTCTGGCTTTCTTCTGAGACTGCTTTCTAGGAAGCGGCTAGGGTTGCTTTTCTGAGACACAGTTACTTTCTGACTTCAGTTTTTTCTTTCTGCTTGCATGTCTTGCCACTCCAGTTACACTGGAGGACTTAACAGTCTGAATATTCTGTCTTTTCGCCATAGATCAGACTCAGTAATACTCATAAGAGTATTATGAATTCGTGGTATCGGTGAGTCCATTTAACAGATGAGGGCATCGAGGCTCGTAGGCTTTCATTCATTTCATGTAGATAATTTGTGGCTGACCTGGGATTCAGGCACGCTTCAGCTGATCTAAAATCTCACACACTGACAGCCCACATTATCCTGTCTCGTATTGAATCAGTTTCTACAATTTCATCACTCTAAGCAAAAAAGTACTACTACTCAAAAAGTATGAAACCAAACCATGGAACTTGTTTTAACTGAAGATCCTACACACTGACTCAGTGAAGAAACATGAACTTAAAGGACTGTTCTCAGATTCACTCGGGGTGATTTTTTTTGGTCTTTAAACAAAATATTTTCTGTGTGTCTCTGTTCAGCATATACGTTTCATTTTCAAAGCCAGAGTCTTTTTCCAATTAATCATATTTATCAGCAAAACACAGTCCAAGTCACATAAAAACGAAATGAAATAAGAGGACAAAGGTTGAACAAAAAAAGTTCTGGACAAAAGCATTTTGACCAGAAATGAAAGCAAGATTGGGAATTTTAGTTCTCTTCAAAAGTGATTAATCATAGTAATCGCTAGTAAATAGTAATTCATATTTTTTGTGTCAGCTCTTTATGCATTAAAAAAAGATCAGAGCAACCCAGAACCAGCTCATTTGGTTCGACTATTGGAACATCAATGTAGTTAAAAAAAAAAAAAGGCTTTATAAGCACTCTGATTGATTGAAAGTTAGAAAGAGTGTGCGTTTTTTTTCTTTCCTTGGTCTTGAGTGCTGTGGGGGTGTCTCCCTGTCTTTGAGTTAGTCCCTCCAAGGGAGAAAGCACCCAGTATTTACAGCAGGGACCTCAGTACCTGGGGGCCTCCTTCACCTCCAGTTGGAAGTGTTCAGTGAACTATGCAGATGGCAAAGACTAGGTCATAAAAGCCGTGCATCCAGCCAGGGAAGTCTACTCACCTCTTCTGCTGATAGAGTTAGAGTTTTGATATTACACTGCAAAAAGCTCAGGTTTATTTTGCTTACTTGAACCTCAAAGCTTGAGTGGTCTCTGATTTGGGAAATGTAAATTCTGCTTCCCTTTAAACTATGCTTGCCATAGCTTTTTACTTCTTTTTGCCTATGAAATGATGCAATACATACACTGACTCTAATGTTTTGGGTAGGGTATGTTTATCACACTGATTTATTAGAAAATATGCAAAAAAACCCCCTCTAAAACCAAAAGTGTTCTCACCTGGGGGTGGGGGAGGTGTTGGGGAGCTGTTGCCCATTCCACTGACTTACAAATGACAGATAAAAATCTCTTCCGTCCCTTTGTAAATACACGTGGAATCTTTCTTTTCGTTGGGCTGTTTGATTTCATAGCGGAAAGGTGCTGAAGGTTTTGTTTTAAGACAATTCCATTTCTCGGGATGCCTCCTACCTTTTGTGTATCTATCATTCAGAAGAACGGTGAATAATAACAGCTTAAGCAGCTAACAGCCAATTCCAGTTCCCATTTTTTTTAATCTGTGGAAGACAGTGTCTGTCAGAATGGGAAGTTAAATGCAGAAGTAACCTAACCGGCCATTGGGTGGCACTGTTGCTCCACTGAGTTCTTGGTTAAAGACCCTTTATACTAAAATGGAAAGAGGAAAAAAACAACAGCAACAAAAAAAACGAAGCATGATTTTACCCTAAGAAAGTAGCATTTTTACATGGGACAGTTGGCTTTTGTCTGATTCTTTCCATCTACTAAACACCGTCTGACTCAGGAATGACAAGGAGGATTAAACTCAAATGTCAGAGTCTACTGTTTTGATAGTTGCTACCTAGAGCCTTGTGTTGAGAAGGATTCTGATGTCACAGCCGGGTTAGTGGGGAGGATGCGATGGATTGATGAGCAAGGCCTGGTGGGAGTAAGAGACACTGAGTGGTGACACACTTTCCACGCTGGCTTCAGCTTACGTTTTGAGCTCCGTGTACCAAAGACCTAGGGGAAGGGTGAGTTCTGCATTCTCATGGGGATTAGCTAGAGAGTATGTGGCATATAGAAAATGTTAGAGTGGTAACAGGTGGCGTGTCGAGAGTCAGCATATTGGAGCACACTGTTCATCCTTTATGATGTGAACATGACCTGGATTGTAAATGTCCTCTTTTCTTGCCTCACCTAATCTGGCCAGAGTTTTCAAGAGGATGAGAGAATGGTGTCATTACCCCAAGGAAGTGAACAGTTTTTGGCTGGCTTGTACCAGAGGGTGGAGGCCAAACAAAAAAAAAATTCTTGATCACAATATCAGAAACCTAAAAGCCCAAATTATGTAGTCATTTTAAGGTTTGAAACGATGCCGTTTAAACTCTGGCTGGTGTAGCTCAGTGGATTGAGCGCGGGCCTGTGAACCAGAGTATCGTGGTTTAATTCCCAGTCAGGGCACATGCCTGGGTTGCAGGCCAGTTCCCAGCAGGGGACACACGAGAGGCAACCATACATTGATATTTCTCTCCCTTTCTCCTTCCCTTCCCCTCTAAAGATAAATAAGTAAAATCTTAAAAAAAAATAATGAAACAATGCCATTTATTTGATTTCAGCTCCATTATGGTTTTAAGATTAATCATGAAAGGACGATGACCGCCACATGTATGTGATTCTTACGAGTACATTAAACTTTCTGTAACTCCTCTAAAAATTGTGCAGAATTCTACAACCCCGGGGTGTTTGTCGAACAGGCTGTGCAGTAGCATTTTCTGTGATGATGCAGCTGATCCGCATCTGCACTGTCCAGTAAGGTGAGCAGCAGCTCCTGGGCACTTGGAATGTGATTAGTATGGATTCTCGTGTAACTGTAATTCATTTGCATGTAAACGTAAATAGCCAAACATGATTATTAGCTGTTGTGTTGGACAGTGAAGGTCTAGCCACTGCAGAAATGACTGATACTGGGGTTCGAAGAATGCACTGCTCACCAAAGCCAGATGGCCCACCTCTAAGAACAGTAATGCCCAGGAAGTGTATTAGGATTCTTGAGCATGTATTATGTGTATGGCATTCTCTTATAAACATTTTACATATTGCATTTCAACAACATATGAGGAACAGCTTTATCTCCTTTTGACTGATGAGGAAATTTGTAACAGAGGGGATAGTTCACTCCCAGGGATCTGTGGGCCCTCTGCCCCAGCTGGTAGTTTGGGTTCCTTCTCAGCAAGTATTGCTTCAATGACTATTCATTGTTTCTTTAGAAAGGGATTGAGCCTGGGGTTGGCAGGGGCAGAGAAGGATGTCCGTGTTCCTTGGGTCCACTTTGCAAATAAGAGTCTTCTTTAGTGCCCAGCTCTTGTTCTCTAAATAGCTTCCCCTCTAAGTGTTCTCTCACGAGACAGAGTTCCTTCCCAGGGCTGTTTCTGGCAAGTACAATTTCCTCCAACTCACTACACATACAGTGTTGTTCTAACATGCTCTATGGATCAGCTCTGCCCGAGTGCACGGCCAGAGTTCTGCTGTACCCAGAGGATGGCGAGGTCTTGTCCTACTCCCAAAGATGTCCTCGTTGTAACGCCCAGAACCTATGAATCTGTTACTGTATGTGGCAAAAACAACTGTGAGTCTGACTAAGTTAAAATTTTTGAGCTGGGTAGATTACAATGGATTACATCTCTGGGCCGTCTGACACCACAGAGAACCTCGTGAGTGAGAGGACAAGGTCAGAACTGAGAAAGCAAGGGGATAACGGAAGAGAGAGACATGAGAAGATGCCATCCTGGTGGCTCTGAAGATGGAGAAGGGGTCCAAGAGAAAAGGAGTGTAGTTTGTGTCAAGAAGCTGGAAAAGGCAAAGAAACAGATACTCCCTAAAAGCCTATAGACCCGTTTTGGACTTTTCCAAAAAGTAACCTGAAGTCCGCGTGAAGTAACCTGTTGTGGCAGCAGCAGGAAACTAGCTTCTTAGAGAGGGAGACTTTGGGACAGTCTTATAGAACCAATGAGTATCGTCATTGCCGTGGAGCCGGTGTGTTCAAAGGCACAAAGCTCCAAAAAAGCGTTCCTTGCATTGGAACCATGTGGATCTGAGGTGTCCTGCAGCTTAGGTGTGTTTCAGGGAAATGAGAGTCCTGGTGCCACTCCAAGAACTCGGCGGTGCAGGACGGGGGGCCTTCTGGCTGCATTGCTGATCACAGGCCAGGCTTACTCTTCCGGACCCCATGTGGGCCTCTGGAGTCTCCTCTGGTTTTGCTCCATGTATTTTCATTCCCACGGAGATCAAGAGAAAAACTTATAAATATTTGCTACAGGGAAGGATGAAGGATCAGAGCAAAGGTAACCATTAAAAATAAGAAAGTAACTTGAAAGAGAGAAAGCTACTTGTATTGCCTTAGATAGAAGTTTTTGCTGGCATTAGGAAATGTATGAGGAGACAGATGATTATCAATTTCAGATAGCACAAAGGCTCCTGAAGCAAATCTGTTTGAACCTTATCATGCACATTATGCTTTTAGCACATTTATAAATATTTTATAGCAGCCCCGGTTGGGGTGGTTCAGTGGTTTGAGTGCTGGCCTGCGAACCAAAGGGTCTCTGGTTCGATTCCCAGTCAGGGCACATGCCTGGGTTGCTGGCCAGGTACCTAGTTGGGGGCACTCAAGAAGCAACCACACATTGATGTTTCTCTCCCTCTTGTTCTCCCTCCCTTCCCTTCTCTCTAGAAATAAATAAAATCTTTTAAAAATATTTTAAAACAGAATGTAGAAGAGTAAAATTAGTTTAGAGATTTCTTCTTAAGGTCAAGCTCTTTTCCTTCTGGAAAACTTTTTTGATAAGCCAGTTCTCTGGGGGGAGAAGCTAGTTCTGCCACCTGAATGCATACGCTCCAAGTTTTCAGAAGCATCTGAAAGCGCTCACCATGAGGGGAGAAGAGGAGCAGCGAGGAGGTCAAGAGGCAATTCACACTGCGTGGGGTTGACCCTGGACATCCCCAGGGAAGAGTCCAAACGCCATGGAGTACTTGGCAGGTTTCTTTTTTTTTTTAGAGAGAGGGGAAGGGAAGGAGAAAGAGTGGGGGAGAAACATCAATGTGTGGTTGCCTTTCATGTGTCCCCTACTGGGGACCTGGCCTGCAACCCAGGCATGCGCCCTGACTGGGAATCGAACCGGTAACCCTTTGCTTCACAGGCCTGTGCTCAATCCACCGAGCTACACCAGCCAGGGCTTGGCAGGTTTCTCGTCGCACCTGGTGAACACAGAGAGCTCACACCTGGGATCCTATGGCGGATCCCAGAAACTGAGAGCAGTTATAGAGGCAAACACAACAGCCCCATAGACAGGGTTTTGCAACATTTTCTGTTTTCACACTTAATCTTAGTGGTTTCTCTCTGTTATTCTTTAAATCTGCATCCCTAATACAAACGAGTGTCTTCAGAGTTCCTCGGGAAGTAGTTGGTAAATAAGACAGGCCAGAGTGAGGTGAGCGAGGGGTCGGGAAGGGAAGCAGTTGCCTAACACACCACATTTGACGATGACCAAAATGTCAGTAGTCAGGGTGACGGATACGTACGTACGACATCCTTCAATGAGCAATAATTGCACCTTGGATAAACCTCATTGGCTACAATATTGCCACTGTGCAAAGCTTAAGTACAACGTTTTTAAGAAATCAATGTAGAGAATAAAAAAAGCACACTGCCATGCTGGAGCCTAAGGCAAAATGAACAACAGGTAACACCAGTCCTGTCTTTTTAAATTTTAAACTTTTGACATTTTTGTCACCGCAGATTTTGCATTAGCTTTGATTTAAAAAAATATTCCAGTAATATATGATTTATCTTGACGGTTGAGTTTTTGGCACCTCTTTTCATGGATACTAGATGGCCACCAGCAAGCTGGGAGACAAGGAGATTGAGAGAGATAAGACTAAAGTTTATTTAAATAGTAACGAAATAGAGCAGGTCCTAAGTGAAACTATTAGCCCCATGTAATGGGGAGAACAAGGCTCAGTGTGGTTAAATGTCTCATGTGACAACTCAGAGCTAGAACAATGCCTTCTAATTCCTAGGTCTACATTCTTAGCACAGTTAATTTCCTGGCTGAGATTTGTGATTTCCTTCTCTCTTCCTTTTATTTATCTTCTTGTCTATTTCAGGGATTTCGATACTTTAATATGCGGAAAAGATTGAGAATTTATGTGCATGAATTTGTCTTCTGTTTCCTTGTTTAGGAAAAAATTTCTTGTTTGCTTATAGTCACAGCGCCTAAATATAAGAGCTGATAGGCTCTGGCAGGTCATTATTTAAATTGGGTTATAACTGCAGTTTAATTAGAATTTGGCATTTTACTATTGTTTTGTATCTTTATGGGTTAACAATTTAGTCATAAATTTAGATGGATAGATCGATATAGAAAGATGAGTGGATAGATAGGTGATATCTGTTAAGCATTTCGATTTAAATGAAAGTTAAATTTTGTTTTCCCAAAATTGTTACCTAGTTACAAAATATTGAACATTAGTTAGCACGAGCTGTATTTATTCATAAATGTTGAGGCAATTCTTATTATTCAGGTCTCATATAATCTTTGCCTGATCTAATTTTTGCTGCATGATTCAGTCCTGATAAAATACAGGAGAGAATTAAAAATCGTAAAGGGAAAAATTGCTTTAAGAGAGTAGCATATAAATGTCATACTGTTTATTTTTGTTTGCCTGTAATGGACACGCTCCAGCTAGCTGAACTCACACTGGACGAGTAATGATGAGGGACATCTGGACCAAGCAAATGAAGACACAAACCACATTCACAGACAGTAACGAGGAGCGAGCCTGTCACTCCTGCATTTTGGTCCCGTTCAGAAGCCAGCAGTGTGATCACAGGTCAAGGAGAGAGGGAGAGTGGGTGTGTCCCATCCCCAGAATCTAGCCAGAAAAGCAGTGGATGGAAGGCACTCCCTTATTAAGATTTGAGTTTGTGTGCGGAACTGCGGGCCCTGGTGGATGGTGGGGTAACAGATCCCCTTCCAAGGAATCTTTTCCCATTGGGTACCGATTGCCTTGGGTCTGGAACCAACTTCCAACAACTGTACCATGTTTGTACTTCATGTCAGGTCTTAAAGTACAGGGGTTAAGGTCACTGGGGGTAGTTGCGATGTCCCCTTTTTCCCTAACTAGTTGTGTCCTTGGCTGAGCTGAGCTCCCTAGCTAACCTCTCTGAAATGTGGCGGGGGCGCAGCACTGACCTCACAGTGCCGTGGTGGGCCTTACATGAGCTAAAGGAACTTAAGTGTCTCCCCACAGGGGAGTGATCTTTTAACACACAAACCACATTATACGTACACGAGGTCCATACAGGTGTGACCCCTACCAGGCTGACCACATATGAGCACTCTCTTCTTCCTTCCCCATATGCCAATCTCTGTGGCTTTAGTTTCTGTTGCATGAGTACACAAATTCATTCATTCCAACACAAAAAACGTATATGCCAGCTGTCTTTTCTACCCGGATGCTCTCACCCCAAATGGTCACAGAGACTTACTTTCCTTAAGCACTTAAATGAAATGCAGCCCTTCTCCCTGCCATGGGGGCCTCCTATTCTTTTATAGCAGGGGCGTCAAGCTCATTGTCACCGGGGGCCACATCAGCCTCACGGTTGCCTTCAAAGGGCCAAATGTAATTTTAGGGCTGTGTAAATGTAACTACTCCCTAACTGTTAAGGAGTTGAAATTACATTCGGCCCTTTGAAGGCAACCGTGAGGCTGATGTGGCCCCACATGAAAATGAGTTTGACATCCCCTGCTTTACAGAATATTATTTTCTCTACTGCACCTGCCACTATCTAAAATTGGCTCTTTTTTATTTTCTGTCACTCTTCTCCTTGCCTCACTGAGGATGTAAGCTCTGCATGAGTGGGGACATTACCTGAGAGCTCACCTGTCGTATTCAACATGGTATGCCTGGGAGTAGGCGCTCGCAAAGCCTGTTGCTCAGAGAGGGTTCCTGTCATTGGGAGCTGTGTCAGTGGTACCATTTGCAGAAACAGGCCAGCACATTGGGGCCTTGTGAGGATTGTCTCAGGACTGTGTTCCGTGTGATTCCTTCAGGGCCCAGGGAGAAAAAGCCTTTGTTCAGGATCAGACTATTTGCTTTTATGGCTCGGAATATGTACCGTCAGGGTTGATGATTTGAACTTTCCTGGCATTCAAGTGCTGATGCAGGTATTTAAGATCTTATAGCAGACATATAAAGAATATTTACATAGTTCATAAAGGACACCCTATGCTTCCTGGCTGCGTTTTACAGCACCTTGTTACAGTGGAGCGTGGGTGCAGCGATGCACTGAGTTTTATATCATCTCCAACTTGCACTGCTGTCCAATGACCATTCCGGCTTGAAAGCTTCTTGAAGCAAATCATTCCCACTGCCACTGCCACTAAAATTAAACTTCTGCCTTAAGTCCCAATAGATTCCCCCAAATGTTATGCAAATTGGAAAATGCTCCTGTCGGAAGACTGTCAGATAACACCTGCCATTCCCAAGGACTATTTGTAAGCATAGAGAAACATCCAGAAAGAAGTAATAAATTGTTCTAGTACCCTGTTCTGGCAGCCATTAATAAATCAATATGAAGGGAAGTTCTGAAGGGCAAAATGTTGCTGTCGGTGGGTGTCCGATTTAATTTTGCTCTAAATTAATATTTCGAATATGATAAGTGAGCTGGCAGGAACAGATTTCATGATTAATTCTGTGGAGTCGAAAATGCTTTGATGGCACTTTAATAGCGACTCTGCTGATGTACAAGCACCTGAACGGAGCTCATGTGGGCAAGCTCACAAATTGCATGATAAAGGGGATCCCACCCAAGGAGGACATTTACTTTTTATTTTCAGATCTCGGGTGTACCTTGGGATAGATGTATTCTGTCATGCACAGACGCTTCTACAGCAGTGTGAGCCATGGCTGGATGGTCCATGTGGTCCGAGAGAGCAGGAAGTACCATTTGAACCCTTCTGTGGTCCTGCTTCCCTGAAGCCACATTGATCAGCAGCTGCTGAAAATGGGGGGGGTGGGGTGGGGATAGAGACTTTTATTATGAAAGGACCAGTCACATGCAATACAACCTGAGCCGATGAATGAGAAACAAGGATGGAAGCTGAGTGTGTACTTTGGAGTGGACATCGACCTACACTTGTTGCCAGCATGTGCCTGTGGTTTTGTGAATGAGGAGGCTACTGCTGCTGAAGTGCTGTATCTGTTGAGTTGACTGAGTGCATTGGCAACAGTCAGGCTCAAAATCTTGTTAAACACATCATTCTGAACAGCTACCTTTGGTCAAAAGTAATGAGTATAGAAATTTTTGTCACCCTTGTGGGGTGTATTATGCTAGAGTACAGTATCTCTAGCTAATAGGGCTTAGTCTAGGCTATTTAAATCAAAGTATTCATTGAAGTCATATCTCCTTTTGGGCTTTAGGTAACTAATGTTATTTTTTTTATTTAGCTCATTTAAAATTCATTTTTGTTTTTATCGAGAGATATAGATATATTTTAAAGTCTTGATGTATATGGACAACTTCATAAAGTATGTGCATATAATTGTTCTACAAGACATCTTATGAAAAATAACTGACCCTTCACCCTATTCCCTAAATTATTTCCCACTTTTCAGAGTAACTACTTTCAATCCACTTAATTCATTCTTTCAGTTATTATGCTTTTATTTCTAAATAATATATGTATACTACCATGTTTTCATTTTTTAACACTATTTATTGACTTTCATCTAAAGAATATTAGCATTTTACCTTTTACTTTTCTTTCTCCCACCTGCTGTGTTTACATGAGTACACACACACACGCACACACACACACACACACACACTCAGATTTCTCATCTTTCTGGCCACCAAGTGTACAGTTATACCATCAATTTCTTTGCATTGAGATTTAGCATTTACATTATCCGACTATGCAAATGCTATTCTCAGCTGAGCAAGGTAATGACTACTTTTCCTTTCTGCCATACTTTTGTTTTTCTGGAATTCATTTTTTGCCATTTATTTGCTTAGCTCCCTATGAACTTATCAGAAATACAACTGCTCATTCTCCCCCTGGTTGTGTATGTATTTTTGAACCAGGAAGAAGGCATCAGAAAATCTGCATGTCTTACTGAAGAAGCAGCTTCCTTGAAGCCTGCCCATGCTCCCATCCAGACTCACTAGACTGCTGTTCCCTAGACTGTGGTCCTGGGTGTTTCATTATGATTTCCTGGGGACTGATTCCATTTTTCTCCCTTTGTTCCCTGGATTCCTTGTCTTCTCCTTTCTTAAATTATTCCTTTTTGGAGAATCCCATTTTCTAGGAAATTTTGGAGAATGATCTCATGATGAGTGCTTTTTTCTTTTTAAGATACAGCATGTCTATAGAAGGCATTCTTGTCCCTTACACTTTAGTTCATCCAGCTCCTGAATTATGCTTAGAAAACCTTTTATTTTCATAATTTATAAGGTGTCTTGGCTTCGTCATCTAACGTGGCTGTTGAGAATTCAGACGCTGTTCTGATTACCTAGTTTATTGGAAAGTCTGTTCCATTCTCCATAAGGAGGTTTGGGGCATCTTCTTTCAATTTCCAGTGTTATAAAATTTCATGATGAAATTATAGTGTTTATTGTCAGTGCCAGTATATTGGTGTACATTATGCTGGTCACCCAGTGAACCTGTACAATCTCAAAACTTAAGTTCTGGGAAATTTCTTGAATTTTATTATTTTCTCCCTTCCTTTCTATGTTCTTTTTGCAGAACTCCAGGTACACTGATATTGAGCCTCTTGCCCTGGACTTTAAATTTTCTTATCTTTTTATGTTACTTTTCTATTTCTTTATCTTTTGTTCTACTATGTACACTTATGTTGAGTCTTATATTTCTGCTGTCATAGTAATTTATAAGAGCTCTTTCTTATATGAGCATTCCTCTTTTATAGCAGTCTGTTTATTTAAAGTTTCATTTAACAAATATCTTCACTTACCTTTTTGAATATATTAATGATTCTTTTTAATTTTTTTTTACGTTTCTGTGCATGAGTCTCATAAATTGCTGGTGGGAATGAAAAATGGTACAGTTGATTCAGAAGACAGTTTAGTAGTTTCTTATAAAATTAAAAATACTCTTTACCATATGATCCAACAATCATGCTTCTTGGTATTTACCCGAAGGAGCTTCAAACTTATGTCCACACAAAAGCTTGCATATGGATGTTTATAGCAGCTTTATTCATAATTGCTAAAACTTGGAAGCAACCAAGATGTCCTTTGGTAGGTGATTGGATACATAAACTGTAGTACATAGAGACAATAGAGTATTATTCGGTGCTAAGAAGAAATGAGCTGTCAGCCATGAAAAGATATGGAGGAAACTTAAGCGCATATTACTAAGTTAAAGATGCCAATCCGAAAACTCCACATACTGTATGATTCCAACTATATGACATTCTGGAAAAAGCAAACTTATGGAGGAAGGAAAATGTTCAGTTGTTGCCAGTGGTTGGAGGAGAGGAAGGGATGGATAGGCAGAACACAGAGGATTCTTAGGGCAGTGAAAATACTCTGCATGACATCCTAATGATGGATACAGGTCACTGTACATTGGTCCAAACCCACAGAGTATAGAACACCAAGAGTGAGACTGAATGCAACCTATGGGTTTCGGGTGACTGTGATATGTTAGTGTAGAGACATCGGGGTAACACATGTACCACTCTGGGGGGGCATATTGATAATGGGCGAGGCTGTCTGTGCATGTGTCAGGACAAGGAATACATGGGAAATCTCCATTCCTTCCCATAATTATTTCTGTGAATCTAAAATTGTTAAAAAGTAGTTTTAGCTTTAAAAAATTGTAATTAAGTGTCTGGAGAAAAAACATGATGATTTCATTCCTGTGACTACATGATTAATAACAAATGACTAGCATATCACAGGGGCATTTTTAATATTAACCAATGAACAGTTGTCTACATAAATATCTTTGTTCTTTGGGACTGTGTTAGTAGATATATCTACATACATCATGTAGTGCACTGTAATATATATTGTATTACTTATATGTGCTATATGTAGTTTATGCATATTGTATTACCTATAAAATACTATCTGTCTGTGTCTCTGTACTATTATGTATGTGTATATTGTTTATGTATGCATGTGATATATACATATATAAACATATATATGCACATACTACCAAGGAATAAAGGAAGAGGCCTAGTGAACACATATGTGTTTCACATTAAGTCATTAATTTAGGTTAATTAAACAATCTAGAGTTAAGAAACACAACTTCCAGCTGTTATTTGGATGCATGCCATCCCAAAATACTACCAAGTCAAGGAGAAAACACATTTGACTCATTTGGTATGCTATTTTCAGTTTTCTGAAATTTCCTTCATTGATAATCTACTGCACAAACTTTCTGTATGTTTCTTGTCTTGTAGATGTTTCAAAGTTCTTAGAACATGGTAGGTGTAACATGTACATGACATGTAATGAAAAGCGTTGTTCAATTTCATAGGATAATCTTATAATTCATATTTAGTTATTTATGCTACGGGTGGACAGATGGCTTGGTAGCGTAATACACAAGCTGCTTGAAGATACTAAAAATGGCTCCTTCTCACAGAGATTCATTCAACTTAGCCATCAAAGAAAGCCTATTAATTAGACTTTTGAATCCCATTAAGAAAAACAAATACCAATACTTAACTGCTCAAATATGACATGATGGAAAATTGCTAACATAATTAGATTTTTAATAGTGTTAATGACTCTTGTATCTTATTAATAAGAATTAAAACTAATATAATATTATATGAAGAAAAATTGCCACTGAATGCTCTTCTACAGGGAAATGTAGCACAATTATGTCTATTTCCACATGAAGGGGTTTTAATTTTTATTCCCTTGCAGTTGTAATATAACTCACATGTTCCTTGGCTTAATATATTATCCCTGACATTATGTGACAGAAGGTCTTACAACTACACCATTTAGGTCTGGAGTCTCATTAGATATCCCAAGTCAGGCATGATGTAAAACTATCTATATTAAAGCTTGCAGTGTCGTTTCTCTGCCCTCTTTCTCTGGGTTTTTATAGATGATCACTCCTTCAGTGTTTTGCCTCAACCCCTTTGAATTTTCCCATATATTAGTGAAATTACATTCACTGTTTATGCTGTACAATTTGTCGTATTTAATGTAGCATCTCCCTCTTCAGTTATTCCATGAGCATAAAAGGCAGGTTTCATTGTACAATGAATATGTCTCATCAATTTGTTAATATACCCATATTTTTTGGGTATCTTCTTTATTAACATGTTCTTTTTGTCCATCACGTTGAAGACACTGAGTGTCATGAGACATTATTAAAGAAGAACATGATCTTTGGACGCAGGGAGGATGTTTATTTGCTCAAATTATAGAAATGTTTTTGAAAGCTTTCTCTCTTACAAACTTGGAAGTGCAATATTCACATTTCTCTGCGTCCCTTCGGCTTGCTAAATTCGCTCTCCTGGATGCCACAAAGACAAATAGATGTTGATTTCCAAACTAGGCAGTGAGCTTAACATCTGAGAAAATAGCCAGTGTTTGAGATAGATGGCTTGCCAACCAATTTATAAACTCACCAAAGGTGTACAGATTATGAAAGATTCTGTGGAATGACTTATGATTCCATGAGACAGTATTTGTTCTTTCTCTTTCTTCTTTCTCTTTCTCTTTGTACTAGCATTTCACATTAATGTAAGTTTACCAGCATGTGGTCCTCTGCTACTCAAAGTATGGTCTGTGGACCAGCAGCAACCAGCATTGTGGAAGCTTCCTGGAAGTGCAGAATTCTGAGCGCCATCCTGGAGATTCTGAGACATAATCTGCAGCTTAACAAAATCCCCAGGTTATTCTTAGGCACAGTCATGTTTGAGACAACTTGGACTGTGTTCACTTGGCTAAGACAGAACAGTTTCTCACACTAGGAAAAGTGGAAGTGATAGTGATTCTGCTCAGGTCACCTCGAGAGTACAATGCTTATCTGAGAGCTACAATTTAGACAGCATCATCAGAGACTGAAGTTATTTAGGAATACAACAATTAACATAATAAAAATATTGGAAATATGTACAGTGGTTCTCAACCCTGGTGGAACAGCCAGAATTGCTTGGGGAGCTTTTAAAAATGCCAGGGCCCAACCTCCAGCAATTCTGGTGTATTTTTCTCTAGTGAGTTTTCTAGGTGTCAGGATTTTGAAAAAAGTTCTCAGGTGATTTCTATGTGTGGCCAGTGTTCAGAACCATTGATAAAATAATGAGAAATGGTTGCTGGACCTTGATTTAATCAGTTTGGAGAAGAGAAACCTGCCATGGATGATAATAGGACAGGTTGATTTTGTGTAGCTGCAGGAAGCAGAGTTGGGCTGGGAGAAACACTGTAAGTCTAATGTAAGAAGACCAATGTAAGAAGAATTTGGGTAATCTGAGCTATGAAACAAAAGTGGGAATCTTTGGGGGCACATGGTGAGTGCAGTAGAGACTGCTCATCCAGGTGGCTCCCAGGGACCCTCTAGAACACTCATGCATTTGACCTTGGGTTTGTAGGGGATGGGATTGTCAGGCAGCATTATAATGGAGTAATAATAAATATGTTCAATGAATACTTCCTGTCTGGGCACTTTATTTAATTACTAAGTTTCATTCTGATCACAACTATGAGGATGATCCTTTGACATGGAGGCCTAGAGGATTGTAATGAATCATGTGAGATTACAAGTTACCGGGTAGCAGAACAGGTTAGTCAGACTCCAAATCCCATGATTCAAAACCTCATACAGAGTCTACCTCACTGCTCATTGACACTCAATTCTATGAGTTTTAGACATGCTGGGCAACAATCACTGTGCTGTTTATTTGAAGATCGAATTTCAATGGCCAGGGAGGCTTTTCTTAGCAAACTTCCCTAAACATTAAAGAATATTTTTTATGATCACTTGTTCAAGACTTAGAAAATAGAGCATCTTTAGGTGAACAAGCCCAAGTTAAAGGACCTAGAATCTCAATTTAAATAAATAAAGAAACAAGTAATACAAACTGGGTAATTTGCAATACCAACACAGTTTATTACAATTCTGTTTTCCCCCTCTGCTGTGATTGAAAGCATATTTGTTTTTACTCTCTCTTTTTCAAAATTGTAATCTGTGTTAGTATTGCAGAACTAATTATGAGTCACCCAAGTGTAACCACGGAGTGCAGAGGGCTCCTGAAATAGGACAAAGGAAATTCATTAAGAAATAATGCTGGGCTTATGGTTTCAAAAGGTCATTAGAAATGCTAAACCAGAAAACACCTGCCAAATCGAATCGTTTATCCAGTCCCAGGGATTGGGACATGCGGTGGTCATGGAGCTCCTTAAACCCCTGGACAGTAGTAAGTCGGCTGCTTTCTACAACTTGAGTCTCGTTTATAACAGCCCTTGCCTCTATCTCAAAGCCACAAACACTATGCCTCTTTAGGTTTCAACCAGAGCCATCAATTCTACTCTATTTTCTCTGTGAAATGACATTGGGTTGGCTTTTGTCAGCCGTTTACAAGAGAATTTCTTTAATGGCAAGTAGGGTGTAAAGATCTGTAATCAAAAGGTGAATATTTCAATGTTGTATTTCAATAACTGCAGGTCCTCTTATTCAGAGACATAGCATAGCATAGCATAGCATAGCATAGCACAGACAGCCATTACCACAGGGGTTTGGCCAGGTGTATAAAAGGATCCAAGGACATCCGATCCATCACCATTTTCATAAAAAATGATTTCTTCCTAAAGTCCAGTGCCCCGAACACTAAGATGCAGAGGCAGGGAATGCAGTAAACTTTTTCTGGAAAGGAAGTGTTTTAGACTTTGCGAGCCCCAGGCTCTCTGTCTCGGATACTCAACTCTCTCACTGATGTAAAAGCAGCCCTAAGCGGTATGTAAACCAAAGCACATCGCTATCTTTCAACAAAAGTTTATTTATGGATAATGAATTTTAAATCTCTTCTAATTTTGATGTGGCACAAAATATTCTTAAGATTTTATCTTCCAACTATTTAAAATGTGAAAAACCACTCTCAGCTTGCAGGCCACACCAAACGAAGCTAGTTGGCCAACTAGAGTTGTCCTGGGGTCCAGAGTTTGAGTACACTCATTCTGCTTGCCTAAGTATGCTTTGATCTCCAGGGAAGTGGAATTCTGAATCTAACTCTTTAGATTGATTGGTTAGTTTGTCTGTATTTATCTGTCTCTTCATATCAAGCTGCTACCCATATTTTCTTTCCAAAGGAGTTCAGAGATAAAAATTTGCAGTAGAGTCCTCACCTCCCTTGAGGATGACCTGGCTTATGTGCCTGGCCAAAACAAAATGACTTCTAAGGCACTAAGTGATTTTGGAGTCTGCAAGCCTGAGGCCAAGGCACTCTGTCCCCATGTGACTTTGCACAATTATGTTTCTGACGCTTAGCATCCCTATCAGCAAAACAGGACTAATGATTAAAATAAAGTGAGAAGCAAAGAAGATTCTGTGATTTCTTTGTCATTTCTGGAATGTTGTACAAAGGATTCCTTTAAGGACTTAGTATCTATTCATCCATTTAATTCTCTCAACAACCACATGAAATGGGTAGAATCTTTTTCAAATCACCACATACATACTTGTGGGCATTTTAGGGCACAAAGGGGTTGAGTGATTTGCCTCTGTTCTCCCAGCTGGTAAGTGATGGAGGTGGGATTCGACCCCTGGATTTTGTTCCTGAGGTCCACACTCTTCGCTGCTCTGTAATCTGTTTTATATCATGACCTAGTCCTGTCCCACACACTCTCCTAATCATTTTATATATGTCACGTAATTGAACGCTCACAAATCCATAGCGATACGGACATGGCAGATAGCGGTTAAGTGTGTGGGTGCAGAAGTTGGGCTTCATGGGCTCACTTTCCTTTTTCCCCTACTCTGTGACCTTGAGCAAATGACTCATCTCGAAGTCTGCTTTTACTGAGGATGATAATAATAGCAGGTACCTTATTGAGTTTTGTGAAGATCAAATGAAATGATGCATGTGACATAAATAACACACCCCTGGCTTACAATTTTATATCTGCTCTTTCCCTCACTTGCTCATTCATTTATTCATTCCCATTTCTCTCTCGCCATCAGAGAGACAAATTTCGGAGTGTGTTGTTGAATAGCAGAGTTAATTAAAATTCAAATAATGCAAGCCATGTTCTCTTTTCTGAAGTTTGTTATATGAAATATCTGTAGGTGGATTAATTTGGTGCAGCACAGTTGAAGATATACTAATGTAGAGACTGACATAAATTTTGCTTTAAATAGCTAGTTTGATGTTGTGATACGTGTCTGAAAACCCGGTGACTGCATGCGTGATATCTAACAGAGTGTGCTGATTTTGACCTTGGCAGTCATATCACTTAAAAGATGTCTACCTCAAAGTTGAACATTGAATATATAAATAGAAGCTTTCTTTAATTGGCTTGTAGTTGATGTTGTTATTTGGGAAAAAAAGACTATTCTGTAGTCAGAGTTTAAGCATCTTGTGTTTTAATAAGGTATCTATGAAAAAACAAGTCCTGCAAAATATAGGAAAGCTTAAATTTCTCAACGTCTTTCCATAGATTATTCTTTAAGATACTTAGAATTTACCACATCTTAGAAAAACATTTGGATTAAAATATTTGGAAGACAGATCTTGGTAGGTAATTATAGAAGCATTAGCTATGCAATCTAGCTAACACGGTAGTAATATTTGCACACGTTGATTTGAGTCACAGAATAGGAAGTAAACTGAGAAGGTATGATTCGTATCTTTCATTTTACAAACAAATAGAGAATGAATGAAACACAGGCAAAATAACTCACCTAAGGTCAAACAGGCTTTATAAAACTGACACTTTCAAAGAATACAAATCACACATTGATTCTATATTGACATTCGGCACTTGGCAAATGGTTCTATATTTGAAAACTTCAATTCTGTTGATAGGAAATACATTTAAAAAAATCTAAATATCAGTTTGACCTTCTGAGCTCTTTGAGATCAGCTTCTACCGATTGCAGGCCTCCTCTCCGATAGCAGTGCTGATGGCAAATTGGATGAGGGAGTAACAAGGGCCATCTCTGAGGCAGTGGAAAAGAAAAGTATTTTGCCAAGAGACTGGAGAGAGAGAGAGAAAAGAGGACTTTAGATCGAAAATTGCAGACGTTTACAGGTTATTCCTCAAGGGAGTGGTGGGAGTTATTGTCAAGGAAAGACAGCAGGCTTTGGACACGATACAAATATTGATCCTTTAACTGAAACAGTGCCTGAACCTGCAGCCTTGCTCATTACCACAGTTGTGCGAAGCGCTGAGAATTCCGATGCCGTCCCTGGTGTTGTGATTTCAGATTCTGAAACGGCACGTGGCGGCATCATCAGGAAATATAAAAGTGAGACGGATTAAAGGGAATTGAATTGGGAGGCTGAAGTGAAAACTGGAATGCATAATGAATCTTCAGCAATATCACCCTGGTTTTTTTTTCTTTTCACAAACATGGTTTCAGTATCTAGATTTTTAAAAGTTAATGAGTTTGATTTGTTTATCTGTGTGTCCCTTTATGAACAACATAAATCGAAGTAGGGCTATTGCTATATGGATGATTAATTGGTCCAAATACATAGCTGAGTTGGACCATCTTTGAGTCTGGAATACCCACTCAAAAGCCCTGGCTAGCTTGTTTACTGATGATATAAGTAACAATGCAACTGTATTCATCACTTGTAGAGGAGGCATATCCATTTTGTTACGTTACCCATTTGTAAAAGACAAGGCGCATTTCTGATCGGTACCCATCTATTTTCTTTATTTACACACTACTGACTGGAAGGTGATCGATCACCTGTATAGGTCTGAGATATATCCTATGAAAGGTGCAGAAATGAACCTAATGATGATGGGCCAATACATAAAATCCAGTAGCTGATAGAAGTTAAATAGTATAAAGACAGGTATGCTGTTATAATCACAAATACAGTAAAGGTTATGTAGGTGAGGTTCAGGTTGCTATGAGGTGAGTTTGGGCTCACTGGGTTCTTATAACAGGAGACTAATTTCTGCTCTGCGGCTCATGTTAGCAAAGACACCTTGATTCTGCATATCTTGGAGGTCATAGGAAGTGTTGAGTTTCTTTAATTTTCCATTTCTGCTGCCAAACTTGTGTTTATTTCCCTTTCTGGGAAACCCATTCTTACAGGCTCTTGTCTCTCCCTGCTCTGCAAACTTTTTGGGGGGTTTTGTGAATTGGCTCCTGCTCCAGCCTTTCCTTTCGGTCCAACTACCGTCAACCATCCCAGGTACTCCAAACATCTGCGTGGCTACCCACTCAAATCTCTGACCGTTTCTTCTTCAACCACCTTCATTTCCATTCTCTTTCAGTCACACTGTGGCCCAATACCTAGACGGTAGCATTTCTCAGAGATATCTTATGTCTGGAATCTTAAACCAAATTCTGGGAAACTGAAATAATCTCTAACAAGTCTTCTGTTGCCACTCCCGACTGCCTTGCCTTAGGGTCGCTTCCTTTTGCTGGGAGGGGCAAAAGCTTTCTTTCTTGGAGCTTCAAAGAGTCACAGAACAACAGACACTCAAGTTCTTGACCCTATGGTGGGATATTGGAAGGGGGTGAGGTCGCTTTTGAGCATCAGTGAGATAAAGGCTCTCTGAAATGCCCTAAATCTCCTTCAAATGCTCTTTGATACAGTCCTGGCCTTCCCGAGAGGGAACGTGGACTGGAAGGAACGGCACTAACGTTCTTGATGGCTGAAGCCGCTGGTGTGTGGGGCTTCCTCCCCTTTTCCACTGCCTTCCTCATCCTGGCGCTCTTCTGCTCTTTGTCCTTTGGCATTTCTGCCCCCAGATCTCCCACTAGGAGACTAGTCTGTCCTTTTGAATGAAGACTATTAAAGTGTCCATAGGAATGTTTCCTGTGGCTTGTCTTTGTCTTTTACCCAAAGGGCTCTTCCTTTTTATACCCAGATTCATACAAACTCTCTTGCCACCGTCTCTCCCTCTTTCCTCCCGCCTTAGACCTCCCCTCCTCTTCCTCTGTCCCTCCTTCCTGCCTTCCTCCCTCTTCTTTCATATTCCTTATGAATATGAGTATAAAAAAATCAAGCAGTTCTTTCAGATAGTCCACATCAATCTGTGCATATGGGCTAGACTTGAACGTAACTTAATAAGCATAATTTATGTTCTTACGTCCATGTGTAAATTCTTGTACATTCCTTATTTAAAAAAGATGAACCTAAATTCCATACATGTTTTAAGGCTCTGATGTCATCCGGAATGTTTTAGGTTTAACAAAACCTTGAGAAATAATATATAGTTGATAATAATAAATCAATCCGTTATAATGTCAAATTACACGAATGAACTATTTGTGACTGACTGATGTTTTCTTGGGCACTTCTTTGCCAAGGGAGAATATTTTCTGAATCATTCTCTTTTTTATGCCTCCGTGAACCTGAGGTTTTCTGGGAGGCGTAGGAACCAAACTCATTGGCCATGGAACGATGGGGGAGAAGGGAAGATTTTTAATACCTTTGTGTCCTTGCCTTTACACTGGTGCTTCCGCAACTTTTTATAAATGGTCTGTGGGAGAGCAGATGCCAACTGAAAGGCTGGCTTAGTTTTAATATCCTCTTGTCATTGTATTTTTTTTTCTCGATTGAGAAGGAAGAGGAGAAAATGGGACAGGTTCTCTATTATTTCATATGCTACGTCTGGCAGCTGGAGAATAACAATGGTTGACAAAATGCTCAGTTAATTGAAGTCATGTCGTGGATATTGATGATCTTTCTACATTTAATGGAGAGATAAATCTGCTGCTTGAGGAAAAAAAAACACAAATGGCTCTTTGGCTGATATATGTCCACACTATCCTCTTCAGGCAAATCAAAAAATAATAATTACTACTTTCCCAGATGTAATATGTTAATGCTTAATTGCTCTCTACAGAGCATCTCAAGTTGAAGAAAAATAACAGGATAGCATATTCCTCAATTTTTAACTGTTAGATACAATGAGAATGTACGGAGATGAAAACATCTAATTCATACAGCAACCTGCTGGTGCCAGCAAAGCTACACAAATTCTAGCACCGAAACATACATTCAAATGAAACTGTTCAGGCTTTCAAAATATTTGTGAAATAATGGACAAAGAAGAGGTATTTATTAAATGAGGCTGTTAGAAATGCATTTGAAGCTCTCTGGTTACTTCTGTTAATACACTATTTTGGATTTATTGAGGTTTCAAACATACAATGGTTTGGATAAACAAAAATTATGGTTCTTCCCATAAAATGTCCTATTCCTTTCAAAAAAACGTTGGGGGGAACAGTCACTGTTAGGCAATGTTATTAATGAAGGAAAGACTTTCTAAAGACCATAAGTGGAGCTGAAAAGCCTTAGTATTCATTGTATTCAACCCATTATGGCGCAATTTTAAAATTTTCAGTTCCTTAAATTTAGTCTGTTTGGGAATACTGCCTTAAGGTTAATGAATTGGACAGTATTTATTTGCATGCTCTTCCCTCTCCAATAAGACCAATTAGTAAAATTCCTGCCATTACTCTATTATGAACATCTGGCACTCGGCCCTCAGTTACTGTCTCAGTAGTTTGAGAATGTAAATGAAGATGATTGCATTTAAGTTACAGTAGCCGAAATCGCCTTTTGTTCTGGACTCCAGTCAGTTCTGTCTATTGGGTCCTGTTACATTCCCCCTTTGTTGGTTTCCCTCTGCTATTGCCTTCCCCGCCCCCACAGCTCTTCTCTCTGCATTGAGGAGATCTTTCCTCCGCCTCATTTCTTTTGTTCTTTCCTTTCTCAAGGGTATCTTAACACTCATGTCTATGTGTCCAACTTCCTCTGCTCCATTGCTGAAGCCTATGTTCTCAACAGTTTTCTATGCACTGAGAAGTAGCATGAATTCTGTAGGAAATGGTAGCAAGAATCAAAGAAAGATTTCAACTCAAGGCATAACTCTGATTGATTGCCAGTAGTTCCTGCATCTCTCTGTTGAGGATTCCGAGGTCATCATCCGGTCTCAAGAAGGAAGGTTACTACAGTCAAATACCCAGTTATGTTCTGCACACATAATATAGGGTTGGAAATACCACCTCTATCATGAGGTGGGCTTCAGGCAATGTCTTCAACCATTAATGTATACCAGAAACACCCTGAGGGCTTTAAAAAATACAGGTTGCTGGGCCCCACTCCCCAGGGAGTTTCTGATTAGTATATCTGGGTTGTGGTCTAGAAATTGGTGCCTTTTCACGTGTTCAGATGATTGTGATGCTACTGGGTCAGAGATGACACTTCGAACACCACTGGTCAAGGGTGCTGTTTCTTTTATTTTAAAATTATATGTGTGTTCGTGTATATGTGTGTGCATGTGCAATGTTTCTCAACCAGGAATAAGCATCAAAATACTTTGAGGATTTTTAAAAGTGTAACTGGTTTCTGACCTAGAAATCCTTATGTCATCTATCTGGGGTTAGACATTCCTGGTAGGCACCTATATTTTGCCAGTGACACCCAATTATGTTTAAATAGTGGTGGGAACAAGCTAGCGAAGAGGCAGTGTTTGGCAGTTCAGAAAGAGACACAGGTAGGTGTGGAGAGTTAAAGCAAACATTGAAATAATTCTCCTTTCAAATGGTCTCTTTCTATTGTGCAGTAGTAGAGAATGATCAGGGTTTAAAGGATAGATGGGAAACGAACAAGAAAGTTGATCATTGCTGCTTTGGAGAAGGGATTGAGAGCACTGACTCAGGAAGCATAGGAAGACAGCGTCGGGGGCAGACGTGAAGGTCTGGTTGGGATTAGAGACCAGGCATCTGTGGGGATTCCAGTTTGTTCCAGTTCCCTGCACTGATCCGGGCCATATTTTCTGAGAGTGAAGAGAGTTGTAATCATTGGAAATATTGTACTGAAAGTAAGTATGGAATATTTTAAGGAAGACTGTAAATGGTCGATGTGAAGTCTAAACTGCACGGGGAAGGAAGAGAAGTTCTTGCGTGGGGGTGACCGAGAAGAAATGAAGGGCTAACGGTGGAGGAGACCTCAGTGGGGTTCAAACAAGTGTAGTACAAATGACTGCTGCAGCTGGAGGGAGAAAACACAAAGGGAAGGAGGATGCGGAGAGCGAGACTTCTGATAGGAATTTTCAGTTGGAGGACACTTTGGGGAAAGATAAAATTTTCATTTTATGCACATACATCAACTAAATTCTAAAAACTCCCTGAAGACAAGGAACTGTATTATAGTCAATATTCAATATATCTTTTGAGCCATTTCTCTGGTTCATCTCAATTAAAGCATTTTTAAAGGTCAACTAGTTTTTTGTCTTCCAGACCCTGAGTTGCTCAGCATCCAGAGAAGCCAAAACAATGTGAGCTATTCTCTGCTGTTGTGGGGACTGTAGCAGAGTTTATAAGTGGTTAACAAAGGGGAATCCCTGATAATTTTGTCTGCCTGAGTAATTTATGTATAAGGTGTAACACAATGCTTGGTGTACAAAAAATTCTATGTGATAACAAATGTTTGCACATTGCATAACATTTTTGTTGGCATTTGAGCATGTGTTATCAGACTTGATTTTCATAGAAAACTCTAATAGCACTGATATTTCACAGATAAGGAAAATGATCTTTGATGTGCTGTTCAATGATCTTATCTACAGTCGCAGGGTTAGATAATGAATGGCCTAGTGAGGCAAGCAAACAGGACCTCCTCACTGACAGTCCAAAGCTCTGCCCACAAAGATGCTTTTTTAATTGAATTTACCAGTTAAAATTATACAGGTTTTGGGTACAAAGATGCCTTTTAACATTGTGAGATAAACAGCTGCTTTGACTATTAAAAAAATTTTTGTTCAGTTATTCATGTTTGTGCTTTTGAACTAATTGACAACTAATTTAAAATTAACATACTCTCCTTCTAAAGTTGACTTTACAAGACGGTTTTGGGAAAAAACTGTGATTAATTCTAGGTGCCTGGGTTTCCTGCTTTCTGTGGTAATAATAGAAGAATTTATCATTGTTATAATTCCTTGGTCACATATGCCACGTGAAAGTAATGTCAAGGGGCATATAGTATTTACTATTATGTTTCATTCCCTTCAAAAATAAAATATATTCTCCACTCATAGGACAAAAAGGGTAAAAAAGATAAACACAGATATTGAAAAGCCTTTGACAGAATGCTAGACATGAGCTGGACCGATTCACAGGGTCTTGAATTACTGGTAAATCCAACCAGCTTGCAGGAGACAATGTTGAGCCACATCTTAAACATAGTACAATACAATAGATACTGCACAATCTAATCTCACCTGTTGAATTGGGAACTGTTGAAATAAACATTCAGTGTCACTCGGCTTTCATTGCAAGACATTTAACGGGTGTGAAGTATTTTGCGGGCAGATTGCAGGGTGAGTGTTAGTGGTTTATCAGTTCAACGTGCATCTGATGACACCACACACTGGGCTACCTATGGGTGACAGGTAGAGACTTCTGGCTGCCACTCAGATGTCCAGAAACCAGAGAGGCTCCATGGAGTGCTTGGATAAATATCACAAAAATCCAGATTTCTTAAATGTACAAATATTTCTGTATTTTCCCTTGCAATCTGAACTGCCCTAGACTCATACATGGAATATGTCATTCTAATGCTAATATATTTATTTTGACCCATTCATTAGAAGGTTAAAGTGGGCATTAGCAGAGAGAAATAAAAAGTGCATCATTGGGCTCACTGAGCTACGAAGTATTTTTCTTGGCTATGAAGGGGCAGGAAGCAGATAGAATAAGTTGTCAGAACATGATTTTCTGTTCATTCAGCAACAATATCTACTGAACCTTTATCACATCTCAGACACTGCAGAGGATGGGTAAACAGAACAGACAAGATCCCACGTTGACAAAAGTTAAAGACAATTTGTAGCCCTTGTAGCTTTTAACATCATCTTAATGGAGAGTCTTTGAAAACAAATCATGAGCACCCTGGAAAATTCCACCTGCCAGAACACACCTTTTATTTCATCGTAAGAACTAAATCTGATCACTTTTTCTAGCATCTCAGTAGGGAGCCAGAAGATGAATCCAAAACCAGAAAATACAAATACGAGGCAGTGACCACAGTATCAGGTAGTTTACATGAATGCAGTGTTTTGAAATTTTGCAGGAACTATGCTTTAACTGGTTAGAAAAAGCCACACAAAACTAACTTTGTTTTAATGACATGGCATTAAATTAAATAGTATTTTTGTACTTGCTTTTCCCAGTGCCTAACTACTTCATTGAGAACTTACTCTGAAATTACCTCTACAAAAGTCTTTCCTGAGAACTTAGGTGGAACTAATTATTTCCTTTGCTGTTTTCTGGGATGCAAGCTCTGTGAGGACAGCTGCCATGTGCATCCCCGGGCCCAATGAAGGACGTAGGCATGCGCTTCCGAGATGGCACTGATCTTACTTTTTTATTCATAATTATAATTTTTGCCTACCACTGTATCTCTGCTCCTTAGATCTTAATCCAAATATTCATTTAAAAAATTATATGTTTAGTGCATATTTTCTATCTGATACTGGTAAGTTTGATGGATTTTGACAAATGAATACGGTCATGTCGCTATACCTCAAAGGTGAGGTACAAATTTCCATCACTCCAAAGTACCTTTGTGCACATTCCCAGCAGAATCCCATTCTCATCCTGGCAATCCCTTGCCTTTATTCTGTCACTCTCCCTAGAATTTCATGTAAGTTCTGTTATCTGAAAATACAATATATAAAAATAATAAATGTTATTAACATGTATTCAACTTCATAAGAATGGAATCATACAGCATATATTCTCTTGTGTCGGGCTTCTCTCACTTCATGTTATGCGTGAAGATTCATTCATTTGTCACATGGACCGGTAGTGTTTTTTCCTTTCATTCCTGGGTAGCTCTCCACAGTATGGATACATAACAACTTGTTCATTTGTTCATCAATTGATGGGCATAGTGTTGCTTCCGATTTTGACTGTAACGAACAGAGCTTCTGTGAATATCTGCATACAAATCTCTGGACAGACATACATTATCATATGGTAAGAGTATGATTAACTTCACAAGAAACAACTTATTTACAAGGTAGCTTATTATTTGGCATCAATATCAACAGTGTGTTAGAGGTCCAATTGTTTGTCATTTTCTCTAATTCCTGATCTTTTCAGTGGTATTCACTGTAGCTAGTCTGGTCAGTGTGCAGTACTATATAATTTTGTTTTAATGTGAATTTTCCTTAGCTGATGATGTTGAACATCTTTATATTGTTTGTCTCCATTGAAAAAAGTTACAATATTTTTTTACCAATTTTAAATTAAATAGTTTGTCATATTATATGAAGTGCTTTATATATTTGGGATAGGAGTTCTTTATCTGATATATACATTATGCAAATATTTTCTTTCAGCATTTGGTTTGCCCTTTCAATATATTAAAAGGGTCCTTGGAAGAGTAAAATTTTAAATTTAGATGAAGCCTATCAGTCTTTTTTTTTTTTTTTTTTTTGCATCTTACTCAAGAAATGTTAGTGTAATCCAATGGCACAAAGATCTATATTTTATATGGTTTAAGAGATCATATTTAGGTATACAGTCTACTTTGAGTTAATTTTGTAATGATGTAGAGTAAGAATTGAGATTATTATTTTTTGTGTATGGATATTAAGTTGTCAAAATTACCTCCTAAAAATGAGTTTATTGTAGACAGCATATAGTTAAGTCTTGCTGTTCTATTCAATCTGATGACAATCTCTGTCTATAAGTGGTCTCCTTATACCATTTCTACTTAATACCATTAACAATGTGTTGGAGTGTAAATCTACCATCTTGATACTTATTTTCTAAATTTATTATCTCCTTTCTTTGATTTTTTTCCTTTTTTGTTTTTAGATAAAGTTGTATGGTTCCATTCTTCTTCCCCTGTTGATTGTCAGCCTGTACATCTTTGTGGGGGGTTTTTAGGGTTTACCTCTAAAATTTACAATAACAGCTTTAACTTACTATATTCTGCCTTCTACTAATTATACTTTTACATATATAAAGTTTACAATACTATATGCTTTCATTTTTGTCCTTTATCTTTCTAAACTAGTTCTACATAAATTATAAACAGACTTGTTTGACAACAAAGATGTTATTACAAGTCTCATAAGCTACAGGAAGGACAACTCTGGGTGAATTATGAACATAACTATGAAAGTCAAAACAATGAATTTTTAGATAATAATAGGATATCTTTATGACTTCTAGAGTAGAAAAAATTCTTAAGTTAGATATACAAATATTTTAAAACTGACTATAAACTGTAAGAGTTTCTAATCTTGGTGACTCCATTTAAGTCATGAAAATTGAAATTTTAAAATACATTTGCCAGATGAAGAACTCGTATTCATAATATATAAAGAAATTTTACAAATAAAAAATAGGATATTTATTTTACAAATAAAAAAAGGATAACCCTGTTTTTAAAAACTGGAAAAAATGTAACCAACTATTCTTTTTTTAAAAGATTTTATTTATTTATAATTAGAGGGGAAGGGAGGGAGAGAGGGAGAGAAATATCAATGTATGGTTGCCTCTCATGCACCCCCTGCTGGGAGCTGGCTTGCAACCCAGGTGTGTGCCCTGAGTGGGAATCAAACTGTGATCATCTGGTTCGTAGGCCCGAGCTCAATCCACTGAGCTACACCAGCCAGGGCCTAACCAACAATTCTTAAATATGAAAACCAAATAGCCAATAGATACTAAAAATGCTCAGTGAAGGGAAAATCAAGATCCCAGTGCAGCGAAGATCCCAGTGAAGATTCCAGTGTGGTGCCCCTGTACTCCTGCTTGACTGGGTAAAGGGAGGAAAAACACACCTGCAAGCACAGAATTCTGGTGAGAATGTGGACTAACAGGGAGTCTCCCACGCTGCCGGAGTGGAGAAAACAGGTACTTTGAAAACTGGTGTATTATTGTTCATGACGACCAAGCCCTATAAATAAGTCAAATACTTGTCTATAATCAACAAGTTATCTATATTGTGATGTACTTAAAAACTTAAATACAGACAGAAATGAAAGAAGCTTAGCTATCCTCAATTCCGAGCATTGAGATTGGGCAAATCTCAAACCTATAATTTTGAGTAAAATGGAAGCCAACATGTTTCAATTTATATCGTGTTCAAAAATAGAAAAAGTTAAAAATACATTGTTTCCAGATGCATAATTATATGGGCCACTCTTTAAAATCAAGGAGGAGAACAGCATAAACATCAAATCAAGGTACTGGTTATTTATAGGTGTGAGGGAATGCATTATAATCAAAATGCAGGTAGGTGATTCTGGGCTGTGAGAAATATTTTATTTCATAACCTGGGTGGTCTTTACGTGGATGTTCACCTTACAGAAATTGGTTAAGCTACAAACTCATGTGTAGTGCCCTTCCGTACATGCGTGCTTTAGTTCACAATCGTACACTGGAAAAAATGAGAATGGCAAAACAGGAATTAGAGACAGAAAATTTAAAGTGGTTTTCTTTGAAAGAGAGTATAGAGACATTGGAGAAGTAAATGGTGCCTGGAGAGGAGACTTTTTTAGGGTGGGAGAGATTGTATTGTGCTTTACATGAATAGGGTTTACACCTGGAGCATGTCCCTTCACATGCAGGTATAGCTGGTTCAAGGGGCCCCCTTTCATATGTTCTCTTTGGGCTGCATGAGTATGAAAACAATAAGGTCTTCTGAAGCTGGTGTTGGCCCAGTCTTCTAAAATAGCTCTTTAAATGATGGTATTTTTCATATAAATTGTAACAAGTATTTTTCCTTTTTACATTTTCCCTCCACAGTATGGGGAACCCAGGTATATAAGGTCGTTGATGATAATAAACCAATCCTATATGTGTGCATGTGTCTATACATCTATAAATATTCTGTAGCTGTAGCCTGTTGTGTGACTTCACAGTGGGGCAGATGGAGTGGGATGGGGGGGCACGTGGAGTTCATTATCAACGTAGGAAATGCAACCCTTTCACTTAACTAACACACCTTCCCCATATTCTCCCTCCCAAAAGAGGAAATGGGAGTTCCACATGACTTTCCTCAGGTCTGGTCGTAAGATGACCTTGTAAAACCTTTCAAAATGAGGAGGAAAAGAAATGGTTCCCATAAAAAAGCAATTCCCAGAAAAAGAATACATCGGAGGTGTTCTCATGCATTCTCACATCCTTGGTCACAGACGGCGCGTGTGCTGTGTTTTTCCTTCAGCCGTTTTCCTGGAGCAGATCATCTCACAGCTGTATTACGTGGGCTTGTGTATTCTCCTTCTGCCCACCACAGTGTAACCTCCTCCTTGCCTTTCTTCTCCTTCTTGAATACTCTGTCTTTAAATAGTCAAAATTACTTCCTTCATTGGTGTTCGTCCATCCTCTCTGCCTTCACTATCTTGATTTCACATTCATACAATGCCTTCATATTCATTGGGTAATATGTAAACTTTGTGGAATTCTAGTATCACCTACCAGTTTTTGTAATCCCAAACTAAACATGTGTCTATTTGGAATTGTTTATGTCGCTTCACTAGGGCCTCCAGCTGTGAAAGTGTTTGACTCATTTTAACCTGTGTTTATAATATTACCTCCCATGTATTTCCATCTTGATATAATATTTGGAGAGATGCCACATTGCACCTTTCTCCTCCAATATGCCCACAGCCCCGCTTCCTTTTACTGCTTAGAAGGGCTCAGTATCATTGACAATGGATGCCTCTTATTTGCAAAGAATCTTTATTTAAAAGACAAAACCAAACTTTTGACACAGGACCACGGACCACGTGGGGCAGCAAATCTTTATCCGAGTAGCGAGCCTATTTTAATCTTTATCAAATGGACAATTGTGCATTCAGGACATACCAGAGAGTTAAAATTTCTTTGAAGAAGGAAAAATATAAACTTCCTAAGAATAAAAGGATTATCCACAAAGGCACTGACAATACGAACTGACTCCTACCAAGAGCCAAAGAGCATTTCTGATATGTCTGATTCTACTTGGTGCATGTTTTTAGCCAGGGTATTAACAGAGCAACACTTGATGCGATAAAAAAACTATGTCCACCTGGTGATGTGGAGTTGTTTAAGAAGTCAGTAGGTCTTGCCCGAAAATCACACAGGGACTGGCAAGGGGTGAAAACATCACGCAAAGGTACCTTCTGCAAAGGAGCACATGAATTCCCTGTTTTTGCATTGTCCCTTCTGGCAGACCTTCAAGCAAATATAAGTGAAACAAAAGCAGGTTTTTAAAAAGATTTTTTCCTTTTAACACTTCTCTTGATTCTCTACTGAGCTGACTAGTAAAATTTGAGCATTAAAAAAAAAATCCAATGGGAATGAATTGATTTACTCCTGACTGAGACAAAAGTCACTTTCACTACTTCAGCAGATTAAACGACTGTTTATTGAATTTGGGGTCACTTCACAGAAGCTGTTTGACCTCAGCGGTTTTCCATCAGCCTCTCCAGCTGGCTCACAGAAACACAGAGAAGGCCAGGATGGGGTCTGTGCCATTGGGTGATATTTGGGGGGATGTAGTGTTTATTTTACCCAATGGTATGTGCTGGGTAAACCAAAGGTGCGATTTTAAAGAGACATGGGTTTTAGATTCAAACAGTTAGTTTTATATCCAGGCTAATCATTTCCAAAATGTGTGACCTAGAGCAGTGACATAATCTGCCTAAATTTGTTTCCTTGTCTATTTTTTTTAATCTGAATTTTCTACAGCCTACATTGTGATTAGCAGGATCACATAAAACACTGTGTGTAAAAGCTTCTAACCCAATGCCTGGCCCAATAAGAATGTTGATTTCCATTTTTTTTTAGGTTTTTTGTTTGTTGTTTGTTTGTTTGACTTTATTCGTTCCATTTCTTTAATAAGGTAATAGTAGGCATGTATATAAACATGAGCAGAGTAAGAACGATAGACCAGGTACAGAAGGTCACCAGGACAGAAAGCCCCAGTGCCTAGCAAGGGGCAAACTGGAAAAACAAGCATTATAGGCTAGGACCTTACTTTGAGTCACCTTTCTGCCCTTGGTTTATCACTAGTGACGTGGTTTAGACCCCTGACCTTTCATATCACTAGCCATGTGGTTTAGAACTCCTTAGAGGAGGAACAAGAGCTCCCATATAAGCCCTTGCCTGACCACTCCCTTAAGCATTAAGCCCTCAGAACGAGGTTCTGACCCCCATCAAATTATCTTAGGGACAAAGCTTCACCTCTGTGGACCACAGAGATGGAGTTTTGGTCAAACTAGAAACAGCATCTAGGCCTCAGTTGTGTTTCAGCTTCAGGCCCAGAAAAGCAGCAAAACAAGATGAAGTCATGCCATGGCTGATATTGGACGAGCAGCAATGACTGATGACCCCCAACCCTAGCGCTGACCAATCAGGAAAGACCATGACTCTGAGAAAGACACTCCTGGGAAGCTGGTCAGTATTCTATTGAGATCCTCTCCTGAGGCCTCCCCTAAAATTCCCATCTTTAGAAAACAGATAAAATCCTTTGAGATGAAGGACCTCGGTGTGCTCTCGTTCCAGTCCCTTGAGAACACCTGAGCCTTTCCCCACCCCCTTTCTTCCCTCCAGGTGGGTACCTTTGCTTCTTTTCTTCGAAGCTTTAAGGGTCTTTCTTTTGCCTCTATAACTTATTTCCTGAGTATGCCCCAGCTGGCTCACTTCTTCCACCTCTGTGACTTTCTAAATAGACTTTCTCTTATAATTAGAATTCTTGCTTCTGAATTCTCTCTTAGCCAAACTCAAACACCGAGGGGTAACTTCACCTGTAATATCTGTTGCTGTTTACCATTAACAATACTAAATACACATATATATTCCTTCCGTGCCTATGCTAAACCATGTCCCTTGCAGTTATAAACATGCATTTTTTTTTGTGGTTAATGTTCTGACACACTTCCAACATTCATTTTTAATGTTGAGTTTCTCACCTTATGCAAAAAGATCAGAAATCAGTCTAATTTCTCTCATCTAATCTGGCACTGGTTCTCTATATTATCATACATATTCTATGTGGTGTATAAGAATGAGTCTAACAAATCCCAATACTGTTCTGATAGTCTTGGCTCTTTTACGTCTAATTACTTCTAGGCTCAAAAGGAATAAGTTATTTTTTTCCCCTAAGGCTTCCTGTATGAGTTTATTGGCAATTATTCCCCATTACACAATGAGCTTCATCAGCTTCCTGTGACCAGATCCAGTAATTATTGTCATGGATCAATACATTAGAAAATTTCCTTACAAGGAACAACCAGATAGCTGCTTACAATGGCATTATCTCCAGTCTCAATTAAGCATGGGTGGGATGCTTTCCTGTGTACATTGCAACGTGAAAATGTGTATCATTGATGGGACCATTACTCTAGTGCCAGAACCCAAACACTGTTAACTACATCAGTGCATCCTGCTAATGTCAGTACATCGTCACATGCAAAATGAAACTACAGATTCCCAGGTGATTAGCATGTACTTCCCTTCTTCCCATTTTTGTTGAGCTGGAAGTGGAAACCATTTCGATAATAACCAGTTGCCTAAAAGCACAAAGTATATTCCATAGCTACAAATCAAAGTTATCACCCTCTTCTTCCTATGTCTTCTGACCCAGGCAAATGTAAGTAGGGGATGCTGAGCTAACTCTTCTTTCTTTTAAATTCCCTTCTTTGGGGTGGACTCTCCCATCTGCCCTTTCACCCATTTAAACTCTTAGGGGATGGGTGGCTTGCGAAGAAAATTGCTCTGTGGCTGCAAGAAACAAATAGTTTTAATTTTACCTCTTAATCTTCACTTTCACTTTCATCTTGAATTCCCCATTTTCAAGTATCTGCCTCAATTGATTTGATGCTTGATGCTTGCCAAATAAATAATGAGGCTCTGAATGAGTCCATATGTAATAAGGCAAGGATTTCATTACTCCTAACATCGCTATAATCAGGCAATGATTAAATTATTTCTAACATTCTTAATACCAACGTGAAAATATGCTAAAGACCCAGAACAATTTCAGCCTTCCCACCAAGTTTTGTATTAAAGCCTTTCAGTTTCCAGCCGTTTATCACAATGTGGCAGGAATGGGCCTGTGAGGGTTTATGCTAATGATAATGGAAAGAACTCATCCACAGGTGTCCCCCTTTATCTCAGCTACATCTTTAAAATCATTTACAAGTTTCACGGTAATGACCCTAAGGACCACCAGCAGGAATGCTGATTAACACTTACTAGGGGAAAAAAAGAATTAAATAATCAAACAATTTGTAAATTGTAGAAACCTAGACAGATGTTCAGCTCATGGTTATTTGAGTAGGAGTGGGCAGGCGGCTCTCACTGAAGAGTATCTGCCTGCTCTTCTTCATTGGGGGGTGGGATAAAGGGGGAGGAGGTGGATAGATAGATAGATAGATAGATAGATAGATAGATGGAGAATCAGGCATATCTTCAGATGAAGGGCACTCAAATCTATCTTTGGCATAAGTGGCATTCCTTCCAGTTTGCAGAAATCAGATTATACCCATTACATCCAAGGGAGATGCTTAACTCAAATCTCTGAGTTATGTTTATAGTGCATTTGCAGTCTGACGGTTGCACCACCCAAGAAATGATTTGCAGCTTTAATGCGTGCCTGCAGGATGGCGATATTGATGAGAAATCTGTATTAGAGCACCGTGAATCATCATTAAAAGGCATTTAAAATTGGCTTGTAAAATATGGCTTTCGCTGCACTCTAGGAACTCTCCTGGAAAGATAAAGTAGTGTATTAAAATGATGATACGGATTTTAATAAATATGAAGTCATGGCTACTCTATTACATTGGAACATGGCAAAAAGAACCCCTGCAGTTTACTCTCAAAGATAGAGGTTCTATTTTTATTATTAAAGCCATAGGAGGCATTTTATGGAGGTCTGAGGCCAAAATATAACTTCTCTGGCCACTAAGCTAACCAGTGGTCCAGAACTTTTGTTTAAGAAGTTTTATATTGTTTCTGTTGCTTATAAATTCCATTTCGTGGATTTATTAGAAGCTGGGAGATTGTTGAGTCTAGATATGAAGTAATTTCAAGCTGTCTGAATTTATAATGTGAAGACTTTCTCAAGTATAGACAACCCTGGGTTTTTCAGTGCAGCAACCACTTGGAGTTGTGAGGGTGGGGTTGAGTTGGGAGTGGTACAAACCTGGTGCTATTTTGGGGGACAGAGCCCGTACCTTGAGATATGCTTAATTCTCATTACAGTCGTTGTACATCAAGACGATTTATATTTAGTGATCCACCTAGCATTTCCTATGTAGCATTTATCTTATTAGAGCTACCAATTTAATTAGATATGAAAACATTCAAATTAGCAAACACATGAAGGAAAACAGCTTATGCATGGAAGAAGATAAGCCTATATTACAGTTAATATATTTATCCATTAATATAATCATTATCTAATTTAAGACATGTAGTTTCTACCAAAGTATCTTATTAATGTGGGTTGAAATGCTTGTGATTTTCAGAACAGTTTCTGAATTACTCCTGTTCTCTTTTCATGGCTTATAGTACCCAGTTCATCTCATTCACAGTTTTTTAAACATTTTCAACTTTCTCCTGAGTGTCTATTTTGAAATGATATTCAGCCAAAATATGTTGCTGATTGTCATTAAAATATTTTATCTATTTTTCTGTAATAAATCTCATGTCTAATATATAGTATAGCCTTAGAGGTAGCTGTATGTCAATTTCCTAACTGTTACATGGCTTTGACAAGCAGCTGAGTAAATCCATGGGGATTTGGAGAGTGGCCATGCAATATTTCAGATAACATTTCATTCGATGGTCCCTTCAAAATGTTGCTTAGAGATTTTTTTCCAAAACTTACACAGTGTATCCATTCTTTTTGTTTATCAGTTAACCACCCTAGCTTTTATTCAATATGTCATTAAAGATGTATTCTTTGACAATGAACTTCAGCCGAACTAAAACATTGAAGATCTGCCAGATATATTGGTAGTCATTTCATATATATATACACATATATATACACACACACATTTAATATATATATATATATATACACACACACATTGCAATGTGAAAATATGTATCATTGATGGGACCACTACTTTAATTCCAAATATGTATGTATATCTCCATCCATCCCAGCAGTTCCTTAAATTCAACAATTTTCTAACTCAACCCATTTATGTGTACCCATGCATATGTATCTCCTCTTTATATATATTTAATAATTCGTTAATCCAAGTCCTGATGTTGCAGGAGTATTCCAGTCTTTGTAACTTCATGCTGTAAGTAACTAGAATAAGAACTGGATTTCCTTGAGCCAGTCCAGGAGAACTGCCCCATGCGAACGAAGCTTTCTGTAGCATTTGGTCTTTCGTGAATACTCTTCTTTCTCTCAGTTTGGTCAGAGGACACTGATATCCTGGCTTTCTCTCTATATTACTGAGTGCTCTTTTCGGCTTTCCTTCTCCTCCCTGGACACACCCCTCACACTTCACACATTCCTCACTTAGGGTTTTAATTGGTGGAAAAGAGATTGCTACTGGATCTCTTTTCCTATGTCTCTTCTGAGCTGGAGATCATTTTTCTTCACCTAGTGTTCCACTCGGAAATCTCAGTGGTTACTTGAATTCCACGATTTCCTAACTCAGTTAACCACCTCTCTTCTCCCTGACTCTGTTTTCCCCCTCATTCCTCATCTGTAAATTTGTTATCTATAATCCCCACATTTGTATATCTTTCCCTTGTTAATCCATTACTATTGACCTGGCCCAGGTTCTCATCATCCCTTTCTTAGACAAGTGCATCAGTTTGCTACCTTCTTTTCTTACATTTATTCTTAATATTTTCTTGACTGTTATGCGTGTGTCTATAGCCATCTACCTAAAATTGTCCTAATTTTAAACTACAGTCATGTGCCTTTGAATGATGGGGATACCTTCTGAGAACTGCATCATTACATCATTTTGTTGTCATGGGAACATCATAGAGGCACTTATACAAACCGAGATGGTGTAGCCTGCTACACACCTAGGCTGCACGGTACAGCCTGTTGTTCCTAGGCTACAAGCCTATACAGCATGTTGCTGTACTGAGTACCATAGACAATTGTAATACAATGGTAAGTACTTGTGAATCTAAGCACATCTAAGGCTAGAAAAGGTACAGTAGAAATACAATATAACAGATCAAAAAGTAATACACCACCAAAGGGAAGGGCACTTAACCATGAGTGGAGCCTGCAGGACTGGAAGCTACTCTGGGGGAGTCAGTGAGTGACTGGTGAATGAAAGTGAAGGTCTAGGGCATTGTATTCTATGTGACTATAGGCTTTATAAACACTGTGTACTTTGGCTACCCTGGATTTATAAAGCAACATGAGATTAAATCAAGCACAAACGAAAATGGTGCAATCAAGAGATGTAAACACAAGATGTATGAGGCTGCTGCTGGCATAACATTGCACAGTGTTTTATAGCAAATGATTTTTAAAAGTTTAATTGAATTTATTTGGGTGACATTGATTAATAAAATTATATAGGTTTCAGGTGTACAATTCTATAATGCATCATCTGTATACTGTATTGTGTGTTTACCACCCCAAGTCAAATCTTTTTTCATCATCATTTATCCCCCTTTCCTATGGGGGATAGTAATGTGGGTTAAAATGCTTGTGATTTTTAGATCATAAATCATTTTATCTCCCCTTCTATCTCTTTTCACCACCCTCTTTCCCTCTGGTAATCACCATACCGCTATCGTGCCCATGAGGATTATTACTTTTGCTTAATCCCTTTATCTTATTCATTCAGCCTCCCAGACCCCTCCCTCTGAAAGCTGTCAGTCTGTTCTCTGTATCCAGGAGTTTGTTCCTATTTTGTTTGTTAGCTTATGTTCTTCATTAGATTCTATATTACAAGGGAAATCTTGTAGTATTTGTCTTTCTCTGACTGGCTTATTTCACTTAGCATAATGTTCTCCAAGTCCATCCATGCTGTCACAGAAGATAAGATTCCCTTCTTTTCTACAGTAAACAATTTTTGTAAATAGAAAGAGTGCACTCTAAAATACCAATAAGAAGTATAGTAAATACAGAAACCAGTAACATTATCATTATCAACTATTATGTCCTGTACCTAATTATACGTGCTATACTTTTACACCAGAGTCAACTCAGGCACATGAGTAATGTGTTGCTCTATGATGCTTTGATTCACCGAGTGATAGGAAATTTTTAGCCTCATTATAATCTTATGGGACCACCTCCATATATGTGGTCTGTCGTTGACATAAGTGTAGTTATGTGGTGCATCACTACACATGTCTGTAACTCATAATAGTGTTGACTTCTTCCTCTTTCTGCCCCCCTTCCTTGGTGAATGCAATAACAACTCTGTTCTGGTTTTCTTCCTACCTCTTTGCCTGTCCCTGCCAGATGTTTTTTTTGGGGGGGAGATGCTCCTCTACATTGGTCAATTCTATAACATGTTGGAGTTTCACAGGCTCTGTCTTTATCCCTATTTTTCTTTCATTCTATTTCTTCCTCGTGGGCAATCTCAAAAATATCCTCAAGGATTCTGTGACCCCCCACTTTGCTGGTCAATCTCAAATTTGTATTTCTGGTCCATTTTGAATATCACCTTCCTCCCTGTTACGTATCTGTATTTAAATAGCCTGTAGAAATGTTCCCTCCAGCTTCACACGTTTAAAACCGAGCTGAGGATTCTCTCCCAGAGCGCATCCCCTCCTTCTGAGACCCCGCCCCATCAGAATGAAAATACAGTCAGCTAGTAGACCGCCATACTAGGACTCTTGGTACTATTCTTAATATTCCATGTCTTTCATTTCTCACATCTGCAAGTCCAGTCAATCTATCTCCTAAGTATCTCTTCAAACTATACCCACTACCCTTCTCCTGCAGGGGTGGGCAAAAATAGGTTTACGGTTACTTGTATGGAAAAAGACATGTAGCTTATGATTATTACAATGGCTTATTAACTCAAAAGAATGTCACAATGGCACAGTAAACCTACTTTTGGCCACCCCTGTATTGAAGATACTCTTATCTTTCACCAGGATTATTTTAGCAGCGTCCTGTCTGGTCTCATCTCCCATTTCACTCCTCAGGCCTTTCTATCTGCACAGCCAGAGTGATGTTTCTAAGGTACACACATACGACCACGCTACCTTTATGCACAGGACTCTTTTAGATGCCCATCGCGGTTGGAGTAGAGTCCAAGCTCCCCCAAGTGACTTGGATAATTATCCCCCCCCAAATAAAGTTGCATTCACAGAATCTAGGACATGGATGTATACCTTTTTGGGTCCACCATTCAGTCCACTACAAGCTGTCCACTACCCTCCGTGGACATTTACTGTGTAGCAGGCACCATTTGCTAAGCATTTCTACTTCAGCTATTTAATTTTCAAAACAACTGGGAATGAAATAGGTATTGTTATTACCTACACTTAACAGATGGCATAACCAAGGCTCAGAGAGGTGAAATCATTTGCCCAAGTTCACCCTGATAAGGAGTAGAGTTGAGATAAAACCCGGGGGCTGATTCCAGAGTCTCAGACCAGCAACGTGATTCCTCTTGGATGAAACGGAGTGGATTTTAGGGGCGGGCTGACTTCTGTCCTGCTATTATTTTCACATTTGTCATCTTTCTGTAAGGTTTTATCATCGCTGTAGCCAATGGGAAGGCCCTCTTTCTGTCTGTCATCCGCTCAGGGAAATGTTCTGATTTTTCTCTGAGAGACAACACTTTAGATCTGGACTTTGATGCTAACCTCTCCCTGCAAAGTGCTTTCATGAAGAGCCCATGTTTGTGAACTGTTAATGTTATACACTGAACTGTTCATAGATGTGTAAACACCACTAATTGTATAGTTCGTGGTGAGGTGGAAAACCTTCAACCAGGTGCAAACCTCCCATGTCTTCAACTTTAAATGACACAGTCGCTCTGCCTCTCTGAAAGAACTTCAAAATCTAATATATGTAAGTGAACACTGTGAAAAAAAATAGCCGGAATAACTGGAGTTGGGTACTCTTTCCCCCGCCCCCCCAAATCACTTTTCATTAAGACAGCTTTTGAAAGCCATTTCGGTTAAAATGTACTGCAATGGAGAAACATGATACAATGATGACCATGTTTGAAATCACCCACAATTCCAAGGATCACGCAGGATATTCAGAGTCTAGGACCGTCACAATTTGGTTACTCCAAACTATCTTGTCACAAAAGATTAATGATGGCAGGCTTTTCAATAGAGCACTTAGAAGCTCAGTTTCCATCCTGCCAATGCAACCAAAGGAACAGTCCTTCACACTGTGCTTTTGTATTTCCTCTGGAAGTTCCATTTTTGTGCCATTTCAATTTTACTTTCTGACTATCTTTGTTAATTTTTATTGCTTTCTTTGGCTCTTTCCCGTTCAAATCTCAATTTTATGATCTGTCTCACGTCACAATTCTTTGGAACGTTATTTAGTAACCAACTTTTTCTTCCCTAGTTCGTGGCTATAGAACCAGTGACAAAATATTCTTGTTCCCTTACAAAATACAAAACATTTTCTCGATAGCTTCTTTTGTTTACTTAGTTTTAAAATGATTTCCTGAGCATTTCCTCTGTAAAACTACTGCATTCTTCCTTCAAGTGTAGAGAAGAGTGTTACTTATGAAGAAAACAAACAGACAAATTCAAGCAGGTGAGAAGCACATTCATTTCAGACTAAGGATAAATAAACAACTAGCGGTTAAGAAAAGCATTAGAGATTTTGCTGTGGCAAAAATACATGTGTAATCTAGAGGATTTGAAACTGCAAGTAATACATGTTACTCATAAGAGAGTTACAGCTTCTTACATTTTGAAGGGCCATTAGAAAAGAAAGAATCTTTTCTCATGTTTTACAAGGAAAACAATTTGCAAAATAAAGTTCTTAACTCAGACTTCCCAAGATTGGTTGAATGCGTTTATCTGAATTAATAAGGAGGCCAACAAGTAGTAACAATACTTAATATTTATTGTTAGAATGTGCCAGGACTTCTGTTAAGTGCTGTTATGTACATTATTTTGTTTTAGCCTCCAAGGTAAAATACCATTAATATGTCTTTCTTGTAGGTGAAAAATAACTGAGGTACAAGGGAGGTAAGTGGGTAACTTGGCAGAAGTCACATTGCCGGTAGGGGAATGGTTACAGCCTTCTCTGGTTCTCGGGTCAGCTTTTCAGTTGACAGCCCATCCCCAGAAGCTCGCATTTCTCCAGACAGAACACTTTACTTGTGTGGTTGAAATTAATAGGTTGCTGGCTGCAGGTAACATCCCCATGTGGATTGAGGTTTGTTTGGGCCCTGGGTCCTGAATCTCTCTTTCTTTATCTCTTTCAAAAATAGACATCCTTGACTACTTTCCTACAAGAATTTTGTGACACTGTCACCTTTGCTAACAGGATAACGTAAATTAATGTTTGTAGTTCCATGACTGGTGATTTCACTGCCATGAGGCCAAACCAGTAGGTTTTTGCAAAACCCCTTCTCCCTCAGGCCCGGATGCCACTCCTTCCACAGGCGCATCTCCCATCACATACCCTAGACCCCTGAGGACAGAGAGCATTTTTGCCCAGGTCAGAATGGTGGCATTGGGTCTGCAGACAGTGAAGAATGAATCTTCCGTGATTCAAGGATCCTGGGTCTCAGTATGATTTGTCATGGAGACCTCAGAAGAGAATTTGGCCTCCAGTAAAATTTTCTCTCTACATCTCTAAGTTGTAAGAGTTCGGGTTCTGGTTTAAGAAACTTGTCCTCAAGCTTTATTATTTGATATGCTGAGAAGATCAGAAGGATTTTGCTGTTCCAGTGCTTGTATTTGGCTGACCTACAAAGTGAGCAAGAGTCAAAATGAGATCTGCTTTCATTGGGAACCAAAGGATGACAAACACGTGGTGTGAGAAACATTCATGAAATAATCCAGTTGTGAGCCAAGAAAATAGTTTACTGTAAAACTATAGCTGAAAATGCTTATACAGTAGGAAGGAAAACTTAATGATTAAGAGATATTTGCCCCTCTTACTCTGATTTATCTCAAGTGCCCAAGTAAGTGCCTCACACATGGTCAGTACTGGATACTTTTTGTTAAATGCGTTTTATTGGGCCTGAATTGTAGTAAACTGGGTTTTAATCCAACCTCTTTCATTATCAGTGTGACTTTGGGCAGTATAAATCACTTCCTTGGCCTCCATTTCCTCATCCACAAAATAGGAATTGTAATATCTCCTTAGTAAGGCAGATGTTTTAAAAAATGTAATATAAGACACATTCATGGCACAGTGCTGGGCTTATAAGAAAGTGTCTCTTGAGTAGTAGATAACTATTATCATCATCACTATCACCTCTAGTATTGCTGTTGACACTATTATATACTCCATCATGCTTGCCCCTCCTGGTTTTGAGACAAAAATAAGACCAAGGAACATGAAGTCTGGTTTCTTCCGAGATGACAAAGTATAGTTTATTGAGATAGTAATATTTGATATATTCTCAGTGATTTCAAACTACTAAAGACTAAAGCTGTGACTCCATCTCTGCCCACATACCACCCCTACTGGAAAGTCTGAAAGACTTCAGTTTGGGGCTCCTTTGTTTCCCAGGAATGAGTGAGTTTACATATTTCATGAGTTGTGTGGAGAGCATCCTCGTTGATGTTTTTGTTTGAGAGGGAAAGGGGGCTTGGGTGGGATGGGGAGAATATTCTGAAAGGAAATAGAGAAATGGCATGTCTTGAAGAAGACTTGGAGGGTTGGGCTTTATCAGTGTCCAGGGCCTGGCCCTCAATTGGATCTTGTTTTTTTCTTTCGTGCAAAAAATTCCCCCCATGTAGTTAGTGAACACATCCATCACCTAACTTATCTATCGTTTGCGTGTTCATTTTTGTTCAGAACATTTAAGTTCTCCTCTCTCAGCAAATTTCTGGTATGCAGTACAGTGTTAGAGCCTCTGGTCACCATGTTTTACATGATATCATGTACAGCTACACCTTTAGTTCAGGGTATTTCACACCAACACTATTGACATTTCAGATTGTAGAATTCTTTGTTGGAGGGAAAGGTGCTCTCCTCTATGCCGTGTGGTGTTTAGCAGCATCCCTGACTTCTAACCACCAGACACTAGGAGCATCCCCACCTCTAACTGTGACAACTGGAATGTCCCCAGTCATTGCCAACATTGTCTGAAGAATAAAGCCATCATAGCGCTACAGTGGTGGTACTTTGATAAGGGATGTGTTCAGGTGGGTATATGGAGACTGGAATTTCTGGGGCTCAGACACAATCCGTTAGCTTTCACAGTAAGTCTGGTTCTTTTTGTGTATATTGGTTGTCTCCAACAGTCAGAGGTAGGTGGGGACCAGACGTTGTCACCAAGTCCAGCAACACTGTCAGGTGCTATGGTTCAGTGACAGCTGGTCTGAGGTCAAAACCTCGTGCACAAGCAAATGCTATTGGTAACTAGGTACTTAACCATTCATGCAACCTGTTCCTTATGCTCAGTAGACTTCTCATCCTTTTATACCCTTTGAAAAGTCCCATTGTGTGAAGGATCCATTCCCAGGGAAATGCAACAGGATCAGCAAGGCTACGTGGTTGGAGCAGGCCATACGTTCCTCCATTTTTGTTAGGGAAATAGACTCTCAGAAGACTTCCAGATCTGGAGTGATACTGTAAAGGTATCGAAGTGTTGAGCTTATCAACCTTTTTCAATGCGTTATTCTCCACAAAGCCACTTTTGTGGCTTTTTAACAACAGTGAATCATCTCGAATTCTTTATGCTAACTAATGTACATAGTGGCAAGTTTCTATAGTGATGTTTGAAGCACTAATGAAGCCACCTCTGGACTGTACACCTGGAGTATGGATTCCTGATTAGGGTACTTCAGATGTTACTCAACTACTCTTACTGTGCAGACAAAAGTTATTGTAAATAGATGCTCATCACGTACTTGGTCCTGATACATTGTGAAGAATACGAAGATATACCCAAGCTTGAATAAAGGGTGGAGAGCTGGGGGGATATTTGAAGACCAGAGTCCATTCCTTGAATTTTAGGCAAAATGAATAAATGCTGAGATTCCAACATGTCTGGACTTCTTCTCAAACCTAGAAGGTAGGACCTAAGTTATATTGGAAATATTTAGGAAAGGTAGAGGAGAGACTTCACAATTCTCATCTCTCCAAAGGACAGACTCACACTCCTTGTTACTTGGATCTTCTCTGTGGCGTTAAGTCAAGGTTCTTTTGGGGCCTTTATAGCCTCCAACTTCACGCTGTGTTTCTTCTCTTTATGGTAATGAAACCATTTTGGCTACTTCTTTTAAATGGAAATTTTACTCCTAGCTGTAAAATTCTATTTGCATGGCAATGAGTAACTTGTAATGATGGGAAATAGAAACATATGCCCCCAAAGGAGACAACGCAAAGCTGCATCTACAGATGCCCTAGAAGCACTATATACTCTTTCTTACGTAGAGTACGAAAGACTCACATTTTTAGTAGCAAATATTTTATGTGTTACTTCTACAGGTATGAAGACTTCACAAAGCTTGTATAATTATTGGTTCGGTCTATTGCAAAATGTTTTATGAGAATAAGCATAAAATGTTGAGATTTACTGTAATAATCGCGAGCTAGATTTAATAATAATTTTTTGTCTAAATATTAAAATAGGACTTTTCAATTTTGGTTTTAGAGCCATGTACACAGTGGAATAGAGATCCAAGCCCAGTGCTTAGCCTGGACTCCAGTCACAATGCATTCTTTTCTGTTCCCCTAACAGAGCTTGCTTCTAATTTTTATGTCTGTCTATCTGTTTTGTTGCTATGGCTTTTCTCTCCCTGAGATACGCTTCTCTTTATCTCATTTTGTTGCTGTTATTTTGCCTTCATCACGCAGATCTATTTCCCTGCTGAGCCTTTCACCTGCTCCTGGGGCAGGGCTCCACCCACTGCTGTCTCACTTCCACCCCCCACCCCCTCAAACCCTGCCCTTCACTGGGAAGCCGTCCTGAAACCCTTCATTTCTTGGCTCTTTACACACCTGGCTGCCAGCTCTTTGGAGGTAGGAAGTATGCATTAGTCATTATTGCATTATTAGAAACTAGCATCATCTATAACACCAAGTAAATAGATCCTGAATTGACTTGGAGTTGGAACTCCAGTTGTTTTTATAATTTGCATATTCTAATCCATTGGAATGACTTCATGCTTTTTAAGTTTACAAAGAGGATATGGGGAAGAAGAGGAAGGGAGAGTCCCACTAGAAAAGCAGTTACAATAAGGGCATCAGACCAGCTTCCCAGACAGCTCCGAGTGACAGGGCAGATGGCATGTAGGTGGGACAGGCTTTGGCAATGCTGGCCCTGGTGGGGTGTGGCCCACAGTGGAAGGTGGGGTGTCGAGGAGTAAGAGACAGTTGCACCATCTTCAGTAAATTGGTTCACGCTTGGGCAAAGGGATGGAATTTCTTGGGAGAACAGAATGAGAGAACAGAGCCTCCTGTCCAGATTTGATTCAGGGGTTCAGGGGAATGTCCATGAGCACCCAGACCTAGAGATAAAGGGAAGTGAGAATGTAAGATGGGAAATCTGCAGCCCTCTGTGTGTGTGTGTGTGTGTGTGTGTGTGTGTGTGTGTGTTAGTAAACACTGGGGATACACATTTTAAAATTAGAGCCCTTGAGCCTATTTTACTTAAATCTCCAAGGGACAGAAAGGCTCCCTCCCAAGTACCATCAGGTTACAGAAACTTCGCCTCCCAGCTTCTTTTTTGATTCTCACATTAGCATAATAACGGCACAAAGACGTTATTGTTATATTTTTATAGTTAAGGAAACGCAACCGAGAAAGGTCAATTGAAACGAATAATAACAGCACAGGCAGAGTTAAGTGACAGGCATTGTGGGAATCGCTGCATTGTCTCATTTAATTCTCTCAAACACAGCAAGGTTGCTGCTGTCACTAGACTCAGTTTACAGCTCAGGAACCTGAGGACTTCAGTCAGCCATTTCCTCGGTGTCACCCAGGAAGTCGTCACTGATGGCTAGGTCTGTCCAGTTCCAATGCCTCTAATTAGTTACTCTGCTGCCCCACCTTTCCAGCTATGAATCTTAAACTCTGGTCTCATTCAACACTACTTTTCTCCTCATCCATTTTAAACTAACAAGTAAAGCAAAAAAAAAATTTAAAAATTAAAAAAACTCCAGGACGTGGTTTTAGCCCCATTGTAACATTTGCTCATGCATTTTCATTGCGCTCTACTACAACAAAGGAGCGTAGGGGTTCCAAGTACAGCCTGCACCTCCCTCTGCAGTCAGAACCATTGCATCACCTAGCCACCTGCTCTGTTCATTCTGTGTGATCACAGACACAGCCAGACACCCCGCTGTTCCATTCCCTCCTCCCTCTTTGCATTTCAAGAGATTCAGGGTGCCAGCAGACAGGAGCTCATCCCTCCCACCAGGTGCAGAGAAGGTCACCAGCCCATCCCTCCCAAATGGCGAAAGTGAGGTACAGGGAGAGGAACAGTTTTCTAAAGGTCACACTGAGGTGGGAGAGGAACCCTGGGGGCCTGGGGACCCCTCCCACCAGGCCCACCTGCCTCCATCTCTGCTTCTCCTGTTGATTTTCCAGATGAAAGATCCAAGCACCAGGCGCAGGGAAGAGGGGCGGGAGCTTCTGGTGGTAACGGTTAGCACTGAGGGAAACTTGGAAAAGAAGATGATCGACGAAGCAATGCAGGACTAAAAATATTTCCAAGCGATCTGATTTTCTGAGTTGGCTTAGAAAGAATTCGGCTCCCCCTCTGCCTTCAAAACTAATCCTTAGCAAAAGAAGGAAGCTTGAAGAAATTCCTCAATTTAGAAAATTTTACATAAATAAAAACCTAGATTGAACGTGACTCAATTTCCATGTTTGAAGCTGGTTTTCTGATAGCCACAGAATTAAAATGCTTTCATTTATGGAGATAGGATAAAAATCTTTATCTTACGAATCCTTGGTTTTCTTAAACTTCTGTTATTTTCTTTCCCTTCCTTCTGTGTGTCATACCTGTGTGTTTTCTGTTAATGTTTTTAAGTTACTCAATATATTTTTTCAAGTGATAATTTTCTAAAAAGCTTAAATACATTCTTCAGTGTGTTTCCAGCAGGCTTATAATAGAATTTTCTAATACACATTAAATGTAAATGTGTATTAGAATGTATATTTACTTTTGATTAAAGTAAAACTTGCTGGTTTATATAATCTAAAACCATTTCTCACATACCACCAGAAGTGCACTTTCTAGTTTTCAGACATGTTCCCTAACTCAGACTGGGACAATCCACAGACTGTTCTGCACGTCCTGAGGAAATATGTTAGGGATCACGGAACAGCCGTAGTCTCGGATGTTATGCACACATAATATATAGAAGCATGTGCAACTTCTTCCATCTCTTGACTTCAGTACTGACTATTGTTACAGCCAGGTGTCTTCTTTCACCCAAGCAGACAGGTGGGTTGAGGAAGTAAATCGTGCTGCACCTGAAGACCAGGTGCTGTCTTTCCTATTGGCTGAGAAGGAAAGTCCTTCGTCAGCTCAGAATTCTTTTCCATATGTATTTATTCTACCAAACATACAGACAGTGTGGCTGATTCTTAAAAGTAATTTTATGGGATCCTGTTGCTTCATGTACTTAACACTTGTATCTACTTTTCCCAACATAGGGGTCTATTGCCTTATTCACACCCCTGCTTCTATCTTGCTCGTGGTGTTGACACACGAGCCTCTTTCTCAAAGAGAGGTTGCCCTGGGCCTCTGCTCTGAGGAGGTGAGCTGGAGGCCCTGGGAATGTCCTGCTTGTTAAGAGTGTATTTGTTTACCTTGGGCCCTTGGGCTACACTGGACAGTCTAACACTGTGATTAACGACAAAGGCTTTGGGTCATGCAGTATCTCCTGTGCTTCTGGAGTGGCAGGAGACCAAAGGTCAGGCAGTCAATCGTGTCTGTGTGCTTGAGTTCCAATTAAAACTCGGCACATGAAGGTCTGGTGAGCATCTCTGGTTATCAGCTCTCTGTGCGTATTGTCACATGTCTCTGCTGGGAGAGGTGACTCTGTCCGTGACTCTACTGAAAAAGGATAATGGGAACTTCCAGATCTGGACATCCCTTTGCCGACTCTAATCTATGTCCTTTCACTATCATAGAACGTAACCATGAATATAACAGCTTTCGGTGGGTGCTCTGAGCCCTTCTGATGAACTATCCAGCGTAGGTGGGGCACTACTGCCCCTAACATCACAAAGCACAAAGTCAATGTTGAGAGGTGCTGTAGCATCATAGTTGAGAGCTTGGAAGTCAGACATACTGGTTCTACCATTAACCAACTGGGTGATCTTGCTAAGTTACTTAACATCTCTGAGTTTTTGTGTATAACATGAGAATACTATTTCATACCTCTTAGAATTGTTGTGGGGAATCATTTACAGTGATGTGTGTGCCAAGTTAGTTTAGAACCTGAGGCCAAGGAAAAAAAATCAGCAATGCTGACTTGGTCTTTACATAAAGTTGTTTATCACAGATATTTCATTAATATTCATTAATATTTTCATTAATGTTTCATTAATATTCAAGTATTTCATTACTATTTTCCCTGGAATGGCAATAGAATATTATTTATCTTGATTGCTAAGTTACTGATGGCCCTTCAATTTTGCACCCGAGGTGAGAACTTCACTTACCTTACTTGACCCTGGTGGGGATTAACAGTAATGAAGTAAATTACATAGCACAGAGCCAGTACCCTAGGGAACACTCAATAAATAATATAATTATTGCTGGTATTACTAGCGATGTTGTTATTATTAATTGGAGAAGACTTATTGGGCAGTGTTTTCAGAAGGAAACATCAGGGTTTATTTCCGTTTGCAGCCTGTGACGATTGGACAGTGTGTACAAGTGTGAGGGTTTATGCATTAGTTTTGAAACTTACCACATGAAGAATGGCAAGTGAAGAAGTTAGAGGCTCTCTGTGAATGTTAGCAGTTACAGAAGGATGTTGAATTGGTAGAGATTATCTTGAAACAAATAGCACATTCAAGATGGGATCATGAATGATATACTAGTTAACAGAGGTATAACAATCATGGATGCAGTGATGGTCATTGATGATGTACTAGTTAATGGTTGTGTGCTCGGGATTCCTTTTGGTATTGCCTTTGGCTATTGAAAAGTCCCTGTGAAATGCCTTTGCTGACTTCTCTACCCTGGTAGCTGGACTAGTGGGGCCAGAACCACCTCGTGGACGCTGTGGTTTTGGTTCAAATGATGTTTATAGCTGTTAGCGTTGCAACTTTTGAAACTGAATCTCTGATAAAGGATAGGTTTTTGTTTTCTCCTAAGACCTGTATCTTACCTTGGGGGGAAAATAAAAAATAAATCATTGGTATAGTATAAAAAAATAAATGTATGGGCTTTGTTCCAGGTTCCTGGCACAGGACTCATAAAATGCTTAGAATTTACTCTCATTTGCATGCTAATGACATGACATTGAAGTCTTCTTGATAGCTTTAGATGAGGATGCTGGTCACCAAAAATACCAACCAGTTGATTAGAGCGTTCCATTTACAGTGGTCCCCCACCCCAGGCTAATGATTTAATAAGTCATGCCTAAGTCATAAATCTTTGACAAAACCCCCTACGTGGCAGGGTTTGGGGAGCCTCTGGGTTGGTGAACACAGCAAGGGCGGCACACCTGGAGAGGGTGCTGAGGCCTTACACGTTCCCTCCCCAAGCCGGGTCCCATGCATCTCTCTCATCTGGCTGTTCCTGAGTGTTAGCCTTTATAATAAATCAGTAAATGTCAAAAAAGGGTCTTCCTGGGTTCCGTGAGTTCATTTAGAAACTATAGAACTTGAAGAGGGGGCCGTGACCAGATTTGTAGCCAGTAGGTCAAGAAGCAGACTTGGCCCCTGGGACTCCTGAGATTACTATGGGAAGGGCAGGCTGGTAGTGGGACTGAGTCCTTAGCCTGTGGGGCTGCACTAACTCCAGGCTGTTAGTGTCTGAACTTGATGGTTGGATACCCAGTTGGTGCCAGAGAATCATAGACCTGCCAGTGTAATTTAGTTGAGGTTCTCCTTACAAAATCCTGGCTGAACTTCTTTAAATGGTTTGTAGTTACTCTAGTTTTACAGCTGCAGAAAACACATGGGCTAGGGCCAAGGCTTATCTCCATTCTCCTTTTATTTCTATTAATTCCCCGAAGTTGAAATAGCATTGCACAAATGCTTTATAACGTTAATAACTGATGGAATGCATGTAAGTAAAATGGTCACACTTTTAATGCTGTATAATAGCCAGTTTATTGGATAAGTTTTCCATCGATTATATTGCCATCATTTATGACAAGATGAGCTGTTTCTACTTCTAAAAGACCTATGCAATCTGTTCATAAATAAGTACCCATAAAAACTGAATTTATGGACACAGGAGGGAAAATTGGGAAATGCAGGGGATACATGAAGTCTGAACCGTTGTTACTCAAAAGGCAGTACTGGAACCAGCAGCAACTACATCAGCTGTGAACTTGGTAGTAATGCATATTCATTGGCCCCACCTCAATGTACAGAATTAGAATCTAAGGCAAAGGGCCCACAACACAGTGTTTTCATGGATTTCCAGGTGATCCTTATGCACAGTGAAGTCAGAGCACCTCTGCTCTCTCTATAGGTTAATCAAAGGTAAGTTCAGGTGAGAAAGTCAGTGATAATAAGAAGCTCATACCAAACAGGAAGGTGACTCCCTCATCACAGTCTGTCTGTGACTGCATGGTTTTCTGGGATCCAGGACTTTTGGGGCAAACCCCAGGTAAGTCCCAGGGGAGCCAGGACACGTTGTTACTATGGCCAAATGATTCTGTGCCTATTTTAAAAGCTAGACTACCTTGAATTTCGTTTTATCTCTCTGTCAGGCACCCTTTATTCTCTGACCGATTTCCCTAGGCTCTTGGCATGACCAAATTAATATGGCTATCATGTAGGTCATAGATTTGGGGGAATTCAATAAGGTAGTTAGTTAGAGTTGACATTTTGTACCTGCTGTAACTGCGGGCGTTTGATTACACTAGAGTGTCTGATCCATAACTTGTTTCTGTGCTTAATTCTATCCCACTTCAATGCTGTGTGTGCAATAGGGCTCAAAATAGGAATCCGTTTAAAGTTCTCAAAAGTCACTTAGATTTATTTTATTTTGGTTCATTGTCTGTTTCTATTTGCTCTGGTCCAGGTTATTACGAATCTCTCCTTTCGTGTCCTGACTGAATAGATATATACTTTAAGCACCAGTTTGCATTTATGTCAATAAGTCTCACATTTTCAGTGTCACTTGGATGCTGCTTTGAATTTTAGAGGTTGTGACTGTACTGTAAATGCCACCAAGAGTTGATTAATAGAATTAACAGATACTCGTAATTGAGTGTCATGTTTACTTTGTGTGGTTTTATTTTAATGCATACTTTGAAAGCTTATTTCTAAGGAAATAGAGTAGGAAATGTTCCACAGAAATGAGTTTCATCTTTTGCGAAGTTCAATGCGGAAACCAAACCAAACAAAGCATTTAACAATTTGTGTCTGTCTCTAATGAAATCTAATGGGTTAGTGGGTGTGTGTTTCCTCAAACACAATAACTCTGCACAAATTATTTGTTTTTAATGTCATAAAAACTCATGTTATATTACTTGGTTTTCTTAAAGCTCTCACACTGAAGACTCAATTATGTTGCATTCACAAACAATTAGGTTTGACTATTTGGATGCAAACTATTATTGCCAACATTTTGCAGCATTTTTTAACCAGTAGAAACACTGCGCTTTCTCTATTAAAATGCTCATTTTGCAAATTGTTTTTCATGCGATTTAGGCTGTAGCACAAATGCTTTCTCTTGATCTCTTCGCAGCTAATTTTTTTTCCTGTTTATCCACATAATTTGTGGGTTAGTATTCTGAGTAATTTCTCAAACATGGGCTTTCTCTACTGAATCAGCAACTCAATTTCAAGTATCAGAGAACTTTAGAGCCCAATTAAATGGAGGGGTCATTTTCCAAGGCTTCAGTATGTCTATTTGGTTGTTCCCAAGTGTGCCAGGTCATGTGTTTTGATCCATGATCTTCAGTGGTACACTGCACTTAGAGCTTAGCCTGGCTCAGAAAGTCATGTACATGGACAAATTAAAATTAAAAAAAAAAGTATATGGCCAAAGGGTTCTGTGTTTTTGTGGGTAACATTTTAAAGTCATAACACATGATGGAAATTAGGCATGGTCAAAAATCAACCACCAGGAATTTCTTAGGGAGGGGATGCGTTGGAGACCAACATTTAGGCACATCTCAGAAACGCTGGGGGATCAGTTCTAGATCACTGCGATAAAGCAAGTTGCAATTGACTTGTCGGGGAATGATCTTGCCTTCAGTTTGTTAAAAACGCAGTGTCTGTGCAGAGCAATAAAGTGAAGTGCAGTGAAACCAGGTTTATCTGCACTGTTTCAAGTCTGACACAGTTTTTCTCCCAGTGAGAGGCCTTTGTTTTTGATTGAGCATCGAATGAAATACTGGAATCATATTTGCTGGTCATCACGAGCAAAAGAGAAATAAATCTTAAAAATGAGGGTAGCATTCAACATGGTGACCCGGGCCAACAACAGGAGAGGCATGCAAATTAGTACCACCTGGGGAAAGGAGAGATTCAGGACACCCAGCTCCTGTCTCCCTCCCACTCTGACTACCTGCCTGGAGGGTGATGGTGGGCGCACCCACCTCCTTCTTAAATTGTCATTCATTCTCTCCCCTTCCCTTTATGTCTTTCCTGCTTTCTCCCTCATGTAATTCTCCCCATAAGCTTTTAAGAATTGATCTTTTTAAAATTTCCATTTGGCAGATAAGCCTTAAAAAAAGGTTTAATGACCCTCTCAGAAAGCAAGCATTAACACCGGCATTTGAATCTAGGCTTCCTAATGCTGCAGCTTGGCTTTCCCCCTGTGCTGGAATGTGAATCACGCCAATGGGCAGTCTGCCTTGGCAATGTGGGGTCAGGGAAGGCCAGAAGCGTAAGGTAAACGGGCACCCTGAAATGGACATCCGGTGACACTTATGTCACTTAAAGGCTTATCACTCCTTTTACCACAATGGTCTTTTATAGACCTGCCTTAGTGTGCCCTTGACTTATTTCATTCTATTTTCTAAACCTAAAATGTTACACCTTTGCAGTCGAGAGCCAAGTTTTGACCCTACCATGGCTCTGGTGTTGGTTGCAAGAAACTGTTTGACGGCCCTTCCCAAGTTCAAACCTCTGACTGAATGACGGTCTTATCCCCTTTGCCTTTCAGTGTAAAATACGTCTCTCCATAGGTAGTTTGGGAAATAAAAGGACTGGTTCACTTGTCGCTTACATGACGAGGGAACGAATTGGACTGACCAAGGTCTTTCAGTTAGTCAGTGTCAGCCAGAGTCATTTTTAGGTGTCCCATTCATTTTGTAAAACCCACTTTGAAGTTTTCCATGGCACAACTCAGCACGGGTGTGTTTCCCTTATCTAAGTCCTTCTTTCCAAATGAGCATTCCGGTACAAATGTACTGGGCTTTCTATTGTGTTTGGGGGCTCATAATGTAAGACACATGCATACGATAATCCATAAACTGTCATATGAGCTTCTGAGCCATCAGTGAGCTTTCAGGGTATTGTAGTAGCCACTTGAACAAAATCTTAGGGCTTCATGATATACCAGCTTTTTGCTTCATTTCAAAATCATTTTTTCTAAAGAAATGAAAATTTACTAACCTTTCACTCAATGCAAAATAATGATGCGATCCTAGTTCATTTATATTCAGCTGGGGTAACCTATTTATTCAGGTGCCAGATGTAGAGTGTTAATGGATTAAAGTATATGAACAAAGTGGGCAATTGTACTGTAAATGTTACTTAAGTGAATTTGGCCTGCAAGGGTGTTATTGATTTATTTTATCTAATTTGGTTTGTATTGCAATTCAAGCTCAAGATTGAGGGTGGAAGTCATCCGTCTTCTGTAGGTGAAATGAGTTCAAGTCACAAGGGAACGACACTAAGTGAATAGGAAGTCTCTTCCTTTGAGAAAACAGAGTGGAAATGTTCTCCAGTAGGGTGGAGGTGTGGGGAGGGACATGTTCTCTTCCCAGGGACACAAGGAAGTCATCTGCCACCAGGAAGAGAACATGCAACCACCACTCAATGAAACATTTTTTGATTCCTCTGTCAGTATTACAACAATATCCTCTTACCAGCTAAAGAGTGGGACTTTGCAAAGCCAGGTGTGGAGATTAGGCATGGTGCTGTAAATCAGCAGGACAGGAAGAAGGGTACCTTCTTAGGTGATGTACAAAGCAACCCATGGACAATTCCATGTTCACTTCCTCTGTTCTCCAGGTGTTCAGGATTATAAGGAAAAGAGACAGTGGCCAGTGAGCACAGGGGGGAAAGTTCTCTCAATCTTTTTTTTTTCATTCTTTTTTGAAGCCGTTATGAAATTGCTTAATACAAAATTTGTTGTTGGATGATTGAACACAAATGATGAAAAATATAAATTGTTTAGTGCCATTGAACTATTGTGAGGATATCACATGCCATGTCTCTAACCCCCCAAATTAATCTTTTTTTTATTGGGTTTTATGTGTATTAGTTAAGAAATAATATTTATTGCTGTGGACTAGAAACCTATACAAGAGTATTATACACATTATCGCCTGAATTTTTCAGAACTTTTCTTTTTGGTAGGTAAATTATTAATAGTCTCATTTTATATGTAAAGTAATTCAAGTTAAGAAAGGATGATAACTTTCCAAAAGATACTACTGCAAGGTAAAGTCAGTTTTGATACCTGTCATGTCTGACTCTAGACTCTAAGTGATAATAATGTATCGATTATGTAGTCTCAGGTAGACAACCAGAAGTCCTGATCACAACTTACCTTGCCTCTCAACCTCCAGAATTTTGTGTAACATATTTGATTTTAAAGACTATAAGACCATTGCAATCCCCCAAATTATTATAGCCCGAATTCGTGATGATTATAAAGAAAAATAAGGCATTAAGGACTGAAAAAGAGGGCTGTCAGAAAGCAAGTGATTTGGGTACAATTCATGACTTGGGGGTCTCTGACACACACTGCGGAACAAGGAAGGGTACATATTCTTTAGTTAAGAATGGGGAAACGGAGGGCTGGGGGGTCTTGGTGATCAATCCAAGGCCATCCATACGACTGTTACTGTTTTTCATGGAAAAGCAACACTGTGCACCTCTATCTGTCCCCTGGCATCTCTGCTTCCAGTGTTGCAATGAGATCTATTAATTAGGCAAAACAGCCAGACAGCTCCCTGGGAGCCTTTGGACATGAAGTCTCTAATGACTCCATGCAAAATGTCCCAGACCTGAAACATCTGTTGTGGAGACAGAGTCAGGTTCCATCTCACAGTCCCCAGTTAACAACTTCCTTCCTTTTCTTTTATGTATTTTTTTAAAAGTGCATAGCAGCTGTCCACATATTTCAAAGGACAGACCTTGGTTTAAACTACAGGCAGAGAACGTTATGTAGAAAACACTCCACACTCCACTGTATGTGCTAATTAGAAGCTTCTTACACAGGCACATATATTCAATGATACACTGATGAATTTGCAGTTGCCAGATAGCTCCAGTGAAAAAGCCAGAAAAGCAAAAATAATGTATCTGATGAATTTAACATTTATTTTTATGCAAGCTCGGGTCATTTTTAGAGTTGCTTTGGTTTGGAGAAATGATATACGTAGGCAATGTATTTGGTTTTTGAGACATTGGAAATACTACTTCTTGGAAAAGAAGGGCAACTTTCTTTTTTTTGACTGAGAGGCATCTAGCCAGATACCTCTAGTTACACCCAAAAGACCAGAAGTGAAGGCAGAGAGAGAGCAAGCATCCCTGGGTTACCCATTCACAAGATCTGAGGGGGAGAATGAAGAGCATTAAGGAGAAGATCCGGGTGGCATGATTCCTCTGCAGCATGAGCTGAGTCTGTCTCCAAAGCCAGCCCTACAGCCCAAAGAACAGTTACCCACCTCCCTTTCTGTTGTGCCCCCCCCAGTGAAGGACAGCAGGTAAATGCCAGTCTCATTTCTCTCATAGAAATGCTGTTTTATATGCTGTTCTTTTTTAAAACTTGCATTTTTTCCTCTCAGTTTACCATCAGTAGACACACAAAAACACATGTGTATTTATTCATCCATCCATCCATCCATCCATCCATCCATCCATCCATCCATCCATCCATCTACTTGTCTGTCCATCCGTCCATTCATCCATTATGCCCTGAGGCCTTACTATTGCTCAGACACTGTTGGGGCCCTTGGAATGAGAGGATCACCGTCTTATGCAGCTCAGAGTCTTGTGGGAAAACAGTATAATTAAAAAGTAAATAAGTCCACAGTAAAGGTAATTAGGAGTAGAAAGCATTGTTAGACTGTAAATATAACATGATAAAGAGTTATTGGGAGGAGCAGGGGTGCTTGGGTTGATCACTGAAAGGTCTCCCCGATGAGGTGAGTTAAATTATTTGGATGTTGGGAAAGGAGTCACCCTGCAATACTCTGAGAAGAAGATCTTCCAGGAGGGAGGAAGAAAAAATACAATGGCTTTGGGGTCAGGACAATTTCAAAAAATGGAAAGGTCACAGAGTTTAGAGCATAACCATCATAGCAAGGGAGTGATCCTGTGAAGGAGCCCCAGTGGTGAACCAGAGCTAACTCCAGAAGAATCTTACACATTATAAAAAGGCACTTGCATGTCATTCTTTATTGAAACTGCAGTAAAATTATCTACATAACATCGATGTGGTGAGCATTGGGCCAAGTACTTTATGGAAGCTATTTAATGTACCTTAGCAACAACCTTGTAAGGAGTGCAATGATATTCCTGTTCTGTGGATAAGAAAACAAAGACTCAGCGGTTGAATAAATTCCCCAAGGTTGTGTAGCTAGGGAGAGATGGAGCCAAGATTCCTAGCAGCTCTCACTCCGCAGTCTGAGCCCTCGTTCACTCTCCCCTTTTACTCCACGTCTCCATTATGCTGTTTTGCAGAGCTAGCGGGCATGTTGTGCCCATAGTGCAGGTGATACAAACTAAAGCAAGTGTCTGCTGACATAGGCTGGCTGAGACCCCGCTGGTCGGAAGAAACTGCATGTGCAGAACAGCAGCCATCAAGAATGGCACTTCATCGTTGTTGGGTTCTGAGTGGTCTCTGCTTCATGGCCTCCTTTACTGGATTCTGGATTCTTCCTCACAGCTAGATGGAAAATTTTCATGATGTCAGGAAGTCATCATTTTATACATACATGTGTGTCTGTATGTTCTCATATAGAGTTATGTGCATGACTTATATAACTCACATTCATATACAGGGTGGGGCAAAAGTAGGGTTACAGCTGTCTGTATGGACTATATACAATAATTAATAAGTAATAATACAACAATAAACTGTGTTTTGCACACTCACAACTGTAAACCTATTTTTGCCTCACCTCGTATTCTCATATAGGAGTTATATATAAGAAAGATTGCATTAAAATGACTAAAGAATCATTTCTTTGACATGCTCTTTCAGAACCTTGCAATAACAGAGTTGATTTCTCTTCCTCTTAAAAGTGGCAAAAAGACTGAGATTTTCTCAATGACTAGAATGTACCAGAAGAGCCCGTGCCAGATTTTTGAAGCTAGACATTGAAATACGAGACCCCCTCTTTCTCTTTCTCGCCCCGCTCCTCTGATCTCCTCTTCTCCCTCCCACCCCACCTCCTTGCCTTTCTCCATCTCTCTCTTTTCTCTCCCAGTCCCCTTTGAACTCAGCAATCATATTGCAGGGAAGCCCTAGGTAGTTGTTTTTGCTACAGCCCCTGTTTGACCTCAGTCCACAGATCACTGCGAGAAATAGCGAGTGAACCATCACGAGAGTCCCGCCTCCTGCCCTCAGCCACCCCACGCGATGCTGAGTGGATGAGAAACACGCTGTCCCTCAAAATTCTGCCCCAATTGCAGATTTTTGAGCAAAATAAACATAACCACTGTTTTAATTCACTGTTTCTTAGGGTAACTTGTTATGTAACCAAAATAACTAAAACACCCATATAGACGTTCTCTAAACTAAGCGTACATAGGAAATGAAAATGGCTTTTATGAGTCTACCCAATAACGGGGGGATGATAAAGCTATTTGATCCAAAGGGTTATTGTTGAAGTTAGACCTTGATTTGAACTGACTCTGTTTCTTGCTAGGACGGGCCTTCCCTAGCCCAGTTATCTGATCCAGGAATCATTTTCTTGGTCTATTAAGTTGAGATAATAATGGCTCCTATGACGCAGGACTGTTGTCAAAGATAAACAGGATGTTTAGATACGTTTTAGCACAGTGCCTGGCACCTAATAGCTGCTCAGTAATTGTCACTATAAAACAAAATTTCAAATTATTGTTCTTCTTCAACCATCGGGCACAATCCCAGTTTATAGTTTCCATCTTTCCCCTGGGAATTCACTTAAAAAGATTTTAACTCTAAGTGCCACGAAAGCAGTCTTATTATCTAAATCGTTTCTAAGGCACATGGGAAAATTAGAGCCGTGGATAATTAGAGGTCATTTACGGGACCCAAGAAAAGATGTTTTCTAAGATCTTATGGGAGAAACATAGGCTGAATGAAAAAAATGAATGAATGAATGAATGAATGAATGAGTCCAGACATCCATATCGGAGGATCCTTAAAATTCCCTCGTTAGTGAATTAGAAAGCATGCAATTCACCTGTTAGGTCTCCTGTGCCCTAGGTACCCTGTGTGTATGCAGAATGCAAAGTCAGGTGGCAGGGGGATATTTGAACAAAAATACCTTGCCTAGAGAAGAGCAGGTGAAATTTGCCTTTTTGATATTTTTGCGCCAAGCCAGATAATTTCCTTCTCACCTGGGAACCGCTTCCTTCCCACAGCCATGTTGTGAGTTTTCCCACAGCTGTGGAGCTAAAGTCAAAGTCAAAGTAGGGATTGCTGTGCCACTTGCTGGGAAATGACTTTTTACTTTGGGTCTGTGTCCTTGTGTGGCAGCTTTCTTATTTGTGTTTAAAAACATAGACTGCAGAGAGAGGCACATCTGTTTCTGAGAGTATAAGGGGAACGTGGAGGGATTTTTTCCTCTGCCTGCGGATTTAAATTCCTGGACTCTTTATCTGTCCCTATACATATATTCTGACTTCTACTTTTCCAGCCAAAAAACAGCAGCTGCCTCTGGATGTGTGAGCTATATATTTGAGTTAACAAATGTAGTTAACAGAAACATGCATTTCATTTTTATCCCCTGCATCCACAATTCTGAGGCAACCTGGCTTGTCAATATGGTGCCGGTATCTTCCATCTCCTCTGTTTTCTTTCTTTAAAATTTTCCATCCTTAGTACCAATGATGAGACTGGAGAGTGAAATATATTACTCTCTGCACTGCCTTCCCATATTGCTATTTTTTTCCTTCTGATATTGACACCTCATAAGAAGAGCAGAGTTTTGTAAGTTGGAACCTCAGTGACAGAGATCAGAACAGGGCTAAAGTAGGGTGGGATGAAGGAATGTGTGCTTTGTTTTGTGCCAAAATAATGCAAAAAGTTACTAAGGTTCTTCAGTGCTGAGACTGAGGCCTTAACAACAGCCTCTAATTTCCAAAGGCAATAGAAATGGAGGCATGACACCTAGAGCATAGATGGGGGAAACTCTCTTGGGCTTTCATGATTGCGTTACCCTAGTCCCAGAAACTCAAATATGACAGAAAACAGGAGAAAGGTGTTTTCAAACATCACCTGTAAGTAAAGAAAGGCTACCCAGTGCAATTGGATATGTGTCTTTCTCCTGCAGTCCTTTGCCCGATGCCTGACATGATCTATCCACTGTATAATTAGAGATGTATTCCTCTGTACATTCAAGACTTGTCAGTCTTTGGAGTCTCCTTTTGATAAGAAAAGACACGTTCCCGTGTAACACCAAATGATATCTCCTATTAATGCTTTTATAGAAGTTAGTTGACCCACAGCCAGAACTATAGCAAGGGGCCATCAAACAGGTCATCTGCGGTTGTAAGGCCTCCAGGCACAAGAAGACAAGTTATAGTGGCCCCCAAGAATCAATCTCATATGCTGGAAAGAAAGAATGTGCACCTTGGTGGCAGAGATCCATGCCTAGATTCCAGGAACACAATGATATTTGAGATCCTCCTTCAGGAATAAAGATAAGTGAGATGGAGCAGTTTAGAAACTGCTTTACTCTATTGAAATTATATATATATATATATATATATATATATATATATATATATATATATGTTTATATATTTTAACTTGTGATAAAAGTTTATAGAGAGCCAAACTGAGCACTAAGCATAGCAGAAAAAGAAAAACATACAAAGCAACAAACCAAAGCAACAGCATCAACCATCACCTAAAAAAAAAGAGTTGGAAGTCCTTGCTTTATGTTTAAATAGTTTTATTGGCAAGCAGCCATGCCCATTCATTGAAGTATGGCCTGTGTTGTTTTCCCAGTGAGGGCAGAGTTGAACCAGTGTGGCAGAGATCTGGCTCAGGAGTCTCTAGTAGTTACTATGTGGCCCTTTTTAAAAAAACATTACAATCCCTGATCTAAAAATCTGGAGTAGCTCTGTTGCCTCACGCAATACATTAAGCCTTGGGATCAGCAAATGGGCACCCACAGAAGCCTCCTCGGAGCTGTTCCATGATCAAAGGACATATGGAAAATGCAAAAAGCATTTCTGGGATTCCTCACTGGCAACCACTGCAATGTCGTATATGGTTTCCAGTTTCATTTTCTAACAGTAATTACCAATTAAATACCAGTCAACTCTCCCAGACTCGAATGCTTATGGAGATTTTTTCCTCATATTTTTTACTTCTATCAGTCCCTGTCTGAAGATAATTACCATTTCTTTTGCCACAATTTTCTCAAAAGCTGAGCTGCTTCTCACCTTGCATTTTCGAATACAATGTGGTATTCAGCGCTTTCTTTGTGCACGGGGCCAACTTTCATTCCCCTGTTGACTGTTGTTGACATGAGTCAAAACTCCTCATCTGAATATATAATAAAAGGCTACAAAAATAGCTCAGATTGGCTGGAGGCAGAAGACATGCTGAGGGCATGAAAACATTGTACTTTTTTAAGGTGTATGTGTGTGTGTGTGAGAGAGAGAGAGAGAGAGAAAGAGAGAGACATTGGTTATGTATTCAGGAATAGCCATGGTATAATGAATCATTGGTGCAAAGGATATTCTTAATGCACCAGGATTTTGCCAGAAAGCAGATTTTGAAAGGTTTTGGTGAGATTTATCAATGGCACTATCTCTATTTCTTGAGGGGCTGCAGATTTGAATGACTTTGAAATGATTTTGGTTGCTAGGCTGAGATGATTTGAATATGCTGCATACACCAGTGAGGGAACAAGTTGGCTGGACTTTCTGCAGGTTGCCTGTGTCAAATGGGGGTAAAGTCTAGATACATAGGGGAATTAGGAGAACCCCTTCAGATAACATACGTGAAAGCAATAAGTACACTGTTTTTCTCAACACTGCCTATGATCATTACACTATTCACTTTATTGTCATGGCTAATAGTCAGAAGGTTTTCAGTATAACCTTGGATTATCCCGATGTGGTTGCATCTCATTTCAATCACGTCCTCATCCAAAGGCCATTGATAGTGTTCTCATCAAAAGTTTTGTCACTGTAGAGCTGGGACTTGAGAATCACCTGCCACTGGCAAACAAGGGGAAAGGGACAGCATTCCCCATTTCTGACATGGCTTTACATTGTCTTTTGAACATTTCAGCCTCGGGATATGTGATAAAATTTGTTCTTTGCACCTGGTCATACACCTTTCAGGAAATGCTTGCTGTTAAAATGATAAATGGATGCTATTAAAACGCTTTAATGCAGAATGCACCAAAAATGCCTACCTAAAGGCTAGTTTCCCTTCGAATTTTTGAGGAAGATGCCTTCTCAGCTTTTCTTTCTTGGCATAATTCTTAAGAGAATGGGAATATCTATATGCCTGTGTTGCTCTCGGGGCCCACCAGAGATAATAGTAGATTCCCGTAAAAGCTTCAAGTGGCTTTCATTAGATATGCGTAGGAAAGAGCTCACCTCCTCCTCATCTTCCTTCATTCCCAAGGGCTGTGAGTTTCCCAGAAGGCAAAGTGACATGGGCTGTTTCTGTATCAAGGTCCCTAGTCAGACTTTTCCTGTGAGTCGTTTTCCGAGAGGAGATTCTTCAGCGCATGTGATGTCTGGGCAAAAACTGTGTGCTCTCACGCATGATGTGAAAAAACAGTCTAGGACTTTATGTTAAAAGCCAAAAGCAATTTTTGGGAAAAGCCAATGAAAAAATCAAGGTTTAACTCAACTTTTCCTGGTTTTACAGTATAGAGAAGGCCACCTCTTTTATGAGGACAAAGGCTTTGTAAGTACCCCCGGATTTGTGTGGGTGCTTGGAGTTCCCTTGGCCCTGGATACATATGTGCTTAAATGTATTCATTTTATCAAGTTATAAGATAGTCACTTTCTAGGATTTGGAACATTTTGAAATTTTACTATTTTTACATGGACATCATAGCCATGTTCCCTTAAATAGCAGAGTGATTTTATCACTGTTCACTAAATACAACTTTGGAAGCCCCAGATGAAGGGATTATCATTATAGGCTGAGTTACTTTACAAAACATGGAAAGTTAATGCTCATTAGAGACAAACTAGTTAATAATTTAAAATTTATTTTTTATTTATTTTTAGAGAGGGGAAAAGAGGGAGAAAGGAGAGAAACATTGACTGGCTGCCTTCTGTGTGCACCCCGATTTGCGGGGAGTGCTGGGTCGGGAACCAAGGCGTGTATCCGACTAGGAATCGAACTGGCAACCCTTTGGTTTGCAGCAAGATGCTCAACCAACGGAGCCACACCAGTCGGGGCATTAACAGACTTAATTTGGCATTTAAAGGTGTTTGATATTTGTGTGTAACATTTGCTCTTACTTGAATGTTGTTCCAAAATCAGTGTTCAGTCTGTACCCAATGAGCTGATACACTGAGTCCAAGATGAAAATTCAAGCCTCAAGTATAGCTTTAGACATAGAAATAAAATATTTCACTTCATTCCACTTTCTTTTTTCATTTTGCTGAAGAAAATACATGAAAGATCCCTTAAAAAAGGACAATTGGTTTTCCTGACTGAAAGCCTGCACTTAACGTTGCCTTTTCTTCCTCTTCAAGTCTGTGCTGTACTTGTCAACGTCCGTGCAAGGTGCCAGCCTAGCAAAGGGGCTGGGCCTCTACTTTTAACACACCTTTCCCGAGTGCCTGAACAGTGGTGCGTTAGCAGGAACTTCTCGCATCTCTGACAACTCCCATTGCCAAGTGTAGGCTGTTTAGAAGTGGTTATAAAGTGAAAGCAAATATCTGGTTTCCCACGGGCAGTCCTCTGAGATGCTGCCCATCATTTGTAATTTCTTGAACGTTATATGGTGATTGTGATTTATCACCTTGCCAGTCCAGGAGTCAGCCAGGAAATCTCCATGACTCAGTGGCAAATATGACAAAGATATTCAAATGAAGGGTTTGTGGATGGATTTGAACGAGATTTTGTTGACTTAAAGAACTGAGGCATAGCAACTCCCCCAAGTTCTTCCAGTCTTACAAAGTCAGCATTTCAGTTCTTTCTCTTCATTAGTTAATACCTCTAAACTTGGAGCGAGGAATAACTATGAATGAGAGACAAACAAATATGATTTATGGAGGGTGACAGGATGGATTTATTCTTATTTTGCACTTAATCCCATATTTTCCCATTGTGTTCAGAATAGCCTTTTCCTAATGTTGCAAATACATTTCCTACTGCTTTCAAATTTCCTTGCTATCCATCTGTTTTTTTTCCCCTAGGTGGTAAATTGGTAGCAAAATAAATTTATTCTTTCAATACATATTTTGGAGCTTGAATTCTGTGTCAGGCCATGAGCAATGAAAAAAATGACTCCCCCTCTCAAGGAGAGTTCAGTCTGGTGACATGGGTTATATTTACTCTTCTAGGCTAAGTGCCATTAGCCTTGAGTGGGAAAATGTCATAAGAATATTCCTTATACTAGCAATTTGATTTTGTCACACTTGGATATTTATTTCAAGCTACAGCTGTCCTTATGTGGAAAAGCGATATAAAAATCGTCCTATTGATAGCCATGTGGCTGGTGATCTGGGTGCTTGTTCATCTCAGCCTTGTGGACTTGCAAGTTTGATAAGTTATATTACATGCTGCTTCCTCATTTTGCAAATAATCATTAATCCCCATTGAGCTAAGAAAAGATGTTTTAGGTGAAGTTCTTAGAAGGTTTCACCACCGTAACTCAGTTCATCATTTATGAGTATCACCCAACAGCACTAGCCAGAGATCTTGATGTGCTTTCCATTGTATCCAAGGGGGATTGAGAAAGAAAAGAGAGTTTCCAGGGAAATGTCAGTGTTATTAATGGAAACAGGACTTAGCACAAATTCAGAAAGATGAGATCTCTGCAAATAAGAACTGTAGCTTTCACTTTGTTGTTAGCAGTGCCTGCGATAGTATTTGGAAGAAAATGGAAATAGTAATACTGTCCTCCTTTATTGAAAGCAGACTGGGTGTCAAAGATTCTGCTAACTATTGAGTGAGAAGCACTGATGAGATGAGCTTCTATTGTACAGACAGAGTAGAAAGTCGGGGAGATGAGCTGGTAGAACCTGCAGAAGTTAGTGTACTAATTTCGGATGAAATTATGCCAGCCTTCCACTCCTCAGGTGGAAGAGATACCAAACATGAAGAGAATAGAGACAATTCTCTGTAATGGTTTGCATCTTTTCCACTAGAAGAGTAAGTATGACCAAGAACCCAACAGGGATTTGATGAGGAGGAACTGGGCAGTGCTAACACAGCAAAGCAGAGCATGCTCCACTCTTTGCTGGCCCGAGAACAGGACAAAACCTCATGGAAATAATGAAGAAAACACAAGCAGATGAAATAAACAGCAATTTCCGGTGTGGATATACATCTTGCTCTCCCTTTAGCAAAAGACTGGAGAAGCATTTAGAAGGCAGGTTAAGAATGAAGTCATGAAGCGTAAATATGACTTATATATATATAAGTATTAACTTGAGCCTAAATGTTAGGGCGTTATTTCTGGTACTGATCGATTGCTGTTTTTCTCATTGCTCTGGCTGAGGTCAGTACAGGAGGGCATTAAATCATGCAACTATTTTTCCAATTGGCCTTGCCTGGTATAGTCCTGGGTTGAGGCTTAGAAAGAAAGCTTTGGGAAGAGAGACTGGAGATTGGGAAAAGTTTGATTTGGGGGTGTGTGCATGTGTTGGGAAAATGTTTTATGCAGTTTTTAGTCTCTTGAACCACTGAACCTGGCAGCATCCCATCAAAGAGTCAGGGTTGTCCATACGAGGCGTGCTGATCAAGGGAACAGCAGCAGAGAGTTCACACAGATGACTGGTTAGTCCTCAAATGAGTCATACAGTGTATATGTTATTCTGAATTCAACTTTACTGATGGGTTGCTTAAGGTTTAGAGAAGTTAGGTAACTTGTTCAAGGTCACAATAACTGGGTCAGTAGCATCACCTTCATGTCCTTCAGACCCAACTTTAAAGTGAACCATGAATGAATGGCCAGGCATGAGCAAAAGTCTGAACTGGGGGGGGGGGGCTAGTTTCCAAAGAAGTCAAATTAATTTTTTATCACAGGTAGGAAAAGGGTGGGAGAGAAGATTCAGATAGGTTATCTGATGGGTTAGACAGAAGCGTGGGCATTAATGCGAAAGTGATTGAAGACTGAGACAGAAATCTGAGGAAGAAACTCTTGACCATGCTGGAGGAACAGACCTGTCAGGGCGATGAGTATCTAGAGCTTTTGCTTCCAGGCAACTGGCTGTAGAATACAAAGAATCATACCCATGAGATCTTACAGTTCAGTTGTGATCCCAGCCAACACCACAGCCCCCTCAATGTTAAAGGTTCCCTGTTAGTGTAAATACAGATGAGACTGAAGACTGGTTTCCCAGACCCAGCTGCCTACGCATTAACCCCTTTTCCCTTCCACAGTGCAGACAGCCGAAGCCCCTCTGGTCCATTAATGGAACACACCCATGGGAGCTTCACAACCTTCAAAATCGGCTCTGCGTGCTGTGTCCAGATGCTCTGTGTTCTTCCCATGGGCCCACATGGAAAATTGTCCTGGCGTTGAAGATCATCATCTCCCTCAAGCCTTCCTGTCAGGAACAGAACAGGCTTAAGTGAAATGCTGCAGATCGCTGAGCTGGCAAACCAGCTGCAGAAATGGTGTTACAGCCCAGCGGACCTCTGAAACTATCCCTCTCTGACGATGTAAAAATGAGAGACACCCACCCGGATTCGGACCCAGAGAAGCATTGGGTACGTGAACAAGTTCAGGTGGCCTTTTCAACTGACAAGAATTTTCCAGTTCTGATTCTGACCTCAGAAATAGCTTTGGAAGTGGGTTTTAGTAGAAAGGCGATACATTATAGTAATAAAATATAGTACAAACAATAATTGTCGAGTACTTATGTGCCTAGCACTGACCTAAGTGTATAAGATGACATGGGAACATTTAGTTCCTAAAGTCATCCTAACGGGTTTGTATTCTTTTGATCACTTTACAGAAGAGGAAAAATGCACACGGAGGTCCAACACCCTGCCTCAAATTACAAAACCGGGTTCACAGCTAGGTTCAAGTGCAGATCTGTGTGGCTTCAGAGCCTTTGTTCCTCCAACTGCTTCAGAATGAAGGCTAGAAAACAACATGGAGGAAAATGGCCAAAAAGAAGCAACACCTTTGAGTACCAGTGATATGCTAGGTGTTCTACTGAGACAGATATTCATGATAACAGTAAGGGTGTTCTACGTGTTACTACTGCCTGTCTAGGACATGGCTCTTGCGAGACTCAACATGAGAGAGTCTGATGAACTTCGCCCAGTTAAGACAGGGTTCTGGGATGCAGAATCCAATTGTGATTGTTTAATAGTACTGAATTCATCTAGAGACAAGGCATTCATCAGGAAGATGGAAAGGGAAATGTTCTGTACAAGAAGTGACAGCTGCGGCTTGGAGGAAGAAAAGAGAGGGATCGTGTATCATCTCCTGTGGTTTTTCAAATAAACTACTGGGTCTGAAAGGACACACGGAGTAAATTTGATGGAGAAATGCGTCGTGGATTTGGGAAACCAAGAAACAGTGGCGGGCTATAGGAGTGAGGGATGGGAATCTTGCTTGCAGCGTGAACACACTGAGATATTCGTTATCTGACAGTGAGTCATTTTTCTTTCACTTTTTAGAAAAGAACTATAATTGACCTCTGAGAAGTCTGATGACAGGAAAACAGGTATAAACTGATGGTTGGCCTTATCAAGTTCAAATATTTGAAAAGGTATATAATTCATGCAAATGTTTCGTGCTTTTTTTTCCCATCCTGCAAGGGTAAAACCTGCTTTGGCTGGTATTTACTTTTCTAATTAGAAAAGCTTGAGTGATGTGGACAATTAAGATAATACAATACCTTTACAAGATAATTAATCTTTTCTTTGCGATTCATTCTACCAAATCCCAAGCCGATAATGTTATTTACCTCCCAGTTAAGGGTATGTTAGATTGTAATTGGAGCCATTTGCTTTGACTATCAGAGGAGAAAAGATCATGCAATTTGCATCTCATATATCTAGAAATTAAAACTGAAGGACTGACCACTTGACACCACAAAAGTTCCTGAAATGAAGCCTGCTGAGCTCAATTTGTTGTGGTGAATAAATGCATCCCCTGCCCAATTTGAATGCATGATGAAACTCCTATTAGAACATTGCACTGTCATAATTGACAGCATAATGAAACTGCCAAAGACAAGATGCAAATTCCTCTCTACTGACCCTTCAGAAACATACTCTGTACTTAGATAGAAGCAAATGCCTTTGCCAGACAAGTAACATTCCCCTTTATTTTACCTCCTCTCCCTCAATCAGGGACTGTTGTGACACTCTTTTGGACATTCATTCTGAGAGTTAGGAACAACAGTAGGCTGTAGAATTTACACACACACACACACACACACACACACATACACACAGACACATATATACATATATATATACGTATATATATTTGTATATATATCAATATTTTAAAATAAGTAGTGTCATATCACCATCATTTTGTTAAAAATATATTTTAAGTACAAGAAATTTAGAAGGCTATCATTCTAGGGTAACAATATTCTAGAATAATTTAGCTTCATTAAAGAAACAAACAAACAAAAAAGAACTTTGATGTTTTTAGTTTTCTGGGTTTGCCTCTGATTTATGAAAACTAGTTTAGGCATTTGTACTGACCTTTGGAAATCTCTCGTCCTACCGACAGGGGCTCTTTTTAGTTTACCGAACCCCTCAAACATTGCAGTTTCACCTCTAGCCCTTTTAAGATGCAAAGCTAGTAATGTCTTCAGCTGTGGGCTCAGTGGTCACTTGTCTCATTTGTCTCACCGGATCTCCACCAGCACCTGACACAGGTGACCACTTCTTCTGTCTTGAAAAGATGTAGATTTCAAGTACTCCACGTACTCTTGGTGATTCCTCTCCGGAGTATTTTGTTGTTATTGTTGTTGTCTTCTCATTCTCTTCTGCAGTTTTCTATGTATTGTGGAAAGGTCGTTTTTCAGAGTTCTGTCTTAACTCATCCTTCCTTTTTATTCTGCATGCGCATCCTGGGTTGCCTTTGTTATTCCCATGTTTAACTACTAGCTGACGTGTAGGCTGGTCTTCATCCTATTAGACACTTCTACTTGAATACTCTTAAGCTCTTCAAACTCATCAAGTCCTAAATGGATCTCACTATTTCTCCCTCTTCTTTTGTGATCCTCTGCTGCACTGTAAGTGGCGTCACTATTCTTCCAATAGTGGAATCACTAGTCTTAGATATTCTTTTGATTCAATCACAAACACCTATCATTTCTGCCTCGAGTCAGGCCACCATGACCTCAACCTTGCATTCTTTCTATAGCTTCCTAAGTGATGTCCCCACTGTCATGTTCATCAAATAGTTCTCTTCGCTGTCACAATGACATGGTTTTTTTTGCACCCATCTGAGGATGCCATTGCTGCCAATGCTCCAGTGACTCCCATTCCCCTCTGGATAAGGTTCTGACTCCATGACCCGGCTAATCCCACCCAGCAAATTCATGGGCTGGTCCTTGCTTATAACTCTGGCTTATTATTTAATTTTCTAACAATATATTTTACCCCTCCTCTTACCTCCTTTCAAAATTAGAGAACACTCAACATTGTTTTATATACTATAGGATTCTAATCATTGTACTGGTTTTAATTTTACCTAACTTGAATAATTTTTGGAGATCAAAGATGTATATTTATATAAAGTTATAATGCAACAGGGAAATACAGTGGTTAAGAGTATGAGTTTTGAAATCACAAACCTGGATTTCAATTCTGTCTGTTCTCAATATGTAAAATGGGGATAATATTACTACCTGTTTTCCTAGAGTTGTTATTTCAGTTATGATATAATGCTGGTTAAATGTCTTATAAAATCAATCCCATAGTGTTATTGTACTTTTTGTTATCAAGCATTTGAACTACTCATTTTAATATTTAATGCTCTCCACATATTTCGTATATAACCTCATCTCCATGTGCTAAAGTAAGTTTTGTCTATTATTATCTATCCTGACCAATCTCAGGCCTTGAACGAGCTATATTAATTCCTTCTTGTTTGGGCCCTTCTCCCACCCAAAATGTGTTCATCCCTCCCTCCTAGTTGCTGATGGAAATTTCACTTATCTTCTTGTTTAGGTTAGTTCGTTCATGTTCCTCCTCCTCATGAAGGAGCCTTCACAGATGCCTTTTTCTTTCTCAGAGTTCCATTGATAACTGGCGCTATAATAAACATATTGTCTCAGTTCTTGAATTTTTTCACCTGCATCCAACACAAAGCCCTTTCAGTGCTTTCAGCATCATCATTTAGTGCCTGGCTGAGTATATATTTGAACTGAATTTCAGAGTGGCCTTGATAATACCTTATACTTTTCCTATTCCCCACCCTGACAACTGCCTTTCCTAGGTATTTTCAACTGTTTCTAGATTCTTAGTTTAAATATTATTTGTTCATGATGGTATTATAATTTTTAAGCACAAGAGATGAGAAATAGCACTTTTAAGTATGCCGATTTTTCTTTAGTTACAATTGAAACTCCAGGGTCTGCAGTCCATCCCCAAAGCAACATTGTGCACTGCTTCCCGAATCTAACTTCTCTGGATGTTTTCCGGACTTGTGATTACTTTCCATTTTTCAAACTTTTTACTCTGTTTGGAACAGTTTTACAGCTGTCACTCTTTTTCAGGAAAGGTAGTTTTTTTTTATTTCCTTGCAAGGATGACGAATCCAAGTCTGGAGCACAGTATGATTGTACTGAGCCCATTAGGTGTTTAGCATCTCTGCTCTGTATCTCTTGCTAAGGTGGTTGGGATACTCTCCCCATAAAGAAAGCTGAAGGCAGGGTTATTGAGGTGATAGAATATGAGAGAAACTTTTTCCTGCACTGTTTTCTTTTAAAATTCTAGTTTTAGGCAGTAAATCACATCTCCACAGTGGAATGCTGGCCTCCCTGTACTTTATTTCTGCACAAGTCAGACATGATAAATTTATCTCTCTCTCTAAACTTCCTCATCTTATTCACCATTAAGACTTTCTATTCAGAAAATTGGCTTTTAAGAATCATTTGATTTTGCGTCAAAACCAGAAATCTAATCAGGGTGGGTTTTAAAATCATTCTTGTATTCACTCGAATATAGGCATTTCTCTCTTGGTTGTTGCCAGTATTGTTTATGGTTGGTTTCAAAAAAAATCAAACCTTGGAGCTTATCGTGCTGTGGACTGGTAGTATTTGTCATCTCCTACCTCCTTCTTTCATGTGGATAGGATTGATGCCTTTGGAAATTAGGAAAGGAGATGGTCCTTTTTGGTGTTGGCTTTATATTATACAGCTCTAGATTTTTGCACTGTATCTAAAATGACAAGTGTTTTCATAGTTAGGCTTTGACATACATTACAGGTGTGTGTGTGTGTGTGTGTGTGTGTGTGTGTGTGTGTGTGTTGAGGGGCTGACGGAGAGGCGAGGAACAAAAAGAGCCCAACTTTTACCCGACAACAGGCAAAACAACCTGTTTGTTTCATTTTATTGTCATATATTGACTCCCTCTTAAGATTGTCAAAGAAGACTTCTGCAGCAGCTAGAGAAGCCCCAAATGGGAAGAATAATTCCAGTTGGTCAAAACAGCATGGGATGTGACTGAGCGTGCTTTCGATATCAGTTCTGTAAGAGGAATTTGCATTTTGAATTTTTCAGCCTGAACTACTTAAAATGTGGACTGAGTCTGTTATTCCTGTGGGTATCTCCTCTGTAGTTGGTTTAGTGATTGCTACTTCGCTAATTTCTCTCTTCTAATGAGGACACGCAAGTGTGCCTATGGTATGTTCATGTTAGTGTCAGAGTGATTTAAGAATGAACCACAGGGCTAAAGAGAAAAAATGTCTTTCTGATTCAGTCTTCTGTTTAATTCTGTGACTAGGGACAGAGCTGAGAGTCACTCGGTAGGAAGATGCAGCCCTCCTTTGGGCATCTCCTCTGGGTCCTTTGGGATAGTACCGAGCACAGCCATCCATAAACCAGTTTGTCCATTTCTGGGGCACCCGGCATAATTGGAAGCACTGACTCTAGGCCATTTAACCCTTGGGTAGTAGGAATGATGAAGCCAGGGCTTATAATAATTGTATCTGATTACCGCTTCTAGTTGTAAGATAGAGCGTGAAGCAAAATAAATGAGCATCTCCATCCCAGTGAGATCTTTGAGCAGTCGTCAAAGAAGAAGGACCCTTGGCTTTAGTTTGAAATTTCTTTATAATTTCTTTTAAGTCAACTTGGTGAAATATTTGATTTTCATTAGCATCTTTGTTACAGTGACCCCATGTAGATAGAGACGATGCAATGGCAGGCAGGAACTGCATAAGTGATGGTGTTCAAGCCATGAGCCTTCCTTTGTTCTGGCCCCAGAAAAGGCTAAGCTGATCTTATACTGAACAGTATTAGGAAGATGATCTCAGATGAATTATTGAGTTTAACACACAACTTCAGCGCTCAAGTATATGTGTTCCATTTGCATTAAGGTACAATTTAGTATTCCAAATGTCAACAGCAATAAACTCAGGCTGGGTCTAAACCATTTTCATGGAAGTCTGATCCTTGAATGCAACAGTGATAATAGTATCCTATTAGCAAAGTGAATTGTATTTAAACAATAATTGCAGACAAATGACATGTAAATCAATATATGAGAAGGCATCAAGCTACATACACTATTGATTTTCTGCCATGTTCTTCTCTAAGTTAATGCTCTGAAAATGCGATTTACAGTGTGGTTTTAATGAGTCGCATTTTTTAGATATAATAAAGCTTCATAGAAGTTAAAAAGGTTTCATACTAGTAGTACTGAAACATTTTTTAAACATGTCTATGAAATTACCACAAAATTGAATTTGTTCTGGAGCAATGATAAACATGAACATGTAGGAAGTTTATAAATATCCTCTGTTATTTTGGGAATAATAATTTGTACAAGTTACTTATTTTTTTTTGTGTAAATAGGAGAGATTTTGTTATTTTTAAAGATCCCTTTAAAACAGGGCAAATGCTGAGACCCAAGAGGGATTCCAACATCGGTGTTGATTTAAAATGCTGTACCAGTGGGGAACAGCCATTTGGTCTGCATGGCAGTGGAATTCAGCATGGAATGTGATGTGATTTTAACCTGTAAGCTAATTTCTAAAATGATTTGTGTGATGAATCCTGTTGTCCAGTCAGGCATAAAGATTTATACAAATTTTGACATGGTGGTAGAATATAATGTCAAGTGCAGATGAAGGAATTGAATCCAGTGAAGTTCTGAGGCATTAAATGTGTACATCTCAATAATTGCTACCATGGTCGTAAGGTCAAGAGGACCTTGGCTGACAAATGGCTACTTCAAAAAAAGTCCCTAACAAACACTTTTTTCACATTCTTTGCCAAGATTCCTCTTTATTTAATAATAAAATAAATCATCAAGAACACTATCCACCTATTGTCTGTGACATATCTTAGTGCTGGAAGTGGGCTGATGAAGAAAAGCTAAAATACCAACATGTCTATACAAATGTATATGTAATCTTGGTTACTGTCAGAAAAGCCACTCTAAACTCAACAATAACAACAAAAACAATCTTATTAAAGAATGGCTAGAGGGTCTGAACACACGCTTTTCCTAAGAAGACATACAGATGGCCAACGGATATATTGAAAGACATTCAACTGCATTAGCTATAAGGGAAATGCAAATTAAAACCATAGTGAGAGACTGCCTCATAGCTGCCGTAATGGCTGTTAACAAGAAGAGAAATAACAAGTGTGAGAGAGGATGTGAAGAAAAGGAAAGTCTCATATATTGTTGGTAGGAATGAAAACTAGTATAACCACTGTGAAAAACAGTATGTGGGTCCTCAAAAAATTAAGAACAGAGCTACAGTATGACCCCACAATCTCTCTTCTGAGTATCTATTCAAGAATTTTTAAAACATTTATTTGTAAAGATATATTTCCCCCTGTGTTTGCTGCAGCATCATTTATGGGAGTCAAGACAAGGAAACAACTTAAGGGTCTGATGGATAGAGAAGATGTGGTACCTAACAGAATACTACTCAGCCGTAAGAAAAGACAAAATAATGCCATTTGCAACAACATGGATGGATCTTGAGAGTGTCATGCTAAGTGAAACCAGTTGCATGGAAAAGGACAAGAACTCTATGATTTCACTCATATGTGGGGTATAAAAGAAAGCAAAAAGCAAAGGAACAAAGCAAGCAAACTCATAGGCACAGACAACAGTGTTAAGGTTACCAGAGGTGAAGAGGGTGGGGAGGATGAAGAGGGAAGTTGGACTGTGGAGGAAGACTAGACTCTGGGAGGTGAGCACACAATAAGCATGCACATTGTGTATTATACAATTGTACCTTGACATTGTTATGATGTTATTAACCAATGTCATCCCAATGCATTTAATTAAAAAAAAAAAAAGAAAAACCAAGCTATTATGGTCACATATTCTTCATGGTCACTATGTTCAATTATTTACATTTTCAACCTGATGTATCTTGTGATAAACTGCTAAATTCGTGTATTGCTACTTCTAAATCATGAATGAATAATAAATAATTTTTCTGATAATAGTGAAGGAAGATTTAACTAAAGTGTTCTTGGATTTTTAAAAAAATCTACATTATGACAGGTGTGATTTAAAATTGTACATACTTCAATTTTTCTACATTGGAGTGAGTTCAACAACATGTGGGAAAAACCACATAAGTGTGGCTATAAATGTCAGGCAGCACAATTCAACCAGCTCTTTTTTTTCTGTGGAATAATGTTGTCTTCTTCCTTCTTTCAGGTCAAGGGTTTCTGTAAATTTATGTGTAAATGGCTTTGCACTTTTATCTCACCCTTATTTTCTGAGTTTTCTTTCAAAAATCTTTTTCAGTAAACCATGAATTCACAGTGGAAGGAATTTTCCACCGTGAATAACAATAGTGTCCTCCCCATGCGGATATATCGTCAGGAAATCTGAGGATCCCACCATGGTTCAGAGAACATAAAATTAGAATGGTTCTAGTCATCTTGAAACATGGTTACCTGACTGTAGTCACACTGATTTTTTTTTTTTTTTTAGTTACTCAGCAGCCAAGGTGTCTGGGCTCCTACCATGCTCTTGTTGTTCTCTCCCCTAAGGACTTCTATGGTTCTCCTTCCTTCCCTCTCAGCCCTTAGGATTCAGATTAAATTTCATTACATGCTGGAGATTTTCTGACCACTGTATCTAAACTCAGTCCCCTGTTATTCCTTGTTCGAGTTTTACTTAATTCCTTTGTAGCTCTTACAACATTTTATAACTGTTTTCTTTGTTGAATTATTCTTTTCTTTTTTGTCTTTTATACAAGAATGCTGATTATGTCAGATTAGAAACCACACCTATTCATTTTATCATTTTTGTCCCCAACAAGGTGTCCACTCCCATGCATATTTGTGAACCTTTACTTAATGAATCAGTGAGTAAAGATAAACTAAAAAATGCAATCAACTCATTATCTAGAGATGCATTCAAAGAGTAGTAGGTAAAATAGATTCAGATTCCATTTTTATTCAGATAGTTTTCCATATTTACATCAGTCAGGATAAGTTAGGTTATGCTACAATAACAACCAGTCTCTTTGGCTTAAATCTGAATGACTTAAAGCCCAAAGCTTATGCCTTTTCCATGCAAAGTCCATTGTGAGTCTGGGAAACTGTCCACAAACTCATCTTCCACAAGCACAAACAGCATTGAACATCCACATCCATACACACTTTTATGATTGCGATAGCAGAGGTTGAGAAAGGGGTAGCAAACTGGCACATTCGCATTTCTACTGGAAGTCATCCATGTGACTTCTGTTCACATTTTATTGGCCACAGCATGTGATTTGGCCATACCTAATTTTGGGAGGCCAAGACAGTACAATCCCACCATAGGTGGAGAAGGAGATAAGAACCAGAAAGCAGTGGGGCAGGAGTAATGTCTGCCTCATCAAACAAACTGAATAACACACTTTGCAGACCACATTCTTCCATGGAGATGATGCTACTATGGAGATCTGAATATGTGCCAGGCAATGTTACAGCATATTATATGAACTGGTTTATTTTATATATTTATGTCTTAACAATTCCATTGTTTTCACCTGGACAGCTGAACAAAATACCATAGACTGTGTGGCTTTAAAACTTTTATTTTGTCAGCTCTGGAGTCTGGAAGTCTGGAATCATAGTGCCGGCATAGTTGGGTTCTTAAAGGGCTCTCTTTCTGGCTTAAAGATATCTGCTATATACCATGTGCTCACAGGACCCTGCTCTCGGGACCTCATCTAAACCTGATTGTCTCTCCAAGGCTGCATCTCTATAAACCATCACATTAGGGGCTAGGGTTTCAACATATGAATTTTGGAGGAACACACTTCTGTCCATAGTACCTATGAACTGGGCACCTACTACTACACACATTTAAGAATTAGGAGACTGAGTCACAAAAAGCTTCAGAAATTTGATCAGGGTCATACAGCATTAGATGACATAACTGAGCATAGTCGACGCTCTTTTAAAAATGCAATCTAGTTTCTAAAAGATGTTTCTAACAGGGATATAGCAGCTGCTTCTCACTCATTTACCTTCCCTTCCACGAACAGGAAAAAGTAAATAAAGATAAAAATGCTAGATTTATAGATATGAAGTTATAGAAGAGCAGTTTCAAGGTGCATTGTCACAATCTATGATTTGAAGCACATGAAGTTCTTTTGAATGTGCATTTTCATTTTTAGAAGAATTGCTGAAATTTCTAAAAGAAATAAATATCAAGGCTTGCAAAGGTAGCACTCCTGACTAAAATCCTAATGCTTGGTTTGAGGAAGTTGGACTATATGGAGAGCTTTAACTTTGTAAGTGAAGAGGTTTCACCTGAGAATACCAGAGATATCAGAAGTCAATCAAGATGAGCCAGGTTGAAAGCTGAGGGACATGACAAGAAAGTCTTCTTAGCACAACTAAGGTATTCTATAGTTTGCTCTTCTGCAGAAGCTTTGGAAGAACTGAGTGTGTATAATGGTTAAAATAGTTCCTTAGGCATCATCCTTCAGAATAGTTCTTTCTTGGGTAAAAAGTATTAAAATTGCCTTGGCTGGGGTAGCTCAGTGGATTGAGTGGGGGCCTGTGAATCAAAGGATCGCAGTTCAATTCCCAGTCAGGGCACATGCCTGGGTTGCAGGCCAGTTCCCAGCAGGGGACCCAAGAGAGGCAACCATACATTGATATTTCTCTCCCTATCTCCTCCCCTCCCCCTCTAAAGATAAATTAATAAAATATTCATTAAAAAGTATTAAAATTTGAAACCTTAGATTTACCAGGTGTTATTTAATCTAAATGAGAAGAGAGCAAATGTCTGAGAATGTTTAGCTAAACTGATTATAACAGTGGAAAAGCTAAATTAACCACTTGGTGGATAAAAATTCATATGATAAGAAACCTAAGGATGTCTTCTTATTTGGGAGCTTTAAAAAATTGTCTTATATAGGAAAAATAATTTAACTTGTGACAAAAAGGGAGAGGCTTCTAAAAATTGTAAGAGTGAATAAAAACATTTCTGTATCCACAAGAATCTCCTAGGAAATGCAACTTCTTTTTACCTAACTGATTTTATTCATCTATGGAAAGTCTTTGTCTTAGTATCTGTTCATGTTCTCAGATCCTGCATTTGATAAATTAATTGATACATTATTAATAAATAAGCAACCTCACTTTTACCTGATCAGAGCCAAAATGATACCAACATTAGGAATATTTGTTTACTATGGTCTCAGAAGAAATATTCTGAAAGTATTCTTTCACCTATGATAGTTGACAGAAAATAGACCCTAAAATTTCTATTTCAAAAGTATTAAAAATAAATTAAGCTTTTCAACAAGACATCTAATTAGTGGTAGTTTTTCCTGAGTATAATTTTATAATTCATAAAATACGCTTTACAATTATGATAGAAGTGAGGCATTATAAAAGATTACCTAACACACCAAAAATGTCTTTCTGGTCAGTGACATGATGGATCTTTGAATCACCTCCTTAGAATTCTGTTCAGCTTGTTTGGTGTTGAAAAATCAGAGGTTCTCAGGCCTCAGAGTTTTGTGACACAGGCTACATAAGTTTAGATTTCAGTCTTCATTCTTTGGATGACTTACAGAGACTCTTGGTTTGGCTGTAGGCTGATTCTTCATTTCCGTTTAGATACGCACATCCAGTGTGAGAACTGAGGGCCCTTGTGACTGGAGAATTAACTCAGATCCTACTGGCTAAGAGCATCTCTCAGCTAGATTTTATGTTCATGATCGTTGCTTTGGAAATTCAGTTGCTAAAATAGAAAGTCATTACTAAAGGTACAGCTGATAACCTATGTAGAGAACTGAGAACAATGAAATGATTGAATGATTAAATTGAAGGCTTTCAGTGTATTGTATATATTGAACACAGAGGCACTCTCTTAATCATGTATTTGAAGGGAAAAGTTGTCTTTGTGAATGACCTCAGAGAGAGGACTGACACTGGACATTCATGCACTGATTTTTGTTTCAGAAAAAATGGGATGAAAGAATGAAAACTTTCGGTAACAGGATAATGGAATGAAAAATGTTTTGTTGAATATACTTTTGTCCAAATACTTGATTATGGGCTTATTTGAAGATATTTATCATGACTGCCAAGAATAAAATCTATTAAACACACAATATTTGTTGCAGGAGGCTCTTAATGAAAGTATGTACATATATATATATATATATATATATATATATATATATATATATATATTCATAAATAATTGAAGCTTCATATGGAGTATTTTGATTAATCTTCCCTAAAGCAATAAAGAAAGCAAAAACCTGGAAATTGTAGTTCTAAAATATTTCAAAGGAAGGGAGCATTTTGGAAAGAACTTCTTCAACTGAATTATTCATTTTGCAAATAATTGATACCTGTCCTAACCGAATATTACTAAAATGGATTACCTCCTTCCATTGCACCTAAAAATGATCTCCTGGAAAAGTATAAGAAAGCACTTATTCCCACCAACACATTTTGCTTTGTCCCAGTAATTTCATCAGAATATAGTTAGGAAAAGAAAATGTTTAAAACCATGGCTAAATAAAATGTGCTTGACCCTAAGCCTGTAGCATGAAGCCATTTTCATGATTTCCAGAAGCAGAAGGCTGTCCCTCAGTGCCCAGTGGCAGCAAGGAGGGTGCGTGGTTGCAGATTCTGGGGTTGCTTACAGAGTGAGGCCCTCTCAGGGATGCCAGTGAGTTGTGAAGCCCTGGGGAGCTGTCACAACCTTGGCCGTGCCATTAAACCAGATGGCGGTGCACAGATAGTACTTGGAGTAAGTACTTATTACTTAGTAATGCAAATGCAATTCTAGTAATAGGCTTCACTAAAACCATTCTTGGAATAGATTTTAAATAACAAATGTATTTACAAATTCAGTATTCCCCTTTGAAAAGAACTGCAGAAAGGCTTGAAGGGAGAAAAGGAATTCATGACCCAGACATCAAAAAGGATGAAATATAATACCACGTTTAAACATGTTTGTATTTCTTAATATGACTAAGTACTCTTCCTCCCCCCTGCCAGAATAGTTTAGCATTTAAAATAAAAATAATTTAATTCATTACAACTTAGATATCTTGCAAGTAGAGTGTGGGGCTTATAAAGAATCAAAATCCATCTTATGGAGGTGGATCTGTATTTTTAAATAGTAAATTATTTGGAAAAGTAATTGTACATGCATCAAGAAAGGCATGGAAATATTCAGAAAAGCTTGTTCATGGTGGTTATGTGGAAGTTGAGGAAGAGAATTTGAAATGAAAAAAAAATACAGGGAAAGGAAAAAGCACAGGGTAGGAAAATGCACATGCTGAAGTATTATATATAAAGGTAAAAGGATAGATTATATCATTCTAATTAAAAAATTACTGCACATATGGTATTAGACATAAATACTTGAAGGTCAGAAAGAAATCGACAAAAATATTTATTTTATCAGGTGATTTTATTGCAGATGATATTTTGTCTTGCATTTCTGTGTTTTTTTTAAATATTGTTTTTATAATAGAATAACACCTAAAAAGTTAACATAATCAAGGGAATGAAAGCGATAAGCCCCATATAACATACTTGTAAAAACTTTTAAGGATTTTTAGGGCAGTGAAGCTCTAATGTACGATACTATAATCATGAATACACACCATTATACACTAGTCCAGACCTGTAGAGAGCACATCAAGGGTGATGCATAATATAGACTATGGACTTTGAGTGTTTATGAAGTGTCAGTGTTGGTTCATCAGCTGTCGTATAAGGGGATGTTGGTAATGGGGAGGTTATGCTGTGTGTGAACTCAGGGTGTAGGGGACCTCTCTGCACCTTCCTCTATTGTGCTGTAAACCTACAGCTGTTCTGAAAACCCTGAAGTCTTTAGAAAATTAACATAACAAGGACATGCTCGGAATCACTTTGGTAAATGAATTATAACTAACTCCCTTTGTTATTCTGCAGGTTGTAAAGGCAGTCACCCCACGGAGAAACACTGCAGAAAACTGCCTTCCTACCTATTCCTCTTCCACCCCTGTCACTCCGCAGTCTAGTTTCCTAACAGCAGGCAGAGTGATCCTTTTAAAGTACATGTCACAACATGTCACTGCTCTGTTCAAAACACTCTCAGGGCTCCCCCTCTCGGAGGAAAATCGAATCCTCCAGAATCCCTGTGCACCCTGCAGCCTGCTCCACCCACAGCCTCTCTGGATTTCATCTGTTCCTGACTCATTCATTCAGTGGTGGCCACACTGGGCTCTCTGCTGTTCCTTTCACAGTTAAGGAGCAATCCTGCTCCAGGTCTTTGCATCTACCGCTCCTCCTGTCTGCATCACTTCCTCTTCCCACTCCCAGCCGGCCACGTGGCTGTTTTTGCTCAATTAGCTCAAGTTTCTGCTCAGGTCGTGTCCTGTTGGACACCTTTCCTGAATATCGTTCTTCTGCAATTATTATTTTTATCCCCTTACTCTGTGTTATTTTCCTCATACTTCTTCATAGTATTTTCACCACAGTTTTGGTTCATCACCTCCCCCGACCCCCACTAGAATCTAAGCTTATCAGGGGCTTTGGTGCTTTTTTTTTTTAAATTGCCTTCTCTCTTCCAGGGCAGCAGCGCAATATCTGGCCCTTACCACCAAAAGGCAGTAAGTTTATGTCCCCCCACCACCAGATTTTCTTCAGCCTTAGGTACACACTTTGCAAAGAAACCACAGACTTCCTGTTCAACTTCTTATCTTCTTGGCTCATCCTCGAATCAGTATTTTCCACTGGACTCATACCATTTAAGGAAAGGATTTTCCCTTCCTTCCTTCCTTCCTTCCTTCCTTCCTTCCTTCCTTCCTTCCTTCCTTCCTTCCTTCCTTCCTTCCTTCCTTCCTCCCTCCCTCCCTCCCATCTATTAAAAACAAATCTCAAATGGGAAAAAATTAAAGATCTTATCAGCTTTATTCAGTGATTCATGAAACAGTCATCATCCCCATTAAATAGCTCCAAGGAGCTGCACAGTATGGAAAACTTCTATAAGCAGAAGGTGGGCAGGGGGTAAAAAGGATGTTTTTAGCAAAGGGTGAATTTTATTCAGGCAGGTCACCTTCTTTTGAAAAAAGGGTGGGGTCTAATCAGGCATATTACCTCGCTAGTGTTGACAGGTAGTTCCAGACTGAGTGGCTAAAGAAATTACATTCCTGGGGGAGGTTGAAAGTGCAATCAAGCTTGGTTTGTTGACATGGGGCTTAGCACAAGTGACTCCATCTGGGGAGCTATTGTTTCTTCTTCTTTTTTTTTTACAACTTCCCTTTTTATTCCTTTCTTTCTCTTCCTCCATTCCTCTCTCCCTTTCTTTTAAACTATTAAATCTATCAATTTGCTTTTACCTCTTTACTGAGGCTCGTGCCATTGACCCCCATTGACCCTGCTATTTCTAGTAATATAAATATATTTTAAAATTTGTAGATAATAAAACCCTAGTATTCTCTTTGGGGCACCAACTTGTCAGGAATTACTGTTTTATGTCATTATGTATTTTCAGACCTAAGGCAAAATACCTGCGGACAACTCATTACTGGGTATTTGTCTCCCAGTAGGTTATTTTCTTTAAGGTTATTTGTAGCAGCTTGCTACCTATGGCCTCCTCCCATGTCCACTTAATAAAGAGTAAATAGATACATAGATGCATTTGTCTACAAACTACATTTTTACCAGGGAAGGATGAATGGCATTTCAAATCTGGGCGTTGATTACCTTTTGTGTCCTTAGAACAGGTGTAGGGACACAATGTGCTTAGTTGAAAAAGGAAAATAAGATATTTGGAAAATTTTTGCTACTTGAAAAATAGAATAGGGCATGATTTTTAGATGACCTGGAGCAGAACACTGATGATTCCCCTCTCTTAATATTGTACTTTAGCCTGACCTAGGGATTGATGGTAGACAAGGATTTTGCTTTGTCTACATTCTTCAGGTCAATACTAATTTTATTAGGACTTCTTATATCTGAAGTTCATAGGTTTATATAAACCTATAAAGGTTTATATCTGAAATTACTACTAAGAAAATTATATCATGCAAATTAGTTTTACTTTTGACTAATTTTGTTTTCATTAAAGTTAATAGGTGTGTGTTGTTTGAAGCAAAATATTGCAAGTTTTGTTTCTGGTAGAGTGGTGACTTGATACCCCAACTAACTTCTAAGAGTATTGGATAATTTGTAACAGTCACATGTGTATAGCTGGTAAGAAAATAAGAAATATTCTGATGCTAAAAATGAAGCAAAAGCAGGAACTAAAGAGATCTATGTATGACTTTGGCATAATAGAGATGCTTAGCAAATGGAATGAAAAGTTCATTTTTGAATGAAACAAATATTAATCCTGATATTTCAGGGGTAAGAGAAGATGAAATAGGAATAGATAACACCATTCTTGTAATGTTAAAGTTAAATTTATACACATTCACTTCTCTGCTGCATTTGTCTGATCCTACTGAGGCCAGATTCTTATTTCAAAAATCCTGCAGTCTTTTATGCATACTTTACACAGACCTAGTCAGGTAACATGTCTGAAAAATTGTGTTTTCCTTTCCTAGAGGTAAATGAAATCTTCTAATCTTTTCTCTCTGGCATGTTCTCTTTCTTGCATATATCATTCCAAAGTCCTTCTCACCTAGACCAACACAAAAGGCAGTCATTTCTTTTTTGTTTGTGTCTTCCTGTATCCCTAAGATATACTAACTCCTTCATAAGCTAAAACCTCTACCTTTAAGAGAGGGCCACATTTCACAAGAGAAGTGGGGGGGTTTTCTTGAATGAGAAACAATAGTCTGATTAGCCAAAAAAGTAGAGGAATGATAAGTTCAATGGTACATTTTTATCAGGTGCCAGAATGTGAGACTGGAGCATTTGCATCTACTCATGGAAGGTTTCCTGTGCCTATGTTCTGTAAATACCATTCTGTTCAGTGAGTTTTGTGAGTTAAGGTATGTTTTCATAAACTGAGGTGCTATTTCTGCTCTGCCTCTTCCAGCTGACAATGAGCTCTCTGGAAATGAGAGGTTTGCAGTCAGTCTCTGAATTGCCAAAAGCTATAGTCCCAGAAAGAAGCTAAATATAGTGGAAGAGATGACGACTATCAGAGGGGATGAACATGTAGTATTCAAATCATTTCTCAGTGATAAAATATTTAAATTTAATTCTAGATCAACCAAAACGACGATAAATCATGGAGCTGTAATTTATGTTCACTAATTTAGAACGGTACATTGAAGCAAGTTCATTTACAGTAACAGGTCTACTTAAAATAATCTGCCACGCAAGGATGATCCGCCAAATAATCGTGTTCACAAAGGTTATTCTGCAGAAGCATCAAGTATTGGTTCATTAGTTACACCAACAGAGAATTCACAGAGATGGAAAAAGGATTACTACTCAACAGAATTATTTTATTTCATTAGTTTAAGATAGGAGTAAACATAATTTCAGAGGTAGTGATTTCCCGGTGCTTTTAATGGATAGTTGATTTGTTGCTTATTTTGTACACTTACTTTTCTGTCATCTTAAAAATGTCAACTTTTGAAAGAGGGCACATTAAAAATTTTAAAACCCATTTCATAATTATATAACTGTTTTAATTAGTTAACTTTGTGTCTTTCCTGGAACATTTAAAAATGACTAAGTTACTGTGAGGGTGGTATATAACCAAAGTACAGCTCAAAAAATAGAAGTACAAATTGTTTGCCAATTTGGGTTTTTATGTTTCCCAATTCCATGTGTTATTTCCTTCTAAAGAAGTAACATTTATTGTAGAAAACATTTCTGTTAAATCAGTTTATTAATAAATTTAAAAATATAGAACCTTTTTACTAAAAAATTTTAAATAAATTGTATACAAATGCAAAATCTGTGATGTACTTATTATACTATTTAATATTTAAGAGAGAGATACTATTAGATGAATAGTTCATCGAGTCTGTTTCTCACATACTTGAAGTTTATATACATATATATTTAAAGATTTTATTTATTTATTTTTGAAAGATGAAAAAGGAGCGAGAAAGAGAGGGACAGAAACACGGATCCATTGCCTCTTGCGCACCCCCAACTGGGGACCTGGCCTGCAACTCAGACTGTGCCCCGACTGGGAATCCAGTTGGTGACCTTTTGGTTTGCAGGATGACATTCAATCTACTGAGCCACACCAGTCGCAGCTGAAGCTTATATCTATTTTATTGTAAAAAGAAGGATTTTTCATGTTAATTTTTTGCTATGTAACCAATAGGAAGAAATGAGATATTCATAAATAGTTTGGTCATCGGTCTTTTGGAATAGATAACAATCTGAATAAGAAAACTGTAATCAAGTACTTTCTAACTTGCAGGGTGTTTAAGAAACACCTAGTGTGCTTGTTAAAAATGCTGAAATCTCTACCTCTCAGCTCACTTTCCAGAATGAAAAAAGTTCCTAACCGAAGGAAGAGAAGCAGTCCGTGAATAAAGCCAGGGTGGGAGAAACTCGGCACAGCTCCCGGTTGTCTTCTCCGAGCAGAATGACACAAATAGCGCTTCCTTCTCCCGGGAATAAGGTGTGACAACATGTGCAAAATGTACGGGGGTCACACCGATCTCTTTTTTACCCTGAACTTTCATTACACTTTTCTTATGCAGTTCATCCATCCATCCATTCATTCATTCATTGTATTTATTGAGAGTCAGCCATGTACTGGCTGAATGATAGGTCCAATAATAAATTAAATAGAAACACCCCCTGTCTTTAGGAACGTTATTATTCAGCCAAAATAACAGTAAAAATTAATAGAATACAGTGGGAACCTATAAAAAATAAAGTGTAAAACAAACACATATGGGGATAGAGCCGGGAAGGTAATTATATATATGGGTCAGTACAGAGTTCCATGGGGAGTAATATTTCTGCTTACAAATGAAGATCAAGCAGAATTTATCTCAGCTCAAGTATGGGGGTGGGTTGAAAAATAGTAGCAGAAAGATTCAGGCAGTGGGACTAACATGTTTTGTAGCAGAGAGGCTTAAGAGAATGAGGAGTTTTAAGGAGTCACAGGATTTAATATGGTTGTAGTGTAGGACATGAGGCAGAGAACGATGACAGGTAAGTCAGGAGTGATGGGGTAGGCAGGGTGCAGGTCCAGGTGGGCCATATAAGCCATCATTTGAACTTTGTTCTGAAAGTATTGAAGAATCTGCAAGATGAGATAAATAGAGGTTATATTATTTATGGTTACACATTATAAAAGCCACTCTTCACTGCCAGCAGGAAGATGAATTCAAGGAGGGGCGTAGAGTTAAGAAGTTATACGGTGCTTTTCAAAGCTGGTGGTGACTGACGTTACCATGGTATCGGTGAGGCTAGCAAATACCGGATAAATTGGCCAGACATTTGGAATGGTTGATCAATTGTGTTTAATGGATAGCTCTGTTTGTGTTAGGAGCTACTTGAGAACAGAAACCATGTCTCATTCTTTTCTGCCTACCAAAAGTTCCAAGTCATTGGTAGTGGGGTCTTATAATAAGTATTTGCTGACTGAATAAGCCTTTGGATGGAATTATTTAATCACTGAGAGTTTGTAAAGATAGCTTGCAAAATATCTAGGACAAAATTCTCCATAGCTCTCTTTTCAGGGCAGCATAAAAAATGGTACTGTGAGGCAGAGCTCTCAGACGTTACCTCCTAACAGAGGCTGCAGTAGTGAGCTATAAAACTGGTGATGAAGAATGTACCCGTTTTTACAGCAGTAATCTTGGCTTTAGGGCAGGAAGTCAATGCCAGTGACAAATTTCCAATACATGACCATTTAAAATCCAGTAAGTGAAGTTAACAAAGTTGCTTTATAGCTCAGTGGACTCATGGGTAGGGCTGGAAGCCATTTTCACCCTGAATCATCAGGCTGGTTGTCTTATGGGTCCTGTAAACAACAGTCTGGCAAAGAGTCAGGATGTCTCTTTGGAAAATAAATCATAAGAGTATATTCAGGTTATATCTGCATGTCAATGGAGCAAACATTACAAGTGGATAGAAGTCAATCATTCTTTTGAAGAAAAACAGCAGAGACTGAATGAAATTGAGTATTTTTTTTTTAAGGGTGGGAAATCTATCTCCTAATCCAAATGATTTCTCTCTTCAATTTCATGAAGTGGTAAACACAGTTCCTTCTAAAATCCAACTGTATTATTTCTTGATTTTTCTTTGGATAATTGCTCAACATGAAGCAAAACAAAATCTATACTTTATTGTGTGTGAAATTTTAAGTGAGGTTAAAAGTTTTTCTCATGACAACTAATTAGTTTTTGTAAACCTGAGGATGAAGACCTTCTAACATTAAACAGTGCTTTATCTACTACAATGTATTTAATGTTACAAGTGCCTTTTCTAGTACAATGTGCTCATAAAATGAGCTGGAACTAAAGATTTGTATGTATTGAGCCCTGGCTGGTGTGGCTCAGTGGATTGAGCGCTGACCTGTGAACCAAAAGGTCGATGGTTCGATCCCTAGTCTAGGGCACATGCCTGGGTTGTGGGCTGGGTCCCCAATAAGGGGTATGTGAGAGGTGACCACACGTTGATGCTTCTCTCCCTTTCTTTCTCCCTCCCATCCCCTCTCTAAAAACAAATAAATAAAATCTTTCAGAAAAAAAGATTTGTATCTATTGAAATGACAAACTTAACAGTGAGAGAACATTTTCCAGGAAAACTACCACAGGTGTGTTTCATAAAAATAAAAATTTATTGAATATATACACTTCTGAGTTTTGTATTAAATGTGTTATTTAATTATATCATGCTCATAACAATATTATGTAAGAGGTGCTTTTATAATTCACATTTTTATAGATAAGGAACCAATACTCAGAATGTTCAGAAACTTGCTCAAATCCTCAAATTTGAATCCAGGTCTCGGATTATGGAACTGATATTTTTACTGTCATACTTACAATCATAATTAATGCTTCTGAAGAAAGGAGCATCACTAGTATTTTCTACTAAGTTGGGTGACAGGTACCATGGTCCTAATTTCCCACCAATGTAAAAAATTTATATTGTACATGATTGCATAGTATTAATAAAATGTGGTATCCTTGTCAAAGTGTTGATTACCATGATTTCTTCTTGGATTTTTATGGTTTCTGGCCTTACATTTGAGTCTTTAATCTATTTGAGTTTATTTTTTATATGCTATAAGAAAATGGTCCAGTTTTATTTTTCCTTTGTATGTAACTTGTCCAGTTTTTCCCAACACCATTTATTGAAGAGACTGTCCACCATTGTATATTCTTTCCTTCTTTGTCATAGATAAGTTGGCCATAGAAATATGGGATTATTTGGGGGCTCTCTATTCTACTCCATTAATCTATGTGTGTGATTTTGTTCCAGTACCATAGTAATTTGATTACTGTAGCTTTGTAGTATGTTATGAAATCAAGGAGTATGATCCACCTAACTTTGCTCTTCTTTTTTAGGATCGTCTTTGCAATTGGGGTCTTTTGTGGTTCCATACAAATTTTAGAATTATTTATTCTAGTTCTCTGAAAAAATGACATCTGTTTTTAATAAGAATTGCATTTAATCTGTAGATTTTGTTGATTAGTATAGATATTTTAGTGCTATTAGTTCTTCCAATCCATGAGCATGGTTGGTCCCTCCATTGATTTGTATCATCTTTAATTTCTTTCATCAATGCACTATAGTTTTTAGAATAACAGGTCCTTCACATGCTTGATTAAAGTTATTCCTAGGTATTTTGTTCTTTCGATGAAATTGTAAATGGGGATGTTTATTTTTTTCTGATAGTTCATTGTTAGTGTATAGGAATGCAGTAGGTTTTTGTATATCAATTTTATATGCTGCAAATTTACTGAATTTTTTGATTAGTTCTAACAGTTTTTTTTGATGAGGTCTTTAGAGTTTTTATTATAGTATTTTCATGTATAAATAGTGAAAGTTTAACTTCCTCCTTTCCAATTTCAATGATTTATATTTCTTTTTCTTGTCTAATTGCTGTGGCTAGAACTTCTGAATACCATGTTCAATAAAATTGGTGAAGGTTGCCATGCTTCTCTTCATTCTTGTCATAAAGAAAAAGCTTTCAGCTTTTTGCTATTGAATATGATGTTACCTGTGAGTTTGTTATATGTGGCCTAATTATGTTTATGTATGTATTCCCTTTATACCCATTTTATTGAGATTTTTAGCATAATGGATGTTGCATTTTTGTCGAGTGCTTTTTTTGCATCTATTGAGATCTTACTATTTTTCACCCTTGTTTTGTTGATGTGAATCACATATATTGATGTGAAGATATTGAATTATCCCTGGAATAAATCCTACTTGATCATGATGTATGATCCTTCTAATTAATGTATTTTTGAATTCAGCTTGCTAATATTTTATTGTGAAAATTCATATCTGTGTTCATCAGAAATATTGACCTGTAATTTTCTTTTCATGTAGTTTCTTTCTCTAGTTTTGGTATCATGGTAATTCTGGCCTCATAGAATGAGTTAGAAGCATGCCTTCCTCTTCAATTCTTTGGAACAGTATGAAAAAGCTAGGTGTTAATTGTGTTTTAAATATTTGGTAGAATTTACCAATTAAGCTACCTTGTACCAGACTTTTGTTTGTTGGAAGTTGTTTGATAGCTAGTAATCAATATTTTCAGGTTTTCTATTACTTCCAGATTCAGTCTTGGAAGATTGTATGAATTTATCTATTTCTTCTAGGTTTTCCAATTTTTGGTGCATAATAGTTGGTAATATATTTGTATGATTATTTGTATTTCTCTGGTTTTAGTTTTAATGCCTCTTCTTTTATTTGTGATTTTATTTATTCTCTTCTTTCTTGATGTCTGGCTAAATGTTTATCAATTTTATTTACCTTTGCAAAGAACTAGCTCTTAGTTTTATTGAGCTTATCTATTAATTTTTTAGTTTCTATTTTATTCATGTGTACTCTGATCTTTATTATTTTATTCCTTCTAACTGTGGGTCTTTTATTGTTCTTTTTTTCTAGTTCCTCTAGTTGTAAGGTTAGATTGTTTGAGGGTTTTCTTGTTTCTTGATGTAAGCTTACATCACTCTCTACTTCCCTATTAGAATGGCTTTTGTGTGTTCCATAAATTTTGGTTTCTATTTCCATTTGTCTTAGAGTAGTTTTTGATTTACTCTTTGATTACTTTTTTGATCCATTAATTGTTCAATAGTATGGTGCTTAACCTACGTGTTTATGTTTTCTCCAGTTTCTTTCTTGTACTCGTTTAATTCTCATACTACTACAGTTGGAAAAGATTCTTAACATTTCCAATTTGAAGTCCTGCTGGCGTGTCAAACTCACCATGTCAAAAGCCAAACAGAATGGCCTTAAATCTCCTCCTCAGTTTCAGGAGCCCATGCAAAATAATACCCTATTGTAATAATATAGGTGTGATTTTTTAAGACTTGAATTTCTAAGTTTTAAGTGTCATCATCATTAGTATAATAATGATAGATAACTATTCCTTTTGTCAAGTGCTGGGTTAAATATTTTATGTGCATTATCTTCTTTAAATTATGAGACTGATGCACTGCCTACTGTACTAAGAGGGTGGGCTTGTGCATCATCTTCTTAATCCTTGACTCTCTGTAGATTTAGTGGTGTCATCCTCATTTTATAAATATCTTCATGGAGGAAGCAAGGGGTTAAAAAATTCCCTGCCAAAATTATACCTAATAAGTGGCAGAACTAGACATTTGTTGTAGATCTATGTACCTCCCCAACACTTATTCACTGTGCAAACCTGCCTCACATAGGTTTTGGCAGTCAGATTTGCAGGTCCTTGGAGAGTGGCAGAATGGGATGAGGTTGGAAGGCGGTGGTTTATTATACCAGAATCATGTAGTAGGCTTTAATTAATTTATTTATTTATTTTTAAATTTTTTATTGATTATGCTGTTACAGTTCTTCTATTCCCCTTTTCATTCCCCTCCACCCTACCCCCCCATTCCCACCATTACCCCCCTTTAGTATGAATGTGTAACTTTCCCCCTTTGTCTATTATTTTCTGTACCTTCTCCCCCCTTCTCCTCCTCCCACTCCCCTGTTGCTAACCCTCCTTGAGGTGTAGTAGGCTTTTAAAACTTATCCACACTTCTCAGGTTTATAGGAACTGCTAAATAAATCAACATTACATCACAAGATTTTGTACAGTATCTGCCATACTTATATTGTTCAAAAAACAATTCTAATTCTTAATTATTAAATACTAAGTAAAATGGTCTTCTCTTATTTAACTTACAGATAGCTTCCGTCATTGCATTTTTTTCTTAACTGTAATGGCATGGCTACATCAAGTTTTAATATATATAAGATGCATATCAAGAACATAATTTATTAGACAAGTACAACTCTTCAATTTCTTAACTTTTAAGATACATAATTGCTCTACTATGAAGACTTAAATGGGGATTGTCACTTTTGTAATTAATTCTTTTTGTTTCATCCTTCTCACTAATTGAAAATAGGCTTTCAATATAGAATGCTTTGAAATGGGATGAAGAGACAGAATTGGAAATGAACTTAATTAACTACAAACTGTCCAAATCAATCAGGGTTTGACAGAGCCTCAGTAACACACAGAGTTCATAATTTACTTGAGATCTGCTATAATGCATACACCGTAAATCGTGCAGAAGCTATGCTCACTGTGCACAAAATTTAGTACCAGGCTAAGAGGTGGCAATGGAAGAAAATTGTTCCTTCAACACAAGCTATTTTTCAGAGGATACGCTTTACATATTCATTAGGCAGCTAAAGTTTTGAAAATAAATGCTTTGCTTTTTTTCCCCCAGTGAGGTTTGACATAGGAATAAAAAAATGTTTAAATGTGTTTCCAATCATTTAAGTATTCTAATGGCCATGGTTAGGTTTGTATGTTTTGTTACAGAGTCTCAGAGGGCTGGTTTTCTGATACATGAAAGGTTACAGGTATACCTTATTTTACTGCATTTTGCTTTATTGTACTTCATAGAATTTGCTTTTTTTTTTTTTTTTTAACAAATCGAAGGAAAGAATCTTCCACAAGAAAAAGACTGCAACTCATTTTATTATGATACCTGCTTTATTGTGGTGGCCTGCCAAATCTCTGAGGTATGCCTGCATAAGGAACAAGTTCTTTCTATAAAATTCTATCATTCCCCTCTTTATATTACAGATGTCATTTGACAGATGTTCAAAAAAGAAGGGATGGCCTAACTGATCATAAAATGGGTTAATCATACTTGTTAGTATTTTATGAGCTGTCTTCTCTGTCTGATTTTCAAGGAAAAATATATAAGTATCTTTTTTTGAGGAGAAGACAATAGTTGATAAAGGTTATGGCATGAACTTGGCTAGGCCCTGTTATAGGCCGATGGTGGCCAAAGATATCTGTAATTCATAGCCAACCGTCATTATTCATATGCAGATATCCTGAGCAGATATCGTTTCCTATATTTTCTTAACTAGTTAAAAATATAAGTAGCAACCATATTATAATCAACTTATTTCAATGCTCTATGTAGTACTTGCTACAATGATATTATATTACTTCATGATTCTCCTTTTTTAAGTGTATGAAAATATCATTACCTCTGAATGCTGAACTCTTTATTTTTTTTAGCTCTGTTGAGGCATATTTGACAAAATTGTAAGATATTTTAAGTGTACAACATGATCATTTTATATACGTATACATGATAAGGATTTTGCCCATTGGGTTAATTAACACACCTACCATTTTACATATATTTTTTAGAACATTTCAGTTATACTCTCTTAGCAATTTTAATTATTCAATATAGCATGATCAACTGTGATCACCATATTATATATTAGATCCTCATACCTTATTCATCTTATAACAAAGTTTGTATACTTTTACTAACCTCTCTTATTTGCGCTACCCTCATCCCCTGGAAAAATCTTTTTTTTTTCAGTATATTTTATTGATTATGCTATTACAGTTGTCCCATTTTTCCTCCTGTTTATCCTCTTCCACCCTGTACCTCCGCTCCCTCCAGCATTCCCCCCCTTCCTGGCTTAGTTCATGTCCATGGGTTGTACGTACAAGTTCTTTGGCTTCTCCATTTTCTATACTACTCTTAACCTCCCCCTGTCTATTTTGTACCTACCAGTTATGCTTCTTATTCCTTGTACCTTTTTCCCCCATTCTCCCCTGCCCCCTACTGATAACCCTCCATGTGACCTCCATTTCTGTGGTTCTATTCTTGTTCTAGTTGTTTGCTCAGTTTTTGTTTTTTAGGTTTAGTTGTTGACAGTTGTGAATTTGTTGTCATTTTATTGTTCATAGTTTTTGATCTTTTAGATAAGTCTGTTTAATGTTTTATATAAGGGCTTGGTGATGATCAACTCCTTTAACTTGACCTTATCTGGGAAGCACTTTATCTGCCCTTCTGTTCTAAATTTTAACTTTGCTGGACAGAGTAATCTTGGATGTAGGTCCTTGCCTTTCATAAATACTAATACTTCTTTCAGCCTCTTCTTGCCTTCAAAGGTTTCTTTTGAGAAATCAGCTGATAGTCTTATGGGCACTCCTTTGTGCGTAAGTGTCTCCTTTTTTCTTGCTGTTTTTTAGATTCTCTCCTTATCTTTAATCTTAGATAATGTAATTATGATGTGTCTTAGTATGTTTCTTCTTAGATCCAAGTTCTTTAATAATCTCTGAGAGTCCTGGACTTACGTGTCTAGTTCCTTACCCAGATTTGAGTAATTTTCCTTCTTTATTTGCTCACATAAGTTTCAATTGCTTGCTTTTCCTCTTTTCCTTCTGGCACCTCTATGAATCATATGTTGAAAGGTTTAAAGTTGTCCCAGAGGTTTCTAAGCTGCTTCTCATTTTTTTTTTTCAATTCTTACCACTTCATTCTGTTCCAGTTGAATGTTTATTTCTTCCTCTTGTTCCAACTCTTTGATTTGAGTCCCAGTTTCCTTCTTTAGACTGTTGGTTCCTTGTATATTTTTCTTTATTTAACTTTGCATAGCCTTCATTTCTTCATTTATTTTACAGCCATACTCAGTCATTTCTTGAGCAACCTGATTATTAGTGTTTTGAACTCTGCATCTGATAGGTTGGCCATTTCCTTGTCACTTAGTTCTTTTCCTGGAATTTTGATCTGTTCTTTCATTTGGGCTTCTTTGTCTCAGTGCACCTGTTACATCATAAGGGGCAGAACCTTAGGTATTTGCCATGGTAGGGCAAACCATTTCACTGTGTTGTGGTGCGTTCTGGATGAATATTTATTCTTTAATTTCTTGGTTTTTGGACTTCCATACAATCTGATTTCCTGGCAGTTCTATTGTCTTTTATTTTTAAATTGGTCATTATCCTCCTTTTGGTTGTGTGAATAAGTGAAGCACATCTATCTATACCTCCATCTTGGCTGGACCTGACAAACTCTTTTCTATTTCATGTTTCTATGAGTTTCACAGTTTTTTTCAATTTTTTACATATATGTGATACTGTGCGGTATTTGTCTTTTCTCTGTCTGGCTTATCTCACTTAGCTCTGCAGGTCTATCCATAGTTGTCTCAAAGGGTGGAATTTCCTTTGCTATTAGGCTGAGTAATTGTCATGTATGTATGTATCACATTTTCTTTATCCATTCATCTGTCTACAACATTATGTTTCCATGTCTTGGCTATTGTGACAAGACATGAAAACAAGACTTGGCTATCTCTACTCCCATATTTTTGGCTAGTGCAGCAATGAATATGGGAGTAGAGATACCTCTTTAAGATAATGATTTTGTTTCCTTTGGCTATATACCCAGAAGTGGGATTGCTGGACCATATAGTAGTTGTTCAATTTTTAGTTTCTTGAGAAACTTCCACACTTTTTTCCTGTAGTGGGTATACCAGCTTACATTCCCATCAATAGGTTTTAAGGATTCCCTTTCCTCCAAACACTTTCAGCACTTTTTTTATCTCATCTTTTTTATAATAGACATCCTAACAGGTATGAGGTGATATCTTATGACTTGATGTGCATTTCTCTGATGATTAGTGATGGTGAGCACTTTTCATGTACATGTGCCCATTTGTTTGTCCTCTTTGGAGAATGTCTTTTCAGCCTCTTTGTCCATTTTTTAATTGGACGTTTGGACTTTTTTATGTTGAGTTCCTTATATATTATGGATATTAACCCATCATGTATGTGGCATGCAAATATTTTTCTCCCATTCCATAGGTTGCCTTTCATTTTGTTGATGGTTTCCCTTGCTGTGCAGAAGTGTTGTAGATGTATGTAGTCCCACTTGTTTATTTTTGCCTTTGGTGACTTTACTTATGGTGTCAAATAAAAAAAATTTATTATCAAGATCACTCTCCAGAAGGTTATTCCCTTTATTTTCTTCTAGAAGTTTTTTAATTTCAGATCTTATGTTCCACTCTTCAATCCATTTTGAGTTGATGTTTGTGTATGGTGAAAGAAAGTAGTTCAATTTCCTTCTTTTGCATGTGGCTTTCCAGTTTTACCAACTCCATTTATTAAAGATACTACTCTTTCTCCATTGTATAATCATTGCTTCTTTGTCATAAATTAATTGGCTTTGTAGGCATGGGTTTATTGCTGGGCTCTCTGTTCTGTTCCATTGATCTATACTGTTTTTTGCCAATACTGTTTAAATTGCTATGCATTTATAATATTATTTGAAATCTGGAAGTGTGATGTCTCCAGTTTTCTTCTTGTTTTTCAGGTTTGCTTTGGCTATTCAGGTTTTTGTTTTTGGTATGGTTTCATATAAATGTTAGGATTATTTATTGTATTTTTATAAAATGTATCATTGGAGAGGTACTACATTAAATCTCTAGATTACTTTGGGCAGTATAAACATTTTAGCAGTATTAATTTTTCAAATCTGTAAACATAAAATATTTTAAAATTTATTCATGTCTTCAATTTCTTTCAACAATGTTTACAGTTTTCAGTATACATATCTTTCACTTCCTTGGTTAAGTTTATTTCTGTTCTTTTTGATGCTACTGTAAATGGGACATTTTTCTTAATTTTCCATAGTTAGTTTCTGATAGTTAGTACGTATAAAGAAATAAATGATTTTTATATATTGTTTTTTTATCCTGAAACTGAACTGAATCATTTATTTCATTCTAACAACTTTTTGCTGTATAAGCTCTTTCGGTACAGGTTTGTCATTTGTTCCTTTTTCTACATCTTAAAGAAACATGGCAGGGGTCAGCCAAACTACAACACACTGCCCAAATTTGGCCTAACACCTGTATTTGTCAATAAGTTTTATTGTCACACAGCATGCCAGTCATTATGCATTGCTCCTGGCTACCTTTGTGATACAACGTACACTGATGAGTCACTGTGAAAGAGATTGCATGTCTTGGGAAACCAAAGTAGTTAATCTCTGGCTCTTTGTAGAAAAAGTTTGCTGACTCTTGGTATAAAGTTTCACAGATAGTGGGTCTCTAATAAATGCTTGATGAAAATTGCACAAAAATGTACTTTAGCTGATACCGCCCAAAAGTACAGCCCTAATTTGAAGATTTTAATGACTCAATAATTTTATCACTGCAATGTCAAACCTTGTTGGATTGATGTCTTCCCCTTTTGGGAGTTTTGTTTGATTTTTGCATAGCAGTCTGTTACTAAGTATTGGAGATGAAATGACAATAAAATAGAGGACATAATCATTTTTTCCATGCTGGTTTATATTGGCATGAAGTTACCTCTTTCTCCATAATTAAAAGTTTTCAGGGGAAAAGTTTTATATGCCATTTTACATAGGTGCATCAAAAACATTTTACTGGTTGCTGTCAAAACAACCAAAAAATATGCTTTGAAGAAATGCTTGTGCTGACAGGAAATATTTCCAGATGAAAATCTTGGTTATGATCATTTTGGTTACAGAAAGCATTTTATTTGTGCCTGATACAAACTTTAAAGTTTCTAAAAATGCTTCTGGCTCAAAATTTTTTCTTTGGAAGAGATGAAAACAAATATTCATGTAATATTTCAAATACCTACAGGTGGCTAGGGTTTATCTCTTAAAACTTGGCTTTATAGGTATAACTCTTAAGATATGTTTTTTAAGAAATTCATAGTTCCTAAATAATGTATCACTTAGGCTACAGAAAATTCCAATGAGATGAATTTTTGTGGTTGAAGGACAGTTTGCCATAAGAATTTTCAATTGCAGATTGCAAACTATAGTGTATATGCAACTATAGTATAATAAAAATTGTATAGATTTTGAGGACATTACAGAGTCACGTCAGACCCTATCATTTATTAGTATTTTATTGTTCTTACCACTGACTGACTTGTCCAAGTTATAGCTTCTTACAACCTCAATAAGATGTAAAATGCTGAGATAATAATTATTTCATGCTTTTGTTGAGATAACATTAATAAAATGGCTCACAGGTCTTGATCATTAAAGAGCAGAGGTGTCCAACTCATTTTCATGGGGGGCCTGCAGCCTTGTGGTTGCCTAAGGAGAAGTTACATTTATCCAGTCCTAAAATTATATTCGGCCCTTTGAAGGCAGCAGCAAAGCTGAGGTGGCCCCTGGTGAAAGTGAATTTGACACTCCTGTTATAGAGAGACCTTATATATCGATAGATGAAGGAACTGAGGTATAGTGTAGTGATCTAACAAGCATTTTCAGACATTATTCCATGAAGGCCCACGCAGCCAAACTGTCATTTCCCTTTCTATTCACAGATCTCAAGGTTTCAAAACGTATGAAAACTTTGTCAGAGGGGAGGGGTGTTGGGAGCCTGGGTGAAAAAGGTGAAAGGATTAAGCAAAAAAAAAACCCCAAACCAAAAAACAAAACAACCAAAAAGTTTTAGAGACACAGACTTACAGTATGCTCATTACCAGAGGAAAAGGAGGGTGAGTAGATTTTGAAGAGGGAATGGGGGGGCTGGTAAATGATGATGGAAGGAGACTCGGCTTGGGGTGGTGAACGCACATACAATATACAGAGGCTGTGTTATAGAATTGTACACCTAGAACCTACATAATTTTATTAACCAATGTCACCCCAATAAGTTCAATTAAAAAGGAAAGTATGAAAGCTTTGACTATCGTCTGTTGCTACCGTTATCATTGGGACTGTCATTTTATGGGTAATTATTTAATAGTCATAAGAACTAGGGCCTAGCAAATTATGTTCTAATGATAGCTGGGCACAGAAAAATGAAGAGCCTTCACCAATATTCTCTCCTAAATTTACCCTGCCTATCTTCGAAAGGTGCAAACTTCCAAGCTAAACCTTGAATACCTGTAACTTCAAGGAAAAAGAACATCTCTTTTATTCACAAGCCCTTGAGTTAGAGAGGTTCTGCGCCCCCATTTTTCCTCTGTATCTTGCATACTCTTCATTGGTTTCAATTAAGCTGGCTGGATAAAGCCCTTTGTTTGGTTCTTAATCATTCCATTTGAAAATGGTAAATTTGCTGGCCAAGCAGGTTTTCTAGAGTTCTGCCTTGACACCACAACTAATTGGATATTTTAAATTTAAAATGAGAAATCATTAGAATTGCAATAAGGTAAAATTAGGAGTAGATTATACCAATGCAAGTAGCTGACTGTGTCATGCTTCTGGGAAAGACTTGAACAAATTAAGATGTAAACCTTGACACTAAATGGAAAGTTTAGATTTCAGCACTGTGTTTCAGAAATCTTATAGCATTAAAAAATAATAGGTTGTTGGAAAGACTGTTTGTGAAATGAGAGACTCTTCACATATCTCAGTCAGGGGTCAAACATGCCAGGGTTTCTAGATAGTAAATTAACCATGTTTGGCTAGGTATGGGAAATGAATTAGAAATCTCTGTTGAGTTCAACTGAGTAATTTTAATAGAAACACATAAATTTCACAGAGGTGAAAGTTAAATTATCTTTCCTTCTTAATCAATGTAGACAGCCAATTGGAAGCATGGGGACCTTGAAGTTTCTCTTTCTTGTTTCTCAACAGTATTTCAGTGCCTGAATTGTGTGGGTAAATAACTTTGCGTCTTCAAATGACAAAAATCCCCTTGCAAAAGCAATCATTTTTTTGGCAAGGTAATAAAGTGTTTTTTAATTTAAATATTTTCAGGTAGGTGTGCTTCTTCAACGAGCATAATTTATGCAACTCTTCTTCAAAGAGTATAGTTTATGCAATTTTATTATATATAATGTATATGTCATTGATATCTACATATATATCTATATATATCTATATCTCACATATTCCTTATTCATTCATCCTGCAATCAACACTTAGGCTGTTAACATTTCTTGGCTATTGTAAACAATGGCTATTGTAAGCAATGGACATAGGGGTATATATATCTTTTGAAATTATTATTTTCATATTCTTCAGATAAATAGTGGAAGTGGAATTGCTGGATTGTATAACTTAATTTTTTTAGGAACCTCTATACTGTTTTCCACAGTGGCCATACTAACTCACATTCCTACCAATACTTGAAAATGGGTCCCCTTTTCTCCACATTCCATCCAATGCTTGACATTTGTTTTCTTTTTGATAATAGTCATTTTAATGTGTGAGATGATCTCTTACCAGGATTTTGATTAGCATTTTCCTATTAGTCATAGTGAACATCTTATTCATATGTCTATTGACCATTTGTATGTCTTCAAGAAAAATGTCTATTTAGATAACCAATGTTTAGATCAAGTTGGTTTTTTGCTATTGTTATTGAGTTGCATATGTTCTTTAAACATTGTGGATGCAACTATATTAATTTAAAATGGTTTGTGGGGAGGGGGAAACTCCACAAGTGAAGTCACGATATGTAGGGAAAAGATTTATGCAAACTATGTTATCATTTTGGTTTTGAAATGAGGTAAGATGATTCTTCTTGATGCTGGCTTCTTTTATGTGAGGGTGTGCTTCTGAGCAGCTTACAGGTTATATGCATGAAGGGCATTCATTCTCATTAAAAGACCTCAATACGTAAGAGCTTCTGACAGTTGTTCTCTTCTATTGAGTCATCATGAAGCTAGGCAGAGTGGAGAGGTTTCAGTTAGGAACCATTTGGAAACCTGGATGCACCATATTTCACCAAATCTAAGACATCATCAATTATACGGTGTTCCATTTTTTAATTTATCATGAGGAAGGACAAATGGTGAAAGAGACTATGACACCATTCTAAGACATTCTCACATCCCAAATTCAGACATGTAAAAATATATATTTTTAAAAATCAGTTTATAATCAATGAAACCCTCTAGTTCAAAGACATCCTGATAGTTCTGCAGGGAGGAATGTTGACCAGCAAGTTCTTCTACAACTCCAGAATAAAAATCCTTACCTAGGTAGAAATGGTCCTAATAGGTGTAGGATCCCAGTTCTTTGCCCAGACTTCCCCAGCCCTGCACAGGCCAGTCTGTGGCTTCTCTGGGCTCTTCTGGGCCATCCTGCCCTCCATCCACCCTAGTCCAGCCTTCCTGGGCTCCCAGGCTCATTCCTGACTTGGTCTTGTACTTTGTCTTTTCCATCTGAAGCTCTGTTTAGTGACGGCTTCTCCCAGAGCGACTCTTCATCTCATTTAGATTTTTTAGCAATATCCCATCCTCTGATCCTCCTATGTAAAATATCCTTTTCTCCTCTAACAGTTCTGGTTTTATAGTCGGCTTTACTTTTCTACACGACACTCTAACACTTATCCTCTCTAAAATACTCACACATTTGTCCTCTTGTGTATCTTCTATTTCCTCCACTAATATATGTACTTCATTAGGACAGAAACATATCTTTTCTCAATGTTAAAAGAATGCCTCTCATGTAACAGACAGGACATAAATATATTGAAATAAATGACAGAGTCATCTAAAAGTAGAGAGTTAAGATTTTAAACCCAGTCCTGAGGTTCCGATCAGCATAAATGGAAAATGAATTTTGAATATGAAATTGGGCAATGCTATTTGAATTACCCTTCTACAGAGCCCCTACAAGATTTGTCTTGACTTTTTTCCAGGTTAGGGACAATGAGAAATTGGAAAGGCAAATCTAGAGTTGTACCGGTTGAGCAGCCCAATGAAAGTGCTAAGTTACACATAGAGCTTTCCTCTTCTCCCTTATGGGACTCCTCTGGCATTTTGGGATAACCAGGTCACTACAGATCAAGACAGGAGAGATGACGATAATGTGATAACTTATAGTGCGGTGGAATGACAGGGACCATTTGTGGATCAGAGAAAGGTTATGAATAAAGCAACAAGAAGGCCCTAAATGGGACCAAGACCATCAACCATCATGAAAGCAACCATTTCCTATGTGTTTACAGGTACTGGGTATTGCAGGGGCTACAGGAGGACTTGGGTAGGCAACACTGAAGAGAATCAGTGTTTTAGGCTTCCTCTGTTGTGTTAGGACACACATAGTCACTTTACTATGTAGTCTCTGAGGTTAAAATAAAATGTGTACCCTTCATCCCAATACAGCAAAAATGGCCATAATGAGGCATTTTATGACTAGATTTTATTATACATATGCTTCATCAAAAATGAATTATTTCAGCATGTAGAAAACACCATGAGTTGCCATGTGGTAACAAAAAATGCCAGCACCTCTTTTATGGGGAAGAAGAGTGGGTGCCAGGACCTACTCCATATTGCCTCGGTAACTCGCAGTGCCTGGCTCACCTGCTCACCAGCTACAGAGCAAGCCAGATTGCGAGTATGTACATTCTGTTTCTGTGGTCACAGATATTGGATCTGTGATAGGTGCTTGAAGTAAAGATAGTCAGTAAAAGCTTCCCTGAGATGTGTTAGGTGACTACAAAGAGAGAAGGGGATCACAAGCTATGACTGTCACCAGGCATCTGTGGTGACAGATGGGGAGCCTTTGCTAGAATGAAGTCTCTATACACAGGGAATGGCCAACAGAGAGGAAGAGCCCAAATGACATTGCTTGAGGCATAGAATCTTCCTTCTGTAGAGCCAGCTCCATCTATCCATGAAATCCCGAGATACAGAAGCCAATACATTTCCTTTTTGATTAAGCTTACTTGGATGGGCTTGCTGTTATTTAAAACTGAGCCTGTGTAGTACTGTGCTCTACTCATCAAAACAAGTTAGCATAGCTGAAATAGCGTTTTGTTTTTTTTTTTTGTAAAAAAGGTCATTCTTTATCTTTTTATACTGATCAGAGAGACTAGATCCTAAAATGTTTATCTTGTTTTCGTCAGTAAAGTATCTGAGTATCAGTCCTTAGGGAAAATGGCTTGCAAACTTCTGGGGAGAAATCAGGGTGTAATAAAGCCAGATGAACTCATGAGACTCGGGTGGGCATTTCCATTCTTCAATTAAGTATCGGTAATTATAAGTCCATCAATACAGTTGATTTTACCTGTTACCATGAGACATCAGCTCTTTGTGATTTCATTAGAATGTAGGTCAATGGGGCAACTCTATTGAACTTTCTTTAAGGTTTCTGTTTGGGTCCTTAATGAAATGACACCATTCTACAATAAGGGCTAACTAAAATGTTTGTGATTAAATCTGTTTGAATAGAGAACTCAAAAATCTTGCAGGAAACTCTGCCTGTGAGTACCAAGTTTACTTCAGAGCTCTAGTGTATTATTTAGGACCCATTCTAGGAGGGGAAAATGGAATTATTTGAAAGGATTTGTTGGATTTCAACTGTATTATCAAATAGAGAGACATTTTCTGAGGTTGGCTTTAGAAACAGCTAAGCTTTCCAAAATGAGTACTTCAAAGAGATTTGAGAAGATTTGGCGAAGATATTGATGTGACTACAGAACACGCTAGACTATGTGGTTGACAGACTATTTATTCAATAGGCTTCCATAATACTCTCAGGCCTTGGTAATTTAGAATTGTCTTCAAAAAGCATGTGAATGACACAGTCTTTACTTGTATTGGTTTTATATTTAAAGGCTTACCTTCTGTACACCACACATGCTTTTGCTAGTTTTACTCTCTCCATAGTATACTAACTATTGTGTTTCTAAACTGCCCACTATCCTGAATTCGAGAAGTTACAATTCTCCAGCCCATGTGGGAAACTTGCCAAATTATACTAGCTTTAGATGAATGGGATCCCTCTTTTCTTTGACAACATTTGATGGTGGCAAGTTCTAAGCGCCATGTGTCACATAAAGTGGATGGCAATAGGGTGGTATCCAGATACAGAAGCATGAATATGAATAATGGAACTGAAGAATCTATAATAAGTTACTGCAGGTGGTGACTCCGGAGGGAGACAGTTCTGTGTAAAAACAGCACCAATTAATGACAGATGAAAAAAAAAAGTAGAGAAAAATTCCTTTGGCACATCTAACAACCGAAGTCACCCAGGCTATAAAAATCTTGAGTATTTTAATATGCATTGTGAATTTTAATTTTTTCTAATACCCTTCGAATGCTTTAAACTAACGTTTTCAGAATAAAAAATTTGCATGCCATGTATAATAGTCTTCCATACTTTGAAGCAGTGATTTTCAACCTTTTTCATCTCATGGCACACAGAAGCTAATGACTAAAATTCTGCAAGCACACCAAATATATATATTTTGCCAGTCTGACAAAAAAATAAGCATGACTTTAATTTATTTACACCAAATGGCTATGGTTGTGTTGGCTGTTGTCATTTTTTTATTTGACAATCTAAGGGAAAGAGGTCAGTGCCCCTGACTAAATAGTCAGGCATGGCAGGTTTTGAAATGTCTTGGGGCACACTGGAATAAAATACTTGTCCAGGAGGGAAAATCAGGATGATGCAGGTCTAGTCAGATTCTGCAACACTGTATACCAGAGACTGCTTCTATCATCCCATTACTCTGATATTCTGAGATAATATTTTTACTCTTTCCAATGCACATAGAACTCTCTGAAAGAAGTGGCATTTATCAAAGCTCATTAGACTAGTCAGTGATTTTACTAGGAAGTTTCCATTTGAGTGTTTCTGTTTTACCCTTATTTAACAGGGTGAGGTCACACAGCCTCAAACTGAGTGTCATTCTGCATATCATCCCTCTGATCTCAGTCTGACCCCAGACCTCATTGTCTAGTGATGGTTTCCCTGAAGTCATTGTGAGCCATGATTTGCTGCAGGGTCCGTTGATCCCTCTGACAGTTCAAGCCTCCCAAACTACCAGATTCAAAACACAAGGCAAATATTTGGGAGTAATCACGAGTCCTCCCTTTGCTCTTCAACACATTCAGTAAGATGTATCTTTTCTGGAATTCCTGAAGAATATTGTGATCCTTAATGAGAAGTATTCTTAAGGAGATCCCGTAGAAATGTTACCTATCGCTTCACAGGGAAACCTTCCACGATTGTGCTTCTGTGCCTTCTTCCTCTCTCCAGTTTCATTCACATTGTTAACACCCACTAACATCTCCGCGCCTCCGAGTGGCCAGCCTCCTGGCCACCGTGGCTGTCCTTATCTTCTCCCTCCCACTCTGGTCCTTTCCCCAGCCATACTCAAGTGAGTACCAGACACCTGACCAATGAAACACCTGCACTTTTTCCTTTTATCATTAAGCAACATTTAATCGACTAATTTTACAACTATTTGACAAGCTATTACAAAAAATTGTTGCATCTTCCCTGAAGTAAATTGCTTTTGCAAGTAAAAAATTTCACTGAGCAAGGTGTTAAATGTATTATCACATAGCATACTCTAAGTGTGAAATTTGTTTCATCTCTTTTCTGATGACACCATCCTGCCAAAAATGCTGGCAGACATTTATTTTTTGAGGGACTTCCACCTTTCCCAGAGGGAATTCCTATTTTAGCTAGTACCTCGGCTTTATGCAATTGACCTTTCAATAACACCTATCATGGGGGATTTTTTTGTCTCCCCAAATTGTGAGCTTATTTGCAAAGGGTGTGCACAGAGTTTTTCTTGTTTTAGGAGTTTCGTAGATTGTTGCTTATACTTTATATTTGAGAGAACACAGAGTCCTATGAATTTTTCGATATTTAAAATATTTTTCTTTGATGATTTGTAACTGATTAGAAAAATATGTTCAGTTGTTTTTGCCTTCTATAGTAAGTAGGTTTATGAGTCTGTTACCTGATGCATGTGTACAGGATGGGGCAAAAGTAGGTTTACATTCGTTCATATGGAAAACAACACAATAATCATAAATAATATGAGACGAATAAACTCTGTGTTTTGTGTGTTCACAACTGTAAACCTACTTTAACTACACACTGTATTGGTATACTGGCTCTTTTTTAAGGTTAGAATTTCAAATCTATCACATACCTCTTGAACTTATAGGATATCTTTCATATAATCAGTGATGTATATACATAGTAAGAGTATTTTTAATACCACCTTTACTCTGGAAAGCTGAAGCGAAATAAAAGGAGTCAGAATACATGGCAAGGGGTCAATTTTACGGTGTTTTTTAAGTGCCCCTGAACCGAGTAACACTGGGTCACAGGCCACCAAAAAAGTGCTGTGAGTTGACGAGTTAGGAAACTAATGACAACATGGCATGTGTCTGCTTGTGGGGGAAATAAAAGTTGCTTACTACAGTCACCTATTTTTCTTAAAAAAAATTCTATCCTCACCTGAGGATACATTCACTGGTTTTATAGAGAAAGAAATGGGGAGAGACAGGGAGAGAGAGAAACATTAATCAGTTGCCTCCCTTATGCCCCCCAGCTGGGGGTCAAACCCATAACCTAGGTATGTATCCTGACTAGAGATGGAACCTGCAACCTTTTGCTGTATGGATGCTGCTGCAACCAACTAAGCCACTTGGCCAGGGCAGTCGCCTTTGTTGTATCTTCCTGCTTTATAAGAGTATTCTGAATGTGGCAGGGGACACAGTGGAGGTGGGGCTGGTTAACTCGAGAAATGGGAATGAAATGGGTGGTGGGGATTCACTGCGCAGTGATCTCTCGCATGAAATTCTGCTTTAAAGACAGGCTTTCAAAAATACACACCTACATACTATTTTAAATAATAATTATAACTGTCATAAGCAAAGATTAATGATGAACTAACTCAACCACTCATATATAGGCAATTTGGGGGGTTGTTACATAACACAAGCTAAAATGGTCAGTGTTGTGTTTTTAAAATTTTTTTAATTTAAATTTTTTTATTGTTGCTTGAATGCAGTTGTCTCCATTTTCCTGTCACCACTTTCCCCTGCCCTACGCATCACCAATTCCCACTCTCAATCCTGCCACCCTTTGGCTTTGTCCCTGGGTCCTTTATACTTATTCCTTGACAGCCCTTTCCCTTCTATCCCCGTTACCCCCTCGCTCCCTTCTGGTTACTCGGTTTGTTAATTATTTTGATGTCTGTGGTTATATTTTGCTTGCTTGTTCATTTTGTTGGTCAGGTTCCACTTATAGGTGAGATCATGTGGTATTTGTCTTTCACCAACTGGCTTACTTCACTTAGCATAATGCTCTCTAGTTCCATCTATGCTGTCTCAAGGGGTAGGAGCTCCTTCTTTCTTTCTGCTGCATAGTATCGCATTGTGTAAATGTACCACAGTTTTTTGATCTGCTCATTTACTGACAGGCATCTAGGGGTGAAGATTGGGGTGCATAGGTTCTTTTAAATTAGTGTTTCAGGATTCTTAGAGTATGATCCCAGCAGTGGAATTTCTGGGTCAAAGGCAATTCCATGTTTAGTTTTCTGAGGAAATTCCATAGTGATTTCCACAGTGACTACACCAGTTTGCATTCCCACCAACAGTGTACTAGGGTTCTCCACAACTTTGCCAGCACTTACTGTTTGTTGATTTGTTTATGATGGCCATTCTGACCCGTGTGAAGTGGTATCTCATTGTGGTTTTAGTTTGCATCTCTCTGATGGCTAGTGATGCTAAGCATCCTTTCATGTAACTCTGGGCCCTCTGTATGTCCTCCTTGGAGATGCGTCTGTCTGTTCAAGTCCTTTACCCATTTTTTAATTGAATTGTTTGTCTTCCTGGAGTGGAGTTATGTGAGTTCTTTACATATTTTGGAGATCAAACCCTTGTCCAAGATATCATTGGGAAATATATTTTCCCACACAGTTAGTTCTCTTTTCATTTTGCTGACGTTTTCTTTAGCCAAGCAGAAGCTTTTCAGTTTTGTTTTTTAAGTACTGTTACTTTTATGATCCCACTTTCCTTTCTTGACTTTCTGTGATCAAAAAAAAAATATCTATGGCACCAAGGGAGAATGAAATCAAAAGTCCCTTATATTCTTCCAAATCACCAGCCTTAAACCAAAAATCTTGAATACATCTCTTTCACAGTGAGGGATTAATTCTAGCAATCAAAACACCCGAGCACATGTACCGAACACAAGGAAGCCCAGCATTTGTGTTATTACATTGTCAATGTGATACCTCTGTTGTCCTAGAAAACTGAAACCATCATTGGAATTATCGATGCTGGTATTTTGCTTTATTTAAGAAATTGATTGCTTTAACATTGCGGAATGAAAAAATAGACTTCTTGCAAATCAATAAAACTCTGCTCTCTCCCGTGTGCCCTGCCCACGTCCCCGTGCTCTTGATAAATGCTATTTTTTACTACTTGCCTAGCTAAGAGACTCTCCTGCTAGGTTGGAGCAGCTGTTGCTGACACACTGTTCCATCCTAAATGTGCTATTTCCTCCTCAGCAGTTCAGCAAAAGTCTGAGGACCCAATCATGCAAACATAGGGATTGATAGGGATTAACAGAGAATACTCGCCAGCAGATAATAGAAGGCTGCTGAGTCATGCCCACACTTTGAAGTAAACAAGAATTCTTCACGGGAATAGTTAGCAAAGCCAGAGAAACTGACCAGTGAATGTGGCTCCCAATATTTTGTTTCATGGAAGGAAGTCAATAGTAATTTGGAGGGCATGACGTTAATATTAAAATAAAAATAAAAGAATTCAAGACAGAAACAATGTTGCAACCAGGAGAAGTGAGTGGCAAATATCGTTTTTATTTTTAAATGTGTTTATTTATTTGTTCATTTATTTTTACACAGAAGGGGAGGAGGTGAGAAAGAGAGGGAGAGAGACATCAATGTGTGGTTGCCTCTCATGCACCCCCTACTGGGGACCTGGCTTGCAACCCAGGCATGTGCCCTGACTGGGAATCAAACCAGGAACTCTCTGCTTTGCAGGTCGGCACTCAATCCACTGAGCAACACCACCCAGGGCACAAATACTGTTTTTAAAATAAAGATTAAACTACCAGGGGCTGGCGTGTTTGGGGTAAGATTTACAGAGAATATGGAACTTGAACTTAATTACTCAGAACATCAGTTGAATGTCTATTGCATGCCGTGCACCATAGTAACTGATATGCATTATGTCATTTAATTCTCACAGGTCCAGGTGACAAATACTGTGATTGTCCTATTTGACTAAGAGGTAGACTGAGGCTGAAAGGTTAAGGACTTGCGCAGACTGGGACACAGTGAAGACAGGATTCATAATCAGTAATTTAGGTGGCAGAACGCTTTGTTTTTACCTAATATCCTAAGTGCCCTTTGTAACTGAATCTCATTGAAAAGGTAGTAGAATATGTAGATAAAAAGGGAGGGGCAATATAATTAAAGGTATGGACACAGCAGTTCATGTGATACCATCAAATATTTAGAGAGACCGAGTATTGACAGCCTGACTATCCTAAGGCCACCTCGTAAGTATTTACATAATGAAGTGATGATGATGACTACAATACATTTTTTTAATTTGATGTGTTTAGTGCTGTGTTCCACACTGTGTGTTTAAGTACCATTGATGCCTCACTTCAGCTCTGTGGTCTGGTAACCACCTGAATTGCAGCAGGTAGTGGGGGGCCCTCCAGGCCAGGTTAAGATGCTTGCCTTTCATCCTAAATGGAGAGATATTTAAGATTGTCAAATAATGCAATAATACACTGAAGCTCATCCATATATCGATGTCAATATTTTGTTGTTTGTTTTCAGTGACCATTGTTAGGCAATATTGTAAGTATGATAGTTTGGTAAGATTAGTCTGTACTAAGAATGGGAAGAATGGGTTTCTCATGCATGAGAATGAGTATGTGCATCTGCGTGTGTATTGAAGAGAGGAGCAACGTTCTCTGAGGATTTGAGAGCAGACATTTATTTGGAGACTAGAGCAATAATGCAAGAGTAGGATGATAATAGCCTGAAAAACATTAACATCAGAACTAGAAAAATAGGATAGATCACATCTGTGGAAGGAAGGATTAGAAAAAGTAAAAAATGGATCAGTTCTTGAGCCCAAGAACATAAACAAAATTTTTCTGTAGTTTTAAGCTGGGAGAAGAAAAGAGAGTTCAAATACAGTAGTTATCCCTTATTCAGAGGGGGGACCATCCGAGACCCCCAGGGAGTACCCAAAGCCATGAATAGAACTAAACCCTATACATTGCATGTCTTTTCTATACATACATACCTCTGATAAAGTTGAATTTATAAATTAGGCACAGTAGGAGATGAATAATAATGAATAATGATAAAATAGAACATGACAATAATATACTGTAATAGATGCTATGTGACTGTGACATCTGTCTCTCTCAAAATATCTTACTATGTTGTACTCCCCTATTTACTTAGAGGCTCCTTGTGGCTTCTCTTCAGCATACTCGAATTGCCAGGACTACTATGACACTTGGGGCCATTATTACGCAAAATAAAGGAGACTTGAACACAGGCCCTGAGATACCGGGACAGTTGATCTGATAACCAAGACGGCTACTAGGTGATGAATGGGCGGCTAGTGTGTGTGTCATGGATACGCTGGACAAAGGCAGGATTCATGGGACAGAGTGGGAAGGTTGAGATTTCCTCATGCTGCTCAGAATGGAGTGCAATTAAAAACCTATGAATTGTTTATTTCTGGTATTTTCTATTAATATTTTCAGAACACAGTTGGCCGTAGTTAACAAGCCATGGAAAGTGACACCATGGATAAGGAGGGACTAGTGTATATCTGTTGGAAACTGGGTGCTGTAGCAATAAAAGTCTTTCTATAGACCAACCCACCCCCCCATGTGTATTTTATCGCGTGAATTTGGGTGCTAGCCTTTAGAGAATTTCTCTGGCCCAGGACCTGATGAAGGACATGTCTAAACTTTGGCTTTAAGAAAGGACTGTTTATTTGAAGCATGTGCCTAGTCTGAACAAAATCAGTGGATGAGGTGCAAGTGGCGGGGGTGGGGGGCGGGTCCTGTTTTTCTTTCTGGCTTCTCAGGATGCATTGTCACAACTCAGAGCAGCTGGCAGTGAGGAATGGAGCAGCACAGAGACTAATATGGTAAACTTATTGTAAGGAGCTGCATTCTCTCCAATCAGACTTGCTGATGTGGGCAGGAAATAAATTTAACTGCCTGTGCAAATAGATGCAAAGCTGAATTCTCTGATACAGTTTATTTTCCACCAGGTAATCAAGATTCATAAAACTCTGATTTAAGATCAGGGCACCTAGGGAGTCAATGTCCTTGAGGAAAACAAAATCTTTTAATGAGAACTGTATTTCAATGGTGCTAATCTCACGAGATCTGATAAATGGACGCGGTGGAGACGAATTTGATTTGGCTTCATTGTCCTTTCTGCCATACATTTCATTCAACATCAGCTAATCAAATGCAGAACATCTCCACTATTTTCTTCTAACCAAGAAAACACCTCCAGTGCCCTTAATCAAAAGAATAGGAGATGAAGTTGATAGCACATTATTTTCTAAAGCTATCAATGTCTTCAAAATTATTCTAAGTTCTTAAATCTTCTCTTCATGGCCCCAAATCAAATTAACACCTCTTTTCTCCAGTTTCCCTAGAACCTTATTAACTTCAACACAAAGGGTGATGACATCATTGAAAATGTGTCCTCTCCTACTGTTCTCAGTCCCCATGCACTACCATCAATAACTTTCCAAAGAACGACCCATTAAGGAAAAGGAGACTTTGGGCAGCTAAATGAGGGCTGGTAGAGAGAGGGCTGAATATAGCTTTTAAAACTTGCTTGTTAATAAACGAGACACACTTTCAGTGGCTCTAATGTAGCTCTTAACGAAACCCTGAATGCATGTCTGGACTAAGGATCACTCAGAACATCTAGGTGAAGCATTTTGAATTGAAAGCCAAGATTGATGATGGATTCAGCTGAAGACAAATTTGCATTTTTGAAATTTGAGATAATGAATGGCATGCTTCATACTCTTCCATTCTCTGTGGAAAAAATAATCTGTGTAAAAGACAGTCTGCCCTCTTAGACTTCATGGGAGTCTGACCCCAGGTGCTTTGAGGAATCTTCTGCTTGTAACATGGAGACCGTTGGTGACGGTGTCTTTCTTTGATCAGACAAAGGTAAGACAGTAGTGGAAGGGACCTTCTTGCGAGGTTGAAGAGGTAGTTGTCATTTGATGGCATGTAGAGAAATGTAGAAGTGACTCACGAAAGGTAACATTTATTGTTTAAAAGATTTGGTTATGAGAACTATAATTTCTAAAGCTTTAGTATACAAGGAGTTAATATGAGACAGTGATGTTTGTCAATATGTTTAGTAAGGATTTTATCATCTCCTGTTAGAAGACATTCACAAGGGGATGTATTGTCATTATACTTGGAATAAATTAAGAATTCATTCCATGACCTGCAAAGCCCCACTTGAGTGATACTCAGCTAATGCATAAGTACCACCCACTCTAATTAAATTGGTTGCAAATGCAGCCTCGGGGTTGATAGATTTAAAATTTCCCCAGGTGATTCAGGTATGCAAAAAAAGGATTAAGCAACACTGTCCTCCATAATAGAACTCTTGATCCTCTCTGATTTCAAAGTCCCCAATCCCTCAATATTCCACTCATCACTAGTCCACTCAATATTAGATTAGATCAAACTCACTTCCACCTTCAGATGTTGTATGTGCTGATTTTGCTCGAAATGTTCTGATATTGACCACTCCTTCCATTGACACCTTTCAGCCACAGTAGAGAACATGGTTGCCCCTTGAAATATACAGAGGCCCTTTGTCATTTATAGCTAATCTAAGAAATTTCCAATCTCTATTAATTGTTATCATTTCAAGCCCTCTTTTGTTTGCTTTATGGCATTAGTCACTATTGGAGATCGTCATCAAGTCATCCCTTTTCTTGTTTTTGGCTAATTGCCCTCACTACAAATAGGGAACATTGTCCCCAGCAAACTGGCATATCCTTTGTGCCTAAAACCATGCCTGGCAATTAGTAATATTTACTTTTATGGGGTTTTTAAAAATATTTCATCATTTTAAAATAACTTGCTAATTGAAGTATATTTGATATACAGTTATAATTGTCTATAATCCTATATAATATAATTGTATTAGTTTGAGGTATACAACATAGTGACTTGATGTTTTTATATCTTATAATGTGATCATCCCACTAATTCTAGTACTCATCTGTCATCATGCAAATTTATCACAGTGTCATTAACTATATTTCCCTTCACCTTTTTCATCCATTGTACAACCGTGTCTCTCCTGGGAACCATCCCTCTGGTCTCTGTTTTTATGAGTCTGCATGCATGTTTCTCAATGCCCTAATAGCTCCCCACTTTCCGTGGATGGGGCAGTCTTGCCTGTGGTACCACAGCATTTGCTGGGTCCACATGTTCTCCAAGAGGGACAGTATCACGACAGCACACAGTATCTCCTCATTGTGTCCACAGCTTTCTCTGGCATGGTAGCCCAGCAGGCAGATACCATAGTGTTTTGTGAGCTCCTCTACACTCTCTCTAGGAGGGGGCGTCCCTTTTTCTTGCAGCCCGGTGGGTTTGCAAAGCAGCATCCCAGTTATACACTGGATCAATTTCTGGGTGGAGGTGCCCCTTGTATGCATGCTGTGGTGCCCTCTTGCCTGCTGGATCCAGGGGGCGTGGCTGGGGATGTGCTACATCACCCTGTAGGTTGGCCAGAGAACCTGAAGGGAGCTCCCGCCCATCCCCATTCAGGGAAAAGGGAAATAAATGCCACTTACCAAGTCTTTCTGGTCCTGGGTGGTTCCATCAGCTCCTGGAAAGCTCTCCTGGTTCCCTGGTTTTCTCTGTGCAGTCTCTTTCTCCTATTTGTTGTGCAGAGCTGTTCATTTGGCTCACAGTTGCCTCTCACTAGGAATTGCTCTACATATCAGTGTATGTTCTATGGGTGCTTGGGAGAGTGTGAGCTCAGTGCCCACCTATGCTGCCATCTTGGACCTGCCCCTTACTCCTATGTGTTGAATCAATATTTGTTGAATGACTGTACGAATGAATGAATGATTGAAATGTCAACTGGAAAAGACAATGCATTGGAAAACCTTTCTTGACCATGAATTATTGGTCACTAAATCCCATTGCCTGCCGTATATTATAAAATACATTTAATTTCCTTTTTGACAGCAGTTTTCTTCTCTAGGACTTAAAAAAAAAACTTCCTTAAGCAACAACTGAGACAGACTTTGGATCAAAGAAAATGTGGCACATGTGCCAATGACCAAAACAATTTCTATCAGAAAATTCAATCAAGGCTTCTTTAATCAGGGCATAAATCTTTTAGACACACATCACAGACTATCTATTACACATCAGATCATAACTGCTGGGTTTTTTTGGTCTTTTCCCCCATTCATTTTGCAATTATAACCTCTCAGTGGTAAAGGAATAGCACTGAAGTAGCAGGAAGAAAACAATAACCCTGAAAAAGCAGTTTTAAACATGATGAACTTGGGACTTCTAGTTTATCTCAGTCTGCAATGTCAACTCTCAAGGGACTGAAGGAAATGGAATCAGGCGATGTCGATCAATAATCTGAAATACTGTTGTAAAGGGTGTAGTATAAAATAAACATTAAGAGCCACAGATGGTGTTTACTTCTCCTTCTTCTACCAGCAACACCCTCATTTCTCTCATGCCTATAGAGCTTTTAAATGATGGTGAGATCTCTCTTCCTGTTTGCATTCCGTGTTTTTCCCCAGCCCAGGGGGAACATATAATGAGAAGAGGCTGACTTTATCCCAATCAATCTTTTTAGCAATTTCATAGACTTGTCGGAAAGAGCAGCCATTTGGCAATAGGCACATTCAAAACCTGTTAAAAGGAAACTAATTGGATAGTATTTTTTAGTACCAATGAGTAAAATCCTGTGAATTCTTGGAGACTTTCATGGACATATTTGCTTAGTTCACTTAGGTTAAGTTTTAAAAGTAGACAAGTTCAGGCTGGGTTATTTTTCTGAAACTTGAAGAGTTGAGGACACACAGCCGTGAAAGTCATGGAAGTACAAGTAGAAGACATAAGGAAGAGGTGCACGTTCCATCGGCCACTGGTAAATTGGCTTGAAAGATCTCTTAATGGTCCTCAACAATGATGTACAAAGCTTTCCTCAATTTTGCTTAACTAAGGAATTGATGGCCACAGATATAATTGGTCCAGCTCAGAAAGCAAGGATTGAGTTTTGGATAGAATTCCAAAGCCACAGCAAATGTTCTTTACAGTAGCATCTTACATAACAAGAACAGTTCTAAAAGTATTTTTCTCTCAAATGTTAAAAATATAGAGACATGTTTATAAAATTAATTTTACAAAATGAAATTCTCATGTACTCAGTTCTGTAAATACTTTGAAGGTTTTTTAGTATTTTACTTTTCATGATTTTTCTCAACCATTCAGCAACCCACATACCCATAATTCAAATTTAACAAATGATACATCTTTCTATTTTCTTCAAAGGGTTCTCTTCTTTTTCAAACAAATGTAAAGTTATGGATACCATTCAAACATCATCAACAATTCTCCCCTGCTTCTCAAAGTTAACCATTATTTGGAAGTTAGAGGATATCATTCCCATAATTTCTATCAATCTGTCTTCTGGGACTCTTCATTTCTGTTCCATGTTTTTTATGTGTTTGTCTCTGTGGGCAGAAGCTTGGGGTAAATTTACTTATGAGCCATGTGGGTTTGAGGAAGTCACTTAACCTCTTTCTGTAGATCAGCTTCCTCATTTGTAAAATGTTGACAACGATAGTGCCAACCCTACAGGGTTATTAGAAGATTTAATCACTTATGAAATACTCAGAAAAGAACCTGGTAAAAAGTAAGCATTTACAAGCATTGGTGAGTTACATTACTAAATAATATATTTTAGTTCATTATGTCTTTGTCTCCAAATTAGAGTTTATCCATCTATTGTGGTGTTCTTTATACTTTCAGTAGTTTCATCATTATGAATATTTCTAATTGGTTCTTTTTCACATTCTACTATTTTTCATTTATTTCTGCCTCTGTCTTTTACAAATTCTTATCCTTTTAACATAGATGTTGTCCTTTTATTTAGTTGTTTTCTAGACTTGGACAGAAGGTTCTATGAAATTTATTTCATCTGGAATAAATTCCTCTTGTTTGTGTGTTAGTTATCATTTTTATCAACTCTTTTATTTTACTTCTTACTTATTAATTTTTTGCTTGGGTCTTTCCTCCACTTCTCTCCAAGTCATTGACCTGCCCACAAATGTATGCTTTAACAGTGACAAGTCTCCTTTCTAGGTTTTGCTTCACACACAGGCACAGATTTTGTAACATACCTTTTTAAAAGGTTCTTATTATAGTATCGTTGGCACACAATATTATATTATTGTAGGCGTATAGCATAGTGATTCAACACTTGTGTATTTTACAATATTGATACCATACTAAGTCTAGTGACCATCTATTATTTTGCAAAGTTATAGCGTTATTACTATATTCCCCTTCATCTTTTCCCCCACCCCTTTACTCCTTACCCCTGTGGCAACCACCAATTTGTTCTTTGTCCCTATGAGTATTTTTTTAACATATTTTATTTATTTTCAGAGAAAGGGCAAGGGGGAGAGAAAAATAGGGAGAGAAACACTGGTGTGAGAGAGAAACATTGATCCGTTGCCTCTCATGCTCACCCCACCAGACTGAGCCGGCAACTTTTTGGTTTGCAGAACAACGTCCAACCAACTGAGCCACACTGGTCAGGGCTCTATGAATCTGTTTTTGTTTTATTTTGCTACTGATTTTGTAAAAGTTTCTACATATAAGTGAAACGATTCATTATTTGTCTTTCTCATCTGACTTATTTCACTTAGCATAACACCCCCTAGTTCCATCAATGTTGTTGTAAGTGGCAGAAGTTTATTTTTTGTTGTTGCCGAATCAGCATTCTGTGGTGTGTGTGTGTGTGAATATCACACATTTCTTCATCTATTCATGTATTGATTCACGCCTGGGTTGCTTGACCTATCTTAGCTATTGTAAATAATGCTACAATACATATAGGGGCACATTTCTTTTCCCAATTTGTGATTTTGTTTTCTTCAGATAAATACAAAGAAGTGGGATCGCTGGGTCATATGGTAGTTTGACCCTTTTATTAGTATGTGATGTCCTTTTTTGTCTCTTTTCACAGTTTTTGCTGTAAAGTCTATTTTGTCTGATCTAAGTATCACTATGTCAGTTTTCCTTTCGAATTGCATGGATTATCTTTCTCATCACTTCCCTTTCAGTCGCGTGTGTGTTTCAACCCAAAGTGAATCTCACGTACGTAGCATAGACATGGGGCCTTTTTGTTTTTTCTTAAATTTATTCAGCCACTCTAGGTCTTTCAACTGGAGCACTTAATCCACTTACATTTAAAGTAATTACTGATTGAGTTTATTGACATTTGGTTCATTGTTATTTTTTGTGGTCATTTTTTGTTTTAGTTCCTTTTTTCTCTTAATCATTTTTTTTATTTGCTGGTTTTCTTTAGTGCTTGGTTTGAGTTCCTTTATCTTTTTTTGCAGGTTTTTTATTACATTTACCATGAGGTTCATGTTTCAATGAGATTGGGTGCATCCAGGTGTTATGGCCATAGACAGATTCATATATTTCAGTCTAAATCTATAGCAGGCTGTTTTAAAAAGATAGACATTTAAGTTAAAATTCATTCTAAAAGAATGACATTATTACTCTCCCCTCTACTCTTTAGGCTTTTGACATCATATTTTATATACCTTTTTTTGTGTATCCCCTGATTATTTATTGTAGTTCTACTGATTTTACTCCTGTTGCTTTTTAACCTTCATATTAGCTTTTTTGGTGTTTGATTTGCTGTGTTTTGTAGAACACTTGTGGAAAATATTAAGAGGCATCATGTGAGGTAAGAGTCCTGTATCAAGTAGTTTTGGGAACCATTGGCTCAAACAAAGTTGAATGGGGTTCTCTGCTGCCAGAGAAACGTGTGCAAAATGTCTATTCCTCTAAACTGTTTGACAATGGAACCCTTCTTTCCTGGGGAAACTTGCATATTAGTAGTATAAGGAAAAACGTTGGGAAACACAGACCTGAACTTTGCAACAAGTATCATTTACTCCTTACTATAAATTCAGCTTTTATCCATTTAAAGAACAGATATAATCCAAATCAAGGGGCCAGGAAGCCATTATGTTAGCTCTATCACACCTTCTTATTTTGCATACAAAACCTGGGTTCTTATCAGAAACCAAGTTATCAGGTTTGACTTCCTACCCTGGCCTTTGAGCTGAATTGTCCTCCCAAGACCTGGGGTACTGACCTGAAACGTAAGTGGCCTACTGCGTGGGCCTCCTAATATTTAACTCTCTCCTCAATGTGTGACTCAATGCACAAGTTTCCGTGGTATCTAAATCTTTATTCTCTTTTTAACTCTTATCCATACATAACTTTAGAAAGGAGTGTAAAATAGATGACAGAGGGGAAATAAAGGATGTGAAAGGAACAATCATAGAGTTTTGACTTGGGCATTTGTTGAAGAAAGAGACAGAGTGAGCTACAAGACTTTTCCTTATTAGCCACCCTTAGTCTTCCTTATACATTTATTGCCAAATTAAATGAGTTAATGTATAAGACCATATAGTATTATGCTGGTACATTATAGACAATAAATGCTAGTTCACATTCCATTCATTAAGTAAGCGCACATCTCCAGGAATTCTTTGTTTAATAGGAAAACTATGTACAAAAATAGGGAGATTTCACAAAAATGTGTGATACTTTTATCAATTAATTTATATTTCTGAAAACAGTTGTATTTAGCAGGAACCTAATATATCAAATAGCATGAAAACTAGGACAGTCAAGGGTTCCAGCTTTTATAGAGCCCCTATTATATACGAAGCATTGCCCCAGGTGCCTTGTATATTTCTACTATGTAACAGTGGCACACATCCTATGAGCATCCTTGTCACATCCTTGTTGCTCATAGTCATATAGCTGTTACATGAAAGTGTCTAGATTCAGACCCTGGCAACTGATAAAAGAACCACTATTGTACTCCCTATGATACACTTCCTCAGCACAGCTCTCATTCATTAGGGAATATGTATTTTATTTCAGAGGTTTGTTAAAATTAAAGTAAATGGAAAACCAAACTTAAGAGGAAGGTCCCACAATAGTCTATGCCTGTCACATTGTCTCCAGTTTCTACTAGGGCGAGGTCTTAAGACATCTAGACAATTGTTTTTTTAAAGAAAATATCTATTCTGGTTATATGTTAACCATGCCATATTGGCATTATGCATGGTCAACGATTTTTGGAGACTCTAAAGAAAAGGAGAAATGGAGATGGTAGAAACTTAGGTGGGTGGAAAGCAAACAGTTAAAATGTATTGCAGAAATTGAAGTTAGTAAATACCCTCAAGTAATTGTCCAGAACAAAAGGTGGGGGAGGGGGAGACAGAGAGTGACAAATGCAGTGAATTCCAAGAAATAAAGGCTGGTCAAATACAAAATGTGTTTCTCTGCCAAGAGTAGAGCATTTTTGACCTCTGAACATGAGACTTATGACTGCAGGGAACTGAGAATGCCAAAAAAAGATAAATAATAACTAACTGGTAGAGAAAATAAATAACATCTCAGTGGTAAATAATTCACACACACAGAAAGATTAGTACAAGGTTTGCCACAGACGGTGAGTAAATAATGACTACTGGTACGACTAACAATGCAGCATAAGTTTTTACCATCACTGTTGTTTACAAGACTGGGGATGAAGCAAGAAGGACATTGAAACACCAAGGCCTTGAATGTGCACAGTGGTAGAAACTTATATATTCCACCAGAGTGTCACTGCCACCTGATTATATCACTGTACAAGCCTAGTTGAGCTGTCTTCAAAATGATCAATAGATCTGACAGAGATGCATTTGCCAATTATTCCCAATCAATGCAAAAAAAAAATATGTGTTAGAGTAGAACAAGCAAATAATCAAAACTTTCCTCTTTCCTGAATACCGCAATTATCTCAGAATTTTCAAAACAATTCATTCTTCCTCAGCCTCCAATAAAGGTTTCTCATGTTATTATTCACTGATAAAAATTTAATCTATATTAAAATCATAGAATCTTACAACTGACAGTTACCTGAGAAATTGTCTGGAGTCTAGAATCTAGATAGTCATCCTCATTAGGAAATTGAAATCTGTTTAGGCTGTGACTCATCGAAGCTCATGAAGTGAGTTACTAGGTCCTCAGTGAGCTCTTTGCATTACATCAGAAATTATCATTCCATTGGCTTCGGTTAATCTCTCTTCTTCCCTTTTTCCCCCCATCTCTCCCTTCCTTCCTGTCTGCCTCTCTTCCCCCACCCTGAACAAAAGAAATTAAAGAAAATTACTAGGCACTTAAATGGAGTGAAAATATTATTTCCAATGCTTTAAAAAATCTTTGTATGTATGCAAATAAATGCATTACAGCCCAAGTTGTATTGCGATCTTTTGAGCTATACTCATCTTAAAATAATATAGATCCAAACTGTAATTAAGACATGATAATAGTTATTTATAATTGTTGAGATACTTACTTACTTTTACATTTAAGCAATATGTAGTTTAGTTTTTAAAAAATATGCCCATATTCTATCCCATGTATGTAAACTTCATGTTAAAAATGAACAAAGAAAAAAATAATGGAACAAAGTTATAGAAAGTAAACAAATTCAAAATAATTAGTGATAGCTGAGTAGATTGTTTTACACAATGATTTAAAACAGCATTGGCTTAAGTCTGAATCAGAAAAAATGTCAAACCTGAATATGATCTTATGAAAAGGACCTCATCTTGGTGGTCAGTTTTGGTTTTGCACATGAGACTTAGCAAGGTTTGGTGGTTTATGCTTAAAGATGGAAAATCAGTACACCTGGGGCCCTGCACATTTATCTCTTTCTGCTCAGCGTGGCAACAATGGTAATTCCCTGGCAGGGCGTGTCTTGCGCCTTTTGACCTATCTTGAACTCTAGCTCATTGTCCACTGTGAATAGCCCTTGGTAACTTTCTCTCCCCTTCTGCTTCAGTTTTGCAGCCAATATGCTCTGCAATCAATTTGCAGAAAAAGCCATTTTTATATCATCCATTCTTTTGAATTTAATTGTATAATATCCTGGAATTTTTTTTTATATTCCTTTTAGCTGTTTAATTTGCAAGTCAGACATTTAGAAAGGCTTCATTTTACCTACCTGTTCTGCTTGTGTTCTGGAAAGAATTACACACATATTTGTGCCCATTTGTTATATACCAAGACATGGAAAATGAGTAGCGTTTTGCACCTTGAGGTTTGGCAATGCTGTGTAAATTTAAAACATAGAAGCATTTCAGTTGCTTAATTTTTTCTTTCTCTTCTTTTCCAATGCCCAGTACATGAAATCAGTCTATATAATTTAATTGTAATTTTGATGTGGTGGTGAGAGGAAGTGAGCAAGTGTTAACCTACTACGCCATCTTGACTGGAAGTCTATAAAAATAAATATTAACTGAATTAATATATATATGCGTTTTTGTTGTTACATCTTAAATTAATACTTGGAGAATACAACCTAATGTTCAGAGTGAAAGAGGGAGAATATCGACACATATTTTCTATGTATTGAGGCTGTTCTGACTGAAAAGGATCATAATGTTATTGTTAAACCTTGGCTCCTGAGCCAGGCTGCCTTGTTCAAAATCAGCTCTGTACCCTTGTAGCTGTGTGAACCTAAGAAAGTTACTTAAACTCTCCTTGGTCTGTTTCTTCTCCTACAGAAAATGGATAGTTTGTTTTGTGATTTAATAACACCATACTGGTAAAGCCCTTAAACTAATGGCTGGTACACTATGAGAACTTAATAAATATCAGTTCCTCTTACTATTGGAGACTTATATTTCTAACAAAGTTATCTCTGGTTCTAGTATATTACTCAGTTGTATCCTTTGTGGGAGAAGTTTTAGTTTGGCAGAAAGCAAAGTCCGGCGGTTAGGACTATGAACGTAAAAACCTACAACTGTATATATAAGTTGGGTGTCAGAAATAGTGGTAGAGTTTCTCCGTTTAATGGCCTTCCTATTCAACATGGAATCAGGAAAACTTTAATAGTAAAAAATATTCTCAAGTTGTACTTTTCATCAAATTGCAGTTATGCCACATTTTATTGTTTATTGTAGGAAGCTCAAAGATAAAGTACACTAGACTTACGAAATTTACTTTCTGCTCTAGAGGGTAGCCTTATAGGCCATCACAAGAGAATGATGTTTCATTGCTAATTTTATTAAATATTATGCCTTTAAGTAAATAGTACTGGAGGCTCTTTTTAAAAGTTTTAGGAAACCTGGGACCAACTGGGGTGTGTTGTGTACGTGTGTGTATGGTCAGTATAGTCACCATCCTGGAGAGACCTGCGTCTCTCTATTTATAGCAAATGACAGGTAACTTTCATTTCTGTAACCCCACACCCCACTGGCCAGTCCATGCATTCATTTCCAATTTTGGTACTTTCTGTAATAATACATGCTGTTTCAAACCCCTTTTGTAAGTGTATTTTTCAAGGTAAAGATAGCATTTTTGTTTTCATTCCCATCTAATAAATAACAGAAAAAGTAGAAAACATTGGTTTTTGCATTACTCTAAATAAAATTACTCTTTAAGTTTCTGCACTTAAATTTCAGGGATAAAAGATCAGGGAGATTATTGCTTTGACTTATCTCCTCCTCTTTTCCCAGGAATTGTCTTATTTCCCACATAAATACACATATAAAAATACATGTTCAAACTATTTGATTGCCCTCTGTGGAAATAGTGTTTTTATTTATGGTTACGAATGTTAACAATTTCCTTGTAATAGAGAAAAAAGATCAAAAGGCTTATTTTTACATGTTCTAAATGGTTTAATATAAAAAACATTTTTCTATGTAAAATAAGTAAAAAAGTGCTCATTTCCTGTCAATTCTATACCAAGTAAATGGCACAAAACTAGTAATCTTTTAATAGCTTCAGAATCTCTGAATGCTCTTATTTCATTTTTGCAGACTGTGGCAAACTAAATAAGCTATTTTCTTTCTCTTTTATAAATTCTAGCACACTGTAAAAGCTCTAATGAAGACAAAGAGATTTTTGTTGCTGGTGGTAGTGGTGGTCCTTTTTAAGGAAAAGTACTCTTTACAGAGTTTGTGTTGATTGGAACCAGAGATATATCATTGCTGGTAAATATTTGAGCAAAATGTCATCCCAAAGGTAATCAGGCAAAATGTCCATACCTTTGTTCTTTTTTCCTTCCTTCCGTGTGCCTGACCAGCTCTAAATGTAACCCTGCAGGGTCCTACCCGGCTGGGCCAGCACCCTCAGATGTCGGGAACCCACGCTGGCTCCCTCTTTGGTCCTCGTTTCCTTCAGCAGATGTACTAATGGCACCAGAAGATCTTTGGGGAATTTTCCTCTCTGCTCTTCATCCTCATCCCTCCCACCATCTGGTCCATTTCTGCTTCATTTCCATTCAGCAGATGTGTTCCCACCACCCCTCCCACGCGGACCTGAATGAGCCTCTTACGGTTCAGCACACCCATGAGTCTGGACACATCCAGGGTCTAAAGCCCAGATAGGTATGAAAGGAAAGATGGTATCTATTCAGAGTCTGTTTATACTTCTTTATAGGCTAATATATTTATTTATTTATTTTCTTTTGGCTCTACAAAGTCAACATGAAAACAAAATCCTCATTTGCTGCCAAATGAAGGTCATGTTTCATAGGATCCAAATTTCTGCTCTTTTTTTTTGGTCAAAACATTATGGCTTATACCAATGAAATTTTCTCAGCATTTGACGTTCATGAAGAGCAAATGGATACTTGCTCATAATTTATCAAGTTACCTATTGTTGTTGATGCTTTATACATGTTTATACATATTATTGCTAGCTCAATAACGTACTTGTTCTTGTAAGAACATCAATATGTAAGGTAAATTCCATCCTAAATTAGATATTAGTTCTGTTGAGAAACATGACTAAGTTATGAAATAAGTATCATCAGTTTAAGGCCACTTTTTTTTAGACCTGAGTTGTGAAGAACAGATTATGAAACACAATAGAATTGGGAAGAATCAGTTCTGGGAGAAAGAAAAGGGATAAAAGTGAATGATGAGGGTAAGTGCACCCACTGAGATGAAAGCACTAGACATTTGTTTGAATCCTAAATTCCATTTACATCTCATGCTAGATATGATGACCTGAGATGGATCGTATAGTTTTACAGATATTCCACATTCAAACCTACTGAGAAGACAAGGATTAGATTAAGGAGAAATTGATAAAAGTTAAGATTATATTTCAGTGTCTAAGTCTACCTTTATAAAAGAATCTTTTGTAAAAAAAATGCATCTCTCTATTAACATTATTGAATCATGCACTTTGTGGGCTATAGCAATGATGAAATTCTTACTTTATAAAAATTCATATGAACTGATGTGGAATAACAGGCTTTAAAATGCTTTCTGACCTTTTGGGGACCTTCATTGACAGGGTGGACACAAAAGATTTGGGGTAGACAAGTGATAGCAATGGGACCCTATGCTCTGCATGATGCTTTCCTGGTCTCCATTCTTTGGAGTTGAGCTCCATTGTCTCTGAGACCACATGCATGTCTTTGAAATCTGTTACGTAAAACTTTGGGTGAAAAGAATCTGAGGGCATCCCCCAGTGTAAAGAATCCCTGAAAGACAATGAACTTTGGGGTAAAAACAGGGCTCATAAATCACCTTATTGAAAAGAGGTAGTAGTTTGTATTAAATATGCATATTTCATGAAGTTATATAAAAAAGCGAGCTAACAGTTATAGATCTATTAGAAATCATCAATGAAAGTTTCATTACATGAATATACTTTTATGTCTAAAATTTTATCCTCAAACTATTTTCAGACTGGTGTATTTTCTCAAAAAAAATAATATGACTGCCATGTACATTAACTTCCCAGAATGTATATCCTACACTTTTTATATATTGTGAAAAAATAGAACTCCCAGTTAAGAATTTTGAATTTATTCACATGAATCTCATCATCATACAAATTCAAACCTACATTCATAGAGCTGAGAAACTGGAATCACTGATTTTTAGGCTTAGAGGGAGTTGGTTCCTCATCATGTCCAACTACATTTTATTGCTTTTAGCTGAGTGCAAGTCTAGCAAATGGAAAACTCTGTCATTTTTTAAAGGTAATTGTGTAGACAGAAGACGTGAAAGTTCTAAACCTGACATAAACAAAGGCACACCTGTCCACAGCATATTAAAATTATATAGTTAATATCTAACCTGTTGGAAAATATTTTTGTACAGGCAGAGTCTTTGAATTGAGGTACTACTCAGAGTAGAAGTAATTCACACATGGGTAGGTGGCTTCTTGTGCTTAGTTTAAATTTAATACCATGTAATAGTTATGGAATTATCAGGTTTTAAAAAGGCATTAACCATAATGTGTTTTTAAATAGCCCCAAATGGCTGGGCTAGGGAACCTACTGAGAGGACCATTTTTGTCAGTGGGGACCATTTCTAGGTTGGAGACAGAGAGGGCTAGATGCAGGAATTGTTCTTCAGTTGTCTGCTTGGATGGAAGGCACAATATTTGGTCAGAACTACATAAAAGTGTTGATAGAAGTAGGAAAAGGAAGTAGGAAAACAGTGAAAACCAATAGTAGGATATGTGGAATGTATTGCGGAGGTAGACTCACACTAAAGTATACTATCATGCTAGTCAGAATCCAGACTATCTTCTTTTCATACCTGTCCCTTGATTTTTGTCTGGAGAATCAAATGATAGAAAATATGACTCAAACTCCCCTCTTCTCCCCTCTCAATCCATGATTTTCTAGAAAAGCTAGATTCCAGCTCACTCTCCATTTTACTTCTCCTAAACCAGTCCCTCCCAGGATAGGCGCATGACTTCCCTAGACCAGAGATTTTCAGTTTTTCATCTCATGGCACACAGAAACTAATTGCTAAAATTCTTCAGCACACACACCAAAAATATATTGTTTGCCAATGTGACAAAAAAGGGTATAATTTTGATTTACAAAAAAAAAAAATGAACTACTCTTTTTGCTCCAAAGTGACTTTTAAAAAAATCAGGTGCCTGTATTTGTATAGAAGGATTTCTGCTACTAAGAATTAACCAATCAAACACAACCTTATTGTATGATGTGACCAATAAGATGCAACTCTATTGTATGACCTATGTATTTATGGCTCAAGACAGGGCATTCATACCAAATGGCTATTATTGTGTTGGCTGTTGTCATTATTTAAAAAGTAATTTTTTTTGTTGTACAATTACAGTTGACCCTATTTCCCCCCGTTACTCTCCCTTGCCCTATCCACCCTTACCTTCCACTTGCAACCCCGCCCCCCCCAAGGGTTTGCCTTTGTTCATGGGTCCTTTATACATGTTCCTTGACTTGACCCTTTCTCTTTTTTCCGCCATCGTCCCCCTCACCCCTCCCCTCTGGTCACTGTTAGTTTGTTCTTTATTTCCATGTCTTTGGTTGCATTGTGCTTGCTTGTTTGTTTTGTTGATTAGGTTGCACTTATAGGTGAGATCATGTGGTATTTGTCTTTCACCACCTGGCTTATTTCACTTAGCGTAATACTCTCCAGTTCCATCCATGATGTCTCAAAGGGTAGGAGTTTCTTCTTTCTTTCTGCTGCATAGTATTCCATTGTGTGAACGTATTGCATGGTTTTGATCCATTTATTTACCAATGGGCATTTAGGCTGTTGCCAGCACTTGGCTATTGTAAATAATGCTGTCATTATTTTATTTGTCAGTCTAAGGAAAAAAAGGTCAGTTTCATGACTAAATAGTCAGATACTGCATGTTTCAAAAATTCTTGCAGCGCACTGGTTGAAAATCATTGTTGTAGACAATAAGGTAATCCTATTTTCCAGTGCAGGGATCAAAATGCAATGCAATTATCCAACTAGACTTCTGAGAGCCAGGTCTAGGGTTTTATTTTAACTATTGGTGTGAGTAAAGATTTTTCCTCCTGAATTGAAGCTGTGAGTATAATGCCTGGAGCTTGTGATTGTCCTTTTGGCCTTGGGAGAGGAAACTTTATCAGAGAAGGGAGCCAGGAGACGGGAGAGCAAAGCATGCTGGGTGATAAATAGGTCCTGATTGTTATTAAGTCCTTAGGTCAGTCATACCTGAAGTTAGCACTCTCATATCACATGTTAGTTTTTTTGAATTAAAAAAAATTCTTATTGCTTAAGTCATTGCAAGCCATATCTTCCAAAATTTGAGAATAAAAGAAACCTAACTGATATGTGAATGAGTAACGTGAGAGGGCTGTTTTACTCAAAATAGCCTATGTGACTGGAAAGCTATGGGGTTTTGAGCACAAATTTCATGTACTCATTAGGGACTCTTGAATACACTGCCCCCTTCGGCATGCCCAATGTTGAGCTAAGTGGGAAATACCAGAGTCTCAGCTCTGTGTTATCCATGCCCCCAAATCAATAAATCCTCCTAAATTTCTGCAAGCCAGATCAATATTTGTTATTTTATGCTGGACTCCCAAGAACTTAAAGCCACAGCTGTTGATAAAGGAATCCTAGTGATGATAACTATCATGAAGCTGTCTCCATCCATTTCCGTGGATTTTTCAGAGTTGCAGTGCGCATGCGTGGGTGCTGTCAGCAAATGACTGCTGCTCTCCACCTGTAGGCTTTATGTGGCGTTTTCAACTCACACATGGGGCAGGCCTTAAAGGGTTAGGGAGTCCATGATCCCCAGGAAGCAGTCCTCAGCTAGTGATGGAGGAGAAGAAGATAAAGGTTCCAGCTTCCTAACTGTTGGGGTGGGCAACCCCAATACATGTTCCGTTCCATAGCCCAGTGGTCCCCAAGTCTTTAGCCCCAATTGTCAAGAACATAATAACTCATCCTTTTGTTACTCTTTAACTCATCTTTTTTTTTTTTTTTGGTTGTTCTTCTTTCCATATCTCACTTTTCTACTTCCCTACCATTGCTTCTGGGATCACCTCCAAAAGAAACTTTTTACTCTCAATACCTTGCACCTAGGTCTGATGCCATTACTATGGGGATAACCAAAATAAATGAAGTTTTATAAAATCAGAAAAAGTAGCAGGAAGTATAACAGGAGGCTCACCAACAAAGTTTATGTTAAGAAAGCCTGAAAAGTATGTAATTTAGGTTAGCAGTTCAGAAGCTAGCTCCCACACAGAAAAACTACGTCTTTTAAATTAAGGGGAAATCTTAAACTCACCAGGTCTACACGGCCATTTCCTTTAGCGATAGGCAAGACACTCCAAGGATGTGTCATAGGAATTGGCACTGACCCTGGGAAGACCCCAGGCCAGGTTTAGGTTGAAACCCTGCCTTCTTGCAGGGGCTGCCTTGAAAACACAGTGTGTGTCTCATAGTTGGTTGGCTCGGTTCGAGTCAATGTCATGTGATGTGTGTACACATGATAAAAAAAGAGAAAAGAACTCCTATTTTAGTGGGAAATAAACACACAGAGGGAAATACTTTACCTAATTCACATAGGCTCTGTTGGAAAGTAAAAAGGGATGATTTCTCTTTTTTACTTTTGTAGATTATATTGTAGCACTGCAATGAACTAAACAACACACTCTCTCACACACACACCTGGAGGATTTTAATCCAGAGTTAAATCTTTTAAGGGGAGGGAGAATAGACAGTACTAAAGTATAGGAAAATTGTAAAATTTGTTCAAAGGAAATTCTTGACAATCACAAGCTATTATAATAGCTGTCTGGTAAAGGACGAAAGACATAAGATGTTATAGGTGGTCTAATGCAATTCCTCATGATTGAGTTGATACTGTTCAAGATTGGGTACTTTATACTCAGGTAGTATGCTTTATCTTTTATTCAAAAAAGACTGGAATTTTTTCCCATTGTAGAAATGGATAAAAATGAGTAAGAAAAGGTAATGTTCCAAGATCACTATCTATCTGGTAGGAACTCAAAATTATTGAGCCAACAGTGGTGCCAGGTATTATAAATGTGAAGGTTTGGGGACTTTTTAACAGAAATATTGGGGTGAAAAATTGATATATTGTTTTTAGAATAACTAAGTTACCTGGCCAAAACAAGACATATCCAGATTCATTCTGGAGATAATAAAAACTAAATTTAAAGAAATTTAATGTTAGACAGTTTTTAACATACTTAGTTCAAGAAATTTCTAGATTTTCCAGAAATTGAAACCTTAGTTATCCAATTAATTCTACTAATCCCACAGAAGTGCTATCATGTAATGCTGATTTTGATTTAACAAGCACATTTTCCCAAAAACCATGGAATTAAGACTTGTATCTAAAACAAAGGCTTTTGGGGATCAGATCACCACCTTTAAGTTAATTTAGGTTCTCTTTGGTAAAATTCTATGTGAAAATATTTTCACAAAATTTACCTTGTTTAACTTATATGACTCTCTGCAATACACCATGTTGTTTTTTTCAGTAGGGTAATCAAGATGCTCAAAGTTGTTCTTGATCAGGCAGGGTCTCAACTTTCTCTTTCCTTTACATGCTTTTCCTTCCCTCCCACAATACAACTCAGATATTTTGCTTTTTTCCCCTCCTGTTTGAGTGGTGTTGTTAGTACTTAATATTTAATAAAGCACTTCATCTTTTCTGCAGCCCCTTCTCTTTCTTGCTAGTTTTGCTCTTAGCTCTCTAGTTGCTGATCTTCAATGTCCTTAAACAACCCTTTTTACTACACTTAGTTTAAATAATGCTTTTCCAAGTGTTCCAACCTTAGCCTTGTTTTTTTCCTTACTCTGTAGCCTGTAGGTAGTATCGTAAGATCAAACCTATGCTGGTATCTGTTTTCCCATTTTATATAAGAAGACATCGATACACAGAGGAGTTAATAAAATTCCCCAAGGTCATCTATTCAATGAGAATCGAAGCTAAACTTTTAATAATATTCATGTTTCTTTTACCATATCACATATATATCTCTAGGGTAGGTTGCCTAACAACACCCACAATATCTCTGCGACTTTGACTATATTTATTTCTCTTTGTTGTTACACGTTATTACCTTTAGTGAATGTCTTTGCTTTCTGCTGCAGCTTTTTTGGACCCCAGCTGACAGAGGCTCTGCCATCTGAAAGGTTGCTGGTTTTGGTGGTGGGGAGAGGAACATGGCGGAGCTGAGCACCAATAGTTAAAAACTTAAATAGAGATGTGGAACATGCCTCACTGTTGCTCACAAATCCTTGGCCAAAGCAACCCATATGACCGTGATTCCAGAGGAGGAAAGCCAGGTCATGGTGGGTGGAAGTAATGTCTAGCCATTTTCCCTGTGAGGTGAAGTACTCATCCTGCACCTTACGATCATAGTGGACTCTTTTCACCTGGGCTACCGACTCCATTAGTTCCTCTCAGCAGCACCGCCATTATCGGTGGGGAAGGTTTCTTCTCTCCTGTTCCATGTGGTCTTATAAAGTGGATATATAAGAGAACAGATCCTCCCTAATACCCTAGCACAGCAAGCGGCCAGGCACAGATTCTAAACAGGAAGGAGGATGGAAAACTCATTCATCCTGACACAGCCAACTGGTCCAACCATTTCTAAGCAAATCCCACCCATCCATTCCAGGAACTCCTTATAGGCTTTTAGTATATTTCTTTGTATATAATAGTAGAGCTTGATTCTGTCACTTACAACCAAAGAACCCAAACTTACACATACTATGTATTAATATTCTGAAAACATGCTGGGGTAACTAGGGTATCCAAATATGAAGGTTAGGATGTAGGTGTCATTATGTAAAACTTACAGAATAAGATTCAGAAAAAAACTAATAGTGAGTTTGATGTTCATTTATATGCTGATTTGAAATAATGCAGTAAAAAATGTCAAGAAACCATAAGAAAGCCAATGAAAGTATAGTGCTTCCTTTTCTACACAGTGCTTCACTCCAGTTGCCGAGCACCTGGGTTAGAATCAGCTTAGTGATAATAAGATAAGCACTTCACTAATGTGATTCTGAATGAGCAATTTTCATATTAATGGCTTTCTCATTGTATTAATGAAAACAATTTGCCGCTATAACGGGGACATCACTTAAATTAGATCAAAATTGCTAACATGATCAGGGGTGTTACTACAGCAAAAACTACTGTATGTGCTAATGGATTTCCTGTCGCACTAACAATGTTCTTATAGTCCAAAATTTGTGTCACATTAGGAAAAACAGTGCCATTTTATTGACTGCTTAATAATGCCACTTACCGGATGCACCAGCCACGGCCGCCACCTTGACTTTGCGTGACTCTGGCAGTAGCTCAGCCTAAACCAAACAGAAAGGAAAATTCCACACACCAGAACTAATGAGGAACACCCCATCAACTAAGCTCCTTAACCTGAGATTGTTGTTTTTGGTCAACTAACATAGATTATAAACTACTGAAGTGAAGGGAAACACCATAAGAAAAAATTTAAACATTAGAGTCACATATATAATAATGGCATTTTTCTCTGTATTAGTTTGTTAGGGCTGCTGTCACAAAGTGGCATAAACTGGGTGGCTTATCCCTGGCTGGTGTGGCTCAGTGGATAGAGTGCTGGCCTGTGAACCAAAGGGTCGCCAGTTTGATTCCCAGGCAGGGCGCATGCCTGGGTTGTGGGGCAGGTCCCCAGCTGTGGGCGTACAAGAGGGAAGCACACATTGATGTTTCTCTACCTCTTTTTCTCTCTCCCTTCCTCTCTCTCTGAAAGTAAATAAATAAAATCTTTAAAAAAAATCCAAAGTCCCATAGACGGGGTGGCTTACACAACATAAATTCATTTTCTCACAGGATTGGAGGCTAGGAGTTCATGATGACAGTGTCAGAAGACTTAGTGCTTTCTGAGGACCCTGAGGGATGGATCAGCTCCAGGATGCTGTTCCGCTGGCATATGGCCATCTTCTCTCCGTCTGCATCTTTGTCTTCCCGCTGTCCGTGTCTATGTGTCCAGACCTCCTCTTCTTGCAAGGATGCTGGACATACCGGCTTAAGGCTCCCTTCATGACCTCCATTTGACTTAATTACCTCTTATAGGCATGTCCAAATATGATCATATTCTGATCTATTAGGGGTTAGGATTTCAACGTATGAATTCGGGGAAGTGCAGTACAATTCAGCACATTAACTTCTTTAAGTTTCAATTTTCCAGGCATGTCAGGCATGTATAAAAATATACTTAGGAAATGTTTCTATGTAAAGTTTAGCACAGGTGAGGTTACTGAGTTATTTATAATTGTTTAAAGTATTCTGAAGGATATTGCATGTAAATATCTCCCCCACTAAGCTTGCATGAGAAATAGGTTGACTAGTGGTATTAAGCTCACTATTTGTATAATGAAAGGTAACTAAAGTCTGGTATTAGAAATAGCAGGTACACTATATGTGTATGCAGGGGAAAAACTCAAAAAGAAGACACATTTAAATAATAGGTGGCATGGTGTCCGATGGTTCTATAGATATTTGTATTCCCTCACAATAATAATACCCTAATTGCTATTTAGCTAAAGAGATCATATGACTTAAATATTCTGATTTTAAGTATTTTGTTCCATTCTATTCTAGAAATATAGAAATCTCAATATATTGGTATTTAATATTTGAAATCTTCTACATTAAAGTAACCTAATTTTTGCTTTGTGTCCAAATAACCAAATAAGGTCTTTTCTGAACACCTTTTTGACCTCAAGCTATGAAAGATGAAATCAATAATTAGGTTTTAAACCAATTTGTGTTAGCTTTTTCCTCCTTCAACATTTTATCAGTGCTGATGAAAGTAAGAAAAGAAAATGCATTTAATATTGCTTATTTTCAATCTACATCTTTTTACTGTGTACAAACTGGGGAGATCACCAAATAATAAAAGGGGCATAAAAATGACATCAGGATGCAGAAGAAGAGTGAGAATGTTAGATAATTTATAGATTAAATAATCAGAACAATAAGAATAAATTAATTTTATAAATCTAGATCTTTAAGTAGATTTTACATTGTATTTGTACATGAATTGATAGCCTATGGATCTTTTTAGTAACGCAAGTGGTTTTTAACAACTGTTTCATCATTAGTATTGGTGGAGAATCATTTTAGTGTTTGTTTGGTTCAAAAGGAAGATCTGGGTTGTCCACTGGACTAGAACTTGTACCAACTTACATAAAACATTTGTAATGGGAAAAAACTGGGTGCAAGCTGTTTAATTGTGAGATGATCTAATGTATCATAATCTGCAAAGCCTGTACTTGAATACAGTGCATGTGAATTTGCATAGTAATGAATCCACAAGTAAAGTTTAAGCAGAGAAGGGGAAGCGTAAAAGGAAATGAGATATTGCCAGTAAAGAAACATGTGGCTGCATCACATCAAATTTCAATGGAAACTCTTCCTCTGAAAATTGTTCTAAATGCATTTTTGGACATAAAAAGAATAGTATTTGGGGAAAATATTTTCTAAGCTTAGTATGTGGCACCTTTGAGATTGTATATTATATTACACATTTTATTCATGATTTGAATAAGAATCAATAAATGGCTTCAATAATAGTATTTTTCACTAATAATGTTCTTCTTGCCATAAAATATCTTCATATGTAAAACCAAAGAAAAATACATAGATGTATCTTAACATGCTTTTTACATGCATTACCTTATTTCATCATCACAAAACTATAAGATAAGAAACAATCCTCAATTTCTAGGTGAGGAAACTCAGGCATAAAGAAATGAACACTTTCTAAAAGTCATTCAAGTATTAAGTGTAAAGTACAGGGTTCACTTATTGGAGCCAGTCAGCCCTAAACCATCAAGCTGTGTTGTCTTTGTGTTGGACTCATATACTACCTGTACTGACCTCTGGGAACACCTTATAGTATTGTTACCAGTTGATGCAATAGACTCAGAAAATGTTTGATGCTTCTCCCTGTGACAGAGTCAGGAAGTAGTAGAGCCCACTTTGGGTACCAAACCATGTTGGTCCAGATATTTGACGAAGTAGCCCATCAAAGTCAGTGTGGCTCTTTCTTCCCTTAAGTTCAGGGCCCAGTGTACAGGTAGGTACCTTTCTGCAATGGTTGAACCTGTACCTATCCAATGGTTGACCCCCCTCTGGGTCTTGAGCTTTGACATCTGTATTACAGGATGATCTACAAGAACACCGTTCCAACTCTGTAGAATCACTTCAAAGCACCTCAAATTTTACATGAACATACAACAGAGGGATGCTCTGTACTGTTTCATGAAGCCAAACACTGGATGAAACATTGCAAGATCATTTTCTTTGATTTATACAAGTCATTTTTCTCTACCCCCAGGACTTGCAGAAATACATGTTAATAAAGCATGAGCAGCAACCTCAGTAGTAGAAGTGATGTTTCAGATATATATGACTGCTGGCCATGTTGGCAATATTTATCTCAGTTAAATATCATCCATCTAGTCATTAATTTACTCAACAAATATGTATTAATTTACTGTGTAAAGACATTGCTTAGGCACTGAATTTATGGCAGTTAAAATAGGCAGAAATCTCTGGTTGCCAAGACTTATATTTTAATGAGGGCAGACAGTTGATAGAACAAAGTACAGAATGTAGAGTGTCAGAGGGTAAGAAGTGCTAAGGTAAAAAATAAAGCAAGTGAATGAGCTAAAGATGTTTGGGGACATGGCATTGCAATTTTAGGTAATGTAATGAATTCATTTCTTCCTGTTGTATAACAATCTACCACAAATGTATTGATTAAAGCAACTCATCTTATTGCACACTTTCTGTGTATAATGAGTCCTGCTAGCCTAAAATCACACAACCAGGGAATGCCAAGGCCAGAATCAAACCCGGTGGTTTCGTCCCTGAGTGTCTGCTATCCTCGCCCAGCTCCCTAGTGGCACCTTTGAGAACATGATTCATGGTTCAATTCTTCCCTTCTAGATATACCATGATGGTGGGAAAATAATAAGTTCTTAATACATGTTTTTAGGAAGAACAGAACTCTGGGGAGAACAAGACTGGAATGGCTCGCACTGCCTCAGGAAACCGGCCTGGGTTACTCACCACAAACGGCACAAAATGGTCTTTTCTCTCGTTTGAGTACAGGTGTAGCAGCCAGCATGCAGTGCCTTGTAATCAATATTTGTGGTTGACAGCCTCTGTGAAAGTGTACTTGTTATCAGGAGAATCCTTTCAAACAAAAGGGAAATCATTCATTTCCAAAATGGGAAGGAAACTGACAGATGAATCTTTACAGAAGTTTTGACTGAGGTATCACCAGGATAAATGAGAAGGTACCATAGATATTTTGGAAAGGAAAGCACCTATTACAAATTTCTGTCTTTGCACAACAAATGGATGCTCAAAATTGCATAGAAAATTGTGAAAGCCCCTACTAAAGTATGTGTGTGTGTGTATATATATAAAATTTATGTATATATATTTTAAGTTGAGTTCTATAAATATGCTAGCCCAAGGAATAGGAATTGCTATAGTACTACAATGGCTATAGCACATCTACTACTATATGTAGTACTATATGTAGTACTACATAAAGAAACTCAAGGTGTATTTCTTTCATCCAACTTTTCCCCAAGAAAACTTTTCTCAGTTGCTCTAGATGTGACTCTTGTGTACTCCCTAATTTCATTTTTAAGCCACTGGGAAATGTATTTCCTACTGTTGTTATGAAACCTCCAAAGTTAATTACTGGAGATAGTCGGATTATTTTTTGCTTATCTTTATCCTGTTGGGACTATACACCATTTGCAGGGAGCAATGTAGGGGTGAGTTCACTTCTGACACAGTCAGTTGTATAAGCCTATCACCCGCTATTTTATTATGGAAACAATGGAGACAGACGGCTCGGACTCTGTGATGAATGTAGATTAGAGAGAGGTCACCCTGACATACATAATTAGTTTTAGAATGTTAGCGTAATCGGTAGAATGCCCCTCAGGCAAGCCGACATCAGGGCTGAAGCCATAGAATCTGAGGTCCTGCTCCTGTCTGCCGCTGTCGGCAATGACAGAGCTTGACACAGTGCTTGTGAAATGGCAACGGAATTATGGCAAAACTAAATGGCTGTAAAAACAAAATTTGCATAATACTATGGTCATACTACATATATTTCCCTTTAGAAACATTTGTGCAGCTAAATGATTATGCAAATTCCTATAGGGGGTTGGCTTCAGCAGATACATCCTTGGATGCCTTATGAGAACTAATACATGTTTAAACAAGGGTTCAGTAAGAAACTGATGATGATATTCAGAGATATATTGAATTCCTGGTCTGTACTGGCTGTATATATTAGCTCAAAATGGGAAGGTGAAATCAAAGCCATGTTTTTTCCAGTAATAAATTATTTTTTTTCCCATCCATTTGTTGGCAGAAAATAATATCTCTGGCAGGGCTCATTTACAAAGGAGGGATGAAGGATGAGATTCAAAGTTAGCTTTTGTTTTATCAATAAATGAGCATATTTTGCATTATTATTATTGTTATTCACTGTATGGATGAGAAGAAGGATGATTTTTACAGAGAACAAAAATCTAATTTTCTAGACACTTCTGGGACAAACTAGAAGCAATCTAGAGGCCCATCTGCAGTATCATTTGCGCCATACATTATACTAGTTTACGCCCATAATGCGATTCATTTGTTCACCGTTTAGTGTGTAGTACGTGGCAAGCAGTAAATTCGATAACCTATTATTCTATCTACTTTAAAATGAAATGCAGGGTGGATATTATGGCTCACATTTTACTGGGGAGGTAAATGAGATGCCTATTGGACGTGTGAAATCTGATCACACAACCAAATGAGAATAGATCAGGGACTGCAGTCAGGAAAACACTATTTTCCTTCTTTTTCTCCGTATAAGCTCATAACAATGAATAAATCTTTACAAACAGTAAAAACGCTTTCTATCCTCCATGAAATTCAGAGATTCCCAAGCACGACCACCACCATTTGAATCACTGATAGAGAAAATGTATTGGGAAGGTAACTCTAAATATACTGAATCCTCTTTTCTTGCTTTCCATAAATTTGTATTTTTCTTTTGCCTCAGTGTAGCTTTTCCATGAGGTGCCATTCTTTTGTTATGATATGTTTGGAGAACATCTGACCCCGTTACTCTTGTTAACAGACCCACAGGGGCCCACTATCCGCACTCATTGTCTCTTTTGGAAACCGTTCCCTTCCTCCATTAGAACATCATGTGTTACTCTAACATTTGGCAATATTTGGCAAATTGAACACTGTTTACAACCTGCAGCTGTGTTTCACTTCTAAATACAGCAAAAGTAATTGTGAACAAGTTCAAAGAAACATTCTTACGATGACTAATAAAATGCGCCTATTATTCAGTAGGAAATAACCCAATTGCAGGTTCTTTTCATCATTAACCTCACTTTCTATTCTATACTTCCCAGAAACTAATGAAAACAGTCACAGGGCTGCTTTTTCTTTAAACTCTAGATTTTGCTAAATTCTCATCAAACGCAGTAGGTTGATGACAGGTACAAGGAAGTGGCAGACATTTAAATGATCCAAATTATAATTGGTAATTAGCTCCCAAATTATTCCTGTCCTTTCAGTTGGAACAAAGACACTTTTTACAATTATGTAATTGCCACAGAGAAATATAAATATCTTGCTCAGCCCTAATATTCATGTGGAATATAAGTAGCTGAAAATGTGTATTTGCCCATATACAACAGAAATACATAGATGTACATTTAACAACCTTGAAAGGAGATGTCCTTTTAAAAGTTATGCCATTAGAAATAAGGGGCTTAAAAAGTTTCTGACATAAACTATTATCATAAAAATATTTTTAAAAGATAGACTTTATTTATTTATTTATTCTCGGAGACAGGGAAGGGGAAGGAGGAAGAGAAAGAGGGAGAGAGAAATACTGACCAGTCGCGTCTTGCACACATCCCCACCAAGGATCAGGACCACAACCCAGGCATGTGCCTTGACTGAGAATCAAACCAGTGACTTTTGGGGGTTTGCAGGACAATGCCCAGCCAACTGAGCCCTACCAGTCAGGGCCATTATAAGCTGTTAATTTTGTCTAGAGCATCTTTTTACTAGGAAAATGTATTTCTTCCCTCCTTCACGATTTCAGCTATTGTACATAGTTTTCACTTCAGTCACAATGTTCTGCTAATCAAAACCAGAGATATAATCTGAGAGATCGGGGGAATTAATTAGGTACACCTCACTTCTACTCTGCTAAGCTTCCCTATGTCTCCAACTCTGGGACAAGGAGCCCATCACTGACTGATACACCAAAGAGATTCTCTTTGCTTTGTAGAAGGATCTACAAGAAGGCTGGCTATGGTTTATAAATCTTTTAGTCCCGTCCTGACACAGCGGCACTTGAATGCTGACCTTTAAATAGAAAGCATTGTACTGTGTGTGGAAATCAAATAGAAATGCTACTATTTTAGCTGATTTTATTCATATTTTAACCAGAGAGAGAGAGAGAGAGAGAGAGGAAAGTATTAATTAAAGCTACACGAAATGAGTGATCTAGAACCTCAAAGGATGCTTCATGACCTTATCTCTTCTACTTGCAAACAATTTGGATGAAGACATGTTGGCAAATATATCTACTTGCCAACTTCAACAAAATGGATCTAATCCACAAGGAATTTTGACACACAGATTCAGTTCATTAACTTTTCATTTGAAGGGGAATGATTGAACAAGAAAAGAGCCTTATTTTTCTTTCTAAGGGATCAGAAATATCCTACTAATAAAAATGTGTTCTTTCTGCCCTGGCTGGTGTGGCTCAGTGGATTAAGTGTCAGCCTGTGAACCAAAGGGTTGGTGGTTCAATTCCTAGTCAGGGCACATGCCTGGGTTGCGGGCCAGATCCCCAGTTCGGGAAGTGTGAGAGGCACCCACACATTGATGTTTCTCTCCCTCTCTTTCTTGCTCCTTATCCCTCTGTCTATAAATAAGTATACAATCTTTTTTTTTTAAGTTGGTCCTTTCTAAGTCAGATTAGAGAACTGGAGAGCCATTTTATGATAAATAGAAGATGCATCACATATCCTCGAGGTGACAATGAGGTCGAGTGTAATGATTCTCTAGAAGTTTGGATAACTGGTCTAAGTCATCTGATACTGCACCCCTAACAAAGGAACCAACTTATTTCTTGATTATTAAATACCAACTGATATCTGTCTCCCGCTCGTGCACTTTTTGTTTTTAACCAAAATGCGTGTTGAACTATATTTGTCTTTGGAATAATTTAAGAAATTGTAACAGATGTGTTTGTAGTTTAAATTAATTAAAATTCTGGAAATAAAGAAAGATCAATGTTTAGAAAAAAATCTATTTCAAGAAATTGGGGCATAGGTCTCCTATTTAATAAAAATGAATACCATACTCCCATTAAGTATCCTAAAATAGTTTGGCTTCTCTAAAGTTGTGCTCAAACATTGTCCTTTCAAGTAATTATTAATAAAACAGTGAGTAGAATTCCTTGAGACCAACATTCAGATATATTCTGTAATTTAGAGAAAAGAATTGGGACTGATTTTTCTGGCAAGGAAACATTCTGCCGTAGGACTGGCAGACTGAAGGCTGACCGACGTGATTCCCTCCCCAGCCCCCCCCCCCAACACTGCATGTTGGCAGTCCAGGATGTGGCCCAGAGTGCAAGGAGCGGGCTATCACTGTTCTCCGCACAAAGCCCTGGGCCACAGGAGGAAACAGGACCCAGACCCCTGGACCAGGGTCCCAGTCAGCTCTCATGCCCATCAGGAATAAAAATGGCACAGGTGGAGAATCACTCCATCCTCTCTGACGGCACCTTCAGGCAGGGAGGTTGCCACAGTTGTCATCTCTTAATAAATTCCCTTTGTGTTCGCTAGGAAAAAAAATAGGTGTCAAATATTCAAGGTGAAATAGCAGTTTGATAAAATATTAGAATCATATATAATATCTGATTTCTGGGAACTGCCCAAACCATCATCTTTTCTTTTTTAAGTTTTTTATCTTCACCCAAGGACATGCTTTTTGATTTTAGAGAGTGGGGAAGGGAGGGAGAGAGAGGGAGAGAGTAACATTTATCTGATTCCTCTTGTACGCGCTCCAATCAGGGACCAAACTTGCAACCTGGTCACGTGCCCTGAGCAGGAATTGAACCTACAACCTTTTGGTTTATGGGACAATGCTTCAATCAACTGAACCACTTGGCTAGGGCCAAACCATCATATTTTTGTAGTTATACAGAGGTCTGTGGGACTGTGTACATTCAATGAAAATAATTATTCAAAATTTACTTTCAGATTTTACCATATACAACACGTTTGAGAGAACTGGTTTTCACGTCCTTTTGCTGTTACTTCCCACCCTGCCAATAGCAATTATATGGTAGCAGTAAATTGAACACAGAGATATTAAAGCTCTGACAAGTTCATTTCAGTGTTTTTTCCCCTTCAGTTGTAGCTTCTTAAATTGAATCTCCTACAGAATATAATAAAATTGCGAGTCTCCTGTCCCCTTCTGAAATTGGGAGTAACTTTGTTACTGGCCCTGAGAAATTTGTTCTCCGTCTAGTAACGGATGAGGTTTACCACTCCAGTGTGGATGCGAGCAAAGTTCCAGTCTGTAGTCTAATTTTCCTAGAGATGATTTTTGCACTGCCAGAATGGCAATGGCCCCCGAGCCGTGAATTTATGCCTCCATAATGAATATGGTTAGCCCACGATTGCACGCCAAGTCCATGCTCATAGCGTCTTTATGACCCACATAATATATCATGGAGCTACAGGCTGAAAGGAAACTAATTAACCTTTAATGAGACGAGGACACTGTGGGACAGTTGGCATTATGGAAGGTCTGCAATTCCCAGACTGAGACATTCACCTAGGCTTGATGCCACTGTACATCTACAACCTATGTTTGGCACCAGCTTTTGTTAACAGTGTCGACCAAATCTGTCCACAAAAACCAAAGCAAAGCGAGTCAAAATGGGCCCCGAGGGAAGCCTGCCCAGCTGGGTCGATATAGAGAATATGGGAAAAAGTGAAAATTTTAATATAGCCGTCTTCAAATTATACACTTTGTAAGCTCATCACGGAACAGTCTGCTTTAAAGGACTTTAACCATGCAGGTATGAAATGAAAGGAACACACTCAAACCAAACAGTGGCATTAATATGCTCACTCATCACAATGGAACATGACACGCTCTTCAGTACTGTTGGGTTCGCACTAAATTTCAATTGAAGATAAAGGTTCAGTGAGTTGATATACACCCAGTTTCCAGGATTCATCAAATTTCTGAATTTACAGATACAGAATTTGTTGTCTCACTCATGTGCAAAAGAACAATGCTCACAAAGCGTTGATCGTTCTAAAAGTTAAGAGAGAAATCTCTTCGGAATTGTTTGACTTCCATTCTTATCATAATTGTTGACACTTATTCTAGAAGGAAAATACAGGGCCTGTCAAACATCTTTCTCTTCATATTGATCTTTCCATTGAATCCGGACAAACATTTTTATCCGGTGGCACATTAATGAGGCAAACACTTAGGTGTTTATCTGGGAAAGGGTAATGATGTCATATGGGCTTAACTAGAGTAACCTGTTCAATTTACATGTGAAAAGGGAGAACTTCATTTCCTTCTTTTAGCTCAGAATGGATTGAAATAAATTATAATGAATTAACTACTCTCCTTTTATTTAACCCACTTAAATAAGAACAATTCTCAATTGTCTTTGTTTATAAACTGTATACATGTCACATGATAACATTAAGATAATTAAGGCCTTAATTTTTATGGACCATTTAATCTTTTAGGTAATGACGTTACCTCACTACTAGTGACTCATGTTATAGTGAAATTTCTTCTGTTATTAATGCTAGTATCTTTTCAGGTCTAGCAACCGATAATTTGCTTCTCCCAAAACAGTTGGTTTTGCTGATAACCAGAAGTACTGGACTCTCTGAATTTGTTTAGAGAGTGGAGAATTGTGACAGAACAGGTTAGTTGATAGCAGAGCTCAACATGCAAACCATTTTAAACCATGTTGATTATGTCTTTAATGGAAAGTGAGTTCGATAGGTTCCTGGGATCAGACACTCTGTAGGTTCAAAGTATGAACAGACGAATTGAGGGATGACTCCTTCCACCTGCCATCACTACACACAACCCCACAATAATGCTTTTTTTTTTTAGTGGAAAATTGTCTACCAAAGGGCTGGGGAAATTTACTGACTATATATTGGACCATGGACCATGAGAACTGTGTGTACAATGTCCTGAGCTAACACCTGGTTCTCAAACTTCAGACACGAGAGTCCCCAAAGGGTCTGGTTCAAGTGCTGTAAAGGGCTCACCCCAAGACACTGTGAGGTAGTGAACCTGAGGTGAGAGTCGAGAATCTGATTTTGTGATCAGCACCCCACATACTTTGTATGCAGATATTTCATGGGTTACAGAGAATGTTAGTTTACCTTCCCTTGAAGAGTAAGAGTTCTGAATCCTAAAATGGCTATGACAGGAGGAAGTGGTCTGGGAACCAGGCCGTCACAGAATGCTTTGTCTTGAGGCTGCTACTGATGAGGAGCACTGAGGGGCCATGTTAATTTCCTGGGAGGAGCCACACAATTTGCATAAACCAAGCAGGTGCATTAGGTGAGAAAGGATGGTCTTCAAACTTAAAGAGACTTCTGTGAATGAGAATCCTCTGACCCCTACCAAGGCTGTGTAGCAGGAGAGGATACTCCCCAGCTGAGATCAAACCCACAACATTTTGGTTCATGGAACGAAACTCTAACCAATGAGCCACACCAGCCATAGCAAATGGATATGAAAAACAAATACCCACTTGTTTTTTAATATGGGTTTCACTTCTCTGTTGAAATTCTCCATGTCTTCATTCATTTTGCTCATCTTCAGACATTTTAAAAGTTTATAATTTGCATTTTATTTATTTTTAAAGATTTTATTTATTTAGTTATCTTTAGAGAGGAAGGAGAGAGGGAGAGAAACATCAATGTGTGGTTGCCTTTTTTGGGGGGGCGTCTCCTGCTGGGAATTGTCCTGCAGGGAACTGGCCTGCAACCCCGGCATGTGCCCTGACTGGGAATCGAACCACGATCCTCTGGTTCACAGGCCTGTGCTCAATCCACTGAGCTACACCAGCCAGGGCTATAATTTGCATTTTAAAGCCTTTGGTTATTATCCACCACAAATATATAATTTGTTGGTCTGTTTCTATTGTCTGGTTATTCTCTTGATTTACAGACATATTTTCTTGACTCTTCTTAGGTCTCAACACTGAAAACTTTTATTTCAGTCGTTGTTTATAAAAGAACAATATAGACTGAGGTCAGTGTTACTCGTATCCGGAGAGGATTGACCCTGTCCTTTACTAAGCAGAGAGTTTGAAGGGCCATTCACGATCCAGACAAATTGTCCTGGGTATGAGGTTCTCTTTCATGTGGACACAATCCAGAAATGTCTCAAAAAACAAGCTCTACAGTGTGTTTGTTAAAATATCTCCCTCTAGTGGTACTTGTCTCTTTTAAGCACCATGAGGCTGTTCTCTTCTCTCACTGGGGCCTTCCCCGGCTTTGACTTTGGCTGCCTCTCTTCCTTGAAGTATTGCCTTTTTGATGGTGTTGAGCTCAGTTCTTCAGCCCACCTCACACAGAATCAAAACCTGGCAAAGAGAGTGTTAGTATGTTTCTCTTCCTGTAGAATACAACTTGACGCTAAAGCACTACAAGCCTGGGAGTTATTTCACTGTGGCTTCTGGCTGGCCTCCAGCTTTCTGCACTGCCATAGCACTCAGCAAATTTCCTGTTGGGAAAAACAGCTGTACATCTGGGGCTCTTCTAGATTTCAATCTGTCATGCCAGACGCCATGGCCTGAAAGCTCTTCTGGGTTTGCTTTTTCTTATTAGAGAGTCCTTCTCTCTGCAGTTAGGCATCCTCAGTCTCCGAATGTTCCGCCAGGGGTATAAATCCTGATTTCAACTCACTCAGCAAGGCTCTTATATGTCTCTAGGATTTAACTGATGTAGTCTTGCTTAGTTCTATAGCCCTACGATGTTTTCAGAGGTATGATTTTTATAATTCACTCCTTTCTTTGCGTTGAAACAATTTCAAACATATTACATCTTACTTGGAAGTGGAAATCCCAAATTAAATAAAATCCTAACTGCTGTATATAAGAACTTAAACAATATAAGCTTCAACTTATCTTTCTACTGTTCTCTATTACTGTTCTCCAGCTCGCATGCTATGCTCTACCCAAATTGGATTTTTTAGTGTTTTTTTTTTTTTTTTTTTTTTTTTTTAGTAATACACCAAAAATTTCTGCCTCCACATCCCTGCTCAGTCTGGCTCGTGCCTGCTGGAATTCTGCATGTTCTCAAAGTCTTACTTTTACTATCACTCGATGCAGTCTTTTCTTAAATTATCAATGGGAAATGATCTCTCCCCTGCTTTAAAAACACTTTTCAGGGGTATTTTACCTTTCTTAAAATATGTAATATTGCCTTATCTTTTCTCTTGTTATAAAAAGGTAATAATTTTATTCCCCTCAATAGGCAGATTAGAAATGCCTTACAAGTAAAATGTAGGCACGTTCTTACAAGTAAGTACTGTGCTTAATGCACTTTATAGGCTCTTAAATATCTCGCCTGCAAAAGGTTGTGAGGGGCCAACTGATCCCTTGACAAATCTCCATTCTCTCACGGCTGTCTCTGTCGCCGTGCTACGCATGGAATAACCGCTTAAAAATGGGCTTTATTGAAGTATAATTGACTTACCATAAACTATGCGTATTTGACATACTCCATTTGACACATTTTAACATAAATTTACATCCATGAAACCATAACCACAGTTGAGATAATGAGTATACCTATCACTGCCACATCTCCTCATTCTGCTTGGTAATCTTTTCTTCCCACTGCAAACCCACACGGCACCTATCTATTATTCTCAGTTACTATAGACAAACCTGTGTTCTCCTGAATTTTATGTAGACAGCATCTTATGGTGAGCACTCTTTTTGTTGGGCTTATTTTGCTCAGCACAATTGTTTTGAGACTGATATGAGTTGCATGTTGATGGGTATTTGGGTTGCTTCCTATCGTGGTTATTACACTTAAAGCTATTGTGAATATTCATGTACAAGTTTTTATGTGGATGTATGTTTTTATCTTTCTTAGGATGGTACTTAGAATGGCTGAATAGTGTGGTAGATGTATGTTTAAGTATATAAGGAGCTGTAAGATGGTTTTCTAAAATGGTTTTACCCTTTTCCATGCCTTCCAACAGTTTATGAAAGTTCCAGTTTCTCCTTACACTCCTTGCCATCGGTCAGTATGGCAAATATATTTTTTTAAATTTTAAGTGTCTTTGTAGTATGTAGTGATAGCTCATTGTGGTTTTAATTCATGCTTTCTAGTGACCAATGACACAGAATTGTTTTTGTGGAACTATTTGCCATCCATTCATATTTTTGCAAAGTGTCTACACACCACACGAACACAGAGTTGCTGCTGGATTAACTTCTGATTAGTTACCTGACCCAATATTAGCCAGATGCCCTAATTTAGGAGATGTATTTAGAATTTAGAAAGAAAATCAATCTCTTTGAGAAAATGTGTAAAATGTTATCAAAGGCACTGTAAATGGTCTTATTTGTTCGTAAGTCTTTAAAGCAAAGGAAGCTAATTTGCAGAGAGAGAACAAAATACTTATTTAGAGATGGGAGCGATACTCAATATTGTATGAATACACACCTCTTTCCAAAGTCCAGTCTCCGTCATTTCGGAATTTCAGCTACTTTCTGTCTTCAAGTCTGAGGAGGCACGATTTCCTTTGTGTTAGACTTGCCCAGCTCCAGGTGTCTTCTGTAATTTGCAACAAAATTACTAAAGACATGCTATTTAATTTATTAAATATTTTTGCTGTGTTGGTGGTAGGTTTTAAAGGTTTCAGGATTGCTTCAGGGCAGTTGAAACGCTTGTTCTTTAGCAAGCTGCCATATTTCGCAAGTACATTTAGCAAGCATGTACATATGCCATACTTTATTGTTTCCATTGCCAGCGTAGAATAACTTTTGTATACAGTGTTTTCACAGGATTAATGGCTGGTTGGGGTTAATGACTCTCAGCTATGCCATGGGCTATCAACTCTTCTCAGTTGGCCATTAATCCCCAGGAAATGCCTTGTACCTCAATCATTATGGTTTAATCAGTCATTAAGAATTTGCTGGTTAATTGCCACATTACAACAATCAAGACATAAGGGCAGGTGACTGCAAAGGCCAGAAGCATCACAGCACTCCCGAACACAGAATAAGAGGAATTGTAGATACGTGTGCGTGTGCGCATGTGCACAGAAGATAACAATCAGGAAGTGTTTTTAACCTGATCATTTTCAACTAAGAAGGTGTTTGTATAATTACAAAGTACGTTAATGGGAAAGATAATTGGATGAATAATTCTTGAAGAAGATACCATGTTTCAAATTTTACAAAGATTAATTGGTTCAAGCTTTTCCAAGGATGATTTAATATTAGGATGTACAATTGGAATAGTTTCAAATGTACATGTTCTATCAACCAGATGCTTTGTCTTAGTTAAACTCTTTGCTCTGAATCTCGGTCCTCTCATCTGTAAGTTGGAAACGCTGTGCTAAGATTGGGAGTGTTCTTACATTTTATTAAAATTTTAATTACTGAAAAATAGATTTAAGCTAAGAAAAATGTTAGTCTTGTACAAGAAATATGAACTACATTAGACTTGTATTGAATCCTATTTATCTTAGAACCTCCATTGAGAATAGTTACAATTTTCACAAATCACCAATATTAATAATATTAGATTTTCACTATAATTCTACATATATTAAAAAGGTAAAAATATTATAAATAATTTTATATAAATAACTTTAGCAATTTATATAAAATAAATAAATTCTTTGAAAGATTCAAACTATCAAAGCTGTCTTAGGAATAAATAAATAATCAACATAAGTTCCATATCTATTAAAGAAGTTGAATTTGTAATAAAAATATTTCCACAAGGAAAACTACACAACCATGTGTCTTCACCAAAAATTTAACAAAGGAATTATATTTATTTGATGCAAGTTTTTCCAAAAATATATCTAGTCACATGCTCTTATAATCCTGTTCTTCTAGGAGAAAATGTATATGAGTTAGTCATTAGTTGGAATTTGTTAAGTAAAATACTTCAATTTTGATGCTAAGGCTCTGAATTTGATACAATAGCTTATGATTCCTCTCAGAATAAAAGTAGTGTTAAATAAAGAGAAATATCCATTATCAGTGTTAATTAAAAAAGCTTTATGAACTTCAGGATACCAACTACTGACACATACTATAAAAAGTACACAAGAAGGGATATTTAAAATTAAATTATACTTTTAAATAATATGACACTATAGGAAATTATACATGGACTCTTGCCTGAAAAGATAATAAATTGTGAGGACTAAATAAGTGAGCAAATGTTTCAGAATACAGTGAATTTTTAATGTAGAAACTAGCATCTCTTAAAGATAACTCAACTGAAAAACACTTAGTGCATGCTCATTATCTGATAGGCACTATGAGAATTGATGCTGGAAAAACAAAATGAAACCCAATGAATGTTTAAAAACTAGAGTGCATTCTCTGTGCACATTTTCTGAATGGCACAGTCCATCCCATTCTTATCTATTAAACGGCACGACTGTTGGGTCATGTTTATTAGACTTGAAAACATTTTGTGCCCATGAGACCATTTCTCTCTCCGCATCTGCAGTGGAGATAATAATAACTGACTATCTCAGGACCAGAGGGAGGCCAAGTACATTGGCAGGTTCCTGTTAATTAGGTACCATGGCCACTAGCGCAAAAGTGTATCTGAATTATAAGTTGTTTAAATCTCAAAGGAATAAGAGTTCTACCTCTGTTATCCTAGAGGGCCGATCAGCCTAGTTGGAAATCTGTTCTGTGATACCAGAAATCTTTCCATAATACACTATTCTCAATATGAAGATTGTGAAGGTCAAAAATTGTTAGCATTCAGAGACAAGAAGAGAGACATAGGAGATGCCACACCCACTGTTACTAACTTTGAGTATATCATGATGCTGAGATTGTTTCTGATTCTCCTCCACTGCAATGTGCTCATTCATTCATTCATTCATTCAGCCAATATATGAGGACCCACTATGTGACAAGATGTGTTTTAAGTTCTGGAAACACAGTGGAGAATAAGCCAGAATAGGTCCTAGCCCTAATGGTGCTTGTATTGTAGTGCAGAAGGAAAACAAACAAACAGATAAATAAATCAAATAATCCCAAAGCATTTTGAAGATCAGGGAGGGCTCTGTAAGCAGCTGAGGACCTGGGGCTTTAGGCCGAGTGTGCTTACAGACTGTGTGAGAATGTTGAGCCATTGGAAATGAGAGTATACAATCTCAGGAAGAGGTCACACCAGGCAATACATTTTGGGGGATCATCGTAGATCATATTGATGTAGATCATATCAATATGTAGATCATATTTAGGATCCCGAGATCCTACTGATGGTATTAGTGGGAATGCCTAGAGCCTTCTAGATAATACTTCAACAGTGCTAAAGGAGATAGAGCACTGTATCCCAAAACTTAAGGATGAAAGCAATGAGTTCAAGCTGTTTCTGTTTAATCAGACAGATCCCATTCTGACAAACCCCGATTTTAGGGTAAAGTGCCTCTTTTGGCATCTCTCTTAGTAAATCATTTATATTTTCCAATTTTCCAAAAATAAAACTTGCTAGTAATTTAATGTTACTCAAGTCCCTTCACATCAGAGTACTGAATATATGTCAATGTTAGATTAGAAAGAAAAAACAACACATTTTCTGTACACAGTGGCTCTCCACAAGGTTTGCTGAAACTCCTGTCTTAAAGTTGGATTTGGGTACATGTCTGTTTTCTTGGGAGAGATATGTCAAATAAAGCCCACTGCTAGTAAGTTTGTTCTTTCCTCTTGCTTTTCATTGATTCATTAAAAGCAGAGTAAAACATCTAAACACCCCTGAAAGTCCACTAGTTGATTTTGACTCCTACAAGAAGTGCTAAATACAGCAGACAAAGAATATAATCCGAAAACCAAGCTTACACTAACAAAGTTCTCCATGTATTATGGTGGTCTGAGTATGTTGAAGTGCTGCTGTTAATTAACTTGTACAACACAGTTAAAAACACCTGCTCTTGCTGTATCAGAGGATTATTATGAGGGCAAAAGGAAGGTTAGAAAATTCTCTGAGAATGTATAATGAAGTACAAATGGGAAGTATTATTATCCAGCTTAATTTATTGTTAGTTGAGAAGTATTTAATACTTGGTATTTAGCATAGCATAGTCACTTACAAAAAGTAGGACTTAACAAATAATATTGCTATATTTTCCAACTGTTACTCATAAGATATGATACTTTAAAAAGAATGACTAAAGGAATTTCCCAGTAGAAGAAATTGAGGCTGTAGATGTTTCAGTGTGCTACAAATAGTCATTACGGAAGACTAGTCCATGTGCTAATAAATGACCAACAACGGCCTACCCAAATAGCCAAGGAATAGCTGTGATTTTAAAGAAACAAACTCTTAAAGGGACAGCCAAACAAGACATGCTTTATCTTAATTGTCTCTTGCCCAAAGGCAGTTTTACTCCAACACATTATGAGTGAGAGTATTTCCTGGGTTAGATCGATTCCATCACTCAAATGACAGCTCAGGGTATATAAAAGTTCACCAACATCCTGCATCTTTAACCAAACTCGATCAACTGCTTCCTTAACTACCTTTGTCAAGATGTGCTAATCCTTTGTGGGGGGCAGAGGGCAAAGTTTTGTATAGTCAAGGCCAACTAAGATGAAAGGTAAAATGAGGAACCAGAATTTTCATTTTACAAGATAGCCGAGTTTGGAGAGCATGTCTCCACCTCTTTCTGAATCTTGCTATAAAGGGAATGAGGGTGCAACCGAAGGGGAGTGGAGGTCAAGATGCTGCATGTCATCTCAAGTCACGTCAAGGCTCTCCATGTAGGTTGTGCTTAGTAGTCAAGTGATTATAATTTGCTAATTATTCCTGAATAAATAATGATATGCCACCTACTATGTGCTAGTCCTGTGCTCCAATGGTCTCCTCCCTCCAGAGACTTTTTTTGTTTTCACACTCTGCTCATTCCAATTCTGCTGGTTAAAGGTGGCACAAGACACTTGCCGCCCCCTGTCCACTCTAACAGGGAACAGCCTTTCAGGATACTCTTGGTTTGGCAAGACCTGCTAGGTTTCCTTTGTTCTTTAGGGAAGTAGACTTCAGGATGAACCGGTTTTGAATATAATAACAAATTTATTTCATTTCCTCATAGAAGACAACTTCATAAAATACTTAATTGAAAAAGAACAATTTTCAATGTGTTTACATATTTTCTTCTTCCTTCAAATTCAAAAACACAGTAAAACTGATATATTCATAATTTTATTATAGGTATATAACCTATAATTCTATCAATAACACTTCTATCCATTTACCTTAAAGCCCCTAATATTCCAGAATTAGGAAATGCAACTGGTTGGTCTAAACCAGGGATACAAACCCCTTGCTAGCGCCAAAGCTCTCACTATGAGACTGGCTCTACCATTTATTTGCTAAGGATGTAAAGGTGTGTTCTACATGCTGAACCTAATACAAGAGCTGAGTTTACGTGGCATGGATGCAAGCAATAGTTACTACACCAGTGAGTAGGACACAGAACCACGTGAGCTGCTGATTAATGCGTTGTAGGTAAAGGAGGTTTCAGGCTGGTTTTCTCTTTTCCTCTGACTTTTCTCTGACAGCCAACAGCACATGAACATTACCTGCTAGGCTATTTTGCCCATGCAGTGTTTCACTTTGATTCACAAGAAATGAAAAATGGCATTGCTCTCCACCACACTGATTGAAAAAGATCAATAATATACTGAAAATATATTGAAAACCAAAATGTCTCTAAATTTCAAGTGATCCTTATTGTGAGGTTTAAATATAAATTTTTTAAAAAACTAAATTATTAACCCTGGCTGGTGTAGCTCAGTGGATTGAGCTTGGGCCTGTGAACCAGACAATCACTGTTCGATTTCCAGTCAGGGCACATGCCTGGGTTGCAGGCCAGTTACAAGCAGGGGATGCACGAAAGGCAACCATACATTGATGTTTCTCTCTCTCTCTCCTTCTCTTTGCCTCTAAAGATAAAAAAAAAAACCCCTAAATTATTGAAAATGTCTTCAAGGGGCTTTTAAATGGATGGCACTACATCTATTTAAGTATTCATATGAAATTACAGATAAATCAACAATGGTGAAGTCTACATATCATTAAGTATCATTATATCTTACATCAAGTTTTATATATATATATATGTATATATATGGGAAAAAATTGAGCATCATACAAAGTGAGTATGCACTTGTGACAAAAATACTTATGTCTGCAGCTATGAGTGCATCATTACAATATTTTGGATAGACCAAATATCAAAACATAGAAAGGAATTCAAATAAAAATAAAAAATTTAAAACTATATGAAATGGGTTATTTTTTACAGGTTCATCAATTATTTGATAGTTCTATAGTAGTAAATAATGTTTTTACTTTGTAACATAACTTCTGATAAATGAAATCTCTATTCATTCATAATCTTTTCATTAGCTCTATAGAGAATCTGAGTATATACCACTATATATTCACCGCTATTTAACTTACATAATAAGCTTCATGAAGACATTCATGTTTAGCAATAGGTAAGATAGATATCATCAAATATCTAAATGATTTTAGTACATATCATGAGCTTAGTTGCTTAGTTTTTTCTCTATTATTATTTTATTCTTTATCATTTATGATTATTTCATTTCTTCACTCACTGTCAAGGTGCTTTGATATATACTTGCAGGAGCTGCTCTATGAAGTTAAGCCTTGTCTTGGCTTTGTGTCTGCAAACTTCCTCATTTCCTTAAAACAGATCTGCTCCCAGAAACTGCGACCACTTCAAGCATGAAATCTTTGTGATCTTGACCCTCTTCTCCCTAGACCAGCACCTGGGACCTGGAAAGTTAGTGTTTGAAAAATGATCAAATATGCATGCTAGAAATTTGAAATCAAAATTGGCAACCAAGAGACTGTGATGGAAAGTTAATTTGTAGAATTTAACTTGCTTGTAAGTCCATGTGGTTTCTTCTGGTCAACTGCTGTTCCGAAAGTACAGATGCAATAATTATTTTAGATGTATAATTTAAATGATTTTATGAACTGTTAGTGATCATGACAAACATGTGTTTGAGCATACTTATTAAACTATTTTGCTAGCACAGGGCATGCAAAAAGGTCTGAGTATGAAGCTGTTCATCATTGAATTGTTTATGACAGAGGACAATTAAAAAATGTAAAATATGGATGGTTGGTTTGATAAAATCATACATGAAGATTAAGACTTAACATGGCCATAAAGAATACTTAATAGCATGAAAAATGAATACTATATCAGGAAAGGAAGTTATGATAACTTTTTACATACCAGGATGCAGTATCTGTGAAAATAAAATGTAGGTATATGTCAAACAGCATAAAAGAACTAAAATTCAATGGTAAATGGACTCCAAGATACAGAGAACAGACCAGGGCATTGGGTGAAAAAGGCAAAGAGCCTGAGAAGTACAGATTGGTAGTATAAAACAGTCATGGGCATGTAAAGTCCAGCACAAGAAGTAGAGTCAATAATGTTATAATAACTATGTATAGCACCAGCTGGGTACTGGCTATATCAGGGAGAACACTTGATAAAGTATGTGGTTGTCTAACTCTAACTACTTTGCTGTACAACTGAAACTAATACAAAATAGTATCAAAGGCATACTGTAATTTAATACATTAAAATTTTCTAAACATAGAAATAGTGTACCTGATAGTGTAGGTTATAAAAATATAATAAATAAAATGAGGAAAAATGTTAAATGGAAATTGTCTATGGGTAAGGAAAGTACATATTATTTTTATTTTTAACCTTTTGCTTTTTTAGGGTATTCTCTGACAATCTTATAATAAGCATGTGTTAATTTAAGTGTTACTTTTTAATTGAAAAAAATGATCACTGGTATAATAAAAAGGCTAATCTATATGTATTCATATTTCATCAAAATTGGTTTGTACACAGTTTTCATATAGTTTTTGACAAGATGACTTTCTAATTTTCTTGTTCATGCCATCTTGTATGACCTCCAAGCCAAGCAAAATTTGAAGCTAGATATTAAATTTTCTAACGTTGAGTTCTTTTCCAAAATACTGTAAAATTCTCTCTAAAAACCAGTAAGTTTAACAAAATATTTTACTTTGTGCCTCAAAACAACCAGAGGAGTAACACACAGCCTCTTTCCTTAAAGGCTCACAGTTAAGAAGGAATAAAACAAGTGCACTTAAAGTATGCCAGAAAAACAAAGGAGTCATCAGAAAGATAAGGTTTTAGACTTGACACCTCAAAGGGATTTCTAAATGTTTGCCAAGACAACCCTAAAATTCGAAATGCGACACAGACATGCGCAGAGCACCAGGAAGCTGAGAGTGCAAGATTATATTCTGATGACACCTCCTACTCATTTCTTTCAGGGTAATTATAAATAAATAAAACACATCACATTCTGTTTGTTAGTCTGATGCTTTCCGCTGCTCTACTTCCTTTAAAACCACATTCGTGGCTATTAATGGATTATACTGATCCTGTGCCATATCAATTATAGGAGCAAATTAGAAAAAGGCAGGATGTAAATCAATGTTTTTTGAATACATAGGGCAAGTGGATGAACCAATGCACATTCCCTAAAGTCTTAACAGCAAAATAATTTCTGCTTTTAGGAGGATATTTGAAAAAAAAGAAAAACCCAGCAGCTTCACTGACTCTGACATCACTTTGCCACTGATTTCTCTTTGCTTTAGTTTTTCTTTTTGTTTTTGATAAGATACTCTGATGTATTTGATTAGTATAATTTTAATAGCAGACGAAAAATTTGAGAATATAATGGTGATTTCTATGGGCTTATCCACAAAATTAACAATAATTATTCACATAAATTAAACTTGAGTAATTAATCAAACATGATAATTTTGCTGTTTCACCTTCAGAATATATTATTCTTTGTAACTCCAAAATAATGTTTTAGTGCAGGCAGCTAAAAGGACCAACCAAAATTAGGACATACTAAATCTTTTCCTTAGAAAATTAACCAGCTTTTTTTCAAGCTACAAGGAGAGTTCAGTTGGAATTTGTCAAAGGTTAATGAATATTAATAACTACTTGTTTTTCTCCAACGTTGTCCTATTTATCCCTATATTTCTATAGAGCAAGTTCCATTTCCTAGTTGTATAATTGGAAATTATCCAGCTGGACAAAGACCAGAGCCAGCTCAATGTTGTATTCATCACCCAGAGCACCATTGGCCTTCAGTCAATGTTAAATATTAATAACAATAAAAGCTTCCGTAAGCAAAGCCAGATGAAGCACAGGGGACTATGAGCAATCACTTACTCCAACACCAAAAACTTCACCCCGACCAGAAAAGGTCATCCACCAGAGAAGTAGAGCGCACTCTCCATCCTGTTCCGACCCACTCCCTTTGGAGTTAGCAGGAGTGCATAGTTTTGTGGTGAAATCAACAGTAAGGTCTACCAATCCTCCAGGAAATACATTGAGACCATTTAACACTGGACCTCTCAATGTGCTGTATTTTAATGACTCTTGTTTGTTTGTTTTCAGAAACAAGGATGGATTCTAAGTTGGGCTGCAAATGTTACCTCCGCCTCTGAAATTTGCTGTTCCCTCCACCACTGTCAGCCAGCCAAGGGACAGAGATTAATGTTTATTGCATGAAAACTTAGCAACAACAACAACAACAAAACCGCATTCTGCAATAGACTTCCATTTCCAGCCTGGCTCTTTTATTATATGTTCTAGGGTTGCCTTCTGACAACATATGGGAAAGACATCGTGTTCCCAAACAACCTTGGCAAAACCGTGACTGTCAAATCTCTAGCAGAATATCAAGGGCTGTATTTGGCAATCATTAAACAAATGAGTAGGTTTTGGCAGGATCAACAATTTCATGCTCTTTTTCTTTACAGCAGAACAAAACAAAACATTCAATCACTTCTTTATATAGTCTCAATCCATATGACGAAAAGTACCCTTTCCTGTAACTGAATTGTCATTTTTTTTCTGTTTGTTTTTGTTAATATTGTCCTTGTTATTTTCTGTTGCTATCCTTCAAGATGATAAACACCAAACAGAAGGCTTGCCCTAATTGCTGTACTATAGTTGTCTTTAGTGTTAATGCAACATGTCAATATCTTGCATCTGAAAAGCTAAATCTATCCCCCTCTTTGCTTCTCAGACCTATGGAAGCATAATGTGGCAACAAAACTCCAGCTTTGCAACCACATAGCATGTTAATTAAAGTAGGCTGCAAGATTATTGTTAAGAACCAACCGATTGAATTTCTGGTGATCAACAGACCTCACGGGGTTGTAATTCTCCAAAGCAGTCACAAACATGAGAAAACCAGCACTAATGGAATGTACCAAATGTCAACGAGAAAAAGAAATCTGACACAGCAATTGGATAATATTATAACAGGTAGGCAATAGAAGTGAATTGTTCCTACACAGTGAGTATTTTACACAGTGAATATTCTTACACGTGGACTATCCCACATAACTGAATATGAAACTGTATCTTGTGTATGAAAGCGATCACGTTGAGGTAGCTGTCCCTAGGGTGTGGCAAACTGGCATTACTATCTTGGTCCCATCTTTTGTGCCTCTCTACACGCTGTTAGAGGCGCCGGGCAGCTGCTGTGCGGAGACCAAGCAGGCAGCATGGAGAGGAAAGGTGGTCTCTCTGCCATCTGGTGATCAAAGAGCTTTGGGGGCTCCTATTAGGTCATCAGCTTCTGTGCCACCATATGACATGAACCTGGCCAAATACCCTCTTTCCATTTCTTACAGTCCTCTTGAGGCACTAGGTGGGCTGTGGGCTTATGTCCTCTATGTGCATATTTGGTCGTTTTAAATTCATTCTCAGCAGAGCAGGCAGAATAATCTTTAGAGAACAGAAATCAGATCAAGTTGTACCATTGCTTTTCCACTGCACTTAGGATAAAATCCAAACACCTTTGTTTACAACGCCCTGCCTAATGCTGTTTCCTCTCAGTATCAATTTCTTTTCATGTCACTTTTCCAGCGGTTTGTTAGGCTCCAGGGCCCCCCACCTCCTTGCTGTTTCTGGAAATAGGCCAACACTTTCCCCATTTCTGAGACTTTTCACTTTCTCCTTCCCATGCCTGGAAGTCATTTCCCCAGTTTTTCCTATGGCTCCTACTTCCCATTCTTCAGGTCCCCTTGCAAATGTTGTCTCCTCAGGGACACCTGCTCTGATCGGCCTCCCTGAAGCTCCCTCCTGTGGTTCTTTGCCATTATTTGATATATTTTCTTATGCGCTTATAATAATCTGTGATTATTTCAGCTTTTAACAATTTTGGAGAGGTTTTGTTTTTTTTTGAAGTGTTCACACTAGAATGAAGCTTCTTGTGCACCACAACCGTTCCTCTTTACTATTCTACCTTCGGTGCCTGGCCCTTGGTGATAACTCAATATATATTTGTTGTTGAATAAATACATGATCAACTAACTGCCTGGTTGAATGACTTAGTGAGAATTAGAGACTATTAGTCTTTGAATTTAAGTCACTGAGATAAAAAGGATTTTAAATGTAATTTATGAGAAGTTCAACTTTTAGCCAATGGATAGTCTATCAAATAAAGTCTGTTTTTCCCTTTTACATTGATCTTTTGTAGAATTGACATACCCTAGTTAAGGAAGGAACATGTATTAGGTGTGTACACATTCTCCAGGCAGGGACACCACACCCAGGCACTTTCTACAACAATTTGTCTACTACTAATTCATCTCTGTAAAGCTCAGATTCAAACGTAAGTGTATTCAACTCATTGGGCTGATGTCATACTATATCTTGGTCACTTGCATTGTCAAGGATAAATAACATCAGGCAGAACCTGGGGAAAGACGTATCGGCTTACAAACATCTTGCTATGTGAATTAAAAAAAAAAAAAAACGTATGCCATGACTCTAAGTATTGTCAAATAGACAGTCAGAAAAAAAAACCCACTGGGTACTCTATGGTATCCTTCAACATAAGTTTTTGAATTTCTTAAATTAGTTTGTTGTTATAATCAAGGAAACAGAGCTGAAAATAAATGTGTCCAGAAAAATCAACTACATAAGTTTAACTTACTAAATTATGCTCTAGTAATCAGAAAGGATGAATTCACTTCTAAGGGAATATAGCACAATATCAGGGGATGTTTTATTTATTGCAACCATCTATCCATTTATCAGCTCTATATTGTTTCTGAGTTTTATTTGTCATAATAATGAACAATAACATTTGTTTATAATTTAATGTCTTATGTTATCATTGGAGAGAACAAGAGAATTTCCCCAGAGGAGGGACTAAACTTCTCTATCAGTAAGTACTTATTTTACTATGTTACTGTGGTTTAAATTCTGTAATAGTTTTTATTTTCAAGCTGGCTTTTCTAAATGAATTACTGTTCGAGACACATTAAGGTAAAAAGAAAACCTATGACAAAGGTAGCTCCTCTTCTACTTATTTAAAAAACTAGAACAAGACATACACATAAAGAAAAAAATTGCATGACCTCATTTATATATAGACTCTAGAAAGGTTAAATATATGGGAAGCAGAGAATAGAATGCAGGTTACTGAGTGGGGGGAGCTGGGAGCAATGGAGAGATACTGGTCAATGGTACCACCTTGCAGTTATCTAGCATGAAATGTCCAGCCCGATGACTAGAGTAATCATACTGTGTGGAACACTGGACACTTGCTAGGAGAGGAACAGTTAGGGGCTTTCATCACCACAAAAAATTGTACCTAGTTAGCTTGACTGTAATAATAATTTCAGCCCTGGCTGGTGCAGCTCAGTAGATTGAGCACGGGCCTGCGAACCACACGATCGAGGTTCAATTCCCAGTCAGGTCATGTGCCTGGGTTGCAGGCCAGTTCCCAGCAGGGGACACACGAGAGGCAACCATACACTGATATTTCTCTCCCTCTCTCCTTCCCTCTAAAAAGAAATGAATAAAAAAATCAAAAAAAATTTCACTATGTTGGTCAAATCATCATGATGTATACCTTAAATATATACAGTTTTTATTTAAACAAGAAATAAAATGAAAATCCGAGTTGGAGCACAGGGAGAAGTAGCATGAGGCCGATCCTCGTACAAGTGAAAAGAGACAGACTGAGGCCAGACAGAGAACGTGAGCTTCTGTTACTTTTCAGATGATGGAATTCCACATCTTATCAGATGCAGACATGGGAAACAGGGTTCTCCTATAACGGCGGACCTGCAAAAATGGGCTCCTCCTGAAAAGCAACAAGAGCACTGATAAAATCCATCAAAATCAACTTTTTCAGAGCTCCGGAAACTAGCCACAGGCTGGAAAAAAATTCAAGGAGCATGTGTTCATGGAAAATGACTGAAAATGGTAAGAAACATGAGCTTTGTGGTGCTTTAACTTGCTCCGCTCCTGTCCTGCCTCTCCCTAGCTCTCTGTCAGCCTTAAAAACCAAAACCTTACAACTAAGATAGTTGTGGAAAACAACGGCCTAGTAGTTGCTGGAGGAAGTAGAATGGCTTTGGAATTTCTGAAGAAGTCTTAGACCCAAATAACTGTCAATGTTTTGATGCTTTGGGAAGTTTGCTAGAAAACCCTGGGTTGAAGGTCTCATCCTCCTTTGACCCAATTAAGCAGGAAAAGCCCATCCCCAATGCAACACCACAGTAGAATCAAAAGCAGCTCTTTCATAGTGTAGTTGTCTGAGGTTGTGGTACCAGTTTGGGCAAAGAAGAGGTTGGCTGAAATACATAAGAAGAAAATCTGAGGAATGAGGTGCCTGTAAGCAGCTGGATCTCCAAGAAGGTCTCCAGCATCTTCCTGGAGATGTAGGAGACCGTACACCTGTGCACAGTTGAGGAAGACCAACAGAGACCCTAAGATCGCACCTCTGGCTGGCCTTGAGCTCTTCTTGCACATGCAGATGGTAAAGAGTAAGACAGAACTATAAAGAGCTGGATCACACTGGAAGTATGACCGTACACCCAGAGCCCCTTGACAAGGGTGAGACACATGTTGATTCAAAGCATTTAAAATTTTTTCTGTGCAATCACTAGCTGATCATAAAGCTATCTGATCAAAGACTTCAGTGGCCACATACAACAAAAAATATAAACTTTACAGAATTTCTTAATGGAAGTCACTGACCAAATAGCATTAGCAGCGGCAATTACATCAAATGACAACAACAAGCCACAGTGGGGCAGTTTCCACATTACGAAAGTCTAGTTTCCAAAAAAAAGGTAAGAGACAAACAAAGAGAAAAATATGCCCTGAACATAGGGGAAAAAATAGGTGAATAGCACCTTGTCCTTGAGGAAGCCTAAACATTGAACTTAATAGACAAAGACTTTCGATAAGCTATTATAAATATGTTCAAGGAATTAAAGGAAACTATTCAAAGAATTATAGGTAAATATTTCAGTATTTTACCAAATGGAGAATACAAGAAGCGTACAAATTATTTTTAATGGAACTTCTAGATTTAAAAATACAATCACTGAAATTAAAAAAAAAACAACCCACTCAATGGAATGTTTTGGCAGCGGAAGAAAGAATTAAGTATAGGTCCATTGAAATTACCCAATCTGAGGATGGAAAAAAAATGCCCTGGCTTGTGTGGTTCAGTGGATTGAGTGCCAGACTGCAAAGCAAAGGGTTGCTGGTTTGATTCTCAGTCAGGGCATGTGCCTGGGTTGTGTACCATGTCCCCAGGAGGGGGCGTGCAAGAGGCAACCACGTATTAATGTTTCTCTCCTCTTTCTCCCTCCCTTCTCCTCTCTCTAAAAATAAATAAATAAAATATTTTTGAAAAAAGAGTAAACATAAATGAACAGAGCCTTGGAGACATATTGGACACCACCAAACATATTGACATATGCATAATTGGAGTTCCAGAATGAGAGGAGAGAAAGGAATAGAAAGAATATTTGGCCAAATAATATACTGAAACTTTCTAAATCGGATAAAAACATTTTACACATCAGAGAAGCTCAAAATACTTCAAGTAAGATAAACTCAATGAAATCCACAGTTACATACGTCAAAATCAACTATTGAAAGACGGAATCTTGAAAGTAAAAAGATTAAAGTAACTCGTCACATGCGAGAGGTCCCCCATAAAATTAAGAACTGATGTGGGGTGACATTTTTAAAAGTCTTGAAAGAAAAACAGTGTTAATAAAAAATACTATATTTAGCAAAACTATGCCTATAAAAATTAAGAATTTACATGAAAGACAGTAGTCAGTAACTTGAATCTAAACAAAGGAATAAAGAATCTGGTAAAGGCAGAGTACCCTTGATTTTGAGTCAAGTCTGGTCTTGACCTATAGTTTGATTAGCAGAATGTTAATTGTTAAGGAGAGGTTTTTAATGCTTTGAGGTTTGGAAGACAATTGTTCTTCATCCCCACACAGCCACTCCCTAGGGTCATGTAACCCTGTAAGTCACACATCATTATTTTCACAGTTTCAGAGACTATTATCTGTACCTCCAGACACAATGAACAGCATTTCCACCCACATGGTGTCCTTGGGTTCCCGTCTTATGTAGAGTTTAGCCTCTGATGTAGTCCCGGTTTCATTGGTAGGGTCCATAATCCTTCCATCTTTTTCATTTAAAGAATCCCATCTATGTCAAATTCTGTTAATATGGTCATAACACCTATTCATTTAGTGTGACTCTTTGGAAGTCACATGGTGCTTTAACTGAAAATTGTTTTGAGAAAAGAAAGGCAGAGAAACCAATCTCACAAAATGGAATTTCAGACTATCCAGTTAACGTGAAATGTTTTGAGGGGTATGGGGCTTATATGGACCACTCGGATCCTAACTTGTGTTGGTATCCATTTCTACATAAAAGAGAGGCCAGGAATCCCCACAGTCCCATTGCTGACCATTTCAGTTAAGTTAATTTATTCTATAAATTGAATTATTGACATTGCTTCAGCTGAATTGGAAACAGAAATTGTACCGAATGATTTCCTACTCAAGTTTATAATATGGGAAGAATCAGTGCTTTGTCTTTGGCTCTTAAGAACTTTGACCAAGTCACAAAACAGATACTCAATTTAAGTAATATACAGATAGTAACTCATGTGTCGTAATTTACTTGTATATAATTAAACTTGTTAACAGAGTTCTTAAATTTTCTTGGAAATTTGTATTCTATAGATCTAAATTCCATAAAATAATGTCAGAGGAGGTGTAGAAAATATTTACCAAAAGACAAGTTCTTTTTTGTTTGTATTTTTTTTTTATATAAATGGTGGCAGACTGTTTTGTCTTAGCTACTTAAATGGTCATTTCGGGAATATTTTTATAATCTGTAAAAGATGTATCCTCCATGCTAGAAAATAACTAATCGCAATGAAAACATTAGCCTTCCTGTCACTTTTCCACTTTTTAATCTTTTAGAATTTAGATCAAATTCTCTGCTTGAATTGACAGTTCCTGCCTAATCCCTCCAAGTTTTGGGAGCTTCACATATTATCATTTTAGCATGTAATGGGATATAGCTGCACACAGAGCAGACATAAATCCAAAATGCCTACAATTAAAAAGAATAAACTCATTTTAAGGGATGTGCCTTCGTAACCAAGATTTTACCCAAATATGTTGTGCAGTTTCCCAAAATGTAATAAAATGCTATTTGTGACACATTTTCTCCTGGTTTCTCTCAATTTTCCAAAGTGCATAATTTGAGGGGTATTTGCATATGAAATACAGGCATTCCTTGGAGCTATTTTGGTTTCAGTTCCAGATCACTGCAATAAAGAGAGTCACACAATTTTTTTTGGCTTCTCACTGCATATTAAAGGTATGTTTGCACAATGCTGTAGTCTTTTAAGTGTGCAATGGCATTATGCCTTTAAAATATATATATACCTTAATTAAAAATACTTTCTTACTAGAAAATGCTAACCGTTATCCGAGCCTTCAGTGAGTTATCATCTATTTTTCTGGTGGAGGGTCTTGAATTTATTAAAAAAAAGCAGTATCTTCTAGTGCAACAAAGCAAAGCAGAGCAAAACAAGATATGCTTGTATTTACCTTGCTTACAATCATTTACTTAGCTAAAAAAAAGATATTACCTGTAATAAAATAAAGTGCTCAGGTGCTAAATAAATGTTCCTTGCCCTCTTTGGTCAATCTATTTAGTAGAGTGACTTTTTAAAATCCCCCTGATTCTATTCGTAGCGTTCAACCAGCCTAAAATTATCTGCAGATCATTAATGCATCCTTTCAAACTGAAAGGGCCCTGCTTCATCAGAAAAGCATGGGCTTATCAGTAGGCAAAGCCTCTGCTTAACCAAAAAGATCAGAGTCATTATGTCATCATCATATTGATTGGACTTGGAATATCCTGGATTTTAGTGTTAGGGAAGGGTTCAGAGTGGAGTGGAACATGCCCCATAGAATCAATAGGCTTCCCACATCTTGATTGTATTTGCCTACATGGAAAAATTGGGGCATTCTTCCTTAGAGGAGATGATTTAGATAATTTAATTAGGTGTGAATGAGATTTCAGCTGTGCAGTGGAAACACAAAGATTTTCTTCAGTCTCGTACCTGATTGGGTTTCTTTGTGACTCAATACAACCTTAAAATCCTCATGATGCTATTTTATGTTTCTATTAGGATTGTCAAAAGCTTAGAGAAAGTCCCTGAGATTTTTAGATTAAGGTAGCTAAAAATGATATTTTTATTGCTACGTATTATGAAGATGTTTCTTCCTTATTTATACTACTTAAATGTTTTCTGATCCTTACAGCCAAAGTACCAAGACTATTTGAGTCCACAAAGTAGAAAAATAGAAATAAACACACACACATATATATATATATAGATATATATATTCAATGTGTATATATATACATATATATATGAATTTGAGCTTTATAAGAAGCCATGCTTGAGCTATTGTTAGAAGGTTTTTCTTGAATATTTCTTTAACCTTGTTAAAGACAGGAACTGTACATATAAATATGTATATAAATAATTTGCTAATATATGTCCCTTAAATATATTATTATTTACTTATATATCATATATACATCTTAATAAAATATTCATGGCTGGAAGTGAATAGTTAATGACAATCCTCTAAAAGCATAAAGACGGCAATCGACTTAATTATCTTAAAATCTGTTCAGTCACATTTCTACCCTGTCCCCAAAGTATTCATGGATTCCACTTTGTTAAAACACTAAAGTCCCACTAACTCCTTTGGCGCACATACGAACCTCTCGGTGGTTCACGTCCAACCTCTGTTGGCAAACACGCCTCACTTTGTCCTTCTCACACAACACACAGGTCTTGTTTCCCCGTAGTAATTTGTCTCACTCTGTCCTCTCTCCTCAAAGTGGCCATCCCTGGCTTTATCCATGTCTGAGTTGTACCCACATGTTGACAAGGGTCAGACAGATGCCACTTTGACCAGAAGGTCATCCCTGATTTTATCTGGAGCATTTACTTCTCATACTTGGAATGGTCTGCCTCTCTCACTGCACTCATTACGTTTACTTTCCACTAAGCACTCAGTGTCTCAGCGTGATCGACACTTCTATTCTTCACAACAATGCTTAGTAGATGCCCGTATACTACTACTGACTTAAGCAATGCTGTCATAGCAGAGAAGTCACCATGACAATAAAAAGTAATGGTTAATAACATTGATGGCATAATTTCTAAGTGGAAAACATTGAATTAAGCACTTTATACTCACCAAGAAGAAACTAAAGTATATAAAGTATACACATAAATTTCCTTGAATCGAATTATCCTCAGTATATATCTCTCCAAAATTACCACTAAATAATTTTAGGAATGACCAACAAAAATATTAAAAATGTTTATTTTATTTAAAGTGAGTGTTATAGCTTTGGTTGGTGTAGCTCAGAGGATTGAGCACAGGCTGTGAACCAAAGGGTCACCGGTTTGATTCCCAGTCAGGGCACATGCCTGGGTTATGGGCCGGGTTCCTAATGGGGGCCACATGAGAGGAAACCACACACTGATGATTCTCTCTCACTCTTTCTCCCTTCCTTCCCCTCTCTCTAAAAATAAATAAATAAAATCTTTGAAAAAATAAACATAAAAATATCAAAAGTTAGTGTTATAACAATGTGTGCTATTTTTATGATAGCTTGAAACCCTGAGTGTTCTCCTCTATTTTATAGTTTGGGGAGATTTTTAAAGTACTATACCTCTTTAAAGAAGAGATCATCAAATTCCAGTGCTGTTCACTACCACAAAGCCTGAGAAGAACGAAGGAAATGCTGTTGAATGCCACTGAAGCTTAGAAAAAAGTGTTTCTAGACCTCATTCATTTCCTTTGTCAGTAAGGAAGCATTGTGTCAGACAATAGGCAAAAATAATAGTAATAGAAATGGCTACAAATTCTGTTTTTGTTGATCCTTCAAAGTTCAAACCTTTCATTCTGTGGACTCTCAGAAGAGAGCTGGGGGAGATGGACTGTTCATTTCAATAATTAAAGAGACGCCCAAGTCGTTGATATATAATGCCCTTTTCTGTGACTGACGGCTGGTATGATTGGATGTTAGCAATGGGCCCCATGGAAGATGAATTCAAGTAATCTGTAATTTTTTCCCTTCTCTCAGAAATGCTTCAAATTGACACTAATTTGATAGTCTCAAACCCCAGAGCCCCTTGGATACCGAGAATGGAATGTAAAGAAATTCTCCTTGGTGTCAGTCGGTAACTTTCTCTTTTCTTCAGGTTATAAAAGGTGATTGACAGGAAGAGAAGGCCTGCTCACTGCTACAACAGAGATGAACTTGAAAACTAGATTGGCAGACATCTGCTCTGGGTTCTTTTCTCTAATTGGGATAGCAGGGATGATAAAGAATAGATGATAGGAGTTTATGGGAAGAGAGATACCTAACAGCTTTCGTCAAAGTCAGTTGGCACAACTGAGAAGCCCAATGCAAATCAAGCCAAGGTTCACAAAACACATTTTCCCTTTTTCCATTCACTTAACACAAAATTAAGGCCTAAAGGTCCAAATACAAAGATACATGCTCTGTATTTTCATTGCCTAGGACTTTCCCATAACATAGAGTTTCCCTCAACCCATCACTCTATGCACATAGTAAATGAGGAGTGCATATGAGTTGAGTAAAAGAAAGGGAAAAACTCTCCCTCAAAAACCAAAAAGCAGGTTGCCCATTTGTAGTATTTTCAGTGAACTACACACAGCCTGAAAGAGGCCACATCCACAAGCCCATGTACACAGCCACATGCAGATGCCAGCGGCGAGGACCCTGAGCAGGACAGAGACAGCCCTCGGGGCAGAATGAGTTGCTGCATCTCTCAGGACACGTGCCTGTGCCCCTGGGTAGGTGAACCTTTGCACAGCTGGTCCTGTCTCAGGAGCTGGATTTTGAGTTGCCTCACAGTCCATTAAAACTTCCATCTTTATCTGGAAACACTTGTGCAACATGTGTTTCTGGTAGTATATGTCCTATGTCAACAGGGCTACCTTTGCATTTGGGGGAAGAAAACCAGAGTAAGTGTGCAGGTATTACACGTCACTATATCCAGCACCATAGAAAGAAAGCAGTGTTACCCCAAGTATAGTGCTTTCCAAAGACCAGAACATCAAAACAGAAACACATATTGTATGTACTAGTACCAGTGTCAACTTCCAATTTACTGTATTACCTGGTATAGGCATAAAAAGGCAACATGAGTCGCATATACTTTGGAGTATAAACTCCATGGGGTTTTTTCTTGCTGGTCTACTGTCAGCACCCAGAAGTCTTCCTAGGATAGCTGGTTTACAATTGTTTGTTGTACTAATGAATATGCAAAAATATTCAGAATGCTGGGACAACTCCAGCTATTGTTCAGAGCCCCATCGATCCAGGTTATTCCAGAAATAGAAAGCACCCTGGGCCCTTGCAATTTCATACTGGCTTCTATTAGTCACATTTCCTACTTGATTGCTCTAGAAAAATCAAGGAGGGTTTGTTTAATTAGCAGCAAGTATTGCAAATGGCTCAAAAAACAATTTCAGCTCAAACCCTTGCCCTTTTCATCTCAGCTACCTTATTCAAGCTTATGTTCTATGTGCTTTTATGACCAGGGCTTCCTTTTACACCCTCTGAGAGAATGTTCAGTGGGAGTATATTTGAGTTGCAGGTACCACCTGGATGCAGGCCCTTAGGAACTTGTGGGCTATTGTCTTTTGCAGAAAATAGCCTGTCAAGCCTGCTGACAGACAGAGTTCAAGGTAAAGAATAGATTCTCCAGCCTTCCAAAGACATCTTCACCAGTCCCACGGGCAGACTGACTTTTAGCACAGAGAAGAAAACTGTCGGATGTGCTGAGATGAGGTTCTGCCATCCACCGGCAGGTGTTCTTCACAGGGAAAATGCACACCCTTCATTCATTAACTTACACAACCAATCTTTATGGATCATTTACTTCATGGAAGTGTTGTGCTTGTGATCTTGGCAGCAGATGTAAATTCACAGTCCTTGGCTTGGGTCAGATTTCTCTGTATGGGAAGGAAATGCCTGCCCTCGGGCAGACAGAAAAAAAAATGTCTTCCTCCCCACTTCAAATTAAGGATTAAAGTTATAAAGTGATGATTAATTATTAAGTCATAGTACTAGCTGTGTGTCCAAACATTACAAAATAGGTAAACAGGTACTGCAAGAATTATGTTAAGTCATATAAGCAAAGTTCCTGGTGAAATTTCCTTTATGTAAAACCTGTTTCTTCGCTCTGTTTTAACATTGCCACGAAATAACAGCCCTCTATTGGTTGCACCTGCCTCAAAAGAGGCAGTGGAATCATGAGCAGACTAGATCACTGCTAGTCTTTCTGCCCCAGGGAAGGTATGGAGACAGGTTGTTTTTAAAATACCTGATCAGCCTCCTGCATCACCCAAACCTCAAAAAAAAATGTGGAGAGTCTAAAAGACCTTATGTATAAACATTCTCGCTGGTAAAGGCTTAAAACGAATGATCGTTGACTTCAATCCTGTTTATTATCACTCAGAGTATATAATAAACACATTAACAGGAGAGAAGCCCTTTGAAAAGGTTCTCTGTCTTTATGACCCACTATTTTCTCTCATTGTTCATGGTAAGAAGCACAGAGTGGGTGCGAGATGGGAGTTCTGAAATCCCCCCTCCCACGAAGTCCACAGCTGCGTCATGAGACCCCTTCCTCTCAGAACAACAACAAAACAAAACCAAGAGAAAACCCCCACTACCTGGCCGACAAAGTCGGGGGGGCGGTAAGGAGAGAGGCCACATGGAAGCAAGTAGGATCAGCTGGGACACAGTCTCGCCATCAACCCCACCTGCGCCGGGCTCCGTGCACGAGGCCCGCAGGTGCTGCGAGGTGAGAACTGTGCTCTCCCGGGAGCGCGCTCACTCGGCCGCCCGGGCTGCGCGGCCTGGCTCGGGGGCTGTGTGCGTGACCTCAGGGGCCAGGCGTCCCATTTCACCCACGTTTGAAGCCAGTTTTGTGCTCTTGGGGCCAGAGCCTGGTGGGCACGCTCCTTTGGCCTTCCAGCAGCTGGGGCGGGCCCATCCTGTTGGACCTCTAGGCTCTCTTTAAAAAAAACAAAAAGGTCCTTTTACACCAGATGGCGTATCTGCATTCTCCCTCTGCAGTGGTCCACAGCGTAAGTACCTCCCAGAGGGGAGCTTTTACACTCTCCCCGTGCTGCCCTGGGGTTTATTACTCCTGGTTTTTGTTTCGTTGCTGTCGCCCTGAGGATGCCCTTAGCCCCGGGGCATGTCCCTGTGTCCCCCGAGACTTTAACAATGGAAGCGTTCGTTCTTGCAAAGCCACTACCCCCAGGCCGCTTTCCAGACAGCCGAGTGAACCCCCCCGCCCCAAGCCTTGTGTGAAAAAAGCGTGTTCACTTGTCCACAATCTTCCACCAGCGTGGGGTGGGGGGGAGTAGCTTGTAGACACAGAGAACAGATTGGTGGTTATCAGACACGGGGTAGGGCTTGGGGTAAAATGGGTGAAGGGCATCAAAAGGTACAAATTTGGAGTTACACTCAAACAAGTCTTGGGGACGTAATAATATACAGCGTGGTAACGACACAGGCGGACCTCGGAGACACTGTGGGTTTGGTTCCAGGCTGCCGCCAGAAAGCAGTTGTGATCTTGCTGCTGGCGGAGGGTCTAAAATAAGTTTCTCATGTTTTCCAACATTCTTGTATTTCCAGTGAAAAGGCACATGTATTATCAGTTTCTTCAACATGGCCGTGAACAATTCCATGAGTGTATTTGCGTTACATAAAATACTGTATTAGGAATAAAAAGGTGCAGGGCTGGCGAATATTTTCTTTTGACCATTGAACTAGCACCAGTGAATTTTCACTTTGTAACTCTTACCCTTAATGTCTCCATTGCTCAAAAACAGCAACAACAAAACCAATGACCTAGTAACAAAGTATTTTATTTTTCTGAAAGTTTTATTTGTAGGAAAATGGTAAATTATAGATGAGGTGAGTTTGAATTTATACAACGAGTTTTAACAAAGTATTTTTTTGTAGGTCCAGTCATCCAGTGAGAGGACTAGTGATTTCTCTGTGTAAAAAAATCTACTTTGGAAGGAGAGTAGCAAATAGACACTGAGAACTGGCAAACTCACAAGTGGAAGCAAGAGTAACCAGTGGGGGCAATTCTCACAAAGTACCCACTGAATCTTACTTCAAACTCCCAAGTTAAATACTTGATGTGATAACCCTTTCTTTGTGGATTTCTTAACCAGGTTAAATTTCCTTCAAATAGAGTTAAACATTCTTGAACATACAACAGCTCAAGGGATGTAGCTTCGTGTCCCCTTGCAGGAGATGCCAGATTCTGAGAGTGGAATTCATTTAATACTAAAACTAGGCTAGTATAAATGCTAGGTTAACAGAAAAGCATGTGAATGTTATATGCCCTAAAAAATGTAGAAATGGTAAAAATAACGTGAACAGAGAACAGCAGGGAGGAAAAGTGCAGGGAGGGATAAGTTCCTTGCTTACCTAATTTTATTAGCTGGATGTTGAATTAATTATTTCAAAGCAGATAAATCAAGAAATGTACTAATAAGCCCACTTGAAATAAAAGGAAGCATAAGAGGAGATAAATTATAAAGGGGAGAGAGAGAGTGAGGAGAAAAACATAAAGGAGGGGGAGAAGGGAAAGAAAGGGGAAGCTCTCCAAATTTAGAGTCATTTAGAACGGAATGGAAATTGTTGACAGAAATGGAGAACTAAGACTATTATATAAAGTTACAAAAACAGTGGGAGAAAATTATAACTTTTTAGTTGTCAGAAGGACTATGAACAAAAATATTAAAAGAAAGGCAGACGTATCATGAAACCTTAGAAGTATATAAAAAATTTAAAGGTTTAACATTACATGAAAGAAGAGTGAATGACTTTGTCCCATAAATTATAATGGGATTTATCCAATTATTATGGAAGAAAATGATTTTAAGTTTGGATCAGGAAGCAAACCCAAACCCTTATTTCTGTAGGTAATAGATATATATACAAAGAATTCAGTTCAAATTAAGTGAAAAAAAAATGAACAATTTAAACCTTTCAAGTCAAATGTGACTAGAAAGGAAGCAGAAGCAATGATTTAATATCAGACAAATCAAAACTACAACCCAAAATTGCTAACTTTAGAAATAAATCTAGAAATTTTATTTCTATCAGAAATAAAAGCACTTTAAAAAGCTAAAAGTTGTAATACATGATGATGTTATAATTATCCATTCTCTGAGTAACAGACTGTACATTCCATAAAACATATAATGATACATGTAAAGTTAGACCAGAGACCAGTAATATCAAAATTTCTGAAAACTAGAATGCCAAATATATCTTAAAAATTTCCAGCAAGATGTTAAGTTTAGAAAATATTTTTAATTTTTAGAAAAAAAATTTTCTTCTGAGGGGACTTGATCTCCAGTGCCCTATGGAATTATATCCAGACCTCCTCCTACTTCCAGAATTCATCCTGATGCTTGCTTCTTTCTCGTCAATAATAGTCAGCGCCCATGATGACTTTCTTGTGTCCCAGTCTTATATGTTCATTTACTGTGTCGTCTCAGGGATTCATCACAAAGCCCTATGTGATAAGTGATATATACATACAATGGAATATTATCCACCTTGCAAAAGCTATAAATCCTGCCATTTTTGACAACCTGAAGGACATTCTTCTAAGTGAGATAAACCAGAGACAGAGCAACAAATACCACATCATAGGGCTCATAGAAGCGTAGAGCAGAATGGTGTTAATCACAGGCTACGAAGTTTTAATTACACAAGATGAGTACGTCTTAGAGATCTACTATACAGTAAAGCACCTATAGTTAATCATACAATGTTGTATACTTACAATTTTGCTAAGAAGGTAGATTTTACATGAAATGTGCTTATCACACATGAAATAATAATAGTAAAAAAAGATGATGGAGGAAAACTTTTGGACGTAATGATGCCTTTGAAGCATATAGACAGAGGTGACATTTCACGAATGTATAATCTACACCCATCAAGCCGTACACATTGAATATACACAGCTTTCTGCTTGTCAATCATGACTCAATAACGTAGTTTCAAAAAATCACAGAGAAAAAATAAGGAAACAAATATGGCTCATAAAGACATTTGCTTACAGGCACCTGGCTTGCGTGTGGTAGAGCCAGGAAGAAGGGCATCATTTGTTACCTCCAGTTTACCTCTTATCCGAGTCTGGTGCAGATTAAACTGTCCTTTTTCTGAAGGCTCACAGGTTCGTAGAGTAGTAAGTCGAATTTAAAATATGAAGTATGTATATTTTATATTGTATTACCATGTTTATATGTTTTATTTTCTCTATTCCCCCATCCAGGCAATTTCTCCTTTGGAGAAAGAACTGTATGTCTTACATGTTCTTTGTACTTTCCACTCAAGGTGAAGTAATGTTTCTCAGAGACTGAAAAAGTGGATCTTGTTCAAGTGATTTGGGGAAACGTGAGATTTGTGTAGGAGTTCTTGCTCTTCATGTTTCAGTTCTGAAGAAATTCACAGCATAGGCATAGAATTAAAAGGAAAAAAATGTACAGATTAAAAATCAAAGCTTTCTTTCTACTTGCTTTATCTCGAGCTCGGCTGGATTGCTGGCTTCCTTTCTTCCATCCTTTCTGCCTATTTCCCTCCTGGTCCCCATCTGCCAAGCTCATCGCCCGGTTCTCACACACAAAGTATTGGATGAGCATCCTTTTTACTGGTGTTATCCTGTAAGATGATTGTTTTGCTTTACTTTTCCTAAATGGCACAGCTACACATCTTCTGCTTCTTGTTTATTCAGCACTGTGTTTCTAAGGTACTGTATTTATATGGTGTGTGAACATCTTTTTTTGTGTTTTGTTTTTTTCCTAGTGCCGTATAGTATCTCTGTAGGCCATCCAGTATGTTTGTAGGGTCTCCCATTTTTTTTATCCACTCTCCTAAAATAGTCACCCAGCTTTTCTCCAACTCCTTATAACTACAATCATCACTGTGAATAACGTCATTCATGTCCCCTTCCTTACAAAGTCACAGGAGAACTTTGTTGGGACATAGAAGTGGCATTTATGGGGCATATAGCATGTATAAGAATACTTAGTTAAATAAGTGTGCTATTGCTCTCCAGAATGGCGTTACGACCCTGTACTCTCACAAGTACAGGGAGTCCTGGATTTCCCATTCCACCTTTTGATAACAAAAATACTATAAAGTGACATCACATTGCTCCTTTTCTCCCTCTGAGGTTCTCTTTCAGTAGAGATCTTTGATGTCATTTTTTTTTTTTTTTGCAGAAAACATGTCAGGCTTTACATAACTTAGAAATCTAGAGGAAAAAGCATTCTGTTGGCAATGATCATTTTATCAGAAATGGGTGGTTTTATAGCTAATGAGAGGTTCCAACATGAGTAAGTGACTCTACCAACAATTTGTTCCCCGTGCTGCTACCTTTTAAGAGAACAGGGAATATTCATCTTACTCCTAATTACATAGGGAAGTGAACCACAGTTCTTTAAATGTAATAAAAGAGAACAATTTGTCAAAGAAGGAGGTTGCTTCCTGACAGACTTATATAAATTAGGACAGAAAATTAGGCTTGGTTTAGGATTTACAAGAAATTACCCGCAAGTTCTATTCATTAAAAGTATATATTAACTAATGTAAGTGGGGGCAAATATCTATCAGTAAGTATGAAGGGTTTTTACCTCTTAAATCCACTCAAAGTTATTAATTAATAGCAATTCTAAAAAAATATCTCCTTGAAAAGTAATAGTGCTGCTCAAGTAAGACTCTATTTTTTTCCCATAACTTCTTCCTGCAACATTTAATTGATGTAATTATGTTCTGAATGATTAGTATAATTCATAAGTAAATATATTATTTAATCATTGATACACTTACAAGCCCAATTAGTAAAAGGATAGAATATATTACTGACCACAGAAATTACCACCTTCAAATATAAATATTTTATCTTAATTTATCTTCTCTAATGATAGTACAGGTATACGTGCTATATAAACAAAAATCTCAGTCTCATTCATTTTTGAATCTCAGCTGCTTATAATACTGCTCAGTCTGGAGTTGATGTTTAAAGAATGTATATTAAAATAACAAATTTTAATGAATATTTCTGGTACTAAAGCTGTAATGGATTTAGAGTTAGGATTTCTAGGTGTTAGTGTGGAATTATTTCTTTATGATGATACTGAAATAAATTTACACACAAATCTGCGTGATTCACCTACCTTTGGCTGGGCATTGAACTTATTTCAAAGCTGTTCTGTTTTCTTAAGCAAGATGGTCTGGCTCCTTTAGTAAGGCATGTTTTAGAAGAAAGAGTCATGCAACAGAAGGGACGCTCCATAAAAGAGTGCCAAGCATGGGTATCGTGATTCCTTTTGAATGGAATAATCCTAAGAAATAGGACAGAGGTAAGGCACGTGAGGACTCAGACAGTCGGTAATAAGTTGCTTGAGAACCTGTGAGATGGATCAGAGGCAGATTCAGAAATGAGAAGAAACTAGTTGCATTTACCTGGCTACAAATGTAGCTTAAGAGAATTAAAATGTGGCACCACAGTAAGAAGAATCCGAGATCTGAAATCATATGGTTAAAATGACAGCTTTATCTCTTCCTGCCTATGTTTTTTTCTTGGGCAACCTGTAAACAGTGTCCTCATCTGAACACTGGAAAAAATAATATCAACAAATGTGGGTTACTGTGAAGATTAATGCACATGAATTTTACAGTTTGCTATTAGCATTCAGTAAGCACTCATTGTTATTGCAACATTGTAGCTACCTTTTAAGATGTGGACAGTAACACACCATCCATACTGTAGATGTATTTTGTGCTACATTTTGACTTCTATTTATTTTGACCCTGATTCTCAACCAGTATAATGCAATGGAACTTGTATTTTAAAGAAGCTGTGTAGGAACTATGTGTTCATAGTTGTCAATCTTCCGTTCCTTAAAAATCCATGAGATGTGGCTAAGCTACCTTTAAAGGCCCCTTGGTGACAGCTGTTCCAAGGGCATGGAGCACCTCACAATGCCTGTGCCTCTTTTATCATAATCTATGTGTGCTCTGGGTCTTTCTGGCTTCCGAACACTGAAGTGCAGGGGTAGCAAGTTCAAAGTAATGCTTAATGGAGAACCACTGAGATCTCGATGAAGAAAAAAATATATATAAATATAGGTAATAATATGAAGTATTTCCTTCTCATTGTCTCTCCCCATAAATTATTTTTAAGCTGTCAATACATATAATGTCCAAGAGAGAATTATTTACCTGATTCTGAAGTCTATTTATACATTTTTCAGGAACTAGCAAATACATTCTGTCTCCTCTCTTCTTTCCCAAACGTTGTCTGGCGCATCTCCTATTTAAATTCAAAGCCTCACCCAAGAACCTGCATCGTTCCCTTGGGCATGAATATCTATAACAAATATACCAGTACTTTGGTGGTAAAGAGAATTAAGAATGCATCAACTATTTGTATTCTGTGGATGACACGCATACTCATGCCTCAAATGCAGAGCAGAATGGAAGCTGTAACATACAGACTTTAGGATCAACTGCTTTGGTAATTCGACATTGATAGTGATAATGAGAGTGTATTGCAGTATCCTTGAAAACCAGGGCTGTAAGATCAAACAGAGCCCTCAAAACAGTGCTGTACTTACTACAACATCTGTAGAGTGATATTTAGTAATGTATACCAAAGGGCCAACATCTGAGTGATCTCTGCTCTGGATGGCCACTCTTAGAGTTTCCCCTAAACAGTAAGAGGGAGGTGAACAAAGCCATTCCTTACAGAACAATAGCAATCCTAACGACAATGAAAAAGTACAAACAATATAATTTTTCAACAAGTGAAAACGGATGAAAATAACCACAGTAATTCATGCTAGAACACTATGTAAGCAATGAAAATTATTTGTGGAAATACATGTATTCAAATATATGGGTAATGAACACAGTCACAGGAGGACGTATGTATTGTTGTGTGTATCTGTGTTGATTGGCAAACATGCTTCTGACATATCTGTAATGCAAACCACCCAGAGTTTTTCACCCTTATAAAGTGCCGTTTTCTTCTAAAAATCTCTTACTGTGTTCCCAGTGTCTAAGTGGTAAATGATGGAAAATCCGAAACCCCACCATCTTTGTAAAGGCCATCTCTCCCTACCCAAGTATTGTTAAAAGCAGGAAGTTGATTTCAGCTTCAATTCAGAATTGGTTTATTCTGTGGCTTTAAAATTTTTGTTTATTTAAGTTTCGAATAGTTAATATGTATATATGAGCTTAAAATGTCAAAAGCTACATGAACATATGCAGAAAAACCTCCCTTTTCCCCATCTCTTGTTTTCTACTTATCTTTGTCATTGTACTGAGTGTGAAGTGAATTTCTTATAGACATCATATTGTTAAACCTTGTTTTTCATTACATTCTATCAATCTCTATTATTGTCATTGACACATTTAGATTTTTTTTAGATTGAAGGTAATTACTGATATGTCCTAATGGCTTAAGTCTGGTATTTTATTATTTGTTTCCTCTGGTCCTCTTATGTCACTCACTGTGGGTTATTTTTTCATTATTTAGGATTCATCTTGATTCACCTGAAGTGTTTTTGAGTATAAGTTTACATTTCATATAAGTTTTTAGGGGATGCTCTAGACAGTACAGTATACATTTATAACACATCACATTCTAACAGTATTGGCATTTTACAACTTGGAGTGATGCATGAAACCTTTCTTCATTTAGGTTCTTTTATCTGCCCAGCTTTTTAATTATAATTGTCTTAAACATTTCCTCTGCATACAGTGAGTACCACATCAAATGAGGTTATAATTTTTGCTTCGACCATCTAATCTGATTAATTACGCTACAAGAAATGGGTTACTCTTTTTAAGTGCCCCTTTTTGACCTAAGCCAAAGGTCTTCTTTCCTTGCTGGTATTTTAAGACTTCTTTTGTTATTATGTTCTCCTGTTTGGAAATCTTCCTTTAACCATTTTAAGGGCAGGTTTGCTAGCAACAGTTATCTTAGTTTTCCTTCGTCTGAGAATTTCTTTCTTTCTCTCTCATTCATTCCTAAAGGATGTTTTTCACAGAATGTAGAATTTGCTATTGACAATTCCTTTCTTCGAGTTTACAAATACTGTGGCCCCCACTGGGAACCCCCATTCCTTCTCATTGTCTTCAGGCTCCTACTCACCAGAGTTGTCTTTCAGTAATTCCAAATTGCTATAGCTTTATGCAAAGAGACACGTCTGATGTTTGAAGCTCTCTCTTTGGCCTGTCTAGGGAGCCTTGCCTTTATCAACAAGAAACCCAATGGGATCCTTTCCTAATCAAAACACCCACCCCAGTCCATAAGCTTTAAGAAAGTGGAAGTCTGGCAACCAACTTTATAGCATTGATTTTCCTATTATCTATGGGATGGATTTTTATGAAGCTAAAACTGTTACAATAAAAGTGAATTTAATTTTAAAGCATTTATGTTTATACTAGTATATGTTTATTAAAAAAATCTCAAACTTGGTTCCCAATGCTTGTGATATGTCAGAATAAACTGGAGTTCTTTTTAAAAATGCCGAGACTGGGGCCCTAAACCCATAAATTCTGATTTGATTTGCTTGGGGGGGGAGTCCAAAACCATGCATTCACCCATTCACAGAGGTCAGATTCTCAGTCATCGTGGGGTTGTCTTGCATGTTCATTTACTTCGTAACTAATTGTTGCATGTACCTTCGTGATATTCTTTTCAATACCCACTTTTCCTTTGTATATACTGCCTACCACTATGCTAATTTAGACTCTCATTAATGTTTACTCTCGTTAATGTTTAGACTTTCTGTATCATAACAGCCTCCTAAATAGTCTCTCTAATTTTCCTCATGGAAGTAGGTCTATAACTGAGGTGAGTAATAGTTGCTATTTACTGAAGACTTCTATTACCGTAGGCATATTTTGTTACTTAAATCAATGATGACTTTGATATCTATATATCTATATGATTTTATTTCTTGTATTACAGGGATGGAAACTGAAGCACTGAGAGATTGAGCAGCATGTCTAAAGACGGCACAACTGTAAGTAGAATCCCAGTCTATTTGATTTTCAAGTGTCTTTCACTGAAACATTCTTCTCTCCCTCTCTCTCACTCTCCTTCTGTATGAGATGCTCCCTGGTGTTAAAATTAGATGCTCCCTTAGGCTTCTCTAGTCAAATGGAAGCTCCCTGAGGCCTGGAATTTTACATGCTTTCGTGCAAAAATTGTCCCATAAGTTTTACTATCTTCATTAGTGAAATTTAAATAATAGATTACTTTACAAGATAAATTTTACTTGAAATCTGCAGCATTCATGTCCTTTGTTCGCCAGTCATATTTTTGAGTCAGACATGATCTTTCATCTCTACTAGTTTTATTTTTGTATAGTTTTTATTTTTTTAAATTAAAATCGACATACAATATGATATTAGGTATACAGCATAGTGATTGGATATTTATATAATTTATGAAGCCATTATCTGGTAAGTCTAGTACCCATCTGATACCGCACATCGTTATTACAGTTTTACTGACTATATTCCCTAAGCAGTATTTCACATCTTGTGACAGCTTTTATGACTGGCAATTTATATGTCTTAGTCCTTCATCTTTTTTACCCATCCCCTCAATGCTCATCCCTTCTGGCAACCGTCAGCTTGCTCTTTGCATCTATGAGTCTATTTCCATTTTTGCTTGTTCATTTACTTTGTTTTTAAGATTCCACATATAAGTGAAGTCATATGGTATTTGTCTTGGTCTGACTTGTTTCGCTTAGCAGAATTACGCTGTAGGTTCATCCATGTTGTTAGGAATGGCAAGATTTCATTCTTTTTTTTTTGTGGCCGAGTAGTATTTCATTATATATGTGTACCATATTTCTTTTATTGTTTAGCCGTGGACATTTAGGTTCCTTCCATAGCTTGGCTATTGTAAATAATGCTGCAGTGAACACATGGGTGCATATGTCTTTTCAAATGAGTGTTTTGCTGGATTATATGGCAGTTGTATTTTTAATTTTTTGAGGAAACTTCATACTGTTTTCTGTAGTGGCTTTATCAGTTTATAGTCATTCCTAACAGTGCACAGGTGTTCCCTTTTCTCCACATCCTTGCCAACACTTGTTTATTGGTTTATTGATGATAACCATTGATGATAACCATAAGGTGATATCTCACCTTATACCTAGTATTGTAGTTTTAATTTGCATTTCCTTGATGATTAGTGATGTTGAGCATCTTTTCATATATCTATTGACCATTTATCTATATGTCCTTTTTGGAGAAGTTTCTATTTGGCCTTCTGCCCATTTTCTTTACATGGATTGTTTGTTTGTTTGGTGTTAAGTTGTATGAGTTCCTTATATATTTTTTGTATTAACCCCTTATAATATGTATTATTAGCAAATATCATCTTCTATTCAGTAGCTTGTTTTTTTACTTCATTGTTCATCTTCATGTTATTAATTTGCTTGGAGTGCCCATTATTTAACTATGGTATAAAAATTAAAGTCAACTCCTTCATGATAAAATCTCTATCATTTCCTATTAGTGAATGACAACATTATGAGTAAATTATTTAACTGCTGAAATTGACCCTTCAAAATTAAAATGATCTCATGTGGAAATTAGATGCCACTGATACAGCCTAAGGCATGTATTATTTTCATAAGCATAAAAATTACTTTAAGAATTGGAAATATAAATTTTCATCTATCACATTATTCTAATTATATATAATATATGCACAACAAAAGGACTAGCAGAATATGGCGCTGAAGTGTTAAGGTTTTGTAGGATGATAGATGTGTTTTATTTTTATCTTCTGCCTTTCTGTGTTTAAAGTTTTAAATAATAACCATACTTTATACTTGAATGAAAAAATAAAATGTTTATTTTTGAAAGAGCCATATATTAAAAATAATGACACATTTCCCAATGAAATTGAAAGTAAGTATCCTAGTAAGATCAAAAGAAGTTTTGAGTTTAGAGAATTTTAAACTTCTTTTAATTTTATTTAAGGATCACTACCAAGCAACCAAATAGTGATGGAGTGAAAGACAAATAAATTTTACCATAGACTGAAGGATGCTAGAATTTTAGCTTAGATATGGGAAGTTTCAAAATATCGCAAATGTTGAAATAAGAGAACAATGAAAAAATTTACAGTTAAGACCCAAGAAATATCTCCTACCATAGTACCTGAAACAGAAAGTCCCTAAAATAATCAGAGCCCAAGGCCTTACTGTATGTGTGTGTGTGTGTGTGTGTGTGTATATATATATATATATATATATATATATATAGTAACATATATATATACAGTAACATATATATACACAGTAACATATATATATACAAAATATATATATATTTTTTGGAAGAAGCTACAGCCACACAAAAACCCACTGGCAATATCTCTGAGTATTCTGTGTAAGTCAGAGGATGAATATCTAAATCAAAATAAAACTATTTTGATATATGTCACCTGAGCATCTGCACTATTTATTAAGTTCAACCATTTTGTAGAAATAATGATGTTTCTTTAGTAGAAGAAAAATGGCATTAGTATAGGGTAGGAATTCTGAAATGAGTTTCCAGAATTAGCTCTGTCACTGTTCTGAAAAGTTTTTTTGGGAGGTATTCTCTATTGCATAACAAAATATTCTCTCTCTCCTCCAAAAACCCAATCTGTATACCAAGGGCATAAAGGAACGTTTCTTAATCCAATGCAGCAAATAAGCCCTGTGCTCTGTATTTGTGTTTTTAAGAGGGATATGTTAACGATGCTTCACAAGATGTTGGAAGCATAATCATTTAAATTCTTAATTTAATTTTTAAATTATTTACTTTTTATTAAAAAATTAAAAACCCTACTTTATATTAGACACAAACACATAAACAACATACTTGACAATTTCAAATGATATTAAAATTATACAAGCATATAAGGTCTGTCTGAAAGAAGTTCAACCATTGTTAATATAGCAAGAACAGATTGCATGGCATCAATGTAACCTGGCAGCCAATAAGAGTGGACTGGAATGCGCATGTGTGAACAATGACCGCTTCACTGTACTAGTCATTGGGGTCTGTAGTCTCTGTTGAGTGAGCCTGTGTAACTGGGCGGCTGTTGTATTCAAAATGACTGAGTGAGTAAGCAACATATCTGCATCAGATTTTGTGTCAAGCTTGAACCTTACTCTGCAGAAACTGTTCAGAAGATTCAGAAGGCCGCAGCTCTGGGCAATTGGTCATTGGCAGCTTCAGCACAGCAACATGCCCACTCATGCATCATGTCCCTTTCCAAGTTTGCTGAAACATCAAATTACCCAGGTGACTCAGCCCTCCTACAGACTCGATTTGGTACTCTGTAACTTCTGGCTTTCTCCCAGACTAAAAACATCTTCAAAAGAGGAGACATTTCACCATCAATGAGATTTAGAAAAATATGAAGGGGCAGCTGATGGCGTTTGGGAGAACTGTGTGAATTCCCAAGGTGCCTACTTTGAAGGGAACTGAGGCATCATTGTCCTGTGTACAATGTTTCTTATATCTTCTTCAATAAATGTCTCTGTTTTTTCATACTACAGGGCTGAATACTTTATGGACAGACCTCATATGATAGTGCATAGACATTAATACTAATAATGGAAAAAGAATTCTGTAGGTCAAATGGGCCATCATGAATTATTCCTAACACTATATTTTAAACACTATGGAAACCCAAGAAAAAGGACTAAACAACAGGGATTAGCTGTGCAATTAGCAAGTATAATTAAGATGAGATAATGAAAATTTTCAGTTCTCACAGGGGAATTATTGAAAGCAAACTAGTTCAGTAAAAGTAAAGTGTATGAGGCAGTACAGCTGTTTGTAAAATTCGGGTTCCATATTAGATTTTGAGGTGGCTGAACAGTTACTGTGTTGAATGCAAATGGTAGCAGACATGGACCTGGGGTGTATAAGAAAGTACTACACAAAGGAAATAAAAGATCAACTAAGGGCAAAGTATTTAGCGATTGATATGAAGGAAAAGCACAGAATTATGTTTCATTACTATTGAAAACCACATGGTCTGGACATTTTAACAGTTAATTACTAAAAATAATTTGGGGAGGAGGTTATTGGTACATATTGTAGACAATCTTGAATAAATTTGAAAATTGGGGCTAAATTCTAAGATTTAACTGTGCACATGAAAACCAAAACAAGCAAACAAACAAAAATTTGCCTTGAGTTCGGTGTTATGAATTCAAACATAGTATATCTGTATTCACTTGGAATGAAAGGAAACAGACCACTAAGTGGAAAAAACATGTTTATATTCCTTTATAATATAGTTCATCTGTTTTATAAAGATACTCAGAGGTATTTTTGTTTACTATCTTGTTTTCCCTCTTTAATAAGCCCTTTTAAACAAGATTTTATTTATTTATTTTTAGAGAGAGGGAAGGAGAAAGGGAGAGAAACACCAATGTTCAATTGCCTCTTGCACACCCCCTACTGGGGACCTGGCCTGTAACCCAGGCATGGGCCCTGACTGGGAATTGAACCAGTGACCCTTTGGTTCACAGGCTGGCATCCAGTTCACTGAGCCACACCAGCCAGGGCACTCTGAGCCATTTTAAACAATTGCCTATTTCTTTTTACCCAACTTATAAACATAAGAAAAGCTGGTACATAGTGAAATTTAGGTGATGTTTCTAGTTGGATTGATTTATGCTAGAGGAATAGTTTAGTATCCCCTGGCTTGTGATAAATGCTGTCATGCAATAAAAACCTTGAGATTTCCACCCTTACTGGTGTGGCTTCTTGACTCGAGTGTTGTCCTGCAAACCAAAAGGTCACGAGTTCGATTCCCAACCAGGGCATATGGGCCAGGCCCCTGGTAGGGGATGCACGAGTCAGTGGATCTGTTTCTCTCAGTCATCAATGATTCTCTCCCTCCGCTCTGTGAAAATAAATAAAATAAATAAATAAATAAATACATCTTCTAAAAAAATCTTGAAATTTCCTTGATATCCATAGCATTATGGGTTCATTATGCAAAAATAAGTACTCTAATTACAAGCAATAGAATTTAGAACATGCTAAATTGAACATCTGTGTCTTTTGGGTGAATCTTGGTGACGAGAGAGAGAGAAAAGTGGTTTTAGAATGGTCTTCCATTATCTTCTCAAAAGTGTAATTCCCAGAGACAATAAAGCAAGCATAGATGTTATCAACATTACAACCATGTGCCTTAGAATGACTTTTAGTCAACAGTGAGGTGCAAATACAACCGCAGTCCCATAAGATTATAATGAAGTAGAAAACTCCTTTTTCCCAGTGACTTCATAGCTATTGTAATCTCCTAGTGCCATGCGTTACCCGTGTGCTTGTAGTAATGCTGGTGCGAACAAACCCATTTCATGGCCAGTCGTATCAAAGTATGTAGCTCCTACAATTATGTATAATACACAACACTGGATAATGATTGTAACTACTGTGTTGCTGGTTTGTGCATTTACGAAGCTATCACTATTTTAGAGTGTACTCTTTCTACTTACAAAAATTACAAGTTTGCAGTGAAACAGTATGCCGTATTATGCTCACAACAGTCTCATTCATCTTATGTTTACCCCTCCTCTTAATCACATCATTTTCTTTTGTGCTCAATTTAAGCTCATATTGTTTTGTTCATTGTGGCCCCTGAGCATCAAGAATCCATCAAGTGGCTGACCTGGAGATGAAATGAAGAGTGATTAAGGACAAGAAGGGTGGGAAGTCAGTGATGGCAGGTGCTCCCCAGTGGGGCCGGTCCCACTTCACACATCTGAAGAACAAGAACCAAGGGATGGGAGCTGCTGAAGAATCTGCTTCACTGAGTGCAGTGAGGCTGAGGAAAATTCAAAAAGAATATGTATCAGACATGGAGAAACTTCTAACCACCTGAACTGAAGACCCAACCCAAAAGCTTATCCCTCTTAGCATCATGACCATGGCCAAAGCAAAAAGCCTTTGGTTTTTCTGGTGATGTTGAAAGTAATGGCTGAATCCAACTATAATGTTAAACATAGTGCTAGCTCTGGGCTGTTTAAGCAATTCAAGACCAATTATCCATCCCATAATGGGAAAGTGAGTGATGAGTTTTCCGAGTGCCAATGGGAAGGCAGCTGAAGAAATTTTGGAAACTCTAGATAAGCTAATTGTGGAGGAGCATTACTTGTCAGAGCAAACATTCAGTATGGATGAAACCTCCTTGTTCTCGACACATATGCCTGAAAGAACTCTCATCCGTAAGGAGGCCAGGTCAATGCCAGATTTCAAGGCTTTTAAGGACAGGATAACAGTCCTGCTGGAGACCAATGTTGCTACAAATGGAAACCCTCTGGCACAGTGAGAACCCCACGGCCTTCATGCATATCAGTAAACGCATGTTGCCAGTGTGCCGCAGGGGGCAATAAGAAATCTGGACATCCCAACTCTTCTTCTAAGATACCCTCCTGAATTGCTGTGTGTTGCAGCCCCTGGCCAGCAGAGTCTTCCTGTCGTGGTATAGGACGAGAATTAATGCACAGGCGACAACAACCCTGTGTGGAAAAAGGGAACAGGCACGACTACTCTCAAGGGGAGAGTGCCTATGGTGCCTCGGCCACTCCCTCAAGAGGGGAGCACCCCGACCCTTGCCTAGACAGGCTTTTACTGTTTTCCTTGGGTCTTACATCAGAGGAAAATTTATTATCTATCACACGGAACATTATTGTCTACATTCTAGGTACAATCAAGGAAATAGAAATAGCATGCAGAGGGGGATGGCAATGAGCTCATTAGCTTTGTCCGTGGGAGAGCTCACACGGGTTTTGGGAGTTACCTTGAGGATAAATAATATACATTTGTTGTTTTAGACCAGGGTGAGGGAGTTTTAGCAAGAGCCAGCTATAATAATCTGTATGCATTTCTAGGCCTGATTCCCATGGGAAAACTCCGTTTGAAGGTCTGGCTCCTGCCCTCCACTTTGCTTCTGTAGGTTTTCCATACAGAGCTGAGTCACATTTGCCAGGCCAAGACAGACCGGTCCCCTATAGCTATGCCATGGCAGATGCTATGCTCACTGACAATTGCTGTGCTCACTGACTGCACGTGGCCACCCGAGAGCTCTGATGGAGATGTACAGTGAGATTAATGCTGTTTAATGCAGGCCAATACAACACACGTGCCAATACAACATCCACTCTGCAGCCCATCATGGATCAAGGAGTCATTTCATCTTTGAAGTCTTATTATTTAAAAAGTGCATTGTATAAGGCTACAGCTGCCATACATGGTGATTCCTCTGGTGTGTCTGGGCAAAGTAAATTTGGGACTTTTCTGGAAAGTGTTCACCATTCAGATGCCATTATGAACATTCAGGATTCATGGGAAGAAGTCAGACTATCAACATTAAAAGGAATTCGGAAGAAGTTAATTTCAACCCTCATGGGTAACTTTAAGGGGTTCAAGACCTCAGTGGAGGAAGTAACTGAAGATGCCAAGAGAACTAAACACGGAACCTGAAGATGTGACTGAGGGATTGCACTCTCATGATAAAAATATGACAGATGAAGTGTTGCTTCTAATAATGAGCAAGGAAAGTTGTTTCTTGAGGTGGTATCTACTCCTGGTGAGGATGCTGTATAAGTTATTGTAGTGACAGCAATTAGAATATTACATAAACATGGTTGATAAAGTAGAGCTGAATTTGAAAGAATTGAGTTGAGTTTTCAAAGAATCTCTCCTGTGGGTAAGTGCTATCAAAGAGTATCTCACACTATAGATCATTCATTCATGAAAGGAAGAGTCAATCCACGTGGCCAACTTTGTCGTCTTAGTTTAAGAAGTTGCCACAACCACCCCAGCCCTTAGCGACCACCACACTGACCAGTGGGGCCGTTACCATCTATGAGGCAAGACCCTAAAGCAACAAAAAGTTCACAGCTCACTGACATTTCAGGTGATGGGTAGCATTATTTAGCAGTAAAGTATTTTTTAAATTAAGGTGTGTACTTTTCTTTAAATAGGATGCCATTGCACACTTCACCCACTACAGTATAGTGTACACATTACTTGTGTGTACACTGGAAAACACAGAAATTATGTGACTTGCTTTACTGTGAGCAGCCTGGAACGGAAGCTGCAGTACGTCCCAGGTGTGCCTGTAACATGTCTTCCTTCCTGTGTATCTCAAACAAAATTTTACTCTTTTTTTGTCACTGTATTTTTTAGCATGCCCCTCTTGTGATAGTTGGTTTGCCCCTATCATCACAAGTAAGTTGTTATAACTACACAATATTTCTTTAAAATATTGTTTTCGAATTCGCTGCAAACTGTCACCTGTTTTCAGATGACCCAGTTTATGGATTTTACTCATAGGAGGGGAAATAAAGATGAGGAAGAAAAAAAATCATATTAAAAAAAAAAGATAACTTATAGCTGAACACAAAGAGCCTAAACTAGGGCCAAAACATCAGATTAGAAATCTCTTTCAGTGGAAAGCAAACTTAAAAATAAATACAAAAGAAAATGTCTAGCACCTGAGAAGAGCCAACCTGTGCTGTTGGAGAAAAGACATTGAACCATATATGAGCCTTCCTTTCTTCTTCATCATTATCTTATCCATAAAAAAATATGTGTATATATAGTCTAAATACATTTTCATTGAAGTGTTCATTCAATATCTATTAACTATCTCAAAAAATTTGAAACACATGAGTAGTAGAATTGGAAGTAAATAGGAATTACTGCCTTGAAGAACTAGATAGTCCTGCAGGGAAGATAAATCACTAAACACACACAATTTACTATGTTTTGAAAAGATAGTAGATAGTGAGGTGCCGAGATGAATACTGGAAAGTGAGCATGAAAGGAGATTACAGGAGAGAGCGGTAAACACAGATTAGAGGAGAAGACTTAACAGGATTGGAAAGAGATCTTGTAAAATGTGTTTAAGAATTAGGTTTACAATGAGAAGAGGTTTTCCTAGATAAAAAGTCCAGCATAAGCAGAGGCATAGGCGCAGAAATGGGATCGAGGGAATAGTATGTATTTAGCTAATGTTAAAAGGTGAGTTGTGTTAGAGAATGTGAAAAATAATAACGGGAGAAAAAGAAGTTCCTAGCATTTACTGAGCATTAATGTATACCGGACACTTTACAGATCTTGCAAAAAAGAAAATCATGAAGTAAGTACAATGATCTCCATTTTAATAATTAAAAGGTAAATTTGGATTCACAACACTTTTATAAAAAGGAAATACTATGTGCTGCATGCCAAGTAAAAGAGGCATTTTTGCAGAAGGAAATGCAGAAGATAAGAAGAGAATAGAAATTGGGAAGCTGGGACGGTACTCGTTTTGCGAATTAAATTTCATTTTTTTATAGACCACTGACATTTTAAAAAGTAATCTATAAAGTGAATCAAAGAGAGCCCAGTCTAGGAAAATTCCTAGCTTCAGTGAATACATTCATAATATTAGCACTGAACAGTGAGAAAGCAAAATAGCTTCTTTTTGAGGTAATGGTAGATCTCATTTGATACAATTTTTTAAAAGAATCTTCATGCACCATGAAGGTGCAGAAATATGCCATAAAGATTCAAATGTCTGTCAGGAGCTAAGTAGGTATTATACCCACAGAAAGTCTAAATTTTTTTTTTGGAAACAAAATGGGAGAAGCACAGAGGACAGAAGAAGAGCTGGACAAAACTTACAGAAGATAATAGACTTAGACATGCTTTTCTTCTGCACTCTAAGTTTGCAGGGCTCTGTCTCTCTCTCCCTCCCTCCCTCCCTCCCTTTCTCTCTCTCTCTCACTCTCTTTCTCTCCCTCCCTCCTTCCCTTTTCCTTTTCCCATTCTATCTTCCTGTATTTTATTTTCTCAGTTGCATGCTGGCACATCATATTGTCATCAAAAGTGCAGAGAACAGGTAAATGATTCTGGAGTTATGAAAATAAGAGTGTAAAACTCAGTAAGGATCTGAATCCGGTGAAGGAGAAGAAAATAGGGTACTTTACTTAGCTAAGTGTCTTTTCATATTTGCTAACTCTGGAAAGCAAAACAGAAAAGATGTTATAAAATTAGACTAAATGATAGAGCATCTGTAGTTTCAGGGCACCGCTTTTGAAAATTTGACACATTGCACTAACCATTACAAGTACGCTGAAGGAATTGATGATAATACGTGAGGTGGAAGAAACTGGCAATCTTAGGCCAGCCCATGGATGTTAGGAAAAGTAGTAAGAATGTTAAATGAGAAGATTTCATCTGCATCATCAAGTTCTTTGTACAAGTTCTGTGATTCGGCAGCTGTCAGCAGCATCTTTTGGTAACTATTAAAATATTTTTGAATTTGAAGGGTAAAGGTTTTCTTTCTAAGTTATACAGTGTCTTCCTCCTTAACAGTGTCTTCCTTCCTTCCTTCCTCTTTATTTTAACATAAACAGTAATAGTGTTCAAAAATATCTCCAATAAATCAAGGAATTAATATTCAGAATATAGATGATAAATCTTTGATTTATTAGAATGTCTCCAGAACTGTATTGGTAATATGAGTTCATTGAGAGATTTTAATTTTAAATATAAGAAATGTAGAGTAAAGAGAAAAACAATGGTCTTGTGAAGAAAGGCCAGTTTTATCTTTCAACTTGGTCAGTATCCTCAGTGCTGCCATCCTTGACAAACTGCCATACTAATTTTGAAATTATGTGGTTCTTTGACACTGTAGCCACCAAAGACAATATTTGTAAAAAGCCATAGGCCACTAAGAAGAAAGGAAACAAAGCAAAATCTTTTGTTCTCTGGCTTAACAAAATACTGACCACAGTCAGGTAACTTGAGGATTTGTGGCGTTAAGAGAATTCATTGCAATTTTATAGTATTATCAACAGAGCACATCATATCCCAAAGCTCATTGTCCAGCCTAATCACTCTCACCCAAGAAATGATCCAACAACAGCAAAAGAAACAGGAAGTTATCTAAATTGATCTCTGTGGTTTCAGAAAGTTTATCAACTTAGTCATTGATCTTCATTTTCATGGGTCTTTGAGAAAGCCATTCAGAAGCCTTCCCCTGCTATAATGGCACTTAAGACACATTCAAGTTATCCTAATATTGAAAGTAAGGTTACACACAGCAATTACAGCCGATAACTTGACATCAGTCACTTTAATAACTTTAAAAAGAAATAGTAATCAGAACATTTGTGAATATTCAAAAAAGAAAGTGATGCTTATTTGTCAGCAACACGGTTGCTCTAAAACTAGTCATTACAGACTAATTTATTTGCATTCCGAAATTGTGTAGCTAAGAATGATGAAAGGAAAGCAGAAAGAACATCTGGATTTTAGGGAGGTGGTTGCCAGTGTTTTTCCACCTTATCCATGTGTGTTGGATGGAGGGATGAGGCTTTAAGGAAAGCAATGAGACAGCTTCTGTATTTTGATCTCCGACTGGTTCTTTAAATCCCCTCTCAGAGAGGATTCCACTTTCCTAGATGAAAACTTGGGTAATTCACTGAGTTGTCTGAACCCTCTTAGCCAAACATTTCATGGCCACTTTATGCTGCAATTATACTATTTCTCAACTTAGAAATTAAAGTCACACAATAATAGAACTCCTCTACTTCAGTTAAAATAATCTCCTTTCACCCCCAAAAGGCAGCCTAGGTAGGAAGCTGAGGAAGGTGACTCAGTCCCCTTTTCTTCCATCCCTGTTGCTCGCTACAGCTTTTTCACCCCATTCAAGTCAAAGGAGGGGGAGGAATGATGCATCTGGAGGCAGGAAAATTCTTAATTGTCTACTGTGTCTTAAGATGGTTTCACCTTCTCAGACCCGGCAAGTGTTGAAAGGCGAATCTTTTATGAATGTTGCCGTGGGTTCCCCGTAAGCCCACCATGTACACTTTGTAATCTGTGTTTCTTGGAAAAGGCGTGTTCCTCTGCCTGGACCAGTTTCCCCTGTTTCTGGTTTCTGGATTTGTCTTAGGCACTGCGCTCTACCCAGACTCTCACTATTGGGGAATTCTTGAGCCTCAGGCATTCTTCTTGGTCATGTTTTTAAATGGCTCCAGGCTTTCTCCTTCTTTCAGTCTCTGCCCTTAACCCCATCTGTCTAACAGCGTCTACATTAGTCAGCATACTTCAGGATTATCCCTGGTATTAGACTTTTCAAGTTTCAGTGTAAAGAATTCTTACTCAATTGGCTTAAGTAAGAAAGGAAATTTATGCCTGTAATATATGGAGCCAGGCCAGGCTTCCTTCATCTCGGGATGTGGCTGGTGTGAGGGATTTGTGTTTGCTCATCTCTTCTTTCCTCTGTAGTAGATGATTTCTCAGATGAAGTACATGGACTAGCCAGCTAGCCACCCGTCCCTCTAACATCGCGTCTCTGGTTTAGCCATGCTGGTGGGAAGAGAGATTTCTTTCCTTAGCAGTTTCTATTTCAATGCCAGGTTAGCTCAGAAAGGCCTGTGTTGAGCCCATGTCCATTTCTGAACCAATTGCTGTGACCAGTGGCCAGTGGCCAGGTTCAAGTCCAGTGGAGTCATTTGGGTACAAGGAGGACTTAAAGGAGAGTGAGAATGGATAGCATGCAGAAGGAATTCTAGATGTTAAGTAGACAGATAGAAAGCTATCATCTCCATCTGGACACATTTTTAAAGAATTTTGACAAACAGTAGTGAATTCAGTGAACTATAGATAGAGGAGGGGAAATAAAACAAATGTAATGGCATAATCAATAAAAAGTTAAAAAAAAAGATTTTAAAACATGTCCTATAAACGTTAGTGAAAATTAGCCCTGGCTGGTGTGGCTCAGTAGATTGAACATGGGTCTGCAAACCAGAGTCGTTGGTTCAATTCCCAGTCAGGGCACCTGCCTAGGTTGCGGGCCAGGTACCTGATAGGGGGCATGCAAGAGGCAACCATACATAGATGTTTCTCTCCCTCTCTTTCTCTCTCCCTTCCCCTCTTTTCCTATTAAAAATAAATAAATAAAATCTTTAAAAAAATTTTTAAAAGTTACTGAAAACTAGTCATGTTTTGGTTGATTAAAAGATAGGTGGGGAAGGAGTTGAGGTATTAAATGAGAGCTGTTCTCAAATATTATATGAATCACTATATAAAGGAGGTTAATGAATTTCTAAAGGCAAAGCTTAGACTAAGGGAATTTACAGGGAAATTTATTTTTATATTAACTCATTTTAGAAAAATGTGTGGCTATGTCAACCAATTCAAAATAAGGTCTCTCGTAGGCAAATTTATTTCTTGCCATTAGTAATACTCAAATGTGATACCTCAGGTATTTAGTTCAAGAAGTACAAGGCTAAGGTGGTAGCAACAAATCAAAACAGCACAGCATGAAAATGAGTTGGACCTTTCTGCTTGCCCAACTCTGCTCCCTAGCTACATGTGTGGGCAATAGTAATGCTACTTTCAAATATATATTTTTGTACAGTGTTATTAATGTTATTATTGCACTATTTTATGCATCATTCTGTTAACATTTTCTGACCCGTAAAAGGAAAATTGCTAATTCAGACTGAGCTTTACTGAGGCCAAATTTTATTTCAAAATTTCATAACAGTATTTTTTCATCTATTCAGAAAACAAAAATTCAAAGAGGCAGATTAAATAGTGGTTTTCTTATGAAGCTAGAAAGTAATTTGCTACCAGAATTTTGAATGGGTTGAACTATAATCACCCCATGCAGTAGGCATGACTAATGTTTACTTATTAGCCTCTTCTATTGTTCTAATTATGTATTTATGGGTCATCATTCACTAATTTGACTTGTGGAGTAGATTTGAGTGTAGGAGACTTGCGATGGGTCTGCAAATTCAAACTCAGTGTTCTTTAAGCGTCTTAAAAATTAAACTCAATGCTGTTTATTTACATGTGAAGAATCTTCAATATAAAAATATAGAGGTGGAACATTTTACATTATGTTTCTGTAACATCTAAGAGGAATGAATTATTTCTCTTTATGTTTGAGAATATACACACACACAGCACAGTTTCAAAAGCTGCAAAGAGGAATAGTTTAATAAAAATAAATGGATGAGGTTAGGGGAAAAAAGGACCATAAGGCCTTAGCCTGGACTAGAACTCTAAGTCCTTAGAATCTGTGCTGTCCACGAGGAATGCATGTCTTTGTACCTTTGGGTATGTGTGTCCATATGTTTATACATGTATTCATATACCTATGCTTCACAGACATCAGCAATAATTTCAGAGGAAACAGATGGTTACCCCATGCTGGGTAGGCTACTAATGGCTTTTACCACATTCATGATCTTGTCCAGGCAGGCCTGTGTTCCCCACATACGCCTCATCTCACACACCGCACCTCGTCGGTCCAAGACTGGGCACCACACCCAAGGAAAGCCAATGGAGAGTTTGCCATTGGCTATGAAAAGGCTCTTGGAAATTAGCCCAAATCTACTGGGCCAATCAGATTTTCTCTTGGGCATTTGACCTTGAGCAAGTAGAAAATACTAGGCAGAAAGAAATGTGTAAAGGGGTTTTGCAAAGTGAAGTTACTTTAAAGTAAAGAGGGTGACTATTATGAACTGCATGTTTATGTTTCTCCCAAATTCATATGTTGAAACCCAACCCCCAGTGGACTGGCATTAGGAAGCGGAGGTCTTGGGACACATAAATCGTTAGATCAGGTCATGAGACGGTAGCCTCCAGGAGGGGATGGATGCCCTTATAAAGGGAGAGGACAAGAGATCTGCCCCTCTTCTCCACCAGGAGGTGAGCTTTCTGTCAAACACCGGATCTGCCAGAACGGTGGACTTCTCAGCCTCCAGAACTATGACAAATGTCTGACGTGTAAGCCCCCCATCTATGGCATTCTGTCGCAGCAGCCTGAGCTGCCTAATACAAATCAGCAGAAACTCAAAGGAGGTTTATAGGTAAGAATCAATTGTCTGTAGTGAGAGTTCAAATATTTATAAAGACACCACAAAGAATAGATTGAGTGGCTCCTCTCTACAATTGTCTCAAATTCTAATGATGCTGGTTCTTGTTCAGGGGAATTCCCACCGTCTCTCATTGACTCTTTCCATGTCTATCATCTACCTTAAATTTCTCATTCTCGCAACTCAAAGACACTTCTAAGTTTATCAAAAGTCAGCAAAAATAAGTTGATAAGAAGAAAAAAAACTAGTTTTCAAATTGCAGTTCTGCTACTTACCACCGGTATGACCTGGAGCAAGTTCATGGTCAGAGGTTCAGTTTCTCTCTTATTTCTTTTAAGTTAACTTTATTAAACTATAATCTATATAAAATAAAGTAACTATTTTAAGTATACAGTGAGAAGAGTTTGAAGATATGCATAAATCTATTGTAACCACCACCACAACCCATAGAATGGTTTCTTCCTAAAAAATACCCATGTGCCATTTTGTAGCAGGTATATCCCTCTAGTCTCAGACAAATGCTGATCTTTTTTTTTTCTATTAGTTACATTCATTTTTGTTTTTCCAGAATTGTACATAAGTGCAACATTAGAGAATCTTATTCTTGGATGTTGTATGTTCCTGTTTATTGCCAAGAACTATTCCATTGTATAGATAAACCACAGTTTATTTATTTAGTTATATATTGATGGAAATTATTTATCCTGTTTTTTTCATTTATCGATAAAAGCTGTTATGAACATTTGTGTACAAATATTATGTTGCCTATTTTTAAAAAATTTCTCTTGGGTTTTATATTGAGGAATGGAATTCCTGAATCATGCATGTTTAACTTTATAATAAATTGCCAGATATTCTCTAAAATGGAAATATATGAGACTTTCAGTTTATTCACATTTTGCCAATACTCGGTAGCATTAGTCCTTTTAATTTTCAATAGTCTGGTGGGAGTGTAGTCACCTCATTATGCCTTTGTTTTGCTTTTCTTTGATAGCTGGTGACTTGGAGCATTTTCATGTGCATATTGGCTGTTTGTAGATCTTCTTTTGTAAAGTATCTACTTTACTCTTTGCCCATTTTTAAATCAAATTATTATTCTTGTAATTGTGGAGTGGTGCAGTTTTTGTATATATTTATTACATTTATTTATAAATTTAGAAATAAAACTTATCTTGATACCTTTTTATTTTTTAAAATTCTTTAGGGTATTCTATATACATAACTATATTGACTAATAGTAAAGGTAACTTTACTTCTTTCAATTTCGGGTGCCTTTTCTTTCTTTTTTATTGCAGTGGCTGAATACCCAATATACAATTGAATAAAAGAGGGCAGAGTAGACAACGTTATTATAAGTGGATGTTGAAAATTTTTACATTCATTAAGATGATAATATTACTTTTCTTATTAATGAATTCACAAATTCTATTCGATTTTTTAATATGAAACTTGAATTCCTGGGATAAACCCTTGATGGTCATAATGCGTTATCCTTTTCATATGCGTATATTGCTAGATTTTCTCTGCGATATTCTGTTGAAGACTTTTATATCTCCGTTCATGAGGGATCCATTTTTCCCCTCTTTTTGTGATGTGTTTTTTCATTTTTGGTGTCAAGGTACTTCTGGCTTCATAAAATCGCTTGGTCAGTATTTCTTCTCACTCTGTTTTCTGTACAGGCTTGTGAACTTTCGGTGTCAATCGATGTCATTTCTTCCTTGAATGATGAATTGACAAATACAGTTATTTGGACCTGGAGAATTTTGTTTATGGGGAGTTTTTTTTTTAAATTATAAAATCAGTTCATTTACATGTGACTATCCAGGTTTTCTTGTTATTTATTGTGCAGTTTTGGCTATGTGTGTGTGTGACTCCATTTCTTAATCATAAAATGAGGGTAATAGTAATACACTCCTAAAGCTGGTGTGAAGATTATATGAGTTTGTATATTATGAGTATGTAAAGTAGGATTTGACATAAAGTAAACAAGCCCATGGGAAACTTTGAGCAATTAAAATACAATAATTATTATTCTGCACCGAAGTGAGAGCAGAAACACACAGGGTAGTCTATTACTCTAGTTAAATCCTGAGAGGTAATAATTATAACAAAAATCAACAGTTAATTGAAATATATTGGGCTTGTGACATGTCCCCAACTCATAAACAAATTGGATTTCTAATAATCTTAATGGGATGTCAAATTAAATTTTTAGAAAAATTAAATTAAATTGTAGAAACTATTTCAAATTAATAAATTGAAAGTTTTAAGATCTGCAAAAGTAGATATTTATGATGTCTTTTATATCTCCTATTATTCATTTAATAAAGAGATACCACTGGGCCATGGGATTTTACACATGATGTTAAGACTGAAGACAAGGAGTTACATGTGAAATGCTTAATAACAATGCTTGATTTCTTGAAGAATTGAAAATGCTTTTGGTTACTAGCAAAAAGCTATATCAAAGTGACTCTGAAAAAAATGCACCATATGGGGGTGTGTAACTAGAAGTTTAGAGTCAATGTTGGCTTCCGAGTTGGTTTATCTAAACGTTCATGGGTTTCAGCCTGGCTGCTGTGGCTTAGCTGGTTGGAGCATCATCTTATACCCCACAAGGTCGTGGGTTTGATTTTCAGTAAAGGCACATACTCAGGTATTCAGGTTGTGGGTTCAATCCCTGGTCAGGCACATACAAGACCACAATGATGCTTTGCTTTCTCTCCCTCCCTTCTACTCTCTGTAAAGTCAATGGGTATGCCCTTGAGTGAGGATTTAAAAATTGTTTTTTCATGGATTTCAAGTACCTGTTTTTTCTCTCTTTGTCCAAATTGTCATATTCATCTCAAAACTAGATCCTAAATCCTTTCTTTTACGTTGAGCAATTATCCCCTTCTGTTTGAAGGTGTGAGGAGTGGGTCAGTGTTAAAAAAATATGCCATCCTTGAGCCAATAACTGCCACCAAGTGAATATCTCACTCTAAATGGCTCAGGCCTGGCTGGCTTCCTTAACAATCATTTCTAGCGCAGGTGATGCTGTTACCATGATTGCCTTAGACTAAACAGGGTCCCCTGCTAGAAATGGAACCAATTACCTGAGCTGCACTGCAGTTATGCAGTGTGATAAAGGTGGGATAGATGTTGTGTTATCATTTACAGTATCCATTATCCTTTATCTTACTGTATTGTTATATAGCCTCCCACACTGCATTACTTCTTTCTTCCTTAGGAGGGGAGTACTTAGGCTCCTAGGCTAGGTAGCATGGTTATACGGCTCATTTCTTGTCAAAAAAAGGTCACGTGCCACGTGGTATTCTTCCAGGATATAAACTTACATAAGGGGCATTTTTTCCTCATTCTTGTCTCTTTCTGAAGTGTGGACATTGATTTGGTGTCCACCACTTGGAAAGCCATCTGTCTCACATTGAGGGTGGCTGAGTAAGAGGAGCCAGGTCCCTGATGATCGTGCAGCTCATGGCAGCCTTGGATTTAGCTCCACACTTCATCTTCGTGAGGGACAGAAACACATTTAAATTTTATTTCAGCCATTATTTCTTTCCAAGTGTTTTGGCATGTATAGATAAATCTAACGTTAATTAATTTTGCAAAAACGAATGTCCGCATTATATTATGGTACTTTTTAAAAGACTCATCCTGGTAGTCTTTTATTCAGGGACCATTATTTGGGGCCGTGCACCTCAAAGCCATAGAGTCATAGTTGAGTAACTTCCCGTAGCTTCTTAATGTGGAAAAAAAAAAATCTCTGTTTCCTTAGGCAAACACCTGCAGGCCGTCATCTACTAAATCTTTTCTTAATGCAGAATCCATGTTAGCCTGTGTTTATTTATATATTAATACTAGCAAAAACCACCCAAAAGGAACTATATATGTAGGATCTCTTTTGGTTACCAAACCTGAATAATTGCGATAGGAAATCAGTGAGTGCCAGTTATTCACTGTTCATTCCTCTGCACTTATGTTCCTCCAGACTCCTTCATCAATTTCACTGTAGTTTATCTCAGTTTCTATTTCTGGCACTTGTGAGATACTGATGCTTTTTGTTTGTTGGTCTGCTCACCTCAGCCCCCAACCTCTTCCCATTCAGTCCCTATAGGAATACTGAGGCTAGAGAAATCCATCTTCCGGCTACCAGGAACACATTTATCTGAGGCCGAACAGACCTGATCTTTATCTTTATCTTCAAAAGTTGGAAAATTCAGTTACTTTGGCAACAACTCAGGGATTAGTTAGGTTCTCCAGGTTTAACATAATAGGAAACTAACTAAAACCCTTTTTGTTTAAGATGATCAGACAGAAAACAAGGTCCCCTAGAGGGGAAGCAAAGTCCTGAGCTAAACTTTAAGATGTACATTCCTAGGAGGGGAGGGCAAAGGGAACCTGGTCCAGCCCTCTGGCTGCCCGGCTGCCTGGCTGCCTGCGGAGTCTCGGTGCAGAGCATCATTGCAGTGCTGTTTCAGGTAGTAATGCGCTGCTCTGGTCCGGGGCTTTGTCTTTAATTCACAACACATTCATGTGTCTCAGCAGGGGAGGGGGACTGCACAGTTGCCTGCCAGCCTGTCCTCTTTGACTGTCTGCCGAATAAGCCAAATGGTAACTCTCCATTAGTGATGGGGGGAGAGTAAGACGGGGGGGGGGCTGGAGAGAGGGAGAGAGACACGCACACACTCAGATAGGAAGAAAAACCACCACGCAAAGAGGAGGGGGAGAGGAGGGGGGACTAAGGATGCTCTCCGGCACGCTCCTATGTTAGGTCTCCCTGCGAAGGCAGAAGGCTGCAGGAGCAGCAGCAGCGACAGGCTTTCTGGCAGTGATTCCAGCTACTGCCCGTGCACATCATGGTCAGGACGACTTTGAAGAGGCAGTTTATTACTTATGGGTAGAACAGTAGCTCTGCTAAAACTGGGAGTGCAAACACCCCCTGGTTTTCTAATTTAGAGACTTGCATCTTTTCAGCACTCTACACTCTCAAGACACTGCTTCTACAGGTAAGACGCTGTGAAGATTTTACCTATTTGTTACATTGTTGTAGTTTTACACACTTCAATCATGACTACTTTTGAATATAATGCCAGCTTTCTGTTGAACTGCTGTGTTTTTTCTTACAATATAAATATTTCCCTTCAGGTAAATATTTTTATAAAAACTGCAATTAAATGAAGGAACTGCCAAATGTTTCCTAAGGGAAATGTATGTGATGGTGTACCTTTCCATGAGCTCTGAGTTCATAGTTGGGAACTTGATCTCAAACTGTGCCCTGAGATGCAGTTCATAATACACGTTACTTCTAAATGTACAAAATTACTCACTCTCATCTGCATAACCCATAATTCTTCCCTGATTACAGTATCATGCTGTGTATGTGGTTCATAGTATTTTCGTTAACTTTATAGTTTGGGGGAACCAGTGATGTGGAATAGACCCTGTAAATTTTGATCAGCTCATTACAGTGCGGGGTAACGCACTCACTCACAACCATGTGCTATCATAGTCTCACATGGGTATTATCAAGAGCCTTGTGTGTACAATGAACAGGTAGCCCAAACATGTGAAAGGCTTGTGATAGTGAGAGAAAACACAAGGACACTGTAGTTCATACACTGTAGCATATCCCTGAGTCTCAAGTTTGTTTCCCTAATTAAAATTTACCTTGGTTTTTATAATTCTGCTCCATTTTCACCTGTCATTATCTTATCATTGTATATGTATATACTTACATATCTATATGACTAATGCTTACGTGAGGTCACTCAATCTTGTTGATATTGCTTAGAAAAGGGCAACCACAGGACCGTACTAAGAATGTGTAATGAGTCTATAGAGAATGTGGGAGCACCGGTGTCAACAGGTTTGTAAGATCTCGCTCGGCTGAGTTTTGACAAGAACATCTTGCAGCATTCATCCCTTGTAACTCGGATCGCACCCTGCTGTCCCGTTCAGGGTCCCAATACCTTTCTAGTCTGATTATGTTGCTGTGTGTGATAAGATCTAAAGGCCTGGACAATTTTAATCACGAAGCCATTTTTACTTTGACATTCTAACCTTAACCCTAATTAGTGTATGTATGTATTTTCCATTCCTGTGTTTCTGTAATGTTCCTTCTATGAGCCATACTTCAGATAAGAGTTGCTCCTAATCAGACCCCCTCGCATGAAGTATTTAAATGCCAGTCATCTGCAATCATTAGGGTGACACTTGGCAGCCAGTGGCTTTCGCTCTTACATGCCATCAAACACATAGCATAGGATTAGCGCATATGCTAAAGGAGCACAATGTTTAACAGTAAAGTATCATGGAAATGGAAGCGTTTGCATACAAAAATGCATAATTCATTGGAAGACTCGTGAGTTTTGTTCCCATGCATGACTTACTTCATTTTCCAATTTCACTTAACAAAAGGTTTAAATCCCTGGGGGAGCTCATGTAAAGTACCCCATTGACTGAGGATGTGCAAATTAGGGGAGGACTGATTATTGCTGTAGTGACTTAGGGGCTGTTGGGAAGTTGGTAGCTGGTGCCAATGCAGAGAATTCAGTTTAGTTTCTCCTTGGAGGTACTAGAAATACATGTCAATATGTGAATGGATTTGGAAGAAAAAAGTAAATGATGAAGGAGTAGAGAGGATGTGTATAGTCTATAAAGGAAAGAGCATTTTCAGTGAACATTGAATAAACTCTATTCCTTTATGACCGGAAGGGAAAGAGATGTACCACAAGTACCGTTTCTCAGGCATGAATGAAATCCCATTTGGCCAAATAGCTGATTGAAAAATAATGTTGGGTGTTTTGTTTTTTTAACTTAGTGACCATATTTGAATATGTAATTACCAATTTTATATCTTGCCTCAAAGATTTCTTGGAATTATAAAGTTATCATTTTAAAGTTTTATTTTGGGACTTCTCAATATTAGTTTTAAAATTACTTACCCCATGTGGTTCAGTCCAGTTTTTCCTTTTACCCAAAAACAGATATGTTCTACATTTTCTCTTTTAATGTGCTACAAAAGCACCATCTTTGTATTTGTACAAAGCAGAGTAATATGCATAATTACATAATTTATAAATGCTTGGGATTATGCTGGTTTTGTCTTCGTTCCCCCAAACTCTCTAGTTTTCCCAGCTCTGTGAGAACTTTAAAAATGTCTGATAAGGGTAAATTTGTAATTCACAGGATTTTCAAGGCACTGGTATTCTAAACTATTTCAGTTAAAAAACTGCTTTAAATTATAGAGGATATTCAGTATATTAATAATACTTTAAAATATTCATCCCAAAGTTGTCTAAAACATATTGGCAGGACCATGTACATCCTCTCCATTTCTTCATACTTTCCAATTCCTGATTGAGAAAGTTTGGAAAAGTTTCTTTTCAATATTGTTTTATGTTGAGCCAGATCACAGGCTGGAAGTTTATCTTGATCCTTCAGTGATCCGAGACAAGGTGACACTGTAATTGTTGCAGGACCTGTGACATTTGTTCAGTTCTAATGTGGCAAAGAGCATATTAGCTAAGGGAGCTTGATTAAGTTAGGTTTGAGGCTTTGCTGATGTGGCAAGAGTAAAAAATGAAACACTTGATCTCATGGTTTAAGAAGAGTTTAAACTCTATTATCAATATGCATATTATATCACCTACTTATAATTTGTTGACATAGATTTGGTTTTCATTGGTGTGGCATTGCTCTCCTGCAATTTTCCCTTTTGATTTTCTATAGGAATTTTATTCGAATAGTTCTGGGGCATCATATCATCCCATGATTTCATTTGGAATCGTGGACAGTTCCTCCGAAATTACAAAAAAAAAATGAATTCCAAGCTCTTTTCATGATTGAAACATGAATAGAAAAAGCGACAACTAAAGAAATTCTGAAGTAACAAGCCAGAATAAGTAATGAGAGACCTCCAGCTAGTTTTCTGGTCCAGTTACTCCACTTAAAAATATTCCTAGACTGTGAAGGGAGCTGGGCAATCAAAGCTCCTTGCTGATCTTGGTGACACAGACTGGCAGGTAGTGGCTTCCTTGTGCTACCCACAGGTACAGGGTAATGCTGACCCTTCAGGAGAATTTTTTTTGAACTGAAATAATTGTTGTATTCTAAGTTATCTAAATGTAAAATGTAAGAGCCCCACCAAAGTTAAGAAGAATAGATTGTAAAATGCTGATCGCCCGTTTAGAAGTCAGTTGCAGCTGACATTTTAAAGGTCATCTTACAGAAGCCTGAAATAGTCATAAACATCCAATGTCAAAAAATATGATCTCAGTAGTCTTTGAACCAAATAATAATATTTCTATCCATGTATTACACAACCATCTTGAAAAATATAATGGCAGCTGTGCTTTGCTTCAAAGCAAGGAAAAACAGGATAACCTGTTCATTCGATGAAATGCTAAATTACCAAGTTTATTGTTCTATTTAAAAGTATTTCCCCCCCCAAATCCAGTTTAAATGGTTTTCAAAAACCAGCTTATTCAAATACATTCAAGACCATTAATGTTATTAAAAATTGTTTAATCCACATCTTTCACCATGAGGCAGTTGGGTAGATTTGCAAACACAATTACATGAACATATGTGTGAACTCATAATGGAAACAATACTAATGTTCAAACTAACTGCCCATTTATTTACTTTCCCAAAACTATGTACATGCAAAATGCCAAAACCACCTTAGTTTATACAGTTATTTTTATGTTATTTAACAGCAGCACATGTAGCAAGACAAATGAACTTGCCCACATGTAGAAAGGTTACATGGTTTTATAGTGTATGAAAGTCGGCGATGAAAGAGTTTTCCTTGCATGAACTTTCTTTATCAGATTAAAGAGTTCCTGACATTTCAGGAAAGTTCTGTTCAAATGAGCTCCCAGTGTTTTCTTTAAACTGCACAGATAACTATTACATGCTTTAAGGTTACCCTTAGAAGGTTATAGAGTCCAATTAATTAGTTTCTGCTGATAGATATATACATGTAAATATGAACTGTAGGGTTCCAATAGAGAGATTAATTCAATTTCTACAAGAGAAGACTGAGATCAATATTCTCTTTTAAGTATTGTAAGAAACATGCTAACCACTAGGCAATTATTTAATGAAGGACAAATTCCAGTTGTGATCAGAAGAGATTATTTTTGCACTTCAAAAGAGAGTACGTAAGGCTTAATCTGTTTAATAAACACGGAATATGGCTTGGAGACTTTTTGAAATTGATATTATTCCAAAGATTCTTTTACTTTTTAGAATAAAAGTATTCATTGGTTTTTTTAAAGAAAGTATTATATAAAGAGATTCTAATGTAATCCAATCTGTTATTATTTTTGTTAAAACAGTAAGCAAAACATTTGAGGGAAATAAAGGAAAGACAAGTATTTTAGTATGTCCATTCCAGTTTAAAATATCATTGCACGCCCTTGTTTGCTACAGTGAATCCCAAGTCCTGTTTGTAGAATACATTTCTCGTCATCTGGAACACTTACAGAATGTCATCACCATTGCTTCCCTTTTTAAAACCTCGGTCTTCTAAATGATGTTTCTTTTCCAACTGGAAACATGTGGTAAGTGCAGATGTTCAAACACTCTAACTCCCCAAAGGCTTACAGTTACAAGTCGATTCAGGCATGGCTATGTATAAATATACACATCAGATTCTTAAAATTAGAATACAGGTTGTGAAGTGCATGAACATGGTAAGAGACCATTGCTCTCTGTGTAAATTCCTTGTTTAAACAGAAGTGCACTTTCTACCCCATTGAGGCCACACATATGATGGAGATGGTAAATTCCTACAGAAGTGTTAATATATATGTCAAAGGATAGATAATATTTTCAGCTTTATTGTCTGAATGAGAAATATGATTTACCTGGTAACCCGATTTTAAGTAAATTTTGAATGGTATCAGTGGTCCAATAGGGGAAATCCCAGCGTTCAAAGGGTTTAAAAATGATACATTCTGCTAGTAAGTTCAATGGCATAAAGAAAGGTTATAAGAGTAATAACTTAAATGTTTTGATGTTCTAACAGTTTATTCAATTCTCATAAATAACAAGAAGAAAATCCCTAAGGGAAGCTGGTACTTGCTAACTAGGGATGTTTGCCATGCACTGCTGGCTAATTCATCCAGACAGATAATGCAAAGGTGCACGACAGGACAACAGCGAAAACAGCACCCAGACTTAGGAACCATGGGGTGAGTCTCCTGGGAGGCCCCGTAATTGAGGTCTTTAAAATCACACATTTCCCTGCTTTATTTTTTTCTCTCCACTTTTTATTGTCACATTTCCAAGAGTTTGAACAAGGATGAGAAAACCCATCTTCAGCGTTTTCTTGGTTCAAAATTTATTATGTCTGCTGTAATCAGGTCTCCTAACCCAGTCAGTACCTTTCCTTCTGCTCCAAGCACTGTCACCAAGACAACACTTACAAGGGCAAAATGGAGAAGGGAGTGGTGCCATCTGTGATTGGTCCATGGTGTTAGTTTCCACGTGAGTGGGAGAGGAAATAGACTATGCCTGGATGTGGGTCAGGTTGTAAGAAACAAAGCCTTACAATCCAGGTGATCCCCTGGTTTAGATCCATTTTGGGTCAGTCTTCGGCCCACTCAAATTAATGGAGGACACACCTTAGAAAGATGGGGGAAAATAACTCTACTGTAAAATTTCATCCAGGAGTAGAAGCATGTGGCTAATATAATGGGCACAAAATGTCTTTCTTATTTCTAATAGAACAGGGTGAGGGGAAATAAGCAGCCAAACAGATTCAATTAGCTGCTGCCACCTTCTAAACATGAGAGGAGATAGACTCTGGGTCAAGCTGAAATGAGAGAAATATCACCTGATGAAGAGGAACTTTTATAATGATGAATAATTACCACCACTAGTTCTAATGTTGCTGCTACTTATACTGATTGAATACCTTACCATGTGTCATTCCAGACACTTTATGTGTACTAATTATTAAAAAAATGTATGGAGTCAGAATTAGTCTCCCTGTTTAAACACAACAAGATAGACCTGTTTAGGGGGAATAACTTGCTCAGAGACTTAGAAATGAAAGACAGTTTTGTGTGTCTCCCAAAACCTATAACCTCTAGGATTTGGTATTTAGGATTTTATTTTAGGGATCTACAGACCATATAGTGGGAGTTTACAAGATGTTAAACAGCCAGTAGTAAGACAGGAAGGAAACAATCATAAAAATATAAAGCTTACAGGTTTTCAAAAATTAACTAGTTAACCAACCTCAGTAATCAGTCCTTGCTAGCAACCATACTCATTTTCTTTTCTCTCTCTCTTTTTTGTCTATTGCTTTCACAAGTCTGCAATTTATGCTTCCTAAAAATGCTGAAACTGAGCTGAGTGCAATTTGCTTTTCATTCCCAGAATTTATGAAGTAGTTATTTTCAAGCAAATTGTCTAAATCATGGACGTGTCAAAATATCATTTATGTCCTGTCGTAAAATGTGCTCATGTTCTTTTTGTGGCTTACAGCCTCCAGCCAAAAACAATGGATCTGTTTGCTACATTTAAGTCAGGCTGGTTCACTGGACGAAGAGTCACTGTAATGCCCTCTAACACTAAGATTTTTAACCTGGCATCGTCTATGCTGTGTAAACCGCAACACTTTATTTGTTACATTTCTTCAGTCAGAGCCAAAGAAACTTAGTACATGCCAATCTTCACTTCAGATATTCCTACTTGGATCAGTCCCTTTGGATATCAAGCACTCTGAGTCATCCCAATTCATATCATGAAGTCATTCAAAAAATACAGATGACATAGAGCCCTGGCCAGTGTAGCTCAGTTGGCTGCAGCATTGTCCTGCAATAGAAAGATTATGGGTTCGGTTCCTGATCAGGGCACATACCCAGGATGTGGGTTTATCCCCCATTCAGGTGCACATAGGAGGCAACCAATCCATGCTTCTCTCTTGTACCAGTGTTTCTCTCTTTCCCTTCCTCTCTCTCTAAAAAGCAGTGAAAAAATGTCCTCAGGGGAAGATTAAAATATTTTTAAAAATATATAGATGATATATAATCCACAAATTCTTTAAATACAGATGACAAAAAAGACTACAGCCATGTGCGGCATAAGATGCTTCAGTCAAAGATGGACCACACATAACAACTGTGGTCCCATAAGAGTCAACAATTATAATTGAACAACAATAAAAAAAAAAAGGTTATAGTGAAGCTGGGAAATTTCTGTCACCTACTGACATCATAGCCATCTAGAGTTGTGCAATGTATCATTGGTGTCTTTGTGCGGAGGCTGCTGTAACCAAACCTACCATGCTGCCCGCCAGTCATGTAAAAAAGTACAGCAAATTCAAATCTGTACAGTCCATAAAACCTGATAAGGATAATAAACAGACATGTTACCGGTTTATGTATTTACTGTCCTATAATTTATATTGTTATTTTAGAGTATACTTTCTACTTATAAAAAAGTTTGCTATAAAATGCACTGTGTTATGCAGACAGCAGCCTCATGCCTCTTGTATTTACTGTGTCTCTTGTTGCATAGTTTACTCTCTTGCATATTTAATCTTGTTTTGTACAGTAACATTCTTCACTACAGTAGCCTCCAAGAGAGGCTATACCATGTAGACTAGGTGTTATAGTAGCCCATCATATATAGGTTTGTGTAAATACACTGGAAAGTTTGTGTAAATAGACGCTGTGCACATTGACAAAATCGCCTAATGGTACATTTATCAGAATATATGTACATCATTAAGGGGACACTCAGATCTTAGAAATATGCAAATGCCTCAAAAATCAAACACTAAAAGGCTTTTAAAGAAATTCAATAAGAAGGACTAAGCAGTAGGTAAGGTGAAATTGGATGTTATGGGCTGAATTGTGTCTCCAAACTCATATGTTGAAGCCCTACCACCCAATATCATAAAACATGACTGGGTTCATAAGTGATGCATGCTAAATAAGGTTAGGGGGATGGGTCATAATCCAATCTGACTGGTATCCTTACAAGAAAATGAAATTTGGACACACTAAACCATACCAGGGATGCAAGTGAGGACATAGCAAGATCTTGACCATCTATAAGCCAAGGTGAGAGGCCTTAGAAGAAACCAAATCTGCCAACACCTTGATCTTGGACTTCTAGCCATCAGATTGTGAGAAAATTAATTTCTATTCGGTCGCCCAGTAGTGTTTCATTATTGCACGCTCTCAGGCAAATGACGAAGAATAACAATCGGTGGGGTTTGGTAGGAGATGTGTCTCAGAGTGGGCAGCTGGTTCAGAGCGAGTCATACGTGAGACACGATCTCCATTTTAGGGTGTGCTCATGCTTGGCGGCGAGTCAAGCCCAGGGAGCTGTGGGGAGGAGAGAAGCCTGACAAAAGCCTTGTCAGGACGAAGCAGAGGACATGACATGGGCAACTGTGAGCCTTGGTCGTGTGCGAAGTCACATTGACAGTATGTGCCATTCACATGACGTGGTGAGAATGGTACTTCCGCTTCCTGTCCCTCCTCCCCCAAACCCTTAATTCTAGTGCAATCCCGAAAAAGCAACTGGCAAGAACCCCATTATGGATATGTTTCAAGGTCATAAAACACAAGAAACATCTCAGAAACTTGTCATGAACGAGAGCCTAATGACACATAACTATTAAATAAGAGGTATCTGCAGTGAGACCCTGGAATAGAAAAAAGACATTCGGTAAAAAACCAAGGAATTCTGAATAAAGTATAGTCTTTAGCTGGTAGTAATGTATTGATATTGGTTCATTAACTCTGACGAATGAGCTAAAGTCATGTGTTAGTCACAGGCAAAACTGGGTGTGGGGTGTATGGGAATTCTGTATCGCTTCCTCATGGTTCTGGAAACCTACAACTCTCATAAACACTTTAACTGGAAAATATGGCATTTGTGTGACAATGAAGAATCTCACCAATCATCTATTTCTAACAAGAAGGCAACACAAATCTATCATCAAAGTCTTCAAATCAGCCTTGAAGTATTTCTGTATCTACTTTAAATCATGGTCCAACTACCATGTTAGAGGGTCATGGCTTTAGTAGAAAGTATTTCTGCATTAGCTGGATTCTATGAAAGTAACATTTATTTGCTTTATCCTCATTGTCAATCAATGCAGATCTTAGAATGCTAGCTCATGTGTATTTAATTCTAAAACATCTTTTCCCTCCAGATCTCTAAACACAACTTGATTCGGCCTGGGCAGAATCACTCCAGTACTCTGGCCTTCACGGGTTGCCCTCAACAACCATAGTTTTCAAGGCCTTTTTGGGTAGGCCTATTCCTCAATGCTAATTCTCCCTCCACATCCACCTTACTAATCCATCCATCTGTTATTCTACAATTTAGAAAAGCACTTTTGTATTCGGACAGCACATGGAACATTAAGTGCAATCCATTTAATAAGCATCCTACCTTTTCCCTGTACAAAATTCCAGTACCAGCCAGAACCAAGTCTGTTCCATGTAACTACTTTAAACATACTTGACTCAAACCAAAATGTTACTTTTTCTTTCTGCCTGTGGTATGTTCCCTCCGTGTGCAAAAGGGACAAATGCTGACTTTGTTTCTAAGTGACAGGAGGCATTGTCTCGTTGCAGTCTTTCCATTAATGAAAAGACTTTTATGAACCACTGTCAAAACCTGGCTATCTCCCACTTAAGAAACCAACATGCAAGGACACTGCAGAAACAGCTTTTGTGCCCACAGACTTGAAAATTTTATCGTCCTCTTCGCCTGGCATTTGTACTTAATTCTGTCTTGCTTTGAATTTTTAAAATATCATTTCTGCTTTCTCCAGGATAATCAAAAGGGAACTAAGGAAAGAGCTGACTGGGCAAAAGATAGTCATTAGATCTTGCTGGCTATTCATCACGTTTGATGCTCATTTCATAATTAAAATCTGAGTGCTACAGGAAAAAAATAATCTCCCATGAATAATAATGTTATTATTTGATAATATTTTTTTATATTTTAAAAATAAGTTTATACTGGCAAGTTGGACTTTTTATAGCTATAGAATTTTATTTTTCCTAAGCTTGGTAATTTACTATGACTAGCCCTTTGGAAAATGACTCTATTTCAGTAGCTGAAAACCACGATCTGTATGTACGTATTACACTTACGGTTTGATTAGGAAACTAATGGGGTGCAATTGGCAATCTGACTGGGGAGGAACTGGTACAGTAACCTCAGGATATAGGGGTTATTACATTGGGCATCTGCCATCTGGGCCTTTGGAAACCATCCTCCTGTAAACCACCAAAATTAATTCTAGTTCAGAAACAGGGAATACTGTAAGATTCAACTACTTATGAATTTGCCTTAGAAGAGCAAACTATGAAACAAATTAACTATGACTGTTAATTAGAACTAAAAATTCATTACAGAAATAAATTTTGACTGATGTATACAGTCATAGTTATTTAGCTAGAATTCATATTTGCATACAAGTGTCTGCATAGATACACATATGTATCTGGAATATGTTTGCAATGTAGCTGATAAATGGAAGAGACACACATTTTCAGTGTCATTAACTTTGTTTTGGAAATCAGAATTATTCGTCACCTTTCTAGACAATTTACAAACTTGTTGATGTCATTATGCTCTGACACATATTATTTTCTTTAACACCAGCGCACTGCTCGTGATTTATAGCAAATTTATATTTTAAAGCATTTCCCACACTTTCCAACTGTCTGAGTCTTATCCTCACAAGCATCATAAATTCTAATGATAATCCTATCAAACACAGAGCTGGAATTGATAGGATGAATCAAAGTTCTCTCTTTTATTGAATTTATTGGGGTTATATTATGTAATAAAATTATGTAGATTTAAGGTGTATCATTCTATAATACATCATATTGTGTTGTGTGTTCACCACCCTGGTTGAATCAACATTCTCACTGATTGCTTTGAATAAAACCAACATTCCATTGTTAGATTTCACTTTGCTGTGATTGAGCAAAATTGTATTATTTATAAAACATTGGATATTAAATCTAATCAATATAAGACTTAAGGTGTATTTTATTTTCTTGCTAAAAGCCAGAAAACCTGTTTAAGCCATAAAGGTCAAATCAGAAGTACCAATAAATGCACCAGTATTTATTTACTAATGAAGCAAGAAATGACAAAAAGAATATTAGTAAACAGAGCTACCACGTATCAGACAATTGTGTTAAGTGGTTTACCATTTTTGACATCTTTTAAAAAATCTTCTGAGTTATTATTACCACAATGTTCAGTTATGAAGATTAGGTACCAAGAAGTTTAATAATTTGTCCAAAGATACAAATACAGTGAGTGCTGAAAAGGAATTTGAACCTCTGTCAGCCTGACTGCAAAGCCATGATTTTATTATTTTGTCAGACTACAACTTAATTACCTATGAATGAGCAATGCTTTCCATGGAAAAGAAAGAAAACCAGTTTAAAAGGGTATGAAAATTAATTTGAGGTGAAATGAATGAAATTCATTGGTAAGGAGTACCAAATTATGTCCATGAATAATTTCTACTCTGTAAAGTAACCCAAATCTGTGAGTACTCTACAATGAACTGTTTTCTAAAAGTGACTACTGCTATAAAATAGTACATCTCTCCTTTTAAAACTTTGATATGTAAAATTATAATATGATTAGAAAAATTAATTTTTCCATTATATTAAATATGTGTGTAGTAGAATTGTTTTGTGTAATGGTTTCCTAGATCACTAATAACTTGAGATGGGGCAGGCAAATTAGAAGGGGAAGTAGTACAGTTCAATTAAAGGTAGATGGAACCAACTGACAATCAATCCCAAATGAAGGCTAAGAGCTCTGAGAAGATAATGTAAATCAATAGAAAATATGATTGGACTGCAGAAGGTGTGATTTTTTTCAAGCTGCTCTTCAGGAAACTATCTAGTGTGTAAATTAATATGCCTGAGGTTTTACCTAAGAAGTGTGTAGATAGCATAGTCTTGAGCTCACCTAATCGTTTTGCCAATTTCCATCTCACATGTCCCAAACATGTTGGATAAACTTTCCTTCCAAGTTCTAGCTTTCAACAAACATTTGAGCACTACTTTGGGCAAAGTAAAATGCTAGTGCTGAGAATACTATGGGAGACAATGATTTAGTTTCACTGTTAGCCCATAGTCAGCCCACAGTCGTGCATAATGCAGTGTTAAGCGAATGGTTTGAAACCCAAAACAGATCATGTCAACATACTGATCAATGCTGCAACAGCCCCAATACTAGGTGCTTGCCGCAGGGGTCCTGCCTCACCTAGTCATGGAGGATGTCTGAGTTTACGATACAGCTTAACTATAACCTTAAAGTATGATAGAGATTAAAGCACCCTTCATCTCTAACCCATGGCTGGTCCCACTCAGAAATTTATTTCAGACCTAATAGCTGTTATTTAAGAAAACCGTCTCTCAAAGGCCCTTTCAGAGGATGAGTTGGACTTCTGGGTTTTATAAACTCTTTCTTTCCACTGCATGTGGCATTTGGGCAGGCTTTTGATTCCCTTTCTTTAAAATGGGGTAATCAATGTGCCTACTTATAATTTGGTGTAAGAATTGAATGGGTGTAGGTGAAATTCTTGCAGCACACATACATTTCATCAAGAATTATCATTAGGCTCTATTTATAGTGTGACTAGTTTTCAATGTTTAGTTGAATAGACTGATTAGCCGATTAGCTGGACCATTCATGAAGAAATAAGAGATGACTTCAAACATGAGAATCATACACACATATGTATACATAGAGAGTAATCTTATTTTGAATATAAAATCTTAAAGATATTGACTGAACTAAAATGCACATGAGACCTCAATCATTGACAATCCTTAGAGAAACTGAGATCGCCTTATTTTTCATTAATAAAAGCCAGACTTTCATATATCTGTCTTGGAGAGCATTGGAGAGCGAATGCTCTCTCTATGAGCATTTTGTGATTGTTATTTAATGTGGCTTTTGGAAAATGAAACATCTGTCATTTCCTTTTGACGATACTTTAAGGCATTGCATGAAAAGTATGGATACATGAACACAACATGTTTATTTCAAATATCAGGATTCTGAAACAGATTCTAAGTAACAGAAAAAATTGAAATGTCTATGTATTTTTCTTTTATTTAAAGTCTCTGCACACACCATGGATTTTTTTATAGCTCCAGAAAACTATACACACTTCATGTTGACATATGCTCTTGAAATTTTAATTTAACAGAATAACGTGAGTTAGAAACATTGTTTTTTAGCATTGTTTAACCTGGGGCAGATTAGATTCCGTCCATGCTTAGGTCAAAGGTTCGGCACTAGTATAAATGATATTAAAACTCGATATGTGCACATGTGTGTTTTGTTATTTTTACCTTACTCCAGATTCTAAGACAACACAGCTTCAAGTGCAAGTGGTTAATAACAACAGTCACAAAGGACATTTTCACAATTTCATCCAAGTAAGTGAGGTTGTTTACCATAATGTTCTTTTGCCTTCATTTCTTCAGACCCACAATGTCTTCATCAGTCCCTTTCAAATTCAGGCTTTTAGATTCATTTTACAGTAAAGAAGGTATAAATCTTTCTGGAGTCACAGTGTTTTTTCTCAAGCATCATCTAGTAGGTACATATTACCAACCAGATTAGTCTCAATTGTTTTAACACTAGATAGCTCATCTTCTCTTTGGGACATGCACTTCTCACTTTATTAATGAAGAAAACCCTCCTATATAATTCATCGTGATTCTTATTCACACACTTATTGAAATAACCAGTCTTCCTCTAGTTGTAGTAATTGTTCATTTGTCCCATAGTATATGGAGAGATGGTGTAAAGATGACATCTTGTTGACACTACTGAAATTGCTTGAACAAGACTGATGATGATGAGGGCTAAAGTGAGACAAATGTATATTTTGTGGTTGGGCACTTTTTTTTTAATGAAAGAAACACATTTTTTCACATTTTCTTAAGTAATTCAAACAGTATAGGGATGAGTGAGGAGCAAACACTCATTAATCCTTATTTGAGTGAAATAAGGATTAATAAATATACTAGTCTTGATGGACCACATCAGTTATCTCTTACATTAAAAAAAAGCACATAAAACTTAGTGGTCGTTTTTTTCTTATTGGCCAGTGACTCAGTTGCTTTACTCTGCTGCTCTGCTCCAGTCATGCATGGGAAACATGCTTGCCCATGCACCTGTGAGCTGGTCAGTGAGCTGGGTGGTGACTGGTCTAGAAGATGCTGACTGGATGACTCAGTTCTTCCCCATGTGGTTTCCCATCCTGTAGCATTCTAACCCAGACATGGTCTCTTGGTAATATCAGGTATCCAAAAGAAATAAGAACATGTTTGTTCTTTGTGAAGTTGCTGCTTGTATCAAATTTTTATTGCCCAGATAAATAGAACAATTAAGGCAGTCAGCCCAGGTTGCACATGGTAGGGCTCTACCAAAGGGGAAGAGTGCAGAGAGGGCGTTAGTTGCAGCAATCACTGCAATGAAACCACTACAACCCAAGTTATGCTGTTCTAACACATGACTTCAATTTCAGAGAGTTGACACACATGACGAAGATACATGATAGTCTCTCTCCAATACAACCTATTGGAGGCAGCATTCAATTCAAGATGATAGGAATCATTGGTTTTAAAAGAAATCAGTTCAAAGCAATCTAAATTCCCACTGTGATGGGAATGACTAACTGAATTATGGTCCAGTGGAACCTTGGTTCTCAAACTTCATTCATTCTGGAAAACTGTTCAAGAAATGATCTGTTCAAAACCCGAATCTCCTTTGTTTGTTGCCTGAGAGGTGCATGATGAACGATCAAATAGGTATCAGCATGACCATTATCTGGCAGAGAGTCTAGACCTGATGTTTTGTTCAACGACTGAGATGTTCCTTCTGTGAACAACTTGGTCAAGAACCAAATTGTTTGAGAACCAAGAACACTATATCACTATGAAAATTAATTAGGAAAAATGTGCTTATATTCAAGTATATGTTACATATGGAAGATACATAAATGGATGAAGAATATGGCAGCCCTAGCATAATAAAGGAGCAGAAAAAGAATATACGCACATGTATATAGACCTTATTGGGTGTTCATTAGTGTCTAGAAGTGTAAACAAAGAAAGGAAAGTAGTGGTGTGGGAATAACGAGGCAGAAAATATGGAGTCAAAGGAAGTCTTTTCAGAGATTATCTTCTTATGCTTTTGAACCTTGAAACTCCATAGTGTTATTAGTTGATAAGTAAATACATAAATTATTAAAATAGCAGCAATCATATCTGTATTCTAATCCTGCCCTACCTGTACTTGAGAACTGAATCGATTTACATAACTACTATAAACTAGGGGTTTTCCCTTTAAGAGTGAGGGGTCACAATACCTGCTTCGTATAATTGTTGTGCCATCAGAAGGGGGGATTTTAGGCACTTAGCTGGTGTTTGACACATGGCAGCTGCTTAATGAATTTAATATTCTTGTTGCTATAATGGTTTATTTCATTATTTGATCATAAGAAATTAACTGTAAGGTACCTGAGGTACAGGTCAACGTGGATTTTGACTGAGAATGGTTTTCTAGGTTGTTGTGTCGTTTCTATGTTAATGCCTTGCATGGAATGTACCCTTTGCTTTCTTTCTGATCTCTTCACATCTTAATATTATTGAAAGGTCAAAATCAACAATTAGAACATGGCATATGTGTGCATGTATGTGTGTGTGTGTATATATACATATATATACATATGAACTATATTCTTTAATGTCATTCTAGAATTCTCAGATACCCCTTCCTTATGTTTGCCGTGTAAGCCAAATGAATTTGAAAGACTTCTCCTTGTAGAAAAGTCAGTGGGGTGATACTGAGTTGGCCAAAAAGTTCTTTTGTGTTATTCTGTAAGATGGCTCTAGTAGCCCTTAGTGGTCTTGAATTTCATTAGAAACAATTTTGTTAGATCGTATTGTGACAGTTGTCATATCAGTGTGTATTTTTAAAAAAATGTATCCAAATTGGTGAATTTTTGTGTAGCCATTTTTATCTTGAAGATGAAAGAAAATATGCAACATTTTTAGCATATTATGCTTTATTATTTCGAGAAAGGTAAAAATGCAAGTGAAAGGCAAAAAAAGATTTGTATAGCTTATGGAGAAGGTTATGTGACTGTGCAAACATGTGGTTTGCACAGTTTCATGCTGGAGATTTCTTGCTGGAAATGCTCCATGGTCTGGTAGACCAGTTGAAATTGATCCCAATTGAATCAAGACATTAATTGAGAACAGTCAACATTATACCACATGGGGGATAGCCCACATACACAAAATATCCACATCAGTAATGTTATTGGTGAAAATGGAAAATGTGTCTTTTATTTGATGGAAAAAAACTAAAAGGACTTTTTGGCCAATATTACATTTTCTTGTGGAGGGAATTTAGGCTTTTTTCATTATTTTTTTTTCATCTCAGTCATCTTAGATGGTGCAAGTGTTAAATAATATGGTCCTTTTACTAAAGAGAAATCCCTCATTTTTAATATAAATAAACACATTGAGTTTTCATTTTAAAGCTTGTGCTTTGGGGATCTTGTTTAATTAGTCTGGGAAGTTTTGGTTGTTTTTGTTTGTCTATATTAAATAATGGAGGTATCTTTCCACCAGTCAAAAAAATTGAACATAAATTGATCATTGAATGACACCAAGGAATTAGTGTTAATTTAGTGTGACTAAGAGAATATTCATAATTTTTGAGATATCTACCAGAGTTTTATTGAGAAGCAATAAACTAAGATTTATTGAGAAGTGACTACGATTTGCTTCTACTATATCAACTCAGACTCAAAAAAAGCAGAAAAGTAAATGTGGTATATTCTTGATAATTGTTGAATCCAGATGATATCTTTGTAATTTGGGGTTATATAGAGGTTATATATGGCATTGAAATCTAGAAGAATTCTATACTCAGATTACTTCACATGTGCCATTCTCATTTGACCTTCAAGAATCTCCACCTTTAACTTTGACCCATTGTTTTAGGGGTGTGCTTTGTGTATGGAAGCCTTTTTCAGAACTCAAATAACCAGCATTCACTGAAAGACAAAGCTTCATTCTACATAACATGTTAGCACAAGAGCATACACTTATTTACTTTACATTCAAATAAGATGGGAAGAGCAAACACAAACCAGTGGAACTCACTTTGTTTAAACAACTTCTCTTTGTCTTCCTATTGTCTGCCAGGACAGTTCTTTTGGCTGCCCTGTTCATGTTAATGGATACATCCTTCAGCAAGGTTTCCCCAGCTACCCTCCCAGCCCCAGAGCACAAGTATATGTTTTTCCTGTACTTACTTTATGAATATTTCTCGTTATATTTCCAGCCCAGAGGTAGGCGAAACAAGTATTTGTTGAGTGAATAAGTGAATTCTCATAATGAGGAATCAGCGCTTCTAAAATGTGGAAACCCAAGGGCAAATTTGTCTCTGTATATTCCAGCGCTCACTGCTTCCAAGTGCGTAGACTCCTTTAACATGTATTAGAGACCCAATCTAAACTTCTAGACCGTAGTACATTCATCTAAAGCCTGAAGTACACCATGAAGCAGTCATGGCATCACAGAATTTTGCTGTGTCTAAAAAACTAAGTGTTTTAGTTTTGCGCCCAGGCTGGAATTTTCATATGGATGGCTTTCTACACCACGGGTTAAGTTACTCTCAGTGGCACTTCCTGGGCCCTAACATATTTTTCCATGTTGAACCTCCGTGTTTTACAGAGGACAACTCTGAGTCAGAGTTGATTATTCAACTCTGAGTCACAGTAATTATTCTTTTTCTGGTTGAGCATTGGGATAAGGGAAGGATGAAGGTGGAGGCAATTAAGCACTACTTACAGTCTGAATCGTTTCAGGGGTAGGCATCCTTAGTCTCATCGTTACTTATCTTGTTAAGAGTAAAATGAACACCAATGTAAACAAGGAATAGAGTTTTGTACTTACTCTCTGAAAATGAAGAGCACGTCATATAGAGCACAAACTAGAAACTTTAATAAATAACCAACAGTGCATACCTGTCAAGGAAGAATTCATTGCTTATTCATCACAAAACTGGGTTTTGTAATGGTTTATACTTGTTACAAAGTCCTGTTTTTCCAACCCCCAAGTTAGCAGGGGTTTTTTCCTAATTAAATTGGATTTCTTCCAGTACGCCTCAGACTAGCCACCAAGATTTATTCCTCTTATTTTCCCATGGAGTGAAAGTAATATAAATAGCAAGTATAAAGATTTTCCTTCATCTGTTCATAAAATTTTAACGGAGAGGTTTCTTCCTGTATTAATGTATTCCAGCCACTTGATAAGGTAATGCCCCTCTGATCTTACCTTTGGTCTTTGTCAGGAAAGGAAAGATTTTTCATGGAGATATCTGGGCTTAAAAGAATGCAGTTTGTCTTTTGAATAGTAGGTCAGGGAGTTGGGGCACAATATGTGCTATATTTTGGCCCAGGCATGTGCCACTTTAAATGAAGTGCTTCATTTATAAAGTAGTAAGAACATCAGCTAAATTTGTTTTCCTAAGTGTGAAGTCAAATAAAGATCTTAATTCAAACAATGAAAAAAAAATCCCATCTTGCCCTATTGTTGGATTTTTGACAGTTGCTGCTTTGATTGGCCATTTTTTCATTAGTCTCAGGGAGAATTTAAAGCCTTTCTGGAATTTAATTTCTTCAGTGTTGGAATCTGCTGTTGTTTGTTCTTTAGTATACTTGACTTGTTCCTCTGATTAGTAATCATTCTTAATAGCCTTCTCATTAAAATCTTAGTTTAATAGGAAACTACCTGGCTATAATTTCATTTACAAGTTCTAGGGAACTACTTTTATAGGTTCACTCTTGCTTCTGAATACAAATAAATGCCCTTTTAAACTCAATGAGAATTAGTGCAACAAACCTATACTCTTCAAGAAATTAATGTTCCCAAAAAACAAAAACTAAACGTGTATTATTTTGTAAAAGTATATTGTCCCTCATTCCAATTTCTCTTCAGTTAACATCAAAATATTCTAATGTTTATCCTAATTTTGTCTTTCGCTCCTAAATCTATAGAAGTAAAATAATGTAAACAGAGTTATCAGTATGTTAAAGTATTTTTTCTCAAGCTATTTATCTAAGAGAGTAAGGTTCAAATTGTATCTTGAGACCAGGGAATCATTTCCTTTTATAGCAATTAGTAATTTTACAGCTGTCATTTAAAAATTAAGGCCCTTGACTTTTAAATTTAACAAGCAGAAAAATGACTTGACCTGGCATATATCCTTTATTCTAGAAAATGTCTACGTAATTGTTTGGAACTTAAACATGCATCAATTAGCAATAGTTCTGCTTTGTACAGTACTTGGGTAGGTCATAATTCATGGAGTTCTAGTCATTTTAGCTTTGAATTGTTATACTTGACTTTTAGATGATTATTATACTGTAAGTTTTTATAAGATTTAGCTCATGACTCCCTTTTTATTTGGCTGTCATGGAGTTTAAAGCCTGGAGCTACAAAAGACGTGATTTTATTATAGAAGAAAATAAATCTTGTTATTCTACAAGTGAGGTGATTATTTAGAAAAGTTTAAACTGTTGTCAACAGCAAAGGTATTTTTTGGTCAAAGGTAAAAGTTTACATGTTGTTATTAAAGGTAAACAAACAGGTAATGTAAAATCAGGTTTAGATCATCATGTAATCTACTTTAGGATTTGAACCATCTTGCATTGTTTCAAGTTCCAAAATGTGATCATTGGGATTCTCATTACAATCACCAAATTCTTGCTAGTGTAAAATAGAATATAAGGAACTTCCTTGTCCATTTGAGTAGTTTGACTAAATGGAATCATTCTTTTAACTACTAAAACACTATAAAGTACCAAGTATGCCACATCTAGTTTCATTTTTTATAATGTAAAATATAGGGTTTCTCAATGTGTTTTAGTATGTATTCTACAAGTGCAAGGTTTATCTTTCTGAACATTCTTATTCTAAAATGGTAGCTAAGCTTTCCCCTTGCCCGTAGTCCAGATAAATAGGACACTGCTCTTGTGAATAACTGTTTCATGTGTCATCACTTTGCATAACCCAAGTTGGTACAATAATACATCTTAGGAAATGCTAGAGACTTGATGGATCGTGTAATGACTTTACTACTCTGTTTATATGGCCCACTTTGAAGTATCCTCAGTCCTCTGCTAGCCAGAGCCCCAACAAGTGATAGGTCAGTGTTTCCTGATGCCGCACTGTCTGTAGTTCCAGCCCAGGTTCCTAGAAGTTCCTTCCTGTGGTGAAAATCTCCATGCTGGTAGCTTCCATATAGTTCTCCTTTCATTTTCTCCCCCAGCACACTACTGCCCAATCCCTTCCATGGCGGGACTTCCTGAAAGCCTTCTCACTCATTCTCCCCACCACTCGGAATGAGAGGTGTGAGTATCGCCATTCCTTGGCTGAGGGGATGGAAAAGCAGAGATGCCAGGTTGATAAACCAAGCTGGCATTTTCTTCTGCTCAGTCTATTTTCAATCCAGTCTTTTTTTCAAGATGCCTGTCTTTTTTCTTTTTCTTTTTTGAGTAGAGCCCGTGGTTCCCCAGTGAGATTCTGTATTTATGTTAAACGGGTTTTATGGCATGGTCTTGGTTTTCTCACCACCTTGGCCAAGTCCCTCAGAACAATATCTCTTGGTCTCTTGTTTCATTGCATGCCTTTCTCTCTTGCCTTCCCCCCTCGTGCTTCCTTCCAGCCTTATAAATGTTGGTGGAACACCTACTCCGTGTTAGGCATGAGGCATAACGTAGTGAATAGGACTGACATGACCCTCCCTTCATGGAGCTGACAATCTAGTGAAGAAGGTAAACACGTTTGCAACTCAGTCATTGCGAGGAGAGTGAAGAAAACAAGCCCAGCACCAGGAATGACATGGGGAGTTTATGTATTTGTCTAAAGATATTAGGGCAGGCTTTTTTGAATAAGTGACACATGTTCGTTCTTCAGCTTTAGCTTCAAATTTTGGTAACATTTTTAAGACCTTGCCTTTAAAATCTCCAGGAGCATGTCTTTTATGAATTACCAGTCCCTCTCTGTGCCTCCATTTCTGCATCCAGTGATGCTGCAAGTGATGTAGTTTGGGTTGAATGCATTGTTTACTTTCATGGGGACTTTGTATCTGTGGAATAGCTCTGAAAAAAACGAATTGAAGAAAGGTGTTGGCATTTGCTTCCCCAATAGAATACCAGTTCTACAAAGAAGCTGTACTTGTTCATATTTATACATATGGAGTTTGATATGGTGTCCAGCCTATAGTATGTGCTCAGTAAATGCTTTCCAGAACTGAAAAGTTCATCAATCTCTAGGTAAGGTCCTTTAAACATATCCATACAAACCACCCTTTGTCTTATGCTTTTCCTATTTTTTTTATTCATTTGATCAATTAACACTTACCATTTAGTATAAGCCACATGCAGTGGTAGGTACTGAACAAGGTTATTAATGTCCCAGCCACTGTGAACTTAGTTATTTTCTGGATCTGCCAATATTTAAACATTAAAAATTCCTTTACTGACTAAAAGTATTTTAGGACAAAATCTCATTGTCATATTATTTTATAATATCTGCTCCAATTATAGTGATCAAGTTTTATGATTCTTGATTTCATCATTGATTTCCTATAGGAACCTTCAATGTAGAATATAAATATAACTAGCACAGAAGAGAGAGAAAGTTTTAGGATTATAAGAAAAATATAATACACATGCACAAACACAAAGAAGTTGTATTAGAATTACCTTTTGGTTGTCTTTATGATACAGGTTATGTTTTGTGACTTTGAATATACAAATAACTAAATAATGGAAACCTGTATTATTTCCTACAAAGTCTCCCAAAAGCTGCGCTATTGCTCTCAATCAAACCTGGATCTCAGCATTTCCTTGCTTAGAAAATAACTTTGTTCTCATTAAGCATTCCCCACCACCAGTGCACGTCCTAAGCAAGGAGACTTCTCATGTGGGGGTTTTAACTGATGGCCAATTTATTAATAAAATTCCATGGTGTTAGTTAGCAACTCTCAGTCTGCCTGGCCCTGCAGACTTGGTATCCAAGTCCTTACATTTGGGTTCTATGCATTTGCGTAACCTGCCCCTGCCTGGTATATGTTCTGTACAATAAACTGCTCATTCCTCCTTCAACTCTGCTTTTGAACTAATTGTCCCATGTGGTTGGGTGCCATCAAATATTTGAAATAAATGGTACCATCAATGTTTATTTTTTCCCTTTCTCTCTCTTGTGCATTACTGGGAAGAGAGTAAAACTAGAGGGACAGGAGTTACAGGTCGTTAGACCAAGGGAACAGGTGCACCCCCATGGAAGGGTTTTCTGAAAACTGAAAGTCTGATTTATCCTAGGCCACAGGTAAAGGTTCAGCTTCATGCAAAATAGCTATTCCTTGATTGACAAAATGAACTACTGCTAGCAAATAATCATATTTAATGAAAAAGCTATGAGTTATATTTCTCTAAATTCCAGAACACTTGTTAGAGAACATGAGCTGTAAGTGAATGGAAAGAATTATTTGAGAACAGAAGAACTGAATATTCTAACAGAAGGGTAAAGGTTTTTTGTTTGTTTATTTTTGGGGTTTTATTCTGCTTGGTATATTTGACAAAATTTCTCAAATGATTATCTAAGTAATAATGGCCAGGGATGTTTCATGTAATAAATTGATAAAATATTCATTACTGGGGAATAGAGTTAATGAAAGATTTTGTGAACAAGACACCCTGTGGTAGAGTTTAATATGTATAAATTAAATCTTCTACTTGGAAATATACTAATAAAAGCAATGAATTAAACATCAGGACCAAGAGATTTGGGCTTATTAACATGATGTAACTCTATTTAGCAAACTCTAATTTGCTGAACACTGGTACTACTGGTAAAATTAATAAGTAGAAAAAGCATATCCAACAAAATCCAAATGTGTAAAATATTAAACTTTAAAATTTAATAAAGAGATAGTACAATATTAAAAATTGGAAGGAAAAGAAACTTCATAATTCTAAGTAGGTGGAATGGCATTATTGCTCTATGAGCTCCAGGAAAACACATTACCAGTGTTAAATTTTCACTCGTGTTTTGCAGACTGCACCCAGCAAGAATGAGTTCTCAGAAGGAAAAATATTTGTCTCTCAAAATTTTAAGGTTTTTAGAGCTTGCATTTGAAAGCCACCTAGAAACACGCCACACACCGGTACTGACCACCCACAATGAAATGAAAAATTTCACGGTACATTGAAGATGTAAGGGTGATAAATCCTGCGTTTTCCAGTCAACAGAGGAATTCTTCTTACACTAGGCGTCTTAATGATGTCTGCAACAGAGTATGTGAATGTCTTTTAAATGTCAAGCACTGTTCTGCGCGCTGGGGATACGAAAGCGACCGAGACACCCATGTATTCAGCCATTATGGAACGTGTATTCAAGGGAGACAGGCAGATAAATAACAATTAAATAAGTCAACTGATAAGTGATAAAAGAATAAAATGTAAAGTTGTGTGATGAAAAATGGGATGTCCACTGTGACCTGTGAGGTTGTGTAGGTAGAAAAATAGCAAATCAAGCCTTTTGGATACAGAAGAGGTGGTTATCTCCATTTCATTGGGACTTAATAGGACTGTTTGGGCAGGAGTTTCCTACAGAACTGCAATTCTGGGAGCAAATCAGTGCCTGCCTTCTGTCTTCCAGAGTGGCTCCAGTGGTGTTTCATTTTAGGAAGCCACTTTGAAGCACTTGTATGATTTTTAATCAAAGCATCATCTACTACATTTTGAACAATCCAAGTGAGGCAATGCCGTATCTTTTATGAACTTGATCACTCAGAAATCAGCTTCGTTACTTGTTTGCTGTCTGTTGTTGTTATTGTTCTTTGTTAAGGGAGGGAGAATGACTTTAGTTTTAGTTAGTTGGAAATACTGAGTTGGGAATTAAAAGAGACATTTAAAAAAAGTTGAAGAGGTGGAGCAGTATAAGGCAAACCGAACCAGAGAAGGCTGCAAAAGTTGCAGTATTAACTATGGAGTTTGTGTGTGTGTGTTTGTGCGAAAGAAAGAGAATTGAGAAAAACAGACTCAGCTTTGTTTGTGTGGGCATTGGTGACTAAAAAGAGAGATCTTTGCCCTGGCTGATGTAGCTCAGTGGACTGAATGCTGGCCTGCAAACCAAAAGGCTGTGGTCTGATTCCCAGTCAGGGCACATGCCTGGGTTGCGGGCCAGGTCCCCAGTGGAGGGCATGTGAGAGGCAACCACACATTGATGTTTCTCTCCCTCTCTTTCTCCTTCATCTCCCCTCTCTTCAAAAATACATTAATAAAATCTTAAAAAAAAGGAGAGAGATCTGAGAGTGGCAGGTGCCGGATTTGGAGTAAATAAGTGCTGAATAAATTATAAGAAGGAAATAATTCACGGAGGTCACTTTTCTGAGAAACCTGGTGTTCAAGACTAAGAATCCACTGATAGAATGGCATAAGAACTGCCCAAGTTGTATCCGTTTTAGACATACATTTCTTGTACTTGCAAAGTTCATCTGTTTTAAAATGTTTTCAATTGCATTTTATATTCAATATTATTCCATATTGGTTTTAGATGTGCAGTGTAGTAGTTAGAAAATCATGTACTTTACAGAGTCATCCCCCAGGGTTTCAAGGTCCCACCTGGCCCCATCCGTAGCTACCATGGTACTACTGACTGCATTTCCCATGGGCAGTAATCTACGTCTCTGTAAGTGTTCTTTAACTCCCAATTTGTACTTCCAAATCCCTTCACCTTTTCCACCCAGCCCCCCACCCCCTCTCCTCTGACAAGATTTTCTAAAATTCATTTTCAGAGAAAGGGGAAGGGAGGGAAAAAGAAAAGGAGAAAAACATCAATGTGTGGTTGCCTCTCACATGGCCTCCACTGGGGACCTGGCCTGCAACCCAGGCATATGACCTGACCAGGAATTGAACCAGTGACCTTTTGGTTCACAGCCCGCTTTCAATCCACTGGGCTACACCAGCCAGGGTTCTGACAAGGTTTTTAACACCACCGAAACTGGGAAACACTATAAAATTGATAATGTCTTATTGTTTTTTCTTAGTGAAATATAAAATGATAGTGGGTCTCATGTTTGTTGATGATCTTTTAAGGTTTCATTGAACAACTACTCCCACAATGGTTAAGAATAACTAGTTGAGAAGCTTTGGGCAAGACACTTAACTGGCGAGAGCCTCAGAGCCTCTGTGTTTAAAGTAGGAATAGCAAAAAGCAATTAATCGAGTTATGGAGGCCAAATAAAATAAATTATGGAAAAGTGCTTTGTGAAATGCAAAGGGTTGCAAACATGTAGCGATATAATTACCATCATTATTAGTCTTTGACCAGAGAGCACTTGCTCTTTGGTTAGAGGGCAGAACGCATTCAAACAAGGAAACCTGGATTGATTGTTCTAGAATTATATTAAAGCATTTCTCAACTACAGCTTATCATATAAAGCAAGACAGAATATAATAAAAACGCACATTAACACACAACAGTTTTTTCCAAATATAAAGATGTGTGTTGAGATTTTAATGTTAGCTCTTTATAAATATAATTCATTGATAGCAGAACACGCCAAGTCTGAGCATGTTTAGTCATTTGCATCTTCTGCCTGATTAGACCCAATTTTATAAAGTAATCCCAAGATTAAATAAACTATAATTTTTTTTTTTTTTGCTGTGGAGCCCTTCCTGGGTATTTCACCATGGAATCTAATGGAAATTCCTCCCCTCTCCCCCGCCAGCTCCCTGCACTATTCAAGAAAGAGGGCTATCACTTAAACATAGTCTTGTCACCCCTCAGAATGTCATACTGCCCGGAAGATGTACTGTAGGAGATAAAGAATCTGACTCCACAGTTTCCAACATCAATGGATTGAATGATTGCCGGCACAAAAGGCGGAATTAAGAACACTTCCTAGGAAACAGCTTTAGCTTTCGACCTTAGGCAATCCGCTTCATCTCTCTCTCTCTGTCCTCTTAGATGGCCAGTCTCCGAAATAAGATTTACGATTTCTTCCAGCACCTGTGGTTATGAAGATGTATGTATTTTTGTTGCTCAGAACATAATCTGCTTACATACTTGCATAAAGGAGTTAGGATTGGCTAAAATCAAATTATGCAGAAACTACGTAGGTTGTGTATTTGTCCGTACAACTGAGTTTTCCTCAGCAGTGGCATCGCGATGACCTGCAATCTGTCATGTATCACATAACACCCCGTGGACTGAGAAATAGAGGAAGAGATAAAGACAAAGGAAAGAGCAAATAAATAGATGAAAACTTACCAAGCTGGTCAATGCCCACTGGTGAAGCCCCCCCCCCCCCACTGAAGCACATGGAAATAAACACTAGAAATACAAAGAGCACTGAGTATATACCAGCTTAGAACATGAAAATGAGAATGAATTTTTGGTCAAGGCCCTCACCAATACGGAATTCAGGGCATTGCTATTATGATAGGAGATTATTTTCTGTGTTATCTTTGCCTCATTTGTGTTAAAATTTATAAACATTCTCTGACATCCTATCTGGTATTTTATAATTCCTCCCACATTCGAAAGAAAGCAAACATGATGCTCTTTACAGGAAATTCCTAAGAAAGTCCTCTTTTGTGGTCATTTTCTATTCTCATGGTTTCTTTCTCACTGATGCCGCTTTGGAGTTTTAGTTCTTGCTAATAGCAGGTAAAGGTCATTCAATTTCTCCCTTATTGCCAGAAAGGGTCTTTTACTGCTACTTTAACTATATAAGGATCCAGCATTAACGTCTTAATATTTCATGGCATATTGAGAAATGGCCAAATATATGGCACCGTCATTGAAAAGAAATCTCTATTTTCATGATAGACGTTCGTAAACACTGACCGTGGAGTTACCTGAACTGAATACCTTTGGCAAGCGCCCCTCTTTCTCAGTTCTTCACTGGATGTCCCACGCCACAAAGCCTCCCTGAAATGCCAAGTTGCATTAGGTCACTTTCTAGATTGAAGATCTTTCTCACTACTCGAATAGAGTCCAAATGGTTTTCCCTTCCAAGGCCCTGCTCTGAACTCAAACTTCCTTTCCAAGGGCATTCTTTTTGACTCCTGTGAGGTGGAACCATAGTTTCAGCCAGACTTGTGTGGTCATAAGTATCTCTATTTTAAGGTAAAGCAACTGAACAAAAAGCATTTTGTCTAAGTTTATATAACTCAATTTGTAGACCTAAACAGCATGCCCAAATGTGTTTTTTCTGTAGCAGGCTAAGCACAGTTAACAGAACACTATGTGGTCTTTCTGTCCTTCACGATGTGTGCACAGGAAGTGTCGTTTTCCTTCATTTCTGCCACCATCCAAATCTCACCTTTTATTTATTTATTTATTTATTTATTTATTTATTTATTTATTTATTTATTTAAGACTTTATTTATTTATCTTTAGAGGGAAGGGGAAGGAGAGAGGGAGAGAAACATCAATGTATGGTTGCCTTTTGTGCGTCCCCTGCTGCGAACTGGCCTGCAGGGAACCAGTCTGCAACCCCGGTATGTGCCCTGACTGGGAATTGAACCGTGATTGTCTGGTTCCCAGGCCCGCGCTCAATCCACTGAGCTACACCAGCCAGGGCTCACCCTTTATTTTGATTACATTACAACCTTCTGCGGATGGCCAAAGCTGGGTGTGCTGTATTTTCTGTCGATCAGGGCAGGGCAAATATAGGTTTGTAAGTACACAAAACACAGAGTTTATTCCTGTATTATCATTTATTAATTACTGTATTCTTTTCCATAAGAACAACTGTAAACCTTCTTTTGCCCCACCCTGTATTTATTGCATTCCAAAGAGATGCTGACAGTGTTCTGATTACCACAAGCGGAGATCCTCCAGGTAAGAAAGGAAAGACCTGGAGGTGAGCAGGCTGTAGAAAGGAGACTTTTGATCACGCCAAATGAAGCCCCTGAATAATCCTTCACAGCTGCCGTGCTCTCTAATTCCATGAGGCAGTAAATCCATTTGGTGTGTTCACTTACTCTTCTTTAGCCAGGTTCCACTGTGTATTGTGATGCTTTCAGAAGAGGAAGCTCCAATACAGCTCCATCTGTAACATCACATTCAAATGGTCATTTCTTGTTAAATAATGGCTTCTGTTGCAGTAAAGTTGGGGTAAGAAACCTGGAACGTCAATCCTTTTCATTTCGTTGAGTTGTTAAAGATGCAAAAGCAGAATCTTCATCTCAGAAAAACTTTTCTGTAAAAAGGTTTTGTAAACAAAATGAATTAGTGATTAATGTAGATAAGCACTAAAAGGACTGAAGAATTCCTAACCAAAAAAAGAAAAGAAAAAAAAAGAGAAGGACTCATGGAAATGGACAACAGTGTGGTGATTGTGGGTGGGGAAGGCATGGATAGAGGTAGAACAGGGCATAGGGGGATAAATGGTGATGGAAAAAATGGAATTAATTTAAAGAAGAAGGAGAAGCAGCAGCAGCAGCAGAAGCAGCAGCAGCAGCAGCAGCCAGTGTGGCTCAGCTGGTTGGAGCGCCCACTGAGTTGGCATGGGTTTGATTCCGGGTCAGGGCACGTACCAGGGTTGCAGGTTTGGTCCCCAGTCTGGGTCCCCAGTCTGGGCATGTATGGAAGTCAACAAATTGATGCTTCTCTCTCACATCGATGTTTCTTTCTCTTCCTTCCTGCCTTTCTAAAAAAGCAATGGGAGAGTGTCCTCAGGTGAGAATAAAAAATTTTTTTTTTAATTCCTGAGAAGACCTTGGAAAAATGGAACAATATCTTAAGTGCTTCTTTGGCCTCTTCTAATCCAGCTATATATACTTTTTAAACTTTGGTTAATATTTTCTGTCATCTGATATAATATGGTCAGACTCTACTATTAATCTTAAAAACTCAGATTAATGGATAAACTTATTGGCAAACTCTTTCAGTTAATTTGAGTTGATAATTCCATAGAAAGAGCTTTGAGGGAGCTAGGAATTCTCATCAGAATGATCCCAAATATGTACTGAACCTGATTTCGTGTTAGCTCATACCTCCTTCTATTTTAATTTGTGTGTTAAAAGTATAAATATATAATCGCTTATGTTCTAGGTGCTCTTTTAAATTTTAAGTAGTTCTGTTTGTATATCTATATATCTTTATGCATAGAGCTATATATAACTTAATTCTATAACAATCCCAAGAAGCTGGTATTGTTACAAGACCCATTTTATTGAGATAGAAACAAGGTACAGAAAATTTCACGTGACTTCAGCAAAACATTAAGGTTCTGAGTGGTAACTTATTTTAATTCATTCAGTTTGCCTCTCAAGTCCTATCTTAAGAACCTCACTAACCTGGCTGTACCATTTGTATAGCCTGAACGACACATTTTACCTTCTTAGATGAAAGTATAGGCAAATATTTTGGAGGATCAGTACCTGTCTTCCCTCTCAGTTGCATAATTCAACACACGCTAAAAAAACTGTTCAGACTTCCTCTCCAAGTTTAAGGTGATGCTCTTCAAAGACGGTAGTTTAATCATCTATACTTTTGTATTCCTTATTGTGCTGGATAAGTAGCAGGTTTTCAGGAAGTGTTCAGTGTTTAATGAATAATTACTACTTATTTGGGTGTTTTTGGTATAATCATTATAATTTTGAATTTGCCAGTATGTGTGAAATGCAGTGGCATTCAGTTGATTCAGAGATAAGGAGACGGAGGGCACTAAATTAAAGAGCAATGACCAGTTTGGGGGCTTCCAGGTTTCTAGCAGCGGGCCAACGGAAGTCGGAGTCCCGTCTGCAAACTCTGATACTCTCTTAAAAAGTCAAGGTGACCTTGTTAGGTGAAAAAGTCCCTAAATGCTTGGCAGATAAATTCTGAGAGTCCCTTGGAAGATATTACATAACTACTTGGCTGCCGACATGAAAGATTTTGGTGCATCTGTGTATAGACAAACACACACCCACATAGACACACCCACTAAGGTAATTATTATGTGTCTCCTCTATGCCTCCAGGACATTCATGGAAGCATAGGACTCACACACCGACATCCCCATCGCACTAACCAATGCAGGCAGCCCGGTGTCTCTGATGTTGACAAACTGGCTCTGCAAAATAGCCCCGGTCAGCAGTGCTATCTTCAAACAGAATGAATGACAGCAGACTTTCTGAGTCTCTCACAGAAATTCGGCCCAGAGCCCAAAGTGCAAGTTGATGGTCTTTTCCGACAGTTACTATGTAGCGGTTTGGGACTTAATGGTGTCATTGCATTCTAAGCCTCAATCCATTTCCAGTACCATCCTCAGGAATGTTGAAATCCTCACCAGGCAGGTGTTTACATGTGCATCTCAAAGCACAACTGTTAACTCAGCGTTACTACTTAGAGTATAAATCTACAAAAGCCAGAAAATTCAACATTACTGCTCCCAGAGCAATTATAATTCAGCCCCTTGCACTTAAATAGCTTTTTATTTGATTAGATATAATCTGAGTTGTTTTTTTTCCTGATATTTACATGAAGTAAATTTCCTCAAATGGAAAAAATGTGGCCAGTTTTTACATTGTTTTTTTTTAAACAAGAATTTGCTAAAATTTACTTGGCCAAAACTTTTTTAAACCCATGTATTGGATGGGGAAGATAGAAGGAGATTTTTAAATTCAATCAGTGAAGTTATAAATTCAACCTCTGGTAGAGAAGGATGATGTGGAAGAAAAACGAGACCCAATGCCTCAAATACTGCAGGAAATAAAAAAGTCTGTATATTTTTTGAGTCCTGATCCAATAGCAAATCCACTTATCAGTGTTCTTCACACTGACAAAGCGGAGAAACTTGGGCAGACCCCTTGTAGTGTGGGCTTCCCTCCCTATGTGAATGTTCTAAGACCCCAGCTGTATCAGTGCACCAGCTGGTGTTGTTGTGAGAAACTCCATTTGGTTTCAGTGAAAAATTTTTGAAGATTTTTTTAACGTGTTTGCCCATTACATGATGCATGATTTACAAGCACACCTGCCCACACCACACTGAGTGTTGAGCAGTTTTTGACTAAACGTGGCATGACCCCCGTGCCCCACCTTCCCTATTCACCCCATCTTGCCCCCAGCAAAGCAGTTTTTGTTTGCCCAGAGGAAAAAAGTCCTCAAAGGGAAACACTTGACTGACATGAAAAAGGTGAAATGAAAATGGCAGAAGCACTAAAAGGCACCACAATCAACGAGTTTGAACACCGTTTTAAGCAGTGGGAAAAAAACATCTCAGTAGGTATACTACATTCTATGGAAAGTACTTTGAAGGTGACTGAAGTTTAAACATGTAAGAATACACAACTTTTTATAAATAAATTCTGTGTTGGTGGGTCCTCCATTGTATACTGAGAGAGAAGGAGAGAGTAGCTAATTCATTGCTCCCTAAGAACATTCTAGAAGCCAGAAATTGTACATCTAAATGTTTTGTGTTAACATGTAGCATCTGTTCAGAGATAAAGAGTGTTAGGTGCTCCTGAAGTCTTTACGTAATTAAGATGTCATTTATTATTTTGATAACGCAGCTTCTGTGCACAGCTACGCAGCATTTGTTTTTTAGGAGGAAAATGAGAAGGTCCCAGTGAAATAGTTCAGAAATCAGTTTCACACCTTGGCTTCTCTGTTTTAGAAACATCGAATCCAGAAGAAATTAATTGCATGAATCCTCTCCTAGGAGAAAACATTAACTGTTCTTAACTCTCAAGAACACGAGAAAATTTCTGATTAGGTAGATCTGTGAATATCTTATCCAGAAAAGCAAGAGATTTTTCTGAGAAATGTGATTGTTTATGGAGTAAGACATGCAGCTTTTTTTTTTTTTTTGCTAAAGAATGCAGATGGTAGAATTACACTAATTATACCAGAGATTACAGTTTTCAAGAATGAGACTGTGCTCTCATCAGGTACAATACATATTGAACAAGAAAGGAAAGGCCAAAGTGAGTAATTCTTTTGGAAATTGCTGTCAAGCTCTGTAAGACATTATAGTTTAGCTGCTAAGTGCGAAGAGTGGTATTTTGCATAAATATTCCACAATATTGAGTTTATTTTTATTTACCTGTAATTAGAGTTTTGATTTACTCAGAGAAAGACTAAGTTTGAGGTAATAATTAGAATGCATGCCTCAAAATTGCCAGAATATAGATCCAGTCCCTTGATTAAAAAAATTAAAGAAGTACTCAATCTGTCTGTCTCTCTCACACACAACTGGTTAAAAAAATTAAATATTTTCAAATAAATTATTAAGTACAAGCATGTGACTTTTATGACTTCATTTGAATTCAATGTGAATTTTTTTCAATTTAAGTTTTATGTCTGCACACACAAGTAAATGTAACTTTAGGACAGGTAAACTATTTGAAACCAAATCATATGCAAAATTTGGAAATTTTTATCTGTGTAGTCTAAATGAAGAAGGAGTGGTGTGGTTAGTCCTCTCTGGTTTAGGCAGAGTGTTGGGACTCATGCTAACATTCGAATACATTTGTGAGCCCTACAGGTGATGAGTTTCTTCTAGTGTAATATTTGAACACATTTTTAGGATTTTATGCCTGCATGTGCTTTGCATGTATTTTTCTCGTGGGACAGAGAGTGAGTAAATCCAAGGTGAAGTCTCTAAATGAGACCAATTGTCATTTCCTTCAGAGTAAGTGGACGTTAATGATTCAGTGGCCAAAGCCTAGAGCTTTGAGAAAACCCAGATGTACTAGTAAAATGTTTTTTGCCTTTGAGTGATGCTGGATTTTTTTTTTTTAATCTGCAAACTAATCCCCAATGGGGAAGGGAACCAAGAACTATATTTGATATATTTTACAATGCCATAACTAATGAAGTGTGAAGTTTGCTGTGATTTTCTTATTCGGAACCATATCTTTCTGAAATAAGAATAAGTTAATTTTAGAATAAAACTACCCATTTCAAGACTTGAGAACTTCCTAAATGTTTTTTTTTTTATGTTTTAATTCGTTCGCCTTACCTATGCAAAATTATTCTCTATATTTATGTTACTATTATATAATCCTACATTCTTATTCTTCTTTAAATGACTTGCAAGAACTTTCACCTCTGTTGAATAATGTTATCTTAATTAATAATGCAGCTGTGTAGTACTTTACAGTTTAGGATGTATGATATTTTTTTCCCAGTATCAAATTTGGAAAATGCTATAAAGAATATATCAGTGTAGCCCTGACTGGTATGGCTTAGTTGGTTGGGATTTTCCTGCAAAGCAAAAGGTAGCCAGTTCGGTTCCCGGTCAGGACTGGGATATGCTTGCATGGGTTGCGGGTTCTGGCCCTGGTTGAGACATGTATGAGAGGCAAGTGATTCATGTTTCGCTTTCATGTTGGTGTTTCTCTCCACTTTTTTCTCCCTCCTTTCCCATCTCTCTCAAAATCAATCAATAATTTTTTTAAGTCTATGAATACAAAATCACCCCAATTCCTAACACCTGGACTCAAAAATTTATAAGTAGTTTCCATTTATCATTGTATTGATCCCTCTGGTGACCCTGCTGAGTAGTTTTTCAAATAGATTTGCCACTATTTGGTAGATGATAAAATGAGGTTCAGGACAGATAAGGGCTGTTTAATCATGACTTTGGTGTTTTAAAAAATTGGTCTTTGAATCAGGACCAGTGACTTCTGTTTGATCAGATAGATACTTCTGCTTTGGAAGGTTAGGTGTTGCTGGATGTAATTTGTGACTTTTAGTCATAATATTGGCTTTGGATGAAGAAAACAGTGACATGTGAGGAGTTGCATATGATTTTCAATACTATAATTTTAAATTGAATTATCATCTGGTCTGGCAAAAAGGAAGAGGTAATGAGATAGTGGAGATTGAGGAAGAGGGTGAGGAGAAAGAATTATAATATTGGCTAAAGAATGACTGACTGGTAATAGAAGAAATACAATAAAGGTTAAATTTAAAAAAAGAATGATTCTGCCATGGCTGGTGTAGCTCAGTGGATTGAGCATGGGCCTGTGAACCACAGGCCTGCCGGTTCGATTCCCAGTCTAGGGCACATGCCTGGGTTGCAGGCCAGGTCCCCAGTAGGCAACCACACACGATGTTCCTCTCCCTCTCTTTCTCCTGCCCTTCTCCTCTCTCTAAAAATAAATAAATAAAACCTTAAAAAAAAAAGAATGATTCTTCATATTCCATATACCCCGTTTGATTCATGTAGGTTTACCTGAGTAGTGTTTAAACCTTACTAGGATTTTGTTATTATGTCACATTGGATTGTATATGTTCTGAATTTGAATGAATCTTGAGAATTAGAACCCCCAAAGCCTTTAAATGACTACTCACCAAAATGTGATGAGATAATATCATCTTATAAGAAATGTGATGAGATAATATCATCTTATAAGAAATCGGAAACTTTTTTTTTTACAGTGTATGAAATGTCAAAGTCTATCAGAAAATGTTAAGAGGGAGATAGAGTTGCCTCTGTGTACATCAGTAAGTGCTGGCAATATTAACAATAATAATCATTTCAAAGGGCCAACAGATTTATCTACAGCTTTAAAAGTACTGCCAAAATATTTCACTGGGTGTTCCGTGGTCGTCGCGAAATAGTTCCCACCTGCAAATGTACCCAAGTTACCGAGGTGCCCATTTCTACACTGTGACTTGACGTGTTATCCACTGGGAGGAGGGGGACAGAGCTGGTACCATGTTGGCCGAACTTGGCCGGGCTTTGCCAAGAGATAACGATGAACTGCTCAGCCTCAGAGAATCAAAGGCTCTTTTGATTCCATTCTAAACCAGCTACGCTCTTTGGCATGAAATAAACCTTTCCGCAGGCATCCTGGAATCACGCTCATCCCCCAGGTTCGTTGTGATCATAATTCTCCACAAGACCTCAGTGAAGTTTAAGAAGTATTTCCAGATCTTCCCTGGGGGAACAGGCTTTTTTCCATGTGTCCATTTGGGGGAAGACTGTACCTGCTTCTATAGGTGGCTTTGCATTTGAAAGTAGGGAAGACAGGCTTTTAATCTCTTCCCTTTCTTCTTCTTTTTAAAAAAATCACACTGCTCATCTTTCTTTCCATAATTTAAGGAATACAGGGGCCGTATTTCTAAAGCTGCTCTTGAAACAAATCCAGATCATGGAATTCTAGAGTTTAAACAACTTTTGTATGCTTGGGAAATATGAAAATGAAGGGATTGGTGGGCGTACGTGACTACAAAAGTGAAATAAATTCACCAGCCATGCAATCACAAGATAAAAGGAATGACAAAGGCAGGTGGTGGCAGACGACAAAGATAGACGACAGAGGAGATTGTGATTATTTACTCTGGCAGAGAGAATAAGAGCAGGACCAAAAATAATGGGCTGGAATGCTCACACGTGTGAGGGAGAGAGAATCCTGATAGACTGTGGGTAAAAAAATATGTTCTGACAGAGAGAATTAGATTCAGAAGTACTGTCCCTAAGGGAAATGGGTAGAAAAATCCATTTCTCAGAACATGTGTTATGGGACAGGACCCAGGCCCGGAAACTCTGTTGTAGATGGTGATTCGGTACCAGCTCCCTGGAGAAGGGGGTGGAGAAGCTTTCCGAGCCATCTTATTTCTGTCACTGTTTCTGACCAGTTCTAAATAACGTCACCATTTTAAACAGGTGTACCTGGAACAAGTGGAATCTTAGGAAATTTTGGTGGAAGAAAGGGGTGGTAGGGGGCAGTATAATACATGGCGCATTCACTATGGTCAGTGAGACCAGAGATGACAATTAGCAGGAAGATGGAAAGTCAGACACAGTTGTAACCTGGGCCCCAGGGCTCTGGGCAGTGCCCTGCACTCAAGGAGTGAATCCAGGTGGCTCTGGTGAGGCTAGCCCCTGTGCAGGGTGGGAATCATCTCTGAACAGATACTGGGGTTTTCAACTGGCTGAAGAAAATAAAGACCAAGAGCTGTTTTCTCATTATTTCTATTCTCTGTAAACTAATAGGGCCAATGTTTCTCTTGAATAATTTGGCACATGATATTATCACTGAATATTTATATTAATAATTATAACCTGAAGCTCCATTGTGATTCACCTACTATAACTGCAAAGTTCAGCAGAGTGTGATCCAAAAATGTCGAAGCAGATTGAGGCAGACCAGAGTGGCGAAGGCACCAGCAGGTAAGAACGCCACTCGTTGCCGTGAGATACCCAGCAAGTGTCTTAATTTCTCTAAGTCGGCTTTATCAATACTAAGGTGCCTTAGTGGCTGCCTGAGGACCTTCTAAAAAGATTAAGTGTAAATACATGTCTAACATCATGATTAGCGCTAAGTAGGATCTCAATAACTAATAATTCCAACTGTAGAAACTTGGTCTCACAGGTTTACTCTGGGATTTATTGGAATGTCTTTTGTAAACTATATCGCATGAAGAGCTCCTTCTCTGGTCCTCAGTTGTATTTATCTGTAAAGTCAGGAGTTAGGATGAGAGCTCCGTGACATCAGTATATTCCACATTGCTGTGAAGTATAGACTCCTATACTTTTGGTGGCAGTTTGGAGGGTGACGTGTCAACAGCCAAAATCAAAATCCACACACGCATCTCCTGAGCACCAGCAGTTCTGGTTAACTTCACTGGCTGGCCTTTCTCGAGCTGTTGTATGCCTAACTATATCTAAAAGTAAACAAGAAAGGAACCAATTAAGTAACATCCCCTAAACCTATTTGACAATGGGACACTTTTTTTGATAAAGCATTTCCTGTAATAGCTATCCAGTGAAGCATATTTCAGAAAAAGCCGATCTGCGGAAGTAGACGGAACTTGTAAAGTCATAAATGGATTCAAAATAATGAACATAAAGTCAGTCTTCAGTTCTTGGTATATGTTGGGAGAATATTGCATCTGAATTTCTTTTAATGAACGAAGAATGTATGCCATGTAGTAGTTGATAAACACATCAAGTGATAACTTTAAAAGTGATGAAGGCCGCAAAAGTCTAAGGAGAAAGCAGTAAATGTTCCAGACAGATTATATGCAGTTAGATAAAGAAGTGGATAAAACCAGACCAGCAACCATTCATTCAGTGTCTGCTTCATTCCAGATGGACCTGGCTCACCTGTGTCAGATAACGCACTGACAGATATTTACACCTCCATTTTGGAAATAAGCTAACTAACTGAGACACAGGGAAGTCAAGTCACTTGCGCCCCCCCCCCCCCCAGGTTTCTGGGTAAATAAACTGCGATTTGAACACCACTCCAAAGACTTCCGCATTTCCTGTGTTTTATGATAGTGCGTTGCAATCTGAGGAGAAAAAGACCTTCAAAAGGGAGAAGCAGAGTGCTGCTGTGTGTTGACCATAACTGTGACGTTATTACAAACTTTTGTGCCCTCAGGGTAATGGGCTTGAAGCGTCACCTGGCTTTTCGGTGACAAAGAAGGGAGAAGGCAAGGAAGGGAAAGAGGGGGCGAGAGAGAGAAGAGAGGAGAGGAAAGGCTTCCATCTTATAAGAGGCTATTTATCATGCATTGTTCATGTTAATTTTGAAGGGAGGTGGCCGGTGACCCAGACTGTGAAAGGTGGTAAATTAATAGTGGTGAATATTCAAAGCTGGGCTCTCTCCTTTATAATTGTGGGCATTTCATTCAGAAGTACATCATGCATCTCAGCTCCCACATTTTAAATTAAATTTCCTTATTACTTTTTAAGTAGCTTGTCATGGATTATTGAGTATTTACTGTATGTTTATATTGTAATTCTCTGAAATGACATATAGTAATTGCTTTAGCTACTGCATCTGATGTCTAATTACTGTAAATGCATGTAAAGAAGTAATTAAATGGAAAAAATAAACTTTTTTTCATAACTTCTTATTACAGATTAAACAGAGGATGTAAGCCCCCGATTTTTTTTTTTGTAAAAACAAATAAGCTTATGGAAGCAGAATCATAAACAAGCCTCAGGGATAAATCAGTCTGAGATGTGGCTTACTCAAAATGTTCTGGCTAAGTTCCACTGGAGGTGGCAGAATGACCCTGAACTTGAGTATGAGCGGTGAACTCCTGTTGTCCCTACCTGTACCCTAAAGGGAAGCCAAGGCCCTGCTCAAGCATGTTCCTCCTCCACCTTATAATCCTAATCAATAATGCAACAGGACATCTCAAGACATTTTGCACAACACTGACCTCTAGAAATTTCTGGCCCAGTTGTGCAGAGAAAAAAAAAAACACACGTGAAAAATGGCACCAAATACACATTTTAACAAATATTTAGTTCAATTTTGCAGAGTCTGGTTATTTCGTGAGTGATTTGCAAACCAGTGGCCTGCAGTTTGATGGATGATGTCAACTATGAAGAGCCAGAGGATGATAGAAACCCATTGCATAAACTTTGAGCAGGAGTAGCAGAGATGGGGCCCATTTTAACTTCAAAAACAGCATTACCGCGCAGGTCAGTCAATGCCAAAATTTGTCAAATTGCCCTTTCCCCAGGAAAAAGAATCACAGCAGGGAGGATTTAAAGCAAGATCCAAAATTAAAGACTATTAGTCCTCTTATCCTTCCAAGGGCAGGTGAACACAGAGGGGCATTTTCAACCACTGAGATAATAGTAAAGGCAGACACAGAGAGCCCTGAGCAATCTTGCGGCTGGAAGGTTTAAGTTGATCCAGTCTTTTTCTGACCTTTCGGGTTGCCAGTTGGAACACACACAGAAACCATCCCCAGCTGAGAAGCCGCGCAGTAAGAGTTCTAGACAACCGTGGTCCTCCCTCGAGCAAGGAGCTTGAAAAGGGGACAGGATCTCTCAGAAGGGGCGACTCTCTACCCAGTGGTTTGGTGTAGAAGCGGGTCAGAGTGGGCTTCCCTGTCTACACCACACTCCGTCATTGATTTCCGGTACTTTTGGATGTGGTAGAAACACTCTGTTACTGCCCCCAGGCTGCCAAAGCTGGAAATGAAAGAAGCTCACAGTCCAAACCTAGTTCCGTGAATGTGAACAAAGTTCGCTCTGTTTTTGCCTCTGTTACAACTGGTTAAATTAACCGAGACACCCGGAAAAAGTGTCCCTGGACTACACTAAAGAATAGAAGTGGGGAAGGGAAGTCCGTGGGATTCTCTAGAAGTGCTTGACAAACTTTTAGATGTATAATCTTTATCCTTTTGCTCAGTATAGGAACTTGAAAACCAGCTGGTGCCCAGTCACTCAGGTATCTCTTTACCTGCCCCATTCTTCATTTCTCCACTGTTGAGTCACATTCTTGGGAAACCTAGTTTTTAGAACTGCAGTTTTTCATTGATACATCCATTCACTTAGTTGTCTGCATATTTATTCATTTGTTCAATCAAAAAAAATCTCCCCCCAGGTTTATTGAGAAATAGTTGACATACTGATGTATATTTATGTACTGTGTGAGTTTAAGGCATACATCCTGATGGTCTGATTGCACCAGCCACTCTGCAAGGAGGCTAGTCATATTTTATTTAAGGCCAGACAATGACAGCTCACCTTCCCTAGAAATACTTGGTCCGGAGAGTCACTGGTGAAAAAGACTTTCTGGATAATCTGCCTGGATACACTTGTTCAAATCATTCCTCTTCTATTTGTGACAAAATGGAGCTAATGAATTTAACGTACAGGTTCAAGGTCAAAAGGGACTTGTGAACATGAGGGTAGTCAGTGTTCTCGTAGTTTTTTCAGATAAAATAATATGTGCCTTTAATCCCTTAAAGCTGTGTGAATGGAGGTTCATGTATTGGTCTTCGTAGCAGGGGAAGTGTTTGATAAATAGGAACTGCTAACTTATGTCATGCTTTCTGGTGCTCTTCTTGGCACGTATCCAGGAGACATTCTAGACAGTGGGGCTGGGGGGGAAGTCCATAAAGTAGGTGTCACACGCCACAGCAGAGAGTGCTCACTGATCCGGTCACTGATCCGCGCTCTTCTCCCACCGAGCTCCTCCAAACACTTTCCAGCCAATTTTCAAAAAGTAAAAAAATGTCCTCCCAAAGCTGACACATTAGATACAAATCGATTTTGTATGCCTAACCAGGAATATAGAATATAGAAAGAAAAGCCAGAGGGAGTCAGAATAAGCCACAAATAAATTGGAGGTGCTGGGAAGACTGAGGACGAAGGTGTGCCTCCTCACAATTTTGTGTAAGGCTAACCCCAGAAAGAAAAACTGTTGTTTAAATCCCTCAAATTATTTCCTCAGTCAAGAAATACTGTTTCTCAGGCCTTGGCTAGAACTTTGCGCAGCAATAGAACAGTGGTCTTAGGACCCAGACAGAACAAATGTATCTAACTTAACTACGCCTGCGGAATTGCTGGCAACAAGCTGCATTCCTGCAATTAGGGCTCATCAGCCAGTCTGGCAGCTTCCCAAGACGATTCTCACGATGCTCCCCACGTTAGCGCCTTCCTTCCATCCAGCCTGCAGAGGGAGCGGGGCCTGGGCTACATTGTCAGGCCCCTCTTTCATCTGAGTTACCAGAGGAGCCCACGTCTGGACCATGCGGATAATTGTTTGTTTGCTTTTTTGTCACATTTGGAACCAGTATAAATAAACCCAATCTGTAAAAGAGAAAGCAAAAGCCCAAAGCACCTGGAGTGTTTTGGTGGAACTCAGCAAGCTGAAAGCTTGCTGGCAGCCAGGAGGGGAAAAGCGACAAATGCTGTGCTCCAGGGAGTAGGGCGATGGCTTGGCTGGTCACTCCCTGGTGGGGACGCATTTGTCATTTTCCTCAAAGACAATAAGGGCCCGTGAAGACACAGTCCCCATGATGGAAGGAAATGGTGATCTGTATTAGGAATGTTATTTAATTGCTCCATGCGAAATACAGACAATTTGCCTCTAAGAAATTAGTGGGTATTAAGTAAATGTTTTTTTAAAAAGGATATAAATTGAGGTCTTTGTGTAGACATAGAATGCAAATTCATAATACAACAAAAACTCGTGAGAAAGGGGAAAACCTGTCTAGTGAAGAGTGGTGTCTCCATTATTTCTGTGCAGAAGGAGCAAAAGCAGGATCTGCTTGGTAAAGAGTGTGAGGGACTTACCTAAGAATAGCATTTGCAGAGCCTTTTATATAAGATTAAAAAATACAAAAAGCACTTGTCCATATGAAAGAAATGGGAGGGAGAAGCTTACCTGAGCCGTTTTTCTCATCTCATCCCCAACAACTGAAAATCCTTTAGATATGGTCACTGCTTATGGCTTTTTGGTTCTAGGTAGCTCGAGAATTTGGCAAAATTCACAGATTGGGCCAAGTTCGTCTCCGTAAGCCATAGCCTTGCATTTTGTTAACCTTCACCCACTCGGTAAGAAGGCTCAGACTTGCCCTTCTTTGTGGCTCGGTTGGAGCATTGTCCTGTAGACTGAGGTCATGGGTTTAATTCCTGGTCAGGGCACGTGCCTGGGTTGTGAGTTTGGTCCCGGGTTGGGATGCATACGAGAGGCAGCTGATTGATGTTTCTCTCTCACATCTGTATCTCTCTCCCTCTCCTTCTCTTTAAAATCAATAAGCATATCCTCAGGTGTGTATTAAAGAAAGGATCAGACCCCTGTGTCCTTCCCCTTCAGATAAACAGTGCCCACTTGCTCCCTGCCTACCTTTCTCATAAAATACTCTGTTTTCTGGAAACAATCAAATACCACCTCTTTCTACCTTGTTGTGAATTTTTGACTAAAATATTTCCCCCACAGCGTCTCTAGTTGCAGGAACTGTGAATGATGAAATTTTAACTCTTTCATACTTGTTGGGGTTCTCTTTTCTCCCTTTTCCTTTCACACATAGTTTTGAGCAAATACACCATACTCTGTGGTCACAGAGAAAGTAAGGTCCAGACAAAGTCTTCAAGATGATCGTAATCCAACAGGAAAGAAAGGCAACCCAGAGAAATCCATGGGACAGTGTGACAGGAGCTACTGTGAAGGCTGGGGCGGGTAGTAAGAAAGGGTAATAAAGAAACATGTCACCTGCCTGGTGTGCCTTCCAGGAAGTGGTCTCTGAACCAGCGCTCAGCCTGAGCCTAAATAAGATAGTGAGGACAAGAAGGTACCCCTGTCAGAAGGAACTTCCGAAATCAGGGTACAAAGACTAAAGGGCATAGTCACGTGGGTGGGCAAAACGTACAAACACTGAGCGTTTCACTTCACCCACAGCCTAGGATTTCCCATGGAGCTGAAGGTGGGGAGTTTAGATATTAGACTAGATTTGGGCAACATCAGGAAGGGTTGCATGTACCTTCTTGAAAATTTCTGACTCTGTTTTGAAGATGAGGGACTTGGAGCCAGGCAATGATTGGAGAACGCTATTTTGATTCTCTCCCCACCAGTAGGTTCTGAAATTCCTGTCTCACAAACCCTTGCTTGTGTAAAGAGGTAGCTCTTCCTCCGAAGCAGCAGGGGTCGCTAGACCAAAACCGGATGTGCCCTGGCTGCTGATCTCTGGGAAACCCTACATAAGATGAGCTTCAACCAGTACTTTACTGCCAGACTGTTCAGAACTTTTAACAGGCTAACCTTCATGGAATGACTCCAAAAGGGGGAGATTTACAGTCAAGGATTGATTTTCTGGGAAAAGTACATTGCAAGTCATTCCCTCCTGGACTCCTCCTTAGAAACCCCAGCACTTAATCTAGGATTTTTTAACTCGTTACATCACAGGGAAATGAGATCCCAAAGTGCAACTTTTTGTGTATTAAAATTGTAATTTTAAAATATTTTAGGCAAACCCAAGGAGAGAGGGATTAGTATAATGAATTTCTGTACACCCATCTCCAGATTCAGTAACTGTCAATAATTTCCTCTCCTTTTTTCATTCATTGCCCCCTCTTCCACTTCATTTTACATTACCATATGCTTTGCAGCGGTCTGCTTTTCAGAATATATAAATGTCTGGTGGCCTCCCTTCTAATGCTTTGAAGACTGATCCCCCTGGTTCAGACGGTTGTTGTCAGGTGTACTGACATTCTCATTAGTCTTTCAACGCTACTGTTTCATTTAGTTACAGCACTAATATTTCATTACTGGTTGAAAACAGTGATTTTTCTATCATTTATTCTATAATAAAATATTTTATGTTTTACTTTTTAAAAAGATTTTATTTATTTATCTTTAGAGGGGAAGGGAAGGAGAGAGGGAGAGGAATATCAATGTGTGGTTGCCTCTCGTGCATCCCCTGCTGGGAACTGGCCTGCAACCCAGGCATGTGCCCTGACTGGGAATCGAACCGTGGTTATTTGGTTCGCAGGCCCACGCTCAATCCACTCAGCTACACCAGCCAGGGCTTATTTTTTTATAATAAAATCTATAACATACAGTTTTCCCAGCGCCACCCCTTCCCTAGACTAGAGTCAGCCATTTTTTTCCTAAGAAGTCTGATTCCTCTTATTTAGACACCACCTGGCCACAGGGGAATGTTTATTTGCTTGTAGGTTTCCTGTGTGACCCCTAAGCAACCTCTTAAAATTGTTGTTATTGGCTTTTGGTTGACTGTTTCTGTTTCTTTTGGCAAAAATAAGAAAATATACATTTTCATGTTCTGTCTTTCTATGCATAAGAGTAGCATGCTGTGTTCAGTACTCTGCCCTTTGTTTTGTTTAACCTCACTTAACGTATACCTTATGTCTTTCTATATTAATATGAGGAGCTCTTCGTTATTAGTATTTGCTGTTTCCTAGTACTCTGTTCTGTGGATAGTTTATTCACTCAGTTCCATGTAGACAGACATGTCTACATGTTGATATTATTCCTATCTCTTGCTATTACTAATAGTGCCACAGTGGATAGCCCTGTGTATGAATCATTTTTCCAGTATAATTTTGGGTTGGGTTCCAAGAAGGACGGTTACTGAGTCCAGTGATTTCTTCGTATACAGTTTTGCTACCTATGTGCAGATTCAACCCTGAGGAATCCTGGGGGATTGTGCCATCTTGCATTCCTATCAAAGTATCAGCACCTGTTTTCCCCCACAGTCTCAGAAGCAGAATATGTTGTATACTGAATAGAAATTTGGTGATTTGATGGGTGATAAACTGTAGCTCAGTGAAATGTTCGGTGGCATTTTTCTCTTACTTTTGAATGATCTCGAACATCTTTCTTAAAAGTTGCATACTCCTGAGTTGCATAGAGGAAGAGGGGAATTAAGTTTGAGAGTATTGTACCTTTAGACCCTCAACAAACACCCCTCTTCCTGCCATTTAAGTTAAAGAGATGGTGAAAGAGATAATCCTCATGTCGAGGTGGACTCTTTGCAACTAAGCAACACGTGAAGGTCACCAAAGCCCAGAGGGGCACCATGTTTAAGGAATAAGGTCCCTTAAGTGGAATTGTCCAATCTCTTCTCCTTTTTTCTCCTCTTGAGTGTTCTTTCTCTTTCACAAACCATCGAATTTGAAGGCAGGGTAGGTCCTTTAAGTCATTAAAATTCAATACCTTGATTTTCAGTTAGATCAGAGTAGTGACCAGGCTGTTATTCTCGTGACCAATTTCTTGTCTTGATCAGTTGATCAATCTGTTGCTCAATTTCCCATCTCTTCCACAGCTGGGCCCACTGGTAGTAAGAAACAATGTTGCTTAGTTCTCCTTGGGTTAAATGAGAAATGGAAAAGATATACTTATCTCTTTCTTGGGAATGATAATATTATCCATACCCAGTTACATATCCACACCTCTTTATGTCTATGAAGCAGAAAAATGGCTACTCCTCCCAATTCTAAATGCCTAGACAACCTGCAGTGTCCTTGTATTTGTCTCATCATCTAATTTGCCCTTCATTCAAGAGGAATGGGTCAATGAAACCCACGTATTGCTTTTCAATGCCTTGATTATCACATGCTGCTGCTAATTGTCAGGAAGAGTAAAGAACATGTTGATTTCCTCCAGCTTTATGAATATAACAAATATAACAGTACTTAGACCACAGAACCACCTATTCAGGGGAGTTAAAAAGTATAGTCACTGCAGTTCAGGAGATTATGATCTAGTCAGGAAGATGAGATATCTGAAGGAAAATTTCATTATGCAAGGTTCATGATGGTTGTCATGAATGCTTCCAAGTTAATAGAAGTTAATGTAGACCATTATAAAGGACTACCAAGTAGACAGTGTAGGCTAAGGAGTTAGACCTCTTATATTTAAAATGCAGCTACATGACGTACGTTATCTGTGGGAGTCTTAGCTTCTTATCTACACATGGACATTAAACAGAATTATTTACCTTGTAGTGATCTGTGAGACTTCAATAAGAAAAGCGTACAAGTACCTCGTAGTAAAAGCTCAATAATGTGGCTTAGAGAAGTTAACAACTGTGGAGGGAAAGGAACTGAGAAAAATTGTTGGTTTTAGTCATTAGCAAGTCTCGGGTGACTTTTCAAAAAGGCAGTTTCTGCCAACTAGAAAGGCAGGAAGGCAAAGTACAGCAGGTTAAGGGTAAATAGGCAATAAATAGTTGCCATGCAGAAATCAATAGAAGCAGAAATCAATAGAGCCAAGGAAGTTCATCCATTTGAGCTATTGGAGAGCAAAACTGGTAAAATGGTAAGATGATGAAACAGGTTTTCTCTCTTTTAAGAAAAGGGTGATGCTCAAGAGCAGAATGCATTGATTTAATCGGCGGGGCTGAGAGGGGGTATGTTAGGTTAATGCCGTGAGTCTTGACTGAAACTAGAGAGAGGCTCATTCTTCAGAACAGCATGCCATTGGATTCATACCCCACAGGAGCAAGGGCATTTCTTACTCGACAGAGTAGCTTCCCACTATATCTAGAGCTAAAGGAGCATAAAGAATTATATGACCCTGACTAAAGTTTGCACAAAGCTGAGGCATTAACGGATTAAGTCACAGGACCTTAAAATGTGTTTAGCTGTCATTTGAACAAACGGTGGCCTTAAGTACAGATTGGAACCCATATGGCCTGCTGCTGGTAATGTAACTGGCATTATCGTGTCCACTGAGGTTTGTAGAAGGGAAGAACTAAGTGTGGTACATATTAAATATGACTCTTTGTACCGACATAGGCATATTTAAGCCTTATAAAAAGTAACTAACTGTTTGGTTTCTGGCTTCAACACAAAAAGTGGCCTAGAATATAAAATCTGTTTGCTCTTCAAAAACATTTTTCTGTCCTTATAAAAAGTTGAGAGGCTGGGGTGACTATCTTCTTTAATGTCAAAGTCCTATTTTTAAAAGCAATTATAAAATGCAACAGCAAGCAGATGTCAATTCTTCCAGGCTATTGTGAGGCGTCAAAACAAGTCTATCATAACAATTGTACTAAACTCTGTAATCTGTTCAGTGAAGCAAGTCAAATATATAGAACACAGACAATATTTAGAGGGTCATGGCTAGAGTAGTTATAATGAGAGAGTTATAAGGCCCTTGCATGGCTGAGATTGTGATGTCTGTAGAAGCAGATCATAGATAGAATTCTGGTTTACTACCAGGGAATTTTCTTAACTTCTCTGATTCCCAGTTTCCTTACCTCTGAGATGGAACTAATAATCCATAATCTACTAGATTGGTGAGGTAATTAAGGAAGGTGAATGCAAAGCGCCTAACTCATTATGTACAGCACATGACTTCTTAGTAACTGCTACTTTGTTGACTTACTCTGAGAATTTTAATGTTTACTCATTCTGTGGGTGCAAATTCATGGGATGCTATCTAAAACTACTTTTTTTTTAGAGAGAATAATTCTTTTTTAAAAGATTTTATTTATTCATTTTTAGAGAGAGGGGAAGAGAAGGACAGAGAGGGAGAGAAATATCAGTGTGTGGTTGCCTCTCGTGCATCCCTTGCTGGGAACTGGCCTGCAATCCAGGCATGTGCCCTGACTGGGAATCGAACCTCGGTCGTTTGGTTCTCAGGCCCGTGCTCAATCCACTGAATTACACCAGCCAGGGTTCAAAACTACTTCTGAAAAATGCTGCGGGATGGTACTTTGTTGAGGACAGGCACGCTGTCTTCCAGCGAGTCTAAACCCCGTTCTGTCTCTAGAATAGGAATAGGCAGGCTGGTCCTCTGGTCAGGTCTGGACATCCTGGCTGTGTAACTGGCTCACAGGTGACAAAAACATACCAGCTCTTAGAGAAGCATCATACTCAGGGAGCTGCAGTTAAGGACTGAGACAGACAAATGAAAGGGAGATTTACACCCCTGGTGTATTCATACACTGGAGTTCGGTCTTTGTTGAACTTGGCTATGTATTCATGCGCACGATGTAATGTTATTCCCCTTTTTCCTGTTGGAACGTATGTATTTAAATGGGTATGTAATTATGCCCGTGTCTGATTGCCTGGGCCAGTTGAAACCCACAGGACTGTGAATACCGTGCAATTGGACCCAAATTCAGAAGGGCTTCTTTAACTCATGGTCCCGTTTTACACATACTGCTACTGAAAATGAAAAACAAAACGAAACAGGATTTAAAATTTCCTGTCCTCTTTTCCGCAAGTGTGTCTGAACGCCTCATCTAAGCCCTTTATGTTATCCTTGAAACCTCGGCCTCCAATGTTTTTTCCGATTTTCTAAATGGGCTTCGCTGAATTTCTCTGCCTCTAGAGTGGATCCCTGCCTTAGAAAAGGCATCTGCCAAAAGAAACTCCTGCGGAGCTGAGCTGCCAAGTCAGAAATAAAGAATAGTAAACATTAGAGGCATTTTTACTGCTGACACCCCAGAGGCAGCAATCTTATCTCTAAATCTGTAACACAAGCAAATTAATCTGATTTGCAAGTCATTTGAACAGAGAATGGGTTTGGAAAGCTCTGAATCACCTCAAGTGAAAATTAGATTAGCAGCATCCTCCAACACTGGCCTATAAAAGGGAGGAGAAAGTATGTTTAAATAACTTTTCATGTAAAAGAGTGAAAGTAAGGGAAACCGAACAGTTCTTTCTTTAAATAAAAAGTATCTACTATTCCATCACAATGATATACTACATTATAAAAGTGTGCAGCCTAAGTTGATAAAGTTATGGGGTTAAAAGCCTATTTTTCTGGAACAGAATATAACTTTTGATCTTAAACACTTCATGGATCTATAACAGCCATGCAAATATTCATTGGTCACTGTACTTAGGGCTTAAAATAAGTCTCGGATGTGGACGACTGACAAAATCCCCACACATTTTACCTTGTGCTCCCCTTGCCTACGTGTTTCATTTATGTGAAGCCCTTTGAGACACATTGACTGTATTTGCCAAAGACACATTCTCAAGTACATCATGTCTTATGTCAGTGTTATCACTTAGGAAAGTGGTATGACTGTTTTATCAATATTTTGTACAAACATAGATCTGTTCTAGTGACAAAAAACAACGTTAATTGCTGAACCCGAGCTTCATTTTATTTTATCTGAGAAATGCTTAGTATCACATTGAGTTCCAAACTGGATTTATTTATTTTTTGATACATATCCCTCAAGGAAAAAAACTGACTGTTTACCATATTCCAGATGGACTCCCACCATTGCTACGGCCGCTTCGCCTGCTCTAAAACTGAAGGTGCAGTAAACCAAATGAGTTGTGGTCTGCTTTGGTGAACAACAACAGCAGCAAAAAAGTTAGTCATCTAAGCAAAACAGAGCATTGAATCAGGACCATTCAGTTTGCTTATCTAATCATCATTTATTTATTTATTTATTTAAATTGTTCAAGTACAGTTTTTTAAAAAAAGGTTTTATTTATTTATTTTTTAGAGAGAGGGGAAGGGAAGGAGAAAGAGAGGGAGAGAAACTCAATGTGTGGTTGCCTTTTGCACACCCCCTACTGAGGACCTGGCCCACAACCCAGGCATGTGCCCTGACTGGGAATCGAACCAGTCAGTGCTCAATCCACTGAGCTACACCAGCCAGGGCTCAAGTGCAGTTGTCTGTCTTTTACTCCCATCCCAACCCAATCCCCCTCAGTGCTCTCCACTTCCCTCCCATTTCCACCCCCTGTGTAGTTTTTGTCCATGCGTCCTTTATACTTGTTCCTGTGAATCCTTCCTCTTTTCCCCTGCAATTCCCTCCCCTCTCCCCTCTGGACACTGTCAGCCTGTTCTCTATTTCAGTGCATTTGGTTATATTTTACTTGTTTGATTGTTTTGTCCTTTAGGTTCCTGTTAAAGGTGAGATCATGTGGTATTTGTCTTTCACTACCTGGCTTAGTTTGCTTAGCATAATGCTTTCCAGTTCCTACCCTTTGCAACAGCATGGCTGGTTATTTAATTGTTGAGAATGCTTTGTGGGAAAAACATGCTGAGTGAGAGGATTACAGATATGGGAGTTCTTGGGCAAGTTGGCCGTACCTGTAGTGATTATGTCAGCCATTTACACTTAGGGTGGTGGTACATTTGAGCTTGCCTGGAATGTTCTGGTTTACCTGAGTTGTCCTTTCAGCCTGTCTGATTATTGACCCCTTTCACTGTCAAAAGTATTTCGATATGGGCAGTAACATATAAAATACCTTTGTTCTCGACAATTACGCTATATCCTTCTTTCTTTGGAGCCAGAGAAAGAGAGACCCATTCATGACCAAAGTAAATGAGATGCTTCCAATTAAATGGATCTCTGCATTGCTAATGAGGAATCAAAAAATAAGTTTACCAAAAGAAGACATAAATTGTAATACTTTTTACAGTCCACTCAAAAATTAGTAATGAAGGGACAATAGATAATATTTTCCTTTTTTGACACTACTAAGATAAAATAAATCAGTAACACAAATCACTGTTAGTCACTGAAGTCAAATATTTCAGTTAAAACTTGTTCCCTCTTTTAACTACTGATTTGGTATTTTCATCCTCTCTCAACTCGGGTGAGTGACCTCTAACCTCTTTTTCAGTATTACTAGTCATATGACACATATACTACTTCTAGAACTTTCTTGGGCATCTCTGTTAATACATTTGTTTCTTGTATCGTGCAATTGTAAATCTATCTCCCCATTGCTTTTAGTCTTTGTATTCCAAATTCTGTTCTAGTTTTCTTCCTGTGTAACAATCCTTAGAAGTTAGAAGTATTCAGCCATAGCCTTTAGTTATTATTCTTCTTTGTTGTAATCTCCCTATGACGTTTTTTCCCCCCCGACCATTGTATTGTTTTACTCGGAGCCTCTGGGTGAGATTCAGTTGGTGAATGTTTCTCCTATGTGATACTCAGATCTGTACAGATGGTTCGATGAAGCTTAGGTAATACATTTTTTCTTTCCAAGTAGCAAAGTCAGTGTGATATATAGAAAAAAAAGTTACTAGGTAACACTGACTTCATACTTATTGTATTCTAGCCTCTCTGCTGAGAATTTTATATCTGTTCTTAGTCAACGGTAATTCTAAGGGGTTGTTACCACAATTTCCCTGCTGTTCAAAAGAGGAAATTGAGCTCAGAGAATGTTTTGATACAATGCAAAAGATCACTCACATAAGAAGTTAAATAAAATATAGAACTCAAATATGGATCTGCCTGATGGCAAAGCCCCGAAACTCCCTGAACCACCCTGAACTCATACACACGCTTTTCTCAGGCTGAATATATTCCCACTAAGTTCCTCATTATTATAATCATTGACGTTGTATTTTTAAAATCTTGTTAAGCTTTTTATTTAAATTCTCTCATCCTGCAAATTGGATATCTCATGCTTTTTATCACCTGTTCATGTTTTTAGTTTACTGCCGATGCCCTTATCCAAATCCCTCATGAAAATATGCAATAGTGCAGGGCTAGTGAGAGAGGAAAAGCCTCCGTGAGAGATCTTTCTGCATATTGGTGCTGATAAACATTTTTATATATATACCAACTTATATTTAATCAAGTAGACTTCACTATGGAGATCAGGCCTATCTTTTTTTTCCATTTATTTCAAAGATATTATTTTGGAAAACTTTAGGTGAGCACGTCATCATTATTGATACTAAATCTTTAGAACTATACCAATAATCCTTTAGAATTATACCAATATTCTTATACCAATAATTCTCATTTACTACTGGGTAAAACAAGTAAACAAGCCAACAAGCCAGTGAACCAGCCAGTATATAATTACTATTGCTTAGTGATAAAAAAAATTGGATGTCTTTCATTTGCTAGTTGTTCACTCTTGGGCAAGTTACATGTCTCTCTAAATCTCAGGTTTCTTATAAAATGCAGATAATTTTGTATAGTGAAATGCAGAAAATAGGGGATTAAAGGAAGATGATAGTGAAATGCTGCTCTCTGATGTTATCAGGAGTCTGTACAAGCCATTGAAGATTTTAACCAGACAGTTTATTAGGTGGGATCTATGTTTTTCAAAGTTTCCTCTATACCAGTGGTTCTGAACCTTAAACATGCATCAGAAACATCTGGTCTATGTTAAAAAACAGAAACAGGTCTATGTTTCTGACTCATTAAGTGTGGTACAGAGCCCAAGAATTTGCATTTCTACTAGGTTTCCAGGTGTCTGTGATGCTGCTACTTGGGGCATCGTACTTGAGAACCAGTGGGAAGATGGGACAGGTGGGAGAAGACTATTTAGAACAGTGAGCGATGATGAGCACCTGGACTAAGGCAGTGACAGAGGGAATGGGTTCGAGGTACCAGCTGGATTGGTGACTGATAAGATGTGGAAGGTGAAAGAGTCAGGGGAGTCAAGCTATGTTCAGGGTTTTTAAATGGGGTAGCGTGATACTGATGCCAGCAGCAAGGAAAAGAGGAGGAACATGCTTGTGATGGAGTGACCAGTTCAGGTTTGACAAGGCTGAGGTCCAATGCTTGTAGGACCTCCAGATGGACTTTTGCAGGATGGAGGTGACCATGTGGGATGGTACTGGTCTCGTTTCTAGTTACAGGGTTGGAAGTGGAGGTAATTTCTTTCTCCCTTCAAATCAGTGGGCCTTAACATGCAGAACACAAGTCCTTTGGATATGGGTTAAACACAAATACGACTTCATGGCCTTGCCTTGCCTTTGTAGTGGGTGTAGGGTTGCAGTTACTCACCATGTCAAACAGAATGGCTCAGCCCAAGAGTAAACAGAATACATTGGCAGTGAGAGGTAAAAAGGTGTCCAGACACTGCTGAGTGTTTATTTCTTCTGCTCAGGAGAGAAACAGTCTTTCTCTCTACAGATCACATCAAGCTCAACTGCTGTGTTAGGGTGAGCACACTGCCTGTCCTCACCCGCTCCCTCAGGAGAGGACCATTGTGTTTTATCTATTTGAAGCCACTGGGTATAGTCCTACTTTTTTTATAAGAGTTGGCAGGCTTCCCAGACGCAAACAACAAACTCATCAATTTATACTCTGTAGCAAGGAAATAATATTTTCACATTTGAAATATGGTATCCCTACTATAAGGATATCACACTAGTCAGACTTCAGACAACTAAGTATAAGACATCACTTTAAAAAAGAATTAAAGCTGGGAAACATTTTGATAAAAACGATAGCCTGTACACATCCAAAGGGGCGGTGGCATAAACTGCTAACTCCTGCAATATCCCATACAGAGTGAAGTATGAGCCCTGCAGTGAAATGGTGAGACTTGAATATGCCACAGGTGCAAGTGCTCCTGGCCCGGAGACACATCTTGCATGTGGTCATGTCTTCTGGCAATTCCTGAACTGCCAGCAACAAGGGAAGACCCGAATAAAGGGCAATAATCGCATGCGTGATTATGGAAACGGTGCTTCCAATTAAAGTATGGCAGCTTTCAGCCTCTGTGGAAGGGGGCTTGCAGGAGAGTAGATGGCAATTGAGAAATGAAAAAAGGGAAAAAAAAAAGAAAGAAAAGGCCTTTCATTTTGGTCTCATGCCATCCTTTTGTGATGTTCACTCTTTTCTCCTTTTCCACCTGGCATCCCCAGCTGGTGACGGATTGGGGAACATTAATCTTTAAAACGAATGGTCATTCAGTATCAGTAGGCTGTGCATAAATCACCCAGCTGACTCTCGGGGATATAAAGCTGTTCTCAGAAAGGTCACATTAAAATGTTGCCATCATAATGTGGGGAAGGCAATCACCTATGATATTCTAAGTAAACTAAGGAACATTTATTTGTCTGTAATAACAACTACGTCATTGAGTTGTCGCTTGGAGACAGAACTATACAGCAAGGGCAAAACCAGTGATTTAGTGAAACCAACTAAAACATAGTGGATGTACCGTAAAAGGTAGTTCATATCGTTGTGGTAAATCATTTTAATTTGATTCTCCTCTCCGCCACTTACCTGGAGACCTAGTTTGTATATTTGTCGATTGGAGTTAATAGTATTGGATAACACTGTTAAGAGTGTTAGAAAGAATGTGTTTGAAAAGCTTAGGACATTTTCTGAGCAGGTACACGGTAGGGTCCCAATAAATGAGAGAGAATGAAGAAGTGGAGGAAGGAAGAACAGGGGAGAGAAGTATTATCTATAGGCCTCAATAATTACTATGCTGAAGAACAAGAAGCTAGTTTTTCTTTATTTTTTAATACCATAAAAGATCTAAAGATGCAGAACAGTTCTGGGGTAAACTATCGTGAAGAAAGTACTTTACCTGAAATTTTAATGCTTCTACAAAGCAGAGATTCAGAGGCAAATATTGTGGATTGGAAAAAAAACAAAACATATGCAACCGAATGAGGAAATTCAAGGCATAAAAAGAGAATGGCCGGCAACCCTGTAGGGCAGGGTAGGTAATCAGCGTGGAAGGAGGGACATTAAAAACAGCAGAGAGGTTCAAAGATGAAGGGAAGAGTTTGGATGTACCTTGGTAAGCAAAATACAAGGAACCAGAAGAGGTCTGGGGGTAGGAAAAATCAAAGTGATAACCACAGGAAAGAGTTTGTGTCAGAGGGGAGAGGGGAGGGAATTTCAGGGGAACAGGGGAAGGGTTTACAGGAACAAGTACAAAAGACACACGGACAAAAACTAAGGGGGGAGTGGAAAAGGGGAAAGGGGGAGAAGGCTGGGTGGGTGGGCTAGAATGGGAGTAAAAGACAGCAAACTGTACTTGAACAACAATTAAATTTTTTTTTTTAATTTAAAAAAGATTCTGTGTGGCTAGAATCTGGTGAATGAAGTACAACATGAGGATCTAAAGAGGGTGGGGCCAGAGCTCACATTTGCAATGCCTTTGCCAAACCCTTGAAATGACACTCAGAACAAAATAAGTAACTAACCCTGGCTGGTGTAGCTCAGTGGATTGAGTGTGGGCCTGGGAACCAAGGGGTCACAGTTTGGTTCCCAGTCAGGGCACAAGCCTGGGTTGCAGGCCAGTTTCCAGCAGGGGACGCATGAGAGGCAACCATACATTGATATTTCTCTCCCTTTCTCCTTCCCTTCCCCTCTAAAGATAAATAAATAAAAATCTTTAAAAAATAAGTAGCTGAAAGGTATAATTTTTGGTTACAGAAAAAACATTTAGAAAGTAAATGCACTGAGATCTCTTAAATATAAACAATGTACATTATTTAAAATGTTTCTTGCATTCAAAACTTTTAGGCAGCTATATGTTATCCATTTACCCTAAATATATAGCAACAGTTTAAGAGAAGAAACACAGAAATCACACTTTAATATATGTGTATATTATCAGACATCAAGTTTATGTTAAAACAAAATTCTATAAGCATCCCTCATTTATCTTTTTCTTGAGGTACGTGGTAATAAATGGTGACACGTTTTTACCTGAGTTTTCCTTTTTTCACCTTGGCTTATTTCATTGGTTCCCAAATATCAGTGGCTTCAGATTACTGTAGAGCAGTGATTTTCAACCAGCGTGGCCCAGAATTTTTAAAACATGTAATACCTGACTAGTTAGGGTCACTTACCTTGTCTCTTAAATTGTCACATAAAAAACTGACAACAGCCAACACAATAGCTGTCCAGTCTGAGTGAATCAAAACTATACCTATTTTTGTCAGATCAACAAAGAATATAACACGTTTTGGTGTGCCTCTGAATTTCAGTAACTAGTTTATGTATGCATAAAACGGAAGGTTAGAAATCCCTGTTGTAGAGGGTTTGTATACAGAAATTCATGTATATTTTATAGGAAATTTTCAAGGATAATTTTGACCATAAAGGATTTTCTATGCTCAAGCTTGATATAACCTGGAATAAGCTTCCAGTTTCATGTGATTTGAAAAGAATTCAGAAAATAGTATTTAAAAACTCCATACTTACTTTGTAGGCCAATTATAGGGCACTGGCCGTTTTGTATCTGATATTTCAAGTGAATAATCCCACTAGTCTATAAATGTCGATTAATTTTTTAAAACATGAATAAATGTCTTTAATGTGAGAGATGTGGTATAAACACAAAGCAGAGGTGTCAAGGTAGAGAAGCAGCCATGGAGCAGGTACCTCAATGTCACCAAAGACACAAAAACTTCAATGTAATGGATGAACTCTGTCTGCCCGAGGACAGGAAAAAATGAACAGAAGAAAAACCACTTCCATTAGAATCTTACCACACGCTTTTGGACACACAGACATGAGATTTTTGGCTTGATCCTGGAATTGCCCACTTGACACAAATGGGCATCAGAGCAAATCAGTGTAGATGGACATCATGTTTCTTTAAAGATTTGGCAAAGAGCTCAATCCTAAAATAACAGTTTGAAAACATGAGCTATTTTGTCATCGCCGGTTGTTTTGTGTAAGTCAGTGACAGTTCAGCACCGATACCCACTGCTGGCCTTATGTTCCCACATCTGCTGTGTGAAGAAAACACTTTTTCCTTAAAGAAGCACCCGCCACACAACTTGTTTTCCCTTTTGGTTCACGTTAGACATCAGAAGAGTGGTTGGTCTTTGAAGGCATGTGCGTGAAATCACTGGGCTAATGCAATGGCTTCCTTTGCACTAGGGTTTGAAGAGTTTGTAGCTCAAGGACACTGGGATTACCTTCCATTTGTAGCTCTTGCTTCCACTGAATCTAACCTGGGCTGAATTTATACAGTACAAGTGAAGCAGTTGATGTGCAAAATACTCTATCATTTGACTCTTCTCTCCACATGAAACCAGTGTGACTGGGCAGGATGACAAGCACTTAGTGCCTGTTCGTGGACCTTATAGGTTCCATCTTTTACATACATCTTTGACATTCCTGTACATACTTTTATAATTTTGTTTCTCCTGAGAACTATACTTTAGAATATTTCTGAACCATTTCCATTGTTATTTCTCCTTTGACTCATATATTATCTTTTCCTTTACTGGCAGACATTTAAGAATGTTCTTTTATCTTATTATTGATAACTAGCTTAATTACTCTGTATTTGGATACTGTGCCAAATATGACTTCTGTCCTGTAAAATTTGTTGAGATTTTCTTTATGGCACAGAATATGGTCGCTTTTATAAAATGTTTTGTGTGCTCTAGAAAAATGGTACATGGTGCAATTATTGGTTAGTATTCTGTATTAGTCATTCATTCCAACTTGTAAACTGTATTATGAAATTTTCTATGTATCTAATTGCCTTATTTGTTGTTAGTTTGTTCAACTAGAAAAGATGTGTTCTCTAGAGATTAATGTGATTACCCCTTTTTCTTCTCTTCTTTACCTCCACCCTGTTAGCTGTCATGTATTTTAAAGCAACAAGAGGGTATTATTACTGTTTTATACAATCAGTAATCATTTAGAGCTATTTATATATTTACTCTGTCCTGTTATGTTCTTCTCTCCTTTCCCTCCCTCTGTCTGGGATCATTTTTCTTCTTCTTAAAGTCTCTTTTAGCTTTTTCTTTAATGTAGGTTTGTGGTTAACAAATTGTTCTCCACTTTGCCTTTTCTAATACCATCTTAATTTTATTTGTTGAAGGATGTTTTCACATAATGGCAGTTATTTTCTTTCAAAGCTTTGAATATGTCACTTACTTCTCTCCGGGTATAGACTGGTTTCTGCAGGAAAGGCAGCTATCACTGATGGTTTGCATTTTTAAAGATATTGTGTCTCTTTTCCTCTGATTATTTCTAAAGATGTTAAAATATATTATTTACATTCCACAAATTCTGTTATGATGTGGATATGTAAGGATTTGTTCGCGTTTCCCAGTTTTGTTAATACAGAGGTTTCAGCATCATTGTCTTGGGAACTTTCTTTAGCTTGGAAGATTCTTGGTTAATATTTCTGTAAATATTGCTTTGGTGCCATTCCTTTCAGAGACTCTAATTAGACTGCCATAGACTTTGACCATTCTGAAGTGTCTCGTGTTTACTTTTGAATGTTTCAAATTATTTTCTCTCTTCTCTGATCTAAATATCGGTTGATGTGTATTCCAGTGCGTTGATTATCTCCTTTGCTTTTGATAATTTTACTGTTAGACCCATCTATCAAGTTCATGATTTTAGTTATTTTACCTTTTAACCTGTACTGCCTGTGTTTAATTATGTTAATGTTCAGATCATCTGGGGATCTGATTTTACTGGTTTTTTTTCTTTTGGTTTTTGGGTCACTCGTGTTTATCTATTGGCCATTTTTCATTGAACATACAAAAATTTGTGGGTATGAAGTTAAGAATTTTATATTTCTAGAGAAGATGTACTCTCTTTCTCCCAGCCTCTTATAGTGGGGGCAGATTACCTCGATCCATTAGACACTAAGATTTCTGAAGGTTGAGTTTCATTCTGTGTGAGGTCCAGTTTATTTCTATTTTGTTTGTTTTACTGGAGTAGAGCCTGTCAAGGGTATGAACTAAATTCCGGTGTTGTTTCCCATAACTCCTTCTCTCTGATGACATTTAAGTTCTCATCTTGTCTCAGGTCCTGCTTGGCTTTTTTTGCCACTAGGGAGCCATTTTTTGTTTGGCTTGTTACTTCCTGCCCCATAAATTTTAAGAGTTAACAAATTACTTGAGGTAAAAGCGATAAAAATACCACTGTTTTGGTTCCTCTAAAGCTACCGAAATTTCCTGCTTGGTTCCTAGCCCCCTTTGTAAGACTACTTCTTGCCTCCACCAACCCATACGAATGCAGAGGAGAAACTCAGGCAAACTCCTAGGATCTTGAGTCTTCAAGGTTGGCTGCTTTGGCTGCTTTCTAATGCCATCGGACAGTGGTTTTTTTAAAAGTCTAGATTTAATATTTATTTTCAGTAGATGAATACTGGTCGGTATTAAGACACTCCACAGTAACCCGAAATGGCAATCTCCCAAATTTCTGAACAGAACGTAGGCTCATAAGAATTATTTGAAAGCCATAGCATAGAAGGGAAGCCAAAGAAGCAATAACAACAAGAAAATGTAGAAAAGAGGAAATAAAGTAGAAAAAAATAGGCGTCAGAAGTATATTTTCTATATAGAAACTTAATCCGTGTTAAGTTTGGCAACTTTTGATGATTACTGTGTATCACCTTTTTATTTATTTTATTTTATTTTTTTGTTTCATAAATTACTTTATTATTGTTCAATTACAGTTGTCTGCATTTTCTCCCCATCACTTCCCCCCACCCCCTCCAAACCCACCTCTCTCCCTTGCTTCCACCCTCCCTCTTGGTTTTGTCCATGTGTCCTTTATAATCCTTCCTAAAACCTTTCCCCCATTGTCCCCTCCCCCCCCTCTGGTTATTGTTAGATTGTTCTTAATTTCAATGTCTCTGGTTATATTTTGTTTGCTTTTTTCTTGTTGTTGATTATGTTCCAGTTAAAGGTAAGATCATACGGTATTTGTCTTCCGCCTTTAAAAAAAAATCTTATGTTTAGCATGGTTTCAAAGCACTATATAGAAGAGATTGAAAGAGAGAATGTTTCAAATCATGGAAAATTTTCCAGTCCCTAATTTCCATAGTTTGGGAAAATAATTCCCCACATATATATGAAATTCTTACTGTCAGCATAGACTTGCTAAGCCATTTTGAATGAAATGAAATGAGATCTAGTGCCCCTATATTCTGAAGCTATAAAAAATAGAAAAGACAATTGTTAATTTCACTTCGATGTACTTTGGAGTCAGAAAAAGTTATTGCCTTTGTTCTTTCTAAGTCAATGTAACAAATCACTTATATTGCATAAAAATAATGTGAACATTAACTCATTGAACAAAAGAAGAAACAGTTAAATGCTGCCACAAATTCAAATAAAGACCAAAATTTGAATAATCTGAAACTATATTTATTAGGATAAGCCTGGAAAAAAAACATTTATTTATTTTTTCCTCTAACACACGTTGAGAGCATTAGCGGGCTGGAACTTAATACCATTCTGTGCTAAAAGGAATTAGGGCTCCTTGAAGAAATGGCTAATTCAACTACAGGGCAGAGCGCATCAGAATGAGCCTGGAATATGTTGTCATTCCAGAAAGCAAGGAAGCTTTGAGAAGCTGTTAGGATTTCTTCAAAAGGGCCAAGTAGTCAACCTGAAGAGGTTCCACTGGTCAAACATTCATTAATTTGAGCATCAGTAAAAATAACAACTGGAATGTGTTTACAACCACAAATTTCATAATGGCACTAAATACAAAAACATATACATAAACAAAAAAATTTGTTCCTTTTTGGAAGATGCTAGGGAACAATCTTACTCTTTTGAAAATTGGCAAATAAAAGGAGACATTTAAGTATTTTTCTTGCACTTAGAATGTAAACTGTGCCTCAGCATAACCCAGTAGTTGATAATGAAAAAAAAAAGTGTCTCTTTACTAAAGTATTTCAGCTAATAAATAAATGAAAATGATCAGATTAGAATATGACTATTTTGCAAGCTGAAATATAATCATTGATCTATTCAGTGGAATGCTAACATTTCAGAAAGACAGCTTACATACACATTGTATATTTACTGATTTTAAAAGTATCCAGGTAAAACTCCTGGGAGAAAACAGCCCTACCGGGGACATTGCCCTCACCTCCCACCCAAATCAAACCTCTAGAGGTGACTCAGTTACCAGCTTAGAGAAAATAGAGGTGGTGGAGTTACCTGATAACTCTGCAAGAGGATGCAATGATAGTATCCAAACCTTGGGAAACTGTATGGGACAAACATTTTATTTTATTCCACAAACATTTATAAGGAGAAGAGAGAAAGATAGCCCATGCATTAGGAGATAGTTAAGAAACTTATCTATAAGTGGGCCTCATTTCAAATCAAGTTCAAACACACATGTAGGAAAAAGTGCCTTGTTAAGATAATCTATTGTGTTCATAATGATAATCTGGCTGGTTTCTATGTCTCTTTCTCTAACCCAACTTTTGCTACTGCAGAAACAATGGGTATTCCTTTTGGCTAATGAACCTGTCTTCTTTGAAGGAATCCAAAAGACATTATTTCCTCACTAACTTATGCTACCCAGAGAAGTCGTCCTGTTTAAAACTGGAATCATTTTATTGATCAGGCATTACCCAATATAGTTTGAGACATTAAAAACAAATACTGTAGAGTGTTTCCAACACACAGAACATAATATTATCAAACACAGACAAGAAGTCTTAGCATAATGAAGAATGTTTTGCAAATGAGAAATTATAGATAATTGCTGTTTGTTCTTGTTTTCCTAGAACGAAGTGTAATTATTATTAACAAGAGGCTTGTTCCAATAATTATATCTGGTTATCCCAGGGCACAAATGCATCGAAGCAGAAAACAATGCATTTTCATTCAGAGTTTTTGTTCTGAGATCATCTCTCATCACTGCCAGAGGTTCTTTTGAATGCTTGCTCTGAGTTTGTGCAAGTCTTGGCAGTCTCGAACCAAATATGCGTTTTCTGAGTTGAATATCATCACATCATCCACTTCAAGTTTAAATACATGGACTTCAATATTTAAAAAGAAGTCATCTAACCATGCAGAGTATTGCATAGTATTGTGGGATTGTTATTTTACTTAAGGGGAACAACAGGGTTCAAAGCAACTATATCCAAATGCTGTTAGGGATTCTAGGTAACAAATTACTGAGGATTAATATGTGTTAATAAAAGATGAGATGGTACCCTTGGCAGTGGCCTTGGAAACCTAGTAAGCAAATGCTTCTCATACCAGTTGTTAAATATTTTGAATATTACCCCTGGACATAATAATAACACTAAGAGTTACCAAACCCTTATTATGTATACGCACTATGCTTAGCACTTTAAAACCCACCAGGTATGATTATTATCCATCTTCTTTAAAGATGAGAAAACTGAAGTACAGAATATTTAGATGATTTTGCCAAAGTCACTCTGTAGGTGTTCAATCTGGCAAACCCACACTATATATAGCCTAAGCTTTAACACATCCCTATAAATTTATCCCAGGGTTCCATAGAGTAATACATGGTAATTTTTTTTTTACCTTTGGTTGCCTCTCAGTTTTGTAACAAGTCAAAACCATGGATTCAGCTAAGCTTGAAAGAGGGAACTCTTCCTCAGTGGCACAGATAATCCAAAATTTATTAGAAGTAATGGCAGATAGAAGTCTAGACAGGCAGGTGGAATGCTTATTTCTCTGGCCGCAGGCAAGAGAAGTGCCACAGTGGATACAGGGGATTATTTTAGGAAGTTTTAGCAGAGTCTTGGCTGAAAAGGAAGGAACAGTGAGGCCCTTGGCAGAGGTGTTGCCAGATGTCTGGTAATGCGGCCAGGGTACCCAGTTGGCACCCTGAGATAGGTCAGTTTGATAGAACTGTCTCCAGTAAAGCAATAGCCCTCCTTCTTCCAGCACAAAAGGAGCAGGGGTCAGGACACCTTAGCAGAAACTTGGAAAAGCCTCAAGGACTTAACATTTTGGATGAGGAACTTAAATGTGTGTCTTGAGAGGATGAAGCCTTCCATTCTTGCACAGGCAAAACTCTTAACATAAAGTGGAAAACGCATAGCCTTTGGTTCCCGTAAATCAATCTGTCCTGCTGGTAGAGTCTAAGAAACTAGACAACATGATCTAATGGCTTTTTCAAAAGAGTTACTTACACATGTTTTACATACTGAAAAATTATTTTGGACATACTTTTTTTAGGTACAGAAGGTTACTGGTAAGTGATGTGTTTTATTTTATATATTTGAGTGAGAAAAAAATAACATGATAATCATCTGTCATATTAGCCATATTCACCATTGCTAAGCATGACCTTTTGGGTGCAAATACCTGTATGTACACATGTACACGCACAGATATGGGCACACCACACGTACCTAGTAGATTTTCTTTTAGATTTTCAGTGAGCTCTTCTTTTTTTAGAAGATTTTATTTCTTTGTTTGTTTATTTATAGAGAAGGAAAGGGAAGGAGAAAGAGAGTGGGAGAAATAGCATTGTGTGGTTGCCCCTCACATGTCCCCAACTGGGGATCTGGCCCGCAACCCAGGCATATGCCCTGTGTGGGAATCAAACCAGCAACCCTTTTGTTTGCAGGTCCTCACTCAATCCACTGAGTTGTACCAGCCAGGGCCCTAGTAGATTTTTAAATAGATGAATGAATGAAAAAAAATGAGTGTTGAAAATCATTCATTAATTATATTTTTAAAAAAGAGTTATACTTACCAAGCTACTTTGCATGTGTATATATGAGTATACATATATGTACACATATACAAATATATCATTGATAAATGTAATTTGTACTTGACATAAATGTTGAAATGGACATTTTGAGAAAATTACCAATTGTTTTATAATTTGGTAATAAACTCAGGGTAAAATTAGGGTATTAACTCATTGCACAAAATCATGTTATTTTATAAATTTGTTTAAATTGAAAAGCACCTAAAAATGACTATTTTTTTGCACTTGTAGAGTGAAAATAAGAACTTTCTTTATTAGTAAGATCTTGTGTCTGGTTTCATGCATTAATTAGTATGTTTACTCCTCTTTTCTTAAGTAACTCTGCTTGCAGTGCCTATGTGGTTGAATAAGTTTATATACAAATATGTATTCTGTGTGCTTGTTTCTTATTGTAATCACATCACCTAATTATGCATTATGTTTGTGAATCTTAATGACTTATTTATACTCATTATACAAGTATAATTATATTACAAAAAATATATATATGCCACAGCTAGAGTGAAAGGAAAGCTAGGGGGAAAATCTTTTCTAAATAGATATTCATGGATAAAATTAGCAATGCAAAGAACACTTCAGTGAAGGTGTGCTGGCTGGGTAGGGTTCTTCCAGGGTTTCCAGCTGGGCTCCTTGGCTATTTCTCTTAACACTGTGCAAAGTTACTCTTAAATGTCCATCAGACTGGAAAATAAATGGAAGAAAATACTCTTGCCCAAAACATTTGAAGACAACCTTCCTCTCCTCTACACCACGCTATGATAATATTTCAAAACCAGTAATCAACAAATGCACTTGTATCAGCTCACATGATCCTTTCCATTAAACACACCAAATGCACACACATGATTAGCAGACGTTTGGTCTTGTCCAAAATGTCTACAGAGACATCTGCTCCATGCCTAAAGGTCCTACAATTTGGCCTTGCTCAAAGTGTCTGGGAAGACACTTGGTCTCCCTGAAAAGGTCTTTGTTATTTGGTCCTGTTCATAATGTTTATGCTTAGAAGACAGCCATAGGTCCAAATATGCCATAGCATTTATTTCCACTTTGGGTTTGCAGGGTTAATACATGAAAAACGATTACTATGTTTTATTGCTCTGATACTTGTGTTGTGGCTGTTTTGTCAATAATAACCCTTACCGACTCTGTAGCCTCGCTGATAATAAATTAAACATGGGCTTAGGCAGGTGGTTCAGTGTTCAAATATTGCAGAAGAATGGGGTTACATTGACTATGGACATAACGCCTCCTTGGATGTTTTGGGCATGACCAAATGTTCTGTCTGCAAGGTGCGCACACACATGAACTTACCCAGCAAAGGAAATAGTTATCCTGGGGGAATATGAAAAAGAATAGCATCTATTCTAATGTGGTCTTTGTCAATCATTTGTTTTAGCCACAGGAGAAGAGAAAATCTGTTTTGCTATACCGCTGCTGTTTTTCTACATCAATAGACAATTACTACAATGCATTATGAACTCGGTACTGTTTAAAATGCTTCCTAAGTAATATTCCGTTGAATGCTCACTGTAAATATACAGAGACAATGCTATTCTGATTTACAAATGAAGAGAAGAAAGTGTGAGGAAGTTAAGGATGCTGCTCACCTAGAAAATGTCTAACTGGGTGGCCTGATGCTGAAGTCTGCTCTCTTGATCTGACATTACAGGGATCGGGGAGACAAGGCTCAAGCCTGTTATACTGTTTCAGTTTCTTTTTTTGATGGGGGGGTTGCCTGAGGGACTGAGGGTGCTGAGGAGAGGGGGCAGAGAGGGGAAAATGGGATGACTGTAACAGCATAATCAATGAAATATAATTTTTTTAAAAGGAAACAACAGGCTCTACTATGATCTATGGATAAAATGAGGGCCATGGAGAAAGGCCAGGTTAAGCTATTGAAGGGAAATACGTAGAAGTCACTCAGGTGGTTACATTTCTTTAGACTCTTTAATTAGTGCTGTCAAAACTACTCTATTTAATGTAAACATAGAGGGCTCATACGAGCAGCACAGAGCTTGAGAATTTCAAATAAATACACAAAAACTTTAATTCTGGCGCAAAATGTGAAGCTCTTTTGTATTCTTTCCAAACAAAAATCACAGGGCTTCTTTGAAAATGCTGTCATATATATGCTTAGTTTCCAGCTTGAGTCTGTCTAGCGTGAACCTAAAGAGGACCTAACAGCTGAATTAGCTCATGATAAACCTATTAAAGATTCATAATTCCTTCAGTTTTAATTGGGTGTGATTGATCCCCATTAGAGTATTTGTCGGTAGTAAAGTAGCCTAAGTGGGTCTCCATCCTTTGGATTAAAAGTTTCCCATGTTTATTGAATTTGATTGCTCAGGAAAACGTGAAAACCATCTTGGTAATGGCAAATTTCAGACTTTGATTAAAGGGATTTTATTTGCAAGATGTATTTCCTGCAGAAACATTGGGCTGTTCAAGTTATTATCTTAAATATTCCTTATCTTTTACTTTGCTTAAAATGCTATGTAGTATCATATATTTTCTGACTATTTCTTGTATGTCCATATACTGTGGAGACAATTATAGAATGAATCAGCAGGTACCTATCTTGTCACGTAGCTTCAGCACTCATTGGGTCCATTTATACTCATATTAATTTCTCTCATTATAGATGATTTTGAAGAAAATCAAAACCATATAATTTTAATGTAAACATGTCACCCTTCATAGGTAAAAGGGACTCATCAGAAATATACAATAACGTGCCAGTAGTATGGTATGAAATTAAGCTCTCACTTAATATATGCCATGGTTTTGTTATCACAACTAGGGAGTTAAACCTAAGTCACGTTCTCTAATTTTATTTTTCTGAAAGACCAAATTGAAGGAGTTCCACTTGGTTCAGTCTCAGGAAAACAAGGCCAATGAAGTTTCTTAAACAAACTTTGGTGCCTAAGGAGCACTATACGGACACAGTTCAGGTTTGAGAGTAACTTCAGATTTGAGCAAATGGAGCCGAAACATGCCACTTTCCATATGGGCCAGGATTTTGATCTTACAACTATATTCATTCTTTGAAACGTGGTGCAAGTTTTGGGCTATTTTACATGATCCACACCTGTCGATCTCAAGTCTGGATACCTGTAAATATAAAATGCTTCATGTATGAGCTATGAAAGGATCACATTTGTTTCCTCCCTGGAATTTAATTTCCAAAGGCAGGTAAGCTCAGGAAATGTTCCAAATGATCAAAATAATTTTTAGAAGTGTCAACATGCTACTCAGTTTGAAGGTGAAGTATAGCTAAAATAAAGACAGCTAATCTGTTTAGACACTTATTCAACTCCTGTAAAAAAATGTCCTTTTAAATTCTTTCTACAACAGAACTTTTTATTATTCATTTTTTGAGTTAAGAGAGTCTCCTTTGATGTTTATTCTTGCTTATTTTCTCAGAAAATTTAATGCTATAGAAGGATTTCTTATAATTCTCCCTAGTATAAGATCATCCTAAAATACTTTAAAATGCATTTATTTAGAATATAAATTTAAGGTACCCATAATGGTCAGGGGTCTTTCAGTTGCAGTAAAACCTTGCTATTTCAAATGGCCTGATGAGAATTACCCTATATTATAAAATACTTTAAAGACAATGCAGATATTTTTCTTTCAAATTAGCCAACAGATCAAAATAGCAATTAATAATACTGGTTGGATTGAATAAAGATTCATATGTGCATGCATTCAAATAATTATGATAAATTGCCTTAGATAAGTTCTAAATAGGTTATCTGCAATTTGTAGGAAACATGTAGCCAAAATTTCTTACAGAGTTGAGGAGGTACTACAGTAAACTGTATTTTTATTTATCCTGAATTAATAGGAATTATATTTAAACATTTTCAGTTTGGTGCTTTGTGCTCTTTCTTACAGAAAATCCAAAAAGTTCGTTAGAACTGACCTCCACATTTAGAAACACAAATTTTATGCATCCAATACATTTGTGAAGCAAGAAGAAACCCGTGTGTGTGTGTGTGATAAAGGAGAGCTATTTCCTGTTAGAGTTCATAGACCTGAAATTAATTCACATGTCTTCCTTCTCTCTGAACACAGCTCACAAAGGGGCCTGGAAAATGTTTAGTGCTCTTGGAACATAATTAAAAAGACCACTGGGATTAAAAACATGGGAATACCCTGCAAACATTTCAGTTTCTTTAAAATGCTTTCAAAGTTTAGAAACATAATAATTTGCTTTACTTAGAAGCTTTGTAGCATCATCAGAGATAGAAAATGTGTGATGAGTTGAAAAGGCAAAGATTAAGACAAATATTTTCTTCTCCAATAAAGAGTACCAAAGTTTAAAACATAAACAAAACTGAGTTTGTAAACGGCCATGTTGGTGACTGTAATTATTAAGTGTGTGGCGGGGATGAAGACTTTCGCACTAATCATGTGCATTGCAGACAGATGTGACATTGCTCAGCTATCGTGCTATTACACATTCATTGTGTAGCTGTGTTGGAGCGCTACTGTTAAAGACAGCGTAGAACCCTCTTGCACACACTTCTCTGTAGAGTTATAAGCCCATTGAGATGTCATGGCTGTTGGTCTAACTGGAGAGTTTGCGAGTTTGTTTTTGGTGCTCAGATGGCCTCTCATCCTTCATAGGAAGAGCCACTTCCATGCCCCAGCGTGGAAGGCAGTGGTCCTGGGGATTGTCATTGATTCAGACACAGCTAATGCCCACAAGGTGTTGAGGGCAGGCATTACACATCTCATCTCACATAAGCCTTGCAGAGCCCAGTGATTTATAAGCAGCCCCAGGTATTGCTGTCATCCTTAGTTTATGGAAAATGATGCTGCTTCTATTATATTGGTCACCGCAGGGTTGACCAGACAAGTAGTTCTTTTAGTCACTCTGCCTGTGGCTTCTACTCCCCAACTCCTCATGGCCAAGGCATAGCCCTCCTTTAATTGCAGAGAAAAAAAAATACTGTTCCAGGCATTAGTGTGTTGCTGGTGCATTTGTCCCAAGGGTGAAAAAAGAAACAGCAAAAAACCACCTAAGGACCTGTGAGGGTTTCTATTTCTGCTTCCAGCTTTCTCTCTCTTGCCTATGTTATCTTTCCCAGACCTTAAGCTGTCAAAGTAAATCTGGACAATTTGGAAAATAGAGGACAAATGCTGAAACTGGAGATAAGTTTAAAACTTATGGAAAGTTAACTTCTAGTACATTTTGATAAGTTTAAATAAGCATGAATATAAATTGGAGTTACATGTCTAGTTCTCAGTCATGATTTTATAGTATTCATCTGGGGAAGAAATTTCACAAATTAGGGAAAGATGTGTTCAGTCCAATTAATAGTCCTGCTAATGACATATATAGTAACCCTCAAGCTCTCTGATTAAAGTGACCGGAAGTCCTACAAAGTGAGGAGTGACATAGTTGCCAAGGCTCGCAGTCATTTGTCCTTGTTTTCACTGACCACAACTCAGCCCAGTATTTGGTAACCAGCCATTGTGAAGCCTGGATTAAGGTAGACCCTGGGGAACAACCAGTTGAGTGATTGAAACTCAGATTCTTTACATGAATTATGTCAATAACCAACACCCCTTATTAAATCTATAAATTAGGTAACATGGTTATCTCTACTTTCTGACTGCAGTTTAATTAATCTCAAGACCATATAAATAATAGATGGAAGATTCAAATTTGAGCTCAGGCAGGCTGACTGCAGAGTCTGTGACCTTAACCTTTCTATCACCTCTTCCTGGTAGTAAGTGGGGCTGATTGGCTCACGGAAGATGGTTTTATCCTTCCTTTGGAGCTTACAGGGACCTAGTAATTAGGTGGCGAGGTCAGCTTTTGTTTATATTCCTAAAAGATATCCCATTCCACCTTAACACATGCTACTCAGACTTATGTCAAACCCATGATCATTTATGAATGTGTATGTGTGTATATGTATGTGTGTATATGTGTGTATACAGGGTCCAGCACAAATAACACTCCTTTTTAATATAAAATCATAGGAATATTATTCTGTAACCTAACAATAGCACAGTCAAGCACACCACAGGACATTTTAGATGAAATGTTCAAATTGCTTTCCATCTTCTTCTATGAGATATTCACATGCCCTACCAACCACACTCAAGCAGCCATTGCTTTTGCCAGACCCTGTATACACACACATACACATATACATATATTCATCAAATATCATTCATCATGTAGGATATGAGGTCTGTTGTGAGAAAGTCCAGCCATTGTTGATATAAGGAGAATGGGTTATGTGACATCGATGTAAACTGGTAGCCAAGGAGAGTGGACTGGAATGCGCATGCGTGAACAATGATGACTTCACTGTACTAGTCAGTGGGGGCAGTAGACACCATTGAGTAAGCCTGTGTACTTTGTAGCTGTTGCCTTCAAAATGACTGAGCAAGTAGAACAACAAAACTGCATCAGATTTTGTGTTAAGTTTTAACATTCCTCCATGGAAATATGTGGGTGATTCGGAAGGCCCCAGCTATGGGCAACTGCTGATTGGCAGCTTCATCACAGCAATGCACCCACTCCTGCATCACGTCTTGTGCAGAGTTTTTTGGCAAAACATCAAATCTGCCAGGCGACTCAACCCCCTACAGCTCAGATTTGGTGCCCTGCAACTTTTGGCTCTTCCCAAAACTAAAATAATCTTTGAAAGGGAAGAGATTTCAGACCATTGATAAGATTTAAGAAAATAGGGTGGGGCAGCTGATGCTGATTGGGAGGACTGTGTGGTCCCAAGGTGCCTACTTTGAAGGACTGAGGTGCCATTGTCCTATGTACACTGTTTCTTGTATCTTCTTCAATAAATGTCTCTATTTTTCATATTACCTGGCTGGATACCTTCTGGACAGACATTGTATATACCATGTGTTGCTTATATCTCTATTTAAATATATATCTTTCCTGCTAATACAGTGTTCATAATATCTTATTTAATGCTTATTTAAGCACAACGTATTATTTTTACTCTCATTTTAAAGGTTTAAATTTTTTTCTTGGTGTGGGTTTTCATTTCTATTTTTGGTTGTCATGTCCTTTTTTTTCTTAGTGATTAGAGTCTAACTTCTAATTTTTTATTCCACAGAAGTCTTTCTTTCAAATTGTTTCTTCTGGATAGAAACCCCTCCTACTAATTTATGTTATTGCTTATACCAGTTGTCTTTCCAAATAAGAAAATAGGTGCACACACAGTGTGATCCCAGTCCCTAGTAGCTTCTTCTTGACCTTGTCTTCACAGCTTTCCATTGGACCGTTTCCCACCCATACATACATTAATGCTTTTACTTATGACTGTCAGCACTCACTTTTAATACAAAGGGAAAATAGTCATTCTTGGAGCTGGTAGTTTCAAAACCCCCAATTTGTTCATGGGTTTATTAATCATGTTTGAGTGAGTTTCTTCTTGAGGTATTGTTGACACAGAACACTGTATTAGTTTCAAGGATACAACACAATGATTTGTGATCTGCTCGTATTGCCAAATGATCATGCCAACACTTGTTACATCCAGTATTATACATAGTCACAGAATATTCTGTGTGATGAGAACTTTTTAAGATGCACCTTCAAGCACCTTTCAAATATGCATTAGCGACTATTAACTGTAGTCACTATGCTGTACATTATCTTCCTGTGACTTATTTTATGACTACAGATTTGTCCTTTTTGACACCTTTTACACATTTCACCCTCTTTTTACCCCAGTCCCTGACAACGACAAATCTGTTCTCAATGTGAGCTTGTGTTCATTTTTAATTCTACATATACACGAAATCATATGGTATTTGTCTTTCTCTGTCTGACTTATTTCGTCTAGCATAATGTCCTTGAAGTCCATCTATGGTGTTGCAAATGCCCAGATTTCATTTTTTTAGTTGAATGAATAATATTCCATTGTGTGTGTGTGCCAGATATATATCACATTTTCTTTTTCCATTCACTCATTGATGGACATTTAGGTTGTTTCAGTATTTAGCTATTGTAAATAATGGTGTAATGAACATGGAGGTGGGCATAACTTTTCGAGTTAGTGTTTACATATTCCTTGGATAAGTGAAATTGTTGGCTTATATGGTAGCAGTTCTAGTTTCAATTTTTTGAGAAACCTCTGTGCTGTTTTCCAAAATACCTGCACCAAAGTCCTTTCTCATCGACGGTGTACAAAGGTCCCCTTTCTCTACATTCTCACCATCACTTATTATCTCTTGCCTTTTTGATAATAGCCATTCTAATAGATATGAGGTGATGTCTCATTGTGGTTTGATTTGCATTCCCTGATAATTAGTGGCGTTGAGCACCTTCTCATGTACCTGTTGGCCATCTATGTGTCTTCTTTGGAAATGTGTCTATTCAGATTCTCTGTCCATTTTTAATAGGATTAATTTTTTTGCTATTGAGTTCTATATTTACTTAATATAAGTACTTCTGCATGTTAAAAAATAGCAAGAGTGGCCTAGTAGGTAATTAGAAATTAAGGACCTTCTTAGTTTTCTTATCCTGTGACTTTCTTGTAAAGATAGAGACATTTGAAGTTTAAAATATGCAGTAGTGGGCTTATACACAAGAAAATATTTTTCACAACAGCAATTATCCTGCTTTCAGAACTATATGCCTTAAAGCTAACAAACAATCTAAGCTTGTTTAATCTTAATTAAATTTTTCTCTCAAAATTAATAACTTTCTCAACTGGAAAATAAAAAATGGTTTTTTCCCTTTGGACTCATACATGAATTAAAATGCTGATGTTTTGAATCCCTACAGAGGAAAACACTTGTTTTCCCTCTGGAAGCAGATAGCTTAAGTACACCATAATGTCCACTCACCTATGTATTTCCTAGAGGAAGATGTTTCTGTTATTTGGTGGTGTCTGAATATAGACCCCAGAACAGCCAGTTGACCTTAAGAAGAAAAGTTCTGGGTCACACTGGCCAAAACACTATTTTATTGCATTGGTACTGATTTGCATTTCTGGCTTATTATTTTTTTTGTCTACATGTGGCATGACTTAACTGTTGTCAAAACAGTTCTAGTTGTGAAAAGAAATAGTGTGGAGTAAATGCAAGTGCTGATCACTGTTAACTGACACTGGAAAATCGTGCTGCTATTCCATTTCTTTTGAACCAAGACCACAGGAGACCACAGGTTCCAGAATTCTGTCAGAGAACCCTCTGCACAGAACCACCATTCAGTATCAGTTCATGTGTCTGACTCTCACGGTGACACTTTCCCCATGACATCCTTGGGCCTCTAAAACTTAGCTCGGTATGGTTACAACAATGGTATTAAATAAAAGTCTTTGAAAAGACAAATGAATGAATCTACTTATCAGTAAATGTTCTTGGAGTTGGTACAGATATACATGTTGAGTTTTACCTCATTGTTTTGTAATTATATTGGTGATCTAAGTAGGACATATTAGCCAAGATGTATTGGCTTGGCCAGAAACTTCCTTATGCTTTTTTCTGTATGATCGCTTTAGTAGTGCTAAGATGTTTTTAACTTCATTTGAAGTAATTTTGTTAGATTGTACTGTGACAGCTTTTATAGTGTGCACTTTTAAAAATTCTTACCAAAATAGGTGAATTTTGTGCAGTCATTTTTATACTGAAGATGGAAAAAGATACCCAACATTTTCAGCATATTATGCTTTATTATTGGAAGAAAGGTAAAAACACACTGAAAAAAGATCCGTGTAGTGTATAGGGAAGGTGCTGTGACTGATCAAATGTGTCAATAGTGGTTTGGTAAGTTTCTTGGTACTAGTGACATTTTGGCCAAATAACTCTTTGCTGTGGGGCTGTCTTACGCATTGGAAGGTGTTTAGCAACGCCCTGGCCTCTACCCACTAGAAACCCATAGCAGGAGATAGCTGATGCTCAAAATATCCAAATGCATAAAGTTATTGGTGAAGATGAAAAATGCATCTTTTACTTTATGCATAAAAATGTAACAGAGTTTTTGGCTAACCCAATAGTATAATAAGCAATGGTTAAAGAATGTTGATGATCCTGTTCATGATTTAAGGTTGATACTGTTTTTGTGTGTTCCTGAAAAATCACCTAGAATGACCAAGATAATTACCTAATGAAATTTTGGAAATATGTCCAAAGAGATTTTGGACTATTTAATGAAATCATTTTGAATGACTGGGAAATAAAAATCAAATAAGAGAAGCAAACTGTACATATGTTGCTGCCATTGCATCAAATATATACATAAGTTTCTCAGGATTAATAGCTTGATAATATCAAGTTTAACAATCCAGGAATATGCATGTCTCCTGATTTATTAATTTTTTTTCAATATTCTTTAGATTGCCTCCATATAGGCCTAGGCTAGCTACTAATTTTGACAATGGTATTTTGTGTAATTTTTGCTTTGGTTGATAGTATTTCTTTTATTTTCTAAATACCATTTCTAGTGTGCAATGAAGTAAATTATTTTGGTATATTTTTTGGTAACCAGATATCTCAGTAAACTATTTCCCAGATATCTCTTTTAAATAATTTGGGTATTCAATAACATGTATAAATACAGATTTTATTTTTGTTCTTTCAAACAGGGAGGTCTATTTTTTTTACTCTACTTTATAACATGGGCTATATGGACTTGAAATTTGGAAATAATTTTAAAAATATTTTATTTATTTTTGGAGAGAGGGGAAGGGAAAGCAAAAGAGTGGGAGAGAAACATCAGTGTGTGGTTGCCTCTCCTGTGTCCCCTACTGGGGACCTGGCCTGCAACCCAGGCATGTGCCCTGACTGGGAATCAACCAGTGACCCTTTGCTTCACAGGCCCATGCTCAATCCACTGAGCTACACCAGCCAGGGCTGGAAATATTTTTAAATAATAAAGATGAAAGGGAATACTGTTGTCTCTTTCTTCACTTTAATAAATCGCTCTGAGTAGTTCTTTGTCAGGTTCGGTATTGGATCTAAGTTTGTTTAGACAACCCTGTTATGATTAAGGTGTATAAGTTACTAAGAATTTTTTTTAAATAAAGAATTTTATCAAGTGTCTATAAAGTAAGTTCAAATGGTAAGACAAATTTTTCCTTAAAACATGCTATGATTTGTTATATGGCAAGTGTTGAAATGACATGTTCTTGCATTTCAGTGCAAACTCTTCTTGGATACGATGCATCCTTTTTTTTAAAACATTGGTTAGTTCAATATGCTAGCCTTCTAATTGATTATTTTTATTTCCATGTTCATAATTGTTATTGGTCTGAAGTCTTCTGATTTTGTGCTCTCTCAGAGTCTATCAGTATGGTCAGTGTATAAAACACATTGGAAACTTCCTTTGCTTTGATGCTCCATAAGGTGCATGTGTACATACACACACATATATAGACATACATACATACAAACACACATATCATTACTTGTGTTTGAAAAACTCCAAAAAACTGGGCTGTATAACTGCCTAGACCTAAGGCTACTTTCGGAGGCAGTTCATTTGACTATATTTCTTCAGTTTCTTCTCTGGTAATCAGTCTATTCCCTTTTCTACTTCCTGAAGGTGGTCAAGTCATTTATATGTTTGAGATTTCCACATTTGTCAACTCCCTTTTTCCCCCCAGCCATTCTCAAAATTCAGAAATACATTTTGTGTTCTAATGGTGTCTTTTTTTCTTTCTCCTTTTGTTCTCTTTCCTGCTTATGACAGAACACTGATATTAAAGGGACTGATTCTTCATCATCCCCATTGTCAGCCAAAACTGACTTTGGGATCTCTGCCAGCCACTTAGCACCATAAGGAAATGTTTCAGACCCATAAATCTCAAGTATCTAGATCCACCACATATGCATAATAAGATGCCAGCTGAAATGTTACTGAGTCAACACTTGGAGAGTTTTCCCATTTCTATAAACGTCTACTCATTTCAAAACATTTTTTAAATATATTTTATTAATTATGCCATTACAGTTGTTCTATTCCCCCTTCATTCCCCTCCACCCTGCATACCCCCACCCACAGTATTCCCTCCCCCTTTAGTTTATGGCCACGTGTCTCAAGTTCTTTAGATTCTATATTTCCCATACTATTCTTGCCCTCCCCCCTATCTATTTTCTACCTACCATCTATGCTACTTATTCGCTGTACCTTTTCCCCCCTTCTCCTTCTCCCACTCCCCTGTTGCTAACCCTCCATGTGATCTTCATTTCTATGGTTCTGCTCCTGATCTAGCTGTCCTCTTAGTTTGCTTTTGTTTTAGGTGTGTTTCTTAATAACTGTGAGTTTGCTGTCCTTTCACTGTTCATATTTTTTATCTCCTTTTTCTTAGGTAAGTCCCTGTAACATTTCATATAATAAGGGCTTGGTGATGATGAACTTCTTAAATTTGGTCTTATCTGAGAAGCACTTTATCTGCCCTTCCATTCTAAATGAAAGCTTTGCTGGATAGAGCAATCTTGGATGTAGGTCTTTGGATTTCATGACTTGGAATACTTCTTTCCAGCCCTTTCTTGCTTGTAAAGTGTCTTTTGAGAAATCCGCTGACAGTCTGATGGAAATTCCTTTGTAGGTGACAGTCCCCTTATCTCTTGCTGCTTCTAGGATTCTCTTCTTCATTTTAATCTTGGCTAATGATGATGTGCCATGGTGTGTTCCTTCTTGGGTCCAACTTCTTTGGTACTCTCTGAGCTTCCTGGATTTCCTGGAAGTCTATTTCCTTTGCCAGATTGGGGAAGTTCTTCTTTATTATTTGTTCAAATAAGTTTTCCACTCGTGGCTGTTCCTCTTCCCCTTTTGGTACCTCTACAATTCGGATGTTGGAGCGTTTAAGATGTCCTGAAGGTTCCTAAGCCTCTCCTCATTTTTTTGAATTCTTGTTTCTTCATTCTTTTCTGTTTGGTCATTTTTTCCTCCTTCTGGTTCACTCCTTTGATTTGAGTCCCAGTTTCCTTTCCATTACTATTGGTTTCCTGTGCATTGCCATTCCTTTCAATTAGTTTAGCCTTCATGTGTTCCTCTAATTTGTGACTAAAATCAACCATTTCTGTGAGCATCCTGATCACCAGTGTTTTGAACTGTGCATCTGAAAGTTTACCTATTTCTTCATTGCTTAGATTTATTGGCTCTGGGGCTCTTGAGCCATGTTTTTATCTGTTCTTTGCCTGTAACGTATGAGGAGCAGAGCCTTAGTTGTTCACCAGGGTGGGGCTACCCAGGTTGCTGGTTTGTGATGCTGTATTTGGGAGTGGGGTCAGAGAGGGACAATGGAGGGCGAGAATGTGTGACTGTGATCAGCCCTCAGTGGGTCCACCGCCTTGTGCCCTCAGTGGGTCCACCCGATTCTCCACACCTGGGATCCACCCACGGCTGCTGGCACATCTGGGTCTCGTGCCCGGGTTCGTCTGGTGGATCTTTCCTGCCTGACCCTGCTCTGCTGCTGGCTCTGTCCCTCTTACTGGTTTGGCTGAAGGGTTCGTTATTGTCAGACTTCCGTGTAGTTCAATTTTCTGTGGTTTGGCTGCGCTTTTGTTGCTAAAACTTTGTTGTTTTTAAACTTAGTTTTGCAAGAAGGTGCAGTGCTTCCACCAAGATGGAGGTGTAGGAACCCTGTGCCTTCCATCTTGGCGGAAGTCTCAAAACATTTCTAATTGATCAAATGTTTATCACTATATGGAGTTGTTCTACGTAACAGGTACACTATATTGATGATTAAGAATTCCAAGTACAATCAGATGTCCTTATGCAGCAACTGAAATGACTGAGATAATTACCACTTAGGGGAAGTGAAAGTATTTCTTTGAACGTATACCTACAGTTAATGGATCCTTTTTAAAATATATATTTGTTAATTTAATTGATGTTCAAGTACAGTTTTCTGTCTTTTACTCCCATCCCCCCAGTGCTCCGTACCTTCCTCCCATTTTCACCCCCCTTGGTTTTGTCCATGTGTCCTTTATACTAGTTCCTGTAAATCCTTCCCCCTTTTCTCCTGAAATTCCCTCCCCTCTCCCCTCTGGTCGCTGTCCCCCTGTTCTCTATTTCAGTGTCTTTGTTTTTATTTTCCTTGCTTGTTTGTTTTGTTGTTTAGCTTCCTGTTAAAGGTGAGATCATATGGTATTTGTCTTTCAACACCTGGCCTATTTCACTCAGCATAATGCTTTCCAGTTCCATCCAAGCTGTTGCAAAGGGTAGGGGCTCCTTCTTTCTTTCTGCTGCATAGAATTCCATTGTGTATATGTACCATAATTTTTTTTGATTCATTCATTTACTGACGGGCACCTAGGTTGCTTCCAGCTTTTGGCTATTGTAAATTGTGCTGCTATGAAAGTTGAGGTGCATAGGTTGTTTTGGATTGGTGTTTTAGGGTTCTTAGGATATAATCCCAGCAATGGAATTGCTGGGTCAAAAGGCAGGGCCATTTTTAGTTTTCTGAGAAAAATTTCATACTGTTTTCCACAGTGGTTGTACCAGTCTGCAATCCCACCAACAATGGATTAAAGTTTCCTCTTCTCCATACCCTCTCCAACACTTGTTGTTTGTTGCTTTGTTTATAATGGCCATTCTGACTGGTATAAAGTGGTATCTCATTGTGGTTTTAATTTGCATCTCTCTGATAGCTAGTGATATTGAGCATCTTTTCATGTGTCTCTGGATCCTCTGTATGTCCTCCTTGGAGAATTGTCTGTTCAAGTCCTTTGCCCACTTTTTAATTGGGTTGCTTGTCTTCTTAGAGTGGAGTTGTGTAAGTTCTTTGTATATTTTGGAGATTAAACCCTTGTCTGAGGTATCATTGGCCAATATGTTTTCCCATACAGTTTGTTCTCTTTTTATTTTAATACTGTTTTCTTTAGCTGTGCAAAAGCTTTTAATTTTGATGAGATCCCATTTGTTTATTCTTTCCTTTATGTCTCTTGCTCTAGGGGACATATCAGTAAAAAAGTTGCTGCATGAAATATCTGAGATTTTCTTGCCAATATTCTCCTCTAGGATTTTAATGGTGTCACAAACAGCTACGTGCAAAAAAATGAAACTTAAGCAGCAACTTACACCATACACCAAAATAAATTCAAGGTGGATAACGGATCCCTTTTGATAGAATGTTTTTTTGGTGGTTAAACAAACAAAAAAAATCTAGAGTTGTTTAGGATTATTTTAGAAAATTAGTATTTTTTTTCTTGACACATTGTTTCTCTTCTCTTTCCATGTGTCGGGCCCTGTTCTAGGCACTGAGAATAAGCAGGGCATGGTATAAAATAAGGCAGAGGAAAACAGGTAATAAATACGAAAAATAAATATCAAGCAAAGTAGTGTAAGGGGACAAAGTGATCGGGGTATAGAAGGATGTGTTTATAAGGTGGTCACCAGTGTGTTTCCAGTGAAGAGACATTTGAAGAGAGACTGGATGAAAAGGAGGAGGATGTCACGTATCTATGTGGAGGAGGCACTTTCTAGACAGAAGGAGAAATCATTAGTTAGGAAACAAATGGTCCACTGGGCTTAATGAACAGTATGAGAAGAAGTCAGTGTGCAGAGTGAGTGAGAACGGAGAGTCAGAAGCTATGCAGGTGTGTGGGCAGGCTTGTGGGCCATGATGAAGCCTTGCATGCAAATGTGAGTGTTAGCACAGTTGTGAGTGGTTTCTGCACCATTCCAGAGTTCAAAACTATAACCGTGTGCATACCTAAAAAAAAGAATTGCCTTCCTTTAGGTACTTCTCATATTAATGCAAATAGCAATTAAAAAAGTATCTCCTTTCCATTTTCCAGAGGGAATCATGCAGGGTAGATCACCATCTACCAAGGGGAGTGGAAAAATATGAGATGATTCTTTGAATTCGATGGACCCAAAGAGTATTCTCTTTTCTAAGATTGTATAATTAGTTGAGTTGTGGGATACACTTTGCTCTCCTCTAACAAGGTTATTAATATGCATGGAATTTTGCAAGTAGAAAGTAAGGCAATGTCACAGTTTGGCATGAAGCATAGTAGGTTCAGAGTCAGGAAACTTTAATTTTAGTCCAACTTGCCCTTCACATCAATTGTAGGTCATGGCATATGAGTGTAGTTTACTTTTCCAGGATTCTACTTCCACACAAGAAGTTTGGACGTAGGTAAGTGTTAGAATTTTAGCAACACCAAAATTCCATTATTCAGTACATTGCTCTTCCTCATTTGCCGGCGCCCACTTTTCACTTCTTTTTTTCCCTCACATTTTTATATCAAAATGACTCCATTTAATAGGAGGATAGGTGTGACTATTACTTTTGAACGGAGGAGCAATTTGAAATATCAATGCTAATGGTGTCTTCAACATCACATAGCCATGCCTGTTAAGAAAGGGGTAAAACCTTTGTCATTTAAGCCTTGTTATTAAGGCCTAGCTCTTACTGAAGTAAAATAAAAGTGTCATCTGACCCTAAATGGTCTCTCCTAGACTTCTGAGCTAGATGTAGGTAGGGAAGGCCTGACTCCTGTTTTATTGAACTGGAGAAACTATGGGAGAATGAGGCAAGAAGAAGACATTGTTCAACTTCCCTTATCTTATTAAATAATGGTTACCTCAATTGATCAGTCCCACTGAGTTAAATTTCTTCTATATGTAAATTTACTTTTTCCCCTAGAGCATTTTTTGTTCCAGGCTTTGTCCCCTGTAATTTAATATTATGGCCAAAGAAAATAACACATGACTCTGGGGTAGAGAAAGGTTACAGGAGTATTGAAAGTATTTAACTATTCATTGTGACATCAAGTCACGCGCTGCAGACTCTGTAGTATCAGGGTTTTCTTTTCCCACTTCCCAAAGCAGAGCTTCCTTATTGTGTCCTGTAGGAAGCAGGTTCCTTATTCTCGGTCGGTGTGGTCGTTGGAAGGCTGTCTTTGTCTGATAAAACAAAATCATCCAAGAGCAGATGAAGCTGTAATTACAATCAGAGTTCATACTTACAGGAGGTGAAATAAAAATGAAAAACACCAACTTTGTGCCATTTGGAGTATCTGGAAATTCTCCCAGTTTGACAGATGACTGTGGGGTCACGTGGCTACATTTAAACGGAGAGACAAGAGGCTTCTCGTAAATCAAACAAAATTCTTCCTGACCGAGTTCCACGTGTATTTGCCAATTTTCTAGTTCTTGTGGAATTCTAGGTTTTGATGAAAGGTTTAGTTGTGAATAATGGACTTTTTTTTTCCCTTCAAATATGGTTTGATAAAGTGAAAAAGTAATGCATGTTTTGCAATTAAGGAAAAAACAGAGGGAGATGTCTGTGTTCTGTGGGGGAAAAGGAATAATGCAAGTTTCCAGGTTAAAACATGTACGTGTTTTTGTTTTTTTAAAAATATGTTAAACTTAGCAACGAAGTCTTCGGCTACACAGGTGGCTCTTCAATTAAGACGCCATTGTGTTCAGCAATAAGGTGACATTGATGGAAGTCTGCTCACTGTGCTCCTTCTCTCACTCGGACCGCAGGGTCTCCCTGCATTTTTCAAACAGAAATAACCCCACCGTTAGTTCAATAACTCGGGAGCCGCCGCCACCATCCAAACTTTTTATAAAGGAACACAGAGAAGTCTAATGCAACTTTTCTCTCCAGCCTACGTCTTTTCAACTCAACTGTAATGAGGAAGAGACAGACTGGTTTGGGGAGAAAGGGACAGGAAATCGAAAAGCTTCCCTTTCCTGGCTACACGGTTTCTTCTAACACAATGAATTGTTTCTTGCTCGGCGATGGGAAAGAAAAGTGAAATGGTACTTGGGATGACACCTCAAAATATGTAACAGCATTATGTAACAATCAAGAGAAGCTCGAAATGAACAATCCATACTCGCTCTATCAGATTCTTCTTTGGGGCTTTTTGCGACATTTCTGTTCCTTAACAAATAAAATGTACAACAAACACATTGATTGTTTTCTAGTGAACCCAGGGAAGAAAGGAACCTTTACAGGAGATGTAAATTTTTAAATTTCATTCTTCCTATTTTAAGTCACATGACTTATTACAATGAGTATCTGTTGAGAAATCAGATTGCGATTGCCACTCAAGCGCTTCCTGTTTGGACACCTGTGGGAAAAAAATGTAATCTTTCAAAACCTAAGTTTCCTTATCTTTAAGATGGGGATCACCAGGTCTGCTGCCTGAATTCCAAAGGGACTTATGGAGAAAAAAGAAAATCTGGGATAGAACTTGGTTGTGTGTGTGTGTGTGTGTGTGTGCGTGTGCAAGAGAGAGACAGACCAATCTACCATACCATTCCTCGCAATTACTCCACAAGGGACAGAATAAAACTAGGAGAGGTTAAATAACTTAAGAAGTATTAATAGGACTCAAAACCAAGTTTGTCTCTCTCCAGAATTTTTGAAGTCATGACTACTGACTTGAAAATGCTTGTTCTTCCAGCTCTTCGGGGCGATCAGGGTTTCACCAAAGTTGCGTACAGGTGACTGGCGTGGTACTTGCATTTGTCTGTTAGATTATCTATCACGAAATCAGATTGCCTGAACATTTGCCCATATCTGAAAAGATGAGTTGGAGGTAAGGTGACTTAAATTTTAAAAAGTACTTATAAATCAAACCACAGTACATCCTGTATTCAAAGTGAGCAGGGTTAGGAAAAGGCAGATTTTAAGTGCTCAATCAAAGCCGACGATATGTGTCGTCTTTGCAGAAATGGTCACGGGAGAAGACATTTTGAAAATGAAAGTAGAAAGAAATAATAGTGCACCTTTGAGGACAGAATAATTCTTACTTTGCTCTGTTGAACAGTTATCTAATTTAATTTTTTACTCATTGATTAAAAAAAAATCTCTTACTGGATGTAATCTCAAAATCTTGCAGATTTGTTTCTCATATAGAAAAGTCGATACCCTATGTTGGATTTAAGGTCTAGGCAACTTTTTTTTTAAGCCAAATTAGTGACTAAGGAATTTGTCTTCCCTTCTTTCATTAAGGAAAACAAAGAAGGCTTTGAGAGTTGTAATGTTTTGGAGTTTCTTAATTGACTTGATGGATTGTGCTTAATTGATTTAAGGTCCGTGCTCACAGTTGGGCTACAAAGTCTGCATCAGACAGCATGCTGGAGAGCTAAGTGAACAGCAAAACGCTTTGTCTTTGGGGCCAAGTATTTGAATGCAAAGCCAGAGGAGGAGATACTTTTAAAGAAAGGATTCGAGTTAACTTTTCTAGAAATGTCTTTTATAAATGAATCCTTATTATGGGAAATGCTTTGTTTTATAGTTAAACGACCACTGAGAGAATTTTACAACTTAATTCAGATCCAGGCAAAAATAAATTAGCTCCACTGGACTTCAAATTAATTTTTCATTATGAAGATTTGTCTTCTTGGCCCCGTTATTTTCTATTCTTTAAATACCCTCTTAATGAAGTATTCCACCACACTCTTTTCTACTTTTTCTTTATGACAGTGGTTCAGGAACTCACAGCTTTCTAGTAGACTCGCTTTCTCTGTGTGTTCAGTCAGTGACAAACAGAGTGGAAATCGCTGAACTTACTCTGCTTCATGCGCTTCTTTTCTCTCTTGGCTAACTAGTAACAGCAACACTGCCCTTTTAAATGTATGTATAGAAGCAGTGTTTTCAGCCAATCATCTTTGCACTAAGTCCCCACATCCAATCCGTCATAGGTTTGTTCATTTCTTCATCCCCAAACCAAACTGCAGGCATTCTAACCTTTCATTGCAAACTTGTCTGGGATTTATTCCCTCAGAAGAACAACGGAAGCCGTCTTTCCAAGGTGAAGCTCTGATCAGATCACTGTTCTGTTAAAACAACCATGTGACTGCCAGCAGATGCACCTGCGCTGTGCTGTGTGATGGTCACAAATATTGATAGGCACTGCAGCGGACAGTCCACTGTATTCTCATGCTTTTGTCATGCTGCTTCCCTTGTCCCTTGTCTTTCCCCTCACCACATACTCCCTCTCCAAGCACAGAAGTCAGCTCGGGAGGGGTCCCTGGAGTGATGAAGTTGCTGGTGTTAGCAGTACCATCTTACAGAGAGGAGTTCATAGACTTCCGGGCCCCCCACCCTGGCTTCACTCACAACAGCTTCCTATTCAGTGCACTTACAAATTAAACTACCATTGAAGTGTTTGTCCAGACAGTTGAAGTTTTAGAGACAGATGCCTTTCGTTGTTTTTAGCAGGCTGGCCTTTTGTTCTGTTCAAGCCTTTGAGGGGTGTCCCGCCTTTTGGCGTCTCTGGGCCACACTGGAAGAAGAGGAGTTATCTTGGGCCACACATTAAATATACTGAGACATGTAATCACAAAAACATCTCATATTTTAAGTACATGGATGATTTTGTGTCAGGCTACATTCGTAGCCATCCTGGGACACACGTGGCCTGTGGGCTGCAGGTTGTACACCCCTGCAGGTTTGACTGGATGAGACCCACCCACATTATGCAGGGCCGTCTGCTTCTCTTAACATTCAGACCCTCCAACTGGACACATAGGATGAACCATCCTACATGTTATGTGAATATATTCTATGAATAATGACAATTATTTTCCAAAAGAAATTAAACAAGAAGAATGGCATCAATTTACACCTTCTGAAAAATTTTTTACTGTTTAGCTCCGTGGGATCAAGCTGGATTCTCCTCCGCTTCTATATTCAATCTGTTGTAATATGTTGTTGGTCAAAATAGATGAAGAAAATCCAGTTATGTAGTTGGAAAAAGGGAAAAGCATATTTTAAATATGTAGCCTTTTCAGATCATTGTAATTTTTTTTGAAGTTTGGCAATGTGGAATCTAAAACTTTATCAATCAACTTTTTGTACCCTACTACATTACAATGATAATTGACACTGAAATAGAAATAAAGATTGTTGGCCTTAACAAACAAATGTACGTAGCGTTTCCAAACCAGCTGCCTGTTGGTTTGTTACTGCTAAGTCTTGTCTTAGCCTGATTCTTTTTCCCTGACATCCCTCCCACTAAGAGACTTTAAAAAAGTGTTACATCTCTAAATTAGTGGTTTATTCTATGTAAAATATCAGGTTGATATTTCTACATAAAATATCAACCTGGTATTTTATATTTATTATAAAGGTCAATATTATTTTTTAATCATCTTAAATTAGAATAACGTGATTTTTCTTTAATCTGCTGGCACAAGCCACGTATGACCTCCGCTTTGAATGGAGCAGCATGTACTTCAGGTATTCTGTGGAACTCTTCCTTCCTTTTGACATTCTTGTACAGTTCTTGTTACTTTACGTTCTAATCAATCCACACGGGCCAAAACTGCAATTACAATGAATCAATATCATATTGACAGAGTCAGAGCAATAATGGGAAACTGCTGATCAGTGATGAATGTGTTTGGGCCAGATTTTATAAATAGCTTGCAATAACAGGAGGCTGGTTGCATTGACTCACACATAAACAACTTACAATCTATTTTCAAGCCTTAACCAGGCAAGAGTACCTCAAAACAAACAGTGGAATGGCTATTCATCTAGCGAGAAAACAAACTTTTAAATTACTACTGAGAACGGAATAGGTACCCCGGGCAAATGGATAAAGTCAGCAGTAACACAATGATACTTTCACTCAGATTTGTAATTTTAAAAATGTCCTCTAAATCTGGCCTAACATTAATTTCATATCCAGCAGTCAGGACTCATTTATGTGCAACATAAATGGTCTTTTTAAATTTTTAACTGGCTAACTTGCATTGACTTGTACTAGTTTGCTCTTAAAACCACAATGGTTTTAAATCTGCAAATTTTGCCTAATGTGCTCTTTTTCCTTCTTAGCACATATCAGATCCAATGTTCAGTTCCACCCATGTGTGGTTTCTGTTGACATGATGCATTTACTGTCTGCACTGTGCAGTTAGTCCCCTGTAATATATGAGCCCATTGTCTAAACCCTTCAGGTGTGTTTTAATATCCCTAGCAAGACAGGAAGCTACGTGAGGGCAAAAGCAAGATCTTAAACTCCTTTCACATCAATATAGTTCTCAGAAATAAGCTCAATACAAGGCGATGCTCAAAATTAATTACCTAATTGAATGATAGGCCTTAGAGCTACGGTTGCAGAGTTAAGGCTCGCAGGGGCCAAGGAAGGAACACGAACATTTAAAAGTATCAGATGGGAGACCGCAACTCAGCTCCAAAGCTGGAAAGACTTTGTGAGTAAATGCAGGCTGGGGTTGCAGGAAGTTCACACACAGAGGCCATGATTCAGCTTTAATTCCTGTACCTTAGAAGAAAACCTGGGCCCCCTACTAGCAAATATTCTCGTTTTTCCAGAAATGATCGTCAAAACTCCAGGAGTTTTCACCTTTCTTAGGTGAAGCTGTAATGTGATTAAGAGGATAGTCCCCACAAACCTAACTTGGCGGATGGGGAGGCAGTGAAGGACTGAGTGGTACTTTGCATCTCTGTGACGACTCAGTAGCTTTTATAGTCATGTCAGAGAGCTGTGCTGCCTGGGGCCAGGGAGATGGGTGTGACTTGGACTGGTGGTGTTGGGGGAGGGTGGGGGAGGGGTTCTTACTGTGAAGCCAGGAGGTGGTTCCCCTGTTACAGCACCTGTACAACAGGCAGGAAGGTGGTTCACCCTGCATCGCCAAGCCACATCTGCCTGCCCTGATAATAGCAGCCAAAAGAATGTGAAATGTATAAAGAATGGGCAGATGTAAGCCATTGTGGGAGGAGTTGGAAATGGGTCATGCTGGAAGCTCTGGGCTAGGATTTAAACTCAGCACTCCAGCCATAAGGTGGCTCTGTGCCACCTTATAGAGAGAGCCATAAGAGTTGTCTCTCTCTGTCTCTTTCTCTCTCTGTCTCTTTCTCTTTCTCTTTCTCTGTCCCTGTCTCTCTGCCATGCGGTTTGAAAGGGTGCAGAAGGGCCCCACCAGCCTGCCATGAGGTCTGATGTGTAAGGAGATGCCACATGGTTTTGGATCAACACTGAGACATGACTAATGGTGCTGGGAATTGTGGAGTAAGCCAAGCATGGTTTAGTGGGAGAAGCCAGAAATGTTGAGCTGTGACCAGGAATGCTGAATGGAGCACTTCTTGTGTTTCAAAAACACAGTACCTCTGGGTGGCATATTCTTAAGTTGGCCTGACTTGGTAAAGGGAGGCAGGACTGTGTGTTAGTGGCTATTTTAAAGGGAGTGGCAGAATTCCATCACCATTCTAAATCTGTATAACTTTTAAACAAACAATTTCTTTCCTTTTCACCAAACTCTGGCACTGGGAGTCGTGCTTCACGGCAGCTGGTGACAGCTCACAGCTGTCTCAGGACTGCAGGGGCCGGGGCTCCATAACAAAACCAAATCAGTCTCTGTCCTTAACAATTTTTGTATTTAGTGGTAATTGTTAAACTAAACTTGTAAGAATTTTTCATAGGATTTCTCCTGAATCGGAACTGTTCTAAATCCAACTATGTGTGGTTACATTGCATTCAAGGAAAAAATACAGAGAACTATAAAAAATACAATGAACTATATTTTTCTAACATAAATTTAGAGAAAATATTATCTGTTAAATTTTCCAGGAAACTTTGGAATTACAATGATATCCTTGCAGTTCTGTCTCTGTCCCATTTCTAGAGTTTTACTGCTCTGTTTCAGCAACAGCTAGGTGAAGGAAATGTTACAGTATGAGAGGAGACCTTAAAGCTATCTATATGTTCATAAAAATAGGAGGGGGGGAAGCCCTGGCTGGTGTAGCTCAGTGGATTGAGCACAAGCCTGTAAACCAAAAGATCGAGGTTTGATTCCCAGTCAGGGCACATGTCTGGGTTGCAGACCAGTTCCCAGCAGGGGATGCACCAAAAGCAACCATACATTGATATTTCTCTCCTTCTCTCCTTCCCTTCCCTTCTAAAGATAAATAAATAATATTTTTAAAAAATAGGGAAAAAAGATAACTCTGACTCTCTCCTTCCAGAATCCTTTCCAGCAACCAATTAAACAAACAAAAACAGAATAAAACAAAAAACTATCACACCTACTAGAATAGAAAGAATGAGGTAACAGTAACCCACTGTTAAATTATTTAAGTTTATCTAACCCACTGGAGCTATTTAAGAATATATACTTTTTAAGCATCTTCAAACACTACTTTCGTTTGTAGTATTATTTGCTTAGATAATATATTTTTAAAAATAACAGTTAAAAGTAGCCTGAAAAAGTTTGTACTATATCAAAAAGAACCCAGTTGAAAGAATTAGGTAGCAAAAGGCATATCTTTCTCTTAATAAATGATACCTTTACTATGATATATGCTGTCTTGTGATGAACTATATTTATTTTAAATGAAATTCTTTGATGCAATATTGCTTTGATTTATTGGGTGGTTTTTTTGATTTAGTAGGAGACAGTTTTAAATCAGATGGTGAGGTTGATTTACTAGAGAAGGTATTTGATTTGATAGATGATATATCTTCTTCAGTATTCAATAAGTAATGATTCAATAGTGGATGTCTGATTTGGTAAGTGAACTATTAGATTTGATTTTGATCTATTTTCTTAGTAAGAGATACATTTATTTTAATAGTTGATGTATCTATTTTAATGTAAAATGTGTCAAATTTATGGCTTCATGTTCTTTATTTCTGGGCTTGTGATTTATGAATTTTACTCCCAATATATATGTTTCAATTAAAGGTAATATGGAACATTCATTACATTCTACCACAGAGTTACAATATTCATTACATTCTACCACTGAGTTAAAATATTCCAAACGTATCTGAAAGTTTTTCCTCTTTTCTGATAAAGTGTTTGAAGTTATTAAAGTTAAAAAATAAATCTCAGCTTAAGGAAATAGAATTGTATCTTGGCAAAAAACAAGGTGTGTTTGTGTCTTTGAAATCAAAATTAAATTATATTATGAATTTAGGTTCCAAAATGTCACATCTTCCTTTTCCCTTTCTGCTCGCAAAAGTGCCGTCTCAAGTTTCTGTTCTGTTTCATCTTCTATAATAAAGAGCTTGCTGACAATTTTGTTTTTATATAGAAATATTGATTAGACTAGCCACAGTCTTTGTTTGGAGTTGCTTTTAGTTTTCTTTGCATCATGGCCTATTTGTCTGAACTTTGGAGACTGAGAAATGAATTACTGTGAACTTCAGACAATAATTTTACTGGATGTGTTTTTGAACCAACATTCATTTTTACTTAAAATATAATTCACTGTGGCTGGGATCAGAGGAGCTATACATCCCGACCACACAAGGTGAAATACAAATGCAAGTAGGATTTGAAAGCAGCAGAATGCCTGACATGTGTCATCTGAGTGCAGTTTCCTAGTGTCCTTCAACTTGATCCTTGTGAATGTGCTACCTTGGTTGAAGTCTAGTGGAAGGAAGTAACATCAAGGGAATCAGTCTTCTGCTGCTTCTTTTAAAGATAACCAACAGAATTATTTTAGGAGAACTCCAGGGAATGCATTCTCAGCCCGGACCTTGTCACCCCCTCACCTCTCTGCCTCCCACCCCCCACCCCGAGGGTGAAAACAGGTTCCTCATAGCAGTGGTGGGAGAAGTCCTATTCTTTCTTGCTCCTTGTATGTGTCAAGAGTGGTCATATGTATATCACATACATGGGTATATATTATGTCTGTTTTGTCTATATTTCATGGTTGCAAAAGGTGGCAACTAGAAAAATTGTCAATAGGAGCTCCTTGGAGGGACAGTGTTGAAGAAAATAGTTAAGAAACACTGCTCTAAAGATTAAAAAATGCACTTAGTCCATGACTCCATATATGTTTAAATACAAGATTTTGTCACATAACCTGGGTGAGCATTGAGACTATACAGTAGATTGTTAATATGAATGACAGAAAAATCTCATGCAGCTCCCATATTTGTTTACGGTCTTTCTCTGTCATTGGAAGGTGAGCTGAAACCTAATGGAAATTTACAAGGAAGTCACATGCTTATTTCCGATCACTTAGACAACCCAAGCCTAGAGCCAGGGGAATAACCTATAGAAGCCTTGTTTAGGAATGACAAAGGGGGACACTGTCCACATGGTAACATGTTGGAGTTTCAAGGATTCACCTTTGTGAAGCCAATTCAGACCAGTGCTTAGAGGAAGTGCCTTTATCTCTTAAAAAAGCATTCTGTGTTTTCTTCTCAAATTATGAAACATGAATAAAAATAACATAATACATTTTATTTCCAAGAAAAACAAGGTATCTTTTTAGAGGGAAGCAAAATAAAACATTGTTCTCCTCTAATAAACAGAGTAGAAGAAGCACCAAGGGCTGGCGTTGTGCCTGGCCTCGTGCTATGCTCATGCCAACAGGGCCTTTCATTCCTGCGCGAACCTTACCCGGCAGACAGAAGAGGACACAGAGGCTTGGAGAGTTGAAGAAAAGGCTCCACGACTGTTTCTCAGGGATAACATAGGGAGTATTACTATATCAGAGGGCAGACCGTAATAAATGATGGCATTATTTTGTCAGGCGTTCTACTGAAAATGCAGCTTCAGTTAGGTTGGTCTGCAAGTGGACACTCTTGCCCGTGATCCTACAGCTAATGCCATGTTCCTCACCCTTCTTTTAAACAATAATGCTTACAACCACTGCTCAACTCTCTCCTTTTTCATTCCCCGCGAGGGTGTCCCTTCTGAGACAGAAATAATGAGAGAGGAGTAAAAACAGTGATAAACACTGGCCTTGTCTTCAACTTGCAGTTCTACATGTTTTCTCGTTTAATTCTCCCAAGTGCCCTACAGGATAGCCTGTGAAGATAATGCTGTCGTTATCTACTGTTGTACCTCCCAACTCCACTTACGGAGGAGGGCGCTGAAGCACAGTGTGGTTAATGACTTCTTAAGTAGCAGTGGCTACTCACAGCTAGTAAGTGATGAAACGGAGTAAGAATCCAAGTGGTCTGGTTGTGGAGTATCACCGGAGTTAGACAGTGGAGCAGATGTGGTAGAGATTAGAGACAGAATATGCAGCCACATTTCTTCAGATGCACCTTAGCTGGTTCTCTCCCTTCTAATTCATTGTTTGGACCATTCCCCTAAATGACTCTTAACAAGCTTTCAGCCCATGTTTCTCCAGCATCTTCCTTCAGCCTCCTAGACATCTTTTTCTTTGCCAAGTAGCTCGAAAGCCATACCTGTATGTTACCTGTGCTCTGTCATTTCTTTTTCATTCTGTTCCTTTACCCATTCTGCTCATCCCACAGGTGTATAAAAGCCCCAACTGGGGCAGAACGAAGTGAGAATCAGCCTCAGGGAGCTAGAGAAGGACAGGTGTTGGAATTTATATATTGATATCTGTAGTGTTTCATCATGGTCATCTATACATAACCAATACTCTATGAAATACAGAAAAGACAGTCAACATGCCCAGTTATTTTAAATAGTCTTCAACATGCCCTATGCATCACCTAACCCTTACTCTGAAGCCTCTGTGTGGACTGTGACCAATGTCTCAGAAAGGTCATCCATCAATCTTACCCCTATCCAAGTCACATTTCTTGTTACAAGACCTCCTTGGGTCCCATCTCCATCAGGAAACCTTCAGTGATTGACTTTGTATTTCTGCTTCTCTGAACTCCTATGGCACGCACATAGAATCTAACGCAATTAGATTCTCAACAGACCTCCAGCCTTTTTATGTATACATTTTTTTTCATTTTATATAGATCACATTCTAAAATATAAGTTAATCTCACAAATGAAAATGGAAAATGGAAAAATGTATTAGATTTTAGGCAAGATGCATTATAGCTAAATGTCTCTTCACTATTTTTACTGTATGAAGAAGGATATGCTTGAAAAGCAAAATAGGTAGGATTATTAAAACAAATAAAGCTGGAAACTCAGGTCAAATTGTATGCAGACCTGCTATGGTTTTGACGTTCTTTCTGCGCTTACTTTGTAACAGCACGACAATTTAGCCAGTTTCAGTGGTGGGATGGAAAGTCGTACTCCTGAAATGCAGCCACTAATGTGGCCTGGAGGTGGAAGAGATTCTGAATTGTCAGCCAGTACACGGGTCATTAACCATTTTCAGGAAGAAAGGACCCCCAAATGGATTTTGACACAAGTAAAGTCAAGAACATGATTCATGAGCTTGTTCTAAAGACTCTCCCTGGGTTATTTAAAGTAACCAGATGGAATATATTGTACCAGTTCATTTTTCTAAGCAAAGTCATATTTCTTGAAGGGCAAGAATGGTAAAAAGTTGCAGAGAGCAAAATTTCAGTTTTACATTAGAGTAAATTACTAAGGCATGTGATGTTATACAATTTAAAGTTATTTACAAGAAGACTGTTACGGGGCTGAACCATGTTCTTCTTGAATTAGCATGGTGAAGCTCTAACCCTCAGTATCTCAGAATGTCACCGTCTTTGGAGGTAGGACCTTTAATGCGGTAGTCAAACTAAAATGAGACCGTGAGTGTGGGCCCTAATTTAATAGGACCAGTGTCCCCATGAGGAGGAGATTAGGGGATAGAGAGCTACACCAGGGGCTTCTGTCCACCAGGGGATGGCCCTGTGTAGAGGCAGAAGGAGGGCAGCCATCTTCAAGCCAGGGATTGAGGCCCCAGAGGAAGCCAACCCTGCTGACACCTGTGTTTTGTTTTTATGGCAGTCCTCGCAACCTAAGAGAATGACCTAGAAAAAAAAACCTGCAAGCTTCTTCTAAATTTGAATTTTTCTAAGTACATTTCTACATGTTAACATCCAATTGTTTTATATTTAAGTGGTACTGTGATCTGACTATCCCAGTAAAAGTCACATTTTGGAATTCTAAGCCCCGGATGATGGTACTAGAAGACGGGGTCTTTGGGAAGTGATCAGGTCATGCAGTGGGGAGCCCCCCTGAGCAGGGTGAGTGCCTGTGTAAAGAGGTCTCAGAGAGATCATTACCCTTCTCCAACTGTGGGGACACAGTTGTCTGTGAACCGGAAAGTGGGCTTTCACCAGACACTGAAACTCTTGGCCTCTTCATCTTTGATTTCTCAGCCTCCAGAACTGTAAAAAATCACTTTCTGTGGTTTATATACCACCCAGCCTATGGTATTTGGAGTTTTTTTTATAGCAGCCTGAACAGACTAAGACAAGTGATAAAACAAATGTGTGTGTGTGGGGGGGGTTTGTACAGCCAATTAAAAAGTGAGTTATCTCTCCCTTTGATTTTCAAATATTTACCTTGAAATCAATGTAAAATAAGTCCTTACTCATGTATACATCCTCACCAGAATAGAAATGATGGAAATGGAATGAAGCAATGAACTTGGGACGTTTTATAATATGTCAATGTGAAATTTTTACTTTTCTGAACAAAAAATAATCACTTCTATCTGGAAGTTGGTTCCTGGATTAGGAGTACAAGAAATAGACTTACCATTATTTTAAGAAAATATGTCTTCCTGAACAAATATGAATATGTTTATTCATGAGTATACCAAAGAACTATATAAACTTAGTGCTAATAATCTAAAATAAAATATACAAAAAAGCACACTTAAAATTTTTTCCCAAAAGTTTTTAGCTGGTTTGAAGACTTGACTACATTTAAGATAATTATACAATAAAAATAACAAACATTTATTATGCACTTCATACGTACCATGGATAAAAAGTAGGTAATATTATTATTCCCTTTTTATATATAATATAATTGAGCAGAGAGAAATTAAATAACTTGCCTACCATGTCAACTTGTAAACTAGGATTTGACTATCAATGACCAAAATTAATTTATTTATATCAATTGATTTTATTGAATAAAATTGAAGATCGTTTCCTTTAAATTTTTTTGAAATCAAATGAAATGATTTATTTGCACACAGACTGGATACACTGTGAGTCAGACATACTCCTTGCAACTTTAGAAATAGCACATTGTAAAGACTAGATCTGGTCAGCCTGGCAGGCTGGAAAAAAACACCTAAGGAATGACTCCTATGTATTTTATGAGAAATAATATATTTAGTGTTTACCTTTTCACGGACTCTTTCTTCCTCTTCCTATTCAAATAATTCTTATATTCATTAGCTCAAAAGTAAAAAATTTTCACAGTTTTCTCAGCTCATGCCTCTTATGAGGTACCAAGTTTGTAGAAATTGCTTATACTTTTGCTAATTGAATTGGTTTCTGTATTCCTCACCTTCAAATTCACAACTCTTGTTTCCTCACTGCTTTCCCTGAGGTTCATGGCCAGTATTGCCATGTTTGGGGGATTCTGTTCATATAGCAACTTTTCCCTCCAGGTTTTTCAGACCACCTATATTATCTATTACTTTTTTAAAAATAGCATTTTCAATGAGCTTAAATATTGATGATCCTCTCCCCCACCTTTGTTCAGGGAGCTTGTTTCAAATGACTTGGATTCTGCTGTTCTCCTCAAGTTGGGAAATGCCTGTTTACTGGGATTCTGAACTGGGAAATATACACCCAGATGGTTAAAGGGTATTAAATAAGTGTCTGCTAAAATGTATGATTCTCTGTTCTGAAAGTGTGCTTTGGATATAGAGTTTTCCAGAATAATATGACTACTGCTTTATTTGAGTATTCCTTCATTAGCACCTGATTTTTTTCTCTTCTGTACTTTTTCATTTCTTAAAAAATGGCATGGTCTTAACCCCCAGTGACCTTCTGAACTTTTGGGACTGGTCATTGCATCACTAATGTGCCTTTTATCGATCAGGGTTTTTTACTTACTATATTTTGATAATTATTCTGGGTACATAAAAAGAATTGACCACTGTCTTCAAAAAACTTCAAGTGAAATGGAAAATTTATTAATATTGAGGTTGCTTTCTACCCTTTGAAAATCAGAAAATTATTCATTACAAAAACCATTCAATAATTCTCACCAAATGAATTTCTGCTATTTTAAAGCAGCCGTGTTCTTCATGGAGAGAAGAATTTGAGTGTTATTAGCATAATTAGAAGCATGGTAGATTTAAGCTCTAGTTTGCAACAATTTGCCCTGCATCAGGCAGCCTTCTGAAGAAAAGTATTTGTTACTATTACTAGGAGCTGGTAGTTGTCAGTCATGATGGAAAAAATATCTCGCATAGGCTACCAAAACAAAAACATCTCAGTTCCGTAGGAGCTAATACCTATCCACTTTCTTTACTCTTTTTCATTTATTTAACAAGTATTTTTGAGGCTGGCCTACTGTGTGCTAGTTATAAAGCTTAAAGAAGCTGAGGCCACTATATCAATGAACAGAAGAAGCAAGAATGTCTGTCTGCCTGGAGCTTCCCTTCTACCAGGAAAAGCCCGAGAATAAAAATAAACATGATCATGTGTAGTATGTCAGAGGCGAGGAGAGCTAGCTAGATAGTTAAACAAATAGAGAAGATGTAAAGTCTATTAATTTTAAAAATAGAGAGAATAATAAGAGGGAAGAGTGTGGGAAATCTGGCAGTTTGCGAACCAAAATAGGATGATCATGGTTGGCCTCAGTTAAATTGTGTTTGGGTAAGAAGAAGTGAAGAAGGCAGCTGAGTGTCTCTTTGCGGGAAGAGCCAGCGAAAAGACTACGGAGGGAAGAAGCCCAACTGTTAAGGAGGCCCAGGAGCCGTGTTGGCTAGAATGAAATGAACCCAGGTGACAGAGGCAGGCCCGTGATTCAGACAGGTGAGGGGGAAGGTTGTGGTAGGGAGAGCATGTGGGCCTCGGAGGCCATTGTAAGAACTTGGCTTTGAATCCGAATGAGATGGGGGAGCCGTTGCAGAGTGTTACGTGAAGGCATGAATGACCTTGCATTTTAAACTCCAGTTTTTGTGTGGGGATGCAGACCCTGGCAGTGATAGGACAGTGACATGAAGCTAAAGAGGAGGTGACTGTGGTCATTCTGGTGAGAGATGACGATGGCTGGGACCAGGGTGCTGACCCTCCAAGGGGAAAGATACTGAGAAGTGGTCAGATTCTGGACATACACACACACACACCACAACCTTTTGTGTTCTACATTTTACTGTGAAAAGTTAAATGTAAAGTTGGATAGTAAGATAAGCATTCCTTCAGCAGCACCTAGATCCAGCAGTGTTCAACATTTTGTCATGTTTATCTTTGGGAATTCTGTAATATCACTCAATATCTAGGTTTTATTCAAATTATGTGAATTATTCTAAAATTATCCTTTACCATCTGTGTGGTTTATGTATGTATGTATATGATTCCAAGTTAGGATCCAGTACAGGTTCATGAATTCTATTTGAGGGTTAAGTTTTTCAATTTAGAAGAGTTGTTAATTTTGTTTGTCATTCAGAAAATCTGTCTTGTAGAAAATCCCACACATTAAACATTCCTGGTTGCTAATAGTGGTGTTATTTAACTTTTTCAATATTCTCTGTGAACGGGAAGTTAAATTGAATGTCTTGATTAGATTCAGGATAAATATTGTTGATAAGGAGGCTTTCTGGATACAGTGGTGAACCGAATAATGTAACATGTCAAGAAGTACATAATGCTGTGGTACCCAAATGTTAGAGATGCTATAATCATGTGAGGTCTGAGGTCCCTTGAAATGTTTCTTTGTTCTGTGTTTTTATTTCATCAATTTGTCAGACAGTTAGATTGTTTTGTTTTCATTGTTAAGGTTTCTTATTTTTATATTTTTGCATGTATGAAATAGTTTCATAGTTCAAAGGTCAAGTTGTACTTATAAATATGCTTAGAGAAGTCCTGCTTCCACCCCTATCTACTCTAGTTTATACTCTTCCATGCCTGTAGACCAGGGGTTGAGAAAACTTGTAAAGGGCCAGAAAGTAAATACTTTATGTATTAAGGCCATTTAGGCATTTAGACATTTAGGCATTTAGGCATACGATCTCTTAGACAATAGCTCAGTTCTATTCCTGGAGTGAGAAAGCAGCCATCAACAATCTGCAAAGAGACGAGTTACTATAACAGGCGGCAGACTGTATTTGGCCAAGAGGCCACGGTTTGCTAAACCCTGCAATAGATAATCATTGTTTTAAAACCAGCCTTTGCCTTATTTTTTTCACTACTTATTCCATTTTATTTTCCTTAAACACAAATAGCACAGTATATACACTATTCTTTACTCTGTAAATTGCATTTGAATAACACAGATACACAAACACACAATATGCATTTTTATTTTTTTAAAAAGCTATATAGGACTCGATTGTGTGGATGTACCACAAGTTATTTAGCAACCTTTTATTGAGCATTTGAATTGTTTTCAATCTTTTGCTGTTACAAATAACACCTAGATGACCTTGGCATAGGGTAGGATCACATATATATCGTACTGGAAATCCTAGAGGTAGAAGTATTGGGCCAAAAGGAAAGGAATTTGTAGTTCTATGTAATGATGCAAAAATTCCTCCTCGCATAGGTGTGCTGCTTTTCATTCCCAATGTCAAACGTGAGCATGCCATTTCTTCCACAGCCTTGAACAGATTGTGCTGTCAAGCCTTTGAACTTTTGCCAACATGATATATGAGAAATAGTATCTCGGACTAGACTTAATTTTCATTTATCTTATTATGAATGAAATTGAACATCTTTTCATACACTGAAGGGCCATTAGCTATTCTGTTTTCGTGAACTCTCTGTTCTCTTTGTTCTTTTATTTATTGGGTTTCAGGTTGTATTTTCAAATGAGAGCCAACTGGGCTTCCTAATGAATTGAAAGCAATGTGTGGAAAAATAGATAAATGCAGTGTACTTGTAGGGTCTTTGGATTCAGCACTGGAAAGATGAGGCTGCCTTGACATGGATCGGGGGGATGGTGTGATCACAGTGGGGTCAGGCTATCTCCCAGGCAAGGGACTGAGATTTCAGGGTTGGACCTTGTTGAATTAAAACTGTCCACTAGACATCCAAATATGAAAGTCGACTAGAATTTGGATATATAAGTCCGGATGGGTAAGGGATCTGTTCCAGAGCCAGGAGGTTAGGAGTCACTGTGGCAGAGATGATGGTGAAATGATGGATGGTGAGTGCCACCCCACCGAGGGGGCCATCAAAGTGAGGAATGAGGGTGGAGAAGAGAAGCAAAATGAGTCCTGAGTCCTTGACATGAAAAGTTAGAAGAGGAAGCTCCTGCAAACATCACTGAGGCAGAGGAAACTAAGGAGACTGTTGTATCCGGAAGCCAAGAACTTGCATCAAAGAGCAGTGAGTAACCAAGGCTGGTGATAAGTCCAGGAACATGAGGATGGATCATTTAGCATTGAGTCAAACATTCTGTTCTCCTGGCTCTCGCTCTGGAGCCTCAATTCAGAGCTTTCTTCCTTTGCTCACAATTTTGCTTGGCTGGTTCTTTGTTACCTTTAAAATTTATCTGTGCACTGAAACCTTTCCTAGATTCCTAGAGGAACACATGCCTTTGTCATTTTCTCTCTCTGACCCTGGAATTCTCCTACAGAGAACTTATTAGTGTCTCGTAAGCACTACATCTTTTTCTTACACTAGAACATAAACTCCCTGAGGACAGGATTTCTCTGTTCTTTGTAGCTAAAAAGTACTCAAGACATATTTGTTGAGTACACCTTTGTCCTTTGTATACCATCCATACACATGTAAGTTATTGGTGTCCACTCTTATTTTATTCATTTAGCACTTTCAAGATCTATTTTATAGAAATTAAAATAATATATTCCAGATATTTTAATTATGGTAATATGATGCCACTCTAGGATAAATTGTCAACAGGAAATAATGATAGCCCCAGAACACAGATGGAAAATGATGATTTTGTAAATAAAAAAGGTGTCAGGAAATAAGGGCTCATTTTGGGTGTAAGTCCGCATATTTGTTAGAATCCCTATCCCTATCACTCTCTCTGAAAAGAATTTATAATGTCAAATATTCTAAAATGACTATGAGCAAAAGGTCAAATAAACGGACTTTGAAAATCAGTCCACTCACTTGGCTAAAGCTTTGCCTTTTGTAAATGGTACCGGTAGTGTGATCAGGCAGGTGTTAAAATCTGACCTTAAATGATCAGATTTTGTAAATTAAATTTTTCATTTAAAATCAACACGTTAGCCCTGGCTGATGTAGCTCAGTGGATCGAGTGTGGGCCTGGGAACCAAACAACCACCATTCAATTCCCAGTCAGGGCACATGTCTGGGTTGCAGGCCAGTTCCCAGCAGGGGACGCCCAAGAGGCAACCATACATTGATATTTCTCTCCCTCTCTCCTTCCCTTCCCCTCTAAAGATAAATAAAATCTTTAAAAAGATAAAATCAACACGTTAAAGATCACATAATCCTGAGAGTCCTGATTTTGACAGTTGAGGGGGTAACGTTGATGGGAGTGCTGGGCAATAATAAATGATGGTCGGGTGTATAAGGTGGTAGAATGCCACGAGACTTCAGAGGAAGGAAATATTAACACTGACGCGGGTGTGAAAGAGTAGGTATCACGTAATCTAGATGGTTGTTTAGGAGACACAGGGCTGACCTTACTGACCTGGGACTCGTACCATTACAGAGGACCTCACCGTTCAGAGGGCGCCCCCACCTGGTAGTGCTCTGCTCTTACCACCTTGAAATTCTTCAAGACTTGAATTCAAGTATGAACAGGAGACCTGCATTTTCCTCTTGCATGGGGCCTCAGAAATTATGCGGTCAGTCTTAAGGGCAGATAATTATGGGAAGGACCACTGTAAGAAGAAGAAAATAATACAAGCAAAGGATTATCCGGGGGCTATGAGTTCAATTTTGTTAAAGTAAAAGGTTTACAGAGATGCAAGAGTGCTTTTCCGAAGGACAGGAAAAATATTAGGGTCAAACTTCAGCAGCACAGCACAATTCGTTTCTCTTCACTGACACCTGTCACCTGTCCTTCCAGGTGCAAAGTCATTAGTCCTAAAATAATATGAAGTTTGTGCAAATGCAATTTATAACAGCTGCATCTATCTGTCTGTATGAATTTCAATCACTGGGTTCTGATGTATACAGTTTGATCCAGGCTGTAATGCTAATATCTTAAAGAGCCAGGATTCATTTCATCAGGAGCTGGTTATGCAAATGAAATCAAATGACATAGGAAGAGAAAGAAGGAAAAGGAACATAAACAAAGCCCCAGTCACCTGTATTGATTTCGTGCTGTAGCTTTCTTCCCTCATATCCTACTTGAACAGACTTGTGACTTTCTATGCCTTTGAGGTCCTCAACCAGGCTTCTAAAAGTTTTCATTAGTGATGTGTGTAGTCAGAATAAGCATTCTGTAGTTGATATCCATCTTCAAGTTATGGTCAGCTACTAAGTATCTTGCACAGAAATGTGGAGCAATGGGGTAAACAATAGGAAGATAGGGGCAAGCCATCCCTCCATAGAACAGGACAGGATGCCGCTTATTTTAATAAGAAATCCCCGTGCAGTTATATCAGAGTCGTTCTCTTATGGTAGCTCATCTTACAATTTGAATTATTTTAGGCAGTTTGCATTAACCTCACATAGGTATTCTGAGTAAACAGTGCATTTGGACAGATAATTATTCACACAGGGGCATGACAGAAACCAAGCCTGTTTTTTGTCAGAAAACAATCGTGTATAGTCAACTGCTCTTTGACAAGAGAGCAAAGGCAATTCTATGAAGAATGGGTAGACTTTTCAGCAAATGGTACTGGAATAACATGTGCAAAAGGAATTCAGGCACTGAAACTGCAGGGGAGGAACATGCCTTGTGGGCTCAGAAAAACAGGTTTGGACAATGGCTCCTCTGAGAGTAAAGTATAAATACAGAAAGTCCCTTTTTCTTGTAAAAAGGGAAATAACCATTTAGAGTCAGGAACCTTGAAAACCCACATGACAGTTCCTTTTCTCCTAAAAGGCAGACCTTCAGAAAACTATTCTCTATCAAAAGGTTCCTTAGAGGATAGGATCTTAATCAGACCAAACTTCCAGTTTGATCTTAATCAAAACTGGAAGTTTAAAGAGTTGGGAAAGAACACCCCCACCCTCCACTTTCCATTGGAATGACCCTTCCAGTGGACTTACGGGCTGCAGGCCTGTTAGCTCAGGGAGGCTCCCCCTGACTGTGTCTTTACTCTGTAGCCCTCTCCCCCAATGTTGCCATGGCTCTCCAACCTCCTTTGGGGTAATGTCTTGATTTTGGGGGGGTGACCCTATCTTCAAGCAGGTAGGAGGAACCTCTCTAAGGGTGCGTTTGTGTACCTAGGCTCTTACAGATCCAGTGCTGAGAGGGTTGTGTTTTACAGATGTGTGCCTTGTTTTGATGACCCAGGTTCCAATCCTGGCTCCACTTTTCCGTCTATTTGACCTTAGGCAATTTGCTTCACCTATTAAGCCGTTGTTTCCTTGTTAAACGGCGATGGTAGCAATTCTAATTTATATTAGCTTTTATAAAAATTGAATGATACTATGTGAATAGAGCACATAGCTCAGTTTCTGACATCCAACACTCAATAAATATTATTTTTTATCAGTAAAGAGCAAACATTTCTAATTATGGTGGGTGCCTTACCTTTTCTTTTTCAAGTAATAAATCAAATATATGACTGTACTCCTTTTTAGGAATAGGGGTTCTGGCCATCATTCCTTATTTCTTTGGAATGAGCATCTAGACTTCAGAGTGCCAGGAATCTCCCTGAAAGTCTCTGTGGGTCAAGTGGGGATCAAACACAGCTTCAGAGTACAATATTTTTATTCATCTGCTACCAAATATGAATTCATCAGTACATAAAAATGCCCCCGACCACAGTGCATAAGTGCATACCTCGGACACCATGCTGCAATAATAAGATGGGTAAGATGACCCAGTCAGAAAGAACTTCGATATGGGCGGTGAGGATGAGAATGAGAACAGGGAAAGTAGAAATGGTGTCGACCAGTATCGGAACCTTTGGGTCAAGTTACGCCTGAAAGTATTTCGGCTTTCCACTTAGATGAACCAACTTTTTTTCCTTCTTAAATCAGTTTGAGTTGGATTTTCTGTTACTTGCAAACTACAGCTTCTTAACTGATACAACATATGGCATGAGGAGTTTTTTTTTTAAGACCCAAATGAGAGAATATATAGTAAACTCGTGAGAATGGAATGAAATCTATAACACTGGGATGCTCTTGCTGTGCATTTTTTTGCACCATGATAATTTTCAAATATTGCCCTTTACAACCCAGATATTGTTAAAGAGGAAGCAAAGTGATATTACTGTTTCTCACAAAGAGTTGCTGAGGTAGGCCACAGAGCTGAAACCAAGCTGGGAGTCTCCAGGGTAGCTGCTCCCAACTCTGCAGTGAGAGAGCTGGTTCCAAAATGTGGGAAGAGGTGAAGAGGCTGGCCCCCATGTCAGCAAGCTCCCTGTGGCTGAGAGCATTGCAGTGGGGTCCCCTGGTACCTCTGGTCTGCCTGTGGTTTTGGGGTCCCCTGAGATAACAGGGAGATGAGCCGTCCACACAGCTGGGGGGATGAGAGCCACCCTTGAGCAAGAGCTCGGCTGACTGCATAGAATTCTATTCTCATGTGTTTTTTCTTCAACACCTGATTCCAATCTGTACAGGAAAAAGACAGCCTGTTTATATCTAAAAAAAAATTAATCTCAACTAATACTTTTTTGATATTATATCACTCACAAAAGTTACATTGTAGTTTTGACTAAATCTATATGGAGACTTCAGGTAGTCACTACCAACACTGGTCAATATTTATTTAAGAAATATCACTATAGAAGATGTAAAAAATATGTATGTACGTGGTACCTCTAGGTATACTTGCTTCTAGATGCTTAAAATGAATATTAAATGTTTTTCTGTCATTAAATGTAAAACTTAAAAAAATCAGGAATACTTTTTAATGTATGGTTTTATCTTCATTTGTCTACAAAGCAGAAATGTGTGAAGAGGCCATTGTGAGTCTAAGTATATAATAAAATTTTATTGTTCATTTGGGGCTCAGGATAATGGATTTCACCTTACACAGCCTTTCCCTAACACACTTACTGGAAAAAATATATATAATCTCTCATCATATGTATAATCGTTTCTATAAATAATTGTAACAGTTAAACAAACTATCTTGTCCAGTTTTATTCTCATTAAGTAGTTTTCACTTTAATATGAAGTTCGACTTAAAAACGCACCCTGAGGCCGCAGCTCATTCAAGTCAAAGTGGCCTCAAAAGGGGGTGGTGAGACCCAGAGTCAGCGATGGGGTAGCTAATGCTAAAAATGTTCCCAGAGGCTACCGAGGTAGAATGAACATGGTAGGACTGATAGAGGAACGAAAGAGAAACTGCTACCTCACTTTTTTTCTTGTCTAGTTCCTTTTCCTCCTCGCCCCCACCCCGGCCACCAAGGTCGCAAGCTGGATGTGGCCTTCAGGAGACACCATGCCATTGCCCTCAGGCTCCAGCCTTAACCATCTTTTCTCCTGTTAAGATCTACTTGTTCCTGTTTCCTTCTCTAAGTACCTTGCAAGAAAACATATATGATAGCATCTCTCATTCATTAGCTCACACACTCGTACAAATGGTTTAGGATTTTGTTTGGGTTTTTCCTATTTAAAAAATTATGTCCTGGGCGTATATGCCTCTTTCAGGGAGGAATCTTTGGAGATTTGATGACAACACCATAGATTACATCAGGACTGGTGGGAATATCCGAGACCTGGCAGAGCACTGTTTTATGACAGTTTACAGGGAAGGAATGTCTTCTACCATTTGTCAAACTGCCTCAGATAGACAGTCTCCCTCCTGTTCACCTGGAAGATAAATCCTAATTCCCAACAGCTAAACTTTTTTGATGGTGTCCATAATGTAAAAAAGAAGAAGGAGATGGGGAAAGAGAAGAAAAGAAGCAAGTAAAATGGCAAGAGATGAGTAGCATATCTGCCTCCATAGGCTCAGATACAGGGTCACTGACATTGCAAACCTGGCATTTTAGTAACAGCACAGGACACACCAAATACACAATGGACATGACAAGTTTGATTTACTCCAGGTATAGAGTTACCAACCAAGGAATCGCTATTCTGTGAGATTATAAATGCTACCATCACGTGCTGGAGAAGATAAACAATCTTTCACTCATTGTGATTTTCTATGTCTAAATTGAAACTGGAAAAATGCTTTCCATGTATGTGCATTTAAAGGTTAAATCCTCTGAGCAAAGTAAAAAGAAGCAATAAAAAATGGAGTTTCATTTAATAAGTGCTGCTAGACTTCTTCCTTGTCATTCTAATAGAAGTGATTCATTGCTTGGTGGTGAGTCAAGACATTTGATCATTCTCAGATTATTTTTTGATTAATTATTTTATTTTTATTTTTATTTTTTTTTGCCTCATGCAAGTCTAAGCTCATTTAAATCAGGTCAAGGTCTTGGCTGGTTATACAGTTTTCCTCCTTCAAATACCTTCTCCACAACAGGTGCTTGCTCTTGGAAAAATTTTTGCAAATCCTTCAAGGAAATGGAGGGAGGTTCTTGCTATATCCACCTGGTTAGTGGATGAATCAGTAGTTAAATTACATGTATCCTCAAATATTTAATAGGCCTCTATGGTACTGAAGTTCCCTGTGCATCTGTTAGACCACATTATCAATTTTTGGTGGCTAATTTTCTTCTTCAGAGAAATGGAATATTTGCTGGCTTATGCAATATATGCTTAAACTTTCATTGTTGACATTTCCACTGGTAGAAAAACCAATGTAATTATTAGCATTATTCTTGGGTATACTAAATGGAATTGAAGTTTTTAAAATGACCAGGATTTTCTTAGAAAGTTCAAAACTTTTAGGAGCACTTCTTATGTGAAATGTTCATTGAGGATAATCACAACTAATAATAACATAAATAAAATGTGTATATGTCATAGAGCAAAGAGGCTCAAAGAAAATATTTTGGTTTAGGTATTTATAAACATATCAACAATAAAAGCTTCTTAAGTCAATATCTTTTACTCATAATATAGATTTGATATGCACACTTGGCTATAAGGTAATCATATGTTCCTTTCTCATAAGGAGTTGGGTGGGGTTGGTGAAACACATTGTATTAGTTATATGTTTGGTGGTCAAAATGATAGAAACCAAAGAAACCAGTGTAAAAGCAGCAAGTGCAATTCATTGGCTAATACAGTCCAGGTAAAGGTTGACCAATCAGCTGAAGAGGAGCTGGAGGTATGCTAATGCTTCCAGGTATGCCTAGAATCAGGACACCAGATGTCGTTCATATGATCCCAGCCTGTTACCTCTCCTCTCTCTCACTGCAGACCAGCTTTGTCTGGAGATCAATGTTGACAAAGAAACCCCTCTGGATAGTTTCAACAGAAGGATATTTGTTACATTTATTAAATAGCTGATGGGTTACTGGGGAGGCCGAAAAACTATAACCACACAGAGAAATGTTGCCTCTGTCCTGAGACGTTTCCAAAAAAACTGGAAGTCTTCACTGCAGCTATTCTTCACGGACCCTTTTGCCTCTGTCCCACTCCCCATCAGTAAAACCTGGGCCTCGTACCGTGACTCTTTCCCTAGAGATTCAAATGTGAATTCTTGTCTCATTCAAGGACTCTGGACTAGCAGAGTCCAAAGCCTCCCCAGACCCCAACCTAAAAGGAAATGTACAAAAGGCAGTTTTAGCCCTTCAGCCTCAGCAGAATAAGAAGAAACTCCAGGAGGTCTGAATGGATGAAGGAGAGTGAGTGATCCACAATTACGGTCATGAAATATGCCTGAGATGTCCTGCATTTATATTTTAGAAATTCAACTGTGGGAAAAGGATGGACTCAATGGTCGTGTAAGTTTCAAAATTCCCAGGGAAGGACCTGAGAATTGATTATCTTCTTCCATTGGATGAGTACTAGACCAATCAACTGTGGTCCGTGGAAAGGGTCACACTGTATACAATGCTCATTTCTGTGGTGCTGATAGATGCCGTGGTTGTCAAAAGGAGTGCTGGGTCAACAGTCCCATAGGTTTTCATTGTGTGTTCATCTGTGTTACATATGTGTATGTGTATATATGTATATACATATATATGAATTTGTCATTGATGTGTGAATGTATATAAATATTTAGATATTCAGGTATGTGAATTTAGATTCACTGTACTGAATGGTGAGTGCTAAGTAGGTGATAATGTCCTTACAGAAATCTGGAGTTCAGAGTGGGGATAAAAAAGATAAAAATGTTCTGCTGTTGAGGCTTCAAGTTGCATATTTCTCAGCCAAGGGTCAGAATATAAGAAAAGATGCCATCTGGGATTTGTAAGTGACATTTCCTAGAGGCAGAGAAGAATGGGAGAAATTTTGGAAAAGAAAACTCGAAGCCAAATTTTACCAGCTCTTGAACAAATGGAAAACTCCATGTTCTCTTCTAAGTAATGTATTATTCATGAAGACATTAAACACTGTTTTTGAAGGTTAATCTAGGGGTGGTGTGAAAGACAGTGTGGAACAACTAGAATGGAGAATAATGCAAATATTCTAGGGATGAATTGATGGAACTGAACTAGGACTGTGGAAAAAAGAATAGAAAAAAATGCTACAAAGAAACTATGTTTTATAGCAGTTTTAAAAGTAAAATCTTCCATATTTCATACTTTTTGGAAATTTGTAAAACTTCTTAGGGTAAAGAAACATAAAAACATTTTTAAAACCTACTTTTAATGCAATAACACTTTATATTGCTATATCTACTTATTAATAAAATGATATATTTGAGTTTGGAAAGCCAAGGAGAGTTATACAAGCCTAATTTTCCAAAGCAAATTTATGCAAGTTAAATTATTGAACAGGAGCTAACAGATCTTCCAATTAAAGAAGGGGGAAAGCAAAATCCCTAGAAATTGGTTAGGTAATGAGTATCTCGGCTTTCCATTTCCAAGGAAAGCAGACTCAGAAGATACATAAATGTCATACTTTGTGACTTGAAGAATTTTGCCTGGCACCAGAAGGGAGACTTGAATGGCTCAAGTTCTCTATGATAAAAGATGTGGAAGTAAACATCAATGTACCCCAAATCGTGGCAACTGCTTCCATTACTTGCTATCTATCTTTGCACAAGTGAATTCATTTCAAGATGATTTTACCTTCACATGACTCTTAAACCCATTTTCACCTCCACTGTCTCTCTTCCTGGTCACCATTCAAGTGACCGTATGTGTTTTACGTACAGCGTGGTGGGCAAGACCAGAGATGGCAGGCAGAGGAATGATTCTCCACTCTTGCTTGGCTACCTTAAAATTTACCTTTCTGATTATAGGAATTAAAAATTAAGATGGTTCTTAACAGTCATGTTAGCTGCATTTTTTTCCACCCTTGTTTTTTAAAGTAGGGCATCATTCTGCAATCTGAGGATTTGTAACAGCCATGTTTCTCTGTTTTCTTAGCAGGGTAGATATGAACAATCAGTATACAGTCTTAACGTGGAACACTTGAGTCAGGGACTTTTTTTCGGATGCAGATTTCACTGGGAGTAAACGCAACAAGAAGTTTCCTATCCAAGCATGTCTATAAAGCAGACATGGTGGTATATTACACAGCAATCTTTCTGAAGTCCCGCGGGCCAAGATGTTGGCTTGTTCCAAGGAACTGCTCTTCAAGTTAATTCCATAGCTATGTTCCAGTGTCATTAACTTGACCCTCATTGAAAGTTATGCCTTATTCCAAATTTGAATAATTCCAGTGTATAAGTGTAAGATGCTACAGTTTTACCCAACATCCTGACCCCGAAAAAGTATCTGGAAAGGCTACTTTGTTCATATTAACTCCATAAGAAAGATGTCTGAATGCTTTTCAAGAAAAATGATTCACCTTTAGGTGAAATGTTAATTACTACCTAAAAAATCTGTAGTCCCATACACCTCCAATTTGCTATTTTAAAGCAACAGTAATGATGAATTGTCCTTTATCTATGCTCAATGCTGTTCTTTTTATTCTCCCCCAAAATAAATTAAAAAACAAAATCATGGCTGCCAGTATTCTTTAGCCTGATTCAGAATATAAATTCAAAGAGGCTTAAAGCCTCTATTTCAATTTGCCTTACTAATTCTCAGCACAACTTGAAATGAACACATTGTTTTTCATTTATATTTAAGGTCAGATGAAAGATAAGTTAGAATCTATTGCACTGGCAATCACCAATAAAGTATTTCACTGCACTCTGGGGAAAACCTAGTACCTAATCAGAAACAGTGTGTTTCAGAGGTGATCATTTTTCTCTGTGTGTATGCCCAATGTCAGAAAATAATTTATACTATTTATTTGAACAGCGAAAGTTCATGTGATGGAGGATAATGAAATGATATAAGCGTTTAGGAATTCTCATAGCCGGGCTGCCTGGTATATTGGGGGGATTGCAGCATTTTAATGAATAATATTCATCACAGGAATATTTATGTTAAAAGTAAAAATGCTTTTAGTGACAAAACGGCAAGTCCAGGGCTTTTTTCCATCTGCATCATGTATAGAAATATTTTCAGATGCAAATTGTCCAAAATGAGTGAGGCAAAATTCAATGGCTAAATGCCTTTTACCCATTGCTCTTAATATTAACTCTCAGCACATTGGCATTTAATAAACAAATCCGATGAATTTTCTTTGGAAAATTTCTGATCTTTAAAATTATATTTTACATATAATTTACATGCAAAATTTCAATCATTTAAATTGTATGAATTTGATGTGTTTTAGTGGTACAGTTCCCACTGCAATCATGATATGGAATATTTTCATTGTCCCAGAAAGTTCCTTTGTGCCCTTTTGTATTGATTACACATCTCATTCTCTACCCCTGGTAACCACTTTACCTGCTTTGTAGCCTGATGCTTAGACTTGGGCATTTCTTAGAACGTCATAAAGAAATAGAATCATACGTAGTCCTTTGTTCCTGACTTCTGTTATTTAACATGATGCTTTTGATGTTTATCCATGTTGCATGTGTCGGTAGTCTGTTCCTTCCCTGCCCCCACAATCCCCCAAAATGTCATTTCATTGTTTGGGTTTATATTTTCATTTCCATGTGGAATAGAAGTATTGACTATGGGTATTTTTGCCTTGTTTCTGATCTTAGTATGAGGCTAGCTATAGATTGTTACATGTCTTTTATTGTACTGGGGAAATCCTCTTCTATTTATAGTATACTGACTGAGGGTTTTTATTATAAATTTTGAGAAGTGTTTTTTCTGAGTCTGTTAATATGGTCATAAGAATTCTCTTCTTATTTTTGATAATGGTGAATTACATTCATTCCTAGAGTACCTTTTACTTGCTTATTATATCATATTTGTTTCATATATTATTAGATACATTATCTTAAAATATAGTTACAGATTTTTTATCTATGCTTATGAGGTATATTTGTCATTTTTTTTCTTGTAATGTCTTTGTTTTTTGTTAAAAAAGTAATGCTGGCCTCCAGGTTTTAAGTGTGAGTTAAGCAACTATTTTCAGAATTTTCTCAGTTCCATTTTTTCTTTCCATATTTAGCATAGGTAGACTAGAAAGAAGTGATATCCTCTTCTAGATTCTGGAAGAGTTTGATATTATCTCTAGTCTTGTGGGAAAGTTTTTAACTATAAATTCTGTTCCTTGAGTGAGCTTCTGTAGTTTGTACTTGCAAACAATTTTATCTCAAGCTGTGTTCTCCATTGGCCTAAAGTTGTTCATGTACTCCCTAATTATCTTTTAACATCTGCAGGATTAGTCAGTGTCCTGCTTTCCTTCCTCACATTGGTAACCTGTGCCTTGCTCTTTTCTTTCTCAACCAGGCATTTGGTGTCTTTCTTTTGTTGTTCTTTAAATAAGCCAGCTTTTGGTTTAATTGATTTTCTCTGTTGTACTTACTGTTTTTTATTTATCGATTCCTACTGTTATACTTATTTTCTCCCTTCTGCCTCCTGAGTTTAATTTGTTCTTTTGCCTGTGTTGAATTTACCCTTTGTCTTAAGTTTTTGAAGTTGGAATTTGAAATCGTTAGCTGAACCCTGTCATCTGTTCCAAAATGCATTTAAAGCTACGCATTTCCCTCTGTGCACTGCTTTTACTGCAGTCCACAAATTCTGGTATTTTCTGTTTCAATTTCTGTTCAGAGTATTTTCTCATTTTCCTTTGATTTCTTCTTTGACCCATGAGTTATTTGTTGGGAACCGCTCTACCTGGTTTCAAGAGCTGTAAACCCTCCATAGATAAGGATGAGTGAGTGACCTCCAGAATGTGAGCCACTAAGGAGAAAAAGCTTGTCTCTGGTAGCAAAGTTACTTACTCCCCTGCCCTCAAAGCATTGTCGATAGTCTATGATGGGTAAGACCCCTTTGGGGGGAGGGCAACTTAAGCCAGACATGATCACTTGGGAGGCCATCATGGAAGGACTTGGGGGCTGCAACAAAGAGGGAATGATGGACCTTCACACCCCGGCTATTCTGACATAGCTCAGTCCCCATCCTCTGGGAGAAGTGCTTCCTGGCTCTAATTCACTTAAGACTGAAAACCTGTAATGGGGAAGGTGGTGCAGCCCTTTGCCAGGCTAGAGTGGGGTCCGAGGTGATCGGGCATAAGAAAAAATTCCTAACAATCCTGTGAAACCTGTTTTGCTAAGAGTGCTTTTAGTTAAGTGATAAAAGCCTGAGCAGAGAATGAGTTTACTTTCCCAAAGTTCTGTAGCCTTTTAACTGATAGACCCTGACTTAGAAGAAGCCCTAATGGTTCTTTGTATACTATCTACTGTTTACTGCCTGACAATGATTAATAAGTTGTACCTGAACTCCTGTGCAAAAACAAAACAAAACAAAAAAAAACAATAAAAGCCTGTCTAGGCAAGGGTCAGCACGCTCTCCCCTTGAGAGAACAGCCAGACTGTTCCAAGGTGCTCCCCCCTTGAAAGAGTAGCTGTGCCGTCCCTTTTCCTCCACAGCACTCGGTGGTCTGTGTGAATTTGTCTCCTGTCTCATTCATGACGCCACAGGCACTGAGAGCCAGTGCACACGTCAGCTATTTATAAAGTGTTTAATTTCCAAATATTTTGGAGGTTTTCCACAATTTTTTTGTTATTGAATTCTGATGTAACTCCGCTGTAGTCATATTTTCTAGGATTTCAACCTTTGTAAGTGCATTAAGTCCTGCTTTATGGCCCAGAATGTGATCTATTTTGGTGACTACTCTGTGGGCAGGTGAAAAGAATGTACATTTTGCTCTTGTTGCTTGGCTGGTTTTACAGATGTCATTGAGTCAGGGTGGTTGATAGTGCTGCTATGATTTCATATACTTACTGGTTTTAGGTCTACTCTTCCGTCAATTACTAAGAGAGGAATATTCCAATTTTTAACTAACTCCCAAGGAATTCAAAGAAGGCTTCACATCAGATATAATAGGCAAGATACTTAGAGTCTTCCAGATGTGAATAAATATTCAGTAGACTATTAACTGAAAAAAATGGAATCCTAGAGTAAAATATATTAGTATTTAAAATTAACTGAAAAAAATTATAAAATTTTGCCTATTTTATAACTACACGTATCTTTAAAAAATGTTTTTGTTCACAGATAAGACTAAGAACATATTAGAAAAATGGGATTTGGAATATTCATGTCAATTTCCTACTTTATTATCTTGTTAATGCTGTTTTACTTCACCTTGTATAATAAAAGAATAATTAAAATTTGGATTCAGTATGCTGAGGTAATGATAAGTGCCTTGATGTATCCAGAATTTAATTACAAAAAAACCCTCTTTTTTGTGAAATGCAAAAGTAGGTATGAAGAGAGAGAGAACTGGTGTGTTCACATTACAGCCAGTTCATGAAGAACCTTGGAGGCATGCTAAGGGCTTGGTACTTTATCCCGATGGCAACAGGAATCACTGAAGGATTTCAGGGAGTGAGTGAGGGGATGACAGATGGGGTTTGTCAGGACCACTTTGGCAGGAAAGTGGAGCATTGAAAGCAGAGGCCATCCATTTAGTATTTATGCAAAGTTCCTGTGATTTTACTGCAGGTCATTGAAAATCTAACTCAGAGGGGGTTGCTCCAACTTGGGAAAGAATTTCTGAAAAACAATTAATTTGGGGATCTTTGTTATGTGAATAATTAGAGAAGGGAGTTCCAGTAAATTTAGGCATGATGATAAGTTGCACTAGAAATCAAACTGAAAAAGACAAGAAGAATCCTTAGTAAGAGAGAGGTCAACCCTTTGTTAGGTTTTCAAGGTATGAAGTTTGAGTTGCCTCTGGAACTTTTCAGTAGAATTTCAGTGGTCAGCTAGAAATAGAGCTTTATGGCTTGACAGTAAATCCTAGAAATGGATAAAATATTTCAAAGAAGGAAAACAGGAGTAAGGTTAGTGATCTGAGCAAAAGGATTGAGAGAAAAGTGAAAGCAAATGGTTTAGGCAGAAGACACAAATGTGTGTCAAGTTCAGCTACTTCAGTGATTTTTGTGCAAGTACGTTAACTGGCTCTGTTCATGAGAAACAGCATTTTACCTGATGCATCTCAGCTATTTTTGACCAAGGTGGAACAAAATGAGTCATCCCGGGCCTTCATTTCTGCAATTATTTCTAATTTGAAATGGTCTGGCTTCATGTTTGGGGTGCAATCTCAAAGAATTGTTTCTTGTTTTTTTTCCCCCATATCTAATGATAGGGAATGATGTAATTCAACTTTCTCCAAGTTAAATCTATTACTCTTGATCTGATGAGCCTTCTTCCTTTTCTCCCTCTCCCTCAAAAAGATAATTTTACAACAAAAGTAGGTATGAACCTGAGGGTTTTGCACCTTTGAGCCACTGAATGATTGCGGATAAGCATCCTTAGGTTGAAGAATTCATGACATTGTGGTTTTTCTGCTGAGTGACTCTCATTTTTTTCAGGTGGTTCAGAGAATCCAAGCTCATTCGCGTCTCCCCAGTACTCCACAACCACGTCAGCAGAGATAAGCCATTGTTGAAAGTGCTGGAGTCAAGAGCACATTGATCTTTCGTAGTGGAAGCAATTTCCTGTTTTCAGAACTTGTAATGAGATTTTAAAAATACAAACAAATCTAATATATCCACAGTAGAGATTACAGAGTCGGATGAATGCAGACAAACTGATGTTTAAACTATTGTAACCTTCTCTAACATTCTATTGTTAGTGTGCCAGCCGTTTTTCTGCACTCGGAGTGGAGAGGATCTAGAATACAGAAGTTTCTAAAAATATATGGCCAACAGCTGAAATGTATATGTAGTTTACATTCAATGGAGAAAGGAAGACCCTATCTTTTAGTCTCTAAAATATTTTCAAGATTAGTTTTTGTATTTTAAAATATGAGAAAAAGAAATTTGTTCTTTCTAGGGGACTCATGTTCTAATATTGCAGTTTGTGCTGTGAAAATACTCAGGACAAATTTCTGCCCCCTTGCCCCGATAGAAGGTATATATTACTATTTAGTAATTGAAAGACTTCTGCCATTCTCAAACCTTAAGACAATTTTTAGATTTTCAACTTGAAGGTTATTTTCTTTCAGAAATTCAGCACTATTACCACTCTACCAGTGATAATAAAGCTATAATCACATTAAAAATGGTTGATAAACACCATCCATACTTCAAGTTATCATATGCTTTAGAATTCATCATGAAATAAAATGAGCAAGTCTAAACCTACTAAATGTGTGCAATATTGAGCTACCCCTTTCCACACCCTGCATTATCTGCTTTATTTTATTTCCAATGGGGTCATTACACTGGCTGAGGCCTTTGTTACTTAACCGCTGGGCTGAGGAAGGTGTTTCCTTGAGGGCCTCCCCGCTGCCTTCCAGTCCGTTCCCTCTGCCCGACATATCTCTGTCAGGTTAATATTCCCAAAAGACCATCGGATCATTTTCACAGGACAGGGTGGCCTGCCTTTCATGAGTTTTGCTCTCTAGAATCTAGGGGAGAGAAACATTTAAGTGAGACATAAGAGACTAAATTGGTTCAGGACTGAAATAGTAAAGAGTTGATTATTGATAGTCAAAGAGGAAACATGTTTTCTTGATGCCTTGTATTTTACTTTCCAACTTACTGAAGCTCCTCCACCAAAAGTTCAAAATAAATTTTAATTTATTTAACCATGTTCCAGGAAGATGGTACTTCGTAACGGTGATAGTTGAACTTCCTTCCTTAACCTCCGCTGCTGGTCTTGTCCCCTCTCCTCGCACTAACACATCCTTTCATTTACCCATTAAGTCTGAGAGTTCACCGTGTGGACCTCATGCTTCCACTACTCCATCCCTTTGCGTATGGAGTGTGGTGTTGTCTCAGTTTTGCAAAAGCCTGTGCATCTGATTGGGTAGCTTCAACTATGTCCATGCATGTTCTCCTGATGTTATTGGACAGAAATAGCAGATGGGTGTTTTTGTGCTGTGCTCATATCATTGGTGCAAACCCACACCCTAGAGCCAAGGGTAACTCTCAACCACACTAATCAGGATCCAGTGAAACCACCAATTTTGCTTATTCCTTATATTCAACAAACATTCACTGAAGGTTTATCCCTTTTTATAAGGCACAGGAAGGTCCAGTGTGAAAAAGTGCTGAGCTCCTGCTTTCTCTACAGCACAGCACTCAGACCTTGTCCTATATCACATTGTTTTTATGAATCCTTAAAAAAAAGCTCTCAAAGGGAAGTTATTACTTTCATTGAGAAGATGGTGAAACTAAGGAACATAGTGGCTAAAATGTGTACCAGTGCTGCCAGCCAGGACTGGAGGCTGAACAAAAAGCAATACCACCCTTCTCTGACATACATCTCACTTGTTACTCAGGGGCCTGAAGGGGCAAGGACTTTAAACTACCCACAGGCCCTGGGGGACTGTGTGACTTGCTCAAGATCATGGGAATAGAAGGCCCAGCTGAAATCGAGTGACAGATTTCTTAAGATCTATGTTTTTTTTAAGGAATTTATTTCATTTGTTGCATATTTAATGATTAAACAATAATTCATTGAAATTTTTAATTCTGTATTTTTTCATGACCTATCACTGCCCCAGTGATGTCCTTCAGTTAGTGATTTTGCTTTCTGATGTTCAGTTTTGGCCAAAAAAGTGCAATTTTGCATGTTTTTAAAAATCACTGTGCCTTGCTTTTATGCCTGTACCCATGTCTAAGTGCATAAAATTCCCACTAGAAGTCAGGAAAAACCATCCACTAGCACTCCAGTAACTTCATACTGAAACATTACTCCAGGAACTTTATAATGTAACATTATTAAAATCCGTATCCACAGCTCCATTTGTCCAAAGTAAGTAGCTTTGTTTGAGCTGTATTATGTTTTTAAGCTAAAGGAAACGCTGAAAGCAATGATGTAGCTTGCAACATGGGATTGTCACCACTAGTTCAAACTGGACCTGCTGGCTAGCCCCAATTCCTCACCTGTGAGTCCAGCAAATAAATTATAACTGTTGGCACGATGTTTATATTATTGTTTTTATAGCTCCCAGTCTACAGCCCTGGCTGTCCTCGCTACGGTCTCCTCCAGGGAGAACTTCTCACATTGCAACTTGACATCAGCACTCAGAGAAAATTCAGGACCATTCTACTATATTTCACGTCCCAAGAAGCATTACTATTCTTCATTGATTGTGTCCAGAGGATTAATTATGCTGTCACTTGGTGCATTTACGTCCTTGGTGGTTGCGTTGGCTCGCTGATTCTGAAATGGTCAGTGTGTGTTTTGCAGTGGGACCCGCCTGCTACCAAACTGGCGCTGTCTGTGTTTCCGAACACCCAGTAGAAAAAGTCTTCATCAGCTGGTTATTTTTAACTCTTTAAGGAAAACGGGGTTGATGTATTTTTTCACTAAATTAATGGCTAGTAGCACACAGCGATTAAGAGCTAAAATGTTTAGGCTTTACTCCCAACTTTACTTAACCCCAACCCCGACCCCAATCCCTACCCTACCCCCACTTCCCACCCCAACCCCACCCAGCAAAGCTGGAAATCTCTGGCTCTGTGAGGTAGGGAGGGGGGAAACCCTCACTCAAACATCCTGCACCTGAATGTCCTGGACTTTAGAAACATGGGTAATAATAATGTCCACATCAGAGTGAGGAGAGAAGTAAATGAGATGAAGCAAACCGCGTAACAGAACGTCTAGTAACTGACATTCAAAAATGTAGCCAATGTTTTAAACCACTACCATTGCACAGGATTGCTAGATAGCAATTACATAAATATATGGTCACTGGAGCAATGATTGCAAGCTTTTGTTTTTCTTTTGCTGTTTTATAATGATCTATTGAGAAGCTTAACTTCTGCTTACCTATCTGCATGGTATATCTACTCTCTTTTCAACAGAAATAAGTGACCACCATTCAAAATGTTCCTTCTCAGACATTTTTTCCTTCCTAGTGTCTGATGGAAAGACTATGCTCACATAATTCCGAATTTTACAACTGTAGGCCAGTGATTAACTTTGAATTACAGTTGTTTCTTTCCATTGATATCATTTGAGTGAGTTCCTTTGGATGAAACTGACACCATCAAATCAATTTAGCTCGCTCTCCCTGACTCTGAAGCAAACGCTAGGATTTCTGAATGGAACCATAAGGTAATATATCTTACCTCTGGATGGTTAGCAACATAAGCACTGTAATGCATGCTATTTCATCACTTCCCTGTAGTCTAGGAACACCTGTTTTCCTCCTTCTGTCCTTGTCCTGCAGAAATGAGGGTGCTCTTTTTAAAACTAAAAATTAAACCACATCACACTGGCTATCCCACTTTGGAAGCACGTGTACACACGTGCGCGCGCGCACACACACACACACACACACACATCCTCCTTAGCACTGTCTGTGTGGCCTTCCTTAAGTCAATTCCTGCCTTCCTCCATGATCCAGTCTCTGCCTCTTTCTCTCTTGAATGCTAGGTTCTAGTCATGTTCTACTTGCTTTCCAAAGGAACTAAGTTCATACCTGACCCAGCATCTTTGTATTTCTTCTTTCTTTTTCTCCTGGAAGGCTCTTCCTCAGGTTTGCAAATACCTTCTAAAGCAATGTCTTTGAGGTTTATGCCAATACATTCACCCCTATTGAAATACTTTTCCTGACTACCCTTTTATCACAACAGCCCCCCGACTTTTATCCCTCTCAATCTGTTACTCCATTTATCACCATTTGAAATTTTCATAATTTACATATCTATGTATCTGTGACCTGTCACTCCCACTAGACTGACTATAAGATGTAGGAAGGCAAAGATTTTGAATCTTTTGTTAATGGCTGTCTTCTTACCTCTGAGACCTTACAACTGGGACTGGCTCAGAAAAAGGAGGTGGTCGAGATTATGAATGAACTAAAAAAGCTGATCATGAGTAAACTCAGACATGAGTAACCCAAATGTTTATTATTGCAAATGCAGAAAACAATGCCATGTCTTACAGTTAGCTTGTTTTTTTAATGAGAATGTCATTCACTCCATTTATTCTGAGGTGCCTACTTGCTTCTGCAAAAGCCATTTAATGAATAAACCTATTATTATAAAAGTGTATTTTATAACAAAATCCATTAAAAACCTGCTGAATAAAAATTAAGAGCCATGGATCTTTTAAATCATTTAAGTCATTTTAGTGCTTTCCAAGTTATACTATTCACCTATATAATACTCAAACTCTGACCTACTATTTCAGTAAAAGTCAGTGAGATTCCCTCTTACCAAAACAGTATTTTTTTCTCTTCCTGACTTATTAAAATACATTGTGCGAATATGAACTATTGTGACTATGATATCTTATTAGTGTGGCCAAATTTCGATTAGAACTTTGAATTATGGAGAGTGAAAAAATAATTTGCAACTGGTTGAGCACAGTGAGCTGTGCTACAGATAATGAGGTCATAGTATCCAAATGTGGAGATTCACTATAATTGAACTAAAGGAGTTTGTGAGAACGAATCAGAAAGATAAAATGAAATTCATACTAAACATGTGACCTTAAGCCATGACTAAGAAAGTGATTATTCCACTGTCTTGCTTACACAGTCATCCTGAAATGTAGAACAACTGTACCATTTCTAGAAGTTATGTTTCTCCAAGGTTAAATTACAGGTCTGTACCCTTATAATATATTCATCACATATCTTTCAATGAAAAACAATACAATCTGTAGCGAAATCTTAAACAAAAAACTTCTATCTTTAAGGAGGATTTTGAATAGACCCAAAATCTGGATGAACGAATATAGACAAAAATTTGCTAACATATGAACAAAATTTTATAGAAATGACATTTCAGAAGTAATTATAATCTGCTTAAAAGTAAGAACCACTTCTTTATAAAAGTTTTTCCCTGTCTCCATAAGAGATGGATTGAAGGAAAGAAGGAATCTCTCTTTCATTCTGTTATCCTTTGTTGATTATCTTATATTTTTTTCTGTGCCTCAGAAAAAGAGTTGGGAATGAAAAATCAGCAATCCCTGAACATTATCAATCAGCATATATTAGGTGGTTCTTCCATCCCTTACCTAACTGTAGCAGGTTGCTCTCCTTAACTTTAGAAAGAGAGGACAAACCTTGTAGGATTAGCCACACATTGTCGATCTTCTCCCAATATGGTCTACCCTTAATGAAATAGCTTCCTCGGTGTCTTCAGATGTTTTTCTTTATTCCCCAACTAGATAATCCACATTTTAAAATGTATAGCCATGATTTATTAGTATTTTTTAAATTTTTCAAAATGCCTAGCATAAGGAGGGACTCAGAGTAGACACTAATCAAACAAAAAAATCATGATTCTGTTCACTCTAGGTCATAATACCATTGAGTCATTCTTTATATTAGAATACCAAAGGGAGGAGTCTACATTATGTACTCTTTGGTTACTTATTTTAATCACAAGTTTCCAAGTTCCAAATTCTAACCAACTGAGCCTTGCTGGTTAGGGCTTACTCACTTTTTTTAACTGCAATGACTAAAATAGTGCTTGAAACTCAAAGTCTTTAGTAAATATTAGTGAAATAAATGGATGAAGGAATGAATATTTTCTGTCTTCACAATCATGAGAATTTTTACTAATGCACTTAACACTATGTACAGCATATATCCCCTTAATTGAGAAAATAAATAAATAAACTTTTGTGGTAAGATCATATTGTCAATAACATGTTTTAATGGCTTTACTCAGTATTAACATGCATATAAAATATGTAAATATCTTGGAAAACAGATGATATCTTAAAATTCACGTACAAGGGTGATCAAAAACAAATAAACAAACATGCAAACAGAAGTGGAATTATCTTCTGAATAGTGGGCCCCTTGTAATACAGGCTCCTCCCTGGTAGGCGAGTGTTCTAGGAACCCATCTGTATGAGCTACCAGCTGGCATTGTTGAGAGGCTGTGTTTGGGTTCACTGAGATTTTTTTTGGAGGATCCTTTCACTGTGTTTGCCCATTTCATGGTGGGTGACATATGAGCACAACTGCCCACACCACACTGAGTGTTCAACAGTTTTGGACCAAAAATGTCATGACCCTTGTGCCCCACCCTCCCTAATCACCTGATCTCACCTCAAGTGACTTTTCTTTTGTTGTTTGAAAGAAGTCCTCAAAGGGAAATGTTTTGCTGATGTGGAAGGGGTGAAACAAAAAACACCAGAAGCACTAAAAGGCTCAACACTGATGAGTTCAAAAACTGTTTTGAGCAGTGGAAGAAAGATCTTGACAGGTGTATTGCATCCACTGGAGAGTGCTTTGAAGGTGACTGAAGTTTAAACATGTAAGAATAAATACACAATTTTTTATACATAAATTCTGTTTTTTTTGCATCCCCCCCTTATATACATATAACAGAGTGGTGTTGAATTATGCTTTTCTCTGTCAAAGGCTGTCACTCAGTCTGTGCTTTGTGTGTCATTTCGATGTATCTTAGAATTGAAAGTTGTAGTCATTGGCTGCACAATGATCGTCAGCATCATGTCAGAATTTAGCTGTAACCATGGTTATTGCTACCCTGGGCACTGATAATACGAAATCGGTATGGTACCCAGGGAAAAATGACTTCTTTTCTAAAAATTTCTCTACAATACAGAGAGCTGCTCCAAATATTTGCCATTTTTTGTTCCCTACATAGTTCCAAGAGATAGTTATTTTTAGATGGTGTTCACTTGAGAGCAAGCAGCTTGAGGCCAGTCCCGTGGCACCTGCCTTCAGGAGCAAGGCCAGGTTTGTAGGCGTGTGACAGTTTAGTGGCGCAGACCACCACACTTTGAAGGTGCCCCCATTCGGTGTAAGGCTCTGCTGTCAAGATTTTCAACGCCCCCATTGAAAATCTTCCTGCTTTTACACAAGTACCCCTCTGCTTCTGTTTATCCCTGGGCTCTACAATTTAAAAAACCAGTCTTGTTCAGCAGCTTTAGTGCAGGAATTCACAGAAAAATTTTACCTTGATTATTGCTTACTGAATTATTTTTTCTTTTGAGAAATAGCCAAGCAGACTAAACCTTTTCCAAATCCAGGTTTGTGTTAGGCAACTCTCTCTCTGACCCCATTTCCAGTAGACACAATCTCAGTCTGACTCTGCCGGGCAATGGCTGTGTTGTGTAGGTTGGTGGGTCTCCGAGTCCTCCTGTGGATTACCCCTTTGTTATTGTTATTTTTTTAATTAGGAGATTTATTATAGGGTACTTCCCTTCATTGACTTATTTTTCTCCTTCAGATTATGACCAAGGCTATTAACTCAATTATTTATTCAAATAAGGAGTAGCAACATTGCAAAGGTCACAGTTACCTGTCCTAGGTTCTAGCCCGTTGTTCAAGCAGCAATTGCAACTCATCCCCTTGATCAACAGAAATGCACCAACCTAATAACAGCACTGGCTCTTGCCGTTATTCTTGTTATACTACTTATTTTCTCTATCTTTTGCCATCTAGAGTTCTGTACTTTGAGTAGCTAAAGGGGCTTTTATGAAAGCAGGAGAGATGCATTTATGTCGTATGGAGGCTGCCTGCTAATTAGTAATCTGACAGGGTGTAATAACGATACAAAAGCATCGGCAAGGAGAAGTAATGAGCAGAATATGCAATTGTTTTGTGAAAGAATTTCTCTCCTTGAAGGAGAAGTCTGCACATTTACCATCTGCAACAAAGGGGATGTTGAACTACATAAGTGAATTACCCCAACTTTGTGTACAAGTGCATATGGAATAGGATGAACTTGAAGTGACATTAAGTGATTTCATTATTGATAAAAAATACAAATAAAGAACCCTAAAAGGCATGACTAAGATAGTGAACTCCAAAGCTATATTTTCAAAGGGCTGCAGTAAGTCATTCAAGAAATCAAATGTGATGAAAAGTAATATAAAATTTCCCAGGTTAAAAAATATATATCATATGAAGTTTTTATTACTCTTCAAATTGCATGTGAACCAAACAACCGGAGTACGCTGTAAGAAAAATGAATCCGCACATTAACCCTCCAGCCTAAGAGTGAGAAAGTTTGTTACCAACAGCACATTTTCCGAGAAGTAAAATAATCTGGAAAAGGATCCTGGTTTAACTTTTAGAGTCAGTCGTATTTGAAGTGGCCATAGAGTTCAAGGGTTTTCATGCCAGCTTCAAATTTAATATTGAGTGCTTACCTTAATTTCTGTAAGTCCCTTCCAAGGATTTTCAAGAAAAAAAGAGAAATAGTTACTCCTTTACCCAGAAGTTGCAATTTAACTGGAGAATAACCCTATTCACTTCAACACTATACTCTAATATTTCTCTACTCTTACAAGTAAAGTTTTTTTTCCTGTAAATATTCAGAATGCCAAATAATTCAAAAGGATATTCTTTTATGGTGGGAAAGAATGCACCCTTAATAATATGGAGACACAGACTTGTAGTAATCCTAATCGGTTTGTGAATGCCAACACCTAGTGATGTCACCTGTCACCAGTCTGGAGCTCTCACAGGGCTGCAGCGAAGTCACTGTCGCAAGATTAAGCTGTCGGTTGCGGCTGGGTGCCTGAACAAAGATTAAATCAATAGGGTCGTGGGCAGGCATGTTTAGGAAAAAGAAGTGCATTACATCACATAGGCTGCGCCATAGAAAGGCCTTATTGGCCTGCGTAGGGTAATGTCACTCACTTATTTTGTTGTAATTGAAATGCATTTACCTTGAAGGATTTCAACTGTCATGTCATAAGGAAGGAAAAATAACTGTTTTTAGCCAATGTCTTTAAAAATTCATGATTTAAAAAAATACAGTGGTTTCTTTCTGTGGATGATTTCACATACTCACGTGTTCTAGACTCAGAAATTATCTTTTCGAGTTAAAGTGCAATGGCCAAAAGCATCCCAGTGAACAGCCAGATATGTAACAAGTGGTTGAAAACTGTGTGTGAATATCTTATAGCAGCCTTTTACTCCGTGGTGTAAAGGTTCTTCGCCTACATTATTTTGATTGCTGTCCAGTGGGGTCCCCTGATAACTATAGATTGTCCCTATTTTACAGGAATGCGGACACGGTGAGAGGCAGGATCAAAGCCAGTGTGTATGTTTGTCCTACAATACAGTGATCATGGATGAACAGCATGATTGATGATGCATAACTTAGTGAGGATATCTTGGTTTTAGATGTAACAGAAGAAAAATACTACTGAAAGTAAAATGGACTACAGCTTAGTTTCATGTTTCTGTCGTGGAATGTCCGCCCTCCCTTTTCAGCTGACCTACTCTCCACAGGTCTTCTACTTTCTCAACCCACGTGTCAGAGCTCATTCCTGCCTCTTGGTTTTTCCCACTTCCCACTGAAGTGAGTTTATTCTTTTAGCAATTCTTAGATCCCATTACCAAGAGAAGGAAGTTGGTTGGCTCAACTCAAATTTCTGAAGGTTGTCATGCACTCGTCAGTGCCATTATTTAATTGTCTTTGAGTCACATCTGTTCTGGGTCCAGTCAGCTTGCGCTGAATTTGAAGGGTCACATACCAAACGTTGCTGCCTAAAGGTGACCTTTTCAGCAGGTCTGCAGGATGAGCAGGGACACCTAGAATAAGTAAAGGGCAAACCCTAGAGAAATAGACAATGAAGGGTACATATCTTTCTTGATATTTATAGTGGCAACACTTAAAATAGGCTTGTCATATTTTAAAACAATACCACATTCAAATGCTGTTGGGAATGGCAAATGACACATTCCACTCAGTGCCCGACTTTCATTTGCTAGTAAGAGAGCTTGCATGGCCACTCAGATGAGCTCAGTACAAAAAGTTTTGAAATGAAATCATTTCTAATCCCCCAGAATCCCCTGGGAGCATCTCTGGGAGAGGAGACCTGACTGTGCCCTATGCCTCTTCTCTCTGTACAATTTATGTTCTTAGTTGAATTTCTTTAAGAGTTATTTAAGAATTTCTTTAAGATGATATATTAGAGAACAGTTTAAAATACAACTACAGTATTTCAGCTTTCTAGTACAAACCTGACTTTTGCAGCTGAGGAGGAGCAGCGGTCCAGAAAGGTAATGAACTTGTAAAAGGTCATCTCACCAGTTAGAGCTAAGCATTCAGATACCTCGATGATCAGATCTGTTCATTTTCCTGAAACCACACTGCTTCTACTCAAAGCTCAATTTTAAAATATTGTGAACATGAACATAGCTACTATTTAGCATGTTTGGAAACAAGGTGAACTAATTAACTGACTGTTCTGTTCCTGAAGAGGTTTTGTATATCAACTCCTTGAACTGCTAATTTTTAGCATTTAGAAAATAGTAAGTTCCATATAATAATGAAAACTGAATCAAAGTTATTTTGAACCTATTTTTTATTTAGAAGGGGCTCCAGTGCCACCTTGTGATAAATATCTTTGAATTCATACAGTTAAAAATAATTGGGTTCAATCAGATGCACGACCCAGAAACAGTTTGTGTCTGTTAAGAATGCTGATTGGCTTAGTCTGTTTGGGTTGCTCTAATAAAATACCAGAAACTGAGAAGCTTATCAACAACATAAATTTTTCTCTCACAGTTCTGGAGGCTGAGCAGTCCAAGGTCAAGGTGTCAATGAGATCATGTTCTGGTGAGTACCCTCTTCCTTGTTCATAGCCTGCAACTCCCTGCTGGGCCCTCACTTGATAGAAGGAGCAAGGAACGCCATGGGTCTCTCTTATGAGAACATTTGTTAAGAAGTCCTCACCTCCTTATAGTATCATCTTTGGGGGCTTAGGATTGCAACGTGTGAATCTGGGGGACACAAACACGCAGGTCCTAGCACTGGTGCTTTATTACTTGTTATTCATGCTTTTCACATGAAAGTGAAGGACAGAAGTTTCCCGTTGTGTGGTTCCTCTGTGTGGTTCCTCAGCATCATGTGGGGAAGGAAGTGAAGGGATGTGGAAATTGATTCCATCAGCTATGCAGGCTTCTACTTCCTGCTTCTGGGGTCCACAGTGGGCTCCGTGGTCATGTGCAGAACTCTTGGCTGCGTGGAAGTCAGCAAGTTCCTTCAGGGGGGTCATCCTCTTCTTTGTTCACTGTGCGTTTTATCTCTCAAAGATGAGAGGTCTAATCATACAAAGACACAAACCAAAAATAAAACAGTAGATGAGCACTATTCAGTAGTAGTATAAGGTGGCTACAAATGTAGTTTTCGATTCTCTAGTACCCAAATCACGGAAGGAAAAAGGAACAAAGGAAAATCACTTTAATAATATATTTTATTTGTGTAATGTATCAGAGCGTTTTAGCCTCAGCATGTAATCGATAAAACGTTATTAATGATATAGTTTGTTTCTTTTTTCATACTGTTTTTGCAATCCAGTGTATATTTACTTTTCACAACACTTCCCAATTTGAACTAGCCCCATTTCAAATGCCCCAAGGCCATGGGTGGCTCATAGCTGCCACATCGGAGAGGTCTAAGTTCTCGCTTATAATCAATTATTACCTGAGGCAGGAGAATGGGAATAATTCCAACAAGTTTGGTGAGTACATCATAGCAAAGCCTTACAATGATCATTGCATACACAGTAATATTTATTGGAATTTTTTCTTAAGATTTATGCAAATCTTTAGCTAAATAAAGACACATTGCAGAATTGTTTATCACAGAAAACTATAAAAATAGAAATGTAGCCCTTGTATTATTAGTTGAAAATAATAGATAATGTCTATATTTTCTATAGTAAGTTATTTCTATGAGAAGAAAAGAAAAATGATATAATCTTAAAAAACGATATAAAGCAGCTTTTTAATTATAATTCTATTTGTGGGTATTAATTTTCCTTTATGCCAACATATATCTTATTCTACTTGTACATTTAAAAAAATTATATAAAATTATGCATTTATCACGATAACCACTTAAGGTAAAAAAAAGAACAATAGACAGTAGTGGTATATAATATGATCTCAGTTTTATAAACAATATATGTAAACATACATAAAGGAAACCAGAAACACATATTAAATTTCTAGCAAGCATTTCTTCTTGTTAGAAGAAATAGGGCTGGAAAGGCAAGGAAAAAACAGTATAACTGTTCTTTTTGTAATTTATTTTTGTAGTGTGAGAATTATGGAAGTTTTTACAGTTTTGCTTTTCTATCTTTAAAATTAAATTAAAAATCAAAAAGTAGATAATTCTGTATCACCATTCACTTTATTCATTTAGATTGCTACCATACATTTTGGCATTTTGCTGCCGTGTCCTAAATTAACTACTTCTGAGACTCTTGGAAGTTCATGTAGATACTATGGGTATTCCAGCCTATCCAGACGGTTCAAAAGAGCGGGAGGAAAATGCAGGTTCCGCTTATTCGTACCGTGTAAATATAATGTAGTAACTTCGTCGTATTTTCATATCTGACTAACTTTGGCAGGACTGGAAACCACTGAAATCACAATTATAAGGGTAAGAATTTCAGGGTAATAAGCAGGATGTTTTTCTCAACAATTGATTGTGCTCAAAGTAGATTCACTGTCTTAAAAGGAGGTTAAAGACAGCCCTTGTTTTTCTGCAGACACAGAGCTTGTGCATGTTTAAAACTTGTGACTATATTATATTCAATTAACCATAAATAGGATGGTTATATGGGTTAGTCATCGAGTTCACCAATATTCCTGGGCTTTTTTTTTTTTAATCCTAACACTTTAAGAGGCCCAGATGTGAGAGAATGGGTGGGAAAAAACAGACTGTCTTCCTAAGGAAGTGCAGGAGTCCAGACCAGTGATGGCCTTTCCCTGGACCACTGCTTTTCTAAGTAAACTGCGTCTAGTTCTCAGGCTGAGCAGGGAGGGGGTGCCTGCCTCCTCAGGGCTGGGGGTCCCGTGGGAAACCAAACCCACCTTAAATGGGGACCACAAAATACTGCACCCTTGAGGTGAGACAAGTAATCCTGACATCCATTCCCAGGGATGGGGATGGAGCTGCAGAGAAAGTCCCATCTGCCTCAGCAGAGCAAGGAAGGGACAGCAAAGGGAAAGAAGCAAACAGCTCTGCTCTGTGGCTGCCATACCTAAGACATTAGAACGTCTTGGTCTCTTACTCTAATGAAATGGGGTCCTTGGAAGGCTCTGAGCCGAAAAGTGATAGGATCAGAATTACATTACAAAAGTATCTCAGAGGCTGTTGTGTGGGAAAGACGGCGGGGGGAGAGATCACTGCAGAGAGGCCAGTTAGTGGCCATGGCAGTAACTGATTGGGAGAGGAAGACTGGGCACATTCTGGGCATCTTTGAAAGGGGTATTGTGATTGCTTGAACGGGGGTATGGGCCAAAGTAGTATATCACACCAAAGTAGTTGAAAATACACATATTCTACAACCCAGATTCTAGGTGAAGGTATGTATCTTAGAGATATTCTTTCTCACATGGACAAGGAGACAAGTATAAGAACATGTGATTCAGCATTGCCAGTTAGTGTTCATTTTGTTCCCATCACCAGGGGAATAGATAAACAGGACGTGGTATCTATAAGTCATGTAGAGCTACAACATATAGTAGTAATTAATATGAACTGGATCTGTGTATGTTAACATGGCTGATCTCAAAAATAAAGTTGAGTAGAAAAAAATAAAATGAACAGTTAGAGTATACTGCTCTTCGTGCTAATAATAAAATCCACAATCTGATATTGGCTCTGAAGTACAAATACATAAATTTCAGGACAGAAGAACTGGAAGGATATGCAAGGGAGTGGTAGATTTTTAGGAATGAAGGAAGGTATGAAAATAAAGATGGGCATAATATGGGTATTAGATATAATACTCCTCATTTCTCTGTGTTCTCCAAAACTCTCCTAAAGTTATTCAAAGGCTTAAGGCAAAAAAGAGCTTTTTAAAAGAAATTTTTAACACACAAAATTGCACATTGCTTGACAGACATGGATGTTACTTCACACACAGTTCCCACATCTCTGTTTAATAATTTTGACAAAAAATTATTGAGGACCTAATGAAGGTCAAGACACTAAAGGAATATTCGCAGAGCACCGCTCTAACCCCAAGTAACATGCCATCAGGTGGTACGTCCTGTTTCTGATCAGGTAGAGGTACCTTCCTCAAAGGAGGTAAGCGAGAGAGTGTACAAAATAAGGGAGGTGTGTCTGTATTCTGATGGAAGAAATGTTTCCATCAGAATACAGGGGACCCACATATGACATTATGTTAGAAACGTCCTTAGTTGTTAAAAGAACACAGAGAGGTTACTGATAGAAAGCCAAGCATTTCAGGTGAGTAGATGCAGTAAGTAAAACTAAGGAGCAAAACACAGAACTGAATCTCAAAGCTGGCCAGCCTAGCAAAAAAAAAAAAAAAAGTATCGTGAAATTTTTTTTCTCACAACAAAGCTGAGTTGTAGCACCTGAAATTTCTGTGTTATTCCTAACCTTAAAATGGCCCATGTTAAGCCTCTATAATGAAATAGAACATGAAGTGTTAAATAACACATGCATGGATACTCTGTGTATGGAAACACTTCGAAAGCCCCTCTCTGCTACCCAAATCTAAGATACTCAATTTCACAAATGCAGGTGTATGACTCTAAGACAAATAGTGAAAGCTATCGTTTAATGCACACTTAGGGCCATGCCTACCAGAAATTAAACTATTAAACTACTTCTGTTCATTGTGTTATTGGATTCGTTACCTCAGCTCTAGGAAGTTGCAGGGACTAATATTAACCCCATATTACAGGCAAGTAATGTGAGCTTTAGAGAGAATTAATGAGTGGGCTTAGATAGTACATGGTTCTCCAGGGTTCTGTCGTTCAGCTAGTGGAACTTCTACAGCCGTAGGGTATTTATGAGCCTTCCTGTGTAACTTGATTGTTGATTTTTAATTTGTAATCAGAGGATCTGGTTTCATATCTGGCTCAGTGACCCACCAGCTGGGTTATTTCCAAAAGTTTAAATTCTCTAAACCAGTTTCTCATTTATTAAATTATGGTTACGCTAAGTACATTAGAGATATTGTAAGGATATCATGAGATTTAGAGAAGTAATGCATAACTTTAAAATAGTCCCTTGCTCTGACCTGTGTGGCTCAGCTGGTTGGGCATCATCCCGCAAAGTGAAAGGTTGCCAGTTAAATTCTGGACAGAGTACATGCCTGGGTTGTGGGTTTGGTTCCTGGGCGGGGTGAGTACAAGAGGCAACCAATTGATGTTTCTCTCTCACAGCGATGTGTCTCTCCCTCTCTTTTTCCCTCCCTTCCCCCATTTCTAAAAAAATTAAATAAAAGTCCTTAGCATCTACTAAACATTGTTTCACTCTGTATCATATATATTTTTAAATTATCATCAGTCAAGTATGAGATAATGGTCATTCTCAGGTTGACCTATTAATTGACTCACAGTTAAAAGACAGAGACAAATTAGGAAAATTTCTTATTGCATAGCATTCTGTCAGAGAGAGTTTTGCCATTATTTGGGATAAAGTACATTCTTAACACAGTCGACATATTAAAAATCACATGAAGAATCAAAGTACTAATAATATTCTGGTATTAAGCACAGATGACATTTTGATTGTTATAACGGTCCTTTGTTGTTGTAGACAATTGAGAAATGATCATAATAGCATTTTTGTTCTCGTGTTTAATCATTCATGAGATTCCATTTACCACTCCACAGTATTAGAGTGACAGCTGATGATTTAATTTTTATGTAATTAGATCTCATTTATTTTTTTCCTTTACCTCATCCTCCTTACCTGACCTCATGCTAAAACCTCACAATTATTGGAGAAAGATAGATTGGAGAAAGTATAGGGAAGTTGTTACTCAATGGTTCATGTTTAATATATAATGAACATGAAAATAATGTACTTTGAATAGGTACTAGTCTAAAGGAGACTGTGTTTTACTGTGATCTTCATTGTTGCAGATATTATTTTGTTAATTATATGATTTATTTTTTTCTCCTATTTACTTGATAAAACATTGGTTTCTAAATGCTCGTTCACAAACTCCTACAATAATAGCCAACTTACAATAAGAATTTCTATCTCTTCTCCCTTCTACCCCTTATCTCTTATGTCTTAACGTATCAGATAATAAATACATATACAATTAGGCCTCAACCTACTTTCTAAACCAATTTGTCTCTCACTATTCCTTAAATGAACCCTCCATAAAACTAGATGACATGCATGTAGCTATCTTCACACAGGAGAGTGAGTTTGAAAAAATTGTAATCTGCTCACTTTTACTCAAATATGTAGACAGCCAGGGCAATCTAAAATTGCCATTGTCTCTTGTAAAATAATCTTGGTTGAATTAAAATATAAAGTATTTGTAATTTTAAGCGAAAGTGTGCTCTCCTATGATTTTAATTCCCTATGTATTAAAAACCTCACATTAAAGCAAGCAAGTGACATCATGATCTGATTATGAAAATCAAATCTTAGTGCCCCTTGAACAAAATGTTCTCATGAAAATAAGACATGGGAGAGTGAAAGTAATTGAGCTAAGAGAGCATTGTCCGCAGATTAACAGCTACCTGATCTTCCTTTCCCCCCCTCAATGTTCAACTCCTTACTAATACCTCATGTGTGAAATAAGAAACACAAACAATAAAAGAAGATACTCTTCATAAAAAGGAATGTGATCAAAGCTGATCACAATATTAAAAAGTGCCAGTAGGGAAAAAATGTAGCAGGTGGATAGAAATACGGACCCTGAGATATAAGAGACAAGGACGAAAGTCCTGACAACTCAACTCACTCAGCAGGTCTTTTCTCCTTAACTAGTTCCAGTTCAGGAAGCAGCTCCGAGTATTTCCTCATCGATTGAGCCCTTTTCACAGAACAATGCAGATGAACTCTTCAAAGTCCTAAGCACTTATTCTCAACTCGTATTTATTTTCCCTGAGATTTTGGTCTGTATAGGTAACATATATATTAAAATTCAATTCATTAACTGAATATACATATAAATTTAAGTTTAGGCTTCCCAATTTGATAGCAAATAGTGTAGTACACCCCACAATGCCTGGCATAATGGCTTGCACAACTACTGATTTCTGCATTGATGGGGATAGGTGTTCAGGCTCAAGATAGAAGACTAAAACCAAGGACCTTGACCTTGTACGTTTAAGAGAAGCACAAGTATGTTGATTTTGGAAGTAAAGCAGTTTCTGTAATTCTTACTGTGGTTGTTAAAATACTATCTAAATTATATCCAAAAATATATCACTTTACAAAAAAGCAATAATAAAGAAAAATGAGGGTCTGGTTGACTTAAGAACTATGTTAATCAATATAGAAATGATTATTTGATCTAAATCAAAGAATCCTGACTACATGCGTTTAATTTTGAGACCCATTCTATTTTAACCCCTGCCTTAGAATTTATAAGCTACCTTTCCTTTCATCCTCAACCCTTGTGCTCTCTGGGTATGTGAATGTCTCACCTACCACAGGTTGTAATCATTTGTATAACATATTTCTGCAATGATGCCAAAGCTTTAGGGGAATAGAATGCTTAAAAGGTCAGCTTTAAGAAATATTTCTGCATATTTCAACCTTTATGCATGTTTGAATGCATGAAATTTCTGCCCTCATTGTGAATTAGTTGTTTACCAAAGACAAGATAGATGTTTTCCAGGGGCTGTGGGTAAGTCAACTTTATCATCACTTTTTACTCTGGAATAGTACTTTGCAAATAGTAGATGCTCAATTCATGTACACATAAGAGTAAAATTTAATAAAAGCCTCGCATTGATATCCATAGATGTCCCCTGGCTCACGTATCTTTAAAATCAATTGGAGATGATATCAACTAATGCAAAGATCCTGAGCCGTCAATCCAAACTTGCCTAGGTCCCTGTCCAGATGTTTATCTTGCTGGGTCTGTGTCCCTGGAAAAGTTCTGTTAGAGGATAGAAATAATAATATTTCCCTTAAAGTAATGATTGTCAACCATAGGATCATTTTGTCCACAGAGGGTATTTGCAATGCCTTAAGACGTGTCTGATGGTCACATCTTGGGTTGCTAGAGGCCAGGGATGCTGCTTGAGCATCCTATAATGCACAGGATGGACTCCCCTTCCCCCCAAATGATTATCCAGCTCCAAGTGCCAAGACTGCCAGGTCTGGGAAACCTGGACCTCAGGGTTTGTGTGAGGAACTATCAGACCATGCTGCATAGTTTCGTAATGCCTGGCTCTGTAACTCCTAACTGTTAGTAACCGGACCCATTTCTAATGGGTGGTAGAAAATAAATGCGTATGCAAATTGTGTTTTGAATGAACACAAACATGTATACAAATAAATGAGCTATTCATTCTCTGGGCTGGAAGCATGTCGGCTGCATTTATTCACATTAAATAATAATAATTGATACATACTCATGTGCAAATTGACATCTGAATTCCACACGTTTGTGAGCTTTAAACGGTTTTGAATGATACTCGCCTATTCTGTCATTGCCCTGATACATGTTTTACCTTGATGTTAATGTCTGGCTTGCTCTAAATTCATGTGGGAAATTTGAAAGTTCTATTTTCCTATCTTAAAACCCAAATGACAACTTAATCAATGCCGCTAAAAACAAACCCCAGTTCTTATGTAGTCGAAAAGTAAACAAGCTGGAGAATTAAAAGTGACAGAATCTTCCCATCAAGGACGAAGAGCACATATCCAGCTAGCTCTTCTGTATTTGCAGCCTGAGGGGCTCCATCTGTTTGGTTCTCCCCCCAGGGGACTGAAGCACCTTGCAAGGGTAAGAGAACCTCAACATAAGCAACCGTGTTTTGTATCATTAGGTTTCAACTAAGTAACAGAATACTAGGCTGGGGACATATCCCAAGGTTACCCTAATCATAACTTGGGATATCCAGCCCTTCTTTAGAACCTTCTTTCTTAGCTGCTCCTTCTCTCAGCCTCTTCTAGGTATGACTGAAGGAGAGAGAGCCAAGAGAAAAAAGTAAAAGTGTTTCTGAGATTGCACTTATATACACTGAAGCTCAAGTTCTTACTCACATACAAATATGAATTAACAATGGTCTATCGTAAGCGGTAAAGGTGGCTGGGATCCTGCCAGTCCCCAATTATATCAGGTGTGTGAGCACATGCATAGAGGTGTGTGTCCCTTGCTACCAAATAGGTGCACTGAGTTGCAGTGATGTGTGAGACCTATGGGAAATCGGACTGTTTATGTTCCCACCTAGAAGCATTGGTGAATATTTAATTCTACTTATTTTTGGCTATATAGGCCCAATGTCAGTCTTCCAGTTTTTTCCTAAGAAAGCTGGAAATCTGTGTTTTTAAGGTTAGCATAAAATGATCCATCAATGAGACTTGACTGAAGTATGCAAAAAGTAAAACATCCATGTCCAATGGTACAACCACATTGGAAAATGGCAGCTTCTGATGAAGTTGAACATACACCCACCACATTGCCCAGAAACTCTGCTCCTAGACATTTACCCTGGAGAAATCAAAGCATTCCCACAGAAAGACCCATGTATAATGTGTTCTTTTTTGGCCAAACTTTGGAGGGCAAAATAAGGATATGCATTATACATGAGTAGTACTAATTCCATATCTATATAAATGTTTTTAATTCTTTTCTTTATGCTTATGAATGAACAGTGTAGCTCTAGAGAGTAATAAAGACATCCATATGCAAAATCAAACCCTGGAATATGATAATCAGTTTTGTTTCTAAATATAAATAAATAACATGCTGAATTAAAAGATTAAAGTGAAATATTTTTTCCCTGAAAGGGTTGGCCAGAAACATGGGTGTGCATTATATACACAGCAAAATATGGTATATGAAAAATATCCCCACCAGCTTATTTTGCATAGTAGTCCCAAAGAGGAGCAACCTCAGCCCTGCTCTCCAAGTCCTTATTCAATGACACATTTTTTTCTTTCCTGACTGGTCTTGTCTGAATATGTTTCTGTTTTGTTTGCATTCAACTTAGACTGGACCTTGAATCACCTACAAGATTATCAGTATTCTTGACAGCAAAAAGCACAGTGGATCTGCTCTTTGCTTTAGACTACTTCCTATATCTGTATAGATGCAATTAATGAGGTTGGTGCGTATTTTGGTAGTGACATCTTTTCATTGACTCACAATGAATGTAGTTTCTGAAAGGGTTCAAGTGTTTCTATACCTGCCTCTGATGGACTATGTCTTTTTTTATTCCCTCCCTGTAGAAAAACATCATTCTACTCAATTTGCATAAGGCAGTTCACTTTCATTTTGCTGAATTAGGTTCATTCATTTCTGTTTGGGAAGTCTGTTGTTGAGAGGCAGCGTCTTTAGGAACGCCAACATTATAATTATCTCCACCATAATGACATTTACTATATAACAAGTGTTTTCATCCCATAAAGTTTCGTATAGGTATATAATCCATGCAATGTGCAGGTGCTCTTCCTCTGTGATAGTTTTATAGATGAGGAAACTGAGGTTCAGAATGGTTAACTCACTTGTGTGAAGTTGCACAGCCAGGACCCTGGTCTAAATCCACTAGTTTCAAGGTCCATACTCTTACCCGTCATAATATTGTTTCTCTGAAACTTTAAAATCATTCCTGCCAGTTCCTTCAGTTGGTAAAATGTACAGTAAGACTGGAGTCAAAGTCCTAAAGTAAAAAAGAAACTTATTGTTGGGTAACACACACATTTATCACTTTTGCTTAAGTAAAGAAGCACAACCAATTATTATTTATAAGAGGAAATATCACCCACCTGAATTTTAAAATATCTTGCCCAGAAGGATGTAATCAGAGGCTTCAACAAACCTATCTGGACTCCAGCATAACATTTTGGTGATTTATACTTCTCAGCCTCCTTCTAGTCAGCTTGTATGGTTACTATAAGATACTTACTTTGCCCACTGACATGGTCACATTCCCGAAATCAGTTTGCCTCTGAAAAAATGATGTATACTTTCAATGCAGTCGAGTTTCTGAAGGCGGAGTTTTAACAGGATGTCTCATTGAGGAACTAGGATAACTGTGCTAAAATCTTTATTTTTAACTGTCCACAGTATTTCTTCATCATTTATTTGTCAAGAAAAACTATCCCTTAGCTCCAATATTCATGTTTCATAGTTCAGGAACACAGGTCAGTGACAAAACTTTCATGAAATTCAACCCAAAGAAATTCTCAAATTCCAAGACCAGTTTGCTCTCTGAAAGATACTGGCCTTTCGCATCTCCTCCAGATCTTTCATAGGATCCTCATTTCTGTAGAAATCTGCATAGGCCTGCTTTCCTTGTTCAGCCACAGCAAATTTATGGAAAGCTACACTCCAGAGATTCAGAGATGGCTCCAAGAATAGGAAGCCACAGATGCTGGGCCAGAAGGTTTTCTCCAATCCCTGGAAGACATGGTAGCTATTTGTCCAATCTCTGGAAGACATGGTAGTTGTATGCTCCTCAACACCAGCATCCTTCCTGGTGGAGAAATGTCCTGGGATCTTTTGAAGGCCAAAGGTCAAGCTCTGGTCTGTCGTTATCAATATTTATCTTATTCTCCTATGGAGAGCAGGCGCTATATTTTCTTCTCAATTTCCTTTTATCTCCTTTCTTGGCTCTTTGGTTCCATGTGATTAATTCAGTATTGAGGTTTCAACCTTCCTTGTGAGTTTTTCACTTGGGAATGTAGAAATCACAAGCCAGGGCACATCATCACCAAGGGCAGATGGATTCTCCCCCGTACTTCGACTCTACAGTCTCCCGACCCACCCTCTCAAGGGTTTGTTTTACTCTTGGAATGCAATCCTTATGGAAAAAAAAATTTTTGTTTTGTTAACCCAAAGGATGTCTACATTTTTGTCCTTGTAAATATAAAAACCTTCAAAGATTTTTGGTGTGTCCTTGTAAACATCAGCTCTTTGTATTTCAGCTTTCCTGACCTCATTTTTAACTCAAAAACTTCCATTTGTCTCGCTCCCTTGTACATGCACTTTAAAAATCTAAAAGGTTAATATGCAGTTCCTTGTTCAATGATGTTTAAGAACAACAAGACCTAGTCTTTTTGAGTATTTATTGATCAGACATTGTAAGTAATTTGCGAAATTTACTAAATCTATACTTCCCCAAAAGGGTGAGCCTCTATCCTATTTGACAGATGTAGAAGATGCCAGTTTAGCCCTGGCTGGTGTGGCTCGGTTGGTTGGGCATCGTGCCACCAAGTGAAAGGTCACCAGTTCCATTCCTGGTCAGGGCATGTGCCTGGGTTACAGTTCCAGTCAATCATAGGGGTGTGTACGAGAGGCAACCCATTGATGTCTCACTCCGGCATCGATGTTTCTCTCCTTTTCTTTCTTTCTCCCTTCCCCTCTCTTTAAAAATAAATACATTTAAAAATATCTAAAAAATGACAGTTTAATTTACTTAGGTTACACACCCATAAAAGAACAACTGATCCATTTTACTCCAAAACCATGCTCTTAACTAACATTCTTGCCCAAATCTCAGCTTTTGTCAAGTCCTGTTATATGCCTTTTCTTGCCACTTTGCCAGACATCTTATACTGCAGAATAATGCTTCCTTTTCCTCTTGGCTTTTAAAAACCTCTCTAAAGACTTTAGAATCATATGCCCTTTATTTAACTGGGTCATAATGGTTCTCTGAGGTCCAATTCATATTATTTTTATCAAATTGGTATTTAATAAATATTCTTCAAGGAAAATTCTTGTACAATGTGAAACTTATATCCACCTTAAATGTTTCCCGATTCAATGGACCAGATTCTTACCTTTTGGCAGATGTTGAGTATGTATCACAAAGAAATGGGCTATAGGGCTGAGGAGATGCGTGTGCAAACACTTTAAGAGCTGGTAGGATTGGAATGTGGCTTCCAATCAGCGACAGGCAAGACCATGGAGGAGCCAGACTCCTCAACAACACTTTGTATGTAGCAGGGATCACAGCTTTCTACCAAAACCCATTAGTCTCTTTCCCTGTTAATCAGATTTTTTGGGGGGGAAGTATATGATTAGAATGCATTTCTTCAAGGTCCCTTGCAGCACTTTTTGACCATGTGACTCAGTTTTCTCCAAGGGAATGTAAACAGAAATGAAGCGGCCTCTGGGCCAAGGCTTTTTAAAAGGCAAGTGACTCTCTTGAATGGTTGCTTTTTCCTTCTACTGTCCGAGTTCAAAAATAAGAAGGGGCTGATGAAGGACAGAGCTTGTATGAAAAAGGAGCCCAGTTCTGGTGTCTAGGGGATTAAGAGGTACCAGCAGTCCAGGAACACTTGCTTGGCCTTGTAAATGAGCAAGAAATAGCTTGTTCTGTTGAACCACTGATCTGTGGAGAGGGCTGTGTGTGTGTGTCTGTGGTGGTAGCACAGCCTACCCTGTAATACGCTCTTTCAGACATTGAACAAAATATGCCTACCACCTTCTATGGTTTTACAGTTGGGATGGTTGGGGAAAAATGTGTCTTTGGGAGCCGAGCCTATGTATATTGAGTGCACAAGTGAGGGAGGGTCCAATTCCCCCTGAATTGCAAAGTTTCCCGGAGTAGAGGGCTTGAAGGATGAAGATGACATTTTCAAAGATGTTACGGAGCCACCGCCTCAGCAATGAGAACAGCATGAACAAATGGCGGGAGTCAGGAATGGATAGTGGCCTGTTCACGGGGAGTTGGGTGTGGCTGAGGCGCTTGAAACACGAGAAATGAGGGTTCCCCCTGGAAGGGGGTTAGGATGGAGAGTTCGACTGGGTGAGATGTTGAAGCACTTTCAATTCCATTGTGTGGTGGGCAGAATAATGACCCCCCCCCAAAAAAAAAGATGTCCATGGAACCAATAAACTTATTAAAATACATGGCAAAGGGGAATTAATGCTACAGATGGAATTAAGGTTGTTAACCTGGTGACCTCAAAATAAGATTATCCTGGGTTACCTGGGCGGGGAATCACAAAGGTCCTTAAAAGGATGAGAGGAAGTTGTGATTATGAAAAATCAGAGAAGTGGCATCAGGACTTAGCCCCATGGGGCTGCTAGCTTTGGTGACAAAGGAAGGGGCCATGAGCCAAGGTATTCGGGGGAACAATAGAAACTGGACAGTACAAGGAAATGGTTCTGCCCAGAGCCTCCGGAAAGTACTGCAGCCCCACAAACACCTTGACCTAAGCCCAGCGTGATCTGCATCACACCTTTGATCTCCAGACAGTATATATGTGTTGTTTCAAGTCACTACGCATGTGGTAATTTGTCATAGCAGCAAGCGACAATTAGCAATCTATGTACGTGGAGACGGATGCTAGAGAAACATGAGCGTTTGGGATGAGAACCGGCTCTACAGGTTAGCTTAGAAGCAACGTGCCAAACGGGTGACCTGGGCAAGGCCAGAAAGAGGAAGTCGGGGGTCTGTTGCAATAAATAGATCAGGCCTCCGATTCAAGTGTTAGAAGAGCACAGGGAAAGGAAGCGAGGGGGAGGAATACGCTAGACCCTGAGAATAAGCTCATTTGGAGGTTCCGTGCCTTAGAGAAAGGGGAGAGGAAACTTCACTGTATTCTGAGGTCTTATGTAGCTACAAGGGCATAATTCCAGCTCGGGGGTACTTTTCATGATGTTGTTACTCATATTGATGGTAAAGGAAGAGTTCTGGCTCCGTTTGTGCTTTTCAAGCATTTGTAAACCTGTCTGGTGCTTTCCCCTCCCAGGGTCCGCACGGAGCCCAGGCCTGTGTAAAAGCGACACCTTGTGTTGCTTTGATGCATTGCATTTCGGGGCTTGCCCATCACAGTTCTGTGCTTCTGGAAACTCTTGCTTCTGCTTCCTCTACTGAGTAGAAAAGAAATACTACGCTGCAACCCCAATGTAAGGGATATGACCTATGTTACTAAAAAAAGTTAGGCTATTCTCTACTTTATTTATGCATTGTGTGGTAGTAATAAGTAAATCTTTCTGAGGGCAGAATTTATATAATCCATTACAGTATCTTGTAATGGATATAAATCTGAGAGAAGAAAGATTGATATTTCACATCAGATTTAGTAACTGTTGGGAAAAGGCCTTAAAATAGAAAACCCACTGATTTGAAATGGCTGGAAGCCAGGCTGTTTTCTGGAAGCTATTTTCTGGAAATGTTTCTATTCCTCACTAATGAGGTACCGTGGTTCCAGGTGTGAGTACATTTTCCTGTCTCTTGCTATAAATTCCTGTCGCTGTGAAGTCAGAGCCTTAATGACAATTACATCAAAACATGCCAGCTCATTTTGGTTAGGTCGCAGAGAAGATGCTCACAGTGTGAGTAAATCAAAAACCACACAAAAACCTGAAGAAATAGGTGCATGATCAATACAATTAATAACGAGGGTGTTGATAGTACTTCCTCATAGTTAAAAGGCTGCAGTCAGAAATGTGAGGGAGGGAAAACCCTTTCCAGCGTGTTAGTGAAGATTAAGGCAGTATGATAAAATCTAGAATAATGGGGAACAGAAAAGAATATATGGTTGAAAATAAAAAAGAAAACTAAATGAAAGGAACAGCATGGGCATATGATCACCCCAGATGACGAGAAAACCCAAAGCTTACAGCCAAAAGAGAAAGGTAGGTCTGAAATCCCGAATAATAAAACTGGGGGACCGCTGGGAAGAAACACACTGGAGAAGAAAGGAGAGCTGCTTGGATCAAAGACAGATGATACAGAATCTTAAACAAAGAGGAAAGAATGGTTGTCAAAGAGAAAGGAAACCGCGGAAGCTAGAAACCTAGTGCAGGAGAACATCATTACCGATCCCGACCTCAGGATGAGAATGGGAAGGAAGGACAGTTTCATTTGTATAGTCAGCCCGGTGCAGTGTGGCGTGCACAAACCCATCATGTCCTCACATCTGTAGCTCCAACAAGATGTCGTGAAATGCCAGTGCTTGAGGCTGTAAAAGCGACATGGGTTATCCAACCAGACACCTGGATTTGAAGCCCCCTTTTGCTCGCTGTGTGATCTCTGCAAGCTCTTTAGCTCTTCATCTTGTGTCCTCATCTGGGAAGTGGGACAGTTGCTCCCTCCTCATGAAGCCGTTTCGAAGGGAGGTGCAGTCAGGAAATCTCCTTGGGTCCCACCTACCCTAAGGCTACAATGAACAATTTGGTGGAAGAATGTCAGGTATACTTTCAATTCTTTCTGCCTAAGTAAACCATAACGATGAGAGGGGCCGACAAAAGAAACAATTCTAAAATTACTTCTATGTCTCTTACATGGAGCAGGGGAAGACAATTACCACCCCTCCCCCATCTTGTTGACAGAGCTAATTATGGGCAATGCACAACACAGGAGGGAGTTTGGGGCGGGCCATTTGGCAAAAGGTAAAAGTTTCGATCTTTTAAAAATTTAATTTAAATGGAATTGAATTCTAGTTCTCAGTTTATGGAACTTGTGGTAGGAAGAACATTATAGAGTTTGCCTTTGTTTCTAAGCTAGCCCGCAAGATCAGGGATAATTGACCTGGGATAAAATATGGTGTGTGAGCCACCGGCCACCTTGCCCAGTGTGGTGCTGGTTCAAACTAAAAAGTCCTGCAGTCACGCCCAGCCACACGTTCTGAAACAAATCTCTAGGCCTAACTGTCTAATGCTGTGTTTTAACGAGAGAGTACGGTTCATCGGTGATGGAGAGGTATTTTGAAAAAGAGAGAGGCAGGCTTAGTGGCTCAGTCTTGGGCCCTTTCTGAAATCTCTCCTGGTGATGCTGTTAACCCTCTATTGCCTGTAACCTGGCTGAGAACAACACACTGGACTCGGGTTCTTGTCTCATTTCCTCAGCCTGTGCAGTTACATTCATTGGTATGGGGGTGACTACTTGGGCATGGTCCAAATGCCTGATACGGCCTGTTGTGCTATCTCTCCTATTGGAAACAATGTTACAGCTACAGGGTAGGAGGCAAGTAGTGTGGGTCCATCGAACAGGTACTGGGTAAGGCCAAGTGGTGCGTGGAGTGAGGTAGGGCATGTTATATAAAGGCAGCTGAAAGTAAGAAAATTAGGGTATGGGATCCATAAAAACATTGCAGCCGACATTCAGAAAACTGAGGAGATGAAAGAAAATAGAATAGAGTTTACTTAACTCATTTTCATTTTATGAGCTGTGTTCAGATCAGTTCAAATAAGTAGGATAAATGGAAGACACTGAACATCTACTGCCTGTCGTTGCCACCTGGAAAAATCGTATCTCTGAAGCTTCTTACTTAGCTCCTAACCATTCTAGCATCTTTAGTCCCCATACTCAGCCCTCAGAGAGGTGATCATTTCTCCCTTTATCCTGCCATTGTGCCCTGTGCTGTGCTTTATTATTCCACAATTGTGCCTTTAGACATCTGCTTTGTGCCCTGGAAAATGGTGACCCCTTTGAAGACAGTTATTAAGTCTCGTATATCTTTATACCCCTGGAATTTAGCTCAGGTCCTGGCACATCCGAGGAGATCAGTGCATATTTGCTTAATGACTGAAGTTATGGTAAAAAAACAATGAATGAGTGTTCCCTATCTTTTGGGAGGCTGTTTTAGTGAGAAGGTGAAGGCAAGCGCACGAATCACGATGTTGTGAGGTAGACTAAGGTCAGAGTCATCAGAGATTCCATTTAATTAAGGGGATTTCAAAAGGCTTCACAGAAAAGATGGTGCTCCAGATAGGACTTAAGGAATTAATAGGTTTTCAACAAATAGAGTGTGTTTGGAGGAGAGTAGCTATTTGAGATTAATGAAGCCACATGAACAAAGGTAGAGGGAAAAACTCGGAATATTGAGTGAACACAATGAAGGCCTTTCTGAATAGAGTTCATTGTAAACAGGGCAATTAGATTTTATCTCACATGCCGTATATGACAAGTGGTCGAGGCTGTCTGTACGGAAAATAATTCTTGGATGGAGACTGAGTTCAGTGTGCAAAAAATGTCATAATCAATAAGAAAAAAAAAGCTTTCCTGGATGCAGGAGAATCTTTGAATTAAGGTGCTTAACCCTTACCATCTGCCCTTACCTAGGAGAATAGTAACATTCTCTCCACCATTTATTTTGGCAGATACTGAGTGTCATCTATGGGCCACAGTCTCTACTAAATACTGAACACAGAGAGGTTCAGCTGGGAAAGACAGTTATGGCTAAAAAACGTTAAAAAAAACAAGCATCAGTAGACAATTTTTTTTTGCAAGTAATTGTATAATTACAATTGTGATTATCACAATGAAGGTCAATCCCAGGGTGCTGGAAATTTGCGAGGGCACCTGTCCTGGTAGGAGACTCTGACAAGGCGTCCCTGGTCAAATGGCCTGAAGACTCTCTTGCTTTTGGGGACACGTGAAAGCCAATGCCCCTCTGTGTGTATTGAGTGATTCAGAGTTGGAGGAGGCCCCTAAAGCTTCTTTGTCAAAGTTTTAGACGCAGGCTTCGATCTTCACTTTCCTCTTCATTTAACCGAACACCCTCATAATTAGTGGAAACATCTTTCATAAGCAGAAAACAAGGGAAGTCCATTTGTGTTGAGTACTAGTTTGCATGGTGTGGGGCTTCGACCAGCAGATTCGTTTCACCTGAAAATTGTTGTTGTTGTTTTTTAAATATATTTTATTAATTATTCCATTACAGTTGTTCTATTTCCCCCCTTCATTCCCCTCCGCCCTGCACACACCTCCCCCACCATTCCCCCCTTTTGTTTATGACCACATGTCTCAAGTTCTTTAGATTCTATATCTCCCATGCTATTCTTGCCCTCCCCCCTGTCTATTTTCTACCTACCGTCTATGTTACTTATTTTCTGTACCTTCTCCCCCCTTCTCCTTCTTCCACTCCCCTGTTGCTAACCCTCCATGTGATCTCCATTTCTATGGTTCTGCTCCTGGTCTAGCTGTCCTCTTAGTTTGCTTTTGTTTTAGGTGTGGTTGTTAATAACTGTGAGTCTGCTGTCCTTTCACTGTTCATCTTTTTTATCTTCTTTTTCTTAGGTAAGTCCCTTTAACATTTCATATAATAAGGGCTTATTGATGATGAACTCCTTGAATTTGATCTTATCTGAGAAGCACTTTATCTGCCCTTCCATTCTAAATGAAAACTTTGCTGGATAGAGCAATCTTGGTTGTAGGTCTTTGGATTTCATGACTTGGAATACTTCTTTGCAGCCCCTTCTTGCCTGTAAGGTCTCTTTTGAGAAATCTGCTGACAGTCTGATGGGAACTCCTTTGTAGGTGACTGTCCCCTTAGCTCTTGCTGCTTCTAGGATTCTCTCCTTCATTTTAATCTTGGCTAATGTAATGATGATGTACCTTGGTGTGTTCCTTCTTGGGTCCAACTTTTTTGGTACTCTCTGAGCTTCCTGGATTTCCTGAAAGTCTATTTCCTTTGGCAGATTGGGGAGGTTCTCCTTTATTATTTGTTCAAATAAGTTTTCCACTGGTGGCTGTTCCTCTTCCCCTTCTGGTACCCCTATAATTCGGATATTGGAATGTTTAAAGATGTTCTGAAGGTTCCTAAGCCTCTCCTCATTTTTTTTGAATTCTTGTTTCTTCATCCTTTTCTGTTTGGTCATTTTTTTCCTCCTTCTGGTCCACTCCTTTGATTTGAGTCCCAGTTTCCTTTCCATTGTTATTGGTTTCCTGTGCATTTCCCTTCATTTCAATTAGTTTAGCCTTCATATGTTCCTCTAATTGGTGACTAAAATCAACCAGTTCTGTGAGTATTCTGATCACCAGTGTTTTGAACTGTGCATCTGAAAGTTTGGCTATTTCTTGATCGCTTAGATTTATGGGCTCTGGGGCTCTGAGTTGTTCTTGAGCCATGTTTTGATCTGTTCATGCCTGTTAGAGGAGCAGAGCCTTAAATGTTCACCAGGGCGGGGCTACCCAGGTTGCTGGTTTGCGATGCTGTATGTGGGGGCGGGGTCAGAGAGGGACAATGGTGGTTTCCTCTGCTGCTTCCTGCTGCTGGTTTGAAGTGACAGTTCTCACTCCCTGCATCACACCTACTACAGCAGGAAATTGGAGGTGGAGTCTACCAAGGAGTGGTTGAGCAAGCAGACCCTGGTGACTCTGAAGCACCCGAGGTTTCAGATTCCCTGCCCTGATCTAAATTATACATTTAGGAACAGAAGGGGGGTTTCCACTAAAGAAAGAAATGCTTCTTAAATGTTTTTCTGCCAGTGACAAAGATAAACAAAAACAAACAACCTGAAGAAGTGTGTTCCTTATTGAAAACTGAAAAGGCACAGAGGGTTTGGTGGCAGATATTCTAAGAGACCTAGCAACTGGTTGGCAAAGAAGCTGATGTCTGATGTTCCTTATATTCCTTGTAGTGCCCTAAGAAAGACTGTTGATCTTAAGGAAATATTAACTACTCATGACTGCTATCTGTAAGATAAAAATGTTTTTTCTTTTCCCCTCCTGAAATGAATTGGTTCACTTTTGGAAGTTTCTCAAAAAAGGTGGAGAAAAAAACACATTTTAAGAAACTCTGTCACATGGAATATGAAGAGTTTCTACACTGCCCTGAACTAAACCCCTGAAATGCTTAGTTCTAATGGGAAACTAAGACAAAAATAATACAAATATATTACAATTTACAATTACAAATAGACAAAGCCTCATGGATAATAACTAAAGATGTCTTTCACCTTAACAATCTGTTCTGCTTTAGGAAGGTCAAGCAAGATAGAAATATTTGTTTGTTTGATTACCGTACTTCAGTCCTGCCAAAGCTACGTTTATGAGTATCAAACTCTGCTTTCCAAAATAGCTGCGAGACTTGCAATTATTAAATACATTATGTCAAATTTACTCTTGGCTTACCAATGATACCTAAACCCTTGCTACTCAAAGCAGCATCAGCACCCCACCCCCAATCTTGTAGGAAATGCACAGTCTGACTCCACCCCCAACCTACTAAATTAGGATCTGCAGATGAGTATGGGCTCCAGGTGATTTGTAAGCCCATCCAAGTTTGAGAAGCACTGAAATACTCGCATTCTCCAGGAGTAAAACACTGACTGGAAATTTCTGGCATGGCCATACGTAATTCCTATACGTGGCAGAGTTCTGGTATCAGCCCAAGCTGTTACTGCATGTTAACCTTAGAAAGGTTAATTAAGGTTGAGAAAAAGAATAGTTCCAAACACTGGCAATAGAAGACATTCTGAAGTTCAGCATAAAATGATTTAAGGATTTAGAAAACTCAAGGCAGTATAAATGGAGGTATTTAAAAATTATTTATTGAAGGAGAGTAAGTGATAACTATTTGATCTATAATGGTGTAATAGCTCTGGTTTAAGAACTACCTACTATAACATTTCCCATTAAAATCCATTAGAAAAGAAGTCTAAACAAATCCTTTTGCTAAAAAGAAGAGCCTTGGAGGAAGATAAAAGATAATTAATTATGCCTGAAATTTGCTCTGTGAGCTGAGAGCAATATACCATGGAAAAATCAAAGGATTGTTGCAGACTATTAACAGTAAAGATGTCTACTGTACTAGACAAAAATCTTAATTTTCACCATTTATGAGTAGGCTAATTCCCCAAACAGATAGTTGGGTGACATTTATGGTAACTGAGGAAAATTTCCCCCTTTTTTAAAGCATTGGAATTTGCATTTTTTAATGTCACATACATGGTAAAACATTGTCATGGAGGGAGTGTTATTCAGAAGTCGACTTAGCCTACAATAATATCAACACTTCCATTTCAAACTCATTGATTTTTTTTTTTTTACCTTAATGAGAACTGGAATTAGTAGAGTACAAAAAGCCCTGTATTGGTTGAAAATCTTCTCCCAGCTCAATTTAATTTAATTTGAAAATAGCTGTTTCGCTGTCTCTCAAACTAAATTTAAGAAATCAAACAGAGCATTAACATGTTAATTAATAAGAGGTTCAGTGGGAAGGTAGGACGTGATGAGTTGCATGACTATTTCTTCACATTTTCTCTAGGAAACTCATTAAAGGGCTCTTCAGAAGGGCTTTTCTAGAAGGACAACAAACACATGGCAATCTCAAGGGGTAAGGCCTGTCCGTGTCTGGCTTCTCTCCACAGTGTAGAGACTTAGAGGTATATTCAAAAGGGGACACTCACCTCAGTGGCATTTAGTAAGTGACACACAGCATTTCCCAGGCCAAGAACATGCACCCGTTTGGGAGAGAAAAGGTCAAACTCAACGCGGTCAGTGCAAAGAGTTTCATCTATATGCATTTGGTCTACAGGTCTTTGGTTTGGCCAAGCAAGAGATGTTCCAGGTTCTCCTTCTAAAAATTAGACATGAGATTGGGGGTTCTTTAAGTAACCTCCACTTTATAGCTCTTTACATTTTGCAAAAAAGTTTCTATAAATATTAACTCATTTGATCTCAGCTGCTCTGGGAACTGTATAGGGTGGACTGATGCTCAGAGGAAGCAAAGGGCAATCGCGATGGTCCAAACTTTAGCTGTTCCGTTGCATGTGTTTATAAACTTCAGATTCTTTCTCTTTATCTCACTTTATTTCTCTCCATACCCAGACAGATAGTTTTCAAAAAAAAAAGTAGCTTAGATACCTATATAAGTATATGAAATCCAGATAAAATATGCTTTAGTTCTCAGGATAAGGAAGTTAAAGAATGCCAGTTATGAAATTAGCACTTAACATACCAAAGTCTTACATTCTTGCTAGAGAGAAGATTGCAGGACTGGATCTCACTTTTGTATCAGGCAATGGAAGAAAAGAAACAGATGGCATATTAGCAGTTGTTCTAAAAAACTGTGGTCCTCAACCTATAGTATCGGTATCACTTGGTAAATCCTTAGACATTCTGATTCTTGGGCCCCGCCTCAGGCTTCGTTAGTCAGAACCTGTGAGTGTGGAGACTAATCATCTCTAGCTGACCCAGGTCTCCATCTTGGGTTAATCGGATGCCCACTCACATTGGAGAATCACAGCAGGATAGAAGCAGTCATATGGTAAAAGTGGTTGAGTGGTTATGCAGGGGAAGATTATCTTCATGAGACATACCTTCCTTATTTTGTTCACTTTGCATCCCTACCACATGGAACAGAACCAGCTGTATAGCACACACTCCATAAATTCTTGTTGAAACAGTAAACTAGTCCCTAAGATACCTTCTAAAAGTTCTAGTAAAGTAGGCACTGTTTAAAGTAGCAAACAAACTCTCAATAAATAGATGTATATATTCCTTGGAATTTTTATAATAAGTAGAAATTATAGGCAGGCTTGAAAAAATTAATGGCTTGAGTAGCCAGTCCTTTGAAAGCTAGAAGAGCTAGTCTCAAACTTGATTATTCAAACCTGGCCTGGTCATCAGCATTATCTGGGTTGGCCCCAGTAATTCTGATACATGCAGTTGGTCTAAAGTGAGACCCAGGAATGTGAATTTTAAAGTGTTCTGTAAATGGTGATTAATATGTACATATACATACAGACTTACATATGTATGTAAACACATAACTTGTTCTGAACTCAAATCTGTGCCTGTATATAAATGCATATAAATGCATGTAGATAAAACTATATGCATTTTATGATATAATGTATAAAAATTTAAAATATATAAACTATATAAAATATAATAAGTAGGATAATTTTTACTTTCACCCAAGTTTTAGTTTTACTTACTCAATGTGTCTTAGGCAACCTTTTAGCCAACATGTAAAGGGCTAACTCATTCTTATTAACTCTTTCCTTTATAAACATTCAGAGCTACAAATAACAGTATGATAAACATCTTTGCATATTTTTTTTTGCTGGAGAGACCCTATAAATAGAATTTCGCAGGAAGGAATGGAATGTCAAAATTTAATTTAAATATGAAACTAATTGAATTTAAATTATTTTAAATGAAGATGTATTAGTGGGAGCTCCTTGGAGAATGAATGACCTGAGAATGGTAATAGCTGGGCAGTAGACCGAGGTGGGTCAAGGAGAGGAAGGTGAGTCTTCCGATGTTGACATGATCTGATTTCATGGTACCTCCCTCATGTCCATACCATGGGCAGTTCCATCCCAGAAGCCACCTTCATGGCCGTGGTTAACATCCAGATCCTACGGTCAGCAATAACAGGGCACACTTACCTTTATTTTGAGTTAATTAAACATTTATGCAATATGTTTCAGTGTTATAGTCTCAAGTTTACTCCTCTGTTTTCTGTTTGTGTACAACTCATGAAACAGCCAAAATAACAAATGAGAGAAATAGAAAAGGAATCTGGATGTCCCTGGCAAGCAGGAAATTAGGATACTCTAGCTATTTTACCTTATAGTTTCATAATTTGATTAAAAACATTTTTTCTTAATTTTAATACTATCAAATTACAAATTAGACAACTTAAGTTTCCAGTATTTTATGATGTTGTTGATATTTAATACATAAACACTGATTTTATTTTCATAATTGTGTGTTTTCAATAATTTAAACTCACTATAATAATTCACCATTTTAAAATACAGAATCTTCTACATTTTGGTGTAGGGTAGTCTAGACAGTCAATTTGGAATTATTAATTTTTAATGTCTTTTGGGATCATTATTCTTTTAAAAAAATCAATAATTGATATGTTCCCTAGTCTTCCTTTTATATTAACCACATTCTTACAATATGTTCTCAGTCTAATAATTTTTAGTATTAATTAGAGGGACACGTACAGCGTTATAGGAACTGGCAGAGTTTAATCATGAATATTTATGCCACAAGATTACAAATACCGATAGCACCTGTAAAGAAATGTGGCTTTCCTCTAGGTTTTGAGGTTGAACTGGACATAAATATCTACTAGATAGAAATGCAGTAAATTGATGTCATATATCTTCTGCATGGTGCCATTATTTATGATATTAAATAAATTTAATTTTCAAGCACATATGGAACACTTATTCTGTGTGGTGCTCTTTCCTATGGTTGATAGAGATTAATCAATGTAATCCTCCTAACAATGCCATAAAAGAGATGCTATTATTAATCTAGTTGCATCGATCAGAAAACAAAGAAACAGAGATGATAAATGACTTGCTTAGGGTTGCACAGAGCGTCAGAAGAACAGGAACTTAAAGCAGGCAGTCGGTCCTTAGAGTGTGTGCACTTAGCCGCTCCCTACATATTTTCAAATAAAACCTCTTCTGAACAACTCCTGTGTCTCAAAAATTGGGCTTAAAATAACATAGCAGTTGAGTAATCTTGATGTCTTAGAAGTATGTTAAAAACATGGAATGTCTAAATGGCTAAAGGGATAGAAAATAGAGATGAGGGGAGACCGCAATAAAATTGGGATACTATTGCTTGGGAACAAATAAAATCATCTCTATAAAAAGGCAGAGCACAGGATAAATAAGGCCAGATGAACAGCTGTTGACCCACAACCACACTGCAATTCTATCTGAGGAAGGAACATTCGTGAAGATGAGTTGGTGGGAATCAGCAAAGTTAAAAACAAAAGTAAAGTTCCTTTTAGTTCCAAGCTTTATGAATATAACAAACTAGATGAGTATCATCAACTGGATCGGCTTTTGATGTGCAAAGCATTCTTTTCTCAGCTTCCTTGTGGGGGAACCCATGAAATCAATTGCAAATATGTAACACCAATTTAGAACATCCACAAAACACTTTTTTCTGACAAATTTAATTTCTCAAGTTCATGTTAACAGGAAAACCAGGAAGAACTGCTTTCTTTTTGTCATTATTTACTGTCCATATATCAGGAACTTCCGACCACTTTACTAAGAAAGACTTAGTAATTCTCTAAAAGTATAAAGTTAGGGTGCTTAGCGAAAGTGCCGACTGTTAGAAGCATTGTTAACTCTGTTCTGCCTAACAACTTGGAACTTAAAGAGTGAAGCCAACATAGGTTTTTTTTTTTTTTTTTAAAGATTTTATTTACTTGTTTTACAGAGAGGGGAAGGGAGGGAGAAAGAGGAGAGAAACATCAATGTGTGGTTGCCTCTCACACGCCCCCTGCTGGAGATCTGGCCCACAACCCAGTCATGTGCCCTGACTGGGGATCAAACCAGGGACCCTTTGGTTCGCAGCTTACACAGTTTTGATGGTACTTATCAACACTGCAAAGTTTTAAATGAAATATTTCCACACCAGATGACAAGAGATGAGCATCGCTATGAGATGGGCAGCTCTTTAGTGTTGAGCCAAACCTGCAGTTATGGTAAAACGTTCACTTGAAGTGAATGATGGGACTAAGGACAGGTTTAAAATCTGCTTCCCTCACCAACGGTAAGCGGCTAAAATGGAGTTAGTTGATGGTATCTTATCCAGAGGGAAATGTCAGAAATGAGGCTTAAAAGTAAGGCAAGTGGACATGCGGGCAAATACAAGCTTGTTGAAACCCTGTCTCCTGTGAGTTCTAGCAGTAATGAATATTCCAGACCCTAAAGGAGTGGGGTCTGGATTTCACTGTTTTACACACAAACAAATGAACATGGATTGAGGAAAGCTCCCAGATACTAGAAAATAACATCTTTCGTATTTTTTTTAAGGTTTTTTTTTTAGATTTTTATTTATTTATTTTTAGAGAGAAAGGGACAGAGAGGAGGAGAGAAACATCAATGTATGGTTGCCTCTTGTGAGTTCCCTGCTTGGAACTGGCCTGCAACCCAGGCATGTGCCCTGACTGGGAATCGAACCGCAATTGCGTGGTTTGCAGGCCCGCACTCAATCCACTGAGCTACACCAGCCAGGGCATATCTTTCGTATTTTGAGTGTTGTAGATGATCGGCGGGTAAATACACACTCTCGGAGTCCGGAACCGAATTGATAAAAATTTTAATGGCCAAAGATTTTCCTGCGCAGGGGCGAACTTCCCCAATTGTGACCGGAGTCACGTAGCTACTCAGAGCTGCAAAATGGAAGTCGCGCCTGGCTTACAGACTACTGGGTATTTATATTTTCTAGCAAGCAAGCAAAGGCATACAGAAGCAGAGGTGGTGGTTAGCTATTGGCTTATTTAAAAACGGCGAGGGTCCCTGATTGGTGGGTGCTGCTGCTGGCGGGCACTTTCTGGCGGGCCTGGGTTAGTTACCTTATTTGGCTAGAATTTTAAACCCAATTGTTCCCTGATGTTTGTTCATTACCCTGTTCCAGGAACTGCAGATTTAGGGTTGGGTAATGCTCTAGCTGTAATTTTCCTAGCTGGGTATAACATTGAGCAAGCTGCAGAACTGGATGCCGTTGGCCACTGTCTCCTTGATACTCCTTCTTCATGTGTCTTCCAAGGTTCCAGAAGCTCAGGCATTTCTCTGTTCATCTGTCATGTTGGTCACTTCCAAAGATGGACGTTCCCAGCACTTGGCTGTCTCGCCTCTTCCTTTATACGCCACATTTATTTCCTTACAATCACTTAATTAACTTGTCTTACTTATTAGAAGACATGAATCCTTTGATCGGTAACATTTTGGAAAATTGAAGAAATATGCTTCCGGACAAGTATTTATTATCTAATCGGGGGTGTCCAACCTGCGGCCTGTGGGTCACATGCAGCCCGGGATGGCTGTGATTGTGGCCCAACACGAAACTGTAAATTTACTTAAAACATGATGAGATTATATTTTTATGATTAGACGTCACAGTGGCTGCAAGACACTGTGTGGCCCAAGACAACTCTACTTCCTGTGTGGCGCAGAGATGCCGAAAGGTTGAACACCACTGCCAATTATCACATGTCAGAGTCTGTGCAAGGCACATAACATAGGTTATTTTATTTAACATCGGTGCAACCCCTTGTTAGGTAGGGAATGCCTGTCCCACTGCACAGATGACCGGCGTGCCCAGGTGATGCGGACACTGGCCCGCAGTGTCCACGTCATTATGGATGAAATGAGACATTCACACAGACTACTGAGTGCTGTGGAGAAAAAGGGACAGCATGGCTTTTTTCTCAGGGGAGCAAAAGCCTTGGCCTTTGCCTGACCCTGCCCGGCCTTTATTGGGTTTCTCAGCACAGTACACCTCATTTACTACACACAGGTTGCTGTAGGTGGCTACCTTTTACAGAGAACAAAGAAGCCAATGCCGCTAATCACATCACAGAAGAGGGATATTTGCAAATGAAAAGGGCAAAAGTGGTTGAACCTACACTCACCCTAGGAAGGTTTAGCATGGATTTCAGGAAGTTACTTTGTAGTAAATGTTTGTCATTGGGGGGCTGGGCCCACACCACGCAGAATGGTCTCCTACACCCAAGGTCACGTACACGGGCATATTAATAACAGCTGATATTTGAGTGCTCGCTCTGTGCCCCACGCTGCTGTAGCTCTTCCATTTACTAACCCAATAATCTCGCGAGGGAGATGATATTACTATTCGCATTTTAAAGGTGAAAACAGGTTTAGAAAGTAACTTACCTAAGATGGCAAACTGATAGGCAGAATATCTACGATTTACTTTTTTAAACTCCAAAGTTGCTGCCTATAACATTGTGTGAGCATATGGAGTCTTCTGAGAAGGTAAAGAAGAGACGACGTGTAGACAAGGCTATAAAAAGACCCAGGTAAGGCCCAGGTGAGCTAAGGAAGCAGTGGAAACTGGGTCATCAAGGGTCAGCATGATGATTAGAAACTTGGCCTAGGAGTTAGAGGTAGAGCAAGGGTAAAAGCAGAAGAAAGAGAAAAGAAAAAAAGAAAGAGCAGAAGAGATTGAGAAAGACTATAGAGATGCACTTTGTCTATTTACAGTATTGCCTGAAAAATCTGCTGGCAGATCCCACCACTTGCTATCTATGCAATGAGAGCATTTATAACTACGGTAGGTCTTCCATTACAATAAGAAACACTTCTCTGGATTTGCTAGTTTTCCTTCCTGGTAAATAACTATTCATTTTTTTTTTAAAGAACAGTCAACTTGCCTCACAGGTTCAGTACTCCACACAGATCTTAAATCTAGAACTACCACAGGTTGCAACTCATAAAATTAAAATAAAAACATAAGATTAGTCTCTCACTATGATTTATACTACTATCTTTCTTAAGATATGTTTTTACAGTTTCATAGTGTTAAGTGATGAATTTAGGTATCTTATAAAACTGACTCTAATAATTGTACACTTAGATTATCTCTTACATCTAAGAAATGTCACGATCTAATTATATAGGCTGACCGAATAGAGTCACCACACAAGGTTCATGAAACCTTTGTCCAGAAGGATGGAGTAAGTCTAAAGGACCTTATGTAAATCTATAATTTTCCAGAGTTTGAATAACAGAATGTCAAAGTTATTCAGCTTTATCTGGATTGGATCAGCAATCTGGATGAAATATTTTATATTAAACTTTTCCCACACCACCCGGAATTCTCACAATGAAATACTTCCTCAGTTTGTTGGCGTTACTGGGAAGGGTACCTCTGCCATACACAGAATGAATCTGGGAGACCAATCTGAAAGCATTTTGCCCTTGAGCTATCCATGCATGTGTACCTATTTATAAAGGAGAGAAGGGGTTAAAGGTATTCTTGGGTTGTTTATACTGACCAGATCTATCTAATATTATGGCAATGATGCATAATCTTAATAATTTCCAGAGTAATAGGCCTCTAATTTGATTGTTTAAATGTTAGGCTTTCCTGGTAAATTTTCTTAAAGCAAGGGAATGAGCTTCTGTATTTTGCACACACACACATGCGTGTGCACATATTCGAGTATCCAGATGAACGCACCCAGGATGCCAGTTGAAATACAAAAAATATGCCAAAGCAAGAGCTTCTTTTGAGTATTAGCAGCTATGATTATCAAATATAGCATACACAGCTTGATCCTTAAGCAGTGACTAGTTCTCCGTGTTCATGTCAGATGGTTTTCAGCTGTCAAAACATTCTCTGAAAAGAGGGAAAGAAATTTCTCTAATGACTTTAATGACCATATATGTGTGTGTGTGTATATATATATATATATATAGTGTGTGACCAGAAAAAATTCCAGCCATTTTTAATATAATGATATAACGAGAATGGTTCGTGTGACATCAACATAACCTGGCCGCCAAGGAGAGTGGACTGGAGTGTGCATGTGTGAACAATGAAGACTTCACTGTGCTAGTCACTGTGCTGGGGTGATAGATGCCAGTGAATGAGCCTGTGTACTGCGCAGTCATATGCAAAATGACCGAGTGAGTAGAGCAATGAATCTGCATCATATTTTACATTAAGCTTGAACATTCCTCCATGGAAACTATTCAGGTGATTCAGAAGGTTTTGGGGATGATGCAGTGAATGCAGCACAAATAAAAATGTGGCACAAAGGCATCAGTGATGGTCGAGAATCTGTTTAAAGTGGTCCACGTTCTGGAAGGCCTGCAACAAGCAGAACAGCTGAGAAAGTTGAACGTGTGTAGGCTGTAATCCATGAAGATCGGCAACTGACAGTGGGAGAACTGGAAGCTGATCTGGGGACTCCGAAAACCACTGTGTCGGAGGTTTTGACACGGGATCTTGGCGTGAAACGTGTGGTGGCAAAATTTGTTCCACGGCTTCTGCTGCCAGAGCAGAAGGAGCATTGTGCTGCAGTTGCTAATGGTTCAAACCACTACCAATGAACCAAATGTTCTCAAGATGGTCCTAACTTTGAAAGGGACTGAGGCATCATTGTTCTGTGTACAAAGTTTCTTGTATCTTCTTCAAGAAATGTCTCTATTTTTCATAGTACATGGCTGGATACTTTCTGGATGGATTTACTTTTCATTCACAATTTTTATTGTAGTTTCATAACCAATTACACTCCTTATATTTATGAGAACAATTGCTTTGTGTTTTCAGCACACTATAACTGAAAACCTAAGAAGGTTCGATTTTTTATTTCTCTCATAGTAGTCCTTTTTAGACATGCTTTACCAAAAAGCAGTGTCTTAAAATACTGTCTTCAGGACTGTCCAAAAAAAAAAAGACTATTAAGTGGTTATGCACTGGTGGTCTATGTATTTCTCTGTTCTTAAAAATAAATTCATATTTCCCTTCTTTGTTCACACAACTAAATACTGAGCAACTAACCCATAGTCTTAAAGTAGCTGCAGGAGATCTTTGTGGGTGAGAATCTGTAGTATGTTGTCCCCATGTACAATTCTGCTGGCAGGTCGGCCCAGGCAAACTCCATTGCTACAGCAGGACTCTGTGGTCACATCAACAATTTGTATATAACAACAGCAGATTCCCTGCCCCTGGCTGATGGTCCATTTACTCCAAGTAATAGTTGATAAAAGGCAATCGCAAGACAGCCAGAGAATTTGGACCGTCTCGCGTGGAGTTTGCTCAAGTGGATTTGGCCTGTGGCTCAGCTCCGGATAGCCAGCTGTCTTTTCACAGTCACGTCTCCTCTTCGGAGAAAGTTATTTAGAGTTGGAAAACGTCTCCACAGCTAAAGCAGTAGCACACACAAGGTGTTATCGACGCTGTGCCGATGATGGAAGCACTCAGAGAAATAACTGTTGTACGGGGATAATCACTTTGTCATTCTTAAGGAAGCCCCGTGTGAGGGAGTGAGCCGCCCCTTCTCACTGGCTATTAGACATTGCTGACAATGCCTCTTCCCTCGGATCTTTTAAAGAGGACCTCAAATTAAACCTATTACACCTTAGATCCCCATTACATGGAAATTCATCACCTTTCGGAAATGTGTCTGAGCGCTAACATGGAGACCCACTCCATTCACTATTCCTGCTAACTGGTTTAGGGTCCTGACATTGCCTCGTAAGAAGATTATAAAAATGCCTGAAGGATAATTCTGGGTATACAACCAAATGCCCCCCATGCCCATTACAATTGCCAAGAAAGAAAAAAAATCCCTTTCATCTTTTTATTAATTGTATAATTAATGCATTCTGTGTACTGATAAGAATAATGCCATGTAATTAATTTTTAAGAATTAAAAACTTGCCTTTATCCAGCCTCATGCTCTATTTCCATGTTTAGAGCTGTGACTATAAATCCTCTTATCTAATTATAACATGACTGGTTTCATTGTTGAAACAAAGCCGTTCTTTGTCATTTTTTATTTGATTATGTAATATTTATTTTATTGTATTAATTCTACTCTATCCAGAAAAAAAAAAGGCCCAAGGACTTAAAATTTTAAGTCTTCCAAAGCTTATCAGAAAAATGCCACGCTGCTTCGGATAAGGAGTGATATTTCATTTGTTTTCTGCGTCTGTTTTTGTCTTCCATGATTACCCATTCTGTTTACCGAAAGGCTCAATTAGCATTTGAATAGTGAGCCAGAGAGCAGACAGGTTGAGAATTCTTACAGAACTCATTTGGCAGCTCTTCTCCTTTCCCCCCTTTTCCTTCCTAGCCTTTCTTTGCCTCTAATCAAGCTGCAGTTATTAAAGCTAGAACAAAAGACCTGATTTTCCATTACATTGATGCATGCAGAACAGAGCGTTGATTTGCTTTTTCTTTCAGCAATGCTAATTGGACTCAAAGGAAATATTTAGTTTATAATAGCGAATGAAGAATTCATTTAATTTTAGGGAAGGGGAAAAAAATCAGCCTTGGAACTAGCTGATAGATGTCTGTTTTTCCAATTGTTTCTTTCCTTGAAGAATATTTATCTTAATCCTTCTCATAAATAACAGAGTCACTTAATTATCAATGCTAATAGCCTCAGGTTGCTGAAGTTTACCCCGGACAGGGGGACATTTCTGATCTCCACTTAGACGAGAAAAAAATTCCGTGTATTTGGGAGATTTGCTTTCGACTATGCCTGATCAAAATATAAGAAAGGATTTCATTTAAGCATGACCTTTTTTTAAGTTCTATTTGCACGTTAGTTGGCTGGCTGTCTCCCAGACTAAGTTCTCCTCACCAATCCCTCTATCAGAAAACGGGCTGGTATTGAGCATTGGGCCATTCGGTGGAGAGTGAGGGAGAGCAGAACTCCACACAAAAAATATGGGTCATTTTATGTTAAAATGTCCTGTCAGGTGCTGCTTCTCAGAATTTTAGAGCCTCCGTTTGAGAAAAGTGCTCACTTTATTTTATTTTATTTATTTATTTTGCTCATTTAATTTGTATTTATTTGGGGGAGGGGGTGGGTAAGAGTTATTTCTTTTTCCTGAAAGTTTTTTTTTTAAATTTTCAATTACAGTTTACTTCAATATTATTTTGTGTTAGTTTCAGGCATGCAGCATGGTGGTTGGAGACGCATATACTTTGTAATGTCTTCCCCCGATACTTCCGGGCCCCACCGGAAGCCACACACAGTTATTGCAATATTACTGACGGTATGCCCTACGCCGTACTTTACATCCCCCAACTGTTTTGTAACTGCAAATTTGTGCTTTTTAACCCCTTCACCTCTTTCACTCAGTTCCCTGTCACCCTTCCCCTCTGGCAACTCATTTTAAAAGTGTGAATCAACACATGAACAGAGGAGTTCTGTTACATCCACTTATATATAATGTGCTCCTTAGATTCTACGTGAAGAGTAAAAGCAACTTCCCTGCTCAGAGACGTTCATTCCCCTGTGTCAGCGTGTAACACTTCTGGGAATATGCATCATTATAAGGGTGTTTATATTTCCATTTGAGACATTCCCTCCCATCACAGGTTTGGCAGGATTCTCCTCACCAGCTATTTAACACAAGTGCAAAACTTCATCTTGGCACCTACCAGTTCTTGAAATGAAGCCTTCTACCCATGCTCATCACAGCAGAGTGTTTTTATTTCCCAGGAAGCACTGTGCTCTTGACTCTGGGCCTCTGAGTATACTTTTTTGTTATTCTGGGATTCCTCCCTTTCCCCCACATGCTTGGCTTTCTTCTATTTATTTTTTAACACTCGGCTTAAAAAATTGCTTCCTCTAAAAGTCCTCCACGGTCCTCTATGCCAATTCCCATTGAAATCTGACTCAGCTACCTCCACACTATGTATAACCACATGCGTCCTCTAACACATGTGGCTCGGTAGCTACACTTGGACTTGTCGTCTCTGGGAACTGGTTGGAGCCTGTCTTAGCAACCTGTGTGTTGCTGGTGCCTAGTACAATGCCTGGCACAGTGGGCTTTGGGTCAATATGTACAGAAAAAATGATTTGGGGTAAATTAATTCATGATGTAGTTCAACTGGGAAAGGTAAAAAATACAAAGAAAAATTTTAGTCTATTTATTGATTTACTCAGAAGACTGATTTACACCCTTGTCGGGTGGCTCAGTGGCTTGGACCCTGCATCAGCATGTTGAGGGTTTGAATCCTGGTCAGGGCACATACCTAGGTTGTGGGTTTGGTCCTCACTCGGGCGCATTTGGAAGGCAACTGGTTAATATTTTTCTCTCTCATTGATGTTTCTCTCCATCTCTTTTTCTCTCTTCCTCACTCTTTCTTTCTTTGACCAGACTGAGCTCCAGAGAGCAGGGCCCGTGTTCAACATACTATTGGCACATAGTAATCCTATGATCCATGCTTGCTTGCTGAATAAAAAATAAAAAGAAAAACCCTACTGGGCTAAGAGCTTTCGCTGTTCAATGAATATTTGTCAACTAAACAAACTGTTCAGGAGGCTGGGTGTTTGGTAACTTGGGAAACAGTTGAGTACTGAACATTTTTTTGCTTCTTAAAAATATACATCATCATGATATCTATGCAACCTTTCAGGATAATTCATTTTTATGACAATGCCCCAAAAGTGCCATTATCATCTTATGACATAACAAATCAGCAGATACCTGTGTACCCTTCAAGTACGACTTAGTTTCTGAGGTGGGAAAGAGCCTGGGTACTTGAAGAAATAAAAGAAAAGAAGGCAAGTAAGTGAACCACATTTGTGGTATCATTTCCTCTGTCCTTTGCCTCTACAGATTTTTGGATAATTCTGAAGATATTATTTATTCAGTTTTGAAAATAAGGAAGCAAGTGCCCAGAGAAAGCCAATAATTGGCCCATACTATACTGCCAATGTGTGATAATACTGGAATGCAAACCTGTGACTTTCATTCTTTACCCAACTTTTTATTTATATCTTATACAAGTACAGTTTGAATTGTACAGTTCTAAAGCATTTACCCAAGCAAATTTGTCTGATCTTCGGCAGTCAAGCTTATCAGACAGTTTATGTATTTAGCAACTAACTATTTTCAGTTCTGTGTTAACTCCATTAATAAATAGTAAGTTTTCCCTGCTGGAAACATATTTGTATTTGTGTTTGTTTTTTTTTAAGTACTCATTTCTTGCTGTTAGCATCTTCATGATAATTATATTTGGTTAATTTGTCTCTTTTTTTCCCCTCAATTAAAACCTGTAAAAATCATGTTTGTCTGCATTTTATCTGTGCTTGTAATGGTTGAATAGTGTCCTTCTAAAATTAATATCTAGCTAGAAATTCAGGATGGGCTCTCATTTGGAGATAGGGTCTGGGCAGACATAATTAGTTAAGGATTGAGATGATATCATAATAGATTTAGGACTAGGACCTAAATCCAGGGACTGGTGTCTTTATAAAATGAGTAGAGAATACAAAGACACAAAAAGAGAGGGACATCAAAGTGGAGGCAGAGATTGCAATAATGTGTCTGTAAACCAAGGAATGCCAAGGATCACCAGCATCCATGAGGCCTGTACAGAAGCAAGGAAGGAGTCTTCCCTGGGGCATTCAGAAAGCTCACGGCCCTTCCGACAGCCTGCTTTTCAACTTTTAGCTTCTGCAACAGCGAGAGGATGATTTTCTGTTGCTTTAAGTTTGTCGTAATTTGTTATGGCAACCATCATAAAGTAACACAGCACTCTGAGTTATGAGATTCCATTTCACTTTAGGGAGCAGGTCAGTTGAGAAATCTCTCTTAGATGTGATGTTCCCGTGGGCTCCCACCCCTTCTGGCTTTTCCAAAGCACGTGGGGAGCTGACCTGCTGGTAAAGTTTTAGTAGTTTTTAAAGGCAGATAGGCAAATTATTTTTGGTGTGCGTGGACTTGTAAACTGGGGTGGACCTCAGAGACAAAAGTGTCATTCTCTCTGCCCAAACCTGGCCATCTATTTTAAGCAAGAATATAGATAGAAATGAAACACTGAATCATTTTCAAGAGGCAGCCTGAATGGCTAAGAAACTAGTTAATGGGAGACAGACAGCAGGGAAGCGTAGGGCAGAGGTCATGATGGAAAAGTTGATGTATAATGTTTCGCCCACTCTGCCAACTCAGTCATTCCCATCTTTGCCAGCTGATGGAGTTAATTTTTTTTTTAAAAACAAACTTTTATGAAGAACTAAATAAAGTGTCTTCGGTACTTAGAAAAATTTCCCCTGCTACATGTGCCTGTGTCTCAAATTTCTCCTGTCAATTAAGCAAAGATGCTATGACTTATTTCCAAATCTGAACCTACGAAGTTGGGCGGAAACACTCTGGCCCGAAGGTGAATCCATTGAAATCTGGATGTGATACAGGCTGGGTCCACACAGAGGGAGGCATGGGCTGATCACGCTTGAGGCTTCAGAAGATACAGATCATCAAAGCTCCATCCCAGTGTCTGCAGTTGACTTGTTTACTACAGAAGAATCACTAACACGTCCACTTTGCCAGAACCATAAGTCTGAAGTTGCTCCTTAAGGAAAACTGGGATTTGACAATTGCGATACCATAGCTCCCTCTGCTGCCCAGATGCATGTTGTCAGCTGCCTCTGGCAAAATCTTTGTGTGAATTGCCCTCGACTGTTTCTGGGATCTGTGTTTCTGTTTGCTTCTTCATGCTTCGTCTCACCTTTCTGTGCTATTTAACCACGCCATGGCCATTCGAAAATCTATTTTTAATGATCCATATGCTAATATCATCTTTCACACCCAGGTGGTCCCCAGAACAATTCTGCTTTTCTTTAGTATAATTTCAACCATTCCGGTGGAGCAGTGGTTTTCATCCGGTGTGCTGCAGCTCATGCACTGACTGTTTAGTCGGGGACACTGACTTCTTTTCCCTTAGACTGTCAAAGAAAGAAAATGACCACAGCCAACACAACGATAGCCATCTGGTATAAAGAAATAAAAATATACCTTTTTTTGGATCAGATCAACAAAAAATATATTTTGGGGTATGTCACCGAATTTTAGTGATTTGTTTATGTGTGCCATGGGATGAAAACAGTTGAAAATTGCTGTGCCTCTTAGGTCTTCCACCTCCTTCCTCTGAAATGCAGGTTTTACTTGCATGGACCTCTCTGCAAAGGCTCATGAAATAGTTAAGTCAGTGAAACGAAAGAAAAGTGCATACGAGCAAAAAAGCGTCATGGAAAAATTTAGAAAAAAAAATCAGAGAACAGCATGAAAACAATTGCAAATTTCTTCTATTTCGGAATTAATACTCTACAAAATAAAGGAGGCCATGTTACCACTGGCTTTTTAAAAAATGTTTATTAAGTATTTTTATGACCTTTTAGGGAAAGACTGTATACAGTCATTTCTTCTACTTTTGAAGGAATGAAGTAGGTTTCCTTGCTCTGAGCCAAGATTCTGTCAGCTTGGACAAATGAACTAACATATATATATATATATATATATATATATAATTATATATATCTCACAAAATGTCAGTTCATTGTATATAATATATATCAGTTCATTATATATAATATATATACCACTTCATTATATATATACATATGTGTGTATGTATATACATATATATAAATGTATATATACATTATACACACATATATAAATGTATCTGATACATTGTGGAAATTGCTTGGAGCCTGATTTACAGGTGATTGCAGAATGCCAATGAAGTAAGATCTAGACCCTGAAGACATTTTCATAAGTTAAAGTAATGCCCACATGGCGGGTAAGGAGCTTGTGTGGACTTTGACGAAAGAGTGGAAGAAGGCCAACCAACATTTTAAGGAAGACCAAGTGGGTGGCGTCATTTGCCACTTGGAATGGTGCACCTTGGTGTACACCTGGCTCACTGGGGCTAACGCTGTGATTTGTGTGGATGCTGTGAGTACCAAAGGCACGCCATGACTTCCCCGCAGCTGGAAGAGGTGGTGTGTGATGAGTCCTTGCAGACCTTTGCCTTTCCAGACTGGTCTTGTAGGGCTCATTCAACAGGAAGTCAAAGACAAGGATGTGATTTCAGTATTTCAACATTTGAATATTTATTTGGCTTTATTTACATTTTCTCAAACAGTGGGCTTCATCTTCGTAAAATATCCTATGAAGTTCTTGAGACAGCTGCAGTAAATACCTTGCCAGATTCAGAGAATTATGTCAGATAATCCAGAAGTCAAAGGCACTATTTAAATAAAATATTTAATTTCCAAATTGTACTCTATAAATGAACCTTTTAGAATTGGTTAATTAATATGCATTAGCCCATCTTTTTGGCTCCTCTCCCTTGAGAAAAGTACCATGTGGATATATTATTCAAGAGCGGTGGTCATCGTAGGTTGAGAAAGTAAACCCTGGGGAAGCTTGTCAGATAGTGTTTCCTAGAGCACCTCACCCAGCACAGTGAGATCGGTGGCATCTGCTGTCAGCAGGAGCCGAATGTGGACATTATGGGTCTTTTCAAAAAGCAAGCATTGGACTTTCTGCAGCACTAGGCGAATGAGGACCATGAGCCCACAGCCAGGGGCCAGGACAGGCCAAGGAAGCAGAAAGCAAAGGGTGTGAAAGGGGACAAATCACAGGGACAAATAACTAAAACCAGGAGCTTCTCTGGAGTGACAGATTCCTGGAGGCAAATCTTTCACACAGGATTTTATAGGCAGGACTGCAGTTGCTAAAAGCTTGGTCTGAAAATGTACTCTCACTCGTTACAGAGAATGTAAATTTTGTTGTTATGTTAGCTCTCTGTCAAATTATAAAACCGCATATGCTGATTGTAAAAAGAAAAATTAAATACAATACATCCCGGTACTCTTTCATTATCACCCCATATGGAACTATGGTTATCAACTTCATAAAAGTAATTTCAGGTCATTAAAAATATATTTAATAAGCTGAAAACACATAATCATTATGAAAAAATAATACTTTACTTCTCTTCCTGTGTGTATATGTGTGTCTAGATATGTGGTTTTAAAATATAAATGGGATTTAATAACATTGATAATATTAATATCCTGATAGAATTTAGTGATCATTCTCATGGAGTAATAAAAGACAAAAAACTAATTATGGGGAATGCAAAGAAGAATTAGCAGACCCTATATACATATAAAGAAGAAAAGAAAGAGGGAGCATTAAGACAATAATTAAAATATTTTTTTCAGTGTACTTGAGCACAGCTATACCAACTCCTCAGTGAGTAAGAGTTTGAAATGCACATCACACCTCTGTTGGGTGTGTCTATATTTTGTGTGCACACTACACTATACCTTCGATACTGTAAATTTAGTCCTTCTCAATTTTATCTTTCAGAAATTGAATGATTTTTTAATGTAGGATTAGATTCAGACACCCCACCTGATAATTACTGTCAACCTTTTGATTCCTAGTGTGACATGATCTGGGAAAGGCGCTCCTGTCATGTACACTGTTGATGTGACAGGTTATTTTTGTCTGAGTGTACTCATATCACTGTTGGGTGTTCTGTGGGATATTCTCCTCGGCATGTTGATAGGGACCTAGGGGGGAAAATGTTTTTATGTGAAAATAAGCTTGGGCAATATAGGTGAAATGAAGTTTAGTAGTAGTTCAGGAATTCTGAGCTTCAACAAGACGCTCATGTCATTATGTCAAGGGAAAGGTATATGATGGTTGGTTTCCCCAGTGGATTTCTTCCAGGAGCCTAATTTGGAGCAGTGGGACTATTTAAATCTTCTAGAACTAGTCTTCGGTAGAATCCAATTGGGGAAATTATGTTTTAGTCCTAAAAGTGTGCAACATGTTATTAAGATTGGGGTGATCAGTCAGAGAGTATCCTGGAAAAACTCAAGCTGAGACATATTTGAAAGAAGGTGAAGAAAGCCCAATAACTTCTACATTTTCAAATACATCCATCTTTTAACTTGTCATTTTAAAAATCATTAGTATATTAGAACACCATCAGTTTCTTCTTTCATTTTCTATCTGGAGATAAACAGCTAGAAGGTATAAGACTTCAAAATTAACCTCACAGGAAACCTACTGATCTCTGGTGGACACCATTGACATTTGTCTTCATGAAGCACAATGTCCTTTGCAGAACTGTCTTGCTTCAACCTTTTTTCCCATTGAAGTAGAGTTTTTCTTTTTTTTTTTCAAGTTTATATTAACTTTGAGGGAAAAAAATCAGAGACTGAGTTTAGCCACTTGAATCCATTCTGTTCATCAGTGTTAGCAAACATTCATATTTTTATCATATGTGTGGTATCAGACACTCCTTTAAGTATTTTGGACCATTTTTATTTGGTAGTTAACCTCCTAGCAGTGTCTGTTAGGAAGAGTTGTTTTACATCTTTGTCAGTAATTACTCCAAAAAGGGAAAGATTCTCAATTGGCAGCTAATTTACTTAGAATAGGAACACATTGCCATTGGAATCAAATATATCTCAGTGGACGGTATTTGGTTTTTCTTTATGAACTGCTCTGGACAATTTATCAAGTATAAGTGATCAGAAATGTGGATTCATTTCATTGCTACATTATAAAAATTAAGTGCAATCCTTTCTCAGGTAAAGTCATGAAGCTCACTATTTTGCTCATTTAAATTCCAGAATAAGAAAAATGGCATCAAAATTTTTTAAAAAATGAATTTCATTCATTCTGATAGTAAATAAATGAACAAATCAGGAAAAGCAGAATGGATTTTATCATGTTATGCTGATTTTATTTATTGTGTAAAGCTAATCAAGACACATTTATCTACTAAATGATTTAATATATGTAAAGCACTTACCAACATTTCTTATTCAGTGATATTATTTTAGTTCCTTTACCTTCTTCTGGATAAACAGAAACAAACTCTGAAAACATCAATTCACAAATCAGAAAAAAAGTGTCAGTAATGTCAGTAAATCATCATTTGAATAAATGGAAAAATAATGATTCTGGTAATAAAAGATCAGAAGCCAACTTGTGAGCATCTTCTATGTACTCTGGATTGTAACACAGCTTATTTTAGAGTAGGTTCTAGGATTCATATCTCTTGTCCAAAAATCTGTTTTTGCCTCAAACCAATGTATGGGGTGAGCCAAATTTGAGCTCTGAGGGTTAAATGGGTGGGTCAACAGCTTCCTCAAAAGAAAGATGTGGCATCTATTGCCAGAATAATTGAGTTAAATCCTTAGCCAGAAAATCATGGTTTTTTAACTTCCAACCTTTTAAAAAGAACCATCAGCACTTACATATTGACCAGAATTCTAACCTTTAGCCTTCTTCTACTGATAATGGTCTAGGGTTGTTAATTTATTTAATATCTCGTCTCGAATTCTCAGCTGCTGTCTGGGTCCATCATCCCACCCTTTTTGCTGGTCCTTTATCTTATGCCCATCATTAGATGTAGATATTTGCCAGGGTTTTATCCTCTGCCCATTGTCCACTGTGTTTTTTTCTCTTTAAACAACCATTCTGGGGCAGTCAGATTGTTGTTGATTACGACATAGAGCGTAGACTCAATTCTACAATGACAACTTTCAAAATAAGAGCAATAAACATTCTTCTTAATTCTTACCTTTGAGGGACATTTCTGGCCTTTGTCCTTGCATGATGTCCAGTACTGAATCCTCCCCAATATTTTCTGAAAATGGGTAAATAATATCACCCATTAAAGCTGAAATGGTTGTGGAAAAATTAGGCCATCAGGAAAGCTTGGTTATTAATTAAATTTATAGATCTATCTAATATTTTGTACAAGAGATTTTCTGAGCACTGGCCCAGAATATAGATTAGTGTTGATCATTTGCAAATCAATGTCTGCCCTTACAAAAACAAGGTAGAAAAGCCAAGTGTTAAGGGATTCCTACCTACACATTCCCAATGAGCCTTATTCACATGACTAAGTGAGACTACCTTAGTATTCATTTATTTTCTCTTACCACGTGTTCATACATGTCTATTATAAAAAATTCAGTAAAATAAATGATGAATAGGAAAAGATGAAGATTTATTTTGGGAATCTATTTTAATTTAATACTATCATGCTACTTTGACATTAGGTAGTTTGTTTTACTAAACGACTGAAAATTGAAATGTCCTAAGGAAAATACCTATTCATATAAAGTTGTAATAAATATGCAAAATACTTTAAGAAGCAAATCAAATTTTAAAATATTGAGGACTTTTCATATCCACAGTGATACAGTCTCAATGGCATAATACAGTTTGAAATCCACAAATAGAAGAAAATGCTTTTTAAAATTGCAAGAATTTAAATAAAATAGTTGGTGGAAGAAGAGAAAATAAAAGTATTAAGTCACATTCTTTGAATAAAGAGTACTTTTTTGTATGGCTAATAACCAGTCATTACCAGAAAACATTCTAACTACTTATTCTTTTTTTTTTTAAGTTGATTTGAGAGAGACAGAGAGAGAGAGAGAGAGAGAGAGAGAGAAACATCAATTTGTTGCTCAAATTATCTATGCATTCATTGGTTGAGTCTTGTATGTGCCCTGACCCTGGAAGGAATCTGCAGACGATGGTGTATAAGGATGATGCTCTAACCAGCTGAGCTACCTGGCCAATAAGAGCTGCTTATTCTTGCAATCACTCCATTATATGTAAGCAATAGAATTTTGATATCTTGGAATTTATAATTAAAGACAACTAACAATGAAGAGGAATATGAGTTCATTGTTGAATATTTAGGATGACATTTTCTATCTCTATGTGCATTCTCTAAGACAGAACGTGTGTTGTTGATAAAAGTGAGTTTCTCAGTTTAGTAATTTGTTGCTACTCATTGTTTCAGTTTTATTCAGGTGTTTGCAAAGATTTCTGAAGTCCTGTGTAGAAATATAATGATATATTCCCCGTCAATACATCACTGATGATGAAGTGATATAAAAAAACTGAGGTTGTAAACAGACATTCAGCCTATAATTTCTTCACTAGATCTTGGAACTAGAGAGTTCATTTGGCTTTCATCTGCCTTTAAAAGATTTGGCATTCTGGGCTGCCATTGCTAAAGATATTTAATATTGTGCTTAATATCACAAAGCAAGTAAAGTGATAAAGACCTCGTCTAAGTTTCAACCAGCACTGTCCTACATCATGCTTTCAAATAAAAACCAACAATAGCCCTGGCTGGTGTAGCTCAGTGGATTGAGCACGGGCCTGCAAACCAAAAGATCGTGGTTCGATTCCCAGTCAGGGCACATGCCTGGGTTGCAGGCCAGTTCCCAGCAGGGGCCAGTTCCCAGCAGGGGTCGCGTGAGAAGCAACCATACAGTGATATTTCTTTCCCTCTCTCCTTCCCTTCCCCTCTAAAGATAAATAAATAAAATCTAAAATAAATAAACAAATAAAAAAACCAGCAAATGCAACAACAAAAAGAATTACACCGTTTTCTTCTAATAGCAGAGCTAACTAGTCAAATTTCACCTTTACCAAATGCCTTTAAAAATTAACATGTGAGAAGTTGAATGGCTGATTAAACCATCATATATTATTCATGTGATGTTGGAACTGCTCATGATACATCATTCACTTGCATGTAAGAAAGCAACAGAATGCTTTGTCTCTGTGTAGAATTGTTGGGGACAGCATAGTGTTGAATGAACCCTTGGTCTCACACCGTATAATATTTCTTAACTCACTTCATATCTTTGACGAATTTTAAATGAATATCTAAAGCTGTTACAGCTGACATATAAAAGTTTACAAAGAAATTAGGGAAAAAACCCTGCAAGATTATATAAACGAATCAAGCCCTTCAGAGGTTGTAATGGAGGGAAAAAATTGTGTCCTAAGGAAAACAAGGAGGGTGGTACAAGTTTCAAGAAACATGTATCCCTTTTCTAAGTTAACTTGTAAATGGTGCTCTGGCTTTTGAAAATTGTCTTGGTTGGTTTCAACTGTTAGCAGAGAAAACTCTCATTGTAATGGCAGATAACAGATGCAGTCTTTTGAACACCTACTGTGTGCTGAGTACTGTAGTGCTGAGATTGCCCTGGGCTGTAAGAAATCTCTTCTACCCTTCAGTCATTGTCTTCGGATTTTCTTCAGAATGCTTTTGTTTTCTTTAGTCAAACCAAGTAAAAATATCCTTGTGGGTAAATGTAGATTTTGGGGGTGGGAATCCTCCTTGTAGAGAGAAGAAACATAATTGGTCCTACTTCTGATGCCTGTTTGAACACAATATTTCAGTATAAGAAAGCCACCTGGATACATGACCAATAATTTCTCTTTTGAGAAAAACAGAGTGCACTTTTTATTACTTTAAATCATAAATGTTATTTCTTATGCAGAGTTTTCTCTTTTTTATTTAGCCTTAATATAGCTTTGTGAAACAGCGATGGCATTATTACAAATATTCATCATTATAGCTTCAAAATAAATCGCTCTGAAAAAAATGTTCCAGTAACTTTTCAAGGAACCACTTCCTATTTTAAACCCAACTCAGCAGTGATTATCGTCTCATGAATTACCCCCTGTCTCCCCTTCACTGGAAGCAGAACTTGAAGACAACCATGAAACAGATTCAATTCTACAATGCACTGAGACGAATGAATGTTTTATTGCAATACCAAAGGGAGTTGCCACCATGAGGCAAAAACTTTATAAAATCCTCTTTAAACCTCTGATTTCTTTACCCACCACCCAGAAATCCTCTGCCCCCTGAAGCCATTTCACCTCCTACCTCCTGACTCCCTTCCTAGTGTAGACAGTGGGTCCAGGGACAGAGAATAGGACATGGGAGAACTTCTCAGGGTCTTGCACCCAAAGAAATGACTCCATAGATACAGAGAGTTTGGTATTTTGTAAATTTACAGTGACATGACCATGCATTCAAATCCCATTCTTGGGACTTTTCAGTGATACCTTTGGAAAGTTTTAATAGCTGTGAGTCTCATTTTTTTTAAGTTGTAGAAGTGGAATTTAATCACTGACCATATATATGCTCAGCATATGTTAGTCCTTCAATAACAGTTTAGAATGTAGAGAGCAGAATTCTTTGTCGATATCCTGAGAACATTTATCACTTGATCTTTCTTGAGAAGTTTGTTGTGCCCCTTTTTGCTATCCTTCTCTAGTCTCAGTGAGTAGACTTCTTACTTCATGAACAGATTTTGCAAAGTCTCAGCAAGTTTGACTGCACCAACACTCAACACAGATACAAAAAAGCTATTCATACCGTGTGGGACGAGGCAGGTGCTTAACAGCCTTAGCACAATGAAGGTACATTTTTACTTTTATATCATTTGTCACTTCTAATCCATTGAGCTAAGTAACTACAATTCATTAGTCATTCTGCAGAGATTTTGGGCAAAATTAATGTCATCATTTTCTTATATTGGTGAGATAATGCAAGACAAAGTTTAGAGCAAGAAGCTCATCCTTTTTGTCTTTCTTTCACTCTTGTGCTTCCCCTCATAGACGTTTCCTTTTTCTGTTTTGCTTTTGTTACATTCACTGGCACTCATTTAAATCAAAGCTCTATCCACTCTCTTAGTCCTGCCATTGGGTGATGTGGCTCTCAGTTCTGTCCCCAAGACTGGTGTTCTGTTTTGAGCTGGCCATTCAGACAGGTACATGACAGAAGCCATACAGGTTGATTAAGAGATAGCATGTGATCAAAGAAGAGTGGTACAACAGTTGTACCGCTAGAAAAGAAGGCAGCCTGTTGAGTCTGGTCTCTTCTCCTTAGTATAATGCTGGATTCGTGCTGTTGAACCTGAGGGAGATGATAGGAAGCTGGAGAGACGCTCCGGCAACCTTGCTGCTATGGGGTGAGGACGAAGGAGGCAAAGTTAAACAATGACAGAAAGTAACCTTCAACCCCAGTGACATCGCTTAAAGTCTCTTGGATCAAGCTATGCACGAGGCTGCCATGTGACTTATTTATGTGAGCTAATACATTTCTCTTTGTTTTTCTTTAAGTCAATTTTAGTTGGACTTCTGTAACTGCTGATACTTTACACATTCTTAACTGATACTTTCTCTTCTCTGTTTTTATTTTGTAAATAGTGTTTTCTAACTCAGCCTTTCCTGCTCTTTTTTTCTCTTTTCCCCTCATGTGCCATTTCCTGTCCTCTTGGTACTTCACAGTTTAAGTAAAATTATGAAAATGGCCTCACAGGAATAAACATCCTCCAAATCATTTATTTATGATGTCTCTTCTTCCTTGGGGTGTCACTTGCCCTTTATATCTGATGTCCCTACAATGCCTTTAATTAATTTCTATCATGCTTCTTAGGGACCCGGCATGGCACCATGAACCCCACATGCGCTCAAAGTATTAATTGGAAATGACGATGATCAACCTCCTGAAACACTTTAAACTCTGTCCTTGTTCACCCAGCAAGCTGTGCACACATGAAAGATGGGCAGGGAGCTAGCCACCAGGAAGCAGAATTAATGAACAGGGATAATGTCTAATTCTATATATTTTTAATCATGTCTAGTACAGTTATCACTCCATTTAAATTGCTGACATTAAGAGCAGAATCCACAGTTCGGTCGTGAGATAGGTCCATGGGCTCTGTCCTAATAGGCCATGAACCACTAGTTCATGGCTCCCATGTTTTTATTTGTTCTTTCCCCCTCCTTGGGTTTGTCCATGGAAATGCTGAATAATCCTTTTAAAATAGCTTATCATAAATCCTCATTCCCCATTTCTTCATGTCTTTTAGAAGCAGATCACATACCACATTCTCTTCCAGGACATTTCATGTGGATTTATAAAGCCATTTTCATATAACCTTGGCCAATCGCCTTCATTTTTATTCCGAGGCACTTCTTGCCTCTGTGAGATACTGTTTCACTTGCAGGAAGGTGAACTGGGGAGGATCCAGCAGTGCCAGTGAGTGTGCAAGGGACGGGACACAGAACACAGACTTTCCAGGGTCCGACTGAGGGCTCAGAGTGGGCATCAGCTAAGCCCTGGGTGTCTCCCTTTTCCCCTTCACTCTGGACAATGTGTACAAATGTGCATCGGAGGTAAAAGTAGCTACAGAACCTGCCTTCTCTTTAAGGGGTGGTTACAAGGAGATCAGGGAGATGATACATAGTCTTTGGAGATTCTTAAATATGCCCTGAATGTTAGTTTTCCACACTTCTTTTTCCTAGGCCAGTTCCACTGAGATAAACTACCTAGCCTAATTAATATTTCTTCTCCACTGTACTCTATATAACCAAAATTATGCTCATTAAAGAAAAAAAAACACAGATATATGGATGGAAGAAAGACTGGAATAAAATATGCCAGATGACATATTTTGTTTCTCAGAATACTAAGCCAGGGGATACTTCTATTTTCTACAATGTACTTTCTACTTTGTCAAATATCTATATTTAATAAGCATACGTTCATTTTTTACAGTAAGCAAATTTTAATACGAAACGCATTTCCACTCTAGTGCTCAATACGTTTTTTGCGTGTGTCCAAGATTCTAAACAAGTGTACCATCACGTGATACACAGAATGTGTCCCTGAATGGACCACAAGGGCAACCCAGAGAAAAGGTATTCAGTTTAACATCATGAAAACCATTGCTGCCTGCTTAGGCTATGGCTTAATCTTTCTTTAGTTGGGTAAGTAACATTTTTTTTTTCTTATCAAGTATAGGTGATGGGCTGTTTCTTTTTGTAAAAGAGGCAGAGAAAGAGTGATGCCAAGGAGTAGGATAAGTATTTTGGAGCTTTCTAACAGTGAAGGAATATAAACTCACACCCCCAGGAGTTGGAGGGACCAGAGAAGTGGAAGGTGGCCAAGGAGAAGGTCTGAGGTTTCATTTCTGAAGTAAATGGGAATAGAAACTCCACCCCATTCCTTTTGATTTGAAATGCATAACGGAGAAAATAACATGTGATCCTTGGCTACTAAGTAGAGAGGGAGAAGCAAAAGCAGAATTCAAATGAAGCAATTTTCTAGTTCCATTTATCCTTTTAACAATAAGTAGGTAGGTACTTGCTCTCTGCAGTGAATTTTAAAACATCATAATTCAGTACAATTTGATTAACACACAGAGGCATGATATAAAATTGATTTTTGTATAAAGATGCTTTTAAACAGCTTTGCAAAGGTGAACGAGTGTTCTAGTGAATCTTGCCCTAGCCGAGGATCACAATCGAAGTCTCGATTGCTTGAAGCTTTGCTAGGATGACGGGCTCATTTAATTTGGCTTGAGCAGTGTTACATGATAAAAAATTTTATTATTATCTTTTTCTGTGAACAGATTTTGTTGGCTACCCTCACTGGAGTAAATATCACATCAGGAAATATTCCTGAAAATGTTGTATCCCCAGAAAAGCAAACATGGGAATCTTATTTGAAGTTTTTTTTTTTTTTTAACCTATACCATCTGTAAAGGCTTTGATAATTTTGTTTCAAGCCCTACAGAAAAAAATGACTCCCAGCTTCATGGTTTCAGAAAATGGAATCTAAGCCAATAAAAGTAAGAACGATCTATTAATGATCATAATATATAACTGTGAGGCCATCTGATTGAAACAGATCCTTTTCATTCATCAGAAGGGGTATTGACACTCTACTTTAATCCTTGAGATACACAGACAAAGTCACTGTAAGACTCTTTAGACAAAGTAAGCCTACTTCTCATGTTTTTAAGTTCTTGTTACTACAGTAATGAACTTCAAATACATCAAATAGAAAAGATCAGTCACAAGCTTACACACTTAGAAGTTTCTCTGCTAGGAGCACAGACTGGACTTGTAGGGACACTTTATTACTGGTCTGTAGGGGAAATCTTCTCTGGAATAGGATGAAATGTTAGACTCCTTTCTTTCATGTGTTAAGGTAAAGGAACAATTTTAGTGAACAGTGTAGTAAGTAACTATTCCCCACTGGTCACTGAAATTTAAGCATGGCTATGCTTGCGGTCCTGGCCACTTTGAACTTTTCGTTTCTTGAGTCGAATGCACTCACCTAACATGCCATAAAAATGTGCTTGCATTGCACTCAAGGAAAAAAAAGTATAGCCTTTTATTAAACATATCTTCAAAAGAACTAGTAGTGACAAGAAGAGCTATTATTAATCAGGAATGGTCTGTTTTGTGCTTTTTCTGAAAACCGTATCAATAGTCAATTATGCTATTAATTTTTGTGATATTAAGAAAACAATCAGGTTACTCAAAGTAGTCATTATACTCAGCTCTGTTGCTGATGTAGAAGGCAAAACTCCCTTCGTTTGTGTTACAGCACATTTTTGCTTTGTCCGAATTAATTGTTAGCAAGGAATGAGAAATGTCGAAAAGGGATTGAAAGTTTTCCATTTGAGCTCTTAAAGAATATCTGAGCCCCTCTCCTTATTAATCCCTGACCCATCAATCAGGAAATGTGATTATCATTCAAAAGGAATTATATACTTAACTATATACTTAAGTAAGAGGTTTGACTGGGTTACTGGCTTTGAGGTTCAAGTAGCATTTACAAAATCAAAGTCATGGAACAGGGAGAACAAGGTTACCATCTGGGCCACACTGAGAGACTCTGACAAGTGCCCAAGGGGAGTTAAAATGGTTAAGGGTTACCCATGTTAAGCAGCACCTCATAGAACATTCTATCTTGAGCATTAGTTCTATTTACAAGAATGGGCTAATTCATTTATGTCAAATATGGCTTTTGGATATTCAATTTTTTTTAATGTCACCAAAATTATCTCAGAGGAGCCGCTCTGACAGGTCAGTCATTGCAGATGGTAAGTGCTTCGTTAATTATACAGAAATTTAGAAACAAGTGTAGAATGTCTCGCCTCAGGAGAAATGTCTCTCTTCCCGTTTCAGAGCTGCTTCTCACTCTTGAATTAATTTTGTGCTGATGAACAGATTACAATCTCAGCCACGTGGTAGAAATGACTCACTCCTTGCTCAAATATGCAAATGTAAATAAGCAAAGAATATCACAAATAAACAATGCCATTCTTTTAAAAATAACGTAGCGTGTGTAATTAGGAGTATGCAATTACAACAGCGTATAGCTCTCAGTGTAACAATTAGGTTTTCAGTAAAATGCAATTTGTTCCAATGTAAATGTTTCTCCTCAATTCAGAAGATTCCCTTGAGTTGTTTCAATAAGCGTATTTCTGCAGATACATGTATTTGTGCACAGTGTTCCAGTATACAAAGCAAAAAGGACAGCTAGATTATAATAGGCCACCAAATTTTTCCAAGGATAGGTTTTCGGTGTCATCTTGAGATAGAAAAGTTGGGGTGATCACTTTTGGGGAACAGTTGACATACAAAATGCTTTGTTGCTCCTTCCCTAAGGAGGTGGATTCTTCACCTCCACCTGTTGATTCTGGTCTGGCCTTGAGACTTGCTTTGACTGCTATGGTGTAAGTGATGTCATTTGAGCTGGGTTATAAGAGGCCTTGGAATGTGGTTCTGAGATCGCCATCTATAGAAGCCAGGCTAGTTTATGGCGGAGGTGGGGCAGGGGGAGCACCAAGGCTCCCAGTGACAGTGGACAGCAACTGCCAGACATGTGAGTGAGTCCCCTTGGCTCTTCTAGCCTTGCTGACCCTTGGCTGAATCCCACTGAGTTAGTCCAACTGGAATATGTGGGTTAACATTCCAGCCAACTAACAAAACTGAGAGAAATAACTAATTATTATTGTTTTAGTTTCTAAATTTTAGAGTGTTTTTTTTTTATAACAACAATGAAAATAGTTCTAAAGTTCTCCTCTCATAGTGTTTGGTGCTACCATTTAATTAATTTTGTTTCCCCATTTATTCAGGCAACATGTAACATTCACTGATGGAATTGTGAACACATCATTCCATTTTTAATAGAGAAATAAAAAATAAGAAAAACAGAGCTTTCATATGATAAAGTTTAAAGTAAATGAGAGATTAGAAACCATCTAGTCCAATGATGGAAAAGTGTTCTTCTTGGATTACTGATATGGCGGGAATAAGGATATTCTTCAGGGCTGTTCTAGTGGTTAGGATAGAGGGGAATGGTCTGGATTTCTCATGCTTGCTTCAGACACACCAGTTCCATTTTTATTTATTGTATTCTCACGTGCAAAAATAAAAGGAAAACACACCCACTGGAGTCCAACCCTCACAGTTTTCACATGAGCTTAAATGACTCCTGAAAGAAGTAATCAATGTAAAAATTGATCCTCAGCTCTGAAAAAATACTTCCTCCTAATGTTAAATTGCCTGTTTTATCATGCCTGGAAGCTAGATGTAAAAAGCCTTAATGATATGGTTCCTATTTACTTTGCCAGCTTTCTGCCTATCTGGCCTCATGGGCCATCAGACTCCTAGATCCTGGGTCTGTGTGTCCCCAACTCAGTCCCGGGCCCTACACTCACACATAAAGCTCTTTCTCCCACCTTTCTGCCTCGAAACATGATATGTTGCTACATGCTACCCATGTTACCTCTGTCAGAAAACCTTCTCAAGGTTGTCCCCCCTCCATCAATGCAGGCTATGTTTGGTGGATGTCCTCTTCAAGATATCCATCATCTTTTCTTTGCATCATGAGTAGGAAGGCCTACAGAATATATAGTACCCCTGTATTTGCTTTTCCTCTTATCAGAGACTGTACGGCTGTGTGGACAAGACACCCGTGCATAAAAGGAAGGGATGCAACAAATAGGGGAGGACTAAACAGACAGACGAATGAAACAAAGGAATTTCTAAGTGAACAAGCGGGCTTGCTTTTGCGAAATTTTATCAAATAAAAGTCTGGCTACAAACTAGTAATGTTAATGTTGGGATTAGGGGGAGGTGGAGACACATTGTGTACGGCCTTTTAAACAAGGCGTAATAGGAAGACTAGAGAAGGTTTTAAGCAGGGGAGGATATGAAAAAGTATTGTCTTCAGAAATATTTCTGTAGCTTCTCTGTAGACTTTAGATTCCAGGTGGTACAAAATGAAAAGTAAAGAGATCACTTAGGAAGGTGGAAGATTTCAGTTATTTTGTAAAAAATCAGGAGTGAAGGAAAAGTGAGATTTGGAAGGAGACCCGAGTTCAAACTCTGACACTGGCTTTTATCATGCACCTTGGGCCCATTATTTACTTGGTGAGAAACCCTAATGTCTTTACTGCTGAAAGGATTAGGACGCATTTTTAACACCCCTACTGCTACCACATCTACCAGGGCCACAGCTTCAGGTTGTGTCTGTGGCTCTGTCTCTGTCCCCATATCCTGTCCCCCACTTGCTCCAGCACACCCACCCTCAGGGGTCTCAATGCACAGGCCTCTCAGACATGTTTGTGTCTAGAGTGGGGAATCCTTCCCTGAAGTGCAGCTGCCACCTGTTGTAGCTTCACAGGGAGACACGTGGAGGCCTTCGCTTGTCGCTGTGCTGCGGAAGTCACGCCCTGATAGCTGCCTTCTTAGAGGAGATGAATAATGAAGTTTTACTGCCCCTTATTTATTTACTTACTTATTTGTGCAGGGAGATAAGATATTGAGCCTCATATAATAGAAAAGGTTCGTATGACCTCTCTATCATTCAAAATATATCTTGGTGATTATTATTAAGTTATCCTGAGTGAACTGTCTGTGGTACCTGTAGAATTCTGCCTTCAACTTATTTGTTGTAACAGTTTGCCTTTGGAGACTCATGATATGAACTATAAAGTGTAGCGATATCTTCAGCCTTACTCTGGAGTCTCTCTCTCTCTCTCATTCTAGGCAGATAACCTTCTTTTTATTAATGGTTGTCCTTATGTTTAAAATTTTTCCCACTTAAAGCTTTATTTTCCCTTTCATTTACTACTGTTGAAGTCATGCTTTTTAAGATGCATTATTTCTTTAATAGCTCCCTCAGTTATTTTTACACTTGAGATGCTACTGAGCGAATGCATGTATAGGCTAAGAAAGGTTGGAAAATATGTATTTTACTTATTTGACTGTATATTGAAAATATAGTTTATTTATTTAATTGTAGGAGCGAAATGACTTAATTTGTTCTAATGCCTATTTCCTCACAATTTCAGCAATATTTTCAGTGCACGCAGCAACACCATTTGCAGACAAAATAATGCAGTTTAATTTGTTAACAAATCATTTGCCATACATCTTCTTATTCATTTTTACTGTGTCAGGAAGAATTAGTTCTCCTCAAGGGGGAGGGTTTTTTTTTTTTTTGGTCTTTTATAAAGAAAAAACTTTGGCCCTGGCTGGTGTAACTCAGTGAATTGAGCACGGGCCTGTGAAGCAAAGGGTCAGCAGTTTGATTCCCAGTCAGGACACATGCCTGGGTTGCAGGCCAGGTCGCCAGTAGGGGACACATGAGAGGCAACCACACAGCGATGTTTCTCTCCCACTCCTTCTCCTTTCCTTCCCCTCTCTCTTAAAGTAAATACATAAAATGTTTAAAAAAAAGAAAAAGTTTGAAAGAGACTCTGAATGCTTACTTTAAAAATATCTTGCTGATTGTGATGGCTTTGCTTTAACATTATTCCTCCTACCTCAAGAAAGTATTTCTACACATAAAGCATATTTTGTCTGTATGTCAAGCAGCTCCTAGATAGTTACAAACAGACCTATTTCCTGTTAGATATGATGACATTTTTAAATCCACTACTGTGGTTAAGAAAGTTTGTACATATTGGAAGGTAGAGAAAGTATTAGCTCTTGTTGCCCCTGGGGCTACAGTCATGAGTATTATCTTAAATGCATGGTTTATACACAGTCATCTTTTACATCACATCATTGGTTTAGGGATCTAGTTTGTTTAAAGCTGTGAGGCGTAATTCATAAATCCACCCAGCATAGCTCATGACCTTGTCTGTGTTTCACTGTGCTGCAAGGGACAAAGGAAGGAAGATGCTTCAGCCATTCTCTGTGGAACTTTCCAGCATGTACTGCCTGATAGACCCAATGGGGAACCCAAGTCCTCTATACCTTTTTCTAACCTATGGTGCATATTTTGTACATTTTAACCTCTTGAAAATATGGGTACCTCTTACAATTCATGGCATCTTATGGTCAGGTGATGATGTTCATTGCTCGCGCATTCGTGGATGTGGCTTGTTGTCCCTGAAGGCGTGCCTGGGGAACCGTAGCCCATCGCTGTTCATGCTTTAGTGCACAAACCATTGGCAGATCAAATGAAGAGAGAACTTGAGGCCTAGTTGTTGTTTGAGAGTTTTCTGTGGACACCTTCAGGTACAAGTAAGAAATCAGAAGCTTCAAATTTTGCATCATGGGTGTCTGCAAACTTAAAAAAATCCTGGAGGCAATATTGGGGAGTGGGTGGACTCTTACAGAAGATGTTACAGGATGGGTAATTTGTTGGTGTGGAAGATGGTATCCCGTGGACGAACTCAGGCTTTGATGACTCTGAGTTGAAGAATGATTCAGTAGAATTTCATACAGAGTGAAGAAGTTCCAATCATTTTTTAAAAACAATTATTTACCTTAAGATTTCTTTTTTTTAATGTAAAAGAATGCTATGATAAAAATCTAAGTGTAGATAACTAAAAGAGTTCTTTCAGTGAAAAAAAAAAACAAATTTGAAGGGATAAGAAATACGATGTTATTTGGCAGAATATTTTTCTTAGTGGTCCATAAAAATGTTGTGTTACAATTGAGAGTGTCTGAGATTTGGTGGCACATGGTGTATATACTAATAAAAAAATAGGTGAAATATTTTGGCAAGTTTCCCGTACATGCCCCAGAGTGAGGACACAACTAGGAACATGAAGATCAATTAACCTCAGTTCCTCTTTATCTCTTATAATGTGAAGATTTTCTCACAAAATGTGGGAATTCAGTGTTGGGTTTTAAAAAAGACGTTTTTTCAAAATACATGAAGCAATGATTTGAAGCTCTATGTAGAATGTTTTACATTTGGAAAAATAGCTGGGTGAGCTCATGAATTTTCCAGGGCAGTTTCGGGTCTGTGCAATGACTAGAACAAGCCAATGCCTGTTTAAGACAGACTTCACTCTACAATCTCACACGCACACACAGTAACTGTACTCTCTGCAGGACGTAATGGGATGTTTTCAAATTTGCCGGCCACCAGAAGCAGCTGGGAGGAGCGGGTTCCAGCCTGCACCAGTAGCACAGTGGGTCTCTGCCCCATCTCCCACAACTTTCCTCCACAGTTGTTTCTTTTCAGCCTTTCCAGGGAAGCCCAGCTGCCGGCAGACAACAGGCTGAACAGTAGCCAGCTGCTTTATAACTGTGTTAGCCAGGAGCCCTCACGAGAAATATTTTTCCTGAAAAATAAATTATAACATGTCTAAGTGGTGCCTGACAAAGCCAAGCAGAAGGCATGCTGCTCTATTGCAAATTCATCTGCCGTCTCTGGGTAGAGAGACAAATAAAAGCACTTCATCAAAATCAGTCACAGAAACCCAGGAAAACCCATAGGAGAGCACTAAACTCTAAATACCAATCAATTTCTCCAACTTTTTTTGGTCAAACTTGCAAGTCCTTTTAAGCACTGTCTTCTTGAACTGCCAAGCAGCAGCTGGCTGGTGTGGAGACAGATCAGAAGGAATGCAGTTTGGGGGCCTTCTAAGACACAGTGTTTTATCCATCTGTGGAACCTTGTTGCTGAAGGGGTTTTTCCGCCTTAGAGCATCAATTAAGGTTAAGGCTAAAAGCTTGCTTTTACTTCTGTATATTTGGAATGTCTCTGCTGGAAGTGGTTGGGCTAAATATAGGAGGAAACAATATAAATAGAAGCGTATTAGGAAGCTGCCCCTTGTGACTGCGAGTTTAAAACCACAACGCTGAAAGTAACTCAATATGTAGCCTGTAGGTATTTTAACATTTGCGGGTTCCATAACCACCACTATTGCACTGGGGCAAGGTGCGCTTGATTTAATAAGATGCTTGATTTAGCCAAGGTCTTATGATGGTATTGAATCAGGGTGTTTATGATGTACCTATTACGTGTATGACACTTTGTCAGCCACTGCAGTGAGGCATCATGGGATCTGGCTTGGAGGAGTTTATATTTTCTTTTAAGAATCAAATATCAGAAGAGATGGTTTTTCTCCAGGCGGTGCATTTGAATAATTGTGTGACCCTGAGAAAGTCTCTTAGCTTATTTTGGACAATAGATTAGGAGAGTAAAATCATGGAAGAAGGAAGAATGACTTGCAACCCACTGACTTACAGAGCACAGAAAGCAAGGCGGTGATAGAAATGGAGAGAAGTGGCTGGATCCATAAAATATTTTGGAGAGAGACTCAAAGACTCACCAAAGTTACTAGCGAGGTTGAGGACATCCTATTAAATTTTCATTGATTCCATAACTATGGTGATGTCTTCAGTTGTATGGGTGAAATGAAATATTGTATGGTTCTTTTGTGACTTGACGTGGGCTTTCAAATGTCATTTAATATCACTGGAGGTCAATCTTCTCTACAATGAAATATAGGTAATACCCCTGTGACCGGTGTCTCTTCCAAGAATATCCCAAGAAAAAGAGATAATAGGTGTGAAAATAGTTGGAAAGAAAAATTGTGTCCCAACATGCAAGGCAATATTTGCAGAAAAGGTTTCAAGTGCTAAGGATTCAGATCAGTGGACCACTCAGCTTTTAAATGGTCTCCTTTAATAAGGGCAGCCGCATGTAATTTATGTAATATAAAATTAAAGACACTAAATGAGAAGAGTCAGAAAAATATGACTATTTTCTTGCATGCATTCCATTCAAATTAGAGAAATTTAAGGCCCAGTATTAAATGGTCAACGAAATCTTACCCAAGTCTGACTTCAAATTGCCTTATAAAACAGACTCATTCATGAGGAATTACCAGAGAAGTGCCCATGTAATTAAATATGGTATCTACATGTTGATAAAGTCTGATTTTTTTCCAGATTGAACTGGATTAATTGATTTTTTTTGCACAGCTAATAACAAAACATTACATTTATATTATAAATATAAATTATGTTTCCATGATAGATTCATCTGGATTAAATAAAAGAAAAATATATATGTTTACATACAAGTGAACTACTGGCTGCCATTAAATATGCCTTGGGGTAGCCAGAGGAGTCCTTATTATATAAATGTACATACTGGTTAACAACAACAAATAAAAAGTGATTTTAAACAGTAGGAAGCGCTTTGATTCAAGCTTCTTCTTGAAAAGTAAAACAAGAAGTCATGAAAAAAGTTGCTGTTCCTATTTTCTATATGTAGGTTCAAAAAGCACTATGGCCTGGCTTTTTGAAGAATGACTCAATTGCAGATTTCATAATTATTCAAAGTTCTAAATAATTCCCCAAACTGTATTATTTCTGGCAGCATTTATGGAATACTGTCTGTAAGCACTGTGCCAGAGGGGCATCAGTTACCATTCCCGCATTAAGAACTTTGCAGATAAATAAGCAGTTGCAATAATTTTTAAGTAACGCTCACTCTCAACAATTTGAATGAATGAATGAATTTTTATTTTTCAATTACAGTTGGTGTTCAATATTATATTAGCTTCCGCTGAGCCACATAGTGATTAGACATTTACATAACTTATGGGGTGATTGCCCCTGGTAAGTCTAGGGCCTGCCTGGCACCCATACATAGTCATTTTCAACATTTTTAATATATCTGGTGACTCATTTAATGGCTAAATTAAGACCCACCCAAATAACTAGATGTACCTGTTTTGTGAATGATTGAATAATCACAACTGGCTGGATTGTTCTAAACTCACAAAATAATGATTGATTACTTGAAATGAATTGAATTGCCTGATCATAAAGAGTAAGTAGTGCATTCCTTTAGTAATATTTACTTTTAATAAATGTCACCAACTCCAAAGAACTTGCTCCAAGCAATAGCATTTTCACTTCCTTAATATGCTTATTTTATAAACTCCTAGAATGAATGATTGAAAAAATATTTAGCATAATACAACACTAACTTTCGAGTCCTAAAAATAATATTTTAAGTTGGCAATGAAAATTGATAGGCCTATTTAATAAAGGCATGTATATGTATATATTTCTACCAGCCTGTACCTTTTATTCATGTATAATTGAGGGAGCTATTATTTCAATTGCCAAACAAAAATCTGAACAAAAAAATAAACAAAATATAAACCAAATTATGAACAAAAGTATGAACAAAATATAAATGAAATTATATTTTGTTTATAATTAAAAATTAAACAAAAATAATTTTTCTATAAATATCAATATTTGAACTAATTTTCAGAATCATTAGCTTCATAGCTTTACTATTTTTCTTTTCAGAATATTATTGACTGAAGATTAGGAGAGGTGTTTTTTCTCTTTGACAAATGCTGCATTAATTAATAGGTTCTTTCTGCAAAGCGTGTGTGTAAAATAGATTCTCAAAAGATATCTATTCCTCAATATATTTTTAACAAGATTCTTTTTCTGCTGTAAACTTTGATGAAAATCATCACACTTAATATCTCACAGCTGTTGACAAAGACGTTTTGAAAGTCCAAACGCTCCTCAGTTGGGTTCACCACCACCTGCCGCCTTCATTTGAGATGCGGCGCCCCCACTTCCACTGCTGTCAAGCTCTGTGTTTGTGATCTGGACGGTGGTGCCTTAGGTCAAGGCGCCCGGACACCTTTGTGTGAGCAGTGCAGTCAGTCCAGCGTCATTTATATAACATCTTTCCTATCATTGCAGTGAGGGGTCTTTTCCTCTATTTTTAAATAAATGCATTACAAAAAGCATTGATGACAACTTTCTCATCACCTAGAACGAAGTAAAAATTTGTGCTCTTATTTTCTCCTCTTTTTTGTCACATAAATATTAAAGTAACCTTTCAGGAATAAGGTGGTTAAAATCTTATAGTACTATGTTCTTCTAGAGACAATTTATTTAGTTTGGCCTTTTTCAGATGAAGCAAAGAATTTTATACTGCAAATAGCTTAAGAAATGTTCACAGCCCATGAGGCAGAGTTTTTCAAGTATATTTAGCAGGGGGAAAAATATAATACCAAAAATGATTGGTTACCATTAAAAGAGTGAGTCATAAGGACACACTAATACTCATAAAGGGATTACCTCTGTTTTACTCTGGAGAACACTGAAACTTCCAATAAGAGAGTTCTAGCTAGATTTATTTGTCTTCTATCTAAGTAGGATTATTTTCCTCTAAATGTTGTATTCTTTGTTTTTAGAGACTTTATTTCTTTATTTTTAGAGAGAGGGTAAGGGAGAGGGAAAGAGAAGGAGAGAAATATCAATTTGTGGTTGCCTCTCACGTGCCTCCCACTGGGGACCTGGCCTGCAACCCAGGCATGTGCCCTGACTGGGAATCAAACCAGCAGCCCTTTGGTTTTCAGGTCAGTACTCCATCTGCTGAGCCAAACTAGCCAGGTAAATGTTGTATTCTTAAGTTTAACTAAAAATTCCATGTTGAGATTTTAAAAATAAATATAAGAGAAGAGCCAATGTATTAAATATAGAAAATTTATTTTTTAATTTTTAATTGTTTATTCTATTACAGTTGTCCCACTTTCTTTTTTCCTTTTGTTGCCCTCCACCCAGCACCCCATCTCGTCCACAGCCAGTCCCCTTCCTCCTGTGTCCATGAGTCCCTCGTACATGTTCTTTGACTAGTCCCTTCCTCTTCCTTCCATCATTCCCCCTCTTCCACCTCTTCTCCAGCAGCTGTCGGTCTGTTTCATGTTTGCACATCTCTGGTTCTATTTTTCTCATCAGTTTATTTTATTAGATTCTAATTATAAGTGAACTCACATGGTATTTGTCTTTTATCACCTGGCTTATTTCACGTAGCAGAATAGTCTTCAGTTCCATTCATGCCATGGCAGAATGTAGGGCCTCCTTCATTCTTTCCGCTGCGTAGTATTCCATTGTGTAAGTGGACCACAGTTTTTTAACCCACTCACCTGCAGGTGGACACTTGGGCTGTTTCCAACACTTACCTATTGTAAATAGTGCTGCTACAAACATAGGGGTGCCTCAGTTTCCCAATTGGTGTTTCAGGGTTCTTAGGGTATATTCCCACGGTCTATGGAATCCCTGGGTCATAAGGCAGAATTAGTTTGAGATACATAATATTTACAGTTGGTGAGTTTGCCAAATATTTGCTACAAGCCTTTAGAAAAACAAGCACACATCAGTATAAATAAATCAAACCCCAGATAATATCTTTGCTGAGAGGAAAAGTCAAAAAGTCTGAGACATAACCAACTGTAATCATTCTATATGCCCTTGTCAGCTGCAACAAAATAAGAATGTTTGTTGTAAACACAGTGTCGATTAAATGTTTGAAAAGCCTTTGAAAGGTTGACCACTGAAAGACATAGATCTGCAAGTTATTTACTCTGCTTCTGGTGAAAAGGATAGTTTTTAAAAAAGTGCTATATTTGAACCCTGTAAATTAGAATAGGAAGAATAAGGAAGTAAGAAGCTTCCACAATACAGGGTATCTCTTAGGCCTTATTCTTCCCTTCCTAGGGGTAGAAGTTTGTTTTAGTCATTGGGCTTTCTGAGAGCAATTCTCTTTAATAAATGAGTAAACAGATGACACAGAATAATCATATTTTATTAGGGACTGAATTCCTTAAGAACTTGTTTTTTTTCAAAACCTTTGCTATTTGAGGTAGATGCATATTTCCGGTTACCACTCAGGTTCCTTAGTCACTTTACTTCACCTATTTAACGCAAAGAAAAAATTTCCTTAGATAATATTGTCTACCCAAACCAAAATCTAGAATCAGCACAGGAAAAAAAAGTTTATTGACCTAGCAATACAGTAACATTGTTAACAATGTTGACAAATGTCCGTGGAGACCTAATATTTAACAGGTTCCATATTCATTGTCATTACATCCTCAAAACAGCTCTGTTAAGGACTGTTGTCTCTGTTTTTCAAACTTACACAGACGGTAGTGCAGGCAAGTTTTGGGGCAGGAAAGCCAGGTCCTGGGATGTTAACAATGATAATGTCACATCTACACAACCATACCACGGTCTTCCAACCCTCTACAGTGCTCCAAAATGTGTGTGTGTGTGTTTTCATCTGCTGTGGTGTTTTAGAATTAAACTACTCCGTGCAAGAGAGGGCCTCACACACTTTTGGTACTCATCAACATTTTTCTACTGTTAGGCCTCCCAGTTCTAATCAAATAATATAGTCAGGCCACGTAATTCCATAGGGTCTCTGTCACATCACGCCATGAGGCTCTGATTGCATGCTCATCTTCCCCCACAGAATACAAACTTTTTGAGTCGTAGACAATACGTTGTGCATTGTAGTATGAGTGTCCTAATGTTTTCCACAGTGAACCCTGCACAGCGGCCCCTGACCTTTTTGGCACCAGGGACCGGTTTTGTAGAAGACAATTTTTCCATGGATGGGGGCAGGGGGTGGTTTTAGGATCATTCTAATGAATTACATTTTATGGACACTTTGTTTCTATTACTACATTATAACATATAATGAAATAATCACACAACTCACCACACGCCCGGGTGAGCACGTGGGCTTTCTAAAACTGTGATTGAGACAAGTGCCCAGTGTGGACAAGAGGCGCAGACAGAAGTGATAAGTAATATAATGGGCGAGCCACGTGTGGACTAAATAAGTGTCTGAGTCTGACTTAAAGCCTGCCACCAGATGCGGCTTAATGGTCACTTGCCACTCACTGATAACATTCTGATGTGAGTGTGCAAGCAACTGATTTATTACCATCTCTGTGCAGTCAAACCTCTCTGCTAAAGGTGGTCTGTATTTGCAGCCTCCCTTCAGCACGAGCATCACCACCTCAGCTCTACCTCAGACCATCAGCCATCAGATTCTCATAAGGAGCATGAAACCTAGATCCCTCACATGTGCAGGTCCCAGTAGGGTTCACACTCCTGTAATAATCTAACACCACTGATCTGACAGGAGGCTGAGCCTGGGCAGTAACGTGAGCTATGGGGAGTGGCTGTAAATACAGATGAAGCTTTGCTCACTAGCCCCCTGCTCACCTCCTGCTGTGTTACCCAGCTGGGGACTCCTGCTGTACAATATATTTACCAAATACTATAAGCATGATGAATAGTGTAAAGACATGTAACTGCTTAAATGCCAATACACACATAGCTTCTTAAATACATCAAAGCAGATTCTCCTATATGTGCTTTATACAAAATCCTCTTCCCTTCAGTGAATGACCATCTGCAAAACTGAATTAGAATAAGCTTATTATATTACGTAGTTATTCTTGAATACGCAAAATCAAATAGTCTCAGAACCATGTTGTGTAATACTCCTTATACACTTTAATGTTTCTAAAACAATCAGCGTGGCCCTATGCTAAGACTCTTTCAATGCTAGGTTTTTCCGAGAATAAATTTTATTTCAGAATATTACAGATTACTTGAAGATGTGTTTTGCAAAGCAAATGCTGGCTTTGAATTTACAACCTTTCCTTTTAACTGCTGATCATGTGAGGCATAATAAATTCTAGCACTTCAGCAATTCATCCAAATAAGTAACAACTGTCATATGAATCATTAAAATGTGTTAAGGCACTAAGTTTTATTATAGCCATTCTTATTAGAGCTACAACAGTTTGTTATTGGGTGCTTTGTATCAGTAGAAATAAAAGATCAATTCTTAATAACTCTGTCCTTAAGGTTACATAGTGATCCCTTATCTGCAATACGACAAACAAATTAAATAGTATTTTCAGTAGGTAATTCCTCATTTTGAACTATATGGTAAGGAACATAAAGTAGCAAGAAAGCTTTTCTTCAGATAATTCCATGGTATGCAAATAGATACGGTGCACTCTGCTTTAATAAATAAAGCCCCAACGTGGTGTTTCGGAGGAATGCTAACTGTACTTAACATATCCATCCATCTTAGCATTTTTGCACTTATTTCGTTTAGAAGATGGCTAAATCTCAGTGGAGAGAGCTTTAATTTCCTTTCAAATGTCATTGGTTTGGGATGCTTTGATCACGCTGAGATTTGTCCAGCCTCTGTCATGGCGATTCTCTGATGATTTCAGGCTGATTTGCCTTGTACATCAAAGGCATGAAAGGACCACTCTGACTCATGTGCTCTGTGGCTGCACAGTCTGCAGTCTCCTGAATACTGCTCAGCTGTACTGTTGCAAGATGTGAACCCCTGTTACCTACTCACACAATATGGCGACTCGTTTCACCCAGCCTTTCTCTGCTTTTTCTCAAAAGCAAAAGTGCTTACATGGCTGTGCCTCACATTACCCTTGTGTTGAAATAAACAGCTACTTGCAAATTGTAAAAGAATAGTCCTAAGTTCTATTTTTAATGCTAACAGGTCAACTTTTAATTTTGTCAGGTACAAAACTCTTTTTTTAAATATATTTTATTGATTATGCCATTACAGTTGTTCTATTCCCCCCTTCATTCCTCTCCACCCTGCATACCCCTCCCCCACCATTCCCCCCTTTAGTTCATTTCCATGTGTCACAAGTTCTTTAGCTTCTACATTTCCCATACTATTCTTGCCCTCCCCCTGTCTATTTTCTACCTACCATCTATGCTACTTATTCTCTGTACCTCCTCCCCCCTTCTCCTTCTCCCACTCCCCTGTTGCTAACCCTCCATGTAATCTTCATTTCTATGGTTCTGCTCCTGATCTAGCTGTCCTCTTAGTTTGCTTTTGTTTTACAAAACTCTTAAAAAATAGGCGATTTAAAAATCAAGAACTATAATCAACAAGTATTTGAAAAAAGTGATGATTACAATAGTTTATAATTCACTAATTTCTATTCTTACATTTTAGATATTGTAATAAAAATATTCTAGAGAAATGGGAATAGCTTCTGATTATTCTATCCATTTATTTAAGGTTATAGGTCTTCTGTAGATCTTTGGTTATTTTTGCTACCATTTTTTATCTTGAGTGTGTGTGTGTATATGTATGTGTGTGTGTTTGTGTGTGTGTGTGTTACTTGACCAGATAATGAACAGCAGCAACAACAAAATAAAAATGTGAATTAAAATGACATTGTCCAATTAATATTTCTAGTAAGATGTTAATTTCAAAAGACAATTTTTATCTATTGATTCTTCTAATAACCAGATGCTGGAAAATGTAGCACTTCCATCCGTCATCATTGTGAACATTACCACCATTAAGAAAAGATGAGCAATGTTCGTAATAGGAATGTTAGAATTTAACTGTGATGAATAAATTACCACAAATCATAGCAATGGCTGACAGGTAATAGGTACTTACAATGTACCCAGCACTTTTTTTAACGTCGTTTTCAGAACTGTCCTGTGTGGTACATTCAATAATGGTGATGATTTTACATATGGAGAAACTGCAAGGTAGATGAATAATCTTGTCTAAAGTCAGAATCTGTATTTCTAGTCTTTTTGCTCTGCTGTTTCCCATTTAGAATATTTTACCTTTGCTAATACTAAGATATTTTATGATAATATTAGATTTTAAAAGTTTTCCTACAGGTGCTTAATTTTCACATCCAGAGGTTTGCTCTAGTTTGGAATAATCTAGTCAATAATTCAAATTCTTTATTATTAAATTTTTTGGTGAAGGTGTATACTTGCTTTATAAAGCTTTTAAGTAGCTGTTTTGAAACAATAATTCCATTACCTAAAAATTACATATTTACTTTTATGTGATTATTATTTAATGGAAATATTTAGAGAATAGTTCTCTGTTAAACATTTTTGTTGTTTGAAAGTCAGAAATATATACATTAACGAACGTGCACAAACTAGTAGAATTTTCTAAACTTGCATGTTTTAAAATCTCTGATAATTATAGCATATTTCCAATTCAATATAAAAGTCAGTACTAAATCTTACATATGCTTTAATTACTGTTTAAACACTGTAAATATTATAATTATATATTACAATTCTTGAATAATCCATTGAAAGAGAAATTGTTAAAATACTCTTATAAATTGCTAGCAATATCATGTCAGTTAATACTTAGTACCTACAGTTACCTATGCAGTGAATTATCTTTGGAACTTATAACTTAACAAAGTATAAATAAGCCCTGAAAAGATTGAGAGAGATCAGAAATATCTAAATATGTTGGAAATATGAAAATACAATATAATATTTTTCAAAATGTATCTAAAAATGAGTAGAGTGGTTTAAAGAAAGATAATTGAATGTAAAGAAGTAATATTTTAATCCTTAAATTCTATCCAAAACAATTACTTTAATTCTTCTTAAGCCTGTGAAATATGAATCATTGAAGCTGTATTTTAAGCTTTAATTTAATAACTTGTATTATTAGTAGTTTCATTTTTTATTTGTGGTGAGCTTTAAAAATAATTGAATAAAATAATAATTCATCTATTAAAATAAAGAGTAGAATAACAATGGCCTGAAAGCTAAATAATTAAACCCTGCAGACATTGTTGATGAGAATTCACTGCTGTGAACAAGTTGGATACCGACTGTGAGTGTATGAATATAAGCAGTGATGGAAAATCTCAACCCTAGAGGTGACCGTCAACTCTCTTTCTTTAATCAAACTATTATGCTATTAAAGTATCATTTAACACTACTGAAAAATGATTTTTCGAACAGCTTACAAGTTACACCATATACATCTCTATCTAAATGTATATTGTACATATGGGTGGTTATATGTTTACATCATACATAGAAACATACATTAATGTGATATGTAATATACATACAAATATGTTCATAATAGACTCCATGTATTATAAGTTTGATAGTCAGTGCATAATTTATGTTCGTAAAATCACAATATACCTTTTGTGTTTCTACTTTGCTGCCTCATTTAGCTGATAACTGACTTGAGAGGGGAGAGGTGATGCCCTTGGGGTGTGTGCTTTGATTTCAGAAACACTAAAATACCAGAACACGTTTACGTAAGAGCCAGGGACATAAATTCTATTACTCCAGTGGCGAATCTGAGCCCAGATAAGTTTTGGTGGTTTGAGGAGACAGCACAACAATACAGCCCTTTCTTCCTCCTTATCCTCAGGTGACTGGTTCCAAGGACTCGTACAGAAATAAAAATCAATGGACGCTTAAGTTCCTAACATGAGATGGCCTAGCATTTGCATAGAACTTAAACACATCTTACCATATACCTTAAATCATCTCCAGATTCCTCATAATACCTAGTGCAACATAAATGCTATATAAATAGTTCTTATACAATATTGTCTAGGGAATAATGATGAGAAAGCAAGCCTGTACATATTCAATATAGACACAACCGTTAGGCTACACTACATACAACCCAGAGACAATGTAACATTTTTTCAATATTTTCAGTCTGGGGTTAGTTAACTCCATGGATGCAGAACCCATGGATAGGGAGGGCTGACTGTATCTTCATGTAATAATTCTTTGGTTTTCACTGCTTCTTTGAAAGGAATCAATTTGGTACACTCTACAAAATGCCAAATGATCCCCATGAGTTCTGAGCATTGTTAAAGTTCAAGAACAATATCAGGTAGAAAGTATGTGATTTGGACTAATTTTAAACTGTGTCTGCTGCGCATTTCCTACATGGTTAGCAACTCTTTTGTAACAATTACACTGTTTCTCTAACCATTTACAAGGGCACAGGCCCTCTTCATTGCAGCCTTGGCTCTATGGAAACAGCCTTTGTGAGAAATCTGGATTCCGTTCCCGGCGTAAATGCAAGCTGATTGGCAGCAAGTCTAGGAAGTAGAACATGTATACAGTATACTCAGCCAAAACAACTCACTTATAAGGGAAAAACAATCACTGGGGGCTGTGAATTGGTTTCCCTTGTCCATTATAGTCACATTCAACAGAAACAGCTTTGATCTCCATGTTTAATTGTTCTCTAGTCCTCTCCTGGTAATAACTGGAAATTATACCAACTCTTACTCAGAATAAATGAGATTGAGCTGGAGTATATTTTATATACCATGGCGAGCATATAAAAGCCTTTCTAGAGATTATTAAATAGTCTGAAGTGTCTTTAGTGTATACAACCAAAAATGCCAAAAAAAGTTTCTATTTAGACATTGCTACTTGACTTTATTTCTTCATTTAAATGGCCATCAGTACACAAAAGTGAATTTGTACTTCAAAATAATATTCATCACAAGTATCTTGATTCTCATCCACGGTCCAAAACAAATCCTCTTTTCTAGAGAAACACATGAATATTTTTATTGTAATTTATTTCCAGTGAACAAGAATGATCATCATTTAATGAGCAGCTATTAGGTGCCAATTCTTTTATTTGCAGTCTGTATACTCCACTAATTCATATAACATCAGATGTGTTATTTCTCCCATTTAACAGGAAGGAAAACCAACCACCAGACACATTCTTTATACATTCATCAATTTAGCAAATATGTATTGAGCACTACTATGCTAATACAGTTTGCTAGTAAATAAGTTTGGAATATAAAAGAAAATAAGTATGCTGTAATTTCTGACCTCCCTGACCCAAATGCCAGTTGACAGTTGGTTAATAATAAGCATAATAGTAAGCTAATAAGTACTTGAATGAGGCTTCCAAGTACTGTACTCTTGTCTATAATTTTTGGATAATGGAACATGCTGAGTAGCCAAGAGAATCCGCAGAAAAGTTTATGTGACATCATAATTTGTTTTCAGTGTTTTTCTCTTTCATCACATTTATTACTAAGTATTTTATATATTTATATTTGCTTTTTTCTCTTGTGGGGGGGTTGGGCCCAAAAACGGTTTTTTTTTTTTGTGGTTGATCAAGTACAGCTGTCTCCATTTCCTCCCCACCTTTCCCTCCCTGTTCCACCCATCCCCACCTCCCACCCTTGATCCTACCCACCTTGGCCTTGTCCATGTGTTCTTTATACTGGAACATGTGTAAAAGACATTCTAATTTTTATTCTTGCCATTTCTATCTGCAGGCCATTTAAATACACATTCGTTTCATTTGATATAGGATACACATTATTTCCAATCAGGGCCATGAGTGATATGTTCTTAAAGATGCCGTGAATCGGTATTTGACTTGAGCCTTGGATTGATCTTGGATTATTAAGAATGGGGAATAAAGACCTGGCTGGTGTAGTTCAGTGAATTGAGCGCAGGCCTGCACATCAAAGGATCATGGTTCCATTCCCAGTCAGGGCACATGCCTGCAATGCCCGCCAGTTCCCAGCAGGGGACGGACGAGAGGCAACCACACATTGATATTTCTCTCCCTCTCTCCTTCTGTTCCCCTCTAAAGATAAATAAATAAAATCTTTAAAAAAAAGAGGGGAAAAGAAAGTGTGTGTTGCTTTAACACATAAGAGAGGTTTCGTTAATATGCTAAGAAGCTGTGTGCAACGTGTAAGTGGAAATCTCTCGTCACAGCGCTCTTTCCTGGTTCTAAATGGTGCTGTGACGGGGGTCATGGCATGATGTTGAGCATGGTTTGTGAGACAGTAATAGCTTGGCTTTTTGGACAGATTTTTCATTTAAATATTTGGCTTCACTTCCATGGGAGGTCGCTCTCATTTGTAAGCTTCCCTCCTTTTCTTCTCGCAATCTCTGCAGGATGAAAAATGTTCTGATGCTATGGAAATTATTCCAGCACAGATGCAGAATTTAGATCGCAGACATTGCTTTGGGTTGTTTAAAGCAGGACAGTTTTGATTGTTTGCATGATGACTGGATGCTTCATTAACCCCTTTATTGTTGACATCCTATGGAGACTCGATATGTAGTCTTAATTATTTTAAAAGACAATTCTTTGTTATTTAGCTGGTGATTAAAAACACATTAAAAGATGGCACAGAAAGACTATTTTTGTTCATTACCAGATCTGAAAATCTAATCATGTAGTAAGAGACTAATTTTCACATAATTCTTAAAACAATAAGTACACTACTGTAGGAATTATTTGTGCTGCCTATAACAGTTAATTAACCAAACCACAAGAGAGAGAGATGATGATTTTCTATTAATCAAATGGAAAAGTCAAGAGTAGACACTTTTATCAATGCTTTTAAGAGAATATCTCAGAGTGAATTCGTGAAATGAACCTCAAATATTTTAATGTAAGAGCAAATGTAAGGAAGAAAAACAAGGTGCTGAAAGGATCTGAAATCAATTTAGAAGAAAGAAACAAAATGGGCAAAGCTAGAATTACTGGTTTTCAGGGGGAAAGTTGGGGGATAGAGACCCCATGACTCTTGTGGCACGTTAATCCCTCCCCAAGTACAATAGGTCATAACCTAAGCTCTTCATCAACACGGCCCAGTTCATTTCATGCTTATGGTGACATGGGAATGTTTATATCATAGTGCTCGCATACTGGAAAAGAAAAAAATGGCACACATGCCCTGGAATATGAGATTTTTCCAGTATGGACCAGTTGCTACCTGTTGCTAAAACTTTTAGGAAGAATGGTTTTCTTTTTTAACTTCAGTTCCTCGCCTCCCTGGTCCCTTACCAGAACCTTTTATTTAATAATAAGTGAATGTTCTGTGAGTGAGTTTTTTCAGCTAAAAGGTCCCATTCCCAATATATATAACATGTACCAGGCAATACACTAAGTAGTTTTATATAAACTATCATTTTAACCTTTAGCCAGAATTTGCCAGGTAAATATTACATCTATAATATAGGTGAAGAAACTGAGACTTAGAGATACAAAGGTTAACAGCTAAAAGATGTCAGCTATTTCACTCTGGTTGTTCTGAATTCCAAACACAATGAGTAAACTGACTTCTGTGCACACTGTTTTCTTCCCAAACCTTTGTGTTTTTTTTTCACTCTGTAAGAGGCAAGGACCTAAAAATAAAATTACTTTTTATCAAACACATATTATTTAAAATGTAACTTTCATCTCAAAAAAGCCTGTATAGTTTTTTAAGAAAAATATTGCCATATCCCATTGATCTTGTTATTGATTTAACCAACATCAGTATGTTGTCATTATGCTCAGTGACCAAGGTTCTTTGCTTGGGTCTGGCATTGGCTCCTGTGTGGGTAGTTACATACTATTGGGTTGGGTTAATATTACATTAATTTCCTCCACTCTCCAGAGTGATTCACGATCTTGAATTCTAACGTGGAAAGGGTGCAGTTTAAGTTAACAAAAGCCAAGCTCAATCTTCTATTGTACTATGTTCCTCTTATGCATATGGGACAATCTAATACTCCCTGCAATTGAGATATTGCTCCTTTTTTTTTCACCATCTAATGGGAGCTAGAGCAGCTTTTTGGTCTCTCACATCTGAGTCATTTCTAATTTTAATTTTAATTGAAGTCATGGAAAACAATTGGCTTCTGTTAAGTGTCAATTGGCTATCACATAAAAATAACAATCTCCATCCATAAACTTGACCAGATGGCAGTGTGGGTTTGGAAGGAGATGGATGGCTTTCTAAAGGAAGGGATGCCCGCTTCATGAGGGTCAGTGCAGAGGTATGAGTGCGATTGGTTTTGATGAGCAGTAAACTCCCGTAATTTACACAGTAATTGTGATGCATGAGTTTTCACTGTACATTCCTGGAGGATCCATCTGACATGAGAGGACACAGGATCCTCTCCGAACAGATACTTTAATCAGTCAGATCGGAGGTCAGAGTGGTTTAAAGAAATGGGCCAGGCTCAGGATACAGAGAGAGGGCACACTGCTCAAAGCTTTCATTTTTTAACTTTGTATTTTTTTGGAGCGCAACTTTAGAAACGGTGCAACAAAGAACGTCCCCCTCCCCTCTATCAGTTGACTGCCTCCTCTCTTGCTGTGTAAACCAATGTTTCCCCAGAAAGACAGAGCAAAGCAACACAGCATTCATTTCTGTCTTTGATGACCAGTCCTACCACACATCTATGATCAACATAAACCTGAGGATCGGCTCTGTAAACACATGCGCTATGGTTTTGGCCTTATTTTAGAAATTATTTTTAAAAACCATTTTCAGTGAATAATGTACTGCTCTAAAAGCAAAACTTGGGAAATATAATGGATACTAAGAAGCAGCTTAGGGTTCAAAGTCATGTGACTTAGGAAGCTCTATGAAGAGCTTAGAGCTTCATACTTCTCCCACTTGAGAATTGAAAGACAATTTTCAAATGGGAGAAGCCAGAGTTAAAGCCCCAAAGGAGCTGAGATGGAATTGGTGACCAAGTAAAGACATCGCTTGCACTACAGAAAATTCAGGACTGTGTTTATCCTTCAGATAATGGAAAATACAAACGTTGGCAATTACACATTTTTGCAATTACTCGCTTTTCTCTTTTTATTAAGAAGATGGAAGGAAAATATTTCATCACATGGAAAAAAAATCCCAACCAGCTCTGAGAATGCAGCTGAAAGAAGGTGAATCTTACATAAGAGAAAAATGGAATTAACAGTTGGCAATCATCTAATGAATTGGGTGGTATCAGTCCAAATAATTTAATGTAAATAAAATGCTGGGATCTTGGGAATTCAGGGAACAGCCCATGGCCATCAAAGCAGCATCTTATTAACCTTTTAAGCTGACATTCATTAAATCTTTACTTCTTCATTCCCACTTGAAGGTCAGTATAATGGCAGAAGCCTGTGGTTCATGCCAACACTGTTGCCTAATCAGAGAAATGGCACTGTCCAGCTCCAGGGCAAGTAGATACAAGAGGTCAGGGTCATTGTCCAAGGTTACTTCAAGTCTTAAAGAGGAAAAGAAAAAAAATAAAACTTTTTATTTTTAGATGGAATCTAAAAATAGATGGAATTTCTTTACATGTTTAGGATACTTTCTTCCCAATTATTTTTCTTCCCACATAGCAATTAAAAGTGAATATTATATGTAGTCTGTGTTATAAAGTGCAAGTTCCGCATTTCACTTATCTTTATTTGCACTTACTTTTTACGAAACAGCAAGTTCTAATGGTAGTTTTAAGCAGTTACATAAACTGAATTATTATAAGGCAAACACCGGCGTCTGGAAATAGGACTTTGACAGACACCTCAGCGGCCCTGCCTTGTGTCTCCTTTACAAAAACAGCTGCTATGCTGGCTTTCATTGTAATTACTTCCTTGTATTTATTATTTTATCATCTAAGTGTTACACCTGCGGGCACTAACAGGTGGTCTTGCTCATTATTTCAAAATTAAAAATTTCTATAACTTTTACCTCCTCCCTCTTTTTCTCCTACTTTCCTGTAAAAAAAAAACCACCATTCATGTTACAACACTATTATTACAACATGAATATTATAGCCACTGATAAGATAAATGAAAATGGTTTATAATTTTTATGCATATTCCTTTCCCATATCTACATTGTTAGAGTATATGACCATTATATATTATAGTGACTCAAGTTAAACACTCATTTAGTTTTTGGCTGCAGAAGTAGCTATTTTAAAGCTCACTAGCAATCTTTGTTTTTCTAGTCATGGCGGTTGTCTCAAGTCTATTCTTTAGTAAATTCCTAAGGACACAGTCATAAAACCAAAGTTCTCTGAGGTTTTGCATGATGTTAACAGGTTAACTTTGTATTTTATACTTCAAAGTGAGTTTTGCCGAATAGAAAATCCTTCGTTTCTATTTCTTTCCTTGCCCATCTTTAATATATAGCGCCATTTTCTTCTGTCATAAAAACTGTCACTGTTAAAAGCCTTTCAATGATCTAATTTTTATTTGCTCTTTCATTTGCTATTTTCTGATGTTCTAAAGCTATTTTTAAAAAACTTTAAAAGCTTTCTAATTTTAGTAGATAGAATATATCTTGATATTTATTACCCGGGGTCAAAATTAACAAGAAATGTGGTATGTCCTTTTAATATGTAGTTTTTCTTTTTAATTTCAGAAACTTATTTTTTAAATTATATTTTTTGAATTATATTTTTTAGTGTATCTTCTGTTTACTGGCTTTGGTTTTATTCCTCAAAGAATTCTATTATCTGTGGGTTGGACTTCTTCGTCTATTTTTCAATGTCTGTCACTATTTTTAGAAAAAAAAATTTATCAATTTTACTTCAACGTTTACATTTTTCCTCCTTTTCAGTGTTTACTTCCCTTGCCTTTGATTTATTCATTCCTGTCATCTGGTTTTGTCTTTATTTCTGAAATGAGCTTTGTTTTTTTTTATCTTTGTCTTTCAATATCTTGCTTTATGAAGACTTTGGCCATTTTTATATGATAATTTTAAAAGTGATGCAGAGCCCTGGCTGAGTAGCTCAATTGGTTAGAACATCGTCACGATAAGCCAAGGTACAAGGAGCAACCAATGAATACATAATGAGTGGAGCAAAAAAACTGATCTCTCTCTCTCAGCCTATTGTTGCTGAGATAAGGCAGGTGTGTCAATGTAATTAGTAGAGTTTGCTGCTGTAGATCTCGATACAACTATTCCATCTGAAAACAGTGTATCTTAAGATTATAAGTTAGTGTGGCTCTCCTGTTCCTAACACACTTTTCTAGTCTGTGCCTATCATGGGAATGGGCTTACTTGCTGGTACCTATTATTGCATTGCACGTGGTCTGAGCTGTTCTGGTTCCATGTAAGATGACAGACAGCTGAATAATTGAAAGTATATGAAACTTGTATGCTCTCAGGCCTTCTTTTTAACATCTAGACTGACAAGATGATTCAAAAGAGTAGGATGATGAACACTTAGGAAGGTAGGAGGAAAGCTCTCATGATTGACAGATGGACAGAATCTGGTACCCAAGTCACATAAACCTTTACTGATGTAATAAACCCCTTATACCCTGAGATGACAACAAGCACCATTCAGCATAAAAATTCAGAATGGGGCCCTGGCTGGTGTGGCTGGGTGGATTGAGTGCTGGCCTGTGAATTAAAGGGTCACTAGTTCGATTCCCAGTCAGGACATGTGCCTGGGTTGTGAGCCAGGTTCCCAGATGGAGTGCATAAGAGAAAACCCATGGATGTTTCTCTCCCTCTCTTTCTCCCTCCCTTCCCCTCTCTCTAAAATAAATAAAATCTTTTAAAAATTATTTATTTATTTTTAAATTGTTGTTCAAGTACAGTTTTCTGTCTTTTACTCTCATCCCAGCCCAACCACCCACTCTTCCACACTCCCTCTCATTCCCAAGCCCCCTGGTTTTTGTCCATGTGTCCTTTATACTTGTTCCTGTAAACCCTCCTCCTTTCCCCCTGAAATTTTCTCCCCTCTCCCCTCTGGACACTGTCAGCCTGTTCTCTATTTCAGTGTCTTTGGTTATATTTTGTTTGTTTGATTGTCTAGTTTTTTAGGTTCCTGTTAAAGGTGAGATCATGTGGTATTTGTCTTTCACCACCTGGCTTATTTCGCTTAGCATAATGCTCTCCATTTCCACCCATGCTGTCACAAAGGGTAGGAGCTCCTTCTTTCTTTCTATTGCATAGAATTCCATTGTGTAAATGTACCATAGTTTTTTGATCTATTCATTTACTGATGGGCACCTAGTTTGCTTCCAGCACTTGGTTCAAATAAATAAAATCTTAAAAAATTGGAATTGGTAAAATGTTAGAATTTTGTTTTGAAGATTAAAGTATTTTTATACATTACTTATAGACAATAACATTTACCTAGATATCCAATGTTTACATATTAGAAAAAATAAATTCTTATTTTTCTATTTAATGAACATTGAGGACTAAGGTAAGGTAACATTATTATTAATAGTGTTATTAATAGTGCTAATATTAATAGTGGTGTTCTAATTTTTGCTTTCTTGGTTTTAGTTTTAGCTAATTCTGGCTTGTGAAAATTTAGTTTATGATCTAGGTGCTAACGACGAGTTTCGCCTACACCAAACCATTTCATTGTAAGAGCTGACCTTCACAGAAGTATACTCAGAAAGTTAGGAGAGTTTGGAATTAATTCACATGACAACTTAAAATTTTTCCCCTATATTGACTTTAACTTAAGAATAGACTTCAAAAAATAGACCGTCTCAATTATGTTGAAAAATAAGTATTTTTATTTGTAATCTATAGGCCAATTAATTATACATCGTTTCTCCAAAATATCTTCCTCAAATATTGAGTAAATATGAAACACTGGCTACAAGAAGATAGAATAGCTCTTTAGAATCCTATCTTCACTATAGGAAACATGTTTTAGAAACTCAAAGTGTACGCCCTGCATTTATTTAAGATATAGATGACGTGTCTTTATTATTACATGGGTTTATATCTCTAACATTCAGCACTGTGCCTTGTACATTGTTCAGATTAGTAAATGCTTGGCAAATAAGTAAATATAAAAGTAGAGTTCATTAATGATTTCTAGTTAGAAATTAGGCAAATTTAAGCTAAATTAAATATTTAATCCAAAGCAGCCATTTAGGTTACGAGATCAGCCTAGTACAGAGAAACTGCGTTGTCATTTTTTTATGTCTATGAGAATGAGACATAAAGCAACCCCATTAACAAGGAGAAATTAAAAGTTACAGTGTTTGGGAATTTTCCTGAAGATAGTTACTAGTGGGGAAGAGAGCAGTCATATGGTGAAAAGGTGACAAGATGAAAGAAGCTTTTCTTCACCATCAAGTTCAGAAAGAAAATTGAGTAGGCAGTGGAGAAAGAATTTCACAATGTTAGCCTCATATTAAGGGAAGAAAAGAGCTTTAGGATATAAGTTAGCCCGTACATAGTACCACCAAGAATTGACGTTGCACCCCCCCCATATACATTCATACACATGCATCCCAGACATAAAAGAGAAGAACGATTCACAAGTACTAGCTATCATTAGATTATTTAATGTACAATTTTTAGGTACAATGATAGAAATGGTACCAGCTAGGCCTTAATCAATTCACCAGCCTGGCGTCTTGCTTCTCTCATAAAAGTGGGCATAGCATTTCCATTCAACCACACAAAGGTCTCATGTTCCTTTCATGTGGTGCCCGTCAGTTTAGAGACAGAAATCAAAGCAGAGGGATGCAATGGGAGGGCTGCCAAACAAACAAGATCAATCTTGACTTTCTTTTTAAGTCTAGAAAAGATAGGAAGCCTTGATCAATCAACGCCTATTGATTGAGTGAAAAATCTCATTAAAATCTTGAATGTTAATTTTGACCCAAAAATATTTCTACATTCCTTTAATTAGACCTTTAAGCAGAGCTATCCTGTTTCTGAGCACTTATGAGCTAGTATAACATTGATCGCCATATATATTGGTATACATCTTATTGAATCCCTTTTAAAAAAAATCAGATGGATGAGACCACTGTCTTATGTTTATTATGGATAATTACCTATTTGATAATTCTAGAAATATTTTCAGTCTCAATCATAAATAATAAACTAGCTTACAAACCCCTGAAGAGGCTGAGAAATTAGGCAACCTGTTCTTGAGTCATTTTCTTTTTGTAGTCCAGCTATACCATAATTACTTTAAGTTGTTTTGGAAGTTAATACTTATTTTATAAGTACCTAGTGCCCTAATGAGTCATTTATAAATAGACATTTTTTATGGCTTGAGACATTTAATGAAGTTTAGAAAGGATGTTCAACAAATAGAAAATAATTTAACCATTGAAATAACCTGCCTTATTCGGTTGGGTGGTTTTATCCTCAAAATATCTTGGATCTCCTCTGGGGACAGGCAAAGCTAGACCATGAATGTAGTCTCTCTTAAAGCGTGAATTGGTGTGCCACTCAATTCAGACTCTAAAACTTATTGTAGTAGATTTTTAAAAATTTACCTTAAATGAGCAAAAGAATTTAGGGGAAAATGCCTGGAAACAGGAAGAGCAGCAATCATTAAAAATAAATGATTATAAACTACCGAAAACCATCTGTGGATTCAGTGCAATTCTTATTAAGATACCAATGGCCTATTTCATAGAAGTGGAACAAATATTCCAAAAATTTACATGGAACCACAAGAAATCCTGAATGGCCACAGCAATCTTGAAAAAGAAGAACAAAATGGGAGGACACACACTACCTCATACCACACACACTACAAGACAGTAGCCATCAGACAGCAAGATGCTTGCATAAAACAGACATATAGATCAATGGCACAGAACAGAGAGCTCAGAAACAAACCTACACCTTTATAGTCAATTAATAATCAATAAGGAGGGAAGAACATACAATGGGATACACAAAGTCTATTCAATAAATGATGTTGGGAAAATTGGACAGATATATGCAAAAGATAAAATTAGGTCACCTTCTTATACCGTACAAAGAATAAACTTAAAGTGGATGAAAAGCTTAAATGTAAGACTTGAAACCCTAAAAACCCTAGAAGAAAGCATAGGCAGTAAAATCTTGGACATTTCTTATAGCAATATTTGATCTGATATGTGTCCTGGGGCAAGGGAAACAAAAGAAATAAATGGGACTACATCACACCAAAAAGTTTTTTCAAAGCAAAGGAAACCATCAACAAAATAAAAAGACAATCCACTGACTGGCAGAACATATTCACCAAAGATACATTCAATAAGGGGTTAATATCCAACATATATAAAGAAATTATAAAACTCAACACCACCACCCCCAAACAATCTAGTTAAAAATGGACAAAGGAACTCAATAGATATATCTCCAAAGAAAACATGTAGGTGGCCAACAGATGTATGAAAAGATGCTCAATGTCACTAATCATCAGAGAAATGCAAATGAAAATCACAGTGAGATATCACCTCACACCTGTCAGAATGGCTATCCTCAATAAGTCAACACACAACAAGTATAAGTGGGAATGTGGAGAAAAGGGAACCCTCTGCGCTGTTGGTGGGAGTGCAAATTTGTACAGCCATTATGGAAAAGAGTATGAGTTCCCTTAAAAAAATTAAAAATGGAACTGCCTTATGACCCAGTGATTCCACTTCTGGCATTCTAACCAAAGAAACCCAAAATGCTAGTTTAAAAGAATATGTGAATCCTTGTGTTCGTTGCAGTGCCAGTTATAATAGCTAACATGTAGGAGCAGCCCAAGGGCTCATCAGTAGATGAGTGAGGTCAGGGGGGAGGGATGCCGTGGTACATTTATGCAATGGAGTACTACTCAGCCATAAAAGGGAAGGCAATATTATGTTTTGCAACAACATGTGGACCTGGAGATTATTATGTTAAGCCAACAGATAAGATAAGATAATGGTGGAAAGACAAGTACCATATTTTTTAGCTTGCTTGTGGAATGTGATGAACAAAATAAACAAACAAACAAAATACAAACAGACTCAAAGAGACAGAGAACAGGCTGACAGCTGTTAGAGGGGAGGGGCTTGGGAGTTGGTGAAAACGGTAAAGGGATTAAACAAAAATAAAACAAAAAACAACCTGGTAGACACTGACAACAGTGTAGTTGAAACTGGAAAAGACACTGGAATTCAGGCTGCCTGTCACAACCAAACTCAATAAGCAATGACAACGATTGAGTCTTTATGGGCGCTTTATTCAGATGGCTGGCGATCTGAGAAGATGGTAGGTTCATACCCTAACAGACCATCCAGCCTTCTCTTTCCAGGCCAGACTTTTTATAACAGGGAATGAATAAGGTGTGGTGAGAGCTTTGAGATTCAGGGAGGATTCGGTGAAAGAAGCTGCAATATCCCTGTCCTGGGCAGGGGTTAGCTGTTCCCAGGGGTGGGTGATCATCTGTCCTTCCCTGGAGCACAGTGACCAGGATGCCTCCACTTGTTCCCGGGTGGTGGTCTTTAGTGGTGACCCAGGAGGCTGGCTCTTTTCTCAGGAGCCAGGATGGGCCTTATCTGTAGTTTCTGAAACAAAAGCTTTAACGTATACATTACTTGCCAGGCTTATAACTTTTTACCTTAGGCTAAAATTTTCCAACTCTTGAGTCCCCTATTGTAGTGATTGCCAGAGGAAAAGATAGGTAGGAGAGGGCCAGTGGAAGAAAAACTACATAGTGATGGAAGCAGGTGCAACTTAGGGTGGTGAACATATAATACAATATACAGATGATGTGTTATATATAGAATTATACCTGGAACCTAAAGAATTCGATTAACCAATGTCACCCCAATAAATTCAATAGCAATTATAAAAAAAGGGATCATCAAAAGATAGGCTGGTATTTGCTGATATAAATGGTATACTGAACTTCTAAAAACACCAAGCAATGTTCCAGTTAAGGAGTTAAAATCCTTTCAAAATGTCAGCAAGATGATCTAATGAGGCTTCTCCATTGCTAATTCTATACCTAACAGGGTTAATCAAACCGTGAAGAAGCAGCGAGGGCTTTCACAGTTAATGTTGTAAAATACATAAGCCAACAGCTAATTAATCAGCCCTGAGGTCGCTATCTCACTTGCAAAAAAATTAGTAATAGCAAAGATTCATGGCAGAGAGAGAGATGGCAGGTCATGCTCGGTAGGTTTCAGCCGTAACTGGCTGAGCCTGTCAGAGTTAGATCTAAGTTGCAGTAATCTTTTTAACAGCAGCAGAGGCTTCACGATCATTAGAAATGTTTCTATTTTGAATGTACTTAGAGTTCAAGCACTATGAAAAAAGTATTTTTTGTTTCAGATTTCTTTTCCTAATACCAGGGAAAAAAAGGTTGGGTTAAATACATGTAACTAGTTTACTAGATAATATATTTAACCTCTGAAGCTTTTTAGTATAAAAATGTTTTATTTGCCTTTTTTTTAATATATGTCAAATTCCATTTAACATTTTGAAAAGAAAAATTGAGAATCGAAGGAAGAGGGATGAATCATAGGAAAATAACTATAGGAAAACATAAATTATGTGACCAGAGAAATGTCACATCTTCAAATAAAGAAAGGAAAAATATGTTAATATGTAAATGCACATTTAATAGTTTAGTGAATAATGTCTTGGTTTGTTAGGGGATAGAATTAGTTAGAAATTTAGTGTATTTTATAATTAAAGGATAACTTTCTAATCATCTGTGACTTATAAAGTTCTTTCACATATCACCCATAAGATTAAAATTTTTTAATGTAAAAGGGATAAGGGAGACAACAACAAAGTGACTCGTAAGTCCCTAATTTTAATTAAAACAAAATTTAAAATAACATTATAAAACAGTGCCAAAAGAAATATAAAAATGTCTTGAGCAGCTGATGCTAACATTTTGTAGGAATGCAAAGAGTCAAGATGTTCTTGAGGAAGAACAAGTTTGAAGCAGTTTATCAAATAATAAAATTTATTATAAACTATTGATAATTAAAATAATTTGTTCAAAGTAAGTAGAATAGTGGACAAGTTATAGAGGGTTTAGAAGCAGACCAAAACAATAGGGAGCCTTGATATTTGTCTTGAAGCACTACAGTTTTTTGGTTGTTTTTTTTACTTTACTTTTCTGTTTGGATTTGTTTACTTGTTTGATGGGAGGGAAAAAGTAAGGGAGAAAAGGGAGAGAATGAGAAAGGTGGAGAGAGAGAAGGAGACAAGGAAGGGTAATGAAGAGGGAAGTCAGAAAATCCAACTGTTGGTGGGACTCGTCAGTGGGAACTCTCGTTTATTGCTGGTGACAGTGTAGATTAATACAACTTTGGAAGTAAATTGAGTTATCTGATAACGTTAAATAAATGCATTCTCTAATACTTATATCCCTAGAGGTCTACCCTAGACTATAAAATGTATGAACATATTTATATCCAAGAATGGCAGCCTTATTCAATATATCCCAAAACATGAAATAACAAAAATGTCATAATATCCCCAAACTTGACCCAACAAAAAAGTCTCAACAGTAGAATGAATAAACTATGCAGTATCCTCTTGGGAGGAAATAGCAATGACAACAAATGAACAGTATCTTAATGCAGACAATATGGGTTAATCTTGAAAACATAACACTGAATAAAAGATATAAGGCAAAATAATGCATTGCCCAGTTGGTAAGAAGTATAAAGAGAAGTAACAGAATTCTTATGCATGTTAGGCTAGCAGTGACTTCTAAGTGGGGGAAGTAAAAGTTTGAACCAAGAAGAATGCACAGTGAGAGCTTCTGAGTTTTAGTATCTTTTTAAATTCCATTTTTCCATTATAATTTACATTTAATCATATTTTGTATTAGTTTCAGGTGTACAGCACCGTGGTCAGATAATCATATATTTTACAAAGTGTTCCCCCTGATATTTTCTGTACCCACTTCACACTGTACCTAGTTATTACAATATTATTGACTACATTTCCTTTGCTGGGCTTTACATCCACGTGACTATTTTTACTACCAATCTGCGCTTCTCAGTCCCTTCATCTTTTTCACCCAGTCCTCCAATCCCCTTCCCTTCTGGCAACCATCAGCAAATGGTTGCCGGATCAGATTCAATTTTGTTTGTTCATTAATTTTGTTCTTTAGATTCTACATATAAGTAAAATCATATGGTATTTGTTTTTCTCTAACTCAGAGGAACTTATTTTATTTATAGAGATATACACACACACACATATTTATATATATTAATCATGTTAGGGTTTCAAAGTAACTGATCTATTTTAAAATAATGACTGCTTTTGAAAAAAAGTTTGTATGAAATATTACAGCAACACAAAAAGCAAAGTAAAAACATAAGAATAAGGAAAAGGAAATGTCTCCCAGAGTTCAATCTCAGAGAACCATTGTTAAGGTGAGGAAAACACCTTTTGTTCATTTTTCTCAGAATATGCATAGCTAAAGGAGAGATAGGGAAGAACATTTGTAGTAAGAGAGGACATTGCTATATTTTAAATATATAAATTAAATTTACTTTATTTTCATTAAACCAAAATGACATATACTTTGTGGAGAAATTGAAGAAATTGTTAAGATGCAGAAAAACATGATTTTTTTTTGTTCAGTAAGATATATCAGTTCATAAAAGATCATTCTTGAATTTAAAACAGTATAAAATATTAAAAGAATTCAATAATACTTAACTACATTTTTAAATATTAGACAAGATTTATGATTCCCTGATTGAAGGATGAGTATAACGGCATGCATGCTATCCCCAGCTCTCCTCTGTCCATACACTACTCTATTATGAACTGACAAGACTTACATAATTTTTGTTTTGTAATTATGCTAAAGATTTGGGGGGCGCTCTGTTATCTGATGAAGTCATTCCATATGTCTCACCGTACTTTTTTACCATGGCACCTTCATGCTTTAGGCCTTTATTCAAACGCATCAATGGAACTCTAGTTTTTAATTGTCAAGTAATGTTTTGTAGTGTCGCACTAAAAATAATCCTACTTACATTTGGGGGAAACCCAAAAGTTGGAACACATATGGGCTAATGGAATCTGACACTATAGTTGTCAATTTCTCAATAACAAGTGAAAACTGTGATAAAGAGCTATCAAAATATTCGACTGATTTCTCAATATATATTCACAAGAGTTAAAAATCTCAAAGGAGAAAATAGTAATTCCCCACCCCCTTTTCTAATGCCCTTTCCTCTTCTCATTCTTGCTTCCTAACTGACGTCTGTCTGTCTATATCTATCCATCTATTCATCCGTCTATCTAGTGTAAAGTGCTTATTTCATATAGCTTTTTTCACTCTAAAAGGGATTCTAGTTTTCAGTGACTTTATAATTCTGTTTGACCTTCCGACTTTGGTTTTGTGTCAGTAGAATATAATGATGGAAAAAATAGAAATGGAATTTAAGCTAAATTATGCTTCCCAAACAAAACCCAGACCAACACATAATTATGTCAGAGGCCGAAGCTAAATTGTATGCATTTCTTTCCACCTAAGGACCAGCAGTACTTGCTCTCAAACATTCAGTTTGAATGTTATATCAAAATAATCTTATGGGATTCTCCTTCAGCTTCATTTTAATGGAGCTAAAATCTTTAACAAATTTTCAGGACTCTTTTGCATAAAACTCAGATGGTGTTGGACAAGTATCTCTTCTATGCAGAAAAACTATTTTATCCTTGTGCGTGTCTTGTGGTTCAGATACACACACACACACACACACACACACACACAATCTTAGTGAATAACCAAATCACAGATTAAGTAAATTGATATTTATTAGAAAGAGTGAAAACAGTTTTCCTTGGCTCCTATTCACTTACTTGTATAATGTGATTTCTTGAAGAATGAGATCTTAATTATTATGATTTATTCAGCATAGAGGTTCCAAGTTGTGCATTTTACATTTTGATTTGAAGATTCAAAAGGCCCTTTGCAGTGGGAAAAATAAACATTTCTATGACTGCTTTACGAAATACACTTCACTTGAAAATTGAGTATATATCACAAGCAAATTTTTGACTTTAGAAAGTGAGCCAGCCTTGCTTTGTAACCTCATTTTTTCACCCATTTGATCCCGTCTTTTCCTCCTTTCCATGGCTCTGATAAAAGGGGAGGTGAATGGAAGGTGTTTGCGGGCCTAATTGTTAAACAGAGAGCATCTTGGGTGAGGGCACATGCGTGTATGAATCGCCTTGCAAGTGGATCTCTGATCACCCCTACTACAGCTTTGTGCAGGTTGTGATTTGTGGTATCAGCCAGGACCAGGAATTATTTTCTGGATTTTCACTGCAGCAGCCCAGATCACACCTACTATGAAAACACAAGTCAAGTGTTGGGCCAGCTGGTTTCTCTCCCTGTCGTGACAAGGCGCTTTAGGAGGTCCCCATTCATTTGTGCCAGCTATATGGTTTAATTTAAAAAGTAAGTCCAAGCCTTTAACATGCTTCCTTCATTTTAAAGAATCCTTCTTAAACATGAAAAGGATTCAATCACTTTTTAAAGACAGACTGAGTATACAATGTAAATTTAAGTCCCATCAGTGCGGGTCTGATGGTTTCTGATTTGACTAGTTTTTATTAAATAGGAAATGTCCCAATTACCTAATAATTGTCTCCTGTAAGATAAACACAGTTTTCCCAGGCCTTTCTCCAGAGTCTTATCTCAGAGTTGCAGGATGTCAGTTGATAATGTTGCCTTCATGTTAGACAAGCAGACAAAATAATTTGATTGTGCTTCTTGCCATGTTGTTCTAAGCAGTTCTTTAAGAAGTAAAACCACTTTGTGTCTGGTGGCATGACAAAGCCCATTACTTTCCCTTTTTTTTGAACTCCTTAAATAGCTTCGATATCAATAAGACTCTTTTCAGAGTATACTGGTGTAATGTGTTTAGTCTAGTGTAGCCTACCCATCCAGAGGTAGACATAAAATAAAATAAAACAAAAGTTAAGACGGTAGGAAAAAATGTTTTTCATGCAGCAAAACCATGGCAAAAATACAGGTAATTAGTTTTTAAACTGGCAGTCACTGAAGTGAGTGTTTAAAGTTCAATCTGCAATAAATTGTTGAAAAACATACCCCTGTACTCCTATATTCAATGCTGGGCTGTAACTTCTGTATGGTTTGAATAGCACCGTGCTGGGATTATACCATCAGGAATATGAAAAAGAGGATAAAAGTTATCTTTTCCCTTTATTTTCTGAGAGGAAGAGTGAAATATTTTAATGTTAGAAATGTTCAGTGATGTCTTCTAAGTATTTTCCAGTTCTGAGAAGGGTACAGGAAATGTGAAAATCAAGTCAGTACAATGAAAAGCTCACTTGAAATAGGACAGGAAGTTAAGGGACTGGCAACTTCTAAAGGAAAAGCATGAAGACAAGCAAGTTCTTGCATAGATTAAAAATCAAAGCGTAAATACAATGGATACCCACTTTGAGACCACATGCAATGCACACATTTTAAGTCTCAGTTTCCTAAGTTACAAATTAAGAATATAAATGTAGCTACAAGAAGGGAAGCCTCCAATCAACTCGCTCCTTGTTGACCCAGGTGGACAGAAATGAGCGTGGTCTCAGTCCTCGGTGAGCTTCTGTTCGGCCCCGGAGCACAAAAAACCCAATCTGATCCTTGTGTGTGTTCATGCAAAAGTGCAACGCTAGTAAGTACTGTGAAGAAGAGCTGTGTGGTTCCCCAAGAGCTTATGTTTGGTTGTACTTAGGGGGTTAGAAAAGATTTCTATAAGGACAAGGGCAGACTGAAGTAAAGGAGGGAAGAACATTCCAGTCGGAGGAACTTGGTTCGTAAAGATACCGTGTTTGGGGCCGGAAAAAATTAACAGTGTAAAGGGAAGGGATACCATGATGGGAAAGGAGATTTTCCAAAAGGGTGGAACCACACAGGGGTTTGGTGGACATTGTATGGACTTTCGTCCTTATCCCGGCAAGAGAAACATATGACAGGATCTAGAGAGAAAAGTGATTTCCGATCTGCTCTTAGACGAGAGGAGCCTGAGCAACCGTGGAGATGCCGGGGTTGCAAATGTGTGTGATTACAGTTGCCTCCAGCGCTGGCCAAGCAATGCTGACCCTCCTCCTCATCCTTGCCAGCACCACCTTGGTTAGGGAGAGAGTTCTACCTCTTTTCCTTTCATTTAAGCACTGGGCATGGGGCTGGTACACAAGAGATTTTAACACGTTAGTGAACGAGAGTCAATTTACTGGCACAGTGACATGGAAAGACAAAAATTTTCAGCAGAAGTTTCATTAGATAGTTCTGAGATTTTAAGAATGAATAGCCTTTCCAAGAAAAAACAATTTCTGTGCTCTACCATGATAGCGGTTCTACTCAGAACGTACAAAACTGAATTATGATGAAAGCAACTACAAAATAATGTCAAAATGAATATGCTTATAATTTAGATTTGGAAGAAAAAAGGTACATTTATGCCCAAGTTGTATAATCTATTTTACATTTATTTTTTAAATTTTGTTGGCATACACTATTATCTTAGTTTCAGGTATATTACATAGTGATTAGACAGCATTTATATATCATATGAAGTGATCACCCCAATAAGTCAGTGCCTATCTGGAACTGTGCAAAATTATTAGAATTTCATTGACTATATTTCATATGCTGTCCTTTAAATCCCTGCGACTATTTTGTGCCTGTCAATTTTTTGTTCTTAATGCCTTCTCCTTTTTTGGCCATCCCCACATGATACTTAATCTTTTTGAGTTACATAGAATGGTTGAATCAATATGCATTCGTGATCTCATTGAGTAACTAGAATGAACAGAATGAAACCAAACTGAACATTGGAGTCTTAAGCTTCCAATTCAGGAATTAATATGAAATCATTGTGATACAAATATGTGTCTCTTTGGGTTCTCCTTTAGGAGAAATTGCCATGCTGGCCACTAAATTGTAAACTTGTACAAGTTACCTAGCATCTCTGGGATGCAGGTCCTTCCTATGAAAAATGAAGGCATTGATTGAAGTGGCCGCTAAAATCTCTCTAACACGGTGCTATTAGAGACCCTTTAATTATGATTATGAAAAGACTCTGAATGAACTGCTGTTGGGAGCCAGCCATCAAAACCATTCCCTTCTGTTCATCTGAACACCAATATTATAAAATAGCACTTCGGGGAAATTGCCAACAAACTGTATCATAATGAATATACCTTATTATTCCCTTAGTACCAGTTATCCCAGGAAGAAGTTATCAAGGTATTTCCCTTGTAATTTACTGGCACAAAACTTTACATCTTCCGTTAAATTACGGTCATCCAGAATAATTGTTTTTTCATACTACTCTTGAAATAGGACTTCTAAAATAGTAAACCTAAGACAGGTTTTTTTTTTTTTTTTAATCTGAATTGATGAGTACATCTGGCTAAAAGGTGCTCCCCCTGCTTTATCTTTTAGTACTTGACTAACTTCTTAATTCTGAGGGATCAACACTAATTTCCGGTGTTTACCAGCAATCATGGATGACTAGCAGTTAAAAAGCCATCAGCTCTGTCACATTTTTCAAAGAACAGAATCCCTTTCCAGATGGCCCTTCATTTGGCTAATGGACAGCCTAAGGGGATAGAAATGTCACCTGTTCTAGCCAGTCAACAGTATTAATAAAAACACAAAAATAGACCATTCAAGCAATGGCAACAACCCAAAAACAGATTAATGAGTTCCTTTATTGAGTTAATTTGCAGTGATCATAATTTAACATTTAAAATGTTCTTGTTCTCTGAATTTTCCATTGCTATTTAACAAAAACCCCAAAGGATAGATATTAAAAATGAAAAGTTATTTTTAAAAAGCAAAGAATTTTTTAAACATGTGTACCACATGAAACAAGCAGTTTTTAAATACGTTTCTCATGTGACAGTAAATAGTCACATGAAGGAGCATTCATATATGTTTTTGAAACTCTGGTAAGATATGGGCAATTTTATTTTTCCTAATTCATGGTCTAATTATGTGTTACAAACTACAAGCTAATGCAATCCAATTGCTGTTTTTCAACAGTCTGTTTTTCTTTTCCCCTTTTCTAACTTTTATGTAAGAGATGCCTTCTACTTGTAATGTATTCCCCACTTGGTCAAACTTACCTATCATTCAAGATTCATATCACAGATGCCCATCTTCAAATATGAATTATTTGTACCTATATTTTCAGTGACTCACAAGGTCACAGGTGCTCCAAGATCATGTGCATAGAGGCTAACCGCTGCAAGGAGATTTTGGTGAAGTCATCTTTTCAAGTCGATACTGAGGTGATTGTGCATAACACGTGGCGCCTAATCTACAGAAGTATCCAAAACCATAAATTACCTTCTTATGATGTAATTTTCTTTTCATTTCTTCTGAAAATGAAATACATTTTAATTACCTAACAGTGCAGAAATATAGCAAGAAGGTATACATTTAAAAAGTCCAGCAGTAATAAAACAAGTCAGGTCTGTTAGCCTAATTAGTCTACCTTATTTTTTCTTTTTCTTTTATTTTTTATTGTTGTTCAGTTACAGTTGCCCCAGCTTTTTCCGCATTGCTCTGTCCTACCCCATGCCCCCCACTCATTGTCCGTGCCCACGAGTCCTCTATTTGTGTTCCTTGTATTTTTTCTTTTGTTTCAGTGACATAGAACAAAAACACATATACCCCATCATTTTATTTTTAATGGCATAAAAATATTTCAAAAAACCATGGTATATATATTGAAAATAACCTGATTTTATAGTTTTCTAGTATGCTGTACTTTTTGTTCTTAAAAATCACAGGGTATATAAAAAGTAAGTGTCAACAATATGCATGCATAATATCATCACCTCCTTTGCAGCCCCAAGGGACATGGTGAAAGTTCAACAAGTCTCCATAGGTCACTGAGCAAGTCACTAACAAAGAAGCGAAGCAGCATTTTCCTGCGAGGCCTGATTATGATGCCAGTGTCCACTCAAGTACCTTTAATGATCAAGAAGGGGCACAATTAACAGTGGGAGATCTTCCCACTAATAGCTCCGCATGGAAGAAAAAAACCTCGAGATTAGAAACTAGCTAAGACAGTCACGCAATTAAATTTACTCTCAATCAAAACAGTGTCTTAGAAATTTCTGGCCTTTTCTTACCTATATTTGGCTAAATATAGGTACGAAAGATTTCAGGGACAATTTTTTAATTTAATGATAACAACAGTGACTTTAGAGAAGATGCAAAAGTCTCTGAAATAAAGTGAGATTCAAAATCTAGCATTATGCAGGCAGAAACGTGTGTAGCTGGAATGAATCATAAGAACACATATTTGATGTTGGCCTTTCAGCTTGTGAGATTTTACACATCGTTTCCACAGTAATTGACCAAGAGTGTTTGATAGATTCCTCATTGGATTTTTAGCAAATTCAAGGAAAAACTTGTCAAATAATTGATATTTAAGCAGTTTTTGAGGAATCTTTATTTTGGATCCTGCAGCCCATCAAATGCACGTACCAAAACAAAGAAAATAAAAAGTTTATAAAATATGAAGTAAAGTAACCCAAAAAAAGAACTGAGAACAAAACATAACAACCGAGACTTTATTCGTTTGGGAATCTGCTTTCAACTTTGAGTTGGTGGAGAGATGTTGCTAATAATGACACAGAAGATTACATCTCCATTTTTTAAATATACAGTTCAGTAACCTCCACTCAAACATTAAAGAAAGGAATTAGTGACTAAAATCACTATGTTCTGGAGTCATTCACAGGGATATTAATGATGGCTGATTACCTATTCTCAAATCCCTTACATAAAGGAAAACACCCCTGCAAACATAATATGCAAGGGCACCCCTCAAAATAACATTGACAAAATAACAATAACAAAATGACATTTCTAAATTTAGGAGGTTTTTTTCTGATCCTTTAAAAATAAGTTGTCCATATTGACCCAGAAAAATCACATTAAGTTTGGTCAAGGCCAAGTTACTTAATTTCATCGTAAAATTCACAGGGCCCACATAGTTTTGAGATGTCTGAATCTCAGGTAAACACGCAATCACACTTTTATCTCTAACAGACTTCGTTTTCTGAGCTGCTCCTTGCATCAGTTTCAGTTCACTGTTTTCCAACAGATGCCTTTTATCTGCAGCTACAGTACCTTATGGCACACGAACCGCAGGAACAGATCCCCAACCAGAGAGCGATCTGCTTTAGAGTTTGCAAAACAATAAACGAAAAAGGTCATCTACTGCCTTTTCCCCCAAAACTGTTGGTAGTTAATCTCTGAAGCAACCAGTTAAAGGAGTAGACCTATTTCCTCTTAAGAGAGGGCTAACCTTAAAATGCTTCATGGACACTTGCAACGGAACCTTAGTTTGTTCTAACAGGATTGTATAAATAGAGGTTATTGTGATTTCTCCCATCCAAGTACTAACCAGGCCCGACCCTGCTTAGCTTCCGAGATGAGATGAGATCAGGCGCCTTCAGGGTGGTATGGCCATAGACTGGGATTTCTAACACATAGGACTACGAGGGTTCTCTGAGGTGACTCATTTAAAGTATGTAGGACATTTTTGGGAAAAAACAGATCCTCAATGAATGCTAGATAATCATTCTCGTAAGACACATGGGAAGTAATGTGAAGGGCCTACCTCCATGAGATACTTGACGTAAATATAAACACTTCTAAACAGGAGCCTCCTTTTCATCTAAAAAAATCAATAAGACAAGTGGGAAAATAAAACAATTTTCCTATCCACCAGTTGTGATCATCAGTTTTTAGAGGAAATCAATCAGCAAGGGTGATATTTGCCTTCCTGACAAGTCAACTATTGCATTGATAAAGGAGCATTTTTTTGGAAAGAAAACAAGAAAAAGAATAATTATTTCCTTCTCTTTGTGAATACATTACCGTCTCATTGGATATGTACTATTGTATTTCTTTGAATAATTCAGGGAATAACAAAAGAACATCTGTGTAACAAAGCACTTCCACTTGAAATTTAAATTCTCCTTTACGAATTAAAACAACACATTAACTACCATCAATATCATGGAATTAGTCAATTATGAACATGACCATCCTCATTTAACAGAGTCAAATGGAGACATTACAAGGATGTTGTCCAAGGTCACTGTGAATCACATGGGAATTTATAGTCTGATTTTTAGATTCAATTTCGTTGCTAATTGATGTATTTCAATGAGTAATACAGTGACTACCTAGTGATAGACTTTATTATCTAAATGCCTGGAAAGAATCTTTTCAAATATTTTGATGACATTTGATTTTTTGTTTATCACTCAGATTTTCTCTGACACTGTAAGTTACCTAAGTAATGTGTTTATATTATTCACTACTGAATCTTCTGCTTTAGCCTTAATCTCTGGCATGCAGTAGATGTATAGTAAATATCTGTTAACAGAAAGACCAGTCTTGAAGCATAAAGCAAGACTAAGCAGCTGCTTCTGTAACATGGACTATTCAGGTTTTTCAAGGCTCACAAAAATTCCCTCAAAAAATTTCGAGTAGGTACAGAGGAAGGTGCAATTTCTATGGGAGATACAAACCATGAATTGAAATTTAAACCTCACCCCTGGGATTTTACAATGCAATTGGTGAACTAATGAACAGATTATGGTAAACTGTACATTTTGAGAAGTGAAAATAAGCACTGGAGCATAAAAAGCAATAGTGAATAAAGAAATGAAGCAAGGTCTGGAAGACTAAGTACATGGGTATGTTATTGGTGTTAGAGAGTTCTATAGGCAATAATTCTCTAAAAGCAAGATCAACTTGACATGGTCTCAGAATGTCAGAATGGATGGAGAGGGCAAGACAGATGTAGAGACGGAGTTACAGTTTGGATGGATGGGGGGCCAGGGGAAGAGAGAGGGGGAGAGAGAGAGAGAGGGAGAGAAGCAAAGGTAACCATGGTTTTAAGGGGGAAAAATGAGCAATAAAAGAGAGGGAGAAGGAGGAAGGAGGTGGTTAGAATATAAATGGAAAAGGATGTGTTTGAGACTGTTTGGCTTATTTTCTAGGATCCTAAGCGCATTAGTGACACTTTTGCTGCTATGATATGAAATGGTTCACAGAGCACTGAAGAATGTGTAGGTGAAAGGCTAGATAATTGAGATTTATTTTAGCAAGGAATGAGCTTTCATATTAGCACCATGCTAAATGTGATGCTGTTAAAGTTCATTATGGTGTTGCCAATTATCTGACAACTTAGCAATGAATGGGACAATTTGACCTACATTTAACGGTGAGTGATAAATATCTTAAGAAGGTGATCATTTTAGTCCCTTATATCAATATTTGAATAGAACACGAGATAGATATGCCATAAACTACATGTTTAAGTATTGTTGATTACAAAATGACAGAATAGATTGTGCTGTGCTTCTGCCACTGACGAGGGGCCAAATAAAATCAAGGGTAAAATGAAGTTTACAATTTGCGAGAAAGACAGACATCCACTTAATAAAATGTAATCTAGTGTTTAAATGCTTCCCCAGTATAAATAAATTTCCAACAGTAGATAGAAAATGGAGCAACATTTCTGCTGGGTGGAGGAAGATTTCAAAACCTTCACAAAGCAGGTTTCACTTCAGATGTGCTGTAACAATGTCCTGCATTATGATACATAAAAAAAAATTGAAAGAAGATAATGATGAAAATATCAGAGGAATTTACATACATCATTTGTTTAATGAAGAGTATGCATCAAGAATGAGCTTTACTTTTAGTTGGAAATACAAGGGTTGGAAGGCAGAACAGAGTCCAGCCGGCTTTGCACTGTGGGGTACATTGTGTTGCTGCAAAGGGGTCGCTTGGACACAGGGGCGAGTAATAATAACACTTGAACTTGGGGCAGGCAAGAGAAAAAAATGCCTCCCTTTTTTCGCGTATGCAGTAGATTCCACCAGCCTGAATATCCATATGGGGGCTTTACTAGGAAAAGATCTGTGTTCAGAAAGCCTAGGAAACCTTGAAATTAGTTTGGGGTGATACTTTGCTGGCTGCCATGTAATAGAAAGATCTAGATCAACATGGTATGACAACCTAAAGGACCCATTTTACTCAAAGAAGTGAAGACATATAGAAGGCAAACATACACATGTACGCATGTAAAATATATGTATGTTCATGTATAGTCACCCAGTTACATACATAGATACAGGCATATACACATATAAGTGAGCAAAGATTCATATGTGTACATGCAGATTTATTTTTTCTCTTTTAAAGACTCCATAATATTCCATGGTGTGTTATACAAAATTATTTATTTCCGTGTGGGATATTTTTTATTCTTTTTTGCTCATACAGTAAATAATGTAATAAATATCTTTGTATAGAGAATATTGCCTATGTTAATCTTGTATCTAGTAAATATTCTGATATTTATTAGCTTTTATTTTAAATCTCATTCTCTCAAATTTGGGTAGATATTTGTATTAGGAATTATTAATATTTCTCATGCTAAGTTATAATATTTTAGAAATATGTAAATGTGATTGATAACAAATGTCCTTGTAACAATAATAACTTTCATAGAAATCAATCTCTATTTACTATAGTTTTCTGATAGATGATATTTGACAAGTTAAAAAATATTTCTTCCATTCTAAACTTACTACTTAAAACACATTGATAGCTGTTGAATATCAATGTGTTTTTCTGTGTTTAGTGAGATTCTTTTTCCTTTAATGTTTTAATAGAGTGAATGCTATTAATAAAGTTTCATTAGTTATGGGTATTGCCTCATCCCTTAATTCCTGGAATGAGCTCTAACTTGTTTTTGTGTCTTATTAATTTAATATTCTGTAGTACAAATCTTACTGATAATTGTATCTTTGTAATTTATATTTTTACGTGAGTGTTTATATGCTAGTAAGCATTTCCTTTGAAGTTTATTTCTCTAAAATGAGTGCAGATTTTTCTATTATTTTACATTCCAGTTCAATAATATGGATTTTTAAAATTCTCATCTTTAAAGATATCTGGCCTTCATACTATTTGTGGAGTATGAACTAGAAATTTCTGAAAAAATAGAAATTTTCTATTTCTTTCTAATTTTTGTGACAGACATATTCTTAGAAATCTAAACTTCCATTTCACCTATTTAATCTAGATCATTAAATGTATTGTTGCTGTAAATTTACAGATTTTTTCAATTACTTTTTTAAAAACTGGTGTGAAAAAGGTTCCAAAAGGAATTCTTCAGACTCACGGACTTTGAGGTCTTCAACAGCTGTTATTGGGTCCCCTGATGGCACATTAGTAGTTCACAGTTTGGCTCAGTCCATTCATTTGCACTAGAAGGCAAATGCTATTTTTTCCAAATGAAATAATCAGTTATATTTTGGAGTCAAATCCAAATTTACAATATATTTTTTTAAATAGATAAAATAAGAGACATTAAAAGGCTTATCATTTACTCCAGTCGCTTAAGGGACGTATATATTCCACCTTCAAATCAGAAGTATGATTTGAAGGTTACACAGGGGAGTGCAACCTGGATGGAGATGCAGAATCCCTACCTCGGGCTTGCGGTCATTTCTCCCAGACATTCTTAGTCAAACAATGCAGTGGGCTGTAATTCCTGGTGCTGCTTGTAAGTGATCACTATTTAGTGGGCACAATGAAATCTTTTATTTTTGCACAGAAAGATAAGAAAGTTGGTTTCAAGATTTTGCCCTGATCCTTACCACCTCTTTAATCTTGGATAAGTCACTTGGAGTTTCTTCATCTGTAACAGGAGGCAAGTATAAGTCACCACTGGAATTTGGTGAGTAGTCTCATCAGGCTACTCTAGGAATCGAGGACAAAGCAGTGGAATTATAAGATATCTAAATCAAAATACCACAATTAAAACTGTACAAAATCCAACTAAAGAACACCCTTTGTATGCTTTTGCCACCAGTCCTTCAAGTATTAATGTATATCTTTAAGTTGATGGAGAGAAAAAAGATATCTCAAAAGATGTATAAATGAGAAAGAGCTCTTAAGAGAACCACAGACCTCTTCAAAAATCAAATTCCAAATTAGACAAGAATGCTAAAATAATGATGATAATGATGATGATGATGATGATGATAACTATAATGTATACAGATAAAGACTGGAAATAAAGCATGGCATCTTGTCATTATTCTGTCCTAAAATACAAGGTGATATCGAATGTATCCTCCTTTCTTCTAGCTTTTTAATCTGAACAACTTTCTTTTCCTCTGCCTGTCCCTGAAAAGTATTATCACAAGTTCTCTGTAATCATAATATAACTTTTACCTAAGATTTCAATATTATTTTTCTGATTATTTTCTTATCCTGGTAGAACTTTTTAAAGTATTCGTTTAGATTGCTTCTTTAAAAAAAAAAAGTTTAGAAGCTAGAAACAAAATAGCAACATTACACTACCTAGGTAATATAACATGTTGGTACCATATTCCTTAACATTAATAAAACTCCACAGGGGAAAAGAGTCACTAAAAATAGCCGGGATTTAAGATTATATATTTTCAGCCTGTTAATTTATCATATGGAGTAAAAATAAGCCATAGGTAGGAAATGGAAACTCTACCATATGTCTTGGTGTTGCAGTAACTTAATTATACAGCACACCATAAAATGACAGTAATATCAGAGAGGAAAAGTAGCAATTTCAGATGTGCAATAACCGTTTTTTGCAAGGATAGAAATTACATCAAACAGTACTAGACCTATTCAGTCTAGTACTGTTTTCTAGCAAGAGCCAGTGGGATTCACAGTCAAGGGGAGGGAGAGATTTAACTAAGAAGTCTGCTTGGTTCAGAAAGGTTTGCCTACATGAACCACTGCATGGGCATTCATTTGATAATACATAATTAGTATCTAATATAATCTTTAAAGATATATGTACACATGTGCAGGTAATAGCTTCAATCAATACCATTATTAATGGATGGATTCTAGGCTTTTAAAGGGGCTCTGAAATGTTTATTTTTTTTATTACTACATCTTGTCTGTGTCTGTATTTATCACAAGGAAGGACTTTTTGAGGACAGCACCCTATTACAAATTTAACAGGATGAATCTTAGTGTTTCTGAAGAAGCTTTATGTGATCATGACAAAAAAAATCTCTCATTTAAAAATCTAAAAGCTTGTTATTGATTTCTTATTTTAATTGGAAAGATGATTATTGATTTTCAGCCTTCTGTTGCTGTTGTCATACATTTAAGGGACATTAACATAATACCTTTCTTGGTATTAGGTTTCTTGTTTATTAGTTCATTAGTGCACCAATCATGGTCTTGCTTGGTGCCTGTGCCTAAAGGGTCCTTTAAAGAAGATTTATTGTCTCACAAACCTTGTTTAGGATGTCAGCTCTGTTACTATTTGTGCGACCTCAGGGAAATTCTCTAAATAGAATCTGTTTCTTCATGTACAAAATTGGTGTATTAATACTCACAAATTTTGTAATTGTTATTGAGCATAGAAATAATGCCTGTAAAGTTCCTACTTCACTGCTTAGCACACATTAAGCAGATAACATACTGATAGCAGTTTCTTTTATCATCACAACAGTTTGGACTGCGCCTCTCATTTGAATCGTACATTTCTCTGATGACTTTGGACATATCGGCCACTTGGGGGCATTGATAATATTGATGACTTTTATCAGATAATTGCAAAATCTCCAGATTCTATTAAAGATACTCTGTGCCTTAATGCTATGTATGCCCTATATTTACCACTGCACATAAATAAATTAAAAGCAACATAGAGTTGTGTTTCAAGACACAGAGAAGTATGGTCATGGCATAAAAATATCACAGATTACTAAGTAAAAACATTACTTGGCTGAACACATACAATCTCCAATCCCTGTGAGGGTAAAGGGGTTAGAGAAGGGGACTTATGCAAAACCCCTATTTGAGTGCCCTTGTATTGTGTGCTCTTAGGGTGAAGAGGGGAATGGAGAGATAGGTTCAGTGGAAGGAGCTCACTATCAGCTTTGTTAGGACACAATGAACGTCCTCAGAATCCTGAGGAGTCAGTACTAGTGATGAATAAAGTCTGATGCTTCCAGTATAATTGGCAATAAGTTTCCATCAGCCGGAGCAAAACTGTTTCTCTATTTTTTTGTTAATGCCTAAAATTATTTTTTTATCAGGAGTAGGAGTCAGAGTTTTCTGTTATACAACTGATGGTACAAAAGCTGTATGCTTTTGAATCTGTTTGAAGATGATGTGTGAAGCAAGTTCTCTGAGTTATCCCTCTGTACAGGTGTGTCGTGGGCGATACCTGAACTGCCTGTTATGAGTACACACTCCCTCCTCCCTTTCTTTCTTCACTATTTTCTTTCTTCCTACTCACCTATTTGCTTTGATTCTCTTCTTCCTCCCTATGCATTTATTTGAATAGAATTTTATTTCCCCTCTTACAAAGTGCTTACATCTCTATTTGTCTGCTAAGAAGTTTAGGACTAAAGATTACATCCCTAAGTTTACTTTTTCTGGCTAGAGTTAGTATAATGATAGTCATATAAGCAGAAGTAACATATTGGATGACTTGTAAAATAGAATTAGTTCTCTTAAAAGTGTAAATATAGATTTCCTAGGGATAAAATTTGACATATATGCTCACCTCTCTGATAGGTCATTGGCCACATGTGCCATATGGCAGATATGGTAAAGTTAAAACAGGAATATTAGGATATTCTTCTTCGAAGATGCAAAATGTGTCAAGTTACCTTCAGGATGACTTAGATAATCAGTCATCTACTTTGAACTTGATAGTGTATTATGCTCTTGATATACATCAACTGTAAGCTTACAGAAACTCTAGAAAGGTAGGTGTCATGTTCCTTATAGAGGAAAAAATGATTATCAAAAAAACCAATGATTAAATCCACACTCAATAGTAAATAAGTAATAAAATGAGAATTAAAGTTATATGTATATAAATATATAATTCTATATCTCCAGAGCCAACAGAATCAACGTCTGCCTCCTACTTTTTAACTTTCTATTATCATATAGCCATAGCCTTTGTTTTTTGTACCTACTGTAAGAGTTACTACAAAAATCAAGGAAGGTAAAACTCTGCATCTATGATGTCAATGTTTATATCAGTTTATTTTTAAAAATTAAAAAAAAATCGAAACTTTCATTTTCACACTTGTAGGATATAAATAGTCCATAGGAAGAGGTCAAAGATACTCTGATGTGTTGTCATTCAAGACGTAAGTGGTGCTTTTCAGTTGGAAGTAAAGCATCTATCACCAGCTGTGCGAACTCAAGGGAAAAAATTATGTTGTGAGAGTTCATTATTTTTCTCCATTTCTAGCCACTGTCCCCGTTCAGGTATAGCAGCACAGATGGCGTTGTGGTTAAGACACATAACGCTGTCAGAAGCTGTAGCATATGGCGCAAATCTGGCAGTCCACAGTCCCACAAGTTTCAAGGTGAAGACAGAAACTTGTTACTTTCTGCCATCCACAAGTTTCTTTCCTCTACCTTTACAAAAAGTATAAAATAATCTTTTATGAGAGATGCCCTCTACTCTCATAGTTAACTCATTTGCAGGACTGTATCATTTTTTTTTATTTCATTCATTTTGACCTAAGAGTGTTTTTGAATTATTTCATTGTATCCTGTGTCACAGTATGTTCTTAAAAATTATTCAATTACCAATTGAATTGTATTTAAACACATTAGAGAACCCAGGCAAGTTTTTGCAAAGTCAAAATTATACCTTCCTTCTAATATATGTAGTTTTCTTATATACATATATGATAGATGTGGTTTACTTGAAGTAAGGATGTGAACATACTTATTTTTGTCTATAAATGACTGACAAGGTTTGTCATAGTTTATATACATAAACATTTTCTTTCTGGGGGTTATAAATTATACGGTTTCATAGGATGATAATATTCTTAAAAATGACATTAAAAAATCCCACTAAAAATAAAAAGGCAGTAAATAGGCAATAAAGAAAAAGACTGTCTGCCATCACTACACACAGAAATAAGTCTAAGATGGGAGGCTTTCAGTTTAAGATTCTTCCTTTGAAATTCAATAGCTTATCTATGTCCTCTCTCGTAGTCTTGATCCAGATGCCCCTCATCACAGCAAACAATACAATGAGCTGTCTTCCAGTAGGAAAAAAACTAACTCAAGAAATTGAAAATATATCTGGATATAGAAGGTATTTAAATCAACATGCTCTGTTAAAGGATATTGATTAGTGTGCTTCCCCCTAAAAGGGTGAATTAGTTTTCTCTACTGAATGTAAAACGTAGAACTAAACAGTAGGAATGCATCTGCTTTAAAAAGTGAGCTAGTGGAATAAAGGCATAGAATTCAGTTGTTTGTCCTCAGAAAGATATATTTCGATTCCCAAAACAATTCATCCACAAAGGCTACTGTTTTAAACAGCAGAGGGTCACATTCCATTTAAGACAACCTAAAATGTCTTTTTAAATATCTCTGAACCAAGATAGATTGCTGGACATACCTGTGCTTTCTCAAATACAGTTTGTCGATGACAATTGGCAAAATCTGCTGTATTTTTGTGAACAAAATGGGAAATTTCAATGAGGCGAAAGTGAGTAGAACATGTATAATGACAAGTCAGGTCCCAGAGATCACTTGAATGATAGAAATAACAGGAATGTATTTAACAACCGGAAATGTAAAAAAAAAAAAAATTGCATGCCTTCCAAATAAACACATACGGAAATAAAAAAGAAAACAACTGAGTTCCTGGTAGAGGAACTAAAGCTACAACCAACAGTGTCAGAAGTGTAATATGACCACCTAGAAATTTACTTGGTTGTAGTTCACATTAATAGAACGATTGTATTCAGAAAATGGCTGAAGAGGCACTGCGTAATTTGGGTTTTACTACTTTGGCAGCTTTATCCTTTACCATCCCCTCCTCCTGCACTCCAGAATTGAAGCCGGGCAAGTCAAGAGAGTCCTCGCTCCCCTGGGTGGTCAGTGAGTCAATGAGAGCAGGTACCTACTAGGCTTTTCAGTGAAGAAAGACAGGCTATTTAACTATGAATGGTACCACACGACAGAGCAGGAAGGCAACTGCTCCAAAGCCCAAACTCTTACTGGCTTACATACAAGAGGTTTTATAGAGGGAAAATCGTGAGTCCCTGATTGGTCCCTGATTAGATAAGCAATTAATTTTCACCTTCCCGTCAGCTGCTTCCCTCCTGGTACCACCTTGCCTGATTTCAGGGAGATGGTAGGTTGGTCATTTGATCTGTGGGCTGAAAAACATCTTAATAATGTATGTCAGTAGGTTATCTCAGTGTGCAGGGGTGGAAGCTGTATGTATCTATGGCTCTCACTCATTGCTATTAATATTTCTGCTGTCTTGCTCATACATTTTTTCCTGCAGTCTAACAGCCTTAGGCTAAGCAATTTCTGCGATGGTTAACAGGGTGCTACTTGACCTCCTTCTTTGTGGCTATTAGTTTAAACTAGCTCACAAACCTATTTTGTATTACACGTATTTTCTGAGGGTATTAATTCTCTAGTTTCAGAATCCAATTATATTAAACTCTGCTTAGTTTCTCAAAGGCAATGTACTCTCTTACTTAAGAGGCAGAAAATCATTCTTGGTTTGATCCCTAGAGACCCCATGACCAATTAATTGTCCTTTTTGTGCATTCCTGTTGCACTCTGTAATTAACTAATTTTCACTCCATTCACAGTGTTTATTTCCATTGTTGCTGGCTATGCTTGATTTTCTCCCTTAGACATTGAGCTCTGTGGAGATAGGGCCATGTGTGTCTTGTGATCCTGGGTAAAACGTCTGTATCAGAGTGCCTGGAACACAAATATATGTCATATAAAAGTATTTAAAAAAGAAAATCCTTCAGTTCATTGTACCAGTGCAGACAGCTGCAAAAGGAAGAGCTTTATTGTGAAGTATTGTACGTAATGATAAGTACCTAGCTAAAAAGATCTACTCAGAGGAGAATCTACCAATAGCAAGAGTGAAAAAATTCTGTCTTTAATAAGAAAAGCACTAGAAAGGACATTGTAGTTTTTTCTTTTTCAATGAATGTACCATGGAAGAGAAATTATATATGTTGCCTTGCAGCACCAAAGGACATAACTGATCTTTTTCAAATGTAATTTTTAAAATTAAATTTACTGGGGTGATGCTGGTTAATAAAATTATAATTCCAGTGTGCAATTCTATGATATATCAGCTATTGCATTGTGTGTTCACCACCCAAAGTCATGTCTCCTCTCTTACCATATGTTGGACCCTCTTTATCCTTCACTACCTCCCCCCCCTCTTTGTTTTTGGTAACCACCATACTGTTGTCTGTGTCTATGAGTTTTTGTTTATTTGTCTTTACTTACTGTTTCTTTTAGTTTTATATCCCACATGAGTGAAATCATACAGTTCTTGACTTTTTCCATCTGACTTACTTTGCTTAGCATGATATTCTCAAGATGAATCCATTTTGCCCAATGTGATGAGCTCTTAATCTTTGTATGAATGGTTTAGCTAGAGGTAGTATTATAGGCTGACTGTTATTTTCTCTGAAAATTGTGAGGTGTTTTTTTTTTTTTACTTCTTTTTGTTGATAAGAAGATTGTCCTGCCGTTTGATATGTATTCCTTCCGAGTTAAGGCCATCTTTGTCTGGCTTTTGAGGTTTTTAGTTTATCATTGATATGTGCTATTTCTCTATAGTGTTTAGGTAGGCATTTTAATTGGTTTTTCCTGTTCCGTACTTGGAGTGCCTTCCGAATCAGAACATCCATGCCCTTGTAAACAAAACCCAACAAAAGCACTGGAGCGGAAAAGGAGAGACCTTATACAGGTATCAGTTTGCAAACCAGGGCAATGCAGCCTCATGGAGACACTTGTGCTTCGTGGAGACAATGTAGAGGGTGTTTTCTAATTAAAAAACAAAGCAACAACAAAAAACTTCCTAGCTATAGTTCCCGTGTCAGCCCATTTCATGTAGAAGAGTTTTCCAAATTGTACAGTTTGGATTGTTCGGTATAAAAGCAAATGAGAGTATATTTTGTAAAGTTCCGATTGGTTAGGGCAGATCGGCAGGTCACAGTTTATTGATTGGGCAATTGAATGGCAAGGAGGGAACAAGAAACTTCCCCGCAGTGATTGGCTCAGGCAGTGTAGACTGGGCCATTCAGAGCGGGGGAACCCAGAGTTCAGCCTGTGGTTCTTCCTGGTACAGAGGGAGTAAGAGGCCCCTTGCGATGTAGGCCCCAGCAGTGGTAGGGAGCCTGAGTCCATCTCAGTTGATAGATTCCTTCTCAAGGCTCACATTGCATGATTTTCTTTTGGGGGGTCTCTCCATTCCTTGATTCTGGAAAATATTACCACTTATTTTTTTCAAATATGGTTTCCAGACTATTTATGCTGGAGCCTCTGTTGTGTATGCTGTATTGCTTTCATTTTTAAAAATAAAAATTAAAATAAACTTTTGGTAATACATGCTTCTTGATTGAGATTTCTTTTTATTTATTTATTTATTTATTTATTTTATTAAATTTTATTTAGTTACTTTTCAAGTACATTTTTTTTTTAATCTATTTCTTCCATCCCACCCCCCCGCCCGGTCTCCCCCCTCCCTCCCATTCCCGCCCCCCAGTCCTCATCTCTGTGTCTTTCATACTTGTTCCTCAAAATCCCTCCCCCTTTTTCCCCTTAAGTTCCCTTCCCTCTCCCCTCTGGTCGCTGCCCACTTGTTCTCTATTTCAGCGTCTTTGTTTTCTTATAGTATCTCTCCTAGCTACTTGCTTTTCTGGTATCTATGTTTATTTCATTTCTAAAGGGATTTTATTTATTTTTAAAGAGGGGAAGGGAGAGAGAAAGAAAGGGAGAGAAACATTAATATGTGGTTGCCTCTTGCGAGCCCCCTACTGGGGACCTGGCCTGCACCCCAGCCCTGTGTCTTGATTGAGAATGGATCTGGCCACCCTTTGCTTTGCAGTCCGGCACTCCATCCACTGAGCCACACCAGCCAGGGCTGTTTATTTCATTTTTTAAAATTTGATATAACTGTCATTTGTGTCTTCGAGAAGTACAAACTGTTGTCAATGTGTTTTATAGCCTTATTCATATAAATATTTCCTTGCGTATAAATTCAGGATCTGATTAGTGATCTTGAAAACTACTTATCCTGGTATTATATTTCTTCATCTGGTTTTCCACATGTGGCTGCCAGCCTTGTTTCCTTCTCTCTCTCTTTTTTTTTTCTTTGTATGTTTTTCCTTTCATATTAATCAGTTTGCTGGTGGCCTCCATTTGACTTCTGGTGCTTATTCAGGCCCCAGGCCTTCTATAGTAATAGTTGGGAACGCTGACTCCCAGGCAGGTAACATAAATGGTCAACAAGCAGGTAGGGAATGTGACTCACTTCTCATGCATGCAGATGTGTCCTCCTGCTTTGCTAATGTCACCACTCCATGAAAGTGGCAGCCCGACTAACAGATATTTTTTGTAGTGTCCTTTAATGAACCATAGGAGCTCTGGCAACCATTCTCTGCTTTAAGCCCTAGGTATAGTTCTATAAATCCATTTTATGGGAGCACTTTTAATCCCCATTGCCCCAGAAAAACTGGCCTCTTGTCACTGTCTGATTGTGAACTTTAATTCCAAAAGCCCAGAGGATGTAGTCCTACTCATCCCTTTGTATTTATGGCCCATGAAAATGTCTTTCTAGTTTGTAAGGTCTGCTGTATCTTTATAGGGTTACTTTTTTCTATTTTATATATAATTGTTACGGGGTTGGGGCAGGCATTGCATCATGGTATGATTTTACTCTCTTCTCAACAACAGTCCTTCTAATTCATCATTTCCAAATCTGTGCTTGCTTTTGTTTATGATTGTAGAGGAACAAGACTGTGTTTTTACCAGGACATTGATGAAAGGAACAGAACTGGACTTACAACATACTTACACATCGTTGCCCGTGGAGAACCAGACACATACTAGACAGTGAACAGTATAAAAAAATCATGGAGGAAACAATTGTTCGTGGTGCATCCAGGGGTGGCAGTGAACTGACCTCAAGGGGATGTGGGAATCATTCGTAAGGTCCCATTCTAAGTGGTAATTTAGTTTCAGCAAAATCACATTATCTGTAGTAAGAAATTAGTGTCCTCGATTTGAATAACATTAATATTTTTGTTTTGTTTCTATTCACTTTGTAAATGTTTTGATTGCATGAGTGCACCTGTCCTACACAAATAGACTTTAACCTCATTTTGAATATAATCTTAATTAACCAATTTAATAAATGCCAGATAGGTTCCTTTTTAAAGGGAAACACTTTAATTTTAAGTAACATTAGATTATATGGTCCAATCCTCATAATAATTATGAGGTAAGGTAGTCTCAATGTTGACTTTTGTTTCCCACATTCAAGTAAAGAAGTTGGAAAAGAATGTTTAGTGTATCTCCCAAGATCAAATAACTAATAAGCCAAAATACAGATTGGTTTGTAGAACTCATACAAACAGATATAGCAGAGAGATAGTAAGGGAAAAGATCTCTTGGTTAGGCAATGGCTTTTGTCATAGCTTCACTATGAACCCAACTCCCATCTTTTCTCCAGAGGTTTGGTATACATTGGATTTAAGAGTAAAACTGAACCTGGGCTCCTCACTGAACAAGATTAAAAAACTGAGAGAGAATGGTAAACCAAATGATGTAAAAAGAAATTTGAAGACATAGAATATCAATGGACATAGAATATCAAAATACATATAATAGTTATTCTTAAAATTTTCTATATGATGAGCTTCTCCACTTTTTTTCCAAGAATAAGTATTTTTAGGTACAAAGAAAGTTTCAACATTTGCAACAATAACCCTAGCAGCGGGTAAAAACACTGTGTGATTTCTCGTGTGTATTTAAAAATGATTTAAACAAAGAAAAAATGATATTCAGGTTTTCTGAAATTAAATAATTATAAAACTCAATAGTATAAAATTTTATGAAAATGGCAATATTGCTTGAGTAAAAATTAAAATTTCATTAAATAGAAAGATGGTATAGTACTATTATAAACTTTTTGCACACTAAGTTTTGACTGCTATTATCAATTTAAAATGTAACTTTGCTTTTTGTAGTTAAAAACTATTCTTATGTTTTAAATACATTATTTGTCATACATAAGATTATTTCACAGGAAAAAAAATGATGCTTCTTGCCTTCCCCATTTTTTTAACTGAGGAAAAGTATGTACTTGTCAGAGGTTATCCTCCATGTGACCTGGCTGCTGTGGCTCAGTGAATTGAGTGTCAGCCTGTGAACCAAAGGGTCTCCAGTTCAATTCCTGGTCTGGGGCACATGCCTGAGTTGCAGGCCAGGTCCCCAGTGGGAGATGTGCAAGAGGCAACCACACGTTGATATTTCTCTCCCTCTCTTTCTCCTTCCTTTCTCCTCTTTAAAAATAAATAAATAAAATATTAAAAAAAATAAAATACAGCAAAAGTTATCCTCTGTGATAACTCATTTAGTCTATCAGACAGAAATTAAATGTTGGATATTTTTAACATGTAAAATATTGTGTCATATTATGTGAGAGAGGGAGAGAAACAATTTGTGCAAATATATCATTTCTTACATTTACAGTTGACCCTTAAACAACAGCAGGGTTAGGGTCAAAAATTCTCATATGACTTCTAAACCTCCTAAAATGTAACTATTAATAGCTTACTCTTATTCAGAAGTCTTACTGGTAACATAAACAGTTGATGGACACATATTTTGTCTGTTACATGTATTATGTACTATAGTTTTACAATTAAGTAAGCTTGAGAAAAGAACAGGGTTTTATGAGAATTACAAGAAAGGTAAAATACTTTTACAGAATTTATTGAAAAAATTCTTATGTAAATGGACCCACGCAGTCCAAACCCATGTTGTTCGAGGGTCAACTATAACTGTATTTAAACTCTTTAGTAGTAACTTCAAAGCTATTAAAGCCTGTGTTGTTTATTAAGAAAAGTCATAATCCAAACACAGAATTGTGGTCAAGTCCCCTTTACCTTAGATTTTAAGTCATTGCTACTATAAAAACTTAAATAGATAGCTATTAAAATTTTAAAAGTATATAGTTGGATATTTAAATTTTAGCAAGGGCACCTTCGCTAAAATTGAAAAAATAAAAATATAGAGAATGATGGAATCTTAAGCATATTCAACAGTATCTTCTATCCTACTGGTTATTTAATAATTACATTCAGAATGTTGAATAATAGTGAAAAATAAATACCTACTACATGTCCAGCTCTCAAAATTTTTTAGTTCTAGGGAGGAAATCATATAAATAGTATAAAATATACTCAGCCATTACCAGTGAATTTAAATTAAAAATTGCATTTTGTTCCCGTCATCTTAAGTCAATGGGAATGTACTGAATAGTATATTTCTCAGATGCCTAAACTTTATCTGCCAGACTGCCTCCTGATTTCAATATCAGACAAAATCTTTCTATTCCCTTTCTTTTTTGTGGGGGAGTAGGAGGAAAGGCAATATGGACGACAGAGCTAAGAAATACTCAGGATATTATGTAGATACAGCTATAGCTATGTAGTTGACCAGGTAAGAAATCAACATCTTCAAGGTTGAACTTATACTGACTATGCTCAGTTCAGTCACCTATACCATCCATTTTCAAATTCACTGCTGATGTTCACTAATGTTAAGAGAAAAAACACCCTATGAAATGTGAGAAAATTATAAAGAATCAATTATAGTGTGCATACCAAATTTAATACGACAGAAAATACTCATGAAAAATGAGAAAATTATTTTTCTGTAACCTGTGAGACTTTAAAAAAGGTTCCTTGTCTCTGTGTTGAAGAACAAGATTACCTGCTGTAAGAGGGGTAGTGCAGACAGGCTGGAGCTTATTACTTTCACTTTGATTTAATCACAGTTGAAAAAGGGATACAAGGGGCTCCTTTTTCTTTATGTTATTCCGCTTAGCCTACATGGTGTGCCTGGGCATCAAGAAGTGATCTTGGGTCTTGTACTAGGTAGGGCTTGTAAAATGTCGAGACCAGTGCCTGGCACGTCTCATGTATTCAGTAAACATGGAATAGTGTTATAAATATCCCGTGCTTTTCAGGAGAGCTGTAAATAAAACTTCCTTGCTCCTATGAAATAGGACCAAATAGGATCCATGCCCCTAGAGTCGTAGTTCATTGAGGCTGTTGTAAATGACAGCGTTCATTGACGCTGTTCATCTTTTTAAAGTAATTCCTGTCTGCTACCATGTATGTTAATATTTATAAGATTTCTGACAAAGAAAGGCACTGGAAATTTCTGGAGAGTATTAAAGTAAATTGAAAAGAGAGTAGGAAAGAGGGACTATATTGAGTTTGATTCACAAAGGGGGGCAGAAGCTACTAGATCAATGACCACCTTCAGCGGAGTCAGAGCTAAGCTTGACTCAAGTAGTCAGCCTGTTAAGCAGAGAGCAGTGATGTGTAACAAGTGGAAACTGAAGGAGGAGAAAGGAAATGTGACTTCTGGCAGCTTGCTCACGGTTATTCAAGAAGTGGACATTCTTTATACTTAAAAGAGAATAACGATGAAAAGCTTACTGCTTAAAACAATAGATCCTGCTTAGAAAATGGGTTTGATTACAGTCATTTAATGTGCATTTAGTGTATGATGATTAAGAGATGCAGTGAGTCTTGTCAAATAGAGACAAAAAGTAAAATTCCACATATCTGATAATAACAAAGTTGTTGTGCCTTCTACATTTTGTTAAATTTGCTGCTTTAAAAATCAAAAGTCCAGAAGCATTAGGATTTCCCCCAAATACTCTGGTGTGAATCTCATGCCCAGACTAATTAAATGAATGGTTTCATTAAATTAATTAGAAAGAAAACTGAGCACTGTATTTGTGAATTTATAACAAATATCCTTGTGCACAACTAAAAAGACACATACGTAACCTGGATCTGGTGACTTGCCACCATCCGGACATGAATGAGATGCTTTCAGGACACTCCGGTTGTGGTCGACATTTGCAAAAGAAACTGTGTATTGAAGTTGGCTATAATTAACAATGAAGGAGTGAGAATGCTTGGAAATCTGCAGGTCAATAAAGCACATCAGGTTTATCAACTCCTCGGTATAACTGCATCTCTCATTTAACAAATAAATGCTTTCTTCTCCAAAGCCTAACATTATTGTCATAAGCTTGTTTTCGGAGAAGTCAGCGATCTGTGATATCACTTTACCGTAAAAGAACTAGCCTGTCCAGTCTCAAGACAGCCAATATATATGGGGGTAAGGGGAGGTATCCAGGGTCTGAACTCGCTGAGAGAGTGGGTTTTGATGACTAAAATCTATTTTGGAAGTCTTTGAGGGACTATTAACAGTTTTACAAAGAAGGCAACATGTGTTTGGAATGGTTCTTCCTTATATTTTGAAATGGTGTACAGTTAACCATGGAACAGTGCAGGCATTAGGGGCACTGATCCCTGACAAAGTTGAAAATCTCTGTATAACTTTCGAATCCTCAAAACCTTAACTATTAATGGCTTACTGTTTACTGAAAGCCTTACTACCAACATAAATAGTTGATTAACACATATTTTCTATGTTATATATAATATATACCATATTGTTATAATAAAGTAAGCTAGAGAAAAGGAAATCATAAGGAACAGAAAATATATATACAGTATTTATTGACAAAAAAAAAATCCTTGCACAAGGGGACCTGCACATTTCAAGGTGTTATTCAAGGGCCAACTGTACTTGCAATGAATTGTCACTTGGCTCATGAGCTCATAATAAACCTCATATCTTAGTTTTTGTCTGTTATGGTAAAATATACATAACAATTTCTTTGTGCACAATTCAGGAGCATTAATTAAATACATTCACCTTGCTGTGCAGCAGTCAGCAATATCCATCCACAGAACTCTGTTCGTCTCCTAAAGGTAACGCTGCACCATGAAACAGCAACTTTGTATTCTTGTATCCACCCACCCCCTCCCCGGCATCTGTGTTCTGTCTTCCTTTTGTTGGTTTGGAACTACTTTAGGTACCTTGTCAAACTAGAGCTATATAATACTTGTCTTCGTAACTGGCTCATTTCTTTAGCTTAATATGTTCATGGTTAATCCACGTTGCAGCATATATTAGAATCTCCTTCCTTTTTTAAGGTACGATTATTCCATTGCACACACATATATATCACATTTTGTTTATCCATTCATCTGTTGATAGATACTTGGTTGCTCCCATCTTTCATCTGCTCTGAGTAATGCTATGATCATCATGCATGTGCAAATATCTCTTTGAGTGCCTGCTTTCAATTTTTTTGTTTATTTACTCAGAAGTAAAATTGCTGGAGCATATGGTAATTCTATATTTAATTTTTTTTTGAGAAATGACTATACCATCACGGCTTATTTTTATCCGAAGGAACCCATTCCAATTTTTTGTGTTTTTGTATCTTGCTTTCCTCACAGCACCAGCACCACACACACACACACACACACACACACACTCACACTCTCACACTCTTTCTCTCTTCTTTATTCAGATTGGTATTAGCAGGGGAGAGTAATTATGAAGCCCATTAATCTTCATTTTTCACAGCAAGATTCATTTTATAGCACTGGAAAAGGCAGAAATGGAACCACGCAGCACTTCGTCAGCAGCAAGGACCTCTAAATGTGATGCCGAGTGAAAATTAAACACAAGAGACCAGGCAGCCACTCTAATAACTCAGTAATTTCTAAATAAATAGACTGAGATTGATGGAAATGAAAACAGTTTTCTCTAACAAGGGTAGAGATGTGCAGGGCTGTAATATTTGTCTCAAATATGCTTTGCCTAAGGCATTAAAATTCCTGAAAGCCTCTCATTTGCCCACCAGAGAACTTGTATCTTCTATCAGTCAAATTGTGGTTAATTATTATAGTTCAAGGAGCAGCTCATTAATTCATTAACTAAAAATAACTGGATGTTTATGTAGGAAGATAACACATAATAACGGATAACTTTAATGGCTCTGCCGATGTAAATTGTCTTTCAGTTTCGTGAAAGTTTCAGGAAGGGGTTGCATATTAAAAGTTTGAAATGGGTGTTAATTTACACTCCAAGAATTTAAGAAATTTTTAATTCTGGAATGAAATACATTTAAAACTACATCTTCAGGGCAAACTCTTCTTTTTTCATTTAATCGATCTTGTTTGGTTGTTAGGTATCGATGAGGAAGGGTACAATCGAAGGAGTAAGAAATTGGTTAAGCAAGAAATACAGTATTATGATGATGAACTATACCAAGGACCTTAAAAAAAGGAATGGGGAGAAAAAACACCAAGAGAATGGGATTTTTTTTCACCTCAATTCCAAAATGTGCTCCAATTTCAGGTAAAAAAATTACATATATACTTAGCATACTATTTAAAAACTTCTGTTGGGGCAGCATCTTCAAGCATCCTTGGAAAGGGGAATATTAATTGTGAAAATAGAAGAGAAAAGAGTGACTAGAAAACTAGAATTTATTGAAACATTCTTAGATTTGAACATTGTAGTTTAGACACATTAAACTTTTGGAAAGAGGAAACAAGGAATGTTGAGAAACAGTATTCATGTCTCATTATTACAGAGACTTGGGCCTAAAATATCTCCTCTTTTGAGACACAGATCACTCGTTTATGTTGCTGCTTTAAATTAATGATACTAGTTATAATAATTATGAGTATATGAACATGTATAATTTTCATGAAAACATTCCTTAAGCTCTCTCCCCTCCAAAAAAAAAAACCCTTTCTGTGATGAGTCTGGTGGTGATAATGGTAGAATAAATCTCTGGTGTAACTTATTTTATTTTATTTTTTAGCTACAGTTTATATTCAATATAATTTTGTGTGAATTTTAGGTTTATATCATAGTGGTTAGATAATCATCTAATCATCCACAAAGTTTTGAATTCTCCTATTTTTTATAACCTTTTCATAAAATGATAGGATTAAGCAATTACATACTAAGTTGAGACCCATTATTTTAAAATGGATTTCAAATAACAATAACACAATATAAAAAAGAGATGTATAAATGCAAAGTAAACAGTTTTGATATATATAGTCTGCCTCTATCATCTATCACCCAATAAATCCCAAAGTATGACACAGGAAAGGCAAATGAGTCTGGCTTTGCCACTGACTTGCAAAGAGGCAAGTGGAATTCAATGGAAAACTACATCAGATAGACTTTTTCTCATTGACTTTCATTTGACCTGCAGCCTAACAGATGAGTGAGAAGACTGTGCCTCAGGGTTTAGCCTTGTCTTTCTGCAGGAGAATTAGCAGGAAAGAGAGGTTCAGTAACTGTGCATCAGGAAAAAACAGAGAGTGTTGTATCCCTAAATCACTGTTTACAAAACATGGAGAATAAAAAGGGAAGGATACCAATTTCAAAACTATATTCCTGAAAATGACTGACGTTGTTCATTAGGGTAAAAACTCATCTTCAGTGAAAGAATATATATATATATATATATATATATATATATATATATATGTGTGTGTGTGTGTGTGTGTGTACATACACACACATGACTAACATATATATAACACACATATATTTATATATGTAGTTTCCTTTTCCCTGTATATATTATCCACCTTTAAATTCTGGGCACTGGCTTTTTTTTTTTTTTAATGGGAATATTTTCTGGGAGTACTTTTAAAATTCCCATCTTGTATAAAACCAGATAAATATTTGCAACTGAGAGGTTTCAATTAGTAACAATACATTTTTAATTTAAAATTATGTGGTAACTGACTGACTTCACATCACTTTGGACTTTGCACATAAAATGAGTTTCACATCAATTTTATATTATACTATCTTAAATTAATGTAATTAAAATTTATGTACACATACATCTTTAAAGACACATTTGGAGATTTTTCTGTCAAATATTTTATTCAGAAAACTTGACCTAATTCAACCCCTCGAGCTGATACGGTTATGCCCTCCCTTACCTATTTGTTGGCCCTATTGTGTTTCCCAAAAAGATTAAAGCTGAAAGAATAAACTCCTTCTTCAAGATAAGAAAATACTGACCTTAGTGTTATTCTTGGATATCACATTTCATTAGAATGGTTACTTCTCTTCAGCCTTACATTTTTAATACAGTTTGGTAGATTAATGACAAATTTTATATTATTGCCTGAACATGCATACTTGGTTCTTATTTAACATGGTGTTACTGTAGTTATTGTTCCTTTTAAGAATGGAACTTTTATAGAGCTTATTAAGATGTCACTATACCACAAAACCAGACATGCTAGGCCTATATAGCGCAATGATCAAGGTTACTTGAAAATTGCTAAAAGCATCTGTGAAGAGAAACATCTGTTTAATAATCTCTCCACTTTTATTGAAGTAGTGTCCTGTGTTACTAAAGCTTCAGGACTTTGTACTGTTGTCAGAGACGATTTTCATCCTGGTGCATAGAAATGATGGATCGGTAACACATCAGAAGATAAATGACCAAATAAACATGACGGAAGAAGCAGCATGCATCTGTTTTAAGGTCATTTTTACAGCCCTTTTAAGAGTGTAAGTTCATTTTTGCTCTTTTCTATCCAATAATAAGAAAATTATATACCTAAGTAGCAGCAAATAGAAAATGTATGTCTACCACATGACTGATGGACTAATTAAACTAGGTTTTACTATGAGGGAATCTTTTGTAGATGAAATGACCTAGAGGTCTCTTCCTGTAAATAAGCACTTTTTAAATACAAGGCCATAACTAAGCCAGTACTTTGTACGAGGTCATCACTAAGAACGATAGTGGTTTTATGAATTTGTATAATGAGCTCTTTAGAATAAATGACTACAGTTCCCATTTAGTTCATCTGAGAAACCCAGTGATTACCAATATTAAATCTAATCATATTATATCCTAAAATGTTATTGGAATTCACTGGCATGAGGGCAAATAATCATAAACGCCCCTTAAGCACATGACAGAGGAAACAAACACCCTCACCATTATTTCTGACAAGAGGACAGAGTATTGAAATGCTACTGGTTGATAGGCCAGCTTGGGCTCACAGAATTAATGAAGAACAAATGTTCTGGGTGACGCGTACGCCTGATATGCTCTCTGTGGGATGACCTTCATTCTTCTCCAGTTAGCTAATGAGGATTTCTTTGTAATCTTTCTTGCTGAAGGACCTCAGGGCCTTGTATCATTATTGAGTGAACACAATGTCACCTCGGCTGGCAGAAACGTTTCGTCTCTTGTCAGGAACAGAGGTTTCCTTATGTCATCTGGAGAAGGCACCAGGGAGGGACTTGCAATTGAGACCAGACATTTCAATCAGTAAACTGAACCCGGTGGAGATATTTAACCTGCTGGAGTTGTTCGGATCAGAATATTTAAACTCTCTCTCTTGTCTCTCCTGGAATTCAAGATGTTTATTATGGATGAAGAAGAAGTCACATTAATCTGTATATTTCTTATCTAGTAGTCAATGTTATTTGGTCAGAACATCCATTTTTCATGATGTTATGCACAGATAAGCATGTGGGTACTTTTGATTTCCAAATTAAATTGGTGCAGTCTTTGTAATTCAAATCCCCATATTCAATGGGCAGGTACAAAAGGAGGCTGGAGAGAGAGGGTAGGAGCCTATGAAACAGTCTACTGAATAAGGTATAAGCATGATGGTTTTTTTTGGAATGCTCAATTTATTTGAACAATAACAAAAAGCATCAGGAAATGCCAACCCACTGGTGTTGTGAAAATAAGGACACCAGGAGGTGCTGCGTAAAAGGACGGCCATAGCTTGTCTCAGCAAGTAAGGAAGGCAGGTTTTCAGAGGACTTAATATTAGCTCTGACTCTTTGCATCGACATGCACGAGGGTGTGCATTTAACTCTCCGTGGGTCAAGCCCTGTCATTTAACTGTTGAACTCTCATCCAGCCTTCTGAATGCCATTCAGGGACTTTTCCATATAAATCAGTGACGAACAGAAAGTATAAAGCCCGTGTTTGTTGTTTTTGTGATGATTTGATGTAGCAGTGGTTAACTGCTGTAACGTCACACAAGTTTGTATGTAGCAAATATTTATTTGCTTGTTTGTTTGTTTGTTTATGATTTAAAGGACTAAGTTACAGTGTTCAGCCAAGGTGTTTCATGGTGCAGCTCACACCATCTGGGCTTTGGGGCACTGGAGTAGCAGATCTGGTTTTAGCAGCGTGTAGCCTATAAACCCGGGCAATGGGTAAACCTTTCTCAGCCTCGGTTCTCTCGTTCATGAAAATGGGGATTGAAAATGTACTCCAGGTCCTAGATGTTAAGTAAATGATATACAATATGAGACACTGCCTTTAAACTTAATTTAGGGTCTTCCATCATTTATCAACATGTTAATATCCATGTCTGAATTTTGTTAGTGACCTCCATGTTTCCTTCACATGGATTGAGTTGATATTTCTGGCCAAACCATGGAGAATTTATGACTTATATATAAGATTGTGGTAATTGGCTAGTTCACTGGATGTATTAACTATACTTCTAGCTTCTGTAAATCTGAAGTTTTAATACCTTCCCTAGATGAATATATTGGACATGCCTTGTTCTGGGCAACCGGATAATGTGCTTGAGCCATCTTGCCTCCCTCATCTCCCCATCCCCCCCAGAACTCCTACTTCTAAAGGTGCAGTTTTCAAATAGAAGCCAGCAAGTCCAGAGCCTACACCCCTAACCATCAACTTTATTGGGTTCTCACAACTGGGCCACTATATTTTGCTTTAACCCCTGTGGGGTACAGTACTCAACAACTAGGGTCAGCCTCTATGCCTCAAAGCTGGCTAAAATTATTCAGACCAGACCATGCTAATCCTGCTAACCCTACCTCCTGTACACCTTCCCACAGAAACCGTGGTACAGGTTCTTGCCCACAGTTCTTACCTCTCCCTCTGCCTTGTGATTGACCTTGGTGCTTCCCTGTGCACCCCTGTACCCCAATGCCATGGCCTGCCCACTCCTCTTGGGAACTGTGGGTAATAACTTCTCTTTTCAAAGGTAATTGTCTCCTTATCTGTTGGCCTAACTATACCTCAAATATTATATTAACACCACTATGTTTTAAATCACTAGGTTATTTTTATACCTAAGTGTGGTTAAAATTATGTTAATGTATTAAAGGCATAACAAATAATTATTTAGTTCTCATGCCTTCACCATGACCAGGTAATCTGAGGAAAGAGCTTAAAGCAGTGTTCTAATAACCATGTTTCAAGTTAGTTTTTATTTAGGTTTTAATTGGCCATATACACATTACTGGAACCACTCTAAAAATATTTATGTGTATAGGTAGAAGGAAGTTACTATTTTGCTTTTCTTTGCACTTATTCAAAATTCATTCACCAAGCATTTGTTATACCTCCCCGATGGTGGTAGGCACTCTTCTGGACATTGGGGCTATAATAATGATCAAAATTGACAAACATCTCTGTTCTCATAGGACTTCATCTGCTAGTGTGGAGGTAATAAAAGGATAAATAATGTACTGTAGTTTTACATGAGGTAGAGATAAGCCATAGGAGAAAAAACAAATGCAGTGAAGAGTGATATAGTATGTTGATGTGTGTGTCTGTGTGGGGGATGGGGAGCTACATGATGACCAGGCATCTGAGAGTGGGTATGAGTCTGAAGGAAGCTAGAGAGCAAGGGTATCTGGAGGAAAAGGATCCCAACCAGAAGAACAGAAGGATCAAAGACCCTAAGAGGAGAGCAAGGTCAAGGGTAAGAATAGAGACTGCTACCTATTCTTAATGCACTGGAGGGAAAGTAGGACAGGAAGTCAGAAGGGAAATGGGAAATAAAAGGAAGATCAGTGAGGCCTTGAAGGTAGCACCTGGACGTGAGATCCTCTGACTGACATTTTAACAGAACTACTTTGGCTGTTCTACTGAGAGTGCCCTCTAGGAGTTCAAGGACAAGAGCAGGAAGCTAGGCAACTAAAGCAACCAGTGAGGTGAGAGAGACCATGGTGACTTGGGCAGAACGCCGGCAGTATGAGTAGTAATAAGTATCCAAATTACTTAGAAGAAAAAGAATCAAATGGACTTTTAATAGATTGTATGTGGGGTGTGAGAAGAGAGTTGAGGATGATGTCACATTTTAAGCCTGGAAGAACAGATTTACTGTTCCCCAAAGTGATCATTTGAGGGAGGGGAGATGGATATCAGAAGCTTCAGTTTTGAGCATGTTAAGTTTGCTATTCCAAACCCGAGTGAAGATATCAAATAGGGAATATAATATATGGTGTGAAGTTTATGGGGACATTCAAGCCTGGTGTAATATGGAAGTCACTGGAATAACAATTACATCTAAAAGCATCAGACTAGATAAGTCTGCCTAAGGAGCAAGCATATGTGGTACATGTTACTCCATTATCTTGAAGTGAACACCAGCATGACTACTGCCCATGTCCAAAAAAAACCCAGTATTACCAACATCCCAAAGCATCCTTCATCTCCTTCCAATCACTGTGTATTTGAAAGATACTTCACTGAGTGTATTTTTTAGTTTGCCAGATATTTTCCTTCAGCACTCTAGAGATATCAATCTAAGTTCTCTAGATTTTTTTTTCTTTTGAGCACACAACTGTCATTCTGTTGCTCCTTTGATCATAATATTTATTTTTCTTCCTTCTGGCTGTGTTAAAATTTTTATCTTCCTTTTTTTTCCTCTTCAGATGTTGTACTATAAGGGGACTTGGTGTGGATTTCTATTTATTTGTCCTTTCTTGCATTTATGAGCCTTTGTGAATATTTGGCTTGATGTGTTAAGGGCACATTTGAGACACTTGAGAGTTTGGTAATCTGCAGTTTACTGGTATACTGTTATCAGCTTGCTTTCCAAAATCCTTACTTTAAACAGCTTCAAGTTACATCGAAGAAAATGATGGTAAAACAGAATAATATTTGGAGTACAGTGAAGGCAGTAGCCTTTTTATAATGGGATCTACTTAAATGTTTCATGAAACTGTTCTCTAAAACAAACAAAGATGTTCAGGCGTAGCTTATGCATATAAACCTTCGTGTTTTTGTCCTTGTCTGTTTCATATCATTAGGTTGTCACTAGCCATGAGATGATACAGTAGACGAAAGGTAGTGTCATCCATTTCAGGTGCCAGCATGTGATCATGTGAGAAATGAAGAATCTGTTCATTCTCTTGTGTTGGCCAGCTGCTATCATGTTATGGTTAATAGCCCGAGATTGAAGAATGAAAGGAAATGCAGATTTAAACAGTAAAGAAGTGTTATCATTTGTGGTACCTTCTGAATAATCATCCCCATTAAATAAAATCATTTTAATGCATGCAGGGTTTTGAGGCAATGTCTGCAATTATCATCAGTATGGAAACTTCCTGATGGCCAGGTAGATATTTTGTTTTGTTTTGTTTTTCTTATTATTGTATTAATGAGACCCCTTGGTTTGTTCCCACATGTACCTCAAACATTTTTTGAGAAGCAAGGCTTTCAGTTCAGGGAAGAATCATAGAAAGAACATGCTAGTGCTTTTGATAGATATAAAAAGACCAGCGTACCAAAGAATAAGAAGAAACAAACGTAAAGCCACAGTGTAAACAGAGAGTTGAGCAAAAGCAGGTTAACAGTTGTTTGGATGGAAAATCATACAATAATTAGCAAGTGATAACACAAAAACAAATTCTGTGGTTTGGATACTCACAACTGTGAACCTACTTTTGCCCTACCCTGTATGTATCCAGGTCACCTGGTACATAAATTACTTGATAGTAACTTAAAAAATCAATTATTCTCTAGAACAGTGCATTATGTCTAGAGTCATTTTTGAATCCATCTGAAAGTCATTTTTTTTGAGTCAGAATGGAAGCTGGCTCTGGAGAGAATCAAGTTAAAGGCTTTGTGTTTTATTTTTGCTGTTTCACAAATTGATAGATTACAGACAGGTCAGCCCTACTCAAGTATGTAGAGCAGGATGGAAATTTGCACACACTGACTTTGAGTGGATGTTGTCGTTAATGCATCATTCCTCAAATCCCTCCAGCATTAAAAAAAAGACATAATTATATATAGTCATAAAAGAAGCACCGCTGCTTAATGTTTATTTTTACATTCACAACTTCCCTAAACATTCTAAATTACCTGGCACTCTTTCATGTATCATGAAAGATATCATGTATCATTGTATCGTGATATATACATGATATATCATGTATAATTTTTATTTTTGTTTTAAATAATAGTTTGTTACATTATAATTTATATACATTATTTTTTTTATTTTTGATACTTCATTATTTCTCTTTACTTTACTATTTTTATTTCCAAAATAAGTCAAGGATACCTGTTAGCTACTAGTTATTTGGCACACACGTCTCCTATATACATTCATTCCAGAGTTCTTTAGGGGACACATTAATACAATAAAGAACAGATGAGTGAGCATATGGCTTGTTAAATCATGTTTATAGTAATTAGATCCAGACCACATTTAAATAAAGGGTCAGTGGCAAATAAATTGGTAACTCTGATTTAACACTTTTTCCTGGTAAGAGGTTAGGGACATTACTACCAGTGTGAGCAGAAAAGGCACATACCATGAAACAAACAAATCTAATTATCAAAATGTTAAAGCACCACACTGCATAATAAGGTAAAACATTTCAAAAACATTTTAGTGCTTCCATGAAATCTTTACCAGATGGTCACAATTGCTACAAATCCCTGACAGATATAAAAGTATTTCTTAATCTACATACATGGGTAGCATTCAAAATGTATGGACAACAGTTCACATAGATATTGTGAAAATACTTATATGTTTGCAGAATAACTATTTATACAATTTTTAACTTCCTATACCTTACCTAGTTTGAAAGGGTCATGTGTATTGACTTCCTAATTTAATAAATCAGTAAAAATATGTGATTTTTATTGGAAATGGATGATTTCTTTGAAAACCATTTCCCTAATTATATTAGGGCATTGTAAATATACTACATTTTGGAAGTATATTTCTCTGAATATGGAAAATTTTGTGATTTTAAGGGAAGTTTCTCATGATAAGGTGTCATGCCATTCATTAGGTATTTCTCATTCTTTTTTCTTTGTTTTTTTAAAATATATTTTATTGATTATGCCATTACAGTTGTTCTGTTTCCCCCCTTCATTCCCCTCCACCCTGCACACCCCCTCTCCCACCATTCCCCCCCTTAGTTTATGACCACGTGTCTCAAGTTCTTTAGATTCTGTATTTCCCGTACTATTCTCGCCGTCCCCCCCCCCCCATTTTCTACCTACTGGCTATGCTACTTATTTTCTGTACCTGCTCCCCCCTTCTCCTCCTCCCACTCCCCTGTTGCTAACCCTCCATGTGATCTTCATTTCTATGGTTCATTCCTGAGCTAGCTGTCCTTTTAGTTTGCTTTTGTTTTAGGTGTGGTTCTTAATAACTGTGAGTTTGCTGTCCTTTCACTGTTATTTTATCTCCTTTTTCTTAGGTAAGTCCCTTTAACATTTCATAGAATAAGGGCTTGGTGATGATGAACTCCTTGAATTTGACCTTATCTGAGAAGCACTTTATCTGCCCTTCCATTCTAAATGAAAGCTTTGCTGGATAGAGCAATCTTGGTTGTAGTTTTTTGGATTTCATGACTTGGAATACTTCTTTCCAGCCCCTTCTTGCCTGTAAGGTCTCTTTTGAGAAATCCGCTGACAGTCTGATGGGGACTCCTTTGTAGGTGACTGTCCCCTTATCTCTTGCTGCTTCTAGGATTCTCTCCTTCATTTTAATCTTGGCTAATGTAATGATGATGTGCCTTGGTGTGTTCCTTCTTGGGTCCAACTTCTTTGGGACTCTCTGAGCTTCCTGGATTTCCTGGAAGTCTATTTTCTTTGGCAGATTGGGGAAATTCTCCTTTATTATTTGTTCAAATAAGTTTTCCACTGGTGGCTGTTCCTCTTCCCCTTCTGGTACCCCTATAATTTGGATGTTGGAGCGTTTAAAGATGCCCTGGAGGTTCCTAAGCCTCTCCTCATTCTTTTGAATTCTTGTTGCTTCATATTTTTCTGTTTGGTCATCTTTTCCTTCCTTCTGGTCCACTGCCTTGATTTGAGTCTCAGTCTCCTTTCCATTACTGTTGATTTCCTGTGCATTACCATTCATTTCAATTAGTTTAGCTTTCATATGTTTCTCTAATTTGTGACTAAAACCAACCAGTTTTGTGAGCATCCTGATCACCAGTGTTTTGAACTGTGCATCTGAAAGTTTGGCTATTTCTTTGTTGCTTAGATTTACGGGCTCTGGGGCTTTGAGTTCTTCTTGAGCCATGTTTTGGTCTGTTCACACCTGTTACATATGAGGAGCAGAGCCTTAGGTGTTCACCAGGGTGGGGCCACCCAGGTCACTGGTTTGTGATGCTGTATGTATGGGCGGGGTCAAAGGGGGGCAATAGCGGTCCCCTCTGCTGCTTCCCGCCACTGGGGCCTGCACGATCCATCTTACTACTCACTCCTTCACCAGTTTATCAGTCTGGCTGAAAGGTTTGTTGTTGTCAGACTTCCATATAGTTCAATTTTCTGTGGTTTGGCTGCGTTTTTGTTGCTAAAACTTTGTTGTTTTTAAACTTGGTCGTGCGAGAAGGTATAGTGTTTCCACCTATGCCTCCATTGTGGCCTCTCATTCTTTTCAATAAATAGGATAAGAGAGATAAGTTTTGTAGGCTCAAATGTCAATGAGTCAATTACATAAGAATCTATAAAGCCAAGATAAAAAGAAGATAATGTTAAAAAATCTGTAGCATATTTCCTATAAAATGTATTTCTACTTAAGGTGTCTCTGCCTCAGCATCTGCATGATTCCTTGTAACAGTAATTCCTACACTGATGATCATCCTACTACCCTGGATGCTTAGTCTACACTAAAAGCTTCAATATTTGCTTTTCAAATACCTTTTTCAGAAGTTCAATTTATCACCAGTTATAAGTTTCTCTTTATTTTCTCATTTCACTATTTGTGTAAAAATGCATAGGAAAGCATAAAAAACTTTAAAAGCATATATTTGCATCAAATTTGTTCAGCAAATAATATACTTGATGCCCTTCTTGAAGAATCACAGTTCAAGTCATTATATTAAAGTCTTCAAGTAATACTCTAGTAAAATGTTCTGTTTAGTCTGGTCTAAATTCAAACCTGTTTCCCTACAGAACCCCTTTTCCAACTGCACTGTTAACATGTTCTCTAATTCTAGTACTTTATGAGGCACAGTTGGGAAAAAATTACCTTGGCCGATAAACACGTTTACTTATCCCTGTAATTAGAATTGTTATAAATTCATCATATTGGTAGTGTCCTAGATAAGCATTTCTCAAATCTGTTCAGAATTTCCAAATTCATGTTTCTGTGGTCTACTCCAGTTCCAGTGAACCCCCAACATGGAAGCAGAACTTGCCATTTTATCAGGCGAATCTGTAGTCTCAAAAATATTAACATATATCATTGAGGCCTTTAAGCAAGGACGATTTATTACACTTCACATGAGAGAATGCCACTCAATTTGGAGGACTGTGATCATTGTAAGAGTGACCAGCAATCCAAGGCCAAAATAAATATTTATTAAAAATAGCTCTAGAGAAACAAGAATAAATGAAAAAAATCTAGGTTAATAGAAATCCCATGTGGCAAATGAGTAGAACACCAATGTCAGTTAACCTGGTTAAAAATAGCATGAAAAGAGAGAAGATATTTCCCCCGGAGAGAAGGAGACTGTGGCCATTATGTAGGAAAGGGGACTTCGAAGGATTGGTTGCCAGGGAAACCAGAAAACCAGTACGTGAGACTCTTATTTCTCAGATGGCTGAGACAGGGTGCAGTTCTAGAGACAGACATCTATCAAATCCTTGTGCCAGGTGACCTTAATGAGGCTCAGTGAGTGAAACTGTGCCGTCAGCACTAAAGTGTAGAAGTTAAATAGCTGCTGATTTTGAATCTCGATAAGAATCATGATATTATTAAAAGAGAATAGTATAAGAAACTGGTATGGTTGTTATTTATGATCTGTTCTCCTAGACCTTCCCAAAGAGGGACAGATAGGCACCAGGACTTCTATTCTCTACCCTTTGGGGTGAAAGAATTGATGGTGTATTTTTTCAAGAGAAGAAGCTCTTTGGAAGAAAAGCATAGGTAGCTTCGACTAGTTGCTTAATGAATTAAATGGTTAGGTAATTTTGGGACCTAGAGTTATCATCATTTAAGGTCTGATTTCCCGTAGAGGCTAGGTTACCCTTAGGAGGAAGGTGTATTTGACTGATTTCCTGCAAGGATTTCTTCAAACAGTGTGTTAACAGCAGACAGGATTTTCCTAGGAAATATCAGCTTCTCAAGTCTTACCACAACTACCTTTTTGTCTCATCTTCTTCCTGTTTTTCTGAATCCCCTCCCAAGTGCCTTCTGGTGTAAAGTTACCAAGAGTTCCTTCAACTGGGCAGCTCCTTAACTCTGAAATTTTCATTTCTGAAAAGGGAGAAATGGATGGGCTGGTTGGAAATGGTGTTTCTGAATAACTCGTCTCCTGTGCACATGGTAGATGTTTAATAAATTGTAATTGAGTGAATTAATTTAAAAAGTTGTAACCAGATTGCTGTCATTAGGGTACTTGTTTATTGAAAATTATGGGAATTCCTCTAGATCTATTTACAAAGAGGGATCAAAAATTTAGGTGTTCAAGCCCTGGCTGGTGTAGCTCAGTGGATTGAGTGTGGGCCTGTGAACAAAAAGATTACTGGGTTTGATTCCCAGTCAGGGCACATGCCTGGGTTGCAGGCCAGTTCCCAGCAGGGCACGCATGAGAAGCAATCATACACTGATATTTTTCTCCCTCTCTCCTTCCCTTCTAAAGATAAATAAATAACTTTTAAAAAAAGAAACATAAAAAAGCTTGTATAAAAAAAAACTTTAGGTGTTTAGGTGAACATGCAAGCCCAGGTGGTATCTTGTTGTGTTTTGTTTTATTATATTTTGATGGAATAATTTCATACTTCTCTAATATTCTCAGGCAATTTTTAAAGGAAAAAAACCCTCAAGTAAATGAAAACAAAACAACTGCAACATCTGTCCATGGATTCTAGAAATATCCTCTAAATTCTCTCTACCTATGAAGACACTGCTGTTAAGTAGAGATTTTTTTTAAAGATTTTATTCATTTATCTTTAGAGGGGAAGGGAAGGAGAAAGGGAGAGAAATATCAGTGCATGGTTGCCTCTTGTGCATCCCCTGCTGGGAACTGGCCTGCAACCCAGGCATGAGCCCTGACTGGGAATCAAACCACATTCCTTTTGTTCTCAGGCCCGCGCTCAATCCACTGAGCTACACCAGCCAGGGCTAAGTATAGATTCTTAAAATCAGCTGGACTTGAGGTACTCTTCCCTTTTTTTGTACATTTTTTTGTACTTTTTTTATAGCTGCATTTTAGAGACTTAACCAGATTACAGCTCCCCATTGCTAAGATAAAGAAAGATCTTTACTAAAATGAAAATTATTTATATTTCAGAAATGCCACTGGTCACTTTCACATTTATTCTTTGTATTATATAGGTAACAGTTTTCCTCTTTTTTCGTTGCCAGGTTAGGTCTGAGTTTTACCCTAAGGCTGGGAAATCAAGCAGAAGCACTTACTTTGTTCAATGACTTTCAAAATTTCAATTACATAACATTCTGGCTCAAATTGGTCATGTGATAAAGGGTTTTTTTATTATTATAGAGCATTATTTCATTAGGGTATTCCCGTGCTCTTTTGTTTTTTGTAATATATTGCTTTCTTTCTTCAGTCATACAGTATGACATAAATAGAAAACACTTTGGCTTTATTGCTTATAAAACATTAGCATAGAACATAAGATTTGAAGAGGTATAGATTTCCAAATAAACTTCTCATTAACTATAATAAAATGTTATGTGTAGTTGTATTACTATTGAGCCTACCTAATCACATCTGCTTTTGTTTTAAGGACTGTTTTATTGGTGAATATGTTCTCTGATATCTGTATTTGTAAATAAAGATTCTCACTTCTAGACTGTGATGCTAATTTTAGAAGTAAATTTTATAGACATATCACATACTAAACATGTATAAAAAATTTTTCTAGACTAGTGTTTATTCTTTAGGCAAGAACCCAAAGCATTATTAATAAAGTTTCAGCTTTAGAAAACAAACCAAATTCCTTTCTCTCATATTGTTAGAAGCCTAGAAGTAGTTTTCTGGTATTGCCCGAATTAACTACCATATATAGTCACAGTCCACCGTGACTATATATGGTAGTTAACGGTGATTTTTAATGGACCGATGTACATATTTACACTATGTTTTACTTTATCAAGCAATTTTCAGGAAGCAAGAAGAAAGTCTCTAAGTGCTATTTATCCAAACTTAGTTGGTTTTTCTTTTGAATACTTTTATCACAATTGATTTTATGTTACTGGCAAATGATCATCTTCCAGTAGAAGAAAATAAACACAATTCTAATAACTGCTAATATTGATTTTCATTTTAGTGAAAATATATCAATACTGAGTGAGATAAGAGAGTTGATCTTTATCAACAACAGGTCCCCAAAACCAGAAATGAAAATATAGCTGCATGAAAGTAAATAGAAATAAGAAATGGAGAGGGAAAATTTTATAATATGGTGGGAGATAGTTGTAAATCATGTATAATGCTAAATATCTCAAAGAAAATTACTGAAAAATTATAACTTTTTAAATTCTGAAATATCTCTTAATTTAATATTTTTTAAAAAGATTTAAAAAATTATTTATCTTTAGAGGGGAAGGGAATAAGAGGGAGAGAGAAATATCAGTGTACGGTTGCCTCTCATGCATCCCCTGCTGGGAAATGGCCTGCAACCCAGGCATGTGCCCTGACTGGGAATCGAACCACGGTTGTTTGGTTCACAGTCCCACGCTCAATCCACTGAGCTACACCAGCCAGGGCCCAGTGCTTTTTAATATTTAGTGTGAACTCATACCCCCTGGACATCTGTAAAACTGCAGATTAGATTCAGTAGGTTAGGGTTGGAGCCCAAGATTCCAACAGAACACAGAGGTGATTCTGTTGATCTGTGCATCACTCTTCCAATAACGAGTGTTTGGAGAACAACTGGAGAACTCAATTCAGATATTTGGAGGATCACACACAAAATTAAGTGCGAGGATTATAACTGGTTAAATCAAAGAAATGAAAACAATGCAAAAATAATAGGATCACAATCAAAATATATGCAGCATAGTAAACATTAAAATACTAACCTGTAAATCTTGTACAATATGCTATTGAATAGATACAAAATATTTATAGTGAGTAAAAAAAAAACAGAAGAAAAATGCTCATTGGCTCCTGAAGGGTGTGGCATTGACCCCATGAAATTTATTTGAATCATTCCTAATCTAGCTTCCGAAGATGAACTTCAAAGTGTTGGTTGTCTCCTAAAAAATATATGAAGGATTTCATTTTGGCTGCATGTACAGTTTTTCAGGGAGAGGGCGCCATAGATTCCACAGGTCAATTGGTTATAAGAAAAAGATTCTGAAGACATGTTGAAGTCTAATTCCTCAGTTATCAACTTCAGGGAGTGAAGAAATGGCTGCAGCCCCAGAACCATATCAATATACTCATATCTAAACCTACCCACATACACAACATGCATATAAACACATACATGTGCATGTAGACATATCTGTGTGTATGGATGTACACACACATACACATATTAAATAGTGTGCTTATAATTTGCTAACATACCTAAAGAAAATTATTTATTTTTTGAGTTAAATACTTTTAGTTTACTTACTATCTTTTGTGTCATTATACACAAAAAATAGGTAAAGCAATAGTTGTACCCATCTTGAGGAGTAAATGAACTGTAGCTTCATTTCAATGCATGGGGAAGAGAAAACAGCTATGCTAGTTATTTCTATATTCTTATTCACATTGATTATGAATTATAACTATAACAATCCAGTATAAGTGAATTTATCATCCTGAAAATAAGTACATTTCGATTTTCTTTGCATAATATTTATATGAGCAAAACATGCAAAAACATTTCAAACAGAACTTGAAATTGTATTGGTGTAAAATTTAGAAACAAAAAGGAATAATTCACCTATATCCAATTTTATGAAATGTAGACCATGCAGCAATTTCACTTGTATATGTGACATTTCTAAAAAAATTTGCATGAGACAGTTATTTTATTTAGTCACTTTAGCGGCTAGAAGAAAGAGCTCTTAAATGACTTTAGACTGTTTTGGGAAAACAAAATGTAAAATTTAGCAACAGGATATGATGAGTTATTTCTCATTTTCTAGCTGTTCTGGACCTCCAAAGAAGATGAAATAGAAAGTTAAGGGTAATAGGAGTAATTATAGGAAATAAAGGTTTCGCCCAAGTTAAAATTAATGAAACAGTCTTTCAGGAAATAATGCAGAGTCTCTCAAAAGCCACCTATCATGAACTATTGTTGTCCTCTAGCTGATGACAATGTAATTTTAATATAAATGATTCTGTTTGCAATTGGCGACATTTCTTATATATCATATTGCCAAAATTTCAAATATGTATATAAATACAATTTAAATATGTATAAATTTTAAGATCCCTATAGGGGACAGCCTTGTTATTAATACAGTGAAGTACAGATGCTACAGCATATGGCGTACTAACTCATGTTTATGTTAATTTTATGTAAATAGGATTTTAATACAGCAACATTAATCTGTTGTTGCTTTGGCTTTCTGATATATCACTTTACACTCTTTCTGGATGAGATGAAAGTAGGTGGTTTAGCAAAAAGTCCCTCTTTGGCAGTGTAAAGAGCAACGACTTTAACACATGTTTAACTAGAATGTCAGCTCCATAAAGAAACTAAGAATAATTCATCTAAATCTTGTTCTCTTGCTCAGCTGAAACAACTATAAAAAATACAAATGAGAAACAATATGGTATCGGTGGAGGAAATAAACAAATTTTATTTCAGTTAAATAGCTCAGGATTGGACAGGTAAAATAGACTGGAGGAAAATTCCCAAATTATGTTCTTGACTTGTGGATGCTATGACAACTATGCCTACATTTCTTCTACTGTAGAAGTTAAATGGATACCCTGTTTTTTTAAGGAGAGCATGGTTCATTGTTTTTAAGGGCTGGTCAGCTGCTTTTAGATTTACTTATTTATATTTTTATTGAGTTTATTGGGGTAGCATTGGTTCACAAAACCATACAGGTTTCACATGTACAACTCAGCAAAACATCATTGTGGGCTCACCACCCAAAGTCAAGTATCCTTCTGTCCCCATTTCCCCTCTTTGCTCCCCTCCCCATCTTTTCCTCCGGCTATCGCCACACTGCTGTCTGCGTCTGTATGATTTTATATATGTGTGCAAGTGTATATTTTTGCTCTGTGCCTAATTCTAGTCTTTCCACCCCCAGCTGTTAATCCGTTCCATATTTCTATGCTTCTGTTTTAGGTTTATAAGCACAAAAATGTGTCCAGTTTACTTATTGATTTATTAACGAGTAATGTCACTTGAAATTTATTTTCTAACTGATGTGCGTGTGTGTGTATAATAGTATTAGGTATACATTGCATTAGTTTTCATTTAGGTGATTTAATATATTGACACACTGCAAAGTGATTATCACAGTAAGACTGGTTCATGTCCCTCATCACCCATACTTGCACAACTTTTTTCTTGTGGTAAGAACTTTTAAGATTTACTTTCTTAGCAGCTTTCATATGTATAATACGGTGTCGTTAATGGCCATCACCATGCTGTCCATGGCGTCCCCAGGACTTTCACCTTGTAACCAGAAGCTTGTACTTTTTGACCAGCTTCATCCATGTTGCCCACCCACCCAACCCTCCCTATTCCCCATCTCTGGTAACCACCAATCTGGTCTCCATCTCTTGAGTTCAATTTTCTTTTTGTTTGTTGTTTCAAATGTTTTTAAATCATCATTCACGGACACGTTTATTGATTTGATAGAGAGAGAAACACCCATCACTTGTCTCCTATACACACTCCAGCTGGGGATTAAACCCACAGGCCTTTGGTGTCTGGGACAATGCTCCAACCCACTGACCTACCCAGCCAGGGCTGTTTTTTGTTTTCAGGTCCACATGCTGGAGTTTATTTTGTGGTGTTTATCTTTCTCTGACTTATTTCACTAGGCATAATGCTCTCAATAATGTTTTATATTTTCAGTTTCAGAATAAAAATATAAGATCTGACATCATCACAGATGAAATATAATAAAGGAAATTTAGCTCTTTAGTTTATTCAGAAAGGTATTTACATTCTACTGAAAGAAGATAGAAAATGGATTTTTTATATTATTTTGATATGTATTATAAATTAATAGCAATTTAAGATATTAAATTAAGGTATTGTTCTAACTTTATTTTAAGTTATATTACAAACTATAATAATATACTACATTTAATGAATCTTATAATTCAACATTGAGGACATTTACAATAGAAAATGAGCCACATAAATCTCACTACAAGAATAAAATTGCATAGGTTTGTGGTCTGGATTTCCAGGAGTCTGGGAAGAAAATTGCTTCCAATATTTGCCTATATAAAAATAATAATTTTAAGGTGTTTAATAGGCATTGTTTTTAAAAGGTCAGGTTTATAATTATGTAACTATAAAGCAGGAAGAAATGCTATTTTACCTTTGTGGTTTTATCAACTCAGTCAAATTCAAATCTGATCTTCATAGGTATATGATTCCAGTCTAACATGAGGAATTAATGTTCAATTTAATCCAGTACTTAATTTCATTAAGCAAAGTAAGTATGTAACAATTTAAACATACCAAATGACACATGGTAGGGCTATAAAATAGCCAATGGCTGGAAACAGTCTAAATACTCATCAGTAAATGGGTGAATCAAAAAACTGTGGTACATTTAGAAAATGGAATACTACACAGCAGAGAGAAAGAAGGAGCTTCTACCCTTCACGGAAGTATAGATGGAACTGCAAAGCATTATGCTAACTGAAATAAGCCAGGTGGTATAAGACAAATACCATATGATTTCACCTATAAGTGGAACCTAATCAACAAAGCAAACAAGTGAGCAAAATATAACCAAAGGCATGAAAATAAAGCACACACTGACAGTGGCCAGAGAAAAGGGCGGTGGGTGATAACAGGGGAAAGAAGGAGAAGGGTCGTAAAGGAACATGTGTGAAGAACCCACGGACAAAGGCACTGGGAAGGGGGGATTGAGTGTGAGAGGTGGGGGTGGGTAGGGCAGAGGAGAATAATGGGGGAAAACTGGGGACAACTATAACTGAACAACAATAAAAAATAAAAATAAAAATGTTAGCACTGAAAAAGCATATAAATGATATTTTTGTAAGCAATGGATGAGTATTTGAGGAACTACACTGTCATGAAACAGAATGACTCTAAGCCTCCAATTCCCTGAATTTATGGATAAATCCAAATTTTGGCAAGTGGTTTTTTCATCTTTTGGACTCCTTTGTGATGCGTATGTATCTATTTTGAAGAACTTTAAACAGACATGTATTTAAAATATATGCTTATGGTGAAAATCTTTGTTATTTGATAATATTGAAAATCATGACACAAAGATTTCCTATATTAATTCTGAAGAAAATATCAATGCACTAATAGTAAGCCTCATGTTGAAATTTAATTCCCAGTTCAGATTTTTTGCTTATCATGATTTGAGCAGACTGTATGGTTTAAAAATGTATTTGAGGCAATTTTAACAGAGAAAATGTCTTCTCACATGACCTCACGTGACCTTTATAGAGCACTATTTTCCTGCCTATTCAAATTACCATTCAAAATGTTATCTTAGACACCTTATAAATATTGTGGTTCGTGATTCCTCCTATCCCCCCAATAAACAATTTCACCTGCTGAAATCTAATGACTTTTGGACCATGCATAGATGCATGTGGTCTCCTCGCTGGAATCCTCGGTTCTTCAAAGAGCCAGGCCTTTCTTTATAATTGTGGAGAAAGCTCATTTTACTTCTTGAAAAGGATATTTGATACCCTGAATTTCAATGGAAAAGCACAGGATAATATCTTGTCTCATGACATGTGTAATATTTCCTGCAGTGGGCGGTGACGTATCTGGTACCAGGAATAAAATCGATTTTGTTTGGGACATTTAAAAGTTCGGCTCACAAATGCCCTTCTTGTCCATGAATTGTTGTTATAGCCTGCTAACAAATTTTTTTGTTTGTTTTAAGCAAAAATAAAAATTATTGAAGAGTATCCAGAAGTCCTACTATACCTATAATATCCTGAAAACATGAAACAGATAATATTTTCTTGACAGATGTACATTCATGACATTTAAGGTAGAAAATGACAAGAAAGTATAGAGAGACAGAAAATCAAGTGTGTGCCGGAGTGATCCAGGAAATGCGTCGATAAATAGCATACAATCAGAACACAACAATAAGAGTCATGTTAAGTGATTAGACATTTTTTGGGGGGGGAGGGAGTCACCATTTTGAAAGGTCAATAAACGCTTTTTGTTCTCAAAATCTGTGGTTAGTAGCAAGTCCTGGGAATGAACAGTCCAGCCAGGGTGAAAGGACAACTCATGTCATCCTCCAAGACTAGGACCGGATCATGTCCCTGGACTGGACAAGAGCTGGCCGTTTCATCTGACAAGGTTCTTGGCAAGGAGGACAGCCTTAGGAGGTCCATCTCTGAGGTGAAGAGCCAACCTGACATCGAGGGATGTCGTGCAGAAGCTTGGCAATAAACCCGGACTTGCTAATGCACTTGAGAATTGCCATAAAAATTTATTAGAAACCAGAGGCTGTAAAATTACTATCCTTCTTCCGAACTGTTTTTCTTCCCCTGGCTGAATATGCATGTGATGTTTAATGCACAGCACATGTTTTAAAACTTGTTTCCTGCTGGTGTGAAAGAAGTCTATTATTATGCACATGAAATCACACTCAATTCAATTAAATGCATGAGAGAGTAAGTAGAATGTCCACCTGGTAAGCCCATTTTGACAAAGATTTTTTTTTCCCATGGACGGTTTTGGTGTCTGTACATTTAAGGAGTTCCAGAATGACACCTACGTTTCAAAAGACTAAAGATATTTACAGTTAACTGGGTTTAATTGAACAACTTAAAAGCATGTGTGACTTGGAGTACCAGCATTCTGTGTGTTTAGAAGGGGCGAGGAGAAAGTCTGAATTAAAGTTACCACTCATTGGCAATGAAAGTGTGGCTTCTGGGTAACTTCCATATGATCCATATAGGTCCCTAAAAAAAAAACAAAAGGAATGTTTGACACATTACAATTCTGGGTCTCTTTTCTCAGCATAGCAGCTCTTTAAAAGGTATTTCCAAATTGTAATGTGGGTCAACCAATTCCTATATGTAAATCACAAAAAAAAAAAAAATAAACACCTTTTCACGGCCCCAATCTGTCTGAGCCACCACTTCAGACAAGTGAGAATACCAATGAAATACCGGCAAAGAAGACTGACCTTGCTCACCTAGTCCTCACTGAACACCTGTCGTATTCCAGGCTGTGTGCTAGCTGGTATGAGAACTCAACTATGAGAGTTGCAGCCAAAAATATGCCTCACGAGCAAACAAATACTTATGTGATGAGAGTGATTTGTCATGGGAGATATGACCTCAAGGGGACTGGATAGCATGAAAGTGTAATTAAAGGAAGAAATGTATTGATTTGAAATTTGGCCACCCAACCTCCCAACTGTTCTTTAAGATCTCGAAGGTATCACCCACCTGATAAATCCACTGTAGGCATTTTACTCAAACAGTTTTCACCATTTCATTTTTCTGCTCTCCATTTATTCAGTTTTTTTCCCCAGCTTCTTCAGTAAAGGATAAGCTGCATTCTGGCTAGCCTCGACAGAAATTCTGAACTCCATGTCACTTCTCTCAGCCACTGGTACCTGGGGGAAGGCATCTGAGATTATTTGGGAGGAAAAACCATAATGGAAGCACTGGGAAATGGTTGAAAGACTGACAGGATGATGAGGTGTACCTATGCAGAGAGCAGAGTTTGGCAGTCAGTCCATCACTGATTTATTCCCATTGAAGAATGGATCCACTTTGCCTTGAGTTGCATTTCAGAATTTGCCACGTTCCTTCTGCATTGTGCAGACTGGGCACTCTTATTCCACTTCACACTAATTGTAATTGCTGACTCGGGCCGGGGTCGGAGGCAGCCAAAGGGCCTGGTGTCCCAGAAAGACATCATTACTCAGCTTGGCAGATATCTGAGAGCCCTATTTAATAATACAATCTTATTTTGACAGCGTGGGGCAGCCTTCCAGTGTTCCAGCATCAGTTCCCAGCCATAATATTGTTTGGCAAAAACCTTTCATATTCTTGTGCAAAATAAAAAGAAATAAACCATGGGGATATAGATCAATAGTCGATGATCAGATACCTGGAAAGAGATGGGAAGATCTGGATAGCCCTAGGGTAAACATATTTATGTGATTCCTGAAGAACAAGTTGATAGCTTGTCTAGAATAACTTGTGAAATTATGTACATAAAAAATAGCCCTGGCTGGTGTGGCTCAGCGGGTTGAGTGCCAGCCTGCAAACCGAAAGGTCGCTGGTCTTTGTCAGGGTGAATACCTGGGTCGCCCCCTGGTTGAAGGCATGAAAAAGGCAGACCGATGTTGTTTCTCTTCTTCTCTTTCTACATCCCTTTCCTTTTCCAAAGAAATAAATGAAATAAAAAAACGATAACTTCCTAGAGAGAGCCAGAACTTCTTTTTCTTTTGGCTTGGCTCAAATATTCATTCTGAAATTGAGGTCACTGTTAAGTCACTGAAAACTAGAGGAAATATGTATGACAGGGGACAGAAGATATTTGTAGCTTTTAGCAGGATATTGGCCAGTTTCTATTGTATATTCATTCTTCTATTTTAGTGCTGCATGGTCAAAAACTAAATGTGTTCTCCTTTTGTTTTATAAGAATAGTGACTTTTGAAAATGAAAAGTAATATATGTATATGGTGAAAAATTTTATCTAACAGTACAGTGAATAACTAGATTCCAAATCTGCATCACCAATGGCAACCGTTTTTAAAAATTATATTTATGTATTTCAAAAAAATTGTCTCTGTGTGCAAATATATGTAAACCAGTAGGTATTTCACACATATACAAACACCTCTTTAAAATACACAGATCAAAGCAAAATACACGCAGGTTATTTTAATTTACTTTTATAGAGATTTTATATATCGACACATGAGTTGCTTGCTGTTTATTGAAGAACTGAAGAAGAATTAGATTACATTTTATTAGGTGAATCTGCTGTAGTTTCATTGTAACTAAAGGACATTTACTATTAACACTTTCAAAAATGAATCCTCTTGTATACACCTTTGAAAATCTGTTGGATTCATTCCTGAAAATGAAACTACTGGTCGATAATTTGGCAATTAAAAAATTTTAAAATATATGTGAAATCCCCTTCAAAACACTTGTTACAACCCTTGCCCCAGTAAGTATGAAATTTCTGGATTTTTTTACATCCCTGCTAACTGTATGTTCTTCTGAACATTTCGAACTTCATCTTTTTCAACCTGGTAGGTGAAAAGTGGAGCCTCATTTATATATTTTAGAGTGCCAAGCTAATGGATGAGTGTCCGAACTTCAGCAACCTTTCACTGTGGTTGATTCAAGTACATGCTCCAGCTGTAAAAGATAAGAGACCCCATTTCAAATTCAAAAAATTATTCAGTGTCTGAGTGACCTCACACGTGATTTCCTCTTAATCAGATTAAATCAACCAGCATACAGATTTAATTTTAATAGACACTAATTCAGGACCACCAACTAAACTTATTGTGGATAATTATGGTTTTGAAAATTAATGGTCAAAGAGAAACATTTTTAAAAAGATTCTAGGCAGATAATTACACTCAATTTAAATCAATCTTTAGTGTGATAACTTGGGTAACTTGCTTCAGGCAAGTAGCATGGCGATAGGATTTTTATAGCACAAATTCTGAAGTGCGGAAAAGTTTCTTCTTGTGAGAGCAGTTAAAAGCAAAATAAAATAGTATGCTCCTTTATTGTGGAATTAGTGCAGTTTTATCACAAAAGTGATTTTTTTAAAAGATTTTGTTTATTTATCTTTAGAGGGGAAGGGAAAGAGAGAGGGAGAGAATATCAATGTATGGTTGCGTCTCATGAGTCCCCTGCTTTGAACCTGGCCTGCAACCCTGGCATGTGCCCTGACTGGGAATCAAACTAGATCCTCTGCTTCACAGGCCCACGCTCAATCCTCTGAGCTACACCAACCAGGGCAATCACAAAAGTGAATTTTGTTAATAATGACACTATTATGGCTAGGTAAGTCTGTAAGTATTCAATTTTAAAAAAAACCCTACATGGTAAATACCTATATTGTACCAATTTAAATGCTGAGTTATCCATTTAAACTATGTCAATCGTGTGAATTTTTTTATTCCATGATGCAGCTCAAAGTTCGACTCCTAGTTTTTTCCCCACCTTGAGTTCATAAGATATACCTTTTACTTCCTAGTTAAATGTCATCTGTAGTTTTGTAAATGACTCAGCAGAGACAAAGAGAGGCAAAGTATCTCAACCCCAGTGCAGGGCAACAACTTAAGTAATTCTATAAACCTTCTTTGTGACACATTTTCATCTTCCACTCCTGAGAATGTGCTTCTTGTCCTCTCTTCTTTTGAGGATTCTTGCTTAAGAATAAAGACTGAGTGCCTTAGAACATTTCTCTTCCACTTCATATTTTTAGAAGGCAAAATTCTTGCCAGGCAAGAGACGTATTTTTACACTGTGTGGAAAGAGTCAGGTCCTCAGTTCCCATCTGCTGTCTCATGCTCTTGTCCAATCTTCTCAAATAAGAATTCTGTCAACTTGAAGCTCCTAGTTAGGGAGGACGATTTTAAGTCTCAGTATAAAAATGAACAACACAGGTAGAAAGAAGCTTTCTTTCCAAACTCATGTTAGTGTCAGTGAGTGAGAATATTTACCAAAAAGAAAAGGAGGTTTTTTTTCTTCATGCATAGTTAAATGATGATCTAAGAACTTGAATCTGTAACATACCTTCGTTACAAAATGCAGTAACAAGCAACTCCAAAACATAAATAATTCTGTTGACACAAAATGTGTCTTTCATTTGCCTTTGTATGCCATGGAGAAGTGAGGCCCAGACTGCCGGGGCCCCATCACATTGTCCATTTGACATGTACGTTAGCGGTACTTTGTGAGAAGGATAGGGGAGGATTGCAGAACTGGCATTTCGATGTCTCTGGAAGGGAGGCACGTGACTTCAGCCGTTCTTTCACTAGCTGGTGCCCATCACGTGGGTCTGGCCAAGCAATGACATCAAAGACTATGTTTACAGAGAAGGAAAGAGAAAGAGGAGATTGGTGAAGATTTGTAATGTTTGAAGAATTATTTTTATAAGAAGAAAATTTCCTGAAATAATTTACTATGAAGCTCTGGTAAATGAAGACAGTGTATTATTGATATAGAGTTGAACCAATAAGCCAATGATTTTCCACCTTTTTCATTACATGGCACCCATAAACTAACTATTAATATTCTGCAGCACACCAAAAATATACTATATTTTTTGCTAATCTGACAATAAAAGAGATCTAATTTTGATTCATCCACACTGGATAGCTCTTGTAGTGTTGGCTATTGTCATTTTTTAATGACAATAAATTGTCATTACTGAGTCATTTTAATGACAATAAATTGTCTTGGCAATGTCAGGGACAAGAGGTCAGTGCCCCTTACTAAATAGTCAGGTATCACATGCTTTAAAAATTCGGGAGGCACACCAGTTGAAAATCGCTGCAATAAACCAATGAAATAAAATGAAGATCCCAGAGAGATTTCTGCAAGATTATAAACTGTTGGCTCACAAATACGACTCTCCATGCAGGGGAAAAAAAGAGAGAGAGAGAGACCATTCAGTGGAGGTGGGAAAATAGTCAGTTGCCCATAAAGAAAGAAAATATGAACATGAATCCTTATTTCATACAAAAATAGCTCACTATTTATCAAAGGTGTTAAGAATAAAATAAAAATTCAAACTCCTAAAAGTATATATGCAGCCCTGGCTGCTATGGCTCAGTGGTCAAGTGCCAGCCTGTGAATCAAAGGGTCGCTGGTTGGATTCCTAGTCAGGGCACATGCCTGGGTTGCGGGCTGGTCCCCAGTGGGGGGCGCGTGAGAGGCAACCACACATTGATGTTTCTCTCTCTCTCTTTCTCCCTCCTTTCCCTTCTATCTGAAAGTAAATAAATAAAATCTTAATAAATAAATGAATAAAAAGACAACTATTTAAAAAATATTTATGCAATGAATTACTTCCAGCAGAGAAATTAAACATACCATATCAGCTGTAGATGAATCTTAGAAACATCATATTAAATGAAAATGTCCCGAACAACTAGATATAATATCATGCCCTTTATACAAATTAAAAATTAAAATATTAAAAACCCCAGCAAGATTTAATGAATATATACAAATACAATTAAACTATATTAAAAGAAAAAAAGTAATGGCAAACATTATTTTGTGGTATAGCATGTGTTCAGAGGTATGTACTATTTTATTACAATTAGCTAATTAACAATGACATGTGCTGAATTAGGGATTATAGTCAATCCATTCTGTGAATTGAGGCACTAAAATAATTACTAGAACCCAAAGTGATGTCATACATAGCTTTAAGAGAACACTTCCACACATGTAAAATAGAGGCCCTGATTTAAAAAGCATTTCTGTTTAAAGATGGAAGTTTCTGTTAACCATGAGCTCAACATGAACTAGTCTAAAACACCATAGATGTGGAGAAGGCTTAAGCAAATTCTGTAAAATCAAGATCGGTACCACTTTTCCTAGGAGAGCACCTTCTTCCGCTTGCATCTCTTTACTAAAAGCTCAAGCTAAATACTAGGAAGAGATGTGAAGTCAACATTTGAGAGGTGCTTCCTGGAATAGGAAACTGTGGTCCTCACACCGCGTAGTGGTATAGCTCAGTGTTTCAAAATATGAATTCAAATTGTCATTTCAACTCTGTTAGAAATATTGGACAAATGACTTTGATTCTTCTAAACTGGATTGCTTCCTTTTCAAAATGGGAATAGCAACATTGTCCAGCAGGTGGCAGTTGCATAAGAAATGGACTATTACCACCGGTTTGATAGTTTTCTGCCAGTTTTTTCTGGAATTCGGTGAATGAGCCTTTACAGAAATCACTGTTCCATGAACGATAACTAAAGGAACTGGATAAATTTGCTTAGAGAAGATTTCTAGGGTAGGGTAGGGTATTCTAGGGTATAGTGTGTATGTGGGGGGGTGGAATTAACATGATGGACCTTTTTTACATGTATGTCAAAGTTTTGTGATTTAATAGAAAAGTTCGACCTATTTGGTGTTGCTTGCGAGGCAAAGCTACGACCAGTCAGAGATAACAGGGAAGCAAAATTGAGTTTAGAATTAAAAAATTCTATTTAGTTAGCTCTCAAACTTTGCAACAGATCACGCCATTAAAGAGTATGTATTACCACTGCAAATATTAAAGCAAAAGAAGCCCAACTCTTTAATATAGAATTTAACCCTGGATAATAAGTCACCTATACACTTTGTTCTTTCATGTTTAATGACAGAAAACAAAGCTGTGAAATGAACAGAGTGCCGTCTACTCAACTAGGTCTGCGGATTCTTAGCTTTTGGACACGGCGTTGGTTTTCTGTAACTTGTGGACCACAACAACGCATACCTGGCGGCTTTAAAAAACAAGCATTTATTTTCTCAAAACCCCCAGGTCAGATGTCAGAAATCAGGTTCACGGCACTGAAATCAAGGGGCTGCTGAGCTGCCTCCAGGAATTCTGGGTGAGAGTCTGTTGCTTTCCTCTTCTAGCTTCTGGTGGCTGCTCACGGCACTCTAAGCGCTGCTTCTTGGTCATGTGACCCTCTTTTCTGCTGTCCAATCTCTCTCTACATCATGTCATATAACCACAGGAATGATGGCATTTAGGACCCACCTGGGTGATCCAGGGAATTCATTGCAAGACCCTTAATGAATTCCCTACATAAAGGCCTTTTTTTTTTTTTTTTTTTTGCCATGGGGTAGTAGGTACAGTGTCCATGGATTAGAGTACAGATATTGTTTGTGGGGTAGAGGGCAATGATTCAGTCTAACACCAGTAATTTAATTTGCAATAGTTGACTTGATCATATTTGTTTTAACTCATCAAGTGAACATTTTTTAGAGCAAATCTATTTCTACGTCATTAAAAGTTTGGCATATTTCTCAAGAAAGTGTTGTGAGAAGTTAATGCTTTACCATTGAAGTTAATATGCAGGGTGAATCGAATAGTCAGTCTTCTCTACATTTGACAGTAAATATTATAGTGTATTGCTTTATTTAATTAACCTAACCCTAATAGTCCTTATTTGCCCCCCACAGAGACCCCGGTTGGACTCCTCTAGACAAAAAGGAAAATCAATCATTTTCTTATCACAAATCACTTTTCCCAAATTTTCACTTACCACAGCTAACTTTATGCAGCTTAGGTCACTGACCATTTCAGTTTTAGCTTGTAAGTCACTATGTCAGCAGTCACTTCTCAGTCCTTTCAGAATTCCTTGTGGTGTCTTGTAGACGAGGTGTAGCCTGCTTCTCCCGGCTGCCACGACCCTCCTCTGGCATCCACCCGAGGGTCTGAGGACTTTGCATCTTTGCTCACCTTCACTTGCCTCCGGAGTGCTGTTGTCTTGCTCTCAACCCTCTGCACACTTGCACGGAGGCCTGAGTGTACTTAAGACAAGGGCTGTCTTCCGAGGTCTGGGGTTTTCCACTCTCTATCCTGAGCAGCACAATTTCTGCTGGTAAGCCCGTCTACTCAAATTTATCTGAGATTTCTATCATAACTTTATCCTTGAGGCCAACGTCCTCACACCAAATTCAGCCACTGCTTTTTTTTTTTTTTTACAGTCCTCAAATCAAGAGTGATTTTTACATGGTCAGAAAAGTAAATTTTAAAAGGATATTTCATGACACAGGACAGGCACAGAGCTTTCCGTGTCCACAAACTAGGCTGCATTGGGACACAGCCACACTTGTTCATTTACACACTGTCTGGGGCCCCGCCCAGGCTTTTGGGCAGAGTGAGTAGTGCGGATGGAGATCACATAACCTGTAAAACCGAAAGGATTTGCTATTTCATCCTTTTGTAGAAAAAGTCTGCTGAGTACTCATGTAGTTTACTTTGCGTCTTCAAACATTGCTCTGTGTATATAAAGACACTTTTCTTCATTTTTGTTCCAATATAGTCATCTCCATTCCCGCTCCCCCTCCCCTGCCCCACCTATTCCCACCTCCCACCCTCCATCCTACCCCCCTTTGGCTTTGTCCATGGGTCCTTTATACAGGTTCCTTGATGAGCCTTCCTCTCTGTGCTCCTCTTACCCCCTCCTCCCTTCCCTTTTGAAATGGATAAAGCAGAACAAAACTTTTCTCTTTCAAGTGACTCCTCCTGGCATTTGAAAGCTTTGGGTTTGTGAATAGTATCTCTGTCATCCATTAACAAAATCCACCTAAGGTCTCAAATAGCCATGCATTAGTCCTCATTCTCTTTATTATTCATACCCCGAGGACAGTAGATGAAAAAAAATCTTTGCTATTTCTTGAACAGTGGAGAAAAATTAGGAAAAAAATAAATTGAGAAGGCACAGTTTAATATTGAAAACTGCCTCTGCTTTTTACCTTAGAAACAGTACATGAATAGTATTAAACAGAAAAAAAGTCAGATTCTTTTTTTCTGTTCTCTCATAACCATTTAGTTTGTATCATATATTTTAGGTGAAATTTCTATCCGCATACCATCATAGTGAACTGATAAATTAATAAATAAGATTTACTATTGTTATATTCAATATGAGGATAGTAGGCAATTCACATTAAAACAGTTTACTGGAGGTTTGTTGAAAAATTAACTTTTTTGATATATTCGACAAAAGCTTAGTTTGTACTTTACTGAGTCACACCCGCATGGAATGATAAAAAAATTATGTTTAGGTTAGAACCACACATGAAAAAAATTATTTTTCATTCTCCACTTAATTGCCAGACTTTTTATTAACTGTGATGAAAATCTTGCCAAACTAAGACTATCATTAAGTCCTCAAGCTAAGAATTATAGAGTTTATAATCTTTTTAGTTTCACTCTTTCAGGTTTTTAATAGATCTCAAATTTGCCGTCCAATCATACATGCATGCATGCATATGTATACACATATATATGCATATAGGTATATTAAGGTAAATAACACATGCAGTGAAGATATGTGGGCATATAGATCTTTGTATACATACCTTATATCTCTACCTGTCCATAGATAATGGAGCATCCAGTTTTTGTATCATAAAGATAAAGACAAACCAAACAGCGTTGAGCTACAGCTGACCAAAATTATGCTTTAAGTCTCTAAATGCCTGCTTATAAAGTCCTGCTTCTATCTCATTTGTGTTTTCTGGGAAATATTAACCTGGAGATATAGAAATGATTTTACTCTTTTCATTCTCTGTATTCAAATCTCATTTATTCCCTAGCATTAATTAGATATCTATAGAAATAGGTATGTTAGTGTATTTTATAAATGTATCATGTTTTAATTTGGCTCAGGATATGGATTTTTAAGAATGAATTAGCTCCTTTTTTCAGCTTCTAGTTGACAATAAAATACTGTATAGAAGTTGTTCTCCTAAGCCTAGTCTCAGTCATAAGCCTATTTTAATAGATTTCTTTATTAAATCTATATCTCACCATTTTTTCATTCTATAAATCTATTTGAGAAAGATTTTTTGAAAATGTTTGTTTTGGCAGGGAGAGAGTAAAAGCAGTGCTAGAATATAAAATTGAATTTATGTATTTATATATTTCCTTCAGATGAAAAGTATCAATGTGCTCAGAGTTATAGAAAATTGCTTCATTTTGAAAATAAATGTTCCAATTCCCTTTTTAAGATATGGATGTCTTCGGTTATATTTTCCCAATAAATTGAAAGCAGTTATCAATACTTTTTTTGGAGATATAAGAAAGCCAAACTTTTTCCTTAACAAAATTAAGTCATTTTTTGAGCCATCAGGACAAATCAGATAATTCTATGCTATTTATAAAGTCAGTGGTTAGGTAGTTCAATAACACAGCAGTCTTTTCTGTTTTATAAACAGTACAGTTTATCATGCTAACCTTTAACAGAACATTGCTTTTAAGAGGCTGAATAGATTCTATTTCCTGATTCATTACCATATATACTTTAATGATATGCTAATAATTAGCATATATGAACATAATTTATATGGTTAGTGTCTATGAGCTGCTACTCCATTATTATACATCCTGTAGCAAAGTAAAGGCAGTGTGTGTCTGTGTGCTCATTCACATGAGTGTACAATAGTGCTAGGAAGCACAAATAGTAGCAGAGGTCTGTGTCAGGATCCTAGCGTCTTGCCACCCTTAGACAAATACAATTTCCAAGGCCTCAATTTCGCTGATTCTATCATGCCAATCACATAAGATTTTCATGATGAGTCCAAGTTATATCAAATATGTATGTACATGTTAAGTCTTAAACTTTAGTGTCCATCATTCCCTTCCACCACTTTATAGGATGATTTTATTACTGTACTCATTTTTAGAAGAACTATAATTATCATTCAGTATAACCTTTTAATTTAGAGTCCTAAATTTTATCTTGACCCAATAACCAGCTATTCCTGAAATCTTTTTTACACCAAATACAGACCAGTCTTATTACATTATGTCTTGAATTTTCAGTAATTAAGTCAGTTGCCATTCACAGCCCATGAATATAATGCACATTGGATATGCCTTGAAAGTTACCTAACAGTTTCATTCTTATAATTTTTATATATGAATATATTTGGAAACAATTGGCAAAGTGAAGAGAGATGATATCTAAATGTATATTTTGCATTGAGCTTAAACATTAAGACAATGACCAAGACCAAAATATCTATACAGTAAGATTTTGCAGATAAAATTTTATCAATAAATATGCATCTATTTTCTTCTCTAAAGACATATACATCTATGTAATGTTTTGATTCCCCACTCTAGAATCAGAAATTTGAAAACTAGTACATTTTATAATTAGCCTAAAGAGAGTCAGTGCTCAATATATATATGTTCTTTAAGTGATTAAATATGTAAATGAATAAATTACTGCCAACATAGATGCCTGACAAATTTGATTCATAAAACCTCTCATGTATTTCATCAAGGACCTTATCTTTACATGCACATTATTTTAGAGGGCAAACTAAAAAAATCACTAACAGATTGAATCTCATTTTATGCTCTCTCTCTCTCTTTGTAAACCATAGACAAATAGGCTCCCTCTGTCTTTCTCAAAAGTTTCAATATCTATTTGCTTTAAATTGTGGTCACCTGACCAGATGCCTGAAAATTACATGATCTATTTAATATAACTTGTTTAGCTGAATCAATTTAATTTTCAGGCCATATGTTCACACAATTATTTCATTTAATCCATTTCAAGGTGGCTTCCTCTCTGGCACCTTGCTGATTCACCTCTCTTTGGTGATTCAGTTCTAGAATAAGTAATGACCTACATGACAATTTTAAAATAACACTGCTGAACATCAAAGGACATATTATACTCATCTTCTCAGGCCAAGTATTTCAGGAATAATAAGTCGTCTTTAAATTCTATGTCTTGCCTTTTTCTTTTGTAGAAAATGAAAGGCTTAAATGGTATGTCCTGGTCATACCTACAAATTAAAGTATGAATATTGGATTATCACTGGAGGTACAATAAATTCTGGTTAAGTCAAAATATGATCCATTTCATTTTCTATAGTAATTTATCAAAAGTCTCCTTTCATTTTTACATGTGCTGTGCAAAACTGAACATTGAACAGCTATGACAAGACACTGCAATTAGCCATTTTTCTGTTAGAAATTTAGGCAGCTTTGTTGCCTTTTTGTATTAATTTGATGTTTAAAATGTTTTTTACTATACCTAATTTTCAGTAGTTTTAGTTGCATTACCAAATACTGTTCCAAAATGTAATCTCCAAATAACGGAAATTTGAATGGAACCATCCTGTTCTGTATGAATTGAGCCCTGGTTCCTTCCTGTCCATCTTAAGTCTACCTTAAGGTGGCCATTATACTTAAAAGGAAGTACAAGGGAACAGAGGGATACTTCTTCTATCTTTGCAGTGATTTTCTTCTTCTTCTATATTTGTATTCTTAGAATTCTGATTCAATCACATTAGACTTTTCTTATACGAGGTTTCCCTAGCCTCAGACTAAATCCGTTTTGCTGGCCTCTCTTTTTATAATAGATACGAAAAGATGCCTATTTCTTAATTTCCTTATATACAAGATTCTGGCCTACTTTTGATAAGCTCTTCTTTACTCAATAACTGAAAGAATCTGATATTGTTCCAATTATTGTTTTGAGGTGTTTAAAAAACAACATCTGTAGTGTCTCAAGTATGTACATTAGCTATGAAACCTTTGCATTGCAAATGGCACCCACTGATACTAAATTTCAGGTCATTGACCATTTATTCTTTCAAAAGGATAAACTCGACTTATACAAACTGAATTTCTGTAAGAAGTACCAGCCCCAGCAATGGGAATACTGTAACCTTACTATGGCCTTAACCACTAAACCTAACAGATGGGTGGAATATTCATTCATTTTTACCATGGAGTATTGTGTCACTTGAACTTCATACAGATACAAAGATGTAGGCCTGTCAACTTCTGTTGATTTACCTATTTCCTCCTGAATATTTTAAGTGCTTCTTGTTCATGGAAAGCACATTTCTCAACTTTATTGTCTATAGTATCCAGTAATGAGAAATTATTTGTTGACTGATTAAAACAACAGATGCAATGTAATTGATGGGGTATTTGAAAAATATCCCATCATCTAAATTACATTAAACCTAAAGTGCTCTGCATTTCATGCATAAAAAAAGTGTCCCACTCAGTCTGCAAACTTACACACTTCTTCATTCAACCAGTACTTGTTCAACATTCAATATATACAGAATGATATCAGGGCATGTGTAACAAATGCTGTGAAGGGCTTATTGAATCCTCTCACCCTGCTCATTGCATTGCATTTGTGCCAGTACCAACAGTCAGCACTGGCATTCTTTGTCTGAGGGCTTTCTCTGGTGACCTGGCTACTGTATCACCTGTGGGACAAGTTGGGCCCCTGGCCACCCAGAAGCAGCTTTGACCAACTGCTGATGGGAGCTGATACTTAAATATCCCTTTACGTGGCTCTTCAGGTACAACAAGTCTGAGACACAGGTTTTTCACTGGGTCCCAGATTTATCTCATAAGATTCACTTCCATTCACCTACCATCCTAACTTGTGTAACAATAAACCCTTCACTGGCTGTCTTCCCTGTCCTGCCTCCAATTCCTCCAGCTTTTTTTTCCCCAACAATGACATTCCAAAATACCTACTTGTGCTCAAATCCTTGTCACAGGGTCTGCTTTTCAGGAAACCAAACTAAGACAGGTACATATAGATGATATATGTGATAGAAATATACATTTACATAATTCATTGTCATCATCATCAGGAAGAAATGCTGATTCTCAATTTTGAATTGTATTTCAAAAATAATTCCTTGTATACAATTTTATAGTCAGCATTTCTTCCTGTTTGACGTTGCTAGTGAATTTCAATAAATAAAATGATGGCAACCCAGGGAAAATTTATTATGTCAAGAAATAAAAAGAGAAACATAAAGAGTGAATTTTGCATTGATAATTCATTGGTAAAATAGCATCTTGTTTTTAGACTTCCCAGTATGGTTAATGAGGAAAATTTGGTGTTTTTTTATTATCCTTATATTTATAGCCACTTTGAGTTGCACATAAAGTTTCTGTCTTTTTTTTTACTTTAACACTAAAAACTTACAAACTAAAAGTAGAGTTTTTAAAAGCAAACATTTTCCTCTGTTTCTACATTGTAATTCTACTTCAGTTCTACTTCCTAATTATATTTTAAAAAATTCTGATTAATACTGACAACATTAAAAAATATCGGAATATTTCCAAAAGCTTCAAAAGATGTCACTAAAGCAAAGGAAACTGAAGCTGTGAACACTGTGTCCACAGTTAAGTGCTTTAAAAAATAACTTGAAAATAGTTTGACTCAAATGGAAAAATAATGGAAAGAGTCCCTATGGACACTGTGTCTCGCTTCCCCTAATGACAATCTCTTACACATTCACAGTACATTGTCAGAACCAGGAAATTGACATTAGAATGATGCTATTAACTGTATTACAAACTCTATATAGATTTCACCAGTTTTTACAAGCACTGTGTGTGTGTGTGTGGGGGGGTGCTTCTGTGAAATTTCATCATGGGAGTAGTTTCGAGTAACCTCCTCCACAATTTGGAGAAGAAACCTCCTCCTCACAATAGTTCTCCTCCACAGAATTATTCCAACACCACAAAGAGACTTCTTAATGGGATCCCCTGATAATTACATCCTCTGTCAACCCTGACCGCTGGCGGTCATTGACCTGCTCTCTGCTGCTACAACTGTGTCACTTTGAACACATTATGTAAATTGAGTAATACCGTATGTAAATGCTCTGCATTTCACTTTTTAAAATTCTGCATGATGCCCTGGGGACCCATATGAAATTGTCTCAAGTATCAGTAGTTTGGTGCTTTTTTTATTAAGTAGTATCTCATTACATGGATGTATCATACAGTTGGTTTATTCAGTTACATGTTGAAGGACATTTGCTATGATATTTATGTACAGACTCTTTTTGGAAACATAAGCTTTCATTTCTCTGGCATAAATTCTTAAGGGAGTGTATATGTGCGGTATATATAAATGTACATTAGTTTCTAAATAAACACCAAATGGTTTTCCACAATTGCACTGTTATACTCTCACCAACAAACGTATGAGATCCAGTTTTTTTTTCATTCTCACTATTGTTAAATGCTTTTGACTATTATAGACATCATATGATTACTTTAGAAAAGTGATTCTCAAGCTACCTGAGTTGTTTGTGTATAAAATCACTCGAGGTGTTTAAGATGCAGATGTCTCCATTATTATTAATGATAATAGCTAAAATTCATTGTCTGTTATAAGCCAGGTTGGCTCTTGGCTATGTAGTTCCTGTAACCCATTCAGACAGGTTATTATGACCATCTCACTGATAAAAAATTAAGCCTGAAAAGGATTTACTAAATTACTGATAGTCACATAGGCAGTCAAGGAAAATGTCAGGGTTCCATATTGGATTTGAATTCAAAATGAAAGCTATTAAGTCACATAAAAGATAAGAGACTAAATGATTCTGTGCCATAATTATGAATTGAAAAAACTATAAGTTCATGAACATAAACTGGTCATGAAAAAATGACAGCAATTAATATGTTGAAATAAATTTTTTTGTTAAAACTTGTTAAAATGCCGATGGCTAATTTAAGTGAACAGGGAGCAAGTCCTCTCAAATACCTTTGAAATGTAAAGATCAAGCATGCATGCAGTTACAGAGAGTAGTGTTGTTTTGTGGTGATGAGGAAACATTTTAATTAAATATATGTCTCAAATAATGCAAAACCAAATTATACCAGTATAAAAGATAATTTTAAAAGTAACTGAGACATGATTCTCTGAATGTTAAACTTGGAACATTATATCTTGTGACATACTTAAACTTTGTAGAAACTGAACTTTCTGGACACGAAATAATAAAAAAGACATAATATGAAAATGGGAAAAGTCAGCATTCGTGCTGCCTGTCACTACCAGAACCAGGAAGTAGAGACAAGGATTGAATCTTTATGGGCACTTTATTCAGATGGCCAGTGATATGAGAAGACAGTGGGTTATGTACCCTAAAAGGCTGTGTTACATCTCATCTCAAACTGGCCCTTTTTGTAAGGAGAACGAAAGTATAGGTAAGGGGTTTGGAATTCAGGGGAAAGATTAATCAGATAAAAGCCGCAGTTTAGCCATTTCCTTGGCATCCTTTCATCTGTTGACTGGTGATTCTGTATCTGCATCCTGAGTGGTGGATATTTCTGGCTTAGACCCCATCTTGGTCACTTGCGGTCCTCCTGGGGCACAAAGGATGAACTGCTTATGGGTCTCCTGGAGTCAGGGTTGGTCCTACCTCCAGTTCCTGGAAAAATAGTTCTTTTACATGCATTAATGACTAAGTTTATTTACTATAACTTAAAGCGAAATTTTTTCAACTCTTGAGTTTTCCCATTAATATCATTCAAATTAAAACATTTTTTAATAGAAAATAACTGAGTTTTCTGTTGCTTGTCATTGACTGGTAAATGATATTGTATATTTGGTCAATAGAACAAGCATCCCACTTAAATGGCATCTATGTAAACATTTGATGTACAAAACGATGTTGGATTCGTATTCAGTTTTTGCTGACATGTTAGCATATATCTTCAATCTGTTTAGAGAATGAGCTCCCCAGTTTTTATCTGTTTATTATATTGCAGCTTTTTGTCCATGGTAATAGGGAGACTTACTGGAAAATATGCCTCCATCCAACCTTAAGAACTATAGTTTAAAACACTATTTTGTAGGCTCAACTTTTAATCTAGATGTATACCTAAATTACCTAGGCTGGAGTAGTAAGGTAACGTATCACCATACAAATTCAATTGCTCTTATGGAAAAAAAAACATTACTTAAAAACACTATACCTTAAATGCAAAATCTCTGCCCATCCTCCACCCCAATATTAGATATGGTTGTTCATCAACTTTATTGTAACTACTAATAACCCAAAAGATATTATAAGCTGTATTTTCCTTCCTAATGAAGGTATATTTTACTTTCTTTTTTATTATTTTTATTTTTATTGAATCGATTTGGGGTGACATTGGTTAATAAAATTATATAGGTTTCAGGTGTACAGTTCTATAATACATCATCTGCATAGTGTATGTGTGTTGACTACCCAAAGTCAAGTGTCCTTCCATCACCATTTATACCCCACCTCACCCTTATCTACCTCCTCCCACCCCTGTTCCCCTCTGGTAGTCACCATACTTTTGTCTGTGTCTGATTTTTTTTCTTGTTTTTTTTTGCTAAGTCTATAGACTTTTAGATTTGTTCTGTAGAGGACCCAGGGGGGATGGTAGAACTTGCTATGGTTTATTTCATTGGATAGGGATGAGTGTAAAATATTAATGCAGCCCCACTAACCTCTTACTTGTGACCCTCTGACAGCCCCACTGAGCTCTTACCCGTGACCCTTTGACAGCCTCCATCATACTTGTGAAATAGGTGCTGTAATCCCAGACCTGTTCTGATTTGCGTGTAGCTCTAGCCTCATTTCTTTCACCTCTCCATGCATTGACCCTGCTGTTCTCTCACCCTTTCAAGTGGGCAGAGCTCTTTCCTGCCTCAGGAGACCTCAGCACCCCCTCTGCCCCCTCTCCCTGAACTGCTCTCGCTCAGGCTCCAACCGGTCCTGGCAGTGCATCCCTCAGATTTACTTCCTGAGGCTTCAGAATCAACACCAGGGGCCCTGTTAGACTCTTCACATATTCTTCAGTTGTAGTTCATACATGTAACAACAAAATATGGTGTTATTTATGTGATTATTTGTTTAAAGGCTGACTGACTTCAGTAAAGTGGAAAACTCCATCAGGGAAGAATGAATTGTTCCTTTGCATATTCAGTACCTTACCTAATACTAGTCATAGAAAAAGAGTTCAATAAACGCTTGTGTGAATTATCTGCCTAGGAATAGGTGCTCTGTTAGTTTACAGGAAATGCCTGAAAGGGTCGCTGTTAGGTAAACGTTGGTGTTTAAGCAGAAGATAAATAAGGTAAGTGCCAGTCAAGAATCAACTTTCCGCCCTGGCTGGCGTAGCTCAGTGGATTGAGCGCGGGCCTGTGAACCAGAGTATCGCGGTTCGATTCCCAGTCAGGGCACATGCCTGGGCTGCAGGCCAGTTCCCAGCAGGGGACCAGTAAGAGGCAACCATACATTGATATTTCTCTCCCACTTTCTCCTTCCCTTCCCCTCTCTCAAAAAATGAATAAAATGTTAAAAAAAAATCAACTTTCCTTAGTTAAATTTGAGCAAAATTGTACCATAGCTCTCTATAGTCTAGAAATAGAATTTTCTTCCTTTTTTTATTTGCTAATGCTTTATTTAGAATTTTTGTATTTGTTTTTTTAAATAATTTTATAAAATTCTCAATTAAAGGTGGACACAGTGACTCAACATTTTCCATAGCTTATGACTTGATCACCCAGATAAGGGCAGTACCCATAATGACACCCTACATAGTCATTATAATTTTATTGACGATATTCCCAATGCTGTACTTTACATTCCCATGACTGATTTTATATGTGACCCTTTGTATATCTTAATCCATTCTCATTTTTCACTTAGCCACCAAGTTCCCTCCTATCTGGCAATAAAAAAAATAATGTTTTTTAATATAATTCATGGCCATAGTTATAATGATTAGTATAATCATATGATCTGGCTAAGGTTTACGGTACGATGCCCAGCAGAGGGATTTTCTCTGGTGAAATAAATATGTTAACCAGACAAGATTCGCTACGATCCATTCTGCAAAAGGTGGTTTAAGATCCAATAAGGCTTTTTAAAAATTATCTAGGAAAAATATCAATCTTTGGTTTCATTAAACTTTTGCTTCACATGGAATGTTTCACCCTCACCTTTCCATATTTGGGATCTTATAGTTGTAAAAGAGACTTTGAAAAACTAATGTTACTTGCGCTCTTTGAACAATGATTCTATTAGGAAAAAAATTAAAATCAGATTGGATTTGGTAAGATATCACTGTGGCAAAGATGAGTATTCAGATTTTACCCGAATAATAGCTTGAAGTAAGGCATTAATCATTTTACTTGAATGACAAAACATTTCAATTACTTACAAATTTTAAAGTGTCATTATGACTTGGTCCAAATGACATTATTAATACAGTATTTGGCTAGCTTTCTAAAATGTACAACATTAATATAATTTAGCTTTGGTATTATTCACATTTTTCCTAAATTAAAAGATTATTATGGATATGTAAAATGTTATTTAACATTTTAATCTTAAAACAGTCTGTGGATATTTTAAAGATGACCTTAAAACAGTACTTCTTCCTGGACCACTATCAAAAAGCTCATTGGCCTCGATGAGCAGTAGTAAGCTCTCACTGACGTAGTTAGAAATTCTAGGTTTCGACTTGTCAGTCTTGTGACTTAAAAGCATATTTTAAAATACAGTTGCAACTGCTTAATGTAATAAATACAAACAGGATTCTAAATGACTCCAAATATATAAAAATTACATATAGATATAAAACAAATTCTGTACATAAATATGTCACACACTTTCTATTTCTTTAGAAATAGAAAATTCTAAGATCATGCTAGAATATGACCTCTGGCCATAATTATATCATGATATGAATCTGTGATTACAAACAGTAATATAGAGAAATGCAGATATTTATTTAGGTTAATGTCTGTTAAAACTATTCCTCCCAATAGAAAGAATAAGTTTTTATTACAATAAAGGGCAATCTGACATAGTCACATTTCAATATCCTAAAAGAAGTAAAAAAGTAAATACATCTTAGTTTTTACTTTCCTTAAGGTACAAAGGTGTATATTTCTTATAAGAAAATAGATAACTGGATCAACATTTTTAATGGTTCATCGATTTCCTGCATATTATCTATTCTGGAGTGTACAGGTCTGTATAATCAATGTAAATAAATTTAGTTTTCCTCTCTGTAAGGGCATCAAGAGAAAAGCCACCCTAAATCAGAAGGTACTTGGGGGCTCTTAGAATTAGATTATTGTCAGCATGATACATATGAAAGTCTCTTTGTGGTACCGGCAGAGAGAGCTTCAAAAAGACTGCCATTGACCAGAACACTTGCGTGTGTTAATTAGAAACCCAGACACATCTCAAGTGGGCAATTTCATAGAGTATGTACCAGGGTCAGGAGCAGCGGGGACTGATAGGTGTAACACTGATTAGCGATTTTTAGCGACAAACAGAATCGCCCCTTGAAGGGTACTCAGGGCAAGTGAAGCCTCCACTATCGGGAACATTTTAATGAAGTTCCAAAAAGAGAAGAGAGGTCAGGACTTCACTCAACCCTCACCCAAAGGGAGGGCAACCTAAAGCCATCCCAGCTTCTACCTGAGGGACAGGCCTCCCCAGAGATGCTGGAGAGGCCTGATAACAGATAATCAAATAGATGATCAATAGTCTTCTCATCTTTCATACGCCTTGTGCTCAGCATGCTTCTGTCATTCAGAGTTTATAGAAAGTTAGCTGAAAATGACTGCATGTTTTTTCCTACCATCTCAAACTAGTGAACTTGGAGAGTACACAGCTTTTTAAATTAAATTCCAGAGAGACTTTGTTTTTGCATAAAAGAAAAAAAAGTATCCTAATAGGTGTTAAGAAGATGGGATTTCGACTAGGAAGACAAGTGGATGTTTTCTAAAATTGGAACTGACTCACAACAATGAGAGTACAACTAGCAGTGGTTTAGGGATTATCTTTAAAAAACGAGGATAACTGCCTCCTGCTTAAGAACTGGCTGGCTCGTGTTTGCTTAGTCAAGATTTCCTACAGGTTACCTCATTTAAACTTGATAGCTTGTTAACAAAGAGTTTCTGCCTGAGGGCACCTCAAAGACATTTCACATTGTATTAAATAGCAAGGAAAAAATCTACACTTGGAAAACAGTCTGTTTATCAACCCTCCCTGATATTTGCAAAGCAAATTCGCAGCACTTCCTGTGTGAGTCCACCTCTCAGATACCGAATGCAGCAGGTGAAATATCAGACATGAAATTTAAAAAAATATGTTCACCTTTAGGTATGATTAGGATGAACTCAGAATGCTGCTGTCACTTTTTTGTTAAGGTGATAATTCCCAATTAGTGTTTGATGTAAACAAATGCTTTGCTACTGGAGATTTGTGTGGCAGAGATTTCGCAAAAGAGAAAATATACCCTTGGCCATTAAAAAATGCTACTTCCAAAAACACAATGTTGTTTTAATTTTTAAACATATTAAAACAAAATATGTCGAGCTTATCCAAGGTCATAAGTTTGAATGTTTTTTATCTCTAACAGAAATTGAACATTTCAACAGAGATTGGCAATACTTGTTAACAGACATAGTTTTACGAGAATTCATTACATTTACAAACACCCTAAATGTAAGGGTTAAATGACCTTCTAACATTCGCTTAAAATTTTAATTCATAAAAAATTGTCAGTATTTTAAAGGGGACTTTATGTAGTGGCATAATAATTAAAAGATTGAAAATAGAGAAAATAGAAAAGGTCCAACTAACTAAGGTTGAAGCTGAGCTACTAAATCAGTCAGAAGTGATGTTAGTTTTACATGTGACCTTAGGAATAAAACAAAACCCCAAAATAGTACTAATAATAAATCACAACAATCTCTGAAGTCTTCAAATTTAAGAAAAGATCATAATGTGAATTTTAAAGTGAAGAGCATTTGTAAGTAAAATAAGACAAAAAGACAATTGGACGTAACCTTATTCTAGACTCTGCTCACTGAATTGCCGTACACTTGCTCATGCTCATGCTCATGCTCAACCTGGTCCTCAAGTGTCTGAAAGCCTGTGATGTGCCCACTGCTTCCCTAAAGTGATTAGCACACATTGAAAAGGGGGCATGACTCCAAACTTCAAGTCAGTTTCTCCTGAACTCTTAACTACTTGTAAACAAGCTTCACTTAACTAAAAAGCATGCCTCTCCAATTTTGTATATGCTGAAACTAATTTTAATGAATGGTTTTAAGCCATATATAGAAAAAAAAGGGGTTTTAATTCTTAAACACATGGGTTAGGTAGTTATAAGGTAGAATCTGATGGCCTTACTTCTGAACAGAAAAATACGTTTTTAACCAAAATTGTTATTTTGAGGTCATTGCAGAGTCATGTGCGGTTGTAATAGAAAATGCAGAGAGAGATCACATACCTTTTATGTAGTTTACCCAACATGGCAACATTACTAGTAGAATGTCAAAGCCAGGATTCTGACATTGTCAAGTAGAACTATTTCATCCCAATGGTCTCTCCCGTTGCCCTTCTATAATACCCAGGTCTACTTCCCCACCTACTTCGCCCTTCACCTTCTCCCTAAACCTCGGCGACCAGGAATCCTTCCTCCGTTATGTGCCACAGCCATTTTCATTTTTCTGGAATAAGTTTGCAAGGGCGCAAATGCTGGACCATATGGTAGTTACATGTTTAGTTTTAAAGAAAATGCCAAATTATATTCCAAGTAATTTAAAATTGTTTGCCAAAATGACGATACCATTTTATGCTTTCATGGACGGTGCGTGAGTAATCACATTTCTCTTCATCGTCACCAGCATTTGATGTCATTCTTCTTTAGCTTAGGCATTCAGATATATATTTTCTTGGAGTTGTAATCTAGTGTGGGGGTGACTTTCCTCGAAAGTCCCCCCACTTGCCATGGATGAGAGTAAACATGACTGAGACATGATCTGCTTCGGGAGGAGAGGTGGCCAGTTTCCCAGAGGAAAAAGGCCTTGAGCAGTGGCCAGTTTCTCAGGGGGAATAAGGCCTTGAGCCCCCTTCCTCCAGGGGCTTTTATGGGGTTGTAATACACAGGAATACAGGGCAGCAAGGATCAAACAGTAGATAACCTTTCAAAGAGATCTGAGGGCTTAGTATGAGTCAGAGTCTGTCAGGAACAGAGTTTTAGGGTTTCCTGCTTGAACCCTTAACATGTGAATGAAAGCATTGTTAGCAGAGCAGCTTTCACAGGTTTATCAGCAAGTCTTTGTGATGCCAGATTTCTCCCCAGGTCATGCTCTAGCGAGGCAAGGAGCTGCACCCCTCCCCATCAGGTATTCGGGCTTAAAGGGATTAGAGCCAGGAAGCGCTTCTCCCAGAGAACATGGGGACTCAGGCTTTGTCGAAGCTGGGGGCAAGAGTCCATTGCTCTTTGTTGCAGCCCCCCAAGTCCTTCCATGAAGGCCTCCCAAGTGATCATGTCTGGCCTAGGTTGCCCCTCCTCTGAGGGGTCGTACCTGTCAAGGATTTCCGACCTTGCTTTGGGGGCAGGGAGGAACTGAGGCAGCATTTGCTACCAGAGACAAGCTTTGTCTCCTGTGGCTTGAATTCCAGAGATCACTTGTTCATCCTTAGCCACAGGGGGTAGAGTTACAATTCCTAGAACCAGGCAGAGCTGTCCACAACAATCTAGGTTTCTCTAATGGCTAACAATGTTGATTATTTTTTTGTGTGTATAATTATCTACCTTTGATAAAATGCTTATTCATCGTCCATCTGTGTCTTGTGTTTATTTTTTTACTGTAGAGTTTCCAGAAATTTTTATATACTGTAGACAGTATACTTTTATGGATAAATTGTTTGCAAATATTTTCTTCTAATCTGTTTCTTTTCTCTCTGTGTGTGCATGAGTGTGAGTGCCTGCATCTGTGTGTACATGACTTATTTTTCATCCCTTTAATAGGGTCTGTTGGAGAACAAAATTTTTTAATTTAAAGAGGTTTAATTTATTGATTTTTCCTTTTAACGCATTATACTTTTTGATGCCAAATCTAAAACTTGGCCTACCTTAGAACCTAAAAAAATTCTCCATTTTCTTTCAAAAAATTAATAGTTTTACATTTTAAGCCTATGCTCCATTTTAAGTTAATTTTTATTAATAGTATGAAACAAATTAAGGATGGTTGTTTGGTTCAAAATTGACTGATTTACCTATATCAGTGATTTTCAACATTTTCCATCTCATGACACACGTAAAGTAATTACTAAAATTTGTTGCACATTAAAATATATTTTTAATGATCTTGACAAAAACTAGGTATAATTTAGATTTATTCACCCTGGATGGTTCTTGTTGTATTGGCTGTTATCATTTTTATTTTTTAAATATTTTATTTATTTATTTTTAGAGAGCAGGGAAGGGAAGGAGAAAGAGCGGGAGAGAAACATAAATGTGTGGTTGCCCCTCATGTGTCCCCTACTGGGGACCTGGCCTGCAACCCAGGCATGTGCCCTGACTGGGAATCCAACTGGCAACCCTTTGCTTCACAGGCCCGTGCTCAATCCACTGAGCTACACCAGCCAGGGCCTGTTATTATTTTTTTATTTGACAGACTAAGGGAAGGAGATCAGTGCTCCTTCCTAAACAGACAAGCGGGGCAGGTTTTCTGAAGTCTTGTAGCGCACAGTAGGACCTATAGATGTCTAATTATGCTAGGATCATTTGCTAAAAAGGCCATCCTATTCTACTGCTTTTGCTAAGCTGCCCAAAATCAGTGGGACCTATTTGTTTGGATCTGTTTCTGTTCCCCATTCTGTTCTATTGATCCGTGTGTTCATTCCTCCACCAAACCACGATGTGTTGACCCATGTAGCTCTATAACAGGCCTGCATGTTGGTTGCAGTAATTCCTCCCACATTGTTCTTCTCTTTCAGACTGTTTTGTTTATTCTGGTGTTTGTACCTTTCCAGATAAATTTCACAATAAGGTGGTTTATATCTATAAAACATCTTGCTGGAATTTGATGGAAACCGTATTTAATCTATAGATCAATTGGCATCTTTACCCTGCTGTTTTCCAATACATAAACGGGGTTTTTTTCCCATTTTTGAAAGTTTTCCTCTGATGTCTTTCATCAGCATTTTATACATATCAGCATATAAATCCTGTAGAACAAATAAAATGTAAAAAATTAAAATACATTTATTTTCTCGGTGATTTTAACTTTATTTTATAAATGAGACAAAAATGCAAGTGGCATAATTTAGGGAAACATAAACAATTTTAAAAAAGAAAGAACATAGAGGGCAGGGAAAGGCATCGGAAAACATCCAGAAGAGGAGAAGGAGGAAGAAGACTAGCCTTCCACACTGTGCCAAAAGTGCTGGTGTGTCTCTATGGCTGAGGTGCTGTCTGTTTGGCAGCTGGACAAGAGAGACAGACCTGGAAGTGACTTGAGGGCCACAGATTTGGAGAGTGCTGTGGGTTTACCCCAACGCTACCACCCTCCTTCACCATCAGCCAGGGCAGAAGCTTTCAACTCTCCTGTCCAAAGTCCTCTGAGAAAGTTTCCCTTTCGGGAGGTCTTCTGCATTTACTGTGGGCCAGGTGGTTGCTAAGACAAGGGCATCTCCAACATGCAAACCGCAGGCTCTCATAGTCTGTCACCAGGGACGTTCATCCAAGTATCTCCACGGTCCCCTGGTCTCCCGGTGTGCATGGAGTCAGGAGGGTGTCCATCACCATGCTAGGGATGGTACGAAATGGCCATGTACCCTTCTGTAGTGTGTCACCTACTTTATGATGAAAGTGCTCTGTTTCTGTGAATACACAGTTCTCTTGCAAATGTCCATGATCACAAACAAGGAACTCGATGTCATCGGAGATAAAGATGAAAAGCAAGCTGCTCTTCCAAAAAGAATATGTAGAAGCCTCATTTGTATAAGATGTTACAGAAACTATAGCACTATTCTCCCGAGATCCTAGTGGACTATTCTGTGCCTACGAACAATTAAGTATTTTAAACTTTGACAGGGGCCTTCTGAAGGCGTGTATCAAATTACACCAACAGTGAGAATGTCAAGCTGATTCGTTCCGGACTCCTCACAGATGTTTTTGTTTTGGTTTACTTTGTTTTATCCTCATCATCCCGCACTTCGCAGAGCAGGATATTTTAAAGTTCGTTTGCTCTGGAGCATCACGGAAGTTATTCTGAGGCCTGGTTCCTGGTTCGACTGCAGAGTCACCGAGCGACCTTAGCCAGTTCTCCTCTGAGCATTTTCCCATCTCTCAGAAGGGAGCAGAGGCACCTCCTTTCTAGGGAAGGAGGGTCCTAACCGTGATGATTAAATGGAATGCTTAGTGCAAAAGCATTTAATCACTGGTACCTCATCACTCTCATACACTTGTAGGAAGGGACAGGTGACGTATATAACAGAAGCAGGTCAGAAGGCAGCACAAACTCTGATGGAACCGCCAGGAATGCTGAATAGACATTCACGAATGTGGTATCCTTTTAGAGGTCCTAGGAAGGCCTTTCCCTCAAAATACCTTGGACGACCTTTGATGCACCTAAAATAATCCTATTACGTCGAAACCCTGTTTCTATTATTTTCCTCCTAAAATGCAAATACTCCTGGACAAAGGAAGTTATTAAAACTTTAGTGGATGCTAGGAACATTTTATAAACTGCCTGATCAAAATAGTTTCTGTGTGCAACACTTGATCTTACGAGAAGAGAGATGTTTGTGTTTTGAAGCAGTTGTAAAGAAAGGAGGTTTGGGTTGAGGACCCCTGCAGATGGTCAGGAACGGACCCAGCCCAGGGGAGACAAACATCTGAACCACGGGGTTCTCAGTCCTCCTGCCCTTTAGGATCATCTTGGGAATTACATTCGTCCATACAACACACATACGCACATAGACACAAATACAACCTTGCACACGTACACACTCACACTTACCTTTGCCATGAGGTTTGTTCTTATTTCGATAGACTTCAGGGAAGCCTGTGCCTCCGTAGTTTTCAGTAGTTTTCATCATTTTTGACCCCCTCACCCTGCCCCCTAGTGGTACCTGCCGCAAAGTTCGAAATGCCCATGGATATACATTACAGGAACCAAAAGGACTGAAGAGTTGAGGTGCATTGTGATGATCTCTAGATTGAAATTCAAAAGAGCCAGGCTCTACATAGGAACTTCGTAAAAACATTATGATGTTTCTAGATGTCTTCCTTCTCGTTTGGAAAAATGCAGTAATTCCATTGCATTTAAGTCTAACCATCCTTATCATTCTAAAACAACAGGACTCTTCCTGTGAAAGATATGTCAAATTTCTTCTTCCTTTGGCTGTTTGAATCCACGTTTGCACCTAGAATATTGACAGATTCCCCCCTAAAGGGGTATTAGACTAATGGACGGTTCGAGATCGTTTATATTTCCCATCCCCAAAGTGAAGCTTCGTCAGACATCCTGAAAGGGATCTGGGGGATCTGGGTACATTAGGGAGAATAACATTTCCATTCCAGACTCAATACCGATCCATCAACTCTGCGTGCCCACTGCCAGCAGACGGTGCAGCCAGATGCTTGTGAGGAGTGGCCAGGACACTCCTGAATGTCACCAGTTAGCAGCACAAAACTCGACGGTGGGGAGCACCTCCGCCTTGTTCCTGCAGACACTGCACAGACATTACCGACGATTAGCTTTAATCACACTTAGTCGAGTGGCTCCGAGAGGAAGGAACGGCTGCCCTCAAATCCTCCGCAAACAAGTTGTAAAAGCCCCATCACTGGGTTCGCTTATCTGCTTCAGGGACAGATAAATGTTCCAGGGTGTGTGCTAAATAATCCCAGGAAATGATTCTGAAATCTGTGCCAGTTTGTTTTCGGCTCCTGGAACCATGGTGCTTCTGTGATTTTCAGGTTAAAAAAAAAAAGATCGATATTGATGGTTTGATTAGAGAATATATCGAAACGGCTTCAAGTTCAGAGTGAATGAGGATGCAAGCATGAGAATATGGATATGTTGTTAATAAAAAAAATATTTGGAATTTAAACAGAAGTTGAGCCACAAAGTGGTGGCAGTGGAAGCTATCCTCATTGCCAAGGGCGTTTGCTTTGGCTTTTCTAAGGTTGAAACTGGCTCAGAGCATGAAAAGGCAACTTCATGAGTGTGGGAGAGCCAAGTGCCCCAAGGCCAAAATCAAATAAAGATCTAGTTAAGTGCCTAATGAACCTCTCAAGCAGATGTGGGTGGTTTCGATAAGCTAACTATTGTATGAAAGTATTAGGTGGAGAATGCAAAAGAAAATGTTACCAAGGCAAACCACAAGGGATGGAAAATGGAAGGAGTAAAAGGAAGGCTTTTCCAAATGATTTTGGACTGAACTTCAGTTCAGACATTTAGCACATGTACGTTCTGAGTGTCTTCTTTCAAAATACAGAATTGGGCAGAAGTACTGCCTGCTTGATGGTTGGTAGGGTACACAATGAACAGCAATCTGAACAGTTCACCTGAAATGTCACAGGGTGTGCTTGAGTGCGATATTGTTATATTACAGAATTACATGCTTATGATTTTGCAATAAAAGAATTTCTAATAAAAAAAATAGGGGGCCCTATTTGTGCTGGACCCTGTATATGTTCCGAGAGAATTTAGACTTAAATTGAATTAAATTTCCTATTGTTTCAGAGCATCTTAGAGGTCTTACTTTTTACACAAATCCAGTGGAAACAAAGTTTTTAAACTTCCATCGACTCTGTTTTAGTTAAATCTGATAACTGCAGAAAAAGAAATAGCTATCATCTTTGAAAGGTTTCCACCTAGTGGCAAAGTTATTAATGAGCAAGAGATAGGAGCTCAGTGATTAAAGCAGATATAAACAGCAACATTAGACAAAGTTTCACTCTCATCTTTAGTGAAGCTGAGGACCACACATTAAGTACCTTTGAGGTGCTATAGTGAGTGATCAACAGTGACTTTGAATAAAGCCACTTCCTTCTTTTAGATTTACTAGGATTGCCGCCTAAATTGCTAGAGATGTCGTAACTCTGGGACAACTGTAAACAATGCTTTGTTAAAGGCTTCAGGAAAAGATGCAGTGTGTCCAGTGCTTATGTTACTTACGATTAAAACAGTCACATGTAGAACAGTCGGATGATTCATACCCCTGCAAGTGAGGGAGCTGATATGAACTCTCGCCATGAACTAATCCTACAAATTTGGTTAAGGGCACCCTTCTCTATTTCATGTTTTGTAAAATGAAGGGGTTGAGATTGAACCTGAGGTTATACCCCAGAAGCCATGGGATAGTCTGGTTTTGTGGTGTGTTCTATTTATTCTAGACACAGAGGAGGAGAATAAGGTTTATGGAGGATGGGGGGGGATAGTTGGGAGTCTTTTAGGGAGAACAGGCCCTCTATACAATGCCTAAGTCTCCACGAGTCCCTCTGCAGGCTAGCTGTTTTTCTTTGTATGTTGTCCATTTGGGCTTTGAAAGCATTTGGGTGTGTGTTGCCCATTCTGGATGGTTTCTAAGGTGACATGTAGATTTAACATATTCCCAAGTTATCTAGGTGCCATGCAAAACATCATTAATGGCTAATATTTATACAGACAACACACATTACCCGAATCCTTACACCATTCTTGGAGGTAAACATCTGTCATTTCTATTTTCCCAGAGAATGAAGAAACCGAGGTTCACAGAAGTTAAATAATTTGCCAGAAGTCACATAGCCAGCAGGTGGCAGGACAGGGATCCTGGTGTATTGCAACCCAGAACTCAAATTCTTCACATTCCGAACTGGAGATGGGGGCTTTTGTATTCTATAGTCAATTGGTTACTCTGTATCTTGCCTCTTTTTTTTAAGATGTGTACATGGGAACAAAGAAGTCATCTTTTACTTTGTAATATTTGTTATTATCTTTGTGCCTACTGTGATTTACACAATGAAACACATTCAGATGAAAGTAAGAACAAAGGAAAAGGAACAGAATCGACATTTTTGCCCCATTAGATTCTGTTAAGAACATCAGCCTTATCTTGTGTATGGAATGTTTCAAATCACATAGAATAGCATTTGAAATTTCTCTAAAACAAATACAGCATTTGGGCAACACACACTTATGAAACTGGCCCTATAAGAATATTTGTTTACAAGTGGGACTAAAGAGTTCCATTCATCACCTTACTGGATGCAAGAAATGCGGGCTTTAAATGTTTACATTATTTAAAGCTTACTTCTCTTCTAAAGACACACTTTAACAATGTTGCTACATTTGCAGGGGAGAGAGGATATGAAGTATACTGACCGTGGGCAGCCACGTTAAATAATCACAGGTTCAGTGATTATAATGACAAGATTGCCACAGAAATTTGCCCATAACATGCCATATTCCAACAATGTATGTTGCACTTCGGCCGTACTCAATTTGTGTGATTTGCAGCAGCCTATTCTAAAGGCAAGGGTTATAATATATACTGATGAAAATTTTCACATTGCTTTTCCAGTAACATTTTACTATGTTGTTTATGGGTGAATATTGCTAAAGTCTGTCTTAAAGTGGCAAAGAAATTCTAAACACATTCAGGCACCTGGGCACATTGTACATCTGAAATTGCTCCCTGCCCTGCTCTATATAAACTGACCACTGGGGTTCATAGTCATCAAGCCAGGGCTTTCTGACCTATTGGAAATTTGGATCTTGGCTTACTTTGTACCGCAGCCCCCTGTGCTGACCCTCCAAGGGTTTGCCAGAAGCCATTAGAAAGCAATTGTGAATGTACCCATGGAATTTTATGCAGCAGAGAGAAAGAAGGAGCTACTACCTTTTGCAACAACATGGATGGAACTGGAAAGCATTATGCTGAGTGAAATAGGCCAGGCATTGAAGGACAAATACCATATGATCTCACCTTTGACAGGAAGCTAAAGAATAAAACAAACAAGCAAACAGAATAAAAACAAAGACGCTGAAATAGAGAACAAGTGGGCAGCGACCAGAGGGGAGAGGGAAGGGAACTTAAGGGGAAAAAGGGGGAGGGATTTTGAGGAACAAGTATGAAAGACACAGAGATGAGGACTGGGGGGGGGGGGAATGGGAGGGAGGGGGGAGACCGGGCGGGGGGGGGGAAAGAAAGAAAAAAAAATGTACTTGAAAAGTAACTAAATAAAATTAAAAAAAAAAAAAAAAAAAAAAAGAAAGCAATTGTGAGCTGGGGAGAGATGAAGCCAGAGAGACCAAGATTAGCTTCCTAAAGTTTTCCTTTTTCTGCTTTGTCATGTTAGTGGTTCTCTTCACAATGAGTTAACACAATGAGGTAGAGAGAAAACTTCCCCCTTAGTTTGGAAAGTCAAACCTCTTTCCCTGCTCAGGTGATAGCATTAACACTTCACACAGAGGGCTAATTTACATTTAAGGCTCTGGAAATTAATTACAGGGAATAAAGATAATTGTCAAAGCACCCCCCATAAGCAATTCCCCAAACAAATAAACAAACCGCATCCTGATTACTAAGCAGCCATCTAATGCTTCATTTTATGCACAGTGGGAAGGGCGCTGGCCGTCTGGAAAGGGGTGGGGGTGGGAGGAAAGCAGACAGGACACTAATTTGAAATACACAACCTCAGAGGCCCTTTTAGGGAGCGATAACCTGTGGCTTCCCCAGCAGGGATGCGGGAGCCCAAGGATGTGTTTCCGGGATACTGGGTCTACCAGTCAACCAAATGATTTGCATGATGAGTTGACCAAGTTTGGGACTATTTCCCCTGCCAGTGAGAGGACATACCAATCCTATCTTGCTTCTTTCCGATGTTATGATAAAACGATGTATCTCATTTCAAACAGATCCCCTTCACTAAATTTATTTATTTATTTTTACATAAAAGACTGAGATTGTTGTCGTGAACAGGAGGAGTCACAATGGGATCAAGTTTATTTTGATGTTCTTCCAGGAAATTGGAGGGTAGAGCTATCTTTCTTTAAAATACTGCAGTTGACGTCAAGGTAGGCAAACACAACCCTTTGCCAGGTGTGCCGGCTGGGCCACCACCAAGCACTTGTCCAAATCGTGGTACAGAGAGCACAGCAAGGCGGAAGAGCGTAAATAGATAATTTCTGATCGAAGGGCAGATTATGGATGAGGGCTTGGTTCCATGATTTCTATTTAAAATAAAAACCCTTTGTCTCCCACTCTCAGAACTGCTACTTCCTCTTGGCATTAACTGTCCCTCTTTCTTTATAATCGGTTGAGATGATTTAGTTATTTATTTGTGTTATTTATTTATTTAGTTGTGCATTGATTGGTGGTCAGCCCTACTCATACGTCAGCTCATGGGGCAAAGAATTCTGGGGGATATACATGCCATTCCCAGATCGGTGCCTGGCATACAATAGTCCAGTATCAGATGAAAGGATAAGCAGACCTCAACCGTAGGCACTTCATTTTACAAGTGTTTCATAAACCAACTTCATTAATCAAACAGACAGGGCATCTCTGTCATAAAGAGTGCCCTGAATTAATCTTTAAAGAAACCTTAAAAAGCTTCAACAATGGAGTTGTGGAACATGTACGAGCCATTGAAGTGTTATGCTAAAGAAAAGGAACTCTTGGCTGCAAAAGCAATGCAAAACAATTCAACTGTAGGAAAAGTCTAGAATTTATAAAGCAATGGATAGTTCTCTGCAGATAACAGAACACACGTTTAACATTCTCGGAACGTTGCGACAGTATATATAACCTCGTTTGTCAGTAACATCCATAGTCTAAACCTGGGTTTTGTTGATATGATGTGCAGAGCAAATGTCCTTTATATTCCCAATGCCCCCCCCCCCCCAACCCCAGTCTCCCAAATCATGTTAGAACTTGACCGCTGTCTACCTGGCAGATCCTTAGGTACTGTTGCCAGCCTTCAGAAGATACATGGCCAATTAATTGTTAGTCTGAATTCTAGAGGAGCAAAGGAGCGACAAAGGCTAAGATAGAGCACTAGGGTTACTGCAGGTGGTACCCTGGGCCGTTGGCTTCAGAATGTTATGTCGTTTTCAAAGGGTCATGCCCAGTCTAATAGGCACCTATTGGGTCAGGTGTTTGAGTTGACAGCACATTTTGGAACTTATTTGTCTTTTTAATTATGTATTACAAGTGTTCTGTGGCTGCTATGAGAAAAAATGAGGAACTGGGTGACTAGAAATGACAGAAGCTTATTCTTTCACAGAGTGGGAAGTCAGAAATTTGAAATCAGTCTCAGCGGGCTGAAATGAAGATACTGGAAGGGTCCCATTTCCCCCAGAATCTCAAAAAAAACAAACAAAAACAAAACAGTTTGCTTTTTCTTCTTTTATTTTCCAGTGGATGCCAACACTCCTGGCCTTGTGGTGACATCCTTCTACTTTCTGTCTTCTAGTGACATTGCATTTGGGACTTACCTGGATAATGCAGAATAATCCCTCTATTTCCAGATCCTTAATTACATCTGCAAAATCTCTTTTTTGCATGAAAAAATGATACTCAGAGATATTATCTTCTAGGGGAGGACATTATTCAGCCTTCCTCTGTCCACCATCCGGGTCACAAGGAACCACACCCAGCTCTCATGCACAGTATATCCAATCCCATCCCAGCATCCTCAAATATCTCCTTCCTCTCCAGCACTCGCTTCAGTTTAAAATCTCATCTAAATGTTATGAGCTACAAGGCTCCAAATTTCATCATCTGCAGAGAGTAAATTTCTGAAAATGCCAATTTTTTCATATGTAAAAATATACTAATTACAGAAGGAGGAACGCATCTTGACCTCTATGCAGGCTAAGTATTTTTATAAAGCACAGATGCACGGATATATCTATTGTTCTCCTAGCTCAAGAACAGAATAGACTCGGTAGCCAGAGAGAAAGTGTGGGCGTCAGTGCCTGGGTGGGGCTTGTGTGTGCGTGCCCATGAAGAAGTGTGTGCGCGCACGCGCGTGTGTGTGTGTGTGTGTGTGAGCAGAGATGTTTCTAGCATTGGAAATGCAACAGGGTAGAACTCTGAACTTAATCCTAAGACATAAATAACTTAAAAGGCAAGGGATGCAATTATTTTATTTACCTTTGTCTTGTGAATACATTTGGGAAATTGGGGAAAAGTCTGTTTGCGCTTCTGTTTAAACAATTCGAACCTTCCCCTTTCCCTGGGTAATGTTTTGGCTTATTTGTGAGCACGTGGCCTCCTTTCCTAGAACACAACCCAAACAAACGGATCCATGCACAGTCTGCTGCAGGGGCTCTTTCTTACACATGGAAGATTTAAGAAAACGCCTCTCCTACCAGTGTTGGTAAATCGTACAGCTGGTTTTCTACTCTTCCTTCACTGGACCGCAATTTGGGGGGCTACTATGTGAACAACTAAGAAGCTACACAGATGAGGACATTTCTCTCAGTCATGAATATAGAGCATAAGCCTCAATCATTTCTATTATCAGATTAGGAGATAGAGTTAGTTTTCACACTCCTATTCTCAGCCTTGTGCTTTAACTATTCTTATGAGGGCCTCTTCCATCAAAAAAGGGATCAGCAAAACAAATGGATTTGCTTTCTGGCTGGTTTGCTATGCTCCAACCGTAGTTTAGCTTTTTAGCAATGCATTTCTAATCAGCGTAATTGTCATTTGTTTAATGAACCTCAGTTTAGCATAAACACAAAGTATGAATGTAGGTAATTTGGATTATAATTTGCTGCCATATAATTTCTATACACACAGGCATGCATCTGTGTGTGTGTGTGTGTGTGTGTGTGTGTATAAAATCACTCTATAATTTAAGCTATATTGACAAATTCCACATTACCTTTTCCAAACCCTCTTTTGGATAAACTTTCTTTTTTAAAGATTTTACTTATTTAATTTTAGACAGAGGGGAAGGAAGGAAGAAAGAGAGGGCGAGAAACATCAATGTGTGGTTGCCTCTTGCATGCCCCCTACTAAGGACCTGGCCCAGGCATGCACCCTGACTGGGAATTGAACCAGCAACCGTTTGGTTCACAGAATGGAGCTCAATCCACTGAGCCACCCCAGGCAGGGCTCGATAAACCTTTACCAATCTATCAAAAGAAAAGAAAATCTGATGAAAGCTTGAAAAGTAGTCCAAGAAAAGCTTGCTCTCGGATTTTCCTTTGGCTTCCAGGAGGACATAAAGGGGAAGCTTAATGTCTAATACTTGTAAATGCCTATAGAGGCCATTGAATGAGTGCAATTAAGTGTTCTATTTTTCCTAATTGGTGTGTGCCATGTTTCACCAACAGACATTCCATCCTCCTACATGGAATAAAAGCCTCTGTTATCTCACAAGTTGGGTTTTATTTACACCAGTAAATTATACAATGAATGTCCTTTCCCATTAATTTGTCTTTTCTAATTGGTTTGATGGGGGACTAACTCATTTAGCACTTGAGGCAGATGCTTAGAATGTCTTTAGGGAATTGACCACTTCATTGAAGTTAAAAGTATATTATTTGCATGTGGAAATGGATACCCTATCTCCTTTTATGTTTTGGACCTTGGTACTAAGTGTGGTAGGCCATAGGCCCACGTGTTAGCCTTAATAGGATTAGTTTCGATATTATCAAAAGAACAATTAACATCCATTGATACGATCACAGATGGCAGCAAAGAGTAAGAGGAGCTCAATTTTACAGGGACTCTCATCACAGGCTTTTATGTTGGAGGTGCCAGTACAAAAAAGGCTACAAAATTCAAGGACAATATATTGTTGTAACTATTCATGGTACGGTATTAAAATTAGTCTGAAATTAAAAGTCTTTCTCTAGCTTGCTTAATTTTGAGCAAGGGCTAATCAAATAATACTAACTCTGTCAGTCTGGGTATGTTATTTCATTTCTCTTTGCCTAGGTTTCTTTACCTGCAGAGTTGAGACTAATAATGGCCTTCAACTCCTAGAACTGTGGGGAGGGTTGGACGAGGTGACCCAAGGAAAGGACATCACCCTGTTTCTTTCCTCACTGTTCCAGTTGTTATTCTGCCATCTTTACTGATTTCATAGACTCTGCAGGGAACTTGTGAAAAAATTCAACTTGGAAATACTTAGTGTTTTCAGTAGATAACATTAGCCTGATTTCCAAGGTTTATAATTTTGTTTATGAAGCACTAGTACATTTTATCACATGCTTGCTCAACTTTGGAAGGTGTTTTTTTTTCCCCCCTTATGTTAGTATAATGTGTTAGTTAACAAACTATAGAAATGATCCCCGAAAGTATAGTCTTAGTGCAGTGTGTTATTTAATTAATAGATTAGACATGTTGGAATAACTTAATATTAAATCATTATTTTTATATACTGCTATTTCAGTTTGCCTCAATTTTTAAACTATATTGTTATATATAGACGTATATGTGTAAATAAATAAATTATATATATATATATATATATATATATATATATATATATATATACACTTATACACGCAGTTTCTTTTGATTATAGTATTTCTGTCTATTTTGTGTTTTAGGGTCCCGCTAGCCTTCTAGAATGAATTAGGGGCATTTATTGCTTTCCTATGTGCTTAAACATTTAAATTGTTGATAACTTATCTCTTGCTTGATATTTACAAAATTTCATACTTAAATCTGTGAGCAAAGAGAAAGAAACAAAAGGGAGAAAATGCTTTTTTTCTTTGGTTATTTTTAAATTCAATTTTCATTTTTTTCTTTGGTTATTTTTAAATTCAATTATGAATACCTTGAGAATTTTTATTTTTCAGAAAACTCTAGAGGTATGCAATTCTAGAAAAGCCACAGAAAACCCAAAACAAAGCAGAATCTAAAATCTTGTCTTTTGAAAGATCATCCAACTAATTTTCATAATAGAAAACTACCTCTCAGAAATCAATTTCTCTTTAAGTTTCACAAAGAAATTTTACATGTATTTACTAGTATTACATCTTTTTTTTTGTTCTCCCAAATACCATGGTAAACATGAAATACACAGGAAACAGGATTTAGACTATTTAAATTGGGAACAGAAATACAGACAATTTAGGTTCAGAATCAACTGACCAGGACCACCTCACACCCATCAGAATGGCTACTCTTAAATAAATAAATAATTAAACAAGTAAATAAACAAGGCAACAAATAAATAAAACAGAAAAATCACATGTGTTGGCAAGATTCAGAGAGATTAGACCGCTTGTGCTCTCTTCACAGAAATGTAAGATGGTGCAGCCACTGTGGAAAACGGTATGGGCACTCCTCAAAAATTAAAAAAATAGAATTATTATATAATCCAGCAATTCCACCGCTGCTTGTATACCTCACTGATTGAAAGCAGGGCCACAAAGAGATATTTGAACTCTCATATTCATAGCAGCATTATTCATAAGAGCCAAGGAGTTGGAAGCCGCCTATTGCCCGTTGACAGATGAATGGATGAACAAAATTGTATATACATACAATAGAACATCAGTCAGCTTCAAAAGGGAGGGGACTCTGACATCTGACACGTGCTAGAGCATGGATGAAACTTGAGGACATTATGCTAAGTGAAATAAGTCAGTCACCAGACAAATGGTGTATGATTCCACTTAGGTGAATGACCTAGAGTATAAGTCTATGAAGATGGGATTTGTACAGACAGAAAGTGAAATGGTGGTTGTTGGGGGGGAAGGGGAGGGAGCAAATGAGGGCTGAGTGTGTAGTGGGTACAGAGTTTCAGTTCTGCAAGATGAAAAGAGTTCCGTAGACAGATGCTGGTGATGACTGTGCAATATATGGTTATATGTAAGACCACTGAAATATGCTTAAAATGGTTAAGATGCACATTTTCCCATAATTAATCATTTAAAACTTCAGATGGCTAGTACATAACAGAGTGAAGTCAAAGAATGCCTCCTGAGTCAGAGGCATTTGAACTATTCTTGAGCAGTCTACACCTAACAGAGCATATTTCCTACATGTCTAGTCTCTCGAAAAAATATTCCAGGGAGTCTTTTTAGCATCCTCTTGTTCTTTTTTTATATTAAAAAAAAGAAAAAGTATATAAAAGCTAAAACTTAAGACTCTAGGGCAATACTTAATAATTTCCCCTTCAGTACAGGTTTTCATCCTGTTAAAGTCTTCTCCAGGATCCATGCAGAACTCACCTCACACTTCACTGTGTGCACCTGTCCTGAGTCAGGATGCCCACTGCATCCTAACCTTCCTTTGCGCTTCCCATCACTCCATATTCCAAGTATCTGCGTTTGTTCTTCTCTTCTTCTCTAGAATGGGAATCTCTGAGAAGTCTCCAATAAAAGGTTCAAAACCTAAGCTCCACCGTCTGTTTCTACACTCACGACATGGGTTGCAGTTGCTCAGTGTTATATTGTCCCTACTAGCCCTTGATTTGTTTTATGCATGCAGCCAAGTTAATAAACCTGTGAGGTCTTTCCTGTGCAAGGCGCTCTTCTATGTTCCTGGGAGATAGTAGTATAAAACAGAACAAGAAAGCCCAAAGTCTCCTTCCTCATCGAGTTCATCTTATAGAGGAAATAGGCAGCAAACAAAATAAAGAAATGTAATATGTCATATGTTGCATATGGGATAAAGGCTTTTAAAAAAATAAGCAGGAATGGGATGTGATAAGAGTCTGGGTACGTAGGACATTTCCGATATGGGCCAGGTAAGGAGGTCGCTAGTCTTCACAAAGACCAGTGAAGGAAGTGGATTAGTCTGCTGGGGCAACCATAACACAATAGCACAGTCTGGGTGGCTACCGCAACAGATACTTCTTTTCCCAAAGTTCCGGGCACTGGAAGTCCAAGGTCAGTTCATCAGGACTGATTTCTCCTGCAAGCTCTCTGCTCGCTTGCAGCTGGCCAGGTTCCTGCTGTGTCCTCACGTGGCCTCTCCTCTATGGACATACCTCCCTGGTGTGTCTTCATCTTCTTGGAAGGACATCCGTCCTATGACCTCTTTTTAACTTAATCACCTCTTCAAACAGCTTTTCTCCAACTATGGTTACATTCAAAGGTACTAGGGGTTGGAACGTCAACATATACATTTTGGGGTGACACAGCTCAGGGGTCATGTAGCGACTGGGGGTAGGACAGAGAGAACAAGTGCCAGGGGCCAGAAGCAGGAGAAGGGCTGCCGTGGCAAGGATGCTATGACAATGATGATTGTGTTTCCTTTATAAAATTTTCAAAAGACGTGATGAGAATTACCAAAGTGATGATAGCCTTTATCCTGGGCACCGTGTTAAAAATAGATTTGGTATCGTACTGTGTTCTGAGAGTTTGCAACTTATGTCAAGGCGACCCCCGCACATGATAGCTCTGGTGCTTGCCGGCCTTTCTTGTCACCTGCAGGTCAGGGAGCGAAAGAAGCTGTCTCCTTGGTACCTGGTGGCCTTCTATGCATTGACAGTACTATTCCAAATGTGTTTCTTGTCTTGCATCCTTCAATAAAGCTAAGTGCAAGTCATATTTCATTAAGACCTGTTTGTGCCTTGTGAGCAGACAGCCGACTTTTAAGTGCAGTTGTACTGCTTCAGTGATGTGAAGCCTCAATGCCCTCCCTTTGGAAATCAGGACCTGCATTCCCCAGCATTTGCAAGAGCCAGGGAGGTAGCACACAGGAGAGAATAAGAAAAGGGCTGAAAGAAATGGGAGAAAATGGCTGAGGCAGGCTAAATAGTGACCACCTACTTGACGGGATCCTGTTAAGGATTTTGTGATAAAGAGATTATCCTGGATTGTCTGGGCGAGCCCAAGTGATGAGAGGAGGTCCTTCAGAGAGTCCCAAAGAAGTTGGACCCAAGAAGAAACACACCAAGGCACATCGTAATTATATTAGCCAAGATTAAAATGAAGGAGAGAATTCTAGAAGCAGCAAGAGCTAAGGGGACAGTCACCTACAAAGGACTTCCCATCAGACTGTCAGCTGATTTCTCAAAAGAGACCTTACAGGCAAGAAGAGGCTGGAAAGAGGTATTCCAAGTCATGAAATCCAAAGACCTACATCCAAGATTGCTCTATCCAGCAAAACTTTCATTTAGAATGGAAGGACAGATAAAGTGCTTCTCAGATAAGATCAAATTCAAGGAGTTCATCATCACCAAGCCCTTATTATATGAAATGTTAAAGGGACTTATCTAAGAAAAAGAAGATAAAAAAGATGAACAGTGAAAGGACAGCAAGTAGTTATTAACAAACACACCTAAAACAAAAGCAAACTAAGAGGACAGCTAGATCAGAAGTGGAACCATAGAAATGAAGATCACATGGAGGGTTAGCAACAAGGGAGTGGGAGAAGGAGAAGAGGGGAAAAGGTACAGAAAATAAGTAGCATAGACAGTCAGTAGAAAATAGATAGGGGGGAGGGCAAGAATAGTATGGGAAATGCAGAATCTAAAGAACTTGAGACACATGGACATAAACTAAAGGGGGGGAATGGTAGGGGTGGGGGGTGCAGGGTGGAGGGGAATGAAGGGGGGGATAGAACAACTATAATAGCATAATTAATAAAATAACAAAAAAACAAAAAACAAAAGGAAGGCAAGGAATGCAAACAGAGAAGGTTATTTGACCACCATGGAACAGAGGTTGGAATATTGCTCTCCAAAGATGAGGAAGGGGCTGTGAGCCAAGGAATGAAGGTGGTCTTTTGAGGCTAAGAGTGGGAAGCACACATTAGCCTAAAGAGAGAAGGACGAGAAGGAATATAGTCTATCTTCAGAAGGAACATAGCCCTGCCAACACTTTAATTTTAAATTTCTGACTTCTGGAATGGTAAGGGAATACATTTATGTTGCTTTAAGCCACTGTCCTTTCTCAAAGCCATCATGAATATTTTTTAACTGAAATTTAACTTAAAAAATAAACACACACAGGAATGGCCAAAGATTGAGCATTCAGAGTTTAATCCAAACTAAAGACTTCATTTTCAACTACTACTAAGCTATGATTTCCAGTAAAATATTTTGCTTACTATTTCATTTTTTTAAATCGTAATAAAAAACATGGTGCCAAATGTACCTGATTTTATATACCATAAATAAGTGATGTGAATAATAATTCTCCCAAATAATACTACTCATTACTTTTAGGTAAAACAGAGAAAAGAAAGGACAATGGGAAAATTCTCTGTTATTCATCATTGGTTTTTACCACTGAATAGCTACATTTAATTTTAAGAGGCAGATTTTTCAATTGGTTGCATTAAATTATGTTAGAAACTAAACTTTCACAATTAACCATGGCATGTGTTTCCTTGATTTCCAACATGAAATTTGCTTTACATTATGATCACTGTTGTTGGGGACTGTTCTGCCTGGTTTCAGGAGTTGTAACCGCCCCCCATGGCTAAGGCTGAGTGAATGACCTCCGGTCTGTGAGCAACTAAGGAGACAAAGATTGTCTCTGGCAGCAATGCTGCTTCTGCTTCATCCCCTGCCCTCAATGCTCGGTTGGTTAGTCAGAGACAGGTAAGACCCCTCAGAGGAGGGGCAAACTAAGCCAGACAGGATCACTTGGGAGGCCATGATGGAAGGACTTGGGAGGCTGCAACAAAGAGGGAGTGATGGACCCTCGCCCCCTGGGCCATTATGACATAGCCCAGTCCTCATGTCCTCTGGGTAAAGCACTTTCTGGCTCTAATCCACTTAAGCCTGAAAACCTGTGATGGGGGAAGCAGTGCAGCCTCTTCCCCAGCTGGAGTGGGATCCAGGATGATCGAGCATAAGAAAGAGTTCCTAAAAGTCCTGTGAAGCCTGCTTTGCTAAGAGTGTTTTCATTCACATGATAAGGGTCCAAGCAGGAAATGAGTATGTCTCCCAAAGTTTCTGCAACCCCCTTTCTCAACAGACACTGACTCAGACTAAGCCCTCAGATTTCTTTGAAATGCTGTCTACTGTTTGATCCTTGCCGCCCTGTATTCCTATGTATTACAACCCAATAAAAGCCCCTGGAGGAAGGGGCTCCTGGCCTTTTTCCACTGAGAGATCGGCCACCTCTCCTCCCCAAGCAGATCATGTCTTAGTAGTGTTACTTTCATTTGTGGCAGATGGGGGTACTTGTGGGCAAAGTCACCCCCACACACTATAAATGCGGAGAACCTTACCAGAACACATACATTTAAATCACTCTCTCTAAAATGCTGATAAAGTGATTTTTAATAATATGTCTATAGAATCCCAGCTGAAAACTGAAATAAATACGTAAGTCCAAGTGTAATCTAGTCAATACAATTGTCCAGAAAAGTAGTCAGTCTATTAACCCATCACAGCTGTGTGGCTAGCATTCTCTCTATCTCAGGGAAAAGAAGGATAAAATGACATGAGAAATTAACAATTCTTAACACTTTGTAATGATCATTTTCCAAATCTCCAATACAGTCCTTCAAATTAAACTGTGCTATATTTAGTTAATATTTAATTCATTTCTCTAAGAATTTCAAAAATCAAACTAATTATAAAGTAATGCTTACAGTATAATGTAGATTTGATCAGAAATGTGAAATTATTACAATTGGAGCAAAACATAAACTAACTCTTAGTTAACGTGAAGAATTAATCAGTTGGGGGTCTTCTCTTGCTTGCCAACATGGAGCAACAGGGATCAGCTTTACCCTCCTGCAGAAAACACCCAAAAACAAAGGAACAAAACCACCTCCATAGACAAAATGTATGAAACAATGTTTTTCAAGACCAGGTATTTCCAGCAACAAGAGCCAGTGATCACAGAGAGCTGGGAGAATAACCCACACGGGGTACACCACACTGGAAAGAAGGCAGAGGAGAGTTGGCAAGAAAGAGAACTTCAGACCTCAGAGGGGCCCCTCCGGGTTATGGAGGAAACTATCAAAGTGGAAAAGAACCACCAGAAAGCATTAGTAGGACGAGAGTACCTGGGACACACACAGAGCTGGAAACATTACCTGGCCCCACCAGCCGGATTAGAAAAACTCACAGTTTTCAAATCCCTGGAAAGAATATCAAGAGAGTCTTGCCTCCATCATGGGGAAAAACTAGCACTTTGGTTTTGCTAAATGAGTCTCAGAGGCAAGTCCCAAAAGGACGAAACTGCTTTCCAGTAACTTTATCACAGACAAAGCTCAAAATATATAAAGGATTACAAAAATACGTTGATGAAAATATTTTACATTGGCATCTGGTCAAAGATGCAAAAGAAATATGTATTCATACGAAAGAAATATATGCCCCATAGGGGTAGAAAAAGCAATAAGTTATAGTTGACCTGGAACTGAGATGTGTGGTATAATTAGCAGTCAAATACATTAAAACAGGGCTAAGAATTGCATTCCATATGCTCAAGCATTATATAGAGACACGAAAGATATAAAAAGACTCGAATCAAGTTCCTAGAGATGAAAACTAAAATATCTGAGTTGGAAAAAGATGCCCAGGATCAGATAAATGGCATATTGAACATTACAGAGGAAAAGATTAGAGCACATGAACACAGCCACAGATGCATTTTGTCATAAAACACAGAGGAAAAATTTATAAAAAAATGAAAACTGCATCAGTGAACTAGGGGACAACTCCAAGTGACCCACACAAGTCAAAGAAACATGAAGAAAACTACAACGCATCATCATAAAATCAAACTGGTCAAAATCAGTGATAAAGAGCAAAGATTAAAAGAAGCCAATAGCAGGGAAGAAGCATGCTATACACAGAATAACAAAGATATGAATGGCGCCAACATCTTTAAAGTGCTGAAAGAAAAAAAGGTCAACCTAGGATTCCATACTAAGCAAACATATTTAAAAATGAAAGTCAAATGAAGACTTTCTCAGACCTACAGAAGCTAAAAGAATTTATCACTCACACAGGCACGCTGCAAGAACTGTTAAAGGAAAATGGTACATGGTGGAAATGTGAATCTATACAAAGTCAGGATGAGCATTTCAACAGAGGAAATTGGACACCCCATGACAGAACCATCTCCAGAGCTGAATGCTTCCGTACATGTTTCAATGTCAATAAACCATCCCAGGACCTTTCAAGCAAGCATTTAGTAGTTTCACCTGAATCACCATGTTCTCGATTCTGCAACCTGTTTCAATTTACCTGAAATTTACCATTTGCCTATTGGCTCCTCACACTTTTGATTTTTCTTTTTCTCACTTTGAAAGTAAGAAAGTAAGAATGTATTTGCTTACCTGATTTTGAGGCGATCTGTTCCTCCTTCATACTTTTTAACAATTTTCAGACTTTGCCAGAAAAGGAAAGTACAATCGACTCTGGAAAAGTGTGGGCATTGGTGGTCTGGGATGCAGACCCCTGCACAGTCAGGAATCCACATATAACTTTTAACTTCCAACAACTTAACTCCTAATAGCCTACTGTTGATCAGGAGCTTTGCTAATAACATAAATAGCTGATTAACACATATTTTCATTATATGTTTATATGCTGTATCCTTACAATAAAGGTAGAGAAAAGTGTTATTAAGAAAATCATAAGGAGGAGGAAATAGATTTACTGTATGTCATTGAAAAAAGTCCATATATAAGTGGACCCATGCCGTTCAAGCTCATGGTAGTCAAGGGTAAACTTCACTGCACTTGACCTTGTTATGTTGTGATTACACTTAAACCGTATACATTTCTTAGTAAGATTGTACTGTGTTAGCTGATGCTTTGTCCTCTGAAAGTGAGACTGCTGAGAACAGATGTCGGGTCCTTTTTATGGTGTCCTGGGGACAACTCACCAATACAGGTGACACTTGGGTTTGATAGCCGCAGGTCACACCACCGGTAATGCAGATTTCTTCATCATATAACAGGGTTGTCAAGGTTTCTTTGACCGCTGCATTTTCTGTACATAATTTTTAAAAGATACCCTACTGACTTTAACTCAATAAATAGTCGTTGATGTAGTAAAAGTGAGAACAATGATTTAAAATTACTTTCTTGCAGTGATCGTTTCTTGGAGATTAGATTCTAATGACATCTTTCTAGAAATTAGGAAGTTACCTATAATTTTATAACAGATTTTACGTTAGGCCATTAAACCAAGCTTACAAATATGAGGCCTAGAATAACAGGCAATCAAAAACAGGAGTCTGACATATGCATAAGATACGATGACTAACTAAATAGGGTTAATGGTGCTTTTCCAGTCTTTACTATTTCTATAATAAATAAAGTAAGATGGTTCCAAGCAACACAAGAAATGGTACAATCACTGCCTATTAAAATATCACATTTAAAAAAATTTTAATTTATTTATCTTTAGAGGGGAAGGGAAGGAGAGAGGGAGAGAAATATCAATGTATGGTCGCCTCTTGCGCGCCCATGCTGGGAACTGGTTTGCAACACAGGTATGTGCCCCTGACTGGGAATCAAACCACGATTCTTTGGTTCACAGGCCCACACCCAATCCACTGAGCTACACCAGCCAGAGCAAAATATGACGTTTATTTTTTATCCCAAGTGGTAGAGGTGGAGGTGAGGGGGTAGATAGGAAAGGTGTGCAGTGAAAAACCAAAACACAACTAAAACAGCTGAAAAATGGTTGAATTTAATTTATAGTCATGTTTTTTTAGTCTCTTGAGGGAGAAATGAGACAAATCACAGGAAAAGCAGAACAACAAAACAAAACAAAGCAAAAAACCCCTCGCAAACCCCAAAATTTATTGTAATATTAATTCAGCACTTGAGAGATGAAAGGATTGGTGTCATAACATTTAACTGATCTGTTTAAAAGTAAGACGAGGAAAAAAATGTAATTTGTTACTTTGTTGAATGATGTTACTGCAAATTTATATAATTACTTATTTCATGAAAGCCATTTGAGGATTAAAAATCCCAACCACACTACATTCTTAATGGATAGAAGTATTTAAAATAGGAAAAAAAGGTACTAGGCTTTAATGCCAAACTTTCATTTTTTAAAAAAGTTATGTAACAACAAAAGAAAATTCAAAGTCTTAAGTTAATTCTGCACATGAGCTTCGGTACGAATGTAGAGCAGCTATACTGATACACACTGCAGCCTGCTCACTGCAGACGCACCAAGTGCTCGAGACCTTGAACCCTGTTTGTTAGTACAACACTTACTACCACTTAAGTTGCAAAGAACAATTGTCTATAAAACAGATCTGTCTCTACATATTTTTAGATAGTCTTAAATGTGCCCCAAACATATTAGTTTTGTGGTTTTTATGTTAAACAACATTTACTGAGATTCTATGGAAAACTATTCAACACTGTTTTCCCTTGACAAATTTACAGTCTCATACCTCTGTAAAGGTTATTAAATGATAAGAAAATTAGCAGTGATGCATCAGATTAAATGGCTAGTGTTTCAAAAGTGTCTCCTTCAAATTAATAATGAGGTAGCCCATGTAATCATGTTTCTACTCCTACATCTGTGTCCAGTGCTTCCTCACAAGACTATTCATGTCCCTTCCAAATGCAGCGGACGCTTGGACCTGATATATTTTGTTTTAGGACTAGTCTCGCTCAACATAGCTTTGCCTTGGACATGAACAGACATTTGTTCTTTGAACTCGATACCCTATTGTAAAAACTAAAATTTATTTTTTGACATGGTAAGTTAAAGTGGTTACCAGAATATATCACTTTTTCATTGTTTTATTTTAAAAAGAACAAAAAATAGCAGTCATAAAAACCAATGTCTATAAAAAGAAGGTGCCCGCTTCCCAATTCACAGACCTCCTGTCCCCCAATTACTCCATCAGACTGTTATGAGAAGCTTTTCATAAAACATTAAAGGAATTGCTGAAACTTAGAATCATAGCCTCTAATTTTTTATTATCCGAAGAAATATCAGCATCCTCTGATAACAACAGACAGGATAATGAAACCCACTGCTTCCAGAAAGGGCATATTTTGATTAATCTGAGCAGGTTGCCGGGAGACTCACTAATACTCCACCTTGTGCGTAACTTGAAAGCGGTTATCTCCATTGTGTGGTTCTGCAGTATGAGCATCACCTGGGAGCTTGTTAAAATGCAAATTCTCAGACACCACCACAGACCTATTGAATTAAAAACTCTAGGGGTGGGGCCCAGGAACCTGCGGTTTAATAAGCTCTCTGGGTGAGGGTGAGGCTGGTTCGGGTTTGAGAACACTGCTTTAAAGTAATGATCTGGAGAGGAGCAGAGAACTAAACGGGGCTGTAAATCCTGATTCAGAATCATAAACTTCAGTGGCATAAACTGGGCTGGGAACCTTGCTCGGGAACTTCTTAGAAGTATGAGACAGGTAAGTTCTTTCTCTCCCTTTTAAAATGTATGAATTGGTGAAAATCCTATGTACACATATACATTTAGAGAGGAGGGGAAGGGAGAGGGAGGGAGACGGTTTTTCCAAGTATAAAAGTAGTCTGCGTAAAAGATGCCATGCAGTGTACTCAGTAGCAGACTATTATTAAATGTTGCTATTATTTAACAGATAATATTATTCAACAAAAGAACAAACAGATTCTGTGGTTAGGAACAGTCAGTAAACTGCCATTTAAATCAAATACTCCAGGACTAGTTCTTTACCTACTCACGTTCAAATATTAGTCATGGAAATTCTGTTTCCCACTCAAAGTAGAAGATGGTACATTTCCATTCAGGCAAACCAGGAGCCCTACAGGTAATTGATTCTTTAGATGAATCTCTCCATTAAGTCCTACCTTCCAAGGCCCGACACAAACTTCTCATATATGAATTTTTAAAACTGTGACCCAACAATTCCACTTCTGGAAATATATCCAAAAAAACCCCCCTACCAAACTTTGAAACACTAAGTCAAAAAAATATAACCACCTCTATGTTCATTGCAGCGTTATTTACAACAGCTGAGATTTGGTTTGCTTTGGGAAGCAACCCAAGTATCTATCAGTATCTAGGTGGATAAACAAGCTGTGGTACATTTACACAATGGGAATACTACTCAGTTGTTAAAAGAAAAATCTTACCTTACAGGCAAAGGGGAGACAGACTCATAGACAGAGAGCAGACTGATAGTGACATCTCTGGGGAATGGGGGGTGGGGTGGGGTGAAGGGATTGACCAAAAAAGGGAAAAAAACACTCGTGGTCACAGATAACAGTGTGGTGATTATGGGGGGTGTGGGAGGGGTGCAGGTGGAAGAGGGTATAAGGGGGAAAAATAGCGATGGAAAAGTACAATAAAATGTGTAAAGAAAAAGTACATGTGAAATGGTTAGAATAGTAACAAGACAAAGTCCACAGAATGACCTCAGACCAATGAACTTGAAGTCTGGGATCTGGGAAGAGACCGAATCCACATTTGAACCACAAGGAAACACAAAGAAATCAGTAAAGAGAAGCGTTCACGTAGTTTAATCTTTTGCAAGAAAGCTTACTCCTAAAGCTTTATTGACTTATTCATTTATTAAAGAAAAAGATTTATGTTTTAAGGATATTATAATTCCAAAAAAGTGTATTTTTAAATAATTTTCAAGGCACCAATGGCCCCAGCTTACTTGAGATTGGTATGCACTCTCTGAAATAATCCTATGATTTTGACGTTGCTGAACTCCCTCTCCTTTTCCTCCTGAATTTCTTGAAGTCACACTGCGGGCTGTTAAAACCTCTCTCCAACTCCCTGGGCAGAGAGCGCTAACGCAGAGCCGGAGTTTTCCAAAGGCGCTCTCATGATCTGTTGACTCAATGATCCGTTAATGACAGCCAAATGCTCACAGCAGAGCCCGCCTGGGCTGGCTGCGGCTCCTCGCAGATCCACTGAGGATGCAGGTGCATTGTAAGGACCTAATTCAGCCATTAAGGTCACTTTTATTAGTGGTTTCTGCTTACAAAACAGGGCTCGTGGGGAGCATGACTCAGTCTAGGTGAAACCTTCACAGCTCAGAGACTCACACTGTTAGGGAGCGGCCATGTCTTATTATCACAAAGAAAGCAAGAACAGTGCTAATGTTCTGCTTCCATTTCCATAGACCCATATGCCCTATTATGCAAAAAAATTAAGAACACTGGCTTCCCTGCCTACCTCTTCATCCTTCCCCTCTGGAAGTAAGGAGTTTGCATGCTAACCAGCACTCCATCTCTTCTTAGTTAACTAGGATTCATTCCTTTGGAAATATCCCATTTGTTTTGCTGGAAAAGTCCACTGAGCAGACATAACTCTAAACAGTTTAGTAATTGAAATATAAACAGCTTTCAATTCAACTTATGGAGAGTGCTATGTGAGCCCAGCCCCGCGTGTGGCGTTTAGCCTGCATATTTTTTTAAAGGGCTTTTTATTTCCTTATTTTTAGAGAGAGAGGAAGCAAAGGAGAAAGAAAGATCAATGTGTGGTTGCCTCTCATGCGCCCCCTACTGGGGACCTGGCTTGCAACCCAGGTTTGTGCCCTGACTGGGAATCAAACCAGTGACCCTTTGGTTTGCAGGTCGGTACTTAATCCACTGAGCCACACCATCCAGGGCTAGCCTACATCTTCTTTGGCTCCAGACAACCTTAATGATGTAAACAAAAATGGGCCTTTTGTTGTTTGACCCTGACTTCCTTTTTTTAAACTCATATCCTCAACTTGTGCTTTATTTTAATTGATGTAATAATACCACACCTTCAACCATTTCAATTCTACCTGGACTTTTAATTGCCTACTTGTTTCCTAAGCACTTTGAAACCACTGGAAAAATGCACTGTTTTTTTTCCCTCCCCAATTCTCTGCAGCATTCATTTAATAGTTTAATAGTAATCCTTCTATCTTTTTTTAAAAATTTTTTATTGATTATGCTGTTAACAGTTGTTCTATTCCCCCCTTCATTCCCCTCCACCCTACCCCCCATCCCCACCATTACCCCCCCTTTAGTTTATGTCCATGTGTCTCAAGTTCTTTAGATTCTATATTTCCCATACTATTCTTGCCCTCCCCCCATCTATTTTCTACCTACCATCTATGCTACTTATTTTCTGTACCTTCTCCCCCTTCTCCTCCTCCCACTCCCCTGTTGCTAAGCCTCCTTGAGATATTCATTTCTATGTTTCCACTCCTGATCTAGCTGTCCTGTTAGTTTGCTTTTGTTTTAGGTGTGGTTGTTAATAACTGTGAGTTTGTTGTCCTTTCACTGTTCATGTTTCTTTAACTTCTTTTTCTTAGATAAGTCCCTTTAACATTTCATGTAATAAGGGCTTGGTGATGATGAACTCCTTGAATTTGATCTTATCTGAGAAGCACTTTATCTGTCCTTCCATTCTAAATGAAAGTTTTGCTGGATAGAGCAATCTTGGTTGTAGGTCTTTGGATTTCATGACTTGGAATACCTCTTTCCAGCCCCTTCTTGCCTGTAAGGTCCCTTTTGAGAAACCCGCTGACAGTCTGATGGGGACTCCTTTGTAGGTGACTGTCCCCTTAGCTCTTGCTGCTTCTAGGATTCTCTCCTTCATTTTAATTTTGGCTAATGTAATGATGATGTGCCTTGGTGTGTTCCTTCTTGGGTCCAACTTCTTTGGGACTCTCTGAGCTTCCTGGATTTCCTGGAAGTCTATTTCCTTTGCCAGATTGGGGAAATTCTCCTTTATTATTTGTTCAAATAAGTTTTCCACTGGTGGCTGTGCCTTTCCCCTTTCTGGTACCCCTATAATTCGGATGTTGGAGCGTTTAAAGATGTCCTGGAGGTTCCTAAGACTCTCCTCATTTCTTTGAATTCTTGCTTCTGACTCTTTTCTGTTTGGCCATTATTTGCTTTCTTCTGGTCCACTTCATTGATTTGAGTCCCAGTTTCCTTTTCATTGCTATTGGTTTCCTGTGCAATACCATTCATTTCAGTTAGTTTCGCCTTCATATATTTGTCTAATTTGTGGCTATAATCAACCAGTTCTGTGAGGATCCTGATCACCAGTTTTTAAACTGTGCATCTGAGAGTTTTGCTATTTCTTCGTCACTTAGATTTATAGGCTCTGGGGCTTTGAGATCTTCTTGAGCCATTTTTGGTCTGTTCGTGCCCTTTAAGTGTGAGGAGCGGAGCTTTGGACTCCCAGGTCGCTGGGTTGTGACGCTGTATGTGGGGGCGTGGTCAGAGTGGGGAAATGGCGGCCCCCTCTGCTGTTTCCAGCTGCTGGGTGAGGAGCAGAACCTTAGGTGGTTCACCTGGGCTGGGCCACTCAGAGTCGCTGGGTTATAACGCTGTATGTGGAGGTGGGGTCACCCTCCCTGCCGCTTGCTGTGGGGACCGGCTGGGTCCCGGTCCAATCGCCCACTCCCTCGCTTGTCTTTCCGCGCACAAATGCGCGACCACAGTCAACCCGCAGCCCTGCTCCCTCACTGTTTCTCCGTGGTTACTCGCTTCATCGCTTGCTTGGTCACTCACTAGGTCCAACCCTGCGCCTGGATTCCGCGTGCCTGAGACCATCCCATGGAGTTTTCCTGTGCAACCCCGCTCCACCAGCTGCTGGTTTCGCCCCTTACCGGTCAGGCTGAAGAATTTGTTGTTAACAGACTTCCGAAAAGTTCAATTTTCTGTGTTCTGGCTGTGTTTTCTGTTGCTAAAATTAATTGTCTCTAAACTTGGTTGTGTAAGAAGGCACGGCTTATCCACCTATGTCTCCATCTTGGTGGAAGTCCCAGTAATCCTTCTATCTTAATACATATTAGAGAATAATACATTGTACCTGAGCAAGACAAACCATTACAAAAGGCATCATAACATACTGATGCTATATTTGAGGAACAAAAATAAAATTAAAAAAAGCATGAATACATATTCTTCACCGAAAAACTGTTTTGTAAAATTGGAGAAAAACACAATGTTCAAAGAGCACATAATGTATGCTTCTGCCTTTTGGGTTTAAAATAAATAGATAACTGAGCTTCCACCTTTGGCCAATAGCATTGAAGAAATTGACTACTGATCAGTGATTGATATTTTCTTCCATAGAAAAAGGATTCTTAGTCGAGTTTGAGAAAAGGCTTTTTCCTGTTTGATTTGTGCAGTGTTCACTATACGTGGATTCGGTTTCCTAGTTCTATCATTTTCACTAATGGCGCCTCTAGTGAAGTGTTGTATATCTCAGCCTTCCTATCCCCTACTCTGCATGGCCTTGTGCATGGGATATGCTGGTAACTTCTTACTCTTTCCATCCTGCACAATACTTCCAGATGAGAAGATGATTTGAAGCAAAATGTTTAGTATGTCACACTTACTTGCTCAAAAAAATTTCCCTGGTTTCTTGATGCAATACAAATATTAATAATTTAAAAAACCTCAATAGCCTGTAATTTATAAACCTTCATGATATGGCATGGATATAAATATGAACCCAAACTACACTGTGGCAAAGATGTCCCTGACCCGTCTCCACGTATCCTACCTGCGCATAAGTGAAGTTTACCAGCTTCACTCCTTTTCTCCAGTCTCTTCCCTGAAATGTATGCCCGATATTCATCATGTGTTTCACACACAGGTGTTATTTGCCCTTCCAATTCACCAACGAGTTCAGCAATATGATACTAAGAGAGGACTGTACTCAAACCTACTTATACCAATGGCCATTAATATAATGACATAAATAATTACTATAACTGATAAATATAAGTTGAAATTTCCTGTGAAAAGCCTAAGTTATATAAAACATTATAAAAATTTGCTAAAGCAATCCTAAGAAAAACGAAAGAACCCAGCGAGAGGTATCATATGCCCTGACTTCAAATTATACTACAAAGCAGCACTAATCAAAACAGCATGGTATTGGCAGAAAAACAGAAACATAGACCAATGGAAAAGAATTGAGAGCCCAGGAATACACTCATATGATATGGGAAAATAATTTTTGATAAAGGAGCCAAAACCTACACTGCAGAAAAGAAAGCCTCTTCAATAAATGGTACTGAGAAATTTGGAAGGCCCATATAAAAGAATGAAGCCATTTGTCCCCATTTAAAAAACTTGCCTCAGAACAGACCAAAGATCTAAATAAAAGTCCTGAAGCAATAAATTATATATAAGAAAATACAGGTATTGATTTATGGGCCTTGGGCTTACAGAAGATTTTATGAATCTGATGTCAAATGCAAGGAAATGCAAAAATAAGTGAATGGAACTACATCAAATTAAACTTCCATAGAGCAAAAGAAACCAACAACAAAACAGAAAGACAGCCAAGCAACTGGAAGAAGATATATACAAACAACATCCCCAGCAGGGGGTTCATATCCAAAATATATAAGGAGCTCATAAAATTCAACACCAGACCAATAATTCAATTAAGAAAAGGGCAGAGGACCTGAACAGACACTTCTTTTAAGAATATATACGAATGGTCAATGAATACAGGAAAACATGGTGCACTTCACTAGCCGGTCGGGAAATGCAAATCAAAACTACAATGAGACACCATCTCGTACCTGTTAGAATGGCTGTTATCAGCAAGACAGGTAATAGTGAATGTTGGAGAGATGGTGGAATAGAAGGAACCCTCATTAACTGCTGGTGGGAATGCAGAAGCAAGTTGGTGCAGCCTCTTTGGGAAACAGCTTCAAGGTTCCTCAAAAAATTAATAGAGCTACCATATGACCCAGCAACCCTGCATTATGCCACATAATAATGCACATGGTTTTGCCCAATTTTTTGAGGGGAAAAAGAAGGATGCACATTATATATAGGTATAATTATTACGTACCATGCGTGTAACAGTGGGTATAATAATTCCGTGTATAATGCAAACAAAACTGTGGGTGTATAACATTATATGTGGCAAAATATGGTATCTACCCCAAAAGTTGGAAAACTTGCAATGATATATACACCCCTATGTTCACTGCAGCATTAGTCACAATTGCCAACACATAGAAACAGCTCAAGTGTCCTCAGCTAGCTGATTGGGTGAAGAAGATGTGGTCCACATAGACATCAGAACACTACTCAGCCATATGAAAACGTGAAATACTGCCATTTGTGACACTGTGCATAGATCTTGAGAATATCATGCTAAAGTGGAATAAGTCAGACAGGAAAAGTTAAGAACCATATGATTTACCTCGTATGTGGGGTATAAACTGAAAGCAACAAATGAACAAACAAGAAAAACAAACAAAAATGCACAGACACAACAGCATGGTGTTTGCCAGAGGGAAGGTATATGGGTGGGTAGGAAAGGGAAAATTAGGTCAAATACACGGTGAAAGAAATAGATTTGATTTTGGGTAGTGGACAATGTATAAGTGATGTATCACAGAGTTATATACTTCTTGAAAATTATATAATCTTATTAACCAAGGTTACCCGAATAGTGTTAATGAAACATAAATATTTTGGAAAAACAGTTATATATTTGAAAATCATTGCTAAATTCTTGTCTGCCAAAATATAGATGTCAAATCAGTTTTGACAAGATAGCTATAAAATATTAGGAGAAAATCACAGAAACCTACAAATATTCTGCGTTTGTATATCTAGTAACTACCTGTAAGTTTCACTGGTGACATGATAAAAGAATTTAAAACGTGATGCTCAGTTCACACATCCTGGGTGTGGTTCATTGCAGGGAAGGTGACAGTCACAGGAAGACAATGTGCAATAGTAGACTGACCATGATACTTCTTTGACAAAGAATTTATGGATCGTGTAGAGAGCAGATATGTAATGAAAGAACTAGAAGAATTTAAACATGATGCAGGAGAGATTGTACCACAGCCAGAATGCTTAAAAAACAAGCCTGTTCCTTTTTTTATTACAAATATTTTCTAACATTTATGGTATGCACAGTCATTTTTTTACTGGAGTATAACTGAGATTCTGAAAAAGGCACATGTCATAAGCTTGATGAATTTTCATAAACTGTGCGTATGTGTGCAATCAGACAGAGAGCATTACTGGTACCCCAGTAGGTCCCCTTATGTTTTCTTTCAGCCTCTTCCCCCTCACTCTGCAAGGGTAAGCATGAATTAGGTTTGCCTTTTTCGTAATATATATGAATTGTATATATTATTTTCGTGTTTGGTTTCTTTCTCATCATGTTATGTTTATGAAATGTTTGCTTTATTTAACCATAAGAGTACCCACTGTTATTGCCACCAAATATCCTTTGAATCTTTGCAGAGCAGATATTGGGTGGATTTAGTGAGAAAAGGGTTTTGTTTTTCTTATACATACCAATTTTGCATTTTATTACTCAATTCCTTCTACCTTGTCTGATTTTCCTCTTTTCAAAACCCCTATTGTCAAAATGTATTTTCTATAAAACTAGACATATGATCCTGTAATAAACCACAAAGTGTGTGTGAAATCTTTTTTTTTTTTTAACTTAAGGGCAGAACCAACAAGATGGTGTGGCTAATTCAGAGAGCATTTAAGGAACCAAATAAATACGGGGATTGAAGGGAAATGTCAGAATGGGGTTGCTAGGTAAGGTGCAGAACCAATGCCTGTTCTACAGGATGAGCATCTCCAAGTTACCTTGCCCCTTCAGAGTCTGGTCCATAAACAAGAGATAGCAGTGTGTTGAAATAAAATGGATTTCCCCTAGAAAATTAAATAATAAATAATCATTGGGTGGGTCTGTTGGACATTTTCCCAGGATAATTCTGATGGGACACTCAGATGTCATGTTGCCTTATTTTCCTATCCGTCTGTCAGGGTCGATTGACATCCCGTCTCTACTCTGAAGTCTTCATGATCACTCAGCTGGAGGTCACCTCTCTGGCCAAGGAGCACTGGTAGTACATGGAATATGCTCAATGTGAACCTGGTGAATGACTAATTGTGTTCTGCCACTCTAGGGGCATATCACACTCTTTGAGCAGAACTGACTAATTAAGAACATAATTAAATTTTAAATTATAGCTGGAGAAACTGTACTGTAGAAAGGAGATAAATTAGAATATATCTTGGTGCCGTTAGCAGGTCTCTGTTCTCAAAACAAGTATATATGCTGTGGAAAAGAACTGATGTATAAAGTGCTTTGCTTGTTCATGTTTATGTTTCATCCTTTGCCCTTTCTTTTAACTCTGCACTATTGAAATAGTCCCTTTGTATTTCTCCCTCTATTCCGGTCTTGTTTAGTAGACACTACAGGCATTGTCTATCTCAAGCTTCATCTTAGCCATTTTTCTTCCTATATCAGAGCTTAGATAGGTGGTCCTAAGTCATGTGAAATCATGGACTTGTATGGTCACTAGTCTCCTCTGTGACTCTGTGACCCTTTATGTCATTTTTCTTACCACTGTCAACTTCTTGCTACTCATCTCATTGGACTCACTGGACTTCATTCTTCTCTTCCTCCTGTTGTTTACAAAGACACTCTCTTCCACAAAGCTTTGTTAAACACGATCTTTTCTCTGTGGCTTTACTGGGAGTGTCTCAATACATCATATCACTTAGATGAAAATGCGTGCGATGTACCAGCAATAAGTCAAGTTTAATCAGACTTTGTTTTTCTTTTTCTCTCAACTCTTCCTAAGTCACTAAAAATACTCTTACTGAGAAAGTTTTCAGCTGATTTATGTATCTATTGCTGCTCGGACCGCCTTTGCTTCCTTTTTATATCTCTAACTGGAGTTGATAATGCAAGATAAGAAAATGGATGATGCAGAATAAAACTTGTCTCTTTCCTTGGGAACTCTGAATTCAAGTATGAAGAGTAATTGACAATAATCCCAAATTCCCTTTTAATGAAAATCCAAGAAAACAAAGTTTGGTGATATCCCCAATCTCTGCCCTTTAACTGCATAGAGCTGACTGAATTAAAATTAAGAAATAAATAATAAAATACAAAATTATGTTCATAAGTCACCCCCACCACATTTAAAGTGCTAGCCAGCTTTGGCCACCATATTGAACGAGAAAATACAGAATGTCCTGTTGCTCAGGGCTGACCCAAAGCGTGCCACAGCGGTTCCTTGCAAATATGCAAACCAGTGACCTCCATTATATTTTCAGGGAAAGTGCTTTTGCTTTTTACAGACTTTTACCTTTCTGTATTCACTAGGGATTGGTACTATCGAGCAGGTTTATAAATGAGTTGGAGGAGACAGAGCCCAGTGAAGTATTCAAGTGTGCAGATGAAACTAAGCTCTTCTGGGAGTGGAAAGGCCAGGTTGAAATGCTATGCCGGCAGGCTTTGTGAGGGGCAGACATGCTTCAGACAAGCTTCTCTGTAAGGAAGTATAATGTGATACAGCTAAGTGAATATGATTTCATCCTTACAGGGTAATGGATTCTGTTTTCCTGGTTAACAATTGATAGGACAATGTCAGTTTCATTATGTGGTGTTCTGCAGAATAATGACATTTTGTAGTTGCTCAAAACAGTGAAAATAAATGTGGGTATATTAATGATAAAAAAACCCTATTTCCTATTTATGTACAATAATTAACACTTGCATCTTTGAAGTAAAACTTTAAAGACAATATTTTAGCTTGTTTTAATAGGCTAGTCATGATTTTCCAAGTAGAAATGGAGGAAATGGAAGTCCTTGTTGAAGGATTAAGATAAGCAAACCTAGAGAAGCTTAGAGGAGTGGAGTATGTTGTTTGAGAGACAATAGTTCTTGTAGTAGAAACAAAAGTTCATGATGTGATGATTTAATTATAGGAATGAGCACCAAGCCTTACTGCAAAAGTCCTGGATAATGTGCTTACCTATAAGGTGAAGACGAATAACCATTAAAATGAATTATTTAAACAGCAGAATAAATAACATAATAGGTATAATAGAAAGATAACTCAGAAGTAATGCAGATTTATGGTTTTCAGTGGAGGTCGTTTTGCCTCCCAGGGGACAATGGGCAATGTCTAAAGACAGGTCCTGATAGGTTGGGAGGTGGCTATTGTCATCCTTACATCTAGAAGGTAAGGATGCTTCTAAACATCTTTATTGTAAGGACAGCCCCTAACACAGATTTGGCAGTGAGTTTGTGGATTTTATTTAATAATAAAAAATGAATAAAACAAATTATGAGCTCTAACATTCTACTTTATTTAATAATTCCTTTTTCCTGTCTGGAAGCAGAAAATTTTTCTTCTTGGGAAAGACTCAAGAGGTTCCACGACAGTAGTGATAGTGAATGACGATGTTTCAATATGATTTGAAAGTGACAGTGGGTGTTTGAAATATTTGTGGAAATGCCACCGATAGTCATTATATTTTCTTAAAAACCTGAATTATTTCTTACTGATTTTGAATACTTTATGGGATTTGGGCAGAAATTTTAAACATATTTCTGAAACCTTTAGTTATTTTACATAAAGAACGATTAAAGTTCTTCTGAAATAATACATAAAAAATTCCCAATATTAACTTGGAAAGCAAATAAAGTCGCATTTCTATACACTGAGTCAAGAAGACGGAACATAACCTAGATTTTTCAAAGAGTTAAAAAAATTAGATTTTCCAAGGAAACTTTTTTTTAGTGTTTGATTATTTGTTATAATGATCAAAAGAAATGCTTAGAATATTTGCTTTCAAGTTTTCTAGGCTAACATTCCCCCAGGTATGCACTGACAAAGTTCCTAGTATAGCCTGGTCTGAAACAGAACAATAACTATTTGAAAAAACTTTGTACTGAGGTTCCATATGGACACGCTGTACAGGGAACCTCAATGAAGTTCTACCAATTGAGTATCCTTATGTCACTAGACCTAGATAGAGAAACAGATCATCCCTGGCACCCTAGTACACCCTATCTGCTTCATCAGAGGTCATCCGCCATCCTGACTTCTTAGAACATAGTATACTTTTGTTTGCATGTGTTTGGTATGAAGGGATAATACATATGTGTACTTTGATGTGTGGCTTCTTCAGCTCAATGTTATGTTTAGGTGACTCATTCACGTTGCATGAAGTTGTAGAGTCGTGGTCATTCCATATAGGATTCTATTGTGTGAAAATACCTCGATTTATTCTTCTGCTGCTTATAAAGATTTGAGTACTATCCAAGTTTCAGCTATTACGAATAGATTCTATGGACATTCTTTAGTTAAACATTTGTGACACTCATGATGTATACAAATACCGAGAAATAGACTTCCTCAGTCATAAAGATTGTATATATTCATCTTTATTAGACAAAGCCAGATAGGTTTCCAAGGAGGTTGTACCAAGTTTACATGCCTACTAACTGTGTTTAGAGTTCTGCTTGCTCTACATCTTCATCAACACTTGGTATTTCCTGTCTTCCTTTTATTTTCTGAGTGACTTCTCAGTTGGTTGTTTAGTGGTATTTCATTGCGATTATAATTTGTATTTTCCTGGTGACTTGATATGTATTTATGACCATTTGTGTAATCTCAAAAAGAAGTTTTCAATGCAGAGGAATGTTTATGAAGTGATAGTGGGGCAGGAAAGGAGACGAGTGGGTGTCACCTCGAATGGGGTGCTGAGCACGCATGCCTCCATTGTGGGCGCACTCGTAGCTCAGCTGCGGCACTGTTTCTGCCATGGCGCCGCCTCAGTTTTCACTGTTGGTACCTGGAAATGCTGGGGTTTACCCTTCCCTAGTAGCCACCTTTCTGTACTTTGAGGGTTGCAAATAGAATGAGTTCTGTCTCACTTTGCCTTCTAAATTCCTACCAGTGCCTCCCATTGTAGAACCAATCAGGAAACCAGGCAAGAGAATCAAGGAGTGTAATTTTTAGAGTTTCCACATGCCACCTTGCTTCCCAAAAGAGAGAGAAGGTTGGAAAGTCAGGAATCAAGGAACATATGAAGTGACTACATGGCCAAGTGCCTTTGCCTTAGCCCTGTAAGTATCAAGGAGCAAGGAGGTTCATAGTGTCTCTAGCCATACAATCTGCATATAAATCTGTATCAAAAATTTCAGGCAACTAGTTAATTTTTTTCATGCATGTGAGTGCTTTGCAAAATGCCCTAGAGAAGTAAAAAGTAAAATGCAATACCCTCATAATTCTTATAACTTCTAAGTGAATAAAGAAAATTATACATGAAATATCAGTGAATAATGCAGAAAATGGGGGAGCTGCCTTGTGGTGATAGGCTGTGAGTGTTAAATGGTTTGTCTGAGTGCAGGAAAGAAGAAATGACAGCTGAAGTAGTTAGGTATGCAGTGGGGTTGAGCTTTCTCTCAAAGGGTAAATGATGTTTGAAGAGGAGAAGAAAAAGCATTCTGTACAAACCAGAGCAATGTGGGTGGAATAAAGAACACAGGATTGAGCCATGGCATGGTCCCCAAATATTAAGATTTTATTTAACCTTGATTTGAGGTTGGCTTTGGAAGAATATACCAGAATCAATACACTAAATGTGTATAACATGATTGCTGTCACCTTGGAAATCTGGAAACCATAGTGCAGTAGGAACAAGGGAACTCTGATGTTCAGCTCAGAGAGGGAAAACTTAAAAGTAATACCTGGGAAGTGTTATGTAGAAGAAAGCGTCCATTTTTTTTGTTTGTTTTAAAAGGAAGAGTTATAATCAGTGCATTAAAGTTAGAAGCACTCAGCTCTAAATTCAATGAGTTTTTTAAACAATTGCCATTGAGCAGTGAAACATACTGCTTCATGCAGATACGATGTCCCTAGCGCTGAGTTATTCTAACAGCAGTTAGATGACCAAGTATATCGGAGAGAGGATGGCTACAGTCAGAATAAAGATGATCACAAAGTCCCTTTATTCTGAAAAAAAAATGGGGGCAGATAGGGTGGCATTGAACAAGAAACCTGAAAGTTAGTCAGTTTACACCTCCTTAATGACTGACATAGCTGGTTATCCTCACATGCCCACCCTCTGCCAGGTACAATTCAGGGAACAGGTAAACAAAATTACTCAGTGTTCTCTGAAGTAGGTAAAGAAACTCTCATTTTAAAAGATACTCCATGAAAAAATAATGTTGAATATTCCGCATCCATTTACCCTCTTTATAATTATTAACCACATGTAAGACATGTTTGTGGCTCCGGGGTGTCCTTCAGTAAATAAATTTGCTTAACCTCTGAATCACCCAGCATTTTCCAAATGTACCTCAAAAAATAATTTTCCCTTTCAAGTATCGCATCAACCTCCTAGAACCAGTGCTTCCACAGGACTACCTTCTTCAGACACATTTCAGCTGTGGTCACAAGTGCTGCTCTTGGAGTCGGTGCTCTGGTTAGGGCAATTGACAGGACCCTTGCTGCACGGAAAGCACTGCTCTGAGTGGGGAATGCGCGTCCTGGGGAAATTCGTGGATGGGCACCTAACAGCCCTGGTGAGAGAGCAGGAACGGAGTGGAATCCTGCAGTATGTAGCTAAGAATTACTGGGAAAGAGGGAGGAGGGGAGATTTTGCAATCTAGGAAATTCCCAAGGTGTGAGGGCCTCCTAATAATTGATTCTGCTATGTTCATGAAGAGTGTGGCAAATTTGCAAAGACACACTTTGTAGAGACTTGATATTTAAAGGATATTAATACAGATTTGTCTTGCTTCTCAGATTTTCCTGTGGGGTTACTAGAACAGTTAGCAAAACACAGAATGGTATAATCTCGAGAGTGGAAAAGAAGTTGTTGACACCCTCTAGCCAGAAGCCTTCTCTAGAGTGTCTAATGTGAGGCCATCTACCCCCTGTTGAGCTGTTGTTTTGTTCCCAGAAATGCTCTGCCTCCTGGTGCATCTTTTCCCCTCATAGGAAGATGAAATCAGCCTTTCTGGAACTTTCACCCACCCCAGGTGTGCTTTCTTGAGCAGCACAGGAAGAACACTGGGTGTTCTTGCCTTGTGGGTACCAGTGTCATTTTCTGTTGGTGATGGAATTTAACATGAGAGCTATTTAATGGACTCTTTAGGGGCTCTGCCCATTCATTTTAACTCCAGACATTTCACCACGTTTAACATGGACTATATCTGTATGTCTTAAAGTTTTCTGAAGACTACAATATAAAAGCTGAGTTTTATACAACGCTTTATTTATCAAGAGTATTTTGGGGATTTTGTTTCGGCATCTTTTTGTAAAAATGTTGGATCTTGGAAACATTTTCATAATTCAGCAGGGTCTGCAATGTTAATGGAGCTGAGCAGCAGGGTCCTCGGACCACATGCGGTAATTACTCCTTAGAGTGCTTGTAATTTCAATTCCAGAGCCCAGTGCTGGCTGCGATTTATTTGTTTTTCTTCTCTTATTGAAAATGATTCACAGCAGCCTTCTGATGTTGGAAATCTGTTGCTTTTGCTGAAGTCTAAGTTGGTAGTTCAAATTTAAAATATGGTAGAAAAAAACATGGTAGGGATTGAAAATAGTAACGGTGGAGAAATAAGTCTTTTATGTGAGCAAAAGATTCTTCTAAAAGCATTTAAATCTCTCAGGGACAAATTAGAGTTTTCCTCTTTTTTCTTTCTCCTCAGGCTTCCAATGTTCGGAATAGTAAAGTATAGGAAGATAGCTTCTTCTCTTAATTGAAAATTACTTAATAAGTTAAAATTTCAATTTAAACATGAGAAGCATGAAATATAACTTGATACTCTGTATGTGTATGTGCATGCGTGTATGTGTGCTCACAATTGGTATCTCAAAATTAACACATATAAAACTTTTCTTTCAACTAGTTAAAATTAATTTGGCTTAGCTTTGAACAGAATTGGAATTTTAGATATTCTGGAGTTCAAGTGAAGTCAATTCCACGATTATACAAAGTGAAAAAAATAAGGACAAGTTAAATGATTAGTATTAGAATTAGATGTGGAAAATCTCTAAGGACTTTCATGTCTTTATGATTGGTGTATTTTTTTTATACTTGATAATAGGCCAATAGTGTCACAAAAAATGTAAAAGTATTTTGACTTTTCAGATAATGACAGTAGTCTTATTTCACTAGGTAGGCTCAATTCCAGGAATAAAGGCATCTAAACTTGAAAAAGAAGTCTAAATATCATATCATGTAATGCTTATTATTTTTAATTTTCATACTTTTTTCCCCCCACCAGGAAACTCATCTTTTGGAATCTTACCTTATGAAGAACTTCTTAAGGTAAGGGCATTTAATCAATGAAAATTTTATTAAAAAACACAATCATAACGTGTTTATTGCAGGATATTATCTATGTTTTCAAGTACAATGTATAATATATAAAGGGCTGACAAAAAGTAAATTGCTTCAATAATTATCGTAGCTGAGGCTGGTCTCTGAAATGAATAATCTTCTGTTAATCTAAGAAACATGGTTTCCTCCTCATGTCCTCTTCCTTTGAATTGTTATACGTTCAACATTGACCTTGAGTGTATCTTGCCCCCTGCATATATTGATGTGAATTACAGGTTTACATTCATAGATTGAAATGTAAAGAACTGGAGTTACAGTATTTCTGTTAAGAACTAAGGGCATCCTCATTTGCTGGGGCATGACATACCAACTTGTTGGGAATATATGTTATAGCATTTATGAATAATCTACATTTCTCTCATAAAGTTTATTTGCTAGCTTGGCAGCTTGTCTCTACTATTCTAACCTTGAATTGTAATAAAACAAACAGCGCTTGCCAAATAACCCTAGGGAAGGAGACTGTTCTAAAAAAATCCAAATACATAATTAAATGCATGTATGCATGCATTTATATATATACATACATACACAAATATATATGTGTGCATGTATGTATGACTACAAACTATACAATTCTACTCAATTGTAGAAAAGTTGTGCTATTGAAGGAGTTGTGCTAAGACTAGGAGACTAAGAGAAAGAAAGCCTGTGTTTGTTGAGTACTTGCCTTATACAGATTACTAAAATTGTGTGCATCTTATTTATATCCTACTAAGACACACTGGGGATAGACTCTGGTGCACAGGTGGCAAACACAGGGGCCGTGGGCCCAATCCAGCCCTTCATCTTGTTTTATTTGGCCCGGAACCTTGATTCTCCCATGTCAGCGCCGAGCTCTTGCTTAACCGTTACAGAGTAGTTACATTTATACAGTCCTAACATTACATTTGGCCCTTTGAAGGCAGCTAGAGGCTGATGTGGCCCTCAGCGAAAATGAGTTTGACACCCCTGCCCTAGTGTGTACATAGTAACTGTGATAGAGGGTGGGTAAATAGTCCTCTACCAAAATTTCAAATTCAGACAAAGTTCAGAAATTGAATATTTATGTCAATTGCTACAGTTTTTGCCCATTAGAATGAAGAGAGACAAAAATACAGAAGTACTGACATACACATGTTTTAAAAATATTGATTGGTCGCTTACTTTGTAAAGGTTCTGCTCTAGGTGGTGGAAAATCTAAGTGAATATAGTCTGTGCTCATAGAGCTCGTATTCTAGTAGGGAGAAATAATTGGTGGGCATGCGAATAAGTGAATGGGAAATGTTCCACTACCTTTCTATGAAGAAAATGAAAGAGGGTGGCGGTGTAGAAGGCTTAGAGAGATTGAAGATAGCTGTGTTGATTAGGGGGACAAAGAAACTCCCCAGACAAGTCATCAGAGAGATGAATGTGAAGCCGGAGCCAGCAATGCAAAAAACTCAGAAGTAGAACCTTCTAGGTGCGGGGAATAGCAAATGCAAAGACCTTAGGATGGGAAAGAGTCAGGAGACTGAAAGGTAGGTAGGCTTAGCTCTTCGTCTTAGAAATCATTGTCTGGAGTGTTGACTTCTCTGAAGTCAGAGTCCCAATGGGCAGCGCTGGTCAAATGCTGTTCTGCCACCGTGATATCACTTACTAAGGGGGCAATGAGAACAGTTTCATGACAAAGGAATTGTGGTACATTCTAGGGAATGACGCAGAAAGCAACAACTAGAAGAATAGAAAACCTGAAATACCGAAGAGACTTGTAAACTAAGAAGCAAGGAAAGTTCGATACCATTGAGGGAAGTGGGAGCATTTCAGTTTGAACAGTGCAGGGAGTAGCGAAGGGAACAGGGTACTGAAAGGGTACACAAAGCAGAAAATAGTGGGCAAGACGAGAGATCTGCCGTGGAGGCTTTAGGAAATTGTTGCTCTTTAAAGCTATTTTTGTCACTAAATCATAATGGCTGAAAATAGGGATTCTGAAGCTGGGACTCCTAAGGTTGAAAATTAATACAACCACTCAAGCAGCCTAACCTTGAGCAAATTACTATCATTATTTGAGCCTCACTTCCTGGTACTAATGGTACTAATATCTGAATGTACCTCAAATGGGTTTGGGAATATTAAATGAGTTAAATATGGGGAAACACTAAAGAATTTTGAACTCTTGCTTGGATTTTGATGAGATCACTCTGGTTATCGTGTTGCAAATGCACTTAAGAGTGAGAGAGCAAAGGCTAAGTAAAGTAGGGAAACAAGTTAGGAGGTAATTGGAATAATCTAGTTTGGAGCAGGAGGGTGGCAGCGAGAAAAGCAAAACGTGGTCCAAATCTAGACATAATTTGAAGGTAGACCAAACAAGATTAACTCGTGAGGCAGACGAGAGATACGAGATAATGTAGGGATATAAGAATGACCCTGACTGTTCTGGTGTGAATACCCAGAAGGATAGAGAAGTCTTCACTGAAATTTGGAAGATGCGAGATGAAGCATGTTTGATAGGAAAATCACAATTGTGCTTCAAACATGCTCATTTTGATATTCCAATTAAATGTCAAAGTGGAGAGATACTAAGTACACATCTGAATATTTACCTTAGGATGTAAAGTCATGAGGCAGGACAAAGTTACCAAGGGAGTGGTAACTCAGAAAGGGAAATCAAGAGATCCTAGAAACAGAGATGGTGTACCTCAGTCTTGGTCACTGAGGCACTCAGAAAATACACTTGAACTTCAGGTAAAAAAGTGCTCCAAGGTGTAGGCCATGGTCACTGTGTCACTTGCTGCTTTTGAGTTAAGTAATATGAGGCTGAGGAGCTGATCATTGGTGGGAATGAAAATCAAATGAAATTGGAGAAAAATAGAGAACAGTGAGCATGGAGAATTGTCTCGAAGTCTTTTTCTGCAGAGAAAGAGCAAACAGTTGGAGGGGAGGTGGGGGTGGGAGCTGTCTGGTGGTGAGAGTAAAGGTGCCAGTGAAGGAGGGTGACATCTCTGAACAGGCAGGAAGCCGTGGGATGTGGTTCTCCCATGGGAGGGCTTTGATGGGAGCGCTCCCGTCATGTATCTATGATATGCATTTCATATATATACATATATCTATGTATACATATATCTATGATATACATTTTATCTATATCATTAAGATGAAAGACATAGTAAGTGGGTAGGAAAGTGGAAGTTTGGGAGTTTTGGGGGGAACTCCTTTCAGGTTGCTTTGATTTCTCAGTAAAATAAGGGACAGGATTATTGACTGAAAACTGATGGAGGAGATGTTGGAAATTTAAAGAGAGAAAAGGCATGAAACAGTTTTTTGTGAGGTTGGGAATTTTATTACAAGCACCAGGCAAAATTAAGGAATCACTTAAGGTTTATGTTCAAACATGTAAAATGAGACCAGTATCCTCACATCCATCTATCTATCTATCTATCATCTATCTATCTATCTATCTATAATATCTATCTAGGTTTTGTGTAGCCATATTCGGCTGGGTGGGTACCAGTGAAAGTTGACAGAGAACTCAATTTCATGAAGGTTGTGGGTTTTTTATATGAATATAATAAATCATAAGATGAATAAGAGGGTTTAGGGAATATGCTAATGTATAATTGTAATAATTGTGGAATTTAAATTAGATACATATAAAATGATGGTGAGAAAATGAAAAGTAGAAAGATTTTTAATGTAGAAAGAGTGGTTGGTGTTAAGGTGATGGAGGGAGAGAGTTTTAAAGAGAGTTCTAAGCAATCAGTAAGTAATGTTTGAACCTGTGAATATGGAATGTTACTGTGCTGTGTATGTCTATTGGAATTGACTGAGATAGGGTAGGAGACAGGATCATGGAGGATTTCAAAGGACTGTGAAGTTAGAAGGTTGGGGGAATCTTTCCTACAAGTTGGTATCATTAGGATTTAAGACTGGAGGCATCTTTGCAAGTGCCTGATGCAGATAAATGAGGGGAGCACGTGAGGGGAGGAGCTCAGTGTAAGAAGGGGTGGTATACAGTCATTTCTGATGACATGGTTCAAAGCTAGAACATTTCCGAGAGAAGGAAGAAGGAATAATCCAGAGTTAGAGATGAGGCATAAAAGAGGACACTTAGCCCACTACCAGACCCAGAGGCATGAGGAAAGAGATGGAAAAATAAACAGACAAAGCGCTGTCCTCGGAGAAAATTCAGGGTTGCTTTGAGCAAGATGATGAGAGGGACACCTGGAGTTGAGGGTGAGGATTCTGGGGATGCAGGACCCACCGTGAATCCTGCAGAGCACAGTGGTTTAGGAATTGTGAAAAGCTGGGAGAGGGGGACTGAACAGGAGATGCACAAAGCCTGAAGAAGGGAGAATGTGCAACATGAGAGGGGAAGTCAGGGGCTTCTTACCATAATCAAGAATAAACAGAACAAAGGTGCACAGGTCATGGTCTCCTAGGATGTGGAAGTGCTGAGAACCTGTGGGTGTCTGGGGGACCCTCTGAAATATTTCTGAAGGCAGGGGGTGGGGGCAGGGTAAGTTCAGTATTGTACCCACACATCTCTCTCTTGACCACTGTTACTGAAGCTTTTGATACTTGATAAAGGGTGGTCTTAATCTGAGTTTGAAAATGTAAAAGTTTGCACTAAATTTCTAGTTGAGATAATGTTCATTTTAAAAATGGACTACTAAAAATGTTGCTTAAACTCTGGTTCAAGCTAATTCTATCACTTAAAGATTATTTTGGAAGAGACCATGGTCACTGTCCTAAAGTTTCCCACAAAAATTCCATGTTGGCTAGGAATCTTGTTAGGCCATTCTTACTTATTTTTACATCTTTGCTTTAAATAATAGGTGGTTATGTTCAGAAGCCACCCCTTTTATATTTAATTTCTCTGTGGACTTAAGCACAACAGTTTTTCACTCCAAGATCTCTCTCAGCAGGAGGTTTTTCACAACTTCCCTCCTTACCCTTTCTCTTTCTTAAAATCTGGTAATAAAACCATAATCTTATATTTTATAGCATTACGAGATGATAACAGCATGAAAACACTCAGAGGATTCTTGCTCCCATTAAGCTTTTGATTTCTTTATTGACTTTAATTAAATTTGAGAGGCTATTTCACTGACAAGAACTATGTTTATATGTAGGACTATTGGCATTATATATATTAGCCAGACTATAGATGCTATTTTGGGTGAAAAGATACATTTTGCTCTTATTGTAGCATTGCAAGTGTGAAGTTTTCCATCCCTACATCTCTTGCTTCTATTGATGGACTTTATACCACACGACTACCTTAAAGGTTGATTCCTTGACAAACCCTAAGAGCTATTGACTCTCACGGGAAGCTTTCTGAATATTTTAGCTGATTTGCTTAATGTAAATTACATTAAGGAGCATCTCTGCATTTGAAGTGCAACAAGAATATTTATTCATTCAATGAACAAATATTTATTGAGCACCTCCGATGTGATACGCACTCTCCCAAGCAATGAGCAGCATTGGTGCTTGAGGGAAGAAGCATTCACAGAGCCTATTATGTGGTAGCAGAGATAAACAGTAAACAGACCCACTGATTCACATAAATAACATGTTTTTAAGCAGTTACACGAACCATAAAAAAACACTAAGCTAGATTCCATGATGGAGGGAGTGGTAGAACAGAGGGTGGAGACCAGAGAAGGTGGTCAGAGGTTTCTCTGCAGAACCGATCATTCAGCCAAAGGAATTATTAATTTATTACATCTAGTCTTTCTCTAGTTTTGGTAAACTTGGATTAAATCTGCATATTGAATTAAATTAGCATATAGGCATTTGGAATTTCCATAAGCTAATGGAAAGAATAATAGATCATTTATTTTTTCATAAAAGGGCCCAAAACAGTATGGAATTTTCTAAGAAAACTAAAAATGTATATGCCTTTTGACCCAGCAATTCCATTGCTAGGATTATATCCTAAGAACCCTGAAACACCAATCCAAAAGAACCTATGCACACCAATGTTCATAGCAGCACAATTTACAATAGCCAAAAGCTGGAAGCAATCTAGGTGCCCATCAGTAAATGAATGGATCCAAAACTGTGGTACATTTGCACAATGGAATGCATCAGAATGAAAGAAGGAGCTACTACCCTTTGCAACAGCATGGATGGAACTGGAAAGCATTATGCTGAGTGAAATAAGCCAGGCAGCAAAAGACAAATACCATATGATTTCACCTTTAACAGGAACCTAAACAACAAAACAAACAAGCAAGCAAAATATAACCAAAGACACTGAAATAGAGAACAGGCTGACAGTGTCCAGAGGGGAGAGGGGAGGAAATTTCAGGGGAAAAGGGGGAAGGGTTTACAGGAACAAGTATAAAGGACACATGGGCAAAAACTAAGAAGGTGGGAGAATGGAAGGGAGGTGGGGAGCACGGGGCGGGTGGGCTGAGATGGGAGTATAAGACAGAAAACTGTACTTGAAGAATAATTAAATAAATTTTAAAAATAATAAACAAAAATAATAATAATTAAAAAAATAAAAGGGCCGAGCTCCTATGTGTTTACATATTATTTGGGGTCCTTGGAATAATCCAACCCTCGCCCTAAAGGAGAAAACTGAAGTAGATAAAAGTGCACCAAACCTGAGAGTGTCCACGGAAGGTGATACTCTGTAGCCACACTGTTGACCACTGGCTACCGGGCTATTCGCGTCACACCAAGAGAGGCTTACTTAGTATAAAATAAATAATGTATTTAGATACATTTAAATATTTTTATTTATCACAGGTTAAAATGATAATACTTTTGGTATACTAAATTAAATTATATATATACAGCAGGTCCTCGAATCAAGTTTCATTCAGTGTCATTTTGTTATGTCGATGAGTGAGAAAAGGAAAAGATTTCTGATTGGGGAGTTTGCACATTCTCCCCCTGTCTGTGTGGGTTTTTTTGCTGGGGACTTGAGGTTCCTCCCACATCCCAGAGATGGGAATCTGAGGTTGATAGGCATGTCTGAGCTGCCCCAGCGTGAGTGAGTGAGGATGTGAGTACGTCCTGGGACGGGAGGGCGTCTGGAACATGGTTGTTCCCACCTTGTGCCTGCAGGTGCTGAGGTAGACACCAGAGGCCAGTAACCCTGAACTGGAATACATGGGTCGGAAAATCGGCATCTTACTTGTTTTTACTCATCTTCCTTAAATGTGGGAATAGCTCACATTTATTTCAGTGTTTAATATGAGAAGCATTTGGGGGTCTTGGCTGAGAAAATTGATTGTTATTCATAACCAGGAATATTTTGTAGGGACTTAACTCTATAGCAATGATCCTGTGATAAGATTGGGTTCTGTTAATGCATTGTTTCCCTTATAAGCTGCAGTTTCCAAGAACCTATCAGTGATGTTGAATAAGGATGTATTGTATTATACAATGAATTTCACCAGTTTCTTTTTAGTTTATTAAATGCAGCTGCTTGAAAATTTAAAATTCTTGATGCCGCTCTTTTTTCTCGTTCACATTGTATTTCTCTTGGTCAGTACTGCTCTGTGGAATTGCCTGTGTCCACTTAAATATATTGCATGGAATTTATATCCACATTAGTCATGTAAATAAATTAAAGTAAATGCTTATGAAAGAAGAGATGTTTTCAAATTTAGATTATAACATCTAAGTAGAATTTATTCCAAACAAAATAATACTGAGTTTCTATTATATTGTAACCAACATCAATGTTTGGGAATGGCAGGCTAGTATAAAATAATCTTTGATATTTAGTAATCTTTGCATTCTGTTAGGAAAAAGAACATTCTGATTTGTTGGGAGACTTGGAAATGTCATCTTGGAAATCCAACAACGTTGACTAAGTTGAACAGATACCATTTTCATTCTTTACAACCATGTAGAACTTATCTGTCTTTTTCAGGGACTCCCTTTGGGCAAAAATAAGTTTTAACTTTCATAAATGAAATTATTCTAACCAGAAATTGCTTTTTTATTTTTTTAAAAAAATTATGTATTTAAAATCAGATTCAAATTCCTTTGTATACAGACCTTGGTCTAAGTAATTCAACCAACCATACAAACTGTCAGAAAAACATTGTCTAGGTTGAAACATTTCTGATGAGAAAGAGGCCACGTTCTGTGATTTTCCTTTGTTTGCTTGTTTGCTTATTTCGAAGAGCCACTCCCCATGCTTGTGAGGAATATTTTAAAAGCAGAAGTACTTTGGAGTAAAACGTTAAATGTGTGGCAGAGATAGTTCAGAACTACAAGTTCAGTCCAAGTAGAAAAGACAAATCCACTTTTAATTGAAGTCCTTAAGCACAGAAAGTTTCTAAAGAGTTCTTGGTTTATTAGAGCACTATAATCCCCTCTCTGGTAAATATTGTTTAGAATCTTCAAATGATAGGGTTTTTCTGGGCTAAATAGAGTCCTCTTAATGATGAGTAACAGGTTATTTAAGGATAGGCTTTTCTGATAGAAATCTCTTGAAGGTTTATCTGTTTTTCACTCCATGCTTATATGAATCTCTTCAAGCTGATAAAACTTATTCATAATTTTTGCCTGGTGCTTATTACTACATAACAATCATTCCAATACACAAAAACTTTGAATGGCAGCTTTGTTACGCTTACTGATTCTGTGGTTTAAAACATCGGAAGGTGACGGCACCAATAGATGTCCTCTGTTTTATGGTATCTGTGGCTTCAGCTGAGGAGACTCAGCATTTGCGAGTGAGGGGCCCGGATCTGTCTTCATTCACAAATATGATGGTTCAGTTTAGCTGTCAGCTTCAACCTTGACTCGGACTCTCAAACGGTGGATCTAGGGGTGTCTTCATGTGTCTGTCTTGAGCTTCCCCATAGCATGGGTTCCTCAGAATGGTTAAGTCCTTGCATAGCAATGCAGAGTTCCACCAGCCAGTGCTCCAGTGAATAACACAAAAGCTGCATGGGTTTGAATGTCCTAGTCTCAAGAATCAGGCAGTGTCAGTTCTATCCCATTCTATGGGTTGTAACCAAATTTAAAAAACAACAGCACCACCCAGTTGCAAGGGGGAGGAGGGCACACAGACTTTGCCACTGGATGTAAGGAATATCAGAGAATTTGCAGTCAGGTTTCAAAACCATTACATACTGGGAGACAAACCTCTTACAGAAGGAGTCTTAAAGAAAATTGCAAAATTCTAAAGGCAGAGAGTAATAGAAGAACTGGTTTCAGGTTGTCTAATGTAGAGAACTATGTGGTTTTTATTATTGGGTGGATTAGGGGTAGAAGGAAAACAGTGCTTTGATCCATTAGGAAATTAAAAAGTATCCAATTTCTTGAAACTTGAAGAGAGAATTAAGAATTTAAGCTTTTGGTATCAAGTCTGTTTTGCTTTCACTGTAACAAAGTTATAGTGAAAAGCAAACTCAAACAGTGAAACTCAAACTCAAAGTTTGAGTTTCCTCAAACTTTGTCTTTTTGATGAGGTGTGAAAATAAATACATTAGTATTACTATTTTCAGTAAATAACTGAAATATATATTTTTTATACAAAATGAACCTCTATGGTATGAGACTGTGCTCTTTGGGAAATCAGTATGTGTTTCATTCTTGAAGCTTTTGATATTGACTTAGGATTATTTGCTTGCTTCTTTTAAAAATAGTTATTCTTCTAAGTCATGATTAAGATTTTATATTCTCACTTGTGGCTTTCATATACATACAAGGCACATCTCTAGGTTCATCCTTCAGAATGTTTCATGAATCTGAGGAGGGGCCCTGCTTGTGTGGAATCTATATTCTTAGTGGAAAGAGACATGAGATAAATAAATACATAAATAACAAAAAAATTGAGAAGTCATAAGTTTTAGAGTGATAGAAAAATAGGATGAAAGTAAAACAAGGTGATGTGATAGAACTGGTATGATTTGTGTGTTAGGTTAGAGAATCAATGGGACTATAATATTTAAGCCAAAACCTGAATGACAAGACAGCTATAGTTTTGTGAAATGCCTGGAAGTTAATGGTGATAACAGTAATTTCATCTATTTCCTGGGCTAAGAAATGCCCAGATAATTGGTAAAACATTAATGCCACATATGTTTATGAGGGTGTTTCTGGAAGAGATTACATACGATTCAGTAGACAAAGAAGTCCTCTCTCACCAGTGTGTGGGAGCCTCATCCAATTTGTGGATGGCTTGGAAAAAACAAAAAGGCAAAGGAGGAGTGAACTCTCTCCTTTGGAGCTGGTATGTCCACTTTTTCCTGCTCTTAGACATCGGATCTCTTGGTTTTAGAGTTTTCAGACTCTGGACTTGCAGCCTTTCAGACCCGTATGAGCCAATTCCCATAGTAAATCTTCTGTTATATAGATGCATACATATTCTATTGGTTCTCTGTCTCTGGAGAAACCGGACTAATCCAGTGACCAGTTCAAGGAGAGCAGCCTTAGTAATCACCCTTTTTGGATTTTGAATCTCCAGCCAATGAAACAAATCCGTGTTATGAAAACACAAAAATGGTTTTACCTTGCCATACCTTAGCTAGTGCTTGCTCTCTTCACCTATTATGGACTTCTGGTGAAAATGTGTTGTTTTTTTTTTTTTACGGGGGGGGGGGGGCGGGTGTTTGCATCTATATCAGTGTGTGGCACAGAATAAGCTCAAAAAAAGTTTCTTTAATGTAGCTTTGAATCCAAAAACCTTTTCGTAAAAAAATTAAGGGCCTGCTCTTTGATAGTAAACATTTTCAGAAACTTCAGTTCATTCGATTTTATTTGACTGCGTCTTTTGTGTCTCTACCAAGCCATGGTCGGCAGTGTCATGAAAAATGACCTAACAAAGCCCCTGGCACAATTTTAAAACTTGAAAGAGGGTTTAACAAATTGACTGCATTTTTCAGTCAGTGATATAAAATAACCCCCGGACGAGAGGATTGATATTCTTTGTATGGAATTTGCAGCTTTTCTGACACGTTCGACCAACTAATCACCTCCTGTTAGGTGAAAATGTGTTTTCTGTGTCCTGCTATCCGAAAAACGACTCTATTCATTTTTTGGTAATTACGGGTTAGCTTGTCTATTAAGAACTGTGAAATAAAAATAACCGCGGTGACAAAGACATACGTGTGCATTCTTATGCAAGAGAGACCCAGGGGGAAACAAGTCGTCTCCACCTTATTTCCATGAAACTTCCGCATCCTAATGTTTTTCCTGTCTTTTCATCTGCTTCTTTTATTTTTATTTTTTTGCCTTACTTGGGTTTTCTCGCTATTTATGTTTTTTTTTTTAAATCTAACATTCAAGCTTTTTTTAATAATTAATTTTATTTCGTTATTTTTCAAGTAGAGTTTTTTGTCTATTTCTCCCATCCAAGCCTCCCCTGCCCCTTGCTCCCCACCTCCCTCCCATTTCCACCCCCCTTAGTTCTCATCCCTGTGTTTTTCATATTTGTTCCTCCAAATCCCTCTTTCTTTTTCCCCTTAACTTCCCTTCCCTCTCCCCTCTGGTCGCTGTCCCCTTGTTCTCTATTTCAGTGTCTTTGGTTTTTTTTTTTTTCTGCTTGCTTGTTTGTTTTGTTGTTTAGGTTCCTGTTAAAGGTGAGATCATATGGTATTTGTCTTTCAGCACCTGGCCTATTTCACTCAGCATAATGCTTTCCAGTTACAGCTTTTAAAAATTATTTCCTCTCTTGATTCTTGCTGCTTAAAATTGCATTATTATTTTGGTTTGCAGATTATAATAGAAGCTGTGTGATTATAGTAGCAATGGATCACTAGTCTACAGTTCAGAGTCTCTAAAGACATTTTCACAAATAGAGGGTTTGACATAATTTTATATTTTTGTAATCGAAAGCCTACAAGCAAATGCTTTAAAAATATACCTGTTTAGATTTTAATTTTCTATTATCATCCATTTCACCGATGCACTGAGCGTGATTTCTGGACTGTTCTCTGAGGACAAGGTGCTGACACCTGCATCCTTGTGATCGTTTTTTTCTTTGCGCTCATTCGACACCCCTGACAAAATGCTGTGTATCAGTCTGAAAATTTCAAATCTCCCTCTACAAACTCTTCCCTCAGCCCTCAGCAACACCCCCATCCTTTTCACTATAGAATTAGAAGAACTGACCAAATAGTTATTATTATAGCCCATTGTATGCTATTAGAGATTTTCAAATATTTATAACTAATGTTAGAAATTTTTCAAAAGAAGTAACCATCATAACTTTGGGTTCTTAATACCTAATAAGTTGTGCCATATATCACAGGTATACAATAGAGCTTTTTGGCAAATTGGTTTTCAGAAAAAAAGAGTTTCATTTATTGATTTGGTCAACTAAAATACAAAAGGATATGATTTAAAACATATTTTCTCTTAGAACATCAATGCACTTATATTAAAATTCAGTAGTGTCACACTTTGGCATTGTGGAGTCCCCGAGTTCCAGTAGCGCCAGTAAAACCGGCTTGAAGTCAATAGATTTTACGCAAAGGTAAAGTCTGAATAAATTAATCCTGGATTAGGAACTGTGTTCAGAGAATGGATTTGTGCAGAATGTGGAGACTGCAGAACAGCTCTTGGAGAGGTTGTTAATAACACAATAAAGATGGCAGCATAATTCTTGTTGAGTCGATGACCTTCTTAATTAGGCGTTGACACATGCATTCAGTTACATTCAGTAATTTGTTGAATTACTCGTCATCAGCCTAGAAATTCTTAGTTCAGCTAATAGATAGATCGAAACTTAGCACCTTTCCTGTAATAGGACTTAGGTTGAATGCTATGACTTTTTTTGAGAAAACCGAAAAGGGGCAATAAATGGTGTTCATTCCCTTTATCAGTCAACATTTTTCTCATCAGTCAATATATATAATCATCAAGTGCATCTTAAGTGCGTTACTCAGGGGAACACAGGTCTTGTGATATTTAAATAAAAATAAAATCCTTATAACTTTCAGTGGGGAAAGATGCTTAATGTAATTAATGGAATATAACTTGATATCCATTTTTTTTTGACTCAGAGTAGGATCTGAATTTTGGCAGTGGGAGAGTATTCCTCCAGTTAAACAGTGTGGCATATAAAGCCACAGCACTAAAGCTGCTGAAGCAAGTACTAGAAAAAGCATTGCCATGCAATCAGAGGACCAAGAGTTGGGGATGGGGTGGAGAGGGGTGGAGAGATAGTGCCTCATATCACATTCACAGCCAATTAGAAAGAAAAAAGATTTTAGGTGATACTAACTAATGTAGAAATTTGTTAGAAAGCATTAGAAAAATATTTTTAAAAAATGATAAGAACTGTACTTAAAAAGTCAAACTTTCATTAATTGCAGATGCAGACAGATATATTTGCTATTAATAATTTAGACTTTATATATAGAAGTACCACCTGGACACAGACTGGCATAAATATGATGATAATACCCAGAGTAACAAAATGGCATGACTCACATAAAAATATATAGAAAAAGTGCTCCTTCATCCTGATAGGTCCAAAAAGAATGCTTTGAAAGACCTGCCTTAGGATTTCCAATACTTAAATTATTGGGACATTACATCAGAAACCCACTATTTATCATGATTGTATATATAATTATGCTTAAGTAAATAACATGACAAATAAAACCTCCTACTATGGAATGTCATCATTCTTAGTCAATTTTATTGTTACTGTGATATAAATTTATTCCTGAATAATCTATCCGGTAATTATATAAGGAAAATACCTGGGCAGAGCAAACCTCTCATCTCTCCATTACAGTTCAGGTGAGAAGCTCAGGTTAGAAGTATCCGTAACAGAATTTTGGTTTGGTGAGGCTTGTTTTGGTTCCTGTGCATTACATTTACTTACAACTAGGGAATATATATGCTGGTGTTAAAGTATTTAAACATGGAGATTATTAGAATAGGGTGGCTCTACTGCCTTAGTAATCTTTGTAAACCAACCAAACTCTAAGCCAGAATTATTGCACTCGAGTCCAAGAAAATGAAAACTAAGAGCAACCAGTCACAAACAGCAAAGTAGATTTCCCCACATCAGGCAACTGTTTAAGCTATAACCAATCAGCTAACTTCTTTGCTTCAGTGTCTTCCCTATAAAATCCTTGCTGTTAGCCCCTGTTGATGGAATGCTTCCAGCCATCCTTGGTTTGGTGCCGCCTGATTCAAATCGACGCATGCTCAAATAAGCTCTCGACAACTTTAATGTTTGTCAGTTTATCTATCAACACTGGAGAACATGGCTGATGATATGACAAAATTTTTCTTGTAGAAATCAAATCCTATCTGAGGGATAAAAACAAGCAATTATTAATAAATGCTAAAATTTTAAACCCACATATGATTAGATGCCAGCATGCACAACTTTAATTTCTATAGAAAATCTGAAGTGAGAGAGATCATTGCTATATAGCAGTTAATGTTATTTTGGTTGCCCAGTATAAAAAAATGCAATGAAAACTGGTTTAAACAAAAGGCAAAATCTCTCAACTGAGAATGTCCAACAGTAGGAATAAACTTATCAGCCGCTTGATTCACAGTATCACGTAATGTCCCTTGATCCATTTGCTCTGTTTAAGTCTTGGTTCCCTTTCATATGAGCTCCATTCTCAGACAGGCTTCCTCCTTGTTTGCAAGGTGGCTGCCACCAGTCCAGATACTGAAGGAAAAGAAGTGAACCCTGTATGAACAATCTCAGCAAAAGTTGCAGAGTGTCCCATTGGTTCTGATGATGTTATATATCCATCCTTGAACCAATCACTGAAAGGGGAAATGGGAGGCTCTACTTGGCCAGGCTTGAGTCAGGTGCCAGACTTTTACCTTGCAATGAAATCAGTTTTATGGGAACCTCATGCATTGAGAGTAGGTGATTAATATTTTCCAAAATGAGAATCCATAACCAAAAACATGTATTAGCCACTATACAACAGAGCTAAAATAACCTGGAGCCTGGTTATAAAGGAGCCTGGACTAGCTTGGCCTTGAAGAATGGATGGACAGGACCCTTTTTACTAAGTACAAAAATGGAAACTCCAAAGGATTCAGACTTTTGATTGGCGTGGCCACATAGAGAGTTACTGTCAGGGAAGGTATCTCTTTAAAAAAATGAAAAGATCACATGAAATGCATGCACACTAATAAAAGTGAGTTATTTTATTAAATCATAATTAATCATACTAAAGAATTACACACTAATTTATTGCAGAATTATTTATTTCTGAGTTCCAGGTAAATAGTGGAAGATACAGCATATTTTTCTTTTTAATTATATTTCTTATATAGGTTCTGGTTTTTTTTTTAATAGTTTAGGAAAAGTTAAATTTTAAACACCAGATTACTACCCTCGGATTTTTTGTGGATTTTCTTTGGCTTCCTGAACTTCAAGTTTACAAAAAATAATCAGGTGAACAAAAAGTGAAAGTATAACCTATACTACAGATATTATTATATTCTCTAAGTTTTATATTCTTCAGTGCCTGTTATAACTCTGTGGTTCTCAATCATGTAGTCAATTGCACTGACTTATGTATATTGAAGGCAAAGTTGAGACTCTTGTGTGATTTGTCAAGGAAGCATGATCTGAGGTCAAGGAGGAGAGAGTGTGGAAAGGAAGGCATGGGGTGAGAAGCGAAAGACAGGGAGAAAACAGTCTGGATTATCATCTGAAATATTTTCACATGCCAGGTGAGTACAATTCAAGCAACTCCTGATCTGTATAATGTGTGAAATGTATTTCTATTAGGATGGAAATACTCTGTCATGTGAGCTTTCTGTATTATAAGGAAGGCAATTGGTTTTCCATTCATGCTTCAGCCTTATTTTTGCCATTAAAGGTGCTGCTATTTCGGTATCAGGTCCTGAAATGTGATGACAACATATGACCTTCATAGACTCTGAATGCAATCCAGTGGGTGGTGTATATACTCCACACCTGCATTACTCTCAGACACACTTACTTATACAGGATAACTTTACATCAGCCCCGTTAATGATGTTGTATCATCAAGTGATAACACGATCACAGCTTTTGACACTGATTTTCCTGGGTATGGCATCAGTTTTCTTATAAACTTATTACCTTCTTCTTTTCTTCCATTAGCTTCATTTTATTTTGACTGTGAAGTTAATTTTCATTTTAGCTGAGTGAGATACTGAAGGGAAAATATAGACTCTGACAACTTCAACAAGAAAGGGAAAAGAGAAGTGTCAGAAGATTTCACAACAAATGTAAAGGAAGGCAAGGTAACGTTGACTGTGATTAAAATGAAAATCAAAGGAAATAGGTGCTTGGAGACTCAACGGTGAGGAAATACTGTGGTTTATTTAGTGTTCTTAAAGGGAAGTTGGATGGCTCTCTACTTGCTTTTTCGTCAGAGTCTGTTTTATTCAGCATATTAGGCAATTGGGCAATATATAATTACAATCGTCAGCTTATTTATACAATGTATTTTAACTGCCTGTTGGAACATATTGGATTGTAGAAAGTAAATAAATAAAAGATTAATTTATTTTATTATATGATCTACCATAAATTTAGGAATATATTCACTGAGCTCTAAAAAATTAGAATTTATGAAAGGTGACCAAGTCATATTTTCAAAGGCAATCTCTAGAAAACTTCAGTATGTATGCGTGTATAAACATGTGTGTACGTGTTTTATGATTTCTTTTTAATTCAAATAATCATGTGTTCATGTGATAGCAAGATAGCTGGTCCAGAGTAGCTTTTACCCCATAAGAACTACTACTATTTTTTAAGCATTTTATTTATTTATTTTTAGAGCGAGGGGAAGGGAAGGCAAAAGAGAGGGAAGAGAAACATCAATGTGCGGTTGCCTCTTACATGCCCCCTACTGGGGACCTGGCCTGCAACCCAGGCGTGTGCCCTGGCTGGGAATCGAAGCTGTGACCCTTTGGTTTGCAGGCTGGCACCAATCCACTGAGCTACACCAGCCAGGGCAAAACTACTTCGTAACAATTTACTCATTTAGTGTTGAGGACAGGATTTTAAAAACCAAGAAAATTAGTGTCAGGCACTGTTCACTGACTCTCAAGAACTAGCAAGCAAACAAATAGGTCCTTTATCTTGGAATTAGAGGCTTAAATCAGATTTGTCTAAATTTTGATACATTAAAAAATGTTTAATTCTGTGCTTCTGGTCTTTCATGTATTTTGGAACAAACCAAAAAATGTGTCAGACATGGAAGTTTCCGTGACCTTAAGTATCTGCGGTGACTAAATATTTAACATAGTTAGAATTATCAATTTCCTTCTCTCTGAAAATATACTTGATAAAGTTGGAGGATTACTTAAAGTTCACACCTCGATAATGCCACCACCATTGTTCAGAATCTACTAATAGACTAGAGAATACTATGTTGATCTCATCAGATTTGACCTAAATCTGCATTTTCAAAAGAGTAGATTTCTTTTTGTTTTTCTTATGGTTAAAATTTTGGAAAAGTTGAAAACATAATTATTAAAAAAAATACTATTGAAAACAGCTCCCAAATTGCCATTCACAGGACACATTTTACACATTTTAATTAATTCTGAGTTCATATCATCAATGTTCTTTGTATTTTGCTATAAAACTTTATTGTAGATAATTTTCTATAGCAAGTTATTCTCAAGATAATTGTAATACATATTTATTTTAGTTTGGCATATATACATTTATTTAAAATTTCCAAAGAATTTGGATATGTCATTAATTTTTTTATTTAAAAGTAAAATCACAAATATTTGTGTACATTAATCTTTATACATAAATATACACTAACGAGTGATGATTCTACACACAACACCAGAGACCTGATCCTTGAAAGAAATCATTAATGAGCTGGACTTTGTTAGAATTGAAGCCTTTTGCTTTGTGAAAGAGTATGTTAAGAGAATGTGAAGACAAACCACAGACAGCAAGGAAATACAGCAAAAGACATACCTAAAGTATGCTAAGAACCCTTGAAACACGATAAGAAAACAACTTGTTTAAAAATGTATTAGAGACCTTGCCAGACACCTCACCGAAGAAGATATACAAATGGCAAAGAAGTTCATGAAAGGATGCCCTAGATCATATGTCATCAGGAAATCACATATTTAAAGGACAGTGAGACACCAGCACACAACTATTAGGAAGACCAAAATCCAAGACGCTGACATCATTGAATGCTGATAAGGGTGTGGAGCGACAAAAACTCTGGAGGGAATTCAAGATGGTACAAGCAGTTACGAGCAGGGGAGGGATGCACAGGTTGAGCACAGGGGATTTTTGGTGCAGCGTAAATACTATGTGTGATACTGTAATGGGTATATATGTCATCATGCATTTATGCATATCCATAGGATACACAATACCAGGAGTGAAGTGCACTGTAACTTAAGTACTTTCAGTGATTATCGCGTGTTTCCTTGGAACTCATAGTTCACTTTGAGTGGGAGTTTTCACAGAATCCTGAGTCAGTGACACTGTGCTTATAGCATCTTCTCTTGCTTGACACAAACAATGCAGTGCCATGCACCAATCTCAGCAAAAAATGTGGACTTCATTCCGAAGTTTATAATGTATTGGGGTTTTGAGGAATTTTCATTATGTCAAAGTAAATGGAGCAAATGCCAGTTTATCATCATTTTTTTCTACTTATAACTTGTTGCATATACAGGTTAGACCAAAATTATTTATTTAAAATATAGTCTTCAGAAGCCATCTGCTGCTCTCATTCTCTGATTCTGTTTGGTCAGAAGTTTTACTGTAAAAAAAAATGTAACCCCCTAAAACCATTCTGACAGATGGTTGTATTTACGATTTTCCAGATTGTTCTCTGTTTTAAAGTAACTGTATTGGCGACTGAGGAAGTGCCCACTGAGAAGTGATTTTTTTCTTTGCTTTTAAAACATTTGTTTCCATCCATTTGAAGATGACTTTATGGGAAATTGTCACATCCCCTGAGGCTGTCCCATCACAAGCAGAAGCAGATCTGGTGGCCTAATAGAATTTCTGATTTAGCGAAGATTGTGTAACACTTCTCTGAGTTTTTTCAGGGTAATGTTCTTCTTCCCTTCATCCATGACTATATTAGAATAGTAGTCTTAAAAATGAGTGTCCCCTTCTTTCATGTATTTATATCACAGTATTTTTTTTAGGCTAAGGGTATACATTTTCTAGGCTGCCTGGGGTCACAGTAGTTTACTGGGTCTGTGTGTTTTTTGGATTTGGTGTGTATGTAACTTTGTTGAATTCTTCTTCTTGCTTGCCTGAATCATACTAAATACAAATGTATACCAGAGGCTGAACTTAAGTTCTAGATATAAGCATTAAGTATTTTAAAGGTTAATTTCAATGTAGTAGTGTATACATTCTTTCAGAATTAATATGAAATTGTTATATTAAATGCCATGAAGTTGAGCAAAAAAGGAGAAAGGACTCATGGGCATGGACAACAGTGTGGTAATTGTTGGGGTCAGGGGGAAAAGGGGACTAAATGGCAGTGGCAAAAATATAATAAAGATTAAATAGAAAAATAAATATGTGCTGTGAGGTTGAGATGCATGATGTTGTCAGCAAATGTAAAGAAGGGAAAGGATAATGGTCAGTGAGGCCAGGGCAACTGATTGCTCTCTGATATCTAATAAACCATGTGGAGTAAATAATTAAACAAGGGTGTGGTAAGCAGAACACAGAATTTGTAGCAAACGGTGGGCCAATATGAAAGTACTTCAATTTACATAGAAGAGATCATACTTGTTTTTCACAGTTCTGATGTAAACATGTATCAGTAAGTGTAAGTTACAGGTGAGTTAATTTCACATAAGCATAAATGAAATCTTTTAGACATTAATGGCTGTAGGAGTAAGAAATTAGCCTTGGAGGTGGCATTTTTCTCATTGACTTATATAATCAATCCAAGGCTAAGTGACCAGGAACTCTTATATTTTTAATGTTTTTAGAGCTGATATTATTTCTATTATAAAATCAAAAGCTGTCAAATATTCCCACTTTATTTGTAACTTTTTATATTAAAATACAGATTCTTTCATTAGGTTTTAAAAATAAAACAGATGAGTAAAAGAAAATGAGAGGTAAATATGAAGAAACGAGTATTAACAAAGTCAATAATTAAAAAATCTTAACATAACATCACAGTCAGAAAGGCACTATGACCATGCTTTAGCAACATTCCTACTGGATAAAAAGGTTTGATGTTTTAATGAATCCTAGGGTTGGCTATCACACTTAGAGAAATGGGGAAGTCATTCCATGTTGCACTTAAACTTTATGGAGCATTTTATAGTATCATTTAACTACTTTCCGGTTTTATGTCCATCATAGTATTGTCCTCCAACAAAGATATGGTAAAGGCAGAGCAATGGGAAGAATTCTGTAGATCAAGTTTTAAAAGGTGCTGTAGCAATCACACAGTCCAACAAATTTGGTATGTGGTCATAAATTGTTTGTTCATGGCCAGGATTGCTGAACCAATCACTGCCCTTAGCAGTGGGTCACTCTCAAAATGCTGCATGAGGAATCACTGCACATTTGTCACAGAAAAATAAATATGTGAGAACTGTACTTAAAAAATATTTTATCTGCCTTTGCATAACCATTTAAGGACTGAAGAATGCTAGAGCTGCAAGATGCGAAGGTTCTATTCAACTTCATCCTTCATCTGTTGTATCAAAAATGTTATGCCTGCTGCAGCCCTGGCTGGTGTGGCTCTGTAATTTGAGCACTGGCCTGTGAACCAAAGGGTTGCAGGTTCGATTCCCAGTCAGGGCACATGCCTGGGTTGCAGGCCAGGTCCCCAGTAGGAGGCACATAAGATGCAACCACACATTGATGTTTCTGTCCTTCTCTTTCTCTCTGCCTTCCCCTTTCTAAAAATAATTAAATCTTTAAAAAGATGTTATATCTGCAGAATGACACATTCTGTTGTTAGCAACAGAAATACTATAGTTTTAATGATTGGGCTTCTCTCACTTTAAACAACTTGTTTTGTCAATCCACTCCTTTTAACAGCTGCTATTAAAATTTTGGCTGGTTTCAAAGAGAAAAAAGAAGCACAACCCATGAGAAATGGCCAGGGAGGTGATAACATTCCATAACATTCCCCATATCTGCTTTTCCTTTTTTTTTGGTAAAATACATTTACCAAGATTGCTAACTTTAAACTTTCTTCTAGGGCATTCTGTTTGGTAGAATTATAAGGGAAAACACAAATATTAACTACATGCAGTTTTTAAATTTTCATAGCCATATTACCTACTTATTGGTAAAATTCTTTTAACATGTGTTATTTTACTAAATTCATAAAATATTATTTATACATCTCAATATAAAATTGAGATATTTTACATTGCCTTGTACTATAAGGCATCAGTGTCTGCTTTGTATTTTAAACTTATAGCACATCTCAATGTGGACAAGTAAAACATTACAAAGGCTCAACCCCTACAGTTGGTTAGTGGCTACCATACTGCTGGGGTTAAGGGACTCAAACATGACATATTCATAATTTGTGACTATCTCAATAGATACATGGAAGGTGAGAAGTGAGAGGAAGGGTCCCAGATTTGACATCTAATAACACATCAAGACCAAAAAAAGAGGCAGGTTACTAATAGTGCTAAGAACGTACTACCCAGCCTCATTATTTATACATGAACTCAATAGAAGTGAATTTTTTCATGAATAAAATAGTATAACCCTAGATAATAACTGACAAGACTCTGAGCCCTGCAGGTAAATCAGAACTTTTAAATAAGAGTACTATGTTCAGTAGTGAGTGAAGTAAACAGATCCTACTCATCCATCGAGAGTAGAGAGAGGGTCAGCATGGCATAGATCCAAGGAAAATTAGTTAGAAATAGAAGTCTCCAAAGTGATTAGCCAAAGAGCGTATATGTATAACCCACAGACAGAGACAACAGTGCGGCGATGGCCAGAGGGAAGGGGAGAAGTGAAGTCAGGGGAGGGAGGTGGGCAAAGTGGGGAAACTGGGGGAAACTGGGGACATCTGTAGTAAGTGTGAATAATAAAAATAAAGTAAAAAAAATAACCAAAAAGTATCTTTAGTAATTAGTGAGGATTGTACCTTCATTTAATTACCTCCAATTCCCAGGAGAAATCAGCTAAAATTGGTCCACCTTCTAATGCCTTATTAAAAACTCATTTAGATGAGTTAAATGTGTCCTTTACAATATCGCCTGGGGATTCCAGAAGGAAAGAATGTTGACTTTTCTATTGTTTTTAGTTGTACCACACTCAAATCACCTACTTTGAGAATCTACATGTTATACTAAGACTGCCCAGATAGCATGTTTGCTAATATATGCTATTTAATTTTTTTTAGCATTTTCTTGTCATTTCATCCTCATAGGTCTTATTATTCTCACAGCGTTTATGATCAACAGCAGGAAAAAGGCAAACCGTAAAATAAGCTCTTACTAAAAGTAGCAGAGTTAACGTGTTCAGAATTAACACACATACCTTTCCGCAGGGATGTCATCAGCTAACTCTCTCTTTGGAAATATGAATCACCTCTGAGATCCACAGATTCTGAGGGACAATTAGGTATAATGAGTTATTCTTTAAAATTTCACCAAGAGCGAGAATACTGAATGACTCTGCTGGGCTAAATGAAACTTCAGTATAAGTGTCAAATATTTACCACGGTCTCCACATTTATCCAGTCACCTTTCCTAATAAGAATCTTACAAATTAAAAAGTGGCAAAAAATCAAATAGTATTCTTTTTGACACTGTAGCTTCTTAAATCTTTGAAATCTGTTTTGAAGTTTATCAGTAGATAGTAGTAATTTGTTTGGTGCTTTTCTGGAAACTGATACATGTATGAGGCTTTTCCTATGTATGTGGCTTTTTTGGAAACAGATCTATAAGGCATCTTCTCTAGAAGGTAATGTCTCTATGTATGGGGTTGGCCAAAAAATTCATTTGGTTTTTCCATACTATGGCTCTACCAGTGCTCAGTTGTCTTCAACTTCATTCAGAAAGATTTTGTTAGACCATATTGTGACAGTTGTCATATCAGCATGCGTTAAAAAAAACTTATCAGATAGGTGAATATCATTTCAATATTGAAGATGGAAGAAGATACACAACATTTTTGGCTTATTATGCTTTATCACTTCAAGAAAGGTAAACACTCAACCGAAACGCAAAAAGAAGATTTGAGCATTATGTAGAGAAGGTACTGTGACTGATGAAACATGTCAAGGATGGTTTCGAAGTTTCTTGGTACTTTGGCATTTTACCCAAATAATTATTTGCCATGGGGCTGCCTTATGCATTGGAAGGTATGTACTAGTACTGTGGTCTCTACCCACTAGAAGCCAATAGCGGGAGAGAGCCGACATACTCAATGAAGCCAAAGCCATCAAGTTGTTGGTGAAAATGAAAAATGTGTCTTTTATTTTATGGAAAACACTAAGCAGACATTTTGGCCAACCCAATAGCATTATGTAAAAATAATTCTCCCTTTGGTTTAATGAAAGTATTATCACATAACAGTACAAATTTTCTGAATTATACTATGAAACACTGAAGGGATTTTCTTTGTCCTTTTTAATTTTTTTTTATGGTATAGTAGGAATCCTATTTTTCTGGTGCAAATACAATTACTAATAATTAGTAACCTTGTTTGAGCTCATCTACTGTTAACATGTAATGACTTTCCTGGCTCCTAGGGTGAGAGGACCCTTCTTTCTAACCACTTCCCTGAATTTCCTAGCCCATCTTCATGGCCAAATTTCGAAACCGTCATATGCCGCTCACTATCCTTTACAAATGTTTTATTTTCGAAATCTTACACTCTTTATCCGAAACCCTCTGTCCTTCCAACCTTCAAATTCCCTCCCTGGTACTCTTACTGAGCCTCGCTGTTGACCTTCCCTCTTCCCTCACCCACCTCCTGCACCTCCATCCACCTCCATCCACCTCCATCCCCCTCCATCCCACCACCTCCAACCTCCTGCCACCAATGGCCTTTAGACTTGTGATCTGCCTTAATGGGTTAGTCTGCTTTGCTTCCCTGTTTATCTAGCCTGGACACATTCATTGCTCATTTCAACTGTGCTCTCACCAGACTTTCTATTCTTTTGTTTCCCTTAACCATCCACCAGACAACTCGCCATTGAGAATAGGAATCAATCCAAGCATTTGATTTGCCTCATCCTCATCTCAGCAGCCGAGACTGTAGACAAACATTACATAGCCATGCTGGTCAGGTCCTTCAGGGTCAAAAGACCTTCTTTCTTAATTGCATTCTTAATAATAATGCCTGACAGTCTTTTCCTTTTTTTCTTGTGGGCTCCAGCTTCTTGTTTTGATGTGGCTGTTCCAGTGCTACCAAGCATCTAACACTTTCCCTTGACACATGTCATAGTCCATGTCTTGACTGAGAAAACAGAAGTCAACAGTGATGAAATTCCCTAGCTGCCTCTACTCACCCTCTAAGAACTTTCATGTTCAATAATACTAGTGTATGAGCTTTGTCCTGAAAACGTTCAGCCATTGTTAATATACCAAGAATAATTGGGTTGACTTTGTTGTTACTAGGCAGCAAAGGAGAGTAGACTGGACTGCATGTGCATGAACAATGATGACTTTGTACTAATCAGTGAGAAAGGTAGAGGAATGGCCACTCAATGAACATGTGTACTGTGTGGCTGTTGCATTCAAAATGATCGAGCAAGTAGAGCAATGATTCTGCATCAAATTTTGCATGAAGCTTAGGCATTCCTCTGTGAAAACTATTTGGATAATTTAAAAGGCTTTCAGGGATGATACAATAAGTGCAATGCACATGAAAGTGTGGCACAAATGCTTCAAAGATGGTCAAAAATCTGCTGAAAATGTTCCACATTCTGGAAGGCCTGCAACAAGCAGAACACCTGAGAATGTTGACTGCATATGGGCTCCATTCAACAAAGACTGGAGAACTGTGTGAGGTCCTAAGGTAATTACTGTGTTGGGAAGGACTGAGGCATCATTGTCTTATCTACAATATTTCTTGTATCTTCTTCAATAAATGGCTCTTTTTCATGGTACGTGGCTGGATACTTTATGGACAGACTTTGTATATCTCCCTTTCATTCCTCCAGTTTCAGAGGATGAAATGTCTTTAGTCCTTTTTAGGCTTAGATCTCCAACTATGGTTTTAATCCCCCCTCTCCCACACACTGTAGGGTCTTAACTCACCAAATTTTCCTTCACTTTCTTGGATCTGCAAACCGTCCTTTCCCCTAGACCCTTTCTTAAAGGAAAGTAAAATTTCTGCTTTCCCTTTTCTAAGTAATCCCTCTAGCAGTCCTACATTTCCCTCCATGTAAGTTCCCATCTCTGTCCTGTTCACATTCATACTTAAAAATGACCGATTTCCCCATGATCAAGTATCACTTTGCCCAGAGTAATCTGTTTTTTATTCCACCCATTCAAATACTCTTTGGTTTATGGAGTACTGTATTCCCTATGTCTCAGATCCATTGGGCTTTCCCTAGTTCTTATCTGTCTGGACACTTCTAAAGTCTGCTCACGGGGCCACCATGACGTTCTTCACACTCTCTTCTTCTTTCTACATTGAACTCTTACTTCTCCTCCTACATGATTTCTCATAAGTTCACTCATCGAGCGAAGTGATTAATCCTTTTTACTGACCTGTTCCTTCGATGCCAGTGTGTTCCCCTTGCTTCAGCTCTTGCAGTTTACTTCTGCTATTTGACTTTCTTTCCTTAGGTAATTTCTTGTACTACTTTGGCTTAATTATAACTTCAATGATACATTTCACAAATAGATAGCTAATCTAATGTCTTCAGCTTTAGAAATGACAATGATGACGACAGCAACGGTGATGATGATGTTGCCTTTCTGATGCAGCTTGACAAGTACGCACACCTACAGTTGAATGAGTTGAATTTATTGCTCATTACAGTGAGGGAGAAAATATGGGTGGATCTGTGAGGCCCCTTCGTAATAGGATTTTAGAAAAGACTCAGAGGATTTGGGCTTGCATGTGATGTGTTTGATGGGAATGCAAGAAATGGTAGTGGACTCTGGATCGGAAGCTACTAGGTAGCAGGCATAAATATATGATTAAATATCTCTATACATATTGTCTAAATGAAAAAAAATTATAGTAGTTATATGTTAGTAAAAAACCGAGGCTAAAGCTCTAATTAGTAAAGAAGAGCAGCCCCTTTTGTCAACCCCAAGAGGGTTGCTTTTGGTATTTTGGGTTTGTATAATGATCTTGCTTTTGTCTGGGCTTAGACGTGATAATGAAGTGGTCTTGTTTTTTTTTTTTTTTGTTCGTTTTTTTCACATCATTGTGCTCACAAAGTGACCTTGTTGGATCCTGGCGTTTTCTATGAGATAATTTATTTTCAACAAGAGAGCATTATACCCTCAGTGGCGAGTGCCCAGGCAATCTCTTCCAGCACTAGGGCCTTGGTTAGTGCCAGCGGGTTCCTGGGTGTAGGCAGCTGATTTTTCTTTTTCTCAACAACCAGGATAGAAGTGATGCCAGTAACAAATAATGCATTCGGTGCTTATATTGGTATTATTTGAAGTGGTTGATGTATATTCAATCTTTTAATCCTCGAAACACTACGAGGTAGGAACTATAATTTCTTCACTTTACAGATGAGGGAATGAAGTCACAGCAAGGGAAAGAACCTCAAGAAAAGCGACAAAGCTGGGAATTTGTAGAGACCAGATACATCAGCTATTTCTTACTGGTCATTACATAGCTTCCAAATTGCCCTTATCTCAGGGACTTGACCGCTGTGTTGTGCTGTCTTCCTTGTGATTGATTGCTTGGGTCACAATGCCATAGTGCCTTGTTACCTGCCCATACTCTATCCCTCTTGCCTCTGCCCCAGGACAGGTCAGGGGCCACTAAGGCTTGTTGGTATCTCTATAGGAGCAATTTGAAAAGGCAGGAGACTTAAAGTTTGGGGAGCAAATATTCAATATTCTAACTAATGTTGTTGGTAGTTGGTGAATATTCTCCCTCTCTTCCTCCACATGCACCATCCTGGAATGCAGTCATTTCAATGGCCTCCTGGACACTTCATCAAACAATGAAGTGAGGTTGATTATGACACAATGCTGGCTCTCCCTATCTCCATGATTCACTTATTTCTCCTTGCTTCTGCTTCCCTGAAATTGCACTCCCTAACAAGCTAGTAGTGCAGAAGTTTTTACAGCAATTTATGCTTTTTGGAGAACCCAGGCAATATGGATGCAGAATGTGAAAACACCACCTCCGTGGTCCAGCCTCCTAAATCCAGCAGAGCAGGGAGGATGATAACTTAGCTTTAGAAGGTCAACCTCAGGTGGAGTCTACATATTGCCACTGATAAGCAAGGTGACCTTGGCAATTTATTTAATCTCTTACTCTGTCTTACAACAGGACTCACTTTCAAATAACACTACCTTCCTGTCAAGGGTTGTGAAAAATACAATGGCTGCTGTGACTAGCACACTGCCTGAGACAGAATAACATGGAAGTATTGTTTTTATCATCATTGCTAATTTTTAAAAAATACTCTGCTTCTCCTTTGTTTTGAGGTTTGTTAATACTGACTCCATCTAACTCACCACCCAAACTAAGCACATCTTAAGGAAACCATGGACTCTTCCTTCTGCTTCAGCTTTCTCCCCCACCCCAATTTTCACCACCTCATCGCTCAATCAATGAATGTTTCTTTCACCTGTCAAATTCCCTTTTACATCCATGTTTTATTAACCTGGCTATCTTCATTTTTGGTGCTCCTAGTCTGAACCTTGCCAACATCTCACTATAATTAGCAATAAGAGCGAACCAAGCCTAAGCATCTTTCTTGCATCCTCCCTTGAACATGTCACGACCTATTCTTTATTTTCCTGAGTCTTCTAAAATACATCCCCATTTCAACACTGATAATAGTGCACTGTAATTGGTCAACTATTTCTCTCTCTTTCCCAAAGGTTTATCAAATTTGGCACAATAGAGGTGTTGGATAATTATTTGTAGTGAGGGGCTTTCATTGGTGTAGTGGGATGTTTACCAGCCTCTCTGGCCTCTACCCAGTCACCAGCAATAGCACACTCTTCCCAGTTGTGACAGAGAAAAATGTCTCCAGACATTGCCATATTTCCCTTGAGGGAGAAATAACCCTGGCTGAGAGCACTGCTCTGGATAATTACTTCTTCACGGACAGGGGTTGTGTTTTATGGCTATAAATCCCTGACACTAAGGACCATGTTGGGACCATGATGAATGTTCAATAAATATTTTAATAAGTGAATGAATGAGTTTCCTCCTGAAGTCTTTTTTATTCTCAGGGGCCATCGTTTATCTGTGCTTCCACAGTTCTGAACTCTTTGCTGTATATATGCCTGCTTCTCCAATTGCGTTGTATCATTTCCTTGTATCTTCAGCAACTAAGGAATGAGTGGAATATAATAGGTTCTCAGTAAACACTTATTTCATTATATTTAACTGTGTATATTGATCTCCATAGATTATTCTACGAATATGTTCGGACCATGCATTTCTCATTTTCAAGGTATTATATAGTCACAATTGTACATTCTCACAAAGGGAAGAACTTTCCCTTTCTGGCACTTAGGCCAATAGTCATTGACAATGAATTGTGTACTTAATTGTTTAGTATCTGTCTCTCTACATTATCTGAGAGTGAAGACCATGGCTGCCTCTTTTGTTTTGCTGCCCAAGAGGCTAACAACACAGAACCTACTGCCAAGTACACATTCAGTACATTGTAAAACCCTTGTCGAATGAGTGAATGAATTAAACAAATTCATACTGATGTTAATGGAAACAGAATACATACGTACTAGGAGAATTTTGCTCAATATAGCTAGCATGATTCACTGATTTATATGATGCAGCAGCCTTTGAACCTTTATTATATTATGCAGTTTTAGAAAGTTTTATCTTTGTCAAATTAGTGGAAAAGTAATGTGCTCCTCTGAACCACTTCACAGAATTGAGAACTTGAGGCTGTCATTAGTCAATACAGATGTCTGATAACCCCAGATTTGCAATCTCCCGCAGCCCAACATGTTCATTTTTTTTTCAGTACCAATGAATTAGCCCGCAATCTTAATTGACATATTGACCTTGAAAACTCCAGAAAACGATCCCATCTGCCAGCTTCATTATCTATGGCTTTATTAGCCAAGGAAATTTGACAATAAAACATGAAACAATCATAATTAATCTACATACTAATGCTATCAATTATATCTCTATCAAATAAAAGCAACCAGTATAATCCCTAATGCTGGATCTCACAAAAACATTTGGGTTTCATATTTCAAATATAGAATAAATTGATTTGTTCTGATATTGTCTGAAATTACTCATTAGCCCTTCATTTTTTAGTCTCAAAAGTGAATGTTTTATTAGCATTTCAGAGAATAGAATATGTTTACAAGCCTACATTTAGTGTCTTTGAGGAATGTTCTTGCATCAGGGAAAATCAGCATGTTATCATAAAGAACAATAAAACTAAAATAAAAAATTCTCATGTACATTGCTGCATATTTTCTTCCCTTATCATGGGTTCCCGCTGTTCCCTACAGGGATCCCAATTTTAGAATATGCAGCAAACATCTGTACTATTGAAGCCAATGCTCAAAACTGTTTGGGAGGAGCTGAGATGTGGCCTTTCCTTTGATAAGAAATTGAAAGCAAAGAAATCATTGTATACAGTGTACGATAAATGACTTCTAATGGAAGCGTGCCATATGTCTTTATTAACTGACTTAGAATCTTCTGAAGGACAAAATATGCTGAAAGAAATTTGAATTTGATCCTAACCACAAGTAGTCATATTAGGCACCCGTTGACTCTCCGGTACCATGCATAACTTAACGTAAAGGACAATCGTTTCTCACAAAGATGAGACTATGCTCTCTTATAGGTAGTACAAATTACAAAAGTAACAAATTGTCATGTCAACTTAAAACCTACCAATATTTATGTGGACATTTTATTTTAGCTGAGAGAGTCTCTATTACACATGTTTCCACTCCTTGTAAGATTCTAGCAAATACACAGATTCTCTCCAGGACATAAAAATGAGTTATTATTTTGTTCATTGCCATTGCCAGGAGAGTCAAATCCAAATTCCCAAGATGCTGATGGTTGATATTCTGTCTTCCCTTATATCTTTCCTCCTATGTGTCCCTTTGTTCCCGTCCTGGCAACTTTATGCAGTGTGAGAGCGTCCGTAAGGCCTAAAATGTGCACTGCTGGCTGGACCGCTTTCTCCTTGGGGAATGGAGCCCTCGCTGTTTGTCCCCCTTCAGAACTCTCCCTTGCCTTTCAAATCTCAGCTCAAGCCATCACTGTCTCCTCTCTGGAACTGTCAATGACTCCTTTAGCGGGCTTAGCAACTCATTCCCCTCACGCAGCTAACTCCTGCTTTGGCCTTTTCTCCCTCTTCCTCCCCCTTAGCACAGACTGTGAGCAGTGTCAGTGTGAACCTCACTGGGCCTGGTAGCAGCACCTGCCTCCGCACTGATCAGACCACCTTTCAAAGGAGTTTTTCCTCTTCGCTGCGGTAGAGCAGCATTGGCAAATCAGATAATGTTCCGAGAAGAAAAGTCAGTATAGCATGAGCTTCCATTTCTGCAAGTATAAAATAGGCATAATATCAGGTACTGTTACAAAATTGAAATAAAATAACACATAAGAAGGCTTTGTTAACATGATAAATGAATTTTGAAAAAAGCCATCCATTTTGATCAACTTGACTCTCCTATTTACTGCCCATCAGTCTTGAAAAAGTAGACACCCCTGTGTGCGTTTATTTTCTCTGTTTATAAATAAACCGGTAATAAGATGACTATATTTTATCTTTGCTTTTTGTCTTTATTTTATCCCCTTGATTGAATATAAGATTTTTATTGGCAGAAATTTGTTAGATTATTTTTCTATCCTCGAATACCATCCCATTAATACCAAGTGCAAGGAAAAGTGTAGAGAGCAGATGACGCATTAGCGTAGGAAGACACTGAAAACTTCAAAAGAGGAACCTTGGGTTTTATTATCGCAGGACCCAAATAACCTCTGTTGGTTGAAATGCGTGAAAGTAGTTCCCGCGAATGATTAGAAAATAGAAATAATTAAAAGGTACAAACTAAAAATAAAACTCAAACCCTATCTTTCTAGAAAGCTATGCTGTTTATAGTATGCTTTAAAAAGGTATTATGCATATAAGTGTACATATGTGAACATAGGTACATCCTAAACATATTTTTCACTGATGCTATCCTCCCTATTCCCTATTTTAAAGCCATATATATATGTGTGTGTGTATGTGTGTATGTGTGTGTGTGCGTATGCCTCCCTGTTCCTCTCTCTCTTCCCTCTCTCTCTCTCTCTGATTTCAGTTCCTTATTGCTGCACATTAAAATCATTAAATTTATTTGTAAATATAAACAGTGTTATCATGAGCAGTATTGTACATATTTCTTTGAAGTATCTTGCGGACTTTTCTAATGTTTTGATGTTAAAAGGAAACCAAAGAAATAGACTTTCTTGTGAGGTAGCAATGTGTTATCAGGTAACTTTTCAGAGGCCTTTAAGGTATTTGTGCAGGTGCCCTGGCTGGTGTAGCTCAGTGGATTGAGCGCGGGCCTGTGAACCATACAATCGCGGTTCGATTCCCAGTCAGGGCACATGCCTGGGTTGCAGGCCAGTTCTTAGCAGGGGAACTCACAAGAGGCAACCATACATTGATATTTCTCTCCCTCTCTCCTTCCCTTCCCCTCTAAAGATAAATAAATAATAATTTAAAAAAAAGATATTTGTGCAGGAGACATGAAGCTTGACTAAAGGATACCTAAGACCTCTTCCTATTTCTAACATAATGATTAACAACTTTGTTGCTATTTATACGAAGTAACACTTCTTAACTCTGCTCCATATTAGGATTATCTGGAGAGCTTTTAAAAAATAATAAATTGCAGATTCCATCCCTAATGAATTAAATCAGAATCTCTAGGGATGGGACTAAGGCTTCTGTAAAAGCTCCTGAGTTATTCCCATTCACAGTCAGTGTTGAGAATTACTGACAAAGTTCAAGCCATTCATATCATTTATCAATATGTTGAAAAAAGAATGGCAGCAGCTAAGGCACAAGAGCATTTAGAGACTGATTTTCTTCTCTTTGAGCAAAATGTGGCCAGTATGGCGGTCATTTAAAGAGCAGAGAGGAACAGAGAAACCTTCGGCCATGGGAGTACAGAAGTTTGGCCATTTTCTCAGAGCAGCCACGGCTCTCTTCCCCTTTCCTCTCTGCTTGTGTCTTAGACAGAGGAGGAAAGGGCTCATATCTGCCCACACTCTTTCTCATTGTTATTCATTGGTCCCAGGAAGCTGAGATGGGCATCTCAGTTTATTTAATCAGTGGTTTTCTACAAGAAGGTTAGGAATCATCTCTGTGTATCAGAACTGATATGTAGCAACGTCCATCAGAAGAGATTAGTGGGCCGTTGTCGGGGTAGACGCTGCCGGCAGAATGAAACCTGGAGCTGGGTTAAGTAATTGGGTTCTTGTTCAATAAAAGTGCTTGTTTGTGCTGTGTAATGAAAGATCTTTGGTGCAATGGATGTCTGAATCCAAATACCCTTCGGATTTTCTGATGGATAAAGAGATAAGGGTGAAAGGGATTTAATTTAGAACTATTGAAAAACTTTAAAGAGATTAGAAAAATTGGGAAGCGGACTTTTAAAAAAAATCAAGATTCTTTGTTACTTCTCAGGACAAGTTCTTTTTTAAAAAAAAATTAACAAAACTTTTTTTGTTGGTGTTGTTTTGTTGTCTTTTATTTCCTGTTTGCTGTCATTAACTGACCTTTAAGACTCAGGTTACGAAGAAGATCACGGAGAAACTAATCTCCCAGCCATTGTGCCTGAACCTGAATTTAGGAAGTGATAACACTTTAGGGTCTCTCTGGAGTGTCAAAGCAAAGCCATTGTAAGCTGAGCACTGGTGAAAAAACCAAAAATGCATATCTTGCTTCAAGTGATCATTAAAAAAAAATTACTGAATTTCTTGGGGTGGCATTGGTTAATGAGATTATATAGGTTTCAGGTGTACAACCTTACAAGGTTGCGTGATCATATTTTTCATAACACCAATACTCACAAGTGCATCTAAGTGTCTGTTTAAAAAGGACATTTAAACCCATTTCTGAAAGAGTGCACTTTAATAACATATGTAACCAAATAATATAAATGAAATATCAAAGAGTGGTGTGCAAATGGACTAATGGGTGGAATTTGGTGAAATATATTAATTTCAATAATAAAATTTTATTCATTGACTTTTCCAAAGCATCATCCCAGCTAATTTTAACAAGTAATTATCTGAATCTCTTTACTTTCTTTGGTATAAAAAAATTATAGTAGATCAACGAGAAATAAGGCCCCTCTGTTTTCCATTCCACTAATTTAACACCTGATTCAATGAAAGGTTTTATTTGGAAAAATAAGAAAAGTCATGGATTCACAGCTCCAAGTGGCAGGGTCCATCACTCAAAGAGGAAGAAAATCCCTTGACTGAACAGACATATCTGTAAGTAAACTCCCTAGTACATTGGGAATGTTTGATCTCTGGTACAAATCACATACCTGTCGCCTTCTCAGCCTCTGTGCTTGCCGTCCACAGGTCACATCCCTAACCTCCCCTTCTCCAGGTGATCTGCTTATTCTGCTCATTTCCTTGTTCTTTCCCACTCTTCCCCTTTTGTTCCTCCTGCCTCTCCCACGCTGCCCCCACTCACCAATGTGTGTATGAGAGACCGAGCCCATTTTGTGAGTCAAGACTTCTAACAAATAGATGTTTGTTGGAATTAATTTTTCCTTGGAGCTGCTAGCAAGCCATGTGAAACGGAGGCACAGGGAAGTAAGAACACTGGATTGTAGAAAAAGTTTGGCTTAAAAATGTGTGCGTCTTTGGTGGCTCTTAAGCACATTAGAGGTGTATTTTCTTCCCACAGAGGGTTGGGCGCAGAACAGGTGATGCACAGCTCTGCAGATGCTGGGAGTGTCTACCGATGAGAAATGGGCTCTTAGCTTCTGGGAGCTGTGCGAGGGACTGAATTAGTAATACCTTTAAAAAGAGACAAGTGTCTCCGGGAGAGTAACGCCCCTTTAAAAAAGATCGGCAGTTGGACTTTCTATTTATCTTTAAATGAGGAAGGAGACCTTCTCCATTTTCTCGGACTAACTCTTGACTTCATTGCGAAACTGACAAGTTTAAACAAGATGAGAATCAGATGGCCTCTGCCTGTCTCAGTCTGTGGCTTTAGCCGACAACGTAATTAATGTTGCTGTTAGAGAAAGAAAAAGCGTTCTTGACAAGAACTTTTTTCTTCTTCCCCTCCCCCCTATTCAAGACTTCTTGAAAGGATAGGTAGTCTTTTTTGACATACCACCTAGGGGATGCGTCACACAGAGATACCCTTGATGATAATTGTGTGTGTGTGTGATTTTGTGCTTGAATCAAAACCACGTTTGTTTTTTAAAAATCTTTTTTTATGGTGCACAGAAGTTGATAATTACCAAAATGTAAAAAGGTAGCATTTAGATCAAAAGGGAAAAAAATGTACAAACATACACACACTCATGTACATAATTTCTTCAGCTGTTCTCCCCTATAATATATGACTTTCTTTAGCGTGTTTTTTTTCCCTGAATATGTTTCTCTGGGGAAATTAGTTACACTAAAGTACTCGAATTATACTAATAGCTATCTAGCCTTATAACCATTACCCTCAGTTCAGAGTTTTATTTCTTCTTCCATGTACCATCCAAATAGTCTTTCAACAACATTCCTACAAATTGTAGCAGACTTCCCATCTTCTTTTGCTAGTCTGGTTTCCTGCTCAGAATCCTTCCATTGCTCTTCCTTACTTGCCCAACCAACTATGAGTGCCAGATGCTGGCACTAAAGGTTGTCCGTAGCGAGCCCCAACATTTATGACTTCCCACCCTGACATTTCTGTGTTTCAGTCTTTGACCTCAGTAAATTATGCACATTAGAGTGTTCAGGCCTTGCCCATGCTAATCTGTCAAATGATTGCATTTGTGATCCACATAGATTTACTGTAATTCCACTCATGTATCAGGACCCAGTTTAAATGCCATTCTGTCCATTTTTCCCCCTCATTTATAAGGGGACCCATCACCTACTAATACCCTGAGGGTATCTTGATAATTCACTTCTGACTTGTTCCACATTTGTCCATCCCAAACACACAATGCTTCCTGGTGTGTTTATTTGCACACATACCTGTCTGCTTTACAAGTCCCGCACACTAGGCATAAGGCCTCTGTGCCTAATATACTCACTACTTAAATGACTCTTCACACATTTATGAAATGGTTTAAGTGCTTATTACAGAGAACACATCTAAAGCTTTTTTAATATTTATTTTTAATAGCCTGATTAGATTCCTACGAAAAACAATTTTCCCGAGAATACTTTTGATGCCTTCTATAGATGAACTTCTATTCTGTCAAGAAGACAAACCAACATCTATTTCAAAGGCAGAAAAAATGTTCTTCGTTTCTTGCTAGTAATAATGGGAAATAGTTTAACCTCCCATTTTTTAGTCAAAAGTGAACAGTGTTATTTGTCACCCATTGATTTGTTGTCTCTGGACTTACAAAGGTGGTTAGGCTACTTATAGTCAATGTAGGATGTTATGTAAGTTCAGGGTTGCAGATGAGGAGTGTTAGAATAAATCCTGTGGGCGCTGTTAGATAGGAGGAAAGGGAACATGTACAACTAATTATGGATGCAAAGGAAAGTAGAACATGAAAATGTATATAATGACTTCAGACATTAGCTGTTTTCTGGCATAGGTGATGTCAAACCACTCTTTATTGAAATTTATGTAGAATAGAATTCAAACATTCTTATTTTGTGATTACAATTATTTTGAAATGGTTTCTGCTTGTAATATAAAGCAACATTTGGATCTAGTGGATACTAAGTATGCTAGAAGAGGGTTCAGCATTTGTGGGTTGGAGAAAACAGAGAATATGACAGGCATGTAGTCACTTTTTTCTTCTTTTCTTTTTATAAAACATCTTTAATATTTATCATGAATTTCTTATAAATAATAATAAATTTTCTTCTGCTATTATAGTCATATACAATTTATTATTTAGAGTGTATAGTAAAAATTAACAAAGTTGTATTAGCACATATATTTTACATGCAATTCCAAACAACACAGAGTCAACTTGGTGTGGGTGAAGACATCCCATGACTGAGATCAAATTTGTGTCCAGTTGCTACAAAGTATCTATTTAGTGTTACCTAATCTTCAATGAAAAGCTAGTTAGTTTTTCTTTTTAGAAGTATCTTTATTTTAATAGATTTTATGTATTATAATTTCTTATGATTAATATTAATATTACTAATAAATTATTTATTGAGTTAATGCAGATAAAGCACTTAGCAAATTGTGTTCTGCAAGTAAACACTCAGTAAATTGTTTCTCATTGCTACTGACATTATTTATTTCAATGGCTGAGAAGTATAGCAAGTGATTTATTTAACAGATCTCTCTTAATCGACACTAGTCCTAAAATTCAAATTAAGTTTTGATTGAGCTTTCTGATTCAAGTTGTTTGGTGAAGAAATGTAATGTTCTAAATTTTTCATATGATTTATAACAAAACATGACCCACTACATATAAAAACTATACTAAAACAAAATTCATTTTTCTTTGATGATTCAGTAATGATTTCAGTGTCTCATGACTCTTGTTTCATTATTTTGACCCTTAGTTTCTATTCTCCCATTGGAATATGCAAATGTTAAGAATTATCTTTAATAAGAAATAATTTTATTAAATACTTTTAATTTTTATTTATGAAATACTTTTATTAAGAAATAAAGGAATTTCATAAAGAGACGTAACACAAATGAAACCTTTTTACTAGTCTTCTTTTTGTTCAAATGAACTTATGATCAAAAGCAAGAAATGCCTTAGTGTGAAGGTGCTAACACATTAAACTAATAACCACTAAAAATTCCTATTCTTATTATATCTCCCTTCACAATCAATTTACTGAAGAACTAGTTATAAAATGAAACTTTTAGAGATTCTCGTGCTGGTTTCCACAGGCCTGATTCCTTCTGGGGAAGTGATTAGAATTTAGTTTTTCGGCCTCAGCTTTGATGAATCCACCATATCAAACCACGTCCTCCTGGAAATGCAGGCTTTAAGGGTCAGCTAACTCTTACTGCTTCATCGGAGTTCTTCTTGGCATTCAGTCCCATTCCAGCCCCCTCTATGAGATAGTCACATGGGTGAAAGCTCAAGAAGTACATTTTCCCAATTCCTTGTTGACATCCACTCCTCCAATGAGATTTACTTACAGAAGGCTGGTCTGACAGAGGCAAATAGGTGGGTTCCAGCAGATATAAATTTTGTATCAGCCCATGGCTTTCCGCAGTGAACCGCCTGCCTTTCTCATTATTACAAAGAGCTCAGATCATTCGGGGCTGATTCCTGCCCGATCTTCACTCTTACAATGTGTTCAGTGGTCTTATAAACACTTTATACCCTATGTTAAATCATTTTCTTCTTGCAATACCTAGAATAGCTCTGCTTTCTTCATTGTCCATGGACTAATATATTTTATTTATTGTTAAATGTTTGACAATAACAGGGTTAAATTTTGCCGGATGCATGATCTGGTACTTACATGTGGAATAGCAACCTCTATTTCACTTACGTGATATAGAGTTTTCTTAACGTAATTTCAATTTGTGCAATATAGTTGCTAAAAGTAAACAGAAAAGCTTTGGGTGATGAAGAACTGCATTTTTTAAAGAATATAAATTATATATGAGAAGCATTATAGCATTTGGAAAATGAGAGGTGAGTTATTGGATAAACCGAGAAAAGTTCAATTTCTTTTTAATACCGTAGTGAGTTGTTTGGGACTCTGCGCCCAGGAACTTTAGTATCACAGGAGGCAATGTTACAGAAAACTATCAGTAGCTGTCCCTGTATCACTATCTTCCTAACTTATCTTTTCTCCATCAATGTCACCGTGACCCTACTTCTAAAGAATTAATATACTTTAGGCCAGTATTCTACAATAAGTCACCCTTCGCTGTGTTCTGGAAAACTGACTTGCCGTGACTGAATCATGTAGCAGTGGTAACTAGATGCTAATTTTAAGCCACTTTTCAGCTGGATCTCACATTTCTCTAGTCCTCAGTGAAAGACTATTACCTGAGTACAGACTTTCCTGGTGCTAATTGTTTTCCTATCAGCTAGCTTCTCTAAATGCTGCTTCCTTTACTTCAGTTTTTCCCCTACTCTCTGTGTGTGCCTAGTCGGTTACCATTCCCCTCTGTGTTAGACTTCCTTTGCGGATTTTATGCTGCTGCTTCCCTAGGTGTCCAGATCTTTTACTCTGCCCTCTCATTCAGACATGCACAGGATGTCTGAGTAAAATAAAAGCCTAATATCATCCTACAAAATCCTGACTAAAACAGTTACAGAAATATAAGGAAGAAAATCCGTGTTACCTGTGGAATTCTGCGAAGGAGGCAAGCCGTGCACTAAATACAAATGTTTGTCATGCATAAAGAACTGGGGACAGACTGATGCAAAATAGTGGCATAAAGGATTGTGGTGAATGGCTTTCATTAGAGGTTTGGCAGAACACTATAAATATTCACTAACTTGGTGCCGTAAAATCTAGAGGCCAGAAAATAGCTGGAAGAGATGCAAATCCTCCCCTTAGAAGTCCTTTACACAACATAGATCAGTGCTCTGGGTAGGTCTCTTAGAGTACATGTGGCCCCTGGAGACAGACAACCCAGTGAAAATGTGTCCTTGGTGCAGGCACTGTCATCTGTGATCCTCAGAGCAGTGTCACTGGTAGGAGGGTCCGACAGGCAGGTTAAACAGGAAACTAGAATGAATAGTCCAGCAGTTTTGTTAAATCGAGAGATAACCCTTTGTGCTGTAGGTTAGGAAGACCCTACTACAGCCTCCAGGGGCTCTCAGGACCTCAGGTTGGTCACGTGGATGACCCAGCAGCTCTGTCTGCACTGATAGGCTGTGGGAGGCGGCCCCAGCACGGGGAGGCGCTGCTTCTCATTCAGCAGAAGAACTAGGGCTCTTTTTCATGATTAATAAACCTATGTAAAAAGGACAATAATGACAACAATATTAAGCCTATGAATTGTTTTCAGCAAAAAATGAAAAAAATAGCATTCAACAGGCAGAAATATATTTAAAACAATAAATGTTAGCTATAATAGTCAAAAGAGAGCAGAAAATGGACAAATGATTTAGGAATTGACTGTTTTAAACATAAATATTAGGAAATTTATACCTAATATAAAATTGGGGGTGGGGGAAGGGACAGACTATACTACAGAAAGTTTGATCAGACAGTCAGTGGGGGATGAACTTGACAACCTCTTAAGTTGCAAAGAGAAAAATAAATAGTGAGGAAGAGGTCACTACATTAAAAGAGTAAAATTCCAACTTATAAATAATTGCTACTTCCAGAGAAAAGACTGCAGTAAAAGAAAGAAAGGTAATCTATAATGAAAGAAATAATTTTCAGCAGATTGACATTTGAATTTAGGCCATCATCTAGGGAACCATAGTGCATAAAATTAAAAACTCCCCAATAGGAAGCTTGTTGTACAGAAATCCTGCTACAATTCAAGCAATTTAATCATTGAATTAAATACCAATAATGATTGAGCTATGATTATCATACAAATCATAGAAATAAATACAAATTCTTACAAGTATGATTAACACACTAAAGTAAAAAGCTAGGAATTATTCCTTATGGAGAGAGTAGGTGATCTTTTGAAATCACTGGTAAGTTTGCACATCACTGTTTCTACATAGCCACTGTAGCAGAATTGTAAAGCTCTGTGTTGAAAAAGGTAAAGGCAGGTGTGAGAGAGGTTAGAATTCAGATGGGGATTGAGTGATAGAGACAGGAATTCAGAGAAGGTGTACAATTCAGTGTGGGCAGAGAAATCATCAGGGTGGAGGTCGGACTTCTGCTTCTGAGTAACTTGGAGCCCAAGACCTTTAGCTTTAAATTCTGCTTCTGTCATATAGTCACTTGAGACCAGAGACTAGATATGTAGTTTTCATGGGCCTCATTTTCTTGTTGATAAAAAGAGGGAACAATGAATGGGTGTTATGTTACACACTGCTTGGGAGAACTAAGTGAGATATTCTGTGAAAAGCCTTTGACAGAGGTTCTGGTATATATATATTTTTTCAATCCTTTCCTAAGGACATGCTTATTGATTTTAGAGAGGAGGGGAAGGAGAGAGGAGAGAAACATCAATGTGAGACAGAAACATCAATTGGTTGGCTCTTGAACCTGTACCCACCGAGGACTGAAACCACAATCTGGGCCTTTGCCCTGACTAGGAATTGAACGCATGACCTTTTGGTTTATGGGACAGTGCTCCAACCAACTGAGCCACGTTGGCTAAACTCTTAATAAAATCCTCCTCGATATGTATTGTTGCTGTTGTTGTTAGTATTATTCTTATTATCTCGTTGGGCTCTATCAAGGAACATCCTGACAGGGTTTGCAGTATAAGCTAAGTGTTTTCCATGGATGAAGCATGATATTTGGGGGACCAGAGAGAAGCATTTAGTGCTGACAGGATATACCCATGCTCTGTATTTGACCTTCACATGTGATTTGTTTCTGTTGAAGTCTTAAAAATGGAACTGACTTTTTGTTTTCCACACTCCTCATCATTCTGTATAGTTTTATGCCCAACTTTAGAGAAGCATTCGAATCACCTCACTTAACTTTAAAAAGCCCAGGACCTTTATATTTCTGACAAAAACTGTCATTGTTTTTTACACAATGCCGATATCACTGGTAAGTAAAGCACCCACCATATCCCTGGTCATTTTATAAAGATTTAATGTAGATTTTGATTTAAGTACGTGATTGAATTCTGGTTTTATGGTCAGGCATGGAGGTGGCAGGTGTGAAGGAAAAGGACCATGAGGACATTAAGATTCACCAAAACAGCCATCAGAGAAAGGGACAACTGTGTAGAAGCAAAGGCTTGGAGCGCTGAAGACAAGCTTTGCTTGATGTTGGAGTGCTCTTTATTAAGGGTGCCTCTGTGTCAGACTTAGCATATGTCATGCACTTGGCTTTATCATGAAATAAACAGGAGAATCTTTGTGAGGGAATTCTTGTCTTACCAAGAGGTCATTTCATACCCTTTAAATAAGGTCATTTACCGCCATTCGCTAATTCTTGATATAGAGATCAGAACTAAGCACCCGTCAGGAATTTTGTGGCAAAAATGAAGTGCTTTGCTCAAATACCTTCTGACATTTCATTACATTTTTAAAAATTTATAGCTAAATTTATTGGAGTTATGAGAATGCAGCAACATAAATCCCGGGGAGCTGGAATTCATACTAAACCTTAGAAACTTCTCGTCCAATTTTGAGCGTTACTTAGAACCAGGTTTTACAAGTTCCTTGCCATGGAAACCATTGATTATCAATCTTCTCTTTTTAATGAAATGGGATTTATTTTCTTCCCATGAAATTTTTACGCGGAATGCAACATGCAGGACAATAAAAATTATGGCAATTGCGAAAGTAGGGTGAGAGCCTCCATTTCTTCTCACTCTTTCCCCTCTGGCCTCAGACCTCACCTGACTTGGCAGTTCTGGAAGGCTCCTTGGAACAGTTTGTTATTTGTCAGTATAAATTCATCTTAACATTTTGTGGAGTTAGGAATTCTGAACCTCCTGAGAGAGACTGTTTTAATATTGGGCGATCCAATTTTTTTAAAAAAATGCATTGCCACACACTTCCTATTATTTCCTGGTGACTTACAGTTTTATTTGTACTCTGCAAGTGACCTACTTTGAGATATTTAATAAATAATTTCACCTCTCTTTGGCTTTATGCCTCCGTTTCCAAGTCACTTCTCAAAACACTATTAATCATAAACTATTGTGAATGGAAAAAGCAGTTTAGTCCCTTTTCCTAAACTGAATATATGTACATAACAAAGACATAAATGGAAGCTATCTTTTCAAAGATTCAACTGTATCAGAGTAGGGGAAGGTTTACAGAGAAAAATTGTATGCACATATACCCAGGCATGTGAGATGAAGAAAGCAGTGAAATAGATATATTACTGCCCCTAAAATTACCCATTTGTCTTTCCTATGCCCTATAACACTCTTGGATATTTGAATACCAGATTAACTCACATATTTGAATATTGCTGCAATTGTGAGTTTGAGGTTAACATAGTGACCTCAGACTCATGATAGCTATTTACTGAGCTCCTGATCCTCAATCCTAATGCCTACAGTAGGTTCTGACCCTCATGTTCGTGTGACCTGGCACTGGGGAATGCTTAGAAACACTGTTGGGTTATGATAACAGAAGAATATACATTTACAGGAAGTTAGCAATTGGTAAATATGAAGAGAGAGGACACAGTGAGTTGGAAAATCTTCTTGGGAGGCCACCATAATAATCTGGCCTGAGATGATAAATGCCTGAAATAAGATGATATTAGAACTGAAAACCCTAGGTGACATATTTAAGTAAATTTAATAGACGTGAAATACTAATTGGATGAGAGAAGGGGTAAGAAATGCTGGCCGAATCTTGAGCTTGGGAGGTTAAGAAAATGTTTGTAGAGAGGAAGTTGGCAATAAGTACCAGTGTGAGTGAGTTAAACTTGACATGGATTATGAATTGTGAATAAGTGAATTGAGGAAGACGTGACCCGTGGTTATTGTAGATGGCAGGATATTTCTACATTGAATCTTAAGGGTGAAAGTTGAAGACTCTGATTCTGTCCAATTTCTGGGGAAAAGATTTGATGTAAAAAGGGAAGATGACCAAGAATGATTGTTGAAGACTGCTGGAATTGAGTAGATTAAAGAAAAGTGTGTTTTGGGGGGGGTGAGAGAGAAAGAGAGAGAGGGGAAGGTGGATGTGTGGGAGGAGGGGCAGTCAGGGAGCATGGGACAAGGTCTGTACTTAGAAAAGAACAAGGTGGCCTGGGAAGGGCACAGCACCTGATGCAAAGGAAGGAGAGCTTCAAGCTTCCTGAACACTTGTTCAAAAGAAGGCAAACTGAGGGAAAAATGGCCTTAGATCTAGAAAGAGTAATTGCCCTCAGTTAGGTTAAAGCTGCTGCTTCAGTCAAATTGTTTGTCTTCCGTCAAAAATTATTTAATTTCTCATCTCCATATTCTCATTTTCTTCATCTGAGATTCCCTTCTAGTTTTACCAAAAAAGTTTTCACAAAATGTGTACAAGAAATTTTCCTGAGATTATTCACTAGATAGTCCTGTGATAGCCATCATCTCTCATCTGAGAACTGACTCGGGGAATCAGTGAGATAAACAGTTTCAAACTATTGTACAAACAAGGGTTGAGACATGTTGCACCCCTACCATCTCACCTCTTCCCACTCTTCCCCTCTCTCACTGTTCAATGAACGCTGTCTTTTTTCTCCTTTGGTTATGCCAAACTCATTCAATCTCAATGCATTACACATGCCGTTCCCTTCATGGGCTGCCCCACCCCACCTTTGCATGGCTGCCTCCTCCTCATCATCAGACGAAAGCTTCAATCTCTCCCTCTGGCCCACACGCTGCATGTGCACCCACACACACAACGTGAAGGCATTTACACATGTTAACCCTTCCGCGGGCATTGCTCCCCTCACCCCTTCTCCTCATTACATGAAAGTGCAAATTGTCCCCTCGGTCACATATACTGTCCCATACACACAAACACAGGGACACACTTTTTTTTATAGTGCCTGTGCTTAGATGAAAGTATCCTGTGTGTTCCGTGTATTTAATATATGTCTCCTACTAGAACAAAGTGTGCACACAGCAGTGATCTTTCCTGTCCTCTCTCTTACTTTGATGTATATAGATCAGTATCTACTTAAAGTTAGAACTCAATAAGCATTTGTTGAATGAATGTAGTCTTTTAGTGAGGCAAAGAAAAGTACGGTGTGCCAGATCCTGTATGTAATGTATTACTGATTACTACCATACTTAATGTTTTACTAATATTTTGTTCACTTTGTCTGGCAGATATGGGCCATTTTTTTCATTAGCTAGTATTAGGATGAGTGGGACTTATACAGGTAGATCTCACTACTGTGGAGAGCAGGAAGGGACTGATGATTATTGTAGATAGACTGCTAAAAAGGTGGTTTGTGTTAAAATTATATATATATATATATATATATATATATATACACACATACATACATACATATACACACACACACTCACACACACACGGGGTATTGTGTGATCTGCATGTACATGATTAAGCATAGCTTAATACATTGTTGACATTTGCTAAATATCTTTAGATCAATTTCTATATTTCTACAACTGAAGTTAGATGTCGATACATACATGCATAGCACAGTTTGGGAGGCCAGAATACTTATTTGTGTGTCATTGCAAATTTAACTGTGAATGATTTATATTTAGAAAGCATTTATGTTTAAATATGTTCTATATTAGAAAACTACCAAATGCCTAAGCCCAACTGCATATTTTAAATTTTCCAAGGATGGTTGAAAGTGTAAGATGGTAATTATCCTTTTCTGATGTGTTGGTGCTATTAAAATCATATCATGATAACTTATCATTTACATATAAATCTTGTTACAATTTCAAAGCCCTGTGCTGAAAATACAGAAATAAGTACATTTAATGTAATTGACATAAGATTGCTATTTTCCGCAATTTTTCTGAAGGTAATAAGAGAGATCCACTTTTGCATGCCTCTTCAAACAGCATTTGAATTCTATCAACATCACACTCCTTTTATCCCCAGTAGTTGAAGCCCCAGAAGACTATATCACCACAAAAATAACATCTGAAGTATCAACTCTATGCATATAAATTCAGTTGGAAGAGGAAAACTCTCCATGACTTTAGAGATGTTGATTTTATTACAAACGGCTATGAGGGCATGTGAGAATTTGTGTGTAAATTAGTGTGCATTGCTTTCATTTGCCATTATAACTCAGTGTGTAAAAGAAACATATAAATGCAAGTTTACTGTGAAATCAAGAGTTGTTATAGACTATATACCTGTTTATATGTGAATTTCTTATGCCTTATAACTTATAAATTTATACCAGATGTCAGGTTAGCGAATGATATACAGGCAGGCTCTCATTGTCCCGAAGCTCAAGCCTCTGTTTTCTTTTCAATTTCTTTTTTCTCTTGAAATATTACAAGTCACAATGTTGGGCGTTATTTCATGTACTTTTGGCTATTTGTACATCTTTTTTAGAGACATATCTATTCAAATTATCTAGTCATTTATAATAGAGTTACTTGTCTTTTTATTGCTGATGTGTAAGAATTATATATTCTAGATACAAGTTCTTCAACAAATATGTGATTTGCACGGGGCTTTCTCCTACCCTGGGAGTTGTTCTTTTGAATAGAAATTTAATAGTTTTAAATACTTATATATTTGATTCGTTTGGTGTCATTTGTTGTATAGTGTGGTGAGAAAAGGTCCAACTACACTATTTTGTATTTGGATGTTGAGTTAGCCCAACACCACTTGTTGAAAACTGTACTTCCCACATTGAACTGTCCTGGCACCCTTGTTGAAATGAATTGCCCATACATTGATGATAAAGGCTTAGTTCTGGACTCTCAGTTGTATTCTGTTGTTATGCTAGTACCATACAGTCTTGATTTTGCTATAGCTAGATAGCAAGTTTTGAAGTGGGGAATTCTAAGTCTTCCCATTTTCTTCTTTTCAAGTTTATTTTGACTCTTCAGGTTCATTTCCATTTCCATATGCATTCTGTGGTCATCTTACCAATTTCTGAAAAAAAAAAAAGGCAGTTGGAATCTTTATAGAGATTGCATTGAATGTATAGGTCAATTTGGGGATTACCGTCATCTTAAAAATATGACTGTGGTACATTTGTAAAACTACACAATGGAATACTATGCAGCAAAAAGAAAGAAGGCATTTCTACCCTTCATGACAGCATGGATGGTACTGAAGAGTATTATACTCAATGAAATAAACCAGGTGGTAAAAAAAACAATACCATACAATCTCACCTATTAGTGGAACCTAATCAACAAAACAAAAAAGAGAGCAAAATAGAACCAAAGACATGGAAATAAAGAACAAACTGACAGTAACCAGAGGGGGGGGCGGGGCATAACAGGGGAATGAAGGGGGAGGGTAAAGTCAAGGAACATGTATGAAAGACCCATGGACAAAGACAATAGGGGTGGGGGATTGAATGTGGAAGGTGGGGGTAGTAGAGCAGAGGAGAGTAATGGGGGGAAATGGGGACAACTGTAATTGAAGAACAACAAAAAGGGGAAAATACTGAATCTTATAATTTATGATTGTAGGGTCTTTCCACATGAAGTATTTATATATTTTAATATTTTTAAGTTAGAGTCTTGCATTCCATTTATTTCCATCTACCTTATTTTGTTTGGTGCTACTGTAAATGGAATTGTTAATTTAATTGGTTTTTCTAGATTGGTCATTACTGGTGTTTAGAATTATTAGAACTATTATTAGCCCTAATAGTTTTTTTTATAATTGTTAAAAATTTCTATTATAAGATTCTGTCTTCAGCAAATAGAGATAGCTTCATTTCTTCCTCTATAATTTGGATGAGTTTTATTTTTATTATCTTGACTATTTGTCCTGGCTAGAACCTCTGGTACAATGTTGAATAATGCTAATTTTAAAGGGAAAGTATTAGTCAGTTACCTTTAAGTATGATGTTATCTGTGTATTATTGCAGTTGCTCTTTATCAGGCTGAGAATTTTCCATTTTGGTTCAATATTTTTGAGTGTTTTTAACATGGAAGGGTGTTGGGGTTTGTTAAATAATCTTCTGCATTTATTGAGATTATCATGTAGTTTTGTTTTTACTCTATTAATACTGTGTATTACATTAATTGTTTTTCATATGCAGAGCTAATCTTGCATTCCTGGATAAGTCTCACTTAGCCACAACATAAAATCCTCTTATAGGCTCTTGGATTTGACCTTTAAATATACAGATGATTCCTCAAATATAATATCCAACATACCATTTTAGATAATGAAGAACAGAAAAATACAAGAAATCATGGAGAGAACAAAGCCATTGTTATTCTTTCAATTACCACCAAAAGAAAAGGAGTATGTACCTTTCCAACTGTAAGAGGAAAATATTAATCACCACATTTTCCTCTTTTTCTTTATCAATGCAAATAGGCACAAAAGGGGAAAGGGTACTATATAAAAATAAGTCAGACAGCCCTGGCTGGTATGGCTCACTGGGTTGAGCACTGGCCTGAGAACCAAAATGTTGCCAATTCGTTTCCCAGGCAGGGCACCTGCCTGGGGTATGGGCCAGGTCCCCAGTTAGCAGCAAGTGAGAGACAATCAATCTATCAATGTTTCTCTCCCTCTCTTTCTCCCTCCTTTCCCCTTTCTCCAATAAATGAATGAATGAATGAATGAATGAATAAATAAAATCTTTAAAATACAGAAAAAGAAACACTCTATGATATCACTTATATGTGGAATCTAAAGGAGCCAAACTTCTAGAGACAGAGACTGGAATGGTGGTTACCAGGGGGAAGGGGTAACCACCAGGGGGAAGGAGTACTGGGGAGAATGGGGTGAAATTGGTCAAAGTGTGCAAGCTTCCAGTTATAGGAGAGTAAGGTCTGGGGCCTGGTGATTATAGTTAATAATACTGTATGATACACTTGAAAACTGCTGAGAGTAGATCTTAAGTGTTCTTAGCACAAAAAGAAATGATAACTATGTGATGTGATAATCATTTTGCAGTACAGAAATGTAACCAGTCATCGCATTTTATACCTTAAATTTATGCAATGTCACATCTCAATGTTTATGTTTTGATATGTTTATGTTGTGAAAACACACAAAATCTTTAAGCGTAAAATAATGGGGTGAAAGTAGGGGAAGGGTCATCAAGGAACATGTATGAAGGACCCATGGACAAAGCCAAAGCAGGGAAGACCTGAGGGTAGGAGGTGCAGGTGGGTAGGGCAGGGGAAAGTGTTGGTGGGGAAATGGAGACAGTTGTATTTTGAACAACAATTAAAAAAAAGATTTTACAATAAAAAATGCTTGATAAATTAGCTGTGTGAAAGGTGTTTTACCAAAAGTTACCTTCTCTTATTTTTTTAAAATAACATACTCTTTTGCTATGAGCACCCAATACAAAAGGAGTAAGGAATGTTCAAAGCATGTTACTTCGTTTTTGAGATTTTATGACTCAGAGTTGAAAGAGCTTCTGGACACTTTTTCACCTTTTGGAAACAAAGCTTAGGTCAATTTCATATCATCTGCAGAAAACAGAAACTCAAGCAAAATTTAGGCTAGATTAATATTACATATGTGCATATTTATAATTTGTGATCCCTGTAATTAGTATTAAGAATCTGTATTGTCTTTCATAGAGAGCGTTTAAAAAATAAGTTCTGCTTTGGTTTTTAGAATGGACAAGTTTAAAATAGGTCATTGTACCTAATCATATAAAAGAGTATTTCTATTAAAATTTTAATACATGAAAAAAACAATAGCAACAGAGACACATAATGATGTTGTGCTCTTTACAGTATGTTTTCATCTTCCAAACTATCATAAAAATAAATTAGCGGAACATTAATAAAATTACACTTCTGCTGGAAAGTGGTACATGCAGTTTTACTTTTGCCTGAATTTGAGAGATGTATAAACTATGACAACACCATAGCTACACATGAGTCATTTATATTTAAAGAAGGATCAATATCCAATTCTTAGATGAAAGCATCTTTTTTTGAAGATGTGGTAGAGGATGTCAAACCTAGTTAACTTGATCTATGATAAGCTTATCAAAAATATAATGGGTGACAGCATCCAATTATTTTATGATTACCATTTACAGGTGGCTGAAGTCCCATGAAAGGGGCATTTGTGATACAGCCCAGCCCTGAGTTATTCGAGGAGCACTGAATGAATTCAGGGAAATTCATGATATCGCAGTTACCCAGAGAGAATAATATGGGATGTTTTCTAACATGTAAGGAGCTGCACAAAATATTATTTCTTCCCTTTAGAAATGATTTGGTAATAATTATTTTGAATCATATATATTAGCTATAGGGAAAGCATTAAGAAAAGAGATTTTTATAGTAATTAGCTTATAATATTCTGAAAATTAGAATAAAAATTTTATTAATGATACCTAACATTTTAACATATTTAAAAATCATGTTAATGGCTTTTTTGTTCATTCCTATCACTTGCACAAGTACCTTGTTTTGATATTATGCTCTCAAACCACCCAGAATGTTCCACTGGCTGCAGAACTTGTATAAAATTTCTACACTCCACATGAGAGAGGACTATCACATGGATGGGTGAAAAGGGAAAGGAGAATATAGTTAATAACATTGTGATACATTTCCATGGTGACAGATGACTACCAGAAGTAGTAGGGTGATCACACTGTAAGTTATAAAAATGTCGAATTACTACTATATGTACAACTGAAACCAACATAACCAATAGAAGATTGCATATTAACTGTACTTAAACAAAAATAAATTTTAAAAGTAAGCAAAATAAGCAATATCTGAAAAGTAGACAGGACTAGCATATAATTACAATTTTATATGCAGAGTCATTTTGGAATTCTAAATTAGAAGCATAATATATTATATATTTAATATAAAATATATCCTTGGCAATGTCATGCAAAGAGGGTTTGCCAAACTTCCAGGCACACAACTTAATTTTCTCCTAAGAATCAAGAAAAGTCTACTGTTCTATTAATATATAATTAACATATGTCTCCTAGGTCTGTTCTAATACATTTCTAGAGCACAGATTTTGATTTCTAATTATAGATCTTAGGAGTTACGTGCTTCATTAATTATATTTCTCTAATAAAAACAATTGCAAATAAAACTAATAAAAATAATTGAGTATTTAGTATGGCCATCCAATGATTTTAATGTCTATGTGGAAGAAGCTTATCAAATTTAAATAAAGAATAAAGTTACCTTTTTTGAGTTAACTATTTTAAGGATACTCTATCAATATCAATAAAAGTACATAACCTCTAGATTGCTGTGTCATTAATTACATGCATTCTGGGAATTTTTAAATCAGTCTGCATTTATGTTTTTATGATATATATTTATCCAGGTAATTTTTATTCATTCCCCAAATATTTATTGAGTATATTTTTTGGAGGTTCGTTGCTTTACTCAGCATTGAACATAAAGTTGTGAATTGGAACTAAAGTAGTCAGACAAGTTGCTTCTTCTCAAAGTTCCCATTCTGATGGAGAGAGAATGAAATAAGACCATTAGGTTAGTGAGAATCTAAATGACGAAACAAAGGTATATGAGTAATGGCAATGCCAGTAGGTGTACTTATTTATATATTCTGGTCAAAAAGACCCATCTGAGATGTGACAACTGTGTCAGCTGAATCCTGGACTAGAAGAGGTTGGCTATATCTTGGTCTAGAAAAAGAGCTTTTCAGGCTGAAGGAATGCCGAGGTCACAAGCGTGGCCACCTGAGGACAAATGGTAAAGCCAGTGTTTTTGAATCCTCAAGAGCAAGAGGCAGAATGATAGGATTCAAGATCAATGAGTAGGCAAAGACTAGTTTGCCAAGGGCCCTTTCATGACCTGGCGACGAGTTTGAATTGTCGTCTCCATATCATGGGAAGCTAATAGTATGATCTAAGTGGTGTTTTAAATACATTTTGGTTTTATATGGACAATGAGTCACCAGTGATGGGCTTTTCCTCCGGTGGTTTAGGTGAGACAGGTTGGCGATGGCTACAAGCCCAGTGATTATTTAAAACCATCTCTGCCACGGGCTGTTTATCTGGGGGAAAACCTCATGAGAGAAACTGACTTCAATCTTTTTAAAAAATGGTTTGAATGATACATTTAATCTATGTACTATACAATCTTTGACCATGGTTTTCAGCTTGATATAATGAAGCGAAAAGTAAAGCAATGGCATCCATATACATTTTGCCCCCATGTTTGTGAGAAATAGTTTATAAAGAGAACTATAGCATAAGCTAAAGGGTTTTATATTTGATTTCTTTAGGAAAAAAAACAGGCACCTTATTGGAAAACAAAAAGAAAAAAATATGTTCCAAACACATTTGTTTTATTCAAATTATGAGCTATGGCTCCTTTTCTTAGTCATGGCCAATTACTGATTTTTTCTAACCTTTAGCAGATGCATGTTCAACTCTGAATGATTAGGTAGAGCTCCTCAGACTTACTGAAAAAATTAGAACTTATTTGTTGCAGAGTATTCATTGGCATTCTAGAAGAGGGTCCCATGCCCATTTATATGAAATCAGTTAAGCCTTTAATGTGGTAACCTACATCAGTGTATATTTTTTAAAAATAAAGAGTGCAAGCAGAATTTCTCTTACACATTTTCAGATGGGGCAGTTTTTACTTTCCAGTGGTTTGCTCCTGAACTTCATCCAGCAGAACACCATTTGAGAAGGCAGAGAAGTCAAATAATTAGTTTGGCTACATGCCTTTTTATGAACAGCAAGCTTTTGTTATCTTTATTTTTACAGAGGTATCATACAGCCCTTGTAAACCTGACTGAGATAAATACATCATGTATCCATGTATCTGTTTATCCATCTGTTTTCACATTTGGCTTTATATAAGCTATTTATAGTTGTTTAAAGAGCACACTCTCTGTTTTTGCTCAGCAGGAAACACAAACTACAAATTTTCACTATTCTCCTGCAGGCGTGCTAGCAGTCTGCTTCCGTCAGTTCTTCTACAATATACCTAGGTTGGGAAAACTGGTGTGCTAAATAAATAATTAAAATGCTGCCGTATGGACATGCCCTACATGTGGTTAGTATAATGGCTATTATGCAATTTCCTTGATTATCTAGTTATGGCTTAATAGTGAGCTTTCCTATGGGCCGTTGCAGTCAGCTAATATTGGTTCTGAAACTAGGTTCCATCTTGCTTCACCAGAGGAGGTTGGTTCAAGGCACCTTTCTGCTGTAGGGAAATCACGATTGCTGTTATAATATATATTTTAAAACTTTTAGTTGGCCTTATTATGTGATTTTACTTACACCATGATTATATACAACCTTCATACTATTTTGGAAGGTATGTTAAAGATATTAGCTAGAATGCATAGCTAGTGTTTATTTATTATGACATGCACTTTTTATGCTAATTAATTAGAAATAAATAATAGCCCAAATGAATAACCAAAGGGTCATAAACCAATAGATGAGTAATTTTTAATTGAGGACTCTTTGGGATCGATATTATTCTTGGGGTTGGTTCATTGAAGGAAACATATGGGACACAGTAATCAGGTTGGGAGATTTTGAGAGGTGCAGATGTTAGACAAAATGCTGGACATGGGCGTGATTTCTAAACTGGGATTGTGTAGTCATTCAAGGCAGGAGAGCAGATAAACAAAAAGAAACACTTGTTCTGGACATTAGTCTAGACCTTTCCCATCCATGCATTTTTCATGAAGGTTTCTTTTCGACTTTCCAACAAGAAAAGAGCTTAATGGAAATATTGTTTTACTTTTATTTTGGCTTTGGCTGTAATTTGGGCTTTAATATTCTTGCAAAACATTGTCGGTGAAGCACAGCATGCTCTGTGTGGTCTGCTTGATTTTGTCATATTCAGATTTTCAGCTTTAGTGCTAAAACATTTTTAAAGTTATTAAAGGGAGGAAACCGGCTATACGGAGATAGTAAAACAATCAAGGAAGTAAAAACGTCATTTAACCAACCTCTTGTTAGGATGAGGTCTCTGCATACGCTGGGCCTCTCTCAATCCCTGGTACCAGAGGCCCCTCCTTTGTGCAAAGGTTTGTCTTCCTTGTATTAGTATTCAGTGTCTCTCTTCTTCTTGAGTGTACCATTCAAAATTATGACATTTTAATCACAGGCATTAGGAATGGAAATGATCTATTACTATAGGTCATTTAATACCCTCCAGAGGTCAATCGGTTCTGCTCTATTATTCACTGCTTTTCATGGGTTATTTTAAATGACTCAAGAAATGGATATTTTTTTCCCTTTTGCTTATGACACAACTCTTTTCCCCATGGAATTCACTCTGCTTTGATACTCTACCCAGTCACTAACAAGCAAACCATTTCCTGACACATGTAAAATTGCACAGACTTGTAATACCTCGGGCACATTTTGCTCTTTAACATTGTTATTAATATGTTAACAGGTGGAAACTTATTATCATCAGACTGTGTGGAGTGTGAAATGTCTTATACACATTTCATTTTCAAATTCTTTGTAGTTTATGGTTACACTTGATTAAAGGTGGTACTGTGAACACTTCAAGTTGTTTTAATTCAAGGTAAAAATGCTGAGGACCACATTTAGAAATATATTAGGTATTGATTCTCACGTGGCCTTAGCACTTGTCTAATCTGAATTCAAATACAAAAAAATTGTAACCGTGTGGCTAAAGTAGATTAACACATAATCAAACTGTAAATCAGAACTAGTAGAATCAAAGCTGTGGATAAACTCTGGAGTGGGAACAAAGAAATACTGGAAGGTAACTTAATATACTGATATAATAAGGCTCCAAATACAGAATATGAGTAGGGTTAGTGGTGAGTTCTCTTCTGTCTTAATTATAGTTTATCTGCATTGTTCTGATATTGGCAGCCTAAGGGAATATTGAGGAAGAATGGGAATGTTAGAGATGCTGGTGCAAAAGAAATATTAGTGTCTTAGATGCGTATGGCTTCGATTTTTAAAAATGCTCTTTCCTGATTTTTACTTCTTTTTTTGTTTACTCCCATAACCTAGAATTGGAAGTGTGGTAGTCAAATACCACATAACAACACTGCTTGGAAATAAAAATACTAATTCTGTCATAAATAATGTAAAGAGGAAGACTGTCCTTATGTCATTAAAGCATCCCTTATTTTGAATGTAAATGGGAATTTGATACATTATGTCAATATATAAAGTATGAATCCATGCTAGAATTATTAATCCATGTCACTTTTCTTATGGAATAAAATTGTTTCATCATGGGTGCAGTTGAGTTTAATTTAATTGCTCTTCCTCTAGAGAAAGCAGGAAGATAGAATCTAGCTGAGAAACTAACAGCAAGTGCAGGAAGAAGCAGAGTGGAACTACTTCCCGGAAAGTCTAGTCCTCCAGAAATTGTGTCTGTTGCTATAGTGAATGTATCCTCATGGATTCATGTTCTTATGTAATGCTCCAAATTTTTTCTATCAAGATGATGTTGCTCTCAAAGTTCCTCAAGATCAAATTGCTTCAATGCACTTGGAGGGAGGGAATCTGATTTTGTTTTCCATTGGTAGGAATTAAACGACCTCCCACCAAGCCTATACATGATTGGAAATCTCTGAAAGAGATGTGTAAATATAGAAGGTGGGTACAGGTGAGTAGGGAAGTTATTAGAAAGCCAACCACTTGAGCTTTCTAACAAGTTCACTACGTACCTCTCTCCACTTTCTTTGTGATAGAGCAGTGATTTTCAGCCTTCTTCATCTTATCGTTATGTATAGGTGTGCTATTGTTGTGTTGGCTGCTGTCGTTTTTTAATTTGACAGCTTAAGAGAGAAGAGGTCAGTGCCCCTGGCTAAACAGTCAGGCATTGCAATCTTTAAAATTTCTTGTGACGCACCAGCTGGCCATAGCACACCAGTTAAAAATTGCTGCTATGGGGTGGTATATTAAGTACCTCATGCTTATTATATTGCTTTAATATAGGAATCAAATATATGTAATCTTTTCCCAAATTCATTTATTCTTCACCAGTAGTAATTACTCTTAAGTCTTTTATCTTTCCACTTATATGTCTTGAACGTAATCTAAAGCCCTCAAATGCCTTCTATTTTATACGCTGGTTTCTGCAGTGGTTCCTTTAACTCCAGTCTCCTGTATCATCTCCAGGTTATGGTCTGCTCTACTCCATGTGAATTCCTTATACTCCATATCATCTCACCATGGACAGTGTTCTCCATGGAATCCTCTCTTCCTGCCCATCCTTCTCTTTAAAACCATTAACAAACCATAGGAAAACATTATGGGGCAAGAGAGAGCATGAGGGAAAAAGCAGGTACAAAAACGAGAATGCTGTTGCGAGAGGCTTGAAGGAGAATAACCCGATTACCATGCAGGGAGCACGTTATGTTAAGTTAGTTTATAGTTAATCTTACAGAACAGGTATTGGCAGATTTAAAGCAGCGGAAACAGTAGTAGCAGCAGTAGCAGTAATTGCGCAGTGACATTTATTAAAAGGTCATTTTTTTGTACTTTCCTAGCACTTTCTAACCATTTTCTCATTTACTTCTCTTAATGACCCTTTCAGGGACCTGTATCAGAAACAAATGACATGGATAAGATTTGACCTTGTATTTGTAATGTTTTACGAAAGAGAAAACTGAGAAGTATAGAAGTGCAACATATAAAGTGAAACAGTTTGCAAGTAGTAGAACTTGTCGTTGAACTTGGGTCTGTCCAAGGTTGAAGCTTGAATGCTCACCACACCACACTCCTCTGGTGCAGGAAAACTAAAGAATATTTTTGGTGGATGAATGATAAATATTAATACATAAAAACCTATTCTAAAAATAAGTTCTGAGGAGAAAGAGCACAGGTAAATTGAGTGACCAGATAACGTGTGCTCTTGAGCTTTATGAATTATAAAGTCATTTGTAAAAAGTTGAAAAAGACCCACTGGGGTCTTGGAAGTGTGTTTCTGTTGGACAGCAGAGAACTACTGTATGGCTGAGGGTGTCGGAGCACTCTTAGGGAGCTGGGTATGGTCTAGACTCCTCTGGAATACTTTGCAGTGGTGGACTTAAAACTGTAATAACTTAACCTGGAACTGGGTCCGAGATCTATACCTGAAATGGATTTTTGCCCACTTAGTCAAGTTACAAGTATTTGTGATAAAGATTTTTGTATCCAAAGACAAAATATTCTCACAGTCTTCCTTACTCACACTACTCTACCAGAAAGGAACAAATACTTTATTTATTTTGCCAAGGTAAGTGAAGTAGAAATGTAAAAATCTAAAGAAATGAACAAACAAAACAAACACACAGGTACAGGAAAATGGATAGTTGCCAGAGGCTTGGGTGGGAGGGGTGTGGACAAAGAGGTAAAGGGGGTTCATAGGCACAAAGTGATAACAGAAATAGGTCTCAGGATGTAAAGTACAGCATAGAAAATATCAATAATATCACAATAACTTTGTACAGTGAGGGATGGACAGTGCATTTTTTTTGTGCTGAGTGCTTTGTAAGATATATAAATGCGAAATGTCACAATTTATAACACCTGAAACTAATACTATACTGTTTGTGAACTGCACTTTAATTAAAAAGAGCTTTACATTCAAAAATAAAAATTAGACCTGAAAAAGAAGATGAGTGGAGTAAAGACTAGGTAGGAAAAGAAAAATTAGATAAAAAGTTCTCTGTGATAATGTCTGTACTAAATATTTTAACTTTAGCATTAAGTAATTGTTCATTTATTCAGAAATATGAGCTCTTTCAGTAGGTGATAATGACAAATGGAAGCGTGCAGTGGAGTTTAGACTGGTGAATGGTGTTATTAGAAACCTAATCTTTACACTTAGCAGTAAATACTTTAATAATGATTATAGACCAAGAAATAAAGCTGTCCACTTTAATTTCTAGTGCTGTTATTCAATAGCCAGTGACCATTCAACAGGACAGAAGGGAATTGGCCTGTCATATAAAAGGCAGTGTCGTTTAATTAAAAATGGCTTGAATATTTTTAGAAGAAATAAGTTGAATGTATAAATGGCCTTTAAAGTGGGATTTGAGGAAGAAAATAAACCAGCTCATAAATTGAGCGAGCTTATCTGAGTCTTAAAGTCTTAGTCTGTTTAACTCTATATAATCAAAGGTAATTACAAAATAATTAAGTCAAGCAATACCTTAAATAATATTTAATTAGTATTTTATATTTAAATGTCTTTCTGGAAAGTAAATTTGTGTTATTTATCATGATAAAATAAGTATCAGCAGTAGGGCAAAATGCTTATAAAATGTACTGATTTCTCATGGGGAACATGTAGTTGGTCCTCTTTTTCCTATCTTTTTAAATTGCCTTCCCTGGAAATTTGTATGAGAATTCATGAGTTCATGTATTATTGTGAGATACTTATATTTCCTGATAGACTCTGTTAGAAAACTTCATGAGCTAAATTCATTCCATGATGATCTTTACCATGAATTTCCATTTCTATATTATGAATATATATGTGCTGTTGTAATATGCCTTGAATTTATACAAACAAGTAAGAATTGGCTTTCATCAAGTTCTTTTTTTTGTGTTAGTACTAAGCTGCCTGCTTGCATCATTTTATTTTTTTAATTCACCGGAATACCTATTCAATAGAGAAACCGAGGCTTGTAGAATTTAAATTGTACGTAATCACAAAGTCAGAGTCTCAGGATTTCAGCTCAAAATATGTGACTGTGGTATAAGCTTCCTCACCACATACTAGATTCATGAGCATGGGCTGTTATCTCCTACTTCTCTAAGGCTATGAAGATCTCATATGCAAAGTACATATATGTTCCTTAGTTCCTAGGGTTTTCCTTGATATAGATCTTTTTATGCTAGGGATACTAATAATTCTTCTACTGGTTAATACTGTAATATCAGGCACATGAAATGTATATCTTAGAACTCAGTGAGAAGGTGTACTGGCAAATGACTCAGAAAAAATCAAGACCTGTTTGACCAATAGTATCATAATTTTCATTTTAAGGACATCTGTTCATTCTGCTATAAAACAAGTTCAATGAACTATACATCTGACAATGAACACTTGGTGGTTGTTTCCTTTTTACATTTGCTTCATGGCAGTATGATGGATATAAATCCTTCCCTTAAGTGTTTCTTTATAAGCTAGAAATATGCAACTTGTTTAATAAAGTTCCCAACTTCTTATTACACGAGACTCTTGCAAAGTAAATTGTAATTGCCTCTGGTCAGATGTGAGTTGAAAAAGATGAATTCTTGTATCATTTCTCTACATCAGCCTAAATATTTACACCCAGGTTTTATTATTTAGTTAACTATTCGGAACACATTAGAAATGTGTGGAGAATAAGCACACAAATGGTTTTATTAGCTCGACAATGCGTGATTATAAGTACTTGGAAACCCATGGCAATGACAATAATAATAGCTATGACTTATTGGGTTATAAATAATGCTAAACACTACACTAAACATCTTTCAGAGTGAGTCATTTCATTCATCAAATAATTTTTTGTTGAATGCCTACCATTTGTTAGACAATGTTCTGTGTTCTTGCGATAGAGCAGTGAAGAAGTCAGCAAAGTTCTTTCCTTCATGGAATGAATATTCTGCTAAATCTCTTCCAATTCCAAGCAATTAAGCACTGAAACACTGAAAATAAGTTGGCTGAGTAGGTTAAGACACTGTATAAGTACTGTACTTCAGATATTATCTAAAATATAATAAAAATATCTCATAGGCTAATAGTTTGTCTTGTGAATTATGCTTTAAATTTGTCACCTCTTGTCACTCCATTCTTTATGGGTCCTTGTGACCCTGGGCATATGAATGGCATGGGACGCTTTTGCCTTAAGTGATAAAATAGGTTGAGCAATCAGAAATCACAAACTCTACAGGATGCTGGATTGCAGGTGGATGCATTACAAAGAATTGCCTTAAAAGTGTAAATTTCACTTTTTAAATCAACATTATTTCAATAAGTGAATGAAAATTGTTATTAAAATTTAGTGAAGCCCTGGCTGGTGAAGCTCAGTGGATTGAGCACGGGCTGTGAACCAAGAAGTCACTGGTTTGATTCTGTTAGGGCACATGCCTGGGTTGTGGACCAGGTCCCCAGTGGGGGCCATGTGAGAGGCAACCACACATGGATGTTTCTCTCCCTCTCTTTCTCCTCCCCTTCCCTGCTCTCTAAAAGTAAATAAATAAAATATTTAAAATATTTAGTGAACATACAATAGTCTAAAATTCCATCTTAGATAATGATGTCAAGCAATGTCACTTTTTAGACAAGGACAGATGTTACAATTAAATAGTTGAATGATGTGAAAGGAGTATCTGTCTAAGAAATCTGCTCCTTTAACCACAGAGGGCAAGAACTGAGTCAATTTTAGAAGTGAACAAAAGGCTCCATTCCTGCATCCCTTGTGCTCCATTAACCCCACCCCCAAAAATGTGGCTAATGTCTGAAGTACTTTTTTGGATGTCTTGCTATTGTTGTGTGGGCTCCAGACAGTAATCACCAGCACTATTCAATAGAGTGTGAGTCAATCAGTTATAGTGGGAGAGGGAGAGAATAGCAATTTGAGAGAATATGAATATGAATATTAATATGAATATGAATGGGAATAGGAGGAGTGAGAATAGGTATAGGATGGGCTTCCCATGTTCATTTCCAGTTGAATTTTAGATAACTCAAAGAGAGACTTTTCCTGGTCTCTCTTGAGAGTTAGTAGTGGCTTTATTGAGTAAGCAAAGAAAACGGGCTATTGCATATGAAAAAAAAATAATAATGATAATATGTTAGAGCACATGTGACTTTTTCTTCTTTAAAATTGTTTCTAACATTGTGACAGTTACCTACCTTTGATCTGCTTCCAGTGATAGAATTTTTAAACGTGAAATATCCTCATAGACTTATGCTGTCATTGAAATATTCTTGTACTTGGAAATAAACAGGTATCATAAATTCCTTCTCAATAGATTAACGTGTACATACACATACATTAGTGAAATCAAATTACGTATTTAGAGTGAGTAAGTTGCCTGTGGAATAAGGAAACATTTTAAATTATATTTTCATGCCATCTTCTTCTCATAAATTGTTTATATTTTTGAGGGTATGATGTTGCAATTTATGTAAGAAATATATGTTTAGTCTTAGTATTTATCCAGCCCTAGGTTCCTAAAATCCTTGGAAGTCTGTAATTGATGAGAGAATCTTTTGTTTTTTCTAATAAGCCCCACTCAACCTCTAGTAGTTTATATGGATGAGGTAACTTTTGGAAAACCCGGAAAAGGGTGCTGTTGCCAGGGAAATTTTAGCCCCAAACCCGAGTTCTTGGCAGGGGAAAGTGTAGAGATTGAGTTCAATCATCAATGGCCAGTGATTTAATCAATCATACCCCTGTAATGAAGCTTCCATAAAAAAGTGGCTAGAGAACCAGCATGCATCTGAGTGTTAGGAGGGGAGCATACCTCCAACTCCGCAGGGTCAGAAGCTCCTTTTTAAAATAAATTCATTGGGGTAACTAGTAACTAAATGGACATAGGTTTCAAGTGTACAATTGTATTATATATCAACTGCAAATTGTAAAGGGGTTCTCCACCCAAAGCCAAGTTTTCTTCGGTCACCGTACAGTTGGCCCCCTCCACACTGCACTACCCCCTCACCCTCCTTTCCCTTTGATAACCACCCTGCTGTTGTCTGTGACTGGGTTTTTGTTTGTTTACTTTGTTTATTTGTTGTTTTCAGTTTCATATCCCACATGAGTGAAATGATGTGATTCTTGGCCTTTTCTTGTGATCTGTTTCACTTAGCATGATATTCTCAAGATCCATCCATTTGTCAAGAATGGCAGTACAATCTTTTCTTATGTCTGAGTAGTATTTCATTGTATATATGTACCACATCTTCTTTATCCGGTCATCAGTGGAAGGACACTTGGTTTGTTTCTATGGCCGTCGTGAATAATACTACAATGAACATCCTTCAGGACCCTTCCAGACCCTGAATTATGTCTCTAATTCTAGCTGTTTATTCCTATCCTTTAATATCCATTGCTACAAAGCAGTAATCTAGTTAATAAACTGTTTCCTAGAGTTCTGTGAGGTATTAAAATCGATCACGCTAGGAGGGGTCGTGAGAACCTTTATTTTATAATGATTTGATCAGAAGCACAGGTGATAACATGGACTTGTGATTGGCGCCTGCTTTGAGGTCAGTCTTGTCAGGCTGAGCCCTTAACTTGTGGTTTCCGACATTATCTTCAGATAGACAGTGTCAGAATTGAGATAAATTTGTAGGCCAGTCACTTGGACTCCACTAAATTAAAAATTGGTGGTTGTGGAAAACACACAAGTGGAGAGTAGAAATACTGTATTAATTTTGAATATTTTAAACATTCTTTATGGTCCTATATGTTTTTGTACATTTCATATTTTGACTCCTAATCCATTCTCTCTCTCCCTCCACCATTTTCCCCCCAATTTTCCTGCCTTCATATGGCAACTGCTGCTTTACAAAATCACTTAATTTTTTCAAAAAAATTCACACTTTAGATTTTCCACAATGTCTTTAATTGTATTTAATCTTAAAATGCAATTATAAAATTAAATCTCTCAAATATTGTAATACAGTTTATTTATATTGGTATATTTCAAGATAGTTGTTTTTATGTATTCTTTTCAACTCAAAATTTTGATAAAGACAAAATATTTATAGGATTCAATTTTGATTGGCATGATAGCAAGCACATATTATACATTTTAAAATTAAAGACTAGTAATAGAAAATAATACTAATAATTTTCTGTTCATAAGAAATCTTATTGATATTTTATTTTTTTCATGTTTGGCTATTGTGGCAGAGAAAAGAGTAGTTTGAGTCAAATGAGGATAATAGTCTCAACTTACTGAAGAATTTTTTTCTATTCCCACCACCCCCCTTTGCAGTTTCCGTAACACCTACAGTGTCTTACTGCCTGCCTTATGGTTCTCTGGAGCGTTGCCAGAGTCATAAACTAAAAGACAAGAAATAGTGCAGCGGGGTTTCCGGTAACAGTGGAGTAGATAATTCAGACCCAGCTTTCCTGCTGAGGACAGCTAGGAAAGTTAGACTGGAGAAATGGTGTTGAAAGCAATGGAATTAACAGGGCAATATTCATGGCCAGAATGCATTCCCCTATGGGCTCCTGAGTGGGTTGATCAGGGCTGGGCAGTTCTTCTGACAGCTTCTTGGGGCTAAGAAGAGAGAAATAAGTGTCCAGGGAGGCATGATAAGGATAAGGAAAAACTAAAAGGAGTACCCTCTAGGAATTGCTGCCTGGTTTTGTGTTCTCTCAACACCTGAAATTGCATTGAGATGATCCCACATTACAGATGCTTTTAAGCACCTGGAAGAAGCAATATTAATTCTTTCTAGAGTAAGATCTTATCATCTGAAAAATCAATTTATTTCTACAAATAGTGTTTGTAAAAATCTGGCATCCCATGAAAATAACTAAGGATAAGAGTTAATGGACTCCAGTAAATTATATTTTAGGTGGGAAATACAGAATTTCTGGATTATATAGAATATCTTTACAATGGAGCAGGGCAATATTTCTTAAGTAGAACACGCAAAGCACTAACCATAATGAAAAATATTGGTAGTTGGAAAACTTTAAATTCAAGAACTTATTTTAGAAGATGGCATAAGAGAATGAAAAACGCAATTCAGAGTGGGAGTCTTTGGACAGTACATAACTGGGTGAAGGACTGATGTCCAGAATATATAAAAGAACTACTAATTGGTGAGAAAAAAAGACAAAATAACCTATAAGAAAAATGGGCAAGAGGCTTGAATAAGATTCCCAAGTGTCAAATAAAAGTCTGGAAAAGTTCTCAGCCTTCTTCGTACTCAGGGAAATGCAAATTAAAACATGATGAGACACCATTCTATACCCACTGGATTGGGTAAAATTAAAAAGGCAACTCCATGTTGGCAAAGGTATAGAACACTGAATGCTCTTTTACGTGGTATGGAGTCAGTTGGAGAATCAATTTGGTTCTCATTCCTATATGTAAATGTATGCATACTTCACAGTCTTGCAATTATAGCCTTAGATATGTAGCAAAGAATATGTGTAAGAGACCTGTATAAGACTATTGGTAGCACGTCATACATGCAAATAATGGAATGCCAAATATCAATGAAAATCAAAGATCTACAGACACACTGAACAATATAGCTGAATCTTATGAACATAACATTTGGTGAAGGACAGCACACCTACACATACTATGTACCCTATGATAACATTTATACATACTTTTAAAATGAAACAAATCTGGTTTTAAGTTTCAGTTATCTTTTACGAGATGGGATTAGGTAGCTACTGGGAGACAGTACAGGTGTGTGTGCTACATAGCTGTGCTGTATACACTTGCTTACTTTTGTTTGTGAGATATTTTACTGTAGAAAGGGTTAAAGAGAGCAATTAAGTTTCAGCATCTTCTTTCAGAAAGACCAGACAGATTGCTGGGCTGGGGATGAGCTAGAAATAACATCACTAAGAACCTAGGGCTCTGGGTCAAGGTTACCTCCCTGAGTGGCAACACAGAGCCCAGAGGCAGAGAACTAGAATTGAGACATGCCAATCAGATGTACAATGATGTGGAAACAAACAATAAAACAGTGGTTCTCTTGGCACTGTTCTGGACAGAACTAAATAAACAAACAAACAAACAAACAAACACACAAGCAAAAACAGGCGACACTAAAGTCGTGAAGGTAGATTTCAATTTTACATTCTGTCAAACATCTTAGCTTAATGCGTTTGAACGTCTCCATCCCGGTCTCTCCTAGGGGACATTTCTAATGTATCTCTACTGCACGTGTACACAGAGCTTTCAGAAGCGGGATTTAATGGACTTTTGTGATCAATACCTTCTTGATCTTTAAGACTGTGCCATGAATGGGGTGGTGGTGATCAAATTATTTCCTAAGCCATTAGAGAGAGAAAGAGTTAGCGATACTTCAATAAAGGCGCTGGTACCAAAAGAAATATATACGGAATGTTGAAGCTCAAATAATATTATCTGTTTCCCTAATGGTTAAAAATATTAAAAATGTGCTTTTAGCTGAACATCTGGTTCTAATCTCAATTATTAGGGAGTATTAGTATTTAAAGTTTATATAACAAGCATATCTGAATTTTTTCACTATTAAGTTCAATAAACATGATAGAAAGCCTTTTGGACTTAATGGAAAAATATCTCTAATGTGGTCAGGTCCACTGTATCACCCTCAAATTCAGGCCTGATTTTCTAACAAAGAGGCTTTCCTGCTGCTATGAAAATGATGTTCTGCATTTTATCTTTTATATTTATAAAAATCCCAAAATGATCTCCTACATAAAAATAATAATTTTTATTTGGTTTCTGTTCAACATTTTGTTGTCCCTTCTTTTTTTTTTTTAAGATTTTATTTATTTTAGAGAGAGGAGAGGGGAAAGAGAAAGAGAGGGATAGAAACATCAATGTGTGGTTGTGTCTCATGTGCCCCACACTGGGGACCTGGCTTGCAACCTAGGCATGTGCCCTAGACTGGGAATTAAACCAGCTACCTTCTGATTCCCAGGCCCATGCTCAATCCACTGGGCTTTCCAGCCAGGGCTGAGTTGTCTCTTCTTTTTCAAACTCTGATTTAAGTTGTCTTTAATTTTAGAGACTTTCCTTTCTGTTTTCTTTCCACATTTTTGTCATTCTTACATTAATGAAACCACAATTTCTACAATAACACCATTGCCTTTAATGTAATTTTTTCTTGTATTCGAATACTTTTCTGTTTTATTATTTTTATATTTTACTTACTTATGAACGGCTAAATTTTGTTTTAGACTTTCTGCCTATTGTCCCTGAGTTTCTAGCATTCCATGACTTTAATTACCATATACTATTAATAGCTACCAAGTCAATATTTATACCCCAGATAGTTGTAGTAAGCACCAGCTTCATATTAACTGGTTTCTATCCTACCAAGACATCCCAGAACTCAGTGTTTAGTAAGGCAGCCTCTCTCAGGTGTTCATTCCTACCTTTGTAGAGCACATCTATTGATAGGAAAGAAATTTCTAAGTTTTTTTGCAGTGCAGTTCATGTATGGAAAAGCCGTTTTGGTAATAAGAAACAATTTCAACTAAGTACGTGGTCTGAGAAATTTAATGATTACTAATTCATAAGTAACTGCCTAACATCAAGGATCAGAATGCAGGGATAATATCTTTTCTTAAAAGTCAAATTTTATTTAAATATGTCAGCATTTTGTTAACTTTAATGTCAATTTTATTTCACCTGGGAAGTCCACTGCTCTCCATGTATGAGTTATTTTCCTATTTATGTAAACCCCTGACACAATAAATCTTAAGGGCTGAGATTCTTTTAGCAGTCATTATTATAATTATTATTAAGGAATTATTCACTCAAAGTCTTGAACACACACAAAGAGAAACAAACAAAAAGATATTTTTTTGAACTGAGAAAATGACATGTATTTGTACCTCCTTGAAACCTTCTCAAGGTATAAATTCTTTAGCTATAGAATATTAAACTCAAAATAAAAGAGTTCTGCAAATAGAGGTGGAAAGGATTTGAGTCCACTTTGACAAAAAATGATTTAAACATAAATTGAATATGAAAAGGGGGAATATATTTTTATACTCAAATGCAAATGGAAATGCTGGTGTATTTTGATTGTTCCTTAAATTCTTAGTCTTTAAGACATGCTAAACATTTATGACATACAAATAGCATAGGACCTGTATCCTTTATCGGGCACCCCCATAACATAACTAGAGGATCACAGAGTTAAGCAACTTTGTTAAACTTAGATCCCTGGGCCCCAGCCCCAGAGTTTCTGATACAGTATTTGATCTGGGCTAGGGACTGAGAATTTGCAATTTTACCAAATTTCTGGTTGTTGCCTTTTGGAAGACCACTCATTGGTAAGCATGGACTTACCATGATATTTCCTTTCACACCTGTTTTAAAACATTTTACAAGTTGAATGTGCTACCGTGATTTTGAAAAACTTAAAAAGTATGATGATGTAGTATTTGCAATCCCTTTTATACAATTCTTATTTAAACCTGGAGTTAAGCCACTTGCACAGTTAAGATAAAATCATTTACACAAAGCCACAGGGAGCTGTTTTATTGTATTAATTCCTAGATCAATGTGTTTACTAAAATATCATAAACTTTCAAATCGCCTCACTGGAAACAACACGGTGCAAAAGACAACTTATTTGGAGAACTATTTCAGAACGAGCTCCAACATCATGAGTGATTATTATGCACAGCAGGTGTAAATGAATTATTTATCAAATATGTTTTCATTATTTCTCTGTGAAAACATTGAAGATCTACTTTCAAGCACTCATTTTCAACAATCATTTGTACACAGAGCAGGTCTTTACTTAGACAAATATTTACGGATATGCTTTCACATGAAAAATGAATGAGCTGTTACAAACACAAACACCGTACCATATTTTGAAAGCATAAAGTGAAAATAATTAGTAAATAATTATGCCATTTGATAAGCAATTTTCTTTATTGCTAACTTTACTTCAGTTTAAATGGTAACATTTGGCCTTTTAAAAGGCTTATTATATATCTTTCTCCTAGAAGAAAAAAGTATTCTACCATCATAAGCTGTTTGTTTATTTTGATATCATAGATGTCAAAACATATAAAGATTTTACATACATGTATGTTAATGATATGGAATCCATTAGGTCAAATAGATCTGTTAGATCCTTGCTAGGATCAGAAAGGATGTGTGTGAATGTACACTCGTATAACACAGACACAGAGTGCTTACAGGGTGGCAATTCCTCCTTCAGATGAAACAAAATTTTCATCATATACTGGATCTGAACTGCATACAGCTGAGCTTTTCATCTGAAGCGCCAAATTACACCATAAGATTATATACTCGGTACCAAAATTGGTAGCTTACCACATGGCTATATGAAAACGAAAAGTTGCAAAAAAAAGTTTTACACGTTGTTAGGTTGTTGAAGTAGTCTGATGGATTCATTCAATTTATAGACTAACTTCAATGGTCTCATGTTGAGGGATGTGAGGTATAATTGGTGACACGTGTTATTCTTCAAATGGAAATAATGATCTATGTTTTGATTTTTAAAGTTCAAGCTTTATTACTTATTTTTTTGGCACCATTGCGATCAAGTCATAGAAAAGGTCATAGACTAGGAGGATTCTCTCTCCCCACCCCAAACCCTACCGCCCAACCCAGGACATTGGCCGTAGAGGGAGGGAGCCGCAGCCTCTGCCTCCAGTTATCATTGAAAATGCATTCATGGAATCCATCACCTAGTTTTCCACTCCAGCTGGTTCTATGCCATTTCCCTTCATGAACACCACCAGTCACTTGGTAGAAAAAAATCAGTGCAACTGTTTGCTTTATATTTTGCAGGATACATTTATTTTCAGGTGAATATTTACAATTTCAATAGTTGCTTGATATCACAATATCCTAACTTGTATGAAATATCCTAAATTTTCCAAGATGAACCAAAGACTGGTGTGAAATGAAAATTGTTATCACAAGGATGAAGACAATTGTCTACATGCCATTCCAAACAAAATTGTATACACTGTTTTCAAAGAAAAATAATAGAAATATAGAATAAAATGAGCAAAGTATCAAACCTGAGTACTTCCTAATAAAACCAAAATTTTCATGAAATCCTGTCCTTATGGGAAGAGCATGGTTTTGGGGCTATGTTCTGTCAGGTTTTCAGTAACATAATTTTGAGGAAACCTGGTTTGCTGTCTCAGTCTTTATAATAGTACATTAAGTCTACAGCTGTTATTTCCCAAACAAAAAAAATCATTTTTGGAAATCTGTCTCATCTAGATGGCATATTTAATTGTTGATATCAAAGTCCTGGACTTGAAGTTGCATCTTCTTTTATTTATATATATTGAAATTTTATAGGTGACTAAAGGAAGACAAAACAAGCCAGGAATCACACATCATGTCCAATTTGTGGTAGCTCATTACTACTTTTTAATCATTAATGCTACTATAACTATATAAACTAAATTGAAACATGATTTTGAACGGACCCCAAGGCCTTTACTAAACATTGAATTTCATATTAGAGTGAGCTGAAGTATGATAAATTGAAATATGATATATGTATATATCCCCTGAGGTATGATAAATTACATATAATTAATTAATGTAGAATTATTAATGTACAATAATCTCCTAAGTTTGGGAATATTTTGTCATAACTCACAAATAATGAGAAATTATGCATCATTCTAGTAATTCTATCATATGTTATGTGGGGCATGTAACTTAAAAACTTTTAAAACATTGAAAAATCATAGTGAAAAATGCATTTGAACTTTCAGAAACTGGATGTCTGTGGAATAAAAATAGTGATGATGTATTCTAGGAAAGAGAAGACAAAGTTCACTCAATCAGCTTTTGAATTGTTAGTGAACATTGTATAATCTCTATAGTATGTATTTTTTTACAGCAGATGCAAGTATAAGTTATACCATGTGATTTTGAAGTTAGAAAATAAGTTTTATAAATAATAATTGCAATTATGTTCTGTTACTTATTATTAATAACTGTTGGATTTCTTTGAAGATGACCAACTCACTTATCTTTTAGAAAAGATGAGAAAATAGAACAATCTTTTAACCTGTGAGCAATGCTGTTTGCAAATATGGTAGCGCAGAGAGCTCAGACTATAAATCCAAGGAGACATTGTTTGAAAACCATGCTAACAATCATAAACTGTTCAATTATTTCACTTTGCTGAGCTGATTTTCTCCTTTGTAAAGGAGAATAAGATAACCTTTGTCATAGGAGTAAAGCCCTTGAAAAACTTTATATTCCTTAGCTTAGTGATTAATTCCAGAATATTCAGTAATTGTTCTTTTAGTCTCTCCTTTAAGTTTTTTCTACAATCCAACACTCAAATATAACATGTTAGAAATCTTTTCTAGGCTACAGTACTTGTTTATCGTGACTATTAGTTACCGGTATCTTTAAATATTCACAATGTCTGTTGGGTATTAAAAACTTTTTCATTCCTACTTCTTGAATGAAAAAGAAAACAAAATAATAAAAACATGAGACATGAAAGGTAGTAGCATTTTCTAAATTTCCATTTTGTACACATAGACTTTGAATGAGGAGGCTACCAAATGTGAGAAACTGAGAAAAAAAGAAACTCAACCATTTCCTTGCAGGTAAATTTGTTGTCCTGAAGTCAAAATACTGCAGTAGAGAACTTGTAACCTTTCAATTCTATACATTGTGTGATGCTTTAAAGTGTAAAACCTAGCTGACATTATTAATCCCAATAATGACCCCTCCTGTGATTTAATTCTAGGAAAGGGTAAAGTTGAACACAAAGAGACTGCAGGAATCTGACAGTGGTCATATATATAAGAAATTGTGTCGTGGTTTTCCTCTCTTCAGCCATCCACCAGACAGCAGTGAGGGATTTTGGCAAGAGAATAATCTTTCTTATAAAATTGCATTGGAACATTGATTTAATTATTTACCTCTCTGGAATTATTAAATTACTAAAAAAATTATTTACTGGCAATCTACTAGTGATTGGTTACGAATTCAGAGGAGCGATTTACTGTAAATTAAAAAAAATATTATTTAAAGCAAGGACATTATTTTCTTCCTTCTTCATAAAGACTATCAACTGTGAAACTATGCAGGTTTTTTTTTTCAATCTTTAGTTACAAGTAAAGAAACAGATGATGAATTCATGTCCTGTAGTATTAGGAAGGGGAAAGGGAACGTGTTGGCAGGTTAAGCATAAGAAGTGTGTTGTTTTCATTTTACAGCAGCAGGCTTTAATCTAAGTAGATAAAGGAATCAGTTCCAAAGAGACTCTGCTGGAATCTCCAGATTAGAAGAAATTGCTGGCTTTTTTGGGTTCCAGCTGATATTCTGGTAATTAAGTAATAAGACTATATCCCGCTGTTTACATAGCAACTCAAAAATGGGTGTGTTTTTAATTGTCAGGTTGTTCATTATCACGGATATACACTGTGGTTGAGAGACCGGGAGAATCTAAACCCACTGCTCTAAGAGCAAACATATCCGATATCAGTCATTTGATTGCTGCCACCTGAGAGAAGACAATTAAAGTAAATTGGGGACATTTTCCAGAGCTGTAAAAACTGGCAAGATGTGCCATTAAGCCATCCAAATGGAACCTGACACGTGAATGGCAGTTTTGCTGAGAAGGGGGAATGAAAGCCAACACTATGAAAGGAAGAGCAGGATGTCTGAAGATGACAGAGATTTTTGTTCTCTCTTGAGAGCTGGAGGTGATAAAGATGGCCCCGTAGGTTAGCTGTTCAACTCTACAGAAAAGAATTTAAATCGCTAAATTGTGTCTTCTTTCTAAAAACAAAAACAAAGAACAGTAGGAAAACTAGTGAAACATATAGGAAACAGTATTTTCCATAACCTGAATCAAAACAAGTCAACTGGTAAAAGTAAATAATAAAGAGAATTTTCACACCTTTTCCATCCTGACCAATGTGCATAAAACTTTTATTTGATAAATAAGAATCTCTGTTAAAACATGTGAAAGATTCCTTAGAAATCACTTTCTGTCCACAGAATTGCTGCTTCATCTGACACTAATGAGTGCTTTGTACATGCACATAAAAAGAAAAATTTTAAAGTTATTTCCATTGTGATGTGCGGAAACACATTTGCATTGATCTTGATGCAGACTTTAAAAATAAGAAAATTTCAGGTTGACATCCACTGAATACTTTAAAAGGATGCAGAAAATACCAGCCTTTTGCCTGATTCTACAAGGCCCAATTATTAAAAAAAGGTATTCATTTAACATATATAATTTGCTAGATCTATAGGAATAAAAATTATGATAAAAGACCACTTTCCTACTTGGGTCTTAAATCACAAAATGAACTCAAAATTCCTCGCAAACTCTGAACTGACATTATTTTAACCAGAATAATATGAAGAAGAAAATTGCATGGAATCTAAAATGTAATTGGATTGGGGCTAGATTATTGCTTTTAAACTGAGTCTAAGTGTGAATTTAATTTTAGTGTTGGGTAAAATGAGAATACCGAATATGTTTTAATGTCCTATCTTGTGGGAATATGAAAGTTTACAGAAAATAAACACATTTGTTAATGCAAATGTTTCCTGCTGTGTATACTTCATGGTTTCAAAACTATGGTTTCTAATATGGTGATTTATTTTCGTGGAGCAGGTATCACTTTATAACCTTGAACATCACAGTAGACTAGGTGTCAAAGAAGCTAATGGACTCTTTCTCTTTCCTTCCTCCAATCTCTCTCAACCTAGCATCGACTCCTTTCCAAAACAAATAAACCAACCAACCCAAAACAGAAATAGATGCAAAAACCTAAAGGTTTTGTTTTGTATTTTTAGAAATGTCTTCAAAGAAGAGACAGAGATATCCAGAGTACATTTTTAAAAAAAGAACAAATAGAGAAGCTCCAAAGTCAAAATTTACAGCAGAAAAACAAGCTTATGGAATGTTCATGTGTGTGTACATACACTATTTCTCTCTGCTTCTCTAACTCCCTCTCCAGACCCAGATAAATATATATATATATATACACATATATATACACACACATATATGAACACATATACACATATAGTATATTCATTCAAAGAACTTTAATTCAATACACAGTAAGTAAAAAATCTGAGAATAAAAATAGTCAAAGTTGAAAAAATTTCAGAAAGTAATTGTTTTTAGCCATCCGTGTTAAATATTCACAGTGACCAAGAATCCACCCAATACAGAGTGTTGGCAACACAATATGATGCTCATTTCACTCTAAAATTGCTACTTGTTTTTTTGTGGGTGTTTTTTTTTGTTAAGTGAGTTTAAAAAACGACTATAATCTTTTTTAGAGCTGTTGTATGTTCAGAGCAAAATTGAGAGTAAGGTGCTGAGATTTTAAGAAAAAATTAAAAAATAGGAAAATTTTCCAGATTTTCCTATTCCATCACACATGTATACACTTCTTCCCTTATCAAAACCCCCCCACCAGAGTGGTGTATTTGTTACAATGGATGAACCTACATTCACACATTATAATCACCCAAGCTCCATAGTTTATGATTCACTCTGGATGTTATACATTCTATGGGTTTGGACAGGTATATAATAACATGTACCCATCATTATGGTATCATATAGAGTATTTTCACTGCCCTAAAAATCTGCTGCGCTCCACTTATTCAACCTGACCTCCTGGCAACCAATGAGTTTTTACTCTTTATATTTTTGCTTCTTCCTGAATGTCATATACAATATTTGGAATTATACACTATATAGTCTGTTCAGACCAGCTTTTTTGACTTACTAATATGCATTTAGGGTTTCTTTATGTTTTTTCATAGCTAGATAGCTCATTTCTTTTTAGCACTGAAGAATATTCCATTGTCTGGATGTGTCACAGTTTATTTATTCATTAATCAACTCAGGGACATCTTGGCTGATTTCAAGTTTTGGCAGTTATGAATAAAACTGCTATGAACATCCATACATATGTTTTTGTTTAGATGTAAGTGTTCAACATAAATTTTCAACTCCTTTGGGTAAATATAGAGGAATGCAATTGCTGGATTATATGATGAGTATATTTAGCTTTGTAAGAAATTACTAAACTGTCTTCCAAATTGACTATCAGTTTACATTTCTACCAGCGGTGAATGAGAGTTCCTGTGGTTTCACATCCTTGTCAGCATTTGGCATTGTCAGGGTTTCATATTTTGGCCATTCTAATAGGTGTGTAGTGGTATCTAATCGTAGTTTTAATCTGTAATACCCTGATGATAGAAGATGTGGAGCATCTTTTTATATCCTTATTTGCCATCTGTGTATCTTCTTTGATGAGTTGTCTTAAGTTCTTTGGCTCATTTTTAATCAGGTTGTTTTTATGTAGTTGAATTTTAAAAGTTCTTTTACATTGTGATTGAGACTATTAGATGTGTCTTCTGTAAATATTTTCTTGCAGTCCATCACTTGTCCTCTCATTCTCCTGACATTGTCTTTCTCAGAACAGTTTTTTATTTGAATTTGACTTTCAGATTATCAATTATTCATTGTATAAATCATGTCTTTGGTGTTGTATCTAAAGAGCCATTGCCATACCCAGGATCATTAGATTTTTTCCTATGTTAACTTTCTAGGAGTTTTAAATTTTACAGTTGGGTCTGCGATCCATTCTGAATTAATTTCTGTGTATATTTACTTGTCTTACTTTTCTTATTTTCCCTCATTCGAGCCTATTTCTGTGACCAGTATTATTCTTCTTAAACAACTCCAACCAGAATATCCTTTAGTACAAAGCCTAATGGTGATTAATTCTCCCAGGTTTTTCTTTTATTTTCTCTGCTTTTTTCTTACCTTAAAGTGCATTTATTTTACCTTCATTCTCTGTAGATATTTCTGCTGGATGTAGAACTCTAGCTAAGCAAGGTTTTCTTTTGTTTTTTCATAAGTTTGAAGATTAACATTCCATTGTTTTCTGGCTTTTGTTTTTTTCTATTAATAGATTGATTTCAGTGTAGGTTATAATAAAGTCCTTTGAAATTACCTGGCTGCTTTTAAGATTGTCATCACTTATGAGTTGATTTTGTGTAGGGTGGTAAGATCTGTGTCTAGATTCATTTCTTCACACGTGGATGCCCAATTGTTCTAGAACCATTTAAGTATATTTTCCACTAAAGCATAGGCAAAACAAAAATGTTGGTGAAGGCTACCGGTCAAAAATTCACATCTATTTTAATAATATTATTTCTTTTCCACCCACAATTTGGTTTAAGAACTTGGAAGGAAAACTTAATAAATATTTGAACATAGGTAAGTTAGCATACATTCAGATTCCGAGAACAAAGTCGTTGCAAATTGACTTAATAAAATGGGGAATTCATTTGCTTACATAACTGGAAGGTGTGTGGTTTGTGCTGGTCTTAGATTAGAACAAATTCAGGGTCTCAGTGTATGTCACCAGGCTCTTCCCATACCTATGTCCCTTTTTTTTTCCTTTTACCCTCCCCTGTAATCATTCAGTCTTCAGAGATGCTCTCTTTGTGGTACAATTCAGATTGGAATTCTGGGGCTAAATTTGATTGGCTCTGTTGGAGTGATTCACCACTTTAAGGGGTATGTACAAGGCAGGAACTGGTGTATTCCCAGGTCACCTGCCTGCCCTTTGATTTCAGAGTTTATTCAATGTTCCCTGAATTATTTGGGCTAAGAGTGGGAGTAATGATTCTCTGAGGGAAATTTGTGATAATGTTACAAGAATTTGGAAATGAATCTAGGAAGGACAAAGTCAACTCTGTGATGAATGCTTATGAGCAGAATAATGAGCATGTGTAAATGTTCAGCATTAAATGAAAGAATAAAAAGTTATCTACATTGCCCCATAGCCAGGTGGCTCAGTTTGGTAGTGTTCTGCTGTACACCAAAATGTGTGGGTTTGGGGTTTGATTCCCAGTCAGGTCACAAACCTAGGTTGCAGGTTCCTGTCAGGGTGCATATGGGAGGCACCGATAAATGTTCCTCTCTCTCTCTTTCCCTTCCTCTTTCACTAAAAGCAACAAACATATCCCCAGGTGAAGGTTAAAAATTAATGAGCTATATTGACATAGTTTTTTTTTTTATCAGACCACATCATTTTACTAAATGAGTTTAAATTCACAGATTTGTTTTTGCCATCCTACGTAAACTTGTCTTCTGAGCATAGCTGAGACTGACTAGAAACTTGGAGAATATGCAAGTTCTAGTTGTGTCTTATGTTTTGTGCTTTGCCCTCATTTAAAGGTTTCATACAAACTTACTCTCACTGAGTTCCATTCTTTCTAGACTACTCTATTTTTTTTAAAGACACTTCTCTTCCTCCTAACAATGATTAGATTCTGACATCACTTTATGCTGATTCAAGAACTTGTCTTTACTGCATCAGTATTGATTTTATAAGAGTATGTTCTTAGAAGAAACCCTTTGGTTTAACATACAGCAATCAGTGTTCAAGGGAGAACACATTCTCTAAAATGTTGCTACATGTACCTAGGAAGCCAAAATAACACTGTAGATGACTAATCCTTAAAAGCACTATTGTCCCCTTGACCATGGTTTGCCCTATTGCATGTGATTGTACAGCTTTCGGATGGACACACACACACACACACACACACATACACACGCACGGTGTTGTTTCCGTGTGTACCCAATACACTCTCAGTGCCCTACCCAAGATTATTCTGGTGTATGTAGAATTGTGAGAGAGTATCCAGAGTGGCTTTGTAGTGCTTGACCTGTTGAATAAGTAATAATACATATAAACTTGAATTCACTATCACTTACAAAATAAATGAGTTATCCTCAAACTTTGGTACATTAACTGTTATCAGTTACACATTATGTAATGCCCATTTTACCACCCTGCAATAACAACCATTGTCTGGTGTGGCCATTGTGTGCCCAGTTTTGCTTTCATAGAGTTGTTTTCCATGACACCTCTCTTTGCTGAAGTTCCGATAGATTGTAAAGGGAAACCAAGGTGGTTTTATGAAAATGTTCTCTGGGATGACATGTCACTCAGAGAATAACAACCTGGAGTGGTTGACAGTTCTCACACCAGCTGCTTGACACCTGAACAGCTGCTAATGTCCTAGGAAATGTCACACATCAGGTATAGGCTCTGAGTGGGCGAGGAGCAAAAAGGCATCTGGTGGAGGCCAGCATCCCCGGCCCCAGCTCACACCCCAGGCCCCAGCATCCCATAAGCTTGAAGTCGGGGCTGAGCTGTCAGTTTAATAAATGAACAGCCTCTTTGTTTTGATCAGCATTGTCAAGGCTTATTTTAAAAAGAAACTCTGATTCCTCTCACTGCCTAGCCCAGCCAAAGTCAATTGGTACAATTTCAAGGTGAATTTATTCATTCTCTCTAAAGTTCCATGCGCGAATATATCAAGACAGTCGAATAAATTGAAATAAATAGACTTGGAGTTACATATTCTCCCAGTAATTGAAATAGTTTCCCCCCAATATATTTATAGCAATAATTCTACCTTTATGAAACCTAGTCTAGCTACAGAAAGGAAAGCACAGAATTACCATTTTGATAACATATTTGGAAAATGCAATTGGGGCTAATATGTTGATAAGGGCACCTGAAAGTTGTCCTTGCCTTTAACCATTCCATGTTGAACTTTGAATAAAGCACCTACCCTACCACTTGATAAGGATGCCTGATTAGCCTGCCCTGAGTGCAAATATTTACCTTGGATTTAGTCATTTCTAAATACAACTGCCTGAGCACTAGTTTTTTCCATCTGCTTTACAGTACTTAGGATCTGAGTTGCATTGCACACTAAACTACCATATACGCTGAACTAAAAAATGGCAGCAATGTTGATACCCAGCTAAAAAGAGCAAATCTAGTGGATTTGACATATAGAATTAATTTAGCATGAGTCACCTCAGGTATCATCACTGCAGTTTGAAACAATATACAATAGTATTGTATTCACTTGCAGCTTCAAGGCTCCCTCTTTCTTTTATTCTGCACATAGGGCAGTGGCTGGACCATAGTCAGAAAGGGTTACTGTAGCAGAAAGCTCTCCTGATTATAGTAGAAAAACTTTCCCAACTTTATCTGCATGTGATGAAGAGAGAATTAATCTCGCACACGTACCGCATGCTGTTCTTAAAATGATTTTCAAAGTATAAAATATCTTATCAGGAAAGTTTTGTTCCGCTGAAAACCATCAGGAAGCCTTGGGAAATGCTGCAATCTGAGGTTTGAGAAGGAAAATACTTTGACTTGATAATGAAGGACACCTGGGAGGGACTGGCATTTGCTAACAGAAAAGTCAAATAATTGAGGTATAATGGTATAAGAAGGGGTGTAGGGAACAACTTAGTCCAAGGCTAATCCTCTGAAAACTTGAAGCGATGCCTATGATTTTTTTCCCCATCTGACAAGCAATCTATAAAAATGATCATGCTGATCAACTGAGAATGCCGTTTTCCCGTATCTCTTTTTATCTCATTCTATTAAAGTAAATTGAAGCTCCCTCTTCTATCCATCTGTGTGCACATAATCTCTGATGTATGACCCATGGGCAAATAAGCATTTTTTAGCCACTATCTGGAACATTACTTTTTCATAAAACATAAACAATAAATGTGTGAGTTACAGTTGGGCTGAGGAGCTATATGGCTCGGATAATACACATTTCAAAAGAATATGTTTGCCTCTGGGACATTTAAAATACATGTTTACAAGGGCGAGCAAAAGTAAGTTTACAGCTACAATACAAATAAATAATACGTTAATAAATAATAATACAATGAACTGTTTTGCATAGTCACAACTGTAAACCTCCTTTTGCCCATCCCTGTATATATATATATATAGCCAAGTAGTCATTGATTAAAAGTCTTCTTTTACAGCTTTTCCAGGATAACCCAAATGAATGAGCTGAAAATCTGAGCTCCAGTGTTAGTAGATGAATGAATACCTGCACACTCGTAACACATCACCAAAGCAATACCTGTGTTGATTGTCAACAGTCATTATATCTACTTCGCAGTTTGAGCTCACCTTAAACAGAAGGGGTGCCCAGAGGGCCTGGATGAAACAGCCACGTAGCTGTGGGTACAGAGGCTTTCCTATTGGTTTAAACCACTCGTCTCTCATCAATACTTTAACAGGGGAAATGCTGTTAAGGAGAAAAATGACTGTTAAAAATCTAAGGACCACCTGAGAACATGGAAGTGGCAGCCACCTCCCATGTTTAGAGTCTGGCTTGTCACTGGAGCATGGAAGGACCCTTGAACGAGCAGTTAGAATGGTATTAGGAGAGCATGTCTAACTATAATTGAAGTTTGACAGCCCATGCTTCTGGCCTTCCTTAACCTGAGGATAAGTAGTTATTATTTCAAGGAATTTTTAAGAGTATTTCCACGTAAGGATTCTACTCCTTTTTCCCTTCAGGCCAAGGCCTGAGTAATTGGTGCCCTGATATGAGGGTTACCCAATGTCCCTGTAAGTTGATGAAAGCATGTGTTCTACAAAGAACCTTCAGCACAGCAATCTGTACCTCTGGAAAGGGCCAGAGAGTAAACATTTTAGACTTTGTGGTTTCTGTCTCAACTCCTCAACTCTCCTGTTGTAGTGCGATGGCAGCCATAGACAATTCATAAATGAATGAATGGGGTTGAGTTCCAAGAAAACTTTGTTTATAGAAAGAGATGATGGGCCAGGTTTTGCTTCCAGGTTATAGTAAGCTGACTTCGATCTAGAATAAAGAACATCTAAATAATGAGAACCTATCTTTCTGATTTACATCAATACATTAATATAAGCTATTGTTGTTACCCCTTGGAGTTGCAGTAATTCCTGATGAAGACTTGTGTTAACCTATTAAGCTTTTCAACCTCCCATTAAACTGATAAGTGTATTCTTATAATTGTACAACAAAATACCGGTCATATGTCAGACCTTAATGTTTAGTTGCTTTTCACAATATAAGTAAGGTCCTGTAATTTTCGTAGTGGACTTACTATACTCCAAATAGTAGAGATTACAATGTTCCCTATCATGGAACAGAAGAAAATCAAATGTACCAGCAAGTAAATAAATGATTTACATTTGTGATGAATGTTTTATACCCAGAAAACTAGGGTGCTGACATTGAGAATAATGGAGGTGCTGATCCTACTTTACATTGAGCAGTTTAGGAACCTTTCCCTTGCATGTTTCTCCCTGTTAGGAGTAAATCTATGGCAAAGTAGGGCCCTGTCTGGGTGTGAGTTCAGAGGCAAGAATGGACCAGTGAACTTGGATATTTTAGAGAGATAACTATTTCTATGCAGATAAATGTGATGAAATTTAAAAGGCACAAAAATATTTAGTAAAAGCAAATGATCTTTCTCACATGTCCCCAACTATGCAATCTTCCTCCCTAGTGGCAATCCTATGGCAGGTTTTTAAATTCATTATATTTAGGTTATAGAAAAGAAGACTTGAAAGAGAGATAAAGCAATCTCCTTCATTGTACATTCATGCATTAGCATGTAGAAGCTTTCTAGTATATTTAGAGCTTTAATGATGGGTACTTTATATGTTTCTAATAATTTGCCGTTACTCAGAGATGCTATAGAAATACTCACAGTTAAACCCTAGGGTGAGGTATCTGTGTCAGGAGGTGATGCTCTACAGGCATGAGGTGAGGTGCTAGCTGTCATTCTATTCCCATCTGTATCATCAAGGATGATGGGGTAGCGAACAGCCATGGGGAACAGAGGTGATCTCTCGTCTTCTGCTAATGTCTATAAATCTGTTTCAGGGTAATTATATCAAAAGTGAAAAATAAATAAATAAATCTCAGACCCTTTATAGTTCATGATAATCTGTAGGGTAAATGTCTAAAATTGAAATTTTGAGGCCAACGATGAATGGAATTATAAATACATTTTAATAATTGTCTAAACAGTAAGACATATGGGAGTGACTGTTTCTTGTTCTTGAATTTCAGTAACTAATTGTGTTATCTCGCTTTTGCTATTGGTCAGTTTGCTAAGTGAAAATGATATCTTGATTTATCTTTAATTTGTATTTCACAATGAGGGACTCTAAATATCAACTGAAGTACTTAATAGCTATTTAGGTATACTTTTCTGTAGTATTGTCTCTTTTAATCTTCCTCGTTTTTCTATTAATTTTTTTCTTACTGGTTAAGTATTTTTTTAACTATTAAGAGTTAGGCTGTGGCCCTGGATGGTGTGGCTCAGGGGATTGAGTGCTGGCTGGCGAACCAAAGGGTCACTAGTTCAGTTCCCTGTCTGGGCACATGCCTGGGTTGCAGGCCAGGTCCCCAGTGTGGGGCGCATGACAGGCAACGGCACATTAATGTTTCTCTCTCTTTCTCCCTCCCTTCCCCTATCTCTAAAAATAAATAAAATCTTAAAAAATTAGTCTGTTTCTGTCACACATTACACATATTTTCTTCTAATTTTTAATCATCTTTAAGATTATTATAATGAGATTTTAAAATTTTTAAGTAGACAAATTTATCAGTATCCACTTTTAGGGCTTCTTGATTTACTTCTTAGAACTTTCCGAGTGAAAGATTATGTAAAATTCATTTTTCCTGCTCTTTGTACTTTCCTGATTTTATTTGCACATTTAGATCTTTGATCTCTCTGCAGCATATTTTCGAGCAAAGATTAAGATATAGATCAACCTGATTTCTGTTTGAGTTCGCGTATTTTGAAGACAACCAGTACCATGTTAGAAATCGTAATTGATATTTGGAACAACAACAACAAAACGACTTTCCTCAAGAATAACTTAATCACACACTTGAGATAAACTATTAGCTGAATTTACTTAACCGTTAAATTAAACATTTCAACTAATTAGCAACATCCTATTGAATCGTAAGATGTGCTTTGACCAAAAGGCCATCTTCACAGAGGGAGGGAGTGGGGCATATTCTCCGTCGAGGTCATTTTTCAGGACTGTTATTTTGATCCTCCCTTCTACCTTCTCTCCCCTCCTTGCTTCCTTTCCCCACCCTTCCTTCTTTCCTTCCTTTTTTATGAATCAGACAAATCTCCCTCAAAGAAATGAAATGTTTGCTGCAAAGAACTACTCCCATATCTTTTGTCAGTCATCAGTATTTCATTTTTCTCTCTCATCTCCATACCAAATAATCCAATGAAGTAATTTATGTATGTTTACTTAGACTGTAATTATTTTTATTTTTATTTTTTCAGAAAAGCAATATGACCTTACCTTTCTAGAGTCATCCCCAGATCACAGGGCTTTATTCCGACTCGCCAGCATAGATCGATCACTAGCTCATCTCAGAACATCCGCCCTGGTTGGGAGGATGCAGTGCTTTGATTGGTCATGCCTGAGTCATGTGCTCACCCACAGAACAAAGAGAAGTAGAATGTTTAACTCTGATTTGTTGCTCAAGGCTAGTTCATTTATCTTAAGGCCACTTTAAATATAGGATTTCATGTTTTGTGATGAGGGAAGCAATAGCATCTGTAAGGTGAAAATAATATTATACAGAGGTATTGAAGTTTTAGCCACAAAAATACATTTAAAAGACAATTTTAGGTGTAAGGCTCTTAGTATAGTTTTATTAAGTATTCCAGAACACACTGCATGTGACAAATGTCTCCTCACTGGGAACTTTCACAACAGGCACTACCCCTTGAAATCAAGAGTTTGTAATGGGGTTGCTGATGCTACCCTAACTGTGCTAAAGTGAGCTGCGTGGCGGCGATAAGGGAAAATGCATGTTTGCTTTGGGAAGACTCGTCATCTTTGTAAATCACGATTAGTTGGTGGCAGGACAATATAACACCAAATTGTATGCTAAGATAGCCCGGATTGGAAATATGAATCTTTTTGCCAGTGCAACAGATGAAGATGACAGTTGTAATCTCTTCAGATTCATAATTTACTAAGTTGCAGGCAGGTTAGCAGTGATTGATCATCTCTGTGCGAGGTATTAGCAATTTAAAAATGGTTTCATTGCATTACACAAATGTAAAGTTGAAAAGTGTTAGGCTATTCTTATCTCTATTTTAAGCCACTCTCAGGGAGAGGCTCACCTCCAGAAACTATCCTATTGCAATATTTATCTCTACTGTAGCTTATCATTTTATATAGGACATATTACACAGAAGATTGTTTATAGCTTTAAAAGTATTCTGTTATTGTGAGGATGTAAAATATAACTATAGAAAGAAGTATGGCAAAGAACCATGGGTTTTGCTTCCAAATAAGCAAATTGAGTTTTTTATCACCTCTAGTTAATAAGGAGCATTTTGCCATGTAATTATTCAAAATATCGTACCAGAGGAAGAAAGGCTAAACCTGCTCCCTACAATAAATTAAGAATCTATTGTAGTTGAACATAGCAAGGGATGTTTTGCATTCACAATCATTAAGGAAAGGCACATGAAGACATCTGAATAATATAGATGAAGGGATTCTCAATGGTGGCCTCATTCAGGGGTCTGTTTTATTGTCACCTAGAGAAAGCATTGTTAAATTGGTGTGGCTAAGGGCATAACACAGAGACTATCTTTGGAAAGATCCCGGGGCACTTCCTTTTAGGTCAGATGCCTCCCTCTCCTACCATTTCTCTGATCCCCCTGCAACTGAAGTTCTTAGGTGTGCTCAGCGTTTGATACTCTTAGCTCAGCCTGTATCACTTCGAAAGCTTACGTGAAGGCTTTTCCACTGTTAAAAGATAAATAGAGGCATATTGAATTTTTTAAGAGTTTGAGCAAAAATGTATGCAAAGAAGGCAGCACCAAACTGCATGTGGTTAGGAATATTGAAGGGAAACTTGAACTCAGAGAGAGAGTTCGATAGAGGAAAGACGAAAGCAAAGGACAGGAATTGTTGATTAGCCGTAGCTTAAAGCTTCGTTGCCTGTGACTGTTTGTCCTCCTGTTTTAATTTTAGAACCTTGAGGCATTTACCGGCTTAGATCTGGGTGGGTTTCTGTAGCAGCTACAGCACTAGACTAACAGGAGTCTAATAGCCGCCTCGTTTAATTAATTTAACGCCACTGGCTGGGGGACTCTCTCCCAAACCGTCACCCTGCTAGAGCCTCAGTCCATCCCTGGGTGTCTGGAGAAATGTAAGTATAGGAGGTAAAGATTAATTAGCTGCAGAGACTTAAAAAGAGTGATTAGCTTCATGAGATTCCTTCATCCCATGGAAATCAAGTGAGGGGGAGGAAGTTTCTTTAAGTTTCTTCCAGTTGGTCTCTTCACAAGAGAAAGTGACCATAGTTAGTTGTATTTAGATGCATGACAGCCCCACATAAATGAGAGAGATTCAGAGACAAAGAGAAAATGAGGTATATATGACATTTTAAGCTAAGAATGGACCAAAGTGCCATGGAGCTTCAGAGCAGAGGACGATCATAACAATTTTTCACGAGCCTACAGGGTCTCAGTTGCCTTTAGCCCCAAATAATTCCCATCCCATAGAGGCACATCCTGGGGGAGACTCATTGTAAATCCCTACACAAGTCAGTATCCAAGGTCTCATCTGACTCAATAATAGGAAGATTTTCACAAAGATTTTTGTGCTTCAAAAATGCAATATTTGTGCAGGACTGTTTTCTTCTTGGTTTAACACATTGTGGAATGGAGATTAGGAGACATTATCTGAGGTATAGATAAAAGAACATGTTTTCCGAGAGACACTTAATAAAGCAAGAGTCAGCAAGAAGTGCTTATGGTCCCTCAGTCCCTCATTATCTGCAAAGAGGCTCGGAGCAGGACAGCTGTGCTCTGCTGGGCAAGATGTAAAGGTAAATTCCAGAGACAGAAATTCGACCTCCTGTTGTTTACTCTTTTGTTAGGGCAAGTATAAGACCTGCTTGTCAGGGGGGAGAAAATAGATGATTTTTGTTGTCAGGCAGCCTGGGGTTAGATACCAATGGATCATATGAGGTCACTGGGAAAGTTCCCACTTTTTCTTCTGGGAAGGAAGCTATTAGCTGCTGGGTGTGAAGGTGGGAGAAATGTCTGGTCCGGGCAAAATGATTGATCCATCAGCCATCGCAGAGAAGCATTGAAGGGCATTTCAGGACAACAATAAATTCAAAAAGTCCTCCCCCCTATAATCTTCTGGACACTACAGGTTGTCCCTCACACTTATTTCACACTCCTGGGTAAGAGAAAGTGGAAGTTCACACACAGTAATCCTATCTCATATATTACTATTCCATATAGATCATACCTTGTGCTAAGTAAATATTTAAGAGAAAAATTGCCTTTGAAGCTTTGGGAAAAATACTTCACAAAATTTAATAAAACTCACAGTGTTAGTTTCAGTAAGACTTGCTTTTTAAGCTAATTGATCTCCAGATCTGACTGATTTAGTATTTACCAGAGAGTATTTAAAAGACTGTTGTTGTTTCTGGTGAAATATCAGAGTTCTCCATGTTCAAGCATGTCAGTTGGACAAGTGGAGGAAGAAAATGCTGCAACATATTTACATGCAACATATATATTTTCATAAACCCAGTTAAAGAATTTCCACAAAATCCTGCCTGAAAAGTCAAAACTAATTAGAATGACATATACTAACTATAATACACATGGAAGCACTTTCGGTTACATTTGCTAAAATTATATACAGGAAGGTTTAGGAAGTTACAAAGAAAAATAGAGGAAATAAACTTTAATCCACTTTAGTTCACATAAAAATCATATAAATTAAAACTTCTAAGCTCTTCAAGGAAAAACAATTATATAGATGGATGTAGTAAAGCATAACTATTAAATTTTCCGTGTCCACAGGGGTATTAAGCATGACATATTATGAAAAAGATTGGATTAGAAGTCAAAGAAATTTTTATTTTAAAATGAGAAAAATAACTTACATTATATAATTGCCTGTTCCAGTCTTTGGCCTCCTGACTTCTCTCTGCCATGCTCTAGTAAACTGTATTTCACAAAAGGGCATCATATTATAGCATTTCACAATATAACAAGATTACTTATTTGTAGAATGCTAGCCATGGTATACTTCTCAACGAAAGCCTGTAATGAGTTACATTCTTCTTTTCAGTCTTCACTGTCTGTTTTCCTATGTGAAGCCTCTAACTAAAATTATATGGATAAACATATATGACTGATATTTTCTTTGTGCAAGTAGATGATGCAATGTCAGAGCCAGGATGCAAGGCTAAAAAAAAAGATCAGAATTTTTTTAGCCTTGCTTTAATGATATTAGAGAAATTTGGTATTAATTTTAGAACAAACTTGACTTGATAACATCTCATCATTTTTTTAAAATGGTATATCATATCTGGTACCTCAAAATCAAAATTTTGTGTACTTAGGGAGTAGAGTATGTTTGGGGAGATTATTTTGGGATTTAACCATAGTCAATTGAATTGAAAATGTAGGAATCATGTTGGGAATGCTGACTTAACTGCCGTGCTAGTGAACATTTCAGAAACCATGCTCAGTGTAAGGAAGGGAAGATGATGAAGGTTTTAGTAAATTCTTCCTGCTGGAGAAGATAATCAAGTGATCATAACTCAGTATCTTCCTATTTTTTTAAACTAAAATATATGCATTTTCAAAACTAACTGAAGGTGATCACCAAAGCTTTTCAAGCAACATGAACTACCTCCTGCCTGTTTGTAAATTTTTTTATGTCACCAGTTTATTTGAGGATAAGGTTATATATGTGATAGTTTATGTGTCAACTTGGTTAGGATGGACATGCCACCCAGATATTTGATGAAACATTGTTCTAGATATTTCTGAAAAGGTTTTTTAAAAGATGAAATGGCATATCAATGAATAGACTTTAAGGAAAACAGATTATTCTCCGTAATATTGCTAGACTTGATTCATTCAGTTGAAGGCTATAATAGAAAAAGACTGATTTTTCTGGAAGATTTACCAGTCTATCCTGTACATGTTAGACCCGCCAAGCAAGCCTCCACAATTTCATGAGCCAATGTTTAAAAACATCTCTCTCTCTCCCTTTTTCCTTGTCTCTTCCCTCGTACCCCATCTTAAACTTGTTGACTTCATGTCTCAGGAAAATTCTGACTTTTAAAATATGCCGTTGAGATACCACAGTTGTATTCTGCAAACTCTGCTTCATATCAAAGCACCATGAAAACTCAGGCAGGTGGATATTATCTTTAGTGTGATTAGTTTAATATCCTTGAAAAAAGAATAGTCTAGGAGTTCACCTATGAGTGATTTGTGATAATTTTTTCAAGTTTCAATGTGGAATTATGCTTCTTTTTTATATGGCTAAATAGCAGTAGATAAAATTAGGAGGCAGCAGGTAGGGATAATCTGTGATAAGGGGATACTTTTAATGGTTTCAGATGATTTAATCTTATTTTTAAATCATCATAGTGCTAAAAATAAAGCCTTAATCTCAGTAAAACTTTGTTTCCTGAAGAAGCAATTACTTTATAAATAGAAATGTGAGTTTTATTTTCTTTCATTCTTTTAAAGTTTAGTTTTAGAAGAAAAATATGACACAGTTTATTTATTCTTAAGTTGTCTCTGTTTTAAAAATGTATTGCTAACTTGTCCTACTCATAAGGAAATAATGAACATTCTTGTTCAGCACAGTTCTACCCAGTCAGGCAGATCAAAGTATTTCTGTGTTTGAGGCACTTCATGGAACAAAAATGGCCTCGGGAAACACACATTCCACCTGTTCCTACCTGCCCTTCCACCAGAACTTCACCTGAGTTAAAAGGATGGATAACAACAGCTTTTGATCACACATCAGGAAAGGACATCATGGGTAAATTAATAATTTGTCTCTGAAACAAAATATGGTCATTTGCATATGTAACTCATGGTGACTATTGAATATTCTCTTTTATTAATTTAGGTGCCCTTGATTAACTTGATGAATTCCCATGTATATTTTATACATTTACTACTATTAGTACCACAAAGAAATGAGACACTTGAAAATTTTATGCAGAGATGGGTCAGGGAGCAGTAGTGTCACTAGCACAAAATACCAAATTAAATCTAATATTTTTGTCACTTAATTCTATGTAGTCACCGTATTCATTACACAATGTAAAGTTTTCTTCTCAGAGGATCAATTAAAGAATTATCTGTCTGCCTGTCTGTCTATCTATCATCTATCAGCATCCCAGCAATACTTTATTAGCTCCTCTTTTACATGAGAAATAGTTACTTCATAGCTTAGGTTTTAAACTACATATTCAAATCAAAATACTCTTTCATTCTTGAACAAAACAAATCATCAAGTGCTATTATTGCAAAAATGATATATTACTTTGGAAAATATTAAAATTTGACCTCACTGGCTTGTATAGTTGTTGAGCAGACTATGGCCAGAGTCACTTCTCTTGCATTAGGTTGAGCTGCACACTGGCTACTGTATGTAATGGAGTTTCATGGTAATGACTTCTGTTAGGCCTTCCAAACCTAAGAGTCTAGTTCTAGGGTGGAGAAATCTTCACCACATGTGAACAAATTAGGTATAAGCTTCATGACATGAAGGATAGCATGACTAGCACACTCAGTAAAGGCCAAAACATGCCATGGCTCAAGCTCCTGTGGGAAGGAACACAAATGGTGGAGGTTGATGAATGCTCCCCAAAAACGTGATAGTCAGACTTTTTGATGGGCATGGCTATTTAAATTTAAATAAAATAAAAGTAACTCAAATCAAAAGTTCCGTCCCTTATTCATTGAGCAAACCACATTCCAAGTGCTCAGTGGCTACATGTGGATGGTGGCTACCATTTTGGACAGTGCAGAATATCATATTTTCCTGAATCTGTTATTTGTTTGTTTATTTTTTTTGATAAAAAATAGTGAATAGTAATTCACATTTACATAATGATTTGACATTTAAAGCTGCTTTATCGTAGTTTGCCTACTTAAGACGAAACTGATGAGACAAGAGTTTAGCAGTTTTATTTTGCTCTCTCAAAATTGAGGTTCAAGGAAGTTAATATTATATGACCAATAAAAGGCAGAATGTGAATTTAGTTTACATGGTCTGATTCCGAGTCAGAAGTGGTTAATTTCTCTTGACTATTTTGCATTTGCATTACTGTAGCTACAAGCTAAAGTAAGAGGCAAATCAAGTGGAAAGGTAGGAAGCAAGGAAAAAGGAAGGAAGGAGGGAAGGAAGGAAGGAAGGAAGGAAGGAAGGAAGGAAGGAAGGAAGGAAGGAAGGTAGGAAGGAAGAAAGGAAGGAAGGAGAGAGAAATGGAGGGAGGGAGGGAGGAAGGAAGAGAGAGGAAGAAAGAAGAAAGAAAGAGAAAAAAAGGAAAGAAAGAAGAGGACATAAATCCTAATTTGTTTTGGTAAACATCAGCGTAGCATCATTTGTGTATATTCTCAAGATGACTATTCTGAGAAACACACTTTCCGTATATGTAGATTTTTATATTATCTACTCAGTATTCTTTATTGTTATTTTACATGTTTATAGTACCTAGCTGTTATTAACTCTCTTTCAAAATGAGTACCCAACATAAAATATTCATCCCTTTGTTCATGAAAGAAGTGGGAAGCAAACAGTTTTTTCACAAATCTTAGTATATTATTTGGTCATTGTATTTGCCACAGTTACTATGCATAGATTAATAATTATAACTTCTAAACCTAATAATTTATGCATAAATATTTTGTCCCTGTCATGTCTTTAATATTTGCAATTAATTGTTTTAATAACAGAAAGGTTAATTGTGCTATTCATCAGAATTGCTGGCTGTGAAATGGTAGACAAATAAGAACCTTACAGATAAAGGGCATACTTACTAATCAAGCCTGTCATTTCTTTAGAAAGTTAACTTGCTGTGACAGTCTAATAAATTTATTCAATTTGTAAAATCTTAGGGTTCAGAAATGTTCCTGCTAAAACAAATGGGGTTGTAGCAAATTGTCAAATTTACTATATTTATACTCAAATATATCCAGAGTTGCATGTATGTCTAGGTGTATGTATATGAACATTTGTTTACACTGAGCACAGAAATACACAGTGTGTGCCCATTTATCTATTAAACTATAACCCAGGAAACCAGAATTTTGTTTTAAAAGCATAATCGGATAGCAAGCCTCTTAAAATTAGTAGTGCATGGGATAATAGATGACATAACATAGTTTTATAATAATGAATATAAAACTAGAGAGCATTATTCTTATTAACATTCCACTAGATATTTGGAACCTTTTAAAAGTATAATGATAATAATTATATGCTAGTCAACTTCTCTCAACTCTGGCAAAGTACTAGAAAGATCACGAAGAAATGCAATTTTCAAACCTCTAAAACAGTGATTCACAGTTGGTTCTGACGCCTACTGGCATGAAAATGCATTTAGGAACTACATTTGGGGTTTGGTGTAGTGGCCTAGAATAATAGTGTCTCAAACTAAGTAATGATTTATTTTTCTTTCACAAAACTTAATGTCCAAAATGGGTAATAATAATGACTGACTTCAAACTTTTCACTCTAGTATCACTGGCTTTCACCACCAAAGTTGCCATGGTTACAAGGTGGTCATTGAAACACCAGCTATTTCATCTATATTCTAGATTCCATCAAAGGGAGAGAATACTAATGGTATGAATTCTAGCTGAAGCTGTGCCCTAAAGTGCTTTTGTGGAAGACTCATTGAATGACTTATCCTTATATTTTAATTTCTACATATATATAACCCACACGCCACTCTCTAGAAAGAGCATCCTAAAGTCTCATGCAGTCACTACATCTCCCACGAATTCTAGGATATGAGTGTGGTGTATGCTCTTCCCTATCAGTCCTGGATATTGTGTTTCATAGTCTCCTGAGCTAGGACCCAATCCACTGAAGTACAGCATTGGAGGAAAAACACTATAACAAAATTAAAATGCCCATTTGAAAAATGGAAAACGCGAAGCAATCATTGTCTTTAAGAACAATTACATTCCTGTGACCATAAACATTTAGTGATTACCTATTCTGGAAATCTCACATAGTTCATCGGGCAGCCTTGGTCCTGTGCAATGGAAACTCTCCTTTGTGGTCTTCACGGCTAGTTCTAGGCACTGGGGAGGAAGGTCTTGTCGGAGGTGGCTCATCTCACTGCCTATGGCTGCAGGTCTAAAGGCAAAGGATTTCACAGGTTACTATCAGCAAGCCTTGCATTGGCTTGTTCTTTTCATTTCTTCTTTCCAATAAAATTTCTTCTGAAAACTCAGCATCTCTTCAGTCAGTCTGGGTCCAGCTCATTCCCTGGTGGCGTCACCACACCCAAGACTTTGCTTTGACTCAGCTTTAGGCTTGGGAACCCTTGTCATTTACTTCTTATTTCATAAACTCTGCTTCTAATGGCCAAGATCAGTCTTTTTTTTAGCTTTCCTGAGAATTAGCCATTAAGTCAAGAGCTTCACTCCTAAACTTCTTTGTTAAGCTATTGACCCTGAAAACAATGAAACAAAGGCTTGAGTGGGAAGACAACAGCTTTTCCCTGTCCTTACCAGACAGCTGAATAACAGTTCTACTTCCGCCTAAAGTGAGATTTTTAAGACCACCATGGACAATCCTTTAAACACGCAGCCTGGAATCAGTTGGTTTTTCAGTCTGGTAAGGTTCCTATTGATAAGACATTCAGTCAACATAGATTTCAGGGAAAGGGCAGATAGCAAAATTTTCTTCCATTTCTGTCTTAAGGAAGGTTTGCTGTCCTCTACATTTATCTGTATATTATAAAACGTTGCTAAAAATAGCAAGCAGGGAGCTAGTAAATGCCAGCTCATCCCCTGCCATTTTGCTCTGTGGTCCAGCTGGTTTCATTTTCTAAATGATGAACTAACTATACCTGGCAAAAATAGTCTTTACCTTTCCTTAATAATAACATTGTGCAGTGCCATTTTGAGTGAAGATTCTTAGCCTTAAAACATAGGTTTTGCCCTTTATTGGGCAGCGCTGATGAAATAGATGTCTCAGTATTTGGTAGGAGGAGCACAAGTTTCATTACCATGAAGCAGCTGCTTGTGTTACAGAAGTAACTACACTACTCAGCAGTAAGTTCCTAAATTCTAAGTAGTGATGATAGCAGTTTTTAATAGAAAAGTTTGATTAATAAAGGGTAAGAAGAGGGTATACTCACCACTTGAATCCATTCGTGGGCAGAGTATTTTAGTAACTCCCCCAGATATCTGCCAACTGTTTAATTATTCAATAAATAGTCCTTGAACCCAGTTACATGTCAGACACTTTAATAGGTTGGAAAAACTGTAATGACACAAAACCATACATTCTTGCCCTCAGAAACCAGAAAAGGTAGCATAGTAGTAGGTAGGCTAAAATTTAATTTTAAAAGAAATCTATGTTGTTTTAAGAAATCTGTAGGCGACAAACAAGGTGCTAAGATATTGATAATAAATATTATTTTGGATGTTTTCCTTCTTCTATTCACTGTTCTAAGTGCTTTCTTCCTCCATTAGCTTATTTAATCTAAAACCCTTTGAGATATTACTATTATCTCCATTTTACAACTTATGAAAGTGAAGAAAACAGAAAAACCAAATATGTTATTCCCAACCACAGTTATCGATGTCAGGGTATTAAACTGTTATTTTGATATAAAGTTCATAATATAATCATGATACTACATTTTTATTTCTTAAGTCAATAACCACTGAGGCCCTTTTTTTTTAGAGAGAGAGAAATGGGAAAGAAAAGGTGATACCTGAGCTAAGACCTTAGGGATGAGGAGGAGTCAGCCATGAGAAAAGTGCAAAGGGACCATTTTGGGTAAATGAAACTGCATAGAAGATTATCTCAAGATAGAAATGGGTATGGTGTATTTGGCATACTGAACCAGGCCAGTACGTTTGGGAAATTATGAACAAAAGAGGCAAGTGATGATGGATCACGTGGAATGTTAGGCCACGACAAAATTTTAGATTTTTATTCCAGGTGCAAGGGGGAGCCATTGGAAAGTATTTAAAAAATTGCCATCCTTTTTGAAGGTGTTTTGAAGGTTTGGGGCCACTGCAGCAGAGGGTTTAAAAATGCAGCAGCTTCTTACAATATGGCATCTGGGCATTCTATTCTCCCCAGAAAATCAAATCAATGTGATTTGAAGTATTCTCAGAAAAAAGCACTCTATGTTGAAATCCTTTCATTCATACACATCTATCTTTTGCCTTGCGCTTTCTCATTGGAATACACAGCCACAAATACTTCTCATTTCTTCAATCAGAGAGAAAGAAATGAACAGATGGGAGATCAAAGGAGCAGCTGAACAGAGAATCTGGCAGAAGTATGCAGCAATTTATAGGTGGATGAATAAAAATCTGGTGGACTAACATAGAAAGAAACTACGAAAATTACTCCTGCTTTCCATGTTATGGATGTTGAGATATTCTGTGATCTTTTTTTTGATACAAACTGGCATGATGAATATGTGGCTGAACTTTCTACTAGTTATCATCATAATTGCTATTTAGCAAGTATCTAGTGTGGTATCTTCTCCTGGAAAAGTACAGGTTGGTTGAATTATTTTGCAAGGAAATAATAAAGAAAAACAAAACTAATCAAACAAGTCATTTCTGTGAAATGTTATCACCCTAGAACTAACCACGTGGCTTACTGCTTAGGAGCTTATTAGAAGTGTGCTCCTTTAATGAGGCTCAATTACCTTCTTCTACATCTAGCAGGGATTTCTACCAATGATATTATGCAATAAGAGTTTATAAGTGGAAGGTACAGTTTAAGACAAAAGCCTGCTTATACTCTTCAGCCCAGATCTCACTAATTTCTTTGTGCCTACTGTGCTGCACCCATCTTTTCCTTCATTCAATGTTTTTATTTGTTCCTTTTGTAGACACATCCTACGGTCCTTTGAAGTTAGACACTATTTTACTCATCTTTTTAGGTCCTACTCCAGCACTAAATGTAAACTAAATAATTGTTATGTAAATAGCACAATTATTTCCATGCAAGTCAACAAAAAGATTATAATAACTGAAGCATTTCCAACTCTAAAATTTCTTGCTTCTGTAGCCTCCAGACGTAAGGATGTAACTGTTACTTATCGATTTTTTTACAGTGTATATGAAAATAACTAGGAACTTTTGCAAGGAAAGTCTGGTTATTTTTCTGTTCCTACTTGTGCACTTTGGTCCAAAATTTGTTTTAGGTGAAGAGATTTTTGAGCATTTGTTCTTTGAATTTTTAAACATATATTTATTAATACCCATGCCCTATTTTGTATTTGCTAGAGTTAAAAATTAACATGGACAAGGCCAAAGAGGGGTAGGATTGAGGGTGGGAGGAGGTCATGGGGGAAAATGGAGACATTTAATTGTTCAACTGTACTTGAACAACAATGTAAGAAAAAGATAAATAAAAATATTCATAAAATTAACTACTTTGAGAAGAAAACCTTCTCAATTTGATAAAGACCATCTACCAAATAACCCCAGCTACCATCATATTTAATGATGAGAAACTAGAAAGTTTCTAAGATCAGGATCAAGGCACGTATATTCTTTCTTACAAATTCCTTTTAACATCCTACTGGAAGTCCTAGAAAATGGAGTAAGATAAGAAAAATAGGAAGTATTCTGATTGGGAAGAAAGAAATAACAGTCTTTCTTTGCAAATAACATGATCATCCATGTAGAAAATATAAAACAATTAACAAAAAAAATTATGCAACTAATAAGCAATTATGGCAAAGTTGCAAGGTACAAAGCTAGTACAGGAAGTGAATTGTTTTCCTGTATATCGGCAATGACCAAGTGGAATTGGAAATTAAAAACACAATACCATCATATTTTAATATTCCTAAATGAAATACTTACAATAAATGTAAAAAGAATTGTAAAAGAGCTCTAAGAGGAAAACTACAAATTTTTAATGGAAGAAATAAAAAAAAAGAAGTAGATGGAGAAATAGTTCATGTTCATGGAACAAAAGACTCTGTATTTTCAGATGTCAGTTTTTTTAACATGTTCTGTAAATTCAGTGCAATCTCCGCAAGTTATTTGTTTTGGATATCAATAAACTGATTCTAAAGTTTATATGGAAAGGCAAAAGACCCAGAATAGACAAGAAAATACTGAAGAAGAAGAAGAATGTCGGAGGGCTGGCATTACCTGACTTCGAGACTTACTATAAAGCAACGTTAATCAAGACAGTGTGTTGCATCAATGGAACAGGAGAGACGGCTCATAATACACCTGTGCAAATAAATTCAACTGAACTTCAACGAAGGAGCAAAGGTGAAGAACAGTATTCCTGTTAACACATAGTGCTAGCACAACAGGACACCCACACGCAAAAAAAGAGAGGAAATCTAGACACAGATTTTACACTTTCAGAAAATCAACAGTGTGAATCACAGACTTAAATGTAAAATGCAAAATTATAAAACTTCTAGAACACAATATAGACCTTAGGTTTAGCAATGACTTTTTGTATACAACACCAAAGTCACATTCCATAAAAGAAATGATTGTACTTTATGTTTTTTAAAGATTTTATTTTATTAAAAAATTTTTTAAAGTTTTTCTTCATTTACTTTTAGAGAGCGGGGAAGGGAGGGGTGAAGAGAGGGAGAGAAACATCCATGTGTGGTTGCCTCTTATGTGGCCCCCACTGGGGAGGCCTGCAACCCAGGCATGTGCCCAGCCTGGGAATCGAACCTGCGATCCTTTGATTTATAGCCCTCACTCAATCCACTGAGCTACACCAGCCAGGGTTGATTGCACTTTATTAAAACAAAAACCTTCTGCTCTGTGCAAAACACTGTCAGGAGAGTGAAAAGACAAACCATAGACTGGGAGAAAATATTTATGAAAAACATAGATGATGCAGGATTGTTATTAAAAATATATAAAGAACACGTATAACTGAACAATGAGAAGAAGAAAAAAAACAACTAAAAATAGGTAAAAGGCCTTTGCAAAGAAGACCTAGATGGCAATCAGCATATGAAAAGATGCTCAACACCTTATGTCATCAGGGAATTGCAAGTTAAAATAATAATGAGATACCACTATACATATAGAATGTCAGGGATTCAAAACATCGGCAATACCAGATGCTGAATGACAAGGATGTGAAGTAAGAATCCTCATTCATTACTGGTGAGAACGTACATTGGTATAGCCACTTTGAAAGGCAGTCTGACAATTTTCTACACATTTAACCATACTGTTATCACAGGATCCATTAATCACAATCCTTGGTTTTTACCCTAATGAATTAAAATCTTCTGTCCACCCTTTAATAAGTCTAAGACTCTATGAGAATTTCTGGCGGCTTCTGTCTTATTGTGCTTTTGATTGCCATTCACACCAGTTGGAACCTGGTTATTTTTAATGAGGATCTCTCTGAAATTAACTAACTACTATTTACCATGCCTGCACTTTGTTTGAAGTGTATAGAACCATCCAGTGTTTCAGCAGAAGTAAAAAACTATTTCATAATCACTGCTTTAACCTAAAAAAATCGATATGAGGTGATAATGATAGCAATTTGTATTTCAGAGCAGTATAGTTTTTTTTTTCCAAGAGTACAAGGTGAATCAATGTTAATTTGCACCCAAAAACTAAGTGTTCTGAGATCCTGGCTGATTTCTAACCAGCTGGCCTTTAGCCCCAGTTAAAAAAAAAACAACAACAAAAAAACAGAAAACTCTCTTTAGACTGTCACTAGCTTAAATATAAACAAATACATTATAGTTCCCACTTTACAATAGGTCCATAGAGCACTGTTTTAGTACCCACCAAACTGATTATTACAAAGAAATGATTATTTTTTGTGTGTTTACCAAGTAGATTCAGAGTGGAACAGGAACATGTGTGGCAATGAAAATGAAAATGCCAGTCAGAAATCATGTTTCAGTGAAGTAGGCCAAATTAAATGTTGGATTTTAATAGCACACTGCTAATTATGCTTTCCTTTCTGCCCTCCACCGCTAGGTACTGACATATTCCCTAGGAAAAATAGAACTTTTTGACGTTTCCCAATATTTTAAAGTGATCAACTGAAGTTATTCTTTGGGAAGCATAATTGTTAGTAATAAAAAGCTGCTGTATTTCTTTGCTACAAAAATGTGTTTTAAGCACAAGCAGGGTACTTCATGTGTTAGCTGTTTTTGTACATCAGTTAAATTAGGATGCTTTGATATCTTAATTATTTATCATCTTAAATTATGAATCTTCTAAAATTAAAAAGCATCTAACCTATAATTTATTATTCATTTAACATGAAAATGTTTCTTTATGTGGCTGGTTCTTTTTTGAGCACAGACTTTCTGTTTTGATGTAAAAATTATTAACATATGGTTTCAAGTACAGGATTGAAAAATTCAGGTTTTTTCTAATGCACCTTAAAACCCTTGTCACTTGTTTTTCACTGCAGTTGCACCATTTTATGTGTCTTCAAGATGCCCAGGCCTGTGTCATTAGGAATGTATTGATAGATAATAGGAATATATTGATAGATAATAGGGATAGGATTGTGTCATTAGGAATATATTGATAGATAATAGCTATCAATATAGATATAAATATAACCATAGACAGAGAGTGTTTGTGTATGTGTATTAGTGTCTATGAAAATAAACACTCTGGAATTTAGACTAATGCAATAAGTATATAGCACTATAGCACATTGAAGTGAGGGTTCTCTATAATTAAATATGAAATTAAATAGCATTTTGCTCACTTGTAACAGTCAAGAGTCTGTATTCTTATCCATCTCCAGTTTGTACTGAAAAGGAACCGAGTAACAAGAGAAATACTGTATCTCCCACCTTATTATACTAGTTCTTTCAAGAAATTACCAGGACACACCAAAGAAGAAGGCAATAAACATGTATACAAACAAAAGGTGCTTCCTCATTGAGGACTTGTATATTTAAAAGTATTTGTGCAGAAATTTGAGAGACAAAACTGAGAAATTGTTTTCCTACACTAGTTTCTCCCCAACTTTCTTTAATGTCATAATAGACGTCATCACTGTCCTTTGTCTCAGAAAACTTCCAGAGAAAAGAATACCACACTTACTGAATACTTACTAACCATAAATACCAACTGTTGTGCTCTACTTATATTTCATACCTTTCAAAGTGTTTCTCTATGAATTAAACTTTAGGTTTCTTACATAGGGACCTTCACCCTTCTAATGCAACTGTGGTTTTGAATGCCACTTCTAAAGTTTAACTGTGCTGAATATATGTTCAAACCAAAATGGAATCAGAAAAAATAAAGGATAAAAACTACATGATCATATCACTAGATATGGACAAAGCATTTGATAAAACCCAGCTCTCATTTATGATAAAAACTCTCAGCCAAATGGAATTAGAGGAAACATAACTAAACATAATAAAGGCCATATATGACCAATCCACTGCCAGCATCATACTCAATGGACAAAAACAAACATTCCCCTTAAGATCAGGAAAAATACAGGGATGTCTGCTCTCATATCTCTTATTCAGTACAGTACTAGAAATCCTAGCCACAGCAATCAGGCAAGAAGAAATAAAAGGCATCCAAATTGGAAAAGAAGAAGTCAAACTGTCATTATTTGCATATGATGTGCATGATACTATACAGAGAGAACCCCAAAGATTATACCAAGAAACTACTAGAACTAATGAATGAATTCAGCAAAATAGCAGAATAAAAAATGAGCATTCAGAAATCAGTTGAATTTTTATATGCCAATAACAAACAAAAGGGGAAATTAAGAAAACAGTCCCACTGATAATTGCTACAAAAAGAATAAAATAATGAGGAATAACCCTAACAAAGGGTGTAAAAGATCTATAATCAGAAAAATTATAACACACTGAAGAAAGGAATTAAAAAAGATACAAATAAGTGGAAGTACATGCTGTGTTCATGGATTGGAAAAATTAACATTATTAAAATATCCATAGCACCCAAAGCAATCCATGGACTAAATGCAGTCCCTATCAAGATTCCAATGATGTATTTCACAGAACTAGAACAAATATTTCAAAAATTTATGTGGAACCACAAAAAGCCCTGCATTGCAGCAGTGATCCTGAGATAGAAGAACGAAGTCAGAGGAATCACGCTACCTAATATGAAACTATATTATAATGCTATAGTGATCTATGTGTCTGGCATAAAAGCAGACATATAGATCAGTGGAACAGAACACAGAGTCAAGAGATAAACCCACATTTTTGTAGTCAATTAATATTCAAAAGAGGAAGCAAATCTTCGACCCCAAACCATAAAAATTGTAGAAGAAAACATGGGCAGCAAAACCTCAGACATTGCTTGTAGCAATTTTTTTATTGGATATATCTCCCCAGGCAAGAACTACAAAATAAAAAATAAATAACTAAGACCACATCAAATAAAATGTTTTCGTACAGCAAAGGAAATCATCAACAAAATAAAAAGAAAGCCCACAGAATGGGAGGACACATTTGCTAGTACATCTGATAAGGAGTTAATATCCAAACTTTAGAAAGAACTTAAAAAACTCAATACCACCCCCCCCACACAGCCCAATTAAAAATGGGCAAAGAACTTGAGTAGGCACTTATCCAAAGAGGGCATACAGATGGTCAATAGACATATGAAAAGATGCTCAATGTCACTCATCATCAGAGAAATGCAAATTAAATGAGATAAACCACAAATGAGATATCATCCCACTCCTGTCAGAATGGCCATCATCAATAAATCAACAAACGACTAGTGCTGGCAAGGATGTGGAGAAAGGGGAAAGCTTTTGCACTATTGGTGGGAATGCAGACTGGTGCAGCCACTAGGGGAAGCAGTATAGAGATACCTCAAAGAATTAAAAATGGATCTACCTTTCAACCCAGCTATCTCACTTCTGGGACTATATCTGAAGGAACCCAAAACACAAATTCAATAGAACATAAGCACCCCTATATTCATTGCAGCATTATTTACAAATTGCCAAGACATGGAAGCAGCCCAAGTGCCCATCACTAGATGAGTGGATAAAACAACTCTGGGACATTTACACAACGAAATACTATTTGGCTATAAAAAAGAAGAAAATTTTATTCATTGAGACAGTATAGATGGACCTGGAGAACATTTTGCCAAGTGAAATAAGCCAGTCAGATGGGGACAGACTCAGAGATGGAGAGAAAGATGACAGCTAGTGGGGGTAGGGAGAGGTGTGGGGGGATTCAGCTAAAAGGAAAAAGGGCTCATGGACATGGACAACAGTGTGGTGATTGCTGAGGATGAGGGGTATAAAAGGAATAAATGGTAATGGAAAAAATGCAGTGAAGATTAAATAAAAAATAGAATGAGATGGTTACAAGTGTGAATGCTTATGAGGACAGTGGAAGAAAATGATTGGCATTATAACTAATTAGAAATACAAAACAATATATGTATCTGTAGCTAATACACATTAAAAAATATTTCGAAGATACTAGGCTCAAACTTCAAAGAACCTCTCTAATGTCATATATTGTGCACTGTCCCAAATAATTCAGGATGAATATTTGGGTGAGGCAGACGCTCGAAAGACTTCAAAGTTTATTTACCACAAACTCAATAACCTGCAGGATTTTATTATTGAGGGTAAATCATGCAGTAGAGTGGAGAATCTGTGTGTGGCAGGCAGGCAGACTGTAAGATGGCCCCAAGTAATCCCTACTTTCTGATACTCACAACTGGTGGTGCACTCCCCTCCCTGACTGCGTAATTGCACTTAAGTTTCTTCTGATTAATACAATGCTACAAAAGTGAAGGGATGTAACTTCCAAGATCAGGTTATATAAAGACTGTGGCATGCATCTTGGGTACTCTTTTTCTGTCTGTCTGTCTCCCTCCCTCTCTGTCAGATGTCTTCCTCCGGGTAGGGGTGTCCACCTGCCACCCACGGGCCACATGCAGCCCAGGGTGACTGTGAATGCAGCCCAACACAAAATCATAAGTTTACTTAAAACATTATAAGATTTTTTTGTGATTACACATTGCAGTGTATTTAATGTGTGGCCCTAGACAAGTCTTCTTCCAGTGTGGCCCAGAGACACCACGAGGTTGGACATCCCTGCAGGGAGTGATAGTTGGCATGTTGGAAGAAGCCCTGTGGAGGCCAAAAACCATGGAGAGGGCGGAGGCCCACAGTTAGGGGAAACACAGCTTGCCTACAACCAGGCAAGTGAGCTTGGAAGTGAGTCTCCCACTCCAGGGCTGTCTTCGGGAGGGTGCACAGCTGTGGCCTCCAAGTTGTCTGTGACCCCCTGAGTCATCCTGAGCCAAAGATACATGGCTAAGTTGTGCCTGGATTTCTGATCCACAGAAACTGCGATTTAAAAAAAAAATGTTTGTTGTTTTAGGCTACTGATATTGGAGCAATCTCCTTCAGAACAAAAGATAACTAATACACAAAACAAAAGGTAATAGCATACACAAAGCAAGGGAGGCTGGGGGGCTGCTCACTCATGACGTTCTCTGAAGAAACCTGTCTTCACCTTGGGGACCGTGAGAGGTCAGTGGTTTAACTGCTGGTGCTGGTTGTCTCTGCAAGACCCTGCTGCTGTGTTACTTGAAACATTCACCACATAAACTACTTTTCCTATGAAATGCTTAAAATGAGGTGGTCAAGTACGAAATGACCAGTGTCAGCCTTTTAGAAGAATTCCTCTTGAAGAACAGAACTATTTTATCGAACATCTATTTAAATCACCTTTACTGTTTCGGTAAATCAAGATTGTTACCCCAATACATTCTTATAAATAGATCTCCCTGATAAGAGAGCTTTAGAAAGTTACCTTTGCCAACATTCTATTTCTGCCACTTCTTATCATGAAAGATAATAATCATACCTTATAAACTAGGCCAATATTACCTGCAGCATAAATCATCATAATGTTAAACCTTAATATTTATAGCCTGTTCTATCTTGCTGTTGACAGTCCTATTAATGCTTTGCTTAGCAAGTCAGAAAGCAATACCTCAGTACTATATAATAGTAGAAAAGATAAAAACAACTCTTTGTACACAAATCAGCTGAAAGCATAACCTATCAGTTACAGCACAGGAAGATTAAACGCATAGTCATAAAAGTCCCTGCAATCATGGTAATTGGAGGCGAGGTTGCCTCTATGGCTGTAATAAATCCTGTAAGCTTGCTTTCCATCACTCACCAATCCCTGACAAAGCTCAGGTGCGGTCCTGACTCTGCCTACCTGGGAAGTGATGGGGTGACTAGCTCACCTGGCTTTACGACTCAGTCGTCTGAGTCTCTGGTTTAGGAGGAGCTCTTTGCTTATGCTTCTTAATACCTTATTAGTTGAAGATGGATTTGTACTTCCAGCCTCTAGCCAGCTAATTTCCTATTACAGAAGACAAAAGTTTTACTTTTGCAAATGATGAATGAGGTGATTACATTCCCCAAATTTTAAGGCCACAGACCATTAACTGAGTCACTCTGAGCACTTGTCACTTCACCCTGTGTATGCAGCAGGAAAGGAGAAGGTTGCATTGTTGTAATACCCAATGATAGCCACCAAAGTTTTCTTGTTAACTTTCTATGAAAACTTTATTTGACTACTTTAAGTAAAAGACAAAAAAAATCACTATTAACATGAACCCTTATGTGAGAACTGACATGATTGTTCATATTTAAGCTTGAATATCAAGTAGTTACTTACTTTCTATTTACCTTTAAGATACTTAGTATAGTGTCAACCAGAGGATTGTCACAAATGACATTAGGGAAATATAAACAGGTTTAGTTCTATATATCTCTTCACTGAACTTTTCTGAGTTCAGGCAAAATAGTATTATTGAGACATTGAGACATTTGGATTTAGGAAGCTTCTCTGGCTTGGTATTCCAAGAGAGATCATTTTACTTCAACCTGTCAGGCATGGGCACTAATTTCTATTTGGGGGATTAGGGCTTGACATTTCTGAGTGACAATTTAAGGCCAGCAAGGTAAACAAAATAATTGGTAGAGTGTCTGTTGAGGTATCCCACATTTTAAAAGCTCCATTCCTAGAACATTCCCACCACATTTTTTTCCTTGCAAGTATAATCAACTGATTTTTAAATTTTATTGTTTATTACAGTTTGCATTCAGTCATTTTTTGTATTAGTTTCAGGTGTACACACAGCCAATAGACATTCATATAAGTTACAAAGTATTCCCTCTGATACTGCAGGTGCCCACCTGGCACCATAGGTAGTTATCATGGTCTTGTTAACTCTATTCCCTGGGCTGTACCTCACATCCCCATGCCTATTTTGTAACTAGCAATTAGTGCCTCTTTCTCCCGTCGCCTTTTTTCACCTTGTCCCCCAACATCCCTCCCCTCCAACCTCCATCAGTTCGCTCTCTGTATCCATGTCTGTTTGTATTTTGTTCATTCATTCCAAGGTGATATCACTTATGTGTGGGATCTTAAGAACAAAATAACCCTACCACCTCTTAATTCCAAAGTTTCTTCTTATGGAGACATACAGCCCACCTATAAAGTGAGTGAGGCAGATGACAACTGTAGATAAGTCAGGTTGTGTCCTCACAAATGAAACAATGAGAAAATGAGTGCACGTTGGAAGGCCTGTGTTGCTCTATGTAGAGCTATTGCATCTTATGAGTTGATTGCATAGCAAAGCATGCAGGAGGAAATTGCACGTGATCAAAATGGGTCTTAGACGTTTTTAGAATGATTCCACCTGGGAGATGAGGCCGGTATTATTCTCGGCAAGTCTGACTTTGCCAGTGTGTCTTCCAGAGCTGCCACAGATGGTCCTTCCTCTGAGCCTCAGAAAGAATTGACTTGTGCTTAGGGGCCATGTGCTATGAAAACCAGGTAAAACTCATTTATTGATAGTCTCTCCTCACCTCAGGTGTAAACAAGAAGAATTCACTTTTCTACGTTCGCTGCTTTCAACTGAGTTTCAGCTGAGTTTCAAAAGACAGCTTCTTTTAGATTCCATGAGATATCATATTTTAATAATGATAAATATTTCTAGTTTAATTAATCATCTCACTAATTTATTCCAGCCTAATCCTGTATTCTTAGTGATATTAAGGATGAGTATTTCACAAAAATGTAAATAGGGTCTATTGGGAACACACTTAACATGCAAAATGATTTCAAATTCATCTTTTCTTCATATTCCAAGTGTCTTAATTTGCTGTTCATAAATCAGTATATTTAGAAAAGATGAGAAAATAATTTTCAGCAAATTAGCTAATAATATGAAAACAATTTTGATTTATGTTACCTAAAAATACCATATTATGTATACCTAAGTATAGTTTATTATGCTGTGAATACTTTATAATGATATTTTCAAATAATATTATTAAGATTATTCCAAATATGCTGGTAGCTATACTAAGACATGGTCAAAATGCTTATGAAATACTAAAGATGATATATTTCTCTCAGAAAGTTTTGGCATGTATTAACAAAATGAAGGCTTTGATAAGTTTTATAGCAAACATTTCTCTAATTTATTTAGCTGAATATTTCTCAAGCTTATTTAATTTTGAAACATTTTTGTAAACTTACATGAAAATATTTCAGAACACTAAAGTTTATAAATCTTAATTTTCAAAATGCTGCTTGAAAGTCTTATTAGTAACATGAGCAGAGTTTTAAAATGAATGCCTACTCTATCACACTATATGAATGAATAAGTTATTAGAAAGTTTAAAAAAGTTAAGCCTGTATGAAATAACCTTTCTGTAACAAAGAAGAATTTGTATTTTACACTTAGAATGCTCTATAGTCTCTTGCCTGTACACAGAGAGAGACCTAACTCCAGATAAAATTGGAGAAAGCTACTTTTAGGAGCCTTTTTGTAGGACAGGTAACAGAAACAATAAGGGGATAAATGAAAATAAAGGTAGTAGAGGAAGATGATTTGACATTGGGTGGTGGGCACACAGTATAATATGCAGGTTATGTATTATAGAAATCTCCATTTGAAGCCAACATACTATTATTAATCAATGTCACCCCAATAAATTTCATTTAAAAATTAGAGGTAGTGGAGATGGAGAAGAGAATATGGATTGGAAAGTACACTTTTAAAGTATAGTCGGACTTGGTGACAGATGTGGGGATGAAGGAGAGAAATTACGTGTGACCGGATATTGAATGTGGCGGCGGATGTGAATATCTAACCCTAACCCTAGGGTTAGGTGTGGGGAAGCTATAGCAGTTCCGTCTTTGGCTCGATGGGATCCAGTTTTCGCTGTATCGGTGACAAGCTGATGTGCAGCAGTAATCAAATATATGTGTGAGCTCAGGGGAAAGATGCTGACTAACACTACGTAAGTCTTGCTGGGTGTCATCAGCCTTTAAAACATAGTTGAACCTATGGACTCAGATTCTTCAGGAAACAATCTTTAGTCAGAAGAACAATGTGGGATATGAAATCCTAGGCAATACAAATTCTCAGTAGGTGACATTAGACAGAGAATGGAACTGAAAAAGAGATGGGAAAAAATAAAAGAGAGGGGTATGTATGAGGAAAGCCACAACAGTTCAATGTCATTGTGACCCGGTGACTAGGAAGTTTCAGGGAGAAGAGAGTGATGAAAAATGCCAGAGTGTGGCGAGTCACCCCAGTCAAAGGAATAGTAAACAATTGCTACTAAACTTAACATGGGAATTCACGGAAAGGATTTAATGAGAGAACATGGCGCTTTGAAAATGTTTTGGGACCAGAAGTCAAATTTCAAGGGCTGAGGAGAAAACAGGTACTAGTTGAGGAATGGGAATGTGGACGTGATTTTTTTTTTTTAGGAATTTTAAATAGCTTGAGAGGGGAAAGATTTGTTGTCAACCAGAGAGAGTGAGGTGTGGAGGGAGAGCAGTGAACTTTGTTTTTGGTGAAAAGGAGGGATGTCCTGGAGGGGGAAAGAATCATGATTCCTGGGGAAAACGGAGGGAATGGGATTAAAACCATTAAGCAGATCAATTGGACTGGATTATAGAAAATGACTCTTAGACGTCTAGAGGAAATGAGTGGTATAACATATTTGGGGATTAATTTCCTTGATATTACTGGACACAGATTTTGTGCTAAGAGTCAGGAAGCTCAGAGTCAAAAAATAATGGAGGTTCTGGATTGTTGCTGAGGAGAATGGAAAGGCAGTGTCTTAAATGGTGAATTTGGGGTGATTCACCTGGTCTCACCCTGGAGAACAATCACATTATTCTAGTGTAGTATTTTACCTTCTATCTCCTTCTCTGCTTTGCAGTTTCTTAATCTAGTAAAATATTTAGCTATTCTGTCTTCTTTTTGTCTTTGGCTTTATCTTTCCTCTCTTTTCTTCCTCCCTTACCTTATTTTCCGCCCCCTTGCAATTCCATGTATAGCTTGCTGCTAGCCAAAGTATTATATATGTACACAATGACAGGTATATACACAGGAACATTTGGAAAAGTGAAAATCATGGCAAAGAGTCATCATCCGAGGAGGTCTGTTTTTCATCCATTATGAAACAGTCATCCATTTAATGTTTTCAACATAAAAAACTGAACTTTCCTTTACTATCCTTTCCTTTACTATCCTTTCCTTTACTATCACAGCTTTACTATCTTTATTTTTGTTACATTCTGCAATTTGCTCATGAAGTTTTCCTTATCCATCCCCAAATGATAATGGTACCCCTTACCTTGGATCCAGTTTTCCTCTTTTTTAATATTTAGAAAGTTTAGAGCATTGTACTTTATTGTTTTTTTAAAGATTTCATTTATTTATCTTTAAAGGGGAAGGGAAGGAGAAAGGGAGAGAAATATCAATGTATGGTTGCCTCTCGTGCGTCCCCTGCTGGGAACCGGCTCGCAACCCAGGCATGTGCCCTGACTGGGAATCAAACCTTGATTCTTTTGTTTGCAGGCTTGTGCTCAATCCACTGAGCTATACCAGCCAGGGCTATGCTTTTTTCTTTATAAAATTACTTCACTTGTTTCACTACCAGATTATTAAAACTTTAAAGCCAAGTTCCTGCTGGAAAGGATGAGCAAAATACTTACCACCTAGTTGATCTTAAAAGAAGTCAGTTAGCTCCTTGGTCCTTCTCTCCTTCCTTCTTTCCATTATGTCTTTCATAAAAGCTAAATGTGGCATCTATCAGTACAGGTTCCGTGATACTCCACTTGGACATTTCCCTTGAATAAACTAGATTTTTGGAGAAGCTGCTGCTAGCTTACCTCTTAATTATTACTTATTAGCCTTTACATTTTCATCTCTCTTTCTGTAATTTCACTTATAATTTATAGCTAGCTATCATTTTCTTTCCAAGCTTCTCAGTTTTGGGGGGTGTTTTTTGCTACCTCTGGAGTATCATTCTCTACCTCAAACATTCTATGGAAGGACAGCCCATTTGTTGTGAAACAGGCTTAAAATTCCAGATACTCATTTTTTTGTAGTGAATGTGGGCCAGTTTCATACCTGGTAAAGATTTTGTTTTGAGACAGCAAAGCTAAGAATCTATTTTGGGGTATTCATAATTGGAATAATTGGAGCAATGTCCAGGTTCTAGGTCTGTCTGTGGCTATGGTTTTGGCAGTGGCACCTGCTGCCCAGTACTGTTGGAGAACTGATGAAGTTCAAAGTCACTGTGCTGGAGGTGTTTTCACTGGACTGATGTTGTATGTGACTTTTACCGTGCAACCTTCTTTATTCTTGCCCATGCATTTTAGCCTGGTTCTTGAATTGTCCTGGCAGTTCAACAAGTGACCTAGTGTTTTTATTTAAGTAAGTTTTAAGTGTAAATTAGTAAGAATTGGTTTTTATTACTCATTGTATATATCACCAAATGATATATCTAGAGAACACTATCATTTTTATTTACTTTTGTTTGTTTTTTGTTATTGTTTAACATGGCTGGTTCCTTGTGATAGTTTTATATGAATTTGGTATTTCTAATTTGGTATATAGTTAAAGGACTTATTTAAAATTAGTTTTAGGAGGTAGGCAATTTATGCCCTTATATGTTTTCTAATAAAAATCTTAAAGTGGTTTTATATGTAGATTATGTCAAAAGTATATATTTCAAAATGTAGTTACTTTTGCTCATTTTTAATCTTAACGTTTCACTAATTAAAAAGGTGGGAAATTTAAACACAATTTTGTAGACTAAATTAGGACAAATTATAGTTCATTTACAGTATCCTAATTAATTTCTGCTTGTGCTAGAGTGTTAAAATACTTTGTGGGCATTTGGTGTGCACTCCTTGCAATATGAGGAAATACAACCTTATCACCAGTGAGCATATCCAGGGTCTAAGTAAATTTAGCTGGGAATTGTCCTGTTATGCAGGTTCCCACTCATCCACGTTGACTCCCATTAGCCACTGTGCCATAATGGCTCGTGGGGAGACTGCACAGAAAATTGAATTAATGCCGGCCATTTCTCAATCATTTCTCATTCTCATAAAATGATTAAAGCTGATGTAAGAGGGCTCATTAAAACGCGAAACATTAGACTCATTAAAAAGCCATTAAACCATCTCACTTCTCTGATTTATTTTATCGTAACCTTATTTGGCCATTGTTTAAAAGTCACTGCACCCCACATTTCTTATCATTGAAGGAGTGTTAATCAAAACATCCACTCTAGCTTTCTGGCCATTTAACCTTGAAATCATCACATACTGCTGTTGTTGAGTTTAAAACTCTTTGAGGCCAACATCTGACTGCTACTACTAATTGGAAATCAGCTGATAATAGCCATTTGGGTTAGCTTTACCTTCCAGTGTTTACTTTAGCTATTCCTAAACTACACAAAGGTTCTTAATTTTTTTAACCTTGTATCATCTAAACTTGAAGCTAAATTACTGCTTATACAGGCAAAGTAAGTGCCCATTGGTCATTGTAGGATGATAATGTGGATTTTGTTGCGCAGCAATAATTTCTGTTGCCCAACCAATAATAGATCTAACCTGTGAAAATGCATCTTTAGGACGGGTTGCATTTTGAGCTGGCTATGCTTTCAGCATGAAACAAGTAGGATGCTAACACTTTATTTTTTTCCTTAAGAATATTTCCCGAATATGTCTTAGCAAGTATAGAACCAAATAAAACTGATTTGGTTTAAAAAATAACATATAAATTTCTGATCTACGTGGAAGATAAAAACGTTGTACGATATACTTGCATTAGGAAAAGTAGCACTAGCCAAAGTAATAGATAAAATCTCATATCTCGGTGGCTTATTACTAATGTCCCAATCTGATACTGGTTGGAATACACTGCAGTCATTTTCTCCTATCATCCAAATTTTACTTTACTATGGTACATTTGTTACAACTAATGGATCAATATTGATACATAATTAACTAAAGTTCATAGTTCCCTCCCTCCCTCCCTCCCTCCCTCCCTCCTTCCTACTGTAAGGTACCTGCTACTTTTCAGCTGTAGTCGTAGAATCAGCTGTTTCTTTAAAGATCCCTGATTTCTTTCGTTGGACCATGATGTCTAAAGCTAAGATTAGGACATAGATTATGGTTATATACTAGGTATACTAGGGGCCATTACATCCACACCCTCCCAGCCCACAGAGCAAGGAGATACATGTTTGTATACTAACCTCTTTGTGTGTATATATTTACACACACACACATAGATTTCTATATGTAACCAGTTCTATCCATAGTAAGGTAACATGAGTTAATATGGATGGGTCTACCTCTAGTCCCTACCATGAATCTTTGCTCCTTCCTCCCCTTGCTTATTTGTCAATTTCCACTCCAATAATAAGAAACCATTTACTACCTAGTTACCTAATTTCCTTTCCAGTATACACACATAAGAATATGAAAATTGTAAACCTGCACCCCCACTGGAAACAACCATATCGGCAAGACTAGAGTACTTATGTACTTATTTGCCCTTTGGTTTTTATGGACTCCACTTATTTCAAAGTTACTTGGGTTAATGTTTTCTCCCCCACCTCTCCCTCACCTAAAGTGAGGTTGTTTCATGCAATGTTACATACAGTATGTAGCCATTTCAAACTAGCTTCTCTCATTTAGCAGTCAGCATTGAAAGTTCACTCATGTCGTTGATGCCTTGGCACCTCATGCTGATGATCTGCCTGTAATCAGTCTCTATGAACCTTTCAATTTAAAGTGATTCTTGATATACTTGGAGTAACATCTAGTTTCTTGTAACTTTTCTATTCATCAAGCTGCTCTTAGGATTCCTACCTCCCCTCCTATTCATGCTCAGATATTAACTATTTTATAAATTATATAAAGGATAATTTTATTTCCTTTATTTGCATATCAATTATTTCTTTAAAAAACAGTAGTTTTTCTTGCAATGACAATATATATTTTTAACTAATCCAAACCCACTTCCACTAACACTGTATTGTTTCACATGTCGCGTGGGTAGCTTATAAAAGAGTATATTAAACTTTTCCCTTTCATCCTCTCTAACGTCTCTGTAATTTATTTTACTGAACTCTATAATCATTAAATACCTAATTAGTATTTTAATTTCAACAGAATCTTTTAGATCAATTAAGAATAGGAAACTAAAAGACCTTAATTTTTCTTTAATTATTTGGTTTTTTGATGTTCACCCAGTCTTTATGTAGTTCCAAGTTTTATACTTATCTTCCTCCTACCTAAAAACTTCTTTAAACATTTCTTACAGGGTTGTTTTGCTGTCAATGATTTCCTTATTTCTCTATTTCTTTCAGAAAGACTTGTATCTCTTTCACTTTCAAAAAGGGTTATACAATGTTAGGTTTGTGATTATTTTCTTTTAATATATTTATTTCATTCTAATCCCTTCTTCTGTATGGTTTATTACAAAACATCCACTGTAATTCTTACCTCTATTGGTAAAAATTGTTTCTATCTCTGTCTTCAAGATTTCATCTTTGTCTTTGCTTTTCTGTAGTTTGAATATACAATGCCTGGGTGTAGATTTTTTTGCCCAGGATCCTTTTTAGTGTCATTTGAGCTTCCTGGATATGGGGTTTATTGTCTGTTGCTAATTCTGGAAAACTTTCTGTTATTATTTCTTCAAATATTTCTTTTGCTTCATTCTCTCATACTTCTGCTATTTCAATTATAGGTATATTAACCTTTAGAAATTTTCTTGGATATTCTGGCTTTTTAAAATATTTTTTCTCTTTGAATTTTGGGTAGAATGTTTTTACTGATGTGTATTAAAGCTCTCTTATTATTTCTTTTGCTGTGTCCAGTTCTCCCAATGAGTCCATCAAAGGCATCCTGCATTTCTGTCGCAGTGGTTGTGATTTCTACATTGCCTTTTATTTCATTTCTAGAGTTTTCCTCTGTCTGCTTATGTTACTCAGTTATTTCCATGTGCTCTTTACTTTGCTCATTAGAGTCCTTAACTTAGTAATCATAGCTATTTGAAACCGCTTGACTGAAAATTTTAAAATCTGTGTTGTATCTGAGTCAGATTCTGATGCTTGGTCTGTATTTTCAGACCATGTTTAATTTTGCCTTTTTGCATAATTTACTTTTTTGTTGTTGTTGTTAGAGCCTGACATAATGCGACAGATAATAGAAACTGAGATAAATAGGTCTGTCATGTGATATTGTAGGTTTCTCTGGTAATGAGTTGGGCTGTATGCAATATTTGCTTCAGTGGTGGATACCAGAAGCTTCCAATTCCTCTACTGTTTTCCGTAGTCTGCCTCTCCTGTGGTCTTTGTGTTCCTGTAAGAACTCTTTCTTAGTGTCTTACAGATCTTTCAGCTCTTAGACACTGTTATTGATTTGGAGCTCTTTTGTTGTGGCGATAAAGAGTGGAAGAAGGGATTCATTCTATAATCTTATGATTAAATCTCGGTCTTTTAATGGACCTGTGCTCCCTGTCTGTGTGTGACCTTCATAAGTGTTTCTTAGTTGTTTTTTTTTTTTTTCTCTCCTTAGGTAAGGAACAGTGGGGCCCATATTGGGGAGAATTTCCTTCTCCCAGCTTAGGTGACAATCTGGTAAAATCTTTTTCAGTAGAGATTAAACCTTTTTATATAGAATGCTCTGAGTTGATTTTTGAAATCGTTACTTTCTCTCTGCCTACCAGAGCCACAAAGCCTTTCTTCTTGAGAAACTTCCAGAACTTCCTAAGCAATGTGTGATACAAAGAATCTCAGAATAGAAAATCAGAAACATGGGTCCTGGTGAATGGATTCGGATTTTAGGGACATGATTCAAGTCTTAATTTTGAAAAGGGATCTGGATGAAGGTTATGGTTTAATTGACCTGTAAAAGCCATTTAAGCTTTGACTTTCTAAACCCAAACCAAGTATAGATTAGGCTCTTCAAATAGAATCGTTAAAGACTGGCACAGTCTTGGTTGTAAGCAGTGAAAAATACCTTATTAGATGTGTTCGAGAGCTTGTTTAAGGTTGGGAAAGAAAGCGAAGTTAGGGAATGGAATTATACTTCAGATAAAGCACAGTATGTTAAAAAACAAGAGGTACGTGCTTTTGCGAAGAAGTAATCTAGTAGTTATTTAATTTACAGTGTATTCAAATGTTCAACCCCTATTAAATTCAGAAGCAGATAAGAGATGCTTACAAAAGAAATTAGTGTATATATGTTTAATTCAATGGTACAGTTCTTTTTCCTTGTTTCTACCTATTTACTTATTTCATTCCCTACTACTTTTTAAGATTTTGTCTTTCTGGTCATTATCATTAGATAAGGATCATTTCATTTGTGAAAGCATAGGTGAACAGGCAAATCAGGCCTAAAAGATTGTTCTAGGTCCCTTCTGCTTTGGCATTCTAGAATAGTGACATTGGTATTTATTTATAGAGAATCATGGAAATCAGAATGACAAATATGATATTTATTGCTGTAGATTTGTTCAAATCAATATTAGCGATTGTTTAATATACAATGAGCATGAACTTCGCATTTATGGCAATTTGGCTTAGAATCCTGGTGATACTGAACCCAGGACTGGCTGCCTGCTGTACAAAGAGCCAATGACAGAGAGTCAAGGCCTGGTGCGGGGAATGTCTGTCAGTTTACTCAAGAGCCAATAGCCTGAGAAGATGGCAGACTAATGTCACGGAGACAATCTCAACATCTCAGTGCAGAGAGGGGGTTTTGTGAGAGAGGAAGGGAGAGATGGGATAAGGGGAACTATAGGAAGGGGGTTAAGTGTTCTCCATGTAGGGTGCTACATGTCAGCCAGCACCATCTGGGAGCTGGTCTGTTATTTGTCATCCTGGTTTTATTGTCGAAGGTCAGCAAATCTCCTGGAGCTGAAATGCCTGAAGGCTGGAATCTGCTTCCTTGAAATTAGCTCCTAGAATCCTCTAAGCAAACAGTCTGTTTTTCCCTCGCTAATGTGAATTTGCAAGTCATCATGTGCAGAAAGAGTGTTATAAGAATGGTGGGTGGGGTACTCTGATTGTGACCTACAGTGCAAGGTTGTGGGTAAGTTGTCTGTCATACCATGTTTTCATTTTCTAATTGGATGTTACTATTCCAACATTATAGATTAGTTGTGAGAATTAAATGAGATAACTTGAATAAATCATCCCCATAGAATGGCTTTGGCTCTTGGGAATGAACAGTATAAGCAGTAGATGACATATTACTTTAATGGCAACAATTATGGTTATGATACCTTTCACTCTACAGTTGAAATTTTATTAATTCACACATCAAGCTAGTACTCGCTCTGTTGGTTCCAGTAGAATGGACAAACACATGAATCATCTCATGGAAATCAAAGTATGGTGTCAGAGAAAGAATGCAGGAGTGTAGAAGAATTTCTCTTTTCCTTATATGTGCATGATTCATTGGTGATACATTTTAGTATACATTACCAATACTATACTATACTATACTATACTACCGATGTATTACCAATACATTGGTAATACTATGCTTAGATAATGTTTTAAAATTATAAAGCTGAGAGGTTATTTATTCTGGCTCTACTATTCAAAAGATACAAAAATAAGGTCATTCAGCACTTAAATTTTGGGAGGCACACAATAAGATGCTATGAATGTATTGTAGACTAATAAATGAATGAATATATACAAAGTAAATGAATAAGCAAGCAAATGGTTCAACCTTGGCTTTAAAATAGCTTATACTTTAGTGGAATAGAGGGAAATGAATCACAACAATTTACAAATAACTAGTGCAGGGAGGTTGTGATATTTTTTTATGTGCGTAGAGTTTAAGGCTGAGACCCCAGGTTCCCCAAATTAAGGCAGCGTCCAGAAATAATTTATTGCACAGTGCAAATATTCTGACTTTTATTCTTTATCTCATAAGAGTATTGCATTTTCCATATGAAATGACTTAACATTTATTTATTTATTTATTTTTAGAGAGAGGGGAAGGGAAGGAGAAAAAGTGGGAGAGAAACATCAATGTGTGGTTGCCTCTCATGTGTCCCCTACTGGGGACCTGGCCTGCAACCCAGGCATGTGCCCTCTGGGAATCAAACTGGCGACCCTTTGTTTCACAGGCCTGTGCTCAATCCACTGAGCTACACCAGCCAGGGCTATGACTTAACATTTTATTGCTTAATTACATTGTGCTAATCAAATGGTATGCCAGTAACATCATATTTGGTTGATTCTGTCACCTGATAAAAACTTCCAACATAATCATTGGCACACTTGCAGTTGAATCATTATAGCAATACAAATGATAATTGTTGCAACTTTAGTGTTCAATAAAGCTTGAATGAACACATAAATTTGTTTAATATGTGGTGTATGTTATTAGTTTACCTGTTCCATATAAATCAGAAACTCATGTACTGTTATAAACCAGGAGTTAAATAGCACACTTAATCTTAAATACACTTTCTAATTCTAGTTAATGGTTGATAACATGATTACTCTAATCAATACATTCTGACAAAATAGAATACTCTAGGGAATAAAATGTGGCAAACACAATAGCCCCAACCCTTATTTATCCAGCATTGTGTTACTATTTATCCAGCCCTGGTTTAGCACTTTACATTCATTAGCTCATTTAATATTCATCTCAGCATTTGAAATGTATACTATTATTAGTCTCGTTTTCACATAAAGAAAATGAAGTCAAAAAGGCGTAAGTAACTTGGCCCAGATCACATCTTTAATAAGAATGTGATCTACACAAATATATGATTGGTGACAGATCTATTATACCAATAGTAAGAGACATACACATTCAGAAGGAGCGATCATGAGAAGGGGAAATTGAACATTTTTACTGAGTCTTCGCCCAGGAGTCACAGCGTGAGAATCCCAGAGTTCAAGTGAGGATGCCTTCGCGCAGCTGCACTATGAGTGAAAGAACGCTAGAGTTCAACACTAAAAGCCCCTAGACTTGTATGAAAGTGAAACCATGAGGAGGAAGTCAAGGTAAAAGCCATGATCTGTAGGGTGATGGCTGGATTCCTTCCTGTAATGGTAGGTTGTTTCAGTTTCAAAGGATTTTAAAAGGCCTGGAAGAAAAAGATGGAAATAAACTTGTTTTCTTATTGTCTGACAGAGATACTGAAATGTTCCCCTATCTCAGCTTATAAAGGAACTTTTCCTGTACTGGCTACTGTTTGAAACGAGGAAATCATTTCTTAGAATGACAATATGAACTTGGGCCTAAGACAGTATAGTCCAGTAGTCTCACGCCAGTGGGAAGAGTCAGACTCCTTCTATATTGATACAGGATGGTACTCTTGGTGCTGCTTTCTCAGACGTATCTGGGAATGACAAATGAAATAGTGATACATACAGGTCCTCCACAAAAGCTGCAAAAGCTATAGAGCCAAACAGAACACTTATTCATCATAATGTATTGGAGACAGTTTCATAGATTTCATCTCTGAGTTTACCTTCCAGATAATAAGCAACCAGTACTGTCTGCCCAATCCAATATCAAGAACCTAGAGATAAAGAGTGTTACAAAAGCAAGAAATAAAATAATGGAGAGATGAGACCAATGATTTGAACTGATTTTGTTGCCTTTATGCTGCCTTCATTCTAAATTCTTTTGACTTTACCAAGTTCCGGATAATGAAATAAAAAAAAAATACTTACTGGTTTTCATTGATTTTGAAACTCGGTCAAATCCACTTACACTCATCAGTTACCTGAGCAAGATAAACTTAGTGTTAAGAGTGTCTCATCAAAAGTAAATGTGGCACAAATGCTTAATCACCTCGTTTTCTGTGTTTTCATAGTCCTTTACATTTGAAGTCATGCCTTATCTTTTTACTGCAGGGAACACAAACTGAAAAGCTTCCTTAGATGGAAGTGGCCATCCTATTCTATACAGCAGTCAAGCAGAAGCCCAGGTGTGTTCTAATTTATCACCTATCTAACATTTTTGAGGTTTCTATTTTCCTTCTTCATTAACTATTCAGTATATTTTCAGTGTGCTCCCTTGGTTTCTTGGGCTTAATATAACTGGAAATTTACTCTTATGCTTCATAGGGATGTGACATAAAAGAATAGTTATGAAAAGTTTACAGAATATAAAGTGGTACTTACTACTTAATAATTATTAATAATTGTGTAGCTAAGAGAAATAAAAGAGAACTTTACACATATACTTCCAAGTGAAATATCATCTCTGTCTAGAGCTTTCTGAATAGATAGCACCTTTGAATTCTTATTAGTCTGGAGAGAAATAAATCATAGCATAAAATACCGATGTAACAGTCAGTATAAATAACAACAAAACAGCTACAACAGCAGCAAAATGCATCACTACTTGGGAGGAAAGAAATAGCGAAATGCCTGTTTATTATTTAAATATGCACAAAATCATTTTACTTAAAAATTCATTTATTTATTTGACACAGTTTCTTTGAAAACTTCAAACTATTATAATGAGGAGACCTAAAAGACAAATATTTTAAAACAGTAATTCTGAAGCATCTATAACATACGGAGCTATGACAAGGGAAAGCTAGAGAGGCAGACATGGATTTTCTAGCCTCTGAGAGTTATTAACTAGAATTGGGGCACTTTGGGGCAATCTCAAATGTTAAAGGAAGACAAGAGAAGAAAAACAGCTGTTTAAATGTTCAAAAACAAACAACAGCCATTCCAGTTAAAGACAGCATAATCATGTATGTCATTTTGCATCTTAATATGAAATTGATTTAAAAATAGGGTCTATTTAATTGCTCTGTAATAACTCATCACTATGGCAAAAATACTAAGTCAGTGATGCAGTTATATAATCAATATATACATGTGATGAATTTCTCAGGTGAGAAAAAGAGAAGTAACTTAATTAAATAAAGCCAAGAGAAAAATCTCTTCTTTACTCTGTTTCCTTTAATTTAAAAAAATGATATTTTCTGATATTTTTTAAATCTAATATTTTGTTTAGGAGCCTTTCATAAAATATATTTCAGAATCATTTATACTCTGTAAATTCAGTCTGTGGTTACTGTTCTTATTTATAGGTATATTATTCTGGATCAATGATAAAATAATGAGAATAAATAAGAATAGAAACAAGTAATATCTAAAGGATGATATTAATTAGTTTGAGAGCAGCTTTTAACAGTAATAGAGAATAGGATCATACTCTTCTTGTGCACCAATGTCCACAAAAATATTATGCTATCATTATGTTTATTTAGCAATAATGCAAATTTTAATGGATGGGTGTAAAAATATCTTATTTGACCTTGGCTGGCATAGCTCAGTGGATTGAGCACAGACCTGTGAATCAGAAGGTCGCTGGTTCGATTCCCAGTCAGGGCACCTGCCTGGGTTGCAGGCCAGGTCCCCATATGGCGGGGCACATGAGAAGCAACCACACATTGATGTTTTTATCCCTCTCTTTCTCCCTCCCTTCTTCTCTCTAAAAAAAAATAAAATCTTTAAAAAAAAAGAATATCTTCTTTGATACATTTAGAAAAGAAAGATCAATTCTTAGATTCAGGAAAATAAACTGAATGCATTAAAATATTTATTCTTTCCTTAACCTGTATCAAAGTGGTACAGGAAGAGGTTTAGAATCATATAGTAATAAATGAGAGGTCCTAATTTACTTCCCAGTTTTACTTTAACTTGGTCCTTCCTTGCCTTAAGGCACAAAAGTTATTGAATTTTAGTACATTCACCTCTCACTGGTTTCCTATCAAACAGAGTATCAGTTGGAACATCTCTGCTGAGCGCCCTACATGAAATCGTCCTTTTGTGCGTCTCATAATCGGCGGCGATGTGGCCAAGCACCTGGTGGTGACAAGCAGACGTCTTTGATTTATTGGCTAATATCATCACTTGTTAGTGGATGGTTGAGCAGGAGACTAAAAGAGCGTGAAATCAGAGAGAATAAATTATGAAGGCGCCGAACTGTGCCATTATAAACCCTTCCTTGTCACAACTGTGACATCTCAGAGGAAATGGTGGATGACAGCAGTGTTCTTTTATCAAAGGGCCGATGCCTTCCACTTGCGATCCTGGCCATAAATAAATAAATAAAGCGAACAAACTGCATAAGTAAGTGTGAACTCCGCCAGGAAATGCCTTCCCCTCAATAGAGCTCCGGGGTTCCACTTTTCTTCTTCTACTTGAAAGGAGACCAGGGCAAAGCTGACTTTGATTAGGAGCGTGTACTAGGAGGACATCCCTTCAGTCGACCCAGAAAGCTTACCTATGTTTAAATTGGTTACCCAAATTCTAGTTTAGGGAGTCATTTTAACCAGCCAATTTATACTGCCTATCTCTGCCCAGCAAATGATTTCAAGGGTAGTAGTCCGTAAAACAATGTTCTGGAGTAGTTTAAAGTATAAAGTGAATTTTTAAGTTAAATGTGTTCAAGTAATTAAAACCCATTTGGAAATAGGGATTTATTTAAAGTCCATAAGAGTAAGAAAATGACAGCGCACTATAGTGGGTAGAACACACATCTTGGAACCTGAAGTCTTAGATTTTTGTCTTCTTGTATGTTATAATATTCAAAAAATTATTTAAGTTTTCTTGAAAGATACATTTATTTTATTCTATATTGAGATTTTGGTACAGGGTCCAGCAGATGTAACACCTGCTTGAGTGTGGTTGGTAAGATAATAATATGTGTATAATAATTTATAGTTTTAATTTGAACATTTCACCTAAAATGGCATACGGTGTGCTTGAGTGTGATATTGTTACGTTACAGAGTTACATGCATATGATTCTGTAGTAAATATTTTGTTTTTAAAAAAGGGGCGTTATTTGAGCCAAACCCTGTCTTGTGTCTTCAATATTCCCAAATGCGTGTAAGGTTAAATCAAAGAAAAGGCAAGGTAAATTACAGTATTTTTCCCTTTCCTAGACATTGTTCTAGCTGCATTCTTTTATTAGTTCATTCCAAGAGTCATGAAGGGATAGCTTTTGAGATTGATCTTTAACATGTCATTTATAGGAAAGTAACAATAGAAAGGTATGTAGGTTAGGGTCAACACTGGAAGTGTGTCCAAGGAATGATAAGAAAGGATAAATCTTATGTTAAATTTTCTTATCATCAAAATAATAGCAAAAGGGCATTTTTGGAAATATATTTATAGCATAGATTGGCACGATGGTGTCAGAGATGCTTACCTATCTACCAACTCATCGAGTCGTATACATTAAATCTACACTTTAATTTTATGTGTCAATTGTATATCTCAATGTAATGGCTTTTAATGAACTCGGTATGCACAGGAAAAGAGTACATGAGAGGAATGGTGGGAGGAAAGGTTAAAGATAGAAGTGGGGATAATATTATAAAAGGGTCTGTCTGCCATGAAATACATTAAAAATACTTATGAATTTATAGACAGCCCTATTTTAGAAAGCAATTATTATTACTACTTAGAAAACATGTGAAGTACAGTAAAGTACAGTAAGTTAAAAGTAGATTTTAAATTAAAAATAATAAATATCAAAATGAAGCCAAAAAATAAAGCTAATACTAAAATATAAACTATAAGCCTCTTTAATATTCTATAGATGGCTCATAATTTTTGCTCATAGCTTTTTATCAACCACCATGAAATGAGAAATTGAATCAATTATAATTTAAGCCAATCTTGACATTGCAATAGAAAAAGTGACAAATTTATGGTGGTTTATAATTTATTTCTATTATATCTCACTAAAGCATTAAATAGAGATAAAGCAATTCCACAGGGGTGGGGTACAGTGGATGATTGAGAAATTACCGGGTTTGTGGCAAAATGGTCTCCATATGTAGTCAGCCCCATTTCCTTGAATAGGCCCTTAAATAGGGCCAAGATTTAATTCCAACTAAGTTGAAGACTTTGTCAAAATATTTCTTAATTGTATAGAGAAAAAATAGTCTTTCTACTTATTTTAAAAATTTATTTTCCACATTTGCACAATATACCTGGATGTATTTTTACTTAACTAGAAGATCTATTTGATACATAATGGTACAATGTAAAAAATGTATAGATGGCCATGTCGCATATGGTAAAAGTCACTTGTCATGTACTGATAGATCTTTCAAAAATGGTCATGTTACATAGAAGTTGACACAGGTTATGTAAGAGGCCTTTGTGATTTCTGATCAACAGGAAGGCATGCATTAAAATCTTGCAGATATAAAACCCACAGTGAGATACCACCTCACACCTGCCATAATAGCTGTCATCAATAAATCATCAGACAATAAGTGTTGGTGAGGATGAGGAAAAGGGGATCCCTTGTGCACTGTTGGTGGAAATGCAGACTGGGGCAGCCATTTCAAAAAAGAGTTTGGAGCTTCCTCAAACATTAAAAACGGAACTGCCTTATGACCCAGCAATTCCACTTCTGGAAATATACCCAAAGAAACCTGAAACGCTAATAGAAAAGATTGTTTGCACCCCTATATTCATTGTGGAGTTATGTACTATAGTCAAGATTTGGAAGCAGCCCATCAGTAGATGAGTGGATAAATAATCTGTGGTACATTTACACATGGAATATTATTCAGCCATAAAAAGAGAAGGAAATCCTACCCTTTGTGATGGCATGGATGGACCTGGAGCATATTATGCTAAGCAAAATAAGCCAGTCAGAGACAGACAAATACCATATGATCTCACTTATATGTGAAATCTAATGAACAAAAGAAACTAACCAAGAAAATAGAAATAGACTCATAGATACCTAAAAAAGACTGATAGTTTTCAGAGGGGAGCATGTTGGGGGGCTCGGTGACAGGTAGAGGGATCAAGAAAAAATAGGCACAGACAACAGAGGAAAAGTGGGTGGAGGGGAGAGAGGCAAAATTGGGGATAAATGATGGCAGAAAGAGACATGACTTTGGGTGGTGAGCACCCGATGCTATGTGCAGATGATGTGTTATACAGTTGTGTACTTGAAACCTGTATGGTTTTATTAATCAACGTCACCCCAATAAATTCAATAAAAAAAGTAATCTACAAAATCTGGATTTTTATAACTAGAGATCCCATGTTAAATTTTTATTTAAGGCCTTTTCTAATAGTGAGCAGAATGATGAGTGTGAGGATAGTCCATTCATCTCCCTGACATCTATTTGCATAACGTATTTTCCTGGTAGCCATAAAACCTGATCTGAAACCATGTTCTTTCTCAGTAGGTTCAACATCTGGAAAATTGACCAAATTTACCTGTTAGTCTGTTTGTCCTACAACTTGCATGAATCCATTGTTTACTTACTAAAATGATAGGGTAACAAAAATTTTAATAAAGTGAAAGGATCAACTAAATTTTTTTTCTAATTTTAAATAAAATTCTGCAGATAAAGTTACCAATGAATGCACATAAATCAAAAAGTACAAGTACGAACTGTCCTCACCACAGATAGAAACTTGGAATAGCACTGCTACTCATGGGGCTTTGATCCAAGGGAAATACAGACTGGGATTCCAGTTTGTGTGTGATGGATACTCATTCCACCATGTAAATTCAGGAAGGAGAGCTATTCTAGAACATAGCTGTAAGGATAAAGCCTCACAGTTCTGCTTTTAAAGACAGGAAGTTTTGTTCTTAAAAATATCCTGACAAATTCGGAAGGTAGAAGTTCTCAAATATGTATCTCTAATAAAAGGGCATCTTGAATTGGCACATGGTTGACCGAACTTGTTTGCAAGTCCTGCCAGAATATTTACCATAAATGCACACTTAAGTCAGAAGAAATTCAGAGGACCAAAAGGCAGTAGACTATAGTGAAGAAAAAAATAAGAACAAAAATTACATTGAATATCACAATATTTGGCTTAAACTTGTCTTCTTGAACTTTCCTTCTAAATTCACACAAGAGTATCTATCTGAATCTCCATAATGTTGGTTAACCTTCAGTATTGCTGTGATTTTAAGTAATGCAATGGATAAGATGAACTGTCAGTATAAGGCTCTATATAAATTCTTATTGTAACCATAAAATGCATAAAATATTTGTCGATTGAATGTATAGATAATTCTGGACTATATTACCAACTCTCCAGATGGTTTCCAAAATGAGATTTAAACTTGTATTTCTGCTTTCCAGTGATTCTCTGCTGTCTTTTTCAAAGTGAGGTTAATTTTTGGCTTCATGGATTTAATTTTCAGAAGTGTAGATTATATTTTATCTTCAAGCAAATTCATAAAACTCAGGATTTTTAAGATTTGGTAACATGCAACTCACTTGGTAATTTTATTGTCCTATTTATATATATGCATAGGAATATATACTGGATTTTAGACAACAATTTTACTCAAACAGGAGTTTCAATAAAGGAACACATTTTTAAATAATTTATACATATACATATAAACATGTGCATAAACCTACATATATTTAAAATATGGAAGTGGTAAATTAAAATTTGTATATATTCATATAATATATGCCCATTCTTTATGCACAATACATAACAATATATAATACTATTTCTTGAGTGTATACTGTACTTTGACTGTATGTACTCAAGTGCCAGTTACCATGTTGATTGGTTTATGTACATGATTTTAATTAGTCTTCATAAAGTATCTGAAAGATAGGTATCATTATTCTAATTGTCCAAAAGTATGAACTATCTAGCTAATAAGTGGAGTAGCTCAGATTCAAATTGGAATCCGTTACACTTAAAGTCAGTTTTAAATTAAGCACACCATTAATTTTCTCAATAATGGATTGAAAAATGAAGGATGCCACCTGCCTAATATTTCATTGCCTCAGTAGTCTAAGTTTTTGGAGGTACTGCATGATACAATTGTAAGAGTCTGTGTCTTGAATTGAGCTGAGACTGTGTGTCAAGATTTCTGGTTATTATGTGTTAAAATGTTGCTTGTTTTAAGACGCTGAACTTCTCCCTTTCATATTTTGTTTTACCTTCTCAGATATATGAAAAACGCATATGAATTTTTCTTAGATGTTATCCAGTATTTAATAAAATATATGAATGTTTAGTTGCTTTATGTGAAAAGGAAAAATCTTGCCTATAATGGATCTCAATAATCCAAAGAGCAACCTCAACGTTTTAATACGTAATGAGAAGAGTGTCAAAAATATATACCTTCAAAAATAAATAAATATATATATATATATATATATATATATATATATATATATATATATATATATATATACCTTCAAAGAACACAATTCTTTACAATGGGGAAAACAGCAGAAATAAGGAGGGGCAATGTTCTTCTCAGGCCTCGCTTCTTTCCTTTGAGGTGGAACCGAAATTAAAACTTCACTAAGGCAATTTCTCAGTGGCTCTGGACTAGTCACTTTTCCCCCACTTGAGTGGGTAAGGCGTAGCAGCCAAGCATGGCAGAACCAGCAGCAGGGGCTCTGGTAAGATTCTGTCATCAGTAAACCTGCTGGGACAGTTCTGGGACAGTTCAAGGTGTTCGAATTCTTGTCGTAACCAGCCTCCAGAAATGAGGTCGCTCTCAAGGGTCTGTTCATGCTTCCACACCGTGTATTTCTCAACTTTCATAGGGTAAGTGCATCTTGTCATTAGAGATCATGTTGGAGCTGAGACATCAGCAGAGCCATTGTCAGAGTTAAGTCCTTTTTTCCCTGTCAGTGGGAGAAATGAGGTAGATGGAGGGTAGAGATAACTCTCTTCCAAATAAACTTAGTGTGTTTTTTAGAGTAAAGAACTAATCTGAAGCGATAGTATATCATGTAAGTGGGCTTGCTGGTATGTATCCTTTTGTGCTTGGCTTCTTTAAATTGACAATATTTCTGAGGTCGACCGAGGTTGTTACGTACATAAGTAGTTTGTTACCTACTTCTTACGTCAGAGCAGTGCTCCGCCGCGTGTTTATGCATTTGTCTGTTGATGGACCTCTGTGCTTTTTCCAGTGTTGGGCTATTATGTGTAAAGTTTCTATGAGAATTCTTATTAAAAACACGGATGTCCCAACCTGGACATTATCTGAATATAATGATAACATAATGATCAAAGAGCTGGAAAACATTTACTCCTCCAGTCTGAAATGACACGATGTTTGAGAGGAGGGTGAGAGGAAAATTTGGGTGAATGAACGGGTATATTGTGTGTTCAGCTCTATCCCTTGTTAGTGGTGTAACATTGCAGAAGTCGGCGGGTCTTTCCAGACTTCAGTTTTGCCATTGTTGTTAATGTGCTGTGCTGGGTTAGGTTGGTTGGTTGATAAATTGAGGACATTTTGCAAGATGGATTATGGAATCCCTTATATGAGTAAATACTAAAACTACAGGGGAACTGATGTTATTTGGAAAAATAATATGACCTTCACAATTCACTTACTGTTTGTGGAATATTTTAATTTGTCGGTTCGGGTGGAGGGGGTTGAATTAAACAGCCCAATGCTCTGGCACTGTGTGAATGTAGGGTTTAATTATTTAATAGGAATAAGTTGGGATTTGCATGTTGTATCACCTTAGAGCCGTGATCCAACAGGCCTTTCACAGCTGAAATGAACAATATAACAGACCATCTCACTTTGTTTTCACTTTGCATCGTGTTGTTGGGTGTTCCTCTTTAAAATGTGGTAGGGGCAGCGCGTGGTAGGTGGAGTGTCTCCAGTTTTAATCATTTCACTTTTGATTTGAAAAGTAATTCATCATGAGAAGTCAGTGGGGTATAGAGAGCACTAATTGCAGCAAAATATCAAGGACAGTTTTCCTCTGTCTTAATTAAACATTAATGAGTAAAGTTATTTGCAAATGCATGCTGCAGGGATGGACTTGCCTGTCTAGGTTTGGTAAATACTGACACTGTGTGTCAAAATAAAGCACCTTAATTGATTTATACAGGAATGGTTTAAGAAGATTGCACCTGCCTTGACATTTCCCTAGGTTTTTATAGAGTGCTTTCTAATAAATTATTTACAAAGATACTTTTCCTGACCTACCCTAATTACAGGAGTGATTGTTTCCAAGCTCATCAATTTTGTGTAATTTGAATTTTCTTCTGTCAATGTTTCTAGCACCTTATGGAATCTTATAGTAGGTTATGAGGAAATCAGATTTTAAAAAATATTTTCAGAAGGAATAGGTAGTAGTTACTTTATCCTCGATTATTGGAAATATTTTGTAAGATTTTAGTTAATAATTTTATTTTTAGATATTTATTAATCTAATTACTTTACTTGAGTCATAGTCCAAAAACCTTGGGTAAAATTAGAAGCCTTAGCAGTGCATTCAATTAAAACTTCAAATTTTAAAATATTGTTTAAAGTAACATTACCTTTGATACTTTAGAACGAATGTAAGTTAATATACAAGAAAGGGCATAAACCAAAACTTTTGGGGTCTCTAGATTAGTTGATATGTAATTTTTTATCAGAATTCCAAATACTTTCTCTGGATGATTCCCCTACAATGTTTATTTTTATAGGTACAATGAATAATTTTGAAATCTCAATTATAATTAATATATTTTTAAAAATTAACTGTATACTACATTAAGTGCTTCTTATTTCTTACATTAGATGTTACCAATAATGTTGAAACCTTGTAAGAAAATTTTCTGTACAGCAATGGAGAAATTGTCAGAAAATGACAGAAACATTGCATGTACAGTTGCAGTTTTAAAATATCAGTATAGGAACATATACATAATATATATATATATATATAATATGTATATATTTTTCTTAAAGATGGGGAGAGAAAAAAAATCTTTCTGGTATGTCCTAGAATAGTTTATAAACTCAGTAGTTTATTCTGTTTTCAGATAATGCTGTTAAATTTCACTCTGAATCCTGTGAAACTCCCAGTTCCCCAAACCATATGGCCTGATGCAGATAAAATTGGCTTATGGCAAATACTGTAAACACACCTCACATTTTTCCACCTGTGAAACTAGTGGAGTGTTCAGGTGTACATTTTTAAGGTTATCACTGTGGGCTTTATCGTGGGTCTTTATTTTCAGACATTTTGTCCTTCTGGACAATTTCATTACCACATTTGAAAATAAGTAAGCCTCATAAGACACAGATCTGAGAAGAATTTCATTTTCAATTTGAGATTAAAATTAATATAAGGGATATTTTACATGTGTCTGTTTAAAACTATGGAGTAAGAATTCCTATTTTAAAACTGTAAACATAGCACACACACATGGTACTTTGTTTTGAGATTTATAATCACATTTTTAAGCTCTGGAAAAACCAAGAGACATTATTATCAGGACCATGTTAGAGCTTTCCAAGTACACAGTCACATCATCTGGAAATAGACACTTGGGCTAATCCTTTCATAATCATGTTAAACAGGGGTAAGAAATAGGGGTGCTCATGCATTGGGCATGGTTTTATTAGAATGCCTTTATAATTTTTCCAGTAGGAAAAATACTTGCTTTGAAGCTGAGATATACATATTTTATATGTCAATGAGGCTAGTCATTTTTATGAATGTTTTAATCACAAAAGTATCTTGTCAGTACTTTGTATTCTATGCAGCAAATCATAGTTTTCTTCTTTTGATTTATTACTAAATTGTATTAATATATTTCCTAACATTAAACTACCTAGCAAACATTTACATGAATCATAATGAATTGTTCAGTTAACATTTCATTGGGTTTATTTCAGAAAACTTTGTCACTTTTTGCTTTAGTATTCATAAGAGAGATTTGTCTGCAGTGCTTTTTTCTTGAATCATCTTTGAAAGTTCGACACCGATGGGTTATGTAACTCAGTGTGAAATTTGGGGGATGTTCTCTGTTTCAGTGCTTTGAAACTGGGTCAGTAGCCATTGGTTGTCTGATACAAATGTGTTTTGTAAAACAGCTCTTTGAAAACACTAGTCTGGTCCTTTTCATGTGAGAGAGATTTGAAAATTTCTCTTTTTGTTCTGCGAAAACTGAACAGTTTACAATTTTCCTATCAAATGTAATCATTCTCGCTAGTTTTAGTTCCAGGAAATGAATCCATGTTACAAAGACTTTTTCAAACATATTTTCATATAGTTTCTTTCAGTAATTATTTATGTTATTTTTCTGATTTTCTGTGCTTTGACAGTTCTTCCCTTTTCTCTCTCTTTTTTTTAACCTGAGCTTCTGCTCTTTAAAAATAAGAGTGGCCAGTAGTTTGATATTTTAGTAATTTTCTACAAATAACCAAGTTCTTATTTTATTAGTAAGTTCTAATATTTTCTCTTTCTAACCATTACATTTTTTTGCTTTAATTATGACTGATTCTTTTATCTTTCTTTCCATTTAGTTTAGTGATCTATTCGTTTGTTATGTGAGTTGCCTTTTTGTCTTTTTATTGTTTTCTACTTTACAGATTTACTTCATGAAATTTATTTGGTTCCCACTGTAACTGCAATTCATAGATCAAATAGGTTGTATTTCACAATCATTTTGAATATATTATTCAATTTCAATTTTACTCCTCTAATCCATGAACATTTTAAAACTTTTTATGTAGAAAGCTTTTTTTTGTATTTTTGCTTACTTTTTATGTTTGCCGTGTTTTTAATTTTGAAGTTTACTTTATTATAGTCAGAGAATTCAGCTTATATTTTTTGTTTTGTTTTTTTTTGAAATGTATAATGACTGTTTTGTGGCCTAATATAATGGCAATTTTTCAGGATGTTTTATATTCTCATAAAAGGAAGAAAAATCATTTTTTAGATTTTACGTTGAGCACTTATAAATATAACACTATTAATTGTGCTGCTTAGGTCTTCTAGATCCTATAAGGATTTTCCACTCAGTCTGTTTTGAAAATATGCTAATATCTCTAATTATTAACATGTTTCTCTTTCAACTGGCATCTTTGGTAGTTTCAGGTTTAGGACAATTGTTGGTATGTTATCCGTGTTTTGTTTATTTTTTTCCCAATCAGTAATTTTGAAACTTATTTTAGCTTCAGGAAAATATATACATAGTTGGTTTGGGTATTTAGTTAAGACTTCTTTTTCTTTTAATAGCTGCTTTGAGCCCTTTTGCATTTATTAATATAACCTTTATATTTGATCTTACTTCTATCATGTTATTTTCTGTTATAGCATCTTTTGTTTATAATTTGTTTACTCTTAAAATTCTTGTGTTTTTATTCTAGTGGTTACCTTTATGATTATCTGATTAGTCCCCCTTTTCAAAGATACAGTTGGTTGGGTACTCAAGGAATTGATTACCAACTTCTTTGCTGTCTTTTTATTTCTCTAACTTATAAATTATTTTCAATTAACATTGCAGATTGATCAACAAGCTTATTTTGAATTAGACATTCTTCTCTACATTGTTTTCTTATATGTGATTGTGGTTTTATATGTATTATGTCAAAACATACATGTAACATTTACCTAATATTCTATCATCTTTGTTCTTGTGACCTAGTTATAGTAGTATAGTTGCATAAATCAATGCTCACCCCATGGACTGCAGCTTTTCTCAACAATTCTTGGTTAACTGGTGTTCTGAGTGCACATTTTCCTGATGCTTTGTGGGCTAATAACTTTTTTTATATGTTGAATCTGGCGGAAATAGGATTTTTTAACCTCACTTGATACTTGGAACTATTTTGGCATGGATGTCCAAGGATTTTTTTTTAAAGATTTTATTCATTTATTTTTATATGAAGAGGAAGGCAGGCAGAAAGGAAGAGAAACATCAATATGTAGTTGCCTCTTGTGCGCCCCCAACTGGGGACCTGACCTGTAACCCAGGCATGTGCCCTGACTGGGAATTGAACCATTGACCCTTTGGTTGGCAGGCCAGCACTCAGTCCACTGAACCACATACCAGGCAGGGAGGATGTCCAAGGATTTTTACACAATTTCCTTTATATTTAAAGTGCAATAATTTTTCTAGGATATGGTTTATTTTGGACTATTCTATGTTGATTTCCCTAGCTATACAGCTTTCATTTTATAAGCATTCCTTTTCAAAACAATCAATTTTTCAGTGATAAATGAAGAAAAATAAGCATTTTCATAGGTTAGCAACAAGGCCCAGACTACCCATTTTTGACATTTTATTAAACAGTTTCAAAACTATGTACCAATTCATTTTAACAAAAGAAAGAAATGATGTATAAAAATTGGATAGAAAAATGTAAGTTGTTCATTATTTTTAGATAATATGATTGTAAACTTTGAGGACTCCACTCCACTTAATTAACTCAAAAAATACCATGACAATTGCAGATAATAAAAACTTTAATGAGTTGGTTGAATAATTTAATTGCAGATGTAAAAGTAAAACTTTGGTATTCTAAAACATTTAATACTGTAGTTTTATAATACATTTTAGTATCAGGTACAGAAAGTACATCATCATTACTCTTTTTTTATTTTTTCATGTTTATGCCCATTCTCATATTTTAAATTAACCATAGGATGGATTATTCTGAGATGTGAGAATTTGACTGGGATGTTATTACATTTCTGTGACACCTTGAATTGAGAGCATTAACCTTCGTATGTGATTGAGGTCAGAGGTAAGGAGGGCCTCATCATGTAGGGCTACAGAGCACTGTGAGGACTTCAGCTTTGATTCTAGGTCCAAAAGGCAGCCATTGCGAGATTTTCGGTGGACTAGTGACATAGATTTATACTTTCAGAAGAACCCGTTTGGTAGTAGCAGCTCTAACTCAATATTCTAAAACTTTACATTATGCTTCTTTCCGTCCTCAAACTCACAATTCTCCCTTTCAATCCTAATGTAAAGTAGATGATAAAAAATTAGGCAAAAGTGCCATTTAAATGGGGTTCACCGGACTTTTGTTTTTATTGTTGTCTTAATGATGATTAGAAATTATACAGGTTTTTTTTTCTGTTGGGTTTTTTGTTGTTGTTTGCATATACTTCCAGTGGTCACTGGATCTTTGAATGGGATTAAATTGAGTTGTTTGTGCATTTTTTTCTTTTTTGCACCCTATTGTGCAAGAACACACATTTTAAATAGATTATCTGAAGACTAAAGGCTTTCCATGATGTATTAAAACAGAGCCATAAGTACTGAGTTGGGAGGTGCAATAATTAATTTTCTCATTTCTTCACATTTCCATGTTGTTAAATGTTAATCAATTCCTGCTGTTCTGGAGGTCAGAAATTTAAATGTTAACAATAATACCCATAAGGAAATACATTTATTGATATTTAAGTTATTGGAAACAGAAGGATAGAGCGAGAAACATTTAACCTGGAACTAAATTAAATTTGCTCGATATTTCCCAATAAATGAACATTTCAATCTGAAACTACCAAAGATGCCATCACTATAAATACCACTTAATAATGTGGGCTATTTTTAGTTTTATATCCTGTTGTTCATTACCTACCAGGGTTTTCAGAGAGCTGCAGGATTTATTTACTTTGAATTGCTTAATTTATAATAGGGCGTTGAGCTGCGGAGTGAGCATACAGTCCCTTGCATTCATACACTTACTTAATCATCCATTCATCCTAGAACTGTTTATTGAGTACCCGCTCTGTGCCTGGTCTCTGTTCTACTGGAACTTTCACTTTAGTAGAAGAAAGGCAAAAAGCAAACCTTATTATGTGGAATTCACAGGGTTTTGAGAGCTAGGAAAAAAGATTTACAGAAAAACATAGCGCAGAGTAAGGGGGACTGGATGTGGGGAGATGAAGCCCCCAGGTGTCGTTGCAGTAAGGTATCAGCGTAGGCCTCGCTGAGAAGGCGAAATGCAGCTCTCCTGGGTGGGGGAGGGGGTACGGGGAGGGAGGCACGTGAGTGTGGCTAGACGGGACAGCTTCTAGAAATCTTAAGAGTCAGGCTGAGAGAGAGTAGTAACAAGAGGTCAGATCGCACAGTTTTGAGGACATTTGCAGGACTTGTCTTTTATTATTAAATAAATGGGAAGCTATTTCAGGGCTTTGTGGAGTGACTTCCGCTGAGTTAGACTTTCACAGAAACATTCTGGCCGCTTTGCTGAGAACGGGCGAGGAGCACAAGGTACAAGAAGCAAGGAGCTGTCGAGGTTAACAAGCTACTGCAGTGGTGCAGGGGACAGATGATGGTGGATCAGACCAGGGTGAAAGCAAGGGACACAGTAAAAAAAAAAACACTCAGAATCTGGGTGTATTTTGAATCCGGAGTCTTGGAGATGATAGATTAGAAATGAATGTCAAATGGAAAGCATATAGATAAGGTTGTTTTTTTTTACCTGAGATATTAGAAGATTGGGGATGCAATCAACGACAAGTGTGGGGCTGTAAGAGGAGCAGGTTTGGGGGAGACATGAGGAGTTGAGCCAGAGATGAAGCACTGGACATTAAACTCAAAATGCCTGGTAGATGGCCAGGTGCAGATGGGTACTGGGCCGTCAAATATATGGGTTTGAAGTTTTCAAGAGAGTCCTGGCCTGGAGATAAAACTTGAAGAATCCTTGCATATGGATGGTTTGCCAAGCCATGAGGAAGTGAGAGAGCATGGGAAGTGAGTGTGGATAGAGAGGAGGGCAAAACCTGTGCTCCCAGGTACCTTGGGGTAAAGAGATGAAGGAGAGGAGCCAATCAAGGGACTGCAAAAGGAACACTTGGATGGTAGAATGGATTCCATGCAGGGCTGGCTTCATGGACATACAGCCTGTTCAGGGCCTTAGGCTCAAAAGGGCCTTGACCTTGTTTTAATGCTCTTCCAACAGGGTCTTGAAATTCTTAGTGAAGTTTTAACCAGAGGCCTTATGTTTTCATTTTGCAGTGGACCTTGTAGATTATGTAGTTGGTCCTGATTCTACTCTATATACATAATAAGTAAGAGACCTTGTAACTAGGTAGACAAGGCTATATATATATATATATATCCATAAAAACAAAGAAATCTCCAACCTACTGATTTATTTCTTTCCTTACTTCATGTCATATACATACATTTCTTTAATGTCCTTGCCGTCTAATCATTTTTCAATGCTTCTTTTTCCATCATCATTACTGAGACTTAAAAAACCATGCGTGTAAAAGTCATTTCTATTCATTACTACATTTTCTTTATTTTTTCCCCATACTTATAACTTCAGACCCTGACACAATTTCTAGCATGTAGAAAATGAATGCTCAATTATTTTTGGCTGTCAGATTTTCCGAATGTTGTAGCGATCACCTAATTGATAAACACAATGATTTTTTTCTCATCCTGTCATCTCTGCAGTATCTGCAGCTTTTGATAGGTTTTCCTCTGTCCTAAATTTAGTTCACCTTGAATTATTTTTAACTATATGGTGTCCATTCTCTTTTCCTTGAATGTTCCTTTGACATATTTTCCTCTTTTTAGGGGTTCTAAATAAATACATAAATTAGATATAAGTAGTTTATATAAATAATTAGTCCTCAGCCTCCTTCTTTTCTTATTATTTGCTACTCCTTTCATAGATTTCTGTGACTATCACCTTCCCAGTAGGGCTGAGCCTCTGTCTCCACATTCAGAGCTGAATGTTGTTCTGATGATAGACCATCTCAGCCTCTGTGTTATTCAGGTACCTAACTACCTAACTCTGGAAATGTTCAACCGTCTCTATTTCTAAGTGCTTTATTTCAGTTGAGTACCAGGTGGTCAGTGACCTACCCTCAGAGCCTTCTTGGACCTTTATCTGTCAGTAATAAACTGCTCTTATTCTCTCCATCTTTAGAGCCCTGTTTGTCTACATTCTTTCTCTTCTATATCCACTGCCATTAGTGTGATTCAATCTTGTAGCTGCTCTCTTTAGATTACCAAACCTCCCTGATCCAACCCTCCCCACACAGTCAGGTTCACATGTCCAAAGCATAATTTCTATTGTATTACTGGTTTTATACAGAATAAAATCTCTAGTCATTCCGTGTCATCTCCAATTCCCAGAATGGGTTAGGATCCTCTGGTATACTATAAAGACATATCACCAGTGATTAGTTACCAGTGATAATTAAAGCCTAAAGGTTGTAAATAATTGACTTTTAAAAAAACTAAGTGTGGGCCCATACACATAATATCACATTTAACCCTTCATTTTCCAAAATGCTTCCCTTGAGTAGAAGGGAAAGACAAAAAGGACAGATGGCAGTGAAGACACAGAAAAAATTCAAGAATTGGGCAAACCCACAACATTTTCTTTCATAGCTCTAAATTCTGAACCATTACTGGCAAATTATGAATGGTTTAAGTTGTTTAGGAATTATTTAATCTTCAGCATTGTTTTTCTTTGTTTCATCTTCAATTCTTGATTTCCTTTTGTAAATCAAAGTACATGAAGTTGTTTTGCATACAGTAACCATCCATCTTGTCTGCTCTAACACGCACAAACACACACACACACACACACACACATAGAACTGCTCTGAAAATCCTTTCTTTTCCCATTTTTCTAATCTTTCTGCTGGCAACCTCTTTCTCTTCCTCATCTGCATGTGGGCAATGCTTATCTACATGTTAAGGCTCATCTCAAATGATGCCTTGTTACGATCTTTATAAAATCTCCTGTGTTTGGATCTCAACACTTCGTGTGTTCTCCTGTACACATGTACCTGCTCAGTCTTATCTTTGTTTTTGTATTAGCTTCCTGCAAGACTCGGGGTGTTTCATGTGTATCCACTCTGGGCCCAGAAGTGTCTTGACACGAACTGAAAAAGCCTCAAACACTGAGCTATTCTGAATGTTTAGAAAATTCTTGGTTCTTTCCGGTATGCAACAGAAAACAGAACTCTTACTAAACCTTCTGGTGAGATTCCTCATTAGTGTTTGCTCTATTTTCTGACAGAATCAAATAAATCCATTGTTGTGTTAAGGTTAACATTAGGTTCTTTATGTTGTTGCATTATTAACATAACTACAGTGATTCTCCACAAGGTAAGTGTTAAAACAAAAAGCTTCAAGTTTCTAAATAGTATAAATCCTTTTAAAGATAAAATGCATGTATTTCCTCCTAGTGTTCAAATGTCCAGGCAAAACAGATGAGCCATATTATGTAGGCTGTGGAGTTACATTTTAAATGAACCCAACTTAAAAAAAAACAACACATCCTGTTGATTTAATAATATGGCTTTTAAAAAGTTCCAAGCAGTGATATTTTATGCTATAGAATAGTAAATAATACAAAATAACAATTTACTCTTGGATAAGAATTTGGAATTTATATTATAAATATATATCTTTAAACTCTCTAATGTATATGTTTTTGACAAAAATGTGTCCAACCCACATATCAAACATAGTTAAAAGGCAACAGTTAAATAAGCATGCATTGTAATAGGAGAAATACAGGTTGGGGAATTATATTTGAGGATTACTGATGTAAAAGCAGCATAAAACAGGCGTATACTATAGTTGTTGAAGAAGAGTATGATAATATTTTCATTCCTCTAAGCTGAGTGCTGTGTACCAATTCATAGTGGAATGTGAAGTAAATCATGCAGGGATTTAGAGAAAATAACGTGATATTTACATTTGAACTCTTGTAATGTGTCATGGATTAGAGTTGCCGTGACATGATGGTTCAAGTAGTTTGTCCTTGTAGTAAAAATATAATTGTATAGGTGTTTAACTTCCCCAGTTTTTGCCAGAATGGCATGAAAAATGCTAAGGCTAGGCCATGATGATAAATCTGTAATTCCAGGTTGACTTCGCATTTTTCTGCATATGTGTATTTTAGGGCCAGATAGTAAAATCTGCAAAAACATTCTGATATCTATATATTCTAATATATCAATTTCAATAAGCATTCCTTTTTATGAAATTTTAATATATATATTAAATATGAGTTTCACTTCTATTTCCCCCAACATTTATGAGAAAGGATATAATTATTTTATTTTTTAAGCTCATTATGTACAATATTCTGTGAGGTTCATTCTCTAGCAGCCTCTTTTTCCTTAAGGAGCACATATCAAATGGGAAGACGTTATAAGGCACACATATCATACATATTAAAGTAAGATAGGGACTTTGAAGATTCGTACAAGGGATGTTTGACCCATTGAGTGAGGTTCCTGGACCCAATTCCAACCTGGAGAAGGTTCCCCGCACACTAAGAAACAATTCTAGGTCATCAGTAGGTGTCTAAGCATTTAACTCAATTCTGACACTGGATACCCAGAGAGAGCACCAGATAGCACGGCTCAGGCAGGGTTCAGTCCTACAAGAATGGCCCCTCCCACCACACACATGCACTGTGGGCACCAGCCACAACCTGTGCTTCTGACCAACTGACTATAGACTGGACATCTCACACCCCCTTTCTTGGGTTCAGTTAATTTGCTAGAGTGGCTCAGAGATCCCAGGAAAGCCTGTTTGCGTGCTAGACCATCAGGTTATTATAGAGGAATTTAAGGTTGTGGATGAATAGCCAGAAGAATAGATGCAAAGGCAAAGCTCTGAAACAGAAGTGCTTCTGTCCTCGTAGAGCTTGGGGCCCAATGTGGTGGCACATGGAATCGTACTGGGTCAGCAGCAAGGGAGATCTTTTCTTGTTTTAATTAAAAATTTTTTTTAAATTTTATTGATTATGCCATTACAGTTCTATTTCCCCCTTTCATTCCCCTCCACCCTGCACACCCCTCTCCCACCATTTCCCCCTTTAGTTTATGACCATGTGTCTCAAGTCCTTTAGATTCTATATTTCCCATGCTATTCTTGCCCTCCCTTCTATTTTCTACCCACCATCTATGCTACTTATTCTCTGTACCTTCTCCCCTCTTCTCCTCCTCCCACTCCCCTGTTGATAACCCTCCATGTGATCTCCTTTTCTATGGTTCTGCTCCTGATCTAACTGTCCTCTTAGTTTGCTTTTGTTTTAGGTGTGGTTGTTTATAACTGTGAGTTTGCTGTCCTTTCACTGTTCATCTTTTTTATCCTCTTTTTCTTAAGTAAGTCCCCTTAACATTTCATAGAATAAGGGCTTGGTGATGATGAACTCCTTGAATTTGATCTTATCTGAGAAGCACTTTATCTGCCCTTCCATTCTGAATGAAAGCTTTGCTGCATAGAGCAATGTTGGTTGTAGGTCTTTGGATTTCATGACTTGGAATACCTCTTTCCAGCCCCTTCTTGCCTGCAAGGTCTCTTTTGAGAAATCAGCTGACAGTCTGATGGGAACTCCTTTGTAGGTGACTGTCCCCTTCTCTCTTGCTGCTTCTAGGATTCTCTCCTTCATTTTAATCTTGGGTAGTGTAATGATGATGTGCCTTGGTATGTTCCTCCTTGGGTCCAACTTCTTTGGGTACCAGAAGGGGAAGAGGAACAGCCACAAGTGGAGACCTTATTTGAACAAATAATAAAGGAGAACTTTCCCATTCTGGCAAAGAAAATAGACTTCCAGGAAGTCTAGGAAGCTCAGCATGAAAGATATTCATATAAGGGCCAGTGAGCTGTCCCTTTGGGCTTTTATAGACACTTCACTATGTAGTCATGATTGACTGTCATGGGCCATTGGTGACGGATTCAGCCTGCAGCCCCCTGCCTCTCCCCAAAGGTCTGGGGGAAAGTTCCAAACCTCTACTCACATGGTTCTGGCAACCGGCCATGACCCCTTGACAGGGTCTGAAAGTCACCATCATTAACATGAAAAAGATGCCTCTATACTTCTCAGCACTCAGGAGATTTCAAGGGTTTGGGGATCTGTGAGCTGGAACTGTGGCTGAAGACTAAATATCTTTGAATTGCAGTATCACACAAGTCAAACACTGAATTTCTTGTTTATGCTTCCTGAGAAGGAGCTGAGTACAATTTCAACTCTTTGAAATAGTTCCAGGTAGAGGGAATTGCCAGCTTTAGAATTTTGGATTTTTAATGTCAGGTTGTTTTCCATTTCGGAAAAGTACCCCATTTATTAACAAATTTAAACTCCAATAGAGCAGTGGTTTTGTCATAATGAATGAAAGAATTCAATGTAGCCGACAAAAATAACTTAGAAGTGAATGCTATTGAATTTACATAAAGAAATCATTTAATCCCTGGGTGTGTTTAACAAACACACTGAAATGATCATGAGAGTTTATGTAAATAAAACCAGAGTAAAAGTTAAAAGTGCAGAAAAGAATAATTGTAAAATACAGCAGCTGCCTGCTATCACTGGTGTGCGAGGCAACTGGGAGCCATTGGGATAGTCTGCCCCAACAGGGAACTTGTTTCGACTTGGGACCTGGTGCTGTGGGGCAGAGGGAAATCTCCCCTCTTTAACATCTTAGTTCTCCTGGTTGGCCCAAGAATTAAATTGACAAGAGATAGATGAACAGGAGTAAAGCAAACAGATTGTTTTACATACGTGGGGGGTGTTAAGAATAAAGTGGGGGGAGGCGATTTATATTCAGGTGGAAAGCAAGTGTCTGGTGAACAAGTATTTACTGGGCCGCCTTTAACAGTGGGACACAGAGAGGACTTTGGTCAAATAAATGGGTCTTGTTAGGCTTCTCCCTGTCTGTCATGCTCTTCGTGTTTTGCTGCATAATTTCATCTGTCATAATTAGCAATGACAATAATTCTCTTTTCTGGAGAGGTCCTCCCTCTAAATTCTTTTAGGTACTTAGGGGGTTAGTCGAAGATTCTTCCTGTGTCTGGTTTCTTCAAATAATCAGTATCCTAAAGAGGCATATTTTGAGGTGGCAAACACTGTTCCCAGAAGTAATAATAAAGAGACAATTTATGTTAACTTCGTGTTAATATTCTTTTAAATTCCCTACAGTTAGCCTCATATTACCTGGCCCCGGTGGGGATAGTTATTGCTACACTGTCCCCTCTCTACTCATCACTTCTGCAGTTGACATATCAAAATGGGAGAAAATGTCACCATTTCTTGCAATGAATATTGTTTGCAGTGTTCATATAGTGAGTCTATAGTAATGGCAGTCGTACTAGTTCACTGCTCTAAATTCTTTGTTACACAGGATCTCACGTAGTGTTCACAGCTGTCTGGGGTGGTAGGCATGGTGATTGCCATTTAAAGGAGATGCGTGGAGGTCATGTAATTTTTCCAAACCCCACAGATAGTAGATGGAGAACCTCAGAACTCAGAACCTCTGCTCTTTAACCACAGGTTCACGTGTCTCATTAGGTATCTGGTATGAGCAGTGTCTTGGCAGAGAAACACTGCTATGCGTAGATAAAATGACAAGGCGATCTGCCCTGAAGTACCCATCCACCGTGTTTGGTAATGAACTTAACTAGAGTAATACTACCTTGAATAGCTACCATCAGTTGTTTACCTAGTATGTGCTAGATACAAGAATGTTTGGGTCAAGAACATATTTATTTTCCTTAACAGTGCTGTGGGGTATATATTTCAATACTTTTTTTATAATGAGAAATACATATTTACAAAAGTCTCAAACTTGAAAATTCGGAAGGAGACATTTAAATTTAGGTGCTCCTGACTCCACGGCTCATGTTCTTAATCAGTAAATTAAAGGCCACAAATTCAGAGCATAGGGAAAAATAGACAAAACCTATAATATTCATTATCTGATAGATAACCTATTTTGCATTCACAGCTTAGAGAGTTTAACATTAATTAATTCTCATGTGGCCTAAATTATGAAGCTTAAATCAGAAGGGAGGGTTAACACATTGGGGAAAACTTTACTGACGCGCAGGGAGATGTTAAGGAATTAAAAAAGCCACCTAGGAATTATAAACATAAAAAAGACAATCTTCTAACTACAAAAGAGAATTTTTTTAGATAGTACTGGAGCCAAGTTGGTGACTAGAAGTAATGATTATGGAAAGCCAACTCCACAACAAGACTTTTTTAGGGTTGAGGAAATGTAAAATTCTTATACACACACTTACACACACAAATAAATAATAAGGTTTTATAATGATCAGCTTCCCATTGGAAAGGACATCCTTTTTATGTGAGTTTTTAATATCACATCTTGGAATAATTTTTTTTTGTTCAAAATAAATGGTAAAGTTGATTCGTTTTACAGCCAGTCACTTTAGTAACATTTACGGGTACCCATGATATTTTTAATAGTTACTTGTTATCAGTTGAAGAAATAAGTAATGATGTAAAATGTCACAGTCTGCAAAAATCTGGAATCCAGGAGAAGTTGGTATATTTAACCCTTTATACCTGCTAATCCTCACATTAATATGCAGAGAAGAGCCCAAACATTTGATGAGAAGGAATGTTGTGGACCCTGGAACAAGGTCAAGAAAACTTTCATGGTCCATGGCCTTATAGTTGTTATTTCAATCTTTACCTGATGTAGAAGGTAACTTATTTTCTAACCCTCACCTGAGGATATGTTTATTTATTTTGGTTTTTGTTTTTATTGTTTTTTGAGAATGAGACATCTATGCTACAGAGAAACATCAGTAGGTTGCCTTTCTTACCTGCCCTGACCAGGGATCAAACCCAAAGTATGTGCCCCGACCAGGGAGGTGTAAGGGATGACGCTCCAACCAATGGAGCCACCTGGCCAGGGTGAAGTTAACTTTTAAGGATCGCATTTCGATCACAAGATAAAATTTCGCAGAGAAGTTGCAAAAATTCGATGCCAACAAAATGTAGGGAGATGTTTCAAAATTCTCTTAACCATTTCTAATGTCTCAAAGATGCGTATTGAGAGAAGTTGCTTTGTCTAAGACTTTTCAAGGGCCCGGAGGTAGGGGAAGTATTAACCTATTGTACACTAGGGTGGTATAACTTGGTGTTTAATGATATTAATTAAGTGTTCAAACACTGGCCTTAGTCATTGGTGTGTGTTGGTTCACAACACATTTAACCTTCTGCTTCTCAATGTTTCTATAACAAAATAAGGGTAATAATGTTCTTTATCTTGCAGAATTACTGAAAAGTTTAAACGATTTGATGTTCGTGTATAAACTTAGGGAAGTTCCCAACACAGCTGAGTGCAATGCAAGCTTACAGACACATGTACATGCATGCCAAGAGGAGTTATAGGCATGGGGCATTTTTATAAGTTATTCCATATAAGAACACATAAAACATTGTATGTAATAATATGACTGTATCATTTTCAAAGCTTCTCTTTGTTTTACTAATAAACCTAAGGCTCAGAGAGCTTTGTATTTTTTTCTCAAGTTCATATAGTTCTTTACTTGCCTATTTCCAAAAGATATTCATTCCTCACTAAAAGAGTGGATTTTAAAATCTCCATAGCAAACAGAATAAATGATAAAAAGAGACTTTACACTCTGATAATGAACGAAACACCCTTCTAGTTGTCCCCACATGCTGGGTGTCCTCCAGTACCTCCCCAGGAACAGCCATCGGTCCCTTTGTGTTCTCTCTTTTCACTGATTCATTCGACACACCAATTCTCCATTTCACCGAAAATGTTAATAAAAACACAAACTCAGAACCCATCCTCCTACAATCCCAAGACATTTCCCGGCACTAAAATACTCCTGGGTGCAGTATAATCTGAAAACATAGGGAAGTAAAAGCAAAAATAACTCAAAATCCTGCTATGATTTCTAAGTACACAAGGTCTTCCACGTTTCAGTAACTGTTTCTCGCTAAGGCAGGTGGAGATAAAATAAGCTATGGGTTACAGAAGCCAATGAAGCCCTTTCTTTAGTCCTTGGTGAGTTCCTTTCCTATCATGATCATTAATACATGAATAAGGTTGTTATTTTTTTAATTAGGGCAACCATGAATTGCTCTAGTTTACATGAGAATAGAAATTAATTTGCTAACTTCATTACTTATTAATGGTAACAGATTATCTGCCACACCTCTCGATACTCACCTGAGACACCAGTAGTGTAACAATGAGCCAGGAGATCTCTGTTGAGAGTTGCTCTGTTGGATTGTCCAAAGCAGGCACCTAAGGATTAGTACTCTTGACTCTAAAGAGAAATGTGTAGACTCACTTTTCATTGTGCTTCTGTTGTAATTATTATTTTTTTCTTCTCTAGCCTGATCTCTAATCTAGCCGTGGCTTAAGTTTCACGTTATGTATGACTTTGATATCCTTTTAAATTTGAATAAGACCCAAAGGCCTCAAATTCTAGGAATAAAGGAATCACAGGGAACAGAACAGGTGAAGAGAAGAAAAGTGATTGATGTGAAATAGAAAGGAATTTGACAAGAGGAGATACAAATCTTTTCTGTTTCCTATGTTACAAATTTGAGCAAATCGAAGATTAAAAATCTTCTGTGCAATTTGCCTAAAGTCCCAATTCATCCTCAGATTTTTTTAACACAACCAACTTAAACACTTTCTATTATCTCCTAGGATCAAAAGAATCAATCAACATCTTCTACAGTCTTATGGGCCCTCAATCATGCTTGCCCAAGGCAATGAAAATCAAATCAAAAGCTGCCTCTGTGGGCAGGGGGTTATAACTCAGTATAACAAAAAGTACCGCAGAAGTAAAAACCTTGCATAAAATGAAATGTAATTCATGCTCATTGAAAACTATATCCGTTCAGAAATTACATGGAGATTTTTTCAATCTGTTCTTTTTCTCTCAAAATGAGATTTTAAAATGTCAATCTGTTATTCTTTCTGAGGCAGGAGATTAATTTTGTAATCAATCCAACCACTCTGTTTCTAATATAATAGATGTCTCTTCATTTAGGTAACTTTAGATTATGACATTCAATTTGGATTTTTTTTAAAAGAAATCAGTACTCATTTTGAACATAATAGAGTTCATATAAATATATAAGCCTGCATTTTAACCAACATGATTATGAATATGTGTGTGTGCACATGATGTGTGTTTATTTGTGTGTATATCTATTTTATATATATGTATATATATCTATATATCTGATTGATAGAGATAAAATGTATTAGGGACATTAATTAGATTGGTCAAAAGGCAGACATATAAAATACAAATTCAGAGTAGTTTTTCAATCTGCATTTTAAATGAAGCCAGTTTAATTATAGGAAAGAAAAGATTTCTAAAACAGTTTAATGAGGGTATTTCACTGCACATAGATCTGAGCTTGCTGTCTTGATTATTATTGTCTCTACTTCTATTTGCTGCATATAAAATACATATTAGAAACAATGCAATAAAATGTTTGAGATTTTGAATCTAATTCTGTGGAATGTGAGAAATCCCATATTTCTAATTGTTCTAGATGAGAAAAATTCTTTTCCAACCTCACCATCAATTCTGTATACATTAGTTCATTTTCTATGATTCAAAGTGATGCATGCTAAAATCCCATTACTATTAAGATTTATGTGTTATTATCAATTATTATTACTATTAATGTTATTACTACTTGATACAGAAAATAAAACAATTAAAGTAGTAACTTTTGATCATTTATTAGAAATCTATAAAAATTAAATTATCATAGGGAAAATTATGTGTATATGTACCCAAACCCATGCAGTAGAATGGGGTCAAATGCTCCCAATGCTGTTTGCATACTTTGGGAAAAAAATAAGCATGTTGTAATCACATCTTTGTATTATATACACATGTTTGAGTTCCATTAAAATAAACTTTTAAAAATGGGAAGTCATTGTGGATTAAGCATTGACTGTGGACAAGTAAAAAAAAAAGACAAAAAATATGTTTATTTGCACTCTTTATATTCAAATTTCAGGAATATTTAAATTGTTAACTTTATGAAAATATAACATTAATAACGAACTTAGTAAAATATTAACAAACAAAAGAAAACCATGAATTTTATGGGTGTTATCTTTATAATTCACACTTGGACTCACCTCGAGCATTATTTTACACCTTCTGCTGTTCAAACCAAAACATTCTTTCCCTGACTCAAGCTCACAGGCTTCTTATTTAACTAAGAGACAGATGCAATCAGAACAAACCTTACAGAGATTCCCACAACCACAGGCAGTGTCGTCGAAACAGCTGTATTCATAGCATCTGCTGTCCTTTCATTCAGATAAGCTGTCTGCACTCCTAGCTGAGGGCAAGCCCCTCATTTACAGATTCAGTTGCCACCTTCTTGGAACTATAAAAGGAAATGGTACAATTGCCTGACTCTCTCTGGCATCCCCAGCTTCTCCCACTCTTCTGGATTGTTTTTAACAAGCATGCAACAACACCATCATGTGTCCCATCCAAATTTTTATCTAAAAAAGTGAAATTCTCTGTCCTTACAGTGTGATTTATGGCTCCCCCCCCCCCCGTGCTACCACCCTTATCTTCAGCACAATCCCTGAGCTTCCTTTGCCACAATGACAACAAAAATGTACTGTCCTAAAGAATGGGTCAGACATTCTGCATGGCAGTGCAAAATACTAGCAAAACTTTGGAAATGATATGTTTTATCTAGTGCGGTGACAGGACTCTTTTTTTCTACCCACCTCTATAAGTAGCAAAGGAGTAATACAGAAAGTCTTACCTAAGATTGAAGCTCATAGAGACCAGACAGATTTTTATTTTGATTATATTATTGTTGGCAAACAATTACTAAGTGCTTAACCTCATGTCTTGAATTTAGTAACCACAAAATAAATGTTTTCTTGATCATTCAAAAATACAGAATAACATAGATAAATAAAATACTGCCCATGAATCAGGATTAACTTCTTAAATTACTTTCAAGCAATTGACTCTATATTTCAGCTGTTTCTTAACTGGTTGTTTTTCTTTGACTTTTAATATTCCATATACTCAGAAAACTCTAATTAGTATGTGACTCTAATATGTTCAAAATGTTCACATTAAAGGCAAAATTTATTAGATGTCACCTAATAAACCTGATATATCTTTTTTGTTACTAAACTCTTATAGCAGGGAAGAGATTTATTATACAATGCTTTCTTGTTTTAGATTACACTTGACTGAATTTTTTTCTCTCAGCTTCATTGGGTGTGGATTTGTTGTTTTTATTATTGAGGGTAGTATAATTTACTAGCTGTTTTATATAAAGAAACAACAACAAAAAAACCAAGTATAATAAACTTAACCTGCAAGCGAACAAATAAAGAAACATGAGTATTTTCTTTGTCATTTTATAAGAAGGATAAACATTGTTGCCTCTTAATGGATACTTTGGGCGAAGAATATTCTCTTCAATTTTGACGTGGTATAATTTCCACCTCAAAATGCTTCAATGAATCCATCCTATTTCTCTTTTGCGCTCATTTTAATTCCCTTCAACATTAGTTGCACTTTTAAAAATTTTCTTTTTATTTCTCAAGACTAAACAGTTGTCCCAGGTGCTTTCTCATGAATAGTTTTGTCCAGGCACAGCAGTCGAAATGATGGCAGCTGGGTGAGGAATTGGGGAGGGGCCAGAATAAAGTAACAGCATTGGCGGCCATGCAGGGACTTGGGACATTCCAAGATTGGTGGCATGTTATTATGTACATTAGTGGTTTGCTGCATGGAGTCTGCGGCTGAATCATTTCTGTTTAAATCTTGGCTGTCCAGGTAATTTTCATAGCATCCTGAGGTACATTACTTATCCACCATTTATCTTGATTTCCTCAACTGTAAAATGGCAATAATAAGAGAGTCTGCCTCATAGGGTGGTTTTGATGATTAGATGACTTAATGCATATTAATTCATAAAAGGGATCTTTGTGTGTAGTAAGTATGCAAGTTCTCAGGAAGTCCAAAGGCAACAGAGCAGACTAACACAAAGGTAGTAGAGGAATTTAAAGCCTCTGGCAACTGTGGATTCAAATATTAAATGCCACCAAATACTTAAAACACACCAAAGACCTATTTATTTCATATTCAGGATTCAACACATCAAGTGTAGCTTTTAAGAAAAGAAATTACAGATATAGCAGATCTACCTAATGCACAGAAACCAATACGTGGAGGCAGCCCAAATGGGGAAACAAAGAAACATGTTCCAAATGAAGAGTTGGAGAAATCTCCAGAAAAAGAGCTAAATAAAATGGAGGCAAGTAATCTATCAGATACAGATTTTAAAACAATGGTTATAAGCATGCTCAAAGAACTTGGGGGGAAAATGGATGAACTCCATGAGAACCTCCGTAAAGAGATAGTAGGCATAAAGAAATGACATGGAAACCATGAAAAAGAACCAGTCGGAAATGAAGGTCACGATGTCTGAAATAAAGAACACACTGGAAGAAATCAATAGCAGATTAGATGAAGCAGAGGATCAAATCAGTGATTTGGAAGATAAGGCAGCAGAAAGCACCCAATCAGAGCAGTGAAAAGAAAAAAAAAGTAATGAGGATCATTTAAGGGACCTCTGGGCCAACATCAAGCATAAAACAACATTTGCATCATAGGCGTGCTAGGAGGAGAAGAGAGAGCAAGATGGTGAGAACATATTTGAAGTAATACCAACTCAAAGCTTCCCTAACCTGGTAAATAGCATGGGGGGGGGAGGACAGGCAGAGAGAAGAGCACAAAAGGAATACTTGAAGTAATAATGAATGCAAACTTTTCAAAAATTAATGACAGATGGCAAACCACAGATCTAGGAAGCTTAAACAGGAAAAATTATTTAAAAAAAAACCAAAAACCCTACATAGAGGCATATTTTATTTCAACTGCAAAAAACTAAAGATAATGTAAAGACCTTTTGAAAAAGACTTTATTTCTTGAGAGAGAAGAAGGGAGGGGAACGAGAGGGAGAGAAACATCAGTGTGTGTTTGCCTCTTATGTGCCCCCCACTGGGAACATGCCCTGCAACCCAGGCATGTGCCCTGCTGGGAATCGAACTAGTGACTCTTTGGTTTAAAGGCTGGCATTCAATCCACTGAGCCACACCAGCCAGGGCAGAAAAAAAATTTTAATAGAAGCCACAGGAGGGGAAAAGCACCTTACATGTAGAGAAATAGGATAACAATTATCCGAGTTAGAAAAGAGTGGAGTGAGATATTTACTGTTGATAAGGAAAAAAGCCATCCAACCTAGAATCCTGTATCTAGTGAAATTATTCTTCAAATGCAATGAAGAAATAAAGACTTTCTTGAGGAAATAAACTGAGTGAATTCATCACCTGCAGACCTGCCCCACAAGAAATGTTAAAGGAAGTCTTTTGGGGGGAGAAGAAAGATTACAAAGATCAGAATCTTGTATCTAGATAAAGCTAGAATGTCAGAGAGGGAATAAATAAAGGAAAAATAAAATATTTTATTTTTATTCTTAATTTATCTAGAATATAACTTATTAGGGTAATCATAGCTGTGAATGGGTGGTCACAGCATATGGATAAGTGAAACCGAAGATAGTAATGTCATAAGAGAAGGGAAGAGGTTGGGAATATTGTGTTACAAGGCAACTATACTACTCATGCACATGAAGTAGCATTAGGTTATTTGAAGGTAGATTTGAATTACTTAAAATATATAATGCAGGCCCTGGCTGGTGTAGCTCAGTGGATTGAGCATGGGCTTATGAAACAAAGGGTCGCTGGTTCGATTCCCAGTCAGGGCACATGCCTGGGTTGCAGGCCAGGTCCCCAGTAGGGGACACATGAGAGGCAACCACACAGTGATGTTTCTCTCCCACTCTTTCTCCTTCTCTTCCCCTCTATCTAATAGTAAATAAAATTAAAAAATATATATATATATAATGCAAATTATGGGGAAATAAGTAAAAATAATAATAAAATGAAGCATTACTTGCATGCTATGAAGTCATATAACATGCTCAGATAAGGCAGAAAAGACCCCCCAAAAGAGGAAAAAAATGAATAGCAAACCCAATAGTTTTAAAATTGGTAGTTCTCTAACTATATCAATAATTATTTTATATGTGAATCTGCTAATTGCATTCAGTGAAAAGACAGACATTGCCAGAATAAATACAAGACTCTGTTGTCTCTTATCTATTAAAAACATCCTTTCAATGTAAACACTTAGGTTAAATTTAAAGAGTGTATTGTGTTCACATTAATCCAAACAAAGCTGTAGTAGTAAATTTCAGCAAAGCACAAGTTAGAACAAGGAAAATTATCAGCAATAAACAGTGTTAATGGTGAGTCAGTTCTCAAGAAGACCCAGCAATTGAAAATGTGTATGTACCTAAAAACTGAGAATCAAAATATAAGGGCAAAATCCGATAGCACAACAGTGAGGAATAGGCAAATCACTATGGGTAGTAGTTGGAGACATTAGTGTGCCTGTGTCAGTGACGGCTAGATCAAGGAGAAAAAAAAAATCAGTAAGAACATAGTCGACATTAACAGCATAATCATTCAACTTGATCTAATTTATATTTATAGTATCCTATACCCAGAAACAGCAGAATATACATTCTTCTCAGGCTTGCAGAAATACTTACCAAGATAGATCACATTCTGTGCCATAAAACATACCTTAGCACCTATAAAATATTAGATTTTATACCAAGTGTGCCCTTAGACAAAAGTGAAATTAAGTTAGAATTCTACATCTAAAAGATAGCTGAAAATCACCCAAATATTTGGACATTGAACAACAGTACAGTTGTAGTCAAATGTGGATCAAAGAAAAAGTCTCAAGTGAAAAGTAAAAATATTTTAAGTAAATGAAAATAAACAGGAAACTTACAAAAATGTGTGGAATTCAATGCATAACTATAAATGTGTAGCATTAAAGATATAAATTATAAAAGAAAGAAAGTCAAAAATCAATCATCTAAAATTTTACCTTAGGCAACTAGGGTCATTGAAGTCTCAAAGAGCTGAAAAAAAAATAAAAATTAGAGTAGAAATCAATGAAATTGTGAACAGGAAAACAATTTAGAAAATCAACAAACCCAAAAGCTAGTTCTTTGAGGAGATCAATACAATTGATTTATGTCTAACTAGGCTAACCAAGAAAAAAAGAGAGAAGACAAATTGACAGGATCAGAAATGGTCTGGCATGAGGCCCTACACATGATTTGTAAATGCTTCTGGGAAACGAAACAGAATTAAGAGGCCTGGGCTAGACTGTAAGTTTAGTGAAGACCGAAACTTTTTTAATGAAGGTCAGTACTTCATCCATACCACCTGCCTTTGTGCCTGGCACTGAGTAGACAGGACAGTACATATGTACTGAATACATAAATTATACTATAGTGAGTATTAGAAGTAGCTGTTAGTATTCAGCAGAACAACAACCAAAAAAAAAACCATGCTTTCAACTCATTTCCAAAGGTTTTCAATGTAAGCACATTTGTTCAAAACTCAAGTACATAATGAAAATATTTTTATTCCACATAACATTTCTGTTGATATATGCAAAATGTGTATTTGCCATATTGCACAAATAATTAAGCGATTATAATCTTTTCTGTGTCACAATATTAGATCTTCTTTGTGTTGATGAGAAAAAGATTAAATTTCAAAACGGCATTGAGAATATAAACAGAAGTAGTATGTTAACAGAGAAGCTATTTTAATTTTATAATATTTGCACTATGGAGCAGACACTATTTTCTTTCAAAACATTCATATATGTTTATATACATACGTACAACTAAACTGTGATCTTTTCTGCATGCCCACTGATAACTACCAATGCATACCATAGTAGAAGGTACAAAAATAAAAACTTTTGGGAAACTAAATAAATAAATGCATGCACTGACTATCCGAAAATATATTTAAAAACTTAAAGTGACATTCCCGCTGAATTCTGATTCAGTACATTTATTGATGATCTCAGATTAATATTTTCATTCACCTTCATTGTACATGTATGTGTGAGTATATAGATTGTGGACAGACATATATACTCACCAGCAAACTATGGGAATAATTTGAAGTGCTCACCAATTATAGGAATAAATGGACATGTCCTCTATTAAAATGGCTTGAGGGAGATTGGTGTCATGTCAAATAAATGTTATAGTCAGATTAGCAAGAAAATTACTGAATCCAACAGTAAAGCAAACTCAGACAAGGTTTATATGGTATAGAAGAGACAATGGCAACACATTTGTGTTTTGCAGGTCAGTGCCCCAAATTCAAAGGCCAACAATGGTGGGAGCGGAGGGTGCCTGCCTTAATCACTGCAGGCAGAAAATGAAGGGTCGTGATGTGCTGAGCCAGAGTGTTGAGCTGACAGGCAGGACTGGCAAGGAGTATTCAAAATGGTAAAAAGCAAGGAACTACACCAATATTACCCAGCAAAGCTTTCATTTAGAATCAAAGAACAAATAAAGAGTTTTCTAGACAAGAAAAAAATAGAATTTGTCACATACCAAACCAGTATTATTAGAAGAAATTGTGGGGGCGACGTTCCTCGCAAGTTCCCCCCGTTTGCCATGGTTGAGACTAAACATGATGAGACTTGATCTGCTTGGGGAGGAGAGGTGGCCAGTTTCCCATAGGAAAAAGGGCTTGAGCAGTAGCCAGTTGTTCAGGGGAAAAAGTGTTGAGCCCCGTCCTCTAGAGGCTTTTATTGGGTTGTAATACACAGAAATACAGGGTAGCAAGGATCAAACAGTAGATAATATTTCAAAGAAATCTGAGGGCTTAGTATGAGTTTGAGTGTGTCAGGAAGAGAGTTTTTAAGGTTTCCTGCTCGAACCCTTAACATATGAATGAAAGCACTGTTAGCAGAGCAGATTTCATAGGTTTATCAGGAAGTCTTTGTGATGCCAGATTTTTCCCCAGGACACACTCTAGCCAGGCAAGGAGTTGCACCCCTCCCCATCAGGTATTCAGGCTTAAGGGGGCTAGAGAGCCAGGAAGCCCTTCTCCCAGAGGACATGGGGCCTCAGGCTATGTCAAAGCCCAGGGGTGGGGTGGGGTGAGAGTCCATTATTCTTTGTTGCAGCCCCGCTGAGTCCTTCCATGGTGGCCTCCCAAGTGGTCGAGTCTGGCCTACTCGAGGGGTCTTACCCATCAAGACTTCCTACCCATGCTTTGGGGGCAGGGAGGACACTGAGGCAGCATTTGCTACCAGAGACAAGCTTTGTCTCCTGCGGCTCACATTCCGGAGGTAGTCACTCACTCATTCTTAGCCACAGGGGATAGAGTTACAATTCCTGAAACCAGGCAGAGTGGTCTACAACAAGAAATGTTCAAAAGTCTTAAGACTGGGGAAGGGAGTTGAGGGGATGAGTGAAAAAGATGAAGGGAATTAGAAGTGCAGCTTGGTAGTTACATAGTACTTACTGGGCTATAGAGTAAGTATAGAGAATATAGTCAAAATATGGTAATAACTGTGTATGGTGTCAGATGTATGGGTATGAGATTTATCAGAGTGGAAACTTATTTATATAATATCTCATTACTAGGTTGTATACCTGCAACTAATACATTCTTTTTTTTTTTTAAGATTTTATTTCTCTTTGGAGGGGAAGGGAAGGAGACAGGGAGAGAAATATCAATGTATGGTTGCCTCTTGTATGTCCCCTGCTGGGAACTGGCCTGCAACCCAGGCATGTGCCCTGACTGGGAATTGAACCTTGATCCTTTGGTTCTCAAGCCCATGCTCAATCCACTGAGCTACACCAGCCAGGGCTAATATATTCTTGTATGACAACTGTAATTGAAAAATAAGAAAATTATTTAAAGTAAAAAAAAGCGGGGTTGAACCAAGCACATTTACCCATTTTGAATAGCTTCCAAATATGAAGTATTTAAATGATCTGTTGTTGAACTTACTAAGATCATCATTGCTTCCATTTCTTAGTTCTAGTTATAAATCAATGAATGTCTCATCTTCATCCTGGCAATATAAGCAGAGAATCTTTTAGACCTATGCTCAGAAAGATAGATGTCTTGGTCAAGTTGCCGTTTGAAAATAATCGTGTGTTACGAGGGCTGTTGGGAAAAAGTTCAGCCATTGTTAATGTAACAAAAATGGTTTGAGCAACATTGATATAACCTGGTAGCCCAGGAGAGTGGACTGGGATGCACCTGCTTGGACATCATGAACTATTCTTCAACTAAGTATAGCAAAACATAGTGTGGATAACTATTCGGGAACTGCTGTGGAGTTATTACTCGATATCAAGAAATCAATGAATCCCTTTTCTCATGGTGTGATGTCATTCAGACAGACTTCCAACATACAGCTACAGTGAAGCACTGTAGTTTGTTTAGTGTTTGGTCTGTGATTTGGAGTAGGACATGTATGCTTAAGCTTTTCTCAGTGAAGAATTTTAGTTGCCTTTTTGCTCCTACTCAAAACACAAAGCCAACTCCTTACCTGATAGTCATCGGTCCTATTGAAACAAATATTTTCCATTTTATATTATAGGTATTCATGGTGGAGCTAAAGAGGGTACAGCATTTAAATGTGGATTTAAAACATCATGATGCTTCCATTAACATTTTAAAAATTCCTTGTACTCCAGATCATTGTGATTTAAACAGTATTGTTTATGAAAGTGAAAGATAATGAAAAGCACAAGAAAATGTTCTGTGTATTTGGAAGGTAACCTGTAAGTTCAGAAGTAGAACAAAAACTGATACAAAACAATATTGAATGTAAATTACAATCGAAAAATAAAAATTAAAAAAACAGCTAGAGTGAGCTCATTACTGTTTGTAATAGTACTCATCCTCTAAAATTTATATAAATGCCATTATATTTTATACAAGTCACAAGAAAGCAAATATCAATGAATTATAAAATATGATAATGCATTCAGGCCAAAGTTACATATGGTTGTGGGGATTAATATCTACTTTTTTACCTATTGGAATACTATAGAATACAGGGTTGAGGGAAAAGTAGGTTTACAGGTGTTCATATGGAAAATAATACAATAAATAATAAATAGTACTAAAAGAATAAACTCCGTTTCATATCCTCACAACTGTAAATCTGCTTTTACACCATCCGCATAGTAGTATTGAGTTCAACTATGCTTTACAAACTGCTTGCTGCTCCTGAATAGCAAGATATTAACTTAACTAATGATCCTTTAAATGGGTATGTAAAATATAATTTAAGATACTTGCAACATGCAAAAGAGAGGCATCATTTGTTACTGCCAAAAATTACTGGCATGTGGAAATCAAAAAGTCATTAGTCTTGGGAGGAATAGCTTAATACAATAGGGAAGAGAACACATTATTTAGAGCAGTTAAATATTAACTCATGCAACCACTAGTGAAATGTTGAGAAAAGCAGAAAAGATTTAGTGGAAGATAAATTCTGCACTTAGTATTTGCACATGGAAAGGAACAAAAATCTTTGCTCATGAACCAGTACACTTAGAATGTGAGCCAAAGTGCTTGGGGCTGTTTGTCAAAACTGTGTATTCCTGTGCAAGTTAAATTTAAGCTTAACAAAAAAAATGTTACCCTGAGTGATGAGTGATTCTACATCCTTCATTTTCTTCATCAGCCTACTCAGCTTACTTCAATTCTTGCTCAGATTCCTCCTTTTCCATGAAGTCTCCATGGTACCCTCGCTGGAATTAATGTCTTTTCCCCTGTGATATCCCACTCTTTTTACACCTACTGTACCCTTGTGCCTAATGGTGTAGTTAGAGGCATAACTCATCTTGCCTGGCCTTGTGGAGCCCCCATTTATCATCGCAGCTCAGCAGAGCGTCACACTGTGCTTTCCTCGGTTTGAATGGCACTTGCCCATCTGTTTTGTTTTTGCTCTTGAATCTCTTCGCCATTAACAAACCGTTTTTCAGCTGGTGGTAATTTCTACTTGATTCTCAGCAAATATATTGAAAGTTTCCCCAAAGTATGAACAAGCATGGATCCTTGTAATGATTTTTAAATGCAAAGATGGCAGGCAGCATCCTGGGGATGCATCCTACATGGATGTGGGCGGTGCTGCTGGACTAGCCACTCTACCATTGGCTATCTGCAAGGAGTATGGAGAGATCAGTCAATTATTCCATGCTCTTATGTTCATTTGGTTTTCAAATACTGGGCAGGGAATACTTCTCCAAAGGGCTGTCATGACTTTGATTATTCACTGCTACGTTTATACACCTCTCTTCCATTGCATCTTTTTATTGTGTTTTTTAAAATGATACATTTTTAATTAAATGTATGGAGGTGACATTTGCTAATAAAATTACATAGGTTTCAAATGTACCATTCTATGATACATCATCTGTATACCTCATTGTATGTCCACCACCCAAAGTCACATTTTTGTTCATTGTAAAAGGGAATAAATGGGATATGCCTTTATTTGTCTATGTAGCTGTGTACCCTTGGACATTGAGTGTTTTAAATCAGGAACCATATTATTAGCAACTGAAGAGTGCCTACCTGCCTAGAGAGGGCAATAGCTAGCAAGGAATAATAGACTATTTCCATGGAATAAAGTAAATATACTTTTCCCATGTGGTCCCAATTTTCAAGAGAAACCCAATCTAATTTAATGAGAGTTAAAAGAAATATTGGCCATTGAATTGAAATTACAGGTATTTTCAATAACTGTGCAAGTTTAGATAAAACACTCCCAAGGGTGGGATCCAGCTCCGGGGCTCACCTGCTTGTGACCTTGGCCACCACCATTCTTCTCTGCCTCCCTCCCCTTCCTGTCTTCTTTCTTCTGATCACTTCTTTTCCTTATTCCATCTGTGGTTCCCATTCTCTATCTATGCGTTTGCACGTGTACACACACTTGTAGCCTATGTAAATGACTGAGTGAAGAGGAGGAGTGTTTTACTCATTCAAGCATTTCCCATGATACTATTTTCCAAGTTGCATCTCCAGATGACCCGAATCAGAATCATTAACACAGGCTCTTGTGCCCTGCTTCCCAGCCATGAATCACAAACTCTATTGATAATAATTTGTGAAAGTGCACTTTTACCCAAGTTCTCAGTTGATTTTTGTTCACACTGAAGTTTGAAAGCTACCACAGGTTGGTACTCCCCTACCCAGAGGAGGAGTATTTGATAGAACGTGAAAATAATAGAAAACCCCGGGGAAGCTAGAAGGACAATGGAGGACACCCCAAAAGTTATTTCAAAGGTAGAAAGGACATTCTTGACCTCCTTCAGATTTTCCCCATAAACTGATCTCACTACTAGTTTTATTTCCTTCTGGAAATCTTTAAACTACCCTTTCTAGGGAGAAAGTGATGTTGGTTTTGAAAGATAATTATTTAGAATGGGAACCTCAAGAACTATTCAATGCATCAGGCGCTACATGGTCATTTACATAATTTCAGTATGTCTGTAAATATCGGTGGTATTACAAAATGCTTTTCCACACCCATGTTTTTCCTAACTACTACTGCCTATGTTTGGGTTACCCATTAGACTGTGTTTACGTACATCTTAATGTGTTGTGAATATAGGCTAACATTATTGAACTAAAATACATAAACTCATGTAAATTCTGTAGATAATTTTCTTCCCAAGTTTTAAATGATTGGTCTTTGCTGTCTAATTATAGAGGTATAAAAATTTAATAGCCATTCATATGCTCATTCTTGTGGTATTACTTGCATTTTCATAAGTCATTCTTTCTGGAGGAGTATAAAGATTAACTTGATAGTTTAAATTTTATTGATAGATTGCCTTATGCTATAAAAGCAACCCATTGTATCTTTGTTGCTCTGATGCAATCTGGAATAAAATGAAATAATCCTCAGCTTCAAAAATATAAAACATGAATATATGAATTACTGTATCTTCAAGGCTGTTTTACATTTGAAAATTATATTGTAATTTGTATTTTAGTGGCACTGTGCAGCTTTCTATATCTACATATCTTTAAGGTTTATAAATTTAGTAAGGTAAAAATGTGTACATTTTCAATTTGATGCATAATAAAATATTTAATGGGTTAATAATACATTACTCTGAAATGTCTTGACTTTTATACAACACTCAAAAAGTGAATTGTTTCTGTAACAATTCACTTTTTAAAATGCTTTAGAATACCCATTTGTGCTATTAAATATATTTTTATGCTTTAAAAATACTTGTCTATTCACACACGCATGAATCCAACTTTGTGAATATGTAACCAGCCTCTGAAATCTGCATTATCACAATGGCAAAATAGATTGGTTAACTCACATCTTTGGGAAAGATTATGAAGTGCTTTAGTCTCTAGAATATCTCAGTCTAGGAGCAAATAAACAATTGTCAATTGTGCCATCAAATGACTATTGCTCATTTTGTTTAATTATACCAATGAGAACTCAAAAATAAAATTTACATAGTAAACTCTTGCCCAGGCAGTCCAGGTTCTTAAAACATAGGATATAATTGAAGTGATTTATATTCAAGACTGAAATGTGACATGTGAAATGTTACATGTAAATTCTATAGGCCGTTTCACGTTTGACATTGCATCCTTAGGACAGCTCAGCCTACTGTGGTGGATGAGTGAAGATTTGGGTATCTGTTTCTTAGAAGAAGATAGATTATTTGAAGACATTGCCGAAAAAGAGGGGATTATTGAAAAAATATCACACATGTAATATTTTGCTTAGTCCTTCTTTATAAGTTTGTAACTAGGTGAACACTAGTGTCTTTTTTTTCTTCCTTCATGGTTTCAGAAAGCCACAAATAAATTAATATATAATCTAAAAGGCATATATATGTGTGCGTGTATAGTATATATATGTATATATAAATATATATAATATATACACACATACACACATGTAATATCTACATCACATTTGGAGCTTTAGAATGTCTCTTTTGGATTGCAGAAGAAATTTATATATGATTATTAATATGGGTTATGAATAGTTTATTAATATTTTTAACTTTTATAGAGAGAGAAAGGAGGAAGAGAAACATCCATTTATTGCTGCATTTATTTATGCATTCATTGTATGTGTCCTGATTGGGGATTGAACCTGTGACCATGGCATATCAGGATGGTGCTCTAACCAACTAAGCTACCTGGCCAGGGCAGTTTATTCATTTTCAAACATAGTCAGTCTTTAAATTGAGATTTACTCTTTTCATGCTTTGCCTTGGCTAGACCAGGCAAGAGTGTTTCTCCCTTTAACAATTCAATCAGCGGTTCAGCATTGGCTCCTGAAAATGTGTTCTGTCCTAGACAACTCCAGTAGAGACAGCAATTTTTGGAAGAGCTATTCACCACCAGCAACAGTTTCCAAGGAGGATTGTGTATGTACATAGGTGCACACACACAGTGTTGGACATCATTCATGACTGAGATCTTCTAATACAAGTAGATTGATTTTCCTGGAGGACCACATTCTGCTCTGAAGTAATGAGAAGGAGTTGAAAACCTAAGTATATTGTGCAGCTTGGGGAACTGAGACTTGTATACTAACTGGTTTTGGCTGCCGCTTTTGCTGAAAATCAGCACTTTTGTTCCTCTCTACCCATGTCATCTGTTCCCCTTTCTTTTTGAGGAAGATAGTGTAGAGTTAAAACATTGTTTAGAAATGGTACAGAAGGTCTAATCAATAACCTGGAATCGTGGCGAGATGATGCAGGTTGAGCAAGGAGATCACAGTGTCTGCAATGCAGGTATAGGAGTCGAGCTGGAAGTGTTAATACAGCAGCAATGACCCTGACAAGCCACATAGTTTAGTGCATTCAACCAACCTCTTTCAGCTGAATAATAACCAGTCAGAGGTGTGCTTTCATAATGCTCAAAACTGTTGTACGTTGTGCTGAGATTCATGTTGGCTCATAGTTGGTACCTCCCATGTGGAAGTTTCTTTCTTCTCATGTCTTCCTCAAAGTTAGGTGTTACAGGAATGGAAATGATTGACATAGCATAAGTTCCTGGCATTAAAAGCACATTGCCTTGGAATAACAAGCACTTTCTTGCACTTTAAAGTATAAACCTAAACCTAAGGAGGTCAGTTTTAATTGGTGAAAACAGTTCTAAAATTTGACAAAGTTTAGTCTCCGTGTTAATGGTCAAAGTTAGAAGTACCAAATTTCTCCAAATTCCTACAATATTTTACTGGTATAGAATTTATCATCATAAAATTTAAATGATCTTTTCTTCCTTTTAAAATGATCATTTAACTAGTTCTCCTAATTTGAGAATTAGAGGAAAGCACATTTGGTTTACTTTGGTACTTCCTGTTTGAAGAGGTCATCCTGATTTCTCCCATATCCGTGTTGGAATGCCACCTCAGTGAAATTTCTAGTGAAGGTGGATGTTTGAAAAATTACATAGTCTCTCTCCTTAAAGTTTCCTTTATGGCTTCCTGTCCTTAATGAGAGAAGAGATCTCGTGTACCTGCTTGTTAGCACAGGTACATGAGATGCACTTTGGCATGTAATGTGTCTGTTGGAATTCCAAGACAATATTTTACAAGTTTTTAAGACATGAAACTCCTTTTGCATTCTTTAAAAAGGGGTCACATAGTATTTGCGTTCCAATGTATGCTAGCCTTATAATACAAACATTTCAAATATTATAGTATTTTCTATTGTGATATGCCCCCTGCTGTTTTTTGAAGCCTTTATGTTTTTCTTAGAAAAAATCACTACTCTAGAGCTTATATTTTTATTGTTTTTTCCCAAACTTTTTTTTTTATTTAGTTATTTTTCAAGTACAGTTTTTTGTCTATTTTTCCCATCCCAGCCTCCCCTGCCCCTTGCTCCCCACCTCCCTCCCATTTCCACCCCCCTTAGTTCTCGTCCATGTGTCCTTCCTATTTGTTCCTCCAAATCCCTCCCCCTTTTTCCCCTTAACTTCCCTTCCTTCTCCCCTCTGGTCACTATCCCCTTGTTCTCTATTTCAGTGTCTTTTTTTTTTTTTCTGCTTGCTTGTTTGTTTTGTTGTTTAGCTTCCTGTTAAAGGTGAGATCATATGGTATTTGTCTTTCAGCACCTGGCCTATTTCACTCAGCATAATGCTTTCCAGTTCCATCCATGTTGTTGCAAATGGTAGTAGCTCCTTCTTTCTCTCTGCAGCATAGAATTCCATTGTGTATATGTACCACAATTTTTGTATCCATTCATTTACTGATGGGCACCTAGGTTGCTTCCAACTCTTGGCTATTGTAAATTGTGCTGCTATGAACATTGTGGTACATAGGTTCTTTGATATTGATGTTTTAGGATTCTTAGGATATAATCCCAGCAGTGGAATTGCTGGGTCAAAAGGCAGGTCGATTTTTATTTTTCTGAGAAAAATCCATACTGTTTTCCATAATGGTTGTACCAGTCTGCACTCCCACCAACAGTGAACTAAGGACCCCTTTTCCCCACAACCTCTCCAACATTTGTTGTTTGTTGCTTTGTTTATGATAGCCATCCTGACTGGTGTAAAGTGGTATCTCATTGTGGTTTTAATTTGCATCTCTCTGATAGCTAATGATATTGAGCATCTCTTCATGTGTCTCTGAATGTTCTGTATGTCCTCCTTGGAGAAGTGTTTGTTCAAGTCCTTTTCCCATTTTCTAATTGGGTTGGGTGTCTTCTTAGAGTGGAGTTGTGTAAGTTCTTTGTATATTTTGGAGATTAAACCTTTGTCTGAGGTATCATTGGCAAATATGTTTTCCCATACAGTTGGTTGTCTTGCTAATTTAATACTGTTTTCTTTAGCCATGCAGAAGCTTTTTATTTTGATGAGATCCCCTTTGTTTATTCTTTCCTTTACATTCCTTGCTCTAGGGGACATATCAGTAAAGAAGTTGCTGCGTGAAATATCTGAGATTTTCTTGCCAATGTTCTCCTCTAGGACTTTAATGGTGTTATGACTTACATTTAAGTCTTTTATCCACCTTGAATTTATTTTGGTGTATGGTGTAAGTCTGTGCTCAGGTTTCATTTTTTTTGCATGTAGCTGTCCAGTTCTCCCAACACCATTTGTTGAAGAGGCTATCTTTACTCCATTTTATGTTACTGCCCCCTTTGTCGAATATTAATTGACTGTAGAGAGTTGGGTTGATTTCTGGGCTCTCTGTTCTGTTCCATTGGTCTATGTGCCTGTTTTTATGCCAGTACCAGGCTGTTTTGATTACAGTGGCCTTGTAATACAGTTTGATATCAGGTATTGTGATCCCCCCTACTTTGTTCTTCTTTCTCAAAAGAGCAGCTGCTATTCGAGCTCGTTTATGGTTCCATATAAATTTTCGAAGTGTTTGTTCTATGTCTGTGAAATATGCCATTGGTACTTTAATAGGTATTGCATTGAATCTGTATATTGCTTTGGGTAGTATGGACATTTTGATAATGTTAATTCTTCCGATCCATGAACAAGGTATATGTTTCCATTTGTTTGTGTCTTCCTTGATTTCGTTCTTCAGGGCTGTGTAGTTTTCTGCATACAGGTTTTTTACCTCCTTGGTTAGGTTTATTCCCAGATATTTTATTTTTCTTTTTGCTATATCAAATGGGATTTTTCTCTTTATTTCTGCTTCTGCTGATTCACTGTTGGTATACAAAAATGCCTTTGATTTCTGGATATTGACTTTATAACCAGCTGTTTTGCCAAACTCATCGATTAATTTGAGCAGTTTTTGGGTAGAGTCTATAGGATTTTCCATGTACACTATCATGTCATCTGCAAACAGTGACAGTTTTGTTTCCTCCTTTCCTATTTGAATGCCTTTTATTTCCTTTTCTTGCCTGATCGCTGTGGCTAAAACTTCCAATACTATATTGAATAGAAGTGGTGAAAGTGGACAACCTTGTCTTGTTCCTGATCTTAGTGGAAAAGCTTTTAGTTTTTTTCCCATTGAGTATGATATTGGCTGTAGGTCTCTCATATATGGCCTTTATTATTTTGAGAAATGCTCCTTGTATTCCCACTTTGCTGAGTGTTTTTATCATAAATGGGTGTTGTACCTTATCGAAAGCTTTTTCTGCATCTATTGATATGATCATGTGATTTTTGTCTTTGCTTTTGTTTATGTGATGTATTACATTTACTGATTTGCGAATATTGAACCATCCTTGCATCCCTGGGATGAATCCTACTTGATCATGGTGTATGATCTTTTTGATATATTGTTGGATGCGATTTGCCAATATTTTGTTGAGGATTTTAGCATCTATGTTCATCAGCGATATTGGCCTGAAGTTTTCTTTCTTTGTTGTGTCTCTGTCTGGTTTTGGAATTAAGATGATGCTGGCTTCATAAAAAGAATTTGGGAGTTTTCCATCCTTCTGGATTTTTTGAAATAGTCTGTGGAGAATAGGGGTTAGCTCTTCCTTAAATGCTTTGTAGAATTCTCCTGTGAAACCATCTGGTCCGGGGCTTTTGTGTGATGGGAGTTTTTTGATTACTGCTTCAATTTCTTTTTCTGTTATTGGTGTATTTAGATTTTCTGCTTCTTTTTCACTGAGTTTTGGAAGATTGTATTTTTCTAGAAATGTGTCCATTTCCCCTAGGTTTTCAAATTTCTTGGCATACAGTTCTTCATAGTAATTTCTTACAATCTCTTCTATTTCTGTGGTATCAGTTGTAATCTCTCCTTTTTCATTTCTGATTGTGTTTATTTGTGTCCTCTCTTCTTTTCTTGATGAGCCTACTTAAAGGCTTGTCTATTTTGTTTATCTTCTCAAAGAACCAACTCCTGGATTCATTGATCCTTAAAATTGTGCTTTTAGTTTCTATGTCATTTAATTCTGCTCTAATCTTGGTTATTTCCTTCCTTCTGCTTGCTCTGGGCTGTCTTTGTTGTTGTTCCTCGAGTTCTTGCAGGTGTAGGGTTAGGTTGTTTGTTTGAAATGTTTCTGTTTTCTTTAGGTAGGCCTGTATTGCTATAAACTTCCCTCTCAGGACTGCCTTGGCTGTGTCCCATAAGTTTTGGGTTGTTGTGAGATCATTTTCATTTGTTTCCAGAAACGTTTTGATTTCTTCCCTAATTTCATTCTTGACCCATTCGTTGTTTAATAGCATACCATTCAGTCTCCATGTTTTTGGGTGCTTTGGGTTTTTTTTCTTTGGGGTTGGTTTCTAATTTCAGTCCCTTGTGGTCAGAGAAGATGCTTGGTATGATTTCAATTTTCTTGAATTTTTTGAGGCTCGTTTTGTGTCCTATCATGTGGTCTATCTTTGAAAATGTTCCATGTGCATTTGAAAAGAATGTGTATTTAGCTTCTTTGGGATGAAGGGCTCTATATATATATCAGTTAAGTCCATTTCATCTAGGGTGTTGTTTAATGCCACAATATCTTTTTTGATACTTTGTTTGGAAGATCTGTCCATTTTTGATAGTGGGGTGTTCAAATCCCCTACTATGATTGTGTTGCTGTCAATATCTTTCTTGAAGTCCTCTAAGATTTTCTTGATATATTTGGGTGCCCCTATGTTTGGTGCATATATGTTTACAATGTTAATGTCTTCTTGGTGGATTCTTCCCTTGAGTATAATGAAATGACCTTCTGGGTCTCTCTTTACAGCCTTTTTTTTTGAAGTCTATTTTGTCTGATATGAGAGTTGCTACCCCAGCTTTTTTTTCTTGTCCGTTTGCTTGGAACACTTGTTTCCAGCCTTTCACTTTTAGTCTGTGATGGTCTTTTGTCCTGAGGTGAGTCTCTTGTAGGCAGCATATGTGTGGGTCATGCTTTCTTATCCATTGAGCTATTCTGTGTCTTTTGATTGGAGAATTTAATCCATTTACGTTTAAGGTTATTATTGATAGGTACTTATTCATTGCCATTTTTGTACCTGTGTTCCTCTCTGTCTCCCTCTTATCCTTCCTTACCTCAAAGCAGTCCTTTTAGTATTTCTTGTAGAGCTGGTTTGGTGGAGGCATATTCTTTTAGACTTCTTTTGTCTTGGAAGCTCTTTATTTGGCCTTCTATCTTGATTGAGAGCCTTGCTGGGTAAAGTAGCCTTGGTTGTAGGCCTCTGGTTCTCATTACTTGAAATATTTCTTGCCATTCTCTTCTTGCTTGAAGTGTTTCCATTGAGAAGTCGGTAGCTAACCTTATTGGGGCTCCCTTGTATGTTATTTCTTTTTTCTCCCTTGCTGCCTTTAAGATTCTCTCTTTGTTTTGGAATTTTGCCATTTTGATGATGATGTGTCTTGAAGTGGGCCTCCTTGGGTTCCTCTTGGTTGGGACTCTCTGTGATTCCTGGATTTGTGAGACTTTTTCTCTTATCAAATTAGGAAAATTTTCTCTCATTACTCATTCAAATACGTTTTCTATCCCTTGTTCTTCTTCTTCTCCTTCTGGTATTCCTATTATTCGGATATTATTACGTTTCATATTGTCTTGCATTTCTCTTAATCCCTCTTCATTCTTTCTGAGCCTCTTTTCATTTTCTTGCTCTTTCTGTGAGATGCTTTCTACCTTGTCCTCCAACTCACTAATCCTATCCTCCGCTTCATCTATCCTACTTTTGAAACTTTCTACTGTGTACTTCAATTCGGAAATTGTATTCTTCATTTCCTCTTGTCTCTTGCTGATAATTTCCATTTCCTTTTTGATGTTGCTGTAGTTTACAGAGAGATCATTATAGTTCCCCTGTAGTTTCTGGTAGTTCACTGTGAGCTCTTTGAACTTCGTAATAACCAGTGCTTTGAATTCACTGTCTGATAGTTGATCAGCCTCTATTTCATCTAACATTCTTTCTGAAGTTTCTGCTTTTTCTTTCATTTGGGGATTGTTTCTTTGTCTTCCCATTGTTTGAGACTCTTCTTGTTAGTCTCTGCTTCCAAAATTGATCTGTTCTGAAACATTGGTTTTATGGTGTAAACTTCTGTGGTATGATCCTTGTGAAGTTCAGTGGTGCAGACTCCTTGAAGTTTCTTGATGTTCTTCGTCTCCACCTACACTCATGCTGGTCCTCGCGCTGGTCCCTGTGTTGGTCGCCTACCACTGCTGAATGTCCCGGCTCTAGTAGCCGCCTCCTCAAGCACCCAGGCCCGTTACTACGGCAGTGGCACAGAGGCTGGGAATGTCCCGGCTCCCGTATCTGGCTCTCTCTGCCGCCCAGGGCCATCACAGGGGCTTGGAGTGTCCCGGTTTCCGTACCTGACTCCCCGGGCGTCTAGTCCTGTCTCTGTGGCAGTGGCACAGAGGCTTAGAAAGTCCCAAGTCCCATACCTGATTCCCCAGTGTCCAGTCCCATCGCTATGGCAGCAACACAGGGGCTGAGACCGTCCCAGTTCCCGTAGAGGGCTCCTCTGCCACCCAGGGCTGTCTCAGGGGTTTGGAGAGTCCCGGCTTCCGTACCTGACTCCCCGGCGTCCAGTCCTGTGGCTATGGCAGCGGCACAGGATCTGAGAACTTCCCGGCTCCCGTAGCTGGCTCCTCAGCTGCGTCACAGGGGTTTGGAGAGTCCCGGCTTCCGTACCTGATTCCCTGGCGTCCAGTCCCGTCACTATGGCAGCAGCACAGGATTTGAGAGCTTCCCGGCTCCCGTAGCTGGCTCCTCTGCTGCGTCACAGGGGTTTGGAGAGTCCCGGCTTGTGTACCTGACTCCCTGGCGTCCAGTCCCGTCGCTATGGAGGCACAGGATTTGAGAGCTTCCCGGGTCCCGTAGCTGGCTCCTCAGGGTCCAGGTCTGTCTCTATGGCCGCGTCACAGGGGCCTTTGGTGTCCCAGCTCCTGCAACTGACCCTTCCATTGCCCAGGCCGGTAGCTATGACATCGGCACAAGGGTGTCCCCGCTCCGGTTCCTGACTCCTCTGTCTCCCAGGACCGTCACAGGGGCTTGGAGTGTCCGGCTTCCGTACCTGACTCCCCGGCTCCCAGGCCTGTTGCTCTGGCGGCAGCACAGGGGCTGCGTGAGACCCAGCTCCAGTAGCTGACTCTGCCGCCGTCTGGTGTTTCAGCGTCGGTCACAATCTCTGGTCTTTTAATTTCATAAATGCTGGGTAACCGATGGTTTATTGTGCTGTTTCTCTATAGATCTGCCAGGATTTTCACCCATGACTACAGGAGCTAGTATCAGCTCCATCTTACTCTGTCGCCATCTTCCCAGCATCCTCCTAGAGCTTATATTTTTAATATGGTACATTCAACACATTTGTAAATCTGTCATTACTTTTCTGAACATTACTATATGGATAATAATCTCTGAAAATATATTTAGAGAGAAAACTCCTATGATAATTAAAGGAAATTTTACACAGAATCTCTGTTTGTTCAGTGGTGTGATATTCACATTCAGACTTGCAGGCAGGATATTTCCTTTTATTTTGATTTTGAGGAACTCTGATTTATCTCATTTTCAGAAAAGAGCTCTTCTTTCATGTGTGCAGAAACACCCCATTTAGTGCAATTCTTTCCTTTAATGTACATAAGACTCATGTGCTAGTCTGTATATGCCATTCTGTCAGAATTTACTCTTTAAAGTAATTTGGCATTGGAAAATCTCAGGATAAGTTGGAAGATTACTGACCATTATTTTCTTTCTATTTTATGTATTTATTCATATTAAACATTAAGATCAGTCTTTGTGCATTTTAATTTCCAGTAATATTTTTCAACCATTGAGCATATAAGTAGAAATGAAGCTGGTTTATTACTGTACATTAAAAGATTATTTTTCCATGATAGAATTATCAGTCAGGGCAACCTTAATAATATTTCTACTGTAATGTAATATCTATTAAATTAACCTATGGCTGGATAATTTGTAACCCCTGTAGTTTCAGGAAAATAAACTTTCAGAAATGTTATCACTAAAATGCATTCATTGGTCACAAATGAATCTTTTCATTAGTGATAAAACTCAAGTCTGAAAAGAGAATGTAGACATCTTCAATAACATCCAGGCAGCAAAATGTGATTGAAAGTCAACATCAATACACTTTGTGATGGGTTCAGGACACAGACATAGCTAACATGAGAAAGAAATCATCTTGATGAGAACTTACTTCCTCCTGGTAACTCCTCTTTTTTTTTCATTTTACAAATAGTGGTCCATTAGACCGACTGAGTAGAACATAGTGTATTTCAACATCTGTTGCTCATCTAATGGACCGTGATTTTTTTAAAAAACAGTTAGGCAGATATGTTTATGGTTCTGCTCCTCAATGGGGAGCACCATCCTCTTCACTCACTCCTTCATCTTGTTCAATGCTTGGATCAACATCACTGTGTAGACAGGCCACCTTGGCCACCTTCCCTGCTGCACCAAGATTTTCTGTATTATCTCTATAGTCCTTATCAGTATCTGAAATTATTTTAATTATTAGTATGTTTATCTGTTTGTTGTGTGTTTTCCCCCACCTTCCCATGTATAAGCCACTGAGGGAAGAAACGTATTATTATTATTACATGCAGACATATAATAAGTTCTAAGATAATATTGGTAGAAAAAATGAACTTAGTAAATAAAAAAGTCCAAGGTTCCTCCCATGATTCAGGCTCTTTCTGATCTGGCCTTTATCTGGAATTCTCTTTCCATAAATTCCCACAGGGATTCCTTTTTGGGTGGATTTAGCCTCAATGTCTTTAAGAGCCACCCTTCCTAAAGATCCTCCTGAGGTCATTGTTTCTTACTTTTGTGCATCATAGTGATCTATTCATTTCCTTCTTTGTCTATGTTATGCTCTATATTGTTTTATTTACTCATTTGTTTCCCATTTATATAGTTTATGTATTAATTTTTGCATGCTTCTATTATTATTCCTTTCTTACCAGAGTATACATTTTCTGGGATTGGGACTTTCTCACTTGTTCATTGCTGCATCTTTAATTTGCAAGAAATTAAAATTTTTCTGGAGGAGGCAGTAGGGATAACATAGAGGAGAGAGTAATGGATGCTTTGAGAGGAGTATCAGAGATTGAATTGGGAAGGAGGTAACACCACAGAGGGTAACACTAAAAATGCCTTCTCACTTAGCTCAGTCACTGGGTAGATGGTGCAGTTGAAGGCCTCAAATTCAATTACATAAAAGGAAACATTTTTTTCCATGTCACTAGTGATGGAGAAGGGCTCCAAATTACTCAAGTTACTAATGGATGTTTGGAATAATCATTAGAAGTAATGAGAGAAGATACTGGTTTTGTGTTCATAGAGAAAAAGAGAACTCTTTCTAGGTAGAGAGACATCATATCCTCTAGTTACGACACCAATGTAAATCTCACTGACCATATATTTACTTTTATTTTTTTTAATAAAGAATTTATTTATTTTTAAAGAGGGGAAAGGAGGGAGAAAGACAGGGAGAGAAGCATCAATGTGTTGTTGCCTCTTGCATACCTCCTGCTGGAGACCTGGCCTATACCCCAGGCATGTGCCCTAGACTGGGAATCAAACTGGGGACCCTTTGACTCACAGGCCAGGGCTCAATCCACTGAGCCACACCAGCCAAGGCAATGTCAATGTATGGTTGTCTCTGATGTGTCTCCTGTGGGGAACTGGCCTGCAACCCAGGTATGTGCTCTGACTGGGAATCGAATTGTGATCCTTTGGTTTACAGGCCTGTGCTCAATCCACTGAGCTACACCAGCCAAGGCAATATATTTACTTTTTAAAAAAAATATATTTTATTAATTATGCCATTACAGTTCCATTTCCCCCATCATTCCCCTCCACCCTGCACACCCCCTCCTCCACCATTCCCCCCCCTTTAGTTTATGACCACGTGTCTCAAGTTCTTTAGATTCTGTGTTTCCCATACTATTCTTGCCCTCCCCCCTTCTATTTTCTACCTACCATCTATGCTACTTATTCTCTGTACCTTCTTCTTCTCCCACTCCCCTGTTGCTAACCCTCCTTGAGATCTTCATTTCTATGTTTCCACGTCTGATCTAGCTGTCCTTTTAGTTTGCTTTTGTTTTAGGTGTGGTTCTTAATAACTGTGAGTTTGCTGTCCTTTCACTGTTCATCTTTTTTATCTTCTTTTTCTTAGGTAAGTCCCTTTAACATTTCATATAATAAGGGCTTGGTGATGATGAACTCCTTGAATTTGATCTTATCTGAGAAGCACTTTATCTGTCCTTCCATTCTGAATGAAAGCTTTGCGGGATAGAGCAATCTTGGATGTAGGTGTTTGGATTTCATGACTTGGAATACTTCTTTCCAGCCCCTTCTTGCCTGTAAGGTCTCTTTTGAGAAATCCACTGACAGTCTGATGGGAACTCCTTTGTAGGTGACTGTCCCCTTATCTCTTGCTGCTTCTAGGATTCTCTCCTTCATTTTAATCTTGGCTAATGTAATGATGGTGTGCCTTGGTGTGTTCCTTCTTGGGTCCAACTTCTTTGGGACTCTCTGAGCTTCCTGGATTTCTGGAAAGTCTATTTCCTTTGGCAGATTGGGGAAGTTCTCCTTTATTATTTGTTCAAATAAGTTTTCCACTGGTGGCTGTTCCTTTCCCCCTTCCGGCACCTGTATAATTCTGATGTTGGAATGTTTAAAGATGTCCTGGAGGTTCCTAAGCCTCTCCTCATTTTTTTTGAATTCTTGTTTCTTTATTCTTTTCTGTTTGGTCATTTTTTCCTCCTTCTGGTCCACTCCTTTGATTTGAGTCCCAGTTTCCTTTCCATTACTATTGGTTTCCTGTGTATTTCCCTTCATCTCAATTAGTTTAGCCTTCATATGTTCCTCTAATTTATGACTAAAATCAACCAGTTCTGTGAACATCCTGATCACCAGTGTTTTGAACTGTGCATCTGAAAGTTTAGCTATTTCTTCATTGCTTAGATTTATGAGCTCTGGGGCTCTGAGTTGTTCTTGAGCCATGTTTTGATCTGTTCGTGCTGGTTATATATGAGGAGCAGGCCTTAGTTGTTCACCAGGGTGGGGCCACCCAGGTCGCTGTTTTGTGACACTGTATGTGGGGGCAGGGTCAGAGAGGGGCAATGGCAATTCCCTCTGCCACTTTCTGCTGCTTCCTGCTGCTGGAGCCTGCACAGTCCGTCTCACTGCTAGCTCCTTCACTGGTTTATCTGTGCATGATTGTGTGACCATGATCAGCCCTCAGTGGGTCCGCCGGCTTCTCCACACCTGGGATCCGCCCACAGCTGCTGGCCCACCTGGGTCGCGTGCCCCGGTTGGTCCAGTGGATCTTTCCTGCCCGACCCACTCTGCTGCTGGCTCTGCCCCTCTTACCAGTTTGGCTGAAGGGTTCGTTGTTGTCAGACTTCCGTGTAGTTCAATTTTTTGTGGTTTGGCCACGTTTTTGTTGCTAAACTTCATTGTTTTTAAACTTGGTTGTATGAGAAGGCGCAGTGCTTCCACCTACACCTCCATCTTGGCGGAAGTGTATATTTACTTTTCTTCATTCACCTTGCAACATTGTGTACTTTCTTATACCACTGTTGTGCAGTGGGGGAGGGGCACATCTATATATGCTGATGCTACGCCTTATGAAATTAAAATAAGGTTATTTGGTAAAATTCTATAAGTGCAGGACCAGTAGAACATGCATAATTCTTCATCATGGCATTATGCTATACAAGAGGTGCTCACAGTATTTACAGAGAGAGAGAGATGTGGAATATCTGTGACTGTATGACAGTGGAACATTTCTGGTGTGACTGACCATTAGAAAGGGAGTCTTCAAAATAACTCAGACTGACAAACCAGCTCCTTGATAGGTTATCAAAGGTGGGGCAATAATTGATAAGCATCAAAACAATGGGATTTATCCCTTTTCCACCATGACATGTCCCTTTTGAACTGTGTGTGTGTGTGAATGTGTACGTCCATTCCTGCATGTGTCTGCTTGGCTGTTTGGACATTCATTGTAGCTCTCATAACAAGCACTAAAAAAGTAAATCTAAATACCAAATGGGGATTCCATAAGAGCTTAATAGAAACACAAATATACATATAAAAAGAATGCTAGTAATTTCTGTATTTAGTAGTTTATAAAATGTTACACATTGGATTGGAAAGCTCTTTATATACATTAACAAGTGTCTCAAAAGTAACTTTCTGTTTATTAAGTTATTTAAGTCATTGATGAGCAATGAGATAAAATATGCAAACTGACATGCTTTCAATTTGCTTCTAATTTTATAATTTCATGTAAAAAGGTTATTCACCCCCAAATGTCTCTATAAGATTATCAAAGTGCATATTACTATTGCTTGGTTTCCTAGATACAGTTATGGGTATACTTCATTTGTATATATTATCATATATTATCTATTCTTGAAAGGCACTGTTTTATAGCATAGTTATGATACACAAATAAAAACATAAGTAAATGAAACAGAAATACATGGTTCAGAATCAGCAAAGAGAATTCTATAAATTTTGTGTATAATGACATTGATATTTCAAATCAGTGGACAGAGTTGCATTATTTTTTACAATTCTGTTGGTTGAAAAAAGGGAAATTTTGCCACTGTATGTCATACTCATGTCTTAGATGGTTAAAGATCATTTCGGTTTAGAGGTGACATTTCTTGAATCCCTTATGCAGTGAAAGGATTTGTTCTAACATAATTTTTTAGCACACTGTACTTAAGGCTTTATTTTCATCCACATTTCACTGATAAAGAAGCTGACAGGGGATGATTAACTAAACTTGTCAAGGCTGCGGTGCAAACAGGTGAACAACCCCACTACAGAGCTTCATGTTTTCTTAAATTTTGATTTGGGGGAGCAAGGGTGGGGGACTGGAGAACATGTAGAAGAAAATGCTTGTATATATTTCTGCAGCTATCTTTTTAAACTGTGTAAGTCCATGGAAATAATCATATAACCAGGCAAGTACATAAAGATATGTATACATCTTTGATAGATATTTTGGGTGCACAAAAGCAAAGTACTCATACAACATGTAGTACAATCCTACTTTGAAAAAAACTGTATACAGTGCAGATGGGTATAGAAGTGTGTTGTATGGAACTATGTAGTACATGTGCACTACAAAAAAGGTTCTGAAATGATAAACACTAGTGAGAAGACTTGAGACATGAGAGTCAGAGGGCACTGATGATAATCATACTTTTTAATACTAATTTTTCCATTTTTATTTAATCACTGTTGCTAGGCAATAATTCTTTTAAAACTTAAAGAGTAAAGTGTATTGTTTGAAGTATTTTGATTAAAACACAAATACGAATCCCATACTTTGTTTTTACATTTCTAAGAAAATTATTATTTAAGTAACATGAAACAGAACACATAAAATATTACCTATAACCCAGCAATATGCCTTGGGGCATATGACCTCTGACCCCATGTTATTCAGTGAGAAGTTTCATAATATTCTCTTCCACCAAGATTTCGCATCAGTAGTGATATCGGTAATGAGTTTTATTTCTGAAGTATTCACATCCTTTTCTTATCCTAACTCAAGAGGAAGTAATAATGATTTAGGAAATTATGAGCTTGCGTTCACATTCCATCAGTCTGTGATAGCAGATAAGTCTTCCTGCATCTTCATCTCCAAGATCAGTAGCATAATTCAGCAAATTCCCATTTTAATCAAATTGCATTAAAAGAAGATATCACTTTGTATGTCGTGAAAGTGCTTGTGCTGCTTTGTAATATCAAATTTGTCTAAGTCTATGCAATTCTCAGCGCCTCAGCAAATATTTGCATGTGGTAATATGCTTCAACCCCCACTGTGCCTTCGTTGAGCAGGATTTGAATTTAGCATGTAGCAATTTCTTTAATTTAAAATAGACTAAATTGCGATCCCTCCCCTGACCTGGAATTTCTCTGGTTGCAGACTCCTTTCCTGATCAGGAGAATAGCGATAACAGTATTGCCTCGTGGGGTTGTTTTAAGATTTAAATTCAGTTTATATCATAATATTAGTACAGATTCCATATATAGTAAAATTAAAATAAATGTTCATTCCCCTCCCTGACCCCCTGACCCTTGAAAAGAAAATAAGGTAGGAACCCTGTTTCTTTTTCATTTCCTGAAGTATGTATATCTTATTCAGTTTCTACCTTGATTCGTATTTTAGAAATGATGGCTTTTTGTCATGAACCGTCATGGCTGAAACTTGTTCAGAGGGAGAAAGAGACAGTCAAGGACATTTTCCACAGGTAGATGTTGCCAAATTTGTAGACTCACAGGGAGGCTGAGGAGAAGATAAAATACATCCGCTTCTGCTTTCCAAGAAATGAACATTTTGAAAATTGAGGTTGAGTTACCAAATACCTGGGGGCAGAGTTTATTCTATATCACTTCCCTTTAGCAGGGAGGAGTACGGTGCTGTCTTTTTCCATCTGGCTTTGGGGTCTGTCTGCTCCACAAACTGGCCTCCCCTCTAGGTCTGCCAGTATAGCATCTTCCAGATGTTCCTCGGCAGTGGTGGGTCACCGATGACACGTGGTTCTTGGGAGTTACTCCTCATCTCAGTCTTTTCCACAGAGTTTGTGTTTTCCTAGCACTTTCACTCCCTGAATTCAGAAAGTGATTATAAGCCTAACTAGTGAACTCATTATAGAGGTGTTTCTAGGCCATGCTGGAAAAAAATTATGAAAAGTACAAAAAATACTTCTCCAGGGGGGATAGAAAATTGGTTGCACAACAATGATATAAAAATGATACTGTGGGATGTTACTCAAAGAACTTCAGTTCAATTCCTGACTTGCGAATTAGTAACTCTGGCCCTCAGGTTCCTCATGTGTAAGACAGGTTGGAAAGCAACTGGCCCGTTTGATCAACAGGCAGGTGGTAATGATCATGAATTTTGGAGCTGAATGACTGACTTGCATTCAAATCTTGGAATCTCTACTTTCTAGCTACGTGAACTTAAGTATATTCCTTAAACTCTTGTATGAACTTTCTTCCCTGTCAAACAATGAAAATAGCAGTACCTTTCTCATAGATATAATTATGAGGCTGAAATTAAGATAATGTCAAGAAAGTACTCAAAACAGTGTACATATAGAAAACACTATTGTTTTTCCCTGTAATTATTTTTGTACAGTTATTATCAGACTTTAATGAGGTTTAAAGTGAATATGCTCTAGTTATAATAGTTTATATATATGGTGGAAAATATAATCTTGGTCATTATTTTAGATGTCATTCTTCTTAATATGTTTTCCTGCTCATAAACATTGTGTAAACTTGCATAAAGCCCAAGAAATTAGGGATTTTTTGTGCAAAGAATTAAATTGTTATGTGAAATATTCACCTTAAAAACTTACAGCCTGAAACTGTTGAAATTATACCTATTTCTAATGTTTTTAGAAATTTCTTGAGCAGAAAATATTTGTAAGAATTTTCTGAGAATAGAATGAAAAATAACAAATATATAAATAGCTATTGTTAATGAGGTTATATTAGTTAATAAAAATACCAAGTGTGGATTTTGTTTTTAGACAACTATATAGACTTTGAAGAATTTTTAAGGAGAGAAATGAATTATTTTAAAATAATGCTGTTTTATAGATACATAACGTTGATATAATTTCTATTTTTATGATTTATAAAGAATGAAAGAGCACCAATTCTGAGAAAATTTAATAATCAATACACCTGATATATAGTGCTAAGATGAAGCATGGACAATTAGACACAGATGTCCATGCATAAATATAAAATTTAGTGTTTATTTTCTAAATTACAGAGAGTTGCCATTTAATCCTTATTAAAATTTAAACTTTCTAGGGCAGAGAGAAAACAATAGAATCATAACTGTGACCTTTCTGACATAGATATTACAATTTGCAATTCATATAACCAGTTAATTTTTACTTGTCTTTTTATAAACTTATTTAAATGTGAGTCTCCATGCCAGGCATGGTCCTAATTGTAACTGATAGTAGATAAATAAATCAACGAAAGATGATAATGAACCAAATTATGAGATATCGGAGAGTTCTGCTTTAATCATGACTTTGACACTGACTCCAGTACAGAGCTGTACAACTGTGTTCTTAAACCTCAGTTACTTCCCAGTGCAGCTGAATATGTGAATAATAATACCACACCGTTCATGTCCTTCTAAACATTTAGAGAAATAATCCAATTCCAAATGCTTAGCTTTTATTGTTAGGCCGTGGTGTAGCCTCTCAACAATGCTGGTACAATTATGTTCTCTCAAACTTCCTATGATCTCTACCTTGAAAAAGTAATGGAAGTTCAAGTCTAACAGATAAATTGTATTTTTGTAAAATTAAAGGACATCATTCTTTTTCTTCTTGATGTAAGCTATACATGCCTACTAAAACCCAGGAATCAAGTTTTTATGAAATAGGATTTTATCTTATATGTTATTGCTCATCATCTATAGAGCCATTGATTTTTTTGGGGGGGCTTTATGATGACAAAAAGACAATACAAATGATAGTTCAACATTAAGGATCCTTTTGCCAGCTTTCTAGTGCTCCAGGCTTACTTAATTATAGCATATTTTTGTCTTGCTGTACTAAGAACTCTGACTTCTATATAATATCCCTTTCTCCATACCATTTATCCACAGTCATTCCATAAAATCCTAGTTTTACAAGGAGATGGTTAATAGTTTAGACAATCAAATAAATGAAGGGGAAGGGACACTGCTATTTTCCAGTATATGCAGTAACACTTCAAAGGGTCTGAGAAATCAAATATAAGAAAAACAACTTAATTATGTATCAGTAATATTATCCCTTTTATTAGTGACAGGAATGGGTATTTTGTCAGTAGTCAATAAGCCATATTGGACCACCCATTGGGAAATGGTTTTTTTTACCTGTTTTATTTCATTTAGTAATATACTTACTTCTTTTTTAGATATGTACTTGTTATTTATATTGAGATATATTTAATTGACATATAATAATATTGGTTTCAGGAGGGCAACATATGAATTGATATATGTACCTACTGTGAAATAATCAAATATTTGAAAGAAATTCAGAGCCATAGTAATGAGAATGTAGAAAAATGGCAACAGAGCTTTGAAATAAGGGAGGTCATTGTCTCTTGAGAAACTGGTGATATAATTGCATTTTACTGATACTATTTGTCAATAATAAACATGCTTATCTGTAGTTTTTGATAATTGCAGGACAGTTATATGTGGCTTACACAGTTTCAAGTCCTTAGATCACCTGAGCCCTGGAAAGTTTCCTTACATTGGGATATCACTCAAAGGCCAATTTCAAGTTTTTTAAAAAATTAACTTGCTGCCCCCAGTGAATTCTCCATTGCACATTTCTGCTGAACTGGCAGTTCAAATAATTAATTCCTTGTTGAATCAATCTGATATGAAGGGTTAATAGCTTTAAAGTTTATAGTTGTTTCATGATTAGAACTTTTTTTCCTTAAGATAATACATGTCTAAATGTAAAGAAAACACACCTCCCACAACCTGAAGTGATAGGAAGTTATGTAAAGTATGTGTTAATCGTCTCCTACAAACTCAACTGTCTGTTCTTCATTCCATCCTCTCCATCTCACTCCCTGGCTAGCAATATGAAGGATAGATGTTTGTTCCCACAAATCTTTAAATTCATGTTATTATCACTATCCAAAAGAGTTCTCTGAGATGATAGTAATATTCTAGTCTGTGCTGTCCAATACAAAGGTCACTAGCTGTACATGGGTGTCTGTTGAGCACTTGAAATGTCATTCACGTGGAATTTCAAATTGTACTCAATTTTAATTAATTTGAATTTCAATGTCTGCATGTGGCCAGTGGCTACCAATAGTTGATTTATTAACATTTTGAGGTCTTGTTACATGTCAGGCACTGCTATAAGAAATGTAGGTGTATTAATCCTTTTAATTTCACAACTGGCATATCATATGGGTACTGTTTTTATTTCCATTTTAGAGATGAGGAAATGGAGATGAGGTAAAGAAATGATTTAATAACAGCACCAACTATAAGTTCCGTATTGTGTATTTGGCACTTACCAATAGTAGTCACTAATCTAAGTGAATGGTCCCCATCATTTGTCTAGTACCAGTTCTAGTGATTCACACAGGTTCCAGTCAGTAGTTACAACTCCCCAGTAGGGTCTATTACTCTTCTGTTTTTAGGTTAATAAACAGGCTTGAAAGAGATTGAGTAACTCACCCAAGTTCATAGTCAGTAAGTAGTAGGGCCCACATAGAACAGCCTGTCTGCCCTCAAAACTTGCTTTCTTCACTTGCCAAATGTCAGTGCTTTCCTGAGAAGAAGCAGAAGGAGAATCAGTGTTCTGGCTGCGTCCAAAGAGCCAGGAACACACTGTATTGGACATTCTTCCAACCACTTCCCCATTTCCAACAACAGCAAAATGCATGCTGGCTTTAGGAGGACTTCCCTCTGCTCCTCATCCCTTTTCCTACCAACAAAGACAAAGAAATAAATAGCTTTAATATTTTAAAGAATGTCTCCCTTTACAGAGGAACAAATAGTAGACCAATAGAAGTCTATTTTTGAATTCATTCAATCAAAGCTCACTTAGAGCCCTTCTATCTGTTAGCACGACTGTGCCTCACCTGCTGCCCCTTTGTCTTTTGCCACCTCTTGCCTTTTGCTGACAGAGGAGATTAATTCTACTTTCAGAAGAAATGTGTCCACAGTGCACTGAGAAGAGAAATATTTCATCATGCTTGTGTGGGAAATTTGACTCTAGTAACAGTCTCAGTCTTTCTGACTACCTATCATTCCTACCATAACTTTTGGCAGAGCTGTGAGTTTTCTTTAATAACTTAATAAATGACATTTTACCAACTAAAAATGTGGGGTCTCTTTGCCTTCCCACGGTAATCCCAAATTACTAAAAATCCTGTATAATTATGCCAATTAGAATCTAAATGCACTGCCTTAAAAACACAATATACTGTGATTCGTTGTCATAACTCTAACATTCACTGAGCCCAAGGCATGATTTATTAGTGCTGAACTCATTTCTTATCTGAGTGTGTGTGTGTTTTTTAATTTGATTGATTGGCCATATTGTTATTTAGGCTCTGACAGAGCATGGAGGGATATTGTGCATGAGACATTAATCAGGAAATTATGCATTGCTTTTGCAACTGGACTTTACTTAGTAATATTGTATTAGCTCTTAACATGCAAATTATTTTAGGTAATTACCTCATTTTTCAGTGGCCACTTGATGGATAGAAGTTTCATCTAGTTTCTTCTATGTAATTTAAAGTCTTGAATTGTTTTTTTCTCTTTTTCATAAAAATCCCAGTTGAAATTCTCATATATCAGATTCATAGGCCAGTTTGTGGAAAACCCTTGTTGTAGAAGTTCATTCTCCAAGTCTCTTTTAACTGTCTTTTAAGCTGGCCATTTGAGCAAGCATGACATTAAAAAGGTTAAATGTAGTATCTTTGCATATCTGAAACTATGTTTATGATTTACACTTTTGTACCATTGAAGTAAAAGATGAGATGCCTTCTAGCCCATGAATAGATTACAATGGCTGCATCATAAAGTTGGTTTCACTGTATCTTTTGTCAGGTCAGCTAGCAAAGTTGCTGTGATTTTCTTCTTTAGAAGATTCAGCCTTAAACTGAGAATTTTACATTACAAATGCATGCTGCTATTCTCCAGTTTTAACGTAAAATAGTTTAGCTTAATAGTCAAAACAGTATAGCTTTGATTACTATTGTTATATGCTGAATAAAAATAGGTAGGCTATTATTAGATCAGTCCTAATTGTATGGGTCAAACACATACATGAGTGGACCTCTGAGCCAGAGTTTTATTAGGTATGTTCATATATGTGAATTGTCCAATGTGTTTAGGTTATTCTTTCCCCATAGTTTTCAATCTAGCCTGTCATGTAATCATGAATGTTTGTTGTGATCTTGTCTATTCAGAAATCTGCTGCTGTAAAAAAGCTTTCCCCATAAATGTCAAGTGATGTAAAATTGCATGCCTATATTTAAATAGATTTTTAACAGATAATAAAACTCTTGAGACTAAAATGGTTTCATTCAGGGAGGCAGACAATTCTCTCCACACTGTGCAATTTATATGTCACATTATGTAAAATATAATTTTAAAAATACTTTAAAAAGCACAAATGAAAAGTATCTATTGAATTTTTTTTTGAAAAAATGAAGCTACTGTTCTCATGGCAAGTCTAGTTGAAAATGTGAAATATAATGACAAGGTACAAACTTCTATTTTCTAAACACTGCTTTGACTCGATTTGCTTTCTGCTAATTCCTGTGGGGGGTTATTGCAAAGTACCAAGCTATCAAAACAGAATTTTTACTCGCAACCTCACCTTTTTCATTTAAGACAAAACAAAAGAATTAGAGAATTTTGACACCTATTATATGAAGCATAAGAGAAAATTGCTATTCCATTTACAGGTGTGCATTTGGCACTTTATCTGCGAACACCTAGATATATCACAACTTACAACAGATTCACCAGCACAAAGAATGTATCTTGTCTCTCATGAGGACTGCTTCTGACAGTCTTTCACTCACTAAATATTAAAAATGGACATGTAAAATTAGGTGTCTGATAAAGTATTTTTTAGGAAGGGAATTTTTTAGACTAATAAATATTCAGCAGTCTCTAGTACGGGTGGGAGGTAGGGATGGGAGGGGCAGAAATCCCAATTAGGTTGCCAACAATTTAATGCATGAGGGGTAACTGACCTTCCCTGTAAAGGGGCTGCCAGGTGGGTTCCCAAAGAAGGACCACTGAATGCTATACAATATCTGAAGTATGCCAACATCATCATTGTAAACTATGTCTAAAAGCGGTATATTAAAATAAAAAAGCAGTGGTGAATACCATTATATGATATGGATACATGGAAAGTCAAGCTAGCCTCGGTGGTAAGAAAAAGGATGTCGTACCACACATCTGAAAAGCATCTAACAGGCTTAGAGTAGTTAACATTATGTGTATGGATGTTTTCATCTCACCACTGCCCCAAATATCATCATCAACTTCTTGTTCTCCCATTTCTTTATGTTCAATCCAGTGAGACAACTCTGTGAATCATTTCTGTTTTCTCCACTCGACACAGATCTCTGCAGGGAAGGGAGTGCATTGTTTCTGTTGTGCTGACTTGAAAAATGTTGCTTTCTTTTGTAATGTGGATACCTACTTACATTTTACTTCTCTTTTTGTGTTGCAGATATATGAAGCCTGGAGCCAAGACCTGCGGTAATTTGCTGTAAGGTAGGGACACCTGTATGTCTTTCATTGTCATTTATTCGGAGCTGCCTGTGTAGGGGAAAAACCCCACTTTCCTTGAGATAAGGCTGAAAAGACAGTTAAAAACATGAGTGTGTATCCCCTCCCCAAAGCTTTTATTGGTGTCACCTTAAATCTTAAGTTACTGAGGTTTCACGTAAGTGAAAGTTTCATTTTTTTCTTTAGCTGCTTCATCTTTAGACAATGAGTATGTGCTCATGCCAAAAAAAAAAATCAAAGATTGAGTTTTTAATGGAAAATAGTGCAAATTATATGCTGTACTTGTTTAATAGTAGATATCACATTCTATATTCCTCTCAAAGTCCGTGCAGAGACAATACTAGGAAGAAGAGCATGCCAGAAGGATGAGAACAGCCTTACAGTGTCTACTTGGGGGCATGTAGTAAGAGAGGAATATGAGTGGGAAGTAGAATAAATAGGAGCTACAATAATTCACATAGGGAAACATGAATTGAAATTGAGCGGGAAGGTGGCCTGAGGCTAGCATGTAATGTTTGATGCCAGAGCTGAACCCCTCTCAGTCAGATTTGCATAGACCAGGGTTCATGGGAGCACATGATAAGACACGTGACTAAGAGATGATGCTGGATGAGGACTGATGCATCACGTCCAATCACAGGTGCCGTTTCTCTTCAGGTTCACAGTGAGTGGTCGTTCTGTTTATCTTAGCATTTAATCCATTGACGGTTAGCGGGTGGGACTCTGTCAGGTTTTTGACCATGATGACTAGATTTTTCAAACTTACAATTCATATAGTCCTGGTAAAAGAGAGCAAACATTAAGTTGTTTGACTGTTTGCATAGTGCTAAAATGTTTCCTTGTTTGAGTTTTTATGTGGGTAGCAAATGAAATGCCAAGTCAATCAAGTAAAATAATCTTCCTTTAGAAAACAGAACTTGAAGAATTCTCAAAATATTAAACGAAATGTCGAAGGGCTATGATAGGGGAATCCATGAAAAAGCCTATTTAAATAGGTGCAGATTATCTGATCAGTGTTGTACATGTCTTGTTGTAAACCAATACAGCTTGATACAGCCAATACTGCCCATCTGTGCAGTGACCAGTGAACTGGCAGAAATGAGTGACTTAAGTTGAGGCACCTCTTTATTTCAATTGGAAACTTTTAATTTAACTCTCGTTACAATCCTCTTCAGTAAGTCATTACAATTTTTTTTCTTGAGATGGGTTAAAAATATGTGACAAGGAGAAGAAGATTTCAATCTAAGTTATAATTATTTTCTACATCTGTTCTGATACATTTAGAATGGTTTGTGCTTGCAAATTAGGTGTTAATGAAGTAAAAATTTGTAACCGTGTGGAACATCAGCATCGCAATTGACTGAAGAAGATTCTTCTGTAAATTATTCCAGGATGCTCTACAGCAACGGAAGCTCTTGTGAGCTACCCACTACACTCAAAATTATATCTTTATTCCCTTAACTGTTGAATTTAAAGTAATGACCAAAAAAAAAAGCCAAGAGGAAGCATTGTTAATCTGCCTTTTAAAGACAAGCATTCTACTTTTAATACTTTGTGTATATTTTGTTTCTAAACTAATCAGTTGCACACTGCATACAAGGCATGGTTTTTAATAGCCTTCTAATCTGCTCTGTAGGGACATGGGCTGAGAAGGGGGCTGAGGGGTCCTTGGAAAAGGAACAGGTAGCAGTGGCAGTGTGCCTTGCTTGTCTTTCATTCTTCTTACCATCTGATCACACTAGTAGGGTTGTCATGCAAGAAATTCTGCTTCTCGTGGCCAGAGGGTATTGCAGATATATAGATTCTTTTAGCCAAATGCCTAATTCAATACAATTTCTATTTAAATGAAGTATGTTACTGTTGAGAGATGAAATAAGTAGATCCATAGTGACATTATTCCAAAGAAGGTCTTTCAACATAGACATCGTGCTATTAGTTTTATCACATTAATGTAAAATATCAAAAGCAGAATGTTCAGGAATACTCAGTTATAATACTTTGAAAATGGCAAGGATATAGAAAATTATTCTATAGGTCCCTGAAATTTAACTACGAATTCTGGTTCCATCACAGTCAAAAACACCAGCAGGTGTTACGTGGAAATATTTCTAAAATTCCAATCTTCCTAATTCAAAGTACTCATTAAAATGGAAAGACTAAATTTAAAAGAACTAGTAAAAGAGTTCACAGTTACATGATAATTTACTTTACCAAACAATTTATTTTTAAAATTATGGTTACAGTGAAAAAAATTTCCAAATAACATGTTAGGATTTATTTAAAATGCAATACCAATATAATTTTAGATTCTTAGAAATTTTGGGTAATTTTTCTTGGACTTTACACCAAGTTGTTGTAGGATTGTGCAGCTTGCAAATTTAAAAAAAGTCCTATTTAAGTAGATTAAATGAAAATCAAATATTTTCAATAATACACCAACTAAAAGAAAATGGTTGTTAATTCTCATCATAATTCATGAATTACTTTGCAAGTAGTTTTCTGTGGTGGAGTAAGAACTCCCAAGTATTATACATTTCATTTTACTTCTGGACTTGTCATTGTTCTTTATGATTTTATTTATATTCTTATGTGTGTGGTGTATTATCACTTGCTTCTGTTTTTGAAGAGGATTAATGTGTGTTTTTGTTTAAACCACAGTTAGAAAAATAGCTCACCCTTTAATGAAGCCTCTCTGTGCAGCTAGTATTCTGGATTTTTCTTTGCTCACTTGCAGTCACCACTAGGTTATTTCCCCCCTGCTAGTATTTTTAAGTCCCTAAAATTGTTTGGTTGAAAATTTTAGGCGATGGGAATTTCAATGCTTGCTACAGTCTTTTTTCTACCTATTACATAGCTTCTGCAAACATACTATTTCTTCTTATTCTCATTTAGGCATTCGATTTTGTTTTGTTTTGCTGTCGTGTGCTTTTTTATACTAAGGCAGGTTTTACAAAATTAAGAATTAGGAATTTTGGAGTCTGCTCAAAGTTCAAAGACAGACAATAGTGGTTTTACCTGCAATCTGTTGAAGAAGAGAGAGTTCAACTAATTCCTGTGGAATGAGCTGGTGCTCAGCCTGGTAACAAACTAGTTACTAAAAGCAGTGTGATGGAAGTAGATCGGATGAGCAGGGTTGGGGAAGTGAGCGTTAAAAGCCAAGTGTAGAACACATGTAGAGAACAGCACCTGAGCTGTGCCTGGTTGGCCGCAGGGGAGTCAGTTATTATTGCTCAGAAAAGGAACTCACCCTGGTGCAGAGGACCCGTGAGCCAAGAACAAGCCTCAATTACTACAGGTTGTAGGGGTGAGGAAAGACTACAGGAGTCTGGGGTCAGAGTCAAAGCATCAGAAACTCCTGCTGAATGACAAATGAAGACACAACGAGGCCAGAAGGTAATGGTCTTGAGCAGGACAGTCACGAAGATTGAAGACAGCATGGTAGACAGGGATGAGGGGCACATGACCCGGCATTTGAGTGAAGCTCTAGGATTCTGGGGAATTGCAGTTAGCGTTCTAGTGAACATACCACATCGTACTGGCAGCCTCACTGTCCTTGCATATGATATTCTCATTAACTGCAGTGAAATGTGGACAAAAGAAGCCGGTGTTGGAGATCTGGTGTAGGTGCAAAGCATCCTCACCCCAGTGTTGTGAGGCAGAGATGGGAGCTACATCAAAGCTTTAGATTAGTCTCAGTTAATTTCTGTTGCTCCTAATGTCAGAGGAGAACATTGTACTCTGTGCTGTGCTGAGATGCGCCAATGTCCTAGTAAATCCTTGAAATTATTTAAATGAAGCAGCTAGCCATGGGACCCTTTTTTTCTGCTGTCTGAATTTATTACCTCCTAATGGGTTCCTTTCCAAGTCCATTGGGTCTCTCCAGCTTCTCTAAACCAGTGATTTTTAAAACTAAGTATATTTCATAGTCACGGAAGGAAGCCTTGTGAAGCTTAGATTGCTGCTCCCCATTTCCCAAGAATCTCGTAGGCAGAGGAATGGGTGGGGCAAAATAATTTGCATTTATAACGTGTTCCCAGTGGATGCTGCCACTGCTGGTCTCCCTCGACACTTTCAGAACATTTTTGCCTTAACCCTTCGACCCTGATACTTTATCCATATTCATTATTCCCTGAGGCAAGAAGCCTATGAACGTTAATCACATATGTGTTTCTCAGGTCTGAAACACATACTAAAATCAACACTATTTTAAGGCATATAAACTCTGCAAAATGTAGTCATCTCATGAAATAATGTGTACAAATATGTAAAAGACTAATGCCCATAGCAGATTCTTGGACTTCATTATTTTTGTTCAGTTAGATGGGTCTCTGATGAGAAGAACAATCTGGGCAAATGGAGGTGTAAACTTCTACACTGTAGCAAGGATTTTCCTGTTCCAAGTGTCGATATATTTTGTACAACCAAATTGCTGCTTCTGTTGTAGTTCCTCCACCTCAAAATCTACCTGCTCCACAAATCAATCAGCAAGTTCTGCTTCTTTCCAGCTCTTACATTTCATTTTCAGGAAATTGAGTAAGGTGGTCAATGGGAATTAAGTGTTCGAAGGAGAAAAAGATGGGGTCATATGCAAGTTAGTCCTTTACAATTTGGAAACCACATGTTTCATATATTTTGGCCATCACCAAAAAAAATTTCAGTGCCAGTTCAGAGTCACCTGTGTTTCAGTATTTCCCCAACTTTGAGCATATTGCTTTGTTTGACATTGTCTTCGAAAGAACCATATATTTCTTTTGAGAAATGTTGTCCAACATGGCACTTGTGAAAGGGTAAATTCGGCTCTAGAGTTTTGCAAAATTACTTTCTTTTTTTCCCATCACATGGCATTTCAGTGAAAATATAAGAGAATGCTTCCATTTGCAGGGCTTGTATTTTCAGTTGTGTTCTGTTTGGTGATGTTGAACATAATAGTAGAAGTGCTAATTGCTATTGTGGCCTGAAAGGTGATATCTTACCTCAAGTTCAATGGCTTGAATCTGCATCTTTATCTGAGTCTTAGGTCAAGTGGCATAAAGCTGAAAATTTCAACAGGCTATTATTTTGTGTTCTAGCCTAAGTCAGGGAGACAAAATAGAGTCCTCTGGGACTATAGCTAGAAATATCCTCAAAAGCTTTCATTTATATGTGCTCATTGATTTTGTTACGTGATGCCTTGTGTATTTAGGAGAGTAAACATGTGTTCTGAATTCAGGGTTTCTCAGCTCTCTTGCTCACGAGGTGTTTTTAAGGAATTAAAACACACTAAACATTTAACGCTGTGTTCCACATTTAGTTTTCTGCTTGCTTTCTTCTTCTTTGTCATCTGCCAGATTTGTTTTGTGTTCCCTCATCCCTTTAATCACAGACAGAAAAGAAGTTCTCTGTGTCAGTAATTCCTCAGCCAATGTCTCTTCAACCATATCACAATGGACAGGGTAATTTTTTAGATTTTTTCAGCGTAATAGCCTGACCTATTTAGATTTCTGAATCAGTTTGCATTCAGAAAATAGAAAGGATATTCAAATTGCTGCCATAAATTCAAACTGTATCTCCTATTATATGTCAATTTTGAGAATATTTCCTGAAACACATTAGAAGTGAGCTTTTGAAGTTAATGTTCATTCTCATTTAGTAGTATCTTGATTCATATGAACCAAAATAGGAAAATAGATCTTTTATTCTATTTAAAATTTACTATTTGATTACTATGATAATGGCTTTCCTTAGCGGTTCGGTTTGTTCACCATCATACTGGGTTCTATTGCCCAAACCTTCTTTACATTGTTCAAACAATTTGTTCAATCACCTTTATGGTACAATCATACAGTGATTATAGTAATATTATAAAATAATACTTCAGTTGTTTAACATTACTGTGTGTCTTTTGCATGCAAGTTGACAAATTAATGCCTATTAAAGAGTGTCAACATGGTTCTACTACCAAGTAGAGTAGGTTCATACTCTACTTTTAATGACTTCTTTTTCTCAAAATACATTTAGCTTGGTTACCAGCTCCTAATCTTGACTCTGTTTATTTTTTGACCTTGTGTATTTTTTAAAGTGGTTATGCCACATCTCAACTACCCAGAACTCATAAGTGGGTTGACATCTTAACTCTGAGTTTTGTGGGAAAAAAAATAAGAGCCATCCCGGTCTGGATCTGATCTGTCACTAATTTTCAACTCACATGTAACCACTTTCCATGGGCATCTTCCCCTCGAGCCACAGTTCTTTGGTTAATATTGATTAAAATAAAGTAATTTTAAATGAAAGTTTAAGCAAAAACCCAGTATCAAAGAAGCACTTGGAGTAATGAAATTGTTTTCTTTATTGCAAATTTTATTTTAAACTTCTCAGTTATTGTCTTCATTGACAATGTAATCAGGACTTAATATTGAGCTGCTGTTAATTTTTAATGCTACTTATGTTGTTTAATACAGTGTATAATTTGGCACCAAATCTTTTAGTAGAACTGAGCCTTGACATCCTCTGAAGTCATCCACTCAAAACTAATATTTCTAATCAATTAACGCCCCTCTCTTTCCCTCCTCCATCTGTTTTTCATCTTAGAATGCACATAGCATATCAATTAAAAAACATTTTAGGATATTAATAAATAGGATTTTACTTATCACAAGAAAAAATTATTAGAAAGACAGAAAAATAGTCTCCCAGGATTTTTAAAATATAAAATATTATAGCTGGGGAAGTAAGTGGACTTCTCAGCAAATTATCAGCTGTAGACTCTTTTTTGTTAATCAAGTGATAGTTACTCTAAATGAAGCAGAATATTTAGAATAAGAGTTGGTCCTTTTACCTAAAAATAGTGTATATCATTAGGACATTATACTGCACTTAAAATCTCACTAGACATTTTACTGTCATGGTTCCTGGGCACTAACTTTCCTGTAGTTTTCACCTTATTAAGTTAAGGATGCATTTCTTAAGACTTAGCTTCTTAAGAACAGCTAATGTTTTCAAACAGGAATGCATCTCCCATACCTTGGGGAGGACGTGGGTGCCTATGTAGTCTGGATTTCAAATACCGACAGAGGATCATAATTAGAGTATAGCTGCAGTTTCATGAATATTCAGTCACTCCATAAAAAGAATTAACTTCAGCCATAGATCAATTACATGAAAGTTGATAAACTCCCTAAGCAAGTAGGATATTTCTTTTTCAGGGAACAAATTCAGATGCAAGAGAAATGTCCTTTTCCTTATTTTTATTTTCCATCATTCAAATTAATCATTCTGTGTGATAGCAGACAATGTAATGTTGTCCAGTTTTCCTCATAGATTTAAGCTCCTCATAGCCTGTTCTCATTGTGTCTGCTCTCATCTTCTTTTCCCTGAGATGAGGTCTCAGGGCTATGGTGGGAGGGATAAGGTGGTTTCTGTGACTTGCACATCACTGTGGCCTGAAAGGATATCCCAACACCACTTTTTTGCCCTCTATGATGTAACTCAGACCCTTGGTTCTTGTCTTATCCAATTATGAGGGGTTGATATAGGCTGTCACCAAATTCATGTTTCCTCTCGGTCACTAGCTCTACTGTCCGGTCTAATGTTAAAATCTCAGTCTCTTGGTTCCAACTCAAGGTGTGTTTGGGGTACCGCAGCCTTCCATGCTGTTCATAACCACACAGAAAAGAAAAAAAAAACATGGTGCCTCACTGCAACACATGTAGGGTATGAAAAGCTCTCTTGGGTTCTTCAGATGGCAATTCTGCTTTTCTCTCCCATATCCTGAATACTTGGGAGATTCTCTGCATTGTGTGCCAGATAGAAGGTGAAGTACCATTCATTTCTACTCTTAAATTTTCGAGACCATCTGGGAGTGCTATCCCTAGCTAAGCCTGCTAAGCTGCAGGATACTGAGGTCCTCATCAGTGTTTAGTCCTTTTAGACTCTGCTCCAGCTCCACTCCCTCTCTAGCTCGTAGGAATTTGTCCAAGTAGAGGATGGCAGTACCAAGTAGGGTAAGGGGGAGAAAAAGCAACCAAACAAATAAAATCCCACAAGTGTGCTAATGTCTCCTCTCTCACATACCCACAACTGCTTTGAAAGTTAGGCTCAGGACTAAATACCCAAGAGTGTGTTGATCTGCAACTGAGTGTTTTGATTGGAGATTGCACCATAGACCATCAAGGATGGGGATTCTTATTTGAAATAAATGCTACATTCCAACAATGTCAATAACTGTACTCCCTTAGATCACAAACTGAAAGCCATTCCATTTCATAACAGCTGAAAGTCGGCCAAGTGAGGAGAAGAAAAGAAAGGTTACTGGAGACAGAAATGCTGGAATCCCGCATCTTATATTATTTAGCCCTAGGCTCTTAAGGTTCTGTTTAACCAACATTCATACAATCTATGTCTTCCTTCCCTTCGGACCAATCCTATAGCCTCATACCTATTTACTTATTTTGTCGTCTTAACTCACGTTATTGGTGTTCCCCTTTAGAAAGTTTGAGAACAGTGCTTTCTGTATAGAAGTAAGTGTCTATATTATTTCATAAGCAAATATTACATATGTATCTGTTGAATATTATATAAGTAATATGTTTATTTAAACATTTTATTACTTAAAATAGAAGTTTAAAACAATTAGCTTGTGGAGTGTTTTGGGTGAAGAACCAGGTCAGATTCCTTTGGGTGGAAGTATAAGGGGCGTAGAAAGGGTGATCTGACATTCAGGGTCAAGAACAGAAACATGTAAGGGTAAGAGTAAGATGGTTCATAGGCCATAGTTAAGAACCAGGAATCAGTTTCAAGAGTCTAAATATAAAATGAGAGTCAATAACTCAGAGGGATTCTCTTTCTACTTAGGCCTCTGGACTGTAGGGATAACTGATTAGGTTCTGTTGAGGGAATGTAACAGGGTGATTGAAAGTGTTCCAACTGCTCATTGTGAAGTCAGCCAGTATGTATAGAAATCCTTATTTGCCCCTGACTTTGTAAACTCAAGGTATTTTAACTTTCTGGATTTCCTTTCTATAAAATAGGAATATTAATAGGAGTTACACAGTAGGATTCAGAATGGAGCTCTTCAAGGACACCAGAAAACAACTTCATTCTTTGTCTCTTTCATGATTTATTTTGTGGGTTTTTTGGAGATAGCATGAAGTGAGTAGCTACATCTCTCCCTGCTTTTAGGATTTCTCCCTCAGGCTACTCATCTCAGGTTCAAGCTCCAATGGATGTTTCTCCCCCTTAAGATAATAGAACTTAAACTGAGGGACTCTCACACCCACAAGTTCTATCCAAAGCCCTGAGAAGGAACTTAGCAATGTTATTACGATTATGTTTTTATTAATTTTCAGAGCTAAGATATCCTTTGTATTGATTTTCATAATTGCCTCTACCCCAACAAATTTCATGTTTTAGGACCTACATAATGTGATTCTACTCCTGTACCAGACTCTGTTTTTGAAGATTTTATTTATTTATTTCTAGAAAGAAGAGAAAAGGGAGAAAGAGAGGGAGAGAAACATCAAACTGAGAATTGAACGAGTGACCCTTCACTTTGCAGGACAATGCCCAACCAACTAAGCCACACCAGTCGGGGCATCAACAGACACTTTATGCAGAGCTTTCCTTACTCTTGAATACTTCCTTCCAAGTCATAATTCTGGACACAACAGGCTGCCACAATTTCAAGAGCTGGTTCTTCCAGTGAGAAGTGATAATAGCCCACCAGTTTTCTCATACTCTAGAGGAAGCACATCAGTTTCTCTGGTCAATTCCATGAAGTTTTATTGAGCCCATGAATGAGGTAACCTTCCTGGGAATGGTCTTCTCAAAGCCGTTCCTCTCTAGGCTTTTCTTCCTTCATGGATAGGGAACTCAGAATTTATAACACACTATCAAGTCTCCCCAAAAAACTCTCTGGAATTTTCAACTTCCTCTGACTATCGCCAACACTTTGTATAGTCTGGAAGTGGGGGGTCAATCAAAGATCACAGTACAGGTTCTTGGATACCTCATTTGGATATGCAGAGTTTCACATTGAAAAGTGGACGGCACATGCGGTATTAGGGCATCCCATGGACTGAGTGAGGATACAAACATTTTAGCAACTGTTTCACATGATATGAGCTAGAAAGTAATGGAACCTCAAAAGAAATTAGTGATTATCATTGTCTTGAAGGTATTCAAGAACTGGTCTAAGGTCTAGAAATGACTCTGCACCTCTGAATGATGTCTGAATCACTGAGGCAGGTTCTATAGCAGGTTAATGAGAAAAGGCAGTGAGATTAAAGCAATTTATCTTTGGTTGAATAAAATAAAAATATTTTAAAGCAGAAACATGCCTATTTCTAGTTTGAAGATATATATATTAATGTAATTTTCTTTTTGATTAAGGATTTCTGGTATTCCAAAGTTGACACAAGTTATTTTTAGAATTTTCTTTTATTTCTGATAAAGATCAGGTTAACTTAATTTATTGCATTTGACTATTACAATTTGTATCTTGCCTCTAATAAAACCAGGGCTTCAGCTGCACAGGCACCAAATTCAATTTTCTATTGTTTCCATTTTATGGAAATGTAAAGCTATAGTGTTTTTTTATGAAAATAATTGCACAAGGTTAAGCACATTTAAATTCACAGAACCATGATTTTTATAGAGCAAAGGAATAGAGGCATCTTGAGTATAAGAATAGGTAGATTAGACTGAATAAGCATTGATGATATTTGTTTGACCCCAATTTGTTCTTTAGTACAATACTCTTTAACATAAAGCAAAAGATGTGGGTGGGTTGTTTACTTGTTTAACATTTCATATTCTAAGGAGAAATGTATGCAATTAATTACCACACTCAGACAAGAAAATCATTCACATGGAAAATGAAATTTGAAACACAGTATGTGTATATTTCAGGTCTAATAGTGCAAGAAAAAACTAACCTTGAGAGTTCATAGTTTTCCTTAAATTATGTTATCTGTCATGTATATGGATGTCTTTAAATGTTTGAAAAATGCTATATATTATTTTGCATGTTTAAATTAGAGTGTAAATTTTCTTCATTTGTATGGTATGAACTTGACTCTTATTTTATGATATTTAAGTAGGAGAGAGATAACAGAACCAAGTAAATATAACCCATACTAAAGCAAAAATAAGGCAAAAGGATGCCCTTGCTGGTGTGGCTCAGTGGACTGAGTCCTGGCCTGTGAACCGAAAGGTTGCTTGTTCGATTCCCAGTCAGGGCACATGCTTGGGTTGCAGGCCAGGTCCCCAGTAGGAGGTGCGTAAAAGGTAACTGCCCATTGATGTTTCTCTCCATTTCTTTCTCCCTCCCTCCCCTTCTGTCTAAAAACTAAATACATAAAAATCTTTTTAAAATGATAGGCAAAAATAGGAATCAACCTGTACCTGAGGGTATGAATTCCTAGGAGGAATAAAGACAATGATCACAATCATAATTTTTAAAAACCCCAATAACAGATATACAGGGTCCAGAATAAATGACAGCCCTTTTTTATTACAGAATCTTTTATTACCAAATCATAGGCATGTATTTCTATAACATAGCATCACACTCAACACACCCTATGGCATTTTAGGTGAAATGTTCAAAATTGTTGTCCATCTTGTGCAAGATATTCACGTACCCTACCAACCACACTCAAGCAAAGCTTCGTTCTGCCCGACCCTATATTTTAGGTTTTGTCCAATTTTTCTTCCATGAGGATCTTACAGCTCTTTATAAGAATCATTCATGTTTCTCTGTCCATGTGTTTGGCTGGGTGAGATCACAGGTCCTGCCCCCAAAGAGGAAACATAACTCAGACCTTATCAGTTACATGATTTCAACTTTATGCCTATTGGCATCAATTTAGCACTCATGTTCCAACAGGCCAGAATTCACTAGGTCTTTTGAGAAGCTTCAAAAAAAATGTTGTTCATCATCTGGAAACTTCCATCAATGAGGGCAAACTAGTCACAAGTTCCTGGAGATCAAAGTTCCCCACATTTGAAGAAAACTCACATGAAGAAGCCGACAGAGAGGGCAGCAGGACTCAGAGAGAGAGAGAGCCAGACGGAAATCAGGAACCAGAGGGACCAGATGACTGCTGAACTCCAGATGCAGGAGAGGCTAGATTCTGTTCTCTGGATTTTTAGTCTAAACAACTCAGTCCACTTTTTGCTTAATCCAGTTTGACTTAAATTTCTCACACATGCAACCAAAAGGGTAGTTGTGACGGAGGGCAAAATTTATTTGCATCTGTAATTGTGTTAAGTGCTTATGCCAATTGTCACGCAGAGTTGCACAAGTCTTGACAATTTAAAGTTGGAGAGGGCAAAGGCACAGAGTGACTTACTCAAAGGCCCATAATCTGTCACAGGAATGACATCCTCTGTCACCTTCCTCTCTCCATTTCATTAATACAACTGTATTATATTCCCTGCGTCTTCAGCTCTTATTTGTCTTCTTCCTTTATCCATTTTAGTTGATGGGAATTTTCACTATTCTTACTTTAAAATCCCTGAAATACTTTTGATGCTTTTATGTTTATTCTAAGTTCTACCAATTAATTAGTGATGAAGAAGTTCTAAAAAAAGTAAACATTTAAAAACATTAGATTTGACCAAAATATTGCATATTTCAATACAGTTTGTTTTTGCAATTACCATATTTTTGGACTATAAGACACCCCCCCCAAATGTGGGAGGTGAGGGGGTGCATCTTATCTGAAGGCAGCTTACCTTGCTCACGATGTGGGCAGAGGGGTTGTGGTGGCCCATGTTATTTATGTTATTAAATATTTTACCACATTTTTTGCTTCAAAATTTTTTTCCCATTTTCCTCCTCTAAAACCTAGGTGTATCTTATGCTCCAGTGCATCTTATAGTCCTAAAAATATAGTACCTGTTTATATCAGAGTGATCATTTCATATAAATATAAAAACTGTGTCTGTCTTCAAGTTCATTGATTTTTTTTTTTGCCTTAAATCTACTGAAGAGACAGGGGGCTTCTTTATCTATGTTATTGCTGATTTCATTGTTAGCTTTTCCATTTGACTCTGCTTTATAATTTCTAAATTTGCTGACATTGCTTGGCTGAAATCATTCATTAAATTTTTGCAGGTTGTCCATCTTTTCCCTTAGAACCATTAACTGATCAATTTTACTTTTTTTTTTACATGCCCTGTCAGATCATTCCAATATTTGTGCCATATCTGAGTCCGGTTCTGTTGATGATTTCATCTCTTAACTAAGGTTACTCTCATTGTACCGCAGATTTCAAATTCATGTAGGGATATCTTATGCGAGGGTGCAGGCTAGTTTACAAGAGGTTTCTCTTATTGTCTGTCTCACTCTGAGTTTTAAGGCTTACGTCTGCACTTTCCATGTTCTTGCTACTCTCCCAGCAACAGTCCCCTGTTACCTGTTTTTCACTGTTTGTTAGCCTGGTTGTGGGGAAAGAGCATTTCTCTTCAGCCTTGACTTAGCCTCAGACTTAGGTGGATGCTGCATCCCTGGAATGCAGCTTTCTCAAGGTCTCTGCCTTTCTCTCAGCTGCAGATCCACAATGCATCTTCCTGTCCCTATTCTTCGGGGTAGATTTTTATTTTCTTCCTGATGCAGTGGCTTTGCAACAGTGCTCTCGGACAACCTGTATTTTTGCTCTCACAATGAAGACCTTCATTCCACAGAGGAGATAGGGAGTGTGTGGTCTAAGCAGTGACCCCTGTCCCCGCTTCCCAGGCCTGTGTCACAAGCCGTGCTTTCTCAAGACCACCCCAAATTATTATTGTGAGTACACAGTGGGGCCTTGGAGGAAAAAACATGCCATATGGTTTTGGAGCCCGGGGTTTCATATTCTCTTGCCAGCCATAGTTCATCTCCCTCAGTTTCTAACCTTTTCTAGCTGAATTCTTCTGACCAGTTTTCTGGCTGCTTCTGTTCTAGGAAAAGCAGTTCTTTTGACCCATCCTCCCCCCAGTATGCCTTTCTCTGTTTAGATTTTGGAGTGATTGATCACCCTGTGATGCCAACTTTTTCTTAGGTTGAAGAAAATTGTAGTATTTCAGTTTGTTTGGTTATTAAAAATTTTTTAAATATATAAATAGGACTACACATTTTCTAGCTCTTTGCATCTGTCCATGGTCTCCAACATACATCATTTTTAGCAGAGGAAACTCCAGGTAGTCTCTGTTCCATTTCAGTGGAGTAACTTTATGGTAAACAATTCGTCTCGTTTCACAAATGGAACAAAAGATGTACTGTAGGCTGCTGACACCAAATTAAGCAGAAATATGACCAAATCTCCAAGTGAGTCCTAACTTAAGGTTATAGAGCCATAGGGAGTCCAAAACAGCTATTTGTCATGACACCCTCATACAAGATGGTCATGTCCCCTCCACAGCTCTTAGTTTGTGATGTGCGTAACTCTGTTTACTTACTTAAGTCTCAAAGAAAACATATGAAGTAGACAACAGGAAAAGGAGGCATGGAGTGACTAAGAAAGGTACCCAGAGTTGCGCATGTAGCAAATTTCATGGGTGAGATTTGATTTCAGAGCCTGTACATTTAACCACTGAACTCCTCTTCTTTTTCTGAAAAAAAAAAAAAAAGGAGGTAACATTAAATATTAGTCATCCACTGGTAAATGAAAAATAAAACCCATCACCTGTGTCTATGTTTCCCGATACTTGGCCATGCTTTGGGAAGGTGAGCAGTGATCGGTTTGTTGGTTTTTCAAACTCAGAAAAAGCCGCCTGTGGAAGTTATGAAAACATCCCTTGCTCATTTTTATGCTGGCCCAGCAAAACCAGTTATTACTGTTTTTAGAGTACTTAACAGAATGCATGTATCAGTCTAAAGTGCACACTTCATTGCATTCAGTTCTTAGACCCAAGCCAGCTAGTCAGTCAGATTCTCATTGTATGGTGAATAACTATTTTTTTTTACAATTAATTACAAATATGATCCTCAAGTGTGTAGAAAATATTCTGGATGAAACTTCAAGATTTTAATGAGTAAAAATGACCACCATTTGACCTCTACTCATACAGCCTTAATTGAACAATAAGTAGTTATCCTAAAATAATCATGCACTCCAATGGGAGACGGTAATTGCTATATTAGGCTGATTGATTAAGGTTATAAAAAGTTATTAGTGTGAGGATGAAGGCCACAAATTTACCTTGTCCTTAGTTTAATTTGAATTTCTTTCAATAAAAGGGGAAATAATTGTGGTCCTCATATTTTATAAGAAATCATTTTCTCTTCCAATTAATGTCTTTTCATTCTGTGAGCAATTTCCAAAAATAAATTATGGCCCACAACCATCATAGAGAACATGGTTTTATAATATTTTTTAGGGTTTTTTTTCTTTTTTCGGGTAAGTTAGTCTATTGATATAAACTACCAGCAACTAAATGCAAAGAAATGTAAAGCCCAGGATTATTTTCATATAACTACATATTCCAACTTTATTAGAAGTTGGTGTGGAAGGAATTCACACTTATTATACACTGTAGAAGATTCTACCTATTTAATATATTTTACTTTACTATAATAAAATTTGATAAGATAAAATCTTAATAATAAAACTTGATAAGATAAATTCTATTAATCTCATATTGTTAATAAGGAAGTCAAATCTCAAGGAAGCTATAAAACTTACAGATATCGCACATATATTTTTGAGTGGCAATGACCAGAGTGTCATCTACTCTACCTTATATTCATTTACTAGGAAAATCACAGTGTCACTGAAATATGTTCTAAAGTTACTTTTCATAATTATTGGTCTAATTTTAAAAATCCTATTAGTTCCCTCAAAGTTCCTAATCAATACATCATCAAATAGTTATTGTATGGAACATACTATGGTACAAAATTATTCAGAAAACAAGTGGGATTAATAATTTTTTAGATGCTTCAAATAGCAGGGTGATTGCCGTTATCCCTTCTTTCCTTTTGGCAAAACTATTAGCTGTGTAAACGTGTGACATTCATGGCTGGAGGTGTTAATGAGGCCTCTTTGGAGATTTCAACCATAATTAGCAGTAATTACCCCACAAAATAAAACCAGAGAGAAAAGAGAGGGAGACAGACAGACAGCCTGAAAATACAAATGGAGGTAGAAAGAAAGGAGTAATTCAGAGCCAGGCAGACCTATGTTCAAGTTCTGGCTCTGACACTTACCAGCCATATGACCTTGAGCAAGCAGCTTAGTGCCTGAGATCCCTTTTTTAAGTTGTCAAGAGGAGATAATAATGTCTGTCTCATAAGGTTATTGGGAAATATAATTACGGAAATATTTCTACTGCAGCTCTTGCATCAAATGAAATCTCTATTGCTATTAATTTCTCCTTTTCCTTATTCTTTCCCTCTTGCGTTCTTGTCTAATAATTAGCATCAGCTCCAAATTGTCCTTGGAATGTGGCCTAAGGCATGGGGTAGTGTTTTCAACCATATAGCCAAAAATAATATGTACCCAGGGGAAAAGCTATTTAATGTAGTAATGGTTGAAGCTGCTGATGGCAATATAATTTACACTGAAGTAAAAATACAGAAATCCCTTAGGGTGATGACTCTTCAAAGTTTTCAGGAAGAATTATTCTCCATAGGAGAAGAGAATTGCTTGATATCCTTCCCTTTTAATATGTCTCACTACACCTTTCAAACATATACATTTCATTACACGCTTCCATTAAAGCATCTCATTATAACTTTCAAATATGTGCATCTCATTACATCTCCTTTAAGGATCTTTACATATTCTCCATTTGTGAATTTCATTAAAGCTTTTCCCTTATATATCTCATTACTAAATTGCTTTCATGTATGTTATTATAACCTATATTTCTCATTATATTACTTAAACATGCACATCTCATTACACCTTTCTGTTTATGCATCTCATTACACTCCTCAAAAATGTGTATCATATTACATTTTTCTTCTTTGCATATCATTACATTTGTCTGATTATGCATCTCATTGTGCCATTTTATTATACTGTTCTTTTTATCTATGCCATTGCACTCCTTAAACCCAAATATCTAAAGTAAACCTCTGCTTTATGCCATTTTATACACATTATAGATATACTATATTGATTTTTCTGATACTCCTGAAAAATATGAATCTCAGGCTGAGGATTGATGGCATTGTTCTTCTTAACTATGCATATCTAATTATGTATTTATCATATTTTAGATGTCCCTTTATACTTTAAATTATTATTTTTGCTTTTCTATTGAAACCTTTGAAGAAAAAGCAACTCATGCTCTCCTTAATAATGTCAAATAATAGGTCTCATTACACCTTCAAATAGCATTGTCTGTTTTATATGACTTTCTTGCATCCCTTGTTTTAACCCTTCTAGTATTTTTTTCAAATATCTGCATCTCATCAACCATTTCTTGGATATGCACTTCTATTTATCCTCAACCCATTATGTTTCTTTTCTTTTTTTAAATCATCTTTGTCATAGTAGGTTGGAGTTATAGTATCAGCTGATCATTATCCTTAGCCATAAATGGAATTTCCCATGTTGTTTGCTATTCTCTAGGTTAGTACTTTTCCTCTGTACAAATATCTTCTCTCCCTAAGGCAATGGATGCTTTGGAAGGCATCTATTAAGGAGTCAAATATAACCAAATGGTTCCTGTGTTACTTTACATAAATTCTATTTTACATCAGAGCATTTTTGTTGTGGTGCTATTTAAAAGCATAAAGTTGTTGAAATTTCAATGCTCACTATGCTTTAATTGTGCAGTTTTATCAGTTGTATTGGTACACTTAATATACTCACATATATAATTAAGACTCTACCAATAAGAAACCCATTGTTATCTGAATGATATATCCAGGATTCTGTAAATTTGAGTACAAATTGGAACGCTTACTAAATATAGTTACTTGAGAACATTCTAGATATTCAGTCATTCAGCCCAGACCAGGAAGAGCACTGAATTTGATTTATTATATTAAGTTTAATGTCATAGTTGGCCTATTACCATGTAAAAGAAATTACTGTGTGGCAAAAAACTGCTTCATTTTTTTGAGTCAGTTTACCAAGGCATTGAGTTATTTTATATATATGCAGTCTGTCCAGAAAAAGTCCAGCCATTGTTAATATAATGAGAATGGTTTGCATAACATAGGTGTAACATGGCAGCCAAGGAGAATTGACTGGAATTCCCATACATGTACAATGATGACTTTATTGTACTAGTTAGTGGGGGCAGTAGACACTATTGACTAAGCATGTGTACTGTGTGGCTGTCACATTCAAAATGACTGAGTGAGTGGAGCAATGAATCTGCATCAGTTTTGCATTAAGCTTGAACATTCATTCCTCTGTGGAAACTATTTGGATGATTCAGAAGGCTGCAGCTATGGGCAACTGGTGATTGGCAGCTTCATGCATCATGTCTTGTGCAGAGATTTTTGGCCAAACATCAAATTACCCATGTGACTCAGCTACCCTAAAGTCCTGATTGGTGCCCTGGAACTTGTTTTTTTTTTTTTTCCAAAAATAAAATCACCTTTGAAAAAGAAGAGGTTTCAGATTATTGATGAGATTCATAAAAGTATGATAGGGCAGCTGATGGCAATTGGGAGAACTGTCTCCCAACTGTCTCCTAAGGTGCCTGCTTTGAAGGGAACTGAGACATCATTGTCCTATGTACCATATTTATTATATTTGGTGTCATCTTCATCAAGTCTCTTTTTCATATTACATGGCTGGATACCTTCTGGACAGACCTCATATACATGTAAAACTCATAAATGTTTATGTAAATATAATCTCCTATAAGGCAGAGACACACTTTGAAAAAATGTTCAGTTCATTTTTTAAGATAGTTTGTGATATTTTAGAATTTTTTACTTTCAGTCATTTTTTTAATTTCTTTTCACTTCAACAAGTATTTTGAGTCCTTATTATATGCCAGGTCCTATTCCAGGCTCTGGAAATACAGCAAAGTACCAATAACATACAGGTCTAGAAATATTTCTTAGTGAAGAATATAGATAATAAGTGAATATATTTAAAGGATGACCAAAATTTCATATAGTGAGAAATATAACAAAGAAAGGTGGGGAGGGAACTTGTCACATTGATACATGCAGAGACAAGTGACAAAGGGTAGCTATTATCAGCTCAGGCCTGAAGAGGCAGGAGCAGAGGGTGTGCTGTCACGGAATCCAGTGAGAGTTGAGCTAGGGAAGACAGGGTCAAGATAAGAATTGTGGTTGCAGAGGGATAAAGCTATTGCTGGAACTGGTGAGTTGAAAATGAAAGAAGCCAAAGAAAAAATACCCCAAGTCATTGTTGCTCATCTTCTGATCGTCTTCTGGTTTCTCCCATTAGCTAAGCCCAACGGGATTAGAGAGAGAACCCTGGTAATATGTGCAGGGTGGGGCAAAAGTAGGCTTATAGTTGTTCATATGGAAAATAATACAATAATTAATAAATACTAATACAAGTATTTACTGTGTTTTACATTCTCAGACCTGCCAATCTACTTTTGCCCACCCTGTAGCATTGCTAGAATCTTGACTGTATGTAGGGAATACTAGCCAATACACACATTTACATTGAGAAGCTTTACACTGAGATATAAATGGTTAATTTCAGATCATAAGGGGGAAGATAGAGAACCTGGGAGTGGGTCCACATGAGTGTGTACATGTGGTGATGAGAATATGTGGAAGATCTCATAATTACTTCAATTTCATCAGTGCTTTGAAAGGTAAAGTCATCAGGTGACATAAAGTGAGAGTAGGTAAGTGAAACCAGAAAAGTCAGTGTTTGTGCTGCCTGTCACTACCAGAACCCATAAGTAGAGACAAGGAGTGAATCTTTATGGGCGCTTTATTCAGTTGGTTGGCTGTCTGAAAAGGTGTTCCAGGGACACAATATCTGCCTAAGTCTGAGGCTAAATAAAGACAGAAGAGAATAACCTTTTCCCCAGAACCAGGCTAACAATCTGAACAACCCAAAGAACGTGATTTCATTAAGTGCGTTTTTTAGGTTAAGTGTATTTTATTCTATTCAAATTCTCTAAGCATTGAGATTGTGTACATATGATAATTTACCAGGGCTTTACGCAAAGGTGATACTGTTAAATTCCTTTCATCCTAGCCTTATTTTAGATATCAACTCAAGTTAGACTGCAATTGGCATTTGCTGTTTATTTTTTTATTTTCACCTATCACAAAATGGAAGTTATTGTCGAGGTCCAGAACACACACATTCCTGTGTTATCTTCTTCAGGAATGAGTTGCAAGTTAGGAAACACAGAGCCTTTGACTGTGAACATATTGTAAAAAAGAATTATAGCATAAAGATAAACTGAGTAACTCTAAATGGGACTCAGGACTTCAGGTAACAGACTGAAGTTCATGGGCTGCCTTGGTGATGGAGCCTCAGAAATTCCTAAGAAGCCCAAGCATTTTGGCTGACACTTGTCAACAAAGGAGTTACTGTCAACTCATGTCTGCTATATTCTAAATTATACCATTTACTCCTTGAGCACAGGATATACTGGGAAGAGAAAAGCAAAATCATCCTAGTGATTAAAAATTAAGGTTTCAATATTGTTCAGAAGAAATGAAAAGCAAATATTGAAGTGAATAAAGTATGTATAGATAAGCAGCTTTTCTTAGTAAAAAAAGATGAATCAAAATGCATTCAAATAACTATCAATAAGCAGATAAGCCCTGTGTCAGGTTTTTACGTCTTTCCTGATAGGAAAGGTGGGGACTGATTTGTTCCGTGAGTCAGAGTATGTCTAAAATAGGTGTCTTATGCTGCCCCATCTATTCAGTATAGACCTTCTGTAATGTGAAGCTGGAGGAGAGGGTTGCAGTTCCTGGTCACAGGAAGTGACCACAGACTCCTAGTGTTCTGACTGATTTCACTAGATATTCTTGAGTATGGGCTTCCAGTTTTTCATATACATTTCATTCAATTTCTAGAGACCAAAAACAATGTATTTTTACAGTTTTGTCCAGCTTTCTCTCTTTTCTCTCTGAAGGGAGGATTTGTTAAGTTCCTCATATGAACATTCTAAGACATTTTGATTTTTTAATCAAGCTACATTATAGGTATGAGAAAGCAAAATGGCAGAATGGATTTAGTGACATGAAAGGTTCCTTCGGTGAATATTTCTCTGAAGCATACTTAATGTGCATGGAAGTAAGATATTTTCCATCCCATACCTCCGTGGATTATAACTTCTTTCGATGACCTTAATATTTCTTCCATCAAAGAAACTACCACATAATTGGATGAAATTACCTTTGGGTTAACAATTTACTTAAACTGACCCAAAGTTTAATCTTATCTTAAAATTTAAATAAATCAGAATACATTAAAATGCTTACCCTCCTGTACCTTTACCCAGACTTCCCTTTACTAAAACATTCTACATTATTTGATTATGGGATGTACTGTTTCCTGTTATTCCAATGAAATCAACTTCAAAAATGCAAACAATCCAATTCAGATAGTTATGAGAAAGCTATCAAAATGTTGTGTTTCTATGGCCAAATGCCATGTGTCAGACATACAAATAAAAGGGGTTCAAACAGAATGGTTGTCATCGAGTAGAAAGCAGTATGACAAACTCAGCCAATTAATACAATTTCCTTTTATATTTTGTTTTTCTCATGGCTACTGTTTTTCCTGAAACTTGAACCTCTTCTTGAATCTAGTATTCTCCTGTTTCTTATATATAAAATATTTAACATACTCTTTTAGGGTTACATTTACTTCTTGGCTATTACATATTGCCTAGTATGACATGATACACCCAAATTTCTATGATAGCAGTAATGAACAGATTATGAAAATTAAAGTACTCACCAATCACTGGAGATGTATGAATACTTTTAAAAGGCAATCTAAAGGAATTCATCAAAATGAAAATTAATAGGCAATACTTTCTGAAATTCAATTTATTGGAAGGTAAAAGTAAAACGTTTGAGTTTTAAGTAATCAGGAGAACATATGCTCTCCAGTATAGAACCCACAGCTTACAGCATTTTGAGTAATGATATATCTAACCTTACAAAAACGGCAGTTCATTATTTAGCAGACAGCCAAAGGAATATTGGCATTCATAAGTATATAAGATGTAGAAATTAATTATCCTAAGCTAGTTAATTGTTTCTTTTCACTTAGGGCATGAACTTATTTTTGTTTGACAACTTATTAATTTTAGGGGGAAAGTCCATATTAAAGGTCTCAAGAAATCTTCCTTGATTGCATTCTGCTTTAAAAAAATGAAAATATTTTCTCCTGTTGTTATAAAACATTCCAAACAGAATTATGCTTACTCTGCTTGTGCCCTGAGGTTCAGAATTTAAATTATTGAGCATGAATACTTTTTAAAAAATAAATCTGAAGTATTTTCTTTTGACCTGTTTTACAAGTGGTACCCAAACCCACACTGTGAAAGGACTATATATTATTGGTAAAATAGTTCATCTAAACCTCACACACAGTTACCTGCAAATAAAACCTGTTGGAATTCACCAAAGCCTCTCCTTTAGGGTTCTGGAAGACTCTTCGCTTTATGTTGCTACAAGAGTAATTTTTGTAATATTGAATCTGGATTTCTCTTTTTATTGCCAGTTTCTGGTCTTCCTCTTGCTCTGCACTAATGCATGCTAGGATTCATATTTCCTTATAGTGGTAGTCATGCTCCTGATTCCAGACAATCATCACACATGGCCATTTCAATGTCTCAAATGTAAAATACAATATTAAATTTGGTCTTTATTCGAGCTCACTTAAAAGTGGTTGCTGTCCTTCAGTGGTCTCCATATGGCACCTAGTTTTAGTTTCTCATTTTCTGTCTGTGCTGGGCTATTGCTCTGACCTTCGTCCATGGTGCCTACTTGGTTGTCACACCATCTTCTCAATGAACCTCAGATTTGGTGTTTGTAGGATCTGATCTGAATTGTCAAGCTGAGGGATTTTTTCTTTCTTTTTTTTTTTTTCCTGTTTATCTCCATGAAATTTTCGTAGAGCTAGTACATTCTAAAAACTTTAAAATGCATATAAATCATCCACTGGAGGATGCGTAAAACCTTTGCCTGCAGAGTAAAGGATTTCAATACCCCATCATTCCATGTCTTGATGTGTGGGCAATGGTTTTTATAACTCAAATATATATGTATCTTATTTAGATTTTATTATGAAAAGAGAATCCAAATTTAACTAGGCAGTCTATCTTTTGGTAGACAGTCAAGAGTCAGAAATGTTTCTGAAGATATTAAACAATCTGTGGTCTATTGAAGTATTTTCCATTTGTTCTTCAGAGTATATTAGTGATAAGACAGGCAACCAGCTTGATCTCAACATCTTTATAATACCATCACTTGTTTGGTTTGTTAAAACAACATTGTCTCTACTATCTAGAAGAAAATTTCACCTAGAATAATATTTGATAAATATTTATGTTAATCTTTATGTAAAAGAAAGCAGCTTTAAGCTGCACTAATACATTCAAGTGATTACTACTTTGGCAAAGAGAAAGTCTGCGGCTGTCACATGATATATAAATTTTAAGGAGAATTCAGGAATCTTCATGGTCCCAGCACATTGGAACTTCAGTGAAGTTGAAAGAATTCTATTTTCCATTGAAACATGATCTAAAAACAAACTTTGACAGAAAGCTCGGGAACTGCTCTAAGATAGATTATTTTACAGGTGGAACAAGGGAATGTTCAAGACCACTTTTACATTATATAAGTACAATATTTCTTCTACTGATATATATATATATATATATATATTTGAAATATGTATTTCAAAATTAAATTTTGAAGTTGAAATACAACATTTTTTCCATGAAAAATTTATTGATTGACCCTATATTAATAATTCTCTCCTTTGAAAACCTTTAGCATTTTTAGTATATCATGTTTATTTCTTGACTATGTGTACTATTTTATACTGATTCTTTATCATCATATTAATCTTGCTACCCAGTTTGAAGAAATTATTTAATATCAGTAGCCAGCTACTTAAGTTTATGGTGTCATTAGAGTGATTTGATTAGTTAAATAGCCATTAATCCTTTTATTTAGAAAGTGATTTAAAAAAAATTCTTTCAAATCCCTTGAGCATTGCAAGAAACCTATCTAAGCAATTTTTTGTTATATTTTGAAGGTACTAAGATGCATTTGGATGCTCATTTTTAAAATTAAAAAGTAACGCATTTAATTATTGACTCACATATAAAAGACAGGGTTGTTCCTTTTATGCTATTGTTTCAAAGACTCTTTTGTGGGAAGGTAGGAGGGTCTGAATGAAGAATTACTAAAGAGTAACACTCCCATTCACACCACGCCATCTGATGGGGGAGTTTGAAAGGGAAAACGGGTCCTAATAGGCAGGGTCGTACTGAGTAAATGTGTTAATGTTATCACTTTGTTTCCGCCACATGCTTGACTGACATTTATCTGCTCTTCTCCAGTGATGCGCGGCTTGTTCATTGTGTGGCATAGAGTTAGTGCCAGACATTGTAGCTGGCAAATTAAGCTGGCGCTCTTCATCTTTTATGTGCAATTCCCCGTTCGATATCTTTTATTTATTTTCATAGAACAATTAACACCATCACTAGTAAGAAATTTGGGGCTATGCTAAATATAAATTTTAAAATAAATATGTCCAGGCTTTCTATTCTACTGCCCTCATCACCCTTGCAGCTCCAACCCCAAATACAGAAAAGTGAAGGGGGATTCCACTTTTTAATTCACTATTTTTATTAGATCTTTAAAATGAAAAAAAAAATGAGATTTCACAGGGTTTAAATGTGAATGAGAATTTAAATTTTCTATACTCAGAATAAACCTTCCACTAAGCAAATGTTATAATCAGAGTCATTTTATAATTATTTCTGGGGAAGAATAATTTTGGGTAGTAACTGGTTCTCCTAATTTTGAAAATGTAGTACATTTTTAGAGTACAAAGGCCCATCTACTTGGAGAGTAAAGGGCTTTAGCATAAGTACTAAAATTTTTTTCTCTGCTAAACACAATGGCAGTTTAAAGTAAACTAAATTCCTCATATAAGGCAGAACATAAGTACTCACAAAAATTTATTGCTTCAAAAGATGCAAAACCTTAAACCTATTTCCCAAGATGGGATTCCAAAATGCAGCAGGAGGACTGTTGTCTTGGAATATGAAAGGGAGATGTAGCTGATAGTTCTGATTAAAGATCATTTTGCATTCTCTCTTTTTTTAAGGGAGATGAAGAAAGCACATTTTGTGAGTTGTTTTGTTTTGACTCAGCCTGCCATGGAAGCTGTTTAAATCAAGTCTTATCCCCCACATTATTTCGATTGCCAAAAACATCAAAACAGCAACAAAGGAAAAGCTAACCTTGAATTTTCAGCTTGTATTTCAGTTCTTGTAAACAAGTTACCATGGAGATGATACCCAAGTGAGCTACGGGCTTGACTCAAAACAGCCTCAGTGTGTGGACTGTCAGCTCCGTATCACAGGCATCGGGGCTCTCGTGAGAAAACCCGCACATGTCCTGTGGTGCTTAAGAGTTCTGAGGACTGCCAGGTAAAAGCTTCAAGTTGCCCAAACGCTCACTGATTGGCTTAAAAAGCAGCAAAATCAAGAAGGATACCATAAGAAGTATATGTTTGAGTATTATGAATTTGGCAACAACATGAAATATTTTGTGTCTTTTCTAAAAAATTTATTTTTCAGCTATTGTTTTCATTCACTATTATTTTGTCTTAGTGGTGTACGGCATTGTGGTTAGACAGCCATCTACTTTTACAAAGTGATGTTCCCGATATTTCCAGTACCCACCTGGCACCATCTATATTACTACATTATTATTGACTAGATTTCCCAGGCTACACTTTACATCCCCTTGACAACTTTGCAGTTTTGAAGATAGTGATTTCAGGTTGTATTTGAGCCTTTTGGTAGGTCTAGAAGATGTAGGTATAGAGGAAATCTTGACTGTAGCTTTAAATGATTTTCTCAGAGTAAATATTTTCTAAGAAAAATAAGATCTGTCACTACAGAGCACAATTTCTGTTTTCTACTCTCTTTCTGTGGACGGTAACTCCATGGATACCCCTAAGAAAGTTAAGAACAAATACAGATTTTAATGGTAGAGGTGTCATTTTCTAAAACTTTTAAAACCATGAAAAATAGCATCTCTTTATTCAAGGAGTACTTATACACATTCCTTCCTTTCCTGAATTTTTTTTACAAATTCAAGTTCTCTTGTGAAAATACATATATTTCAGATTGCTAGTTTGTTTCTCAATTGCATATTTTGACTTGAAAAACTTGAAAGTCTGTATCTATCTTATACAGAATTTACATTCTTCATGTTTAGCTTAAAACATTCATTTGATGTGAAAAAAAACATAGTATCTATTAAAAGACAAGTGGCATATTCTATGAAACACAATTTAGAGATTCATAGATTCAGTGTTTCAATATGTACTCTTATGTCGCCAGGTGTACTAGACGTTATTATGTATGCATGCATATGTTTTTGTACATAAAATTATATCTAATTAGAGTACATACAATTATATTACAAGATGAATTTGAGTGAAAAAGTCAGTTGCATAATGCCATAGACACAATTATACTATTTAAAAAATTTTAAATTATAATGTAAAATAGTGTAAAGGTAGATATGTATGATAATAACTACATTAAAGAGATATGGAAGACTATAAGCCACACTGATAAAATTTGTGTTTCTTTCTAGGTGGGGTAGGGAAGAGAGGTATTCATAGGAGCAAAGAGGGAAAAAACTGGGTTGTGAGGCAAATTAAATGGTCAACGAGTACCTTTGGCTTTATTTATACTATTTTTTTTAATAATTAGAATTTATGCAGGTATTACTTAAGCAATTCATTCTGAAATTAAAATGAATTTATAAGTATTATTTGAAAGAATCCTAATTATTCCAATGCGATTGTATCATACATGTCATGTGCCTATAGAATGTTACTTCATTCTAATAAAACAGAACAATTCCAGTGCCTTGCTACTCAGAGTATTGCCCTAGGTGCTTTATAGTCAGCATTATCTGGCATTTTGGAATGTGATGTATCCATCCACATCTTTTAAAAATGGCTTAGAATCTATATTTTAAGACATTCTTAGGTGATTTGTAGGCATACAATGTTTAAGAAGCACCAATCTAGGGGACTGTCTCTGGCATGAGATTGGCCTGCTGTCCAAGCCAAAATGATCATCATCTCTCTGCACGATGTCATGTGATTAGTCCTGAAAATGAAATGAAATATTTGCCTGACTGTCTTGGTGTGTATCTAGATCAGAGACCTTCTGAAACATCACTTGTTCCTTTTATTTGTAGCCTCTCCGCTTAAACAGATACATACTCTCTCCCCTATAGTTGCTTATTCTGGGAAGCAGTTGATTAAACTAACTTGAATGCAGGTTTAGAGGTACCCAGAACCCGGAATGTATCTCTGCCAACCAGTGATCAGTGAATGCTTATCACGTGGTATTGCCTGTCAGTGCATTTCATGTAAAATGTGCTTATATCAGTGCAAGGCCACTGATGGTGTTGCCTGACTTGGCACTCAAGTGGGCATTTAAGCAAGGTCAAGTGCTTTCAAGTCAAGCATCTCTTGGAAACTTGGTTAACTTCGCCATTAAAATAAGTTAAAATTAAATGTGTTGGGGTAACATTGGTTAATAGCACTATGTAAGTTTTAGGTATAAAATGTTATCATGCATCCTCACCACCCAGAGTCTCATCTCCATTTGTCACCTTACCTTTGACCCCCTTTACCCTCTTCCTTCTGCTACCTGCTTTCTCTCTGGTAACCACTACAGTGTATTCTGTGTCTATGAGCTCATTTGTTGTCTGTTGCTTTCTGTTTAATATAGCACATGAGTGAAATCGTATGGTTCTTGTCCTTTTTTGGTCTGGTGTATTTCACACAGCATGGTACTCTGAAGATCCATCCCTGTAACCACAAATGGCTATAGATTATCATGTGTTATGGCTGAGTAGTTTTCCATTGTATATGCGTATTGTTAGAGATGTGCGAGAGAGAGAGAGAGAGAGAGAGAGAGAGGGACAGGAGGACCCAGATGATCTGGTCCAAGCACCTTTACTTAAGCTGCAGGGCAGGTGGGCTGAGTCTGGGTGGACTGCAGCAGTGGAAGCAGGCGAGAATAGGGTTTTGAAAAGAAAAAGTACTGGGTCATGGGGGGAAAAAGGGAGGGGTTAGTCTCTCGTTCTTCTGGATTGTTGCCTCAGGGTTGCAGGATGTGAGTCAGGACAATGAGTTAGTTAAAGGGCCGGCTGTTCCCAGGTTCAGGAAGGTCAGTCTGACCACAGGCCATTCCGGCTCGCGCCAGATGTCTATTGTGCAGGACGGCAGAGAGTCTCACTAAAGCCTCGGGCTATGAAGTGAGTCAGGGAAGCTGAGTCATGCACAGTCTCTGGGATTAGAAAACCGGCCTGACCATTCCCTGTTTCACAGTTTTTTATGTCCAGTCATTGGTTGGATGACACTGAGGTTGTTTCCGTGTCTTGGTCGCCATGGATAGGGCTGCAGTGATATATCATTTTTTTCCCAATTACAGTTTACATTCAATAATATTCTGCACTAGTCTCCGATGTATACAGCATAATGGTTAGAACATTATATACTTTACAGTGTGGTCCCCTGATTTGGCAAATACCCACCTAGGCCCTTACGTAGCTATTGTGTGATATTATTGGCTCTAGTTCCTAGGCTGTAATTTACATGTCCATGACTAATCCGTAACCACCAATTTGCACTTCTCAATCCCCCCACCGTTTTCACCCAGACTCCCAATGCTGCTCTCCTCCGCCAACTGCGAGGCTCTCCTCTGTATCTATGTGTCTGTTTCTATTTTGTTTGCATCTTTACAAATAAATGTTTTCAAGCTTACTTGAGGTAGAGACCCAGAAGAGGGGGATTGCTAGGTCATATGGTACCTCTATGCTTAATATGTTGAGGAACCTCCTACTCTCTTCCATAGAGGCTGGATCCATTTCCATTCCCGCCAAAAATGTGCTAAGAGTTGTCTGTTCTTCACATCCTCTCTGGCTTGTTATTCCTTGTCTTGTGGACAGTAGCTATTCCAGCAGGTGTGAGATGGTATGTCATTGTTGTGTTGATTTCCATTTCCCTACTGGCTAGAGATGTTGAGCCTCTTTTCATATGTCTCTTGGCCATCGGCATGTCTTCTTGGGAAGAGTGTCTGGTCAGGTCTTCTGCCTTTTTTGTTAATTGGGTTGTTTGTTTTTTGGTGTTGAGTTGTATGAGTTCTTTATATATTTTGGTAATAATATATTTTGGTAATATATTTTGGATATTACCCCTTTATTAGAGGTATCATTTGCGAACGTCATCTGCCACTTGGTTGTTTGCTTTTGTTTTGTTGATGGTTTCTTTTATTATGCAGAAGCTTTTTAGTTTGATATATGAAACTGAATTCAAAGGCAAGAGAAGTGAAAGCAGAAATTAATGAAGGAGACAACACTTCACCATTTTTAAAGAAATTAGTGATGCTATACACATCCGGGTTCCTCCATTTCAGCACTATGGACACGTTGGGCCAGGCAATTCTTTGTCGTGGAGATGGTGCTGTGTGTTGCAGGCCGTTTGGCAGCACTGTGGCCTCAGTGACCCCTTGTAGACACAATGCCTCCCGTGGAAAACAACTGCCAATGGTAAATATTAGGTCATGTTTGTTATCATATTTATATTTCCAGACTTTGAATCTGTAACTTGGAATTAACTTCGCCACTTTAAGGTTATTTATAAAAAACCTTATAAAAGGCATTTTAAGTAATATGCATTTTTTAAAATTTTTATTTATTTATCTTTAGAGGGGAAGGGAAGGAGAGAGAGAGAGAAATATCAATGTATGGTTGCCTCTCGTGTGTCCCCTGCTGGGAACTGGCCTGTAACCCAGGCACGTGCCTTGACTGGGAATCAAAGCTCGATCGTATTGTTCGCAGGCCCGCGCTTAATCCACTGAGCTACACCAGACAGGGCAGTAATATGTATTTTAAAAATGTCTTCAAGCTCTGTTATGAAATCTAACTGATTTCATAGGATTCATGCTGCCTCTTAACATATTTGTAATTCCATATCCATCCTTCATCTGCTTCCTTGCTTTCTAGTACTCTCCTCTCATTGAATTTTCCCATTTACTTCTATCTTCTCATTCCTTTCTCTGCTCTCCTTTCCTTTCTTAGTACATACCTGTTTATCTATTGCAATACAGTTCTATTTAATGGATTTTTACAAAGATTGCTGTAGATCTTATGTTTTTGTTTTCAAATCGGCATTTTTAGAGTCAGTAACATCTGCCTCTGCTGACTCACAGAACAAAGAATGACATCCCAGTAACGCTGGAGATGAGAGGAGAAACCGGCGCAATGAAACTCCCCCAGAACACAATGAAATCAGCATATCTGAAAAGGATGAAAAATAATAAGTTTCAGGACAATTTCAAATCCTGTTTCACACTTTTGAATTAAAGATAATGGAGTGAGAAATAGAATATCTACTCAAGAAGACACCAAATTCTTCCGTTAGACTTGCCACACTTTCTACTGCAAATTAAAGTATATAAAGCAAGCATTTTTATAGGTTATCAGTAGCATTAATGTGAAAAGTATAAGCTTTATTGCTAACCATTTGAGATGCGAGGAAGCTCTCTCTGCCACGGAATTGGATGACCGTGCAGGCTGACAGCTCCCTTGTGTTATAAAATAATGCAAACAATGTTTTTTTCACCCCAAACAAAATTGGTTAAAATTACATTTTCCCAAGTCATATGGAAATGCACTAATTTGTAACTTTCTAAGGCCAACACATTTATGCCACAGAGATACATAATTTAGTAACAAACAGCAGACTGCATTTTGATCAGGTTTTTAAAATGGGTACAATAGCTTTCTCGGACTTCAAATGAGCTTCAGAAACTCTCTTGGTATTCTCTCCTTCATGAATTTTTAGGGCAACTTTCCCTTGAATTTTTTAGCAATGTTCAGTGATAAAAAGTGAGACGCACTCACATATCTGTATAATATGTAAAGGCTCTGATGATTAAAACACCCTTCAGACTTGATAGCTACCATTTTACTTCCAAGGCAGTAATTCTCCAAGTAACTGGAGGGAAACAGTATTACTGTGCTTTGTTTTTATGGAATTGATGGCTACATTCTAGAGATAGGAAAGGTAATACGAGATAACAAGCAGTTCTGATATAAAAAAAAGAAGCCTTAATAGAAATTTTCTTCTTTCTTTTTTAAAGAAAATATCTAGATTCTTAGGGTTAAAAAAAAAAAAGCCACCCACATAATGTGCTAGTCTTCCAACTCCCAGCAAAATAAACGTATTGATTTCTGTGGCAAAGGTGACATTGACAGAGAATTTTGTATCAACTTTGTAAATGATTTTATGGGATAAAAACAGATTGACAAAGCAGGGATCAACATGACCACAAGATATTATTGAAATGGTTCAAACGATAAAAATAAAACTACTGCTTGAGAATATTCTTATGAGTTCTGGACACCTGTTTTCCTCTGTTCGTTTTCCTTACAAATGTTACTTATTTTCAATATGCTTAATATTCAAGAAGGAATGTATACTGTGGCATAATTCATAATTTTAATCATTTTCTGTCAGTTAATTTTTGAAAAGTATAATGACTCTTCTACCTATTAGACAAATCTGGTCAGAAAGAGTAAATTCATACTCTGCGTAGCCATATATTTTATATTTAGATTTCATAAGTCTTGGAATTTTATTTTCTTAAATTAGATTTAAACATACCAGATTGAGCAAATCCTATCAAAACACTATTTTCATTATGGCTCACGAGACTTCAGCAGGATTTGTGCTGTTTCATTTAATTATTAACTGGTGAGCTGCGATGGCATGGATCCCACGTGAATTATCTTCTCCCTGATTCTCATTTTAAATGTGTAAATCTAGTTAATAACAGGATTCCAATATTAGTTAACTATGATTTTTGATTCAGTAATGGTACAGAAAATTTTACTTGCCTGTCGTTTCAAAAAGCCAATTTGAAGTTTTGAGATGCTGACTGAAGTTGGCCAGAATCTATATGTTTAAAAACATATAGGTGTGTGTGTTTATATGTGTGTGTGTACACACCCATGCAGGTGGCATGTTAATCTTCAGATTATGTATTCGGTACCCATTTTTGTAGCTGGCACACCTAAATTAGCCAGTACACTGGGAATAAACATACCTGTGATGACTGCCAAAGAAAAATTGAGAACTTTTTGTTGTTTTACTTCATCAGATGTAGACATCATGAAATAATGTGTATATTTTTCCTGTATGTACTGTAGACATAGTACTGCTTATCTGGGGCATTTAGAATATACATTGCACTTATTCTTTTTGAATGAAGGTATTCTCACAATAAGTCTGTCCATTAGCACAGTAACAGAAACCACCTCAAACATGATCTGAAAAAATAAATAAATAAAAGGAATTCCTGGTTCTCCTGAAAAATGGAAGACTACTCCTGGCTTTGACTTTATCTATATCCTCATTTGCTAATGTCATCCGAAATCTATCCCTTTCCACTAGTCTAGTTTTTTGTCTTGTTTCTCTTGCCATTTTGGTGACATTCTAAGACAGAATTCCCCCAAGTTTGTCAACAGTTACTCAAAACTTGAATCGGGGAGACTAAAAAAACACAGCTTTTTTGAAGTGTTCTTAAAGTCCTGAATTAGCCCACACGCCAAACCCCATGCTCTGAGCTGGTTCTCACAATGTGGGGAGTGTACTTCTGACACCCTGCGGAAGTTTCTGGTAGCTAAAACTGGGCCGGGTGGGGAAGCTTACCACTACTACGTACTTAGCAGAGGTCAGAGATATTGCTAAATACCCTGGAACACACAAAACAGCCCCACACTCACGAACAAAGAATTCTGCAGCCCAAAATATCATTGGTGTCAAGGTGGAGAAATCCTGCTCTAAAAGTCATATCTGCTTCCACTGATCCACAGTGGGTTATAGAGTGAGGACGGGACTAAGAAACGTATCCAAGAAAACGAGTCTGTAATTAGAAGAAAGGGCCATAAATGCTGATGAGGCAGCAACTCATGTCAACCAGAGAGAGTGTTTTTTGCCTATAAAGTATGAGTGGGAAAATAAAAGTCATGGAAAAATAAAAAAATTTTAACAATACACTTTTACCTAATACATAATGGACAAAGTTAATTATTCTGTTTTTTTCTCATTATTTTTCCCTGTCCTCGGTTGTGTTCCTTGATGTTTGACAAAATAATTTTCATTTTACTATGTTCATTTGAGTTGGAATTCTGCACTATTAACACATTAGCTGATTCCCTGACTTTCATATTCTGAAAAAAATAGAAAATATTTTTTAGGTATTCGGTTTATAGCTATTTTATTGTCGTATCAAATATTGTAGCTGAAAACCATTTTACCATCAAGGGGAACTATTTTACTCAACTGACAAATTCTAGTTGTCTTCCTTCTTCTTCCTCTTTTTAAAAATAACTTAGCCTGGCTGGTGTAGCTCAGTGGATTGAGCGCGGGCCTGCAAACCATACAATTGAGGTTTGATTCCCAGTCAGGGCACATGCCTGGGTTGCAGGCCAGTTCCCAGCAGGGGACTCATGAGAGGCAACCATACACTGATATTTCTCTCCTTCTCTCCTTCCCTTCTCCTCTAAAGAAAAATAAAAAAATTTAAAAAATAAAATAACTCAAGGGTGGCATGCTAATTGATTTTGTTCTTAATTAAATTGAAAATGTTTATATGTTCATCAATAAGTTATCAGAGATAATAAAAGTTGAGAACACTTTAGAGAGCTTTAGATTTGTTTGTTTCAAGGACCGAAGTAGTTGTTTCGCAAATATACTTTGACAAAATATTCTTAACCAAATATTTAATTTTTTCCTTTCTTAGATCCATTAGTCATTGTTTAAAGCATTTTCTTTAAGACAAGTACCACTAATGGGGAAGGTTGTTTTTGCTGTTTTCCTTATGTGTGTATGTTCAAGACAATCATTAAGCAGATTTAGGTAGCAAGATATATTCGATCCCACCAATCAGGAACAAAAAGCACAGAGAACACGCCCTCCCAAATTAATTGCTTCATTACCGTGGGTTTTATGATCAGATACGTAGCCATATTTAAGTGTGCACACATCTGGCCATCGATCAGGCCTTCAAGCTCCCCACCAGGAAAGTTGAAAGACTGCATCTCACAGGAGGGGAAGACGCATTTAAAATTACTGCACCCATAAAATAAACTGACATAACCCAGAGCAACAGATAATAGAGGGGCAAAAATCCTTCTGGGGCTCTTTCTCTCCTTCAGCAAAGATTTTGACTTTCTGTTTTTATTTCTTGTCAGTGATCCCGGTTGAGTTCAAAAATGACATAAAATGCATTCATTATACCCCTAGATTCCAAAGGCTTCAGCCTTGCTTGTATGTTCCTCAATAAAATGCAGACTTCTGGAATAGAGAACAGATGTAGAAGGAGCAGAATGACAGCCTTGTGGCATGTTTGGTGGCTTGGAAAAAAAATCTCTGAGCAATTTTCTTTATTGCATCATGCCTGAAAAGCAGCTTAATTCCTCTGTTGTGATTAAAGTTGATTGACTGAATTGATCTGTGATGTATCCTGTTCCCCTAGTTTACAAAGATGCTTAGGAAGGAGTGAGGAAGCTGTCTGAACAGCATCCAAGTGCTTAATATATGCCGAGGTCCCACTTAACATTTATTATCTGTTATCGAAGGTAGGAGAAAAGCATGTAAATTATATGGATGTCTCTGATTCAAGGAAAGGAAAAGATAAATACTTAAGCGGTGATTTTCATCAACCATTTTCTAAAATATACCCCATCTTTTTTTAGACTTATCAGTAACTTTGTAAAGAAGCTGTTGCATCGACGGGAAGTTAACTTGTTTTTTTAGCTCCTGTTGCTTACATTAGGAATCTGAAAAACTGCAAATTTGACTCTCAAGTTTGCTCATTGAATGTAATGATAATAAATGTAATTCTACTGCTGCCAGCTAGGGAAGTTATCAATACAATTTAGGACCCTCTGACATGTGGGATACTTTAAAACTATTACCCTCATTGCCCTGGCTAGGTGGCTCAGTTGGTTGTAGCACCATCCTGTATACCAAGAGATTGCAGGTTTGATTGCCAGTCAGAGCCCATTCATAGGTTGTGGGTCCCATCCCTGGTCAGGACCTATATGGGAGGCAACCCATCCATGTCTCTCTCTCTTCCACCCCCTCAGTCAAGTCCATAAGCATATCCTCAAATGAGGATTAAAAACAAATCCAAAAAACTATTACCCTCAGAAGTATTCTTTTCCCCAAAATGGTTTTGAAAAAGTGAAGATGAAAATCATCAGCAGAGGACTTCCGCCAAGATGGAGGCATAGGTGGAGACGCCATGCTTTCTCACACAACCAAGTTTAGAGACAACAAAATATTAGCAACAGAAAACACAGCCAGAACACAGAAAATTGAACTTTTTGGAAGTCCAGTAACAACGAATTCTTCAGCCTGACTGGTAAGAGGGGCGAAACCAGCAGTTGGCAGAGCAGGCTTGCACAGGAAAACTTGGTCAGATGGACTCAGGCGTGCGGATCCCAGGCATGGGGTTGCAAAGGGTGGACCCAGTGAGCGACCAGCGGATCCGGATCCGAGGAGGGTGAAGGGTGCGGCAGGTTGACTATGCTGGCTCATTCCTGCGCAGATAGACCGGTGAGGGAGTGGGCGGTGAGAAGGGACCAAGCAGATCCCAGCAATGGGAGGCAGCAGAGACAGCCGCCATTTCCCTGCTCTGACCCTGCCCCCACACAGTCACAACCCAGTGACCCCACCCTGGAGGCCCCACCCCACCCCTAAGGCTCCGCTCCTCATACTTAATGGGCGCGAAGAGACCAAAAATGGCTCAAGAAGATCTCAAAGCCCCAGAGCCCATAAATCTAAATGATGAAGAAATAGCAAAACTTTCAGATGCACAGTTCAAAACACTGGTGATCAGGATGCACACAGAACTGGTTGATTATAGTCACAAATTAGAGAAACATATGAAGGCAAAACTAATAGAAATGAATGGCAATGCACAGGAAACCAATAGTAATGGAAAGGAAACTGGGACTCAAATCAATGGAGTGGACCAGAAGGAAAATAAAAATGACCAACCAGAAAAGAATGAAGAAACAAGAATTCAAAAAAATGAGGAGAGACTTAGGAACCTCCAGGACATCTTTAAACGCTCCAACATCTGAATTATAGGGGTACCAGAAGGGGGAAAGGAACAGCTACCAGTAGAAAACTTATTTGAACAAATAATAAAGGAGAATTTCCCCAATCTGGCAAAGGAAATAGACTTCCAGGAAATCCAGGAAGCTCAGAGAGTCCCAAAGAAGTTGGACCCAAGATGAAACACACCACGGAACATCATAATTACATTAGCTAAGATTAAAATGAAGGAGAGAATTCTAGAAGCAGCAAGAGATAAGGGGACAGTCACCTACAAAGGACTTCCCATCAGACTGTCAGCTGATTTCTCAAAAGAGACCTTACAGGCAAGAAGGGGCTGGAGAGAGGTATTCCAAGTCATGAAATCCAAAGACCTATAACCAAGATTGCTCTATCCAGCAAAACTTTCTTTAGAATGGAAGGGCAGATACAGTGCTTCTTAGATAAGATCAAATTCAAGGAGTTCATCATAACCAAGCCCTTACTATATGAAATGTTAAAGGGACTTATCTAAGAAAAAGAAGATAAAAAATATGAACAGTGAAAGGACAGCAAACTCACAGTTATTAACGACCACAACTAAAACAAAAGCAAGCTAAAAGGACAGCTAGATCAGGAGCAGAACCATAGAAATGAAGATCTCATGGAGGGTTAGCAACAGGGGAGTGGGAGAAGGAGAAGGTGGGAGAAGGTACAGAAAATAAGTAGCATAGATGGTAGGTAGAAAATAGATAGGGGGAGGGCAAGAATAGTATGGGAAATATAGAATCTAAAGAACTTGAGACATGTGGTCATAAACTAAAGGGGAGAATGGTAGGGGTGGGGGTATGCAGGGTGGAGGGGAATGAAGGAGGGGAATAGAACAACTGTAATGGCATAATCAATAAAATAAAAAAAAATCAGCAGCAGATAATTCATCCAATTTTGGGTAGGTGTGAAAAGGAGGTGAGACAAGATTTTCATTGCCTGCCAAAACATATACTTGTGAGGTACAGAATTTACATAGAGTCTGTTACTAAATACACTGAAATTTTCTTAAGTACACATTTTTCATATGCATAGAGAAAGCAATAGATTAAAGCAAACTATGGCTTGGAAAATTATACCTTAATCTACTTAAAGGAGACACCTTCTCCTTAACTGACTTAGAGATCCATTGCCAATTTTTGAGTAATTTTTTTTAAGTTATGGTATTTTTATTCATATGGAGGCCTAACATAAAAATAAAATTAGCCATAAACTGTAAAGGGCAGACATTTTTCAAATTTTCTTTACTGCTAAGAAGCTCTTTAAGGAACTGGCTTGTAGAGTCATATATCTAGATAAATGCTTTTTCTTGTTCTCACAGAATCAAAAAACTTTATTAAAGAAATGTTCAAACTTTCAGGTTTTAATCTCAGCCACAGCTATGATACCTATAAATAGATATAAGTGAAAATGTAGTACTACTACTAATTAAAGTACTTATAACAACTACAAAAACAGTATCAGTAGAACAGCTAAAAACTGTGAGGTTTTCATGTGCCAGTCACTGCCTTAAACTCATTATCACTGTTATCTTATTTAATCTTATATCACCCTATAAGGATGATACCTTTAGCATCTCATTTTATAAATGAGAAAAATAAGGCAGATAGAGGTTAACTAAATTTCCGACTCTAACAGATCTCTCTCTTTCTCTCTGTGTTCTCCTGTCTTAGGTTTGAATTGGAAGATTTCTTGACTTCCACAACATGTGGAGTATTATGTGGCAAAAACAGAAAAACAACAGCAATGATTTAATTTTTTTTTCAGTTTAAATTGCCTAAGGGCCACAAAGAAAAGTGAATGCCTAATAGATATACCTCTTTTTAAGAATTCAGCTCTTCTCAACAACTTCCCTTCCCATTTTCTCCCTTCTGACTTGAATTCAAAAAGTTTAATATTTGGAACTAAATTAATCTTTGAACTTAAGTAGCCATAATTTTTATGCAACCAGGCACTGTTACTGGAAATATATATTTTAAAAAAGCATTCAGGGTTGCTAGAAATAACACAGGACATCCCATTAGACTAGCATTTCAGTGAAACAATGGAAAAATGTAATATAAATATTTCCCATGCAATATTTGGGGCATAGTTAAACTGTAAAATTATTTTTCATTGTCTGAAATTCAAATTTAGCCATCCTATATTTTTAATTGCTACTTAATGATATTTTAAATGCTTACTTGGGCAATACTATTTTATGGCATTGTAAGTTTCCATTTCAGGGATGTGAATTTTCATTGTCACTGATATATTTCATCTGATTTTAAGCATGCATTTCTTTACATAAAACTTCTAGAATTGTGTAATTTAAATATGACAGGTAAGAGCCTAACCTCATGTAATATATGCACCCTTTTCATTATCTTTGATAACTCTTTCTCCCTGTCTTTATCCCTTCCTTCTCTCCCAAATTTAACACTTTCCTTTACTCTTTGCAATAAATTTTTCCATTTCATCCAAGTTTTGTTTATGGGCTAAGCATTCCAGATTCTCCTCGGCACCCCCTAATATATGTTTCATGGTTTATTTTTGTGATATCTCTTTTAAAATTTCTCATCCTTTCCAGGTATGATGGAATAAGATAATTGTCAGTAATTTCTGCCTTATTTTCCTAAGAATGATTAAGGGAGTTTGGGCTACTCTGTTTTCTTTTCAGTCCATTACTGACAACGTTCAGCCATCACATACATCAAGTCATTGTTTATACCCTAGACACATACCTGACTGTCAATATTATACCAGCACTTTTTAGATAGAACAGCTTTTTAAAAATACTGGATATGCAAAGCTCAGTAGAAGGTCTCAGATACTACTGCCAACAGCTAAGGAAGTTGTGAGTGATCAACCACTATTCTATTTTCCAAAAAGCAACTTTGATGTCCTTTCAGTAAGTTGCCCAATGGCTGCTCTCATTCTCCAGATGAGCCATGTGCTGCTCTTCACAATGGGAAATAGCTGTCAGCAAGTGGGACAAATTAGGATGGAGCACCCAGGGTTCATGTTCACAATACAACCACAAGGATGAATTGAGAAATTATGAGGACCAGTCTATGGAAACAAGCTGATCAGCAGATGACCAGGGACTGACCCTTTCCTCATAAACACACAAAGTGGCATTTAGCTACAACTAAAAGAAAACCCACATTCGGTGGACTTCAACAAGGAGAAAATATGTATCTAATGAGAACCCAAGAGTTGATTGGTAGCTCAACCATATCACCCAATATCTTTCTTTTGCTCCACTGTATACAAAATATCAACTTTACAGTGGAAATATATTTCTTGGAAGTGTCCCAGATGACACCCTTTATCCATTAAAGGTCAGGAAGACTTATTATCCTTGCTTAAACCAAACATTTAAGGGAAATGCATTAAGTTGCCTAGTTTAGATCAGTCGGGACATGGAAGGTGATTATATCTGTGGAGGGCAGTTCCCTGGAAAAATTAGCATCCTCTCATTAAGAAAAACAGGAGGATGCATTCACAAGCATTGCAGTGCATGGTGCTTGAGGGTAAAGAGAACCTGGTTAATTTTCTAGAAAAGTTTATTGGTTATGGTGAAGCAATCCCAGACTGCTTAGTCATCAGGCTGTTTACCTATAGGACACAAGGAAAACTCCCTCTGGCTTAGCTGCAAATGAAGTCGAATTCCTAACTTTTTCCACCAAGAAATGCAGAAGTGGCAGCAGTTCTGTGACATTTTGCTTCTGGCAGAGTAAACTATCACATGGTCAGCAAGTGTCCCATTTATTAGGCAACATGAAGCTTCCTCTGTCTCCAGAAGGTGAATTCATTGCCCAGCCGGCCTAAGGGCTTTGGACTAAACTCCCGCAGTCTTGTTCTGCAGAAACTTAAACTTTTACTTGGCTACTTTCTAAGTCAGGACTTTTTATTTTCTTTCTCAAATCAGTGACAGATCTTATTAACATCAAATATGAGCTGCTGTGAGCTCTTAAAATAGGCAGTATTGAAGCATTAGGCGTCATTGTGCTGTCAAAAGTAGTTCATCTAAAACAAATGGAACAAGTGGTCATCGGTTATTTAAACATATTGTTAGTGAAAGAATTAGAAATGTCTCGTTGATTCTTGAACTTTTGCTACTCCTTTCCTGTCTCATTTTCAAATGTATATTGGAATTAAAACATTTTTTTCACACTCTTTTCTAGGCACTTGTCTTTAATAAAATATGGAAAGTGCTTTGCCTGGGTTCCTTCAAAATTATTGTCTTATTGTCATTACTTTCAAAGCTCAGGGAGATGAGAGGATTTCTAATGTGATCTTCATTGAAGTAAACTTGTAATTCATGTGGAATCCATAGTGTAACCTAAATTAATGACCTTAATTCTATAACAACCTTTTATGCTGTGTTACAGTATTTAAGATTGACTATATCTTAAACATAATAAGAACAGGCTCTTTTTAGTTTTGGTAAGCTTTATCAAGGTATAATTTACATACTATACAATTCACTCATTTAAAGTGTAAAAACAAATTACTTTTGGTGTATTCAGAGTCATGTAACCATAGCATAATAATTTTAGAATGTTTTGATTACCCACAAAAGGGAAGTCTCTAGTACCTATAAATAGTCATGTTTCTTTTGCCCCCAGCAGCCGAAGTCCTAGGCAACCACAAATCTACTTTCTGTGTCTATAGATTATCTCATTCTGGGCAGTTCATATGAATGGAGTCATAGAAACTATGGCCCTTTGTAACTGGCTTCTTTCATATAGCATATTTTCAAGATTATTTTATGGTTAAGTATGGACCAACACTTTATTTTTTTAATTGCCAGATAACATTTTATTGTGTAGACATGGTTTGACTCTTTTTTTAATTCATGCCTTTCAAAGTGACTTAATTATACTTTAATATCAGGATGACTAAATGCAAATCTAAAGTAAAGATTGGAAAGTTTGAAATAATTTTTGCCATCTAGATTGACATGTACCCACCCACACATCCGACTTTATTGAAAAATAGAGATGGCTAAAAATAAATATGCTGGAAACAGGGAACATATAGACACAACATCATGACATTAGTATTTATCTTATTAGAATTACTAAAGCCAGCTATTTTTGTCCTATTACTGGCTATCTGTTGCCCATAAGTGATATTTATCACAGAATTTTCCATAGAATGGAATACACTTCTCAGTTTTCTGAATTGTTATTCTCCTAGAAAACAGTTTATGAGTCTCTTTGTCTCTTCTGGATGCCCAGACTATACTCATCGGGCCATGTCCTGGTAACAAATGTACTTATTCATGTTATATTTTGAGTAATGGAATCTCCATTGTTTAGAAGAATTCAGTAGATAATCAAGTAATTTTTACCCTACTGTCATACATGTATGTAATATGTTTAGCTGCCTACCAATTTATTTCTCTCTCCAAATGTAAGAATAAGCTCATATATGTACACACTCACACACATATATTCTTACATGCGTATGTCCTGAGAATTTCTGTATAATTTTAACATACCTCAATATTCTAACTCTATGGAGACAACAGATATATGTTCATGTGTGTATGTGTATGCAATACCTATCTGTGGGGGACACTTTGCCTGCAAGTCCCCCCATCTGCCATAGATGAAAATAAAACTGCCAAGACATGATTTGCTTGGGGAGGAGAGGTGGTCAGTCTCTCACAGGAGAAAAACCAAGAACCCCTTCCTCCATGGCTTTTATTAGGTTCGTAATACACAGGAATATAGGTAAAGCTCATCAATCAATGTCAGGTGGCAAGGATCAAACAATAGATAACATTTCAAAGAAATCTGAGGGCTTAATCTGAGTCAGTGTCTTTCAGGTAAGGGGGTCAAAAAAACTTTGGGAGACATATTCATTTCCTGCTTGGACCCTTATATAAATGGAACTGCTCTTAGCAAAGCAGGCTTCACAGGACCTTATGAGTTCTTTCTTACGCCCAATCACCCTGGAATGTGCTCTAGTGGGCAAATGGATGCACTGCCCTCCCAGTCATAGGTTCTTAGGCTTAAGTGAATTAGAGCCAGGAAGTGCTTCTTCCAGACAGAAATGGGGACTCAAGCTATGTCAGAATAGCCGGGGGGGGGGGGGCGGTTAGGGTCCATCACCTCTCTTTGCTGCAGCCTCCAGAGTCCTTCCTTGAGGACCTCCCAAGTGATCATGTCTGGCTTAGACTGCCCCTTCTCTGAGGGGTCTTACCTGTCATTGACTAACTGACCAAGCATTGTGGGCAGAGATGGATGAAGCAGAAGCAGCGCTCCTGCCAGGGAGATAAGCTTTGTCTCTTTAGTGGCTCACAGTCCAAAGGTCACTCACTCAGCCTTAGCCATGGGGGGCAGTTACAACTCCTGCAACCAGGCAGAGTGGTTCCCAACACCTATAATTATCTTAGAATGTGTGGTTGACTTGGGAATTATGTCGGCATTACTTCTTTAAATGAAACACTACTCCCTTGCTCAATGTACTGAAATATGTGATAAGAGTATCTTGGTCCTATCTATATCTTTTCTGGGCCACGATGGAAAGTAGAAGTTAAGAGAGATACAATCTTTGGCAAAGTCATAAATGCTGCTGTTTTGGAAATTTTTTATCTTATAATCACAAACAGAATATAAGAAATATGCAAAAGTTGAAAAAGTTCATGCTTTGAACTACAAGATAATTCAGAGAGGCTTTAAGCAATAAAGATAAATTGATAGGTCAGTCGATGATTGATAGATAGGTAGGGAGAGTAGATGTATAGATACATAGATATAGAGATCATAGACTGAATTGGCCAGAATTGAGAGATATAAATCCTCAGATAAAATACACTTCAGAAATCAAGCAGAAAAAATAGAAATAAGTGCATACCTAGCTAGAAGCTTCACTGTAAGAGCTGTCAAGCTGTAGTTTATAATCCATAAAAATAAACTAAAATACATATACAAATATATTTAAATATAGACAAAAATGTGGAGTGAAAAAAGAAGTTGCCTGATGCTGCTATAGTTTTAGACTAAAGAAAAATATTACATCTTTGTCTTGTTAAGGTATGAAATATGACATTAGGAATGTAAACAAAAATTATTAACAAAGACCAGTAATAGGCAGATATAAAAAATGATAGAATTAGGAAAGAGTTCCTATAGGACTTTAACTTCATCTTTAAACCTCTTATTTATTAAAAGATATTGGAAAACTATGAAAATATATGAAATGTTAATGATTGCATATAGTAGTTCATCATTCTTTATCAAATTTTGTATTTGAAAATCTCATCAAGAACAAAATCCTAGAAATATATTGCATGGATTTGGGAGTCATCCTGGGAAATTCTGGTGTTTTAGGCCAGTTACTGAGCTGTGGCTCTGATTCCTTACCTGTATAACGGTCACACTAAATGCAGATACAGGACAGGAGCAATCATGAAGGTTATTGTGCTGTAACCCATAGTAACAAACACTTAAATATCAGTCAGGATCATCCTTCATAAGGAATAGAGTTAGATGATTTATTATTCATGTATAATCAAGAGACACAAAATCAACCAAAAAAAAGGAAGCAAGGTCTTATCTGAAAATGATACAAGAAGTTGAGAGGGGCAGACTTCCATGAACTATATAGTTACATAAGAAAAATACAACAATAAAAAATAATTATCAAATAAATAGTAATCACATGATATTAAGTACTTTATATGCCATAAACCAAATGTTTGTGACTGTCCAGAAGTTCATGTGTTAAATCTTAATGCCTAAAATGAAGTGGGAGGTGAGTGGGTCACAAGGGTGGAGCCTTCATGAATGAGATTGGCACCCTTATAAAAAAGACCCAGAGCCTTTCCTTGTCCCCTTCATCGTGTGAAGATACAGGTAGAAGATGCCACACACAAACCTGAAAGGAGAGCTTCATAGGCATTGAACCTGCTATCTCCTTCATCACAATCCTCCACAGTTCAGAATAAGGAGAGATACATTTTTATTATCTCTAAGCCACCCAGTCTCTGTATGGTATCCATTATAGCAGCCTGAACAGACTAAGGCAATATATGAAGAAAAGAGGCCATTTATTCAAAACAAAGCAAAAGGTTATTATGTCTTTTTTTTTTTTAATGGAGTGAGCCTGTACATATTTATTCTGAATGACATGAGATGTGAAAAGATACAGGATGACTATCACATCTGTTGTATTTATTGTCCATGATGTTTAGTATTGATTTTGTTGAATAATTGTTCTCCTTCCTTGAGACTAATACTTCACAAATGTAGCTGAGAATGTGAAATCTAACAGCATTTGTGCACAATGAACAAATGCCTACTTATGAATTCTTGTCTTTGAGTCCAATTTAATTTGTAAATTCCAACCATTATTGCTTATTAATGGCAAAATGTGCATTAATAATCAAAGTTTTCAACTGTGATTAACATTAGCTTTAGGCTCTTGACAGTGAAATGATTACATTTTAATATATGGGCTGGTAAACACGGTTAATCTAACATAGGAGTAAATAGCAAATGTAACTTACATGGGCTCTTACTCTCTGTAAACTGATCCATTGTATGCTATGAAGTCTGAAGAATAAATGGATGTCAGAGCAAAAGTGTATAGACCTCCAGTAGAACCCTCATACCTAGTTAGTTCACTGTACCACACTGCATCTGAGACATTTCTTCCTACATTATTTTTCCAGTAAATAATTAAAAGTTTTTTTGGCCTGCCTCGATATCCTTTTACCATTTTCTGTAGTATTTAGTTTTTATATTTATACCTTATTTTAGTATGTTCTTAACTGAATTGATTACTTTACAGACATTGCCAAATGATGAATTTGTATGTTCACATTTTGTTCTTAACCACAGCACACCATATTGTCCAAATGCATTTGCCTAGTATTAGTCTATTCTGCCCTTACATGAAGAAAGATTGTATTGATGATATAATGGCACCTGAATGAGGAAAATGTTTTCTTGCCTTGGCTCTTTATTGAGAAATATTTAGTGGACTTTCCCAGCCTAGTTAAAAAATAACAGTGTTTAGGTGGTACGAAATCTAAATAACTGAGGTTGTTCATGGAGGTGCTTGAACATCCTCTAACACTGCCTGGCCCCTGGTGAACAAGCAGCTGGAAACCACGAGATTCCTTTTGTGGGTGGGGTCAATTGTTCAGAACTCCACAAGGCAAAGGTGGCTTTGATACATCAAATGCACACACTTGGTGGTCATTATATCCTGGGATGGTTTCTGAAACAAACTCACAGAAATAGAATGAGGTAACCAAAAATATTACTTAAATAGCTAGTCTAATCTCAGATGTCAGACTACGGAGATAAGAAAGGAGCTTTCTTTTTAAGTCTGATTACAGTCATTATGAGAACAAATTCAAAGTCACCTACAGCTTTTGAAAGCTGTGTTCTTTGCCCTTTGAAGATGGATAGGATTCTATGTAGAATTGGGGCTTAAAGAAGAAACTAATCAGACACTTAGGTCAAGGGGTAGGCAACAGTAGGTAAATTACCAGCCATCATTACCTAAAAGATAAATCACAAGTAGGGATACAAAATAGTAACAGTAATAATAATAATAATAAGATGGCAAATAAGTAATACAATAATAAATAAATATAGAAGAATAAACTTTGCCTACTCACAACTGTAAATCTCCTTTTGTCCACTGCTGTATCAGTCAGAGACTTGATGGGGACTTTAGCAAAGTTAATTTTATTTCACCCTAGAAATAAACTTGTAAAATCAATAATACCTCATATTCCAAGCAAAAAGAAAACAAAACTAAGTTTCAGAGAAGTTGAATGATTTGGCTTTGTAACAGAAGCAGAACCTGAAGGTAGAAGTGTTATATGATACCACGAAAATCTTTAATTGCTAAAAGAAATTACATATGGTATATAAGTATATCTATCCTCATATATATATGCTTTTATATATTCTTATATATAAAAGTATATCCTTACATATATACTTTTATAAGGATATATGTAAGTATATATATCTATATCTATAGGTAGATAGGTAGATAGGTAGATAGGTAGGTAGGTAGGTAGATAGATAGATAGATAGATAGATAGATAGATAGATAGATAGATAGATAATAGACTTTTTTCTGCATGCCCACCTCTGTTCTAAATGCTTTATGTGGACAAGCATATCTCTCAAATGAGGACTCCAAGGTCTGGAGAATTTAAACAATTCACTGAGGTTTCACAGCTAAAACAGAGATTGAGAACTTAAGTATTTGGTTGTAGGTGTGTGTTGCAATTAACTATGCTTTCTCACCTTCTACCTGTTAAAGTATTTGGAACAAGTAAAGCAGGGGCACATCTTAATTATCTTAAATATATGATTATTATGATTTCTAAAGTCACAATTGAGACATAATAAGTCTTCCTTTGTCATCCCCAAATTATACTAAATGTGCACTAGAATTGACTAAGTCAGTTTCCTTTTATTCTTTTTTTTTGTATTATTCTAGTTACTGTGATTGCATATCAGTGTTTCAGTATTGCACTTTTTACATTTATTATTTGTTAAGTGTCAGATTTATCACTTTTGTTAACTTTCAAGATAATCTATCTAACCAGATGGCATTAAGAATACATTAATTAAATTAGAAGTTATAATAAAGACATACAATATTTTTTATCCCCAGGAAGGCTTAACATTTCATTCCCTTTCTTCTGTTTATGTTCAGTAATCCCAAATGTCATGAATAATTACATGCAGTTATTCAAAAAAAGAATACTGTTTTGAGAAAGGAATTCTATCAGATGCTATTATAATTACTGGGGTTGTTTTTTTTGCAGTTTAAATTTTAGGCAATTGTTTGAAGACACATTAAAAGAAAATGTACATTTATTTTTATTGAAAGTTCCTTGTTTTGTGTTATATCTGTGTTCAGATATCAAGTATTAAGTGCCAACTGTTTTTCTTCAATCTTTATATGTGGTGACTGGCAATGATTTTAAACAAAATGAACTTTGGTTGTTAGTTTTAAGTACTAAGTAGAAACATTTGAAATGTGTAATGAGACTGTGGCATGAAAATGCTGTGTCCAGTCGTAGTAAAAATACTCTTTAATAGCTGAAATAATATGTTAATTTCAGGAACAAAACAACCAAAATACCTTATCACATGACACTCCTATCATAACCTTTCCTACCTAGGTCTTGAGATTTTCCATAATAATAACTACATTGCCCAGGGCTATTTCTGTAACCTTGTTCCAGGGATTCCTGTGCTTTATAGTATCTCAGACTTACTTGCAAATGGTGTTAAAATATAAAGGCCCTTGGGCCTCCCTCCAAGAGATTCTGAATTAGTAGGAGCAGAGTAGGACAGATCATTTTTAACAAGCAACTCCACCTTGTTCTCCTGCTGCCAGTACTTTTTCTAAAGCAGGAAATCTGCAACTCTTATTTTGAGAAAGTACACTAAGTCTCTCCATATATGTGGTTTCTTTCACATGTGTGGTTTCAACCAATTATGGATCAAAACAGTGTTTTCCATCTGCATTTAAGAAGTCACAAATGCAGAGGGTCAACTGTTTGCATTGTTCTTTGTATGAGAAATGTGAGCATCTGAGAATTTGGGAATGGATGGGCGTCTTAGAGCAAATTCCCCTTGAATACTGATACTACATAGGATCATGAGGCTAGATAGCTGCACACTACAGTGACTCAGGGGGTGGTTGAAGCATTTGCATGCTGAAGTACATGGATACCTTCATAGAAATCCAGAGTCGGTCTCTCCAGCACACCTGTTCATGAGAACCACTGACCCACACAATTTAAATCATTCATGATCATCAGAAGAGAGACAAACTTTCTCTTTGTCCAGCTCTTTCTTCTTTCCCTCTGTCTATATTTCTTTTTGTTTAGCACTTTCTTACAGTGCCCTGTGTGTGTGTGTTTCAAGAGAACACACTAACATCTCCATGTTCAAACAGTGATCGATGGTAGACTTGACAATATCTTGAATGCTTTTTTTTTTAAGATTTGGCACAATTACAATTACTTATGGAAGACAAGTGGCCTTTTGTCTGTCATTAATTCGGAGACTAGTCAGTACAGTATTAATATTCAGGATATTCAATTCATGGAATAAATTTTTCAGGCAGCAAAGATGATAACAAAATAATGAATCGAATCTCCAACTCCTACCCTCCCCACCAGCAAAACTACACTATGAATAGAAAAGGGCACCTATTCTCATTATGATCCGTAGGCTGCCATCATCAGGGCTAATTCCAATGTCACACTCTGGATGATGAGTAGTTGAAATCCAATTTGAATGCATAAAACCGCATTTAATTTACACCACTACCTGTCAATAAAAAATAGACTGAGGCATATCTTCTGAGATACCATAGGGAATATTCAATTATAATTAACCTTCCTATTTTTGTTAAATCTTTGTCCTGAAATGGATTGTTTGTGCCATTTCTTATTCTTGTAACAATCTGTCACTAGAAAGAATTTGAATTTTAATCTAATATTCCCTGAGAAATACAATAAAGGATGTTTCTTTTAATCTCCTCAATCCTACTACTGCTTGTCTTTTGCATTTTTTCCAGAGATTAATTATGACTAAGGTTATAATGAACTTAATACAGGTCTAGGATATTTAGGGAGGATGCAGAAAAGGATTTTGCACAAACCATATTGAATATAATATATGGCAAATGAGAAATTTCATATTTCCCAACTTAATAGGAAGAAAAATAATTTTATTTGACTGATGCCATTGAGAGTGTATACATTTATGCTGTCAGCTGTCATTTAAATAGCTGTGTAAAACTACTTTTAAGCAATAATTAGCTGCAATATATCACCTCAAAGCTACAAAAATAATTTAAATGTTATCTCCAAATAATATAAAATAAAAAAATGAAAATAGCTTATGCAGAACATTAGGCACTCGATATAGGAATATATCTTCTTTTAAGTTGATTTATTGACAGTTGAAAATTGTTCCTTCTGTTTCTTTCCTCTTATATCACAATTTGTGACGTTAATAAGACTACAGTACTTTCCCAACCTACATATGAGGTCTGTCCAGAAAAAGTCCAGCCATTGTTAATATAACAAGAATGGTTTGCATAACGTTGATGAAACTTGGCAGCCAAGGAGAGTGGACTAGAATGCGCATGCGTGAACAATGATGACTTCACTGTATACTAATCAATGGGGGCAGTAGACGCCATTGAGGGAGTATGGCATACTGTATGGCCCTCGCATTCAAAATGACTGATGAATAGAGCAGTGAATCTGCATCAAATTTTGCGTTAAGCTAGAACATTCCTCCATGGAAACTATTTGGATGATTCAGAAGGCTGCAGCTATGGGCAACTGGTGATTGGCAGCTTCATCAAAACGCTCATGCATTCCATCTTCTGCAGAGGCTTTTGGTGAAATATCGAATCCTATGGGTGACTCAGCCACCTACAGCCCAGATTTTGTGCCCTGGGACTTCTGGCTTTTTCCCCAAACCAAAATTACCTTTTAAAGAGAAGACATTTCAGACCCTTTAATGAGATTCAGGAAAATACAATGGGGCAGTGGATGGCAATTGGGAGAACTATCCCAAGGTGCCTACTTTGGAGGGGACTGAGGTGTCATTGTCCTGTGTGCAGTGTTTCTTGTATCTTGTATCTTCTTCAATAATGTCTCCACTTTTCACCTTACATGGCTGGATACCTTCTGGAGAGAACTCGTATCTTAGAGGAAATAAGGGCTGAGAGAGCAGAGGTGCTGTTTACATCTTCAGAAGCACTCTCTTCACAGGTTCAATGCTGGAGGTCAGTGGGAATCGGCTTGCCCGTTTTGCAGGCAGTGAGCTGGGTTTGCAAGCAGTGAGCTGGGTTTGCAAGCAGCCAAGTTATGCAGATGCAGGCATGACTATCACCTTGCTCTGGTGCTCTGCACGCTTGAGCAAACTACTAGATATTTCTGAGCCCTATTTGTATTGATTTTTTAAAAGTAAAGTAGTAATAATAACACCAACCATGGAGAATAGTATAAGGTTCAAATATGATTACATGCTTAACATCAAGGTTGCCCTCAAAAAAAGGGCAACTAATATTTTACTTCTATGTCGTAAATATTTCAATCCTAATTTCACAAAATGATTGGATTAGCTCTTTTAAGTGCTTTTGAATGGGAAAGAGGAAGAGACAGAGAACTCTTTCCAGTTCTGATTTTAAATGACTCATACATATTTTTTTCTTTCTCTTTATAAAAATCTAATTCAATGCACACAATCTGAAGACAGAAAGCCCAGCATAAACCTGAGTGAGAAGGAAGGATCCAGATCTGAATGAACCCAAATTATTGAGGAAGGACAGCAATGACCTCTGACGAATAATTGGTGCTATTGGTGTATTTAAAATAAAGCCAGTTATTTTTTTAAAAAAAATCCACTGAAACAGTACTTAGGATGGAGCAAAAAAGGAAGCACAACTCATGGGCATGGCAACACGGTGGTGATTGCTGGGGGGAGTCCGGTATAAGGGACTAAATGGTAATAGAGAAAAACAATACAGATTAAATCGAAAAGAATAAAAATAAAAATAAGAAAATTAAAACTGTTACCTAGCCCATAGTATACAACCAATACATGTTAGCTAAATATGGTTATTTTAAAACACACCTTTGATAAGATGAGTTCTTAAAATGCAAATTTGAGTCTAGTTTGGGAAAATTATGCCCACTTAGGAATGAGGCCATGGGTGATCTCTGTTTTCTTCTCAGAAGAATGGCTGGTATTGGTGTGATTTTAGTTATTTTTCTTTGAATGTGTAGTTATTCAAGGAATTTAAATGATGTAGCACTTTTAGTTAATTAATTAATTAATAAGTGAGTAAATAAATAAATAATCGGCATGTGATTCTCCAGTGACAAAGACTTTCTTAGAAAAACTGAAAATTTCTAACATCTAAAATGAGAAAATAGCAGAGTTTGTGTGGTTTCCATGTGTGCCAGGGACCAGTGGGCGTGGTGTATGCCGGCTCCATTTCTCACAGGTCACTCCACTCCCCCCGTCTCAGCACCTGCTCTGTAACATGAAAGAAAGAAATACTTTCTTATTTGTAGGTTTGTTATGAGGACTTAATAAGTTCTGATTTATAAAATATTTAGAGCAGCAAAGGTGCATAGTAAATGCTGTGTTAGTAACCATTAGATAAAAGGGAGATACCTACTTTGACATGCATCTTCCCTCAGCTGAAATGGAAATTATTTTTTCCCTAAGATAGAAACCTATCCCTTCATCCTCAAAGAGTAAAAAATCATCATCTGACTCTATTTCAAGAAATAACAAATGGCCACTTAGGGCTCTGTATGCAATTGGTCTTTTAATCTTCATGACAATCCTATGAGGCTCATGCATACCCCAGTTTTCTAGGTTAGGAATGAGAGTGACTGATGACTTTGTTTTAGACATTGCCTTGTAACCATAGTCAAGCATGAGATCACCTTCTGTGCTCAGGCCATGTCATTAGGCTTACAGGTGAATGTTTTCCCAAGATTTAGCAGTCCTGTGGATGAAGTTCATGAGAGTGAGCTACATTTTCATAGAAGTTAATTCACCTACTGCATCTCCTGTAATGTCAGGTATGACTTCACCCCTCTACCTGCCATGGCTGTGATGGCCACACACAGTCTATGTCAAAGTTATTTCTCTGGAAGCTCACACTACAATTTTCACACTGTATTCCCATAATAGGTGTGAAATAAAAGGCAGAATAAATGTTAGATATGTATATTAAATCAATAACATACACACATATGCCAATTTTCTGCCAATAACAATCAAAGCAGATAAAAATAAAAGCTGTCTTTGGTTTCCTGGGATCTTTTTCAACTTTTTGCAAAGATTTCAGTTTGATTCTTTCTCCGTTTTTTAAATCTTGGGAAGAGGCTTGAATTTTTCCTTTTGCATCATTTTATATTGAGTTTTTGTCACATCTTAACCTTTCTTCCTCAAATAGAGTGCCTATTTAAGAAAGCATGTGATTCCTATTTGAATAGCTAATTTATTTATCAATTTTACCTGTAGATACCTTGTGACAGACTCAAGCTGCATGTATAAAAAGACAGACCCTTGTGTTCCCAAGGTGATTCATATTTATCAAAGCCAACTTGTTTCTCTGTCTATATTCACACTCTTAGACCTGCCACACAGCAGCAGAAGGCAACCTGCTATTTTAATTTCTGCTCCTTTATTTTGATGGCTAGTAGGAACATTTCACCTTCTTAATGAGAAACAAAGATACTGACAATATGTGTTCCTTGATAAAATAAGTTAGCAATACAGGAAACCCAAATACATATTCTATGCATAAAATGCAGATTTCAGGACAATTTAACTCGGTTATTCTGAAGCTAATATATCAAAATATATCTAATATCTACTACATAGCATGCAGTATGCATTGAAAGAATTAGTAATTGGTAATAAAAGACATAGCAACAAACAAAAATTAAGTGTCATAACAATTGCATATTTATAAGTAGTAATTATTAACTTCATTGTCAGGCATTAGATATTTGGGGATTTATGGAATTTATCTGTAGTTTGCTATTAAAGAAGTTCTGACTTTGTGCTACTTTTCATGCCATTTGTCTTTGCTTGAGAACATAGGTTAAACTTTTAAAATTAACTTTTAAATATTCAATAACTTTAAACAAATATATCTACATCAGATAAAATTTTAATAGAACGTCTTTAAGTATCTTAAGTACTTAAAAAATTGATTTTGTGATCTTTTCCTATAATTCAATAGAGCTTCCAAATGAGCACTTGATATAGAATATCCAGCATAATTTGTGAAGTTCTATAACTGGAAAAATCAAAAAGAAAAATACTGAATTATTGTGTAGTAATTACGGTAGAAAATTACTTTCAATACTAAAGAAAGTCCTAGTCACCTCTTCAATACCACTTCAAGATAAAAGTTGACCACAAACAGAGCTAGATTCTATATTGACAGAAAGCTTTCTTATAAATTTAATCCATGATTCATATCACTGAAATGATAAACAGTAAAATGACACTTTATTAGGGGATTTTTTAAAAAATTTATTTAGTTATTTTTCAAGTACAGTTTTCTGTCTATTTCTCCCAGTCCACCCCACCCCATGCTCCCCACCTCCCTCCCATTTCCACCGCTCCTCCCCCCCAGTTATTGTCCCTGTATCCTTTATACTTGTTCCTCCAAATCTCTCCCCTTTTTTTCCCATTAAATTCCCTCCCCTCTCCCCTCTGGTCGCTGTCCCCTTGTTCTCTATTTCAGTGTCTTTGTTTTTATTTTGCTTGCTTGTTTGTTTTGTTGTTTAGCTTCTTGTTAAAGGTGAGATCATATGGTATTTGTCTTTCAACACTTGGCCTATTTCACTCAGCATAATGCTTTCCAGTTCCATCCATGTTGTTGCAAAGGGTAGGAGCTCCTTCTTTCTCTCTGCTGCATAGAATTCCATTGTGTATATGTACCACAATTTTTTGATCCATTCATTTACTGACGGGATTTTATGTGGCCCTATATAATTTGAAACCTAATATGACATTTACATACAAAATATAATATTAGTGCTTAGCCCCCATTTGTCAAACTTTTCTGACTCCAAGCCATTTCATCCTGGAAAATGGTATCGCCACTTGTCAATTTGCTCAGGGCAAAAATATAGATTATCCTGGATCTTTCTCACCCTCATACTGTTGGTATGGTCTACAAATTCTATTTTCAAAATATAAGCTGGGTCTTATCACTTCTCACCATTTCCACAGCTCTAATGCTGGTTCAACTCATTATCATTTCCCGCAAGCAATATTGTAATAATATCCAAATTCAACTTCTTCCTTTTAATCTTAAATCCTAACATCTCTTTTCTATGGAGCAGCTAGATTGATGCTTAAAAAGAATTAAAATAAGTCATGGTTCATCTGTACTCTTTTTTTTAAAGATTTTATTTATTTATTTTTAGAGAGGGGGAGGAAGAGAAACATCAATGTGTGGTTGCCTCTCATGCACCCCCTACTGGGGACCTGGCTCACAACCCAGGCATGTGTCCTGACTGGGAATCAAACTGGTTTCCCATTGGGTCTCAGGCTGGCACTCAATCTACTGAGCTGTACCAGCCAGGGCTCCCCACTACTCCTTATAACACATCTAACTTTTTTATTACATTTATCTTTCAATTTCATTCTTGTCTCTGGGCTCTGCTCTAACAGTTTCACCCTACCTGGAAAACCCTTCCCCAGCATCTTCTCCTCACTAACTTCTTCAGTACATTCAACCCTCTCCAAACATCTCTATAGAACAACTTGTCCTGCCCGCCATTTCCAAAGGGATGCTGATAAATTGGCTCTTAGTAAAGGGAGCTCTGATTTGTACTTTTTGCCAGTTGCCATGGTACACCTATTCCTCTCACCACTGTAGGAGGCTTCATTAATAATGTTAAAGACCAATTCCTGAATATTCCAGCTGGCTCCTGCAGAACTAACACTGAATCTAAATAACCAACTTCGTTATTATTCTCATCTATCCTCTCTCCTCTACCTTAGTTTATTTTCTTTTATTTTTATTTCCTGAAATTATGAGTTTGTTTGACTATATTCTGTTTCTCGTCAAGAATATGTAAATGACATTAGAGCAGGGGATGTGTCCTATTCACTACTATATTTTTAACATCCAGAACAATCCCTGGAACACAGTGGACAGCCTATAATCATTAGATTAACAAATTAATGAATAAATGATCAAGTCTATGTATACCCTTAGTGCACCCTAAGAAAGCTACAGTTTGGAGTTCATACCTTTGAATTCTTCATGGCAAAGTTTTTTGGTTTGTTCATTTGTCTGTTTGTTTTTCCCTCTCTGCAAGGGAGAAATAATCTGGGGTAAAGATATCCTAAATTTTAAGGGGTCAAAGAGTAAAGAAAGTTCCAATTCTTTACCCATCCCTGAAATAAGCTCTTGCTGAAGCTTTGTTATACAGTTGAAAGTTACCCTTTCTTTAGAAATTTATTTTGTGTGTGGCTAAAATACCACTAAAATGTCTTGGTGTTTAGATTTATGTGATTTAACCCAATTTTCATTACTTCAAATCTACCAATAGTTGGCACTTGCTTATTTAGATCTGATGATAATTAGCTTGTTCCAACCATAACTATCCTCTCTGTAACAGATAGAAGGAAATTTTCCTTAACAAAATAAGGGATATTTTGAAATCATTTTCTGCTAAGCCAACCCCAGTTTGACAATGCGTTTTATTGCCTTTGAATAACTCCTCTCGTAATAAAGCCAAATGGATTTTCTATTATTGCATACTACACTCACATAATACCAGCAGGGTAAAATGGTGATTCTAAAGAGAGAGTAAATAGGCAGTGACTCAATTTCTCCATTTAAATTAAAGAGTAAAACAATTATGTATCCCTTTCTCTCTCCTATGGCTGGGCAGTGTTCTATTTGATATATTTGGAATTACCTGTAGGCAAAAAAAAAAAATCCTTTAAGTATCTGAGCTATCCAACCTTGTTTCATTAAGCACCTCCTGTTTGAAAGAGAGTCTCTGCCAATTTAGTCCACCTTCATGAGTTGCCAACTTTAAGACCTGGAGAATTCTGTTCTGAATCATGCTCTTTAGTGACACAAAAACATCCAGCTGTATGATATGTGCTCACCTTGTCTCAAGAAGATGACCTTTCCGAGGGTATCTGAAACTTGGCAGGTTCTTTGCCATGCTGGACATTTGGAAATTGGCATGATGGTTATCCAGATCCCCCCACACTGCCCATAAAATGATAAAGTTGGCACAGAATTTAATCCTAAGAAAATGATCCAACAGTGTTTCTTTAGCCCCAGTTTGCTGTGGTTTTACTAATGTCATCACCAAATAATTTCCTATTTGTTCTATAAATACAGAAGCATACATATTTGTTTCCAACCACTGGAATTCTGATTCCAGTCTCAATTTGCACATTTAAAAAGTGGAAAATAGTGTGGTGGATGCCTTGCGGAGGGAGGCAAAGGAGTGTATAAAGGGAACAATAGTGATGGACAGAGACTTGACTTGGGTGGTGAACACACAATACAGTGTACAGATTACCTGTTGTGGAGCTGTGCACCCACAACCTGTATAATTTTGTTAACTAGTGTCTCCCCAATAAATTCAATAAACAGGAAAAAAATGAGCATGTGAGTGCCCTTTACCCCAAATGTATTCAGACATGTTAATAGTCACATTTTGGGACCTATAATGATTCACAAAGAAGATCACAAGAAAAATCTCTCAATATTTATATCTGCCAAGAAGAGAATTCCATTTATAAGATCTTATCATGGAAACTCAGGGTAAATCCAGCTTCAAACAGAGGATAAGGTTTGCTTCACTACAGGGATTCAAAAGCTGCTACTTCCACATTTACACAAAATAAACTACAGGCGAGTCAGAATTGCAATCCAAGCACTGACCTCTATCTGAGCCCCCATAAACCAGATAATTCACCTCTGCCCCGAGCAGGCTATAGTCTTTGGAGATACTCGATGCTGACTGGGTGCAGATCTTCTCAGCAAATCTGCTCAGAGCTATGATTCTTTCCTCTGGAAAGAGAAACACTCAGTGGCAATATAAACAAACCCACCCTGGATTTTCTGAAAGATTAGTTTGCTTTATAGAACTATCTACTCACATGACAGTTTTAAATTTCCATGCTCATATTAAGGATGCCTGGCTAGGTTAAAAGCTGATGTTCATACCTAGTCTGCAGCTATTCTGGTAGTTTATTTTTCTCCTAATGAGTTGAAAACATATTTACTGTGTCAAAATATTTCTAATCAATAGATACTATTTTAATTGTATGATGTACTAGCAGAGATAATTACTTCCAAGCAGCATTTAGATAATCAGTAGTGGAATTATGAGCAGGACGATGGTGTTTGAATTTGTATGTAAAGTACACACTCTCCTTCATTAGCATGTGCATCCTCTAGCCACTATGAAGTATTTATATTTCAGCATTGTACCAATACATAGAAATTTTCCTTATTTACTAAGCAGTCTAATTTACCAGATTCTTGGTGCTTCTTTTCCTTATAAATGTATAGATTGTTGGCTTTTTTAATGTAGGAAAGCTATAATAGCATTTTAACTAATAAATTATGGACAGAGTTGGTGTCACTGAGGTTGCCTATCAAAGGGGATTCATTAGATGGTAAATCCTTTGATGACTGTAAGCCATGTCTTCTTCATAACACATAAGAAACATCTTCCTCTCTGCTCTTTAACTCATGGGGCACAGCACATAAGCAAAGGAATGTAGAACAAATGAACTTTTGAGGCATGAATGGAGGGCTGTGGATTATTAGGACTCACACCTAAAATTTGATCAGCCTAGTAAACTTGGACAATTCCATGGATGGTAAAAGAAATATCCTGCCAAATTGCAGATCAAATAAAATGAAAAAATATCAGTTGATAAAGTGAACAAATCCTTCATAAATTAAAGCAGGACTGTAACTGAAGCCAAATGCACATGTGTGCAGCAAAAGCCTATTGGAACTTGAAGTTGAATGTCTTACAACCAGCTGGGCCAGTGTGGTCAGAACAGACTATTAATACAAAATGAATAATGCCAGATTCAGTCGTATTAAATAGATCATGCCTCCTGGTCATGTGAAAAAAAACATCTCCCTAGGAAATTTAACTCTGCTTGATTTTATCTTCTGCTTCCTCAGATTAAAATATTGGTTTAAATGGTACACATATAATTGTGTAAGTGTAATGATTATTGATTTTTTTCCAATGGCATCATTCCTGTGGTATGTGTTAAGCTCTTGCGCTAAGCCGAATTGCCACAAGCCTGAATAATTTTGAATTCACTATGGTAAAATTGGCAGCACCATCTCTGAGCACAAATGGAGGGACATTTTGAAGGAAAAGTCAGATAAATTCATAAAATACTATGTAAACAATAATTTCAGAAAGTGGTAGGAACCATGAAAAGCAAGCCGTGTAATGGGATAGAAAATAGAAGGATCGAAGTCAACTTGAGCGCAGGTGATGTGGGGAGTGACCTGAAACAATCTGAAGCAGTTATTTTCATGTACGTGATATCAAGATTTGCCCAATGTTAGATAACAATTCTCAAGATAGATTTATGGATCAATCTATAGTCAAATTTAAAGAGAATGTAACAGATAGCTGTTAATTTCAATGGGTTTATTCTTTTTATATTTAAGCGGCATTCTGATACGCTGTTGCATCTGGTTGGTACAGATACTAAAGAGTCATTCCCAAGACGTATTAAAATGGTGAAGAGTTTAAGATAAACATGTTGGTTACTCATTAAAATGTGGGAAAAATGAGTGTTTCAGTGTTATTATAAGATGAAGAAGGGGAAGGATTAAGTTAGCCAAGATATATGAGATTATAATATTCAGAGTACTAGCCATAAACCTATGTAGGGGGCTTAGCTATTTATCATATTGTTAGGTATAAGGGAGCAAAGTATTTACTCTTTCATAGGCTAGCATGTTCTGGATAGACTCAGCCTAAATTTGTGTCTATGTAGTGCAATGTTCAATTGAAGTCCTCATATTCAGATATTTTGTGGCAAAATTACAATAAAAAATGTGCCTGCTTTCTAAAAATATTGAAGTTTGAACCTACTGCTTTTGATTTCTGTGTTCATCAAGTTAATTACATGTATTTCTAAAAAAGGAATATAGCCACCTTAGAGTTAGATACATTTTAAATAGTCAATAAATAATATGTAATCCACACATGTTTTAATATTTAGGAAATGTGAGCATGGTCATAATGAACATACCCATCTTTAGGGAAGTCTAAGAAATCTACAATGAGCAGAACCATAGTTACTTAGAAATTCAGATGTTATGTTGAAATAATAATTTCTCAGCAGTTTTATTTTGAAATGTGCTTGTGTAGGTTCTTTCTGGTTTTTATAAATAATCAAGTATTTTAACGATTTCAAGACACAGTTACGTAATAATCACATGTCTATTGTGATCAAAAGCATGAATAAATCTAATCTATGCACATAAGGCCAGTCATCTCCCACCCCAAGAATAATTGCACATTCTGTCATGTCTGAGAGCTTCGGTAGTATAAAAGGCATGAGGAAAAATTGACTACACAAATCCATTGTCCTCAGAAAAATTTAAAATTAAATAACAATAAATAATACTACTATGCTCATATTTTTCATAAATTAGAAAGAATAAGCTGCTGGCTTTACTTATTAGGCTGTGTTATGATTGACTCCATAACAAAACCTAAAATAGTTATCTATCAGCAGAACTTAACACAGCACTGTAAATCTGTATGATGCAAAGAGTTTTAAGAAATAATCCCTGCCTCCAAGGATTTTATAGTTAATTTAAAATAAGCTTTGTTGTCTCTTCAGTGTCACATGAATGATTTTTGAAGGGGCAGAGTGTGGCAGTAGGCTAACAAAAAAATACTCATGATTGAATGCTTAGAAAATATAGTAACAAGTGTTTTAGAAATGGAAGGGAAAATGTCCAGAAGCATGGATAAATAGACATACATTTATGTTTTCAGAACATGATTGATACTTAGGGTTGAAATCCAAAGACATGAAGCATGGTATCTGAACTCTTTTAAAAACAACTCCCTTCCATTTTGATGATTATTAAAGAAATACAGGCCTAAAATATAGTTTTTGTTTAACTTTTACTAACAAAAGAAAGCACCTTTAATAATCTCACCCAAACAAGTTCGAGTTTACGAAAGAGCATTGAGTTACGAAAGAGTACTTAGCATGCAGTTTAAAACTTCCGAAGTTTTTATTTCTGGAATTTTCCATTTAATATTTTCAGACCACAGTAGGGAAAATGCCACTTATGTCTTCAGAAGGAGAAAAAAAATTCTTATCTGGCTGCATTTCTTTTCTTTCATAAACATGCCACGTGTGAACATATTCCAGCTTTATAGCCCAGCAGTAGAACCGGCATGGCAGCATATTACAAAAAGAGATGTGCAATATTAAGTGAGAGAGAGCGAAATGAAAATCTCCCTCTGGGCTCGTCTTGATCCTTTGCTAAAATAGAGTCGACCATCTATCAGTGGGTTCATCCTGTCACTTTTATATTGGAATGGAGCCACCTCTTAGTGTACACCTGGACAAGATAGAGTAATGGGTCTAAAACCTAATAAAAGACCCAACTTGTGATCTAAAAGAATCTATAAAATGGAATAGGAAGAAAGAGAGCATTCATTTAAACTGAAACACCCAAATATAGAGTCGGCAAGAAGAAATGTACCCTAAATACACTCAAGTTGGGAGAGAGCAGGAAGCGCAAGAATGGGGCTGAGTACAGACAGGTCTTTATAAAAGAGCTTCCGGAAACGGCTACCTTGTACCTGCCCATTAAAACAGGAAGCCACCTGAGTTCACGTGGAATTGATGATCCCTAGATTCCGAGCCAAGAAAAGATTGTATTCAGAAGTATGGATGCAACTGTAAGGCAAGCAGTTTGCAGAAAATAGAGCAAACTGATTAGGGTTACTGCTAAGGGGCATCTTAGAGAAAAGAAGTGAATCTAGAGATGCAAAATATGAATCAATGTGAAGAACACTGAGAATGCAAATGATAGTAACAACAGCAAAGGTTTAGTTCATGGACACATTGAGCCTGATCACATGCATCGTCTGACTTTATACCCACAAAATCTTCCGAGACAGAACTACGGCTACCATTTCATCTTAATGATGAAAGCACCAATACTCTTTCCTCTTCTGTAAAATGGAAATAACACGGCCCCTGTTTCCCTGGGATGCTGTAAGAACTAAATGAGATCGTGCATGTAAACAGCCGATCAGTGTACTTGTCTAATCTCAGGTGTTCAATAAATAGTTGCGACCTTAAAAAGAAAAGAGTACAGGGAGTTTAAAGATACTGTCCTGTGGACGCATAGCTTAAAAGTAACAAGAACTGAGACTATATTAAAATCTTCTGACTACACATTGTGTTTTTTTTTCTTGTATTCTGTACTGCTATTTTTATGTTAAAGATTGGGGCTTACAAAATGAGTTTTAGTTATAGCTCATGAGAATTTCTCAGTTTTTAAATTAAAGTAAAAGAGAACCTCCTTACTTTTTTTTTTAAATGTCAAGTTAATCTCTAGTGCAAAATGCAATCATCCCACAAGAAAATAGTATTATTTTTGTTGTGAACTTGGGATAAATTCAGTCAATTCAGTGTCTTGGTGAACATGTGAATGTGGTCTCTCTCTCTCTGATAATGATCTGTAACAAAGATGTCTCTTAAGTGACTGATGAGTAGGTAATGTATAGAGCATGGATATGTTGGATGCAAGTCCCCTGTGGGTTAGAGAGGCATGGTGCCAGATTTCATCACGGTACTTAGCATGCAGTTTGAAACTTCCAAAGTTTTTATTTCTGGAATTTTCCATTTAATATTTTCAGACCACAGTTAACTGTGGGTAACTGAAACCTCAGATAGTAAAACCAGAGATAAAGAGAGACTACTGAACACCAGAATGATAAAATTAGAAAGACTGAAAATGCCAACCTGTTCTGTGGATGTGGAGTAACTGGGATTCTCATACAATATTGGCGTTATGTGTAGCAGAGCAAAACTTTTTCAGAAAATTATCTGCAAATCTATTATTTAGTTAAGCTTAGCTCTCCTCTAAGACTTAGCAATTTTTACCCAAGTTAATGAAAATTAATATTTGGGAAATGTTCTCATTCAGAAATATTCAGAACAGGTTTGTTTTTAATAATAAAAAGTTATATATAGAAAATGTCCACAAGCAGGAAAATGGATAAAAAAGTGTGATATATTCACACAATGGAATGTTATTCAGCAGTAAATTATAGGTACATATAACAACATGGATATATTTACTATGGTGAACTGAATGGAAGATGTCAGATTCTAAATATTAAGTAGGCCAAAAAGTTCATAGGATTTTTCCCATCAAGTAAAAGACACATTTTTCATGTTCACCAATAACTTAATTGATTTGGATATTTTGAGTATGTAAGCTATCTCCCACATGGTATAATGTTGGTTGTTCTCAATTAATGTCTTCATTTGATCACTATCAACTTTAATTGGCATGCCCAACCAATGGAGCATTGTCCAGTGAGAAATATCCAGCATGAACTTCGCAATCCACTTTTGACATGTTTGATTAGTCATATTGTTACCAAACAAGAGGTCCGAGGGAGGGGCAATACAACATTTGGCCCACCTAGGGATGCCTAAAACTGCTATACAACAGGGGCCCCTCCCAAAAACAAAATACTAAAATCTACTGGGCTCTTCTGTCCGCCGCCAATTGGAAAGACATCTCTTAATGCCAGAGATTTGTGAAAAGGAAACAAAATGTTTATTTAATGCTATTCAGGCCTAATGCCACCACTAAAATATCAAAGTCCTTTAGGGTATACACCTACACCCACACAGCGCTCCCTTCTCCCACTGTCTCAACTCCGGGTACCGTAAATCAGGAAAAGAGCACACGTCTGTATTGCAGGCCGCTGGCACCGTCAGCTGTGTCACTGTGCAGGATCTCGAGTTAATCCAAAGTACTGTGGTACCCTCTCATGGTCCACTGGCAAGAGTCCTTTGTACCCAGTTCCAGTCAAAGTCTCTCTTGCTGTTCAGGCTCCGCGGCCAAAGGGGGCACCCCAAAGCCGCGTGGGCCTCTTCTACCAAAGCTGCAGGAGTCCGCACTCCACCAAAAGCATGTGGCTTTCTTCTTCATCTGGCTGCAGGGATCTCCCTTCTGGCAAAGCTGCGTGGTTCTTCCCTTTCACCTGGGAAAGAGGGGGTCCGCACCCTGCCAAAACCACGTGGCTCCTTCTTTCACCTCACCAAGAGGGGGTCCTCACTCTGCTGAAACCGCGTGGCTCTCTCCTCATCTGGCCAAGTGGGGGCCCTTCATGTCTTGGAGCCAGTCCTTTCCAAGCTCTCACCCAGGCCTTCTCACTCAGGAGTTGCAGCCCCCTAGTTTCATCTTTAGTCCTCAAGCCCTTCTCACTCAGGAGTGCAGACCTTAGTTTCCGTCCTGAGTCCCTGCCACAACCTTCTCCCTGGCTCCAAACTTGGCCACTGCTATTTAACATATCTATGAAACCAGTTAAAGGTTATACATATGTTAAATAACCATTCCAGAGGTTAGCTCCAAAACTGTTGCTATGCAAAACAGCTCTCGATGGCCTGGCTCCATTCGTTTCTTCCCCCTGGGGGGGGGGTGAGGACATCTTATATGTCTCTCCAATATTCCTATACACTTTGAATTCTGGACACCATTCCAAATCTTTTTTTTGGGCCCCCCCCAGCTGCACCCTGTATCAATATCACCTTCTCCAAACACCGCAAAAATATATGTATTTTTACTTTTCAGTTGTATTTTTATCTTCCTTGAAATAATAAAGCATAATATGCCAAAATTGTTGCATATTTTTTCCAACTTTAATATTAAAATGTCTACACAAATATTCACCAATTCTGATGTTTTTCTTTAAATGCACACTGATATTACAGTTGTCACAATACAACCCAACAAAATTGTTTCAAGTGAAGTTAAAGACAACTAAGCACTACTTAGAACCATCTCACAGGAAAAAAACAAAATTTTTGGCCAACCCAATAGTATGGTTCCATTACATAATATTAAAATATAGGAAAACTAATCTCTATATTGGTAGTAATTAAAATAACATTTTTCTGAGTGTGACATTGATTATAAAAGGCACAGAGTAACTAGGGTGAAGGGAATCTTCTCTACCTTTATCAGATCTAGTACAATAATGTATATTTTTATCAAAACTATTCAAACTCTATAATTATATCTCAAAAATATATAATTTAATTTTTTTGAGTTATAAATGCTTTGGAAAGAAAAGTTCATGAGTCTGGATTGCCATAAAGTAGATGACTTTTGAGTAAACTTCAGTACTATTCAGTGACTTATTTAGCTATCAAAATTTTCATTGAAAAACTATTATGACATTTTCTTGACTTTGATGCTCTGAAAAGTGATCTATGGTTTTTGAAGAATAGACCATGTTAAAAGAGAATTAGACTTTTTGTAGATAGTCCATGGGGTAGAAATGGAGTCAGTGGTTGAAGGGTTGAAGAATCGAAGATGACACAATACTTGGGAAAAAGCAACTATTGTGCAATAACTAAAAATAATAGTATTCAAAGCAAAACCTAAGGACTTACTCAGTCTCTAGAGTTCCATTGTTCTGGAAGAATTCTAACAAGACATGACTACCCATTTTTCAGTGTCCTTATTAACCCCAGGTTAATGATTAGTAAACTTAGATAAACTTAGGGTTTGTGGTTTGAGAGTAAAAGAATGGGCATTCAAATCTAGGACTCTCCATGTATTGCACATTTACACTCTGTAAATAACTCTCCATTGGAACCCCTATATTGCTAGGTGAATGTGGAACCATAAATGTGAACCATGACAAACTAAAGGTAAAACAGCATCTTTTGCAGAAAGCTTAGGCAGTTAGTTCATCCCCTGTGTAAAGAATAGCCTTGAAGGAATAGCAGTAAGTACAACTCATAAGGTGTTACAGCATGATGCCTATGGGAGCCAGACTTGTAATGTTTGATATTCAAGGTGTGATATGAATAATTACATACAGACTGGAGAGTGCTTGTCCACCTCTGAAGAAGCAGTTGCTCCTTGGTCTTGATTGACTACACTGGGAAATAAATCTGAATCATCCTGACTTTCCAGAAGAGGTTAAAAAAATGACACTTCTGTGAAGCATTCTATTTCTTTTTTAATTTGGCAACTAATTAAAATAGTTTTAAGAAGACACTGAGGGTCAATAATACCTGCAAGGAATGGATTGTGGTCTACCACTATGATGCATCTCTCCTTCAGTCAATTTAGGATAGGAACCCATCTTGTCATTGGGACAAGAGATATTCAGAATCAGATGTTGACCTCTTCCATGTGGAAGGCACTGCGAGTGTTTGCCTCTGTGACTGTTCTTAACTCTTCAACCTTATGTAGGAGTTCCATGGCCTTTTGATTTTCTTGACATTTATGCTCTAATAATTGATCTATGGTTTTTGGAGAATAGTCCATGTTAAAGGAGAACTAGACTTTTGGAGGATAGCCAGTGGGGTTATCTACAGTACTCTGGCTGGCCTAGAAGCTATTCGGTCTTCTTCTAGTGACTTTGTTGAATTTTGGACTGATTCATCACATGTTCTTTCAGCTTAGCTTCATCCTTTTGATTATGGAAAAATCTTTACATATAAAATGGCAAAAACCAGAACCATCACTCCCTAACTACTTATTACTCAGATTCAGAATTAACAGGATTTTGTCACATTGGCTTCATGGATATGTCTGTCCTCACTTTTACTAAAGCATTTTGAAATAAATTCTACATATCATATTTAAGCCTTAAGTACAGAGGTGAGCAAAAGTCAGCTTACAGTCGTTTGTATGGTTATAATTATTACAACAGCTTCATTAACTGGAAAGAATGGCATAATGGCATAGCACACTTAGGCTCAATCCCGTGAGTGCTCAATAACGAGCCTTCATTATTTACACATTCTTGTCATCTACTTGCTGCAGTCAAGCACACTTTGGCACAGTGATTTTTATTGCCATCCATAAACCTACTTTTGCCCACCCCTGAATTTTAGTAAACATCTAAAATTTTTTTAAATAAAATTTATCTTTCTAATGCCACTAGCTCATCTATCCAAGGTAATAATATTTCATTCATCCCAGAATGTCCCAGGTTCTGCTTCATTCTCTTTGCCTCCTTGTGATGTTATTTACTGTTTTCTTTTTGCCTCATATGTCTTTATAATGAATGTTAGTTCTAGAATAGAAGCTTTCTTGTGTTCAGGTTTCATTTCAGGGAGGTGCTGGGCGCATTTGGCTTCTTGAAAGAGATCCAGTTGCTCTGATCTCCTGGTTCGTAGCGCAGTAGTTTGGGATGTCCCCCAATTACTGACAACCATTTCAGTTTCTTACAAACCCAAGAGTGTCTTGTTTGAAATCACAGGCAAACAAAGAAAATCCTCAGTGGGCAGTTTGCCTTTGATCTTTTCTTTTTCCTTTTGGTCTGTAACCATCAGTCAGCAAATGCTTTTTCCGAGTTGTCTTCTAGGACCTTACCCAAGTACTCCCTTCTGAGTCTTTGTGAAATTGTCTTCCCCCATTTCCAAATAAGAGGTGCCTTAGGAGTAGATGTAACGCAGGAATACGTGGAGAAGGGGATATAATTCAAAACGGCTGCAGCCCTGAAAACAAATCGGTATCTATCCATCCGCTTTATCTGCAGTCACTTTTATGCTTGCTAGTAGTCAGGGAAACAGTGAGGTAAGGGCCTTCCTTTTACATTGATCTGAATGTGCTCCCTTGGGAAGAAAAGTCTAGGAGGTTGTTTTGAGTGTTTTAATAGCTGAGTTGATAGTAGTACATAGATACTAAGTGATTCTCAGTCTGCAAAGAGAGTGATTTCTGATACCTGTCAATTACCATGGAGGCGGTTCATCCCAATTCTCTTTTCTGGAGACCATCTTATTTCTCTGACTTTATAAGATAAAGGAGACATTATTGTTGCCCTTGCTGTAGGTTATGTTAAAATAGTATTCTGCCTTTGACTGAGAAAGATGGGCACCAGGTATGTTCTTCTCTCCCCTATACTTAGGATTCTTCCTGCATGGGGTTAGTCTTAGCTTAACTCCTTTTTTATCTCTTGTGCAGAGAAACCAAGAACAAGCAAAATATTCGGTTCAATTTAAAAGTTATAATATTGTACAACTACTTTGAGGAATTACTTCAGGTCATTATATCAAATAGATAAATATTTCCATTGTTTTCTAACTGTATTCAGTTATCCACTTTTTGATTCCTAAATTGTAATTTGAACACTATTCTAAACCCCGGATTTGACAAAAGGCTGTATTCCTTCTCTTTCATCTTTCTGGGCATATCTGTTCTTACTGCTAATCTATGCGTATAATCTAAGACAGCTATAAAACATGCCCAGGGAATATTTAGAAAAGAGGTTGACACCTTTTTTTTTTAAGTGTTTGCTAGGCTGCCATAACAAAATATCACAGACTGGGTGCCTTAAAGAAGAGAAATTAATTGTCTCCCATTTCTGGAGGCTGGAAGTCCAGGGTTAAGGGGTTAGCAGGTTGCTGTCTCAAAAAACCTCTCTCCTTGGCTTGCCGATTGCCACCTTCTTGCTATGCTCACACGTGGCCTCTACACTGAGCATGCTCATCCCTAATATCATGCCCTCTACTTTTAAGGACACATTGACACTGGATTAGGTCCCTACCCTTATGGCTTATTTAGTAAATACCTCTTTAAAGCCCCTACTTTGGAACTGCTCTTCATGTGATAGGTTAAGGCTTCAACATACGATGTCGGAGAAACACCATTCAGTCCATAGCACATGCTGGAGAATACTTTTCTGATCTATAAACGTTCATATAAAATAAGCCATCTAAACTCTATGGGCTCCATGTTTTGACTGTGCATGCCAAAGTCGAAATGCATGTGTAGCAACAGACTTGGATCATAGCCAAATAGTTTGCAACTAAATCATATTTCCATTTGATCATGGTTCGCTGGGGAAATAATCCAGGTGTTCATCCTGATGAGTGTGTCTGCTCCTTTATTTAGTTATTTCTGATTTTAATGATTCAATAAAGTGGTCCCCTCTACACTGTTACTCCTCACCCCCTCAAGAATGAGCACAAAATAGTTTGAATCTGTTTTATGTCTCAAATCCACTCTTTTATTTTTTAAGGTTAATATTATTAAAATGACACTACTTCTCTGAGGGATAGCACATTTGTAGCCTCTTGCCTTCTTCATGTGTAAATTTTAACTCCTTTCTGTACCGCATGTATGAGAAGTTTAAAAAAAGTAATTAGTGATTTAGCAGTTCCTTGAAATCCAATAGAAAGTATGGCTCAGATGTAAGCAATAAATTAAATCAGAGAGAGCGACTGGTAATAACAGAAATAGAATAGGACAGTGACTTCCATATAAAAATCTGAATGGAAAAACATGGGTGAATTCATGATTGAATTTTACCAAAATTACATTCATTCCATATAGAAGTAATAGACTTAATTAAAACAGTGAGCTAGAAGACTCTTTAAAAAGAATGGTTTGTGGGCATTTTTTGATGTTATACAGCAGGCCATTTATACTATATATTTTTAATGTCAATGTTGTTTAGGGTCTAACTGTAGTTTTTTTTTTAAGTTTTTATTTTTACAAACGACTCTTGTTAAAGAAAGGTCATATTCAGAAATTCTAGTGATTTGTTCTAAGTTAGCAATTCAGGACAAACTAAATCCTAAACTGTCTCTTGTCTACTGTAGGTTAAGACAATTAGCAACAATTTAGAATAATGAAATTAGACACGATTCAAAGTAGATGCCTTTGGGTGGCATGAGAAGCCATGATTCTGATGAGTATGAAAGTTTAGGTGTCAAACATAGGCGATTGTCACCCTGATTTTTTTAAGACTTTCCCAGGCCAGTTCAACTGTTAAATTTTAATTTAACTAAATTTGGTCAGGAAAAAATAACAAAAAAAATGAGGTTGGAAATATAAGTATATTTCTTTTATCTAGCCTGAGCTGTTGGCAAAGTAAACTGGCTTTTCCACACTTGGCATTTATTAATAATATTTTGAATACCATTGTGCTTTTTAAGCTGAGTGTGGTGGAATTCTCTTGTGGGATTATTAAATGAGTCGATTTGCATTCTAATGAGAACAAATGTTTGGGATTGCATTGTTAAAATGCTAAAACGATGTGTGTATAATTATTTTGCAGCTTAGATTCGCAGAACTCATTTCCCCAAACTCCTTTTTTTTTAAATAACTAAAGAGTTGGAGCCCACTGAAGGCTGGAGGGGAGGTGATTAGGGTAATTTAAACTGTTCACAAATGACTTTGCCATGGCATGAAAGCATTTCTTTGACTTTGCCTGGCTCCTTTCATTATCTTTAAGCGGCCTCAGTGTTGAGTCCCCTAAGAAGACTCACGAAGCTCTCTTTCCTTGTACAGTTTCTCATTTGTATTGATTAATCATCTTGTAATTCCATTCTAGGTTGACTTGCTCATCTTAAAGGCATTGGCTGCTGTTCCTTTGCTCGTCTATCCTGGAATGGTTATGTTGTCTGTCTAATACCTTAGCTTTATCACTGCAAGTCAAGCTTTAAAACATTAATCCCTTCATGCTTTAATTTCATATTCTATTACCAGAACGAATGCAAATACTGTTTCCTTTTTCTCCTTTTTAATCATCTTTACTACAGTGCTTGCACATGGACCCATAGTGAAGTAAGCTTTTATTATTTAGAACAGAACTGCCTTTTTGAGTAGTTTTTAAGTTCCTTTCTTTGGTTAGTTTCACATTTTGTTGACAAAATATAAATGCCTGTTGCCTTTAAAACTTACTTTTTTGTTGCCAATTTTTAACAAAATACATATTGTAAGTTGACAGTACTCACGTTAACAGGAGAAATGTTTTCTTAGGTTTTCAAGTATTTTGATTGTTAGCCCTCACCCGGGGAGCTCATTCTGATGACAAAGTTTTGGAAAAATGATGATTATAAATTTCTTACAACAAATAGTTTGTTGTTGGGACAGAAACGAGAGGAGATATAGTCCATGCTCCTTTTTTTTCCTGGGTAATAATTGTTAACCCAGAAAACTTAAATAATTTTCCTATAGAGCACAATCATTTCATGCATGTTTGTTTCCAAAAAGCAAGTAAAACAGAGTCATGTTTGTGTAATTTTATACCATGATGACCAATGCTTTATTAAGCTAACTGATACTTTATGTCTATTACATAAAATATATATCTATAAATATACATAACTACATACCTAATACAAATATACTTGTGTTGAAAATATTGACATGGACATTAATTTGAAAAATGCAAAACTATGAAAATCATTCACTAAAACATTATGACAGTTACTAATTAATCCAGTGGAAGCAGGTGGCTTCACAGTTAAAGCAAATGTTAAAATTTGGTAATATTCAAATATAAAGAAAAACGCCAGTTAACTAATCTGCTGATAGTTGTTCCCTGCTTGAGACCTTAATTAAAAGCTCGTGATAATTAATGTCAAGACTTTTTGTAATCTAAAAATTGCTACTTTTGTTCAAAGTCAATCTTTGATGATTCCAAGCACTTAAAAATCTTCAGAATGTGGGATGTTTTAAAAGAGTACAATTACAAAAGTGAGGAAGCTTACAGTTTTTCGTAACCCTAATTGAACTGTTGCTAGAGGTTTGTACTGCAAGGGGAGATTCATTTGTGTGTAGCAAGTAACCAGACACCTGATACAGACCAATTTAAACAGAGCAATGGGATTGTTTTAGTGCAAATAGGGGGAAGACCAGAGGTGGGACTGACGTCAGCTTTTTCTACTGACTGGATCTACATTATGGGTCTCATCCCAAGCAGCTTCCTTGGACCATAGGGTTTTCTAAAGAAAATTAGTAGCCACTGGGGAGGACAGGAGGGATGTTCAAAATTATCCACGACATGGGATTATCAGTGAAAGCTCCCAGATTATAATATACTATCCAAATGATCATACTGAACCTACTTCGGTCTTTGTCCCTCACTCTTCTCTGCCTGTGGGTTTTTCTCCTGAGAGTCACGGCATGTGTGACGGCGAGGGGACCTGATAAAATGCATTCAAGTGAATGTGGTTATTATTCCGTCTGCATTTCATTTTATTTTTAGCCTTCAGAGACAGGGCGGATATATGCATCACCAACAACACCTTTTCTTGTATACAGAAAATTACAAACTTTGTTCTCCACAACTTTGAATCCTTTAATCTTCCTGTGGATGAACAGCTTCTTCCTCCTGCCCCCCAAGGCCTTAGTCTGTCGTGACCTTTCCTACCTGTTTTGTCTTTAGCAACAGCTTTGTAAATGTCACGAGCTTAGGATTCTTTTTAGAGGCTTTGGGTTTCAGCTCTATAACCACTGAGTAATCAAATTCAGGTTGGTGGTGGTTCATGATATTTATTGACTGCTGGTTTGGCTTCAGAACCCTAATGCCATAGGTTGAAGTGCCATATTGTCCTATCAGCAAACAAAAGTCAAAGGCTGTGGGTCGTTAGTTTCTCCCTCTTTTTTAAAAATAAATACATTTCCTGAATTACCTACAGCCTTAATAGTTTTAACTTTATGGCTTTTCTTCTGTTGTAAAGAAAGAAAGAAAGAAAGAAAACCAAAAGAAACACAGGCTCTGTCCAATTTGTACTAAGATAATGTCATCCAAAAATCTCACTAAGGAATGATGACCAAAACTCCATCTTCCAATAAAATTAGCAGGAGGTAAAAAAAAATAGGCATTTATGCAAGCATAAGAAATGATTTTAACTTATACAGATCACAAGCAAAGACAAAACTGGAAATGGAAGCACTATGGATTGCAAAAATGTAGCATTATAGATGATGTTGATATTTCATAATGGTGTAGAAAAATTATCATTCTCAAGAGCATTAACCTAATTTCTAAAATAAAATAAATCAAGATCAAATCCTTAATAGCACTGATAATTCAGGTAATTGCAGAGAATGCACAAAAAGCCTCATGGTGAGACATTGTACTCAAGAGCCAGAGCTGTTTATTGCTGGCAAAATCCACAATTAGACTGGAGCAAAAGCTATTGGAGTTGATTAGGCAGCTCACTCGTTGTATGAATGCAGAGAAATGCGTTGCCCTGAACCTGTTTAGCTGGTGCTTTCTAACTGAGCAGGTGTGCTGTTCAAAGGGTGTCCATTAAATGGAATTCAGTGTGTGTATGTGTGTGTGTGTGTGTGTGTGTGTGTGTGTGTGTGTGTGTTTGTGTTTGAATCCATATTGCAAGTTTGCCAAATGGCTCTTGATATTTCTGTGTTTAAAAATAAACATAGCTCTGGCAATGTAGCTCAGTTTGTTAGAGTGTTGTCCCAATATACCAAGGTTGCAGGTTTGATCCCCAGTCAGGGCACATATAAGAAGCAGTCAATGAATGAATGCATAAATAAGTGGGATAACAAATTGATGTCTCTCTCCCTCCCCACTTCCTCTCTGTCTAAAAAATAAAAATAAATAAATAAACATAATTCCATGGGAAACATGTAAATCCTGTAGTATTTAGATGAAAAAAGTATATATATATATATATATATATATATATATATATATATATATATTTCTATTACTTTTACACTTATAAAAATAGATGGTTTTCTTTTTATTTAAAAAATAATCTTACCTTTATTTTTTACTTTTCCTTGGCTTTTGGGACTTTAAAAATCTTGCGATTTGTTAGAGCAGTGCTTATCAATTTATCAAAATATTAAAGCAAATTCAGAACTCTGACAACATTGATTTGCAATGGGTGTTAATCTTGGCAAAGCTTATTCCTCTAGTTGTAATAAATCCAATTACTTAAAAGCATATTTATTGTGCTTTACTCTCTTTAGAAAATTTTTCTCTTTGCTTGTTCCTTCCCAGGATTAAAATGCTTAGTAACACTATAAAGGTACTTAGCTAGCTTCAGGAGTCTCCTACCAGTCTATAAGAAAGAAAAATAAGGCTACAGTGAAGACAAGTCAATTAATATACTTAAGAAAAATTAACCCCAAGTGGTTTAATAAATGGCTGGACTCAACACTATAAATTATAAACTATGAGGGGATTTAAAAAGCCATTGTGAACCATTGGCACAGGGTTCTACTTTAGCCAAAGGCCAAAAAATTTAGGTAGCTTATTGAAAGCAAAATGGAAATATCACCTCCATATATTCTTTGCATTGCGTTTTTGCTTTACAGTGCAGAAGATGCTTTGACGTATGTTGTTGTAACGTTGCTCACAAATTCTTCTGTGGCAAGAAATGCGTCAATATTTGCCTTCATTCTCTGGATTAAGAAATGCAAGTATAGTGAGGTTCAGCTACCCCCTAAAACCGTGCAGATGGTCACAGGGGGTTCCTACAGTTGGGCACATGTGTAGGGTGAGACAAAAGGATGTTTACAGTTGTTCATATGGAGAAGAATACAAGTCTTAATAAATAATAATTCAAGAATAGCCTGTTTCATGCATGCACAACTGTGAACCTACTTTTTCCCCACACTGTATGTGTATATATATATATATATATATATATATATATTATATATATATGTTATTTTTGTTATACTGAACGGTCTTTCATTTCATTATAATCAAGGCATATTAGATAAAAGTCACAGTAGATCTAAAGAAAATTTAGAGACTACAATGAAGAGATTAGGGGAATAGTAAAAGCCTATCACTGTGTATTAATCAAATAAAAATGTATGTTAAACAGTGAACTGGGAGCTTGGTATAAATGAATAAGTAAGTAAACACGCATGTTTGCCTTTAGATAACATACAAGGGTGGGAAAAAGAATGTTTACAGAAGTGAGTATGTGAAACAGAGTTTATTCTTGTATTATTATTTATTAATTATCATATCCTTTATCATGAATGACTATAAGGCTACTTCTGTCCTCCTCTGCATGTGATTGGAAAAATGCATGTGCAAGAGAAAAAACAGTGGGTATAAAATTTTGTTAGTATAGCCTTTGGGAATACAAACTGACTTTGCACAATTGAATCAGATTATTCAATACAGTAGTCATTAGTCACATGTTATTACTGAACCCTTGAAAGGTGGCTAATACAATTGAGATGTACTATAAGTGTTCAGTATATAAAAGATTTTGAAGAATTAATGTTAAAAAACAATGTTTTATAGTTCATATTGATAATATTTAGACAATTGGTTTAAGTAAAATTTTTTTTTAAATTAATTTCACTTTCACAAGTTTTTTGAAAATGTCTAGTAGAAAATTTGGAGTTACGTATATGGTTCACATTTAATCCTATTGGACAGGGGTTGACAGAGAGAGCATATGGAGCCCCCAGGGTTGCTTGGAAGGAAGAGATGAGAAGCAGACATGGGCAGGGGCAAAAGGCAAGGAGTCCACAGGAAAGTAGAAGATGCCTTGAGGATACTGTGCTCCATATCTCTAAACCTTTCATCCAGACTACTCAACAGAAAATCTTTCTTGTGAGCATTTCATGTAAAAAGGCCAAGTTTTGCTTACAAGGCAAAAGGGGACAACTATTCTGTGTCACAGAAAGACTTAGGGACTTATGTCAAAGGGGCTTAAAGAGTGTAAGTAAGCTCATCCCTCTTTATATCTTGAGTTAATTGAATAGGAAAATCTCTGAACTTTATCACACTGTAAAATCAAAATTCACTTGGGTTTTACAAAGGGAAGGGAACCACTCACTAGTCTGTGGGTAAAAACCACATTCTAAAGAAACAGAGATAGCACTCAATACCAGGTTCACCGATCCATGCGATAGTTTATGCTATAGACCTACCACCTTGCTTTTTGCAAATGTGCAACATGTACAGTAATGAACCCTCAGTTGGTCAATGATACCAGGGCAGCTAACCGAATAGCTATGCTCAGTAAATGACCATTGATTGAATGTAACTGTCAAGGGATTGATAGTGAAAAAGAGGAAGTCAGATGCATACATCTGTTATTGTAACAGAGGGAGAAAGTGGTTAGAGTTAGGAGGGTATAATGGAGAAAGAATTTCAATGTGGGGATATGATGCAACTTCATGGAGCAAAGGGCTTTAAAACCAGTTCTTAAGGAGCAGCTGGGTATAGGTATGTAGAAACCTTGAAGAGTATGTTTTACATATAATTAGCAAAGTTAACACAGAGGAGAAAGCTTAGTAGGAATAAATAGTTCAAGATGATTAAAGAGGTTTTAAGTCAGTGTTCAGTATGGAAAAATTAAATTGGGATAGACCCGGGAAGGTTTAAAACAGTAAGGCAATGACCTTTAATGAGGGACACAGGATCTTATGGCAGCGATTTTTTAGAATAATAATAATAGTTTGTTTACAGGTAGGTAAAAATGTAAGTCAACCATGTGAACCTGTTCTGTGATTGTTAGACTAATTTAATAGATGCAACAATAATGGCAGCAAAAGAACAATGACTAAAACAATTGAATCTGCTAATGCCTCACCTATTTTTAGATCATTTCTAAAGGATTACATTTGGAATGTGGTGTCCACTAGTAGATTCTCAGATTCCCTTGCTTGTCTCCAATGGTCTAACCAGTGGAGAATCATTCCTTTGCTCCTGTGCTCAGTTGAGATACTGTACCACAAGCCTGAGAGATGGCTTATGCCCTCACTGAGGAACTAGATGGAACGACCCGAGACTAGAAGAAAAGGCCAATGCAAAACAGGAGACTGAAGGTATCTAGAAAGATGCGTTTTCCTTCATTTCTTCTTTCTGTGTACAGTTCCCAGATACAGTTCTCCCTGCAAGGACCTTCCCTTGAATCCCCACGTGACAGGCAAAATCATTTGCTGTGTGACCCTGGTGTCTCTTTGCAACTTATTGGGAAGCAGCAAACATCATGATGATACAGTCCATGCTTGTCTGTGCCTCGCCCTCCTGCTCAGGGCTTTCATGAAGAATCAAACCATTAAATTTTTGCCTGAGCATGTTAGTTTTTGTTTGCCTGTTTTTAGAAGGCTCAACCTGAGAAAAACAGTGATATTGACAAATGTAGTTAAGTTACAAGGAGGGTTGAAAAACTACCATTTTTAAGTGCTCCCTATGTTCTAGAAATTCATTTTTAGTACTTTTCACAAATTATCTTTGATAATTTTTCACAGCAACTCCATTATTTCCATACACAGATGTCTCAAGAAGGTTATCAGTAGGAGAAAAGAAATTGCAAATAGCCTCTCATACAAACAAAAAGGGAATATTGATCTGCTTGAATATTATCCTGAAGCTTTTATAGGCATATTAGGATATCTTAGGAAACATGGCCTTCCAAATTCACAAAGAATGTCTTTCTGTTCTGCCTGCTGTAGATATTTTAAACTTTCAATGTAAGCATCTTACTTGAATATCTCTGGAGGAGCAGCAAAAGCAACTGCAGCCTCATCTAAACAGGGAGCATAGGGGAGAGGGGAGGGAATTTCAGGGGAAAAGGGGAAGGATTGACAAGCACAAGTATAAGGGACACATAAACAAAAACTAAGGGGGGTGAAAATGGGAGGGAGGTGGGGAGCACTGGGGGGGTGGGCTGGGCTGGGAGTAAAAGACAGAAAACTGTACTTGAACAATAATTACGTTAAAATTTAAAAAATAATAAAAGTTTCAGTTATTTCCTCTGCTTTTTAATCCAAATGGCTCAGGTACATAATAGACAGGTCCTGGTTGCACCCCACCCCCCCAATGGATTCCTTGCTTTTACTGACTGAATCCTTTAATGTTCCTTTTCATCCTCTCCTCTCCAAACATGCATGATTATTGCTTTCCTCATGTCTTGACTTTCAGTGGGTTCACCTTCTTTCCCAGGGATGTGATAACTAGAGGAAATCCTGTCTCAGGGCTTCCCAGTTCAGTTTCTCCAAGTGTGCTGCTGCCGTAGCTGTATTATTATCTACCTGTCATAGCAACGTAAGTCTGGTTGGTGGGTCTTGTGTTGGAATGTGCCAGACTCATGAGGCAAGCCAGGTTCCTACAGTTCCAGGAAGCTACTGTAGGAAGTTTGGGAGTGGATTGTCCTCTTTCTCTTGGCAATCTCTCTGTTCAGAGAAGGTATTCCCATGGGGCGTAATGGCCTGAGGAAATCGATCTCCACATTGTCTTATTTTGTTTTACATTCAAATTGTGTAAAATATATAGACCTTCAAGTAACAAACAGTTTTGCAGGTAAGGCTCTTCTGCATTCATTCAGCAGGAGGTGGTTCTCAGAGAAACCGTTCCATCCTGATTTCATCTTTAGAAATAAGTGAGCCATGACTCTTTTTTACAACGACACCCCGTCGGTTTGGAATAGAGTTGGGATTTTATTATCTGAAGACCCTGAGAAGCGATACTTCTCTTTGGTTCTAGAGCACATGTACACTAGGTGTAGGAGAGATCAGAACAGTGGAACCGAAATGGGTTAGTTGGACTATGTGACCTCAGAGTGATAAAATTTTTCAATCAGTGACCCCTGATTGAAAAAAAAAATGTTGGAAACCCACTTGGAAAATAAACTTTTTCTCAGCTGATGAAATTTAGAACTTTTACTTTTGCATGATTGACAATATTATGGGAAAAATGCTAGAGTAAGTTAAAGATAAGAATAAAATGCTCTCTTTGGTAGGTGGGATTTTGGTTTTTATGATCTTCTTCCTCACCCTCACCTCACATTACTGATGAGTGTCCGAGTGTTAACTGCTATGGCAAAAGGGACTTTGCGGATGAAATGAATGTTTTGTACCTTAACATAGGGAGAATATCCTGGATTATTCAGGTGGGCCAGTGTAATCACATGGGCCTGGAAGAGTGTTTAGTGGGTGGCAGAAGTATTGGAAAGAGAAATGAGCGTGTTAGAGAAATGTGGCATGAGTAAGACCCCTTCTGCTGTTATTGGCTTTGGACGTGGAGAAAGGAGGCCAGGAGCCAAGGAATGGGAGCGGCATCCAAAGCTGGGAAAGGCCTCAGCTGACAGCCAGCCAGCCAGGACCGGCACCTCAGGGCCCGGCAGCATGGAACTGAATTCTGCAAACAACCTACATCGCCAGGGAAGTAGAGTCATTCCTAGAGCCTCCAGACAGTGTCACGGCCTTGCAGACACCTAACCGCTGCTTCTGGGGCTCTGAACAGCCCCTGCTGAGCCCGCTTGATGTCTGGCTCACAGCCACAATGAGATAACAAATGGGTGTCTTTTTAAAATGTAAAGTTTGTGCTAATTTATTGAGGCAACAGTCAAAAATAATACCCTCCCCCGTGGTTGTTGGCAATCACATTATTCTTATGCCCAAGTTCTCTCTGTGTGTATTGAAATTTCAATGCACTCAGATGTTGTTGTTTCAATGCATTTGGGATTAGAAAAATAATTTCCCTGACTCTTACACAATTTAGATTACAACTGGAAACATTCCTTTTCTTAAAATATTTTGTTAGACTATTTCGTACATGGAGAACAATAACACTACCTACTTTGTGGCCCGATCTCACAGTTCACAATCCTTCAAAAATTAATCAGATGCACCTAAACTGCCCACATTCTATTTTCTGTTTGCAGGATAACAGTGAGACAAGTCCACCAAAACAAACACCCTTATTTCCTCTGATTTAGATGTGCTGCTCACATGTTCACTCAGACATTTCTTTTTGAGTGTTGGATATACATCATGCAATAATTAGCGACACGTAAAAATGTATAGATCTTGTTATAATTCACAAATATCCTCAGTATTAGCCAACTGCTCTAGAAGAAAATCACCATGAAATACTTGTGTTATTAATACAAAGTCCTGTTACCTATCTTTGACAAAAAAAGAAAAAGTCATGTGTGCCTTTGACATAAACTCCCCACCAGAAGTCTGTGGGCTTAAATAGGAGAATTCATGTGTATTATTGAGCTACACCGGCCTTCGTTTACCTCTGGTGTGATGAGGGAGGAATCTTGTCTCTTTTTCTATATGTCTCAGCATGTTTCCTTAGAGTTTTTCACTGCCTTTAAGAAGGCAAGGTATTCTCCCACATCTATTGGGAGAATCTGGGAGTCAGTCTTAAGAGGTCTCATTCTGCATGGATTTAATGCCCCCAACCCACACTGATAACTTGCCTCGGGTTCATGACTTATAATTTGATCTGCTTAGGTTGTAATCCACCACAGTGGCACATAAAAACAGTGTCATAAGAGTACATTCAGGGAAAACACAAACACAATGAAGATTAAAAATGAGTTAAGTAAAAAATTGGGGGAAAACCCATTTTTTTTACCTCTCTGCTCTGTAAACAGCAGGTGGACTCAGACGTCTTCCTGTGAGTGAACCACCTCAAAACAATAGGCTGCAGAGAGGTAGGTCGGTGGCTTCAGATTACAACATAGCTTCGGGGCACATGTTCTTTTGGTGAAGGAGTATATTTTTATAGAGAAAAAATTGAGTGTATCAAGTTAAAATCTCAGTGACAAACCGGTGCTAACTAGCACATGTCTGCATGTCACCAGAGGTGGCTGTGCCTGACATTTCTTGGAGGACAGCCTATAGTTAAGGGGTATTGAAAGACACCACAGGCATTATAGCAAATGTGTAGGCGACAATGAACCACAATGGGGCAAAATCAAGCTATTTGAGCTAATGGCGGATGCTGTGTTCAGGGCATTATCCTTGTGCCATTCACTTTGCCGTGGCTAAGGTTGTGCTACTCCTTTTGTAACAGAGCTACTATTTGAGAGGTTTATAACCTGGCAATAGAAACTGGCTTCCGGCAAACACTTGACATACAAGACAAGACCTCCGCACGAAAATGACTTTTGAGAAATCCTATTTTGTTGGGGGGAGAAGATGTGGAATATATTTTGTTGCTTCAGATGTCCATTTAAGTTCCTGTAACTTAAAACCCAGCTCACACCCGGAAAATGGCATTTTGTAAGTTATTAGACTGCAAGGAGAAATCAAAGTTGTGAAAGGCTGGTCAAACAATACTGACTGTTACCGGTTGAGCTCAGAACATCTGTATCCTTCAAAATGCCTTTTCTAGACTTTTTGCAGTGGGGGCATGGGCCATGAGTCACACTCTTTTATTTTGACATATTAAAAAAGCATGGTTGTGTGAAGATCAAGCAGTTAAAAGGAGTTTGATTTTCAAAAGAGAATGTTTTATATGTGCCTTGTTTATTTGAAGTCACCCTCTTTAATGTTACCTAATTCATTAGTTCTATTATGAAATGTCACAGATTCATTGCACATAAATGTTGGAAGGACTCCAGCTTCCAGGAAGAGCTGGAAGATGCATCACTGTTATCACCGTCATCTTCAAGTGTTCGTTACATCTTCAGTCTGTGCCCAGTGTGTACTGCAGACTTGGCGGCAATCACTTACATTCTGTGTTTGACCTCAGATATCTTTGGTTCATACATTGTCAGAGAGAGATATACACACAGAGAAAAAAATAAAATAAAAAACCAGCAACGTTTACAAATAGGTATTCTGCTGCACACTAAAATTAATGACAAGTTTTAAAACTTGTATTTTAAACATTTATCATAGGCATGAGCATCATCAGGTTTTAAGAAACGGATTGTAGACTAAGACAAGAGACCAAGTGGTTGAGAGCTGTGGGGAAGGGTCAGAGGGGAGGACATTGGTTGGGTAGCATTCTCTGACTACAGAAGATGTAAGTAGGGGTTCCGATGCTGGTTTTATTAAAAGCTATTATAAATAGGTCATGAATAATAAATAGTATTAATGTTATTAGCAACTAATTTTACTGATGAAGAGCATGTGTTAGGCACTCAGCTGCTTCACAAGCATGACTGGACAGCTATTGGTGAATAATTTCAGTTTTCCTACAAAAATATTATTGCATATTTCTCCTTAGAAAAAAATGTCTGTCAGTCTCCCGAGTACAGAATAGCAACTGACATGTCAACTGAAAGCTGGATGCTCATGCTATTAAAATTCCCTGTGCATTTTTAAGAGGGAAGGAAGAACTGGGGAGGGGGGGAGCTTCAGGAAGCCACACCTCCTGCAAATGCATTCTGAGTAACAGACGTCCCCATCTAGACTTTGTAAAGACATGTCCTCTATGGTGTGACATGGTGTCATTACTGATAGTTTGGCTCAACTAGTTCAAATACTGGACATTGGTTATTCCAGTCTATATTAATATGAAATTTAAAAAATGTTATAATCTTTTAAAAGTAGGATTGAAGAATTGAGATAGAACAGAAGCAAAATTAATTTGACCCTTTTTATATTTATCCAGAGTTGTAACAAAGACTAGGCTAAATTAGAAAGAGCCCGTTGGTACATTATTTTCATGAAAGAGACAGGATTATCGCTGAGGTTATAGAATTTTTTTCCTCTCCATTAATGAGAACCCTATCTTACCTTACTTTAAACTTTTCCACTTGTGTGAGTCTTTCAATGTGACTCTTTGTTTTACACTGAATCTCACATCACATACTTGACAAGTTGAGAGGTGAGTTATCTGAAGCAAAAAAAAATTAAGCTTGTCAGAAGCGGTCCGCCCACACAGAGTTAAGATCACAAATTGTTAAGTTCTTAAGATAATTGTTCTAAGGAGATATTTTTATCCATACCACCAGTACTGAGTAGATTGTAGAAAAAAATAGTTTTTCTCTCCCATATTTCAGAGTCACTGTTTTTACAGAGATTCTGAGGGCTTTTTTTTGTTGACTTTGTCCTAAAAAAAGAGAGAAAGACTGCTGAGATTCAGTTATAGAAAAGTAGAAGCCTATAGGGAAAAATATTTTTAGCCATCTCTTAGTAGTAGCAAAGAAGTGAGTATTTATATTGTAACAGGGATTGAGAGGAGCATGAGAGATTTATTTAGAATGCATTCAGTTCCATGTGGAAATGTGTAACTCAAAAGGTAAAAAAAGCGATAGGAGGTAATCTCCGAGTTCCAGAAATGAGAAGGAACCTCGCACCCATAGTAGTGAACTACATTTGAAGCTAAAAGAGCGAGAATCAGTCTCTGACCTAAAAGCTAGGCTCTTAATGCCCACAGAGAAACGTAAGCAGAAAAAATAGGAGTGTGCATAGCAGCAAACTGGAACTGGGCTCCCTGCATAAAGGCTGACATCCTATAGGAGCTGTCCTTTCTGTGAAACAAGAATAAAAAGAAATCACCTACTAGCTGTCAGATTGGACACAAAAGCAAGTCACCCACCCTGGGCATGGAGGAATGCTAAAGTATCCTCCCATGTGGCTAAAACATCAAGCCTGTCAGAATGCACATGACGAATAAAAACTGACCGTGCCCTAGTAAAAACTCTTAGTGTCCCGTCAAAGGCAAGTACAAAACCACATCAACAAAGAAGCCTCTACCATCCACGGCAAAGAAAAGAACACGGGAGACAGGGGACATGGCGATCCAGGGGCAATTCTGTAGACTGAAAAAGCATTTAGAGGACTTTGAGGTGAGCAATACATCTATATCATATGTTTTTCTTTTCCCCTCCCATAATTCAATTGCAAAAACCAAGAGTATGAATAGGGAAAGGACCAGCATGGATTCTAGAAGTAAAGAAAAGCTACCCAGCACGGGGTAGAGATTTTGATGAACAATGGCTATACGTAGTACAGACAGTGCAAGAGTAAATATAATACTAAGTTCTTGAAGGTCACAAACTACCAAATTTTACTAAAAAAGTAGATAACCTGAATAATTCTATAAGCATAAACATATTAAATTTTAAGTTACGTACTTTAATCCTATATAGGCAACCTAAAGGGCATCTGTGAAAAACCTCCAGCTAAAAATCATAAGTGAGAGTGGAAAACTGATTTTTTTTTTCATCTCAAATCAGTAGCAAGGCAAAGATGTCTCTTCTCATCACTTCTATTCAACTTTGCTCTAAACACTGTATCCAATGAAATAAAGCAATAAAGATCTGTAAAAAATAGACTGACTAGAAGAGAAGAATAAGCTTTTATTGAAGATGACTCAATCATCTATACAAGTAAATCCAATGGAATGTTAACCAAAAAAAAACCTACCATCATAACTGAGTTTAGTAAAAGTGTAGAATATAAAATCAATGAGAAAAAAATTTAATGTCTATATACAGAAAACAATTGAAAATTAAAATTTTAAATATTATTTAAAATAGAATTCAATGTAAAATATGGATAATATGAAAAACCAGCACTTTGAAAAGTACAAAACCAATAAAGAAATTAAAGAGAAATTAAATAATAGGACAGATGCATTATAATTGTGTACTGGACAACTCAATATTGTTAGGGTGTCAGTTCTCTCTGTATTTATCTATAGGTTTACTCCCAATAAAAATCCAAAAAATTATTATTGGAAGAAATGGACACACTGATTCCAAAATGTTTATGGAAACACAAAGGACCTTTTCAGAACTTTGGAAAAGCAAAATAGTGGAAGACTTAATCTAATTTTAAGTGTTCTTATAGACCTACAGTAATCAAGATAGTGTGTTATCGACATAAAGATGGATAAATAGATGTTTAGAACACAATAGATTCGCATGTGTACGGCCCATTAAATGTCAACCTAAATGTTGAAGTAATTGAAGGAAAAGAATACTTCTTTTTTCAAAAAATGATGCTGAAACAATTTAATATTTGTATAGAAATACAAACAAAACCCAGAAATAAACAAAAACCATTATGTCACCTACATGGAGATTTAGCTTCTGGTGGATTATAGACCTAGGTGTAAAACCTGAAGCTAATATAGATCTAAATTCATTATACACATGCTCACAAATATGTGCATATATATTCACACGCACAAACGTATATAATCCTATCTAATAAGAAATAATCAAGAAAATTATAAACCCTGAGATACAATTTCACATAGATTACAAACAAGTTTTGATAACATAAAGTATATAGTTTTTAAGATAAAACACAATACTACCATTAGACTAATGGGCAAAATAAATTAGAAATGGCTAATAAGCTGACGAAGACAAGTTCAATCTCTTTTTCCCAATAGTTTACCTGTAGAAGTTTATTCTTTCAGAATGACCAAGCATGTGCACAAAGACTCACATGAATGGAAGTCATCATAGCATAATAACAAAAAGTTAGACATTCAACATCTAATCTTCTGAGATCAGTAAAATGCATTTTGGAGCATCTACCTATACAATGGAACAGGATAAAGCCATTGGCAAAAAAGTGTACGTGAAGAGATGAGGAAGAGATGGTCACATTTATTTTGGTTCTGTTACTAAGTAAAACTTTAAATACACTATAAACAGGCAAGAAGTTTGTCAAACCAAACATTAATTATAATTTTCTTCTAGTACTGTATTTAGGGAGATTTTTACTTTCTTTCAGTTGTCTTCCACAGATTTCTATAGTAGCCTTGTGTTGCTTTTTAAAATAAGTTTAAAATGTGAATATGGGCAGCTGAAACGAGAGAAGCCTTTAGAGGTACGTCAGTGCCGGGTTATGTCATTTCTTTGGTTCTGTAAGCAGTGGTACATACTGAAAGGACCAAAGAAGGAAAGTTTTCTCATAGCTTGTCTGATTCTATATCTGACCTTACATACCACATATGTGTGACTCTCTTCAGGATGCCAGTGGGCTTTAATCACGGGGGATTTCTTCCGTGTCTCTCTACCCACAGAAGCATACACCTAGTCAATGTGTACAGCCAATTTCATACCAAAAAATACACCAACTGCCGAGCTCAATACTTGAAACAATGTTGAGATTGGCTTAAGCAGTAACTTAAACTTCAAAGATTGTTATGAAACTAATGAGGCTCATAGTTTCCAGTTATATTAAGTTGGAATGGTTATAATAAAGGTTCTAATTAGTAAAGACATTCAACTTTTATTGGCATTTCAAAATGGATATATGACCATAAAGTGTGTGGCAAGATACATGTGTAATACTGGGGTTAATAGGGTGGAAAGTTTGATGAAAAAAAAATAACAAAATAAAGCCTCAACGTGCAAGAGTCCAAAATAAAATGGTATACTTGATGATAACTGAAAACATTATGAAGGTTTTGTGAAAATGATTAGGATGGATGGAGAGGATAGGAGGCGAAAGAGTGAGATATACAATATACTAGAAAAAAAAAACAGGTTCTCTAAATGGGATAGAGAGCAGAACTTCCTAATGAGTACTTTTCCCAAGGAAGTCAACTATTATAATTATGGACTGCCAAATAAGCAGAGAAAATTCTTGTCACTTATCTCAACACATCATGCGCATTAGATTTAAAATGCACAATCTCAGCAAATAATCAGAATCTTTCAGAATCCCAGGGTCGTCAGGTGACTGAAGTTAAATGTCACAGGAGACGCGAAGATGCTACAGTTTAGCATATTCATCACTATCTAATGAGGGTCTTAAGAGGAGGCAGAAAGTACTCAAGTTAATTTGCGAAATTTATTTGTATTATAGATCAAAAAGTGGCAAATATATTTAGCTATCTTGAACATAGGAAGGGTGACTCATTATAAAATTTTTGAATTATTTACCCATAAAGTACAAGTAAAGTAATTAGGTATGCATATATAATCCTAGTCTGTCAGTTTTACTCAAATTATTTAAATTAGTAGTAAGTACCCTCAATGCTAAGATGTCACACGGTATTTCTCAATGTTAATAGAGAGCATACTCTACTCCTTTGCAGCTGATGTCTGTTCTTTAATTCAGCAAAACTTTATTATGCACCGTGGCGTAGTCAGAGGTTTATTGGGTGCTATTAAAAATGGAAGTGGCAGGAGATATCACAGTTGTCTTAAGTCAGGTTTCTGAGAAGCAAAGACTGAATGTGATTGACTAAGGACATGCTCCTTAGGACAAGTCTCCAGAAGCAGGGTGTGACACCAGCTGAGGTAGGAGATCGGAACTGGGCAAGGAGAAGGTCATGTGTAGCCTGGGGCTGATCCACAGACTACAAACCTAGAACGTGAAATGCACTGTGGCGTTGCTTCTTTGTGGGGACAACCAGACTGGCTCTTTATTCCCACCCTCAGTCAATCATGGGAAGCTTTGGGAAGACTCCACCCCCTAAACGAGGAGATGCCATCCAGCCTGGGGACAGTCTCCAGAGGAGCAGGCAGCTAGGAGCCACGAGCAGCTGGCAAATAGCGCACAGCCTGCCTGCCAGAGAAAATAAGCAGTCAGTGCTTGAGGTGTGTTTTAGAAGGCTTTTGTTCTCTTCTTCCCCCTTGGCTACTTCCTTCATAGTCTCTTATCTCCTCAATAATCCCAATACACACTTTTTAAAAATGATGTCATTGTCTTCCTGTTTCTCGCCACCTTTTAATATTGCTCAGCCACACCCGCAGATGCCTTAGCCTTCTTCTCTTCATTGATGAGGTTTGTGCTGATGAGCTTGCTGATTGGAGGCAGCACGATTTAGACTAGCTGGCCTCTCTAGCCAAAACGCTCCCATGACTTCACAAATCCTTGAGCATGGCCTGTATGACTCTCAACATCTGGATCTCTAATACCTTTCTGATATTCTCTCCTGTCACTCACCACACTCCTGGTACACTCATTCAGCTCCATTCAGGTTAGCCCTTATGCGGATTCTCACACATGCGTAAGTCATTGCAATTGCTGGTCACTCTCTAGAACATTCTCCTTGCCCAGTAAGTTTACTCATTTACTTCCTTTAGGTCACTGATCAGAGGTCACTTTTTTTTTTCAGTTGGCCTTTCCTAATTACACAATCTAAAATAGCCTCCACTTAACCACAGCCATCCCTACCTGACATGTATTATTTTTTGATTGGTTGGGTGATTGGTTGGCTGACTAACCAATCTAGAATGTAAGCATACCATAAGAGCAAGGACACTTGTTCTGTTTACTAATGTTAAGAATGTAGTCGGCCTGGCTGGTGTAGCTCAGTGGATTGAGCATGGGCCTGCGAGCCAAATGATTGAGGTTCAATTCCCAGTTCAGGGCACATGCCTGGGTTGCAGGACAGTTCCCAACAGGGGCCAGTTTCCAGCAGGGGATGCATGAGAAGCAACCATACATTGATATTTCTCTCCCTGTCTCCTTCCCTTCCTTTCTAAAGATACATAAATAAAATTATGTATCTAGAATGTAGTAGGTACTCAAATTGGTTAATGAGTAAATAGGTGCTGAAGGAATACAAAAGAGAAGATCCTTTGTATTTCTTAGAGAAAGCCTTGCTGGAATGGCTTTTGTGCTGCAACTTTATGAAAAGTTAAAGATTTATAGGTGGGAAAGTAGACAACTTTCCAGGCAAAGAAATGAGCTAGTGCCTCTGAATCAAGGAAGCACAGATGTCTGTAGTTTTTTTTTGCCCATGTTCTCTACTTTGGATGAGGGTCTATCAATAATCAAGCAGTTTTCTGTATGAGGCTACCTCTCAGATCTATATTCTACTTTCCACTACAGGGTAGCTCGCTGGATATTTCCACTTACATGGGCTTTTGCCATGGTAAAGTGACACTTTCTTGATTTATTACTGCCTCTGTGGTAAGGTATTAGAATGATCAGAGACACTGCATTGTTCCTCACTTTCTTATCCTATCAGCTAATAACTTGTATTGATTCTTTTCTTATAATATCCTTTACTTTCCCCATACCCACTGCCACGTTCATATCCTAATATGTCATACTGTACTTGCCTGTTGACTTTTTTTTCTGACTCCAGGCTCTACCTGTTTACTTCATCCTATCCCACTGTGCCACAAAAACAGTTCTAAATTATGTTTTCAGCTCATCATCCAACGTCCTCCTGGGGCTATCTACAATGTTTACTTCCAAAGTCATGGTCTAATAGTCAAGGCTATCCGAGACTTGGTACCAGCCAATTTTTCACGTTCTTCTCTTTCTAGGAAGCCTCATTTTTCTCATATTTGTGTTCACTTACACTGTGTACTGTTGTATTTTTATCCACAGTTCCCCACCATCTTGGATGTTATCCTATTCCTTTACTATAAGTTCAACCCATCCTCAGAAACTGGTCCAAGGTTTCCCCCACGTACAACTGCGATGGACAGTCCATGCCAAAGGGTCTTCCGAATAGTTTAAACATCTAAAAATTCCTTCTCTATGAGTCACCTGGAAAGTAATCATTTATTTCCATATAGCATAGTCCTTTTTTTATGTTGAAATGTTATTTGAATTTACTATTTTTTATGTATGATTTTACCTTTAAAGTCTTGTTTGTCTAAGAGGATGCTAAGTTGTCCTTGAGGCAGGGATAAAATCATGGTGTAGGAGCCCACTTCCTGCTCCCCGCTGACCTGAGTCATTTTGTATAACATTGTCTAATGAACCTCCCTAAATAGGATCTCTACCCGCACTCTACCTACACTGCAGGACCACTCATGAAATCGAACTGCAGTGAACACGTGTTCCTGCTACCCTGGCCAACCAAAGTATATCGACAACTTTTGGCACATGAAATACCTACTTCACCTTTCAGATTTCCTCAGGAACAAAATCATTTTAGTTAAGGCTTAGCGAACCTTTCTAGGTAGCTTTTGTTTCCACTTCCTTTTTGCTGGTTCAGCACCATGAGGTTCTTTCTATTATTTCTATTTTATAAATAAGCGAAAATGTTGATTTTCAGAATTTAAGAATACAGGTTTCAGAGTCAGACCTAGAGTTCAATAGGACTTTGCTCCTTTACTGTGTCTGTGACCCAGAACGACTAGATATAATGATGTGTTTTACTCACCTTCTTTCCTTAAGGTAACTTTGTTTGGTGGATGAATCCACAGCGTGTGGTTTTTGTCACTCTGTAGACTCACTACAGTAAAGTTGATAGAGCCTGGGGTGTTTTCTTCTTTTAAGTTCCAAGGCTATCTGTAAGCATACAGAAACCGAGGAGAAAATGCATGGAGTGGGTGCCGCAGATTGGAATAGATTCTCTAATTAATTCTTCAGGGAAAACAGTCTTACTTTTGTTTTACATAATTTCATTCTGATTAATTTTCATAGCTGTTTTCTTGTCTGACACTTGCTTATCTGATAGCGACGTGTGGTCGTTTCCTTCTGCCTTTTGAGAGCTTTAGATGATATCTTGTTTCGTTACAAAACTTTCTTACAAAAATAGCATCAAAATACATATTCATATTTAATGTTAGAAGAAGCAAGCCCGGAATGTTATTATTCACCTGGCAGTTACCTTGCAATTAAGCATTTATTCTCCTAGAATATGCCAGCATAGATCATTTTATTGCCACCTTATGTCATATGATCTTTTTGTCATTTGAGACATAAACTGCCAACTTCTGTTATCCTAGGTAATACCCATTTCTTTCAAGCATGTACAGTTCTAAAAATATTTAGCACTGCAGCAAATATTTTTAACTGAAAAAGGAATACTTCTCTCAACAAATTTAGTTTGAGATACTTCATTATTTTTGTCAGGTGGAATACTTCTGCCTTCTAATAACAAAAACCCTGACTCAAAGTGACAAACAATAAGGAAAATGTATTACCTGTGTAATAGGAAGTCTTGATTCATGATGGATGTCAGGGGTGATTGATTTATTGGTGCACAGATGTGATCCCCTGCACCAGTTCTTTTTATTTCTGGTCTCTGCCATCATAAACACTTGCTTTATTCAAGATGGATGCAACATTTCCAGCCATTAAATTCAGTAAAAATAATAGGAGGAAGCAAAGTGATCACCCCCTGTTCTTCCTGCCCTAACAAATACGAAAATTCACAGAAGCCACCGAATATATTTCCTCCACTCCATGCCTTATTGAAGAGATTTTGGCTGAAAAATTATATCTGAGCTAATCAGACTCAAACCTTGGTCTGTGACAGATGAAACTCTCAGATGTGACCTTATGGTCATGCAGTCAGTGAGGTAGCACAGGACTGAGGCTTATAAGAGTACCATTCTTATTTAATACATTGCTAGTGCCGTCTTGAAGTTCTTGATAATTTTTTACCAGGGAACCTGCATTTTCATTTTTCAGTAGACCTCACGATATTATGTAGGTGACTCTACACATCCACCTGAGATGATGAACCGCTGGGAACAGGGATGGGTATCTATACAGAACTTGTAAGTCTCCAAAAGGAGGATGGGATCCTGGGCAGATGACTAGCAGGTTTTACTCCATTCATTATTTGACTTTAGAGCTAGTTTGACTCCCTTCTAAATCATCAAGACTAACAACAGTTAGCGAGTGAGGGCTTTCCTTTCTATATCATTGCCCTTGATGGCATCTAAAAGTCATACGTTTGACAAACCAAGCTGTGGTCTTGCCACATTGCCCTCCTTACACACCACACACACACACACACACACACACACAGTTTGCAGCATTTCTCATTGCTATAAAAGAAAAGCAGAAACTCCTTAACCCACATTACAAAGTCCACCATAATTTTGCTTTCCAGCTCTCCGACATTATGTCGCACTTAAGTCTCTATCTGAGTCTGTGGGCTCTGGTCACCTAGGCCCTTCAGTTTTCTTAAAGCTCTATGGTTGCCTACAGCTTAGGAATCTTGTCATACTATTCTGTCTGCTTTCTCTTTCCTTCTATCTTTATTGTAGTGAACTTTTACTTATACTTAAGATCAACCTTGGAGTTATTTCCTCAGAAAATCTGCCTTGTACCCAATTCCAGATCCAGTTATTTTTATAGGAGCCAATAGAATTATATTGCTTTCTTTTAAAAGTGGTATCTCATTTTGTATGTTTACTTTTATCAGTGTTTATATTTTATAAATTAATATCTAAGACTTTACCCCTAAGAGATAAAAAATTAGCTTCATAAACCTTTCTTAAAATTTTGCTCAAGTCCATTAGAACCTAACAGGTAACATGAAAAGGAAGAATTTGTATCACATCTATAACTGGAAACTTTATTGTGTAGAGAGTATGAGTTAGATTAACTAAGCTTTAGAATTACCCTTAATTGCTGTGTCTGTTATTTCACTCAGAAACTTTTGAGTCATTTATTTTGTGATTTGGACCTGCCTAATTGCCTATCTCAAGCAGGAAAGCAGCAGAATTATTAGACTATCCTGATTTAGTGACTTTTGGGTAAGTGATGTCCAAGGTATCTTGAGGATTCTTTAAAACTCTACACTTTAACCTGACCACTTCACTGAGTGCTCTCCAGTCACTTCATTGTTTTTTGAAGCTTTTTATATTACTCACCAAACTCAAACATTGAAGTATTATGGGCTTGAGATGTTTTTTAAGGAAATCTAGATCCAGATTTTTATTTCTTTTTTGTTGTCCTTTGGTAAAGACATTAGAGACAACTTTGAATTTATATTTTCATTACATCTCTTTCCAAGTGTTGATAGTATGGTTAGTAATCTCATTGGTGATAAAAGATGTTGGGTTAAAACAGAGCTGGCAGATTTAAAAATGCAATGAGTGTTTTTATATTTATTTGTATGTGTGTGTCTGTTTATCTGGGTCCATGCATATACCCATATTATCCATTTATGCACACATATTGGTGACTACATAATTTTTAAATCAATTATTGTACTGAATCCATTCATTCATTCATTCATTCAATTGGTATTTATTGAGTATCTGCTATGAGTACAACTACTCATTTATACACATTAGAGGTGGAGTAGCATATCAAAGAGATAACACTGCCATGTAACTTATATTCTAATCATGGAGAAATATAGTGACAAGAAAATAAATATGTTCACATGATAACTTTGAAGATACTATATTAGGTTAGTCTGATAGGTAAGTGGCAGACAGTGATTGAAATAAGGAAGAGAGTTGCTATTTTATTTAGGGGGTCAGGGGAGATCTATCAGAAAATGTGATATTGAAGTTGTGACTAAAATGATTAGAAGAAATGAGCCCTGAGGTAGGAATTGGGTCCACTCTTGTAAAACTGGACACTTTGGTTGGAACATATATTCTAAGTCCAGCAAACTTTGGTGTTGCACTACTTTCTTCTGCTTTGTGACAGCATGGAGGCTCAGTCTGCTGTGCCTGTCTGCTGTGTCAAAGTCAAGGACTCTTTCTTTTCCCAGCTGAAACTCCCTTCTGTCCTGGTTTCCTCTGATTCATTATGCCACCTTGTTCAAATTACTTAACTTCTTGGATGGTATTATTTCTTAAATGACTTAAAAGTTAAAAAACAAAACCATCGTGGTTGTCCGGTTATCTTTCCAGAAGTTTTTAAAGAGAAACTGTATAGGGTCGTACTTGGAGAAGATTCAGAAATTAGATTTTATAACTCAATCCCTGTGAAGACTTGGACACATTAGCATTTCCGAATCCCAGTTTCTGATCGGTATATAATGAAATAATAGAATCCACACCAGTGCTGTCATGAGAATTAAAGGGGATAATTTATGGAAAGCACCTGGCACATAGTAAGTCCTCTCAATAAATCTTGGATATCATTACTGTTATTTAAAGCAGAAAATGTAGTGACCATGAGAATATTTTTGTAACTGACAAAACCTATATATATGTGTGTGTTTGGTAGATAGTCACACAGTAATTATTAAGTAGTAACTTTAAGCATTTTGCTTAAAAAAAAAGGTTACTTTTTTTCTCAATTTGTGACATATTTTGAGTAGAGAATTGGGCAGTTTTAAGACCATTGTTTTTCATCTCTGTTTTTCAGAATTTTCTGTCTATATATATCCTTTCCACTGGGGATACTGGACATGCAACAAATTAGCACTTTTAGTATCTCCAGGGAGGTAAATATTTCTTGTCCTCTTATGGAGGAATGAATGTTTTCATCTGATACTGTAGTCTTAAAGAGACAAAGACTATGCATTGGGTACTTATGCACTAGGTACAAGGTGAATGAAGATAAATGGAGACAGTTCTAAATATTCAGAGGAATAAGTACAGTTGGATAAAAGGGTCACTTCCATTTCTAAGCTAAAGAAAGCTTGCAAGGCCACAATGAATAATTATATTCTAAATGAAATGTGCAATTATTAATGGTGCTGTCTCACTTTTAGCAATTTAATTGTCTACCAGAAGACTATTCAAAGATACTCCATTATATTCTCCAATTTTTTACTTCTTTGCCTACTGAAGCTTTTATAATGATTTACATTAGTAATAGGCTTTCTCCAGTTCACTTAATTTAATCATTCTCAATTCATTCTTTCTCTGATGGAAAACAAAGAGAATGTTGAGCTCCCCCAAACCTTAGTCCTTACCTCTGCAATCCCCAGTGTGTGATACTACACACTTTTTTTTCTGCGCAGTTTCTCCAGAAGTTCTGTCTAGAAGTCAGGAATCAGAGATGATAGTCTTACCTTAAAGGCAGAAAAATGATCTGATTTTGCAACAAAAAAATGAATGATATAATAATAGCTAGCATTTCTCAGACACTCCTAGGTACTGTACACTGCGTGTCTCTGTGTGAATGTCCTCATTTAATCCTCATTTCCAAACTATGAAGAAGGAATTCGTATGGTTGGTACCCTGAAACTGGGCAAATTGAGGTCCAGGGAGATAGGGAAGCTTGGACTGGAAGCCACGTCATATAGCCTGGACGTGCCGGTATTCTCATCCACATGCAGGGCCCTAGTCTGACCTTGCAGCTGTGCTCCTGACCCCAGCTGGCCAATGCAATCAGATGACGTTATTCTCCTATGCATGGTTTTCTTAAAGTTTCTCTTAAAACTTCACAATGGCCTCATGCCTGAATCCCTTTACCCCCTCCTTTCATTCAGGTCTCTGCTCACATTGTCTCTCTGGGGAGAAGTCTGTCCCTAAAACACAGCCACTGCCACTCTGTCTTTTGACCTACTTTCTTTTTCTTCAAAGGTCTTGTCATTACTTGGCACCATGTATTATTGATTTGTTTCATTAATATTTCCCCCATTATGCCATAGGAATGTTGAAGAGAGTGATTTTTTTTGTGCCTTGACACTGGAAGAGCTCAATAAATATTTGTTGAGTGGAAAAATGTATGAACAAGTATTAAATAATAACCAAATGAGTGGCAGTACTAAGCACAGTAACCAGCACAAAAGAAGCACTTACTAATGGTTGATTTGTTTATTTAATTCTGTAATATAATAGCACTAATAATTATTATTTTCAAAAGTGATGAGACAAGGCCCTGACCTGGTAGCTTTGATTGGAGTCTTATCCCTACATGCCAAGGTTGCAGGTTCAATTCTCAGTCAGGGTACATGCATAGGAATCAACCAATGAATACATAAATAAGTGAAAGAAATAAATCAGTATCATTGTTTTTCTCTCTCTGCTTTCCTCTGTCTAAAATATTAAAAAAAGATTAAAAGTAATGAGACAAAATATATTCTGACATACAATTATATAAAATTATATAAATTATATATATTTTAAAGCATGTATACATCCAAATGATATGATTAGATAAGATAAAATAATATAAAGTAGTAGATAGAATGATTTATATGCATTTGTGGCATAGTTTCTTCAACAGAGAACAGAATCATTCTCAACATTCCTGCATTCTTCAAGAATTGAATTTGTCAATTTATACAAAAACAAAGAAAGGCAACTCACTCACTGAATTACTAAAAGTGATGCTCACATGCTTCCGTTTATGACAACCACACTGATTTTTTACTTCATGCATTACTTTTTATAGATCTTTTGCTAACCACAATGCCAATGGGTTACCCAGCATCATCTTCCATAGCAGTTCTAAAGTGAACCATGGATATTAAGTTATCACAGTTCTCTGAAGAGTTGATATACAGCTAGTAAATTTTCTGAACCACAGAAATGTCACTTTCTATTTCCTTAATTCAGAAACACAGATGCATTATCTAGAGAAAGATGACAGGAGTGTCTCTGACAGCACCCTGAGTCGAGAGAAACAATTCTATGATTAACTTCTAGGCTCTGGAGATGCAGTAAACAATGCCAACGAAATCCTTTCATTGTGTAGTGCACAGTATTTGTAGTACACACAAGTGCATAGAGCTGCCTGGTTGGCATGCCTGCCTCCTACAGACAGAGAACAAGTCTCCAGTTACCAGATTCTGGTGATCTTATCCTTCATTCATAGCGATGCTTCTGGAAATAGATTCTGAGGCTCATTTCCTATCATTTTTAAATATCTTTTTGAAATCTGAAACTCAGAGTTCTTCCTCTGTCCTCTTGTGATGGTGTAACTAAGGGATGTGAAGTTTGTGAGCTGTTGGCAGCTGCATTTCCTTCTCTGCAGATAAAGCAAATAAATGTACAGTGTGAGAGAATGAAGCTAAGGGACATAGAAAATGAGTAGCCAAAGCAACCGAAAAGCATGGAGAATCCACATCCAGTTGAACTTCAAACCCAGACACAGCTCTGCCCTTCTGAAGGTTTGATTATATGAGATATTCCAGTACTTTTTAAACCAGTAATGCTTTTTTTACCTAGACTAGTTTAAATTGTGTTTTGTCCCTTACAATTATATAAATTGTACCTAGTATAATTAGACCTACTGTGTACTGGCTCACATCCAAATGTACAATTGACAATTGAGCATCATTACATTAAGAAAAAATATAAAGTCATTTTTTTAACCACAGGTATCTCTGGGTAGTCTTGCCCAGTAATCATAACGGAGGTTGAAAGAATTAGTTACCAAAATAAATTGTAAAATCAATGAAGAAATTGATAGTATAAAAACTAAAGGAAACGTATAAGACTCTTCAGTAAGAAAAGATAAATATTGAGATGAAGGATAATACTTATTTTTAAACTATGCCTGGGAAGCACACTTAATACATAGAAGAAAAAATTTAAAACAAGCACACAAAGAAAAACAAGTAAAGTAGAATTTATTATGTATTTCAATAAAACGAGTATAGTAGATATGGTACATTGTCAAGAAATGTATATATGCTTAGCTGTTAGAGATATGGTGACAAAGGTTTGTATAGGAGTGGAGGGGTAACAAGGGGATACTAAGGACAAATTAAATTTTCAATGTCAGAGTAGCACAGAAATAGGGCAAAGAATCAAATGTGTATGCAATAAAATAATATGGTTGGGACTGAAATCGAGAAAGAGGGACTTGAATACTATATAATGTTGGGAGAGGTAGAGGTGCAATAGGTAGGTAATTTAGGATAAATGAAAGGGTCCCAAGTGCTCCCAGCCCATAGTGCTAGTGTGGTGTGATTGGAGGATATCTGAGGATGTAAAGTGCTTATTATTGGGAGTGTTACTGGTAACAAGCAGTAAGAAAATCCTTCTCTTACTGCAGTCAGGTCTTCCCTTTCTTTGTTCTCTCTTCTCTGGACAAAGTAGTCACACTATTCACTATCACCACTTCCCTTCATTATTACATACTCAACCTTCACCCTTCCCCTCTTTAAGCCAAACTATTAATTTGCAGACTCAGTGATCATCGTGGCTCTCTATGTGCCAAACACAATGTCTTTTCACATCTCATCCTCTTTGACTCTTCTTGGGAGCTGGACAAAAGCATATCCATCAAGGTTAACATCTGGGCTTTGTAAAGATCAAAGAAACCTCCTCCAAAGAAATTACTAAGGTTCTCCATGTCTGAAGTTCAGCTTTCATGCCTTGGAGCTCCTTTGGTTCTTTCAGGTATGGACCTGAACTGACCCACTGTTAGCTTGCTACATTGCACCCTTTCTATACTGACTCTATTTGAAGGGAAAGGTGAATCCCTTCTCAGCTTTGATCAAGTGAAGGGAAAGGTGTGTTAAGAAAAGCTTCACACAGATGGCAAAATGTATACCTTAATCTCCCTTTCTCTTCCATTATATTTGGTTAATCCCTGGTAAGGCCACACCTCAGTCTCAGCTCTTAGTCATTCATTGTACTGTAGTTGTCTTATCCCATATTCTCTGTGTGTGACCAAGAGGCAATGACCAAGTAGCATTCAACTGTAAATTCTCAACAGTTAGAAGGATGCTCATCCTTTCCACAGTGCTCATCAAATTGTAGCTAAACTGAGCACAATTGTGCCATTACTCCTAAAGCATTCGCCACAACTCTTTCATAACATCTAATACACTGTATTATAATTTATTTTCTATGAATTTGTCAAGGGAAAGCTTTCCATTTTATGTTTTTTTCTTTATTGTCTAGCACATAGTTGGAATTTGCACAGTAGGTTACCATGTGTGTAATAAATAAATGAATGGGCAAACAATTTAGTGGATATTAAATATGATGATATGAAGTTAAAATGATTATTGAGGTTTTTGGAATGATAACTGGGAGAATGGCTGAAGATTGGCATATCATATATATTTTGCTGGAATATATTCTGCTTGCGATGAAACAGGAAATCCAAATGGACAGGAAATCCAGCCCAGAATTTTTTGTTCTCCACCCACTGTGGTTCAGTTGCATCGTGAAATACTTCGCCTCTGCAGCTTTACTTACGTGATTTATCCACCTGAAGTAATCCTTTCTCCTCTGTTTTTATCCTTTTTTCAAGTTTCATTTGTGCTTCAAGATCCTATTCAGATCTCACATCCTTCCAAACCCATTCCCAGTTCTGCCCAATGACGTTCATTCTTTCCTTCTCTGGACTATTCTGCATTTCAGAAAGGTCTTTATAGAAGCCCCTCATACAGTCCATCTTGTGTTATGCTTACTTGTACATGTGCCATCATCAGCAGTATTTGGCCATCAAAGCAGGGCTATGCTTTATTTTTTTTAGAAGATTTATTTATTTGTTTATTTATGGGGTGGAGGAGGAAGGGAGAAAGAGATGGAGAGAAACACTGATGTGGGAGAGAAACATTGATTGGTTGCCTCTTATACGTCCCCCAGCTGGGGCATGCAGTCCAGGGTGTGGCCTGATGCCCTGAGTGGGAATTGAACTGGTAATCTTTGCATTGTGGAATTACACCCAACCACCTGAGCCACACCAATCAGGTCTGGGCTGAGTTTTTTAATTCTACTTACAATTTCTAGACTGTTTTGTGCAATATATTTTCTTAGTGTTGATCAGAAATACAAAACTAGGGATTCTGCAAAAGCTCATCAATGTAGACACATTTAGCACTGCTTGAGTCTATCTGGTATATTGGAATGATAGATAGAGCAGATTGATATGTGTGAAAGCATTCAGCTTTGGGAAGTAGCCTGAATATTGCACCAAAATTACCGTGTTGAAGAGATCAAAAGAGGTATCACAGGCAATACGAGTTTTAGATTATACCCATTTATAAGATACATGTAGTCAAACTTATCTTCTTATTTTTTAGCTCAGAATTTAACTTCTGTGCCTATGGATGTGTTCCTCACCAGAACCTCGGAGAAGTTTAAGGTTTAAAAATGTCACACATGCATGGGTTTGCATAAATTAATTTCTAGGATTTTTTTTCTTTTTTGTTTCCAAATGGTTTATCAAGCTTGGGAGAAAATATTATGCATAATTGCTACACCTTAGATTGCAGTATACTACACCAAACTAATCATAGATATTTATAGCCTGCATAAACTCTGTTTGCCCATCCATGGCAAGCATTTAATAAAGATAGTTCATCTGGAAAAGAAGTTAAATTAAATAATTCAAAATGAATGTGATGCATATTCACAAAAATGTGGTGTTTAGACTGAGCTAACAAAAAGGAAGTCAGGCCCCAGCAAAGACAGACAAGCTAAAATTCAGACTTTCTCTGCATATCATACATTAGGTGTTCATCTTAAGTATTGTGTCTGTTCTTTTTAGACATTGCACCCTGGTCCACTTTCATTAATCCTTCTATAATCCAGTGCAGAGTGGAACAAAAATTGATTTACAGTTGTTTATAAGGAAAACAGTACAATAATTAAGAAATCATTTTACAAGAATAAACTTTGTTTCATGTACTCACAACTGTAAACCTACTTTTGCCTCACCCTGTACGTCTGTATTGTATATGCATAGCTATGATAAGAAAAAGTTACCCTCCAATTGCTGTATACAAATGGAAAGACTGTGTGATATATTTAAATAAATTTTTCAAGGTAGATTTTGCTTTTTTTAACTTAAAAAATTATTGTTGTTCACTTACAGTTGTACCACCTTTTTCCCCATTGCTCTCCCCTACCCCACCCCCCACCACTCCCACCATCAATCCCCACCCATTGTCCATGCCCTTGAGTCCTCTATTCGTATTCCTTTGCTTACACCTTCTCCTTCTTTCCCTGTTATCTCCCTCCCCACACCCCATCACTGTCACTTTATTCTTTATTCCAAGTCTCTGGTTCTATTTGGTCATTTGTTTGTTTGGTTGATTAGGTTCCAATTATAGGTGAGATCATATTGTATTTGGCTTTCACCATCTGGCTTATTTTCTTTTCTTAACATGAGAGCAAAATCAATTTAAGTAAGATGTGTGGAAAAGCTAAGGGAAGGCCATAAAGTAAATTTTGGTATTTTCATTCTTGAGAAATAATCACACTATTATAATAATAATCATCTATGGGAAAGGAAAAGACCTGGGGCATTTAAGTGAAGATGATTTTTCACCACCATGCAAACTAAAGAAAAACTTAACAGTCAATAGCAATGGCAGGCAGAGTGACTTTGGCTCATGAACAAGCCCACGATACAGGTCCACAATCTTTTATCTGCAATTCTAAAATCCAAGTAGCCCTAATATAAAAAATGTTTTTGTGAGTTATTTGTTATCAGAACATCTCTTGACGTGAGGAAGAATTTGATCTTAGAGGGCTTCATAGATTTTTTGCACGCCATGCTCTTCTGTTTGTGGGGTGTGTGTATGTGGATATGAACTTGGCTCTGCACAAGATGTTCTTGTTTCTTAAGTATCTTTCCAAATCTAGACATGGAACAAGCTCTTGTCCAGGAGATTCTGGTTATTTTGATCTGGAAATAGTATCTTAGGACTAAAATCTCGGTATGAGGTGCTCATTGCCACTGAGTTTGACACTTTTTCTAGAATTTTTGGTGGACATACTCAGGATTGTTTTAAAGGTAAAGTACATCATGTGCTATTTAAATATAAAGTATGTAATTCCCTCTTTTTATTTAGTTTAGTTAGGGTCTCCAAAAATTTTAGCTAACATCTACATATATATATGTTTGTTTTTTCCTTTTTTCTAAACTGAGAAATCTGGTTGTCAGTAACAATGAAATGATAGAATATAGTTACTCATTTGCCTTGTCCTACAATGCAACAGAACAGAATGGCTTCAAAAATACACCTTCAAAATTATGCTCAACTATATATTATAGAAAACATTTTAAGATTTTTTTTCACTCTCAGGGTATAGATATATGTTAAAGTTTCTGCAGTCAACTTATTGTGTTGTCAAGTCACTTGGAATAAGTGAGTCAAAGAAAAGTACAGGATAGTGAACACTGTTCATTGAATACTCACTACTAGTCAGGCAGTTCTCCAAGTGCTTTATAAGAAATAACTTACAGTTTAGAAAGAAAGCCCATGAGGTCATTGCTGTTTTGGAGATTATGGAACTAAGGCAAAATTGGTGTAATTGTTTTTTGAAGATTTTTATGGGTGGAAAGTGGCTGAACAGGAGATGGAACCCCAGCAGTCTGGGTCCACAGTGCATGCACAGAACCACGGGATACCATGAAGGATTTATTAGAGGGAGTAGAACATGTAACCCTTTAGAGAAGGAGAAGCTGTTGAGTTTCTAGCCACTTTTATCTTAGATCCCATAAGGTCTACCTATAATTCAGCTTCTGAGATCGTGAGGATTTTTTATACCGGTAACACTCCCTTATAAACAAATGATTTTAGGTTGGACTTAATGGATAATTTATACTGTGATGGTCAGGAACCTGATACAGCAAGAGCACAGCTAAGTCCAGTTTTCCTCCTAAAGAACTCCTGTTTAAAAATGGATGAGAGCTGGGTCCTGTCTGAAGTGAAGAATACAATATGCATACCTAGTTATTTTTCATTTTTAAGAAAGCATCACATAGTTTGTAAATACAATCCTGTCAATTTTTGTGTAGACAGTGAAGTGTACTAACTGTGTAGTGATGAATATACATTTTTGGGCTACACAAATACTTAGGACTCTCCTCAAGTCAAGAAAAGTTGTGTTCATTAGCTAGGTCTTTGGGAAAAACCTTTAGAATGGGATGACTTAGCCTAAAACATGCAACACAAGTTTACTTTCAAAGTGTGCAAAAGCATCTGTATCAATGATGAAGATAAATTTATCACACTGCAGGCTGGACATTGGTTGTTTTAAAACTAGTCTTTTTGTTTTGTCTTGTTTTGCTTTTATTTAGTAGAATATACTCTTCATAGCAGTAAGAACTAACACGAAAAGGAGATCTTTCCTGCTTGAAAAAGTAGCTTCCTTAAAAAATAGCCAACACTGCTTGCTTATACTATAGCAGCTATGTTCACTTGTTTTATACATTTCTTTATATTAAGGTAGAGTCAAGTAAAACTTAGAAGAAGAACTCAAGGATCAAAGTACAGATACTTGAGTGGTCAACCTGGGAGACCTGGGCTGGTGAACACCAACCGTAAATCTGCATGCAAATGATATGATGCTGCCTTGCTCTCCTTCCACACCCAGGGGCCCTCTGACGGGCTGGTTTTGCTTCCCAGTGACATTGACGGCTCTCTGTGAGCAGTGAGCTCTCTCAGGGGACTTACTGATCCTCACTACAATATATTAATCAGGGTAGGGGCTCTCAGGTTAAAGGAAACCAGACTGGTGAGCAGAGGTGGAATGTAAAGTCAGGATTTAATAAATCAAAGGCTTAAAAACAAATAAAAGTGTTCTTACTTACATTTCACCCTAGAGGAAGCTTTCCAAAGGGGATTTAATGTGCATTACCTTCACCAAAATTTGAAGGAAGAGTTTACTCATTTAAAACCCCAACACATTATATTCATTTTGAGTAAGAATCATGAAGAAGCTATAAAAGAGAATGAGGGTGAATGGGGATATGTCTTCCTTTGTGAAAAGGGCAAATATTTCTTTAACAAGTACTTCCATTGGCAAACCGTTAATGGGGCTATCATGAAGGGCTTATGTGATGATCTGGGAGATAATTGAGAAATTTGGGATGCTTGTTCTTCTCTACCAAATCTGGCTTATGTTATTTCTAAGCCAAGCTGTTGACCTTTTCTTACTTCTTTTGTTAAGCTGTGGTTCCAAAAGGATTACATACCCAAATAACTTTAGAAAACCTTTTCACCATGAGAAAAGTTGAGGCTTAAAATTATTGAATGCTGCTGCATATGCCCTGTTTAATTGGAACACGTTAATTAGATCTAATTGCAAAGTTGTTTTAATTGGAAAATCAAGCGTTGCACTGATATTGGCATGCCTGATTAAACAAAGTCACTGACGTCACCAGTAGATTGTGTAAGATGTATGCCTGTGATCGATTAAGTATGAAAGTTAATCAATGCAATTTATGTGATTGATGTTGATTCTTTCCTTTTCAAATTGCCTGTTTACATCCTATTTTATCAAGATACTGTGTGCAGAATGTCAACTAAACTATAGTAGCTCTTCAGTTTGTTTATTTTGGTATAATGATGTATTTATTTCTCATCTAAGTAATTTTAACATGGCTTTGTGTCACTAATTAAGATTTTCAAGTTACTCAAGATAAAATTAGATTTCCTATTAAGAAAATTTAATTTTCCTGGGGAAACAATTCAAGCAACATGGGAAGCTCAACCTATTAGTTCCATTAGTGGAGTTGATAGTTTACAGTTTATGAAAGAAAACATATGCCACACATCTCGGGAACAAAGGTGCCTCCCTTTTTTAATCGTCTCAATGTCAATGTGCTTTATGCTTCCCAAAGACTCTGATGATATAGTTATAATAATGATGACAATGAGAAAATTAGCAACACTGTTATAGTTATATGCTAGGCATTGTTTTGGTTCCATTAAGATGTAATAACCTATCTAATAACATTATGTCAATGCATATGCTTCTGTGAATTATCTTTCATCAAAATCCCAGTAATAATATCTTCTTATATAGGAATGCCACCTCCTGCACAGTGACAAATATCCATGATTAAGTCATAACAAAATTATTTGCCTAGATCACATAGTTAAGTAGGCACTGGATCAGTTTTTGGATTTAACTGCAAATTTTGAACCTGTTTATGTGACTGAATTTATATCTTCTATTAGGGTTCTCCAGAGAAGCAAAAACAATAGGTGATATCTCTATCTATGTGTCTGTCTGTCTGTCTGTTGGTCTATCTATCTGTCTATCTACCTACCTACCTACCTATCTATCAAGTTACATTACAAATTTCATTTAAAGAATTGGCTCCTGTGATGGACTTGGGGGCTGGCAAGTCTGAAATTTGTAAGATGGTCTTGCACTGGAAACTCAGGCGAGGCTGATGCTGCAGTATTGAATGTGAAACCTGTAGCATCAGCCACCTGCCTGGGAACTCAGGAGAGAGATAACACTACAGTCTTGAAGAATTTCGTCTTCTTTTGGAAACCATGAGTTTTAGTCTGAAGCCATTCAACTGACAGGATGAGACCCACTCACAATGTTGAGGGTAACCTCCTTCACTTGATGACAACTGATTTTAAACATTAGCTACAAAATGTCTTTACAGAAAACCTGTTGAAACCATTGATTAAATAACTGGCAGCTATAGCCTCACTGACTTGATGAATGAAATGAATTATCACACATCTTGAATGGTACCTAAAGATAAGCAGAGCTCATTGGAATAAATATATGACTAAATACAGTGAAACATCAATATAGTATTGAGTATTATTCTGCAGCCAGATAACAGTGCTAATAACTTGGTAATAAGTTTGCAATGTCAAAGTTGTGACAAACATTGAAGTTTGGTTCCCTGAATGGTATTTCTGAAGTTTTCTTCCTCACTTTTCAATTTTTGTTAACTCCCCTGCAGCCTGGGTGCTAGAGAAGTCAGTTTAGATGCAGAGGACACAATAGAGATCTGGTGAGGAAGGGATATTGTCTCGGAAAATTTTGTGATTTTTTTTCTAAGTAAAACAAATACTACTGCACAAATTTCTCCCTTCCCTTTCTTTTTACTTGAACTACATGAATAAAGTCTAGAGGCAGTGAACCATGAGGACAGAAGCCAATATGCTAAAGAGGCAGAGCTATAAGATAGAAAATACTAGCTTTCTGGAGGATAGTGGTGAGTTTTTTGTGGCTCTAGGCGAATACTGCCTGTCACTGGACTTCTTGTTATACAGAAAAAAAAAACAAAACCCAATGCTTGTTTTGTTCTTATAGAATAAAAATATGTTTGAGGTGATAGTAGTGCTGTATACTTTTTATAAAATAAATTGGTATATCAATTTATATCCAAATATTTTAATCTGTATAAGCATAGCTCAACAATAATGTATTACAGACTCATAACCCATTATGGGTATTGGATTTCAAAAATTCTGGATTTTTAAAAGGTTATTGTATTTCTGTGTGTTACCTGATATCCACAGAAAAATCTGGAGTAACACTCTGTATTTTAAAAATTACTATATTTCACCCTGGCTGGTGTGGCTCAGTGGGTTAAGCACCAACCTGCAAACCAAAAGGTTGCTGGTTTGATTTTAGCCAGGTCTGTGGGCCAGGTCCTCAGCTGGGGGTGAGCAAGAAGCAACCGATTAATGTTTCTCTCCTTCTCTTCTTTCTCTTTCTACTTCCTCTCTCCTCTCTCTAAAAATAAATTTTAAAAAATCTAAAAATATTACAATTTTTCTAGTGAAATTTATCACCACTTACACTGCATGGGATTAATGAAATTAGTAGGTTGTGTTACATCAGTTCAAGATTAGAATTTATGCAAAATTAAGTTTACATCAGTACAAGTTTTGCCACTAAATGAGTTCGGAGAAAAAAGAAAAACTTTTGGTTATCAGAAATATTTGAATTTTGGAATTGTGGCTGAGGAATTTGGAAATTGTGCTATGGCAATACTAGGCGATCCAGCCAGATTTATTATCCTTTCTTCTTTAGCTAAAAAGTGAACTACTGTAATGGTGCCTTTTGGCTTCTTATTTTTTTCTTTTTTGTTGAGCAACACAAAATTGCCCACCAAAAGTTTTGACTTTATGATTTGTTAAGACTAAGAATCAAAGAATCCTTACATGGCTAGTGGAAGAGAAACTATGTCACTGAAACATGAAGATGGACTTGTCTCTCACTTCATCTTTTCTATCCCTGAAACAGACTTAATTCTTCAAGGTCTTGAAACAACATTCTTTCTGGAACTAAGAAAAGTTGGACAAAAACAAAATTGTGATAGAATTTGTATAGAAAAGCTTTTCAGTGGTAATTAGACATTTTCATGCTTCTGTTTTTTTATTTTTATTTTTTTATTCTTTATTATAATAATTTTTAAAATTTTATTTAGTTATTTTTCAAGTACAGTTTTTTTTTGTCTATTTCTCCCATCTCAGCCTCCCCCGCCCCTTGCTCCCCACCTCCCTCCCATTTCCACCCCCCTTAGTCCTCGTCCCTGTGTCCTTCCTATTTGTTCCTCCAAATCCTTCCCCCCCTTTTTTTTTCTGTTTTTTTTAAATGTAAGAAACTGTATCTTTTCTTTTCTAAATCTAAGGTCCAAACTTCAAAAAATTTCCTGAAAACCTTCAGCACCTAATTTACTCCTTGAGGAAAATGAATCTGAAAAATAATACTGAACCATCCTGTATCTCTTCTTTGGCACTTAAATATTTGCCTCTTTTTTATTTAATTGTCGTTCAAGTACAGTTTTCTGTCTTTTACTCCCATGCAGCCCACCCCCCAGTGCTCCCCACCTCCCTCCCATTTCTACCCCTGTTAGTTTTTGTCTATTCACTTGTTCCTGTGAATCCTTCCCCTTTTCTCCTGAAATTCCCTACCCTCTCCCCTCTGGTCCCTGTCTGCCTGTTCTCTATTTCAGTGTCTTTGGTTATATTTTGCTTGTTTGTTTTGTTGTTTAGCTTCCTGTTAAAGGTGAGATCATATAGTATTTGTCTTTCACTGCCTGGCTTATTTTACTCACCATAATGCTTTCCAGTTCCATCCATGCTGTTACAAAAGGTAGTAGCTCCTTCTTTCTTTCTGCTGCATAGAATTCCATTGTATAAATGTACCACAGCTTTTAGATCCATTCATTTACCGATGGGCACCTAGGTTGCTTCCAACTCTTGGCTATTGTAAATTGTGCTGCTATGACATTGGGGTGCACAGGTTCTTTGGATTGGTGTTTCAGGGTTCTTAGGATATACTCCTAGTAGTGGAATTGCTGGGTCAAAAGACAGGTCCATTTTTAGTTTCCTGAGAAAATTACATAATGTTTTCCATAGTGGTTGTACCAAGTCTGCAATCCCACCAACAGTGATTGCCTCTTATTTACGTCCTTCCTCCAATGGTCCTAATTGAAGCTCTTTAATTTTTTGGCAAAACTCTTGCTCCGGCCTCTTTCCAACTACTACCACACCTCCACGTTTTCTTCACATGGGTCCTCACTCCCTTCCGTCAGTGTTTCCCACGTACAGAGCCCTTATGCTGTGCCAGACCATTGGTCAGACACTTTAGATCTATTTTTCTCATTAAATTCTTAAAACAGACTTTTATTTTAAGGTGTTAGTAGCTCGGATTTTAAGAAACCTGCCCGAGTTAGGAATCTGGTAAGAATTGCAGTTTGTATTATAAATGCCATTTATTTTCTCAGGGAAAAGACAATTTCTCATTGTCTTTCAGGGGAATCACCACAAGTTCATTAAATCACTCTTATAAGAATGTTCAGGAGAGTCACCATAAATTCAAGCGTATTTCCATATATAAAGACTTATGTAATTGTACTGCAGATTTGGAAGCTAGAGAAGCTATACAGGTGTCTTTTAAAAAATTATCAGTCCTAATAAATTAGTATTCAATTTACATAAATTTTATTTATTTTTTTATTGCCTAATTTACCTGGCTAGAACATTCAGTGTAGGTTGAATGTTGAATAGAATTGGGGAAGCATACATCCTTCCTTATTCCTGATCTAACAGAAAAACGTTGAGCCTTTAAGCATTAAGTGTGATGTCAGCCATAGGTTCTCTGTATATGACCTTTATCAGGTTGAGGAAATTCCCTTATATTCCTGGTTGCTGAGGATTTTTAGCACAAATGGATAATGGATTTTCTCAAAAGCTTTTTTCTTTATTTACTAAAATGATTATGGGTTTTTATTTTTTTTTCAGCTTGAATGTTAAACCAGCCTTGCATTCCTGGGGCAAATCTTATTTGGTCATAATGCACCATCCTGTTTCTATATTGCTAGATTTGTTTAAAATTGTGTTTATAATCTTTGCCTCTATCTTTAAGAGGGATATGGGTGTATAGTTTATTTTCCTTGAGAATAGTATTTATCAGATTTTTGAATCAATGTAGTGCTATCATTAAAAGATGAGTGGGGAAGGATTGCCTTTCCTACAGCATTTTAGAACAGTTTATATAGAAATGGTATCCAATTCCCTTCAATGGTTCATGGCTATCTCACGTGAAAACATTGGGACTTACAGTGTTGTTTTTGTAAAAAGGTTACTAACTGCAGCTTGGATTTCTTTAAAGCTATAGTGCAGGGTGTGTCTGGTAAGAATTTGTTTCATCTACTCATAGACTTCATTGGCATATGATTTTTCAAAAATACTCCTTGTTATATTTGTAATTTCTTCTGAGATCTGTAGTAAAGGCTTCTATTCTCATTCCTGATAGGGATGATGTGCACCATCTGACCTGTTACTCCTGATTGGTCTGGGGAAAATGGGGCCAATTTTATTAATCTGCTCAAATAACTGAATTTTTGGTTTCTTTAGTTTTGAAATAGAGTCTTTCTTTGTTTTGTATCATTCATTTCCATTCTTATCTTTAACTGTTTTCTTATTCTAAATGGGATTTAATTTTTTCTTATTTTTCTAATTTCCTATGGTGGATTCTGAGGTCATTGTATTTACACTTTTTTTTTTCTAACATAGACAATTAATACTATAAAATTTCCCCTAAGTTTTGCTTTGTCAACATGCAACATATTTAGCAAGTCATAGCTTCATTTTCATTCAGCTCAAAATACTACTTTTTCTTTTGAATTATTATTTTTTGACTCATGGGTTATTTAAAGATGTATTTTCTGCCCTGGCTGGTGTAGCTCAGTGGATTGAGCGCAGGCCTGCGAGTCAGACGATCGTGGTTCAGTTCCCAGTCAGGGCACATGCCTGGGTTGCAGGCCAGTTCCCAGCAGGGGATGCACGAGAGGCAACCACACATTAATATTTGTCTCCCTGTCTCCTTCCTTTCTCCTCTAAAGATAAATAAATAAAATCTTTAAAAATTTAAAAATAAATAAAAACAAATAAAGATGTATTTTCTAGTTTCCAAATTTGGGGGCTTCTCTCTGCTCTGACTATGCTGAGGTTGGCTTCCCCTCTACACTGCCCACAGTGCGCTCTCAGACTTGCTTGTTGATGCTTTTCCTCGTGTGGCAAAGCCCAGGGTTCACATCTTCACTCAGTGTCACCCAAGAAAAATAAATAACCTCCTTTAATCACGGAAGGTAACAAAATGGAAAGTGAACATTTTTCCCGTATAGAAAACCTTATGAAGTATCTACTCAGGTCACACTGAGTAGCCTAGTTAGAGTAGTCTGTGCATGGACTAGTTACTGCCAAGATCATGGGACATATTGATTAGCATGGGCCTATAACTGAGGATAGCCTCAGCTAGACCTAAACCATAGGGCTGATAATAATGGTTGAGGCACAAGAGGTTTTGCAAAGATGATTCAGAAGACTGGTAAAAATAAGGAAGGTGAATGGAGAAGGAGAGAAAGAATAACCCCATCGCCTTCCATACCACCGTCTAGTAGTTATTTACAGACCAGGAATTTTAATTCATCACAAAAAAATTGTTGCATTACTGAGAATAGTCAAGTAAAGTTGTCAAATCTTAAGCAGAAAACTGGTAATTAGCTAGATTTCTGATTGTATTTTTGGTGATATATTCGTCACTGCTTTTAAAACATAATTACGGGATTTAGATGTATTATGAATTTTTGTCCTGTTGGTTTTTTACCACCATGCCTGCATTTGAGCCTTTTTAGAATCCTGTTTCTGTCAGCTGCCATATTAACTTGCCCTTCAAGACTGAGGTCACTTGAAAGTGTGATAAGCATACTTCCTTCATCTCTCTCCATCATGGAGATAAACATGTTTCACAGGACAAGGCCAAATATATGGTTTGAGCAGGTTTTTGTTTTTTTTTTTTCCAAATCTTGGACAAAAACTTGAATAAGTAGCCACTAGAACATGATAAAGTTTTGGTAAAAAAAAAATATTAGATTTTTCAACTAGTATCTGTGTCAGCTTGAGTTAGTAAAGTCAATCATAGGATTATAGTCAGGGTTAGATAAGGATATAAAAGAAGATTAAGTTCAGGTTTCACTGCTGTACAGATTTCATGGCTTTAAAAAAGAGGATAATTATTCTGCATTTTGAGGTATGCATTTTGATCATGGCAGAACAAAGGAATTCAATATCACTGTGTTAAAATCTCAACATATCTGGTACTCGTCTATTGGCTCTTGTCCCATAAAACCACCTACAGTAATAGTTACTGGCTACCAACTAAGAATCCACTCTCCCTTCCAAATTGGCCTGGCACTCTGATAGTGTAGTTTCTGAGTTGTAGTTCAGCCTTTTGGTCGTGTATATGACTTTTAATAGCCCTGCTTGTTCTCATCTCTGCCTGCTTAATCTGTCAGTGTGCTCTGTGATCACATGTTTGGCTGGACGTGCTGTATGAATCATGTAATTTATGTACTGATGGTGCGTTTCTCTATAGAAGGGAAGTGCATCAATACCAGAAAAATGCAAGTAGAAGAATTGGGACCACATGACTTCTGAGTAAAGAAAAGGCTTCATACCAATTTTTAAGGGAATTTTGTGGGGTTTTTTTTGTTGTTGTTATTTCTATTGTTCCACTAGAAGCCAAAGGCAAGATAAGAAATTTCCCCTAGTGCCTCCCTTTGCTAGCTCTGGTTTTGCTCTTATTTTTGTTGAAGACCACACTGCATCTCCACCAAGACTGAGTATCCTCAAAATGGGAATGCTTTTCTCAGGCATCAGGACAATATCAACTTAGCTTCTTAGTCAACTTGACCTTGAATGCGATTGCTCTTCTAGCCACAAGTGCTGTTCTTACATCCATGATGCCTACCGTGTTGTCAGATGGGTAGCAGATCTAAAATATGCAGAGTTAGAATAAGATGTACAGCCAGGTGCACAGAACTCAAGGTCAGATCCATTCCTGTTGCGATAAACTGTTAGGTTGGAAGTGTTGTTAGTCATAAAAAACTCCCCCACTGCGGACTCAGCTACACCTGAGTTCAGCTGGTTCATGCAGGCTCCACTTCTTTGCTTGAGGTGAAATTCACATAAACTCAAAATGCTTGATCAGGAATATTTCCTTGGCTTTGCCCAGCCAGAGAGAGCCAGGGAGAGAAAAGCTCTAGGCCAAGGGCATCCTGCTGGCCAAATGTTGCCAGTCTGCAGCTCAGAAATGAGGGAGGAAAAAGAACATTGTTAGGCTGCATGGGAAGTTCAGGCTTTTAGACTTTTTGTTTCCCAGCCTTTCAGTAGCCTTTGCCCATCCCCCCACACCCCCAGCCAAACCCACAATAACAATATTAACATTAAAACCAAACTTTCAATATAGAGGTAGATATCTCCTTTCTCTTTTCCAGTTAGAAACCACTGATACTAAGTCCCAGGAAATGCTGAGATGAGTCTGATTATTTCTAGTGCCAGGACCATTGGAGCCAGCAGGTTCTTATAAGAAGGGTTACAACCTGGGTTGGAACAGGAAATATAAAAGGATAATTAGAGACAGACTTTGGAGAGACCTTGAGAGACCTGATCAGTCAGAATAGGAGAGGAGTTTGGAGAGAATTCGAGAGACCTCAATAAACCTGATCAGTTAGAATAGGAGAGGACCGTACAGTTGCATAAAGACAGAATCAGCCAGTGAAATGGACCCTGGCATTTTGGAAGGACTTCAAAAATTATAGACACAATGAATTTTCCTCAAGATCATACACCAAGACACCACTGAATACAAAGGCCGGTGTTCTTGCATGCTTTTCTTATAAGATGGGAGATAAGTGGTAAAGGAGTTGCAGGTCAAACGGAAAGAGAAGGGTGGGGCAGGACAGGACAAGCGTGACAGAGACATGCTAGGATAGTAGCTTAGAACCTTTCCTTCCTTCAGCTTGTATTTACTGAGCCACTAATTTTTTTTTTGTTCCATGCAAAGACCCAGGGGGACTCTAGTATATAAAATCAGACAGGATCACTGGACTCTTTACATCATTTTAAAAGAATAGAATGCAACACTATAAAATTATAGCTCTGTTATTGCTGGAAATGAGAGCTGGGTGGTGAGAGATTATAATAGGGAAACTGCGATGACATACAGGTGATACCTCCCCAAGAGAGAGTCAGCTCTGAGCTAAGATGAAAATGAAGTAGTGCATGAAGAGGTGGGGGGCAAAGTGTGGGCAGAGCAAACTGTATGCCAAAAAGACTGCATGCTGGAGGGAGTCTATTCATTGTGACGGATTAAAAATATGGAGCAGAAGAATGAGAATGAGCATGGCAAGGGAGGAGGCCTGGGGTTTGATGATCCAAGGTCTTGGAAGCCCCACGAAGAAACCTTGTCTGAATGGGAAACCAAACTTCAGCGTCAGCAGGGGACTTGCTATCAGTAAGAGAAAATGTAGGCTGATTGGTCTGGAGGTTACTTATAGGCGTGGCGAGGAAGGGTGGGGGGTAGACCGGTCCAGAGCAGAATGGAGAAAGAGGGGAGGGGAGGGGAGGGGAGGGCAAGGGAGGGGAGGGGAGAAAGATGTTTTGAAAGGGTACCAGACAAACTTAAGGAGAATTTCCACAGGTAGAGCAGAATATGCAATCACTACAAATTAGATGCTGTTTTCACCCCTCCCTAAATATAGATTTCATTTGCATCATCATCTCATCTGCTAAATGTCATTTTTAAAATGTGAATTTTTAAATGTCAGCTAACAAGGAAGTCTGACTTCTCAATCTCTCCTGTTATTCTGACTCCACCGGTCTATTATTAAGGACATCTTCAGCGGTTGATTGCTGATATTTCTAATTAAGCATTAGTTAGTGTAAAGTGATTAAAGGTGGCATAAGTTTTTTAAAATCTTGTGGTAGAGAATCGGCTGGATAGCGCTTATCCCCATCTTGGGCAAAATGCATTAAACAGATTTGCACAAAGAAATATAATTGTAATATAATTGTTGAAACTCCCACTGAGCTGCAAATTACATGCTCTTCAAGACCATTGCTCAGAAGTTGCATAAAAGCTATTTCTGCTTCTGATGGAAGAAGGGATAAGAAACCTAAACAAACTAGAAAACCTTTAAAGTCTCTCTAACTGGCTGCCGTCATTCCTGACACCCTTTGCTGTTTAAGGTGAGCAAATCCTAAACTCAAGCTCTGAGATGCTTTCACAGAAAGAATCAATTAACTGTTGCCACCATAGTCACAATCAAATTATCTGCCCCACGACAAACCTTACTCTCTAATTAATGTGGCAGCACACCTGTGTTAATCTGTTTGCTCCTCCAGTTCTCTAATGAGACGCCAACTCACTCCAAGGTCTTCCTTAAGAAATAATCAACTGGCCGCCTGGGCATGACACTGTCACCTAATTAATAAAATGGTGACTACTTTGAAATTCCTGGGCTGTGGTTTTTCTCAAAAAAAAAAAAAGGGGTTTGCAGATTGGCAAAAGGACTCAAGAGAGGATATCAGTTGAGCACTTAGAGACCTTGACTCCAGAAAAAGGGGATTCCATGGAGTCAAGGGCACTGGACAGAATTTCCCCCAACCAGCCCAGGAAATCTGGAAAGGCAGGAAAATACGTGGACCTCAGAGAAAATGGTCTGTTTGCAGTGACATCTAGTGGTATTCACGTTCATGCTCTCTCCTTCCTCACTGAATTCCCCAGGAGGAGAACAAATATGGAAAATGCATCATGTTATTATATTTATCAATATAAACATGTAATGGATGTCACATGTAACTGGAGTAATGCGAATAAGAATTGCATTGTACTGGGCATGAATTAGAATCATCTGGTAATTTGAAGAGCCTATATTTGAAAGTGATATTGGTGAGTGAATTGTGGCTGGGATACTGACCACATGAAAAGAAATGTGTGTGTGTACATACATGCATACATACATACATATATACTTACACATGGATTATTTATACATAATCAGCATGTATTTGTATATACATATCTTCACATTATTTATACACACAAACATGTAATGGATGTAACCTGTAATTGGAGTTACATGAGTAAGTATTTCACAAAACTGGGGGACATTTTTGGTGTTAAAACATATGACCATGGGTTATTTTTACATCTTTAGCTCAGATGAATGAAACCAGCCAATTAGGAATTTCATGGTATAAATACCTTTGTGAAAAATGAATCATCTGGTGATAGATTTGTCTTTTGCAGCACAGAATACTGACAACCTCTATTTTCTGGTAGCTTGCACTGGAAGAGTTTGACTCTTTCTGCTAAAAAAGGTGTGTGTGTGCTGGGTTGAAAGGGACTGTGGGGGTGGGGAACACAGCATAATTATCATTTCGTCCTGACTCTTAGGGTGGACCTTTTGTCTATAATACATTTTTATAATGGTAGAGATGAAAAGAAGAGTAAATTTTTAAAAAAATTAAATATGGTACTTTGCAATGTTAAGCCCAAATTTGTACATGAGAGAAGCCTGTTACAATTAAGGGGCTCGTGGAATTGCTTGGTACTATTCCCTCACATTGATTCAGAAGAGACGTAAGTCTGTCAAGAAATGCTTTTTTAGAGGAGGGTTTCGCTTTGCTGCCAGTTCTGAAACTTGTCCTTCCGAGACAGCCCAGGGAGGAACCCATTTTCTTCATGGACCTTCTGATAGTTTCTGGAACTTTTTAAAGCAGACCTCATCCGTTATGGACAGATGCATCCACTGGATAATGCATTCAACTAACACGTACGGGCACTTCTGGGCCCACCGCTGTGAATCTGAACCAGTACAAGCTCTTCATCCTTGCAAGTTCATGTCTTCACCTCTTTCCCAAAGAGAAGTCTTACCCGGTCGGTGTCAGACAGGTTCTGTCTCCAGCACTGCCCCAATGGGCTGCCTTGTAGCAGTTGCCATTAATATTCCATGATAGTCAATACAAAGTTTCAGAGAGTCCTTGAAGTTTATGTCCTGTCCACTTGTATGTACCCCCTGCACTTCAAGGCCCATCAGACGACTTTGACCTTGGCAATCCTCTTTTCCCTTCGCAAGATGAACCCCACACAGGCCAACTCAGTAAGCATGACTTCAAAAGCTTGCTGTTCTACTTTATTCTCCCATGTGATGACTATTTTACCCAAAAGTGTCATGGGTGAATATTTTGAAAGACCAAATGTGACAATAATTTCTGAAGAGTCTACTCTGAGTATTTTTTTAAAAAGTCTCCTTAGAATATATAATAAAGTTAAAGAACTTGACTTTTCAGACAGTAAAATTTATCATTGAAGCATAAATTAATTATACAGTGGCATGATTTAAATACCACTTCTTGCCCACAGTAGAGAATTATGGTAAACAGATTCATAGAATTTCTATCCTAAAAATGTGTCTGGGCGTTGTAGGGCATAGCCACAGGCAGATTTCAGGAGCTTTTTAAATGTAGGAATTGAAAATGCTTCAGACATGTACCTAAGGATAAGGGGAAAAAATTTTACTTTTAACTTCTATCCACAGGCTTGAATTTGACTGACTTACAAAATCTTCCTAAAGGAACAATATTAAGATTCAGTTAAAATATTTAGTGATGCAACATGTCAAACACTCAGTGTACATTTGCAACCGTAAGGAGAAGTGCAAGTCCCCTTCCCTCACCTTTGGTTTTACCCTGTGCTGAAAAATGTAGCCTCTGACTGGCAGTGTGTCATTTCCCCCAGTTTGAAACAGTATATCAGTGAGATTGTGTTACTTGTGACAGTGTCTAGACTCTGCAGTATTTTGAAAAGGCATTTTGATGGGAGCACGCGGTGAAGAATACTGAGTGGTCCACACTGAAATGTACCAGTGATCGTTTTAAATACGGAGTGGATATGTGTGCGTTAACAACTATAATAATTATCACGGATGTGTTTATTGCTCTACTCAGAGAAGAAGCAACCCATCTCTCCTTTTTCTCTTACTCTGTTTTTATTGCCTGTAGCTGAATACCTCAATATACATAAACCCAATCTACATCTCAGTCGGTTGATAGTCATCTTTCTAGGGCTGACCAGCTTCAAGTTCAGAGCGGGTTCCATTGTCTCCATGGATTCTTTGCTCACTCTGGTCCAATGCTTCTCAATTCAGCTAACATTTTAGCATCACCAGGGGATCTATACATATATATTCATATCTTTATTTCAGGTGAATGAAACCAACCAATCTGAGGATTTATGGGATAAGTACCTTTGTGAAAATAAGTCAATTCATGGCAGATTTATCTGAAAGTAAGACAACTAAAAGAACCATATTCCTGCTGTACATACACACACATATACGTATATACATGTATATGTATATAGAATCATGTATATGATCATGATGGCAATCCAGACATTTTGTCTTCCAATTTTAAGAGGTAGGATGAAACTTGGGTAAATGTAGGTTTTAAAAAGATCGCTGGTGATTCTAATTGTATGTAGCCATGGCTGAAAATTCAAGCATTGTGTTTCTTCTCTACCAGTAATACTCAATCTTCTCTTTGGAGAAAGACAAGGAGGGAACATTGGTGATAAAAACCAATGATATAAAATTCAAAGATGAAAATATATATAGTAAAAAATAAACCTTCCTCTTTACCTTAATTTCTAGACACTCAGCTGTCCTCTCCAGAGGCAAGTACTATTATTAGGATCTCGTCTTTCCTTCAGAGATAATGTGTTCACAAACAGACATAATTTTTCCTTCAACAAGTGCCTCTACTTCCTGCATAGTATTCAAAAGATGATACTGCGCAAACTCATATGAATATTGCTCTTAAAAATATGTGATAATACATAGTAACACCTCTCTGTACCAGAACACATAACTTTGTTTGATTCTTCTTAACACTGGCACAATATTGCATTCTGTAAATAGGGAGACATCCAGGCAGCCGATCCCTGTTGCAGTATTTGAATCTATGCTTTTGCCTAGTCAACACTATGTCACATGTGTGAGAATGTCTGTAGAATAAATAGTTGACATGGTGATACATCTAAGAATTGGGCATGGTTTATTTTGGTACTTAATACAGGTCACCTTCCAGATATATTGGGTGACCGACACTTTCACTAACAGCATGCACATTTTTTTTCTCTTGCAAACACAATGTACTAGCAACACTTCGATAATTACCAGTCTGATAGATTTTTTTTTAAAAAGGTATTTTATTGTATTGCTGAATGACTATCTCTTCTAAGCGATGAGATGGAACATCTTTTTTTATGCTTAAGAACAATTTGTATTTCAGCTTTTGTGCTCTATTTATTATTCATGTACTTCATCCATTTTGCTATTAGTCAGTTTTTTAACCTATTGGTTTTAAGTTTTATTTGACATAGTAACAAAAGAACTCTTTTGTTATGAGTTACATGTGGTGTTTTTTTCCCCTACATATACAGTGTTTTGTTCTAAGCGTAAATTTGTTCTTGTTTTAATTGTTTAGGTTTTGAGACACAATAGAAATAGTTTTATTATGAAACAATTTAAATATAAAAGCTTCTAATATTTTTTATAATTTCATTTTTACATGTAAATATTTGATTTAAAATTTATTTAAAGTTTATAATTAGTGTTTACTAATATTTATTTATATCTTAATATTTTCTTTAATTATTTACATATTATCTCCTACATTGAATTTAAGTTGACATAAGATATTAATACAATATAATACATAAAATTTGAGTGGATGAAAACAAGGAAGAGAAACTTGGTATAAAAAGGCAGAGAAATATGTGAGTTTAGTGTCAAAATTACCTGTAATGAAGAAAAATATTTCATTTAAAATGGACCACAAGGATATCTGATAGTGTGAGAATGAAATGGAACACAATGTAATTATTTATTAAATTTATAATCCCCACATGTCCACTCTCTCTCATGCACACACACAGATACCTTGCTTATCAAGAATACTTCCTAACACTGAAAAATAAGTCAGAATCCACCAGGCTTAATTGCTAATAATTGATCACCGAAAGCATAGAGACAGCATAACTAATAGCTCAAAGCAATAGAGAGAATACTACTTAATGATTTTGTTTACCTCTCCTTTTCGGAATCTTTTTCCACAGTGTAGCAACCTTTGGAATAAGGACCACAAGGAAGTTAGCTGGGGCCAGGAAGTTGCCAATAGATTAACTCATGACCTATGTTAAAAGGCAGTAAGTTACTTTAAAAACCCAATATACACTATTCTGCTTGCTAAAAAATAATGACAGTATCCACTGGTAACACTTATCAAACAGTGTGCTCTGTGAGAATCACCACCATACATGCTTTCTTTGGTTTACCTTGTTTAATCCTTACAAGTATAGTAGACTGACTACTCAAGTGGAGGCCATGTGTTTTTGTCAGTCCACTGTTCATTCCACAATTATTTAAGAGCCTGCAGTTTATTAGCACAGTGTGAAGAGCTGAGGATCATGAGGTAGATACTTTTTTTCTAGGAGCTTACATACCAGAGAGAGGGGGAGAAATAGAAGAAAAAAAAATTACAGTTTACGAAAATGGCTTTGAAGCAGATAAGTAAGGTGATAAGATAAATTGGATTAGGAAGGGCTGGTTAGACGGGATGTCTTCTAAGAGATGATATTTGAGCTGAGACTTAAAGGGTGAAAGGGTGGAAAGTAGCCAGCTGCAAGCTCACCAGTGTTCCAGTTAAGCAACTATGTTTAAAGGCCTGAGGATGAGAATGAACATTCTGTACCATCCGTCTTGTTCCCTGGTAATATCCCTTGCTCTGAAGTCTGTCGTGTCTGATATTGATCTATAGCTACTCCAGCTTCTTTTGATGAGTGGTTGCATAGAATATTTTTGCAATTCATTTACTTTTAACCCATTTATATGGTTATCAGAGATATTCACGATATTAAAAATACATAGATATTTTTAGTTATTCTGGCAAAGTTGATGGATTTAAATCACTTATATTTAATAAAATCATGTATATGTTTGGATTTAGGGTTACCATTTTGCTATTTCTTTTCTAATTTGCTCTTTATATTTTATTCTTTTGTTTCCTCTTTCTTGCATCCTTTTGACTTATTTAAATAAGTTTATTATTTCATTTTAATGTATCTATTGATTTTTTGATGCTATCACTTTGCATAGTATTTCGATGATTTCTCCATAGCGATTATGGCACCTATATTATTTTTTAAATATTCTTCAAAGACTTAATATCTTCTCATTTTATATAATAAACAGAAACCTTACTCCAATGTAGGTTCTTTTACTCTCCTTTTGTATTATAGATCTCACATGTTACAGTGACATATATTGAGTAATTAGAAGATGTCATAATTTTTGCTTTTAATCATCATGTACATTTTAAAGAACCAAAAGAAGAATGTCTGTTACATTTACTCTGGTGCTTAGCATTTCTATTACTCCCTCTTTATTCTCCACATTACAGGTTTCTTACTGGTGATGAACATACTCTTTGTTTCCTTTCATCTGAGACTGTTTATTTTACCTTCATTTCTCAAGATGATTTTCACTGGATATAGAATTCTGATATAGAATTTTTGTAACGTATTAAAAATGGTTCACTTCCTTCCAACTGCCATGGGTTCTGATATAAAATATATAGTCATTTGAGTCAGTGTTCTCTGTGTGTGAAAAGTTCTGGTCTGTGTTCAAGACTTTCGTATTTATCTTTAATTTCAGTAGTTTCATTATGATGTGTCTGCATGTGGATTTTTTTTAGTTTGTCCTGTTTCTAATTTTCTGAACCTCCCTCTTGTTTCTGTAAATTTATTTATTTTTTAAATATATTTTATTGATTATGCCATTACAGTTGTCCTATTTCCCCCCTTCATTCCCCTCCACCCTGCACACCCTCTCCCCCACCATTCCCCCCTTTAGTTCATGTCCATGTGTCTCAACTTCTTTAGATTCCATATTTCCCATACTATTCTTGTCCTTCCCCCCATCTATTTTCTACCTACCGTCTATGCTACTTATTTTCTGTACCTTCTCCCCCCTTGTCCTCCTCCCACTCCCCTGTTGCTAACCCTCCATGTGATCTCCATTTCTATGGTTCCTCTCTTGATCTAGCTGTCCTCTTAGTTTGCTTTTGTTTTAGGTGTGGTTGTTAATAACTGTGAGTTTGCTGTCCTTTCACTGTTAATATATTTTATCTTCTTTTTCTTAGATAAGTCCCTTTAATATTTCATATAATAAGGGCTTGGTGATGATGAACTCCTTGAATTTGATGTTTCTGTAAGTTTATTTCTTTTACCAAATCAGGAAAGCTTCCAGTTATTTTTCTTCATACATGTTTTTTCTGTACCACTTATTTTTTCCCTCTTTCTGTGACTCCAATGACATTGATATTAAACCTTTTGACATTGTTTCATAGGACTCTGAGGTTCTGTTCATTTTTTTTTTTCCAAAAAAACCCTAAGTTTATCAGAGTGCTTAGTTTTTCATGACCTATCTTGAAGTTCCCCTTTTTTGACTCTGTCATTCCATTTTTCTATTCAGACCATCTGCTGAATTTGGGGATTGATTATTATATTATTCAATCATAAAATTTTCATTTGATACATCTTTGTATATTCTCACTCTGCTAAGATTTTCATTCTTTCTGTTCATTATACAAGTGTTTATATTTGGCTATTAAAACACAGTTATAGTATCTGTTTCAATGTCTTTATCTGATAAATACAACTCTGTCATCTTGCTTTTTTGTATCTGTTGATTGCTTTTTCCTTTAAATGTTAAGAAACACTTATCTTGTGATGATCACATGATTGTTCATATGCCAGTAATGTTGAATAATATCCTGGATATACTGAATATTGTGTTATGAGATTCTGACTCATTTGAATCGTAAGAAAGTTGGTTTTCTTTTACTAGGGATTGACCTATATTGGTTGAAGGTAAAACCTCTGATCTACTTTCTTTGTATTGTTTCCAATGTCAGTGCAATTTTTAATATATTTGCAGTACTGCTTGAATCAATTGGTGTATCCACTCTCTGGTAGCCATTCTGTACCTAGGTAGTGGTCTACATTCTAGCTCAGTTTTTAAACCTTTAATATCCTAGTCAGTGTCAGATCCCTGCATATTCAGCTTAGAGGTGAGCACAGGAATTTGTTCACAACATCACGGGATTGGTCTTTTTCTCTTGAGCTCCCTACACTCTGTCCCTGACAGTTCTGGTTCCCTGTAGCCTCCTCTCCACATCGTCTAGTCCACAGCTTGGGCTTTACTTCCCTGCACTTTTCCACGTGTCTGAGTTATTCTGTCTAGAAAAACATCTGGCAGGACCTTAATTTTACAGCTTCCAGTGGTCGTTTCTCTGTACAAGTCCCTTTGATATCCCCCTGACTATGTGTAATAAATACCTGATCCTTTAACCTTCACTTGGTCTTCTGGTCTCTAATGAATAGCTATTATTCAGAACACCCACTTAATGAAAAATGCTCTCTCCCTGCTGGATCTTTTTATCATCTGAAATTTAGAACTTGAAAACAACCTGAGTTTCTACTTGCTAACAAATCATGATGATCTATCAATAATTCATTGTGTCAAAATTTTTATTCTAAAACAGGAAAGATAGACACACACATCATTCAGCCACACTACACACACACACTGTTCACATACATACACTGTATACACACATGCACACTATTCATATACTCACCCTGTACACACACACACACTCACACTGGCAAGCAAGTTGGAGAAGGTGGAGTGGTGTCTGTTTTCTACATTTTATCTGTAGAATTCTCTCATGTAACAATAATCATGTTTCTCTGGAAAGTAAGAGACAGAAGCAGAATGCTATCTAATTAAAATGTTTACAACATCTCCCATGAGATATCAGTTACTGACGTTTTCCAGAATGCAAGCCAAGAAAGATTTAGGATGGTACAGATGTACTGTGCAATCTACAATCGCCATGAATAAAAACGTAGCTTTGGCACAGTTCAGAAAATAGGGATCGGATAGCCTTTCTTTATTACTTGTAAATGAAAAGTCAGGTCCTGTGAGAACTCACAGTAAGTTGAGCAGGTCAGCTCTTCTCAACGTAAATCAAGAATTCATTTTCTCTGCTTTGTAGACCATTTTCCTTTCGAATAGTTTCTAACATCTGCATTTGAATCTGCCCCAATCATAGTTGCTTCATTTTATCTCTTTCTCCCAACTGTTCTTCTTTTTTAATTTAAAAAGAATGTTTAGTCATCGATTTGAGAAAGAGACAGAAACGCCATTTGTTTTTCTACCCATTTATACCTTCCTTGGTTGATTCTTGCATGTGCCCTGACCAGGGATCAAAAGCACAGCCTTGGCATATCGGGACGATGCTCCAACCAGCACCCAACTGCTCTTACCTCTACCTGAACACTCTGTTCTTTCCTCTGGTTGTCACCCTCTGGTTTTTCAGCATTATAACATTTCTAAGATGTGAACAAGAATGCTGGTTCCTTGGTTTCCTCTGATATTACACATTCATACATTCAAATGACAAGTGTATTGAGGTATTGAGGAAATACCTTTTCCCAAGCACCCTGAGAGAGAAAAAGATAGGTCAATAATCAGTGTAGATGAAACTCCTGTTCTCATCAAGTTTGCATTTTAGCTCAGAGAGTGGACAACAAAGAACAAGAAATAAGCAATCCATATTACTTTCTATGATGATGAACACCACGATAAAAATAAAACAAACTAAGAGAGCAGATAGTAATAATAGGGAGAGTGATTTTGGCTTTTGCACTCAATTCCTCAGAATGCAAATCTTCACTTTCATTCTTCATGCATTAGTATTGCTCTAGAGTTGGTTCTTTCATGTGCAGAGGCCTTCATGAGACTGCCATATCCTCAGCTTATTTCCCACAGTTCTTTTACATTAGTCTAAACTAACTGTTTATATGTAGGAGAATGATGGAGAATGTACTTTGTCACTTCAAGCTGAATTTCCTATTAGGCAATACAGATAGGTCTTTGAATTGTTATGCACAGCATCATCAATTTCCCTTTTCTTACTCTTTCCTTCAGATCCTGCCTACAGGTCCTCTTCTAATAGAAACACCTATTTCTTTCTACTTATAAAATTTTAAAAGAAAATAACCAAAACAACACATACCCTTTGTGAGGAAAGGAAACATTCCTGTACACTGGACCCAGAATTGATTCTTATGCAAAGAATATTTCTTTTACTAATCATTGTGAGTGAAAAGGTGGCAATATACACATACTCTTCCCTGGAACAAAGAAATGAGTGGCAATGGAATGGGTAAGGGGACCCATTTTATTATTTAAATAACATCAATTAAAAGGCTATTTTAATGCTTTGGAATTGAGGAAAACATTCCAAAGTAAGGCTTCTGCTACACTAGATTGAACCCAGGCAAACCTGTAGATTCATTTGAAGCAAAGCATGAATTTGGGTAAAGAATGAGTATAACAAACCATTCTTAACTATTAACCTCTACATCAAAATCTATATGCTACTATGGACTCTTGAGTGCCTATTATTTTTATAAGGAATATTCTCTAACACTGCTGAAACTTTTGTATTTTTCACTCCCCTCCAAAAGGGTTCTTTGAGCATGGCTTCTGCTTTTTTATGATAATCACCATCATCTAATGTGCAATAGAGTCTTTGTAGTCTTTCCACATATCCACTGTGTTATATAATATATATGCATGAAGGTGGGATATAATTGGGATCAACATGATATGCACAACTTTAATAGATCTAAGTAGAATCTATATATTTTCTTAAGTATCATCAGTTGCTGGGTAAATATATGGAACAGGGGTCATGAGAGATTTCTGTATCCAGTAGATTATATCAGGCAAATGGCCAAATGGGATTACATATACAATCTGAATTCAAGGATGCCAAAGGATGACAGAAAGTTCCCAGTTCTAGAACAATGAAAACTTGTTAGTCTAATACTTTTCTCTATAAATTTGAAAAATGTTCACTGATATAAAGTAGGAATTATAGAGACATGATTGAAAAATATAGTGTGATAGCACTGTTGAAGACTTAGAAAATTTCTTTGCAAAATATATTTTTACAGGAAATATGATATTTTATATTATCTTTGATGATCTGATCCCTTTCTTTTTCATATCAGGCACTGTGTTAGGTTTCATTGTAAACACAGCAATAAAATTTCTGTTTTCACAGTCTGCAATATAATGTATCTTTTCATGTTGATAAATATTCATTATCACATAAATGCCTAAATTTGTATTCCATATATTACTTAACCTTGCCTGTTGCCAGATATGTGGTTTGTTCTCTATCTTTTTCTATTAATCACAATAATTCTCCACCTGTGAAGAGACCAAGTGTCCCTTGCTGCCCATGTAATTCAACTTGACCCCCTACCTTCTCATCTAGTTTCGAGCCAGCTGTTGGACTGATTGAATTAAAGTCATTCACACTGTTGGAGGGAATACTTTCCATGCATATTAGAAGGAAAGTTTAATCCAAAATGTGTACCAGTGTTTGTTGCTGTCAAAGTCAGCCAACAATCAATTCTTTAAAAGCCAAGTTAGTGAAAGTTAACTTGCCAAATACTGAATTTATGGAATGATGAATTTTAGACACTTAGCACCTCCTGATTTCTGAACATTTTATGTAAGTGAATAAGATTTCCCTTAAACACAAACATTTCTTTTTGGTTTTGAGGACTTATACTCAGCCAGCTCACCTTTCTCTGTCCCTCTGACATCGTCTTCCCATGCCCTTGGCCTTGCTTGTACATTTAAATCTCCTCCTGCCATCTACCTGTCTTTGCCCTGCTCATGCCTCTGGCAATAAATAACAAAAACAAGTTATCCTAGACTGGCTTTAATGTACTTTTCTCATAGTTTTCTGTGAATTGGTCATTTCACAAATTGGCTTGAGATGTATTGTTTAATCTTCCTCCAGCCCCCTTTACTAAACCATTACTGAAAACATGGCTTTTATTTGAAGGTTTCAGGTAGTAATACTTGCTTATTTAAGGTCAAGCCACCTTCCTTTATACCACATGAAGCAGAAAAAATGACTTCACAATGTTCACCTACCTTCCTCACTGGGTCAGGCAATATCCTGATAATTTGAAGAAGGAGAATGATACATACTGACATTTCTAAATTCATGTCCATGACTAAGAGGACTTCCTAAGTTTGATTTAAAAGTGATAACTATACCTGGCATTCTCGTCTGTTTTTTAAAAAAAATCAATTTTACCTGCAAAGCATTAATGCAACAAATTGAGTCATCATTTCTAATTTTTACAAAACCTTCATGGGTTGAATTCAAGAATGGGTACTGAAGTAGTCTTTAGAAAGTTTTTTCCTCATTCGAATATACTTTGACAGTTGACAGTCACAGCTGGACTTTGGCTGGTTGCAGAGCAACTCGATGAACCCCATGACCCCACCTGAGCATAGATAGGAGGTCCTTGAAAGTGTGAAATTCAGAAATGAAATCCTAATTTCATATCGTGGAAATACAAATCAGCATCTCTTCTGCATAGTGCACTTGCATGGATGTTGATGGTAAACTCTGTTCTTTCTCTATCACTTCATCACTTTATCTCTTCACTCTCCAGCACATGGGAGATGTAGGCGACCTGCTAGTGCAGATATTCATGTTTTAGGGTAAGAGGAACAGAACACTATCCAATAATGTATGTGGCTCTATGTAGAATTTAAAGTAAACATTATACAAAGAGGACACAATTCATCATTTGTTTTCATGCTTGATAAAATAAATCATGTAGCAAACCATAACATAAGATATAGAAGTTTATATTGACCGTAGTGGCTTGAATACATTTTCTCTGTAGGAAGTATTCCTATGATAATAGGATAATATGAAAAATTGCCTGTGATAAAAATAAAATATGAATATAAAAGATAACTCAGTATCAATGACACCCCAAATATAATATAATATAATATAATATATATATATATATATATATATATATATATGCACATATATATCTTATTAAGTAATTATCACTATGTAACCTTAGGGTTTCCTATTAATTTTCTAAAATATTAAACTCAACATTTAATAAGTTCAAAGTCTTTGCCCCACTCTGGTGCCTCAGGTGTTATATTAAAATGCCTTTACATTTTATAATGCTAACGTGCAAATAAGCACTAGTCTAGCCATTAAAACACATTAATCAAGTATTGTTTATTCTATCTAAACTCATCAAGGTCATGCAAATAATGTTAACTCTTTTCTGACTGTATGCGAACTTGTGGCAATGAAGATTATATTAATCAAAGTGCTCAGATAAGAAATGATCTAAGCAACTTTTTTGACAAGGTTAACATGGTAGACTCCACTATTTGCCCACCTCAGATCTATTTGTTCTTTGTACTTGTTCAGAAAACCCTGTTTTGGTTGACAGTGGGTAATGATTGACATTATCAAACCATAAGAATTCTATCTCTTGTTCTGATGCTCTATCTTGCAACTAAAGATGGTCTTGAGGATCAGTTCAAGTTCATGGGCCCAAAGGGAAAGTCTGCCTGGGGGAGTGCAATGGCTTTCCTTGTAAATCTGTCCAGACATAGCTGCCCCCTGTCCCACTGCCCACTGCTTGATGTGAATATGGCCATACAGTCTGTGGATTTGCAGAAGGGCACCAACGTGAGGAAGAAAGCAAGCAGGCTGGTAATAGCAGAGCTGGAAAATACAAAGAAACACCAATTCCTAACCCACACTTAGCTACATTTTATTCTTAAGAGAATAAAAGTTCTCTGACTCCCAAGGACATTTGCTAATATTTCTCCCCAAACAAAATTCTATGTCTTTAAATCTTCACCGAGAGAATACCTTACCAAAATAAATTTTTAGTGGGCAGCTCTACTTTGATTCGGGTCTTTAGTGACAAAACTAAATAAATATTCTAATATCGTGCAAACTTGGGACACATTTCAGGAATAAAAATGTAAAACTCTACTCTATCCCAAATGTGCATGATGTAAGAGCTATTCATGCAGTTTTTTTCACTGTTTATTTTCTTGTCCCAGCTTTTTTTTAAAAAAACCTCTTATTTTGTTCCAAAGAGAAGCTAAAAATATCCAAAAGTCTGTGACGCTGGCATCTTGAAAATGTTCAAATAAGACTAACGTAGAATCTCATTTTCACATCGTTTTAGGGATTTCAACATGAGTGATTCAATTTCTGTAGCCTTTGACTACTTTGTAGTTGTGATAAGCAGAGGTTCACATAATGTAATACAACACCAGCTGACAAATGCAGGTAGTTCTTTGACTAATCAGAGGTTACCTTCGGGCATCTGATCTCTGGTGCCACTCTTGTTTTTGGCCAGCTGACCTCCTGGACTGAAGTACTGAGAGAATTCCCAGACTATAATGTTGTATGATGAAGATACTTTTGACAAGAGATACCAGAACATGCAACAGGAAGTGGCTTTTGTAATGAGATTTATTAAGTTCACCGAATAAGTGCAGAGCCTACTGATTCCAGGGTTTCTGCTGTGGCTCACACGAGCACCCAAGGTCGTTCCCCTTCTAATAAGCACTGTGTTGGTGATGTCTTGTCACATGGTTACAAGACATCTGCCACACTCCATAAGACAGTTTCTGCAGCATAAGGTTAAGCATGTAGGAAAAATGCATTTTTTTCACATGTCAATCTCTTTCCTTAAGAGGCAAACCAATTTCCAGAAGCCTATTAGCAGATTCCCGTTATGAGTCATTGGCCAGAGCTGGATCACAGGGCTTTTTTAGATGAATGAGTAGTAACTTGGAATGGGATTACTATGTCTAGGCTGGAGAAGAGCCCCAACTTCCTTGTGAAAACAGTCATCCAAATGATGTCTGAATTAAATTGATGTTCATCTAGTAAAGACTATCAGGTTCTTTAGTATTTAAAAAAAATGTATTGGGGTAGCATTGGCTAATGAGAAGTTAAGGTTTCAAGGGTCCGCCTCTGTAACACATAATCTATATATTGCATTGTGTGCCCACTACTTACAGTCAGATTGTCTTCCTTCACCATAGAGTTTGATTTTTAATGCTCACCTCAAGACACATTTATTGACTTTACAAGAGCAAGCCCTTATTATATAAAATGTTAAAGGGACTTATTTAAGAAAAAGAAGATAAAAAAGATGAACAGTGAAAGGACAGCAAACTCACAGTTATTAAGAACCACACCTAAAACAAAAGCAAACTAAGAGGACAGCTAGATCAGGAGCAGAACCATAGAAATGAAGATCACATGGAGGGTTAGCAACAGGGGAGTGGGAGAAGAAGAAGGTACAGAGAATAAGTAGCATAGATGGTAGGTAGAAAATAGATGGGGGAGGGCAAGAATAGTAGGGGAAATGTAGAATCTAAAGAACTTGAGACACGTGTTCATAAACTAAAGGGGGGAATGGTGGGGGAGGGGGTGTGCAGGGTGGAGGGGAAAGAAGGGGGGAATAGAACAACTATAATGGCATAATCAATAAAATATATTTTAAAAAAAAAGAAAAGAGAAGAAGAGGAAGAAGGGAGCAGAGAGAGAGAGAGAGAAACATCGATGTGAGAGGAAACGTTCGGTTGCCTCCTGTAAGCACCCCTACTGGGGGTCAAACCCACAACCTTTTGGTGTATGGGAAGATGCTGCAACCAGCTGGACCATCCAGCCAGGGCCATTATATTTGGCCACTGTGACCCTTTACTACTTCCTCACCCATTTTAAGACTTTTTAAAACCTTTTTAAAAAAGAATTTGGAATGATGGCTATATTAGTTTTTCTAGCCCTGACATGCCAAAGGTTGTTGCTGGCAATCCTGGCTTATAGATAAGTCACACAGACCTCTGTCTGTGCTATTACATGGCATGTTCCCTTGTTTGTCTGTGTGGCCCTTATGAGGACACCAGTCCTACTGGACTAGGGCCACCCTAATGATCTCATCTTAAATTGATTACATCTGCAAAGACCTGTTTCCAAATAAAGTCACATTCACAGGCATTGGGGGTTAGGAATTAAACCTACTTTTGAAAGACACGATTCAACCCTGACACAGTTGAAGGGACACCTGAGGGTGAGGAGTAAGGGGACGGACCCTCAGAAAGCACCAAAGCAGAGCTACACTGGCGAACACTTGTGACGAAAACTAATATATATTGTTAGAGGTTGCCAGTGAGACAAACTGTTTCCTTATTTTGAGTTCTTCTGTCTCATTGTTCAAGATGTGAATTTTTATGAATGATAATTTGATGGGTACCTGTTGGTAGGGCATAGGCGAAACCAACAGCACGCTTTGCTTCACATCCTACTAAGCCTTCCTGCAGTTTCAAAGGTTGAGGGGGGATTCCTAGAGGAAAACCAGGGGTGGTTACCAAGACAAAAAAAAAAAAGGAAATTTTTGTGGCAATAAGAGTAAAAAGTAAGCACTACATGATGTAGTCAATTCTTTCCCCATCTGCCCCACTGGTTGGCAACTGAGCCCCTGAGTGTGACCCCGGCAGTGACACGGCTCTTGGTTCCTGTTGGACAGCCCGACTGTGAGGCTCTGCAGGAGGTATGGGGGCTTCTGCAGAAGCCAGTCCGGCTCACCCAGCAGATGTACGAGTCGGCAACAGATATCAATAAGTAGCCTGTTCCTATCAGCATGCACCAGATGACTATCAGCTCTGCATAGAGATACAAATAAAATGTCACAGCGACTGCCTTATGTATGAATATTTTATAAACAAGTTATGTGTCGTCCATCCTTAGCATTGGGAAAGAGTTACAGGGAAGAGGATTTAAAGCAGAAGAGGGAAAGAAGAAAAATGCGAATATCAATATTTAGTTGTCATTCACAAAATATATACCAAACTAATTTGATTCAGTGTGTAGAAAGCACCCCAAGGCTTGGGGAGAAAGAAAAAGGATAGAGATTAATGAGACCAAGCTTCCAACAGATCTGGATTGAAACCTGGGTTTATTCGTAAGAGGTTATTCTAGTAAGGCATACAGTGCTTGTTACATGAATGCGTGCTTACTGAGATGTTTGTTAAGGAGATGAGTGAGCAGTGAGTCAGTAAACTTGATAGTGGCGTATGATAAATTCCAACATATTGGTAAACAAAATATTAAAAGGGGGGATGCACATATACAACTGTAACTCCTTATCAACTGTAAAGCAAATGGCTCTGTACATAAAATAAGGGTGATCCTAGTTGACTCTGATGATCATCTGTGTATTGTGTCTGGTCTCCTGCATTCATTGACCCTGTACTTGGTATTTGGAAAATATACTGAAGTCAATGTCTTTGCCCTTGAAAAGTATGTAAATTGTTGAACTTGGGAAAGGAGGTATATGTTTCCATCCAGGGCAGATAGAAATTTGTCAGTAGAGGTTTCAATGGCCCAGTGAGGAAAACAAAACAAAGCAAAACAAACAAACAAAAAACAACAACAATGAAAGGATTGATTTATCATGACTGATAACACCAGGAAAGTCTTCACCTTAAGGTAAAAACTGAAATTAGGTACTGAAACTACTTGCAAAGTCTAGTTGTGATATGTAGTTTTTTCCCCAGCAAAACAGAGGTGTTGAGAGAATAAAATAGTTATATTACCAGTCAACAGGAAGAGGAGATAAAACAGCCTTTGCTCCTTGCAGAGTGATTGTTTTCTCTTGTGAATTCCCACGCATCTCACCACTGACTCTCTCTCTGAAGTTGACTGTGAAGTTCTTTGCACTTTTAAAGAGCTGCCACTTAATTATTCAAACATACATTATGAAGAATAAAAAATGTGAAGGTTAAAAATGTCAGAAAACTTCATGTGGATTAACAACCTCAACTCAGATTTTGGAGGGGGGAATATAAATGTTGTTTGTGGTGGCTCCTGAGTTAAGTGAACTTCAGAAGGGCTACACAGGTCGGCTTCCCATTGTCACCTTCTACTGCATTAGGTTTACTTAAACCTTTGTGTCTTGTTCCCTTACTGAGCTTAACTCCTTTTTCTTCTCCCCTTTGGATAAGGACAAGCAATCTGGGGGGGGGGGGGGCAGGGAGGGGATTAGTTTAGCTCACTTAACCACTTATTTCCCTGAACTATTTATCAATGCCTATTCCTGCAAAAAGGGTAAGGTAAAAATTGAAGGGCGAAGAGAAAAGAACACTGTCCAAAAGCGTAACTGAGTTTGCGTTGAAGGGTACTTAGTCTGATATATGGCAGCACTGTGAAAACTAAATAGATACATCACTTCAGTACAAAACCCAAAGCCTTCTACTTAATAATTCCCTTGTGTTTAGTTAGGAGTTCAAATATGTTTGAAGGCATTCTGGTATAAATTAGAACAGTCTCCAAATGTTTTAAAGGTACTATAAATGGTCAGGCTAACATTCACTTTTAATGGACCCTATTTTAATGCCAGTCTCTCCTATTTCCTTAAATGACAAAGAACTTATCTGACTTTGTAATGAATGTTCACTCATTCCATGTCGAAATCTGCCATTTATCGTACCTTTGTATTTGCTCCTGGATTCATAGAAATTTTAGATGTGTTGAGTAGGAAAATGTCTAAGATTTTGGAAGGGTGTAAAATCAGAATCACCAGGACATAGACTCTCTGGGTAGAATACAAAGACCCAGTTGTGACAATTTTCTTACTGAAAACTGAAGGTTCGGAGGCCAGAGAAAACGTGAATAAATACAGAGGATATTGAAAAGAATAAATAACCTGCAATGACAAGCTTGGAATCCATGGCTTTGAGTTAACTATATTTCCTATATCACTTCCTTGATATTTAGAATCAAAGGTTTAAAGAAAATTGAGTCCAAAGATTTCATAGAATTCAACCACAGGATTATTTGGATCAATGTATTTGGAATTGCTTTTGCAGCATAAACTTACATACATATAATATGTTTCTCTACTGTTCTACCTATTAAATTACAAAGCTCTTGACATTACGACTGGATGGAGTGAAAGGTTATATATAACTTTCTATATAACTTTGTTTTTTCAGACTTTCATAGAACTTCAGTGCTAAAACTGGGAAAGTCTCAGGCAAATGACAGTTGGGTACATTCAGTGCCTGGAAGAGCTCCTAGCCAATAAGGAAAGAAAGAAAACATTAAAAATTATCAATAGGATAAATGCATAAAGTGTAATTTATTGAGCATTTTATTTAATAAAAAGTGACTTGTGAATTTAGAAAGTTAAATGTGCAGGTCTACATAGATATAGATTTATAGATATACAAAAAATATACAAATTTTAAATAAGCACAATCATTTAGAGAGTGGGGTGACTTAGCAGAATTTATCTGTTACTTGTGGATTCTAGGTCTTGGGCTGAATAATTTGTCAAACTAATTTGAAAGTTATAATTAGCAAGTAAGTAAACTCCAAGAAGAATCAATTTCTTGAATCATATTTTTTTCTGTTTGACAGTAGTAAAGGAGATATTTTAGGTTGATGAATGTATGTTAGAATTTGCAGTAGGGAAGAAATGTGTACACCTTTATAAAAAATAAGTCTACTTATAATGTGTTAAGCATTTAATGAACTGGGCGTTTCTTCCTTAGCCTACTTTTCAACCTCGTTCCCTAAAGCTCATTGCTAAAGTAGATAAAGCTGCCACTGTTGGTATTTATAAACTGCCCAGGAATGTCATGTTGAAAGAGAATACCTTTAAGACATCTTTTATTTCTTTTATCATTTCTATTATCTAATTTGAATTTATGAATATCAAAAGAAGGTTTGAACAAAGATTGTGGAAAAGCTTCAAATCAGTGAGCTCTTTGAATGCACTTGGCTTTACTGTATTGCTACTTCATTTGCTTCCTGCATTATATCATTATTTTGTTAAATTTTGCATTGGAAATGTAATTGCCTATTCAGTGATTCTTAGCATTAGTCAGATTTCTTGGATGACATAAATATTGATTTACTTTTACTTTGACTGATAAAAAGAATCACTCTCACTGAAGTGTGGGGGAAAAAACTGTTCAGAAGTCTATTTAAAACGCTTTCATTTGAGAAATTTGTGTTTATAATTTTTAAATACACCAACTGTATTTAAAAGGACAAATGAACTGAAGTTGCTTGAGTAAAATTTGGAAAGATTGTCTTGTGGGTTTTCGGCTGTCATTCCCAGCAGCCCCTGTCAAGACGGTAGCCACCAGTATCACCAAGGGGATGGAGTAAGAGCCAGTCAGAATCTTTTACATTTTATGACGGTGACAATCTATTAATATGAATAAAACAAAGAAACAGGTAAATTATACTCTTCATTAGATCAGAATTTTATTTTATACTCTAGTATATTCATTTCATACATAACTTTGCAAGATGCCAGCTCTGTAACCAGAAGGGTAAAGCAGAATGTGACCAAATTTCAGGAGAAATTCTCTAATCCTAACTACAGCCATATTTTAATTTGATTTGATTTAATTATATAAGTTTATTTTATTTTCACATCAGAGGCAATGAATGTCAAGAGATAAATTCTTTTCAGTCATTGGGTCCTCATTCTTGGTGTTACTAACATTTGGGCCTAGATAATTTTTTGTTGTAGGGGACTGTCTTGTAGAAGAACATTGTAGGATGTTTAACAGCATCCCTGGCCTCCAGCCTGTAGAAGCCAATACCGCCTTCCCAACTGTGAAAACCAAAATGTTTCTAGATACTGCCTGATGTCCTCTATGGGTCCAATGTCTCCAGTTGGGAGCCTCTGGGGTCAATTATAGTATCTTCTTTCAACATTTAAGCATATAATTTTTTTAAAAATTCAGGCTACCAAAATGACCTGTAGCTATGCAACTGGGTTAGCCTCTTCAAGTAGGAAGGTAGAAATGTAGGAAATTAAAATAAAAATCTTTTTAAAAAAACTAAGAAAAGGCTAGGTCAAACATTTTGTTCCTTAACTTTGGGAATGGTAGAAGGCATGTCACCCTGTGCATGACTTCTGTCTACATTGTTATTTCCACGGATCTCCCAACAGCCAAGGACTTCATGAGCTTGACCCTTCATGAGGGTCAGTCCACCATGCCAGGGAATTTTTCTGAAACAAATCCTCCATTATCTTAGACATGAATAAGTTTCTCCTTAATGTCAGGCACACCACTCATTTCATCCCTCCTCATTTCTTCCAGAACATGTGTGGATGCTGAAAATGCTCTTCTTCCCTTTGGTGTCTGTAATGCATCTTCCATACTCCAGATTCAACACCTTTTCCATATCATGTGTGTGTGTGTGCATGTGGGTTCATTGTTTTAAGGTTGAAGTACATGTATCATGTTTATACCAATGGATGAACAAAGTGATCTTGAAATTAAATTTTGCAGTAAGGGTTCAAGTGGCCGTTCCTCAGTTGCGGTCCACTGATCAGTAGCAGGGTCCTCACCTGGGAACATGTCTGCAATGCCAGTTGTCACATGCCACCCTAGTCCTCCTTGATGAGAATCTCTGGGGAGGCTGTAAGAAGCCCTCCAGGTGTTTGTAAGATACACTCAAGTTTGATTCTACTGTACCACTTGTTTTGAGGCATCATTTGGGGAAGGTTGCAGTTTATCCAGAAACTGGTCTGTGAACAGCACATGCCCTATCGTATTTTCTTTTTAGCTGTCAGAGCGATAACAGCTTTCTACGAGGCAGAGAACTTTACAAAATTAATGGCAGAGCAAAATATGCATATTGATAGCATCTCCCAAGCTCATTTGCACCCCATTTTTTTCTTTCTCTGTGTCTAAGAGGCCATAAAGCCTTTTCCCTCAGCCCTGTAAATTGGCAGTAATTGACAGCCTGACTGAGAGCTGGGCTCTAATTCCAAGTTTGAAGGAGCCAGGGACATGAACTCTCGCTTCACCTCTCGAGATGGATGTTAGGTCAGGAGCAGGGAGCACAGGGGTAAAGGGTTCCCCGAAGCCTGGACTTAAGGCTTTTGCCTGCAGCCTTTGCTTGCAGTCCACAGAGTTCAACATGAGGGCTGGCAGATGAATATACCTCTCACCAGCATGACAGTCATTTTTCTTTTTAACCTACACCAGAATGACCCAATGAGGGTTATACCCAATGACAAATTTATCCATGCTGGCTGACACACTCCTAGTGTTTCATCACACTGCAGAAGACAGTGCAGGAAACTCTGAGCTGAGCCAGTGCTCCGTTTAGCAAATGGCAATAATAATGTCACTCTGACAATTACAGCTAGTTCATGCCGCTGCCGTGTCGGCAGCAATAATTGAATATATAAAGCTTTTAATGCTGTCAGGCCTCAGTCTGCACCACATCCTGTCAACATCTGCTTCTTGAGCATCTAGTTTGTCTCAGAATGGTATAGATAAAACTCAACACCTCGGTCCTTGGCATCAAGATACCCACGGTCTCATGGAGAGAATCATAAACAGAGTTATTTAATAGCTCAATCCTATGATCAAACACTTGCTAAAGCTGAAAGAAACATACCTCGATTTGTAAAGACAGCATGGTACTTCAAGTTTTATCTTCATTACTTCTTCCTTGATATAGTCATGTATGTTTTTCAATTTTTGACTCAATGAACACACAAAAAAAAGTCAATGGACTTCATTTTAAGTCTAATTTTTCACCGATTCCTTTGTAGTCTTTTCATACCATACCACCTATCTTTTTGAAATACTTCATGAAGGAACTTAGACATTTTTGGTAGTCATTTTATTTGTAAGTGTAGAGTAATCCAAGCACTCAAATGTTTTAGGCTATTTAGCAAGTTTGGCAGGAGTGGCTGGGGTGTGAGAAACTACCAACCAGAGAGGGAAAAGGTTTCATATATAGTATTCGGGTAGCAATCTAACCAGAGGCTTAAAGGAAAGTGAAATTTGAAGGAGTGTGATCACTTCTTCATGTAAAAAGTGTCCCAGCTCTCAACAGAGGAGATATTAAACAATAGAACGGGGTTGTTGCAGAAAGATTTTCATTCAGATCCTTAAAGAAATTAATAATACATTACAGAGTGATATCTATAAGATTGTGCATTGGCAGATAACCAATAAAAGAGTTCTTTTTAAAATATCTGAGCATTTATTAAAATGGCCTTCTCATAATATTTTATTCACTAGCTTATTCTGCTAGGCTCTCAGACTTGAAATATTTATAAAAATAAAGCAGACAAGTGAAATTCATACTTCAGGGAACAATAAGAGGGAGAAAGTTTATTTTTGTGTACATCATTTATCATCAGCAGCGCTGTGGCCAAAATATGCTCCTTTTTTTAGTCTTTACTTTCTCAGTTTGTAGCAACTCCAACTTAGTTTGTAGCAAACTTCAACTGAGCAAACTCAGTTTATAGCTTAATCCAGAAACCTGGGGCTCTGTCTTAACTTCTTTCTCTTACTCTCCACTTACAATTAGGTTCTGTGAATTCTACCACTAAACCATAACTCCACTGACATGCCATCCTACCCAAAGACAGCACTGCATCTTTCCTATGTGTGCTGCAACTGCTAAGTACTTTTCTTGTCTCCGCTTTTGCCTCAATCCTCCCTTCTTTACGCACAAGACCAAAAACTCCATTAAAAGGGTAGACAGAAATTCTCCTTCCTATAAACACAGGAGTGACTTCCCATGCTCCAAGAGTGACACTCAAGCAGGAGCCCTAGAAGGTGACTGTTACTATGATGCTCTGATTCCAGGTGAGGGAAACAAAGCTTTGAAAACATACTTTTTTTGAGAACATGTGATTTGTAGGGGCTCAGCCCAGCTGGTCCACATCAGAGAGCTGATGTGCTGCTCGGTTGCTTCTCTCTGGTGTACTGGGCTTACAGCATTACTGAATAGACATGACAAGATGCATAAAGCTAATTACGAGACAGTCATGCCAAGGGCTGTCAGATTAAAATACTAATGATAATCCTAACATCAGCAATTAAGATTTCCTAAGCACACAATCGAAGACCTATAAACTTGAGGCTCTGTGCATGCCGTATTTTATTCTCACAACAAAACACATTAATCTATACATTCTATATTAGTAAATAAATTAAATAAATATATTCTGAATAGCAGTGCAGCATTTTAAACATGAATTAGCAGAATAGAAAACTAAATGTTCTGTCAAAGGATCCTATCATTTACTTGCTATGGGATTTGAAGGAGAGTGAAAAATTCGAAACCTCAGTTTTCTCATTCTGTAAAATGGCCTTACTAATATTAATTATTTCATAGAATTTTGCTGAGCAGAGGTAAAGAGATAGTACTATGAAATATAGGCGGTTAAATTAGTGACAGTGTCATTAAAGTATATTTACCTATGATCTTATGTTTAGAGGTGTTTACTAAACTGACTGAAAGTAGTTTGCCATTGATAAATTGTGTGTTTCAAATCAGTAGATTTAGGTTGATGAAATGAGACATAAAATGAGACAGCATTGTCAATTTTATATAAATAATTCATGAGGGTGATTTAATTGAATGTGAATTTATTTATGGTCTGTTTGTATCAGTCAGAGTTCAATCCAAGAAACAGAACCACTGGAAATGGATGGAGAGAGGGAGGGAGGGAGGAATAGAGAGAGAGAGAAATATGGATATATGCATTTATTTGTAGCAAAGATGAGGCCATATGCAGTTGTGGGGGTAGTTAAGCAGTCTCAGCCAAGTGAGACCTTTGCTCTAATGCTGGAGCTTGAAGTCACAAGAAGACAGTTGGGAAGGGAAGATAGACATAGAATAGGGGAGATAAAAAAATAATCTGGAATCACAGGCACAAGCTCAGACTCAGGAGGATGAACTGAAACACATACCCTCTCTTGTTGGCTCTAATCTTGGTGGTATGGGAGTCCTAGAAAAGGTAGGGCCCTTCTCCATGGAGCAAAACACAAACACCTGGCCCAAAAGTTAGAAGAGGTGAAGGAAGATACAAGAGAATGTACAGCCATTGTAGGCCTACCTGCTCCCTCATGCCAATAGGCTAAGGAATCAGACCAACAGCAAATTGTGCAAGATACAAAAATAGTTTTTGCTTTACTTCCACCCTCCAAGAACCCTTTGGCCTATCTAAGTGGACATATACAGGGAACGGGATTCTGGGACATGTAGTTTAGCATGGCCAAGCTGACATATTGTAGAGCCAATGTAATCCACTTTTATCATTGTGGAACCTACAGATATTTCCTTAAATCCTCCTAGCATCCAAATAAAAATAATGGCAAAGTCAAACTTCTACCTAAAATGATGTAACTGCACTAAGTGCAACTGAAAATAAGCTCCCTTCCCCCCCCCCCCAAGAGAATACAAGTCCTTCTTTTGTCTTTGGTTAATGTTCATTTTTCTCCTAATTCATACCTAGCTGGTATGTAACTAAGACTCCAATCAGCCATTTCCATTATTCCATCAAGCTGACTGCTTCAGCAGAATGGAGGACATGATAGACTAGTAACTTCCAAGGCCATTCACATATTATTATATTTTATTTGCTGTGACGTGAATTTCTTGGTCAGAATGGTATTTTGTAGAGAACTGTAGATAAGATATCCAGTAAATATACGGACAGTATTTGGGTCAACATACTACAGGTGTATATCCAGGGTGATGTCTATTCCAGTAAGTACAAGTGATGACTACAATGTTGGAAGAAGTCCAATATAATCAACCTGGCACCAGGTAGCCGACTGATCATTCCGGAAGTGGTGCCACAATAGGGGTTTAGTGTTGGTGTCTTCTGCTGGCCAAAAGGGTCATTCAACAGTGACAAGGTGAGTGGAAATTCATGTTGCTTATTCTATGACGACCCGCCATCCCTATCACAATGGCCTGTCTATTAATGAGCCCATTTCATATTGAGAGGAGTGGCTGGGAACACAGTTGGTGATGGAAGATATTGTGAGGAGATTAAGAACAAGCTGCTCAAGAAGATTATGAACAAACAATCCCATGACAGGGTTGTTGCCTCTGAAATTTTTGACATGGATACTGTAGAGAAATGAGGGGTGTTGCCATGGTTGTTATTGCATTTTGTGCTGTAACTAAATATACACACCTGGAACCCTGGCCCAGGAGCCAGAAAAGCTGAAGGAGAAACCAAGAGAAGATGGATCAGTTGCAGACCCACCTGGAGACTCACGGCAGTGAGGTCAGAAAGCTGATCAGCGACAACGTGCTGTGAGCTACAAAGTTGTTACTGGCTTACTTCCTTTCTCAAAATTGCATAGAAGAATTTCCTTGTGGCCCACCCTAGCCAGAAATATACAAGAAAGGAATTTTGGAAAATGAAGTTGAGTCTCGCCAAGTTGAACATTACAAAGACTTACATTGAAATACATTGTAGGTGCCTAGGTGATTGAAATTGCCATAATTTTAGTTCGAAGAACGTGGCTGTGGATGGAGCAGGAAGGTTTGGGAATTGGGAATATGGGCATTGAGAGTTTTTGTTGCAGTTCAATCACTACCTCTACATGTGGCCATATTAGTCATTTATTCCCATCAGGCTATCATTTCGGCTGCTATAAAATAAGGAATACACCTGGCTGGTGTAGCTCAGTGGATTAAAATAATGAATATGCATTAGCTGATTGTTTAGGGGTCTCATCATATAATGGGTAAAGTTGTTTATTTTCAGACTGGTAAGACTCAAATCCTACTTAGGTCAACTGTGTGATATTATATAAGATCTGGCATTTTCTGTAATTTAGTCTCCTAATAATACTTGATTCAGGGGTGTTGAGAGAAAGGATTGAGCTAGAATATTTAAAGCTCTTAAGACCATGAGGGGCATGTACTGAGCCAACATTAAATAGTAGCTGGTTGTGGTGATTTGCCTATAAATTTTATGATGCCTTGTTTGTTGTAGAAGTTTTAACAACATACTTTCAAAATCTGCGCTTCAGCTAAGGGTATTAAAAGAAACTTATCACAGGTCTTTGTAAGTTTGTTTTTTACCACTTGTAAATTATGACTATCTCCTTCTTAATAAGGATGCATTGAACATCCATAATGAGGTGGACATTGTATAAATATGCAAAGAAGGCAATTATTTAGTAGCCTTAATAAAAGATGAGTATAATGGTGTGGAGGGTTGTTAACTGTATTAAAACAATGCTGACAGGGAAACTTTCTTCCTGTAATGATAACAGTGCCCAAAGAAGTTTAAAGTTTAAATAATTCTAATGTGCATTTGCCAGATTTGGAGAACTATCAAAAATGTTCTTTTATAGACACAAAGTCTGATTCTAGTAGAATTCCGGCTTTCTCTCATTTGCTTACCAATACCCCAGTTCAGTTCAGTAATTGCAAACATCGTTTAAGATTGTGGTACGGAGCCCTCTCTCTCACCTCATCTCCCCAAAGAGCTGCATACTGACCTTGTTCTTGTGAGCTTAGTCTCCTCATGCTCTGCCCTCGGCCCCTGTTGATATTGAGAGTATATAATGGAGACGTGGATGAAACAAAATCATTTTATACAAGTCATGACTCCTTTCATTGTGGGAGATAGAAATTCAACTAAAACCAGCTGAAGGAAACCAAATAAAACAAGAAAAAGAGGAAGAAGAAGGGAAGGAAAGGGGAGGGGAGGGGAGGAGGGAGGGGAGGAACATGTACTGTTTCATGTAATGACAAAACCCAGTGGTTGACTGCACTCCTGCTGAAACCTGTCCCTGAGCAGAGACCCCCTGCCAGGACCTCTGCCCATCTGCTGAGCCAAGTCAGAGGCCCTGTCTAGACAGGGAGCTCAGTGGGAGGTGGAGAAAGAGGAACCATGAGAATTATAATCTAATCTCACGTTGTGAACTGAAATACAAGGTTAATGGTGATACTATTCAAAGATAGGAAGCATTTGACTAGGTAGAACAAGCAGTAATGTTTGAGTAGGAAGGAAGATCATGAGCTTGGACAAATTTTACTTCAAGGGAAATACCCAAGAAGCTTAAATGAACACTGGTCTAGAGTTCAAGGGAGAAATCTCAGCTAGAAAGAGGTATTGGTAGATCATCAGCATAGACAGCAATACTGAACCTATTCCCTGTGGAGTATGTAGAGTGCAAGGGAAATGAAGTAGATTTCTGCAGATTAGCAGCATTTAAGGGCTGGGCTAAGAAACAGATCAAAAGAGTGGAAAGTATATTCTGAGATAAAAACAGAATGATATAAGAAAAATTGGGAGTTACATTTTGGCAGAGAAGGAAAATGACATCCAAAGAAACAACATGGGTAGATACTGAGAGTTCAATAAGACAAATATGGCAAATACGTTTTATCTGAAGGAGGGAATTTGTCATTGGTCTGTCCCTGTGTTTCAATTGAGGAAGTAGGCAATCACTGGTATTGAGGGAACAGTGAAATAATGGAGTGTCCCTTGGGCTCTCTTCATGGACTTCAAAGTCACCCAAGATGATGGTAGAACATCGGGTAGAGAAGTCTCCCAGCTGAGCTCAGAGAAATCAGTGTACTGAAGGAAGTTGAAGGAAACTTCTTAGTTTTATGGCTCCTCCTACTTCCACTACAGCTCTCAATTTAAGCATCACTTTTTAAGGGAATTCTCCCTTGACCCCCACAAACTAAAGCTAGGTGTCCCCTGAGAGCACTGCATCATTTTATTAGCCCATAATATTTCTGAGGAGCTCTGCCACAAAACTGAACAGTTGGCTTTCTCTTCATGAGACTGTTAGCTTCATTAGCCAAGTTCAAGACTAGCCTGTTATTTCTCATCTGTTTAGCACTGTATTTAGCACATAAATGGCTCTTCCATAGTGTTTGTTGGTAGAATAAATAAAGAAAAGGTAAATAAACAGAAGGGGTAGGAGGAGATTTCAAGAAAGCAGAGGGGGTTTATCCAAGGCTTCAGGAGTATTGAGGAAAGCAGCCTGCAACTCCTGGCCCCCCTGTAAAAACTCTAACAGCGAGAGGATTCCTGATACTTCTGGGAATACACTGGCCTAGAACTGTGCAGTTTAATGATTCATGTGCACAGTAAGTCCATAAAACTCTGTCACCCCAAACATGTTGAGATCACTGGAAAATTCCAGATTATACTTTTTTTTTCAAAAAGGGTAAAATGTTCAACTCATCAACTTCTAATACGCAAAGCTATATATGTAAAATAAGCTATGGTGAATAAAATAAACAGGAATAAATGTTTTTAGTCCTATTATTTGGCATGTGAAGGAAAGACCATAGACAAGAAACTAAAAAGGGCACAAATAACGGCAGAAAATTAAAACCAGGAAAGAAAAGATATTGTTTAGTTAGTGAGGTGAAACTACATATGCCAATATTTATATATGTCGTGCATTTCACTATTCACAACATTCTGTAATGTCACTGAAAAAAAATGGTTTCTTTCTTTCTGATGTCACTTCTGTAATATAGGCATTATTATGGTGGAGGGAAAGGTTCAGAGAGTATGTAACTTGTTCAAGGACACGCAGGTGATAAGCGTGTGAAGCTGGAATTCGCATCCAGTAGACCCTACTTGGTTTTCCATACATGGGAGTTACGGTGAGTCTCTGCCCCCGAGAGTAGGAATGAGGGGCACTGTCTGGAGATTCAACCTTGTGATGATCGCAACATTTATTTGGTGACTCTAGCCACAGAGATGGATTTTCTGGTAACCAAAAAACTCTCTAGATGTTGTGTGTTGACACTTGGACTGAGCAGGTAGCAACACATTCAGGGTTGTGTCTACGTGAAACAAATTATAACAGAAGTGGGTTACTTTGGGATAGTGTTTTCAGGTGCTGCTATGAGATACTTCTAGGAATCACAATATAATTTGAGGGTACCATCTCATTATGGGGCGATATTTAAGGTTCATATTATGAAACAAATCTGTAGGATTAACATATTTTTTTCTTTCCATGCTGCATATGCTAATTGGTCATATTTTGAGGCCAGTGAATTACACCAATTTTTTTTTAATAGCAGGCTTTAGAATAAGTAGAACTTCCACAGTTAAATTTGGATGTGCTTTGAATAAAAGTGTCTTTTTTCAGGATGTATAACTTTTTAGAGTAAAGATGTGTTGTCTTAAGAGCCCCTTGGGTGAGAAATGAAGGAGATAGTTCTAAATTAATATAAAAGTAATTCTATAACCTAGCAGAATCTTAATTGTACTATGTAATATGTTCCACTGTATCTTATTTTACATACACATTTGGAATGGCATTTTTATTATTTTAAGTGATCATTTTGAGTACAAATCAAATTAGTGTGTCTGTATAAACTATTTAAAACTTTTGGAGGTTCGTGTGGACTGGGGTCTTTTGAGGTGTGCAGGTTTTGTCTTGGCATCTAAAAAGAGGCGCGTTTACTCACTAACAGGATCACTGGTTTTGGTTTTCCATCGTGGTTTTAGAGGTTCCAAGGTCATGGAATTCGATTTCCTCGATGTCAGTCTCAGGCAATCAGCCCCCATGTGGACTAATGCCCTCGTTCTCTTGATCCAGACTCCTCCTTCTCTGTTCCTCTCTTTTCTTTTCCATTTTACTTTCTGGGAAGGAAGAAGAGATACGCTACTTCAGTTGATTTAGTAAATATTCACATGTTTGGGGAATCACATAGTAATATCTATAATGTTTCTAAAAGAATAGATGTAAATACTAATGTTTTAAATATTATCTGATGTGATCATTGCTGAATGCTTTTTCAGGTTTGACTAGTTTTCTCTCCATAACTATTTACATTTATTTATGAGAATACATTAATAATATTTGTTCACAAGTCAATTTCTTAATGTTAGCTGGCTTTTTGCCTACTGTTTTAAAGGTATTTAATAAATGCCTATTATATGCAATAGATTGTGGCTAAGTGCAGTTTGGAAATCAAGATGCATAAGCCTGGTACGTGGGATTGACTAATTCCAATATAGGAATCACAGGAAGAAAGAGAAAATAAATTCTCTCCTGAAAAGAGTCATCCATTTTTGATATGTAAAGAACCTGTTCTGTACACACAGGGAGCAGCAGGAGGGTACCCATGGAGATTAGTGAACGTCCTTGGGGATTTGTCCAGGGACCGATGTGACTGGAATGGAAAGCAATGAGCTGAGAGCGGGGGTGGGGGGGTTGGTGAGACTGAAGACCACAGAGGACAAGGTGGAAGGCTGAGCCTGAAATTAGCCACACTGGTTACTGCTGGACACTTCATCTCTGTCTTACCCCTGACTACAGCCTAATAGCAGACACCTGTCACTGACACATTCACCCATCAGAAATTTACAGAGAGTCCGCACACGTAAAGCATCGAGCTGCTGCTTAGAGAGCAGGTGAGGTGTAACCAGATATGTGCATTTCAGGAGAATTGCACTCAAAACCCCTTTACAATAATCTCCATTAAGAACTACCTTCTTTGAGTCTATATATGGCAGTTGTCTTTTTGTGTGTTTGTTTGGTTTTCATTTTTGGTTTTTAATTGTTACAAGGTGTTGAAAGATACTGACTTGGTGATTTCAGATGTGATTGGTTTTGGGGAGGTCCGTTCTAAACTGTAAGAACATGCGTAAGGTTTGGCTGACGTGGCGTGTCTCACACCTTCCTTTCTCTGCAACCCTCCTGCCATCTCTGAGCTCAGCCCCCTGACTGGGTGATTGCAATCAGGGACACCTCAGGTGATATATATTTGAAGGCAGGTGTTTTATTTAACCCTGGATGATTCAATCTCATATGACTTGGTCAGATGGCAATCATGGAACCGTGAAGTTTAATGTCTGTGGCTATTGTTTTATAAATAAAATCACTGAGCTGAGTTTCATTATAGTTAGAACCTCTATGGGAGATGTATCAGAAAAATAAGTTGGTGAAGTGTAAACAGCCATTCTTATATAAAAATCCCAATATTTATATATTTCAGTTTTTCTGACCTTTGTGCTGTCCTGCTAATATTGATTTAATTTCATAGAAATATAGTTACAGCCAGTCAGTCGTTGGTATGATATGCATAACATTTTAAGGCATATGGAATATTCGTCTCATTGCAAATGGTGCCATGCAGCTAACAAATAAATACTGTATTTGGACCCATGCTGTAAGAGTCTTAATTTTTAAAATCTTTTTATAACAGAAACGAAACAATCATAATTCAAAGTGCTGAACATTGAGGAAGACTGAGGTGGCATTTCAGATGAACATGGCTTAAAAGGAAACTCAAGGTGTAAAGATAAATTTTCTTATCTGGTTTTTGATGGGCAGGCTAAGGCATTATACTGAATCATGATTTTGGAAAATGTGACCGTGCCATTTTAATGTCAGAGAAAGAAGGGAGGGAAAGGAGGGAGGAAGGGAAGGAGGAAGGGAAGAAAAGAAAGAGAAAGGGAGAGAGAGAAAGAAAAAGGGAAAGAGAAAGAAAGAAAATGGTAAAAAAACTGATTACCTAGGGAAGAGTAAGCTGTGGACATCTTTGCTTCTTTCTCTAGAGTTTAATAATTGGAAGAAAAAAAACATAAGGCAAAAATGTGTCAGAGTTGATTGGCATTATATAGTGAAATACCAGAAGAATTTATAATGAGGCTGAGAATATGGAACTAATGAAGAAGTAGTACAACAAGAAAGAAAAAGGAGGACTGGTGTGGAAAACCGAAGATGAAGTGAAGAACTCAGTGAGGAGATTAGACGCCTTCTCCAGTGCTCCAGGGAGTGAACACAAAAAGGAGCCCAATTAGAAATAAACTAGCTAGAAGAGATATTTCATAGTTAATTGGGGATTATCAGCTTGCCTGAAGGGAATAAAACCAGAGCATTGGGGCCTCCTCATTTCAGATCCACTTGCTTTATTTCTTCTAGTTTGTTACAAATGTTCTTGCTTTTGTATCATAATTTCAAAAAAAAATCATGTGTGAAACAAATGAACAACTAACTAAACTTTCTGATTTCTGAGAGAAGATTCATTTTCAAGTATGGATACACTGAGAGTTTAAAAGTATTTGGTCCATGTTTCATCTTGGTCACTTATAGGTCACGGTGATGTAATCTCTGGGTATCCGCAGATTTCCTGGAGACTTTTCATGTATATTTTAACCTATAGCTTTCCCAGACATAGAGAACATATATGTGGCATACAGAGAAACACAATACTTAGTTTTAATTAGACAGAATATAGATGAACAATTCACAGGGTCATTTCTGGTTGCTTGAATAAATAGGCAGCCACAGCACAAAAAGGAATTTTTTAAAAATTTTATTTACTTATTTTTCAAATACAGTTTTCTGTCTATTTCTCCCATCCCAGCCCACCCCTCCCCATGCTCCCCACCTCTCTCCCACCTCCACCCCCCCTAGTTCTTGTCCTTGTGTCCTTCATATTTGTTCTTCCAAATACCTCCCCCTTTTCCCCTCAAATTCCATTTCCTCTCCCCTCTGGTCACTGTCCCCCTGTTCTCCATTTCAGAGTCTGTTTTTATTCTGCTTGCTTGCTTGTTTTGTTGTTTAGCTTCCTGTTAAAGGTGAGATCATCTGGTATTTGTCTTTCACCACCTGGCCTATTTCACTCAGCATAATGCTTTCCAGTTCCATCCATGTTGTTGCAAAGGGTAGGAGCTCCTTCTTTCTCTCTGCTGCATAGAATTCCATTGTGTATATGTACCACAATTTTTTGATCCATTCATTTACTGATGGTCACCTAGATTGCTTCCAACTCTTGGCTATTGTAAATTGTGCTGCTATGAACATTGTGGTGCATAGGTTCTTTGAAATTGATGTGGGAAATTTTTTTAAACAGTAAAATGGGCAGCACTTAGGGCCAAAATGCTTCTGTCACAGGGTCTTCCACATCCTCAGGATCTTCTAGTTTCAGCTGCTGCTCAGTCACCGTGTAACCCCAAGTGAAAAACAAAGAATACATCAGCATGCAGCAACTTAGAAATTGTTGTTACCCCTGCAAAGTAAGTGACTCCACAAATAAGAGCCGTGTATTTTCTCATTCTGCACTTAAATACACACACATACATGTATATATTTGCACATATACATTATATATATGTTTCACACATACACACACATATATATTTGTTTCTTTAACACAATACATTGAAAAAAACATTTGTGATGACTATTCTGGTGTCAGTGGTTCTGCACACTATGATTGGCACCCAAAGCAGGTTGTCCTTTCATGGCTATTCCAGGTTTTCTGGAGGTAAGACCAGCATCTCTGTCTTGAAGGATCCCAGGTTGTCTGCTCTTTATACACCAGATGGTGATCTGCACAGGCTCTGGAGGATTGGTTGCCGTGTCTGAAAACCATTAGTTCGACTAATTGATCTGTTCATTCCACAACTATTTCTTGAGTACCTGGTATCTGGCTGAGTGTTAGGGACAACACTCCAAATATAATACACTCTCCAACTTCACAGACATCACAGGTAAGCAAACAGTTACGATACGGTGTGATGAGGATGAAATTAATGTAGCATGAGTGAGGGGCTACTAGGCAGTTGGGGAAGAAAGGAGGAAGTTGGAGCAGGTTTCTACTTTCTAACTTAGTCTTAACTAGTTGAACGTGAGTGTTTGAGTGGACATGGTATAAGAATTAATGGTTAAAATGGGATTCCTGGAAGAAGTATCTTTCATTCGCTGTTGTATTTAGCTAATACACATTGAGCAACCAGTATTATGTTGCTTTGCTTGACCCTGGGGAATAACAATGAACAGGACAGAGATTTTGCATGGAGCTCTCATTCTTGACTGAAGGCAGACGGTATGCAAACGATTACAGGAATAGCTACTACTGAAAAACTGCATACTGTGTGCCAGGCACTGTTGCAGGATTTGTATAGAACCACTAATTTAACCCTTACAACAACCAGGATGTTTCTATTATGGAGTAAATTGGGGAACCGTGATACATACCGCAAGAGTGGTAGGCTGTGTCTCAAAGAAAGCCAGGCAACCAGGTTTGGGTTCATTCTTCCAAATACTATAATAAAAGGCCAATCAAAATAAATAAATGAAAATGTAACATAAGCCTAGGAAGCAGTAGGTGGTATAAAAAAAAGAAAGAAAACAAGTGTAAACAGAATGGTTGAGCAGAAAAAAGACTATATTAGAAAGCAAAGCAGACATTGGCACATACCCTGCATGGACCACGCGGGTCTGACCACTTCAGTATGATCCGACCAAACTCCTCCAGCTCCTCATACCTGCATCCCTTAGCTGTGGGCTTTTCTGAAGCCCGGGGAAGGCCTTTTTGGTCTGGAACGTGGCAGAACCAAAGTGGAAGGGAATTAACCTCCCCCCTCTCACACGCACTGCCATACTAGAATAGTCATTTGGCGACTTTCATGACTTGGACTACAACCATCCCCGGCTTCTGTAAGCCTCGTGAAGGATAACTCCAGAGTGTGTTCTAGACTATCTTCCCAAGTTTTTCTGCAGAACTGAGCTCCCTTGGTCCTCAGTGGTGGTTGGATTAATCACACGCTTTTGACGGGCTCAGCTCTTTGTCTATCACATTCTCCTCCTGTTTTTATGCTTTCTTTTACCTCACACGTGAACTCTGTATACTCGAATCTTTGTCCTGGAGTCTTCCTTTGGGAAAACCTAAACGAAGATATGTTGGCTCATCAGGAAATGCAATTTCCAAGGGAAATTTTAGGCTGGAACATTCTAGGTAGAGGAAGTATTCATGTCAAGGCAAGGCCACTGTGTCCGGCTGGAGTGGAATGAAAAAAGGGAGTCAAAATGAGCTCGAGGTAGAGAGGGGACCAGGTGGCAAAAATCTCTTTAGGCTTTGGAGAGTCATGTGAATAGTTACAAGAATAGCACACTGTTCTCTATGAGGCAGGGCAGGGAAAAACCTGGTAGAAATTGAAATCTAAAGCCAGACTTCACAGAAGAGCCAGTCTAACCCTTTCTTTTTTTTAAATTGAATTTATTGGGGTGGCATTGATTAATAAAGCTATATAGGTTTCAGAGGTACAATTATATAACATATCATCTGTATATCATATTGCGTGTTCACCACCCCAAGTCATGTCTCCTTTTGTGACCATCTATCCCCCCTTTACCCTCTTCAACCTCCCCCTACCCCCTTTTCCTGGAGTAATCACCAAGCTGTTGTCTGTGTCTGTGAGAGATTTTTGTGTGTGTTTAATCCCTTCACCTTTTTCATCCAGTCCCTGAGGACCCCTCCCCTCTGACAGCTGTCAGTCTGTTCTCTGTGTCTGTGAGTCTGTTTGTATTTTGTTTGTGAGTTTATTTTGTTCATTAGAGTCCACATATAAGTGGATTCATATGGCATTTGTCTTTCTCTGACTGGCTTATTTCACTTAGCGTAATGTTCTCCAGGTCCATTCATGCCTTTCTTCCTATAAATGAGTGAAGTGAAGTCCAGGTTACTTTGCTAAGAACAGGAAAAGACAGGACTTCTACCCAAATATTTATCCTAAATCTGTCTGATTCCCAATGTACGTTGATAGTTACATTCACCTTAGAAACTTACCATGAAAATGAGCACAAAGAACAGATATGAATAAGGCAGACATAATATGAAGAGTACATCCTTAGAGAGAATCGCTTTGTTTTTCACTAACTCCTTCTTTCTCCAAGTTCAGTGCTTCTAACTCCTCCCATGCCAGACAGAGCAGCCCGTCCCACTCTCCCTAGTGGAGGGAGTCGCCGGTGTCGGTGCTCCCACTGAACTGCTTGTGGGCACAGTAAAGGCAGGTCTGCAAGGCAGGCCAGGTTTCACATGGGCATCTGGGTACAGAGATTTCTGCTCCGTGGATTCACTGCCTCACATCCTGTCATTAATGTCAAGTCTGACACCTGCTAGTGAAGGGGTGCTCGATGTCACTCAGTAACTCAGTCATCAGTGCAAAGCCCTCTATCCACATAATAAGATCAGTGGGTTGAATCTCTCTGCAACTCTCTTTGCCAGAACTAAGCAAGTACATGGTGAATTTGACTGGTGTGTTTACTGTTTCCACATGAGATGAGATGCAGGCTAGTAATGCCAAAGGGAGGGACTGAGTCGTTTATTAAGTATGGTCTTGGACAGGTGTCTCAAATATCAATTCTAGGATTTAATCTAAACTAATCTCCAGAAAAGTGAGATTTAATGGCATGAGAACCCAGAGGAATTCAAAGGGGAGGTAGCTGGATGCTTAAATCTCAAAGACCTCTATTGATGGCAATCTTTTAAATAAACTCTCTTACTTGGCTATTATCCTTTTGTGTTCTGAGGTACAAAGTGTTTAAAAACTGATACTGGTTTGTTGGTGGATAGGACTTATACAGAATGAGTTGTTTATTTTTTTATTCCCAACCCTGGCATATAGCCAGTTACTTGCAAATAAAAACCACATAGTCATGGCTGAGATCAGCATATGGAGCCTTTGGCCTCTATACACACCCCTGCATGTACTTTTAGGGTGCATTTGTAATCTGCTATATTAGACCATATATTGCGATCACAAAACTTACTACCAAAAGACAGAGTTTGAAACTGATAAGGACAAATTTTCAAAATGGCCACAGCACATTGTATATAACTATTGACAGGTCAAAAAAATGTGGGTTATCCGTCACGGAAGACAATTCGTACAATGTGTTGGCAAGGCCAAAGTTGGATACTAACTAAACTCTGGCATCTGTCTTTTCTTCAAGGCACACACACACATAAATTTAAAAAAGACTCGGCTTTCAGCGACATGGAATTAACTTAAGAAATGTGCAAACAGATGCAAACAGAAAGATTCACGATGTATTTTGTGCATGTGTTCATCTAAATTAATTTCCCAGAGTTGGTATGTGGGAGCTCTTGCTGGTAGCATCTATGACACTGGAAATGTCTCGATAGCATGTTTACTTTTTAATATTAAAGAGAAAAGGGCTGGCGCAAAAACCAGTGCTAATGACCTATTTCGTGCTATAAAATCTAAAGAGTGCTTAAATGAACTAAAATGTTTCCAAGAAGGTCAAGTGGAAATTGTATTGTGAAAGTAATTAGAGGAGAAAACAGCTCAGAGAAGGAAGCACGTTGAGGTGAAAGGAAATGAAATAAAACAGGGGAGACTATGACCTCACCAGAGGGTTTTCCAGGCTCTGCAGAAGTTGAAGCATTTGCCTTTGTTTCCTTTCTCTCGTCCCTTTCATCTTTCTTTCTTCTTCCTTTTATTTCAGATATAGACATTCTGATAAAATATTTTGTCTTCTGGATAGAGTTTAGTAATTTTCCTTTATGTATCGCCAGACACTGAATATTTTCAGCTTTGCAAATGTTACGGTCTTTTTTTTTTTTTTGTAAATATTTGACTCTGCTACTGTGTTCTGAAAGCAGCTAAACATTACTAAATAAATAGGTATGCCTGTGTTCCAATAAAACTTTATTTACAAATGTCGGCAACCTGTGAGATTTGACCAGAAGGTTGGTGGTTATCAATCCTTGTTCTAGAAAGTGACCTTTTTAAAAAAAAGTCGCTTTTTAAGAAAATATTTTATTTTTTAAATATTTTAAATATTTTTTAAAATATTTTTAAAATATTTTTTTAATTTATTTTTAGGTGGAGGGGAGGGAGAGAGAAAAAGAGAGATGGAAACATCAATGTGTGGTTGCCTCTTGCATGCCCCTTACTGGGGGCCTGGCCTGCAACCCAGGCTTTTACCCTGACTGGAAATGGAACCAGTGACCCTTTAGTTCACAGGCCAGCACTCAGTCCATTCAGCCACACCAGCCAGGCAGAAAGTGATCTTTTATAGACATTTCCCCCAAGACTACTATTTTCCATGAAAAACAGAAGTAGGAGTAGCATTTGCTGGTACGATACTCAAAGAACGACCTACATATTATGCTCATTGTGGTTGTTTAAAAATGGGATAGAAATACTTATGTAGGAAATATGGTACCTTCTGCACACTCTTTTCAGTGTTTCACAAATAGGATCACAACTAATCCTGAGCACAACACTCTAAATTTAGTAGACCTTTTCTCGTTTTTGAAAAAAGCAATGTTCAGAAACTTGAATAGATCTGTACAGCTTCTAAGCATCAGTGTTGGAATTTACTTATTTATTTTAAACTATTTTATTTATTTATTTTTAGAGGGAGGGGAAGGGAAGGAGAAAGAGAGGGAGAGAAACACCAATGTGTGCTTGCCTCTCATGTGTCCCCCATCAGGGACCTGGCCCACAACCCAGGCATGTGCCCTGACTGGGAATCAAACCAGTGACCCTTTGCTTCACAGGCCTGTGCTCAATCCACTGAGCTACACCAGCCAGGGCCAGTGTTGGAATTTAAAGTCTTCGCCTTTTGTAGATATCTGTCCAGCATCAAATGCATTTTCACAATGAGAGAAGAGTATGTCTCAGAATCCTTGTGACCGTGAACATGTGAATGACCAATGCCACAAGGTCTTTTATACCGCGAGAACTACTATACCTTGATCTCGCACATCCTAGGATAAATAGTTCAGCTTAAGAAGGATTTATTAGCTTCTACGTTAATGCCTCTTTCTTCAAAACTTACCCAGAATTCAAGTAAGAGACACCCATTGGCAATGGTTCTTAACTGAAGACAGTACCCAACCCAGAGAACATTTGGGAAGGTGGGGGGCTTTGGGGCTGTAGCAATGGGGGGGGGTGAGTATGTGTTATTCTTATATTGAAATGATTTGATAGCTTTGGATTGAAGCAAACAAAGTGAAAAAGACATTACACATTACGGCACTTGCTCTTGAAATCAAAGGTCTCACTTTAGAAAACAATGTGTAATGTTAGATAAACTGCACCCATTCCAGGGCATAAATTAGTAAGAAGTTACTTTTTGTAATTTTAATGAAGAACAACTGTGAAGAAATATAGTATGATACATTTTCTCTCTAAAACATCTCTTACTTGTTATACTAACATAATTAAAATTACTGAAATGCAATTTTATAGCTAATAATAATATGGAAATCAAACAATAAATAATTGAAAAGCTTACAAATTAAGGTGCATCCACCATGTAGGGGCAGTCGGTAGAGGGTGGGGAGCAGGGATATTTTTTTTGCCATAAGTTGATAGAAAACGAAATTTGAGTAGGACCAAAAAAAAAATCATTCTGCTTCATCGTTTCTGCCAAAATGAATATCCTCGTTCTTTAAAGAGGATGACATTTTATTTTTTGACCCTTTTAGTACAATGATCTGTGCTATGGATTAAATCTACAGAATGAACCTATAAACATCTGTATTAAACCTATCCCTGCAAAAGAGGGAAGTTAATAAAATATAGAAGGGTTTGGGAGGGAAAAGTGAATTTGGCTGGGCCGAGTTTGGAGATTGTCAATGCCTCATCTTTTGTACCAAACCAAGTTTGAAATGTGTAAGTGTACCGACATTGGAATTGTCTTCTGTTCTTTTTGAATGTCAGTCCTCCCGATAGTCTGTGGCATCGCGTATTTTCTTAGCGGTATTAGAGTGTTTTTTGGACAGGTGGGTGTGGGAGGGACAATAAGCATTTGCAACAGAATCTTCCTCTCAGTGACTTTTCCAGCGCCATCTGGATTCCTGCATTTTTCTCTCCACGTCTAGTTGGAAGGAGAATTGGATTAAAAAAAAAAAAAACCTGAAAGGATGTAAACATTCAAAGCGAAAGGAAGCGCTCTCTTGTTCAACTCCCCCAGGACAGCTGCCGCCTGATTAAAATACTAATATAATATATGGCAACGGGCCTGTGAAGTCCGCGGGGCGGCAGAAGAGCGGTCAGTGGGTGTGATCAAAGGACCGTGGCCTCGCTGCCCACTCCTGTCGGCAGCGGCTGAGCAATCCAGCCCGGTGATTGGAAGAGCAAATTGTCTTTGTGCTGCCCGTGCTGTATTTATCCTTCACAAATACCCACAAAACCCAGCAGGGATTTGGCTGAGAGAGTAGGCTCACTCCTTGCAGAAAAACCGGGAATAAATCTGGGAGGCTTTGTACAAGATCTGAAAGCTGCTTTCAGGACTTGCAGGAGGAGGCGTGTAGAGCCAGGAGTAAGGAGATTATGTAAACTACAGAGGATAGACAGGAGCTTGGCAAGGCCAGGTCCAAGTTTGGATGCTCTCTGAATGCTCTCCGAGTGAGGGGGAGTTCACAGGGCAGACCTGGGTATACAACCTTTCCCTGCTACTAGAGAGGAGTTAAATAGCAGCTTTGCATTCTCTTTGTTTTCTTTCCTTGAAACACGTAGACATTTAAAGGAATTTTTCTATCTCTATCATGGACAACACGCTTTCAAGGCCAGTTCTGCTTTATATACTTTTACCTTAAACATGGCTCCGCGATAGTTCCTTTCCCTATGCACTGAGTATGGTCCCCTCTCTTCCCAATTATTCAGAAAGTATGCTTTGGAAATGCATTCTGGAAATGGGATTTCAGTGTACTTACAGGCATTTCTTCATTTTCATCACCCAAAGTGATTACTTAAACATCCTAGAATCTGACCAGCACCCTCTTCCCTTTGTCTATATGGAATTTGAATCCCGGGTGGGGGGCCCAGAAATCTGCTCTTCTAACAAATTCTCTAAGTCATTCCGATGCACCATAATGATCAAATTCCACGGCCGTAGGAAGTCAGTAGGCAGATGCACTGAGAAAGAGGAAACCAAGTGACAAGCTGAGAAAGTTACAAACCAGGTGGTTATTTATTTTTTTTCCGCCCATTGTTTTGGCATAGGTTGGATATCACTAAATACATACTGTCTCTTCCTTAAGATGCCACTTTATCTCTAATATACAGTCAGGAGGATTTGTCTTAATAAACATCCCTTTCATACATAGAAATGAAAAGTTTCTAAATCTAATTTGCCTGAGTCTTGGAAACCAGAGCATGAAATCTCAAAGGGAACATCTTTTTGTATAACCTTACAAACAGAATCATTGTTTTCTATTTACTTTTTTTCTTTATGAGACACTTCTAATATTGCATTCTTGTGAAGCGTAGATCAGGAATCCGAACCAAGCCTTCGGGGAGAGAGGCGAATGAGGACAAGATGTTGTCAAATAAAATATATTAATATAATAATTATAAAGGTGCTTTGATGAGGAGGAATGCATTAGGGAGTATTTGGTTGGTAAACCTCAATAACTTTTATTAAGTTATTTGAAGGAATATTTACTAGTAACTATAATGTTTACTCTCAAGCATGTATTTCTCTCCATGGATTTTCCAAGAATCACAGCGACTGCCTCAGACTTTTTAATCTCTTCTCAGGAAACAGGACTTTTGGCTGTAGCAAATGTAGAAGTGAATACAAGAAGGAGATTGTGGCAAAGTGGAGAGGGTTTTCTCTACTTCAATTTTTAAGAGGAAAATAAGATTTTGACATTCTCGTTGTGGGTGTAGGCTTCAGTCTACCAGAAGGGAGGCTTCCGCTGAAATTCCTTTATTCATTGGCTGAGAAAACCAAGATTCCTCTGTTGGAGAGCCTCAAGTGTAGCAGTGTTTCTCTTTGAAAGTGATAGGCGATGTCTATTATTAGATTAATGAGATAATTAGAAAAATTCACAGCTGCATGTTTTGACAACACATTTAGTGTCTCTGTGTTAATGAAGCTGACCATAAACTTCACAAAAAATGAAATTTACAAAAACATTTCTCTGATATTTATTGGGAAAGCTGATTAAAAAGGGCCCTGTATTGAAAGAAATTAAGCCCTTGTTGATAGTATTCAGAGGCCTGATTTTATAGTCTTGATTTTGTGTTTTTTATTCGTAATTATACACAAAAATGTAATATATTTGTACTTTCATATGCATATATTTAGTTCAATTGTGAGATATTTATTACTGGTTTTCATAAATGAACCACTAATGAGGCGGTGGAGTTGTAGCCCCGTGTTATTATCAGGCAAAATAAAAATAAAAATCTCGCTATTCTCAAAGTGAGTTATTTCTTTCTCCCTTTTTGTTCCTCCTTTTTTCTTTATTAGGACACATGAGATTAGCTTCTAAGAGGGTAGATATTATTTGCAGGCATTTCAATATTCTTTCAAATATCTTCCTAATAAGGAAGTGAATATTTTCTCCTGTTGTCAAAAAGTGCAGCTGTGAGTTTTGTAATTGCTCAATTAATATAATGATACACTTTCCCTATCATTAGCAACCTAATATGTTTCAGAACCCAAGCTGTATTCTCTACTGGAACTGAGTTGTTTGTTTTTGAAAATATTGACTTACAGAATTTTCTATATCCTCATTAGAATTTAGTAGCATAAGCTCCGTATTTCACATTATGAACAGATTGGGTTTTGATCACGGAAAAAAAATGTTGCTTCAAGCAACATATCTCAACTAACAGTACCTTGAGCATATTCACCTTTGTTGAATTTCAGCTACCATTTTTCTGGAATTCCATGTTGTCTAAAACCATTATTTAAATAAATCTAAAAGAGATGGTATCGCCATAACAATGCATAATGAGAAAAAATACAGCTGGACATAGAAAATCATTTTGCTGATTTAATAGATTATCCTGAACACACTCATACAAAGAAAGTATACTTATGTTTTAATGGGAAATAAATTGCGTCAGAAAATGGCTATTATGTCATCTCACTGATTTTCAGCAGTTTTTTTTCTTTCTATGAGGTGTTAGAGAACACTTAGCACAGAGGATTTCCTGTCAGATTGACATTTCTTCAGAAATGGAACTGACTTATGAATCTCTTTCAATATTATTAGACCGTATTGCTATTCCAGATGTTGCCTCTCTGCTCTGGCTCACGGACCGTTTATCCATGCGGTCTTCACAGTCCAACTGCTCATTTATTGACGTCAGCCCTAACCTTAATGCTCTTAATTAAGCTCCTGCCACATAGGCCAGGGACACTGTTGGGCGTTTGGCACATGTTGTCCTCTTGTCAGCCTCTTAGGGTCAGCATTGTTGTCCTTTGCCTTTAACAGAGAAGAAAACTGAGTTTTGGGGGGAAGGGGCTTCAAAGGACGCAGAGTTAGTAAGTAGTCGGAGCAAGGAGCCAACCTAATCTCATTCCAGAGCCAGCGTAGCTCATCAGTCGGCTGCGTTGCCAGGGGTCATGTTTGGTTTATTACTCACTATGTTGAATTTCTGACGGCTTTAACTCGCAGTCTGATAAGAACCTCAGCACTCTTTCCCTTCATCCAGGGGAACGCTGAACCTTATTAAAGTGCCATTTTTGATCAGCTTGTTGAGTTCCTTTTGAAATTTGTCCAGAGTCGCTCTCTTGGTTCCTGTCACATTATAACAATTTAGTAAGTTTGATCTTTGTTCTAGTTACAAAGATAGACTCGTGAGCATTTCTTCTCAGAAGGTCCCAGGTCCTCTCTCCGCGACCTGAAAAAAGAAGCTTCTGTATAACAGGCTCGACTTCTATAATTAGGGGGTGTTAGTGTAGGAAAAAATAATACTTAGACTTGCCAGGCTATTTTTGTGACATTTGTTAGTATGAAATATCCAAAATGACTAATATAAAATAATTATTCTACGTTTCATTCATTATTTAAAAAGTAAAATAAAATTTAAAGAGAAGAAAATCTTTAAAATGTCCTTCTACCAATTTCCTCTATTTTTAGAATTAGTAATTAACTGATCTTGAGTTTTTGTTATTGTTTTGTGCTTTTTTAACAGTTAACCTAATATTGATAAGATGAAAATATTGCTAGAAATATTGTACTTTAAATTATTATATTCATTCATATACCTTTATATTATTTCAATTTTGGTCTTCATAATTTATTTAGAAGAGTAGATGATATTTCGAGAGGTTCATTTATTCATTAACTCAATGTATGTATGTATGTATATGTATATATGTGTCTGTATGACTAGGTCTATCTGGAAAAAGTCCAGCCATTGTTAATATAATGAGAATGGTTTGCATGACATTGATGTAAGCTGGTAGTGAAGGTGAGTGGACTGGAACGTGCTTACATGAAAAATGACAACTTCACTGTAGTAGTCAGCGTGGTGGAAGCCATTGAGTGAGCCTGTGTACTGTGTGGCTGTCACATTCAAAATGACTGAGCAAGTAGCAGGGGCGTCCAACCTGTGGTCAGCAGGCCACATGTGGCCCAGGATGGCTGTGAGTAGAACCCCACACAAAATCATAAATTTACTTAAAATGTGAGGGTTTTTTTTTGTGTGTGTGATTACACATTACGCTATAGTTAACCTGTGGCCCAAGACACTCTTCTTATTCCAGTGTGGCCCAAAGATACCAAAAGGTTGGATACCCCTGGAGCAGAGCAATGAATCTGCACCAAATTTTGTGTTAAGCTTGAACATTCCTATGTGGAAAGTATTCAGGTGATTCAGAAGGCTTTCGGGGATGATCAGCGAGTCAAGCACAAATGCCAGTGTAGCACAAACACTTAAAGATAGTGGAGAGTCTGTTGAAAGTGATCCGTGTCCTGGAAGGCCAGAACAGCTGAGAATGTTGAACGTGTACGGGCTACAATTAGCCAAGACCGGCGACTGACAGTACAAGAACTAGAAACTGATCTGGGGATTCCAAAAACCACCTTGTCTGAGATTTTGGTGCAGGATCTGGGCATGAACCGTGTCCTGGCAAAATTTGTTCCGTGATTTTTGCTACCAGAGCAGAAGAAACATTGTGCTGCAGTTGCTAGTGACATGATTCAAACCACTACCAATGAACCAGATCTTTCCTCCTCTTTCCTCAAGAAGGTCATAACTTTGAAGAGGACTGAAGCACCATTGTCCTGTGTGCAATATTTCTTGTATCTTCTTCAATAAATGTCTCTATTCCTCATATTATACAACTGGATAACTTCTGAACAGACCTCCCGCATGTGTATGTGACAAATATATATCACACAAACTCAAACATGTAATTAAGTGAAACACTTGACCAAAGGTCACTAGATTCATAGTCAGGGCACACATCTAGGTTATGAGCCAGATCTCCAGCTGGGGGCCCGTGAGAGGTACCCAGTTCATGTTTCTTTCCCTCTCTTTAAGAAAAGAAAATAAAAACAAAACTCCTATAACTTGAATCCCTGCTTCAAGGTCAGTGTAAAAGTGTCTTCAGAGCAAAGGGAGTATCTAGTTGAAGAATTTATTACTTGCAGTTCTAAAAACTGTAATCAAACTGCAACATATTTTTGGCCATTTTTAATATTGCTCTTTATAGAATAATATACCTTTGGTTTCTGATCTCATTTTCAACAACATTTGGCCATATGAAATGATAATTATTTTAAAAGAGAGCTCAAAGCTAACTCACCCAGGAAAATGAAAACTAATGCTCACACATGACATATAGAAGCTTATAAAAATATCTTACTCCTTCAACTGCTGTGGATGACATGGTAGGCAAAAGCCTATCAACCTGAACTTGAAGTCGTGTCTTGACCACTGTCAGTATTTTCAGAAGGATACGATTCACATGCCATTCAAGACTTAAACATGTTTTCATCATCACTGCCAAGAGAGTCATGAATGTCAAATGTCATGCATCAAATTCTTCAGTTATATCAGAAAAACACTGATAGACAAGACAGAGAATAAAAAGAATCTAGTTTAATTGATTTAGGAGTTTTAGATATGTCCTGACTATTAATGGGCTCGGTCTTTCTGGAGGAATAAAATTTTCCTTGGACTCAGTTTCCCCAATGAAAAAACAATGGCTTTAAAAGAATTTTTTTAAGTATTCATTTTATTTTAGACAGAGGGGAAGGAAGGGAGGAAGAGAGGGAAAGAAACATCGATATGTGGTTGCTTCTTACGCACCCCTACTAGGGACCTGGCCTGCAGCTCAGGCATGTGCCCTGACTGGGAATTGAACTGGTGACCCTTTGGTTCACAGGCCAGCACTCAATCCACTGAGCCACACCAGCCAGGTAACAAGTGATAGCTTTTAGATGAAGATTTTCATGTCTCTCAAGCCTTAAAATCCTATGAGTCCCTACTTGAAGCTTTAGCTGATGTGTATGAAACCTGTTTAAAAAGTTACATCTGTCCTCCAAAAGGAGGATTATTTTTGTAAACACAGAGGGTGGATGTGGCCCATGAAAGCTTTTCCTTCTTCACATGACGTTTTGATTGCAAGACCTATTATCTCAAAAAAGCCCCGCTCGTCTGCATTCTGTGTATTTGTGTTGTAGCTCTCGCTCTTGCTCTTACTCAGCGAAGGAAACAAAGTACCGTGGTGGGGTTAAGGATTAATGGCAAAGAATTGCAGGACCGTGCAGGATGTAACCTTGAGGGAAGAGATCAAGGGAAATGTCAGTCAAACACCTACCCCAAGTGCAGTTGCTAATTAATTCGTGAACACAGACTCGGGTTGCAAATTTGCTAGCGTACAAGGGAATCAAGTCCCATCCTATAAATACTGCCTTGATTTAATGAGGCTTTAATAGGATTAAATGGTTTTAACTTTATGACTTCATGTTTTTGATTATGGTTGCATCGTGCTTTTTAATGTGGATAGGTATGGATTTCACTGAGGTTTTAACAGCAGACTCTAAATGAAGGGGAAGGGGAATAGAAAAGAGAGAAAGTGTCATTAACTCGGTAACTTAATTTTCTGGAATTTCAAAATAAAATTGAAAGTCGAATTGGTCTCAGGCTACCTAGAAGTAAATATGATCCATTACTCAGAGTCTCAATCTAAAGTAATTACTCTCTAGTTTAATGGACTGTTTTCTGTTACTCCAAATCAGAGCTGTTTGACCATGTCAGGGTCTCGAATGTATGCAGGGCTTGCTTCTAAATCATTTAAAAAATTGTATTTCACTACCTTTCATATTTTAAGATTAGGTACTGCTGGTGACTGTTGTCATTCTGTAAATCTTTTCTCATAACATAAGAATATCATTGCGGATTTCTCATTGGCTGCCACAGGTTTCTGTTATTAAGATTGCATGTTCACTTCTCAGAAAAAAAATTAAAAAGAGATTGGTCATGCTATAATTTTAGGTGCTAGAGTGACACTGTCCTATAATCTAACCAGAAAAGTTCAAGGCTCAGCTCAGACTTTATCATTATATCATCATCATTAATTTAGTCAAGATTATTAGAAGTTTACCTACTTAAAATATGTGCATACATGAGATACGGAGGGTTTGCAAGAATCAGTCATTTTTAAGTTAATATCTACTGGGACATGTGGTAACTGAGAAAATCATATATCACTCCCCAGTTATAAAACAATTCAGCCCTGGCTAGTGTGGCTCAGTGGATTGAATGCCAGCCTTCAAACCAAAGGGTCCTTGGTTCAATTCCCAGTCAGGGCACGTGCCTGGGTTGTGGGCCGGGTCCTCAGTTGGGGAAGCGGGAGAGGTAACCCACTGTACATCAATACTTGTTCTTCCCTTCTCACTCTGAAAATAAATAAATAAATGCACGTATTTTAAAATAAATAAATAAAAGCACGTACTTTTAAAACCCTGTTTTTAAACACCAAAACACATAAAGAGCCTTCCCGTGCTCAAATATTACTAAACAAACATTTAAGCTCACGAAGTGTTAGGGACTTGCCCACACTCACTTTGCTGGAAGTAGTAAAAATTACCCTCGTGCCCTGACTCTGGCTGTCAGTACTTCTTCAGGGTCCAGGGGTGCCTGTCTCATGGAAGTTTTTGTCTGATGACTATTTTCTTGGGGCAGAGAACCTAGATCAGAATTTGAAGTCCCTAAGATTAGGGGTCTGTAGGTACTGAGGAGACATAATGGGCGTTACCAAGTTGTAGACGTGTTAGAAAGGGTAAGTAACTACAGAGTGTCACAAGCATCCAAAGGCTGAAGCGAATGTTTCAGCTTCTATACGGACCACGCCTGATAGAGAAGCCCAGCCTCTGTTGCACGGGACAATTGCAATGGCCAAAGACTGGAAATCACCTTGACTATTACTATGGCAGTAGACCTTTTCATGACCTGACATTTTATCACAACCATCTAAATGTTGTGAGTATTAGAGAAAGCATATCCATGATCGGAACTGATTTTAGTGCACAAGAGGTTCCATTTGTTTTTATTGAGGTTAATGGATCTGCGAATGCAGATCCATTAACCCCAGCATTTTTAAATGTTAAATCAGCAGCTTTAAATAAATGTTAACATGAGACACCAATTACTGATACTGTAATACCAACTAAAGGGCAAGATTTGGAGCATTGCCTAGCAAGAATATGTTAAAAATTCTGAACTCCTTTATTAGCAAGAGAAAAATGATGTAAAGATATTAATATTTTGTTGGGTCAGAGCCAATAAAAATAAATTATTTGCCCTTTAAAAATGCATTTAGCGAATAGCTGTATAGTCTCTAGGAGACTTTATGTTTCCAAACTTTCATAGGATTATCGTTATTGTTATTAATGTTACTATTACTACACTTGCAATGCCATTACTACATTAAGGAATTGATTTACTCAGATCTTATGGCTGTAATTACCACGTGCACTCATGAAACAGTGCATTGCAAAGATACATAGGGCTCATTGCTAAGACAGGGGTTCTGCACAGGGTTGTATCCAGGAGAGCACTGAGACTTACTGTGCTGTATTTAATTTTTTTAAAGTTTTTAAAAGGGATTTTATTTATTTATCTTCAGAGGGGAAGGGAAGGAGACAGGGAGAGAAATATGAATGTATGGTTGCCTCTCGTGCGTCCCCTGCTGGGAACTGGCCTGCAACCCGGGCGTGTGCCCTGACCGGGCATTGAACTGCAGATGTTTGGTTTGCAGGCCCATGCTCAATCCACTGAGCTACACCAGCCAGGGCTATTTTTCTGTATTTTTAATTGTTTTTTTATCAACTGTGCACCCAAATAGTATTGATATTTGACCTCTGTTTTTGTGGTCAGGATTTTATTATAGTAAAAAAATTTTAATTCGATTCCACATGCATTTACTGGATGCTTCTGATGAACCTAGGTAGCCCTGTTCTCTGGGGAGGTCTCAACAGCTGGAACCGAGCTGCCCTGGGTCAAGTTCTAGCTCTGTTCAGTTGCAGAGAAGTTGCTTAATTTATCTATGCCCTGATAACTTAATTCATTAAGTTGGCTTACTATTACACCTAGTTCATGGAATTTTTATTGAGATACTGAAATATATAACTGTGAACACTATATGTACTACATAAGTAATGCTTCATAAATTATAACTGTTATTAAAACAACATATCTTTAGAAAAATGCTACAAAATATGTTTACCAGGAAAGATTGAAGAACTATAGAAAGCTAGTAGGTGTTTGTACGTGGTAAATGTCTTCTCATCTACATCTATGCTTTCTATTTTGAGGCAATTTAATTTTCCCAGCATCTTTGTATAGTAAGATCATTTTATCAAGTAAACATGGTAACATGCGCCCTTAGAGAATGGAGACTCAGTGGCTGTAGGATTGTGTAAGTCCTGTTTATGAGGCTTACTTTATGGTCAAATGCATACTCTACTTTGTAAATGTTGTGTACATGTTCAAAAAGAACACAACCTTTGAATTTCGGGTATCGCTTTATTTCTCTGTTTCTGTCGCATACACAGACACACACACATATGTACACATATACACATAGTTCATACCTTAAACCTCTATTTATCGACTCTTACACTGATCCATAAAATGAATATTTGAGCCCTATTAATCAGGCCTTCAATACTTCTATTTCCTTTTATCTGTATGCTGCATTAGTTTCTGTGAATAGTGTGCTAAAATCTTCTCCTGTTTCCTTCTTCTTGCCTTTAACCAGAACACCTCCTAGTCATGCTGGAGGACTTTCTCCAGCAACTTCTCATCTCAAGTATTTTTATATCAAACTGGGCTTATATTTATCTTAGCATTTATTATGAGCTTACTAAAATCTAAGCTCCCTTTGACCCCAAACTCTTGCTTCCCACTGTACCTGCAAGGTGTTGGGACTGCCAGGTAGTCTCAAGATTGCATTCACCTCATGTCTTTGTTGAATGACAGGTTCTGTGTCATCAGATATATTTGAATAATTGGGCACATATGTGGGAATAGTGAGTTCATTATATACATCATCATCATCGTAGCTATTACTGAGTGCACATTTCCTATACATGAGAGCATACCTCATGCTAAATTTTATATACCTCATGTGAATTCACTCACGGAAAGCCATTGTTAACCTCATTTCAAATACGAGGAGACTAACATTTACAGAGGTGAGGCACTTGCCCAGTGCGCCTCAACTTTTAGGAGACAAAGCCTCAATATAAACCTGGCTCTATTTGACTCTGAGTCTGTGTTCCTCATTAGTAGATTATTCTGCCTGCAGAGAAACAGTTCATGTTTGTATTTCCAGGAGTTTTGAAATATCCCTCCGAGGTTCTTCTAGAGGCTTCATGACACAGATTTGGAACCATAGGCATAATTAACATCTGTATGGTAGTGACCGTGTCCACTTCATGCAGTGGACTCAGGGCCCAGTGACCACATATCTACAGCCAGGGTACCTACCAATTATTGATTCATCTAGGCTATTTCAGTTATTATGGTTAACGATAACAGTTATTTTTGATAGATTTGTCGTGTTACATTTCTGTAGATTGAGACAGGGCCATAGGCGGCCATATTTATCTTCAGTGGTATCACGTCACTTACTTATTAAAAATTCTCTGCTTTGAATTATATGTAAGCTTCTAATCATGGCACAGGAATGGCATCGGACTTCTCAGGACATGCCAAGCTTATTTCTACTTCAGGGACTTTGCACTCGTTCCCACTGCTGCCTGCCACTCTCTTCTCCCATAACCCCCTCGCTAGCTCATCTCATCCTTGTGATAAATGCTCACACATCAGTTTCTCAGAGTAGTCTAGGCAGACCCCATAATCCAAAATAGTCTGCTTACAAGGCTTTATTTACCCCTTTTGCCAAGATCAAACAATATTTTATCTTCATTCCCTGTCTGAAATTATAACATATATGTATTTGCTTAATATATTTTGTCTGTCTTCTACAGCATAATGGTCATGATGGAATTTAATTTTTCACTATTATATAACTAGAAATATGAATTTGAACACTCAGTAGGGGACTATTAAATCATAGCAAATGCTTGAAAGAATAGCTGGTCATATTATCTCAGATATGATTACCTTCTTTTGTTGAATTATGTGCATGCATTATACTCCCACAGAGTAACAGAAATACCACAGTACCTGTGCTGTATTTTTGTTATTGCCCTTGTCTTGTTTCATCAGTGTTCTTTGAATTGTCTGTGTCTTATAGAAGACTCAGATGAGAGTTTTTGTCTTACACATGTGTCTATTCCCAGTAACTTACATGTTGCATGGTATACTTTGTAGTTACCCAATAAACGTTTGCCGGCCGAACATATAATCACCTCTCCTCCATTAGAGAAGAAGTTGTACCACTTAGTTTCATCTGCTGTTGACACAATACAATAATTTAACACCAAATTGGCATTTTAGTTATAAAATACACTATAATTACCTAGAAGATTGTATGTGGGGAAGATTGGCTGCAAATGACATTGTATCTTGAATCCATATAATTTAATGAGCAAGATGTTACTCTAATTAAATTTCTAAAGAGTTTCTACTATTTTAATGCCTAGTTTATAATTCAGAGAAAATATAGCCTTCAGATTGGAAAGTAATTCACAAGACACAATCACCATGCTGGAACTTAAAGTAATCCTCAGCTCAGCTGAAATTTCCTGGGTGAACTTAGAAGTTCAGTTAAGCATTTTCAGATGAAACAACCCTGTGTGTAAAACGGAGGTGTGGTGTGTGACGGGTTGATGGCTGAATAATGGTTGTGTTTGGAGTAAAATGGTCTTGAGTATATTGCAGTGTCTGCACACCTAAGGGACCCTGGCTGTCCTTTTCATCACGACTTTTCATGTGACAAATGGATAAAAGGAATCCAAGGTTCAGATGCCCCCTTTGGCCTCCAGGCAAAATAAATCAGCTTTCAAGGAAAAAAAGGCAGAAATATTTAAATGTGGAAATTTCCCTCTACCTTTCCCTTGACCCAGTTTTGTCTCCTTCGGTGAAATGCTGAACATCAGGATGGAGGCATAGCCTCATCCTGTGGCTTCGGCAGATTTTTATGAGGCTCCTCCGTGGGTAGTAATTTTTTTTCTTCCCAATTCTTCCCCTCAAGAGAATACATGAACTAATTTGCCAGTGCCAGAATCCTGAGAATTCAAATTCTTTTCTACCTGCCGGGGACTCACTGGCCGATTTATGACTGTCCTCTCTGTATTTAATTCATTTTTTTAAACCTGGAAAACAGGAATTTTATATGGAGACAAGAATGCCCTGGAATAATCCAAGAATGAGTGCAAAATTAATATAGATCAGAAAAAGATATTTAAAGAGAATGAATCTAAAAATATAATATGTAACACTAAAACTGCTGAAGATTTAGGATGACAATTAATGATTGATATTGTATGTGATAGTCTATTTCCAGAAGATGTTTTTGGTGCTGGTAAGCTGGTTGCTCATGGTGAACACTAAATTGGTTTCCTGAAGCTCGAAACATCTGACTATAATTAGGCTCGGAAACCTGTTCCAGAAAATCAGACAAGCATCAGGAGGTGACTCTTAAACAACTTTAATTACTATGAAAATAGCGTAAGACTTCAAATACCAAAGACTATTGTATTATAGGTAGCATAGGCTTGCGATCATAATGTACAGTATGGTAAATAAAGCATAGCCAGGCTTGGAACACGGTGAAAAAATATTTAAAGTATTTCTCTATTTAGCAAAATAGACATTGTCAGTTCTGGTGCTCTGAGTTTGTTTCAACTCTACTAAGCATCAGCTAGATTGGATTCTCATGTTGGAGACTAGAATGCATCACTGTGGGAATTGAAATGCATTACTCTGTGAATTGGAATGAATTAGGCACACTTGATCGAACCTCTCCCCTGTCATATTTCTGCTGTTCTAAAAATGGTTTCTGTAGGAGTGTACTATCAGGTCCAGGACAAGACTTTATAAACAATATTTAATGGAAGCTTTACTCTGTTAAATTTCATTGCAACGCAGCATTAGAGCTTTCTTTTTTGCCCTGTAAACACACTTATTCTCTAAGTTACAGTTGTATTGGCCACAACTAACTACACTATGCAATAGTTTAGGTTCATCAGGAATGAACGAAGAGAAAGCTTTGTTGTTTTGTTTTGTTTTGTTTTGTTTTGCATTAAATACTTACCACCTTCTGTACCTTTAAAATTAAAATCAGGCCAGAGCATTTTTTTTTTCTTTTTAAAAAACATAATATTTAACTCCATCTTGGGGAAAAATTTTAGTTTGGTCAGGATTATAATATTCCAAGGGGCTATAGGAGTAATAGTGAAATTTAATAATTTTAATTATAGTTTTAATATTTGGATTTGGGACCCGAAGGATGGTTAAAGAAAGTGATGAAAATACTTGTTCTCATCTAATATGTTTCCACAAGTAGGCATACTTTCTCGAACCAAAATGGCTCTATGTAGATCGAGATATGGACTGAGTCATTCACCCTCAGCCTGTTGACCATGCTGACGTTGAATGGTCAAGTTGAACATGCAGCCTTGCTTAGTAGCATTTCAGATGTTGTGTGGGGCCTGTGTCGGGGTCTTTAGAGCATCGGCATCGCGGTCCCTTTTGTTCTAAATCCGTGAAAATTGAATTCATATGCAGAAATGACAAGGGTCTGGTCTTAATCCACATTTTCTGTGTTCATGTGCATTTTTGCTTTCAACTTCACGCTCTAAGAGAATGACACCCAGTGTGCTTATGTGTCTCTCTGTCTCTTTAATGCATGTGCGTTAGAGAGAATGGCATTCAATTTGGTAGCGCCTCCTAGCAACGGTTCATATATTGGCTTTGGTTTTCTTAGTGATTTTGTCCAGAGCTCCATAGTGTTTTTATGCTCATGGATTTTTCATTTTGCTCAAAGAAGTCATTGATCACTAAGTTCTGCTCTTTTCCTAATGACGGCCTTGTGCTGGATGTCACATCTTAGCAGGGGAGGCCTCTGTGCTGTTGCCTAAAATCATTGCTTGACAACAACTTATTTAACAAATAATTTAATAATTACACAAAGTGCACGAAAGAATCGATAATCCCCTTGTTGGAAAATAGGAATCAGTCAGCATTAATAGGCTAGTGTTTTGTTTGAACACGTGTAGCAATGTTTTTATATTGATATCTGACTAGGGAGAGAGACATGGCACCATGAATTCCCCTTTAGACATGAGGAAACTATAGCTAATTTGAGTAGTTTTTCTATATGTGGAAATCATATTAGCAAAAAAGAGCCATCTTATTTGTAAAACTGAATGAATATAGCAATATTTATGTTAGCAAAGTACTCAGTCACCCTGAATTAGAGATATAGTTTCTTATCTTGCCTCTTTAAAAAAAAATTCTAATGAACTTGAAACTACTTTTTAAAGATTTTATTTATTTATTATTTTTAGACAGAGTGGAAGGGATGGAGAAAGAGAGAAAGGGGAACATTAATGTGTGGTTGCCTTTCATGTACCTCCCCACCAGGGACGTGGCCTGCAGTCTAGGCATGTGCCCTGACTGGGGATCAAACCGGTGACCCTTTGGTTTGCAGGCCGGCCGGTGCTCAATCCACTGAGCCACACCAGCCAGGGTTTATCTTGCCTCTTAAAATGTATCTGCTTTATCACTAAAACTTACCCTATATTCCCTATATTCTGTTTTTGATTAGGATTCACTATACACTATACACTATACACTATATACACTATAATTCAAGTTATATTTAGGAGATCATATACTTATATATCTGGGGTTCTGGATGAAGCATTCTTCTTTTACCATAATCTCATTTTTTTCTATTATAAAATTTATTAAAATCAATGGGCTCCAGCATGTATTGCTTTTAGAAAATGAAACCATTTACCTTTACATTTCAGAGTTCTAATCTAGCTCTGATGCTTGCCTTATTTATGGTACCTTATACAAATTAGGTAAATGTTCTGGACTTTGGATTTCTTAACTTAAAAATTGCAATAATAGATATCTTACAGATGTTTTATGGAAAACAAACCTAGTACTATAATGAAAAGCAGCCATTACAATGTCAGGAATCTAGCAGGAACTCATCAATGTCTACTCATCTCCCTGCATTCCTCCTAGGCCCTTCCTGTGATTCTTTGTCACATCTTACTCTGTAAGTACTTGTAGGCTAATTGGTGGTTGCTCTGTGGGTGGTGGCTTGATTACAGTGGTTATTGAAATGCAGGAATATCGTGTGACCCTGTCCACCACAGTATTCCATTTGTGCCATATGACTATGCAGGGGAAAATTCCTTTCAGCTACAAGAAAACTCTCTAGTTCTCTAAGTAACTACCCAATTCCCACTGAATGAACGCTGCGAGGTTTTATAATAGGACATCGTGAATTCTTGCTCTGTCCACTCTTCAACTCACATGACTCGTGATCTGGGTTTCTGACATACTTAGTAGGCGTTCATTTAACTGCAGCTACCTCAGGTACACTACCTTTGTCTCGCCTTCTCCCCAGTCCTCATCTATGTTACCTTTTCATATGTAACTACACAGGACTCCTGTTTTCCATGGTGAGTAAGGACATTGCATATACATACATTTGCATACATATACATGCAAATGAGTAAGTTTTAAATCATGGCACAACTTAAATTCTGTTTTGCTTTTTAATGGGCACTGTACTATGGGAACAAGGGTTAGAAAACAGAAATGTTCAGAGAAGCTGAAAAGACAAGGAAGATGTAGTGTTTTATATCATCTTAACACATGAGTAACTGACTGAATAGGAAGGTATGAAGAAAATATCCTCTCAAAAATGTAAAATAAAAATAAAGGGCAACGACAAGAGCATAAAAGAATACGAGTGCTTGGGGACAGGTACCACATGGGGGCTGTCACAGCGAGCTCTCTGGTGGTTATTTATGTCAGCAAGAGTTTTCATAACTTCCACATATTTGCAGGAGAGCAATCTGAAAATCATCATGTCTTTAATGTATCAAATACATTAAAATCCTAATCTTAGCCAATAAGTAAATGTGAACACTTAGAGTACAAAGGATGCTCCATTAAATTTCTTTTCCTTGATGTACTGTAACATGGCCTACTTATGGAGATGAAGATTATGTACAAATTACTACAATTACATCCGCACTATGTTCACATAAGAAGCTAAAGGATAATGGTTGTTTATTCCTCACTGTTGATATCAGCTTCTCATTTCAGAGTGTGTTATCACCATGTGAGAGCAAAGGCTTAACTTACTCTGCATTCCCCAAATATTTTTACATGTACGCATAACAGTAAAGTAATTAATAATACTAATAATACCAGATGTACAACATGTTACAGTGAGAATCTGATCTCCCTTTTGTAAACCATACCAAATAAAATGGGACTTTCACAATCTAGAAGAGAAAGCATAGTTTAGGTATTCCAAAAGAGAAATTTCTCTCTTGAACTCTAGTAAGATGGTTAAAAATTTTAAACGCCTTAGTGTGAATAGCAGAATGCCTTCATGGAAACAGTTTGGCCTAACTTTGCAATACATTCCGGGGCTAAGAATGCACACATTTTTTGCAAGGGGCTTAAGCAAGCTAAGATCAGAACATTAGATCCCGATGGTGGCACAATTTTTCATTCAAGTGAGATGGTGAAAACTGAGCCTGCCCCTGCAGTGAGGACCGACAAGATTTTCTGTACAGGTACAGACAGTAAATAGTTTTGGGTTTGTGGGCCAAGAGGAAAAACTGAAGCTATATAGCATAGCTTCAGTATAATACAGTTAATTGTGAATCAAGAGAGAAAGTAAATTTCCCCCAATTTTTTATTGATGACATTCTAAAATATCAGAGTCCAGTGTAACTCTTCATATTTTTTATTGACGACATTCCAAACTTTTTATTGATAACATATCAAAACATAATTGAATGTAACTTTTTGTCATAGGGGTCTATGAGCGAGGAGAATAACTTTGGGCTTAATCATAGTTCAAAGCTAGTAGACATGTGACCTCACCCTCACACAAAGCTTCCCCTTGCTTCTCTGAAACGCTGCTTCTCTGATCTTCCCTCCTGGGAATTCACAAAGCACCTTGAACGCATCCCCCTTTGGCATGCCTGTCTGTACCACCAACACAGTGCTGGAGAACTCGGCGTGTGGAACCAGGCCGAAAGGACTGGCTCTGGGGTAACCCTCCCAAGGCCTGGATGCCAGCTGATCTGCTCAGTGGCTCTGTCTTCTTTGACTTCTTCCTTAACCTTCTTAGCAACTTCAGTTTTCTTTGTCTATAAAATGAGCAATCATACCTGTCACATGGGTGTTAAGATGAAATGAGCATGTTCATGCAAGATTTAGAGCAGTGAATGCTATGGTAAAACACTGGATATAAATGTTATGACTTTGATTTTTCAGTGGTTTAAAAACACATCATTATTCTTGGGTTGGGGGCCACACTGAAAAGGGCACGGCTGTCATTGGCTCATCCCTGCTCTAGTGAGGACCCCTGTGCGCTGGCCCACTCATAGGTTTCACCTCAGGTAGGCGTACTCCTCCCTTACCTCCTGGGAGTGCTGGCTGCTGCTAAACCACTGTCTTGGAATCAAGAACTGCCCTCTTCTGAAAGGACCTCTCTTACCAAGGTCACATGCCATCCCCAAGGGCAGCCTGCATCCAGTAAGTAATCCAGGAAGGGTTGCAAAGGTTCTGTTCTCAAAGGCAGGGCCACTCTGAAGGGCCACCCCAGCCCCGAGCCTCTTGTGAAATCGTCTATGATCCATGCTGCCACCCTGCTGCGGTAAGGCTTACGTTGTGACCAGTCTTGCCTCCCACCTGTCACAGGTGTCTTGAGAGGACACCTGGGAAGACTCCAGTTACCCACCTCAAACCCTACTTGAAAGCACTTTTGTCTGCAGTCCCCAGTGTTGGTGAATTTATACAGCTAAGTTCATGACACTCAGCTTTAAGCTGCTCACATTATCCTTTCCCAGTCATACGTGATTTCTAGGAGCTTTTAAAAGTGGTCCCTACAAAGCATTTTCAGATGCAGGGTGGCATTAGGGCACTGCTCTATTCCCACGTGCTTCTCATTTTCCACTGTGATTATGCAGGTCTCTCCAAGGTGAAGTTGAGTGACATGGGAAGAGTGAAAATATTTAAGGGCTTGCATTTACTGATATTCTATATAACAGGACCTTCCAAATGATAACAAAAATCCCTTCTCCTAATTGGGATTGTTTTATTCTAATTCCCACGTACCACCATTAAATCTTGCTCTTGATTTTCAAAGTCAGAGAAAAAGCTCAATGGAAAGAAATATTTGCAGTCTGCTTATGCAAATACATATGTATGTTCCTTGGTTTTAATGCAGTAGTTCTGATACTGAGCTGGTAGTAAAGTGGGACATAGAAGATATTGCGATCGTTATGGTTATAAAAGATGCAAACTTGTCAGGTGTATGCCTTTATATGGATGCAATGAAAGGCTGGCGTATAGCAGTTCTTACTGATGGCAGTCCTCTGAGCTACAGAAGACATAAATAGAAAACAACTTTATATATATATATATATATATATATATATATATATATATATATATATATATATTAGGGTTAAATGGGACTTCCTGCTGCAACATGGATAAGGAAGCTTAGAACAAACAAATGGAAATACTACATCACTGAAAGAACAGTCAATGGATGAAACTTCTGACTTCCAGAGGCTCATACAATAACTAGATTCAAACGGGGATGAAAGAAATGAATGATTGATTGGTTCATATTAATCTAAATATTGAGTTTGGCATCTTTATACAATCTTTCATTTTTTGCTCTATATCATGGAGTTAATATAAAAAAAGTGCTATCTCCTTCAGAGATGGTGGATAAAGAGAATTACCAGAGCTATTGCTTGGATATAGTCTGGAAATTCATTCATTTGGAAGGATAAAGGCTAATTTTAGTTTATCACCAAGATGGTCATTTCCTCCCGCAGAGTATAACTGCCCAAATTTCCAGGATTTCTTTTCTTTTCTTTTTTTTTTTTTTTATCAGCTTGGGTATTAAGACTAGTATCCTAATATAGAGCAAGATTCCAAGACCGAGTGCATCATACTCAAACTTGTTTAACATGCATGATCATGTCCATTCAACAGCATCAGCATCACCTATGAACTCATCAGAAATGCAGATTGTCAGGCTGTACCAGGCATTCACGGAATCAGAAACTCTGGGCGTGGAGCCCAGTTGTCTGGGTTTTAACAAGCCCTGCAGGTAACTGATGCCCTTAACTAAAGTGAGAACCAACAGTGAAAGGAAAATTGAAATGTAATGAAAGAAAAGGAAGCAAAACAAAATAAAATGGGGCACAAGTATGTTGCTTAATGTGGCAAAAAAAGAGAATGAATGATCCTGGAGCTTGAGAACTGTGGACATTGGGAACTTGTTCACAGTAGGCTCCGTCAGGAAGCTATTCTCTTCATCGGAAAGATGGGCTCCTACGAAAACTCTTCCCATCTGGGCAACAAGGGACCATTTTGAGAAACACAACATAGTAATACAAAGACACTGCCCCTAAGGGGAAGCAAGAGTTAAAAAAAAATGTAGTATCTGAATTGGAAAAGAGGAGACAGTTTTGGTTTCTGGCAGATTAGTTCCTGAGATTTTTTAGACCCCAAACATAATCAGTGACTACGAACAATGAGTTGTTAAACATGGAGTCACTGAAAAAGAGCCTTGCAATTAGTGGTAAAGTTCTGATTTTAAAATACAAAGAAGGCATCTCCTTTATAGTTCTTAGGACACAACAGGTCCGGTTTGGGAGCCGTGTCGTGTTAACACGGATACAAAGACAATATAACTATATGCTCAGCTAAGCACATTAAAATCTCACTTCCTTTATTACCTCCTTCTCTCTCTTACTCTGAACCCTTTAGCTCCTCAGCTTTATTCTTGAAAACTTTGCTACCACGCTCAGCTCTCAGAGTTGTCTTCTTCCCATTCTATTCCTTTGCTTACGGAGACTGACTTTAACCCAATCCAGGAATATAGGATTCTTCTCCTTTAAGAGAGAAGAGGAGCAATGTGGACTAGCAATTGCAGTATTTTCTTTGGGAAGTCAGGGTAAGAACTAAAAATAAATAAATAAAAGCATTCCCTTGTCCAACTTTTATATTCTTTTTCTCCTGCATCTGCCTGGTTTAGAGGTGATAGGACAGACTCGGGGACCTGGGGACATGAAAGGAGACGAGGTTTAAATTATTCTACTTTAGGGACAATAGTTTCCCAACCCATGCACAGTCCGAGATCTCGCTAACTCTTAGCTGAGTACTGACTGAAGTTTTATTCTAGAAAAAAACCTTGCCTTACCTGTCTCATATTCTAATTGTAAGCACGTGGGTGAACTGTTTGATAAATACAATGTTGATATCATTCCAGAGGGTTAAACAAGTCTTACCTTGTTTAAGGTAATTAGGATACCTTAGGTATAAGGGTCCCTAATACCTTTGTGACATATTTGATAGTTCTGACTTAAGGAACCTACTCTGATATTGTTACTGATAGACATCTGTTCATGGTGAGTGTCAACTAACAACTGAGGTGAGTACCCATGAGTCTAAAGTCGGAATTCAGAGGTATCCTTATAAAATGGTGCATCTATGTATAGTAGATTATTAACTGAAGAGTGAAAAAGAAGCCAATTAATTATGAGTCTTCTTCATACGCTATCCAATAATGTTGGATTTTAATCTCCAAATCAACTTTTATTTTGGAAACTGGTAGCTTCATGCTAATTCAGGGAAAAGCAGGACATTGGGTATAGCTGATATGTATGAACATTGACTTAGGACCGGGTTCTTGACAAGGACCGTATTGTGTATGGTGACACTGCTTTATTTCCTCAACATCCACGTAAACCAGCATTTATTCCTTCCATTTATTCATGGAATAGGTGCTCTTTGATGTCACCTACATATCGGGCACTCATCTAGATATGGAGACTAGAAAGCAAAGCAAATCCAAATCCTTGCCCTGGGGGAGTTTATCAGTGGGAACTATGACTCAAGACACCTTAAGCAGTATGACTATGGCCACATATTTTGTAACTGCTGTAAACAAATACTTCAAGACTGTATGACATCAAAATAAATGTATGCTTTTGACCTTGATATGATATCCAGGAACGTGAAATCAGCACATCTCTTGTGGACTCTAGCTCTGTGGTGGCAGAATACATATTTTCACTAATAATCAAAATCAGAAATGTTCACCTCCTTCTTCACTCTCCCATATAAAAGCATATATTTTCACTTAGGGCAAACTGAATAGACTGGGTGTAATATATAGCACAGAGAAGCAGAAATGATGTAATTTAAACACCAGTTTAGAAATATAGGAAGAGTAAATAGCTTTAAAGGCTATATGCTGGTTTCTCCTAAGATTTTCGAAAAAGAAAGTAATACACTAAAAGATAATCAAATGGTATGCTCTATAGCAATATAGTAAGATATTACTTCTTTGAAAATATTTTAACATAATATACATAGCTTATGGTATCTCGCTGGTTTCAGATATTCATGAATATATTAGCATTCAGGAAAGGACTTACAAAGCTACATAAAATGTATTTTTTCCTTCTTATGGGCCACCTATTATCCTAAATGTCTTTTAAGATGAAGAATCAGCTAAATATGATACCATGTTTATTCTTATGTCTAATTCCACAGCAAACATTACATATAACGAGCATTCTGGTGATAAATTCTTATTTGAAACAGCATTCTTTTGGCATTATGCAAGTTGTTTATAATCTTCAATTCAATGAACATGCTGGGTTGCACTATTTCATGTAAAGAGAATAATAGATTATAAGCTTAACTCTCACCATTTCATATTTCATGGTCTCCCCGGCGTACTTGGAGACTCATTTTTCAGCGTGACCTCCAGTGAGCACACAGAAGGAAAAAAAAATTCTTAAATTTGCTTAGAAGGAGCAGAAATGTTTTGAATTAAATCTTATTCAGCCAAAGTGCTTAGAGATAGAAATATGACAAGCTCTCGGGTGAACATGAAGAAACATCATGGAATTACTATTAAACCTGACTCATCTCGGTACACTCGCAAGATGTAACCATCTTTCAGCCTGCTTAGCTGTTTGCAAGGGACAAGAACTCAATATTGATCACAGATTAGGAAAAAGAAAAAAATATGTCATACTCAAATGTAACCTTTTATAAAAAGGAAGAGTGTTCAATGAAAATGTTAGAAAAGGGACTAGTATATTTTCTTTGTTTTTATTTTTATTTTCTACTTTTCAGTTACAGTTGTCCCGATTCCCCCCTCATTGCTTTCCCCTCCCCCACCCCCCTGGCCATTATCATGGGCCCTTGAGAGATGTTCCTTGAATCGAAGCTTATACATATTGTAAATATCAAGAGTGCAATCTCTGTGGTCATACATCCAACTGATCAGGTATGCCGTTGTTATGCACACAGAGCAGAAAATACTAGATGGTTGTTTGTCATTTTTCTGCTAGCATCTTGGCCTGGTACACATAAACTTTGGAGAGTTAGAAGATGGTTATTTTTATTTAAAATCAGTGCTAGGGATCCACTTCCACTTTCATCTATGGCAAACTGACTGATATTAAATGAGCTCTCTTGCTTTAAAAAAATAAATGTATAAGATGGGACAAAGTAAATGGAATAAGTTTTCAGACAGGAGACAATAAGCAGCACTTGACCGTGCTACCTGAGAGAAGGTAAATCGAGGCAAGCCCCATGATTGCTTTGGCTTTCTGCTAAGAATTACTTTCCCCGTGAAAGGATCGGGAAAGGGCAGCCAATATGGAGTCTAGTGAAGTCCCAAACCTAAGCTGAAGAGAGAATCAGCTAGAATTTGCAGGACGGGTTATCAGAGACAAGAGATCTAGTCAAAACAGTTGCTTGGAAGTCTATGTAGGGTTCCGCTTGAGTCTTAGGCTGAACACAGAGATGCCCACGTTCCCCAGGACATGCTGCGTGGCTGGCTAGGAGTGAGGGAAAGAACAACTGCTTTCTTAGACTAAGTCTGGGGGCACATTTCAGACTGGTGGAGGAGGGGTCAGCGTTCTGTAGGGCTTTAAAAAAGATGGCTTTAAATAGACATAAAGGCAAACTGTTTAGCAAAAGCCCATAATTATAGAACATTTTTATACCATAAAGTTTAGTTGCCAAAATCGGTAGGCTCTGTTATGGATCTGAGATTAGTTTTCTTTAAAAGCTGTGTGTGTGTGTGTGTGTGTGTGTGTGTGTGTGTGTGTGTGTCAGTGTCAGAGAGAGTCAAGTATGAAAAAAATGTATTTATACCTATTTATAAATTATAAAAGCAAGATACCTATAATAGAATTTCTTACAGTATTTTTTGCATCCTTTTCAAAAGCACTCATTACATGTATTATTAGTTATTATTTGTTTGGTACTTAACATTTCCCACTGGAATGTCAGCTTTTGGGGGTCAGGATCACCCCTAACTTACTTCTGTATTCCCTGTACATAGAGTAGAGCCTGGTACGTGAGCAGGATTCAGTGACCTTTTTTTTTTTAAGTGCAAGAGTACACAATAATGAAAATATCAAGTTATTTTCAAGTTAAACAAAATGAACACGCCCCCGCCTGTTTAAGTCTTAGAACATGCTTTCTGTTGTCTTTCTTTACCTCTCAGAGCATCTCAGAAAACTCTGTAACCTTCTGTTTTCCACCTGGTACTTTTTAATGGGCTCGTTGTTTTTGTCTGAATCAAGTCAAAATTAATTGAAATTGAATGGGTCTAAACGGTTCTCTGATGTGCAATAGGGTTAAATAGAACCTTGGCAAAGTTTTGTGTTTCCACTGTTGGAAATCTATTCAAAGGCTTTGTCTTTAGAATAGAAACACTGGGTTTCAGAGGTAGAAGATTTAATAATTCATCTGAGAGTGAAAAAAAAAGATTTGGTCAAGAGCTCAGCTCTCTTGCTATTTATACTTTTTTCTGTCCACTGGGAAACTGTTTCAATGGCAGTTGCACTCACACCTTATATAGTATGACCAAAGACTGAACTTAGTTACTTCTGCTTCAATAAAGGAAAGGTTTGCATTTCATGAATTAATATTAGTTTGGTCTCCCTTTCTTAAAGGTACTCTCTGGTTAGCTTATAAAGTCTTTCTCTTTTAATCACACACATAACAGGTTATGTGAGCTACTCCAACTAACCAAATATTTATACTAGATAATATGCAACTTCTCCACTGGAATATTTAAATAGTTGTCTGGTGGGTTAGTTATTACTGCAAACTTTGGTTGATTATTTTATTCCTATTTCCTCTGTAAATATTCTTTTATTTGCATTTTTGTGGCTTTATGTACATACACAGAATTCACTGTGGCAAAGAGACATGCCTATTTCTATAGAGGTACCCAGGAATTTTGCTATTAAAGTATAAAAAGAATCACAAGAAGCTCAGTTAAAATAAATCTATTAAAACTAAAATGTCATATAGCAAGTGAAAGTAAGTTTGATTGGAACTTTGCATGCAAAGAAGTTAAAAACCATGAAAACACTTTTTATTTAAAACCTGAGAGTATAAATAACTCTCAGAACATAATTTAAAAAGTGCTGACTTGTAATATGCAACTTCTGCCAATTTAAATTATACTGTGTGTAATATACTAATGCTATGTGTACCTTTATTTTTCCTTTGACTTTTGTGATGAGGTCATGAGACTCGTGACTCAGAAATATTCAAGGTCTCCATCAGTTTCCTACCAGCATCTATTCATACTCTGATACATGAATAATTTTAATTTAAAACACACACTTTTAGAATACATGCCCATAATCCTTTACGTACACCTTTACTGTTGGTTATTGACTGTATTTCCATCAGATCTGTACTTACATAGTTTTCTTTTTCATTTCATTATCCCTAACAGATTTGTTGAATACCCACTATGTGTCAGGCCCTGTTCTCAATGCCTTATACGCAGTATTGGATTCAGTGTTCACATCACCGTGTATTATTTCAGAGATCCAACACTAGAGCGCGTAGAGATTTGCTCCCTGTTCCAAGTCCTGATCAGAGCTAGCATGCGGTAGAGCAAGTATTGAATCCCAAGCAGCCCCCAAATTATACACACTTAAATACATCCACTTCCAAAATAAGCTCATCTTGTAAACATGATAGTCGTATTTGGCATATGTTGACTTTCAACACTTTTGTGGAATGTTAGGATTCTTTCCTCTTGCTTTTTTTAAAATCTGTGGTAGCCTTTTATCATTGGTTCTTCTGTTCTGTGAGTATTCTGACTTTAGTACTCCTCGTGAACTGCTCTAACAGCCTAGAGAGAGCGAGATCTATCTTCCTCCTTGTTCAGCTTTTCACAGGGACTGATGGATAGGATCCACATTAGATTCCTGAGCAAGAGACTGATAATCAGATTCTGTTTGCTGATGATTTTGAATTTTGGCAGAACATTGTTTATGATTTTAATTTAATTTTTTATTTTATATTTTTTCAATGCCAGTTTACATGCACTATTATTTTGTATTAGTTTCTGATATGCAGCATAGTGGTTAGACAATCATATACTTTACTAAGAGTGTCCCCCGATATTTTCAGTACCCACGTGGCATCATGCATAGCTGTTAAATATTATTGACTGTATCTCTATGCTGTGCTTTATGATTGTGCTTTTCCCGTCACTGTGTTGTAACTATCAATCTATACTTACTTCTCAGTCCCTTTATTCTTTTCAGTCATTCTCCCAACTGCTGTCCCTTCAGACAACCATCAAATCAGTGTGTTTGCTCTATGAGTCTGTTTTTGTTTTGTTTGTTAGTTCATATCATTCTGTAGATTCCACATATAAGTAAAATCATATGGCATTAGTCTCTCTGGGTCCGACTTATTTCGCTCAGCATAATACCCTCTAGGTCCATCCATGCTATGGCAAATGGTAAGATTTCAGGGTTTTTTATTACTAATAGTCCATCGTAGCAGAGAAAATTCTTTGTAGGATGTAACCTTTTTTTATTAATTAAATTAATTTATTTTTTTAAATTGATTATGCTGTTACAGTTGTTCTATTCCCCCCTTCATTCCCCTCCACCCTGCCCCCCCAACCCCACCATTACCCCCCTTTAGTTTATGTCCATGTGTCTCAAGTCCTTTAGGTTCTGTATTTCCCATGCTATTCTTGCCCCCCCATCTATTTTCTATCTACTGTCTATGCTACTTATTTTCTGTACCTTCTCCCCCCATCTCCTCCTCCCACTCCCCTGTTGCTAACCCTCCTTGAGATCTTCATTTCTATATTTCCACTCCTGATCTAGCTGTTCTTTTAGTTTGCTTTCATTTTAGGTGTGGTTGTTAATAACTGTGAGCTTGTTGTTCTTTCACTGTTCATGTTTCTTTAACTTCTTCTTCTTAGATAAGTCCCTTTAACATTTCATATAATAAGGGCTTGGTGATGATGAACTCCTTGAATTTGGTCTTATCTGAGAAGCACCTTATCTGTCCTTCCATTCTAAATGAAAGTTTTGCTGGATAGAGCAATCTTGGTTGTAGGTCTTTGGATTTCATGACTTGGAATACCTCTTTCCAGCCCCTTCTTGCCTGTAAGGTCTCTTTTGAGAAATCTGCTGACAGTCTGATGGGGACTCCTTTGTAGGTGATTGTCCCCTTAGCTCTTGCTGCTTCTAGGATTCTCTCCTTCATTTTAATTTTGGCTAATGTAATTATGATATGCCTTGGTGTGTTTCTTCTTGAGTCCAACTTTTTTGGTACTCTCTGGGCTTCTTGGATTTCTTGGAAGTCTATTTCCTTTGCCAGATTGGGGAAATTTTCTTTTATTATTTGTTCAAATAGTTTTTCCACTGGTGGTTGTGTCTTTCCCCCTTCTGGTACCCCTATAATTCAGATATTGGAGCGTTTAAAGATGTCCTGGAGGTTCCTAAGACTCTCCTCATTTCTTTGAATTCTTGCTCCTTGACTCTTTTCTGTTTGGCCATTATTTGGTTTCTTCTGGTCCACTCCATTGATTTGAGTCCCAGTTTCCTTTTCAGCTCTATGGGTTTCCTGTGGAATTCCATTCATTTCCCTTAATTTAGCCTTCATATGTTTCTCTAATTTGTGGCTATAATCAACCAGATCTGTGAGGAAGCTGATGACCAGTGTTTTAAACTGTGCGTCTGAGAGTTTTGCTATTTCTTCGTCGCTTAGATTTATCTCTGGGGCTTTGAGGTCTCCCTGCGACATTTTTGGTCTGTTCTGGCCCTTTAAATGTGAGAAACTGCGCCTTGGACTCCCAGGTCGCTGGGTTGTGACGCTGTATGTGGGGGCGTGGTCAGAGCGGGGAAATGGCGGTGCCCTCTATCCCGCCGCGGCCGGTCCAACCGCCCACTCCCTTGCTCGCGCGGGCAATTAGGCAACCGCAGTCAACTCGCTGCACCGCCTCCCCACTGTCTCCTCTGCAGTCGCTCACCCGGTGGGTTGCTCCGTCGCTCACTAGGTCCAATCCTGGGTTTGGAACCCGTGCGTCTGGATTCGCGCGTCTGGATTCTGCGCCCGGGTCTGACCGAGCCCTCCCTTGCAGCTCCTCACGAGACGCTGGTTTCGCCCCTTACCGGTGGGGCTGAAGAATTTGTTGTTAGCGGACTTCCGAAAAGTTCAGTTTTCCGTGTTCTGGTTGTGTTTTCTGATGCTAATATTTAGTTGTCCCTAAACTTGGTTGCGTGAGGAGGCACGGCACATCCACCTAAACCTCTATCTTGGCGGAAGTCCCGGCCAAGTGTCCAGTTTTTAAGTGTCCAGTTTAGAGCCACTTGGATAAAACCTGACCCTTCAAAGTTTATGCCATGCATTTGTTGCTCCCTAATAATCTTAGCATTTGAGTTCTCTAGTATTGTCCCTCCTTCAGCTATCAAACTTCTGCATCTCTAGGTCACCTGAGTTCATCTGCAAGTCCATGACATTTTTTCCTGAGCTATCATAAAATATTTTGTGTAAAATGGGAGAGGCATAGTTTACCAAGAAGTACTCAGATTTCTTCCATTTAAATTCTGGACACTCTCACAGTTACGCCGAATGTCAGGAAATGGCATGCTTATATCTTTTCATTTTCTTCCTTAATTGTCAGTTATCACTTGACCTTGTATTGTGATCTGCGGAAGCATTAAGATCAAATGCACCACTAATCCTTGGATCTGGGGGAGTTTTGTAGTTTCCATGGAGGGCCAGGTGCGTCTGGTTTTAGTCTCTGCTGATTCATAAAACTGCTGTACATGTGCTCATGATTCCTGGTTTTCCTTTCTTTTGCAAAGGCAAGGAGGCTTTGTTATCTTTTAACCACAACTGCCGACTGTTCTCTACAGTAAATAGAATGTCAAGAAAATACGTTAGCAAATACTAAGTAACAAACATTTTTAAGTTGAAAGATTGTCATGACCAAGGCATCTACCTAAAAGGCCCTGGATTTTTTTTCTCCCTGGACTGAATAAAAATATTCAAGTCATCACTATGCGAACAACACTTAGTAAATTCTCAGCATTTTGGGCCATGTGAAATTTTGCTACCAGGAAACAGCCACTGGTCAAACTATTCATGAATGTGGCAGTGTGGACACTGAATACGGTGTTAGGATCCCGTGCAGCCATGAATGCGTCTTGTGCTTCTCGCCCAGACGCCCAAAAGAGGGCGCTCTCTCCTACGCTCACCTATACTGCAAACACGTGATACCGCTTTTTTTTCACGTTGTGTTGCCTTTTACATGTTTATATTCTCCATTTTCTAGTCATGTCATGAATTGATTTGGGGGAGGAATTACATCGTCCCTTGGTCCCAACCTCTCTATTTTCTCCTTTGCCTATGATCATAGTACACAACACTTGCACTTGAAATTCGACATCTTTATCATTTCATAATTCTTATCTAAACAATACGATTTTTAAAAGTAAGTTTCTACATGAAAGCCATGGGTGTTCTTCAGAAGTCAGCCGAAGTCGTCTTTAGCAAAAACTGTAAAAATATTTTTAATGTAACAGAACACATTTTTTTTTCACCCATCTTCCAGTTTTGTGTGCTTCAGGTCCTTCCCCCCCCCCCCCCCACAATCATGTTTCATTGTAGTTAGCTCCTCTCTAATAGATGACGCTAAATAACAATGAATGAAATAAATAATAATGAAATGTCTGTTGTATAGGATGGCAACTGCCATAGGAGGGTTTTAGTAAAATGTATTTAAGTCTTTTCTGTATGCATGAGTTTGAGAAGTATGAATAAGAACATGATTAAGTTTGGCCAGCTCTGTGGGTGCCTCAGTTTATGACTTAGCAGTACAGGGAAACTGTGTTCCCAGATCAGGAACTTAGCACAGACTCTCCAGGACACATCCATCTCTATGCGCCTCTGCAATTTTTTTTTTGGAAGAAATATGTTTACTACGAGTCCTTTGATCCTTCTCTACACTGAAATTTTCTTATCACACACAGGCAGCATTCAAATCCATGAATGTCTGAGTACCATCTATAGTCAATGATTTTTTGAGAAACTCCCCGTGGAATGCTTCTTTTTTTCAATGCTCTCTGCATCGTGCTTATTAAGTCGTACCACACCCCACAAGAGTTCTTTGTGAGTCTCCTCAGAAAACCCACTGAGATTCTAATAGAGTGAACCACTGATGAATGGGAGAACTCAATTAATCAGCATTGTTTTCTTTTTCTTACTGAGCTCCAGTTGAAGGATAAAGGATTTAATTGCAATAACAATAGCAACAACAACAGAATTATATTATACACGAATAAAATGTTTTTCACAATGTGACTAGGATCCGTCAAGATGAATTCTGATCTCTGGTGAGCCAATTTTTAGCCTGAGGCTATTCATGAATCATGGGAAAACGTAAATTAGGTTTTAACGACATACTTTCCAAGGCATAGATGAACGAGTACATCTAAAAAAATATTTCTATCCACTAGTAGGAAGAAAGAAAACAAGTTTGTGATGCTCAATGAAAGGAAAATGTATTGTTTTAAGACTGTACTCTTATTTTACACTTTCACTTAACCAAAGTTCATAATTACATGTATGTCGTCTTCAGTGTCTTTTGGAAAATCCGACAAGTTATCAATGTTTTCTTGATTCTGAGACCTACTATGTCGGCCCACAAGTGTGGACCCCATGTGCCTGATGCCCATGGCTTAGCCGAATGGGTCAAGAATAAATTTCTAGTCCAGGCCAGACAATTGGCCTCTCTCTTTAGGTGGTTGCTAGCATATGAGTGAAGCCAATGACACATTCTCAGGAGTGGTAGGGACATTGCGTGTGCTGACAAAATCAGAGGAAGGAAGTTTGAGATGGAAGCATGCCAGCTGAGAAGAGACTATATACCTCTAGTCAGTGAGAAGCCACAAGAGCAGTGGCCTTGCTGTCTCAAGACTTGCTGTCCCCTGATCTGGGCTTTCCTGGCTCCGCATCCTATTCTTCGCACGCATCTTGAACTCCAACTTGCCATCGAATGTAAGTTTACATACTTGCAACCAGAAAAATCAGAACGCATACACACTAAATAGCAGTTATGTCTCTATCACTCTAATTTCTAGACATTTTTCCTATAAGACGTTATGGGTAACTCTCATTATGATGTACTTAATGTACAAGGCAGACTACTTGTCTTATCAACTTTGTACTGTTCTGAAGTGAGCACTATTATTATTCCCCTCTTGAAAACTGAAGAAACGAAGGCACCAAGAGTTAAGAATACTGCAAGAGTTGTCTCGATAAAGTAGAGGTTTGAATTCAAGAAGTCTGGTTCATAATCTATGTTTGTAAACCCTAGTTCAGTTTTGAAAATGAAATCGTAATGGTGGAACTTACGTCCAGTATATGGTATTAGACTTAAAGAGATTTTGTAAACCTTTGTCCAATACAAGTAAATTTGTGTATATGGACACATGTGTACAGGTACCTGTGTACATCTTTGTATATTTGGAATGCCCATCCTGACTGGGTTAGGCAGCTGGTTGCATAGGAAACATTATATGTGAAAATTACTATGAAAAGACTCACAGAGCTTTTGTCTCTTGTTATTTTTTTTGGATTGCCTTCATTCATCCCACCACCAGTTTAAAAAATGCAGCATTGCACAGCGGGCCTCATCAGGTCATCGGTCCCTACTCTGGACCAGCCCGCTCACAGGGGCCTCCGAACGGAATCCCCAGTTTGGACGCCTGCCCTGTGGAAGCAGTTGCCACCTTTGCATAAACACTCTTTCCACCCTGAGCCCGATCCAGGCAAACCTAGTAAGGCTGGGCGAATGGAAGAGGCCCCTATAAACTGAGTCACAAATTACTGTAAGATCCAGTGGGTCAAGAATAATTTCCTCCGCAGCTGGAAATGTAAGTATGGCTCGCCGAGAAGCCATCTTACCTCCCTGTCAGAGGGCCTGTCAGAGCAGAGCTCGCGGAGTGTACAGTTTTTAAAGCGCATTTGTTCTAGCTTGCTAGTCTGACTATTAAAGTGAAACACTACACACCGTTAAACCTTCAAAGTAGCGCTGCAAAAATACTTATCAAAAATACAGCCTCTGGGAGATTTGTTTACTCTAGAAATAGGCTGTCTTTGCAGTTACTTTTCCCTTAATGAGAAGGCAACTCAGGGTGTGTTTTCTTTTTCTTTTTTTTTTTTTTATTTTTTATGGGAGGGCAAAGTGCCATGGAAAGGGACCTGTCCTTAAAGGGACAGAGCCTCAGCCAATTTCTCGTTCAGAAATCTTTCTGAGAACACGTTAGGTTCCAAAATGAGTTTCGCACAGGAAAACCATTTGTTTTGCCTCAATATTTTGTATTTACCAAGTTACCTGTACGCGATGTGACAGTTGAAATTGTGCGCCTGAAAATATGCCCCTCCTCTTAAGAGATGTTGTTTTCCCCACCGCAGAAGTTAGGTATTCCTTAGCACTCAAGGTAACCTGATATTATCAGGATCTGTGATAATAGGTATGCATCCGGGCTGTTCTAAACCATTACCAGAATTTTCCTTTAAAATTTCAGCAGGAGCGCTGTTGCCTATTCCTAGATGACTCTGTCTCCTTTCGGAAACCCGTACATGGGTTCTGTGCTTTGGCTTGAGCCCCAAGGATTGCATTTGCTCAGAGCGTTTGTGACCTGCCTTGTCAAGCAACACAGGGTAGAGTAACAGTGGAGAAATAAAGAAATAATAAGTAAACCTTCAGAGGTGTTTTTGTTGGGTTTTTTTTTTGCTTTTCCCATTTAATTTTTCATATGGGTTATAAGGGGCAGCTCAGATGAAAGGAAGCCTCCTGGGTTCATCAGGATCCACTGCTGTCTTAATCACCAGCGTGACACATGGAGAAGTGAACACTGAGGGAATTGGGGGTTGCACCAAGAAGAAGGGAAGGGTGATCAGTTATTCACCATGTACCACCAAACACAAGAAGCATGACCACTGCCTATTGCTCACCTTCTCTCCCCTAGACACATAAACAAAGCTCTTTTCATAGCCCATGTGCCTTGGAGAGAAATATTCCTTTCAAGCGATTCTCATTTTTACCCTTCCATTTACATCTGACTTGATAGCTGAACAATCAAAATGAAAGAAGTAAGGTACTGAACGTCCTCTCAGTTTGATTCCTTGCATTCCTTCCTCTCTATTTATTTAGGAAAAAATCCAAACAAGTGACCTTGACAATAAAGGTATTATATAAAAGTTACCTAGGAAAAACCTGTGAGAGAAGCCTACATTATTAAAGTTTGTAGGTAAGCTCTTAAAGTTAATGCAAAGGATTTGGCAAAGTTCTCCCACTTTTCTTTGTTTAAAAGAGACACTTGTCATATGAAAAGGAAAACACTAGAAATTATCCTGACATTCAAGAACTTTCCAGTCATTTTATCTGTAAGTGGATGTTCTTGAGTTAAAAAAACAAACAGTTATTCAGTGGTAATCACTGTTTAGTGACTCATACATTGTCATTTATGAAGTGTATGATCTTGGACAGATCACTTACATTTATTACATTCAAGCTCTTCTCCTCTGTATACTATGGTGTCTCCCAGGAATATATACTCCACAGAGTTGGTAGAAGAATTAAATGGGATGATATCTGCAAAAACATTCCATTAATGTTACTTTCCATCTCCCCTTTCATGAACTTTGCAAAATGGTTCTTCATCTTTACAGGTTATTAAAACCTAAAATAGATACCATCAGAGACCCCAAATCAAGGTCTTTTCTCTTCGATTTTCATATTCTTCACATTGCTTCTGCTTCTTTTTTTTTTTTTAAGATTTTATTTATTTCTAGAGAGAGGGGAAGGGAGGGAAAGGAAGAGGGAGAGAAACATTGATTGCTTGCCCCTGACATGCTCCCAAGTAGGGACCTGGCCCAAAACGTCAGCATTTGCACCGATGAGGAATCAAACCTGCAACCTCTCAGTTTGCAGGACAATACCCAATCCATTGAGCCACACCAGCCGAGACTGCTGCTGCTTCTAAAAGAAGCAGTTATATCTTCTTTTAAAATGTGGGTGTTCTATTGAGATGGATCATTTCCCGAGACTCAGTATGGACCAGGAACTGTGCTACCCAGACTACTCTGGCTTTATATGATAACGTTGTATTACCACTATAATCCTGAGAAAAATATGTATCGTAATTTCCATTTTACAGATGTATCCATTGAGATGCAGAAGGATTAAATATCCTCAGTTCTGGGTCTGGGAAAATCCACAATCATCGCTCTCCAGTGTTTCTCAGATCTTTAACATGCAGGCAGATGACCTGGGGATCTTGTTAAGAAACAAACTCCGACTCAGCAGGTCCAGGATGAAGCCTGCAAGTCTGCATTCCAACCAGATTCTCAGACACCAGCTTTGCTGTGGGTCCTGAGGCCACACTTAAAATACTGAGACTCCGAAACACCATGTCATGTAACTTTAAATCTATGTACGCAATAAACACCAGTAAAGACCAATTACTGTAGGAGCAAAGCACTAGTCGTGGGGTGGGGGGGAAGAAAAGCTGCAATGAGAAATATGCTTCTTGGTTCAGGGGGGATTTTCTGGAATTGGCAACTCATTTCTTTGTTGTTGAGACCACGTCAATAGGAAGAGCTGTAGTTGAGTCTGTGACAAGTGGCCTTTGCCATGTCATGTGTCTCCCTCCATTGGGCTGTGGCCACTCACCTCACTGAGCTCCGAGCACATCGGGCGTAGGAGAGCTTCCTGACCATTTCCTCGACTAGGGCGTGTGGCCCTTTCCATCCATTTGCTCTCCAGATTCTTTCCTTACATGTCACGTCTCACCTTCCCTATGAAAAATAAAAGTCATCTTGGGCTAGGATGAGAAGCTAGTGGAATGAATGTTTTATTCAATAACAGCCAAACAATAAGGAAGAAGAAAAGAGGAGACAGAAGAGAAAGTAGCAAAACCATAACAGAGAAGAGGAAGGAAGATAAACACAAAGACCACAGACTTTAGAGTTCTCGAGGCCCAACAATCCAGGAGATGTGAATGGTTCATAGGGCAAATGGATAAGACAGAGGAGTTGGTCTCTTACCTGCTTTCGTGCTGAGAACCGTATGTCACATCAGTCACTGTCTGACTGAGCCCGGGACTACTTTCTCTTTGGCACGTGGTGTTTGTTACAGGACTTCATTTCCCAAGAGTTTGCTTGTGGTTTTACTCCTTGGAAAAACCTAGTGTAGGGAGTCCAAAGGCAACAGGTCCTTGGTGAGGACCAAGTGCGTGCGGCACCATGGTGGACTTGACCTCACAAATCATAGAGACTTGGGGTGGGGGGCAGGGGCGGAGTCTGAGAGCACAGGTGAAGGCATCCACCCCAACTCAGGCTCTGCTCTAACGGGCCCTAAACTGCTGGTCCAAGATTCCTTTTCTGAATTTTACTTCTAAGCCTTTGCTGTTGGACTACTGATACTTTAAATAAGTGTATAGTTTAATGAATAGAAAGAAAAATAAAATGACTCATCACTGTGTTGAATCAAATGTACAGAGGCATGTATGCACTTATGTGTTTCTTTCATTTCATAATTTTATATTCTGTATTCAGTATGACTCTGGTTTACATAGAGTTTGTCCAAATAAATATCGCTGAACTTAGTGACAGACACTTTCAAGCCAGACAAAGCCAGCAGGACTGTGCGTAATAATACTACTCACCTAAGGAATGCAAATTCTATGGTTTTTTTTGTCTCTTGTATGGTAGAGGTTGCCTGGGTCAGAGGCGATGTAAGTACATTCTCATGTAAATGCATGTTCATGACTTTATTTAATCAACCCCCGGGTATGGTTCTCCTGTAAGGAAGAAAAAATAAGTGTGAATTTATAAGTGGAGCTTAAGATCTAGGAGGAGTGGGAAAATAATAGTGTCAGTCAGTGTTCACAAGTCTAGAACATGTTATGAAATGCTAAGGGCATAAAGCAAAGGAATCTGAAGGGGCTTCAGGAGAGGAAACTCCCCTAGGAAGTAGAGACATGAGCTGAGCTCTAAGCGATGACGTAGCAGAAGCTGGGGCTGGAGGTTCTGTTGGGGTCAATGGCCAGTGTATCTGGAGAGCTGAGGACACAGCAAGAAGGTCAGGCAGAGATTGTGTGTAGCCTGGGTCCCTTGGATGCATAGAATGACAGTGAACATATAGCAAAGCGAAGCAAATGGTATTTCTTTGGTTCGGCCCCAACCATGATAGTTTAGGTATGTGGGGAGAAAGTGTGTTACAAGAACCAGGGAACATAGTTCCTATTTCCTTGTCTCTCGGTCACTTGAGTTGGCACATGTTGCTCATGTGTTTAGGTGGCCAGGTCAAAGTCGACTTTTGTTGATCCCAACTCTGTCTGCAGAGATGTCCTTTCTTACTTCTTTGGTCCCCTTATGCTGTAATAGAAGTGGATATGAAGAAGATTTAAAAAAAAACTAATTTCAGGTGGACTTGCATTATAATCCCATATGTAACAAAAATGGTGTTTGTTGTAGAATTCTAGGAGTTATCCACAGAGCCTGGGATAGAGCAACGTATTTCACCAGGGCCATTACAAAAGGGCGTGCCAATCACACAGGGCCAACTCGTGTGACAGATCTGTTAACAACCAATGGGCATGGTTTTCCTTGCCTCAGACTTGCCCACCGTCACTGTCTCAGCTGGATTCAGGGCTTTTAATGCCATGAGGATCCTCTGTCCCACAGTCTCACATAACGTTCAGAGGATTAGTCCAAACGCATGCCCTTATCCAGCACACCTAAGATGTGCATGCACTGGTCGGCTTTCCATGGTAAGGACATGTGCAGTGATAAAGGTCCCAGGTACATTTAAATGAGCCAAGACTTTATTGAGTCCTTAGTGCAGATACTACCTCATTTACTCATTTATCTTCCATTCATTGATTTTGTATCTCCGGAATTTTTGTTTTGCAATAGTAGAAGCCCAGGGGAGACAAAGGTGAAAGACCATTGTGGGTCCCCTGTTTTTGAAAATTGCAGTCTGTGGCACAGTGTTGTTCTGAGGATGGATTAAGGCACTCTATGTGAGAGAGCTTTGAAAATAGCAAATATTAAACATGCGTTATTCATTTTATTCGCCACCCTCATGCCTAAGCCATTTGGAAGATTTTTCAGGGCAGCAACGCTAACTAACAGCAATAAAACACGCAGAAAGAAATTTTACAGAAAAGGGTAGGACCAGGCAGAGTATTTCACAGTGTAACCCACCCGCGCAGTAAACTTACAAAGCAGACATTTCAATCTCGCTGTGGAACAGAGAGATTACTTGGAGGAGATAAAGCTTGAGCTGGCCCTTTGACAAAGAGTTTCCATAAAGGACTCCCAGTCCTTACCTGTCTTTGGGCCCCTTCGAGTGCTTTATGAATAAGGATGTCCATGGTGAATCAGGGCATGGTTGGGCATATTTAATACAGAGACACCTTTGTATCACCGCCATTCTCACTATGGCTGGGTCTAATTAATTCTCCTCTCAAAGCATGGTTCTGAAGCAGATTTAGAGATTTCACTGCTCCTCAAAACTAAATGGGAAAGAAACGGTTGTTTTAAGAGACAGAAGGTAGATTTATTTCCTGTACTGAAAAGGCAGCAGGTAGCCTGTGGTTTTCTGGTCTTCTGCAGAATTATAGCATGGTCAGTTGGAACTGATATTCAGGTCAATAGCATTTTTTGAAACTGGTAATTCCGTATGGACATAACCTGTTCCTCACATGTTACTTTAAGACATGTGTCACAGAGAAACTCCACTCACAGAAAACCTTTGGCAGTTTCAACTATCATGAAACAATCACATAAAACAAAACTATTAGTGAAATTTGTGATAAAATGCTCCACTCTTGGCTGAAATTGAAAGCAGTAGTATGTCCCGTTGAAGTGCAAAAGAAACAAAAATAACCTCTTAAGTTTCTGATGCAATATTTTCTTACCTCCACTTGGTCTCTTTAATATATAATACTAAATTTAGAGTAGGTATGGTGTGCCTCAGAAACCGAAAGCCTTTGAAGAAAAAATGTGAAAATATATGTTAAGAGTTTGCATGATAGAGCAGTTTTGATTTAAAACCTCTTTTTAATAACTGTAGTAGTTACAAAAATCTAACTACCTATTAAGTTTATTTTGTTTCCATATTTAACCCCAATTACCCTGTGCAAGGGAATTCTTAAAAAATTTAATTCCCCCTCTCCTTTTTTTTCTTCTCCAAGCCTTTTTCCCCCGCATGTAAATTGCAGCAGGTGCACAAAATTGAAGACATCACAATTAAATGTAATCAAATATTTTAGGCACTAATGAACAGCTCCAGGAAAACAAGTCAAAAGGAAAAAAAAAGGGGACCTTTCAATGGGCGGATTTTCAAACACCCAAGGCACCATAAGACCAATTAAGAGAGTCAGATACCAGGACACATACTGACATTAATTATCTTTGAGTTCAGGGAAATAAAAAATAAAAGCAACAATTATCATAATAAATCTCCACACAGTGCTTGTAAGTTGTGCTCATCTGCAACACACCTGGGTTTCAGATTTTTAAGGCAAATACTCAATCAGTTGGTAACGACCTCACAAAGGGGCTCATGGGACATTGTTTCCTTCCTGTGATCTGCCAATCAGACGGAGGGGCTGAAACGGTGTCCAGCAGCTATGTCTGCTTCCTTTCCCATCGCTCACATGAGGCGCAGACAGGAGCACTGTGTAATTTATTCAGTAAAGTAAGTCACAAAGCCAGTATTCTCTTTAGGGGATGTTTATTCAAAAAAGAGAAAAGTCAAGAATAGATATTCAAGGTAAAAAAAAAATTGAATTGTTGGAGTCTCAAAGTCCCAGGACGTCTCTGTAAATTTATTCTCCCTGAAGCCAGAAAGATTCTTACTAAAGAGAACAAATATTTCAGTCTGGGAATATGGGTTTTCATTTTTTAAAATGCACAGGAGGGGGCAGAGAAAGTTAAGTGTTATAAGCTGAGAGGAAAAGAAGGAAAAAAACCCTTGTTATTAAAGTTGATCTAAATTCGATTGATAATTTGAAACAAGAGCATAATATTTTAACAAAAAGAGAAGATATTTAAAAGTCAGAGGTTGTTAGGTTACTTTAATCAAGGGAGAAATGAACATAAGTACCAATTATAAGAAGAACTATATAAGTGTTTTTAGTGTGAATGTCCTCATGATGGTTCTGATATAAATGCAAAATTACCAATTCATCTCTCTAAATCTTGGCATAATAACTTGATATATGAATATTTGTCACTGTACCCCTGAAAATAACAAAAATGATCTTTGTCTTCTTCTACCTATGGAGGTTACTCTCTTCTTGAGGAAAGATTAGTTTATGTATAATTTTAAAATGTTGTACATCAATGTCAACATTTGGGACCATGGTGCTTTTCCTGAAAATGTGATTTTGATTTATTTCATTTTCTGAATCAGTTGATTACTGTGACACCATGTTAGAAATGGGACATTAGGTGGCACCTGAGGTTCGTATGCATGCCTTTGTATTTGTGCAATTTGTAATTAAGGTGTATCATGAAGTGCAAAACAGAGAATACCTATATAGATGTACTTAGGGGTTTTTGAATTGTTTTGTTTCTTAGATCCACAGTTTCAGTCGAGCTTCTAATCTGAACCTGGAGAAAAGAAATTGTACAGTTTTTTAAGTGCTGCTTACTAATACACTGGTCCGAATATACCGTAAAATTCACTTCTAAGTTATGTGGTTTGTCACATTTTGACTTATTGAAATTACATGCCTTCAGATTAAATAGCAAGTGCTTAGTGGCACAATGGGCTACTTTTTATTGTAGAGCTTTATTTTTTACATAGCTCTATAAACTATGGCACAGTCAGCTGTTTAGTAGTTCACCTTTACTTTTAATTTATCTTATTTTTAAAAGGTAGCCTTGGGTTCTGAAAAGTATTTTAAATGTTTTATCAAATCTAGGAAACACAAAAAGTTTACAGAATTTATTATGTCAAACTTTAAAATGTATATACTAAAGTGCATGATAGAAAATATTTGACAAATGAAAAACTGTAAAAAAATTGCAACAGTTACATCCATAGTTAATAATTTTGGTAAATAAAATTACTTACAAAAGTATTTAAAGAATATTTAAAATGCTAAATTATAAAATATAATTAACTTGAATTGCCTATAAATGAGGATTTTAAAATAGAACATATAAAATTGTGCTAAAGGAAATGCATATTATGACATTTTTCAACTATCAAGCTTATATTCTAAAAATTAAATAAATTGATAATATATAATGTAATCACAATTATAAATAAAGGGATAAAGTATGTCATTAAAGGCTTTCATTTAATATATTTTTATTAATAACACATTTGGAATCTGTGGATATATCTATCAGAGATTGAGTAAAAAATAGAATTTTAAGTTTATTAACATGAAGGATTTCTGTAGAGTAATTTGGAGTGAGAGTAGCAGGTATTTATATATTTTATAGTATTATACTTTAATTATATAATATATTTAAATCAAAGAGTATATATATGCATATGAGCACATTCATTCTATGTAATAAGAGCAACTGTATCTGGGAACTTGGGTCTAATGGCACTATATCCTGTATATGTATCTGTATCTTTTAAATAATTTTAAAATCAGAAAACTACCCACCGAAAAAAATTATTAATATTTCCATATTTGTTCATATTGTTTTAGAATCTGAATATGGGTATGTTCATATATTATCAAATGGTAATAGTATTCATATTATTAGAGATTTGTCTTTATTCTTTTTTTCCTTTTTTTTTAGTTTTCCTATGAAAACTAGTATTGTGATGAATGGTTATACACATTTTTTAAAACTTGGCATTATTCTTTTGAAAGAGAGATTCTGTACTAGAATAAGAGAGCTAAACAAAAGAACTATTTGGGGGGGGTTTGGTAGTAGTTGAGAATTTGCTGTTCCAAAATAAACTAGTAGTACATATTTATATTACAGCACAACTAAGGGAATCGCAAAGCACCCATTTGTTTATCATGCTAATTTCAAGGGGAGAAGGATCAACATTTTATGTATTTCCAATGCATTTTACATACCAAAGAACACAGAATGAGAAACCAAAATACTTATATTCAGCTCTGCCCATTGGTTAGAGCAGGGGTATCAGACTCATTTTCACCCAGGACTACATCAGCCTTGTGGTTGCCTTCAAAGGGCCAAATGTAATTTTAGGACTGTATACATGTAACAAGTCCTTAACCGTGAAGGTATTGAAATTACTTGTGGCCCTTTGAAGGCAACCACCAGGCTGATATGGCCTCCGGTGAAAATGAGTTTGATACCCCTGGGTCAGAGTGTACGACCAAGGCACAACTTGGTGTTTCACAAATGTTGAGACTGAAATAAAAGATACTATCGGTCACTTCCCAATTAAAATTCTATGGTTGAAAAGAAATGTATTCCTTTTTTTTCTCCCCCCTTTCTCTCAAGCTGACATCAGACACATTTTGTTTTGCCAACAAAACTGTTTTTATAACTGAGCAAACGCTGAGATCAAGATCAGAAAATTTCATGTAAAAATCCAGATTTATTACTTCTGAGAAGTCCAAATGTTTGCGCCCACCAGCCCCACCCTTCAGATGGTGAGCATATACTATAGGGAGGGGCACAGGCCCCTGAATTAGCCAGGATGCCTACCACTCCCTGTTGTTTGCCTGATACTGTGGAAAGGTGTTCATTGGCATTTCAATTGCATTTGAACTCTTGGTTTTCTTCGGTTGGAAAACATCTCTTATCTGCATGCCCTGCAAAGGTGTGTTTACATTCCAGCCCTGCTCTTTTCAACCTGCTTAATTTCAAGAACCAAGTGAAGAAACTTAGCTTCATCCTGACATGTTGTAATCGAATGTCCAAGTTTTCCGACTAGATCTGTTGTGTGACCTTTAACTTCAGTACTTGCCTTTGTAAGCTCATACTTCGTCCTGGGACTTCCTGATGTGGCAACTGCCATTTTGAACCTGTGATGTCCCCTGCAAATTTTCTTTCCTTATTAGTCACTATAACAATTTTCATGGCCATAATGCTGGAATGTTATGAATGCTTACTTTTTATGTCCCATGATAGCTACCGTTTTCTGTATCCAGACTAAGACATTCACATAAATTGCAATTTTATTAATAAGATTTTTCTCCTTGTTAAGCCTACTTAGAGACCTATTTGTAATTGAACAAAGCTGAAAGACAGAAGAAAATGAAAAAAGCACATGGTAAGCCTTTAAAAAAGAATCACTCAACATATTCAATAAAATGCTACTGCATTTCTCTCAATAAATGTAGAAAGAATATTGGGACACCTCACATCATTAAAGTCGCATGTGTCTATTAAGTTTTCTCATTGAATCAAGTTTAAAACCATGAGCAATTGTAAACTTTAAGAGCCTAGAGAGGATTTTTTTAAAACAATTAACCATGCATTTTCTTTTAAGCAAAAAACCATTAAATACTTTTTTATCACTTTCTACTTTGCTTTTTTGTTTTAATTTAACTCTCCAGTGGACCACATCCTATAATCAGGGCTAGGAGGGGAAGGGGGATGAGGATTCAAAAGCAAGGATTAGAGGGAGGTATATGGAGAGAGAACAAGTGATGCGTTCCTATTGAATATTTCATTTTCTTAATTTAAAAAAAAATCTAGGTCCCAGGGACACAAACCCCCAAATCAATTTTTTGGGTATATGCAAAGCAGGCCAATGAAACTATGTATTTATTCCTAAAAACTAGGAATATATCATATCTCTGTTATGTGGGGGATAACCAAAAGATGTCTATTTTATTTTATTTTTTGTCTTTCATTCTTCTATACAAGTTTCAGTTACAAAGGAAGATATGAGACCAGACTCATTGAGATCGCCTTAGAAATTAGGAAGTAAAATTGATGGCTCAAGTTTTTCATGTAGGAAATGATGAACTAGGTGTATAAAGTTCTTAAGTTATACAAAATAGTCAGTAATCTGTTTATAAGAAATAAGGTCTATGAACCACAACTTGTTTTCATCTCTTCCCTTTGCCTGTCCTATATGTCCTCAGAACAAAATTCTTCTTTGTCTTGATGAAAGCCAAGTTGATTATCACAATGGACTGACAGGCTTTCCCAACATAATCTTTTGTGACAGTCTGATATCAGGCTAAGGATAGCCAAAATTAGTCTGATAATGTTAAAAGCCACAAGAAAAACTCATGTATTTATATCTTATATGTTCCTATTCTTGTCTCTTTATATAGCTTGTATATAAATTCTTATATCTGAAATTTCCAGTTTTTTTTTAATCTGTGGGTTTTACATTTAGGTGTCTTGAAAACTATACTTGAAATGCATATCTTAATGGATACATGTATATACATATCTTGACTTTTCATGAAGAGCTCTTTACCTCCTTAACTTTCAAATCCATTTTTTGCTACCGAGCTGAACAAATTTAATAATGTACTCAAGCTTGCTCATATTCATGTCATTGCTAGCACTTAAAAAAAAATGATGATCCCTAAGTCGTTAGCCTTCATTCTCAGCTAAAAATAAATTATCCTCTTCACACAATGATAATTTTTAAAGGAATGATTGGATCCATTCTTTTAATTATGGATAAAAACATGACTTTTTCCCTTTTTTCCATCTCTTCCCAAAGAACATGTCATGAGGTAACTTGTATTAGAATTTCTCTTAATATTTTCAATAAAATCTACATATTGCATTTAGACACGTGTGAAATATTTAGAAGATAGATTTCATTTTCAAGGAAAACAGCTGCTGAAGTGTAGGATTTAGAGATTAATTATTCATTTCACCTTCATTATATTAGTTGAATTTTTTAAGAAGCCCTCTGAAATATGACTCCTTCTACTCTTGATTTGAAAAACACATACCACTTAATTGGCCTTTTAAAAGCTGGAAAATCACTGCGAATGAGTCACATAGTAGTACAGTGGTCATATCAGTTCAGAGACTCCTAGGTACAGCTAAGGCATGGGTATAAGTTGCTTTATTTATTCAACAAATATTTCCAACTCTACCTTGGATGCAACTAAGAACCTGAGAGGTCAAGTCTTTGCCATTGTGTAGCTTATATTTGAGTTGGTTGATGGAAGTCACAAAATAAAAACATAAAATAATCACTGCATCTTGTGGTGACAGCGCTGAAGGAAAATAGTATGGTGCTGTGATGAATAATGCAGGCAGTCCTGGCCAGGTGGCTCAGCTGGCTAGAGTGTTGTTCTGTACACCAAAAGGTTGCAGGTTCAATTCCCAGTCAGAGCACATACCTGGGTTGTGGGTTCAATCTCCAGCTGGCTGTAGACAGGAGGCAACCAATCGATGTTTCCCTCCCATATCGATGTTTCTCCATGTCTGTCTCTCCCTTCCTCTCTCAAAAATCAATAAATGTATCTTAGGGTGTGGATTTAAATAAAGAAACAGCAAAAATGGAGGCAATAGATTTATTTCAGTGGCTAAGGAAGCCTCCTGAGAAAATAATATTCAAGCTAACCTGACATATGACTGGTAAAGAAGATCCAGAACCGAAGCTGCAAATGCTCTAAACTGGAAAAAATAGTTACGATATTTTAGGATGCGTCAAAAGGCCAGTGTGGTTAAAGCCAAACAGCAGGAGGTATGCGCAAGTTTAGGTCAGATGGTGCAGGGCCAGATTTTTCAGAGCCTTTTAGACCATAGTGAGAAGATTGAATTTTGAATATATTGATTCATACATTTATATGTTATGCAGAATGGTAAAATATGGTATGAAAGATGGTAGGAGTGAAGGGAATGTTTAAAATGAACTAGTGAGCATCACTTATGTAATGAAAAAAATCACTCACCAAATCTGACTGTTTTTATCTAGTTATTGCCAGAAATTTTTATAATCTATAAAGTTGCAAACAAAATCTAGATCTCTTTCAGTTTATAAGAACGGCCACACACACTCATAGGACACCTGCTTTGGGGAAAGAGCATAGGAAATATGCTTATCAACTTATTTAACATGAATGTTTCCCCATCATACTTTTGTGTATACGTTAATTTTACATTGTGGGCACTTTGGAAACACTGAAAAGGAAATGCTTGGATAATGACATGTAAACAGCTGGAGCATAACCTAGCTATAACATTTTAATATCTCCATAGAAGAAAAAGCCCTGATTTTACCATACGTCATTTAAAAGTGATTTGTGCCATGTAAATCATGAAAACACTCAAAAGAACAAATTTCACACAAGGAAGCTCTTTATTCATTTACAGAACTGTGTTTTGAATTCATATACCTATACTAAAGAGCCTTTGTTGTATAGCTTGCATTTGTTCTTTTGCTAAATGGGAGTAATTTCTTGTCACACTTTGCCACAATGTACCTTTTATGTCTTTATATGGGGCTGCTTTTGATACTTTCTGTGCTTATTAAGAGGCCTTTATAACATCATCAGTCCCTGGAGTGTAATCCTTGATGTTCTTCCAGATGTTATTAAAAAATATTAAAGATGCTTTTAATAGCTCTTTATTTAAAATAAACACGAGCATTACTGCCATGTTTTTCTGAATCTGTCATGGCAAGTTTGGATGGAAAGTGCGTGGGTGTGCCTTTTCTGAGTTAAATCCATTATTTATAACAGGCATTTGGAAATAAAAGTATATAAGTACTATATGGCAATGAGAACATAACAAGTAAATGGACTGAATTTCCTTTCTCATAGGTATACAAGGAGAAATAAGTTATATTAAAAATAAGAGTTGAGAGATAATATTGTTGAGAGATTCTCAAGTCCCTTTGATGTAATAGCAGGATTTTAAGGAACTTTCTTATCAGTTGTGGATAAGAAGTGAAACCCATCTCAAAGCTTTATAAATATTTGCTGATGTTGCTATAAAACACATATGCACTTACTTTACATTCTTTTCTTATTTTAGGCCATCTCACCATTTCTTATTCATATCTATATCCCATTGTAGGGGATAAATCAGATAAAGGCAAAAATACTATAGAAATAACTTTAAAAATCATACTGCATGATTGTTTTCTTCAAATACAAATCTCAGTGAAAGTTTTCAAAATGCGTACCTTAATCTGACTCCTAAATGAACACACTTGAGTACTCCCTCATTGAATAATTTATGCTGTCCCAAATTGTCCAATTTTGAATACCATTTTAAAGAAAAAGAAGCATGAGTTTCTTTTTTTGTTTTAAATATTTTACTTATTTATTTTTTAGAGAGAGGGGAAGGGAAGGAGAAAGAGTGGGAGGGAAACATCAATGTGTGGTTGCTTCTCATGTGTCCCCTGTTGGGGACCTGGCCTGCAACCCAGGCATGTGCCCTGACTGGGAATCAAACCAGTGACCCTTTGCTTCACAGGCCCGCACTCAGTCCACTGAGCTACACCAGCCAGGGCGAGTTTTTTAAAAAGCATTACGAGAGGCCATTCTCTATTTTGTACAAATAATGGAATGTCTAGAAGGGGAGAATTGAAAAAAAATCAGGCATTTTAACTTATTTTCCTATATTGTTGGAGGAAATTGTTTTGGTTAATAATAAGGCATTTTTAGATCATTAATAATCATTACTATAGTAATTAGGAGAGCACATAAATTGGAATTATGTTTTTATTTCTATTTTTGATGAAATTTTCTTTATTTTTGCCTCAGCTACACACACACATACACACACACACACACACACACACACACACAGGATGCCATTTTGCTTTTCCAGTAAACACTGGCCTGTTTTCCTCTGATCAGTCAAAATGTTCAGAGACAGAAGTAGATCAATGGTTGTGAGAAGCAGGAAGTGCAGGGTGGGGCTCAGGGTGCAGGAGTAATTGATGTTGGAGAAACTTTTAGTTATAGGGTAATAAAATAATGTAAAATTGGATGATGGCAATCGTTGCACAACATTTTAAATATATTTAGAACCCTTGAATTGGACATTTCACACTGACCAACTTTATGATGTGTAATCACGCCCCCATAAAGCTGTTGTTATAACTGCAACAAGACATGGATCACCCTCCATTTTTTGTGGGTGTAGATTTTATGAACAGGTTGTCTGGTTGGTTCTCGCACAGTGTCTTCCATAATGTCGCAGTCACAGTGTCACCTGGGACAGTCACCTGAAGGCTTGACAGGACTGGAGATTCACCTTCAATTGTTGGGAACCTCCCTGCCTGGTTTCAGAAGTTGTAACCACTGCCCCTGCCATGGCTAAGGCTGAGTAAAGAGACCTTGGGACCGTAAGCCACTGACCAGACAAAGCTTATCTCCCTGGTAGGGGTACTGCCTCTGCCCCCTTTTACTCACCCTGCTTGGCCCCTAGCAGATGACTGGTTAGCCAATGATGGGTAAGAGTCCTCAAGGAAGGGACAACCTAAGACAGGCATGGTCATGAAAGGGCCCTCAGGGAAGGACTTGGGGGGGCTATAGGAAAAGGGGGTAATGGACCCTCACCCCTCGGCTTTGACATAGCCTGAGTCTTCATTCTGTCTTCAAGACGTCTCCTAATCTCTTGACTGCCTTACTTCCCCTGCTTGACTGAAGCCTGAAACAATGCCAGAGGGCGGTGCAGCCCCTGGGCAGGAATGGGCAGTTCCCCAGGGCGATCAGCCTTAGAAAGAATGCATAAAATCCTGTGAAAACTGCTTTGCAAAGAATGCCCTCAATTTTCTGATAAGGATCCAAACATGAAATGACTTTGTTTCCCCAAGTTTCATAGCCCTTTAGCTAACTGACCCTGTCTCAGAATAAGCCCTCATAGTTCTTTGTATGTTATCTATTCTTTGATCCTTACTATCTGGCAATGATTGATGAGCTTTACCTATATTAATGTGCAAATTGAACCCAATAAAAGTCCATCCAGGAAAAGGCTCCTGGCCCTTCTCTTTTGAAAGATCGGCCACCTTTCCTGCCCAAGCAGATCATGTCTTGGTAGGCTTATTCTCATCTGGCTTGGAGTGGTGGTCTCTGTGGGCAAAGCTCCCCGACATCCAACCTGGCTCACTCCCATGTCTGTTGTTGAAGGCCTCAGTTCCTTGCCTTGTGTGTCTGTCTATAGGGCAGCCTGAGTGTCCTAATGCTATGGCAGATGGCTTCCCCAAAGTAAGTGATTGAGAAGAGGAAGGCAGGACCCCTGGCATCTTCAGTGATCTAGCCTCAGATGTCATACGTTGTCACTTTCAGATTACCCTAATTGCTACCCAGGGCACCCCTATTCTCTCTGGGGAAGATGCAAACAAGACGGTGATTTGTAGCAAGTAAGGATCACTGAGGATCACCTTCTCTGACCTCAAATGCACATTTTATAATAAAATGACAGGTGAAATAAGGACAGCTCCATAGAATGTGATATGTACTCCCTGCTCTAGTACTAATGGCTTTCTAAGCCATACTTCTCAACATAATTCACTCAATAGAAGGAATCATTCGAATATCATCATAGTTGCTCCACCTGCTATGAAAGAATCTCATCCTATTCCCAGATTCCCAAGGACTTTTACAAAGATATTTTTTGTGGAATGGCAACAGAGATATGCAGAGAAGTATTAATTATTGAAGAGTTTTTTAAAATTGGACAAGATAACAAGGTTAGTTAAATTAGCTGTTTCTAAATTTCAATGCTTTAAGAAAAGCAATTATTTAGCAGGCTTTTATTTATATATGTTCCCCTGTGGTTTGCAAACTGAAAAGCCACTGACATTTGTATTTTTTGCTGTTTTTTAAAGTGGTACCTGAATTTAGCTTAGGGTAGCTGCAAGCATACACAGAATTAACAATAATATTGTGATAACAGACCAGGCATGTTGTTTTCTTCTTGGCCTTATACCACATGAGGAAATAAGTGCATATTACACATACATACTGAATAGGATTAGAAAATAATCTCTTCTCTCTTTTCACCTTCTATTTCCTGTATATCTTTCAGATTTTATCACATCATCTCCTCCTCTGATTCCTAAGTTTTTATTCCACCTCCAAGCTCGCATAGAAATTGTAGGTCACTATATCATTTTGGAAATGTACTGAACGATCTGGCTTATCACCTAGATCAAGACTTCTTGTGGGCTTGTGGCCTTTGTTTCTGCATCTCCCAACCCAGTGTAATACCTTGCAAATTATAGAAAGTCAGGAAATGTGGGTTGTTTACTCAGAGTTGGAAAGGACATACAATGTCATCTCTTCCACTGTCCTACACAAAGACAGGCCTGCTTTCCACAGCTATCCTGGCAGATGGCATCCAGCTTCTAGCTGAGTAAATTCACTGATGAGGACAATGCTTGGCATCTTATTAAATAGCTCATGAGAAACCCTTGGTTGTTTTTTTTTCCTAATGTAATGATGTTGAAGTGCAATGTTTCTCTTAGGCTTCCAATTATTATCTTATTTGTGTTTTTGATAGCCAGACAGTATATCTTTAGGACTTCCGAGTTGTATCATTTCAAATGTTTGAGCAGATCAGTCTGGACTTCAAATTATATTATTCAGGCATCAATGGCCATAGTTCTCCTCATTTTTTAATTAAACAGATCTCATACCTCTTCCTATGCTATTATTCTCCTCCAGGTTATCTTCAGTTCACCCATAAAATGACATCTTGAACTGAAAACAAAACCACTCACATACAGAGCATGAAAGGCTTAAATGAATGCAGTAAACATCTATTAAAGTCAGTCTTTGATATGTAATTTAAAATCTGTCCATCACAGTCATAATATTACGGTGAACTAACCCCCATCAGACATATTGCAAATTAACTATTAGCATGTGCCATATCTTTAATATCTTCATACTCTCAGTTCCTTCTAACTCTTCAGAATAGGTTTAGTTCTTCTTGGTGGTGGCAGGGACAGGCAGAGCAGTACCCACAATAAGGGACCATGGTTGGAACGCCATTGTAATATTTTTGCTTCCTCGCAATCTCTGTAGCAACCACATTAGAAGAAAGGGTTCTACTAATGCTGTTCTCAGAGTTTCCTTCTATGTGGCAGTAATCCCATACTATAAAACTATTTCCAATTCAAGAAGGTATTCCTGAGTAGTTTACTAGCACTAAAACACATCTGCAGATGAGGCAAGAATTCTGCAGAACCCAACAATTTTGTAACAGGCAAACTCAGTGCAATCCTTATTACTTAAAAGCTGTGTTCATTAATCTTACCCTTTGTACCCTATGCAAACCCCTTCCATCCATCCTACCTCCAGGTCTTCTCATAAGATCAAATGATCTAGGTCCCTTTTTGTTCAGCTCTTCATTACCGTTTAATATTTGCATATAGTTTATCAGTTTGTAAAACCATTAACACGTAGAAGGGGGTGCCCACAACTGAAATATGGGTGGTATCTATGAAATTCAATCTCATTAAGACCCTCTCCTTTATTAAATAAAATGCCAAATGTGTTCATCTGTCACCCTTCTAGTTGTAAGAATAGATATTCTCTATCTCTGTTCATCCAGTATAATCTCAGAATAACTGAGAACTTTGTCTCTGTTACTCTTTTTATGCTAATTTTGCTTCTTGTGCAAATATGATGAGTATAAAATATAATAAATATGATTTCCATATATTTTTCTATTTATTTGAAAAGTTCAAGAGTAAATGGCTCAGAATTGAAAACTTTGTGGATACCTTGGTAATCTTGAACAAAGTAAGTAAAACTGATCCCCTTTCCCCAACAGACAACACTGATTATCTGGGATCTGCATTGCATTGGTAAGAAAAAAAATGGATTGCCAGCTGTAGCAGGAAGGGCAGGGATCACTTCCGGGTGGGATCACTTGTGACCCCTCCCTCTGTAGCCAGCACTTGTTGAGGCTCTGTTCTGCTTTGCTAATAATTTTTAACCTCCAGGTGAAAAGGAGGTGGCTGAGGCTTTTCTAAAAGTCACATGGCAAAAATCAGAAAGAAGTTTTTGTGTGCCTTTCCTGGTAGGGCAGAAAGCTTTCCCGGAGGTTTCCTAGTTATGTCTCAGTCAAGGGGAATGGGAGTAAAATCCTTTGTTTAGACTGAATCACTAAGGAGAATTAAATATTAGGTAGGGGATCAAGCAAAATGCATATAATCATTGATAAGAAATGTATTTTAGCAGATCAAAGCACCATAAATTCTAAGACATTATTTTAGATGAGACTGAGAAGAAAATTAAATTAAATTGTAAATTAAACTATACCACATCATTGATCGTAAGCCGTGTTCTTTCTCCATAGATGCTAAAATGTGAAAAATTGCATTGTACAGTCAGTGAAATACAATTAGCTTTGTTTAACAAGTGAAAAATCTGAGGTACAGAAATACTACCTTGGACAATGTTGTAACATCAGAACTTGAACCCAGATACTTACTTCAAAGTGCTTTCCTTTGCTTGGTCTTTATTTTCTCCTGTTTATCTGCTTCTAAGCCAAAATATGACTTTGGTCTTGAGTAGATGTTCTATCAGCCATTTGATTGAAAACAGCCAGTAGGAGTGTCCAGTAAAGAAATAGGCACTGCCTTGAACCCGGCCAGGGCTCAGGCTCTCAGTAAAAGTCTAAATGGGAATATAAACAGATTCCCTCCCTAGAAAAGAAATCCCAAGTGTGAGATATAACAACAAGAGGTATTAAGCTCGAGTGACTAAGCAAAATTGAAAAATCCCATGATCGGTTTTAGGATGGAAGTCTTTAGATAGTAATAAAGTACAAGACATAGAACTTAAAAAATATATACACAGACGCTGGTAAAATGGCCTGGTAAGACAGTTGGTGAGAAAATGGTTCTGGAGCCAGCCTGTCCAGGTAAAGGGACAATTTCTAAACTGCTAAGGGTCTAAGCTTCTGTGAAATAGGGATAATAACAGGATCTACTTCATAGAATTGCTCATAAGATGGAATAAGACGTGAGGTGTCAAGAGCATCATGCAGTGTCTCACACAGAGTGAGATCTTGAGACTAACAGATGATGACAAAGATGATAATGATGCTGAAAGTGATGTTGCTAGGTCTTCCTTTGAGAGTCTAGGACACTGTGTTCCTTCTTTGTCATCCTTGGGTGATGTGCCTGACTCACGTGCACAGAAAGGTTATGTTTTGAAGTGTAAAAATTCAAAATCCTAGACCACTAAAAATCGGAAAATCTCAAAGTCCAGAAAATAAGCAATGGACTGAACATGATCTAAAATTTTATATATATATGCACCACTTATAACCTATGTGACTTAACACAATTACTTAACTTTACTATACCTCATTTTCTCATTTTTATAATGAGATAAAATGTGCCTCTCAGAATTAATCTGAAATCTAATTTAGGTAACAATGTATCATCTAGCACTATATGGTGAATTAAATTCAATTTGAGGGATGTGCCTGGCAATCTAAATGCTGTCTATCATGTACTTTAGTAGATAAAAAAGTATCCCTATTCTTTTTTTTTAAAGATTTTATTTATTTACTTTCAGAGAGAGGGAAAGGGAGGGAGAGAAAAATCTATGTGTGGTTGCCTCTCACATGGTCCCCACTGGGAACCTGGCCTGCAACCTAGGCATGTACCCTGACCGGGAATCAAACCAATGACCCTTTGGTTCACAGCCCTCACTCAATTTACTGAGCTACCCCAGCCAGGCCTAACCTAATTCTTAACAACTCATTTTCATATAAAATTTTAGAGCATTGACTATTTGCAATTTGGAATATCAGTAATCTTAGTTAAAAAGGGGAGTGGGGAATGCTTCTACTTTCAACTCTGCACAATTATCAAACCAAAACTATCACTCACTCTAACTGTTCGCATGTGTCATTAGTTCAGTTTCTCAAGCCTATATGCATGTTAGAATTGTTTTTTGGGGGGGCTTTTAAATCTTATCCCTGCTGGAGTTCCAGCCCCACAGAGTCCACTTCAGTTGCCCCACAGCTGGGAGCAGCTGCTGGCCACATGCTCTGATTGGCCTGAGTCTGACCCACAGCCAGGACTGAGGACCACTGGGTTGGCCTTGTAGCTCCTTCCACCTTGAAATGTTCGCTTGAGAAATCTTCAAGGTGAGATTATTAGGGAGAACTTTTCTTTCCGATGAAAATGAGGGTCGTCTGGGGCTGGCTGGCTGGCTGGGTGTTTCACTGGTGTTTATTTGTTCATGCAATTACTCCACATTTTGATTATTACTCTTAGTATCATTGTAAGTAGTAGTGTTACAACCTCTGGTACTCATCTTTCAATCAATCCATAAAGCAACAGGTATATTTATACCCTTTGTTCTGCAGAAAACCTTGAACCAACATTTTTTTTCTGACCTCAGAGCACCGACCCATTTTTCTCTGCAGCCAAACCAATTGAGGAGGGGTGCAGACAACTGGGCGAAAGGGACCAGGTTTGGGCACCGTTTCACCCTTAATGCAGCTGCACATGGTTCAGTCAACCACAAACTTCAAATTCCATCTGAAATAGGTACTATTATTATACCCACTTTAAGGACAGGAATAAGTGAGTCTTAAGTCTGAGCACACACAGATAGGATATGCTAGATGTGAGAGAGTCGGATTCAAGAGTTAAAGCCCTTAATCATTGCATTATAATAAAATGTGGGGACACATAGGCAGTGTTGTTCAAAGATGCACCACAGGCCATTACTCATCTCTGTCATTAACACAGATGTGCCACAGCTGTGGTCACACTTCCTGTTAACCTGCTTGCACCGTGATACCTCCTTGCAAAGCCCTCCTTCTGAACCGTAAGAAGCACACCACCCACCCCCACGCTGCGCCACGTTTCTGACGGTTACGTACTGAGCGAATCGGAAAGCAGACATGGGTGGGTATAACGTTTGTTGCCTGTCCAAAAGAGTTTAAAACCACAGTGTCTTTAATGATGCTGCACAGCACTTAAAAGATGTCACACCTCCCTCCCTATCACTTGGCCCACCTTCCTAACAACTTCTCTCTCCCTAATTCCCAGATCAGCCCTGGGCCACCAGCCTATGGTGACATGGTGGGCGAAATGCCTTGTTAGGTGATCTTGTCACTGTGTGAACACCATAGACTGTACTTACACATGCCTAGATGGGCATAGCCTATTACGCTGAGGCTGTATGTTAGAGCCCATATAGCTCCTAGACTACAAGCCTTTCCAGCATGTTACCGTCCAAAACTGCATGAAATTAAACGAAGCACAAGAGAAAATAATTCAATGAAGAGACAAGGGAAACGGGGCCATAGGAGATTGCTGCCAGCATAACAGGGCATGAGGGTTTACAGCACAGCTTTTTTTTTTTTTTTTTTTTTTTTTGCTGTTTTAAAGTACAAGCAGTGCACTCTAAAGCAGAGCTCCCCAACCCCTGGGCCACTTGTTAGGAACCCTGCTGGAAGTAAAGCTTACTGGAGCTCCGCCTCCTATTGTTGTTCTCCGCTCCCGCCCCCTCCCACCCCTGTCTTCCACAAAACCCGTGCCTGGTGCCAAAAAGCTTGGTGACCGCTTCGCTAAAGTAGCAATACAAGGTGTAGGATATAGGACAGTTAATGTATAAACTAGTAACACAGTCACTTATTACCTTTATTATCATTAAGTGTTATGCGCTGTACATAATTGTAGGTACTATGCTTTTAAACAGTTGGCGATGAAGTAGGCTTGTTTGCATCAGTGGCTTTGCAAAACACTTGACATCCGTTCTCACACTACAGCATTCCCAAGGGTGTGAGGTCACCACGTCCAGGACATTCCGATGGCTACCACGTAATGACGGCAGCATCAGGATGGCTGCAACGTCACTAAGAAACAGGAAATTTTCAGTTCCAGTTATAGTGTTGTGGGCCCCTGGCATGTTCCCAGATGTTTTTGGTCGACCCAAATCATTAAAGGCAGCATGCAACTCCTGTATTAGGGGTGAAACGTTGCCCAACCTGGTCCCTTTCTGCATATTGTCCACATCGCTCCTCAGCTATTTGTCTGCAGAGCAAACTGGGTAAATAAATGCTCTGCAGTCAGAAGTAAAGTTTTAAAATTTTGGTTTGGGATTTTCCATGGAGCAAATGGTCTAAGTAATCTTTTGCTTTATGGATTTATTGAAAGATGAGTACCAGAGGTTGTAACCCTACTACTTGTAATGATACTGAGCAATAATCAAAATGTGGAGTAATTGCATGAACACATAAATACCAGTGAAACACCCAGCCAGCCAACCCCAGACAAGCCTCGTTTTCATCAAAAAGAAAAGTTCTCCCTAATAATCTCACCTTGCAGATTTTTCAAGCGAACATTTCAAGGTGGAAGGAGCTACAAGGCCAAGCCAGTGGTCCTCAGTCCTGGCTGTGGGTCAGACTCGGGCCAATCAGAGCATGTGGCCAGCAGCTGCTCCCAGCTGTGGGGCAATTGAAGTGGACTCTGTGGTGCTGGAACTCCAGCAGGGATAAGATTTAAAAGCCGCCCCCCCAAACAATTCCAACATGCAGATAGGCTTGAGAAACTGAAATAATGACACATGTGAACAGTTAGCTTGAGCAATAGAGAGTTTTTCCCTGATAATTGTGCAGAATTCAAAATAGCAGCGTTTCCCCCCATACCTTTGAACTAAGGTCATTGATATTCTTAACATCGTGAGTATGAAGGAACTGTAGCAACTATTTTTGACATTACCCTCACGACGACTCTATTTTATTTGACTTTTGGTTCTTTACTTATATGACCCTCTGCTCACAGCATCTATATTAGAAACAGTGTAGCAGTTTTTTTTTAAATACTGTTTAGAAAATTGCAGAGCATCTTGCCCTGCAGAAGTCTTCATTACAATCCCACTGAAAGTGCTAGATTTGGTGAGGGGAGAGAGAGAGTAGATTAATCAGTCTGCAGGATCATTTATTTTTCATCCTTTCTCTGGGAGCTATCAGCAAGGGCACCTACGTAGGAGACTTATTTTTGTAATGTGAACAATTGTTCTTTAGGAATGAAAATCTGTTCCACTGACAAAAGGTGTGAGAAAGTGCAGGGTGCCCCCATGAACTGTCTGACATGGTGCACAAAAGGTAAATCTGCTAAAAATATATTTTTTAAATACTTCAAATTTCTCTCCCAACATTTTCTAAAGTGCTGAAGAATGAGAAATCAACTTCTGGAAAAAGGCAGAAAGAAGAGAAAGGCTAACAAGCCTCACAAGAAAGCAATTTTCTGAAAAGAAAAAAAAAGTAATTTTCTAAAATTGAAGAGCGTTATTCCTTCAAGGAAAATGTCTCAGTGTCTTAAAAAAAATCAGCCCCTGTTAAAATAAAGTCGTGTCATTTTTATCGAAGGAAACATGGATTTGTCAATTTTGTAAGTGGCTTGGTTGGGTCATTCAATTTGACATGTGTGGGATTTTACCATGAGGCTTTCTCATCAATTTCTAAGTAAATCCCACAGATTGAGAATGGTAAATAATAAGTTATATAGAGCTTGCAAAGTCAATGTTCAAGTTAATATGACAGGAAAACCAATATACATATACTAATTGTATACATATGCAGTTTACATGTAAATTTAAGAGTATTATAAACACTGAAAGGAATAAAAAAAGAGATTGAGGTACACTATTAAAAGTATCGAGATGGTAAAAACATGACATAGCTCCTGAGTGCAACTAACCAGCTCACTCATTCACCTACGTGGGTATGAAAGCACCTGGGGGTCAGGTCTGCCAATTTCTGGTTAGAATTGTAATATGCCAAGGCACAGTGTCCGTGTGTAACCAACATGAGCATTCCAGAATGGATGTTCATGTGGCAGAGGATTTTAAATCATTAAGAAGAAACACATTCTTTTTTTTTTTTTTTTAAAGATTTTATTTATTTATCTTTAGACGGGAAGGGAAGGAGAGAGGGAGAGAAACATCAATGTATGGTTACCTTTTGTGTGTCCCCTGCTGGGAACTGGCCTGCAGGGAACCGGCCTGCAACCCAGGCATATGCCCTGAGTGGGAATCGAACCGCGATTGTTTGGTTCGCAGGCCCGCACTCAATCCACTGAGCTACACCAGCCAGGGCCGAAACACATTCTTAAGAAGAAGAAATAGGCCCTGGCTGGTGTAGCTCAGTGGATTGAGCGCGGGCCTGTGAACCAGACGATTATGGTTCGATTCCCAGTCAGGGCACATTCATGGGTTGCAGGCCAGTTCCCAGCAGGGGATGCACCAGAAGCAACCATACATAGATAAAAAAAAAAAGAAGAAGAAGAAATAATACTAATTATTGAATGTGGAGACGTAGAGTTTGGAGGAAAATATTTTCATAAGATCATCATAACTGTATTTTCAAAATGCTAACTTCAGTCCATTTTTGACATAAAATTAAGCTTCATTTATGTTGAAAAGTTTAACATAGTCACAGTTTAGTGCCCTATTGAATCTATAAAATAGGAATATTTGGATGCAAAATGTGGTTTCTATTCCCTGGTTTTACTGGAGAAACATAATTAGTATAGACTTAAATATTGTGTATTTGAATCTTATGATTTATAAACTCAACCAACCAGCAACACTATGCCCAAAACTTTAGACATCTAAGCCAGCAAACACCAAATATTTACGAAGCCACAGACACTCAATGAAATTAAGATACTGAGTCTAAAAGTAATTTCATTATTAGCTCCTGGGGAAAAGGAAGCCTATCTCTGCTTATCACAGTATTTTCACAACAGCTATAGGTTTGAACTTAATTGTTTTTTTTCTCATTAGTCTGAATTTTGAAGACCATTACTCTTTGTTTTCCCAAAGTCACACGCACACCCTTTGTAACCTGAGATACTTCTGAAAAAGTTGAACCGCTTTTAGAAATGTAGAAATACAGAGTGGAATGAGGAGAAATTAGTAGAGTCCTTGACATAGGTCAGGGAAAATAGCATTGTGAGATGAACGGTTCTGGAGAATAATTTTAAATGGAAAAAGTCTTGAACATCTTCTTCTTGGTTAAAATCACGTGTAGAACAAGGCAGGTTGAATAAGGACATACTTTATCTACTTATTTAAGGTACTGTGGGCTTTGGTTTCAAATTCCCATGCTATGGAATCTCTTCTGTTCCCTGCATGTATCATTCAGGCTTCTATCCTTTGATGATATTTTCTCTGCCCTCGGCCAGATATGTTCCTTCTGTTTACTCTGCCATTTTGCCTGTGCAAACCAATACAGTGACTCTAAAGGTAGGGACATAAAAGTTGTTTGGTGCCTCTCACATCATAGTTAGCTGCCTATAGCATATGCCTGCTGTGGTGCCAACCACGGTTTGTGACAAGAAACGAGAGAGTCATTATCACCCCAAAATTGGCTGAATGGAATATAGGAAAAGAAAATATATAACTAGATGAACGAAGATCCCTAGCATTTAGTCAGTGGCAGCTATATGTACATACACCTCCCAGCGAGTAACTATTACATCTGTTGACTCAGTAACAAGGTACAATTTAGAACCAAAAGCACCAAGGCAACACAGAAAGTTGGACAAATGGGCACTGAGTTTCAGTCCCCATTCAAAAACCAAGGAGTGTATTGGCAGTTAAACTAGATCAGCCAGATTATGAGTTATAAGTCCTGAAATGATTTTCTGTGGCCCTTAAAATCGAAACCTCCAAGCCCTGGCCCATTTTTCCTTGCACTCTGTCCTGCTCTGCTCCTTTTTTCTCCATGCTCTGTGCCTACACTTTCTTCCTGTCCCAGGAACAGGGTGATTCCAGTCACTCAGACCTCAGCGTTCCTGTTCCTACGTCTTGACCACCTTTCCATCCCAAAGTCCAGGTGCTGAAGAGCCGTCCCAGATAGAACTCTTCCTGACTCCGTCATCACTCATTCCTTCAAAACATGTACCGTAACTCCAGCTAAAACTGTCTTGCTCATTTCTGTTATTTTCCTCTAGCATGTAAACTGAAGAAAACCCAAAATTTGACCTATCCTGTGTTTTACCCATCGTATGTAACATGACTTGGACTAGTGCCTAATTAACATATACCGATGACGCGCTTTTAAATGTCATACATTTATTTATTGATCGCTTACACAGCATTACCATCCTGGCCTTATTTCTAAGCCCTTGATAAATACTAACATAAGGACCTTATGAAGTAGGTATTGGCATATTCCCAACTGACAGATGAAAATTTGAGGTATGGGAAGGTCATTCACTGAAGTCAGAGAGCAGCTGGTAAGAGGCAAAGCAGAGTTGAAGACCCAGGAGGTCATGTCGCAGGGTCTGTGGTTTCAGCACAGCAGTTTGCTGACTTTATTGTCAACTCCTGAGACACAGTGAGGAATAGGGAAGGGCTGCAAGGTTCGGGATGGTTTTCAGGAAGTTCCAGGATGTATGAGGCCTTTCCTTTTGTGACTTTTACTTGGAACCATGTTCCCTCACATTGCAAGTTCTAGACTAATTCCTGCATGTTTCATATGCCCTGCTTCTCTGACCAAGTTTCTGAGTAATGTTTAGGGCAGGGAAAGAAACCTCAAATTAACATTTCTTAAATTATGCTTAATAAGTACCACTGTCCCATGGTATTTGGGGAAGTGGTCCCTTCAAAAAATGCTTCTGTGGTGAAAAATATATGAATAAAGAGAAGTAAAATGTTAAAAATGAGGAGAATATTTTTTAGCACATATAAAAAGAGTAACGTGTAAATTGGCCCCAAATTGGGAAGCCATATGATGTTTACAGAATGTTATTTTCATATATTTCCAGGGTCTTTTATATTTATTAGAGTGCTTTAGGCTAAATTGAATGTTGAGTACTAAATGAGGTAACAAGTGGCTAATTCTCTAAATTTTTGAACAAGCGAAGGCTGAATGTAACTACTTTAAAAGCATTTTTATTCGCATGTTATTACGCCACTTTGTCCTACTTTGCCAAAATAGCCAATGATGATTAGCGGTTTTTCTAATCCAAGTTTCTGCCTCTTCATTTAAGAAAATATGAATGCCTCTAATGGTATTTTCTTTGTGGTCCTGCTTTGCCCGGGCTCCTGAAGAAATTCAGTGAAACCTGTAATCTAAAATCTATCAACCCTACAGGCCGTAGAGCAGACATCTCACGTAAGAGAGATTTATGTGGTCTATCACTAAAGTTTAGCTTTTCAACACAGTTATTAATCAGACTGTTGTGGCCCTAATATTTTTGAATGACACAGTCGTCTGTAACCCAAGAGACCTTTACCAAATTAGGAGTGCCACAAGGGTGATGGCAGAGGGGACAGGATGAAAGTATTAAACGTGGCCAGATAATGAGCTTCTCCTGGAAGAACTGGGCAAATCATGTAAACACTCGGAGTTTTCAGAATGATCGGTGTGTGTGTGTGGTCTTCTTTCTCTTCTACTTTCTTCCTCCTCCTCCTCCCCCTCCTCTCTGTCACCCCTCTTCTTATTCATCTTCGCTACTCCAGTTACCAAATATCTTGTCTGATCTGATTTTCCAAACAAATTAATGTGTTCATGTTTGTTTTCACACCACCTTCTACTCATTATTTAAATGCTCTCTTCCCAATGGGGTGTGGGGCATATTTATTTGCATTCAGAATGGGAGCCAAAATAGTAACTGGAATTGCCTATTTACAAAATTTAAACTTTGAATAAGGAAAATGGATTGTGAGCGAAATGTCAAGTATGTAAACAGATAGTTGTGTTTTAAGAGAGAAATAGGTTGTAGCAAACATTTCGTGTGTTTTTGCCCAATTAAAATTCCTCCATTGTCCTTTATATTTGTAGGCTTCAGGGTAGGAACAAAATTATTTCTATTTCTGTTTTCCTTCTTGTGTTCTCTTTTAGTGAGCCCAATAGTTACTTTTTTTGACAGTCTTTGCGTTTTCTTGTAATTCGTATTAGCATGTGTTTGTTATTTTTTTCCCCTTCATATCACTGTTTCCTTTTTATTTTAGACTTTATGGTACCTGCATCTGTTGAGAAGGTTGGGCAACAATTATTATCTTTGTTACAATCATTATTTGATAGTGATTTCTGCATACACATTTAGATGTTAGAAATGCTTAGAATCCAGACAAAATGTCCATGGGACATCTATTGTAGACTCTGTGCTCACCTTTTTGAAATGCTGGTGGAAGAATATAGTTTGGTTTAATGAAATGAAAGGGAGGGTAAGTGAAACAGTATCACGTGCTAAGTATTAAATAAACCCTTCAAGTTAAATGACACATATTTTCAGGAAAGCTAGTAAATTCAGATAGAGGAAATACATGAAAGCCTTTCCTGATGAACAGATCTGTGGTTGATTTCCACAAGAACCAGGATCATGAAAATGTCATTTATATGTGGGAGACCATTCTGCATGGAGTGGGCCCAGCTCCCACGGGGAGATGCACAGGACCCACGCCCATGGATAGGTTCTTCTGTGGGGGATCAGGCCTGCTACATGCCTAGGCTGCTTTGAGTCTTGCTTTTTGCTAAAAACTGGATATGTGGCAAACATTTACTGCAAAATAACTTCCTAAAATCCATGGTAAACCTTCCAAGGACTAGTGTAACCAGTTCAATCACTTTTGCCTTTTCATTTGCAAATAGCCCTCTTCCATGATGTGATTAGCAACATTGGCTTCTTTGTTTTCTGTAATAGGTAACCACCTACAGCAACCTGTGCATAGTAAATGAGGTGTACTGTGCTGAGAAACCCAATAAAGGCCGGGCAGGGTCAGGCAAAGGCCAAGGCTTTTGCTCCCCTTGAGAAAAAAGCCATGTTGTCCCTTTTCCTCCACTGGACTCAGTAGTCTGTGTAAATGTCTCATTTCATCCATAATGACGTGGACACTGCAGGCTGGTGTCCGCATGATTTATAAGCATTTTTTTTTAAAGTTTGACTAATAATCTATCTGGCCAGATGTTTTGTGTCTGAAATTTATACGTCAAGTAATCAATTAGTAATAAGTGGAGAAGGGAGATTGTTATAGGAAAACGAAGCAACCAGACACCGAGGGATTCTGGAGTACGAGGTTTATTAAAATGCACGGGCTCAGAAGAGTCAGTCTCCAAATTCTGAGCCCCGAACAAAGGATTCTTGGGGTTTATATAGTCTATGGTGTCTTCCTGTCTATGTAGCAAAGTGAGATACAGAAGCAGAATGTGGTAATTAGGTTTATCTAGGGGGCAGAAGCAGAGTACAAAGGCTAAATGTGAAAATTGGTTCTATCTGCGGGGGTGCTAGCCCCAGTCCTAGTGACTATCCGGCTATTTGCTTTTCCCAGATGGCCTTATCTCTCTCCCAGGGCATCTGGAGTTTTGGGTGGACAAAGGTTTTCCAAAGCTTCCCACATCAAGATAATGGTGGAAAATTTAGTTTTTAAAAAAATTTTTAGAATAATAACTGGGCTCTCTTCATACATTTGTAATGAGGATTAAATGAATGTGTGTATGTAAAACCCTCAGTGCAGTGCTCAGGACACAGTAACCATCAAATACATATTTATTATTATTGCTGATTTATATTCATATCAAGTATAAGCTGGCCAGTGTGGAACGTATAGAAATATATGGCACGAGCCCTGCCCTCGAGATGGTTTCAATCTAGTCGGGAAACAAAGTATAATCTAAAATATGCAGTACTGGTATCATGGAATTAAGTGCTTGGGATTAATTATGTAGCAGGAAATATAAACACAATAGCACATTACACAATAGCACATGGGAATATGTGTTACGGACCATAGCATTATGGAGGGTAGTCATCACTATCATACTTTTAGAAGTTCTACATTACATGCTATATTTTTTTTAAATCCTTCATCATGCTTGTGTTTAAACCCACCATTATGTCTGTCATGATAGGGTCTTCTTGAGTCCTTACATTTCTTCTTCAGCTAAACCTATTCATCATTCAAGACTAATTGTCTGCCCTGGCTGGTGCGGCTTGGTTGGTTGGTTGGAGGGTCATCCCATGACCAATTTCCGGTCAGGGCGCAATACCTAGGTTGGGGGTTCAATCCGTGGTTGGGGTATTTATGGGAGGCAAAGGGTCAATGTTTCTCTCTCACATCAGCGTGTCTCTCTGCCCCCCCCTCAAAAATCAATAAATATATCCTTGTGTGAGGATTTAAAAAGAAAAAGACTAATGGCCCCCACCTGTAGATGTTACGTTGATCTTTGTAAAATGTAAATACCTCACTCTTAAATTTGAAATGAATTGCAACCCCCTCTCTAGGGCATAAAAAACCTGTCAGTCTGGCTTTTGTCCCCAGCTCTGTCTTACTCCACACTCTCCTTTGTGCACCCTGCTGGAGTCAACTGCAATCAATTCTGGAACAAGTTAAAGTCATTTCTCCCTAGGACATTTGTCTTTTCTGTTCCTTTGCCTGGAATGCTCCATTTCCCCCATTTCCCTGAACTTGAATTCTTACCTAAAATATCCAACCCTCCTCCCGGCCACTTTCACCCTCCCCTCCATCCTTGAACTTAGTCTCTTAGCCCCTTGTGGCCCTCACAGAACTTGTCTTCTAAAAGGATTTTATTTGTTGAAAAGTATGTTTGTTAGCTGTTTGTTTCTCTCCTCCAGGAAAATGCACATATCCTGATGGTCAAGAGCATATTTGTCTTATTCAGCATTACATCACAAAACCACAACAAACATTCATTTTTTAAATGAGCAATTCTTCCTGATCTTTCTCTCTTTTCCTTCTACATTCCCCAGGCATAGGTGGGAATCTGGTTACATCCCTAAACTTTGATTTCATCTCAAACTCACCCTCCCTTAATCTCTTCTTTGAGTTGTTTTGCCTCGATCCCATGTTGAACTTGATCCCTTTGCTGAGGTGGCTCCCTCCTTCTCTGACAAGCTCTGACCTTTGTCATCGCCTCTGAAAATTTCATCTATTTTTTTTTTTTTTACTTTCTTTATACGCACTTATTTTTATGCAAACATGAGCTGGGTGTCCTTGCTTCATGCTCCCCCATAATGTGTTCTTATTGTTCTTTCTGATGGCATTTATATTTTTACTTTATAATACAGCTCTTTTAGCACTTGCTTCACTTCCTGTGAGTTTTGCTATGAATATTTGTTTCAGTTAGAACTCTTTGATTACAAGTAATAGAAACCATCCATGACTAACTTGAGCCTTTTTTTTTAATAGAATAAATACATGGGTCAGCTTATAGAATGCATGGAAAAGTAGAATCAGGCTTCAAGAAAAACAGAAATGGGATAACTCCTGGGATTTAGGGATTTAAAATAAATGAAAAGAATCATCAGATTTCCACTATCACAGAATGAATAAACTGTTTTCTGTTAGTTCTTTGTACTCAGGATTCAAATTCCCCAGAGAGACTTTGCTTGACCTAATCTGTGTCATTTCCACCGCCCCCCATGTTATACTACTATTATAATAAGCATCTCAAATAAGTGTTCCACCAAAATTATAGCCAAATTAAGGAAATGTGACATCCTAACATGTAATTGAGGTTATCTATTTACCGATGAAAGAGGGCTGCCCTGGATGAGCAAACCCAACACGTTTGGATTGTAGCAAGCTTCACTGAGAGGAGAAGGAACCACTTTCCCTGGCCAATTAAATAATAGTAAAATATACCATATGTATAATGGCACAAGCTTGCTTTTCTGATGATGGAAACCATAAAAAGCACATTAAAATTTGTCTTACTACATCATTTCTTTGACAGTTTTTAACCAAAGAAGAAGAGATTTTTCCCCCCACCCAGATCCTATAACATATTACTGTAACTTAATGAATGATTAGCAATAGAATTTAAAATTTAACATAATATATTCAGGACTTAGAAGTATGAATGGCTACAGTGTAATTTTTAATATAGGAGGGTTTTATAAGAACTAATGTTTCTAAATAAGAACCTACATATTCATTGGCCCTAACAGAACACTTTTTCACTTCTAGTTCATTCAGTTTTGCTGCGCTGGACCACTGATGGGGTCTGGAAATGCACATAACTCAGTGTAATCCAAGCTGATGGTGGAGTAGCTTAAATCTAGTGTCCAAAGTTGATTTATGGGAAAAAAGCCATCCAATAGGCTCAGCAGTTCTTTTTGTGGCAAGAAAAACATACAATCCACTTTCACCCACCCTCTGCAGCATCTGATGTCTAATAGTTCTTTTTGTTTGGTGTTTAAGGTAAAAAAAAATAATTGGACTGGAGCTCTGAAATTCTCAGGCAGGGAAAAAGACGCAGCAGGTGGGGACTAGTGTTTTCCCCACATGACAGGACTGAAATCTGAAGAGTTAACACCATGCTCCGGCATTTTAAACATGGAGCTGCCCTTCCTTTGTCTCCCCTGAGAAAACTAGTCCGAAATCCCAGTTTATGTAGAGGATTATGCAAATCCACTTTTCAAACCAATGAGTAGTTGAATATACTTGAAGGACTTTGTTTCAGGATTGCATATAAATTTTAATACTTGATATATGGCATTTTCACTATTTTGCTAAATTGCTTGTTGCATATATTCATTAGATAAAAATAACTCATTTTTGCAGAAGTATTATAAAGTCCTAAACCTATTTAGGTTTGCCAGCATAGTTCCAAAAGATAGAAGAATCAGAGAGAGAGAGAGAGAGAGAGAGGCAGGCATGCGCTTACATATGTGTATGCATATTTATATGGGTGTCTATATAGAGATTACTCTGTGGACACAAACTGGTCCTTTCGCAAACAGCCATTTTATCAGCCTTCTAGCTTAGCCAAATCCAAAGAAAAATGTGTTTCTTTGTTCAGTCTTTACAAAATAAAAGCTGGTTTCTTAAAAAATTGCATATGTTACATATATTCATTTGATTTCAATCCAGAAATGCATATTGAGACACTTTAAGATTAACTTTAGAAAAACTTTTATTAATAAGTGCAAAGTGAGTTGGTAAAAAGATACTTTAGTAAGACTGTCTTGAGGCCTCCAGGAAACCTGGTGCACTCCTAGGCAGTCCTTATACTGCTCAAAATCTGATAAGGATTTAAAGGTTCAGATGTCTCCTCTTAAACAGGGCATAAAAGTCAAGTGAGACTTGTCACTTCACCTTCCCGGTCTTAGCTCTTTTAAGCTCTTGTTCTCCCCTCTGCCTGCAGGAAATTTCCAAAGCCCGTCTCCAGTGTTCTAATTCATTAACCACTGCACTTCCTTCAGCTCTTTCTTTGGAAGTCCTTTTTCTTGGGGAGACTTCCTTGACCCTCTCTTCTCCCCTCCCAAATTTAGAAAATAAGTAGCCTCCGCCTTAATAATGTGCATCACCTACCATCTCTCACCATCGCATTGATCCAGTTGCATTACAATTGCACATCTTCTTACCTTTTCCCCAGTTACATTGGAAACTCTGGAAAGGCATAATCTCACTGTAACTGCGCAGAGTGGGCAGTCCATGAATATGTACTGAAACAATGACTTTGCTCAGCTTTCTCTCTGCATCTGCTCTCACCCCTGCCACTTCTTTCTCCAACAAAAAATGTAGCAGCAGCATTTGTAAACTTATTCTTGGAGACGAACTGGCTTTGCATGTGCATGGAGAGATATTTTCCTCCTTGTAAACATGTGGCCGTGCCCCAGCCTCTCCACCCTGTCCCTGTATTCAGAAGGTTGGCAATGAAATGTTTCTGTTTTACATTCCTGAGTGCACCATGTCTGAAGCAAGTACAAGGTGACTTTGCTGTATAACTCAGCAGTCTTTTCAAAAATGTCTTTTCCCCCTTTTAGGTGCTCTGAACACTGTCATTAAGGGCTGGAAGGTGAAGATACATTAGGCAAGAAAATAGTAGACGAGGACCCTGAAGCGCTCTAAGAAACCACAGTCTGCAGGAAATCCTCGTCCTTGCTCCAGTCATCAGGAAACCTGTTCTTTATCACAGGTGGGTCCATCAGCCTCCATTTCTTTTAAGATTTTTTACAAATGTCCTTCCTAGGACAGTTTTGTTTTTCCTTTATTTATGAAATGTAAAAGGAAAAAAAAGAAAAAGAAAAAACTTTCAAGTTGGAAACATCTTACTAACGTTCTAAATTTTATTTGGTAGCAGGTACAATGGTTTCAGTATTGCATCTTTTTTTTTCCTTAGCAATTCTGCAGGCGACTTATCATTTATTCTAGAGAAGCCTGCTTTAAATGATATAGTCTGTCAATAGCGATCTTGAGACTTCTGTGTCTAGCCACTGAATCTCTATGAACATGAAGATTCTGGTTCTCTGGAAAAGAGCCATTCAGTTTGTGAAAATGGAAACAGCAGCATTTTAGCCTGGAAATGGATATAAATAATTTTCAGTTACTATTATCCCATCATCTTCATGAGAGAGATGGCCTCAATGTGACAGAAAGCGTTAAAGATAAAACATACTCATGTCACTTGTGAAAGATGGTGTGGCAGGCGTTGTGATGGGCTGTGGCCATTTACACGGGGACCCCTGCAATGGGATTTTGCAGTGAGGGAGAGACAGTGTGCTCCACTCCAAATACAGTGTGGGAGAGTAGAAATGCACAGCCTAGGGGTGGGGGTGGGGGCTCAGTAGACGGAAAATTACTGAGATAAACCATCAGGGATCCTGACTAAACTGACCTAATGGGATCCTTGTTGAAGACAAGCCACAGTGAGTGAACATCATCTGGGGAGACCTGGTCAGATACCCAGGTAGGGGGTCATGGTTAAACTAACTCAGCAGGGTACTTGCAAAGGTACATTTTTCAAGGAACTACACACCTGTACCTAGAAGAAGGTTCAGGAAACTTCCTGAAGTCTGTTCAAGCAAAGAATCTTTACCAAAGGTAAGGTTTTTTTGTTTGTTTTCTTGCGCTCAGATTTACAGGAAAGCCACACCAGGTTAACATTACTTTTGCTAGGAGTCTGATTCTTGGACTCCCCTGTACATAATTTGGCTGGGTCCCCTCACCCCCCATTTTGGGGATGTTTCTCATGAAATATGCCAATCTTCAGTGAGGAGTTTAGAGATCTATGAGACCTAAAGAGAAATGAGACTTGGAGGAAAAACACCAACCAAAGTCATGAGCTCACACCTTTGTGAAAACATTGCAATGTGGAGCAGCTCCAGAATGAGTCTTCAGAGGAAAGCAGGCAGGTTAAAGACGTCATAAAATGCATTTGGGGAGGTCAGGCAAAGGTTAGTTTTGTTCTGAGAAAATTCCACTCCTCATTTTCTTGGAAGGCACAGGAAAATATTGGTTGTGTTTATCATGGTCTCTCAGAACACTAAGACAAGGTGCTTGAGATCCCACATCTGTTTATCAACGTGATTATATTACTTGAATACTGAATGTATTGGCATGATTTATTGGGTTTTATAGGAATGATTTTCTGAGCTGTTATAGATATGTATGTTTATATATATGTGGCATGGTTTCACTACAGTATTTACATCATATGTCTGGAGAGGCTGGCGTTCTCTCTAGTCTCTAGGGCTACTGAGGAATGAACCTGAAAGTGCATCTCTGCTTTTATGCTCGCTCACAAATGTCTACAAATGCAGATCTCTAAATATTAAATAAGTTTTTCATTAATTTAGCATATGTCCATTCCTCATCACTTTCACTTCAATGTCTTTTCCAGTTTTGCAACTCCTTGGTTTCTCAGGCTTTATACCATGTATATCATTATTTTTGTTCCTTCATTTTTTTCTACCCTGATTACATAATTAATGGTTTATGTTGTTTTTACTTCAAAATCTAGTCTTTTACCCATCCTTTGCAGAATCCCACCACAACCTCACACCTGCTCAAGCTTTCATGCTTTCTTTTTGCTAACACATTTTATTCCTAAGGGGTTTCCATCTCTACACCCCCAAACTGAAATTCAGCCAGTACCCTGCTAAAATAATTATACTTTTTAAATGGTACTTCTGTAGTTTCTACTAGTTCATAAAATTTTAGATGCATTCCATTATTTTAACTTCAGACATGAGAATAGTATTTTTACCTCTGAAACCCTCTATTACCAGTGCATGGTTTTGTTCTTAGAAAGCACACAGCTGAATGTATCAGGAATGAAATGATTACATTTTTAAAGGATATTTATTCCCAGGAATTTATAAGTAGTCACCCTAGTAATGAATTAGAAAAAGGAACAAAATAATAAGGCCTTCGAGTTTCCAAGGCTTTGGAAAAGAAATGGGGAGACAGAAGTAGAGAATGGAAGGCCATATTGGGTAAATTTTGTTAAGGAATAAAAATTCAACTGAGTAAATGTTAAAGGTCTCATTGGCCCTCTTGAACAATTCATGAATCAAGCAGTGGGAGGTGGAGTGTCTTATGAGGCAGATTGTCTCAGTTCCCTTTGGGGGACAGAAAGGGCCCATGTGACAAATTACCACATTGAGACCCATTAGAAAATTCCAGACTGACCTGGTAAGATTACCTCCCTGAAAAAGGTTGAAATTGCAACTACGTCAGGTATTAAGTCTAGGCTGGTTGTCATGGGTTTAGGACAAGCGACTCCATTTTTTGTGCCTAGGTGTTCTCTTGAACAGTTTCTAGTTAGAAAACAATGCCCCCACCACCACACGTGACATTTTCAGTTTCAGAGAAAAATTCAAATCTGACATGGATGTGGTAGGACAGAGCGAGACGAGATGAAGAGCTTCCAGATGATTTTGTGTTGCTTTACAATGAGTAACAATTCTTTCTTTTTTTTTTTTTTAATTCAAAGTGTAAACTTTTTAAATGGGTCTCTTTCCTAAAGGGCAAAAAGCTGCCTACCTATACAATTTTATCACTAGCCTGAGTTTATTTCAGCCAATGAAAATAACAATTCCTATGGGAGATGCTAAGGGAACACCCTACTGCTGGTGAGTCTCCACCGCTCCTGGCAGGATTCAAACCCTTCAACTACAGACATTCCTATGGTTGCACCGACTACTTCAAAGGAGGCTACACAGTGATTCGGAAGGGCACATTTTATTTATTCCCTTCATTTTTTAATTTTGTTCTTCTTACTATTTTATAGACTCCTTTCTACTGTATTGGCTTGACCTTTCCCTATTCTTGTTGGAAACAGCTTGTACCTACCAAATTACTATTCTACAGAAGCCAGCACCGTACTGGCCTTGGTTTGACAAGGGGACTGTGTGTTTCCTCCTTTTGAGATTGTTGAGATGTTTCCATAACAGATTCCCAGTATAAGCTGCTTTATTGCTGGCAGCCAAATGATCATTCCAAGCATCCTAACACGACATGTAAAAAAAAAAAAAAAAAAAAAGTGATAGTACTGATTAACATATCTTTTGCATTTAAATGGCTGCGTTTTTTAAAAAAGAGTTAATTGTACATTTTGTGGGTTATTTGCATAGTCAAGTAAACATACATCAGGCTGTGCAATCTAGTCATTAGGTGCATTTATCCGCTTGTGACACTATTCCAAAGCACTCTGCATGAAGGCTAGTGGGGCAAAACAGTCCGACTTGGATTGTCCTTTCAAAACACATGACCTCACACTTCCAAATGGCTGCTTACACCCAAATGTAGGAAACGTCTACCTAGGAGCTTGATTACTTAAGCTAGAGTAACGTATTTGAAATATATCAATAATTTGGAATAGCATATACTTTATATTCTGTAGTTTTGTTTGCCTTATGTTTCCTTATCTTAGTACAATCTGTACTTTATTTAGGAAAAACTAGAACTACAGAACTAGGGTATTTCTATTTTCTTGAGAATTTAAGTATTCAGTGGCGATTTAGCGTTTAAAAGTATCTGCGTTGGTTGACTCATGTTCAAAGAATAAATGCTGAAAATGCAAGATGTTTCCATGTAATGGAATATTCTACAGTTAAATGTGGAAATTCAGATATTAACATTTTCAGCACATACAAACATTTTTTAAAGATTTGGGGGGTGTTATTTATTTTCATGGAAATGTAGAAATAATCATGACATCCGCCTTTTGCTCAAAAAATGTCTAAATATTACTATAAATTTATTTACCAGTTCAGTGAATAGAGATTCGTTTTATGGTATCAGCTTGATTGAGGCCTGAACTAGAAAGAGCCAGTCTCCTAGGAGACAAAACCAGCCACCCTTGCTTTTCTGGTCCCCACAGACGTGCGTGTTCTAGGTCACCTGCGGGAAGTTTGTTCTCTGGCCTCTGTCACATCTCTGATACTCTCTTATTTAACAGCTTCCTTCTCTTGGTAACTCCTAACTCTCAGTGTAGGAATGTCATTGACCCTACTACCTTCGATAAGGCGTATGTTTCAGCTGACTCCATTGTCTAGAAGTGATGGGAAAGGAACTCTGATTTGTTCTTTACGTCTAAAGAGGAGAGTAGATCCTCAGAGCACCTTTTGTTGTGAAGATGTGAGTAGATAAAATGTCACTTTAGGAGCTCCCTTACCATATGTGACAAGATTGGTGTGTCGAGATGCAGACTAAAAGGATGGAGTGCTTTGGATGAGAGAGAGAAATCAGAGACAGAGAGAGACAAACTTTGAGAAAGGAAAGAATAATCGAAACAAAGAAATTTTGCTAGTTAAAATATAATATTCTTTGTGTTATAAAGTATATTAATACTTTAAAGTAGTATAATACTGTCTTCCATTCATGTTTTCATGAAACTGTTATTTAGGAAAAACTCACCAATAGTCAACGATGCTGTTGGAGATATATTATGATGTAATAAATATGTATTTGGTCTTCATCTTCCGTTCCCAGAACATAGCTCCTAAAACTTTTATAGTTGCTTGAGTGACTGGAGTGAGAAGGACATCTTGTTATTCACAACAAGCCCCTTTCCACTGTACTTAAGTTTAGGATGAAAAGGTGACTCATGCACAGTGGGGCTGGTTGCTTGAGGAACCATAATGTGATTTGAGGGTTGGACTTTCAACGTCACCTCAGCCTCAAGGAGAAAGGGGTTGGGGACTGAGGTAATCACCAATAGCCAATGATTTAATCAACCATGCCTAGGCCACGAAATCTCCATAAAACCTGAAATAAAAGGGTTTGGACAGCTTCCAGGTTGTGAACACACTAAGGTGCTGAAGGCTTACACACCCAGAGAGGGCGTGGGCTCTCTAGGCACATCAACTCCTCCTTGGCCCTATGGATCTCTTCCTGCTGCTGTTCAGCTGTATTCCTTATTATAAGTATATGATATACACCCTTTGTGATAAACCAGTAAATGTCTCCCTGAGTTCTGTGCACTGCTATAGCAAAACATGGAACCAGAGGGGATCATGGGAACCCCTGATTGAGAGCTGACTGAAGAAGTATTAGGAGAGCCCTGAACTTGGAGTCAGAATCTGGGAGATGTCATGAGGGACTGAGCTTCTCCACCTGTGGGCTCTGAGTGAACTCCAGGTACTTAGTTTCAGAATTGCTCAGTCTGACAGAAAACCCCATGCATTTGGTGTGGGAAAAGTTGTGAGTAGGGGAAACAGTATTTTGTTTGTTTGTTTTAGAGGAGAATTTGTGGTATTAGTTTGGTTCCTAAACCCATGCAGGTCTGATGACAGGAAGAGGTTGAGGAACAGGGTAATAATTTTATTTTACTCATCTACATTCTGAAGATGACCTCTCCAGAACTACCTATAGCTGTGGTTCTCAGTTTGGTTAAGGGATCAAATGGTATAATCTGAAACACCTAGGAAATACTTTCAAAGTTACTATTAGAAGACATTCTCACTGAGACTCCATTGTAGTATGGCAGGGGTCTGGATTTCCAAACCATATTCCCAGGGATGCTGTTTTGCATTCACTGACAGGGAAAGAGAGACAGAGAGCCAATTATCCTGTTACCATGATAAGCAGAAAGGAAGACATTTCTTCCTTAGATAAGGAAGCAATTTGATAATAATCATTACAGTTATTGTCACTAAACACCCAATTTGGGGGACATTCAAGAAGCAATAGACATTATAAATTTGTTAAAATATTTTCAATCTAATACAGCATTTTATAATACTGTGGGTTCTTACATCTCTATCACTGATTAAAGCTAAGTGCATTTCATTAAATGCAATTTAATAGACATGGCTGTAGGCGTTGGGGGTGGTAGTAAGGTATATAAAATGAGTATCACCTAAAGATTATTATATAATTAGGCGTGTAGCTACAATATAGGTTAGACGGTCTAAGAATTGCCAACCTAAAAGTTGCCCGGGTTACTTGTTTAAAATACAGATTCTTCACCCTTATAGAGTTAGTCCTGTGGAATTAGAGGGCAGGAGTTTGACTTTTTAGAAGAGCTAAGTTAAAATCATGCACTATCAAGTTTGGTAGCTAACATGTATTGTTAGAACTTGCCGCTTTAGACAGGTCTTCAGGAGCAGACAGTTCAAAATACTACCCTTTCTCAGGAGCCAGAAATGTTGGCATTCCGTATGGCTGAATGAACAGCAGGAAACCTCTCACTGGACTTGTCTTTATTTGGAACTATGGTACCTCGGCACAATACTCTACAGTAGAATAAAATAATAACAACAATAATAAGGAAGTATATTCATTCATTCAACAGTTATCTGCTGAGTGACTAAAATGCGCATAATGGCATTTCTTCACATTCCGGTGACGTTACTGAAGGGAAAGTGTCTTTCCACAGTACTTTGTTAATAGTAAAGCTTGAAGGTAATTCATTCAATAAACACAGAGTCCTTAATTTTCTGGGTAGTTTAGGCCAAAATATTGTTTTCATTGATTTTTCTGCCAAATCACCTCAGTAATCTCCTTCTTTGAGGTGAGAGACTCAAGAGACTATTTGTCTATCTTGGGATAATGGAATGAAAATATGATTTTAGGGGCCCAGTTGTCTGTAAAAATATGTACAGCAATGTGTAGGGTACTTCACTTTATCTTAAATAAGAATTAAATCAGAATATAGCAGAAGCCGTTTTTAAACTCTGAATTTCCTAAGTAATTGCTATTTTGTAGACCTAGTTTCTTGCTACACAACTCTATACTTTATATTATATTTGTTTTATATTACTTGAATAATAACAGTTGGTGCTTGCAAAATATTAAGGCACATAAAAGATTCCATGAAATCTATTTATGAAAACTTGTCAGTTGGAATATGGTATAAACCTATGATGATACTGGTTTTTTAAAATCTAACTTCATATTGTAAATATATAACAGTATTAGGACAGCACACCACTTTTTAAGTTATGAGATTTAGATTGATTTTATGAGATGATAATACCTTTTGGATACTTATTTAAAAAGCTGTTAAGCGGTAACTGAATACAAGCTATGTAAATCGAAGGTACTTGAATATTTTGCTTGAAGCTGCATATATGAGTATATATAAACTAAACAGCAGAGTATTAACAAATAGCATGCACTCTTCAAATATAAAATAACTCTGAAAGCAAGTGAATACCTGAGAATGTCACTGGAAATTACTAAAATGTAATGAACTATCTGTATGCCTAGGTGAACCCAGTTGTAACACCTAGGAGTAGATATAGAATACCTACTCATGATGTTTTATTTATTTACACCTTTATCTTTATGCTTGTTTCCTTTACATCTTAAAAATTTAATAAAAATAAATGATTATGGATATTTTATTTAATGATAGCCTGTACATTGAGCTAAAATTAAACTGAAGCACACAAGAACAAAGTTAATGAGAAAAAATTAAAGAAATTAGACATTATCTTGAAATAGTGCAGTAGAGATTTGTATGAAGTGATCGCATTAGCGATATTAGTAATGTCACCGAACAAGAGGTCGGAGGGGGGGGTGATATTTGGCCCACTCAGGGATACCAAAAACTGCTACAGAACAGGGGCCCCTCCCAGGACAGAATACTAATTAATATCTACTGGGCTCTTCTGTCCGCCGCCGATTGGAAAGACATCTCTCAATGCCAGAGATTTGTGAAAAGGAAACGAAATGTTTATTTAATGCTATTCAGGCCTAACGCCTCCACTAAAATAGCAAAGTCCTTTAGGGTATACTCCTACACCCACATAGCTCCCTTCTCCCACTGTCCCAACTCCGGGTACTGTAAATCAGGAAAAGAGCACATGTCTGTGTTTCAGGCCGCTGGTACCATCAGCTGTATCACCGTGTAGGCAGGATCTCTCGTCAATTCAGTCATGTGGCACCTTCTCACGGTCCACTGGCAAGACTACCAAGTTTCAGTCAAAGTCTCTCCTGCTTTCCAGGCCCCGCAGCCAAAGGGGGCACCCCAGTGCCGCGTGGGCCTCTTCTACCAAAGCTGCAGGGGTTCTCACTCCTTCTCACTCCACCAAAAGCATGTGGTTTTCTTCTTCACCTGGCTGCAGGGATCTCCATTCTGGCAAAGCTGCGTGGTTTTCCCTTTCACCTGGGCAGTTATCCCCTCATGTCCTGGAGCCCATCTTTTCCTAGCTCTCACAGGTCCTTCTCACTCAGGGGCGCAGCCCCTAGTTTCATCCTGGGTACAAGCCACTCCCTTCTCCTTGGCTCAAAACTTGGAATTGAGCTATTTAACATATCTATGAAACCAGTTAAAGGTTATAGATATGTTAAATAGTCATTCCAGAGGTTAGCTGCAAAACTGTTGCTATGCAAAACAGCTCTCAATGGCCCTGCTCTATTGGTCCCTTCCCCCTGGGGGAGGGGCTGGTGAGGACATCTTATATGTCTCTCCAATATTCCTATACACTTTGAATTCTGGACACCATTCCAAATCTTTTTTGGGGGCCCCCCCTTGGCTGCACCCTGTATCAATATGACCCATAATCAAATTGAAATGGACATGGTACTTACAGAAAGTGACATGGGCTTTTGTATGTCTGGTCAGCCAGTGTTTCCATGGCGCCCTCTGCTTGGATTGTGCTTTAGAGCCACACTGTCGGTAGAACGTCCCGTGATGACAGAAGTGCTCCTGTGTCCTTGGCACATGTCATTACTGAGAACAGGCGATGGGGTTAGTCTGGACTGGAAAGTGCCATAAATGGGCATCCACACTGCATTTCAAAGTCTCTGAAAAGCAGAGCAGCAGTATCATTAGTATTTTTAATACCGATTACCAGTTGAAATGGTAACAGTTTAGATTCATTGGGCTAACGTATATATTGTGAAAAATTAATTTCAAGGTTTTTCTCCTTTGATGACTGTGGCTACTAGAAATTTTTAAATTACTTTATTAGCTTGTGTTACATTTCCACTGGGTGGAGCTGATCTGGAAATGTCCTTGGAAGAAATGTCCAAGTGGACATTTTCTGTTTTTCCTTTCACACCTGTTATGTCTAAACTGTCAAAACTATCTTAGGTCTTTGTGAGCTGTGATTTCCAGCACTACGGATGTTATCTCTGCCGTACATTTGATCACCATTTCTAGATTATAACCTCCTTAACAACGGAGACCATCATACTGGTCAGTGTGTCCCGGCAGCAGTAACAGCGTGACCTGCTCAGTCAGTTTTGTGTGGTTGGTTTTCAGTGGGCTTGGTGGTGAAGGGGTTTGGCTTTTGATGGCCGGAAGCAGAGGTCATAAAATCAAAGGCTTATAGAGAATACTTCAGTACTGTACATGGGTGAGAGGTGGGATGGATAAAACAAGACAGGGTTTGCTCAGGCCAGGTAGCTCAGTTGGTTGAAGCGTTGTTCCATACACCAAAAAGTTGTGGGTTTGATCCCCAGTCGGGGCACATAGCTAGGTTGTGGGTTTGATCTACGGTCAGGGCCCTTATGGGAGGCAACTGATTGATGTTTCTCTCATATGGATGTTTCTCCCTCTCACTCTCTCCTTGCTGCCTCCCCTTGCTTTTCCCCTCTCTAAGATCAATAAACATATCCTCAGGTGAGGACTTTTTAAAGTAGTATTGCTGAATCTCTGGTAAGTGGTGAGCAAACACTCCATCCAAAAGAAGCTACTCTGGCAGCCTCTGCTATGCAGGTCTTCCTGTCTACCACTGCCAGAGTCTCAAGTTTTTCAAGGGAAACTCAAAATCCAAACCCCTACTTCCTCATGATTCTAAAATAGTGGCATAATAATCCCAACCTCTTAAAAAAACACGTGCCATCAAAAGTACTTCATGAGCTGTCTCTGGCACACAGGTCAGCCCATGGAGCCTGAGGTTTTTCTTCCCAGAAATCCCCATCTCTGTTTTAAAATCGTGTTCCCTGTTATAGATGAGAACATGTAACGTAAAGTTGCATATTGGCCTCACAACTTTGTAAAAGACTGAAATAACCTTAGGAATTCAAAGTTTCTGACGATGTTTCATGTTCTTCAATTCGCCACTTTTTGTAATTAGAAGATAGCATTAATCGTTAATTGGAGGGGGTGCAGAGAAAGTAAGTGAACACTACCAGATATCTCCATGGGAACACGGCAAGCTTAATCTCAACAGGAGGGAAAGATAGGGGAGTACTAAACAGCTGCAGTGCCCACCTCTCTCTAGGTCTGGTTTGGCCAGCTAATATTCTATCTATGTAAAACCCAAATAAAACACATTTTTTTTCTTTCATCCTTTAAAAAAAAAAAAACCTTTGCTGATATGTCTCTGTTTGAATGCGGTGGTCCGACCTGTAGGGCTCCTAGGAGTGCAATATCGTCTCTCCCTGCAACATCAAACACGGAGACAAAAGAGCCGTGATGCTGAGTTCATTGAGATTCACTGAGACGCGCGGCCCACCTGCAGCGCGGGTGAAACTTTCCTGCCGGTTTCTCATTTAGGGAAAAACCTCTTGGCTTCAGCCTCAAGAACTGTGCAAGCCTCTAAAGAGTGGCACTGGGAACTAGATCGAGGTTTTTTTTTTTCCTGTAGAAATAGTTGTTAAGTTATACAATGGAATCAGGACCAGAGAATTAATGAGGGAAGCAGAAAGCAGATGCAGTGGGCTTACCAGCCTGTGCCTTTTTCTAGTAAGCTGTCCGCCGGTTTTCTTTCCCATCCTGTAGAAGGAGAGTCTGTTGCCCTGGCTCATCCTTACATCCCAGCCAGGTCTTATCTTACAGTTGGGAAGAAGTATTTGCACCCATTCCTATTATATCGCTTACTGGTTGTAGATCTTTTCATCGAATCTTGAAAAAGCCCCATAGGAGATGTGACCAATTGGGAATTGGAAGACTTGAGGGAAAGGACAACTGATTTCGGTAGAATTTGTTAAGTTAAAAGGTTGGGAAACACAAATTTTACTTGCTCGGATAGATATATTGTCTTACTGTAACATGATGAAGAATGTGACCATATAAATTCTTGCATTATTTTCCTAAGTAGCTAAGCATACAGTGTGAGAGGTACAGGTGTAAGGGCTTATCATACATGATCACATGTATTTTTTCTGGCTTTGGGAAGAAACTCATTATCCCCATTTCATGGAGGCCCCAAGTGGTTAAATTATCTGCCAGTTGGTCCTTCTTAGCTAGTGACTGGCAGTCTAGGTTTTGAATTAATTCTGCTCTGACTCCATGATTAAGTCTTGCAAATAACAGCAATAAAACAATAGCAGCCAGTACCGTATTGAAAGTAGTATGACCAGGGAATGGTTCTAGACACTTGAGGTATATGAACTATTTAAGCACATCAGCCCTTTGAAGCTATATTACTATTAAGCTCATTGTACAGATGGGGGAACTGAGTTGCAGAAATGGAGTAACTTGCCCAATTACTTCCACTAACTTGTTAATGCAAGATATAACATGCGAGGAAAGCCATTCTGAAAATGAAATCATTACATTTATAAGCTACGTAATAGCTCCTAGATGGTGTCTTCAAAAATATTTGCTAGAGAAAATATTTTTCCCTTTTACTTTATTAATAATATTATTCATTATCAACACTTCTTGCTTTACAAACGTATGGCCTGGTAATAAGGACTTTAGTTACTGTTCCTTTACTGTAAAGTAAGAGACATCCCCTGTCAAGGCCTACCGTAAAGACAAGCTACATTTAGGATTAAGTTCTGCAGATTCTTTTCTTGCAAATTGTCGTTGTGTCCATCTGTTCCTGTTGGTTTCCGTGCTGGCCTTCAATCCCGTCTATGAGTATCGCTGTAGGCACTGTGCTCCTGTGCCATTCAATGATGGTAACTTACATACGCATGCATGATTGAATGTTCACACATATGTATACACACATACATAAACACATGATTGAACAACTCCTAACGAATTTCAGAAGCTTTTTTATCGTGCGCATTCAACATGATTAAAAAGCAAGCTTACTGTCAGAGAAGCCTGCAGGACAGGGAATGTATGACCCCACGAAGCATACCAAATGGAAATGTAAACTTGGTGCTAATCGCTTGGCGTGTATGGATTCCTTTCCCCTGAAAATAAATAAGTCAGCAGCAGGACTGAACAGAAATGACTAATGGGGTACGAACATGGAATTGTGTCCTTCTTTTCCCCACTTAAGAATAATGACAGGCTCTTCTGAAGCCCGCTTAAGTCAGTGACACTCACGGAGATGGATGGCCGAGCCGTGACATATGGGGGACTGGTATTACGGTTGTATTGTAGAGATTATGACTAGCAGCAAGATTTTATAGTTATTGCCTGTCAAAGCCGGTGTTTTAATCACTATCATCAACACCGCCTTCATGTTTTACCTCATCTTCTGTCCAGAGAGCCAGGCCACTGTGTCATCTGAAGAGAGACTCGTTTGCTGGGGCCCATTATTTCATTAAGAGGTATATTTCAGAGGGACAAGTGAAAAATGACTTTACGAGGAGGGAAAAAAAACATACTCATGATTGGGAGTGGAATTTAAGGGCCATAATTATTGATCTGAGCAGGAATAACACCAGTGCGTTTGTGAAGAATCCCATAAGCCCGCCATCGAGATGAGGGAGGTCTGAGGAGGCAGGTGTTTCCTCTTGTCCCTGAGAGCAATTAGAGATCCAAATTATTTCCACTGTTACCTAATAAGGCAACAAGTGTCGCCTGATGAAATTAATTCTGGGCGCTATTAATGTAAACAGCTCAGCTGCGCCAGTTCACGGCGTCCTGTGTGCTCATAGCCTCAGAAAGGAAAGGAAAAGAATCTCAACCACCGGTTACCTCCGAAAAGCACCAGGGAAGGAGAAAATGGAAGTGAGTTAAGGAGCATTCGTCCTGCAAACTTCAGTTCTCTTACTTTCCAAATAAAGTAAAATTAAATAGCCCTTTCTCTATGACCCCAATCTAACCCCCACCTCATGCCCAAAGTTTCCAAACTCAGCCAATGTCAGATGTCAGTTTTATAAGGTAGGGTGCACCCCTCATATTTTCATTTTATTTTGTTTTGAGGGGAACTAGACTATTTCCTCAAACTCGTTTCTTCCTTCCATTTGAAATATATAAATCTGGGTGAGAAGCTGGGACGGGGAAAGTTACAGTGGGGGAGGCTGTTTGTCTTTGTTTGTTACAATTGACCTCTTTCCCAGCACATTAGATTCAGCCTCAAACTCAAATTGCAAGGTGTTGTGAATAACGTGCTCTCCACTTCAGGCTTTTCTGGTAGAGCTATTCTTTCCCCCATGTCTCCACACACAGCGCCTCTTAAAAAGCCAAGAGAGACAAATTTCTCATTTGTGGAGCACAGCAGGTCAGCCCCTTCCATATGCTCAAGATTTGTGGCTCACGTCAAAGGCAGCCCATTCTCATCTTTCAAGTCCTAACAGTTCAAGAGCCTCAAATCCCTTTGAACCCAGATTAAATGGGCTCTGGAAACACATGCTACTTTGTGTGGGGGCTTAATATGTTTCCAAATGTATCCTGAGCTGCCCCAGACTACCCATTGACTAAGTACTCCAATACGAACCTTTGGTCTATTTATCACCCAAGCCCGGTGTGTGTGTGTGTGTGTCTGTGTAGCTATGTATATGTACGTGTTTATGTATAATTCAGCGTGCATTTCATATCACTTCTTTGTCTTGGCAAGCAGATCGGAAGACCTGGCTTTCTCAGCCAGAATGAGTTTCACAATTTAAGTATAATGCTGCATCTCTTTCCTGTGGAGTACAGAGGACACATTGACATGATTTCTCCCCACTGAGCTTAATCTGCAAGTATTATTGGATGTTGTGACGGCAGTCCAGTCCTAAGGCAAGCAATGCCTAATCTCTCTAACCATTCCTGATGCGCTCTCAGGAGACAGGGAGGCCATTTAGCTTCTTTTCCATCCATGTCAGTATCTTAGAAAAGGATTCCAAACCTTCCAGCTTCCCTTAATGATGCTTATGTGTTCTTTCATTAATAAATGATTTGTTTTACCCAGTGTGACAGTAACGTAAATTGACTTTTCACTTAAAGTCACTTCTAAAAAAATCATCGTGGAGTGCACCTGTTAAAAATACCTTTTTTTCAGTAGCCTCGGGGGTCAGTGAACACATCTGTTCTGGATATCACTGTTTTCTGTAAAACCAGTGTCCCATCTTCAGCCTCCTTTGCTGCCCACACTTTCTTGGGAAACTGGTGCCACCATAGTAGGGAAGATGATTCTCCATTATGATCATGTTTAGAAACGTTCCTGGCATTCCTCGTTCTCTTTCAGGTAAACTTTCTGTTACATTTTGTAAACTGCATTTCCCCCACACTCCACCAAAAAAAAAAACCCATGAGATATTGACTGACATTAATTTCTATTGTTTAAATCATTGGGAGAGAATTGAAATAGAGTCATCTTGTTATTTCCATCATTTACCTTTGCAGCATTTTCCATTAGTTCAAGTTTTTGAACAAAAATGAAAACACAACTTCAGCGAACACGCAGGTGATAAGAAGGTGAAACAACTTTATTGCTGATATGAAGAACGTTTTTGTGGTCTGGAGAGGAGATCCACCAGCCGCAATGGGCATTCCCTTTGCCAAAACCTAATCCAAAGCAAGGCCCTTACTCTGGTCTTCTCTATGAAGACTGAGAGACTTGTGGCTACAGAAGGAAAGTTTGAAGCTTTCAGAGGCTGGTTCACGATGTTTAAAGGATGAAGCCATCTCCATAGCATAAAAGTTCAAGGCGAAGCAGCAAGTGTTGATGAAGAAGCTGCAGCAAGTGATCCAGAGGATCTAGCTAAGATAATTAATAAAGGTGGCTCCCCTAATCAACAGACATGCAATGTGGCTGAAATAGCATTATATTGGAGGAAGATGCCATATAGGAATAAGCAGGAATAAAATATGGGTTTTTTTTCTGATGCACTTAAAACCAGAGTGTGATACAATGACCATCAAAATTAAAGATATAAAAGTTTAAAAAATGAACACCAGTAAAACAGAAAGTAGTTTTGAATGGCTCATTAACCGTTAATGACTGAGTTACATATTTTCTAAACGGTAAGTGAAGCTCAAATTGAGAGGTGTCACTTTCTGTTTTGCAAATAATTCTTTTCTGTTCCCACTCCACCCAGACTCAAACGCAATCATTTTTGATGGCACCTATGGCCCCAAGAGCTGGTGGAGTGAGTACTTGAATGAATGAAGAAGGGAATGTCTGTGCCTACTCATTTGGGATAAATACCTGTCTAAATCATCCTGGCTGACTTCAGGTCCTTTTATTTTTAAGCTCAAGTGTTAAAATAAGGATGAACTTCATTATCATATATAAATAACAAATCTTCCTGGCAAAGAAAAAATAAGGGGAACTAATAAAAGCTTAAATTTTTAAAATACTAGTGAAACCAGCCCATCATAAATTTATACTCGTAAGTTTCAGCCGTTGACATCCAGCCATGTTGTCAAATTGCAATAAAAATGCGTAAAAAGAAATTATATTAATATCCTGGCTTTTTGTGCAGTCATTAAATATATTCAGAAGGAAGGAAAATGGCAGAAAGAACACAAGCACAATCAAAGGACCCAATCAACATAAATTTAACTTAAAATATAGTTTGCCTTTTTTAATCTGAGGTCAGCCAACATGTAAGTCTCTGTATTATAATTAAGAGCAACAAAGATTTCCTGATGCTAAATTCTGCCTTTCTCTGACCGTCTAAACTTGCAATTAAAAAGATCCCACACTAAAGGAGTTGGTGCCTCTATTGACTTGCTAATCAATTGTTTATTTGTTTTACAAATCAATTCCTTTTCTAAAAACTGGCCTAATTTTCACAGCCTTGATTAAACTGAGAACTAAATTAGAGGGTTTGTTTACTTGCTCCATTCTCTACATCACGTTGGTTTAGAGGTGAACAAAAATATACAGAAAACCAGTCTGCCTTTGGGTGAGAGATCCTTGCCAGGTTTAAATACTTGTCAAAACAATCTGCTTAGAAAGTATCAAACTTCTCCATTCTTCTTACTGTAAAAAAAAAAATGAAAGGGGCTTAATAGATGCAAGTGAAATAATCACAGCTAATATTAACTCAGTGTTTTTCACTGTGTTAAAGTGCTTTTGTGCACCTTATTTTCTTTAATGATCACACTAACCCTGTGAAGGAGTATTTCTGTTATCTCTGTTTGACAGACTGAGTGAAAACTTGGCCCAGAGACGTTACAGAACTTGACTAAAGTCACCGAGCTTTTAACTGGGTAAATCAGAATTTTCTTCCACATAGTTTGACTACAGAGCTAATGTGTATAAGCAACATATAGTTCTACTTCCATTCTTTCTTTAACTGAAAATTTCATTCTTCAATTCATGATTGAGGGAGTAATACATACATGCACCCTTGGAAATATGTGATGTTTGCATAATATCACCATTAAACACAATTTACTATATTTGTGGACCATAAGATGCACCTAGGTTTTAGAGGAGGAAAACAGAGAAAAACTGCTGAAGCAAAAAATGTGGTAAAATATTTAATAACATAAATAACATAATATTTCACCAATGGGAATGTAGATAGAACTCAACAGCAGCATTAACAACCATTATTCCTCCCAACCTATTAATATCTAGTGGATTAGTAACTAAAGCATCAGTTAGGACAGTAAAATGATTAAGATAGCAACCACCGCCTAGCCATAATTGGCGTATTTATTTCGTTTGCTGTGGAAAAATGAGTCAGGTTGACCATGGGAGAGGTGAGTCAGCTCTAGTGTGGTATCTAATCTACTTTGCAGCTTCAGAAAATGGGCCTTGCCTATAAAGAGTCGAAATTTCAAAATGCTAGTAAAGAGCATTTATATGGTTTCTAAATAAACTAAAACCAGGAAAGTCAGCATCATGCAGCCTGTCTCTACCAGAACCAGTAAGTGGAGACAAGAATTGAATCTTTATGGGTGCTTCATTCAGCTGCCATTGATCTGAGAAGACAGCGGATTATGTTCAAAAACTGTCTTTGTTATAGGAAAATGAAGCAACCAGACACCGAGGGATTCTGGAGTACGAGGTTTATTAACGTGCACGGACTTGGAGAAGTCAGTATCCAAATTCTGAGCCCCAAACAAAGGATTCTTGGGGTTTATATAGCCTACGGGGTCTTCCTGTCTACGTAGCAAAGTGGGATACAGAATCAGAATGTGGTCATTAGTTCTATCTATGGGGCAGAAGCAGAGTACAAAGGCTAAATGTGAAAAATTAGTTCTGTCAGCGGGGGTGCTAGCCCCAGTCCTTGTGACTATCCTGCTGTTTGCTTTTCCCAGATGGCCTTATCTCTCTCCCAGGGTGCCTGGGGTTTTGGGTGAACAAAGGTTTTCCAAAGCTTCCCACATCATCTTAATATCTCATCTCAAGCCCACCTTTTTACAAGGAAAAAGGGTAGGTAAGAGAGTTTGAAAAAAAGGCTAATCAGATAAAAGTTGCAGTCTGAGGGCATTTTTCCTAGTACTTCTTTATCTGTGGGTCAGTAACTCAGATAACATATCCATAGCTTGCAGACACCCTGGGACACAAAGTTGAATTGCTTGTTGACTTCCTGGAGTCAACAAGCCAAAGAACAGATGTGCACAACCCATAGACACAAACAACCGTGTGGTGATGGCCAGAGGGAAGGCGTGGCCGGAGCTGGGTGAAAATAGGCAAGGCTGGGGGTGGGGGAATGGAGTCATCTGTAATAGTGTCAATAAAGGAAAAGTAAAACAAAATAAACAGACTAGAAGTCTTAGGACAACTGTCACCATATTTGAGAAAGTAGCCCAGTCAAGGTAGCTAAGTTGGAAACCTTGTTCCTTCTTAATATTTAGCAGTAAACATCAGAAGAGATGTGGTGTATGAAAGGAATTAGGAAACATTTCCTGGAGCCAGAGGCCCCTGGTGTTGCCAGTGCCTCCAGACTCAGTGGCCTCCGGGGCCAGCAGCTGCCCCACAAACACAGTCCATTTGACCAGGCCTGGGATTCACTCGTCACTGAAAGCAGTTTATGGAAAATAGAAATAGCACCTCCAAACAGTTAATATGAAATTGCTAGTACAAGTATAACACATAACCGAAAATCAAATATGTGGGGAAAGTCAATGATATGAAAGATAAGCAACCAAATTGTGAGATGGAAAAAAATATCTAAAACTATGATGTTAATAGAGCATATGTAAATTGATATATATATACATATACATTTATATATATAAAATAAAAAATTGGAGTGTATATTACATTTGTGATGGCTTGGGTGGATCTGTTTTAAAAAGAAGCAAATAACTATCAAGGAGGAAAATATTATTTAGATGGGCTCATGGATAGAATAGTCAGATTTTTGGAAAAATTGACAACTGGAAGAAACTTATGGATACTACAGTAAGGTCAAAGAAAAAATTTGAAAGAATTTGAAATGCTAGATGAAAAAGAAAACAGAAGCCATTATATTCAGCAAATACAACTTCTAAAAACAGAAATGAATAGATGTAAAAATGACATAATCAGAGGCAATAGAAGAAAATATGATGTGATAAAGTCATAATTATTTGAAAGGAAGTTACTATCGACTCATAAGTGGGACACATGAAAAAAAAACACATCATATATTTTGTGCAGAAAAGTGCTAAGACCATGGCTGATGAGAAAATCTTAAGATTCCTAAAGAATATTTAAAATAAATTACAAAATAAGGGTCAGCATCTCAACAGAATCAAGAGAACCACTGAGTATTAGATGCCAATGAAATGATAATACCAAATTTTATACCAAGCTATAGCAGCACTCAAGAGAAAAGGAAAAATAGGAATGGTTTTCACAATACGAGAGCTGAGAGTTCCAACCACCCACAGGTGTATTCTAAAACTATTCAGGAGAAGGCACATTAGCAAGATAGATTTAACAATTTAATAAGCAGATATAAAATAGGAGAAATAACAGAGAGGCCATAGGTGAAATAATTAAATACAAAAATCTTTTTATTGTAAAATGCATTGATCATCTGTAAAAAATCTTAATAAAATGGTAGGAAGAGAAATTGGATAATCATGCTAGAATACGTTATTCCTTATGTATTGTCGATTGTTTGAGACTACATACTAGTACAGTAAACTTGTAATCACATTCACTTCAGGAAAATAATGGTCTCTAAAGAGAGAGAGGAATAACATTAGAAGTGAAAGGGAACATTATCTGTACTGATTTCATCTCTTTTAATCTCAAGCAAAAATAAATTAATATTAGATATAGCTGCCTGGTGACTACCCAGATGCTTGCTATGTTATTCATTGTGATTTTATGGATGACTGAAATATTTCATAGTAACATAAAATTGCATGAAAGTATGACCAAGTGAATAAGGGGAAGATAATGGTATTTCAGAAAACACAAACTACTTAATAATATTCTGACATTTTATCTAGAAAACAAAGTTAGAACCCTAAATCATTACTCAAAAATTCTTCCCAGCTGGGCTGCACAGTTAAATTTATGGTCAAATATGACAGTTGTGAAAATTTTCATAATTTCCTGGAAAGACCAAGTCTGCCTAAGCATAACTGAATCTTAAAAAAATATGATATGTTTAACTATATAAAAATTAAGTGCTCTGTGGAAATAAAATATATAAACTAAAATAAAATTTAAGTTGGAATACTTAAGTAACATATTTTTTCTCTGTATAAAATTGCCAAAAACTAATATCAAGAATAATGAAGCAATACCAATATCAATAACAAAAAGACAGTTATAGGAAAAAAGGTGAAATATGTAAATAGGTTATGCATGAAAGAATAGGATGTGTCTTAAATATATGATGAGATAACAGAATCATTAGGGAATGCAAATTAAAATGGATTTTTTTGTGCCAATTGGCAAGCAAAATTAAAAGTGATTAATGATATCAATTTTTAGTAAGTGCCTGGGGAAAACACACTATCTCATATACCAATAAAAATATAAATTTATAAAAGTCTTATGAAGTCAGGTTGACAGTAACTATCCAAATGTACAATTTCCTTACCTATTTTCTACTATTATGAGTATGTATTTAGCCCAAAGAATAATTCACAAATAAGCACAAAACCATCATGTGTGGGATGTTTAGTACGGCAGCGTTTCCAACAGCAACACAATGAATGTAACCTCCATTCCCTTCGGTAAAGAATATTTAAATATACAATAACGCCTTTATACTATGGGCTATGACATGGTAGACCAAAAAAGAATAAGGTGAAACCTATATGGACATATCTGGAAAATTTTCCATGTCCCATTAGTGAGGAAGGAATATTTCAGAACAATGTCCACACTACCATTTTTTATTAATATCATACTGAAGCTACATCTATACATATGTAAAAAGAACAAGCTATTTATAGTGATCCCCGTTGGAAAGGCAAATGCATTTCTGTACTTTCTTCTCAATTTTGTTGTAAACCTAAAACTGCTCTAAAAAAAAGTCCTACAAAAAGAGAGATTTACAACTCGGGGCTAGGATGGGTATATGCTGTTTATTTTTCACTAACACACTTTTTGATAGCTTGAATGTTTACCATGAGACTGTATTCACATACTTTTTAATTAAGTAAATATATTTATTATTTATTAGTTCAAATGTTTCAGCACCAGCTGGAGACCCTCTACTTTTCCTTTGAGGCACTTGTCTAAACTATAATACTTGAAATTACTTGAGCAAATCTCTGTTTAATATCCACAATCCCCTTGGCCCTCATGGCATCTTGAAAAGCTCCAGGCATCCTATTTGTGTTCAAGGCAAGAAGGAAGCAGGAAGGAACCATGCTAGCTGTCTCTGTTATTTTTTATTAAAGAATGAGAAATTTCCAGAAACCTGCCAAGAAACTTCTGTAATCCTAACTCTAAAGAAGGCTGTGGAAATTAGTATTTAATTTTTCCTGCTTTGTATTTCCTATGGGACAAGGAAAAGTTTATAAAGGCTCTTGGGTTAGCATCTGTCAATGAGATTTAAATTTTTTTACCTGACAGTTTATATTTTACAGAAATTCTGTTTATTGTATTTAACTGGTAGCACAAAATATCTGTACTTTAGACACTCAGCAGATAATCCAATTTCTAACTCACTGCCTCTACATACGTGAGCATAATTATACCTAACTGTGGTCAAGAGAACCGATGTTTAGGAAGGTCCTGCTGGAGGATGTGGCTGGTTCATTCCAAGTACTTTTAAGTTCTAGTCTGTTCCTACGCCATCCAGCTCGATGCCATGTGCTCTCCCATCTTGCTACTTTTAGTGCTAGTCTTTATGTTGCTCAAATTGGCCTTGGCAGTGATACTATCATTCATTTGTGAAGAATATTACAAGAAACCACCCTGTGAAATTAATTATTGTATTTTCTTACAAATTATATATCTGCAGTGTTGCAGAATGTAAAACTCCATCAATTGAACAATTACTGGTTTAAGGGACTGGTTTTTTAAATGTAAGGATAAATACTAATTTTTTTTTTCTGTGTGATCACAGTTCTTGACAACATAACTTTGAATATCTGCTTTTTTGGTTGTATTAATGGCTATAATTCATTGAACTAATTATCTCTTTTGGAGCCAACAGTGGTTTCTGCTGTTGCTGCTATGATAAAGTGTCTGTGAACATTTTTGTCTCTAAATCTCTGTGACCCTCATTGACTCTCCCCAGAAATGGATCAATGGATAAAGATGGGGTGAAGTCTTTTCATTTGCAATGATGTCATATTTTCAGGGAAGTGAGTGACATGAACTGGTCAAGAGGAAGCTGGGGAATATTTTATTTGCAGGAACTGCAATAATCAAAGAAATAGCGGTGAGCCTAACACACGGTTTGGCACAGCAAACATATTGATTTGATGGGAGTGATGATCATGTTGGAGAGTTGAGGATGGAAATGCATCCGTAAAAGGCATTGACAAGCAAGAAGATAAGTCTGGCAGGGGTGATAGATAAAACCTTCCATCATAGTTTGAAAGAGTTAGACTGGATTTGCAGGTAGTGTATCACCTCTGATGTCATTTGAATGGAAAGGTGCTCATGGGAAACCAGGTCTGGAGGGAGCTTAACCTGTCCACAGTCTGTGATGAAATTATACTGTATGGGAAGGCAACTGGAATAGCATAGGCATGAGGTGATCATCCCTGGGGTTTCTGTTACATCATATGTCACTACTGTATATATTTTTAATTTTTGCCTTCTAATTCAGAGAGACATGTATGAACCATGTATTTACAAAAATAATTGTATATGTGTATTTTTAGAGTAGTATTTCCTTCGACTCCTCTTCTGTATATATATATATCTATGAATTCCTATTCAACTCCTACTGGAATGTATATATGAAGAATCCTGCCCATCTTTATTTGTACCACAGAGCCATGTGTGTGAATACTTCTGTATACTGTACACATCAATACACATCAAAGCCATGAAATAGTTTTTTAAAACGAGATCACAACAGGCATAACTATTTGAAACTTGGTTTTCTCATGAAATAGTCCTTCATGAAAATTCTTGGAGTCATCTGGACTATTTCTAATTTTTTTTAAGGTTGTATACATTTTCAAATAGTATTGAACTTGCTCATCTTTTTTTTTCTATACCTGGCTTTGTTTCCAGTTTTTTATCATCATAAACGACAGTGTGTCAAATACTCTTGTTTATCTTGTTTGTGTTTTCAGATTAATTTCTGGAGCAGTAGGTCATGTTCTGGCCATCAGGGATGGGGTCCTGTTGTTTTACATTCCCACCACCGGGTATTGTACTCTTTCTAAAAGTTTGCTGAGTACAAATTTGTAAAAATTGCTAATTGCCATTTTAATTTTGTTTTATCTTTCAATAAATGAGAGCTTTTTCATAAGGTAGTGGATATATTCTTTCCTTCTGTGAAATATCTATGCACATTCTTTGTTCATATTTATAAACAAAATTTTTTGTGGCCATATCGTCAATTTTTAATATGTCTTTGTGTATTATAGATACACAAAGGTATAGATACATTTGTTATCTTTACATTTCTTCATTTTTTTTCTAATTTATGGACATTTTTATGTGTAGATTTTATACAAGGCATCAGAAATTAAAGCAATTCATCATAGGCTTATGAACTTTGGGGGTCAATTAATACATTTTAATATTTATATTTCCATATTTGCCTTTATTTCTCTTATAGCTTTTGGAATTCTAATGTCAGAAATATCTCTCCTAGCTCATGGACTGTAATTTTGTCCCTCATTGTATACAAAGTCTTCTTGATTACTTTGTAGGAGTTTAATATTTCATCTTACTATTTAAATTTTGTCTTAATCTCTCCATAATATTTAAGTTTGTAAATGGATAATCTGGGCATTAATTTTTTTCAGAAGGTCTGGTTTTGCCAGCATGATTAGATTCAGACAGTTTTCCCTTGGAATGACTGCCTTTGCCAAACATATACACATTTTACACATAGAAGTATATATAATTCTGGGTCCTCTCCTCAGTTCTATCAATCTATATGCATTTTTCTATACTAATACCATATTGATTTGATCACAGTGGCTTTATAGAATATTCTATTGCTGGCAATGTTATTTTTCACACACTGCTCTTCCATTTGAATGTTAGGGTTGTTTTTTCCAATTCTTGAAAAAATGGCCATTCTTTGCCATTCTGATTAGAATCACAACAGATTTTAGTATTAAGCATGGAAGAATTGACATTTTGTGATATATTTTTGCATACTTTTCTGTAAAGTTGCTTTTAAATATATTCTTAGGATTTTTTTAGTTTTTCTTGTGGCTGGAAATAAGATTGTTCTCTCTTTGGTTTGTAACACTGTAGGAGTGGAGAAAAGCTGTTGATGCTTTTGCATTTGACTTTTATCCAACCATCTTACAAAAATTTCTCATTAAATATTGTGAATTTTACTAGATGCCAATGGAATATCAGCCCACCACCCAAAAACATAACTTTTTCTAGTTATCTATTTTTTTCCGTCTTGTTGCATTCGTGAAAAATTTCAATGCAATATTAAATAGAAGTGGTGTTAACAGGCATCTCTTCCTAATGTCTGATTTAAAATAAGATAGAATTAGTGTTACAACACTGGAAATAATATTTGCTGAAGGCTTAGAGTAATTGGTCTTTCCTTCTTTAAATATTCTCAAGGTCCTTTACTTCTATTTTCACTTTAGTGTCTTTACAAAAAGTGGCTGCTTTTTTTTAAACTTGTTGATGTCTTTCCAACATTTACTGATATGCTCCAACACTTTAAAAAACATTTATGTAAATTTTTCAACTAGATGTCTTCAGTGTTAGTATAATGAACATCTGCATAATTTCTCCCTTCATTCAGTGGCTGTTGCTCCTTTATCTTATACACTTTAAGATATATACATATATATGCATTAGATATGGTGTATATATGTATGTGTTCACTTATAAGTGTCAAATATGATACTTCATCATGTGCATATCTTCATCATAAGGACTTTTTATATAAAACCACATGTAATTATTACATCCAAGAAAATTAATATTTCTCTAATATTGTCTATACTTGACACATTGGTTTCCCCATTTATTTTATATATGCTCTTTCAGTTTAATAAGGTATAATTTATATATCATAAATTTACTAATTTTTATATATAATTTAATGTGATAATTTTTAGTAAATGTACAAAGTCCGATACAAGCAGCACAATCCAATTTTAAAACATTTCTATCACACCAGAAAGATCCCTCGTGTCTACAAGCCGTCCCTGGCCAACCCTTCACTCACTTCTGGCCCCAGGCAATCACTAATCCAACTTCCTTCTCTACAGATTTGTCTATTCTGAGCATGTTATAGAAATGCAATCCACAATATGTGGTGCTTTGTGACTGGCTCAATTCACTCAGCAAAATTAGTTTAAGGTTCCATATATGCTTTAATAACTATTAGAAATGTGTTCCTTGTATCAGCAAGTTGTATTTACTGTATTCTATGGATATACCATCTTCCTGTAAAATTCTAGCAAATCCAAACTAGTCTATGGTGACTCTGCAGATCCTATCATCTATAGACAACCAATCATTTGTTCCCTGGGAATGGAGGGTGAAAGGGGGCAGCATTTGGGAAGGGGAGGAGGTTGAGATTACCAAGGGAGTGAGAAAACTTTGGAGATGATGGACACATTTATTACTTGTGTGCGGTTCTTGATTCCTTGGTGTATGCTCAAAAATCATACACTTTAAATATATGTAATTTATTGTCTATTGTAATTCTAAATAATGTCTTGAAAAAAATAAAAGACGGAAAGGGGGATGAGACAAAAGGAGGTTGAGGGAGGTTTGTGTGCATGAGTGTAGGTGTTGCATTTTTTCAAAAATTATTTAATTATTTTTCAAGTACAGTTTTCTGTCTTTTACTCCCATCCCAGCCCACTCCCCCAGTGCTCCCCACCTCCCTCCCATTTCCACCCCCCTTAGTTGTTGTCCATGTGTCCTTTATACTAGTTCCTATAAATCCTTCCCCTTTTTCCCTTGAAACTCCCTCCCCTCTCCCCTCTGGTCGCTGTCCCCCTGTTCTCTATTTCAGTGTCTTTGGTTATATTTTGCTTGCTTGTTTGTTTTGTTGTTTAGCTTCCTACTAAAGGTGAGATCATATGGTATTTGTCTTTCAACACCTGGCTTATTTCACTCAGCAGAATGCTTTCCAGTTCCATCCATGTTGTTGCAAAGGGTAGGAGCTCCTTCTTTCTTTCTTAGGTGTTGCATTTTAATCCTTTAAAACACTCTCCATCTATATACGTACATGTACATATACATCTATATCTATATACATCTATATATAGAGGGGGGATAAACATTTTGTTGTTGCTGTTAGATGTTTATCTTGTTTCTCCAACACCCCAGGCACTCTGTTTCCCTGAGTATTGCATCACCTACCTAATTTTGATCTTGGTGTTAGGAGCCCTGAGATGGGCTGGGATTGTTTTATCGTTCCCTGGATCCATTTTTTGTTGTTGGAGCATGCTATACTGTCAGTATCCTGTGAAGGCACTGAAGCAAAAAGCTCTGTTAGGTCTGAGTTTTGTCTTTCTGGGCTCCGAGGCAGGGAGACTCAGCAGTTGCCCCTGGCTTCTTGGGATTCAGACAAATCCTTGATCCTTTTGGAGTTCGAGAATACTCACACATGCTCAATGGTGACCTGTCAGCAAGAGGTCCCCAGGCTCTAAGTTGAAAACTTTTACCTGAATGCACTGCCCTCTTACCCCCCTTCCCCTGTAACCCCATGTTTTCTAGTCCCTCTCAAGCAGTCCTGGGCAGGAAGCTGCTGTTACATCTCTGACAAGTCTCCAAGACAGCCCAAGGCACCCTCCACTGCCTGGCATTAACTCCATGTCCAAACAGCTGGTCTGCCATGGAATGTGTCAGCCTCAGGAGAGTAGATATACCCAGGGATGTCGTAATGTCTCAGGTGTTTCAAGAGATTTGTTTTCTGACAAAAACAGTGGCCGTGTGTATGATATCTAATAGTTCACAGGCTCCCGGAGAGTACAGCTTAGACTGAAGGCAGAGCTATGCAGCCTGGGTACTCCTAACACTTTTCGTTAGAGATTTTTTTTAATTGGTCATTTTAATCTGCAATGGAGTATGGACTCACAGACTGTTGGCGATTGAAATTAAATCTGATTTATCTTTTAATATTGTACTATATTCTAGCGTAATTGAGTAGGGACCGATGCCAGTTGTGTGATGGGCAGTGAGCTTATCCAACATGACAGAGACAGATTTCCAAGAAGACAGAGTCTGTACGTTCAGTGTACAAGGGTGTGAGTAGACCGTATTGGCAACATTTAATTATTTTGTAGGTAATTATTCATTTGAGGAATGCAGCTTTTCAGAGAAATGGAAAAAGAATACAGACCCATGCAATCACTATTTGTCCAAGTACACTGGCTACTGAAAAACCATAATTAGGTTTCCATTAAATTTGCATCAATTGACTTTTTAAAAATAATAGGGAGGAGTTAAATGCATGCATTTAAGAACAGAAAGTTTGAATGTGGCTTAATATTAAAATAGAGGCTGTTTTTTTTAGGTAAAAGTACAACAAGTGATCATTTCTCTGCTTTAAATTAAAAGCTAATCAGAGGTTTAAAAAGAAAGTCACTTAAAATGCAGAGTATCATAAAATACATTTTGAAAACCCAGTGGGAAATTCCATTATAGATATTTTCTAGTCTTACTTGTGGGCTAAATTTTCCGTTTCTACGTAGAACTTCAGTTACCAGAGCTCAGTGACTGTGCTAAATATTGCCTCAGTAGAACAATACATAATTCTGTGTATTTTGTTTGCTAAGCTAATCTTATAAATGTACTTCTATCAGTATTGATAAAATAATAGCAGCTTCTCTGGCGAAATGTATGAACTATATCCAAAACACATGGCCTTAAAAAGAAAGCATGCCACTCTTTGACTTCACAGGGTGGAGAATCTTGTCAAAAATGCACATTAAATAATTGAGTGGAAAGATGGATTACCCCACTCATAAATCTCAATTTTGGCTTGAATTAGCTTCCTTCTAGGGAAAATAATTTTCTTTCTCATCGTAAATACTTTTCTAAGATTTAACCTCACGGACCAAAGCGGTTCTCTTTCAACCACCCAGACACTGCACTTCATCATACTCACCTGGAAAACCCTGGCTCTGGCTTTAAAACCAGACCGTAAAATTCTCTAGTTAACGTTTTGATACACTTTGTTGAAGATGCAACCTGCTGTCTACACCGCACCTGCACCGGTGCAGCCGCACGCAGGTGGAGAGGCACATGGCCCCTGCTCTCTCACTTTCCAAACTGACTATTTTAAATCTCTTTGTTGTCCTCACATCTCAAGCTTTGCTTCCAGTAGATTCACCCAGGAGAGAATATTTTATCGACTCTCATTATCACATACCATGAACTACCTCCAGTAGTGTAGTGCTCTTCATTGTCTGCAGATTCTGAACGAACAGTGAGGCCGGCAGAGCCCGCTGCCTTTATCTGTGCCTGCAATTTCTTTTCCTCTTGCATTTATGGGCACTGATTTCTATCCCAGGAATTGGTTCCTCTTGTAATAGATTATTATTTTTCCCTGTAAAGAAACCATATACTAATTTGGAAGTAAGATAAGAAGATTACTTTGAGCTTTCCTAAAATTATACGAGAGCATTTTCTTATAATCATACTTAAGACAACAACAGTTTGGTGGTTACCAGAGAACAGGGGGGATGGGAGGAGGCCAAAGAGGGAAAAATGAGTTAAGTGATGGAAGGAAACATGACTTGGAGATGGCAAACACACAATACAATATACAGATGATGCATTATAGAATTACACACTTATGTAATTTTATTAACCCATGCCACCCCAATAAATCCAATAAAAAATTTAAAAAGGAAGGGTTTTATAACCCTTGGGGATGTATTTTTTCTAAAAAAAAATTTATTTAAAAGTGAAACATACTGCGAATTAAAAGAAGTTTATAATGAACAACTATATATTTATAACTAAACTTGTACAATTAATGTTTTACTATACTTGCTTTATCACATGTCATTTCATCAATTTACCCCTCTGTATGTCCATTTATCTGTCTTATATTTAGTGCATTTTAAAATAAATTGTAATTATAAAAAATTACATAATTTTGTTTGATGTACTATTTACTATTGATTATGGCCTCAAACTTATAAAGGTCTATGTTAACTTGTAGAAAGCTTGATAATTTGCAAATTATTTCCATCTGGAAAGATACAAAAGATTTCTGTCCTACTGGGAAAAAAATGACTCCAAAGATTATAGGTTAATTATTGTAAGATACTGGTCTGTTGTGTTTATAACTTTTCACCCTTATCCCCACATTCTTTTTTCCCAACCTCTACTTTTTCTGAATCTTTTTCACCATTGTGCTGGTTCTCTCACTAACAGGTAAATAAAGAGTTGTCCCTCACTCTATATTTGTATGAGACTAAGATTTAGTAACTTTCTGGTATTTATGCTTTCATACCCTCACTCAAATATTTTCCATTATCACAGACATGTGCTATTATGTCATCTAAAAGAACCTTCTCGTGACTCTACTTCCATTTTAACCATTATCTCCTCCTTTCCATTTCATGGTGGAACTCCCCAAAAGAATGAATGCACTCAGTACTTTCTAGAAGTCATAATGTTAGACTATCTCAACTCTCCATCAAACTGTCTTACCAAGATCTAATCTTGTCCACAATATTTAATCCAATGATCTGATTCCACATTTTACTTTAGAGCAGCATTTCACACCATTCATCCTTCCATTCTCTTTGAAACTCCTTCAGCCTTCATATCCAGTATACCATTTTTTCCTATATTTTCTTTCTTTTCCACTGGATGCTCTTTTTTATTATTATTAAGTTTATTGGGATGACATTGGTTAATAAAAGTATACAGGTTTCAAGGATAAAACTCTATAATACATCATCTGTAGTATATTGTATTTTATATTCACCACCCCAAGCCAATGGTGATGGAAAGATGGATGGATACTTTTCTTAATTTCCTTTGCTGGTTGTCTATACTTTTTTCCATTGTTGAGTTTTTATTTCATACTCATAAACTTATGCAATCCAGCTAGACTTAGAAGGAGTAAGGAAAATTTGGAACCTGGTGAACTGCAGCAAGAGCATGAAGGTTCTAGAACATTCCTGGCAGATGGGGGTGAAGGGGTGCTCTTCTGAGCTACAGAAAGGACAGACTGGTGGTGAACATGAAACACAAGTCAAATTTACTAGACTTGTCCACAGTCAGCAATGGTGATCTTCTTTCTGGTCTTGCCATTCCTGGACCAAAGTTCTCCATGGCTACCTTGACATCCATGCCATCTTTCACCTGGTGGGAGAAGACCACATTGCTTGCCATCCAACCACTCCGTCTTGGCAGTGCTGATGAAAATCTGGGAAGCATTTGTGTTGGATCCAGCATTTGCCAGGACAAGATGCCAGGACCCCTGTGTTTCGGGGTAAAATTTTCATCGCCGTATTTCTCCCCAGAGATGATGGACTTGTGGTCTGTGCCATTATGGCCTGTGATGTCACCACCCTGGCACATCAATCCCGGAATCATTCTGTGAAAGCAGAACTCTTCATAACCAAATCCCTTCTCCCCAGTGCTCGGAAAAAGAATGATTTCTGCTGTCTTGGAACTTTGTCTGCAAACAGCTTGAAGGAGGTGCAGGCCAAAGGCTTGTGGTGAACAATGATGTTGAAGAACATGGTGGGGTTGAGTAGGACCACAGCTGGGCACAGGGAACTTCGGGGTAGTGGCGTCTGAGAGGCCTCCTTGGCTCTTTTTCTTCTCCCAGACTCTTCATGGTGGTAGCTTCAGAGCAAGTCTGCGACATAAGAATCTCAATGACTGTATGTTCTGTACTTTAAATCTACCACTAATCAAATACAGTGTTGGGTTTTTTTAAAAATCAACTGGCTATTTAAAAATGCATTGTTGATCACTTGCATTTCACATGTGTATTAATCTCTACACAAACCTTCATGAAGTAGTAGTGAATTTAAATTAATATTAATCCATAAGATATATTAATTATATAATACAACTTCTAAGATGATTTTCTACCATATTTAGAAACAAATTTGAACTTTTATTGTAACTATACCTTTCTTGTATTTGCACATGATAGAATTATTAGGATTTGCTTTGACATTGTTTCATAACTACCATAATGTTTCCTTCAAACCAATTGTTCTGGCATTTTTACAAAAATGTGGGAATATTTAACATATAATTATATTTTACAGATTTTCTCTAAAAAGGTAACGTATCTCAACATTCAACAGGAGGACTTTTACATCCCTTGGAAATCCCGTTTAACTGAAAAGGCAATTTAATTGTGATTTTTAGCTTAGTGACTTGCTTGCTGGATAGAAACTCTGTATCACTAACACATGAAGTATGGTAGTTACCCTTTTGCACTTGATTATAGATGGAGGACTTCCGGTTAATAGAACAACCCCGCTATGACCATTTTAACTAGAGCACTAAACTCCCTCAGAAAATAGCTGGTTGGAAGCTAATAGTTTCTTTTGTGAAGTAGAAAAAGTCAGAATCTTCTACTTCATAGTAAGTAATGACAGTTTCTTTCATCATACCTTTGATAATATCTGTAGATTTTATGAACATTTGTTCATGTTACTCTGTTAGTAAGGGATTAAATAATCCTTATATTTTGTGTATATATGTACAAATGAAGAGGGTGCTTTATAAAAATAACAGTACAATTTAGATTTTATGTTTTGTCACCACGACCTCCTACGTTTATGAAATTCTTCCTTTACAATTGTTCCTGACCTACTTATAGCTCAATGAAAATCTCATTGTAAATAATCTCACTCTATTTTTAAACCTCAGCCATACACCATGTCTTCTAAATCATTCACCTTTTAGTTCTGGATAACTTTAGGCTGTTTCCATAAAATGAAATACTCAAGGACTAGTATTTAGAACAATTTGAAATATTTAAATAACAGGTTGTACAGGCTATTTTGTACGAAAGATGATAAATACATTTTGAGCAAAATATACTTGAATACTTAGATTTCCAATTGTCGGTGTATTCTAGGGATAATCTTTTCCCATAGTGTACAATAGGTGTGCTGTGTGCCTGGTTTTACAACTGAGTTCATCGCGTATGCTATACTCTCTTTTAATTTAGAGGCTGGATAATGGACTCATTTCCTATTTAATTATTTCTAGGTTAAGGGAAAGCTCTCTGTTTATTGGTGGAGTGAAGCCAACCATATTAATCAACCTCTGAGGCTGAGGGCCACTAGGTCAGGAATGTTCTCATCATTATCGCTGCAAAAAACACACTACCAGCCCTGTTTTAGATGCTCCAGTTAATAGAGACTCAATAAATAGAAAAGAAGGATGGAAGGGAGGGAGGGAGGGAGGGAGGGAGGGAGGGAGGGAGGGAGGGAGGGAAGGAAGGAAGGAAGGAAGGAAGGAAGGAGGGAGGATTTCAGTTTTGTCTGAAGACCCATACAGTTAAGAAAAGTTTCAGAGTAAGCTCTCTGAGAATTTGGGTTTCACACCATCCACTATTTCCTTTAAACATAGATGTATGAAATTATGAGGAAAATTAGAAATTTCTACTTGTTATTGATAACTTTTCTAGTGTCCATAACTTCAGTTTTCTGCAAATGCATGCCATTTCATATAAAAAACCATTTTGTAATAACAGTATATCACGTCAGGCAATGCATTTTTGAAGGCATATTGTTCTTAAATGGTAAAATATCGTGCCCCTTGGGTGCCTGCTTGCCAAAACACCCGAGGCATAAAATAATTACTCAGAATACACTGCCTGTTTGTCCCATTGTTCAATATTCACTGAGTCTCCTTTCATGTATTAACTCATTTAAGTGATTTCAATCATTTTCAAGACAATTACATTGATAAATTAAAGGCATATTTGCATGGTCTGGTCTAAGAGTTCCCTTTGGCCAATGTTCTAGATTTTCTTTTTCCTCTGTCTACTTCCTTGAACTGCATTGAAAGAAATAAACTGACACAGTGCATAATGGAAAATGAACATTCAGAAGTTTATGTTTTAATGTAAATGAAACTTCTTGAAAACTCTTGATCAGATCTCTGGTTCTCATTAATATGCACAGCACTACCATTTCCCAGACTGCATCTCGAATCTCCCCTATTGTGGCCTGTGTTTTCCTATGAGAAGAGTTCCTTTCCTGGCACCCACTATAAGAAATGTCTCCTTGCAATAACCCCTGAGAATCTTTTAAATAGTTTTTTCTTTATTTTAAGCATATTTACTCTTTCCTTTTTAGTGATCAGATCATATACAATTGGAAACACCTGTCTCTTGAAAGATCTCAGTCCAGATTTTGTTTTTTAAATCTGAAAGGAGTATGAGATAATAATAGTAATAGCAATAATAAAATAATAATACCTCATTGAAGAAGTATGAACATTTAGACTATGAAGAGATACGAAGTCTGTGGGGAAACCTTAATTATATATCTTTTTTATTTTTCAGTTAGTATTGCTTGGTTTGAAACCTCAGAACTGAACAACTGTTTAAAGTGTATTTTTCTCTGAATTCCAGTCATTTATTCAGGAGTCAAGGACAGAGGTTCTGAGTAGAAGCTGGCAATAAGAACACCTTGATCAGTTTTTAGGTTGACTGTTCTCCCAGAGTCAGTAGTCAGTGGAGTGAGAAAGAAAAACATCTCAGCGGGGTCTGATGAATTACCAAAATTCTGGATTCAGATTCAGAAAACTATTTTAGCCTCTCTAGGATCATTGGCTCAACTAGAAAATAGATGAACACCAATCAACCACTTTTCTAAGTAATTGCATAATTTTATGAGCAATAAAATATTTTACTTTTTGTGATATACTCATTACATAAATGAATATCGTTATTTCCAGAGGTAGGACATTTTTTCCCCCCAAAGAGCATTTTTTAAGTTGTCATGAACATGCGACCTTCATTACCAGAAGTTATTTCTTAACCTGTGCAGCAAAGATTCTGCCCCTCATGAACAGACTAAGTAGACAACCGCATCTTCTTTTCTGCTGGTCTTCATCCCTGTCCCTCACTCTGATCCCAATAGTATTGGGACAAGGAAAAGGCAGAACAAAATGAATGGAAAGGGGAGAATCTTGTCCTTTCAATTTTAGTTAAAAATTACATTATTATCAATTACGTTTCCCGCTTAAAAATGATAACTTCTAATCCTTCTAATTACAGTTCGCTCAGAGTCCCCACAGGCAAAGGGTTCCAACTTGTTAGATGACTTCTTTTCCCACAGTGGTCACTCAAGAAATCACAGTCATGGAATGTTTGAAATTAAAATTCCTTAAGTACTAATTTAATGTAAATTTATTAAAATTGTTGCATGTTTGAGGATATTTATTACATTACAAAATATTGAATAAATACCTATGCTTTGATGTTTTCTGACCCCATTGGAAGGACTCAGAGTTTAATCTAATGGTTTTCTTGGTACAGAGGAAGGCCTTAGTGAATGCCCACATAAACCTATACCACCTACTGGGAAAAAAGAAAGTAAGAGTTCAGTAAGAATGTTAAAGTCATTTCACTGTTCATATTTTTTTATCTTCTTTTTCTTAGATAAGTCTCTTTAACATTTCATATAATAAGGGCTTGGCGATGATGAACTCCTTGAATTTGATCTTATCTGAGAAGCACTTTATCTGCCTTTCCATTCTAAATGAAAGTTTTGTTGGATAGAGCAATCTTGGTTGTAGGTCTTTGGATTTTATGTCTTGGAATACCTCTTTCCAGCCCCTTCTTGCCTGTAAGGTCTCTTTTGAGAAATCCGCTGACAGTCTGATGGGAACTCCTTTGTAGGTGACTGACCACATCTAAAATAAAAGCAAGCTAAAAGGACAGCTAGATCAGGAGCAGAACCATAGAAATGAAGATCTCATGGAGGGTTAGCAACAGGGGAGTGGGAGGAGAAGTGGGGAGAAGGTACAGAAAATAAGTAGCATAGATGGTAGGTAGAAAATAGATAGGGGGGAGGGCAAGAATAGTATGGGAAATATAGAATCTAAAGAACTTGAGACATGTGGTCATAAACTAAAGGGGGGAGAATGATAGGGGTGGGGGGTGCAGGGTGGAGGGGAATGAAGGGGGGAATAGAACAACTGTAATGATATAATCAATAATAATAAAAAAGAATGTTAAGGTCAGATGCAGTGAAAGAGGGGAGAAAGATCCCTGATAATATTGTATCTCAGAGGCAGTACAGAATGTTGCACAGGTTAAATTGGGTACCAGTGCCCCTTCTTCCTGCTTCTTCCAAACTCTACATACATAAGATCACACTAAAATGCATATGAAGGCAAGGAAAATGAAACCAAAGAGAAACCACCATTTTGAGATTTTAGGGAGGTGAATTAAGGTGATGGATTGTAATATATTGTAGCCACTCCTGCTACTTGCAGTAACCTTGCAACTATTCCAGAGGATAAATTTTAGCTAAAACTATTTCTTAAAAAATTACATATAATTTTCTACATATTTATATTGTATTATAAATGTAATTGTGTAGATTAAGCCACTTCAAACACATTTTTGGGAAATTGTACAGGGAATAAACAATGCAATTACATGTCTGTTTTTTAACCTGAAATAGTACCCAATACTATCCTCTAAATGCATGTTTAATATGACTTCATTGTTTAAAATCTAGAATTTTTAAAGATTTGATTTCTTTACTTTTAGAGAGAGGAGAAGGGAGGGAAAAAGAGAGGGAGAGAAAAACCAATGTGTGGTTGTCTCTCTAATGCCCCCCACTGGGTACCTGGCCTACAACCTAAGCATGTGCCCTGGCAGGGAATGGAACCAGCAACCCTTTGGTTCACAGGACGGCACTCAGTCCACTGAGCCACAATAGCCAGGGCCAAAATCTATTATCACTGAACTTACATTTATAGAGGAAAATGTTTTGGGCCCACAATCTTACAGAGTTAACCCACAGTACATCATCATCATCACCACTCTATGAATGAAAACATAGTTTCTGGATCAGTCTATCTGGGAAATGATTTTGAAGAGCTCTTTGGCTGGGTGGGACTCATATTTACTTAGAAATTAAACAATCCTTTAATAAATACTTTAGATAATAGAGTCGGTTAATTCCACCATTCATTTTGTAATGTGCTCAATGAAGAAACTTAACAAACATATTGTCTAAGAACCAGTCTTATTTGTGAATAATCTAATAATTATTGAAGTTCAAATAATCTGCTTAAAGATCATAAGAGCAATATAATAATAATCAGGACAAATTAATAGCAGTAACAATATTAATAGCTATTATATTTTAGACATTATAAGTTAGGAACACTGATATAAAGGGAAGAGAGTACTGCCTAGCATTATAGATCAGAGAAGTGTTGTACATTTATTCCCATTTTTATAGATGAGGAAACTATGGCATAGTGAGATTAAGCATATTTTGGAAAAATCAAACAGTAAGAACAAGGCAAAACTGGAAGGAAAGCAAGGAAGGAAATTACTACACATATACTTTTATTTATTTAATGTTGTTTTAAAATGTATTTATCAGAATTAAATATACTATTTAAGGAGTAGTTTGCCAGCAGATAATTTGGTGTTGCTACCCATCATTCTGACACCATACCTTTGTTTGAAAAGTGAAGGTTCTATTTGTTTTAATGGATTTCTCTTTGAAATGTTTCCATCATTTCGTCACATGTTTAATGCACACCAGCCTTTCAGGTATAGTGGCAGATGAGGATGAAGCCCTATGCTTTAAAGCTATTTTGTTAAACTTATTATGCTTTGCTAATATTTATTTAAAAGACAAAATAGGCCAGTAGATATGCTCCTAATTAAAAACAATTGATAGTATCTTTATACAGGTTGAGTTAATTAAAACTAGATCAGAGACATCATAGCGAATTAATTTTCCAAACCATTTGTGGATATCAACCAGCTATGGTAAACATTATTTACAACATTCAGGGGAATACAAACGTTTTTTTCCACAAGACATGTTTTAGCAAATGTCGTTTCTTATAAGGAACATTCATACTCACCCACAAAGAATATTTTTTAAAAAAACTTTTGATATTTAAGCAAAATGTCCTTCTTAGCAAACAAAAATGTTCAGAACCTTAATTTTATGGTAAAATAAATACATAAGAGCAGGCTTTAGCCACATTGTATAGTAACTGGTATGTAAATATTTGCTAATTCTTCCCCTCCCCTTTTAACCTAACAAATGTGCAAAAACGTGCATTCCCAACTCAAAACACTTAACAAATCCTCATCACTTTTAAGGTTCTCCATTCAGTTTGCTTCGATTTCAGGTATTTTCTAGCCAGACTCCTCCTGGTCGATGTATCCTATGAGGCTTTGTTCATATGAAGCGCTACAATTATATTCTTTTACACTAATACTCAAGCAGTTGATATTTATTTTCTCGTAAACGCTGACTGTTATACTAATTAATACTGTATACTGGATTTTAACCTATCTATGGATTTAATTGTTTGAAGAAACAATTACTAAGGTAGAACATAATTAAACCTTGCTGGAGTTTCTTTGCAAATTGCTAATGAATCTTTTTTTTTTTAACATAAATCAACTCAGTCTGCAGATCAGTCCTACAGATATAGGTAGTTTGTGCTGTACAATGTTTAAAAGTTAATTCCATGTCAACATTTAAAAATTGGCTGATTTCTTATGAAACAAGACCATCTATCCTCTCCTGATTCTGAAGATGAAGCCAAACTGGGTCTTCAGTCCATTTCCATGTCGCAAATATTGACCAGGACTGGATTATAGCTGCTTCCTTTATTATTATTATTATTGTTATTATTATTATTATTATTATTATTAATATTAACAGGATCTTTAGTTGGTGTTCCATCACCTTTGAGACCCAAAATAAGCCCAGGAAAACCCCCCAACTGGGTTTGCAGGAACTTGACTGTGAGGTCCCATAGATCCGTCTTTCAGCCTCCCTCATGTTTCTGACAGGACTCTGGGTTTCCTTCTCATCTGCAGACAGTTCTCCACAGAATGGGAGTCCATCATGCAGGCTCACTTTGTGTTCTGTAAACTTTCAATTTGAAAATAAAGGTACCGTCTCCCTATCAGGTCTTGGCTGTGCGTGGGCATTTCTCAAGAGCCAGGGCAGGTGGTAGAGACAGATGGACTGTTTCCAAAGAAACCAGAGATGCATAATTGCTTCTTTCCAGGTAATGTGAACACACCGGATGGGGGTGGCTGTGGAAATTTGATCATTCCCTTGTCAGCATCTGGCCAGAGGGACGCTGTGGCCTTGGGCTTCCTGCATGGGGACTGCACGGGCCAGACTTACCCGCATAGTTCCGAAGACCAGGTTGAAAACTTGCAATAAGATGCTGGTTCAGTGCCCTTCTTGGATTTCTCCTGGGCTATTCTATTGCTGACTCATTTTTGTAAAACTCTCTCTCTCTCTTTTAAGATGTTTCCTTTTGTGTAGCTGCTTCCTTTAAGTGGGTACCAGGGCCTTACTCTTTATCCCTTTCCCTACCTCTTCCCTGTAGCTATTATTCTCCCCTCATTTAAGATAGTTGCTTTGACACTGTAAGAATTTGGGTTTGTAATCCCCATTTCTAAAGTATTTAACACATTTCTTTAAAAAAAGTGAAGTGTATGAACAATACACTGGAGATGCTATACTTTATTCACCTAGAAATAATGAGACACTTAGAAAATATTCTGTACAATAAAGCTTTGCTATGGTAGGTGAAACTTTTATGAACCACTTAAGATCTTTCCACATATGAGTCATCAGAGGAGTATAATTTTGAAAGAAGAAAAAAAATAAGTGAATTTTTAATTTTAATATTACTGTGTCAAGTATAATTTACTAAAGCAAACCTTTTTTTCTATCATAGATTTCAATATATCAACTTCTTTGCATGCTACATTCTGCAAAATTTATGAAAGGCATACATATGGAAAGGCAAATTTCTTGTTATTTGTTGTTAAGCAACAATGAAGATAGAAGGCAATAATAAACAGTCATTATAAAAACAAAATGGAGAAATCAACAGTGAGCTTAAACTTGCTAAATTACTCATTTCACTTTGGCTGGGTTTTTTTTGGGGGGGGGCTACTGAAAATTTTGATCAACATCGTACTTGCATATTTCCAAGTCTGTAGTCACATATGACCCACTATGTAGTATATTACTGCTCTGCTCTTTAAGATGGACTGTATTTGTACAATGAGTTGTACATCAAATTTGCATTTATGAAATGCAGGCCAAAGATTCTGTTTTGATTTAATGTCAATGTTAAAAACTTTGACATCAGCATCTAAAGGGTCATCAAGGAACATGTATAAAGAACCCAAGGACAAAGCCAAAGGGGGAAGGACTGAGGGTAAAAGATGGGGGTCGGTGGGGCAGGAGAAAATGATGGAGGGAAAATGCAGACAACTGTACTTGAACAATAATAAAAAATAATTTACAATATTGACAAAAGTTTCAGTAAATGGTATACAAAAGTGGGAGTTCTGCATAAAATCAATAAGGATGTAAGGCAGTAAGCACAACTATTTCTCTAGTTATCTCTTTATTTACATTAGTATCCTTCAAAAAATACTGTTATATTAGTTTTTTCTTTCCTTTGCAATAGATGTTTAATTAAATAGTTTTATTAAAATAGCAATTATCCTTTATTATAACATTTTCTTATTCCACAAATAAGGAGTTTAGCATGGTACTCAAGAGAGCAAATGCATATGAGTTAAATCCTAACTTAGCTGTGAAAACTCGAGCTAATGAAATCACTTCCCTGATCATTCAGGTTTCTACCTCGTGGTATAATGTATATAAAGCAGTTGGCCTGGAATATTTTGTATTGACAAATTTATAACGGTGTCTCTGTCTATATCTAAAACTATGCTAAAAAGCACATATGTATATATGAACATAAACATATATATGCTGTTTTGCAGTCTAATTAAGTTTGGAAAAGTAAAAAATATTTTAATTCAGCATACTTTGAACAGTTGCCAAATCTTTAACTTAGTAGATTTATTATAATCTGTTGTGAGTTTCCTATTGTTGAACAGTTAGGCTATTTCTAGTATTTTGCTATTAAAACCAAAACCGTGATGTACTCTCTTTTAAGTATATTTTTGTTCAAGTTCTTCTGGCATCATATTCATAGACAGTGAGAGATATAATGTATACTAAATATGTGTATGTGTATTTTCTTTTTCCATGGAGTAGATTTTGAAAAGTTAGAATAAGAGAAGTTCTTAAAAAAGGATGTTCTGAGATAAATATAACATATTATTGTCCTGCCATTTATATTTAGTTCATTGTGTGTGTATATCTAGATATAGATATATAAACTATGTATATAGTTTATATACCTATAACTTATATATATATATATAATTTATATATAATATATAGTAAATTACACATAAACTATATATATAGTTTATACATATTTATACACAACACTAGGCCCAATGTGATGAGGCAGGTAACATCTTTAATTCTTTCATACTGGTCTGGCTTAAAGTAATTAATTTTGTGTTGTATATAGGACCAACAACTCAGTTATCTTTAAAACACTTTTGCTCTTCTTGTGAGAATCTATAAGCTATCTCTACAACATTCACATACTGGTAGGATTTCTGGAATAACTACATTAAAAATATTGAAGAAAATATTCTTCCCTACAGAGAGAACACATTTTGTGGAGAGCAACGGACATGGCATTTTTATATTTTAGCATTATATCATGCATTAGAAAATATGGAAATCCCTGCATAATTTTAAGTAGGGCATGTCAAACTTATCAGTTATTTGAGAATAAGAAACCAACCAAGCATGGGGGGAAATATCAGAAATTGAATCTCAAGTTGGAAGGAATTATAAAGGCTTCACAAATGTTGACAGTTCAAAAAGAAATATAAAACCATTAATTATATAATCCAATGAAATTGGCACACATTTATTAGTTAAAAAGAAAATTTATTGTCAGTTATTGTTCACAATGATAAATAACATGGAGAATGATGAAAACATGTATTCTGGCATTTTATATTTGTAAGATTTTTAAGTAAATGAGTTCATAGTTGGAGACCTTGTAGAGCTGTGTTCCATTAGCAGGAAGATGCCTGGCTAAGAACATTGGAGTAATTGTCTTTTTAAATTTGTGTCAACATTAACAGATGAACTTCAGTAACAATTATAAAGGAAAAGAAATACCTCTAACCTGAGAAGATTTCATTTAAAAAAGCTGAAAGTGAGTAATTCCCAAGAAGAATAGCTGATGCTCACATGATCTTCTTTGTGTTCCAGGTGGAGTTCTTAACACAGTAACTGAGAAACTGAAATAATGAACTGGTTTAAACTACAAAACAACCTTTATGAGATAGGTATCTTATAATATCAGTTGCTTTCTCCATGTAACCTATAGAAAAACAGAGGAACAGAGAGGCAAAATACCTTGCCCAAGTTCTCAGGGAGAGGATGTGGGAAAACTAGAATCTGAAACCAGGCAACGTGGTTCCTGGGTCGTACACACCTACAAGTATATGACACAGTCTCTCCCCACGGGTCACCATGTGGAGCCGCATGAAACTGTAGATGTTAAATGCAGATGATATCATTAATTTCTTCTCTCCTAAAAGGAACTGAAGTCCAATACGCCTTTGAAATGCAACATGCTCAACTCCTGTTGTTTCAGAATTGTCTTTTTGACTATTTATGTATTCTTCACCACCACCACCAACAACAACAAAACTTTGGATGCAGTACAAGTTCAAGTACTTGATTCCTACCAGAAATAATCAATTTTTGAAAGAATTGACAGAAAAATATGTAAAATAGCTATTTAATTTTTAAAAAAGAGAGAGACACAACATGTCCTTAAACCAGTGGCAGATTTTGTTTTTCTCCGTAGGCTGATGGCTGGTGTATCAGGCCTCAGTCAACCCGATGCACAGTTACCCTTGACCTGAGGATATGTATTAACAAGAAGCCTTCTCGTGCAGGTTTCAGATCCTCTTCTTCATTTGCCTGTGAAAAGAATTACGGGTATGAATTGAGAAGATTATTGAGATTCAAAAATGTCACTCTGTATCTTTAGTTATTGGGGGTGCTTAAGACACTGTAGAAACTGACAAATCTTGCTGTACTTCATGTCATTTGCCCCTCCAGCCGGTGCCTTCTGAACAGCACAGTTACGGTTCTGCCTCTGGTTTTCCAGTTCCTCCCTTGCGTTTTCATGTTTTTAGCAACATACATTATGGTCAGGCATTTATTCCAATATGAAATAGGAAAAAATGGAAACAGATTCTTGGTAGTGGACAATAGAATATTTTTATGTTAATCTTCCAGGTCAGATTATACTGAACCTGATACTTCAAAAATAATGCTGTGTGCTGTGTGCTGTTTCCCGGGAAGAATGCTCGTAGCTTTTATGAGTTTTCTGGTTTCCATCATTTTCAGAACGTTTGGTATTCCCTATATTAAACAGGAAAATGCAGCCTCGATTCGGTGTATGGCATTATTTATTTAATTTTACTGTTTTAGCAAAGACAAGCTAAACTGGGAACAAAACAGAACAAAGACACATTTAAAAGAACATAATAAATATAATGGCAAATATTTGTATTCAAAGACAAATTTATTTCATTTAGGATAATGCTTTCTTAGGCAAATGTAACCAACAGAATTGCAGTCTATATATTTTTATTTTTTTAATATTTTTTAAATTTATTTTTCAAGAGAGGGGAAGGGAAGGAGAAAGAGTGGGAGAGAAATATCAATGTATGGTTGCCTCTCATGTGTCTCCTGCTGGGAACTGGCCTGCAACCCAGACATGTGCCCTGACTGGGAATCGAACCGTGATACTCTGGTTTGCAGGCCCGCGCTCAATCCACTGAGCTATGCCAGCCAGGGCTTATTTTTATTTTTATATTTTGCATTTTTTACTGTTGTTTGAGTATAGTTGTCTCCATTTTTCCTGCCACCATCGCTTTCACCCCACCCTCCCCCACCTCCCACTCCCAATCCTTCCCCCCTTTGACTTTGTCCAGGGGTCCTTTACACTTGGCCTTGACAACCCTTCCCCTGCTTTCCCCTGTATATTGTTAAAAATATAAAACGAATGCATCAGGATTTTCATGTATGAAGCTGTTCATTGATATGCAATATGTGAAAAGTGCGGCATGTCTATTTTTAGCAGTAATTATAGACACAGGAGTTTATTGTAAAGTTATTTGGGAATTATTATTTTTAGGTTCTGTGTATTTGCACACAAAACTACTTTGATGGTAGTCATTCATGATTGAGAGATTAAAGGAAAGCAAATGAGACTTGGCTAATCTGGAATTTAAGAATATAAACTCTTTGTAAAATTTATATGCAAAAAATCATTACAAGTAGACTCAGCAGCTTGATAATGTTATATCAATTTATCATTTAATATCGAGATAGCATGATTTTATCCTAAGGATTTCTGTGAGTGTCAAGAGGATAAAAATCTCAAGAGGGCAAGGAAAACAGATGTTTTCATTAGAAGGGAATATACTTAGAGGTCTTGCACAGTTACAGTACTAGACGATTTTAAAGCTCATTTGTCTGTCCGAGGCAGGAGAAAATAGCACATGAGTCCTTTTAAATTGCTACTCTTGTGAAAGAACCATTGTCCTCAAAAGGATCTTAGATAAAAGCCTGCCAGGGTAAGGTTTCCTTGGAATTGCTCTGGATTATTATAATAGAATTTCTAAAATTCTGGTTAAAGGTTGTATCTATGGAGATTCAGTGTTTTCAACAGTAGTAGGTCATGCAGTTTTGGAATGGCCTGTTAGTTGACTTTTGACGTTCCTCATTTGTAATTGAAAAGGAATCTTGAAAGGACCAGAAAGAACAATAGAAAAACAATCAAGAATGGCAAAGCCACGTGGTAAGCAAAATACTCTTGAATTCCAGAAAACTCTGGGCAAAATAAGGAAACAAATAATATTCAGGAAGACATTTGCCTAATGCTGTCAAATATTTCAGAAGTGAGTGAGTCCGTGTTATGAACAGTAGTGACACTTGAACAGATTTCAGCTTTAAAATGAATGTATCTCTCTACGCGATGCCATTCGGACACTGTTTCTTAGGAGTGGGGTGCAGAAAAATGGAAAATCAGGAACAAAGGACATGCCAATGTTCCAAAGTCAAAAGTTAAAATATAAAAGATAAAACTTCGGAATATCTATCAGGTCAGTGACCCAGTTCAAATTAATAGCTCCCAAACTAGATTGTTGAGATACCATTTCTTTTATCGTACTCTCTTTTGAAATTATATTGAAAGATTAAAAATCACTATTTTAAAAAACAATTGGAAATAGTTCAAGACTTTCAGAATTACATGAATTTTTGAAGGTTAAATACCATATTATTTAAACATGAATGTGTTACATTGTAGCAATTAGCAAATGTGCCAAAACCAGTTATAAATCACTTAACTGTTGCCACTGTTTTATGGAAATGGTAGCAGAATTTTTAGGGTGTATAGCCAATAAATACATGATATCCTAAAGCAAAAGCTATCCACATTTGTAGTTACTTTCTATCAATTTTTCAAAGAAAATGGGTTGCTACCACAATGGAAACAGAAGTCATTTGTTTTCGAAGGGCCATTATTTGTTTAATAGGAGGCCAAGAAGGGGACTTGAGGCCTTTCTGTTGACCAATAGGACATATATTTGTGTGAGCACGTGCACAGGGCCTGGCAGGGACAGGGGGGAAGAAAATGAGCCCAAAGAGGGACATTCGTGTGGCGGCTCCTGGGAAGGACAACAGGGAATAACTCATAACATGCTCGTTTTGTTAACTCAAAGTGTTCCATCGGCCAGAAAGAGGGATAGAAGTTAAAGCTGGTAAAGCTGTGTTTCTCAGCAACAACAGAAATGCATGTCCTGACTGAGCTGTCTAGCAGTCCCAGCCGTCAAAGACACAGAGTCAAAGAACTGCCCACGCTGCTCCCCATGCTACCCTGTCTCACCCCTTTTCTCGTGGACTCCATCTTCGTTCTGTCTGTAGAAAGATTCAAGGACACTGATGGCCTTGGTCAGTTTAGGGAGACCACGGAACAGTGCAAAGAAGGGTGTTCAAGAGAAGGAAATCGTATTTCTAAATACAAACAACAGTAGGCACTGGTCACGAAAATTAATTCATTTTTCAATAGGATCACGAGGTTGTGATCCTATTGAAAATAGGATCATTCATTCAATAGGACCATTCATCATGGTCGTGTCCATGTTGAGAATGGAATATTCAAAGTCATGAAGGCTGAGATACCCACTGCCCTTATGGAGAAGAGATTGAGCTTTGCTGGAATAAAAATGCAACCTTCTTTGCCACAAACAGCACACATTCTACAGTGGGTGCTGGAAATCAGTGCAAACCCTCCCTTGAACATGTGATAAGGTCTCCAATAAATCAGCTACTTTATTAGGTTCCCTGCATCATTCACAATGAAATAGTGGGGCTGTCGGTCCCCACCAGTATTTCATAGTTTTATTTTGAAAAGGTATCGTCTCTAGCATTCCGCCACTATTGTGTGATTTACTCTTCTCCACTCAGTTCTGAAATATCCCTCTACATCTCGGCTGTTCTATTCTTGGCACCAGCAAAAATTTTGCTTCAGGTTTTATTTATTCAGTGCCTGTTAATGTTGTAATTTTGATATCACTGTCATGTCACTTTCCTACTAATGTCATGTATCTGATAAGAGAGCACGGGGAGAGGAGCTGTGTTCTTATTAATTACAGAGGTCTGATAAATGGATTATCTTATTTAGTAAGCAAGTCCTTGACAAGCTGGTGAATGTGGATGGGCATATTAATGCTGGTTTTCTAATGTGCTGCTATGTTAACAGGAGGGTTTTTGTTTGTTTGTTTTCTTTTGGTGGGGGGGTAAATTTCTGAACATCCCATGGAAACCTAACCTTACTACTAATAACTAAAAGTTATTGATTGAATAATTTTGAGGAAATAATTATGCGGGCTGTATTGGTATGAATTATTTTGTTTTAGTCCTTTCCTGAACCCCAGAAGAGATGACCTGAAATTACAGTCTCCATTTTACAGATGAGGAAACTGAGGCACAGCAAGGCTATAGGAACACAAACTTTTGTGGGAAATGGAGACGCTGTGAGCCCTGGTAATTCTTCTTTGGAGATGCTCTCTTCACCTCACTGCCTCTGATAGACTTTACCTCCTATAACTCTCATGAGTGAGAGTTGACCTTCTGATAAATATATAAATATTTATGTAAAATAGAAAGAGTAAGCTTCTCATCTGAATTTTGATTTTATGTTAGTGTTCACCGATTGAGGGCCTGTACAGCTTTTACTTCCATCCTATAACATAAGACTAACTTTCTCTTGTTGGGAATTCTGAGACATGCTGCCCTTTAAAATGTGAGAGGATATTATTAAGATCAATCTTGTTTTTTTGTGTGGGGAAATGTGGTTTGTAGCCAGTGTCCTCATTCGAATTATTTCCATGTTGAAGCTGAGTCTGTTTTCTCCCTGTGATCCTCTTCACTTTCTTTTGGTGCATTTAGTGACTGCCCTCTTGTACAGAAAGTCTGTAAGAATGATTAGCATCTTACTTCTTTATTATAGCCTTATTATCTTGACATTTAGCTTCTGGAATCTTGCACGCACTCACACACACACACACACACACACACACACACTAACAAAGCATTGAGTTTTAAATATGCATTTTAGAACAAAAAGTATGTGAAATATCAGAAAAGTGTAACAAACCCCGCATAATTCTTTATTATGTTTGTATTTAAAACCTACTCAATAGGGATTGTAAGAACAAGGATGTGTTCATTTTTAAAGCAGGATGAGACAAAATTGGACTCATTTTCAGGTGAAGCTCCGTTGTGTTTTTCTTGTCTGTTGAGTGATCCTCATTTGCCCAGGCACACCCCATTCACTGCCAAATCTTGCTTGGGATTTGTAGGACACTGGTGTCAACCCCCGTTGAACTAGACTTCACATGACTCTGTTTCTACAGCCTCAGCCTGAGGTTCCTGAGTTCCTCCCAATCAACACAAGGAGTTGTCCAGTCCCTAAAGAGGGTCACAGGGGAAATGCACTAGACTTTTGTAAGTCTGGAAGTCTCGTTTCCTCAAACGTGATACTTGTGTTACAGTTTGTAAGATCAATCTTCTACTTTGCTCTCCTGTCTCCCAGGGGCACTTAAGTCCCTGTCAAAGTCGTAACCTCCCGGGTGGGACCCTGTCACTGGTTTATGTTGTGCCAGTCCCCTCCTTGTAACTTCCGTTCCGCTACTCACTGTGGCTCTGAAAAGGGTCAGTGTACTGGGACTGAGGCGTAGATACCTTTGACTTGGAATATTACCACCTATGGAAACTCTTGCTATCCCCTCTATAAGATTACATCCTTTTGAACACTGACATTGGCCTTGGATCAAATCTGCATTATACGAACTACTGAATAAATGTAATGTGTTAGAGTAATCTATGGTGCTCAGTCCTTGCACTGATTTGTTTATCTGTTATCCTCATGGCTCCCTCCAATTTCCCACCAGCTTAGGCCACCTAGTTCCCATCATGTGTATAAAACCACCTCATTGGAGGAGCAACAATAGATCAGTGGATTTTCTTCTTAAGCACCTGTTTGTGTATCTCAAATGCATCCTACTCACAAGTGCATCCTAGTTACTGAATACCACTTTCACTTTTTTAATGTAAAGGCTGAGACAGGCTGAAAAGGGGCAGTGTAGTCACTAGTTGTTTTCTGATAAGAAACCGGGAGCTAACCCCATTTGGCTGGCTGTGCACTAGCATTGTGCCGCATCCCACAATGCACTTCTCACGCAGGTCTGTAAGTGGCAGGGCCGCAATTCCAAATCTCAGGTGCACGATCACGAGCTTCTGCTCTTCATAAATCCTCTTCCTGTCTTGCATTCTTTCAAAAACGATGCTCAAATTAGCTGTGCTCACTTGGACCAGTCATTTCTCTGAGTTTGATAGTCTCTGTTAAATCAAGGAAGTGGACGCTTTTTGCTTTCAGTTTCTGATATAAGATGCCATACAAAGTGTCAAATGATAATGGCCGTGTGAAACACCCTGACAGCAGCTTCTAAAGAACTGGAAAGGCAAAGAGAAGGAATTGTCTCTGCCCAGATTCCTGGCTCTCCTGGGGGCCAACTCAGGCTTGGATCTGTCTCATTGTGATTTCACATTTTTGTGACTTTTGAGTTTGCTTCTTGAATATTTTCAAATTTGCACCCAAACTTTGTGAGAACTAGGTTTCTGTACCATCCAAGATTTACTCAAGAAAGCCTTTTAGAATGCCTCCACAAGGAAAAAAGTCATATTCCCATCCTTATTTCTGGTTTTGTGCTTTACTTATTAGAGACACACAAATTGGGAATCACTCTACCCAACAAAGCCAAAGAAAGCCTTTTTGATTTACATGGATTCACTTTTATTCTTTGATGTTGTGCAGGCTTGGACATATGGTGGATAGAAATATTCTGAGGTATATACTTAGAATTCTGAATAATTTTCTGTAATAACAAAGTCCTATCCCAATAATTTCTCACAGATTCAGTTGACTAATTACCACAGATTCGGTTGCAACTGAAGTCACTTGAGTACCCTACAGAGAGTGAGAGGCTTCCGGCAAGATTGTCATCAGGAGAATAAATGAGTTAGCAAGCATTAATAAAACTGGGGAACAACAGCGTTAAATGTTTTATGCATCTTTTGAGTGTGTGCCACTGCAGAAAATTGAATGAACAGCTTTCTGGTTATGAATCCTGGAAGTCAATTTTTTGGCATTGTTTTGCCTTTCTTTTGGTGACAGATTTATCAGAAGGAACATTTCTTGACAGAGAATGTCTTGTAGGCATTCTGTCTCTCAGAGCTTAGCAATGCACGTAAAAACTTTAGTCAGTCACCCTTCGTTTCTACCCTCCTTCTCTCGTGATAAACCACTCGCCCTCTGAGCATGCGCTGAATGACAGTGTGTCAAAGTGAGGGTCCCACTGCCCTTGCACTGAGGGCTACAATGCAGAGGACAGTTGTCCTAGAAGCTACAAGGTCAGCGAGTTCACTGCTGGCTCTGAGACAGTTTTTAGCATTCGAGGTTCATGAGATTCTCGAACAATGAATGCTGACATAATATCAATAATTTTGTTAGCAGCAGAAATTTGCTCAATAGCTATGATGTGTGCCAAACTCTTCCTTTCAGATATAAATGGCACAATCTCTGCCTCCGGGGAGGGCATTTGAGTGAGTTTACATATGGATTTTCTGCTCTCACGTAATTCTCGTGAATAGAAGAGGGGGAGGAAAAGTGGAAGGAGGCGCAGGGGGAGGGAGAGGGAGGAAAAAAAACATGCTTCTGAGCCAAATGTGCTCCAAGAATTCTTCAGATTTCAAATAAAATATAACACGACCCCTGCAATGTTATTACTCATGGAGCTAGAGCAGAAACTAAGATTTATTGTGTTCTTCTTATGTTTCAGGGACTCTGTACTTATAATAATAATCAACATTTATTGAGAAGTAACTTAGTGCTTTACATGGATTATCTTTATATAAATTATTGTGTCTAACCTTTTACATAATTTTTTTCCAATCCTGTTTTATGGGATTTCATTTTATCTAAGTATCTTCAAAACTGAAACAGAGGCCAGTCCGTCCATCGCCTCACTGCAGACTGTTTGCTCTTTCATTTCACAGAGACTGTGATCTGTCAGCTGTATTGATGTTCCTTTTCTCCCCCTGTCTATTATTAATCAATTCCTCTCTACTCTATTAGTCCCGTCAGCATCGAAACATGCTCTTATTGCACCATTACGTGTGAGAGATTAAATAGGGAAAAAACCCACTTAAACTCTCCCCATTTTGATTTCAGCATTTCCCATTCCACTCTTCCTCCTTCCCCAGCTAGCAGAAGGCCCACTGACATGGTCTGTCTTCACTGCACTTATTCTTTCATTGCTTAACAGACACTGATGGACACCTGCTAGATGTCAAGCATTCTGTCAAGCCACAGGATGAAAACAAAAAACAACACAGACTTTGTACACACAATAATTTACAATAGGAGCTTGTATCTGCTTTGTCCTATTGTCTCGGGGGTATTGAAGAGATCATAATAAGAATCTCAGCTTTGTTGTTGTTGTTTTTAATTTTAGCCCTATCTCTTACGAAACCCATACAGCTTGGGAGACTTGCTGTACCCATATGCAAAAAAGCCCACCAATGCTTTTAAAAAATACCGCAAAACATTAGAGAAACTTAAATTTCAAACCTGGCCTTGGCATCTAAATGTATTAAGCTGCATTCTTTTCTAGGGGCATCCATCTGCTTTTAATTTAAGACATTAGCTTCATCTAATTATTTAGATATTTGGGTGACTAAAATAGGTAAGAAGGCCAGTGGCCCACAACATGAGGTTTTTCTGGGCAGGTAAGTTATATTGATCCCGCTTTGTAAATAAAATAAATGAGTATTGGAGGTAAATGAATAACTCGCCCAATCTTACCCAATTATATACAAAAAAAGAGTTGAATATGTTTTTTTCTGATTGCACAACCTAAAACCTTTCAAATGTACTTTATGAATGTAGCAAAATCAAGAGACATAGGGTGGGTGAGAGTGGATGGGGAAAAAAAAACCCACCACGGGAGTGCCAAGAGACTAACTTTGTGTCCTTCGAAATCTTTGCGAGTCTGCCCCAGTCCCTAGTCATGTAAAACTGGCGTTTTTAAAGATTCATCAGAAAGACCTCAGATGATAAGCTGCTATTGGCACTACTGACACATTATTTGTTTCACTATCATTTTCTGCCTAACCAGATTCATAGTGTTTTGCTTGTGAAACACTCACAAGCCCTTGCTATTTTTGCTTTTAAATGCTGAGTTCTTTGGCTGTTTTGGGAGAAGCATTTTAAAGGGAGGATTCGTTTCTAGTTTCCTCTAGCTGAATTTGTTTATTTGAAACTTTGCATGATTTAATGTTCTGCAGAGAATTTTGCTGGGTGTTTTCCTCCCTTTAATTTTGACTTGAACAGCTTGATAAGAGTTTAATAGAATTTGTTTTAAAGTTATTGCTGACCTTGAATTAGGTGGGAGCCAATATATCCCCTTGCAGGTGTGGGCTTCGTTTTATGGCAAATATGTTTGTCTTTACAGTCATGCATAATTTCCAAATTCGAGAAATTACTTCTGTTTTATAGCTGTGCCTTTTAAACCTGTCACAAGGAGGGCTTTGTCAGCATTTCCATTACATTCTTTACTTACAGAGGTTTTTAACATGGCTATAAAACTCACTCCAGGATTAGTTTTGGCAGATAAACTCTCATCCAGGGAAGAAAAGTATTATTTTTTCCCCAACATTTTAGAAGGAATATACTGGCTTGTCTATTCTCATGCAATTGGCATTCATGGACTGTTCATTCACTTGGCACTTTTTTTGCTAGAAAACTTCTGTTTCTCTAAGAGAGGCACCCTAATTAAAACGTCTCCTTTTCCCTAAAAAGGAGAACTGCGTAGTAACACAGAGCACAGACACTAGAGTTCAACAGACATGAGTTCAAAACCCTGACCTATGACTTAGAAGGTATGAGATTGTGAATGAACAACTTACTGAATGTAAGATGCCCTTAATAAGTGGTGGCTGTAGAAGTATATCCTGTCTCTTTATTGTTAGTCCTGTTTCCATTTAGGAACTTAATGAGCTACTTAATGAGATGCATATCTCTAAATAATGAATTAAGTCTGTTCCTTCATTTACTCATTCAATATTTATTGAGTATCAGACCAGATGCTAGAGATACAAAGGGCATAGAACATGGTCCTTTCCATCAAGGGAGATGTAGTTCAGTAGGCAAGAGTCAGACTTCCAGGGAGACAAAATAGTGTATTTAATGCCTCCTCAGAGGCTTGGGAAACTCAGAGCAAAGTCACTTTCCTTAGAGTAAGACATCATTGAAGGTAAAAGAGTAGGTGTTTTTCTGTTCTAAATACTAGAAGATATGTAGGGGGAAGATACCCATTCTCTGGCATCCTGGTGAGCCTGCTAGGTGCTCTCATGGCTCAGATGCTTGTGTGCTATCTATTCTATTTTGGTTTACACCTTTATTTTGGTGAAGTACATTTTCTAGTAACTTTAAAAAAAAACATGTGGGAAGTGTAGTTTTGTTAAAGTTCTTATGTGACTTTAAATGGTTCTATCTTACCTTTTCCCTTGACATATAATTTACCCGTAGATGTAAGTTTAATTAGGAAATCATTTTCCTTCAGAATTTTGAAGGCATTGTTCCACTGTCTTTAAGCCTTGGATAGTGCCATTGAGAAATCTCAAGCCCTTCTGATTATCAATTTTTTCAGATGACCTGTAAGTATAGGTCATCTTCCGATTATCAATTTTTACAGATGACCTATAAGTATAGGTCATTTTGTTGGAAGATTTTAGAATATTCTCTTTGTCACTGTGTTTCTGGAATTTTACCTATTTTGCTACTTGTTCTATATAATATGTGGGACATTCAGTCCAGAAACACATATCATTTAGGTCTAGAAATTTTCTCAAAATATTTTATTCATTATTTTTCAAATTATTTTATCTTTTTCTCAGTTTTTTTTGGAGCTCCTTATTCAGATGCGAGATAATATTGTCATGTGGTTGAATTTTATGATTCTTTATTTTCTGTCTTCCATTATTGTGTCTTTTTGATATGCTTTCTGGATTATTATTTAACTTTATCACTCAGTCTTTCTGTTGATTTATTTTAAGTCCCTGGTTCTCTTTATCTTTTTTTAGTGTCTTTCTTTCTGCTGTATTCCTATCTAGGCTCACCACTTCAAGGATTTTTTTCTATGCTGATGACAGGCAGACTTTTATTTGCAATCCCGATGTCTCTCCTGACACCAGTCTCACATAAGCACTGTCCCTTCCTGGGTGTATAAAAGCATCTCCAATGTCACGGCAACAAAACTGGGTTCCTAGTCCCCTTCCCCAAATAAGTTCCTCCTGAAATCTTCCCTGTTGTAGTACATAGGAATGCTTTCTGCCAGTTGCCCAAGACAAAGTGGAAATTGTCCTCAACGTCTCTTCCTTCTATACTTGACCTAATCAGGAAATCTAGTTGACTGTACCTTTCAAGCAGATCAGGAATCTGATCATGACTCATTATTTCCTTTGTTACCACCCTCATTTAAATGACCATTTTCTTTCCCCTTGTTATTGGAATGGCTTTCGAAGTGGTCTTTCTGCCTTGGTATCAACACAACAGTCCAATTGATTTTATTTAAAGCACTCTAGAGGCTTTCTATTTGCCTCAGTATAAAAATAAAAGGCTTGGTGATGGCCAAGAAGGTCCTGGGTGACCTCCTTCTCTTGACCTCCCATTGTACATCATCTCCTGACCTTCTTTTCTACATTCCCAGTTTGCATCACTACAGGTGCATTGCTTTTCTTATAGGTTCACGTAGAGGTAGGAAGGATTTCTCAAATTAAAGAAGATATAACAGCAAAGAAAGAAAGATAAAGTATGGTCAGAACTAAAGCTCACAATTGACAATAGATTGTAAAGTGCTTTGTGTCCCTTCCTGCACACAGCTAGTATTAGATATATATCCTAGCATATTTAATATGTGTGTATATATTTACATATTATATATATAGAGAGAGTTATATTGTATCTGTAGCTACCTATATCTTCCATTAAACCACTGCCAAGTATACAGTGATTCTCCAAATGCCCTTCTCCGTTTGGTTCATTTGAATACTCTTCATATCTGTTTGCTTCAAGAGAAAGCATGGATTTAAATGAAAACAGATGCAAGTGATTACATTAGAGTCAAAGTTTGGGGTTTGCTGATCCTCAAATATCAATACTTGCTTCATACCCCAGTGATGTTTGTTGGAACATAAATATGCAGAAAAGTGAACTATAAATGGCAAAACAGCATTTTCCCCTGCTCTATGGCAAAGCCCCAGATATATTGGCCTTGTTTTTGTCATATCAAGCTTTAGTGCCAAAACACAAAGTATATTAAAGATACTTACCATATCCATAGAGTGATTTGAACCCTTTTTAAATTTGCTCATCACTGACTTAATGCATAATAACTAGCTGATTACAATGATTTTGGAATTGGCATATAAAATATGTGGCCATTACAGCCATCTTCTCAGAGTGGGAAAAACTCCTGCTGAAGCTACAGCTGGAAAATAATTTGCTGAAAAAATCGGCTGAAGCGGGAGGTTCCAGCTCATTGAAACTCAATTTATTATATGCTTAAATGACTCCTGGAACAGTGGAATATGTAGGCAGTACAACTAGACAAGGCAAATTCTGTGCTGATAACAAATGTGTAAAACTCCAGTACCTATTAGATAAGTGATAGCAGCCAAAATTCTATACTTGCCAACTAGTAGAAAATGTGAACATGCTGTTAGATAATTAACATTTTCCTTATTATGCATGACTGGATAGTGAATGTGTAATCGAACATTTTCCCCCACTCTGGATAAGTTGCAAGTTGAAAAAGCATATGATTAAAGCAAAGCACAATTTTCTGAGAAATTTTGTGATGTGTGCTATAAAGTTTTGATCTATTAGCCAGTGGTTTGGGGTCACAGCTCTGTAATTATGGACCTTGGTTAATAAGATCAGATGGAAGGTGGCTTAGACATTCTATTGTGTACAATTCTGTTAAACTTGAACTAGTATTGAAGATTTGCTATGCTGATATCGCAACCAACTTGCCATACCTCACAATTATATTATGTGTAGATAACACTTAAATAGGAGTTCTCAAAGCCATACAGTGTAACGTTGAATTCAAAATGGCCAATGATAATAATCATTAACATTTTGACATGTGAGTATTCATTTGCTTTCATTTTTAAAATTATATATTATCGATTATGCTACTAATCAATGTAGCATAATGTCCTAATTTTTCCCCATTTGTCCCCCTCCCCCAGAACCCCTCATTCCATCAGGTAATCCCCACACTATTGTTCATGTGCATGGGTCATGGGTATACATTCTTTGGCTACTCCATTTTCTATACTGTACTTTATATCTCCATGGCTATTCTATAATTACCTATTTGTACTTCTAATCACCTCACGTCTTCACCCATGTCCTCATGGCCCCCTCTCATCTGGCAACCATCAAAACACTGTTCATATCTATGATTCTGTCTTTGTTCTTCTTGTTTGCTTAGTTTGTTTTTTAGATTCAATTGTTGATAGATTCATATTTTTTACCATTTTATTGTTCATGGTTTTAATCTTTTTTTGCTTAACTAAGTCACTTTAACATTTCATATAATAAATGTTTGGTGATGATGAACTCCTTTAGTTTCTTCTTGTCTGGGAAGCTTTTCATCTGCCCTTCACTTGTAAATGATAGCTTTGCTGGGTAAAGCAGTCTTGGTTGTAGGTCCTGCTTTTCATCACTTTGAAAATTTCTTGCCAGTCCCTTATAGCCTGTAAAGTTTCTTTTGAGAAATCAGCTAATATTCTTATGGGGACTCTCCTGTAGCTAACTAACTTCTTTTCTCTTTCTGCTTTTAAGATCTTCTCTTTATCTTTAACCTTTGGCATTTTAATTATGATGTGTCTCACAGTGGGCCTCTTTGCATCCATCTTGTTTGGAACTCCCTGTGCTTCCTGGATTTGCATGTCTATTTCCTTCAGCAAATTAGGGAAGTTTTCTTTCATTATTTTTTCAGATAGACTTCCAATTTCTCATTCTTTCTCTTCTCCCCTTCAAGCACCCCTATTATGCAAATGTTGGACCTCTTAAAGTTGTTCCAGAGGCTGCTCATATTATCCTCCTTTTGGGGGGATTGTTTTTTTCTTCTTGTTGTTCTAACTGATTGTTTTTGCTTTTTTATGTTCCAAATCATTGATTTGTTCTTGTCTTCATCCACTCTACTGTTGTTTCCCTGTAAATTGTTGTTTATTTCAATTAGTGTATCCTTCATTTCTGACTGGATTTTTTTTTATGATGTGGAGGTCCTCACTAAGTTCCTTGAATATCCATATAACCAGTGTTTGAAACTCTGCTTTTGATAGATTGCTTATCTCCATTTTATTTAGCTCTTCTGAAATTTTGATCTTTTCTTTCACTTGGGCCATGTTTCCTTGTCTCCCATTTCGGCAGCCTCACTGTGTTTGTTTCTATGTAGTAGGCACAGCTATAATGAATGACTCTGTGTCTTGGTAGCATGGCCAAATTTAGTAGGTGTTCAGTGGCATGGCCTCCCCTATCACCCAAGCTGAGTACTCAAGCTGTGGCCTTTGTGTCAGCTGAGTATACCCTACTCTTGTAGTTGAGCCTTGTTTGCTGTTGGCAGGTAAATGGGAGGGATTTGCCCAGGCCAGTCAGCTGCAAGGACTGACTGTGACCACTGACCACCAACCTCCACCCTCCATGAAGAATCAGCTATGCAGGGGCAGGGTGATGTACTCCAGTGTGGTCTATAGCTGTCTACCGGGTGCATAGTCTCTGGGGTTCCATAGTGGTGTAGCCCAAGATCAGCCCCCACCTGAAGGTTTTGCTCAGGGTTACCCGACCTCAGCTGTAAATTAATCTGAGATGGTTGCTACCTGTGCTGGACTTGGAGATGCCCAGGCAAAGTCAAGCTGTGAATCTAAGCTGGCTAAAGCTAGTGCCAGGCCTGGAGCCATTTTAGCAAGAGGTATGGGGGCCAGGGGCTTACTAAGGCTGGTTGATGCTTGTTTGATAGGATTTAGGAGGTCAAGAGGCATGAACGCAGACCAGCCATTCATATGGAAAAGTCATGGTTATCCTGGTTATCAGTTTAGATAGGCCTTTAAGTTGGGTGGGATGGAGTCTCAGAGGATCTCCAGGAGAGGGCAAACAATGTTAGCCAGGTTGACAGCATCTTAAATATGGCCCCTGCCTGCCAGCAATATGGCTGTATGTGGGAAGGGCTCAGAAAGGAGGCAGTGGCCTCTGTCTGCCTTTTTTATATGGGAGAAAGCTGTCCCTCAGCTCCTGCCTTGATGCCAGACACTTCAGGTCCTCTCTGTATGCCACTGGTGCCTTTCAAATTTCTACCCCAATGCTCAGAGGGAGTGAGTCTGAGTAAGTCCATGTGTGGTTCTTTAAGGGGAAGTACTTGGGATTCCAGTAGCTTCTTCCACTGGCTCAATCCCCACTGTTTTTTGCAACCAGAAATTATGGGTATTTATCTTCCTGACCCTGGACCCCTGAGTTGGGAAAACTGGTTGGTGGCTGGGGCTTCTCACTCTCAAGATATTCCTCCCCAATTTTATCTACCATATGTGGATGTGGGACCAGCCTGCTCTGCATCTCCGCTCCTCCTACCAGTCTGCATGGATGTGGTTTCCTTAATACCATAGTTGTCAGAATTCCATTCAACTCAATTTCTGATAGTTCTGAGGGATGGTCGTTCTATAATTCAGTTGTGATTTTGATGTGGTTGTGTGAGGACATGAGCTGTGTTTACCTGTGCCACCATCTTGACTGGAAGTCTATATTCCCAGATTGGCATTTTAAAAAGCTGACTGAGGCTGAGACCAGAAAGCAAACTGGCCAGAAGGGTGAGGGCCATCAGACAGGCTGAGAGACCAGGGAAGCAACAGTTACTGGAGACCCAGAGAGCTCTTCTATGCTTTTAGGTAAAATGATTTCATAATTGATTTAAACTTCTAATATTTTTGGCTAAAATGAAATTTAACTGTTTCCTGATGATGCTCAAACTAAAGAGAGAATGATATGATCCAAAACCTCCTAGATACTATAAGTAGACTTAATATTTGTTACCAATATTTCATACAGAGGTAGTTGAGAATATATTTAAAAGCAATAATTTTAGTTTACTTTTAAGTTTACCTCAGATGATATCTAATTTCAATTAGACAGAAAGTTTTTTGTATTTAGAAAGGTAGCCATATTATGTTACTTCATCATGGTACAAAGCATGTACCACAAACTGAATTCAAAATTAGTGTTCAGTTCTTAATTTAGTTTAGTGTTTAATTTGTTGGATCAATTAAATTTGACTCTCCTTTTTTTTTTTAAAATCAGTTTTTCAGACTGAAAGACCTCAATGGTCAGATCCTGTTATTTTTTTGCTATGTTTTTTTCTTCTGCCCCTTGCCCCACACTCTTCTCACTGACCTGAAACACAAAGCCTAGTAAATTATTACAAGGACTAACTGTCCACCATGGCCCTGAGTTCAACCACTGCCTCCATGATGGTGAAAATAATAATGATGATGATGATTAGAATTGTCCTTACTTTTACACAGTGAGGATCAGGATGTTAAGTAGCTAGACAAACATATAGAACATAGGATAATAAATTATAACCCTATAGCATGTATCATGGACTCAGGATGAGTCCTATTTTGAAGGGTTCTTTTCCTCAGAAAATTTATCATTATCATCATTGTCATCCTCTTCTTCTTTATGAGGTAGACTGCATGGGCTTAATTCTCTGCCAAGAGTTTTTGGTACATTATCTTAAGTTAAATCCAGCCCCTATCACCTCAACTATATTCCTTCCTCCCAGTTCTTTAGCCTCACTGACCTCTTTCAGTTCCTTGGGTGCCCCAACCCCTTCATGCAACCTTGATGGCATTATACCCTCACTATGCTTTTTTCTTCTCTTCTGTATTCAGCCATACTTCAGATTTTATTGCCCTTTAGGTTTATATCATTATGGAGATATTTTCTGCATCTGTTCAAAAATTTAGATTCCCTATGTTTATCCTTACAATTACTCTTACAGTCATTTAATTAATGCCTAACTTCTGCATTTATATATCCCCTTTGCCTAAACAGTGCAAGTCCTATGTGTAATAAACACCTTAAGATATATAACCTATCTCACTTAATCACCTCATTTAACTTTACAAAAAAAACCCTAATGTGGTATGATTATGTCTAGTTAACAAATAAGGAAGTGGACAGTTAGGTTACTTAAACTGACTATATCTTACTTTATATGCAGTAAGACCAGTGTTCTAATGTTATTTGTTTGGGCTCCAGATTCCAAGATCTTTAACTTTAGATTATGGGTATTGAATCTTGGCTAGGACATTATTCAGCTATCGTACATGTGATAAATGTCAGACACTCCTAGAAATGGAGAGACAGCAGGAAGTGAAAGATAGCTGAAACTTCATCCTTCCCTTCAAGTAGTGAAGAGTCTAACAGATAAAACAAAAAAAAGTCTAAACATCTTCCTGTAGGGAAATAACCCAAATTTTGATCAAAATTCTAAAGCTACCTTCTCTTCATCTTCAGAGGATCTCTAGAAGAGCAGAGTCATCAAAACAAGGGACATCATCAGTTTTGATCCTAAATGAGAAAAATGAAAGATGTATGAAAAAGAGGATTTTAATCACAATAACAAGTGATGAGGAAGTAGACCACTTCAACTTTCCTGATGACCAGAAATAGCACTCCCCTGATCATAGGTACTTATATCCCTTTGCCTGTGATGTCATTTGCCAACTGAAGACTACTAAGTCAATATACATACAGATGGATTATAAAACTTAGGGGTGATTGCAAACTATATAATAGGTATATCTCATTACCTTTTGATAGCATGTCACTAACAATACTTAAAGATTAAAAGATGGCTAAATATTTTTCTTTAGTTCACATTGTATCTGCATATTTCTAAGTGTTTTTTATCTATTGGAAAATCAGGAAGTGAGCCAGAGAAGGTTCAATGCCATGGATACTTTTTGGGATCACAGTTCATGCCTGAGCTCAGTCTAACCTTTCGAACTGCCAAGTTGCAGCCTGCTTCCTCTCAACATTGCAGCAAGCTGCCAGAAAAATCCAGAGTCTACTTGTTTTCATAGCAAAGTGTAACAACATTCTCTTAACATTAAAAAATAGTGAGGGTAAAAAGTGAAACTCCCTCTTCACTCTGTATCATTGTAAACTTTGCCATCTTTTCAAAGGGTTAGATTTATTTTCTTATATATTTCTTACATTTTGCATGTAAAATACTCTTCTTACAATATATTTGTAGAAATCTACTTACAGAAAAGTACAGCTTGGAGTTTTGTGTGCGTTTGGGTTGGGGTGTGTGGGAATCCGTGTATGCTTTGACATAAATGTTCTTAAATAATGATTTTGCACATTTTTTCAGTTTAAATTACCTTGTAGAGAAATTCCAAAGGTAGTTAGATGGATAGACAGATAGGTAATGGTGTGTGGCAGAGAGAGTCTAGAGACTAAATAATATGTCACAATATGCCTGAGTCTTCCTCCCAGCACATTAAAAACACACTTTCATAAATGCATACCCAGCTCTACCTGCTATTTTTACTTAGCATGAGGTTAAAATATGAGATATTTTACTTCATATACTGGACACTTCATTGCTCCACATTACAGACATAATGTTCTCCAGAGGTGATTCGTTATGCAATTTAATCTGATAGTGAAAATTCCAACGTAATGCAGAACAGCCTACAAACTTCAAATTAATTTTGAGTTATGCATCTTGCTGAATGCATGTGCTAATGTAGCTAGCACATCAAAATGAAGTTGCCAGGAATGTATTTGATTTTTAGGAAAACTGTCAATAGTCCCAGTGTTCAACACGTTTTTCAGATATTAAACTATTGTTCAGCTTGATGTGACCGTACTGAGATTTGACAGTGAGCCGTATCTGCATCAGAGGATCTCAGGAGATACAGAAGTGATGAAAACTCTTGTCCACTACAGCTGTGGGACTGCCCCTACTTACTGAATATAAAAAAAAACTGAAAGGAAAACTTTTTCACCCCGACTGACCTTTCCCAGATTAATTGCTCACATCCAATCTTGGCTACATTTTATCTGTCATTCTCTAGTATTAATTCCTTGTAAAACATGCTTCAATACATGTGAACTTGTCAGCCTCGTTTTGTAGAATTAATTAATGGTGATTGGATGTGTGACTTTTAACAATTTGTAATACGTTCACTGATATAAAATGTATTTTCTAACATATTCTACTTTTCTGTTTTATATTTACCTCAAGTGAAGCTTCCAAATTCTACATACATTCAGGAGACACAGGCATATATGAGAGTATGTCCACCCTATGTGATACGTACTGCAGTTATTAAGGATAAACCTGAAATATCGAAAAGGAAGAAAACCACTGTCTCAAGCAAAGTGCTACAGGACAGATTTTACATTATTTATTTTTAAGAGTAGGTAAGCCAGGTTTAGATTAAATGTCAAACATAATTTTGTATTCAGAATTTGAAATACATGATTGTCCTTAGAGAAAAATCTTAGAACACACGTCTTCTTGGCAAATTTGCATTTGCATAATAGTGAGTTATAAGGTTTCAGATCATTTGATGGCAGAGTACCAACCCATAAACCGCTTAGTAAAGCTACTAAGAACCTCAGTCTGAAATACATTCATCTCAGTTAGGAGTTTGAATCCTCTATTAAAAGAATGCACTGGAGTATCTTCGTTCTTAAAAGAGAAAGGGAACACATTCTAAATGCTGTTTATTTCTGCGTTTCTTCCTTTAACTGATGCAGATGTAAATGCAAAATGAATGTTGGCATATTTGTTTAGCATCCCTGCACGTATTAAGCTGCTTTAGAAATTCCGTAATCAGGCTTGAAAAATAGAAACTAGCACTCACATCCCTGGATAGACCAAATTATCTCAAAAGTTTCTCATTAATCAGACGTGAAAAATATATTATTAGAGTTGCAGTAAAGTAAGTCCTTTGAAAAGTACTTGAAATTTTCCTTGCAAGAAACTTTTTTGGAATTTTACCATATAGTGTCCTTTTTTGTCTCACATATACAAAATAATAAGTATATAACTTGTCTGTGTTCTTTATAAGGTGAATTGCTAAGTAGGAATAAGTGTTGACCCATCCCATCATGAAGCAGTGTGTGTATAAAGAACACTTGGCCTGATTGTAGAGCTATCAATTGCTTATAATGTGTCTTTGTGCAAATAAAGTTTTTTTTTCTTTTAATTTGAAATTCCTTCCAGATGAATTGGAAATATTTTAGTGTCAGTCATAATTCTGTAAGTTTAACAGCATTGCATTTATTTTAGAGATAAGGAAACTGAACTTTAAAGACATTGACTTACCTCGGCATATATTGTAATTTTGGGGTAGTAGAGTCAACATTCAGTACTGTTCCTGTCTCATCCCGAAGTTTCTGTTCCTTATAGTTTGTGCTGTCTCTCTGATGGTAGTTTTCTCCTGTGTAAAATGGAAGTATTGGGTTATATTATTAGTACTCCATCTCCCATGCAAATCCTCTAGGTTCTTGCTGAACAGACATTGAAACTTGGGCTAAGGAATGATTCATTCATTATAGAAATGTATGTCATTTCATCCATGTGAGCTCTAGACTTTATTTCCATAACTCAGCCAATGAGAACCAATGACTCACTTTTCTATGCACATTTTACCATTTTATAAATTTACCCGTATGTTTGAAGGTAGGTAACAACAAATCACATATATGTTTTTTTAATGCCCTTACCATTTACTCAGTACGTTTTAGTGGTCTTACCATTGATACATTATTCTTTCTAAAATTATATGACATTGAATTGTTTAAATGGCCAACCAGTGATGAGAAAGGACAGGTCATATGCCCTTGCTTTCAGGAAATGTTTTTAAATGAAAAATCTATGTGAGTAAAATTTAATTTCTATGTTTCAATATACACAACAAAAATATTAGATATATTTCATTCATATAGAAGGGTATGTTTAATATGGCTTAAGCCAAATGCTGAGTTTTATTTCAAAGAGGTGATGGTACCAAAGAGTTCCTTGAGTAGTCAGACAAGAGGCTGAAATTTGTCAAAAGCCTCATGACCCAGAGGATGTGAAAATGATTAAGATACCATGAAAAGAATTCTCATTTCAACCATTACAGAATAATGGATGTCAGACTGGTTCTCCTTAACACTTTGAAAGTGTACGGTGTATATGAGGAGGCCACTAGTTTCAGATATTCTACAGTAGGCCACACATGGTAGAGATCTTTGACAAAAGGGAAGGGTGAATGACATATTCAACTTCCATTGCAGATTGTTACATGCAGATATTTTCCAAAATGTGACAGAGGGAAATGGAGCTCGAACAGGCTGGAGAAAATAGAAATCAGAGCTCAGGGATGCTGAGGTGCTGGAATGTATGGTATTGGAGACAGGATCTAAGGCTCCACTTGTGTGTTTAGCCAAATACTCATGTGTGCAGGAGCTAAAACACTGTACGACTTAGCATAGAACAGCTGCTGAAGGTCTGTGGACTTAAAAAAAATCAGAAACTGCACAGTCCAGGAAGACATTAGTGTGCATACTATCAATAGTAAAGATGATTTCTGAACTTAGCGGACATTCTATGGATTCCACAGGAAAGTTCAACTTTAGCAATAAGTCCACTTTACACTCACTCTAACAAATTAAAACAAAACTTCAATGGGATAAAAGTACATAGCTCAGCAACTATAAAAGAAAGGAAATAATTTAGCCTCTGAAAGTAGTATCCAGAATATTGAGAATACCTCTAAAATAAGTAGCCATTCCCTTCCCTTTTCAAAAAGGGGACGAACTATAACTATGAGAAAAATCACTCAGTAGAATACCACTAGAGACACCGTGTTGAGATTAGCAGACAAGAATTTAAAGCAGCTATTATGATAATGTTCAATACCTTAATGAAAAGTTATAAAAAATAAATGACAGATGGAGAAACTCAACAGGAAAATGAAAAATGTTAAACAGTACAAATGGGCATTCAAGAAATGAGGATTTTTCTGTGTAGCTAAATTGAAGATTAAACAGTACAGAAGAAAAAATTCAAACTCAAGTTTACCAAGGGGAAGCTAGAAAAAAGGAACAGGTTAGTGACTCATGGAAAAAATTCATGTTGTCTAATGAATATGGAAATGAATAAACACAAGAAAGGAGGGGGATCTTCCAAATCTGATAAAATATAAAAGTTGCAGATCCAAGGAAAACCTACCAGTGCTCAAATTTGGAAAACCGAAGACAAAGGGAGAGTACCCACAGCAACGAGAGACTAAAAGATGCATTGTATGTAGAAGAACAATAAAAATGTTGCCTACTTATTTTTTTTATCAGATACAATGTAAACGGGACTCAAAGTTTTAATGTGCCAAAGAGAAAAAAAATCACATAGAAATCTAATTCCATAGGTTATATTCTTCGAAAGTGATGGTAAAACATCATAGATTTAATTTATATGTGGAATCTAATGAATGAAACAAAATGGAAACAGACTCATAGATACAGAGAACAGACAGCTGTCAGATGGGCAGGGGTGGGATGCTCAGTGAAAAAGATGAAGGGAATAAGAAAAGAAAAACTCGTAGATACAACTATATGGTGATTAACAGAGGGAAAGGGGTAGGGGAGACAGAAGAGGGTCAAGGGGGGATAAATGGTAATGGGAGGTCATGTGACTTGGGGTGGTGAACATACTGTACAATATACAGATGGTGTGTTATAGAATTATACACTTGAAGCCTATATAGTTGTATTAACCAATGTCATCCAAATAAATTCAATAAAAATATATTTAAAAATAAAAATAAATGATGGTGAAACAAAACTTTACATGTAAGCTAAAGCTGAAAAAATTATTACAAGTAGAGCTTCATTAAGAAAATATCAAAGGATGATTCTCAGGGTAAGTGAAAATGATATCAGAAAGAATATCAGATCTATATGAGGGGATAAAGATGCAGGAAACTGTAAATATGCAGATAAACACAAAGGCACTTACTAAAAAAAACAAACACCCAGTATAATAGCAAAGTGTTTCGAATTTAAAACATGTAAATTAAACATATATGACACCATTACAAAGAAGTGGATGGTAAATCAAACACATATGTTTAATTCACATATGTGTAAACATCACCCTCACACGGGGAAAAATTCACGTGTGAGTGGCACACATGTTTACACACGTGTAAGTATGCTTCCATATATGTAAGTGTTTTATATGCATATATGCAAATTAAACATATATGGCAATATTACAAAGAAGTGGATGGAATAACATTGCTGTAAGCTTTTAGATCATATGTGAAGTTGTAAATACTATTTAATGATTATATTTTAATTTTTGGAACAGCCACAAAAATTATAACTAAGAAGTATACATGAAAATAAATAGAGCAGATAAAAACTGAACACAAACAATGCATGATTAATTAAAAGTAAATAGGAAAGAAAGGGAAATAAATAAAAGGAACAAATGGAGAAAATGTAAAAGTTGATAGAAGTAGAAATCAAACAATAATTACGTTAAGTGCTAATTGACAAAAAATTTCAGTTAAAAGTAGTGATTGTCAGATACAATAAAAGCAATCAAGACTCAAATATATTTTTTAAAGGAAAATTGAAATTTAAGTAGATGGGTTAAATGTAAAACAATGAAAAAATATATTCTATGTGAACATTAATCATAAGAAAGCTGAAGTTATACCTTATTGTCAGGAAAAAGTGAACTTTGCAACAATACATTTTACCAGGAAAATAAATAGATATTAAGGATTAAACTAAAATTGATCAAGAAGTTATAGCAACCCTATACTCATACATGTCATATTAAAGATCTTCACAATATGTAAGAACAGTAACTGAAAGAACCTAAGGATAAATTCACACTTTGATTTGGATATTTAACATTTCTCCAGCAGACATGCTTAAAGCAAAAAGAGAAAATCCAGTAAGGGTAGATTTATACAAACAACTTGATAGATTATCAACTAACTTGGGCTAATTAACATTTATACATGAGCCAAATCAATATTAATATAATATATATTGTTCAAATTTCCTGTGCATTTTCCATGAAACAGACCTTATTATATACCATAAAACCTGTTTTTATACATTTTAAAGGATTTAATTCATCCAAAGTAGGTTCTCTGATCAAAATGGTATTAAATTAAAAATCAGTATCAGAACAAGATTTGAAGAATTCCTCAAAGTTTAGATGTTAAACTACATATTTCTCTAACATTCCAAAATTACAACAAATAATTAGATAATGTAAATGAAATATGTATCAACATATATAAAGAATGAAGTAAAGGCAGTACTTACAGAAAAAACTTATTGCTTGAAATGATATTAAAAAGGAAGAAAATGTAAAATTTATGATATAAAATTTCACTTTAAGAAGCCAGAAAAGATAATTAAATGCAATATTAGTAGAAAGAAAAAAAGTAAAAATAAGAGTACAGTCATATAAAATGTAGAAACAGTGAATAAAATAAAGAAAATAAAGAATTAGCATTTGATTAAAGAACCCATTGTTACAAAAAGGAGATCAAGGAATATGAACAATTTTATACAAATAAATTTTATGATTTTGATTATATAAACAATTAAAATTAAAGATATTTACTTTCAAAATGGATACTGTAAGAAATAAAAGAAATCCAAATAGCCTTATTTTATTTTAAAAAATTAAATTTATATTTGTAATTAAGAACTTTCCTACAAAGACAATTTAGGCCCAGAGGCATTTAAGAAATAAATGATACATGAAGTCTTTCAAAAAAATATAAAAAAGAGGAAGTACTTTTCACCTTAGCATTACTATAACAGTAACGTCAGGCCAGAACATTACAAGAATAAAAAAAATTATGAATAGTAGCCCTTATGAACATTTATGTGAAAGTCCTTAACAAAATATTAGTTACATGAAAACAGTAGTATAAAGTTGCCCTGATTCCAGGACCCCCAAGGATACCAAAATAAGCAGGTGCTCAAGTCTCTTATTAAAAATGGCGTGGTATTTGCCTATAACCTGCCCACATCTTCCTCTCTGCTCTTATGACGTCAAACCTGTCCGTGGTGTGAGAGGTCACTTTGGCTACTTACTCTGTGTGGAAGCAGCGAGAAAAGGGGCGTGATTAACCTTCTTGAGTCCCAGTGATTCTGTTTTTCTTGGCCTTTTTGCTGGACACAGGACATTTTTTATTTTGTAAAAATGTATCGTGCTGTAAAACTCTGGCTTATGCTTTTTCTGCATCTGTTGTATATTTTTATATTGTACTAATAAGTTGTACATTTTCGCAACAGGTCATAAGAGCTTTTGGTAAAAGTGGGATTTAGTTTGGCTTTTCAAAGTTTGTTAGAATTACATTTTCCCATAGAACAATACTTGGAAAATGGTAGGCATGCAATTAATTGCATTCATTGTTGTTTCAATAATGAAATTCTAAGTGTGTGAGTGACTACTTTATATAAAACCATGTTTAATATTTATGAATATTTTCATACAACTGAAAATACAATGGGAATAAAAGCACTCTAAGTGAATAGAGCAATATTTTTAATGTATTAAGTTCTAATAGAGCAGGATATATAATCAAACATGTACAGACTTTCTCACAACTATGTTTTGGTTAAATATTTTGCCACATAACAGCTCTTGAGAAGTTAAACCATTGATTGACAATGGCTTCCTTTTTCAGCATAATGAATTTCACATCCTAAAGCATATTAAATAAGTGATATTTTTACACAACAATCTCAGGCAATGAAACACTTCTCAGTTTTCATGACATAATAGTTTATATCTAGAGCATACCATGTGAGACAAAATTGAATTGTGCACCATTTGATGTTGAGTGATTCCAATGTGTTTTCTTTGTCTATGTTATCCTAAGTGAGAAGGATGTACAGTTAGTGTCTTCTGTAACTATTTCTCTGTTAGGCATGTTTTTCATACTAATGTTGAAGTGCCCTGATGTCTGTCCTTAATTTTGCTCTGAAAGTGTTTTCACTGTATATTTGAGTGTACGTTGAATGCAAAATGCCTGTGCGTTGGTCAAGTTGGTAACGAAAGTATATCAAAAAGAATGACTTTACTTTCTAAAGACTCTTGGAATGACTTTTATGTCTAGTCTCTGCTAGTCACCAGCCCCTAACTAGTATGTGTCCTGTTTTGGCAAGTACAATATATATTCATGATCTTACGTGTTATGTACAAACTACTGTGTTTGTTCCTTTTCGGAGGATTATGTATCACTTGTATAAACTTACTTTAATTGTTAGTTGATATAATTTTAGTTGATATTAAACTTACCTTAATAGTTAGTTGATATAATTTTCTACCTGTAAACATCGTGTATCTTGGGTTAGGCTGGGCTACATCATATTTCTCTCTTTAAATGAAACAAAAGCATTTTTCCATGTCGTGACTTTTCCGCTTAGGAACAGGGTTTCTAGAAATAATATTGGAGTGAATAAGCAAGGGATGGGTGCATATTATCTTCCCAGAAGACCAGCAAGTTTCCTTACAAACAAAACTGTTAAGGAATTTGATTTGCATTTCTACAGACAAAGTACGTTTTTCTTAAATAGTAGTATCATCTCTTACAGACTGGTAGTTCTTCCTGCTTCTTTTATTTGTTCACTTAAATCCCCTTCAGGTTCCCAATTCAACATGCTCAAAAAAACCTCATGACATGATGATGTACCAACTTTAAAAAGAAAAGTCTCCCTCTTCCAAATGGCCTATCTTGTTAAATGATTTTAAGTTTATTTAACACCTTAAAAACCATGATTGATCCTTAACATCTCCTTTAAAAAATGCTTTCCTGAAAGTGGTTAAAAAAAAGTTCACCAGCGTTTCAGACATCGGTTATCAATGAAGCTGTCTTTCTTCTCTGATTTGTGAATGTATATTTAACTATGCACACACCCAACAGCCAGCATGTACCTGTGCTTATACAGTGTTTTCTGTTCTTTAAGAAGTCACACTCTAGAGAGGTTGAGTGGTCTTTTCTTTCTTTCTCTCAGTGTATTATCTTTTTCTTTCATTAACATGCTCATTAGTTGAGAAGTTAGAATTATGGGTCTTTCATCACTCTTAAAATACTCTTGGGCATGTGTCCAGGAAAAAAAAAACACACAGCATTCTCATTAATTATTCATGTATTCCAAAACAATAAAATATCTTTTGCTTGTCAGGCTCTGGGAAGCCAGTGAGGGGATACAGTCACCAATAAGATGTAGGATCTGCCCTGAAGGCATCAGCTGTCACCTGAGAAGAGAAAACTACTAAGTGACTAGACAGCATGTGTTAGAGGCAACACATTAATTTGTGGGAATGTTTTGGACAGACATCTAAACTTGTCTTTGACAGGACAGAGAAGGCATTCTGGAGGAAATGAATTTTAGCTATGGATAATCTGAGTTATCTAGTGAATCACTGAAGGGAGTATGTCTCATTTGGAAGAAAAACAAGATGCGAAGGGAATTAAATACAAAAAGAGAGGACTGCTCTGTTTCTCTTCTCCTTGCAGGGAGTATCATGGATGCTGTTTATCAACTACCCAACATTCCACACTGACTCACCTCCTTTTCTAACAGTAACCACACACTTCATCCTCAGAGCGACCAATGGGAGGTGACTCCACCTCAAGCTTCTGGGTTGAAACTAGTTTGTTTAAGCCAATTAGCACTTTCCAATCCTCTATCCTGTGAGTTGAATAGTGAACTTCATTTGGAATCTTCTGGGTGTGGTGATGAGCGCATGTGGGAATAGTATTGTGATGTTCCCATTGCTGCAAGAAATCAGCCATGGAATGAAGCCAACACTGACAGGAGGAACAGAAAATAGGAAGAAATTAATTCTAGCCTCTTAATCAAATACACCTTGAAGATAAGCTTACCTCTAGACTTCCAGTGTTGTGAGCCAATAAATTCCCTTTACTGTGTGTTGCATTTTGGGTTTCCTGGGAAGCAAACTTTCAGATGCTTGTAACCTACAAGAAATTTATCAGGGGTGCTCTTGGAACTACACCTGTGGAAGGGAAAGACAAGAGGCAGGATTAGGTAGAGGAAGAAATTAAGCTGCCATAGATTGCTCTGTACCAGAGACATTCCTCCAGAACGTGCCTTAGTTAGGACAAAGGAGGTAGGGTATTTATAACCCTGAATCACCCTGAATAGAGTGCATGTGAATGGCCCTGGAAGGTGATGTGACCTTGAGCACAGCAACCCCATCATCCAAGGCAGTTTCCAATTCCCAAAGCATTTGTAGCAATGGAGAAACTAAGTCCTTTGGTCCTGAAGCAGGGGATCTTGGTGGTCATCAGAGTGACCACTACATGGTCAGGGCCAGTTCATATTTAACTTTCTTTTACTGGCTACCAACCAAAGACCCCCCCCACTGACACCAGGAAACATTGTGACTTGGAAGAAAGGTCAAATATGTGTGCCCTTAGACAAGTCACTTAACCTCCCTGTACTTACTCTTATATTATGACTAAGAAGTTTTGTACAAAAAAATTATAGATTACTCAGCAGATACCTTGCCAACAGTATGAGTCATTTTCTGTCCTTTTTTGGTGAGGCAGTCAGGTGTAGTAGCTGAAATATATAAAGCATGGTACCTGGAATAGAGTAAGCTCTTTATAAGCTTCAACTATTTTTAATTTTATGTGATATACTCTTTTCTGTGACCTATTTGGCCCATCTATACCACTGCAATAAAACTATACAATGAGAGGCAGTTACCTAACAGTCAAATTTAGAGTTTTATTCTATAAGTGTGCATAAGAGATTTTAGTTAATTATGTTGTACAATCAAACATAACATCGGTACGTGCAAATGCAGTGAATTTTGGTGCAAGGGGCAAAGCTATCGCATCGACACACTTGTCTACGTAAAGGGCTGAGGAAAAATGGAGGGAGGGAAAAAAAAGGACTGAGAACATCTACTATTTCAAGTGCGAATTTCCAGATTTACTGTAGCAAATTGATCAGATTTTTTAATGGCACTTAAAATATCAATTTTTGAATATATTACTAAAATATTCACAGCCCTGACAAGCAGGGGAGAGAAACAAAAGGAATTTACATGGAGGTAAAATTTATTCTTCAAATAAGTCACACAACAAATTCTGCATATTTATTAAAACTCCTGACAGCACTAATTTAAAGTTAGCACTTCATCTAAAGCTTTAAGAGTGATATAAGTATACACAAATAGTGATACACATATGTCCCTATAAATCACATTGCTAATATGATGATTTAAAATTGACATTGCACTACTAACAGAAAATTGGCCACATTATTAGGTTAATACAAATATGTTTTTGTTAATAAGGGCAGATGATATGCTCTGAAAACTTTAGCAGCCTAAAAGATGGGAAACATAATTATTTTGGTTTGTTTCTGTCTTCATTCTTAAAGATTAAAATTTCCCCTAAAAAACTATCATTACATATCTGTGGGATCTGCATGGGATTAGGTCTTCTACACTTTTTAAGTTAAGAAAAATTTGATTCACATTCGACTTTGATATAAAATGTAATTGTCAGAAGGAGACACTGCAGAAAGTTCTTTGAACAAGATTAATGCAATTCTATATTTACTATTCCTGCCTTAAGCATAAAATCCAGAATTCCATGATGACATGTACTATATCAGAACATACTTTTTAACACATCTATTTTGAGTTATTTCAAAGTTTTCTAAGTATGAGTATTAAAGTAAGAATCTGATTCAAAATGGAAGTCTCAGAAGTAAAATCCCAACCATTTTCTGATAAGGCCAAGTTCAGAAGTGGTATGGGTGAACTTGAATGTGGCTAATGATATCTTTTGAGGTTTCCAATGTGTTGGGAACTGCTCTGCCTGGTTTCAGGAGTTGTAACTGCCCCCCATGGCCAAGGCTGAGTGAGCAACCTCTGGATTGTGAGACACTAAGAAGACAAAGCTTGTCTCTGCCAGCAAATGCTGCTTCTGCATCATCCATCTCTGCCCCCAGTACTTGGTCGGATAGTCCATGATGGGTAAGACCCCTCAGAGGAGGGGCAACCTAAGCCAGACATGATCACTTGGGAGGCCATCACGGAAGGCCTCGGGGAGCTGTAAGAAAAAGGGAGTGATGGACCCTCACACCCCGGCTATTCTGACATAGCCTGAGTCCCCATGTCCTCTGGGAGAAGTGCTTCCTGGCTCTAATCCACTTAAGCCTGAAAACCTGTGATGGGAGAGGCGGTGTAGCCCCTTGCCGGCTAAAGTGGGATCTGGGGTGATTGGGTGTAAGAAGGAATTCCTAAAGTCCTGTGAAGCCTGCTTTGCTAAGAGTGTTTTCTTTCATATGTTAAGGATCTGAGCAGGAAATGAGTATGTCTCCCAAAGTTTCTGCAATCCCCTTACCTGACAGACAGTGACTCAGACTAAGCCCTCAGATTTCTTGGAAATCTCATCTACTGTTTGATCCTTGCCACCCTGTATTCCTGTGTATTACAACCCAATAAAAGCCCCTGGAGGAAGGGGCTCCTGGCCTTTCTCCTCTGAGAGATTGGCCACCTCTCCTACCCAAGCAGATCATGTCTTGGTAGTGTTACTTTCATCCCTGGTGGATGGGGGGACTTGCTAGCAAAGTTGCCCCCACACTAATGCAGATATTATTTAATTAAATATTAATTTATGGTCCAATAAAATAATAAAATACACCATGTTTTTCAGTTTCCTTTTCTATTTTTGGAACATACTTGGGATACTTATTTTGCCTGTTATCTCCTTTCTTGAGGATAGTTAGATTTTAATTTGTTTTTTCTTGTCTGCTGTATTAGATGAGATTCTTTTGGTTACAAGTAATAGATACCTAATCAGACTAGCTTGTGCTAAAAGAGAAAGAAAAGAAAGTAGAATTTCCCATAAGGATACAGGCCATCTTACTCAAAGGTGAGAAAAAATAGATTTTTTTTCCTCCATAAAGGAATGAAGAAAGAATTTGAATGGCAGAGATGTGTCTGCGTCTCTCGGGTACTACATGCTCTTCCCTCTACTTTTTTTTGTGGACATGAGCTCATTTCCGTCACTGTACACTGACTTTCTCTGCTGTGGTGCCCTATTTTAAGGGAAACATAGAGTTTCACTGCATAGAATCTCTTAACTCTAATTCTGAATACTGGGTAGGGAGAATCCGAATGACCAGTTTGGGTGTGGTATGCACTTTCAACCCTGTGGGCTGTGGCCAAGGCTGGTAAAGAAGGAGAGTTCAGCAGGAGTTCCAAGGTCAAAATCAAAGCAGACTTGGGGGCAGAGGCTGTGGCCCATCATGAAGGAGCACAGGGGTGGGGGTGATAATTCCAGGCACAGGAGACAGGCTCAGCAGGAGCACTGAAATATTATTGCCCACACTCATGCTGATAGTGTTCAGTTGTCTACATAGTTCAATTCTAAGATGTGTCTGAGTTCAAAAGTTGCATATATGATAGTTACCCACCTATGTACACCTGATTCACATCAATAATCCAGAAAGGATTTTAATATTATGAATTTTGTTATAGCATTATATTTTGTCTGTAGACTTTTAGAGTTCTGAAACGTGTTGATATGAATTCCATAATTACTTTTAATTACCAACACGTAACTGATACACAAAAATTAATCTTGAATATTTTTAAAATAAGAAAAGATAGCCTGAAGGTCCCCGGAAACAAAATATAGTTGGTGGAATAAAAAATGATGGAAATGATATGCCGCATATTATCTACAGTAGGCAAGAAGTTTGTTTTTGTTTCACTTTTATTGATGTTCTAAATTCTTTTTGTTAAGTGGAATCCGGAGGAGCCGGCATAGATTGTGACTGCATTTCACTTAAACAGAACTTTCCTTTTTTCCTTCCTGCAAGGACAAAAGTCAAAATCCAACCTGGATTTGTTGAGCTCTCTCTTCGCCTCCTGAGATAATCAATCAAATTGCTTCCAGGTCTCCGCAACAGGCAGAGGGCTGCCAAATGAAAATGTCCACAGGATGCTGCCTTCTCATTTTAGCTGTTGGTCTTGCAGAGGCAGCCCCTGTGCGGGCTTCCGCTCACCTGCCCTGTGAGTTTCTCCTTCTAAGGGTTTTGGGGGTCAAAAGTCAAGCCAGCTTTCAGTGGTAACAAAGGTACGGTAACCGTCTTTGGATGACTGAATCAGAACTCATATGGCAGATTCCATCAGCTTCCCCAACTACCCGGTTTAAATTTTGAATCAGGAAACAAAAGATATGGGGTTTTGTTGTTGCTTGTTTTTTTTTCTTTTAACATTAAGTGGCCAGAAACAAATGTGGTTTGTGTTTTTTTTGGTGGCTTCTCTTGAAAATGCCACTAAAAAAGCAACAGGCTTCTAGCTCAGTAGTTTTCCAATGATGAGAGATACTTGTCAGAAATGAAATTCTAAGTCTTACTGACAAGAATGAATATGATTGTGTAGGGTACTTATTTTTTTTTCTTTTCCTGACACCTGCAGATAATTCTGAGTAGCATTTTAATCTAATTTGAATGAAGTGTTTTATCCCTTCTTTAAATAAACACATTTAGTACTGGAAAATATTATCCTGACCTCTGGCTGACATAGTCCCCTAGCTCAATTGGTGATTTAGGAGTGTAGAAAAGTTCTGTGTCTGATATGAACAGCATCTCAACTATTAACTACATATGCATAAGAAGTGAAGGAAATAGGAGTAAACACTTGGCTGTCGTGAAAAACTAAGTTATGCCATTTAGACAATGCAAATCCCTGAAATGGAGGTCTATGTCTAACTACAAGCAACCACTTCATGATATGTGAAAGCAAATTTCCCTTGGCCAAATTTCTGTCTTCTTCACACCAACATTTTAGTGGAAGGGATATTAAAGATATGGGCATGTTTGCTTATGTGTTACAAGTAAGTCAGAGAAGATGATACTATTCTAGACAGCTTAATGCGTGAGAAAAGGAATTTATCTAGAGACCTATGAATCATACAGGATCACTAATTAGAACAGTGAAATGAACTTTAAAAAAATACCTAAATGCCCTGGCTGTTACAAATAAGAAAACTAAAAGGTGAAGACATAGGGCAGATGACCAGATATCATGGAACTTGCCCTTAACCTACGGTTGTCTTCCCTGTTCCATATTATTTCAAAGTCCTTCTTTGATGACATTGGTATAAAGAGCTGGGCAAAGTGGAAGCACTAGACAGCTCTGGGAGACAAGTTCTCTCTCTTGGATGCCTTGGAGGATGTGTCTTTCTCGTTTTCCTCCTTGACTCAAAGTGGAACACACTCTGCACTACGTAAAAACTCCTAGTTAAAGTTATGTTTCACTGTTACATTACTTCTTCATGTGAAGTCAGACTAAGCGGGGTTGAGGGGGGAAAAAAGCTTTAAGATGTTTATTTTAGATTTAAGTTCTTTCCGAAAGGTTGCGTAAGGTCATGTTTTAATGACACTTGGTAATATTAAAGTACAGCCTTAATGATCATGAATAAACACACTCAACTACCCTTGAGCTGTAGGAAAAAGAAATTTGATGAGCACAATTGTCTTGTTTTTATAGTGATACTTTAAGCTTTCCTTTGGGTGAAGCTTTCCCCAAAACCCCAGTTTATCTCTCAGTTTCTACAGTATGTACAACAAGTCAGTAGGAAATGAGATAACATGGTCATACAATTGCATTTTTCTTGAACACTTTCCATTAATTTTTTGTCCCTTCAGGTAAATTATTTTTTTAAAGATTTTATTTATTTATCTTTAGAGGGGAAGGGAAGGAGAGGGAGAGAAACATCAAAGTATGGTTGTCTTTCATGCGTCCCCTGCTGGGAATTGGCCTGCAGGGAACTGGTCTGCAACCCAGGCATGTGCCCTGACTGGTAAATTATTTTTTAATAGCTACATTATATTACTAAATTCCTGTTCATCTCTTTATATTGAAAATTTAAATAAAAGCTACTAAGGTAAAGATATGTGGCTACTTGTTTGCAAGAATTGTAAGCCAATTGTTTGTAAAACAACATGCATTGGATTAAACATTTGAATCTATTGCAGAGATTTTATACCCCAATCATTGACTTTAAAAAAATAAATTAGCATTTAATTAATATCAGGACACTAGTTTCATTAGCTAAAACATGCCTGAAAATTTATGAACCTTCATTAAAATTTATTTTTCCTGCTGCCAAGAAAAAAGCTATTGCAAAATTCTCTTGGCCTTTATATGGTATCCTATAAGCCAGACACACAGGTTGTCTCATGCTAATCGTGGCTGTTTTCAGATAAAAGCTTCCTCCAGATGTACTAAAGCAAGACGGTCATCAAACCCAAGCCTCACCATCTCTAATATATGCTGCTTTACTTGGAGTCTCTTCGTCTGAATTCTTAATTTAAAAAAACCTTTTAATGAGAGATACCCCAAATGTGAAGCTGTCAGTTTTACACTTGTCCTTGATGCACACCAAAAAAAAAAAAAAAGAGGATAAATTTCACTTTTAAAAGAAGCTCCAGTTTCCTGAGACATTTATATTCCAACACGACTCTCTTTCTCTTTCTTTCTCCTGGGAGAACAGCTCCACTCTTCAAATGAAAAAGAAATAATAAAGCACATCAGTAACAGTGGACCTCAGACCTAACGTTTCTCTCCTTGTCTTGGAATGTTATTTCCATATAGAAAGCTACTCTAATGGGACACTTGTAAATGGCAGGAAATTTAGCTCTTGTGGAGTCCTCTCCAGAAATTGGATTTTTGCTTAAGCAAACAGCAAACCATGCAGCGGGGGAAAAGCTATTTATTTGGCTGTCTGTTGAAGAGCCTTGCAAAAAAACACAATTCAGTCTCGTCTGCCTGTCGAGTCAATTGGCATACATTGGAAAACAAAATCCAGTTACTGGTGTAAGGTATCAGATGAGTTCTTTCATGTAGCAGTTAATCTCAAATATGCTTTAATGATACTCCTCTTGATTAACCTTTTTCTTAGATGTAATGGCTTTTGCAGTTTATTTTCACATTAAGAAAGAGTAAAAAAGGCTTATTCCGTCTACCAAATTCTACCTAGTCTATTGAGGGATCATTTAGCATTTCTGCTGTTTGAAGTGCACTCAAGTTTATATAACAAAAAGTTAACCTTCAGTTTACGGCATTTAATGTCATCCAAAGTGCCGACGACAACATGTTTACCTTCTTACGTCGGATTTAGTTTTTAAATGGCTCTCATGATTTTTCTGCGAAATGTTCTATAATTTTCTTGTTTGCTGTGTATTTTCAGTCAGGGAAATAATGCTGCAGCTGTAAACCCCTGCTTTTACCCCACCCCGTATGTTTATATCAGTTCTCGGGTGATTTCTTTGCACGGGTTCCTAGGATAGCTGTTAGAACCTCCAGGCTTGTCTCCCGACAGCAGAGCAAGCTCTGCAGGGAGGGAGTCTTCTTCTCACTAGTCCTAGTACAAGTCATAGAGATGGTTTGATTCGTCCACCCTGTGTTACATTCCTAGATCTGAACCATCTTTGATGAGGGTCCAGGGATGCGGCTGCTCACGGTCCAAACCTGAATCACATACGCAGAGCAGGGCCAGAAAATGGGGTCAGACATCAATAGTCAGTCACTGGCCTGAGAATCAGGCAAACCAGTTCCCTAGAGGAAACCATGATGCTGTGACATGAAGAGTGAATGGATGTGGGGTGTGCAGTAAATGCATATACACATACACACACATACATACATACATACGGAAAATAAAAGAGAGAAAAGTGAGAGAGATCCCTTACAAGAGTGTGTGCATGCAATTTTTTTCCTATTTTTAAGAATTAACTGAAGCTTCATCTATTCTCTACTTCAACAGTTGCTTATTAGATAGATCAAAGTGCAGGAATTACATTTACAAATGAAGTATCATCATTAGATTTGGTCTATCATTCTCAGTATTTTAGATCTTTACGGGTCATATCTTCCAAATTAGGGTCATATGCAAATTAAACATAATCAGCGCTGGATTAATGTCCTCATGCAACTCGTCCAGGAAATGTCAAATGGTGTAAGGGGCGTTCGTACAAACCGAGGGATTTGCACACCACACTGCCTGTGTGTTGTCCACAGGCTGCCACCTGTCCTTCCACCCAGACCTCCAGGTAGCAATTATTACCAGTTTCATTTCTAGATTTTTAGCATTTTATTTATTTACACTTAGAGGAAGAAGAAGGGAGGAAAAAAGAGAGGGAGAAAAACATCATTATGATGGAATACATCGACTGATTGCCTCTTGCTCGCCCCCAACCAGGGACCTGACCAGAATCAAACCTGCGACCTTTTGGTTCGCAGGCCATCAGTCATTCCACTGAGTCATGCCAGCCAGGGCAATACCATTTTTAAATCCACCCAATGACAGCAATCCACCCAATGACAGCATTGTCAAAGCATGCTTCTCTATCATGTCCTATAAGAATGCAATGCAATACATTGTTAAATGCCTTCTCAACTCCAGATGCTGTGTTTACATCGTTTTCTATCCGTCTAGTTCCATTCCTAAAAAGTACAGTAAGCTAGTCATGGTGTGAGCATTTTGGCATTGTAGATTACTTTTTATTTTTCCAAGCACTTATGTATCATGCTTTTTCAAATGTGTCCAGAGTTGATTACAAGCTCTCTGGCCCATAGCTTATTCTGTCTTACCCTTTTCATGTTTTATAAAGTATCCTCATATAAATTTTTTAAAACGTGCCTGTCTGCCAACACTCACACTTGTAGGTTCTTTCAGGACCCGGCAATTCAACTTGTCTGCGTCTGGACTAATTTAGATAGACTTTTGAAAATAATTTATTCACTTAATTGGGCTTCAATTATTGTTCTACACCTTCTAGTCGAAAGATCACTTTCTTCACAAGTAATATTAACAAAAATAGTATTTGATTGTATTATACCATTTGCACTTCATCAAGCATCAGTTCTTTGCCTGCTTGTTGCTCTTATTGTAAATACCAAGAAGTTGCCAATTGTTACTTTTTGCATTACTCACTAGCTTAATTCATTGCAAGCTTTTGTTTTCTCATTACCATTTTTATAATTCAGTCAGCCATTTCTTTTCATCCCTGAAGGGTCTGATTCCTTTGTATGCTTCTGTGAAGTTCTTTTCCAGTGAGCTGACTAGGATTTTTTTGATTGTTCTGTCACATGTCAATTTTAAATCTCTCAAAACCCTTTCAGTAGCTTTCCCATCAGAAAAATGGGTTAGGCTAATTTTTTTTTCCTGTGATTTTACAAAACCAGATTTCAGTAGATTTGACTAGGGCCCCTTAAAAGCCATTACTTTTAGGTAACATGTTTATTTTGATAATGTAGATGAAAGGAAAACCTTATCCATGTAGCAATGAAGACCTAAATCAAATTCTCAGTGGGTCCTCTCTTCGCTCTTTGTTCAGAGACATATTCAATAACTCTGTGTCTCATTTATTCTGAGTTGTAGGATAGGAAATAAAATCGAGTTGTATAGATAACACATTATAGCAAAAATCCTGTGAATGACAAATTAAGACAAAGATTGAAAATGAGGAAGGAACAGAATGAAAGATGAAGAAAGAACCTCCCTTAGATCCTTCCCGAGCTCGTTCTGTCACTCAGAATAAAAACTACAGTCACTTTCTCTGTATTCAAAAAATGAGAGTAGTTGACAAGTCAATAATTTATTATAACTGTTGTTTTTAGCAAAGTATCACTATTTTTCTGATTTTTGAACTAATGCACTCATGATACAAAATGAATTTAGACATTTCACACGTATAACACATAGAAATTTAAAGACCTCTGTCATCTCATTTCCACAGACAATTGCTAATTTTTGCTAATAACCCCCATGTATATTTTGCTAGACTTTTGCACTATATACATTCACTAATGCACAGAATTTTATAAAAATGAGAGCAGATTTAGCAATGTGCTTATTTTCTTTACTTAATGCATATTAGATATTTTTCCATATCATTTCTTGTTGATATGTTCATTCTTTATAACAACATTAATGGCTGCTAATGGAATGAAATAATATGTAACAAATACCCAGAAAGTTACAGTGTTCCACACCACTGGCTCCCACATCGTACCAATTTAGTATAGTGTCTTAGCTTATATTCCGACAGAAATATAATTTCTGGTGTTTTAGCCTTTAGTTGCATAATTCCTTTTTGCTTAAACTGCATGCAATTGCTAATAACCAACAACTTGGATCCAGTAAATAGTAGTGTGTTTGTTTGTTTTAATATTGCAAACTAGTACTTAAATTATGAACTTTGGAGGCTTACTTATGGCTCGCTAAGGCAGTGCTCAGTCAGTCTCCACGTTTCATTGCATGGTGCTAGGATAAGATGCAAGAGAAAAGTGTGCCCACACTTGGTGTTCAAAGAAAAATAATGGAATATGACTGAGTTGATTCATCCCCACATGAGATCTTTTCTGCCTCCTGAGTGAAGTTCACCACTTGAAGATATATTTATTCTTCTCTCTCCTGCTCTGCCTTCAATCTTTCTACAATAAACTGATTTTTTTAAAACTTCAACAAGCCATGCAACCCAAAGTCTAAAGCTATTGGTCTCAGAGGCTGTGTTCAGCCTCAAGGTCACAGACCCCTCCCCCTGTCCAAGCTGGTAGGGATGAACTTCCATGTAGGGTTTCATCGCTTTGATCTTTGCTGGATTACTGGCCAGATTAGGATTTCCTGAGAAGCAGCTTTGAGAGTTTTTTACTGTAAGGCAAAATTTTGGCAAGATGTTTTTTAAAAACTTGTTACCTACAGGAGGACGTAATCAGTGTTCATAACATTATATAGGATCCTGTTGACCTTAATAAATGTTGTCCAGACTATAATTTCATAATAACAATGAAAGTTATTTTCATATATTTAGATAGAAAATATGGATGGTGTAGATCACCATTCCTTGGTAGTGTTAATTGATACAGATTACTGTTATTTCCTGAGTGAAGCCACTATTACTTATCTTTTTCTATTAAATCACAACCCACACTCAAATGTCCTACATGATAGAGTTTGCTAATTCGTTTGTACTAAAACACAGATTTAGCCCTTCTTGAATACATTTGTGCATTTCAATCAAAAAAAGTAATTGGCATTTTATTTGACTTCACACTGCATATTTTTCCTTTATAACTCTGAAGTTGTTATGTTTTATTTTAATTTTCTGGTGGTTTTTTAATTTGTTTTTAGTAGAGCAGAAAAGTTGCCTCTTTGTATATTGTGCTAGTTAAAAAAAAACATAATGAAAAATTCATTTCATTCATTTTTTATTGTTTTACATTAAGCTTCCCCATGCGGATTTGCATTTTTGTTTCAAAACAGATTAGCAGAATAAGAATAATGACAAAAAGTAGGCTTCGTTTCCAACTGTCCTTAACTAACTTATATTTCCATTTTATACATTTGTTACAGTCGAAGGAAATCACGACATGACGTGGTTTATACTTCGACCGTGGTTACAGCAGAAGCATTTTAATGGTGGGGTAGAGAAATCTCTCCAAAGACATCTGCCCAGTCGTGGTATTGGAGTACTGATTCAATTAGAGCTGAGTGATATTAACCCGGAGAGAAAGTGGACTTTATAAATTTAACCAAGGGGCAAGAGATGATTAATTTCTTGACTTCCTTCCTGCCTCATGCTTAACTGACTCAAGTGCATTATAGAAGAACAAAGCCCTTCACAATGACTTTTTCTTTAGAGAAGGTATGAATTAAAAAGGGACCATTCTCTAACCAGTACAGTAAAAAAAAATCATGATTTTGGCTTCCCTCCTCAGCATTGGCTGGTGATGTGGGAGGAGTGAATCACAAGAGGTCACTGAAATGCCCATTAATTTGAGGGTTGAATTTGTGAATAGTTCACGCTATTTCATTGTCCATAATATTGGAAATGAGAACACCTTTCTTTATAACTTTTTAAAGCATATATGGAGAAATCCAAATTCAGGTATAACACTTAATACGTGAAGTGTTTCTCATGTGGTGTATTATATTTCTTTTTTCTTCCCACAAGTTTTCCCAGTTCTTTTCCATGGGAGTAAAATCACGATCTGTGTTATATACCTCAGCCTTTAAGGGCTGTGAGCCCTTAAATACCAAGGATACTTTTTCATGAAAAAGAAAGCTAGAGGTTACTAGATAGTAAGATGCTCAAATTGCCTTTAGTCACTATTTCTCCAAACATGAACAAACTATTACAAAGGGGCAAGTTTATTCTTTGAGATTTTTGACGGGTTGGCAGTTACTTTTGTTTCAGTAACAATAGCAGTAATCAGGAGTATTTGTGAAGTACTTAACATGTGTTAGGTCCCCTTTTAAGTGCTGGACATATATTATCTCATTTGATCCTTACAGGAACTCCATGCAGTTGATATTCTTTTATATTCATATTTTATAAGTGAGAGAATAAAACATTTAAAAATTTTTCAAAGATCACGAGACTAGTTAATGATGAATCCAGGAAATGGACGACATGGATTTAAATTCAGCACGTGTGATTATAGATCCTGAAATCTTAACCACTGTATAAAGAGAGCCCTTTCTTGACCACTCCATGTAAAATATTAATCAGTCTCTCCACCCTTTGCTACCAAATTGTCATTCTACTTCCTTTTATCTATTTTCTCCGTTATTCTTATAATAGTTTTTTTTCTTATTTATTTGTTTTGCTTTTTACCCAGCTGGGTGAAACTAGGATGGTTCAAGAAGAGGTCAAGGCTCTAACAATGAGAAGAATTTTGGGACTAAGGTCAGAAGTGGGAGGAAGCCAGAGCTAATAGGCATGTGTGATAGCCGGTGTGGCCAAGTAAGACTCTGCTTCTTCCCAAAGCACTGCAGATGTTCTGAGAAATCCCTTTGCTTGCACACGATCTAAAATTTATGATGCTTTTCATCCTGGGTGTTTGCAATCTGCTTATTCAGCTCTAAGCTAAATGGATGCTTCTCCATCTTGAAGAAGAGTTCCCTGTTATCAAAGGCTATTCCTTCATCAACAATGACCTCTTGTTTTTTTTTATGTTTACATTGGAGAAGTTAGAGATTCAGTCTTCAGTGTTTTCTGGTTCTTATAGAAGTTCTGCTTTGCTAGTGGAATGGATTTGGGCCACTATAATTCCTTCGATGAATTAGACTATCAGTTAATTTCTACAAAACAAGCTATATACAGTCAATGTCTGTGGCATCAGACCACAAGGCCATGATCTTTATTTGATGCCCAAGATTGAGAGATGGATCTCTAATCAATTCGTATGCTTTCCACAGTTCCTATTCAAGACATTCATAGGCATTTGTCAAAAGACACAGGAGAATTTCTTGGTCTCTGTCTTCATGAATGAGGTGGTCTACATTCTAAAAGAAAATGCAAGGCGTGCATAAATTAGTAACTTCAAAACAGAATAGAACATAGTTAAATAGAAGAGAACCGAGCAACATTCGGTATAAAACATTGTTCTGGTTCAGGCACCTTCTTCTAAGGGAGTGAATCCCCTGAATCTGAGGCAGGCCTTGAAAAATAGGCTAGAGATCAGTAGATAGAGACTGAGAAGGGAGGTGTTCCCAGTAAGAGAGAGGAAGGACATACTACGGCACGTGGACATTCGTTGGCATTACTTATTAATGCCTGATTTCCCTGTAGACTATAATTTACAGAAAGGCAGAATCCTTTATTTTTTAAAATACCACTAAATGGATATTGTTCCCATTGTGCAAATCAGGTGCCCAAGGCATAGCTGTTGAAAGAATAAATAAAAGATTGATGTTTGAAAATTATAGGGGTATTTCATTGAATGGAACTGTTTGAATTATAATTAATGATAATACTTTTGGTTGGGCCCTTACTATGTGTCCCAAGTGTTTTACATTTGCTGACTCTTAACTTTCAGAACATCCCAGTGCCGTTGGTGCTTTTGTGAATGAAACAGAGCAGTGAAGTAACTTCCCCAGGGTCACACAGCAGTTATTGGCAAAGCGGTAAATCCAGCCCAGTCTATGTTCATTATGTTCTATTCTATACCTTCTTCTGTAGATAAACCTGTACACATGGTTTTGAAACAGTTTTTATTTTGAAGGTTATTGGATACCAAGGTAAAAGGACTTAAAGGATTGTTTTCTACTTATTTTTCATCTTATTTTTTTCAGCTTTATTGGACAGTTGACAAATAGAGATTGTATATACCTAAAATACACAGCTTGATGTTTTGGTTTATGTAAACATTGCGAAATAATCTAAATATGAGTCGGTAATTTTATTTTTAAGATAGTACTCTGTTATGTATGGGATAGAGTACGGAGCAACAATATAAAATGAATTTTCTTGACCTTTTTCCCCCCACAATAACAATTACTTTTGATGGCTGGTAGGTTGGTATTTCTAGGAGAGCTGAAGTATAAATTTTCTAAAAGCACTTCAATGAAGAACAGAAACATTACCAATTCTGAAGGCGAGATTTTTGTGAATGTTAGTGTGTGCATATCTTGTTTATTCACTAGAATTTCCCCAATCTACTGAGTAAGACATTGTCATCCACAAGTAATGGGTATTTTTGTGTTTCAAATGGGAAGATGAGAAAACAAAAGAATTGGCAGTAAGTGACCTGAAATGTACACCTCTGATATGTACTTTGGTGCTGCCACAATAATTTTTAGAGCCATGAATAGTTTTCTAACTTAAATCCAGATGACTAACAGCAACAACAAAAATTTTTAAAAAGCACTAAATATTAACAATGAATGTATGATGTGAACCCCCACCTGGTCAGAAGATTAGATCTAACATATTAGAAAAAAATATATCTTCTTCTAATCAGCTCTCCTGGGTGATTTATTTTTCGTCATCCCTAGGCCCTTAAGACATGGTCCTGGTGCCTGATCAATTATTAGTTTGAACATGGAGCTTGGCTTTTTAGAGAGCTATCAACCCCCTTGAAGTAAATTGTATCCCATGGCTAAAATCTGACACAGTTCCAGAAACACATACATTGTATATATTCTTCAGCAGCGGGTTGCTATTTCTCAGATGCCTCAGAGGCATTTACATCCTCAGTCTTTGAGCCAAACTTTTTAGGACTTGGATTCTTTGAAAACTTTAAATGCTCTGTGGTGTTATCAGACCAGTGTTGAAGCTGATCTCAAAGTCCACTATTAAAACTCCCCTCAAGGACATTTTCATTAGAACTTTGTACATGGGCAGTTCAAAAGATCCAGCTATTGATTTTTGTTCAGAAGTCCTGTCTCCACTTTCATATTACGCAACTTTTTTGACATATTTTCAAAAACCTCAAAGTATGGGCTGCCCAAGACTCCAGCCAGGATTTTATGCGGCTCATCTGATTTCCTCCGGCCACCTCTTCTCCTGTCCTTGTCAACATTGCAAGGGGAAGATTTGTCTTAGAAGATTTGCTAAAAAGCAGAAGCAATTTCACAGCACTAGAGGGAAAAAAACATCTGACCTTTCCATGCACACACACACACACACACATCTCACTTAAGAAAATAACCTTTTTAGCTGTAGAATTTTGTAGCATTCGTTGATCAGACTCATAGATAATCAGAGTGTGTATCGCCATTTAAAATTTCATGAAGGGAGTCAGGAACCACCATGTGTACATTGTAGCAAAGAGCCCCCAGCCAGCATGCGTACTCGTCACATATTTAATGGAACTGTCTGTGGGCGAGCAGGAGGAATGGGCAGGAGGAACTATTTACTGGGATAGATATTTTGTATCTATCTGCCAGGGCAGTGTGAAGTAAGACTTGCCTCCATATTCCTTCTGTCACTTTGGGTGGCCTTTCAAACCTGGCAGTTTGTAAATGGAAAACTGAATCGTGTTTTTGGTTGCGACCCATAGTGTGAATATTTCATGCTCCCCCCCTCCCCCCCCCCCCCCAGTTCACGCTGAAGAGAACACTTTGGTGGTGTGTGCAGAGTACAGGTGTGAGATAGCTCTGTGCAAGCAGTGAATGAGTTTGTACAGGTAGGGTCCTTGCTAGTTTCAAACTTGCAGATATCCTTCAAATATAGGTTTCTATGTCAGAATGACAAGCCAATTCCATAGGAAACTTTAAGTCGTGTTTTAAAAGTACATTTTCTAGGAATATTATTATTTATTATTAGAGCTAGCTTTGTTCCGAGTGGTCACTATTGATAGGCACTGTACAATCGATCTCACTTGTATTATACATTAGTTTTCTTAACTCCTTAAAGTAAGCAATATTAATATTCCCACTTAATAGATGAGGAAACCACGGCCTAGAAGACATAAGAACATTTTTCAGAATCTATAGCTTGATAAGTTCGACAGTGAAACATGGTGAAAGTTCTACTCATGCCAGAGAATATGAAATATTAATATATTGGCATAGTAGAGAGGGTTGGAATTCCAATGCGACATAAAATCATGATTATAATATTCTGCTCCACTAGGGGGCGACACAGACTCTGCATCTTCTTGAGCCCATTTGTTCCCCAAATTTCTAAAGGACCCACGAAATAAAAAAAAGATCGGTAGGAGCACATAACCCAAACACTTTATTACTTATGGCAGAAACAACACGTTGTTCAAAGATAAGCTGTCCTTTGTTATTGACTAAAAATGTTACCGTCCTAAAGAGACCTTTCTCTTAGGGACATGAAGAATTGAATTACATGCTTCATTTTGCTTTCCTGACCCTATTTTTCCCCAAACGCAAAAGGTGCTCTCCCACACAATGACAGCCAGACAGTGAAACATGGTCTCACTTGGGGTTTCTGGTCAACCTTTCCCAGGAAGTGCTGGGAGTGCGGTCGATTCGCCTCACACAAAGCAGCGTGTGCGAGGCCAGTGTTCAAATGTCAGACAGTGAGGAGTTCCACGCTGCCGCCATTCAGAATGCAAGTGGACGCCGGTGAACCCTCAGATGTTTCTGTCTTAAATCAAATGTAGAAATCGCACTGTGCCTATAAAAAGATGTTAGCAAGTTCGTGAACTTGACAGCACAGGGCAACAGCTTCCTATTGTAGGAACAAATGAAAGCGTATGCTACTTGGTTTTCCTGATACTTCTCTCATTTGATCCTTTTGAGCTCATTTTCATACTCCCCCTGCTGGACTTAAAGAGACCTAAACAAATGAGTTTGGGGGGCGGCAGCCTGTCGACCTGTGGAGGACACGCTTCATATCCAGTGGCCCGGGAGTTCCATTCCTTTGTGCCTTGTGGAGTAGAAATCTGTTATTTGAGGCCAACAACCAGATCACCCTTTCGGTATTGTATGTGGAGCTCATAAAAGGAGGGCTACATCCACGACTACTGTGTCAGTGAGCAGTTTCAGTTCTGATGAAATGTCAGAAAGAAGTCAAGTTCTCCCGTAGAGCGTTACAACAAGAGTGGGATTGAAGAGATTTGTGAAACAGTTCTGCTTGACGCGTGGGGGGCTGCCGATTTACACAGCGTATGTGAGAGATAGAAAATAATGCGATAATCCAAGTGAAGTGGTAGTCTCTCTCCCTTAAAATAAATACATATAAATGTATCTTTTTTCAATGTTCAAAATAAAATAAACACAGAAGTAGAGCTACCATCGTTCTCGGGTTGTTACAATTACTAGCTATTCTTGGACTAGTCTCTGTGAGTCAGGCTCTGAATGATGCTCTTTGCAAAGAAATAAGTGTGAACCCAACATTCACGAGCACTCATTTGGGTCCTGGGTAATCTAAATAGAAATATGGAAGCCATTATTGATGATGCAGCTGTGTGGAAATCTCCTGCCCAGGATTGAGAAGGGAATTATGAATAAGTTGCATGTAAATTACCGGACATTCTGTTTCCATTGTCTATTTCTGTCTTTGCCAATTTCTCCTCCAGGCTCCTTGTGGATAACAAAAAGAGCACTGTGAGATGAAGAATCATCAGCTTGATTCTGCTATTTTAATTCCTTACTTAGGATGTTGTCCTGTTTAGTCTCCTGTCTTACTGCCATGAATTCGTGGCACTACGTGACATTTATACCCTCCTAAAATTGTATTTCCTGTGCTCCCTCCCTTTTGGAGGGTCCTCATTCAGCTTCAATGGACCAGACTGATGCCCAAATCCAATAGATCAATTAGTAAGAAGAACCAGATAAAATATTGTAAGACAGAGAGGGTTCAGTTCATCCAGAATATTTTGTTTATAAATGTAGAAATAGAGTAATATAGAGGGTTCAACACATAAGAGAGGAAGGAGAAGGAGAAAGATGATCTTAATAGGAAAAAGCTTGAACTCCATGTCCACATTTTCATGAGCAGCAGGGATTTCTTCTTCTTTATGTCTGATGAATACCCCATCATAGAGTATATATAAGGTTATATATTATGTACCATTCCATTATGGAATATATAATTATATACAGATTATATAATATGAATATATAATTTGATTTATTATATACATTATTCTATTATATATTTATATATATAATATCACAATTTGTATTCATTAGATGGTGGACACTGAGGTTGTAACTATTCGTATCCAAGAGTTTGCTATTGTAAATAATGCTGCACTGAAAATGTGAATGCAGATACGTCTTTGACAGTGATTGCATTTCCTTCATACACAAAACAAAGGGCGAATTGCTGGACCCATTACATCAGCAGGTGATGTGATGTAATCAGTAGCAGGTGACCATTGCATCGGCGGGTAGGTTTTTTTGAGGACCTTCTATTCCATACTGTTTCCATGGCGGCTGCACAAATTTAGATTCCCGCCAACGGTGCAGAGGGTCCCCTTTGCTCCCCATCTTCACCACCACTTTCTGTCTCCTGTCCTTTTGCTGACAGCATTTTTTACAGGTGTGACGTGACATGTCACAGTGGTTTTGATTTTTCATTTTCTTAATAATGACGGATATTGGGCACCTTTTCATTACCTCTTGGCCCTTTGTATGTTATCTTTGGAAAGATGACAATTTGGCTCTTGGACCTATTTTTTCAAGGTCAGCCCTTTTAATATAGGTGTCCTGAGCACATGGAAGAGCACCAGGCATGCATTCAGTACTGAATAAGTATTTTTTTAGTTCATTGTATCCCAGTACTTGGGACAACAGAAGAACAACAGAAAAATCATTACTCACACATGTAGGTACTCATATTTGATCGATCTATAAGAGGAAAGGACAGAGCTGGCTGGTGTGGCTCAGTGGATTGAGCACAAGACTGTGAAGCAAAGGTCACTGGTTCGATTCCCAGTCAGGGCATACGGCTGGGTTGCGGGCCAGGTCCCCAGTAGGGGGTATGTGAGAGGTAGCCACACATTGATGTGTCTCTCCCTCTCTTTCTCCTGCCCTTCCTCTCTCTCTAAAAATAAATAAATCACTTAAAAAAAGAAAAGGAGAGCATCTTTGCAAAAAGAACAGGAAAGCTCATGACCTCATATAAAACACTGGCCTTGGAATTCATAACAGTATTAATAAAGATTTAATGAATAATTAAAGTATGCCAGAAATTCTGTGAAATACTTGTAGATATTACTTCTTTGAATATTTACAGAAATATCTGTCGTAATCGGAAGAGGAAATTGAATCTCACAAAGGTGAAGTGACGAGCAAGTAGAATTGAGTTGGTATTCCAACCTAGGTCTGTCTACAAATTTATTCTCTTTATCACCTCTCTGTTCCCTGCAGAGTTCCCTTTCAAGTTAGAATATTTAAAATCATGCTTATCTAGTCTCTACCACTCATATCCAGCCAGTCACAAACTTCTATGTATTCTATTTCAAAAATAGCTTACAAATCTGTCCTGCATTTTTGTATTTCTTTTAAAATCTAAATCCTCTTTAAGTCTCATATGTATTATTTTGATAGTCCCATCTGATTCTCTTAACATAAAACTTTCCTATCTCCTAGTTGAATTTTTTGTTTGTTTGCTTGTCATTATTCCTTTTGCTTGTTTGTTTGTTTGCTTTATTTGTTTTTTGCTGTCATGATATTCCCGGAATTTGTATTTCTTCCAAATATAGCTCCAAATTGCATCTTCAAGCATCTCTCTCCCATTGCCACATGATATATCCTCAACTCAAGCCACAGAGAACTTTTCCCAGTTTGTCCAAGTTTTTCACATGTATTATTCATCTGATGCCATGTTCTTCACGTGAACGGCCTCTGCTTAAATGTCCTTGAATACCTTCTCTTCTTTGGAGTCCTCTCTTTTCCCAACAAGGCTATGTTCCAACACAAAGTTTTCACACTGATTGTTCCACTAAATAACATCATTTTACCCACACACAAGGTCGATGTGTTTATAAACATTTTAGGAATGACTAATGACATTAAATACTTAGTCAGATATTAGCACCAAATCCTTTAGAAGGAAAAAAAAAAAACCGCTGTTAGTGACAGAAGCTCTTTCTCAAGAAACAGATTATATTTAAATTTCAATACTGAAAAAACAGATGAAAAGATATGAGGGTGAACAAGCAGCCCGGCTCTCCTGGGCTTTCTCCTGCCTCCTAGCAAGGCCTGCAAATAACCCCGCAAATCTATGCAACTTCATGTCGAAACTATGGACGCACCATGCCAAGGCCTTTGCATGCATTTTCATTTTTTGTTATTTGTTGACAGCTCACATTTGAAAGCCAGTTCATTTAAATGAACTGTTCTCTGTAAAATGTCTGCGTGTGATATTCTTCTTAATTTGAATTTCTCCAAAATGCTTCTTTTTCCTTACTGACTTCTGAGGCAGGCATGTTGACAATCTTTAGATGCCCATGCAACCTTCCTGAGAAAATACTAAAACAAAGTCAAAATGGTCCTTCTAAAATAGCCTTGGATGCACATAGAAAATCCAAAAGCAGTTTGATAAAGGTTCTGTGAAAAAAAGAATTCACCTTTGGTGAGTTAAAGAGCAAAGTTGGGTGTCTCTGTTTTGGTGCCTTACTGGTTTGAGTGAACATAGCCATTTATATGGAGGCTCTGGCTATTTTTATTAAATCTTTTGGAGTTTTGCTCAAGTCTTAAAAAGCAGCCATTGGAATTAAACTACTTCAGGAAAGTAATTTTGATTACGTAGGGCCTTTGTAAGTTATCACTGTATACATTCTTGTATCCTCTTGTTAATCGTATTCTCAAATTGAAATTAACTTCTTAACATTTACTAGGCACCAGAAGTCCACTATTGCAGGTACTAGAATGAGCTCCTGTCTTCATCATTCTTGGACTCTATTACAGAAGATGAATTTAATACTAAACATGTAGCTGGGAAGTGCTGTGACAACATGTAATTGTGAGAGCCACCCATAGTTTGGAGATGCTCTGGGATGGGCTCCCTAAGGGAGTGATATTTCAGGTTGAGACTTAGAGGAAAATGAAATTTAGACTGCAGAAGGCAGTTTGGAGTGCAAGAAGGTGAAGTACCAGGTGACCATTAGTGACTACATGGATTCATAACTACTTTAAACTTATGCAGAATTTTGTTAGCTCTAAAATGCTATGTCATGTTTGATAAAGAGAAAAAAGTTGCATCCGCTTGCTTACGAATCCATCTTCTGAGTAGTAAACAGTTGTAGACCATCTATATGCCCAACAGTGTGAAGTGGGCTGGAAACTCTGGGTATTTCCTCTCGATGGTCAGACCATGTCAACCTCTAAAATAATTACATTAAGGACTGTAAAGCAACATGGAATATACTTATTGCATGATAGTATGTGGAAATGTAAGATGTTCCAAGTCCCTTATGATTATAAATATGCAAAATGGTATAAAAACTTTGGAAAATATATTAAAAATTATCTTTGTGTTTGTATTCAAAAAGCAGATTTGTGTGCCTAAAATTATTTTCCCACTTTCCACAATGTGGTATATGTAATTTTTTAAAAACTAATTTTTTTGAAAAAAGGAAAAGCATTGGATAAAAGTTTTTTCTGCCTTAAAACCAATGACAATCAAGCAAAGTAAATCCCACTATGAAATGAATAGTATGAATACATTTTTCAGAAACCAAGAGTTTCAGTTTCAGTAAAAAGAGTAAAGAACAGTTTATCATGTTCTTTTCCATGAGGCCAAATGATGGCATGTATTCTGTTTCCCTGATTGAACTGAACATCTACACACTGGTGCAGCTGGAAGGTTGCTTTACGCTGACCTCACTCTTGGTCGATGAGGAAGTGGAGAAGGCTTATTTGAACAGTCATGTTGGGGTATGTATGGTCCAGACATAAACGGACATGAAGCTATGAACTCATCCTCCTGCCCTCTTTAGTTCACAATTTATAACCAGACAAATGATAAATGCTCCTCGTCACTCATTTCCTAGACTCCTTTCGCTTCTACTTCCATCACAGTTACAAAAGTGCACCAGGGTTTTAGAATGCCAACTACCAATTTCCTATTTGTCTCCCTACCACTTCCTCCCATCACACAGGACAAACTGACAATCTGTGCAGCATGTCCCAGATTCCTCACTGCCACAATAACAAATGGCTCTAAAAATGCCATACGAGTCTCCTTCCTGCTCCCCTTGTTGGGAACAAAACTGATACAGAAGGTTTGGGCTGTGAGTCAAGAAAGAAGATAAACAAACTGAACCAACAGTTGTGAGTAGGATTAGAGAAAATGTTCCCCTGAGATTTCTATTGTTAGGAGAGTGGATAAGACTGCTAACGATGAAGAGAGAAATAAAGCAAATCACACACACAAAAAAGACAGACTCTGAAGATGCTGCCAGCTGATAGGACAAGAAACAAAATGGGTTCATGGGGAATGACAGTTGTTTTTTCTTCAACCTCCCTTGTATTTTTTTCTCTTATTTTCCTCTTTTAAAATTATATGTTAATTTGGTTTACAGAGTAATGATTTCTTCATGGTTTCTACTAGACATCTAGTTGTTTATGGAGCTACAAAGTATATTGTTCTGACACAATTTTTTCCTACATTTGGCCCATTTTGTAGCAGGTTAAATGAAGTGGGAAGTTGTCATTTACTGGTGAGGCTGATAAATCTGTAGTCCAGAAACAATAATTTGAGCTCCAATGAACAATTTCTGCAGGATCTCTTTTACAGGATGGGGTAATTGTTGAAATGTTTTTGTTTTCTCAATTTATTTGAATATTGACTATCAATTAGTCAGTTCATATAAGTAGTCAAATATAGACAAATCAGTCAAATAAGATACTTGAAATGTTATAAACAAATATCAATTCTAGCTACTGATAAATTAACATGAAAACCATGCTTTTCAAAGATGAGGTTCTGACTCATTGAAGGCCTTCGTTTCCCATTCTCTAAAAAACAGAATTAGATTAGACTATCTACAAGGTTATTTCTCTACCTACATCTTATAACTTCTTAATTAAAACAATTTTTTTTACTATTATCACTAGGTAAAAAAATGATTTGAACAGCTAAACTGGATTTTTCACACCAGAATTTGACATCTGCCTTGAAGCTTGGCTTTATCCATAGGGCCATCCTGCTAAACATATAATTGATGATATTATATGTCCGACTTTAAAACACTTTATTTTAATTTAATCTTGTAATTCACATAATTTTAAATTAACATTTGCAGATAAATATTCATAAGACATCTATATCATTTCTCCTTAAAAAAGAGCAGTTCCACCAAATACCATTTAAAATAGAATTTAAAACAATTGGGAAGAACCTATATTCTGATTCCTCAGTGAAATGCTCTATAGACTCATGAATTTATTTCAAAATGTTTAATATTTTAACCCAATGTCAAATTTGATTTTAAATATCAGAATAACACATTTCTACCAAAGTTAACAAGCGGTCAGAGAGACCCCACACCTTAATTTAGTGCCTGGGTCCCTGGGTCCCTGGGTCCCTGGTTCTATAAAATTGCCAACCACTACGGACCAACTGGAAAATTGTCCCGAGGGAGTGACCTGCTGCCTTGTAAAGCCAAAACAACACCTTTGTCTTCCATGTTTTCTTATTCTATAAAATGGAAAAGAGTCCTGGCTGGTGTAGCTCAGTGGATTGAGCACGGGCCTATGAAGCAAAGGGTTGCCGGTTTGATTCCCAGTCAGGGCACATGCCTGGGTTGCAGGCCAGGTCCCCAGTAGGGGACACATGAGAGGCAACCACACATTGATGTTTCTCTCCCACTCTTTCTCCTTCCCATCCCCTTTCTCTAAAAATAAATAAATAAAATATTTTAAAAAAATGAAAAAAAAGTTTTTAAGATTTTCAATGAATGGAAGAACACCAGTAAAACTACAGTAGTTGGCAATGTCAAATCTAAGCAGGAAACTCAATACCTTTGTCTCCTGGAAACTTTGTCACGGGCTGAATGGAGTAAATGAAGGAAGCATTGGCTCTAAGAAGTGAATCTTTGTTTTTATGTAGATAACTAGAAAGCCTGCTTGCTTGTAGAAAAGTATATAGCAGAATTTCGTACCTGAAATGGGTTATTATGGACCAAGTGTGTGTTTATGTGGCGTTTCTTCTCCTGATCATGTGGCATCTTGCACTTTTGAACTGAGAGGGAATCCCAAGTTCTTAATACTGGATGGAGTGTTTTAATCCTGAAAATAACAAGAGGTAAGGGGAGAGTGAGGGTTTAAACTGTGCCCGTTTTGTGCTTTAGGGGGATTTCTCCAGATCCCTTCCCTTTCAACAGTGTAGCTTTTGAAATGGAAATATAGTCAACACTTCTCCAAAACAGATTCCCTGCTGTTGCCTAAATTATTACCCGTTTTCCCACTCAAGTCTTAGAGGTGATTCCTTGGTCTCCTAATTGTTCTATCCTTCATCCTGTTTTACTTCACATCAAGGAGAAAGTGGGTTCATTTTACGGATTATCCCTTGCTTTCTCAGAGTGAGATCTTACCAGCATTTCTTGATGTATTTTCTTTTGCAGAATTGTCCAGCTCACCCATGTCCCTTTCATTACACAGCTCTGTTACCTGTTTCCATTTAACAAAATAAAAATGGACCTCTCTCTCACATTGAAAGATATTATTTATTTAGACAAGTATCTCACACTTTCTTTTTTTAAAATCTGCCACCTATATTAATTCTAACAGGTTACGGTATCATTGTTTTCAAAATTAACATCTACTTCATAACAGAAGTAAGGTAATATGTTTCTAGTAAGTCCTAGAACAATCCAACACAGCTAGAAGTAGAACTTTGTGATACTCTTTTGATATCTAGTGTTTTAATGTGATCATTTTTCTTTGCTACCATTTATATATTTGTAAACTGGGAAGTTTTAAAGAGTTTTTGTTGTTGTTCCCCTTCTGGTAATATTTCCTGACAACTTGCTTTGGCGTAAGTCTTTATGGATTCCATTTGGAAATATATATCCTTCTGTACTAACCATTTTATTTTATTTAACTGTACTAACCATTATTATTTTATTTAACTTACTCTAGTTTTATAGTAATTCCTTTTGTATTTATATTTTTTAATTTACTGATTTTTAGAGAGAGGGAGGGAAAGAGAGAGAACATCAATTCATTGTTCCACCCATCTATGAATTCACTGGTTGATTCTCGTATGCGCCCTCAAGGAAAATCAGACTTGAAAGCTTGGCACGACAGGATGATGCTCTAAATGAGCTACGTTACTCGGCCAGGGCAGGACTTCCTTTTAATTGGACATTGGCTCTCCTATTGTTTCTCATGGAGGTGTTGCTCTCTTATTTTTGATCTCTTTGTCTTTGTTTAATTTGGGGTATTTCTTTCATTTTTTTAAATCTAAGCCTTCTAATTTTATTATATTTATGCTATTAGTTTTATTTCTATGAGTTCTTCCTTGCCCTCAGAATTTTTTAAAATATGTATTTGGTTTTTGTTGTTATTGGTTTGTGCTTCTCTAGGTAAATGGTATAATTCTGAAGTAGTTTTTTCTGCATTGTTTCTTTTCTCCAAGTTATTAGTTTGTATTTCCTGGGTTTTTTTTTTTCAACTAGGAGGATTTTAGTTTGGGTTATTGACTGCTTATTCACATTAAGGAATGACAAAGTAATAGAATCGGTTAATTGTTCCGTGTGTAGGACAAAGCCTCGTATAGTGGTGGGGAGGGCATGACGACTTTGTTGGAAATCCTCCAAGCTGTGACAATGTTTTATATGGGGCTCTTCGGCTTCCACCGAAAGAGACAGTGTGACCTTTTCCCTTGGGTGTAGGGAAGATGTGAATGCCTGTGTCCTGGGTGGGACCTGAGCTTGCCTCAGACTTACTGGGGCCAGAAAAGTACATCTGGGAAGGTTGGGGAAATTTCTGGTCCTGGACCTTGGACCTGTTCTCTGTTATTGCTTTCCTAACCCCATTCATGTGACGTCATTGAGACATCCTGTGGCAATTTAACACTCAGGCCTGTGGTGCCTCCCCAGGGCCCCATGGCTGACCTCAATTCTGGAAGAGGAGCCCAGCAGAGGAATCACTCCCACCGGCCAGCAAGGTACTTCTCTTACAGAAACATGGGAGTCCGGGCCACGGGAATGGTTCTGACATACTGGCTTGGGCTGACTCTCACTCAAGTCAGACACAGGATGAGATCCGACGTCTGGTTATCAGTGGCTTATCCCTGACCTGTGTTGGGCTGTGTATTGCTTGTAGCCTGTTGTCTGTGTTCCCAGCACAGCACCACCTCTGATCCACACCTCACCCCCAGTGATGGAGTGGCAGCTGCTCTTTACTTTATTCATGCTTCACCAGCGTCATCAACACCCCTGCAGGACCTTACCATTTGTCAGGTGGTTTTCTAGTGCTGTTCCTATCTCCCCTGAAAACTTTTAAGAACTTTGGTTTGCAATCCCTTCCGGTCAGTGTTTTCTCTTGCCCTTGTCTTGTATGGTCTTGTTGTGCTCTCCTAGTTTTGGACAAAAACTGGGCATGTCTCGTGGTCCCAATGGCTCTTCTTTCTCTATTTATGGGCTACTTCCCTATTCTCCCTGACAGTGGTGCTGTGGGAAGGCAGATGTGTTTGCAAAACTGTAAAAAACCAGTGCTTATAGTCAAAAGAGTCCAAAAGATATAGATGAAAAATATATCGCTTTATCATTATGCCAACATTCTCAAATGGCAAACCTAACATCAACATCTTCTCAGACTCATTGTTCTAAATATTCATTGACAAATCAATATGTCTCCAATGAGCTCATACATTTTATAATGTTTTTAAATGAAACATTTTAATAGATGGAGCTCCATTAAAAATATTTGCCCAGGACTGCCACTCACTTTAGTGGTAGTCCCTACAGCCAATGAATGACTCATAGCAGGGCACCGAACCCTGACCTCCATCCCTGAAGGGGAGGGGACTCTGTGATGCCAATCACACTCTACAGCTCAGATGAGGCTGAGCTAGATTGCAGCTAAAACTACACCCTGCTCTGTCCTGCTTTCTTATTCCCTAATATGTTTCTCCTGAGAGCACTCATCAATCCATGACTTGCATAAGAATCCTCATCTTGGGAAATTTTTCTCAGAATCTATTCCTACCTAAGGCAAGGTCTCATTTCTCCTTTTTTCAGGCATTCAACCAACTCTTCCTTCTATTTTTACCTCTACTCCATATGTTTGCCTTAAGATACAGTGTCTTGAATTTCTGAGGCTCACTGCAGTTCCATAGCACAGTTAGGCCAATTCTTGTTAGCTCTTCCCACCCTCTCCATCACTTGTAGGAAGTTGGGTTTCGCTTTCTTCACTCTAAGTCAGATATCAGTCTATTTTGCATTTTTCAAAATTTGGCTTAACTTCTATCATTTCATTTTGTCTCTTCTCACATTGTCTTGGGTCTGCATGATTTTTTAAACTTAATCAACTGTAATTATAGTTCTATTTTGAAGGGAAATAAGAAAACACATTTGTTCAACCTACCCATTTAAAAAGAAACAACTTCTCAAAGATATTGCAGATCATAGATCCACTTCAGTCAAAGAGCTAGCTGTTTACTACATTGTTTTTTACATTAGTAATTAAACAGAGGCCTCGGTTGAGAAGATGGGACTCTGTGTCACCCTAAGAGAGTTGGGGAGGGAAGAAAGGTAGCGGGTAGAACACACTGGGAACAGGATAATATGGATACAAAGGGAGGCTTTAAAAATTTTATCTGATCTTTATTACCCAAAACCTGGCACTGAAGTTGAAATTAACACAAGTGCATTAAGTAAGATAAACCACCAACCAAATGACCAAATTTTAAGCCACCAGTTTTTTTTGTCAGTATGATTTCTAACCACATAGTAACTATATTTAGAGTGTTTGTTTGAGAGCCTAACATACAGCAGGGAATTGACAAATATAAATGGGAAGTAAACAAGTCTCCCTAAAAGACGAAAAGACAATTCTGATCGAATTAAAACCCAGACAAGACAGATGTCATCTGCCCCTACCAAGTGATACACCATAAAATATCTAACACAAAGAAAGTAATAAAGAAATAAAGAAACTAAAAGATGGACAAAATATGAAAATATGGAAGAAATAGTAAAATGACAAACATAACTGCTGTCTTACCAATAATCACATTAACTATATATGAAGTAAACACTTAAATTTAATTTATATTAATATATGATTTTAAACTTTAATTAAATTAATGAAAGCTCATTAAAATAAATAAATTTAAAAAATGAACTTGAATCAATTAAATAATTAAAAAACAAAAACGTAACACTTAATTTTCTCACCAAATAAAATAAACCAGAACAAACAAAAAATGATAAATATTTGAGAGATTGATGTGTTAATTAACTTGATGGGGAAAATCCTTTCACAATGCATATGTAAATCACATCCTCATGTTGTATGCTTTAAATATCGTATTAATTTTGTCCAAATACCTCGGTATAGCTGGAAAACAAGCAAACAGACAAAAGAAAAAAGTATATAAGGCCAAATACAGCCCACATTTCTAATATACTGTTGTTTAGATTCTAAGATTTTATGTGTTATTTTTTTTCAGCATCAGAATTCTTAAGATACCCATGGTTCCTAGATTCTTATCTGCAGTATGTTTTCTTAATTCTCCAGCAGACATTTGCATTTAGAGATTAGAAGGAAGGGGACAAAAGAGAAGGTCTTAACCAGAGTTAAACAGTACATGATCCTGCTATATGCTATCTACAGGAAACACTTTTTTGATTCAAAGAAACAAGCTGGTTGATACTAAAATGTATACCATGCAAACAGAAAACAAAAGATAGCTGGAGTGGTTATAACAATATCAAACAAGATTAATTTTTCACACAGAATTTGTTACTGGAGAAAAAGGACGTTTATGATAAAGGATCAACTCAACAAGAAGATATACCAATTATAAATATATATGCACCTGACAACAGAGACCAATAATACATAAAGCAGAAATGTGAAGACTTCAAAGATGAAGTAGGCAATTCAATAGCAACAGTTTGAAACCAATGAAACAGTATCAGTTTGAAACTCCATATTTGATAATACATAAAACAATTAAATAGAGTATCAGCAAGGACATAACAGACTTAACCAACACTATGAACTACCTAGATTTATAGATTACTTTTCCCAACAATTAATTACATATTGTTCTCAAGTACACATGGAACATTCTTGAGAATTGATCCTATGCTAGGCCAAAAACCAAGTTTTGGTAAATTAAAAAAGGATTGAAATCATACAAGTAGGTTCTCTGACCACAGTGGAATGAAATTAGACACTAATAACAGGAAAACTTGGAAAATTAACAAATATGTGGAAATTAAATAACACATTCCTCAATAACCCATGTGTCAAGGAAAAAACAACAAAGAATTAGAAAATACATTGGGTGAATGAAAACAAATTTCAATATCTGAACCACCAGTGTATCTGCTTCTGCTTTTCTGTACTTTTCTTTTGATTATCAAATATTTTCTTGCTGCTTTTAATACTGTTAATTATGTGTCAGAGTTTCTATATTAAACAAACAAAATGGTATGGACTTCTGTGTCAGAGATACCTTCTCTCTAGCAGGTCTCTCTTACAGGCTCTCTGAGGAAGCAGGAAATTTATTCTGTATAGCCCTAACTTAGCAAATACCCCTTGGAGGAGTCTGACCTTGCACTTAAGACCACTGAATTTTTCTTTTAAAGATTTTATTTATTTATTTCTAGACAGAGGAGAAGGGAGGGAGAAAAAGAGGGAGAGAGACATCAGTGTGTGGTTGCCTCTCATGCACCCCCTGCTGGGGATCTGTCCTGCAACCCAGGCATGTGCCCTAACCAGGAATCAAACTGGCAAATCTTTGGTTCACAGGCCTGTGTTCAATCCACTGAACCACACCAGCCGGGGCTGAAATTTTTAATTTTTTATTTCAGCATTATGTACCAATGAAAGTTTGTTGGTTTCTTAGCTCCCAGCAAAGGTCCCCTGCCTGTGTTTTTTCTGATCTTTAGTCCATGCCCATAATCAGCAAATGTCCCAAGGAGGAAACCTGTGTCCTCTCTGAAGGATTTTAGTTCATATAGTCCTCTTTTTTTACCCCTGAGTCTCTGATTCTAATTTTTCTTAACATATAATTTTTATTTTCATTAGGTTTCATTTTTTAGTTGTTTTAGCAGGAATACTGTTCCATCCACAACCTATTCAGAAGCGAAAGTTATACTTCTTGGACGTTCTCAGAGCGATTGCTTTCTATCTTAAACCAGGTAACCCATAAAGAGAGCTCAACTCACTCAAAGACTAGTCAGGGAGACCTCACTGAGAGGGTAACATTTAGCAGAGCTGAAAAATGAGAGCACAAACCTATAGCTACCAGGATTAAGGAGACTTCCAGATGGAAGGAACAGCAAGATTCCTGAGGTGGGAATGGTTCTGGAATTTGGAAGAGCAGGCAGAGGAAATGATGGCTTGAGCAGAGTGAGGAAAGCTAGAACGTAGATCTGTCTGGTCACATATGGTAATAATGATACTGAAGTTGGAATTGGGTAACAGAAGTAGCCTCATAGATCTCAGAAATGCTAGAGTCTGAGCTTTTTGAAATAAACTGGATCCAACCTGCCCATTTGATAGGTGGTTAATATAGAAATAGAGAGGAGATTTGCCCATCATACAGTATGTCCTTTAGGTTTTTTTTACCTAAGATTTTTTGAGGCATGACTTGTACCTCTTCCTCATAGCATCTCCAACAAGCCCTGGCTGGCACAGCTCAGTGGATTGAGCACGGGCCTGCGAACCAGACCATCGCAGTTTGGTTCCCAGTCGGGGCACATGCCTGGGTTGCAGGCCAGTTCCCAGCAGGGGATGCATGAGAGGCAACCTTACATTGATATTTCTCTTCCTCTTTCCTTCCCTTCCCCTCTAAAGATAAATAAATAAAATATGTTTTTTAAAAAAGAAAGGAATCTCCAACAAAATCACCTATCCTATTAAGTTTTTAAGGGACCTCCTTTGCCTATTCAGACAAATTTATCTGGCAATCTAGCTACAAAACATACTTGCTTTCTGTATTTTAATTCTTAGCATAATGACTATTTTCAGCAAGAGCAAAGCCATATAATACACACAGTCTAATGAGCACTGATAAATATTACATTCCCTTACAGTGAAGAAATTCTTGCCCCCTGCTGTTCCCCTAATAGCTTACATTAGCAGGCCGTGATTGCTTAAGTCCCATTGCTCTTTATCAGAGGAATGGCTGTGAGAGTCTTTTTCCACACCCTGCACCCATTCATCACAGAGACTCTGAGCTGTAAATATAAACTGTTTCTATTACTAATGGCACAGTCTATCTCATAGTAACTCCCTTCCATTGTAGCGGTGCATCTCAAAGTCTCTTTGTACTCAGGCCATTGGCTATGTACTATATTGGTCCCTACGACAAACCCATTACACGCTTTAATTCATCGTTTAATTCTCACAACTGATCTGTGGGCTGTATGTTGTCACAGCAGTTTCGTAGATGAGGAATGTAAGATCTTTGAGGCTTTGTTTGCTTGAAAAATGGCAAAACAAAGGTTTTAACCTAATTCTATCTCCAAAGTCCACAGTCTTTTCACTTCTTCATGTTGCCTTCTGCCTGTTTAGTTCTTAAGATGTACTTTTCTTCATGGTATTGGCAATTCTATAGAGTAGAAAAAAAGGTAAGTTCTAGGGTAAACATCCACCAGCGTCCTATAATTTGGAGGTATGTAATTACTCTGTGGAAAATTGTGGAACTCTAGCTTGGGCCACAAGCCCAAAGGCTAGAGGGAAAGGGGACTTCTATTTAGAAAGGACTAAAATTGGTACAAAAAATTTTTAAATGACTATACTATATCAATCAAAAAAATTTCAAGCTTTTATTTTGAAAAAAACTTATTTTACAAGAAAATTTTAAGAATGGGATCATAAATAACTATACACTCACCAGCTAGACAAAACAGTTAATTTACCGTATTAGTTTTAGGTATCTACCTAGCTACAATTTGTATGTATGTTTCTTTTTTCTAAACCACTAAAATTAAGGCATAATCATAATAGACCTCCCCTGATATGTACTCCAGCATGGGCTGCAAGCCCGGCCCACAAAAAAACATATGAACAGTTTTGCAAAATGTTAAACAGCATGGTAATATTTTCCAAACTGAAAATGGTGTTTGGATAATATTTTGACAATATTGTAGGGTGTTTAAGAAATTCCTGATCTTGTTCATATCACTTCCCTCTTCTATTTGTTTATCGCATTCCAATTTTGTGACTATTTTACTCCTACTATTGAATGCAGAGACTTAATCCAAAAAGGCTCTGTAGTTAGAAGTGCTTATATATGACACATAGTAGTCATACCATTGTCATTTAGTCACTTGATTATATGTCAGGACATACTTCTTTTTTGACATATTTTTGACATCACCATGATGCTCTTGAATTATTCATTAAAGTCTCATAGTGGCTAATTAATTCTTTTTAAAAACCTTACAACATTTCTTTGCACCATTTAAACATCAGCAATATCAGAAGATCTATAGACCTACCAGGTTTCTACAAAATGTGATTTCCATATTGCAGGATAACAAGGAAATATAGATGCTGAGTACAATAAGTATTCAATGGATTGAAAGCCAGCCTCCATTCCAAAGTCTGTTTTTCCTTATTATGTGGTACATGACATTAGAATAACTCTAATTGCCATCAAAGAGGGGAGAAAGTCAGATATTGCTGGTAAAAAAAAAAAAACAGCTTTGCAATTTACATCATGAAACATTTTAAACAATTTTCTAAGAGCGCATGCTCATGTGGATATGTGTGAGAAGTTACCATAGTCCTCCTTGGAATGTATAAAAGAATAATACTCCAAGTGGTCAGTCCCTAATATATCCCCGAAGCCTCTTCAGCCTGTGTAAGAGTAACCATGTAGCATGTCCAGTTAATGTGTCTCTAATGATAATTTCTGACTATTATAATTGTTCTCTGAATTTCCAGTTGGTGACAACCTTTTTGAGATAATTACCCATCATCATTGTTCTAATGAACTACGAGCCACTTAAAGCCTGGACACGAGGCAAAGGAGCTAAGAAACATGTGTCCCAGGCAATTCCTCAGGAACTAACTTACAAAAATGTAGGCTTCATTAACAGTGTTCAAAAAAGACAGATGAGTCTCCGTCCTGCCTAACCTAGTGGTTAATTTATTGACTGACTTTAACAGTGACGTCCCTTTGGAGGATTTTTAATAGTTTCTGAGTTGCTTGCTGAGGTTTTAATAGACATTTGCCTCACTGAGCTCAATAAATATGCAGCGCAGTTTGAAATCTTGAAACCTAAAATGTAAGCAACTGACTGAATGAGGTTAGAAAGGATTTATATTTCCTTTAAATATACTTCTGAGCTGAAATTCAAGTGAAAAAGATTTCCAAAATATCTACATACTTTTTTGAAAACTTTCTCCTAGTTTATGATTAAGACCTTTTGTGCTATAAAACAGAGAGAAAAATGTGTCAGGGATGGGGAAAAAATGACTAAGCAATTCATTTTCGTTAGCTCCAGAGTAGAGTTTGGAAAGTTGTGTAGGAATTCAAGGCTTAAAAGTGTAAGCATTCAGGTTAAGTCAGAGGAAGAAGCAAGTATTTCATTTTCTAGTTCAACTTGGAACCACAGACATCACAATCTATCTATGAGGACCCTGCATTATTCATGCAGTGCTGTAACTTACCTGTTTAGCCATTCGTAGGGCATTTTGGGCTATAGTGTTTAAAAATAACATGGAAATAGTAAGAGTTAACGTGTATTGAAAGTGTGGTTTGCTAGGTAAATTGTAGTGTTTTCATGATAACGAGCTCAGCGATTCCTCATGAGAGTCCTACAAGGCAGGTAAAATTTTAACGCTATGTTTATTTGAACAAATTTAGGTACATTTTCCAAGATGATACAGCTAATAAATTTCAAACTTTGGAACTGAACCTACATAGTTTATCTTTAGGACCAGAACTCAAAAACAGCAAATTACTATAAAAAGCACACTTCCCTTTTCCAAGTTTTATTTTTACTAAATGCAGTCACTATTGCTTAAAGTTATTGGGCAACTTTGAAAAATAAAGTCAGTTTTCCCATGTAAATGAACATGAGAACTGTAAACCAAAAATGAAATTTAAGTTTTTGTTGACTTATGTTTTTAATGTTGTATTTTTTAAATACACATTTTGATCACATTTGCTTTAATTTTATGGCTATAATACATACACTCAAAGCTTCAGCAAATTAAAGGAATCATAGCTTGAATAGATATCTTGAAAATGTTATATCCTCCATTTTTATTTTTAATTTTCAGAAATACATTGACAGGCATTGAGATATTTTTTCACCTAGGCATTTCATGTTAAAAAATTTGAAAACACATCGCTGTAGGGTTGTATTATTGTATTCTGGAGGAAGAAACTGTTACTTATTATTTTTAAACAACCCAAACAATGCATGTCAATGAAAGGGTAAATTTTGCAGTGATTGGGTTGTTATTTTCTGAAAGTAGAAGAAAAATGTGATCATCCTAAAATCGTTGTGTTAAAATTGATATTCTAGGCTGAAAATCACAAAGCTGGCCAATATTAAAACAGCAGCATCTATCTGCGAATTGGAGTAAGAAATTATAATTTTGATATTCAGGGTTGTAACCACCCTTTAAAATGCACACACATTGTTGTTGAGCATAAAGCATCTGAAGAAACGCTTTGGTTCGAAATTCACCTTGGAATTTCAGGTTAGGAACATACTAACGATGTGAGGTATCACGTTTTAGGAAAACACTTTGGATATGCTTTTGGAGCCATTCTGTCCGATTTCATTTCCTCCTGGGCTTTTTCTTGGAGATGTCTTTGTGGGGTAGTGGAGAGATCAGGAACACGCACAGAAACTGGAGACTTCGGAGTCCTTTTCTCCAGAGGTTTCTCTGAAGTGCTGTCTCCATTGGGCAAACTACCTAATCTAATAGGACTATTGTGAAGAGTCAGTGACTTAATCCATGGAAACCACCTGTTCCAGTTCCCAGTATATGCTGAATACTCAGTAACTGTTAGGTATCGTAATAGATTATAAAGGATGTTATTTTTCTAGTCCTTGTTCCTTACTTTGTCTACTAAGCATTCTGTAGTCTCCAAAATCCTAAGAAAAGCTCTCTCTTCTTCAAACTTATTTAAGTAACATTTCTTACAAATAACGAACATGGTCATATGTTGATGATGGAAGGGGCTCAAAGATTATCGCCACCATCAAACTAATTAGGAAACATTCCTTGCCTGTACTCTGAATCTTTCCCCAAGACTATGTCTGCAAAGAGTCAAAACTGGTGGCTGTGTTCTAATTCTGAGGTTCTAGAAGTGTAGACAGGGTCTTTTTCTTCTTTATTTCTCTAGAGAATGTAGCACATGTTAAAATAGGATGGGAGGGGGAATCACAGGTTTAATCTTTCTCCATTTTGTTAAATATTTTCACAAAGATTACCCCTATATTCTTTATAACAACCTTTAAGATAGGTATCATGACCCCCTTAGCATGAGTGGCTTGCACCAAGAAAAAAAGTAGTATTCAGAAAAAAGAGATACCTATATTCAAAGCTGCACAGCTAAAATAAAGTTTGGGGCATAGAAGTCACTCTTTAAATGGGCACTAAATTAAACTGAACATCTAATGAAAGAGCATAATTACACTATCATGATATACCTAGACAAATACATATCTAGGCTTACAAAAATTCTGTGAAAACGACACAATGTAATAACACTAGTTGTGAGGTCCCTTCTGGTGTACTTACATGATTCTCAAGGTCATAAAACAACAATGAGGTCACTGACATGGTCAATCAGATGAGCCTTTCCATCTAGTCTGTAGCTCAGTTTTCAAAGCCAACAGTTCATGGCAGTATTAACAAAATGATCTGCGGGCAGCACTTGCATAGTGTTTGAAGATCGCTATGCAGTGAAACTGTATTTCTGAGTTGTTATCCGAGATCCTTCCCTTGCGTGCCATGTGGTGATGGTATCACTAAGCAGGCTCTCCACACGATGCAATCCTTGCATAATTTGTCACTTTCTTCCAAATGCTAATATGCATACGCCCACAGCTAACACAAATCCTCTATATATCTCTCACATTATATATCTCATATTGTCTACTTGTGCAACCATGATTAATGTCCATGCCATGTTTTATGATGTCCTGTATAATTTTAGCAAAGAAGATGCATTGGACAAAGTTTCTTGCTTTCTAATATAGAATTATTTTGTGCTTCCTAGTACTTAGGCCTGTAGATTAAGGTATTTTAATAATAATACTCATCACAAATGTACAGTATTGCCACTTGCATGAGTTCATGTTTTTGAAAAAAACAATAGTGGGGGATTTCACCTTGACCTTAGCCTCCAAGCCTCTCTTGAAAGTTGGAGCTGCAGCCTGAGCTAGTGACCACATTCACCAGTAACATGAAAACACTCCTTTTTCCTCACCAAATGGTACACATAATCAGCTTTCCAAACAACGATTATCTTTCATACTAATTGGCAACTTGTGTTTAACCTTTAATTAGCTGCGAATTTAGAATGGCTCTAAATGCCTTTTCTTTTCTTTTAGAAGGTCATAGAAGCATTGTCTGTTCTCTTTCTCTGCTCTCTCACCCTCAGTCTCCCCAGATATTATAATAACAGTTTAAATGGAAAATGGGAGCTCTGCAGCCTTAGGTTGCTGTCCTTGTGCGTGCTTCAAGCTGACAAATGCATGACAAACTTAAATTGTTGAAAGGCAGGGATCCCTTGTTACCGGTAGCTTCAAAGGGAAATGTACAGTTTGATGCAATCATTTTTTTTTTCACTTGAAAGGCATAAGACTGATTAGCATAGAGACTGTGTCGTCTTTGAGGGTCATTCTGTTCTTGGCTTGGCAAAGATTGTTATGCTTAAAAGACACGGGACAGCATTTCCACCTTCTGTGATAAACACTTCAAATACTGTGTAGGGTGTGCTACTTTCTTTTGGGGTGAATAGTTTATCTTTTGATGTCCTGGGTCATATAAAAAAGGAACCGTGTGGTGACGAGTGCACTGTTTATTCCTTGATAAAATGTTTATGAGTTGGAACACACTTCAGCTCTTAGGGGAAAAAATACCAAATTTTTTTAAAGAAAGGAGATATTTTTTCAACCTTCTTGCCATAGTGACTTTGCAACATATTACTTTTTATTGTATGCTTGAAGACTTTTTTTGTCTTCTCTGGATTGACTTTTTATACTGGTTAAACCACTGTGTGATTGAATCATTGAATGTTATGAAAAAACGGAAGGAATTAAAAAACTTATAGCTTAAAATTTATAAGTCAAATCAACATAAAAAACTCAATGATAAAGAGCAATGACTGAGTTAACATTTCTCATGAGAGAGCAGCAGCACTATCCTCAGAATATAGAGAAATCATTGCTATTTACACACACAAGCCATCCTTCTCATAGAATTTATAAATAGTTCTAAGATAGCCCTCCAACTCTAATCTTCCTTTATTTTTATTTTTTGTTCTGCCCATTCAGTTCCAAGTACTTCTGCTAAAAATAGGTTTTCTCTTTTCCATAAAGCCATCAGCTCTGAGCTGTTGTTTTGTACAAAGATCTGTGTAGCAACCATGGGTGGTGTGTGGCCATATCCCCAAGCCTTAGCATTTACGGGCATACTGACCAAATTTCTCCCTGCCAGCAACTAAATTTCCTCTCTAAAGGAATTCCTTTTGATGCTGGAAGCTACTATCTTCCCCATAGAGAAAGCCGAAAATTATAGGGAACCAGCAGTCTACCATGAGTAGCCCTCAAACCATGACATGGGAGGAATTGGGATTTAAATACCCTAGGTCCTCACCCTTTCGGATGGAGAACTCTTGAGTCTGAGATTTATATTGGCTCCCAGATTATCCCGATAAGGCAGAGAAAGTATTCTTTGTGTACTGTTTCATTTGTCTTGATAACACATTTCTCAGTTGTCTTCTTATTCTTGTTTTACCTTGTCATTCAATTAGCTGTGGTTTCTTCATTTTCAGATAAACTACTGGAATTAGAATTTCTTCTCAGGGTTTCATATTCATCTTTATAATTATTTTTCTGTTAGGATAGAGAGGCAACATTATGAGCTATTTATGTAAGACTTAAAATGTGGGACAAAATTAATTTAAATACTAATGTAAGATCTGGATACCTTGGGCAAGCTACATATTCTTTCTGGATCTTGGTTTCTCTTCTGTAAAGTGATTATCACCTAATCATAGGTCCATTTATATATTAGTAAGGTAGTATATAAGTGTCTAGAATATACATATTGAGAAATGTCAATGAAAAGTAAGCTGATGAGTGTGTAACCTGAGAGCAAGGAAGTGGGTACAACTGGCTACATACCCTTGACCGTGCACCTAGGTACTGAGTGCCTGGACTAGAGGTGAGGGGCATTTGCTCACCATTCCTCTATGCCCTACTCAAAAGTATACAAGACACATTTGTGGAAGAAAAGATTTCTAAGCTTGATGCCTTTTGTTGTTGTAGCGTTTAAGAACAATAAAGAGGATCCACTTCCTTGCTCCTTCTTGTCCAGATGAAGACGTTGTTAGAAAATGCAGAGGTGAACTGCACACTGTAAAGAGTGTGTCATGAGCTTCCCAGGATGCTAGCAAGTGCTTTAGGTTCTGGTTCTAGATGGTGACAGAGGAGGCTCCTGAACCCACCTCTTTCCTTGGCCACAGCAAATCTACAACTACTTACGGAACAATTCTCTCTGAAGGAAATCCAGAAATTAGCCCAGTGACTCCTACACTTTGGGGGAACTAGAAAATACCCACACAGAAATGGGTAAGAGAGGCTGAGACACTTCCTCCCCATGAACCCCACCCCTGGCACAGCAACGAAGGATCTGGAGCAGAGATCACGCAACTCCCAGCTTCTCCCTGAGAGCAAAGAGTTTGGATCCAGCACCTAGCATACCAACTCTGCAGACTTCCATCTGAGAGATGGCCCACCAAGACCCCTAGTCCTTAAAGCCAATAGGGCTTGTGTCCAGGAGATCCACAAGACTATAGCAAGTAATGAACAGTTTTTAACAACCTCCCAAGAACTCTGTGCCTAACTCCCTAGGGGCCAGTATGGAGGAAGCAGAATGAAATGCCCATCTGTGAGTCTTTCTCAGCCAGAGGTCTGTTTGCTTATCTTAAGAATTTCAGCCCTCATTTCACCTAAATCTAGAAACCAATTGCAATCCTCATCAAAGACTGGGACTCCAATTTGCTCTCATCTCCCTGACAGGAGCTTGTGCACACATCAGGTACCCTGGCTCAGGCAGCTGTCACCCAGAGGACATATCCCTCTACTGCCTGGGTCTGGTGGCCAGTAGCACTTGAATTTGCGAGTCTACCAAGATTGTAACAAGTAAAAAAAAAAAAAAAAAAGAAGAAGAAGAAAAAGAAAAGAAAGCATTTCTTAACCAGCTATCTTTCCAGGCCCAGAGCAGAGAAAGCAGACAATATTTCCTTGAACAGAATCTATCTGCATCCTTCAAAAGCTGCCACCTAAGGGGCAGGCTTCCAAGCAGCCTGCATCTGGGTGGTGACAGAGATCTTCCCCTTTGAGACACTGACTGTCCAGGCCCACCCTAAACCACTGGGAGACATTGTTATGGAAAAAAGAGGTTTGTTTGCCCCGCCCCCAGCATCAAAGGCCAATCAGATGCAAATAGGCATTGCAGCAAAAGAAGGTAAGGTTTGTTTAAGGAAGTGGCACCATGCCCAGAATCATAGGTAAGCTAGTGCTATAAAACCTGGCTTCCCAATGGCCTGCATAGGGACAGATGGAAAGGGACTTTAGAGCAAGGTTGTTAATTATGGGAATGAAGGGAGCTGGAGTCATGGGCTCTACGGGTTGATTGGACCAGGGTAGAGAGCAGTGATCATAGTACCAGGTCCTGGTGTCTGCCATGGCGCAGTTCTGTCTAATTTCATGAGGGTGTGGTTGCTGGGGGTCTGTGACTGAAGTGCAACCAGGGTCAAAATGTTATCTTTACTTTGACTGGAACTCTTTCCTTAGGCTTTTCCTTAAGATGCTCTAAGGGAGGGAGGTGGGGATGGGAGAGGTGGGGATGGGAGAGTGGTGGGGGGTAAATGAAGACAACTGTAATTGACCCACAATTAAATAATTTTTTTAAAAAAGACACTGTGATGCTGACCAGAAACTAATGTTCTGAGAGCTTCAAAGGTGGAAGGAAAAGAAAGAAAGGAGGAAAGGTGGCAAGTGGGTCATGACACCATTAGTCTGGGGAAGATGAGTTTGAATCAAGAACACAGGAAGGAGAAAGGGTCGTGTGGAAAAATGGAGTCTCTGTGCAGTTAGTTAGAGCACAGAGAACAAAGGAAGCTTCTTGGACAATCACAGAGGTTAGAGCTACAACCAACAGCAAGAGCCAGGCTGAGTGGTAGGTTTCCTGTGTTATGCAAAACCATGCCTTAAAGTCTGGAAGAGGTGTCTGTTTCATCTAATGCATGAAAACCATTCAACACAGTGTCAAGAAAAAATTGAAAAACAAAGACATATGCTTCAAACAAAAGGACAGAAGAAGAAAAAAGAAATGGACCTTAATGAAACAGAAATAAGGAATTTTTTTCTGATAAAGAATTCAACGTCATAATAAATGGTCTCAATGTGATCAGAACAATGCATGAGCAAAATGACATGTACTAGAGAAAAACCATCTAAAGACACTGAAAAAACACAGCAATATACATGCCAAGAGAGGAAAGGTCTTGGAATAAACTAATCCTGCAAACACCTTCAGAACTTTGAGACAATGACTGTCTGCTAGTCTATTGCATTTTGATATAGAATCCTATCAAGCTATTACATTGATCTTTTAGGATGGGTGTCTAAGCAAAGCAGAACATTTATAAGGATTCTGAATGGAAACATCTCTCTAGATTAACTGAAACATTAAGGGAATTTATATGACTGATCAAATGTAGTTAAATAATGGCAATTTTCAGTATCACATATAAAGCTACAGGGATACTTTAGCCACTGTCTATAATTCATAGCCTTGAACCAATTTTCTGAAACCCGGGGATGACTGAGAAAATGAAGTAAGCCATTTTACCATAGAAATTAAAAATTAGTTCTTTAAATTTCTTGCAAGTCCTTTCTGATAATCTGTAGTTACTCTGGCCCTGTACCAGTTAAATCAGAATCTAGGGATCAGGAGCTGAAACCTAGGGTCCATTTTTTTTTTCTTTAGGATTAAAAAAAAATTTTAATTTAATTATTTTTCAAGTACAGTTTTCTGTCTTTTACTCCCATCTCAGCCCACCCCCATGCTCCTCACCTCCCTCCCATTTCCACCCCCCTTAGCTGTTGTCCACGTGTCCCTTATACTTGTTCCTCTAAATCTCTCCCCTTCTTCCCCTGAAATTCTCTCCCCTCTCCCCTCTGGTCGCTGTCTTTGGTGTCTTTGTTTTTATTTTGCTTGCTTGTTTATTTTGTTGTTTAGCTTCCTGTTAAAGGTGAGATCATATGGTATTTTTCTTTCACCACCTGGCATATTTCACTTGCATAATGCTTTCCAGTTCCATCCATGCTGTTGCAAAGGGTAGGAGCTACTTCTTTCTTTCTGCTGCATAGAATTCCATTGTGTATATGTACCATAGTTTTTGGATCCATTCATTTACTGAAGGGCATCTAGGTTGCTTCTAACTCTTGGCTATTGTAAATTGTGCTGCTATGAACATTGGGGTGCATAGGTTCTTTTGGATTGGTGTTTCAGGGTTCTTAGGATATACTCCTAACAGTGGAATTGCTGGGTCAAAAGGCAGGTCCATTTTTAGTTTTCTGAGAAAATTCCATACTGTTTTCCATAGTGGTTGTACTAGTCTGCAATCCCACCAACAGCAAACTAAGGACTCCTTTTCCCCACACCCTCTCCAACATTTGTTGTTTGTTGCTTTGTTTATGATAGCTATTCTGACCAGTGTAAAGTGGTATCTCATTGTGGTTGTAATTTGTATCTCTCTGATGGCTAGCGACATTGAGCATCCTTTCATGTGTCTCTGGATCCTCTGTATATCCTCCTTGGAGAAGTGTCTGTTCAAGTCCTTTTCCTATTTTTTAATTGGGTTAGTTGTCTTGTCCATATTTTTAAAGGACCCTATGTTTATTGTATGTGTCTGTGCAAGGGATTAACCAACAAAATAAGGTTAAGGCTCAAACTCCATTTTCTTCCCTAAGCTCATTTTTAACCTTTGTTTTATTCTAAAGGAAATAGGTGTTCATCATAATCATTTTCAAACCGCTCGTCACAATAAAGATAATGTAATCTAGGGACTTGATAGATTTTTATTCTCTCTACCCCATGCAAATTTTTAAATTCAGAGTCATTATGTTTTTTCCTGCTGCATTTTCCATGTATTTTTTATGATGTTTCAGTTTAATGTGGATTTATCTGTTGAGGACTGGTATTATGCAGCATTCAGTAACTGTAAGCATAGTGTATTCAAAATTATAATTTTAATAATACAAATGTGTACAGATTATACAGTTTATTAAAAATTTAAAGTTATTTATGATTCATAAAGTAAATATAACACATTTGCAGAAAAATTAAGAAGGAAAGAACTCTGTAACAAAGTACTCTAAAAAAAGTATGTTTAAATATTGCCAAATATCTGAGATAACTAACATTGAATGTAAGGGGGCATAAATCAATGTTTCTTGCCCCAATATTCAGTAAAATTCTTTATATTAATATGTTTGGGGAATTAACAAAAAGATACAACTTTCACTCAAGATATATTATAAGCCAATTAAGAACTCTTTATAAATAAACTCTTTCTAATACAAGTGACAAGAAAAAAACATATTGATTAATTTAGCACTATTTATTTTTTTTAAACTTTTTTTAAATTTATTTTTAAAAATTGATTATGCTGTTACAGTTGTTCTATTCCCCCCTTCATTCCCCTCCACCCTGCCCCCCCATCCCCACCATTACCCCCCTTTAGTTTATGTCCATGTGTCTCAAGTCCTTTAGGTTCTATATTTCCCATGCTATTCTTGCCCCCCCCATCTATTTTCTATCTACTGTCTATGCTACTTATTTTCTGTACCTTCTCCCCCCTTCTCCTCCTCCCACTCCCCTGTTGCTAACCCTCCTTGAGATCTTCATTTCTATGTTTCCACTCCTGATCTAGCTGTTCTTTTAGTTTGCTTTCGTTTTAGGTGTGGTTGTTAATAACTGTGAGCTTGTTGTTCTTTCACTGTTCATGTTTCTTTAACTTCTTTTTCTTAGATAAGTCCCTTTAACATTTCATATAATAAGGGCTTGGTGATGATGAACTCCTTGAATTTGATCTTATCTGAGAAGCACCTTATCTGTCCTTCCATTCTAAATGAAAGTTTTGCTGGATAGAGCAATCTTGGTTGTAGGTCTTTAGATTTCATGACTTGGAATATTTCTTTCCAGCCCCTTCTTGCCTGTAAGGTCTCTTTTGAGAAATCTGCTGACAGTCTGATGGGGACTCCTTTGTAGGTGATTGTCCCCTTAGCTCTTGCTGCTTCTAGGATTCTCTCCTTCATTTTAATTTTGGCTAATGTAATTATGATATGCCTTGGTGTGTTTCTTCTTGAGTCCAACATTTTTGGTACTCTCTGAGCTTCTTGGATTTCTTGGAAGTCTATTTCCTTTGCCAGATTGGGGAAATTTTCTTTTATTATTTGTTCAAATAATTTTTCCACTGGTGGTTGTGTCTTTCCCCCTTCTGGTACCCCTATAATTCGGATATTGGAGCGTTTAAAGATGTCCTGGAGGTTCCTAAGACTCTCCTCATTTCTTTGAATTCTTGCTCCTTGACTCTTTTCTGTTTGGCCATTATTTGCTTTCTTCTGGGCCACTCCATTGATTTGAGTCCCAGTTTCCTTTTCATCTCTATGGGTTTTCTGTGGAATTCCATTCATTTCCCTTAGTTTAGCCTTCATATGTTTCTCTAATTTGTGGCTATAATCAACCAGATCTGTTAGGAACCTGATGACCAGTGTTTTAAACTGTGCGTCTGAGAGTTTTGCTATTTCTTCGTCGCTTAGATTTATCTCTGGGGCTTTGAGGTCTTCCTGCGACATTTTTGGTCTGTTCTGGCCCTTTAAATGTGAGAAGCGGCGCCTTGGACTCCCAGGTCGCTGGGTTGTGACGCTGTATGTGGGGGCGTGGTCAGAGCGGGGATATAGTGGCGCCCTCTACTGCCGCAAGCCACGGGGATCGCCGGGCCCGGTCCAAGCGCCCACTCCCTCGCCTGTCCGCTTGCCCCCAGATAGGCAACCGCAGTCAACACGCAGCACCGCCTCCCCACTGTCTCCTCTGCAGTCGCTCACCCGGTGGGTTGCTCGGTCGCTCACTAGGTCCAATCCTGGGTTTGGAACCCGTGCGTCTGGATTCGCGCGTCTGGATTCCGCGCCTGGGTCCAGCGGACCGGAGTCCTGTGCAACCCCTCACGAGACGCTGGTTTCACCCCTTACCGGTTGGGCTGAAGAATTTGTTGTTAACGGACTTCCGAAAAGTTCAATTTTCCGTGTTCTGGTTGTGTTTTCTGATGCTCATATTTAGTTGTCCCTAAACTTGGTTGTGTGAGAAGGCACGGCACATCCACCTATACCTCCATCTTGGCGGAAGTCCGAATTTAGCACTATTTAGAAACAAAGCATTGAGTAAATAAAAATGTCAGAAAACAGAATAATAAATTTTATTTAACACCAAACATTCATTAAATGTCTGCAGAGTGTAGAAAGTTTGGAGTACACTCAGAAGATGTATATCAGACATGAACTTCTCACTTGAGGAGTTTCTGGTCCAGTAGAGGCAATAAGACATGTATAGTTAGGTACACACACATACTTTCCAATTAAGGAGTAAGATAAAAAGAGAGCTGCATTTTATAAGTGTGGTTATTTATGTTACCAAAACTATGGTATTTCATCTTTGTAGCATTCCTAGTGGAATTTCCTCATTATGAATTATTTTTTTGCCTTTTAAAAAAGGGAGGAGGGGCAGGTGACCATGGTAGAAGCAGTGATCTAGTCATCTGTGAAAATCAAGTCTGGACTTTGGGTGAACATGTTAAGTGTGTGTCCTAAAACAGTGTATGTGTGTGCCTGTGTGTACATGATGTGGTGAGGGAAGTCGGGACATTCTCTGTTTCTGCTTCAACAAATGAAATAATTCAAGCAAATAACCTTCATTAATCAAGGAAAAAATAATATGGATCATATCTTATTATTAATGCCAACTGTAGTCAAAAATAAAACAGTTTCCATTGACTGATACAGTGTAACTAATGGTTGTCTTTCTCGAGTGCGGGCTTTTTACTCAATGACATGGAAACAACTTATTGTGGAAATTGAACGCAACCAAGGAAATGAATATCTGTTTTGATGTTTGATCAAGAATCTCTTGAAAACAATGTTGCTGATATCACCATTGTTAGTTTCCCTGTAATGGAATTCTTATCTAATGTAATGAGAAAAGTAAGAATCCAAGAAGCATACTGGGGTAGCTTCCAAGACAAGAAAAGGCTAAAGGATTTCATCACCACCAAACCAGTATTACATGGAATGTTAAAGGGTCATCTTTGAGAAGGAGAAAAAAAGAAGTTAAAAAACATGAACACTGAAATGGCAGTAAATACATCTATCAATAATTCAATCTAAAAAACAATACATGAGCAAGCAGAATAGAAACAGACTCATAGATAAAAAGAACATTTTGACGGTTGCCACATGAGCGGAGTGTTGGGGAGATGGATGAAAAAGGTGAAGGAATTAAGAAGTGCAAATTGGTGGTTACAAAATAATGACACAGATGGGAAGTACAGCATAGGAAATATTCTAACAACTATGTATAGTGTCAGATGGGTACAAGATCCGTCAGGACAATCGTTTAGTAAATTATATAATGTCTACTCCCTGGGATGTACCTGAAACTAATATAATATTGTATGTCAACAGTCACTGAAAAAATTAAAAAATGATTTAAAAAATAAGCAGTGGTTTCTGGGAATAAAAGAAAAAGAAAAGTAAAATTGGTGTACGTGAAAGATAAAAACTCATTCTCTGTACAAGTTAGATAAAATTACTAGATTAAATATAATCATTCTGTGTGATAGCTGGACACAAAACTAATAATTTAATAAAACAATAGAAAACAATAGGGGGAATATACATGCCTTATATAAAGAAAACCCCAAGTATTATTTAAAGTCTAAGGCAAGATGTGAATAAATAAAAAGACTCACTGTTAATTGATAGCCATACTCAATATTCTAAAGACATTATTCTTCCCAAATTAGTATTTAATTATAAAGAAGTTATCAGTATTATTCTTCTGAATGTGATTGCCTAATTCAAAAGTGTATCTCCAATATAAATACTTGAGAGGATTCAATTTTTTTTAATTAAAAAAGTAAAGAAAGGAGACCACATTAACCAATATTTTTTAAAACATGATAAAGTAGCTCCACAATTAATAGAATAGAATTCTCAAGGAACATATAATCTCATATAAGGATTTATTTCATGATTTTAATTTCTTGATGGAAAAATGTGTATTTAAGAACACTGAAAAATTGTGTAGTATTTATTCGTCAGGGAAGAAAAGCAGATTTTTCCCCCTCTTTTACTATATTAATTTGATGGGCCCGCCATACAAGTACCATAGGTTAGGGGATGAAGCAACAGAAATTTGTTTCTTCACAGTCCTGGAGGCTAGGGGTCCAAACTCCAAGTGTCAGAAGGGCGAGTTTCTTCTGAGGCCTCTCTTCTTGGCTTGGCCGTCTTCTCTTCCCTTGCCTTCCCGAGGTCTTTTTATGAGATCTCCAATCATATTGGATTAGGGCCCGTTCATACGACGTCATTTTAACTTAATTACCTTCTTTATGTTCTACCTCCAACTACAGTCACATCCTGAGATACCACTGAATATAAAGGACCTCAACATATACATTGGGGGGAAGCACAGTTCAGCTAATAAGGTACCGGGTTTTCCAAAAAGTTTGTGTGATTTTTTTGGCTGTAAAAGAAAAGACACTTTTTTTTTCATTTTCTTCAATAACTACCATTTTGGATATTTTGAGTATGTCAGCTATCTCCTGTGTGGTATAATGTTGATTGTTCTCAGTTAATGTCTAGATCTGATCACTGTCAACTTCCAATGGTCTCCCCGACCTTAGAGCATCATCCAGGGAGAAATTTCCAGCACGAAACTTCACACACCACCTTTGACACATTTGATGGGTCAAAGCTCCATGTCCATGCACTGTATGGGTTTTTTGTATGTTTTAGCTGTGCTTTTCCCTTTGTTGAAATAATAAAGCATAATATGCTAACGATGTTGTGTATTTTCTTCCATCTTTAATATTAAAATGGCTGCATGAAAGTTCACCAATTTTTTATTATTTTTTTAAATTCATGGTCATACAGCAGCTGTTATGATAAAATCTAACAAAATTGCTTTGAATGAAGTTAAAGACAATTTAGTTCTACCAGAGCTGTCTTAGGGGAAGAAAAAAGCCTGAACAACATTTTGGGCCAATGCAATATATGAGAAATTGAAAAAGTAGGTGAGAAACATCAAGCTAAGGAGTGAAATATTAAAAATCAATGTTAAACTATTAAATGACCAGGAATTAAATAACAGTAAATATCAATCTAAACTTGAAGTATCAAAAAAGCTTTATCAATATAAATTCAAAGAAAAAAAACAAATGAAAGATTTGAGTATGTAAATACATAAAATTTGAACTTTTGAACATCACAATACCATAGCAAAGCAGAACTGCTGAAAATACATATACCATATTTTGTTATTTTTACCTACAAATGGCTCTTAAGAAGATTTGAGAAAAAGACCATAACTTAAGAAGAAATAATTGTACAAAACTATAAAAAGACAATTTATGAAAACAACAAATGACAAACACATATGGCATTTATAAATGGTTTAACTTCACTAAGAAGAAAAGAACTAAATTTTGAAAGCACTTAGGAGAAACATTTTTAGTTATTAATTTGAAAAAAGATTTTAATTCTGAAATTAATTTGAAAAGACTTTAAACATCTTGATATACTTTGTTGTATATGATATACTTGATGGTCAGTATGTGAGGATATAGGCATTCTCATACATTGCTGTTGAGATATGAACTCATATGTCGCAAGGTCAATTTACCAATCTATGGCAAACATTTTAGGATTTTTCCAATGTTTCTTTCTAGCATTTTATTTCTGCATATTTATACAAAAGTGTTCTGATGGACACATGTATAAAAGATACAATATAGGGCCTGCCACCTGTTCCTCTAGATGCCTGCAAATCTGTATCCTAACAGGGTCCTCTAGTTGGGGAATGATACATGATTGTAATTTATTGTATGTTTTTATGTCCTTTTGAAAATAACCACAGTGCACTTTAAAACAGGAAAATAACATCACCTTTGAACTTTGGAAATTGAGACTAGGACTAGATTACCCAAAACTAAGCAGATTCGAGGGAGAGGGAAGGGAACTTAAGGGGAAAAAGGGGGAGGGATTTTGAGGTTGGGATGGGGGGGGGGGGCGGGGGGGAGGATGTACTTGAAAAGTAACCAAATAAAATTAAAAAAAAAAAAAAGAAATTTTTTTTGAAGGAGATGGTGTTTGCCTTTTCATCAAGTGGAATTTGTAGCACTAGAGCAGCAAGACATTTGAGCAAAAACAAAACAAAACTGCAGAACAGAAAGTTTTGTGGGGCATAGTTCTGAGCCTAACACGTAAGACGGAATTTAGTGGAGCCTAATCAGAAGAGCTGGTTGGGAGAAGATTGTAGAAACTCTTGAAAGTATAGAACAGGCTGAGAAGGAGCAGGTTCCAGGAAGCCAGTTCTATTAAAAGGCTGGTGAAGCAGTTTCGCTGAGAGGCATGGAGGCAGTGGGACTGGAGAACAGTAATAGATTTGCAGAGGGTTGGGTGTAAATGGCACAGATGTAGAACAAAGAATGAAGCAGGAGTCCAAGGTAACACGTTTTGGGAACAGAAGTAGAAAATGCAGACATAAGGGATAAGAATCGGGAGCCCCCACTGACCAGCTACCCCACACAGGGCTGTATACATACAGCACAGTAAAGGTTCTTTTTCTCCCTCTTCTGCAAACACCCAGCATCACAACTAGTAACTAGACCAGAGAGGATTCAAAGCCATGCCTTTTCCTTTTATCCCATCATGCATAATCAATGCACTTTATGATTTAGAGATAAAATAATCTGAAATAATTTTGACTTATTTCAGTCTGAATATGTTATTTCTCTGTCTGCATTTTTATGCATGTTACTTCAAAATTATGTTTTAAAATGCAGAGATTGAAGTTCAAGGGCATTAGTGAAGCTTCAGATGTTTGAAACCATCCAATTCTTAACTGCGTCCTTGTAATGTGGATCATCTGGCCTGTTTTTGTCTGTTCCCTTCCACATGATAAATGTGGGCCAGAATGCTAACATCCTCAGGCAAGGTCTTACTTTAAAAATGTATATTTATGGAATTGTACACCTGAAACCTATGTAATTCTATTAAGAAGTGGCATCCCAGTAAACTCAATTTAAAAATGTATATAGGAGGTTGTTTTTGATAGAAGCTTTTGACGAGGCCAAAAACTAGAATCGACAGCAGATACAATATATTATACAGGACTAGTTAGATCAAATGGGTGCTGTAATAAACTTGCCATTTTCTGTTTGAGTTCCTTTTGGTTCACAAAAGAAGTATTGCATACATACAATATTTGTTATATGTGAAAATTATCTAGAATACTTTCTGACACACTGTTTTTTCTTCTACAATTAGAAAACTATAATATAAAAGCCACTGGGCTTTGAGAACACACCCAATTGTTTTCTTTCCCTTTCATTAAAAGAAGAGGCACATGACCTAAAAATTATATCACTGTGCTACTGTAATTGCCCATTAGGAAGAACTGCAATGAAACAATAACAGAAAAGCAAAGTCCAAGTTAGTAAATGAGATGGGTATTTGAAGGCTGCATTTTCACTTTTAGGTTGATTAGTATCACATGAATGCAAGAAAAAACACATTTTCAATGTCCTAGTTCTAATGCTTTTTTCCATATGATAATCCCTCCAAGTCTCTATTGTTAATGCTTTGCAAGGGACATAGGGTGACATAATGCTCACAATATAATACAATATAAACCATTTAACAATTGCAATAATAATAATAAGAAGAAGAAGTTAGTAGTAGTTACCCAGCTAGACCTTGCTTTTTTTTGTGAATCACCTAGCCTATACAAATGGCTAAGTAAATTTCTGTCGTGAAGTCAACCAACATTCATCATAAAAACTTAATCCTGCATCCTTCATGGCATGCTTTGGCACTTGGGAAAGTAACAGTGAAAATGAAACAAAGCAAAGTAAAACAGAACAAAACAAAATAAACTCTGGCCCTGACTTGGAATCGCTTCTTTAAAATGGAGTTTTAAAAAATTAATTGCAATATTTTTCCATTGCTGAAATTTAAAAACTATATAACTAAACATTATCAGGTATTAAGACTGTGGCCGATGGTTTACAAAGTTCTTCGAGTTTCAGGCTTCCCTTTTCAAAGGTGTAGACAGAACAAAGTCTAACTCAGAAGTCATTAACTTGGATGAATTTTCAAATCTAAATCTTTCCATCTTACTATTCTCTAGAAAACAGTATGTGGTCTTGGAATGACATTTGAAATCACCTTTATCTGGGTTCATAACCCATTCTCTAGCAATTATTTGCTGTATAAAGTTTCCCTTTTTAGTTGATTTCTGAGCTCTAGTTTCTTTCTTTGCCAGTGTTACTATTAATGTTCACCTTGCAGAATTGAGGTGAGCATTATATGAGATGGTGTACATAAAAATCTAGCATTTGTAAGAGCTCATTCAATGCTAGTTTTTGTTGCGCCCTTTAATTTGATGGCGGTTAACACAGAAAGCCACACTTTGGAACAGAATTTGTGTTTCATGTGTTTAATCAGTTTTCTCTTCATGTAACTTTAGCTCTGCTTCATTCTATGACTTACAGGTCTGTTTTCCCTGGTCTGGGCTTCCCTTCTGCTCTGGCTATTTTCCTTACCTAGTAACCTGATTCATGGACCATGGGGTCAAAATCAAGCTGTGTCAGACACTTTTACTTTTGTTTTATTTTATACACTTTGTGAATAGCATAAGTTCCCTCTTTCCTTGAATATTTAGAATTTTCTATGGACAATAGAAAATCCACTGTCACTCTTACAAGCTAATCAACTATGACATGAAAGTCCTACAAAGCCCCCTGCCCACCTGGTTGACAGTTGCTTGCTTTATGAATCACAAAAGCAAAATTATTGTAAAGATAAGCCATTGAAAGGGTAAAATGTTGTGTGAAAAAAATGACACTCCATGATATCACAAGTTGTATATTTTCTCATAATCAAATACACAAGTCATTTGGCTTACATTTGAGTAAATTATTTGAATACCTTATCTCTGCAAGTTATCCAATGAATGCAGCTATCAGCCTAATGGAGGTGCTGTTTCTCTTTGTATTCATACTATTACAATATGTTGTGCCCAATAGTACTTACCTCTGAAGTTCCCTTCTCTCAAGGTACCCATTCAGTCAGCCAATCTTGTAGTCCTTTTTCTCTCATACTTCTTCACTATTGCCCCTTCCTGACAGTGAAAAATATTGGAAATGTGCTATTGGGCTTCTGCAAGATTAGGAAATGATTCTCTTACAATGTTCTGCCCAAAAATCTTCCCAAAATCCAGCTATTGGAAAAGAACATTAGTTAAGTTGCTTTCTAGGCAAAAGCAAGAAATATGTAGGTGAATGGCAATCAATATTAGTATAATCTAAATGTTTAGCAAACTTTGTGTCTAATTAATATTTAACATGTTTATATTTCCTATAATATGCAGCTCGTCCTTAGGGGAGTTTTGGACTAGTATATGTAGCCCTTCTTTGTACATGCCCAATAGGCTTTACCATGTGACTTGTTCAGGTCAGTAAATGTGAGTTAGGTGACATTTGACCATTACTGAGTAGCCACGTCCAGTGCCCTGCCCTGGCCCCACCACTTTTCCCTCTGCACACAACATTTCCATGGTGAGGAATTTCTTGTAAGTCTTGGTCCCAGAATAAATAAGATGTGGGACAAAGTTACAGCCAAGCAGAAAAGTACTTGTAATGAAAGTGAGAAATGCATCTCTGTCATTGTAAACTACTAAGACTTTTGAACCCAATCATTCCTTCGTAGTAAAACTTGGAGAGATCTGACTAATTAATTCATGTTTGTTGTTAAAGGTTCTGTATGAGACTGGCCAAGAGCCAATAAAGAGTTATTTTGAAGTGGCTGAACAATAATGTTCTCCATCTGATGGATAAGAACAATCTTATTCTCTTTATCCCTTATGTTCCTATGTTAGCCATCCTTCCAATGCTAGTTCTAAAGCCACCAAACATTATTGATTCTCCTGGGTAATTGATCTTTTCTTATTTTATAACACTCATTTATATGTGTCTACTGTCCTCATGAGGTTGATCTCATTGATTAAATAAAAATATTGCCGACTGAATGAGCAGCTATGTCTCACTGTGGTGCTTAGCACAGTGCTTTACATGAAATAATTGCTCAGTGAATACTTATGAAAGAAGATTGATTGACTTATTCTTGAGGAAGAGATCTGAGTATGTGGGTTCTATGTACTTATAATCACAAACTGAAATAGAAATTTTCAGTAGTTTAAGGTGTCACAATGATGTTCTACAGTTTGTGTCTATTATTAAAAAATCAAGTTGGCAGACTATTTCCATTTTTTAAAAATAATTTGTTTATTTCTTTTTTTAAAAATATTTCAGTTTTAAATACTTGTTCACAGTTTCTTCTGAAGCAGTGATTTGGGAGAATAATTGCCAAGGTAAAATTTGGGCAAAACAAATTTGGAAGAAAGGGGAGTGCAAATAGGAGCTCCAAAAGTAAAATTTAAAACTGAGGAACTTCTGATGTTTAGGTAATAACATTAATTAATGCTAGTTATGAGGGAGAAAAGAATGGGGAGGAAAGATGGGAAGAGGAGTGAAGAGAAAAGGAAGAAAACTAAGGGCAAGAATGGGATTACCATATAGTTCTAAAGGCAAGTATAGATGGTCTATTAAAATAAAAATAAAGCCCTGGCTGGTGTAGCTCAGTGGATTGCATGTGGGCCTGTGAACCAAAGGATCACGGTTCAATTCCTAGTCGGGGCACATGCCTGGGTTGCAGGCCAGTTCCCAGCAGGGGATGCACAAGAGGCAGCCATACATTGATATTTCTCTCCCTTGCCTCTCCCCCTCCAAAGATAAATAAATAAAATCTTTTAAAAAATAAAAATGAAATTAAAATAAATAAAAACAAAGTGATTTATGTACTTACAGATATTAATAAAAATCTGCTGTTGGCTATATAAATGAAAAAAGTATCTTGTGAAAACATGTGTGGCCGGTGGTTATAGTATTAATGCACATCCCAGGGCCCTTCCACATTGCCTTTCCTTTGTGTATTTGTTAGTTTTCCCCAAGAGTATTATCACATGGCTATATCCTGCAAAAATGATCATTTCCCAAGAGTATCATCAGGTCGATTTGAAAAATAACTATTAGTTATCGATCACTTACACTGTGTTGAAAACACCGCTACGTACTCTGTGAGCCATATTTTATTTAACATCCACACTAGTCCTTTTGAGGGAGATAATACTATTTGTTTCCATCCACAGATGAGCACACTTGGACATACTGATTTGAAAAATATGCATTTAAAATATTTATTTAGCATATTTGATATGCCAGAAACACTGCTGAGTGAACCAGACAAGGTTCCTGCCCTCAAGTAGCTGGCAGAATTGGGAGAGAGGCAGGAAATAAAGATACAGAGAAATGGGAGGCAGGATGGCTGCTCTTTGGAAAGGCTACTCCGGGTGACAGCTGAAGCATGAGAGGGAGCAGAAAGTCAGGGAAATAATGAGAAAAGCCTGAGATAAGAAAATGAAATGGTATGTTGGAAGGATTGAGAGAAAACCTGCATGGCTAGAACACAGTATAAGTTGAAGAAAATGGCATGAGATTTGTGAAGAAGATAGACAGAGGCTAGCGGAGTTACAGTTTTTAAAGCACATGGGACAGTAGAGAGTTTATTTTTTATTCACGGTGCATGTGGAAAAATGTTAGTTGTAATGAGTTACCAGAGAAAATGCAGCATACCAGTTCAGTTTGAATTTGGGATAATTAATGAATACTTTTTAGTATAAGTGTGTTCTCAATATTCCATGGGTCATAATTATACTAAAATATGTATTCATTGGTTATCTGAGATTCATATTTAGCTGGGTTTTCTGTATTTTTATTTGCTGAACCCGGCAACCCTACATTAAAGGTTTGAAGCAAAAAAGTAATATAATCAGACTTATGCTTGGAAAGGGCAAGAGACCTCCCTAAACTCACACAGGTCACTGGACCTCAGAGAATTTTCAAATGGCATGACCCTAATTAATCTGTTTTACTTTTGTCTATAAACATTGTCTAGGCTGTATTGTGGTTATGGAGGTACAGCTTTCCTCAAAAGCAAAGAGGATTCCTTAATATATAGTCATTTATTGAGCTGTAAACATAGGATTTTTGTACTCTTTGTATGTATATTTCAATGAAAACATCTAAAAATTTCACCTTGATAACAAGGCATATTGAACACATGCTCCACGCATGCCCTGTTATTTTCACAAAAACAACAAAAGATATCAAAGGGCACAAATACACTTGGAAAGAAACAAAAGGATAAATGAAACAAAATACAATTTGGAAACAAGAGCAGTATGTGAGTAGTTCATCATTTAAGAAAGCAAAAATGGGGAGCCCAGAAGCCAGCAGATCATTAATTCAAAACACAAAAAGCCTCAGCAATGTTTATTTCCAGCGGGCTGAAAATTGCACAGCCAGACCGCGCTCTTCTCATGCACCCCATGGAACATTTGAAATGCAAAATCAGAGGAGCACTGGAAACTAGGCATAGGTGAGGGCGCTCATGCTGCTTTGCATGGCCAAAAAATACCATAAACACCTTCAAAAACAAAAGACGCGTGGAGGGGGGGATGTCGTATTTGCTACTCAGAGCCCAGAGAAACACTTTCAAAGTGTTTTAAAAATTTCAACAGCCTGAGATAAAATAAAAAAATAAAGAACAGAAGAGTTCGTTCAGTTAATACAGATATGGAAATATATGTGGCTCTTTAATATGTGAAATAAGTCTCAGTATCTTAATGAGGCAGTTACAAGTCTAAACTAAACTCAGATATTTTTCAGTCGTCAGATTGACAAGGTTGAAAATCTTTGGTAAAACTCAGTATTGTGGATATAGAAAGCAGGCATTTATAGATTGCTGGTGGGACCATCTTCCCTTTCTCTTCTAAAAATGACGATTATGTATCAGAATTGCAAAGACATATGCTTATACCTGTCAATTACCCTTGAATTTATGAAAATTAGCCATGCTTGAAAACACATTTACTGGAGTCTTTTTTTTGGCAAAAAATTGGAAGCAACTTAAAGTTCCACAGTAAAAACCCGGTTACATAAATTATGGTGTAGCCATACATTAGAACATTATATAACCATGAAAAAGGACGAGGAAATTTTTGTGTAAAGACATGAAATGATCTATCTACCAGCCATAATGCTTACAATGCTAAATATACCCAAAGGTATTACATAAGTGCTCATAATACGCCCCTCGTGTATATATATATATACACACACATATATACACACACATATACATATATATGTATATATATGACATGCACATGGCATATATACATGTTTTAAATGCATGCATATATTTACATATATAAGTATAAAAGATTTAAGAAAACTGCTAGTGTTTTCAAATAACAGTAAATTATTTGAACAATTAATAATGAAATTATTAAACGATAAACTAGATGCCTGACACAAAAAAACTGGTTGTATGGTGACAGCTTTGGAGGGAGGTTGTCATAATAATAGTCACCCCTAATCTGTGGTTTCACTCTCCTCAGTTCATTACCTGTAGTCAAACACAGTCCAAAAATATTAAATGGAAAATTCCAGAAATAACCACTCTCAATTGCCAGCCATTCCCATTAGCGTGACACACTCTCTCGAGTCCCACTCCCTGCTGCCACCCCCATCCCTTCAGTCTTGACCCCGTGTCTCCTCGCTGGGCACACTTCCTGCCCCTTCGTCACTCAGGAGCCATGCTGGTTGTCAGGTGGACTCTTGCAATATTACAGCTTATGTTCAAGTAACTCTTATCTTAGAGTATTTAGAGTCTTAGTCATGACCCCACAGTGCAAGGATAGTGATGCCGGCAACTCAGATATGCCAATGAGAACTTGTAAAGTGCTTCCTTAAGTGAAAACATAAAACTTCTTAACTTAATATGGAAAGAAAAAATTGTCTTCTGAAGTGAAAATGAATCTTCTATCTGTGAAACTGTGGAAAAGCAAAGCCTGAGTTAGTTTCGCTGTGGCATCTCAAACTGCACAAAGTAGGGCTGCAGTGTGTGGTCAGCACTTAGTGAAGATGAACGCATCATTGCACCTGTGGTGGAAGACGTGATGACGTTGTCACAGTTCCCTGATGCTCCTGAAGCTCAGCAGTAGCCTGATGGCACTTCACAGCCTAGTCATTGACCTCACCTTGTCTCCTCACATTGGCTTTGCATCATCTCACATCATCACGGGGAGAAAGGCGAGTGCTATGCAATGAAATACTTGGAGGCAGACACCACACTCACATAAATTTTATTATAGTATAATACTTGCCAACCTCTTGTTGTGCCTAGTTTATAAACTGAACTTTGTCACAGGCAAACGTGTAAGAAAAAACACGATACATAAAAGGTTTGGTGGTTTCAGGGGTCTCCTGGGGGTCTTGGAAGCACCTTACTTGCAAGATAAGGTGGATTATTATATACACATTATTACTTTAAATTTTGAAGCTGTGTGCCAGTACTCTCTATTCAGACAAAAATGTTTTAAAAAATACCTTAAAAATAAGTCTCCGCCTTGGCCCGGAAGCTCAGTTTGTTAGAGCATCATCCTGATCCACCAAGGTTACGGGCTCTATCCCTTCCCTTCTGCACCTGGTCTGGGAACATACAAGGAGCAACCAATGGGTACAGGACAAGTTGAGCAACAGGCCGATTCCTCTCTCTCTCTCCCCTTCTCTCCCCTGCTCTGTCTTCCCACTTTATCTCTCTCAAACTAATAAAGCATTTTTTTAAAAGCCTCAATGAGAATAACCATGGAATCATTGTTTTATGCCCCAATTTTCCTTTATGAATTTACGTAAAAACTCTAAAGAATTCGATGACACCGAGGAGATGTTTCCTACCCTTTTGATGTTCTCTAGGTTTATGGGGGAAACACACACACACACACACACACACACACACACACACACACACACACATACCATGACTATAAAACCTATTTTCTAAATTACATGATTCAGAAAGATGTGAGTTTAAATTGATATAATTTGGATTCACACTTGCAGAAATAAATTAAGATCATGCCAGAGAAATGTTTATCCTTTGGAATCAGAAAATTTTGTGTTTGAATCCCAACCTTCCTATTTATAAGCTATATGACCTTTTGTAAGTTACTACCTCTCAGAGCTTCAATTTTCTTACCTGTAAAATAGAAATACCTCCCTTGTAGAGTGGCCATAATAAATCATCTAGCCAAGTGCTCATAATAAGCACTTCATAAATGGAACAATTTATTTTGCACTTTCATAAAGCTTTTTCTCCCCTTTTGCTAATACATATATCAGTATCCAGAGAACCTGGTAGACATGGAGTTGAGATTTTATGAGATGCAAACTTACTTTCTACAAATATTCCAAAATATTTCTAAATTTTTTAATTTTCAGAAAAAAACCCCAACACATTCACTATGACTTAGGAGTAACAGCTTACAATTTAATTATAATTTTCAAAGCAAATTATTTTTCCAGATCACTCTGGGAATATAAAGCTAAATAATTTTACCAGAAAGGGCACAACCAGGCTGGCTTTGTTAAATTTGCAAGTAAGAAAGTTTTATCTATTTGTATTTCCCCACCTTGATTTCTATATTCGGAAAAACCTATACCCCTCTTCAAATAAGAGGTCAGATATTTACAGGTGGCTGGTTCTGTTTTTGGAGTTTAGAGTCTGAAAGGTTATGGACTTGGGTAGTTAAAGCTTCCTTTCTGCCTTTCATTGCAAAAAGTCCAAGGACTTTTGGAATCAGAAGTCCTCGAAAAACAGCCTCTGGCTAAATATTATTAAATCCAAAGGCCAGTATGTGAAGAACCATTTGCTGGTCAAATCTATATTAATCTAACTTGTTTTGTTATCTTAACAACATTCCTAAGGGTTTTTGTCCTGTTGGTAAAAAGATTCATTTCAATAAACCAGACATACTCCCTCTACTTAAATTAGTGTGTGCACGCCGGCAAATTCCATGATTGTTCTAGAGAAAACAGTTTCTCAATAGTCCATCTTGGCCAGACTGTGGCTTATCAGACAGAGTAGTGGAGTCTGTTTAACTCTAGATATGACTTGGTTAGAAAATCATGAACTTTCCATTCATTAACCTTGACTTGGTGGCAGAAGTGACAGTGATTTAATGTGGGTCAAAACCTCATTATATAAAAATAAGTTATTATAATATGCTCTAATTATGAGAAACTATCTAAATTTCACTTAAATTAAGACTGTTATCATTTCTTAAAACCAAAATCCAAATACAGCTAAGGCGTCCTTTGGAAGCCAGTGACCTTTATTGAAAGTCATGGGCCGTGATCATGGAATGGGTGATGGGGACTCTTGGGTTGGTGAGGCGTGAGCCATCTTCTCTCCCATGTCCTCCCTTCAATACCTTCATTTCAATCTATGGAGCCTCCTTCTCAGTTTTTATGGCCCAGCTTAAATCATACGTCTCTGAGCTTCCAGATCATACTTATAAGTGCCTCTTCTTTTCATGTTCCCTTAATACCCTGAAATTTTCTCCACTGATCATTACAGGGATAATTAAATATATCTTATGTAATTATTTACATCTGTCCTTCCTACTGGCCTTTATCTCTTTGGAGGAAAAAACTGAGTCAGTATTTTGTCCTGATTTCCTCATAAATCATTTCCATGTGAAGCTAATGAGATGTTTTTATGTTAAATTAAAAAGTGTTCTTCTCAATGTCAATCACACTGAAGGAGGGAGACATTCTCTGGGCCTGGTCTCATCTTTGTTCATCTTAGTAATTCAATTTTCAAGGTCAAAAGGAGAAGACATCTAATAGATGACTTTCTTACCTTTTCTTACAGTAATAATTTCCACTTCTGGCACAGAAAGAGCCTATGATTTTGTTCTTCTTTTCTGGAAAACTTGATGCTTTGTATCCTTCTGCTCAATCTTATGATCTAAAATAATCACAACTTAAAGCTGACTTGCATTAAGAACTCGAAAGATAGTTTAGATTAGTTTAGAAAACCATTTATGAACAAATCTACTCCATTCATTCACTTATCCATGAGTCTATCCACATATCTATCTATCCATTTGTTCATTCACTGAGTGAAGATTTGAAGATTATTCATTATATATCTAAATAATATTACAAATGAGCATAATACTGATAAAAACTAGTAGATGAATAAAATATACAAAAGTAAAGTGGAGTGTAATGGTGTTATAATAGAAACATGTACTGTGTACAGCTTACTCAACAGGCATGGGTATGTCTACACAGAAAATCAGCAAATGTTGTAGACTAAACTATGGTTGGTTTAGTTTAAGAGTAGAATGGTATTCTAGGAAAAGAAAACAGTCTAAGCAAAGGAGATAAGTCATGCAAAGAACCACCAGTTTAGAGAGTTTAAATTAAGGAAGAGATTGAATAAGAAGTAGGAGAGAGGATTAGAAAAAAAAATGATGATGCTAATCATAATAATCATCATAATATAATAATAAAATCTTACAGGCAATGGAAGGTTTCAAGTAGCTTCAATTCTGCAATATGAATTTGAAAGACACATGGTGAATCTTTGGCAAACTGGGAGATTGGAAAGCAGAATACCAAATTAGAGACTACAGCTCCAGTTAAGTTGAAGGTGACCTGCATGAATGAGGGATGGAGCAGAAGAGCCAGCTTCCTGAAATGTGAAGTAAATAGAATTAACAGGATATGTCCGGGCGTCCTAAGTTTCCATCTTGGTCAACACAGAGTCTGGTTGTGCCATTGATGAAGAGGAAGAATCTGGAAGGATGGATTCTTTGGGGGGAACAACATATCAAGTTTAATTTTGAGCAGGTTGCATTTAAGATACTTCAGGAAATGTTTAATCAAAATCCAAGCCCCAGCAGGAAATTTATTTTCAGTACTCTAATAAGTTTTGCATATTCAAGATGTCTGCCATATCCTACTTGTCTCTCCTTTGGGTTTGTCTTCCTAATTAACTCTGTACTCCATTTATCTTACGAGCTTGGCTCTGCTCATAGGAGCTCCTTTGTCATGCAGTCTTGTCTTAAAGGCATTTCTCCATCAAGCCTATAAAACATGATTAGGACATGACACAAAAAACAACACATTTTTGAACAGTTTCCTAAGTGATTTCCCCAAAGGAGACATACATTGCCAGGCTTGGAAGAGGGGTATGTTGTAAAGTGGTTATTTTAGAAGGATATCTTTGCCAGTGAGACTAGAATAGATTGAAGCAGAGTCTGAAATTGGAAGTGTTGGTCAGGGCAACATTTATGGGGATTTAAATGCAAAAATTTAGAGGCCATTATTGTATCCATCTCCAAATCTATTGCATGAAGTCCTTTTTCAAACTTTTGCTTATGTAGCAGGATTTTATTTTTCTGTTGTAGGGCAATGGTGGCTAAAAACATGTAGCCTACTATTGTAAAGAGTCTAGAAGTCAGAGAGGAAAGAAATTTCTGAACTCTACCAGCCCATGTCTTTTCCTTCCCTTCACCCAAGTCACTGAGCTGCTGTTCCCAAATGCATATGGTGGAGAAGAAAGAGCTTTGAGTGAAGTTTCATCCTGTAGTTTTAATGAAGATAATGCTACTTTTTATAAGAAAGTGTCTCAACTCAGTAGACTTTCAGCAGATTGCCCATCACACTCTTGTATATATGAGTGTGTATCTGCACTAACGTGTATGTGTATACTGTACCTGCCACGTGTGTAAACTTTTTAAAAAAATGATGTTGATTACCTTACTCTAAAATCTGGATGAATGAGCTCAATCTTTCATTTTGCTTCTCTTTTACAATCTCCAGGGACACGTTTTTCTAACAAAAATGTTAATAGAGCCTCAGCATTTCTGCTGGGTGTAATTTGGAATGAATTGCCAGCTCCTCAGATTTCATATGGTCTAGATAGTTATCAAAACAGATATCACCACCTTGTTTATTATTTCAACCTGCATTTTTTTTTTGTCCCTAGTGTATCCTCCCTGCCTTCAGCTGGCAGACAGGAACAGATTGAAGGAAACTCACTTTGGCAGCACACAGCATTGCATTTTAGTGATTTCCGTGAAACCCTAATAAGCAACAACCACACCAAGGCAATGATCTTAATGTGGGTAGGAGGCCATTCAAAACATCTTTAAGGCCGTCTTTTGGGAGGAAAATAAGGGTAATCACTTTTCACTGGAAGCAGTTTTATAGTTTAAAATATTCATTCAGTAATTGCCTTATGAACCTGAAGATTTTCTTTTTGATCAGAAAACATGTACGGGAACTTATCTTTTTTTTATTTTTGAAAGATTTTTATTTACTTATTTTTAGAGAGGGTGGAAGGGAAGGAGAAAGAGAGGGAGAGAGACATAGACATGTGAGAGAAACATTGATCAGGTGCCTCTCACACCCCAACTGGGGACCAGCCCAGGCCCTGACTGGGAATCGGCCTTGCAAACTTTTGCTTTGCTGGGTGATGCTCAACCAACTGAGCCTGTTGGTCAGGGCAACATTTATGGGGATTTAAATGCAAAAATTTAGAGGCCATTATTGTATCCATCTCCAAATCTATTGCATGAAGTCCTTTTTCAAACTTTTGCTTATGTAGTAGGATTTTATTTTTCTGTTGTAGGGCAATTGTGGCTAAAAACATGTAGCCTACTATTGTAAAGAGTCTAGAAGTCAGAGAGGAAAGAAATTTCTGAACTCTACCAGCCCATGTCTTTCCCTTCCCTCCACCCAAGTAAGTCACTGAGCTGCTGCTCTCAAATGCATAGAGTGGAGAAAAAAGAGCTTTGAGTCAAGTTTCATCCTGTAGTTTTAATGAAGATAATGCTACTTTTTATAAGAACGTGTCTCAACTCAATAGACTTTCTTTTTGCTTTCAGAAACACCCATTGGCTTGGGGTGAGGGGTGGAGAGGATGAACTGTTCCAACTATTGTTCAGCAAACAAGGCTGGCAGAGGTTCTGCACTCTGTGACACATGGCATTCAAGATCACGATGAACTTTTTTTATAACAGCTGGTGTTAAAGATTTACCATGGGTGTTCTTTAAAAGCTTTTTCTGTGAGTGAAGCATATCAATTCCATTGGTCAGAATTATCAGATCTATTCCTACCTGTCTGCAAGGTACATTGAAATATTTATTCATGTGCCTAAAGAAACAGTAAATGAATTTCATGAGTGATAGGTAGCCAATGCTACCAAGTTGATTGATTCTTCAGTATTAGTATAAGATCACTCTAAAAACTGAACTTGGATAAAGAGTTATAAAATAGGGACAAAAATAACAATAAGAAACCATTTTCCAGGAATACAATCGATGTGATAAAATAAATTAGAAAGTACTTATTGGAAGAAAAAAAATACATATTTATACCCTTCAGTTGAGATTCCTTTAAAAAATCAGTGTTCTCAATTGTGTTGATATTTTTCTTCATTGGACATTTCACTCATACAGAACTATTTGTCTGTCATAAATAATACAAATATAGATGAGATAGTATTGAATTCTGCATAAATAACTTATTATTTAGTTTTTTTCATTGTCAAGTAGAGTAAATGTATAAAAGATAAGTGTAAATATCAATAAAGGAGAACCCAAAAAATGTTTTCAACCCGAGTTCTCTCTATCTCCCTAGTAATAGACGCTAGCTTCTTATTTAGAGCCTCTCAAGTGTTTAATGGTCATCTTTATAAAAACATTGCATATGTGTTGTTAGATTTTGATATTGTGTGATATTTCCACATTGATTTTGATATTCTAAGGACCTACTTATTTGTATTTATTTTGAGAAAATTATAGATTTACATGTGATTGTGATGAATAGTACAGAGCTCACCTACTCTTTGCCAGGTTTCCTCAGTGGTAACAATTTGCAAAACTGTAATACCGTTATCTGAGCCATGACATTGTCATTGGTACAGTCCACCTAAGTATCTTTATAGATGTCATTCCTTTTCTCTAGCAACTAACAATTACATTGAAAAGCACCGACTAGTCTTATTGTTGCTCCTTTGAACAAAATCTGTCTTTTTTTTACATTGCTGATATTTTACTTTGCCCTTGGTTTCCAGCAGTTTGACTAAAATGTGCATAAATACGGTATCTATTTCTTTGTCCTGGTTGTGGTTTGCTAAGCCTCTTGAATCTGTGGGGTACTTTATTTTATCAGTGAATCAAATAATTTCTCAGCCATTATCTCCTCAAGTTATGCTTTCGCCACATTCTTTTCTCTGTTCTCTTGTTGTCGTTTCCATCACATGTGAGGTAACTAATTTAAAATGTTATCCATTTGAATAGCCTGTTATTTGACTTTCAATCTTCAATTTTTCCCTGTCTCTGCTTTTTTTTGTTTTTTTCCTTGAGGTCATTTATACTTTCTGATATCTAACTCTGTTTATAATTCTAGAATGTCATTTTCATTCTTTGTTTATAGATTCTGATTTCCTGTTGAAATTCTATTTTAATTCATTTTGTTCTTCTTTTTTGGTGTATTTTTTTAAAGATAGATGGATAGATATTTTAAAGTCCTCATGTGCAAATTCCAGTATTTGTGTTATTTCTCAGTCTTCCTTATTTTTTTCTTTATAATAAAACAAATGTCATATCTTCACCCCACTTTGCACGCCATGTAATTTTTATTGCAATCTGGAAATTAAGCCAAAGAACATATAATCTGAAGATATCTCTTCTCCTTTGCAGAGGGTTTATTTTCACCCTCTGTTAGGAAGGTTGCGCAGAGATCTAGTCAACTCAATACCATCAGGATGTATCCAAGTAGCAATTTTAGTGAGCCTTAAATCATGTGTGGTATATCTCTAATTCCTTGAACAGGTCCTCACAGACTGTTAACTGAGAGTCTTACAGTTAGTTCTTCCTTTCTTCAGCTCTGAAAGGTGGGAAGTAATTCAGTTCTCTTCTTTAGAGGATTTGAATCAAGCTCTCTAGCCTCCGGCCCAATACAGCTGATGTTGTATTTTGGCACATGTCATGAAGAAGATCTAGTCTCAGGCAGACATCTGATTTCTAGTGGGATTTTGTTGCTTCAGTACCATGATAAAGGTGGAGATTTCTTTCTGCCTTTTAAAGTTTCTGGGAAAGCCCCCTCACTTCTCATGACTCCTCAGAACTCAACACGTTTCAATTAGGACAGACTGACCAGGATTTGCGGGCTTTTCTAGATCCCAGTGTGTCTCGCCCTCCCAGTGGCCCGTCAGTACTCAACTAGCTTTTCTGTATCTTCTTTATGTGCTGTGCCCAGCCCCAGCCTAATCTCCAGGTTATAACCAGAATTAGGTGAGATCCACAAAAATTGTCAGCTTTCCTGGCGAGGGCTAGTTCTTCTCTCAAATTGTCAGTCCATTGAGTCTTTGCTTCTCCTTAGAAATATAACCTATTTAAAGATATGATTACACAGCATACAGTTTTTTTCTGATTCTTAAAAATATTTTTAATTTATTTTTAGAGAGAGGGTAAAGGAGGGAGAAAGAGAGGGAGAAGAACATGGATGTGTGGTTGCCTCTTGCATGCCCCCAACTGGGGACCTGGCCGGATATCCAGGCGTGTGTCCTGACTGGGAATCAAACTACGGGTCTTTTGGTTCACAGGCCAGTGCCCAATCCACTGAACCACAGTAGCCAGGGCTCTCTTCTGATTCTTACCATGGAGATATTAGCCCCCTACTTCCTGGCCAAAAAGACAAATCTCAGGCTGATCACTTTTTAAAAGTGCATTACTTCCATGATCTTCAGTTGTCAATTTACCAAACCTTTCCATTTCTTTCTGAAAATTTATTCTCGACTACATACACTTTGGTTCTTTAAAACCATATAGAAGTGTTAGCCTTTCCCTCTTGATATTCATGCCCAGTTTCCTGTTGCATCCTGTCCAGATAACACCTACTATTTTATGTCACTCGTTTTGTTTTCCTTTGTGAAGGTCATGTGAAGTTTTAGAGGAACAAAAGTCCATGAAAAGAACAGAGAAAATGCCCAGTGAAAAAAAAAAAGCCTGGTGACATTGACTTTAAATGTGCAATTGTTCTGATGCCAGACTTTCTCCCAAGCGGTGCCAATTGGCAGACTGAGAAAATCCGCACCTCCTCCCAGTGTTAAACTCAGCAGTCAAAAACTAGATGTAGTGGGAAGTGTTGATTTAACACCAGGGAGGAAACATGGTCTGATGCTAGCTTTAGTAAACATTTAAAAGAAGGTTTTTAAGAGTGTTAACTTAAAAGGCAGACAGAAGGACAGAGAGGGAAGAGCTGTGGAGCAAAGATGAGGGGGTTGTAGGAGTGCAAGGGGTATTCCTGGACTGACAGGAAGAATGAAGGGTGGGATAACCTGGATTAGACCTCCCTTTGAAGTGGTGGGTGTGTTCCACTGGGGCACATGAGATGACCTCATTATCCACATGTGTGCGTACAAAAGCACATGTATGTGCGTACATGTTGGCTTAAGGTATTAGGTAAATGCATCTGTGTATACATGCATATAATACATAGATGTATAAATATGTATACTTGTGATATGTATTTAAATGTATCTAAAAGGCTATTTCTCAGGCTAGAAAAGATTTTGTTGTTTTTCTTTTTCTTAGAAATACAGAGGAGAAGGTCATGCTTAGTTGCCTTGGAAAATGACCTCTAAGTCATAGTGGTATTTGTCTCCTGAAACAGATAATTGCAGGAGACACTTTTATGAATACAGGTTCTTTCAATGAAGTTGGCGATACAGATAATAATGTGCCATAGATCTTGCCTTGAATATGCTCTGTTTATCCGAGACAGAAAGATAAGTGAGGATATAGTTCAAACACAGCAGAAAAACTACAGTAACAGAATTAGGTTAAGTGGTGGCAAAGAGTAGGGAATTTTGAAATCTACTGAGAGAGGTATAGAAATGCTTCAAAGTGGGGGTAACATCCAGATTAGTGTTGAAATATAAAAAGTGTTTTTATGTAGCCATAGTCCATCCTTCTCTTCTTTCTGAAATAATCACTTCTAACACACATAGGTATTAAATACTTGGCCTGCAAATATATGAAAACTTATAACATGATTTACAGGAATATATTTTCTTTATCAAACATCAGAATGAAAATGAAAGCCTATAAAGGAAGTTTTTATATTTGGTCATGTTAACCACATGCTTTATTCTTCTTCAAAATAGTCTGGATTAATTTGCAGTCTCTGTATACTACATTAATTTGAGAAAAATTTGATATACTCTAAGAAGTTCTGAGGAGAGTTTTAGTGAAATTAGTTGAATTTAATAGATTGAGGTGTCAAAAAGTGTATCTGCGTGATTTTTAGCCCTACCAATCAAGAAAATGAAATATTTTCACTTACCTAATTGTACATTTTTGTTACAATTATTCTCTAAGTACATTGTTGCTCAGAGGATTTTTTATTATAAAATATTTTCTCATTGTTCATGCTGAATAAAGAATTGTATTGACTTTTCATCATATTGGTTCTGCATTCAGAATCCTCAATGAAAATTTGTTATTAGTAATTTCCTCTGGATATCTATAGAAGAAATCATGAAATATTCTTATCTATGAATAATGACATTTTTGTTTTCTTTGTTTCAATCATTATAGCTATTTTACTTTTCATAGTTTATTCTAGAATAATGTTGAATATGAGTAGAGATAGTGATATCTTTGTCTTATTAGATTTTAAGAAGGATATTTCTATCTTTTCATTATTGTGTAAGAAGCTCACTGTGGTTTTATGGTACCTGCCCTTTATAACTTTAATGTAGTTGCTCTATTTCTAGTTTTTCACCTAGGAGTCGTGTACAACTTAAGTGATTAATATTCATCAAGATGTGTTTTTTGTTTGTTATTCAACATCAGTGAACTAATTACCAGTATTTTCCCTAAGCAGATGTTTTTATATATGTATGAGTATGATGTGAAAGAATTCTATATGTCTTAATTCTAATTCTTAAATAAAGAGGAAGTGGTTATGGTGACTTAAATCATATTGTAAACAGCCCAGGGTTCAAAAACACTGGACAGGAAGTGAATGCTTTACTTGAACTAAACTCATAGGAAGTTTAAAAGCTTTTAGAAGCATAAGAAGTTTTAAGCTTTTAAAAATGTACTGATTAACTACATTATATCTATTTTATTTGCCATAAAAATTAGAAATTTTAATAGAAGAAAAAAGTTATTTCGTCAAATGTCACATAAAGTCAGAGAGAGTTGAACTTTAAGTCCGTAAATTTCTCTCTGGACTTTATTTCCACCCTTACCGTTGAAGAACTGGTTACTGAATGCAAATAGCATTGCTCCCAGGGTTAAGGGGGCCTTTTGTCTCCAGTGAAAGAGTTATTTACAAACTAAAGGGCAGGACTTTTTCCTCCTTGTAGAATTTCTTTTGTAATGTCTTAGTACCCCTTGGAGGGATGCCTTTTCCTTTTTATGGGTTCATATCAGGGTTCAACTGTGATCTATTGAGAGCTTTTGTAATTTGCAATATCTCCATGAAAGTAATTCTACCTGGAAATTAGGTGGAACCATCTCTATAGCAGTCTATCTTTCTACTGTTCTCATCGTTTGATTGTTGCATTTTGGAAGGGCTGAGGTTTTACTGAGAATCACTTGGAATGATAAAAAATATTAAATATAAACCATCTGTATAAAACAGCTTATTGAAACATCCTGTCATCTCTGAAACCCCTTAACCAAGCTTCCTTCAACCCTTCATTTTGTGGTAATAAAATTTGTGGTGAACTTGATTATAGTGTGTAGGATAAATCAGCTATTGATACCACCAAATATTAGCTCAGATAATTGCTTGGAAGAGGAAAAGAATAGTAATGGCATCAATAATATATGTTCAGAAATCATTTGAAGTGTTGGGTCATTTGCTTTAATAACAGTGTGTTACTCCTGGAAGCGGGCTTCTTTGGTGCACTGAACTTATCTGTCAGTGTGTGTATTCCTGCATCATCCTCAGCCTCAGGAGCAGTGCCGGGCACATGAAAGGATCTCAGTAAACACTTGCTGGATACGTGAAATAATAAAGCAGTGAATTTAAACTTTGTCATTTATGTTACCTACTAGATTTTAAGTTCACTTAGAGTTGGTGTGATGCTTTGTGCTTAATTATCTGAGACAGTCACCAATTGTGTAAGCCCAAATGAAATATATCTGATTATAACCACAATGGTTGAGTATTGTCAATGGCATAGGCTTTGCAGGTAAGCCCTTAACATACCTTATATTTTTTAATCTTCACGGCACTATGCTGAGAAGTAATGTCGTCCCCACTTTACAGGTAGCCGAAGCTAAGAGAACTTAAGTGTTTAGTGTTAATACTGCACTGAAAAAAGCAACCGGGTCACTTGTGTACTTGCCTCTGATTCTGAAAGCAGAGCTCTTTAATCTGCGCTTGGCTACCTTCCAAAATCCTGATAATCTATTTACTGTCATTCTTCAATGTCAGGGAAGAAAATTAAGCTTACGGAATTGAAAATGTGCATGATGTTTTTCATAGAGCTGCGTTTATTTTGGAACGTCGAGCGGCTTTTAAAAGCATCCATGAAAGTTTGCCAATTACACAGAAGATAACAACATCAATAGCAAAATGCGTTTGTAAGTCTGAGGAGTAAATGTTTTCTTCATTTTCACTTATAGGCAGCAACCTGGAAAAAGACATACATTTTCACTTACATATGATTGTTTCTAAATCCATCTCTCATGCACCCCATGTTCCCTCCCCCAATAATAAAACTGGAGGCAGCTTTGGAAACTGATGAAGATGATTTTTGAGATCAAAGGCATGACTCACTGAAAGTAATATAACAAAGGGTCAGGAATTGGGCTTCAGAGTAGCGTGACCCTTTTATTTCATTGAACCATTTACTTCCGGCCAAAGCTGGTGATTAATTAAGGCCTTGGCCTTTTTTTTTTTTTTATCCTGAGAAGATCACCCAATTTGAAACTCATCCTGACATGTGACACATGGCACGTGCTCTGCCCCTCTGCTCTTTTCGGATTGCGATTTCTTTTATGGCATTTTTGTTGAACACTCACTGGACTCTGATATTTGTGTTCTCTTCTAAAATGAAAGTTATAATTCTGGGCAGGTGGCTGTTCTTGGCAAGGAGAGGAAGAAGGCATCCCTGAGTTGGCACTTTGGCCTTCCTCCGAGGGTTCTAATTGACAAGGGAAGTCTTTACAGGTGACTGAAGGAGTTCCCTTTATACAGGAAATCTGTAATATCTGTCGCTTTCTGCATGCAGATGACAAGCTTCTGCCAATTTTAGAGCTTCATTTTTTTCCAGCTTCTGGGACTTTCGTGATTTCTATCCATTCAAATTGGTCCAAGCCAGTGAACTATTCCCACATCCAGCATTTCTTCAGCCAGACCAATATGCCCTTATCACAGCGGATGCGCCGGAAGCTTTGTGAGTTACGAGCTGTTTCTCATGTTTATTGATGGAGTGATATTTGGGAAAGGACTAAAAAATATTTTTAATGTTCAGCTCGTTTCTGTGGAAGCTGAATCACCCCTCCCACGTTCTCCTTTCTACACGGAGCTCAGTTTCCGAGTGTGAAGCCTCTGGGGGAGAGAACTAAAGTAATTGAATCGGATTAGACGAGCCAGCAGAACAAAATCACATTCCGTGTGGTGTTTCCAGCATTGAGTAGATGAATTGTAATTATTTAGGGATTAGTGCAAGCTTGAGATGAGGTCCATTCTGAATACTCTGCGCCGTGTATAAACAAAAGCAAGAAGTAGTAATATAGGCTGTTTAAGCTTCTTTTTATCTTTAATAGATTTCTGTTAGAGCCGTGTGAACTTGAAAAACTGCTGTTATAGTGAGCAAACTTACTCATTGTTTTTCAATAAAAGTTAGGCCAGACTAAGCCCTCAAGTCTAGGCAGAGAGCTTCATTAAGGCTACTTCCTTTACTATAATTTACTACAATTGCACATTTCTATATGGCATGGGCCAGGGGATTGGGCCCGTTTTTTTTTGTTTGTTTGTTTTTTTTGGTAAATAAACTTTTATTTTAGAAGAGTTTCAAATTTACATAAGAGTTGCAAAGGTGGGCCCTGGCTGGTGTAGCTCAGTGGATTGAAAACAGGGGTGTGAACCAGAGGATTGTGGTTTGATTCCCAGTCAGGGCACATGCCTGGGTTGCAGGTCAGTTACCGGCAGGGGACACACGAGAGGCAACCATACATTGATATTTCTCTCCCTCTCTTCTTCCCTTCCCCTCTGAAGATAAATAAATAAAATCTTTAAAAAAAGTTGCAAAGATGGTATGGATATTTTCTGTATCCCCTGTATATAATTTCTCCTGTCGTCAATGTATGATACTGCTATGGTACATTTTTAAAATAATGGACAGGTATGTATGTTAACCAAACCACATACATTACTCAGATTTTCATTTTTCCCTAAAGTCCCCAGTCTATGTCAGTATCCCATCCTGGATACTCCATTGTGTCTCTGTGGACTGTGATAGTTGTTCATACTTTTATGTGTTTTTTTAAAATTTATGTTGCCAATTTTCAATGCTTGTCAGGTGTTTTATCCAATGTCCCTCAATGGGCTGGTATTTTTCCTTTGGTCAGACTGGAGTTATACAGGATTAGGACGAAATCCAAAGAGGTAGAGAGTGCTGTTCTCAATACAGCATATCATGCATGGCTTATCAACGTGACTTATTTCTGGTGAGTCTAATCTTGGCCACCTTCAGTGGTCTTTGCAGGGATTCTTCACTATCAAGCATTTTTATTTCCTTCTTTCTATACTGTACTCTTAAAAGCAAGTCAAGAGTATAGTATATAACTGGTGGAGATTTATACTCTACTTCTTGAGTGGGAAGCATCTACATAAATAGTTTTGAATTCTTCAGCACTGGAAATTTTACCTTCCCTTTAATTCATTGACTTATTCAAGGTTTTTCAGAGGGGGTTAGCAAGGATTTATGGATATTTATGTTTTGGGGTTATATCTAATGTTAGCTATTGTGTTGCAGCTTTGCCACTGGGAGTTCTTTCATTTACCCCCTTTGGAAAACTTTCAGAGTTGTGTTCTGTTTGTTTGGTCCTTTAATTACTTTCTGACACTGGTGGATGACCCAGGTTCATGTTGTATATTTCTTGTCCCAGCTCTAGAATCAGCTATTTCTTCAAGAATCTCAGGTTTCTTTTATTGGAGAATGGTTTTAGATACCAAGACCTGAGAGCTGGGTGTGCTCATGGTACTGAGGTGTCATTGCTTCCCGGGCTTCTCAGTGGACAAAGCTAGGAAATCTGTTATGTGTAGTAACCCATGTATATACATACACCTATAATTATTTATGAATAATTATAGACATATATGTATATATGTGTATATATGTCAGAACATATGTATTAAGGTAAATATATAGATAACTATAGACGTGTGTATGTATGTATATCAGGACACATATATTAAGGTAAATATGAGTTCATACTGATTCTAAACAAATACCCCATGGTTCACTTTGGTTCATTCTAGACTTCCTCTTTATCTGTAACCTCCCACTCCAACAGTGAGGAATCTGGCTCCCACCAGCTACCATCCATTTTTATATTCATTCAATCTTGGTATATACTGATAGCATTTTCAGAATTGTTAACCTATACTTCCCTGACAAAACAACACTGTTAGCTAGAGAGACCATAGTCCTTATGTATAGCTCCTTTTGTCTTCTGTCTTGCTGTGTTCACTCATTTCCAAAGTTACGTAGATCAACATCCCTTCTCCTCCTGTTTTGTTCAGTAAGATCATCATGTATTTGTGATGCAGTTTGAGTCTTTTGTCACAGTCTACATTCCACCTTGTGATCGCTCTTAGTCAATTTTTGTGTACTTTAAATGTATTATTGTTCTATGAGTTATGGCAAATAGAGTGCCTTGTGTCCTCAATTTTAGTACCATTCGAAGTGGTTTCATAGTTCTCATGTGATCCCTGTACCTTACCTCGTTAACACTCTTCCAAAGCCCTGTGGTTTGTTTTAGGCTCCATAAATTTTCTTTTCACAGGATGCCAGATAAATGGAGACATGCTCCATGGTCGTATTCCATCAAGCTCTCTCAAGCTGACTTCCTTTACTTGACAATATGCATTTCAGATTGATTCATGTTTTTTGGTGGATGATAACAGATTCCTTAATATCGCAAACAAGTATCAACACATAGCAATTAATTTGTCCATTCACCTATCAGAGGGCTTCTTTGTCTATGATTATGAATAAAGTTTCTGGCAACACTTATGTGAGGGCTTCCTTAATAGACATAAGATTTTTAAAAGTTTTTATTGTTCAATTAATTTATCCCCATCCTCCCCCCCCCATTGCTTTCCTCTGTCCTTCCCACACCCTCCTACATTCAGTCCTCCCCTGGCCCAGTTGTCCATGTCCAAGGTTCCTTTATACCTGTTTCTTGACTCTACTCTTCCTGTTCTTCCCTCCAGTATCCTCTCCCCCATCCCCTCTGGTTATTGTCAGTTTGTTCTTTATTTCCATCACTCTGGTTCTGTTTTACTCATTTGGTTGTTTTGTTGATTAGGTTCCAACTATAATTGAGATCATATGGTATTTGTCTTTTACTGCCTGGCTTATTTCACTTAGCATAAATAATACTCTCTAGTTCCATTCATGCTGTTTTAAAGCGTGAGAGTTCCTTCTTTCTTTGTGCTGCGTAGTATTCCATTGTGTAAATGTACCACAGTTTTTTGATCCACTCATTTACTGATGGGCACTTAGGCTATTTCCATCACTTGGCTATTGTAAATAACACTGCTATGAACATTGAGGGGCATAGGTTCTTTCGAATTGGTGTTTCGGGCTTCTTGGGGTACTAGACATAAGTTCTAAATAATTTTGGTAAATACCTAGGTTGGCAATGACTGGGTTGTATGTTAAGTCTATGTTAAGTTGTATGTTAAGTTGAAGTTTATTTGTAAGAAATAGCAAACGCTTTGTCTTCCAAAGTGGCTGTGCCATGTTTCATTCCCTTCAGTAATAACTGAATGTTTATGTCTCTCATTATCCTTGCCAGAGCTTGGTATTACAATTGTTGTTGCCATTGTTGCTGTATTTTAGCAATTTCTAATAAATTTAGAGTGGTGTTCATTGTTTTATGTTGTCTTTCTCGGATGATATTGAGCCACGCTTGCCTTCTCTATATCTTTTTGGTTCAGAGTCTGTGTAGATATTCTGCCCACTTTCCATTCGGAATGTTTGTTTACTGATTGGCTTACTAGGGTGCTTTTTACTTCCAGTTCTGAGCCCAATGTCAGACCTAATGGACTGGGATCTCTTCCCAGTATGGCTCAGAATGCTGGAGATCTCACGAGTTCTGCAGTGATTCCTAGGCTCCCTAACATTAGCGAATTGCTGCTGTATAATTTAGTGATCCATTTCAGAACTATAATCAGGTGTTTATGAGGCTGTCCTAAATCACTGGTTTTCTAGCACAGCTTCATTTTTTAAATCATCTTTGGAAATGTTTGCGATCCATATGCCCAGGCCGCTCCCCTGTCTAATGAAGAAGGCCCTCTAAGTGTGGGATCTGGGCATCAATCTTGTTTACATCTCTTCCAGTGATTTTACTGCACGGCCACTTTTGAAAAGCACGTTCTAAATTTGTATAGGTATTCAACAGTTCCACTTATTTTAGCATACTTGTTTTTATCAAATAGGTTCCAAAGCACATTTCCCACTTTATGTCTTGAGTTTTAATGATGTGGTATTAAGCATGTATTGATCAGCTAAGACAGGACGGGCATGGCAGAACTATAACTCACATGACAGGTTATGGAAGTATTGATTACTTATGTTATATAACAATAGGATCTGAAGAAGTTTTATGGGAAGGTGAAATACAGGCCAAATTCAAACTATTTTATTTTAAGAAATAGGGAGATTCAGTGACATTCTTCAGGTGGACTATTCTAGTGTTTAATACTACTTTTGGAAAAGTATCTTTTCAAATAATCAAAATCTTTTGGTCTCAAACTTTTCTCTTTTTACATTGTCTTGTATGTCAGTCTATTTCTCTCTCTATTATAATAGTTAGCTATTACTAAACGGAGTAAACTATTTACTGCACTATTTCAGTATTACTTAAAGGACCCGTGTTAGTGATCTGTTACTGTTAACACAAGTCTCCTCCAAAACTCAGTATGCTAAGAAGACAGATATTTATTACTTGGCTGTTTCAGGGAATGAAAATCACAAGTGACTTTTTTTGGCAGTTCCAGCTCAGAGCCTCTCTTGAATTTGCATACTGGGTGTCACCTGGGCTGCTGACACCTGGGTCTGAGTTGGCCAAAACACTCACTTTCAAGATGGCTGATTTACCTGGATGCTCACAGGAGGCCTCTCTTCCTGGCCACATGGGTTTCTCCACAGGCTTCTGAGTGTCCTCAGGCCGTGACAGGTAGCTTCTCTCAGAGCAAGTGACCCAGGACAGTGAGCTAAGGAAAAATCCACAAATGCCTATACAATATAATATTGGAAGTTTCCCATTGCCGTCGTCACCCTGTATTATTCTTTAGAAGCAATCACTAGTGAAGTCCAGCTAGCTCACACTCAAGTGAGAAGGGATTAAAAATATTTGGTGCTCTCCTTTTAAGAATAGTAACAGATAATTGGTAGACATTTTTAAGAAAACCACGACAGGGCCCTTTCAAACTTCATAGGAATTCTTTTTTTGAAACTATGATAACTACATAAAATTGTATGCCCTAAAAAATAAGTAACCCTTCACAAACACTAAATGTTACTTTCTCCTGTGGTTTTTAATTTTTGAATTACAGCTAACATTTACTATCCAAATATTACTATTAAGAACTTTATAAGCCCGATGCCTCAATTTCACAATACCGACCTCCTCCTGCATGCCAGGCAACAATGCTGTGTGTTTGTCAATAAGCAAGAGAGAGAAACATGGTGAGATGTTTAAATTTAGCTGCAGTCAGGCAGAGCGGTGATGGAGGCAGAAGATAAACCTGTACCTTGGTGCTATATATTCTGTGACTGATGGCCAGTTCATACAAACTGTGCTTTAAGGACAGGAAGAAAGACACTGATATCAGAGGGTCTGGTCGTGGGCTTGGTCCGGATAGGCTTCCAAAGAAAATGATGGCTGATATGTCTTGAAAGATGATTTAATGATAGTCCATCAGGATTATGACAAGAGAAGAAGGCCTTTTCAACTGATAAAACAGCAAGTGCAAAGGTGTGATGCTTTGGGAAACTCTATATTTATTTCATTTAATCAAAGATTTTACATCAAAGCATGGAAGGACATGAGTCCAGAAATAAAGAAATAAAGTCAGATACTGTAATAAAGAACTCTACTCTTTTATTTTTAAGTAGTTAATCATTAACTCTTTGTCACAACATTGCTACCATAAGTAAAAATCTCAACAAGGAACTCTGTAATCATTACAGCAAAGCAATAATATTCTCATAATAAGAATTATTTAGAACTAACTCCACTGATCAAAGGGTTAATTAAATGAATACATTCTTCCAAGAGTATGCCGATAATCACAATCTATTAGATGATTTCTACTTTTATTTTATTCATCTAGATGCAGATTTTCACCCTTATCACAATTTCAAATGTATGGAAATCTGAAATATGAAAACAAACATTATGACAACAAGAATCTACTTTTAAATTTTCCGTAATTGTCCCCGTGAGTTTGTTCGCCTTTCTGTGGTTCGGAATATGGAGCATACTCTTTTAAACTATTAAATCGCGTATTGTTTCATCACACTTGCCTGGCTAGGTGGCTGGGAGGGCTGTGCAGGGAGGAGAGGTGGAACCTTCCAGCAGGCTGGCACGGGGATGGGTCCTGGGTGCCAGGGCTTCCGTGTAGGCTGCTGCTTCTCGGATCACTCAGGCTGAGCACGAGCCAGAGGATGAATTCAAGGGGGGAAAGTTAGGGAAGCCAAATCAAGGACGTGGAAGCCAAGATGAGGAACCAGGTATACAGGATTTGAAGAGGACATGAAAGACAACAGTGGAGCTAAACCAGAGGCTTCAAAAACCAATTTCAGAATTGCACTGGTAGGTACCCGCCTACTGTGTTAATAGGTGGGAGTGCTATAATGATACAGGACCATCATTTCTATGGGATCTTTAACAAATCCCTAGAAAAAATGTATAGCTTCTCTTGTTGAAATCTCAGAGTCATCACGTAAGATACTCAAGGCCAATATCCAAAGGAAAATAGGTGTTTCTGCTGGTGCCCTCATTTCCATTTTTTCCAGCAACTTGAAACAATACCAATCATTTAAGCAATAACTCAGAAGGGAAGAGAAAAAGACTTCTTTAAAAGAGATGATGATGATGAAATAAAAAATTAAAGGTATGAGGGAACTTGCGAAGGATCAGTTAGTGCCTTTTCCCTTTCCACTTATTTTCTTTAAGTGCACGGGGGTTGCTTCACTTTTCTCGCCAGAGAGTTCTTCTTTGTCATAAAAATAACTGGAACTGTGTTCCAGCACCACAAGCAGAGCATGGTTCTGGTTCATTTCCAATGAAAGGGGGAGTATGTTGCTTTCCTCAAGGCTCCTCAAAACTTGGTTGAGCATCGGATGCATCTGTCTGCTCCTCCAATTCGCAGATGCACCCTCTTGCTTAGCTTCGTGGAAACAGTCCTCCTTCCAATATATCCTGAATTCGCGTGCATTTTAAAGTAGGTTTGATATTTTCTGTCCAGTGTTTAAATTAGTTCTTAGTTGGATATAGGGGAAAGAAAGAGTCTGAGCCTTGTTCATGAAAATGCCTGTCATTCTCCCAAGTTTCTGGGCACGGCTATCTTTTATTCTCACACTGCTACTCTCCAGGGTATGGTCTTCAACATCATCAACACCAAGTGTCTTCCAGAATCGTAGTGAGAGCAGACTCAGTATTCTCATTAAATAGGATGCAGGCCAACTCATCCAGATTTGAAATATGTGTCCACTTACCAAAAAGCTATAGACTTCAAGACCCCTGCTGGCAGATCCGTGGAGCGAGTCTGGCTAGGAAGGAAAGGCAACTGTGAAAGAAGCAGCAATCCTGGCAGGGATTTGCGGTGTTAGATGGCTACCACTTCCTTCTTTGTTTTCACTCTCAGTCTTTTATTACCGCACACTTCTCTTTTCTCAGACTACAACTCTGCCTCCTAGTAGTTTAAACCTCGTGGCGTATTTCAGTTTCTACCATGTCACACAGGAGTTTCTGCATGGCCCATGAAATGCATAGTATGTCGCTACAGTTCAGTCTGTGCTCAACAGTTCTATCCTTAATAGTGTTAGTGGACAGAACCCTTTAACCTGACATCTCACTTCACAATGTATTTCACTGGGAAATAAGATGTAGGCCATTGCCTCTTTTTGTTGCTTACTTTTTTGTGTATCAGAGATACTAAAATTGTACACTTGAAACCTATAGAAATGTTACGAACCAAGCTACCCTAATAATTTAATGTTAAAGCATCATTGGATGGATTAAGAATATTTTTAAAAATGCAATGTTTCACCCCCATTGTTTATATACACCTGCTTTCCTGAACTGGAAGACTAAGAATAGAGATTGTGCTACTGCCACAATTATATATAACACATCAAAATTTGGGGGAGAAGAAGAACCATACCACCTATCTCTCTTTAGAATGTATCCTTTTTAAGGCACAGAAATAAATGCAACTGAGTTCCTGTTGTTCCTCCCAAACACAGAGTTGATGACTTTCTTTTTTAAAGGTACATCACATTCTTACACCCACATCACTGGCATTATTCATGCAGATCAAGAGAAATCACAAATGAGAGATGAGAGTAGAAAATTTTAAGGGCGGTTTTAGTTATAAAAGACTCTAATTACACGACTGAGGAATTCATTGTTTATTTTTTAAGTGAATAAGATCCAAAGCTAAGTCAATATTTAATGTGCAAGATAATTCACAAGGCAATAATTTCCATTTTAATGCTTTCTGTTTTGTCCATCTCAATATGATTCATGAATGGCATTTTCACCTAAAAAAGGAGTTTCTTAGAAGTATATATTATGGAGGCTTAGGCAGTCAGCAGGAAGCTGGCAGATAACTGGGGCATCAGCAGAAGCCAGGAAGAAAATTGCCCAATGATGGTCATGTGATTGAAGCAATGTGGTCAGGATGTTGGAAAACTTATGTACTGAACAACCTGCACATATTGTCTCTTCCCTGCTTCCCTAGAGCATTGGGTATTCACAGTGTTTGAGTCACACACTAGCCTCCTCAATCTCCCCAGGCAGGAGAAGGTTACAGTGGTACCTTGGGACTCAAGGTTAATTCATTCCGACAGGTGGTGAGCAAGCAACAGGTGACGAAACATTTTCTCTTGTGGGGTGGTGTCGTGACTCATATAAGTGCTAGCAAGGGTGACCAGTGACGAGCCAGCGTCAACTGATGAAACATTTTTTTCATCAAAATGTGACAAGTACTGGGTTTAATGAGTTCTGAAGGTGACAAGTCCTGGGGTATGACTGTAAATGATCTCTTGAGTTACACCTTTAGTCATTTTATCTTCCAATCTGAGAAGCTCCCGACAGATATAACCTTCCAACAAATCTACACTTGAAAACAAAGAGGTTGTTCCCCAAAAAGAAGATGGCAGAAATAAAAACAGACTGAACCCGAGTGACCCCAAAATAGGAAATTTTCAGAACATTATGGAATAGTTCTATGTGGAGTATTTGCAGTTCTCCTGAGGTACACAGACTTATGCTTTCTTCTTTGCATTGATAGCTGAAGCACACCCTGTTAGAAAAACTACTCGGGTATCTCTCATGCTTTTAAGGCTCTCAGTTTGAGTCACATTCTGTTGCATTCTATCCTAGATATGTGCTGACCATACCTGCAGGATTCTAGTTTCTCCCTGACTAATGGGAGGAGGGTGAGCCTCTGTGTTACCAGAGGTTAACTATCCAATAGTTAACTATTGGATAAGCTCAAGTCCTGGTAGAAGAAGGTAACTTGTTGCAACAATGATTTGCAATGGACCCTAAGCAGCGGTCCCTGTAGTCAACATTCAAAATCCCATTATCATCATCAGGTCTCCAAGGAGTCTTGTTTGATCCGTGCTGCTGAAATAACAATTTTGTCATCACTTGTAAAGTGGCACGATTCATAAGTATGAATAGTGTGTGTTTAAGCACAGTCGCTCTATTTGAACTTCTGCAAAGATGGCTGTGTCTGAAAGAATATGCTCATTAATCTTTACAAACAAGTTTTAGGTTTATTTTTTAATGTCGCTTTATGTAAAAAAAAAGAACAAGAAGTGAGCATTTTGCTCTGAATGCCAATAGTTATTTTTCTTGTCTGACTCGATAGTTCATGCCCTGAATCCCGAAGAACATTGACAACACAAGCAATTTTAATGTTCTAATCTCCATTTTGGTGGTGCTGCGGTTGCCCCTAGAAATAGTGCTTATTTCTTTAGAACTCTCTTGATATTATCTCACTTGTTAAACAGACGAAGTGTTCCACCTTCTGAATATATGAGCTGTGTGTTTTTCAGGCACTTCCTTCCTTTCTCATCTTTCTCTTTTATTTGTTTTTCATTAGCTCATTTCTTTTCTCCTTTCTGATCAAGGCCATATGCCGTAAATCATGCAGTTGTATTTCACTTTTTATTAATTCAGAGCATTCACATTGGTTTTTTTAAAAGCCCTATGATATCCATTTGTACTAAATAACCTTTTAAAGATATGATATGTCTTTATGAATGAGGGAATTTAATAGTAATAACTCTTAAATATGCAACGTCTAATTCAGAATGACTGACAGAGTAAATCATACCATCCAACTATAGAGTTGTGCTTTAAGAAATTCTCAACTCTCTAAAGAAACATAATTAATAGTTGAGAGAAATGAGACTATAATATTTAGTTTGGTTGAATCAGAAAAGCGCATTTGGGAAACATTTACTGGCGTTCAAAGAAGATGGATAAAAATCAATTTTGCCTTTTGTCTTCATTGCTATTTCATTCTCCACTTGCCAGCACACCATAAATTGGTACTAGAATTAGGATTTTGACATATCATTAATCAGAGAAATAAATATGGAACAGCTTGATGAACCCTGGTGTAAGAAACAAAAATGCAAATAAAAAGTCTTCCCATATGTGTCATTCTTTGTAGTAGCTTAATATAATTTAGTAAATCATACAATATTTTATTATCTAGGACACAAGCTCACACTCTTTTTTATTTTAGTGGATTTTTTTTCTAAAAGAAAACATTAGTTTAATATCATAAAAAATATGTGTTCACATTGTTTTGGTACCAATTTTCATTTGAGTAGTTTACATCTGAATTGGGAAGCTTTTTCTATATGTATGCAAGGCATTATTAGAGAATTCTTGTTAGATTGTTTATGTAAATGGCTTTGTGATGGAGAGTTTATCCTGGATTGTCTAGTGGGCACTAAATATAATCATGGATGTTTACGAGGAGGCCAGCAGTAGGAGGTTTCACAGACAGAACTGGAGAACAGAATGTGACCAGGCAAGCTGCTACAGGAACGAGGCAGCCCCAGGCCAGGAAAGGCAGCAGCCACCAGAAGCAAAAGAGGAAGGGAATGTATTCTCCCTTAGGGCCTCCAAAGAGAGCAGGGCCAGGCTGATGCTTTGATGTCAGCTCAGTAAAACTTCTGACTCCTCGAACTGAGAGAATAAGTATCTGCTGCTTTTAGCCACCAAGTTTGGTCATCATAGCAGTCACAGAAAAATGATGTATTTAACATAATGTCTATGAACATAGGCTCTTTGGTGAAACTGTTTATGTCTGAAAACTGACTATTGTTTGTAACTCTGAAAATGGGGCAAATTATGGCTTTCTGTGTAGTTCAGGGTTTTCTTTTGTAATGTAGGTGTATTAATAGTACCCATCCCAGAATGTTTGGGAATGGAAAAGATTATTTATATAAGGTGGCTAGCAAATCACTCACATATATTACTAACTATTTATTTACCATTGTTCTGTATTACCAAGGAAGATAAATTTCCATTTTTTTAAAAGATTTTATTTATTTTATTTTTAGACAGACAGGAAGGGAGGAAGAAAGAGAGGGAGAGAAGCATCAGTGTGTGGTTGCCTCTCACGTGCCAGCTACCTGGGACCTGGCCCAGTCAGGCATGTGCTCTGACTGGGAAGGAATTGAACCAGCGACCCTTTGGTTCATAGGCCAGTGCTCAGTCCACTGAGCCCCACCAACCAGGGGAAATTTCCTTTTTTGAAAGTCTTTTAAAAGCTAGTTGATTTTTTTGTGACCAGAAGTGGACGCATTCCCATTCTGAGTAATAACAGTCTCAAATACTTTATAACTGTAAAAGCAAAGTGTAGTTAGTAGTAGATACGTGAAATAACTCTGATAGCAAATCCTGACCTATTTGGTCAGGAGCAAAATTTCCTGGGGGCAGCAAGGGCCAGAGAAAATAATTTAGGGATAAAGCTGTGTAATTGCTGATAACTTAAGCCAATTTACCAAAGTCACAGTCATGGTCAGTCGTGGGATTTCCTACTATGCAGGAGGTGATGAGATGGAATTATTACATGTTTGCTTATTTACACCGATGACAGCCACATTAGCAGACACAGGTCTGCAATGCTCAGGAGGCTGGCCCGCTTAGAGGGTCTGCATGATTCCCTTCTATACCAAGTTACCTTCTGTCCATTATGTGAACCTCTTCAAAACTTTGTGTCAGAGAGTTCTGTAAAGAGGGACCAGTTAGCTCAGGTACATGATCATACCTGTTCTGCATTTGATTTCATGAAGACCATTTTCAGTTCTTCTATGATTAGCAGGAAGAATGAGCCTAGTAACTGATGAAACTGGAAGTGTGTAGGGTAGGAAGCCCCTTTCAGTACCCATCTTCCGTTCTCTGGCTGGGGTCCTGTGAGTTGCACTAATGAACATGAAGGAATATAAGCATGCACATCTTTTCAACATAAGCTTTATGTAATATAAGAGTCTTGATGAGGAAATGAAGACCTGAAGAAACAGTTAAACCTGAACATTTTTATACTAGGTGTGACAGAGGGTGACAAATCAGAGACAAATGTAACAAAACAAAAGGGTAAGAAGTAATGGTGGTAAATGGGAAGAGACTTAGGCCTATTTAATTCACGTTTCACTCAGTGTCCCTCCTTCTTCAAGCATAAAGATACTCTTTTTTTTTCCTTTAGGTAGGGGTGCGGGTCACCTCTCGCATGAAGGTCTTAAGAATTTCTTCAGGGGAGAAGGGGGGAGGAAGTCAGAAAGTCTTTCCTGCACTTGCTGGTTTTCAGATTCCTTCTGCTTAAGATATCTGATATGCTAGGGTGCCATAATTTGGGGTAATGTGTCCTGATCTCCTTGTCAGATTTGCAAAAATTTTTAATATATATTTTTTAAGATTTTATTTATTCATCTTTAGAGGGGAAGGGAAGGAGAAAAGGAGAGAAATATCAATGTATGGTTGCCTCTCATGGGTCCCCTGCTGGGAACTGGCCCGCAACCCAGGCATGTGCCCTGATGGGGAATCGAACCGAGATCCTTTGGTTCATAGGCCGGTGCTCAATCCACTGAGCTACACAACCCAGGACAGATTAGCAATTTTTTATTTGAGCTCACTGCTCTGTTGGTCCACCTCCAACTCTGCATGTGGGTCATTAGTTCTTATGTTTGAAAGTCTGTGTATGCATTCTGTGGTTTCTTCTTGTTGTTGTTTTTTTAATATTTTATTATTTTTAGACAGAGGGAAAAGAAGCAGAGAGGGAGAGAAACATCGGTGTGTAGTCGCCTCTCACACACCCCCTACTGGGGACCTGGCCCACAACCCAGGCATGTGCCCTGACTGGGAATAGAACCAGTGACCCTTTGGTTTGCAGGCCGGTGCTCGATCCACTGAGCCACACCAGCCAGGGCTTTTCTTCTTGTTTTTATCTTCCATCATAGCTTCCCAGAATTCAGTGATTTAATACTTTTTACTTCTGCCAAATAAATCCAGTACTTTACCATTTTCTAATAGGAGAAATATAGTTTATCTCTAATGTAAGAGTGATTTATATGTGACTAGCTAACATTGAGAGTATTAGAAATATTAATTTAAAAAAGATTTGTAAGCCAAGCATCTGGTAGCACTAGGATTTCTTTAATATCATATCTTATTTAATTAAGGGAATATTGCAGTTTTAACCAACATTGTTTTGACATATTACAGCAGGTCTTTGAATAACGTCCTTTCATTTCCTACTGAAGCCACTTTCTGTGTGGACTTTGCATGTTCTACCCACACCTATGTGGGTTTTTTCTGGGCACTCTGGTATCCACGTTGCAAAGAGATGGACTCGAGGTCCATTGGCATTTCTGAGCTGTCCCAGTCTGAGTGACTGTGGGTATATAGTCAAGAATCCATGGAATGGAAGGGCATTCTGTCCAGGGTTGCTTTCTGCCTTGTGCCCTGAGATGCTGGTGTAGACTCCAGCCATCCACAACACGGCACTGGAAGAAGCAGGTTGGGAAATGATGGTCCTACTTGTTTTTAATAATCTTTTTTAAATGTACGTAGAGCTCGCATTTATTTTAGTATTTAATATTAGAAGTGTTTTGGATCTTTATTGAGAAGTCTGGTTAATCATCAGAGAAGTGTAAATTAAAACCACAATGAGATATGATCTCACACCTGTCAGAATGGCTATCATCAATAAATCAACAAACGACTAGTGCTGGCAAGGATGTGGAGAAAGGGGAAAGCTTTTGCACTATTGGTGGGAACACAGACTAGTGCAGCCACTGTGGAAAGTAGTGGGGAGATACCTCAAAAAATTTAACATGGATCTGCCTTTTGACCCAGCTATGCCACTTCTGGGAATACATCTGAAGGAACCCAAAACACTAAGATGAAAAAACGTGAGCACCCCTACATCCATTGTCATGCCATTCACAATCACCAAGATAGGGAAGCTGCCCAAGTGTCCATCAGTAGATGAGGTGAGTGGATAACACAACTATAAGACATTTACTCAATGGAATACCACTGGGCCGCAAAAAAGAAAATGTTACCCTTTGCAACAGTACGGGTGGACCTGGAGAACACTGTGCTAGTGAGATAAGCCAGTCAGAGAAAGACAAACACCATCTGATCTCACTCATATGTGGACTCTAATAACAAACTGAACTAAGAAGCTAAATGGAGACAGACTCATAGATAGAAAACAGATTATAGCCAGTGTAGGTAGGGCAAGGTTAAGGGGTGGAGGGATTGAGCAAAAAGGAAAGAGAACTCATGGACATGGACAACAGTTAATTTCTGGGGGGGAAGAGGGGTACATGGTCATTAATTGGTAATGGAAAAAATATAATAAAGATGAAATCAAAAAACAAAAAGTGGAAGTTTGGTGGTGTTTTATATCCAGCAATATGCCATAGAGACTTAACTCTTGTTTATATCAATTAGCCTATAGTAAAATTAATTTTATTATATGTCATTTCACTTAAAGTAGCAGTTTCCTTGATCCCTTTGGTGACATTAAGTGAAGACTTACTTTGTTGACTTATTTAAGTAACCCCGTAATTGTGATTGATGCTGTAATCTAGATATCAACTTCTTCATCTATTAATATGGGTATCAATCTACTTCAGTGTTTACCAAACCATGGACCACAGAATTAGTTCCACAAGTTGTTATTTGATGTTCCATGAAAAACACATCCCATGATCAAATAGGCTAGGCTAATACTTGGATCAAGTTAAGTGTTTGTTTTCTTTGGGACTCTCAGATGACTTTTATTTAGTGAACATATTCTGATTCTCCTGGAGTAGGTAAAACTCACTGATTCCCAAACCCATTGGAGAAGAGAAACTTTATTTGGGTGTGTTTTCCTATTTGTGAGCAATAACCTAGTCTCACTGTATGAACTACTTTTTCTGAGCAGGCAGCTTGGAACACAGCAGAGCACCTTGTATCTAAGCTCTGCTCAAACTGCAACGACCTTAGTTTTTCCTTTTAAATTGTAGAATTAATGCATGGATTGATTTTTTAAAAGTTAAACACTGCTGACTAATATTATACCAACATATTCCTTGTCTAACTTCTTTGGGTCAATCCATATGTAAAAAATAACTTTATTTGTGTATATCCATTATAACCATGTCCTATTCTTCTCTGTAACCCCTCTCCACTTTTATCACTCTTTAACCTAAATTCATTTACTTTAGTAAAGTATGTGCAGTCCTTTTTTTTTTAACTTTTTGCATTGTTTTAAAGCACTTTTTACCTTTGATAAGAATGCTCAGGGATGCTTAAGGGTAGACTGTACATCAAAAATAAATATATTCCTGACCAGGAAGAAAAAAAGTGTGACTGAGCATCATTTCATCAGTACGAAGTCATAGCAGATTATTTTTGCATTTTTTGGTGAAGAGGCTTAAGGAAAATCTGCCTCGTACTTTGAAAATTTTGAAAAATGAAAATGGATAATTCTTACTTCTGAATCTCCAAGAACCCCCTAGGGCACACTCTGTGAGAGGCAATTGCAAATGTCATTTTTAAGGGTATCAGAATGATAGCTTTTCTTCCATAATTGATCAAACCCAAGGTAGCAATTTTATATATGTAAGTATGTTCTTAGTAGTGGCTTCAGGAGTGTATGGGTAGGTAGAAGTTACCATGTAAAGGCAATTTTTTATTTCACCGAGCAAGAGTAGAAGGGGGGGAGTACAAGATTCTAGCGTGCTCTAAATATAGTTCCTCCTAGTTAAGAAGGAGGATCATTCTGATTCTAAGACCTGTAAGTTACAGTAGGAAGAAGAAAGGAAAAGATTGAAGCAGTTTCTTGGTTCTATTTAGCACGGTGCCTTCTATTCTGATCTTCTAAACGGGATCTTTAGATAACACTGGAACTCATGGGTTCATAATGATTATTTTCCACCAAATAGCTCAGCTTAGCTGCCATACAAATTACTTATTGGAGGAGTTTCATCTTTTCAATAATGCTGCTATTAATTCATGATCACGTATTTAGAGAAAATCAATAGATTCAGTGCTCTACTAAAGTGGGAAAATATAAGGCACAGTTCTTGTCAAAAAGAAAAGCAGCCGTGCCTTTGTTAACCACTGTAAGATCCTGGCTGTTGTGTCCTTCCGCACCTCCTAGATACGGCCTTTTGGGACGGCCTTCTCACCTACCTCGAATCTCATCCGCAGCTGCTGCTAGCTATACAAGGGCTTCTTCACATGAGGCCTCCAGTGTTTTTCTGGTTCTCCTTCAAGTCCGGGAAAAAAAGGGGAGGGGCTAGAAGAAAATGAGCAGCTTTATTTTTTTTAATCGTCTTTGTTAACTTTGAGCCAGTTCTATTTGTGGCATCTTTCACACAGGGCCTGCCTAGGTGGTAGAGAAGTGGGCGGAACAGCAGCAGGCTGCATGGTCTACCTGCTTTAAAATGTAATCACTCACCCTGTCCTTGTGGTTCAGGTAGTTGGAGCATCGGCCTGCACACCGAAAGGGTGGCTGGTTCAATTCACGTCAGGTCACGTACATGGGTTCGTTCCCCAGTTGGGGTGCATACGGGAGGCAACTGATCCATGTTTCCTTCTTGCATCAGTGTCTCTCTCTTTCTTCCTCCCCTCCTTCTCTCTCTAAAATCAAAATAGTATATCCTTGGGTAAGGATTAAAAATCATAAAAATAAAATGTAATCTTCGAACTGTTTTCCTTATTTCTAGATGAACAATCATCTATTTTATCCCCCTCCCCAGAAATTCATACTAATGTTAAATATCAAAGCCAGAAATGTTCATTTGGCAGAAGACTATACACACACACACACACACACACACACACCTATATATATAGTCTGTCCAGAATGTACCCAGCCATATAATATGAAAAATGGAGAAATTTATTGAAGAAGATACATGATATAAGAAATATTGTTTATAGGATAATGAAGCCTCAGTGCCCTTCCAAGCAGACACCTTGGGACCTCACACAGTTCTCCCAGTCACCATCAGCTGCCCCATGCTATTTTCCTGAATCTCATCAGTGGTCTGAATCTCTTCCTTTGCAAAGGAGATTTCAGTTTTGGGAAAAGCCAGAAGTCACAGGGCACCAAATGTGGGCTGTAGTGGGGCTGGGTCACCTGTGTGGTTTGATGTTTTGCCAAAAAACTCTGCACAAGGTGTGATGCATGAGCGGGCATGTGGTTGTGATGAAACTGTCAGTCACCAGTTGCTCACACAGCAGCCTTCTAAATTACCCACACAGTTTACACAGAGGAATGGTCAAGCTTAATGCAAAATTTGATGCAGATTCATTGCTCTACTCACTCACTCTTTTTGAATGTGACAGCCACACAGTACAAATGCTCACCCATTGGTGTTTACTGCCCGTATTGACTAGTACAGTGAAGTTTGCTTGTTAATCAATGCCCATTCCAGTCCACTCTTCTTGGCTGCCAGGTTACATGGATGTCGTGCAAACCATTCTCATTATGGAAACAATGGCTTGACTTTTTCTGGAGAGAGAGATTAATGTATATATATGATGGTCTACTTTTTGTTACACGAGAAGTCTTTCAAACTTTAATTTTATGATTGGTTTGGGAGTATCTCTTCATATAACATAATAAAATTAATAATCGGGTCTTCATATATTTTGAAATATAAAATATAAAATTATAGATATCAAGTAATACATGCAAAGATCTGAGGAACAGTGTTTGGCAAATAGTAAGCACTCAGAGTAATAGACATTTCCTTATAATATGGTGATTATTATTACTGTTCTGAAATTGAAGCATCTACAGTATCCTTCCTTATGAGATGGATTAATAATATATATTACATACATTTAAGAAATTAGAATGTAGCCATTATTAAAGGGTTTTATAAAGATTAATTTGTTAAAGGAAGAACGTACAGAAATATGTTTAGAACATTACTATATAGCTTTCATCATCTATGTTAAGAAATGTTTTTAGGCATTACAAGAATAATTATGAGGAAATCCTTATAAAAAGATATCCCTTTATATATTTGGAGGGTGAGACCAAGAGTAATGTTTATTTTCTTTAATTCTATTTTTTGTTTACTAAAGTTTAAAAAAATAAATGTTACATAAAGTAGAAAAATATAAGAATAGGCGCTGTAAGATAACCTAAGAATCTTATGTTATTAGGGAAAAATCCACACACAATTTGCCATTGTATCTTCATCGCCTGTTTTGCATCCACTGTGCAAAAGTGTACGGACCCCTTCCCTGGAGTGTAAAATGCATCTGGAGTTTGGTGTTCCCGGTTTCAATTTATAGCGGTAACCTTGGCGGTTCTTGTTACCTTTGTACTTGGCACATCATTGAACATTTTTTTCTCCAAGTAAGTGACAGATTTTGAAATCTTGATTTTCTCCCATAAATTAAGCCAATTAGACATTTGAATGAAGACCAAGCATAAACAGGACACAAGTCCACATCTCACTGTGTGAGAGAATCAGACCTTTGCTGCTGTTCCTCAAGAGCCCCTTTCATGAGTTCTGATGCTGGTTCCCTTCTGAGAAGAGAAATATGTTCCCTTGCTCCTTCTCTTCCTTGGGCTGTTCAATTTCTGGTTGATTGGTTTTTGCCTAGTGTCTCAAGGAAGCCTGGGGATGTTATCTCACCGTTCCCTGGAATGCTTTAATTCAGACAAACCCCAGGCAAGAAGGCATCTGGTGAGGGACTCTGTTGGAACCCTTGAGGTATAATGAAACATGTTAACATCTACATTACTCTAAAGCAGTGTTTTGCAGAATGTGGTCCCTGAAACACATGCAACAAAATAATGTGGGAGGGCTTTGAAAAATGCAAATGTCTTGGCTCTGCCCAACACAATTAAATAAAAATATTTAAGGGTGGAGATCACGTAAATTCATTTTTACAAATTCATCAAGGACTTTTGCACATTCAGATTTTAGAACCGGTGATGTTGATTTTCATTGTTTCTAAGCCAGATCCAACAAGACCTTCTGGGGGCATCCTGAGTACTCTCAGTTACGATATTTCTGGCTCCTACATATCCATTTTATTCTCTCATTAGCTGATTTAAACCCCAAATTTACTTCTCTGGTAGAAACTTTAATCAAATTGACACTTCTCTTTCTTGGCTTCTAGGAAAATAAATATGAGTAGAGCTATAATCCTAATAATTTGCCATCAAGATGAACCAACAATAGATATATATTTTTTTATTTTTGCTTTTTTAAAAATTTATTTAATTATTGTTCAAGTACAGTCTTCTGTTTTTTACTCCCATCCAACAATAAATATTTAAATGGACCAATCTTTCTCTTTCTTTGACTTGCCAATTATCTCACAGCACCCACCATCCAAGAAAGGAAAACAAATACTTACCGAGTTTTCATCAGTGTTACGCAATTCGATGCCATCCACCAAACAACTATACTTAGTATGGAGTCTATGAAAAAACTTTCCATCGCAAGTGAAAAAAAAAATCCACTCTGATTGGCTTAAGCACTCAGTGAACTGACTGAAAAGTACAGAGTTAGGAACAATTCCTCCAGATGAGGTTCAATCCAGTGACACTCTGAAATCTCCAAAGAAACTGGGTTGATAGGCATTCTTCTAGATATAACATTGGCTCTCTTCCTGATATAAGACAGCATCAGAGGATTCAGATGCCTATATTCTTCCTTGCTCATATCCAGAAAGAAGAGAATGTCAATCTATTCAGAAAACTGTGAGAATTTTTCCCCCCAGGAGCTCCAAGCAATATCTTCTTGCATCTGATTTGCCCTATGGTTTAGCCAATTACTGGTTTATGTACCCATCATTGGGTCCTGCTCTGAAGAGACTTATCTGAGGCCAATCAGCTTCTTACCTGGAGTTGGAGGGACACATGGCCTTTCCAGAGTCGTATGGCGAGGAGAATTCCAGAATGGCAGCTGAATGAAAATCAGTTGATTGCGTACCAAAGGAAAAGGCAGACCACAAGCCAACAACTCATTCCTATGGTTGTAAAAATCAGCAACAAATACAATTCTATGTTCTTTGGCCATCAAAGCTCAAAGGGACTCCTAACCCATCACTCACGTGTTGTCTCTCTCAGGATGAACAAAGCTTTTTCTTGGCTTTAAAGAAAAATTTTCTTACTCTGCTTTATAGCTAGGACACTGCAGTAGAATGAGGAGGAGCAACAGTGTTTAGATGGTAAATTAAATTATAGGTTCATGATGTTTTCATGTTAGGATCTCTCAACATCAATGGAGTTCGTAATGCTGAATGGCGGAGCATGCAAGAAAGCCCCACGAGTGGGGTCCTTCCATTCAGTTTTCTCATTCTTAGACATGAAATGGACCCAAACGTAAGGTTATAATCCTTACCAACAAAAGTGTCATACTCATCTTTGAAATCTTTTGTAAGGCATTATTTGAACTTCTGCTTTTACAAGTGGTTGTAGAAAGGAAATCCCATATTTCATACAACGTATATATAGATATATAAATATGAATAAAATATATCATTTCACAGAATATAATTACATACAAATATGTACATATATTCTATAAAATATGTATACAGATATTTATGAAAATTGGGTTTTTAGAACTATGCATATATATACTTACAAAGATATATAAATATATTCCATAAAAAAGAGAGAGAGAGGATACATACATATTTTAAGACATATGAAATTGTGGTCTTTCTGCCCATCTGTGGTATATTAGATTTGATTAAATATGACACTTCTATTCTTTAAGAAAATGGCCTTTACCCTAAGGTCGTATATAGCTTAAATATTTGTGTGTTGATTTGCAGTTTTCATACAGGGGATAATTAATTGCTCCTTGGTGGTTTGAATTTGAGAATAATTTCTGTGAATGAATTAATCTCCTGTACCCTTTCCTCCTACAGTGGAAGGGGAGTCTGAGGTCAGGGAAAACTCTAACATTGCAAACAAAATGTACTTGCTTGTATATGACTACTTTTCTTAAGAAAATGATTAGAAAGATTAACATGCAAATAACAGACTAAGCCAGCTCTTATAAGGAAAAAAATAGGTCCAAATACATTCTGAAAGTCACTGGGACCAAAATCTATTTCTCCAAACGTCACTTAGTTTTATGATAATCAGAATACATTGTTTGGAAAAAAATATTAATTTCAGTAGGTCTGAAGACTTGTCACCCAGTTAATTAATCCCATCTGTTATTTTCACTGTCACAACCACAGCAGTCTGTTTGCCAGGAATTCAAAACCAGAAAACAAGGCCCCAGGAGTCCCACTAACAATCTTCATCAGCAATGGTCTTTCACCTAATATACATGAATTCAAATTTGAAAAGGTGACAAAGGAAAAAAATATCAGAATAATGTGCTTTCTTTCATTTGCGTTCCTGGAAATTGAGAAATAAACTTTAAATATCATGACATTAAAAAGAAAAAGCCAAACTGTGAAATTTCAGAGGAGAAGAGGAAGGAGGGTATAGGACTATGATTACAAATTTTTACCTTGGTTCCTAAAATAAAATGAGTGATTTTGCTCACAATTAAAATGTGTTCTTCATTTCATATAATCTATTTGATTTCTTGTGACAGAATGGTTTGTGGCTCTTCATTCTGTTATGTTAACTTTAAAATAGAACTTGAAGTTGACTTTATTCCTTCTTAGTCTGACTTTCTTTATTCTTTAAATAATCTGTATTATTGGAAGCTTAGTAATCAACTCATTGTTGTGAAATAACTCACATGTGACAATGTCATGTGAGTAATTACCTGCATTATAAATTTCCCAAGGAGACATATGGTATCTTGTTTTCCCCAGTGAGTGTATCACTCAGGTGCTTAGACAAGTGCATTATCTCTTTCAAGAGGCCTATTCCCTAAGCTTTTAGATTATGGCAGAGCAGAGAATATAAATTAATTGAAGTATTTACCAGTAAAGAGAAGTAGGCAAGCCAATTTAATGGACCTGTGTGGTCACTGAGCCCACATATCAGATTTATCATTAGAAATGTCAACCTTCCTTTCACAGTTCATCTGATGAGAGGCTACTGTGAAATTCATCAGAAGTGACCAACCACAAAAACTTAGATGCTATTTTTATTGATTGATCTGAGTGAAGAGGGGGGTTGGGGGGAGAGAGAGAGAGTGAGAGCAAGAGTTAATTGTTGTTTTACTGATTTATTCATTCATTCCGTGCTTCTTGTAGTACCCTGGCCAGGGATTGAACCTACAACCTCGCTGTTATCAGGATAACACTAACCAACTGAGTTACCCAACCAGGGATGTTTGCATGCTATTTTTAATCTGTATTTTATTTCCTCTCCAAGTCTGATTCCATTAATCACTTCTTCTTCCCCTTTAAACCTGATTATAACCCCACTGTTATGATTAGATCTCTTTCATAAACATTTCCTCCAACCCTTGTATTTTTTTAATTTGTTTTGTTTTATGTGTTCTTCTAGAATGATCTTATTCACACTAATGGACTGAAATGTCAATTAGTCTTGGGTGTCTAAGGTTAAAATTGTATTTTCGGCTGTTAGATTCCTCTACCTAGATCCATTTGAAACCCACTCAACACCGAGCACATATTATTTGCCCTCAAACTTGATCTTCTCACTTGTATTGTCATTATTATTAAGCTAATAGTGTCCTTGTTTACTGAGTCTTTCTCCTTTCCCCAGTATTCTTTGTGTACATAGTCATAATGCCTTTCCTGACATGTCAGTTGGTGGAAACCAACAAGGCTCACATTGTTTGCTCAATATTAGCTCAGTTATGAATTTATATCAAGTTTGCAACAAATGTTTATTGATATGCATATAATGCCAAAGAATTATTGAACATAATCCAAATTATTTGATTGCATTGGAGTTTTGTTGTTAGAATTTTGCTTTGCATTGTTGGGTCATAGCAGGTTTTGAAATTATTTTTTCCTGAACCTGATTTTTATGGTCCTTTTTTATCAGAATAGGATTTTCTTTTCTCCCAGTTGCCCACTCCATATGCCTGTAACCTCAAGGAACATCTGCTGTTTTTGTACTTCCATTTAGGAAAAAAAATATATTATATCTTGATTAAATCTTTAATCATCTGACTCCAGCCCCTTCTCTTAACATTCACTGATCTATCAATTTGTTGATGGTACAGATCTCCTTATTTGGATCATAAATACAATTATATGATTTTTAAATAGATTTATTCATTCAACACATATCTATTTAGTGTGTACTATGTGTGAAAAACTATCCTAGACACTTGGTACATCAATAAACAAAACAATGACTCTTGCCCTCAAAAAAACTTTAATTATAGTGGAAAAAAACAGATAATAAGCAAAAGCCATAATAAGATATATATGATACATATAAATTATATCATATATATGATATAGATAGAGGAAGTAACTGCTAAATTACAAAACAAAAGGAGAACAAACCCGGGTGGATGGTGAATCCGTGAGGAGAAATGTTAAAGTTTTAAAGAAAGAAGGAGAGAACAAATGAAAGTTTTTGACCTTCCTCCAGAAATTGTGACTGAGGAAGACAGATTACAGTCCTTTTCTCCTTTCACAATTGGGGGTTGTATTTTTTTTCTTCTGTTCCCAATCAACTCCCCACCTAAGCAGTGTGATAGAAAATCTAATGTACCAAAGAAATAAGCTCTGAAATAGCCAATGAAAGAAGCCATTCCTAAAGAGTGAGAAGTTAATGAAGAATTTTTAACAGCGTATCGACTCAGCTTCCCCCTGTTACCATTTAAATGGTCTCAAATGGAATGTGAGGCCTAACATATCACGGAATAGCATGTGGTTTCTGGTGGCTGCAAACATTCTTTCATTGATCCTAGGTGCCGGGTACATCAGCTTTACCAAGAAGTTTGGAAAGAGTCAATGGCCTCATCTCAAATTTCTTTCTTTTGTTTTAAAGAGCTAAACAAAAAGTGAAATTATAAAAAAAAAAACTTTACCATTATTATTCTTATTAAATGCATTTGCTTTTAAATGAAATTAGCTAATGTCCTGTTAATATGGATATGTATTAGTAGACTCAGTATTCCAACCAGAAAATTAGAAATGCATTTGTAACTTACATGGCTGTATTCTGTTGTATTACCTGCTCAGCTGATGTCTTAAATCTTTCTACGTCCTTGACCTCATGTTTTAATTTTAAGTCATCTAAAGTTCCGTACATGATATTGTGCTCATATTATTTTGGCAATGTGATTATTTTATTTTATTTTTTATGTTTATGTGTGTGTTTTAAATTTTAAATCAGTGTTGTTTAGGGCTGTGTGTCTTACCCCTAGAGGTTCTCCCATACCTGTGACTTCTTTCCAAGGTGCCAACTTGGACAATTTTCTTTTCTCTTGACACAGATAGTGACAAAATATTTCATGTAAGTAACAAAATGTATATGCATATATATCACACTTATTAATTCAAAAATGTCATGCAGCAAGTCTTTAGTTTCTCACCATCTTGTCCGGATATTCCCCTCACTCCGTGATCAGGCTGGACAAACACTCCACCCTGCCCGGGCCAGTTCCAGTTCCAGTTGGAACCTGGCATCTCAGCCTGCTGTTAACAATTATCCCGTTCACTCAAAAAGACCATCCCTATTTGTATGGAAAATTAAATGGTCACCGTATCCACCACTGATCTGAAATGTGGCATCATCGAGGACATTGTTCTTTAAGGTGACTTCCAAGACATCATCCATGGACTCATCTGCCCTTCTAGAACATCCCCAGATCCTTTGAGAGCTATGGCCATCATCTTTCCTCCTTTCATCGCTGTCCTGGCTGCTTCTCCTCATTTGTCGGAGGCTTTTGTAATTGGGCTTAATCTCTAGTCGGCCCAGTCGTCACCTTTTGAACAGCCACGCAGTGTGATGTCTCACTTCTTTTTCATGCACAGCCCACCATAGTCACTGCCATCCAATTTCATGTTCATAATAACCCCCTTGATCTCGTCTGTTTTACCATTAAAATCTGATATTCATAGATTCCTTTTTCTAACCAAGCCTTCTGTTTTCATATCCCGGTACCATCCTTACTAATGACTTGCCCTAAATCTGCCTTTTAATCTCATCAATACCCCAAAGATTTGACCTCTTAACTATCTATCATCTTGAGGCCTGCTGTTAATCACTTTGACCTTGGTTTCTTCCCTGTTTAGCATATCTTCCCGTTTAGATATGCTTGATTTTCTTTTTTCTCTGTTTCCCCCAAAGAACATAAATTTGGGTAGAGCAGGGATTTTTGTTCTGTTTACCTCTGCTCTTCTAGGTCCACAGGGCTCAGCCGGCCCTCCACAGATATTAGGAGAACGAGTGTTTGAGTCGGTTGGACTGCAACTGAAATGTCTCCTCTGAGATACTCATTTTGATGAGCCAAACTCAAAAAGCTTCCACCTCCTCCGCTCTATTTCACACTCTAGAAATACACCTTTCTCATCTTAGTCATAGCAAGTAGCACCTCTAGAAATGCATTTGCATATTATTCATACATTTTGTTTCCTTCAAAAGTCAGGCATTCTTTCTGTCTTGTTCACTCTGTCCCGAACACCTAAAATAGTTTATAGGACATCCTAGGACTTTAGTAATTTGTTCATTTGCTAAACTCTTCTATAAATGGGAGTGGTAACAGCAACTAGGTCACAGGACTGTTGTGAGGATCAGTGGTTTCGTATACAAGGACCTTTCGTTTATTTCCATGTTTTGTTTTTCCTTCTTTCCCAGATACGCCAATAATATGAATGCCTGACCTCCATTACATGTTTTCTATTTTAATCAATATTTCATCTTTTTTATACTTTTTAAATTTCATTTTTATTCTCTTGGGTTACACGATTTTCTTCAATGTCTTAATTCTAGGGTTCCTTGTGCACCTTGCAATTGCAATTTAGTCCTTAGTTTTTCAGATGAGACTTTGTAGTTTTCTTCCATTTATGTCAGTAGTTCAAATGTCAGTATTTCAATTTTTCTCATTTCACTATTCTACTTTCTCTTTTACTCTTGTACTTTTGAGCCAAAGCATTTTTAAACTCCTAAAAAGCTCACAGGAGGATGTTTAATTCAATTTAAGGTGTTGTATTTTAATTTTTTTTCATGTGATGGTTATTCTGGGATGAAGTCTCTTCATCAGCAGATTTTCACATATCTATGCTATGTGAGAAAACTGGGAATGTGTTCATCATGGACAGATGGATTCAACCTCTTCAAGCCAAAGCCGTTACTCCCTACCTGCAGAATCCCTCCCTTTTCCAGAGACCTATTGAGGTTTAGTGAAAAGCAAAGATAAATGGGCATTCTCAGGCTGACCATAAGCCAAAAGTGAAGGACATATCCTTGCCAAATCCACATGTACTAGATGCACAGCCGGATTGTGCAAACCGCAGGAGTCCTAACAATCTGAATAAGGTCCTAAGAAGCAGCTGGTATTTGGAGACCTCTGAGGCCATTTTTATTCATTAGCTTCCATTGCTGGCCTGAGGCTGTGGTTACCTGAGACTCACATTTGGGGCATTTTCCTTAGTAGCAAGTGTAGGTTTGTCCCTCTGTCCACAAGTTACCTACGAAAAATAATGTAAGTCCAAGCTTTTTAAAAGGAGATCAAATCAGACCATTTTCCCTTTCTTCAGCTTTTTTATGTTGGCTGACATTTTGTGTTCAAAGGCCAGAAAAATGTTGTGCTCTTTTTGTCATTGTTATTGTAAAATACATATTATCTTCTTAGGCCCCTTTGTTTTTCCTACCTTCTGTACCTTTTACAAACAATGCTTTTAGCCTTCTTATTTACCTGGAAAACTTTTGTTGACCATTCAAAACCTGTCTCCCTCTCCAGATCTCTTTCCCAAATGTCAATTTGTCCATTTGCTAAGTGACTGAGGCTCTTGTGTTGATCTTTTCATTGCACGTGCATCACTGAGTTATGATCTGTTGCTTTACTACCTGACTTACCAACTAACCTATGTTCTACCAGGGGACGGAAAATGTGTCTTTTCTATCTCCCTTTTTTCAGACAGCATCATCGTGCCTAGAAGATTGCTAAAACATTAGCAAATTTTTGACAAAGGAAGCACTGGACTTAGGAATAGTTGAGTTCTGAAAAGCAGACACTTATCCAATCTAACTTTAGCGAAAATAAAAATTTATGTAAAGCATATGGGAGCATTTAATAAAACTGAGGGTTAGAGAGCATTGAGCTGTTGTCGGTACCATGGATGATTCAGTCTCTCACCATTGAACGTTCTTCGATCTCTTTTCTTTGTCACTCTGAAAACATCTTTATTCTTTTTCTCTTTACACCAAATTTCCTGGATTCCAAGTAACAGAGGAAAGAAGATAGGTACCTCAATGTGACTCCCTGATTAAGTGCCTTTTCCATTCAATCATGTTACAGAGAACTAGGTTTTCTGAATCCTAATAAGAGTATTGCCTGAGAGAGAACTTAGCCCCCTTTAGATCTTTGACATTCTTATACTGCTTAACAATGGTCAAGAATTTGGAGACTTGAGGCAGAATTACTTTCTGAGGTGATACCATGGGGCTGATCATGGTCCTAGACAAGGAAAGGACTGTGATTGATGAGGGCAACACCTGTCTCCCACATCTGGATAAAAGGAATTGAGTTCTTAACATCTTACAGGAAATAATTTACCTTAAGGTAAGAGCCTAAGGTTATGTCAGTTGCACGAATCATCTTAGTGAAAAGACCCCCTAGATATTCAAGCTATTGGGGAAGATCATGCTTACCTCTTAGTTTGTCCGGGCTGAGTTTACTTTTCCCTAGCAACCGAAGGCTTCAGGGACTTTCTTGTTGTCTTTCACACTTAGAGCCACTCGTAGGAGCCGCTGTGTATTTATTAAACACCACCAGTACTCATTATGGATGTGTTAAAAATTCAGATCCTTAGAGAACACAGTCAATCGAAGTATCGATTCCTGTTTTGCTTTCCTCATCTGTCCAGACATCAATAACAACAGTGGGTGGGGGTCTGGAAGCACTGGGCTAATGTACCCTCCTTCGATCATAATTCCAGAGTTCGCCTTAATTAAGATTGATCTTGGCCCCTATGTTGTACATCTCTTAACTAACAGAAAGTCGCAAGGGCACGGTTTAAGCATTAAGCATGCGAGGATTGAGGAGGGGAGAGTGGAATCAAATCTCGTGCTTATGGAATCTAGAGACGGCGTGGCTAGTATGCTTAAAATATATCCTCAAGCAGATGGCTCAGGCGTGGAAGGAGCCCCATAAGAGCACTGGAAAAATGAATTGCTCTTCTGACTCGCTTTCCTTCATATGGTGCTCCCCAAGCATGTCCTTGTTTATGGGAGGAAGGAAAGGTACTTTAGATTAAGCAAGGAAAGGCCACAGCAGGCCAGAATTGTCTGCTTTTTTCCTAAGCCGTTTTCAGAAACATCACTATCGTCAACAACACCCTGCTGAGCGCTCTCAATACCGTAGGCTCCTTCAAGATACTTGTGCTCAACAAAGGGAAAGCCCAGTGTCTGCCCTCAAGCAAATTACAATCTAGAGTAGAAAGCAGACAGAGCACTGAGGCCAAGGGGAAGTGAAATCACACGGCACATCAATCAACACGCCACACACAGGAAGCTGGATTAGTTGTGACGCTGGACCTTCAGCCAGCTGCTAAAGGAGGCTTCTTTGGGGACGTAACTTTAAGGATGTTTTTTCTTTCCTTCTTTTTCTTTAAAGAAGAACCTAAAAGGTAGATTGTTGGATAAGGGGAAATAAGGAGGCTGGGCAAAAGATTGTGAATACCTTATACTAGAATTTTTAACTTCCTATTTATTAAAGCCTGTTATGAGAATAAAAAGTCATGGGAATGTGTGTGTGTGTGTGTGTGTGTGTGTGTGTGTGTGTGTGTGTGTGTGAAAGAGAGAGAGGGCTGTATAACAGAATGCTTCCATCTTCACTTCTATAAAGGGTAGATTGCTACTGTTTTCCTCTTGCACTAAGTTTTACCATGTCACACAGACTGATACAGCAGATTTCAAATGATCGCTTTTAGAAATATTTAAGCAAATACTGCAATGGCTACATTTTCCTCCACTTGGTTTTTTTCCAACTTTTGTTTCCAATCAGCTCTGGAAAACCTGTTGTATGTCTGTGTAATTTGAATGTTGGATAGGTGTGTGGAACATCTGGGGGACTCTGATAGGGATCATTTGAGGGATCAGGATTAGAAAATGCTCATGCTGGTTATGAAGGAAGTTATTTCAAGGATTCGGGATCATGGGCTCCAGTTGGTAATGAATGCAGGCAAATACTTCCTCAAGGTCTCTCCAAGGTCATCCAGTCTCTTGCCTCTGTCCTCCCTGAATGGCTTCCTTGTTCTTCTCTGAGCAGATCAGAGAGAAAAGCAAATGTGGTGTGTGTCCAGATAAGCAGGTATGTTGCATGTGTGTTCATTTATAAAAATTAATATGCACGCATTCATTGGCTAGAGCACATTTTAAAATAAAATATTCTAGCCATGAAAAAATTTTTAAAAAGGATATGTGAGCTCCTGCTAGGTAGAAGGCATTGAGATTGGGAAGGGATAGATGATATTAATCTCATTTCCTTGGGGAACAGTAGCTGAAAGCTTTTTTCTTGATTACATGGCATGTTTATCTGGCTCAGTGGAGAGGCTCCGTCCAAGAACCCAGGTTGATAATGTCCCTTCCTCTGGTACAGATGCCCTCAGGAACCCAGGGTCCCCAGGATTGCCTCCTTAGCACTGACCAGGGAAGGTGAGAGCCTGAGGGTCACGTGTCAGCTCTGAACTTATCTGGATTGGAAGTAAAGCACAGGCTTCTTCTCTAATCTCATTGAATGAAAGTACTCACAGGGACTCTAATGAGACATGAGCTCCTGTGCTATAGAATCTAACACAAACAGGCCTATTTGTGGATACCGTACTCTAGTGCAATTCGTAGTGAAAGTTCAAGTTGTGCAGCCTAGGCCGGGTTTTCTCAAAGTGTGATACCTCAGCCGGTGCCTCAGCACCATCTGGCTATGTGTCAGGAGCTCCAAAGGTAAGCCCTGCCTCCTTCTGCAGGTAGGGCCTAGCACTCAGTTTTAACAAGCTCCCCAGTATTTCCAGCAGGTGCTGGAACTTGAAGCACACTGTTCTAGTCTGTGGGTGCTGTAGAGATCCAAAAAGCTAGACAAACATACACCGAATTTTAACCATAAATTACTTCTTTCTCGTGTCTCTGTGATAGCTTGTTAGTTAGAGCTAATAACAGCGGTAATGATAGCTTCTTATGTTCTAGATGCCAGGCTCATTCTCTGACATGGAGCAACTGTCACGGTAATTACGTGACACAGATCTTCTTGTTATTTCCACTCTACAGAAAAACTACCTAAGCATCCAGAGGACAGCTCAGTGAATTTGTGAGTAAGCGAGCCGGTGGGTAAACCTAAGAAGTACAGGTGTAGAATGAGGGTTTTAATGGACTCCACCAGGTTAATTTCTTTCCCTCATTAAGATTTCATCCGGCCTCCACTTCCAAATTATTTTTCTTGCAATGTCCCTAACACGTACAGGGGTTGAGCACCTTCCTTTGTAAAGACGGAAGTCTACGCACTGGCCCTCTTCCCCAGGCTGCATTTCCTGTGCCTTCTCTGATCTTCTACAATTTGCATAGGATGTGGAAGGCATCACTACACTCTCCTGCTGCAGCTGCTGTAAGTCTCTCTTTCCGATGCTCCCAGGGCCAACCTCCCTAGTTGCACTTGGTCAGAATTACTTGCCCTGCTGATTCTTTACGTGTCACTATGAAGATATATACAGGGGGAGGGTCTGGTGGTACGTGCCCTAGAGAGCCCGTCCTCAGGGACTTCCAGTGATGCTTCCCAGAAGACAGGACTGACCTCAATCTTTAGCAATTAAAACACATCATCTCTGCTGTGGCTCCTCCTCCTTTATTTCTAAACCCCCTCTCAATGTCTTGCTACAACTACCTGTCAATGAGGTGAGCTTCTTAAATTCACCATCCTAGAAAAACTGAGCTTGTTAGTTTCCTATAGCTGTTGTAACAAAGGAATACAAAACTAGTGGTTTAAAAACGACATAAATTTATTCTTTTATACTTCTGGAAGTCACAGATCTGACTAGAGTATCCCTGGATGAACACAAAGGGGTTTACGAGACTTCACTCCTTTCTGGAGACTCTAAGGGAAAATCTCTTTCTGGATCTTTCCAGCTTCTAGAAGCTGCTGGCATTCCTTGGCTCATTGCTTCTCGACCTTTAAAGCCAGTGATAGACCATTTCTCGGATCTCATCACTTGGATACTAATTTTTCTGCCTTCTTATTCAATATAATTGAATATAACACATAATCTGGGATAATGTCCTAATTTTAAAATCTCCAAATTTAAGGTAGCTAATTAGCTACCTTGATTCCATCTATGACCCTCATCCTTTTTGCCATGTCTTGCAGCAAAGTCCCAGAGTCTGGAGAAGTGGCCTTCTTTGGGGGACCATTACTTTGCCTGCCACACAGGCCAATTCAGTTCTTTACATTGCATCCTTTTACTAACCACATTTGGTTTACAGAAGCAGAAACTATGAGAGTGAAGAATTAGAAGTCAAATGAACTTGCCTATTGATCTCTTAACCACCCTACTTGCATAATAAACATGGCTGTATGTTTCCAAACATCCCAAATAATGTGCTGGTCTTTGTTTATTTTCCTAGCAACCTGTGTAACTTTTCTGGCTACAGAACTCACATCCTGCGAGATTTCCTCCACGCCTCACACCCATTCCAGTTTTCTCTGTCATCAGTATCCTCTGCTTAGTCTCCAGGATTCATTTGCATTGTTCACGGGGACTTTTAATAATGTTTTTTTCATTTTTTTCTGTGATGTGGGCATTTGGTAGCTTGTTGTGTGTTTGTCCCCCTTCTGTTACCAATGCCATCGATGACCCAAAGACTAAGCTCAACCTCTGCCTCTTCGACTTCTCTGAGTTTCCCACGCGGTGTTAGAATATTTTATTTGTTTCCTAATTCATGTCACCCAGAGAGAATTGCTTAAAACAAGGAAATCCTTCACCATCCTTTATAAATTGGTTAAGGAATATGGAATCCTTAGTCATGTACCTCTGTTCTCATTATTTTTTCTATCTTTTTAAAGTGAAGCCTTTGATAGAAGCCATTCTCGATCAAAATATGTGATTTCTTAACACGGCACCTGCAGACTGCCAAGGTTTACCCTGGGCTTGCTATACTGTGCCTGACACTGTCCTTGGGGCTTCACATATACTGTTGCCTTATCATCAGAAATTTCTGAATTACGTATTATTCACACGGTGTAATTTTTAGTCAAGTAAGTGGAGTCACGGAGAGGTCAGGTAGCTTATTTATGATCACACAGCAAATAAGGGGTAGGACCGGCTTGATATCAGCTTTATCACAAGCCCCCAAATCGTTAGCATGAATCTATAGGTCCTCTTGACCCTCCAGGGTACTCACTGCAGTGGCTCACCCAGCTGCCTCAGGAACCATAAGAAATCAAACCTATTAGCCCGCAAACTGCTTTTCCAATTCAATTCAAGAAGTGTTTATTGACGGCATGCTACATGCCAGGTGTCATTTACCTGTGATTTGGCAATGTTTATGCCAACTCTGCCTCAGAGCATTACACGCTCTCTTCGGAGGAGGATGTTGTTAATGTCAAGGACATTCTTAAAATTGCTACCAGTGCAGAAGCTTTCTGAAGACACTCTATAGATGCTGAGAAAAAGAAAAATATAAACTTGATTGGAATTTAAGAAAATCAGCAGTCGTTGTTCTGTCCGTTGTTCTCAGGGGGAAAAAATCATCGCAGGGATGTTTACATAGACAGGAAACCTCGCAGTAGGAGCTACTTGGCTCCTTGGTAATGAAAACCCAAGGAAGAAAGGGGTAGAGGGGAGCCGGGGAAGGGACTATGTTGACGATTACCTTAAAGGTTGTTAGGTTTTTGCATTCCCTCCCACCTATGTGCGCACACAACACTTACCATCTGTGGATCTCATTGCTCAGAGACAGCGCTGCCACCCTGTTAGGGGAACTCAGTGCTTAACCCAGGCCCCTGGCTTCTGGTCACACCCCTTTAGAAAGACAGCAAGATGGATGGGGAACAGGCATTAGTGGTGGAACCTCTGTAGCACCGATCACAGAGCTTGTGTTATCACCAGCCTGGCAGGGCGGGTGGGGTTGCTTATCTAGCCCTGGCCCAGGACTTGCCTTTCTGTGGAGGCTGTAAGGGATCTTGGGGGGCCAGAAAGACTCCAAAGGCTGAGTACATTTGTCTGCGTTCACTTTGAGGAAAATTCCAAGAACTCGTTTTCACTTTTGAGTTCCATTAATTTCATCCTCTGACTTGTCTCTCTTCATACCTAACAGCATGCTCCAGAAGCTATAAAAATCTCTAGAGGTCCTTGAAGTAATGAGAAAGCTGATGGGTTTTTTCCCCTCTCTAATAATTATACTTTGATTTTTCCATAACAGCCTTCAGTTTACTGCCAGTTGCCAGGACAATTTTTTGCTGCTTTAACCTTTCTGTGCCGCATCCAGCCCTCCTGCTTCAGATGCTACCTCAGCAGGCCCGGCTCCTTTGCAATCCCCCTCTGTGTGAATTTGTCCACTAGGTGGAGCTGTAACAATTTAGCTCGCAGATCACAGTGTGAGCCATCCGATTCACTGACCACTGTGCTCCGTCCTCTGGGGAAGCGTATTGCTGTGGCCCAGAATTGCAAATCAAGTGCAGAGTCGGAAAACAGAACAACAAATCCCATAACAGAAACACAATTGGAGATAACAAATTCCATGGGACACATGCACATTGATTCCACAAGTGAGCCCTGTGTGAGGCCTCCTGAACTGCTTGCCTCTTTCCCTCTGCACCCAGCGTCAGGGAGGTTGGGTTCTTCACGCAGCTCTGCCACTCACTAGCAGTGGGCTTCGTGTTTCTGAGTTTGCATTGGTCACATCTGTAAAACGAAGGGGTTAGAGCAGGTGGCTGTGAGGGTCTCTTGAACTGTAACTCTGGATTTTGCTATAAAATTGTAGTCATATTGTAACAATTTGTATAAAAACAGGGGAAGGTGTGAATTTCAATGTCTGTCCTTGTCTTGCTTTGGAGTTAAAAGGATGTCTCTATCCACAGTTGTAAACAAACATTGCAATGATTTTTATCACTTTTTAAAGTTTAAAAGTATACGACAAGGTAGGGGCTTTCCAACCTTAAATACAAGGTATTGATTTTGTAAGAATAAAGGCCAAAGAAAGGCTGGCTTCTTGGAAGAAATTAACTCACCAACTGCTCTCCTCCAAATAAGCGTGCCCAGCAAATTTAATTTGTTTACTTAGGTGTCTACACTTTTCTTTGTACAGGACTTGGCATGTCAACATCCTTTTCTATTGCTGTGAATTAACAGCACTCGATTGCAGATTGGACATCAGGAGGTTGCTTCTCATTGAGAAATGTGAACATTCCCTATTTGCAGTTGATTTGGGATTTATATTTCATGTTGGTGCCTCAGTTTTATATGAAAGACCATTTTCCTATTTTTAGAGAATACAGCTTTCCTTTGGGAAGGCTTTCTCTCAAACCAGAACGGGTACAGCTTTTGTCGGAAGGTGTCAGCGAGTGGCACCTGCCTTCCTCTCCATCAGTGTTCTGTCCCCAGCCCATGAGAGTGAACACCGATGATTTCCATCTGTTCCTGGTAAAACATTAATTGGATAGAGGCACAGAAAGCCTAACAGGTATTTTTTATGTTGGAAAGGGCATCCGAGATCATCCCGTTAAACCCTTTTTATTACACCAATGAGGAATTGAAGACCCAAAGGTTAAGTGGCTTACCCAAACCTATTCAGTGAATGAGTGAAAATATTGTTTTAGAAGGGAATTCAGATCAAAGGGAAGGCTAAATCGACTTTTTTCCTACCTATATTATCCCAATATTTTGACCCAAGACTTTATCTCCAAGATGGGATTGCCTGTTAAGTGGTTAATGTGTAGAAATAACACAGTGCAATTTGTGAGGTGTGTCTGACAGTGTCATTGATGAGTTGTAACCGAAGGACCAGAGTAGGGCAGGGACTTCCAAAATGTGCTCTGTGGTGACTAGCCCAATAAAGTGGTCCAGCAACAGAGCTCCTCCCAAACAGTCTTTAGCCACGCTTCTCTGAGCCCTGTTGTTGAATACGCTGCAGTCTTGCCCCCAGTGTCACCTTGCCCTATCTTTAACCTGCCTAGACCAGTTGTAGCAAGAACTCTGCTGAGTTTAGCAATGATCTCCAACCTTTGATATCTGGTTGCACTGACCTTACTTCAGGAAGAATCTTGGCAAGTCATTTTAGCTGGAATCCTCCACTTCTGATGTCTCCTCTTAGTACTTTTTCCTGCAGGGACCCCCACCCTCTGCTTGGTGGCTATAAATTCCCAGCTCTCTCTCCTGTATTATGAGCCGAGCTCAATCATCCTCCCTGTTGCAATGCTCACGTTGCAAAAAGCCTTGAATAAAATCTTCCTTAATGTTATAACAGGGTCAGGATACTTTTTGTTCAACAAAATACTATGAAATGCTACATATGAAATTATACTTTGTATAGATCCACTATACATGTAGCCCACTTAAGTCTCTGAAAAGTTCTACAATAGAGGAAACCATTCACTGCTGTTTAAACCATTATTGCTGAGTCCCTGGGGTTTTATGAAGGAGTCTATAGGAACATACATGTGATTTAGTCCCCATACAATTTAGTTTTCAGCTGGAACCAGCTCTCATGTCTCTGGCATTACCAGCAGACTTCTGAGGGAATCAGTGGAGAAATATAGATAGGAAGATGGAGGGAGGCTGGCCAGGGTCCTCCTCTGTAACGTGAGCAATTCCTATGCCCCAAGCTGCAGAAAATGAACTTGTCATCAGGAGGCCATGTATGTAGACTGAAGACAGAAATTTTGTTTGACTATTGTACTTTATATATTTATATTTGTAAGTTTTGCATTTCTCCCTAACATACCTGAATCTGTTTTTTTTCACACAAAACTGTGTTTTCTTTCAAAAACTTGGAGAAAATGTACAATTTATAGAAATAGCCCATGTAAATCTAGTGATCCCTTGTATTTTGTGGCACATAGACCTACAGGTCTTTGAGGAAATGCACAGCAGCTGAGGCAAGAAAACCCATGTAGTTAGAAATCTGTGGTAGGGTTTCCTGCTTTCTTTTGGTTGTGTGATCTTGACCCAGTGGCCTGCTATATCCAAGCTCCTCCCACTCCCAGCCACTGGGGACAATCAGAGCTCCTCTGCCTGTCACGCAGGGCCTCTATGACCTCAGAGGTGGTAGCACATGGAGAAATTGGGGACAGCGCGTCACAGACATAAGGCTCCATGACTATTATGTAGGATAGATGGCAAAACTGGGGTCTCATTCTTTTACCCATTTGCTCTCAGGAGGAGACTTCGCCTTGCGATATTTAGGCAGAATAATTATTAGTAGCTCAGTGGGGTTAGAGAGAATGCTTCCTTGTAATGGAGTTGAATAAAACAGTGGGGAGGGGATATATATCAGGCCTGATCCACTAAATTAGAGGAGCTGCTATGAGTTGTATATAAAGACACTATCTACCCATCTGGTCATATCATCATCTTATTTGTGAATGAAAAATTCACATCAGATTGAAAGCCACGCTAGGACAGAAATGTCCTCCAGATGTATTTATTCTCAGAACAAGACCTTAAGAATCACACTAAAATATCAATGCAATTAAATGTTTTCTTTCCAGAGAAGTTGGTAATAACTTCTCTGTTTTCATTGGTGTCCTGTCTAGGCCTTTGAGGAACAAGAATCTCTCTATTGATTCAGAGGAAAAGAAAACCTGCTACTGAATATCCTATAGGGGGTGGGGTGGAAATGGGTGGGTGTCAGGTTGTCTCAATATAATGTCACGGACATGCAGAGGATGACAAGCGTGTCCCTGGTAAGTGCTGACATGGAAGTCAAGATATCGGACTGCTTTAATTTAGTCAATACATTTTTTATTGACCACTTTCTCCGTATTTGACAAACCACTGGAGGAGCAATGGGCAACACAGAATGTGGAGTCTCCATCAGAGACTAGAGCTGGGGAAGCCCCGATTCACTGGGGTTGAACTTAACTGAGGAAGCCCTGGGTAAGATTGCTCGCGATGGGTCAGGGAGCAGAAGAAGACTGCTTTGCATAGAATGATGTGGGGTTTACCCCAACGCGTCACACAGCATGGCTGCAATCCAGGCAGAAAACCGAGATTCCTTCTGGGTAGAAAATTCCCCACATGTTACTGTAATTCCAGGGCATGCTGGGAAGTGCTGTTAGAAACACACTGGGGGGAGAACCAGTCTAGACTCAGCTTTGCTGCTGCTGATGTCCTGATAAGGGCAAGTCCCTGGATGTTAGTATTTTTTGAATCACAGATTGAACTAGACATTTTCTAAGCTCCCATTTGTATCTTATATTCCATAATTTGATGATTCTAGCGATGGTTAGAGTTATTCCTGATATTTCACTCACATTAAAATGTTTACATCTTTCTCCATTAGAAATCATTATGAAACATGACTGAATGTTAAACCTTATTGATTGGTACTGAGCATTAAAATAGCTGGCGATTTGGCTTAGGGGAAGAATAAAGTTTTTATTATGACAATGTTTAATGTAATATCTCTTCTGTCCTAAACAGGATACCCTGCTGGTGTTCCTACACAGGTTGCACACCACGCACTGAGGTTAGTGCTATGTAATAGACTGTAAGTTACAATTGGTGAGCAGAGCTGAGCAATTGCCTGTAGGGCCAGGAGGTCCGCTGTGACATTGCATTTCTCTGCTCAAGAACAATATTTGAATTGTTTTCCTCTTTATCCACACAAGTGACTTGGCTTGCTCAGGGAAAACAAAAACAAACAAACAAACAAAACACACACACGATATTGTCTTAGGCTCAAATAATGAATGGCTTGTGCACTGCTTACTATAACTATTGTATTGATGTTCTAAACTCAACTTGTCAAGCACTCTTAATTACAGATGAGGCAGGGAGGTGTGGGGTTTGATCTATGTATTACTGCAAATGAATGGATGATATCTGTTGAAGAAAGCCAGCTAGTGTCGGGTAGAGAGGAGGTTTGGAGCTACCTGGAAATGCGTAGTGTTATTGACAAGTAAGACAGACAAGCTTTTAGTGTGGCTCATAGGTTTGCAATGTCTAATGATTACTAGGCACTCCACCTGCAAAGCAATATTTAATCTATAGATCTCCAAGTATCTTAAACACATTGATTTATTAAACGTGGCCTCTGGAGCAGGAATGTCCTCAAAATTAAATCACTTAACCTCCCGGTTCAATACCATTCCTGTTATCTGCAGCTATATCTACACCACCCAGAGACAAAAAGGCAAGGCAGCCAACTCATTAGAAAACAATAAGCAAAGTTGTTATTGCATTGTGTCAGAGTAGTTAATTGGCACTCTTTCCGTCAAGCAGTGAACTTGCTGGCTGAATAATTTATTTCTTAGCTGATTGATTTGGCCCTATGTAGAATCTGCATGGGAGGGTCTCATAATTTTTTTTTTTTTTGGTAAATTCTGGAACTAGCACAGACTCTTTTCCTTTTATTGTCTGTTTCTTACAATAATTCATAAAAATAGTCTTTTATAGATCTTAAGGTGATGGTAATTAGTGCTGAAAAAGTCGAGTTTTATAACGCATTCGTTAAAATTCTAGACCTAATTTAAGGTTTCAGAAGTCTCAGTGATAAAAGAGATAATGCTCACATTTAACCCACATTTCATGCTTTAATTTTACTGAGTTTTACATTTGAATGAGGGAAGTAAAAAACTTTTAAAGTCACATCATTGAGTTTTCAGAAGATGCTATGACTTTTTCATATATCGAAGAAACTTATCAGGTTGTGGTGGAAATCATCACATAAAAATTATGAAAATACGATAAAATCCACACTTGGCAAGGATGAGTTCTCACTGCAGGGCTCTCCTGCCTAAATACACAGGCTTCCCTGCAAAAAGACTGTGGGACCGGGGAGAAAAAGACAAAAGGAGAGAGGGAAACAACTGCTGTCTGGGAGACCCACAGTGAGAATTAAAAATGTGAGTGTTCTTTCTAACCCAGAAATGCCAATTTGGGGAAGCGTCCTATGAAAATAAAAACTGAAGTATAAGGATAAATGTAGAATGTTTATTGGGACATAATTTGTGGTTAAAAAAACCTGGAATACCTATAAATATAAAAATATTGGAGGACTTCCGCCAAGATGGAGACGTAGGTGGAACCACCTTGCCTCTGTGCACAACCAAATCTAAGAACAACTATTTTTAACAACAATAAACACAACCAAGCCACACAGAAAATCGACAATACGGAGTCCGAAGACAATGAAATGCTCAGCTAAACTGGTAAGAGGAGCGAAGCCAGCAGCGGAGCAGGTTGGCAAGAAAAAATCCCCGAACGGGTGGTGCGCAGTGCGCAAGCAGCCGAAGGTGCTGATCGCGGGCTGGCTACTGGAGTGCACAGGGAAGAGGCCCGGCGGGCTGTGGGCTGTCTACGGTCGGTCGCGCATCTGCGTGCGGATAAACCAGTGAGGAGGGAAGCCTGCGCGGGGCAGCAGGCTCGCACAATTCCGATTGGATAAACAGGCCCGGGGCGAGTGGTGTGACTGGACGGGCTGGGCTAACGGAGAGGACCGCCATTGCTCCCTCTCTGACCACGCCCCCACACACAGCGTCACAAACCAGCGACCTGGGTCTCCCCGTCCTGGTAAACAACTAAGGCTTTGCTCCGCTTACTTAACCGCACAAATAGACCAAAAATGGCTCTAGGACAACTCAGAGCCCCAGAACCGATAGATCTAAGCGATGAAGAAATAGCCAGTCTTTCAGATGCACAGTTCAAAACACTGGTTATCAGAATCCTTACAGAACTGGTTGATTTTAGTCACAAATTAGAGGAACATATGAAGGCTAAACTAATTGAAATGAATGGTAATACAAAGGAAACCAAAAGTAATGGAAAGGAGATTGGGACTCAAATCAAGGGAGTGGACCAGAAGGAAGAAAAAAATGATCAAACAGAAAAGAATGAAGAAATAAGAATTCAGAAAAAATGAGGAGAAGCTTAGGAACCTCCAGGACATCTTTAAACGTTCCAACATTCGAATTATAGGGGTACCAGAAGGAGAGAGGAACAGCCATGAGTGGAAAACTTATTTGAACAAATAATAACAGAGAACTTCCCCATTCTGGCAGAAGAAATAGACTTCCAGGAAATCCAGGAAGCTCAGAGAGTCCCAAAGAAGTTGGACCCAAGAAGGAACACACCAAGACATATCATCATTACATTAGCCAAGATTAAAATGAAGGAGAGAATCCTAGAAGCAGCAAGAGCTAAGGGGACAGTCACCTACAAAGGAGTTCCCATCAGACTGTCAGCTGATTTCTCAAAAGAGACCTTACAGGCAAGAAGGGGCTGGAAAGAGGTATTCCAAGTCATGAAAACCAAAGACCTACAACCAAGATTGCTCTATCCAGCAAAGTTTTCATTTAGAATGGAAGGACAGATAAAGTGCTTCTCAGATAAGACCAAATTCAAGGAGTTCATCATCACCAAGCCCTTATTATATGAAATGTTAAAGGGACTTACCTAAGAAAAAGAAGATAAAAAAGATGAACAGTGAAAGGACAGCAAACTCACAGTTATTAACAACCACACCTAAAACAAAAACAAACTAAGAGGACAGCTAGATCAGGAGCAGAACCATAGAAATGAAGATTACATGGAGGGTTAGCAACAGGGGAGTGGGAGGAGGAGAAGGGGGGAGAAGGTACAGAAAATAAGTAGCATAGACAGTAGATAGAAAATAGATGGGGGGACGGTAAGAATAGTAGGGGAAATACAGAATCTAAAGAATTTGAGACACGTGTTCATGAACTAAAGGGGGAAATGGTGGGGAAGGGGTATGCAGGGTGGAGGGGAATGGAGGGGGGAATAGAACAAATGCAATGGCATAATCAATAAAAAAGTTTAAAAAATTATGAAAATACCACACTTATTTTTTAGTCACCAATAGTCTAAGTACATATACACATAATTTCAAGGAATATATGAAATCTTAATAGAATCAAAAAGTAATATGTGACAACATGCTTTGACTAGGTAGAAGAGTACCTTCTAAAAAATTTATTTTGAATTAGGTAAAAAAAAAACATATTTATGGCTTCTGATGAGGCTCTAACCCCCAGGATGAATTTTTTTGCATTAATTTAATATTGATGGTTTTGATATTGCCATCACCATGACCCTCATAACTGAAGCTGTGAGCATATACCCATTCATCATGAGCTGCCATCCTTGAAAGGTTGATGTTGTTGAAACTTCTGAACTGGAAGCGATCTCGGGAAACATGAAATTGTATACCTTCCTTTTTAGATCGGAACCTGAGGTCCACAGAACTTATGCTTTGGGGCTGTGGTGATCAACTGTTGTTTAACTCCCTCCTACATGAATCAGTGATATCAGGTACTTCACTGCTGTCAAAGTAGGACCAACTGTAAGAAAAATTGATCATATAATAGTAGTGTTGATGATAGTGATCATGTTAACAAAGGTGATGATAATTACCATTTGTGGCTCCTCCACTGTACGTAGTATTGAGTAGTGGTCAAAAATACAAGTCCTAGCCCTGGATGGTGTAGCTCAGTGGATTGAACGTGGGCCTGTGAACCAAACAACTGCACTTTGATTCCCAGTCAGGGCACATGTCTGGGTTGCAGGCCAGGTCCCAGCAGGGGATGCATGAGAGGCAACCATATATTGATATTTCTCTCCCTCTCTCCTTCCCTTCCCTTCCTCTCTAGAGATAAATAAATAAAATCTTCAAAAATATATAAGTCCTAGAGTTAGGCTACCTTAGTTCAAATCTCACATTTCTCATGACCTAGCTAAGCATCAACTATTATACCTGTGAAAGGGGACTAGACAAAGTGTATGCATTGTTTGAACACTGAGAAGATTAAATGCTGTAAAGTTTTGGTAGAGTATTTTTTATATAAATATGAACAATTATTCCATGACAGTTCTAAACAAAGTGGTTATTATTGTTCCCATTTTATAGTTAAGAAAATTAAGTCTTAGAGAATTTAAATTGTTTGACCTGGAACAAATAGATAGTGATTGATAATATGATATTTATCCCAAACAGTAGAAAATGGCAATTATAGAGATTCTTATAACTGCATCCTAAGTATCTTTAATGTAACGATCAATGCTTTGGTGAAAAGACATTTCTTGGGGTCCTTCTGGGAAATTTAGTGAGTGAGGGGTGGGTGAAGAGAATGCACGAATCACTCCAAAAATTCCTCTTTTAAACCTATAGATTATTTTCCTTACATTACAATACAGGTCAACATGGAGTCCATGTTTTGGTCTACCAACTAGGGAAACTGATAACGGTGGCCAGCTGTTCATGTTAGCACCTCAAGTTCAGCATTTCTGGTATATGTGGCTAGTTGTTAATGGAGTCAGACAAATCTAATGTTATGTTTCTTCTTCCCTAAACTAGCACTTTTGGAATCCATTTTTATATATGATAATATCATATAGATACATAATCTCCTATGTTTCAAAATTTTGAAATCTGTCTCACCTACACACCAGTTCTTTCTGTGTAGTGTAGGTCATTATAATCTTTTTTTAAAAATTATTCTGGGATCTTTTTCTAGTCAAGGATCTGGCAGCAAAGTTGAGTACTGGCATTGGATATCAAAAGAATTAACATCCTCTTCAAAGAACATTGCTGTAAATTGGGTCATTATAGGTATTTAAGCAAAGTACTTGTGTCTTTAGATGGGAGATGCAGGAGAGCTACAGCTGCCAGTAGGGGAAATTCAATAAGATTTAGAGGGTCAGGAACTTACATTCATCTACATCTACCCAAATATTTTCATTCTAATCCTTAAGGCCCTACTGTTTTCTAAACAGTGACCTTGTTTTCCCTAGTTTTCTTAGCTTTTAAGATTTTATCTATTCATCTTCAGAGAGATGGGAAGGGTGGGAGAAAGAGAGGGAGAAAAACATCGATGCCAACAAGAAACACTAGTCGACTGCCCCTTGCATATGCCTCAGTGAGGACCCAAACCTACAATCCAGGCATGTGCCCTGACTGGGAGTCAAACCAGCAACCCTTCCATTTGCCAGATGACACCCAAACAATTGAACCGCACTGGCCAGGGCATGACCTAGTTTTCATATGAGACAGCTTTATGAATTCAGTTGGTTCTCCAACATGCAGAATCAACATTGACTTTTTTGTTCAGATAGATCAGGCCTACAGCTATAAAAGGGAAGACATTGTTTAGGGCAGTCATAGAAGTTTTATGGTTTTCCAACAATATTTTGAGGCAAAAATTGGAAATGCTGATCTTCACATCCATTCCTGGATGCTCTCCAGTACAGCCAGAATCAGCCATGATACTTCACTGTCCTTGAGGTCCCCACAACCTACAGAATATCTTTACAGAAGCGACTTGAACTGCTTTATCTGAGGCTTCTCAGGTAACAGTGGAAATAGCTGTTTGATTCCGAGTGTTTTGAAACATCACTTTCCTATTTTCTGCCCTGCCATATGGTGGGCGCTTCCTTCAACTCTTACCATTAAAGATTAACTTTCTTACTTTACTATATTCATGTCTCTCTTCTGGAATTATTTTTGGTAACAAATACTATGTTGGAGATTTATCAGAACAAAACCATAAACCACTCTAGGTGTTTCTAGAGGGATGAGTGGATATAATCCAGGAAATGAGATGCTTCTAGAACCATTGGCAAGACGGGATAATCTAAGGTCAGGGACATAGTCAGTATCTCTGATTTGCTACTAAGTTTCATCTTCATTTTTATTCAGAGCCTCGAGAAATAGCAGAAGCCAAAGGAGTGAATAATCACTGTAGCTTGCAGCCTAGAATTGGATGATTTACTATGGGATTCCTACAAATTTTCATAACATTTGATTTTATCCACCTGCTTATTGTTGCTAGAGTAATAATAGTGTTGCTGTGTCTGTGTGGTACCCTTCAGTCTTATTGGTATGACTTTCATTGGTAGAAGATGAGCTAGATACCTGGCAGCAAAATAGTCCCATATGGGTTGTAAGTAGGAGAGAGTCACATATTGTGTGTAGCCCTTAGCTCTTCATGCAGTACATACAACTGATAAAAATGCCTACTAATGATGAGCTACTGATGTTGTAAGTCTTCGTTAGCAGTATCACAGATAATTAACTATCTCTCTAACTGTTGTCAGTACATGTAACTACTATAGTAAAAAGATTCTTTAAGTGTACAAGAAACAGATTGGTTCCTTAGGGTACCCTCCTTTTTTACTAATAGAGCCCTGATGCCCCTCAGGCTAAAATTCTCATTGTCTGATTTATTATGCTAATGTAATGCGGTGCCCCTCTTTAATTTCAGAAGACATAGGAGGGAGAGTCTACACACTAGTTTTCTATTTGCTTGTTCTTTTTTATCAGTTACTCAAGCTTATTTCTGCTTTATACATGATTTTCATCCCTGTATGTGTTTCATATTTTTATATTAGATTTATTAGATGTTGATTTTTTAATTACAAATAATCTACTTTCAACACTTTCTTTGAATTAGTGCAAGTTCTTCTGGGCTTCATTCTCATTAAGAAGTATTGCTTTTAATATTTCTTTATTAAGATATAAGAATGCATGCATATGCACAATTATGTAAAATTGATTTGCATTTATGATAAACCACCGCAAGCAGGGTGGCAACTTTTTATTAAAACAAAGACTTAGAAAAACACTGGTTTTCTAAAGATACGATCATAGTGTAACTGCTACTTTACACATACAATTGCATTTAAGTCCTTGCAACAAGTCTAGGAGGCAGGCACTTCAAGTACCTCTGAACAGTGGATAAATTGTGGACCACTTGAACTGAGTGGCAGGTTCAGATTTAGAGCACACCTGCAGCGTCCAAACTCTCAGCCGCTACCTGGCGTCACCTCTCAGAATACAGAGAGCGTTACCTCTCATAACTCCTACTATTGAATCTTGTTTTCCATCAGAACCAAGAATGACTCTCTGTCTCCTCTAGGTCCATCTCTTCCCTACTGCTATCCTTCTGTCTGTGTACCCCCATCTCTGTTTCCCTGTATCTCCATCTTTCTCTTAAAGAATCCTTTCCTGGTCTCATCCTAAAGACTTCCCGCCTTCTGTCTTGGGATTCAAATGTTTTTCTTGATGTCAGCCACTCTTCAGCTTTTATTAGATTCCTCAGGCATTCCTCTCTTGGCCAAAGAGGATGGTCACAGTGCTACCAATTTTATATTTCCATTGTCCTCAAACACAGCAAAGTAGTGGCACTTAATGCCAATAATTGAGAATTCTTTAGGAGAAAATGCTCTTTTACAGAACTTTTTTGCACATTATCAAGAAAGAGCTGAGAGTTTCCAAGTCTGTCATATTTGTTCACAAGACAGAATCTGAACTTGGAAGTAATAATGTATAATGTTTAAACTGTATTTTAGAACTCAGTTTTTGTCTATTAATTTAGACAGCCTTTTCCCCAATTAATATAAATTAATAAAGTCATACTTAACTCTCCCCATAGACCTGCACACACGTATACTAACAAACAGATTTCTTGCAAATTTAATTGCAGTAGTTTTCCGTGGTTTAATGTTTCGTCTGGCAATATCACTCCATTCATCACTTTGAAATATAACAAAATTGTAACAAGAGCTCCTTTAACTGTGCAATGTCGATTTCATTCAATGAATTAACTAAAGCAAGTTACCAACAATGAGCAAAATGGTGCCCGGTCACTTACTAAAGTAACTGCTCCAAAGCCATATATTTTTGTCTTCTCTCGCTGCCCTTAAAAATCTTCCCCAGAGGACATAGCTCAAATTAGTCAGCTCCAAAGGGTTAACACAGGCACCATCAAGCCGCTCCTTTACCCGACAAATTATATCACTCTTCAGCATATGTCACTTGCACAAGTTTTCAACTCCTTTACTAAGGTAATGGGCCCAGAAGCTGGATGCCGCTGTATTTCGGCACCTGTCATTTTGACATTTCATGCTTTCCTTAGAAAAGAGAAGTGGGTAGAATGTGAGAAAAGTGGGACTTTGACAGTTTGTCAGAATATCTTGCAGCACAAACCAACCTGCCAGCCTGCGTGTTTCCTGGTATATTTCAAAGTCTCCTAGCAAATGAACTGTGGTTACTCACAGAAGAACTTTTGAAGTAGGAAGATGCCTTACTTTTTACAAGGTTGAAATTAAATAATTATCACCTGAAATTGCTTTAGATTTTAGGTGGCTCACTGACAGTGGCATCACAAATGAAATAGAACTTGGATAAGCCAACACTGATAAAATTATCTTAACTCTTTCATTCGAATGTAATAGTCTTGATAGAGGATGAGCATTTATAGGTCCAAAGCAGTTCATGCAATGACCTTGAGTTTGCAGCCGCTACACAGTTATTGTCTTGTTCAAAATTGAAAGATTCTGGCATGCAGGCACCAGCAAGGAGAACTAGGTCAGGATCCATGACTTTAAGAATACTGGCAACACATTGAATAAGAATGGGGGTTAGCTGTGATAAGCTATGGGAAATGGACATGTGGATAAATGGTCTGTAAAATAGATGGTAGCGAGGGCCAGGTTTCTTATCAATTCCACTTCAGTTGAGTGTTTCCAGCTGCACAGACTGCCCCCAAAGAAGAAGCGAAATAGTACAATAGCACAGAGTCAAATTAATTTTTTATTATTATTTTTAAATTATTTATTTTTATTGATTATGCCATAACAGTTGTTCTATTCCCCTCTTCATTCCCCTCCACCCTAACCCCCCATCCCCACCATTACCCCCCTTTAATTTATGACCATGTGTCTCAAGTTCTTTAGGTTCTATATTTCCCATACTATTCTTGCCCCCCCCATCTATTTTCTATCTACTGTCTATGCTACTTATTTTCTGTACCTTCTCCCCCCTTCTCCTCCTCCCACTCCCCTGTTGCTAACCCTCCTTGAGATCTTCATTTCTATGAAATGCTAAAGCGACTTATCTAAGAAAAAGAAGTTAAAAAAAAACACGAACAGTGAAAGGACAGCAAACTCACAGTTATTAACAATCACACCTAAAACAAAAGCAAACTAAAAGGACAGCTAGATCAGGAGTGGAGTCAAATTATTGATGGTGACATTGTTTTATTTATTTCAGCTGAACTTAATGCTCCCAGTAGTACAAAGGAGAGACAATGTTATATAACTTTCCTAGGATTTCTGGTATCATCTTTTTTCGAGATAAATTTGACTCTCCTAACATCATTTTTTTTTCAAATCCCCTTCCCTACTTCCCCATAACAATTTAGTAGCTAGTTGAGTATGATTTGTCTTCCTATGTACACCTTTGAAACTACCTCTAAAATGAAATAGTATTTGTTTTTTCTTTAATGGAGCTTTTATGGTATCTAGAGAATAAATGCCAACAGTTAATATTCATTTAACTTCTGCACCAAGCCTGTAATCTGACTCTTTAATAACGCATCGCTGAGATCATTATGTTATATTTAATATAGTCTGCATCTATGACCCCGTGCACTCCCCTGGATATTATACCCCCTTTCTGTATCTGACGCAAGATGGAAGGGATGTATTAACCTGCCCCACGTATACTGACATCTAAGGGATCGTCCGAAACACACCCTTACTGTCCAAATGACTGTTCTTCACTGAATGACTCCCCCAATGCACTGTTTTATCAGAAGGGATGATCACTAGCAAAAGCTAGGCCAAGTCCTCTTTGGTGCTAAATAAATAAATAATAAATAAATAAAAACAGAATGCCATAGGATGCCTTGAGTGTGATTTGGGGCTAGCCAGGCAAACAAGTCATATGTGTTGAGAGTGATAAAGCTGATTTTTGTTATGGTAAGGAGGTGACTGAGTGGGGATACCTAAAAATGGGGGCTGGTTGCCAATGGAGCCCACAGATTAGAAGGTTGGAATTTTCAGCCCCACCCCTAACCCCCAGGGAGGGAAGAGGGGCCAGAGGTTGAATCCATCACCCATAGCCAATGATTTCATCAATCTTGTCTATGCCACGAAGACTCTGTAAAATTACAAGGACAGAGTTTGGAGAGCCGCTGGGTTGGTGAATAGATGGAGGTGCTGGAGTGCGGACAAGGCAGGAAGCTCCGCCCCTACCCCATACCTTTGCCCTTATACATCTAATCCAGCTAACTGTTCTGGGGTTATGCCCTGTTATAATAAACTGGTAATCTAGTAAGTAGAAATGTTTCTCATAGAGTTCTGTGAATCACTCTAGAATATTACTGGAACGTAAGGAGAGAGTTAGGGGAATCCCTGGCTTATAGCCAGCTGTTCAGAAGCATAGGTAACAACCAGAGCTTGCGGCTGGTGTCTGAATTGGGATGGGTGGTGTGTGGGGCAGTTGTGTGGGACCGAACCTTTAACCTGTGAACTCTGATGCTATCGCTGGGTAGATTATTTCAGAATTATGAGGGGGGGCACAAAATAACTGCAATTATCTTCTAGGGGGTGGGCCCGTTGTAGTACAGGCTTCTGCTGCTAGGTGAGTGTTCTAGGAATCCATCTGTATCAGTACCAGCTGGTGTTGTTGTGAGAGGTTGGGTTAGGCTTCAGTGAATTTTTATTATTGAAGACTCTTTTAATGTGTTTGCTCATTATATGATGAGTGATTTATGAGTGGCCCTGCCCACACCACACTGAGTATTCACCAGTTTTTGACCAAGAACAGCATGACCCCCGTTCTACACCCTCCCTATGTACCTGATCTTGCTCTGAGCAACTTATTTTTGTTTCTCTGGATGAAAAACGTCCTTGAAGGGAGCCCTGGCTCGTGTAGCTCAGTGGATTGAGCGCGGGCCTGTGAACCACACAATCATGGTTTGATTCCCAGTCAGGGTACATGCCTGGGTTGCAGGCCAGTTCCCAGTGGGGGACTCATGAGAGGCAACCATACATTGATATTTCTCTTGTTCTCTCCTTCCCTTCCCCTCTAGAGATAAAATCTTTTTAAAAAATCTCTTAAAACAACAACAACAACAACAACAACAAAAAACATCCTTGGAGGGAAACATCTTGCCAGTGTGGAAGAGGTGAAACAAAAAATGGCAGAGGCACTAAAAGGCATCAAAATCAATGAGTTCGAAAACTGTTTTGAGCAAAAAAGAAAGTCTCCATAGGTGTATTGCATCAAGTGGAGAGCACTTTGATGGTGACCGAGGTTTAGACATGTAAGAATAAATATACAATGTTTTATAAATAAATTCCATTTTGGAGTTCCCCCTCATAAACTGCATTCTTGGACACCAGCAGGGTGTGAGAAATCCCACACACATTGGGAATTTTTGTCCCAGAACACCAGAAAAGAATGCTCACTGCTGTGGTTTGCATGCCCATGGGACCCATAAAAATTCACTTAAATTACATTAAGAAATGTTTTCTAAGTTGTTTGTGATCTTTAAGAAAGCATATTCTTCTCACTGAAATACCTTTTGTGCATGTTGCATCATGATACAAAGTTTTCTGCTCCTCTATTTTCCTGGGGAAGAAGCAAGGGTGAGAGGTGACCTTATGCTATGTTTTTTAGCCTCCTTCTGAAAACAGACTCTATTTTTTTTAATAAACAAAATTCATGTGCAGGTGATGCTATGGTATCTGAAGAGAGAGACCTACCAAATACGATTTCATGTCAAATAACCGCAGTCCTCAAATCAGTTATCACCTTCTCATAGCTCCCGGGCATTTTTACTGTGTATTATGGTTATATCTGTCTCCTCACTGAACTTTAAACTTCTCTGGAACTAGTTCTACTTCATGTTCTTTAAAAAAAATTCTTGACAAGATGTTTGTCACCATGGTAGGCAGCCAATAAAATCCAATAGAATGAATGAATTCTGTGCTGGCCTGCAAGGCTGATTCGGTTTCTGGGTGGCTCTTAACTGCTCGCTCAAGGCAGTGCTGAGATATTTCTAGATGTTGGCTCGTTCTTCTTGAAAGTGTTCCATGAACCCCTGGTTTTACTTCTCCCTCAGTCAGGTCAGTCAGTATGACCTAGACTCCAGAGAGCAGCAAGAACTTGTTCTATCAGGATCGATATTTCTCCAAGTTTTTTGACTCACACTCTGAAAGTTAAAAAAAAAATTAAATTGACACCTCACTTCTTTGGTTTCACTTGACTAGTTCCTTAGAGATGAACAGCTCACTAGCTGAGATGAAAGAAATTGAGTAGGGGTGGGGGTGAGCTGAAGTGTGTGTGTGTGTGTGTGTGTGTGTGTGTGTATATATATATATATACACACACACACATACACATATGTTTCAATTATACCACTATTGCATAAATAAAATTTCTCTATAATTTTAACAATAAGAATATAAAATGTACTATTGAAAGGTTTCTATGTGCAAGGTCTTAAAAAGGACATTCATTAGCTAATATGGCCAAAGAAGTGACCAACTGAGATGTCAGTGTCAGAACTCTGAGACCTGCTGGGTTCCTTGCAGTCTGGTATTCTGCTAATGGAAAAATGAAAGGTGCAGCCATCTCGGGACGGGGCTTGGGTTTCCTGCCCTTCGTTCGCTCCTGGTGTCCTTTTCCACATCTGTCGGTACCCTCCGCTGGGCGATCTTCAGGACAGCAGGTCCTCGGTGGTGGAACTTCCCCTGACCGCAGACTTCCTAGAGGAAAGATCAAGCTACCTTTCACCTACAAAATGTGTTTGTTCTAGTCTGAAAGGGCTGGAGTCCTTCCTTAAATGGCACAGAGAAGCTAGAGTCCACCTGGGAGGGATTCACAGTACGTGTGTCCTGTGACAGCTTTTTGTTAATGAAGCTCATTTCATTCTGAAGGGTTCCCAAGACCGAGGAAAACTGCGAGGATTTAGCACTGGTAGCTGAAATCGTTCACACTACTGCATTAGCGAAGGGGGAAATTTAGGCCAAGGACACAGGGGTGGCCCTTACCTACTCTTCTATAGTGCTCTGCACTCTTTAATGTTCACACAGCATTTGCTCTTTAAGGCATTATCTGAAAGACACACACGTTCTAAACCATACCACACTCAATTTATCTACCTTGGAAGGATGAATGGTTGAGCGAGCCCTGCTGAGATCTGAGCCTCTGTGTCCCTCGATCTGAAGTGTTTGAACCAGCAGCTGAGCCCGCTGAGCCAACCCTCCACAGCCTGCAGCAGGACAGCCTCTCTGCCACAGGAGTTGAGCTGCGCCAGTCTTGTCTCCTCCCAGCCACGTAATTTTCCAGAAACTGAACAGCAATCAATAGATGAAAGTAAACAGGTGGCCGCCTCCGACGTTTCTGTGGATCAGAGTCCTACTGAAATGTGTGTGCTATTTGTGGACACAGGACAGAGAGCATGGGGGAAGCACAAGAATAACCTAAGGCCACGTACTCGGTTTATAGAGGGTGGGCATAGGCTTGGAGGGCCATAGGCTTACACTTCCATCTCTCAACCCCTGTGCATGTCTTGTTGATTCTACCTCAAAAGTGCGCACAAATCTATCTGCCCCGTTACACTTGAGGCAACACTTCTCTCCTTTATTCCTCAAACCCACCAAACTCATGCCCACCTGGGCCCAGACACTAGCTATTCTGTCTGCCTGGAAAACTCCCATCCCAATACTAAGTGGCAGGCTCTTTCTTCTCATCCATTGCAAGCTCAGTTCTCTTCTCTTCAAAGGAGAACCTTTCCTAACCATCCTACCTAATCCTTCTTGTCCCCTCTCCTGTTACTTTTATGACACAATCCTGCCTGTGTTTCTGGTGCCATTTATATTACCCGGATTTATTCTGTTTATTTGCGTAACATTGGTCTCATTCAGTAAAAGAAAACACATAAGGAGGAACTCCATCTCTTTTGTTCACTGCTGTATCCCTAGCACACAGGATAACCCTTGAACCTTGGAAGGTTCAAAAACTTACTGGAAAAAAAGGAAAAATAAAAAGGGATAGAAACAAGGAAGGAAGGACTAAGAGTCAGCTTTTGCTGTATAGTAAGTTCTGCTGCATAAAAATGATATTAATGCATTTAGTTTCTCATGGTAATTGGTTAGTGAACAATAAAGCATTAAACATAATTTGTATAGAAGCAGTGCCTTATACAGTTACTTATGTGCATGAACACACATGTTTGTGTTTTATAAAAAGTACATACTGAAAGGAAATATGTCAATATTTTGACCTTAATTTGAAGTTGTTTTTTTTTGCTTCCTCCATCGTTTTAACTTTTGTGACAATAAACGTATTACTTTTGTTGTAAAAAGTTATTTTAAATCTATGTGCCTTCTGCTTTACTCATGACTTTTGTTTTGCAAGCACAGAAGCCCAGTTCAGTGTGGCTCAACCAGAGCTTTTCCTCGATTATGTAACTGTTTTGCCAGAAGTCCAAGGTGCTACAGCTCTCTCCTCCCGGTTTGGTCTTCTACTTTGTACCTCAACCTAACTTCATCCAGGAGGTAAAGAGCATGACACTTGAAAATCCTCCAGATTCACATTTTTTACTTGAAATTAAAAGTAAAATTGAGGTGAAAATTTAAGATGAGATGCAAAAGGACTTGTCCACCAGCTTCAACAACAAGCGAATCTATGGAAATGGATCCGGCAGGGTAGACCTGGCTGTCCCTGTCTGAACAAATCATGGCAGCATTGCCGTCCCTCAGTGGGATTTTATGGGGTTCATAAAAAGCCACTCCCTCTCAAGATCCAACTTAGAAATAGGCATACAGTTCACAGAGACAAACATCAATATATCAGCATGATTACTGATAATGCTGGAAGGCTAATAAACTGGCCGATGTGGCTAATAGGGGAGGTCCTAGGGACTTGATAATTCTCCCCTAAATTAAATATATATATACCCCCTCTTTATAGATTGCAAGGACAGCCTCATCGCTCACACGCATTATACCAGACAGAGTCTGCTTTGCTGAGATGTCTAATGGGTGAGAGAGCAAGCCAGAGAGTTTCATGTGCTGACGCTCGCGTGACCAATCCCTATTCCCAAGCTTCTAATCGGAAAAGTCATGTCAGGTAGAGGTGCGTGTGTGTATGGCTGTTGTGAAATCAGAAGTGCACTTTAAAGGCAGTGTCCCCAAATAGAAATAGAAGCTTGTTCTGAAGGTATTTTCCTTTGTAATGCCCTAGATTTTAATTTCCAGACCAGATTCCCCTACTATGGTTATATTTCTGATTATATTTCCCATATACAATTTTGGTATATATGTTCTATTTCATGTTACAGTCCTTCAACAGCATCTGCTAAATTTTGAATCAGACACTGAAGTGGAATCTCTTTGAAATGTTCAAAGCCATTTCCATTGGCGCCCTTGTAGGTCCACATAATAAATTGAACCCAGGAGCAATAGCCCCATCAAGCTGATGAAATCATTGATTTCTTCTGTGTGTAATGGTCATTAAAAGCTATTTTCAACAGATATAATACCAAGTAATTCAGTGCCTTATCAAGTTAACAAAGAGCCTCTTAACCCTGTGACCCTTAGTGGAAAACGTTTACTGAGAAATGACTATTAAGTATTTTCAGAACATGGTGGCTCAGTAATGGATACCAATAGTCAAAATAGCATCACTGATTTTCTTACACAGAAAGAGTAAAAAACATTAATGCAGAAATCATAAGCTGATGAAATGCTTCCTTTGTTGTTCTCTTTATCTGTCCAGTTGTAAGCAAAGAAATATGCTTAGAACATCTTGCGTTGACTGAGGGTTCCCAAGTACTGGTTCACAGTTCTGCTGTATCAAAGACTCTTGGGGTTTTTGAGATTCAGACACGTAAATCCAATCAAAGAAAAGGGCCAGTCAAATTTTAGCAAGTCCTTCCCAGGATTTGGACAGGCAGACACATTTGGAAATCATTACAATAAAATAGGTTTCCGGGCAGGAGGTGGTCCTGGGTTACCATTGTTCCTTTCCTCTTGTATGTTTTTCTCACATCATAGCCATAGAATGCCTTTGCAAGAAAGATCTTTTTGAGATGAGTTATTCTTATCTCCTTATTAGTAGTGTTCAGCAAAGTAACGTTCAGAGAAATAAAGAGATTCAGGCGGCATGTACCAGATTACTTGTACCCCCTCTGCCTTCCTCTTTTTTGTTTCTTTGTAAATATTCTGGTGAACTCAGCCTCATTAAGACCCAACTGGCTGACAAAATAGAACTTTACAGGAGTAGTGTTTGTTATCTTGTCAAAATCAATGATATTATGGAAAAGAAAATACAATAAATGTGTGGCATTATAAGATGTGGAAGAGCGAGAGAAAAAAGAGAAGAGTTGAGGAATCCACTCTCAAAACTCAAATTTCGTGTAGCTTGAAATCTTCTTTTTCTCAGAGCAGCATTAGCTGCAGGATTTCAAGATGGACCAAAATGTGATCAGATTAGAGTCTTAAAAACAGAACACCTTGTTAATGGATAGCCTTTAAGTCTCTTGTCTATCCATATACTCTTTTACAAAAATGACATCATGATGTTTGTGCTGTCTTTGTAGCCCTGTGGTATTTCATTCACAATAAATTAAAAGCATCTTTTCAGTCTTCTGTTATATAATTTTAAGTAGCTGCATACTATTCCATTTTATGAGAGAGGCCATAGTAAATATATTTGACTCCCTATTGCTGGGCATTTATTTTTCAATAATTTGCTAGTACAAACAGAACTATGAAATTCTTCTAGGAAATTTTATCCAGTTTATGTGGGTTTTCTTAGAATGTATTTTTTAAAATAGGAGTTACTAGATGTATGAGTGTAGAGAGGATTAAATACTGCTAAATAAACAATTCTAAATGTTTCTTAAAGAACAGTGAATTTAAGATAATTTGGTTATTTTGGAATGGGAGATAAATTGTAGAACTATATTTTATATGTCGACAGTTGCATTTGAAATAAAAATGAAACTGCCAAATGTTTACAGATGGTTATTACTTTAAAATAAAAAAATCAATGGCAGCAGATTATACTTTAAATATCACAGGTTTTTAATCTATTCATGTATTCTCTACCTATTTAATTTAATTTCCTGTCTATCTTGTTCTCAAAGCAATACTTTTGAAGTGAGGTCTACAGATTAGTTGCAATCTTCAGAAAATAAACCCTCATTTTAGGAAAAGACCCTGTATAAACTATCACCAGGTGTACTGTCTCTCTGTTCATGAAAAAATAAATGCAAATTTAGATAAAGGTCTGAAGAGCCAAAGAAAATGACTTTTTAACTGGCTCCTTTGAAAATATTTTCGAATGGAATCTTCTCTTTAAATCTGAGGGCAAACAAGAAACAGAAAACAAAATAGAACTGATAATAAGATAAAAGTCAGGAGGAAAAACTAAATACTTGAGTAAAATATCTTGCTAGATGGAATAAAATATTTACCCATCACCGGAAAGGACAGTAATTAAGGAAGGAGTCTGGATTAAATGGAGAAGAAATCGGGACCCCATATAAAGGATCCATGTAATTTAGTGCAGATGTTTTCTCCAAAGGCTGTGTATTGAGAATGAGGGGGGGGATATAATTGGTGAAGCACGTGGGGAGACTTGTAACTCCCTGGAGAATCTGGTCACACTGCTGAGACATCCTGCCACAATCAAAGTCTCAGTGATGTATCCTCGGACTTTGTGAAGCTGGTCTTTTAAATTAAACACTGAGATGTAAGTAAGGAGTGGGGTGAAGTTGAAAGGAAATTGAATGGGGAATAAGGAGATTTGGTTTCAGTCTTGACTCTGCTGCTCTATTAGGCAAGTGACCTTGGCAAAGTCTATTAATTTCCCAATGTGTGGAATTCTCATTTGAGTGCACATGGTTAGTGAACACAATTTATAATTTAGAAATTTCCCTTAATGTTCAGCAAAGTCTTGGCACACAGTTGGTGCTCAATATATGCCATTTTCCTGAATCAAAATGATTTTGAGAGACGTTTTCATTGCATACTATGCAAGGCAGTTGTTTCTCACTCATTTATTCTTGAGTTGCCACCATTTCCCCTTTAAGGCTATATTTGCTTAATAATTTATCAGTTTTGCTCAGTAAAATGCAGGGCTGGCCATGTAAAAATAAAAAGCACCTTTAACACGAGCCTGTAGGGTCCAGGAACCTCACGTACGGATCTGTATTCAGGCCAAAACCCAGACACATACAAGACTGTGGTTGGTACGGAATACTAAGGATGAAGCTGGGAATGAGAGAATCTATACAGAGTTTGTTGGAATGCTAATAAATGATGAAGGCACCACTTCCTGGCTCTGGAATTTGCTCTCTTAAGACTGCAGTTCAACAAAGAGTGGAATTGCCCGCAGAACTCCTTATTCTGGCTCTAAGGAGGAGTAGGTGTATTAGGAAAAGAAAACTGAGGAGAATTCAGGAACGAAAAGAATGCCTTGCTCTAGAATCACTTATGTGTGACTGTCCTTTTCCCACTTAATCAAGCCAGGGGTGTCTGAATTGTGATAACTCGGCCACCAGGACCCTTCTCCACACCGCAGGCTGCTGAGTTAATTTCCTTCTCGGAGGGTCCCCTTGCACCCGTTTGATCCTGTTTTCTGTGTGCAGTCTCCCTACTGCCTCTTGATTTAAGTCAGCCTACCGCTCTGAATTTAATGTACTCTGACGTGGGCATGTTCAAAAGGGAAAAAGTGCACTCAGACCATGGGAAAGGAGCCCTTCATTGTCTCTCCCCTGCCGGGAGGCTATGGGAAAACCTCCCCAGCAAGAACTGATGAAGATGAAATGCACACAGACCACCTGGGCTGAAGGTGAGGCAAGGCTGAATCCGAAAACAGTTCTTGCCCAGCCAACATCTCTGGCTCTGCCTCCTCCCCGCAAATCCTCACTGTGGTGCGAAGCTAATTTAACAAGCTATCCCCGTCTCCTCTGAGCGGTGGTGAAAACATTTCTGCAGGACTTTATTAAGACAGACCCCAAAGTACCCATCAGGCCAGTGAAGGAGAAAAGCCTGCTGTGGCCTTTCTACCCACAACACCACTGCGAGGAAGGAAGAAGCCAGTATCAAAACAGACAGGTAACGTTAGAAGCACACCAGGCATCAGCCCATGTTCAAGGTCACGTTTTTAAAGGGAAGGGTCGCTATTTTCCCAATGGTACAGGAAAGGAGCTAGCTGCAGGACACACCGGTTAAATTGAAAAGGCCTCCTAAGTAGTTTGGGAGGTTAGCGGTATCACCTGAAGGCAGGTTCCTATCAGTTATGGATTCAATATCTTGTTGAAATTGGGTAAGGTCCAAGGGGATGTTTGCAAAGAGAAAGTGATTGGTCCTCTAACTTCCAGCTGTTTTGTACCCCATGCTGAGCTTATAAGGAGATTTTTTTTTTCAGTGTGGATCTCGCATTCATAGCACAATACGTGCGCTGTGCCCAGGGGAACCGGATGTTACTCACAGCACTTTGGTCTCAGTAATGCAGGGAGTGGAAAGCGGGTCATGGAGTGGTAATGCAGGCAGTTACTATTAGGAAACACAAACTATGAATCTGATCATCCCCTTTCCCTTCAAAAGTGAAATTTTGGCACAAAATTTACATTCAGAAAGAAGCCAAGTCTCGTAAATTAGTGTACTGAATTCTTGTCTTTCAGGGTAATGACTTTCATGCGTGATCTTGGACCTTCCCATCTGAACCCCCCACCCCCATTCCTAAGTCTCCTTTGCAGTGTTCCCCTTGGGGAAGCTTGGTAACTCTCTTTTGTGTGTCTCCATTGTTAACCCCGGGGAGGGTTTAGGGGTGTAAGACTCTTGTTGTCCTTCAACTAGGTTATTTCTTTACAGAGGGAAATGAAAGAAAAAGGAGGAGATCTTGGGAAGTATTATGACAAAAATTTTCTGTGTTGCTCACAGTCCAATTTCACACTTTATCCAAGACTATCTTAGTGCTTGGGGGTTCAACAGATCAATTTAGACTGTGTATTTTTCTGTCTTTGTTTGCATTGTTCTTTTATCCAGCTGCAAGACAGCTTTTCTTTCAGCAAAATGTCAAACGGTGGTGAATTTGCTCAATTAGCTTTGCAAATGTGTGTTTGACTTCCTATGGCACCTTTCTCCTTTATTTCTATTGTATATTTCTTATATTTCAAAGGGGGACATCAAATAAATTCTTTTGAAATAATTAGCATTTTAATTCATAGGTGTTAGTCTGCAGTTGCTTCTGATTGTGTTTTTAATTAAAGCACGAACACACATGCATTTTCTTCCAATTGGATTCAATTATGTTGGAGGTGAGGAAAATACTTAAATCCAGCAGCACTGACATAGAATAACTTTATTACAAAACGTAGTTTAATCAATGGAATGTGTGTGGACTATGAACTACCCAGCAACTCTCTCCCCATCTTGTTGCAGATGCCTGTATAACTTTAGCTATGGGATTTTTAAATATGTGCAAAGAAATTATTTTTTAAAGTACCATAGGGATAGGAAAGGTATATTTGTTCTCTAATAAGATAGAACAACAAAGCGATTCTCGAAGTACTTAACACTGACTTTGGATTTTTCTTTCAGGGAGGTGGGAAAGAAATAGGCTGGGCGCAGATGGACAAAGGTGTAATAGTCAAATGTTTGATACTATGCACCTGTCCCAGGGATTTTGGTCTCGTTGAGGTTTTTGCTATTTGAGTAAGTTTTACCAACCACAGTAGCTCATTATCCTCATGAATACCTTAGCCCTTCTCTACTTCTTATATCCAATGCAGGCTAAGTGAAAAAAAAAACAAAAAACTATCATCTCTGTCCCATTTGTTATTTCCCCAAGAAGAAAAGAGGCGGGTGCAGCATGTGAAATAAAATTGAAGGCCCTTAAAGGGCCGCTCAAAAATGTTAAGCTCTGTACCTCTTATCTGCATCAGGACGCAGCGTGTTTGAAGTTAACGCAGAGATTAGGTTTCACGCCTTTAACAATTCTTGAAATAAGAATGTGTCTTATTCCCTTTTCTACAATGCTCTGGAAGGTCAGGTTGAAATGGGACTGAGCGCTCCACTAATTTCCATTCCAACCACGGGGTAGGGGGAGAATGGCAGCTTTTGAGGCCCTTTCCTCTCTTGCCTGTAGACGGGCCAGTAGAACCATCAAACATAATGTTTTGTCTCCTTACTTTCTTTTCTCTCCCCATTAGCCTTCAGTTTTGCTCCCCTCAGTCTGAAAATACATATATACTTTTTTTTTATCACAGCACGGCACAGCGTGACACTGTACAGTTATAATGCACACCTGATGCGTGTTACTCTCCATGCGTAGCTAATTGACTAGATTCTCCAGGTGTTGTCGAGTGTCTGTGAAGTGCTTGCAGTAAAGGTGTTTTGCGCAGCTTCAGAAGGAAGGTGCTGGTCCCAGACCAGGGAAGAGGGACTCAATGCTAAGAGTAAATTTACTGAAGGCTAGTAGCCTGTGTGGGTACTTCGGTTTAGGAGAATTTCGATTTCCCTGCATAAGGCATTGTGGTCCCCAAAGTAAGGGGGTTGGTGTGCATTGAAAAAATATCTGCTGAGCTACTGCGTTCAGCATGCCGTTGTGAGCAAGTCTCATCTGACCTCGGTCGAAGTAGGAAGAAAGCCTGAATGCGCACCAAAGAAACTGGGATGAAAGAGCCTTGTTGTTTTTCCCAAGAAAGCCAATAACCTGTTGAGAAATGTGTGCAAATCTGCCATCATCTCAGTGAGTAGGCTTGCTAAATAACACAAACGAGGCTAAGATTCTGGGTATTCATGACAAGATTTTGAGCTCACTTTTTTTTAAATTTCAGAGCTAGAATCTTGGAATACGTGAATTTACCTATATTTTTTTAAAGTAATTTAAAAACATAGTTAACATGGGGGAAATGAGCACAGGCATACCTCGTTTCATTGGGTTTCTCTTTATTGCGCTTCACAGGTGTTGTGTGTTTGAAAACTGAAGGCGAGACCCTCCACCAGCAAAACATTACAACACACTTTATTGTGCTGCTCAGTTTGTTGCTGTGGTTTGGACCCGAACCCACGATACCTCCAGGTATGTCTGCATTTCAAAGCCTCATGCTTAATTCTGCTTTAATGGGTTTCTATTCTGAGCTAAACGTAAGATTGAGAAAATGATGAGGCCATAATTTTTCATTGCTTGGGGCTTCCACAGAGCTTCAAGTCAACTGGTGTGAGATGTTATTAATTTAAAGTGGATATAATTGTAATATAGTTTGCCTCTCAAAGACTTTCAACTTCAGTTCATTGTGTTAAATAAAATAATGGTCTAAGAATGAATAGATATCCATTTTTATCTCGAAGGGCAAACAATGCCTAAATTAATTAAAGATTATTAACTGTCAAAAGTCACGCCCAACTGTGTTTTAATTTACTAGCACAGATCTTCTCTGCTGGTTTCTGACTGTGTGTATAAGAGCTATGAGAGGTAATTTTGTTTTTCTTAGGCCACTTAGTAACTCCTATAATGAAACAGCCAGAGAAAGCTGTTAAGATAGCAAGCACAGTGGTTCTTTCTCTGCGTGTCCTCTTTTAATACCTAAGATAATAGACTATTGACTTACAAATCTGTAGTCCTTTTTGTTTTTCAACTACTATATGAAAATTGAGACATTGTGCCAGTAATTAAAGAGTAATATCGACCGTTAAAATAAACGTGTATTGCCAAATCTTAATATACTGTACGTTTACTTCTGCAACTATTAGTTCTCAATTTAGAAAATTCCTCAGTAGATTACTATTAAAAAGGCAAGTCGACAAATATTTAGAAAGATATTCAAATATATCCATTGAGGTTTAACTATATGCCAGGTTCTCAGTATTGGGAATGTAATGGATTGAAAACGCAGTAAAGATGTCTGCTCTTCTTCAATATATATTATGGAAATGGGGATATGCTGATAAACTATGAGTGCCCTATGGAAAAAAAGAAAATACAGAGCACAGAAAGTGGATCTGAGAATGCCAGCAGAAGGGGGAGAGGTTGGAGGGCAAGCTAGAGTATTAAGTAGGTGAGGGTGTCTCATGGAGAAAGTAAGATCTGAGCACAGAACGGCGGGGGTGAGGCAGGGAGCCAAGCAAATCATCTGGAAGGAGAGCGTTCCTGGGAGAGAAGCAGACAGAGCCAAGACCTGAAAGTGAGAGTGTGTTTGAAATGTTAAAGGAAAACCAAGAGGCGAAGGGAGGAGGATCACAGCACAGAGGGTGTCAATGCCATTGAGACAGATCCCAGGTACCCCTGGAGACAGCTCCACTTCCTATTGGAGAGAAATGGGGAGTTTCCAGCGAGACTGGACTGAAAAGTAAAATGATTTACATTTTAAAAGCAATAGACTACTGGTAAGTGGGTGAGGAGAAGAATTAATCCTAGGAAGTGTTTAGACAAGAAAATATGGTGGTTCAGAGGAAGATAGACCACATAAGGGAGGTGGGAAGACATTGTATGATTCTTCATGTATTTGGGGGTTAGAGGCAATGAGATCTTCTGATGGATTGGACATAGCGTTTGAGAGAGACAGGCAAGGGAAGGACGGCATTTCCAGCTGCTGATTCAGGAGCCTACAGAGTAGCTGGTGTTGATAGACTAGTGTCTGTGGGTCGACAGAGTTGAAATTTGGGGTAGCAGTCTTCACTAGAGCATCTGGATGGATGTTGTTTATTTTTTACTTGTTTAAAGATTTTATTTGTTTACTTTTAGAGAGAGAGGGGAAGGGAGGGAGAAAGAGAGGGAGAGAAGCATCCATGTGTGATTGCCTCTCGAGCACCACCCTCCCGATGGGGATCTGGCCTGAAATCCAGGCATGTGCCCTGACTGGGAATCAAACCAGCAACCCTTTGATTCACAGGCTGGCATTCAACCCAGTGAACCACACCAGCCACGGCTCTGGCTGGTTTTTAAAATGGATTATTACATCACTGAGAAAGTAACTGTAGATAGAGAGTTCCGAGGACTGAGTCCCGGAGTTCGCCAGTGTTTGGAGATTGGGGATGTGGGACACAGTAGGAGAAAGCAGCATAGGAGGATGCGGGTGCAAGCACTGGTGGCTGTGGCAGCGGTAGCAGGTGTCCTTGGAGGTCCTCTCCACGTGCCTCTAAGTTTGGTTTGTGTAATATCAGGCAAAGTCACCAGTTAAAAGAGAATGAGATGCTAGACGTTTAAAGGAAAGAAGGTGGAGAGTAGTCATAACTGAGAAAAGGAGAGTGAATGGGCTGAAAATTGATTTGATATTTGCCCAGCAGCATGTAAGGACTTGAGCTGAAATTCCTGGATATGAATTGAAAGGGAAACAAACCAGTAAGGACGTGAGCTTTTCTTTCGGCAGTTTCAGCTTCATGGGTGCAGAGATGGAGAAGTGGGGGTGTTGAGTTTTATCTGGATGTGATTTTTGTCAAGCAGGACTGTCAAAGTTGGAGAAGGGTAAGGAACAGAGAGCATATATAAAGGAGAGAGGAGGTTTGCCTCTGGTCTCTTCCCTGGAAAGGTGGGAAGTGGGGAGATCTGGTGGATGAGGGACTATGAAAAGTCCATAGAACAAAAGGCCTTGGGGGCACCTGGGGAGGGAGAATCAAAGAATTTTGCAATAGCAAAGACCAAATTTAGAACACACTGAAGCAACATTTTGTGGCTGATTATATTGGCTGGGTGCTTCCTGGTGTATTTCCTTTGATCCTCACAAATTTGTATGCAGAAGTACCATTATCATTCTTCATAGAAGACTGAAGCAATGTAGGTTCAACTTGTCCAAAACGGCTCGAAAATACGAAAGCTTCAGCTTAATTTAAATTCTTTTTCTTTAAGTTTAATCTGGTTATGGTCAAACTGTTTTGTATATTCAAGTTGAAAATAATGTCTCTCTTTACATACTGTTTTGTAACTTATGATGATTTTCACTGATTTTTTATGACTGGAATTTGAGGGATTATATTTTGGTTGTTTTATTATACACAAAAATTTTGGTTTTTTTTAATTTTCTCATTGCGAATTTATGAATATAATGTTCATTAAAAATAATGTTTATTTGAAAAATATTATTCACAGTGAACCTGATTTGAAATCATATGTAAAGTCACAGAAAGCCATACCATATTAAAATAGTTTCATTTCTTTGGAAACTGAAAAAAATTTATTTGAACAAACCACCTGAAAAAGGACATGCTGAGAAATTTGGAGACAAATTTCAAAGTTCAAAACATGTTGATATTAGATTTTAGTTGTGATTTTTTTGGTTAGTTTTGCTGAATGTGGATATATGCTTTGGCTTATTTTTTCAGTTTTGAAGGGAGCTGCAAAGCCATTACAGGTGAAATAATAAGATACTTGAGACGTGCTCTCACATACTGTGGCAAGAAGCAAACAAGTTTTGCCCAGGTGTGTGAGAGTACATGGGAGGTAAAGGGAGGGGCACGTGAGGAACGCACGTTGATGGAGACTGACTTTGGGTGATGTGTACACAGGGATTCTTTCAATTGTTCTGTTCATAAACATGTTGGAAATTTTTCATGGTCCAAAGTTTATAAAACTAATTCTTAAAATACCTCACACATACGTGTTTATGTTCACTGATTGATCATCCTCAGGGTTGCCCTAATTGCAAGAATGGCTTGCCATTGAGCAGGTGATGCCAGTGACCGAAGGTGTTCAAAAAATAGTTCAAGGGGAGTTGAATGCTTAGCCACCCCCACCTGACTGGGAAAGGGCAAATATTGACTACAAATATAATGATTTCAAAGGTTACAACTTCACAAGTGCATTTCTTTTTGGTTTTATATCCTTTGAAATATTTGGAGACTATCTCTTAGGGTCCCTCAGTTTGTCTGTGATTCCATGTCCCATCATGGCTAAGATTTTTTAAAAATACCAATTTTGTGGGGCGGGGGGAGTAGAAGAAATGTATTTCAAGATGGATGCCATCATTTGAACTATGATTGATTTTTAAAAAAAAATAAAAGTCATCATTTTTGGTGCTCCTTTAATTTGATGGGGGATTAATATTTTTTGACCCGATGATAGTAACCATCAATCTATCGTGGTTCTAGGACTGAAATGCCTTCCTATCTGCAGTGCTTTTAGATCAATACTAGACCTATCTAGGCTGGTCTGGGTTATTAAGTTAAACAGTATTTTCAATTAAAAATACATCATTTGACTTGGAAAAAAAGAGGAAAACAGACCCATAAATAAGCCTTCTAGGTCCTTCAAAGTCTGAATTCTACAAGCTTAATAGCTAATCATTGGCCTTAGGCTGAGAAAGAAGCCTATTGATTTGGAAATTGAAAAATCTGCCAATAATTTTAATATGTAACAAAGTGATGAAAATATGTTTGGGTCATTTAATTTGAAATCACCCTTTGAGTGTGTGCTGTGTAAATTTTAGTTTGCTCTTATATATAATCAGTTCTGCAAGACATGGTCCATTTTATTCGGGCATGTAGATTGATCGATCTATCCACCCATCCATCTATATCCATAATCTTTACAAGCACCTGTATCTCTACTTCTCTTGAACGTATTTTGAAGGTGAATGACTATGGCCTAGAAAAGTGTTACATGTTATAAAATGGATAGAATCCATAACTTATATCAATAACTTACTCAAACATTAGTGCCTATTATAAATCACTCCAGTACTTATATTTAACTCTCTGTGACCCATTGAAGTTCAGTACACATTTATCTTTGCAGCTAATGACAGAGTGATCAGGGACAGGTACTTCCCGTGGCTGGGAGAGGTGTGCTCTGCAGAATGAGGACACCTACTCAAAGGATATGGCTGATACAATGATAGTTTTGAACTTGACATTTGTGACCCTTTGTTGCACCTTCATTTTAGGTGAAGCACATAAAAACACTTACGGAGTTAACTGGGAATCCAAGAAATTTCTGATTCACACTGTCTCAAAAGACCTGAGAATCTACATGCGTGAAGAAAATCATTGTGGGGTGCATTGTTTTTTTTTCTGCCCATCTCTTAAAATTAGCTTTTTTTTTTACCTCTAATAAATAGTTTTTTACATCTGACCCATCCACTCTGGGTATAGCAAAAAGGAGAACACAGCGAGAATTCAAATTTTAAAACAGGTTAAGTAGGGAAAAATAAATTGATAAATATAACATGTTATGAAAGAAGCACAAAGGCCATTATTTAAATACAGAAAAACAAGAATTCTGAAACTGCTTTGGTTAAGAAGAGAGCAGGAAAGGAAAATCACTGATTATTTCAGAATTCTCTCGTATATATTTTTTTCTTCCTCCCTCTCCCTGTCCTCTTTCCCCTTTCATCCCCTTCTTTTCTCTTTTCCATCTTACCCCCAAAAAGCTTTATTAATTTATAATAGCTTTTAAATCTACTATTTGTTCATCAAATAGATTTTAATACTTACCACCATCAGTGAATTACGGCAAGCTCAGTAACCTTTCAGTAACTTAGTAACTTTAAACAACTTCTGTGGAGTGCTAATAATCAATGAGATAACAGATGAAAGGTGTTCTGCAGAGAACATTTACCTTAGAAATACGTATGTTATTCAAGTTATTCCTCATAAAGAATGTGTGCTTGAAACTGCTCAAGATCTTTAAAATGAAGGCATTAACTATCACTGCATCAATGTACGCATCAGGCGGTTCATCTGTGTAGGAGCTGCGGAATTAGCATTTGCTACCCATTGACATTCTTTATCCCAGAGATACAATGATTGGCCTTTTATAATGGGAAATAGCAACACTTAATGGCAGGTATCTATTTAATGACATCTGAGAAGGAAATCTGAGCAACCGAGCTGTGTTGTCCTGGGCACAGATCATATTTAATGTGCACAGACCCCCATATTCTGAGGAAATTGTACGCATGACCTTCACCTTATAATTTGGAGTGGGAGCTATGAATTAAATGTGCTGAGGACCGACCTCCTTGTGGGCAAGTTTTGGGGTTGTCCTGAGCAGGCATATGTCTCATTTTTCTTTCGAGAAAACTGCAGGGTTTCATGGATTGTTTCATAATGACTTAAAAAGTTTAAGCAGATCTGGTTATCAATTAGACTTGCTCCTTAATCATTATATGACCTTAGCACCCCTTTTCCCTAGTCTTCAAAGTGATTATAATGATTATATGGTAATGATTATAGCCATTCGCTAAGTAAGTGTGAGAATTAAGTGAGACAAAGCCTGTGCAGCACAATGTCTGGCTCATCGAAATGTGGAAAAAATGTAAGTTGTTATTTTTAACTCAAGGAATATCAAGATTTCTCATCTTCTAGGGCCACTGTTAGTTTTTATCTCCCTGTACAGGAATGGAAGTCGTCATTCCACGTACCTCCTAGAAATCTGTCTTCCTCTTGAGTCCTTAGAGGGCAGGGCGTGGTCCTCATATCCTACTTGAGCAGTTTCTGGAAGCCGCTTCAATATTTCTAGCTGCTCCTACTCAGCCCTAAAATGTGCTTTTAGCTTCTGCTCTTTTTCCTCCCTAGCTGACCCTAATTTGTACAGATTTGCAAACTTTATTCAAGATCCAAGGAGGCAGGCAAGAATAACCCAGACGCGAACGTAAATTGGATAGTTAGACCCTTTTGCTTTGGAGTCCCCGGCTCACACCCAGACACAGGAGGTTACAGCTGATGCTTCCCCTACCGCCAGGTTGGCGCACACAGGAGAACTGTGCGTCATCAGGCAGAAAGTGACAGGCTCTTCCACCAAGTCCCTCTTCCCGCCTCAGATAACAAACTATATTATCGGCAGTGATTGAGCCCAAACCCTTGATTGATCACTCTGGAATATTTGCTATTAGAATGCATCAAAGCCCTGGCTATTTTTGAAAATGATAGTATTTGGGAAAATGAAGGGTTATTTGGACAATCTTCTTAAATTAAGAGCATGACTTCTGGTAGGACATAGGTGAGTGTGAGTGTGTCTGTGTATCTTTGTAAACACGTTTCTCTCTCTTCCTTGCTAACATGGTCTTGAAAGTGAGGGCATCTGGCCTATCTACTGTTGCATTTTATAAGAATGCAGGACATGCAATCTATAACAATAAATTGCTACAACTCACTTGTGACTTCCTATTATCTTTCACTGCAAACGGCTGGCAATTGAAGTATTTTTCTCCTGTAAATATTTCTGCCTCACTGGGGATTCTACTATTGTTTTATTAGAATGAAGGGTGGTCATTGTAAGAAGAGTTTTAGTTTATGTTTTATAAATTAACCTTTTATGGTGAGCAGCTCATCAAGTATTTGTCACAAAGACTGTTCTGGGAAACAGTTTCTCCTAGGACTGTACGAATGGCAGGGAAAGCTCCTGCTGAAGCTTCATCACCCACGCCCCACCCCGTCCCCGCCCCAAATTAAGGTCAAAGTGGGGAAAATAACTTCCCGATCTGGAAGAACTGGTGGCTTTGGAGTAGCATGTCAGTATCAGTTACATACATCACAGTCCTCACCCAAGGATATGTTTATTGATTTTAGAGAGAGAGCGGGAGGCAGTTGTCTATAGTTCAGAAACAGCAGAAAGCAGGCTTCCAGCAATTCTGGCTTGCCCTGGGCACAGTGGCCCCCTCCTCAAAATTACAAACTCTTGCACCACAGCTGCCTGAATTTTTCTGTTTATTTCTTTTTTTGGATAAACTAGACCCTTTTTTTTGGAGGAGATGCTATTTATGGGATATCTGCCATCATAACTGGGTTGGGAATGAGAAGAAAACATAGTTGGCTCATCTGCCTCAGCAGAGGAAGACTTGCGCTGGCTGGGAAAGGTAGACCACTTGAATCGCTTTGGGAGGAGTGAGCACGCTTGGGTGCATGGAAGGGGGCGGGGCAGCGATTTCTTCTTCCCACACTGTGGGCTTGGCCTCCGGCAAAACTGCCAAGTGGATGAGAGGCAGTTTGTACCTTCTCTCCAGTCATCTTTAGCGCCCTCCTTTGCCATATTACCTTCTCCCAACACCCCCACTTTCTCATTCTCTTTACGTCTCGACTGTCTAGAATCTGAACAGCTTGCCATTCTTCATAGAGCCCTTGCCAGGAAATAAATGTCTCATTTCTATGGTCTTGCCGACTTCTGCACCAGCACCAGTGTCTGAGTTGAAGGCAGTTTATATGTTTTCAGTGATCCCTCACTTTTTAAATATGATGCCAAATTTTATTTCTGTTTAGTCATACCCTCCTCGATCGAAAAGGTCATCAGAAGTCAGACTGACCATCGGCATGCAGGTGCCGTTCTTTCTGTTCTTGTTGCATAGTTCTTTATCCCTGTATGAATCTCAGATAGGTGGGCCAGAAATAGGACCACTTTAATTTTAGTACCTCACGAGGCTCTCCTTTCAGATATAAATTAGCATGACAAAAATTACCACAAGGGGTTTCTTAAAACACAATTGTAAATCTTTTCAAAATAGACATGCTGACTCCTTTAAAACAGCAAAGCACACACTAGACATATTCGATATAATTAAAACAAGTAAAAATCTATAGCATCAGGATCTAAGCCAGTCCCCTTGACAAGGAACTAACTTTCATTTAAAGCCTTACAATTTTAATGTCATTCTTTTAAGAGAGAAAGAAAAGCTGTATTAGTGAGAAATGTTTTTTAAAAACCCCACTCAAGGGCAAAAGCCCTGAAATGATGGAAGATGCATTTTTCAATCTGTAGGGTTTAGTGGGATTACTTAGGCTAGACAAAAATCCATGAAGGTCATAATGACATTTCTATCATTTTAGACTGATGTCTGCCATTTTTTTATATTGTCTTTGCAATACACATTAAAATTTTAATGAGCGAGCTGTTACATTAAAAAGCAACGAGTTAAAAATGTATCAGCTCCACCCGTCTGTAATTTAACAAGGATTTTCCCCTCCATTGTTTGAGAAACCCACCAAGAATTTATTTATTTTTTTAGTGTGAATACAGGGCCTTCCACAGGTGATAAGTAACTGGTTTGCGCGAATTTAGTTTTAGTTCCTAAGAATCTATAGTGAGTTAGCAATAAATGAGAAGGTATTAAGCTTATAAAACATATATATACCGTAACAAGGAAGAGGTGCCTGTTTTTCAGAAGCTGCAAAATGTTTGGAAAGTTTTTTTCGATCAACCATATGGACAATAATAAGAAAATAAATGACCTTATGAAGTGCTTATTATGTGCCCAGCATTGAAACTGTGCTTCAAATATCTCATTTAAACTGTATACCACGCTTGCTCTCTAGTTCACATTTAGCAGGATACTTTTGGAAGGGAGAGAGGGGAGAAGTCAGGCAAGCAGGGGGGTCAGGGTGTTCTCAAGAAAACACTCCAAGAAGAAATTATTCTCATCTTACAAATTCAAGAAGAATCTCGTAGAGGTCAAGAACTCTGCCTAACGTGGCAAGACTGGTAAGTGATAGAGATGGGATTTATCTGCAAATCGGTTTGTGATCGACATTTATGTTCTTTTTACTGGATATCCTCACTGCCCATATGACGTGTATTTCATCACATCCTTATAAAATAAGCAGCTGTGTGCGGAATTCAGGCATGAACATATTATTTACAGTACATTCAACTTCCTATGTTAAAACAGTAATACCGACCCCTATGTTAGGAGGACGTATGGTTTAAGTGACATTGGGGTTATGAAGTACATTAAAATAGACATCACTAGTAAGAGTGGTCAATGAAAAGGCCATTTGGGACTCATAACTGACTGTATTTAAATACACACTGACTGTGTGCTATTAAAATCAGGGATAAACCATAAAGCATAGCCGCCTAAGAGGTAGGACATTTTTTTCCTTTCTGATTTCCCCTTTCTTTCAGTCTCAATCTGCATCAAAAAATCAGGGCAGAGCCACATTCAAGAAAAATGCTTTCCCCTTTATACTTTAATTTTGAAAAATGTAAAGACAAATTCATCTTTTAATTTTTTTCCCTAGAAAGGAGTATTCATATGTCCTTTTAAAAAAGGCAGTTTTTAACTAGTAGGTTTTACTGACGTCTGGGAGGAGAAGGTAGAAGATGGAGAAATCTGAGTTGGGTGGTAGAGATAATAAGACGGAGGGGAAGAGTAAGGAGGAGACAGGAGAGGGAGGATTTCCAGGAGGAGATGGTAGGTGTGGAGAGGATGTGCTCACCTGAGCCTGTGTCTCTGGCTTCCTAGGTCACTGCCAGGGTCCTCAGGCTGCACCGTGACCGGTGCAGATCTCCTGGAGCCCCCCCAGGGGATAGGAGCTGCCCCGTCATGCCCTCATGTTCTATGAAAACAGCTCACCTCCCCTTGAATTTTACTAACCCTCTCTTTCACCCTCTGCCTTCATCACTTGGCTCTTCTAAACCCATCCATCTGTCTGCAATATCCTTGCTTTTGTAACTTTTAACCCAAAGCCTCAACATTTTGCTCAAGGTTTCCCCTACTGTCCCTCATCCCACCCAAGCCACAGCCAATGGCCTCTTCCCTGTTCTCACGGAGCCCACTTTATCTCTCTCCTCCCGGCACTGGCCCTAATGTCTTGTAATTGCTTACACGTTTGTCCGGCTCCACTAGTATTTCTAAGCCCCAGGCCGGGCATGGAAGTTGGCTGTCTTGTTTTGTTTTTTTTTCTCTCTCTCCTCCTCTCAAGCATCATCCTCATCACAAAACTGGTCCTCAGAAAATATCTATAGAATATAAAAGAAGTAAGAATTGGGCCTAAGCCAGGGGAGGGGAAGAAAGGACAGAGAATGACCTTGTAGACCACATATAAAACTGTTCTTTCCCATGGATACTGCTTTCCACCAAGTCTAACCTTTTATCAATTTCCAGAACAGTTCTCAGAGCATCTTTAAATGCTGTTACATTGGTTTAGAAAACCAGTCCCCAATAGCACAAGATTAGGTCCTCTAATATCACTTAAATATTGCCTTCTCATATAACTTCTTATGTCCATGGCATCTAAGGTGTATTATTCTCCCTTGAAGAAAGATCTTCATTACCTTAATAGTGCCCCACAATTCATTTTTAAGTATTTATGTACGTATTTATATTCTGCCTTTATACATAAGATCTGAAGTGTATTTGTGATGGGGACTTTTCTTTCTCTTTTTGTTGATCGTGGTATACCCTATGTCTAGCACACAGTTGATGCTTATGTAAAATATCCTTAATAAATGTACAACTGTGTGCACTTTATAAACACAGGAAGTTGAATGTGCATCCTGAAGAAGTGCCCATCGTTTCTTCAGAGCAAATTATTGAAAAAAAAAACATATAACATCGTATCATTAATGAGGAAGTAGGACCACATTCCATATCCTGTGTTTCTACAGAAGAGTACAAGCCTCCTACTTCCTTCTCAACAACAAAATAATTCTCTTTGAAACCCATGGGCTGTACCGTGTGGCACTGATGTGCTGAGTAGGCAGAGGAGAGCAAAAGAGAGGAGCAGAACTGGTTCAGCAGAGAATAAAAGCTCGTTCTCTCTCATCGTGGCCATTGCCCAGCCAAGGTCTTCCCGTTGCGAGTCAGTTCTTTATTTCCACCTCTATCTGGTGAGCAGGCTCTAGACCTGTGGACATGAAAATCACCCATAGAGATGTGGAGGAAATGTGATGAAATTGCGTTAGAGTACCTGAGCCTCGATCTGACTAATAGAAAAGAAACTGGAGGTCATCATGGATCCCTGAAATGCTGCTCGTAGTGGGGATGTCGTACTGTTACAAGTGTAAGTGGAAACCCAAGTTTATGCCAGCAAGTAGAACTCAGGATTTATCTGTTGAACAGGATGTTTGAACTTAGTTGAAATGCAGACTTTCTACTATGTAGATGAAAGCATGGCCCTAACTATAGTCACCTTTTTATTAATTTCCATGTTATAAACACTATGAAATTAGGGGTCTTATTCCACTGCTCCCTTTAATGATAATGGTCTCATGAGAAAAAGAATGTAAAAAATTACTTTTACTTTTTAACGTAAGCCTATGTGTAATGTAGCCAACTCAATCCATACCTCAACAAACAATAAAGTCGTCTCTTCTTTACCAAGTGCTTTCAAGTCCGTTGTCTCAACAGATGTGCCCAACAGGTCAGGGATATAGACTAAGAAGATTTAAATTAACCCCATAGGATTTTCAGTTTTAAGTTGGTACTGTAGCTTAGGTATTATAAATGAAGTATATGATGAAACTGAAAGGAATAAAGGATTTGACTAAGTTCACATAGCTACATTAAATAAATATAGAAAATTAAAGTGTAGGCAGACTTCTGTTGGAAGAGACTTCAAGAAAAGTGTATGTACTCCTAGGCACAGACACATGTGTTGAAGACTTCTGAGAAACAATTTATCTTTTAAGATGTGACAATACATATATTTAGAAATGCACAGAGGCATGGATTTCTAGGATTAAATAGTAACACCTAGGTCAATATATTCAATACAGCAACCATTTTGTATTTTTAATCACAACAATTCGATATGTCTATGGCTTTAAATGGCCCCATAATTTGATTTCTATTTTCTTGATGTTGACAGTTTTATTGCTTACCTTTGGAAGCAACTAAGCTTCCTTTTTATGCTTATATAAGGTACAATACCATAGCCTGATCTAGTGGTGTGGTTTAAACTTTAATGAGTCATTCTGAAGCACCTATCTTTAAGGATGGGAAAATCATTCTTGAGAATTTGTTTTGAGACATTTACCCAGAGTAGTATTTATTTGACTTCATTTATTTCTTTTTACAAATTTTTATTGAATTTATTGGGGTGACAGTTAATAAAATTAGATAGGTTTCAGTTGTACAATTCTATAGCACATCATCTGTATATGTGTGTTCACCACCCAAAGTCAAGTCTTCCTTTCATAATCATTTATCCCCCTTATATTCTCTGTTACCTCCCCCGGCCCTTTGCCTCATGTAACCACCATACTGTTGTCTGTGTCTATGAGTATTATGCTAAGTGAAATAGCCAGTCAGTGAAAGACTGGCAAAAGAGCAGGTTGGTTATCTCAGGTGCTGTTCTTTAGGGGACGTCAGGATCAATCAGGCAGATCACCTACTAGCACTGGTAAGGCAATTCTTGATTGGTGTGAGATTTCGTTTCTGGCAGAGCTGACCATGTAACTAAATCTCCATTTTGTGACATAGGGCTTAGTATAAGTGACTTTATTTTTGGCTCGTTGTCTTGTTTTTAACAACTAATATTAATGGATTTTGTAATTTGGGGTTAATTTTGTATTACTTAGGGTAATATTGGATCTGTTTACTGTTTTTGCATTGATATTTTAGGTAATAGTCATAGCTTTCTTTATTTGGACTATCTTTATAAGATTGTGGTATCAGTGTTTTATTAGCTTCATAAAAAGAATTAAACAATTAGTAAGGTTATTTTTTATTTTCATTCTTAATATTCTGGGACAACAAGGCATTGAAACGCTCTAGTATATGGACAGTTGGTAGAAGTCTCCTTAGGAAAAAAAATGTTTTGCTAACAACATTGTTCCTTAATGATACTGTTCTTACACAGAAATTGATCTGATTAAGCTTTCTATCTCCAATGGGATCATTTTTTATAATCCTTTCTTACCTAGAAATTATGCATTTTGCCTAGGTTTGTACTTTGTTTCTTCCTTCATTTTAAAATCTGCATATTATTGTAATAATTTTTTAAAAAATATATTTTATTTTATTTTTATTATTTAATTTATGTATTTCTTTTTTAAAATTTTTTATTGATTATGCTGTTACAGTTGTTCTATTCCCCCTTTCATTCCCCTCCACCCTACCCCCATCCCCACCATTACCCCCCCTTTAGTTTATGACCATGTGTCTCCAGTCCTTAAATTCTATATTTCCCATGCTATTCTTGCCCCCCCTTCTATTTTCTATCTACTGTCTATGCTACTTATTTTCTGTACCTTCTCCCCCCTTCTCCTCCCCCCACTCCCCTGTTGCTAACCCTCCTTGAGATCTTCATTTCTATGTTTCCACTCCTGATCTAGCTGTCCTTTTAGTTTGCTTTTGTTTTAGGTGTGTTTGTTAATAACTGTGAGTTTGCTGTCCTTTCACTGTTCATTTTTTTTATCTTCTTTTTCTTAGGTAAGTCCCTTTAACATTTCATATAATAAGGGCTTGGTGATGATGAACTCCTTGAATTTGATCTTATCTGAGAAGCACTTTATCTGTCCTTCCATTCTAAATGAAAGTTTTGCTGGATAGAGCAATCTTGGTTGTAGGTCTTTGGATTTCATGACTTGGAATACCTCTTTGCAGCCCCTTCTTGCCTGTAAGGTCTCTTTTGAGAAATCCGCTGACAGTCTGATGGGGACTCCTTTGTAGATGACTGTCCCCTTATCTCTTGCTGCTTTTAGGATTCTCTCCTTCATATTAATCTTGACTAATGTAATGATGATGTGCCTTGGTGTGTTCCTTCTTGGGTCCAACTTCTTTGGTACTCTCTGAGCTTCCTGGATTTCCTGGAAGTCTATTTCCTTTGGCAGATTGGGGAAATTCTCCTTTATTATTTGTTCAAATAAGTTTTCCACTCGTGGCTGTTCCTCTTTCCCTTCTGGTACCCCTATAATTTGGATGTTGGAGCATTTAAAGATGTCCTGGAGGTTCCTAAGCCTCTCCTCATTTTTTTGAATTCTTGTTTCTTCATCTTTTTCTGTTTGGTCATTTTTTTCCTTCTTCTGGTCCACTCCTTTGACTTGAGTCCCAGTTTGCTTTCCATTACTATTGGTTTCTTGTGCATTTCCATTCATTTTAATTAGTTTAGCCTTCATATGTTCCTCTAGTTTGTGACTAAAATCAACCAGTTCTGTGAGCATCCTGATCACCAGTGTTTTGAAGTGTGCATCTGAAAGTTTGGCTATTTCTTCCTCACTTAGATTTATTGGCTCTGGGGCTCTGAGTTGTTCTTGAGCCATGTTTTGATCTGTTTGTGCCTGTTACATATGAGGAGCGGAGCCTTAGATGTTCACCATGGCGGGGCCACTGAGGTTGCTGGTTTGTGACGCTGTATGTGGGGGAGGGGTCAGAAAGAGACATTGTGGTCCCCTCTGCTGCTTCCTACCACTGGGGCCTGTGCAGTCTGTCTCAGTCTCACTGCTTGCTCCTTCATGGGTTTATCTGTATGTGAATGTATGACTGTGGTCAGCCTTTAGTGGGTCTGCCCACTGCTACTCTATACCTGGGATCTGCCCATGGCTGCTGGTGCACACCTGGGTCGCACGCCTGGATGGGTCCAGTGGATCTTTCCTGCCCAACCCCACTCTGCTGATGGCTCTTCCCTTCTTACTGGTTTGGCTGAAGGTTTCGTTGTTGTCAGACTTCCGTTTAGTTCAATTTTCTGTGGTTTGGCTGCATTTTTGTTGCTAAAACTTTGTTGTTTTTAAACTTGGCTGTGTGAGAAGGTACAGTGCTTCCATCTATGCCTCCATCTTGGCGGAAGTCCCTGAACAAACCCCTATTGAATACTTATTTTGTTACAAAGAAGAATATACAAATGTACATACATACATACATACATACATACATACATGGATGGTGGGGCAAAAGTAGGTCTACAGTTGTTAGTGTGCAAAAACAGTTTATTTTTACAGGTTTTATGATTTATTAATTGTATTATTTTCCATACAGCTGTAAACCTACTTTTGCTCACCCTGTGTGTAGAGATATAGATCCTTCTTTGTAACAAAATAAACATTCAGTGTGTGTGTGTGTGTGTATGTATATATATACACACACACAAATATATACACTGAATATATATGAATATATATATATATATATATATATATATATATATATATCACAAAGATTTTGCCTTCCACAAACTCCCAGTCTCTACCTAGGAAATAGATAGATTCCCACCTAATTATGTAATAAAGCAGGATCAAAGTATATTATAAAAACCAAGCCGTGCATAACACAACAATGGCAAAGGCTCCCAGCTGTTACCATATAAAGGAAAAGAACATGAAGCAACTGCCCTAAGAATAGGCTAATACTTTTTAATTATTCATAGGAGACAGTGTTGACTCCCTCCATGCTGAGCCTCCCACCCCTCAGCAAAACAAACCCTTGCAGTGAAGACTGGCAGCTGAAAAAAAATAAGAGTAAGTTATGAAATCGTCTTGTGATGGATCCAAACAGTGAGGAGTAAATCATGAATTAGGGCAGAAATAAGCCAATCACAAATTAGAGCAAAGGAATCAAAGATATCCCAAAGAGAATCACTATTGAATACATTTGACTGATTGTACTTTTCAAATATAGAAAGAAATATTTTTTATCATGAAGTACACGTAGTATTGAAGGATGAATTGAAAAGAAAATATATAGAAAAGTTTATAATGTATATATCTTAATATTTGTATAGATATATTTAAAATATATTTAAAATTTACATATTTCTATGTAATCTACATTTAAATGTATATTTGTATAATCATACATAATATATAGATTTACATCTGCAATACAGATTTACATGTGTAATATAGCTTTAAATACATAATACATATATTTGTATAAGTATTTTTATATGGATCCATGCATGTACTATGCAGCCATGATAAAGTTAATGCTGAATGGTAGAGAAACAAAAACAGACCTAGTTATGGAACACAAGATACTTTGAATGGTAAAGATTCATAAACTTATATCAGAAGAAAAGCATGCATGCCTCAATATGGAGGTATAGATTTCCAAGGTCAAGGATGAGCAAGAATGACAATTGGCCTTGTCGTTTATAAGGATATCTGGCTCCTCAAGTGCTCACAGTTCTGAGAAGCTATTATATATTTTTATATAGCCATCACGTAGTCAGCTGGCTACATGAAAATTATTTCTTTGTTGCAAGTAACTGCCACTTAAGCACCTCAGCACATTCTTACTTGTTCACTACAAGGGTAACATACCCAAGTGGGTATTCCCATTGCTGGTCATGTTTTAACATCTGTTTGAAGCATACTGCTGAGAAAGAAACTATATACATAAGTTCCTCACATAATTATTTTTCCTTTAGCACAATACATAAAGTTAGGGGATCTATAAACTAAACATGCTTTGGGTTGGAATTATAAAATTATGTTTTAATGAGTACATATTTTAACATCTTCTATATTTAAGATGTAAAAGAACATTGCCCTATTTTATGAATATTACATTCCGGTCATTTATAACGTTGTCTTAAGTGATCTAAAGTAAATAAAGATTATATGTAAGTATACTTTGTTTTCCATTCAGAAATGCTCTCCATGTTCTAACAGAGGGTTAAATGTTAGGGTTTTGAGGAGAATCTAAAAGATGTCAGGAGTAGTTACTGTTAAATATTTATGAGCCCACTGGTGAGGACAAATCATTTTCTTAATCTATTTTACTAATAGAAATTATTTATAAGTACATCATTAATTATTTACATGTTCCTGGTATTATGTTTGCATTAATAATTTAAAAATATATAATTATCTATTAAATCATCTAAATCTGATTTAACTTCATTTATCTTTTGTAACACAAATAGCAAGTTGATCATTAACTAGAGTCGTATAAAACCAGGTATTCAAGTGTGTTGACAAGCTTGGGTATTTAGAGACAGTAGTGAAAATAGCTGCCTACCTATATCTTTCTTACTCAAATTTCATATGGCGTAATTAAAATTCTTAAGAAAACTTTATGCAATTTCAGACCTTTCTTTTGTCCACTAGTTACTATTGCGTATACCCTTGAGGTCCCTGACATGCAGAGAGCGAGTTCCTATCTATAAATTGCCAATTAAGTCAATGCCCGCAGAGCCAAATACAGCAGGTAAAGACTGATTTTTTTCTGGGCAGCACAAGACATCCTTACTAGAAACCACTGCACAAAATTTGTATCATGCCAGCTTTGCTGTCCTTTAATTGTGTCTGAGGTCAGAGTATCATATCAGAGTACTTCTAGAGTTTCATAGTCTTGAAGTTATGCCTCAAGTTAGAAGTAGAAAATACAAAGTGTCATGGCAATATTATTATCCAGATATTTTGGTCTACAAGAAATTTTTCTATTACGAGGCCTGTTAAAGAAATCTTAACAGGGTGTTTCAGGATGTGGGAAGAAAGGCAAATTATCAGCCGATTCTCTTTAAATAGAAAAACACTTTATGTTTTGCTGATAATGAGCGAAAGTAAGGGCGAACTAACATTTGAATTGTAAACACCCTCACCAGTGTAAAAATATTTTGAGCTGCAACCTTCAATGATTAGTCGTCTCTTCTAGATGGATATGGACCAAATTGAGCCCTCTTGAAATTCGTGTGCCCAAACTCCCAGCAGTACTGACTGTGATGATACAAGAGACAGGGTCTCTAAAGAGTCACCTAAGTTAAAATGTGGTCAGGAAGGTGGGCCTTAATCCATTGTGATTGATGTCCTGATGAAAAGAGACCAGGACATTGACAGCCATACACACATGCGTGTGCACACACGTGACTGTGTGAAGACACATGGAGAAGACGGCCTATCTATCATACAGGCCGAGGAGAAAGGTCTCAAAGGAAACCAACCCTGCCAATTCTTTGATTTTGGACTTCTAGGTTCCAGACCTTATTCTATTGAGGTCCCCATCACAAACCTCCATTTGTGTGCTGGGCATACAATTCCAATGTTTTGGATCCAGGGCCCTCTTATGGGGCACTTGAAGGAAAAATTGGAGGTCATTGTTTTTCCTTGTTTACAGAAAAGTAGCAAAGGAAATTCAGAGTTCAGACTTTAATTGCTTACTGCTTTGGCTTTGCACAACAATAACGTTCTTAATACTTAGTGTAAGGAAGATAGTTTATGCAAATACCTTCTCAAATGCTTTATTAACAGAGTCTTTCCACAGCCTTTCCTGACTGCTTGAATACCTTTGGGTATTCAAGTTAATCCGAAGGTTAAACTCCCCTGAAATAGGAATCTCAGTCGAAGATCCTACTATTCTCTTGTTTTCCAAAACGTGGCCTCGTATAAGAGGTCTTAAGTCTATTTCTGTACTTATCTCTATAGGAGTTGCATAAATAAGCATATGGACCTCAAAATAATGAAGCCCCCAGTTTTGTGAATTTGTTCATTTATTCTGAGATAAACTTGACCCCGCTGCCTTACAATTTTTGAACCTGTAATTAAACATACTAAGTATGCAGACCTGTTTATTGATTTCCAGCTATGCAGTTTCAGGTTACAAATGTGGAAAAAATTATTTCTGTAGCCAGATGACCCAGAGGGACAATGGGAGCTACTATGCATAAGAAACAAGGCTGATGCCAGCATATATATCTTTTTTAATTTGAGGATTATGTTGGAAGTGAAACATAATCTTCAAGATGAACAAGAGCTTTTGCTAGAGTACTTAACCCTAACTATGAAACTAGCATAAATTACTTGAGTATTATTAACTGGTGTTTAACTTCCATGCACTTTCTACACTTAATTATATTGGAAATATTTTTAAATCTTGTTCATGGGTGATTAGAATGTTCTTTTATATTTAGTGGTTTAAAAGCATGCACATTGTGTATCCACCAACTTATCAATTATTTAGTCATTAAAAATGTGGGTGAGAAGTCATTTAGCAGTAATTAGGACTCAGTCCAACATATGTAAAAGGCAGTTGCCTAAATTGCAGCAGTGAGCTATAGAGATGCCATTAAACTGTTTGTTCCAAATAAAAAGAATATCTGTAGCAACTCCTTCATCAAGATGGCAATAACAGTAAATACACACACTCACAGAACACCACGGTGTAACTGAACAAAGAAAAGTAAGGTTCGGCTGCCTGCCACCACCAAGGCCAAACTCAGGAGGCAGCTGCCGGTGCAAAAGAGAAGAAGTTTTCATTCAGATGCTGGGTGATCCCGGAGAATGGCGGCCTCCACTTACAGCCCACCACCCCAGCAACACCAAGACAAAAGCCAGCATCCAGAGTTCCTGCTCCAAGGCAAAGTACATTCTTTGGAGCCCACATGTAGCTGCTAAGCAGTCATAGTCCCCATCCAGGTAGCTTAGCTTGTTCCCAGCTGCTGTTCATTTCAGAGTCTCTCCTGGAGCCTGCCTATGGAACTTGCACTGCAAGGCCATGTAGCTGCTTGGGCTGCAAGAGCACATGAACGCATCGGGCAGTACATCACCAGGTGGGCAGGAAAGAGCGAGAGGTGCCCTACCAGAAGCGATAGGCCACGTGGCTGCTCAGACCACAAGGCCCATGGAGAGAATGGGCAATTGCACCCCACGAGTCCAGGTCATGAGAGAGCAAGCCACGAGCCAGAAAGTGGTTTTTTTTTTTTGTTCCCCTGTGATTATATTAGCTTGGGTGTGGGCTGGGCCAGGTGCTTTCTCAAAAATGGCCAATCGGCTTTCCAAACTTTTGTGTGATTCAGGTGGGTCCGTCTCCCAAGCAATCCCTTCTAGAGGCCGGGCTAGAACGACAGGCCTCTTTGGTCCAGCACCCCCACTGCACCATTGTGACTTTTATGGTACATGTGCCTGCCTTTCCCCAGTTTCACCCTTAGTGTGGTACTGGAGGGGTAGGGAAGGCTTTTCCTTCTATCCGATAATCTTGCCAGCTTTCATACACTCAGTGCAAGAGCCTCACCCTGCTGCCATCTCAGCCAATGGGGGAGACTGCCTGGCACTCCGGACAGACTGTCCACTGGTAACAGTCCTATCTGGGAAATCATGCTGTTATTCAGGTAGAAAATGCTCTTCAGAACACCCACCTATTTTTGAAACCATTAGTGATTTTTAATGCTTTTTGGCAAAATTCTTCATTATATGTTCATCTGACCTGACCCAAATGCTTTGAAAGAAAATAAAGTTTCAGCCCTCTGGTAACTTATATCTAGACAAAACTCTTAAGAACAAAGTGTTTTCAAGGTGGCATAACCCCTAAATCTCTGCATATGTTAATATTTAGGTAATTCCACAAATACCATGAAATCTGCCTTAAAAAGTGTTTTTATTTCAAAGTCAGAAATCACTATGAACATTTCTAAGTTTCACTAAGCGTTTTCTAGGAAAAACACTCTAAATGCCTGGGTGAACTCAGTACTGTTTAATTTATTGTCTATGTAAACAAAGGAACATTTCCAATGTATTGAGTTCTAACTTATCAGTGTCTTCTGGGACATGGAAGAAAGAAAAACTGCATCAGCATATAATCAAAGAACATTGTTTCAAATGCTAATTTTTAAGTATCTTTTTTTCTAAAATCATTTCCAGAATTATTAGCAGATAATGTGAATTGACAGTGAGTGGTGATATTTGACAGCAGCTAGGCAGCCATTGAATGTTGCTGTGAAAAAAATGGCATCCAAGTGGTTCCAGTATCACTTGTCCCCTTCCCACCCCCAATCAAAAGATTCTAGAGAAGACATTAGCTTAAAAAAACAGTAAGTTAGTAACAAAAGCTGCTTTCACAGAGGGAAACTGACTGGTTTAGGAACTCAGATGTGAAGGAGACATTCTTTTCATTGGACACTGCTTATATCTTTTTGTTTTGCTCCATGGGATGTAATATCTACTTTTACGATAATAATCTATTTTTAATGTTTGAAAAGCCAGAAATCAATTTTAATGTGAATTTCCCAATTTCTAAATATCGGCAATTTAATTAACTAAAAAATTAAAAATAGCATATTTTATATGATAGCCGGAACCCAACACTGTGCTAGTTAAATAAAATATCCCTGAGCCAAATCTGGTAACACATTGCCAGATGGGTACCTCTGATTCAGACTAATGTGAATCCTATATTCTCATGAGGGGAGAATACAAGGGAGTTCATAAGTATTGATTCCTTTACAAATATCTGAACTTAGTACTTGCCTATGTGTATATCTGCACAGATGTGTGTTTGGGGTGGTAGCGGGGACGGCTTTGTAAAACTCTGTGAGATCAAGGTGATGATAATTAGAACACTTTCAAGTTCTATACCAATACCAGTAATTTCATCCATGAATTGGTAGATGAAGGCAGGTACCAGGAATACAAATCTCAACAATGCAGTGGTTTATAGATACATAGAGAAGAGATGATTAGAGTTCAGAAAAGTAGACTATCACTTTGATTTTGATCAGCACTGTTCCTGTTACTTACTACCATTTAGGTTAAGGTCATCCTGTGTGTCTGTCATTGTTTTCAGTGTTTTACCAGCATCACCTGACTTAATCATTGTGACAGTCAAATCAAGAATCAACAGTTTTATTCCATTTAAAATGAGGTTTAGGGAGAGAGATAATTTACCAATAAGTCTTCCAGAACACAAATCACAAAGCCTCTATTTCCAACCATTTCACTATTTTTGTTTTCTTGCAGGTCCATAGAAGCAATATATGTTTCAATTGGTCATCAAAAGTTTTTAATTTTTTTTGTTTCGAATATTGTTTGAGTTTGTGTGCATCCCCCAGTTTCCCACTGTTCATACGTTGTATCTGCTTGGTCCAGTCATTGAAGCTGTTCCCTGACTTTCAGATCATTGTTAGTGCCTCTTTCTAATCCACTCTAAACATTTAGCAGATAATTAAATGATATAAAATACTAAAAGCACCTAGTCTGTACATGGCCTATGAGAGACAATCAGTACTTTCTCTTCTTTATTTGAAATCATGTTTCTAGACAATGTTACTACATACTAGTTTGAAATTAGGATATCTATTTTAGCTCCTAACCCTATTTCCTAGTAAAATAGAGAGTTTGAGATAGGCCATCCTTTTTTTGTGTTCTAAAGTGATTAAATAACTCTGTTACCTACTAATATGGCAACACACATCTGGCTCCATTCTGCAGTTTGGACTTGAATTTAAAATGTTCGGGGTTTTTATACTCTTATCCTAAAGTTTGATCTTTTCAAATTTAAATGGCTATGTTTACATGTACCAACAAATGTTGTGTCCATGTACACATGCCTTACACAGGTGCTTTACCCTTACCATGGCACAAACAGGATGTAATCCCGCATTTCAAACTTAAGGCATTGAGTCTTGATGGTCTTTGTGAGATACAATGGTTTTTTATTCTTAAGTTTTCAATCGTTTTTATAATTAGTGGATAAGCAGAAGAAATGAGCAGAACTTTAGACAGTGTCAGTAAAGCAGCTATATTAATTTCCTGTTGGATTACTGTGTAACAAATGACTACCAATTTAGGGACGTAAAGAACATTCGCTTATCTCAGGGTTGCGTAGGTCAGATGCCCAGGTATTTCATCAGGCTGCAACCATGGTTCTGACTGGAGCTGTATTTTCATCTGAGGTCCAAAGTCCCTTTGCAATCTCATTGGTGGTTGACTGAATTTATTTTTTTCCAATTATTTCAGTGAGGACCCAATTTAGTTTCTGGTTGTCATCAAATCCTAGGGCAGCCTGCTGTTTTGTGCCATTTCATCCCCCCTGGCCATGATGCTCGGCTCCTTTTAGGCCAAAACAGAGAACCCACTGCAGTTTCGAATCTCTGACTTCTCTCTTCTCTGACCTCTTGATTGCTCTTTACAAAAATGCTCACCTGATGGGGTAAGGCTCCCCCGTCCTCAAGGAGAGGGTATTAAACGGGGCTTTCTCCAAGGGGCAGGGCTTTGGGAGTTCATCTTCCAATTCTGCCTACTGCAGCAGGAGGATGAAGTGGAAACTTACCCTAGGAACCCCAGCGATATTGCTAGCACAGCTCTTTTCAAGTTACTTTTTCTGGAAGCAAAATTGAATTCTGTGTCCTTTGCTTGCTCCCTGGGACTCATTCACACTAGTTTGAAAATGACTGATATGCAGCTCAATTCACACCAACTTTTGTTTTTTTAATGCAAAAGATCATTTTTTAAGGAAAACATTTATAAAACAAAATTTGTCATGTCTAGGATGTCCAGAGAATGAAGCTGTTTTTCATTTTAAATCAACATTTCAATTTGATTAGATTTGACACAGGATTTTGTTGCATGGCAATATATATTTCACAGAGCCTTACTGTTAAACATTTCATCTAAAAAGTCATTTATATTTTGCATGACACTTTAAATAACTACTATTGATTCTTGATTACATTCATATCAATATTTATGCTGCCATAAACAATGTTTATAGCACTGTAATTGATAAAACTATTAGTCCTACCTACTTGTAGGACCTGCAATTATATTGCTATAAATGTAATTTATAGTTAAAGTGATAATGTCTAGCTTTCAGCTTAAAACATGAATCCAGAAAGCTGTAATGTTTTTTTACAGCTGAAGGGGTAACTGATATAATTTTTAAAAAACAATTTGTTCAATTGGTAAATCTCCTAACTACAGGTTTTTCCATCCTCTATGGATCAGTCGATTAAAAAAAACAAAAAACAAAACTGAGATTTCTTAGTAAAGCCATTACTTGAGTTTTTCTAAGTTTTTGCCTAGTTTATAAGAGATATGAAATAGACAATGTTGTAGGTTTTTCCTTTGGCTCAGTTATAATGTAATGAGATAAAATGCCAACTTTTGATTTGGTTTTCAAAATCTTTTGTCCCATTTTGATTTGCTTTATCTTTAGAATGTTGGGTGCCTCTTCCAGTGAATAACAAGAAAAGAAGGATAAATATATGCGAATTTTAAAGTTCCTCCTTCAGTGGATAGGAGCCATCCTACCTTTAATTTGATAAAACTAGCACTTGAAAAAGATGAATAAAACCTCAGATTTTTCTTTAACTTAAATTTAACAGTCAATATTTCTATATTTTGTGGGAATCTTGCTTTGGTTTCTTCCTCCCATTCTTCTCCACCCAACTCCACAAAATGATCTGAAAAAAATAAATGCAGTCTCAGAGTTGTTTCTCTCCAAAAGCTGTTTGAAATATTTTATTTTGCGATGTGTCTAAGTGACTCTATAGAGAAAGAAATGCACCTTCCTCGCTCCAGAAGACACTTCTTTTCTCTCCTGAACTAATAGTATAACTTTTTATTTCTACCTTAATTATATGAGTGGATTTTCTTACAGACCATAATAATGGCATCTTAAAACCATGAGTTGTATGAAACGTAATTGTATATCTATAAACCCCTGCTCCTATTCCTGCAGCATTTTCATTATTTATCCAGTAGTTGACCAATTTGAGCAATGATTTTTGCTGATTCAAAGTATAGATTTTCTGATCTCAACATAAATTTACGTGCTTAAGATTATATATAATTTAAAAATCTTTGTTTATTTCACAATTCTTCTATTTTTACTAAATTAACTTATTAATTTTTTCCCTCAGCCAAGGGCATGCTTATTGCTTTTTTAGACTGAGTGGGGGAGAGAGAGAGAGAAACATCAGTTGGTTGCCTCACGTTGGGCTGGACCCAGGACATAGGCATGTGCCGTGATTCAGAATTGAATCCTCAACATAGGCAAGAGCTCTGAATGGGAATAGAACCCATGACCTTTCATTATGGGATGTTACTCCAATCAACTGAGTCACAAGGCCAAGGCCTATTGTTCTTTTAATTTGCTAATCAATATCACCACCATGAGATTAGATTGAAAATAAAATTTTTAGGTATTTTTCTTTTTACACAGTTTCAGGTCAATAACAAAACAGTGGAAAGCTTACTCATGAAAGAACTGTCACCATTAAAATTAAAATCAGTGTAGTAGTCACATTTTGCTTTGGTTTCATTTTAAAATTTTGATTTGTTGCAATTCTTGAGAAAAGGAACTAGAGTAAATGAAAGTGCTCATTATCAAATCTAATCTCAGCACAAAATTTAAAAGACAAAAGAATGTTTATTTTGAGTAGTAGGTCTCCCCAAAACGTTGCTGGCAACATTGAGAACTGCAATAAGTTAAATAAAATGAATCTTTCCAGGAGCTATCAAAGAAAGAAGGTTTAAGTGCCTGAAACTGTCTGTTACCCAAATGTATGTAGTGAGGGTTCATTACTTTCAAACAAGGGGATTCATACACGATTTAATAAGATATCACATGGAGTTCCTTTCCATTTACTATATGTTCCTAAAGGTGAAAACAGCAGGAAAATGAAATTACTTCATTTACCGGAATTACAGCTTCTTTTCCATAAAACTTTAATCATTTTATATATGACAACCTTATGCTTAATGTTTCTCAAATACTCTTCATAAAACATTATTTAGCTAAAGCATACTCTCCCACTGAGCACATCGCTGCTTTCAATGGCTGTGCTAATCTAGTTTGAATATATGCAGCATTTAATCTTAATTATGATGCTGAAGTCTATACAACGTTAATTATTCATTTCACATGCTCCCTCCATTTTATTGTAACTCCTAATTTGCTTAACAAAATGTAGCATTTAATTAGAATTGTGGAACTGGCGGGGCAAGGTGGTGTTCTGAGCGTGTGTGTGGTGGGGGGCACGCAAGCTTTCTGTTTATTTGGAAATACAAGTGGTGGAGGGGAAGTGTGAAATAAAACAAGTCAAACGCTTTTAATTCAAAAAGATAAGATCTTCTAGTAGTTTCATACCTGTTTCATGGTGTCTTACACGTTGAAAAGGAAAATGGAAAAGCATTCCTGATTATCCTTTTAATAATGTTATGATAGTTGAATCATAGTGTGTATATCTTTTTAAAGATTAGCTGAAGAACACACACAAACACACAAAGAAAATCAGATAATCAAGTCATTTTTACCTGCATGGTACAGAATAGTGAACTGAAATATTTTATTTATTGAGTGATCAATGTATTTTTATGAAATTTTCAGATACAACAAGAATCTACATGACAGAATATTTTTAAGATAACTTGGAAAAATGATTTATATTTATTTAAAGTTTAAATGCTTGGCATTTTCCAGCATTTCCCTAATTTCTGTTATTGTGGATATTGCTTATATAATAATTTCAATGCACTTATTATTTAAACATTTTTATTTATGGAGAACAAATGCTCCTGGTGGTATAGATACCAAGTCAAAACATTTTTAATTTAGCATTTTGAAATTTAAAATTACTTCCAAAAGCTTGTATATATCTGCTTTAATAGAAAAATCATTATTTTGAAATAAAAATAAAACTACAAAAAATATTTGTTTCAGCTATTGACATAAAGCTACTGGAGAACCCATTTTACACATTTTTAAACAGTGTTCCTGTCACAGGTGGGCAAAGGTAACCAGGTTGTTAGTGATTAAGGACAAAGAATTGAACTGAATATACAGAGTTTATAGCATAAAGAAAGAAAGAACATTTATTAAGTGATAGTACACACCACATAACATGGGAGCAGGCCAACTCTGAGCAGAGATGAACCTCATGGGCTGGAGGGATTCTACTTTTATAGGGCGGAAGCTTCCTGGCTAGTTTTTTGGTGGATTTCTATTGCGCATGTACAGTGAGTTGTATTTCAAAGCTACTGCGCATGCGGTCTCCCCTGATTTTTCTTGATTGGCTACTGGAGAAGGAAGTCCCACAATGTTAATCTATTATAATGCTATTGTAATGAAGCAGGGATCCTGTAGGATCTTCTGCACAGGTGCATTCTTGAGTCAGCATGATTCAGCTCTTTTCCAGAAAGTGGGAACAACCAGTCTTAGAGGGTCTTTGTCTTGTATGGATGCCCTTTATCTTAGCCCTGGGGCGCCTCTGGAGTTTCCTCCAGTCTATTTCCTACCTCATTCCCACTACTTCAGAAGTCTAGCTGTGAAGTTGGGTGTCCCTAAATTATGCTTTGGTTAAGCTGTTCACAAAAATATGGGATCTTAATTGTTTTATACACATTTACTTTAGATTTTGAGAAAGATCATTTAAAAAGTAAAACCAAAAATCTCCATAAATCATAAAGATTCATATTGCTAATTTTTATGTACTAAAATTTTGTTACAAAATGCAGTTACAGTTGTGACTGTATTTGTGGAATAAAATTTTTAAGTGATTAATTGGATCTAGGCAGCTATTATTCTCCAAATAGATGCTCATGTATTTCTTTATCAAGAAAAACAGTCCATATTTACTTATAGATACATAGAAATTCATAATATCCTATTTATTCTTAGGGTGCTCTTTCATTATGAGTTCAAATAATGTTTGGTGAATGGAGTAACAAAAACAATTTGTTTTTTCCTTAAAAGGAAAATAATTAATATTTTATTCCTCTGATTTGGGTGGTTATGCCAATTTCCTTTAGTGATCTTCAAGTTGTTATAGAATTCTATTTTATTTATTAATTAAATCTCTTAAAAAATCAAGTATTATTCTTTACTCTTCCTTGTTCCATTTTGAATATGTTCCATGATAATAACAATCCATCTATTGAACTCTTTTCTTTTTCACATCTACACCAAAAAGGAGGTTTCATGGTTACTATTTCCCTTTTATGGATGAGGACACTAGCAGTTTGAGAGGTTAGTCACATCCACGATGACCTGAGTTTTCAGCCCAGGTTTCTGCAGAACCTGCGTTCTCTCCTGGTCTCATCGTCATCTGCCTTCATTTGGTCATACTGCCTGGTCTGTGTCTCACCAACATCCTTCTGCTGCCATCAAACCGCATTTCCTACTCCTCAGATTAATTTACCATTCCTTGTCTGAACTCCTCAAACTCCTCCATCCATTTATTCATAGAGAAAATTTTCCTTTTGAATCAGAGGAATAACTGGGTTAAAGTAACTGACAATCAATGGTTATGAGTATTGCTACTCTTCGGTAAAAATTCCAACAATGGGAAAAAATTCATGTGACAGGAGGGAGAGGGAATGTTGTATTCTAGTATGAGGATAGTTTGTGTATTCATGTTTTAAGGCTTTGTTTTCTGATTAAGAGTGGAAAGACTTGCTTCCTCCACTTTCTGCTGAACTAAGTTGAGTAAGACTTGAGTAGTGGTTTGCTAAAGGCTGAAAACACAGTCTCCTCGTCTGGGCTCTGTGTTTGAACCTCATCTCTGTTGCTTGTCAGCTGAGACGTTGGGGGAAGTTTATAAAACCTCTTCTTGCCTTTGTTTCTCCATATGTAAAATGGGTATAATAGTTTTTACCTTACAGGATTCTTTAAGGATTAAATATGTTAATATATAAAAATCAGTGAAAACAGTAACTGGAACTCTGTGCTTTCTATGTAAGTGTTTGCTTTTTCTTTTTTTATTAAATGCTTATACCTTTGAGTTTATGAATAGCTATGAAATGGCTAATGATATTCAGGGACATTATCCAGACTGACTTTTATACATACCCCAATCCCATGGATAATTACAAAGCTTCCACTTATTTGTTTTTCTTTTTAAATTGCATAAGCCTAGAATCACATAAAATTTAAGAACCTGGAATGAAAGCACAAAAGATAGTAACTTTTCTAATTTATATCCTCATCTACCCTGTTGCTATGTGAGAATCACCTCATAACCTTGTGTTTTATGAAGGGGGTTCCTTCAAACTCCATTTATAATATTTTCAATCATGAGTATTTCACCTAGCACTCATCCATCACCTTTTTTTTCCCTCCTTGATAACGATTTAGTTTAGTTTTGTTTCTGCTTTGTATACTGTGTCCAGGTCAAGGAGCTAATGGGGGAGGGTAGTGGACTCCCTACTAATCTGGAGATGTTTGCTTAGTGCTGAATACTTTAAGCCAATTTTCTTTTCTTTTTCTTTTCTTTTTTTTTAACTTTTACACCCCGGGGAATTCCCGAAGACTGTGAAGCTCTATGGAGGCTTACCTGAAACATAAACCAGCCTACCCTCCTGTCCCTCTCTTTGAAATGAAAAGCTCTACCTTTTTTGGTCTGAATTTAGTTCTATTCACTATCTTACCATCACGCTAAGCCGCTTCTGAAGTTCGCCCCCCACACAGTTCTGAGTCCGAAAGCCTTGCTGTCCACTTGCTGTCCTGCGCTGCTTTTCACACCTTCCCTTTTCGACTGTGTGGGCTTTGCCGCTCTGTTTGGGAATCACCCGGCATGCCAGGCAGTCTGATGTTTCCTCAGTTGACCTCTGCCTGGGAGGGCCTTGCCGCTTTTTACCCCCTCTTCTCTGTTTTGTTGCCACGGATGATTTGGTAGAGAGATTTGCAATTGTTTGAAATAGAATGCTTTGGTGTTTTGCAGCATTTCAGAGAAAGTCAGGAAAATGATCCTTTAAAAGTCATAGACTAATGCTTTATTTCATGTCATCCTTAAAGTAATTTCTAGATGAGATCTTAATCACTCCCCATTTTGTACATAAAGAGAAATAATTTACCTGTGGTCACACAGTATGTGACCGAGCCAAGATGGAACGTGGTTTTTCAGAAATTGCAAAGCCCGCTCTTCCTCTGCCACGTGGCTTGCTTCTTGAATATTTGTTTTCCTAGTCGTTTCTCCTTCACTTAATAGCAACACAGCAGTTCTCCGCTACTGCATGCTTCCTATGTTGTACTGTGGTACTTACAGAATCTGGCTAATTAGTGCAAGTATAAATGCTTTTAATGAGTTGATGAATGCATCTAAAACAATTATAGTTTTAATTTATGGTGGTAGAGATAGTCCTTGATATATTGAGGGTCTAGTTATAATTAATTATTTATTCATTCATTCATTCAGGTTAGACATATTAAATGTCTACACAGTTCTAGATGCTGGGATTAGCATCAGCGTAATGACTCAAACAGAAAGAATGTAATGGACCTTACATTCCAGGGGCAGAATAGACGGTAAACAAACAAATGTACCTCCGTTTATATTCCTGTGTATCGTGTCATGTTAAGTACTTTGATGAACAGTCAAGTGGGATATGTTTGGCATCAGAAACAGAGTGTGCCATAATGGCTGACCACTTTGAGACTAAAATATGAAAAACAATTTTGAATGTAATGCGTATGTACATAAATATAATCATGATAATGGGGTATTGAAGGACGGTGTTGTAGTAGCTAGGAATGTGGTCTTCAGCACTGGAAAATCCTGTTGCACATCTTTGTAGCGATGTGTGCTTGGGAACATAACTGTATGAGCCATATCTTCCTCATCAAGAAAATGGGGTAACTGAGCTCCCGCCAGGGCACTGCAGAAATTAAGAGGAAAGGCTGTATATAAAAGGTTTGTATAGTTCTCAGCATACATTAAATTTCTGGGAAGTAGCAGTGCTGGTGGTGGGGGTGGTGACTGCAGTAGAATTTACTGTCGTTACTGATAAGCTTTGGAGAATCACCTAGCGTCTCCATGCTTCGGACCTTTTCCCTGCATTTCCTGTTGTTTCCCCCACCCCAACTCCTCACAGCCATAAGAAGTGTAAATAATACCTGTGCAGCATTTTGACTACATAAAGACACATTTTTTTCTGTTGTTGTAAGAGGTATCAGAAACAAAACTTAACTCTAGAGGTTTTCGAAGACCAAAATTTGCATTTTACTATTCCGAGGGAGTCCTTGCTCAGAGATGTTGCAAAGCCGGGCCTAACATATTTAACTTGCATTTGAATAGCTGCCAAAGGCCAACTGCAGAGAGGAGATACTTCTCACTGTGCCTGAACCCCAGGCGGGGCTTAGTCCCAGCCCCCCTGCCAGGGAAGTCCGGCTGGTGCCACTGGACACCTGCAGGGAGGCTGATGCGAACATTCACAAGTTAACTGTCTCTGGTACTAACAGTGATAACGAGCATCTGTGTTTAACCAGTGCATAGGTAGAGTCCCCTTTTCCCATGCAGACAGGTTTGCCATACAGCCTTTTGGTTGACTTTAATGCTGGTTTAAGACGCTTCCTTTTTTTTTTATTATTGTGGTAATGTTACAGAAAACAACTCAGTCTCTTTTGGGTGTACAGAGTGGAACTGTATTTACATGCAGACCCAGAGGAGGCAGTCTCTAAATTCTGGGCCCCGAGCTCAGGCAGGGGCTTGTTTATATAGCGTGGCATGCAGAAGCGATTTTACTAAGCCTACGTGGCAGAAGCAGGTTTACAGAGGTAAGAAACCAGGGCTGCTGATAGGGTCATACAAGGTCCTTTTGTTCTTACTTCTTAGTTACTTAGTTGCTTACCCTTCCTTATTTTAGTGGCTCAGCAAATGGACCCTGTCCTTCTGACTGATTTGGGCTTTTCTAGGCAGGTTTCCTGCCACAGTAAGAACTCTCAACATGCGATTTACCCACTTAGAAAAATTTAAGCACACAATATGATATTGTCTTCTATGGGTACTGTGTTGTGGAGCAGATCTTAATAATTTAATCATCTTGCATAACTGATACATTCTACCCAATGGACAGCTCCCTAGTTTTCCTCCTTCAGCTCTTAGCAGCCGTCCTTCAACTCCTGGCTTCTAGGTGATCACCCATCTCACATGGCTCACACAATGGCAGTCACGCAGGCTTTGTCCTTCTGTGGCTGGCACGTTTCACTTACCGTACTGTCCTCAAGGTTCATCCATGTTGCTGCATATGGCAGGATTAGCTCTTTTCTTTAAACAAAGGTTAGAAAGGTACTTATGTTAAATCATGTCCCACCTGCGCTTGATCAGTTTTCCTCTAAAATTCCTTGAGAAAAGTGTTTATTTACTTGTTAATATCACCGCTACGTGCCGCCTCTAGTGTTCCCTATACACTGGTTACTCTGCTCCTGTATATGGTTAACTGAGAGGTACTCTGTAACCATTCTCTGTTAATTGACAACAAATAACTAATTGGAATATCATTTAGGACACTAAACATCTCGTGATTAAAGCGAGGACAATATTAGCTTAATTAGGCTTTTACCAAAAAAATTCTAAAATATTTTTCTAATGATAAATATGTCCAGACACTGCAATTACAATAAGTAAGAAAGTTAACAATGTGAAACCACAGTAAAATGCATTGAAGCAAGTGAAGAAAATACTTGTCAACCAAATCTCTCTGCTTCTCTACCTTTCCCTCCCTCCCTCCTGATCTCCCTTCTCCATCATAGAAAATCTTCACTTTAACAGTACAGAATATTTAAATATATTTGAGAGAGAGAGAATCTTTGGCAATTCGTGACTTTGTTAAGAAGAAGTAGTAGAACTCCTCCTATGCCAGTGGAAAGTGAAAGATAATCACAGACCAGACCCAAATCCTGTTTTGGGTTTTTCTGGTTCTCCTTTCTGAGTTACTGGTTAAGTGCTAAGTGGCAGACTCTCCAGGCTCACTGTTGGTTATCACTAGGTGCTGGAGGTCAGAAATTGTACACTAGCTTCTCCTTAGTGGCTTGCTTGGTGGTGACACATCGTGTTACTTTATAGCGCTTGTGGTTTTAAGATTGATTTAGAGATGTGGGCATCACACCAGATAAAAATAGGCACACTGTACATTTGATAGGCTCCTTAACTTTGGAGGTATGTTAGCAGACCCAGGGAAGGGCATGCTAACTCAATAGAAAGTTGAAAAAAACTGTTCTGAGAAACTGCCAAGTAGAAAAGCAATGTCTAATATTTGAAATCAGACATTAGAAGAAGAATACATGAGGGGGGATAATAATTCTTTGTTAAACGTGGAACGCTTCACAAATCTGCATGTCCTCCCTGTGTGGGGGCCACAATAACATCCTCTGTACTGTTCCACTTCTAGTATATGTGCTGTCAAAGTGAAACACTAATAATTCTTGAGTTTACTGCTACCCTATCAAAAAAAGTTCATACATTATCATTATCGTAAAACAACCATCCAAGTGTTTTTATACATTTAAAAATGCTGGTAAGGGACATATCATACAGAAGAATGGAAGTCTTAACCAGGGCTCTCTGGGATTCAAGTCACAGAAATCTACTGGCACTTGCTTACACAAAGATGAGGAATTTATCCAGAAATACAAAGCCAGCTAATGGAATTGGAGGGGAAGGAAGGCACTCCTACTTTAGGAGGGACAGAGATGGAGATCTAGAAAAGCACTAAGCTCTAGCACCATGGCTCTTGGACTCTTTTAAGATGTATAACCTTGCATCTTCAGGTCGTCCTTTCTCTCTGCTTTCCATGTTGCTCTTGTGTGGCAAACGTCTACCTCACGGTGCAAAAAGCCTGCCTCTCATTCATGGGGATGGGAGAGCTGGGCCTGATTCTCGACGCCCAGTTCCAACTCCAACTCTGAAAAAGCACATGCGAATGGTCCATTCCGGGTTAGGTGTTCATTCCTAGTCCAGTAGGCTGCTTCCAGGGCACAGGGTCATGTGGTGAAAATATGGCCACTGAGACCTACCCTGTGTACAAGACTAAAAATCCCATAGAGGGAGAGAACCTTGTCTGGAAGAACACACCCAAAAAGTCTATTGCAAAAGTGGCTCATTCCTAGCTTTAGTTTTGAAATAGTCATAAGATTAATCAAGACAGAAAGGGAAGTCTGCTGGATACTGTTGTGTTAAAATAAAGTATTATTTACAATGGTTGCTGCTTAAAATTTGATTTAAAGACCTGTCATTACAAAAGGATTCCCTTTGTGAGGACTTATAAATATTTAATAAGGTTGTTCTTTCTCTTAATGGTATGAATAACAAACACCTGGGGTACAGGCATTTCTTAGAAATATAATTAGTGTTATCACTAGGAAATGTGTGCTACGGTTACCGATTACTAATTGCGGTTGACTATCCCTGACTATACCAATTAGCTATTTTTTCCCCACCTACCCCTGGACAATTATTCAAAATTTTAAACCAAACTATCCCATTTTTTAAAATTATTACTCAGCTCAGATAAATATACAATATAGGATGATGAAAATGGCATTTGTCAAAGTAACTATTACACTTACTCTTTTCTAATAGAAAAAAAATAGGAGAGAAACACTGTCAGTGTGGTTTGGAAAATAAAAAAATCAAAATTTTAAATTTGAAGTTATTATTGTACAGCTCTTCGGCTGTCATTTCCTCAATTAACTGATTTGATATTGTTAATAAGGATATCCAATTGACATCCATCTCCTATGTTATTTGCTCTTGCTTGCTCATATTTTCTCAATTCAAAGGATTTAAATTGCAACATACATGTATTACTAATTTCTAAAGTAAAAATTTCAAATTACTATTTAGAAGTCCCATAGAAATTTCTTCATAATAAATCAGAATTCAACTCATAAAAAAAAAGAAAATCAGTGATTAAAACAGCACATACTTTTGGCCCCAGACATATTATACTCTTTTTAATTCTCAAATTAGTATAAATAATTCACTGTACCTTTTGCATAAGCGAATGATAGGAGACCATGGTGATGAATTGGCAATTGTGGCCAATGACTTGGAAGCCTTCTAGGAAAAGGCGTTTAATAATTACCAGTATCTGGTTATCACATTTTAAAAAGGCTATCTATTTATTTGACATCCTTAATTCTGTAACTTCCATTCATGGAAGTAGTAGGCATTGTTCAGAAGGGAAACAATTAAATTATTCATTTACATGTTATCACATACATTGGGATAGTGTGTTTTCCACAGTTACAAGACTTTAAGATATTCTGGTTAATGCTGAGTTAAATAATAAGGCTTCAAATTTGTCAAGATTTCCTGAACTTCTAATTTAAAAAAATCTTGTTTATAGTTATCTAATGGTTATCTTAATTAGAGGAGAAGGAAATCTTAAATTAATGTCATGATCAGGCCAGCACTTACATTCACAAAAAAATGAATTATTTAAAGTATAAGTTCTAAGTGTGTAAAAGATCTGCCTCAGACTGAATTTCACTGACAATTGAGAACTGAGCAATGATATTTATGAACAGATAAAAGATACAGTTCCTGAAATCTTGAAGTATATTTTTGAAAAAAGCTTTGTTTTATTTGAAAGTTTTCTAAAAACAGTTTATTTCTCTTGGAATTCAGTGCCTTGTTTTGTGTTTATTCTATAGAATATTCTCTTGAAATAAATTTAAAGTACCACCGATACTCTTTATCAATGGTAATGGCTCAGAAAGGAAAAACATCAATTATTGAGACTGATAGTACCTATGACATATTACTGGACTGGTTATATTATAATTGTTGAAGAAAATTACCGTAACTAGATCTCCTTACTCTCATTGAGAATATAGTTGTTCTCCTACATATATGGACTTTAAGGAAAAGATTATTTCCATGAAATAAAATACCTTTTCAAATATAAAAAAATATGTAAGTAATTATTGATGTTTATAAAGAGATTCTTTTGCATCTGACACTCTACTTTTGGTAATAAAAAGACACCAGTAGCAGGTTTTCATCTGATCTGCTGAAACTGATCTTTGCAAGGCTTTATCTTGCCAAATGGCTCCCAACATTGATATGCCAAAGAAGATGATCACATTTTGCGGAATTCATCAGCAACTGACCCATTCAATAAGATCTTTAATTGTGCTTATAAATTAAGTATAATATTAATGTAAAGTCAGTTCAAGCACGGTAAAAATGCATTGTGATTTTAAACAAATCTAAGCAGAAGCTAGGGGAGCAAGAATGTGGTATGTGTTATTATTCTGCACCAAGAGGAACTGTATTATTTTGACTTAGTTTCTTTGCCCAATCTCCTGGATACTAAGTCCACACTTCCCAGCCTTCTAAATTGTTCATGTTCATTGCATTACACAATGTTCAATGTAATGTAGATAAAACATTCAAATGACTGATTACGTTTTTCAGTTTACTTCCTCAAATTTGGTGTCTTGTAGACAAAGTTCTCTAAGTACATTTGAAGAGTAGAAGATTTTTTTATTAGAGCTGATATTTCTTATGTATTATATTATTGGATTCAATCATCCCACAATTTCTGAAGCTAGATGTACTATAATATTAGCTATAGTGTTATATAAGGAGAACATGCTTCTTCAAAGTTAAGACTAGCCCTGGCTGGTGTAGCTCAGTGGAATGAGCACAGGCCTGCGAACCAGAGGATTGCAGTTCGATTCCCAGTCAGGGCATATTCCTGGGTTGCAGACCGGTTCCCTGCAGGCCAGTTCCCAGCAGGGGACGCACAAAATGCAACCATACATTGATGTTTCTCTCCCTCTCTCCTTCCCCTCTAAAGATAAATAAATAAATAAATAAATAAAATCTTTTAAAAAAAAGTGCACTTTTAAAAAAAAAGTCAAGACTAAACTTTTGTCTTAACATAGTAAGTTGTAAATTTCAAATATGGATTCTGTTGAGTGGCTTTGCTTCTATTTGAACTGCTTGCTTGTTGTAGAGAAGTTAGGCACCAAGTATCAGAATACCTATATGTACCATATCGGATTTTACACCTGTGCGTGCTATCTTCCTTTATGTAACAACAATAAGACTACTGATTCAGTGTAGAAGATGAAAGATAATTCCTGTGTATGCCTCTTTCCAATGGAGCATGCATTTAAAGTTACATTGAAAGCTCTTATGTTTGACTCTACCACTCTCTCTAGAAAGTCTATTTTAAAACAGCCTCTCTCCTTTCCACTTCATTCATTCAGGCGCTCCCCATTATTCAAAAAGTGCCATGCAGTGTTCCCAGCAGGCATTAACAGCTCACTACTGCATAGTGAGGTTGCCTGAATTGGAATCTTGGTGACATTTCCTGCTGGCTGTAGGATGTCTCTTCCTCAGCTTCCTCACCTGTGAAATTGAGGAAATATTAGTACCTGTCTTACAGGGATGTTATTGGATGAACTAGGGCAAACCTTAACTGAGCCTGGTTAATAGTGCATCATTACTGTTACATTCCTCAGTGTGTTTGTCAGATGCTTAGATGCTAAAGGGGTCCATACATTGGGAAGCGCGATAATCCCTAGTTATAAAAATGCAATCACAGAAACAACTGGGGTTGCGAGAAGCATGCTGGAGTTGATACTTCAGGGATATGAACAAGCATCCATGGAAAATGCCAAGAAGGGGGCATTCTAGGAGCAGGGATGAGAAGGAAAATACCCAGATAAAGAGGAAAATAAGTACATTTCAAGGATGCAAGACCAGCAGTGACATGCTGGTGAGAATAGATGCAAGAGCCAGATCAGTCATGGCTGTGCAGTCCTTCTAAGGGTTTTAGTTTTTTATTCTAAGACCTATGGTGTCAATAGTTGGATTCCTTGGACTACAGACTCTGCAGGCAGGAAGTTTCTTGCTGAGTGCTTTAGAGAATAGCACTTAAATCAGAATGAGACTATAGTATTGGGCACAGGGGGAGGAATTGGATTCAAATGCAGTTGCCTCCTGTGCCTCTCTTTGTCTTTCCTTTGGGGACTTCTGGGACTGGGATGGCTCTAGATGTCATCTTGCATTTAGGCAAGCAGGCTGGCCTTTATAACCCCATATCACCCGACCATTGCACAAAGGCTGGGAAGCGGGGCAGTTTCTAGAGAGGGCTGTTGCTGATAGCTCTTCCTTTGCCTTCAGCTCATGAGATGAACTCCTCCATCCTGAAGGGAACTCTGGGGGGACAGCAGCACAGTGTCCCTATGGAAACCATCGAAGGATTTAAAACAACAGTCAACCCCCCAATTCACTCAGGAAATAATCTTTGATCTCATACTATACCTGAATGTCCATTGCACACAGAGGCAACCATCCAGTGAAGAATTCAGACAAAGGGACAAGATAGCCCTGTGCAGTGAGTTTCTTAAGACATAGAGGAAGAGCATGATTAAAGCCCTCTGGGCGAACAAATGGCATTTGACTAGAACCTAAAGGACGACTAGGAGTTGATCCGGTAAAGGGCAGGGTGTTTGCTCCGAGGACAGTTTTAGCACTTGTGGAATCCCGGAAGTCGTTGCAAAAGTGAGATAAATATGAATGTAGTTCCTTACTACTGGAGGGGAGTAGGCTCCATAAAGCGTGCGGGAAATTCCGCCTCGCATCTCAGGAAAGAGGAGGAGGATCATAGACTCTAACCACTGCAAGTGCCGTGAGACATCACTTGGTGAAGGCTCCTCCATGCATAGAGGAGGGAAAGAGAGCAAATAAGCTCAAGAAATTGTTCAAGGCTTCAGTTTTAACGACAAAGGAAGGTCCAGGCCTCTTACGCAATCTGAGAAAATATAAGGGTTTACTGGAACTCTCTCAACAGCACGAGACACACAGGTGCAGCGACAACACTTATAATGGGGAGCATATGGCAAGGGATAATAAATAATTGATGAAGGGATATACCGTATTTTGTCATGTATAATGTACTCTCATGTATATTGTACACACATGTTTTGGCCCAAACTTTCAGAAAAAAAATCTTTCATTTTAATTTTTAACTTAATTTTCACTTATTTATATTTACTTTTTTTGGTATTAGAAAAAAATTTTAGCATTTAGTATTAAGCATATATGGCACAAGAAATTTGCTCTAAAGTGGTTATTTGCTATCGCCCACGGTCTTTTTTTTCTTAAATCAATGAATAGGGTAGAGTCAGAACATGACATCAGGCTATTTACCACCTCTATTTAATGATAAGGATGAGTTGGATATGTATTTGTTCCGTATGAGAGTATACGCATTGTATTAGTCTGTCTTTTCTGAAGTATATTTTCTCTACTTTAGAAAACTTTAAATTATTTTTCTGAAGGCATCTTGTAGGAGAATTATAATTAGTTACATTAGTAAAATCGGTTACTTGTGGTTGCTGACTGACTCAATAAAAAACATTTAGGTGGAGTATCACAGACTTGAAGGACTGTGGAAATTAATTTGGGGGAGGGGCATTCCTAAATATAGGTCAACCTCCTCTAGAGTGGCTAAGGTAGGTACAGCTAGAGCCTCATGAGGCTTTCCTAAGACACGCAAGTCATGGCTTTTAAGGTGCCAAAGACAAAGAAAGCAAACAGGCTGTAAAATATGGACCGCAGATCAAAAGTCCCAGGGGCAGATATTCTGAATTACAGGTGTGGTTTCCTGTGGTGCTGCTTCTCACAGAAATAATGGGGGTGAGGTGGGGGACTGGTCCCACACACCAAAACAGCAGCAACAGAAAGAGCTCCTGTTTGTTAAAACCTATTTAATGGCAGGTACTCCATTCATCACTCTTCATGATTTCTAACCCTCAAAACAGTTTTAAAGATGAGTTTTAGCAAGCCCATATTATAGATGAGGAAATGATGGTCCACGAGTAGTGGTACAGATCCTTGTTAAGGAGACTTGACTTTGGGTGGTGAACACACAATACAATGTACAGATGATATATTATAAAATTATACACTTGAAACCTGTACAAGTTTATTAACCAATGTCATCTCAATTCAATAAAGATGGAAAAAACAAAAACTTTGTCAAGGACAGCTAGTATATTACACACATAAAAACCAGATCTGTTTGACTCAAAATTTATATTTTGTATTTCTACAAGTGTGTCTGGGTACAGGCACACCTCTCTTACTCTCTGTATATATACATATAGATGTAATATGGTTTTTAAACTATAATAATTTTATAATTGTTTTATATTGGTAGCTTGAAAAAACACTCATTTTACAATAATTATGTACAGATTTTTTTCATCTATCTGAAGGATAAAATAAAAGCTACAAAACTTGACTGATGGTGGTAATATCAGCATTTCCAAATCTTTCTGCTCTAATAACACCTAGGTTGTACAACCTCTATATTCAAGCAAAAAATGTCAATCTTAGTTAATAAGACAGTAGAATATATATTTATTGCAGATACTTGTGTGCAGAAATGTCTTCAAGCACAAAGGCTTTGGGATTAAATAAATTGGGGAAGTGATCAGTGAGATATTACTTCAAAGGGTTTTTTTTTCCTAAATAAAAGGGAATTAAAGCCTCTTTATAAAAATGAAAAGCAAACTTCCTTTCGATGTTTTTCAGTCAAAAGTATTCTTAGTAAACAAGGGAGAGCAGACATGAATCAGCCCAGTCTCCATTGGAATGTTCTGTTAACAATAACCTGTATTTAATAAGCTGATACCCAGGGTGTGTGCGTGCTGCTTCAAAGCGATAACAAGACCAAGAGAAAGACCCAAAGAGAGGTGGCCGTGGCATCTGGGCTGCCAGTCCAAGGGAGAGAATTTTATCTGCATGCACTCAGCTCCTTTTTTCTATGCCTATCTAGAAAAAGGGTTCACTTTATTTTCTGTCACTGCTTAAAAATTTTAAGCCAAACTACCTTTTAGCTGTAGAGATTAAAAACCTCTAGATATTGCCAGGTTATGGAGGAGAGAGACAAGGTATCTCATAAAAGAGAGGTTGAATCCTACAGATTGTTCCTAAGGAAGGCTTCGGCCCTAGTGGGCCTCAAAATGCGATCAGAATAATTCTTCAGTCACAATTGTAAGAAATAGGTGTGGGTCCCAGTGAATCCAATCATATAAGTGCTATTTGATATTGATAATCACCTGTGCATCTCCCCTAACACTTCTAATGGATAAATTCTTCAAAAGCATTCATATAAGACCATTGCACCTATAAAACCTGAGAGAGACGGACTGTCCTTAAGACCATTATCAACACGATTCATCAAGGAGGCTTCAACCTTGCACATCCCCAGAGTACAAGATGCCTGCTGTCTGTCAGTGGTGCTTGTGTGGCTTCAAGACTGTTCTTGCTGCCCTTGTTACAGGTCTTGCTATTTTTGTTGCTGTTATGAAGTTGGGGAGATCAGCTGCCCATACACCTGTGAATTAAATCTGCCCTATGCCTGTTGTTTGAAACTTTAAGTTGGGCCAAATTCTATTTGATCCACAAAATTATTTTTAAAAGGAAACGCATGTAAGAATAGGGCGACTAAATGTTTCAGCAGTTTTGAGTCATGCACATTCTGGTGAATGTTGATTTGTCAGGTTATTATCTAACAGTCGTGTGTTGAAAACGCCCCTGACAAAAGGAAACTCTTGGGGTTCGTGGGGAAGGTGTCACTGAGAATGAATGGATGTCACCTACTGCCAATGCCTTGTGAGGCAGAGTGATGTGTGTGATGTGGGCCTAAAGGACCCCATGCATTTAGCAAAAGAGGAAGGGTAAGCTTAAAAAAAAATAGAATGATAGATTTAATACTTTATCCAACCTAAGATTCAGTTATTGCCAAAAAAAAAAAAAATTTTTTTTTATGTGGATTCATCTTTTTTTTTTAATACTTTATCCAACCTAAGATTCAGTTATTGCCAAAAAAAAAAAAAAAAAAACAAAGATTCACCTTTCTTTATCTTACCTTTCAGCTCCTAGTCTTTAGATGTGGGATTTCTTTAAGAGACATTGTAGTTTGAATGTCCACCAATTATCACTGTTTCTGTAGGTGATGTGTTGTATAGCATCGTTTGGGGATTTACACAAAGTTCTCTCAGTGACTTCCTTGGATGCTGTTCCACGGTGTCCCGGATGTGCCCACACGCTACCACAGCCTCTCACTGCAGCTACAAATGATTCCTAAAACGAACGTACCCTGTGTGAGAAAGCACACTGATTATGGTCATTAAAATGCATTTATGCTGAAGTGCATATGGGCGATAAGTCTTTCGTTAAAAGAAAAAAATATAATAGGCACAATGGCAAGCAGTGCCAGGAGGAGTGTGTGTGTGTGGGGGGCGGATAGAGAGAAAGCACAGGAAGGGCCACGAGATAAATTTCAGAAGATAAATGTCACTTACTTCACAATTGTGCCTAAGGCAAACTTTAAGTAGTTCAACAGCTCCTGAGTCGTCATAATGGTTATGAAATTTGGAGTGATTCTCTGACAGTGCAATTTGGCTCCGAAATCTGAAAAATAGTCTTTATGTAAAGGGAGAGTCATTTGAGCTCTGATATTAATATTTCCTCCGTCTCTCTTCATGAAAGACAAACGCGATTTCACATAATGAATAATCTCCTCTTACAAATGTATTTTTCCTTACGCGTCTTCTGCCAATTGTTGCTCTTGCCTACTTCTGGAATAATGGGAAACACTGGGTATTTGAAGGGGCCATCAGCTTGCATTTCCTTATTTAGGCAACAGCCTTTCGCTATATTAAACTTTCTCATGTGAGCAGTGATGCCGAGTCTTTCCCAAAGGTGTCTGTCGTAAGCTCAGCTTTGCGATTCTTTTATTCTTCTGAAAACGGACCAAAAAAAAAAAAAGAAAGAGAAAAGAAGGGAAAGCTTCTGAAAACCTACCTATGATTTAATTTCTCTGATTTGGTCGACGCTGGCTTTTTCTGGGGTTTTCTAAGGCGTACTACCCCCCACCCAGATCAGTGACGTGGATGGAATTTCACATTCCTTCCAAGAAGTGCCCCCTGCTTGGAATGAAAGCAATGTGAAATTTACAGGCAAACAGCCCTGGGTTCAGTATTGGGCTCTGTTCTTACTACCTGTAGTTGAGGGCTGTGGAAGGAGTTTATTTTGTCTCCCCGAGCCTCAGTGTTCTCCTCTGTATATATGAAGCTAATGAGTCCTTCACAGAGATAATTAGAAAACATTACAGTTAAAATGTAATGGTCAGCAGAACCCAGATGCACAGAGGGATCTTATCCTGGCCCTGGTAGGCCCATATGCTTCACTAAAGGACATTGACCCTGGCCAGTGATCTGTCTTTCTGGCTGCCTCAGAAATGGGTTTTCTTTGACTTAATGTTACCCATGGGTCGACACACGTACTGGTCTAAATCTATGTGTCTTTACAGCCGTAACTACCTTGCTATGTCAACATGCTAGTGTGTTCGTGTACAATAGGAAACACAACCATCAAAACACACCTGATACTCACATCTGTCTTACCAGCACATTCTCCCTTGAAAGAAAACCACATGTGAGAATATTTATAATTGTAAGTTTGCCTATTAAAGGGAGAATCAGAAAAGGAAATACTCATTACATGTTTTAAGTACATTATCTTTAGACTTTCTTAGTTTGCTCAACTGATCTCCGTAACAGGGATAATAATTCACGAGTGCTTGTCACTGGCCACCATCTTCCTCTCATGGTACTGGGACAAGGCCTGCCAATGTCTGCATGGGTCACTCTGGTGATTGGTGTCTCCTTGTTTGTTTGTTGAAGCTCCAAGGCTAAACTAACCCAGTCTTTGTTCTTCCTGATCATCAGCTTTCTTAGCTCAGGCTGCAATATTACCTGATTGGAGTTCTGCCTACTTAATTGCGATGATAGACTTGTCATGCATCCTTGAGGTATTATTTCTTATGTCAATTGTGTCAGAGTTGTGACTATTTCTCAGCGGTTCATTCATGCATTTGTAAGCAATACCGGTCACATCCATCGTGCATGGGTTTTACTAGCGTAATTCTCATAAGGTTACATCACATCCACTATTATTTAGTGAGCCTTCACCATTGTCTCCAGATGCAAACTTTTTAAATAAGCTAAAATGCTTAGAACAGTACCTGATACACAGTGCATGCTACATGATAATAGTTATCAGAAGAAATGTTGTTCTCCAATGGGAACTGATGAAGCAGCATTTTAATTCCCTACACTGAAATCACCACATATGGCTGATCTCATGCTGTGGGTAAATTAGACAGCAGCTTAATGTAATCTGATAGGAAAGGTTACTTGTAATTCTATCTATCTAAAATTCGTTGCTTCCCTGACATTTAAAGAATTCTAAACATCCCTTCCTTTAAGACTGAAGTTCAGTTCAGGTCCTTCTAAACTGAAAAATAGTCTCAAAGCATCTTTGTGAAGGGCAGCACATTTGTCCATTACCTTATTACTAATATCAGCTGCCCATTGAGTACTACAAGCTCAAGATAGACCCAACTATATTACTTCATGAAAGCTGATTAAGCTCTCTGTACCTCAATCTCTTCATCTGCAAAATGGGGAAAATATCTTAGAAGGTTTGGGGGGAGATTAAATAATACAGCACAGAATGCTTAGCACATGTAGTTCCTGGGACACGGTGAGATGTTTGAAATATGAACTTCTAATTTATTTTTATTTTTTATAAAATATTAATAAGTATTGTTTCCAGCCCTGGCTGGTGTGGCTCAGTGGATTGAGCACCTGCCACTGATGCAAAGAATCACTGGTTTGATTCCCAATCAGGGTGCATGCCTGGGTCATGGGCCAGGTCCCCAGTATGGGGCATGTGAGAGGCAACCACACATCAATGTTCCTCTCCCTCTGCTTCTCTCTCCTTGCCCCTCTCTCTAAAAATAAATAATAACATCTTTTTAAAAATCATCGTTTCCAGCAGTAAAATCCTGGATGTGATGTTGAGAAGGCAGGGAATCCTATTATGGAACTAGATAACTGGAAAGGGGCACTTGAAATGGCATAAGTCAGATTAGTGCGAACCCTGCCACATGGTGGTTTCACATGAAAGAGCAGTTGGGAGTTAATCTGTTGATGGTAGAAGATGGAATGGTGGTGATTTCACATGAGGCAACGTTAAGCAAAGCTAGACTGACTCAGAGGCCATATGCCAAAGTGGTTATTATAGTCTAGGTTCTAACTCTCTCTTTTAAGGACCCGGCAGACTGAAAGACAGACCCTGTTAAGCAAAAGGCACATGGAAAGTAGACAAACCTCAGAACATTGGTATATTAACATGCTATGGAATCTACAACCATCAACAGAAATACTTAGTGTTCCATGGTCAACATCTTTTCCTTGTCATTAAACTGGGTGGAAAGTTGACTCACAGAAAGAAGCTGCTATGTCAATCCTTTAAGGCAAATCACTGCCTTGTACCACAGACATTGGAAGTCCTTTAGACCAGCACATTCTTGTCTGTTAAATCCATCATCACAGTGGATACAGTGTGTATCAGAATCACCTTAGGGCATTTTCAAAACACATTTACTAACCACAGTATATCTGGATACAGACAACACCGACAGAGGGATATACCTTCCTGCCCTAGATAAGCTGACGTGGGCCACCAACTGTAAGAAAATGGATGGATGAGCTTCACGCAAGAATACAAAGAATTAGACAAAAGTGGAAATGAATGCCATGAGAAAAATACTCATTTTGTGGCCATCCTGCAGCAGACAAAATCTCGCCTGAAACACTCAAAGACAGGAGACTGCTACAGAGGTGAGCAGGAGATGTTTCCTAGCAAACGTACCTGGCTTGCTGGTATCCGATCAAACAACACTTCCTGGAGAAAGCTCAGCAAACACATGTATGAAAAAATTAATTGGATGTGGAAGGAGGAGCAGCATTGTTAGGACTATTATGACCCATGTTCATTTGGTACAATTTTATTCCCTTGATTTTCTCCTTACAATATAAAATGTGCTTTGGAAAACAGTGAACAGAAAGTGTGCTAACTACTGGCAGCTGCTCATCTCATGTATGTTCCTGATTGTATATTGTTACTCACCCACTGCTGTTGACGCTGTTTACTACTGATTAGAATATTCTGATGGGAGGAAAAAAATTCCAGAAACAACCTTCTTTTGGGGAGAGAAGTGCATGTTCCTCCTTTCTAGCTCTTCAAAGGACTGCCTTCAAAAGTGGTAGGCTCATTCCTTAGGCAAATGTGCAGTTCGGCCTTGGAGTAGACTTGCCAATGTGTTCAAGAGGACTTGACCTTGTAGGAAAAGGTCTCGTTACAGGACATGCCTTTGTGGGCTCAACTGGAAAGTAGGTCAACAGGTTTCTCCTATTAGAATTCCCCCTCCCCCATATTTCATTAGAATGCAATTTTCTTTGTCAAACTTTTTTCCCCCTGTAAATTATATAATAGGATGCAGCTGGTCGTATACCCCCATATATGCTGATACAGTGTTGTATATAAATTGCTACATAAAAACATGCCAAATGGGCAAAAAATACAACTTAGCAAAATTATCAGATTAGATTGGCAGATGCTTATATTATACATGTCTGTTTACATTGTTTATAAAAGGTTTTCATGGGCTTTGATTTTTAGATTCAGTAGAGCATCTCTGTTTCTTTTATGGAATTTAAATTACACTAGTTATTACTGGTTTTAGAAAATGTAAGTTAAATTACAGAAATAATCATACGCTTTTGCTATTTATTTTTTCTCATTGCAAATCATATCACAAATGTAGTAATAATATACTCCAGGAGCCTGGGTATCACCAGTAACTTCTAACCATAGGTAGCACCGCTATTAGCCTAATTACCCTGATTTTGGAAATAAACAAAAAATAAAAATAGATAAATTAAAAATAATAATCATTTGTGTCCCAGGATCATTATATACAAATGATTTGAGTGCAGAAAATGGAATAAAGAAGACACATTTTGAGCCAGGCCATGTTGTTTAGCTGCTAGCAAGCCATATTTTAGAATGCTCAATTCTGTTGTCTCAAATACATTTTTAAACTTGTAATTAAAGTATAGCATAGTATATAGCATGGCATAAAGAAAACACATTCATATAAAATACATATAAAGTGCATACATATGCATAGCATCACTTTATCTTAATGTAAACTGTGTTTAAAAATGTAAGACCTAATTAAGTAAATAATATCAACAGGAGGCAATAAACAACTATTTCTTGTGGCTCCTATTAAGATGGATTTCTCCTTCCCCATGCAGAGTAAGCTGGAAAATGTTTGATGTCCATTCCAGAGTCGCATGTCCTTTGTAACACGCATTAGGTAGTGCCTCTAGAATTTTCTGATTTATTGGAGTTATAGGTGTCTAGACCAAATTTTGCTGTTCAATAGCCAGGTTCTCAAGAGGAGAGTCTAGTTCTCTATGTTGCACAAACGTGTGTAGTCAAGGGAAATATGAAGGATTACTGGTCTGTTGTAAACTTATTTTGAGGTATTCAGTCTGTAGGGAGTACACAGAGAGTTTGTAGGCCAATGACTGGACCGTCAAATCGCTCTTTCAGTGAATAGGAAAGAGGGAGATTTATCCCAGAAGTTGTATTTTTACCTACATAGTTTATGCTCTTTTTTAAGAAAAAGAATATAGGGGTGTAATAGGCATATCAACATACTGAAAAGCTACAAAAACCATATTTAGAAAAATGAGCATCAACAACAATAACAAATAACCCCGGCTGGTGTGGCTCAGTTGGTTGGAGCATTGTCCTGCAGCTGATGAGGGCTGGCTGCGGGTTCGATATTGCTCTCCCTTCCTCTTTCTCTAAGTGCAACAACAACAAAAAGTGAACACACTTGGGTTACTACAGACCCAATGAAGAAATAGAATAAATGCAGCAGTCTACATATGTGCCCCTCAGTCCTTATGATCCCCAGTCTGTTATCTTCCAGCAGTTGGTTTCACATGTTTTTGAACAAAAATTAACACATGTAGCCCTGGCTGGTATAGCTCAGTGGACTGAGCACAGACTTTGAACTGAAGGGTTGACAGTTTGATTCCCAGTCAGGGCACATGCCTGGGTTGCAGGCCAGTCCCCAGCAGGGGACGCATGAGAGGCAACCACACATTGATGTTTCTCTCTCTCTCTCCCACCCTTCCCTTCTCTCTAAAAATAAATTAATTAATTAATTAAAAAATAATGATTGTGTAATAAATATCCTTTTTGCAGCTTCCTTTACTTAATATTATGTTTTTGAGTTTTACCCAGGGTATGGTGTAAAACAGTTTCATTTGTTTCCATTTGTTCATGGACTTCCACTGGATAAATATGCCACAGTTCATTCTATTATTAATTGGCATGCATGTTATTTCTTTTTTTAAATACTGTGAATTTGACTGTTAGGGATGTCTTTATACATGCTTTATAGTGCTAAAATATGTATGCTTCTGTTTGGTAGATCCCTTAGAGTACAAATGTGGGGACACAGGACTTGGAGCAGTTGGTTTTTATCAATCAACATTCACACAGAGAGTGGAAGTTCCGGCTGAACTGCATTTTTACTGACACTTGATATTGCCAAACTTATATGTAACTACCCTAATGAATCTTCTCTCATTATGGCTTTAATCTCTTCTGATAATTTATCTCTTTCTGATAATTAACTGGGCCGATCTTTTTTTGTTTGTTTGTTGACTATATTTTGTTGACGTCTTTTGTCCCTTTCTTTTTAAATAGATTTTTCCTATTCAATATTTGTAGGAACACTTTAGATACGTATGTTCTGGTTACAAGTATATGTTGGTTAAAAGAATATATTGGTTACATATATTACAACTGTCTTCTCCCAGCCTGCCTTTTTCACCAAAGGACATGCTTATTAACTATAGAGAGAGGAACAGGGAGGGAGCCAGGGGGGGAGAGAAACATCGATGTGAGAGAAGCATTGACCTGTTGTCTTCCGCATGAACCCAAACCTGGGAGCTGAACCCACAGCCCAGGCATGTGCCCTGACTGAGAATTGAACCCGAGACCCTTTGGTTTATGGGATGGCACTCCAACCAGCTGAGCCACACCGACCAGGGCTGTACTAGGTCTTGCTGTATTAGTCTCGTCTATGTTGCTATATTTGGCTTTCTAATAACTTGAAATAACTTCTTCATCTATATTTATGAAAAATGTAGATCAGTAGTATTTTTGTTTGGTAACATCATTGTCAGATTCTGGTTTTAGAATTATGCCGGCCTTATAAGACACGTCGGGAAGTGTGCCTCCCCAATTTTTAGAAATATTTTGTACAGAATGGATTGTATTTTTACCTTAAAATTTTGGCAGAATTCAGAAACAAAACTGGGCCTGAATTATCTTTGTGAAATGTATATACACACACACACATACACACACACACACATATATACAGCTATATAAAACATTGTTTTATTTAGATAAGGTGACATATGGATTCTCCACTTAAATTTGTTACTTTTGTAGCTTTTTAAGGTAATTTTTAAATTTTATCTAGGTTTTTTAAGTTGTAGCAATGATCTTGTTGATAATTATGTCTTTTCTTCAGTGTCTGCAGGTTTAATAATTAATGCTTTTGCACTTCTGATACTAAAAATTGTGTTTTCTCATTTTTTCCCTCTCTCAGTGCAACTGGAAGTTTATTTTGTTATTCTTTTCACAAAACTACATACGACTTTAAAAAGTTTCTCTGTTTAATTTCTATCTTGATTATTTATTTTTTTTTTAGTTTGTATCGCTTTTTCTTCTTGTTAAGGTAAGATGATAGGCCATAGATTTTAGGTTTTCTTACTTTCTAAACTAAGCCTTAAGTGGTGTAAAATTTTCTGTAAGCACCACTTTACCAGCATCCCCAAAACTCTGATATACTTTTAATATAATTTTGTTAAAAATATTTTCTATTTTTTGTTATGATTTTTTTGTAATCATTTTTTATTATTGTTTGGAGATAGTTGTTTCCATTTTCCCCTCGCCATTCCCCCCCACCCCATCTACCCCCACCCTCAGTCCTAACCCTCCCCGCCCTTGGCTTTGTTCATGGGTCCATGTGTCCATGTCCAACGGTCCTTGACAACTCTTTCTCTTCTTTCCCCTGTTATCGCCCTTCCCACTGGTTACTGTCACTTTAGTTTTTATTTCAGTGTCTCTGGTTCTATTTTGCTCGCTTGTTTGTTTTGATGACTAGGTTCCTGTTATGATTTTTCTTTAACCTTGCATTACTCAGAAGTGTTTTTATTTAATTTCCAAACAGGATACTCTTAAATGTTATTTTTTAAATGTTAATTTATTTTTGCAACGTAATCTGTATGGTTCTGCTTTTTAAACCAAGCTTCTCGTGTGAGACAGCAGATTGCCTCTTTGGAAAACATGTTACACACAATAAAAACTAATGTATTTTCTGCTGTTATTCACATATTGTTTGGAATCATCTCTATTTTTACTGATTCTTTTTTCTACTTGTTTTATCTGGTGCTGAGAGTTCTGTTCAAATGTCTGACCATGAGTTTCATATTATCTTTTTCTACCTTACTCTTAATTTGCATTTCATTGTTGAATTTCCATTATTAAATACATTCATATTTAAAATTGTTATATCACCTTCACACACTGAATCTGTCATCATTTTGAAATGTTCTTTTCATTGGCAATACTCTTTGCCTTGGAGTCTATTTTTCTGATATTAATTTAGCCACTTAGCCTTCTTGCTTACTGTTTGCATGGTATGTCTTTTTCTATCCATTTGCTTTTAATCTATCTCTATCAGTTTATTTAAATTATATTTATACTAAATAGACATATTGGGGAATATTCTGTATCCATTTTGCCAATCTCTGGCTTTTACTGAGACTACTTAGTTCACTAACATTTTATGTAATTTTTGTCATGGTAAGACTTTGGCTTATATTTTACTCTGTGTTTTCAGTTTGTTTCTTCATATATTAGTCTGTCTTCTTCCTTTCACGTTATATTTTATATAATTTTACATATTTTTGAAATGATTAATAGGAAGAAAGTATTTTGTATTTACTTAGGTGTTTACCATTTCTGATCCTATTTAATATTCTTCCTGAATATTGGGATGTGTCTGTTTTTGACTCCTTTTGCCTTTTATATTTCACATTTCCTGGCAATGAATTCTCATTGTTTTTCTAATCTTAAATGTCTTCATTATTCTTCTTATTAAACATAGACTCCTAGGTTGACACATTTTTATTGTTTTAGCCCTTAAAATTTATTTTACTGTCTTTTGATGTACATGGTTTGAAATGAGAAGTTAGCAAAAATTCAAATAATTGTTTCTCTGTAATTAAGATGTTGTTTCTCTCTGGCTGCTTCCAAGAGTTTGCGTACTTTGGTTTTCAGCAGTTTGACTGTGATGCATTTAGTGTTTATATTATAGATGCTTGAACTTCAGTAGATTTCTCAAAGTGTAAATTTACACCATTCACCAAATTAATGTATTTTTCTACTCTGTTCTTTCTTTTTTTTTCTGAGATTCCAATTACACATAACTTTGACTTTTTAATATTTTCTATAGATCTCCAATGCTGTATTTTCAAACACATTTCTATTTGTTCTTCAAATTGGATAATTTCTATTAATCTATGAAAACATTCATTGACTTTTCCTCTATTACCTCTGCTAGGATGTTAAGCACATCCTTGATTTTTAAATACCTTTTTTTTAGAATTTCCACTTGGTTGTCTTTTTCACCTTTTTTCATGCCGATGACATATTCTTATTTATAATCATTAGTATAGCCATGATTTCGGTATGTTGATCATTTTTGATACTTAAGTCATAATTTAGGGCTGTACCTTAGATATGTTGATTGCATTTTATGGGGATTCTATATTTAGTTATATTTCCCTGAAAAACAGTGGTTTCCGTTTGCTGGTGTTATTTTGGCAGGCAATTAACTTGGCTGGATCTAAATGGAAAACTCTCTCTCTAGGAGAACAGTTCAAGCCTCAGTTCAGCTCATTTGTTCTAGGTAGGTTGCTTTGAGCCAGTTCCAAGCCCAGTTCTGTGCTTGCTTTGTTCAGATGGCAGCTAGACATTTTTGTGGTTCACACACAAAATTTGATTCTCTCTTGCTGGCGCTCCATCGGAGAAATCCATTTCAATTTATGTGGTTGCCACACACTCTTTCCTCTGGCTGTGGAAGCCAGAAAGTCTGTGTTTTCTTCTGGAGTGCCTGCCACTCTGCATAGGGTTGAATACATCCTAACCCCAGGCTTCAAGCTGTGGAAATTGATACCTCACTCCATGATGATTCTATTTCCATAACGCCAACTCTTCTCCAGATATTGTTTTTCCTTTCATTCCACAAGGTCTTCAGTTCTCTGTCATTGTTCCATTTCCCCCAATTTTGTAGTTGTCTTCTGTGGGAGGTTGAGACCTGGTAGGACGTGCTTTGGCCATTCCAGAGTCAGACCCTGCACTGTTAGGGTTACATGTTTAAACATTGAGACTCAGGAAGCACAGAGCATGCGTGTGTTACATTTTTAAGATGTTCTGCTTTGCTAAAAAAATAACTGAATTTTCATTTGACCTAAATATATTTTTTTGTTTAAGAAATAAGATTAGTAACTGTTTGGCTAGATTACCACTTAGAGCTTAGATCTAGAATGGAATTAACTAATAACTACTTTCTTCTCCCTTAGTAATCATTTTAGCTGGATGATATGAGAAATTATTTTTGTGTCACTTTTTAAAATGACCAAATGTTACTATGTTGATCTGATATCTAAATGCCACCCAGGCACCTTCAGTGCACAGATACAAATGTAAGGCTCCATTAAGACAATGAACCTTCCCCAGGATTCTTAAGCCTGGTGGAGACAAAAGCAATAAGATGTATAAACATATATTATTTCTCATGGTGAAATGGCAGAAGAAAAATACAATAAAATGCTAGAAGGTCTTGGTCAAAAAATTACAGTCAAGACCAGCTTTATACATAATGTTTTATTAGCCATGGCCCTTGAAGGCCACATATTATTTTGCACAGAAATGTAAAAATGAATACATTTAGAAAGAGAATAATGTTGACTGATAGGCAGAGAAATGAGAAGTGTGTGGAATGTTTGGGAGGAGAAATGAAATATATTTCAGTAGAAGCTAAATTTTTGCATGAAAGTGGTACACTTTGAAACGAAGGTTGGGCTAAAACTTGTACAGTGCTCAAATTACAGAATCATTGTAAACTTCAAGGGCCTATAGATTAATATCTGCAATCTAGGGATATTTATTTATGTATGGAGATCTAGCAATTATACTAGGGAGTTATTTAAAATTGGAAATACAGGATGCAATTCAATACTTGGGCAGAAGTTTAACAGTTCCACTGGAAGGCTAATTTTGGGAATGAAAAGGAGAGAAGGGTGCTCAAACATATCAGTAGCAGCTAGAAAATTTCGTAGCTGATTAGAGTGATACACAGAGACGTTGGGATATTAGCACGAAAAAATAGTTTGAAAAGGAAAAAACTGGATGAGTTGAATTTAACAAACGTTGAATATGTAGTGATAGTAAAACATAATCAGCAAAGAGCTGGAAATAAGGGATGGAGCTAAGTATGAACACCATGGTTAGAGATACATGTTTAGAATCACCTAATTATAATTAGTAATAATTAGAGCTAATATTGCTATGTTCTATCCCAGGCACTCTGCCAAGTGCTTTTCCCAAATAACCTCATTTGCTCTCAAAATACCTATATACTAATGTTTATTTTCATTCTGTAAATGAGGAAGCGGAGTTTCCGGTAAGTTCAGTTGTCCGAGGTCACACAAATAATCAGGGACAGATGTAAGAGTAAATCTCAGGAAGTCTGACTTTCTTCACATCCATTCTCTATTGGGTCAGAAATCAAACTTGGTGTCAGGAAGCTTTGCAATTGTTGAGTGATGTGTGAAGTAAATAGAAGATAAAAGAGGCACAAATAAGACAAATTTGGGAGCCATGGAGACAGGAGTTGAGAAATGAAAATGAACAGTAAGCAGCAGGACGAGAGTTCGCCTAATCCAGGTCATCACCGAGAGAGTTCACGTAAACTTTCTGTGGAGGAGAGAGGACTTCTATCCTGCTCAGCTTTTCTCCAGGTCACAGGAGCCAGCCAGCTGTTTAATCTGCTGCTTCACTTTGGCCTCCCCCTCATGCATCTTCATAGCCTCCTTGCTCTCTCTCTCTCCTTTTAGCTACTTTTTAAATTAACCTCTTTTTAAAAATTGAATGACATTTTACATCCAATATAATTTTGTATTATCCAGAGTTTGATGTGTAAAGCACAGTGGTCAGATCATCATGTACTATACTGAGTGCTCCCCCCAATATTTCAACTCCCACCTGGCTCCATACGTAGTTTTCGCGATATTATTGACTGTAGTCCCTGTGCAGTAATCTACATCTCTGTAACTATTGCTTAACTACCAATTTGTTCTTCTTAATCCCTTCACCTTTTTCATCCAGTCCCCCAAACCCCCTCCTCTTTGGCAGCCCTCAGCCTGTTCTCTGTGTCTGAGTCTGTTTCTATTTTGTTTGTTTATTTGTTCTTTAGATTCTGCGTGTAGGTGAAATCATGTGGTACCTGTCTTTCTTTGTCGGACATATTTCACTTAGCATAATGCTCTCTAGGTCCATTCATGTTGTCATTAGTGGTAAGAGTTCATTCATTTTCTTTATGGCCAAGTAATATTCCATTGCATATATGTATCACCTGTTTTTTTATCCACTTTCCTGTTAATGGTCATGGGTCACCTTCATATTTTGGCTATTGTAAGCAATGCTGCAGTGAACATAGAGGTGCATATATTTTATCCCATTAGTGTTTCAGGTTTCTTTGGATACATTCCCAAAAGTGGAATCTCTGGGTCATAAACTGCCACCCTGCTCTGGATGACCTCTTGCATTTGTTCCTTCCACGGGTTGCAGTATCTTCTGTGATGGCATTGCTGCTTTCCTACTCAGGCCTTGCCCATCATGTGTAATAAGATTTCACAGGAATAGTTAAGGCCAGGCTGCATTTCAGGAGTTACGTTCCGATTACTGTACAGGTTTAGAACTGTGCCGTATTTCTGAGCAGCTTGGTTCTGAAGTGCTTCTCAGGACCAGGACAACTCCTTCTGCCATCAAAATCCGCCAGAACCCCCTTTTCTCTGCAGCTGGTCCAAGTCCATTCCTGGCATCATAGAGAAGTGTGTTTGTTTGTTTGTTCATTAGTGTTTTGGTCTTTGTTTTGGCTGTTGATTTATCATCCACTCAAGTGATATATGTCTTTCCTTAAAGAATTCTTAGGCATAGCCCTAGGATTGACTTAAGGATACAGTTTAGAGATTTTCTCCTTTCTCTTAATGTGAAAATACAGAGCTCCACACGAGGAATTAAGCACTCGGCTTAGGAGATAAGCAGTTAAATGATCAGTATAACACAACCCTCTCCTCCACTTTTGCATTTCTATCCGAAGGGAAGGAAAGCCACAACAGGGTCAGACCAGCAACAGACACAGACAAGCAAGACCCTCTCTTGGGTTCCATGTATGTGATGGCCATTGGAAGAAGCTAGAAACCGCTTCAATGAAAGAAGTGATATTCTATTTGGGGTGGGTTTTATTTGTTTATGTGTTTTACAAATGTCTTCCTTTTCACCTGTTGTCTATACTTATTAATATCGGTTATCAGTGGCACTCCTGAGGACGTAAGAGAAATGATGGGTTCCTTTGTGAATGAATGAAGTTTTTCTGAAGAAAAAACTAATTCCTGAGTGTAACTATTCTCATGGCCTTGTGTGGTTTCTGCCGAAGGGCTTTGCTCCTGCCTGCTGTGAAATGCAAGCGTGGAGCCTCAGGAATTTTTGAAAGGAAGTGTCAGATAATTAATGCCAAGTCTGGGATATTAAGTAGCCAGATCTGAAGAACCAGAGAGACCTTTTCTTCTCATAATAGTCATCAAATACAATAGGTGGCATTTTAAATATTTAATAAAATATGAATAATGAATAACACTGTAAATAAAAGGTCAGAAGCTGGCCTAACACTAGGGAACTCTAAGACTCGAGGGGACCAAATATTGGCCTGTTTATTCTAGGTGACTGCCCTTCATGGTCTCCGTGGGATGGTCTGACTGACCTGAAAGTTCCTTCCCATTTTTTGTTAATTTGGTTGTACGAAAAATATGCTTCTAAGATGTTTGTGCTCTGGAAGCACTCAGGAGGTCCACAGCCTTCATTAAATGAGAAAAATATGAAATGGTTTCCTCTCAGGGGTCATGTTTATGTTTATATTTGTAAGTAAATCATACGAGTGTCAAGGTTTACGGGATTTAGTCTTCTGATTTTGTGTGTGTTGGTTGGGTAAAATGCTGGCTCATTCATGCCTTTACCCTAGAGGAAACCAGCCTGTTTATTCTCTCCAGTATTTACTCTTCGAGTCTGAGATTGGAGTAATAGTAGATAAAATGAACTCAGGAAAGAAAAAAAAAGGGCAAGTGAAATTGATGTAAGGCGGTAGCCAAGAAAGCTGGTGGAAAAATAAACGACTCTAAAGTTGGAGCTGCAAAACTTACATATTACCTGCTGGTAATGACCAGACCACCCAAATTGGAGAGTTGGTTCTGCACTCCTGACTCACGCAGTTGGTGTAGTTTTGCCCCTGTGGCTTGTGTAACACTGTCTCTAAGGTATAAATGAAATACTGGGCTACCACACAAAATTCTTTTTTTCTCTATATCTTTCTACTCTTGTTGTTGAAATTTCTTATTTGGAGTTCATTTCTCCTTTTGGCTTTGCCGCCTTGTTATGCACAACAAAATGTACATAGGTTTTTCCTAATAATTGATTTACATCTTAAAGGTGCCAAAAAAGACTCGAAGTTCCATTTAAGCTCTGTAGCAAAACAGAATCCTACATCCGTTGTACACACTGCAGAAAACACAGAGTTTGCTTTGTGCAAACTGGCAATGCCCATTCAGAAACTTCTGATGAATTTTCCCCACCCATCTCAAGTCAAGGTCAAGTTAGTGCCAAATGTATTATTAAAGTCAATGTCTTCTGTAAATCTCATATACTCTGACTCTTCAGATTTTATGTCAAGGACATAGAGAATACTGAGAGGTGAATACTATACTTTATTCAAATACAATATAAAACAAAGAAGTTAAAACAATCCACATGCTCATTACTTTTCCTCGACTTTACTTTTATCTATTATTTATTCTGAATTGTATTTTATAGCAAAGTGTTTGAGATATCTGAAACACAAACAACATATGGAGGACTAAATATTTTGTAGGCTTAATGATGTATTAGTAGTTTGCTTTGTATGAAATTCTAATCACCAGCTATGTTTATCACTGCAGATGGAATACACAGGCTACTGATACCTCGGGGGATTACAGAATCCAAACATCTGTAACAGGGGGAAGAAAAAAACCCATTGCAATATACAAAATTTAAAAGAATGAATTAATGAGAAAAATGAATGGAAATAACATTATTAATACCATCTTGTATTTATGATTACCAAGGAGCTATACACACCTTAGAGATCTCCAGTCTATCTTTTAAAAATGTACTTGAATATACAAGCACAGTCTAGATAAAGTTGAGGAAATAGGCAATACTCTATTGCATTTTTAGTTGGATGGTTTGTAGCCAAGATAAAGACTTGCCATGATTAATGCAGTCCACATCTTAGGCTATTTATACAATTGAAACACCTGGTTTATAATTGGCTGTTTCATTAAATTCAACCGGATATTTTCTAAACATACTAAATCCCTATTAATTGGAAAACCTAGAGGGAAGGGTTGTTTTGGTTATGCAAATTTGCTGGATTAACTGGAAGGAGTCAGAGATGTTGGATCTGAAATGTATATTGACTCTAGGACATATATTGGCATTCAGTTGTTTGGAAAAGATTTGATATATACTCCTCATGATTTGTCTTTTTTTTTTGATAATGCCAAATATAAGGGAATAATAGATTAGCATTTCATTCTGGTGAGTAATTTGCTGATTTATTCAAGTCATTTTAATTTTTAAAAAGTGTTTTCAGTGTAACTGGGAGATGGGATGACTTGAAAATAATCGTACCGTCATGTGGGGAAGATAGATTGTCAACACTGGCCACCTTGCAGAAAAGACTTTGCCTCATCATAAATTCTAATATAAGTAGAAGTGCTTTTGTATGAACTCTTTAAACCTGTATGATCTGATTTAGGCATATTTTGTGCATTCCTTTTGAAATGATATTTTTAATGGAGCTGGGGTTTGGGAAGAGAAAGAAATGCTTAATCATTAATGTAGTGAAAAGCATGGTAGTAGCAGCATGCGTTCTGGAGCTGGACATTGGGTCTTCTGATTAACAGTTGTGTCATTGGTTAGAGACTCAATTTTTACATCTGGAAAATGTAATAACAGTATAGGCCTTATAGAGCTGTCTTGTAGATTAAAATAGTTCATTGAAATGCATCTATATATGCATTTCATGTCTATATACATGTACATGTACATGTCTATATACATGTACATGTACATTGAGCAGTGGGTGTATATAGATACCCCTCTGTATAGTCACACCTATATATTCCTAATTTCTGTATCTTAAAGCATAGCCTGGCCTGTTGTAAGTGGTATATTGCATGAAATGTAAGATCAGTGTTTTAAATCATGATATCTCCCCTGCCAGGTAAGTATAGAATATGAGATCAGTGTTCTAGTTTTGACAGATTATATGATTTGGTGCCAATTGACAATCATTTTTATTTTTCAGTGTTATATATCACTGGTTTCTCAAGTTAGAGATGAAGGGAAAGATGATTTCTTGAATGAAAATAATCTCATTCTAAATTGATGATTAGAGTAACTCCTTAGTTGTGCTTTAATCAGCATGAGTCATTGGCTTATTTGATGACTTGAGTGGAGGCGACTTGTCATTTGGGCGACTTGAGTGGAGGGACACCTGTCCCACCCTGGAGATCTCCTGAGGCTCCATCCCACCCAACTTATAGCTGTTAATGGTAGCTTTTCAATGGGAATGGGTGGTCTTGGCTCAAGCTTCACAACTTCCTAAATTCTTTCCAACCAGCAACAGCTGGCTTCAGTGAGCCCCCCAGTCCCCATAGCTCTTGCTAAGTGTCTCTAGGTGCAGCACTAGCAGCAGCCAGCCTAGATTCACAACTTGGCTTTGCTTGGGTATCTCCAAGCCCAGCAGAAATAGCAGCCATCTCAGATTGCTCTATAGTGCTGGGTGGCCCCAGGGAAAATACAGGTGGCTGCTGATTTTGGCCCACACCACCCAGGAAACCCCAGCACCTGCACACTTAGCAGACTGCTACAGACCATGTCAGAGTACTACCACCCTATCACTGCACAGCTGAACCTCCACGGGGGGTGACAGTTGATGGTCAGTGGTCACAGCCAATCCTTGAAAGACACAGGCCTGGGAAAATCCCCCCCATGGACCTGCCAACAGCAAGCAAGGCTCAACTACAAGAGGAGGTTGTATTATCCCACATGAAGGGCACACCTTGAGTACCCAACTTGGGTGATAGGGGAGGCTGTGCCATTGGACTCCACAGGACACTTACTACATTAAGCCATGAGACCAAGACAAGGAGTCATAGCGGCTCTACCTAATATACAGAAACAAACACAGGGAAGCTGCCAAAATGAATAGACAAAGAAACATGGCCCAAGTGAAAGAACAGATCAAAACTCCAGGAAAGAACTAAACAAAATTGAGATATGCAATCCATCAAATGCAGAGTTCCAAAAACTGGTTATAAGGATCCTCGAGGAACTTAGTGAGGACCTCAACAGCGTAAAAAAGATCCAGTCAAAAATGAAGAATACACTAAATGAAATATAGAGGAATTTACAAGGAAACAACAGTGGAGCGAGTAAAGTGAAGAATCACATTAATGATTTGGAATATAAGGAAGCAGAAACCAACCAATCAGAACAAAAAGAAAAAATAGTTAAAAAAGAAATAAGAACAGTATAAGCAGCTTCTGGGACAACTTCAAGCAATCCAAAGTTTGCATCATAGGGGTGCCTGAAGGAAAAGAGAAAGAGAAGGATAACTTCCCTAATTTGGTGAAGGAAATCAATATACAAGTCCAGGAGGTATGGAGAGTCCCAAACAAGATGGATGCAAAGAGGCCCACTCTGAGACGCATCATAATTAAAATGCCAAATATTAAAGATAGAGAATCTTAAAAGCAGTAAGAGAAAAGTAGTTACCTATGGTGGAGTCCCCATAAAACTGTCAGCTGATTTCTTAAAAGAAACTTTGTAGGCTGGAAGGGACTGGTAGGAACTATTCAAAGTATGAAAAGTGGTGACCTACAGCCAAGATTGTTCTACCTAGCAAAGATATCACGTAGACTCAAAGGACAGATAAAGAGCTTCACAGACAGGAAAAAAAACTAAAGGAGTTCATCATCACCAAACCATTATTACATGTAATATTAAAAGGAACTTATTTTAAAAAAAAGATCAAAAGTATGAATAACAAAATGGCAATAAATACATACCAGTCAACAATCAAACCTAAAAACCAAGCAAACAAGAAGAACAGACACAGAATCATGGATACAGAGAATGTTTTGATGGTTTCCAGATGGGAGGGGGCTGTGGGAGAGTGGGTGAAGTGTGGGGGAATTAAGAAGTACAAATAGGCTCTGGCTGGTGTGGCTGAGTGAATTGAATGCCAGCCTGCAAAACAGGGGTCACCAATTCAATTCCTAGTCAGGGCACATGACTGTGTTATGGGCCAGGTCCCCAGTTGGGGGTGTGTGAGAGGCAACCAAACATTGATGTTTCTCTTCCTCTCTCCCTTTCCCTAAAAATAAATAAATAATCTTTAAAAAAAACTTCAAAAAATGAAGTACAAACAGGTCCTTACAGAAGAGCCATGGGAATGTGAAGTACAGTGTAGGAAATGCAGTAGCCAAAGAACTTACACGCCTGACCCATGGACATGAACAATGGTGGGGGGATTGCCTGAAGGAGTGGGGGTGCTGGGTGGAGGGGGGGAAGGGGAAATTTGGGACAACTGGAATAGCATAATCATTAAAATATAATAAAAATGAGAATTCTCCAAGAGTCCATGTGCCTTGAGCGTGCACACACAAACAAACAAAAAAAAAACCGAAAAACAATTGAGGAATGGTTTACTCTGCTACTGTTCTGTAATTTGATCTTCTCTGACTTAATTGGGCTTCAGTGAAAATCTTAAATGTTGTCATAGTAGAACAGAGAGCCTTATTTTTTATTTCACAGAGATTGACCTAAGGTTTATAGTGACAGTGGGCAATACCGTAATGCTGCAGAGCTACAGTTCTTCTGGACTAACAGAACTTCTTCTTTCAGCAGCAAGAAGATATCTATCTGTATTTATAGATAGATACAAATACATGTGTAGAGAAACCTAGTTATTCTCAGTAATTGTTTTCAATGATTTATTATCTGAGTGTTTATTAAGCTAGAGAAAGGGTCATCAAATTAGGGTCGGTGGGCAAAATCCAGCCTGGCACTTGTTTGTGTAAATGAAGTTTTATTTGAGCATGGTCATTCTCGTTCTTTTACGCATGTGTATAACTGCATTCATGCTACAATGACTGAGTGAAGTATGATAGTATTTGTGATATGCACCTGAAATATTTACTACTGGACACTTTGGAAAAGAAGTTCGCTGACCCCTGAATTGGAGGCTTAAAAATCCATCATAATATGAACCAACTTGACTAGATAAATGATCACTTATACATTTGGTCTTCATTTAAATATATCTTCTCATAGAAGAAAACCAATTATTGCCTGAGAAGTTCTGTATCTCCTGCCGATTTTTAATTTTGAAATTTGGCAACATTATACAAATACAGTGTGCTAAGGCTGCAAAGCTGCACTGTAAATCTTGCATAAAGCCACAGGATTTCATCAAGTAGATGACAATAATATTGGAGAACTGTTCTAATAATATGCAAAGCCATTGATGAACGTGGGAGTATCTGGCAGAATATTTAACAATCTAAAAAGTTATCTCTTAAGGAAAAAAATGGATAAAAACAGTGAAACGTTTGATGCTTCAGAAGCATATGACTTATTATTTAAATATCAGAGTTGAGAAGCTCTTGGGAAACATAAAGCCCTGAAATATGTTTTTTGGATAAAGAGACTTTTAATGATTGTACCAAAGTTAATTTTAAAGTGAAAAATGTTATTTTCTTAGTGACATAAATTTCTACCAGAAAAATTATGCCCTGAGAATAATTGGTCAGTGAATTAATGGGTGATTATAACTGTAATCTTGGTACCACTAAATACAAGCAAAATATTATTTTACTATATAGTAGTATTCACTGAAAGGCTTAAGTAGGCATGGCATGAAGTACTGATTACTCTAAAGTTAAAACAACAACAAAAATAAACTCAAACATGAACTGCAATCAGGGTTTTGGGGAAAACACATATGTACACTCACATACTTTTTGGCGAATGTTTCAACTCTTACAACCATTAGTCTGCTAGCACACGGTGCTCCCCAAAACTTTTGAAAGTAGAAGTCTAAAGCTTTTCATATTCTCTCTTGCTCAGAGCGCAGGTTCATTTGGCAGTAGCATCAGCTTCTCTGATTGATCTAAGTAATGGTTATTTTCCATGCTATTTTAAAAGTAGGAACCACGAAAAAAGAAGACATGAATACACATAAAAGTAATGTATTTGTATTTTATAAATGAGAAAAAATAATCAGGTCTCACTTCCTAAGAAGAAAATATGTATAGAAAAACTTATTGCCCAATTTCCAATATGTAATTTTAGCGCAATTAAATTTGGATTTTGTTTTGTGCTCTGTGTATGTGTACACAAAATGATATAGGTTCTTGGCAACAAGCACAAATTTTTCTCTACATTATTTTTCTCCTTGTAGTATCTCCTTACTACTTCTACATTTTTAAAGATTTTATTTATTTTTAGATGAGAAGGGAGAGAGAAAGGGAGAGAAACATCAATGTGTGGTTGCCTCTTGCACTCCCCACACCAGGAAACCTGGCCTGCAACCCCGGCATGTGCCCTGACTAGGAATCAAACCAGCGACCCCTTGCTTAGCAGGCTGCCACTCAGTCCACTGAGTCACACCAGCCAGGGTGACTTTTTCTATTTTGATGCTACCTTTTATCTTTGGAGAGGTTGTGGCTAACTGGCTGATAATCAGGCTTGAGCTGACTGTGTAGTCTAGAGACAGTTTGGCCAGGGTAAATCGAGGTAGGAAATGTTCGAAAGGTAAAAAAGGTTTCCTCTGGTTCATTTAGTTTTCCCAGTAACAACTGTGGGGTCCAGAACTCTGATGCTCTCATTTGTCTAAGTTTTACAGCTGGGCTAAAAAGTTTGCTTAAATTGATATAGGTGCCAATTATTACTTAAACAGCTCAATCCCAAACTTCGTTAAAAAAACCATCATCGTAAGGAAAACATACCTGACAGATTTTTCGACTTAATGATAGATAATGTCATAGAGGTTTTCTTGTATCAAAGCCAACACATCATTTTCTCCGCTCTCTGGTGTTATGAGTGGCATTTGGTTTAAAGTTTTCTGTCTTTTCTAGCATTCCCAAGTGATTTCGTTTTCTCCTTCTGCAGTGAGATTTGCAATCATGACAGAAAAGGTTATGTCCTTCAGAGACAGATTTCTGTGAACAGTGAGGTCTCACTCAGATTTTCATGCTGTGCCACGTCAGATAAATGCATCCGTAATCTCCAAGTTAACAGTATAAATTGAAAGTAGGTTTTCATGTACATTGGGCCCGGTACCTGATAATTATTGATGAACAGTTTTCATTAAGAGCAGTTAGCAAGAAAGGGCTGCACATTACACATGGTACATTCTTATCCCTCCATTTTGTTCATCTTTACTTTTTTCACCGAATGTAAGAACAAAGTGGGATGCTGTGGGCAGACATATTACTTGGCCCGTTCCTTTATCTGACTTATGAATTACATTTTTTTACTAAAACTTTAACCACCTCAGTCGCTCAAGGCTTGGCTCAGAATCAGATAACACATACATGACATGTACTGTTATTTACCTGGCTTGAAGGATCGTTTTTGTCGATGAACCATGAAATGTGTTATGGCAAAGTGCCATGTGAAGAACGGGTTACATGGAATTCATGTGGCAATAAAATGGAACAATTCAGTACCTTAAGACATCGCTATTCTTCTCAGCGAGATAATTTCTCATGTGTCTTCAACAGAGGACAGGGATCACAGGTCTCTGCTTTTCATGCTTTAACAGGATTAATGATTTTACAAGATTTTAACAAACAATAATAATACATCTTCTTTCTTCATAAACAGGGAAGTTCATTAATTTGTTGATGTTTAGGTTTTTCTTTTTTTTTTCCCATTAAAACTGAAGGCTCTTGATTGACATTGCAGTTGCAAAAGAACTGAAAAAGAATTTCACATCCTCACCTTGGTGATACTTCTAATAAGAACTTAGGTCAGTAGCACAGATCTTTGCATTTCTTACCCCACCCAGGGGCCTATTACAGTGCTTCTTGGTCCCAAGAGCACAGCGAAGCAGTCCCACTATTTAATGATATGCGGAGTGTTAGCCCCAAATTCTTATCTAGCCTTTTAACACATTGGATTCGAGCCTTAGGGGGATTATTAAGGCCTCTTTTATATGTTTCGTGTAAGATCAATCTAGCGGGGTTCATTGAGAGAGGCAGGACCACTTGATAGTTTTGAGCTTGAACTTGACATCTGTCTTGATCATTCCGTGCTGTTAAAATCATTTGACTTCTCTGTGTTTTAGTTTCCTCCTCTGTAAAATAAGAATAAAAGTAGTGTCAGCTTCACATTAATTAAGGATTTAAATGAGTAAACATAAATGCCATGTTCAAGTAAATATCCTAGAAAAGGGTCATACGAATAGCACACACCAGTAAACACAAGCTGGTGTTGTAATAAATCATTATTAAACTAATTGTGTCCCTGTGTTCCAGGCTCCTTGGATTTGCTTAATTCTATTAAACTAACTTTATACGAGGAAGTAAAGGAGGGAAAACACATGGAAAGAAAGACTTTCAATTCTCATTGCTACTAAGGTGTACATCCTCTTTAAAAAAAGTAGCCTGATTCACCCACCAGTCAGTTGGGTCGGACCAGCAGAGTCATACTTGAAAACTCACACCTCTAACCCTTTCCAATCAGAAACCAAATTCTGTATATTTTACCTTTAGAGATATTCTTAATTCCTTCTCTCTCTTTCCAGTTCCACTATTGTTTCCAGTCTACCACAAACTACTGCCAATTTTCATCTGTTCTATTCTCATATGACAACATTTACTGGTAGCCCATTGCGGTTGGAATCAATCATACCAGTGTTAGATTCCAAAAGTGTCTCAATGACCCAGCTGCCACCTGGCCCTCCGGCCTCATCTTGCCGACTATTCCTCATCACAAGGCCCTGGACAACTGGCGCTTACTTTTCTTCTGCCCAGGGCATGACTATGCTTTCCCACTTTTATGCACCTTCACAATCTCTGGCTGGAATACCCTCTACTACCTTTTTTTTTTTTCCTGATCTCAACATTCAGCTCTGTCTTCTGCTGCTCATTTTCTTCTGGAGGAAGCATCTCTGAATTCTTCAACCAATGAAGAGTAACCATGTGTTCTTCCTCTTCTGGGACACTGTTTCCCTTTCATAGAACTTAACACAGTTGCAACGATACAAATATTGCTTTAATCACTTATTGAATGACTAAACCAGAAGCTCCTTAAAGGTAGTTATATGTTTTTTTCCACACTGTACAAGCATTAATGTGTACATTAACTGTAAAATAAATATTTTTATTTTATTTTTTATATTTTATTTATATTTAGAGGGAGGGGAAAGGAGGGAGAAAGAGAGGGAGAGAAACATCAATGTGTGTTTGCCTCTCACATACTTTCTACTGAGAACCTGGCCAATAACCCAGGCGTGTGTCCTGACTGGGAATCAAACCAGCAATCCTATGTTTCAGAGGCTGGCGGTAAATCTACTGAGCCACACAAGCTATGGCTACATATTTTTAAAGTAATGAAAATATGTCCTTCTATAAAAAGCCCCCAGTCTGACTACCATTTCAAAAATCTTTCTCTCATAACTACTCTCCTTTTGGTGTGGAGTGAGGTAGGATCCCACAGGGAAGAATCAGGAGGTTTGAGTTATAACCCAAATTCATGACATTATGCAAACTTCTGAGAGAGTCAGTCACATCAGCTGCAAAATTTGTGATTTTCACTAAAGAAGTGTGGTCTCTTTTAGTTCTAAATGTTTATTTATAAACTTTGACTTCTTAATCCTCCAAGTAATCTCCATTACAATAGCAATTACTTTCTTTAGTGGTAATTATTTTCTTTAAATCCGCCATTAAGAATAACTGTGCTTTTCTCAGCATTGTCTGGTAAAATGTACTGTGATAGATGTATGGAATCAATTACTTGTTTAAATAAATTTATATATATATTTATTTCAACTCAGAGAAGCTGTATTTGAAAAGCAGCCACATATGAATGGGTGGAAACATAGTCAGTGAGTCAAGGGACAAGATACACTGTGTTTAGAAACTTCAGCTCTGCTCCCATTTCTCAACCTTGTCTAGGGAGTTTCTTTTTCACCTTTTTCTACCCCATCAACCCTCAGACCTGCCCCACCTTCCAGGATAGATTTATGTACTTCCATTAGCACAACAACCCTGTGAAATCGGTCCTGTGTATGTCTTCCCTTTTTACAGATGACAAAGCTGAGGCATGGAGAGTAGGATCAGGCGCAGAAGGTCCTAAGTGTATTAGGTGGGGACAGGCAGGGATGGCCCTGCCATGGGGCACAATGGGCATGGGGACTGAGGCCCACAGAGATGTTCTAATTTCTTTTTAAATCAGAAGAAAAACTGAGCTTTCAGGCGGATGAAAATATCTTCACATGCTGCCATAGTCTTGTTTTATCAACATAGTCATAAAACACAATTTTATTGAAAAAATATAAAAGTGTAAAGATGTGTAAATATTGAGAAAGGGGCCCACGGGCACAAGGGCCTAAAGTCCACGAGAGCCCTTTCAAAGTCTGTATTTTTGTGAGTTTCCACACTGCGTAGACAGTGACACATCCCTCAGGCCTGTAATAAATAGATTCCCACAGTGCCAAAAGAAGGGTTTTGCTTATTTGCTTCTTTGGGTTTTTTTCCCTTAATTTTTTCTTTTCATTTAATTTATTGGACTGACATTAGTCAATAAGATTATATAGGATTCAGGTGTACATTTCTATGATACATGATCTCTATATTGCATTGAGCACATCCATCCAAAGTCAAATCACCTGCCGTCACCATGAATTTGACTCCCTTTACCATTTACTACCCCCATCCTCTTCCCTCTGGTGACCACCATACTATTGTCTGTGTCTGTGAGTTTTGTTTGTTCTTCTTTGTTCATTTGTTGCTTTCATTATTATATTCCGCATATGAGCAAAGTCATGTGGTTCTTTATTTTCTCTGTTGAGTTATTTTGCTTAGCACGATATTCTCAAAGTCTATCCACGTTGTAGCAAATGACAATATTTCACCTTTTCTTATGGCTGCATAGTAGTCCACTGTATATATGCACCACAGTCCCTTTATCCAATCACTTATTGAAAGATTCTTCAGCTGTTTGCAGGTCTTGGCCACAGTGAATAATGCTGCAATGCACCTAGAGTTGCATATGTCTTTGTGACTAAATGGTTCCATTGTTTTGAGGGGGGAGTCAGGATTTTTAATCAAGGCTATTATAACTCTGGAGACTAGGTTCTTAACCACTGTGACATAGTGCTGAGTCGAGCCAAAGACTGTTTATACACAGTCATAAGCATTCCGTGGTCCCCAGATATTTGTGGTCTCTGTGTTTTACCCTTAGACACAAGTTACTCAGTGCTCCCACCTTTGCGAGGTCCAAAGTGATCGAAGTAAATTCTATTAGAATATCACTTATGAATAATAACTGTTATTTATCTAAGCATATGTGGCTTACTAATTACTTGTTTATATGCATCTGTATACATTTCCATACCCATTTCTACTCTACTCCCCAATTTCTGCCCTTGTGAATTTACACACAGTTTTTCTTTCCCAAATATGTTTTCTTCCCTAAAGACATTTTTGCCTTCTTTCTGCCTCCTAGTATCCCATTAAATTTTTACAGCTAAGCACTAGTATAAATTGATAAAGTGGCTGATTTTATACTCTGGCTTCATACTTCAACACGTCTTTCAAATTATACCTAGAAACCATTCGTTTTTAAAGGGTTTTATGTAGGTGTCTTTCATAAGATATTGAATGTTGTGCTTTTGTTCCCAAATAAATCAACCGGCTATTCAGATTAGTGGGGGAAATGAAAAATCTTCTGTTCCCAGGCAACACACGCCTGTTGTTATCTACCTTCCTGAGATCCGTTTCTAAGAGACCATTGCTACTGGGATTGTTGGCAAATTCCTGAATGACAAATTGTTTCCCGTAATATGATTATAATACACTGGATGATGGATTGATACAATATGGAATTTAATTAATACGAAACATTTTTATAAAAATTCCCTTTTCTCTTAGGAGCTTTACAAAAGTGATGTCTTGAAAGGTGGAACTTCCCTGGATAACAGTGACTTAAATTCCACTTTCTGTTATCGCTGTTTGAGGTGATTTCTCTGCTTTTCCCCTGTCTGTTGCTCATCTGTCAGCTAATATTATTTGTAGCAGTAGTCATTACAGAATCAGAGACTCTATGAGATAAAAGGGACTTTGAGAGGTCACAAAGTAGAAGTACTTCATGCACACTCTCCTAAAAGATATTATATCTTTAAATGTTACAAAAGCAGAAAGCCCATTTGCTCTATTTGTTATTTATGGGTATGATTCACAAGGCGAGCTTTCATGTTATGGCCTTTTCTGCTCCCCTCTCCCCAATTCTTTTTGCTTAAGCCTAATGCCTTGCATTGTCCCTAGTTATATTCAATAATATTGGGACTTTTTCCCCTTAACTTTCTCCAGTGCTGAAATATCTGGACAAACAGTACCCAAGTGGGCCATTGTTACATGGGCACTAAACTGAATAACACAGTGTGTGACCTTGGGTCAGATCTGCCACCACTTTTTCCTTTTCAAAATGAGGTACATGTTGATAACTAAAGTTCTAACATTTATATGCATGAAAATAAACCAGGTGGACATAATAATAAACATAATACGTTGTAGGAATGTTATAAGAGCCAACAGATAACCCTTAACAAGCACAAGACTGATGGCTTGCAAATTATTTATTTTTATTTGATAACTGCCACCAGTAAACTTGAATCCTGGAGAGAGTAAGTTTAATGCATTGAGAATATGAGAAATGTTACCTGCTTAGCTACACATCTTAATAATCTCAAATGCATTTAGGAGATGTATACAAAACGCTAAGATTGCTATGTTTAGTAACTGTGTTAGAAGCCGACTTGGCAGTTACTGTCCTCCATTAGCACCTAAAATAAGCTTGGTGGTTTTTAGTATTTTTAATTCTTAGGTTGTTGTGTTGGCTGTCAGTCGTATATTTTATTTTTTAAAAAGATAGCCAGTGTATGCTTTGAGACCTACCTAATGCACAGTATTGCTTAAATAATCAAGTGAGTAATGATTACTTCTTAGGATTTGTGGGCTATGCCTTTCAGAAGACCATATTGACACAAATAAGTATATCTTTATCAATATACTTTCATTTCTATTATTAACCCTGGTCTCAAAAGTAATTTTTGTAAAAATTATGCAATAATTTTTAAAAACATGTAAATTATATACAGAAATCTATTTTTTCTTCCTACATTGAGTGATCATGTGTCTTAAATCAGATGAGATGTTGCAGAATATTAGCTTGACTTGGACTCAGCCCATAATAAATGTGAAACAATAAATTTAAGCCCCTTACCAGAGATTCAGATTATAATTCCTGTCCACTCTTTTCTTTGTCAGCAATATATTATTAACTAAATTTATCCTTAATATCTTTCTTATATTTTCTTATACTACTTTTCTTTTCCTGTGACAATTTACTTACATTATGCATCATCAAAAGTTACTAGAAAAATCATGTCTTCCAATTTTAGCCATTAAACAATGTATCTTCCCTTTGAGGGATAGAAATAAGAAAGAAGCAGGTTTTGGAAGAAAATAGTTTTAGGCAAACCAACCATATTCTGCCACTAGTCACCTTATCTCTAGGAATAAAAGTTTAATGTTGCATGATTACCTGAAATTGATGATGGGGATTCAAGGATATGTCCTTGGCCAGGAATTAGAACTGAAGAGAAGAGGCCACCTGATTGAAAGGGAGCTCTGCAGTCAGAGGAAACCTGGATTTCACCCTAGATTTTCCTGGGAAGAGAATCTGAACACAGAGAAAGGGAGCTTGTGCAAGATGGGCAGATGGAGAGTCAGTGATGGGTGATGGCTAAGCTAGTAGTTTTTAGAAATGTTTATAAGAGAAGTGAAGGAGGTGTTTGCATTTTTGGAAGCACTAGACTAGGAAAAGAGAAGACAAGGAGTTGAGAGATGGTTGGCCGGAACATGAAATATGTAGAATCATGATACAGTGTCTCTACCAGGGATTCAAATGACTGGTTTTTATTTAAATAAAAATAACCAGGTCTTTCCAGCCAACCCAGTTAATGATGGAGAGACTCGTGTTTTTCTAGTAATCTCCTCAGATGTTTAGATGGAGGGTTGTGCATTACACTCAATGAATTGGATTATAATAAATAATTTAGAAAATAGTGTTGACATCCAACTCTTCTTCTAAGAAGAGAAACAAAGAAAAATCAATATTTCCTAATTTTACTTTTCTAGATCTTCTTGTTTTGATTTAACTGGGTTTTTTGAGGCTTGATTAAGGCAAATACAAATGAGTCAAATAAAAGATTTCTGTGTAAATGACAGTGCTTTTGAAGCTATATTTGATTACTGTTTTTATCTGAGTCTTAGTCTTTAACATTTTTATACTGTTATTTTTTTCCACATCAGAAAAATCCCTCCACCAAATAACAGGTTTCTTTAGTGAAAAAAAAAAAAAAAAGATAGGCATACAGATAAAGCACACAAGTAAATCTTATTCAATACTGATTTCTTTTTCAAGTAAAATGCCATTTTAAAGAGATGGGCAACTTTTAAAGTTAATATGTATTCTATAGACAAATTACTCTTGAAGAATATTTTTAATTCCACATGTTAAATAGTTCAGTAATCACAATGCTCTACATATTTTTCCTCATGCTTTACTAGATAGTTCTAAAGACTTTAATGTTCATTATCTAATTTAGTTTAAACAACACACTTGAGTTAGGTCAAGTATTTGCCCATGCAGAAGAAAAAAATATATACTACTTCTTTGGGCTAATTGACAAAAACATAATTTGCAAAGTCTGCATCTGTAGAGCTCTGCAAATATGAGAAGTTTTTTGTGTGTGTGAAAGCAGACAAGTAGACATTTTGATTTCTAGTAGGATTCTTTAGTATAGTTGGTAGATTCTTTTTTAAAAAATATATTTTATTGACTATGCCATTACAGTTGTCCCATTTCCCCCCTTCATTTTCCCCCTTCATTTCCCCCCATCCTGCATACCCCAGCCCTTTAGTTTATATCCATGTGTCAGTTCTTTAGACTTTATATTTCCCATACTATTCTTGCCCTCCCTCCTGTCTATTTTCTACCTACTGTCTATGCTAATTATTCTCTGTACCTTCTCCCCCCTTTTCCTCTTCCCACTCTCCTGTTGCTAACCCTCCATGTGATCTCCATTTCTATGGTTCTGCTCCTGATCTAGCTGTCCTCTTAGTTTGCTTCTGTTTTAGGTGTGGTTGTTACTAACTGTGAGTTTGCTGTCCTTTCACTGTTCATCTTTTTTATCTTCTTTTTCTTAGATAAGTCCCTTTAACATTTCTTATAATAAGGGCTTGGTGATGATGAACTTTTTGAACTCGACTTTATCTCAGAAGCACTTTATCTGTCCTTCTATTCTAAATGAAAGCTTTACTGGATAGAGCAATCATGGATGTAGGTCTTTGTCTTTCATGACTTGGAATATTTCTTTCCAGCCCCTTTTTGCCTGCGAGGTCTCTTTTGAGAAATCAGCTGACAGTCTGATGGAAACTCCTTTGTAGGTGACTGTTCCCTTATCTCTTGCTGCTTCTAGGATTCTCTCCTTCATTTTAATCTTGGCTAATGTAATTATGATGTGCCTTAGATTCTTTTTAACTGACTTGCATAAGAATGGTCTTATATTAAGGATGCTTGTAAAGTTCTTCTCTAAGCCAAACTCTTTAAAACGCTTTAACATTAGATTTAAACTCGACTGGAATGTGGTAATGAGGTTTCAAGTTCCTGCCTCTTGCTTGATATTCTATTTCTCCATGATCAGGCAGAGGCGAGGACTCGTGTGTGTTTCCCAGGGCTGCCACAATAAAATAAAATACCAAGTGGCTTCAAACCACAGACGCGTACAGTCTCACAGTTCTGGAGGACAGAAGTCTGAAAGCAAGGTGTCCGCAGGGCTGTACTCCCTCTGAAGGCTGCAGGGGAAAATGCTTTCCTCTCCAATTCTAGCTTCTGGTGTTGGCTGGCAGCCCTTGGCGATCCCTGGCTCGCAGATGCATCTCTGCAGTCACATGGGTGTCTTTTCCTTGTGTCTTCGCGCTGTCCTTCTCTTGTGCACTTTGTCTCTGTATCCAAATTTCTCCTTTTTTGGAGGATGCTAATTATATTGGATGAGGGCCTGTTTTGGTGACCTCATTTTAACTTACTAATGCTGTAAATGCCTTATTTCCAGGTAAGGTCACATTCTGAGGTACTAAGGGTTATGATTTCAACATTTCTTTGTTAGTGGGATATAATCCAACTCATACCAAGACTCACTCATTGATAAACAGAAGAGCTACCCTGACGTTTCTTTGTCAACCTCATATGCCTTGAGCGCTCAGCAGTTACATGTTTTCCTCTACATGCCTGGGTTCCTTTGTTGCTCTGTGGTAATATTTCATAGTTCCACTTCCAGTGCAAGTATTTGAAAACATTTTCACTCTTCCACTAGACATGTTTGTATTTAGCCATGATAAGTAATAATTTAAAATAATAAAATGAAAATATATCCCTCAATGCTAAAAAAAAAAACAAGATCTTTGAATAACTAGACTGGAGGGGTGATGTTAAGTGAGCAGAGAAGGAAGAAATCAACTGATTCAGTACATGTTTGTGAAGTGCATACTATTTATTTGAATTATACTTGAGTTGTAACAGGGAGAGGGAAGAAATAAAGCAAGATTTTATTTCTCTGGGAAATGGCATTGTAGTGGGGAAGGTCAAGAATAATAAAGAAGTCAAATAGATAAGCAATATGCTGAAATATTTTGGTAAGTATTACATGGGAAATCAATATGCCAGATTTTTAAAAAATAGAATAACCTGAACTGGAGCGGCCAGTAGAGCTTCTGTGAGGAGACAAAAATTGTGCTGAGACCTGAAGGATAAGAGTGAGCAAGAGAAGAAGAGAATTTTAGGTGAAAAGACCAGTCGCAAAGGCTAAAATTAAAGAAAAAGAAAAGAAAAATTCTGTTCTAAGAATCAAAGACAGTGAACATTGGTCTTCCTCGTAGGTTATAGCTCCCAAATCTATTTGTGCTTCCCAGCCCTCTGCTACTTTGAGCCGTACTTGAAAGTGTGGGTGTTGTCAGCCCAGGAGGACATGGGGACTGATGGGGGGGGGTGGGGTGAGGGTCACAGAAAAGCAGAAGCTGAATTCTTACAGAGTTGGACCAGCTTGAATGAAAAGCAAAGGCTCCAAGTGAGCAGAAGAAAATTAAAAAGGGTGAGAAAAGAATGAGAGACTCCAGCCTCAGGGATAAGACAGGGTAGCCAGTCTGTCCAGAAACTACAGGCAACGCCATGTGAAAGAGCTCCTGGGATTTGTGTAGAACATGTGTTTTCTAAAGACAGTTGGAATCCGAGCTTCAAGCCGACAGGAATCTGAAATAAGAGAGAGCAGAAGCAGGTCATGGTCAGTGTCATGCAGATAAGTCTGAAGATGAGATGTGGTTTAAGGAACATCCACACTCTTCCATTTGAAAAGGCGAGTGAAAGAAAATAATTGTCTGCCTCCCACTGAAACTAAGGCAAAAATCAGAAAAACAAGATACCATCTAACAGCAGGAGCCTCAAGGAAAAGGGAAAAAAAAACCTGCTTCTTTTATTCAGCATGTAGCATAACTCACTCGAGTGTAGAACAACGACTAGATTTTTAAAAAACGTTTGCAAAATGCACATGTTTTTTAAAAAACATTCATTAGCTGTTATAGTATACAATTTTTAAAAATTGTTATTAAACTCATTTGGGTGTTATTGGGTAACAGAATTACTTAGGTTTCAGGTGTAGAATTCTATAACACATTATCTGTATATTGTGTTGTGTCTTCTCTGCCCTGAGTCAAGTCTCCTCCCATCACCCTTTATCCCCCCTTTACCCTCTTCTACCTGTCCCCATACCCCTTCCCTCTACTAATCACCGTACTCCTGTCCGTGACTTTCGGGAATTTTTTCTTTAATCCCTTCACCCAGCCTCCCAATCCTCCTCCCTTCTGAAAGCTGTCAGTCTGTTTTCTTTATCTATGATTGTGTTTCTATTTTGTTTATTAGTTAATTTTGTTCACTAGATTCTACATACAAGTGAGATCATAGGTATTTGTCGTTCTCTGACTGGCTTATTTCACTTAGCAAGCTATTCTCCAGGTTTATTCATGCTGTGGCAAAGGGTCAAATTTCCTTCACTTTTTATGATTGAATAGTATTCCATTGTGTAAGTGGACCACAGATTGTTTTTAATCACAGTTTTAAGATTTTTTCATCAATATTAGTTGTTCATGATTACAGAGCATAAGCTCAGGATTATTTGACTGTGGTGTCAAATATTGTGAGTTGTAATTTTTTTTAATCAATTGTGGTTGAGTAGATTTAGGCAACATTTTCAGGAATGGTCGTGTAGTAGATGGCAGGTAGTTAGACAGTATTCTAATAGGTAAAAAGTGGGTGTGGGGTCTAATCTAGAACCTCTACTGGTACGTTATTCACTCACTTCTTCTCTAATTTGGTGCTCCATAGGTTCTTACCGTGAGGAGGAAAGGCATCCTTTGCTTACACTGTTTTTGCTCTCCATCTCGTCCATTCAAAGAGCTTAAGGTCCATGACTGTCTCATACATGATTATAATATATGTAGTTCCTAGTTCTGGGGGGATAAAAATGAACTCTTCTCATAGAGCAAACTGGACTGTTACACTTAGGCATCAGGGCACATTCCTGGGCTGGGGGTTTGGTACTGCTCAGAGCATGTATGAGAAGCAATCAATCAGTTCTCCCTCACATCAATGTTTCTTTCTCTCTCTCTCTTTCTCCCCTACCTTTCCCCTCCCTCTTAAAATAAAATCTTTAACAAGTACATATTTTAGAAATAAATATTACAGAATAAATAGTTTATGTGCTAGATACTCTTATTAGGAGCTGAGAAATCACCAAGGAATAAAACAGAGTCTCTTGCAGGGGTGTCCACCTTGCGGCCCACACGGTGCACGAAGCCCAGTATGGCCATGAATGTGACCCAACAGAAAACTGTAAATTTACTGAAAACATCAGGCAATTTTTTTGGTTATTACTTGTCACAGTGTATTTGATGTGTGGCCCAAGACGACTCTTCTACTTTCTGTGTGGCCCAGAGATGCCAAAAGATTGCACATACCTGCAGAGCTTATATCTTGGGGCTTTAGATGAAAAAAGATGCAAAAAAAAAAGAATTATTATTGTATGGTGAATTGTGGTATGTGCTATGTAATATAATACTAATGATACACAACATAATAATGCAACAGCAAACGAATAAAGGTGCCAAGGTGAGATGGGGCTTCATAGGGACAACTTTATATAGAATTGTCAAGATAAGTGTCAGTGAGAAGATGACATTTGAACTGATATCAGAAGGAAGAGGAAGGCGGATCCCCAGGGATATGTGGGGTAAGAGTCTTCAAAGGAGAAGGAACCGTTAAGAGCAAAAGTCTGGGAATGTGTTTGATGCTTTCGGAAGCAGTGGGGAAGTCAGTATGTTTTGAGCAGATCACTGCAAGAGGATAGTGATTGCAGGCAAGATGTGAGGGGTAGTGGGGGAGGTGACGATGCGGAGTTTCTCATGGACCAGCAACCAGGCATGACAGCTCTTTCACGAGATTCGTTTTAGTTGAGTGAAAGTTTAAAATCACAGATATTAGATCGTGCTATATGTTAAGCAGAATGATGCAGTGAAGAGGGCAAATTAAATGGCATAGAAGAGCAGAGAAACCTGTGATGCCATGTCCTTGAGTTGAAGAAATAACATCGATCTACCCCAAATATATATATTGTTCGGTGGTCAAACAGTTAACTTGGTTGTGCTTGTCTCAACATCATTCATCTGTCCAGTGATAGTAGACTAAAAAGAGAATTAAATTGAATTAGGATTTTGGGAATTTCCAGGCAATTGACATGGATGGGAATATTAGAGTTGAGGCTAATGCAAAAGATGATGGACCATGGAATTTAAATTGGCTAAAGATGGAATTTAAGACAAAAGAGGTTGACAACTAGTAGGCATGTACTAAGATAATGGCTTATAAATTCTAGGAAATAATAATATTGTTGATGCTGGGCAATTCATGGGAAGTCTTAGAAGGTGATGTTTCCAGAGTAGAATCCCTAAAATCGAGGTAATGGAAAAAATGTGCTGATTGATTAAAAACATTTTTGGGTAATAAATACCACACTGTGTTATGGGGTAGAGAACCCTCATTTAAAGAGGGGATGTAAGGTAACTGAGAGCCAGGATTTTGGAAGGATGATCTATGTGACTATTATAATCAATCAAGAGCTAAGATAGAGTAACAACGAACAAAGTACCCAAACCCTCAAGGAATAAGTGAAGATTTTGTGTCAGCCTATAAATGACATCAAAATGTTTTCCTTTTAATTTGCTTTAATAGCTTTGGTTTTACATATAGAGCATCACATTTATCACTAGTAGTCAATGATAGCTTTTAAAAATATGTAAATTACCTTACACTAAAGCGTGGTCCCAAGTAGTTTAAATCTGAATTTACTTTATTCCTTATTGTAAACATTTCTTCTATTATGTTATTATTAGAAAATCATTTGCTTATTTTAACAAAACTTGGATAATAGAGCATGGTACACTAATTTTTAAAGAATTTCTACTCTGTTTTTCTTATATCTCGTACTTCAGCAATGCTTTTCTCATAATAATTGCCCAAGGGAAACACTGAATGTGTGAGTTCTTAGGAGTCTTATATATTATATAATCTAGTACCCTTACTTTACAAGTAAAAATAATTAGACCCATAAAAAGTGTTCCTTGCTCAAGGACACTTGTCTAGTTAGTGTCAATTCAAAACTGGGTCTTGATACCAAAATTAATTCTCGGATTTCTGGTCTAAAATGACCCTACTTAGTGATGTGGGAGTAGGTGTGATGAGGTTGCTCTAAAAATATAGCCACGCAAATCACCCAGGCTCTAGGATTTGGTTTGACCTGCTTAATCTGCTCTGTCATTAGGATACACAAAAAATTCTGATATGAGCTATAACTCGTTCCCATTCTGAAGTTGGTTATGAGCTATAAACTTTTATTTTTAAAGCCCTAGCTGCTAAACCTGAGTGTGCTACGTAAATAAAATTTTATATTTTTAACTTGGGGCGAGGATTATGTTTTTAAAACATCCACAAGGAACTTACACTGATATTCTGATATTATATGCACTGACTACCATGTATTTTAATCAAGTAGTAGTCTCCTCTGTATCAGTCATGGCTGTCATGAGGAGAAAAAAATTACTTTCTGAACAAACCCCAGAGAAATTCTGTAACAGAACTTAATTCAGCAAAAAATGACTAATAACTATATAACACATAGGTGGGTCAATGTACTTGAAAATAAGCTTAATATATATCAATGTGAGTATTAAATAGAAACAACTTTTTATTTTCTCATCAAAGCTGCCTTATTTTAAAATGTATCTTACTACATCTTATTTCTTATCTTCTTGTCATATGCAAGGAGAAAAAATCTGGCTATAATAAAAAAAGGTTAAAATATTTTCTAAATTCTAATTTATGGGAGAAAAAATTAAAAGTGACAATTTAACCATTAAAAAATGTCTACATTCTGGGATACATGTTTCTTCAGAATTCCCAGTACTTGTTGTCAGTTATATGTAAGTATTCAATGAACAGAGCTGTAAAACTCCTTAGTAAAATATATAATTTATCACCAAAATGCCCCCACACAAACACAAGAAAGTCTCTAAAATGTTTAGTCGCCAGAGAAAAGAAACCCACTGTGATTTTTCTCCATTAAGGACTCAAATCATATGTCACTTACAGCATACATTAAGCAATTGAACTTTCTCTTATTTATATCTCATGTTCTCAGCTAAATCACAGGGTCAGGAATTATCCTTAGAGTTTGTCCTCCCACAAGGAGGAGTCAAGTAGCCTGTGCACTGAGAGTTTTGAGTGATTGCTAAACACACTTAACAAGACAAACCATTGTCTAATGGGGAAGGCAGGGACTCAGAAATGCTGAGTAACGCTAGAAAACCCCAGAATGCCCATTACTCTTGAATTCATTTTTTGATAATGAAGTACATGTACGTTTGTATTTATAGAAAAGTAACATTTGAAAATAGGCTGTGAATAGAAAAGAAAGCCTAGCGCTTTGGTTCTATCCAGAAACATAGTTTTGCTCCAAACTCGCCTTTCAAAACAGGAGTTCTTAAAGCCCCCCCCCCCCAAAAAAAACATGTTGTGTTAGGAATTGTTTTCAGCTGCATTGTCTAAAACTTGTATGTGTGGTCAACTGCTCATTTTGCCATTTATTCTTATTTCTGAAATGTTCTTCTTGGAGAATCTCAAGATGAACCTGAGCAATCCGTTTCTATTAACTTTAAAAGTAGTAAAAAAGGAAAATTTGAAAAGTAACAGTACAGGAAAAGAGGCCTTGCTGTTGCTTTGTTGCTTCTGTCAACAAACAGCGGAAGAAAGCAAGAGAGGAGAGTGGCCAGACCACCAACTCTGGGGTCGGGACATCCTGGGGCCAGTCTCCCTCCACTGTTCCCTACCTGGCTTGCAAAGTCATCAGGCCTGCTCCCAGACATAGTAAGCCTATATTAAGGTCAGCTATTAATATTTTATTATGTCTGACACAACATATAAAATGTTCACAAGGTTTTTTTTTTTTTGATAACTATTCTCTATGAGGATATATCACAAGGGTTTTACTTTTTACAGCTAACATTATAGAATTTTATGTAACTATTATAGATACACTTTTAAAACCACTTACGACTCTGAAATCATTACTTTTTCAGAATTTGCTTTGGTCCCAACTCCCTCAATGTCCCAGCCAGGACTGCATTAGGAGGACACTCAGCAGTTCCCCTGATGGGCCATCTGCCATCTAGAACTGCCTTCGGGAACTCTCCATTTCATTAACTCTCCTTAAAACTCAGCTAAAAATAGTCTCTTCTTCCTTGTTCATCTGTTCTCACCCTTCTCAGTGAGGGGTAATAACTTTGTAACTTAATGTTTTTTTTTAATTTAATTATTTTTCAACTACAGTATTCTGTCTTTTACTCCCATCCCAACCCCAGCCCCGTGCTCCCCACCTCCCTCCCATTTCCACCCCCCTTAGTTGTTGTCCACATGTCCTTTATACTAGTTCCTATAAATCCTTCCCATTTTTTCCCTGAAATTCCCTCCCTTCTGCCCTCAGGTCGCTGTCCCCCTGTTCTCTATTTCAGTGTCATTACAACAACAACAAAACAAACAAGCAAAAGTAACTTAATGTTTTGATTTATATTAGCTTTCATTTTTTCTAATATCACTATAAATATGCTATTTAAAGTCGCTCCTCAGATGATATACAAGTCTAGTAAATTAGCCTTCTTTTATGACATTAGGGACTTTTTAAAACAAACTTTACATCGTAAAATAACACAACTCTGTCAAAGCTTTTAGATTGCTAACATTTTTGTAAAATGTAAAAAAAAAAAGACTTTTGGTAAAGAATGTAATAAGGAAAATAGAGATTCAGAACTAAGGTAAAATATAACAAGAATTTGCTTTGAATTTAGATTTGGGAGAAAAGCTAATTCAAAGCTAATAATCAGCCAGTCACTTGACAACCATTTAAAAAGAAACTTCTCTGATCACATCACTGTGTTTCATAACAGAGATTTGAAGACTTTAGAAATGTACAATTTAATAATTTACATAAATTGGATATGAGGTATAAAGTAATTGCCAAGAAGAATAAAATGGGAGGAATGGCGCTTTCTTATTTCAAAACTTACTGCAAAGCTATAGTACTCAAAACAGTGTGGCTTTAGCATAACATCAGACGAAGATCTATGGAATAAAAGACCCAACTAATAAATTCTCACACACATGGTCAAATGATTTTCAGGAAGGTTATGCAATGTGGAAAGAACAGTTTTTTCCATTGATGTTTGTTATTTCCTTATTTGTTTGTTCGCTGACTTGACCCCTAGGTTTGTCTTTATGATCCCTGAGTAGTTAGGTATAGCCAGGTAATATACACAGTGATATATTGTGCCACTAAAATAATTGATAACAGTACCTAGACCTGTGATTGTGATGATTTGACTACAAAATGACTAACTCTACATTAAATATATTTGGCTCTTTGTCTTTAAACCAACTCTCTGAGATGACCTTATACATATCAGATTTTTTCTTTAGTTGACGTCATTTGAAGCCATTATATTGCCTGGGCACTGTGTTTTGTTTTTCAAAATACAATACCTGAAATTATGCCATATTATATATGGCAGTTTGGGAAGACTTGGATGATGATGATGATGGCTTCAGCTTAAAGGACAGCTTTAGGGGAATGTTTTCCTTTATCTGCTGAAATATTTGCAAGTTCCACTGTGTGTGTTACCCGGAGGAAAAATACTCGGTGTAAATGTATTTAAACTACTTTCTATTCAGGGCTGTTTAATGTCCTCCCATTGCACAAGACTATGTAACTGCTCTCTAATAAGTGACTTCGAATTTAGTTCTGATAAATTCCTGTCAGAAGTGTGAAAATATGTGATATATATGTATACATATACATATACATATACATATACATATACATATATATATATATATTCCTTATCTCAACTCAAATCCACATTACATGCTTGCCTCCTTAGTCTCTCTCTCTCTCTCCAAGAGATTCAAAGATAGAATTCCAAAATTCTGCCTTAGCTTCTTGGCTGTTTTCTGAAGTTAGAGCAAAACAACTCTGCTGCTTGAATTTCTGCACTATCTTCTCATTTTCTCTTCTTAGTCCCTATTCATTTTTCATTACCTAATGGTTGCCATGAAAATTTGTAAATCCATCTCAAATTAATTGTATTGTTTTGCATGAGTTATGTCGTAATTCCTCTGACAGCAAATAAGTTCTCCCAGAGCAGTTATTTATCACCCTTTTTACTTTTCCTTTGTGTTTATTTCTACATTTTAAATGTTGATTTAGAGGTATAATTCTGAATTTTTATTGTTTTGAAGATACGAATGTGGATGTTTAAGCTCATTCTTCATAGCTCTAATTATTGGATGAGAAAATTAATGTCTTCTTAGCGCTTTTCTCCATCAAAATGGTCTACTACAATAATCATGCCTTGTTATAATCCAGGGGGCGCTTTCTAAAATGTATTTGTTACATATTTGTTGCATTGCTAGATAATACATTCTGGGGGTTTTGGTGGGAAGAATTCAACTGTTTTCGAGAAGAACATTTTCTTTGCTTGCTCCACAATGCCTGCCTTGTGGCAGCTGGATTACAGTTTTAACTGTTTTTCAAAATGGTTTATATCCCCACATAATTTTGAAAATTGACAAGATTTTATTCTGACTGATTAAAGGAGCGACTGATGCTTGGGTGAGGGTAGGACACCTCTGCTGGCCAGAACTACAAGGAAAATTCATATATATGTGCACATGTGTTCTTCAGTGTTCAAAATTTTGTGTGTCTGGGTCATGAGGGAAATTGTTAGTCCAGGCATAAGTGGCATTTGTACAAGGAGTGTATGTTTTCTTTATGTGTCTAGGGTGCTGTTTTCCAAGGAAAGCCCAACCAAAATGAAAGAACAAATGGCATAGTGTGTAGGATTATACTGTCGAAGGACATTTTAGAACTTAAGGTACTTTTTAAACATATATTTTAATAGCCCTATACTAAACTTGGAATTGCATGGAGTAATTTGGTATTCAATATTTATTTCAGACATAAAAAGTACTGCATAAAAGCTGAGAGAAAGGAATTCCTTTTTGAGGCCTGGTTCTTGAAAATTCCAGGTTATCCTCTTCTCGCTCTTGACCATGTAAGAAATGGAGACGCTGATTATAACTGTGCCCCATCTGCATTTGAGGCATTAGGCAAATTAACCTGAATTTGAACTCTATCAATGGAAGTAATGGTGGTAAAATTGCTCATCCTCTCCTTGTATTTATACTGTCTCACATTAGTACAGGTTTTACTTAAAAAAAAAAAATCCACTGTGAGATCCAGCCGGCTTAATAAAGTAGCAGTTTTTAAGATGCTATTCTACAGAGCTGTACACTGCATGAAACCATCGGGGTAAGAACAATGATTCTGACCATCTGGGAAGCACATGAATGAAAGTAAGACAAGCCCTTTGAAAGACTAAGGACTGCTTCTAGGCAAGAGTTTCACTGTGCATGGAATAAGGCACAGGTTAAAAAAAAAAAAAAAGGTATTCACAGAACATCTCCACTCTTCAAAAATGGCTTTCACATTTCTGATTAGATGGGCCAATCTAGAACCCCAGAATGAAGGAGGAGAGTAAAAAAGAGTTTAACTAGAGAGTTGTTAATAGATTAGGTAATTCTTTTGCAGGACATTTTGAGGCATGGGATATTAAATCACCTTTTCTGTTTGGTTACCTTTGAGTCTAATAGCTTCAAAACCCTGATGAAAAAGTGAAGTCCAAACAGACTGACATACAAGCACATAGCTTAAAAATTCGACAAAAGAGATAGCATTGCACCTAAGAACTTTGTTGTAGTTATTCCGAGACTATGTAGTTCTTATGATGTCATCATAAAACTAAAGATAACAAAAGAGAGAAGGGGGAATGAATGAAAAACAGTGGAAGTGAAGTTTCAAGAAGTGACTTAAGTGGCTTTTTGAAGATTTTAAAAGCATTTGCAGAAAATATTCTTTCTTTGGCCTATTTACGGCAAAAGCAAATCATAGACTTATTTCTACACCATTAATCAATGACTGGCAGTGATGACCACTACCCTATCCCCCATATTTAAATATCTGATCATTTTAATTTCTAAATGAGGTCCACAGCCAAGGGGGAAGGTTCGGGAGATGCTCTTCCTTGATTTCATGAAGTCTGCTGAGTCAATAGCTCATGACTGGGTATTGAACTACTGACCTTACAGTTGATACAGCTTTCCAAAGTGCTTAACTAAGTAGCAGAAAGCAGCTTACCCCTGGTGAAATCAGGATCAATACTTATTAAATACTTCATGAACTCTATTCATTTCTACAACAACCACTTATCTGCCCTTCCCATCATGTTCTGAATTAATTTGATATGTAATGCAATTCTTACATTTTATATTAGGTTACAAGTATGCCGAGAAGGGACAAGCAAACTACAGATGATGGGGGAGTCTTCCTTTATTGCTACTTTATTGTTGATTGTCTCTTCTCCCTTTTCTAAGAGATTGAATATAACACCTTCCTAGACAATAATTTTTCAGTATTTTCTCTCTCCCTTCCTTTCTATTATTTTTAGGTCTAAACTTACAAGCAAAGTATAAACATTTTTCATGTGCTTTCCTCCTAGTTTTTTGGGAAAAAAAGCAAATTGATTTCCGTAAACACAAATTAATCATGTTTCCCAGGTATTCTATGGATAGTCTGGAATGAATGAAGCAAAATCTAGGATGTTAGAGTAATTAAATTGTACTAAAGTTATTTTAATAAAGTTTTTCTATTTTTTAACTTTTTCACCATTAGAAAAAAGTTGGTAATACAAAATATATAATCTAGGAAATAAAGTTCTATATTAACTCATTCTTGAGAGATACAGTATTCTCAATTTGGTTGGTTGTAGAATTTTCTGATATTTATATGCACAGATTTAAGTAATTATTGGTTAATACTTAATTATGGTTCTCTTTGACTTTCTTTTTTCTTAACAATAAACTTGGACATCCAGTTATTTATCCAGCTGTGTAACTTTCCATTGCATAAGACATTTTTACACAGATCCATTGATTGGTATTTGAACACATTCTAAATTACTGATTATTTAAACAATATTGCTGTAAACATTCTTGTACATTTTTGTTTATGTCTTTCTATTTCAGTATATTTCTCAAAATTTATGGACTTAGAATACTGTTTCAAAATGTATGTGTGTCTGAAAGGCTATATCTGTTAGGGCTCCATAAATACCATGTATAAGTTCCCATTTCCTCTACCCTGTGCAAATGTATGCGATATTAGCAATATTTGAAACCAGTAACCATTGTATAGTGACTTTTTATTGCTCTTTCTTTATGCAGTGGCACATGGTAAAAATAATTTTATTAATAGAACACATGCTACAGGTTTGTATGATAAACAATATAAAATAAATTTATTTCCTAATAAACTCTAATCCATCTATTACAACCTTTCCTTGTTTATCTTCCCAGAAATTTGTGTTAATTCATGAATACCCAAATCTTTAGAAAATATTTTTTTCTAAACTTGATAGTATTTCAGCCTATTTTTTTTTCTTTTTCAAAGATTTTATTTACTTATTTGGATACATTGCTTTATAATGAAATTTGAAGACCAATCACCTATGCTTTAAGGCTTTTTATTTGCTTTGTTACCCATGGGTTATTCTTTTACAAAGCAAGCTTTGTACTTCCTAATATTTCATGCCTGAAAAATGGGGTTATCTCTGATTCATCTAATCTACATAACAGGCATCAAATCTCTTCCCATAAAATATAATGTGAATGATTTTGCATAAGTGATGTGACACCATATGGTGTCAAAAAAATTTAAACTTAAGTGATTTCATTTTAGGGTCTGATACTGGAAATCAATTTTGAGTGTGAAATAGTTTGATAATACAAATGCAATAAAGTCAAATATAAAATATTAGTCATTCTGTCTAGATATTTTTGTATGTTTAAATATCTAATCAGTAATATTTAAAATTTCTCTGGCAATTGCTTTAATCAAAGTTTTAAATTTAATATGCTATGGTAATCTTTAAGTTAATTTTTTAACCTTGAGAATATTTGGTTCAAGTATTAAAACATACAATAAAATATTGAAACAGTTGTTTCTCCTTTATGTATAAGAATAATAGTGAGTTAATATTTCCCAATGATAAGATGAATTTTCTCTAAGAGTATCATTGTGGTTGACTTAACTGTCCATTTAAAAATTATTTAAACAATGATTTTTATTGTTTAATGATGAATACAGATTTATTAAAGATATTCCTGAAGATTTTTTAAAAAATGGTAACATAAAATAGTAAAGAGACTATTTTTAATTCCATCAGAGGCTCTGATGAAATCAGAGACTATTTTTAATTTTTCTAAAATCAAGAGACGTGATCCCTAAAGAAAATAAATGACAAGCTAAAACTCTAAAACACATGAGTATCCAACAGTAAATCATACTTCCCTTGGAAGTTAAATCTGAGAGCTGGGGGGAGGGGGGAGAAGCAGAGAGAGAGAGAGAGAGAGTGTGTGTGTGTGTGTGTATTTCAGGCTAAGATAGACATTTGAGATGCTTGGGATGACCAAATTTAAAAATGCATTTTAAAAAAGGAAGCAGTAATGGTCAAGTTGTAGAAAAAGGAGGGTATTGTGGACATTCAACAGAATTAAAGAAATGCAGAATTGAAGAAATGTGAATCTGTAGATACAATGGAACAGAGAAGTGGACAACTAGTAGTTTTTAGCTGGGGGTGAATATAATTGGGATTTGAAATGAAGAGATTACTTCAGTCAACACTAAGTTTTATTGCCGGGTGAGAATAATTGAGTAAAAATGTTGGATAGGAAATCATCTGAATTTTGTCCTTCACTCTTTTCATTTATGTCCTCATTTGATGTCTACTTACCAGTCTAGCATGAAGACTGTCTACAAATTTATTCCATTCTTTCCAATGTATCTCCGTCACTTTTTTCCTTTTAAAGTCCATCTTCTTCTCATTCATAGTTTCATACTTTGTTCCATATTTTCCCCAGACCTGAGATGTTTGTTCTCCTCTTCTGTTATTAAATCAAATATTTTCATTGTAATGCAATGCAAATGATCATTTTCTTATAGCTCTTCCCTCAATGCCATCCCGTATAATATCACCTTTTAAAATAAATTACCATAGAATAATATAACTCCTATTTCCTGAGTGCTTATTGTGTGACTACTCCCTTTCTAGTGCTTTGTTTGTTATTAGCTTCTTTGATTTTCAGGAAACCCCTATAAAATAGGTAATATTTTGATCTTTGTTTTGGAGATGATGAAACTGAGGGCAAAGACTTTAAAGATTTGAAAACTGCATACCTGCTAAGTAGCTGAGCCTGCATGGTTTGCTCCTTAACCACTGTTTTTTTTTTTTAATTGCCGCTTTTGGTTGTTATTGATGTTTATTGAATATTGGTGTCTTCCCAAAGAAGTACATATTGCTTAAAACCAACCATGTAGCCTGAGTGTTTTCCTGTTGGTTACCACCCTTAACAGAGGTTGTGATACACGGTAGGAGTTCAGTAGAACTTCATCAAAAACAGTGAATAGGTTTTCACTATTAAAAATGCTGCCAAAGCTTATTGAGGAGATAAAAAGAAAAACTAAAATATAAGCCCATTATGATGTAGCTCATTGGAACTAATTTAATTATGATCTTTATATAAAGGAGAGAAAAAATATGTATGCAGCTGTGGTATCTATAAAACCTTTGTTTAAAATAATTTGTTTCCTGTGTCTCAATTTCTCTGTTTATACTAAATCTTTTCATTTGTTTGCTTTTATGATTTTTTTAAAAAAATCCTAAAAAAGCTGTTTTTACCAGTTAGCTACACTGATGTGATTTTAGTAACTCCTATCTGAAATGATCCTCAGGAAACATTTTTTTTTCCTTTTTGGCTATTCAAAAACGAAAAAAATTACTTAATATCAGTATGAATAACACATGTGCTTGTTGCCGCATAATGTTGGTGCAATCTGTGCTTGATACAGTTATAAATAAGTCTTTGAAAGCATTTCTTCTGTATTTTAAATAAAGGCTATAGAAAGCCCCAAGAAGGATCTAGTCTTGTTAATATCACAAGCTGTTTCCCCACCTGCACTCGGAGCCCCTCCAGTGCGACAGCTGCTTGGGTTCACGTTGGCACATCACTGACTGCGCAGAAACCCCAGGGTTTACACAGAAAATGAAGAAGCCCCAGTTCCCACGGGGGTCTTTCTTTAATAAGCCTGTCTGTCATGCTACCATGTGCCTGAGCATCGGGCATTGGAAGGGTGTGAGGTGTTAAGTTTTAGGAGCATCGTGTTAAGCCACCGAATTTCCAAAGGTAGAAAAGAGCATGAGGAAAACCCGAGAGTGCCTTCGCATTCCCCCTGCGTGGTGGTCAAAGGCAGTTTGTGTTGATATTAGAGTTTCATGTCCAGTGTGTGATCGGAAGTGAAGATAATGATGTAATGAGGCCATGTGGCCTCCTCGAATATTGACAAACAGCACCCAGAACAGATGTTTCACTGATTTTATTTACCGAATATTAGCTGTGAAAATATTAACCAGATGGGAACAAGTATCTATCCAGTAGTACCTATGGAGATTAATCCAGGCAGGAAGGCATTTATACATTGAACTTGCCTGGGGGGTGGCCACTGGACTTTCTGGAAAAATGCATTTTTTCTCTTCTTTGTCTCTTTCTTTTTAATGGTGATTAATTAATCAAGGGCATACTTCATAAGTAAATTCTTTGTTGAATGTCAGGAATCAGGTAAGACTGAGAAGTATATACTCCAGTAACTCCTATTTTAAAGTACTTTCAAGAACCTAGAACTCCCTTTAGTGATTATTCTGTGCACTTTGGAAGATTCCAGTATGATGAAGGTGTGAGGTTCAGGCAGCCACTTGAAGACATACTGTGCGCAACTGCAGAATGAAAGAATGAAAATACTAGGGCTTCATCGGCCACCTACTGTCCCAAATTTGGATTTAAGTTCAGAGTATCTTTAAGCATCAGGATGCCAGTACAGACTTGAGAAATTTTTTATCTCCAGTAGTACATGAAAAAAAAAAAAACAGTACAAGTCTGTAGACTCAGTCTAACATTCATTTCCTCTATAGACCAGACATTGTGCTAAGCACTTCAGAGTCAGAGATGAATGATAAACAGGGTTTAGACCCAAAGATTTGTACTGGAGGAGAAATGGTAGACATGTAAATAGCTAGGTCACCGACAGACGGCTACAGAAGCATCTTAGAGTGGTTAACTCCTCTAGGACGTGTAGCAGAGAAGGCCTCTGAGAAGGTACCATCGGCAAGCAGGATTTAGAAGAACAAATGGACCATTGGTAGGCAGATTAAAAGGCAGAATGGAATCATGTGTGCAGAGTGTGATCATACGCTACCAAGAATTTACCATTCCTAAAGCTCTCTATAAAATGGTGGAGGGTTGGAGACACTTGACAGGTGAGTCTGCAGAACAGGCAAAAGCCAGGTCATGCAGGGTATTTTGTGTTTTTTTCCTTAATCTAGCAAGAAGGGCTACTAATGTAAAACAAGTCAAAGGTTGATGTGTTTATGCCTGTATTTTAGGAAGGTACTTCTGACAGAATGCAGTGCGCTTTGGAGAGAGGCCCAAGGAGGAGGGAGTGCCGAGTAGGATTTTATTAAAGTGCAACGTCAAAATATGGGGGAGATGGCAGAAAAGTGTGTAAAAGGAGGGACAAGCAAGGAGGCATTTAGGAGATGGTCTTGTCAGGGTTTATTAAAGAGTTGATGGGGTGAGAGAGAAATATGTAACTCTCAAGTCTGTGAATCGGTAAATCTTCTAAGTCCTTTTTCATAAGATTCACAGAGCATCACCCCTTCTTAAGTGATGACAGACAATGATGACTTCTCTGTCCAGGCTCTGAATTTTCCTAGCTTCCAAATGTTCTCCTGATTTTCTGCAACAGAACATAGACAATCCATAACCTTGTAGGACAGAGCAACCAATGGCCCGGTGTCAACAGAGCTTAACAAATATGTTGTGGCCGTCATGCCTTGATGACAGCTTTGAGCTACAGACTAAAGATGACTGTAGCTCCCACTGCCCTCCTTACAGTTAAAACAGCTCTCAGTATTTTGCCCTAATATTGTCAGGAATCACAATTCCTTTCCCAGAAAACCGCTCTAATTGAATTCGGCAGACCTTGACAGGCTTGTCACAGCAGTGTTCAGGGTGAAGGTAAAGTCTTCAGGAGTGTGTTCCTGAAAACAAGAGCTGACCATTTCTGACGAAGGCATTTAAATAGTCTATATCTGCTTTTTGTAATTTTCAAATAGCTTTTCTGTTGTGTGTTATTATATATGACAATTGTCCCAAGAACAGAAAAATAAAAGGTTGTGGAAGATGATTCAACACCCCAATTCTGTGAGCATGTACTTATATTTTTTAAAGTTTGCTGATTAAATAAGTGTAAAACTTGAAAAAATTTCCACCTGTGTAAAAACGAATCTCAATTTTAAATTTGCAACAGGTGGGAAGTTGCTGCTAAAGCTACGGTGTCCACAAGGAATCAGGCATGAGAGGAATGCTAATTTTGTAAGGTAAGTGCCTTCTTTAAACTTCTACAATTTGGACAACATGCAAAGCTGTTATTTAATATAATTCTTGTTGAATTTTCTCTTGATAAGCAGAAGTAGGGTTAATTCTCACTTCTCACTCAGATTTCCTTAATATATATATTTATTTTCTAGTCGTGGGCTCTTACCACTCTGAGATTTTATATAATAGACATACATGCACACACACATATATTTTCGTGTAATTAAATGTAAAGTGTATCTATATATAGTATGAATACATGTACATGTTAAACACTCAAAAGCTTTATCAAAAGGCTTTAGCATCTACCTAACTCCCTAAACAGCAGTTATGACTGCTTTTTGAAAAAGACAAATACGCTACAATTTTCAGTATCTGATTGTGTCGAGCGGTAGAACCAGGTTGTTCCAGAGTTAGAAGTGTTCAATGATATGAAGCACTTCGGTCCTCACTTTAAATGACTGGAGAGACTGTTTTGTAGTTGGCCTACTTTCTAGGAAGCCGCATGATGTTTTAATAAGTAACGGAATACAGTCTGTCTCTTGATTCATTTACCTAGACGAGGAAATGCGGCAGGGAGAGACTCAGAAAGAAGACGTAGAGTGACAGGTACCCGGCGAGAGAAACATAGCTCCCTAAAGAGGAAGGAAATGTTACAAGAGAGAACTCGGTTGGAAGGTGAGCCAATCAGAGTTGGTTCTGCTAAATGAAAGGGCCAAAAGACAGGCGCCTCTGAGTTCTCAGCTGCGTATTAAAAAATTCCGCTGCTCACCTTTCATGAACCCGATTCTCTAACAAGCAGGTTGACATTCAGTCCTCTTCCTTCAGAAATTTTAATATTTGGAAAGCGTATGAAGCGTGCCACCTGGAAGTTTAAAACGCGGTTCTCAAGATATGACACTCTATTCCATTTTGGTCAGGATATAATTGTGGCCTTTCTGATGAGTTGTTGGATTACCACGGTGGGTGGGAGAGTATCTGAACCCTTAGGTGCTACACGGATGTGACCGGGACAGCCAACGAGGGGCTGCCAGTAGATCTCGGTTTCTGAAAGTGGCATTACCTTCATCCCTTAACGGCGTTTAATTACTTGTCCTTTTATGGAGAAAATGGAAGAGAAGGGGCTGGGGTTTTGTAAGATTTATGTGATTTTAGTAAAGTAAGGGCATGTTGATGACATTTTACTGTGTTTTATCTACTGTTTGAAAAACTCTCCTTCGCGAATGAATTATTAATATTAATGCACTAAATGGGCTTGGCGTGGGGTTAAGGCATGTGCCGTTCCTTTGAAAGAGAGTAGATTTTTGAGAAAAGGATTAAAATTCTACACTGATCAGAAAACTTTTGACACTCTGAACTGAACTTTATAAGGAATTTCTTTTAACCGATCTTCACTCTGGTTCCACAATGGGCGGGTGGGAGTGGGAGAGGAGAACTTTTTTCTGTGTCCCCAAAACCCTAAATTTCTCAGATCTTTTTCCTGTAATTTCTGATTAATGACACTCTTGATTTTGATTTATATTATCCTATTATTCATTATATGAGAGAAAAGAAGTCACTCTTTTTTTTTTTCAATTTAATTTAAAAAATCAGGGCTAGCAGTGATGGAATTTAAAATCAAATTATCCTGTCAGAGTGACAGATAAATCTCCCGGGATTCTAATGAGGTTTTCCGCTGGCAGGGTGCTGGATTTTTCACTTTCCCAGACTCCTTCATTCCAGATTTTCACTGTGAGTGACAATGAGCATCTGTGTTTTGAAATATGTTGTTATTTTTGTCATTTTGGTTTTCATTTAGAAATGCTGGGGTGGCTTCCTTACTTGTTTTTTCCATGTGAAAGGGGGAAAATGTATACACAGATGTTAAGGGGGTGTGTCTATTAATATGGAAAGTTGTGGGTCATTACTATATACCTGAGTTTGGTTAAGTGTAGTAGAGTCACCAAATTCTACCCTTGCTTTTCCATGTTACTCTTCTTAAAGGAATTTCTTGTATAGAGATGGTATAGATGAGGCACCGTTTTTTATCGTACTGCTCTTTGAATTTTTAAATATTTTTACATTACTCTAAACAAAATAGGGAAGCTCTGAATGTTTTCCCAGTAATGAGTAGACCTCTAGAGTTTTATGTTTAGCCAACAATTTGGTTTCATGTGATCATGGAGGTAGAGATTCTCCATTTCTGAAAGCTAGAATGGAACTGTTCTTTGCTGATTTTTAAAACATATAACAAAGAACACTTCTTAATAATACAGTGGCCACCCCGACCTTCTCCATGGTTTTGCTTTCTGTGGTTTTAGTTGCCCATGGCCCAAAAACATTAAATGAAGAATTCCAGAAGTAAACAATTTGTAAATTTTAAATTGTGTGCCGTTACAAGTAGCCAGATATAATCTCACATCCCACCTGGAAAGGAGTCCTCCCATTGCCCCAGGTGTGTATTTACCGCATGTGCCAGCCACCTGTTCGTCACTTTGTAGCTGTCCTAGCTATCAGGTCTACTGTCACAGGAACACAGTGCTTGTGTGTAAGTCGCCCTCATTTTACGTAATGATAGCCCCAAAGTCATTCGTATCAATTTTGTTACAGTAGATTATTACACTTGTTCTATTTCATTACTGGTCATTTTTGTTGATCTCTTACTATGCCTGATTTATAAATTAAGCATTATCATAGGCATGCACGTATAGGAAATAATCATAGAGAATGGAGTTTGGTATAATCTGTGGTTTCAGGCATCTACTGGGGGTCTTGGAAGTTTACCCCTGTACATTAAGGAGGACCTACTGTAATGAATATCAACTTTATTCTTCTGCGCAAGAACCTATCTATGATAAGCAAGCAGTACGTTTAATGACACTAGATAAGTAATTAAATTGATGATTGTCGGTTTCACATGCCCCACGGAAACAAAGGGCATACAGAAAAAAAATGACTTGTCATTAAGGGACCCTCTATTAAGATATTGTCTTGGAGTAGAAAGAACATGGTCATGGGAGGTTGCCTCTAGACTAAGCCTGCTTTCTCATCCCGATTGAACTGCAATGTCTGTGAGCTGTAGTTACCAGAGGCTAGTCAAAAGCCAGAGCTGTGCTACAGAATGTTGCTGCTTCATTATATCTCAGCCTTCTCCTGTTGTAACAATCCCTAAAACAGAGGCTATTAACAAATAGGTGCCTTCTGCGAAGCTGGCTCTGGTTACTCAGTTATTACCGCCAAATAAGGAGGGGTGAGGCTATCAGATGATAATTCAAAGAACAGATGATCCACAGAAGAAAATGTGGCAAGTCTCCTGAGTACCGTTCCTGAAGAGCCACACACACTGTACATTAGTTAAGAGTCGTGATAAAAGAACAGAAGGAAGGGAAACTAACACGAAATGAGGAATGAATTACTTAAGATTAAATAGTTCCTATTACAGAAAGAGGCTCCACATAGAGCTAATGACAGGCCTTTTCTGCAGACAGATGGAACACTCTCCTCTCCCAATAGTATTGATATGAAGTCTCTGTTAAGGTTCATTTTTCCTGAAACATTTGCATATAAATATAAACATCATTACTAGGGGCTAATTGCCCTGTAGGAACTAAAATGTGGGAATTGGCATCTTTAGGCATTTTTGTTATTATTTTTTAAAGTCTCTCTAACACGCATCGTATTTGGCACTGCATGGTTGCAACGGATAATTACCACCATTAAGAATCTCAAACGCGAAATCAGAACTGTTCGGAATGGCTTCTAGGGCAACCCAGCACAGTGAGTGGCCACCAAAATGAGGGAAGGAGGTTTATATTCATGCATATTCATAAGGGTACTTAACTGGAGACCTTCATAGTAGGGGGCTTTTGAAAGCTAGTGGAAAGAGCAGCCCAAATACAAGACCAGACATCAAAGATAAGATCTTGCTCACACACACACACACACACACACACACACACATATCGCTTGCAGGATACAGTGAATTATTTATTTTAACTACTCAGAGGAGATGGCAACTTCTACCAAGTTGGACACCACAAGTCTTTGCCTTTATGAGTCATCTCGTTGATCAGAAAAGTCTGGAATGTGAGTTATTCAAGGGATTGGTCATAGGGAAGAATTCTGGACAAATGGGCGTGGAGGCTGGTGTGATTAACGCCTCTTGCTTGTGCAGAATATGAGGCAGATTCTGAAGGACAGAATAGAAAGAAACTACAGTGTGTCAAAGAACAGGACCACTGCTGTCTTGCTCTCTCCGAAACCGCCCATTTTGTGGGCGGGTCTATGTATTTCAGCGCACAGGTGCTGCCTTGTTCTGCTGTAGCGTTCAGAGGCGATCTTGCGTAAAGTACACTTTTCAAAACCATTTCCATGAGATTCAGCAAATGTTTGTTCTGGTGGAGTAAAGCTGTTACATTATAGATTGAAAACGGTACAAAGAAACCTTTACCAGTGTTTCCATTTCAGTTTTGCACAGAGCAAACAGCATTATATTTAAATGAAGCACTGCTTGTTAGAATAAAACTCCTACCTAACAAAGTATTATGCTTTGTTGTCTGAGTCTCTTCTTGTAGGCGGGGCCTCTTCGCCTGGAGTTTTGAAAGGCACGCATAGTATTGGGGATGACATCTTATCAGTTCCTTTCAAAGGCTCATCTCTGTAATGCACTTCTGCTCTCCTGATATTTTTTATCTTTCCAGTTTCCTTTTCTTAGTCTCATTTGCATCCCACCCGTGCTCCACCCCTTGATTCTTTCTTGCTCCTAGAAGTGGTTTAAATATGAAATGACTGTTTTCCCATAATTGTGGTCTTGCATTATTTAATGGATATTCAGTTCTGTTTAACCCTCCCTCAAGACCACACAGACCGTTATTACATTAGAAAATATTAGAGAGTAGCATATTAGTGGTTTTCAAAACATTCTTGGCGTGAATGCCAGAGAAGTATTAGATTTGCCATGGGCTTCAACTGACCTGTTTATGTGTACACTTCAGATCCATGAGTCAAATGTTAAATTATTTTATAAACTAGAGAACAGTGAAGTTTAATTTAGTGATTCGTTGCAGAATACGTGTTCTTAGGGCTACATATTATCTTACAAGGACTTTGCAATCATTGTTTAAAATTTTTTGAAGATTTTTTAAAATTACTTACAATCCCCAGTGATAATAATTAAATAAGCAGGTAACTTAGCAAAGAAGAGTATTTTATTATAAAAAAGACAAAATTATTTAAAATACCAGTTCTCTTCAAAATCAGCCATGGAAAATAATTACCATGTCATAAAAGAAAAATATAATTTAGGTGGCTCTAAATATGTTTTAAATGTATTTTTAAAATATTGAAATGTAATACAAATATTGGAACATGTAATAAATGCAGTCTATTAAACAGCATTACCCACAAGAATATCCAGACAAATACATGAAAATAAGTAGAAAATGCAAACATAAATGTGCGGGTAGGTGTACATAAATTCAATATGTATAGATATAAGAAAATATCACAAGCCATTTACAAAAGAAGATTAGTGAATAAAGGGACTGGAAAATATTAGCTATATTTACGAGGAGACAATAATTTTGCTCCTCCTTCCACATCATGTACCAGAATAAATTCAAGAGGGAGATTGTAGAAGCTACACTCAGAGACTGAAGGAAAGTCAAATTAGGGTAAATGTAGAGCTAGAATCTTATAATAATGAAATGACAATTTAGATAATTACTTTTTGTGATCTGTAGACTTCTAAGCATAAATAAAGTTTTTAAATATGAAAGCAACAGAGACAAATCACCAAGGGGAAGATCAATGTACTTGAATGAAAATGCACAAACGTTAATACATCAAAAAGTCATTAGCACAATTAAGCGATAAATAACAAACAAGGGGAATCTTTCCCGAAATATAGCAGTTAAAGAATTTTGAAAACATTAAAATCTTTTTGGATGGTCAACAGTGTTAGAGAGTTTCATGGTACAAGAACCACAAAAGAGTAATGACCTTGTGGAAATAGCTCAACTTCAGTCGTAATACAAGGAGCTGAGATTAAAAAACAAAAACAAAAAACCATGGAGCTCTTTTTCTTTTTTGTTTTTGCTTTCCAACAAAATGAAACATTTATTTTTATTTTTCAGAGAGAGGGGGAGGGAGGGAGAAAGAGAGGGAACATACAGAAAAAGAAACATCAAGGTGAGAGAGAAACATTGATTGATTACCTTTTATATGCACCCCATCCGGGGCCTGAACCCACCACCCAGTGCCCTGACCAGGAACTGAACCGACAACTGATGACCTTTTGGTTGGCAGGCTGATACCCAATCAACTGAGCCACACCAGCTGGGCTACAACACATTTTTCTTAATTTGAAAATCTCCCCTATGTGTTTTGGAAGAAACATAGGCAGGCTCATAGACAACTGGTGTGTATGCAAATTAGCATCAACTTTCTCACAAGCGGTTTTACTATCATGAAACAAGAGATTGACAATCATATAGAAAATATAATACTAGTTTAAAAATACAAGAATATTTTTGTCTATGATTAGACATTCAGAGAAGCAGAGGGTATCATTACAAAGAAAAAAATGTAATTATTTTTCCTGAAAGCATTTTAAATGTTTGTATTATTCCAATGAAGGCACACAAACAATATAAAATGTTTTCTCTATCTATATACACTGACCGGAAGTTGCTGGTCACCTATCTAGATTTATAACCGGCTTCAGATTCTCAGGGTCTGCGTAGGTGTCATAGAGATTTCTTAAGAAAAATGTCCACATCCTCCGAATCAGTTAGTACAGAGGAAGACCAGAAGCCATCAGACATTTGTGCAGAGAAGAGTGTGGTGGGAAAGGTGGAGGAGCACCTGCCCAGACTCACCTGGAAGGGCTGCAACCTTAGCAATACAAGAGAAAGATACCTGGGAACATAATCTGTCCAAGTTTGTTCAGCAGCTGACATTTGTTCATGCCCTTTTAGTATCATGGCGAGGTGCTGGGATGCAACTTGAAGATGATAAAGTGATGAATCAAGCATGTGCTGTGGGTTATAGATTCTTAGAGTCTTAAATAGTAGATAAATGTGTGTGTGTATACAGTTGACCCTTGAACATGCAGTTAGGGGTGCTGCCGTCCCTTGTAGTCAGAAATTGCCTATAACTCTTGACTACCCAAAAGATTCACTACTAATAACACAGTATGGGAAGCCTTACCAGTAACATAAACAGTCATTTAACATATATTTTGTATATGATATATTATATGCTGTATTCCTATAATAAAGTAAGCTAGAGAAAAGAAAGTATTACTAAGAAAATCATAAGAGAAAACATATTTACAGTATTTGTTGAAAAAAAATAAGTGAAAAGTGGATCCAGGCAGTTCAAACCCATATTGTTCAGGGTCAACTGTATGTATGTGTGTACATAAATGCACACACATGTATACACACAAGTATGTGAAATTCAGTATATCAAGGATATACTGAACAATGACCTCCTTAGGACACACTGTGTCTAGTAAAGGTTTCTTCTTCTACAATTTGTTTTTATTTATCAGATCAGGTCACCCTGTTTATTTCTCTCCCTCAGAACAACTGAAGTTGCTTGATTTACTTGTGTCTTACATCTCCACAACAACCACCTCGTCACTTTTTGAAAAAGCAAAAAGCACAGGGTGGGAGACATGTTTAGTTAGTCCGTCATTGCTTTAAATACTTAGCACAGAGTGGTTATTCAATAAATATTTTTCGAATGAGTGACTGAGTACTTCCTTTAGGGACTTAGTTGTTTATAACATTTACTAAAATTTGGGCGTAGAGAAGGGGTAAAAAGGAAGGTGATGGGGTCAGATCAGTTGTACAGGGAAGTCAGCGGCCAAAGTACACTGATGCATTTTCATGATGGGATTTCCACATCTTACATCGTGAGTACTTTAAAAATTTCAGACTAATGTCCAATTATTTTTTAAAGTAATGGTATCAATTTTCATTTGCATCTGCTCCATGTGTATGAGTTCATGTTGATCCATACCCTAATCAATATTTATTATTGTTGTATTCATTTTTTTAGTCAACATAATAGGCAAAAAAGGCAAATATAAAGCTAAAATCTCGATATAAAACAACAATTTAGGTAATTATGTTTTGTGATCTCTAGACTTTCAAGCATAAGCCAAATTTTTGTGCGCATAAAAGCATCACTGACATTCTTTTCATCTTAATTCGCTTATGCTTTATTAGAGTTGAGGAATATATTTTCACTATTTTTTCCTTTTTAAAAGTAGCTGCTCATCATTTACCTTTTAAAAAATATTGACTTGCTGAGTGTTTTTCTGACTGGTTTTGAAATGTCTTTCTTTGAATAACAATAGTTTCTCGGTTACACTTTTGCAAATGTATTCCAATACCTGCAGCTTTATTTCTTTTCCTTGAAGGAAACTTTTGAGGAATATATGGTTTTGTTCCTGTAGCTCCCTTTGTTTTGCTGTTGCTGCTTTAAGATGGTTGCTTTATATATTTTTTATGGTGTTTTGTGGGTTTTCTTTGAGAACTTCTTTCCTTCTCTGAGGTCATATAGATGCTCCCATGCATTTTCTTCACAAAGTTTTACAGTTTTGACTTTTAACATTTAGAATTTTTATTTAACTAGGGTTGATTTCTCTGTATAGTAAGAAGTTTAAACGTAATTTTTTTCAATATGAGTACACAAGAGGTCCCATACTCCATATCGAACAGATTCTCCTTTCCATGCTGTTGTGTAATACTTTCTACAATATAAAGAAAATTCAAAATGTCAACAATCAGTTTCTAAGGACTCTCTGCACTTGGATTATAACAGAATGATCACATTGTTATTTACCATAGTTTCATAATTACTCAGGTAGGGCTAATTTAGTCCCGTTTTATTCCTTTGAGGAAAAAAAAAAAGGAAAAAGAAAGGTTCAAAAACATCTTAAGGTGGTGGTGTTTTTTTCTCCATACACCGCTTTCCAAATTATTGGCCTCAATGATAAACACATCCTATATTTTCACCCACGGAAAAAAAAAAAAAAAACAACAAACAAAAAAAAAAAAAAGAGGGATGAAAGGAAGGGTTGGGGTTTTACAGAGTTTTGATCCATTTTACTTGTTTGTGAATTACGGTAGATTTACTTCATTGGCTTAAAACAGCATCCATTTATTAGTTCACAGTTTTATAGGTTAGAAATCCAGAATGGTTTGTCCAGACTCTCTGCTTAAAGCTAAAATCAAGGAGTTGGACAGGTTGAGTTCTCATCTTTAGCCTCTGGGGGAAAATCTGCTTCCAAGTTTATACTCGTTGCTAGAATTTATTCCCATAAGTTTATATGACTGAGATGCTTTTTTCTTGCTGGTTGTGGTCTGGTGGTTACTTTTAGCTCATGGTCACTGCCCTCAGGTAATTCCTGTGTGAACCTTGCCCATTGCAAACCAGCCACCCTCTGACTTAAACCTCTGCTTTCTTCTTATGCTACCAGGAAGAACAATATTTTCTTCTTCTAAAATGGCCATGTGCGCCCTGGCCAGGTAGCTCAGTTGCTTAGAGCATAGTCCTGATATGCCAAGGCTATGGATGGATTCAAATCCTGGTCAGGGCACATCCAAGAATGAACCAATGAATGCATACATAAGTGGAACAACAAATCAGTGTTTCTCTCTCTTTCCCTTTCTCCCTCCCCCACCTGTAAAATTAATTGAAAAAAAACCCCAAACTTTAAAATGGCTCTTTGATAGACTGAATCAACATTTTTTAATAGACTCAGAGTCAACTGATTAGTAACCATAATATATCTACAAAATATTTTTTGCATGTAACTCACTCAGGGTAATATCTCATCATATTCTTAGACCAGGAATTAGAGCAGGAAAAGTTGGGGAAACATCTTAAACCTGCTATACCTCATATGTACATTTTAGAAACAGATTAGTAATTTCTTTAAAATTGATAAAATAGCCTTGTGATATTTTTAATCAAATTGTACAGAATCTATATAATGATAAGGGAAAATTGATATCTCTGTAATATTGTGTCTTTTAATTCATGAGCATGGGTGTGACTTTTCATTTTATTTTGTAGATATTTAATATTTTATACATACCAAATATTGATATTTCTCTTGTCAAAAATAGTGCAGTTGGTTCTTGTATATTGCTTTTGTGTAGGCTATTCTGTTAAGCTGTAATGATAATTTATGTTTTATTTTGGGTTTTCTGTTTCTATAGTGTTTGTCTATGTGATGAGTCTATTGTCTTATTTATATCCCACACGCATGGGTTTTTTTTTTTCCTTTTTTTGTGCTGACTATTTAGTTCAGCACATGTTTAATAGAATCACTGAGTTGCGTTTTGTCCCTAACTCAAAGGGAAATATTTTCAAAATTTCACTATTTGGAAGATATTTGCTGTAGACATTTCATAGATATTCTGTTCTGAAACTAGATTTCTGACATTCACTGGGTGTTCAAAAATTCCATTTAATTCTGGCACTAACCACCCAGAGATGTCATCATATTAGACAAGTTGAAGGACAAGGAGACTCTAAGTTCAGATGCTAGCCACTATCACTACTGCTAATATTAATTGTGTTTCTTTTCAGTTTATATACTTAGTAATGAATTCGTGACAGGGCTAAACACTTTGAAGTGTCTGACATCTGCCTCTCATTTTTTTTCTTAAGGATAAATCTTTTTCTGTGTTTAAAAATGTAGTGAGTCACAAATATTACCAACGTGTTAATTATGTGTCATTAAATATTACTGAACATTCCATTGTATTTACATTTTAAATTTATTTGTAATTGCAGTTGACATGCAATATTATATTAAAACCAAGTATACAACATAGTGATTAGACATTTGTATAACTTTCAAAATGATCAACCCAATAACTCTAGTACCCACTGACACCGTACATAGTTATTACAATATTATTGACTATATTCCCTATACTTTACTGTACTTTACACTCACATGACTATTTTCATAACTGGCAATTTATACTTTCTGTAAAACCTTGATCTATTTGTCTGTGAGTGGTCACTTGGATTACTTCTACATCTTGGCTATTGTAAATATTGCTGCAGTGAACACAGCAGGGGCATTTATCTGTTTGAATTTGTGCTTTGGATTTCTTCGGACAAATCCCCAGAAGTGGAATTTCTGGGTCTTGTGTTAGTTCTATTTTTTATTGTTTTGAAGATCCTCCATATTGTTTGCCAAAGTGACTGTACCCATTTACAATCTCACCAATAGTGCACAAGGGTTCCCTTTTCTCAACATTGTTGGCAAAACTTGTCATTTGTTGATTGATTGAGGACAGTCATTTTGACATGTGTGAGATGATAGCTCATTGTGGTTTTAGTTAGAATTTCCCTGGTGATTAGTGATATTGAGCATCTTTTACATTACGTTTACATTCTTCAACAAGATTTTGTATTTTCAGTATGCATAAACAGCAAGAAGGATGACTCTGCCTATTCTATGAAACTTAACAATATTTTGACTACTGCCCTAAGGGTAGGATGGATAACTGTATAGATTTATAACATATAAATGAAAAGAAAAAGCAAAGTGAAATATTAAAAAGAACAGTGTTGAGGCTGACTTTATGCATAGTTTAGAGAGAGAAATTCATAGACTGGATAGATAAAATACACAACTACAGAAATATTTTAAAAATAGTGTGTGTGAATTGTTTTATTCAGCTTTTCTAAAATCTCCATTTGCCAATTTTACTATTTGTGAGACAAATAATGGTAACTTTTGGCACCATTTACCAAAGGATATACATTGAAATCCTTTTCCAGATGTTGACTATAAGAACTATATGTGTTTCTACTCTTAGCTGGAGACTTTTTTGTAAAGAATAATTTGAGTACATGGTAATATTACACAATCTACTGAAAAAAAAAACAACAAAATTCCTTAGTGTTCATGTTGTGGTCTATTCCCACAGGATGGTGAATATGCATGAGCTTACATTTATAAAGTAAATTATATGCTTAACAACATAATAGTTCTTGCTTTTATGCCATTGTTGTTTTCTCTAAGGTATTCAGTCCATTTCATATTTACTTTGGAAGAATGCAAAACTAGTATTCATTCTTGACTCACCATACTGCTCCAGGAATATTTCCTTATTTTTAATATTTTGTTTTCTCAAAAGCCAATAGTAGACTGTAAGAGATCTAAGGTGGAAGAAAAACAGAAATAAATAAGGAAAACATCTAACACAAAGGTTAATTCACGTGGTCAAAATTTATATGTTTCCAAACCACCAAGTAAATACCAAAACCTTGGTAGAATCTTAGCCTTCTAGGTCACAGCTATCTCCAGCAAAATAAAGCATCAGTTAGATTTTAAATATTTTAGTTAAGAAAATAAAATTTCAGGAGGTCAATATTTCTACTCGGAGAAATAGATATGAGATTAAAAATATTTTATGACTTATTTGCTTTCTTAAATCTTATATACCATCTGGTAGAAGTCAATTTTATTAATAAGTCTGTCCACACACTTGTCCCATATAACCAAGGGCATGCCTTTGCAAAGTCACCACAAAACCAGCTGTTACGTGTGGTCATTAAATACATGACATTTGTAACCATGGAATTATCAGCCTGGCATAGTGAGATGATCTCAATCAGTGTCTTTGCTCTCCTGAAGAGAAACCAAGGCTCAGCAAGATGAAATGATTTGTCAAAGGGTGTGTATGTAGTGGTTAAAAGTACCCTCTAGAGATTTGTGATTCTGTTTTAAACCAGAGCTCTAAGACAGTGTGATCTTGAACCAGTCGACTAACCTTTTTAAGCCCATTTACCTTATATATAACTTGGAGCTAATAGTATTTATTTGCTTATTTTAAACCACAGATTACAGTGGAATTGGAGAGATTATGTCAAGGAATTAGATATTCGAAGCTTGTCATAAATCTCTGCCTTTCCATTTGAACTACTGTAGAGTAACCTTGGTCTTAAGAGCTATTCGTGGTTCCATTTCTATTTCCCGATCAATCTGTGCTCAGTTGAAACTGTGCTGTCAGAAGTGGGTGCTAAAGCAATGCAATTAAAGAGTCAAGGTCTAGGCCAGACTGCCGAGGTCTGAATTTCTGTTCAGCAGGATGGTTTCGAGGAGTCTTTGAGCTTGTCTGTGACTCAGTGTCCTCATCTGTGTAATATGAGTCATTATAATGCCTGTATCACATAATTAATTTACATTAAGCACTAAGGACCATGGCAGGCATACAACCAGTGCTATACGAGTAGTAGTTGTTTGCTGTTGACATTCTAAAAAGAACATGTGAATGGTTCCATTCAGTTTTTCTAAAATCTACATTTGCCAAGTTGACTATGTGACATAAATAACTAGAACATTCTTTCAAAAAAAAAGATGTTTATGAGTCATCTCCTTTTTTTTGTTTTAACCAATACCCATTAATTTTAACTTTGAAGTAAGATATACAAATGACAATTTCCATTATTTTTCTTTAATCGATTTTGATAAAATCTAAGAAAAATATTTTTATTATGTTTTACAGTTTTTTCCACTGAAGAGTACTTCTTCAAGAATAAATGATATAATTATATAATTACTCTTATAAAGGCATAAGTAAACATTGTCACAAATACTCAGATTATCAAAGTGAAGTTGTGAGAATAATAAATGTGCCCATTTCCATCAAGGAAGTTTATGAAATGCTTTCATTTTAAGCAAAATCTGGTTTTGCTGTTAATGAAGAAAATTATACATTTCTGCACAGTTCCATCCAAATTAAGTATATTAACCTCCTACAGATATAATTTCTCTAAAATAGAAATTCTACCCACATATTTCTTTACCAAATGTTTCAGTTCACTTCTGTGTGGCAAGGAGGAAAACAAGATTGTTATATCATGCTAAATGAATAAATAGGCTTTCTATTTATTAGAGTGGACATAATAGAATAATTATGTATTCATGGTGGTCAGTTGTCTATAAATACTGAATCCAGTAATTACTATAAAACTGCCTATTATTTACTTATTGGAAGACTCAAAGGGATATGAATATGCATGACTATTTCTCTAAGTCAAAAAATATAGTATTTGGTTTGCACTTTGAGTTTGCTATAGGAATGCTTGATGCTTTTAAAAATATATCTCCTATACCTTCATCATCTTGAGCTAGGGAGAGATTGAAGTATCATTTTAATGCAGGTACAATTCATTTATAATCATACTTTTCTTCCCAAACAGTATGACTGGACCTTGCTTTTCTTTCTCCTATCTCCCTAGTTTTGGGGACATGGGTGGAACCAAACAAAAAAAAAGTTACCCGTCCTTTATCTCCATCTTTGTTCTTTCTTTTCTATTATTATCACTAGCTAATCTGAGAATAAGAAATGTATAGAACTATTCATAAATACATTTCACTGCCTGTATTTTTCCAGGGCATGGGTCAAATGATATTAAATGGATTTCTAGACATAAACCTTGGTTGTCTTCTTTCTCCATTTACTCCTCCAGCTCATTTCAACAAGGAGGATCTAATTTAAAAAATGCACATTTCTGTAATGATAACATTTCATGTACAAAAGGAGCCATCTGTTAGCCCTCAGATTTATCCAGGTTGATTTCTACTCAGTTTGCTTAAAAGATAGGCTTTAATTTCAGAGGACTTGAATCTTCATTTTGGAAATTTAAGGGAGAAACCTTTTCTGAACTCACATCTCTAGTTAGCAACACATTAATTTACAAAGCATTTCTAGAAATAAGTTGCTATGGAATTCAGAAGTGCATAAGAATGATACTCTAATTATAGAAAGCTGAAGATGTAATACAGTTTACTCAACAATTTGCTGAATATAAGCAGTAAAAAAAAAATCAGTACTTGGCACATTCAACTAATTTTATTTGTGTGCACATTAGCATTGAGTCAGATTCTCTGAGTTCAAGAGCTACATTAGATTTTTAAAAATTCTATTTGGATTCAGGACTTAGAGTAACTCCTTTAATAAGAATTTCCCACAAATCCTCTAATCATTGGATAGATTAGTTTAAGAAACCAACACAAGAATCCACATAGTCACTCCACAGTAATGATTTCCAGGAATCAGGAGACCATGGCAATATCCTTCCCCTCCCTCCTACCCTCCCTCCCTCCCTCCTTTCCTGCCTTCCATTCATTTATTCATTCATTGTGGTAAAAACACTTAAGACGAAATGTAACCTCAATAAATTTTGAAGTGTGCAAAAAAGTATCAGTATCTTCAAGGCACAAGGCTGCAGAGCAGATGTCTAGAGCCTGTTTGGGTTGCGTAACTGAGACTTCACACCCACTGGACAACAACTTCCCATTCTCCTTCCTCCCTGCCCCTTGGCAACCACCATTCAGCTCTATGATTCTATGAGTTTGGCTGTTTGTGGAATGACATAATGGGTTCTGTGGATTGTATGACTGGCTTGTTTCATTTAGCATAGTATCCTCCAGGTTCTATGTTTTCACATATGGCAGGATTTCCTCCCTTGTGAGGGCCGAATACTATTCATTGTGTGTGTATACATTGTCTTTATTCATCCACTAATGGGCATATAGGTTGTTTCCATGTCTTGGTTTTTGTGATCAGTGCTGCAGTGAACAGTGGAGTGCAGATACCCCTTTGATACCCTGATTTCAATTATTTTGAATGTATACCCAGAAGCTAGATTGCTGAATCAGATGATGGCATTATTTTTTTAATTTTTAAGGTATCTTTCTATGCTGTACAATTTCTATTTTCCACTGACAGTATACAGTGTTCCAATTTCTCCACACCCTCACCTACACTTACTTGTTTGTTCCTTTTTTATACTTGTTCTTTAATAATAACTGTCCTAACAGGTGTGAGGTGACATCTCATTGTGGTTTTATTGGGTTCTCCTGATGATTAGTACTGGTGAGCATGTTTTTGTACCTCTTTCATATTTAAAAATGTCTTCCATGGTGAAATGTCTATTCAAGCCCATGTTAAAACTAGGTTATTTGGGGGTTTTTTTGCTCTTGAATTATGGAAGTTACCTTCCTTTTTTGGATATTGATCTCATGAAACATGATTGCAAGTATTTTCTCCCATTCTGTGGGTTGCATTTTTATCCCGGCCATTGCTCCCTTTGCCATGGCCATTATAACTGGTGTACCAATGAACTGCTGTTAGCAAGATATGAGCACAGTGCTTTCCAGCATAGTAAACTGTTCTTTGGCTACTGAATGATCATTGCAAAAGCAGAGAAAAGTCATTATCATGGATGCAACAATGTTGGATATTCTATTTTCCTCTTACATTAAGTAGCATCTTTTTTCTATGGATGTTTTCTGCCTGTGGAGCACTTGAAAAATATTGAGGGTATATCCCCAATAAAAAACAAGCCTATTTTTAAATAAGCCCACACTAATCGTTTCTGGAAAATCATACATCCATTATTAGAAAGGCACATTTGGTGGAAAAAAACAGCGAATTCTCATTTACTAATTTGAAGATGAAAAATAATACTACTAATAAAAAGAATAATAATTAGGAATTCTGATCATCTTCTTCCAGAAGGATCTGGCATTAGTAACATATTATTATTCATTGTAACTTTCTTAACAGATCATTGAGCATACATTTTCTTATCTGTGGAAGGAAAGATAGCCAATAAATACCTAAAAATTTACTTAATTTTATTATTTAGTTTTGCCTCACACTTTGGTCACTGAACCTCCTGGTATTACTGCTGTCTTTGAAGCAGAATAAAAAGGCTGATTTAATGTGCTAAAACACTGTTTTGACTGGCAATGCCATTGATATGGTGACCTGTTACACTGTTGTCAGTAGCAATGTACAGAAAACTGCTCAAAGCAATTTCTCTTTTCAGCAGCCAGAAATAAGAATGGTGTGGTATGTATCATGAAGTCTAAAATAGAATTTGTTTTTAATTCTTCCCCAAAATGATCATAAGCAGTAACTATAAGAAATAATGGATAATAAAAAATAATTAAGATAAAAATGTAGAAAAAACACATTATATATGTGGAAGGGCGAGCCAGTTTATTTTATTAATTTAAGTGAAGATTATATTTCACACAACTGTTCTATAGAAAAATTGATATTTTTCTACTTTCTCAAAGCAAACAGCTCTCTCATTCCTGAAAATATACCTACATTCAACTAAAATCAGACCACAGAATTGCTCTATGTAATGGATAGATTATAATGTTATATCACCATTTGTTCATTCAATACCTATTTCTGGAATACCAGCCATCAACAATCATCATGTTCTGTGTCGTGAACACAGCATTCAAACAGAATGATACGTACAGAAAGCTGGGTTTCGGAGGGCTTAAGTGTGTACAATTTGAATAATCCCTCTTTAAGAGCACTAATACAAAATCAGGCTTCAAAAAAGTAACCCTTAATTTGGAATTTAGAAGTAACTTCAAATTACTCTTTAAAACTGTGACCACTATCACAAGGATCAGGTTACAGATCAAAGAGAAATTACCATTTTCTCTTTCAACTAAACACTATATGAATGCCTCTTTACATAACAAAGATTTTGTAATTTTTTATAGGGATAATAAAAAGGTAATTTGTTTTTGCTTCTAATGGGGGTGAATAATTTTATTCTTACTGAATTTTAAAAAGCTTATTTTAGCATCAAAACTTGCTATAGGCAATGCCATAGCACTATTTAGAGTGTTATCAAATATAAGAAAACCTTTCATATGTAAGATGCAAGATTTGGAAGAGTTTTCCTGAGGCTGATTTTTGGCTTTTTATATTCCAAACATTGTTCTTTGGCTCTTTCAGGAGTCAGGATCTCAGGTGCCAGGTTTGGTAGGAAATGTTCATTTCAGTGTAGAACATCTCACCCTTTCCTCTCAGGTCACTCTGACACGGCACTCTGGGGGGTGGTATTACGAGAAGCCTTTTTTCACAGGGACAATTAGTAATATTACTATCATGAAAGTGACAGCAAATTATATAAATACATTCTACTAAACCTTAATTAAATGTATCCTTAATATTAAGTTCCCAAGATAACTTTGGTTACCCCAGGGTATACCGTATAACATTAAGGATGAGAGATGGGAAGTTAGAGTGAAAATAGATACAGAAAACAGTAGCTACAGAGAAAAGACTTCTATGAAGACGTATGGGGTGTCATAGAGTTACACAGTAAAAGGTCCAGATCTGATGCTAATAGTTCAGAGGAAACTCCCCTAAGTGATACTTGAAGCTGAAACCTGAATGGGAAACTCACTCTTAGTAGCCAAGTCATGGGAAAATAAGACAGATGAAGAATACAGGCACCAGCAATATAATGCACAAAGACTATGAAACGAAAATGCTATGATGCTTTTAGAAACTGAAAGGAAATTTTGTATGGTTGCAGCTCGGAAAGTAAAGATAAAAGGGTCAGTTAGAAGGAGGCTTTGCAGAAGAGCAGGGGCCAGATTCAGTTTGGCCGGGGTAGACAACAATGAGGTTGGAGCTTTATTGTGAAGAAAAGGGAAAACCATTAAGAGTTGACATTATAGGATTTATGGTGATACAAGAATGCTCTAAATACAGTGTGGTAAATGGATTGGAGTGGACAGGCACACATTGATGTGGAGTTTCTACTAGGCACCTTTTACCCTCAATTAGAAAAGAATTGGCCCAGGGAGGACAATGGAAGTGGTAGATGGAATCTCGCTCAGTTCATTCATTCTCTGCAGCTATACTGAACTTAATGAGATTCCCATCTATTCTATGCTCCCTCTTATGTATGATAGGCCTTGATTTCTAATTGATATAAAACTAGTAAAAATTAATGAAATATTTGAATTTTTATTTTAAAACTATTAAAATATTATAGAATTTTGACATGAAATTTAGGGTCAGAGTATTCATTGTTCATTCTCATGAAAAGAGCTAAGACTTCAAATCTAGGAAACACATCGAGAATTGTTAGTTCATCCAGGTTTGTTCTGGAAGGTAGAACATAAATGTTGGCTGTTTGATGTTGTAGACCAGAATGAGGCACATTTTGGAAGGGGAGCAATAAAATTTAAGCAACACATGATTGCTAAATGTTTGGTACCTACCGTATTAGAAGGGTGCTTGATCTAAAGATGCAATAAAAATACATATACCAATTTCTGAAATTAATTAGGTTCCCCATGCTAAATTCTTCTCTTTCTGTCTTCTTTTCTTTCTCTTTGCATCTGGCTATTGTAGTAATATTTTTTGTCATAATTGATTTTCACATGTGTGGTCCAAAAAGAGAGGTGATTCCTTTCATCTTGGCCTCCAATGACCACACTTTCTGGAACTAAATCAAACTACTTTTGAAACACTCAGGGGACTCATTAATGTCATTTTTCACGTGTTCTTTTTCTTTCATTTCTGAATGAAGTTCTAAAATGCAAGTTTGTAAATGGCATTAATGTACACACCTTTTCCTATAATTCTTATAGTTTCCAATTCAATATTAGCACTAAAAAAATAAAATACGGCTCAGTTGGTTGGGCACCGACTTTCAAAGTGAAAGGTCACCTGTACAATTGTCAAGGGCATGTATGTCTGGGTTGCAGGTTCAGTCCTAGCAGGGTGTGTATGAGAAGCAACTGATCATATCAATTGATCACATCAATTTCTTTCTCATATCAATGTTTCTCTCCCTTTCTTTCTCCTTCCTTTCCTCTCTCTCTAAAAAGAAAATAAATACTGTTTTTAAATTTTAAAATTAAATTCATTGGGGTGACATTGGTTAAGAGGATCTTATAGGTTTGAAGTATTCATCCCTTTTTGTTTGTTCATTTGTTTATTCTATTAAGGTTGTCCCATTTTTTTCCCTTTTGTCCCTCCACCCAGCACACATCTCTAGCCCACAGTCAGTCCCCTGTCTGTTGTATGTTTTCTTGCATCATTCATTTGTTTTCTTTAACTAGTCCCTTCCCCTTCCTTCCACCATTCCCCTCAACCATCCTCCCCTCCTACAGCTATCAGTCTGTTCCACATTTCCATGTCTCTGGTTCCATTTTTCTTGTTAGTTTATTTTATCTGTTAGAGTCCAGTTATAAGTGAGGTCACATGGTATTTGTCTTTTTGTGAGCTGGCTTATTTCGCTTTGCATAATAGTCTCCATTTCCATCCCTGCTGTCAGGAAGGGTAGGAGTTCCTTCTTTCTTTCATCTGTAAAGTATTCCATCCTGTAAATGTACCACAGTTTTCTGGTCCACTCATTTACTGATGGGCTCATGGACTGCATCCAACACTTAGCTATTGTAAATAAGGTTGCTATGGACATTAGGGGTGCATAAATTCTTTTGAATTGGTGACTCAGGATCCTTAGGGTAAATTCCCAGCAGTGGAATTGCTGGGTCATGAAACAGTTTTATTTTTAATTTTTGAGGAAATTCCATATTGTCACACAATGGTTACACCAGTCTGCATTCCCATCAACAGTGCACTAGGGTTCCCTTTCTCCATATCCTCGTCAGCACTTGTTGTTTGCTGATTTGTTAATGGTAGCCATTGACTGATGTGAGGTGGTGATACTTCATAATGGTTTCAATTTGCAACTCTTTGATGGCTAGTGATGCTGAGCATCTTTTCATATGTCTCTGGGCTCTCTGTATGCCATCTTTGGAGAAATACCTATTCAGGTCCTTTGCCCTTATTTTAATTGGGTTGTTTGTGTTCCTGGTGTTGAATTGTATGAGCTCTTTATATATTTTGGAGATTATACCCTTGTCTTGGGTTTATAAAAAGAAGCTTTACAAATTACAAATGTAGTTGTAATCAGACATCCTTGTCTGAAGTATCATTGCCAAATATGTTCTCCCTTATAGTCGGTTCCTTTTTCATTTTGATGATGGTTTCTTTAATGATGCAGAAACTTTAATTTGATGTAGTCCCATTTGTTATTTTTTACTTTACTTCCCTTGCCCTAGGAGATATATTGGCAAAAATACTGCTACGTGCGATGCCTAAAATTTTACTGGCTATGTTTTTCGTAGGACTCTTACAGTATCATGACTTGCATTTAAGTCTTTTATCCATTTTGAGTTTATTCTTGTGTGTGGCATAAATTGTTCATTTTTTGCATGTACCAGTCCAGTTCTCCCAACACCATTTATTGGACAGACTGTTTTTACTCCATTGTATGCTTGTGTCCCCTTTGTTGAATATTAATTGACTGTAGAGAGGTGAGTTTATTTTTGGCGTCTCTATTCTGTTCCATTGATCTATATGATTGTGCTTATGCTGGTACTAGACTGACTTCATTACAGTGGTTTTGTAGTATAGTTTAATATCAGATATTGTGATTCCTCCAACTTTGTTCTTTCTCAGATTCTGAAGCTGTTTGGGGTCTTTTTGGTTCCATATACATGTTTGGAATATTTGTTCTAGATCTATGCCATTGATATTAATACAAATCTTTTGAAAATTATCTTACAAAAATTATATGCCTTTTCAAGCTTATCATGATCAAGTCTCAAAGCCAATTAAGGGATGAGAATTTGTGTCTTTTCTACTCTTTGCCTATTATGAAAAATACTTCTATGGACGTTTATGTACAAGTTTCTATTTGGATGTGGTTTCTCAATTATTTTGAGTACATACCTACAAGTGCGCTTGTTGGGTTATGTGTTAATTCTGTTTGGCTTTTTAAGGAACTATTAAACTGCTTTCCAACACAGCTGTACCATTTTACATTGCCACAAGCAACGGATGGAGGTCCAATTTCTTTACATCCTTGCCTACAACTGTTGTTCTGTTCTTTTTTATTATGCCATTCAACGGATGAGTATGGCGTATCCATGCAATGGAAACCATTGTCTTAAAAATGTGCAATGCTACCTTATGGGTGAGTCTGGAAACAATAGCTAAGTAAAAGAAGCCAGGCACAAGTGATCACATATTATATAATTAGTTTATATGACATTTCCAGAACAGGCACATCCATAGAGAGAGAGATTAGTGGTTCCTGGGGGCTGAACCAGGGGCTGAAGGGAAAAATGAGAAGTGACTTTCAGCAAGACTGGGACTTTTGACTGAGCGATGAAAATGTTTTGGAAGTAGTGATGACTGGTTTCACAATTTTGTAAGCGTGCTGAAACCACTGACACATGTACCTTAAAAGGTAAACTTCATGTATATGACATACATCTCCATAGAAAAAGACAATTGGGCTTCTAATTCAAAAAAATGATGACTTATTAATTATACACAACAATAGTAATTATTGTGGAGACTGGGGAAAAAAAGAAAAGCAAAGGAAAGGGGAAACAGAATAAATTTTATGCTTTGGTATTTTTTCCTGGCACATTTTTGTTTCCTATGGTTTTGTTTGGTTAATGGTCCTGCTACCCACTAAGTCACTGGAATTAGAAGTGTCAAAAGGGTGATGGGACCTTCCATCATCCATCCTTCTACAGAGTTTGGTGTCTCTAATCTCAGATTTTTAAAAAGTAATCACTGTCCCATTCACACCTCCACTGTCATTATGATTTAAAGTAGCTCATCTCTTATTGATCACAGCAGCATTTTCTTAATGGTTCCCCTGCCTTCTATTTCCAAGCCCTCCTGTATTTACATCTCTTCTGCAGGCTTCCTTTATTGGCCCTCCCATGATGCAAGTCTGTCCTTGTTCTTCTTCCAGGGATGGCATTAGCAATGCAATGTTTGTACAATTAACCCCTCAGAAATTGGCTGTAATCTCCATGTGAAAGCTGACTTTGAAACCACTCGTTCTGCCCTGTGCACCCTTGCGCACACCCACTCACCTATTTATGGCATATTCTGTTCTTTTTTATACTGCTTTACCTCTGAGCACATTGTTCCTTTCAACTGCTGGTCTCTTCTTTGTGTCAGTCCGTATCCTTAAAAATACCAGGGAGAGAATCATAGCTCAGAATAGTTTGACAAAAAAAATTGTATTTACTGGGAAGGCCAAGTATGGAGACGATTTTTGTCAGAGTTGTATGCAGGGACCTAATAGTATCTTCAGAGCTTTCCTCATCTCTGGTTTCTGCTTTCAACTGAAGACATGTGTGAAAGTAAGTAGGTAGGTAGGTAGGCAAATGGATAATATATGGAGGTAGGAGCATCGTTATAATTCTGCAGTATCAAGAAGCTGAGGAGGAGAGGGAGACAACATTTGACAAGGTCTGAGCCACTTGCTCCTAAGTGAAGAAATCCCTTTGGCAAGAAGCATGGGTATGGCGGGAGATTGGTCCAGGTCACCTGCTCACTCCTGACATTGGTATCTGGGTGTCAGGGATGTTCAAATGGCAGGCCTCCTAAGACCAAATGGAATGGGTCTTAGTTCTCAAACAGAAAGCAACATTAGGTTTATGCCTTTTTATTTTTAGCTTTCATAATTAGTTGTAGAACTCGGTGTGAGTTGGTTTCTGTAAAGAGTGTTAAAACACACATAGCACGTACAAATGCCAAGTGAAGTCTGGAAATGAAGCAATATTCAAGATGAATCAGAGCAAAGCAGTTATTCTCCAAGTAGCCAGGTAATTGGGGTTTATCTGTTTTCTTCTGGCTGGAGATGTGTGGGGCTGAGTGTTCACTATAATTCTATCCATCTTTCATTTGCATCTCCGTCAGAAACAGTTCATGTTTACTTTCAAATAATTGCAGCCTTTTATTCAGGAGAATCGCACTGTGGCATGTGCTCAAACATAAAGACTACTATTGAAACACAGTGAGGAATTTATCTAAATTGCCCAGAAGTTTTATAAATTGCAAATGTAGGTCCGATAGTTAAATTTTAATCAACCGGTTGTTTAAATTACTTCACTTACTGTGTTGAATAAATTATGTAAAACATGTCATCAATTATGTAATTGCAAGGGCCAAGGCAATGGGACTTATGTTTTACACTTGTGTACTTTTACCAGACTGTTAATGTTCTCTTTGGTAATACTTCAGTCTATAGTGGTTATACAGGGAAAGAGTGGAATGTTTTACATATGTTTCTCTCAGATAATAATATATATTACTTCTGTAATGAAATGTTCTCAAATGCACTTTATATTCTTTTTGATTAAAAAGAACTAATTTTAAATGCATGGTTATTGCAGAACGCTACAATTTGAAGCTCACTGAACATTTTCAACTGAAGACTTTCTCGTCTTTGTCAACTATTTCTATTTAATGTTCACAAACGCTACCTTTCATTTTGCTACTGTTGGAGTTGCCACTACTGACTGAAAAAGCGTCTGTCTAGGTATTCCATCTTTCATAACATATCGACTTCCGTCTCCATATTTATATTAAATCTTCCAGGTTTTCGTGAGTGATTGAGCTGAAAGTTCAAATTAGTGACTCACTGGCAAGAAATAGGTTTCTAGTTTATTAACATTTTAACATTTTCCTTAAGCAAATATTAAAATAATCGACATTAAGAATTTAGGAGTAATCTATGCCCAGATATATAACTGTTGTCCAGGACAGTAACATCGCTTTAAAAAAATTTTACCTGAAGTGCTCATTATCCTATCAGAACCTTTTTGAACACAAAGCAGAGATCAACAAGCTCTCTCGAAGACAGGTGTATCTCAGTGGAGATATTTTGCATATTCCTATTCAACTGTCATATCAATATAATAAGCATGCCTCGTTGTATGTTTGTGGGCTTCAAAAATACTGTGTTTTTGAAACAATAAATGAAACTAAGATTTTTTAAAAAATGAGGCAGTATGTCATCAACATTATTCTCTTAGTTGATGTGATTATTTAATACCATTATATAAAAGAGTTGACAACTAGGCATGCATCTCTGATATTCACCCCATAAGGTAGGTGTTACATGCAGAACCCTTCCTTGGAATAAAAATAGTAAATCAATGAAGTGGATTCATTGTGTGCAAGTATATTAATCAAGTCTCAGATCACTGTATTCTTATTAATGCCATACACAAAAGGAATTTTCCTTTAGGGGGAATACTTAAATTTTATTCTGTGTAACTTTGCAGTCTTTGATACTTTGATAGAAAGAAGTATTAAACTTCTTTCTAGAGCAGAGACCTGACTGAAAACAGATTGTCACATAGCAGTGGAGAGTGAGAGGAACAGCCCATAAATGCTGTTTACAATTTACTTCCATCCTGCTACCCCCTTTACTTGTAGCTTTTCCTCTAGTATTATTTGTGTGAATTCGGCCAACATTTTGAATAGGTTGTTTCACTTCTTCCTGTCCAGTAGAATTTCTACTGAGAAATCTGCTGGTAGCGTAATGCAGGCACATTTGTAAGTTACTGTCTTTATTTTTCCTGGCTGAATTTGAAATTATTCACTTGTTTTTGACTTTCGACAGTTTCAATAAAATGTGTCTTGGAGAAGGGCTTTTTTGGGATCTCCTCTTGGGATTCCCATTGCTATTATGTTGCCTTTTCTGTATAAGTGCCGCTCGCTAACCAATTGCGCCACTGGAGCTCCTTAAGTTGCCTTTTCTAATGGAGTTGGGTAGTTCTCACGGAGTTTGTTCATTTAAACAAACAAACAAACCTTAGTTCTCATTCTTCATCCACCTGAATCATTTCTAGATTTCTATCATCCAAGTCAGTAATTCTCTCTTTCATATGGTCCGCCCTGTTTCCAGTGCTTCCTGAGAAATCTTTGTATCTTACCTGTTAATTTCTTCTGCTTCAGAGTTTGTGTTTGGTTTTTTGGGGGCAGGGGTTTCTGTCTCTTTGGTAAAGCACACTTTTTATTCATTCATTTTTTTCTGAGTTCATGAGACTGAGCTGTCTTGGTTTGTTCATTTTCTTCATGACAGCTATTTTAAATTCTCTATTTGTTAAGCGTGCCATCTTTTATGACTTTTAGGTTTGCTTTCTGAGAATTGTCATTTATTTTTGTGATATTGTGTTACAGTAATTTTTTTCATCATGCATGACAAGTTGTGCCTGTGCTGTTGTATTTGCATCTGATGTGGCAGACAAAACAACTTTTTTGTTTAGGGAAGGCTTTTTTTTTTCTTTTACGTTTGATTCTAACCGTGACTGGTGTGGCTCAGTGGATTGAGCACTACCCTACGAACCACAGGGTTGCCGGTTCGATTCCCAGTCAGGACACATACCTGGGTTGTGGTTCAGGTCCCCAGTGGGGGCCACATGAGAGGCAACCTCACACAGATCTTTCTCTCCTTCTCTTTCTCCCTCCCTTCCCCTCTTTCTAAATAAATAAATAAATAAATCTTAAAAAAAACCTTTGATTCTAACAATTCAAAATGTTGGTCATTAGAGGCCTTTCTTCTGTTTTCCTGAAGTGAGCGCAAAGCACAAGTTTTTTGGTTTTTCTTCTAACCTGCACGGCCTCTGGTGATGTTGGAGAGCCCACCCATTCCCTCCGCCACTGCTGCCAGAGCTATCACGGGTGTCCTCCTCGTCACTTTAGTGTCCCCAAGTCACCAAGGCCTGGCTGCTGACGGCCTTTCTGCAGTGACGGGCCTCACCACTAGTGTCGCTGGGATGTGGGGCACCTCCGGGGCTGCTGGGCTCACCTGGGTCGTGGGGGCCCCACAAATGCTGCAGGGGAAGAGGAAGGGCGGGGTGGGAACGAGGGGGGTGCGGGGCGGAGAAATCATAGCTGCCGGTCTCACTGTGGCTGCTGCCTGGTTGCCTGTGCTTGGACAAGGCTGTAGCTTGGAGCTCTAGTCGTGTGCTCTGCCTTCTCTGTTGCTACCAGGTCCTCTGGGGTGCAGGCCCCGCCACTGCCAGGGGCACTCCATTCACGGGTGGCACTCCGCTCACGGGTGCTGGTGCTGCTGCTGCCAGACAAGCCAGGTTTCCGCGCCTCCACCACAGTCACTGCCGGGGTGGGGCGGTGGCACCTGCATCACGAACCCCGACATTGTCCTGGACTTGGCCGTCTCTGGAGCCACCGTAGTTCCTGGAACCGCGCAGGTTGTTGCCACTGCCGCTACTGCATTGAGCGCTGGGGTTTGGGGCGCAGCCCGCGCAGATGGGAAGGCTGGTTCGCAGGCACCACTGGTGGTGGAGACCGGGACTTGGGTTGCAGGAGATGTGGTGGGTCCTGGAACCCTGCCCCCACCGTTCTCAAGGTAGTTGGTAGATTTCACTTCTTCAAAAGTCATTAGGCCAAGGCTATTCCTCCTGCCAGAGGCCGTCTGCAGGTCCTCACCAGATGGAATTCTGTAACTTGTTTCAGCAGCACGAACAGGAGAAGAGGTAGAGAGATTGGGGGAGGGGCAAGGGAGAAGGAGAGAGAGACATCATCACGCTTTAATAATCTAACCAAATTCGCAAGTGTTATCCCCTGCTTTTGCCGTATTCCATTCATTAGAAAAGAGTTAATAGGCCCACCCCACAGGCGAGGGAGGGGACTTCATAGGACATGAATACCAGAAAGCAGGATCTTTGCAGACCATGTCAGAAGTTACCTACCACACAACACGTATTAGTAAATAGTTATCACAGTAATTGCTCTTAATTGCATGTACTAAAATGTTTAAATTCCTTTCTCGATCTTCTTTCTGCTCCACAAACCATTCACTTGCGTTTTGACACTGCCACGGAGTCCTAATTTTTGTAAGCTACTTAGCAGTCTGTTCTCCAAGCTCTTAGTTTTTATGTCCGTACTTGTCCATAAAACCTTTTTCTTCTTAGTTTTAGGAAGAGCATCCACAGAATCACAGGGGAAATTGACTAATCATTCTGGGATTTTGTCACCTTCAAACTAAGAGTGTCCATGAACCCAAGGAGAGGAAAATGGAAAGTCGTCTGACATTGTGGAGTGAAAGATATTAGCTGTGATCGTTTAGCAAGCCCCGTTTTCCCATTTTACGCCTCGCCTCCCCCTTGCTCATACACAGCAGCACACACTCACCCACAGATGGTATAGTGCCTGCTCTCTCACGAGGAGTTTTAAAAACTCAAAAGAATGAAGTTACCATAAGTAATTGGTTTTGCCAATAAAGCATCTGTTTGTAAATACTGGGGCCCCCAAATCGATTTGCTTTTGTAGCATCCCTCGTTTCGGCTGCTTCTCTGCCCGTTTATGTTCGTCACTTTCGTGCCGCCGCCTTATTTCAGACTCCCACTGCCGACAGATGGGATGGTCTCCTCCCAACTCAACATCTGCCTCCCGCCACCCAACTTCACCCCCGTGTAACAGCCAAATAGAGATGCAGGTCTAACCATCTCTCACTATCGGGCCAGGTAGGCATTTGCTTCTCAGTTAGTGACAGATTGGAGGGAAATTTGAGTCAAACGCCTACATTTAGATGATGTTGCTTATCATGTCTTATGAACAAATACCTGTTCTGCTGTGGAATTGGTTCCCATGTTTTATCGCCACCTGTTGCCGAGCACTTCTTAGTGGGTCTGATCAAAGTTTACCATAAGACCATCCTGTAGGCAATTTGAAAATTAGCAATGCACTGTGAATTAAATGCACAATAATTTTACATTGTAAAACTTACAGAATTATAGTTGTAAACAGGGAACTTTCCTTGACTTTGACGATGGAGCTCAGAGAAACTACAGGGCCATGTCGTGATCTGAACAGGAAGCGTTCCAAACAGAAGAGAGAACCTATACAAAAAGTATTTACGAAGTAATATAAGTAAAAGTTTCCGTACTTTAAAAATCATGCAGTTTAAAAAAGGTCATTGTTCTTTCTCTGTACTTCTTCAACATATGCCTGGACAAAGGACATACTGTGTTTTGTTTCCAAACAAATGGATAGTTCTAATTCTAAAAAACCCTATGATTAGGGAGTCTATCATTCATCGCTGAGGAAAACAAATCAAGATAAATGGTATTATGAAAACTCTTACAAGTATGCTCGTGTTCATTAAAGCAAAACAATATGGTACATTAAACATAGGAAGTATTTTAAATTTTTAATATTTTAAAATTCTATCCAACATACTGATAAGAATGTTGCCCACCCATGATCCTGGGCAGCCCCAGGGAGGAGCACTGACATGTGATAGGGAGAATAAGGACAAACTGGTGCCCATGAGAAGAAACTGGAATTCACACAGTCAATTAACACCCACATCGATCTCACGCCACCTTGGCCTTGATGATGTGGTTGACTTGCTGGGTAAATTGGTGCCTGTCAGCGTATTGCGGCACATACCTGCTTGTGGATTCAGAGAAGCTGAAAAAGATTGGCAGCAGCTGGACTAGCCGCACACCCCGGATGCCGCCTGTGTCAACTAGGTTGGCCAGAGGCCCTGTGACAAAGTGGGTGGACGTAGTCCCACACAGAACTCGGGAGGTTAGGGATGGCTGTAGCGCCACTTCCGCCTCATAAATCCCACAGACAGTTGTATGCATGTCCAAGCTTAGCCCAGCACAGAGAAGAGGCTCTCGGAGATGATAGTGAACTTGCTCGCAGCTTTTTCATGAGGATAATGAGCATAGCGAATGTAGCCGCCTTACTACAAGTGATTCTGTTTCCCAAATTCGCCCCAGAGGAAAGGAACTAATTGACCCAGGTATACTTTCTCCCAGGGACAGTCCCACATCGAATGGCTGGTCCATGTGGGTGGGATATGGAAGTCCATTCCTTTTGCCTTATTTTGAGTTAGCTTTTTTAGAAATTGAATTTATTGGGAGAAAAGGGAATCCTTGTGCACTGTTGGTAGGAATGAAGATGGGTGCAGTCACTGTGGAAACCAGTACATAGTTTCCTTAGGAAATTAAAAATGGAATTAGTTGCCTTATGATCCAGCGATTCCACTTCTGAGAATGTATCCAGTGAAGTCATTTTTAAGGCCCATCTGAGATCCCCTGGTCCCTGTGGAATCTCCTGAAGTCTCTGCTGAGACAACGTCACAGTTCAACTTCCTGTCTCATCTCACTTCCTCTGCTCCTCACTAGGGGGTTGGTCCTGGGGGAGCTTCCCAGTGACCCTCCCCTCCCCTGCCCTAGGAACCTGATGTGAGGTTAGGATCATACTAGAAGGATCGCACTTCTAGGTGATCCTAGAAGACTAGAGGACTTTGGAACAGCCATCATAGCGGCTGTTGAGTTTGTCATTGTCACCATTAGCATCATGAACAGCTTTGCATTATCACTCAGGAAACAGGCTTAAGGGAATTCTGTTTTATTAAGGAAACAAAACCTTTTCTATCACCAGGGCCTAACTGTCTGCTGACATGAATTCCGAACACAGGATATGTTTGATAATCACCCAATAATTGGGATGATGATAACAATGATGAGTAATGATCATTTAACTTAAATACCATTAATAAAATAGTAAGAAGTAATAAAATAAGCATATGATTTAAATATTTATTTCTTCATGTAGAGGTTCAGGTCCTCACTTCCTGCCCTTTTTCTTGCTGACTGGAAAGGGTGATGTCTGAAGCAATGAGGGAAGCTGGGTGTTGAGGCTAATGGCAAAGCTGTTCTGCGTGCCCGGGGTTCTGCACAGCTTGGTGGAGCATCATCTCCTGCGTGAGATACAGATAAACCATTGTCTCCTTTGAGACACTGAACATTTTAAAATCTTGTTACAGCAGCTCACCTAACACAATGCCATTAAGTAGTGAACCAGGATGAAAACTCAGATTTCTTTAATTGAAAAAAATGTATAAACACATACCATACTACCTCTCCAGCTTTGGCAAGCCAGCCATCAAAGTGTTCTGGGTGAGAACCTCCTTCCTGGACTGATGACAGATAGCAATAAAAGAGAAAGAGGTGGGATAATTTGAGGGTTGCAAAGGCAGTTAAGAAAACTTCTAGATGCCTTGGCCTTGAAGTAGGTAAGGCACATAAGGGAAAAGGAGATGCTCTGCTTAATTTAAATGCTCCTTGAAACATGGGTGTATTGAGTTCAGATTAGCAATGAAGACTGTCTAGGCCACTGTGTCTTTGTATTTAGATGTGTGTGCAATGCTTTTTTTTTATTTATTTTTTATTGATTATGCCATTACAGTTGTTCTATTCCCCCCCTTCATTCCCCTCCACCCTACCCCCTCGTCCCCACCATTACCCCCTCCTTTAGTTTATGACCATGCGTCTCAAGTTCTTTAGATTCTCTATTTCCCATACTATTCTTGCCCCCCCCATCTATTTTCTATCTACTGTCTATGCTACTTATTTTCTGTACCTTCACCCCACTTCTCCTCCTCCCACTACCCTGTAGCTAATCCTCCTTGAGATCTTCATTTCTATGTCTCCACTCCTGATCTAGCTGTCCTTTTAGTTTGCTTTTGTTTTAGGTGTGGTTGTTAATAACTGTGAGTTTGCTGTCCTTTCACTGTTCATGTTTTTTTAAACTTCTTTTTCTTAGATAAGTCCCTTTAACATTTCATATAATAAGGGCTTGGTGATGATGAACTCCTTGAATTTGATCTTATCTGAGAAGCACTTTATCTGTCCTTCCATTCTAAATGAAACTTTTGCTGGATAGAGCAATCTTGGTTGTAGGTCTTTGGATTTCATGACTTGGAATACCTCTTTCCAGCCCCTTCTTGCCTGGAAGTTCTCTTTTGAGAAATACGGTGACAGTCTGATGGGGACTCCTTTGTAGGTGACTGTCCCCTTAGCTCTGGCTGCTTCTAGGATTCTCTCCTTCATTTTGATTTTGACTAATGTAATGATGATGTGCCTTGGTGTGTTCCTTCTTGGGTCCAACTTCTTTGGTACTCTCTGAGCTTCCTGGATTTCCTGGAAGTCTATTTCCCTTTGCCAGATTGGGGAAATTCTCCTTTATTATTTGTTCAAATAAGTTTTCCACTGGTGGCTGTTTCTTTCCCCCTTCTGGTACCCCTATAATTTGGATGTTGGAGCGTTTAAAGATGTCCTGGGGGTTCCTAAGACTCTCCTCATTTTTTTGAATTCTTGCTTCTTCACTCTTTTCTGTCTGGCCTTTATTTGCTTTCTTCTGGTCCACTCCATTGATTTGAGTCCCAGTTTCCTTTTCATCGCTATTGGTTTCCTGTGCAGTTCCCTTCATTTCAATTAGTTTCACCTTCATGTGTTTGTCTAATTTGTGGCTATAATCAACCAGTTCTGTGAGGATCCTGATGACCAGTGTTTTAAACTGTGTGTCTGAGAGTTTTGCTATTTCTTCATCGCTTAGATTTATAGGCTATGGGGCTTTGAGATCTTCTTGAGCCATTTTTGGTCTGTTCGCACCTGTTAGGTATGAGGAGCAGAGCCTTGGACTCCCAGGTCACTGGGTTTTGATGCTGTATGTGGGGGCAGCGTCAGAGCGGGGAAATGGCGGCCCCCTCTACTGTTTCTTGCCGCTGGGTGAGGAGCAGTGCCTTTGGTGGTTCACCAGGGCAGGGCTACTTAGGTCGCTGGGTTATGACACTGTATGTGTAGGCGGGGTCAGAGTGGGGAAATGGCGCCGCTCATGGCTGGGGCTGCTGTCTCTTGTCCAATCGCCCACTCCCTCGTTTGTCTATCCACACACGAATGCGCGACCACAGTCAACCCGCAGCCCTGCTCCCTTGCTGTTTCCCCTCGGTTGCTTGCTGAGTTGCCCACCAGGTCCAACCCTGCGCCTGGATTCTGCGCGCCTGAGTCCGTCTGACCAAGTTTTCCTGTGCAACCCAGCTCCACCAGCTGCTGGTTTCACCCCTCTTACCGGTCAGGCTGAAGAATTTATTGTTATCAGACTTCCGAAAAGTTCAATTTTCTGTATTCTGGCCGTGTTTTCTGTTGCTAATATTTAGTTGTCTCTAAACTTGGTTGTGTGAGAAAGCACAGCATCTCCACCTATGCCTCCATCTTGGCGGAAGTCTGCAATGCTTTATATTATTCCACAGCTAGGATCTCTGTGATGCAACTGTCTTTCCCAGTAACATGCTTGAGACACAGGGAGATGCCTTGGCACTGGACAGTACACTGGGGGGGGGGGGGCTGTGAAGAGTGCCTAGGCCTAATTTCCTGCCAGGAAGTGATGTCAACACAGAGCGACTACCCCAGTGTGTCTTCACACATACGCGCAGGGCAGTCACACCCTGAATGCAGTGGAGCTCATCATTTTAATATCCTGACTTGCAATTACTCATTTTCTTTCTTATTTAAAAGAAAACCGATACAGGAGACAAGAGTGACAAATAATAGCTGTAGAGAGCAAATAATGTATGCGGTGGGAGCAGAGCAGATAATATAAAGATATATTCATGCAAAGGCTGGCAAGCATCCCCACCAAAAACCTTCCCAGAGAAGGAAAAAATATGACAACCTTTGGTTTAAGGCTTACTTCTACTTTATTTAAAATACAAGGTGTTTTTTTTTCTTGTTTGTTTGTTTTTGCTTTAACATTTGTCTGCTTCCCCTTCTCCTGAATTTTAAGGACTTCTAATAAGATATATGTCTTAGTTCTTATAGAGTCACTGTATATAAGCTGAAATTTAAAGGTAGCTGGTGACCAATATTTAGTTCCTTTTCAGTTTTTCTTCTCGCTTTTCTGACAATTCTTAATTCTGATCCCTGTTTGGAAGTTCTGATCCTTCTCATTGCTGAGGTATATTTGAGAAATGAAGGGTTTTTATATTGTATACTAATTTGAAGCTTAACATATGTCTTTAAAGAAAAATATGAGCTCTCTAGATACTTTAACATGGATCAGTACCAGTTAGCAATCAATTGCTGTGATGACACCTTTCCTTCTTCAGTGTCTTGAGACTCTCAGAGAGTTGCGTTGGGTACAGTAAATCGCAAATATTTTATTACTCAATAATGATGAATATCTAACACATTGTGTCAATTTTCACTCTTCAGAAATGAAAATATTTTTAGCCAAATAGTTCATCTTATTTTGATTTAAAAAACAACATATTCTAATTTATTTCTTGAAATACCCACTTTACTACTTTAAACAATGAAACCATTTTTGTGATGAATGACCTTTTCTGCCGGTACATCCTTGCTTTCTAACTCACACATTCAGTCTTCTTAGCATATTCTGTTTCTCCCTCTGTCAGGAAGAAGTATGTGTATTGCTTTTTTCCATGATTTGTTAGTGAAGTGTAATTATCAGTAACTGAAATGAAAGCATTGGACACACAGCTTACCTGTTGCAGAGAGAATTTTATTTCAATGTCATTTATTCAATAGAAACTAATGTTATTCTTTCTGTTTAGTTTTTATTGAGGATATTCTCCTTCAACATAATACAAAGAGTTTATTGCTAATGAAAAGAAAGCATTTGTAAGCCAGGGATAGGTCATACAGCACACATTGAAATATAGAGTGTTTGTGCAAACACTGTGTTTGTATAGCAATCTTTTGTACAGATCATGGAAATAGATAGTTCTTCATTTTTAACAGCATACCATTATGAATATTGATCTGTTATGCTTATGGTGTGTTTTGCCATAAAATTAAAGCAAAAACCTCAGCATGGATTGATTGTAATGATTTATAAAATCATTTTTTAAGGTTTCACTTATTTATTCTTAGAGAGAGGGGAAGGGAGGGAGAAAGAGAGAGAGAAACATCAATGTGTGGTTGCCTCTCCTGTGGCCCCCACTGGGGACCTAGCCCGCAACCCAGGTATGTGACCTGACTGGGAATGGAACTGAGGACCTTTTGGTTTGAAGCTTGTGCTCAATCCACTGAGCCACACCAGCCAGGGCTATAAAATCATTGTTAAGAACAATTAAGAATCATGAAAGAAAAGAACCATTTTTAATTGTTTTCTACCATGTCAACACACTTTGCTCTCTTAAACTAGTGACCTCATTCTAAAATATCTGCGCATCTTCCCTGATGCTCCAGGGTAAATAGAGGTCCTCTTCCAGGTCTTATAATGTTTCCACGGGCCACCCCTCTATCATCTGAATCACGTTTATAACATTATATAGACTTTGACATTTACTGAATGCCAGTACCCTTCACTAGACTGTGAGTTCTGTAAAGAGAAAGACCGTGGCTTTGGGCTCATGATTCGGTCTTGTGTTTCTAAAAAATACGGAACAGAAAAGCAAAAACAGTCATTCAATTAATTTGTCACAGTGGTGTTTTAATCTAAATTTTAAGTTTTTAACAATATATGTCCTCTTAGAATCAGCATCAAAACGCTGGAATTAGGTTTGGCTTCACAAATGCAGGCCTATCAGAGCATTGAAGAAAATCAGTTAATCTATTTTATGAATTAGAGCCTTGTACCCTGGAGCACTGATGAGACAGTGTGAAGAAGGTACAGCCCGCTCAGTGCAGCTTATTCCTGTTGTCAAGTCGCTGAGCTACGCCGAACCTCTGGTTTTTGCCATTTAACTCAGGGAGGCTGAAACAGATTTTTTATTTTCAAGCTGAGCTGCAAGATTTTAAAAATGGTTCCACAGAAACCATGTCCTGGAGTGGGCAGGGATCAGCCCCCTTCTCTTACACCAGAATCACTCTGCCCTTCTCTGATTTGACTCTCAAATCCTCTGACTCCATGTATAATCATCTGTGGACGCTATTGTTGAGGCCCTGGAAATGGATGGAAATGTCCCTGTGATCACTGTATCACCTCAGGTGTCTGATGTGGTATATACATGGCTGAGTAGAGTTGTATGACTTTCTGCCACACAGAAACAGTTTGTTTCTGGTCTAACAAGAAAACGGTAACAGAACACGCCGTGGAAACGTGTGCTTAGACTTTGTTTGGGTATTATGTAAACTATACTGAAATGTTAACATCATTCTGAAAAGAGTATTAGAACCATGTTTGTTTTAAATGGGGGTGGGGGAGGGGTGGAGCGTTGAACTATAAAACCGCCCGGGAAAGGAACAGGCAAAAGACAGCTGATCCCTCCCGGCCTTAGTCATTTAACACTTACTCTGAAAGAAATGCAAAGGTTAACAAGTGATTACATATCATTTATACATAATCTGGACATACATATTCATGCCTTGTTCTTAATATTTGGCATTTCTTGGTAGGATCCCTTCAGGACATCACAGGATCAGCATTTAAAATCACTTTGATACCTAATGATATGTGCGCAGTTTGTGTCTCAATTAGGCGTACAGGAAGCTGGGTTTTCCGGTGCACAGGCAAATCAGGAGGTGGTACCCAGGCTCCGCCATGCTCATGGGAGGCGCATGCAGCTGATGTGGAGGATGCAAGGTTGTGTGGTCCAGGAATAATGCACTACAGGTCGCCCACTGCTGGATGTCAGAGAACTGTAGTTGAGCCGGCTATTGTAGCTTCCAGTAAGAAGGCTCACAGATACATATACATCTGGGGAGAACCAACTGAAAAATACCAACCCAACAAAAATCACTTCCCTCCTCTTTCTCTCCCCCTGGTATTGTTTCAAACAACCTTAACATATTCACGTTTTACGGACACAGTGTCCCATGACCACATTTACTTGGGCAGAGAGAAGGTTTATTTCCTGAAACCAATCTTTCAAATAGTGCAGATACCATCCGGGATGACTCAGTGAAGGACTCCAAGCATGATGCGAGCTCATTCTCCAACTCGGATCCCTTGTGAGCGGGAGAAACACATGATGCAGAATTCATTACTGGGTGATTCTACAAGGACTTGGGAGTCCTATTTCCCTTCAACAAAGAAGGAATGAAATGGTGCCCAAGGCCAAAGAAACGTAGCACAGAAAGCAACTACAGCGAGTCTGGCGGAGTAGGAATAGGAAGTAAGCTCACTGAAACAGGTGTGGGACCCAAGTTCAAGAACGAGGCAGTAAGAAGGGGCATGGGTTTGAGAATGTGGCCTTGGATTTCCAAGTGAAACATAAGGTTTCATGTCAGCTGCTACCCACTGGATGTGTGATGTTGGAAACATGCATACCCTCCCTTTACCTGGGTTCATCAACTGTAAACAGGGATGTTCCACCTACACCTTCCCGTTGCAGGGAAGACTGCATAAGGTGAACAGCCAAATGTGCTTCCTGGAACTGGTATTTCTTTATTGATACCCGAACATTTATGTTACTCATCCACACAGTAGGTGCTGGGGATCTAATGGCACAGAAGCACAAAGTGTGAGTTTTAATGGACTTTAAATTCTAATTGGGAGATAGACAGTAAATAACAACCATAAGGATCCATACCCAATGGCAAGTACAATTTCAATGGGATGTTTGTAGAAAAGTCCAGGGGCAAATCACAGAGAATATTCAATATTTTAGTTTTATGAAGAGAAGACGCCAGATTTGGGGACAGTGATGAGGATGTTCGAATTGGTACAGGGTGAGAACCGAGCAGAGGTGGAAGGATGAAGAAAGATTCCCTGAGATAGAATTGAGCTGAAATTTGAAGAATTGGTTAGAGTTAGTTACCTTGAAAAAACAGCACCGAGTTGAAGAAGAGCAGCCTACACCCCAGCGGAGAAAACTGTAGAAGAGAGAAGCCTGGGCTGGAGAAGGCAAGGTGACCTCCTTCAACCTGGGGGAAAGCCAGTGTGATGGGGGTGTGGACTGAACAAGTGGCTTCTCCCTGTCCCATGCTACACAGATTCTGGGGACTCCTTCAGACATTCATTTTGGCAGTCAGAGTGCACTCTCAGCAAATGCCCCCAGTAGGTGTAGCATTACATGAATTGATTTTGCCAAATAATATCAGAGGCTTGGGAGACTTGCTTCCATCGGGGTGGAATAGGTACCAAGAATTGGAGGATGAGACATTAGCTTTAGTGGAATAAACAACCAACTTTTCTTTGGAGTTTACCTATAGTTAATTATGCCAAGAATGGATATGGGGCGGGGGGCAGGTTTGCTGTTTATGTATTTGATATTTAAAGGGCATCACGTGTAGTTAAATATGAAGTGAAATGGCTTACTTTAAAATATTGCAGAAAGTGATTGCATGATTTCCGTTAATACTTTGTAAGTTTGAAATAAGAATATTAGGTAACATTTCAGGCTGTTTGCTATATGCCATGCACCGTAATAAATGCTTTCCAGAATTATTTCATTAATTCTGTCAATAACATAGTGGATTAGACACACATTCATACATTTTACATATAAGGAAGTTGAGAATTTTAAAGTTCAGAATTGACAGAGGAACTTAGCTGGTACCGAATGGAACAGGGCTTGGGGATGCTACACTACCCACTTGCTTTAATATAGACGATCTTTTATGTATCATACATGACCAGGTGGGCTCACCTGGTCTGGCTTTCGGCTGCCTTTCTCCACTCTACCTTAAAAGCTCTCCATTTCTTCCCCGGTCATTTCTGTCTTTCCCGATCTTTTCCATCCCTGCTTCTCAAAAATTTCCTTGACCCTTTGCGCCTGGCAAATTTAAAGCCCTCATTTCTACTGCTTTGTGGGACATTTTTGCACCTCACTTCTTGTCTCCCCTGATTGGCGACCCCTTCTCTGATTGTGTTAGCATCATCTCAGTTTGAGTTTCTCAACTCGGTGCTTCAGGCACAGGATTTTCCCTCTGATCTCCTGCAGGAATCTCTCAATGGCCACCTGTACTAGCATGCTGAAGAATTGTCCCTTCCTTATCGACATCGGTGTTGTGAAATCTAGTCACCATTCTGGATATCCTTGACAGCATGGGTCTGGAATGAAAACTAAGCCCCAAATTCCAAAAAATAGATTTCAGATATAGATTTAAATAAAATGAAACATATCAATTTTCAACTACTTGTTTCAATTACTCCCAGGGAAATGAGCTCAGTCGTTTTTCTTTTTCATGTCAAAAACTTAAAATAGAATCAAAATATGTATGAACTGGTATTAACAAAGTAGCTTCAAAAGCACCCAACTAATTTATTCAGAGTGACAAGTGAAATTGATATTCAAGTACTCTGCTTTTTGAAGTCTATTTTTCTCCTCTTTGAGATGGAAGCAGGTGATTCCAAGAAAGCAATTATAATGTACAAATGAGTCCAAAGTTTTTTTAAATAAATAAATAAAAATTCTCTCCTGCCCCCAACCCCTTCCCAGTGAAACTTGTTGCTACCTCATTTGACAGCTTCATAATTTTCAGTACAAGAGGAATGGGGCGTGAACCTCTAATGGAGAGTTCAAGTATGGCTTGGTGATGCATGTGTGGTAAATAGCTTATTTTTCAGACTATAAGATGCATATCATCCCCCCAAAAAAAATTTGGGAGGGATACTAGTTGTGAATGCTGCTGTTGAGTTCTGTTTACTTTTATATTGGTGAAATATTATGTTACTTGTGTTATTAAATATTTTACCACATTTTTTGCTTCAAATTTTTTTTTCTATTTTCTTCCTCTGAAACCTAAGTGCATCTTATGGTCTGAAAAATACAGTACTTACCGGCCCCCAGGATTTGTAAATGTGTATGTAAGATAATACCTTTGTCTCCAATGCCATTAGCAAAATGTCCTGCTGAATGTATCTACATGTTTGGTGATACTTTTCTTCATAAAAGGAAAACTAGATCTTATAATACTAGATTGTTTTCCTTAATAGTTGTGCTGAATTTATTGAGGGGGCATTGGTTAATAGGATCATATAGGTTTCAAGTGTACGTTTCTATGATATTTTAAAAAGAAAGAAGTAAAACTAAAAAGACTTAATCTTGACACCACACTTGTGATCCGTATTAGAGGAAAGTATGAGAAAGAGAGAACAGGGGTAAGGCATCAGGGTGGAGAACACCAGATGAATGGGAGTTTGGGGGTATAAGGGAAGCTAACAGGACTTGATCGAATAGCACAGCTGACGGTGCACTGTGCTAGGCGGTGGCCCAGAGTCCTGGGGCGTCGACTCTCTTCCTGCCCCCTGTTCCACACACATACACCTTTCTCATCTCACCTGTGCCAGCCATGCCTGCCTTTAGGGGGCTCCAGGGCTGTTTTGGCTTGGGGTGCTCTTCCCCTTGACTCTGCATTCACTTCTACATTGTCTTCCGTTCTTTACTTCTCATGTGGTCTCCCCTACTCACCCAGTTGAAAAGGATACTGTATCCACATCCCCTTCTCCAACCAGTCAAAGCAGTCAAACTGGCACACAGGGATGAGCAAAAGTAGGTTTACAGTTGTAATACAAAAAAATACAATAATCAATAAATAGTAATACAAGAATAAACTTTGTGTTTCACGTAACCACAACTGTAGACCCTACTTAAGCCCACCCTGTATTTGCCCTGTGCTATTATTTCATAGTACATTGTGCCTATTAGATCATGTACCTATTCATTCCATTCCATGAAGAGCTAAAAATGTTGACAAATAAAAGAAAATACAAATGGATACTGTAAGTGTTACCAAACAAGAGGTGGGGGGGGCAATACTTGGTGAATTATTTTGTTTTCTAATTAAAGAAACACTTGGTGAATTATTTTGTTTTCTAGTTAAAACAACAGGAAAAGAAACAGCAAATGGGAACTGCACAGCACTTGAGATTAGGAAGAAGGGATATTTGAAAGAAAGCTTGCTAGTGCGTCCTAATAAACCAGAGAAGGGGCCTGTGTAAATAGATGTCTGTGAGAAAAGTGTCAGGTTAAGATTCTGAGAAAATGGAGAGCATCGACGTCTGTGTCTCCCAGTCATTCAGTTGAATTCACAAAAGTGAAATGCAGTCCAGACGTTCTGAGCAGGTAGCCGCTGGCTGGATCGCGCCACCAGTTGAGTTTATTAGGAGACAGTAATTTTCCATTTATGAAATACAGAAGACACTCGCTGAAGTCACAGCTCTTCACATACTCGTGTGTGTTTTACACGTGATCTCCTGCTCAAGCTTGTCACCTGCAGGACCCCGCGATGCATTGGAATCTGTCACCCCAGCTCTGCCTTTCGAGCCACCATAGGGCTTTCCTTCCTTGCTGTGGATCCAAACAGCAAATAAAAAGAAAGTCAAAAAATCCAAATATTGGCTTCACTTTATATATTTTATTTAATTAGAGGAGACATCGAACAGCCAACAGGCTGCTCTGAACTGCAGGGTCAGGAAGAGTCCCAGGGAGGTTTTTCCATTTACACGTGGAATGAAGCCATCAGCGGAGAGAGGTAACTTCCTGAGCACAAACGAACAGCAGAACACCCAACCACCCCACCCCCAGAGGAATTCAGAACCTGCCTGTGTGTCTCTGACAGAGACCGACAGACCATTTAAGTGTGGGATCTCAGGTAAACCCCATTTTTCTGCTTTGAAAGAGACATCTGGAGGGGAAGGTATATTACAGGAAATCCATCATTTTTCTGCCTTGCCCAGATTGGCACTTCTGTGATTTAATTATTCTATTAACAGTGTGGCGGGTGAGTGTTGGGAACCACTCTGCCTGGTTTCGGGAGTTGTAACTGCCCCCCATGGATAAGGCCGAGTGAGCGACCTCCGGACTGTGAGCCACTAAGGAGACAAAGCTTATCTCCCTGGCAGGAGCGCTGCTTCTGCTTCATCCATCTCTGCCCCCAATGCTTGGTTGGTTAGTCAGTGGTGGGTAAGACCCCTCAGAGGGGGGGCAACCTAAGGCAGACAGAATCACTTGAGAGGCCTTCAAGGAAGGACTCAGGGGGCTGCAGCAAAGAGGGAGTGATAGACCCTTGTCCCCCCAGCTATTGTGACATAGCCCACTCAAGTCCCCATGTCTTCTGGGAGAAGTGCTTCCTGGCTCTAATCCACTTAAGCCTAAAAACCTGTGACCGGAAAGGCGGTGCAGCTCTTTGCAGGCTACAGTGGGATCCGGGGTGATCGGGCATAAGAAAGAATATGTAAAATCCTGTGAAACCTGTTGTGTTTAGAATGCTCTCATTTAAATGATAAGGGTCCAAGCAAGCAGTTCTTCCTCAAAGTTTTAAGGCTCTTTAGCTATCTGACCTGCTGCTGACTGAGAATAGGCCCTCATAGTTCTTTGAATGCTATCTATTGTTTGATCTTTACTTGTATTCTTGTACAAACGAACCCAATAAAAGCCCATTGAGGAAAAGGCTCTGGATCCTTCTCCTCTGAGAGATTGACCACTTCTCTTCCCCAAGCAGATCATGTCTTGGCAGTTTTATTTTCATCCGTGGCAGACGGGGGGACTTGCGGGCAATGTTGTCCCCACAGATGAGAATATATACAATTAGTTTTCTTTTTTCTTCACAGTCTTTAAACAAGGTGAATTCAAATATACAGGGTAGGGCAAAAGTAGTTTTACAGTTTGTATGAAAAAATGATATAATAATTAATAAATAATAATGCAAGAATTAGTGTATTTAAGTACTCATAACTGTAAACCTACTTTTGCTTTATCATGTGTGTGTGTTTTATGGAGATGTGTATGTAACATACACATATATGTATCATATATACATATATATATAGAATACTGCTGATTTCTTCTGATTTTACCACAAATCCTTGCTATGCACATGCTACGTTACCTGGTAGCAGCATTGGACTGGACTTGGTCTTTTCAGGGCCAGGTTGGAAACTTTTCCTGGCTTTTCAAGGACAGTTTATAATTGTTTCGAAACAAGCATTTCTCCTACAGTTATAACTTGTGCTGAGACAACCATACTCACTCAAGCTATAACCCCAAATGAGTTATTGGGTTGGCCAGAAACTTAGTTCAGGTTTTCTTCTGTAAGATGCCTCTAGCAGCACTTAGTTGTCTTTGATGTCATTCAAAACAATTTTGTTATATTGTATTGTGATAGCTGTCATATCAATGTGCATTCAAAACCAGTCAAAATTGGTGAATTTTTGTGTAGCCATCTTAATATTGAAGATGGGTGGAAATATGGAACATTTTCAGCATATTATATTTTAGTATTTCAAAAAAGGTAAAAATGCAAGTGAAATGCAAAACAAGATTTGTGCCATCTATGGAGAAGGTGCTGTGACTGATCAAACATATGGAAAGTGGTTTGTGAAATTTCGTGCTGGAGATCTCTCACTGGACGATGCTCCACAGTTGGGTAGATCATTTGAAATTGAGGTGGTCAAATTGAGACATTAATTGAGAACAATCAATGTTATACCATGGAGGAGATAGCTGACATAAAATATTCAAATCAGTAAAGTCATTGGTGAAAATGAAAAAATATGTCTTTTATTATTTTTTAAATTCTTCTTTTAAAGAATTTATTTATTTACTTTTTAGAGAGAGAAAGGGAGGGAGAAAGAAAGGGAGAGAAACTTCCATGTGTGGTTGCCTCTTATGCACCCCCTACTGGGAGCCTGGCCCACAACCCAGGCATGTGCCCTGACTGGGAATCAAACCAGTGACCCTTTTGTTTGCAGTCTGGTGCTCAATCCACTGAGCCACACCATCTGGGGCAATGTGTCTTTTATTTAATGGAAAAAAACTGAGTGAACTTTTTGGCCCACCCAATATATCATGTGTCTGAAAAGAAGTTATTATTATTTTTTTCTGGTTCACAGAACATCACCCTGTATACTTATACATCAGTGAATTTCAAAGGGAGAGTAGGCTTATGGTTAGCAAATTTAGGCAAGGATAACAGTGAAGAAAAGACCTATGAGACAGCCAACATTTTACAATTTGACAGAAGTTAAATTAGTCATTTTAAATGTCATCCTATAGAATGTCACTAAGAATGAGTAAACAAGTTAATTAGTTTGGTTTTCTTTGTTTCCTCTTACACTAAATCCAGCCAAACAAAATGAGATTCCAAAAGCAGAGAAATAAAGGACAGAAAGAAAAAGCTGTTTATCTCTCCCAGTCCTAAATTTCCTGGTCCGGGGTCTGTCAGTTCCGAGGCTGCTGGTAACGTGTTCGCTCGAACATAAATGCGATCACCATCAAAGGCTCAATATTCAGATTAACCACTTTTTGGCACCTCACCTCGTTTTAGTTTGAACTTGGAATCTCCTCCACGTCCGGACCACTAACGAGAAAATCCTCGCTTATGAATTCAGTTCGGAATGGGAGCAGTTCCCCCCACCTCTCTTTTTGCATAATGTCGGCTTTGAAGTCAGGCAGTCCAAGAAAGTGATTGATCTCGCCCAAGTTCATAACTTTTTCAAAGTACCGCCGATATCATTAAATTTTAATTAACCCTTTGAGCTCCTTCTATGATGTAAAGATGAGGGAACATCAAAGGCTCATGTGTAGCCTCTTCCTTCTGTGCTCATGTTGCTCTTTTTGGAAGATCTCAAGGATGCTGATATTTCTATGAGGTCTCAGCTTTGTGTGTGTGTGTGTGACATTGTTATACTTTCATGGGAATAGAGCAAAATCTGTTGTTAGTCTTTCAAAGCTGGTTATTTAAGCATTGCTGTGTTAAGAGCTTGGAAGTGGGATAACTTTCTGCCTCTTCTACATTAACCGTTGCAATCAAGGAGTCTTTTTAAAATGTCACTCCGTTCGTATCTTCTTGTGGTGGTGTCCTTCACCAGCTCTCATTCATAATTAATCTTACTTCCACCTTCTGACTCAATGTGGAATATTCCACATGTGGTCTTGGAAAGTACTACAGTTACCTTGAAACCTGCTGGATGAAGAAGCTAAGGTAGAAAAGGAAGCGTGCACTGCCAGAAAGATCTGAGGATGTTAGTATAATTTATAAAAGGAGAGCTTTCCCCGAAGCTTTTGGCAAGTATTTATCAAGTGCACGTTCTGTGTCAGGCATTGATCATGTGTGTAGGCATTGCCCCTGCTAAAGGCACCTCCTAGTGAATCAGTTTGTAAACCCAGATGTCCAAACTCCTGTGCCTCTTACTCTCTCCTACAATCACTGTCAAAGGTGTACCGGAAGGCCATCAGGTGCACCGGTGCCTTCTAGGCAATGGGCAGTGTTAGTAAGTGTGGGCAACCCAGGATCCCAACACCCCGCTCACATATCATTTGGTATGATGTCTCACCTGAGCATTAGAATCCCGAGTAGCTTGTGTGGTTGTCTACCTGTGTTTAAGTTTCAATGAAGTAATACACATGTGTGTTCTAATATTGCTCTCTGAATAGTATGAAGCTTAATAGTGTCAGTCTTGCTATTTAGATGCAGGCCAAGTTGGCTAGAATACTCATGTGTTTTCTTTCCTTGGGTGGCCTTCGTCTCCTGCCATTTGTCTTTGAATGTAACCATCTACTACCCATGATTTCCCTCGAAAGATCTATGGGAGGAAAAGAGGTGATGAAACTTGTGATTGCTCTACTTCTTCAGGAGTAGGGATAAGCTCATTTCCAAAGCCCAAATGCACGTCTGGCCCTTTAGGGTCACTTTAATCAAGGCATTATCGCAGATGATGTGTGTCTACCAAAATGAGATTTTGTGACCTCCTGAAATGAGCGTGATCTGGGCCTGCATTTGGGGTGTCTGACTTAGTGACCTTTATATTTATGAGATTTAAATTAAACCTGCATGCATTATTAGGGGAGATTTGACGATTTTCCCAATAATTAAAGAATAGTTGATCTCCTCTTTCCTTTTAATAGAATTTGAAGCAATTATAGTGCAGATAATTTAAACACTGGACTATTAAATGCCTTAAAGATGATAAGATTCATGAAGAGGACAATTTCATGTTTTAAAGATAAAGTAGAATTCTAAACAATGTAGCTGTCTTTAGGGACTCTGTATGTGGGTAGGTGTATTTGGTAGATGTCTCCAATATAAATAATGTATTTTGGCGAAACTATAGATTGTTTTTCTTCTTCTTTTCCCTATATTTGAAGAAGACATTAGACACATTAATGAGAGGAATATGCATTCTAGAAGGATAATTTATATTTAAGTTTGGGTTGTTAAAAGCTGAGAATTCACATAAAGGCTTAAGCTTTCTGTCTTACCCATATTTTACGGAGTTGAAAAATAGCCAATTGTTAAGTCAACAGTATCATTTAATATTTCACATTCTTTTAAAATCTTACATGCATTTTTCATATTCATTATTTACAGACTCTTATATATTTGTTCACCATAGAGTATAAGATTAGTTACTGCTCAGAGCCAGTCCAGGTTGCTTGAAAATAAGATTCTAAAAGCCGTCAATAAGAATGTGAAAAATAAAAACAAGCCGTTAGACTCCCAGTGAAAGGTTTAAAGCTATACCCCCCAAAAAGGGTTTGTTAAAAATTAAATTTCTAGGCTTCTCACAGAGTTGTATAAGGTGGAAATAACATGGGACCACATGTGCAAAACTGCTCTTAAAGCAGGTTTTATATGTATGAAGAACATATGGTGATCTATGAACACAGTGGTAAATGGGATTCACTGAGTAATATACCCTTTTCTCCTCTTCTTTCCAATTTCTATGTTCAATGAAAGCCAGATGAGATGATTAAAGTTTTCCTGAGAAAAAAAAAATGAAAGAAAAACAAAATTCGGAGCCGTGGGTTACAAATTGCTTTCCACTCTCCACTCTCTGACTTTTCAGATTCCCTTTTATCACTCGAGGGCAAAATGACATTAGTGTTTACCCAGAGTGACCTCCTCAACTGGATCATGCCAGTCTGGCCTAAGAAAAGGAGACACACTGATCATTGCTAACAGAAGCACAAGGTTGATTTCTCAATTAATGACTATATTTCAGTGCCTGTGTTTTCCCAGAACAAAATTCTCTGGTTTTGATCATTATTGTAATAATACTAATGTTGATTGATTTTTACTGATGCTGCTGAAAATGAGATTTCAGAAATTGTAACAGAAGCTGTAGATACAGCACTTCATTTAGTATCAGAATTACTCTGTGATAGCCATATAATTATTATCCCCATTTCACAGATCAAGAAACTGAGGCTCTCAATAGTTGACAATCTTGTCTGCAGACTAAGAGTGAATGGTAAAGCCAAGACTCTTTAACCGAGGTTCACCTGTCTCCAAACCCACTTGTCATTCAGTAAAATTAGCTTAATATTTCATGAATAGGCAAGTTTGCTTCTCTTTCTCCCTCTTTTTATTGTTGGTCCTTTCCATCTAAAGCTCTTCAATGTCAGGGCTTCTCATTCTTTAATATATCACACAAGTCTTTCTCAGCTCCCCTAACACCCTTTTCCCAAACAGACTCTTCTGGTTATGTGGTTCAAGTGAGCCTATTAGGGCTATGCCCTCAGGATGCCCCTCCCTCGGACCAGCCCATTATTCCAGAGATGTTCCTGTGACTGAAGCTGAGTCAATCATGGCTGGCATCAGCAGAGAGACACTTGCTTTCTAGTGGGGTAGCTTAGCTTGTAACCATCCTTCCTGCCTTGTGGAACAACCTTCTGAGAATACATTCAACCGAGGGCAAGCACAGACCTGGAAAAAGAGAAATGTGTTACATGACATTGAGGCTCTAGATCCAGCTGTGCCTGAAACAGAGCCGTAAATTTGTCAATTAAGTTAAACAAATGAATCTGCCACACCATCTATTTTTGAATGTTTTGTGTTTGAAACATCAGTCGGTTTTGGCCAATACTCTAAATGATCTGTGAAAGCTTTTATGATCATGACTATTACATTACCTCCTTGAATGCTCACAGCATTCCTCTGTTCTTCAAAAATGCCCCTTAACTCAACTGTCTTAAATTAGGAATATTGGCTTTATTTGTATGAATCCACAATCACAATAGATTGTAACTTCTAAAACAGCATAGGCCAGGCCTTCTGCTTTCTCAGACTCCCTTATGCTGTTGAGAATATAGTATCTCCTCCAATAAATTTAATTCAATAAATGTAAAACACCAGTCTCAGCACTCTAGCAGATAGTGAAATTAGTAAGACCTGGTGCCTGCTTTAGAGGCACGTAATATCACTTTGTGGGAAGACAGAGAGAGCCATGTGGTACAGAATGGGATGCAAATGGCTTTAATACCTGCCAGAGTAAGAGCAGGGAAAAGGCAGCTCCTGTTTAATGAGCGCTCATTATATGCAAAGCTCACTGAGCCAAGAGCTTGAAATGTGTTATGTCATGTAATCCTCAAAGTCAGGCGACGATGAACTTTGCACATTTTTTACTGAAGAGACTGAGACTCAAAAGGGGTCACTTATCTTGGCCAGTTTTTTTATTCCAGATGGTCTGTGCTGAATAAGTAACACCTTTGGGAGGGAAAGCTGGGTAAGCCCAAGCAAAATGTTTACTTCGGCTGTGCCAAAACAGCAGGACTGGTGGCTGGTAAGGGACTCTGATGGGGTTGAGGAGGAAATGCCATGCAGATGAAGTAGTGTCCAATGAGGTCATGCTGAAGGGCCAAGATGCAGCCAGAAGGAGGAGGTTGTGGGTTCAGAATCAAGCAGGGCCATTCGTGAGAATGTGTCCACCCTGGCAATTCAGACTTAAGGTTGTAAAGGAGTTGCAGATGTTGAGCTAACATGATGCTCTGACTGAGGGATTCGGGTAAGTTTGGAGGCTTGAAATAATGTGGAGGGATTGGATACCCAATTACATGGTTAATCAGAGGAAGTCAGGGGACTGGGCGCAGCCTGACTCGGAAGTCCTCAATCTGTTGAACTTACCCAAGTGTCTAAGTTCCAGAATAGAAGTTCCAAGATCAAAGGAAACAGATATATTTAGAGATTTAGCAGGAGGTAGCTTTAGAAATGAATGTCAAGGGGTGCCTCAGACTTTAACAAAAAGAGATACTTGGGATGAAGACCATTTGTAGAAGAGCGAGAACTTAAGTATGAGACCAATGGCATGAGGGAAGGAGGTGAGAGTTCTAGATAATGGGCAGGGAAGATGGGGTGTGTCTTCAAAACACCTATAATCTTGTGGGTTACCCTGCCTCCAAAATCACATGTATGATTTTAAATCATGAGTCTTCATCTACAAAATTATGCTTCCTTTAGCTTCATGGATTCAGGTTCAAAGGTGATGTCGAGAATTCTTTTTTGTTGTTGTTATTCAATTCTACCATATTAGAGGTGGAGGTGTAGAAAAATATGAGTTGAAAACTTGAATTAAGGCTCGGACTTTGGGTTAAAAGCATGTGGGCTAATTTCCAGACTAGATCTGGGTCACGGGGAAGCTTTTTGTGTTTTATTTCCTTTCTCTATACCCTTACAAGATAGTTGTGAAAATCATGTGAGAAGGCATGCTCCATTCTTTAGCAAAGTGTCATATAGTAAGCGCCTAATAATTATAAGGTATTACTATTATTACTATCCATAAAGTGATTATGGTTTAGACAAATCAAGTATTCTTCCTGCTTCTAATTAGAAAGACATACTTTGGTAACTAAAAAAAAAGTAGAACTACATTTTGCATATTAAAAAAATCTTTATAGATCTGGGCTTAAAATAGAGATAGTATCCCATACTATTGATGTTAAAACTGAGACTCAAAAATACAGATGACATATGCATGTTACAATTTCCTTTGGGCTTCACAAGTAGATAACATTGGATTCCAACTTTTCAGCCTTCCCTATTTATTACGTTTCCTTGCTACCTGCCAGCTAGCTGGAAAGCCAATGCCAAATTTTAAACATTTATATAAATTTATAGCAATCTCACTTTTAGCTTTCCGTTATTCTGTCAGTTGACCTTGAAGCAAGTCATGCAGGAGTAGCAAGGACCTCCAGGGTATCAGGAACCTACAGTTGGGGTGGTTAAATTTCTCCCCATGACATATATTCCACAGGCTTGCTATGGCTCTTCTCTATGGGTCCTGTTTTTTTCCAGGATCCAAGCTGAAATGGCAGCTCATAGCAGAGATATACTGACCTTAGGATGTGGGGAAAGAACTCTGAAAAAACATGTAAGGTCTGTTGAAGCCTCTGCTATCAAGTTGTAATATTCTGCTTCAGGTCATAGCTCTTTGGCCAGAAGAAGCGTCATGGCCAAGGTTGATGGCGATGGCCTATAGATGCATAAACCTTTCATGAGGTCAGTAAATGGCAGTGCCACAATCCTAATTTTACCAACAAGACTGGAGTATTAGTACTTACTATTAAGGCCAAGTTCCAAGATGGCCCCTCTTCTCCTGTCCCAGGGACTGTAAATATAAGGTATTTTACTCCTGTGATTAGGTTGTATTAGCTACTACAGTTAATGTTAAGAAAAAAATTATTCTAGAGGGCCTGACCTAATCACAAAACCCTTTATATCTATGCCTAGGATCAGAAATAAAGTGAGAGATTGGAAGCTCATAGGGGATGGGATGGGGCAAGATCTCGGTTGCTGGCTCAAAGGTGGAGACAGCCAAGTGGTGGGCAATGCAGCAAGTCCAATCTCTAGGTGCTGTGAAAGCTGTAGGGTGACAGCCAGCAAGAAAATGGGGACCACAGGTGTGCAGCCACAAGGAAATGAACCTTAGTTCTACCACCCGACGCAATGAACTTGGCCAAGCACATCTCAAAACAGATTTCCTGCCAGTTCCTGCAGAGAGAAATGTGGCCCTGCTTGCACCTTGACCTTAGCCTTTGGACACTCTGACCCAGTCACTCTGGGCCCAGACTTCTGAACTTCAGAATTGTGAGCTCATACATGTGTTGTTGCTTTTGTCACTAGATTTATGGTAATTTGTTTGCACAACAGTAGAAGATTAAGGCAGTGTTAGTCTGCTAAAGAGCTCTAGGACTTTGTCTTTTACTCCCATCCCAGCTCACCCTCCCAGAGCTCCCCACCTCCCTCCCATTTCCACCCCCCTTAGTTTTTGTCCATGTGTCCTTTATACTTGTTGCTGTAAACCCTTCTCCTTTTTCCCTGAAATTCCCTCCCCTCTCCCTTCTGGTCTGTGTCAGCCTGTTCTCTACTTCAGTGTCTTTGGTTATATTTTGCTTGCTGGTTCATTTTGTTGATTAGGTTCCTGCTAAAGGTTAGATCATATGGTATTTGATATAAAGGTTAGAGCCGCCTGGCTTATTTCACTTAGCATAATGCTCTCCAGTTACATCCATGCTGTTGCAAAGGGTAGGAGCTCCTTCTTTCTTTCTGCTGCAAAGAATTCCACTGTGTAAATGTACCATAGTTTTGGGATCCACTCATTTTCTGCTGGGCACCTAGGTTGCTTCCAACACTTGGCTATTGTAAATTGTGCTGTGATGAACATTAGGGTGCATAGGTTCTTTTGGATTGGTGTTTTAGGGTTCTTAGGATATAATACTAGCAATGGAATGACTGGATCAAAAGGCAGATCTATTTTTACTTCATATATGTCATACTGTTATGATAATCAAGTAAGATATAAAAAACTAATTGTAAACAAAGTGCTATAAACTTGTAAGGGATTGACATTATATAACACATAAAATGATTTATTTTTCAACTTATGAAGCAATAAAGTATAAGAATTATTCATTTCACTAAAACATCTCACCAAATTCAGACTAAGCAGTCAGGAGAGAATAAATCATCAGAGGAACTTGGGTTCGATTTTAACTCCATTGCGGCAAAGCAACAGGAATTTGCTTAATATGTTTAATTGTATTGAACTTCTGCTTCTTGAATTATAAAATGCATTTAATGTCCAAGAAGGCTTTGTTGTTGAAGATTGGAGGTAATATGTATACATTGTTCTCAATGCAGACACAGACAATGCACCTAATATTAATTCATACCATTTATAAGAAAATAATGATCATTTCCTATAAAGCAGCCTAAATATCTCCAGCATAGCTCTATGTCCACTTCCTTGCTGCTCTATTCCAAACAAGGCAAATTATCTATTGAGGTTCAAGCTCCAAACGGAATCTCGGAGACCATTGGACCTGCCATATTGACTGCAGGCTCCATCAGGTCAGGCACATTCCCCATGTATATCCTCAGCTTTCAATTATGGGCTCTACATTAAAGTTCAGTGACCAGCGTGGATAAGCTCTCTTAATAAGATCATTAAAGAGTTCTTTATCTTTAGTTCAATGGCATCTTGCCTACAGATTTATTAGACTGTTTTTTTGGTACACTGCCTGTTTCAGGGAGAAAATACCCCAGTAGTGCATGCAGGCAGGCTAACGATGAAGCGTAATTGCCAATTGCACAAGAGGAGTCTGATGCATTCCTGTCACCAAAAGGAATCTGTGGAGCCTAATATCCAGGCATAGGAAAGGAATTCAGAGCATCCTCACTGCTCACCTCCTGAACTCAGTCAGGTCAGGCAGTGATACCTATTTCACACATGGAAGCATTACAAAGGTGGGCGCTTTCTTAGCCTCTTGTAACTAGATGGTGGTCTGCCGTCTCCAGAGCCTGTTTCCTTCCCATTCTTTCTCCAGTTTCACAATGCTGTTCTCCAGAGGAGGGTTCTACCACTACAGTCTCTTGATGGGAAATAAAACCCTTTATTCTCTTGATATGTGTTTACAAAGTGGATAATTTACCAGTAAATCAAATATTTATTGAACACCTACAGTGGGCAAAGGATGCTGCCAAGTCACTGAAGAGAAGCTAAGACTTCTAAGATACAATTCTTGTCGTAATGGGAATGACAATTTGGTTGAGCCAAGAAAAAGTCTCATGAAATTATAATTAACATTACAAGGAAATGTATAAATGTCTCTTAAAGTGTGTTCTTCTGACCACTGGCAGCACAATACACTGGCGATCCTTTTATAAAGTACATAAAAGTACAGTACATTTTGATAAATATGCCCATGCGCAATAAATACCACTTATGTGACAGAAAAAAAATGCTATACAGAACCAAAACGCAGGAGAATTATATGAACAAGTACTCAAGGAAAGATGAACAAACGAGTAGATGAATATATGAAGCAGAGATTTGAATAGGAAAATTAGCAGAGGTAATCAAAGAAGGTAGTGTTCGAAATATGAATAAGTAATTTGCTAGCAGAAAAATGGCATAGGAAGACCATGACATTAATAATAATGTTATTATAGATGGGCAATTTTTATCTCTTTTTATTGCCAAAATTATGGTCAGAATGGACAGCCTGAAAGCGTGGAACATTTTTTAAAAAGCATTCACAGTCATAATCTTCCCCTTTCTGAGAGTGCATTAAAAGAAAACAGTGAAGGCTAGATGATGACATGCAGTTCCATTAAAATATGTTTTTAAAAAACAAATGAAAAGAAACATGATGCATTGCACGGCACGCAGGTTAACAATGCAGAGATTTCCCTGGAGTGAAAAGCAGATGGATGTGATCGCTAGCAAGACAACCCCTTTAATAATAGCAACATATTTCGAATCCATTTTAAAGAGTAGCTATATCTGCAGGAATCTTTCCCTCCATCCTCATGACTTTTTTTTTACTTTAAAATTTCTCCCCGCTTTTAATGGAAGCAGCAAGCAACTATAAATTTCCTTGAAGAACACACTGAAAGTAAGAACCTGTAGACTTGTTTTTTGTTTGATTATTTTTTGTTTGTTTTATGTGTTTACATTGAACATTTTTCCAGAATAGAATGGGCCATTATGAGAAACATCATATATATATATATATATATATATATATATATATACATATATATATATACATGTATGTATATATATGTATATATGTATAGCCATCTCATCCACTGTGTATTAAAAATGAACAGTGTGTGTGTGTGCAGTCAGTATCTGGATTTGATTTTCATATCTGCATTATCCCTTGATTGTAAAAATGATACGTACATGTAAGAAACCAGCAACAAATTCAGGTGAAAAATAATAATCTCGATTTCATTATAATCCTACAACACAATAAAAGTGAAATATTCTACCACTTGCGCTTTTTCTAGACTGGCTAATATATATTGGGCATATTTATAGAACTATTTTGTCCTTTAGCAAGGAAAGAGACTTGGAAAGAATATGAAGTGAAGAAATTATTATTGTACATATTGTGTATTATACCTGAATCAGACCGACTAGGAAACAAACGGCCAGTTTTCTTCATTCAGCTGCTGTTGAATTCCGATCCTAGCTGGCTGCGTTTGTAGTGAATTCAGTTCTGTTCCATGAGATCTGTTTACAGACACAAATAATCAGGGACTTTAAATCTTTTTAATAGTCTTATTTGTCACATTATTATAACTTTCACTTCAATTATTAAGAAATATTAATGCACTTATTGTAATAGTCATACTATTAAAATGATGCAGTATCATCATAATAGCCTGAACCAGCCAGCAGCATTTTCTGGGGTTTCCTGAAGTGAAAACTGTTTGAAGACTTATGACATGTCAATATTATGTTGTTCCTCTGAACTAACTTTTCCATGTGAAACTAAGTTTCCACATAGAGATGCGATTTGACTCAGTGTCTTGGTGTGTCATTCAAGGTAGCTGCATCTTAAAATATTGCTGCAACTAAAATCTTTTTGTGTGCCTTATTGAAATTGTTGGATAAGGAATGAAACCTAACATCTCTATTCTTTTTTCATTCTTTATATTGTTTTCCTATGACTTTTAATTTAATGAAGAGTATCTGGAAAATCACAGGCAGGATGTTGGCATTCCTGCAGAAAAGTTTAAGAATCATGTTGAGTCATTTGCCAAACTTTTATTGAGCACTTATAATGTTCTAGGCCTTGTACTACAAGGATTGACCCAGCGATTCTTACCTTAGACTGTAGATTAAAATCACCTAGTATGCTCTGTAATACTAGCATGGATAGCTAAGTTGGTTAGAGCAACATGTTGACATGCCATGGTTGTGGATTTCATTCCTGGTCAGGGCACATACAAGAATCAACCAATAAATGCTAAGTGCATAAAAAAATTGATGATCTCTCTGTTCCTCCATCTCTCTCTCCCCCACCCTCCCTCTCTCCCCCCACCTTGTCTCTCTCTCAAATCAATAAATTAAAGAAAATATAGTTGCAGGACATGGCACGCACCAGTTATGTTAAACTCTATTTGGTCATAATCCCAACATTGATCATTTCAGTATTTCAGGCAATTCCATTGTGTAGCCAAGCTTGAGAATCAATAGTTTCTATTGGAAAAGCTGAATATCAAGATAAACAAAATTTAGCCAGCAGTTAAATCATATATTCAAATGTAAGAAATTTACACTAGGGTAATTAAAGGTACAAAGTCAAATGCATTTTTATTGCAACTATGATGTGGGATCATATTTGCCTACAAATATGAGGCAAATTTGCCTAAAGCCTACAAGGTTCTCTTTGTACTTCTGTTAATGTCAAGCAAACTGATGAAATAAATATATGGAGAGATATATGGATTAATAGATAGTAGGAAATTTCAATATAGGTAAGCTACTTGAAGATCATCTGCTTCTTTGTAGATGAAAAAAGAAAGGAATCTAAATACAAAACCCATGGATAGAGATCTTTACTGTACATTTTCTTTAAAAGGGTCACTCAGAGGCTCATACTGCATTATCACAAAGAACCAGTACTCATTCTTTCCCTGTATCTTTCCCCTTACCAAAAAAAAAAAAAAAAAATCTACCAGAAACCTTTTCTTTCCCAGAGAGTTATCTAGCACCCATTTCTCTAGTCCCATCTGATCCCATTGGGATTCTGGTGGATTAAATGTTTAATTTTGTGTATGATGGATTAATGATAAGATATTTCTTGAATAATGATGGCTAAACAGGTGGAAAAGAATGAGAAGGGAAGGAGGAAGGAATAGATGGAGGAGAAAGTAAACGAAATCTAAGTCTCTCTGCTCAAAACCAGTAACTGTTTTCTCTCAAATTAGAATAGAACCCACCCTCTGTTTGGGGGCCCACAAAAGTACATGCCAAGATGTGGCTCTGCCCCTAGTGGTCAGGATGTGAAACAGCCAGGTCATTGGACACAGCTACACTAAAGCAATCATCAAACTTTAATCCCACGATGCTCCGATGTAAATGGTTTAAGGAGCCTGGGATTCTTTTGCTTTCGTGTGTATGTGTCTGTGTGTGTCTTGAAAATGTTTTCATCATGCTGCTGTCAGCCATAATCAAAATGTTGACCAGTTTCCATCAGCAAGAAAGACTCAGAAAAAGGAAAAGACTGTAGCCTGGTCCATACAGCCACGGCAGGCCACACGCAAATGCCCAGAGACAAAGAAGGGAATTCTTTTTAAAAAGAGAAAAGGAAATTAAGGGGAAGATCTGTTATACCACTGAGTTCTTCTAGGGCTTTGGAACTGACAGAGGGTGCGAGAGGTCCTCCTACTGATGCTGTTATATCCACCAGATGCGAGAGTATCTTTCGAAGACCTTTCAGGGTTTTGATCTTATTTTATCGGCCAAGCTTAACCTGCGCAGGGGCAAACTCTCGGCGTGTCCTGAGACACGGTGCCCAGAGGGCTGCAGAAGGGAGTCGGGCCGAGCGCTTACAGCTAAGTCCTTATATAGGGGCGAGCAAGCAAGCATTGAACAGAAGCAGATGTGGCAGTTAGCTGTTTGCTGACAGAGACCGCGCGCGGGAACAGGGTGGGGTTTCAAAATTCAAAGCTAAGCAGATTACAATCAGCCTGTTTTGCTCTGAGTGGAACACTTACATACTGCAGGATGTCTGCTCAGCCTTTGTTTGCATGCTGTTCCTTGTTCCTGTTTCGCTGTGTCAGGCTATGTTCTCAATTTCCCAGATCTCAACAGTGCTCTCTGCCTTGGGCTCTAGATCATGAATTTTGACAAAACCAAAAGAAACTCAGTGCAAAGACAATGATTGGATTAAATACGCCACAACAGAGATATTCTAGACATAAAATGTAAATGCTCTCTCATACCAAAAGTCCCCAAATAAACAGGCAAAATATCCCTGGACAGGAACTGAGAAGTAAAATGTGAATTCTGGAATGAGAAATTGAACCTATTGCCCTGGCTGGTGTGGCTTAGTGGATTGAGTGCCAGCCTGACAACCTGGTTTGATGGGGTCTCTGGTTTGATTCCTGGTTGGAGCACATGCCTGGGTTGCGGGACAGGTCAGCTCCCCAGTGGGGGCGAATGAGAGGCAACCACACATTGATGTTTCTCTCCCTCTCTTTCTCCCTCCCTTCCCCTCTGTCCAAAATAAATAAATAAAATACAAAAAAAAAAAGAAATTGAACCTATTATTTTTACAACTGTAGATATACCAAACAATATAACTGGCAGCGCTTCTGAAAGAAATTTCAGTTTGAGGGTGAAAACATTACTGGATGATTTTTGGAATTAAAGTAGTTTTAAAGGAACAAGCACTAGTGAGAAGAATAAATAAATCAGTAGATGTTGGCAGACACAATGCAAAGGGTCTTCAGGAATACCCAGAGTTTGGAAGGAGGCAGCTGGTTTTGAACTTAGGTTCTGCCACTTACTAATTGTGACCTTGGGCTAGCTCTTTTAGTTCTCTGTGCCTCTGTTCTTTAAACAGGAAACTGCGGGGTAATAGTAGTGCCAGCCTCACAGGTTTTGATGAGAATTGAACACGTATAAGGCATGTTAGAACACAGGGCAGGCATTCAGTAAATGGAAGGGGGATTGCTATTGATGGCTTCACCCTCCCTCCTTGTGAGCCCCTGAAGTGCCACAGCACAGATCAGAGATTGTTTATAGTCTTGGCCTGTTGATTTTCTTTTATTTTTTTCTCTCTCTCTCTCTTTGTTTCTTTCCCTTCTTTCAATAATTATTAAAACCACTGGCGCTGGGCAGAAGGCAGAGCATAAACCATTTAAACCAATATTCCTTCACTTTGCAAAATCAACCCAGAATTTCAAATTCTTTCATGTATCCACGATAAAATGTCATTCTTCTTTAGACTCTGTTATATATTTAGGTTGAAAACAGGAATCTACAAATTACTTTTTCCCCCTGTATATACTCATTTTTCTCCCTGCCCTCCCAACATAGAAAAGAAAGACCTCAAAAATACACAATGGCTACTTCTTTTTCTCTGTCAGATGTTAAGTTTTGAAGACTTCACAATTTATGGGCAGTCAGGTGGGAAAACAGAGTTTTCTGAAATGCAAACGTTTTTTGAAAAGACCAGGGTTTGCTCCGGCAGCACTGACTTCAAATGGTCAGCCCACTGAGAGCGTGGCCGTTTGATGTAGTCCGTTTCATACAAGGGGATTCAGCCTTTAGACTCCTACAGGGTCTTCATACAGTGGACATAAAATAATAATAAAAAAATCAGGCTGAAGCTTAAAGATTTAATTTAAAGAACATTTATTTCTGATCTCATTTCTCATTTTAGAAGAAGCAAGATGATTTTCCTTTTTCAAAAATGTGTTTCATTTACTTTGGCCAATTTTCTTCTGGTAGGATCCAAGGAAGAAAGGTCTGGTCCTTAAGTTTGGTATTTATGATTATCTGCTTCATTTTGAACTTAACTCTCAGACAAAGGGTCAAGGTATTTTATTTTGTTTAGACCTGCAGATGGCCTTTAGGGACATCAGTTATTTTCAAAGGCATTCCGACTCTGGTGGCCATGAAGACGGTATTGTTCTGCAGTCATGCAGCTGCCTTTTTTTTTCATAAAAAATGCAAATGATGTTTATGTCAGACATTTAGGAAGTAAATAAGTGGAATCTTATGGATATGACCTTAAGTGGCCTAGAATGCACTGTTATGTGGTTAGGTTTGGTAATTCTTAAATTTGAATGGATTGAGCACAAATGCTGGCTCTATCCCAGGCTGGAGGCATAAGAATTCAGTCACCCACAAAATCATACCAATGACAGAAGTTTGCTCTAACAGTATGTGTGTGACCAAGGAACCAAAACATCTATGCTCAACTTAGGTTGCCTTCGTGACTCAAACATGTTTTTTTTATCCCTTTAGATTTTCAGAATTAGAATTATATAATTTTGAATTAAGCAATGCCTTCTCTAATCTAAAATAAGCTACCAGTGCGCTGCTTCCCTTTGGAATTACACATAACTGGGTTTCCACTGTCATTGGTACTGTTTTTCATTCTACCTAATTCTATAATTTTTATATAGTAAAGCATTCACCTTTTCTTTGTATAAGATCACTTTTTTATAACCTACTTTTTAGCTGTATAGATGGAAATAGACATATTCCCTTCTGTTGGTCTAGATGTCTTGCTTTTGTATTTAGAATTGGACTCCTAAGATTATTTTCATGCAGTAACTGAATAATCCAGATTCATTATACCCAAATATTTAGCATTTGAAGCAGTAAGTTATTTTTTTAAATTCCAATGTCCCCATTGATTTTCAGTGCTATGCTCTTTGTTTGCTCAATACTCGTACATTTAGTTCCAGTATGTGGACTCCTGTACTATGAACCTGATCCCTCTCTGTGTGTTTCTCCCTCCAGTACCAACTTGCTGTCTTATTTCAGCAAGTATTACAGCCTCTTAGTGCAATTAATTTCCAGCAGAGTTACCTGCCTGCCATATATGTTTATTTATTTCTTTCTACTTTTTCATTTAAAATAATTTTAAACTGAAATATAATATAATTTTGTTATGTTACACAAGCCTTGACTGATGTCTTAATTAGGATATTCATTGAATATAAAATATTTTTATAAGAAATGTTAACATCTGTGTAATGTTACACCTTTATATCAAGGAGTAAGGTATGTTTTTCTGTTTATCTGTCTTCTCCAGTGTCCTTTAGTAGAATTTTAACATTTCTTTCACGTGAGCCATGTATTTTTCATATACTCTTTTGGAAATGTAATACATGTGATAATCTAATGGGATATATGTTTTTTTTTATATCTATAAAAATTTATGAGAATCTCTTTTGACCTTGCAATTACACAGCTAGGAATTTACCTTGTAGAAATATTTCCCAAAGTGCATGAAGTTATTTGTACAAGTATGTTGACTAAAGCCTTGTTCATAATATTTAAAAAGAGGAAGCAATTTAAATGTATATCAGTGAGGGGCTGTCTAAATGCAATATGGTTCATAATTCCATATAATAGAATGCTTGCATCTATGAAAAATATTAAGGTACATTTCTTTGAACTGACATGAAAAGTTTTTCAAGCTATATTATTAAATAAAAATATATAAAGCACCAAATACTATGGATAGTAGTAGGTTGACATCTGTATAAATTTTGTACAAATTATACAAGAATAATTTACACTGCAATATCCATAATAATTCTTATCCATAATCTATAAAGTAATCCTCTATTTCATTGGAACCATATGTGAAGATAAAATTTTCTAAGCATTTCAGTATATTTCAGACATTGTTCTAAGTATGTTTTCATATAATAACTTTTTAAATCATTACCGCATTCTATATGGTTGGTTATATTTTTGTACCTATTTGACACATGAAGAAACTGGGCACTGAGGATAAAGTGTTCTAGGATATATAATAGGAAAAACATGAAGCAGCTAAGAGCCAAATTCAAGATCAGAATCCATATCAGTATTCTGAATTAATGCATGTACTTCATTTTATAAGTGGCATCTTTTGGGGTGAAGGCCTAAGTAATGGGGTAAGGATCATTTTATTTTGCTTTTGGAATTTCCTGTTCTAACATTTATCTTGTGACTATAACACTTTTTCAAAAAATCTAATATTATGTTACCAAGTCTTTTGCAATGGATGTGGATATTTTCTTTTGTTAAAATAATTTTTGCATTCATGCAAAACCTAATAAATGCTACATTAATAAATTTAACAGTAAAACAAACAGAGTGAAATAGAACCAGAGACTTGGAAATAAAGAACAAACGGACATTGACCAGAGGGGCAGGGGGAGGGGGAGGGCAATAATGGGGGAATGAAGGGGGAGGGGCAAGCAAAGGAACATGAATAGAGGACTCCTGGGCACAGATAATGGGGAGACCTTGACTGTGGGAGTGGGGGTGATGGGGTAGGGGTACGCAAAGGGCAAAATGTGGGACAACTGTAACTGAGCAACAATAAATTCAAAAACATAGAGTACAAAAAAAATAAAGGCAATGAATTAAAAAAATGCAGATGCTTACATGAGGGTCAGTATCTTAGAGAAAATACATCTTCCCCAAGGCAGGGAGATCACTGGTATTAAGAGTGGTAAGGAGATAAACCTGGCACTGAAGGGTGGTTGGGAATATAAGACAGTCTTTCTGACACTAGTCATCAGCATGACCCTCTGAATTGAATATATTTCAATCTACCTTTGAGTGGATATGCATTATTAGCAACATATGACAAAGCATTGGTGTACAAAATATTCTAAATCAATCTAAACTATAATATTTGACTATTGAACAGAATTATTATTCATACAGCATGATTCATGACCTCGTTATTAGTTTTAATTCATCATTTCTTTCCTATAGACATGGTGAGGTAATAATATTACAGAATTATGTGAGATAGATTATAGAAATATTATATGATGGAATGACTGGGTCACTGCATGAAAATAAATCTTCTGAGTTACACAGTGCTGAACCACTTCTGGCCGGTGTGAAATAATGGTGTAACTGGGATTTGTCCAAGCACGGACAAAGAGTATCAGTGGTATGGATTAACTTCCCAAGACTCAGTTGTTTTTTTTCTTTAAGTTATTTATGTGTTACTTCCTGTTCCAAAGAAGACTTAGGTGGGATGTCCCATGTACTCCTTCTAAAGGCCATGGTGTATGTATGTGTGCATGTGTGCAACATGCAGCTGCATGTATGACAGTGTGATGACATATATAAAACAGTATTTGAAGCGACAGCTAAACATTTATTGCAAATGGAAGGCTAAAGTTGAAAAGCAGAGGCAGGTGAGCAGCAAGACCCCCACAGCCTAACTGTAACTTAGCGGAACTTCTGAAGAGAGGCATGGAAATGCAACGCGTGTGAGGAAGGGGATGGAAGTGTGATTCCTGAAGTGCACGGAAGAGCAGGAACTTAGGAAAACAAATGGGACAGTTCACTTCCTGTTTGTCTCACTTCCTTGCTGCGGTTCCTGCAGACCCTAATCAGACTGAAGTTAGGGCAGGAAGAGTGTGAAATTGGACTGGATTTTTCACTACCTAAAAGTGAGAATGTCTGGGAACTGAACGTGACTAGAACCTATCAATGCTTGGAAGGAGGAAGAAAGAAAAATGGGATGCTTAATTTTATGTCAACTTGATGGGACCGCAGTACCCAAATATGTAGTCTAACACTATTATGGATGTTTCTGTAGAGGTGTTTTTGGACGAGATTAACATTTTACTAAATGGACTTCTAGTAAATCAGATGGCCTTCATGAGGTGGATGGGTCTTTATCCTATTAGCTTAAGGTCAGGAGAGAACAAAAAGATGGATCTCCCAACCAATGGTAAATTCTGCAGTGAAGGCAGTGGATGGCCTTTGGGCTTGAAATGCAGCATCAGCTTATATTTGGGTCTCTGCCTACTGGTGTACAGTGCAGATGTGGGTTCCAGCCTCTATAGTCACATCGGCCAATTTCTGAAAATGAACTTTTTTTTCTCTACATATGCATATCCTATGAAGAACTATGACTCATGCAAGGGGAAAAGAAGCACATTTGAAGCAGTAGTGGAGAAGTAAATAAAGCTGTCTTCTGCTCAAACCTGAAGAGGTCTGGCCCACTCAGTAAACAGGCTACAGACTAGACTCTGTTTCCTCTTACACTGGAGAGTGGAGCAGGGCTCACGGAAACCAGAAGGAAATAAAATGAATATTCTCCTGCATTTCACCTCTGGTTTAGGTCACTCCTCTTTCCTCCCCACCATCTCTCAGGAAGTCTTGCAGTTGGTTCTGTCGTGTAAGATGGTTGGACTCAGTCTCTTCCTGTTAGAGAACCTGTGCCATATCATTATTCAGAAATCCTTTTTGCATCAAACAGCTGTAAAATTGTTGACAGGTGTGTAAGACTTTGCAGGTAAGTGAAGTTTTCCCCTTTTTAGCTGAATCTTGTAATTAAATAGAGTGTGTGAGATGGCATGATTACTGAATCCACTGTGAGTAGGATCACAGTCTCCCAGGCCTCACATTCTATCACCAATCCATAGTCACTTACAATGTCATGCAACCCCTAGGACAAGAAATCACCTTAGATTCCAAAAGCGAGTTCTCACACCAGTGCACCTTATATTTCAGTGCCTTTTGTCTCATGACATGAATGCCTTAGACATGCAGATTTATAACAGTGCATATATTCTGGATGATGGTCCAAATATAGCTTAATTCTCTTCTCTCTCTCTTTCTCTTTTTTTTGCCAAATCTTTGTTGCCAAAATGAAGCAAAAAAGGTTAGTTAGGTATACTCAAGGGAAGCAGATCAGATAGTTTATTTACTCTTTCAGGAAATGGTTATTTTCCCCCCTATTGCTGCAGATAAAATTGTAAATGCCATGATGTGACTAGAACCTATGTTTTTCATCTTTTCTACTAAAAAATATCTCCTATACATGATTACACCATGACAGAGAATGCTATGGTCATTAATATCTGGGTTTCTCCTCCAGCCCTCGGCACACTGGCACCCCACACCAGTCAGGCTCTTTGCCATCGAGTGAAGACACACTTCCAAGTTCAAGCCAAGGAAAGGTGGGGCAAATGATTCACAGCCATGACCTCTACATGTTCTCACACTATCACCTATGTGTGAATAACCACTTTTGCTTATAAGCTAATCTAGCTGGTTGAAGGGAATCTGGTGAAAGATTCCAAGGTTCCCGGTGGTGAAAGGTGGAGTTACCACATGGGGTATGCCTGGGTCTCAGAACAACTGCCTGGAGCAGAGATCCCTTGGTGACCCAACTTGGGAAAGACTTGGGAAAGTTCTTGGGAAAGACATGATGAACATGATCATGTTGAGCCATTCAGATTTCCTTTACTACAGCTGTCAGCATTACTTACCACTAGTAATACAGATAGTCTAAACTTTAGCCACAGTAATTTATCGTCATATTTCACCCATGCTATTCTTAATTCTAAACTATCCTCCCCTTGTTACTCTGCCTACCAAGTCCTTTTTGTTTCTTTAAGGCCCCATTGAAATGATCCTTCCTCTCTTACACACATGGTAAGAACTTATAATGCTATAGAACATATTAGTTGTCTTATATCACTCTGTATCTCATAATAAATTTTGCTTTATGCAATCTCCAATGTATTTTTTATATCCTTTATCAAGTAGTACAATACTCGACACACACAGATGTGTGGAACAAAAGAGGTATGTCCTGTGGATGATACTGCTGATAAACATTCATAAATGTATTAATGTTTGTTTAACCTCTGTGTCCTAAGTAACCATGGTTGCACATCTAGCTGCAAAAATATTTTAGTGCCATTGCAATAAAAATATTTAATGGGACAAGTCATTTATTTGGAAAATTGGAAGTCACACTGTCAGAAGAAAAAAAAAGTAATGGCCATCGCACAAGTAGCACTGGTGCCATCCTTTGCAGGTGACTCTTCAGTGAGAAATTAAGAAATCTTCACGTTTCAGGAACCATTAACATTTCGAAGTTGCAGAATCCTGAGGTCAGCAGTCAGCAGTCTAAATGGCACTCACGAGGAAGTCAGCACATGCCCCCAAAGTAAATTTCTTATCCCCTTATCACAAGGAGCAGCCTATTTAGTCGTTATGGCAGTAAATTTTAAATTCCCCCGAAGAAAAGGTTGACAAAATTGAATTATGAAGAAGAGCAAAGAAGATTAAATTACCTGACGAAGAGCAAAGTCTTGGGAGCAACTCCGTAGCAACCTTCAGGCCCATGAAGTTTCATTAAGTAGAATGTGGGAAGGCTTCAGTGAGATGATGCTGCTGAATTTGCCAATGTCTGGGCTATCTCCGAGTAATGTCTGAAGGGGGTGAGCCTTGCATGGGGAGGGGTGAGGCAATGAATACAAATTTAGCATTAGGGAGCTGGAAGACCAGTGTGTTCCTCATCCGGGGAACACATGGTGATCGCGTCAACCGCTCTCATGTCTGAGATTAGCAAACTGACTCTTAGGGGGTTAGTTAATAAAGTTGGGACATCGCTTCAGATTTTACAGTTTGAAATTATTTAGTAAGACTTGTACACATGTGAACTTTGTTATTGCAACTCTTTGATTGTTTAAAATAAAAATCATCTGAATGTTCCTGGGATAAATGACAATTTTTAAATGGTATTTTTCCCATTGAAAAATGAGTAATATATATTGGATAAACTCCATCTTTGCTGCTTATCCTACTTGGGCTGCTGTAAGGAGATCAGACTACAGCTGTTTGCGGTTCTTTCAGTGGAGTGATAGATACTTCACAGACTACAAAATTGCGTACTCACTGACCCTGTATCCCAGCCAAGTCCAATGGGATATGCCCACAAGCAGGACGTATCACGGTCACTGCGGGTATGTCTCTCCATAAAGAAAAGACTCTTGCTGAGGCTCCTTCAATGAAAAAAGTAGAACCAGAGAAGGAAGATGCCTGTTACACCCAAAGTCTCATGTCAGTGCTTTCTTTCATATATTATATTTCATTCTGTAAATACTGATTAAGTTAACATATAGATTAAAGTCATCAAAGTATTGCTATCCTCAAGGAACCCACAACTGGACTACTCATTTAGTAATGATTAATGGGGTAACTTTTCTACACTGGGAATTTGGTAGTTCTTGTACTGAAATCTAATTATTGCCAATAGAAAAACTAAATATTATAATGAAGAATATTACATGCATTTCCTCTGGTAGGACATGGGGGCAGAGGCGATTTTGATGTGGTTGATATGGCAGGACTCAAAGAGCATTCTGATATTTTCTACGCGTGAGCTCGTTACACATGAAGAGACCCAGTCACACCAAGCTGAAAGAAGCCTCAAGAACCCACGTTGCTCCTATCTCCAAACCTAAGAATGAGCCCAATTCATTTCACTTATTGATTCATACAACAAAACAAGGTTGGGTGGTATCATTGTTGGATGGTGTCATTGATGGATGGGAGAAAGTGTATTGCCATGTTTAAGAGGTACAGTTTCTCAAAGGAAAGAAAAGAAGACTGATGCTTGCAAATTACATTTGAGCAATGAACCAAAGGAGAGTGAGTGAGTGAACTATGGCAGGAGGTCCAGAGAAGGGTTTCAGAAAATGGGGTGTGTTCTTGAAATGTCCCGAACTGAAGAACAGCAAGAAGACTTTGAGATTAGTATGAAATAAAGTCAGAGACATAATATAGGGAGAAATCATACAGGGCTTTGTAAATGATTGTTAAGATTTCAGTATTCCTCACAAGGAGATTGAGAAGATATCAGAAAGTCTCAAATGAAACAATTGAATGAAATATCTTCCATCTTACAAGGGTAGCTGTGGCTGCTACCCTAAAACTAAACAGTAAGAGGATAGACATAGTAGGCAAATGTAGGACCACAAAGACCAGGAGAAAGACTTAACTAATCAAAATAAAAGATGTTGGCAGCTTGGAACAGAGTAGTAACAGTGCACAAGCTGAGAAGGCATGTATTTTGAAGCTAAAAAAGCAATGCGTTTTGCGAAGGATTAAACGTGAAGTATGAGGAAGATAGAAATCAAGAATGACTCCAAGGCTAGAGGCCTGAATAGCTAGAATCTTGGGAGTTGTTGTTTGATGAGATGGAAACCCTGTGGCAACAACAGGTTCAGGAGAAAAGACCAGAAGCTGAGTTTCGAATGTGGCACACTTGAAATGCCAGTTCTATTTCATAGAAGAGATATCAAGTGGGCAGTTAGGTATGTGAGTCAGAGACTCAGGGGAACAGTGCAGGTTAGAATTACAATGGTGGAAGATAGTGTTCCACAGAATACTTAAATCCGTGAGGCTGGGTGAGGATGCCAAGAGAGCGTGTTTATAGTTAGAGAGGAAATGAAGTTCAAGGCCTGACCACTGGGGGTCCTGAAATTTTAGGGGCTGGGAAAGACTGAGAAAAATGGACTGGAAAGAAGCCAGTTATGGAATGAATTCAGGCACACTTAGTGTCGTGGGAGGTATTGCTGTTGTTTGAATTTCAAATACAATTTGTTTTATTTCACATGATCTTAAACATTTAAGCCCAGACTTCCAACTCCTCCTCATTATTCTTTTGTGAAACATTTTTATTCATATGAGGACTTGAAATATAGTAATTCCAATAACCTGTCAAGTGTTCGGTAACCTTTCTTTCAAACCCAGAATTCAGTAGTAATTTCATTAATTAAATCAATGAACTCCCCATGTACCCAACAGAGTTATCATTGACTTCTTAAACTTTATTGGGAAACTTTATCCAGACACAGAAATTTGGGCAAAATTTAAATCACACATGCAAAAGAAAAATACAACTTCAGAAGTCTTAAAAAGGCCAAACACATCATCGAACCACTCATTTCAAAGCCTAATGAATTAGGGTACTTGAAATATTCATGTTAATGGTGGGTGTTGAGTATATATATATATATATTTTTTTAAATGAAAATACATGGCCAGTCTTTGCCTTCACCCCTGAGTCACACTTAGTACGAGGCTGCACAGTAAAGGGGGCAGGTATGGAGCTGTGTCTCTCTCTAACCTCTTCACCCAGTCAATCACCTGCTTTGACTTAGTTCCTCTGGTTCACTGCTAAACCCCTCTTCGGAGGCACTGCTGTTGTGTAGATACCAAATACCGCTTTTCTCAAAGACTTGGAAATACCTTCCTATAGCTGCCTCTCCTTTTGTTTTCTCTATGCCTTTGTCCACCATAAACATACCCATCAAATAATCCCATTTAAATGCATTGGAGTATTTTCCTATGTAAGTTCTTGTACCTTTTCACGTTACTCATAGTAGTTATTCTTTCCAGTTCTCTTTTTCTTGCACAGACATTGGGATAATGTTATTAGCGTCAGAGGAAAATTTGGGTTTTTATCAACTTTGTTTTTTTAATTTCAATACATTGTGCTTTCATCTTTCTTGGTTCATTTTCCTCCCTCTTTGTTGTTTTCTTTTTTTTGGTTTTAGTTTTTAATCTTTTGGGTCATGAGGTTTAGATTTTAAATTTCACTTTCCTTTCAAACATATACACTGAGAGGCCCCAGGCTTCTTGTTGCGATCTCCTTTGGTGCTTCTCGTGTGTGCTTGTATTTATAAGTTTTCCAAAATTTCAGGGATTCGTCTTCTCCATTGTCATTAAGGCTTATTTAAATGGATGTTTTAGGTGGATACATTTATTCTTCACTGGTGTGTTCGAGGTCATTCATTGTTAATTTTAAATTTGATTGTATTCTCCTCAAATAATGTAGCTTTATGGTCTCTGCTCTTTGAGATTTCTTAAAATAATCCTTTGTGTTTTAATACATCATATATGTTTTGGTTGTTCCATTCATGCTTAAGACAAATTAATGTGATTATTTTAAACACAGAGAACTACTTTAAACATATCTGGTTAATAATAGTAAGCCACTTCTCTGTTCAAGGATAAAATATTAACAGATACCTAAAATGGCCAAACACTATGTAAGGCGGTATATATGCCACAGTAAACAAAACAGATAGAATTCCTGTTCTCATTGAGTCTCATCAGAAAGCATGCAGTAAGCAAGAAGATAAATCCATTATGCAGCAACTTATGGTAAACTGAGTAGAGATAATACAGCAGGGCAAAGTGGATGAACATTGCTAGGAAGGAAGGCCACAAGGCTGCTCTTTTACAAAGACGACATCAGAGAGAGGACCTGGAAGAAATGAGGGGCAGGTTTATCTAGGAAATGTGTGTGCTACAGAAAGAAGGGCAGGTTCAAAGTCCCTGAGGCCATTCTAGGGCATTCTAGGTGCAATCCAGGAAGAGTAAGGAGGTTGACGTGGTTGGAGATCCTTGAGTAAGGAAACATACTGGTTACAGAGGGTTGCGGGCTGACTGCAGAGACGCGACGCTCCAGAGCTGCGGAAGCAACATCAGCTTTCACTCTAAAGAAGGAGGAAAACTTTTATTGCTTTTTGAACATCAAAGGGCCATAATCTGACTGGAATTTTTTATTAAAAGAATCAAAATTCAGGAGGCGTTTTGAACGTAGAGTCAGAATTTGAAAGCCAACGGGTTATAGGGTGTGAGAGCAAGAGAGGTCGGAAGGATGATGCCAGAGGTTTTGGCCTGAGCAGCGAATGCATGGAGGATCCCACTCACTGAGACAGGGACCTCTGTGCGGGGAGCAGGTTTAAATAGAGGAAATGTGTCTACTTTTATGCATTTTTAAATCTGAGTTGCCAGAGACACAGTTAGAAGAGCAGTTATGTGGCAGTAGGAGAAAAGACTTCGTATCAGGGGAAATACCAGGATATTTGAGCTTTTGGGAGAGTATTAAAAGTCATGGGCCCATATGAGGAGGATTGAATGTAAAGAAGATAAGAGAGATGAGGCTGAAAACCGAAAGTGTTGGGCACCTCTGTGTTTAAATGCTGAGGAAAGGAAAAAGAACATTCAAGAACCTAAGAAGCAGCATTTCATAAAAAAGTGTTAAGCTATTGTGCGCTCACCAAATCCAAGAGCTGTAACATGGGGGGACAATCAGCTCTGGCAAATGCAGTAGGCGAAGGGAAATGAAGATAAATCCCATTGAATTAATCAATGTGGAGGCCATCGGTGATCTTGGCAAATGCTGCTGTTGTGAGTGATGGTGTTGAGAGTGAATGGGGTCAAGAGAGACAAAGATGTAAATGTACTTTTCAGGGAGTCACTGTAAATTGCTTGAAATGGGGCAGTATCCAGAATGGGATGACTCTGAAAGGTACAATAGTGAGGCCGTGTCTTTGAGTTAAGCCAGCAGGGTTTGGGATCTAGTCAACTGGTGAAAAGAGGGATGGAAAGAAAAGAAGACTGTTAGTCGCTTTATGTCTCTGTGTATTTCAGAAGATGCAGGTACCAATGTATCTGGCTGTGGCTGGAGAAGGATTTTCTATTTTCTGCCAGAAATGAACTTGAGTCCTTGCAATTGTGTTTCTGCTCCTCTTCCCTGCATCTGACCTCTCACATGTGGGAGAAGAAAGGCTTAAGAGCTTAAAAATATTTGCAGCCCTCTTACTGTTTGATAAGCCCACTTTAAGGATGTATTGGGGGAAGATCAACAATGTGTGACTACAGGTTTGACCTGCGAGCTAGATCTGGGGACTGGAGCCTTCCTACTCTCTCTGCTGTGCTCAATATATACACTCTCCTTCCCTCCCTGCCCCCGCCCCCACTCTCCAAAACATGCTCAAGGTCACAGCCTTGAGATATAAATCAGACCTCTTATTTAGGTCCCCCGTGAATGTGACTGACCCCGTGAATGTCTCTCTGTAATGTTTTAAGATTTGGAGGGTGGCTGTAGAAATGCACGTGCCTTGTGACCACCTAATACAGTCCTTTAAGCTTTCATTCGACCACTCCGGGGTGTCTGCCTTTTTCTTCAGTCCCTCCTTGCCCTCTGAGTATGGGGGCAGGTTTCAGATTATACCTGGGAATCTCCTTCAAATACTGGAACCCAATGGGATCGATGTTTGCAGTGTGGTACTACTTTGGTTGGTTGTTTTTTTTTAAAGATTAAAACCTTATTAAGTCTCTGTGGGGGTTATATCAATTATAATTACTCCAATTAACATAATTATTGATATTAATCTTTCCATTTATAGATTGCCATAGCTCTATTTTGTGTTACTCATTTTCTTCGACTGTTTGGGGGTCGTCGCTCTCCCATCATCCCCGTATTTGAGAAGCCCTGCTTTTATTAAAGCCATGCGCAGATGAGAGGTGCTAGAAGACATGTTGAGTGTTTCCAGCTGCATGGGGGGTGGGCCCTGTCGCTCCTGAGTTCATCATTACGTGGAGCAATGTCTTGCCTCTCCTACCTAGTGCTGATCCTCATGGCTCTTCATTTCTGGCATAGTGCCTGTGACCAAGTCCTCTTCTTGGGAGATAGGGGCTGCATCCAAAAGCTCTGATGGTAGCTCTCTAACTGGTCGTTCTGATATTTGGTTAACAGCTGCCCTTCACAGTCAGTAGTTAGTTACTCAGTGAGCCTGGTTCTTTTCTGTATTCACCTGGCTTCTACAGTAATATTTTCCTTGTGTATTCTGGGTCATGGTTGTCCCTAGTTATTTTGTAGTGGTTATGAGCAGTTCTGCTCTCTATCTTGCAGAAGGTCCTCAAAATTTCTCATTACCTAATCTCCTAATTTATTTTCCAATTCTGATATTTTTCATTGACACTGTCTTCTCTAAATTCTAATGAGAATTGAAGTAAGGGAAATTGGGAAGAGAATTGGTAAATGCTAGTTTTGATTCAGTTACTTTTTAACTTTTCTTTTACATTTCTAACTTACTTGAAAACTCGTGGCAGATCATAAACAGACACAGCAATGCAGCTGCACCTACGCCAAAAAAAGTTCATGTAAAATTATTTAAAAGATGTTTATCATAAAAAATGGAATTTTCCTTTCACTTTCACCCTAATCCTACTCCCTTTGTCTTCCTGAGGAGTGACTCCCTTAGCAGTTTTTTTCATATATATACATATATATATGTGTGTGTGTGTGTGTGTTTGTGCGTATGTACAAGTAAATAATATTTTTGCTCTCACATCAATAGGACTGTATTCCTCATATTACTATTGCAAAAGTGTGTCATTAAAAACATTTCAGAGCTATACATATACATATTCAGAGGTTTTGTTTTTATTTTATATAAGAATAATTAGGTTAAAAATTATTAGCTCAGAGTCCACAGATAGAAAGTGGTGACAAGGATAAAGAAGAGTAGCGAGGCTGTTACCTAAAGGTGACTGAATCACAGTGATGTAATAGCCTGAGTTAAAGAATGTGATTGTGAGAGTTCACGTGAGAACTTGGAATTTCTTCATCTATAAAATGGTAGTACTAATTGTAAAAATAATATCTATCTTGTTAGATTATTGTGTTTTCTTGGTGTACTGTAAATAATTATAGTACACCAATTATTAATTTATGAAGGGATTTCTATATTAAATGTTTGTTTACAAAAGTATAAACATGGTAGATGCAACAATAGAATACTATATAGTAGTAAAAATAAACTGTTACTTTCAATAATACATGTAAATCTTAGGGTTATTTTATTGAGTGGCAAAAGTAAAAGATTGTATGAAGTGTGTCTCTTTTATAAATTGAAAACAACTAGAATTATACGATGCACTTTTTAAGGCATACTCGGTATTGAGGAAGTTTGCACACACACCCAAGATATGCTCATTTAGGATAATTGTTACTTGGTTTAGGGTAGGGGACCAGGATCCAAGACTGAATTTATTTAAGTTACTGTCAAGGCTCTAGTTTTCATAACAGATGCAGGTTTACTATGTTATTAAAAATAAACAAACCACAAATAACTAAATATGAAATCTCCATTTGTTTAATGAAACACGCATTGCAATTAATCTAGGTCCTAGCAAAATAGATATTCTTTTTTTTAAGACTTTATTCATCTTTAGAAGGGAAGGGAAGGAGAGAAGGAGAGAAACATCAATGTGTGGCTGCCTCTCATGAGTCCCCTGCTGGGAACTGGCCTGCAGCCCAGGCATGTGCCCTGACTGGGAATTGAACCGCGATTGTGTGGTTCGCAGGCCCGTGCTCAATCCACTGAACTACACCAGCCAGGGCTAAATATTCTTTAAAAGAAATATAAAACCTAGCAGTAGAACTTCTTACCTGTTTTTTAAAAATTATATTTTGTTGATTTTGCTGTTACAGTTGTCCCAATTTCCCCTTTTGCCCACTGGTCCAGAATTCCCCACTCCCTCAGGCAGTCCCCATACCATTGTTCATGCCCATCCCTCTTTTTCTCTACCAAGAATCAATTGCAATACTAAGCACATTTCTGGTTCTTCCAATTCCAAGATTCTCTGGCTTTTTACAATTTCCAGCAGTCACAACACTAGCAGAATCTTTTGAAATTCACCTTTATTGAAATACAGAATATAAATGCATTCAAGTCTGCTTCTCGATCTTAAAAAGCTTGGATGCTTAAAATTGCAAACCCAGGTGGTGAGGGGTCATTATTTTGAATCACAAACTGAAATAATTTTATATAAGAAAATATAAGGTGTGGCTATAAAGGATGATGGTGAAGGACGAGAAATAACAAAAGGAATATTCCTGGATGGTTAAGGAAGGGCCAAAGCAATGACAGCTGATTTTATTTAGCTGGGGTTTTGTTTGTTTATTTTTCATTCCAGTGTCTTATGTTTAAATGACTGATTTTTGGAAACTTGGCTCATGGGGGCAGAAAAATAGATACAGAAGTTCATAGAAGATTCACCTAACTCATTTTGCTAGTCTTCAGATCACTCGGAGTAATTCCTCATACTGTAGAAGGGTTAGGTTGGATAAACAATATGCCTTCTCTGTTCATTTTTTTAAAAATCTAATATTTGAAACCAAACCAACAATCCATTTCAAACACACATGACTTACAGGAGGGTAAATTGAACATCCCAAAGATTTGGTTGTTGTAAGAGTTGTTTTTTTAGACCTTTAGGGATGGTCTCTGTGTCTGGTTGAATTGCGATATTACTTTTAAGATTTAGAAATGACTGTAGTACAGCCACATAAACTATTCTGGCTTGCTAAAAGAATTGTTAGTAGATGAAATATGTTTATTAAGAGTCATTATTTGCCCTGACCAGTGTGACTTGGTTGGTTGGACATTGTCCCACAAAGCAAAAGGTCACCTGTTCCATCCCCGGTCAGGGCACATGCCTGGGCTGCTTGTTCCGTTCCAGTCAGGGTGAGGATGATAACCAACCAATCAATCTTTCTCTCCCTCTCTTTCATCCTCCCTTCCTCTCTTTCTAAAAATAAGTAAATAGAATACTTTAAAAAAAAGAGTCATTATTGAATCTAAATCGCCTGGCTTTCATATACTGGTTGTGCTTTAACCAAATCAGTCAAGACACAGAGGCAACTCAGAACCCGAGTCTTTAGGTCCAGATAGGTACAGCAAAGACTGGGGACATAAGCTTCTTGACATTTCAATGGCATGATTCATCTTTACTATTTTGGAGTCAATAAACCAGACGCAAGTGATGCTAGGCTGTGCTTCGGCATCTCAGACATTACCTCTGTCACCGCTGATGGTTACGGGGAAGAGTGCATTCAGGCTTCCCATTGCTGCTACCTTTCAGGATTTTATTAGCACGTGAGGCTTCCCAAATGAGTGTTTCTCTGACAGATGATTTTGTTGCGCCCCTTCTCCACAGCGTCAATATCCACTACTCCACGGAGGATTCACTGGAGTAAGCACCCTGCAGTCACTGCTTATGAATTGCAAATGTGTCACAATTATGGCCCTTGAGGTACAAAACACATTATTTATCATGATTTGTGAGGCCCATTTTTATTGGGAATGAGCTTAAAACTGCCAGATTCATTAGCTACTTGAGCTACACTGGTCCGATCCTTTGTGTGTTTGTGCATTAGGCTTCCTTAATCAGAGAAAGACGCTTCCATAATTTCTTTTAAATTACATGGAGTGGGGAAAGAGATACGCAACACGGGAAGGTTTGTGAGAAAAACTATAAAATACAAATGCCAAGAGTGGATTCGCATTAAAAAGTGTTTAATGAGCAATAAAATGCTTCCGTGGTGATTCTAGGGAATGTTCAGCATGTGCTGGGAAACAAGCCGTGCGCTCCAGCGATTCCTCTCGAGAACGATGCAACTTAGCGTCCAATTATTTTCTGCTGTTTGGGTCCCCTTGTTGGGTTGTCGATCTTGTTTTTCCCCGTTTGAAGTCAGTAACGGTAAACTGTTGTTGAGATATTTTCCAGCAAAGATGATTTCAGGGGTTGAGTGTTGCCTTATCTTTTGCATAAATACCACAAGGAGAATCTCATAGTGTGACAAATTGAAGCAGATTTTGTTTTCCTGTGAAAGAAGTATCATATACATAAAGACAGAGAAGTATAAGTACACTTCTTTAGGACACACCTCAAAAATGTTTTCACTCAGAAATAATAAAGGGCATGGATATATTTAAATATATATAATTATTTATACATTTTAGAATTATATTTATTAAGCATAAATAATATATTTGTATATATTTATATACAAATGGGCTCATATTTACATTAATAACTGAATGTCATTGACATTTATTCAGTAAGCATACATGATGCCATGTGCACCACAAGTTCTGGGGTTACAGCCATAAAATAGACTCAGCTCTTCACCTCATGGAACTTGCAGTCTGAATGATGAGAAAGTTGTTAAACAATGAGACAAATTGATGCATAATTAATAATACTGCTCTGAAGGAGAGGTACGTGCTACTTTAGAAGTGTGTAGCAAGGGGGTGTGGACTGATTGTTTTGGAGCTCTCAAAACTCATCATTTGGGTCCTTCACCTTATGTCTGGACTTCTTAATCTATTAGTAGATTGACCTGGTGTAACAGTGGGGCTGAAACATTAGAAAAACACCTGTTTTGATTTGGCCTATCTTCAAGTGCCCTTACAACCAACTTCCCTCCTCTGACAGTTAATTTCATGGGTCACCTGGACTAGGCTATGATCCCCAGGTGTTCAGCCGAACCCTAATCTGGATGTCATGTCATCTTTGAGATGCAAGTAAACGTTTACAGTAATTTGACTCTTTGCCAAGAAGACTGCACTCCACCATGTGAGTGGTCCTCATACAAACAGTTGAAGGTCTTAAGAGTACAAACTACCATTACCTGAGGAAAAGGCCTTCTCCCTTAAGACTTTAACATGGACATCCTGCCTGAGTTTCAGGCCTCCAGCCTCCCCTATGAACTTCAGACTCAAGACTGCAACATAAACAATGTTTGCAGTCACCAGCCTGCCTGGCTACCTGATTGTATAGGCTATTTTTTTTTAAGTCAGTCTCTCTCTCTCTCTCTCTCTCTCTCTCTCTCTGTATCCCCAGATTTGGCTGGTTTTTCCTAAGCTGTTCCATGTACCAACTGCTTTGATGTGCAGTGGCAAATCGTACAATGACAGATTAACCCTAGACTCCAATATGGCTGTATATCTCTTAGGAAAGAAAGAATTATCCCTCCTTTTCCTTCTGCCAAAGAACAGGAAAGGAGTTTTAGCTCAAACCCCACATAGCAAATCAATCAATAGTTGTTACCCTACTAGGTTCCCAGCTCTGTACTAGAAGCTGAGGAAGAAACATGTTTCCTCCTCTCCGGAAGTTGACAAATCTGAAAGGAAAATGCGTATAATTAAACTCGTATTCTCTGAATAACCTCTGAACCTCTTCTTCACTTATGATACAGGGATGGTAATGGTATTTATCTCACATGACTGACATGAGAATAAAATGCATGGAGAATGGTTAGCCCAGAGAAAAAACACATACATCAAAGCTATTTCTACTTTTATTCTTCTTTTGAATGGTAAGGTTCATCATGTCATGGATCTTGTTTTGCTCACAATTTTTTTTTGTCCCCGATTTTTACCTAGTTCCTGACTCATAATAGGCATTTCACATGTTTCAGTGATCGAATAGGAAACTAACTAATATGACTCTGAAGTTTCTTCTTTTTGTATTATCTAACATCGTAACTTTCTTTAAACATGGGCTTCTCAAGGTCAAAGAGTTAATGATAAATGTAAGTTATCTACAGCTGGCCTTTAATGTTAGGTCGTAATATTCGAGTCCATTTTATATATACGTATATTGTTCTTGAGGGATGTGCCTATTGTTTATTAGCCTTTAAGGAAATGCCTAAAGTGTGAGGAAAATAGAAGGCATATGGAATGCACTTATTTGCTAAGCTGTTCAGTCAACTGCATTGCTGAAATACTGCCAACTGTGGCTCCATTCAGAATTCTTAATCAGCCTGCATATTCTTTTTTAAATCTGCAATGTTAGTAGCAATATACTATCATCCGTGTCTTCTGGTTGCTCTAATTATAGTCAATTAAATAGTCTTCTACCTGTAGCTAAGGTTACACCCAGGAAAAAGAACCATCTGCGTGTCTCTTCCTTCCTTCATTCATTCTTCAAGGAATATATATGTCTCCATTGTGCTGGTCACCATTCTATACATTGGGAGTTTAAAAAATGAGTAAAAGTTTCTCCCCATGAGTGATAAAAAAATTGATAGGGGAGATATATGTCATTTACATATGTATATAAATTATACATATATATATATAAATTTGCTTTTGTGGTATATAATAAGTCAAAATAGAATTGGTGAATGGATGTTAGATTTACAATTTGAACTTTTGATTATGCGTATAGACATGTGATCACTTTTTATATTAAAAGATAGTATTCTAGAAGATTACTTCATATCTCTTTCCAATCAATAATTCTTCATCGAGAGAGAACAGTTGCTCTGACTTCTAGCCCCCTGGATTAGATTTCCTTGCAAAGACACTTTTGAACAGGTTATTCTGATACTCTATGAAAGCACTGTGCAGAGATGAGCCCAAAAATACCTTAGGTCATGATGGAGCCTAAGAGTACATAGCTGTCAGAAGCATCTGTGGAGAGACGGCGACATTCCAATTTCAATTCGGTCTATCTAGAAGAATTGGTAGGAATCAGTGAAAAAGTGATGAAAGGGGGATTTTCATGCATAAAAAATGACACCTACAATGAGCATTCTGTGTTTAGTGGGTAGCTAAGAGGATTATCCTGCTAGACAGTAAGCTCAGTGGCAAGGGAGACATAGGGGATAGGAAAGTTTTCATCAGACATGAAACCTTCTATAACATGTTAGGAGTTTACTGTATTTTGCCATATACAATGTGCACTTTTAACCCAAATGTTTAAGTGAAAAATAAGGACGTGCATTACACATGCGTAGCACTAATTCCCTATCTATATAAATGTTTTTAATTCTTTTATTTATGCTTATGTGTTTTAAAGTGTAACTCTAGAAAGTAATAACCACATTTGTATGTAAAATCACACCCTGGAATGTGACCATCAGTTCCATTTCTAACTATAAATAAGTAAATAATTGAATTAAAAAATTAGAATGAAAGATTTCTCCCTGAAAATGTGAGCCAAAAATGTGGGAGCACATTATGTGTGGCAAAATACTCTTAATCTTATGGCATGAGCTACGAGAGTCCAGGAATGGGCTGCTCTTCAGATGGGGGACAGATGTGGAAAGGGACACGGTGAGGGCACCTGACCCAGGACAGGGGCAATATTCCCCACGAACAAGAAAATAATGATCAGAACCATAATACCTAAGCGGCAACTCTGCTGTCTCTTTCTGCTTAATATTTCCCAGCTCTGCTTGAAAACTCTAAATGCACAGTAAGTAATAGGAGGCATTAGAGAATTTATAAGAGAAAATGTCCATGCATTCAAATGATTTGAGAACTACAGGGTTAAACAAAATAGGTGTCTTTCATGAATAACATGAGACTGCCTTAATGTGTGAATCAGTAATATTGGGAGGAAAAGAATTTTTCTTGGCTGAAAAAAATGTTTTAATTTTTTTTAGAATATCTGAAGTGTAGATATTGTTTCATAGTACACAGCTTAAGAAATATGGTAAGGTAGAAATATTAAAAAGAGCCTATCTGAAAGTTTACCTCTATTATGCAGATTCCTAAACTGATCAGGTTAAGATAAAAGGTTGGTTATTGCCATAACTTTAATCAGATTATCTGTTAAAAGATTCCATCCTGGGATCTGAATTCCAAAAAAATCTTCAAAGGTTGTAACATAGGAAGGTCTGTCTGGAAAACATCCAGTTATTGTTAATGTAACTACAACAGTTTTTGTGACATCAGTGTAAGCTGGCAGCCAAGGAGAATGGACTGGAATGCACATGTGTGAACAGTGATGACTTCACTGTAGTAGTCAGTGGGGGTGGTAGATGCCATTAAGGGAGCATGCGTACTGTGTGGCCATCACATTCAAAATGACTGAACAAGTAGAGCAATGAATCTGTATCAAATTTTGCACTAAGCTTGAACATTCCTCCGTGGAAACTATTTGGAGAATTCAGAAGGCTTTCAGGGAAAAATGCAATAAATGCAGTGCAAATAAAAGTGTGGCACAAAAGCTTCAAAGATGGTCAAGATGCTGTTGAAAATGATTCATGTTCTGGAAGGTCTGTGACAAACAGAACACCTGAGAAGTTTGACCATGTACGGGCTGCAGTCAACAAAGATCGGTGACTGACAGTGTGGGAACTAGAAGCTGAGCTGGGGATTCTGAAAACCACTGTGTCTGAGATTTTGATCCAAGGTCTTGGTGTGAAATGTGTCTTGGCAAAATCTGTCCCTCCTACTACCAGAGCAAAAGAAACATTGTGTTGCAGTTGCTAATGACTTGATTCAAACCGCTGCCAAAGATGCTGATACCGAAATCAGAGAACTGTGTGAAGTCCCAAGGTGCCTACTTTGAATGAGGCGTCATTGTCTTATGTATAATGCTTCTGCTATCTTGTATCTTCTTCAGTAAATGTCTCTATTTTTCATATTACATGGCCGGATACTCTGTGGACTGTCCTTGTATTTCTTCATATTTGAAATTCTGATCCTAAAAGTAAGAGGTTAAAAGAAGACAGGACTCTGTGAAGGGGAGCCCCTATATTTTTTTTTTTTTTTTTTTTTTTTTTTTCGCTTTTTTTTTTTTTTCTTATGGGCACCTAGGTTGCTTTATATTACACCAAGAAAAGCCCCGGATGCGAGCTCAGGAACAAGCTGGAGGCATAGCTCAGCGGCACTGTGATCGAAAGCAAGGCGAGCACCACGTGTTGTATGCAAGATGGACTTGCAGAGACTCTCCTCTCCCGGAATGGGTTCACAGCCACAGTCCTGGATTGGGACTCAAAGGCAAACTGAGTCTGAGTTGGGCTGGATATATTGACTAAAAGAAATGATTAACTCACTACTCGAAAACCAGCTAAGTGGATGTGTGTGTACAGACCCTTTCTGCTGCAGTCTCCTAAGAATTAGTTCCAAAGAAGGTGTTTAAGACGAGAGTATCCATCCATACAGTGTATCATTCAGTTTTTTTTTTTAATTTGAATATTTCCTGCCTAGTGTTCAAAGACCACAGATACCCAGAAGAAGAGAGGAAATATGTGTAATATATACTTAAAGTTTTGAGATGTAAAGTGTCCCATTTCTTATTTCTCGGTCATATCAATAGGCCAGCACAAATGTGAGGGCCTTTGTCGCTTGACTATAATTCTCAGTAGAGGAGCATTAAAATGCAGAGAAATACAAAATAGTTTCAACAACAGCACACAAAGCCTCAATTCTCTTGTGCATTTAAGGTAGCAACAGTAACACAGAATAAATTTTTAGTTTTCACACATCATTATGCTTTCTGTAGTCGAGAAATATTCTTTTAATTTTGATGTTTTGGGGTTTATTTTATATTATTATTATTGTTGTTTGCCTACAAAATATATAGTATCAGCTTGCTTCCCATCATTAAACTTTAAAGTCACACTGTTTTTTAAGAATCTTATCTTTATGACAAAGGACAATCTCGCTGCCGCAAATGTTTGATTTATTTCACCCTGAAAATAAAATTACCTTAAAACCAGGAGAATCAAGCTAACTGTGTTTATTCTAGATGGCTCCCTTTTAAATTAAGTGAAGTTTAGAAAATCAGCAATCAGCTTAATACTTCCGTGGTCATTTGTTAATAATCACCTTAATTTGTAATGACTGTTTTGCTTTCATTTATTATGTATAGTGCCTTGTAAGGAGAAAAAGCGCATTCGTGTCCTTTAATTCACAGGCTTTCTACAACACCCCATGCGAGTAGCAGGCTCTCTCTGCTCCTTTTACAGAGAAAGGAATCAAAGCTCCGAACAGCTCTGCTGTTCGTTGTCATCCAGTAACCAGAATTCTAGCCCATGAAGAAACTACATGTAGAAAGAACCTAATGCTTTAGAGAAATAATTCATCAGTGTCATTTAATACTAGAAGGGAGTCTGTATGTCATCCATCCCGATCAGATGTAAACACAATTATAACAGCTCGTCGGGGATGTCCAGCCATTTCCTCTGTGTGCGCCTCTAACCCACCTCCAGCATCTTAATTCCTGAGACACAAATATGCTGTTTCCAAATTTCCGACACACCTGGGTTTGGGGCTCTTTTCATCCTTTTAGGAGAATTTACCTATTTAATGCTTGCAATTTTGTTCCTTTAAAAAAAAACCATTGACCAGTAATTGTAATAACACAGAATCTTAAATTACTTAGAACAGTAAAGAATAGTACATACTAGTTGTCAAGTCTAACTCAACCTATTTGTTTGTTTTTTTCTGGATGAGGGAAGAACACCCAGTATTATTGTGCAATTTTTCTCCATATGCCCCAGCCATATCCTAGGATGCAGAGTGAATTCTCTTAGTTGCAAAGCTAAGCTCAGATTTTACGATTGGCAATTAAAGCAGTTCTCCCGCCACATTCCGGTTGGACCGGAATGATCTCCAGCAAATCCTGTTTATGGTAGGTATTCTCGGAACCGGAAGGAAAGTAAATGTTCGTGAATGATATCGTTAAGATTTATTATTGCAATATGTCCTGGAACTGTTGGCTAGGACTGATAGCTCAGGAGAGACGAGTGGTTTGGTTAGCGTTACCATATATAGCCATCAACTTGGAGGAGCAGAAGCAGGACAATTTCAATGTGAACACCAATCCTGTGATAAGTACTTTCATGTTGGACACTTTTATGTGCCATGTCATACATGCAAAATAGAATCTGTAACAATGTATACCTGTCTTGTACATAGTTACCTGCCGCATGTACACCTACATCCAGTGTGCCTTTGGCGTTCAGTTCCTATCTTTATATAATAGCATGGTTCAAAAGTACGTTTTCTGTTAAAACTACTGAAGCTTGATTCCCAACACACTGCTATCTTATCTTCCTCGCCTTCAATCTCTCAGTTAATAGGATTTCTATAAAGCAGCTCTGCAGTGGGTTTGGTAGCTCAGCAGATTAGTGTGTGGGCTTTCATCCTTGGAGCCTGGTTCAAATTCAGTCCTGACCGAGATGTCCAATAATCTTCCATGGATGGGTTGCTCTCAGAGGGTATGAAGCCCATTTTATCTCTGAGTCTGATTTGAAGCTGTATTTGAACCCTTCCTAAAGCTTGAGGTTTCATTCATGCAAGTGAGAAAAAAAGTAGGAAATGCTTTTTTGGTCATAGACTGGTATACCTTCTCAAAAAACTCAGTAAGATGTCTCAAAACAAAGCAGTTTGCTTATCACCAATGTGCTAGGAATAACCAAAAGTAAAACAGTCCTAATTTTACATGTCTTTACACCCTACTTTATACAAGGGGCTGAGAGTAGTTTTCACTGTCTTCTCACACCCTATTCTAAATATGTTATTGCACAAGGATGGGCTAGTTATAGGGTTATTTTAGCATGCTGCTCATTTAACTAAAAAGCCTGTGACAGTGTTTCTTTGTTGTCTGTTCAGCACTATACCCAAATATGCCTGAGTTGCAAGTTCCAAGCTACCAAACTATTCTTTCTTCTTTTCTGCAGTCAACGACTTTCTAGTCAGTCAGGAAAATCTGTCATCAATATACACCATATTTCTCTTGTCTCTGAGCCTTTAATTCATTTCCCTTGCCCCCCTCCATCCCTTTGCACCTGCCAGAGTGCCTTCAGTCTTCTTCTTTGTCAGCCCCATCTGTCCTTAATGGACCGACTGAATACCTCCTCCTATAAACTGTGTTTCTGCCATGTCAGTTCACAAACTCTTGAACCTTTATAAGGCAGATCAGAGAGAACACGGAAATCTAAAGTCAGGTCGCCAGCCTCCTATTCGTTTCTATTTTAGTAATTAGCTGTGTGATCTTGAACAAGACAAGGATGAGGAAGGTGACTGTGGTAATATAATAAAAACAATTATAATTATGTGATGAGTACCTGCTAGATCCTAAGACCTGTGCTGGATTTTTTCTAAGTCTGGTCTCAGTGTGCCAACATGTCACATATTTATACAAATATATAGAGCTAATATTCAATTCTAAAAGCAACTTATATGTAAAACTCACTAGCCCTTTTTGTAGGGAAGGTCACAGAAAACATTGTGTTTGCCAAGTAGTAATATAGCCCAGAATTCAACCCAGTTCAGTCTCATTGCTTTGTCTAAGGGTATTTGGTGCCCCTGCTGACTGTCTCCTCCTAATCTCTTAGAGTGTCACCTGTCATGAAGTGGGATGTCAACTGATGATCACGAAGTCCTAGATTGAGAATGCTAATGGTTTTATCAATTTTTTATTTTCACTGAACCATATCATGTTTTCCTTGGAATATTTATTAGACTAGCCCTCTCCTCTTTGATGGATACACATATAAAATGTATAATAGAATGAAATCAGTGCTGGGTATTTAGTTCAGATTTTTCAGTAGGCAATACACGGATTTTAAAAATGCATACCCTACAGTATTTTATTTGCACTAATATCAAAAATGAAACACTTCAGAATTTACTTCCATTGAACAATTTACTCACCAAGAGTTAGAATCCACCCTACTTTGAAGAAATTTTTATTTTATGGAAGGAGAACACCATATTTAGGAAAATTTCTATAAACTAAATCTTGATAGCTGCATGTTCTAAATGTCTTTGTTCTGCACAATCCCAACACCATGAACTTTCAAACCTTTTAAAATAGGACGGGATTTAAAATGACATACAAATTTGAAAGAAAGTATTGTCTATTACTAATTATAAGCAGATTTATTCAGAATGAATATCTAAAAAAATGTTCATGACCTTTTATTCCCTGAAATGATAGAGAAGCTAGAATGGCTAGCAATTTTTCCATTAGGAATCAACAAAGTTTGCAAATGTCTCCAAAGTTCAGTAGCTGCCACAGTGATGTTAGGACCCACAAACCCTAAAACATTTGCTATCTGTCCATTCGCTAAACATATTTTCCAACTCCTGGTCTAGAGGAGAAAATAGACATGGAGTAAGGAAGTGCATACAAATTTAATTTTAACACAAGCGCGTTAGATACTGCTGGAGAAAAGGAGATGGAGATCCTGTTGGAATGGTATGGTCAGGCTACTGTTACAACAGCATAGCTAACCACCCCAACCTCTGTGACCTAACCCAAGAGGAATTTACTTTTCTTCCACAATAACAGCTCACATCCATCCAACCCCTTAGGACATCAGTCCTTCTCATGTCTCCAGCTCCACCATCTCAACAAGTCCCCTGTTTGAAAGAGAGTCTGAAGAGTTAGGCAGGAGGTTCCACTCCCCCAGTCTAGGGGTGACCCTTGTTACCGCTGGTCCTGAGTCATAGGCCAGCCCAGGTCACGTGGCCTTGCCTGACAGTAAAGAGCCTGAGAAGTATCTCCCACGTGCTGCGGAAGGAATAGAAGACCTGAAACTGTTGAGCATCATGGCGGTCTTTTTTGAGAACATGATACATTGACCAATACCTGAAAGGAGAGAATGGATCAGACAAGAGGAAACAAGATCAGACAGAGAAAACAGGATTTGAGAAGACAAAAACAAAACGAAAACTAACAACAGTAAGATGTTGGTGTGTTCCAAGAAGACCCACAATTTTCGGGGGGGGGCAGTGACGTGGCACTAAGGATGGATTCAGGGGACAAATCAAGCAGGGCCTTGTGAGTTGCATGTAAGTGTGAATATTATTCAACGGGCCCATGAAGGGTTTTTAAACACAGGCAAGGTATCACCTCACTGTGTCGTAAAAAAACCGGGCTCCCTTTCGGACCAGGAATGGACCGGAGAATGTATGTATCTTAAGCAAACCCAGATGAAAGACTTTCTCTTTCCCTGGGACTTTCTTGTGGTAAGCATCTCATTTAATGGTCTTAAGTAAAATTTTCTTTTAATTAGTTATTGTGTCTCTAGAAATCATAAAGCAGTTATAAGAATGAATAAAAAATATCCTATTATAGAGATGAAGACCTACACATAAACCAAAATGTTATTTCCTTGAGAAGTTCAACCTAATACTCAGCATGAAGCCCCCCCAAACCTGTCCCTGTTCATATAGGGACACATATAGGCCACTGTATCACCAAGGAGAGTAATGACGATGCGTCCTATCAGGAGCTCTTGGGTTCTCTGTGCTATAAAAGGCAGTTTGCGGAATCTCTCCATCCTGAAAGAAGTCCCTTATTTTCTCTCTCATTTTCATTCCCCTTCTTTCTTCAGGTGCCAGGTTAAAAAGAAGGATTTTTATGAAACAAGAAAATATCACTTTTGGTTGACTCTTGGGTATAAATTTTATAAAGACTGGATACCTAAATTATGGAGCGCTGAATAATACATGTGATGTTATAAATTTAATTTTGATGTTTTCACAACTAGCTAAGCAGCATAACTCATGCACAGCGTAATCACACCTTTTATAACAATTCTTACATACATATATCATGTTAATTATAGTCTACATTGCTGACAAGGGTTTTATGACAGCTAAAGCAGTTTTCATTTCTCTCTGTGAGCAGGTGATATCTTTTCTTCTTGTGGGCTCATTTTATTACTTGTGTTCAGTATAAACTGTTGAAAAAGGATGCTCCAGAATCCATGGTTCAAGTCGTTGAGATTTCTAAGCGAAATGCAGTTCCCTGGGTGCCTTTCCCAGTTGAAGTTAACTCTGAGCTTTACCCCATGTATCTTCTTCCAAACACTTCATTCGTAAAGGAGCCAACTAAGAGCCAGCTCCTTTGATCACTGCGGACTCTGAAACAATTTGCCAGGGATGTGGTGCAGTTTGCACTGTCTCTCTTCACCACAGAATCGTCTGAGCCCTGACACTCACTAAAACTGAGGGAGTACAGCCTCATTTCGGAGGCGCTGGGATTGTCGAAAGAACCAAAAGTGCTCAAAATGTATCGCCTTCTTCCTGTATCAGAGGAGGACTGTGGGGTAGATTTACAGAACTGCCACATCCCTCCTAATCTTATTTAAAACAGGAAATAAGATGAAGACAAAGACAGATTTCAAAAGAAAAATAAGCTATGGTTCTACTTGTTCTGTGACCCCATGAAAATCATACTTAATCCAGAAAGAAAAACAGTGTTGGTGTCTTTTCATGGGGAACACTGACACATCAATGTTTTGTTTTGTTTTGTTTTTTGTTTTGCAACCTGTTCGCCATGGTTGTCCTGCATGCTGTGTTTAATGAGGGCCAGCATAGTATTATTTTACAAGATCAAAACATTACAGGGTGAATTAAATGACATTGGAGAAACTGATGAAGATGAAAAGAACAGACACAATTTTTATGGTTCATTTGGGGTCCTTACCTTGTGCCAGGTGCTGTGTGAGGCACTTTCCAGGTATTTTTTGTTCAAATCCTTATGTACACTATGTGGTAGAGACCTTATTTCCATTTCATAGGCTAGGAAATGAAATCTTAAGCATTCGCTTGATGTCACAGGGACAAAATATACATGGCAGATCAGAAATATAAACCTAGTCATTTTCTTCCGACTGGAAGATAAACTGACCGAATTTTTGATCAGTTTCACCTTACCTGTACTCTTCCTTTCATAAATAAGAAAAGTAAAGAGACATTTTCTTACATCTCCAAAAGGCTCTGAGTCTGGGCAGCAGTTTAGCACAGGGATAAGACATGATAGATCAATAATCAGAAACATTGAACAGTCCTTTGGGTAAACCACAGGTCTCCCAGCCACTCTGCAGTCTAACCATGTAGGTAAGTGTTTGTATGACTGTTTACAAAAAAAAAGAATTTGCATGTGTGTCTGTGAATAAGATGAGTGTGAGGAGATAACAGACACCAAGATTGACTAATGGCCCCATTTAAAACTGCACACATCCTCCAGCTGATTGTATTTTAATTAAAAAGATTATTTAATTTGGGTCAAGAAAGAATTATAATACTAATTAGCTGTGCTAAATAAAAATAAAAAGTATTCGAGTGTGCTGACATTGTGGTAAGCACTTTGACTCAATTAAATAATTTAAACTTTGCAGCCAGTCATTATCCATTTTTAAAAGACAGGCGAAGTTTTAAAAAGTTGAGTAACTCGCCAGGTGGCGGAACTAGTAAGCGGAGAAGGGATTCAAGGATAGATCCTTCTGTCCCTAAAGTTAACCGTCTGTTTACCTTTGAAACATGGCTTTTGATCAGGTACATGGTCAACAATGCGTAGGGGGAGGGGAGGCAGATAGGTTTTAGTTTAAAACGCCATTAGCAGGAGTTAAGAAATCAACAAGAACCGAAAGCACTTTTCTCCCGTGTTAATTAAAATACACTTCCCAGATCAAAGAGAGGAGCCAGTCTGACCCTCCTTTAGTCTAGAAACCAGGATTCCAGCTCCAGCCCGAGACTGGAGAACAACATTGACAAATGGCAGAAAGCAAAAGACAGACACCAGGGTCCTCTCCTAAGGCACAGCGGAAAAAAAGAAAAGCTGAGCATGTTTAAGTTGGAGAATTTAAAAAAAATAGTATAGCAAATGGGTCAAGCAAGACAACCGTTTTTGTATTTTCAAAGATTTCTTGGTATGGAAAGAGTTAGGTGTTTCTGTGTGACTATAAAAGAGAGAAGGCCAGATGATAGATGCTGGTCCAAAACAAGGTTAACTCGGTGCAAAGGTCATTGTTACGTTGCTCTGACGTCCACTAGGCGACCCTCAGGAGCTGCGGTTTTTTTCTTTGGGACTAGAGCTGCTCAACTTCACGGTTGTGACTGCGCTGATCTGTGACTTTCCGATTCGTGTCTAGATTGGATAATTCCAGTTACTGCTTTCAAGCTTGGCAACGCATTTTATTTTAAAAATATTTGTGGTGTGTGTGGGTGTGTAAGATGAGAGCATTGGGGACCCTAAGGCTGTTATTCTGAAGGCAAGTGCTCAAGTCCCTTCCCTCCACTGTGTTTGTGATTCCATGATTTGGAGAAGGCTGGGAAGCAAATTGACAAGGGCACCGAGGTGACAGATTGGGTGTCGGGATTCTCTCTCAATCTTTTAACAATTAGGCTGCGCTGTTTTGAGTTTATCAATAAACTGTGACATCTTCACGATTTGGGCCGTTCTTACATTGTCCCCCACGGAGGCCCACAGTGAAAATATAAAGCTTACGGGTTTTACCATTTTATGAAAATCCTCAGAAGAAAAGCTTCCAGCATCTTTCTGTCCTCTCTTTCATGGCCCGTGACCCTTACCCAGCAAATTGCAGTTTGGGTCCTGCCTAAATCCTTCCTTGTGGGGCTCTGCACGGATCATCTTTGTCCTGCTTGCTGCAGTTAAACAGAACTTTGTCCAAAGTGTAATTCTATAGTCCTGCAGGTCTTGTGTTTACCCAGAGAGCGGGGCCCTTGTTGCAATGCTTATTGCAAATCAGACAGATTACAGATCATTTATTTGCATTAGTGTTTTTTAATTAAAAATTAACCACAAGAGATTCTTACAAATTAATGCATTTTATTTGTTAGATATTACCTATGTGTTTTATGTGCATATATAATGTGTGTATATAAAATAGATATAACTGGACAATGGACGTAGATAGATTTAAACTCGCTGTACTTAGGACCCAATGCTCACATATGCATGAAGAGATTTTTGTGTGTGTGCCTTACTTCACAAATTAATTTCTACAGTGCCAACTTAAGCCCTATTTAATCTATTTTAAGAGGAATTTAAACATTTTCTACTTCAGAGTTTCATCATTCCTGTGCACTTTGTAGCTTACTAATTTTGACAGTTATTTCTAATAATTTATTACTGTAAATGAAAGCTATTCAATTAATGCCATACAGTTCCACTTTGTGAGGTTTATTACTATTTTCTCTTTCTCCGTCCTCTGGTCGGTGAGGGCGTAGTCAGGGAGCCCTGGGATGAGAGGTTGCCATGTGATTAATAGCGCAGCACCTGGAATTTGGCAGCTGGCAAGTATATGATAATCCCCTACCTGTAAAAGATAAATGGAGCCCTCCTAAGACTGTATATTTTATTCATTTTTTAAAGAAAAAAAAAACATAATAAAATTTCAGCTCTGGGTAATTTCTGATTTAAATAAGATTAGCGACTGATATTTCGTGTGAGGTCAGTTGATCCACTTTTATTCAAGCAAATATTCATCACGAGGCTTTCCTAGGGAGTAGCCCTTCTTCCCAGGGACGTGGCCGTGGATACAACAGTAAAGAAAAAAGGCCAACACATCTGCTTTCATAACTAGTGGGCAGAGATAAAAGGTAAAAAAAATAAACACGTAAAATATGCTATGTGACACGCAGCAGGCAAAGAGTACCACGGAGCAAAGGAGAGAGGATGGCAGTGATCTGAAGGAATGGGGGGAAAGTTTAATTTTATTTTAAGTGTGGTGGCCAGGGCATCACACTGAGAAAGAGACGTCTGAAGAGCAACCTAAAGAGCCGTGGGAGTGAGGGAGAGTCTCCCCAGCCCTGGGGGGCTGACTGTGCCAAGGCCTTGAAGTGAGATGTTCAGAGCAGCACAAAAAGAAGGCTGTCTGATTGTCTGTCTCTCTTCAAAACCAACCAAGGTCCCACCTTACACGAAATAAAAACAGAAGTGTTTGCCATGGCTTATGAGGCCCTGCAAGATCTGAGTTAAACGCAGGATGGCTTGTCGAGAGAGGGTTCCAATACAAACAAGGCAGGAAAAGGGTGAGCGTTTAGAGGGTTATTACAACTACCGAGGTCTCCGTGACGGCAGATTGGAGTAGAGTGGAAACAGTGGAAATTCCAGGAGGTGCTCAAACTGTTTAAAAGTTCAAAAAGTCCAGCAACAGAATTTGGTGATGAATCTCATGCAGTGGGTGAAAAGAAGAGAGAAATCCCACATGACTCAGGGTTTGGACTTAAGTAAATGAAAAAATTAAATTGATACCTACAGTTCAAGTCTTAAAGAGGAGAACATGATAAGCAAGGGGGAAGGGAACCATTTGCTAATCACTTTTCGGATACTAGACACTTGTGCCAAGATGTGTTGACCTCAGACAAGGAGAGCATGGACTTGACCGTGAAATACCGACACTACAACTCTCTTCCGGAAACCACCTTGCCTGCCAAACTGAGACCGGTTTTCTCAACAACCTACTTAACTTCCCATTTCGACATAAGAGGAAGCTAGACTTTGGAGTGTGAAAAACCTGTGAAGGTGTCAGATCATTGCCACTCGTCAGTCAAGTCAGTGTTCTGATCTCTAGGAAGATGTAGTATTTCCATGCATTAAAATAATGAATGAATAACATACATAAATAAAGATTCCTAGCACACAGTAAATGCTTAATAACAAAAGCACCTCTCATTGTTGTTATTGTTATAACTATTATAAGCCTTGCCATTTGGTTGAAATGAAAGATTCTACCTATTATGTCTATGTCATGCCCTTTAAGGAATATTAGAATAACACCGTTTGCAGAGTTTATGTAATTAACATGTAGCTGGTGATCAATTCATCAACTTATTTGTTTTTTAAATGAGTAGAAAATTGGAAGACATAGGTAATCACAGTGTAATTTGCCTGGCTGTATGGGTGACGTCTAGGACATTTGGGTGCACTCTTGTTTATCTGCGGAACCTGGATTTTGTACGTACATCATAAAAACCACTTCCCACTTTCAGCAGTGATTATATAAATCAGGACATGCTGTACAGCATGCATTTTATCAACCAAATCCATACAAACTATGCTATAATGAAATGCTTGTATGAAAGTAATTGCCTGTATTAAAAATCCATTTTCCATTTTCCTCTCCAATTGAAGACTTTGTCTCCTACTAGGGATGAGAATGATTTCTTTTCAGCCCAGGCTAGTTAGACTCAAGGCTTAGAAAAATGGCTGGACAAAGTCTGCTGATACAAGTCTCCACCTAAGCAATATTCATAATATATGTGTATTGTTAATATTAATATTAATATCCATAGTGTTTATATAAATTTATGTATCATTTCCTATTAGCACCCCCAAAACTGTTTTATAGGTGGCTTTGGTTCTGGCAAAAGAGAATGTAATTTATTAACTCTTTCAACATTCATCCATTTAACCTCTGTATTTATCCCTTACACTAAGCTACATAGGAGTTATAAAGCAGTAAATAAGAAATAACCCCTGCCTTCAAGATGAATACTCTCTAAGAGCAGTGCTTTCTAAATAGAAGTCAAGGGAATAGTGTTTGGGGAGATGGAAATTAGTATGCCGAGGAGATAAACTGGATTGTTGAAGTATTAGCAATATTTTTTTCTGCTCTAAGACTTCTCATAAGCTTTATAAGCTACAGAATATTTAAACTTTCCAAAGGATTGCTTAGTATATTGTCTAAGCTTATTTAATTTAAAAACCCATTTATTCAATTGAACTTTAGAATATTACTTGTCACTAAGAAATGCTAGTCTGATGTTATACTAGGGTACACCCAGAAATTACAACTCCAGAATCATGCTAACAATCCTTCAGCCGATAAACAAGTTAGCGTAATGAAATTTTAGAATTACAGTGTTGGTGCTTGAAGGTCACTTGGAGATCATTTATACCGTTCTCCCAACTTTTGCCTGTGCTTGATACACACTACTAATGAGCCAATGCAAGCTGGTCTATGGGTCCAGCCGGTGGGTATGCCATCCCAAGTCATGATGTAAGAAGTGTTATGACATTCATCAGTCTCCTAAGATTCGAGACACACATATAATTGCAGCTTTTTTTTTAATGAAAGCAAGGGCTATGCCACCTCCTCTTTATGTGCAACACTGAATTACTTAAGAGACTCCGAGAGCTGTATGTATGGTGGTCCATGCCCCATATACATTCAAACACCAAATACATACTGTGCTCATCTTAAGAGCAAGGCACTGTTCTAGACACCGGAGATAAACAATGAAGAAAACAGACAACGCATCTGTTATCATGGAGCTGACATTGCAGTAGAGGAGAAAGAATGAGAAAATTCATTAAAAAAATGCACTATAATGGCAGGAAATAAGTTTTTAAAGATAAGAAAATCGGAAGGAAAAGTTAAGAATGATTACAGTGGTTTAGAATGGCTTCTCTGGGAATAAGAACACTCCCTCACAGGAAATGGCAAGCACACAGCCTGAAATGAGAGACTGTGTCTGATACTTAAAAAAAAAAAAAAATGCCCTGGCTGGTGTAGCTCAGTGGATTGAGTGTGGCTGCGAACAAAAGGTTGCAGGTTCAATTCCCAGTCAGGGCACGTGTGTGGGTTGCAGACCAGGTCCACAGAAGGGGCACGTGAGAGGCGACCACATGTTGATGTTTCTCTCTTTCTCTCTCCCCTCCCTCGCCTAAAAATAAATAAATAAATAAAAATGAAGTCTAGAAAATGGGTACTGAGGAGAAGGCTGCCATGGAAAAAAGTGAGAAAAAATTGTTAGAGGGTCATTTGTTAAATTAAACTTGAAAATAAAGAGTTACATGTAATTTAGCTTCATGATAAACTTAAAATTACCTCCTTAGTATTTTGTTTGTTTTTCTCTTGGTTATGCTATTTTTATATACTTGTCTTCCAATGAAGTAGTTGCTTGGAGGTAATTCCCTCTAACACCACATCAGTGGACATTAGCAACCAGGTGAAATGGAAACAACCCTTTTTTTCTTCTTTTTGTTGAGGTAAAATTTACATAGCATACAGTTAACCTTATAAATGAGCAGTTCAGTGGCATTCACACTGTTGTACAACCACCTCCTTTGCCTAGTTCCACAACATTTTTATCACTCAGAAGGAGTTCCCGTGATCGTTAAGGACTTGCTGGCTGCCTACCCCCAACCCCAGTGACTCCCCAGTCTCTAGAAGCCGTCACTTGCTTTCTGTCTCAACCAATGTGCTTTTTTTAATATCAACAAGATATAATTCACATATAAAATTGTAAGATATTTAAAGTGTACAATGTAATGATTTGATGTATGTATACATTATGAAAGGATTCCTCCTTAGTGTTTTTTAATTGTAAAATCCTAGGAAAAGCTTACTGAGGTCTATTCCTATCTTTCTTTTGTCTATTCTATTCTACTCTACTCTGTTCTGTTCTGTTCCATTCCCTATTCTATTCTATTCTATTCTATTCTATTTATTCTATTCTGTTCTATTTATTCTATTCTCCCCATACTTTGCTGAACCCTCAGTACATAATCTCATTCTCCTCCAAAAACCTAGGAGAAGTAACCTCTCAATATATTTGCTTACATGTTGTCTAATCTATACCACCACAATCATCCCCGACACATACCTTAATTTTATAGAGAATGACATTATGAAATTATGGATTAAATGATTTATTCAGGGTTACATGGCTAGTTATCACAAATTCAGGGCCAATACTTAACGTCTACAGTAAATCTCAGTGTTTGTGGTGTGTGTAGGAACACTAGGCGCAATGAATGGGGAAAGGGTTGGTGTCTCCTGTCTATCTCCTGTGTCACTTAATAGTTCACCTCTCTGTGCACTCAGGAAGGTTCTGGCAAATGTGTTGGCAGAACATAAATCACCCTCTATAAGCCAAACTATTCTAAAGCTCTGTACTAAGAATGATTTAAGTTACAATTGAGGGTCTAAGAAAGCATTGAGAAGTAATAGAGAAAGGAAAAAGGTGGAGATGAATGCAAATACATGTGTTGCTTCCCTCCAGGGATCTAAATCCAATGCTCATTCTATAATTTGATTTGGTTACTCATTGTTTCTAATTAGAAATAATCACATTTACATGATCCCCCCTTCCTTTCAGTTTCTCAACAAAATCGCATTGCTCAATTATACCACTTTATGGTTTCATATAATTTGTATCTCTTGACTCAACCGTTCCCTATATCATTTGGAATGTGTTTTATGGTTTTAAGAAGTGAAAGTTTGAGAGCAGTCCTCGAACCGATCATGAAACTACAGTAGCTCCAGCAAGCTTAGAAGTGTGCTAAAAGCAAACTGAGGGATGCTCGGAAGTTCAAAAGTAAGATGATGCTTGTTGCTAACTATATGTGAAATTAATTAAAGATTTAATTATTTGAGGAAAAATAAATTGGCAGTTTCTGCTTTTTGAGTCATTAAAAACATGTCTACTGCTGTAGGGGTTTTGAATGCATGTGCAAGAAATCGACTCCACAAGCTTTGATTTTGCAAGATTTATTTTTACTAGAAATTCAGCTTAAATATATGCTGCAGTCTTCCCTGTTTATGCCAACTGATTTTTCTCTCCTGTAAGAGTACGTGTGATTATATCACCAAGAGGTTTAAATACTGTAAGACGATCTTCCCTTTTTTATTGAATGGCATTTAGAGTTATAGAGGACTTTTGAGCTGATTTATAAATAAGAAATAGCTGAGATTGATGAGCATCTGAGGGGCCATTGTCATAGAGCTAGCTAAGCAGAACTAACAGACATGTAAGGCCCACAGAATGGTAGCCTTCTGCTGCACAGTTTGGGAGATAACCAATACAAAGGGGACGGAGGATAAAAGATGGGAATGAATACGTTCAAAGCATTTCTTTAATTCTCTATGTTTATGCATATAACTGTAATGTCTGTGTAATATATCAGAACACCTTTTTTTCCTTTCTGCCTCAGTTTTCTTTTTAGTAGTTCATATTTTTAAAGTATGTTCATGTAGTCAGTGCCTATTATATATCTATAATGTACCAATACCTATTCCAGGTACTCGGGCTTCAGTGAAGTACAAAGTAAAGCTTCAACCTTTTTAGTGGAAAGTTACATTATTAAGCCAATAGGTATAGAAACAGTATAATTTCGTGGAGGGTCATGTTAAAACTGAACCAAAGTGATATAATAGGAAAGAAGTGAAGTTGATTGGTGGCAGTCTTTAAGTTGATTGGGTGGTCAGGGTGGTATCTCTGAACAAGAGGTGCTTGAAGAGATCAAGAACCAACCCAGCACAATTTACAACAGCCAAGAGCTGGAAGCAACCTAGGCGCCCGTCAGTAAATGAATGGATCAAAAAATTGTGGTACATTTACACAATGGAATTCTATGCAGCAGAGAGAAAGAAGGAGCTACTACCCTTTGCAACAACATGGATGGAACTGGAGAGCATTATGCTGAGCAAAATAAGCCAGGGGTTGAAACACAAATACCATATGATCTCACCTTTAACAGGAAGCTAAACAACAAAACAAACAAGCAAGCAAAATAAAAACAAAGACACTGAAATAGAGAACAAGGGGACAGTGACCAGAGGGGAGAGGGGAGGGAATTTAGAGGGAAAAAAGGGGAGGGGTTTAGAGGAACAAGTATGAAAGACACAGGGATGAGGACTGGGGGGGGGGGATGGGAGGGAGGTGGGGAGCACGGAGCGGGGTGGGCTGGGATGGGAGAAATAGACAGAAAACTGTACTTGAAAAATAACTAAATAAAATTAAAAAAAACAACAACCCAGGAAGAATTTTGGGACTGGTGTTTTAAGAAAGAACTGTAGCAAATACACACCAAGGCTGTGAGCTGACAATGAACTTGCCATGTAGAGGTCCATACGGTTCCAAATGGTCCAGTGCAGCTACGATGAAAATATGACGAGGTTTCCAAATTGAAGCAGAGCAGAACGGCCTGAGCTAATGGAAGGCCCTGAAGGCCATGGAAATGTTTCTGGACTTTGTGGACACTTTTAAAAGCCATTGGCCTCAATTTCCTTTGTTTATACAGACACATTCAAAGTTAATTGTCCACACTGTAGGGTAATGTCATCCACAAGTAAGAGATAATTTGTTGTAGGGGGAAAAAACATAAACACCTTTTTTTTTTTTTTGCTCTAAAAAGAATATACTAGAAGAATACTTACTACTCAGTAGCTATCCATGTTGAAGGCCCGATTAGCTCTATGTGCTTCCTTTGAAATTTACATTTTTAAATAGTATTGAAAAGTAAGGCATGGAAAAATATCTTTGTGCATTTTAACAAGCTGCAGATTATGAGTTGTCTATTTGATTTCTTTGGTAATAGTTTTCAAAATATATATCATTTTTATGTGGAGAAAGGTTATCTGTAGAAAAGACAAACTTCTAAAACAGACAATTAGAATGAATGACTATCCAACATGATGATCTGTATTATATTGTCACCAAGGGTAGAATTTCCTATGGAGTGATTTGGCTTATTTTTTACCTAAGTTCTTTTAAACAATTTGGTTTAAAAGCGGCGCAGCAATAATGTAATGCTATCTTACATTCTGTCTTTCCAAATTTTAAATGAATTCAGATAACCTGTGAGTGTGACATATGACACTTAACTGACTTTAATTGAATTTTTATGTTGCATTTATAAAGCATTGTTATTTCCATTGGACCCCTTCCAATTCATCAATCTGCTTCGCTGCCTCAGATAGTTGATTGTGAACTAGAGGATAAGTAGAAAAGCAATGTTTATGTGATGTCATGCGTAGGAGAGCAAAGTATTATAATTACCAGTGCTTTTAACACTTTGAGTGAAGGGAAGACAATGGTAAACATAGAATTAGACAATTCGTCAGATCTGGTTCTTCCAGGTGTAGATCCGTGCAAACTGGTAATTTAGTAAAAATAATGCTATTTTGAAATCAAACTGCCTGAATTTCAACCTCAGTCCCAATCCCTTTGACCTTGGTTATGTTTCTTTTTATCTTGAGCTTCTGTTTTCTCACTTGCAACATAGAGATAATGGTATGCCTATGTCATGTAGTTATGGTGACGTTTAAATGTCATTCAAGTATTTGGTAGACTACCCAGGATGTAATATTTCTACTATGTACTTGACCTGCATAAGGTCCAAATACCACTGTGTCATTCGTTTCCGCATCTGTAATGGAAACCTGTATCAAGGCTGTGCATCTAGTTTTCCTTTGAACATTTGCAGTTGCTGTCCAGGGACTTTATCTGCTACCCACAAGCCCCCAGGTATCTGTCCCTTGACAGATGATTTGTTGAGAGGATTAGTTAAATGGCAAGTTGATTTACAGCATAGTTCTGTTCCTGTGTAGCTTGCCTTCCTGTTCTTTTTTCTTTTTTAAGATTTTATGTATTTATTTTTAGAGAGAAGAGAAGGGAGGGGGAAGGAGAGGGAAAGAAACATCAGTGTGTGGTTGCCTCTCATGCATCCCCTACTGGGAACCTGGCCTGCAACCCAGGCCTGTGCCCTGACTGGGAATCAAACCAGCAACCCTTTGGTTTGCTGGCCTGTGCTCAATCCACTGAGCTACACCAGCCAGGGCCGTGTTCTTAAAATATAGTATATCACACACAAGATTGATGATGACAATGAAAAAAAATAGTTCTCTTTACTGTCAAGCTGAACAAGCTAGTATAGCTTAAAAAATTGGACTGAGATTTCAATTTTTTGTCCTTTCATGGTACAGAGAGGTGTTTTATTCTTTATAATCTATTAGTAATATCATTTTATTATTTCTTATAATATAACCAGCTATTTTATATTACCTTCTATTAAACAAGCTTTTCAAGTTGTTTTTTCTTTTATTTCCAACTTTGGTTTTTTTAATCTGATTAGAATTCAATTTTAAGTTTCTGTAATTTCTTTTAAAATTTCTATACTTATATAAAGCAATTACTTTTCCTCATTGCACTCCTTTAGATAGCATTTATATTAATCATTGTTTTCTAGAAATACTGAAATATTGCTATTCATATTATTTAATACAAGTGTTTTAAAAGAGTCAGTTTTATTTATAAGGTGAATGAGTTTTTATATCTGTTTTTTAATTCTAAATTATTACATTGAGATATGACAAATTATTCGACACTTTTTCTATGTATGAGCACTCACTGAAGGTTTCCTTTGTAATGTATATAGCCATTTTCATGAACATTCCGACGGCACTAATGCAGGCTCTGTTACCATCATTTTTGCCCCCCTAGCCACGTATCTCTCCTTCTCTTTATATTTTTCTACATTTGTAATTTGTGAGTGGTAGGGTGCCATGAGTCACTTAGTTTTGCATTATAAAGCACACTTCTTTGTTTTCCATCACATTCCATTTATTTCGCTGATACTTAAACTGTGGTTGGTCTGTGTTTTTTTGTTTCCTTTTCCCCATATAATTTTGCACACCCATGTATGTTCACATTCCCTGAAGAACTGTGTTTAGGTGTGTCATTGCACACAGTACGAAGTTGTGTTTTGCTTTGTGATCTAATATGAAAATCTTTTACTTTCTTATAATTGGCAGTTCTGATTCTGAGGGTTTGTATATCAATATTTATTTATGTCCTGAAATGACAGACAAGATTTATGAGTCAAGACACACTGTTTTTAGTTACTGCAATAAACACACCATCTCCCCTTGCCCCCATCTTTCACTTCACTCCATTTTCTTTCCCTTATTTATTCTCAACTTTTGTTGGAATAATTTCTCCCTTGTTGGGGCACATAATGTGAATTCTGATCTGTCACCACAATTCATTTATCTATTTCATTTTTAATGCTGCAAGTAAAATTATTCAGTGCTCACCTCTAATTCTTTTTCTTTTTTTTGCTTGATTCCCCCCCCGCCCCACACCCAAAATGTCTGTTTTTGCTAAAGTACATGTAGCAGTTTTTTGTTTGTTTGTTTGTTTTTGCTTTTTCTAAAGGAGGACTCAAAGGAAATATATCCTTTGAGGTCTTCCAAATTCAAAAAATGTTTGTTTGTAGAATGTTTATATAGGGGCAGCATGGTGGGATAAATAATTCCTTTGATTACATTTCTTTTTCTTCAAGCTCTGATAGGTTTTAGTCCATTGCTTTTCATTTTATTTAATTACTCTGTGGTCCTCAGTGTTTGTTTTGAATGCTGCTATACATAACTGATGTCAATCTGAATAGTTAGTAAAAGCTGTACTCTTTTTTTGACCTGCTTTTAAGGATTTGTTTTGTATCACTAAGATCCTGTACTTTAATAGAATATATCTCATGCCGACCACTCTGGGTCTGCTTTTCCTGGCAAACAGTATTCCTTTTAACTCTGTAGATTCCTGTACCTTGAATCTATATATTCAATTCATCCAGGAATACGTCTTTAAATTATGTCTTCATGTATTTTTCCTATTCAAATATTTTGCATACTTCTTTGGGAGAGCCAATTAAAAATAATATATATTAATTTTGTCTTCTATCAACAGCTCTCTAAATCTTTTGACCTTATAACTTTCTTTTAGTTCATTCACTTAGGATTAAAATGAATTAATAAGAAGAAAATTATGAAATAAAATAAAAATAATACCTTTGTACTTTCCATCCACTACATTTTTATGATGAGATAGTTTATACTTTAGTTGTTAAAATTTTTTTTGCAAGTACATCCCTTGCTGGTGTAGCTCAGTGGATTGAGTGCTGGCCTGTGAAGCAGAGTCATGGATTCGATTCCCAGTCAGGGCACATGCCTGGATTTCAGGTCAGGTCCCAAGTAGGGGACACATGAGAGGCAACCACACATTGGTGTTTCTCTCCCACTCTTTCTCCTTCCCTTCCCCTCTCTCTAAAAATAAATAAATAAAATATTTTTAAAAATTTTGCAAGTACAGTTCACATTTTTATTGCATATTCCGCAGTCTCTGCACTTTGATACGCTTCTTCCATTTTTTTCCTTTGTTAGTAAAGACTCTGCAAGATCTTCCTTTCCTTTTTTCCTCATTTATTCAATAGGTTCTGCCAGTTCAACCTCTTCTTGTATTTTATTGTCTCCCCTGCATATCTGTTGTGTGGTTTTCCTCGATGAAGAGAATTGCCTTGCACATATTCTTCTAATTCTCAGAAACATTAATCAGAATTCTCATCTATTCTATGACACTGTTTTTCCTACTAAGCCTTTAGCAAGTTTTCCTCATTTATACCTTTTCATTTTATATCTATCTTTGTACTTAAGCTGTGCTAGCTTCCTTGTACAGGTTCATGGACTTACTAGAGTTTTCCTCGCCCAGCTTTTTTTACAGAATCCTTCCATCCCTGACACTTTTTTTTAAGATTCATTCTCCAAGCATCTTTTTGTGAGTTGCCCATATGGCACTAGTTCCATGGATTACAGTATCGGTAACTCCAAATCTCACAGCTTTGCTTTAATGCAAGAGCCATGAGATGATGGAATTTCAGGAGGAGCCCGTTACATCCAGACTGTGCTTTTGGTCTTGAATTTTTGGAAATATACTGATATTGAGCTGCCACATTTTCACTTCCCTCTCGATGGCTGCTGCTGTATTTCATCCTAACTGATGTCTATGCAGATTTGAACTGATTTTGTAGTACTTATATTTATTTTTTCCATTCACATTTTGGCTTTATATTTGTTGAATTATACTGCCGACTATAAATGTCAAGATTCCCATGACCTAATTCAGGACAAGTTTATTGTTTGGGAGGCCCACATGGGCCACTGTCCTCCAATCAGTGATGCAGGAACACAGGGTTTTCCCATATTATTGGTCTACTATTTAAATGTGACTCCCACTGTTACTTTGTGGGCATGTCTTCATTCCAGACAGGTGAAAAGCAGAAAGGTAAAGTGTTGAAAGAAAAGGCATGGGAAGGTTGTAGACCATTCTTACAACATTTCACTCACTGGAAGAGTCATAAAGACTTACCCGCATGCAGAGGAGACTGGGACCTGGTTTCACTCTATGCTCAGTAAGACAATGGCATGAGTTTCAGGATCAAATAACCATCTCCACCCAAGCAGGATACCAGGGGAGAAGCCACTTGGTTTTTCCTGCTGCCCTGGATGTATGAAAAATTATTTCTAATGCTCTTCCTAACTTCAATACTCCAAATATTGAGTCTAAGAAATGGTAGGCATTTAGCAAACGTTTGATGAATGGGTGAGTAGACAAATGATTAGACAGATGGCTGCTTCTCTTATTGAGGGAGGAATGGATGAAAAGGCTGAGAAATGGATTGGAAATGACAGGTACAGAATGTAGGCAAATTGTCACAACTATCCATTTTATGCTGTAGCACATTATTGTTTTTCTTCTTTCCTATTGTCTGGTGCTTAAGGATGAATATAAAACTTCAGATGTAGAGAAATACACAAAATAAAGTTAAACTCTGTGGATGCTATGCCAACTCGAATTTAACCATTGCTCTGATACTCTAATTTTTTTCTATTCTATATACATTCATTTTTAAATCTGATTGAGACTCTTTCCTCATTTAGTAGGATAAAATTAATAGTGAACAGCTTCCAGATGCAATATTTGGTTGAAATTAGGTGAGGCATTTTTTTCCAAAATATAAACAAAATTGTGCATAAAATTAGTGGTGAAGTTAGAAAGGTTTATAAAAACTTCAAAGTACCTTTTCCGCTTCTATTTCATTTGTAACAAGGAAATAAACAGGAATGCCAACCAGAAGACACATGAAGCAGGCTCCTAGAATTCTCCAGGGGGCATGCATCCAGATATCAAACTTTATGCAGCTTTTTTAAAATGGTTTTTGAATATTCCTCAGTGTGGTAGGTAGAAAAAAAGATTGTCCCGTATTATTCAAATGGACCTAATGCAATCAAAAGGGCCATTAAATATGATGATGAGGTGGGAATGCCAGTGTCAAGACTGATGTGATAGGAGAAAGACTCACACCTGGCTTGGAAGAAGGAGAAAGGGAGTCTGGAGACAAGGAAATGGATAGATATCCTCTAGGTGAAAAAGTCAGGACAATACCTCCTTCCTTACAATCTCCAGAAATGAATGCAACCATTCAAACAATCATTTAGGCCCTTTAGGGACCTCTGACCTCCGTAACTGTAGGATACTATATTCATTGTTCTAAGCTGTGAAGGTTGTAGTAATTTTATAGCAGCAGCGGGAGACTAAGACACTCAGAAACTCAGAATGTTTCTAGGCTATGAAGTCCGCATTGCTCCCCAATTCATGCAGAAACAGTATAGTGAGATGGATCTGGCGGTTTGGAAGTCTAAAAATATGTATCTGAGTTGTCTGATCAGATTTGTTGTTTTAATTTGCCTTATTGGTTCTGACCAAAATACATTACAGGTATGGCCAAACTAGCAACAGGTATTTTTTAGGAACCCTTTGAAAAAAACAGTTCATGTGAGATGCTGAGATAAATATTAGAATTATCACATAAATGAAGTAAAAAAATATGTTTTGAGCCTCATTTTAAATCCTGTGTTTTAACATTTATATAATATCCCAATTTACATATATTAGTTTATTTGCTTTAATCTGAAAAAAACTTTTAAACTCTTTCCCCACCCTGAAAGTATACATTATACTTTTTTAAAGAAAAAAAATAATAAGCTTGGCTAGTTAAAAAAAAAAGAAGAGTAGGTAGGGAAATGCAAACTTGTATATATGTTCAGTAAACATGAAAAGAAAGAACTCAGAATAAAGTTATCTTCTATAGCAGAGGTACATAAAAATCACTGTGACTCTTAGGTACCTCTCTAAAGGAGGGAACCATTTTACTCAGTAACTTAGTCGTACTCTAGATTTTCATAGTTGGGTAGCTAAGTGGTGGGGGAGATATTGGTGGGAAAAGTAAAATGATCTGAAACCTGACAATGATTTAAAGTGTCTTTTTTGATAGTTTTGCTAATTGTTACAGAAAAGTTGCAAAGCTATGTATGCCCCAATGGGAAGAAGATTTATTGCTTTTCTGAAATACTCTAACAAGAAACCAATCTAGGAGCACTTATGAAAAAACATCATGTATGAAACCCAAAGTTAGATTAGCTGAACTGTTTTGAAGAAGCATCAAATAATTGATCAGGAAGTAAAACTGTGATTATAGAATAAAATCACAGTTGAATTGTAGCAAATAATTGCAAAAATAATTAAAGTCACAAATCCTCCCAGTAACAATGTGAAACAATTCTCTTTAGTGCCCTACAGGGATGGAACTCGTGGCTTTGATTGGGATTAAACCTGGAGGTAAAAGAAAAGGAAAAATGTGGTCTGGAAGAAATCATATTAAGAATATATCCTGTGTAAGAAAAAAATAGACAGAAGTTCCTGAAAAGTGAATTGGGAAGTTATGTAATTTCCATTTCAAAGGATGCAATTTATTATAGTTCCTTTAATGATTTTTAAGGCGTCAACCTCGGCTTGAGCCTAGATAGATTTCTGGTTCTCAGTTTATTCCTTTTTCTCCTGTAGTAAAATAGGACCAGGTTGTTTCACATCACTAACTGAAAAAAACAGGGATTTAATGAAGGGGGAAATTTTGCTTCCAGAAGAATTGTTGGTGTAATTCCTGTAAGCAAATGTTGAATCCGGAGGAGTAAAGTAGCCATTCTTTTGCTTTTAGTGCTTATATAGCTCACATACAATGCATTGTAATATTCGGTACTGAATGAAACCCTGCCAGTAGAATGAGTAATTTTTGAAAGTATGTCTTCTATCCTTTAAAAAACGATGGTAATAAAAATGCAACCTGAAACTGCAAACACATTGCTTATATTCCAGTTGGCCTTCCTGTTAGCTACTCAATCTTTTTTCTGATGCACATGTTATGATCCGAGTGTAAATATCTACCCAGTCTCTGACCCCTCAGGTTTCTTTGCAATTTGATTAAGTAGCATTGCCCAAGCTAAGGAGATACCATAAAGAAAGCCCACTCTGGAATTAAAAGTACACAGTTATGAACAACAAATCCAACCTCAATTTAAAAAAAAAAACATCAGTGTTACAAACCAAAGAATTGTATTAATTTTGAATTGTTTCCTAAGACCCTTCCATCTCTTGTACTGAGTGAGAAGTACATTTTATACTTAAGGGATCTGTGATGATATAATGAGAACGAATTCTCTGCACAAAAGACACCGAGCTAATAAGATGAGGTGGTATATAGTTATGAAAATAAGAATGCAATAGATAAATTGCTCAATTTGGTGGTTATTTAGCTCCAAATTAATGTATTATCTTTAATTGAGTACACTTTACTAGTAAATTTCAAGTAGTAATATCAAATTTTAGTGTCTTCAGCCATATTTAATAAATAAATAAATAAACAAATAAATAAATAAATAAATAAATAAATAAATATTCATTGATCACACTATGTCCAAACATTACACTGTGAGATCAGGTTATAATATTGAACAAATAAGAAAAATAGACATCGTTTTAGCTCTTTCAGAGCTTACACAGTGGTGGGAAAGATACAAGAAAACAGGTAATTACAATGTAAGGTGATAAATAATATGAAGGAGAAACTCATTAGCCACAGAGTGCTGTACAGTGAGTGGCAAATCCAGCTTTTTTGCAGAAAATCTACCAAATAAAGAAGGGTGGCCCTGGCTGGTGTAGCTCAGTGGATTGAGCGCAGGCCTGCAAAGCAAACAACCGCAGTTTGATTCCCAGTCAGGGCACATGCCTGGGTTGCAGGCCAGGTCCCAGCGGGGGACGCACGAGAGGCAACCATACATTGATATTTCTCTCCCTCTCTCCTTCCCTTCCCCTCTAAAGATAAATAAATAAAATCTTTTTTAAAAAAGGATGGCTAGAAGTGCTTGGGTAGAGAAAACAACATATAGCAAATGTCTAAAGCTGGAGAAACATAAACAGAGGGACGGAAAGAGAACAAGAGAGCAGACATGTGAGGGAGGGGATGGGAGTGACTATCAGTGGCTCTGGTGGAGCCTGAGCAGAAATTTACGCAGAAATGAGGGTGAGAGAGAAAAGCAGGAATCATGTCATAAGTAACACACACGTGCACACATACAACTTTGTTTATCCTTCTACCAGGACAAGAACATTTTCAGCGGTTAACAGCCTATCTGAAATGTGTGCTCACAAAAAAAACAACACATCATCCTGTGATTTTTTTTTTTTTTTGAGACAGGTAGTCTCTCCTTGAAAGAAAACTGTAGGGACAGTGGAGGGACCGCGTTGCCTTCTGGGCACAGCTGCTGAAAAGAGCTCTTTACTGAACAGCACAGAGTAGGGCATCCATCTCAAGAGGGGCTGCCTCTCACCCTCCCCCCACACACCTGCCTCTCTACACTTGTTTTTACAACAAGAGTTACACACTTTGCAACTATGAGCGACTCCTAGGTCCTATGCTTGCAGAGAGATGGGTTTTGATTTACCAGTTTTGAAGTTGGCATTCAAAAAATCTAGATGTCCAGGAGTTTGTTTGTTTTTTTTTGGAAGAAACCTGAAGCTCTGCCAGCTTTACATTTATTCATGCAAGAAACTGTCTGGTACAGAATAGGGGAAGCTTCTGTAGGTGGACAGACAAGCATACACCCGGTCACTGTACGTCTTTGAGAGTTTGACCCAGAGTGTAATGTTAATAACTGTTAACCTTATTGATTTGCTTTTGGTCTTACCTTGTCTTTTGGGTTGCTGCTTTGGTATCTTCTTTTGCTCTGCTTGGAGCCACATTTTACTTTTGGCTATGTTTCTACAACTCCTTTGGGATTTGAATCGATAAGTCCTTTCTTTTCATATCTTGCCCGAGTGGACAAACCCTCCCATGTTTGTAGACTGTCTGTTTGTAGAACAGGTCTGTCGCCAGTTGCAGAATGTCAAATAATTCACTCTTCTGCTGAAAGATTTCCCAGAACTGCCCGTTTCACTCAGAGTGACAGGTCCCCACCATTTACCCACAAGGTTCCATGGAAACGTTCCTGAGCCCATCACCCGCTACACCCTCTCACTCGCTCTGCTCCGTCTCACGCTCTCATTGTTCCTCACACCTGCCTGATATGATGCCAGCTCAGAGCTTCTTCTCCACCTGGGACATTCTTCCCCCAGAAAAATGTCAGCCCCTTCTTGCTTTGTTCACATCTGAGATTCTCAAAGGCCAACCATGATTAACCTACTAAATAGAGCAACTTGTCCTGCTGTCCCTAGGCACTTACCAGTCTCCTTATTCTGATCCACTGTGTGATTCTTCTTATAATCATTATGATAGCACTCATTACTTTCAAATTATATACTTTGTAGATATATTCTGTTTGATGTGTATTGTCTCTCTTTCTACACTCTATGCTCTTTGAAGGCAACAGTTGGTGTCTTTTTTTTCATTGATCGTTCTCAAGGACCTAGACTAGTACCTGAATATTAGTTGGATGAATAAATAAATGGATGACTTATACCTGATAAATAAGTGAATGAGCAATTGATGATGCAACTCCAAAAATCTCAACTCTACCCTACAGTTTACTCACAGGAGCTCTCCATGACATTCAGAGGCGAGTTTAGTTTGGGAAGTTCAGTGTTCAGGGTCCCCACCTGAAGTAGGTTTACAGTTGTTCATGTGGAAAATAATACAATAATTAATAAACAATAATACAGGAATAAACTCTGTGTTTTGTGTACTCACAACTGTAAACCCAGTTTTGACCCAGCCTGTATTTACCATCATCACAAACAACAGTGGTAGTATAAACACCGTCTGTAAGCCTAAATTTTCTAGTCCGTCATAATGCATGTATCCATGCATCTGTGGCTTAGTGTGCAGATATAAAAGAACAAATGATGAAAGTATTACTTGTCACTAACAAAAATAGTGAGACAGTAGAAGCTAACATTCATTCAGCATATGCTAGGCATCCGGCACTATGTTTATTATGTCATAAATATTACAACATTTGCTCTCACTAAATTCTTATACTAGCCCCATAATGCACAGCACATTTTTATGCTTACATTTCAGATTGGGAAACTAGGTTTTAAAGAAGTTGTTGCCAGATCCACCACTTGAACTCAGTTTTTTGGGTATCAAATTATTTAACCACTATCCCATACTTGTGTGTTATTATAAGATAGGTATTCGTGTCATTGTTTCTTACAGATCCAGGCACACATATCTCATTTCATCTTTTCCTACACTCTTGCAATGCTCCCCAGTCATTGGTGCATGCCTTCCCCAAGTGATGCAATAACAGATGGTTATGTGCCTGAACTCTGCGGAGGAGCCACTGAATGGTATTGATTTGGGCTAGAAATTCCAGTCATAGCCAAACGGTCAAGTGCCTACCTGAGCAGGAGGGCTGAATCAGAAAGCACTCAGTAGTTTACCAACAGTCAAAATCACAGCATCTTACTTGGAACAAAGGGACAAGGCAACAAATAATAGGAAAAAGAGAAAGACTTTGCTTGAAAATTGAACACATTTCTCGTCAGCTAGAGCACCACTTCTCAGCTAACCCCATGGAATGCTAGACCACTTTATAAAAAAAAAAATTCTTACTCTGTACCTAACATATTTTAGTGGAGGAAAGCAAATCATAGGTTGTTGTCTGTCCCAGATTCTTGGTGTTCGGATGATTTTCTACAACTACCAATGCGCTGGAATTGCTGGTCCTTCCACTCACTTGCATGGTGATGTACTAAAACAAAAAGAGGAAAAGCAAGAAGTGCAATTTGGGCAGTAGAAGTCCTCCAAACTTAGCGTTACTTAGCCCATATTTCCTAAACGATATTCCAACAATCATAGTAATTTAGCACATTATGTTCCTGATGCTGGTGAGCAGAGAGTGATTATGTAAGAAAATAAGGTGTATTGTGCTGGTCGATGCTGCACTTCAGAAAAGGAACCTTGCCAGCTGACAGTCACTGGGCAGGAAGGCACAATTAGGCAGAAATGGCCCAGAATGTGCCTGAGTTTGATGAAGGTAGAAGGGTGAAGGTCGCTTGTGGTTTGTTCAGCACACTGGGAGTTTAGACTACAAACTGCACAACTTAGGAAGTCGAAAATGTTAGTGAGCCCCACCTACCAAGTGATGGCTTTGAGATCTTGTCATGCTGGAGAATGAGAGACCATTTTCAATACTGGGGACTCTCACAGCCTGTGCGGTATGCCACACACAAGTCAGGGGGTCAAGTGACATGTGATGAAGAGACAGGCCGTCGCTTGGGAGATTATTTCCTGACTTCTCAGGAAAACATACAGAACAGCTTTAGAGGAATATGATTGCTCCATATAAAGGAAAATAACTCAGGAAGCGAGTTCAGGGTATGGAGACATTACCTGGGTGAGAAATTGACTCATAGGATGAATGTTTCCTTCAAAATGGTTGAAACTACCAGGGAAGATTATAGGCTACCAGATTGGTGACACCAGTCATACCTCACTTTTTATAGTACTTTGCTGCTTCAACAGAACTTAAACTATCTCAGGGGATGAACAAGACTACATGGTGGATTCGAAGGCAAAGATTTTCTCTAGATTAAAACTTAGTAATTATAACACTTCAGGTCTAGTCTTTAAAATCTGTGACTTTTGGTTTTCTAGTCTTTAGAATGGGGATAATACACCAAATTCGTGGCTCATTGAAGTCAGAAATAAATGAGTTGATATTTGTACCAACTAAGGCTGTGCTTGGTATGTAGTAGGCCACCAATAAATGTTGGCTGTCTCTTCTTTGTTCTCTTGGCTCATAACATAATAAAATGCTGCTAACAGATCTGTTTTTTTCAATTCAAGGTAATAAAGTTCAAGCTGGAAGAAATTGAGTAATGTTGTAAAGACAAAACAAATAGTTTATAACATTCTGCTTGTTTCTTATAGAACATTTCATTTTTTAATGCCCTCAAATAACTTCCATTTGATTTTCTGGCTTTAATTATAAAGGTATTCTATAATTACATATCTTACATATTGCATACTTCTAAATCTTTCCCAATAATAAAATAAAGTAACATTGCTTCAATTAGCATTTAAATTAATTTTTATAACCCTATCACACTCAAATTATTATTTTTTTACCTTTTGGTTTCCCTTACTCTGTTTGCTTCTTTTTAAATAATATGTTCAATCCTTATGAGATACTTTATTTATAATGAAAATATATATTTGGTCTTTGTCTCCATTTCTGGCATAAAGCTCTTAAAATCCTTGGAATGTCTGAAGTGGTAAGAGTCATGGGGTGTCTTAATAGTCATAACAAATCTCTTCCAGCCAAACCTGAGTTTCTGTTAATGACATCACTTTTAGAAAGCACCTAAGATAGATGCTTGTGGCCAGGGGAACCAAATAAGTGGCTGGAAGGCTGGAACTTTTAGAGTCACCTTCCTGATCTCCAGGGATGGCAGATGGACAAGAGGTTGAATCAGTCGCCAATGGTCAGTGATTGAAACAATCACACCTGTATAATGAAGCCAACGCAGAACCCCAAAGGGGCAGGGTTTGGAGAGCTTCCTGGTTGGTGGAGAATCAGAAAGAATGGCATGTTCAGAGAGCACTGGATTATCACACCGTTTGCCATTCCTTACCCTCTGTATTTCTTGGGTTAACTCCTTTTATAATAAATCAGTAATTTTATAAGTAAAATATCTCTCTGAGTTCTGCGATCCATTCTAGCAGGTTAATCGAACCCAAGGAGGGTTCATTGGAACCGCTGATCTGTAACTGGTGGGTCAGAACCACAGGTGACAAGCTGGGCTTGTGACTGGCATCTGAGGTGGAGGAAAAAGGGGTCTTGCAGGAATGAGCCCTTAATCTGTGGAATCTGATGCCACCTCCATGCAAATGTGTCAGCATTGTGTCAAACTGTAGGACACCCAGCTAATGTCACAGATTCTTTTGGTGTGGAAACACACACGCACACACAAACACATACAGAAACTGGTGTCAAAATCAGATCTTCTTCTCTTCCCCTGATTCTTGTTTCATCATTGGTTTATACATTATTTACAGTAATTGCATTCATATAATGCCATGAATTTTTATCTCTTCTTTCTCTTTCCTTTCATATGGTGAATTTAACGGAGTAGAAATTAAGAAATACTAGCTTCTGTCATCTTTATGTTTTTATTCCTAAATCTCTTCTCTTTGTTACCTATAGCTGCATAACAATTTATGCCCAAACTCAGTGGCTTAAAACAACAACCACATATTATCTTGCAGTTTCTGTGGGTAAAGAGTCCTGGCATGTCACATCTTGATGCTGTTGGCTTAAGCTCTCTTATAGGATTGCAATTAATCCGACATGTCAGCTGGGATTGTGGTGTCAGCTAAAGGTTCAACTAGGGGTGAAAGAATTTGCTTTTAGGCTCTCATAAGCAATTGTTGGAGCATCTTGTTTCTTTCCTCCAGGCTTCTCCATGAGGCCTCCTCACAGAAGGGTAATTCCTTTTCCTCAGCGCACAAGTCCAAGAGAGAGAGCAAGAGAGGGCACCCAAGACAGGATTCAGACCCTTCTCATAATCTAAACTTGGAAATAGCATCCAGTCTCATGGTTCTTGATACCTGTGTAGGAGGGAGTCCATCAGTTTAGCCTGCACTTATGGGGACAAGATCACCCAAGAGCATTCGTATCAAAAGGCAGGGATCATTGGGAGCCATCTAGATGCTGCCTCTCCTCTAAACTTTGATTGCAGTGCTTGCTTGCAGATGGCCTTAATGGCGGCTTCAGTGTCACTGAAAACTCACCACTCCTCTGGAGTATGCTCTTACCCCTCTTCGAGCCGCCCTCTTCATGGGTACAATATTTGCATTTTTCATGTCTAGTCTGATTGAGTCTGTGTTAGGACAGAAGTGGTTTCTATTATCTTTGGAATTGTATTAATTTTAAAGTCCTAGTACTGAATTGAAGTTGTGTGAAAATCCATTCCCGACCTTCCTTCCCAGCTTCCTGTCACTGTGGGCATCTCTCTCCGTGTCTCAGATGGTCCCCGGGAGAAAGAATGAGCTCAGGAATTGATGCCGGCTCATAACATTGCCTTATATATTCTTGTTCAAATCAGGCTGTTGGAAATGGATAGGTATAAAAATTCTGACACTTTTCAGATGAAATTTTACCCAATAATTTCTCAAATCTTGGCAAGCGAATCAACTTCAAACATGTAGAAGTCACTTCCCTGGATGCAGCTGCTTCTTCACAACGCCCAACAAGGCAAACCCTTCAACACAAAGCACTCTGCCTTAGAAACGTCCTTGGTATTTTCCCAAATTTCCTCCATGGCTTTTCTCATAGGAAGTATTTTTCTGTAATGGAACAGTGGAGCATTTAGCATAGTGTGTTCCCTGGAATCACTGCTTTTGACTAATTTTAAAAAGAAACATCAAGAGACTGGGCTCACATCACACAGCCAGTGAGTGAAAGGACCAGAAACACAAAGCAAATATTTTTTTCATGTCTCACATCCTCTCTGCCATATAGCACTCTCTCTCTTATGTTACAATCTGCATCTTGTAAAAAAACATGCTAGTACTTGCATAGATGTTCTGTTCTTCCACCAATAGTTTTTTTTTGGAAATCAGTCAAGGTGCCCCCCCCCAAAAAAAAAAGTAAGCCTTCCATTTGTTCCTATAAAGAACATCAGATGCCCAGTTTTGAGACATGTATAAAATAAGCAGTGACTTTTGACAGTATAAAGGCTCTAAGCCTAACTATCAATGAACATATAACATACTGAATTTAACTATGAATTTAGCATATATTTTTATTTTTTGTTCAATTACAGTCCCCATTTTACCAGTATTACTCTCCCCCACCCTACTATATGCTCCAGTGTTTTACTAAATTTTTTAAAGATGGGAAATCTGGCTCATGTACAAACTTGGAAAAAAGAAGCAGGTTGAATAGAGATTACATTTACACTGTAAATTTTAAAAGCTGCAGCCAATAATCCACTTAAAGTAGTTTTTCTCTTATAAGCATCCGAAGTGTTTTTAATGGCTGAGGATGGGCTTAAAGTTTGTCTATTTTTTGAGTGTGTCCTTGTTTCTATACTTAGTATTTTCCCACCATACTGTTGGGAAAGAATCCTATTTGCCTGGGCCAAAATATGGCTACCTTTCCAAAGAGAACTGGAGCCAAATTTGCAAAGGACCTAGGCTGTCCCTTCCCGCTGCAAATACTGCCCTGTGACAGCCTTCAGGAGTAGTGAGTGTGTGTGTGTGCCTGTGAACAGACAGGAGCAAAAAGTTAGGTAAATCAGAGTGTGCAAAACTGTCTTAATAAAAGTACACATTGTTTTTTTTCTACCAGGGAGGCCGGAGAACAATGGCTTCCAACATTAAGATGGTGAACAGGTGATGACGGGCAGAGTTTTCTCAGGAGGAGAACATTTAATTTTACCTCTCCTTCTCCAGGGAAGTGTATGTAAACTAAGCATTAATACTTTTATGTGTGGCAGATTTTTAAAGCTACTTGTTAGTAAACCATGGCTCCATGAAAGACCTCTAAGGGGCAATCAACTGCTCCAGTAGTAAGAACACTATAAAATAAAATTCGGCTGGTATGTATAATGTATTCAAAGGGAACTGATGGTAAATATAGTATCAATAGCAGCAAAACCCAGTCTGGCATGAAAATATTTTAAATGTGTGTTATAGGGCCAAAAGCTTGGAACAAAAATATATGTTCCACCAAAAATAAAAATTGTATAATGGCCATTTTCACTAGAGGGAAAAATGAAACATTTCTTCATCTTGCCAGTTGATCAAATGTGTGTTTGCTTATGTTAGGAATAATTGGGACAAGATATCAATTACTAGAACAGGATTAAGATTAATTTTAAATTTATTAGGAAAAGAGTTTTAAAATAACCAGCTAATCTCCCATCTCATAAATCACCAAAATAGATAAACTGGTATTTTCTTAGATTGTGAGTGTTGGTGCTGCCCAGCAGCTCCTCCAAAAAGAGAAAATACAAACTGCGTTTCAATGATTTTTTTATTAAAATTTGAAAATTAAACATTGCTCAATGTCACACAAAGAAAAATGTATTGTGACCACAGCAGTCACTAAACAGCACACAGAAGGTTCAATGATACATTTTCAAAATCATTGTACAGTATAGTTCATTAGCTAGAGCACATTACAGATTCATAGAAGATAAATCATGTTGGTAATTATGAAAATTAACTGAAGTTAGATAGCACTCTCTCATTTTTGCCTCCCTGTTCATAAATTTGAATTCAATATAATATTATACACTTCTAAAATAGGAATAATTTTGTTGCAATTTTAGGATTCTTATTAACCTTTTCTCTGAGTACCAAAAATGTAGTCTCCTTAACTCTGAGGTTATGATGATTAATATTCATCACAACTAGTATTAATGATTTGTTTAAATGGATGTCAAATTTACAACCGGAAATAAAATTAATAGAGTGACTACAACAACAACAACAAATCTAGTTGTTTTGCAGAAACTCCTTTTCTGGAGGGTTCAGGGGTGGAATTTGAAATTTAATGAGTGTAAATGTCAAGTCATGCGTGTGCGGGGAAGGCACCCAGCTAAGTTCAATGTAAATGGCAGTGAATTAGTTAAGGGAGTGAAGAGATAAGGGTAACCCACTAGATTTGACGTTTGAATTCTCATCGCATTATACAAGAACCCGGAAAGCTAAGAAGAGGCTGACTTTTGGCAAGACCAATACATTACCCTAAGGATGTTGTGTTCTCTCGTTTCATGTAAATGAGGCCAAATAAGGGGTGCATAGTGAAGTCTTGGTACTTTGTTTTGTTTGTTTTGTTTTGTTTTAAATATGTGTGGTGGAGTTGAAAAATTTTGTGTACATACAATCGCTAATTGAGTTTTGTATCTGGCAAAATCATTATTCAAAGACATGCAGATAATCAAATAACTAACCAGTATCGACTAGTATTTTAAATTGAGCTAGAAAATAAGACAGGCAGTGAAAGATAAATACCATATGATCTCATCTTTAACAGGAACCTAAATAACAAAACAAACAAGCGAGCAAAAAAATAACCAAAGACACTGAAATAGAGAACAGGCAGACAGGGATCAGAGGGGAGGGAATTACAGGGGAAAGGGGGAAGGATTTACAGGAACAAGTATAAAGGACACATGGACAAAAACTAAGGTGGGGCGGAAGGGAGAGAGTTGGGGAGCAGTGGTGGGGGATGGGCTGGGATGGGAGTAAAAGACAGAAAACTGTACTTGAACAATAATTAAATCAAAAATACATCAATAAATAAATAAATTGAGGTAGGACAGTTGTGGGGCTGGGTGGAAAAAGATGAAGGGATTGAGAAGGGTGGTTACAAAATAATAATGCATATGTAAAGTATACCATAGGTTATATAGTCAATAATATTACAATAATTGTGTATGGGGCCAGGTGGATACTGGAAATGTGGCGGGGAGCACTCTCTAAATTATATGATTATCTAGCCACTGTGCTGTACACTGGACACTAATATAAAATAATACTCAGTATAGACTGTAATTGGAAAATAAAAAATAAACAGTAGTAAAATTGACCTAGGACAAAACGTACTGTAAATAATTTTTATTAAAAAAGATTTCAAAAAACATGAAGCTGCATGTCACAGTGATAATAATTGAGATGTGTTTCATTTCAGTTAAGCTGTTTTAGAATGTTGCATGCATAACTTTTAGCTGACTAAAAGCAAAAATATAGCCTCTTAGAATGTACCTGTAATATTAATAATTTATGCAAAGTGCATTTTCTCTCTTATATGCTAAGCCAATTAACATAATACCAAAGTTTTGATATTTCCCTTTGGTGATAGTCTTTCTTATCTTCTGTATTCTCTGATATGGTGTAGCATATGAAATTGCAGAATCTTGTTTTTACCTTGTTCACTGCTTGTGTTCAGACTTTGAGAACAGTTCCTGCTGTGGAGGACCTGGCCATGAACTGTTTGTTAAATGCTTCAATGAATTACGGAGTAAATGAATGAGGTCCTCCTTCTGTATTTGCAGCTATTGATAAATGGTCTAGATTTTTAAAAAAATTTGACAAGGATGGGTTTAAAATGAGATTATTCATGGTTTACAGGGAAGTAATTAAGGGACGATAAAAGAACACATTAAAGAAAACCCCAGGGTTGAAGGAGAGTAGTCAAGGAATAAACTTTCAAGAAACTGAGTCTTCTCCAGGTTTAGGATTCAGATTGATGTGTAGTGGAGTTGCGGGTTGGAGACTGTGAGACTACAGTCCATTGGTTGGTGGGAAAGTTGGTGAAGTTGTCCCAAAAATAGAGCTGGTGCACAGCCCTTGAGCTAGCTGTTGGAGAGTGAGAGAGGTGGTAGGGGAAGATACCTATAGGGGGTGCTTTTGAACCCCTAGAAAGCCATAGAAACCAAGCTGGAGAGATGGCCTGCAGAGTATAGACTTCCCTTGTGTTGAACTTCCATTCACAGCACACAGGGCATTTCTACAAAGCATGGAAGGGAAGTATGCTGTAGACACTGTCTATTTAGGAAATTAGGAATTAGATGCGAGTTGGAATTTAGGTGCCAACCTTTCATTCCTTTCCACCTTGTTCCAGAGGGACCTCAGTTACCTGGTCTCAATTTTTGTGTCTGTACTTAGATGTTTGGGTTTTGGGTTTTTTTTTTTTTTAGTATTAAATAAGGTAATATATGCAAGTGCATAATGCAATATCTGACTATAGAAGCCCTCAATTTGATTACCTCTCCTTAGTCCCCTTTCATGACCTATTCATAGTTTAAAGAAGTCATTAAGAAATCAATTTGTGACTTCAAACCATGCTGTACCTCTAGTTGCAAAAACATCAAAATGACCTTTCTGATTCTAAGATAATCCCATTTCTTCTCGACCATTTCTGTGAGATTTTATGGCAAAGCAGACAGCAAGAAGCTTCCTGAGACCTCTGTTGTAGAGTGTGTGCTACTATCTACCACCTGTAAATTCTCCAGAGCAGTCTGCCATACCTGCAGTCTGATTTGATTTGAAAAATCGTTCTTAGAGGAATTAAAAAAGATTCTGTTATTTGTTGTTCTCATTTGGAACATGAAGAAACTGACCACCAGAACAGTGAACGATGCCACCCAGTTGCTAATGACAATGGAGAGAAGGGTGGCTATTGGTTGGTAACTGTCTCTGTCACTCTTCCCAAGGACTCCTCACAACGTGGACTGGTTTCCATAACTAAATTTTACATTTTTGATATTTTCCCAGATAACTGCTTACTTGTTTTCATTATGCCCTAAGACATTTTTTCCAAGTAAAGTCCACCCTATAAAAGAGTATCAAACTAAACTGTTAGGTCAAGGTAGGAATGTGGACAGACAGACAAACAGACAGTCTTCCCTGTCATCTCCTTAGCTGGGCACTCTAGGTGAGAGGAAGCAGCATGTAGCTTTAAAGAATCCCATTTCCTTTCAAATAATTACAGTTTCTTAAAAAACTATACCTTGGGGAAGAAAGAGCACCTGGCCCTTTTTGTAGGGTTTCTTGCCTCATCTTGGTTTCCTCCCTTTGAAATTTGAATGTGATAATAAAGTATAGCATCCATCGACTTCAGTCTATTGTCAAAGATGGTTAATCTAGCTACCCATTACCCTGGGTAGCTAGAATGAAGTCTGTCCACCTGTTGCTAGAAATGCTGAATGCAAACTGTGAGAACAGCCATGTCTCTCCACAATATAGAAGGGACACATAATTTAACCCCCTTTTAAGACCTATAGAGTCACCTTATAACTGTTTTAGGCCCAAAGTGGCATTAATTTTACATTTTTTTTTTTACTCCTGTTGCATTGCCTCTTTCTGATATGCCTGTCTTCTACTAAAATAAAACCAAATCCTCTGAGTGAAATACACTTCTTAAAATGAGTCTTAGTCCTTAAGTGGTTAAGTTGCACCTCTGGAATATCACAGAACAGTATCAGTCATCTTGTGTCAAGAAAAAAAATAATGTCTAATCTTTGACAGAAATGAATTACTTCATATGGGACAGCTACATTTGGTCTAATACTTGTCAGATTTCACTGGGAGACGAGGGACTAAGAAATAGATTTCATCAAATTCTGAGATGGGAGGAAATGAAATCTTAGCAAAGAAAACAAGTTATGCCCCTGAAATGAATTGTATGAGTAGGAAGATATATCAGTTGAAAAGTGAATGTTAAAATCGTTTGCCATCATATGATATAAAACATCTTGGACATATATTTGAGGGGGAAAACCTGATATTACCAGTTTATAAAATATTAATATATTCAAGAAAGCTAAATGATCTCTAGATTTGAGAATGGCTTGTAAATATTCTGATTTTAGCAGTGTTTTTTTTATGCTACTCCTATTTCTTTCCATGATCTGCCTATCTGATATAGGAATTAAAAAAATATTTGTAGTGTAAAATTAATCCCAGAGCTTGAATGTATCTAAAGGAATTTCTCAACACTTGCTTACTTAGATCACTTCATATTTAAAGGGACCACATGTACTGTTCTGCATCAAAAAAGAATAAAACATCATATTTGTCAAAGAAGAAGGGGAGCAGACCAGACAGCTTAGAGATTAAGGCCAAACAATGGAATCTTTCAACTCTAAGACACTTCCTGTCATCTGTTTGTGGTGTGTCGACTATGACAGAAATCAGTACCATCTGATGGCTGTTCACTTGTCTCCTCCTTGTCAAAGACATGACACTCTTCTCCCAGCTCTTGTTAGACAGTTGTCCATATCACACACAACCCATCCTGATTAGCAGCCAAGGAATTTATCCCCGTAGGGGCACTGTGAAACTTTTCTACCTCTGCTAAGGTGGGAGGGAAGATGCTGTGCCCGGTGTTGTCTGCAGGGAAGATGCCTCTGATGCTTTGCCTTTGTCTTACTCAAGGAAGATCGTTTGCAGATGAATATGCTGCCCTTTCAAAGATATGTAAAATAGCCATCTCCCCAAAAGTTGAAAGACCCTCGAAGTGCAGTCTGTGAAATTTAAATAGATGAACTTTTATGAATCTTTCTTACACAAAAGAACACACTAGCTTGCTGTAAAAGTACCTTCTCTGCATGCTCTCATCTCAAACCACACATTCTCAATAGAGAATGTTCTATAAATTTTTATTCTTTGTATAGTAGAAAGAAAAGTCCACAAAATATAGGCATTTTCACAGGGTTTAACACCCATGTAAAAAGAGTCCTCATTAGCAAATAGTCTGTATTCAGATTTCAGTAAACTTTCCTTGTGCCCTGTTTCCCTCAGTTCTTACCTTCTCCCCAAAGTATCCTTTCTTTTTTTTTTACTGTCAGTTTTGGGGGTTCACTGATATAACTTAGCTCTTGATGAGTTTTGTCTGAGGTTAGAGCTTAAAAACTTATTTGATTATAACTAGCAAAACAAGGGTATAGAATATGCACATGTAAAGCTGAGGTTTGTATACTTGAGACTTGGCCTACCTCTGGCCATGGTTTATTAAGGTTTATAAATTTACATGTAACGGTTTCATCTCTTATGTGTCTGTAGATGGGGGTACCCACAGGGAGGGGGATTCAGTGAAAGGCCTCAGACCTTAAGGGAGAAATTGGGTGGAGACATGACAAAAAGAGGTGAGGCAGAACGATCTGTGCATCTGTTTTCTATTTCTGCCACTTAATCTCATTGCCATCTGAGGTGGGGTATTTAACTCCTCAGAGTTTCAGTTGCTTCAAACAAAAACTAGAATAGTAGTAACACCTTGGTAATGTCACTGCTTACTAAGGCCCATATGATTCTAGGAAGACAGTCTAAAACCATTTTTTTCCCAGTTGGTACTTTTATTACCACCAAAACTACTGCAAAGATGGAAGCTCACGCTCTTTGCATGGTTATCCAAGTAGAGCAGTAGATGGGGACTTCCATGCTCCCTGTTCGAGCTGTGCGGTACAAGATGCGGGAGAATCTGTCTCTATGCCAACACCATAGCCGAGAGGTCTGTTTTAAAACTATGTCCACTCGTGAGGCAATACTAACTTTGCTCATTCTTAGCAAATATCTTTGAGAGGTGGGCTACAGACTTAATCTTTCACATTCTACAGATAAGAACTGAAATCCCTCAGCACTCCAGTGATTTATGAAGCATCACTTAAAAGTTAGAAGAGGAAATGAAAGAGGTTTGGTCTCTTGTCTTTTCTTTCAGGGTTCTTTACAGGGGCTCCCTCTGGCTCCTGGGCCCTATATTCACTTTGAATAGTCGCAGGTATGAAGAATGGAAAGACCGTCTTCTGACAAAGGTGGGATGTGAAAAACACAAAAGGCCCTCTCTTATTTAGACCTTGGCCTCTGGTATTCAGCTTTCTCGATATTAAGTTCATGGGCAAACTGCTTAATGGCAGAAATGCCAATGCCAGAATTTGAGAGAGATGATAAACATTGAGCCTCAATTATCATTTTACCATTGTGTTTTGCAAACACTGGAGTCCTCATGGAGACTTTTACATATTCATTGAAGTGCTTTGAGAGCAGAGTGGTCGGGCTCTTTAAATTGTTCAAGTGTTGGCAGCCATCAGCAGGTCTCTGTGGAAGAAAAACAAGGAACAGAGCCACTGTCCTCCTGTTTGAGACTTGTTTTCCCAGAAGAGGGCTGGAGCTGCTGGCTGAAATGTCAGAATAAAACAAGACTTGTCTATTTTTAGCTCCAGCTTACACAGGTTTCCTTCTCTCTAATCATGCATCAAGATTTTAAACCAACCACCTTTTGGGAGGTCCCTAGTTAAGGAGAGCTGAAGTCCATAAATATGAAAGAAACTTTCATTCAAGTTATTACAGTACATAATATAATATAAAGCATCTTTTGCTTTTAGAAGCATGTTGTCATTCTTCGAGGTTGTGCTTTTGGCTACCCTTAGCAGTGTATGTGACTAGATCTTTGGTCACAAGAAAGCACAATGCCAAGGGTTCTACAAGGAATTCAAATGAAGAAAATATAATAATAGAAATAAAAACCTTAAGATGTAAAATGTACTCTAAACAGAAGCTTCATTTCAGGAAATATTTTTGCCTTATTTTTTTTAATCACATGACCACATAGACCATAAGAAAAGAAAGCATTATAAATTTTTAGCTCCAAAAGGGAACAGTTTAGATAATAGATAATAAGAGTTGGAGGAGTTTCAACGGCACTGAGATTTCCATTGGTGGTGCGGTGGGGGTACTAAGCTTAGAGAAATAATCAAATCATAGTAATATCTTTTATGTAGGTACATGATGTTTTGGTGAAATTCTGAGTATACGTGAGAATTTGATCTAGAGGCATGGGCAGAGTAGAAGCTCCATTCATTCATTTATTCATCTAATATTTATGCCTCCAATGTACTAAGATCTTGGAGTGGGGTAACTTGCATTCAAGTGTACTAGTTGTGGAAATTGCATTCAAGTGAAAAAAAGATATTTAAAATAAATTTATATGTCAGACAGTGTTAACTGCTATGAGGGCTAGGGATGGGCTGTAGGTGCAGTTTTAGCTGAAAAAGCATAATCATGAAAGCCCTGTCTGATCATTGATAAAGAGCAGAGACCTAAACATAGTAAGGGAGTGAGCCATGAAGGTCTATCTGACATGCAAAGGCACTGTGGTGGGAACATTATTGATGCATTTCAGAAAGAATACAGACAGTGGAAGGCACAGTGAATGATCAAAAAATAAAAAGGTAGGACATGAAATGAGAGGCATAGGATGGAGGTAGAATAAGCAATCCCTTGTAGGTTATGACAAGTGTTTTGGTTTTAGTCAGAGTGAGGTAGAATCATTTTAAACCATTGTAAAATTTTAAGCACAGAAATTTGTGATTGGATTTGCCTTTTAAGGGGTTATTCTCCTGCCCTGTGTGACTCTCTTATTGAACTTCCTGAGTGGAAGGCAGGGGGATTACTAAGGAAATAAGTGAACTCAGACAATAGGTGATGGTGGTTACTACTTGGGTACCAGTGAGAGTGGATAGATGAAGCTTGATCCTGGGCATATTTAAAAGGAGATCTGCCAGGCTTGTTGATCAATTCAATGTGCAGTATGAGAAGGAAGAATGAAAGATGGCACCAAGGTTTTGGGCACAAGGAAGTAGTAGAATAGACTTGCTCTCTGCCAAGTTGGAGAAGACTATAAAAAATCAAATTTGGGGAGCATGAAAAAGGGTAGGGTTCAGTGAATGAAGATTTCAAATTTGGACAACTTAAAGTTGAGATCCTATTAGAAATCCTAGTGGAAATACCAAATAAGTGGTCAGGTATATGAATTGAGAACAAAGAGCAAGTCAAGGCTAGTTTGATAAACCTCAGTGCATCATCAAACCATAGATGGGTTTAAAGCCATGGTCTGAGTCAGTTTACCTAATCAGTAAGCAAGGTGGTAGACTGAATGAAATTATTAGTAAATTCATAGATCATAGGCTATCTCTTTGGCCCTTTTCATCCCTTAATCTAATAAAAATTAGTCTTTGCCATCAATTGGAGATTCATTTGTAATATGTTACAGGCTTAAGGTCTTAGGAAAAATTCCTATGGTTTATCAAATTTCAGACAATGAATTATAGCACCATTATCTGCACTTTACAAAAGACATGCTGAGAGCATTTTTCACTTAGTCTTGCGTGCACAAATACAACATCGTCTTCTGTCCATTGGTCTTAACCTGCCTTCAATTGTGTGACATTCTTTCATCCATCCTCATAAGATTGCTTATCAGAGAGTGCACTGCCTTAACAGTGAAATACTGATTAGTTTGTGGGAATATGTTCTAGAGTTGATAAATCAATGTACAAAAATACAGCATCTCATGTTAAAAGGTTAACTGTCTCAGCCGGTGTTGTTTTCTTTTCCTTTTTTTTTTTTTAAAGCATATGCTAAATAACATTAATGTCCAAGGACTGAATTTCTGGGAAATGTTAAGTTCAACAGGTTTCTGTACTGCAGGACTTCTCAGAGCCTTTAATAAACTATTGAGCCTTGAGACTTCAGAAACCAGAGAAACTGTATATTCTGTCTCTTCTAATTGGTGTTTGAATCTTTTTTGAAGCACAGTTCATATGTCTAGTGACAGCTTACTCAGTGTCAAATGCATGACACTAACTGATCTGTATTCTTTGATTTTTGACAGTAAAAGTGAAAAGTATCTTTATAAGCATCACCAAAAAACAGCCATTATGGTTTACATAAATCATCTCATTTACACGTATAAAGTGCACACTGAAATTGTCCCTGCGTCATAGGTGCAGGAGCAAAAGTGGGAAAAGTGAGTGAGCTCACTGAGGCCGTGGAGCCAGATGATGGGAGGACCTTCTGTTTCAGAGCCAGGTTGCCCAGTCAGGGGTTGACCACACAGTCAGTGTGGTCCCGGGCCGCAAGTGTTAATTGTACCTGAGAACTTAAAAGAAATGCAAATTAAGTTCCATGAATGGGCACCTCTGAAGGTGGAGCTCAGTATTTTGTACTGTAGCAAGTATTTCAAGTAATGATAATACCTGGGACATGTGGCAAAATGTGAACTATTCACTGAAGTTATTGCAGTAAACTGAAATAGTACCTGACTGAGGTAGAGTGATCTAAGGAGGTGGCTGGGTTAAAAGAACGAGCTAGCTAAGCCAGGGAAGAGGCGCTGCGGGTCGGTCGGTCGCGCATTTACGTGCGGAGAAACCAGTGAGAAGGGAAGCCTGTGTGGGGCAGCAGCCTCGCACAATTCCGATGGGATAAACAAGCCCGAGGCGTGTGGTGTAACTGGACGGGCTGGGCTAGCGGAGAGGACCACCATTGCTCCCTCTCTGACCACGCCCCCACACACAGCGTCACAAACCAGCGACCTGGGTCGCCCCGTCCTGGTAAACAACTAAGGCTCCGCTCCGCTTACTTAACGGCGCAAACAGACCAAAAATGGCTCTAGGACAACTCAGAGCCCCAGAACCGATAGATCTAAGCGATGAAGAAATAGCCAGTCTCTCAGATGCACAGTTCAAAACACTGGTTATCAGGATCCTTACAGAACTGGTTGATTTTAGTCACAAATTAGAGAAACATATGGAAGCTAAACTAATTGAAATGAATGGTAATACAAAGGAAACCAATAGTAATGGAAAGAAAATTGGGACTCAAATCAAGGGAGTGGACCAGAAGGAAGGAAAAAATGATCAAACAGAAAAGAATGAAGAAATAAGAATTCAGAAAAATGAGGAGAAGCTTAGGAACCTCCAGGACATCTTTTAAACATTCCAACATTCGAATTATAGGGGTACCAGAAGGGGGAAAGGCACAGCCACCAGTGGAAAACTTATTTGAACAAATAATAAAGGAGAATTTCCCCAAGCTGGCAAAAGGAAATAGACTTCCAAGAAATCCAGGAAGCTCAGAGAGTCCCAAAGAAGTTGGACCCAAGAAGGAACACACCAAGGCACATCATCATTACATTAGCCAAGATTAAAATGAAGAAGAGAATCCTAGAAGCAGCAAGAGCTAAGGGGACAGTCACCTACAAAGGAGTTCCCATCAGACTGTCAGCTGATTTCTCAAAAGAGACCTTACAGGCAAGAAGGGGCTGGAAAGAGGTATTCCAAGTCATGAAAACCAAAGATCTACAACCAAGATTGCTCTACCCAGCAAAGTTTTCATTTAGAATGGAAGGACAGATAAAGTGCTTCTCAGATAAGACCAAATTCAAGGAGTTCATCATCACCAAGCCCTTATTATATGAAATGTTAAAAGGACTTACCTAAGAAAAAGAAGATAAAAAAGATGAACAGTGAAAGGACAGCAAACTCACAGTTATTAAGAACCACACCTAAAACAAAAGCAAACTAAGAGGACAGCTAGACCAGGAGCAGAACCATAGAAATGAAGATCTCATGGAGGGTTAGCAACAGGGGAGTGGGAGGAGGGGGAAGGGGGGAGGAGGGTACAGAAAATAAGTAACATAGACAGTAGATAGAAAATAGATAGGGGGGGAGGGTAAGAATAGCAGGGGAAATACAGAATCTAAAGAATTTGAGACACGTGTTCATGAACTAAAGGGGGAAATGGTGGGGGAGGGGTATGCAGGGTGGAGGGGAATGGAGGGGGGGAACAGAGCAAATGTAATGGCATAATCAATAAAAAAAAGTTAAAAAAAGAAAATAATCATCTGTTTATTCTATTCTTTTAAGATTATATTTATTTTTTGTTAGGTGAAGGAAGGGAGAAAGAGAGGGAGAGAAACATCAATGTGTGGTTGACTCTTGCACACCCCCTTACTGGGGACATGGCCCGCAACCTAAGCATGTGCCCCTGATTGAGGATCGAACTGGTGACCCTTTGGTTTGCAGGCTGACACTCAACCCACTGAGCCATATCAGCCAGGGCTCATCTGTTTATTCTAAATTAGAGATCTCCACTTCTATTATAACCCAGATATACCATGGAGTTCTTAAAACACCAAGATGACCTTCTAAAGCCTGAATGTCCTTAGATGAGACAGATATAAAAGCTGATAGTGATAAAAGCTACACAGGTGGTCTTGGTGCATTACCAGAATTGAGGTAAGCATGAAGACATCAATGGGGACAGTCATTTGCTCACTTGGATCAAGGCTTCCCAAAATTTGATGTGCTAGGAATACCCAGGGGATATTGTTAAACTGTAGACTCAGATTTAGACTTTGGGGTAGGGCCTGAGATATCCTGCATTTCTCTCAAGCTCCGCATCAATGTTGATATGATTGATCTGAAGACATACATGTTCGATAGCAAGAATTTAATATACCCTTGCAACTTTTCATTCTCTCAAACTTGACTTTACATTTAACAACTAGTACACTAAAAGCTTGAATTTATTTAAAAGGCCTCTCTAGAGAAGTTGTAAATATTCTAGGCAGAATCCAGTAGTGTTTCATTCATTACCTTTTCATTACGCAGTTGCTGACCAGCCATCTTGGTCTGCCTGAGCACAGGTTTAGCCTTATATGAAATGTTAAAGAGACTTACCTAAGAAGAAGGAGATAAAAAAGATGAACAGTGAAAGGACAACAAACTCACAGTTATTAAGAACCACACCTAAAATAAAAGCAAACTAAGAGGACAGCTAGATCAGGAGCAGAACCATAGAAATAGAGATCACATGGAGGGTTAGCAACAGGGGAGTAAGAGGAGGAGAAGGTACAGAGAATAAGTAGCATAGATGGTAGGTAGAAAATAGATAGGGGGGAGGGCCAGAATAGTATGGGAAATGTAGAAGCTAAAGAACTTGAGACACATGGTCATTAACTAAAGAGGGGGAATGATGGGGGAGAGGGTATGCAGGGTGGAGGGGAATGAAGGGGGGAATAGAACAACTGTAATGGCATAATCAATAAGATATATTTAAAAAAATAAAAAATAAATAGAGAATCCAAGCTCTTAACCACAACTCTGTAAAGTTTTTATGTGGCATTGCAGAATTATGAATAATGGATACTATTTGCTGTGGAGTTTGGGGGTTTGTTTTATAAGTTTGTTTGAGTTTGTGTTTTGTGGTCCACTGATTTAAAGTATCAATACGCTTTGTGTTTCTATTTTAAAAAAAAAGAAAGTAAATGCAGGACACTCAGTGCTAGACTGAGTAAATCCCTAACACACTGGGGTGAGTTTATCGTCCCACAGGGTACATACTTCCATCTGCTCTGGAGGGAGTCTCTTGTGATCAAGCAATATCTTCTAATGCAATGTCTACCCCCAGTGTCTCCTGTGGGTGTAGGGAGCTGCGAGGCTGTGTGTGTTTGCAGGAGCAGACTGCGCAGCAAGCTTTGATGACCCAACACCTGTCTAAGGCGCACAGACTGACCAGTGGAGGCTCTTGGAGCCGCGATTTGAACTCAAGCAGACTAGGTCTGGGCCCTCAGTCTTAATCACTCCTCTGGAGTCCTCCAGTATCTTTCCTTAAAGTGGGGTGATTGTGGCTCAGGAGATTGCATATTTTATTAATTTTTATCCCACTTTTGAACAAGTATAATTTGGTCATTTCTGTATAAGAACTACTTTCCCACACAGCCGCATTGTCCTATTAAAATATACATGTATTTTTTAAGAGCAGAGTTTCTACTTATATATTCTAATATCCACTTAACATAGTAGTTTACTACTCAAAGGGTATGCCTAGTCATAATCAATTCTGCTCATTCCAAAGTTCTCCTTTGGAAATTGCTTTCATTAGCTTTGTTTAAATTCTGTAAGCCACTCAGTGGCAAGCTGAAAAATGAGTGCATCTTAACATCAGGCTTAATGTATTGAAAATATCATCAGTACAAGGGATTCCTAGGCTATTTTAAATCTTTATTAAAAATTCTGTTTAGTATTCTGATATCACATCTCCATAAGTTCTGAAGATATTCCTTAGAATTTCAGTAACACAGAATGAGTTCCAAATTCTACTGACAGAATTCAGATTTGAAATTTCCCCAATGGAAAGAAAAACCCTTGAAATATATATATTTCAATATACATATATTGAAATATTTCATGTATGATGGAGACCTATTCTGAAAACAATATAAACTTGTGATTCCTTAAATTATTCCTCATTATCCAATTTCTGTTTATTGCTTCAGCCATTTTCGATCAACATATAAGGCATTGTTTGATCCGTCTGAAAAAAAAACACCTTGCAAATTTAAGGGAGCGAAAATATTAATTGAGAGTATTCTAAAATGGCCTTTCAATTAAGTTCTCTATTTTTCCATACAGATAATGAAGAATACATTATTCAGTATGACTGCTTTTTAAAGTTTCTTTAAACACCTATTCCTTAACCAAATAGCAGGACAGTTCCACTAGAGTAATTTTCAATGCTAGGTTTAAATGCATTTCTAGAAAATTGGGGTCTTTCTTTTCACCAACGGTGAAAAAAAACAATACTTGCGTACTTAAAAGACACTACACTGTGTTTTGCATGAGTTTTCTTAGTTACTGTTCATAGCAAAGCAATGTTTTACTCAGTCTGGCCACTTTCTCTGTTTTGATGGGCTCCTTTGCCTTGACCTTCACAGAACCACTACTTCCTGCTGTTCCTTTCCTCTGAAAGCAACATCTTAATCTCCTTTGCCAGATCCTCCCCCTTCCTCTAGCAAACTTTTAATTCTAGAATTCCCCTTGCTTATCCCCATGTGCTGAATTGAATTGGGCCCCCGCGATGATATGTCCAAGCTTTAATCTTTGGTACTTGTGAATGAGAATTTATTTAAAAATAGGGTCCTTGCAGATGTTGCTAAGAATTTCAGATTGCGATCATCCTAAATAAAGGAGGCTAAATTGAGCGACACCCGCGCTTAAAGCAGAAGGAAGATAAGACACAGAGAGGCAGGGAGAAAACACTACAGGGTGACAGAGGCAGATACTGAAGTTATGCTACCATAAACCACAGAACTCTATGAGCCCCCGGAAGCTGTAGAGTCAAGGAACTATCCAGTTTGATTCCCAGTCAGGGCACATGCTAGACTGTGGGCTGGTCCTCTGTGAGGGGCGTGCAAGAGGCAATCAATCAATGTCTCTCACACACTGGTGTTTCTCTCTCTCTCTCTCCCTCTTTCTCCCTCCCTTCCCCACTCTCTAAACATAAGTACAATCTTAGAAGAAAGCTTCCTTCCTATGTATCTATACAATCCATTGGTTCTGTTTCTCTGGAGAACTCTAACACTCCATGTAACGCACAGGCAGAGGAAAAGCTTCTAACAGTTTTACTTCTTTTTTTTTTTTATCGTTTTCTGAAAGCAGTCACAAAGGTGTAGTGGGTTTCAAGAAGAGGAGAAATAGAATTCACCCCCCTAATCGGGAATGTCAGGGTTCTGGAAGAGCGTGGCAACCCCAGAACAGGCGATACAGCCAAGGTCACTTGAGCAAAATTCAACCTGACACGTACCACATGTCCTGATTTGTGATCCTCCACTTTGTAACTGAACCAAACATTCCTATCTCTTTTTCCTTTTCAAGAAAAATTCTATCTCTTCTATGAAGGCTTCATTGATCAGCAATTGGCCTCTTTGATGTGACTTATCACTTCTCATCAGTGTCATTTGGCATTTAAATACCATCTTATATATTGTGCTCTGTAATCTGAGGTTATAATAGTTTTAAAAAAAAGTACAGGATCTGGAATTAAGCAAGGTTCAAAACCAACTCTGCTACATACTATTGGGATAATTGATGAATTAACCTCTCTGAGCCTCAGTTTCCTTGTCTGTAAAATGGGAAAATAATCCCATGGTACTATCACACAAAATAACTGATAAAATATTGATTAAGAATTTTGCATGATTGTAACATTTGAAGTATGTATTGTGATGATTACATGTATTTTCATATATATATATATATATATATATATATATATATATATATGACACATTATGAAAGGATCCCCAAATGTAGTTCATTAACACATCTATCACCTCATATATTTAGTTATAACTAATAAACTAATATATGCACATCTATTTGGTTCTACTCTCAGAAAATTTCAGTTCTATCATATACTGTTAACAACTATCGTCATCAAGTTTTACATTATTCATCTTAGAGCTGAAGGTTTACACCCTTTCACCAACCTTTTCTATTTCCCCCTTACCCAGCTTCTGAAAACCTCTCTTCTGTTCTGTTTCTGTGAATCTGACTTGCTTTTTTTTAAGGTTCCCCATATAATTGATTCCATGCAGTGTCTGTCTTTCTCTGCCTGGCTTATTTCACTTAGTAAAATGCCATTGAGGTGCATTCATGTTTTTAGTGATATTGAATGTTTTTTTCATGTACTTGTTGGCCATTTTTGTGTATCTTCTTTGGAAAAATGTCTATTAGCTTCTTCCCAATTTGAAAAAAAATTTGTTATTAAGTCATATGAGCTCTTATAAATGTTATTAGTCAAAATTGTAATTATATTAGATCATACAGTACCACAAAGAGTGTGACTTTGTGTATATTTCACATTCCAGTGGAGGATTTAAGTTATTTTTACAGAAATCTTGTTGTTCCCAAGACCTGATAAAGCTTGTGAAGTGAAACTAACTGGCTACTGTACAGATGTCTTGTGTCCCCCAGGGTCTTTAGTAATGAAGATCATTCACCCCAGACTTGTCAGTTGGTAATACATGATATCCTGGGATTATTGGATCTATAAATTTAGTTGCTAAACCTATTGCATTTGTTATAAACCAATACTTCTGCAACATGCAGACATGTATACACTTTGGCTCATGTGCTAGATTTAAATTCAATACCCCAATGTGTAGTACAGACAAAGGTTTAAGAACATGGTGGTTATTAGGATTTTTAAGTGGTTATGGCTAATTGCACTTGCTTTACCAACATTGACCCTGAACCTTTGAAAAAGAGATGACTGGACTAGGCATGTCGGCATTCCAAGATACTAGAAAATGTTTTGTCTCCAAATGGTGGTATGACTTACAATTTTTTCAATGTAGCTGGAGCTTACATGTGTCATATGTGAAGTGTGTATGTTACACAGATAATTCTAACAATCCTCAAACTTTAAATTTTTAAATTATAGATAAGTAATGTTTGCCTATAGCCTAAGGTAAATTTCCAGTTTTCTTCATGCAACATCATATTTTCAAATCATGAAATCAGCTTTTAATGTGTCCAAAGAGTGAGGCTTATCAAAGCAAAATCAGAAATCCAATCTTTAAAAAATAATGAGAAGACTGTCACTATTGGTATCCCATTCCCACAACTCCAATAAATGGGGACCCAGTACTGGCTACACTACTATAGAAAGGTCACATCTTGACCAGGTTAATGCTGGACCCATTTTACTCATGAACACTAACTGTTTTCTCCCTGCATTAATATGAGTTGGAGTCCCCAGTTATGAGCAAACCAAAGCCTTTCCCTTCTCAATTTATTCTAAAAAAAATAGATCTATCATCATATAATGTTTAATGTCATAATATTAAACTTCAGGGATATAGATTTTTTTTTTACATATTAACATGTGGGTGTAAAAAATGTACTAGTGAAATTACTTTGTGATTTTCGAGCTGTAGAATATCAAACAAAATTATTTCCCTGGCTCAGTTAAGTGAAATGATAGTAGAAAAGTAGTAGCGTGGAACTCTTTGAGCACTGTGACAGACTCGATAACCAGAGATGCCTGCCACAGTTAGAGTCTAGAATTTACCGGGAGTGGAAGTGACATCATATACATTAATGGATGGCCAGGTTTGCACAAGGTCATGGAAACTCGTGTGGGCCCTTACACCACATGTTTGAATAAAGTCATAACTACTTTTATACATGACCAGGAGACATAATTAAAGATATAATGCACATTTAATAAATCAGAAAGACATTTCCATCACTAAGCGGAAACCCATAGCCATTAGCAGTCACTCCCCATTTTCCTCCAGAGCTCTAAGCAAACACTAATGTATTTTCTGCCTCTATGGACCGGCCTCTCTGTTCAAGACATTTCATAGACATGGAACCATACAATACGTGACTGACATCTTTTACTTAGTATAATGTTTCCAGGGTTCATCCGAGTTGCAGCATATCTAAAATTAGGTAGTGGTGATGTTTGCACAATTCTGTGAATACACTAACAGTCATTGAATTGTACACTTTAAATGGATAAACTGTATGGTTTGTGAATTATATCTCGATAAAGCTATTACAGCCAGGACTGGTATGGCTCAGTTGGTTGGGCATAATCGTGCAGGGTGAGGGGTTACCCGTCCAATTCTTAGTCAGGGCACATGCCTGGATTGCCGGTTTAGTCCCTGGTTGGGGCGCATACAAGAGATAATGGATAGATATTTTCCTCTCATATCAATGTTTCTCTCCCTCTCTTTCTCCCTCCCTTCCCCCTCTCTCTAAAAAGAAATACATAAAATATTTTAAAATCTATTACCAAAAAATAGGAGGAAGCAAATAAAAAAGATAAAAAGTCTTTTGCTAGCAAATTTTAAAAATTAAATAAAATAAGTAAATTCTTAGAATTCATACTTATCAGCGCTGAATCCCATAAGAGCATAAATATTTTAACAATTAACTAAATATAGCAGACAACAAAGTTATCTGATATATAAAATCATCTGGACCAAATATTGACTGACAAGTTCTTCCAGAGTGTACAAAACAGATTATTTAATTTAATATCAACTCTAAGAAAACTCAAGAGGGAAGAAAGAAAGGAGCAAAGAACAAACTCAGTTGCTTCAAAATATGAAAGTGTATTCTCCTACAAGACCGGAGGCCAGGAGCCTGGACTCACAGCGTCAGCTTTCTCCGAAGGCTCCAGGGGAGAATTCTTTCCTTCCCTTTACCACTCCCAGCTTCCGTGTCCCCGAGAGTGTCTGCCTGGTGGCTGCAACCCTCCAGTCTCAGCCTGTGGTGTCACACTGCCTCCTCTGTGTCCAATTTCCCCTGCGTGTCTCTTACAAAACAAGTATCATTAGATGCAGAATTTACCTGTATAATCCAGGATGATCACGTCTCAAGATCCTAATTATATAAGCCAAGACCTTCCAAACAAGGACACAATTACAATGTCTCAGCATTTGAATGTAGTCCTATTTGGGGGCTACCATGCAACCCACGGCAGTGTCCTTCTGTTCAAATGCATCCCCTCCCAAAAAAACAGTAGTGTGAATCAGTTCAGAAAAAGAGAGATTTTATGCACACATTCTTTTTCTTACTTCTTCCCTGATATGTCCAAGTTATCGAGTTGAGGGTTTATGTCACGTTCACGAGCAGGCTGGTTGAGACGTGTGAGAAAGAAAGAAGTTTAGTAGTTCCTTGGTAGCTGTCACCGACACCATTATTGCCTACCCAATTACCATGTGGACTTTCATCTTCGCTCACAGAACTGCAGTCTCGCTCAGTACAGCGATGTGCACAGTGCGGTGGGTTGAATGATAATTAGGACAAGCCGGGCATGACCGTCCCTCTGTGGATATTCCCTCTCTAGCCTCTCTGCCAATTCAGGCTGCCCAGTGACAGTAATATGACCCCAAGAAGGTAAATGACAATTTTTTGGATGTCAAAAAGTTTCCTCTCTGATGGAAGGCAACCCCTGCTCTCTCACCTCCTCCACGCTCAGATAAATGGTGTCGCTGCTCTTGTGGCAGCTGTTGTGTGACAGACACAAGACCATGATGGAAATTCAGTCGGAGCCAGGCAGGAGACTGGTACCAGTCTCGTAATTGCCTTGCTCGGACATATTCAAAGTGAGATAATGAATGTCTCTATTACTAGAACATACATTAGTTGAATATTCTGTTACTTAAGGTTAAACCTCCCTACCTAGAATTGTGGGCAATGGCTTTTCAGGGATGCTCTTCATTCTTCCATATATTTTTCATGTGCCAACAGCGAGCGGCATCACGGTCTTTTGTTGTACAGGCTCACGTTTACGAGGTAAGAAACTGGAGGAAACATTTGTTGATCAAGGTTATTTTCAGTAGCTACCAATGTCTACCTGCTGGAAAGAGGGATGAGCTTAGTCACAGCCCTTTGTACTGCTTGCTGTCCTTTGCGTAATTGAATATTATTGACTCTGTTTTGATGGTGCCAAGAAAATTAAATCCTGCAGGCAATAAAGTTTTAGTTTTCATTTCCTTATCCTGTTCTATATTTTTCTAACAGAGAGGATGCTTATTTGGTCCATCTCTCCCTCCCCTGCTGATACATGAGACAATGCTTAGCTGCCACATTATCATATCTGCCTGACAGATGTTCCTGGCAAGTGCAATGTTGACAGAAACAATTGACACCCAACATCTAAAACCTCTCTTCCAATTATTGACTTCTGACTCAGAAAAGAACAGTCTTTGATGGCCTGACAATCACAACCTGCATGTTTAAGAAGTATCTGATTAAATGCCAGAGCTGGCTCTTGGGGAGATTTGGGAGGGTTACCTGATGTTGATGGGGTGTTTGGACGCGAGGTTATGTGTCTCCTGGTATTGTCTCGTCCCCTGGCTATTGGTGCTTTTTATGTGCCGATGACCCTCACTCTAGGTCAGAACTAGTTTCTGCACTCATTCCTGCGGTCCATCCCAAACTCTTACATTTGTCTGTCCCCTCAACATTTCTACTAGAAGGAATGATAAATATTTCAAATATAACATTTAAAAAAACAAGGATCTTTTTTTCTCTCCTATTAGACTCAAAATACGTTTTGTCTGATGTTAAGAAAACTATACTAGTTTTCTTTGGTTTGTATTTACCTTACATATTTTTCAATCTGTTATATTTTTGTGTAATTATAAGGCAGTGTAGAATAATACTAATATACATAAATCTCAGTGATTTATCACACAGTCAATACTCACAAATCTATAATGTTAGTTGAAGATAGGATGTTGCCAGTAATCTAGAAGCTGGTATTGATATTCATTTCTCAAAGCCATTCCTTTTCTCTGAGGTAGACATACCTGTGACTTCAAAACTCTTGCTTAATTTTACTTGCTGTGAAAATTTATGTAAATGGAATCTTGCGTAGGTTTTGTGCCTGACTGCTTTGCTCAGCATTGTGTATCTGTGATTGATTCATATTATTGCATACAGATATAGTTCAGTTATTTACCTTTCAGTGCACTTTGAAATACAGAGAAGTATTCAATGAATATACCACTTATCAATTTTAACATAGATGGACATTTGGATTTTCTCCCAATTTTTAAAATTGCAAATAAACAGAAGATCCTCCTATACATATTAATATTCTTGTACTTGTCTCTTGGGCCCATAGGAATGTATTTCACTTAGACATATACTGGGCCATTGGACATGCATTTGTTCAACTGTAAAGATAATGACAAACAGTTTTCATAAGTGTCCCTGTCAATGTGCAATGCCCCCAACAGTATATGAGTTCAAGGATCTTACATCCTCTCCAACGCTAGGTCTTGTGAGTCTTCTTATTTTAGTCACTTTGATCGGTATAGAGTGACATTCTGTTGTGATTCTAAATTGCAATTCCCTGATTGTTAATAAGGCTAATAAGTACATTTGTATACTTTTATTAATTCTTTTCTCTGTGTGAAGTAGCATTAGACTCACTTGCTCTTTTTTCTTTTGCATTGTATGCCATTTTTGTTCTGATTTGTTATCAGTTTTTTTATTATCTTTAGATAAACTTTCTAACTTATTGCTCAATTTATAAATCTTTTGCTTATATTTGGTGCCTAGCATGTAACAACTATTCCCCTACTCTTGAAGACCACGAAAACATTATCCTAATATCTTGTGCCTTTGAAGTACAGGTGCATGATACATTCGGAATGAACTGTTGCACATACAGTGATATCGAAGTCATATTATCATCTTACATGGCCACATAATTGAAGAGTTGTAATTGAACCTACACCACTTATTGAAATAACTGGCTATTTCTCACAACTTCACAATTCAACCTTCCCATAAATTGTGTGCATACAGATATAGATTTGTTCTATACTTTCTAATAATGTTCCATTGGTCTGTATGACAACTAATGAATGCCAAATGGCCTTGGCTATTGTAGCTTTGCAGTCAGTTGTGATAGCCAAGAGAGCATCCCCTCCCTCCTTGTGTCCATCAGGGCTGCTTCGCCTATTATTGGTTCCTTGTATTTCTATGTAAAGTGTAGAATTAGGTTGGAAATTTTACAGAGAGTGGGAGATAAGTGGGGTTGCATTGAATCTATGTAAAAAGCTGGTATGGCAGACATCTTTTTAAAGCAAGCATATTTGAATCTTTTGTTTTAATCCATGAACATAGTATTTCTCTTTATCTATTTTCTTTGGTTTAATGTAACTCAGAACATTTTAGTGTTTCTGTGCCTTGGAGATCATTTGTTAGAAATGTTCTCAGATAATTGATATATTTTAGACTGTTTAAAAGTTTTTGTTTTATTTTCTATTCTATATTCCTGGTACAAGAAATATCAGCATATGTGTATGTGTGTGTATTCATTGACTTTTAATCAATAATTTAAAAAATATATTAGTTTTAATAACTAATTGTATTTATACTTTTAAACAGCTTTATACATAGGCCAATACTATGAGATATTAGGATGATAGTTCATATTCAGGTTCTAGGCAAAATAAAATTGTGTACCTGTATGTATATACATTGACTTTATAATCAATATTTAAAAAGCATTAATTTGATAACTTATTGTTTTTATGCATTTCAAAAGCTTTACACATAGGCAAATTCCACAAGACAGTATGGGTAGTGTTTTATATTCAGGTACTTGGCAAAGTAAAATCATGAATGTGTTGCATGTGTGAGAGAGAGTGTGTGTGTTAATGGAGGTGAGGGAAACTTTTAAAATAGAGACATGCTCTGGGGCTTTTCCAATTTTAGCATGAGGATACCTATTGACTTCATTTCCTACTTTCCATTACCTAGTGGAGTGGGTGTGAAACCCGAACCGACCTGGCGTGGCCTCAGTGACAACGTGAGAAGGCCAGCCGAAGGACTTCTAACACTTGTAAACTTCTTAGTATAAATCCGGGCTGGAGCAGTACAGGCCCTGATAATGTCAGCTCTGATTAGCAGAGGGTTTAATAAGCTGAATACCAGGCAATTAGCACTTCCACGTCAGTGTTATTAGTTTCCTAGGACTGCCAAAATGAATTGCCGTCAACTTGGTAGTTGGATACAACTGAGATTTGTTCTTTCAGAATCCTGGAGGGTTAGCTCCTTCTGGATGTTGTGAGGAAGAAGCCATCCCCACCTTTCTCCTAGCTTCTGTGGCTCTTGTCATTCCTTGGCTTGTAGTTGTGTAATGTAATTACGGTTTCTGCCTCTGTCTTCACATGGGTTTCTGTTTTTTCTGTATTTGTGTGTCTCCTCCATTCTCTCTCTCCTTTTCCTTACAGGATGCCAGCCATTGGATTTAGAGATGCTCTCATCTCTAGGTCCTTTATTTGGTGGGCTGGCAAAAGAGTCTATTTAGTTTTTTTTCCCCATAAAATAAGACACATTTCTCATTTTCACCAAAAACTTTATCGACTTGGATATTTTCAAAATGTCAACTATTTCCTGCTATTGGTTTCTAGTGGGTAGAGGCCGGGGGTGCTGCTAAACATCTTCCAGTGAAGCCCTGGCTGGTGTAGCTCAGTGGATTGAGCGCAGGTCTGTGAACCAGAGGATCGCAGTTCAATTCCCAGTCAGGGCACATGCCTGGGTTGCAGGCCAGTTCCCTGCAGGCCAGTTCCCTGCAGGCCAGTTCCCAGCAGGGAATGCACTAGAGGCAACCATACATTGATGTTTCTGTTCCTCTCTCCTTCACCTTTAAAGATAAATAAATAAAATCTTAAAAAAAAAACATCTTTCAGTGCAGAAGACAGCTCCACAGCAAAGAATTATTTGGCCAAAATATCAATAGTATCAAGAAACTTCGCAAACCACATTTGACATATTCAATCAGTCCCAGCACCTTCTCCTCACACTGAACAAACCTTTTTTTTTTTTTGACATTTCAGTTGCATTTTTGCATTTCTTGAAATAATAAGGTATAATACAGCAAAAACATTACATATTTTCTTCCATCTCCAGTATTAAAGTGGCTATACAGATATTCACCAATTTTGATCCATTATTTAAAATCGACACTGATATGACAGCTGTCAGAATACTCTCTATCAAAACTGTTTTGAATGAAGTTAAGGACAGATGAGCACCACTAGATCTATCATACAGAAGAAACCATAATGGACTTCTTGGCCAACCTAGTAGTTATACCTGCAAAGACTGTATTTCCAAATAAGGCCATATTTACAGGGAGTGGGTGTTAAGACTTCGACATAAACTTTTTGGGGGTCACTATTTAAGTCACTACAGTCAGTAAATAAGTGAAACTATTCTACTTCATACTTGAGAAAAAAGGTCAGGTACTGAACATAAAATATTTGATCAATTTTTTTTTATAAAAAGAATCTAGCAAAAGTAAAATTATGAGTACTATTTTTCTGATTGTTATATGAATCATCAAAAGTAAATGTTATTTGCATACATGAGTGATTATTTTTCTATAATTAGATTTTTTTGCCAGATCAAAACTTATTTGAATAACCTGAAAACTGAATGCTAATTTAATTTTTTGCATTCAGTATCCTGGCTTTGCTTTATCATTTAAAGATTTCCTTTAGCAATTTTGAATACAAAGAGGCGCATGGAAAATAATTTTTTTTGTTTGTGAAATGGTTTTCTTTACTTCAACCTAGTCTCATTTTATCTTAGATATAAGATGTCAAAGCTTTTTTTTTTTTTCACTTATTTGAGGTCAGATGTCTTACTATGTTTACTTGGTTTTTCTCTATTTGAGGTGCATTCTGTTTTACTTAATGTCATCATGAGGACTTCCCAGGCAAAATCAACAAGTCCCTGAAATTTGCTGTCTTGTTCCCACTGAGTGGAATGTTCCAGAGTTTCATTCACTCTCAAAAGCTCCAAACAGCTCTCTAGTTGCAATATAGGGTTGGGGGGAAAAGTTTCTATTTAGAATAAACAACTAGTTTTAAGGTTTTAAATTTTACAATATTTTAATTCTTCACAGGTTATTGAAAAAGTAATTTAAATACATTAATACTTGTGAAATTTTATAACTTATCAAGAGGAAAGCAAGGTTTTATGTGATCAAACAACCTCCTTTTACATGAAAAGTTACATACATTTCAAATAACAGCAAATTCCACTTAGGTAAAAGTTTCCCAAATGATAAATAAAAACACAAAGATAACAAGAGGGAAATGTAAACATAGACTATAATATAAAGGCACATGTGTGGTATAACCCTGAACCAATTCCTTGTTAGGCATTGACCAGGAGTCTACCCCTCTCCAGCTCTTTGCTCTGCTCTGCCCATTCAGGCCCTCAGGTGCCTTAAGTTGATAATCCAGCACAGGGAGGTAATTTGCTTAGTAAAATCTTGGACTGTTTTGATGTCCTCTTGACATTTACCATAACTTAGAAGTTGCTCTATGGCTCAAAATAAAATCCCATTACAGAAAGAAACTGTCATAAAATTTTGATCATTTTCTCGGTTACAATAATAATTTAAATCCTGTCCCAGCAATTCCACCTTATCTTAATGTAATATGGTGTCATCCCCATGAAAAAGCAAAATGGATTACAGAGAAAGCTTTCCATGGTATTTAGATTCTCCATCTATGTTCTAGGTACTGGTAGGAATAAAGAGATTATTATCTTTCCTGCATGTAACTTTATTTATAGAGGGTATTCACCTGGTTTGATATCTGAAAGCATGCTATACAATGAAGATATTCAACCTTAAATGACTAGTACAAAAATATATAAAAAATATTTTGTAGTTGTCTGATCATTGAAAACTGTCTTACTTGAAAAGCTTTCTAGTAGCAAATTGAGGAAAAAATGAAATTTTAGTCATCTGACTTTTTCAACTTTACTGCTACTTTCATTTATTTTTACTTTTTATATTAGACATTTGCATGATTACTGTAATCTGTTGTTAAATTTGCCATTCTAATTTTCTGTAAAACTGTATAATTTAAAACTTGATAAGGATGTCAAAGGACTTAGTATCTAATTTTACAAGACAAAAGAGAGATATACAGTTATTACATGAATTTGAATATTTATATATTTATAATTATGATTTTCTTATAAACATTGTAACTAATGTGTTGAGAGTGGAATAATTTGAATATTTATGCAAAATTAAGGAGTGCATGAGTTTAATCATATAACGTATATTAACAATTTCACTTATGATTCAAAAGACAAGATTTGAGAAAGGCTTGTTATGAGGCAAGTGGGCAGAGGGGAAGGAAGAGGAGAGGAATGAATACTTCATCAAAGTATTATAAGGGTCTCGTTTTTAAAGTATAGATGAGATTTAGAAACATATTGTGTCTATGTTTCTTCTATTTGATCAAATATTTTGAATATGACAATATTTATATGAACAATTCATTTACAAAATTGCAACTTTCCATACATGAATGTATTTGACATAATTTTCAAAATCTCACAAAATGTGAAAAGATTGATGAGTAAAGAAGAAACTGAAAAAGGAACTCAGGGAGAACTACAAGGAACTTAGTGGGAACTGCATCAGCATGAAAAAGGACACAGAAACTATGACTAAGAGCCAAGAGGAAGTGAAGAATACAATATCTGAAATGAGGACTACACCAGATGAAGCAGAGGGTTGAATTAATTAATTGGAAGACAAAGAGGAAGAAAAAAAATCTAGTCAAAACAACAAAATGAATAAAGACCCAAAAGGAAAGAATATAGTTCAAGGGAGCTGAAGGATGACAAGAAATATAACCATATTCATATCATAGGGATGCCAGAAAGAGAAGAAGCAAGGGATAGAAAGCCTGTTTGAAAAAAATAATGACAGACAACTTCCCTAATTTGATGAGGGAAAAAGTCATGCAAGTTCAGGAAACACAGAGGGTCCTAATCAAGATGAACCTAAAGAGACCCACTCCAAGACACTTCATAATTAAAATGGCAAATTTTAAAGACAAAGATAGAATCTTAAAGGCAACAAAGGGAAACAGCTAGTAACATACAAGGGGGGGCTCTCATAAGGCTATCAGCTGATTTCTCAGCAGAAGCATTACAAGCCAGAAGGGAATGGCATAAAATGTTCCAAGTAATGAAAAGCAAAGGCCTACAACCAAGACTGTTCTACCCAGGGAAACGTTCATTTAAAATGCAAGCTACAATAAGGAGCTTCCCAGACAAAACAAAGCTAAAAGAGTACATGTCCACCAAACTAGCATTGCAAGAGATGCTAAAGGAACTGCTTTAAGAAGATGAAGAAAGAGAGAGAGGGGGGAACACAGGCAAAGAGAAAAAAATGGCAATGAATAAATATCTATCATTAATAACCTTAAATACAAATGGATTAAATGCCAATCAAAACACATAGGATAGCTCAATGGATAAGAAAACACAAACCACATATATGCTGTCGACAAAAGACCCACCTCAGAACAGAAGATCTACAAAGGCCTGGAAAAATAGCTGGGGTAGCAATACTTGTACCAGACAGAATAGACTTCAAAACAAAAGGCCACAACAAGAGACAAAGAAGGTCACTACATAATACTTCAGGGAGTTGACTAACAAGAGGATATAAACCAACATAAGAGAGAGTGTGCGTGTGTGTGTGTGTGTGCGTGTGTAAAAGGTTAGAGACATTTAAGAAGGAAATAGACAGCAATATACTCATCGTAGGAGATTTTAACACCTGACAGTCAACAATAGATAGATCATCTAAACAAAAAAATCAACAAAGATATTGTGGTGTTGAACAACACCCTATGTATCAAATAGACTTAATTGACATATACAGAGAATTTGACTCCCCAAAAAACAAAGTATACACTCTTTTCAAATGGAACATGAATTATTTTCAAAAATAGACCACATGGTAGAACACAAAACAGGCCTCAACAAATTCAAGAAAAATGAATTCATATTAAGCATCTTTTCAAATCACAATGGCTTGAAACTACAGAGACTGAATAACATGTTATTAAGTAGTGAATGAGTTAACAAGGTGCTCTGGCTGGTGCGGCTCAGTGAATTGAGTGCCAGCCAGTGAACCAAAGGGTTGCCAGTTCAATTCCCAGTCAGGGTACATGCCTAGGTTGTGGGCCAGATCACCAATTTGGGGCATGTGAGAGGCAAACAACTGAGCAACTAATGTTTTTCTCCCTTTCTTTCTCTCTCCATTCCCTTCTCTAAAACAAAATAAATAATTTTTTAAATGGGTTAATAATGAGATCAAGGAAGAAATCAAAAAGTACATGGAAACAAATAAAAATGAACACACAACAACTCAGAACCTATGGGACACAGCAAAGACAATCCTGAGAGGGAAATACATAGCCATGCAAGCCTACCTAAAGAAGACAAAAACATCTCAAATAAGCAAACTAATCCTATACCTAAAAAACTAGAAGAACAACAGACAAAGAGCAGAGTGAGTAGAAGGAAGGAAATAGTCAAGATCAGAACAGAAATAAATGACAGACTAAGAAAACAATTAAAAGGTTCAGTGAATCCAGGAGCTGGTTCTTTGAAAAGATAAACCAGATGAACAACCTTTAATCAGACTCATCAAGAAAAAACAGATGACCCAAATAAATAAAATCAGAAATGAAAGAGGAGAAGTAACAACCAATACCACAGAAATACAAAAGAATGTAAGAAATTGATATGAACAACTATATGCCAAGAAATTGGGCAACCTGGGTGAAATGGATAAATTTCTGAAAACATACAGTCTTTCAAAAGTGGAATTGAAAGGAAGAAGAAAGCTGAATAAACTGACAACAACTAGTAAAATCAAAGCAGTAATCAAAAAACTCCTGGCACACAAAAACCCTTGGCTGGGTAGATTCATAGGCAAATTTTACCAAACTTTCAAATAAGAACTAATTTCTATCTTTCTCAAACTATTCCAAAAAATTCAAGAAGAGGGAAGGCTCCCCAACTTTCTTTTTATGAGGAGTTCTAAAACCAGGTAAAGATACAATTCTTAATTCCAAAACCAGGTGAAAACACACACACACAAAAAAAACCTTACAGGCCAGTAACTCCAATACACATAGAAGCTAAAACCCTCAACAGAATATTGGCAATCTAGATTCAGCAATACATTTAAAAGAGCATATACTCTGATCAAGTGGAATTTATTTTAGGGATGCAAGGGTGTTACAATATTTACAAATCAATAAATGTAATACAACATATAAACAAAATGAAGAACAAAAACCATGTGATCATATCAATAGATGCTAATAAAGCATTTGATAAAATTGAGCACCCATTTATGAAAAAAAAAACACTCAGCAAAGTGGGAATATAGGTAGCATGCCTCAACATAATAAAGACCATATATAAGAAACCTACTGCCAACCTCATATTCAATGTGAAAAAAATAAAAGTTTTTCTGTTAAGAAAAGGATGTCCACTGTCATTAATCTTATTCAACATAGTACTAGAAGTTTTAGCCCCAGACAAGCGATCGGACAAGAAAAAGAAATAAAATACATCTAAATTGGAAAGGAGGAAGTAAAACTGTCATTATTTACAGATGATGTGATACTATACATAGAAAACCATATATTCTCCACTAGAAATCTATTCTACTTAATAAGTGAATTTAACAAAGTAGTGGGGTACAAAGTCAATATTCAGAAATCAATACTTTTTTGTACACCAACAATTATTATCAAAAAGAAAACTAGAAAAAAATCCCACTTACTGTAGCAACAACAACAACAAAATAAAGTACCTAGGAATAGATTTAACTAAAGAAGGTAAAAGACCTGTATAAGGAAAACTAAAGAACACTGAAGAAAGAGACTGAGGAAGATATAAGTAAATGGAAGCACAGAATGTTCATGAATTAGAATTAACATAATTAAAATATCCATAACTAACCAAAGCAGTCTACGGGTTCAGTGCATTTCCTATTAAAATAGATATGGCATATTTTACTGATCTAGAAATAAATACTCCAAAAATTTATATGGAACCATAAAAGACCCTGAGTAGCCTCTTCAGTCTTGAGAAAGGAGAATAAATTTGGAGGGATCACAATACATAACATAAAACTATCCTACAAGTCCACTGTAATCAAAACAGCCTTGTACTGGCAAAAGAATAGACACATATCAATAGAACAGAATAGAGAGTCCAGAAATAAACCCATGTCTCTATGGTCAGTTAATGTTTGACAAAGGAGAAATGAGCATACAATGGAGGAAAAATTGTCTTTCAGTAAGTGCTGTTGGGAGAACTGGACTGGTACACGCAAATGATGAAACTAGACCATGAACTTACACCATACACCAGCGTAAAATCAAAATGAATGAAAGAGTTAAATATAAATTATGATACCATAAAAGTCCAAGTGGAAAACAGGCAGTAAAATTTAAGATAACCCACGTAGCAATGTTTTTGCCAATATATCTCTTAGGTCCAGGGAAATAAAGGAAAAAATAAACAAATGGCCCTACATCAAATTTAAAATTTACTGCACAGCTAAAGACAACATCATCAAAATAAAAATGGAACTCAGTATATGAAAGAACGTATTTGCCACTGATACATCAGAGTACAGTTTAATCTCTAAAATATATAAAGAATGCACACAACTAAACTCTAGGAAGACAAACAATTTTACTAAAAAATGGACAAAGGACCCGAATAGATACTTCCTCAGGGAGGGTATACAGATAGCCCATAGACATATGAAAATATGTTCAGCACCACTAGACATCAGAGAGATGCAAATTAAAACCACAGTGAGATATATCATCTTACACCTGTCAGAATGGTATCATTAATAAATCAACAAACAAGTGCTGGCAAGGATGTGGAGAAAAAGGAAGCTTAGTGAACTATTAGTGGGAATGCAGACTGGTACAGCCACTATGAAAAACAGTATGGAATTTCCTCAAAAAAATTAAAAATGGAACTGTCTTTTGACCCAGAGATTCTACTGCTGAGAATATACCCTAAGAATTGCAAAACACCATTTCAAAAAAAAAACCATGAACCCTGTGTTTATAGCAGCACTATTTGCAATTTCTAAGTGCTGGAAACAGCCTAAGTGCCCATTGGTAGATGAGAGGATCAAAAAAACAGTGGTACATTTATACAATAGAATACTATGCAGCAGAAAAAAGGAGGAACTCCTACCTTTCACCACAGCATGGATGGAACTGGAGAGTACTATGCTAGGTGAAATAAGCCAGCTGGTGAAAGACAAATACCATGTGATCTCTTATAAGATGAATCTAATGAACAAAATAAACTGAGCAAAATAGAACCAGAGACATGGAGACATAGAACAGACTGACAGCAGCCAGAGGGGATAATGGTGGAAAGAGGGGGAAGGGACTAACTCCAAAATATCCATACACATGTACAATGGTGTAGGGATTGACTGTGGGAGTCAGAAAGAATAGAATAGGTATGGAATACACAATAGAATAGCTAGTATTATGGAAACAATAGAATAGGTAGAATACACAATGCCATCAAGCAAATTTTCACATCAGCCAACTTTGCAGCCTTGTGGGGCAGAACAGCAGAAAATCTGGTTTGTGCTCACATGACTTCCAAAAGCAAATTCATTTGAAGGTGTGAAAGATGCCACTTTTCTGCACAGTTGTATTTTGCATTGGGGATTGCCGCATGGATCCTATTCACAAGTCTTTTGAACACTAAGTACTCTTTTTGAGTGTAAGAACTGAAGATAAACCTCATTAGCAAGTTGTCCAGAGTAAGAAAATACTGTTCTTATCAGTTTCCTGGATTTTTCTGGGCACTGCCAGCAGCAGGAATAGCCAAGCAACTTGAAAATGTTTCACAGGGTAAAAGATTTTGTAAACAGTAATAATGGTTCCCAAGTGCAGCGTGAGATCCTCTCCTCAGGGGATCTTTGTTGGTACGCTACTTCCTACTTTCTCAGGAAGAATATCAGTTACAGTTGTAGGAGCCAATGATATTTATTAATGGTGCACTTCAGAATGACACTGAAAACTTTTGCAGAATGCATGTACCCAAGCCACACACTTAGAGCATGTGGTTCAGATGGCTTAGAGTTGGGTTGGTCATTTTTTCAAAAATTAAACTTATTACCACATGCTGGTATGGACCACTGTTTAATGAATTCAAGTCCTAGAAGGTCTCTTTGGGCATTGATGGTGGCCTGCTTCTGTTTTAAGGTTCTAACAATGATGCGTTGTTTTGTCTCCAGTGCTGAAATAATAGCTTCATATATGAGATGTCTATGTAATGTCTTTATACCGATATGTAAAATGACACCAGTAATTTTGAATCTTTGATCATTTTTGGTAGGGCTTTTCTCAAACTTCTAAACATTTGCATCCTGGATTTCTAAAGGTGAGCTTGACATTTTGTTCTAGAAACAACCTTTTTCTTTGTTCTTCTTGGGCTCACTTCAGTGAGATATCCTAGACACGCTGTATTAGTCAACAAATGATTACTATCTATTAATTATCCTCGAGATAACTTTATACATTGATGAAGTAGTTCAGAGGCACAGAATCTGGCTTGGGAGTACTTCACTTGGAAAATGCAAACCATAGCCCTTTGGGGGATATTTTACAGAAATGATTTTGAGGCTGTTGTTTCCATGTTATAAATTGTACTTATTCTGAAGAAATTGACAGTTTCACTTATGGTTCAAAAGACAAGATACCAGCAAGGCTTTATGTGAAGGAAGTGGGCAGAAAAACAAAGAATGAATACTTGGTGGAAGATGGGATTACAGGGGTTTTGTCTTTTAATTACGGGCCAGTTTGGGAAGCCTGTACATGACTTGTTCACAGGTCGATGCCCTGACTCAATCTGCGGGTTTGTCCCAGGCGTTACAATATTGATCCCAAACCTTAGATGTGGAATATAAACCCTGCCTTCCACTTTTTCTGTTGAAATGTTATTGTCACTAAAAATGTGTATATCTTTCCCATGTGACAATGACATTTATTCATTACTCATTTTGAATGGTTTTATGTGCTGAGGAGGTAAAAGAGTGTTTCATTTCAACTCTTGAAATCATGACTCAGCTGACCTAGACACTGAGAGGGGTCTTGATCAGAGGCTTCAAACACACGAGTCCTTATTCTTTAATTGCTTTCTTTGGTCATTATCTAGAGGAAGCCTAATACAGGGCAGTATTCAGAGTCTTTACTCATGTATACCTCAAAACCCATGGTGTATGCCTTATACCAAAACTTTCTAAAAATTTCTTATCCCACTTCTCATAACTGTAGCCTGTCTGTAATCCCCCCTGCTTTTTTCTCCAGTCTTCATGATGAAAGTCTACCTGGCAAACCCACAGCTCTCTCTACCTGGCAGGTAGTTGTCAGTGGGAAGATTCAGAGAGAACAAAGCCAGAATCCTTTTTGTTGGGTTACAAGAACAGGCATGTTACACTCACACATTAATATCTGTTTCCCATTTAAAAATTAACACCTGATTAAAGAGGATAGGGAAAACAATTTACACAATAATGGAACTTGTAAAATGTATAGATTTTTGTAGTACCAAAGGTAAAACCTCTCTTTCCCACTCTTCGTTCCTATGGTCTCTCTGTCTCTTAACAGTATCATACGTAATTCAAAACTGTGATTTTTTTTGTTCATTTGTTGCTCAATTCTGTAAGTACTACCTTGTTTATGTTTGGTGACTACATAATTCCAATTTTATTACCTTAGTTCAAGTCCTTCTAATCTGGGGAGTATGATTGGTACTGGCCTCGGGTTTACTTAAACGTGAATCCTGAATTTACTCCTAGACACATCAACTTGGACCAGTTACTTCATGTTCCTAACCGTCAACTGGTAAATAAAAATTATGATGTTACATTATTTACAGAGATCTTGTAGCCATTAAATGAGAAAATGCATTACAAAAGTTAACACCTGGTGTGCATATTATAAACATTCAGTAAATAATAATAGATAATATCTGTAAGTTACTACTGCATAGTAATAGTTACAGTTAATTAAATAATAATAAAAATAATAATAACTTCATGTTACCTGGACCTCAGCAATGATTCCTTAACTACTTTTATTTTTTTAATAATTTTGTCTTTAGGCTTGCCTGAATATATTTTTAATCACTACTAAAATGTCATTAATTCTCAAAGTTTGCCCTACACACAAATATATGAATATCTTTCAGCATACACACATGTACTTATACACACAAACATGCAATTACATGAATAAAAATTTAAAAAAACATTGACAGTCATAACTGGGTTACTCAGATATAGAATGGGCTTAGGGTTTTCAGGTGATATTATTACCTTCATATCCTGATTTATCTTTCTCTCCTCTCCCCGACTCTCCCCCTAACCATCCCTGCCAAACCATCTCTCAAATTAAAGCATCTTTGTGTTTGGGATATATCAAGTTTCCTATAGTTTTCCTCACAGCCATTCCTGTGCCGATCACAGTGGCCAGAGGAACGGCTTCGAGTGATTGGCCAGACATAGAACCCATTCCCTGGTGACTAGCAAGGTGGAGCACTGTGATGAGGAGCCTGCAGAACTTCATGAGGCGGGGAAAGGGCAGATCTCTCAAGTGAAGGCATTTGCTTCTGTCCAAAATGGGAGAAAATATCTAGCAAATTTCAGTGCAGCATACAGCAGATGCTATGGTACATGCCTTACGTATATCCATTTATCATGTTCAGCATAGCAGCTGAAATAACAGCCCTTCAGGACCCAAAATGCATTTGGATCTGAATGGTATAAGAAGGAAGACAGTGAGTCTCCAATTTACTATAAAGAAAAAATACATAGGATGGTTTTTAATACCACTCAATAAAATAAACTAATAAAATAAAATGAAATAAAGTAAATTAAAAATTGTGTTGTGAGAATTCCACGTAACAGACTCATGATGGAAAACATCAGAGTTGAAAGATAAAGTCCAAAGCTGTTCAGGGCATGCTGCACTTCTACTTTAACATCTGGTCCTGGGATCTTCTGTCCTGTGTGTGACCCACCCTCCACCCCAATACGTTATGACACCAAGCTCTCAGTCTACATGATGGTCCATCATGACTCTGAGTTGCACGTGCAATTTATGTTAATTAGCATTGTTTTCTTGCTACCCAATATAGCACCTGATCCTCAGTAAGTTCTCCCTTATTATTAGCTAAGGTATTTTGATGACTAAAACAATCACAATTCAGTACATGCAAGATGTTAACAGACTACGTTAATATTTGGCTGTTATGGATATAGGAAACAAAGGAGAAATTCTAGCAGGTTGAATAATTCTAGGAACACAGTAGGGTAAGAGCAACAACAGCAATTGCAACAGCGATAACATCCTGCAGAACGGTCAGGCTGCAGATTCATTTTGCTGCTTTTATATTTGCACCAGCTGAATGAATGGAATCTGAAGTTTCAACCTGGCCTTGGGCCAAATTCCCCTGGGATTTAGGGATTGCTGACAATTACTGATATTTATTGCCTTTTTTAGACCAAGCCATTAAGGCTTGAAATAGAGACAAGACCTATGGATTCAGGAGTCCTTTAGTATAACTCTCTTTATTAGTTGTATTTGGGTGCATTTATTACCATGGATTACATGCACATAACCATATGTAGAAATGCAAATATTGCCAGGTATTTCCAGCATTTTTACACTGCAGTTAACAAAGAGCAAAGCAAAGCTACTCTTTGACGTAAGACATATTTGAGAGTAGATTGAAGTCTGTAGCGCTCTGTGCAATAGTGGTCTGTAAGCTCAGTATTCCTCCATCAGTCCAGAAGCATAATAGTTCGCTGTTGGTAAAAGTTCAGTTGTCTACTCTTAAAATTTACTCTTAAAAATTTACTGCTGTGCATCCTCACTACTTTTAGCTTTTGCACTAAAATAAATTAATTACCCTGGAATTGACTGAAATTTTTCTTTAAACCTGAGTTAAGACCTGGATAGTCTTCAAGGTTCTTAATTGAAAAATCCATGTGGTAGAAGCAGTAGCTGCCTCAGCGGTGCCTAACACTATGGCATAGTCTTGTCTGCTCTTCCGTGGGTATCAGGATTCAAAATAGCTTTCCAATTTCAAGGACATAAAAAGACCATGTCAGAGGGTGTTATTTTGAAAATGAATCCCGAGTTGGGACTCGTAACTTTTTATTTCAAACTCTGTTCCGCCCTTATCATTTAGCTCCTCTGCTGTGTTAATTTCTCATTTGCAGCATGTAGCAAATAACCCAGTAAATATTATGTGTCGTATATTTGATGTTTAATGCATCAAATTTATACATCACTGTGCATAAAATGTTTAATAGTTCCAGAAAAAATATATCCTATGCCCATTCCCCATTCCATCTCCCTAGAAACAATCATTTTCGGTTCTTCCAGCCGATTATTTTGGTGTTTACTTCCATTCCTCTGAATAAATTATTCCAAGTATTAGTTTTTTCAGATTCAATGTCTATTGTCTTCTCTTTATGTCAGATGAGGATTTGGCTTTATTACTACTCCTGCCGTCCCTCCCCAGCACTAGTCACCCTTCTCGTCATTGTCCCCCTTTTCCCAGTATATTTCCATCATAATTATTGGTGAGCTCAGTGTTCCCCTTCAGGGCAGAACGCCTTCTTGAATAAGTACCGTGATCCTTTTGTTGTTGCTGTTATTGCTGTCGTGGCTGTTAACCTAGTGCACCAGTTTGCTGGAGCTGCCGTAACCAAGTCCCATAGGCTGGGTGGCTCAAAGGAGGGCAATTGATATTCTTCTCACAATTCTGAAGGCTGGACAAGTGAGGTCAAGGTGACAGCTGGATGGCTTTCTTCTGAGGCCTCTACTTCCTGTGTACACTGCTGTCTTCTCCCAGTGTCTTCTCATCGCCTTCTCTCCATAGAAGTCTGTGCCCCACTTTCCTCTTATGTGAGGTCACCCATCATATTAGATTAGGACCCACCTACTCTGTGACACTCATTTTATCTTAATTACCTCTTTAAGGACCCAGTCTCCAAATATTCTTAGGTACTGGGAGTTAGGACTTCAACACTTGAATTTGGGGTTGACAACACTCATTTCATAACACTTAATTTTCTATGTAATCTGTAGAGAGTTCCAAACTTGCCACAAGCTATAGAGGTCTCCTCTCTAGATACTCTGGCTACCTTGGGGGCCTTGGCTGTTTGATCGGATTCCTCAGTCAGGGTTTTCTCGAACCAGGCACCTGAGGTCTTGTAGCAGTATCCTCCTGGTTTGCAGAAGCCGTGATCATGGCTCCCCAGCCTCCCTTGGCCCGGGACCCAAGCTTGGCCTCTTTGGCCATCACAGTGCTGAGTTTGGTGAAACAGAGACCACTCAGGCAACCACTGACAAGTTTTCGTGTTCCACATTAGGTTTGTTCCGCTGTTTCTAGCTTACCAAAGAGAACCGGGAGGAGACCACTACTTTTCAGAAACCACACTGAGCCATGCATGGGCAGGGTAGGGAAATTGTGAGTCAAAATGCTACAAAATTCCCCACAATGTTGAATGCCTGCAGTTTCTTGTTTAGGGATTAACTTGGTTGCTTTGTATCTTCGACTGATTGTCGGAGCTCCTATAAAGTTATTTTAGCTAGTCTCTAGTGATTTATTTAATGTTTCTGCGGGGAACGGGGCCCTGGAACTTTCTAGTCCACCATTTTGCCAGTGTCCCCCATTCATTCATTTTTGTGCTTTTTCCACCCCCACTTCTAAAGAATGCCACATTTCGTGATACACATGGGATGCATTTTCATCTTTTTCTATGTAGTTCAGCAGCAAGCACTTTTTAGATCTTCTAAGCCATTTATCACTAAGCTGCCTTTTCTCTAGTCTTGCTTTTTTGCTGTTCTGACAATACTTGTTCTACCCATTGTTATGTGCTTTTTTATATTTAATTAGATTTTCATTGTGTTTTTATGACATTTCAAGTGAGAAGATATAGAGATGTTTGTGTGGAATATGACTGTTTTCTGCCTGGATGTCTAATAAGCACATAATTTTAAAAAACTTAAAGGTTGTTGTTATAGAGAAATGGTTTAGATCTTACTTAAAAGCTAGGAGCATGTTGTATAATATAAATTGCAGGGTTTCCTTCCATGTATGGATCACACTGACATTTGATTTAGTGAGTAAATTCAGAAAGAGACACAGCATCACTGAGTCAATTAGTTCGCAATGCAGGAGTCAGGGCACAGGTGTGGTTGAACCAAGAGAGATGGATGCTCGAGGGCTAGGATAGCAGATGAGCATCAGTGGAGGGAGAAGAAGAAGACAAGTACCAACGTGGATGAAAGCATGAGAAAAAGGAGAAATGGAAAAGAAAGGATGATAAGCGGTGCATATAGGAAGAGAGACCTGGATACTGAGCCCTCATTATCCACCTCTCTTTCTATTTTTAAGGTGGAAGGCTCTGGAAGCAGAAACTATATTAAAAGTGGCAAGCAGTCAAGTTTAATTGAAGTTGCAAAAATAATGTTTTCTAGGATGTGCATCGTCCATCAAGTCCTTTACACAATTAAATGTACTTTAAAATATAAAACCTTGGGTTTTTTTTAGTTAAATTTCTATATGATAAAAATAGGCTTATACAAACTAGAGGAAGGGGTACAATGTTTCCATTAAGGCATCTTTAAAAATGGGAGAGTCTATATTTTGTAATCGTAGCGGTAATTCCAAACTGAAGACTACTTCCAGAGAAATCCATCAAAACTGGCTATTGCATGTTTCTTGAATAATAACTATTTTTTATTTATTAGCCCAATAGTAATTATCCAGCTAGGTTCAATTCTGTTAACTATATTGCACACTATAAAACTCCGAAAGTGATAGTAATTAGTATTCAGAGAGTGTTAAAGTAAGTTAACTCACATGGGTATTACAGTAGAAAGTTGATTAGATGGCATGCTACCTATTACCTTAATTATACTGCTTATTGATGTAATGCCAAAATTTCTGCTCTTTTATCAATTGGAACACCTACACCACAATTATTCTATACAATACCTAAACCTGGTAATTTTCCTCATTGGTACAATGCCTCCTGACAGTGTGATAACATGCCTCTCCGAGTTCTGGCAATCTGCCCAAATGCAGTGCTATTTGCAAAAAGAAAAATCCTGTATCTCCATGTGTCTATGTATACGTATTGCTCAAAAACTGAAAGTAATTTACATATTCCTATGCCAAGCTGGCGCAGTCTCTGGCTGTTCCAAGGTTTGAGCCTGGAAAGAAAATGCTATTCAATGTAGAAGTGACAAATATTTCAAATTGTCATGCATTTTGTAGTAGTTAAAGTGGACCTGGCTTTTTTTTTTTCTTAAAAGTTATTCCCCCACCAGGTTTGACAGAAACTTTTATCTGGCACATGAACAGGTAATGCCAACCTCACCATCAACCAGTACATCGAGGGTTACTGTCTTTTGTTGTGCCGAATTTTATTTTATTCTATAGATTTTTAAATTGAATTTATTGGGGTATCATTGGTTCATAAGGTCATATAGAACTTTAATTAATATGGAAAAGGTTTCTGCTGCAAATGCTTCAAATATTTTTAAACATTTAAGTGAAGCATAGGCCTGATTTATTCACATTTGTTTACCAATATGTGGTAGAGTCAGGGAACATTGTAAGCATTCCATAAGTGAATGAACATAAATTAATAGACTCAAAATAAATGCTATGGAAATTCAAGCTAGTTGTAACTTATGTATTTATTACATCAATGAAGATAGGTAATAATGTAAAGAGAAAAATAAGATTTCCAACCCGATAATGAACAACTTTGGAAATGGTTGCCTGATATACATAAGGTTTTAAATAATCATTATTTTCAATTATTAATGACTCTCTTATTATAGATAAATCAGGAACCAGAAAAAAAGACTACAAATTATAAACCAGTACCCTCTACCATAGATTATAGTTATTGAAATATAGACACATATAACAGACTAAATTTTACATTCGAAGTTCCTCCCACTTTCCGGTTTCATGGACTATTCTTCATGTTTTTGATATTTATTAGTAGTACAGTGTTTAATTAAAAGGGCATGTCATAACTGTGTCATAGTTATCCTAAGTCATCCTTAAGCATGATTTATAGAGCACAATTATTGAATAACATTGTATGGAGCATAATAAATATAATCATAAAATTACATGTTTGTAATCATATTTCTCCCATTGAAAAACTTTTTCCCACTGAATGCAACCAAAAGTGGTTCAGAAAAGTATATGTGCTCTTACTTCCTAAAGTAAATAAATCCCATAAAAAGCAACCTTTTTTAATGGGAAGAAGAAAAAGTCATACAAGGAAACAGAATATAGCACTGATACTCTAAAAAAGAAAAGAATTAATCCAAATTAACCTCCAGCAGGTTAAATTGTGCCTCCCCCAAACATCCTTCCACTTGGAATCTCAGAACGTGACCTTATTTGGAAGAAGGGCCTTTGCAAATATAATTAAGGTGAGGATCTCAAGACAGGATTATCCTGGATTTAAGGTGGACCCTCCATTTGATGCCTGGATCCTTAAGAGAGAAAGCCAGAGAGAGATTTGAAACTCAGAGACACAGAAACCAAAAGGCGATGTAAAGACAGACACAGAGGCTGGAAGATGCTGTCACGAGCCAGAAAACACCTTCTGAGGCCACCAGAAGCTACAAGGGGCAAGGAAGGATCTCCCCCTGGAGACTTCTGCTTGAGCGAAGCCCCGCCGGCACCTCAAGTTCTGACCTCAGGCCCTCAGAGCTGTGAGAGAATATATTTCTGTTGTTTTTAAGCCACCCAGTATGTAGTGAGTTATTCAAGCAGCCCCAGGAAAATAACACACAACTGAAAATCTTAACAAGATTGCTAAAACACAAAAATACCACCTGTGTATACAATACATCTGACTCATGAGAGGATGTCAGCATAGGAAACAGGAAAAGAACAGAAACTTGCAACACTGATTGAAAGTATTTTAAACAGCAGGTTAGAAGTTAAGAATAATTTACTAAAATTGATGCGCATTTAAGGAATAATTTGAATTATTTGTTTTGAAATTATATTGTGATATCTTTTTTTCCCTCCTAGCGCAAGGAAGTGCTAGTAAGTCTTGAAGGGGTTGCCAGGAGATGAGGGACCTCTCCCTATGAACATTTTTTTTTCCCAGATAGAACTAATGCAAACCAAAATCAGATGTGATCATTCAAATTGTAAACACCAGCGAGGGATATATGCCAGGCTGGAGAAGAAGCTATTGAGGAAAATTGCTTGCACTACTGAAGAGAGAGAAAGCTGTTTAGAACATGTTGTGTGCCAGAGATGAGACTTAAAAATGAAATATACCTTTAAGTATAACTTAAATAGTTTGTGTTCTTGCTGAAGGACTCTGGGGAAATACTACTGTAACAAATTGTTACATATAGTTCTTGGATAGCAGCCAGGTATAGGTCAGACACGATTATCTCCTCTATTAAAATAACCACTAGTAAGAGGAACATGTCATGCCTAGAGACACACATATACACATATCACACTGTATGGGCCCGACGGTCATTATTTCCTGGTGACCAGACAAGGCAACCTGTGGCATAAAGCAGTCAGGGTCTTGTGACCCGTGAGTGAAAATAATGGGGTACCTAAGATTACTGACACCCCTGTAGCGTATCTCCCCATGAACTACTTACGGATGTCTTGGGCTAGAGTATTTCTGGGCATTCAGGAGAGATAAACAGCTCAGGGTAAGAGTGTCCCCGGACACAGTGTGCCACTGCCTGGGGAAAGCAAAGGAGTCCAGTTCGAGGCAGGCGACCATGCCTCCTAGCAACCCCTTCAGATGGCGACGAGGTGGCGAGGGTCTCTCATGAGGATTAATGTAATAGGCATCAGGAGCCAGTTATGGATCGAAAATGGCAATCCGAGGGATTTAACAGCTGCCTTTCTTTTCACATTCTTAAAATCCCATTCAAACTGAGATCATTTTGATTTTCTTAAAAAATTAAATATTGTAGGAAGCAATCCACTGCTCTCACCTGCAGTGCTTTTGTTATGATTAATGATTATTAACAGGTAGTAGACTGGTGTTCGTTAGGGTAACGTTAGGTGTTATAAATAAAACCGTTCAGCATTTAGATATGTCCTTGTGGCAGTAGTCTCTATCTTTGTCTAGAAAAGTACCAGGTACCCGACGACCGATGCTGGGTTTTCTATAAAACTTCCTAACGTGTTAGGAAGAACTTGAAATTCTCAGAGTCTTTATCACCCCAATGAGGGGGTCCATTACTACCTGAGGGCCTTTTGTGCAGTATCATTACCGGGCTTAATCTGCCAGCATACTGGAAAAAATAGAGGACAGACTCCCTGGCCATTCATAAAAGTCGCCATACAATAAGAAGGTTATGTCTGTTTATGTCTCAAATATCAACAGGGCTTTGTGATTAAATCACAGTTTGGAAACCAGCTGCCGGTGGACTAATGGAGGCTTGAAGTTATGTTTTCTTTGATCTGCGTGGTTTGAAGTCACTTGCCAACTTGTAAAAAGATCTTTTAAATTCACCTCCAAATCCCCAATGCTAGTTTTTCATAAATGAATCAGGAGATCGGGCCGTACTAGGGCCCACACCCGTGTGACTATTGTCAGCTGGAACTCCATGGTGGCTTACACTTTTAGAAAGTGTAAGAGCACATATGGTTTTCCACCTCACCACACACCCCTCACTTCTTATCCCACGTCACGTGTCTGTGATGATTAGTCACGGGACCAGCGTGGTCACCCTGACCCTTTTGCTTGTTTAGGATATCTGTACGGTCTCTAAACAATGGTGTTCTAAGGACCTCGTCTAGATTCTCATTTGCGGCTGTGTCACCCCGACAAGGCAGTGCCTCTTCAGGCCACAGGAGTGCGTTTGGTCGATCAGGCACACTGCGTCCTAAAGATTGGCTTTAGAGTGACGTGTGCTCTGAGCCAAGTCAGACACATTTAACTCTAACTCCTAAGATGCTCGTCATAAACCTGCTAGTGGCTTGTTGATCATGGTTATTCTCTAGGCAGTTTGATGACGAGTGGACTGGCTAGGTGTTATTGGGGGCCTTTCCTAGTACATGCCCTGCGCCCACCCTCCTTGCTGACTATACTCGATTCTTGCCAATCACTTTACTTCTTCCCTGAACATGGCAGGCGCCTCATTTCACCTTAGAACCTTTGTGCTGGCTGGGTTTTTATTACTGTTTTCTGAAAACGGGTCTTGCTCTACATCTCCTCTGGATAATCTCTCCACATTATCCCATTCTCAGCCCAAGTGTCCATTCTGAAGCAGCACGCGTATGCCCCTCCCATCCTCCCAGGTGTAATCTCATCACCCTGTTTTGCGTTCTTCCAAGCATTTGTGATGTTCCGAACACACGTCACTTATCTATTTGTTTGTTCTATTACTTGGTGTTGTCTCGAAGTAGAATATAGAGTCCATGAGAACAGGCGTTATGATTTTGTAGTAACTCATTAAAGGTAGGATGCATGGATGGGAGTGCGGGGATGGATGACCCCCAGGGCTTTCTGGAGGAAAAGCAGGAAGGAGAACCCAGGGTAGAGCCTGTCTCCCGGTACCATGGAGCTGTAGATTTATGAAACCCGTGGGTCTTTGACCCAGATTGGTCACAAGACTGATTAGGCAGGGTAATTTCCGTCTCTCAAGCACTAGTCCTTGACCTGCTAAGAGCCCTTGGCAAGACATGGAGTGTGCACCAGAAGGTGAATTCACATACTACTTCCTTCATTTAGAAAAGTCCTGTGGGGGTGGGATGTCAGTGGAACTGGACTGACTGCGTGCCTAGCAATGCCATCATTTCACAACCCAGCAGGGTCGTATCACCTGCCAGCCAGTGACGGTTCACAGCTCGCAGACTGACATCTTACCCAAGGTCAGTGTTTTTATGTAGCCCTGGATTAGCCATCTCTATATTTTTTTAATCCCAGTTTTCAAAGAACACAGGAATCATAAAGTGGGTTTCAGGAGGGAAGATATTGTTACAGTGAGGAAAAGGATATTTGCATAATCACATCAGCTACGTCATGAACCTATCCTATACTTCCTGTGGAAATAAGTCCTTCATTAGAAAGGATGGTAAATTATAGAGGATGGGGCAGAAAAAGAGACTTGGGGAGGAGGACAGGAAAGAGAATACATTTAGGAAATACACAGGAGCATGCTTAAGTAACAAAATGAAAGAAGTTAATTTAAGCTAGAATAATTTTGAGAAGCCATATAATCAGTGATCTTGTGGCTTTTAAAAAATACTGTGTGAATAGCAAACAGTTACAAAAGCTGAATCTGAAATATATTTTTCATACATGCTTCTAACGAAATAATCAAATAAATAACTTTGTTTTTAAAGAGTCACAAAAGATTGTTTTAACTTTAACTTCAATATAAAACCAAGATGTATTAGTAAAATTATAATATAGCTGAACACATCATTCTTTGTTGGTCAACTGTGATCTCTTAAAGTCACTTGACTATTTATACAGCAAGATAAGTCAGTGTGTAGGTAAGGATTGCGTAACTCAATAATACTCTCTTTCTAACGTAGTTCAAGTGTCTTTTAATTTAAAATTCATCAGTGTGGCCTCCTGAGGTAGCAGTGGGCTAAGGATAAAGTTTCTTCTCCTCTCCAGTTTGTCTTTCCTCTGGTTTTCTGGGTGACCGTGAGAACCTTCCAGGAGGTCAGAGAACCAGTTGAGAGGAATTAGAGGGGAACTGGCTAGATGGGACGTTTCCAAATACAAGTAATAAATGAATGACAGTACAATCAAATAGACTTTTTAAAGTCAATTCCTTTCTGAGAAATAGATTATCTGTCTAGGCGAATTCCCCATTTAACATTAAAAGCCAGCTTCCAGAGAGGTCTGATCCATTCATTCACTGGCCACTAAATGGCATTGACGAATTATACTTTCTCATCGCCAGCTTTGGCAGTGATAAATCTCTTGACTTCTGGCTTGCAAAGAGATTGGATTTGGTGAAGCAGTTGCTACCCCAACCATATCCTTAGAGATGCAGGCAATTCAACTCTCTACCATTGACGTAATAGCTTTCCCCTTATTTGGCATGCGGATGAAAGCGAAATCCCCGTTTTGATTTTGGAGAATGCAGATTTAATTAAGGGCCCCTAACTGTACTAGACCGCGTAACTGGCCACCTTAAAAAAAATGCATTCTACTGGTTGCAGAGTATTAAAAGCATGGATTCTTCAGGACAGATCCCATCGATTTGTTGGGGAAAATTAATGAAAGCCTCCCTGTGCTACTTTTCTGTTAGTATTAGACAAATGTCTTCAACTCTTTGAATTAGGAAGAGAATACAAGCATAGTGAATACACACTTGTCTTTCCTTGGCCAACTCGAAGTACCTTTATTGCAGATACTCTATTTCATTCCATGTCCTCACGCATGAAAAGAAGAGAACCCTCCCTGGCCTAAATGAGGCAGAGAAACTGCCTGTTAATTTACATGATGAGATAGATGAGACAATCAAAACAATACGATATTCTTCTCGCGGTCCTCAACAATAATAACCCATACAAGTTATTTGACTGGCTTCCAACTTCTGCCGGGTTTCTTGGTCTCCTTTGTGGACTGGTTTTACAGGTGGTGGCTGAATGTGGAATTCAAACCTTGCTCTAATTTGATAAATTGCTGTAGCAGAGAGCCATTATCTTTTTCCTCCAGAACTAATGGGGAGTAGCCACAGGGATTCAAAATAACACTCAGCCAACCATTGTCACGGTCAAAGCGGGCATCAGAAATACGAATCACTTTTTCTTTACAAAATTAAGATTCTAAAGAACACCTCTGACATCAGTGGCAATTCCAGTGTGACTTCAAGATCATATCAGGGCTCAGTTTCAGATATTTGTATTTCAGGGATAAGAATTAAAATAGGTACCTCTTCACCACATAAGGATCTACTCGTATGTTTTCTGCTTTACACATTCATAACTTTTTAAGTGGCATACGTGTGCATCCACGCCATTTCTGCCATCATTCACATTTATTTGTTCAGGTTGTATTAGCAAAAGTAACAGTTACATTTCTTTGCTATTCTTATGTAAACACCTAGTGTCTTTGATTCCAATGGAAAGGATACTGTTATGTTGTTCTTTAGGGAATACGACAGGCACGTATGATTTGAGTAATCCTAAGAAAAGGCTAGTAGCTAATGAAACGGTGAAATAATAGGCTCTGGACACGGGTCGTGCCACCAGAAATCCAGACAGCTTTCCTGTCGCACACCTTTAAGAAGGACAACAGGTGAATGTGATAGAACAATTTTGCTTGGGCTGACTGTGAGACAGCCTCCGTTTCTGGGAAGACATTTATTTTATGTTTGTCTTTTCTCTCCTCTGCGTGTGTCTGTGTGTGCGCGGGCAAGAGTGAGGTAGCCACGCGTAGTTTGATTAAAGCATGGTGTCGAACAGCAGGGTTGCTTTTATATCCAAGTGGCCTCAGCAGGTGATGAATTGCTTTTGACTTTCATCAGTTGCTGATAAATAAGAAAAAAATGGGAGATTTATCATGTATGTAAAAAAAAAAACTCTGCCAACACTCTCTATTATGTAAAATAAAATTTAAGAAAAACGGTTTTAAGGAATGCAAGTGGTTGCTTGCCTCCTTTTCACAGGTTGTCTATTCCAGGACTCTGTACTCTTTCCAGGATGATGAGTGGGACTCAGGGCGATGGACCTACTTGTCCAGCATCAGCATGGTGACCAATCTGCCCACCTGGTGGAGGGCTCTTGCCATTTGCAAAGCCCAGTGGACATCTTTGTGTGCGCTTCCCCGTGACCCTTTTATTAAGCACCTAGCTGTGCTCAACAGCTATATGAATTCTAATGGCTTCACAGCAGGTTAAGTGATTTAACCTGAAGCAGTAGTTTTTATTTGAAAATGCAGGCATCTTCACACAGATTTCCCTCCACCTCAAAAAAAAAGACTGCTCTGAAAATAGAAAACCATTACCCAACTGGTAGACCACCTTTTTTTCTCTCTAGTCATAAAAGGGGGGGCATGGGGATTAAAAAATACAAGGCACTAATTATAGACTGAGTCCCAATGATGGAAAATGCAGTAGAAGGAGTATATTCAATAATATCATAATGATGCGTTGTGTCACATGGGAACTAGACTTTTCACAGGAATCGCTTCATAGGGTACATAAATGTCTCATCATTAGGTCATATACCCGATTCTACTATTGTATACCAACTCTAACTGAAAGATAAATTTAAGAAAAAATGAACACAAGTAGATGTAGCCAGAGACAAGAAAATGTTGACCCTAGAGAGGGCCTTAGCGGCCACCTAGTTCACTGTTACATTTTGAACATGTAAAAATGACTTGTACTTATTTATATTTATTCATTGACAATCTAAAGTCTTCCAGACTTGGGAGACGCAAGTGACTAAATTTAATGGGAGCAAAACTTCGTTTAAGATAAATGAATGGCTAATTATTTTGGATTTCTCTCTTCGCATGTGTACTGAACGTCTCCTAAGTACGAGACACTGAAATAGATCCCGTGGGCTGTGGAGAAATAAACCAGACGTGAGGTCTGGTTCATGGAACTCAGAGTCTCATTCATGCCACGCCAGGGACCAAATGTCTGACTGGCCGAGGGGCAGGTGGAAATCATATTAAATATTAATGTGTCTTATTCTGGATCAGTTTGATATTCTCCTAACCTTGAACTTCCAAAGGAATTATCATGTCTTGGAAATAGTGTTTTTTGGCTCTCCTTGAATTCACGTAATTGTTCCCTTTTTTCTAGTGTCTGTTTGAATGCAGCAAGAGAAATTGGCAAAGGCTGATTGCAAGGAAGGGGTTTATCCCCTGCTCAGATTGAGGGTCCCGTGATGAACTGGGCTTTCTTTCTTCACTGTGTTTCTACAAAACCCTGTCCTTTGTCAGGTGATGAGAACTGGTCCTGGTTTCTTATTCTTTCCCACCATCTGCTATCCATTGAATTTTATGACTTTGCTGGGGCCAATTTGGGAACAATCAGATTATCAAATGCAGACTCATTTTTTTTTTGTCAGAATGAATTTAAATCTGTGCCATTCATAATAGAAAAAAATAATATCATTTAATTAGAAGTACAGAGATTTTTTATTAAAAAATTTCAGATATCTGCGAACACTCTCCCCCACATACAATCAATCAGAGTCACGATTCTGAGCTCCTGCTAGAATCCTCCAGAGACACAGGCCTTGACACAGTCCACTTACGAGTCGATCACTGTAGACGATTTCAGTGTTTTTTCCTCTTTCCCAGGCCCAATTCTGCTCCTGGCTGATAAGAATCTCCAATGTGCTGTTGTAAACGCTCCACTTCTATACTCAGTCTAGATAAGAAATAACATTTATGTCTATTAGCATCCACAGAAACATTTGTCAACAACAATTTGAAGAATGACATAACTTTTTAAGTGCACTCCTCTGGGAGACTTTCCAAGTTGGGAGATAACCAAGTTGGCAAAGATTTGAAGAAGCCCCTTCATATGTACCATGAATGATAATTTCTTGTCTTCTTTTATATTTTCAGCTACTAGAGTTAGAAAAGTGTAGGACAGAAAATAATGATGACACACAAAACTGTAAAATAAAATAAAAGCACGTCTGCAAAAGTTCTAATGGAATAGCTATGGTAAACCCAGAGCAAGGGAGGGGTCAAAGTTACCTTGGTCAGCTTCTCTCTGAGGCTGGTCCTTTTTACCCAAGAGCAAAAAGAAACTGTCGTAAAACCATTTGGGGTCTACTTCAAACACGGATCCTTTTCTATCAAGGATTCTCCAGAAATTCCAACGTATTATCTCTTCTTACACATATCAGAGAACACACCTAAGACTTGCTTTTCTTCTTTTTTAATCCTCAATTGAGGATATTTTTTATTTAATTTTTATAGAGGAAGGAAGGAGGAGAGAAGAGATAGAGATTGAGAGAAACATCAATTAATTACTGCCCATATGTGGCCCCAACTGGGAGTCAAACCCACAACCTAGGTATGTGCCCCGACTGGGGAGAAACCGTGTAGCCCTTTGCTATGTAGGGGTGTACAACATTTTGGCATCTCTGTGCCGCATTGGAAGAAGAAGAGTTGTCGTTGGCCACACATTAAATACATTGTGAAACACTTAATGACACACACAAAAAAATCTCATGTTTTAAGTAAATTTACAATTTTTGTGTCGGGACACATTCATAGGCATTCTGGGCTGCACGTGGGCCCCAGGTAGGACACCCCTGGTACGGGATGACACTGAGGCCAACTGAGCCACCTGGCCAAGCCTGCTTTTCATTTTGCAAATTTGAAATCTTCCTCAGTTTCAGTGTTTGCCCTTTGTAGCATATTTTACTATTTCAAGCACAGCTCACTACTGATGAACTGTGTGGTAGGCAGTGTTGCCTTGTGTTTGCAAGAAAGTCACATGTGTTTTACATATTTTGAGTTTTACTTTTGGTACATATATACTGACATGTAGAAGTTTGTTGTTTCATTGGTAAGCGCTGACCTTGTTTGTCTCTTTGGTTCTGAGATCTACAGTTTTTGTAGTTGATCACTGGTTAATATATTCTAGTTTTTTTCATGGACACGCGAGGTATGTCCAGAAAAAGCCCAACCAATGTTAATATAACAAGAATCATTTAGAGCACATCGATGTAACCTGGCAGCCAAGGAGAGTGGACTGGAATGCACATGCGTGAACAACGATGACTTCACTGTACTTACTAGTCAGTGCAGGTGGGAGACGCCATTCAGTGAGCATGTGTACTGTGTGGCTGTCACATTCAAAATGACTGAGTGAGTAGAGCAACGACTCTGCACCAAATTTTGCAATAAGCTTGAACATTCCTCCATAGAAACTATTCACATGATTCAGAAGGCCACAGCTATGGGCAACTGGTAGCTGGCAGCTTCATCACAACGATGCACTTGCTCACGCATCATGTCTCATGAAGAGTTTTTGGCAAAACATCAAATCATCCAGGTGACTCAGTACCCCCTATAGCCCAGATTTGGCAACTTCTGGCTTTTCCCAAAACTAAAATAATCTTTGAAAGGGAAGAGATTTCAGACTGCTGATGAGATTCAGGATAATACAATGGAGCAGCTAATGGCAATTGGGAGAACTGTGTGAGTTCCCAAGGTGCCTGCTTTAAAGGGGACTAAGGCATCATTATCCTGTATGCAAGGTGTCTTGTGTCTTGAATCTTCTTCAATAAATGTCTCTAATTTTCATGTTATGTGGCTGGATACTTCATTGATAGACCTCATGTGTATGTATATGTATGTACACACATATATGTGTGTGTACACACATATATACACATACATATATACACACATACATACACATATATGTGTGTGTGTATGTATATACATATCATATTAATGATTATTAGTTTGCTGGTTAGGAGCATGGAATTTGGACCTAAATGAATCAGATCAAATTCCAGCTCTGTCTCATACTAGTTATGTGTGTGATCAAGGAAATTGCTTAAACTTAGTTTGCCCATCTGTAAAGTGGGATTTATAGTAGCTTCATAAAGTTGCTGTTAAAATTAAATGGGTTAAGATGTGTAAAGCATTTTGAACAGGGTCTAGTTCTACTTCTTTAAAATTTAGAATAAACCCCAAACAAAAGTTTTTCTAAATGTGACATAAAATCAATGTATTATATCTGCAACACTACATAAAGTGTACACAGAAGAATTTATAGCCTGTGATTCCACCAGATCCCCAGCTTGTAAAATATAGCAGTGATTCATATGGTAATTTGAAAGTAAATTTTCAACACCTTGGAAAAAGAAGAAATGGGAGAAAACTCAATATTCTAGATTTGTTTTTCTGTATGGATCCACCATTGTCCATAAATGCAAATGTTTGGATATAGCTAACCATTTAAACCGTAGTGGGTATTCTCTGTGTATGCTGGTGTGTGTGTGCTTTTTTCTTTTTAATATGAACTACCCCAAATAAACAGATAGTCATTCTCTGAGATGTTTAAATATTGGATATGTTCTTCCTATCAAGTAACTAGACTGATATAATATCAGAGCTGATTGTCTACCATAAAGATCATCAATTGAAATATTAGTTACTTTGATGATGGGCATTGTATTGAAACTAGAATGTCTTCATTTACAACATTCATTTGACTAATTTCAGTACAACAAATGTTTAGCATACATTGAACATAGTTCAGCCCTATGCTGGCTGAAAATGAGAAAAAAAATGGGTAAAATGCCCCTGCCTATCATGGGGGTTGTGCATAGAGCCTAGTGATTCTGAGGTTTTTCAGTACCACATGATGTCATTCCGATTCTTCCTGAAAATCACTTACCCAGCCTCCTAGCTTTTTATATAGAAAACTAGCTTAGAGTTTTACTTGTGATCTATGAATTAGGATTCATAATAAATTTCTAAGTATTTGATGTTACTTTGGGGAAAATATTGACTCTTGACTACTCTGTGTAATCTAACAAAGCGAGTATGGAATATCTGAATGTGAAAGCTTTATCTGGATAACTTTTGTCCTTAGTCACATGTCCCTTATATATAGGATCCTTTAGATCCCATATAAAAACAATAATATAACAGAATACAGATTTATTTTAAAAGCAGAGTTATCAAACCACATCTACTGGTAATCATCACAGAAAATGTGAAAGAAATAGCAAGAAAGAGAAATAAAAGATGTTATTTTTTTAAAAAATCTATCAGGGTATTCTTCTTCTTCCTGTAGTTTTATCATTTTATATATGCTGCTTTTTACAGTACCAAGTAAGGTAGTTCAGACTTAACAACATAAATTATTGAATGTTTTCTACTATATTTTAAAATGTTTTGCAAGACATTTATATAGATTTAGAAATTATTACTAAAACTTCTGACTTCTATTAAAGCCTTGTTGAATAGTGTTAATTGCCAAATACATAATTACAGTTTGTTAGTCTTTCAACAACATTTTTTACTGTTCTTTATACCAACTCCTATTCTCATCATAATCAGTAATTTACAAAATTATGCAGGACTTATCTAAGGAAACCAAAATTAAAATTTATGAGATTGTATATATTTTTTCTTCAAAGGTCATATTTTTATATTTGATAAGAAGATTTATCTGAAAACATATAAGTACCAGAAGTTAAGGAAATATGTCTAGATTAATAAAAGTTGTCTACATCTAATAGTAATACAGAACACTAACAAATCTCTAAGGGTTTCAAATAAAAACAAATTTAGTTAAATGATCTTTATCATCCTCCCAACTTTCCACGATTCTTAACATTTTCTGAATATCTTGGATATTTTTATCATTTTCATTTTTCAGTGCTAAGTTCCCATTATGGTGTACAAATTCCAGCATCAGGAAACTGTAATAATATAAATTATAAAGATAATGATGACAGCAGACCTAAATAAGAATTATGTATTTGGGGGAAAAACAAGCTGACAGATTATTTTTAGTGCTGTGTCCAAAGTATTTTCATTGAATCACATTATCTGCCTAGGAGTAATGAGATTACAGGTTATAGGAAAAGATCTCGCAAGCCATTTAATGGAATCATGGGAAATATTTTAGAACCAAATGGAAATTAGAGGTTGATGTATTAGCCCATTTCATTCATTTTACAAAGCATGGACATTTGCTTCAGAGAAAGGAAATGAATTGGCCAACAGCACAGGGCAAATAAAATGTCGACTCGGGAACAGAGTGAACTATGTTGACACCCTAGTCAAGAATTGTGTTTCCATCTGCTTGCTTCCTCCTGTTTTTCCCGATAGACTCTTTCCAGGACAGTGAAGACTACTTTTCACCACAACATACCCAGAGTTTAATATTGGATCTGTGTGTGTGTGTGTAACATCATAGGTGCTTGATAAATAGCTGTTAAATTAATGGTAAAAATTAGATGAATAGGTACCTTATCTAGGACAAAATTTAATTCACCAAGCATCCATTATTATCCCACCCAATTCGGATGCAAACTTCATCTTGAATTCATGAAATATACCTTTTGGGCCTATTAATAGTTTCTGGGTTTAAATTTATTTTATTTTGTAATACTGTAAGTGATACACTTTGCCTCGTATCATCAAACTTGGATATTCAGTTGTTCTTTTTCTGCTTCTAACCCTATTCTGTCCATTACAGATTATCCTCTGTGTGATAGCCTTTCTTTCTAGGGCTCCTACCACTTGACCTTCATAGAATTGAGTCACAGATATGTCTGAAGTTTAATTGATCCTGAATATATTCTTTTCCTAAACATAAGGTAATAACATTGATTGAAGAAGATGTATGCTCTGTGGAAAATTATTTCTTGGTGTTTCACAAAATAATCCAAAACTTCTTGCCAGACTTGAAATGAAAATTTGGAATGGCTTCACAGATGAGGTTGTAGCGTTTTAGGAAAGAGGGAGGAAGGGAACCACACTGTAGTCTTTAGAGGTACTTGTTCTATTTTTCACTGGCTGTGTTTTATCTCTGTAACTTGGGTCTTCTGCTTCTCTTTCTTTTTGGTATGGATAATTGCTTTGTTGTTAGTGCTTTGACACTGAGTGACAGTGCTTTTGGGTGGCTGACAGCCACATCTATTGGCAGACGGTAGTCTTCATACGTGGAGAGGTGCTTTCTTTCTGCCTGGTGACAGTAAGAGCTTCGGAGTTGACAGAGAAGGTCTCATCCCTTTCAGAAAAGAGACAAAAGCAAAAGTGGGGGGAGTGAGATTTCTGCCAGAGTAAAAACATCTATTTAATTCTGCTTTAGAGAAAAATACAACAGGCAGCGCCTCTAATGATAGCAAATCGTTCTGTTGATGTGTATTTCCTATAGAAAATTTTATCACCTCATAAGCTCTCAAGGTCTCTGTATCTTGCCTTTGGAAACATAACAAACCAGAAATAAATTCATTTTCTCCCAGTGAAGTTCATTAAAATGGGACAGTTAGGTACAGAGTGTAGAAAGGATATAAATGCAATGTTGGTATGTTTCAGATCACTGAATTAAAGTCATGAAAGTGAAAATACCCTTAAGAATGGATATTAAAAGTATGTTTCTGGGTTGGGAAAACTATTTTTTGTCAAATGATTTGGAGGTGTAAGCTGTAGGATCTGATCTGCTATCCATAATTTATAGTTGACAAATGTACACTTTGAGATTGAAAGCATCTTCCTGTCTTTCTTGAGAAAGATGTTCACCATTTAGATTCTAAGCTACAATACAGGCAACAGGTTGTAATTGTGAAGCCAAGAGACAAGGAGACATAGAGAAAGGGCTCCTTGACAATTGGGATTATACCTTGAAAGATCTTGTTCATCCTTCAGGGTGTTTAAATACATCGGGGGATATTTGTGAACCTCCTGAAATTGTGTGTAAACTTTTGCTTACACATGTAATTTTCCACTGAGATTTGTACCTTTGCTAATTTTTCCACAAATACTCCATAGACTCAAAGCAAATGAGAATCACATGATAAATATTGTGTCTCAACCACTCTTTCAACTATTAAACTTTTGTCTGTTTCTTTAAATGAAAGTCTTGGTGTCCAACAGGAGTGGTAAAGAATGAAAACTGAGTAACTTGTTCATTGACTCCAGGTTGAATCTTGAAAATTACAGTGATCAACGTTAATCAAGATAGAGTAGCTGCATTAGAGAGGCCCAACCTAGGTCACAAGGCATAGCATGACAGATTTTAGCCCCAGAACCAGAAAGGCTTTGCAACAGAGTCCTCAAGGAATAGAGTGGACTTCCTTGAAAGATAATGACTTTTGGTTTTCAAAGATGTTCAGTTTTATTCAATAACATGCAGTACCTATTAATTGGTACTGTCTGCCATGTGCCTGAAACTGTTCTAGATGAGTCAGTGAGCAATCAGTGAACAATCTAAACAAGATGGCTGTTCCTGTGGCTATTGGGCAGACAGAGATCAGCAGTAAACAAAGACATTACTAAATGAATGGTATTACACAGTATAGGCACTATGAAGAACAACGTTATATTAAATGGCTCCAAAGGAGCACCAATGTAGGTAGCCCGATCAGAGGTCATTCAGTGAAACCTGAGAAGAGATCCGAGTGACAAAACATACCAGTTGTTTAATTTTCTGGAGGTTAGCAAGGGCCTGCCAAGGACTTTGAAAAACAGTATCTTTTTGTGTGAAGGAAACAGGAAAATATGGTCCTCTAAGGTCCCTTCCAGCTCAACTGTATAATGTCAAATATGATCTCAACTTCTAGACTTCATCATCCGTTGGCTCTCATATGTGCCTTTGCAAGATAGAATTTATGAATAATTGAGTTGAAATGAATAGATAAATTGGTTTCTTCAACTGAACTGTATCATCTACTGTGAAAATTCAGCTGGGAGTGGTGAATGCTGGTGATGTTGGATATCTTAATCATCAACATAGAATCCAGATTCACTCACCTGGTACTTTTAAATATTTTTTCTTTCTTCTTGTTACTCCAACGGAATATATCACAGCATCTTATCAATTTTTAATTCATTTTTGTCTCATCAGTGAATTGCTGGAGGTCTGTAAAGTTTCCGTTTTGAAATGTTGCCCAAAAGGAGAACATAGATCATACTAATGCAATTTTTAAATTCAAATAATGTTAGGTCCATGGTTAGGGTCATGCAATCTGCTGGTGTTCCAGAGTGTTTCTGAGGTAACCCCATGCCCACCAGAACACTGAATAGTAAAAAAAAAAAAGGGGGCATTGTAATATTTTCAAGAAGTAACTTCCAAAGTGAACAACAGATCATTTATTATCTCAGTCTAATCTAATTCTTTAGTAACACATTTTCAGTGTTCTACACACTTCTTAGAAGGGGGTCCTGTAGTACAAAGGGAAACTAAAAATGAAATTATCTTCTGGAGGGTGGACCCCTTGTAGCATATGCTTCCCCCATTACGTGAGTGTTCTAGGAACCCAGCTGTACTAGTGTACCAGCTGGCATTGTTGTGAGAGGCTGCGTTTGGATTCATTGAATTTTTTTGCATACTCTTTCACCAGGTTTGCCCATTTCATGATGGGTGATTTACAGGCACATCTGCCCATGCTGCCCTGAGTGTTCAGCAGTTTTTGACAAAAAAAAAATGACATTACTCCTGTGCCCTGCCCTCTTAATTTTGTGTGAGCAACTATTTTTGGTGTCCCCAGACAGAAAAAAAATTTTTGAAAGAAAAAGATTCTGTCATTGTGGAAGAGGTGAAATAAAAAATGGCAGAAGCACTAAAAAGCATCAAAATTATTCAGTTCAGAAACCGAGCAATGGAAAAAATGTCTTGATAGGCCTACTGCATCAGAGGGACAGTACTGTGAAGGTGACTGACATTCAAACATGTAAGAATGAATGCGCAATTATTTAGAAATAAATTTCATTTCGAGGGTCCCCCCATGTATTGCGTAGTTCTGATTCTTTCATTTGCTTGCCCATTTGTTTCTTTCGCAAATAGCTACTCTTACAATGACTGGGATACCATGTGATGTGTTTCGGTCTCCAAACCGAGTGAGCAATATTTCCTTCTCACAAGTTCCCAGCAGCCTAGTGTGTGGGGGTGAGTCATGGGCGATGGATGAAGGATGACCTAAGTCTAGTAACACAGCAATAAGCAAAATATGGGAAGCAAGGAAATAAAATGAGAGAGGTAAAATCAAAACACAACAGAGTAGGACCTCTTAGCCTGGTGGACAGAATGACACAGCCTTTCTTCAAAGCGATAACATTTAAATTGGGCTTTATAGGAAGAACTGCAATTTCAACAGAAAAAAAAAAGACACTACCAAGCAAAGACATAGGGTTTCTGGGCGTCCACAGCAAATCATACGGTTCCCAAGTGAAGTATACATGTAGGGGAGCGAAGCCAGGAAGTATTTTAGTTAGGGCTATTTTAGTTGTCAGGATGAGAAATCCCTTGGAGCTGGTTGGAGGAGTGTTTGTTGGCAAGGATAGAATTGGTGATCGCAATGACAGGAAATGGAATGCAGCTGAGCTCGTGGTCCAGCACAGCAAAGCAAGAAGCCAGCGGAGGCTGCCCGGTGCTGACTCCTCACTGATAGGCATGGAACGCAGAGGGGAGGTAGGCATCCTGGGAAACACAAAGCTTTGGAGATGGGTAAGGGAATTCAATATCCTGGCGGAGGGACCGTTCAGTAAAATGATCTGCCCCTAACTGTCTGTCTGACAGACTGAGAGATTTCTCCAAATGAGAAGAATATCAAGCCAACTTTGGACACTGGATTTTGATGGTTGATCTCAGGTTGCAGGACTCAATTTTCAGCCTCTTTGTAAGGATTTTAATAGGAATGACTGTTGCTTTTCATGATGAATCGTGAGTTTGGGTATTCTAATGTACTTGGATGTACCCTTAGACTTGCATTGATTCTCGTGACTCTGAGATTAAGTAGGTAAGCAGTTTACAGATGAGGATACCAAGGCTCAGCTATTCACTCCAAGTTTAAAAGTTTGCCTCTAGTAATGAGAAGATATAACCTAAGGGTCTTAAACTTAAATCCCCTGATGTTTCCCAACCATCAGACACCACTGCTGTGCAGCACAAATCTCTTCCAATTAAGTGTTTTTTTTTTCCCCATAATGCTCCTTTGCTTCAGGTCCCCTCCTGTTCAGTAATTTACACTCCAGCAAATTCTGCATGAATTAAAAAAACACACAATTGAGCCACCCCCTAGAATGGGACCATAATCTGGTGATCAGAGACTCTCCATTCATGACTAGTGTATATCACTTTGATTCTCTGCATTGGCAATTAACAGCTCTCGCATGGGGATAGGTTTTATTATAGAAGCAAAACAAAGCAAAAACTAAGAACTTTCAATACTCATTCAACATTCAATTTAGCTCCAATCCTCATAAAGTAATACCAGGTCAGACCCGAGGTTCCCGAATTCACCATGGGAGCAGATGCCTGACTTTACATTATATAACGCCAGTCCGTGTAGATAACAGCTTCTTTTTTGGGAGTTGTCACTCTTTTGGGTGTGGCGATGTTGAAGCCTGGCTTGTTGTTTAATATCTGTCTTATAGCCTTTAGTTATTAACTATGACTAATACACATTTTTAGGTATAAATTGAAACATGAACTTTCCAAGAAAATACCTTTGTTACCAAACTCACATTATGAGTCCTGGCTGGTGCAGTTCCATGGATTGAATGCAAGCCTATGAACCAAACTCACGTTATGAATATTTAATTAAAATATGTGCTTTGGAGAACTCCTTTGATTACCACCAGTTGAAACCCAGATAGACTGAAATTTTAAGTTTCTTTTTGAATACATTCTGCTTCTGCCTTCATTTTTTTCAGAGATGCTTTTTAGAAATTAATTTTGTTAGAATCTTACTGGGCAGAATTATACATATAAGGTGCCAGGGAGATGACTAGAAAATTACACAGAGATAAATGTATTATTAAAACATTGCTTATATAAAAAAATCCTAGAAGATTTGGTTTAGAAAAAAATGATAATACAAGTTACACTAAAACATAGGCATTCACTAATAATACGATGCAAATCTAAATTTGTTGACATAAAAAGATTATGTGCATGCACATATATGTGTATTTAAAAATATTAAATTACAAAAGATTCTTTAGAAAATTCCATAGTAAATAGCCTCAGTGCCCCCATTCATGTACTCCCAAAACTGTAGAAGAATACATAATATTTTAATAGGATTCTACCTCAATAGCATAAATTTGGGCACTTTCCACCCTTTTTAAAGTGGTTTTGTTCTTGCCCTGGCTGGTGTGGTTTAGTGGATTGAGTACCAGTCTGCAAACCAGTCAGGGCACATGCCTGGGTTGTGGGCCAGATCCCCAGGTGGGGGCATGAGAGGGGCAACCACACGTGGATGTTTCTCTCACTCTCTTCCTCCTTCCCTTCTTTCTAAAATAAATAAATAAAATCTTTTAAAAAATCTTTACAATTGTTTTCTCAAATATCATACAGATTTTTGGAGAGCAGTAAAAGATATATTTAAAAAGGGAAAAGCATGCAGGGGTTTTATTTTGGTAGTTTTAAATTTCAACTCCTTTCCCTGTTAACAATCATCCTTGCACTGCAACAAATTCGAACATTCGCGTACCATTCCCTTTCTTTCACTGTTCACTATCCCGAGCCAAACTCTTGCCCTCACTGAAAAGTGGAAATGGAAACTTCCATCAGCAGCTTCTATCAAGATGTAAGTCTCTGAAGATACACATCTTTGAAAACAGTTTCAGGAAGTTTATCTCAGAATTTTAGGCTACATACTGTTATTATTTTGTAAGTCAACTGACATATTGAACCAAGGACTTCGGGGTGACCTTAGCATGCATGTATCACCCACTTAATATGTATTAAATTGATTTTTGTGACAGCTTGATCAAAATTCTGTTTCAACTCTCCAGGACTGATGTTATTCGATATTTGCTATTCTTTCCCCCAAATGGGAGGCATTCTTACCCTCTCCACTCCATTTTCCTCTCACTTCATTTCTATTATTCTCACAGTCTCACAACCTGTGTAGTTCCTGTCCAAACATAAGCCGGCAAACTTCATCTTTGCATGCTTATAAAGTGCCCTTAATAGAGGTTTTCCCAGTGCCTGAAAATGCAGTAGTCGGAGGTCGGAAAATATTATCTTTGGGTGGCTAAATGTGGAAGTTATCATTTTGCTCCAGTTTCATCAATATTACAGTACCTAGTGCATTGTTAGGGTTATACAAATATTAAACTCTAATCATATTGACAATACGTACCTAAAAGAATCCTTTTCAAATAGGCTGTGTAAATAACGATTCATTTGGGTAAGTGAAATATAGTTGGATGTAAATGTTATAGACTCATTGAACTGTTTGCTGGATATTAGTGCTCTACTGAATGAGTCCTCAGAGCCAAATATTTATGTATATATGCATACATGTGTACATATATGTATGCATATGTGTATACACGCTCATACATATATATCTATGTATATGTGTGTTTGGACATCCACTTGTTTATCATACTTCTTATAAGTGATATTTTAATTGGTCATCACATGCCTTAACAATTTCAAGTTCAACTTCCCCCCAACCCTCCCTGGAGACCCCTCTGTGTTGGCCTCAGATGTCCCTTATTTTGTATTTTCACCACAGTCATTAGAATACCGCGTGGAGATTTGTGAAAGATTTATTGGTAAAGGTCAGATTACAGGAAATCCCTGTTCAAGGTTGAGTGTGTACAAAGTACTGATGTTATTTAAGAGCCCCAAATCTTTCAGACTCATCACTGTGACATATGCCACATTCCACTTGGCTTCAGCCTCCTGAGAGAAACTGCTAGAAGCAATGGCCGTGCTGGCGTGGGCATATTTATAAGTGGCAGGACAATTCCTGTGCAAAGCCCCTAGGTTCTAAATGAAATTATTTCGAGGACTTGAGCAAATAGCAAACTACATGCAGCAAGAAACCCTGCTTCTGTAAAACCTTCCGAGTTCCCAAGTGCTATTGAGTAGGTTCTGGGCAGAGTGACAGGAAGAAGAGCCTAAATGAAAAGCTCTTAAATGCACGTCTTACGCTCTTTATTGGTTTTAATTGATCAAAGATACTTTTCATTTTCAAATAAATATGTGTGAGTATGTTTATTGTAACGTGGTTTAAAATAGCAAGAAAAGCATATAAATGTCCATAATGTGTAGGACAATGTTAGTTAACAGGAATAGAATATACATACAGAGACATATACTGATATATTTCACAACCATAATTTTGATTTAAATGTAAGTTGCACACAGACTGACATGCTAGAACTATCAATATAATGCCACATTATAAAACAGACTGTAGAATAATGTATACACCAGAATGTAACTTATGTAAAGTGATATGTACATGGAATATGTACATGGAATAGGTCTATCATGTATAAACATAGGATGATAATTTACAAAATAGATTCAGCTATTCATAATCATGATTGCCAATGTGGGGAGGGCACAGGAGAAGGTTATCTAAAAATGTTTTGTTTTTGAATAAAAAATATGAAGCTAATATAAAAATGCTAGCAATGAAGTTCTAGGTGTCAAGCCTGATCTCTTATTAGTTCTAAAGTGTTCTCAGTACTAAAAGAAACTCTTAACAATCATTCATCTTGCTATTTTCAGTATACTATACTAACTGATAATTTGGGCAAATGTTTTCTCTTTACTAGTGAGTGGTCATGACTATATCTCTTAATACCACTGCAAAAAGCAAAAAAAAAAAATCTACAAGGTTATGTTTATTCTGTGTGATTTCCAATGAGATATTTAATTTGTCTACTATTGTTATAAGACACTAATTTGAAGATTATTTGATTTAAAATGTCTTACATAATTTACCTATGCAAGATTATGGTTTAATTTTAATTGCCTTTAAGACATAAGTTTTCCTAAAGCAACACTCAACATGCACCATCAATTATCTTTGAGATAGAAACAGAGAAAACATATTAATTATAGGTCATGACCCAGCAAATTATGAATTTCCAACCAGAAGTAAATTATTGCCACTAATTAGCTTTCTTGTTTGCCAGACTGTGTTAAAGTCTTCATTGCATTAGTCAATTCATAAATCACTCTTCAACATGCAAATCTGGAAGAAATGAGAATGGGAAAATATGCTTAGAGCTTCCTAATATTCAGGCACAGAGTTTTCTTGGACGATTTCTACTGATTTCAGAAATACTTGAATGATCAGTGTGGAATATTTGAAGGAAAGGATACATTATTACCACCATCATCATCATTATTATTGGCTTTTTTACTGACACCAGTTGTTCAGCTGTCATTCATTTTTCCTCTCCAGTGCATTAACTCTTAGACCACCTGAGTCTATAATAACGTGAAGTGAAAATCCAAGCCTGTGTGGAGTTCCGAATGGGTTCCCGTGTCATGAGCGTTTCAGCAAATCAGGACAGTTGGCCCCAAACCCTCACCAACTTAATGAACAATTCCAGACTCGAAGTTTTTAACTGCCACGAATAACAAAAAAATGGTCTGATCTCTTTGTTCTTCTGCCATTTTCCCAGTCTTTTCCCACCATTCTGCAAAACCCCACCTACAAAAACTCAGCTACCCCTTTTCCCCTTGGCTCCCACCCTCTGATGTCTCAGCTAGAAAACTGACAAGATACAACTGATGAGTTCATAAATATCAGTGAATTAGAATGGGCAAGTGCACTTACTCATTCACATGCGCAGAGTAACATATTTGGGATGTGCATGATTATTTTTTTCTAAAATAATGTCTTAACCTTCTTCCCCCTAGAAGGCAAGTAACATGATAAAAGAATGTTTTTTTTTTCTCTTTGGTTGACTAAGTCCCCAGTACTTGAATAGAGAAAGCATGGCAAAGAGCAGATGCTGTTCAGAAATAAAGGATAATAATAACAGCATCTTTGCAATATTTCAAAAGGCAAGAAAAGGGTCAGAGAGATTTTTGAAGAAGCCAGTTTTCACCCTGATGCTCCCTTCTGGGGGCTAGGACTGCCCCCCAGGCAGGGCGTGGGGAGTTGATTTCATCAGCACTCTGATGGTCTCCATTGCATTTGGAAATCAAATCAGCCTACTTTGCACTCTATGAAAAGAAAAAAATGCTATTTTGCTGATTAGCTATTTTCCCTGAGGAGTCAAACTTTTAAGAAAGCTTTTTGTCTCCCTTGTTTGATTCCTAAAATAAAGGCTTTTTCAGCACTAGTGTGAAATGAGGCATATTTTAGCAGTCATGAAAACTTCAGGAAACTAAAACCAGGTCAGTCCCTTGGCAAAAATGCAGCAAGATTCTGCCCCACAGCCCCACATCCCCACATTGTCCTTTGGCCAAATATCCCTATACTCTCTTTCCAGTTCCCCAGTGTTCTCATGGCCCTTCTAAGTATCACTATTTTCATGGATTATTTTTCTATCTTTAGCAAGGGAGCATCCCTGGAAAGAGTCACTGCCACACATTTGTGTCTTCCCACAATGCCAGGTGTATTTGGGGAGACGTCCCAATAGGCCAACAGAGTCACACGCAGATCCCACACAGAGAAGAGGAGCTTACATGACAGAAAAGAGCAGAATGAGTGTCTGGCACCAAGTCCCAATCACTGGTGGTGTCCACGGGTAAAGGCACGGGTCTAGTGCAGTAGAAGTTGAGCAGGGCTCTGAGTGTGACGTACAGTACAGCCAAGCTGGAGTACGGGGTGTTCGGAGCTCTGAGTTCTTGCAGCCCACGAAGGGTAGAAGTCCCACTCACATTGGTGTCCAGATGGAGTCCTTATTTAAGTGTCCAAACTTGTAATTCTGAGCGTTTCAGGCCCCTCCTAAGGGTGTTCCCATTACACCTCATTACCTCACTCTTGACGTAGCACTTGACATAGTATCATGGCTGACAGTGAGTCTTGACTGGATTGTCAAAGGTGTCCAAAATGACCTCTCTGCTCTTGCTCTATTCTTTTTCCAAAATAGACCATGTATGCCAACCACTAATTTAAAAGGGTATACAGCATTGGAAAGATGGAGTTTTCTATGTCTGTGAGAAGGTACCTGCATGTTGGCTTCCCTGTGCCACTCTTCCATATTCCATTCACCCATTTCCTCAGTACTTTTCTCTCTAAGGTCACCGGAAGCTTCCAGGCTATTTCATTCAAAGATGGCTTTTCAAACAATACTTGACCTAACGCTTCTGAAGATGCCAATGCAGTTGAAAATGATCTCTGAGGCACTAAACTCTGCTGATCTTTCTCCTGTCTCTTGACCTTCATTTCCCGTTACCTTTTCTGGCTCCTTCTTCTTTCATAACCTCAAAAAGTCGAAATTACTTAAGGATCTCATCTGTGTAGTCTTTGATTTCTCTCTCTTCCCAAATCTGGCAAGTCTGTTCTATGGCTTTAAAAACTATGTAAGTGCAGAACATTCTCATATTTCTTTCCGAACCACAGAATGAATCTTCTCCTCCTTGGATAGTCCTTTTTAAGTGCGAATGCACATATCACAAATATTAACATGTTCAAAACTAAACTCAGTCTCATCATGCCCATAAGCATGTTCTTCCTCCTCTAATTTTTATTAAGTAAACCTGGAATTGTGCATTCCTGTTTGCCTGTCCCATAAGTGTATCTGCCATAGTGCATATAATATGTGGGTGTTAAATGAATAAGGGAAGAAGGAGCTAAGATGGTCATTGGAGCATCCCTGGACTAAGGTTATGTTGGCATCTCCAGTTTTATCTTGACAGTTATACATGTAACTGTATATTCTTCCTAGACATTTAATTTAACGTAAGATGCAAAGTTCTATTTCATTGTAAGCTAAAAAAGAATAGCAACCTGCATTGGTACAGTACCATATTTAAATCATTTCATTTTATCCTAAATAACCTTGAGGGGTAGGTATTGTTTTTCTCATCTCTAGATAATAAAGATGAGGCTTAGACAGTTTGTGTGAGTCTCCAAAAGGTACCCAGTTAGCAATTGGCAGGGCTGTAATAGAAATCAAGATTTTTTTAATGTATTATTCCAGGTCATTGTTGGATTATATATTTTTTCATTATATAAAATGAGGTCAATGGAAGATTAGCCTCAGTTTCTTCATCCACAAAATAAGGGTAATAGTATCTACCTCCATGTGATAATTAAATGAGATAATGCGTGTAAAGCACTTCGTCACTGTGATTGGACCATGGTAAGCCCTTGTGATGAGCTAGAATTTATTAATATGAGATTTTAAATCTCTTCCTCTATGAAATGCAAAGCAATTAAAGGCTTTTTAGCAAGACAGTGATACAATGAAAACTACTATAGGGGAAGATTAACCTGTCACTTGTGGAAAGGTTATATTAAAGTAGAGAGGGATCCGGAGACACAGCATAATAGCTCAGGCACGAAGTGCTGCCTGTCTAAGCTACAGTGGTGGTTTGGGGGCTCCCATCACTGGTTGGAGTGAGTGAGCAAGAGGGCAACCCAAAAAGAGGAGTGCCACATTTGGGAATCTCCAAGCTCAGGCACAGCCAGCAGAGGGACCCGGGAGGAAACCTTCCAGCAGAGAAAGAGAGTGTTGCATCCGTAATGGGGGTGGCGGTGCATCCTGTGGAGCAGGTGACAAGGAAAGAGGGGAAGTCATCATCGGGTTCCATCTCAGACCAAATCTAGTCCCTAGAAATGTTTGTATAGTGCCATTATTATTAACTATATGAGCCATCATTATTTCAGAATTCTAGATTTCTGAAATTGTAAATTAGACACTGTGACAGTTCAAAATGCACACTGACATGTGACAGTCATCTTCATTAGCCATCATTACCTTCCAATATTTGAAATCCATACTGATGCCAGTGTGTTGGAGTGGGCCTGCTTCTCTCATCCATCCCCAGGATCTGTCTGACCTTGGAACTGGTTTATAAACAAAGGACAAAGGGCCAGGGTGAATCTCATGCAGGTCAGATTTGCAACAGTTGTTCAAGGGAAACAGTTTAGATACAACCCTTCCACACTGAGAGAGTTCTTATCCTTCCTTCTTTAAGTAAAATAGAAGTGAAAAAAAAATTTTTGACACCTGGTGAGAGCATGAGATGGTTTAGAAGTCCACACTGGGTTTACCACTTGCTCTGATCAATGTAAAATAAAGGATAACATGGAGAGATATTAATAAGAATTAACTATGGTGGTTTTCCTGGTGTTTGGATTCGAGGGCAAGAGCATTAATAGTTCTTCCAAAAATTTAAAAATCACTTTATAAAAGCAAACGTGATTATTTGGTTTATTCTCATGCCTGAAAAAAAAAAAAAATGAAGAGGATTTACAATACTAAGTTCTGTGGTTTAAAAATTAAGTTTCCTGAGAATGAAACATCAGGGATCTACCACGTGTGCTTTGTATATAACCAAAAAAGAACTGTTAATAAACTTGTTACTCAATAAAACCACATGAATTTTATATTTAAAAAACATCATTAACATAGTATTTTAAGTGTCTTTATTGAAATCCCTCAGCAAACAATAACAAAACTCACAGAGCATTATTATGGCTGTTCAGCAAAGTAACAACCACTTGGATTAGATGCTCTGCTTCAGCAGAATCCAGGTCCATGTACAAGAGTGATATATAGGGAGGCCAGAGATACTGTTGAATGTCTTCACAGCAGACTGAACATTGGAATTGACACTGAACTGTGCGTCAAGACAAACACAAAGACTTCCAGACCCACAGTGCACCAGAGGTTATAATCCGTCAAGACTAACGAAGAGTGAATACCTGTGAAAGCAAATAGACTCTGATATAATTGTCATCTCCAAACTGGTGGGGGAAAAAAAAAAGAGTTTTATTTCCAATTAACATTCAAGTGCATAAGACTGATCCATTTACTCATTTTCTGGTAAATTATGTAGTGATGTACAGAAGGAATAATCATGGTTACATGGCACATTTAAGCAGTATTTTTCATCCTTAAGGATCCTTAAGTTCTCTACCATTATAGCTAATGTTTATTAAAGTACTTGTGAGGGGGAGAGCACCACAGGCATTTCAAATCTTATGATTATTAAAAACTGTGATGCCATGCAGAGAGGAATGTTTCTCATGAAACTGTCGCCAGGTCTAGAGTAGGAAAAGAAATTCCTTTATGAAACCGGTGAACTGATGTTTATTATAACTTTGTCTTCAAGATGCTTCAAGTCACCCTCTTCTCTATTTTAATTAACTTGGAAATCACATGTACTTTGGCTGAAATTAGTTATTTATAGGATGTTAGGGAAGGGGATATTCTTGATACAGAAAAAGTCTATTTTGTGGTCAATAAATAGTCATTATTTCCAAAAAAATTACAGTTAACATCTTGATAATATTAGATATATTTTTTTTCTGTGTGCGTGCCCACCACCCAAAGTCAGATCATCTTCCGTCACCATATATGCGGCCCCTTTACCCTTTTCTACCCCTTTTGTCCCCCCTTTCCTTTGGTAACCTCCGTACTGTTCTCTGGATCTCTGGGTTTCAGCTTTGTATTTCACATATGAGTGAAATTATACAGTTCTTAGCTTTTTCTCACTGATTTATTTCACTTAGCATGATATTCTCAGGGTCCACCCATGTGGTAGCAAATGGCAATATTTCATTTCCTTTTTTTAATGGCTGAGTAGTGTTCCATAGTATGTAAGTACCATGTCTTCTGTATCCAACTGTCTCTAGAAGGACACTATGGTTGTCTCTCTGTCTTGGCCCCTGTGAATAATACTGCATGAACATAGGGGTGCATATATCTTAGTGAATTAATGCTTTGGAGTTTTTCCAGTAGATACACAGAAGAGTGATCACAGGGTTATATGGTAACTCTATTCTTAATTTTGTGAGGAACTTCCATACTGTTTTCCAAAGTGGTTGTACCAGTTTACATTCCCACCAGCAGAGAATAAGGGTTCCTTTTTCTCCACATTCTCTCTAGCATTTGTTATTACCTGTCTTGTTCATAATAGCCATTCTACCAGATGTGAGGTGGTGACTCATTGTAATTTTGATTGACATTTGCCTAATACTGAAGTTGAGCATCTTTTCATCTGTTGGCTATTTGTATGTCTTCTTGGGAAAAGTGTCTGGTCCTCTGCCCATGTTTTCATTGGATTATATGTTTGTTTGGTGTTAAGTTCTGCGAGTTCTTTATATATTTTGGATATTACCCCTTGTGTAGGTCTTGTTTGCAAATGTCATGTCTGATTCAGTTGGTTGCCATTTTATTTTGTTATTGGTTTCTTTTGCTGTGCAAAAACATTTTAGTTTGATATAGTCTCATTCGTTTATTTTTGCCTTTTTTCCCTTGTCTTTGGGGTCAAATTTATAAAATGTCCTATATAACTGTGATCCATTAATTAATACCTATGTTTTCTTCGATTTATTGATAATTTATTATTTCAGAACTTATATTTAGGTTGTTGATCACTTTTGAATTAATATTTGTATATAGGGATAAACTGTAATCTAGCTTAATTTTTTTTTGCATGTGGCTTTTCAATATTTCCAGCATCATTTATTGGAGTGGGTTTTTCTTTGTCCATTGAGTGTTTTCGACTCTTTTGCCAAAAATTATTTTCCCATGTACATGTGCTTTTATTTCTGGGCTCTCAGTTCTTTTTTTTTTATTTTAATTTTATTTTTATTGATTATGCCATTACAGTTGTTCTATTCCCCCCCTTCATTCCCCTCCACCCTACCCCCCTGTCCCCACCATTATCCCCCCTTTAGTTTATGACCATGTGTCTCAAGTTCTTTAGATTCTATATTTCCCATACTATTCTTGCCCCCCCATCTATTTTCTATCTACCATCTATGCTACTTATTTTCTGTACCTTCTCCCCCCCTCTCCTCCTCCCACTCCCCTGTTGCTAACCCTCCTTGAGATCTTCATTTCTATGTTTCCACTCCTGATCTAACTGTCCTTTTAGTTTGCTTTTGTTATAGGTGTGGTTGTTAATAACTGTGAGTTTGCTGTCCTTTCACTTTTCATGTTTTTTTAACTTCTTTTTCTTAGATAAGTCCCTTTAACATTTCATATAATAAGGGCTTGGTGATGATGAACTCCTTGAATTCTGTTACACTGGTCTGTGTGTCTGTTTTCCTGTTAAATCCTTTCTGTTTTGATTATCGTAGGTCTGTAGTATAATTTAGAGGCAAATAGTATATATCACTGGCTTCATTCTTTTTTCTCAGGATTGCTTTGGCTGTTTGTGGTCTCGTGGTTCTATACATATATGATGATTTTTGTTCTATTTTTTTAAAAAAATGTCATTGAAATTATGGTGGGGATTGCATTAAATATGTACATTACTTTGGGTAATATGATCATTTTTACTATGATGAGTCTTTTAATCTGTGAACCTGGAATGTGTTTCCATTTCACTGTGTCTTTTCCAATTTCTCTCACTATTTTGTAGTTTTCAGTATATGGGTATTTCATACCCTTTGCTAAATTTATCACTAGGTATTTTATTCTTTTGGTAGTGGTTGCAAAAGGAATTATTTTTCATTTCATTTCTCTGAAGTTTCATTGTTAGTATGTGAGAAAGCAGTGGATTTTTGTACATTGACTTTGCATCCAGCAACTTAATTATATTTGTTTATTGTTTATAATAGTTTTTTTTGGTGGAGTGTTTCAAGTTTTCTATATATAGCATAGTGTCATTGCAAAAAGGTACATTTTTACTTCTTCATTCACAATTTGAATGTTTTTAGTTATTTTGCTTGCTTTATTGCTCTGGCTAGGACTTCCAGCACTATGTTGAATAAGAGTGGTGAGAATGGTCATCCTTCTCTTCCTGATTTTAGGAAAAGCTTTGTTTTTCACCATTGAGTATGATACTGACTCAGGGTTTCTCATAGATGATCTCTATTATGTTAAGATTCTTTCATTCTATACCCATGCTATTGTTTTAATCATAAATGGATATTGTATCATATGAAATGATTTTTGTGCATCTGTTGATAATATCATAGGATTTTATCCTTTGTTTCATTGATATGGTGTATTACATCAATCATTTGCAATATGTTGAACCTTCTTTGTGTCCCTAGAATGAACCCTATTTGATCATGATTAATTTTAATGTATTATTGTATTTGATTTGCTAATGTTTTGTTCAGGATTTTTGGATCTGTATTTACCAGAGATTTGGTCTGTAGTTTTCATTTTTTGTCAGGTTTTAGTATCAGGATAATGTTGGCCTCATAAATTGTGTTAGAAAATACTGCCTCTTGTTCAATTTTTTGGAAGAGTTTAAGAAATATAAGTATCAAATCTTCGTAGTGTTTGGTAGAATTTACTAGTGAAGCCATCTGGTCATGGGCTTTTATTTTGGGGGAGGTTTTTGATAGTTGTTTCAATTTCCTCATTGTTTCTTGGTCTATTTAGATTTTCCAGTTCTTCATGAGTCAGTCTAGGAAGATTGTCTAGTTCTAAAAACTTACTCATTTTTTCTAGGTTATTGAATTTGGTGGCATAGTCTTTTATATTATTCTCGTATGATCCTTTGTATATCTGTGATGTCTGTGGTAACTTCTCTTTCATTTTTGGATTTATTTATATGCATCTTTTCTCTTTATTCCTTAATGAGGCAAGTCGGGGGTTTGTCTCTTTTATTTTATCTTTAAAAAACAGCTCTTTATTGTATCAATTTTTTGTATGGTCTTTTTGTTCTCTATTTTATTCAATTATGATCTAATTTTATTATTTCCTTTCTTCTGTTCATTTTGTGTGGCTTTTATTCTTCTTTTTCTAGTTCTTTAAGATGTAATGTTAGTTTGTTTACTTGGAATTTCTCTTATTTCCTGGGATAGGCCTGTAATAATATAAACTTATCTCTTACTACTGCTTTTGCTGCATCCCCAAAGTTTTGAGATGTTGTGTTGTCATTCTCATTGGTCTTTCTACGCCTTTGCTCTCAACCTTTATTTTTCTTTGACCCCGTCATTTTGATCAGTATGTTGTGTAATCTCAGTATAAATAATGAGTTTCTTTACTTCCTTTTCATAATTCATTTCTAATTTGAAAGCACTGTGGCCAGAGATATCCTTGGTATAATTTCAACCTTCTTAAATGAGTTGAGTCTATTTTTTGTGACCAAAATCCTGGAAACTGTTCCATGTGCACTGGAGAAGAATGTACAGTCTGATATTCTGGGAGGAAAGGCTCTGCACATGTCAATTCTGTCCCTTTGGTCTAGTGTGTCAATTAAAGCCAATATTGCTGTATTTTCTGTTTGGAGGATCTATCTAGGGCTGTCAAAGGAGTATTAAGGTCCCCAACTATGATTGTGGTTTTGACTGTTTCTCCCTTTAGTTCTGTTAGTGGTTTTATATGTTTCTTCTTTTACCTGGAATAAATAACTACCCTTAATTGTCTTTCAAAATCAGTAGGTAGTAGATTGATGGAGTTCAGTTATTCACTCCACAGACATTTATTTCATGTCAACTCTGTGGAAGGAAATGCCTCACCTGCAACACAACAAGTCACTTGTATCTCATGGGTGGTTGGCAGCAGATTGAATGAAAGCCTTCTCTCCAATATAGCTCATTTATTTTAGGCAGAATATGATAGATTTTATAGTAACATCCTCTGCCCACCAATTACACTTTGCAGGCACAAAATCAGGTAGCCTTTGAGAAATGGGTTAATGCCATATGCCATTCTATACAGATTTAGATGATGGATGACTGAAATTTGAAGTAGCTGGACAGCTGTCTGAACAGACTATTTTATTGTACTTAAAGAATGGCATTTGTAAGTACGATGATAATTAGAGTAGATGAAATGAGTAAATCAGTGGAGCTTTTTTATAGCATTGGTTTGTAGGAACAATTTTTAACCCTCCTTATGTGCTCAATGCATTGGACTGGGGTCCAGTGCATGTTTCTATAATGAGGAAGATATGATATTCTTGTTTTGAATGTTATACTATGTGTTTCTTATATCTGAATTCATATAAAAGAATGTTCTGTTGCAATCACGGGAGCATGTATGCTAATAGCTCTTTTTTCTTCTCTTGTTTTTTTGTCTCTGCCTAGATTTTTTTACCCCCTTACCCTCTGCGCCAGGTAAAGGAAGTTAAAATGGTTTGGTTTCTGAAAATGTTCAAGAATGTTATATCTAAGAATCTACTTCAATGGTTTACTGTGACCACACACTCTGATGCCTGTAAAACTCGTATACTAATTAGGGTGGATGGATTGCTTTTGCTATAATAGTCCTAAAATTTCAGAGGCTTTACACAACCATCATTCACTTTTTTATCTTATAACAGCTGAAAGTAAGTTTTCATTTCTTTCATTGATGTCTCAGACATGAAAGAGTATGGATTCTGGGCCAGGCATGGAAGTGGCTCTCATCATTTCACTCACACTCCACTGGAGGGGATCCAATCCCTTCTCCTAAGTGCAAAGAAAGCTGGAAAATATAAGCTAGCTTTCTGCCCAAGGAAGGAGGGCGGTGGATTTTGATGCACAGTTAGCAGTTTCTGATATGTCATTCACACTGAATAAGTGAATGACATTAAATAAGGTCTGTAACAGACTAGAAAACTTGTCCTGACTGGTTGGCTGAGTTGGCTGAAGCATTGTCTCATGCACCAAAAGTGTGCAGGTTCAGTCCCTGGTCAGGGCACATACCTAGGTTGTAGATTTGATCCCTGGTCGGGGTGCATATAGTAGGCAACCAAAGTTTCTCTCTTACATGGCTGGCTCTCTCTCTCTCTCTCTCCCCCTCCCTCTCTCCCTCCCTCCCTTCCTTCCTCTCTGTCTCTCCCTCTCCTCCCCCCATTCTTCCTTTCTCTCTGAAAACAATAATCATATCCTTGGGTAAGAACTTTTTAAAAAAACTACAAAACACTTGATCCAGCTACACAAAGAAATGTTAGTCATTCTAGCCAACTTTTGCTGAGGTGGAATGATTGGTTTGGCCAGATCTTTGATTTTTAAAGAGAACAAAAACCTTCTTTTTATACAGAAAAATCTTCATTAAAAAATATCAGTCACTATTTTGTATTAAACAATAGTAATAATTGAGTATTAGACCACAAACATATATGTAACATATGTTATATAATATACATAAAATATGTATTTATAATGTGGGCCAAATAATCCATCTACTGACTAAATCTGGCCAGTAGGCCACTGTTGTGGGTGTCAACCATTCAGTTTGGGGAAGTTCACATCTTATTGTCTCTGAAGGTTTGTTTTATATCAAAGTCTAGGAACAAATTATAAGAGGATTAGGAATTATAAGTCTGACTCTGAAGGACATTCTCTGAATTCCTCATTTACTTTAGGTAAACAATTTTTGATGTTTGTTATCTGCTAAACATGCTATGGAATGCATTATTTATATTATTTAAATGTGTCATTCAGGCCTTGGCTGGTATAGCTCAGTAGATTGAGGGTGGGCCTGTGAACCAAACAACTGTGGTTCAATTCCCAGTCAGGGCACACGACTGGGTTGCAGGCCAGTTCCCAGCAGGGGACACATGAGAGGCAACCATACACTGATATTTCTCTCCCTCTCTCCTTCCCTTCCTCTCTAAAAATAAATAAAATCTTTTAAAAATGTGTCATTCACTGGGCGTATGGCAGAATTTAACTTTCCCATCTCCTTTGGCGTTAGATGTGGTCAAGTGACTTGTTTGACTAATAAAATGTGGCAAAAAATGGTTTGTCACTTGCAGGAGGATGTTTAAGACCCATGCGGTTCTTTGTCTCTTTCTGTCGCTCTTCCTCCTGGTGACCAGAGGAGATCTAGGCCTGCCGATGTGTCAGCCTGGGACCTCCAGAGACAACACAGACCAGAGCTTCCAGCAACCCACAACAGGTGTGAAGCATGAATGAAGAAATGAATGAATTAAGCCATTAGGATTTGGGAGTTGGTTGTTTGCAACCAGGGAGGGAGACCCCTCCCTGGTCTCTGCAGATTCAATTCCTCGTTGATGGCCATGTTGCAGCAACTGTTAATTTTTTTGAAAGAGGAATTAAAAGCATTTGAATGAGGAATTCTGAGATCTGACCTGAAGTCCCTTGAAGTGGGAACTAGCAAGATAGATGTGTGAAACCTGGTCATGTTACGTCACCTCTTGAACCCTTAGTTTCATCATTTGTACAGAGAGGGGGTTGGTATTGAATAACTGTAAAGGAATTTTTCATTTAAAATTTACCTGAAGTAAAATCTGTGCCCTTTTCAAATGATGAATGCATTTTTGCAAATAGACTAACGGATACTGAACTCTACAGTAAGCTAGAGTAATGAAATTCCCATTATATTTATAATCACTGTCTTTAGATATGCTTAAAATCATTAGCCATGAATATTCCTGTGTACAGGATGGGCACAACTAGATGTAATTTATAAGCACAGACAGTGAAATTAGAAAATATTAAGTGACTTGCTCCAAATCACAAGCATAATTACTAGAAGAAATATAGAACCTAATCTAGTGATTTCTGAGCATATATTCTTTCTCCATTACCATATTTGCAATCTCAATTATAATTTCTGCAGACAGCTTTATTTTATTTATGTTTGATCTATGCCCCACCGACATATACAATGCAATTAGGATAGTTCTCAAAGACCACAGTTCACTTACCACCTACCAAGAGAAATGGGGAAGAATTTTGGGAATTTGCCTTGCTTAGGAAAAAAAATATTTAATATGTCTTCTGGTGGAAGAAAAAAATGAGAAGCAAGTTCAAGATGAGAAATTACTAGCCAGCAACCATATTGTGATAAATCAGCCATAACATGATTATAGCAACTTCCTTGGGAAAGAAATCAATGCTGAATCAGACTTAGATAGACCAAGGGGATCAAATAGAGGTCAAAGGTACATCTCCATCTTGAAATTGGATAATTATTACTGTTATTATTGTCAGTTACTATAATATAATATTGGGAGAAATACACAAAGTCCCAATGCTGCTTTTATTGGCTGGCTAGACAAGTCAATCCATTACAAGGAAATAAATTCAAGGATATTAATCTATCTAAGCATCCAGTGAATTAGGGTAATTAGAAGATGGCTACCTCTGAGTCTCCTTGAGATTGTTTTCCTACCACTGAAATATAAGCAGAAAACAAAAAGCAAACACGTGCTTTTGAAAGGAGAAATTGCAAGCAGTCCTTTTGTTTGGAACGTTAGATAACAAGGCTTGCTGTCATAGAAAATGCACTTGTTTGGAAACCCAAAAAGATGAATTTCCTTGCCTGCTTTGCAACTTACCATCTACCTTGTACCCAAGCAGCAAGCGGACAGCTATGGAAAGGCCAGGGCTCTTTATCTCTTATTCACAGCATTTGGTCAGCCACCAAGCTTTCCTATTAAGCTATTCCATAGCCCTGAAATCTGTCCCCTCCTCATTCTACCCCCACTGCAGGCGCCTGGTCTTCAGCCTTCCTGCCCGTATTTTTTGCACTAGAGTCCTCGCTCATTTCCTTGCCTTCAGTCTCATGTGTCCCCTGTACATTCTCCTTAAGCTCAGCCAAGTGATCTTCCTGAAATACAAATCTGATCATGCCATTCATGTCCATGAAATCATTATGAAAGTATTCAGCAACTCGATCTTATAGGTAACTGTTGCTCAAAGAGAAGAACTGTGTGTTCTTCCCTTGCCACACATCAGTCAAACCGATTGCAAATCCAGCCTTCACTTTCTCCTTAATATTTAGTAAATCCTATACTGCCCTTACTGGACTCTCCGCTCTATGCTGGTGGGGCATCTTCCTTTTTATTTCATGAGTCCATTTGTGTTGCAGGTGGGGGGATGGCAACAGGTTCCTTCGTGACCAGGCTCTATGAGTGTAACCCCATCATTGCTGCTGTGGGGAGGGGCATGAACCATCTTTTAGGGCATCAACTAAAAAAATATTGACATGAGGGTGTGTGTAGTACTTCTATAGCATGGTAACTATCCATTCCTGAAAAGTAATGTGTATGAGTCAGAACGATGAAAGGAAGGAAACCACATGTCTGCAGATGGAAAGGCTCTGACCTGTGAATCTATGCTCCGTTACAGTGATGAGCAGGCTATAAAGTCTATTCTTTTAAATAACCAAGAGTCTTGATCTGTGTGGAAGAATTTCTTCTGTCTTTTGATCAACCCAAGTTTGGGAGTAACAAAAGCTCAAGGGATTTTGTGCCCTGAGGGCACACAATGAAATAAAGAAATCAGTGAAGGGATGATCTAGCCTTCTATTCTTTTACACGGTGTCCACACTATATACATGTGACTCAGAGGGTTTCCAGCCAAAATGAGCAATTTTTCAGAGTGGAATCTAATTCTATAATGTCTATGCCAGTGGCTTTCCCTCTGTCCCTGTCTGGTTCTGGTTGTTATGATCACCTTCCAGATAAGCTAGCAAAACCCAAGGAATTGTTTCAGGCTCAACTTTGAAAAGAACCCAGCCTAAGGCAAATATCCTGTCTGCCATCTTTTCTACCAAACAACTCAATGCTGATTCTATAGCCAAGAATGTAAGATATTTTGATATCACCCTAATTTGCTCTTTTGAATAAGTTTAGCAAAAGACTATATGCATATATTAATCATTTATATGTATTATTTTTACTATTAATTTCCCCCAAATCAAAACTGGTTTAGAATAAGAGAGCCCTTTATTGTTTAAAAGGGTTTAGAAGTCAAGTTTTAACGCTACATATCTCTGTCATTCAGGTGAAGAACAGTAGGTATTTAAGGATTTTCTGTTACCTAGATACCGGGGACTTTGGATCTTATCACCATGCAAAAGTTTCTACTCCTGAGAATAGCCACGTTTCTTTGCAGTAAATGTTCATTATCAAGGGTTAACAAAGTGGTGGATTTTGCTATCTCTGCATAAAGAAAACTGTGTATATTTATATACAGCCATACGCCACATAATAATACTTTGGTAGACAAGAGCGCAGATGTACAATGGTGGGCCCATAAGATTACAAGAGTGGCATCTAGAAGAAGGCACTCAAGAAATTCATCCATGATTTCAATGGATTTTCCCAGGATGAGGAGGTTGCAATATCAGTGAAGTTTTGGTTGAGATGGCAAACAAGCCTAAACTGGATGTGCATGAGAATGACTTTGAGGAGCTCCTAGAGATGGTCCCTAGGAGATTTTCTAAGTAGTAGTTGTTCAAAGTGGAAGAGGAACGCGTGTTAGAAGAAGAGGCAAGAGAAAAGGAAACTACCAGAGGAGGAAAAAAACACCCCAAGAAAATTCACAGTGAAGGGTTTAACAGAAGCTTTTGAAGACCTCAATAAGTTCCTTAAAAATATGAAGGCATGGATTGTTACAGCTACCAATTTTCATTAGTAGATGGGAACGTTCATGGTATATTAATTTGCTTATAAACAAATCTATGGTAGAAGGAAGGAAAAGGAAAGGAAAGGAAAGGAAAGGAAAGGAAAGGAAAGGAAAGGAAAGGAAAGGAGGAAGGAAGGAAGGAAGGAAGGAAGGAAGGAAGGAAGGAAGGAAGGAAGAAAGAAAGGAAGGAAGGAAGGAAGGAAAGAAGGAAAGAAAAAAAGAAAAAAGACACAGCTGAGCAAGGCACCGTGGTTTCATATTTCTGAAAAAAACTAAATAACTCCTCAAGGAGAGCCTCGGGCAGGTCCCTCAGGAGGTGTTCCTGGGAGGGCACTGTTGTCATGAGATGTGACAGCTCCCTGCACGTTTTTGCCCTGATGACCTTCTGGCGGAACCAGAGGTGGAGGTGGAAGACAGTGATACTGAAGATCCCGACCCTGTGCAGGCCTAGGCTGATGTGTGTGTTTGTCTTTTAGTTTCCAACAAAACAAGTTTAAAAAGTAAAAAAAAATAATAATAAAAGTAGAAAAACCTTATAAAATAAGGATAAAAAGAAAGTATTTTCCCATGGCTGTGTAACATGATTGTGTTTTAAGGTCTCACAAAAATATTAGAAAATTAAAAGATTAAAATGTTTACAATGTAAAAATGTATGGTAAGCTAAATTTAATTTATTCTTGAGTGTAGAAATACATTGTTTTTAGATTTAACGCAGCCTACGTGTACTGACAGCGTTATAAAGGCTACAGTCGCTCACAGGGATGTCTCAGGTCAGCACGTTCTCTCACCCCTCACTCACGGGCTCACCCGGAACACCTTCCAGTCCAGCAGGCTCCATTCATTGTACATGCCACATAAAGGGGTACCATTCTTTATTTTTCATACTGCATTTTACTGTACTTCCATGTTTAGATACACCAATACTCACCCCTGTGGTGCAGTTGCCTACAGTATTCAGTATGGTAACTTGCCAAACAGCCTTGTAGCCTGGAAGCAATAGTCCATAGGCTAGACCATCGATGTTTGTGTAAATGCATTACATGAGGTTGACGCAGCAATGAAATAGTCTAATGACTCATTTCTCAGAAGGTGTCTCCATCATTAAGAGATGCATGACCATAAATCATAGACTAGTGCAATGGTGTCATTTCTCTGATCAAGGCACATTTGATGTAATAGAAGTTAAACGCCAACATCTAAATTAAGTCTGGGTTAACCAGGTTTCATTCACTCTGCCTAAAATAACTGTTCTTTGTTCTTATTTATATGCACAGATACAAACACTGAAAAACAAACCGTGCAGCATGTTCCAGTGTCTGTGATTCAGTGACAAACCCCTTAAAGTCTTATCTTATTCATTAGGATAATGAAGGAAAACAAATAAGCATTGGCTTTTGCTCCTAGCATGTGAGTTTCTGCTGGAAAAAAAGTAACAAGTAACAAATGCAGATTTCATTTACTAAACTGCCATTATACCCTTATGTTTCCCGGGGCTATGACAGCCAGGGGGAGATAACAATACAAATGTTTTGAATAGGGAGCTAGCCAGTGATAATTAACATTTAGTTGTCTTTCTTGTTTAAAAATATTATTCATCTTGACATAGATATTTATGTGTGTATATATTTAATTCAACAATGTCTCAAGCATCTACTATTCGAAAGTTCAGTGCTAAGTGCTAGAGGCCATAAAAAGGTGAATAAATTGCAAGTCTTGTTCTCAAGAAGCATACAGATGAATTTAGAACTATAAATAGCTTCATATCAGATCAGGCAATGTTCGCCAACTATTAGTTCAGGTTAGGTTAACTTCTGTCTGAGTATAAATTACAAGAAACCTTTTCAGTTTTAGCCCAAGCTGAACTCACATTTGGAGGTAAGCCTGACCTGATCAAACGTGAAGCTATTTACAGTTTTAATTTTCCTACCCCCACATTTGCTGAAGAAATGTGAATGTTCGATTATGAAATGCTATTCCTAACTCCCCCAGACTATTATAAAATACACAGCTGTGGACCCTAAGAAAGTAGATATCAACTAAGAAGACTCCTGGGGACTAACTGGGCCCAAAAAATAAAAGAAAAAGAAATAAAAGATAGGAAAGAAAGAAACAAAGGTGACAAACAGACCCTTGCAGCCACATCCGCGCTGGGGCCTCCCATGCAAACTGTGCTACAGGGAGAGAAGCCTGCACTGATCGGCCTGCTTCTGCACTGAATTCCCTGCCTGCTCCATGTTTCTGCCACCTGAGTCAGCCTCATGAAGAAGCTCCTGGAATCCTCCCTCCACCAATAGGACCAAGGTTTTGCCCATCCAGACAGAGCTGTGCAGCTCTGACCAATCAGAGAGATCCTGTATATGTGTGTATCTATGTGTATGTATATCACTTCTTCACTTTTTCATCATCATCTTTTCATCCATTCATTCTTTTTCTTCTTTTACTGACCTATACTTGGCATAAATATTGTGTAAGTTCAAAGTGTACAAGATGTTGACTTGATATATTTAAATGTCCCAGCTTGATCACCACAGTAGTTCTAGCAAAGACCTCTATCCTGACACATAATAGTCATTTCTTGCTTGAATGCCTCATTTCTTGGTCCATTCATCAGCTGATGTGCACTTGGGCTCTTTCCATACCTTAACATCTGTGAGTGACACTGCAGTGACCATCAGGGGTACAGATGCCTCTTAGATATAATGGTTTTGATCCCTTGGGATATGTGTCCAGAAATGGAATTGCTGGGGCAGGTAGTTCTATTCTTGGGCCGTCGTAAACAATATAGTTATGCTCTGTACGCCAGTCAATCTCTGGCCCTGCATGGAGATGCTCCAGGCCATGGTGTCCTTAGAGACATTGTCATGAGGCCTGTCCTCACCCACCCCAACCACCACCCAGGCCATGGCTCTTTGCTTTCCCTGCATCATCTCATCTATTCCTCACAGCAGTAATATGAATCGCATGCTCTTATTATTGCCATTTTACAGATGAGAAGACTGATATTTGCAGAGCAATGTGTCCAGGGCCGCACAGCTGTAGGTTGGGGGACCACTGTGGGGATTTAGCACAAGCTGACACCACTTCAAAGCTAATACTCCAATGACTGTATGACATAGAGTACTCCACTGGGAATATGGTACATCTGACCTCTGTGGCACAGTCTGCCACCTCCCTGCAGGAACCACTGGCACTCAGGGTCGCAGTGTAGCTGGGACCAAAAACCAAAACAAAAACCACCACGGAAGCAGAGTTGCAGAGAGTAGCTTCAAAGTAATCTTTTCCCTTGTGTCCCTTGTGATAGACAATCCAGCTCTGGGTATCCCATTTCTAACTAAGGTTCCCTCCTTGGTTTCTCCATCAATAACATGGGTAAGTCAGATTCTCTGACCTCTGACTCCTGATTTTTCCAAGAATCAACATTGTGTCGTTGGGATATTTCCAGTTCTGTGAATGTCCACGGCTCTCACCAAGGCCATTACTGGAAGAGCTAAAGACAGCCAATATATCGTTCCTATATTGTTACTTAATGTATTTTTCCCTAAGCTTATTTTACCACAGCTCCTAGTGAGGAGTTTTGGAAGTGTCGAGGCTATAATGGAAAAGCTGTTTCATCCAACACAGTGATGGAACTAACTCGGGCTAACAAATGTGCACCCCACTTGGTCGGCATCAGCCACGCCACCCCTAGTTGTATGCAAAGCACACATTGCTGCCTTCCAACATGTGATTGAGGGGAAAACTGAGGCTGCAGGATTACCAAGTAGTCGGACCAGAATGTGAACTCAACACTGACCCCGGTGTTCTCCAGAGTGGCATGATTCGCACCTTCCTTCCTTTGTCCCTCCTATTCCCTTCTGGTGGGGGTGCAGGGTGATAATTGGAAGAAAAACAGGTAAAAAAATAATAAAGGCCCAAAACCTTTTCATTTACTATGAAAACACCATTGGAATATAAAAGGATTCTGAGCATTTTTGCCGATTGCTCTGCCATGTTTTTTCCATCACACAAAGAACACTTCAGGCCATTTCTTCAACTGGATAAGCAAGTCGATCTTCTTTCTTATCCACTCTCTTGCTGAGTCATCCATCCTATTGAAATGGTCTTAATAAATATCTCTATGTTTGCCTTCAGTATGGGGACTTTCCCAAACTTGATTCTTATTTTTCTATCTCATGCTTATACTTCCAGACAAATCGTAGTAGCTCTCGCCTCAGTGAAAAATCTACATGCCTGCTTCTTTTCAGTGCATGGACATCCCTCAAATATTTCCCATAAAGCAAATCTAAAATGATATGCAAGCATTCATCAATAATTTATTGGATAAAATTTCTTCATGATTAGGAAGTTATCACGGAGAAGCAGGTAAATAAGGGATTCACAACCCATCATTATCAGGTCAGGTTAAGAGAAGAGTTGTTAAATGTAGTTAAATTTTGAACTCCACTGTCTTCCCAGTTACGGTTTATGAGGAACTGTCAGGAAAAAACATATACTAATTGAGAAAATTTATTGTGTGCTTTTCACAACAACATTAAGGAAAGTGTTAAATCATTTTCTTTTCACAGAGAGCTTACTGAGAATCAAAACAAGACATGACTTAAGATACGTTAAAGAATGAGGCAGTCAAATGCACAAAGTTGTTTTTGGTGATGTTCCCAATGTCAGGAGTTATCAAGAATTCTCTTTTTTCCTTAATCCTCACCCAAGGGCATGCCAATTGATTTTAGAGAGAGGGGAAGGGAGGAATAGAGAGAGAACCATCAACTTGAGACAGAAATATTGATCACCTACTTCTTTCACGCACGACAACCAAAACAGAACCCATAACCTAGGCATGTGCCCTGACCGAGAATCCAACCCTCAACCTTTGTATTTACAGGACAAAGCTCCAACCAACAGAGCCACACTGGCCAGGGTAAAGATCCCCCTTATTTTTTCAGTAAATACATAAGAGCTGTGGACTACCAGATGTGCTAGGAGATGATCCAGTTTGCTGGGGCTCTGGGCACAGGCTTAGAAACACGCATGGCTGCCTCTGGGCAGTTCACACCTGTGACAAGGATTTGTGCCTTTGTCCAGAACTGGGTTCTGTGGCTCTTGCACCGCCCGTCACTTGCCTGGCCCCAGGGGACATCTGTCAGTAACAGTTAAGCCCCTGGCAGTATAAATATTCCCGATCAACTTGAAGCTATTTGGGGGACATGTTCCTGAGAGGGTATTGTAGAATTCCCACTCATAACCATTTCTTCTTCCGTAAGTGATGACATTTTTCTCTCAATATTACTCACCTCCCACCTCACATGCACACACATGCAGTTGAGAGGCTAAGACAGTAATTACAGACAATGAAGCTTTATTTTTTATACCGAAGATAGGAATGGAAGTTTCACCTTAATTAGACATGAAAGTATGACTTTAGAAATAATACAACTAGGTTAATAATCTGAATTTTCTCTAAATATTTAATTCTTCTCTGGAAACTTGAGTTCTTGCTCCTGCCCTCACCTTCTCTCTCTGGTTCTGAGCGATGACACTGGAATGTTTCGACCGTTCTCCCCTCTCCCATAGACACTTAGGCAGTTTTTTATTGTAAGGTTATTGACTAGTTGTTTCTTCTCTTTTCATTTCAAAGAAAAGAATTTCAGTTATTTTTTCAAAAAACTCATCAGGCTCACTGTAGGCGAATGTGAACAAAATTACAATTGTTAAGTCAGTGACTAAAAAGATCGATGTTTTCTCACTCTCTGTTACACATCATGAAAACGCACCCTTAATTGTTTGCTATTGTCTGGCCCTAGAAACATAAGGGATTCTATCTCAGTGAAAAGTAAAAAAATGTACCGTGTTCTTGTTGGGGGATGTTTGTCCAGCCAATCTTGTGCCCCTATCTGAGTGACGAAAGCCTTAGATGAAGAGATAAACTCTCCCACCATCCTATGGATTCATCAACAACAATGACAGTTTAATAAGTGAAACAGTTTAATAAGGGAAAACCTAAGAAGGCCATATGGCCATATACATATATATGGCCATATAATTTTCCAAAAATATATTTTTTTCAAAGATGACTATTAATGAAGCAAATCAGCTGCGATAGAACTAGACTTTGATTAAATTGATGAAAAAATATAATTTGCTCACTGCTGGTGAAATTGCAAGGAAAACCTCTTAGAGAAAACACTCCCTTTTCTGCTTTGGAATCCATCTGCCTTCTGCCTGTTTGTAGATGAAGAAAATGCTAGATATCATCACTGTTTTCTAGGGCTCTTGTTTAAGATGGTGGAGAGCAAATTCACAATCAACTCGCCTCCTGTGATTAGGTTTTGGTCCCCGAGGTCTCTTCTGTTATTGAAGAGGTAATTGGCAGGGCTGCGCAATGGAAAAATAATTTGCTAGCAAAGTGATGCAGAACTTCAAATTCTGCTGCTATTTGTTCGAGAACTGAAGTCAGATGAGATGACTTTTTAAGTAATGTTGCATCCCATTTTAATCGCTGGACATTTTCAACTCGTTTGTATTATTTTTAACAGTGTTTACTTCTTCATGGAAATGAACCTCACTGTGTGGTTAAGGGAGAAACATCCCAACTTGGCTGGCTTGGCATTTATTCAACTACTATTTGGTATTTTAAACCACTTCCGTTTTACACTCATATCCTGGATCAGTGGCGGATATGAATTTTGTGTAAACCCAGGGCAGAAGATTTCTTCTTTTTCAGGTTTCATAGGCTGGCTCTTGCTAAATTTCTTTCTGTTTCTGTATTCTAATAGCCTACGTATGCTGTTTAAAGGCAGGTACTGTGTGTATCCATCTATATGTTCACTAATGATCTGTGCCTGGCCATGGTCTCCAGGGCAGGAGGAATGGAGGGAAAGAGAAGGAAAGGGAGAGAAGGAGAAGGAGCAAAAGAAGGGAAAAGGGAGGGAGAAGGTGGGGAGGGAGTAAGGGAAGAGGGAAGGAAGGAGTCATTTTTATTTGATTTGTTTTTTTCCAGTTTTATTGAGATAGAACTGACATATAACATTGTATAACACCTAAAATAGGCATACCCCATAATTACTTGACATTTATATATACTGCAAAATAATTCCCTCATAAGTTTAGTTCACATCAGTCACCTCATGTACAGGGTTTTTTTTTGGTTTTTTTTTTTTTTTTTGCAATAAGGACTTTTAGTATCTATTCTCTTAGCAAGTTTCAAATATAAATACAGTATTGTTAACTGTTATCATTTTTTCTTGATTTTTATTATCTCAAGCATTTAAAAGATTCCAAAACTGAATATACAAGGAGAAAATTTTTTTACATTTTTAAAATTTTTTATTTTATTGATTATGTCATTACAGTTGTTCTATTCCCCCCTTCATCCCCCTCCACCCTGCACACCCCCTCCCCCACCATTCCCCCCTTTAGTTTATGACCATGTGTCTCAAGTTTTTTAGATTCTGTATTTCCCCTACTATTCTTACCCTCCCACTTGTCTATTTTTTACCTGCCATCTATGCTACTTATTTTCTGTACCTTCTCCCCCCTTCTCCTTCTCCCACTCCCCTGTTGCTAACCGTCCATATGATCTTCATTTCTATGGTTCTGCTCCTGATCCAGCTGTCCTTTTAGCTTGCTTTTGTTTTAGATGTGGTTGTTAATAACTGTGAACAAGGAGCAAATTTTAAGGGGAATCCTACTCATTATTCACCAGAGTAGAAATGTAACGAAGATACAACTTTGAGCCGGGTGCTTCTGATTTCAGCAACACTCTTAGGAGTTTTTCAGAGTACAAGGGCCCATCAGGAGTGTACCCTCTTTTTATCCATTCTGCTTATCCCCTTACCCTTTCACCCCTTCCGAATTCTTCACCACTTCATCTTTAGCACAGCCCATGGGAATAATAGCTTCTGTCACAAGAAGTGGGAGGAGTATGATATAATGCTCTGGATAATTTTGTTAAACCCACTTAGTACCTAATCCACTCAAGTCAAAGCTGGCATTGGAGTTATCACTTACTAGACTGGCTTTGTGCACAAAGCAATTCAATACCCACACATCTTCACAAATTACTGGTACGCGTCCTCACACAGTAGGCTGCGCGACAGCTGAAAAAGATACCTCTTCAACTCCTAATTTTCCATATTTTTATTTCATTTTAACACCTCTTTGCAGACAATTAACTTTTTTCCCCTTTTCTTTCTCAGGCTATTTTAAATTAGTCCATTTCAGGCTGATGAATGAGCCAAGTTACAGCCCAGGATGGAAGCACCAGCTGAATGCTAAAAGGGTGCTCGGTGCCTGAATGCAGTGCAAGATACTTTATTCTTAGAAGCAAGCTATAGAATATTCAGTTTGACAGAATTGCAAACCAATTTATTTGAATAAATGTGAGGTATATAATGTACCTTACTTAAGAAGCATGTAAAGGCTTCATAGGTGAGTGGAAAGCATTCTGGTTAATTTTTTAAATCAAGATACCAAGGAGGTTATAGGGGGATAATCGGGATGGGCGGAGACTTGACTTGGAGCAGTTAACACACAATACAGTGTACAGATGATGTGTTGTAGAATCGTGCACCCAAAACCTGTATAATTTTATTAACTAGTGTCATCTCAATAATTTTCTGAAAAATTAAAAATACATCATTTTAAAATGAGATTCATTGATGTATTGTGTCAGCTTCAGGTACACAGCGTAATGATTCATTATTTGTATACAATGCAAAATGAACACAATAAGTCTAGTTACTCTCCATCACTATGCAAAGTAACACTTTTTTTCTTTGTGGTGACAACTTCTAGGATTTACTCTTCGCAACTTTGAAGTATGCACTGTAGTGTTGTTGCCTGTTATTGGGTTGTACATTGTATCTGCACAACTTATTTACTTGGCAATCGAAAGTTTGTAACACTTGATCCTTTTCACCCATTGATACTCGTCCCACCCCTGATGCCCGCGCCCTCTAGCAACCACTACTCTTTTCTCCATGTGTAGTTTTGCCTCGATTTGCTTTGTTTGTTCATTTTGTGTTTTAGATTCCACACACCAGTGAAATCACATGATGCTTTTCTTTCTCTGCCTGACTTATTTTCACTGAGCATAAATTCCTCAAGGTCCATCCATGTTTTTGCAAATGGTAAAACTTCACTCTTTTTTTATGGCTGAGGAATATATATGTGTGTGTATGTGTATGTATATATTCTTTACTCATTCAGCCATCACTAAGGTTGTTTCCATATCTTGGTTCCTGTAAATAATACTGTAGTGTTCATAGGGGTACATACAACTTTATAAGAAATTAGTGTTCTTTTTTTCCTTTAGATTGATACCCATAAGTGAGATTGCTGGATCACATGGTAGTTCTATTTGTAGATTTTTGAACCTCCATACTGTTTTCTATAGTGTTTGCACCGATACATTTCACCAACAGTGAAAGATCCTATTTTCTCAACACAATCACCAACAGTCGTTCTTGTCTTTTTGATTATAGCCATCCTAACAGGTATGAGGTAGTATCTCATTGTGGTTTTGATTTGCATTTTCTTGATGATTAGTGATGCCAAGAATCCTTTTATGTGACTGTTGACCATCTACACGTCTTCTTCAGATAAATGTCTTTAGATAAATATCCTCTGCCCATTTTCAAATTTGTCTTTTTGCTTTATTTTGTTTGCTATTAAGTTGTATGTGTTCTTTATATATGTTGGCTATTGACCCCCTCTAGGATATATAATTTGCAAATATTTTCTCCCATTCAGTAGGTTGCCTTTTCATTTCTGGCTTCATTTGCTGTGCAGAAGCTCTTTAGTTTGATATAGTTCCATTGGTGTATCTTTGCATTGGTTTATCTTTGCTTTTAGATTCAGATCCAAATAAATCTTGGCCAAGGCTGTCTGTCATCAAGGACCTTATTGCCAATGTTTTTTTTTTTTTTTTAACTATATGGTTTCAGTTTTAACATTCAAGTCTTTATCCTATTTTGAGTTAATTTTTGTGTGTGGTGTAAGATAGTAGTCTAGCTTCATTCTTTTACATGTGGCTGGCCAGTTTTGGCAACAACATTTACTGATGAGACTGACCTCTGCCCATTATATATATTCTTGTCTACTTTGTTGTAAATTAGTTGCCCACATATGTGTGATGTGTTTCTGGCGTTGTTATTCTGTTCTATTGATCTATATGTTCATATTTGTGTAAGTGCCATACCATTTTTATTATGTAGCTTTGTAATGTAGTTTGAAATGAAGGCACATGATAGCTCCAGCTTTTTTTTTTTTTTTCCCCTCAAAATTGCTTTGGCTCCTCTGAGTCTTTTGTGGTTTCATACAAATTTTAGAATTGTTTGCTTTGTTTCTGTGAAAAAAAGAAGCCATTGGAATTTTTATAAGGATTGCATTGAACCTTTTATAAGGATATATTGCTTTGGGTAGTGTGGATCTTGTAATAATATCAATTATAATCCATGAGTGTGGAATACCTTCCCATTGATTTGTGTCTCCTTTAATTTCTTTCTTCAGCTGTCTTACAGTTTTCAGTAAACAGGTCTTTTGCCTTCTTGGTTCATTTTGTTCCAAAGTATTTTGTTCTCTATGATGCAATTGTAAATGGGGTTATTTTTAAAGTTTTCTTTATGATGGTTTGTTGTTAGTGTATAAAAACACAAAAGATGTTTGCATATAGATTTTGTATCCTGCAGCTTTAGTGGATTTGTTTATTAGTTTTAATAGTTTTCTTGGTGGAATCTTGAGGGTTTTCTATATATAAAATTATGTTGCCTGCAAATAGTGACAGTATTACTTCTTCCTTTCAAATTTGGATGCATTTTATTTTATTTTGCCTAATTGCTCTGGCCAGGACTCCTAATACTATGTTGAATACAAGTGGCAAAGGTGGGCATCCTTGTCCCGTTCCCCATTTTAAAATCAAAGCTTTCATCTTTCTAGTGTTGAGTAATGATGTTAGTTCTGGGGTTGTCTTTTATGGCTTTTGTTATGTTGAAGTATTTTCCCTCTGTAGCTACATTGTTAACAGTTTTTATTATACATGGATGTTGAATTTTGTCAAAAGCTTTAGCTGCATCTATTAAGATGATTGGTAACTTCTCATTTTAAAGAAGTATATTTAACTTTTAAAATAGGTCTGGTTGCTTTGTACTTTTGCTTTCTCTAGGGTAGATTCCAATTCTTATAAATATTCAACGTAAAAAATAATTAATTTGAAAATTTAATGCAAAGGGAAACCAAGTACATGGGCCAATCATCAGTGTACATGCCTCGCTACATGCTTTTCCTTCCTCCTATGAGACGACCTGGCTTCCTCAACTGCTGGTTCTGGTCGTTAATGTGAGCACAGACATGCTGTTTCCAATCATTCTTTTACAATAGCAATATCTCTTGTACCCAGCGTAGCCTGCAAAGATGTTTCCATGTTTAAATATTCATTCCAGATAACTAAAGCAGCTCTTCTTCAGCAGCAGAGCTAAGCATTTTGATGGAAATCCTTCTGAAATGTGTCACCCATTACAATATTTTATTATTTTAAACAAGAAGTACTAAGATAAGTATCACTTTTCTCAATAACTCAGCGACCGTTTTCAACAGTCATCATTATATTCTGCCGCATGATCGTATGCCTGAATAGGCTGTTGAGTTCCTTTGTCCTTTTCCTGAGTCACAGATTGTGACAGTGGCTCTTCTTCCCACTTCCTGTCATTGGCTATCTTCTAATCTAGCAATTTTCAACCTTTTTCATCTCATGGCACACATCTATTAATTGCCAATATTTTTGGCCAGTCTAACAAAGAGTAGGGAGAATTTTGATTCATCTAGCAATAAAATAATAATAGTAATTACCTCCCATACTTGATCCAAAATGACTTTTTAAATAAAATCAGGTGTCCATATTGTAAATAAGGATTTCTGGTACCAAGAATTAACCAACCAGATGCAACCTTATTATGCAACGGGACCAATAAGATGTAACTCTGTTATGTGGCCTATATATTTATGGTTCAAGACAGGGTTTCACACCAGAGGGTATTGCTGTTTTGGCTGTCATCATTTTTTTTATTTGACAATCTAAGGGAAAAGAGGTCAGTGCCCCTGACTAAATAGTCAGCTATTATATGTTTTAAAAACTCCACAGGAAGGCAGTGTTCCACGACACTGTTTGAAAATCGCTGTTCTAATCTGCTACAGCAATTTAAATACAATAAATAGCTTGAACTATTGCTGTTTCTTTCTCTTTTGGAGGAAAACTCATGGGCTCTGCCATAGTTATCTGCTACTCACCAACAATTGCTGTCTGTGTTAGTTCCACGACCATGTCCTGAAAGGGATTCGTTACTACTAGTCAAATATCAGTTGAAGTGGGCAGTTTGGGGATGTTTACTCTGGGAAAAAAAAAAGAAAAAAATCTCAGCCCACTCCAAACTGGAGACTTCAGAGGTTTTGAGAATGTCTGACAAGAGCAGTGTTCTAATTTGAAATCCCAAATAAACAAGAAGTCAGTTTTGCTCCCACAAGTAGCTTCACAGCGTATTACCCTGCTAAGCTGTGCCTATACATTTAAACATCATTGTACAGTTTTTTTTTATCATTAGCTAAGAATTAACAATATGATATGATGCGGGTGTTCATTTATGATATGCAAGTTTTCATTTACTGATCTCAAAGCAAAATAAAAATCATTTCTGTGTTACGTATTTATTCACTTCTATTTGGTATCCAAAATTCTAAAAAAAATATCAACTAATTTTATTTAATAAAGTGACTTCATGCTGAAGAATATGATCATATGTTACACACATATAGAAATCTATACTTTAGAGCAACTGCCCACACTTTTTTCTTTCACTAAAGGGCCAGATAATAAATGGTGTTGATTTTGTGGAGATATATTCTCTGTTGTAAGTACTCAAGTACATCCTTCTAGCCACAGATAATAAGTCAATTGTCTAAAGTGTTACTTACAGACACTGAAATGTGGAGTTTGTATAATGTTTGTGTCATGAAATATTCTTCTTCATTTTATTTTTTTCAGCCACTGAATATGCTGAACTTTTTTTTTTAGCTCACAGACCATGTAAAAAAGAGTCTAGAGTCTGATCTGACCCAGAGGTCCCTGTGTCCATCCCTGTGATCAGGGGTTTTAACAGCCATAGAAATGGCATATCGTAAATTTGAGAGATCGGCCCACAACACCAAGCTTCCAGTGAAAGACTGAATATTTTAGCAATTGATGATTTCTAAATATAATGGAACTTTTCAAAAATAAAATTCCTAGGGTACTGGACAGAGTTTTCTGCTAATTGTTTTTGTTCTGAATATTGCCCACACCAAAAATTCTCGAGCGTTCGTGTGCATGGGAACAATTCCTCGTCGTCTTGTCACGAGGTAAACAGACAAGTCCGATGTGGCACCTGAGATGTTCGGACATGCTCACAGGTGGTGCCAATTTTGCACGTCGTCCAGCCCGAGTTTGAGTAGCCAAGGGCCAGACAAGAGTTAAGGAAGCCCCATGTGACCTCATAAGCAATTATGAGTCTGTGCGGGGACTTTGAATGAATGAAATGTAATGGTTTCAGATGAAGGCATAGCCCCTAAACAATAAAAACCAAAAGGCAAAAAAAATTAATAACATTACTGTGGGGGGTGACTTTCCTTGCAAGTCCCCCCGCATGCCACAGATGAGAGTAAACATGACTGAGACATGACGTGATCTGCTTGGGCAGGAGAGGTAGTCATTTTCCCAGAGAAAAAAAGGCCTTGAGCGGTGGCCAATTTCTCAGGGGAAAAAGGTCATGAGCTTCCTCCTCCAGGGGCTTTTATTGGGTTGTAATACACAGGAGTACAGGGTGGCAAGGATCAAAGAAATCTGACGGCTTAGTCCATCTGAGTCAGAGTCTGTCAGGAACAGAGTTTTAGGGTTTCCTGCTCGAACCCTCAACATATGAATGAAAACACTCTTAGCAGAACAGATTTCACAGGTTTTTCAGGAATTCGTTGTGATGTCAGATTTTTTCCCAGGGCACGCTCTAGCAAGGCAAGGAGCTGCACCTCTCCCCAACAGGTATTCAGGCTTAAGGGGATTAGAGCCAGGAAGCACTTCTCCCAGAGGACATGGGGACTTGGGGGCTATGTCAAAGCCGGGGGGGGGGGGGCGAGAGTCCATTGCTCTTTGTTGTGCCCCCCAAGTCCTTCCTTGATGGCCTCCCACGTGATTGTGTCTGGCCTAGGTTGCCCCTCCTCTGAGGGGTCGGACCTCGCAAGGACTTCTGACCATGCTTTGGGGGCAGGGAGGAAACTCAGGCAGCCTTTGCTGTCAGAGACAAGCTTTGTCTCCTGTGGCTCCCATTCCAGGGGTCATAGCTCGCCCTTAGCCATAGGGGGTAGAGTTACAATTCCTAGAACTAGTCAGAGAGGTCCACAACACATTACAATTATGTAAGTAGCTTTACCAAATTAAGAAGAATTACACAAGAAGCCCTCAGTGCTTAACTTGCTAAAGCACTGAGTATCCTGGCTACTATCAAAAATACAGCTTTTACGCAGACAGCATTTTTTATAACTCTTCACATATATTTTGCATTTTTGGTAGATTATCAAACACGTACCATAGCAATGAGCAATTCAGTAAACACTATAAGATATAAGGATTATTAAAAATTGATACATACTCTGTAGGCTTACATGTTGCATTTAATGTGTGCACACATAAATATGCAAGTCTGTGTGATTAAAATGCATTTGGTCTGAGGCTTTCTAATGTCAAGTTTCAATCCCATGCAAATGAAAGGGGCTGAATACATAAGCCTGTCAAAATCATGATTTTAATGGAAATGTCAAGATAACTTCTCAAAGTCAATATAATAATCTCTTTTATGCAGCGCTAGGAAGGAGCCTGTGACCCCAAAAGAACTAAACCCGTCACCCTGCGCTGTATGTCCCATCCTATTACCATCCCCAGCTCCACTATCTGGAGGACCAAGCTCTCCTCCAGTTCCAGGGCTAAATGATGTCACGACATGACTGTCACCATATTTATGTCTTGTAAAATTAGAAAGGTTATTAAGCATAATTCGACCTTTGGCATACTCTAATAGAATCCTGTTTTCTTTCTGTTCCTCTTCCCCTTCCTTCATTCACTCCCATCCCTCATTTCAGGTTTTGGGGTATTTTTTTTTAAGGTTTTATTTATTTATCTTTGGAAGGGAAGGGAAGGGACAATGTATGGTCGCCTCTCGTGCATCCCCTCCTGGGAACTGGCCTGCAACCCAAGCATGTGCCCTGACTGGGAATTGAACCAGCAACCCTTTGGTTCGCAGGCCAGCACTCAATCCACTGAGCTACACCAGCCAGGGCAGGTTTTGGGGTTTGTTTTTGTTTTTGCATGCTCTGTTTTTTTTCCCTTTCAAATAATCTGTTGCCCATTTACACTGGCATCATGTGCAGGGTCAAATCTAAACTTCTGTAAAGTGCAATTTTTATTCCAGGGCCTTCTAATTATCCTTTAAAACATCCACTCTGGAGAGAGAGGTTACTTCCATTCACGCCTAAATTCAGCATTGAGTATTTTGCCCTTGAACATTCTCTATAGCACCGTGATGTGAGAACCGAGGAATCTCTGTTTTGCAGTTACTATTGTCTTTATCTGGTGCTGCAGTACAGAAGGCTGTTACCTATGTTTCTCTTTGCTGGTTGGCTCTGTTCAAAACGTGTTAAAGGAACAGGTGTTCTGATATGGGCAAGGGTCATGCATTTGGTGTGTTGGACAGTTGAGAAGAAAAGACTGTCAGAGTCTTCCATGCTGTTGCAAAGAGTAAAATTTACTTCTTTTTTTAAAGCTGAGTAGTATTTCACTGTGTAAATGTACCATGGCATTTTTATTCACTCATCTACTGACGGGCACTTGAACTGCTTCCAAATCTTGGCAGTTGTAAACAACACGGCAGTGAACATAGGGGTTTATACATTCTTTTGAAATAGTGTTCTCGGGTTTTTTGGATTTATTCCCAGAAGTGGAATTGCCTGGGGAGTATTATGCTAAGTGAAATAGGCCAGTCAGAGAAAGACAAGTACCCTATGGTTTCACTTATATGTGGAATTTGATGAATAAAATTAAATGACCAAATAGAAACAAGATGCTAGGTACAGAAAACAGCTGTCATGGAGAAGACTGTGGGAATCAAGGATGACAAAGGTAAAGGAAATTAAGTAAAGAAAAAAAAACGTATAGGCACAGAGAGCAGCATTGTGGTCACTAAAGGGAAGGGGAGGTAGAAGGGGGAGGAGGGGGACAAATGGTGATACAAAGAGACTTGACTTGGGTGGTGAACACACAATACCACATACAGATGATGTATTGTAGAATTGCACCCCTGAAACCTATGTAATTTCATCAACCAATGTCACCCCAATGAGTTCAATTAAAAATAAAAAGAATGGAGTATCTGTCAAAACCTTTACAGACTCCTACACTGTGTAACAACATTCTCTTTAGCAATTTTAAGGTAATTTAAATAGATTAAACAGAAAAAAAAAAACTATGTTGTGCAAGTGCTTAAAAATAAGGGCAGTATACTTCTTTGTCTATATATGAGTCTGTCCACATTGTAACCAGCCATGTAATATGAAAAATAGAGACATTTACTGAAGAAGATACAAGACACAGAAACTTTGTACTTAGAACAGGGATGCCTCAGTCCCCTTCAAAGTAGGCACCTTGGGACCTCACGCACTTCTCCCAATCACCATCAGCTGCCCCCTTGTATTTTCCTGAATCTCTTTCAAGGTCTGAAATCTCTTCTCTTTCAAAGGTGATTCTAGTTTTGGGGAAAGCCAGAAGTAGTAGGGCGCCAAATTCGAGCTGTATGGGGACTGAGTCAGCTGGGTGATTTGGTGTTTGGAGAAAAAAATCTCTGCATGAGACGTGTAGTGTGAATGGTTATGTTGTCATGATGAAGGTGCCGGTCATCAGTTGTCCATAACTGCAGCCTTCTGAATCATCCAAATAGTTTGTATGGAGGTATGTTCAAGTTCAAATTTGATGTAGATTTGTTGCTCTACTCTCTTGGTCATTTTTTTCCTTTTTAGTTTTTTTTCTTTTACCATTTAGTTACCTTATACTCCCCTCCCCCCACCAACCATCATACTGTTGTCAATTCCTTCACCCCTTCACCTCCCCCAGTCCCCACCAGTTGGCACCCTGCTCTCCATCTGTGAGTCTGTCCCCGTTTTCCTCTTTAGTTTACTTTGTTCATCAGATTCCATATGTGAGTGAAATCATACAGTATTTGTCTTTCTCTGACTGGCTTAGTTCACCTAGCATCATTTTCTCCAGGTCCATCCATACTATTGCAAAGGGCAAAATTTTCTTCTTCTTTTTTTTTTAATGGCTGAGTAGCATTCCATTGTGTAAATGCCCCATAGTTGTTTTATCCATTCATCTACTGATGGACACTTGGGCTACTTCCCTATCTTGGCAATTGTAAAGAATGCTGCAAAGAACAGAGGGTGCTTATGTTCTTCTGAATTAGTGTTTTAGGTTCTTTCAGATATATTCCCAGAAATGGAATTGCTGGGTCAAAAGACAGATCCACTTTACATTTTTTGAGGCATCTCCATACTGCTTTCCATAGTGGTTCCACCAATCTGTCTCCTCAACAACAGAGAAAAAGGGTTTCTCTCTCTCCACCAGCATTTGTCATTTGTTGATTTATTGATGATAGCTTTTGTGACAGGTATGAGATGGTATCTCATTGTGGTTTTAATTTGCATTTCTGTGATGATTAGTGATGTTGAGCATCTTTCCATATGTCTGTTGGCCATCTGTATTCTTCTTTGGAGAAGTGTCTATTCAGCTCCTTTGCCCATTTTTAAATCGGGTTGTTTGTTGTTTTGGTGTGGAGTTTTATAAGTTCTTTATACACTTTGGGTATTAATCCCTTGTCAGTTGTAATGGCAAATATATTCTCCTATTCTGGGGATTGTCCTTTTATTTTGCTGATGTTTTCCTTTGCTGTGCAAAAAAATTTAGTTTGATATAGTTTTTTCTTTTGTTTCCCTTGCTTGGGGAGATATATCTGATATATCTGATAAAATATTGCTATGCACAATATTCGAGATTTTGCTGCCTATGTCTTCTTCTACAATTTTTATGGTTTGGGGTCTACCATTTAAGTCTTTGATCCATTTTTAATGTATTCTTGTGTGTAGTGTAAAAGGTGGTCTAGTTTCTTTTTTCTGCATGTATCAGTCCAATTTTCCCAACACATTGATTGAATAAACTATCTTTAGCCCATATTATTTGCTTATTTCCTCTGCTGAATATTAATTGACTATAAAGGTGTGGGTTTATTTCTGGGTTTTCTATGTGCTCCATTGACCTATAGGTCTGTTTTTACGCTGGTACCATACTGTTTTGATTACTATGGCCTTATAGTATAGTATAAGTATAGTATAGTAATATTAAGTAGCATGATTCCTTCAACTTGATTCTTCTTTCTCAGGATCTCTGTTGCTATGCAGGGTCTTTTGTGGTTCTATACAAATTTTTGAAACATTGATTCTAGTTCTGTGAAATATATCATTGGAATATTGATAGGAATTGCATTAAATTGTTAGATTATTTTGGGTAGTATGGATATTTTAATTATGTTAATTATTCCTATCCATGAACATGGTATATGCTTCCACTTATTTGTATCTACTTCTAGTTCTTTCTTCAGTGTATTATAATTTTCCAAGTACAGGTCTTTTACATCTTCTGTTAGGTTTATTCCTAGGTATTTTATTCTTTTTTATAGCAATTTTCAATGAGATTGTTTTCTTAATTTTCCTTTCTGGCTCAGTTATTTTAAATGTAAAAGCCATGGGGATACACATGCTCACTCAACAGCATCTACTGCCATCACTGATTAGTACTGTGAAGTTGTCATTGTTCATGCATGCACATTGAAGTCCACTCTCCTTGGCTGCCTATTCACATTGATGTCACGCAAACCATTTTCATTATATCAACAATGGCTGGACTTCTTCCGGACAGGCCTTGTACATACATTCACGTAATATACATTTTTTTTTCATTTTCCTTTTTGGAGTTCAATGTGAATTAACTTGTCCTAAAGGTACTTGGTTCTAGGGTAGATTGAAAATATGTCCTGTACCAAAGCCTTCTCAACGCAGAATCTTAACTTTCAGTCTCCTCCACCGTGTTTGTTAGTTTTAAGCATTCACTGCATTTTCTTGTTGAAGTCCCTGATAACAATGACTCCCAACTGCAGAGACATCCTCACAGTGAATTTTCCACTTAAGTAAGTCTTCTCTTACACACCAGTCACAGTTTCCTATTCTCAGTTTAATTTGTTATATTATTTATTTATAGTCATTAGCTATTTATGGACTACCTACTACATAGAGAAAAAAACCCACTCCCCAGTCTTAAGGAGAGTGTAGTCTGATAGGTAATATAGGTGAGAGGATGGGTAAAAACATGATGTGATCTCTGCTAGCTTTTAAATCCATGAATCAATCAATATATATTTATGAATTGAAAACTACAGATAATCATAAAGCCTTCATTAGAAATAGATGTGGATGTGGCTATAAATAAGGACACAAATAGGTTATTGACCCCAGAGAGACTAGAAACTAGTAGGTGGAAAAATAATAATATAAAGAGAAAACCTTGTTAAAAGATATTTATGATAAGTGCTATCCATTCTTATTAGAGGCAGAAAATCCATCTGATATCAATCTTTCTGCAGTAAGAATTCTTTTCATACTTTTTCTTCAATACTGGTAATAATATTTCATTCTTTGTTCCATATTTGCTTCATCCCAGAATGAATAATTTATCTCCCTATGCATTTCACTTTAAAAACTGACCACAGAAATCACTCTATTTCTTCATTCTTTCTTGCTGTACTGTCTTTAATCTGCCTCTATTTTTGTATAGAGTGATTGTATTAGTCTGCTCAGGCTACCATTACGAAACACTAAGGACTTTGTGGTTTAAAAAAGACAGAGTTATGTTCTTTTAGTTCTAAATGCTACAAGCTGCAGATCAAGCCACCTGCTGAATCGGTTCCTGTGAAGACATTCTCCCGGTATGAAGATGGACAGTTTCACACCGTGTGCTCACGTGGTCTCTCCTGTTTGGTGTGTGCATGCATAGAAAGATTGAGAGTGAGAGAGAGAGTTGATGTCTCTTATCTAGACCCAAATCCTCTAGAATCAGAGCCCTATCCTTATGGCCTCATTTACTGTTAATTACTTTTTTAGAGGCTCATCTCGAACCACCGAGGGTTACAGCCTCCACACCTGGGTTTTGGAGGAATACAAACATTCAGTCCATAACAGTGATCGAAATGGTTAGTTAAATATTTGCTTATAGTCATAATTTCAGTAATTAAACTTCCCCAAAACAAACAAAATGTCATATTCAAGTTTGGGGTTTCAACCACATATATAGGCCTGTTGCTGACAGTTAATACACACTCTGGCAGATAAAAATGCTAGTTATTGAAAGCAAAGCACACACCAGGCAGGAATGTCTAAAGAAAGTGAATCTCCAAATCAATAAAAATCACAGATATGTGTTATGTCATTTTACTAAGCAAGCAATTTATCTTTTGTACGGCGGGGAAAATACATATTTGTATAAATACATGTTCGTTAAATACATTGCGTTTTGCTTCATTCTACATAATTTGCATAAAGGATAGTTCTGTCAAAGTTAAAACTTGGATTAATGTCTGAAGTGTGAAGTTATCTAATTTATATTCACAGCTTTGTAGTTCTAATCAAATAACGATGGTCTTATCAAGACCAAGAACATGGCTATCATTTACAAAAGAACTAGAATCACAATTCATATCAAGATGGTACTATATTTGTCTGTGTTTGATCAGAGTCTTTATTTGGACTTTAGCCGTCTCTCTCTCTTACACACACAGAGTCTTCACCAAAGGGCCAATTTGTTATTTCACTTAAAAATATATACATCTAATCTTAACATGCTGGGAAAACAACCACAAAAAGAACAAAAAAAATTGAATACATAAGCATATAGTTTCTTTTACAAAAAGGCCCATGAGTGTTTTTGACTACCCAATTAGCTTTTCTGCCTCCTGCCACTCTGCTTTTTAATTTATCCATGTCCTTCTTTCAAATTAGTCATTCTGTACCACTGCTTTTTTTCCTCTCCTTTTTTTTCAATCTGTTGAAATAAAATAACAAAATTTAGCATCATATAATTGGCATGACGCAGTATGTATTTATGTGTGGCCAGGTCATTTCACCTTAGCATAATGACCATAAGATACATCCACGTTGTAGCATCTTACAGAATGCCCTTACTTTTTAAGGTTGACTAATATACCATTGTCTGTAAATATCACATTTTGCTTATCCATTCATTCGTCAAGGGACACTTGGGTTGCTTGGATATTTTAGCTATTGAGCAGAGCGCTGCTGGGAGCACGGCTGTGCTGATACCTGCTTCTAAATTTTGTGTATATACTCATATACCCCAAAGTGGAATTGCTGGGTCATATGGAAATTCTATTTTTAATTTATCTTTTTTTCTTACAATCCTTTATTTGCCTTTTTTTTAGAGAGAGAGAAGGGAAGGAAAGGATAGAAAGAGAGAGAAACATGGATGTGAGAGAGAAACATCAATCGGTTGCCTCTCAGACACACCCCCAACCAGGGACCGAACCCACAGCCCTGGCATGTGCCCCGACCAGGAATGGAACCTGTGATCTGTTATCTTGCAGTCCAATGCCTGACCCCTGAGCCACAGAAGTTAGAGATATTTCTGATTGTTCAAGGGCTTCCATTATTGTTTTCCCCAGCAGCTGTATGATTTTATATATCCATCAAAAATGCACAAAGGCTCCAGTTTCTCCACATCCTTACCAACACTTGTTGTGTCCTATATTTTTGATAGCAGCATCCTAATGAGTATGAGGTGGTTATAACACTGCTTTTTATCACATTTCTCCTTTGCTCAAAAAACCTTCCATAGCTCGCTATTACCTTGCAAACTACAAGTGCAAAGCTTTTACACAGAGTCACATCCTCCTACTCCTATATATAAAGCCCCCTACAGTCTTATAGGTGTCCTTATTACCTCTTATACTTTATACATGCTTTCTCTTATATGCTATTATTTCTCAGGTTTCTTCATAGTGACACACACTTCTTTTTACCAAACCCAGTGTTTCTCTAGAGAGCAACGTTGACATTTGGGGCAGAACAATTTTTCCCTCTAGAGAATTTTCCTGCAGCTTTCTGAATATTAAGAGGCCCTAGTCCATGCCCACTAAATGCTGGTAGAACTCGTATATTATAGTGACACCTGACAATACTTCCATACATTTCTAAGCACCACTATGCAGGATTCTTTTGGCCGTAAGTGGCAGAAAATCCCAATCAATCTGGCTTAAGGAAGTGGGTGAGTGAACTAGCTGAGGGAATTGAAAAACTCAGAGTGAGGTTTATGATTTCAGGTACATATGGACTTACTGATGTCTAAAAGGTTTGTTCTCTCTCTGCATACTTTGACTGTCTGGTATATTTAGAGATAGGCCCTTCTCTTACTTAGGCTTCCAGTGCTGTTAGACTTCCATCCTCGGAGCTCTATTTCAAGCAGAGTAGAGCTCATTCCTTCCCCCAATCGCTCAGGCAAAAGTGCCACTTAGGTTCTGAATTGTCTTGGCTGGAGTTGTCATCCTTTCATAAAGGAATCACTGTGACCAGACAAATGTAAGCTTCCTTTGCTCGCTTCTCAAACCCAGCATAGGATGTGGGCTACCATTTGAAAATGGGTAGCTCACCCATTTTTCTACCCCACGCATTCTTTGCTACCAGAGAAATACAAGGTACTGTTAGCAGAAAAGACAATAATGGTTGCTAGGTAGCAAAATGGCAAGAGGAAGTGATCTTTGAAAACTTTAGTTGCTTCATCTTAAGCAAGAAATTTTAATTCTGAGCCCCTTCTCCAAATGTATAAAATATAAATAATGAGCAGTCTCTGGTGTGGCTCAGTGGATTGAGTGCTGGCCTGCAAAGCAAACGGTTGCCAGTTCGATCCCCTGTCAAAGGCACATGGCCAGGTCCCCGGTGCGGGGTGCATGGAAGACAACCACACATGGATGTTTCTCTCCCTTTCGTTCTCCCTCCCTTCCCTTCTCTAAAATAAATAAAATCTTTAAAAATATAGAATAAAATATAAAGAATCACAGCTACCCCGTAGGTAGTATAAAATCCAACATGGAGAGTATGTTACCTAAGACCGAGGACACTGGGCTTGAAGCAGGTCTCATTCCCTTTGTATTTCTCTCTCCCATGCTAGTCAGCGATGGTTTTTAAAAGAATTGACAGTTAGGCCCTGGCTGCTGTGGCTCAGTTGGTTGGGTGTTGTCCTGCAAAGCAAAAGGTCGTAGGTTCGATTCCTGGTCAGGCCACATGCCTAGATTGCGGTTTTGGCTCCTGGTTGGGGGCATGGATGAGAAGCAACCTATTGATGTTTCTCTCTCACATCAATGCTTCTCTCCCACTCTTCCCCTCTCTCTCAAAACAAACAAATAAAAATCTCTAAAGAAATTGCAATAATTGACAAGCGGTAGGCATGAGCACCACCCACTCACACTGGGGAACTTGACCGTCTAAATGGAACTTAGCCAGTGCGCTACACCAGGTACACAGCTGCTTAGCAGAGTAGGTCTCAGTAAAATCCTTCAGGATTAACTCTGTTTGCGTTCATCTCTCTCTATACTGCTGACGCAGGGTGAAACTTTTAGAGATTTCTGTCCAAATTTTTATCACCGAAACCAACAATTTTACCCCTACCTTTCTGCATTTAATAATTTTAACTATTTTATTTACATAGTACTTGCATGTGGTCTGTAGAACATTTGTTTAGTCATTCAGGTACTTGTTTTGAATAATGAAAAACACCCGCCCATTAAAACTATATGAATGCATAAGTCATGTAATTCTGATGTAAAGCAAATGGCAGCTACAGAAGGTACCTGCATAAACCAGAGGGTTTTGAGGGACCTGGCTGCAAAGGGTGAGGTGTGTGGAGCTGCGCACATGAACCCACCCATTCCCAATGTCCCCGTGGCCTCCATGCACGTGGATGGAAAGCTACGGTTGCTGGGCAGACAGGGTGGTTTCTAGAACCTGCCTCCCAGCTTTGCACTGAAGGAGCTGTGTGACTTTGGCCAGGTTTCCTCACCTTTTTGATCTTCGGCATCTTCACCGATAGAATATAAATTGTAACTCCAAGTTTTTGGAGAGAATATGAGAATTAAAGATCTACCCAAATTCCTGACAAGCAGCCATTAGGAAAATAACCTTTACATTTTATGAAAATGGTGATTTTTTGGTGACATTCCAGCTACCTTGGATGATTACTTTAGCCATTACCAATGTACCATTCTTGCCACCTTAGTTTATTGAGAGACTTTTTGTGTCCATGAGTTATTATTCTCTGCTTTGCCTGCAACAGGGCTATACAAGCATTAGGGATGGGTGAATGAATGCATGCATGAATGAGAAATTTTTAAGTAGACCTTTGAAAATGAGAGTGGATACAATTTGGGGAATCTTACAGGGGTAAGAGAAAGCTGTAGAAAAAAATGTTTACAACTTAGCTTAAGGTTTTTTTGTAAACCAAAAAAATATCAAATTTTTGTCATAATGTTTTAAAAGATCAATTTAATTGTAAAACAATTTGATACTATTAGGCAAAACTGATGCTTTTACAAAGCCTATTTCATAATAGATTCTGTTTGTCAGAGGCTTTAAATAGGGGCCAGAAATGAGGGCCTGAGTCAGCCACTCCATTTCAGCATCTTCAGCTTTAAAACATGTTGCTCGTATTGGGTGATCTTTCTGATTTCATCATCCATAGATTCTGCGATTTTTTGCCAAGATGGTGAAAGGACTTGTCAATGCATTTCTAAGTGCACACACTACGTAGGTTCAAACAAAGGCAAAAAGGGCTACTATTCTCTGGAGCTCATAGTTTATGAAAATAAAAGTAAGCAACTACATGATTTGTATAACATAAATCAAGGCAATGTGATAAAGAGTAAGCAGCAATAGCCAAATTAGTCAAGTGGCCTGGGGAAGTCTTTCTGAGGCAGAGAAATCTGAGCTCTGTGATGAAGGAGGAAAACGTCCACCACGCAGAGGATGATTCGGGGAAGGATCTTTGCGGGAGAACCTTTGAAGGCTGAGCCCTGGGAGCTGGCTGGGATTTGCAGGGCAGAGCCAGAGGGTGAGAAATCTATTGGCACTGCAATAAGGTGGTGGACCGTGGTGCAGAAATGACCTGAATGAGTTAGATAGTAGCTAGATCCTAGAGAGTTTCACAGAGCTATCATAGCTCTGTAAGAGTTTAGATTTGCAATTTTATTGTTCTAAGTACTTTGGGGAGTGATGGTATTGGATTTGTATTATAAAGCCCAGGTGTATGAAACATTCACATTCCTAAAAGCTAGAATGTATTTATTTTTAAATGGTGAGGTCCTGATTCACATAAAAAGAAACCGTTGTAAAAGGATGATTTGGTAATAAACGTTTCTTCCAAGTGTCTACCGCTATTTTATTCACACATCCTGGTCAGTACTTAAGGAGCGGGTTATATAAGCGCCATTTACGCGAGCGAGTTCCTGGCTGGCACAGCCATTGTTGGCATGTTCCTGTGTTCCAGTTGTTTTTTAAACTGCGTTTTACACCAGGGAAAATTGCACACAGTAAATGTCAAGGATTCACTAGGGGCATTGCAGTTTCTGAGGCATGAAGCTAATACATATTTGTCTCATTACTGTCTGCCGATCAACTTTATTCTGCGGATGGCGAGGGCTCACAGCTCGTGGGAGATGTAGTTACAAACGACCTTTGGGAGGTCGTGGGGACCAAAACTTCCCAAATTCACAACAGTGTCATGTCATTAATCAGAAACTAGGAAAATGATGGCCACAGGCTTTCTGATACTTGACTTCCTCGTAGCAACAGGTGTGTGTGCGGGCGTTGGGGGGCGTCATGTTTTTCAGCTCTGAGACATCAAACCCTAAATTGAAGACAACATGGTGTGTTTGAGTGGGCAGCCTAACCCACTCCTGTGGTTTCCATATTACCCAACAATTTTCCTGAGGTAAACATGTTTTGCAGGATCATCAGGCTGTTAATGGTCTTTTGCTCAAATCGTTCCAAAAGACAGGGAAAGAAAATCCTGATTTCTTGGTGAGGGCAATGAAGCAGTGTGGGAGTCAGATTTTTTCCTTTTAATCTGTGTTTATCTAGATATATTCATTATTGTTTTAACCATTTATTATAATTTTTGGAATAGGTTATGTTATTATATTATTGTACCTTCATTTTATTTGAAACAGTAATTCTCAGTTTTGTGGGGTTTTTTTTTTTTTGGTCTCTATGGGATTTAGTGCTACAAGGCATCTATAGGTAACTTTTATTGATTAATTGGAATATACTTATAATCCTGGGGCTTCATCTATCATAAGCCTTCCATTGGTGATGACTTATAAATAGTGTGAGGTATGCCTGTAACACCTTCTGTTTTCTTCTGTTCTACCCAAACGCAGTGCTAAGGGGCCTTCCCTCCATCCCATGCCCTTGTCTTTGGCCATGGCTCATCCTTCTTTATCAGTGAGATTATAGACAGGATATTAGTAACATTCATCAGTGTTTGTGGCATAAATATTCTACCATGACTGATAACAAGTGGCTTGGAAGATTTCTGGATTTTTTTATAGTCATAAGGTATGTAGGAGGGATAAGAAGAAATCTGGCAGGTGTACTGCTCAAGCAAATCCTCGTGCATGGTGTAGGCAGCTGTGGAGGAGAAGCGTCCCAATGCATGGGAAACAGAGCCCAGGAGGAATGAGGGCCAGCTTTTCAGTGGTTAAGTCTCACTCGGGGCACTGGGCAGGTTCCTTTGCAGCTTCCCGTTGGTGACTGGAGAGTTACCCCTCGGACAGGGACTGGGCGCTCTCTCAAAGGCCCCTCCTCTGTGGTCTGCCTGTGGCTAAGTGGCTGCATGGGCTCCTTTCTCCTGCCCCCCACACCACCATTTTCCTGTGTCACAATCATTTAGTGTCTTGTCAATTATCGTTAATAGTTAAAGTTTTGTCTGCTTCTTTCAGAATGACACACCAGTTACCCTCATCCCTCCCCCAAATAATATCCAAGACTATTAGGTTACTCAGCAGTGTTTCCCGTAAAATAGTCTTAAAGGGCCTACTTTTTGAAGCCAAATCTTAATTATTGACTCATCTTCGATTTTGATGTCAATCACATTCTTCCCCAAAGAAGAAAAGTGATTGTGATGAAATAAAGGAAGAGAAGGCAAGACCACATCATTTGATGTTGCAGGATAGTATTATGCTACCAGTAAAACGCTGATAATATAAATCTTCCATGGCATTGAAATGTAGTGTTTTGGCGAAGTCTCAGAGGAGAACAGACATAAATCTTACATAACCAAACATCAGAATAACTATGGCACTCAACAAAGAGTAACCTTACTTTGAGTAGAATTTAGTTTACTGTTTATAGGAAAAGCAGATCCCTGACCTACAGTCAGTCATGGTTCCAAGGACTCATTGTGAGTCAAGGCCAACACTCCAGATGAAGCTAGAATTCAGCCTCTGTCTCTTTCTCAGCACATGAGCCACTATAACCCTCTTGAATTCAGCACTGGAGAGGAAAGTGTGTAGCAAGTGTCAACATATCTACATACATTTTTCTTATAGTAAGCAATTAGCTTTCTCCTAATGTTCATAAGATAGCGCTTCACTCTATGTGCTATTTTAATCTACATAAAAACCTATAGTAGTAAACATGTATGTGTGCATATACAAGGACTGTCCAGAAGAAATTGAAGCATTGTTAATATAACAAGAATGGTTTGTGTGATATTAATGTAACCTGGCAGCCAAGGAGAGTGGACTGGAATGTGCATGCATGAACAGTGATGACTTCACTGTACCAGTCAGTGGGAGTAGATGCCATTGAGGGAGCATGTGTACTGTGTGGCTGTTGCATTCAAAATGACTGAGTGAGTAGAGCAATGAATCTGCATCAAATTTTGCATTAAGTTTGAACATCCCTCTGCAGAAACTATTCGGATGATTCAGAAGGCTGTAGCTATAGGCAGTTGCTGACTGGCTGCTTCGTGCATCAGGTCTTGTGCAGCTTTTTTGACAAACATCAAATCACCCAGCTCACTCAGCCTAACTACAGCCCAGATTTGATGCCCTGCTACTTCTGGCCTTTACTAAAACTAAAATCACCTTTGAAAGGGAAGAGATTTCAGACCAGTGATAAGATTCAGTGAAATATGACAGGGCAGCTGATGGTGACTGGCCGAACTATGTGAGGTCCCAAGGTGCCTACTTTGAAGGGCACTGAGACATCCCTGTCCTATGAACAGTGTTTCTTATGCCTTGTATCTTCTTCAGTAAATGTCTCTATTTTTCATATTTGGCTGCATACTTTCTGGACTGGCCTTATGTGTATGTGAGTGTGTGTATTCAGATATATGTGTATATATATATATTCAGATACCTAAGTCTGGATTTCCAAATGGAAGAAATAAATGCCTCACAATCTGAATAGATATTCACAGAGAGATAAATGGTAGAATATGTATTTTGCAAATTTATTTTTCCTCAGAACTCTTAATACTCAGAGTTATCATCATATATTCTTTCTAGACATTTCAGAATCTTATCAAAGAAATTCCCATTTATGAATCAATCAGTTTAATGTGGCTAATTAACAGTTTTAGCCTGAGAACCAGTCATTGGTGTTGGGATTATGGTATTTAATGGTTTTCAGATAAATGTTGGTTCATTTTTTTTCCAAAAAGTTGTGATTAATTAAGAACCCAACTTTACATCTATCCCTTTGGCAATTACTAGAAGAGGTTAAATAAGCAAAAGTCAATAAAAATATTGAAGAGTATATGTTATAATTCAATGTGCTTTCACTACTCTGAAATAAATATGTCCCATTTTGATGTTTATCTCAAATCAGTTTTTTTGTAGATAATTTCCATGATTTAGTAATCAAGTTTTACACCATCCAGGGAAACTTGTCTCCATGTCATCCCTTAATTAATATGAAAGTGGCAGAAATGAGGATGACTGGAATGTGGACATTTTTCAGAAGATCAGTGAATATGATATTCAGCCAAATGAAGTGTAGTATGCATAAGTCAAAAAACTGTGAGATGTGCCTGCATCATGCCAGAGATGTGAGTTTAAACAATTTTTTTCAGTTGAATAACATTATTTTGATTTTCAAAAATTGTACATATCATGGGTGGAAGACAGCCAAGAATATGGGAAGGCAGTTCAGGGTGGCTGTTTTCGTTAGTGGAGAAATGTATGCTTTTTCCTCCATGGACTCATTCTAGGACCCAAAATGAGAGCAGGTCTGCCATTTTTCAAAGATGACCACCCAGAGAACTCTAGTCTGTTGTCAGGAAGTTGGCCGGCCATGTGAGAGCTATGGAGGAGTGCCCAGAGCGGGTTTCTTGGGCCAGGCATTAACTAACATACCTCATATCCATGGACATCCCATTGAGGGAACTGAGTCTAATGACCACGCCCCACTGCAAGGAGGCCTGGGGAATGTGGTGTAACCTGTGTGTTGTGCTCAACCACACAGAAGGAGATCAGGGACAGACGGAGGTCAACAGCTCTGCCCTGGGCTGGTAGAGAGACCAGACTGGAAGTTAGGTATAAACCGCTTAATGCGTTGACCTAGTGTTTGCCATGAACTCATAGAAGACACTTATGAAAACATTTTTTGAGAAATGTTTTGGCCAAGGGCAAAAATTTTAGACTGCATCATGCCTTTCATGTAGTTGCAATTTCTCTTAAAATGTATGGGATGAAGCAGAACCACTGGCATTAACATGGGAAACTCCCTGCCTTTGTATGTCCCAATGAGTGGATGTCTCTTTCCCCCCTCTGGTTTCAATAGGTTTGGCATCAGATAATTGGGAGTGCTTCACCTGTGTCAGGAATCACTCCCTCCCTTATTTTCATCTAGAGCTTTCACACAACACAGATGGTTTTTCTTACCATCTGCCAAAACTAACATCACTAAAATAATGCGAGCACATTTTATGAAGGCATAATATGACCCACTGCTGGGAACATGTCACCTGAAGCAGAAGCAGTTAGATCTGCCGGTTGGATGCTCTACCGATGACTTTCCTTAAATAACTCCATTATTTAATGAGAAGTGTTTAATTATTTAAGTGATAGAAAAGATGAGGTGGTAGTATTTATATCTAGGTTGTGTTTATGGATTTTAAGACTTTTTGACTTTGTACTGGAGTTAGGAGCACTTCACAAATCCCGTCTGGTGGGGAACCTCTCTGTACATTTAGAGAAAAAAAAAATGGTCTCTATGCCCTGAAGTCTTCTGTGTTTTTCTTACAGGATTCTTGTGATAACTCTCTTTATAGATAATGAAATTTCCCCACCACCACCACCACCAATCTTATATACTCTCATTAGGGATTGCTATCACCACAATAATAAGACCACCACCACCAATCTTATATACTGTCATTAGGGATTGCTATCACCACATAGCAGTTAAGTAGTCAACATCATTCTCACCAGCTCTATTTAGTCAATGTACTGTATGGATTAGACACTGGGGGGTTTCATTTATGTAATTTTTACAGCAGCCCCGAACTACAAAGTATAATCCACATGTTATCGATGAGGAAGCTGTAGAAATATGACCAACATTAAAACAATAGTGGGAACAATAGAAATGAAAGTGGAAGCACTTTTGAATGTTAGAGTTAGGATTCTAACTAACTTTTAGAAGAATTTTGATTGACTTCAAGTCCTGGGCTTCCTTTCGGCACTACCCCACGCTCTCCCTGACTCAGAGAGGACGAATTTGAAAACACACCCGTGCCCCTTCCATCCTCATACCCACACCATAGTAGGGGAAGCTTTTGATTCCTGTGATTAAAAATTGATCTGAGAGTATGCAGGAGTGAAGCCTTCAACTCAAACAAGCAATGTATATATGATGAGGAAAACAGCAGAGAGGAGACGAAAGGAGTGAGGTGCCTCCCACAACCGCAGTGAGAGATTCCAGAGAGATCCCTGTGATCTTCAGCACTCAAAGCCAATGAACGGCTCTCACCCAGGACCTTTCCTATGGTGAACGTATTGCGCAGGCTGCACTGTGGGGGCTCTATGTACCTCGTGCTTCCTGGAGTTGTGAGTATCAAATTGTACATGGGACACATTGAATGAAGGTGTCCCATGTACAAGTCACTGATGGCCAAAGGTGTCACCAAGAATCGTCTCAGGAAGGATAGAAAGGACAAAAAGGGGCGGGGGAAGAAATAGATCAATGGAAAGAAAAAAACAAAATTAAGAGAACTGTATTAAAATATAGTAAAAATCTGTATATACTCACCAAGATATGTAAATCATTAGTTGAGACATAAAGGAAGAATAAAAGGAGGGGAGAGAAGAAATTTGTAGGGTAGGATAGGTTTGGGTGGGATGGAATATATTTCTTTGGTTTCCTAGTCCTTCGTTGTATCTGTGGTGTTATTTTATGGCAAGCAGCCCTCAGTGAGTAATAGTTGATATAAAGAAACCAGGAGCAGGTGATGAAGGAAAGCCATATGGGAGCTTGGTAGCTCAGCAAACAGAAGGGACAACTCAACACCTACAGCTCATTCAAGCTGCTGGCTTGGGATGAATTTGCTATGACTGTTTTCTATCCTTGGCCATCTATTTGAGGGTGCACATACCCCTGGGTGCTTCATCGGTCTGGCTCTACCCAGGTCACAGGCCCATCCCTTGGAAAGGAACAGAGAGAGGAGGCAATGAATGCACACAGGGATTGCCAGCCACTTCCCAAAAAAACTGCACTGTGACGGGAAGTGGTTCTTTAAGGTGAAATCCTGATGGTCACGTGGGAGAGAGAGAATAGATGCTGGGCAGCCTGTGCCCTGGGGCCCTGCCATACCTTGTCGCTGTGCCAGGTCCACAGACCTCAGTTCTCCAACAATGCTTGGAGCAGTTGATTGATATTCCCCAAATCAAAGAAAAATTACATTGGCAAGGAAGCTTTTACTTAAGGCTATTGCGGTAGAAGACATACAGGTTGAATTCGACTCCCCTGAAACAAAAGTGGAAGAGTTTGCAAGCATGGAGGACATTAGGTGGAAAGTAATGAGTATTTTAGGGTATTAGGTGGGAAGTCAGTCCATGTGATTAGGTGCCCTCCATGTTTGCTAATTTGTGGTTATTGACTAGGTGTCTCCACTTGGCCAGAGACTGGGAGATAGGGGTGCCGTCTTTCTTGATGATTCTGTTTGAAAGGGATACATCCCAACCCTTGAGAAGGATATGCTTTGGCTCCTATAGCTGGCAACAGGCTGGGAGAAGATTTACATCTCAAAGGGGCAGAGAAGAATTTATACTCCAACATCTAAGAAAAGGGAGGTCAGGGACCTCGAGTCAGAAAGAAATCTGTCCAAAGTTGAATCAAGTCGAAGGAAGTGTTATTTTCGATCAGTAGCTATGCATCCTGTTGATGAAAACTTCCATGGTGGGGGCCTGAGCTTCTCACATTGCCTTCCTGCCCCTGCTAGGCTGCCCCAGCCCACGCGGGTCCCATTCTCTCCCAATTAGACGGAAGCCTCTCATTTATCCTTTTCCAGTGCAGCAAAAGTGTGCAATGCTGCCATCTGAAACTCTCAAGGTGGACTTACACAGAACAGCAAAAATTAGAGCACATGGCGGGGGGGGGGGGGGGGGCAACTTAAAACTGGAATCAGACACCAAAACTTTTGAAGTAGCGCCTTAATCGCCCCACTCTGGGGCTTCATTGTTCCAACACTCACCCTCCCCCCCAAACCTTTTTTCTCCAGCTTCTTGGAACCCCAAGCCTGCTCTTTCTCCCACATCCTCCTCCTCAAAGCCCCAGGGCAAAGTGTAGCATTGCCTTGGCATTATCATGCAAAGTAAACTGCCCTTTCTTTGTTTCCACCTAACCCGGCCAGCTAAACAGGAGGATTTACCCAGGCGTGGTTAAATAAGAAGTTTTCTAAACAGAGGAGTTGTTCAGCCTGTTTCCCACATTTAAAAGACTAGCAAAAAATTTCAAAGAAGTTAACTTTCTTTCATGTCTTGAATCAAATTGATATGCTGACTTCAAAAATCAGAGTACCAGTGCTTTTACCTGAGGGTGTAAAAAGGGGAAAAGGGAAGAAAAAAATGCAATAGATATTTTAGTTTCTCCCTCTGCCTTGGAAAGGGGAAGGCAGGCTTGCTTGTTTGTTTGTTTCCTTGTTTGTTTGTTTGTTTTTAATCTGAAAAAACGAAGGACACAGAGAGAGGGAAACTCTTCAAACCAAAATACTTATAATGAATGTAAGCACTATGATTGTAAGATTTTTTTTTAAGGATTGATTTTTTTTTCTGCTTACCTGTATATTTTAAATATTTATATTTATTATTTTCATAACTGAAAAGTCAAGATAGGATGTAAAGTAAAGGTAGAAATAAAGTGCTCAAAAATAATAGTGCCATTGATGTGTAGACAGATAAGCAGTCCTAACTATTGAATTGCCAATCAAACACCTGCTGTGACTGAATAATGACCTAAAACGTTATACTTAATAATACAGAGGATACGAAAAAGTAATTTTCTACCATGATCAAATGGAAAAGATTTAGACTCCCCCTCCCACCCCCCCAAAAAGGCCTACCCCTCAGCAGCAGGTACTCCTAACAAAAACACAGGAGAGCTGTGGGTGCAAAAGACCTTTCCTGGCTGAGATATCAGTGATACCAGAGCACAAATGTTTTGCTCCCTGGATGTATCTGGCCTGTAAGGATGTTTAATTTGTTATGAAATTAAAAAAACTCTATTGTTTATTTAGAGCAAAAACATTTATAAAAATAAGGATTCTACTTTATCCTTTTTGAATTAAAAAATGTGATAGTAGACTTTTATTTCTACATAATAACAATACACTACCTGTCTCTACCAAACCCAATAAGCAGAGACAGGGATTGAATCTGTATGGGCACTTTATCCAGGTGGCCGGGGATCCGAGAAGATGGCGGGTTCATACCCTAATGGACCATCTTGCATTTGCTTCCAAACCAGCCTTTTTATAACAGAGAACACAGTGCAGTGAGGGGTTTGGAGTTTAGGGAGATTTAAAAATGACTGCATTCTCACCCCGGGCTATTATTAGCTGTTCCCCTTGGCTGGTGGTGCCTGTCTCTCCCTGGAATACAAGGGAGAGACCCAGTTGCCCCAGTTGCGTAGAAGCTATGTCTCAGGAAATGGTCTTTAGTGTGCCCCAGGAGGCCAGCTGTTTCTCCCTTGGGATGGGTGAGCAGTACCTTCAGTTCCTGAAACAATGGCTTTAACATATGCGTTACCTATGTTATAGGAAAATGAAACAACCAGACACCGAGGGATTCTGGAGTACAAGGTTTATTATTTAACGTGCACGGGCCCAGAGGAGTCAGTCTCCAAATTCTGAGCCCCGAACGAAGGATTCTTGGGGAATATATAGATTAGGGGTCTTCCTGTGTATGTGACAAACACGGGGTACAGAAACAGAATGTGATAATCGTTCTATCAGTGGGGGGGGTGCTAGTTCCAGTCCTACTGGCCATCTGCTCTCCAGACAGCCCCATCACTCTCCCCTTGTGCCCGGGGTCCTAGGTGAGCCAAAGTCTCCTGGGGCTTCTCCTTCACCTACTAGGCTTATCAACTATTTATCTTAAACTAAAAACTTTCCAACTCGTGAGTCCCCTGTCAGTAGCAATGAGTGAAATAACTAACATTCCTCCCAACAAGAAACAAGGCACGGATGTTCCAATGACAGAGATCCACTTGGCAGGTGTGGGGCTGGTCCCGTGGCATTGATGACTCTGGGTGGGGCAGATGTTCAAAGGACAGTTCTTATCCCCTGTCCCCCTGCAGGTGTGTTCCTAGTGTCCTTGGAGACTGCCCTCTGCACTGGGGAACTCTGTGGGTCTCAACTCAGGCATCCTCCTTTATTTAGCCTCTTCCAACTCTCCCTAAACCACTGGCCTTTAGTGGTCTACCTCTGCAGAGCTCAGGTGTTTTTCCGAGCCAGCACCCCTCTCAAGACACTGAAGTTAGCTCTCCCTTTCTTGGAGTCCACATCTGACCTTTCTTCTACCCCAAGTAGAAAGACAACTTGATTCCATGACAGCCTCTGCTTCTGGAACTTATTGTTGCTGGCCTCTGGACCTCTGTACACACTCAGAAATAACAGAATAGGCCACATTTAGCTTTCTCTTCATTGGCAGGGAATAGATATTTTTTATAGTAAATATCCTCATCCCCTGCCCTGTATTTATCAGAGTAACTGAACACAGCTTTGAAAGCCAACCCTGGAGAGAGGCAGGTGCTGATGTAAAGGAAAGTGGTTTTATTCAGGTGCCAGCAACCTGGAAGATGAAGGACTTGCATCTCAAAGCCTGTCTCCTCCTCCTCAGGCATCCTGGCTCATTTGTACAGGGGAACCTGGGAAGAGGGAAAAGAAGGAATTTCTGTCGATGGGCAGTTTCCCAGCTCTGCTCTTGGGTGGGTTCAGTGTCATGTCCCGCATCTGTCATTATCAAGTTTCATCTCTCCATCTGCAAGTTCACTGGTAGTATCTTGGAACAGGACATGCAGGCAGCGTTTCTGCCGGTTCTGATAGTATTCACTGCCACTTGTCCATTTTCTTGTGGTCAGGGCCATTCCCTGCTCAAGTAGGAGCTGCACCTGCTGATGTCTACAAAATACTCATAAGGAAGCTTTAATAAACAAATATTCTATGAGTTTGTTAGTACAGCCTACTACTCTATAATCACCACCTGAACTGTTTACTTCAATCACTCTTACAGTAGCACATATGCAGTTACTTGATCAGAGTGCTTCTATTTGGTTGTACCTCAGTTCTCTAGCTCCTCACCCAGGGATCAGCTGGTCTCTTACTCTTCTGGAAATTACTTCTGAGTCCACTGGCTCCAGACACAAAGAGTCAGGAGAATGGTGTCTACCTCCCCAGTGTATTTGAGCCCCAAGGGTATGGAACAAGCTTCCTAATGGAGGAACAAAGGCCCGGGAGCACTTCATTTGAGAATCCAGGAGACAGGGTGAGGGAGGGCTTGTTTTGCAGAAATGATGGTCTGTGTCCAGTCAACCACCCAAGCCAGTGGTGCTGCTACATATGATGCTCCACTTCTCCGTTGAGTAAAAAGTTGAGTTGAGCTGGTAGAGAAAAATGTGCCGGGGCAAATTGACCGTGAATAAAACAAATTTACACGTTTCTCCTGAGTGTCTGATTATCTAAAAATCTGCCAAGAAATTGAATTGCCTGTCAGCTGCCCAAATTATTTTACTCGCTCCTATTGCAAGTCTTGGTGGGGTAGGATTTTTTAAAGAAAAAATAGGAAATGAGTTGGAAATGATTGATCAAACTTGAAAATAGCAGTGTAGAGAGTCGCTGCCTTCCTGCAACAGGATACTTTCCATCACATTCCAATCGCATCTATGCGGAGAAGACTGAAACAAAGGCAGAAGGCCCGGTGTAAGTGGTACAACTGTTTTACATGAGGTTTATTGATATTTTTGATGTGACATTGAAAATTAAGAATTTCAATCACTCTGGGATCTGACTCCTCCTTTTTCCATTAATTAAGAGTGAAACTAGTTCTTCAATGAAATACAAATTAATGTAAAGAGGAGGAACACAGAGGACATAATTGCTGTAATGCATTAAATTCGGGTTACAGTATTTAAGTTCCACCATGGTGCATGTTCCCCTCATATGTCTGAACCCACAGGTGGGGTAGATGTCTTATTTGTTCCTCAGCACTGCTTTTATATTAATCTCTCTTGAATTTCCCCCAAAATCCTCACTTTGAAACTCACCAGTATCTCCCACCGCTGCCATCAGTCAACTCCAGTGTTCAAGATTGTCTCTTCTCATTTCTAGATGAAGGTTCCCTGTGGCTCACTGTCAGACTTGCCAACACACTACAGCTGTCTTAACTCGCTGCGATAGATGCTCCTTCTAAGACCTCAGATTCTCACTTTTAAACTTCTCTTCTCCAAAGATTTTCATCTCCATCCTCTTTTAGTTCCTCACTCCCAAGGTCAGACCTTGAGAGGATGTCTTAATTAGACCTGATCCACAATAACCACGCCCTTTCAATGATAACAATTACGTGCACCCCAGTCTCTAGCATGCACCTCCAATTTCCCTCTAGGATTTGGCCTCCATGAATAACATTCACACCTCCAGTCGATGGACTCCGTCAGCTTCTCACTGTTTCTCACTTTTAATGTCCTTCCCCCCTCCCTGCACATATTAATTTTTCAGTCAATGGTTATAATCACTTCCTTGCCAGTATTTTGACTTCCACTCCTCTTTCACGTCATCAGACTAATTTATAAAAGCGAAACCCTATAAAAATGAAATGTCTGTCTATGTCACATGGGGACACCTGGGAACATGGGGACACATGGTCACACTGGCTTCACTGAAGTTTCACAAACAAAAGTCTCAGTCGAGTCTATCAAAGTGCCAAGCATTCCTATTTTAAATTCCCAGTTTAAGCATTTCCCCCATTTTCTTCATTAACAATTTTATAGCTTCTCTTGAATCCCCCAATAGTCCTTTTCCATACTTGTTCCCAGCTGGAAATACTGCTTTGTACCTCGAGGACGTAATGGGTTCCATCCGAGACCATCTCCACACACCCCATCCACCTTGTCTGCCCACCTGCCAGCATTTGTTCCCCGTTCTTCTGTCTGAATGCCTAGTACCATGGCCTTACCTAGAGCTACTCCCTGGGTTACGTGTTAAATCCTGCTGCCTTCCCCAGTCTCTGTCTCCTCTAGTACTCATATACCTTCACTCAGTCCTTCAGAAAGCCTTTGTGTCTCCAGCGTCTGTACCTGGATGAGAGATGTAGCATCCCATCTTTGTAACTACCTCCCAGGCTACCAGCCTGGTCCCAGCAACTGCCATCAATATCTCCAACGCGAATTACTACAAAAGCCCCATGGAGGGTTTCCTGGCTTAGAATCTTCACCTACTGCCACCCTCTATCCCACCTATTTTCAGAGAACATCCATTAAATTCAAGTCTGATCATGTTACCCCTCGGCCTAACACCCCACAATGGTTCCTTATTTTGCTAAATTGCCTCCATTCTTAGAATGGCCCAAATGACAAATTTGCTTTCTGATCTCATCTTCCAACCCTGGGGATGCTCCCCCTCCCCTGACCTCCCTTGGAGAGTGTTGTTCCTGGAGTGCCTTCAGCTGCATAACTCCATGGCACCTTCACTCACTTCTTTCAAGTTGTCTTCAGATGTAACCTCCTCAAGGACCACCCATTGTGACCACTCTATTTGCCGTATCCAACAACTTGACTCTGTCCCTCTGCTTCCATTGTTCCTTATTCTACTCTGTCTTTTCATAATGTTCATCGCCTTCTGAGGCATGAAATACTTAACATACTTGACTTATTTGTTCAGTTTATTATTTAGCTACCATTTTCCACCCTAGAATATGAATTCTTCATGGCTGGGTTTCGCTATTTGCTTCACTTACTGATGTGTCCTGCAGGGCATCACCTGGTGAGGAGCAGATCAACACATATTTATTGAGTCTATTAATACTTTCTTATTGTTGTTGCTCTGTACTTCTGCTTGTGCAACTTTTTTTTGGGGGGGGGGTTGTTTCTGCATTGTAAACACAAAGGTCTTCATATTATTCATCACTTAGTACATTGAATCACATTTATTTTGAATGGAATGACTATGCTTTACATGTCAGCTTGTTTTCTTTGGTGGTAGCACCATATTTTTCTCTTATTTTTACTCTTTTGTTTAAGTTTTTTACTTCCCATCCAACTTAATTTGTCTTGAAATCCCGCATTGGTCCTGGCCATCTTTGGCTTACCTTACAGACTACCGAGAGAGTTGCAATTTCTGAGCTCAAATACTCTAAAGTCTGTATTCCCAGGCAAGAAAATTATGGCGCCAAAAGGTGAACAATTTTCTATTTAGGGAAAAACTCAACTTTAATTCTCCTGGTTCTGTTCTCCTTTCACTATAAACCAAGATGGCATACACGTGGCTCATTCCATAATCCCCCAGCTCAGCCATCCTCCACAGACAGACCAGCAAAGATGGGTCAGAGAAAAAGGGGCAAAGCACAAATTCCATGATTGTTTTTTAACACAAGAGAAGCTCAGACAATAAACCCAAGAGTGCATTTCCTGATATCATCTCGAGAATAGCAAGGAAATATTTGAGACGGAAAGAACAGTGCTGAACCCCACTGACCTTTTTAATACTAAAACATTGTTTGCCAGGTCATCTTTGAAGAACTATTAAACTGATAATTATTTTCCCCAAGCCACCACTTATTGAGCTCTTACTCTGGGCCAGACATCATTTGCCTCAAATCTCTCAATACCTATGCCTGCGGTGCTACTAATATCCGCATTTTACAGATGAGACATAGAGGGTCCAAATTTAGTAATTTGTCAGTCGTTACAGATGTAGTAAGGGTGAGCCAAGCCTACGTTTTAACACAAACCACTGCAGTATCATCTTAACAAACCCTCTCCACATTTAAGAACGGAGTGAGATTCAAGATGCTTACATAGTTCCAGCTTCAAGTGTGAGTTGATTTGAGGACTGGGCCAGGACCAACTCCATAGCTAGGAAGGTATGAACACATGGAATGAGGAAAAACTGGAGTAACCAGGGTTCAAAATACAGTGGGATGCTATGCAAAATCGAGTTTAATTTTTAATATCTCCCCAGTTCTACAACTTTGAAGTGTTAATTTTATTTGATTGAGAAACTAGTCAGGAGAAGAGATTTAAGTGATTTTAAAAGGACTATTTTTCGCAAATACCACCTGGGGTCGGCGATTTCGCTAACAGAGGCAATTCTTAATTTTGCCAATAAATAAACTTTGGAGCATCAGAGAACTTTGGGGGATGGCATGTGTCTTCTAAAATCACTGTCCTTTGTCACAGAGGGGCTGTCTAATGAGAGGCACTGTGTTGCCACCAGAAAAAGCAGTTGGTTGCACATCAAACTGAATGGGAAATGATAGGGATCTCGGAGAATTTGCCGGTCTGGCAGTGAATTAGTTTTCGGCATCCTTGTCCTTGGGGAGAGACTGCCCTGTGAGAATCTGAACCTATCAGTTAGCTGTCAAATTTCATTTGACACCTCATCCAAAATTTAAAAAGGGCTGCCATCTGAAGTCAGAGACATTCTTGGAGAAAAAGAAAAGGCTATTTCTTTATAGGCTAGCAGGATCGAAGGTGCCAAGTACTTCTACTGGGGGCAGCAAGCTGGAAGCCCTACACTTGGCAAACTTCACAGATATTATGGATTCCTGTGTAAGCCACTCTCTCTCAGCCCCTAAACTCATATTTCCTCTCTCTCTGCCTCTTAGAGAGAGAGGGCCCCTTGAGGCATGTAATCCCTAAGGGGACATTTAACACAACTTGGAGAAGTGTCAGCGACAGAGGTTACAAGTTGTAACTCTGGTGTTTCTTAACCACAATTGAGTTTTCTACTCCTTGTCTTCTTCTGGACATTAATTTTTCATTTGTACCCAGAATATCTTGTGTGTCTTCTCCGTCTCTTGAAATGTGAGGTTTTCATCTGTTTATTTATTTATGAATGAAGTTCATGGCGAAGTCATTTCTGCACTCCTTCCTCACTGACCCGGCTCTCCCGCTTGGCTGACAGAGCGCCCCTGAAGTTGATGTTTTCTCCTGCCCCCTCATTCCTCACTCCTGCCGTACTCTGGCTAACTGGTTTAAATGCATATTTGAGGGCTTCGGCCATTTGGACACTGCCCTGTGACAAGGACCCCTTGACGGGTTCATGATCGACCTCTTGATTATCAGCGGCCATTCCAGGAAGATTAAAAGGGCATGGCGTTAGAGGTACATTAGCTGCAATCCATCTGTCCCTCTTCTCCTTCTCCCTTTCTCCTTCACACAGACGGATTCATCAAAGGACGTTTGCAATGCCTCATTTCAGAGATCCTGTCTTCAAAGGCAGGCTTTATTTTACAAAGAGAAAAATACTAAAGTCTCTTTAGAGCCAAAGGGGGAAAATTATCCTCTAATTGTCACTTCTATGCTGGCTCTGGTTAAAAAAAAAAAAAGGAAAAAAAGATAAGTGCCTATGTAAGCACGATTATTTGAAAAGAGCAAAGGAAAAAGCTACTCACTTTTGTTTTATCTTGCCGTAATTTCTTTGTTAGTTTCTCTGGGTTAGTCGTTGGCACCAACTCTAGGCTCTTAGCAAACTACAGAGGGCCTCCAAAGGTTTTAATTTAAATGTGAGCTTCTTAGGTAAATGAAGCTAGGTCCCTGCCTTTGCAATCCAATTCACACAGGGCCAATTTTATTCTCGTTCCATTATTTCATCCGAGCTTCTGTGATCCCAAGTCTCTCTTTGAAGTTGACTGGAACTCGGAGCACAGATAGGTTCCCTGGGTCATGGAGTAAAAGGAGTAATAGATCTGTAACCCCACGGTTCGTGGGGTTCGCTCACTTTCTCTCTGTCTCTCTCTGAGGTCTTGTTCCTGCTCTGGAAATGGCTCACCTGTGTGTAACTTCTGCAGTTTGATCTGCCACACTAACTAGTTAAATGCTAGGAATCTTAGTGAACAGTATAACAGATGTGTAAAACACACCAAAAAAGTTTTATTTTTAGGTTGTCTTTTTAGAAAATTTAAATATATACAGTCTAAATCTATATTTGTATCTCTCATTCTATCTACCTACCTGCCTATCTATAGAGAGAAATATATTAAACCAAAATAACTGTATATAATTCCAAGCTCATATGTGACATCCTTGAGGAAGTAATTGGTTAAGATGTTACAAAAGCTGAATGTCCACACCAGACCTAATTACTTAGTCTACCTGACTGCTGGTCCCCATTGAGCACAATTTCTGTCTTGGTAAGTAATGTCACAGTTGATGTGATCAGTAACCACCATTGGGACATTGGTCTTCTTGCCCCCACATAAACTTAGGACCATAAGCTCATTATGTGACCTTATTAATAGGAACAAGGGAAGACGCTGTCTGGATGTAGTGGGAAAGAAAAAGTCACTGACTCCAGAGTCTAGAATAGGGTGAGCAAGCATTCCAGTTTGCCCACGTCTGAATGGTTTCCTGGGACCCGAACTTCAGCCCTAGGATTAGGAAGTTCTGTGGAAAACAAACACAGTTGGTCTCCCTGGGCTGGAATCTTAGATGCTAGCACCAATCTCATGTTTCTTCATTATTGGCCTCCCATTCCTTTTGGGGTATTGAGTGGATGAGACTAGGTCAGATGTTTTAAAATTGGTTGTCTGAAGCCAAACCCAGTCAACAAGTCTCTTTTGTTTGAGCCATGCCATGGTGCAAAAACAGTGAAATTTAGCATGTTTATCTTGCTTTTTTAATTTCGTTTTGAGATTTGTCTTGCAAAGTAAGAAAGCATGATGACCACGGGTCCATAGGTATGCCGGGCAACAGCAGCCTTCTGGACTCAAACTGCACCTGCCTGTTCAATAGAGACATATGTGTCTCCTCAGTCATTTGCAGTAACCAGTCAGCTCACATGGGCATTGGGATATGCAGCTCCCAGTCTGCACTGGTGATTAGCAAGAAATCTCTATGAGGCTCACCCAGCTTGGAGTAATGGCGCTTGAGCAAATTTTTGGATGAAAGATTATTTCTGATTCTCAGATGCACCCAGATATTAATGCCATAATGGCATTAATAATGCCCAATGGCCTACAAAAAATGCCCATCTTGTCCCTCGCACCCCCCAGTAAGACTTAATGAAGCTTACAGGTCTTCGAAGATCCCCAGTAGCTCTAAGACTGTGTAAACGAAAAGGTGGAAATTGCTTATTTTTCACCTCTCATTGAAAATGTTTGTTGTTTTATCCTTTTAATCACTGAAATACTTCCTACTTAGAATATGTCAGAAGTGTAAGCCTGACCAGTTTACTGTGATTGCAAATCAAGTGTTTCCTCCAATATGCTTTTCTGAATTGGGAAAAATGGAGCTCCTAGAGATCAATATATGGCATTCCGAGGGTTGTGATCAATTGGTGATTAAGTAAAAACGGTTTAGCTTAATTTGCTTTGAAAAGCTGTGCTTGGGCTGATAAAGTGTAGAAGTGTTTCTGAGATGAGATACAAGGAACAGATGTTTAGTATAAAATATTGATAGCACAGAGCAGAGATAAGCTTGGTATTTAATTTGTCTTAATATTTCCATTGCTACAAATTCAACTGCTTTTATCTAGCTGGGTAATTACAACTCCCCCCCCACCCCCAAGCAGAAGATAGCATAGACTTTTTTCCAGTTTTCTGTCATGTTTAAACTCTTTATGCCCCCTTTCCCTCAGTGTTCTCTTTTATTCTTCTAGGTACTGGTTTCTTTATGTTAATTGCAATTGCAATCTTCAGGTAAAAGATTAGAGAACTTGTTTATGAAAGTTGACATTTTCCTTCCCTTTGTGCATTGAGGATATCTATCCCTGTTACCCCCTAAGAAGGAAGTACGTGTGTTAAGATGTAGGTGGGTTGCTTCAGAGGACACAGACTGTAAAGATTCAAACAACAGAGCTGTTTGTTTAGACTGTTCTTTTCATGCAACATTCATGCCAGGTAGGAGTCTGTACTGCAAAGATATACAGGTTATTTAGGGATCCAGTTTGGCCAGGAGGTTCCGACCTCCTGAACAGTTCAAGTGAAGCGTTGTCACTAAACGAGCAGTTGATGTTTAATTGTTACTGGTTTTTCAGACAGTAAAAAGGGAGTTGGGGAGTGTGCGGGTAAGGAGTACGAGGCCAGCAACTTGTCTTTATGTAAATGACCCAGAAGGTGAACACATCAATTCTCGTCACTTAGCCCTGGCTTTTTATAAGCTCGTTCACATCCAGCTGGAAGGGTGGCCGGAGAACAATTTCACCCGTGCAGAAAGCTGATCTTTCTCTTCCAGCAAAGTCAAGGCAGGTATCCTGAGAGGCTCTCCTGAAAAAAAATCAAGATGAGCAGCATAAAACAAAATTGTTCTGCTGCTGGGATTAAGGACATGAAGGACATCACCAAAGGACCAATGAAAGAGGGACAAAAATCGAACAGTGAGCAGAAACACAGGCTGTGAACGGTGAGCCCATACATACAGTGGCCCTCCTGGGTGGACGCGAGACTCATGAATTTTCAGGAAGAAGCCAGAATGGGACTGGACTAGATTCAAGCTAGTAGTGGCCTTGGCTCACAGGAAAGGCTGCTGAATGAAAGAACACACCTGAAGAACAACATTGTGCGCTTAAGCACTCAGATATTCCACAGATAAGAATAAAATGGAGGTTCCATTTAAATGTTCCTAAATGTGCAAGAAAATGAGAGTCAGCAAAACAATAAATGGAAGATTTAGATCCCCAGGTACTTCAGATCTTGCAGTTATGAGATAAAGAATGTAAAAATGCTCGGGTACATTCATAAAATATATAAATATATAAAATGTAAGAGGGAATCATAAAATGATCAACCATCAAGAGACTATAAAAAGGAACACCAAGATCTGCAAGAAAGAACCAAAATGAATTTAGAAATGAAGAATACTTCTTAATGTTAACAGAAGGACACAAAAAGTACAACAAAATAATAATGATAACATGTACAAGGATGAAGCTAGCTTCTGAACCCCGCTTCATTTCCTAGGACCGAAAAGCTATTCCCATTTGGGTCCAGATCATCACATGTTGTCCTATGAAAAGGCTGTTCAGGGTCCACCTTTCTAACCACAGTCAGTGCAGTTCCATTAAGGAAGGCAGGCAAATTCTTTCCTTGGCATTTCTTCCTAAAACAATTCTAGTAGAGGCCTTTAACAACCTGACCCAAGAAACAGTTCTGAGTCCTGAGCACACCATCTCCATTTCAGAGGAGAATGTTTGCTATGTATTTGCATAACCAAAAGGCTCAGTCAGATGTTTTTTTACAGAACAAAGGAGCATTCTGAGGAAAGAAATACCGTATTGAAGTTTGTGACACTTGAAAGTTAAAACCCCTGGGGCTGGTTTTAAATGTCACTCTCCTTCTTCTCACCCTAGAGTTTATATCCACTAAGGTTTAGAAATTCTGAGGGTCAGCAAGACGCGGCACAAGCCTTGATGTGAAGCACTGGTGACCTCGGCTTAGCAGTCGTCCCTTGCTCTCCATTGAATGAAATCCGTAAACCAGAAAACTCAGATTCTGAGCTTCCCCAGCTCCGTATTCTGCTTGGTACAGTTAGGAAGCTGACAAAAGGGGGCCAAAATCAGGGATTTATTTGTTTTAAAGGAGCAGTTAGAATAGTATTCCTTGGGCTGTGCTTAGTAAATGCACTTGGAACTGACCATTTTGGACTCACTTGGGTGTGTTAACACCTTCAATTTCCCCTGAATAGTCCCATAGACATCACTGATCTGTCTATCTTCCTTGGTGTTGCCAGCGTGCCCAAATCATGTTTTGTCCATGTTTTGCTTATTTGACCCTCACAGACTTCTCCATTAGATGGCTTATTGTCACCCTAAGGTATAGAAGAGTCAGCTGATGATTACCGCATCGGTAGTACCCTGAGAACCAGGGGTTGAGTCTCCGCCTCCTTCTCCCTATACAATCTGTTATTTACATTATACTATACTTTCTTCTTTACTTCAGCAGAAGTGTTTAAGTCAGTATGTTTCTTTCTCTCAGTTGTCCAGAATCAATGAAAGTGTGCGGATAATGTCAATTATATGTAGGAAGTCAGAAAACCTGGTGATTTATGGAAATCTTCGCATTTAATCAGCAGTGTGATTGCTGGACCAAGCATGTAATTTCTCTGCAGTCCAAGTTACTCATATGCGTTCACAGGCTTTTTCTACTTATTTTTGCCTGGGCGATTACTAATGGTTCTTCTGGTTAAAAAAAGTTGACCTCTGTATACCTGATTTCTAAAACACATGCCCTTACTTTTTCAGTGTAAGTCCAGTTGTCTCAATATGATCGTCACCCTTATCCATGGGGAATACATTTCAAGACCAGCACTGGACTCCTGAAACTGAGAATAATACTGAATCCTAGATAGACTATGTTTTTTCCTCTACAGTCATCCCTCGCTATATTGTGGTCCACTGATTGTGGCTTCATGGTATGGCAGGTTTTTTAAAATACAGTGAAGCCACAATAAGTGAACCGCAATGTAGAGAGATATGACTGTATACTTCACTTGTGAGTGCCCGTATAGAATTTTATATGTTGTTAAAATTATGTAGGTTTAAGAGTATAGAAAGTGTTTAAGAGCATATGAAGTGTTTATAAGACTGTGGGAAAGGTTAATAAGAGAGTGGGAAAGTTTTGTAGGAGTGTGGGAAGGGTTTATAAAGCCTTAAAATATATATAAATAATAAAATAAATATAACGCCGCTACTTCGAGGATTTTCACCTATCGCGGGGGGGTCTCTGGAACTTGACTCCTGTGATAGGTAAGGGGTTAGTGTACCTACACCTTTTTTACTAAAAGAATGCACTTTATGGCTTCTCTTATGCATATGCAAATTGCCAGCAACAACCCTCTTGTGATTCAGTATCCTTATTAAGTAAAAAAGAAGGGTTAGAGGAACAGAAGCACTGTGAAACATGAGAGTCCCTCCAATTACTGAATGTCTCCTAAGCGACTCATTGGTGGGAAAGCATCACCAGACACAGGGATGATTCACATCTGGGCTGGGAAGGAGGGGGTTGGCGGGAGATTTCCTCACTCTGCTCAGAATGGCATGTGCATTAAAACCTGTTCATTATTTGTTTCTGGAGATTTTCTCGTATTATTTCTGGACGTCAGTTAACTGTGGGTAACTGAAATTATTTTGTGCCTTACTTTGTTCATGTTGCTATGTAACAAAAGCACTATAGACCCGGTAGCTTAAACAAGCAGGCATTTCTTACAGTTGTAGAGGCTGGGGAATATATGCTTAAGGCACTAGAGATTCAGGCTCTGGTGGAAGCCCTCTTCCCAATTCATAGATGGCTATCATCCAGCTGTGTCTTTACACAGTGGAAGGGGTAAGGAGCTCTCTGGAATCTCTTTTATTAGGGCATTCATTTCATTTATGAGGACATTTATATATTTTTCTCAAATAATGTGTTCATGGTTTTTCAGTTCAGAACAACTCGTCTCAATATTGCCTGTTTTTTAAAGTTATATCAGTTTTTTAAGTCACAGTACAGGTCTCCATCCAGTTTTAACAACTGTTAAAATAATGTATTGTACCATATTCTTCAGATACTCTATAAGTCTTGATATTCCTAACTCTGTGAACCAGATGAGGTCTGGCTATATCCTGAGAAACTCTTTAAAATGTATCAGCATTAAACTATGAACAGTGGCACTTTAAAATACCCAATTAACTAAAGTTCACAAAATGGAATATAAAAGGGACTCTTAAATATTTTTAAAGTCGGAATTAAATTTTTATTTAGACTTAATAAATCTATAATTTATTTCTTTTGGGGGCGGCATGAATAGAATAGGTCTTTTAAAGAAAAAGAAATGAAAGCCCATACTTTTTTCTGAAGCTAATGCTGTTTCAGAGTCAAAGTTTTGTTATAAAATAGCCACAGACCTCATTTCATAAATTTCTTCATTTCCTCCGCATTGTCGATTGCCTCCATTTGACTTCACTATTTTCCACATCTCCCCCAATGAATCATATTAATATTAACACTGGATTATCCTTCATTGGAGATCTGCGAAGAAAATCTGGTGAAAGGTAGCATTTATTTAACGTAGAATAAAAATATTTTTAATGTAGAATAAAATATTTGAAGGCAGAGATGAGGGGATTCTCTTCCACGTGTGTGCATGTATGCTCCCAATGATTCCCCCTTGTTTCTCATTTGGTGAGAGATTTCACATGTGGACTTCAACTGAGTACCGTATTACACTTCTGCAAGTATCTTTGGCTTTGGCCTTGAAGAACTGAGCTCAGTTCCCAGCATTCTAAACAGGCACTCCTGACACTCTGGAAATGTGCCATACAACCTTTTTCAGCAAAATGGTTAGGGGTCCATCAGTTAGACCCAATTGTTAACGGCATGTTCAGCTGCAAGCTGAAGGGCGGAGTACGGCACTGAGGGTGGGACTGATGACTTTCATGGTATACAGACAGCTCTCATGGATTACTTCAAATTCTTGCTTCTCGCCATGTGGCACACAATCATTGAAAGGTAAAGAATAATTGTGAGAAAAGAGAACACATATGGGTTTGAGTGTATTTCTTGCTTTTTTGTTTTTTGTGATCTTTTCAAGAGTGGGGAGAAATCACTGGGAGGTTGTCAAGGTTTAGGGGACCACACGACGTGGTCAGTGTCACGACCCTTCTTTGCTCTTTGAAAACCTCTTCCCAAGGTTTCCCTGGGAGGGATTTCCCATCTCTAAGTTCTAACCCATCATAGTCATGACATAGAAATTATCTTTAAGCATGAGAATCTCAAATGCATCCCAGGGTATTGGGATACCACGATTTTATGTGTTGAGTGAAACACAATTGTGCCAGGGCGGAGCTTCCCAAAATACGTTCTATGGTACCTTAGCTTTTAGAAAAAGCAAAAGTTTCTGGATATAAAGAAGTTTAAGAGAAAAGTTTAGACATAGGTTAATAATGGTTGTCCTAGAAGTGTCTAACATTCCACATTGTATTACTACACAAACCAGGGATATGTCACAAACTTAGGCAAATCAGTTGTGCTATTCATAGTGGGGTATTGAATGGGCTTACTCTTCCTTGAAGCTCATGTTGTGTGTTCTATCTTATGTGATTCATACAACAGACATAGGCCACAGCCTTCAGGTAAATAGGTCCTTCAGAGAATAGATGCGTTTCAGGAAGTTTCCAGGTATAGTGATGCTGATTTATTCTGTAATACTGTGCATTATTTCTGCACTAAAAATCAACTAAAATATTAAATTTTCAGTGAAACAACAGATATAACACAGATTCTTAATGTAGGTGAAAGAGGCAAATACTCTTTTAAATGCTAATACCTACCCTATAAACTAAGCTTTCTAAGGGTAAATGTGTAGTGGGGACTCTCGGTAAAATCTATTACAGCTGTGTGTGGGGGGGTTATTTTTTTGTATTTCATATTTATAATGACCAATGCACCAGAGTCATGAAGGAGGCTATTCTATATGTGAATAAATAATTAGATTAAGTTAATTTAGATAAACAATACATAAAATAATTGATTGCCTTTAATATTCTTTTTAAAATAGGCTGTCAAATTTATATATTTAAAAGATTACCTTAGTGAAAGATAATAATGGTTTGGAATTAATAGTCAAACATTATGCTTACAAGAATGGGTCTGTGAAGAGGTTAAGAACTTGAAAAGCATTATGCTGAGTGAAATAAGCCAGGTGGTGAAAGACAAATACCATATGATCTCACCTTTAATAGGAACCTAAACAACAAGACAAACAAGCAAGCAAAACATAACCAAAGACACTGAAATAGAGAACAGGCTGACAGGGACCAGAGGGGAGAGGAGAGGGAATTGCAAGGGAAAAAGGGAAGGATTCACAGGAACTAAGTATAAAGGACATGTGGACAAAAACTAAGAATGGGGGATGAAAAACTAAGGTGGGGGGGTGAAAATGGGAGGGAGGTGGGAAGCACTGGGGAGGGATGTGGGCTGGGATGGGAGTAGAAGACAGAAAACTGTACTTGAACAATAATTAAATAAAAAATATATGGAAAAAAGAATACTTGAAAACAGATACGTTTCTTTCTTATTTTTCTTTGTATTCTTGCCATAGTCCACCCCTGTATATATATATATATTAGAAGTTTTAGGGCTTAACAGGATTTTCATAGGAAAGTTGAGGAGGCTCTTTCAAGAGAAAGAATATGCACCAATAGTAATTTTATTTACCTCAGTTATTCAGAAATATGTACTTTGCTTCTGTGTAACCTGGTTGTGATTTTTTAGGTCACCTAATTCTTACACATGATCCCAAAATGCACTTCATTACTTTTGCTTTTCAGGCCTTATGTGAAATACAAGGAAAATAAAATGAGAATCCCAATTTTTTAAAGTAACCCATAATTTATATACCATTATTTATTTTCAGGCAGATAACATATTCAGAAAAATATTTCCATCTCTGAACCAGAGTTAACATGTTAGGTCTTTTCTGTTCACACATTCTACCTGCGTAATTTCTGCCTGGGAAGCGTGAATCAGTGAGAGAAGGAATGTCAAGTTCTTCCTAGCACAGGGTCAGGCACGTGGAACACTTTCATTGACATACTCCTAGTGTGTCTTCCACAGATGTTCCCTTCAACCCCAATATCTTTCACTCATAGGTAGAGTGGAAGGGAAGAGAAGCTGTGAGGAATTCCCTATGTACATCCAGTAGGTTTAAAGCTTGAAAGTTGTTATAATGTTATCTCAAAGATGTATACCTCTGTGTTTTTAAGTAAAACTTTTTGCACAGCAAGACTTAGCTCAATGACTGTTAGAAATGTTTTTAAAAACTGCATGAGTGAATTCGAAATGCATGAGGCTTTGGCTCCCTTTTATTGCATCTGTAACTAACTCAGGGCGATCGTTACAAGCAGTCCATGCAGAAGGAAAGAAGGAGGTGCCAGACCTCCAGGTTTTGGCACTACCTCTCACCTGCTGTGCAACTTACACAGCTTACCTAGCTTTTAATTCCAACTTTCAAATTCAATGATACAATCCCTCCAAAACCCCAGGTAACCCTCAACACAGAAAACCCACACACTCCAAAGCCTGTCTTCCTTGTGTTGGCTACTCACAAAAAGATGACTTAAACCAGTAGATGATTCAAATTAAACATTAACATCACTATAAAATAACTATTAATGCTTACCCTAATGATAATATAAGCAGTAGACAATGACTACTTAATCGTTGTCATACTGAGGCTAATCTGACGAAAATCTGGCAAAGCAAAAACATCCAAATTTGAAGTCAAAGTGATCAAATTGTGCCTGGCTTGTTTGGTTGGTGAAACGGCATTGAGCCTGGATGTTGTAGTTTAATAACTTGATCTCAAAAGGTGCATAGCTCTCAGTTTTAGTTCTTTTGCACAGAAACAACTTCAGGTCATAATCGCTGGTTGAAATTTACAAAAACAAAGTAGTGCTTCTCTGCAAAGTTACTTTTGCTCATTGTTTGCCAGAACACTACAGTGTGGGGGGAACAAAGACGCAGGGATCTGTGAAATTATGCTGATTTTTTTTCGTTTCGTGGAACGTGGATGTATATTCTGAGAATAGAAAACTCATACACAGCATGTAACCTTTTCAACTTTCCACAGATTAAAAAGCACATTGCATTGCTTTATTGCATTTTCCTGCAACAAGGGACATATTTCAGCAGAAAAGGGCAAACCAGGAAATTTACTTATGAAAACCAATTTATATAAGCATATGAATAGTATAACTGTTCCCATAATATGTCTGGTATTCATCCTGAGAACTCTTGGGGACACGTGAGTAATCCTCAGTGCAACTTCAATTTAGCCTGAGTTTAAATATAGAGGAGTGAGGCTTGGTCCCGGTTTCATTATTATTATTATTATTATTATTATTACTTTTTCTCTGGTATCAAGTCAGCCAGTGTGATGGCCTCTTTCAGCATTCACTCTGCAAAATCAGAGTGTGACAAGGTGTCAGCACTGACAGATCAGTTGTGGAGATTGAGCAGGCCTGAATTAATAAAGGTCACCATTGTCAACGGGAAGAGTGTCCCCTGGTACCTGAGGACTGGTTCCTAAACAGCCTTTGAAAAGCAAAACGTGGCTCCACAGCAGAACCAGGAATTTCCAGAGAGTCTTTGAAACAAGCACCTCCTTTACAACAATTTCAAAACCTGCCCTATTTCTTTTCTCTCTCTCTTTACATGCTCACAGTTCCTCAGGCTTCGAAGTGACTTAAGGTGTGTTAAATGGAAGGAGGCCAGTGCTCATAGAATGCAGTCGCCAGGTCTCCTGCATTTCCCCATCCTCAACCCTGCTGCTTTCTATTCTTCCCTTGCAGCTTCTAATATTTTCATACCAATCTGTAGAAGCAAAGTGCCTTCCTCTGTACTTCCTAATTGGACCGTTGGTTTCAATCTGTCTGTGCCATTCTTTTCATTTTGTGTCACTTCCATTTCTTAAGCAAACTGTCTAAGAGGCTCACAGGGCATATCTTGTATTTCTCTCACATCCTCTAGGCTGTTGTTAACTGAGTCCACAGAGGTGAGTACCTCTGTGGTGAGTACACAGGGGATAATCATGCTTTAGTTGATGATCAGAGAAGGTTCAATTATTTATCTTTCAGGGGGAAATGAACAATTTTCAGCCCATCATATGTATTCTTAAGAATTGCAAAAGTGTCAAATGTTGTCAAAGTAAATAAAATCATTTAGTACTTACAAGGCGGGAATGATAAAAATGTGGCACATTAAGATTTTCTGGAAGATTTGGATTTGTCTATAAAGTTTTCTTTTCCTCCTTAGGACTGTGTTTACAAGCTTTAGTGTTTTCCTCTCTCTCTTTTTTTTTTTTTTTTAATTTAGGGAGCAGATTCCCTTATAATGAGAAATTTATCTCTATGTTTTCAAATGTGACCATTCTTTGGGTTCTTAGTTTGCATGTGCGTGTGCACGTGTGTGTGTGTGTGTGTGAAAGAGAGAGAGAGAGAGCGAGCCCTCTGACTGGCAACTATATTATAATGCCTCAACAATTTCCAAATTAGTTGAACTGAAAATAAAAATGACTGAAAAGCCTCTTAAATTTTGTTTTGAGCACATTGACAAAGCTGCATTTTGACTCCCTTACCCTCAGACTTTCCTTGAAAATCTCAGCCTGAATTCCTTCATCCCTCCAAAATTTTACTTTATCTCCTATAAATGACTATTAACCAGTTTTCTCAAGTAAGAAATAGTTTATTTGGGGAGGTCCGGTATAGCAAATACATTTTTTCCATCTTCACACTGTAAGAGAAAAGTATACTAATTAGCAAGAAGCATAAACTGAAATACATTTGAAACACATTTACTGGACCAGTTTAATGCTAGGGTCTTTTCCAACATTTTTTTTTCAGCGGTTTTTTTTTTTCCAAATTGTATTTTTTTTTCATTGCCATTTAGCTCCCTTAGTGCCCCCTCCTGCCCAGCAATCGCCACACTGTTGTCCATGTTCAAATTCTGTTTTGTCTCAAGACTTTCGCTCCCACGTGACAACATACTGGTAAAAGAAATTAGGCGATCTTCTTTTGTTGCAGTTGGAGAGAATAATTATTTCCTAAGACTGAACAGTCTAAAGATGCCATTTTGGTGATTTGAAATAAAATTACAAGCCAAAGCTTCTCTATGATTTTTTCTTCTTTAATGTATTAAAGTCTCAGGGGATGAAATTGTAAAAACATGGCATTTCCCCCAGCGTCTCTTTTAAGCTTTTATCTCATAGGTGATCATTTTCTAAAATTAAATGGGTTAAGTGATTTTTTTTAATGGCATAAATTGTACTTTCATAAAGCACTTTTTCCAAATTAGTTTCCAGAGCTGAAGTCATATAGTATCATTAGTAGCCAATTACTATGTGATCTGGTTTCAGAAAAGAATAATGAGTAAATAATTTTACCTTGTTGTTTATAAAATCTCCAGTAATATCATACATATCCCAGTGTTTATAGAGTATTACAGTATTTATAGAATACAAAATTTTTGTAACATAAAAAAACCCTTTCCATCATAAAGTAAAAAAATGAAGGATTTAAACTGGCAAATGTTAAAAATGGTCTACAATAATTTTCTCTTTTTGAATGAGACTTTTTTCTAATAAAAATAATAGATTTCAATGAAAAACTTAAGGAGAAAAAAACACTTATAGTTCTACTAATGTCAACATTTATCAGATATCTCTAGTTTTTATTTGAATACACAAATGTATGTGTGCAAAATATTGAACTGCATTTTAGAAGATTGAAGATTTCAGATTGCCTTTTTCAAGCCTATTTCGATATTTAATAATATATTCTTTGCAATTTCTTATACCATCCAATCTTTAGTTAAAAACTAAGATTTTTCATGGCTATGCAGTATTTGGTATTTATTTTTAAAATAGCATATTTCAGTATTTTAGGCTATATCTATTTTGCTATTATAAATAAAGTTCTCACTTATTTTTATAAAACTATGTTTTTATAGTTCAGCTTCTTTAATCCTTTAGACTTGCTTATCATTGGTGAAATTTGAAAGTGTTAGACACGTATATTTGAATATATTTTCACAGGTACTGATGTATTACACACCAGAAAGACTGATTTAACACCTTCTGTCTCAGTGGTTTATGATCCTTTTCCATTGTTTATATACATATATTTTCTCATAATTTATGTATTTTATATTTTACATGCCATTTATATTTCTTTTACAAATCATCGTATCTATTTTTTTGGGTGAGATATTGTTTTCCCATTAAAGTATCATAGTATTATTGTCTTTAAGTATTTGGTCCACTTTCATAATTTTGGTCCAGTTAACTTACTACATTTTTTTAAAGTTAAGCTTTCTCATAATATGTGAATTACTAGTAGAAAGACTGTTCTTTAATTTTTTTCAATAATATAGTATTTCATTAGATATAATGTCTGCATATATATGCTGTTGCAGTTAGCGGTATATGCATTACAAGTAGCTTTATTGACATAGAACATCTTCAATCTTTTTTTGTTCCCTCCCTCTCCTATTTTCTCCTTTACTAAACTCACACTCCTTCTCTTTTTTCTGTCTTCATTATCATAGTTTCACGCAAAAGTGGAAGACCAGAAACTGAAAAATATTTTAATTTTTCATATTATGAGTGACCTCATGCTATAATAGACATATTCACTATAAAATTGAGTTTCATCTCCTGAACTATGAAAAACAGTCTTTAATGAACTATATTTAAGGTTCTTACACAAAGAAAGATAAAGAGAAGCAGTTGATTTTAACATTTCAAAATTTACCTCTCAATTAGTTTAATCCAAAATACCATTAGGAATTTAGAAGAGGTGTTACTAGTATTAGCAAGTGATATGAAAGATTGACTAATAGAAATTAAAATGAGATGTAGAGAAATATACACATTAAAAGTCAAAATTGAAATTGATACTAGTGATATAAAGTTTAAAACAGTGCTGTGGAATTAATACTTAATTAGATATTTTATTTCTCACCTTTTAGTTTGCAAAAGAGGTAAAGAATATTCAGTGTATCACTTCTAAACCAACCCTTAGAAGGAGCTAAGAATTCTAACAGTTGAGATATCCTTAAATACAATAAAGTTAGAATTGATTATTGAAAATAAATTTATTTTTACTTTCTCTTCCCCCTTTCTAATATTATGATCATTGGGTATTATACTCACACAAATTTCAATTATGGAGTTGTAAGGCACAAAAAACTCTTCAACTTTCTCTTTTCATAAGTAAGAACACTGAGACATTACATGTATGATTTGCATAGTACCACAGTGCCAGCTAGTAAAAGACTTTTTAAACCTCGCATTAGGGAAAAAATAAATTTTAATATAGAGCTCTATTAGTTACCAAATTTCAGGAATATATATCATTTTTATATCAACTTGAACACAAGATTTTTTATATGTATAATTTATATAATTAGTATTATATATACTCCTTTAATATGCAATTAACATAATTACAACATACTAACAGCAATATACATAATTTACGTGATTAATATAAGATTTATTAGGTACTAACTTTGTGCTAGATTTTGTGATTTATTTTGAAATTAGTCAAGCCCTGGCTGGTGTGGCTCAGTTGGTTGGAGCAATGCCCCAGAACCAAAAGGTCGCATGTTTGTTTCCCAGTCAGGTTGTAGATTCACCCCCCAAATTCACCCCCCAATCCAGACACATACTGGGGGAACATATGGGAGGCAAACCATCATTGCTTTTCTCTTACATCTATACTTCTCTCTCTTTCTTTCTCTCTCTCCTTCCTCTCTCTTTAGAAACAATGAAAAGAATGTCCTCAGGTAAAGATTAAAAAAAAAAGAAAAGAAAAAATTTAGCCAACATGTCCATGCATAGACCTTTTAGAGTCAATTCAATCGGAACATGTTTTCAATAAAATACTTAGTTTTGGAAGTTACCATGTGTACTATTTAGTCTGGGTTCTCTAGAGACAGAACTAGGAGGAGATATATATGACATGTATTAGAAAAAATTGGCTCCCACAATTCTTGTGGTTGACAAGACCAAAGATCTGTAGTTGGTAAGCTGGCTGGCCAGGAGAGCCAATAGTGTGGTTCTAGTCTACCAGGGGAGCTGACGGTGTAGTTTCATTCCCAAGGCCAGAAGTAGTCTTGCAACAGAGGAAGGGCTGACATTTCAGTTCAACTACAAAGGCAGGAAACAGCCAACATCTCAGGCTGAAGGCAGTCAGGGAGGTGGCGTTTGTTCTCACTCACAGGAATATCCATCTTTTTCTTCAGTTCAGGCCTTTAACTGATTGCATGGGGCCCACCCACCTCAGAAAAAAACCAAATTGCTCAACTCCATTTACTGATTTAAATGTTAAACTCATCTAAAAACACTCCCACACACATCCAAAATAATGTTTGAACAAATGTCTGGCCACCTCATGGCCTGGTCAAGTTGACACACATAATTAACCATCACAACAGGTTTTTCTCACTGTTTTTGCATCCTGTCTACAGAGGGTTATGCCAGAGGTGGTGTGTAAAGACATAAGCGAGAGTTAGGTGGTGAAGCCCTGAGAAGGGAAATACTAAGATCCTTTGAAATGCTAACCTTGGTTCATTTGATTACTATATTACTGTAATGATTGGTTAATAAATCACTGTAAAAAATAGGACAGTGATTAACAATTAGAATGACGTTCTGATGATTGGTATGGATAATACCAGTCAAGCCGATGGAACAGTCCGGGTCCTTAGGAAGCAAGTGTGAACAAGGAGTAGTTGTGGAGAGATTGCATTCTGTTGCAGAAATCAAATTAAGAGGCCACACAAGACCGTTTTCTGTAGTATTATCACTAACTGGCAAACTTTTAAAAGCTGTTGATCTCTATACTTGAAGTGAACATTTAAAAAACATAAAGCAAAGGTTCAGGGGGGGAATGAGGCTATGAAATCTGCAGTGAGAAAATACCTTTAATTAAATATTCTAGATGATCCCTGGAAAGATGAATTTTTTTTTTACTAAGAAATGTAAGATCTACAGAATATCCCCCTTTTATGCCAAGTGACCCAAGGCAAATGTGTGGTATAGTGTCTTCTTGAACCTTCATACCAGCTGGCATTGCGTTCCTCCCTATACCTTCTTGTGGTCTACACCCAGTCTGCATTTCCCTTTTTCTTTTCCCGCTGCCAGTACAGGCTGTCATGGAACTCATTTATACTTTTCTTATTCTAGATAAATGCTACCAGCTGTTGCCAGGAACTACCTGCCATTAGTAATAACTCATTAGACTTGACAGTGAAAATCTCTCCTACATGGATGGCAAATGCTGGCTGGTAGACGGTGCTGATGAATCCATTTGAATCCATTTACAGTCAGTGGGTGAAAGTGAATTAGGTAACTGGATAGTCCTAAGATCAGCCCATTGTATAACTCTCATTACTTTTTTATGGGCTCACCCAGCATGAAAATCATTCATTAGCCATGAACATATTTAATTGTTCTTTCCAGTTCATCCCTTTGTACATTTTAAACAGATTATCCTGGCTGTCTATAAACCTGAAATCCAAAAGCAGATGCTGTCTCTAATTGAGAGAGTCAGGTAGGGTACTTAAAAAATAAACAAACTCAGTCTCTTTTTTATGATTTTTTGTCAAACTTGGATTGTGGCTGGAGCATGGTGAAGGGATTTTATGAATTAATAAATAAATTATATGTACTCATAAGTGGATGAATGAGCAAAAAATTATACTTCAGTGCCCATGTTTATTGCTAAACAGACAAGGACAAAGGCAATGATATAAGTTAAGAAAAGGAATGAGTAGCAACTGGCAAACAGAAGCTAATGCAGAAAAATAGAACTGAGACCTCAGATTTTTACACTTATTTGACAAATGATCACTCACTGCTCACATCAAAAAGGGAAGGAGGGAAGAAAGGAAGGAAGGAAGAAAAGGAAAGGAAAGGAGAGATGGAGGAAGGGAGGGATAAAGAATCCATAAAAAAATAAAGCTTTACAGTTCTGAAAGTTTCACAAATAAAAATGTAAAGATAGGGAAGTTTCTTGTAAACTCCTGCAATATTCAGTGTGTTGGAATGCTTCACATGTTTTGCTGACAAATGAACTATTGTCGGATTATTGTGGGGATATTTGAACTTAAAGGTTACAACTTTGACATGCCTATCATGGCACAACAAAAACCACTTTTGAAAAATTGTCAGTTTATGAATAGAGAGAATAAATGCAATCAACTCTTATGTTTAAATACTTTGGGGGTCAAATTTTAACCTGACAAGTGAGTTTTGCAATGTGCACAAGGAAGAGGAGTCCTGAAAACCACATGGGGAACAGCATCACTATAATCCAGATGAGCACAGCAACATATTTAGTAATTTGGTCAGTTGATGCAATAATATTCTTTATAGCAATTGTTATTTCTCAACCAGGACAGGATCCAGTAGGAACAGGTGTAGCATTTATTGGTCATATTTCTTTAAACTCTAATCTGGAGCTTTTTCATAGCCCTTTCTTTTGTCTTTAATGGCGTTAACATATCTGGAAAAATATCCTTCAAAAATAGAATAGTTCCCCCCATATGTTCGTTTGCTCTTTCCCGGTTGACTAGTTACTGGCTGCGTGTTCTCCCTGGAATGTATGGAGGAGAGACTTTGTCCATCTGGGGCCTCCCAGCGCTCATCTGTCCTCATTGATGGTGTTAATTTCAACACCTGGCCAAGGTGTTGGTCATTTCTCCACTGTATAATTACTGTTTTATGTTCATTTTTCTCCATTTTTGACTCTTCCTTGACTGTGCCATTAAAATAAACAAAGTGACTAAAATAATGTGGGATTTATTTGCCATTCTGTCACGCCACTCTATGGCTCAGCTGCCCGAGACTGAGAGTTTATAGTTGAATACTGTGTTCCCAGGTACTTAGATTAGTTCTTTCTTTTTTATCCTTTCAGTGTCGGTATAGTATTCACTTGAAATATGATCAGGCTCAGTTGTTTGTTTTCTTGATGTGCTTTTTCCCTTCCCATTTTAATCAATTAAATTAATATATATTTTTTCAGTAGGTAGGCCAGTAACATGCTCAAAAACTCTACGCGACACATAAAGTTATACTCAGTGAAATATCACTCCTTTTCTTTTCCCTTGTAGTCTATAACTACACTTCAGTTAAAAATGTTGTATTTTCCAGTTAATGCTTCCTGTGATGCATTTTTGTACTAATAAGTAGATGTATGTATGTATATGTTCTTATTTTCTATTGTTTCTTATACAATGTATAGCTTTAAAGGAATTTTCTTCTATACTTTGCTTTTTTCACTTAATGGTATGTCTTGTTAATAGACTCCTTCCTCATTCTTTTTAACGGCAGTCTAGCACTCCATTAAATTCACCCACCCTCTTATGATGGAAGACAAATAATCCTGCAGTGAATAGCCTTGTTTATTCACACCTACCATGTGCATTTTCATATTTCTGGAGGTATATCTTCAGGGTGAGTTTTGGAAGTGGGGCTGCTGGATTGAAGGATAAAAGCACATGGGGTTTGAGACAGTATTTTCCAATTTACCTCCATAAGGTTCGGAACATTGTGCATTCTACCAGCAATGTCAAAAGAGCCTGTCTCTCCACAGAATGGATCCTCAAGCTTTCTCATTTTGGCCTGTCTGATGGTTTAGAAAAGCAATCAGACTAGTTTTAATTACACTCCTCTTATCATGAAAGAAGATGAGTATCTTTTCATATGTTTAAAAGACGTAGTTCCATCTTTTTAATGAATTTTCAGGACAAGTCTTTCAAAATATCAGAATGTTGATGTAAGAAGGGGTTTCCTCCCAGCTTATGGACAGTATGGACTGACAGTCAGAAGTAAGGATGTCAGCTGGGCTGTGTTTCCGCAGAGCCTCTGAAGGGATCCCGCTACTCATCATGCCCAGCTTCTGGTGGCTTGTAAGGGTTCGGGACTGGAGACTACATTGCTCCCATCTCTGTCTTATCTTCACATTGGCTTCAGTGTGTCAGTCTGAGCTCCCCAGCCCCTCTCTTATAAGGGTGTCTGTGATGACAGTTAAGACCCACAGGGATAATTCAGGATCTCCTCTCAAGGTTCTTAATCTTACTGTATCTTTTAACATACAACATAATACATACTATTTTTGCTGCATAAACTAATGTTTAGTTTCAAGGGATTAGTTTGTGGAAATATGGTTTTTGGAGCCAGTACTGAGCCCATTAAACATGATATTTTTAAAGAATGTAAGAAGAGAAGGTGGGACCTTGGCATCATACATGTTCTGTGTTTGTGGAGAGAAGGAATTGTGGGGAATGTGATACAGTCACCCATCTACTGTTCATCTCACTGTTGTTGAGAAGAGAAGAGTAGAGTACTCAGACCTTCAGAGCATCCAGCAGAATGAAGTTTAGTAATTGTGTCATTTTATTTTTATTATTTTTTAGCAATGTTCAGACAGGCATGGCCCGGGGAGGAACCTGGGGCCAGTAATAATTGCATTTTAAATTGACTGAGTCTTTTTTGTAGTAATATGCCCAAATAGCAGTAACTGCATTATAAATTTATTTATAAAAGAATACATCTGAAGATGCTTTGTATATGTTCATAATTCCTGTTCATCAAAAAGCCTTGCCTCGTACTACATATTATGATTTAAATAATATGTTACTAATCAGGTAGAAATTAACATTACAGTTTATAGTACATCTGTGGGCATTCAGGATAAATTGATAAATCATAGAATCTTAGAGTTGGCTGAGAATTTAGAGATAGGCTAAAACAACCATTAATTTGATTTGATGCTTAAATAGGTTTTCCTACACACTATGCTAAGAGGGCATTTGTTGGAATGCCTCCAGTTTCAGGAAACTCACTACCTGTCAAAGACACCATTTAATTTTAATGGTCCTGTATTACCAACCCATCATCCCACATAAAACATTAAGATACATACTTTGCCAACTATCATTCACTGTTCCCACTCATCTCTTTTCCAAGCTGAGAATATTGGGGGTTTTCAGCAGTTTTTAATGAGTCACTGTTTTGAGTTATCACCTTAGATATTTCCTAAACATATGGATATTGCTAATGTCACTAAGGTTTTACCAACCTTGGTGGCAGCTCTCTGCATTTCCATGTTAGTTGAAAGCAAGAAGAAATTATAAAATCAAAGAGTAGGAAGGACTTATGGGTCATGGGCTTCAGCTGCTGCTTTGGGCCCGAGGGCCTGTGGAATTTCTTAAAATCTTGGGTTGTTGGTATGTGTTTTGCTTAAGCCAAGCAAGGAGTTTATGATAGAGAAATTTTAAAAATTCAGCAGTATTTCATAGAAGTAAAGTTCAGACACGTAGCCAAGTTTCAGAAGGGAGCCGGAACAAAAATCCCTAGAGCTTTAAAAAACCCACAAAGTCTGTTCAATCATCTTTCCCTTTATTTTTCTTTTTCTTTCTCAATATCCATTTTATTTCTTATTTCCTCTACTTCTGTATTTCCTTTATATGTTTTTCTGTCTCTAAAGGCTGGCTCACGCAACATTCCTAGCTATCAATTTTACAAGTTTTCCTTAAGGTTTCCTGAGACCCACTAACTGTTCTCAGTTACAATTTCAGATCCCAGAAGAGACAAGCCACGTGCACCAACCCAGCTCGTTGTCAGAGTAGGCAGTGAGTTATTGACGGCAGAGAAGGGAGCAAACTAAGCCTAATTAGGTTGGGAAGCAGCCGTTTCACAGCTACCCCAGAGGGAGGCGATAATGAGCACCATTCCAGTAGGTTAATGGGGTAAGGAGAAAATCACCAGGGGAAATGTCTTTGCTCAAAACTAAATGATGAAGCAGAACTATGACGCATGTGCAGGAAGAGCCAAAACGGTGACCATAAGATGGGGAAGACACTAATCTGGGAAAGTCTGAGCAAAGGATTAGATTGGAAAAGGGCATAAGTCCCCAGAAAATCCAAGAATGAGATTGAATAGGGGGAGGGCAGTAGTCCAGGCCCAGGAAAATTCAGGAAAGAGGTTGGGTAGTTTGAAAGAGAACCTGCTCTTTTGCAAACCCAAGGAAATATATGGTAGTTTAGCAAGAACCTCAGGGAAACGGCTACCCTATAGCCTTCCTGCTCTCTCTGCCTCTTGGAGAGAGCACTATCCCTTGTCACTTGTCGTTCCTATAAATCTTGCCACTATCTCTAAACTCCTCCTTTGCCAATGTCCCTGAAATTCTTTTCCTGCAACACCATGGAAGAACTGCAGCCTCCAAAGCGATGACAAGCATTCTTCTTCCTCTTAGCAGTTGGCACCTAGGGCCTGGGTAGGTGGAGTGGTATTATGTACACCAGCAGATCAGGATCAAGCAATTCCAAGAGAAAAATGGCTTTAGACCAGGACACCAAGCTTCACATGTCTACAACAGGGAGGGGCAGCTCCAAGTTTCCCAGGGTTTGAGAAAACAACATAAAATATTTCCTGTAGGTGGTAGCTGTTGGAGACTGAGGATAAAAGCAGTAAACAGGTTAGGTAAGACCTACACTAAACAACTAAAATAGTGAGAGGTGATGTTAACTTTCTTGTCTGGATCAGTTTAGAAAATGATTCAGGGGAGACCAAATATCCAGAAATAATACATGCATCAACTTTTATAATCTAGCTCGGTGAACTTGGGGAAGGAAAAGACCTCAACACATCATCTCTTAATGCATTCTGAGAGCAGATTTGTGTTGTCAATTAGGTTACATTTCTGTTCCACATTTATTATATTGCTCTGCAATTTAGGTCTTTATAACCTTTGCTATTAAGTTACATCTCAACCTACCCATGCTTACCCAGTATGTCTTTGTACAGGACTTGACATTTATCCTGATTGAATTAATGACTTGGTTCAGCATTGTAGTGTAACTTGACTTTTCTGGATCCTAATTTAGTAATATAGTATAATATAGTAGTTCTCCCTTCAGCTTCCTATCAGCTGGAAATACAATTGCATGCCATCAGGGAGTGCTGAGGCATTGAAAAGAAGGTAGCAACTGCAGTGAAACTAACATTTGGCAGGATCTTAGAGATTGGGGCTGTGCTCTTCACTATGCTATAAGGTGTACGAATTTGGGTAAGCTGCTTAATTGCAGTGTGCATTGTGTCCTTCATAAAAAGGTGTAATCATCAGTTTGGTAGTTATACATTGAAATGGCATCTGAGAAGTTGGGCACCTGCTAAAGTTTCTGTATAATTTGATAACATCACTGAACATCTCTAGTCTTAGCTATCATGAAGAGCCAGATGGAATGAAGTGTTACAGCTCTGGCCTTGGGGCAACCTGATCTGAAGGCTTAGGTGAATTTGCTCTGCAGGTTATAGAGGATGTGAAGTTGTGGTTGTGGAGCACACCTTCACCGGAATGGCAATTCCTTCTGTCCCCAGCATCAAGTGTGTTTTAAGGGCTAGATGGTTTCTCCAAGGCACCAGGCAGTACATGCATCAAGCCTGTTAAAAGCCATGTCAGTTAGGAGAATTCCATGACTTGGATTCTGAGACAGCTGCACCGTTCCAGGGTGGCTTCTATATGAGATGCATGCTGTTAGAGTGAGGGAGTAAACATAGGCCCATCTCTATTCTATTTTAATAGCAGCCTTATTTTCCTTTTGGTATCCACCAGTTTTCCATCTTGGTCCATATGGTTTGTTGGGGCCAATGCAATGTCCCAAAGGTGGACATGAGGAATACACTTGACCAAATAGGGACCCACCTCCATTAACCACAGCTGTAAAGTCCAATATACACATGGAAATCAAATTAGTCTTATCCAACTTTTTCCCTAGAATGATAAAGACAAAGCAATTATTACCTGGTCATCAGTTCTTGCATTAGTACCTCCAGACTGTCCTAGTTTCTGACCTTCCTAAGGTCTAGATGTTCAATTTCTGTCTTAATACCTACAAGCTACTTTACCCACTTCTAATAAATTGTTGCATAGGTGTTAGTTTTTGTTACTTGCAACAGAACAATTTGATATATACCATAACCTTTTAAGTGAAGAAAGATATATTATAGAATCAAGAAAATGCAACACTTAGCTGGCCCACAGGATGCTTGCTAAATCTAAGTCCCCATGAGTTCTGTACTTTCCCCATTTGTGCTGGGAATACTCAATGTTGGTCTGGCCACTCCTGTGGCTCCTCCCAATGGTTCATCAAATAAGCCAACCACCTTACTTTCTTGGTATACATCCACACCATACCCCTGCACACTTGGCATCAGCCCAGATCATGCTTTTCCTTGAACCTTGGTTTATGAGTTCCTCTGTCTCAAGGTTCTTTAAAATCATTTGCCCAATCCTGGCTCAGTCCTTGCTTTCTTTGACCAAATTCTTCTCCTGTCTCAAACTTACTATTAAAGTCAAAATCTGCATTTGCTCTGTCCATCAATGACTGCTCCTAATAGTATAGACATATTTAGTATTTGTTAGAAAAGTGTGATCACAGAAAAGTATTTGTCTAGTATAACTATAGCAAAATTCTCCTTAGCACTGTTTAACCCTTTATGGCATATTAGCATAGTAACTATATTAGCTGTCTATTTCTTTATTAGAAAATACCTTAAAACTCAGTGTCTCAAAATAGCAAATTACCTTACAGTTTCTGTATTTGTGGAATATGGACAGTCCCTAGTGAGGTCCTTTGCTTCAAAGCCCCTTAAAGGCTCAATTGAACACACCAGCAATGTCTGTGGTCTCACCTTCAGGCTCAACTGGTGAAGGAGCTAACTTCAAACTCACTCACATGGTTGTCAGCACGACTCCATTTCTTAAGGAATGTGGGACTGAAGGTCAAGTACTTCATTTGTGGTTGGCTGGAGGCTGCCCTCACTCCCTTGGCTTGTTGGCCTCTTTATATAGTGATTCTTCTAAGCTTCATCAGAGTAGGCAAGCCAGTGGGTCAAAGAGAAAGTATAAACATGATGGAAATCATAGCATTTTATAAGTTCCACTTGGCAGTGATATCACATTTTGCATAGTCTGCTGGTTAGAAGCAAGTCATAGATTGACCCGTGCTCAAGAGGAGGGGATTCCACAAGGTCATGACTACCAGGCATCAAGTCCCAAGTTGCTTTCCACCATAGGGCTGACTATTTTTTGCTCCCCTTTTTCTACTATCCAGTAGCTTAATCACTAAACTTGACAGTGGTGAGGCAGAAAACCACACAGTCTTTACTTTGCAGTGTCCTCACTGAGGATTCCATGTTCTCTTAGATAGCACTTCTATGCTTGTTAAGGGGAACTTCACGTACATTTGTTACTGAACTCATTTCATTGTCCCTTTTAGTTTCACAGCAGTGTGCTCTGTGCTGCATACTCAGGTGGCCATTGTACAGGCTCCCCACTGACCATCAGCTGTTCAGGCCTTGTCCCCATCAGGGAAGTTGTAAAGGCAGTGAACTTGATTGTCTTGGCATACCACTAATGCTAGGGCTCATGCTTTTGCTAAGAAGTTGAGTATCTTCTTACAGAAGAACGTCAACATTTCTTTAAAATTTACTAAGTAGTAAATTTCTCTTTGTATTGTCTTTTTTTAGGATATTATCTTGATATGCCAGTCCTCAGATACTATTAAATGTAATTTTTATGTGTCTGATTGCAGAAAGTTGATAGAGTGTTTGAGTGTGTGTTTCCTGAATTACAGTCTGTCTTGGCAGGCACAAATCTACGAATTTTGTATTTTGGCAGTTTTTATTTCTAATTATGCTCATAACTGTTATCAGCAGTGACCCAGTATATAAATAAGTAACTTAAATGCGCTGTGTTTTTATGATGTTAGAAAACAAAACTGAACACTTGAATCAATATTCAACTACATTGTATATAGAATGTAGGCATGAACATAACTGTGCTTTGGAAAGACAGTGGGCATTCTGATTAGGTCAACTTCCTAGGTTAAGAAAAAAGTTAGAATTTGTCCAGAGGACAGAGTAAATCCTTTTTGTTTTGTCCAAAGTGTTCACACCATAGCATGTAAGTTATGATGCCAAGATATTGAGGGGGGACTGCTTGTATGGGCTGTATTTAATGTTATTATTAATTCATATTTTCATGTATTCACTCATTAATAAACAGTTGTGGAATCTGACTCTCGTGCTGGTGAACATGAATAGCAAACACATGGTTCTTACATTTCGAAATTCAGTTTATTTAGGTGCCACCAATATAAATAAATATTTCTATTATTTTATATAAAATAGCAATAACAAAAGAATGTAAATGATATGAGGGTTGTTTGAAGCCCAAGTTCCCAAACTTTTATATTGCATCAATCAGAAAACTTTTAAAAAAAGTCTGTAGGGTTCAAAAGACTTATTTGCCTAATTATATGCTTAGAAAACAGAATATATTATCACAAATCATAAAATGTGGGTCGCAAGTAACATTGAAAACAAGGAAGGACATAATCTTAGGTTAAAATATATTCCGTCCAAAGAGAAGCAACTATATTTGTGTAGGAACTATATCAGTTCCTATACTAATAGGAACAGATAGCAACCACATCAGTTAACCCCAAACCTCGAGGCTTAAGTGACAAAGATGTATTCCTTCACAGTTTCTGAGGGGTCCTTACCCTGATGCAGATTAGTAGCTTAGCTGGGAAGCTCTCAACCTCGAGGCAGCCATCATTTCCATTCCATCTGAACTAGGAATGAACCCTCCAAACCACTGACAGCTGTCAACAGGTCTTGGATCCTCACTGGTGATTGGCTGGAGGCATCTCTCCCTGCCTTCCTATTGATGCAGAACACAGCGGGACACCTAGTTTTCCTCAGATGAGTGAGCAGAAAGAGAGGTGTGCAAATGGAAGCTAGAGTCTCTCATAAGCTTCATCTCAGAAGGGGTGGCCCCTGTCCTTTCCTCCTTTGTCCTGCTCATTCTTCCAATCTCAATACAAGGGTGACTACCAGGTAGTGGGGACTGAGGGCCCCTGTGGCTGCCTGTCACAGAAACCTTACTTCAGCCTTTTTTTATGTCCTATCGCACCCTGTGTCTATGAATCTCTGGATCTCTGGGACAAATTAAAGAAGGGAAAAGGAAAGAAAGGCTTCTCAGAAGCAACACTGAACTGTGCATTCACCCATGAAAGACAGATTGTTAGAGTGACTTTTAGGTAGAAGACTATGAACAAAGAGGACCGGGTCAGAAATGGTAAGCTGTGCCTCTTGGGACGGGAGACAAGGAGGAGACACAGGTCACAGCAAACAGCACTGTGGAGGTGCCTGAGGACCTTCCCCACCACACTGGGCAGCTGGGGCTTATTTTGCAAAAGGTATTTTAGAAGACACTGGGGGAGTACTTCAGGTCTTCTTGCCATTTTTATGAATATAATATTTGTGAATTTATTAGTTAATAGAAAATTGCTTTAAAAAGCAATGGTAGAAGAGCTTAGAAGGTACATATATATTTGTTGCTTAATGCTTAGATTTATGTAAAGAGTACATCATTTACAAATTTTCTAATCTACAAGTAAGGAAAAGATCAGAGACTCTCTCTGATATTTTTGTGGGGGGCAGAGACAAATGTGTGCTTTTTACAAAAATAGTTTGTGATAGTGTCTCGATCGAAAAATGTTTAAGGGGACAAAAGTGAAACCTGTAATAAAACAGGTCAGGTTAGCCTCCTCTCATTAGCAAAATTAAACCCCACCCCCTCTGTTAGGAGAAGTTTTGACATGAAGTCTTGGCTGTAATCAGTGAAGTTCGTTCTCAGCAAGGTTTTGTTGTTCTGATGGTGTTTTCATTAAAGGACAACTATCGGTGAAGTGTCATTTGTACAAATGCCTGAGGATCTCCATTCATTCCCATGATGATCCTTTTTATGGCTTCTCCAATGACTCTAAAAAGTGCATAGGGTACACTTCACTTGCATGTGTGTATACACATGCACACACATGCACGTGCCCACATACAACTCCATACAGTACACCTTCAGAGTGTCTCACTACAGAATCCCTGGGAAGTGGCTTCTGGCCTGTGAATCACTGTGTTGTATTTTACGATCAGTATGGTCAGATCACCAACAAATGGACAGACACCCAGGGGGCACTTCCAAATGTGCTCCCAGTATGCGATATAAAAACATTTGGCAAGCAATTCAAATAGTGATGCAAACTTATAAATGTTTGCACTTAAATGTTTAATGTTTTCATCATATAACTAGTTTACTTCATTTCACATTTTGAAGGCACACGAATAAGATAACATGTGTTTGTGAAATCCAGGTTATCATGTTTACTACCTTCCTCACGAGTATGAGAATATCATTCTCTTTGCTCTGGGATCCCTCGGTTCTAAAAAGATCAAGAACGTCTGAGAGTATTTTTAATCCAAGGGGTCAGCATTTTTGCTTACAGTTGCCTTGTAAAATGAAAACTAAAAAACCCTGCATATCTGCTGGTGGATTCTGTCTCTGCTATCGGTGAGGACCCTGTAGAGAGCGCACAGTTGGTCAGAGCCCAAAGCCCACATGGAAGGTGTGAGGTGTCTGAGTAACATTGCCCCCTCTAACCTCTTCTAGTTTCTCAGGGTCAAAAGAAGATAAGGAAAACACTTCTCTCTCTCTCTCTCTCTCTCTCTCTCTCTCTCTCTCTCTCTCTCTCTCTCCAGGAAGGTAATCACTCCAGTCTGAGTTCTGTTTATAGCAGCTCAAGTGAATATTCTTAGATTTCTTTCAACAGCATGGACACAAGGCATAGGTCATCGGCTGTAGTCTCTCACTGCTCCTGGATGAGCCTCCTTGTTGCCCTTCTAGACCAAGGACTGCACACCCACAGGCCCACAGAGGTAAAGCCTAGGCAGGGGGCAAGCCAGGTGGGTCTGTGATGAACTGAGGAGCACTTGCCCCGCCCAACTGCTGTGGCTACATGAGAGTAAGGGCCCAGGTATGCCCCTGGATGTTTTAAAGAGGAACCAGAAATCCTGACTTGTACATGAAATCTCATATCTTAAATATTGAATACTAACTTCTATGTTGAGTTCCTTTATGGAAGTCAGCCAAACATATCTGTAATACAAATATGACCAATACATTTTAAAAAGCTGTAGCTCACTTCATATGGCACCTACTCATTTTGAGGGTGATCCTGAAAAAATGTCAGTTTTTCTGTTGTTTTCCTCTTAGCGTTCTCCTTGACATTTATTTACACGCAATGATTATGTTTCCTCTCAACACTGTTAGCACCCCAATATGGTTACAGATTAGGAAGGTCATTGTCAAACACTATTATGTCCTTCTATTAGAATAATTGACTTCTATCCATTTGGCATTTTTCAGAACAGTTTTTTCAGCTTTATTTATAAAAGGAACTGACAAATTCTACCTCACAGAATGCTCTGTCAAAATAACTTCATTAGATACTGTGTTCAGTAATCAAACAAAATCAAAGTCATACCTAAGACAGCACAAAAACGGGCTAAAAACTGATGTCTGAGACATTGTTGCTGATAAAGATCACTAGATAAACATCATCACCAAAACACAGCATGTCCTACAGTGCAATCCAGAAATATATAAAGTGATCGCAAAACGTATTTCTCATGTATGTGTGTGTGTGTAATTTCTCCAGTTGTAAATTATGAACTATTTGTGGATACTACTAGCAAATTGAAAAGTTAGTAAAGTCATTTTAGGATAAAAAGGAAAAATCAATATCTGAACATTTTAACAGCATAGTAAAACTTCAGAATAAATAAGTGTGTTCTGCCAACCAAAAATAATTATATATGAAAGGGAAGGGGAGGTGAATTGAAGCTGTAAATAGTATAACTAATATTGATTGGTAAGTTGAGAGTTCTGATTCTCAGTTAAATGGTAACAGGTCACGTGGCTGGTGCCGGCTTTAAATAAAGTGATTAATCAGGTTATCGTGATGGTTCCTTCCAGTTTTCATCCCCTGTGATTTCATGAGCCCCCCACCCTGCAGTCAGCTTTTCTATGAGTTTCTAACACTGTTTTTGCCAGATCTTCCCCTACTGATTCTGCCACTGACTTTATCCTTTAAGTGGTTCAGTTTTATAGAGAGTTTATGAACAACACTTGGGAAATTCTTTGAGTTATTATTTAAAGACAAGTGAAAACTTGCCTTAGAGGTGCTCTTTAATTTGTAAAAGAAAATATAAATTATTTTAAAGAAACTACCCAGCTCTAAATCTGAGAAGCCTGCTTGTATTAATTCCCCCTTTTATACCCATTTATTCCTTCTGCAAATATTTATTGAGTGCCTACTCTATTCAAATACTATATTAGGTCCTTTTGGATAAAAATAGATCCAGACCCTTATACATTAAGTAGATATGAATCCTAATGAAATGTACAGTCTACTGAAAGAGACAGATATGAAACAATCACTAATAATGGAGAAAGTGTTATAAAGAGAATTCATGATGCTAATGGCATACGAAGGAGCCTTGACTTAGTGAAGTAATTAGGTTTTATTGAGTCAAGGTATGGAGGATGAGCAGGTAGAGGTGGAAAGGCATAGAATTCTAATCCCACTGACAGGAGGGAGCATAAGAGGCATAGGCAACCGACAGAAAGTCCGTTAGACTAGAGCAGAAAAGCGAGGGGGTCAAGTATGATTGGAATTACAACAGAGAGGCGGCTCCGAGTGCCCTCAAGATCATAGGACATGTTGGGGTCACGAGGGAGAATGTAGAAAGACAGAGAAGTAGCTCAATGGAGAGCTATTAAGGAAACCAGACAGTTCTGCTGCACTTCTATATTATAACTTAATTTAAAAGTAAAACAGAAGAAACCATAAAACTCTCATACATTCACAATTCCCTTTTTTTGATCATTGTTTTAAATACTTTAAAATGTAATTTATTTAATCTTTTTCTATATATTGGCACCAAACTGCCTTGAGCATTTGTCAGGGAATATAGTACGTCTGAATGGATGTTTAAGCTTACTTTGAAAAAAACATTAAATGAGTCCTTAAGTAATGAACATTATTTACTCATTTACTTAGAGAGTAGGGATTCTACTTAACAACGTACAAAACTTGTTTATAAATTAATGTTTTATCCAGCACTAGGATTTTACCAATACACATTTAAAAGTTCATATTTAAACACTAATGTGCAGAATGTTTAATGTCACATTTTTAATAGCAAATACTGGAAATGACTTAAATGTTCATCAATAGAGATTAGACTAATTCCAGTCTCTCTGCACACTAGAACACCAGTCAGCTGTTAAAATAAACATGATAGATCTTAATGTATTAACATAGAAATTGAGGCAAGATATGTTATTTTTAAAAATACGAAATGCAGAAATATCTATAGAGTGATCCATTAAGTCATGTACAAGTTTGTCTATGTTCATACATACAGAGGAGGCTTTTAGTAAAACAGCTTTATGGGCAGGGTTTTGAGATGACAGTGAAGGGTTTTTCACATTTTATTCAGCACCTCTGGATAGTTCTGGAAATTTCTAATGTGAACAATATCTTCTTGATGCCATCATGAATCATTTAAAATTTCTTCACTTTTTGTTTTTAAAAATGGTAACAAAGTCTATTTTTATGGACAGCATACTAAATATTTTGATAAAATAATATAACACTTTGTTAGTTTGTCTATATTACTGTTTACTGTTTATTTTAATCTGTTATAATTATGTGTTTGTTAATTTATATTCTGCTTTAAATAAGCTCTTGCCAGGCTCTGAGAATTTCAGATAGTGCCTTATAGGAATGGTAGGTATATAGTAAATATTATCGATTTTATGATCCAAAATGCTCAAAAAGAACATAGATACAAAAATAAAAAATAATGGCTTTAAATTTTTATTTTTTCAGTAATTAGTTTATAATCATGGGCATGTTATAAAATTACTAGATTTACAGAAAAATAAAATGAAGGTACAGTTCCAATCATACGGAAGTTTAGTAATGATTATAAGGTATATCATTTTTAAAAGAACATCACTGTTTTGTCGCATATCGTATTTAATAAAATTAAGATCTCTTCCTCATCTCCCTTTTTGTAATAGGCACTGTTTAGTCTTCTATAAGCCACCAAGTCTTCCTCACAAACATTATTTAAACACTTTTATTTTTATATATATATATAAGTCATTGTTGGAATGAAGAGGAAATGAAGAACCCAAAGATAAGTTGACAGAATGTGGGAATTTCCCTCCCATCCAATGACAGTAGAAATTGGCTTAAAAGTAAAATTTTAAATGATTTTATCAAACATTTTTATCACTTCTGCATATGTGTGTGTGTGTGTGTGTGTGTGTGTGTGTATGTGTGTGTATACACTTAAACAGAAAAAAAGATACAAACTTTGCTTCCAATAAGCAGTGGTAGGCAATGTATGTCATTTTAGAGACCAGTAGGATAATGTAGTCCAATTATGGACCACAAGTCCTTGCTGCTAATCTGGAAGAATTAGAGTCACTTTCCTTGCCACCGTGTGCTTTACCACTTTGTATTCCTCAGGCGCAGGGTTGAGGGAACTGCATTTCCTGGTATTTTGGTGGCGTTTATGGAGGTGGGTGGTCAGTTTATCTTGGTTTCATTTTACTTTAAATTATTCGTGGGTTTTTAAGTTGGGTTTAGAATTTAAGCTTCAGCTACCAGCAAAAAGGTTATTATTATTATTATTATTATTATTATTAAATGGAGAATTAAACCGTGAATTTAGGTTCACAGGCTCTTTGTAATATTGCCTTTGCCCATTGGACTAATTACAAAATCACAAGCAGCAGGAAAGATAAGGAAGTGCTGTTACTCATATATTTGTAATGCTGACATTTGGCGTCCGGCTCTGAAGTGGATGTTTACACAGTAGCTGTCTTTAATATCCTTTCCAGTAGGTTATATATTATTCCTGACTTGAATATCTCAACCTATACACAGCACAATAAATGAGCAGCTGTTAACCTATGCATAATTAAAACATATTCCACAAGGCATTTTGGACATTGTGAGCATATCTAGCCACTCATTTTCAGAAAATTGTGCCGCTGCCTGGCACGGGACTTGGGGCTGTCCGATCATAATGAAATTCAATGGACGCTGAAGACTGGTGGAAAAGGGTTAGCTGTAACCCCTCTGATCCATTGAAATATGTGGGGAAGCAGAGACTGTGTCATCATGAAGTTTCCACCCAGGGTGGCATTCCATTTGTTAGCAGCCTTAGAGGGGGTACTTGGCATTTGAAACTCCACCACAATATTAAACTCATTATCATTTGAATGGATAATGTGTAGTACAAGGCTTTTTAAAAATGGCTCATTGTCAGTGTGATTTTTATTAAAGTCATCAAATTTTGATTTTCATTTTAGGTATGTGTTCCTATATGTTTCATGGAATGGATGATAATAGTTTAGTTCTTACTGTTTCAGAGAACAGATCATGTGATCCCTATATATCTCAAGTTGTCTTTTGGGGGGAGGTAAAGATTTTATTGATTGATTGATTGATTGTTCAAGTACAGTTGTCTCCATTTCCCCTTATGACTACCGGTGCCCCACCGATCCCCACCTCCCACCTTCAATCCTATCCCTCTTTGGCTTTGTCCATGTGTCCATTATATATGTTCCTTGATGACCCTTCCCCCTTGTCCCCGATTATCCTCTCCCACTTCCCCTCTGGTCACTGTCAGTTTGTTCTTTATTTCAGTGTCCCTGATTCTCTTTTGCTTCCTTGTTTGTTTTGTTGATTAGGTTGCACTTATAGGGGAGATCATACAACATTTGTCTTTCACTTCCTGGCTTATTTCACTCAGCATAATGCCCTCCAGTTCTATCCATGCTGTCGCGAAGGGTCGGAGCTCCTTTTTTCTTTCTGCTGCGTAGTATTCCACTATGTAAATGTACCACAGGTTTTTGATCCACTCATTTACTGACGGGCACCAAGTTGTCTTCATGCAAAGTCACATTTAGTAGCTGGAAATGGCTAAAATAAATCCAGAAAAACAGAGAAATTTTTCAGATAGGCCTGGTCAAATAGGCTCAAGAGGTTGGAATCAGGCTTCAAAATCAGAAAGGCCTGAGGTTTCCTCTGTCCTTTGCCTTTTCTCTCCTCTGTTATACTGGCATCAAAGTAAACATCATCTGGTAAATTACATACATAGTTTGCACTGTTTCCAAGCTGCTGAAATTCCATGTATATATGCTCTCTCTAACTAACAGCTTAAGGAAACCTCTGCAGTGGGTGGCAATTTTAGCTGACAATACTGTCTTCCTAAAGTGGCAGTGGAGAAACATGAAGATTGTGTGGGAGTGTCAAATCTGTGATCTAGGCTGGGCAGTGTCAAACCTCTGCAAACAACATTGCTGGAACATCCATTAAACAAAACCACATTTAAAAATATGTAGAGTTAGCATAACATGTAGATTCTGGAAAAATTAGGCAAAACCCGTTTTATTATCTAGACTAAACTAAAGGCTTATATAGTCAACCTAGTAAATGATTATGCTATGAGATTCTGTATACAATCTCCTAAATTTTCTTAGGGATTTCGGTGTTTGTTTTTGTTGCAGTATTGTCTTAACTGATGTCAAGTAATAGTAGCCTCTGGAAGTGCCCATGTTTTATTTCTAATTTCAATATTAAAGAACAACTGCTTCTGCAGAATTTTATTTATAAAAATTGGCAAGTTTCTGATTTTAAAAATAACTATATGTGTTGATTTGCTTAAGCAACTCAAAAAAATTTTAATATAAAAATTGAGGTCAGTAAATGCATTCTAATTATGTGTACAAGAATCAGATATATGTATATTAATTTTTCTGTAAGTACCATTTAATCTTTAATGAGCCACTTCCTTATAAGATGGTAACTAGAATCTATTAAATTTAAGTTTACTTTTCAAAGTGCATAAGTGAAAGAACTCTCTCCCAAATGTAAAAAGAGGTTAGTATTCAGCAAATTCCACAGCTCAAGTGAAAGTTAGGAAGCAAAAGATAAAGATAACTTTTTTAAGTTTAAAACAATAAATTACACTTTGTAACTTTACCATTGAGAAGTAATAAAACCAATAAAATATCAGGGTGGGATCTAGAATAACTGTATAAAAGCCATAGGGTCAAGGGTTATATCTGAAATCCATCAATCAGTCAATACAACTAACTCCCTCTCATAGCCCAGTGCCCACGACAAAGGTCTTTTTCTACCTCTTCAACACCCTCACCCACCAGATTCCTGCCACCACAGGGCCTTTACACATGCTATTACCTTTGCCTCAAAGTCTCACTGCTAATTTCTCCCCTGTGCTACTCTTGTGCTTAATCATTTTAGAGTAAGTCAAATTTCTAAAAAAAAACATACTCAGGGAATATCAATCTCTCCTTTATATTCCTATCACAGAGGTTGTTTTTTAATGTATTTTTGTACTGATTTCATACAGGGAGCAGCAAAAAATTGCAGACATTTTTGTAATCAATTTATCATAGACTTAGAGGGTTTAATAGTCTTTTTTTCCCCCAGTCATTCCTTATGAGGACACATTTGTGGAAATGATGAGCCCACAAGAGAAAAGATTAATAATTATAAATATGACTCATGTTTGTATAAAGCTTTATATTTTACTAAGCCTTCTCTAAATCTTATTCTCATTTGATTCTTGCATAATCTCATGAGGAATTTAGGAAAGTTATTTATTCAACAAACATTTTAAGCATCCATTATGATGCAATGTTCTAGGAATACAAATATAAAAATAAGCAGTGATTTTGTCTTCTACCTTTAGGGAGTCCCTCCTTCCATTTTTTTTAACTGAGAAAAAATTAGTTAATAGCATTGTAAGTTTTAGGTATACAGCATTATTGTTTGATGTCTGTGGACAATGGAGCATGCTCACTCCCCAAAATCTAGTTTCCATCTGTCATCATGTATTTGACTCCCTTAACCCATTTTACCATCTTGTAATCCCCCCCTTCCTCTCTGGCAACAACAAATGTTTTGTCTGTATCTATGGGTTGAGCTATTTGTTTGTTTTCCTTTTTTAAAATTTTTATAATCAACCTATGAGTAAAATCGTGTGGTTTTTGTTCTTTTTCTGTCTGACTTATTTCACTTAGCATCATACCCCCAATATGCACCCATGTTGCTTCAAATGGCAACATTTCATCGTGTTTTATGGCTGAGTAGTATTCTGTGTTTCATATGCAACATATCTTTACCCATTCATTGTGGGGGGGACTTTCCTCACAAGTCCCCCCATGTGCCACTGATGAGAGTAAACATGACAGAGAAATGATGTGAGCTGCTTGGGGAGGAAAGGTGGCCAATCCCTCAAAGGGGAAGGGCCAAGAGCCCCCTGCTCAAGGAGCTTTTATTGGGTTCATTTGCACAAGAATACAGGTAAGGATGAAACAATAGATAGCATTCAAAGAACTGTGAGGGCTTAATCTCAGTCAGGGTCAGATAGCTAATGAGCCATAAAATTTTAAAGAACCAACTTCTTGCTTGGACCCTCATCATTTAAATGAGAGCATTCTAAACAAAGCAGTTTTCACAGGATTTCTACATATTCTTTCTTATGCCTGATTTACCCTGGATACCTGCCCTTTCCAGCACAGGGCTGCACCATCTTCCCCATCAAAGGTCTTTAGGCCTAAGTGGATTAGAGCCAGGCAGCGCTTCTCCCAGACAGAAATGGGGACTCAGGCTATGTCACAATAGCCAGGGGGATGAGGGTCCATCACTCCCTCTTTGTTGTAGCCCCCCAAGTCCTTCCATGATGGCCTCCCAAGTGATGGTGTCTGGCTTAGGTTGCCCCTCCTCTGAGGGGTGGTACCCATCATGGACTAATCAACCATGCTTTGGGGGCAGGGGAAGAAGCAGAAGCAGCACTTTCTGCCAGAGACAAGCTTTGTCTCCTGTGGCCCACATTCCAGAGGTTGCTCATTTAGCCATGGGTGGCAGTTATAATTCCTGAAACCAGTCAAGGCCGTTCCCAGCAATTCATTCCTTGATGGATGTTTAGCTTGTATCCACATCTTGGTTATTGTAAATGAGGCTACAGTAAACACACGGGTACATATATCTTTTCAAGTTAGCATTTTCATATCCTGCAGCTAAATGCCTTATAGTAGAATTGCTGTATCATATGGTAGTTCTGTTATTAATATTTTTAGGAACCTCCATACTGTTTTCCATAGTGGCTGCACCCACTTAACATTCCCATCAACAGGGCACAGGTTGCTGTTTTCATTCTCACTAACACCTATCTCTTGGGTTTTTGATAATTCTGGCATTCTAACAGGTGTAAGGCGATATCACATTTTAGTTTTCATTTGTGTTTCCCTAAATATTAGTGATGCTGAACATCTGTTCATGTACCTGTTGGCCACAGGTATGTCTTTCTGGGGAAAGTGCCTACTCAGATTCTTTTCCCCCTTTTAATTGGGTTATTTGGAGTCTTGTTGTTCAATTGTGTGAGTTATTTATATATTTTGGACATCCACTCCTCATCAGGAGTATCATTTGCAAATATTTTCTCATATTCGGTTGGTTGCCTTTTTGTGTTGTTGATGTTTTTGTGAATTTGACTCCAAAGGCAAGGGAAAATAAAAGAAATGGGCCTATATTAAACTAAAATGCTTCTGCACAACAAAGGATACCATCAACAAAGCAAAAAGGGAGGTACTTTTAGGGAAAGGAGAAGAGATATATAATACCGAACGATAGAGTCGAGGGTAATTAGGATATGTTCCGTATAGGAAAAGGCTGCTGTGTGGATGGGAACAGGATGCGGGTAATTCTACCTGAAGAGAGTAGAGAAGTGGCAGGAGCCCCGGGATCAGAAGAACCACATGAATAAGTAAACACCTGACGGTTTGTGGTTCATGTTGCCCAGAACTCAGAGACACAGAGAGATGGTGAAGGCATATTGGTGGAAGACAGCATAGCTCGCCCTGTGTTGGTCCCTGCATTTCTGTGTCGGCTCCACTCTCGGTCAGGCTGCCCCGTGCTAGTGACAAGCAGTTCCGATCTCGCAGGTGGTCCTCTCAACATTTCCAGTAAGGTTCTCAAAATTGTGTCTCCTGGGCTCCACTTGGGTGAACCAGCCACTGCTCTCAAGGACTGTGTTCCGATTGGACACATCTCATTAAGGAAGCCTACTTTAAAAGTCAAGTCTAGTTTAGGCACACCCAAATCACATGCCTTAAAGCAGTTGTCCTCAAACTTGAGCACACATTTGACTCCCCTGGAGGGCTTATTAACAGGTGCTAGACCACCCCTCTCCCCCTAGTACCTGATTCATCAGGTCAGGGTCATATTTTTAAGTTTTAACTGATGCAGACACTGCTGGGCCAGGGACACCCTTTGAAAACCACTGCCTTACAGAATTGGAAGGGCAGTTCCCTCCCCCCAGAAACACAACAACCCTGAGTGCTGTTACCCGAAGACATGGACTGAATTTCGGGCAGGCTGAAACCACATAGGTTTAAACTATGACCATCTGCGAGAATCTGGAAGCCTATGATAATTGCTCACAAAACACCCCTTGTTCCTTCTTCTGACTGTCTCACCTTCAGCTAGTGGTAACTTCTAATGTTATTCTGAGTACGTAATGCCACTCACCTCCCAACACCAGATCTTTAGTATTCTGAAGCCAAACATGTGTTCTTTCCCTGCTCTCCTTGGAAGAGCCTGACCCAAAGATCTGATGGTTCCATGTTCACTAAACAATCACAATGCAGATCTAGATTTCCTAGTTTAAGGGCCTCGTCTGCCTTTTATATGACCTTGGACATGGCACTTAACATCAGTTAAGCCTGACTTTTCTCATGTGTATAATGTTGATGATGATAGTATAATAGTAACAGTCATAGATTATGGTGAGGATTCAATGAGGTAAGATATGGAAAGTGCCTTGAACAGATCCTGCCATTTACCTAAGGACCCTGTAAGCCTTAGCTCTGAAATAATTAGAGCTCATAGATTTTAGAAGAGAAAGTGTCCTGAAACACGGACAGAATTCATGCCCTTTCTTGAACAGTCAATATCTTCACATATAAAGAATTAAATTATCTGACCAAGGGCAAAGGGATGGTTAATGGGCTCAGAACTCACGCCCCTTGTGCTTTTTCTGCTACGGCACATGCCTCCTTCCCAAAGCAACAAGACTTCTCAGGGAAAAATCATGAGTTTTAGAATCACATGAAAACAGAATTTTAATTTTCCCATGCTCTAACCAAATAATTAAGAGCCAATTAGGTACTCTTTTGTAGCTCCTGTTTTCTTATCTTTGAAATAAGATTAAAAACAGAAACCAGGTAGGATTTTTTGTGAGACTGTATAGAGAAATGTGTGTAAAATGTCTAGCATAGTAGCGCCTGGGGGAATATTGGTTTGTTGGTAAATGTTTAGTTTCTTCTTTCTTCTTTTTTATTTCCTGGAGTAAGGCTAGCATCGAAGCAGGAGACTTGGCCTGTTCTGCCCAAGACATGATTAATGGTGGAAGCTGTAGATTATCTGAGTGTGACTGGGGTAAATGTTCTCCTACAACAGGGTGTTCAACTCCCTACCGAGCACTTTGCTCCGTGACCACGCCCTTCAGTTATCTGCAGAACTGCTGAGTGTGAGTGAGTGTTAACAGCCAGCATTTAATGTGCTTGACATGGTGCTAAGTCCTCAGCAGGCCGTAATCCATGTATTTCCCATCCCAACACTAGTAAGTTGGTACTACTGTTAGGCCAGTTTTTCAGGAAACAATTCTCCACCAAAGTCTGACTGTTGTTAAAGCCCTGGTGTGACTTGGCTTCCATCTAACTTGTTGGGGACCTTTGTGCCATGGAAGAGTTGAACAGAGGGCACATGGTGAATGACAAACCTTGACCGAAATGACTGTTTTGAAAATGAATTGAATTTTAGTTGTTAGTGTTGGCTTCACATATATCCAGACATCTTCATGGGAATATTATGAGAAAGACTGAAAATGACATCCTGGAGACTATGATAACAGGACATGTTATCATATGGGGCATGTCCTCTCTCATACACTGTATGAGAGAGGCCTGTATCGGGCGTGGAAGATTGGACTGCCCTGTTGTTTTCTGGCCTTTGGCTTTATAGGGAAAGTTTTATATTCTCTCCAAATGCCTTTGTTCATCTTCTACATTTGCCTAAATCTGATAGATTCTTCAGACTAGTTCCAGCACCTACTTTTATGAAGGCTGCCAAGGTCACACTGCATTCATCACTGCTTTTGGACTTCTAATTTGCTAATTGAATTGTCTTAAAAATTGTTTATTTAACAATTAATGCCTATATACATTTGAAAAATAAAATAAAGGTAAGCAAAAAGAATAAACAATCACCTGTGATTTAACCAGTAAGAAGAAAGGTATACTTGCATTTGTATATATGTGTAGGGGTAAAGAAAAAAATTATATATTTGAACTAATAGAAAAGTACAGTAAATATTAACCTAAAAATAAATAATAAATAAATTTTAAACAGGAAATTATAAAATATCCATTACCCTGTATCTTGCTCATTCACTGAACATTATACTATAGAATAAAATGTTAAAATATGACTAGTATCTTTTCACTTGTACATTTATATGGACCTTACATGTAAGTTTTTATGAGGCATTCTAAAGTAATGAATGAGTAGCAAGACATGACTGCTTTCCTGTCCACTTATTTGGGATCTTGAGCAAATTACTTCTGTTGTTTTTATGGAAAAAAAAACCGCAAAAGACTTAAAGTCTTTAACTCAAAGGGTTATTTTGAGAATTCAATGAAATAATGCAAGTAAGATAGGTCCTATAGTGTTAGGCACATAATGACCATTCAAAACCATGAATCATTAGTATTATTTGCATTATCATTATGCACTTCTTCCTTTAACATGTCAGTTATGTGTCCAGAAATATGCTGGATCTCACTTAACTTCTAGGAGCTTAAAATCTGTTTAAAGCATTTTCACTAGATAACAGTATTTCCAGAACTGACAGCAGGATTAAATGGATAAGCATGTGGCAAATTAGAACCGCCAAGACTTTAAGTCTTAGAAATGAGGTAGTGCTGCAAAAAAATTCAAAAAATATCACAGAGAACAAAATTTCCTATATCTCATTGGAGATAACATAATGAACTATTCAAACATGTAACCTCAGAAATTTTCTTTCACCTTCTGGATACTATAGTAGTAAAAAAAAAAAAAAAAAAAAAAGCCCTGTCACGTCCAGCCACAGTCAATTAATTCCTGGAACTGGATTAACTATGAGAAAACCAATTCAAGTAACGCGAGACTCACCAGCTGTCAGGCAGGGTTAGTCTCCTTCGAGGGACCGCATACACATTTTGTTGCCAGGGAAAACAGCCTAAAAAACATGACCTTGTTTCAGAGCACCGGTAAATTCCTGCCTCATTCTTACAAAACCTTCAGACCTCCAAGAGGCCAGAGGGGACTGATTAAAATTCATGCCTAGCAGAAACGGTGTCTGCAAACCTCACCACACTCTTGTACACAATATTCAAAAGAGGATCCCAAGGACTTAGCTATTGTCTCAGCTCTGCATTTGAACTCTGTTCATGCACAAACACAGAGCAGCTAGTATTTTACAAAGAGCATGGGTGGTTACAATTAAAGTCCTCGGCATTATCAGACGCCCCCAGGTTGGCATCTGTTCCATTCTTTTTGTACCTGAAGCCTTGGTTGGTAGGTTGGAAATACAGTTGAATTCTGTTAAACAGTGTGGGAGGGATGGGGGGAAAGCGGGGGTTGTATAAACAACCTTGAGTGTATGTGCGTATGTTTCCTAAAGACCAGAAAAGCAAAGAGTCTATTAAAAGAAGATCTTACAGCAAATCTGTGGGTTACTATGCCCATCTGGGTCTTCATTGACTGTGTTCCACTAGATAATTTGACTGGAAACACCTGTTGTTTTCTCTGCAGAGCCGTTGGGAAGGGAAGGTGTTCAGCCGGAGCTTAGTGATTAGAACATGCGATTGTTCCAGGAACCTGGGTAAGTCTAGTAAAGCAAGAGTGTAAATACTGGAGTATGCATTCTTTGTCAATTCCATGCTAGTTTCGGAGAATTTTTGGCACAGTGCTTCCTTGCAGTTGGCACTATAGACTATTTTAATAATGTTTACACTCTGGTTCTGCTCCCTATCTCAACAAGCTGTTAAGAGACGCCACATTTAAACAAGCATCCCTGTATCTTTTGCGGTGTCTTGAAGAGGGTGGCAGGCTGTTCCCCAGAATAGTCCTGCAAAAGATCTTCTCCGAATAAACAACTTTAATGCTAAGCAAAATGCCACATATGTAAAATAGGTATTGCTGGATTATGTAAAATGCTTTTTTAAAAGATGAGGGAAAAGGACTTAGTATCAAATCTGTCAGCGTGGGGAGTTCCAGAAATAGTTGTAAAGGTAGTTTGAGCTGCTTGATATTGCAATTACTATTTACTTCTTCCAATTAGCCTCCATTATCTTATGAAAGAATCTGAAGAATAATTTATTTGACTCTTCAGGGGCTTGTGGCCATATCATGAATAGATGTTTAAAAAGCCTGTTAAGAGTCTTCTAAAACCTAATTTACTCTTTGTATCAAACACTTTTTTTACTTATTGTTTATTCCCATCTGAACACCCCCACAACCCAAATTTCTCAAGAAAGCATTTCTCTACATTAGCATTAATGGATTGGCAGGCGGGATCCGTATAATTCACCCTGAGTTATGTGCATCAAGAGAGACAACAAAGTGAATGTGCTTTGTTCTTCACAAGCTTACTCAGTATCTCAGTTACATAAAGAAGACGACAACATGAACCAGCTCATCTTCATAATTGGAATCCTAGAATGAATGTTAAAATAGGAAAGTCCTTGAAATAGTACCCAGAAGAGAAAAAAGAGGTTCAGAATGCTAAAACAACTGACCCAAGGCTCACAAGGAGATATCTGGCAGATTCAAGCAATCCAAACAGCAATCAGCACTTGATATTTCCAATTTTATTTGACTGTTTGGGCTCCTGTTACCTGATCATAAAGCATCAACCGAGCAAACGCTTAAAAATGCAGAGACCTGGGATTTTCCCTTAGAAGATCTGAACTGACAGTTCTGGATTGGAACTTGAGAGTTCTTTGGACAAATGCCCCAGGAAATTATTATTATGATACAAATACTATAGAAAACTTTGTACCATATAATTTTGTCTTTAAAGATCAAAGACCACCACTTATTATTTAAGCCTATATAAAAATTTCTAAAATGCAGGATGGCATATTTATTTTTAAATTCTCTGTATTTATAGTTGAGGCTTTGGAGAAGGTCTACATTTATACCTGTGTGATATCCATCAATAAGTCAATTTTTTCTGGAATCTACTTCTATAGTTATTGGATATATACATCTACTTTCTGTAATATGGCAACTTCTGAGACTATGTCTAGAGTTTTGACCATTCAATCAACATTCCATTTGGTAATAGACTGAGTCCAAAAATGCACCAAAACCATACCAACTAAAATGTGCTGTAGGAAATGACGGCAGTCAGCAGCTAAACCACTTGGCAAATGGATGAACTGTTACACTAGCATTGTGTGAACTTCCTAAAAATTAGGCAAGTTGTGCATCCATAAGAGATTAATACCCTTTTAAAAATCACTTCCATATAAAAAAAACCACAGGTTAAAAAAAAAAAAAAAAAAGTTGTGCCAAGCGCTGTCCGTGGTGCTAACAGAGAAAATGCTGGGGAACGGCGCATGGTTCCACCGTTCTCCCCTGAGTATGAAGGGTACCTGCAATTATTTCAATAGACATGTTTGGTGTTCAGGTAATTTTTAGGGGAAATAAGGACAAAAGCACAAGAGTTGAGTTATTCTTTAAAAAGACAGACTGAGCCTCTGAGCCTACAAGGTTCGGTTCAGCAGTTTTAGGGACTGGGTACTCCTTGTGTGAATTGTGTCTGTGCACCATCTCATTTGGCAATTAAAATGGAAAAACGTGGAAGGAGCCCCTGTTTGTTTTGCTCTAGTGCCGGTCCATGTGCACTGCACCAAACAATAGTCAGGGCATGGTGAACAAAGGCTCCGCCCCCTGGAGCTTCCAACCCAGCAGCATGATACAATGCAGAACAATGCAATTCAGAACAAGCCTGTGGTGATTAACAACCTTTCCAAGTGGCATTCTTTGCAGAGTGGGTGTTTTTTTTTGTTTTGCTTTGCTTTTTTGTTTGTTTGTTTATAAATCAGCAGGTGGGGGGAACATGCACATTAATTGAGAAGCAGTTTCATCGATAGGGGCTTTGACAGAAGACACAAGTCACCCTTGGGTGAACAGACTGGGGAGAGAAGAAGATTAGGAGAATAGTGTGATCAGTAATTAAAGATTTCAGGGCAGGCTATTTCTGCAGTGAATCGAGAACCGGAAAACTCCTGGAAATCACAAAAATAGCCACATTGTAAAGAAGAGGATTGGAATGAAGGCATCTAATAAAGGAGAATTCCTTTCCAGAATTTCAGGAAAGGATATTGGTTTGAAAGCACACAGAGAGAGCAAGCAGGGGCAAGAATGTGTAGTGTGTTCTTCAAAATTCGAAATTTTACATCAGCCACACAGAAATTCTGACAGGTACTTGACAAATGAATTCTAAGTTGGTTATGGAAGAAAGGGTGTCATTAAGCCAGACTAGTATGTTGAGATGTCACGAATCCAGAGCAGTAGCTGTGTGAATTCAAACATGTTTTGGAACCTAAACCCAGTATTCTGTGTACTGTCTATGTGTGTGTACAATGCTTCAGGAAGAGCCACTACTGGAGGCAACAAGGTGTTTACTTTCACTCTGTTAATAATGGCTAATATCTCTTGACTCCCTACTACAGCAGGGACACAGTTCTCAGCATTAGTTCTGTTATCTCCTCCATTCCTCGCAGTCTGCCTGTGAGGTTGGTAATATAACTATCCTAAACTCCATTCCACAGATGAGTAGATTGAGGCTCCCAGAGGCTGAGTAACTTCCCCCAAACAGAGTCTGGCCTCAAAGTCAGTACTCTAATCACACTGCTGCAAATTTCTCTCCAAATCCAGAATCCTGTTCTCAAGAAAAATCATCCTTGATGGGATCCTTCTGTATTTTCCTAAATGTTAGGGAATGCTCATTTATTTTGTGCTGTGCAATCCCACATACATATGGGAATATATGGGAATATACATATATATTCTTCCTATGGGGGTTGAATGAGCTCAAATCTACTATATGAATTAGTGAATTAGAATAAATAAGGTGATATTGTTTGTGCCAAATGTGACAGATTTAACATCTAGAATTCTAGGTGAAATATTAAGAAATATGAAAGGACACCATGAATCCACTCATCCCCCCTGAAAGAATAATGTAAAAGTAGAAATTAAACATGAAATAGATTAAAGTTTGAGCCCAGGAAAAATATTAGCAAATAGCTTTTCCTGTATTTGCTTCCTTGCAGAAGGCCCCAGAGTGGCTTATGGAAGCCAGTTTCTACATAATACAACCAAATAGATTACAGGTAAAAGTAGAATTTAAATAGCTTTCTTATTGTTTATCCCAGATGTACCGATTTTACAATGTAGAATTCTCTGCATATTTGCAAATATTTTTAGGGGTTCCCTAAAGTTGCTTTCTATTTTTTATATCTGTTATTTTTTGTCATACCTAAGTGATCTCTTTATCCCAAGAGCCTTTATACATTCTTAAATGTAAATTATTTCAGGTAATAATGTATTATAAAATACAGTAAGCCCGAGAGCACCTTGGACTTCTGATGGGCAGGCACAAAACCCAACTGCCATAGGAAATTCTGCTGTGAGAATTATTATGAGAGTCCTAAAAGAATTGAGCCCACTCATTTAAGAACATGAGAGAAAAACACAAATGATATTTAAGTGGCGTAATTTCTCAGAAAGTGTAAGCTTGAATGGTACCTGTGTTCCTTAAGCTTGAATGACAATTTTTCTTCACCTCTTCTCAAACCCAAACAAGGGCTTCACCAAATAAAGGGGAAGGGAGAACCAAATAAATCTTGTTAAATGATGTATTTGCACAAGAATTTCTAACACCCCCCAAATGATTTTAAGCACATATGCATAGACTTAACTGTAATAATGTGGGCTGAAGTAATCACGGGGGAAAAAAAAGGTAAGCCTAATTTAAGGAACAAAGGCCTTTAACATTTTGTTTCAGCTGATAATGGACTCAAATATCTGTGGCCTAGGATGATTTAACACTGTTCATAAGCACAAGTGTCACATTTTAGCTTTTCTCCATCTGACTCTTCTTTTTTCTCTTCTGTACAAATTCCTTCTCATATGATAAAGTATTTATTAGACTTTTCCTAAATTAAACAGCAAACACAAAAACACCATGCTTCATTTCAAACAACTGTAGGGTCTCTATCCCTTCACAGATAAAAGTCTCAAGAGAACAGTCTGTATTTCTGATTTCACAATACATTTCTTTAGTCCCTGAAATGGAGGTCAGCTGTACCACTCTACTGAAATATCTTTTAAAAATATAACTAACAATTCCTTTTCACCTTTTAGGTTTTTCCTAAATTGAGACATAATTTATAGTCATTAAAAATCAGTCTCTAAATAGCTTTTTTTAAATTTAATTATTGTTCAAGTACAGTTTTCTGTCTTTTATTCCCATCCAGCCCACCCCCCCAGTGCTCCCCACCTCCCTCCCATTTCCACCCCCCTTAGTTTTCATCCATGTGTCCTTTATACTTGTTGCTGTAAATCCTTCCCCTTTTCCCCCTGAAATTCCCTCCCCTCTCCCATCTGGTCGCTGTCCCCCTGTTCTCTATTTCAGTGTCTTTGGTTATGTTTTACTTGCTTGTTTGTTTTGTTGTTTAGCTTCAAGTTAAAGGTAAGATCATATGGTATTTGTCTTTCACCTCCTGGCCTATTTCACTCAGCATAATGCTTTCCAGTTTCATCCATGCTGTTGCAAAGGGTAGGAGCTCCTTCTTTCTTTCTGCTGCATGGAATTCCATTGTGTATATGTACCATAATTTTTGGATCCATTCATTTACTGCTGGGCACCTAGGTTGCTTCCAACTCTTGGCTATTGTAAATTGTGCTGCTATGAACATTGGTTCTTTTAGATTGGTGTTTCAGGGTTCTTAGGATATAATCCTAGCAGTAAATAGTTTTGAAAATGTGTATGTTATATAACCACACACCTATGTAGATACATTAGTTTCCATCATTTCAAAACGTTCCCTCCTGCCCCTTGTCAGTGCATTGGAAGAAATGCCTCTTTGAGCATATCGACAGTGAATTCTGATTCCTTTCATTGTAGATTATTTTTTCTACTGTAGACCTTAAAATATACAAAATTTTTCAGTGTGTACATTTTGTATCTGGCTTCTGTCAGTCAGTATAGTATTTTGGAATTTCATCAAAGTTGTTATATATAGCAGAAGTTCATTCTATTTTACTATTGGGTGCTTTTCATTAAGAGAACATACCTCAGTTCATTCACCCATTCTCTTGTTTGTGTATTTTTGCATTTTTTCCAGTTTGTGGCCACTCTGAGTAGAGCTGTTATGAGCATGCAGATGTTTCCTTGTGAATATTTTCTGTGGGCAAGATGGCTGAATCTTAGGATAGATGGATGTCTAACTTCATAAGAGCTCTCCACACCATTTCCAAAGTAGATTACCATTTTATATTTTTACCAGCAGTGTGTAAAAGATCTGGTTACTCCATACATTCAGAAACATTTGGCATTTTCAGTTTTTTTTTTTTTTAATTTTGGCTATTTTAGCACAGAGGTACAATGTGTTAATGTGGTTTTCATTAGCCTTTTCCTAATGACTAAGGATGTTGAGCACTTTATCTTGATTTTAGTGTTCAGTTGTGAAGTACCCAAGTATTTTGCTCATCTTTTCTAGTTGGGTTTTATTATTTAGTTGCAGAAATACCCTTTTTCTGACCATACACAAATTAATTCAAAATAGAGTATGAAATGACAGATAAAAATCACCAAACCTACAAACTTTTGAAAGGAAAATATCTTCACAACATAGGCAGAAATTTCTTGGATAGAACAGACAAAAAGCACTGCCCACATAACAAAATCATGCTGTTAGATTTTTAAAATTTTTATTTATTTATTTTTAGAGAGAGTGGGAGGGAGAAAGAGAAAGAGAAACATCAATGTGTGGTTACCTCTCACGTGGCCCCACCATGGTCCTGGCCTGCAACCCAGGCATGTGCCCTGACTGGGAATCAAACTGGTGACCCTTTGGTTTGAAGCTTGCACTCAGTCCACTGAACAGCACCAGCCAGGGCCATGCTGTTAGATTTAATAAAAATTGAAACCTCTGCTCATCAGTAGTCAGCACTAAGAAAATAAATGGGCAAACCACAGTGAAAATATTCACACTGCATATATGTGACAAGTACTTGTAGAAAGATAACTAATTTTTTTAACTGTTCAACATATGGATTTTTAATTTCTCCCTTTTATGGATTATTTTTTCACATCATTTGTCCCTGTTTGGCCAACTACTTCTTGAAAATGGACTCCTTTCACTTGTTCTTGTTCCTATTTTCTCATCTTTTATTATATTAAGCATTTTTGCTGCTTCCCCTTGACTTATTTTCTGATATGTTACCTGAGATCATCTCCCTGGCCATCACCTCTCTCTTCTCTAACTCTGTCCCTGGGTCGTCTGCATTCTCACGCTCTCTCTGCAACCCGTCAACGAGCAGCACCGCATCCACACTCTCCTTGGGTTTGTAAAACCCCAGCCTGACCCATTGCTTCAAATCTGCCTTTTTTAACAAGATCCCCAGGTGGTTCTTGTATGTACACATTGCAGCTTGAAAAGAAGTAGTATTGTTACTTGTACATATGATTTCAATTGTCTCCTCGGCTGATAGTCTTACGTATTTAATGCATGCCACTCAGACGTGGTCCAGATTTATATCGCGGCATGCCGAGTATCTCCAGATGGCTGGCATTTAAGTGGGTGTGTAAAACACAGTATGTTCAAAAACACTCATTTTTCTTTTTTTATATCCATACCTTAGTTAATAAAGAGGTGAGTCAAATAGTTTTTATTTGATAATATTAGCAACTAAAATATTTTAAAGAGGTCTTACATGAAACAAAAATGGTGTTGCAATGCACTTTTCTTAATTCTGTTAGTTTTGGAGGGCCCAGGCTGAGGTATAGAGCAAAAAGAAAAATATAAAGAAAAATAAACAATAGCAAAAATATAATGATAAAAACAAATGGGATCCTGGCTGGTGTGGTTCAGTGACTGAGTGCCAGCCTGTAAACCAAAGGGTCACTGGTTCAATTCCAAGTAAGGGCACAGGCCTGGGTTGTGGTCCAGGTCCCCAGCAGGGGCACACAAGAGGCAATCACACATTGATGTTTCTCTCCTGCTCTTTCTCCTTTCCTTCCCCTCTCTCTAAAAATAAATAAATAAGATCTTAAAAAAAAACAAATGGGGATAACATATATTAACTTTGTAAAAGAAAGATATATATTATCTTTCATTCCAACTAAGAGTCCAAAACTCAAACACATTTTTCTACATGCAACCCATTTAGCAACTCACAGGAGAGAATATAAAACACTCTGGATTTGCATATGTTTATTACATGATGTCAGATTATCATATTTTTATCCCAATGAAAAAAATACATCAATAAAAACTGAAAGTAAAAATTATGGTTTTTTTTCAGTTATTTCCACTCACCAAGAAAACAAGCCATTTGACTCAGATGAGAGGAAAAAATGCAAAGGATTTGATTTACATTATGTTGTATAAAGACTAGAAGTTACTATTGAATTGCTTTTATGGAATTATACACATCCCTTAGTTGCTGAGTCCAAGGACAGTTAAATTTTTTACTGAAAATATTTTATTTCATCTCAAATGTCAGAACATCTTTTACAGTCATGTCACAGAAAGGACTTTTTCCTCATCCTTTCTCTAAGGTGATGATCCGAATTTATGCATCTCACACTGTTTCAGGTGAAGTTTTCTGCCTCTCCTGGCTCCTTTTTCTAAAAAAGGAAAAAAAAAACACACAAAGCAAACGAAAAATAAACAGATCATCGCCGTACCTCAGCCTCATCCTCGACCAAGTTCATAGGCTAAAATATCAGTTAGCACGACTGAGGAAGATGGTGTGTTGTTTTTATTGTGTTTGTGGTCATAATAGCAATGCCTTTAGACGACATTTATGAAGCACTTCTGTTCCTTCCCCTTCTGATCCGTAACTCATTAAATGCATACGACAGCCTTAAGGTGATTAGAGAGTCACAGGGACTTTCTTAAGATGTCGCAGCTGGAGAAACATCGGGATTGTCTAAATGCCAAAGTCAATGCTATTAACTACTCTAACAGAGAGGCATAGAAATGGGTCTTCGGCTTTACTTCCAAATCTTTGATTTGGAGAAATGATATTTTTTAAAGAGGGAAATCTGTTCCCTCTGTACATCTAGAGGGTGAATTTTCTGTTCTGTGGAGTTTGAAGGAAAGAATCAGTCAGAGAAATGATAAAAATAATGACCACTGTGTGTGCCCTATGGAGGAGAGAAGAATGAAGTGCTTCATGGCATAAGGATGTGCTCAGAAAGTAGGACTTCGAGTAGTCCTAGGAAGACATTTAATTTTTGAACAACGTATGACCCTCTCCTATGCCCCAGAGTTAGGTCGAGAAGTATTTGTATACTCCTAATAGGGGCAGACATCCATAGGTTTGTCTATCTCCTCTCTTCTTTCTCTCAACTTCAACATTAATATGGACCCCAAATTTCCCAGTTGTACAACAGTACACATGAGTGTTTCCAGGCAAGAAAACAAAATTGTCACACTTTGCTGGAATCCTAATCTTGAGCAGACACCGAAACCTCCCAGGGCTGCTGACAGGAGCCATGATTTGAATCTTTATTCACCCACAGGGCATCCTATCTTCTTGCGGAGGGCCTCATCATATAGTTGGAGCCGCTCTTCGGGCCAGTTTTTATCTTGCTAGTCCATCATGACAATCCCATCTGAACCGGAAGCCTCAGGGGTTGTCCGTGGCTCTCAGTCAACATGGCAGTTAGGAGCTTTTTGTAACACGCTGATCCAAAGGAGGCGGCCAGGGCAGGGGGGTTCCCTGTTCAGCATCCTTTCCTCCAATTACATAAGAAATCTGAAATAATTAACTGGAAAAAAATTGAGAAGCATTAGTTTTGCAGTGTTTGACCAGGTTATGAATTTCCATGAATGTGTATAACTTCCCAGTCTTCTTTCCAGCTGCTCTCCAATAAAGTGCTCCTAAAACTTAAAGTTTAATAAAAGCTTTTTGGGGGCTGAACATTGTTAGCCGTATCTTCCTCAGAGGTCAGTACTTAGATTTGGGGGGAGAAATGACTGTAATAATGTAAAATGCACATGAAGCCAGTTAGCTATATATATATTTTACAATGTCTACATTTCCCTATAACTGAGACCTTTCCCTTCATTGATATTTTTCAATTTTATGGAACTTACTTTAGCTATATTATATATTTTCAGAATATGTTGAAGTAATTTCACTTTATTCTACGGAGCTCAGAACTTCATTATGAAAATCTAGTAAAGTGTCAGGGTATGGTGGTGCTGTGCAGTTTATGTAGTTTAGTAAGTCAGGCCTTTTCCTAGGCAAATAAATTTCATTCACACACTCACTTATTCATTCTCTTTATCTGCTTATTGAGATCCAATTATATGTCAAACACTATGCTCAATAAACATCAATGAATAAGCAATGGCTTTGTCCTCTCGGATTTAGTCGAACCTAAAAAGTGGATATAGAGAGGATAAATATACAGACAAACACATCATTTCAAGTTATGAAATGCCAAGAAAATAAAGAACAGGATGTCAGCAAAGAGAGGAGCATGGTTATCAAATTTAGATGAAAGAGTTAGGAAAAGATTCTGAGAAAGTGAAGTGTTTCCAATGAGAGTTTAAAAATTAGGATTTAGCCAGAGAAAAGAAATATCATGGGCAGAGAACTTAAGGCGGGAAAGACCTCAGCGCTCTCACAGATGGGATCAAAGGCCACCGGGGCTGTAGCAGAATGCGGAGGACAAAGGACATTCATGCCCTCTACGTGTTTTATGAGACACAAATTCTCATTGTGTCTTAGAGAAGGGCAGCCAAACTCATTTTCACCGGGGGCCACATCAGCTTTGTGTGGTTGCCTTCAAAGGGCCAAAATAATTTGAGGACTGTATAAATGTAACTACTCCTTAACTGTTAAGGAGTTGAAATTACATTCGACCCTTTGAAGGCTACCATCAGGCTGATGTGGCCCCTGTGAAAATGAGTTTAACACCCCCATCTTAGAGAGTGGCTTACATTTTTTAAAGGAAAATAGTCTCAAAATTAAGGAAAAATGACTCAAAAAGAGCTGAATATTTTTAAGACTTAATGAGGATTTAGGTCAAAGGCAGATATAATTCACAAGTTACCTTTATGTTTGTTATTCACTATCTAATTTTCCCATAAATTACCTGAGAATTCCCCATGGAAATGAAACTGAGTCTGACAAGGAATAAAACAAACGAAATGATTTATGCCAATTGAAATCCCAAAGTCATTGTTGCTCAGACTCTCACCTCATTAGACCTCAGGAGCTTCCATAAAGGGATTATTAAACAAATGAATTGGTATTTTAGTTCCTGTGCACCTTGCTAGTGTGAAGACTATTTATATGTAAAACAAATTAAATTATGCTAAATTAGCATAAAATTTAGTATTATCATAGCCAGCAAGTCTCAAAATAATGTGTCTGTTTGGGTTATTATCCAAATAAAAAAGTTATATGTTTTTCTCAAGGAAACTCCTGGTTTATTTTTATTATATTATAGAAACAATTGTCTTTTGGAAGAGTGCTCAAATATATATATATATATATATATATATATGTATGTATGTTTATATATATATTTAAATTGTCCTTATAATTCACTTTATTGCTTACTTAAATATGAATATAAAATATATTTTATTTCCTGGGAATTGGATATGTGTATTTATATATATGTATATATATATATATATATATATATACACACACACACACACATATATATATATATACACACACACATATATGGGAGAGAGAGAGAAATTCATAGGATGTGTGGATTGCTTCTTAAATTTATCCTAAGCATTGAGAATCATTAGCCAATTAATCACATTCACTGTGTGGTGTTCATAATATACCCATAAAATTGATCATTAAAACTCAGAGCAACAGATTCTAGAATATATATGTACTCGACACAAAAAAATTCTAGTGCCTGCTAATACCATCATTATTAGAAAACCTCTCCCTTGTTTTACTTTTTAAATGTAATTAGAAATTTGTTTAAAAATCCCCACTGACATGAAATGCTAATATTGGTACAATTAATGAAATGCTAATATTTATGAATTAATTGGTAAAAAATGTTGATGAAAGGAAGCTAACAGAAATCATTTATGCAGAATCTACCAGAGGACAGGATTTATCCTTTGGTGAGTTACTCATTTTGCTTTCAGAATGTTATTTAATAAAATAGTCGGTGATATTTAAGTAAATGCTTGTTTGAAAGAGCCTTCTAAGACAAAGTTAACAAGCTGGCTTCCAACACAGATAAATTAATTGGAGATATTGGAGATTATATTTCTCAGCCACTAACTTAGATGTGCAGGAAAAACATTGTTAAACTTGGGGATAGCCAGGAACATAGGAAATGGAGTAAGATACCTCCTCTTTGCTCTTTTTTAAAAGGTTTTATTTACTTCTTTTTAGAGAGAGGGGAGGGAGGGAGAAATTGAGGGTGAGAAATATCTACATGTGAGAGAAACATCCACTGGTTGCCTCTCTCACTTCCACAGTTGGGGACCCAATGTGCAACCCAGGCATGTGCCCTGACCAGGAATCGAAGCGGCAACCTTTTGTTTGCCAGGCTAGTGCTCAGTCCACAGAGCCACACCAGCCAGGGCTCCTCCCTCCTCTTTATTTCTCTCTTGACAACACACTTCTTTTTTTGCACCATTTTTGCATGAATTCCGCGTCCAACTAGAGTTGATTCCTATGAGTCTAATTTTAGCCCATGTGGTGTATTAATATTTTATTGTTTAAAACCTTTCCTGCACAAGCTCTCTCTGTGGACCCAACCAACAAGCAACCATGAGTCAAATGTGAATTTTAACAAGGGCCTTTGGAGATAAACTCTTATCATAAATGTATCTGAATTATTTTGAGGTATAAAGCCTTTCAATGATGAAAACAATTTATGTCAACCTTTGTGATGATCCCTTTGATGCGGGTTGGACCACCTCCCATTTACAGGTAGGGACTTGAGAATCTGGCACTTTGTAAGAAAGTTTATTACTCAAGAGATTTCTGGAAAGAGCAAGGTGGGCACAGACAGCCCAGGATGTTTTGAATGGCACTGAGGAAAAGGGTTGGACCTTTACCATGGAAAAGAGGGAGACATTAGGAAATGAGCTAGATTTGGATTGGGAGATTGCGAGGTCTGAATGCCCCACAGGGCCAAAGGAGGGAGCACGTATCTGCTTTCATTGGTCCAACATCAGAAAGTGGAGTCAGATGCTATCTGACTGCACTTCCCTGTGATGGGAGAATTCGTGGTCCCTGACTCCAGAACACGCGGACAGCTTCCTTACAGAGGCAATGCAGATGAAGCGGGGCACGTTAAGAGATTAAACAAATTTGGGGAGCCAATATTAAGAATGCTGAGGCTCAGTCCCTTTTTGCTCTCTGTACCTCTTCCCCGAGATGCATATGACACCACAGGTAGAAGAAGAGTACCACTCCAGCACCTCGTGACCTTCGGACACCTCTTTCTAAAAGGCTGGAAATGGTAGCACGTTGAAAAACTTCTTCTACTCTCCTAAAGCTGTGTGCTTATAGAGTAGCTGCATCCATAGAGTGGGAGCCGGTATAAGACTTTCACAATACATTTCAAAATTAGGCTTCTGTGGACACTCATTCATTTATGCATTTCTTCACTCTCTCTACTTTCAGTGAGGAAGAGCATGTCTACTTCAGGGGCCAGGTGCTTTTCCAGCGGCTGGGATACATTTCCAAGCAAGGTCAATCACCTCTTCCTGTGGAGTTTGCTTTTGGTGGGAGGTGACCCAGTTTTTGTCTTTGAAGCTCAACCTGGCTTTCTTAGGTGCTCTGAGGATACAGAGGGTTTCACCTAGCCTGGGGGACAAAGGAAGGAAGTCCTTCGGATTGGTGGTTACTCAGCAGCCTGGAAAGTCTCTGAAGAAGTTCAGGCTAGGTGCAGGAGTTCCCAGGTTCTAATTTGAGTGTTTAGCTGGCCAGATAGAAATAGGACAAAAACCAAAATGGGCCTCACCGCCTCAGTAATGAATTAAACAGTTTTCATAGCATCATCTGTAAATGACGCTACTGAACTGACCGTTCCTTTCTCGTTTGGGCTTCATTTAAACTTCTGAATGGTATTATTAGAGATTAATCTCCAGTTAGATATTCTGATAGCCCAAGAAATTGTCAAAGGGCTCCTCTGGCCATCCTTTTCAGCAGTGAAAAGATATGAATTAATAATATTTTGCCATCTCTTCAGACCTTTAAACTCCTGTGACTGATGTCCAATCATTTAGCCCACTTAAACAGAATGTCACACTGTGAGCCTTGCATTCTGAATAGGTCACCGTAGGCCCCTGCTCATTAGTGTCGAGTGTCCATTTCAAAAGCTGCAGCAATCACTCAGCCCCTGTGTTTTAAGGAAATAAGTAGAAAATTGTTTTCTCCCAAATGGAAGGATTATAAAGACAGTGCCATATGTCATTATTATTGTGACTCAAAAATGTCACCTAGACTCTGCAGTGCTATGCAGTGCCCCAACAAAAGGCCATGAAATCTTGTTGGGATAGTGAGTGAGGCTCACACACACTTCCCGGGGCCACTAGACCACATACAATAGCATGCAAATCCTGGTGTCGAACACAGCAGGGGCCAGGCCATCATGCTTTACATGAGATTCTCATCTACCCAGCAAGACGTGAATGAATGAGCCAAGTATTTGCAGTGGAAATTTAAAGGGAAAGGTGGAACAGTAATAACCTGAAAAGAATCTCTTTCATTTTGGTACTCTGAAAGATGGTCTTTTTTTACCTTTCATATTTTTTAAAAAGATGGTAATTTTACTAGACTATGAATAGATACGTTGTCACTTAGCAATGTGTTTTTTTTTAGTTACCTTTTCCCTCCTTTACCTGGTTTCTCTATGTTGCATACACAGGCTCTGTGAGCATCAGTATTAGTAAGACCCCTAAAAGAGGAATGTGGGGCTTAACTAATTGTATTTTTATTTCTAAAGTAGAAAGGACTCATCAGTTGGTTGGATTAGATAATTTATGAAGTCCTCTGTCAATTTTGGGTCCCAGGATCACCCCCCCGCCCACTTCTGGTAGGAGCACCTCTTTTCCTGTAGGGAACTTCATCCCTCCCTTTGCCCTGTTTTTTGGGTTCTATCTATGGATGCAGAGAACTCACCTTCTTGAGCCACGTGTGGATGGACACGTGGCCCAAATCACACCAGTAAGACTCTATTTCTTCTGTAGTTGCACTGTATATTTTTTTAATTTTTAATTTTTCCATTCATTTGTATTCAATATCATTTTTTATTTGTTTCAGGTGTACAGTATAGTGGATAGACAACCATTTACTTTACAATGTGTTTCCCCCGACACGTCCAGTCCCCCATACTTATTACTGACTGTATTTCCTATTCTGTACTTTACAACCTCATAACTAGTTTTGTAACTGCCAGCCTGTATTTCTCAATCCCTTCTCTTCTCACTGAATATGTTTTGGCTGTAATCTTCCTCCTTATACTTTTATTCCTTTGTCTCTCTCTGTCTGCTTTCTTCATTATTCTGAGTTCTCAGCTCACTAAATCTTTTTTATTTTTAAAGATTTTATTTATTTTTTAGAGAGAGGGCAAGGGAGGGAGAAAGAAAGGGAGAGAAACATCAATGTGTGGTTGCCTCTTGCACGCCCCCTACTGGTGACCTGGCCTGCAACCCAGGCATGTGCCCTGCCTAGGAATCAAACTGGCGACCCTTTGGTTCACAGGCCATCACTCAATCCAGTGGGCCACACCAGCCAGGGAAGTCCACTAATTCTTTTGTCACCTGTTTAACCTGCTATTTATCCCATATATTGAGTTCTTAATATGAATTATTGCATTTTTATGCTCTGAAATTTCCACTGGGTTTATTTTATTTGAATTTCCAGGTCTACCAGTATTCTACCACTGTTTCTTTTATCTTGTTGAACATAATAAAGTGGTTAATTTTTAAATCTATAACTGATTACTCCAGTATCTGGACTATCACTGGGTCTGCTTCTAAATTATATAACTTCTGCTGATTGTGGCTCATGTGCTTTTGTCTCCTGATGTAGCTGCTTGTTTTTTATTTTGTTGAGCATTGCATGTTGCAGAATCATTTGTAGAAATAGTTTGGGTTCTGATATTGCTATGTTCTTGCAAACAGGGTACAGGTGTTCTTTTAACCTGTGGGAAACAGCGGTCTTGGATTCCATTCATTTGGGGGTGAGCTGCAAAAGCCTGAAGTGGCTGTCTATTTCTCTTTCCAACTTACTCCTGAGATGCGGCATTTCCGTATTCCTATGCAAAGAAGGGCAGATGGGTTTTCTCCACCTGACACCTTAGATTCCAATATCTGCCCATTTAACCCATCAACCACGCTCAACCTATAGCCGTCCACTAGGATTGGCAAACAACTTACAACAGTGGTTTCAGATTCCTTGCTCATCTCCATGAGCCCATATCTTTCTGGCCCCATAATTATTTACTATTTTGGGGACCTTCTACTCATTCAATCAGTTTTTAAACATGCACACATTAAATATTATAGATGTCACTATATACAAGGTGGGGAAGAAGTAGGTTTACAGTTTTTAGTACGGAAAATAATAGAATTATTAATAGACAAGAATAAACTGTATTTTGCATAGTTACAATTATAAACCTACATTTACCCACTGTGGATACATTTATTCTTCTGTTAAAAGCTTTTCCAAAATATTTCATAGCTTTAATTTCTGGAGTGAAAGTCTCTTATTTGGTTCAATCCATTTCCTATACCGCTACTATAATTATCATTTTATAGAACACCTGATTGTGCCCTTCCCTGCATTAAATATTTTCATCCATTCATTTATTCCATTTAATTTAGAATATCTTATCTTAGCCTTTAGTTCATAATGTATAACTTTTTCTAACCTGACCTTACTTTTCTCTTCCAACTGGATATGCTGTCTTCGCCCACCACCTGCATTATTATTCTAAGGCAATGAAATGACGTTGCTCTCCAGTGACAGGGAACATTCTAGCATTCTCATCCTTTCAGCTCATGCTGTCTCCGCGGTTCGAGTGTGCTTTTATTGTTTGGTGGTAAAATCCCAGTCATCCTCCCCAGACAGCTTTAATGTCAACTCTTCTGCGAACATAGGCCTTATTCTGATCCCAAACACAGATTCAAACCCCACAGCACTGTGCATTTCCTCCTCACTTTCCGAACTGAATTTCTGTGAACTTATCAGTGAGCCACACTAACCTGTTTCCCGAACACACCCTCCTTCCATACTGCCAAGCTTTTGCTCATAATAACCTCTTTGCCTAAGGAAGCCCCAAGTTATGCTTCAGAGAAACTTTTGTTGATACTTTATCACCCACAAAAGCTGAGTTAAACCATCGTTTCCAAGCACTTTGTCTATACTTCAACTGTAGTAGAGTCCAGTCATTGTGACTTATTTAGAAATTGTTGGTAATGTGTTTTTCTTCCCGGAGTCAAAGATCATCTCTTGTTGTTTTTGCCCCAGATTTGAAATATTATTTGATGCACTCATAATGTGTGGGAATGAATATGTGCTTGATAGAAGAATGAGGAAATGAATGCATAAAAGAATGTATGAAGGCACATAATGTGTCTCCATTTGACTTGTTATAGTTTCCACAAATCGTTTCAGAAATTTAGCTTGCTAATGGACCCAACGTTCAGGTCATCACATTTTTATTTTTCATGATAGCAGTGGGGAAAGGGGATGGCAAGAATTAACAAAAGACAGGAACAGTGCCAAAATTTCATTTAGCTGGTATTTTTTTCTTGCTTCCACCACAGTGTGACTAACATATAGAATGATGCTTTCTTCTCTCCATTTGGATTTTGCTTGTTAACCAACCTAGACTGGAGATTTTATCGATCTGCGTAATTGTTGAAAGCCCTCATTGCCAAACATTAGTGGACATTAGAATCAACTGGGAAAATTGTCAATATTGCAGCCTTATGACCCTAAGTCTCTGGTTCAGTAGGGCAGGGTTGGGGCCCTGGGAATGAGCGTTTTATTAAGTGCTTTATGTAATTTCACTTGAAGAATTCTGCCACTGCCATTTAAAAAAAAGTCTGCTGTGTGTGTAGTTATTGGCCTAGAAATAATGTAAACTACTGGAGACAAAAGTAAGCCCTAAATAATCAGCCAGCTGAGTTATAGAGGACTGGATAGAACCTATCTGAACTGTATACATTTGACATGGGAAGCAAAATGAAACTATCTTTCAATATCTAATAGCAACCGAAGGGGGCAGCATAAGTACCCCGCAGCTGCAGTGGTGGGAAAGAATTGATCAATTGCGTTAGAAACCAATTAAATGTTGCTTAAGAAAAACAAGTCAGAGGAAGAGACAAACTTAAATTAAGAACATATGTTATCCTGAAAGGTATTTCTCTGGGCTAGAATCTACCCCAATCCCCACAAATACTTTATTTCTAATAATTTCTGTCTCCTTTTGTCTGCCTGCAATTTTTCTCAAGGATGATCTCTAACTAAGATTATAATCCGCCAACTGCGCCTTGGCAGACAGTGAATGGATCTGTTGTGTAATAGGTGGATGAAATAAACACAGAGTAAAGGTTTTGATTGAGCCATTGAAACTTATTATTTTATTTCAGAAATACTGTCCAACCAGATAAGTAACTAACTTTACTGAGGGCTTTGAAAATGTCTTTAAATTCTTTTGTAGTGGGATGCATTAGCCCTGCTTAACAGAGGGACCCTCAGGGGGCTATATAACCCCTCTACCTAAAAAGTGAAAGTGCGTTGCATTTTTATAATTACAGGCATTAATATGCAATATTAATTTTGCTATCTTTTTCTAGCTTTTATGGTGTTATTTTTAACTCTACCTGTCATTTTGTGTTAGCGGCATGTGTTGGTATTTGGAAAGAAGAACATGTTAAAGTATGGGCCCAACTCATCTGCTCTGTATTTGAAGTTGTTAGCATATTCTGGCTTCCTGAATCCACTGCGTAAGTTGGCGGAGATAGAAACATTAATTGGAATATGTGGGTACATTCTGATTTTTATGGTATATCCATAGAAATGACATGATTGGCCAAGAAAGCATATTTAGCATACATATGTTAGAATTATGAAATGCAATTCTCTGTAGGTCTCCTTTCTGGCTCCATTTGTTATTTTCGCTCCTTAAAACTTTAATAATTAGCATGTGCAGATGTTAGGTATTTTAATCCAGGACATTAATTTTTGACTTTTAGTGGGTTATCATACATTAAACTCTAAAGAGGATCAAGAAAAGGAAAAGGTCTTGTGACTGCGCTGTAATTTATCAGTGTAAATAGCAAACCCCTACTTTTTCATGGAAATAATCACTTTATTTTATTTGTTTTATGCATTAATTATCTAACTAGAAAGGCACGGCAAGGCTCTTTGAACGGTCTTTCTCTTTCCTCAAAAATGAAATGAAATAATGTATTTACATTTCAAAAATGAAAGTAAATACCCGTCTAAACATATAAACCAGAGCATGGTTTTTGTTTGTTTGTTCAACTTTATTTTGGGACTATTTTTAGTAGCAACAGTGGAAAATAACGTGCTCAAAGTGCACAGAAAAGACAGGTTGAAGGTGGAGCTGATGGTTTAACAAAAAAAAAAACTCCCTGGCGAATGTTGCACAAGCCTCAAATTCCGTGGGAATTTCTGAGAAAGCCATTGGCTTACCTATTTCTATGATGGGCTCACCTGTCAGCTGGCACGTATCTGCATATTTTAATTTAGAGGTCATTAGCGAAAGCAGAATTTACGTGGTGGTATTTACTTAGTTAGCAGGGCTGCATGAGCCTAATAAGAATGATGTTTATTGTCCCTGACTGCGTGTCCTGAAAAAGATTCTTTATCATCGTGACAGGTTGCACAGCCGCTCTCCACCCTGCAGCCTGTGCGTGGTTTCTACCTGGAAATGCAGTGTTCATTTTCTTTTTTTTTTTTTCAATAAGAGATTTCCTGCAGGATAGGCTTATTTTTGTATCGTGGCTGTCAACTCATTCCTGCACACAAATGCTCTCTTTTCCTGCTTTATGTCTCTGCCCAGCGATATAAAAGGATTGATGTAGGTAATAAACCTGACCTACTTCCTGGATTTCAAAACGGCATCCGTGGGTAACTTGTTAAAGAGTTTTGATCTCTGATGAGCTCATCAAGGCTGACGCTGTCACCCCAATGGGGCACACATGGAGTCGTAAAGTTGTTTCACCCTATTATGTGTAAATTGGCATAAAAAGGAACCAGCACACTGTCAGCACAAATGCTTCCGGAGCTTTCGTTCTTGAAGCAGGTGATCGCTTCCTAAGACGCAGGACCAGAGTGAAGGACAGGACACCTTAAGCACCATTATTCACCTGCTTTCTCCTGGAAAAATACACATAGACATTTCTTCGCCCCTGTGGGGAAGAGTAACAGGAAAACATAGAAGACTTTTATTTTTTTTATCGGGCACATCTTAGTATACAGTTGGCAGCTTTAAGAAAGAAAACAAATGCTTTAATTGGCCTTTTAGATGCATGGCGCACATCACATCTCCAACGGAATGAAGCTCCCATGCAATTGCTTTATAATATTTTTTATCGCCTATTATATGGATACCGGTGGACTAACTGGGATGCTAGTGAGGCTGGATCCTGAACCATGATCAAAGCAAACCGTGCAGCCTGGAATTCAGTGACAAGAATTCGAATGCCACATTGGAAATGGCAGCGTCTGTTTTAATAGCACACGCCCATTCAGCACTGCCCTGTAACAGCACTAAAATAGGAAATGTTTTTGCCTAAAAATGAAATAGGTATCCATGTGATTAAGTGCTGAAAAAGAAAAGAAAAGAAATAAAAAAGAAACCTCATTAGCTTTGAAACTGGGTAGTCTGGAAATCATTAAAATTGTATTAACATTAAATTGTTAAATTGTTATGCTTGTTTGAGAGAAGAAAGTGAGATTGTAACTATGGGTTTACCGGTTATAAATACCTACTTACATTTGATTCAGCTTCTTAAGTCTCCATAGCAACTTTTAGACAGCAAGCTACTATTTATGTTAGGCAAGATTCAGCTAATTATTAAAAATTACATGTCAAACTATAAATAGGAAAAGAATTACTACTAACCTTCTATTCTACCTTTACATTCTCAAATCTTGAATAAATGTATAAGTTATAAACTGGACATAGAATTAAATGCTTACGGTACAAATTAAACTCCAGAAACAAAAAGGATTAATTTGTCTTTTTTTCCCCCCTCGAACCATAAACTTAATTTAAAATTGGGAGATTTGTACTTTCACTGTACAGTCAGTTCTGTTGCAAAGCAACATATTCATTTATAAAAACCACTTTACTGTGAAAAATCACATAATAAAAGCCAGGGGACTTATGGGAAAAATAAGGTCGGGGTGCAACGCTCAAAAACTTCATTATTCACCTTATGTTTAGTTATTATTATTGACTTTCAAAAGATAAGGACCTAATAAAAACAGTGCAGTTTTACACATGTGGAATGGTTAAGAAATACATAAATGCTATCACAAATAGGGTAGTTTCTCTAAAAAAAAAAAAAAAAAAAAAAGCCTTTGTGGAAATGAGAATTCCAAGAGTCACAGCTTGTTTAGAAGGAGGGTTCTCTTATGGTAGAAGGAAAGATGTGAATCCACATAAGGCTCATGACAGAGGCAGAGGACTTTAGCGGCTGCCAGGTGTTTGAAGAGTGTGTGTTTTGCATATTTTTATGAAGATTGGGTGCTGGGTGTGGTCGTCTGTGTTTACCTTGGGTTTCACCCAACAGGAATAGTGCGTAAGTAACCACGATGGACTCAGGTTCCATTCATTATTCTTTAGTATATTATTTGCATCAGATCACATTTGCATATTCAAAATAGGTGTAGGACTCAACTGAAATTTATAGAAATTTTAATTATTGATTATATGCTTATTATGTCATAGACTTAACATGGCAAAACTCCAATAGTCATAGAATACACTTTTCTTGAACACACTCTTCCATTTGCTGAAAAACTTACTAGGCAAAGGTGTATTGGACTTTTTACACATTTGTGTTTCTCAAGTCCTACTCGAATGATAAAAATATTTCTCACGTTCTTTACAAAATTACTAAAAGTGTACTTTAACATGTGAATTGTTAGGAATAATCAAGTCATACCTCTAAGGAAAATAGATAATTTTACTTCAGTAGCTGTTACGTGCCAGGATCTGGGCTCTGCACCTTGCCGCAGCTCTTCTCTTGTTCACCTTAAGTCCCTGTGGTTGTTCTGTTAATAGACCCAGGTTACGGAGCTGGGTACTACGGCTTGAAGTGGGGAAGTGATTTCCCCAAGTTCATGTAGCTAATAAGTGGTGGCTCATTATTTTGTCATTCTGATTCAGGCTCTTTAGCACCACTCACTAGAGGTAACTTTAGATTCTTGGCATGTATGTTTTAGAGAGAGAGAGAAGTCCACCCTTCCTTCAGGTCCCGCCTCCTTTGACCTATACTTTCTGTATAGTACATTCCGTCTATTATCAAATTTCTTACTGTTTATGCATTTTCTGTGGTTTCACATTGGCTTATCAGAAAGCTTAAAAGACCACAAATAGAAATACTTTATCTTCCCCTTAATCCAGAGAAAAAGCTGTCCATTTGGTCAAGAATCTAATTAGGACAGAGATGGAGTCCTAAACATGTATGCTATTCCACATTTGTCAAGCTGTGGTCACATAGGGGATCTTCACTTCTTACCCATCCTTTAAGAAGGTCATAAAAACTATAAGTGCTGTCTTCTCATAAGTATAATAGACTCTACTTCGAGTATCTGCATGTCAGGCATTTCCCTCTTTCATTCAACAGCATCATCTTCAAGGGGCACCTGGAGAGAGGAAACCACGTGGTCATTTGGCCTGTGGAGTGGTTGGTTCCCTGCCCAGGAAACTTACCTGGTTGGCACGTGCTCTGCTAACTCCCAGCCCTCAAGCCTTGCTTTGTCCTTCACCAGGCTTCATTCTTCTATGACTCTAACCCTGCATCCACTGCATCAACAATCACTCAGAAAACCACAGCCGGTTCTCCAAGCCTGGTTGTCAGAAAGTGTAGATATTTATAAAGGCTTGCTGGATTTCGTAAATACAAATACAGGAGTCAAGTCTGGGTTTTAGATACACAACAAACACTTTTAGAGCATAAGTACATCCCAAATATTTCATGAGACATATTTATACTAAACATTTATTTTTTTAATCTGAGACTCACATTTAATTGTGGCTTTGTGCTTTATACGGCATGCCTACATTTATTGGCAATGGTTTCGTGGAGAGAAATGTCCTTAACTGGGCCCACAAACATCCTTGCTTTAAGGATTGCCTTTTTTTAACATGGCATTATCATCTCCTTAAATTAATTTAAAAGGAATTAATACAATTTTTGGTTCTGCTTCAGTCCCAGAAGTTCGAATACCCTAGGAGAGGGGTTGCCCACTTCCTGAATAATTGCCTGGCTTCCACAGTGATTGGAGAAACAGGGTCTGGGGAGCTTTGATGTCCTCTCGGCAAATTGAGGATAGATTCCTGGATTCCTTATGCGTACATTTCCAGATGCCTATTTACATGTGAAATGCAACATTCCGTGTTACCTGACTCACTCTGTGTCATGTGAGCACCATGCTCATGGTGATATTTTCTGAACAAATGAAGAATGAAGCCTCAATGTACAGCACCAGGACAATGGAGATTTTTACACTGGCTCAGCTTCAGCTAAGCCTGTGACACCCGAATGTCTCTTCTTGAGACTTCAAACTTGGTCTCCCCAGATACACATGGAATAATGAACTTCAGAGAACAGATTTTTCCTCTATGGCATTTATTCATGTGATAATGCTCACAAAGCTATCTTTAATTATTACTGTAGAGGATATCCCGTTATCTTTAATTATCACTGCCGAATGGTTGCAAAAAATCAAATACTGCTGGCAATCAAGAGTCATTATACAATAGCATGATTGCATCTGTTCATATTAACAGATAAGCACAGAAAATCAAAACAGCCTCTGATTTAACCACTAAAACTGTCTGAACAAAATATTGTATCTAGCTCTCTTAATATCTTGCAGTGACTTTGATCTGATTAAAGTCCAAAGAAACATAACCACAGATGCAAATATTCCAGTGTTTCTGAAATTAATATCGCTGAATTTCATTGGGCTGAATTGTTAGAATCCTGGTGAAGCAGAAGTGATTATAGGCGTAGTACAAACTTATGATAGGAGGGTATCTAAATCTTTGAGGCCACAGGTGCAGGATTATAGCAAAACCCCACTGCAACATTCAGTGTGCTGTCTAAATATCCCAGTACAAAATTAATTAAGCAGTTGATCACATAATAAAGCTATGATGGATGATCTAATGGAAACTAGCATCCGCAGTCAGTAACGAACTAGATTTTCCTATTAGATGCAGCTGAATTTCATTTCTGCTGTTTACAAGATTGTGTGCATAATAGAAGATGAAAAAAAGAGGGAGGGTTCTATTTTGAAAATGAGAACTCAGTTACAGTATTTATCTCGGTTGGAAACTATAATATGTAAGCAAAGTAGAATTTGTAGATAGACATGTCTGCGAGTAATTCTCTAAGATACTTGGCTGAAAAGCACATCAAAGAACAGAGAAATAATGAGATAGGCTCCAGCTGTTGGATTCCTACAGCTTTTGATTTGTGCTGTACTAGAAACTCCAGGTTTTGATCTTGTGTTGATTATTTCCATGGTACTGAAGTTGATTTGTGCATTATTTAAAAACAGACAGTAGGCAGCAAACAAGGAAGAGTTTGCAAACTACATCTTAGAGGACATTTGTTTGTCTTGTCGTTCCTTGCATTCTGCTTGGGGGCTCTGGTGATGTGCATGGCTACCTGGAGGGGCGCGCACATTACAAATGGAGCCACAGAGCAGAGATGATCAAAGGTTTTAAAAGGAAGTCAGGATATGATTGCATATTCAATGGCCTTGGCATTCTGGAACTGGAGGGTGTAAGAATGCCACGTACTCCATGTTGACTTTCAATTCTGTAGAGCGGTGGGAATGATTATGAGAGGGTGAGAACAGCTGCCCACATGGAAACAAGGAATATTTGTTTATTCAGAGTAGAAACATTCTAGTTAAAAACTACTTAAAACTCAATCAGCCCTGGGCACTTCTACCCCTGATTCGTACCTCCGGGAAGCCCTTACTTAAAAGGCAACCTATCTTCTGAAAAAGTGTATCATTCAATGCTTCCTTTAAAATGTATTGCATTTCCTAATTGCAAAACAAAGGTAAATTCTGCAAATATGGTTTTCTGAAGAACATTGCCCAAAACTGTTTTTGAGTTCTGTTGATAATAGAGTCGGGTAAGCCGAGGAAGAGCCCGTGGTTTCTGATGCTGTTTTGTTTTAGACGATGCATTATTACTCCTCACTACCCAATAAGCCACATAATGTCCAGAGCCCAATGGCATTTTCAGCCTGAATGTCTTTCGGCGAGTGCAGGATTGTACAAGATGAGTTACTGTTGATGCATCTGCTCATGAGGAAAGAAATGCAACTGGCCGGTGCTTCTCGATCTGTTGGTTTGTGAGTTCCTGTCAGTGTTTCTTCATTCCTACCTTCCTTCCTACTTTCTGATCTTGTTAGCTCCCACACACACAGATGTATAAATACCAACATGTAAAAAGTTGTGTAAAAAAGTGTAAAAAAAAATTGGAACAGTTGCTTTCTGGCCAGTGAAACAAATGACCTTTGGACAAACCCTCACAACTGATCAGCTTATTCACTCAAATATCTGTCGATAATCAATACACAGCTCTCAGAGTCCCTTGGAGGCTTCTGTTTGATATAATACTGACTCAACCTTTTTCCTCTATTATCATCTACTCCTTGTTGCTTAGGTTGTCAATATACAGCTTGGAGACTTTCTTAATAAAATACAATGCTCACATTATAATGAAAATTGGCATGTTCACAATCGTAAGTCATGAATATTTTTGGAGTCACAGTTATACCTGGGCTTGTGTGAAATATCAAATATTACGAGGCATGTTTCCTGTATTCAAAGAGCTCTGTATAGATAGACCTTAAGGCAACAAAAACAATGCAGAGTTTTCAAATAAAATCTGGAATAAATTAAACAAATTTTGAAACATCTAAAGAAAACAATAAACTAGGATGGCATTTAATGAAAAATTATTTGTTCTAAGGTTAATGTAAATGGAGATTAGTATAGTTTTAAAAGACTGCAAATATTTAGACAAATACACTGAGATTAAAACCTGTGTTAAACTGAAAAAAAGAAATAAATTTGAAAAAAATTCTCAAATAGCAGTAGAGGAACTGTCTGAATCATTGAATCTATCTTGATTAATACCTATAAATGATACCCAGGCAGTATTTTCTAAATAATTTAAATAATTGCACAATAAATATGTATTTAGAAGGAAAAATATAAAGTACACAGAAGAGCAAAAGAGGAAATAAAACACAAATTTCTTAAAATTAAAGAGGAAACACCTCTTATTTTTTGTATATATTGGGTTGGCAAAAAAGTCCATTCAGTTTTATTTTTCATAAGACCAAAGACACATTTTTCATTGTCACCAATAACTTTATGCATTTGGATATTTTGAGTATGTCAGCTATCTCCTGCTATGGGTTTCTAGTGGGTAGAGGCCAGGGTGCTGCTAAACACCTTCCAATGCATAAGACAGCCCCACAGCAAAGAATTATTTGGCCAAAATGTCAATAGTACCAAGAAACTTCACAAACCACTTTTGACACATTGGATCAGGCACTTTCTCCTTACACTGCACAAATGTTTGTGTATGTGTGTGCGTTTTGGTTGCATTTTTCCCTTTCTTGAAATAATGAAGCATAATTGGATAAAAATGTTGTATATGTTCTTTCATCTCTGATATTAAAATGGCTGTACAAAAATTCACCAGTTTTGTTAAGATTTTGAAATGCACACTGATATGACAGCTGTCACAATACAGTCTAACAAAATTGTTTCAAATGAAGTTAAAGACAACTAAGTACTGCTAGAGCCATCATAGAGGAAAAAAGGTAACAGACTTTTTGGTCAACTCAGTATTTCCTGGGAGCTTAACACAGTTCACAAACATGGCGAAATTATCAGTCAGGTTCCCTAGGTTACACTCCCAAATTTCGGGGACTTGACAGAACAAAAGTTTGTCTCAGATTTGCACTGTATGTCTAGTGCAGGTTTGCGGGGGTACTGCCACCGTGGACACTGAGGGTCCCAGTCTGTTGAAATCTGTGCCATAGCATCACTAAGTTTTTCAAAACCCGTCATCTCCAAGTGTGGTCTGCGGGGCAAGAGAAGACAAGTAGCTCGTGCAGGATGTTTTAAAGATTTAGACACATGAAGGTTTGTATTAATTACTTCTGCCATGTGATCCCAAGTTTACTGCAAATAAGTGGACAAATATAGTATTCCTAAATGCCCAGGGGAAGCCAAATTTTAAAAAAATCAAAAGGATTTGGAATGTCCTAAAATGTAGTACTATTTGTGGAAAGCGACTATCCTTTCTCCACTAAATTGTCTTAGAACCTTTGTCAAGAAGCAGTTGTCCATATGTGTGTGGATCCATTCATGAAGAGCAGACTTTTCCATTTATCTATTGGTCTGTCTTTACACTAATAGCACCTTGTCTTAATACTATAGCTTTATATAAGTCTTGAAATCAGGGATTTGGAGTCATACAATTTTGTTCTTTTTAAAAGCTGTTTTGAAGGTAGGTGCCCATCAGTAAATGAATGGATCGAAAAATTGTGGTACATATACACAATGGAATTCTATGCAACAGAGAGAAAGAAGGAGCTACTACCCTTTGCAACATGGATGGAACTGGAAAGCATTATGCTGAGTGAAATAGGCCAGGTGTTGAAAGACAAATACCATATGATCTTACCTTTAACGGGAAGCTAAACAACAAAACAAACAAGCAAGCAGAATAAAAACAAAGACACCAAAATAGAGAACAGGGGGACAGTGACCAGAGGGGAGAGGGAAGGGAATTTAAGGGGAAAAAAAGGAGAGGGATTTGGAGGAACAAGTAGGAAGGACACAGGGACGAGAACTAAGGAGGGGGGGAATGGGAGGGAGATAGGGAGCACGGGGAGGTGGGGGCTGGGATGGGAGAAATAGACAAAAAACTGTACTTGAAAAATAACTAAATAAATAAATAAATAAAAGCTGTTTTGATTATTACAGGCCTTTTGCCTTTCCCAATGAAGTTAGAGTGAGTTTTTGAGCTTCTACGAGAAAAGCCTTATAAAATTTTCTTTGGGATTGTGTTGAATCTATGGATCAATTTGGAAATAGATCCATAGATCTAACATCCTAACAATGCATCCTAACAATGTTGAGTCTTCCAAACTATGAGCATATTGTATTATTCTTTTTATTTCTTCTTTCATTTCTTATTGCATATTTTCTATGTACCAATGCTTTTATACCTTTGGCAGATTTATCCCTAATAATTTCACATATTAATGCCAATTTATATTTTTTGAATTTGCCTATTTGAATATAGGAACACAGTTAATTTATTAATATTGATCTTGTTTCTGTACCAAGCCAAATTTACTTATAAATTCTTTACCTTTTTCTTTCTAATCTATCACATTTTCAAATTAAGCAGTCATATCATAAGGAAATAAAGCCAAATTTACTTATAAATTCTTTAACTTTTTGTTTATATTCTATCACATTTTTAAATTAAGCAGTTATATCATAAGGAAATAAAAAACATTTTACTTTCCCCTCCCCTGCTTTTTAATACTGGCTAGAAACTCTTGCAAAATATTAAATAAAAGTGAGGATGTCCTTATTTTCTTACCTTCTTTCTGACATTAGATTACTATTCATCACTACTGTTGTGTCAGTTACGGGATTTTCACAGATGTACTTTTTTCAGACTAAATGCATTTTGTACAATTTCTTCCTTGCTAAGAGTTATCATGGATGTTGGATTTTGACAAAAGATTTTTGTGCATCTCTTGAGATGTTCCTGTTTAGGTCATTTTTGCCAGACTCGTATTTCTGCAATAACCTCTATTTAGTTCTGACATAAAATCATTTTTATACATTTTGGAATTAATAAAATTCCATTTTGAACTTTTCCACCTATAATTATTTATGATCATTACTTGGCAGTTTTCTTGTAAAGTCTCTTTGTTGTTTTGGTATCAAACCAATTGTGGTTTCAGAAAATGAGTTCAAAGTGTCTCTTTATAATTTTTTAAACAAATTTGTGTGGAATCTGTTATGAATTCTTCCTTAAGTATTTTATGGAATTAACCAGTGATGTCCTCTAAACCTGGGACTGCAGATTCAGTTCCTTTGACCTTGCTTTGTTTGCAGGTCTGCCCCCTCTTCTCAGGCTTCATGTTCATCGAGGTCAGCCCTCCTTCATTTTCATTTTTGTTCTTTTGGGCTGTAGCTCAGTGTCTGTAGCACACAGAAGCTCTGAATAAATGCTATTAAAATAGTGAGTTAGGTGAATATCATGCTCTTCTACCAGAATCTTCTAGAACAGCATCCAAAATTTCTCTGTCTTTTATGGCTCTATAGAATGTCTATTTCTATACACAATGAGCACTGTGTAAATGTTCACTGATGCTGTGATTGAAGTTGACAGCAAAATTTTCTCCTTGTTGGTGTACTTTTCAGCTACTATTGCATAAAGAACATTCCCAAAGTTCGGTGATTTGCGACAGCCATTTATTCTTCCTTACTTGTTTTAGGGGAGGTGAAGAATTAGCATCCTCGGTAGTGGGTGGGTCACCATGTGAGGGTGGAGTCCAAAAATGTGTCTGTATCTCCCAGTTTTGGGGGGGTAGCATGCTTAACAGGGTAAGTTTTTTTAGGAAGATGGCAAGATGGTCAAGAAGACAATCCCAAACATAACCTTGTTGGTCAAAGCAAGTCAGAAGTTGAGCCAAACATCACAGTGCAAGTGTATACTGTCTCCAGTGGGAAGAACTGCTGTGTTCCACGGAAACTTCCATTCCGGCAGTGGTAGATAATTGAGTGAATAATTCAGTCGACCACATCTGTGCTGTCCAAGCAAGAGATGGAGTAAAACATTGAGAAGCACCAACAACAAATTTTTGATTAAGCCCTTAGAGTAATGTAGTAGATGTCTAAAACAAGATCCAAGCCAATTTTTATTTAATCACAGTTTTCTTCTACCCTTCCAACAAATGGTGGATAATGAATATTATTACAGTCATTTCTAGAGTAATCAGCTGTAGTATCCCAAACAGAAGATTATAACGTCAGCTGGAAATTGAGCAGCAGGACAGTTGAAGACTTAAAAATAACAACAACAAAAAGATCTCATTTAGTTTCAAGTGACACTTTGCAGTAAAGAGAGAGGGTATGGACAGAGCAATTAAGAAATTAGCCACATAAAAAGAATTGTATCCCAGCCGAAGACTGGACTTTTCATTAGAGGAAGCACCAGGGAGAGTCTGCGTATCAGAAAATGAGATGTGAAGTAAATGGGACTGCCCTGACTAGTAAATGCTGAAAGATGCTTATAATAAAATGGGAAGGTAGTAAATCTAGGAAATGGAAACTGACAAAGTAAAAATTTCCTTTTGTTTCACACCAAGAGCATTGTTGGTTTGAGTGATTTCCTTAAGCCCCTCAAGCCTAGGGCGTGGGTCATGCAGTTCAGTGTACGAGTGATTACTCCAAAGTTTCCATGTTGAAAATCAGAAACAGCCACTTCTCCTCTAGCCTCTGTTCACCTTGCAGGCAGGCAGTTGGGTTTTTCTCACCTTCTCTTGAGGCAGTGCAAGAGTGTCTGACAGCAAGGTCCATGGCTGAGTCCAAATGAAGGCCAGAGAGCAAAACCAAGGCATCAACTTGCACATTCCCAGAACACTGCCTATTCTACTTAAAGATAAAAATAATAAGGGAAAATGCTTCATGAAGTAACAATCCTTCTGCAATTGCTGAGCATTTACCTGCAACACTTTTTGTGTTTTTCGAGCAATTTTCTTTATATTTCCCCTCACATGAAATGACACAGACCTGCAATTTCTCACCCCTTGGTTCAAATTATGTGTCATTTTCTAGTGGCTCAGGCATTTGCTGCTTTATATCTGTATAAATATGTGTATACATATGTATACACACAGATGGGACCAAAATGTGAACATCGACTTGAAAATATTGTTTATACCACATTTAACAGAAGGAACAATAAGTACGAGATTAAAAATACCTTTTGAGCCCTGACTGGCGTGGCTCAATTGGTTGAACGTCACCCTGCAAAGTGAAGGGTTCCTGGTTCAATTCCTGGCCAGGGCACATGTTTAGGTTGCAGACCTGGTCCTTAGTTGGAATGTATACAAAAGACAACCAATTGATGTTTCTCCCTCACATCAATATTTCTCTTCCTCTCTTTCTCCCTCCCTTCCCTGTCTCTGAAAGTAAATAAATAAAATCTTTTAAAATGCATTTTGAAATATAAAAACAAGTTATAGGAACTGTTTTATAAGAGAATGTATTTCTTACTTCCTCATCTTTACCCCACCAAAGTTACTGTAAAATATAATTAAATGTATCAAAATGTGATGAATGTGCATTAGAACCACAATCTCCCATATTTCCCCTACTTCTTAGAACAAGAATGCATTAGACCTGCTCTTGCATTTCTAGTGAAAAAGCAGTGTGTATATTTCAATACTAGAAGCCATGCATCATGATTCTTTTAAATAAAAGCTATGGTATTTGTTCCTGAAAAGTCTGATTATGGTTATAGAAACCCATGGTGTAGAGATACTGGAATTTAAATTGAATTCTCTGACTTGACTGCTTTTCCAATGTGACATAGACATCATTTGCACACTTCCTGTCTCTGCTTTTCTCTGCATACGCGGACCATGGAAATTTCAACATGTTGGTGTTAGTGGAGAGTGATCTATGAGCTGCTAAGCCAAATGGGAGATTACTACCTCCTCTCCAAACCATTCGCATGACATTGGTGGAACTTTGGCCTTGGAGTAATGAAATACAGACTGTCTGCCGTATCTTACTTTCTGATGTTCATCTCTTCATTCATTCAAATCTGTGCTTATGTAGTGAATATCTTTCAGGCCAGATACACTGATAAGTGTTGAAGATTAGAAGATCAGTGAGTCAAGGTCACTACTGTTGAGAAACTCACAATCTAAAGTAGAAGAGAGCCAGAAGCAGTAATGAAATGATGAGAAAAATATCAAAACAGAGCTATGGGCAGAGTACAGAGGAAGAAGGAAGAAAGAAGAAAGCGATAGCTCTGTCCACAGTCATCCGGGAGGTTTCCCCAGAGAAGGAGACACTGTGCTGGATCTTGAAGGAGGAGCAGCAATCTGCCAAGTACAAATAAAAATGGAGGCTATGCCAAGAGACAGAAGCCTTTGCAAATTCACTGAAATACCCCTTCCTAGTGCCTGCTGGTGGTGACCTGCAGCCCAGGTTTAATTTGAGACCCTGGGGAGTTTAGGTTTTCCACAGAAGTGGTCTCCTCCTCCCCACAGCCTAAATAAGGCTGTGAAATAAGTCAAGCAGCATAAGCTAGAATATAAACTAGATTTCTGTTTTAAAAGATTTTGTTCTTTCTAATTAAGAAACATTTCCCTTAAAAATATGGCCATTCTTATCTTGATTCAGTTCAGTGTGAAATGAAGTGAAAATTTATCATAATTAATGCATATAATGACATTCTGAAGCACATATAAGCACACACTCTTTGCAAATTTGCCAACTGGCTTTGAATGGAGTCTCATCTCACTGTGTAGTTTGGAGGTTGAGGAGGGGGATGGAGAGGGAGAAATTTTCTTTGTTATTAAACATGGTGTTTATTTTTTTTGGAAATACTGCCAGTGGGGTTTTCCTATGTAGTATTCCAGAGCATGAGCTCTGATTTGTAGTGAGGGATCCCTTTAAAATTATCCACATTTGTTGTATTCTGTTTTCATTAGAAATAATAGAAATACAGGGTTCTAGCCCCAATTTTTATCTATGATTGTGGCTAGTTTCCTAAGAAGGATAAGTGGCATTTGTATGCCTCCCCTAACCTTCTGGCAATTCTTACTTGTAGCCAAAGCATGAAGTCAGCAAGCAGTGTATTTTTAAAGAACAGAAGGAAATGACCCTAGCCTTGATTGTGTCTTTTTTGCTAGTTAATTTTGCCTTTCTGACTAAATACTATCTTCTTTCCTAGATGGGGTATAAATACTTGTTTTCCCCCTTTTATAAAAACCATATCTTCCTATACCCTATCTATTGCATGTAGCCAATATTTTTATGTCCCTGCTATTTTAACACACAATGGGTTGCCTACCTGAAAGGTGAGATGTCTCTTTTCATCAGACTTCCCATCCTGTCCTTACCTGGCTGGCCACTGTTGCTTTGACACTTGAGACTAAGAACATCATAACTTCCACCATATGCCATTCCTTTAGAGTCTTCTCTTCATTGGGTATCTTAATTTACAGTCATGTGTCATTCCACTAATTACCAGCTCTTTGACCTTGATCAAGACCATCGTGTCAGGAGTCCATCATAGAAGTGTACCATTTTATACCTGGCCATCTAACCAGTCCATTCCTACCACAACTCTTGCCTTCCTCACCTTCACCCCCAGAGGTATTTCTTGTCTCATTTCTACCCCCAAAACAGCATGGTTCATTCTGACAGCCTTCGTACCAAAAGTAGCTCTCCAGCTTCAAAATACCTATTTATCTCCCGTCCTCCCTCCCTCCCTATTCCTTCTCATTCTCCCTCCATTTTTGCTATTTTACTTTCCATCCATACACAATTTTAACTGTTGAGTTAGTTCATGTTTAATAATCAAGTGATTGTACACAAGTTCAAGTTTCTAATTGTATTGAAAACTTTTCATAGGGCTTTGGTATTTCCAGTTTGCTACACTTCCTACCATTCCCATCGACACACACGCTTGGATGGCTCTTATCAGCTCACTTATGCTATCGTTGTTTTCTCTGCTATCTGCCCTTTTTTATTCACTGATGTTGCCCACCTGATCTCCTGGAGATTTGAGATTATAACCTTCGGCATAGATTTATTTATAGCCAGAAGCAAGATAGGATTTATTTTTGGAAAACAGAGGCCCAATAGTTAAATAATTTCCCCAAGGTCAAGTTATCCAATGTACAGTTTTTAAATTAAATCCAATATCTTCCTCTTATGCTAGTGTTACTCACATTTGAGTGTGCCTCAGAATCCTTGGTTGGTAAATAGATTGTTATTCTACATTCCAGAGCTGCCAATGTACTTGGTCTGGATTAGGACCAACACATCTTCATTTCTTACAAGTTTCCAATTGATGCTGGTTAGAGGACCACACCCTAAGAACTGTTATGCCTTGCCATTGTGCTTTTCCGGTTTATTCCCATAATGCCCTTTTCGTATACCTTTGAGACAACATTACTGTAATAGTATCTACTCTGTTTCCACTCAAGGTTTCTGTGAGTTTCAGATTGTTGTAAACTGCAAAGAATGATACAAAAGGAACGTAAGGCCTGTCTCCTTCACTGAGGTGTGTGTAGGCTTGATAAAATCTGGAGAGTGTCTTACTCATGATAATATTTCTAGACCCCGATAAATAGAAGTACTTTATAAAGGTCCATTGAATAAATCAATGATGAAAAGGTAAGATCCAGGACTTGGTTAAAATTAAATGTAAAAAATAAGAGAGAAGTGGAGACCCAGTCCCTACCAATCAATAACTATTTACATTCAGGAACATAATTCCTAAGGAATGTCTGTGCTTCTCTGATTTATCTGGTAGCTTAGTTATGCTTGTGTTAAGAATGCAAAAGGAAGCAGTGAATCATTCACTGATAGTGCTTCTAATAGTTTCTCCTCTGGGTAGAAAGACTTTTCTGCATAAACACGCAAAGGATTGTAATCACTACCCAGAGACCGAATCCTCTGCCCTGACATTTGGAAAATGACTCTATATGCTGACAGTCCCACAGGATGGGAAATGCAATAGCTCTGCTCCTAGTGTGTAATAAGGTTGTGAAACTTAATTGACTGTACCCATACATAGTGGGAGAAGCTGTGGTTGTGTAATGTGTACCACTCTTAATACATGGGACCCCTCACAGGCCTCCTGCAGAATCTCAGTGGTGTGATTACACAACACCGTGGAGCACTTGGATGTCAGGTGTCCTTGTTGTCCATACCAGCCCCAGCTCAGTTCCATTAACTTGCTCTCTACTCTTTTCTTCAGCCTCTTGGTCTCACTCCTTCATACCTTCCTCTCTTATTTTCCATCACAGCTTTACACGGAGCCACTCTGATTCCTCTGTTCCCACCTCCCCTTCTCACTGGAGTCTCTGATTGGCCTTCAAACATTGATAATTAAGACCTGGCCCTTGTCTTTTTATTCCTGTCCGATACTGCTGTATGCCCTCTAATCCACCCTAGAGCGTTTCAAAAATGTCATCAAGACAGGCTGCTACACCCTTCCCCACTTCCCATCCTAATTCCCTTACCGCTTCTGTTTTATTTCTGCACTCATGAGTCCAGAACAGCTTTGTAACAGATACCAACTGTTCCCATGTTCGAACACTTCTCAGTTCCCATCCTGCTGAGCACCACTGGCCACATTTCATGCCATGAACCGGGCCTGCTGCTCGAAGCCTCTCTTCCCGTGGTGTCTGAATGAGTACAGATTACTGGCTGTGTTTCTTCCTCCCTAACCACTGCTGAGAAGGCCAGCTTGCAGCCACAATCCTGAACGTCAAAGTCCAGTACTCTCTCTGCAATCTCCTCCTCAGTGGTCTTCCACTCCTGGTACTTAACGTCATATAGACAGTAGCCTTCACCATCACTGCTCACACACCCATGCCTCTCTCTCATGGACAGGTTTATGGATCCACTGGCCACCAGACAACTCAACCTGAATGTTTCTCAGGTGCATCTCTATCTTAAAAGGTCCAAAATTTTACTCTTCAATTCCCAGCTCCTTACCCTATCCACACTGGACAGTTTCTTTTTTCCCCCTGCTACATCTAACCCACAGATTCATGGGTTTCCACGAATCTATTTCCAACCTGGTGTTTATCCTCAGCTACACCGTTCTGGGGATTCATCATCCTTTCTGTCTCTGGAACTTGACCCCTCCTGGTCATCTCCCTGAAATGCTGTTCTCCTTACTCTCAATACAGATAATTCCTATTCATCTGCAATTCTTAAACACTCTTTTTGCAGAAAGGTCTTCCTATACCCTTCAATCCCACTGCTATACTCTCAGGGCATTTATCCAATTTTTTTGTGGCACTTACAATGATTCATAATTCCACTTTCAAATGAATGTTATGTTATCTCCTTAATATCCTGTAAGCTGTATGGATGCAACATCCTCATTGCTTGTCTTTTCTTTGCTAATCAATGTATCATCACCCAGGGTAACCCAGCATGTAAAGCATGTTGGACACTTAGTAAATACCTATTCATTTAAAATATGTCCTCTACAATTTTTATTCTCACCAGGTTTTCCCTAGCTCCCATCTCTGTTTGGACTTCCCCCAAAGCTATTCCTTCTTCCTCCCTCCCTCCTACCCTCTCTCTCTCTTCCTTCCTTCCTTCCTTCCTTCCTTCCTTCCTTCCTTCCTTCCTTCCTTCCTTCCCTCCCTCCCTCCCTCCCTCCCTCCCTCCCTCCCTCCCTCCCTCCCTCCCTCCCTCCCTCCCTCCCTCCCTCCCTCCCTCCCTCCTTCCTTCCTTCCTTCCTTCCTTCCTTCCTTCCTTCCTTCCTTCCTTCCTTCCTTCCTTCCTTCCTTCCTTCCTTCCTTCCTTCCTTCCTTCCAAACATGGACTTGCCAGTTACAGTTAAAATTTTTATCTACTTATAAAAAAATTAGTTTTATTTAAGATTTAGTTTACCTAAATGGATTCAGATAAATAAATATATGCTCAACAGCAATTTTTTTTATTTTCCTTTGTTTTGTTTGCTCGTTTGCTTCTCTCTTTTTAAATTCAGCTTTGTAGACCCAGACAAGGTAGAAGAGATACAGCTACTAGATGACCAGAATCCATAATTCTTAAAGACCCGGGATGAACTATGTCGATTCATTCAATCATTCACTGTTCATTCATTTAATTACTTATTTAGTCATTTATTTATTCATGGAATTAATTACTTCTGCAGACGCTACTTTGCATTATGTACTTGTAGGGCATAAATCTTGGATCCCCCACTTAGTTGATGAGTTACCGTGACAAATTAATTCTGTATTCCTCAGTTTTCTCATCTCTTAAGTGGGTGAAAATAGTAACTAACTTAAGGGATATTGTGAGGAGTGATTTATGACACACAGGTTTGACCAGCACCTTGTAAACTCCCTATAAGTATTAACTAGCATTATTTCAAATATTGCCATTAACTAACTATTGTTTTTTCAGGTGTGGAGTTACACAATGTTCGACAAAATAAAGTTTATGCCTTTATATAGCTTATATTCCAGTGCAAGGCAAACTGTGGCTCTTTGGCCAAATCTGGCCCCCTGACCATTTTTTTTTTTTTTTGCTAAGGAAACTTATTATAATACACCTAGTTCATCCCTTTATATTTTGTCTAAAGCTGTTTTGTGTTGCAATGGTGACCTTGAATAATTGCTGTGGAGATTGTGTGCCCTGCAAAGCAGAAAACATTCACTATTTTTCTCCTTAGAGAAAGAGTTTGCTGACCCTTGTTCTATGCAAATATGTGTTTATGCAAATAAACATACTTTCTTTAGGAGATAGCCCCATTAGTGGAAAATCCACTGGAGACAGGGAGACCTGCATTAATATTCTATTATTCTTTTTTTTTTCAAGATTTCATTCATTTATCTTTTGAGGGGAAGGGAAGGAGAGAGGGAGAGAAATATCAATGTATGGTTGCCTCTCTTGGGTCCCCTGCTGGGAACTGGCCTGCAACCCAGGCATGTGCCCTGACTGGGAATTGAACTGCGATCCTTAATTTGCAGACCCGCGCTCAATCTGCTGAGCTACACCAGCCAGGGCAATATTCTATTATTCTTATTCTACCACCATCTCCTTGTAGTTTTTGTCTAACACTTGTCTTCCTGAAGGCTCAGTTCCTTGATTCCCAAAAGGGCTCAATGTCTGTGTTGATGTGTTTTTTCAGGATTAATACGAAAATGTATATACAGTACCTGGACATATTGGTGCTCACTAAAACTTTTTCTATTTGAAGAATAAAGGATTTAGCTTACATGGAGAGTATAAGTATAAATATTATTACAAATTTACAACTACACTGAATCATTTTATATCAGAAGTTGAAATAATCATGGTCTATAATAAAATAAGCTTCAGTCAAAAAAAAAGATTTTAATTGCAGTAACTGCAAAGAAGGGATATGTTAAACCTCACTTTTCATTCTAGTGCTATTTCTATTTTATCATCTCAGTTGTAGTTTACATCTGCAATAGTTAAGTTAGAAACTTTACTTCTTTATATGCTAATAATGTTCCACTAATAATTAGATTTCCAAGGTGCTTCTAATATAAAAACCAACTGAAGATATTGTGTAAACTACTTAGGAGAACATTCTAGCTCTATAAGAGGGACACAATTTGTTTTGTTTTGTTTTGGTGCCTCTTTAATAATAGCTTAAAACAATAAATCTATGAGCATTTGTTTTTTCACAGTAGTTAACCAGTCAGTAACATTGCCTACAAAATTCCAATTTAAAAAATGACCTTTAAAGATGCCATATAAAATTAAATTTTAATGAGTGATAATAAACGGTGATACTTTTCACAGGAGGAGACCCAGTGTTTGCCTGGAGCCCTGGCTGCCTGTCATCCACGCCAGCACTCTGCTATTGCGTCTCCCTTTCATTATTTTCCAGGGAGGATGATGGGACAGCAGACACTTTGAAGTCGCAAGAACAGTTTTAATATTGCGCTTACCGAAGGCGGTCTTCATCGCTGGTTAATTAGGCAGATGGACCTCCATTGCTTTGGTCATGATTCTTTTGCAGAGTGCTGCTTCGTCCCTCCACAAGGGCAGCTTAAAAGTAGCTGAGTTTTCCTTTGATAATGTGGCCTGATTGAAAAATAAATCTTCAGGATTGGGCTTTAAAAAAGGGGGGTGCCAGAACTCTCCTACAGTTCTGTAGAGAGAGCAGCACCCTCTTCACTAGGGCCTGCTTTCAGATGGAAAACGTAGCAACCAATCAGATGGGGTTTAGGAAGAGAAAAGCTTAAGCATGTGAAGTAAGGGAATCACACTGTACCTGACACCCACAAATGGCTTGATGGCATCCTCAGTGTCACAGGAATGCTCATCAAGGCTTTTTAGGCCCAGTTCTGCAGTCTTCTCTTAATCCTTTGGGACCCTGGAGTCTATGATCCCATTTACTGAATGAGAACAATTTATCATCAATGTGTAATAATCATGACAAACATAGCTATCAATTTATTGTTTCTAGTTTAAATTTCAAAAAAGTGGGAGCTTTCTGCTTTTTATGGACACTCTCGCTACCCCTTTTGCTCCAAGGATCCTGTAAGGAGAGAGCTAAGCCATCCGGTTTCATCGGAAATAAAATACGTGTGAGTCCTTAAATCTTTGGAAGCCCCCATCCTTTGCAGTCTTCTTTTCCTTGATATGTAGAGCATAAAACAATACAAATTTGTAAAAGTTCAGAGCCAAGTGACCTCAAAAGGGCACTGAACAGGATGGTGGGGAATGTTCGAGGAGAATGCATTCCCAGGGAAGGCAGGATACTTGCTTCCTCTGAAGCTCTCTCTAAGACGGGCTGCTTGTGTGTTTGCAAGGTAGGGGACTGACTCAGTGCATCACCCTCTGTTTCAAGATGATTAGAAAACTGTAATTCCCAAGAAACAAGAGGTGAATTCTCACTTTCTTCACCAAGGGTCTAGAGATGAACTGACACCTCTAATTACCAAGGACTGTGGGTACCACTCTCACGAACAAGCTGCTATAAATGAAAAACCTGAATTGCTTCATATCCAGTATTTCATGTAAATGCATTTTCATCTGAAATACAGTTGTTAGTGCAGCTTTATTTGTGTGTGTGTGTGTGTGTGTGTGTGTGAGCATATGATAGAAGGATGTGGTTGTACCAACTCCTTATTCTATAGCTATTGTATTGTTAGTTGTGTACTATCGCTAAAGAGCTAGGTGTCTTTACCCAGCCATTGCTTGTTCTTCTAATAGTAGTGGGGTCCTGTGGGGTCATTCAGTTTTTTGACTTAAAACAAAATTGCAATAAGCAAATAAGGTGACACTTCCATTTTCAACAACCTTGGTCTTGACTTTTTTCTCAGAATTATACCAAAGGGCATTGGGTATCAAACCACATTTTCTTCTTTATTATTTTTGAAAGTATTTCGAATGAATAGAATCTGCTTATCAAATAAATATGCTTAAATTTTTTTTTAAATTAAAAAAAATAATAGCATCTTATTTAAGTAGAGTTGGTATTATGTATATTATGTATAACACATGTAATGATTCAACAGTTTTGTACCTTACAATGGAATCACCCCACTAATAGTAGTGGTCATCTGTCACCATGCAAGCTTGCTTAAACACTTAAAATTAACTCTTAATGACCCGATCATTCAATCAGCTATTTTTACTTTGCATCCCCCTCTTCTCTTCATGTTAAAAGATGAGAAAATGAGCTCAACATGTGACATTTCCACTATCTCACTTTTCTTAGCACATATTGAATTTGGCTATCTGATTATTTCTTTTAAATTAATGTAGACGTATTTAGATATGAGACAATTAAAGCACTAAAATAAATGGGAGAGGGGGCTTGACCTAAATTATTAACAGGAAAGGAAAAATGCGGTTATATATTCTCTTTCCAGTGTAGTTAAATAGATGTTATAAAATTTCAAAGTGAAACATAGAACCAAAACGGTATTCAATTCAAAATCCAAAGACAAATGGACTCCATAGTCTAAATTCCCTGAACAGATGTAGACTGATTTACTTTAACAGGTAAAGTGGATGGTTACTGATAGCAAATACTAAAATAATTTTCAAAGGTACCTTTTGTGGTGATGGGTATGCTTATGGCATAGATTGTATGGATGGTTTGCTGGTACCTACTTAATTCTAAACTCATCAAGTTGTACACATTAAATATGTTCATCTTTGTGTATGTCAACCTCAATAAAGTGGTTTAAAAAGAACCAATTTTCAAGAGGTTGTCAAAGACTGAAAAAAAGCAAAGCTACCATTCAGCAGTTAATTTTTTAATTTGACCCTGGATTAAATTATATCACTGGTAGATGCACTAATAATAAGTGTCTTTTTTTGTTTTTTCTTTCTTTAGGAATGTGGAGTGAATAAAGGCAGGAATTACTGGTGAGGAGGTCAGGGTAAGTCATATCATATTTATTTCTCACTTTTAAAGTGTGCAGAAGATATCACGGGAAGTTTGTTTGAGATCTCTTGGGGGCTCGTGTTTCAGACAATTAGACAAATCGAGTGTTTCAGGGGGAGAGAAAATGATTGCTATAGCCGTGCTGCTCAGAATCATGCCACTTGTCCCTGACATTTTGAGACCGGTGTTTTCTGCGTGGCGCCACCTTGCTGTGTCATCCTGTGGAGTGGATCACAGCCACAGTCACAAGGGAATCTCTGTGCAATCTCCTGTTTGCGAATTGTGAGTCTTAACTCTTTGTGTAGTTTGTTTTTGTCTTTTCCTCGGGTATGGCAAAGGCCATGTCTAAGATTTCATGGTAGTATAAATCTAGGCAGCTGACTATAAGTCATATTCAAGTTTGAATGCAAAAGGTCATAGACTGGAGTTGCTCATGATGTAGTTTGTGTTTTGGTACTTTAGCAGAATGTAGTAGTTGCTGTTCAAAAATGTTTATAGGCATTCGATATTAGGAAGGTATAAAACACTTGTGATAGTATGACCAGTGACATAAAATCAAAAGTCATGGTACTTCTACTGATGACTTACATGGTGCACTTTGCTTTTGAGTGTGCAATAGACATTTGGAATCACCTCCTTCAAGTAGACACAATGAGGTCAAAGTGTTTTCAGATATTTCCTAAAGTCAGTGTGAATGTAAACAAATAACAAAGTCAGAACGAATGACATTTTCATGTGTGATTAGAATATGAAACCAAGAGCTCCTTTAAAAATAAAGGAAAGGAAAAAAGAAGACAGTGGAAGGGAAAGAAAGGAATAAAGGAAAGAAGGAAGGGAAGGAGGGAGTGAGCAAGGGAGAAGGAAGTATGGTTGTATGTAGACTCATTCTTTTCTACTTGTGCATTCAAGAGTCTAAATTGTAATAAACTCAACAGTACTAATTATTGATCCTCGATTGCCTGTGCATTATTGAATGTTGCCAGTTCAATACTCAGTAGGCACTGTACATTTGGGAGGTCATAGAGATTGTACAAAGGGTAGAATTTTCATGTTAGGATTTTCCCCACACATTCAGCTTACTTGGCAATCTGTTAATATCAGTTAAATCTAACTGGTGGGCACATGGATATCTGTAACACTGATTATTCTACTTCTATTTTTGAAATATTTCTTAATTAAACATTAGTGATTCAAAAAGTATTTTTGGAATACCTTCACATGTTTAAAAATGGTTTTGAACTTCATTGCTGTATTATATCACCAACTGATTATTTGGGAGTGAGTGGAATTAGCAACACTTTGTCCAGTGGGTTGCTTTCATTATAGTGAGAATTTTTAATGGATGTGAAAATGGTGAAAAAGTGTCAGTGTTAGATTCACCCTCTTGGACCAACCATGTAGAGAACTTTATATGGCCTGGACAGTCCCAACGTCTACTATCTCTCTTCCAAAATGATGGAATATTTAGATGGGCAAGTGAGCAACAAGAAAAGGAGTATATATCCAAAGCTGCCATGTGATGGAATTAGACCCATGTATGTGTGTGGAATACCAGGTGATAGTTCACAGGGACCTTCCTCAAGAGACTGTTGCTTCATGCCTTTGTCCTTTGGGTAGAAGATGTTTCTTTCTGTCCCCAGTGCAGGGAATACCTGCTGCTTCTGACATTGTCAAGTTTCCCCAAACTGATTTCTGAAATGTAGACGTGGCCCCTGAACTCAGTCTTGGACTAGACAACGTGAGCCAGACCTTTGGGAAGGGGGAGGTGCATAGTTTTAATCTGCATTTTTATCAGCCAAAAGAGTGCTCATATTTGCCCCATGTTGATTGTATAAAGGAGTGCAATTCAGCTCAGTCTGTCGGAGTTTGAAACCTCATAGTCCCCATGTAGATGACTCACAGGCATTTTTTTTGTAATGGGGGCATTTTACCTAAATATTTAATTTGGATTTTCTCATGGAAAAATTAGGAACTCTAATATCACTGAGTGCATGATCTCATATGGCCCAAATATTGTGAAGCTAAGGAGCAACATACTCATTTGGCAAAGACAGGTACTCCAGCTTACCACAGTCCCCTACACACTCTTATGCAGGGGCGTCAAACTCATTTTCATTGGGGGCCACAGCAGCCTCATGGTTGCCTTCAAAGGGCCGAATGTAATGTTAGGACTCTATCATTGTACCTACTCCTTAATAGTTAAGCGAGAGCTTAGCACTGCTGCCGGGTAGAAACAAGGCCCAGGGCAGGATAAAACAAGGTGGAGGGTCAGGTTCGGCCCACTGGCCTTGTATTTGCCACCTGTGCCCTAACATCTTCTGTCTATCTTATTGTACTCACTCTACCTGAACCCTGGAGGTAGAGTCATGTACGTATTTCAGATACCAACTGGACCTATTTCAAAAATGCAAGCTGTGCCTTACATTCCAGGAAATACAGTATGATCACAAACTGCAAGTCCACATTCTGAGAAATACCAAAGCTCTCAATGAGGTGTGTGCAGTTCCGTAATATAACCAAGGTTTTCATGATGTATGTTTACGCTGCCCCCACCGTTCTTTACCACATTGATCAGGACATGAAACTCATCTCCTTCACCAGTAGCTACTTATCCCCACTCAGATAAGCAGTCATCTTTACAGAGGTGTTGCTAATAACAGAGAAGTATCGTATCAGGCCCAGCATGACAAAACTTATTATTTGCGTTAGACTTTAAAGTTCTCTAAAAGCTTTCTTTGTGCCCTGAGGGACATCTCTTTTGAGATGCTTACCTAGAGATTTTACATTCTCTCCTGTCTGCTTCTCCCTTTTATCCATTTTCTTTATTTTCTCATCTGCTTTCTCCCTCTTAAAACACACACACACACACACACACACACACACACACACGCCTCTCTTGGGACCTTTGACCCATATAAAGCAGTTCTTCCTTCCTCTTGCCATCAGCCCAGAGTGTCACCTAAATATAAATCAGGTTTGTTACATTTGTTGTCATTTTGTGTGGTCATTTGTTTGCCTCCGGAAAACCGAGCCCATTCTATGATGAACACTGGGAGCAGCTTCTATGATGATGTTTGCACTCCTTCTCCTTACAAAAACATAGCTTGTCTTCCCCGCCAATTGTGCATGTGCATTGTGTATGTCAGTAGCTGCCATCTGAGTGTCGAAACTGGGACCTGGGTTTTGACTTTGTGTGAAAGGGACCAACCAAGGGAAAATGTCCAAGATGCACAAAAGAAGTCAGATGGGACAGGACCACGCAGGGATCCTGGGCAGTTGCTCTCTTCTTCCTGTGATGTTGGTTGAGAGGGAAATTGTGAGACAGCCAAAGAAGACAGAGATCCTAAGAATGTTAAGGAAGAGAGGGTTTTGAAACCTGTGGAATTCAAAAAATGAATGCAAGACCCAAATATCTCAGATTGTGACATTTTGAAGAGAGAATTTCCTGTTCTGTCTGTAGACCTGATTGGGATATCTAAATCTTGTATCTCTAAACATGTTCATTTTAGCCAGCAATGGAGGTAGCCTCTATGCATGAAGAAACCCATGGATAGCCCAGGAATTTTATATTGGTGAATTTTGGCAAGACTGTTTGTCTGGTTTAGCTAAAAGCCACTGGGTTGTGTCTTTCCAAAACCTAGTGTGATGTGAGGAATGTCAATTTAGACCCATTTCATTCTCTACAGTCTTCTTCTAGGAGCTAGGATCATGAAATATGTTTCATTTGAATCTACCTATACAACCAAACAATGTAGCCAAACTATAAATTAAGTAGTAGATCATAAACTATGTAGCATGGAATGCCAAAGTGAAATATGGCCACCACACGTGATTCACCTAGAGTAAGCCTTATGAGAGTCTACAGTCTCAGTTCAGAAACTTCAGAGGCACAGACAAGAGGGCCTAATTTTTTTTATAGTTAAAAATCAGTGTACTAAATCTTAGAGTGCATATTTTATTGTCTAATAAGATGTAATTAAAATTGACTGAAATAGAAGTTTTCTGGTGGCTTAACCCAACTTCTGAACTTAATATCAGTTTTATAAAATTTCTAACGTGTGTGCATGCATATTAGTTAATATCTATATGCTTCCCAACTTACCAACTGAATATAAGGCCCCATCCTATAAACCTACAAATCTCACAACAAATTTAAGAGGGTGACAAAATGTTCAGGTGTTATGGTACATATTATAGCTCACATTGTATTTTCTTTCCTTTCCTTTCTCCTACATTTCTTTCCTCTTTCCTTTCAAAATTCCATGATTAATGCTCACTTTATCTTTAAAAAAATACTTGCTGATAGGTACTGCTATTTTTCTCTTCTTTCAACCTCATAAAACGTTCCCTCTCCCACAGACATTTTTGCTTTGCCAAATGGCTTTGTGTTGAGATATAGGAACAAGTAGTATGCTGTTGTTTTACACTTTACTAGAATAAATATGTTGCTGACTTCTGGTAAAATTAGAAATTGTTTCCAAATATCAAAATAGCTGGTACTGAAACACCTTAGAATAACTTTTTGGCCTTGCTTTTACTTTCTTACAACAAAATATTCGTATACTACTGTGTAATAGGTTCCTTAATCATTGATGTGTTGGATTCATTAGTTCACCAAGATTTATTGCTCCATCTTCTTAAATTTCCCTTACCATATGGATAACTCTCACATGCTTGATTAGAAAATATATAATTATGTTGGTCCAAATTCTAACAACTCTATGCCCAGTGGCAGAAATTTAATCTAATTCCTTTACATTTTCTTTGTATTTATGTAGGAGCAATTCAAGAGACTTCTTCCCATCACTGTTGACTTTCATGTTGTTCTTGAATTAGTTTTGTATTCATTGAATAATTATTGGTAAAAATAACACATTAGTCTGACTTTTTCCAAGTCCTAATTCTGGTATCTAATAAGTTAAAAACATGAGAAAATAAACATTTAACTCCAAACCAGTATTTTACTTAGCTAAATGTATTTCTTAGCACTAGAGTTTTCTTTTCTTCTTAACTTTCTGAATAAATGGGAAATAATGTTCAAAACTTCACTATAACCAAAACCTGCTTTTGAGAAAATTGAAGAAGAGTTAAGGGAAGAAGATAGTGTTAATACACTATCAAGAGCTATATATAATTCATATCCTGGAGCCCTGTGATTCCAGTATGTTCAAGATGCATCCGCAAAACTGAAGCATATTTATCACAGACTCCTTCCTATATCTTGGGTAACAGACCTTGAAGACATAGTGTAATAGAGACTCTCCTTTTTAATTTTCTGTTTAAAAAACTTGTAATGCTGAGGCTTCAATGCAGTTGAACATATTTCTTCCATTAATAAAATATTTCTGCATTTGCCCAGACAGCTCCGAGTCATTGTCAAGTCAGCCAGTGCAGTAGTTCTAGAAAATACATTTTTGACACGCTCTGTTCAACTAGAATTCATTAATTACCTGAAATATTTAATACAATCATGATTACAAAAGAAATGACTCCAATATTTGCCAATGTCTTCAAATCATGCCATACACATTAATTTGTGGGTACTTTGATGAACAGTTCAGACTTATGACATGTAAAAACATAGATACCTTGCATTTCTTCCAAATTGAAGTAATGAAAAAACTACCCTCAAATCCCATACCCCTTTGAGTTAGAGTTATTTAGAACTAGGAGGCCCTTCTAACTTTGCAGATATAAACCCAACCCATAAAAAGAAGTGAGGGTTGCATTCTTTTTCAGGGAAGTGTTATATTATTAAAGAGGTTCATGCAACATCCCTTCTAAGGAGTTAAGGATTTCACTAATAACAATGAACACATTCTGAGGAGAATTAACAGAGAACCTTCAGGGCAATTATAAATCATAATAATAGTTGCATTAAAAAAATTGAGAACATTGTCTGGAAATGGCACACTCTCCAGGAACGCCTTCCCCACTCAATTTCCGAGCAGCGACTCTCCATTAGTAACAATACAGTTACAGGACAGTAGAGATTCCACAAATATGATGCTATTGTATGCTGTTGTGGAATATGAACGACGGGGTTACCTATGCCCTGGTTTGGAAAATACTTGCAGCCTTGTTGGATTCAGGTCAAAAAATCAGATACCTGTTTTGCTGTAGTTCTGCCACCTTAGCTAATAGTTGTTGGTTGTCCAAGGGAAGTTACAAAGCCACGAAAAGGCAGATGGATAATTCAATGGCTATTAAAAATGAGTGTAGTACCAGTAAAAACAGAATTGAAATCAATTTGATTGTTATACTTTTTTAAAAAATAAATTCAACACTTGGTCCCAGGTTTTGTTAGTGCAGGAATCATAAAGGGAAAGAATGCTAAAGGATACTATGGCTACTACACCCAAAGTGTTTATGTTTATTCTCTTTTTTGGCCCTACAAGTGAATTTAGACATAAAAATAGTATTAAGCTAAGCTATAACTAACTCAGCATTGAGTTACGGCTCAGTGCTGTATGGTCCTGTATTTCTTTAGATCTGGGATGATCATCAGCTCAAGTGTCCATCACAACTTCTTGCCTTGTCACGTGATACTTCATAGTTTCGAAATAAACTTTCAAATGCATAGAAAAGAAGCAATGTAGCTACCACCAACTTGGAAGTAAATGACAGTCCAAATCATCTCTGGGTAGTTGGAATCAATAAACCATTTTATTTTTGAACTCATGAACACATATCCATCTTTCAGAACTCAGTCTCCAATTATAAATGTAATAGACCAGCACACCACTTTTCTTATGAGTTGATATCAAATTCTTAATGGACAAAAATGGTCATCAATTTTAAAATATCAGAGTAGAAAGGGTTGACTCCATGCAATTAAAAATAATTTATGAGACTTACTGTAAATTAACTCTGTTTTATCAAGCCTGACTTAAAAACATATACAAAACTTAGGCTACCTAATTTTCTTTCACTTTTATCTTTTTAAATAAAAACTGGGATAAAAACACTGACCTGAGATATATTTTAACACATTAATGAAGTGATGTCCTGAATAGAAGTTCTCATTTTTTTCCCACTTTAAAAATAATCACCTATGGAGGAAACATACTGAAGTTCATGACCACAGTAAGTCACACTTCAGCAAAGAAACCAATTTCAGAAGAAAGTATAATGGTGAAGAGGGGTAGTCTTAGTAAAATACAAACCAAGTTGATCTCCTCAAGCATATTTGTTTAAATATTGTGATAGAATCTAAGAAAGGAGAGTATAACTCAGCATCTTCATGGGGTCTTACTAATTTTCTTAATCAACAAATATGCATTTGGTACCCATGATGCCAGTGATGTTCTCAGAACTGTGCAGAGGCCTAAGTGAGCATATTCTTTGCCCACTATGGTAATAAGAAAGGAAAAGATCCATTGTTCCAAATAGAAAGCCATTCTAAATTTATCCATGTTCATTTATTATTATTAATTTAATCAGGTAGGGAAGCTAAGTGTTAATGGCTTAGAACATAAATACCTGCAAGGAAGCAAGTGGCACAGAGAACGATGCTCATAAATGAATTGAAGGTCAAGATGAATACAGAACTAAAATGTGGCCTTGAGGGACATGGTGTGGAATAGGAAAAGAAAGTACCTGGAGAAATGGAATAACATAGGTAACATATTGTTCAACCATTTAGCAAAATATTAATTCCTATTTCCCACTTTGAGATTGGTCAAATTTGACATAGAATTGAATTCAAAACTCCACTGGTACCTCAATATTTGGCTCATTTATTATATATAGACAGACCACATTGGTCTTTAAAACCACACTATATTTATTCTGATAGATTTTCAATTCTAAAGGACAGTTTTGGTGATGAGAAAATGATTTCAGTCTTCTGTTCATGTCAAGATACAGCATATGAAATTAGACATGGCAAGCCCAATACAGGGGACATGTTCTTCCCCCTTGAACTTGAATATACATTCAAAGCCATCTGCGAAGACAATAGGAACAATATTTATTCTAAAAGAAAACAGTGGAATCTATGTTGAAATAATCAATGGCTGTGCAATAACATGAAGAAATCGAATAGGTTTGTCAGCACGTCAGTCAGAAATGAATTACAATCATGATCTAGAAATGAAGGTAAAAGAAATTTCTCTGGCAGAAGTGGCATGTAAAATAAAAGCATTAGTGTGACATACAGTTTATGGAAACTCTCTTTGTGGAGATTAAAGTTTATGCTTGTTGACAGTACAACAGGAACATGTCACCCTGTGTAAAAATGATCATGTCATAACCACATCTTAGATGATGGCTTGATTTTACAGACAGTGACAGACATTAGATAGAATTTATCATGCATTTCCATCAACCTACATTAAGCAGAGTAGGTACCTCCATGCATGGATGCAATGACTTGAAACCAAAAGATTTTCTGCCACGAGGTGTTTTATGCTATAGTACCACGGTACCAGTTCTGGTGTTGCTCATACATTAGAATGACTTTAGGAAACATGAACACAAATTGAATTATTTATATTTTATGTAAAGATATCATTTGTACCCAGCTATGGAGCCTGACATAGCCTTCCTAGTTTCTCACAAAACTGAAGCCTACTGAAAAAAAAAAAAAGTAATTATGTTAGTGATAGAATTAGTGGGATGGTGATCACACATGCATTTATTTCGCATTTCTGTGAAGAGCACTTTCTGCATTTTACCTCCTTTAATTCTCATAACATGAATAGTGCAGCAGTATGTTGATAATGTGTATTTTAAAGAAGGAATGAAATCTAGAAAGGCTAAATATGCAGATGAGTCAATAGCCAGTGCAAAGCAGCTAAGGAGCAAGACCCAGTTTCAAAAGCAGGCTGGCCCTAAAGAAGAGAGGTCCGAGCCATTGGGTACCAATGATGTCAGAGGTCCAGATGTGCCTCGGGATGTCATTGCAGCTTTAAGTCACTTCTCTTGGATGGGGGCTCTGTTTTGCCAAAATTTACAGGAGATTACAAATGATCGAATTAAACTCTAAAGTTTAATCATCAAAGCAATGCAGATTTATTAATTTGTTTAGCTTTTTCTTGCTCCCTAGTTTCCTAACCATGGGCATTATGTTTAGTGGAACTATCTGATCAATCGTAGGAGGCAGTAAAATTTTTTGCTGCAATCTGAATTCTGGAAATAGATCCAAAATAAATGAAATACCTGTACTGCTATTTATTGCAACATTGTTCACAATACGAATATATAGAAACAAAGGAAGTGTCTATCCAAAAATGAATGGGAAGGAAGATGTGGTATATATATACCTAAAAGGATGTTACTCAGATAAAAAGAAAAGGACTTCTTGCCACTTGCAACAGCATGGGTGAACTTGGAGCACGTTATGCTAAGTAAAATAGGCCTGTCACAAAAGGACAACCACTGCAATGACGTTACATGTCTGAGTTACCTAAAATAGTCACACTCGTGGAACTGGAAACAGACAATACAGTAGTAGTTCTGGGAATGGAGAGTGACGGAAATAGGGATTTATTGTTGAACAGGTATAAGGTCTCATTTATTCTAGATTGAATAAGTTCCAGATATCTGCTGGAACTTACTATCAACATAGTACCTGTAGTTAGCAATATGGAGCTCTGCTTTTCAAAATTTGTTGACATCGTAGATTTCATGTTTAGTGTTCTTACTATTAAAAAAATGAAATAAAAAAAGTGAAGGGACACAGGAAAGTTCAGGAAGTGCTGGTTACGCCTACTACTGTGATCGTGGTGATGGTATCATGGGTGTTCGCATGCGTGCAAACTCATCGAGTTGTGCGCCTTAAGTATGGGCAGTGCAGTTCTTTGTACATTCATTAGACCTCATTCAAGTTGTTCAAAAGAGTGGTAGCTTTTAGTGGTAGTATTTAGTATTTTGAGTGAGTGGAGGTGACTGGCTGAGCAGGGGTATGAGGGATCTCACTGGGATGATGGAAATGCTGTGTCTCATGATTGGTACGTAGGTTACTGAGTGTATACATTTCTTAACACGGAGCTATATTCTTAATATCATGCATTCACTCTGAGTAAATTATACCTCGGTAAAAAGTAGCCAGGTGCTTTGGAGAAAATAATAATGACTTATTAACTGTTACTCTTTTTACTCATTATAATCTGCCTTCCTGTATTTCTATTAAATTTATACAACATAACCCCAATCTAGTATGTAATTTTATCCTGTGATTTAAAAAACATGGATATTATCTCTACACTCATGAAAGAAACTGTCTTTGAAGAGGCAGAGAAATTGCCATATCATACAGGTATAGCAGAACTAGAGATCAAATTATAACTTCTAGGTCTCTGATTTGCACTTTATACTTAATCTGTTAAAACGACTACACCTCTGGTACAAGTAAGTGGTAGAAGTAATGCAGTGTAGTGCTCTGGCTGACTCAAAGCACACTTCTTCTTAGTTAAAACCTTGAGAACGAATGCAGCAGTGTTGAAAAAGTTTAACTTAATTTATATTCTGCTCAAGGTATGTACACTAATTTAATGACTGAAGAGGTTTTGTTGAGGAAAAGTATGCAAAAATCCCTCAGCTACACTACTGAATGATTCCGGCGACAAAGTCCAGTGGATTAGTGGTGACTAATAATTGATTTCCACCCTTTTAGGTAGAATATAATTATTTTCAATTTTTTTGAATCAAAATACCATGTATATAAAACTTTAGTTTTTTTTTGTTTTTTGTTATAACTTTCTATTTAAATTCATTTTAAATTAAATTTATTGGGGTGCTATTGGTGCAGGGGTGTCCAACCCATAGCCCATGGGCTGTAAGTGGCCCAGGATGGCAATGAATATGACCTGACGCAAAATCATAAATTTACTTACAAACTTGTTTTTGCTCATCAGTTTTTGTTAGTGTTTGTGTGTTGAATGTGTGGCCCAAGACAACTCCTTTTCTTGCAGTGTGACCCAGAGATATCAAAAGATTGGACACCCCTATAAGGTTTCAGGTATACAAAGTTTTCACTAATGGCAGGAGACTTGCTCTGGGGTGGTGAGCACACAATACAGCGTACAGATGACGTGCTGTGGAATTGTGTGCCTGCAACCTGTATAATTTTGTTAACCAGTGTCACCCCAATAAATTCAATACAAAATAAAAATTTTAAAATCAATTGAAAAGAAAACAAATGCAACTCCCTGGGAAATTCCAGAGCCATGTAAGGTACCCATTCTCAAAGGAAGTTCTTCAGTGTCTGTTCTGATGCACAGTGGCAGAAGCTCATAAATGTTCATTTTTGTGGTGTGAAAAACATAATGCCCCCCCACAAAGGTAAGGATATATAAATATGGTATGTTTTCCTACAAAAAACAATAACTTCAGGATGTCGATCAGAGATGTTAGGTTAAAAATATTTAGAAGAATACGCATGTACATTTCACTAGCTATTTGTTGTATGTGCCATAATTTCAATTATGTCTTAAAGGGCCATTTTCTACTTGAGCTGTGTTGACTCCTAACAGTTTAAATGCTTGTCTTATTTCTATATGTCAGTTATTTTTAATTTTTAAAACTAATGTCTTGAGCTTTTCATGTGAATCAGGATGTCTGCTAAGTCCATGTGTCATCTCATTTTCTTATAACTGCCCAATAAGTGTCATATAGTCACTGTTCCAATATTTAATGTAAGAATGTTGACATTTTTCAAAGTTGCCACCTACTGCAGCTTAAAGAGATGGGGGACAGAAGGAAGAGGATTTATACCTAAGCAGTTTGATCCCAGAGCCCTCGCCCTGAACTACAATTTTATACTGTCCCCTGGGCAGAAACCTTGTACAGAAACAGAAAAATGGAAGGCATCCCCTGGGATACTTCACTCGCATCATTCCTTTTTAAAGAGGAGGGGAAATGACCCTCTTCTGACCCAGAGTGAAAATGACCCAAAGTGAAATGACAGTATTTCACTCTGTCTCCAGAGACATCACAAACCCCTGATATTTTTCTGTCCAGGATTAGTTTTAGTGTGTGTGTGTGTGTGTGTCATAGGAGACGCACACATAAACGCTGACTGTGGCCCGGGAAGCAACTAATCGGAACAAATCAGGCCAGGACACATGTATGAAGAGGTGTTGCCATGGAGACATGGTGATCGCATGTGGGGCACAGGCCCTTAGTCACTTTAGTTCATTCAAAGACAGGCAATGAGCACTTGATTCCCAATGGAAGGGACTGTTGCTTACATATGGTAAGTCCAGAAGTCAGGTAGCATGGCAAATGGATCTATTTTAATGACTCTCTGGGCTTGGCTTTGCCTTCTTTGTGGAGGGCCTTATCTTCAAGGTGGCTGCAGTCTTACAAACCTCACAGTCCTGATTAATGACATCCAGAAGGAAGAGGGGCAGTCTGGGGAGTTTCTCAGATTTACAAAGAAGGAAGTTTTCTTCCTTCCTTTTTAAATCGTTTTCATTTAAATTCCTTTTAAATTATCTAGAGGCCCCAGAAAAATACCTCCTAACATTCCATAGCCCATATTTGGTCCCATAGCCTCAAAGAAACACAGTTCTGGAAAAAAAGGAAAATTCTGACATTGACAGAGTCATTTTTTCCTAGAGTTTTAGAGGCTGTGTGCCAGTGTGAATTTGCACAGAGTTCTGTCGGAACAGGGCGAGGTGGGAATGGAGGCCAGTTAATGGTGACTTCTACACCTCTGTTTAGGGCCAGCTGATTATGGTATGTGGGCTCTCAGGGGTCAGATATTTTGGCTTTCTTTTCCAAGAAAAACTGTCAATTTAAATGACTATGAGAATGACTCTTATACAGAAAAATAACCACACAGCCACAGAAACTGCATCTTCTGACCAAACACAGTCTTCAAGGCTGGCAGCAGTATTTGCTCTGGCTCGTGAGCTAACTTTGGGTGGTATGAAACCTGGCGTTTTCGAGAACCAGAAATCTGAAGAGGAATAGAGTGTCATGTTTGGTCTGTGAGATTACCAAGGGAGGGTCTCAGTAAGTCAGGAAACACAGCTGACATCATTCCCCCGGGGGAAACAGCCAGAGAGATGGGGAGTGATATAACAGGGCAAAGTGACAAGGTCAACAATGATGGTTTTCAATAGGATGCTTTTAAATAGGCTACTTCTTTTTGTCCCACTGAAAGCACCACTCTGAACTTAACATTTAATCCAGAAAAAGTTCTGTAGAAACTAAATTCAATTCTTATGTCAACAGCCATTATCCCAAGTCAGTTTAACAATCCACTGTTCCCGTGACCTTAGGATTACCACTGATGTTCCTCTTCTCCTTCTATCATTTTCGAGCTCCTACTCTCTGTCAGACACTGTCCTAAATTTAACTCATAAATCTCGTGAGATGATTTTTTCTTCTTTGACAGATGACAGCACATTAGTTCAGGAAAGTCAAATGACTGGCTAAGGCCAGAGATCTAGAAAGTATAATAGGGCTGAAATGTAGTTTCAAATCTACCGGACTTCAAAGCATGGCTCTCTTATGACAAGCTCTTTTGCCTTCGTTGCCCCTATTCCCACAACTGCAGTCATGTAGGAAATGAACATAATCCCAACATACAGTTTGAGAATAATTAATGTTACCAGCATGAGCATGATGTTCAACATCTGGGGGGAAAGTATATCTCGTAAAAAAAAATTTACAGCAAAATAAACAACTCTTTTATTTTAACTTCAACACATATGTTACGGACTCACATCTGCTTTTTATCGTCCTTGCCTTTTTTTTCTCCATACTTTTCTTTGCCTTGATTAATCTACTCAAGGGTTAGCATGTTAATTAAGTTTTTGGAGACACTTGTTGAAGGTCTAATACTCGATACTAAATTATGATTTTCTGATCCTCTTTTATATACTTCTGACATCATCGCTTCTTTTTGCCTAGAAATCTCAGCCATCCTCTTACCTGCCTTTTCCCTTCCTAGCTTTAAGTTAACATATAAATGGAAAATTTAAGAAAAAGTATCAAGAACATTTACTTAGTTCCAGTGGATTTGAGTAAAAGTGGAAATATAGATGAAATGCCTGAACTTGGTGTGTGTTTTGTTTGTTTGTTTGTCTTTTATTGACTCGCACTTGGCATTTGGTTAATAGTTTAGTTATAGTGTATAAATCCATCTGCTTCCTTTCTCACCTTCTGTGTGGTGTTTATGTGGGGAAGATCTCATTCCTGTGCACCCTCCTGGAAATTAAAACATGTCTTCCTCATCTGCCCATCTTTTCAACACTTACTGCAGTCTCTCACCCTTTGTGGATTCTGAACAAATATTTGTGGAATGGTTGGGTTCATCTTATTTCAATGTATGTGAGTTATTAAAAATTAAAAATATCAACCAGGTGATACTTTTCCTAACTACCTATTTTCTGATATCTTTTCCAAAAATGTACACATTCTCTTATTCCTTCCTCTTTTTTTTGTGGTGAAACAATACGGTGGAAACGATGAGTCATTTTTGATGTGGAAAAGAAAGCTTCGCCCTGTGAGGAAGCTATCCGGAGAATCTGTAATGAGAACAAAATAAACCACCTCATCCTGTGCTCACAGCACCCTGGCTCTTGATGACTTCGGATTCCTTCACTATCAAGTACAAACGAGTCTGTGTCTTTAAAAAATAAAGCTCATCTTTTATATGAGACAGTTTACAGTTTATCAAAAAGCTGCATTAAGGTGTTTAATAAATCATGCTGCATACAACCCAAGGACAAGAAAGCACAACTGTCTGAAATAAAATACGTACATTAGGAATACAAGTGAAACAGATTCTCGGTATGATCCTCAGAGTCCTAAGAAATTAATCAGAAAATGTTAATTGTCTACCAAGTTTAAAGTAGTAAAGGAATAAAACAAGAAAATGGACAGGGTCTTTTCTGAGTGAATGAATAAGGCCTGAGTGCTAACATATAACAGACAAATAATATAATCTTAATATATGAGCAATTTGAACGTTTTTGTTATGGTTTAGTAAGAAATAAATCAACAGTTCCCACTATGAAGGCAAGTTTATTTATCTGAAGGCAACGGCTATTCCTTGTGGGAGAACTATTATAAAACCAGCAGAGATGAACCCCAGCTGCTCCTTCCTCTGCAGACGGCTCCTGCAGGGGTTAGCACTTCCCACACCATCTTGACCGGCGGACTTCCATACAAATCTCAACCCCACTCCAGAGGGAGGTTCTCTGCTAGTGAGGTGGCAGGGGCATTCACTCTCCTGACCTAATGAGTGTCATTGATGCCTTGATCCGGTCAGACATAGGGTTTCTATAGAACCTGAAGGCTGTTGTTCAGACGGCCCCTCGCCCCTGACTGGGTCTGGGTGAGCCCAAGCACGTTACAGTTGCTTTTCCAGCTGTCTGCAAGGAATGGGCAAAGAAGTCAGCAGTCAGGTGGACTCAGGTCAGCAATGAAAGGGATGTCTGGCCGTGGCAGCTTCATTCAGAACACTGTTGGTGTCACAAGAGAGCCGGGGTGCCAGGGAGTGGCGGCTGCCGGTGGAGAGAGGGAGTTCCCTGAGCAGTGCGTTCCTGTTTTTATCTTCTGCTGAGAGAACATCTCTTCAGTCTCTCTTCACACTGAGCTCCAGAGCCACTTCTTTGATTTCAGGGGCACTTAGTCCATCAGCTGCCAGGTGTCTGTGAGTGTGTGTGTGTGTGTGTGTGTGTATGTGTGTGTGTGTGTCCTCACACTTAAACACACATTTGAAGTGGACTTTGTGGACTACTCCACAAAGAACAACCTCCATGTGAAAGAATTTGTTTTGGCTTTGGGGTTAAATAGAATAGACCCAGATAATATACTTATTAATTCTGTGATTTGAGGCAACTGACCACTGAGACCATTAGTTACCTAAGTATGGAACCTGGGAATGACACCATCTCTGTCTCCGTTTTGTTACCAGTCACCGCAGTGCCTGGCACAGAACGGAAGCTCAATAATACTGGTTCCCTTGCTTTCCTTCAAAACAACAACAACAACAACAAAAAACCCAAACCTTCTTTTAATCGTGGCATGCCGTGCCCGGTCTACAATTCTACATTCCTCCGGCCCTGTAGAGATATGAGTTATAGCTATCAGTTTAGATCTGTGCAGACTCCAGGACTCAGCCTGCTCCTGGAAAGATATAAGGAGCCTCAAACTATATTTATCCGCTGATACCATATCTGTAAGGCTACTGTTTCCCCTCTGACTTTCTAACCAGCAGGTAAATGTTTTACTCTTCTAGTGATAAAAACACAACTGAGCATCTTACCTGTCTTCTCTCTCCATTCCCAGTTTATCTTGATCCTCTTTTCCAGTGCTACTGTTTTAATGATGTGTCAAACAGACATTTTCGAAGGTGCAATACTCCCTAAGACTGAAATCGGATCCCCCCGATCTTTATTACATATTTTTCCATATCTCTGCTTTAATTGCTCAGAAATCTTGTATGTTGTCCTGTAGGTCATGACTCCTTGGGGGCCACTACCATGTATGTTCATCTTTGTATCTGTAGCACCTAGAACTCTGCCTGCTCACAGGCTATCGGCACACATGTTAGAAAGGAGTGGGAATATTGGCATAGGAGAAAAGAATAATGTTCGTTCTAGGTATATTTAAAACACAAAAGGTGCTAGCTGCATACTGAAGAACATTTGAAAAACTAGCCAGATCTAGAAGACCAACTACTTCAACACATGGAAATACTGATATTTTCTACCAATATATGTAGAACAGAAGTATGGCGAGGGGGTAGGAGAGGTGTATGAGAAGAAATCAAAGTATTTGAACTTCAGATACTTAAACCTGTGCTGACTTGAGGGGTAATGTCATTATGTCCAGCTCTGATCAAGTAGAGACTTATAAAATAGATAGACTCGCTTTAGACTTGTGGAAAATGTAACTTACTTAAAACCGAGATCTTGGACCAAGATGCGTAATTTATTGGCGTGTGACTTTGCCTGGGACAGTAAATCAAAGAGTCTCCCTTGGTTCTGCCCCTCAGCTCCAAAGCCCTCCTGTAAGCCCTCAGGATGAACCTGCACATCTTTAGTTAGAAGACCTAGATCGTCTGCCAAAACGAGATTTCCTAGGTTTACTTCTAAATATAGCCTTAGTTTGGGTAATTTGCTATAATCAATTTTGAAGAACATTTAAACTCAATTTAATGTTTATTTTCTTTGCCAACTCTTGGCGCCTGCATATATGATGACTCTCATTCAAACGAGAAGATTACACACCTATTAAATATGTACACGCAAGTGAAATCACTATACATCATATAAGTACAAATTTAACTCTGGGAGACGCGTTGCTCTCACTGATGCATTTATTCATTTGCTGAGGGTTGTTTGAAAGTATGCATGTATTAAATATAACATTTAGAGAGCTTCACTTTGAAAATTCCTTAATTTCCTAACAAAATAGTGCAATTATGAAAATTTCACTAATCTGGTATTTACCATTGCCGGTACATTTTGCACGCAGCTTTGATATTTGTAGTAGCTTTATGAGGGCCATATTTATTTATGAAATTGTTCGCCCGTTGTGTGTTTACTGATATGGGACTGTAATTATTTTATGTTTGCAAATAGTCTTATGGTTAGTAAATTTGACAGAGGTAACTTCCTGCCAAAGAATAGAAATAACAGATGTAAAGGGCTTCTTTTCTAAGCACCTGTCATCAACAAAGAGATGTTAGGACATGGATTCAAAGGGGAGGCCAAGGACACCTCGTTTGGAATGGTCCAGAGTAAGAAGCCTTAGGCAGGGGCCCAGAAATGGATAGTAAAAGTAGAAATGGAAGAGGGTGGAAGCATTTCAGTCTCTGAAGCTCAGATTTCAGAACTGGGATGGGTACGAGTCCTGTTCATTTGTATGGGCCTCAAATTAGGGCATCAAAACCAAACCAAGGACAAAGACAACAACCAGTCAGAAACATGTACTGGGAGACAGAATAAGATATAAACACAGAGCCATGTGCTGGGGCTGCAAACGAAGACAGAGGGCTGACAACTGTGGGGGGTGGGTTTATATTCTTGTTTTAAATAGGAATTAAAAATTAAATGATCATGTAATGTTGAACAGTTAGGTAGTGTTCCTGAAAATGCTCATTTCTGACTTCAAAAATCACGAGTTCAATTATTTTTATTGAATTTACTAGGGTGACATTTCTTAATGTAATTATATAGGTTCAGGTATGCATTTCTATAGGTTTGGGGAGCCCAATTCTATAACACATCATCTGTACACTGTATTGTGTGTTTACCACCCCAAGTCAAGTCTCTTTCCTTCACCATTTGCCACCCCCATACCCTCCTGTACCTCCCTCTGCCCATTTCCCTCTGGTGATCACCATACTGTTGTCTGTGCCTTTGAGGGGTTTTTCATTTGTTTCATCCCTTTACCTTTTTCATTCAGCCCTGCAGTCCCCTCCCTCTGACAGCTGTCAGTCTGTTCTCTGTATCCATGAATCTATTTCTGTTTTGTTATTTTGTTCATTAGATTCCACATGTGAGTGAAATCATATGGTCCTTGTCTTTCTCTGACTGGCTTATTTCACTGAGCATGATGCTCCCCAGGTCTATCCGTGCTGTCCCAGAGGGTAAGATTTCCTTCCTTTTTATGATGCCACCGCTTTCTCAGATCCTGCATGAGCAGCTGCCGAGTCTCAGTGTTTCATGCCTTCTAGGTCCCCTTTTACACTTATAATTTTGGTGTCATTAATGTCATTCTTCCTCCTTTTCAAATTGGTCTGGCTCAAAAGATAACTTTATTACTTTTCTCTATAAGGAGTTATACACTCTTGCAACCCCCACAATCTCTCTTTCTTCCTAGCCTTTCACATCCAACCCATGTTAGTGGTAAATGCCTTGCTTGTGCTAGTGTTTGAATTAGGAGTCATACATTAGAAACTTATTGAAAGACACAGCCATTCTGATGACCAGAAAATTGCAAGTATAGTGGAACAGGTTGAGCTTTTCAATCAAAGGAGCAGTGAGAAGACAGATCTTATTTCTCCTCTCTCCTGTAGTTCCTGAAGGTCAAATGCAGGAAACTGGGAGCTCTCAGCCACATCTGGCCTACACACCTTTGTTATTTGACCTACACAGTCCCCATCTTCTGAATTTATTTACATAGGGATAGTTCACATTTAAAAACAGATTGCTGGCTTCCTTTGAAAAATCTAGAAGAACTGGCAAATATGGGCCCATATTCTCAAAACGGTAACTGAGGACTGGGCTTGCTAGCGCCCATATTCTCCTGCGAGTGGGGCACATACCCTCTCAATGACCACAGTGGGGAAAGAAACGGTTCCTTAACTTACTGGACCTGCTGGGTGACAGCAGGTCTCTTGTGTTTGTCACCTGAGTGAAGGCAAGGATCAGCATCTGTCACTCTCAGACTCAGAAGAATTGTGAAAAGCCTGGTTGAGAGTCAAGGGTGAGGCCACAGGGTAACAGGCAGCCTGGGCTGGCCCACCCGTGCCTGCTGCGTGGACACTGTCCTGCCCTTGATGGCAGAACTGATACACTAATGATCAAGATGGAGTTGTAATAACAAAATGACTTCAAAATGGCTATTGCTTTTCTCTGTTTGATCTGTTAGCACACTGAAACAGGAACATTGCATTGTCTTTAACAGCCATGTTCAAGGGTAAATTGTAGTACTGCCCTCGTTATACAGATAAGAGGTTGAATTTTTGATGCCAAAGCCAACTCCAAAACCCAAGTGCTCATCCATCATGCACAGAGGCATTCCTACCCTATGTAAAATACTGGAGCCATCGACACAGCCTAGAATTTCTTTATTATGGGCTCTTTTTTTTATTAAATAGATATTAGGTGAACTATTCTCTCCGATCCTCTGAGCAATTCCACTGAACTGCAGTCCTGTATGGTAGGACTGTACTAAGTACACAATTGAGCACAGTTTCAACCACAGGTTTTTAGTCAAGTATTTTTCTATTATCCTCGTTATCACTCCCTTCATTTATATGTTAAACTTAATGTTTACATAATACCTTGACCTTAATATTTCTGTCATTTAAAAAAGAAACAAGAAACACGATTCATGTTGAATTTTGGATATCATTCTCAAACATTTTTGCACATAGGATTACGTGGATGTCTTGTTAGAAATACAGGTGCTTATGATTCACCCCAGATCAACGGAATCAGAAACGATGCGATGAGGTCCTGGCACCCGTATTTCTCAAACAATACCCAGTGATTCTGAGACGCATAAAAGTTGGAGCAGCTCTGTCCTAAGTTTACTGTGTAACATCAGGATTTAATAGACGATACTGAATTGAATGTCATTGGAAGCGTGGAATACTGATCGCTATTTGTGGCACATTACTGTGACTTCATGAGGGGAAAGTCATGCTTATATTCCTCTGTGGTGTTCGTACAGAGATCGCGTGTATGTTCCTTTCCTTGAAAATCAGAAGGAGACACTATGGGCCCTGACCAGTGAGGGTCAGTTGGGTGTCGTTCCACAAAGTGAAAGGTCGCCAGTTCCATTCCGGGTTTAGGCACAGGCCCGGGTTCTGGGTTCGGTCCCTTGGGGCCTGCACAAGAGGCAGTAGATTCGTGTTTCTCTCTCACATCAATGTTTCTCTCCCTCTGTTTCTCCCTCCCTCCCCCTCTCTCTAAAAACAAATCAATAACATTTAATTTTAAAAAGAAATATGCATTATAGGTACATTTTGAATTGTTAACTTTCGTAGGCTTAAACCTTTACAAATAATCTCTCAACAAATTTCATGTATAATACAATGCCAGCAAGTTTGAATTATATATACACATGTACAACCACAGGATACATCTTATATATGATGTATATGTGTATATATGTATATATATATATTTATTTATAATTTTATATAAAGCAAGAGAGTTGAACCTATTGTGATACCTAAGGAAAGTCTAAAATGTGAAAGGTAGCTCCTGGGACCGGTAGGTACACCACAGGGCAAGAAACGCTTTATTTTTCTGTAGGAATTTTGACACGGCATTCAAGAGATCCCTTTGTAAACATCCTCCAAGATGAGTTAGCAATTCCAGATGAGACTTGAATACCCCTAACAGTACCACATGCGAGAAGGTGGCAATTTGCCTCTCCTTTCTGCTGTAGAATAAAGAACTTAAATCAATCCACTCAAGCGTGAGAGGAGGGGAAAATGTAGTTTCACAAGTAAAAATAATCAGGCTATTATACTGTCTGGTAGCACCACAACACAGAAAACAAATTTCTGTTTGTTTTCAAACTGAAGAATTGCACCAGTGAAATTCTTCCAACCTCCTCTCTCCCTGCACACACACAACACACACAAACACAAAGCGATCGCCTATGCAATTTCCGCTGCAATGCCTGTACAAATTCACTTTCCAGAAGAATTTTTTTTAAAGCAAATGGACCCAGGAAATTGTCAGAAGCTTGAATCTGAGTCAGAGTCGTATTTCACATTCAAGAGGCCCAAGACTCCGAGAATTCTTTCTTGCATTTACGGTGAACTTGAATTACTACAACGGAGTTAAAGTAGTATTTTCTGGGCACCTCGTAATATATATTCTGCGTGGGAAAGATGGAATAGGTCATTATTCAGAACAATTTACCCCTAGATGATGGATCAAAGGGATTGCCGCCAAGCAATCACTCTTTCTCAGCAAGATGGGCAGCATTTGGAATCGGGGTTGACAAGAAGGTCTGAAGTGACATTTGTGCCCTGCCAATGCCACCGTCATCATGTGGTGTTCCTTTCTCATTTCCTTAGAGTGGTCATGGTGACTGAGCACAAAGAGTAAATGACTTGGGAGAAATGAAAAAAAAAATGTGTTGTCATGGTATCAAAGCTGGAACAGGATGCATAAGACAAATATTAATATATCCATTCTGTTGGTGCAACCAGAGACTTAGGATGTCACTAGACTGGAAGTTTGAAGACAACCACATGAAAGACAGCATTGCTGGGAAACGCACCAGGAAAAGAGTATATCATTTTGTGTAGGAAGAGACCTCATCTAAGCTGACCTTCAGGTCCCACTGCATGTGAGGAAGAACTTTTGGTCAGCAGTCAGCTAGAACCAAGGGCTCAGTCCCCAGCGGGGGGGATGCAGCCTCCGTTTCTGCCAAGTTAGAGAAATTGAGATAGACGTGGTAGATGGGCCTTTAGAGAAAGGCCTTAAAACTCCATCTGTTCTGTTTCTTTCAAAGATCCCCCTTCAGGTTTTAAGAGAGTAGGCATTTCATTCGGAGGCACCCTGGGGGTACCAAGTGAGAACTCAAGGCTGATACATCGTGACAGTGACTGGTATTATGTAGTAGCATCATTGCCACCATTGCCACAGTCCTAGCTTGCTCAAACTAAACAAATGAACAAACAAACAAACATCAATAGCAAGCGGATAGGAAAATAAAAGAACTTATTCTCTTATTCCTCTTAGATATGGCAATACATGAGCCAAAATGAAATCAAACATAAAATGATTCATATTGCTTTTTCTGTATCATTTTATTATCTTTATAAAATTTAACTTGTTAAGCAGGCTGCACTTAAAGGGGGAAGGAAAGGAAAACCTTAAAGGACTAAGCGTGCCCACCGCTTGCACGGTCCCCGTCACATCTCATCACTTTCTCTGTTGAGGGAGAGAGCAGTGAGCACATGTCCGGACCCATAGGGAGCTTTGGGGTGCAGTGGCAGATACAGGACACGGCTAATAGTGGCCATGACTTTTCCTGACATCTCTTTGGTTCGCTTCAGCATGACCTTGTCAAAGTTAAAAGCTCATAAAAATCCCTATTTATTTTTTATGGCATTACCATTCTGCATAACAGTGCTTAAAACAAAACACAGTATAATTATACTGTCAATCAGGCAGCTAAGAAAGGCATTTTCCACCAGCCTCATACCTAGCAAACTGTAAATAATTTATAAAACCAGAAGTCATTACTAAGTGGCAGCGTTCAGGGGCTAGGTAAGCCCTTGTCACAGCGCCGTGGTCTTTTAAGAGAGCTGGGCACGAAACCTGCCTGTTTACTTTCATCCTCTGAGCGTAAAAAATTGTTGTTTGTGTCTCTCGTCTTTCTGTGCGGGCTCTAATAAAAATATCAAATTGTCAATAGAAATTTGAACAGGTGTAGAGTGAGAGTAATAATGATGTTTTATTCATAGGCACTTCCAGCCCATTTAACTTCATCCAGCAAACAACAAAAAATATTTTCTTCATTACCTCCAATTAATGTAAATGTCAAATGTGTTGAATATATTATCACACTGATAATTTGTTGTGTTGATTGATTTGTGGGATGTTTTGGATTAAAGTAACAATTTTTCTTACTTGACTCACAATTGCTTGTTGTTATCTGTCACCTCTGGATTATGTAAATGACAAATTTGTTTCCATCAGATCTAGTGCTAATTCCGGTAAACACGATTTTCAAAGTGTCAGTGAGTTCCGAGGTTTCCAGCTCTTTCATTGTTTTTAGTTATTTTATTAATTGTTAACTAGAATTTATCAGCTCTGGGAAAAAATGTATATCTATATCTCCTTCATGCTAATGACCAGATACCCCTTTGCTTTTTACATATCAGGCAGGAGCAGAATAAAATGCCAATAATTAAACTCTAGCTTCCACATCCCACTTTCTGGTCTAAATTCTGTTCCCAAGCCCAAGTCTAGTATTTGTCTCTCATAATACTCTTTCAGAATAATCAGGATATATATTATAAACCATTTCTTTTCCGTAATAGCTTCTGTGTTAGGTTTTCTTTAATGCCTCTGCCCATTATTTAATCTTCTTATTAAATACTTTTAGAATGAAAAACTCGTGGTCAGTTTTCAAAGGCAAGAGTCAGTGATATCTTTAATAGATTCCATAATATGATAATGGAGAAATATGTTTAATTTATATATCAATATCTTTTATGTCCACATTTAAAGTTACAGTTAAGTGGGAAATTTAGATTATTTTCTTCATGATTCAGGAGAAAAGCTAGGGTTTTTTCTATTCTCTGTTACCTGATTATTTCAATTAACCTTTCTTTGTTATGTGGGAAATATAAAAGGGCTTGAGGGCTCTGAATATCTAGGAGCATGGCACTAATCCTACTTCTCTCATGTTTTAACCATGCCTAGAAGTGGTTTGACTTCCCTATGCCTTGCTTCCTTATTCTATTCTATGAAACCGGGATGCTTCTATTTATCATAGGAAGCTCATGAAAATACTAAATATTTGTGAAATGCCTCATCCAGTATGTTAATCATGGCAGACAACAAACAAATCATTTGTATAGGTCTTTCTTGTCTCCTCTATTTTATTTTTCATGTGTAAGTGCTACCGAAATAAAGGATATGGCACTCTATAGAAATGTGTTTTTTCTAAAAGTTATTTTTAAATTATTATATATGTAGCTGATATGGAATCTAATTCCTGAAATAGGCAGCAAATATTATTTATTTGTTGAGAGCTTAGCTTCGTTTCTAATATGTGGTCTTATGTACCTTTAAGCTCGGTTGACTCTTGATTTTCCAACACCTCTCCCATAGATTCGGTACAAATACCCAGAGGTGTATGTAGACGGGGGTGGAGGGATTGTGTGTGATGGTGCTGGATCTTCAGAGTGGTGAGCAAGGACTTGTTGCCCCAAGTATGGTCATGTATCTGTCATTCATCCCCGGCACACACCAGTCGTCCATGCCGAATCAGGTTATTGCTCCACCTTATAGGATTATTCTGGTTCAGGTCCTTGGCAGCCATATTGATGCTGTTCTTTTACTGCATTTGGTACCCGGATCGGTGGGACTCTGTAGGGTAAATGGTGGCAGTCTGGCTTCCTCACACAGGTGTGTGGGTAACTAAGGGAAGCAGTTTTCCCACAACCTTGAACGGGCCTGATAAGTAGTATTATCAATAGCCATTAGATTGGGTCCGATAAACAGTTCCCATAAAAAGAAGTGGTTCACCTGTGCAGAATTTTGCTGTAATACAACTTGTCTTGTGCCGGCTTTGTTTCTATTGAGTATTTAAGGGGGTAGGGGCTCCACACTGGTTTCTGTGACAGGTGACACGCAAGGGCACAGGTGGCATGCAGTGTGCCACACAGAGACATGCAGTCGGGGGGCACAGAGCTTGCAGTGCACATACGTGGCTTGCCTACCCATGAATAAAGGCACCTCAGACATCCCAGTGGCTCCGTGAATATTCTTCCATCTGCCCAGATACTGTGAACCTGTCAGGCCTTGACCAGTCGCAACACACGCTCTTTCAAACCCCTTTTATCTTAACCCTGGACACTGCCTTGTGACTTGTAGGCTATCACCAGCTCTCCTGGGGTCCCACCCAGGAAGTAAAGCACAGGGTCCCTCTGATAGCAGATGCCACAAACTCCTCAGGGATATTCCTCTCATCTCCCCTCAGTGTGAGGCTTGGTCCACAGAGCAGGGACAAAACTCTTATTCTCAGGGACCCACTGCATTTACTCTCAGCATCCTCTATGTCTTTTCCTCCTACCTCTGGGAAACGTAGTCACTGCTTTCCATCAAGTTGTGCCCTGAATGTGTTGCTCATGCCCTGCTTTTCATTCCTGTCTTCCAACACCTGGGCACTCAACAGCCAAGAATTGCTTCCGAGGTTTCTTCGCAACTGCTGGGGTGGATGCTGGGCTTCCTGAGCCCATTCCGTTGCAGCCCTGATGTATAATACCTGGCGGATGCCATGGCAGAACGACCACATGATATGAGGAAATACAAGGGAAATATACATATAAAACATTGCCTAGTAATATAAAGTTTCAAAAACATCATGAAGCTAGAAACACATAAAGGAAAATTGTAAAGTGAATGAATAACGGAATGGCAACATTCACTCTGTGGGAGCCACTTGTTCTGGGACCCATTCCTCATTCTGCCTTCCCTCAACCTGAAAACCACATTGTAGTTACCAGATTGGGGTCAAGACAGAGAGGTGTAATGAGTGGGGAAGCAAGGAAGGCCAGAGGAAGAAGGCAATGGAAGAGGCTGGGCTGATACCAGGTATAAGATTGAAAGGGGCATCTCTGTGCATCAGTGCAGAATAAGATCTCAGTGATCGACAATGCAGCTGCTGGTTTTCTCACCCAGGACACCTTGAAGGTTTGACGTTGCCCATCAGAGCATCACAAGACAGCTGACAACAGGCATCGCCTGTTTTCTATTAATACAACCCAATCTGAAGAATGAATTCTAAAAGTCCAAGAAAGCTTCTATGCTCCATTAAATAAAAATAAACATCCTTAGAATCATTTAAGTGCCCACCAGCCTTCACATTTCATGTTGACATGCATATCCCAAGGCATATTTATTGTAACCTTTTTCCTTCAAGACACATTGTGCCTGTTGAGCCTAAATTTACAAGAAAGACTGTAAAAATAGCAAAAGCCCACAACTGAGCTAGCAGAAAGCTCTTACAGTGGGCCTAGTAGCTTCCATGACTGAGAGCAGCATCAGAATTTCTGTCTAAATGCTTTTCGTCATCAGAGTAACTTACAGAAGTCTGGTCAAATTTTGTATGTCACTGACTTAGTCCATCAGGAGGTATTCTAAACACTGAGAGCCCTCATGAACAGCATACTCAAGGTACTATTCCTCCAGGGAATTCAAGAAATAGAGGCCAAAGTCATAACCCCTTAGTAAGCGACACAACACTTCCAGGAACATAAGATAATGAATAATTGTGTCTCTGCTGCATCTTCCATGGTAAGAGATGAACGAGAAAATTCGACTGCATCTAAAAAAAGGTAACAACAAAAACCACACACACACACATATGTACATGCATGCACCCATACTGACAAATACACTTAATAATGACCACACAGTTGAGACTTAATTGATATTTTATGCTGCTTACAATAGCATCTTGCTTGTACTTGATAATACTTCATTTTTTTCTGCACTGCACATCATCATCATTGATCCAGGCCAGCATACGGATGCAGCTAAGTTAATGGATGGGCTCACATACATCATGTCTGTCTTCTGTATTCAGAAAATGTTTTCTCTTTACGTGAATCTGCTTACCATAAGGAGTCCCAAAACATCAGAGATTCTGGAGAAACAAGTAATCCTTTGTCACCCTGAAATGGAAGTGATGTGAACAATCAGAATAGATTTAAAACAACCACCAAGTACAATTTGCTGTTGTAGATAAAAAGAATGAAGTTCTTCAATACATGAACGAGCGATAGATGGCCTCCAGTCATTGCCTACTTTGGGGGGAAAACCCACGTTTTGTCTGGAAATTGACTATTACTCTAAGTTTTTTCATTATAGCCAATCAAATGGAAATATGCAAATGTTCAAGCTATGATATCAGCAACCTAGTCTACAGTGGAGACTTAATGTTATGTGGTATCAGAGTTGAAGCACAGTTAGAAGACCCTCTGTGGTGTGGTAATAAATATCATGTTCGGAGCTTTAAGCCAGCCCTCCACTTGGCTGTCAAGCCCTACTCCTAAGAATGGCAGGCCTTGGTGGCTCCTCAGTGGAGGGGCATTCTGTCAACTCCAGAAATACTTTAGAACAAGTCAGGAACTTCCTTTTATTTCACCTTCTACCTGCAGATGAAAAATAGTTTTAGAGATTTGGAATAAGACAAAATGGCCTTTAGAAGCTAGTACTAGGTCACAACTTATTCCTTAGGTCTGGGTTTATATATTCTCTGTTTATTATAATCTTTATTGCAGTCAAAATTTCCACTAAAAAGCAGATTAATTGAAGAATTTGCTAATATGCACTGAAATGAAGTGTGTTTATAGCTGATCAGAAATGGAATCTAATCAGAAATATGATGATAATGACCAAAGCCAGCTCTCTGAAAATTACATTTATATATGGAGAGATTTGGAAATTTTTTGACTTGTATACCATGCTAAATATTTTAAGAAAAGAAATTACACATAACTCTGAGAAGGCAAGCATGTATTAAAGAAGTTCTGTAGCTTTTTAATAGCATTGTGCTTAGCATAATAAAAATGAAAATGCTTGATTGCATATTGATCATTAGAAATTTTTATATTCCTCAATCTATACATCAATGTAAAGATATTAACCACACAGTCTGTGCTTAGCAGCTGTGCTAGAGTTTGTGGTGAGACCCACATAAAATAAATAAAAGGGTCACTACTTTTGAAAGAGTTACAGTAAGGTTTGATAAGCAAGAAGTCAATTTATGGGGGAAAATCATTAGTATGTGACACATGGTAGATTAGATGCTATTTTAGATGAGAAAATAATTTAGAGAAGTAGGAGTATAATGAATAAATATGATCAAGTAAATCTTCAGGAAGATTTGTGTTAAACAAAAGTAAAGATTTACATTTTCAAAGAGGTAGGTGGAAACAGTACAATAAAAGGAGAATAGGAGAAGGCAACACATTATTTTTAATCTTATCTTATGGTAAAGAGATGTGGGGGCAACTTTGCCAGCAAATCCCCCCATCTGCCATGGATGAAAATGAAACTACCAAGACATGATCTGCTTGGGGAGGAGAGGTGGTCAATCTCTCACAGGAGAAAAACCAAGAACCCTTTCTTCAATGGCTTTTATTAGGTTGTAACACACAGAAATACAGGTAAAGCTCATCAATCAATGTCAGGCAGCAAGGATCAAACAATAGATAACATTTCAAAGAAATCTGAGGGCTTAGTCTGAGTCAGCATCTGTCAGGTAAAGCGGTTGCAAAAACTTTGGAAGACATACTCATTTCCTGCTCGGACCCTTAACATATGAATGAAAGCACTCTTAGCAATGCAGGCTTCCCAGGACTTCAGGAACTCTTTCTTATACCAAATCACCCTGGAACCTGACCTTGCAGGCAAAGGGATGCACCACCTTCCCAGTCATAGGTTTTTAGGCTTAAGTGGATTAGAGCCAGGAAGCGCTTCTCCCAGACAAAAAATGGGGACTCTGGCTATATCAGAATAGCCGGGGGGCAAGGGTCCATCACTCCCTCTTTGTTGCAGCCCCCCCGAGTTCTTCCTTGAGGGCCTCCCAAGTTATCATGTCTGGCTTAGGTTGCCCTTTCTCTGAGGGGTTGTACCTGTCTCTGACTAACTCACCAAGCCTTGGGGGCAGGGGATGAAGCAGAAGCAGCGCTTCTGCCAGAGAGATAAGCTTTGTCTCCTTAGTGGCTCACAGTCCGGAGGTTGCTCACTCAGCCTTAGCCATGGGGGGCAGTTACAACTCCCGAAACCAGGCAGAGCGGTTCCCAACAAAGAGACCCTGACGACTATTGCTATAAAGGTGTTTCTTCACATTTCGTGGCCATTGGAAAAGGAGAGAGATCAATGTAAAGTGGGGAAAACTGCAATTTTATATGATTCCATATAGAAGAGAAGAAATGGAACTGCAAAAAGGAAAGCTAAGGAAATGTTGATAGAGGTAACAGTAAGATAGTATTGATTTGGTATAAAGATGAAAACAAGTGCAGAAATCACTGTGTTTCCAAGTTTGGGGACTCAAATGAGAAGTGGTCCCATGGACAGCTATACGGAGATGGCATGTTAGTGTTAGACATGGCTCTACATGCAAAACATTTCCAACAACATGTGGGTGAAGTTCAAAACTAACAGAAGCTTCCCTGGCCAAAAAGAGAATGATAAATAGTTTATTATTTGAGTACATTGCATCTAAAACATGCTTTAATAATAAAAAAGTAACAATCATGCAAAGCTTATTTTGTGCTTAACCCCAAACTGAACCATTGATCAGTCCCAGCATCATTTACCAACCAAACATCCACACTGAACTCCAGACATAGATTCAGTTGCCAACTTGCATCTCTACCTGGATATGGGATGGGTATGTCAGATAGTTATCTGAGCTTTATCCAAAGCTGAAGTCCTTGTTCCATCCCCATCTGGTCCTTTTTCTCCCATCAAGCAGCTTCCCCTAGATTCTAGATTCTGGTCTGGTTTCCCGAATTCCCTTGCTGGCTACGGCTGGAGGGAGCTCAGCATCGCAAGTTAAGTAGAAAGACCAGGTCGGAAAGGGGTGGGGGGTTATCCCAGGGAAGGATGTAGGTTGCTGAATGAGGGAACTGGGAAAGTGGGTAGGGAACTATGCTTGTGTTATGAATGCAGTTTGAACTTATTGACTACAATTCTGCTTGCAAGCCTTCCATTGAATCTTTCCCTACAGATACACCTAGGGCCAGCTTTTTTACCTTCCTAGAAGGGGATTTCCAGGCTTCCCTATCTAATATTTTACCTGACCCAACACTTTATGTTCCCTTTCACTAATGCCTTTCCTTCTCTTATCATCAGTCACTCTTTGCCATTCTCTATATTTTGCCTCTCTGTAATGTGTTGATTGTACAATGTGTAATTTCAGTCAGGCAGGGGATTTCTTTTTCTACTTCGTTCTTTACTCCATCCCAGTTGTGTGTATAATAGCACCTGGCTCTTAGCACATGGTCAATACATGTCTGTGGGATGAATGTGTGAATTTATTCCCAAACACTTGAGCGACGGTACAGCACCTGGGAATAGTAATATGAGCACCATCACTGCCAGGCGCTCCTCTCATGGGCCCTCCTAAATTATGTTGAGAGATTTCCTGACTTTTTAAAAAGATTTTATTTATTTATCTTTAGAGGGAAAGGGAAGGACAGAGGGAGAGAAATATCAATGTATGGCTGCTTGTAGTACATCTCCTGCTGGGAACTGGCCTGCAACCCAGGGATGTGCCCTGACTGGGAATCGAACCACAATCCTTTGGTTGGCAGTCCCACGCTCAATCCACTGAGCTACACCAGCCAGGACTCCTAAGACCTTTTTTTTATACCAAAAAACTCTAGAGTGCTCCAGCAAAATTCAACAACCATGGAATAATATTTGCTGAGTAAAAAGAATTCTGGAATCAAAATAGATCCAAAATTAAAAAGATGCTTCCTAGAAAATATAATTATATATGCCCTCCCCACATATACAAGATAATGCTTTATGGATTTTTGGAAGTGTAAAAACTCCTGATCCCAAATCAATAAGAAAAATTAAGTATTTCCAAACATAGAGTGCAATGATGCTGTTATTTTACTTCCATAAGAAATCATTTCTCTTTCCCTAGCAATTCAATATAGCGTGCAGTGGCAAAAGTATGGCCCTTGACCTATGGTATAGAGATTTTTTGTATCCCAAGGACTTTCTTTAACGAAGCAAAGGTTTTGCTGTTCACAAATGTTAAGAACTTAGACTTGGTCCAGAGAAAATAAAATTGTCAAGATGATATTTCATTAAAAAACATGTCAAGGAAGAATTGAGATGTTGTTTACTTCATTCTACCAGTTTCCTTTGCTTAAAATAAATATCTAGAGGTTGGAAATGCATTAAAGTGTTATTTTTTTAATTTTTAAAATAATAAAATATATGATTACCCCAAAAATGTAAATTAAGTATATTGGGCTTAGGAGGAAAATATATTTGAATACTAATTGAGTAGTATCTCTTTTCTCTGTGGTACACAGACAGCAAGTCTTGGTTGTTTGCTGGTCTACTGTATAGTTTTCCAGGATTTATAAATTATACAATACTCTGCTGTATCTCTCACATCTTCTTTTGCTTCTCTCTTTCTGTTTATTGATTCTGAGTATATATCAGCCAATATCAGCATTTTGATTATTAACAGAGGAAGCTTCTTCCGAAGCCTGCCAGCGTATAAACAACATATTATATAATGCTTTCTTCTTTTTTTCCTCTGCAAATCCGTAAGTGGTATAACATTTCCTTTTTGCCATCGCGTGAACTTGGCATTTTTAACTAGCCTGGGATTAGCTTTACTGTGTGTTCATGAAGCATTGAAGCTTTGCTGAACAAAACAGTTCCTTCTGACCTCTGCTAGAAAAATGGAATATCTTTAAGCGTGCTCTTTTTATTAATGGATTTTTCCATTTGTAATTCTTTCCTCAAGTCTCTTTCCCATGGCTCTGGCTGTTGGTTCTGCTTGTGTGACAGTGTCTGGAAAAATGACTATTTGTGTCCTAAAAATTGTTTTCACTTCAATACGATTTCTGTGTCACAACTAAATTATATTTGTTTTATTAGTAGGTAGTTTATTTACATAATTAGTTCATAGAATGCAAATCATCAGGGCCTGGCCGACTTAGTGTTGAAATGGGATCCAGATATATATTTCACATTTCTCTTTAAGAGCTGAGAAATATTAAAATTATTGTGAAGATGTAAAACATTACAAAGGGAGCCAACAGAGAGTTCTTTAATTATTATGAATAAAATGTAAAAAAAGGATACTTAGACTGGTGAACAAGTAAACAAAGTTTGGTTTGTCTATACAATAAAAAAGAACAAAATACTGATAGAATATGAATGAACCTCAAAAACATTATGCTAAGTGAAAGAAGACAGACACAAAAGCTCACATATTATGAGCTTGCCCACGTGTAGTTTTCCAGAAAAGACTAATTTGTAACACAGAGAGTAAATGAATGGCTGCCTAGGCTGGGCATGGGGTTAGAGATTAGCTGTAAATAGGCTCAAGGATGTTACTAGACTGATAAAAGTGTTCTAAAATGAGATCGGGGTGACGGCTGCAAGACTCGGAAAGTGTGCAAAGCCTTTAAATTGTACACTTAAAATCCATAATTTTATGCTATATAAATTATGTCTCAATGTCGTTGTAAAAAAATACATGCTTAGGTTTATGTACTGTTAAGTATCCATATGCTTCTCTTAAAGGTCATTGATCACCCTTCCCCGTGGCAATAGAATCCCAAAATGTCAATCAAAAACTACCAAACAACCCTAGCTGGTCTAGCTCAGTGGATTGAGCACGGGCCTGCAAACCAAAAGGTCGCAAGTTTGATTCCCAGTCAGGGCACATGCCTGGGTTGCAGGCCAGGTCCCCAGTAAAAGGCACATGAGAGGCAACCACACACTGATGTTTCTCTCCCTCTCTTTCTCCTTCCCTTCCCCTCTCTCTAAAAATAAATATATAAAATCTTTTAAAAAATTAAAAAACTACCAATGAGAAGAGTAAGTTTTTAAAAATATATGTAAATCAATAGGAAGTTTAGACAATTTATCCACCCTAAAGAATGCAAATAAATAAATAAATAGGAAATAAATACATAAATAAAAAGGTTGACAATTTTCCCTGACCGTTCATCTTTAGAAAACTCTTATTCTGTTGCCTAGAAGCATAAATTGTCCTCATTTATTCTATGCCGATAAATACTATAAATAGTCTCATTAGTATATTTCATATTATTTCTCTAAACCCTGTTTTGAATAAATGTGTATTCCACCTTCAGAACCCACCCACACTTGTACTGCATCTCTTCTAAAATACCAGGTGAATAAGTAAGTGTATTTTGTACATTCAAATAAATAGCACCCGTAAAAATTTACTTCTCATTTTAAATATCATTGTGGATTTGATCTCATAAAAAAAAATGAACTACTAAAGAGAATTGTGTTCAAGATTAGGACAAAATCCCATAAATATTTGAAAGAATTGTTCTCGTTCTGCAAATGTGTTTCAGTGCTTAGCATATGGAACTATTCTTTTATTGAGTTGTCTCTGTCATATCTATATCCATTTGGAGCCCAGTTCTATGTGCATTTTTGAGTATTAGTTTTATTCAAGGGTTGTCTTGGGATTTATGTAGAAATGTGAGAGGAAGGGCCTAGTTAAAAAACAAGTATGAATGGACCATAGATGTGGACAACAGGGTGGGATTGACTGTAAAAGTGGGGCCAAGGGGATGGGGCAAGAGTAAGGGGAAAATTGGGACAACTGTAATAGCCATAAAAACAGGAGAAATTTGAATATAAACATGAATAACAAATAATTGACTTCCTTTATTTCAATTTGACATTTATTTACTTTTTATTATGGATGATAGTTTAATGATAATGCTTCATCTGTGAGGGTAACCGTGGATCAACTAAGATGGCCCGTGTCCAGAGAGATCCAACTTTTGACTAGTCCATAATCCACAGCGGTCTTCACATATAAAACACACCATTTTAGTATCAATGGCTGATTTGCCCAATATAGGAAGCGTTTGGAAAATCTTTCACTTTGGCATCTCACCCACTGGCCACGAATCTCGGCTTCTAAACACCTCAATGCAGTTCACCATAAAAAGTAGAAAAGTCCTAATATATGAGCTACCTCGGTCATAAATTTCAAAGGCCTATAGGATTCAGGTATTCATCAAAAGGAATTTGAGTCCGGGGAACAGATAAATCATTTAAAAGGGACACCAATCACCTGGTTCTAATGAGGCTTCACTGCACAGGGCAGCACACCTAGTGGGATAAGGTCTTCTAAATTGAAAAGGGAAGCTGAAAAGTGGGATATGCGTGTGCAATTTCCAATGGTTAAGTGTTAATAACTAAACCAAAAGTTTTAAAGCATCATATATGACAAAAGTTACCAGAAAACTGGGTCTCCGAGTGGCCGGTTTGCTACTCGTGCCCTGTGGTGCGTTCTCACCCAATTCTGTGCTGCCCTGGACGTTTCACAGTCGGGGGCCCATATACACACCTGGCTCTTGCCTGCCCATCCTTTGCTTTTGCACATGGTGATGCTTTGATGTAAAATGCTTTCTCTCTCATACTTACTTAGTAAACTCCAATTTTTTATACTTTTCTATGAATTCTTCTATTTGTATTTCTGACATTCCTCTATGATAGCAAGTATTCCTTTATGAAAGTAAATGGATATGTAATTATTTAAATGGCTTTCTAGTGGAAAACAGTCCCTCGATATTCTTTAAAAGCAAGAAGTCATCTGTTCTCATTTTATGTTTGCACGAAGTAACTGCAGATAGTTGACATTCAAACGTTTGGATGAATGAATGAGTGAATTAAGTACTTGGGTTAGAAAAGAGAAGATTCATAGCTTAGCTCTCCTCCTGGTTTGTTGTACAACCTCGAACAAGTTGCTTCCACGACTGGGGCTTAAACTTCCTCACCTGTGTAACGACTACACTGGTCCTGATTCCCTAGTCGTCTTCAGAATCCTATTTTGATAGCAGTGAGGTAGTGGAAATAATATAAATAACGAATGCCAAATGTCCCCTGAGCTCTTGCTATGTGCAAGGAAGTAGTATATGTGCCTTCAACACAGTATCTTATTTAATCTTCACATAATATTATTGGGTAGGTATTTTTATTTCCATTCTAAAGGTAGTGAAAATATGCCTGGAGAAATATGTTTTGTTGTCAAACTAGAAATACAGAGTTTATTGTCCCATTCCTCATCACTTCTTTCTTCTCAGGGGTTTGTGAGTTATAACTGAAGTTTCGTTGGCCTGGGGTTTTAATTACGGTAACTGACAAGGCTACTGATCACCCGGTGCTATGTAACACTGCGTGTCACCTACTCCAGGCCACGCAGAGCCGTGCTACTCAAGGTGTGGTCCATGGAAAAGTGGCATCAGCATCACCTGGGAGCTTTGCTACAAAAGCAGAATCATTCTCCACACTCCAGACCAATTGAATCAGAATCTGCATTTTAACAAGATCCCCAGGGAATTCACATGCATTTTCATTTCAGAAGTACTGACATGGAGAAGAGTTATTCCTGCTTGATCCCCCAAATCCCACCAATGAGGAGACAGAGAAAAGGGAATGTGATCAAAAGGACATCTCCAAAAGTGGGGACTAAGAAAACGTAAGAAGTGTCAGTGACATGAACCCAAAGTCAAGAGACTGTGTCTAAACAGTGCTCAAGTTCACACTGGAGAGAAGACCAAATGTACACCCACTCCCATCTCTACTTTACATAATAATGTCTCTTGATCAAATAATCCACTTGCCAGGTTTACTGTCCAGTTGCCAGTCACTTCTTTTCTTGGAGAGTTGGCCCTCCAGTTCCACTGCAGATTTTAGTTATTATGGAGAGTCGTTAGCCACAATGATTGGAGTTGGAGTCTTTTCAGAGACTTTAATTACAGATATTGCAAGGAATCGGGCTATCAGTTTTTAAACCAAATTTTCTGAAAGTCGTGTTTTGCTTTTGATTTTCCGTAGACACTTGCATACCCCCATCAGTTTTAAATCACGTTAACAAAAGTTCTTCCATTGAAGTCATTAATAATAATTGCCAATGTCAAGTTCGAACAGATACTTCCTTGAGTGATAACAGGACAAGAAAAGGTTAGGTTCCTGATGGTATTCAGTACATGAGAGCAACTGGCATCATGTGAAGTGTAAAACAGTAGGTTTCTTTTTTAGTACGCAGAATTTTGTCATTTTGAAAAATGGTGTCTAGCTAACAGTGAGATAGATACACATCACCTCAGTGTTAGGCATTTTTGAAAGGAAGTGATTCTTCCTTTATGCTTTGTCTCTGATTGACTAATTGGGTATTTGGAGAAGAAACCTCTATTGTGTACCTCTATATAGTATAAAAATGTTCTCAGATTTACCACTATGTAAGAACCCTTTTCTCCTGGGGATCGTACCTCATGCTTATCATTGGCTTCCTCCTGGAATCAGGGGAAGGAGGAGACTCATTCAAGGGAGGTCTCAGTCTTGGATGGAGTAAGACTGACCTGTTTATAAAGATACATAGAGCTCTGGCTGGTATAGCTCAGTGGATTGAGCATGGGCTTGCAAACCAAAAGATTGTGGTTCAATTCCCAGTCAGGGCACATGCCCGGGTTGCCGGCTAGTTCCCAGCAGGGAACGCACAAGAAGCAACCATACATTGATATTTCTCTCCTTCTCTCCTTCCTTTCCCTTCTAAAGATAAATAAATTTTAAAAAGAGGGGAAAAGATGTAAACATAATGAAAAAAAGATACATAGACATTTCTGTTTTTTTCTGCTTTATCACAATTTTAGCTGGACACAATCAGCAATGGGTAGCTATGATTTCTGTGTATTCTAATCATTAAAACATGACCAATAGGCTATTTTTTCTTATAGCTTACCATTGGAAGAACATGAATTGTTTCTTGAGTCTAGTCACTTGAGGATAGATAGCATGTTGTCAGACGACAGGACAAGGTTTTAAGTAAGGTATGTGGCAAATGGGCAGGCAGGTTTGGGGGCGGAACACTCACCATAACATAAGCAGAGAAGATTCGAAGCTGAGCTGGTCCATTCCCAGCATTTTTCGCTATCATTTCCTTTGCCTATTTCTGAGAGTTCTTGTGTGGTAAAGACTGGGAGAGTGTTTACACTCTGACTCCGTTTTCTTCGTTGAGCCCACGTCCTTCCCACCCAGTTTACTGCTGAACTCTAGATAAGACTCTCATCATTGATTTGTGTGGTATCTAGCTAGGTTTCCATTTTTTCTTTCTTAGCAATGTAGCTGTGCAAACCATACATTTAAAAAGATTATATGTTAAAATAAGCACTTATTGCATGCAAAAAGTCTTCTTACTCAGCAAGTTCAGCTGGCTTTTCTGAAATTTTCTGTAGGAAATCTTGGTATTTACATAGTTGCTATCTCGTGGTGATTATACCAAGCTGATTCTTCCTGAGGAATGATATCATCCTTGTTTATGTTTTTAAAAAAAGTTCTTACTCTTGAAACACCAATTTTGGAGTTTCTGAAAAGTTAGTGTATTTACCAGCCATTTCCTTGGATCAAAAAAATATATACAGGGTATGATACCAATGACACCCCTTTTTTATTACAAAGTATTTTATTACAAAATCATAAGCATGTAATTCTGTAACATTGCAATATCACATTCAAGCATGCCATATGATATTTTAGGGGAAATGTTCAAATTAAAATGATAAATTATTACACCCACACGATCACCCTACCAACCATACTCAAGCAGGCGTTACTTCTGCTGGGCCCCGTGCAGTGGTACCTCAGCACTGGTCATTAGTTTGTTCCGAGGTGTGGCAAATGAGTGATGATCAATGAAGCGTTTTCTCTTGTGGGGTGTCAACATGACTCATGCAAGTTCTAGCAAGGACGGCGAGTGGCGAGCAAGCACCAAGTGTTGACACATTTTTTTTCCTCATCAAAATGTAACAGGTACTGGGTTTCATGAGTTCTGAGGCCAAGAAGTACTGAGGTACCACTGTAGGTGTGTGAAATCTAAGTGTGTATCGTGCCATCAGAAGCGTAGCTTCCTCACTATGCAAACCACTAAGTACATGCATACACATGCTTACGCACATGCTTAAAGATATAACTACATACATATATACATGGATATCATCACTGCTGATTGGATCCATCTCGCACTCTGGACTGTCTCCATGTATGTTACCTTGCTTGTTGAATTCGTGCTTATACTGGAAACCAACCATTCACATTTGGAATCTCTCATTCCCCAACCCTTTTGCCTTAAAATAGGCTGTTTGTTTCTGAACTTTTCTTCTTCTCATAACACTTCTTTTGACATCCTGTGCATTAATTCCCACACACAGTGTAGAATGGAAAATTATTCCAAATCGTAAGATAAGTTCCAAAAATATGATGGCTGTGGGTTTGTTTTTCCTTTTTTTTTTCTTTTCACTGAATTCATTGGGTGGCACTTGTTAACAAAACAATACAGGTTCCAGGTGCACAGTTCTATAACACGTCATCTGTACGCTGTACTGTGTGCTCACAGCCCCGAGTCAGTCAGGTCTCCATCCGTCACCGTTTATCCCCCCTACATCCTCCTTTCTGGTGACTGTTTTAAGAGCAGCTACATCTAATCAATGAAGTCAACTCAGCTCTCCACGCTTTTGCCAATAAAAGCCCATCATTCATGAATATATCACCATAAGTGTTTTTGGATTGTTGATGTTGACAGGTCTTATTTAAGATAAGAAAGATTATAATGTCTAGAAGGAATGCCATTGGAACTCTGTTAATCATAAATCAGACATTTCCTGCAGTGATCATGGTCCTGTTATGTCTCACATAGGACATACACATGGCCATGTATGCACATCTGTGGAAGAGTTCAAGGCAGGTGACTTCTCTTTATCTCTCCCTCTCTGCTTTACTGCCCCCAGGATAACAGTTATTCATTAATACTCCTATTAAGTATATTCATGAATATTCATACCAATAAATAGCATTAATATTCATACCTCTATGTATGAATCAGTGTGCTGGCTTTGTAAGGAAATACCTGAAAACTAAGCTTAGCATAATACCAAAATGTGTTTCACTATTGAAACACATTCAATAGTATACACTTGTTTAAGGTATTTCAATACTTTAACAGCATGCACAATTACTGGTCACCAAACTTTGTGCTAGTCCTGAATGAATAGATCAATGAATACAGTATAGGATCTTGGTTAGAGAGATCACAATATCCTGAAAGAAACAATGTAAGAATCAAATGCCAGCAACCAACTATCGTGCTCTGCTGGAAATACAAATTAAGGGCACAAAATAAAACAAGTCACTAGTTCTCTCTAGAAGTGGAAGACAGGCCAAGGGACAAAAGTGAGTGAGGTTTTCATGGAGATGATGAGAATTTAGCTGGGACTTGAATATAAAACAGAACGAACAACATTTTGGGTGGTGACATGTTAAGATTTGGCAGTTTGTGTAAAAGCATATAACTATGAGAATGCAGCACGTGATCAGATTATTTCCAACAGTCTATCAAGGATTCATACAAGGTTATGGAATAGGGAAAAAAGTTGGGGCTGAGTTTGAAGAGGGAGATAGAAATGTCAGTGGGAGGTCTCAAGCCCCTTGCTAAAGGATTTTTCAGGAATTCTGCAGATACCAAGGGTGATTTCAGATCATGCTGCCCTGTGATCTAACATTAATATACAACTCCATGCCACAGTGAGAAATTCTGTTTAGATGTCTCTAGGAAATAATTAGAAGAAACTCTAAGTGGTTTTAAATGTAGAGGAGAGCAAAGATAAGTTTGGGGCACTACAGCAATGTCGGTATAAATGAGTATTGACATCATTAAGTCTATAATCAGATCTATAATGAAATCTATAATCACATCACCAGTGTGATGTACAATTAAATATTTAAGATTACCTTGGCAATGGCATGAATTTTATATTAAAGGACAAAAAAAAACCCAGAATACTGGATTGACTCCAGATATGTTTATTTGTTCCCTAAGATATTTACTGTAGAAATGAGGTTCAAAGTATGAAGATCACTGACACAATTATTTAGTTTTGCTAATATTTTCATAAATATTTACTCCATGCATCCAAACAATGCTAGAATGATACCTTTTATTATAAGTGGCACATTGTAGAAAAGTCTTTGTTGTGTATATAGATATATAGCTCATATTTCACAGAAGGCATTACAAAAGTTTTCCTCCTATTGTTCATGAATAACAATCCACTGTACTTCCTTAATGTGCTAATATAATTATTATTTTTATTTATCACATGTAGACACATACAAGCAGATCTCATTTTCCAGGTATTGGGAATGGTAATAGGTAATAATAACAATAAGGAAATAATCATAACTATGTTAATTTACAGTGATGTTATTAAGCCTTGAATTTGTTATGGACCCTGTGCTAAGTTCTGACCTTAATACAGAGAAACTCATTTAACTTCACATCAACCCAGAGGAAATCCTGTGATTTTCTTTATGTCAGAGATAGTGGTCAGGGGTGTTTAGTAACTGGTGGAAATCATACAGTGGGTAAGTGGCAGAGAAAGAAGAAAATCCCATCTGTGTCTTTGACTGCACCCAAGATTTTATTATCATCTTAGGAGAAGTGCCTCTACCTTCTCCTAGGTAGTTTTCATATTTAAATCATTTCTTATCTCAGATGAAACACATCTAAGAATTATAGACTACTTCAGCATTTCTGGTATTCTATTCAAAAGAACTCATCCTTGTCCTACATGGTTTGTTTTTATCATTCGAGCCCACCTTTGACTCAATTTAAATAAGTTATGATAAGTTCAGGTTAGTTTTGTTCATTGGCTAAAGGTATTATTATAAACAGAATGAGAATCTCTCTTTATAACACTATGTTTCAAAACAGAGGATTAACAGCCTTTCATCTTAACAACCTGCTTAATTCTTAAAACCTGCAACTCTAACTCACTTAAAATTTGTTGATGTTTCTTTTATATTTTAATGTTTAACATTTGGTGCCATGGATAACCCATCCAGCTTTCTAAATGATAATTGGAAAGTACATGGGCTTCCGTGTCTCATATTCTGATCATTGATACTATTCTGTGAAGAACCTAGTGTTAGAGAGGATGTGAGCTATTTGAGAAACTGGGACAGCTTATTCTCTCCTTTATTTGTTTCTTGAATATACCTAAGATTACTCTGCGCTCTCTGAGTCACAGAACATCATTTAAGGACACATTTTGAACATAAGGTTAAGTGAAGTTCACTGTATATCTGTGATATATCTGTTATATTCTGTTTATTCTTGTCATTTTAATGATCCAAAATACTACCACTAACAACAAGCATAAAATATTTTAAAAACTGAACTCTCGTGAATTATTTGAACTTCTGGTTTTGTGAATTCAGCAGATATTTACTGATCTCCCACTAAACACTAGGCACTGTGGTAGACACTATGAAGAAAAGAAGACCAGGACACCTGCTTGAATTTTAACATGATGCTAAACAAATAGAAAACTATTTTACTTGCTAACCTAATAAGAAATTCTACAAGTTTTTGCACAGAGAACAAAGGATCAAATGTAGCCTAAATGGCATGGAGTGATTAGAGAAAACCTCTCTGACAAGGTAACCTTGAAGCTGGGAAATGAAGAACAGGAAAGAGCCTGTCATTGCAAAACCCAAGAGAAGACTAGTTCATCCATCCGGTGCCTTGCTTACCCAGCACTGCATAGCATGACGTCAACACTTACTGGCCGACAACAGCACACACTGAAGACCTGTGGCTCCTGCAGTTTTGCTGGGCATCTCTGACTCCAGGTGTCTTTGGAGCCTGTGGATTTGCGGGTGCAGTAGGCTGTGGTCTCTGCAGGTTCGCCAGGAGCAGAATCAGCTTCCATGTTCGCTCACTCATGCACAGAGTCAGAAATCAGTCCCTCCCCAGCTACTGGACTGAGAACCTCCGTTCTTGGATGACTTTTGGGCAAAGGCCTCCCTCAATGCCCTGCCGTATGGGCCTCTCCCTAGGGCAGCTCATGATACCGAGGCTGAGGGTATTTTTCTGTTTGTTTGTTTGTTTCTTTAAGCAAATGAGAAAGAACACTCATTCTTTTGCAATCTAGTCACAGAAGAGATATGCTGTTGATTTGCTGTTTTCTACTCCCTGGGTCCAGTCTACACTCAGGGACAGGACTAAACAAGGGTGTCTGTCGTCCAGGAGTTAGGGGCATCAGTGGCCATCCTAGGAGCTGCCCACGAGAGGTGGTGAGAACGGTGAGATACCAAATGTTTTGAATCAGGAAATAGCTTGGAATGTGCTAGAAATTGTCAAGACACCAGTGCAGCTTAAGGGTAGAGTTGAGAGACCAGAATATGTGTAATAGGATTAGAGCAGTAAATAAAAACTAGATACTGGAACTTGGGGCTGGGTGAGTATTCAAGTTAGAATCCCCTTCCAAAAGATCGACTTTTCAGTGAAAAGTGTGTTTTCTTAAGCATGTGTACGAGAATGTTGAATACATCCAGATTCATACTTTCCATGAACTTGGGTAGCAGTATAACCCTGAATTCTCACACAAATACATCTAGTGATGAGGGAACCATGAATTATGCATGTAACATTTCTCAGCTTCTCACAGTTTTCACTGGAGCCTGCATTTCAACGCTGATTGCAAACGGTCCCTGAATCCACCCAAAGCCAGATATGCTGAACAAAAGCCCGTGTTGCCTAGGACAACCCTAGCCTTTAAGTATGCTAGAACACAAATTGTCTTTCTAGGAAATGTTACACAGAAGGGTTTTTTGGTTGTTGTTGTTTTTTAAACTTGGTTTTGCAAGTCAAATGCTTTCCATAATTTGAAGGGTTTTGTGATTTTTCCCCCCAAGAATGATACTTGTAGCATCACCGCAGAGATGAATTTTAATGTATGACTGAAGTACATGCTCCCCGAGATATTTGATCCTGTAATTTATAGTATTGTTCTTTGTGTGGTCGACTCTTTCTGCCACAGAGGCAGCTTGCCTGGAACGTGTTCTGTAGTGTGGATGATGGAAACTAAATATTTTGCTATATAGATAATAGAGTCTAAGATTTATTAGATAGAGAGATAAACCAGAGAAAAATATGTATCAGAGAAATTGATAGTAAAGTCATCTGTGGGGGGAAGGTATGGAATGAAAAAGAGCAATAACCACCACAAAAATATTTTAGAAATCATCTTCCTTCAAATCATTCTTCTGGGAAAGCCATTCTCCTTATTCTATCATCTAAGTTATAATAATATTTTATTAAGTAAATCAACTGGTCATGGGACTTTTTTTTTTGTCTAGCCATCCATTCATCATCTATCACAAGAAGATGAAAGTTGTGTTTTGTTTTTTATCATATGTACTAATAAAGTCATGCCTAGTTATAACAGGGAATATTATTTCATTTTAGGCCATGTATCTTTATATTATTTAACAGGAGTGTTTCAGACATTAATATGTTATTTTTATGTGTCTTAGCAACCTATTAACAAAGAGTTAATTGAAGAATAAGGAATACGTATCAAATTATTCCCCTAAACCCCCTTTTCAGAGATTGTTTCTTTTTTAAGAGAACATTATCTTTCTCGCAGATGGTTGAAGTGATGTATTGTGGGAAATAAAACTCACTTGGCTTTTTTCCAAAATTTTCTACTTAGCAAGTAAGGCCGCTCACCCCAGATCCATTATTTACTGTATTTTTCAGACTAGAAGATGCACTTCCCCCCCAAATTTGGGAGGAAAATAGGGGTGCATCTTATAGCCTTACATTTACATTGGTGAAATATTATGTTGTGTTATTAAATATTTTACCACATTTTTGGTTAAAAAATGTTTTCCTATTTTCTTCCTCTAAAACCTGGGTGCATCTCATGGTCCAAAAAATACAGTAACTCCTCCCGGGCATCCTCTTTTTAATAGCAGTAGGATTCACAGTTGGAAAACTTTTTTTATAGTCCCCAGATGCTATTTTACTTTCTTTTTATTCCTGTTTTAACTAATTGTGACATTTCAGGATAGCAAGCCATAGAGAATATTTATTTTGAAACCAAAGGTAGGAGGTAGGACAAACTCACTGTGATCAGCTAAGCATTTAATGTCGTTAAGAATATGGAGAAATGGCCCTATAAATGGGTGTACAATTGGACACGGCCTTTCCAGAGAACCGTCTCACAGTGATTCTCAACATTTTCAATGTCAGACCTTTGGATCTCTCCGGTTTCTGGACACTAATTCTAAAGAATGGGAAAGAATTGATTTGTGCACAAAGATTAATGTAAAAATATCAATTCTAGGGTTATTTATATCGATGTAAAATTAATCCATGTGTTCATATGGAACCGATAAAAATAATTAAAAAATAGAAGTAGATCACATTAATTGAGTTTTTACTAAGGTTCAACAACATAGTAGGCATTTTATGTTTGTTATATCACTTAATTTTTCCCATAATGTAGGTATTCTAATCAATCCCATTTTTTTTTTTTGGATGAAGAAGCTGAGCTGCGAGATGTTAAATATGAACTCAAAGTTATGCAGCCAGTGAGTAGCAGATTTGAATGCATTATGAATTCATATCCATAGTCATTAAGAAAAAGATTGGCTTGGCATTTATGTACTGGCATGAAATGATAGTTAAGTCTTAAAAGCAGATAATAGAACAATATGTTTAATATCATCACATTTATAGAATACATTTATTTGCATATGGGTAATAAATAAAAGGACATCCGATCAATCTCACACAAGTTGTGGAGTGTTTTTCTGTTTGTTTACTATGCCCCTCTGGTGACAGCAGCAAACCCCACTCCCAGCTGCCTCCCATATTTTCTAAATATGAGATTGAACTTGACACCCAGAAAGAGGCAGGGTTGGGGGCAGAGTAAGAGGTGTTATTGGCAATATTAAATTCCTACTGTAGGGGAGGAAAAAGAATTCCCCCCTTACCCTCTAGGTTCTTGGCTGAAACACCCCTGTCATAAAAAGACAAATTAGCAGGAAAAGAACAAATAGAAGTTTCATAACATGTGTACCTCCTCTGTACATGGGAGACACTAAGGAAAATTGAGTAACTCTCCAAAATGGTCCAAGCCATGACCTTAAATACCATCTTCAGCCGCAGACAAGAGTAAGATGTTGGGATGTGTTCTGGGGAGGCTGTTTATGGGGTGTGACCAAGGAAGGCACAATAACAACACTATGGCTATTATGGGAACTTAGGCTGTAGCCTGCTCCATTTCTAAGTTTCTAGAAATTTAGTCCTATTGCCTTTTCCAGTCACAGAGAGCGATGCATACAAATGTCTTTTACCAAAGGGTAATTTCTGCCCGATTTTCAGAGCTTCGGCTGTGTCTGCAGCCTCTCACACATAATCAGCTCAAAATAATTGCCGTGCCAAAGAGGCATGTTTTCAGAAGGGCAAATTCTGCTTTCCTTCTCCAGCTATCCCCCTGCCTTTCCCAACTATCTCAGTCTGTGCGGTGGGCCTTTTCCCTAAGCTAGCTGACCTGCAACTTTTAGTTTGTAAATAAGAGTGCTTTGGGCTGTTCCAAACTTTGTTATTTAATCCTGGAATATTCCAGGTTACTTCCTGGTAGGTTGTTTTCATTGTGTGTGACCATGTTTTGGTTTTCATTTGCTTGTTTATTTCTATTCTGTGCTACCATTTGTATTGCAATTGGACTAACAGATCCTCAAAATATAAATTGTGTCTACATTTCATTTCTCCTTCCTGTTTCACAGTTAGCTGGCAAAAATGTAAAAACAAGAAATAGACATAGTGATGCTCATGGATGGTTTATCTGCTCCATTCTTCATTTGTTGACTGGTGACTACCAACCATGGACAAGACCCGTGCTTTCAACATCATTTCATTCATGGTCCCTACAGGCCAAGAATATTTTTGTTAGGTTTTATTTATAAGTGATTTGTAATATAAAAATAGGAGAACTTTAAAAATGTTTTAATATCAAATTATCTCATTACTGAATATATTTTCTCAGACTACAGATATACATTAGCATATATATATATATACACACACACACTACATATTCATCCATGAGCCATATTTTGTCATGTATAATGCATACTTTTTTGCCCAAATCTTTAAGGAGAAAGTAAGGGTGCTCATTTTATATGGCTAGTGCCTGAAATACCTTGTATCTGGTCTTGTGTTTTATAATTATTTGTTAGATAAAATCTCTTGTACCATAATATGTTCAAAATTAAATGCTAAAATCCCCTTATAATACAAAAAAAAGAAGTATCTAAATGTAAATAAATAATTGGATGAAAAATTAAAGTGAAATATTTTCTTGAAAGCCAGGGCCAGCAATGTGGGTGTACGATGTACTTGAAAGCTCATTATACAGGGCAAAATACAGTACGTTCACACTTGCATCCTTTTGCCTCCTATATCATGAGTCATTTTTTCTCCTAAACAAAACACTGGTTTGATGTCATGCCAGGCAGATTATGGATTCACCAGCATGACCTGCAGACCATTAGATCTTACTCAAATGGGTCAGAGTTTTAATTTCTGGTAAGCAACTCAAGGAGTCCTTACTAATCAGATCCCCTGAATACTTTCGGGAGCTCACAACTCCATTATTTCCACTTCATAAGTTAACTATTCTGGGAAAGTATCTAAATTGTGAAGTATTGACTTGTTTACTAAAACAAAACTGAAAGAAGCAGCAATAGTTAGAAAAAGAGTACTGGTCTACACACTGAAATCAATACCCAACACAGCCTCAGTGGACAAAGGGAAGAGAGCTGTGTTCCCGTCTTGTGGGGCATTTTCCTCCACCACTTTGGTTATAAATTGCCTTTTCATAGAGAAAAAAAAAAAAAACAGCAATGCCTAGGAGAGAAAGAAAGATGCATCACACTCCCCAGTAAATTATTAACAAGAAACATAAATCAACATGTGTTTCAAGCCCTACTATTACATTTATAAATTGCTCTCAGTCCTGAAGAAGAAGACAATAATCCAGTTCTTAGATTTTGAAAATTATGTTTAAAGATACGACTCAAGATTTCAGGACAGATTTGTTTTCACCCTTCAGGTGGTACATAATAATCATGCCCAAATCCCATTTGCTTTGTTTATTTTCTTCAAATGATTTGCCATATCATGGAGTTACCCTCTAAGTACCTGTGCTATTAATTGGCTCTAAGAATTCTTATTGAATGCTCTTTCTTAAGATTTTGTTGGAAATTAAGTTCCTTTTGATTTTACTAATTTGGTATAAGTGAAGTTGGCTTCCATATGGTTCTTGGATTCATTTGTATATTCACTGATTTTTTTGAGTATTTATAGAGATCCCATCTTAGCTACACACTGAGCTACACACTGAGGAGTGAACAATTGAGGAGCAAAGCTGGGAGGCAGCTTCTCATACCAGGTTGTTGCAGAAAATTATCACCCAGAATATGAACTTCAATAGAAATTGATAAGGGCTATAATACGGGGACCTTATTGCTTTGAAAGATCAATAGGAAATCAAATATATTTGCCCAGCAGCTTGGGAAAATTGATGGAAGAGGTCACATGAGATGTGGAGCTTGATAGATAAAAAAGAGCTTTCTGAGCAGAGAAGTGCCACACTCCCTCCCACCTCAGGGCCTTTGCACATGCTTTGTTAGCTGCTTGGATGGCTATTTCCCTCCAATTCTCCTCCTCCTTCTTGACCTTATAAGGTGTGACTAATCCTTTATGTATCAGCACTACCATTACTTTCTCAGGGTGGCATCCCTGTCTCTACATATTGAATTAGATTTCCATGTAAAGAGAAAATGTTTGTAGAGATATTTTCTTTTGTACCTCCTTCTCAGGTTGTGATTAAACCAATATTAGTGTGATTATTTAATTCATGTTTCCCTCACCTGTACTGTGACCTCAGGGAGAGCTGAAGCTCACTTTTAGATCTCCAGTAGTTGGTAGAGACCTTGGCCTATAGTAAGTGTTCAATAAAGAAGTCAAATCAGAGGCTGAATGAAATGTGCTGAGGTTCAGTCTCCTCATTCATTAAATGGATTAATATCTACCCCATCTCTGATAAAGTATGAATGTGAGATGTTTAAAAATATGATTGTGTTTTATAAACACACCGCACTATTGTGTTTATTATCTTAGTTCAACATTCAGTCCAATTTTGCACTTTCTTAGTGTGAAGACTCTGTTTTATGTTTTTATGTCTTTAGGATTGGTAAATTAAGATCACTTGCTCTGGCAGTTGTAGTTTATATCCTTGGGATTCCTTTTTACTTTTAATAATCCGATTCCTCTATTATCATCAGAGTACACAAAGGTAAATTACAGCTCGGGGAAAATGTGCTAGGATTTCCTTTGAGTATAAATATCCATGGTATTGCTGATATTATTTTTTCATTTTTTTCTCTTAATCATCAAAAAATATCTCCTAATTTACTCTCACACAATTATTGAAAATAACAGTATCTATTATTATTCCTGATCATTTTCAAATTTCTTTTAACATCCCCAAGTCTTCAGTAAGTAGTTATCGTTTACCAAGTGCAAGGCAGTAGTTGGTGCATGTAGTGGATTATATTGCACTTCAAATACTACAGGTTAAAGCATCTTAAAATTTTTAAGGAGGAACGTCTATCCCTTTTATACACACAGGTAGAGAGAATCCTTTCCCTTATGAATATATAATTAGCCTACTTAATGGAATTGCTAGCACCTTATCTCGTTTCCAGTATCGCCACCAATTCAAGAACCCCAGATATTACATGCTTTTCCTCTTTTTTCAGATTCTTCCCCCTCTGCTTTGCATTGAGCTTTGTGTTCAGACATGTCTAACTACCCTCATTTCAATTTCAGAACTAGGAAGTTCTGCCTTCACACATTTAGGAATTTTTCATCGGGCTGACAGTTTTTAATTTGATCTTGTTTTGCAGGTCATGAATTCAATTTCTAAATGCTTTACCATTTTTCGTTTTCTCAAATAGAAGAATGTTCCATCCATCAATTGTTATCTCCTTATCATCAGGATTTTTTTTTTCATTTCCCCCTGAACCAAGGTCAATGTTTGTAAAATCTGCTCTTAACTAATTAAATCTGACATCGTTTGATAATATCAATGGTACTTAAATAGCATATAAATTCATCTCTAAGGGAAGCCACCCGGGTGAACTGGGAAGTATTAGATAGTACATTTGTAGTAATATACAAGTCGTAGGCATTATTTTCAATAAGTTTATTGAAAACATTACTCCAACACTATAACCGATCTATGAGTTAGTCAAATATAGTCTTTCTGGCAACTCATGGGTCTAATCACCTTTTAAATGGTAGGTGCAAATTTTATTAATTGTATGTCTCCTTAGACTAAAATGGGCTGAATACTGCTGCTTTGGAAGACTGTCTGCTTTGTTTCTCAGAAATCTGAATTGTAAAGAGCAGCTTAAAAGCATGTGCATTAAATTAGCATAAATTTTATAGGAAGATCTCACCTCACTTTATTAAAAAAATAATCAATGGGTATTGATGAAAATAGGTATAATGGGTAAACATTATCATGTGGTGAGCAAAACCTAGGCGACCTCCCCAGGGCATCTGGGAGGTTCAGCGGGGATTAAGGCGCATTTTCTGCTCAGCTTTTATGTGCTGAGAAAAACTAAATGCAAAGAGCAAGGCGATAACCTTGACTGTCTAAGAGTTCCATCAGACACACCAAAGAATTTGAAGATGTCAATGATGATACTGATAATGAAGGCATCTGTCTTCATGTTTTACATTTAAAAGGGGGAGCCTAGTACTAGTTAGCAGATCTGATAACTAAAGGTAGTAAATACCACATTGTACTTGGTATGCATTCTTCTTCCTCCTTTCAGACAAATCCCAGTTTTACAACTAAAGGGCCAAGTAATCGGATGCCTATATTATTGCCCCTTGAAGGCTTACCAATTACTGTAAATTAAAGTCACCACTGGGGGTGCTCATGGATGAGCCCACAGGCTCCCATTGTGAGAAGTCAAGTTTGGCCAGAAGGTCTGACCCTTTGGCTTCAAAACAGAAATGTGCCTGTGACCCAGGGCCTGCTTTCCCAGGGTGTGGTGCTCCTACTTTTTGTTTGACTGTATAAACTCAAAAGCTACCTCATTGTATGTACCTATGGCCGCAGGTGAGAATGCAAAGGAGAAACAATAAAATAGTACAGACCACCCTGGCCGTGTTGCTCTTCTCCTCCGCAGGGCTTTGCGTTTGGCAGCAAGAAAAGGAAGATTTAAACTAAAGTGGAAAACAAAAGTGAGAGGCCACTGATATGCCAGTAGGGTGTGGTTGAGAAAAGCATTAATTTAGAAGTCAAAAGACCTGATGTTTTTCTTCTGCTCATGAGGCTTCCTGGCTCTTTGGCCTTGAGCTCTACACTATACCATTCATTCCAGGATTCTCATTCCTCGTCTTAAGCGAAGGGTCGTATTTTTTTTTTATGTTATCCACATGCAGATTTCTGTGGAAATCAAAGGATATCCCCCACTGGAAGCAACCTACTTAGAACGCCAGGGTTAATTGCAATGAAACCACTCCAGCAAAGCTACTATGAAAAGGTGCCACTAGAAACTATTGCAATCCTGCTGTGGTCCCGGCAGTGAGGAAGGTGTGGGATCTACTCCCTCCTTTGACTGCTTTTCCAACCGTGACTTGCAGAAGGCCTCCCATGACTTGTGTATAAATGGGGGTCTTAATCATACCTATTTCTGAAGAATGTTGGCCAGGTTAAAGGATGGAAGAGAAGCCACTCGGTGCATGGTGGGACACACAAAAAGAGTTGCTGCTGTTACATTGTTGTTGTTATTAAATTACAAAAGGATCTTACCCTGCTCCCTCCCAGCACATTCTTCTCATTGGCCATATGCCTGGCAAGACGCATTCTAACTGTAACCCCAGCAGAAGCAAGGATGAGAGGCTGGGCTCTGGTCCTTGAGAAACCCTGAGCCTTGATCAGATGTGGACTCTCAAATCACTCAGTGGGAAATGAATGAGAGCAAGAAAGCAGTACTATTAACAGGGCTCTGCCAACTGCAGTCCATGGGGCAAATCCTAGCCATCACTGGCCACCTGTTCTGCAAATCAGATTTTACTGGAGCCCAGCAATCCATGCAGTTGTACAACTGCAGAGCTGAGTAGTTAGAACGGAGGCACCGTGGCCCACAACACTGAACATGTTTGTAACTTGGATCTTCACAGGTAAGGTTTGTGAGCCCCTGTGTAGCTCAGGGGACTGTTTGGGAAGGCTCAGCAAAGGAAGTCAAGGAACAGGCATTTGATAAAGTAGCCAACACTGAAGCAACCCATGGAAATGGAAATCTGCACAAGCAACATGAATATTTGAAACTGCTTCTTAAGCAGAAAGCCTCAAAAAGATCCTACCCTCTTGCAAGGCTGGCACAGTATCAGTGTGCATGGGGGGTTAATGGGCTGAGAATTCTGAAGGAAAGAGAGACACAGAAATAAGTGAGAACACTGTGGGCTAGAGGTTGTGAGCCAGCCACAGATGTCCACGGTGCCTCTCTGAAAACTGAGTTGAACACTCCGCCTGTTAGAGAAGAATAGATTCATGGGTTATAAAGGAGAGTTCTGTCTCCTAAGAGCTAAAAAAAAATTTTAAGACTTAATTATTCCTCACCCTCTAGGTACATATTTAATATTTTATAAGTGGGCTTTTATTTTTCTTTTGTTCTTTCCTATCATGAATACACACAATTGATCAGCCAAGTCTTCTTCACTCTTGGCATAAACTAATGACGGCCACCTTTGCTTCAATTGTACCAAATTTATGAGACCTATCCTGTTGCCACTTTTAAGAGCTAAATACAATAAAGCATTGAAGTGATTACATAGAAATTTTTGCACAAACACAAACGGCGATGCGGTTGAAAATGAAACAAAGGCTTGCATATTGAGCCTTTTTGAGATTGCTCAAATCGTTAATTGTTAATTGATGTATAAAAGAACAAACTCATTATACATAAGTATTGAGGAGTGTTAATGCGCAATTAAGGAGTGTTAATGTGTGATTGATGAAAGTATTTTTCAGAATTAAAATACATTTTAAAAGTTGAAAGACACATGCAATAATGTTTTTTTGCCTGTGTTCAGGTATTTGAAAGACTGTCAAATGCAAGCTTATAGGATATAACGGAAAGTCATCTTTAACAATGTTAATTGTGCTGTTCAAGTTGTGTAAGAGGGAAGGTCTTACCTAGTCATGGGTAGATACAGGGAAAACAAGCCTTTGAAGCCTCCCCATGTATTTTTATGCTACTTCAGGAACTTCCTACCTTGAGGCTTTTTGATCTAGGAGAGGGAGCCCCTGAAAGCATTAGGCTGACATTTTTACCTTTGCCTTTCTGTAGTTGATTTGCGTAGCTGCGCATTTCGATCGTCTCATGTTTGCTTTCAGAGCCATGTCTGATTGTCCCCATCTCTCATAAGGCATTACTTTAGAAATGCCTATTGTTCCCAAAGCTTCCTACTAGAGTGACGCTGATCAGGGGTTGGAGGGAGAGGCCATATCTGTGTTTACATTGATTTTACTGAAATTCTTTAGCCAAGGAACAATTACGGCGTTTTCATCGAAGATTTGCAGAGTGTATGGACTGAATTTGTGCAATATACATATTAGATTAGATTTATAGCAGGAATAGACACAAAGGCTGATTTCTGAATTCCCCTGTGAGCTCTTTAAAGGCTTAAGACAAATTGGGAGATCGGAGAGGGTAAACCAGTTTTTAAAAAGCCTCATCTATTCGTTGTCACTAAATGGCATGCAGTGGGGAGGGAGGGGGGACATGCTGAGAATCAGACCTGTGGGAACCAGACCATCGGGGACTGACTTCCCACCTCCAGAATCTAAGAGCATCTTGGGATCATCTCTGAATGGCAGTCTGGGCTGCTGTCCAATACTCTCAGCTTCTAGTTAGACACAGGTGCAAAATCTAAAATAATAATAATGATAATAACAATAGCCTTTGGCACCATGAATTTTTAAGACAATTAAACAAATATGATTATATCCACTGAAGGCCATGCTTTTTTTTCTTTTTCACCCAACACTGTGATAAATTCTAACTGTGAAGGCTTTGAACAGGTTTCCTCTAACAAGACAGGAGGGGACGGAGCCCCAGGTGATGTGCGGAAACAAGTCTGTTAAAACGTTCACTGCACCTGTGGACACTACGAATCATCATCCAGGCCTAAGACCACACTGAAAAGGAAGAGTGAGGCCTAATTATAAATTGAGTTGAATTACCTCTAGATCCAAATAGAGTAAGAAAGGGAAGAAAGTTTCTTTCGCTAAAGGTAACTTAATTTGACATTTATCCTGGACCTGCTGTCGCAGACATAGTTTGTCCTAGGTTATAGACACAAAAAACCTTGAGAAGACAGAGGTCAAGGAGCTGGTTCCTAATAAAATGGCCAGAGAGAATCAGAGCCAGATTCTGAACTTCTGTTCGTCTGTCTCTACAGACACCCTCTCTCCATTGCACCACCCCGGTGCGGTGGTGGAGGAGGCGGTGGGAGACCACATCGAGCAGCCTGGCTGCCTGGACCCGGGTCTTCCCTTTTCCATGTAACCTCTCACCCTAGGCCAGTTACCTAGCCTCTCTGTGCTCTCCTCTGCGAAATGGGAAAATAATAGTGTTAGAATTAAATTAGTGCAAGGAAATAATCTGGTACGTATTACTCAAGTGTGTGCTGCTAACCATTATACCCCATTTCCTCCTCAAATATATTGTGTTTTCTAAGGCAAAAACATACCTACAAGGGGAATCATTTGCATAAATCTCCTAAATAATCGAAATGTTCAGACTTCACTTGGCTTGTGGAGATAGCAATACACTAACACACAATTATATACACATGTGTGCTTATATCAATGTATAAAATCGACAATTAATTTTACAAATAGTAACTCCACTTAAATTATGCTTCTTTTTCCTTTCCAAAATTAATACAAAATCTACATTAAAATGGCTTTCAGTGTTTGAAGAAATGAAACTATTCAGAAGTTTACACAGAGAAGCAATTTGCTTGGATTGAATAAGGTAATGCATAAATATATAAAACCCTTTCTCTGTAAATGCTGCTTTTAATTAGGAATAGAGTTCTGAAAGAAATCATAGTCATTATACCCACAAATTGAACTCTGGCAACTATTTTAATTGGAACAGGAAGCACCGAAACGCAGAAGATTTGTCAAGGAGGTTAAAAAAAAAAAACTGGTTCATGGAAAACAACATTTTGTGTTCTGTTTTCTTTGCTTGAACACAGAGATTAGGATAATCCCCTCGTCAGAGCAGGTGGGGAGCACACACTCGGGATTCTGCAGGGCGGTAGTACTTGTTGCCACATCAAACAACTCTCTGCGGTTATTAATATTGAATAAAATCAACATTCATCTCCTTTTTCCTTAGTTGGCGCATATGTACATGGTGGAGCAAAAGTAGATTTACAGTTGTTTGTGTGGAAAGTAATATAATAATAAGACGAGAATGAACTCTCACATACAACTGTAAGCTTTTGTCCCACTCTGTGTAGTATGTGTGTGTGTGTATATACATATATGTATACATATATCTCTTCCCTTCTCAATCATGCTCTCTGTCTTTTTATTCTTAGTATATGACGTTGTTCTTGCTCTAACAGGAGATTTCTCCCACCCAAGTACTAACCAGGCCCGACCCTGCTTAGTTTCCAAGATCAGATGAGATCGGGCTTGTTCAGGGTGGTATGGCCGTAGACTTGAACAGGAGATTTCTTATTAGCAACTTATCTCACTTTCTACACATGAACTAAAGAAACCTTGATTTTTCCGTCTTTTTTTTCTTTCTTTGGTCATTTTCTGGAGGAAAAGGACATGTTTCTGCCCTTCTCTCCAAAGTGGATACATTCAGTTGAAGGAATTTGTGTGTTTGCCAACTCCTGGGTGGAAGGGAAGGGCAGCAGCGGTTTGGGGCAAGATGATGAGTCTGCAGGGAGCTGCACTGAGCTGAGCCCACCTGATGAGACTGTGGGGCTGATCCCATCAGCTCTCCTCCCCATCGGGCCCCCAGGACCAGGTGGGTGTGGGATGGTTGTGGGAGTGGAGGGCAGTGTGGGCTGGGGAGGTAGACTAATTCAGATGCATCAAGAATTGAGCAAAGGTCTTTCTGCCTGTTGAACAATAAGATCTAATAACTGTTAAGCCAACTGTCTGGTCCTAAGTCACTTTGTAATGTGACTTAGGTCCAGAGGAGCCGCACCATCTTCAGTGAGCCTGTAATGAATTAAGTGAAAGTTTTCTAAAATACTCGGAGATGGTTTTGAGGTCAATGATGTAGCAGTAGCAGTACCAGCAGCAGTGGTGTTAGTAGCAGTAGTAATAGCAGTGGGAACAGTTGTAGCAATAATAGTAGCAGTAGTAACAGTAGTGGTAACAGTTACAGTAACAAGAATAGTAGTGTAGTAGCAATACTAATAATAGGACGTAATTGAGACGTTGTAGCTAGTAGTAGGTGTAAGTAGTGGTATCGTTAAGAACGAATAGTAGGGAGACTAAATAGTGGTAACTGTCGTAGTAACATTGGTAGCAGTTGTAGCAGTGGGCGGTACGTGGTACTAGTACGTGTGTGTATAGCAGTACTAATAGTAGTGGTAACATTTGTAGTAACATTAGTAGCGGTAGTAGCAGTAGCAACCGTTGTAGTAACCGCAGTAGTAGTATAGTAGTGGTGGTAATAGAAGTGGCAACAGTTGAGGTAACAGTAGTAGCAGTAGTAATAATCCTGGCAATAGTTGTAGTAACAGTGGGAGCAGTGCTGATGGCCATAGTGGGAGAGGCAGTTGTGAAATTTCATGGACTGCTTGCTGTCTGACAGGCCTCATAGTCAGTACCCAGTGCGACTTCTCTCATTCAATCCTGTAACTAATCAAAAGAGACTATGATTGCTCACACTTCCTAGAGAAGAAACCATGGTAAAGAGAAATATAAAATTTTTCTAAGGTCACCCAGCTAGTGTGTATTTGAGGAAGGATTTGGAAGGGAAGGACTTTGCCAGATTTATAGTGTCTCATATGGGATTATGTATGTTTTCCCAGAGTTTTGTGAAAACCCTGAGGAACTGAGATTCCCACTACTAGGTCTGTCTGACTTTGGAGCTCACATTTTTATCCACCACGTAGCATCATTCTCCTTAAAACCCTGAGTTCCAGAGCCTTGTGTGAGGAGAAGACACCTTGGAGAGGAGCGTGGCACGACCTTGTCTGCTCAGAGTGACACGATGGGCTTTGCTTCCAGAATTGCTGAGAAAGGAGATATTGAGTTAATCTGGACATTCTATTGTTAGCCTATGTAGATTCAGCTTCATAGTTCTTGCTTTTTTTAAAAAAAAATTACGTATTTACTAAGCAAATTTTCAATCTTTATTTAAGTAGGTCCCTCTCTGGGGAAAGTATATGCTGACCAACTATTTTGAATATTGCTCCCCATGGCCATTATATTTCCTATGATCAGGTATTTAATTGACTTCCTGGTCATTAACTTTGGGTTTGGGCTACATTGAGGAGTTGCCTTCTCCACCTCTAGGGATCAATTGCCTCTGTATATATTGATGATTAAAAATCCAGGTCTGTAGAAGAACATAGACATTGGAAATGTTTTTTAGCACCACATTTTGACATTACAGTTATCACCTTACAGTTAATTAAATGTTCTCAGATCTATTACATTTATTTGAGTGACCTTTTTATTAACAACTGTCTCCCACTAAGCTGTTAGCACGAGAGCATGGACCGTTCTTTCTTTCTTCATCAGTAAGCCCTCAAGAACCGGCATTGAACCTGGCTCACTGTCGGTTCTTGACAAATATTTGCTTGATGATTGAAGGCTCTTGTCTGATCCTCACCAGATATTTTAAATATAGGTAGAGAAAGTGACCTTATTCCTATTTTAAGATGAGCAAAGTAGGGCAGAGGAAAGTTATGTAACTTAATCACGGAACAGTATAAGTGGTCAGTGACTCAATCTGTGATGGTTTTGTTCTTAGTTATTTCCCTCAATTTTTGCACTGTAATAAAAAATGGTGAACATTCTATGAGTCCTCAAGCTTATACAAATTTGGGGGCTGTCTTTAGCAAACAAACAAAACAATACCGCAAGTATAAAATCAAGCACAGAGCTTATGTAAGTAAGTGGCCCTCCAATGTAAACTTCATTGGATTCATGTCTTACCTGCCTCGGAGTATGTTAGCTTTTCTTTTGATCTAATGATTAGTTGTTAAGGTCATGCCAGACACTAAGAGAAGTATTATTGTAATTTTTTTTCCTGATAGAATTCTTCCATGGATTCTCTTCTTGGATTAAGGGCACTTTTTTTTTTTTTTTTTTTCAGTTCTGACTCACTTCCTTAAGGCAGGACATTGGACACAGAATAATCATAAAACCAGATTCTCAGCGGCTGTTGCAATTGGCTCCTTTAAGTAACTTTAGGGATGAGTCTGATTCAGATGTGTGGAAGCTGGAGGATGGCAGTGGGGAGAGAGACTCTAGGGTGGTGGAATCGTATCAGTGAATGTTCTTGGGTAATAAAGCAGATGCGGAGAACTGAGAAGCAGAGAGGTTTATACGGGCTGGGGGATGCTGAGAAAGCCATCAGGAGGAGCTGGAGGGTAGGTTTGGCTTTTACCCTCTGAGTTGCCCAAATGTTTGTCCTGCGTCACTGTCTTTTCTCTAGTTACATACACTCTCACCTAGTCCCTTGGCTTGCGATGTCATCCAGGCGCCAAATCCATATCTCCAGCCCTAACCTTTTACTTTTATGCTGCGGACTCATTTAACCAAGAGTTCCACTTGCAGGTCTCGGGAGATTTTTAAACTCGACATTTCTAAATAAGAGCTCTGAATTTGTCCCCACGTGTCCCCTCTGCCCGCAACCTCTACCTCTCCTAGGCTTTCCTATCAATTTAGAAAATATTTCTTTATTTGTTCAGCTACCCAGGTCAGAAACCTAATAGTCAACTTAGGTTTATTGCATTCCCTCATACTCCATGTTTAATCCATCACTAATTCTCTGTCTACAACATGTATCTTGAATCAAAAGAAGTTATCCTCCAAGGATTCTGGAAATACGCTGGCAACAGGGATAGCAGAGAGGTTGGATCACAAAGCATTGAAAGAGCAAAACCCAAAACTTGTGGACAATATTTGCAACAAAACTAGGTAACAATGCATCCCCCTGGCATGCAAAATACTGAACAGATTATGATCTTTAAATAACATTTTACACTAAAATAAACCAGGGCTTCTGACGGGGCTCATTTTAGGTCTGAGGCGGGCAATATACCAGTTGAGTCTGGGACGTTTTTGATTCCAGATACTAAGGAACCTATCCAAGGTGACATTGGGACCATCTTGCAAGAATACTGTAGCCAATCTCAAGTCATTTGTGAAGATGTGCCTATCTGAACTTCGGTGAAAGAATAAATGTAATAAATCAAAGTCCAGCAAATCTTGTTTAAATTCGTGAATTAAAAGTGATATATTTAATCAATTAGCCCCACCTTTCCCCCACAAAAGGAGTATAGAACAAACAACAGTCTCTCTGTATATGCACTGCCCCTGGAAATGAATTGTGGATTCCACCAATGTCTTCTTTTTTTAACTTTTATATGTGTTTATTTTAAATTCATATACAGTGAGATTTGCTCTTTTTTTGGTATACAGTTCTTCAAATTCTGGCAAATGCTGCCTGGAGTCATGTCAGCACTATTATTATATTTGAGATACAGAACAGTTCCGCCAATCCAGAATGTACGCTTCCCCTTTGCCCACAGCCCCTGGCAGCCACTTAACTCGTTCTCAATCCCTATCATTTTCTCTTCCCTAGAACACCATGTAAATGGAATTATATAGTATGCTGCCTTGTGCGTCTGGATTCATTCACATAATGTAATTCACTTGAGATTGATCCACATCGTGTGTGTCAATAGTCTGTTACTTATCACTGCTAAGTTCTGTTACATTGCCTGTATCCATGGCATGGATACACCACCATTTATCTGTTTACTGGCTAAGCATAGGACGTTTGGGTTATTTTCAGCCTGAGCTATTATGAAGACAACCGCTATAAGTATTCATTTACAGGTTTTAGCGTGAGAAACAGTTTTCATTTCTCTTGGGTAAATACCTAGGTATGGGATTCCCAGTTTACATTGTAAGTGGATGCTTAACTTGATAAAAATCACCACCCTGTTTTCCAAAGAGGCTAAATCAATATCATATATTTTAGAAAGAAAAAAAACCTAATATTTTATCTGTGGAAGATGATAGGGAAACAGTTATGTTCAAAACCGATAAATTATTGGACAAGAATCAAGCAGTTATCCCATCTTTCATATCTATATAAATCATTGGGTAACCAAGTGGTAGCTGAGAAGTAACTCTTTATAAAATTATTCCTAATAAGAAATGCAATGAGATAATATTCAAATATTGCCACTTTGCAACCTCTAATGTATGAATAGATGTAGCACTAAGTATAAATGGTTACTAGTATCACAGAACGAGACACAGTCAGATACAATATCTGAAGTTGTTTAGCCAGGAAATATTTTCTTTTTAAAAAAAATATTTATTTTTAGACAGGAAGGGAGCAAGAGAGGGAGAGAAACATCCATATGTGGTTGCCTCTCATGCACAACCACATATTGAGGACCTGGGGACCTGGCTGGCAACCCAGGCATGTTCCCTGACTGGGAATCGAATTGGTGACCCTTTGGTTTGCAGGCCTGCCCTCAATCCACTGAGCCACACCAGCCAGGGTAAGCCAGGAAATATTTTTTTTAATGGGCTATTCAAAGAACAAAAACAAAAATAAAACAACAACAACTACTCATAGACAAGAATGTGATGATTACCAGAGGGAAAGGGGTTGGGGTGAGGTAGAAAAGGGTATGGGGAATACATGGTGATTGAAAGAGACTTGACATTGAATAGTGAACACACAATACATTGTACAGATGCTCTATTTTAGACATGTGCACCTGAAACTTATATAATTTTGTTAACCAGTGTCACCCTAATGCATTTAATAAAAAAGAAAAGAACAAGGAAACTTTTAAAATCTCCACGAATCTCTAATAGGGTCTGCCTGGAAAGAAAATTTTGGCTTTGGGATTTGGGAAGACCTAAGTGACCCAAAACATGCATCTCCAAGGACGGTAGAGGAGGCATCTTGAGAATAAAGACAGAGTAACAAAATACCTTTTGTTCGTAATGTGTTCTAAGAGTTCTCTCAACATTCTGTTTTAAAAAAACGAAATCTACTCAAACCAGAGATCTATATCAAACCAGATACACTAGTATCTTGGTTGTTTGTTGAATGAAAGAATGAAAAATCAAAGACATTTTGGAAGAACTTGAAGCAAAGGTGCCAGGAATTATAACCGTGGCTAGACTGTGAACAGATACCCATTTAGCAGGATTTTCTTTGAGGCAGGCAAGTCTTCTACCCATTAGTCAGAATCAAGCGAGTGAAGTTAATCAATATAAATTTGGGGGAAGGCAGAATTATGCTCACATTAAAACAAATGCTTTCTCAAAATTAGTTCAGAATCTACTTTGTGCATATATTTCCAGCTCCAGCAATTAGTTGTTTTATTTGCAAATAAAGCACTTTCTACAAAGCACATTTCCATCTACATAACAAAGCTCAGTAAAGTGTTTTATTCCCTGCTGGCCACTATTACAGTTCTATTTTTTCATCAGCAGATGTTCACTTCTTTCTAACTAGGTATAAACATGGCATTGGATGATATCACTGTGGTTCATAGATGTGGGCCTTGCTTATCTGAGGTTTACCACCCTTTTCTTTCCTCTTCTGACGAGTAAGCCGCATGCAAAGGACTGAAGTACATGCAGAACATTTGGTTTAAGGTAGGTGCATTCGTTTGCATAGCGGATTAAAAGAACAGTGAACGTGAAGCCCACAGACCCGCCGTGAGAAATCTGCTCATTGTTGCAGGGACACCTACAAGGAACTTGGCCATTCCTGCGATTCTTCGCTTCTTTGAAAATGTGGAGACAGTCTAGTGCGTGGAAAGGAGAAACTTCTGTGATCTCCCTAGGAAAATCAAACACAAATTTAGGATAAAAACATCAAAGAAAATAGATGTCTGCTTTTATCTCTCGTTACAAGAAAACACTTCAAAGAAAATCAAACCCCTCTCTTTTCACTTCATTGCATAAAGTTTCCATGGATGACTCTTATATACATTTTCACTGCCATGTTTGGACATAGTACATCACATCTGATGGACATTTCATTCATAAAACCTTCTCTCTCAATGCGTACCAGAGAGCTCTCTTCTCTGGATATGGAGTGTCAATTTCATCTTGCTGGCTTATTCATGTTTTTTACAAATTACCTACATCGCATAATTGTTTGCATATATTTCTCCCAATTATTCAATATATTTTCGGATAAATTGGTTTCTAGTCAAAGGAGCTACAGGATCACATTTCCAGCTCAAGTCTGTATTCGTTCTCTTCTTCCCTTTAATGCCGTCTACACAGATGTACTACCTTCTCCTCAGCCCTGTGTAATGCAACACATATGATAATAGAGCATTAATTCAATTAACATGGCGTGATCACCAGCATCAGTTTGATTGTCTGCAATTGTGGCAGTAATTTTAAAGGACTGCCATTTACATTGGTGTTTCTTACAGTTGGATATACTTAGTCATTACTTAGCAAAGTCCTTCATGGCTTCACATATGATTCTAAATGTGTTTCCATTGTTAACTTACTTAACCTGCATGACAACCCAACAAGGTAGGTTCCATTAATATCCCTATGCAACACTTGTATGTTCATGGTCAACAACCGAACTGAGTCCAGAAACCCAGGCAGATTGACTCCAGAATCTTACTAGTCATAAGGAAACCTAAGGATGCTTGTCTAAATGCAGATTCTAGGGATTCCTTGCCAGCAATTCTGTTTTCTTTTATTAAGGCCCAAGAATTTTGTCTGACTTCTTGCATTTATTGCCTTGCCTGACGGGCACCTTCCATGCTACTAACACGATACAGCTGTTTCATAAATTTCCATTTTAAAAGGGAAATGCTGGCTGAAATAAGCCCTCTAGTCCTGGACTTTAAATTTCATTGTGCCCCTGCATTTATTTTACCCCCAGGAAAGAGAAAGGACTCACTTCATTATATGCGTTTCATGAATGCCAAGATCTCATGTGCTTCCCAAGCCCTTTGGCCTAGTATGCAATTTTGGTATTTTTCTCCACCTAGACTGGTTCCTTTTGAAAATGCAACATCTCTCTTAGGAGTATAATAACATTCCCAGTGTTAATCTATCATCTGTGTGCTCAGTGTAAATGAAGAATGAGGAAGCAAGCTTTGAGAGCAGGCTGGGAGTGCAAGTGTAGGGAGAGACGAAGCAGGGAGTGGGAGAAAATGGTGAGCAGATGCCACCATAAAATATGGAGTGAACAGCCCAGCAGGGGCCGAGGACAGGCCTGACTTCCTGGCCTTGCCTACGGCTGTGTTGCTGATGATACAAACACGCCATTTTCCAGCCTTATCAGTCAGCTCCAGGTATCCCTCCTCCTCAGAATCAGCACCTCTGGCTGACATAACCCTCGTGGTCAGTAGCTCATTTATAGATTTTGTCGCTGGTGAATTTTATTGTCTAAGCTCTTTAGGGAAATGGGATGTAAAGTAGCCCCGATTGGAGATGCATTTCAGCATCGATTATGGTGGGACTCTGTATAGTAAGGAAGGTGAACATCTGCAGGTCAGATCAAATGCCTCTGAACCGGCCAGGAGCCAGGAGAGGGGATTGAACACAAAGATCCCTACTGTTCCTTGGCATTGGGCACCTCTATGAAATGGCAAGAGAAAGGAGTAAGCGCTAACGACTCAAGCACTTGTGTTGTAGCCAGACTTGATTGCAAGGTGTGACAGCTATAGTGTCTCTCACCTGAAGTAATTAGTAGTAACGGAACCTAAACGCTAAACCTCTGGAAAAGCAAGTCACCATGCTGCTCATGGATAGCTGCCTTCAGCCAGTTATACACTCATTTCATTTCAGCCCTGGTTAAATTTTGAGTGCACTGCTCTAGAAGAAAGCGTCTAATTGTTCCAGTCACTGTAATTTGAAATAATTGACTCCGGTGCTACATCAAAGTGCTCACAATACCAACAAGGAAGAAGGCTGTGGGTCTCATGTGAGTAAATAAGGTATTCCACCACCAACTGGAGAGCATTTCTCTCTCTCCTGGGAACGCTAATGTCTGACTCTGACTTTGAAAGGAACTGTTACCTCGACTCCAGCGTGTTTCCAAGTCTTTTGCATTGTAGTGAATAAAGGGAAGGAATTAAGTAGCATTTAGTCATCCCAGAGGCCAAAAGGAATATTATAATTCTAGAAAACCTCGCTTTGCGCCTCAAACCCTTCATTGTTTCGGCTTGGCAGCTTTACCGGAGAGGACAATTTTCAAGACTGAATTACAGCACTGAACATGCATTAAACACACCAGGCTCGCTGTTGTCAAATTATTTATGCCACTTAGGAATTTTAGCAGCTTGACCATAAAGACCAACTATCCGAGACTTTTATGAAAGGAAAGATTCAGAAATACTGAAACTGTCCATTGGCCTCTTGTAACTCAAACCCACATTTTTAATTATGTCAGTGAATGCCTATTAACGATGGAGAGAGAATTAAAAAGACACATCGTATCCCAGATATTTTTAAAGCCTCTGTTTAAACACTCACAGCATCCCACAGAGCAGCATGGTGAAGTGGGAAGACCATTATCTTTTTGAACAGCACAGGCTTGAGACCAGTGTGTCCAAACACAGTGTGATCAAATTCTAAGATTCTGTGGCTCGTCTGTGAACTGGGGATAAAAATATTACCTATCACATGTTTTATTATATCAACCACCATAGAAAGAGCCCATAAAGAGCTCAGCATAGTAGCATATCCTGATTGAGCACTCGATAAATGGCATCTATTATTATTACCATTACCATCATTATTATTGCCAGAGTTTTAATGGTAATTCAATGAACTTAGTTTTTCCGGATGAACCCAGTAAACTGAACACTGTGGCCAAGAACAGAATAGAGGTGACATTTCTCTTTCAAAGTCATAGCCAGGGGTGTGTTTCCAATTTGATGGAATATTACCTAACTTACTGTAATGCTTCTATGATGTAAGCCCACAGCCAATTATGTCAAATTATGGTGACTGGGACAATTAGACTTTTCTTTAATAACAAGGTACCAGCTACAGAAATTTCTATTTTTGCCTAGGCAAACACTAGATTATAATTGTAGTCCTCTTTTGATATTAGCTGTAGACATTTGACTGAGCTCTGACAGATGATATATGGTTGAAAGTGACATGTGCCATTTTGGTTGACATACAAAACCTCTTTTACCCTCTCTTCCTTTCCCCATCTGCTAGCTGGAAATTAGCACCCATCCATATGCTGAAGAGAGATGTTCAGTCCCTGGATGCTACACAAATAGAACTTCCCTACAGGAATAAGCACAAAGGCATCATTAGTTGTAATTTATGTTAGAGAGAAATGCACTTACATTGCATTATGTTACCAAGTTTTGACAGTATCTACTAGAACAGATGTTATGGCTCAGGTGATACAAACATACTTGTTTTCCTTTCCCCCTCTGGAACACTGTATTTAAAATCACACAACGTTTAGGTGTCTTTAATTATGTTATTGAAAAGCAGGACGTTGAAGGTGACTGACTTAATAAATCAGAAAGAATAGAAAACAAAGAGAATAGTATTTGCAGTCCAGAATTCCTCACCTACCCAAAGTATCAAATATGAGTTAAAAGTAGAACATAGGTCTTAATGGGACATCTCCCAAGCTGTTAAGGAATATGGTCTGTGAAAACAGGGACATAATCAAGGAAGACATCCAGGAGACAGAGCATCCGATATCAGAGAGGGGCAGCAGGAGGAGGTACCAGGAAGATAAGTGCACAACGCTCCCAGAAACCAGCCAGGGCCACAGTGAAGTAAGAAAGACATGGTCTATTTAGTCATGTTAGCGTTTGTGTATGAAATAGAGGCAGACACATAGGAAATTGAAGACAGGAAGGTGAGGCAAAATTACAGAGGAGAAATGCATTTATATAAAATGGCTCTCCCGTGGTTAATATTTGCATGAAAAGTGTGACACAAATTTTTTTTAATTAGAAAATTATGGTACGACTATGTTAAAAGGCTGAGAGGAGTGGGTAAGTATGTGTGTTGAGAAAGTGGTTAGAAAGGGCTCAGCATTATTTTCCAAAGTAGGGAGTGATTAGCCCTGGCTGGTGTGGCTCAGGGGATTGAGTTCCAGATTGAGTGCCGGCCTGCACACTGAAGGGTCGCTGATTCAGTTCCCTTTCAGGGCCCATGCCTGGGTTGTGGACCAGCTCTCCAGCTGGGGGTGTGCAAGAGGCAACTGATCCATGTATCTCTCACACATCAGTGCTTCTCTCCCTTTCCTTCTCCCTCCTTTTCTCTCTCTTTAAAAGTAAACAAATACAGTCTTTTTAAAAAAGGAATGATTAGAAAATACCTATAACTGACAAATTATGGCTAAATCTACAGTATAAACATGTTATATAAAACTGGAAAGGTAAATGCCGCCTGAAAAGCAGGTTAAAGCATAGAGAATTGGTGTCTCTTGGAAGCAGAAATTAAGAACAGGATGGAATAAAATAGAAAAGGCTTTGTAAAACTAGTGAATTTTTAGCATTATGCACATATAAATTTGACTTAAGAGGGTTTTTTTCTATTTTATTTTTTAATTTAATTGTTCAAATACAGTTTTCTGTCATTTACTCCCATCCCAGCCCATTCCCCCCAGTGCTCCCCACCTCCCTCCCATGTCCACCCCCTTAGTTGTTGTCCATGTGTCCTTTATACTTTTGCCTGTAAACCCTTCCCCTTTCCCTCTGAAATTCCCTCCCCTCTCCCCTCTGGTCACTGTCCACCTGTTCTCTATGTCAGTGTCTTTGGTTATATTTTGCTTGCTTGTTTGGGTTGTTGTTTAGCTTCCTGTTAAAGGTGAGATCCTATTGGTTAGTACTTGGATGGGTGACTTAAGAGTTAAATGTGTTTACATGTGTTTACGCCCATGGCCTTGCTTCCTTCACTTCAGAGAGTCTAACTACTCGAGCTCTCCCTTCACTCTGCTGGCTGGATGTCGGTATCACCCCTGGACCTTTCCGATGGGGATCCACCTGCAGATTCACTGAAATTTTAGACGGTATTAGTCATTTTTGAAAACACAGGGCATTTCAACTGTTAGCCAGGTTAGAAATCATTAGCTAAATTTTGGGGTGTTTATCCAGTGCTAGGTCATATTGATTGAGCATTTGTTACGTATCAGCCATTGTTCCCTCACCGACATATTGTGAGGTGTGTATGATTATTTTCCCTTTTAGCTGAGGCTCAGAGAGGTTAAGTAAATTGTTCAAGGTACCTACGATCGGCAGTGGTGACAGCATGACAGAAACCCACTATCTGATTATGGCTTGGAGCAATGTTTAATTGCCACTGCATACTGTCTTGCTATGCTTGCCTTACAGGGCTCCACTCAGACCTGTCCAGTCCTCCGTAGTCTAGGAAGGGCCTGGTTCAACTGGCCCTTGAGAGTGTTGTCGCGATCACCATAAGTTGTGTTAATCAATGATTCCTGTTCTGATACTGTTCGCATTTCTAACCGTAGAACAAAGGTTGTAACTGTCTGTTAATGCAATTCCATATTTAGTGGGTAAAGCAATGTCAGACATATTGAAGACCTTCAGGAGTTCTGCATTTAGAATGCGGAAGCCATCATCTGTACCAAGGGCTCCTAAATCTGGCTGATTGGAATTCCCTTGAGGTACTACTAAAAAAAAAAAAAGAAAGAAAAAGAGTGACCTACTAAATTAAAATCACTGAGAGTGTACCTTGGCAAGTATAGTATTAGAATGTATCCCTGAACAGTGAGTTGATGGGCCAGATTTGGAATCACACCACCTTTGTGGAGAGTCAGATATTTCATGTTCCTTTGTCACGCTTGTCATTAACAGAAAAAAAAAATAATAATCTCATGCTTAGAACAACAAATTCTCATTACAAATCATCAATGTACACCACCTTAGGGCCTGGTACAAGATGGGGCATTCACTAAAGCAGAAAGGACATATTCATGCTTTGAAAAACCAAACAAACATTATTAGAATAAAAAATTGCCAAAATGGTGCGGGCTTCTTAGAACATTTTTTTCAATGCTTTTCAGGTTATCTTGGAAATTGTGTTAAGTGTGGGTGGGACGTAACGGCCACAGGACCCAGTGAAATTCATTTCTATTTTTGTTTCACCACATTGGCTGCCAAGTTGAGAGCCACAACCTGGAACTTCATTCAGAATGTCACTCGGCCTCATTTTGTTCCTTTGGAGACTGACCTTTACTTTACCTGAATATCATTTTGTCTGCAAATATTAAAATGAGTGGCTGGCCAGTCAGTGTTGCAAAATGCGTGAAACACTTTCAAGCATTTTTCCGGCCGGCTCGGAAGCGCTAATTGTGCAAAGCTAATCTCTCGAAAATGTTTCACCATTGACGGCGTTGCTTGCCATAATTAGGCAAGTAAGAGAGTCTGTAACAATTGGGTGTTATGCTTTCATCTCAAATAATTTCAAATATTAAGTGTTCACAGAGTAGGATTTTAAACAGGTCTCTGCGTCTTAAAGCCCATAGAGACTATAGTGGATTTAATTGCCTATGCCCAGCACGTGCCAAAATGTTTCTGCAACCTTAGGTAGTAAAATTGTGATCTCCTGTGGCTACAAGGGAATGTGAAACATGATCCTGTCCCCAACTCCCCAGCCTGGTTTTTGGTAAGGAGGTTATTTAGCCCATCCCAGACATAAAGGCATTATTACTTGCCTGCTGAGGTGTTTAATCACCTCTCCATCAGGAAACGCTTCTACCTATCTGAAATCTACTGGGACCCCTCCTCCCCAGCCCAGCCCTGAAATTCTAGGAGGGAAAAATAAAGGCTGTTTTAAAGTGAAGGCCTCAGGCTGCATAGTAAGCCTTGGGATTTGTTTGCTCATTGACAATACAGTAGCTGCGTGTTTGGGTCCTTAGCAGGATACACAGAGCCACTCCACACGAATATGAAATGTGTGCTCCGCACAACAGCCTGAAGGAGAGGGGTGGCCGTGGGGTTGAATTCATACACACTCCTGTCTCTAAACTCAGCACGTACCAGCATCATAGGTCCACCCTCAAGAGGCATCTTTATCTATTCCTCCACATGGGGACCAGCCTCGTAGGGATGGGTGGGGGAGCACTCCCTCCAACTTGCTCCAAGTTGACGTAACAAGCAGCATCAAAGACAGTGGCTATGAGAGTGAGTCTCAGTCCTAGAAGGGCCTAAACTCACCTTAAATACTTCCTTGTGTTTGTTGTTTTGTTTTGTTTTTATTTTTATTCTTGTCTCACAAGATAAGTACTGATTCAGGAGGTCTGGAGTATTGCCTGGAAGTCTTTACTTTTTTTTTAAACAAGCACTCCAGGATACCCTGATGCTGGTCGTCTAAAATCCTGCTTTCAGAAAACGTGTGTGAGTGGGTAGTGGAACTTCGCTAGGTCGGTACCTGGTGGTCTAATCAAGCTACTGGCAGTAAGATCATGGTGGCTTTGTCTGTCTGGCTGGACCTCACTGGACTTGCGGTCAGAAACCTGTGGACGTCTTCAGGTTATCTCTGAAGTGGACCCACATCAGCAGCATTTATATAACTTTATCTGCACTCACATCACTTTGTGTATATTTTTCTCACATTAGCTATTTCCTGTGTGATTTTTTAAAATTCAAAAACATTGATGAAGTGCTTATTCTACACAGTGCATGGTATTTGAGGGGCTGCAGTGAAATAGTCCCAATTTAGTTGGAGGCTTCAGATATGATCACAAATGACCCCCAACTTAGGGTGTAAAGTAATACATGCCATAAAAATCACAGCACTTCAGAGTTTAGGGAAGAGAATTCAATGCCATTAATGTTTTCATAACAGAATACAAGAATTTATATTATCTTCAGAGGCAAAGACAAGACTCAAAGATGCTAATAATTAGATTAAGAAAACAATAATATCTGTTGGTTCACTTATTCCATCATTGTTTTTCTTTGGGGTATTATAATAGTACTGATGGTTTAAGTCTACTAACCACAGCATACCTACCATTTGAAAGTTTTCAGTTGACCTTCTTATCAGATATAAATGGGTAGCATAGATTAAAATTATAATCCTTACAGAGTATGTATACTCAGGAGTCTCTAACTTTTCATTTGGTTGTTGGTTCTGATACTGATTTGTGTACTGCAACTCTAGAAATAAATTCTGATTTAGAGTTGACAGCATACGACTTTAAATATGTTAGGTTGTTTTAGCTCTGGTAGTTTATTTTTTAGTTATTTTGGTGTGTAATAATATTGCTTAGGTTGTCATCTCCTTTGACTTCCAGTATTTCCAGGTGGAACAATTGTTGATTCAACCATTGAACCCCAGGACCAGAACAAAAAATCTCATCATCAGACTTTTCTCTAGTTTGTAACCTCTATCTCTTACCTACAAAATTACTCCCACATTTCACATGAGATAGTATGAGTAAATCAACATTTTTCTGAAACCGGGTATAGAAAATTGGGACATTTTCTTATCAGATCACAGGGTTAGTCAGTAAATGAAATTGTTGAGAGTAGGAAATGTGAGTTTGGGAGTTCTTAAGAGCACTCTTTTCAAACAGAGCCTACTCTGAATTCCTTATTGATAAAATAGGGATCATAGTAAGAGCTTCCTGATGGGTGTTTGTGAATAAGAGAAATGAATGGGATTCTTAGTACAGTGCCTGCCTGCTCCAGGATATGTGCTTCGATGTAACCCAACAGCTGGTGTTGAACACATCCTATGTGGCAATTACCCTCTGCTACTTGCTGGGGAAACAGAGAAACAAAACAAGGGGTGCTGACCTCATGAGTCTTAGATCAGAGAAGACAGGAAACTGAAGGTAACTCCAAATTCAGAAGTAGTCTACCAGGCTAGCTTTGGTTGTCTTATTTATTTCTGGTGCCACCTTTTAAACATGCTTATTTATTCTTAGTCACTCCACATTTAGTAGCTCCATTTATGACATATCCAACAGTATCCATTCCCATAAAACAATAATTTAAAGTTAGAACAGCAGTTGCTCAATTCTCCCTCCCCCCCTTCAATAGCTTCAGATGCACTCTTTTCGATGTACAATGTAATAGAATATGTACCAACTAGCGTATTTTACTGAGATCAATTTGGAATGATGTCTGGACAAAACACTTAGCTTCTTCTGTAGGTGTTCACTTCCTTAGTTGTTTCTATGACCAGTTATGCTTATTTTAAAAAAAAAAGGAAGAAAGAAAGGTTCTTTAATAAGAACTTATTTTTCTCAAAGTAAGATGGGAAGGCATTTGGAGAGATGTGAGCAGAGTGGTGTGAAGAGGGTTAACCAGTATCAGAAGGAATGCAGTGAGTGAATGGAGACCACGGAATTGGACTAGCTAAGGTTTTCTTGACCAATTTACCTACAGCATGGGACTTGTTGACAATATGAATGATGTCACAGGTTTTCTTCCCAGGAGAAGAAGATATACATGTTTCTATACACAGAAAAGTTGCATCTGGGCATAGTGTTTCAAAATGTCTATATTATTATTATTTTTGATGCATTCATAATGATTCTTTTTAACCGTAGAAGATCCCTTGAATGGAAATATTTGATTGAGGCCATACTTGAGAATGTAATGCTTAGACCACTTGGAAAGCTGAGGGAAAGAACCAAAGAAAATTCATGATGATTTTAAAGAAGAGTCAACCTGCCATTGCAGTATACAGGATGGGGCAAAAGTAGTGTTACAGTTGTTCATAGGGGAAATAAAAAATAACACATAATAATACAAGAATAACACAAGAATAATCTATTACTGTCCTACCCAGTAATTGATTCCAATGTAGGCAAAAGACATAGGAGAAATCTGGAAATCCCTTTGAAGATGTGATAATATTTCCATATGTGAATCATGTTGCATGTGAAAAGCTTCACTGGATGGAAAAATAATGTAGTTTTTCCCATGTGAAACTATGCAATAATATTATATGAAGGTCCTAATAAAGACGCACTGACATCTTAAATAAAAGTGTTACTGGTAAGGGTTTTAGTGTTTTGACTTTTAGCTTTTATTTGCTAGATAATATGACGTTTTTACCTTGCTTAAGGATTTCAGGATTTTTATTATTGTTATTGTAGGAAGAGGAAGCCTATCCAGCAGTTACATTGTTCTGAAAATTGCACTATCTCTTTAAAAAGATTGACATGTTTTGTGAATTGTGAAGCACTGCCTTGTTTTCAAAAAACAAATGGACACATTTCGCATTTAAATAGTGGTCTTCGGTGTCTGCCCTTTGAGTAAGTGCTGGAAAGTGTCTGATGTGCATGTATTTATCTTACAGCTTGACAAATGGAATTAAAGCCAAAGTGTTAAGCCATTACTGTGTAGGGGAATAGAGGTCTTACAGATACATTTGCTATTTCACTTTCTGTGTATGTTCTGTGCATTAAAGTCCCGGTTAATGTTGTCCTCAGAAAGTGTGTGGTCTGTTAAATGGTAGTGGTGATGGAATATGGTTGGCCCTGCTTCCCAAAGCATGCCTTTATTTGATAATAAATCCACAGTGCTGGAAGGGCAAGGATTAGAGACAGCGATGGGTATGAGGTAAAGACTCAAACAATCAACTAATACCCCACAATCTCTGTCTTCTCTCAGACTAAGAACCAGCCACTACCAGCAGTAACTAGCTTTGCAAGGACGTAAAGGCATGGGCATCTCAAACTCTGTGTCTCCCAAGGTAACATCTGCAGCTGTGACTTTGTTCTGGTTCAAAGCAGGGGTACACGATGCCCCCACTTAGGAGAATGCAAACTGGACATGCTTGGGAAGAAAGTAAAACAGTGATTAATCTCTTTTAGCCCCTCCCTTCCCTATGGCACATGCTTCTGTACCACCTCCTCCTCACCGTCATTTCTTCTCTTGTCTCCTCTCCTTTCCTTTTCAAGGTAGACTCAGGCCTCCCCCATGCTCAGGGAGGAGAAAGTCTCACGGCAAAGTGAAATCAGAGTCCTGTACTAGTGAGCCCTTAGCTTTTGGAGCTCCTCATAGCCCAGATCCTCCAGATCGAAAGAAGCTTCAAAGATAATTTTGACTATCAGTGACGTTTGCCTTCATTTGTTTTCTTCAATTGAAAACCTAGCTCTTGTACTTGGGACACAATTTCACTGTGTTGTAGTCTGCTTTCAAATTAGCTGTAAAGAAAATCGAATTCTTTTTCATCCTCACCCAAAGGTGTATTTGTGGAGACAGGGAGGAAGAGGGAGGGAGACAACCACCAATGTGGGAGAGATATCAGTTGGCCGCCTCCCATTCACCTCCCAACCAGAGACCGAAACCACAGCTTAGGCATGTGGTTGATGCTCCAAGTTGATGCTCTGAACAACTGACCCACGGCAGCCAGGGCAATTTTTTTAATTTTAATTTTAATTTTTTTTTATCAATATGTCCTGTTTTCTAAGGGCAGGAACTCCGTCGTGATCTTCCCTACAACCTCTCAACGCTTTGGAGAAAGTAGTTCCATATGAAATGCTTCAGTTGAATTATATCAAAATCTCCTGCCATCCTTTTAAATAAATTTTAGTCAGCTCTGCTTCTCATACACTCCCTAGGCAATCTGGGACTATAGATGAAAGGTTTTTCTGTGTGCTTTGTATTTAAAATTACTGTTTTTCCTTGGTGAACAAAAATAAAGCTATCCCTGAACCTGTTTTTAAATTGGAACACTTGAATGATTAAAGTTTGGTATTATTTACCCATCAAAAGTTATTTTCTATTGAATATTCTTCCTTAAAAAAATTCAAATTTTCTAAAGCCACTCTGCCAGATAATCTAAATCCATAGGATACAAAGTAGCAATTTTATTTAATGCTGACATATTCTTTTTAGGTTTTCCTTTAAAGAGAGTCTATGTGAAATCCATTGAGCATAAGAAAAAGAACTTCTATTTCTAGTATCCACCGATGCCTTTTTGAGCTTCTGTTGCTTGGGAATTTAGCATTAACAAAGGAATTTGTGATGTCTTATGTACTCTGTACTCTAATATTCAGCTGTGATATCATTCATAATTACTATACATTTAAACCTCCGTTTGGAATTCAAGTGTCAAAGGAAAAATAGTAGTGGGAAAGTCTTCATTATCAGTTATGAGCTGCTAGAAAACTTATACTGTTAAAGCATCCCTTGAAATAGACATTAGAGACTAGAAAAAGGGATAATGATAAAATTGATCAAAACCTATATTTCAAAGCAGCCTTTTCCATCATCCAGGAAAAAAAAAGAAAGTAAGAAAAGAGACTTTAGATAGAAGTGGTTTAGGGTTATTTCAAACCTGAACACTTAAAATCAGGCAGACAATTCTATCTTTTAGTAGAAAACTTATATAGATAAATCAATGCATAAACATATGGATAGATGAATACACCTGATCAGGAATAACCTCCAGAAATAACCAACCTACTGTGAACCTCATCTCTCTGGAGAGAAACAAAATGATACAGAGCCTCATTGGCTGCAAAGGTTAATCAGGATTCTGGGGGGGTGGGGGTGCATCTTCTGTGCAGCAGCTAACAACAGACACGCATCTCATTAGGAAGGACTCTGAAGCTTCAGTGGGATTCTGGAGAACAAACCCCCCAGGCACCAGATTGCTGGAAGGAGGAGGGATCAGAGCTGGATGGGCTGAATGGGCCTGACTGCTGAGACAGAAGTCTGCATCTCTTCCGGAAGTACCACCCATTCCACTCCACTCCCCCGGAAGTCCTTCTGCCCAGAACCACACACCACTTAACATCAGCATCCTCTATCATTACCATCGTGGCTTCCCACACTTGTGAACCCGATTGATCCTCAGTTTCCCCATCAGAAAATCCACACACTACAATTCTGCCTTACCTCAGTACATATGATATATGTCCACGCTCAAATGGTGAATGCTGTGCTTCAGTTATTCCTCTGGCTTCAAGTGTCAGATATTTGCTCCAGTGATATTTTATCATTCCCAGCTTCCGTCCATTCTACTTGTCTGGAAAGGGGAAAAAATGTTAATATAGTTATCTTTAAGGATGCTGTTTGATTTTGTTTGATTATTTTGACTTATCAGACCAATTCACAATGTTGAAACAGGTTTGTTTTCCCATTAACACTATTACAAATCAGAGACCAGACTTATTTGATCTAGAAAAAGGAATTGAAAATACTATTATTGTTTTGGAGATGATAAAAATATAAATGCAATATTTGAACTATGGCAGAATTTAATCCTAGCTCAATAACAAGTTCTCATACTACCAACTTATAATAATTAAAACCAGATTATTAATTAAAGAAAGAAATGGAGGCAGAGGAGAGGAACTTACAAGACACATATTAGAGAGAGAGGCCCAGAATTATGTTCAGAATTTATTTTTGGACCATCTGTGCATCCTTGTGTTTATCTGTGAAACCCAAGAAAAGTAGATTCTGGTGATTTTTAAGTTATCCCTAGCATCTTGGGTTGGACTACTATTGCTGTGTGTTAGGTAGTGGAGGATTACAATAGTTTCCAGTTCTTTTCATTTTTGTTGCCTTCTTTTCCTGGACTTTCTCTGAAGGTAAACCCAACACATAGTCACATAGCAAATGTCTGAGGATCTGCAAAGCCAGTCTCCAAAGTCAATGAAACACCCCCCCGAATCTACTTTGTCAGCAGCTTGTCAAACAGCATCATTTTGGTCTTGCTCATTTTTCCTTTACACTGTTTTTTGAAGGGAAGTTGTATATTTCAAAGGCTGCCTGAACTCTTGGCCTGCAAATGATTCTCTCCATCACATCCCTGCTGGATACACGTCCCCCTTGTTTTCCAACAGGGCAGCGAGGGTTCTGAATTCCCAGCCTCAGTGCAGATCTCTGAGGACAGAGGATGGCAAAGAAGCGGACAGACCGTTGCTACCCAGAGCTCTGGCCATCAGCTGCGGGGCCAGTGATAGGGCAGAATCTGCTTCCTTGCTGTTTCCCTGATCCTCCAGATAAACTGGTTACTCTGATCCTCAAAGCAGTAAATCTGACACTTCTCAGAGACACTAAATCCCCTTCCTCCCCATTTTGAATAAGGGATGTTTACAGCAGTTGTCTGCTCCCCCATCACAAATTGACGATTCACAGCAGGACTAGCACCTCTGGCTCTCCCGCTACCCTTGGCCCGGAGTGGGGACACGTGCGTGTTTAACAGGAGACCTTTTCGTGGTGAAAACTGCACATCACAGCTGAGTACCTTTATTACATCAAATGGCTGACACTGTTTATCCTGTGAACACCCTGCTTTTCCGTGTCTTCAGTTCATCTTAATCTGTTTTAGTGCCTTGGCTTCTCTCGAAAACCTCTTCTGAATGCAGAGTTATTCATTTCAGAGAATAGCTGTAAGAGGAAGAAGAATAAAACAAAATTAGCAGTTGATCAAGAGTCCTTTAGGCTGCCACCCTTTCCATTAAGGATTTGATCTAATGTGAGCGCAATGCTTTTCCTGGTGCATTATGAGAGAATAATTCTGACAGGCAGTAAAAACGAAGGAAACTCAAACTTGATCTGAGATACAGCAGCCTTCCACCCTCTCCATTAGCATTTTAATTCCACAGACGGTGTGGTGCCTGAGTCTAAGTTCTCAGGAAGGGCTTCCTTACTTAAGGGTGCCTTTCCCCTACCAAGTCATCCTGTGCCGCCCCTCCCGCTCATCCCCCACCACCGTGTATGTGTGTGTATATGTATGTATGTACGTATGTACGCATGTACTTAGTAAAGGTTACCTCTGCTTTCCTATTGGCAGTACAGGGTGTTCATCAGCCATGGCTTGTCGGAAGAAAGCTAAGGCTGCCTCTTGATGACAATGGTAAGTCTTCATCAAGACTAAAATATTCAGTTACAGGACAAAAGAAAAAAGTAAAAAGAAAACCTCTGAGAGGTTTTTCCACAAAACCTTTGTGGAAATGGCTTCCTGCCAGAGAGATGAGTCAGCCAAATTTTGATTCTTTTTGCTTTAAAATATCTACTGCCTTAAACAGAACTAGAATAGACAAAGAAAAAAATTTTTTTAATTTTATTTCAGGGAGACCAATTCATTCATTCTTAACTGAAATCACCACATTCATTCTGTAACATTGGATTAAAAAGGAAGAGGAGCATTAGATCTCCCCATGAACCTTTTTGTTCCACACCCATGGGAATGAAGCTGAGACTTCTTAATTGTGTGTGTGTGTGTGTGTGTGTGTGTGTGTGTGTGTGTGTGTGTGTGTGTGTGTGTGTGTTTCTAATTCTGGCTCTGCCGGGCTTCCAGAACTGGGCTTGACCCGGCTTCTGTGTCAGATGTGGGGTTCAGGAACCAGGAAGGTTAGATCAGTCAAAAAAGAATGTTTTTCTTCTTCTAATGTCTTAACTCACACCATTACCTTCCGAGCCTTGGCTGATCAGTTACTGACCTGAAGCACATGACCTGAGTCCAGTGCGACCCCCCCACCCCCGACAGCAGTGTTGGTCAAGGCGCCTGCTTCTATGCATTTTTTTTATTTGCACCCCTCTCAGCAACCACAAAGACTCAAAATTTTTTCTGTACCCTGATGAGAATCTGAAAGTTTGGGAATAAAAAAATAAAGGCATGCTTTTATTACTATCATTTTTATCAAAAGGGGAAAATCTTACTTTTTGAATTCCTTGGGTTGCCACCCACTAGAGAGAGAGAAGATTCTGACTCATTCTATTTTTTTTCTGAGACATTGTGTTAAAACTTCCCTTTCAAAAAATCATTTCTCTTATGTATAGTCCCTAACTAAGAGTCTTTTCACATCAAAGTTACATTCTGAAGCTTTCTAGCAAAGTAGCTGCTGGGCCATCTATGACAGCAGTGATAATTTATTTGTGTCGTTTTATTGGAGAAGAAAGTTTCATCCTTATTTAAATAGCAGTTTTAAAGCCTAATTAACTAAATTGATAGCTTTATGTATGTGCATTGCCACAACAGAAGACAGGAATGTGCAAGTTGGGGTGTGGCCAGTGGGGGCAGCCTGCCCTTGTCCAATAACGCTGCTTTATTAAGCATCTCTGTGTGTGCCCTGTGTGTTCTGCGGCCTGTCTGGGGTGGGGGTGGGGGGGGTTGTAGCTTTTAACAGGGGGCAATCTGTAGGGGAACAAAGTTTTTAAACATTTAGAAGCTAATTTAGCCTCAGCCTTCAGAGGCTGAGACATTATTCAGAGATTTATTACTTTGATGCCTGTATATATGAGATACACTAATGCCTTTTAAAATTCAGATTCTGGAAAATAAAAAAGGTTCACCCTGTCAACCCAGAGACCAATGGGGAGGAGGATATAATGTGCTAAAGAGTTTTCATTAACCTGTCAATTCCTGTGTATCCGGTATGTCTTATAAAGCCCCGGTAACAGCTTATTTGGTTATTCATAACCAAATAAGTTAGTTGCATACAGACATATTTAACATATACTCATATATATTCAAGTATTACACTACTAAATATACTGTTTGTATAACAGTTATATTAAAGTGTTATTTTCATTTCCATAAAACTAATATATAAATACTCGTTTACTTCTAAGTTTATATAAAATATTTCTTTACTAGGGTGAACCCACTGAAATTTCTTCTATTTAGGTGCATTTAATCGATAAAAATGGCCATTCTCTGTGATTTCGGTGTGCTATATGTAAGGTAAATATAATTTGCATTTGATATAGATTCATTAAAAATACAATCTGGGTTAGTTTTTCTAGTGTTTGTTTTACTTTGATCATGAACCTGATGAAAGCTATGGACACCTCCTTAGGCAAATTCAGAGTGGTATAGAATTTATCATGCAAGTTGAGGGCGTTGCACAGCTTTCTGATGAGCACCACGTAATTTATCCACGGTCCCTTAGCAACCTTCTCCCAGTGCCTGAGTTTATCTAGGAAGGTAGGCTTCAGAGGACAGAGGAGGGATTGGCCCGAGAGAGGGTTGATAGGTGGATCAACTACAGACGAGCCCCCACAGTGTTTTCTAAATGACCACATTGGGGAGAAAAACTACAGTGCAAGGACATTCGCGTTCATTCTCTGGATAGTTAATGGTGCGCACTTTAGCCTCCTTGACTTCCGCTCTGAGGCGTGGGTTTTCTGCAGGCGAGGGAGGCCGCGAGCAATTGCTCTCTCAGCCCCTAAACTGTAGACCTTGGACTGAATTTCATCTCTGTCTTAATCCCCCAATTTTTCCCAGTGTGTTATTTGGTCGCCGAGACCATTTTCTGGGCAATCAGAGTAAACAGTGGGCAGGAACCTAAATAAGGGACTTAGGAAAAGCCTCGAGAGAGTGATCAGTTCCCAAGATAAAAATCTTTGTTTTGAGGGTTAGTTTACCCCGCAAGAGTAAATAACCTGACTGGGCTCTTTCAGTTTAAGAAGCTCCCACCAGCCACCCATCTCCAACCGCCTCTTTGAAATGCGTGATGACAACACATTTCTATTGCTGAGGTTAATGACTAACTGATTAACAACGGAGAGCACATTTGCAGGCAAATGAGCTGTAATAATTGTTTCAGGAACTCCTTTGAAGGAAACGTTTTAAATAGGCTTCTGAGAGCTTTTGGCTGAGTCTGGAGCAACCTCCCCCCATCTCTTTCTAACCTTCTGTGCTCTTTCTCAGGGTGATGGAAAAGAAAACTCCACCATGGTTATTCCAAACAACCTAAAAAGTGGTACAGGCTCATTCAGTAGGTAGAATCTGCACATGAAGTCACTTGGAGCCATAGTCTAGGTTTGCTAACTTAGAACTCTAGAGTTGGAACTTAAAACCCAGGACAACTTCAATGTACCTGTTTTCCTGTGCTTTAGAAAAGGGGATTGGTATTTTTTTCAAAACAGTGAAAGTAACAATGCTGTATTATTGTTATCCGCAGATATCAAATGCAAGAACTTATTTTTTTAAAGGGGTATTTTTCAACTTTTTTAAAAGCAAGGTATTAATACCACTTTGAGTAGTGATACTGAGGGGCCTGAAACCTCATCAAGACTGGATCAGTCCTCCTCCACTTTCTCCTCCTAAGAATAACTGCTGTGGCTATGAGCAATTGCCAGCTTGACACTGGCCTTCAGAATTTAGAATGGGTCAGCATCACCTGTAGGACTCTAAAAGGAAAAAGGGATTCTCAGGCCTCACCCCCAGAGTTTCTGCTCCATTTGGGTTTGAAGTATAGCCCAACAAGTCGCATGTTCTGGCATGTAAAAGTGGTGTAGAATGGCATGTTCTGGGACCTTGTTTTGAGAACATTGTTCTAGATAAATAGTCGAAATCGGGTGCCTGGCCCTGGCCAGGTGGCTCAGTTGGTTGGAGCACCATCCCATACACCAAAAGGGTTCAGTCCCAGGTCAGGGCATTTACCTAGGTGTCGAGCAGGTCGGGGTGCATAGGGGAGACCACTAACTGATCAATGTGTCTTTCTCTCTCCCTTCCTCTGTCTGTAAAATCAATAAATGTGACCTCGAGTGAGGATTAAAAAAAAAATTAGATGCCTGCTCAGGTGGAGAGGTGCTCGTAGCTGGTCCCTCACATCCATTCACTCACCATTGACTCAAACAGAATCCACTGCTTAGGGGGAAATCAACCTGCGTATCACTTGCCATTCTTGTTAGATTCCAAGGTTTTTCTTTCATTCTTGCTTTCAGTCATTTCCTCAGTCAATATGCACTTACTGACAACTTCCTGGGCCTGGGCTTTAAGCTGAGGTTGGAGTACCAGTGAGTGCAGTGTGATTAAGGACCTTACTCAATGCTTTGCCATCCTGGAAATAAGGGCAGTACATTAAGGGGCCTCAGACAAGTGGAATCGTTGCTGCAAGGACCTGGACCTGGTGATCAGACTTCACTCACCCACACACTATTTCCGTAGTGTTTTCCTTTTATCCCTTCCCTTTAAAAATGCATTAAATTTATTTTAAAGGTGATTGTGCATCATCACCCCAGAAGTTAAAACCAGTACATTTTGTCACGAGCAGAAAGTAACTGAAAATAAGAAACATTTTCAACAGAACAAGCCTGTTAAATTCCAGCTAGACCCTGTGACCTGCAGGAGGGGCTGTGCCTGAGGTCTCTTGGTGAATAAAAAGGAAAAGAGCAAATGCCAGAGAGATGTTAACGACACTGTGGCAATGCACAAAGATGTTCCCTTTTCTGTTATTGGAATTATTAAAAGAAAGCTGGAAAGGGAAGACTTCCTCATCATGGAATCCATCATTATTTGTTGCTATGGCAAATGTACTAGCCATGATTATGTTAGAACCACCAGTGTGATGCATCTTCCTTTTACAGAAAAAAACAAATAAATAAATATCTAGAAAAAGCAGGAAAGTGAAGTAAAGATGAGACTGACCAATGGGAATGATTGTCTTTAACTGCTAAGAAAGCTGGAGACAGGTAGGGTGGGGAGGTGGTATAAAAATGTCATGGTCTGGACTGCATGATGAAATTGTAGTAGGAACCGTGCCTTCTTTATTGAGTCACTTCGTTCCACCTTGGAAGGGCGAACTTGAATCTCTCCCCCAGTTTTATGGAGATGTAATTCATTACAACATTACCACATTGCGTTAGTTTAAGGGGTACAACATGCATTGATGTAGGTGTATATTGCAAAATGATCCCCACAGTAGTTTAGTCAATGTTCATCACCTCACCTAGTTAAAGTTTTTTTCCTGGGGTTGAGAACTTTCAAGACATACTCTTTTAACAACTTTCACAGATACAGTACAGTATTGTTAACTATAGGCCTCATGCTACACATTTCATCCCCAGAACTTATTTATCTTATTATTGGAAGTTTGTACCTTTTGATCACATTCACCCATTTTGCCCATCCTCCAAATCCCAACTCTAACCACCAGTTGGCTCTTTTTCTGAGTCTTTTTTTTTTTGGTTCCACATATAAATAAAATTATACAGTGTTTGTCCTTTTATGTCTGTTTCTAGATCACCTAGAACACTGTCGAAGACTATTTATCCACTTTGTAGCGAATGACAGAATTATCTTCTTTCTCACGCCTGAGTAATACTACGCTGTATATCACATGTTCTTTAGCCACTCGCCCACCAGAGAACACTTAGATCCCTTCCAAGTCTTTGCTACTATAAATCAATATTATTGTAAATTTAAATCCAAAGTTCTTAATGCAAAACAATAGCCATGATCTCATGAGCAACGTGACCAACTATTTCAACAGGTGGTTTCATTGCCCTGAATATCTGTCTGAGTACTACGTGGAAGTACAGTTACAGCAGCAATATTAAAGGCATTTTACTAGAATGACTTTCATGTGCTTCCTGCTTCGGATGTCAGAATTGAAAAACATTGTATCATGTCAGACAATACCATGGATTGCAACTATCAGCCAGACTATGCAGAAAAGTGAAGAAATCAACATTTTTCTCTTGGCCACCAAGTTTGTGAGCCCCTGTGGACTATCCTTTATCATCTTAATGAAAATCATGATGAGTCTATATAGCAAAAGTAGTTTGACACCAAACTACTAATGTGTAGGATAATGGGAAGGGTAATTGCTGACACGTAATACTATTTGATATATTACTTCATCTCTAACACCACTGGCTATAACTGAAATCCATATTTATTGGACTGAAATAGTACCAACAATTCTAAGAAGGAAAAAAAGAAAAGAAAAAGAAGAAATAAAACTTCTTTTACACAATTTTTCTATTTTTGACATACATTATCTTAATTTATTATTAAACTCCTCTAACAAATAATAAAACTTGGTCCTGGAGAGTAACCTTGTTTAGAGAGGTCACCTTTTTCATTGATGGCATAGGCACTGTTAGAAACCAATTCTGATTTTCAATCCCTGCTCAATAACAACTAGTTGCCACCAAACTAGTATTAGTGATAAAAATAACAACAATAAGGGTAACGTTTATTGAGCATTTTTTACGAGTGGAGTCTTTTACACAAATTATCTTATTTCACCCTCACGTCAATCAAACAATCAAAAATTATTATTAGTCTCCTAATTTTGCAGAAGGAAAAATGAAGCTCAGACATTTTAAATAATTTCCCAGAGGTGATATAGCTAATGAATGGCAGAGGTGGGACAATACACAGGCTCATTTTAACTTTGTGAACTTGGGGGTTCTCGTGTGTCTATTCTCAAACCAACTCAAATGTACCTTATTCGAATGGGATTTCTAGTTCCCGGAGACTGGCATTGTTACAGAACAAATATCAGCTGTCAATATTCATCTGCCTCTTTGAGAACAGAAGCTCTCAAGTTTTCTCAGAAACACCTGGGACATAATCATCCGTGCCCACCTCCCAGGCTACACATCCACAGAGGCATTGCCTCTTCTCATCAAATGGATTTCTGGTAGGGGCAAATGCTCTCATGGCTTTGTGCCATTGTTTGCCAGCAATATGTGCCTGTAGGACTGTTCACTCCCTCATCCCAAAGCAAAGAACTTCAGATATTCCTAAGCTGCCTGGGAGAAATACGGTCTTCTATCCCCAAACTCCTTCCTGTGAAGTCAATCCCAAACTGTAGGTTTTGAACTTCCCGCCTGCCATACCGTGCCCAAAATCCTGGCGAGGTCTACAAAACCTGACATCGGGGTTCCGACATCTTCTCCTTCCGACTCACAGCAGTGGTAGTGCTTTCCCTTTTTCATACATTTTTTAAGTAACCTAGTACTAAATGAGAATATATATTATTGTGGTTGCAAAAAAATAAAATATGTTAAAGATTAGGTTGACACCCTTATAACCTCTTCCAGAGATAATCAGTATTTCTATGCCTGTGTGTATGTGGATGTGACTGTGTGTGTTTTATTTTTCTTGGACTATTTTCTACTTCTTTACATGAATCTGTGTGTCCATAGAAAATATATAGTATTTTCCATTGTTTTCACATAGGCTATTTCATAGAATATTAATATAATATAATATAATATATAATATCTATAAAATTTGTGTACTTTTCCTATTTAAGTGATGTAAGGAATTTTTTACATATGTAGTTTTTACTCCATGCCTTTAACTGCTGCCTGACCTTCTGTAATCTGGAACTGCCATAATCTAGCCTATTACCAGATGAATATTTTGGCTTACCCGAATTTTTTTGCCATTATGAACAGGTTTCAGTGAGTACTCTCAGTCAATACATCCATTTTAAGCACATCCTTGCCCACATACACAGTTTTTTTGAGGAATACTATAAAGGAGAGGAGTCCTGGATGGCAGGACAGGCAGGTTTCCCATTTTAATAGCTGGTATCTGATTGCTTCTCTAATTGGCTTCCCAATCTATACTCCAGCTTTCCACACAGAAGAAGGCCAATTACCACCACCTGCAGGAGCACATTATATTTTTAAACATCTTCTAAATTCCTGTGACCATTCTGGAAGCATGTGTGTGGGGGGGGAAGAACATGCTCTTGTTATCCAACATGCACAAGATTTAACACACTAGTGTTACCCTGATTGCCTGTATTAGGGCACTGATTCAGATAGGGTGAGGCTTGGTTGGCCTGAAAGGAAGCCCTTTAAACTCCATCATTTAGCATATTCCAGGTCTCCACCCCAGTTGCCACTTCTAAGCCTGTCTGATTTATCCCTGCTCCCTCTAACACTAGCACCCAAGGTTTAAAAAAAAAAAACAAAAAAACATCAGGAGATCTGACAACGTGGAGCCGTTGAAATGCTAGAGACAACATTCTCTATTGCCAAGGGAGATTTACTATGCCTCTGCATATTTAAGAGGTAACTTTTTTTCTATTCCTGGAAATACAATAAAAATGAGTTGTACCCCCAGCCCCCTGCACACACCCTCCTCTGTCCTCAACCCCTTGCTTCTCCTGAGGAATTAATGACCAGCCGAGGTTAATGAGTCCCCACTCGGCTTTGGGCCATCAGCTCTCCCAGCTGGCCATTAATCCCCTGGAAATACCTCACGCCTTGGTAGTTACTCCTTAATTATGGAAGGCATTAAGGATCAGGCGACAATCCTAAGTGAAATGAAAAGGCCATTTTTCACTGATGCTCAGCGTGGGACACTTGAGTCCCCGTGGCACCAGGACACATAGCCACACTGTGATTAAACCAACTGCTTCCAAGGAGGAGTCATCCATCTCTATTTTCTCCTTTGATCGTCCAAATTCAAGGAGGCTGTTCAAGGCTACCCTAGGTGTGAAAGCAGGCAAATAATTTGTGTCCAATGAATTCTTGATTAAACTATCTGAGGACCAATACTTGGGACTCATTCAAGCCAGATACAACTAGATCTTCCTGTCCAGGGAAGTAAGTGGTTGTGTATATGGTTTCATTTTTTTAAGGTGATTTAATATTTTTCCCATCCAACCATTTATCCCAGTGTCTAAAATTAATCTTTAAATTATTTCCTTGGATCATGCGGGTTCCATACCTTCCAACTGCCGAGTTGAATAAATATCAGAATAAAACTGTGACGTTTGTATAAATGCTATTTGTTCCTTAGGTGTAACTGGAGAATGAGCAGGAAATCTGTAATGATTTATTGCAGGATTCTCAAGGGCTTAGATTTCTGACCCAGCTTCCAGACTGATAAAAATACTATGAATGATGTGGGAAAAGAATGAAGTAAAAAGGATAAAGCCAAGGGAATGCATTCTACTTAGAAAGAATTATTGAATGTTTGGTCCCAGAAACGAATGATTTAAAAGAGATTTCCATTGCTCTTATTTTGTAAAGTGATGCCAAATAAAATATCCCAAAATCAAAATAAATTTCCACTCTGACTTCTGTAGTGTCTTTATACAGCGTCTCTATAATAGTTTGGCATAAATCTTTATAAGTTCGTTGCATTTTATACCTGGAACTTAGCTTCTTCAGTAATGAAAATAATGTCTAATAAGACTTAACAAGAAGTCCTACTTTACTGTAGATCACCACTGTTTGTAATGAGGATTAAACTACTAAACTTTGTAAGCATAGAATTTCCATGTGGGCTAGTTCTAAAGGAAATCTTAATATTGCATTCCTGGGTTTGAAGGCATAACACAATTTTTGCCGAACTCAAGGATGAATAGCTATACACCTCCCTCCTCTCCTCCTTTCTATGGGTGCTTTTTCCCATGGGAAGGATGTTCCCCCTTGTCTTGTTCTCTAAGACATCATTTTGTCTCTGTCAGGGACTGGAGTTAGTTCTTCAGTCAGTCCAGGGCGACATGTCTATTGAAAGCATTCACAGATAATCAGGCTCCTTGGGGAAATTTAATGTGGTTAAATAGTAATAAAGGAACTTTCCACCAGCACATAAACAATACCATAATGAAGAATATTAAATCATATGTTTTGCCGCTGAGCCCATTATAGAGCCAATTTAAAATTATAATACATTTGCAATTGGCACTTGCTAGAGATTGGCAAATTTATTCGTGTGAAAAATAGAGAATATAGATTAAATGTCTTTGGGTTTTCCTGTTAGAACTGAAAAGTAATCACTCTTGTATAAAGATGTCTATCTATCTAATCTAGCTATGTATGTATATACAAATATATAATATATTTTTTCAATCCATTCAATTCATTTTATTGCCTCAGAAGAGATATTCTCATTGAGGAGTTGTAAACACTTAAAATTAACAATAAGCAACAGAACAATTAGTGATCTGATTTTTAAATGCCTTTCTCTTCCCAGAAACTGGCCAGCATTTTGCCCCCACACATGATGTATGATGTATGAGGGGGACTAGACACTGAGGGAAGCACTGTGAGCCAGAAAGAGTGACTCAGAGATGGCTGATGTGAAAGCCAAAATGTGCCCAGAATGTATCCTCAGCAGCAAACAGGAGACAATCTGGTCACCTTTAAATGACTGGCAACTATACCCTGAAACCAGTTGCTGGCATTATTCGAGCCAGTTTTTATATACTTTTCTTCATTTCCCGAAAGGTCTCCTGATTTTTTTTAATCCAAGACAACCAACAATACTGCTGGACACCAAGTCCCCTTTGTGACTTATAGTTTCTTATGCCTTCTAGGAAGGCCTTACCAAAAGTTACTAGCTTGTTTCAACAGCGCTTTGTGATCACATAATTATGACTCCAGGAACATGAGAGAATGTGGCGTTTTTCAATAATATTTTTTACCCACAAGTTCCACCTTAAGAATGTGTCCTGATATGTACTGTGATGCTTCATTTAGTGTTCCCTGTCACATTAAAAAAAAGTAAAAGCACCATAAATGTTGAAAAGTATGAAATTGGTATGTAGTTATTGGGATTGATGTAAAAGTATTTATTGAAATGAAGGGTACTCAAAGGATATCATTAATGATAAAGGCAGGAAATAAAATACTATCAACACACATATACATGTATGCATAGTAATTACATTTAATGTGCAAGATGAGCAATTTTTAGATTTGGGTTTCTTGTTTTGCATTGTTTTTACAATGAGTATATGTTACTTAGGTGATTCTGCATGAAAGTGTCCATAGTTACTTTAGTTTCTTTAAGTAAATACACCCAATAATAGATTTTTCAGTGACCTGAAAGATAAGTTTTTTTATGCAGTATATAGTTTAGGGTTCTCTAGAGAAACGCAACTGATGTAATATAATGGGACATATACTAAATAGCTGGTTCACACAGTTATGGAGGCTGATGAGTCCCAAGCTGGGCAACTCGTCAAGCCAGAGTCTCAGGCAAGCCTACGCTACACTATAGTCTGACTCTGAAGGCTCCAGAACCTGGAACACTGCTGCTGCTATAAGTTCCCGGTGAAAGGCTGCCTGGCTGGACCCCTGGAAATGATGATGTTTCAGTCTGAGTGCAAAAGGCAGGGAAACTGATATCCCAACTGGAAGGCAGCCAGGGAGGAAGAATGTCCTCTTTTTTTGTTCGGTTTGGACCTTCATCTGATTGAATGAGGATGAGGGAGGGCCATGTGCTTTCTTCAGGCTATTGACTCAAATGTGAACCTCAGCCAAAAAACAGCCTCACAGAAATGCCCCAAAGAATGTTTGGCCAACTATGGGGGGGGGGCAGTCAAGTTAATACATAAATTAGCCACCAGACACAGAATTTTTTAGATCATATCCATTTCCCATGCCTTGGACCTGTGAAGTATTGTCGATTACAGCATGGGTCGCATCCAAAAATAGCCAGTGAAGGAAGAAGTCCCCATGCCAGGCAGTCTGGATGCACTGATGCTGATGCTGGATGCACTCTGTGCAGAACAAGGTTTTGAATGGTTGGCATCTGACAGAAGCTGAAGAACTGAGGAATTCTGGGAAACAACTCCCATAATGTTTTTCTATTGAAGTCCCATTTTCTTTTTTTTTTTAATTCTTTTTAGATTTTATTTATTTATCTTTAGAGGGGAAAGGAAGGAGAGAGGGAGAGAAATATCAATGTATGGTTGCCCCTGGTGTGTCCCCTACCTGGAACTGGCTTGCAACCCAGGCATGTGCCCTGACTGGGAATTGAACCACAGTTCTTTGGTTCACAGGCCCACGCTCAATCCACTGAGCTACACCAGCCAGGGCCCATTTTCTTTGAAATGGGGTGATTCTCCAAGACTGTGACTAACTTTTTAAATTAATCTTAGGCAGTGGTATGCTTTGGTTTCTGAATAGAAAAAGAGTGTGGATATAGAAAGCATAGTACAAAATGAGAAAATTTACTTGTATTTATTTGTTTTAGTGCAGTAAGTGCTATTATTTATATTTATTTATACATATAGATATTTAGATATAGATATCTGAGGTTTGGTTTTAATTTTGGCCTCTCAACCATCAAATATCTATGTCAAATTTTACTAACATATTTTTTCTTATAGGTAATTATATTAGGTTTCTATTGATACTTAAACAAATTATTGCACAATTAATTAAGTGGCCAGGGATGTCCAACCTTTTGGCATCTCTGGGTCACACTAGAAGAAGAGTTCTCTTGGGCCACATATTAAATACATCGTGACATGTAACACACGAAAATCTCAATGGTTTAAGTACATGTGTGATTTTTGTGTTGGGCCGCATGTGGCCCACAGGCTGTGGGTTGGACACCCCAGAGTACAAATTATCATCTTCCAATTCTGGAGGTCAGAAGTCCAAGTCCCAAAGAGTTCTCAGTGATTCAGGACCTCGGTATTGGTGGAGCTGCATTGCTTTCTGGAGGCTCTAGAAGCAGAATTGGTCTCTTCATCCTTTCTGGCTTCCAGAGGCCAGCCGTGTTCCTTGGCCCCTGGCCCCTGTTTTCCTGTCTCCAGAGATTGCAACGTTCTCTTTCTCTGGACCTTCCTTTTCTGTGTGCATCATCCTGTGACTGACCCCTCTGCCTCTTCTTTCCACTTTTAAGGACCCTTCGGACCATCCAAATTCAGAGTAACCTCCCTATGTGAAGGTCGGGGATTAGCAAATTTAATTCTCTCTGCAATCTTAATTTCTTTTGCCATGTTTCCTAACACATCAAAGTGCCTGGGATTAGGGCCTGACAATTTTTGGAGGACCATTGTTCTACTTACCCCAATCATGAAATCTCTTCCCCTGAACACAGCTTCGTAGGGACTTTAGTCAAGATATCCTGCTCTCCCTAATCCAAGAGCTGTTGTGTAACCTAGGTAAAGCCAACTGTGCTTTATTTGACAAAATTTTACCTGACAAAAAGGATCCAAAGACTGAGAACATTGGATCCTGTTCGTTTCAATAGCAGAACCTGATGGAAGCTGTCATGGATCCCCTGTTACAAAGTTTCTAGAAAGTTCTTGCCCCTGCCCTGACCATTGCTCATTAGTTCCCTTGCCTTCTTCTTTATTCTTCCTTTATTTCTGTGAGCTCTCATATCTTTCCAGTGAGTTCTGTTTTTTTTCTCTACTTTAGCTACAGTGAATTTTCTTGGCTTCCAACAAAATTATCCTAACAGTACAGGAAAGAGCAGTCATGAGGGCGACTGAGGGGATTAGAACCACTCTCCAAGTGTGTAAATATGATTTATTTCACATTGCTGTGCATTTAAATATTATCAGTACCCTGGGTAGTGAATGCACGTCCTCACTTTTATAACAGCACAGGTAGAATTACAAAACGGCATTGCCGTTCCATGGGACTAATCATAGAGATGAATTAGGGGACACCGTGCTTATTTAATGTACCATTTCTGTTTGTTTAATTGAACTCATTGCCCCAAGGCCTATGGGCGCATGTACAAAAATTAATAAACACACCACTGACTTCTCACAGTGGTCTCTGGAAACCTCCCTGGTTTTTGAGACTCTCCACTGAGTATAAATAAGAGAACAACTATGCAAATCTAGGGTGCCTGGAGGGCTCGCGATTCATGCAAAGCAGATTTTATTAAAAAACAAAGCTGAAAGTTGGCCATTTGTCCTTTTACACGTGGTTTTTACTGAAGTGAATTGTTACAAAATTTCTTCAAATGCTACACAAAGGATTCAAACAAGATACATGGCGAAAAGGGTAATTTCGCAAGGAGTTGAGAAGAAAGAAGAGGCCGTAAAAAGGAAGAAGGAACAATAGAATGACAAGTTGCAGAAAATCAGGGGATCCTTCAACATGAAATCTGGAGAAGCTGTGCATTTGTACAAATATGATAGCCAGGCTGATGTCAGAATCATAACCAAATAGCTCACCTGGGGGAAGACTAGCATTTGAAACTCTGTTTTTTAAAGACTTTATTTTTAGAGGAGAAGGGAAGGACAGAGGGAGAGAAATATCAGTGTATGGTTGCCTCTTGTGCATCCCCTGCTGGGAACGGGTCCTCAACTCACGCATGTGCCCTGACTGGGAATTGAACCGCAATCCTTTGGTTTGCAGGCCCAAGCTCAATCCACTGAGCTACACCAGCCAGGGTGCATTTGAGACTCTTAATCCTTCAGCAATGGGAGCTGAGAATCTTCATACACAAGAATATATTTTTTTTTAAAAAGTAGAAGAGACATAAAGAAGGATTCCTTAGGTCTATTGAGCAAAATGTCAGGTGCTGATAGGGAGGGAGAGAAATCAGACGACAGACAAGTGAGGAAAAAAGAAAACCATGGAGATGTCATTGCTTTGTTTTGCGTTTTTACTTCTGTCTTTACGAAAAAGTTTATCTCAAGACAGAAAATCAGAAGAAATACCACTATAAAGGTCACAATGAGAGAAAAAGGAAGAAGCCAAAGGATGAAAAGACAGAAAAATAATTGAAGACACTTCATAAGCCATGGCGTATCTAAAGTCAGCAGGGTCTGAGGACATGAATTCTAGGAGCAGAATGCCCTATGGTTAATTGCTAGAATTTTAAAAGAAAAAAAACCACAAAGATTTCAAAGGAAAATAGTGCATTTAGACCTTGCCTTAAAAAGCAGATGTTTAGCATGGCAAGTACCCAGCTAATTACGGATTGGTCAGCTTAGCAGTAACAATCCAGAAGATACTAGAAGAAATGATCAAAAACGTTATTTTACCATATCCCACAGGGGAACAGTTCCAAGTAGCACATAAGGTTTTGTGAAGAGGGAATCATGCCAGACTCATTTAATTTCCCTCCATTATAGAGTGGCAGGTCATGAGATAAAGGGGGAGCAATAGATGTCACCTACCTTGGTCCCACTGAGGCAGCTGATTCTGTTTCTACAGAACATCCTCGTCACTGAATTAGGAGATTGTTCTATGCTGTACCTCTATTAGGGAGGAGCTTAAATGCTCACAGAGTGCCCCAGAAGGATGGTTGTCTATCTGAAGATAGAGCATGTTTCAGGAGATGCCGAGATGTTGTAGAACACAGTGTGTTAAGAGGAGTAATCCATGGCTTAGCAATGGCAACACAAGAGGTTTCTTGCACACCTCTATATTAATCATTGTAGCTGAGTAATGTGAGTCCCATCTCTGGAGCTCAGTTTCATGATCTGCAAAATAGGTGGGTTTAGAGTACACATGTCGAAGTTGCCTCTGGCTGGATCATCAAACCTGTATGATCCTTTGGCTGACATTACCTTAGGGACTTCTTCATCACCTGAGTCAACCAGGTGAAGGTTCTCATAGGTATTGTTGCTATTTCAGTTATTGACCACTTGCCTTTAACGTACAAAAAAAGTCACACAGGAGGAGTTGCCCCTTTTTCTCTATTTGCAGGTACCTCTCGTAGTTATATGGCCACTCATTTGCACAGTAGTTCCTCTTGAGTGTTTTGGAATGTCTCAGACATGCACAATGAGAAGAAATGGGGGGGGTGAATTTGTCAAAAGCAGCAGCTCTTACCTCTGATGCTCTATAATTTGGTCACAACATCTCTGCCAAAACGATCTGCAAAGCAGTAATTATAACAGAATGTTAAATAGAATATTTGCTGATAGATTGAAAACAAGGACTAACATAAAAGCCTGTTTAAAAAATGTATATAGAGAGTCCTGCAAATTATGTTTGCTACTTAAATTATATCAAAATGGCTGACTCTATAGCAATAAATGAAAACGCAAATGCAAACAAATCTAGACCCCACTTTCATTGACTTAAAAGCTACTTGCTTATTAAAAGCCTATGAGATTTTCTTTTTCATTAAGTAGTTTATTCAGAAAGCTAACCAACCTTGGTTGACTCCTAACTTCTTAATCCCCGAGAGCTGATTGATTTCTCCCAACTTTGGCTAGTTTGGAAAGAAAGCATAGCTCTAAACTTCTTGTGAAACACACCTGGATGGAGTACCGTCCTAAGTTGGCAGTATGCTTATTGTTCATTACTTCACTTTTTAAGTTGGCATTTCAGACGAATTAAGCATTTGATAAAGCTCATGTTTATGCAAGTGTTTACCAATTAGAAAAGCTGTTGGCAGCATTTAAGTTGTTTGAATATATATACTCAATTTACTGCTTCTAACGGAAAGAAGCTGAAGGGAATTTCAGAGTCATAGCCTTATTGAGAGACAGTGAGCCTATGTGGAGTGTTATTAGTATTGCTAATATTTTGCATTTGCTGCATGCTGACAGTTAGGAGTGGCAGAGAACCCTAATAATTTCCAAAGGAAAGAGTATGTGCTGTGTGTGCAGGGCATTTCGATCATTGTACATATTTATCTTTTTGTGTGTTTTCTCCCCGCCCTCTAAATGAAATGTGTTTTCCGCTCACTGGTTTCCTCACACTAGTGTTCTAATGAGAATGGAATGCTCCTCGGGTCCTGGCATGGGGTTTGTCCAAGCATGCAGAAATTCTGGGCACAGCTCACATCCTATTATGACAAATATCATTCCAAGCCTCAGCCAATGGCCAGTTTATCTTCTGTACTGTGTGATTAAAACAAATCATTTAGAAAAAGATATCATTGAGCTATCTTTCTGAAATCCACGCAAAGAGTTCACATGGATCTAGATTCCTGCTGATCCCCCTGTGCTCACCGTGGCTATGGATGTACGGCGAATGCTAACTTTATTGTGTTGGAAAGTTATTTGGTTTTGAGCCAAGCAAACATCAGTTCTTCAAATATGATTTAAACGCCGACTTTTTGCCAGGTTCTGGCCTGAATATTTGGGGTACAAAGATGAACAAGAAAAAGGCTCTTCTCATCCTCATTTCTAACTCGGGCTATTCCAGCAGCCTTCTATCTAATTTCCCTGACCGTGATCCTATTGGTCTCTTCCAATTTATCCTCCAGCAAGCCATGAAAAGCCACTCATCTCAAAAATAAATCAGACCATATTGGACCTTACACTTAAACCTTCCAATGACTGCCCTGTGCACCACAAGATAAAACCTGGGCTTCCGAACGTAACATGCAAGGTCCTTCATGATGTGGCCTCTTTTCAGTCCTTATTGTCACCCCCTTCTACTCCCCTTTTTCTGTAATAACTCTGCACTACTCCCAGTTCCTCTCCACACTCTTTCTTGCCTTTCTGATTCTGTCTGTGGAAGACATTGTATCTTTATCTGCTAACTTCTGTTCTCTGTTAACACTCAGTTCAACCTCATCGACTCTTCTGATCTCCTTTCCCTCTGAAAATCTGGCTAGATCTGAGCCAACTGCATTAAGGCATTTGTCTGCTTATCTCCATAACTGCATTCACCAGCTACGAAATTCACTCACCTTGAACAGACCCCTTGAGCACCCAAGTTCAAAACCAATTCTTCTCCTGTGGAGTTCAGATCCAGTCACCAAATTGATGGGCAGCTCAGTCCAGGTTTGGTTGCAAGGCTGTGCCTGTTTTTACTCTTTTAATCTACCTTCATCTAAGCTTCATTTGCACACATCACACACCCACGTTTTGTTTCCCAGACAGAGAAAGGGTGCTCCAGCTTGTAATTTTAAAAATGAATGTGTGTCCTGTCTCCATGAGGAATGGGCATATTTAACTGCTATTGCCTCACCACATACGTACTCTTTACTGCTCTTTTCTGTTCTGTGACCGAAGTCCAGGAGGCATTCGAAGGGTCATTCTCAGCACTTTGATTCTCTTTGTTCCATTTTGTAGTCTTTGAAACATTCATCTTTGGGGATACGGTTATTTCTTTTTAACTTTTTATGTTTTATATAATGATCTTATCTGTTTGATGAAACAAGGAGGAGTTAAGGTATAAAATGATATGTTTATCTGTCTTCTTCATTTTCCTTGGAGGAAATAAATAGAAATGAGAGATGGGCACAGGCTGGAAGGTGGGGCTGGAGGAATGGAACAAGTTAACAAATAATTAGGCTATACTATATACAAAACACATTGTTAAAACATGAGAGGATGAAAATGATAATATGATAGATACCTCGCTACCCACGGGTTAGAATAACATATGCTTCATCATCTCATTCCTTCCTAGAACAAATGTTTTATTAGTGCCCGGTATGTGACAGGCATTAGTTAGACACTGGACTACAGTGAGAACAGAACAGACAAGATCCCCAAACACAATAATTGCTGGAGAACATGGACACACAAAACAAAATAATTCTAAAACAGTGGAAGTGTGGCTCTTTGTGGGGGAATCTAACCTGTCTGTCGCCGGCCTTGTGATCAAGCTGATACCAAATGATGAGCTAGAGTTAGGGGTATTCTCAGAAAAGGTAAGAGCATGAAGGTAAGAGAGAGGTTGGCAGTCTGGAGGGACAAAAGCACATAAGTGCAGCTAGCATAGAGGTGGCGAAGTTCAGGCCACCCACGCCTGCCTCTGTGTTCGGTTCCCTCCACCAAACGATTGTCTCCTATTAAGGAGACTGTATGGCCTCCTTCCCCGCAAACATGTCTTTGGCCATTACTATGCCTTCTGGGTGTTCACAGTTATTTCTATCTAGGTGCCTCTTACTTTTTGTTCACCTTTAGACTGTTTGATATTAAGCAACCAAAACTGAATTTTTAAGAGCTGATACAAATTCTGTTCCCAAGATCACATGTCCAGTATCTCCAAATTGTTCAGACTCCTTCTGAATGAATTATAATATATGTGGCTATCTTGGTCCTCCCAGCCAATCACAAACTCTGAAATGGTATGATGTCTCACTCCTAAATTACCTACCGCTGTTGAAATGCCCACTAGTTCTTCCCGGTTGGCCAAAAGTGAATACAGGTTGACGGTTCCCGGTAGACATTTTCTCCTCTGGGAGACAAAGCTGTTAGTGAAGTGAGTCAGGGACCTGTTTGTTAGACTTTCGGCTGTTAACCAATCGAGACTTCTAGCAGATGCCTGGAGAGTTGAATTCCCCACCACCGCTCTGCCTTTTCTCTGCACTGATTTTACACTCCATGTCTGGTAAACACTCTGTCCCTTTTTGCCCAGTATCCCAGTGTGCTCTGACGATGATGGCACTTCTAGGCTCTTGTTCGCCCTGACCCATATGCATCTGCCCTCAGGTCTGGGCATTTCCATATGAATGTATATCATCATAACATTTGCCCCCTGTTCTGCTTCCTGTCTAAGCACTCTGTTTAGAAGCGGCATACCCTTCCCTTACGATGTCATAACAACCATCTGTTGAGTTAAAAATACAGAGATCTAACCCGGAATAACAAGGTTGTAGTTTCCAAATCAGCTCACTCTTGTAGTTTCTCTCTAATGTGCCATATCCGATGTGCTGTTCGCAACTGCTCTTCTGTAAGAATGGCCAGGACTTCGGTGTTAGCCTTCTGTGCTCCTTGCTGTGATGAATCCACAGTGAGGACCTCTCCCGAGAGCTGGTTAGAAATGCAGAGCCTCAGGCCTCACCCCAGACCTGCTAAATCAAAATCTACATATTAACAAGATCCGGAGGAGAGCCTGGTGCACATTCAATTTTCACAGCGCTCTTCTGTTTAGATACACCTGATATCCTTGGTGGAGTTGAACCTCCTTCTTTCTTCTACATGCCAGAAAGCTTTTGGGAGCAGCATCGGTGGCCTCTCTGTCAAGTCGCAAAAGGTGATCAATCTCTGCCCAAATTCATGTTGAACGGATAGGGAAGACAATGGATTCGTTTAGCATTTACACATGTGCCTGTATCTGCACCATGTCTTCTCCAAACAGCACGTGTTCATGGACCACTTTCTTGACTTTGGCAAAGCTGAGGTCCACTCCAATCTCCAGGTATCTGCCCCAATCACACCCTACTTCCTACTGTCCACACTGTTTAAATGGTATTCTTCTATTGACATACTATAGTTAAAATTTAACATAAAATGTGTTCTATAATATATAGGTTATTATGAATAGAAAGGAACCTTAAATATATTCCCCCAATCAAAAAATGAACAAACTAACCTTATTTAATTCTAGTAAGATATGGTTACCTGCCCAAAACTCTGAGCCCAAGCTTTTCTTTATTAAACAGAAAGCTTGAGAAGTATCGAGGAGAGGCTGAAGATATACAGCACTAAACAGAGTTTTTCTTCTTTCATGGAATGAGAAGCATTGAAAATTGGAAAGGGAACTCTTTGCCAGTTATGTTTCTCAAACTAATCTTGTAGTCGAGTCTTTGGAAAACAGTATGCCATTGAACTCAGAGTACGTGTCCTTCAGGTTGCAGTAAATTGCTGATACCGTTAAGGTTATGGATCTGAGGGATCTGTGTCTACTAAGTTGATTACGTCAGAGGGAAAGTTTTGGTAACTCCTGGAAGATGATGTTTCCTTGATGTGTGTGTGTTTTTTCCAAGTCACAAGCAGTCATGAATGGCAAGTGACTTTGTACCGGTCTGTTTTGTTACCAGAAGGTAGAGAGCCTTCTTATCAAAATAATACCTTATAGTTTCAAATTCTGTGTGAACAACCTTTCTTTGTGCCAGGGACACATTTGGGAGCAACCCCTCTATTCTGCCAAGGTCTCAGTGTTTATAGTGGTACATTTTGCACAGTGACAAGGAATATATGAGGGCAGAACAAAACATCACCATAGCCTTGCAGGAAGCTTTATGATAATATTGTATTGCTTTGAACCATTCAATCAATTGCCGACATGGTTCAATGTATAGAGAAACTAAATGCAATACCACAGGAACAAATGAAAAGTATTTTTCCACCTAACTTCAGCATAAAGAGTTTGGGAGCATATTTTTCAGAGAAGAAAGCCTTTCCTAGACTGCCTGGATTATTATATTTCTCATATGGCTACAATAATTCCTCTTCAAAGATTCAGAAACCCAGTATTTCACTCAACAAAGAATGTTTTATGCTAATTAAAAGTGGCCAAGAAGTCATGAATTGCCTATGATCTTTATGGAGAGAAATCAATACCTGTATCTATTTCTATAAAACTGCAGGGTTTTTACTGGTAGATATTAGAATTCAGAAAGGTAGGTTTTTATGTTGTGTTTCTTGTAATAATGAGCAATCTGGGGTCAAATAGAAGTCTCATGCAGAGCACAGAATAAAAGAGTAACTATGAACAATTGAAAAATAAATGTAGAATCAGATATTTGTAATGCCGCTTAAAGCGAGGCTAATCTTTATTCAACATTTTTTACTCACATATAAGACTCCCATTGTGTCGCGTCTTAGCAATGGATAAATTACGGAGGTTCTAAAACCTCAGTATTAATGTAAAAAATTATGGTTTTATTACTCAGTGAGGGCATTCATGTATATATACCCACACATACACACACACACACACTATAATAATTGCTATTTCTAGCAACAATTATTATAATAGGAGCCCTTAAGGAATCTTGGCTTTATGCAATTTAAAATTGTTAAAATGTGTTGCAAAGAAGTCCTGGCTGGCACGTGTGGCCTCTCGCAAGGGTAAATGACACGGATAGCTTTAAGCAGTGCTAAGGTGTCTTACTGTATGACTCACTTCAGTAGATAACATTCAGATGGACCACAACCAGAATCCTAATCATCATTACAGAGAACTCAAAAGTCTGTCTAACCACATTAGATTTCGCGTCCAATAACATTACCACATAATAGTCTATCTGCAGCCCTGACTGGCATTTCAGAGGAATGAGTTTTGTTGCTACAGATTCCTAACGTGTCACCAGCAGGTTCTTCTGAGGAGCAGCAAAGAGGCAAGATTCGATGAATGAAAGTGTTCTAGGAGAGCCTTCTATTTCACATGTGTTTGAATATTAAGCGCTGTTGTATTATAATTGCTGTTCTTTAAGTGATACCGGTTTCCCCCTACAGTGCATTTCTACATAACGATGCGATTATTGCAGAATCCCATCACCAATTGACTTTATTAAACGGCTAGTCCTGTAGAAAAATATGACGGCATGGAAACCATGCACATTCAAGCAACATAAAAAGGCATGAAATGACAAAACTTTTGTACTGTATTCAGAAAGTTAAAGAAGCTGGTTGAGAGTTCTGTGGTGACTGAACATACTCTCCTCTTCCAGGTCATTGTTTTACTGGCCTTTTCACATAAACTGGCAGGAAATTCACATTCTCTCTAGATGAAGGTGGGATTCAGGATTTACTTTCCCCCTGATTGTTGCCCTTAGTTTACTCAACAGAGACTATTGTTTGTACCTTGTGCCTTAGAATCTGTTCGCATTGCTGGGATGTGTTCTGAAGTCCGCTGGGAAAATGGGCTTCAGGCTCAAAATATCCTCTCTCTGTCCCTGTTGCTCTGGGTTCTTTTCTTACAAGCCTGTAGGAAGTAAGACTTGGACAAATGTCCTGCATGGACAAATCTGTGCTCTTTGATGACTTCCACCCACTGGATACCTCTGTGCTTCTGTCCCTGCTGGCTGGGGAGAAAGCAGATGACAGGGGCACTGTCTTGGGCGGAGCGTTTGTGCTCTGGCTGCCTGCTGAACAGGGTCCCTGGCCCACCAGGCTTACCTTTTCACGGGAAAGTAGGCCTTCACCTCTGGCAGGTGGTTCTATTATGCTAAGCTTTTCACAGATCTGGTGGAGAAGCACCTCAAACTCTCTTTGAATGCTTGCGTTCCAGATGCATGGGTGGCGTTCAGAAAACGGGCCTGAGAGTGGCCTGTTGCTTTGGTTAGAGGCAGCCGCGTGCGTCCTGATAAGCCGCGCGTGCCCCCAAAGCCCTCCGCTGCAGTTGGAAGAGAACACACCACAAGTCATAATAATGAAATTCTCGCTGGATTTCTCTCTCAGCTTGCTAATTAGGAAGCTTATATTTTACAACCATTTGAAGTGTTTTTTTTGTGTGGGTTTTTTTTTTTTTTTGCTTTTCTTTCCTCAAAGAATCATTACTTCTCTCAGCACGAAGGCATTCCAAGTGGGTAGTTTACACAGTCACGGGAAGTAAGGGATTAGTTTTTCTCTTACCCTTTTTAAAAAAATTTCATCTTGATTATGTGTCTAAGTTAGATATCACTCAGGTCTAAGAGGCTTTGGTCCAAGGTGTGATAAAGGGAATTCACCAAAATCCCCTGCCTCCCAACATCTCTTATCTGCATCTGAAATTCACAATTAGAGATTCTCTTTCAGTACTTGAAAACATTTACAGCCCCTGGATTCACTTGGGAAAATAAAAAGGTACTAGTAATAGGCAAACAAAGTTGTGCCCCAGCTCAGTTCAGAAAACACGCACTGAGCATGTCAGCAATCAGCAGTTCCACTGGGCCCTAGGAATCTAGAGATGGGCATGTGTGTCTCTTTTAAGAAACTGACATGAAGTCCTCATCAAACCACAGGGCTAGGTTGGGAAGTAGGCCCGTGCTTGGCAAACAGATTACAGAGCAACTGGGTTTTACTTCTCTCGCAGTCTCCACAAGAGCTGCACTCAGTGCATTCAGTTACATCTGGTTAAGAGCTTGCGCGCCTGACAGCCGCTTGTCACAATATGTCACTCGGTTCCTGATCTGCTTTGTGTACATCCCGCAATAAGCTTAGACACAGAAAGAATAAGGAGATGAGAGAAATTTCCCACTTTCGGAATTATATAGCAGTTATTTCATAGTTAGAGTTCTGATGAGAGTATGTGAACGGATGCTGGAGAATGACCCCTACTATCACGCCGCACCGCCAGATACCACAAACAGATAATAAATCGGCCGGGCAGCACAAGTACGCAGTGACCCTGTGTTCGACTAAGTACAGCATTCACTATCGTAGTTAACCTTTGACTGGAGCGGTAAATTAATGCAGATCTCTAAAAGCACCCGTATGCAAAAATCACACTGGAAACACTGATGAATAATAATAAAAGACTAAGGCTAAGTTGGCTTCTAACAGTAACTAGCTTTGGGCTAGGAGAGGTATCATATAGTGTTGGACTAGGGAGGGATGTATGTTCATAAAGAAGGTTATTGAAGGGTAAACGTTTTGTATTTTATAGTTCAATTCTACCACAGCCAAAGAACACCAATTTATGTTATAAAGATAACAATGTCAGGTGTGCCAACCGATTTTAGTAACACCCCTTTATTACTGAAAATGCCTCCGGTAAATGCCCAAATTGCCTATTTGCACTAAATAAAATGTCACTTTGTGAATAAATTAGGTATCTTATGCTACCTTCTGTATGTCTAATGACATCCGTTGTAATATAATGTTTGCTTGTCTCTGGGGGCTGGCTTTAGAAATCAGCTTGCACCTGTGGCTTTGGGAGATATTAAGCAGAGCTTTTTTACACTCACTTCCCCTTGCAGAATGTCACTGATATTCAAGGAAAGACTTGAAAAATATTACCAATGTGTTTTCCAATATACCTCTAGGTCTCAAAGGGTTGAATTTACATGGACCTTTTGACACCGCGTGGTCTCTGTCCAGTGGCAATTACCAGCAGCTGCTAGTTCAGACTGTTCACTTCATTTCTGCTTGTGAACAACTGGAATCCCATAAATCCTGTATGTTTGGCATCCGGTTAACTAACTCAGCCATTTTTTTTCCAGAGTAGTCTGACTTAGCATTTATGTTATTGTCTTTATTCTCGAAACAACTCAATTTCCAATTTTCTCCTTTATGCACCTTGATTCCAGACGAAAACTGTGAGTTAAGCATGACCACCAGAGCAGGAGGGTGCATCTGTATTCTATATCAACCCAAATAAGTCCTCAAAATCATAAAACTTATCCAGGTCTCATGCCACCCGGTTGACACCTAAAAAATTCCCCTCTGGTGGCTTTATTGACACCCCCCACAAACACCAAGTCATGCACTGACTTTTTGAAAGATTGTCTCTTCAAAGAATGGTCCAGATAGAACTTTTACACAAAGGGGTAAGGTCTAAAGTATTTGCATTTAGCCCATCTTCTTTTCTATTTTTGTTTGATTTGAAAAGAGCTGGTTAAAGTGAAGACCCAAGTAACTGATACTCTAATGACTCTTCTCTTCTAAAAGAGAGAGAAGTTTTGAAAGCAGTTATAGTTGTTCCTTGGCACACTCAACTCTATCGGAATTATGAGCAATGGCAATTTCTAACATAAACTGTACCACATGCCAATAATTACAGTCATTTTACATGAATGGTCTCTTTGATTATTTACAGCCACTCAGTGAGACAGATAACACTATTATCCTGGCTTTGCCAAATTTAAAAAAAAAATTAGTTACTGTAATAAGCAAAATCAAAATTAGGACTAATCACCTTGTGAGTCACATTTTTACATTAAAAATTCTCCTCTAATTTGTGTGATATACTGTCTAGGAGCATAAGCTGTGGAGTGGTAGAATCCCAGTCTGAATGTCCTCACTCATCACTAATGTCACCAATGTTAGAGATGAGTTGCCACCAATTCGTGATTTGACTTTATGAGTCAGTCAGGATTTTTTTTCTGTTGTCAGGGAGAGAAGAACACAGGCTTAAGCCCCACACCTATTGGGAGAATAAAAATTCGTTCCTCATATACCAAATCCCCAAAGTAACGCAGTTTCCAGGCAGAGCTGGCTTCAAATTTTAGACAATGTCACTAAGCCCCAAACTCTATTTCTCAACTCTCTTCGCCTCTCTATTAACTTCACTCTGTGGCTCTGCTGGGTGAAATGATGGAGACCAGTGGTTTTGATTCTAAATTTTCCTAGCTACAAGCTCAGTGGGAAAGAGAGCTGTCTCAACCAACAGTTTGAACTCAAGTCTTAGGTCCGATGCCTCCCAGAACCAGTGGCTGTTGCCAGGGGAATGGAGCCCTCTGACTGGACAAGTAGGTGATGGGACCGCATGAGCCTGAGCGACATGCTCTTTCCTGGAGACTCACCTTAAGCACACAGAAGAGTCTACAATGAGTGTGTCACCAGTGGGAAGCTGGGATGCTGTTATGGGAGCGGAGGAGTGGGATGGTGATAGTGAAATGGATTCTGAGCATCAGACGGAACCTCTGTCCAGTACAATTTGGGAGAGTCTCTCCATCCTTCCAAACACCATTTTCTCATGTGTGGAGAAGGGGCAAAAATAGATGCCTCCCACAGTTGTGCGGATCCAAAGAGCTGACATGTTAGAGTGCAAGGTGGGGTGGCTAGTTCATGTGCTACTCTCTCTGTTTCTTCGCCTTTTCTTTTCATCTCCTCTTCTTCATTCGTATCCACACTTTTTTGTACTTTGTCATCTTTTATCATTATCATCATCATCATCATCACCACCACCATTATTACCATGATCTTCATAAATTATTTATGACTGATGCTGGCCCATGTGCAGAACTAACTGAACAGCAGTGATATTTTCTTCCTCCCTGTAGAACAAAGGATGACCCCTGCAGAAGGAATTGAGTGGAGCACACCCACTGTTAGCTCAGCGTGTGATTCCCAGAAGTTTGGTTTCTCCCAAAGGCCTCCTGGGTACCAGCTGAGTATCCCTTCTGAGTCTAGTCTCAGATTGCTTGCACAACACTGAACCCATTAGTGCTAGATCTGGCGATCACGCTGTCCTCTGCAAAACCCAGGTTTCAGTGTCTATAGTTATTTCCCTCTACTTTCAAGTCTGCCTATCTCTGAGCCACAGCCTTTGTCCCTTATCAACCGTCTGCTAGAAAAAAGAGTCAACCCCAACCTAGCGCACACATCACAGATAAGCTTTCATGGCACATCAGTGTGAAAATTACACATTGTGTGATTTATAACAAAATTATAGAAGACAATTATGTTCCCTGTCTTTATGTCTGATTGGATACATCATATAAGCTATACTTTATTTCCAAATGATGTGATTGGATTATAACTGCTAAAATTCACAACTCTTCATCATCACAAAATAGCAGCCTGATTAGTAAAAATGTACTTTGTGTTTAAAGCCAGTTACCACCTTTCCTAAACATTAAAGCTGATCATATAATTCAGTTCAGATTGACAAGCATATTGTAAGTACCCAATTAACTTTTATTAATGTCCAGAATAAAATATGAACGAAGGAGTTCACTGGTCCAGCTCTGTTGCACATCCCTGGACAAATGAATGTAGTCCCAGAGGGGTGGAAAAGTAACATTGCGTTGATTCTCTCCTCCCGTGGTACTCATGGGGATGGATTGAAACACAGTTGAGAAGAAATGTGGGCTGATCAAAGAGAACAATGTTTTATATCTACTCCCAATACAAATCTCTCAGAACAGCTAAACTGTATATATAGCTCTCTCCTGTATTTTACATGTATAATACTCAAGTGTTTGCCCCAATTTTTTAGGGAAAAAAAGAATGTGCATTATACATTGGTGATACAAATTACATATCTATATAAATGTTTTTAGTTCATCTCTTTAATGCTTCTCTTTAATGCATCTCTTTGATGCATCTCTTATGCATCAAAATTGTAACTCTACAATGCAATGATAATATCTGTATGCAAAAGTAATAACCTAGAATGTGATAACTGGCTTTATTTCTAAATATAATTAAATATAAAGTGGAATTAAAAAGTCAAAATGAAAGATTTTTTTCCACAGAAGTTTGGCCCAAAAACTTGGGTATGCATTATACACAGCAAAATATGACCTATACTGCATTTTTCCATGTTCAATGTGCACATTTTTGCCCAAATTTTTTGGGTGGGGCAAAAGAATGCACATAATACATGGGCATAATAATCCCATATATAACACACACACAAAAAACATGAGTGCTCATTATACATGACAAATGCAATATATGTATATAAGCTGCATTCAGTTATAACTGTATAACTGACAAAATTGTAAGACATTTAAAGTGTATATGTTTATTTGATGTGTGCATACATTTCATAAATATTTTCCAAGATCAGACGAGATCGGGCATGTTCAGGATGGTATGGCCGTAGACCATAAATATTTAATTTATAGATTTTATACATTTTAAATCTGGTAGGTTTTTTTTTCTGGGAGTGGGAGATTTCTGCTTTATCACCTTTATTTCTGCACATCTAAAACCCCAGCCTTTCTGCAGCAATCAGCTCAACTTCTACTTGGTCGAGCACCTCTATCTAGTACGTTGGAACACAAATACACCATTGCTTTCTTAAAAATTATGTTTGGATGATCCATGTGCTACCCTCTGAACTGGATTATAAATTGAGGGAAAACCATGTGTTCCATTTCTTTTCCTCTTCTTGGTATTGAGCCCAGAAACTTGTATAAAGATTTTTCTCAGCTCTGGAAGTTTCAAAAGTAATAATAGTGACCGCATATTGTGGTCACTTCAATTGTGTGTCATGCACCGAGATGAGCATTGGATGCTCACTCATATATAATCCCCAAGAAACACTAATGAGCCATTTATTTTATCTCTGTTTTAAAGTTTCAGAAACTGAGACTGTGAGTGATGAAGTCACCTATCCAAGAGCACACAGAACTCTCTGCACTCTATTTTCTTAATGCTCTAAAGCTGTCCTTATGATTATCTATTAAATCTCAAGGCCTTTGAATGTGTTTCATCTCGATGAGAAAACAGTGCATTTGTAAACATTTCTACATTGATAAGTGTGAGATTCTTATATCACAGCATGTTTTGGGGCCCTTACTGAACCCCTCATATCTAGTCTCTTTGATAAATTCCTTTAATGGGCTCTACACATCAGTATTAATGCATTTACCTTGTCAACTGTTGAGTATCTACCAGACTATGAACAGATGATTGATATATGTTGTATGTGTTTAATTTTTTTCTCAGTACATGACATATTGTAGCAGATACAGAATAGGTAATGTCTGCATGCATACATAAAAGAATGAATGTGTCAATCAACCCATCTATCCATAAATGCAACAATAAGTGAAGAAGTTAAATGGTGCTTCAGAGGTTTGTCTACAGACCACCTTTTAATGGGATGCAGATGAATAACAGCAACAGCAAAAACAAAAAACCTTTGGTAGACTCTCACCACAAAAGTCAAAAGTCTTTCTAAGGCTTATTTCCAGCACACTGCTATCATCATGATGCCTAGGTTTCTTGACTGGCATTTGTTAATATTGCATCCTTTACTTATTCAGTCTAAAATATGAGCTAATATGGATGTATGTACCTGAATCCTGAATTTTGCTTTTAGCAATGAATGTTTTCACATGGCTTCAACAGACGTAAATATTAACACATGCAACAGATTACTCAACAGTGAAGTGTGCCCATCATCTAAGGTTGGGGTCAAACGAACAGCTGAACATCGATTAAGCCAACTGAGCCCAGCCAGAGCTTCAGAGTTCGCCCATGCATCTTCCTCAACAAGCCACTTCCTCAACAATTCCCGTTTTTCCAGCAGCCCTGGACCATGTAGTGAGGGGAGGATCACATGGTCACTGTAGGTGGCTAATATACTCATTTTTGCTGAGTAGATTGGGGAAGATCCATTGTGGTTCTTCTAACTCTTAAAGTGCATTTCTCCAAATATTAATAAGTTCTATTTTACTTACTCAGGCCTTAGAAATATGAAATATATGAGGTCTGCCTAGAAGGTATCCAGCCATGTGATATGAAAAATGGAGACATGTATTGAAGGAGCTACAAGATACAAGAAACCTTGTACACATAGGACAATGACACCTTAGTCCCCTTCAAAGTAGGCACCTTGGGACCTCACACAGTTCTCCCAATAGTCATTAGCTGCCCCATCATATTTTCCTGAATCTCATTAACAGTCTGAAATCTCTTCCTTCTCAAAGGTGAATTTAGCTTTTGGAAAAGCTAGAAGTTGCAGGGCACCAAATCTGGGCTGTAGAGGGACTGAGTCACCTGGGTGACTTGATGTTTCAACAGAAAACTCTGCATGAGATGTGATGCATGAGTGGGCGCAGTGTGGTGATAAAGCTGCCAGTCACCAGTTGCCCATAGCCACAGCCTTCTAAATCATCTGAATAGTTTCCACAGAGGAATGTTGAAGCTTAATGCAAAATATGATGCAGGTTCATTGCTCTACTTGTTCAGTCATTTTGAATGTGATGGCCACACAGTACACATGCTCACTCAAAGGGCGTCCACCAAACCCACTGACTAGTACAGTGAAGTCATTACTGTTCACACATGCACATTCCAGTCCACTCTCTTTGGCCTCGAGGTTACATCGATGTTGCACAAACCATTCTGGTTATATTAACAATGGCTGGACTTTTGCTGCACAGAACTCATAACAACCAAATATATCATTATTTTCTTAGGAAACTCTTGGTCTCTATGTTCACAACCATTTTTCTCAGTAACTGACAATTTATCTGAAAACACACAGGGGAAATCACTCCACCCTATAATACTAGATAGATGGAAGATCTGTTCATTTTTATTTGTGTGTTTGTGTACTTTTTGCTGAATTTGGAGTTTCCATAACCTAACCCAAAGCCTGAAATGTCTCTGATTATCCAAGTATTAATAAAAATGACTCAGTATTTTCATCCTTAAAATAAGGGTGCTATTTTTCCTATCATTTTATATGTTTATATGTGTATATTAACACATATGTATTTATAAAATAACTGTTACCTAATTATGCATAATGAAAATTTTGTCATGCTATAATTTATCTTTTCATATCTGACCTCCCACTGAACAAAAAAAAAAAGAAATGATATTGAGCAGTATGGCAATATAAAGAAATGATATATAGTATTAATCTATTATCATTATTAGAGAAATTTATATTTGCCCTCATCACCAAGCCTACATTAAAATGTATTCATCAAAAACAAAATGTAACCCTGGTATTTCTCTCCCCCTCTCTGTCACACACACACACATAAACACACGCCTGCTTATATAAGGTTGTTTGACTGCTGGATTCAACCTAAAGCTAAATTATTTCTAGATCAGTATCTTTCTGAAATTAAAAATGGCTGAACACTTAACCACAAAGTATAAAAATATACATTGGACACACTTCCATGACTTTGTTGCTATCATCTTACAGTCGCAGCCATACCTTAATTAGGGAATTAGCTAATTAACTGTTCAGTTGGCAGTGACTTACTACTGTTTGATGAGTATTGAAGGGAAACTTTCAGGATGTGATGATTTCTATCATTTTGCTGGTAGATATACTTACTGTCCTCATAATTGGTTTATCCCCATAGATGGTCTCCTGAGAGACCATGCAGTCACAGAAAATATCACCCAATTTCCTTCCAAGAATTGTTGGAAGGTTTAATCAAGAAATGTTTGTGAGATGCACCAAGGAGGGAAGTAGTCTCCAGTGGCAGAAAGAAATCATTATTATTGGAATTAGTTTTTTTTTTTTAAATTCTAATCTCAAATGAGATGGAGAGGATGGAAAAAAATTCTAGGCAAATTGGGAAAACAAAATTTACTAAAATCTCCAAATATATGTGTCTCTTAATTGGAGAACATTTTTTTTCTTTTTTTTAATGTTAGTTGCCAGCGAGCGTCTTATATTTTAACTGACTTTTTAGAACAAAAGGAAAGAACATTAAAATTAAGTGTTTGGACTTCATTCATTCTATGCTTCTATAATTCTAAATTGCCTCTAATTTCCTCTTCTACCCACGAGTGTAGGAATGGTTGTTTTTCACGGGTCTTGCTTTTTCACTAATTGGTTGCCAGAATTAAGTTTGCAGTTACCCAATTGAAATATTTTAAGAAAATGTGTCGTGTACCAGAAAAAAATAATTGAAATGCAGAACTTGAAGAGAAGACTTGGCTCCGTCTAGTATGTTGTAATAATTGGGATGCTTGCTGTAGGTGAGAGAGATGACTGAAATTGACAGACACAAATGTATAAATTTATTACAAGGGTGTTTAGGGTCATTCATGAAAAGCAAGAACGAGAATATGGCTAAGCCCAAGAATCACTGAGAACAAAAACCAAAATGAAATATAAACCTCATGTATACTTAGGACTTGCTTTCTACACCGTGTCCCTTTTTTTACTGATCAGGGTGAGTCTTTTCTTTATCTCTGTAAAAGGATTTTCTGTGCTTTGTTGGGCCCCACAGAAGAAAACTTAGTTGTCCAGAATTGTGTCTCATCTTCTAGACTCTGCCAGAGAGACTGGCACACCTTCTGTGTTTCAGTCCTGGAGTTTTCACGGAGGCCCCCATTGTTCTAGCTCAGGTTAGGCGCCTGAATTTAACTGATCATCTGTGGTTAGTAAAGGGGGTCCCGCTATAATAAAACTGGCAGTTTTTAAAGTAACCATGTAAATGGGGTAAGATCCAGGGGTGATCTTCAGACGGAAGTGCTTGGTCAACAATTTCATAAGGCTCCACCGAATGCATTTGAATGCTAAAGTTTCTAAAACATTCCACAGGTCACCCTTCTAAATGTGGAATAGGGAAACAGAAATATAATGAAATACTATTATATTTAACCTTAGAAAAATAACTTGATTTAACAATGCCAAAAAATATAACAATGTTATTAGCACCATGCAAGGGTCCCTTACCTAAAAAAAACCTGGAAACTATTTGTGGATAATATTCTTGTTAGCTTGTGTCTATATTGAATCATGAGTCTGTGGCAACCCTGAATTAGGAACTGAGGATATGGCAATGAGCAGCTCTGTCTAGTCGCAGAGAGACCAACACGTTAACAGATAGTATACAGTGATGCAGAAAATGCAGTGATGGAAAACCTGCGGGTTATTATGGGAATACTTAGGAGGCACAAAGCCCTACTGGGAGTGAGTTGCAATCCTATATGGCTTCCCAAAGGAGTCAACCTTTGAACCGCATCTACAAAGGGAAGTGAATATTACTCAGAAAAAGAAATGGGAAATGAGCAGGGAGAGGTCAGCAGGGGCCAGATGATGGAAGATTTTTTTGGAGGGTCTCTAAAAAGAAAGCATGCAAGCAGCGTGGTCTGATTTACTCAGAATGAGTTCTGAGTGACACATCTTATAAATACCACCCTGGAGCATTTGTTTCTAACTAACTTCCCAAGTAATCACGTAATTAAGCAAGTAAAGATAATTTTGCAAATAAAAATAACAATAAAGGTAGCCCAGCACATTCTGCCCTGTTCTAATTACACAGTACTCGTGCCAACACCCACACAATTCTGCAGGTGGAAAAAAAATCTGCTGGTCAGAGGAATCAATTGTGTGCAACCAAATACATCAACAGAATTCACTCTTCGGACACATTTTTCTTCTCTGTTCCGAGAACACGGAATACCAGACCACGTTTTCTTCCCCCAGATCACTCACCCCTTCCGGACCCAGGCTGTTCATTCCAGTCCGCCCAAATTGCCTGCCTCTCCCTGCCTTTATTCATCCCAAAGTTATTTGCATTTGCTCGTGGGAATTTGTACACCCAGGACCCACTCTTTCTCCCTATCTTCCAGAATCTGTGGTTCTCATTATGACAGATGCAGTTTGAGGGTGTTCCTCGGGGCTGTCAATACTTTAGAAAGGGAAAGTGTGGGACTCTGTCCTTTTGTTGGTCCCAACCATCTTATTTATGACATTCATGACATGTGGCTGCACTTCTGTTTCTAACGTTTTTGTGTGTGCACTCTTCCCGAAATAGCCAAAGTAAAGCCTCAGAGCACTACCATAGGTCTCCTAAAAATGCTGATTCAACTGAGTGATGCTACCTTTAGTCACAGGAATAGCAAATGGACATGGTCAGCTTTCCTGTGTGCATGCTTTGTGTGAGTTTTGGAAACATTGCACACAACAAACATATTATTTCTATTGCCACCTTTTATAATGACACTGTGTCTTGGAACGATTTTAGAATTGCAAACCCAGGAAACTCATCATTTCCCAGTAATACAATATCTTGGTTTTAAGCTGTAGCCAGTCATGAGAAAATGGTTCATGAAACAAGGCATAATATTTTAATGAAAATCTATCTAAGAGTTTTACAATATACATAAGAACTAATTATCTATTACTTGTCCTCAGTCATTGATTTGCTTTAGCTGGCACCTGGGCCTCTGATTTTACAAGAAAGAAGAAAATGGCAATTAAAAATTTAGTTTTCATTTTTATTTTTAAATTTGATTTTTCCGTGCTCAAGGGTTCCTGTTTAGGTGCGCTATAGTTGTGCCAGGGCTTTCTCATTAGGATCATCATCATCATCATCATCATCATCTATTTTCTAAAAAAAATCTGCAACTCTCATGCCCTGGCTGGTATAGCTCAGTAGATTGAGCACAGGCCTGTGAACCAAACAACCATGGTTTGATTCTCAGTCAGGGCACATGCCTGGGTTGCAGGCCAGTTCCTAGCAGGGGACGCATGAGAGGCAACCATACATTGATATTTCTCTCCCTCTCTCCTTCCCTTCCCCTCTAAAGGTAAATAAATAAAATCTTTTAAAAAATATGCAACTCTCACTTAATGCTTGTAAAATTAGAAATATATCACCATTTTTCTCATACTCTAGTTAGAAGGTAGGTTCCGAGCTATTACTATTTATTTACTCATTAGTATGAAAACTGTGTCCAGGACTCCTGCCCCCGGCTATTCGTGTGCATGCACCACCAGCCTCTTAGGCTCTTGTGCTGTTCTCAGCCCTGCAGACTCCTCCTTGCACCTGGTTCACACTCTCCCCATCCTCAGCTGTTCCTACTGCTGTCCTCTCAGCCCTCACCTCCCTTTTCCCCTCTTCAAGTCTGCAAGACGTGCTCATATTTAATGTACATTTCACCTCATATTCCAATCCTATGACAATCTGCAATTTAATAAGAATCTCCTAGGTATTTGTTTTCAACCTGAAGGCTTGGCTGTTCAGGTGACAATGAGGTACAATGGAAACACTAGGGGAGGTGGAAGGAGACTCATGTCCTGGTGCACATTTGATGTGAGATCTAAGAAGCATTTCACACAAGAAAGAGATAGTTTCTTTTGCCATCTTGAAACCTGTGGTTGTGCTTTGAAATGATATTAAAATCACAAACTCAGGAGACTCAGACACCTAGGAACTAGATAACCCAGCAAAGCATGTGTCCTGCCAGGGTCATTCCATTCTTTTGACCAGATCAGTGATTTCCGCCCAGTGTTCTGCAAGAATATTCAAAACACGCAATACCTGACTATTTAGTCAGGGGCACGGACCTCTTTTCCCCTAGACTGTCATATTAAAAAGAGAACAACAGCCAACACAACAATAACCGTTCAGTGTGAATGAATTAAATTTATACCTATTATTTTTTTTCTCTGAATGGCAAAAAATATATTTTGGAGGTGCCACCAAATTTCAGTAACTAGTTATGTGTGCTGTGTGGTGAACAAGGTTGGAATCACTTGACTAGATGAATAGTTTTACAGATAAGTCTCTTTTCTAAAATAGACTTTGTTTTTCAGAGTGGTTTTACATTTACAGCAAAGCTGAACAGAGATTGCCCATGTACTCCCTGCTGGCATGGCCCCCGCTATGAGCAACACCCCCCCGCCACACGATATGTGTGATACAATTGATGAACCTACACAGATACATCACTAAGTCAATAGTTCACTGAAAGGTTCACTCTTTAGGTTGTATATTCTACAGATTTATACCAATAGGTCATGATATGCCTCAGCCATAACAGCATCATACAGAGTGATGTCCCTGCCCTAAATATCCTTAGTTATGAATGTGTTTCTTTTTTTTCTTTTTATTTTTTGTTGTTGTTTTTATCTTTATTTGAGCAATGGTAGCATTCTCCCTTTGTGCTTTTTTTAAAAAATTCTGTCAGATTTTAATGTTTAGAGCACAAAAAGAAGAAAATGACTCTGGTGCAGGAAGAGGTAGGATCTTTAAAAGCCTGCTTTGGGGGACCCATCTCATCATGTTACCTCAAACTCCTTCATTCTGGCCAGTGAGACCACTGTGAGTTCACTGGAATATAGTGTGAATACCGCTGCTACCCTGCTCTTGACGTGGCTTCCGATCATGAAACATCACAGTTCAGACAGAGCTGGGAGAGCGATCACTGCTTTCAGTGATGCTCCTCTTCAACACCTTCTCCTGGCAGCCGCTAAGATGATGACAGACAGCAGTATAGTGGTTATCAGAGGGAAGGGCGGTGGGGAGGCTTTACTTTGGGTGGTACATACACAATGCAATATACAGACAATGTACTGTAGAACTGTGTACTTGAAACTTATCATTTTATTAACCAATGCCATCATAACAAATTTAACTTTAAAAGAAGATGATGAAAAGCCATGGGTGTGGACAACTTGAAAACCACTGTCAGGCTCAGCAGACCATCAGATCCATCCAGAAGGCACTCAAATGTCCACACGATTTATGTCCTGTCTAATCGCCTCTCGGTGAACCAACAAATGCCACCGCTCTCCCAGCCTAGACCCTGGAGCCTGTCTCCCCCGTACCCACCACCACAGAGTGAGAACCTGCCCTAGTTTCCAAAGCTGGGTGTTCAACTCAGAGGTGTGAGCCCTTTGCAGACCTGGTTCTACCTGCACAGCCTGGACTCTTAAGTAGCAGAAAACGTATCCTTTTCATTTTGAGAAAGAAAGCACCCAGACAGAACTGCCAAAAGAATGCCATGCGGGAGAGTTACTAAGAGCTATTCAACAGCTAAAAGGCCATATACACTTTGCTATTTTTGTTTAGTGAATATAATCTGTGATTGATTCGTAAAAGCATTTGCTTAGACCTCATGGCTTTTGGAAAGTCAAACTTGATGACAGATGCTAACTTCTTATGTATTCCTTTCACAGATTTGCTGAGACACTTGGCCTTATGATAGCATGCATTCGATACAGTAATTAACCACACAAACACACACACAGGGAATTCACGAACACTTAATATGGGCACATGGATGGATAATGGCAAAGGTTTCATTATAACAGGTGCAATCATTTTATTTCGAGTAAGCTAACTGTCATTATATACAGCATTTGAGATTGGGTTGGGTGTGGTGGATAAACCTAATTTGGTTGATGTACAAACACAGACAAATAATTGGGAAGTCTGGAGGGAAAAACTGTACCTTTCAACCCCAGTACAAGTTTTAATAATCCTTCAATCTTACTCATAAGCCTCCAGTGTCCCCTGTTTATTACATTTTGATCTGTGTTCAGTTGGGACAATACATTATTGTCCACACAGAAAGATTCTGGCAGAGGGCCCTTCACAGCGCTATAAGGACAGTTTATTGGAAGGAAACAGAAAGAGAAATGACAAGGCCCAGGAAAACAAAATAGAGAACATAGAGAAACAGTCCGTGGAGACTGTAGTGACAGAAGTATTTTATTTTTGAGAATCTGCTTGCATTCTGGCCCCGACACCCCACGGAGTTAACTGTCAGTCTTGAACATCCTGTGTTAGCAGCTAATAAGAGTTCTGTTAATGAAGGTGCTATTTGGAATTTGGTGACATTATTATTTCATTATTGACTACGGGACACAAATCTACAGTGATGGAAGTCTTCACTTTTTATTCAGTGCCGTTTTGCCATAAGGTAGAACCAAAGTTATCATTTTAGCCAATGCAGAACTTCAAGACGGTGAACTCTCTCTCTCTCTCTCTCAGGAGCCCTGAATTTTTAAGTATTTTATTTCACTAATAAATGCTTTTGTGAGATTGGACTCAATTAAATATTTCTTTAAATTATGCTTCTGCTATCTCCTCCTTGGACAAGCTATTTTAAAATAGCTCTACTTGGGGGTTTTTGCAAACGTGTGTATGTTTTAATATATTTTTCCTGGAAAGAACTAGAGGCTACTGTGATTTCTGTGGAGAGATTGAATTATGATCCAAAACGCATACTTTCTGCCTCATAAATGAAATGCTTGGCCTTGCACTTGTACTGTCTCCCCCACTGAAATGAACAGCAACTGCGATAATTACCGGATGCCTTTGTTTACATAAAACATCCCTAATATAGACATGTGCAACCAGCAACATATATGCCAGCTCTTATAAATCCACTTGGCATGTTTCGTAATTATCACTGAACGTATTTCCATGAACTTGAATGGAGATGTGGAAAACTCTATTTAGCTAACGAAATAAAAATACCATATTTTCTATATTAATGTCTCAGAAATGTGTTTGTAATTTAATGAACTCGAAGTAAGGGTAGTTTTTCCTTGAATACTTCATTCATTTCATCTTTAATTATTATCCTGTTTCAATTCTGCCATAGTCTATTTCGATCACAAAATAAACTGCATTTTATTTTATTTTGTCAACTTTTTCACTATTAGGCTCAACATACCCCTGGGTATCTGTCACAGTCTCTGTAAATACTTAGTCTCTAGGTGGGACAAGATGCTTTTGTTATTCTGACTGACATGTTAAAAGGGTGGGATGCAGAAGAATTCTTCTTCCCTCTTAGTGATCCTCAGTGAAAATAGATCTGACATTTATGATTGATTTCCTAATGACCTGGGGGAGTTGATTATTATTGCTATGTGGTGTCTGTCTTGTCAAGTAAGAGTGTTACAGAAAATAACGCAGCCGCTTTCGGGTGTACAGACTGCAACTTTATTTACCCAGAGAAGGCAGTCTCCAAATTCTGGGCCCTGAGCTCACGCAGGGGCTTGCTTATATTCTTACTGGGACACGGAAGTACCTGAGGTTAAGCTAATGTGGCAGAAGGGAGTTTACAGAAGCCAAAGTGTGATTACCAATAAAGGTCCTTTTTCTACTTCCTGGTCTAAATGCTTTCTTATCTTAGTGACTCAGCAAATGGACTGTGTCCTTCTGACTTGTCTAAACCTGACTGGGCAGGTTTTCTGCTACATCAGTTCCATTAGGGCAAATAAGCACATATATATCTTTTGCCTCGCTCCCCCCCTCCGTATATTTGCCCCAAAGCCATGTCTTAACAGACGTGTTAGATGAATGAGCTATGTATTTGATTCACTTTGCATTGGGCCTGAACTCATTTTCTAATGTAGTAAAATTATACTGTTTCACATAATGACTTCCTCTCTCTTTTTTTTTAAATTGTGCCACATGCTTATTTTATGCTCATTGGTTTCTAATTGGCCAACACGGTGGCCAAGCTTCACGTCTCCACTTACCGGAGCCTCCCTCTGAGGTCCTCATCATTAATTGATATTTATTGAGCATTTCCTAGCGTGTGGCTGGCTCTGCACTGGCCCCTCTGTTGAAAATATTCCTCCTGAAATGTAAGAGTGTATCATTTACATTAAACACAGTCTTCCTTCAGACACATAGAAATTTCAAAATCGGCATTGACTGGCCCCGAATTAATCTATAGTGAATGCTGATGCTCGTGGACTTGGGCTGGTTCTCAGCCCTGCTGGGAAGGCCCAGAGGAGTGTCCGTTACTAGATGTTCTGGCTACAGCTTATACTGCTTAATAGCCGTCATACGAAATTTATGATCTGGGAATCACACTTTAGGGAAGCTCCTGCAACTCACTCACTCACTTTGTTCGCCAAAGTCAAAACCCTGGAGGCATCAGCATTTGACTGGGATTTGAAATTGCTGGAGGGGTCCATTCTGCCAGGCTGGGGGCCTGCACTGTGAGTCTAATAACAGAAGGCGTCTGTTTGCGGGGAAATGGCCAGACATCCTGTATGTGGGTTATCCTCAGTGAAAAGGCATGAACGCCGGAAGGAACTGCTTTTCTCTCTCATCCCCACTCCACCCCTTTTTCTGTTTGAGGATGGAGCACAGGAGTAACCTGTGTTGACCTCGGGCTCCATGTTTTTATTCATCCTTTGTCCAGTCCTTGGGTGAGTTTAAGTCGCTGTTATTAATCATCCCCATTCCCATTGTCACACAGACAATTGCAACCCTTCTGCACAAAAGCTGAGTAAACAGGGTGCAGTTGGGGGGTGGGTGGGGGGAGAGAAAGAGAATGAAAACAGAGGATTAAGGCAAATAAAATGGATTAATCCCTGACATGATCATTTATACCAGGACTCTAGGAGGCCAACAGGAGAGCTGTGGTAGATTACCTGAGTGATTAATCGCTGCTGTGGTTTCAGGGCGGCAAAATGATTAATAAAGTTGAGGACAAAAGCAAATCCTTTCGGATCTGCCCCCAAGGGTGCAAAGTCTAAGCAAGGGCTTCTGTCCAGACCTTCATTCTTTTGCAGGATGATCAGGCTTCTCACTCAGGTTTCTGTTGCTGAGTTGGAGGAAAAACACCATCCTGACAACAATAGATCCACCCTCCCTTCACTTGCAAAATAGTCAGGGATTAGGAACAGGATTCCTTTTCTGAAAAGCCTTCCCAGCATGTGGTTTATTTGTGCTCAACTACCAAAGGAGCACAAATGCTGCTAGCAGGCCCTAGCCCTTCTTGGCCCAACTGAGTGATTGTGCATTTCAGTACAAAACATAACGTCAACATCAGAGAAAGTGTAGCAGAATGGATGGATGCAAGAAGGCATTTAAGAAATATAGCACTTTAATTTTAATTTTCTAATCATACTCAATAGGGTATATATGAGGTCTGTCCAGAAGGTATACAGACATGTAATATGAAAAATAGAGACATTTATTAAAGAAGATACAAAATACAAGAAACACTGTGCACAGGACAATGATGCCTCCATCCCCTTCAAAGTAGGTACCCTCAGACCTCACACAGTTCCTTCCGTTGCCATCAGCTGCCCTGTTGTATTTTCCTGAATCTCATTGACAGCCTGAAATCTCTTCCCTTCCAAAGGTGATTTTATTTTGGGGAAAAGCCAGAAGTCTCAGGGTTCCAAATCTGGGTTATAGGGGGCGCTTTTTTCAGCTAGCAATTTGATGTTTCACAAAAAAAAAAAGCTGCAGGAGACATGATGCATGAGTGGGCACGTTGTTGTGATGAAGCTGCCAATCACTGATTGTTCATAGGTGTGGCCTTCTGAATTATCCAAATAGTTTTCATGGAGAATGTTCCAGCTTAAAGCAAAATTTGATGCAGATTCATTGCTCTACTCAGTCATTTTCCATATGACTACCACACGGTACATATGCTCACTCAATGGCATCTACTTCCCCCACTGACCAGTACAGTGAAGTCACCATTGTTCATGCATGAACATTCCAGTCCACTGTCCTGGGCTGCCAGGTTACATCAATGTCACTAAAACCATTGTTATATTAACAATGGCTGGCCCTGGCTGGTGTAGCTCAGTGGATTGAGCGCGGGCCTGCGAACCACATGATCGCGGTTCAATTCCCAGTCAGGGCACATGCCTGGGTTGCAGGCCGGTTCCCTGCAGGCCTGTTCCCAGCAGGGGACACACAAAAGGCAACCATACATTGATGTCTCTCTCCCTCTCTCCTTCCCCCCTTCCCCTCTAAAGATAAATAAATAAAAAAATCTTAAAAAAAAATGTATACAATGTTTTTCTAAAATAAAAATAAAAATTTAAAATTTAAAAAAAAAAACAATGGCTGGATTTTTTCCAGGCAGACCTTGCATATCATCAGTTTGTGACGTGGTTTCATGTCACAAACCTTTCATTCCTATGGACTCAGGTTAACTCAAACTTTACTGTGTACAAAACTCACTTGGGGCACTTGGTAAATAGGCAAATTCCTGAGTTCCTCCCTGTGAGATTCCATATTAGGAGATGAGGAAGGGAGAAGGGAATGATGAGTAAGTACTCTATGGGAGACTATGTATTCTATACCTTAACAAAGTTTTAATGCAGGCAGATCCAGAAATAAATGCTGCTCTAAGACAATGTATGTTATGTTTTATTTAATTGAGTCAGGAAAACTTAAGATCACAAAGCTAGAATAGTTTGATGTGTCGACCACTGTCCAGCCTTCTTTCTGCACTACTTCATGTAGGAAGAATTCAAATATAGTCAGAATAGACACACATACGTTGCCTTCCAAACTTGATTGCACCTTGAAATCACCTGGGGACCTTTAACACTGGATGCCTATATCCTACTCCCATATATTTCCCATAGATTGTGGTTTTCCTGGTCTTGAGAGTGATTTCAGGTTGGGAGTGGCAAGATTCCCAAGTGATTGGAAGTACAGAGAAGTTTGGGATGCACTGGTATGAATCTTTAAGCGAAGACAGCATTTCCCACAGACCTATGCATGTGCGTGATGGGTATGAGATGGCTTCTGTGGTAGAGGGACATTTTTAGTTTTAGCAGTTACATGGTCACGTGCTGCATCGTGACGTCTAGATCTATGACGGACTGCTTATATGATGGCTGCCCCATAAGATTACAATTGAGCTAAAAAAAAAATCCCATCTCTGAATGACTGTGTAGCCACTGTAAGGTCATAGCACAACACATTACTCATGTGTTTGCGGTGATGCTGGTGTGAACTCCCCTCCTGCACTGCCAGTCATGTGAAAGCATAGCATGATTACCGTATTTTTTGGACTATAAGACATACCCCACCCCCAAATTAGGAAGGAACAATGGTGGTTAATGCTGCTGTTGAGTTCCGTTTACATTTACATTGGTGAAATATTATGTTATTTATGTATCATATATTTTACCACATTTTTTTGCTTCAAATTTTTTTTCCCTATTTTTCTCCTCTAAAACCTAGGTGCATCTTATGGCCTGAAAAATACGGTATGTATAGCATGCAGTTCTTGACAATAATGACAAACAGCTATGTTACTGCTTTATGTATTCAGTATACTATGTATTGTTATTTTTTAGCATATTTCTTTCTACTTATAAAGAAGTAGTTTGCTGCAAAACAGTGTAATGTGTTACACTGGCAGCAGCGTCATACATCTGGTGTTCGCCATGTCTCTTGATGGCATCGTCTTCTCTTGTGCTTGATTTCGTTTCATGTTTTGTTCTTCATGGCCCCTGAGCACACACAACCCACTGCTCCTTTTGCCAGTTAGAGGCCACGTCCAGGGACTGGCCTGGAAACAAAATACACAGAATTAAACGTGATTAAGGACTGGGAAGGTAGACAGTCAGAGATGGTGAGTGCTCTCCAGTCGGGCTGATCCTGGTGCACATAGCAGCACAGCTATGATCTTGAAAAACAAGAGCAAAGCAATGGAAGTAGTTAAAGGATCTCCTTCCTCGAAGGCCAGGAGGCTAATCAACATTTGAGAAGGGCCTGACTGAGACATGGAGAAACTTCCAATGACCTGGATTGAAGACAGACACAAAGCATAGCTCAGTCAGCACTATGATCATTGGGGCCAAAGCAAAGAGTTTGATGGCGATGTTGAATGAGCAGGAATGCACTGCTCACTCTGAGTGGTTTAAATGATTCAAGAACTGTTATTTATCACATAATGTGAAAGTGAGTGGTAAGTCTGCAAATGCTGATGTGAAGGCACCTGGAGAATTTTTGGAAACTCTAGAAAAGCTGACTGTGCAGAAAAATTATTTGCCAGAGCCAATTTTTAATATGGATGAACCCCACCCCCTATTCTGGATACAGTTGTGTGAAAGGACTCTCATCCATAAGGTGGCCAAAGTCAAATGTCAGATTTCAGAGCTTTTACAGACAAGCTAACAGTCTTGCTTGGGGGCAGTGCTGCAGGTTATAGATGGAAACGCTTTGTGATCTGGCCCAGTGAGAACCCCAGGGCCTTCAAGCACATCAGTGAGCACACACTTCCAGCAAACTAGAGGATGGGCGAGAAGTCAGGATGACCCACCTCCTCTTCCAAGATGCCCTCCTGAACTGCTACACCAGCAAAGAGAAGTACTATTTGGAGACTCTTCAAGATTTTACTTATTATTGATAATGTTCTCAGACATCTTTTTTTTTAATTGAAAATCTTTATCCCAAGATTGAAGTGTTATTTTATCTTCCAAATACTACCTTTCTCATCCAACCAACAGACTGAGGTGTTATACCAGCTTTTGAGGGCTACTGCCAGAGGACGACCTTTGCCCAGGCTCCTGCTACCACTGAGGAAAATACTCAGAAAACACAGATGCAATTCTGGAAGGATTAAAGGTCTATGAGTGTATCAAAAACCCTGCTTGGTCATAGGGTGACATCACAAAGGAATGTATGAATGGCATCTGGAAGAAGACACTCAGTAGTTCATTCATAACTTCAAAAGGATCCACCAAGAATGAGAAGGTTACAAAAATCAACACAGTTATGGCGGCTATGGTTGACTGGGATGGCAAACAACTTTAACCTAGTGTAGATGAGGATGGCCTTGAGGAGCTGCTAGCCATGGGTCCTGAGGAAATGACCAATGAGGAGCTGTAGGAACTGGAACAGAACCACGAAACTGAAGAAGACCCAAGAAAGGAAAGTGTAGAAGAAAACAGAAGCAGACTAACTCCCAGGAAAATTCACAGGGAAAAGTTTGCAGAAGCTATTGCGGAGCTCAACACACTACTTAAAAAGTGTGAACATGCGAACCCCAGCATGGAAAGGTTTTCGTGAATGGAGAGAAATGTTCATGGTTCGTCATCTGCTTTCCAGCAAATCTGCGATGAGGAAAAGAAACAAACCATCACGGTCATGTTTCTGAAAAGAGCCTACTGTCACTCATCCTCAGCTCTTCATTTCGGATGGTTGCATCTGATCATCGCAGGTGGTGACCATGGATGGCACAGAGGAAGTGGAACCTCCTTAGATGTTCTGTTATCCCACGTGGAAACAAATAAATGTCAGCCACCTAACCTTTTTCCGTGAATGTATTCCCATTCCTCAGAAATCAATGATCAGGAGGATCTCAGGATTTGGTTCTGAATGAGTATATGTCACTCTCCTTGGAAGGAAATCCAATGTTTACATTTTTATCTGTTGATATTTTAATTAACAATTTAAGTGCAATGTTTGCCCTGTGAGTTCAATGAGAAAAACTCTGCAAATAAACAGCAGTTCCCTCTTGGACAATCACTCTGTAAATTAGCTTACTTTGTCAATAAAGTGCATGCCTATCAGGCTCTTCAAAGCAGCAGGGGTAAGGATGTTCATTTACTTAAGCAGTGGGTTCTACCATTAGCATTTGTGATTGGTGTTAATTAGAACGGTGTGCGAGTGTATATGTATGTGTGTGTGCCACAGAGCCCACATTTGCAAAATCCTGGTAACAATCAAGCTATTAATAAATTAAGTACCCATATTTGTTTGTGTTCTTTTTAAATCTAATTGAGTTGCTTTGAGCAGTACCATGTTGATAAGCATTTGAAGACTGGTTTCTCAGTACTCTGATAGCTGAAATCGTGCTTGATTTCTGTTTGTAAAGAAGCTTCATATAAATATCTAACATATTCCTTGATCGTTTTAACAATGGTTACCACCAGAAAGCCTGTGTGTTTTGGCAATTTGAGGCCAAGGCTTATTTATTTATTTTTAACCTCTACATTTTTTCCCCATGAAATAGACTTTGATAGAGTAGATGTTTTAATTTTTCCAAAACCAAGCACAAAAGGCATGAAACCTGGCTTTACGGTCACCCAGGGGAATTTAGATACTGTTCTGAGGTACCCAAGTGGATATTAAAGTTGTGTTAAAAAGTTACATTAGTGGAGAAATTGTACAGGTAATAGAGATGATGCTTGTGCAGACCAGGGGGCCCTGGGTTTAGAGGGCTGCATTGTCTACCATAGAAGAGAAGTTCAGTTGATGCTTGAACAGTGCAGGGGTCATGGTACCCATCTCTCTGCTTAGAACAACGTTCATGTATAATTTTGACTCCCCCAAAACTTAAATACCAGTAACCCTCTGTTGACTAAAACCCTTACCAATAATAGAGATAGTTAACACATATTTTTGTATGCTACATGTATTAAATATTCTACTATTACAATAAAGTAAGCTAGAGAAAAGACAAATAATAGGGGAGGAAATGTATTTATAATATTTATTGGAAAAATCATCTGTTTGTAAGTGGACCCTCGCCACTCAAACCCATGTTGTTCAAGGGTCAACAGCGCTTCCTTTTGACCTGAAATACCCAGACTGGCTGCATTATTTTTAGCTATCAGTCTTTGCCTTGGGAGCTATCTATCACCTGGCTCTCAGTTACCCTGAAACTGGACGTCAAACAAGCCAAAGTAACTCAAAGCCATTTTCCATAACGTTAGCATTTAGAATGAGGAAAAGGAAGAAACAGGGTTTGTATATTGCTCTGTCGGGGAAACATATATTTAAGTTCTACTTTTATCAGCAAGCTCATGCTCCTCTGAAAAAGTTCAGAAACATCTCAATTCAACTTTGTGCTTTGTGTTTGTCTGCACCTTATAGGAAGTTTTTAGCACTTAAAATTTGTGATGTGCCTTTAAAAATTTCCTGTAGATTAAGTAGGTGATTTCCAATTGTTGCTTTATGGTAGTTGATTTTCTGCTTAAATATCATTGGTCACCCAGTGAACTATTTATTTCTTAGCTTCCTGTCTTAATCCTGATGCTTTGATTCTTGGATACCTATGGATCAGTTGTTACCCTGCTTGTGAGTCCTTAGATCTTTACAGGTGTCCAGATCTAAAGGTGTCTTTTTTAATGATTAGAAAAACCAGCGGAAATCTTACAGGAACAATTGCTTACTTAGAAACGATTATAGCTCAGTATCTATTTTTATTGAAAATATGTATTGCACTGGACTTTAGACAGTGGAGTATGTCATGTTAATGGATTTTGGCCTCATTAGCTCCTAATTCGTATGCACTCCTGAATGCAAGCTCCTCTGCTGACAGCACCCCCATTGCTGTACTGTAGCCATGTGAGATGCTACAGAAGGATCAGTACAGTAGGTAGAAAAATAATTGCACAACAAGGATGCTTTCAATAATACGAAAGGTAAACAAGATGTCCAACATGCGTGCCAATCAAATTTGTTTCTAAACTGTGTTCTCTGGCAGGAAGGGGAAGGGTTTTTCTACAAGTTAGCAGACACCTTCTTATTTGTATGTTCTTTGTGTGTTATTCTGTATTTAAGGATGCTTTGTTTTTTTCATTATAGTGAAGTCTGTGTTTGTAGGCACTTGGGGACAAAACATCCCACACAATATTGTCATCCTTTCCAAGATTTTAAACAATAACTTCCTGCAAGGGAAAACTTTCTCCTAGAGACACCACGTAAACCCTTCTTAACTGGTAGAGAAATCCAGATACTCAGTGAATTAAATTCCCAATAAGAATATTTTGTCCTGTGAGGAGGCAACCAGATTATCTTTCTACTGATAGATACTTGGAATTTGCAGGCTATCTCTGTATCATTGTTTTAAGAATAAAACAGAAATTAAAGGGAGTGTTTTAAAAGAAAGCCAGCTAGTTATTTTCATGTGTAATTGACCCTTGAACACAGACTCGAACTATGCAGGTCCACGTAATCAGGTGATATTTTTTTTCTCCGTAAATATACATGTGGCCCTCCATTTCCCTTGGTTTTGCTTCCACAGATTCAACTGGTCATGAACCACAAACAGTATTTTCAGACTGTGACTGGGAATCCACAATGTGGAGGGCTGACTGTTTGCATTGTCCTCTGCCATTTTGAACAAGGGACTTGAGCAACCACAGATGTTTGTGTCTGTTTTGGAGGACGGGTGGAGGCCATTGTCCTGGAGCCAATGCTCTGCAGATACTGAGGAAGGAGTGTAGTCAAGGCCTTGGCAGAGTCAAAAGTTCTATACATGGAAGTTTTTGGACTGTTTAAGGGGTTGCCACCCCTCACCACTGCAATGTTCAAGGGGCACCTGCCTACTATCTCTATACACATGTATTTATAAGGGTTACATGTACATGTTTTTAGATGTATGTGTGTGGGAGGGACTTTATATAAGCAATTTTCCTCATCTAAGAACACTCTTGGAACTTATAGCTATACCTACATTTGTAATAATTGTCACTCCCACCAGTAATGGTTTTATGTGTTCCCATTTTTATTTGCTTATTGCTTTTTTTTTCAAAACTTAATACAATTAATAATGTGGAAGCTTCATGCCTTAAGTTTTTTGGAGCAGCATCATCTTGTCCTGAACAACAGAGCTCTAATAGTTAGAAGGAAAATATTTGGACTATTAGAAATGGGGAAAAATGGACCAAGCAAATATGATAAATATTATCAGTTATTCAGTTTAAGTTCCTTATTCTAAATAAGATTTTCAGTCATGGTTTTATCATTGATAAAACTAATCTACTGCATGCATTTTGACTTCTTTTTTTTGTAGGACCATTCAGTCCAAACTCTCAAAATTATGTTGTTCTTTTCTTAAATAGACCAATCACCTTTAAAACAATAAGGAACTTTGTAGATGGTAAACACCCACTGACATTAGAGGAGAGACAATAAATTTATGTTTTCCTTCAAAGGTTTCAGAGAGAGAGCAGGAAAGAGGGGGAAATACGCTGCTTAGGTCTGCTGAGAACAGGTGTACTTTTATGTAATATCAGAGATTTGCAGGTTTTTTTATGGCCTGAGGCATGGGAAAGATAACATCGATTTGGTTTTAAAGGATTTTGTAAGCAAATGTATACAAAGTGTTTATAAAGGCCCTTGGAGTATGTTGGGGGAAAAAAACTCACTAAAAATATGCTGTTGAATTTATAAGTACAGCCCCTAAGAGTAGTCAAAATCCTATTGCTTCTATTCATTGTGCAATAATAAATTCTATTTTGTGTAGTAAAATAATGTGTAAGCTTAACCTCAGTGACATTGTATGGATCTAAAGGTTGCTAACATCTACAAATATTAATGCATGTTGCTTCATCCCAGCAAAGCTGCATCTAACTCACAGGACCTTTGGAATAAAAAGAGTCAGATTTCCTTTTTAATTTGGCATTCACTGAATATGCAAATATTTCTTTTCTTAATTTTTAAAAAACTCCGTGTGTTTTATATTGAAGCAGACACTACCAGGGCCTTGATCCCACACTCCTTCCACCCCACCACGAACAGACCATTTCAGAGCATGCGCACTGGATCTGCAACTCTCAGTGCTGGAGACTCTTAGTTTGAAAGACCTCTGGGCAGTTGAGTCCAGCTCTGCTTCTATACAGGGCAGGCCAGAAGTTCCAGGGTATGGATGTCCTGGGAGGCGATGCTCAATTGATGCCTCTATCTTAGTGTGCATTTCCTTTAATTTACATTTTAATAAGATTATATTCAAATTCCAAAACATTGAGTTCAACTACTTTTTTTAGAAAATTGAAAATTTCTACAATTCAAGATTGGGATAGAAATGCAAAAAATATAAGACTAGAGCTTGAGGGAAAAGGCAGAAATTTAAAAGAAGAGAAAAAATTTCAAAGAGGTGGTGTACTTCAATTTTTTAAATCTTGAAAAATGAGATTGAGTTGACTCTTGTCAACCATGACTCAAGAATTCATGAAAAGACCTTACTCTTTCCCTACTTAATTGATATTTCAATACTGCTCAAAATAAGAAAGAGGAGCAAAGGAAAAAAAAATGGTCAACTCCAGAACTTCAGCAGGTCAGATGCTTATCTGGCTTATACGCTTTATTAAGGAGAGAGGTAAATACTTATAAATGTAATGAGAATGAAAAAAGCACTATTCACATTAAATTTACAATTTGGAAGCAAAGATCATATCTCCATCCTATTCATTACAAGCTAAAGAAAATTATATTTGCAGAATCATCAGATTGGACAAGACGTGTAAACTAGAGTCATGTTGTACCTCTTCATTCACCATCCTGGAACATAGCCTCCATGTCTTTCTAACAGTGCAGACACATTTTCTAGTTAAAACTAAACTGACTCCAATTAATAATTAATTATAATTTCCATTGGTTCTGATAATGGTGAACATGTAAAGACTAATTTTACATCAAAGTTGTTTTTCAAATGGATAAAGTGACTTTAGAAATTAACTTTTACCTTCTAATTTCAGAGACAAAACTATAGGTACTACTGTTGTTTGTGCCAATCTTTAAGATTAGCCATGGCCCAAATCATGTCTGTGACTAGACGCATTCACATTCTCCATGAAAAGAACACCAAACGTCACTTGCACACACATACACACATGCCTCATAAATTATTAGAACTCAAAATGGCTTGATAAAGAGCAAACGACCAATAGTATTTAACAGAGAAAAGGAAACCATTGTCTGATTAAGAAAAACATGGAAGTAGTTGGTTAAATGAATATTACATGTCTCATATTTAGCCAAGCAAAATAAATCTACACACAAAACAGACAACAGTGGCAATGCTGGAAAATATGTTGACAGCATAGAAATATTTTGAAATGTTATGTTAGAATGGTCAAACCCATAAAATTATGAAAAAGAAACACATTTTTCCTACCTAGAATAGCAGATTCAAATGTTAATTTCATAGATAATAAAGTGAGAGTATAAATCATACAAACATTTTATTTTATTAAATATTTTATTTATTTAGTTTTTAGAGAGAGGGGAAGGAAAGAAAAAAGAGTGGGAGAGAAACATCAATGTGTGGTTGCCTCTCATGTGTCCTCTCCTGGGGACCTGGCCTGCAACCCAGGCGAGTGCCCTGACTGGGAATCGAACCCGTGACCCTTTGCTTCACAGGCCCACACTCAATCCACTGAGCTACATCAGCCAGGGCAAAACCATACAAACATTCTAAGTCAAAAATAAATATTGCTGGTGGAGATTGTATTATGGTAGAAAGTCATGTTGAACATCTTGTAGTCTTTATAGATAAATATCATACCTCCAAAGAAGAAAACAGAGGAGTAGAAATTATTGCATTGGGTTTATACCTGTTCAGATATAGAAGAATAGGTTTTAACGTATGTGAAGGTCTAAAGAGACACCTTTTTTTTTTTGGGGGGGGCATTGACTTAAAATAATCTCCACTGTTAGGCTTTTGATCAGGAAATGATATGGCAGATAAGATACATACAGGACAGAATTTTGACTGAAAATCCAGAGCCATTCTTTGTGCTCGGCATGCTACATAGCTTGAATTGGTTACTAGGAAACATGGCCTTGACTGTGAACAGTCTTTGAAGCAATTCAAATAGTAAGTATGACATTTTCTGGATCTATAATAAGATGGAATGTCTTGATGAGACATGTATCCAATTTAACCCTATCCGAACTCCTGAACAACTGATGGAACAAGGACTAAATTCCATTAAAGCAATTAGAATTAATTTAGGCAATATATGAAATGCACTAAAAAAAGGATGCATAGCACAGAATATCCTTAAATAAGGGGTGCATTAGGATCTTTGGTGGAAAATGAAATTAATTTGGAATTAGCACTCTTCACACTTGGGTGGTTATAAATAATGCCAGCATAAGATTTTGCAAGCAAGCCTAAAGCGATCTAAGTTCAGCAAAATCATTTTGCACCTATTTTCCAACTTTCTTGTTGTAAAGATATATTTGTGAAAGCACAGGATAAGCTATTTAACAGTTTCGTTTGCTTGGTTTGTAACTTCGACACATTTGGACAAATGGCATGCAGCCACCATTTGTTCTCTTAGCCCAGGTCCTGCAAATAGTAAAACTGGGTGTGTTCCCATCTTCCAGATATTTTCCCCAAAGCTGATCACTGCTACCATTTTCTGGGACCTCCTTGAAAACACACACATATGCACACATGGACACCAGAGGCACATGAACTTGCATCCACTCTTCTAGGTGGCCATTCATATCACCTAAGAGAACCATACGGTCTCCCTCACCTCCTTCCCTGTTGAGGCAGACAGAGCCTCAAAGATGATGAAGCCTATGGGAGCTGATGACGGTGAGAGCAGATTCTAAATTGTGTTCAGCTGTTCCTTCCCAGATAAATCCAGTCTTCCTTCTGGCCTTCATAGTGTTTTATGTATATCCACATTGCCCCTGAAATTAATCTTCACTGTCGTCAGAATTATTTCTGTATATGTGTATGTTTATATTTTATTCTGTTTATTTATCTATCTGAGATTCAGAGAGGTTTCATCATATTGTAAAGGAAATAAAAACGTACTCACAGTCCTGTTATTTCCAAAAGGAAAGGGGAAGGGAACAGTTCCGTACCAGGCGCCACACCGACACCTTTCACATTAGCATCTTGTTTCATCGAAAGGAGGGGTTACCAACTAGGTTGCAATATGAACTTCATGCTTAGCACTTTGTGTTATTACAAGAGTGTAAGTCAGAGTGACATTTTAAATTAGAGAAATTTGCAGTGGGTTATAATAACTTTTCCCATTTTGGCATTGCATTTGATAGATGATACCAAAGTCCTTGCCCCTATAAAGAGCCAAAGGAGTTGTTATTTCACATTAAGGTATTTTCACTTTTATTTAATGTCTGCAGAAGCATTTCTCCTTTGTAAATCACCCAGTCAAACCATTGGCCTCCCATTAAAAGCAGAGTTTCTGGGGATTAGGCTCTTGACCTGTAGTGCTAGCCTTCCTTGTGTTAGCATCCAGGCACAAGCAAGGGCAGGGCATGTTGAACTTGGCTAATGGTAGTTTCTCTAGAGAACTTTACTTCCACGTATTGGTTAAAAGTGGATGAGTTCAGTCTTTTTTTTGCACTGAAGCACACTGATGTGACTATCCTGAGGTGAATGCCTCTCGAGTCTTTAGAGAAGAATCCTTCCTCCCTTTTCCTGGTTTCTGGGGTTTGCTAGCAATCCTTGGCATGCTTTGGCTTGCAGTCACACCCCTCTTGTCTTCCTCCTCTGTCATTACATCTTCTGTTGTATCTTTGATTAAAATACCTCATCTGTCTTTAAGGGGTGATGGATAGTTCTTCACTCTCTACAGGATGATGATTCGGGGTGTGCAGAAGTCTGAAGATGGAAGCCACGTAGGGGAAGAATTGTTTTGCACAATTAGCAGAGAGAGGTGGAAATCAGTGAGGATACACAGAGTGAAGAAAACCGGAAGCAGAGGGCCTCTGCCTGTAGAATGGCAGAGATAACGAGGCTGGTCCTAACCTTTAATGCCGCATCCCACCAGCAGAATGAAGAGATCAGGATTATGTGATACTTGGTGGAGATCTTAATGTCCTTGGGGGCAAAGTGTGGGGTGTACATCTCTCCTCCATTTCTACCACCTAGTTTTAAGCAAAAAAACCCACATAGTCTTCACTTATATTTTTGGTGTGAGAGAATCTTTCTGGCGAATAACAAGAGTCAGTACTGCATGGAATTTGAAACAGACTGAAATTGGACACAGCATGTGAGGACAGCTGATATCTGGCTTGCATATTATATATCTGTTTTTCTTTCCCAAGTCTGTGGTTTCAGACCACAAGGGAATATATCTTAATCTTCCCTATTTCTCCAATACTTTAAAGGTGCTTTGGGTACAATTATGCAACCATTAATTATTTAGAAATCTTGTTAGATGAATCAGCTTCTAAACTCCAGAAGGTATGACTAGTGAAGTTACCTTTCCATGCATACTAAAGATATAGTGAAGAAATTTAAATTTTAGGTTGGGTGATATTCAAGCCTGTCTCCCCTTAGTTAAAAGAGACACACAAGTATCAGCCATTCTCTAATTTAGAGCCAGGCTAAGGTTAAAGACTCCACTGTGATAAGAGGGTATCCCTAAGTATCTAATTCCCAGAAAGCGATTTCCATAACTGAAAAGACTCTCGCTTATTTTGTAGTTTCTGTTCCTTCACAATATACTAATAAGTATCACTTTGTAAGAATCATACACAATAGTTTTAGTCTTTGCAATGAATTGGAACTAAGGCATTATGGAGTCCTTGAAAAGATGCCTCATTTTTGAATTTGATGCTCTCAGCATTTAAATGGGACCCCTTGAAAAGATTCATACCTTTCAGGAAAAAAAAAAAAAAGACCACTTTCAGCTCCATGAAGAGGAGACGAAGAAATGAATGCCTCTGAAAGAAATTTTGAAATGCAAAAATCGGTTTATAGACACAGGCCATGTAGTACGATCTTATTTGTATTCCATAACCTTTTTTTCCCCTGTACCTTGGATTGTTTCTGATATAACATTCTTGTGATGGAAATGCAAACATCTAAGGAAAAAATGGAATTTAATGATCAGAAGAAGCAGCTTTTCCGTAAAAGATGGGGTTCACTGAACTTCCAAGCACACAGAATTTTTTATTATATACAATTTTTTTTAATTCAGAAAGAGGTTTCATGGGCTTAAAGGAAGTGTCGTGTGTCTGATTATATTGATAGAGGGAAGGATAATAAGAATAACAAAAATGTATCCTGGAATTTTATTCTGAAGAACTCAGAGTATTTCACATCCATGGAGCTTTATCTTTCCCTCTGCAGAAGGAGTGTTTCTGGAAGGCAGCTGACCAGTCAGGAGGCCATAAGGAGATGGCTTCATTATCCCTGGGTATCAGGCTGAGCAAAGCGCATATCTTTCCAGGGGCCTGGAATGAAGTAACATACACAGTCATTCTGATCATACGGCCTTGAAGTCCCCGGGGCCCCATTTCATGGTCTGTGAGTGATTTAAGTTAAAAGCGTTGAGTATATAAATCTGAAAATTATTCTAAGACATTTCCTCCTTTGTGCAGTTCACAAGGTTGGCTTTTCTTGGACCTAATGATCTTTCTTCCTAATTTTTTTTTGGTGGGGGTGTGGGGGCAAGTGGTATTGAACTAAAGATCTGTGCACTCACCATTTTTCAAGACAAGCCTCAGGTTGGGCAATACAAAGAAGGCAGGTGTAGAGTCAAAGAACTGTAGTATTTAAAATAGACAGTATGGTATTTTTTCACATAATCAACTACTGAGATAACAGACTTCCTACACAAAAGGAAGTGGCTGGCTTAACATCACTCACATCTCTACGGTTCAGATGAGAAGGAGAACAAGTTTCCTTCTTTCTTCCTTGCCAGTTCTAGAGGGCAGGCCTTTGAAGGAAATCACTAACTTCATTAGCTCTTAAAACGTGTGAGCCAAACCACAGAGAATGTCTGTATAAAAGTTCTTTCCACTTTACCGAGCAAAGCATAACGAGGCTATGAGATGTGTCTCTGTTCTTTCGGATCATTCCAAGTCCTGCCTGTCACGTTCTCATGGACACGCCCTTCCAATGAGGTTGCTCCTTTTCTTCCCTAGAGCAGGCAATTGTTAATTACATTGATTTCTTTGCCATTGTCACTTTTAACTCTAAATGAATAAGTAAAGAACTTTTTAAACAATAACAGGATACCTTTGTAATAACTTAGTACTAGAATCTTTTCTAGAATCTCCCGAACACCCATGCCTCTTGCCTCTCAATGGGCACCTCCAGAGGTTAGCATTCTTTGTACCAGAGGGAGTTTTATTAATGACTAGCTCATCCTTTGTGTTAATGTTTGAGCATTTTTTATGATAATGAACTGCAGCCTGCCCTTCTCTCCCTTCTCACCACTGGCCCTGCTTTGCCCTGGAGGGCAACACAGATTAAAGCGAGCCCTTCCGTGTGACAGTCACTTTCATATCTGAGCAGAGCAACCTCATCATTCTTCTAATTCATCTCTTCTCCAAGATCATCTATTTCCCCAGCACAAAAACAAGCTGTCCCCTTTCATTTTCAATTCAAGTCAGAGAAAGAGGACTAAATCCTAAAAGTTTTTTAGCAGGAGGCATGCAGAGGACATCTGATATTCAGCCATTTCTGAAGGGCTGTGAACAAGTTCCTTTGCAGTATGAATTATCACTCACATTTGTGAATGAAGATGACTGGATGAGATGAGGGTTTCATCGCCCAGTTCTCAGGGTTCCGTCCTCACCAGGTGTTTCAAAGAAAAATGCTATCAGACCCACCGCTCCCTTAAAATTTTGCCTGTGGTTGGTGACTTTAGTCCACACCCTCCAAATAAATTCTAACATGTACAGGAAGCTGAAAGTGAATGCCTTGGATACACTATGCTAAGAGCTTAGAGAACCCACAAGTCCAAAAATGAGCGACAAAAAACACACCCCAATTTTGCACATTTCCTGGGATTTTTAGCAAACCTGTAACGAAGCTGATGAGACAGATTTTTGGACCTGTGAAAGCTGTAAGATCCTAGTCTGCCTTGTCCAAGCTACCTGATTATGCTAGGAAAACAGTCTGTGTTGATTGTTTTCTTTGGGGGGGGGATTAGTTTGTTTTTCAAATATCGTCTGTATAAGGACTGCACCTGTTACTTGTAGACAAGGTTCAGTGTAGTCTGTTTGGCTGTGGTGGTTTGAGTGAGGCCAGTTGTGAGGAATAGATTTTTATATATTTGAAATGTGTTTCAGGACACAGGGCAGAGACTTATTTTAAGTTTAATAAAATTCAATAAAACAAAAATTAAAATCTTTCATTTTAAAGCAACCTCTTTCCTTTGTAAATCCAGGTAGTTAACCCAAGTCTTTCAATGCTAGTTTAGCTGTTTCTATTATAGAAATAGGCAGGTGCCTGGAATCCACATCTGGGCTGGGCAAAAAGAGGTTTCCAGTCATCATATGGGAAAATAGGTAATACAAGAGTAAATAATAACACAAGAATAAACACTGTGTTGTGTGTGCTTACAACTGGAAACCTACTTTTGCCTACCCCTGTATATTTCACTGTTCTTAATTATGACATTTTTTGTGCCATTTGAGTCTCAGCATTTTTAAACTTATAATTCACTTGGGCTAGTCCACTGAAGTTTCGGTTGTGAGTATTTTCATTCCGGGATACAGACTAATAGACAAAAATCTCTCTTTCCCCTTTCGGAATAAACACTGAGTCACAAGTTTGAGGGGGAGTAAAGAAGCTCTGTGGTTTCCAGCTGAATGCTTGCTGGGACCCGTTACCAGATTTCGGGGAGTGGTATATGTGTGTTTCTCTCTGCTCCTTTTTCCTATGGTACCACTAATAATATCACAAAAACTGCGCAGATGTTTTCCTTCTGTGGAATGCTTATTTTTCAAGTGGCTTCTGAGAGCAGATGTTCCCATGTGTCTTTGTGCCTTCTTTTCAGTTGATGCCTTTGTAACATTAGAAGGAAAGTGTAGGGGTGGAGAGGAGGAATAGGAAAGAAGAGCGATTGCAGAAGAAAAATAAAGACCACTGTATGTTTAACTTTTTAATTACGAGCCCATGAAAGCAACTCCATTCAGTTCGGTTGAATTTAATAAGAAGTTATTAAAATCTGATATGTAAAGCTCTTGGCTCGTATTCTGGGGGTTTCAAAGCAGACAGATATCATATAGGTTGGAGGAAGGATATTTGCAAAATAAGAATGCATGCACAAGGCGTATATGCAAGCTGGTATCTCAAGCAGAAGGCAGAAATAAAGTATGAAAGTTTAGAACATATGCGAAGAAAAGTAAAATTATTAACAGAGTCTGGATATCGCCTCCTGTGGTGAAATAATTGGGAATTTAAATTCATAAGGCGGTTTAAGGATTGAGTCTAAAGAACCATGAATGCCAGACTGAGGAATTTGATATTAAGTGGATTTGTACTGGTGAATGTTTTCAGTATCGGAGTAATACAATCAGAGCCGTGTATTTTGAGAGATTACTGTCGTGGTCCTGTGTAAGAAGAATTTGGGAAATCAAAGAGGAGAGAGATAAGGAACCAACCGCAGCTATTTGTTTTACTAGTGATAAAGAATAAGGTAGGATGTAATCTGTAAAAAGGGGGAAGTTATAGATGCAAAGAGATTGAGGTAAGAGAATCATGGCTTAGAGTGTTACTTTTATTTCATTCCTTCTCAAAAGGTGTGAGTACAAAAGGCAAGGGTAGTCATGCCAACATTAATAGAAATTGGAATATTAAAAAAAATTATCCCGTAAGGATTGAGGTTACGAGATTTATTTTCCTGTAATAAATGCTGTTGTGAATGTCCAATAGACAGTGATCACATCTAAAGCCAGGAAGAGAGTGTCAAGCTAGAAATAAATACATCACAATGCTTTCTGCATAGAATTGAACTATTCCCAAGGAACAGCTTGAGAAAGGCTGGGAAGGAGGACCAAGGACAAGAAGTTGGCAATTAGCGTGGAACTGGTAAGAGAGGATAGAGAAAGGAGAGGAGCCTGCCTGCCAGAGAAGTCTTAATTGTTAAAGTTGAAAAGTAGGTCCCCAAAGAAAGATGACTCCCTAATTCCATGCAGACAGTTTTTGAGGAATGAGGAAAGCTGAAAGGGTTTGGCTATGGTAAGATTTTCATGGCAATACTGGGTTAAGTATTGGTTAATGGCTGGAGTTAAAAATTAGAACCTCAGTCTATGCTTGAATTAGTTATGCTTTCAGAAAAAGAAGTTTCCGATTTGTTTACCATAAAAATACTGGGCTTCAGCGGACTGTAGGGTTGAAAGTACTAAATGTATAAATAGATTTGAAGAGAATCTGCATTGTACTAAAGGGATTTCTGTTTTGTCACTCATCATGGCAGAGGGGAGCTGAGTGTCTTGACCTTAATCTTGGAGACCTCTACTCCCAAACCTGAATCCAGAAACTGTATTTTCCCCCATTTTCCTCCCTGCAAGACGCCCTCATTGCAGACCTTTCTGTTCTATGGATCTCTTTGTCACTCGTCTCTGCCAGAAGGTGACCTCTCTCTGTCTCCTATGAACCTGATTTTGCCTAATAATAATTTTATGGTATGACAAGGACATCATTTCCCAGAATCCATAGACTGACATTCTAGGGAAATCTTGGGAGGGTTTTCTGGTCTTCTGCAGTTCTGCTCTCAGCTTGTTGCTTTAAAAGCTTTTGAAACTTCTTTATGATCGCAGTTTAGATGGCTAATCATTGAAGGTCATAGCTTTATTAGAATGGAGAAGGAAGTGATCGTTGAATTAATTGTTGTGTATATTCTAATTCTTAGAAATGCATTCTTTATAGTTAATCTGAGTCCTCCAGAAACTTAAAAACTTGGGTCTTTGTTCCCCTTCTGAAGAAAGTATAAGAGGCTTCAAGCAAGCCACTGAATGTATGTAATTGTTACTTTCCCTCCTAACATTGATATGTTTATGTGTGAAAATGGATGTGGACATGTTTCATGAACACTATAAAGCATTAACAGGTTTTCAACTATTAGTGTTATTAATCATGAGTAGGAAAACGGGCAGTTAGAATAAGCAATGATGTGACAACTGGCTATAAAAAGAACACAAGATATTATAAAGTTATTAAAATATAAAAGCAAATGTTTGTGGTATCAAGTAGGGAAGGGATAAGTCATAGTAAATACACAGTGGTCCATGTTAACACTAATAAGCACTTGAGAGTACTTCAGTCTGGATGGATGGATGAATTAACATTTGCAACACTAATGCCATACCAATTGCAATACAAATGTAATAGTCATGATATTGATCCAAATTCATCAGAACATGTTACCTTATATTCAGCATTTCCTGTATTATAACAGGGAATAATGGAATGCATTCAGAACAACCTCAGACAAAATATTTGAAGTCTTTAAGAGTCTTGTGCTGCAAACTGAAGCCTGAGCCATTTGTAAAACTTTCTTCAGGACACTGCTTTTGCTGGTAGTGCTTGGTCATCCCAACCATTTAGCCTGTTCACTGGAGCTGGCTTTGCTCGAGGCTCTCTATGGCAAGGGTGGACTCAGCCCCGCCCTCCCAACACAGAGCATTTCTTTCCACCACTCTTCAGTTTTCTCTTCACTATCTTTTTCTCCAAGCATTTTTATGGTTACAAAACCTGAAAGCGACTACATCTCAAATATTTGACCCCTACAGAACAGACAACTCCGAAAATCAATCAATCAATAAAAATCCACCACTTTTCCATCCTTTTAAAAGAATGAACAGTTTTGCAGCCAAAAGGTACTGAATCCTTGCTCAAATCTTTACATTGTTTAAAATGGTTGAACATAAATAGAATACACTTGAACTTCTTACTCATTAACTAAATGAATGCATAAAGATAATGACATCAGGGAACAGAAAAATCTTTTCAGTGGGAGAAGAAATATGTGATATAGAAATACAAATACTTATTTGTTGCAATAATAGAGCAGAAAATTATGCTCTGGCTAGAGCTTGATGAATAATATGGAGTTATCCTTTAACAAGTTTCTGCCCAATGTTGTTCTTGAATGAGAAATTTGAATGACTACCTTGAAAAATTTTAGGAAAATGTTGTTTTTAAACAAGAAATTGTATCAAGGCAGAAATTTGTCTTGATTTTTAACTTTCGTGTTTTTTTTTTTAATGGTGGGATGTGGTTCACTTAATGATATAAGTTTGACCCTGGAAGTCATTTGGAAGGTCACCTTCATATTTAGCACAGGGATTGGCACAAACTACTCTGTGCCCAGGAATAGGCACCTGGATGATGCACAATCTCTGGTTAGAAAGGAGTTGACCCAGAAACTACAATAGAGGGCAAAAATAAAATAGAGCTGTACACTCAGTGTATTATTTATTACCTCCGGATACAAAGAGGAATGCGTCCATTATAAATCCTGAATATGTGATCAAATTAACTATGAGCTGATTAGCTTATGTGTTTAAGCCATGAGATCATACAAGCAAGGCTCACCACCTAGAAATCTTACTAAATGAACGAGCAAAGTCTAGTCTTGCCTACAACAAGCACTACAAAGAGTAAATGTCAGCCACCAGAAAGTCCCTTTGTCCTGGAGGACATGTCCTTTATAACTGGGGAGGACTGGGCTCTAGTTACTTAACTTTCCTCTTTTGACTTGATCACATCTTTGTAATATTCTGTCTTCTGTTAATATTTCTTCCACGAGCAGCGTTTTGGTGTTTGGTTACCTGAAGAGACTGTAAGTTCGACAAGGGCAAGAATGTTTCTCGTTTTGTTCTCTGATATGTTCCAAGCCACTTCTAAGTGTGCTCTGCAAGACATAGGTTCTTAATATTATTTAATGAATCAAGGATGCTCTGTTAAGAACAACAAGAGCAACTACTATGAGCTTGCCTTGAAGCTACACAAGCGCTTCTTATGAACAAGTGCAAACCTACATATCTTCAGTGTGGAGGACAGTTGGATTTCAGTTTGCAAATTGGCATGGGGATGATCATTGCTGACAGAATGTATATTTAAAAAGCACAGTTGCCCCTGCTGTGCTGGGTACTATACTAAGTGCTTTGCGAATATTATCTCAAAGCTCACAGAAATCTCAGAAAGCCCAGGTATGCTTTACAATATTTGATCATTCTGTATTTTTACTGAGGAAAGAAGGCTCTGGCCCAAGGGTGCATACAGGTAGTAAGCTTAGTTGAAACTAAAGAGTATGCCTCCGAGTCCGTATTTTGACCCCACTCTGATGTACTTTTTGCATGTAATATGTTAAGTGCTCCTCAACCCTCTGAAACACAAGGGATGTGCAGTTTTAGGGTTACACCCATTTTTAAGAGACAAGTATCATATTTCTTCTTTTCAGAAAAAAAGGAGAGAGAGGGAGGGAAAGCTGTCTTTCAGGCATCCGTGGTAAAGCCTTTGTAATACTCATGTAAGTCAGTAATTCCTTCACTTCCTATGGCAGTTAACACTCACAAAAATAACACCCGTCAATGCCCTCAACCACCCTTTCCTTTTATTGAAGTGAGATTTTTCTTTACCGTAAACTGCCTGTCTTTTAGAAATAATCTCTGGGGTTCAGATAACACCATGGCCCCTCGGCTTATTCATGTCCTGGATTGTGGGAAAGCTGCTGAGTGCAACTCCACCATCGCTGGGTTTCTGGGTCGGAGCAAGGCTTCCAAATGAGTGAGAAGGTGGCTTCTCTTACAGTCCACCTATTTTCCCTGATAAATAATCTGTGTGTCAGAGGGAAACTTCAGCATTTTTTCTAACCACCAAATAAAACAAATGCCCTTCTATCGGGGAGATGGGGCAGCTGCAAACATATTGATGAACCTGAGAACTGATTGTAACATCAAGACAGCTTGCTTATATGACTCACAGCTAAAGATGATTGAAACCACCTGGACAATGACAAACACAAGGTCAGAGAGGGACAGCATGAGATTTATGATGGACATGTACAAAGCAATGAATGCATGCAGCAAAAGCCATCAAATACCCAGTGCTAGAGGGAAGCTGGCCAATCTGTGTTTTCAGCAGGGCTGAGTACAGTCATTGTTAATGGGTCTGGTTTAAAGAGACATTGAACCACAGAGGGTGCAAGATCTGACCTCAGAAAGCGTGGTCTATGGCAAAAAGATGTAGACGTGGTGTACTGAGACTTTAGACACAGTTGTGCCTTCATCGGGCTGTGTGGCTTTAGGCAATCTGCTTGAACTCTGTTCACTGTGGTTCCTATAGCTTTAAAATAAATGAGGGGACGAGCATGTCCCCTGCTTACTTTATACAATTGCTGTTATTATAAAATAAAACCATATCTGTTGACTTGAATGGAGGTCCACTGTGAAAATTTTGCTTAAAATGAGGTAGGACATGCCCTGGTCGGTGTGGCTTAGTTGGTCAGGCATTCTCCCACAAACCTAAACATCACAGGTTTGATTCCCAGTTGGGGCACCTGCCTGGGTTGTGGGAACCTACCGCTCCTTGGATGCAGGTGTACTTGCTCCTATTCCCTCCCCAGTCCACAAGCACAGAGCGACCACCCCAGCACGCTGGCCAGAGCTTTGTCACTCAGTTCAGCTCTTGTGTCTTCTGGCAGAAGAGGGGAATGTCTTTGGAGTTCAAAAAAAAAGTTTTCTTCCCCATTTTCCAGTACTTCTGTATAAATGTTAGAATCCTGCTGCCAGTGCGTCTTGGAGAAACATGCCTTTCACGTCTCTGCAAAAAGCCAACTAAACATCAGTCTCTGTAATTTTCTTAGTGTTGCAGAAAATTTAAGTGGGGGAATCATTCTAATTGTCTAAAATCCAAGTAATAAAAATAAACATATACTTTCTCTCGACTTCTTTAAAAAAAAATAGCTAGTTACCCTGGTGCCTTTAAACTTTTCTTACTTATCCTAAATAACTTTCCAGGAAGACAGGAAAGGATTAGATGCAGGTTTTGCAGGAACGAGTGGCATGTGTGGCAGAAGCTGTTCAAACACGAGTGAAGATAAATCTCAGAGAGACGGTAACGTGCGTCAGCAATCGAATGGGGTTCTATTTGCCAAAACCATCACTGAAAACAAGCAGCACAAAATGCTTCTCCAACTTTTCTGGAAGCCAACCACAGGGTGGTGGGATACGCTGGTGCTGGTGTCCCCTTCCATTCCATTCTCTGGACTGAAAAGAGTAGCAGCCATGCCTGCAAAAAAGAAAGTGATATAGGCAGCAAAGCAATTACCAGGTACACCCTGTTCAGGAGGTGTTACTGGGAGAAAACCACAAAGTGCAGGCATATCATGACCCCCAGAACGGTTAGGTGAGAGATTCATGTTATGCCCCTGTTTTCCCCTTTTGCTTTATTCTTACAGTTGCTGGTTATAGCCTGTTCTTTGTCTTTCTGAAGGAGAGAAGAAGATGAAAAGCCAAGTAAAGAACTGCAACTATTGTTAGTAATTGATGTCTTTTATGGCTGCTTTATTAAGAAAACTAAAAAAATAATATAAAAACAGAGATGGTCATGATTATATGAGGGGGGAAACCCAAAGGAAACTGGAATTTATTTATTAGGAAATTGTGTCTTATTCTCACATATTTAAATTTTAGTCACCTTCAAAGTCCTCTCCATCTGATGCAAAACAACTATCGAGACTTATTCCCACTGCTTAGAAGAGTTTTTGGACTTGTTGATTTTGATGCATTTTAGTGCTTCTGCTGTTTTTGTTTCACCTCTTCCACATTGGCAAGACATTTCCCTTTGAGGACTTTTTTTCATCCAGGGAAACAAAAGGGAAAATAGCAAAAAGTCCCTGGATCATAATTGGGTGAATAGGGAGGGTGGGGTATGGGGATCATGCTGGTTTTGGTCAAAAACTGCTGAACACTCAGCATGGAATGGGCAGGTGTTCTCCTACATCACCCATCATAATATGGGCAACCAAGTTGAGAGTCTTCAAAGAGAAATTCACTAAGCCGAACTCAGCCTCTCACAACAACACCAGTTGGGTACACTAATACAGATGGGTTCCTAGAATACTCACCTAGTGGGGGAAACCTGTCTACAAGGGGTGTTCTATTCAGAAGATAATTTCAAGTTTCTTTGGGTCCCTCATTATATATGTATATGACAGTGGAAAAGATATTTTACATGCTTACCCTAGAATTCCCTGTATAGAGCAAATTGTGTTTAAGGAAATACCTTGATAAGCCACCTAGTGTAGCAGGTGAGACTCTTCTAGCAGTTGTTCAATGGAAGGCAATGTATTAAAGTGATAACTAACTTGCTCTCTCTGGAGAGCAAGTTATTTAGAAGTTATTTAGTAATTAAAAACTTCTAAGTTATTAATTACTTAGAAGAGGTGAGGAGTAAAAAAAGGTTTGAGAAATATATCCAGACACATTTTCATTTTATTTTTTGTATTTATTTTTTGGGGTATAATTGGCATATAATATTATATTAGTTTCAGGTGTTGGGAGCTGTGCAGGCACCACACCAAGGATGAGAATAAGTCCACCAAGACATGATCTGCTTGGGGAGGAAAGGTGGCCAATCTTTTAAAGAACAAGGGCCTTGAACCTGTTTCTCAATGGGCTTTTATTGGGATCAGTTTGCACTGGAGTACAAGTAGAGCTCATTAATCATTGTCAGCCAGGAATGATCAAACAATTGATAACATTCAAAGAACTATGAGGCCTTATTTTGAGTCAGGGTCAGATGGTTAAAGGTCCATAAAACTTTGGGAAACAAACTCATTTTATGCTTGGAACCTTATCAGAAAATTGAGGACATTCTTAGCAAAGCAGGTTTTATAGGATTTTATGCATTCTTTCTAAGGCCTGATCGCCCTAGGGAACTGCCTGTTCCTGCCCAGGGCTGTGCCGCCCTCTGGCATGGTTTCAGGCTTCAGTCAGGCAGGGGAGGTAAGGCAGCTAAGAGATTAGGAGACTTCTTGCAGACAGAATGGGGACTCAGGCTCTGTCAAAGCTGAGGTGTGAGGATCCATCACCCCCTTTCTCTATAGCCCCCCAATGACTCTGTCGTGAGTGTGCCTGTCTTAGGTTGTCCCTCCCTTGAGGACTCTTACCTGTCATTGGCTAACCAGTCATTCACCTGGGGTCAAGCAGGGTGAAGTAAAGGGAGCAGAGGTGGCACCCCTCTGGGAAGATAAGCTTTGTTTCCTTAGGGGCTTATGGTCCCAAGGTCTCTCACTCAGCCTTAGCCATGGGGGGTTACAGCTTCTGAAACCAGGCAGGGCAGTTCCCAGCATTCAGGCATACAACACAATGATTCAATATTTGTATACATTGCAAAATCTTCACCACAATAACTCTAGTTAACATTCATCACCACACATAGTTATAGAATTTCTTTTTCTTTTTTGGAACATTTTTGTCTCACGATGAGAACTTTTAAGGTTTACTCTCTTAGCAACTATTACATATGCAATACAGCATTATTCATTATTGTTGCCATACCATGTCTTAAATCCTGTTACTTATCTATATTATAACTTGTAGACCTTTTGACCCCTTTCATCCATTTGCCCCACCCCCAATCCCTGCCTTTGGCAATCAACAATCTGTTCTCTGCATCTCAGAGATTGAGTTTTGCATTTCTTCTGATTTTATTGATGAACAATTGACATGTGTCACTGTAAAGTTTAAGGTATACAAACAGCATGATGGATCAATTTACATGTATAGTGAAATAATTACCAGAATAGGTTAGTTGATATTCATCATCTCATATACACAAAAGAAAAAGAAAAAACTATCCTTGTGATAAGACCTCTTGGGATAGTAAGGGAGAAAAACAATAATTTTTTCTACCCTTCTAAGTTTTCCTACTGGTATAATCATCAAAATGATATGAAACAGATTAACAAGAGGAAATTCCAAATTTATTACAAATGTACATACAGAATATGTTAACTCCCTCAGAATATGGGACGCCAAGACAAATTTGTCTGATGAGTCTTAGCTGCCATTGTGAACTAAGTTCTGGGACTTCAAAGACAGTTCACAGGCAGATGAGAAAAGAATGAAGGTTTGGTAAGCATATCTAGGCGGGGCCATCCAGAAAGTGGACCTTCAGGGAAGTCTGAGAACGGACTTTGTTAGGTTCCTTTCTGCCTGCCACACTTAGTGCACGTGATTCTAAGGTGAGCACTCCCTTCCTTCAAGTAGGTCTTCTGTCTAACTTTCTTTGGACAGTTAGGGGGAAGGTCAAAGGTTTTCCCTAAGTCTTTTGTTATGTGAAAAATAACCAGTTTGAAATAATACCTCCAAAAGACATAGTTTGGGGTGGCAAACTGTTTCCCCTTAGGGTTTGCTGTCTTCACGCCTTTCCTGTGTTTCTCACAGCAGGCTTTGGCACAGCCGTCATGCTGTCCTTACTCAGCCCGCTACAGATTATCTTAGAACTGGAAGTGTGCCCCTAGTGACCACCGTCCTCCAGTTCTTCCTCCTCCAAGCCCTGTGTCTGGGACCCACACCTCTGATCTCCTTTTCTGTGAGTTTCCGTGGCTTCTAGTTCTCACCTACATGTGAGATCATACAGTATTTGTCTTTCTCTCCTGGCATAATGCCTTCAAGGTCCATCCAAGTTGCCTCGGATAATAAGATTTCCTCCTTTTTACAGCTAAATAACTAACAATGGAATTTTATGTTTATGTATATAACATTTTATTTATCCATTCACCTATCATTGGACACTTTGGTTGTTACCATACCTTGGCTATTGCACATAATACTGCAATGAATGTGAGAGTGCAGATACCTTTCTGAGTTAGTGTTTTTTGTTTTCTTCAGATAAATACCCAGAAGTGGAATTGCTCGATCATCTGGTCATTCTGTTTTTTCGCAATGACATTTTTAAAGCGTGATGCCTGTATTTGATTTCTAGCCGCTTTTGATGATGCAATGTTGTACCCCTAACAACTTCCTAAACCCTCTGTAACCCTGCCATACACAAAAATCTTGTGCAAAGATCATTGCTTTGATGGCAGTTCAGCAAAAACAGCATTCCTCACCTGGGTCACTGACGAAAAATAAAGACAGCACATGCATGGTATTGGTGTGACTGATACACTGAACTTAAAGACGGGAAATGATACAGGAGCTGATAATGTCAGCCCAGTAGAGGTATGCAGAAATCTGGGAAAATTAAAATTTTCCAAAAAAAAGTGTATCTTAAGTATGCTTATGATTGGGAAGATAAACCAATCTGACATCCGAGTAACACAGAATCTTAGAGGTCTGCATAAACAGCTTTTCTCACAGATTTGTTTTGATGTGCGCTCAAAATACTGCCAGTGGTGCAAAACAGATGCATGTCTCAGCATTGTGGGATTTCAGCCTCTGTCTCTGGGAAACTTTCACCCGAGTGACCCACCATGCAGGGGAGGACAAAGCCAGGCACTTGTTGGCGGACCCCAAAGCAGAACAGAACTGAACTGACCGTCTAATGCAGAGTGCTGTCCAATCTATCAGGCTGCTTCAATTTCCAATGATAATGGTTTTTTTCTTAAGTACTTACTAATCAACTTTGTTAAGTTTCATGTGTTTGAGCTATGTGTGTGTGTGCACGATCTCTCCTTTAATAATTATGTCTCTTGAGGAATATTGAATACTTAGAAGGATGCAAAGTTCACCCAAAGTCAAGAAGATAACAGAAGGACAAAATAAGGGATGAATCAGAATTGAGCTCACCGTCAGTATCTCCATTTTTTTACACATCCTTTTCTTTAGTGATTGTGAACAGCACCAAGAGAAAACAGGGATTTGGCAGGAGGAAAAAAAAAACAGCTTGTCCAGCCCTGATTCTGTCTCCCATCATCTAAATTAGAAGACATTCGACGATTATAGGTCACTAGAACAGGGCAAAATGTAACTGAGTTTGACACACATTTGGGCGATTTCTTGTGGCAATGTTATGACTTTAGCAACCGGCAGTACTAATATAATAGTCAGGAATTTGAGGACACTCAACATTGTAAAATCACATCAGCACTAAGCCGCTGAGAACTCATAGACCAATGTACAGCAAGAAGCAGAATCTCTGAGTTTGGGTTTTAATGCCGTCTATTCTATAAATCAAGACTTTATAATATATTTCACTACATTCCTTGAAGGCTCCAAGCTTTGATCTCCAGCTTCCCCTTCTCTCTGTGGACTGTTGCACAAAGCCTGCCGAGAGGGTAGAATTCGGCACCATTTGTTGCTAGGCTTTCAGAAACCAAGTCCAAAGCCAGAGATAAACATTTTTGCTACTGTAAAATTGTGAAAGCAATAGCGCTTATCTGACTCTGTTTGATAAGCAATGCAAATTCAAGTGGCTCTCATTTTATCCCCGATTGCTTCAATTTAGAGGATTCTCAATAGCATATATATGAAAATTGTATTGTATGTTTAAGATAACACATTATTTAAATGGACTTGAATGCATTTTTAAAATCCATTACCACCACTATACTTTCTACTTTGGGCAGAGAGTTTTCCCATCTTTGCAAGAGCAGGAGCTCTGTTGTACAGGACTGTGGCTTCACAGGACACACCTGTCCTCCGGATGGACCCGTGAAAACACATGCTGTGATAAAGTGACAGAACAGCATCTTTGGCATTGCTGCATGGGCCCAGACCGCTGTACATATTATTTGACATTCAAATGCGGACTCTTCATGGAGAGGTGGGTCGGTACACAGGAAATCCTGACATATCCCAGGGTGGGTGTCCCTCTTCCTCCCACCGAGTTTTTTGCCTCTGCACACGTGAACATTTCATTTGGATACCAGCAGCACCCCCCACGCCTGTTCAGTCTTCTCCCCACCACGTGGGCATATGCCCTATGTTTCCAGCAAGGCACCCTGAAGACCACGTGCCATGAGTCCATTTAATTTGTTCTTTCTGCCTGGGTGTCTCTGGTATTTGCACTAAAAAAATGAGACGGGCTTTGGCCCAAGCTCCTTGATAGAATATGCCTTTTCCCCTGTGGGTTTGGCCTTTTCACCCAACTTTAAGAGAAGTTTAAGCATTTATTGGGATAGCTTCTTAGAGGGCATTTCTCCTTGGGGTACTTTTTTACATTATAACTACATATATAATTCCTTTTGGCTTTTCTGACCAGGGGGGAAAAAAAAGAGGGTGTTAGCATTCTTAGAGGCTGTCTCTCTGCATTTTATTATATAAATCAGTTTTCTTGCTGGAGTCAAAGGTCACTCCTTCTGCTGCATAACAGTACTTTTCTGACTGATATTAAAAGCTGGCTTCATTTTACTTTGTAATATGAAGCTTCACTTTGGAATTAATATCATTCAAAAGGCAGCTGCCCACATAATGAGTTCCTTTTAAACAAAATGGGAAAACACACATTTATCAAACAATTTGCAGTATGGAAGCTACAGTTTTGAGCTCATCAGAAAACCTCAGCCAATCGAGCTATTCCGTGTGAAAGATGCCAATTCGGTGGGGCTGAGAGAATGTTGAATAGCCAATGAGTTTCTTCCTGCATGATGTATTTATAGAACCCTTTCTAATGTGGAGAAGAGGAAAGGCGTGTGGCTTTTTTAATGTTTTCGGAGCCAGTGTTGAAGAAGCCACGTCAAGATTGAGAAATGCGTTTGTGAAGAAAAGAGTGTGCTTTCCTGTGCACTCCCATGTGATGAATGACTGAGGAGAGAGTGAATCTGTCTCACTATTTGTGCCATGCACTCTAAGCTTTCTCTTTTGCTTTTTGTGAATTATTCCAGTGAAATGGGTCATACACAGTTGAGCCTAGGGCCAGCCTAGACATGAACCACTCTAGCAGGGTTGACTGAGTTTCACCTGCTGAAAGATGAATTGGTTTTGTGGATTGAGTATCACCCTGTACAAGTAATGTTAGGGTATAGTTACTTTACTAAGATATGTGAAAGCTCTTTTCAGTATCCATACCTCTGTTTTCCTCTGATACAGTTCCAAAAGCATACACTGCACCTCCCTTAGCTTATGGTTCTTGAGAGTATCATTTTCAAATAATTTATTAAAGTAGAAAATGATACCAGTGGTCAGTCCATCCACATGCCCACCTGCAATTTCTTTTTCTTATTGCTTTTGACATTTAATTGCAAATACTGAGAAGAAATTGACCCAGAGAAGTCTTGCCAAATCAACCCACAAACAAAAGCCATAGTCAATTCTATCTGTCACTTTGATTGATAAGGAAACCAGCTCCTTAATTTCTCAGGTGATTTTCCTCTCATCCTGATGAATCTGCCAATCAAATTCAAGAGAAAGGCAAGAGCAGAAATGCATTTCCAAAAGGAGAAAGAAACAGCAGTCAGCAAAGGCCTTTTCTGCTGCTGCTCCTCCATTTATCTTTTATTTGTCTTTCTCTCTTCCTCTTCTTATACCTCTTCTCCTTCTCCTACCCTTCTGTCTTTTCTAAGAGCTCCAATCTATGGCAGAAGGCCTATGTACATCCCATAAATGCTGTAAGTGACTATGCCAGGCTGTGACTCTCAGAGATCACGTGTCATTAGATTTCAGTGTGGCTTTTAGCTTTCTAGCTTTAGCCCCTCTGAGTAACAGTCTGTTTGTCCTACTTCACACCGCAGAATGGTGTTCCAGAACCATCTGCATGTAGATGGCTGTGTGTGGTAAAAGCTAAAAATGTGGTATGCTTGTCCCGGGTGCCCCATCAGACACACCTGACATTTTTCCCTAAAAAAGGTAAACACACACACACTCATGCATGTGCCCATACGTACAATCCCAAATGGAATTCAAAATGTAGCTCTGGACTCAGTCCAGTTCTCAGAAACACCTGAAAGCTAGAAGGGCCTCTTGTCCCAAGAACAGAGACACAACCAGCCTCCCCTGGGAAACCATGAATGTGGCTGCCATTGAAAGAGACAGGCCAGTCCAGTTGATCCCGGTCCCTGGGGAGGATGTTCTTCACTTTATCAAGAGCACAGTCACCTGCTTGGTGTGTCAGGGACTAGCAGCACACCTGAGCAGATCCACCCGTGGATTAGGGCCCCCACTTTTACGGATGTAGGGTACTGAAATACTGGCATCTTAAGCTCTCAAGCTGGTTCTCAAACTGTCATAGTGCTGGCTGAATTATAGCTGATTGCAGTACCGAATGTGAGATTGCTGACTGGCTGAGTGCAAATCAAATGTGAGCGAAACCGCCCTCCACTGATAGAATAATAAGGCAGAATGCTTGGAATTATTTATGCATTGCTCTGCAAAGGTCCTGATCATTCATTTAGTTTGTGTTCCCCAGCAAGCATCCTCTCCGAGATGGTGAATCAAAACCAACTTGAGTTGTTCTGTTTACTTTGGAGCAGTTTGGGGACAGTCTTGCCTAGTGAAAAGATCACTTGTTATTGAAAGAACAGCAGTTCTTAGAGCCTTGGTCCACATACGTGTTAATTCATCCCAGTAAAGCTGTTTACCAAAACAGGTAAAAACTCGGCAGTTGCCAATTTTTTAAAACCCAAAAGATGACCAATTTTTAAATAAATTTTAGGGGTTCATTAAATGCGCCATTAGCAAACAAAAGTCACAGGTGATACAGTTTATTATTTTAAGACAATTAAAGGCTCTAACCATTGACAGTGTCCTGAAATTATAAATGCACCAAAGTACAAATTAAATCTACTTATATGATTAAGGGCACTAGCAAATAGGTGAACCAAACTTGCATTTATTTTATGTGATTTAACTGCTCCACATTTTTCTTTCTGTTCTTTATAATTGCTCGGGCTTTCTATAGCGATGTCAAGAGTTAGTAATGTAAATAGTTAATGGTATAGTAGCCCTAAGGTAGAAATGTATAACATTCTTTAGATATTAAAAAATAAAAATAATGTTTATCAAGTATATAAAATTCCTACCCTTTAAAATTCCAAAATGTAGTCTTTACATTCTAAAATCTATTCTCTTTATTACCTTTAAGAGTTCTAAGTTCTTCATATTAAAGTTTCTTTGGATATGCGAAATGATGTTGCTTTGTTTAGGTTTTGCTTAATCACTTACACATTGGTAAGAATATTCATATGGTAAGAATATTTAAGATATATTTATATTTAAACATTTTTCAGAAATACTTTTGTCTTAATCAAGCAATCCAACGCAAATAACATCTATGGTTTTAGATAAGATCTTTGTTTTATTTTGTTTTGATTGTTTTTCATGAAACTTCGACATGGGTATTTCAAGTTTCCAAAAAAAACACAGAGAAGCAGAAATCTTCTTTGTTCCCCAAGTTAACCAAACAGATGACCACTTTTACCAATTTTTATAAATATGCAAGACTCTTTGAAGAAAAATATAGAAAGCATGTGCAAGTGGTGTATTTTTGTAAAATTTTAACATGGATAAAATCAAGTTTGAATTTTTTTTTCATAAAGCGGTATTTTGGGAGATCTTTCCATATTAGTTCATATACACCTACTTTTTAAAGTGCTGCTGAATCTTCTATTGGGTAGAAGAGTCATAGTTTGTGTAAACGTCCTCATGTGCATGGCGATTTGGATTCTTTTTCCCATTAACATTCACACTTTTCACGTTGCAATGAAAATACATGCAAATACAAGTACATCACCTGTATTGGGATACCTGTAAGTGGAAGAGGTACGTCTGTAGGTAGTGAAGAGAGATGCGGGTCATTTCACGTAGGTCACAGTGCAGGGCAGCTCTTCACTGACCTCTTTGTTTGAAGAACTTTGGCCTCTAGATGGTCCTTCAACTTTCTTTTTCACCTGATTAAGATTTTTTAATCTTTCTCCACTTTCTGTAGAATATGATCACAAGTCTTTTTCTATCAACCAACCTTTACCTAGGTTTCTTTATTTCAATTATGACCACTTGATCTATAATAGACTTATTTGTTTAATTATTTATCGTCTGGGTTTTTCTGTTCTGCCCTCTGGTACCCAGATCAGTGCTTGGTGCTTAATAATATTTGTTGATTAAGTGGAAAAAATGAGTGAACAAATCAATATAATTTTACCTGTACCAACTACCTATCATATTTGGCTTTCTGTCCTGAAAGCACAGAAACATGGAGAATCAAAATATAAATCTACATACTTTCTAAAAAATGTATGTTGAAAGCTCATGCTAAAATTTTTGTTAAAAATACATACCTATTCCCCTGAGGGAAACACAGCATAGCCTCTGTGGCTGTAAGAAGCTCATAATCCTTTATGAACCCCACCTTATGAGAAAGCAGTAGTTACAGAGATTTTGTGGTCATCTGAAATGTCATCCACTTAAGGCAGTGGAAGGTTTAACACAAGGCCATGTGTCTACTTTTCCGATATCACTACAGAATGAAGCAATGTAGCAGGACCTCTTTTAGCATCTTGGGGTCTAAAGACCAGGAATCTTACTGACCGGCATGACTGTTGTGACAGTGAGGTCTACTGCCTAATATACTTTGAGAGCTCGGCCCCGAGAATCACTTTTTCATTCACCACTACAATTCCCCTTCTGTCTTTTCTTTTGTCTTTCTGAGTATTCAGTGAGATGGCTAAACAGACAATGATGTTAAATGCCATTTATAACCAAGTAGAAAGTAAGAATTTAGAACATTGTTGTCAATCTGTCTTCACTCTCTCAATTGAATTTTATCTACTCAGTCTTTCAGAATGGAAGGTTTGGAAGATTTAATTCTCCAAAACTAATAATCTTCTTCTGGTCATTTTTAATGCTTTAACTCCCTACATAGAATTGCATGGATTGATCCAACCAATCAGCCCAAAGATGCTTCAAATAAAAGTAATTCAGAATTCCAGTACTTTAAAGGTCAAAGGACATAAAATTATAGAGTAAAAGTAGCTTAAGAGAAGAAAAAACAAATTCAAGTTTGATTCCTAAAGTTTGATTCAAGTTTATTCTCTTATACAACTTTAAATTTCCCCCCAAAATTTAAATTAGTGCCCCATTAAATGTATACTCACTCATGACTAAAGCATCTAAATGAAGATGTATGGAAGATAGGGCAAAGCAATGGATGAGTGTTTTAATAGTTCAGTCTCTTATTTTAGTCCCTAGTCTGTGGTGGTTTTCTTTGGCATCATGTGTCATAAGAAATAGTAAGTGACCAAGTTCAGGCAATAGCAGGTATGGCCAGAGGTGGTAGGACTTTATGAAGCTTCAACCTCCACGGTTAGAAAACAAACAGTCCAAAAAACTAGGTGAGTAATAAATTGTGATACCTTAAAATACAGAAAAATGCTGTGCATTCCAAATGCTTAGGTTGTCACTCGTAGGAAAAAAAAAAGTTTGTGCCAACTTCATGCATATTAAACAGATATGTGCCATGTGGGCCAAAAAAACAAACAAACAACAAAATAAAAGGTTGGAATATGAAAGTAACTTTTTACAAGACTTCTCATGTATGTCTGCATTTCCTTTTCATCTTTTTGGCATTTTCAAGTTGGCACTTTTCTTTGGGCTTAAAAAAATCAAATGCTTTTCTCCGAATAAGAATGAGTCACTAAACTTATTTTCATGTTTACCAAGAGTAGCTCAAAAGTTAGTGATGCTTTTCTTTGTGGCATTAGCCCCAACAGACCATCTTTTCAAAAAGGGCCATCTTTTTTAAAGTACTTATGTTATAAGATGTAAATTCCTTTAGCTAGATTTATAGTCAAAGAAGTTAATTGCTTGCTCAGTCCTCCTCACAAAGAACTATCTATTTTATAACTCCTCTGATTTGTGATTTTTTCACTTAGAGAAAAAGGAAACTTCATGTTTGGTTCAAGGGTAAAAAGAAGACTACTCTGGTCAATAAAAAAAGATCCCTAAACTCTTTAAAGTTGAGCCTTTTTTCTGGACTTAAAATTCCAGTTTATTTTGCAGATGACATTGAAATTTTATCCCGTGACAAATTTGTATGTCGTTATTTCAAGGATTGTGCTCTTGTGAGAACTCGCAAACCTTCAGTCAAACTTCTTGGACATTAATGAGAAAGTAATGATTGTGTGAGCACATCTTATTCATGTATTCAAATTCATCTGTTCACGTATTGAACAGATATGTACTGAGTGTCTGCAGTGAGCACAGCCTTGTGCCAAATTGCAATGTAATGATGAGCAAGAACAGACACGATTTATTCTTGTGTGCCTTAAGAATTCCATATAATTGTTTTCTGGCAAAGTGGGAATCATTTCACAAGAAGGATGTTTTCTCATCTAACAGCCTTGTAGAAGGTTATGAAACAGTCGATGGAGATCCTAAACATTTAGTTACAGAATCAATTACTTGACTCGAGTCAGGATGATCCAAAACAGCAGCGAGAATTCAGTTGTACCTGCAGTTACAGGACATTGCTGATCACACACAGAAACAGTTTAAGATGACAAGTTTGTTCCCAACAAGAGGTGGCTGAGGCTTAAAGTGGAAATTAACTCCTACTAAAACGTCAGGTTGGCTCCTAGAAGGCTCTGGGAAGAAGGGCTGCCAGTTAATTCAGAATGGGAAAATAATTAGAAAAATAAGAAAAATAAAGGTGTATTCAAGGTTATATTGACTTTTAAGACATTACTCAGTGAAAGAAAGTAATGTTTTCACTGTAAAAAATTGTTGATAGGGTGGCAGGAAGAGAGATTTCAAATTAAAATAAATTTTAGCTCAAAATTAGAAGAAAATATATTTCAATACAAATAGAGTTTGCCTACTTTGGATGGTAACTATAATGAAATTATTTTATGATATGCATGGTAGTGTGAGATGAAAAATGGGCCAGTCCACATCTTTCTATTTTTCCTTGTGTTCATCTTCATGATTAAGTTTAAATCTATTAGGAATCAAAGCACCCAAATTAACCTCTGACTATGCTGTGCTCATCCCAGGTTGTAGTCTTGTACTAGAAGGAAGATGGAATTAACTGCACCAAAGGGTGGGAGAGGAAAAAGCAGGGTTTATAAAAAGGTTGAGGAGGAACCATTGAATTCCCACTGTACTAGGCTTTCCCAGGCATGATTATGTGCTTCTTATGAATGTGACATTGAAAATCTGTACTTTTTATGGTACAAAACGGCAAAAAGTGTAAGCTGTAAAATGCTGCTTTGAAAACGTGTTTAAAAACAGTGTTCTGACACTTTATTGCACAATGAGCTCCTACATTAAGCATTTATGGCAGCTACAAATTCACAGCATGGTTCTGACACAGTAATAAAAGGCACCAAAACGGGTCCAACTGACATTTTACGGCCAGAACAAAGGGTTGAAAGTTTAAAGCTTATCTATAGCAACTACATGCCACATATTGGCCGCATGCTCTATAACAGGATTATATGTTACCCACGCCAAAGATATTTCTAGCAGTAGACGATTAGTAAATTCAATATCTCAATCACTTTTCAGGGACAAAGAACATGGATTACAGGATCAAACAAACTTGCAGTAATTAAGAGGGACTTCAGTGTTTGTGGCTACTGATTGCAAACACGGGGCATCCAAAATCCATCCTTGCTCCAAGGAATGGACCAGTCTCATTTTTACACCTCTCTGGAGTTCTAGTAGGTCCCTAGTCTTTACCCATGAAGGGTATTGGATTAAAAGTTCTCTCAGGTATTCTCTCTATTTCTTCTTTGGATTTTGCAAAATGTTGAGCATGTCTTCGATACTCTCCATTAGCCAACATGATAGCAAACAAATAGTTGAGTCCAATCTTTCCTCTACTGAAATCCAGCCTCTGCCAGCAACACAACTGTGGCTCTTTATCAGCATCAAATTAGTACGTTGGCTGAGCAGTATTTTGCTTATAGCCTATCCAAAATACATGATGGTCTGTAAGTTGCTAGTTCGAAAGGAGATTGGGTATTTGAAAACAGGTGTCTTAAGGAACTCTGGTAGTTCATGTACAGGATTTCCTAGGTGCATTTAGGTCTTGAAAAAAAACATAGTTAACTAGCCAGATATGAAGATACCTAGATAGCATTTTCAGCGGGAGAGAACAATCTGAGGCTTTACTGAGTTTATGAATTTGTCTGCAGAAAATAGTACTAGAGTCACTTTCCCAAGCCAATTTAATTTTTTTTGAACTTGCCACTGCCAAAAGGCTCATGACTTGGACATAGCATAATCCAGTTTCTCAGTATTGCAACAGAAGCCAAGATGTGCTCTTCCCCAAGGGCTGGTCACATTTGCCTGAATGCAATGTTCATCAATTTTAATGTTGGATGGACATTTTGGGATTGGGTTTTATAAAGATATTTACCAGCCAATCTAGTCTCAATATTCTGGGAAAATCCAGCATATACCCTCAGCGATCAGACTATTTAAAACACCTTTTTTATTTAATGAATCAGATATATAATATCTATCCATAAATATTTGATCAGGTTGTATTTTTTTTCTTGGAAGATTTTAATATGTAGTTTCACTTGACTTTTCTCCATGCTCTTTGGTAGCACAGGTATCTTTTAGATATATGACAACATATATCTAGAGTCAGAAATCTTGAATTCCTTAAAAAAATGACTAACAATGACATAATGTCAGTATAATTAAAGTCCTGCATTTAAAACTCTACAGTGATACTAAAGTTCCTTTTATTTCTCAGAGACTACTTTGGATTTCTTTTTTTTTTTTATTTAGTTATTTTTCAAGTACAGTTTTTTGTCTATTTCTCCCATCCCAGCCCCCCACCCCGTGCTCCCCACCTCCCTCCTATTTCCTCCCCCCCTAGTCCTTGTCCCTGTGTACTTCATACTTGTTCCTCCAAATCCCTCCCCCTTTTCCCCCTTAAATTCCCTCCCCTCTCCTCTCTGGTCACTGTCCCCTTGTTCTCTATTTCAGTGTCTTGGTTTTTATTCTGCTTGCTTGTTTGTTTTGTTGTTTAGCTTTCTGTTAAAGGTAAGATCATATGGCATTTGTCTTTCAACCCCTGGCCTATTTCACTCAGCATAATGCTTTCCAGTTCCATCCATGTTGTTGCAAAGGGTAGTAGCTCCTTCTTTCTCTCTGCTGCATAGAATTCCATTGTGTATATGGATTTCTTCACTCACATGGTGCATAGGGCTGTCTCCCATGCACAAAGTTTGTACCACCCTGGGAAATGCTGAATGTGTAGAGACAGCCTGGAATAAATGACTGTCCTCCAAGGTCAAAGGCATTCGCTCAAAGGCATACCGTTGGGCTCTGGTCACTTCTTAATCTCTTAAGAGTAAGGCAGGCTGTTCATTCTGATGAACAAACATGAGAAACATTGCACTAGAAGTTAAAAATATGTTTGGAAACATTTCATTTCCTTGTAAACTTGAACAAAAAATTGTTACTATAAAGATGGAATAACATCTTCTTCTTTGTTATTGTCAGCTTTTTCTAACTATCAATGTTATTAACACTATTGTAACAAATTCAAATGCTGTAGGAATGCACATCATGCCTTATAAATATTTGCTGCTACCTGTGACAACCCCATTTCACGGTTAAGAGTTTAATGTTATTCTACCTATATTTTTTTCTGATACCTAGTTAAATGTGTCTATACTATTTAAATGAGATTATACAATTTGCTGTGCACAATGAACCATGTAACTGAGACCTTAAGTTCAGAAAGGCAACCCCTCCCTATCTTAATGACCAGTGAAAAAAATGCTGATATTATATTATTTTCTTTTCTTCACTTAGAATTGTTGAATTTACCTACCACTTAGGGAAGGTGATCTGGTATAACAATTTTATTTCTATTTCAAAGTGCTTAGCCAGTAGTCACAATGGCATATAATAAGTTACAACTGTTTGACTCTGCGTTTCCAATAAAATCAAAATGCCAGAGGAGAGAGAAGGGCAGAGGTTTATGGGGGACTCTTAACCTCAGCTGGGGCAACAACCAAGACAGGTAGATTGGTTGGTGGTTTTAAACTAGAATCCACTAGGTGATAAAGCACAGAAATGTCCCCTGAGAATTCTTAGCAAGTTTCTCAAATTACACTAAAAAAGCTATCAAAATACACATTCTATCATTACCAGAAGTACCTGATTCCATTAATGCCTCAAAAAGGGTACAACTCAGGGGGCTGCCATGGAAGAAAGGAAAAGAAACATCACTAAGAGCAAAGATGTGTCATTAGATCACCCCCACCTTCATATTCTGTTTCTACATACCTGTGCAAAAGGGGGACAGTGAAAAAAAATTGATGGGGAATAATTTGATTCTTTTAAAATATGGTGTTGGGGGAGAACTCTATGGATACCCTGGACCACCAGGAAGATGAACAATTAGGTCTTAGAGCAAATGAAGCCTGAAGGATCACTGGTGGCAAAAGTAACAAAACCAAAGGTATCCTCCTTCACACGCAGCAAAAGAAGGCAGGGTTCTTTGGAAAAGACAATAGTGCTGGGGGCTCTAGCCAGGTAGCTCAGCTGGTTAGAGCATCATCCTGATATGTCATGGTTGTGGATTTGATCCCTGGTCCAGGCACATATAAGACTCAACCAATGCATGCATGAATAAGTGGAACAACAAATCAATGTTTCCTCTCTCACTTCCTCTCTCTCTAAAATCAATCAATGAAAAGAAAAAAAAGTCAGCAATGCTGGGAAAAAATAGAAGGCAGCAACCGAAGAGGAAGGCCAAATATGAGTAGGTTGGCTTTGGGAAATAGCCAAGGTCATGAGTCTCCAGGAGCTGTGCAGGGCTGTTGAGACAGGACATTGTGGAGTCACTAATTCACAGCCTTGCCAAGAATCAGACCCAGCTGCACAGCACATGACACACACACACACACACACACACACACACACACACACATACTGAAAAGAGGTGGAGAGAGAAGAGGGAAGAAATAGACTAAAAAATACATCACTTTAAATGCAAAACTGGCTCAGACTTCCAGTTTTGAAAAAATAATCATCAATAAAAAATATTTCCCAGATATTTAAATATAGATAAGAGTGGAAACGTTTGTGTAGTTAAAATGTTAAATTAACTAATTCAAACTGCTACATCTGCTTGTTTATTATAAAATGCTTTCAGATGATTTGGTGGTAGTAATGATGATAATAGAAATAAAATTAAACATCAATCTTAACTGTATCTTTTTGTGGAGGTTAGTAATATGTCAATATTAAAGTAGTCTTGATATACATTTGATAATAAGTATAAAATTAAATTTAGTACTTAATGGAATTAATCATTTTCAAAACTGTGAAGTCCTTATTGAAGTAATAATAAACAATGGAAATAATTGGCACGTGATCAGGGAACCTCAAAAAAGGAGAAAAAGGAAGTTGAGTAGACATTTTCATTCTGTGCTGCCTTTGTAGAAGATTCCTGTCTATAATTCAAAATAAGAATCTTTTCTCTTCCTGTAGACCTGAGGGTCAGAATTTTGGGTCTATAGTACTCAGAGCCATTTATGAGAGGCCCCCAAATCCTCTGAAATCATATGCAAAATCCTGGGGCTGCCTGTGGTGGTGATGTGTACACATGCGTATTTTCCCAGTGTAAAGAATACGTGGTTTTCATCACAGTCACAAAAGAATTCATGGCCCCCAAAGGTTAACAATCAGTGATATGGACCTCAGAGCGTACAAGGCACTTTCACAGTTATTAACTAGTTTGATCCTTACAACACAGAAGCAGGCCTGGCAGTAAGCCCAGGACACTTATGTTTCCATGTCGCTGTGGTCCAGGGAAAAGTGATCTGAACAAACTATCCACGTTACACTGCAGTTGCTAAATGTATAAGAACGACTCTCCTACTAGTATTTGCATTCAACACTGAAGGAAAGAGACATGAAATGGTTTATTGATTCATGGATAAGGATGCATATTTTTGGGGGGCAATGTGGGATCCTTCCTAGTTTTTTGGGTTTTTTTTTTTTTTTTTACTTTTTTGATTTATTACCCATAAGACACACTCACCACAGAAGAGTGAAGAAATGAGTATCTCATAAGTGGTAAATATCCCACTTTAAGGAGAGTCATTTGTGGGACAAAAATCCCTTCTTTTATATACTGGCAGCTGCATGCATTCCTTTGAACCCCCTCATTTCAATGCCAAGGCATCTGCGACATGAAATGTTATTAACTTGAAACGCTAGTTCAGTGACTGTTCTTCTAATTAGTTATTAAATCCATGAGGGGGAGAGAGACCCATCATTTAAAAAAAATAAAAACCCTAGGAAATTGCACCTATATAAATGCTTTCCTAGAAGAGAGATTTTATTCACTATCTATTCTGAAACACAGAGACATCCCATCATCTGAACTTTAGTCAAGCTAAAGCAGAATGAATAGAAGCTAAACTATTTTTTAATGTCTAAATTTTAGCTTCTCAGAACCTTGACCCTCTGTGCATCCAAGTTACAATCATTGCCAGTAGCCCAGTTACAGGACCTGAAAAGATGAAGCTGGTGTATCGGCATTTTCACACAATGTAACTAGCAACTAATTGATATTTCATTGAGTATGTCTCGTAAAAGATAATTAGTCATCACAAAAATATTTAGTGATATGATACTAACTAGCTCTTAGTCTATGCCAAGCAATATTTCAATCATTTTAAAATCAATTAGCTCACGATGCTTTACAGCAATTAATTAAATCCTGATATTATTCTTATTTTAATGGAAGGAAACTGAGCTCCTGGAAGTTTGAGGAAATTACCTAATATGTAGAGAATTCAAATGAGTCAATAAAACAAAGGCAAGAAATGAAATGGAAAAGGGAGGGTGCCCTGGCTGGTGTAGCTCAGTGGATTGAGCATGGGCTGCAAAAACCAAAGGGTCGCTAGTTGGATTCTCAGTCAGAACACATGCCTGGGTTGTGGGCCAGGTCCCCAGTGGCGGGCATGTGGGAGGCAACCGCACATTGATGTTTCTCTCCCTCTCTTCCTCCTTTCATTCTTTCTCTAAATAAATGAATAAAATCTTTTTTAAAAATGAAGAGAATATTAAAAAAAAAGAAAAGTAAGGGAAATAAGTGAGTGGTGATGTACAAAAAAGGTAGCACAAATGGTCCCAAAACATATGAAAAGATGTTTAGCAGCATTGACCACATTATATTAAAACTATCATTTCCTCCTAAGGAGTATAAATTTAAAAAGCAGGCAATATCAAGGACAGTCAATGATATGGGACACTGGGTACTTTTATCTCACAAATGGTACCCGCATCTGATGGTACAACCACTTTGAAAATTAGGATGATGCTTCAATTAGTCTAGATGAACATTAGTGATTAGTGTATCTTTAGCCAAGCAATGCCACTACTTGGTATACACACTTTTGGTGAAGTCCCGTATGAATGCACTGAAGACTGGTGCATAAAGACTTTTTCAGAATAAGGACTCAGACCTAGATATCCTATCTCGTAAATTGTTGCTACAGCTACTGCCTTTTGTCAAAAGTAACCAGAGATTCAGTTGTATGTGCACATGTAAGATTTCTTCCCCTTATAGAGCTCCAAATATTTCCCTGTGAGGCTTTAGAAGGGACAGAAGTATATGGTGTGTTTACAGTCAGTGAGACATCCAAGAAGACACCAGTCACCACTCATGAGTCACCCCCAACTGCAGAAGGATATCTGGATTCCTATGGTAGTGGGGCACTCCCATTAAAAAATAAATACCTAGAATGTGCTCTAATGGATCTGTTTAAGATTCACACTAAAGCCAATACCCCACTCCTTTGTGGTGTGTATTGCTTTTGGATACCACCAAAGTCTTTCTCACTTGGAAATAGATGGTAGGTATTGGAGAAAAGATACCAGTCTTTACTCAGCTGAAATATACAACCAATGCAGTTCAAGTCATTGAAACGTAGAAATGATTCCTGTATGGACATACTTACAAATAGTACTCTCCACATTTGTAGTTAATAGACCATCCAATAAAAACACTGTCTTATCACTAAACTCACTGTATTTGAATGTTCAAACTATTTCAGACAATGCACCTTTCAAAATAGTACTTTAAAACAATTTGCTTGCAACTTTTAAGTCTATCAGTGGGTTCCAGAAATCATGTCTTGGGACAATATTGGCAAGTTTTCTGTCAGAAGAATGAATGCCTAGTGAAGTTTCCAGTAATGCCCCAGGACACTAGAGTATTTTTTTCAAGTTTTGCATTTAATTAGAGAACTATATACCCTCCAGACAAAGAATAGTTTCTTTCTCTTCAATTCCTCTGAGCTACACCTAAAACAGGTAACAGCATATTGGATTTCATAACACCAAAGAAAACATTCTGAGCTTAAGATTGAATAAGTCATTCTTCAATGGACCGTATTCACTCAGCCTCACAGCATGGTCAGTGCATGCGTTTGTGGAGAAAAGTCTGTTTTTAATCAAGATCCTCTCTAAACTGATGTTTATTGGTATTGCATCTAGGTGTGTGAAGAATGTACTGGCCGATGGTGATATGTCAGGGCCACCATCTTCAGTGTTACCACTAATCATCTAACCTTCTTCTTTAGGCATCCGTTCCAATACAGATGGGAAGAAAAAGAAAGGCGCTTGGTTGCGTTCTGCTCTTCTGGGGCTTGTCGAGAATGACTTTTCTGTCTTACTCCAGTGATTTTATGGAGCTGGGGATTGGTCTGTAAATCTCTGGCATGATATGTTTAAAATGTTTATGTAAGCGTTGAAGTGTCGAGTGGTGTCAAACTCTCTCATTACTGGGCAATGGAGGGAAGCTGGGGTGACAAGGAATTCCCATTTTCATAAGAGGGGGCTGTGTTTTGATTTCTCTGGACAGCAGGTCCTGTGCTTTGTGGTGCGATGCAGTTAAAGGACCTAGTGCTGAAGACTTCATTTAAGGACAGTGAATGATACGTAACATCTAATTCTATCTTGTGCCGACTCTCTTCAAAGCACCCAAGTCCCTGAACTTTCCTTGATTTCTTTCCTTCTCTGTTCCACTTTCCCACCTTCCCAGTTCCACTTTCTGTAATGAAACTTAAAAGGAGTGTCTGCCACTTGTCTCCTCAATGGGCTGCATCCCCTGCAAAGCCAATCTGTTCTCTTCTACCACTTCAGTAACATCCCAGACAGTGTTGGCCTATGATCCAAGAGCAGGAAGAAATACCTCATGGTACCAGCATGCATTGGGATTCAACTTCAAGTCCCCTGTCTTTTAAACTGAGAAACACCATGAATTACTTAGCAAGAAATGAAGCACCGAGTGAAATGAGACATGTTGATTTATTTATTTTTTTCTATTTATCCTTCCTATTGTCACAGTCCATTTGGGACAGCCTACATGGGTGCCACTAACCCACAGATTTCTGTATTTTGTTATGCTGGAGTCAACAGAGACATTTTTACATCGCAGAATCTACTCCACCTTGTGCTCCTCAAACCTTTTTCTTGCCTGAATTCACATCTTTTGGCTGTGGAAATAGGAATATTGTCTTCAGGACAGATGGTGGTATAGTACAGCATGAAGCATTGTCAGTTTAATGCCAGTTCTATTCCGGGGTTCTGCATGACACACCCATTGCCTTTGAGGTGCTTATTTTCATTTTATTAAAGAAATTCTGAGTGTAAAGTAAGACGTGATATTAAACTGAAACAGCTTTATTTATTTGGTTCTGTTTTTCATATTTTTTTGTTGTTGTTCAAGTATAGTTGTCTCCATGTTCCCCCCACCATTCCTCCCCACCCTGGCCATTCTTACTTTCCACCCTTGATCCTACCCTGCTTTGGTTTTGTCCATGTGTCCATTATACATGTTCCCGAAAAGCCTTCCTCTTTCCCCCCAGTCTCCCCTCCCAATTCCCCTCTGGTTACCATCAGAAGGATCTCCACTTGTGTGATGAAGCACTGGAATCAGAGTTCCCATTGTGGGCATGACCAGAATAGTATCATGCCTACTTTTCATATTGCACATACCTTCTTTGTGCAAAAGTTTGTAAAATGTTGACAGTTTATGTTGTAATTATATTTATTTTTCTATGGTAACCTAAAGTAACCAACCATGGCATTATAAAAACAGTATTCCTAAATCATCAAATTTTCTTCAGTAATTTCCAATTACTTATTCTCCAATTTACGATCCCAGAAGTCGTCTTCTGAGGATGGGAATTTAAGAGTTTAGGAGGTCTTTTCCCACTAACTTATGAGTTTAATTTGTCTAGTTAATCAAGCAATAGGTGGCATCTCTTCCTTCTATAGCTTCAAAGTTCATTTTCTATTATTATTCTACAAGATATTTTGCCAACTTTTCAAAGTTACTTTAGATAAAATTGGGTGGGCAGTAATTAGAAATCTGATCCAGAGTTTTGTGGAGAAGTTGCCTAAACCAGTTGAATATTTTTTTCATTCAAGTTGGTAAGAAACACTTTTGCTTTTGAGAACACCATCTCATATTTTATTAACTCTCTTCCTTTTACTGCAAAGATTAATTTCTTTTCTGAGAAAAAAATAGAGTTCTTCATTGGGCATTTTCCCAAAGCATAGTTTTGCTCACTGTTTATTAAATTATGCACATATCACTGAACAGTATTTTAAGAGTATAGTCCAAGCCAATTTATTCAGATGTCTACAACACCTGAATTTTAAAAATTGAAAAAGATTTAAAGAACCATTTGTCTCCAAGCAGTCACCTTCTTCTCCCATGTTAGCATGTTTAAAACTATAAATCAGTAGCAAGTACGTGCTTGACACATTTATGGAAATATTCATCTTTAAGCTCCTTTTAAACCACTTTAGCAGCACAAACTTGCATGCAAATAATTGATGTGCTAATTACAAATCTTCCTTGTCTGGTTTCTTTCCTCCTTTCTCAACCCTAAAGCCTCATTAGTGAAGTTCTGTTGCAGGTTTTGATGTTATTATAACTTCAAAAAACCCAAACCAAATGTCATGTGTCTTTTTTAAAAGAAACACAGCATGTGTCCTAGTGAACGGGACTCCTGATTTTCTATGATTCTGGTGATGGAATTTTTATTTGTGTCAAGATCAAGGTCAGGAACAAATGATCTTGCTGCATAATCATACTTGTGTGCAAAGCACAGTTTACCCGTCTGTGTATGCTTTGATCTATTCTGTAAAAAGGGAACTGAAAATGATAGAATCATGACATTGTAGAATTGCAGATGTCCTCAGAGATAATCAAGCCCCACCCTCCATTTGTTTTAGACCAGTTTTGATCTAGAGGAAACTGAACCTTAGATTAAGTGGCCCACTGAGGCTACCCAGGTTATTAATGGGACAATTTAGAACAGCCAGTGAGTGCTCTATTGCAACTCCTCTACTAGGTTCTCTCTACTGTGATTTAAGTATTTTCCTTTCCCCACTTTTAACTTTGATTTTCTTTCCATTAGCTAAATATTCAAACCAATTTGTTATGCTGTTTGATAGGAAATGGATGTGTGTGTTCTGTAACACATTTTTAAAACCAGTTTTCCATTTTCTTGTACATGCAATGCAAAGGAAGGTACATCTTTGTCACATATTCAGGGAATCTGGGATTAAAAGTTATATGTGTATAGCAATAGAATGCTTATAACACATGAGTTAAAGAAACAAGTTTGAGATATTTGGAACACCCAAAGTCCCTTTATGTATATACCATCCTTCAGAAGTTGCAGAATTTCTGCACAGAGTAAATTGTTTTACATCTTTTATCTTATTTTTCCTTTTGTATTCCATGTGGCAAAAGTACAGTTTACTCTTTTTCTTTGGGTTATAAAAGTAATCCCTATCTTCCGGCCTGGGAAACATATCACAATTATTTAGTGCCTACTGTGTGTCAGGCATAGTTTAAGATTTGTCCAAAATATTCCTATTTACAACAGTCCAGAACCCCATAAATTAGGTTTTGCTATAACCATTTGTCAGATGAGAAGCCCAAAGCTTAGAGAAATTAAGTATCTTGTGCAGTGTCAAAAAGCTAGTAAGAGTTAAAGCAGAGATTCAAACATAGGAAGTCTAACAATAGAATTTGATGTCATGTTTAAAATATGATCTTGCCCTGGCTGGTGTAGTTCAGTGGATTAAGCATGGGCCTGCAAACCAAAGGATTGTGGTTCGATTCCCAGTCAGGGCACATGCCTGGGTTGCAGGCCAGTTTGCAACAGGGGACACACAAGAGGCAACTATACATTGATATTTCTCTCCTTTTCTCCTTCCCTTCCCCTCTAAAGATAAATAAATAAAATCTTTTAAAAATATGATTTTGTATAAGACTCCCAAAGTCAATTTCTCTCTCAAAGGAAGTTATACCAGTAAACAACACTCTTTTACCCTTTCCTCCATATTTATACCTTGTAGAACCTAACAATAATCAGTAGATCTTGGAAGTGTTCCAACAGAGGTTAGAGTCATCTTTCAAAGATACATGCAAGTGTTGAATAGTGTGGGTATGATGTCTAAGATTCTGTGAATTGTAGTTTCTTTTTGTGAGATGAATTTCAATAAGATACAGTGTTGAGAATAATTCTTAGAATAAAAATTCAGAAATTTTATTCTGCCAATAAAATTTTTAAATAAGGTGGTTGATGTCATTGTTCAAATAGTGTTTCAAAGGCACATATTGCTCTCCCAATTTGTCCCCTCTGTTTGCTTTCATTGATTGCAGAATGGCAAGGTAGTTAAAAGAATGCTGTCATTTGGAGACTGGGCATTAGAATAATGGTGTGTTTAGATATGTTCTAGAGAAAAAAAAAACATATATTGTTAGCCAAAGCCTCGGTTCTCCCCATCTCCCAAAGTAGAAAATGAGGCAAAGATGTATGTGTAGATAGTTTGTTTGGAAAGTACAAATTGGTGAAGATGGAGTGGTGGAACGCAGAAAAAAAATGCTGGAATGCTTGTCAAGTTGCTACAAAGTTTAGTGGTTATGGAGAATTTAATCTCTCTATGATCTGAATGGCCATACAAAGTGCTTCTCAGAACTATCTACCTGGAGCAAGAAGAGGGAAGCATTTGTTCACCTACATCCATTTTCTGTTTTCAAGTTCCTTGCATTTCCTGTTTGCACAAGTGTGAATACTAAGATGTTTCCCATGGGCTCCCCAGAACAAGAAGCAAGAGGTATGACCAGTGTGAGTGCTCAGGGCAAAGCCCCTTCTGGTTGCACCTGCAGGAAGCTGGACAAGGCTTGCTTACCTGGTCATTGTGCAGAGAGACAGGTTCAAGAGGATTTAGAGTGAAATATAAGGTTCATTTCCAGGGCTTATTACCTCTTTCAGTTTTATTCTTCACTCCATGTTTCTGTTACAAAAACACATGAAACACAGCTGGAAGAGAATCTTTCATTTTAGAATATCAGGTACCCTCAAAGCTGGAGCATGGCTTACTTACGTACCTGGTCACGTGGCAAACGTAGTTTGAAATTTCATGAGAAAGGGAACAGCCTTCTAGACTCAAGGGACTGTAGAGATCAAAGTGATCATGAAATGTCACTTAGCCCCTATGCTGCGCTGAAGCACTAATTCACAACAAATATTTAACTGTCTTAAAGTTTAAATGTAGTCAGTTGGCACAGTTATGTTTTAGAGCAAAGTTTTACTTACTTTCTTGGATAGGGTGTTAGAGACACAGTGAATTCAGCATTTATTCTTATGTTTACTAACATAATGAATGCAGTAATTTAGCAGCTCTGGGCTCATCAAATTCTCACTTTCAACGTTTTTCAATGACTAAGAACTCTATATAGAAAGCAGGCACACATGAACAGGAACCTTGCCTACACATTTTCGAATGGAAATGTTCCATGGTCTTTAGTTTAAATATGTGCTTATGGTGAAACTGGTTGTTAGATTTTTTGTTTAAACCTTGGTCTCTAGACATAAAGGAAATCTACATCTCCACTTGTGCTTTTGGTGAGCTATAAATATTTCATCTGAAATCTCTTCCAGAAATATTTTGCTGCCTGCTCTTTGAGCCCATGTTCTTGGAATTTTTTGTTTGTGATCTATAGGTATCGATTCAAACTATATCACACAAAACATATGCATATAAAAGGCATATATACAAGTGTGTATATATATACACACACATATATATATACATATATATTTACATATATGTTTTAGCTACCCCAATAAAAAGTTCAAAGAATTTGTGGCTTTAGCTATTAGATCCAGATGTTTAAGTGATGTCATTAGAATTCTCTCCAACTCTTAATGCTGCTTTTGCCATTGTGGCTTAATCTTGAAATATAGGCACCGAAGGCTTCAGATTTATGTTCTACCAGCCTAGCATACTTAGTGGAAAAGGCATGTTTCTCCCCACCTGATCTACAAAAATTCCCAGGACATGCTCCAATTGGTTGTTGTGATATTTATCTCTTCCTGTGGCTAGGAGGGTGCATTGGCCAGGACTGGACATATGCTGACACTTAGAATGAGAAGACAGAATCAGCTTCTCCCTAACTACATAGAAAGGATGTAAGGGAAGCAAATGCTCCTTTAAAATCTGATTATTATCACCATAAGAAGGAATATTGAGACTGCAAGAAGAAGAAGAGGAAGAGATCTTCCATAGTTCTCATTACATTTGTGAATCAGAAAGACAGTCTCCTCACAGGCCCAGGATCCTCTTAAGGGCAGAGGCTGTTTCTTGTTCATCTTATTGAAACTATCATCTGTCAGAGTGCATTATTGATTATAAATTGAACTGATCACAGGTCTTCTAACTAATGTTATCACAAGAGTGTCATTCAGTTCAGTTTCTCTATAGAGCAGAACATTTTAAAATGATACAAGACAAAGAGTAACCATCATCTAATTCAGATTATACTGTGCGAAATAGATCAATAATCAAAATATTTACCAAAGAGAGAACATAAAATGCTTAAGAATGATGATGTTGATAGCATCCTTGAAATATGCTTTCATTTTTATCCTCAACACACAGGGTGATCCATAGTAATTCTGCAGAGTTTTATGCATGTAAATAAAGTCAATGTGCAAGTTAATAAAACCCTATCATGCTTCATCAAGAGTAAGGAATAGTTACAAAGTCTTCAGTAGAAAAACAAGATTCACTACATTTCAAGCATTCCAACCAAAACAAAAGTAGAAACCCATTAATATGTAGTCTATGTGTTTTTCTTTGTGTTCAATCTTTTAGCGAAAACTGTGATATTGTCGAGTAAAAAGAAGACAGTTGAGTATATATGCAGGTTTGGCCATTCTTACCATCACATCTTATCTGTCACTCACATGGGAATAATGTAATATCTCCTGCTTTAAAAGAAAAAAATTTCCAAAGTGCTGAAACAATTTTACACAATTCGCGGTGAATATAAAAATAACCTACAATAGGGTCTTATGCCAAATTAGGCAGCACTTTAGAGAAGCAGGGAATAAAGGCTCAAAGTGAGAGGGAGCTGGGAAGGGAGCATTTTCCTCCTTGTCAGAATAATTGGTTCATTAAATGGAAGGAGGAAAGGGGAAGAGATAAAATGGGAGGAGAGTTCCCACTATTAAATACGCACGTATTTCACAAAGTCTCTGTCAACTAGCTTCCCAGCATCATGGCTGATGTACACAGACCCTAATAAGCAACAAAGCTGGCCTCCCGATTGTTCAAATCTTTTTTTAAACCTAGTGATAAAGAGGAGGGTGCTCCTGTTCCCCTAATCCCAGGGATCAGGACCCGAAGCTAAGCAAAAGGAAGAAAGGGCTGATTAAAGGCACAGCAGTCAAGACCTTTGTGCGGCTGTGATATGCTGGTGTGGGTAGACCCATGCCCAATAAAGAGCACACATGTGGGCAGAGGAGTGCTGTGAGTGAGCCTCTTGGATGAATAGGGCCATTATAAACATAAGTCATTATTAGTAGCCAGCATAAATAGGTTGGCCTGTCATGGGGTTAAGATCTGTGGTCCACTGGGACTTGCCACTCTTCAGAGCAAGGGGATGCAGCCACTGGGTAACAGAAAAATGTGTCTTAAGAACACATCCAAGGGCTCATGGAAAAGTGGTTGCTCGGAGATGTCGTCTTTAATTAAAGTGGTTGTTGTAGAGAGAAGGTCGTCAATCAGAGGTGACCCTTGGATCGAGTTTTGATCTCCAACTAACAGTTCAGTTTTATTCAAGGGACAAAGAGTCAGGAGGGAACCAGAGGGAATAATATCAAGGCAGGAGACACATTTACTTGTGATGTATAAAACCCATAAAAGGTTCAAAGTTTGGGTTTTGGTTCAAATAAAATCCCAAGAGTTCAGATGGTTTTCTAAACCCTTGAACTTCATCAATGCAGACGACGAGCTGAAAGAAATCTCACAAGAGCAAAATGGTCCTTGGAAATTTGGCCACTTCACTAACGAATCTGGCCAGAAAAATACCATCAGTGATTTAAGCAAGTCCAGGCAGATAACAAGGAAAAGTGTGCCTTAAATGCCCCAAAAGGCAGCTTGCCCATATTTTATCCACTATTTTTCCAAAGAAAATGCGAGTGTGAACAGTATGAATGGAAGCATGACTGATGTACATAGCATTTGAAACAAGACTGGTCAAGAGGCAACCAACCAGCCATCACCACCCCCACCAAAAAACCAGAAGGGCTACCAAGTCAGAGATACCAGAGATGAGCAAATGTACCATAGAGCCATGACATGCTCAAGCTTTGGTGCCGCAACACTGTAACCCAAAGTATATTTTGTTCAGGTTTCCTGCCTTTTCCACTCCTGGAAGCTTAGAAAGGAAGCTTAGTTGGAAAGCTCAGAGAGGAGAGAGTGGGCCGAAGTGTTCATAGCAGCCTCTGCTCCCTTTTCATCTCTTCACGCATCCCCATTACTTCTTCTATAAGGGTAGGGACCTGACCATGGGCAAATTCCTATAGTGGGTTTATTCTCTTCACATCCTGTCATTGTCACTCGTGACATGATGCAGTTCTAGATTCTTGGTGTGGTCTTTCTCTGCTGTGGCTACCCAGGGTTCCTCAACTAGGGATTTCTCTTAGCGTCTGTGTCCTGGGCTCTTCTCCTTATTCAACCACAAATATGTTCTTAACTTTGTAGCTGGAAAGGACATGAGAAAGCAATTCATTGTTGGGTATAAATTTTAGAGAACACTTTCATGTGTTTTTTCTGCTGAGGTAAAAGGCTCTTTCATGAGAATACTTTATTTTTTTTTTATTTAGTTATTTTTCAAGTACATTTTTTGTCTATTTAATAAAAGGAAAGTAATAATGTCCAGCCAGTGATGGGGAATCCTATGGATGGGGTGGTCTTTAAATTCCATCATTGTGGAACTGTATTAGATAACCTTGTACCACACTTGGATTCTCTCACCCATCCTCCAGCTTCTGGAACTGTGTTCCTACATCTGTACCTCTTACTGGGCAATGCCTTTGACCTCAGACATCGGCTTTGCTCAAGAACATCCTCTTCCACAGACAGATGTGTCCAATGACTGGCAGCTGCAGGAACGCAAAGCCCTTCAGCATCCCCCCTGCACACACTTATCTCAGTTTGTGACAACTCTGAAGAGCCAGATCAGCTCCAGACCTAATATCCTCTCTGTTTCAGGATGATCTAAGGATTCCTTTACAACCACATTTTCAGTCATCTCCCTCTGCCCAATTCTGCCTTCGTCACCTGCCTATGGATCTGTCTTCTGAGATAACTCCCTCAGTAAACCTCTGCATGAGGCTCTGTTTCCCAAAAACTCAATGTAGAAGAGTACTGCTGGTATTTTCAAGAAGGCCAGTCACTTTCCCACAAATGCAGTTTTTAGTGGAATATTGCTGTAGATAGCCAATGGCTTACACCTTGCATTAGGAAGAGGAGAGTGTTGAAGGGAGAGCTGAAAGAGTGAATGCAGGTCAGTGGGGCGCTCTGACGAGTGTGGGTGGGTGCTTCATAATGGGTCTTGGCATGGAGCAAAGTCCTTGCCTCTGTCAGACTAGTTTTTATTCCACTGTCACCTCCAACAAGCGTATTTCAGAACCAATCCTTACTTTGTACATCTGCCCTCCGTGTTGCAGCTACAAAAACATTTCTGAACAAATGTGATCGGACGATTTTTCCTATAAATAGAGTTCTTAATTATCACATTTATCCATTTCATGTCTTTTCGAAGGTTTTTAGAGGTTGTGTATCAATGGCATCCCTTCTGAAGGATTTGCATTTGAAAGGCTGTTGTTCAAATTTAATTCACATTTGACATAATGTTTTCTCTTTCAGAACATTCTCCAATATCTAAAAATCAGTTTTCAGCAGGCTCTATTCTGTATCCCTCTGATCATTTCTTTTTATTATGGGTATATTCTAAGTGAATTTCATGTGTGTTGTGGAAATGACCAAAAAAAAAAAAAAACCCAGAAAATGTTCACATTTGTTATTCAGTCCCGTTTCAATTTTTAACCTGTTCGGTATTGTCTTCTTCCCGATGAGTGTCACTCATGGTGTCACAGGGCTGCCTGGGGTTTCTGGGGACCAAAACAAGTGTTCTCTCAAAGGGAGCACAGTGCCTCGGTGGTGGAGAGTAAGAGTTAATTCCCACCTCTGCCTCTTTGTACTTCCCTGTTATGAGATCCCTCCCTGTGGCCCTGTGGTTTGTTTCGCATGCCGAGCGCGGGCAGTTCTTAGGGAAAACTCAACTGACATCCCTTCAACCCAGGCTAGAGTGAGGGCTTCTTTCAGGGTAGCGGTATACACAGCTTTGCTCTGGGATAATTCCATTATCTCAGGGAAAAAATTAACATTGGATGTTGATAAAAAAAGCCCCTCCCTTTTTGATGGAGGCTGTCCAGCAAGGAGATGAGAGGCAGCTGGAATTAAAAGCTATTTGTTTTGGATGTTTGTTCTTTTCACATGTGGGGATTTTCTATTCCTGTAGTGAGATTTCCAGCCCCAGAGCCCCCCAGGATACACCAAAAATCAGATGCAAATATGGGGTGCAGAGTAAACTGCAGAATGGCATGCGGTCTCCATATCATCGCTCCTGTTACAGGTTTTGTCAGTTTCTGAAACACGGTGGAGGATAATTGGCCTGAGATGTAAAGCCACACTTGGCTGTTCCAAGGAACAAAGAAAGACAGCTTTAGCCCACAAGACCATATTTTGTGAAACACAATCTCCCTTTTTAATAATGAGCAGATACACAGTGCTCCTTCTCAGCTCTGAGAAATCTGTAGTTTTCCCCCCTGCAATGTCGTACAAGGCCTTTAAACGGGTGCCATTTGTAATGCTGCGGTCGGCCGCATGGAACAAGGAGAGCCTGCGCTTCTTATCTTAACGAAGGGGAACAACTGTAGCACTCCGCGTGGCTGCGTAGCCGCCGCAATATCCGTCCAGCGTATTCGACCTGAGGACGATATCATCAGGAACAGTGATAGTGAATAATCAGAACCCAGGGGCCGCCATCCCAGCCACTATCATGATCTCCTGGGCGTATTCAATGCTTCCTGTTTAGAAGTGGGCAAATATTTGTCAAGAAATATAAATATGAAAATCTGACTGTGGCACTCAGAGCACGCAGCCAAGACAGAACAAGCAGCCCATGCTGCTCCAGGAGACTCATAAGCAGCCACACTCGGTGATCCTGCCACACTGGTAGCATCTTGGCATTGTCAAAGGTGACTAAAGTAATACGACTGACTACCTTTTGTTCTTAGTCCCTTATTTGAACTTGATCATCGTTCTAAATTTTCTTCTGTAAAATCCCACCTAATGACAAGGCATTTGCCCTGTAATTTATTTGGTTCCCTACAGTCTACTCTACACACAATTGTCAGAGTGATCTTCTTTTTTTTTTCCTCTCTCTCTTTTTAAAATTTTTATTTAGTTATTTTTCAAGTACAGTTTTCTGTTTATTTCTCCCATCCCAGCCCACCCCTCCCCCATGCACCCCACCTCCCTCCCATTTCCACCCCCCTTAGTTATTGTCCCTGTGTTTTTTATACTTGTTCCTCTAAATCCCTCCCATTTTTTCCCCTTAAATTCCCTCCCCTCTCCCCTCTGGTCACTTTCCCCTTGTTCTCTACATCAGTGTCTTTGTTTTTATTTTGCTTGCTTGTCTGTTTTGTTGTTTAGCTTCCTGTTAAAGGTGAGGTCATATGGTATTTGTCTTTCAACCCCTGGCTTATTTCACTCAGCATAATGCTTTCCAGTTCCATCCATGTTGTTGCAAAGGGTAGTAGCTCCTTCTTTCTCTCTGCTGCATAGAATTCCATTGTGTATATGTACCACAATTTTTGGATCCATTCATTTGCTGATGGGCACCTAGGTTGCTTCCAGTTCTTGGCAGAATAATCTTCTTAAAAGTAAATATGACCTTGTTGCCTTCTTAATAAACATTCCCAGTGGTTCCTAGCTATTCAGAATAAAGTCAGGTCTGTTCAGCACAGCCCCAGACTCGGCCTGCTCCATACTTGCCTCTCTCTGGTGTATCTCCTCTCAAATCACTCTTCCCCTCAGTGTTCCAGGAACGCTGCCTTGCTCTGTTCTCATAGGACACAGTGAGGTTTTCCTCTTCCACCTCTTTGTTCAAGTTGCCTGTGTGCCTACCCTCACCTCCCACTATTCACTGGGCTGCTTCTCACCACTCAGGTCTCTACTGAAATATTACTACACCATGGAAGTCCTTTTTAACCAATGTATTCACAGTAGTTTCTCCCATTGCATTATTCTATATCTAAGCTTTGAGATTGTTTCTAACATAGCAGGCACAATGATTTATGATTATTTTATGTATCTGTTTTCTGCCTCTTGTTCTAAAGTATAAATTCCTTCAAGTCAAAGATTAGGCTTTTCCTCCCTCATTCTCTTCACCCCCTCACCCCACCTTATCTTCAGAGCCTACTACAGTACCTGGCACACATTAAGTATTTAGTAAATATTTATTGAGTAAGTAAATGAGTGTCCACGTGGCCTACTGTATTTTAGACCTCATTTAAAGTTTCTTCATCATTTGGCTTCCTAAACAGTGGAACCTGCTCAACATCCCATTCTGTGCTCATTGTCAACATTCTTATGGACTCATGAAGCCTCTTTGGCTCCTTTCATCTCGTGTATTTCAACAGGCAAGGGCAAAACAGAAGTAGTCTCATTGAGCAGAGGAGAGAGCATTGCAGATGGGAAGGGGAGATAGCATAAGGCAGAGGGTATCAGCATGGTTCTGTGTGTTCTCAAAAGGCTCCTGGCAAATTGAGAGCAGAAACAAGCTCAGCAGATGGTGGGAGTTGTCTAGTTTTGCAATCACTTGTTTCTGTTTTGCCTGCCTTCCTGTCCATTGTGGCTGGTAAGCCCTCATAGGCAGGGTCTTATCCGTGATTAGTACTGCTTAGTAGTCAATTTTGTTAGGCAAAGCAGGGATCTACAGGAATGATATATGATGCCTTTGACATGAACTGATGATGCTTCAAATTAGTTAGATGACCTTGAATAGAATTGGCCAGAGTTTCCTATGCATGTTTTCTCAACAGCCTTTACAATCCTAATTACTCTAGGGATATGGTGATGAGTCACCATCTGAATGTGAAAAAAAATTTTTTTTAGTAGTTGAAGAGTCTTGAAGCATAGTAGCAGCAAGAGCTTGTAGCACGCCTACTTCATTCATTCAATTACCATTTATTAGAGTGGACACTATTTGTTCATGCCCAGCACAAGGAAGGACATTTCTTGTCTTCTCGCCTCCTTCTATTTAAACTAGAAAAATGGAAAAAAGGAGTATATACACACACACACGCACACAAACACACAACTATTTAGTTCTACAGTACTATCAGATTTATTTATTAAAAAATATAGTTTATACCTGATACTATCCCGACATGGAGAGTATTTTCTTTAAGCCTGCACCAATTTTTAGAGTAGGCTTTAAATTGACAAAAGTGTGTTGTTTGTGGATTCTAATCAACACCACTTCAATTTGACAATGACAAGGAGGCCAACAATCTATGACGTCAAACTTGGGTTTTTGTTTGCTTATTTTGTGTGTACGATAAATTCTGCAAGTCCATATAAAAATAGAATGGCAGTTTTAAATATGCTGCCATTTTACAAAAACTAGAAGCACTTAAGAAAACTTCATGATTTATCAGCGATTGTTTAAAATGGTAATCTGGATGTGCAGGATGCATCTTAAATTATACTGGTTCATTATGATCATTATCAAAAAGGTTAGATATGTGGGTGTGGCCATGTATTTTCCATCAATATTTGCATACGATGTTAACAATTTCCACTTTGTATGAGTCTATGTTTAGAAGCTTGTATCTGTCCATAACTGTGAAGGGCTTGAGATTTTACTTTACTTTCAAACTAACAAGACAGCTTGCCACAGTTTCATGGATGCTGGCAGATACATGAGCCTTCCCGACTAGAGACATGTGTCTCCCTGCTCACAGCACTGGAGGCCGTATAACGTCATGTCTGCATTTGTTTCTTCTTGATCTGCAAGTGCCAAGGACAATGGTGAGATGGACATGGGTGGAAGCTACACACACAGTAGGCCTGTGTCACTCTGAAGAACATTGACCTTAGGAAACCCCAAACATTTAAAGACACAACTAGCAAAACTACCCAGTCATTGCCCCAGAGGGAGAAGTTACCTTCTTCAGGAAAGAAATATACGCCCTTTGCCCTAGAGGAGGACACTCTCTCTGTCTTCCAAGGCTATTGTGCTGTATAAACAGCCTTGAGAAGAGAGTCTGAGACAAAAGCTGTTGTAAGACAAGTACAAATGCCATAAAAAATCTCCCTGAAAAAATATCCCTCACTGTAAAGTAGATGAAATGAATAGATTCTCAATATTAAATAAAATGATTTAAATGATAAGCTAAAAGATAAATTAGGACAGTTTATATTTACAATTTGCATCAAGACTTTGACATAAAAAATGGACATTATTTAAACTTCAAGGTTAAGAAGTCATCTTCTACCATTTTTTAAAAAGGATGTGAGCTCAGCTTCAGAACACAGTGAACAATCATCCTTCTGAGAGAAAGAGACCAGAACTCTTATCAGAATGTTTAAGCCAGACATTTTGAAATGAAACATTTTATAGATGAGAAACATAAAGATTACTTATTTTAGAAAATGTTAAATAATAGCTTTCTCTATTTAATTCCATTGATGTGTGTGTCTATGCTTATTCCAACATCATGTTGTCCCGATGACTATGACTTGGTAGTACGTTTTGATGAAGAAAACTGGGTGCTCTCCAACTTTGTTCTTTGCAATATTGCTTTGGCTATTCTGCGTCTCTCATATTTCCCTAAGAATTTTAAGACCAGACTCACAATTTCTGCAAAAGGTGCCAGCTGGGATGTTGACATGGATCCTTTTAAATCTACACATCAGTCTGGTAATTATTTCCATCTTAACAATATGGTTTTCCCATCTACAGACATGGGGTGTCTTTTCATTTCTTATGCCTCTTTCAATTTCTTTCAACATATTGCATAGTTCTCACCTCTTTTGTTAAATCTATTTCTAGTTACTTTATTACTTCGAAGCTATTATAAATTAAGGTGTCCTTTAAATCGATGCTCAGACTGTTAATTGCTAGTGTATAAAAATAAATAGATTTTACATATTTATCCCATATCCTCAAAGTTCCCAAACTTTTTTTATTACTTCTAATAGTATTTTTAGAGGATATTGTAGAATTTTCTACATTCAAGATTATATCATTTGTAAACATATGTAGTTTTAATTCTCAGTTCCAGTCCTGCTGCTGTTTATTTACTTGCCTACCTGCCCTGATGAGAACTAGCTATGTGATGTGCCTTATTCAGTAGAGGAGGAAATAATGTCTTTGCTATGCCTTCTACAAATAAGGGCAGAGAGATATTCTTGCTGGCTTCTTAAGTTTCATGCATTTCAATCAGACCTGGGATACCCATGGGACTTTTGTGGGAACAACATTAAAATTTGGGTTCCTTTTTATGAATATTTTTATGAAAGACACTTGGCTTTCCCCATAAATATTATCTTAACATGACTCCTGGGCAAAGCCACCAGAGTGTGGGTCTCTTCTGTCCCATGATGCAATTTCATGTTTATTTCAGTGCAACAGTAGAGAAGGTCAGAGGTATCTTTTCCAATCCAGAAAAGCCCAAATTATTGGAAGGCTTAGACTGCAGGCGTTCAATTTTTGACTGACCTGAAATTTTGTTCTCATTGTCATCTGAATGAGTTTCCTGTCTTGTATTTTCAAGTGAATTAGAGAGAAATTATTATTATTTCATGACAAGCACTGACTTTTGAGCCAGTGGGTTAATCACAAGATTTCACAACAGCCGGATTTTAAATAACGTGTTTTTCCCCAAAACGTTAACCAAGTTTTTCCCCAGCCTTTCTAAAAATGCTTAGACCACTATTTCTTAACTAAGGGTGATTATGCGCACCCCCCATTTACCATCCCCCACTCCACAAGGGGATCTTTGCTGATGTCTGAACTCATACTGCTTTCACAATGGAAGTGCAGCTGGGTGCTTTTAAATAGTAGCCCATATAGAGGAAAGCCCTCCATAACAAAAATAATAATAATGACAAAATAATCCAGCCCCAAATGCCAGTATGGTGACATTTACTAAAGCTTGATTTAGGGGGGAAAACAGCTGTTCTAATATCTTACAACCATAAAGTTTATTCTCTGGTGCCAAGGACTGCAAACGATTTTTCCTTTCTCTACCTGTGGTATACTTCCCAAATGTAGACATTCTAATTCCTTTAATTGGGTGAAATCATCATATTTGTAACAGTCCTATGGGATGCTTTCCCTTACCTTCCTATAGGACGGGAAACAAATTAACAGCCTCACAGCGATCTAACACATCAGACCAGGGACTTTCCTTGGAGAAATAATGGTTGTCATGTATACAGTTAACAAACACTCAGCAGGAAAAGTGCAAATGCAAAACCCTTCTAAACGAAAGCATTGATACTGACAAAAGCCAGCTCCTGAGCTTCACATTGGATTTCCTGATTCTCATATCTGAAAGATAGAGAAACAGCTGTCTTTGCTTTGTTCTTTGTCGTGGCTAGCCTCCAAGATGTCCCCCAATGAATTTTGCCTCCTGGTATTTGTCCCCCTCTGTAGTCTCCTCACAGCGAATGGGGCAGGCTTCGTGACCTCTTGGCACTGCAAAAGGTATTGGTTGTGACTTCAGTGCCTGGGTCCCTTTTGCTCCATTGGATCCCTTGCTCTGGGGGAAACTACGGTCATGAGGATACTCAAGTGACCACATAGCGAGGTCCCCATGGACGAACTGAAGTTTCCTGCTAACAGTTAGCACTAAACTGCAAGGCATGTGAGTGGGCCACTGTGGAAACAGATTCTCCAGTCTTGTCCAGACCTTTAAATTGACTACTTTCTTGGCTAACAGTACAACTACCTCGAGAGAGCCTAACCAGAACCACTTAGCTAAACTGGTTTCAGCTAAAGTGATTTCGTGAACTGTGTGGGATCAGAACGAGGTTGAGATAATAAATATTGACTTAAGCTGCAGCTAAATTTGGGGGAAATTTGTTATATAGCAGTCGGTAACCAGTGCCAGCCTTTTAATACACAGAAAGCTCTGTGTATTTCTTTATCTTTACAGGTGGTGTCACTCAGACCATAGTCCTATGAAGTCAGAAAACCTGCAAAGATAATCTTTGGTGCAGGTCTAACTGCCTGTCCCCTTGGGCCTCAGCAGAGGCGCCTGCAATTCTCCCGTGGAGAAGTATCCCTTTGAACTGAACGCTTCTCAGCAGACTTAGCTGGGCTCCAGTGTGTTACATCTTTTAGGGATAAACACACACACACACACACACACACACTCACTCACTCCAGTCATTTTCTCCATGGTAAGAAAAGATGCAGCTAAAGAAGCTCAGGTACACTGGCATGTCCTACATTGTGGCAGGAGTCACCTTTGGTCCCTGAGACCTTGGGGCTGTAGTGGGAGGAAATATTCAGGCTCCTTATTCCTTTGGATTCTGTTCCACTTCTGACCTGCCTTGCAAAGTTTTCAATTATAAATGACTTAGGGGTGTCTAACCTTTTGGTGTCTTTGGGCCACACATTGAATTCAGAAACACTAATCAAAACTGATGAGCTAAAGAAAGGTCTGTGCATAATTTATGATTTTGTGTGGGGTCTCATTCATAAGCATCCTGGGCCACAGGTTGGACACTCATACAGAGTAACTCTTCCCAACTATCGTGATTCAATTACACAGGAGATGAAGTTCATGGCGTTGAATCTACATAGGCGTGAAGGTAGCCACCTCCTCCCCCAGCAGCATCTTAGCCCTCAATGCAGTTGTGTAAAGTATAATCAGTATTATCCAGCTCCTGCCTCCAGCACTACTGAATCCCATCTCCTGCCTAAGTAAAAGAAAAAAAAAGCTCTAAACTTGGCACCTGTATCTTTCCATTGTAATCATATGCTTCCTTATGTATCTTTCCAACCTTAAAGATCCTGAAGGAAGGGACTGTGTCTTGTTAACTATTATATCCCCACAGCCAAACTCAGTTTTTGGCCCTGACTAGATGATCACTACTTGTATTATTGCAATAATGCATAAGTGAACTGATTAATTTACCACGTGAAGAAGAGCAGTATGACTGTTAAACATCTTGTTATTTTTTTTATTCTTTTTCCTTTTTTAAGTGTCTCAGATTCTAAAGTAGTAACTGGCAAAGAATCATATATTTTTTGTTTCAATTTCAAGTTGTTGCTCAGCGTTTTGTCTATAGACATTTATACATATCACAGTCTTCCAATAATGTATACTGGGCCTCCACCAGATCACATTATAGCTTAAATTGCCTAAGAAAGTGAAGTTAGAGCATGATTTTTATAGAACTTCAGGAAATACAGCATCATTTTAGCTCGGAAACATATTTTTTTAAACTTTTCATAAAGTAAATAGCAAAGAGTTTCTTAAGGGACTAAGTTGGTTTTATAAGGATAAAGAGAATACGGGTACCAGAGCATCTTCAACTCAAGGTGGCAACTCAAGGTCAACTCTGTTTACTAGGTGCCTTATTTATGATCACAACATGCTGAAAACTTCTGTTCCACAGGCGTCTTCTGTCTGGATTTTTTTTCTTCTTTCTCCTGGCAGGGAGCAGATACCAGAAACTGCTCAGTCGTCTTATATGTGGACTAGAAACTGTGAAATGAAGATGTCTATAGATTTTTTTTCATTTCACCTAACAACTTTTATTTTTATTTTTTTAATTTCTTTGTGTGTGTGTGGCTTAATGATTGGAAATGTGTTTTTCATGGTTCTCCAAGCTGGAAGTCCAAGGTGAAGGTGTCAGCAAGCTTAGTTTCTACCGAAACTTATTTTTTTCCCCTTGGCTTGTAGATGTCTGTCTTTGGATCACATACTTTCTGTACCTGTGTGTGTCCAAATTTCATGTCATTGTGAGGATGCGACTCGGATCAGGCCCACTGTAAAGACCTCATTTTAACTGAATCACCTCTTTAAAGACACTATTCCCAAATACAGTCACATTATAAGATACTAGAGGTTAGAACTTCAACAAATGAATTTTGACACAGCACCATTCAGTTCATCATACACATTAATATTGATACTAATTCCTTAGCTAGGTAAAATTTTACCCACATTTTTGTGGTTTTTCCAATTAGTGACTTTTAGAAGTGAGTTGTCTGTGGGTTTTTTTCCTAAGTAAATGATTCTGTTCTTCCTGGATTCTGAGCCAACAGAATACCATGGTTACAGTTAAAACTATTGAATTATCAATTAACCTTGTATCAATCTAATAAAGAGTTAATGGGCTAATTGTCCATTTCCCTTGCAGACTAAATTGAGTCTTTCTGTTTCCTTCAGTATAAGGGCTCTCTTAAAAATCTGGATATTATTCGGGTTATCATGATACCCATAATTCACTTCAGGAAAAGAAAACTAGAGTTAATTTTGCAGGGAATATATTTTATTCTTGTGGGGTGAAAATAGAATGTCTGTTACTGCTTAGAAAAAAGCTGCTTAAGTAGCACAGTGCTTTATGAAGTTCAACACACTTTTTGAATAAATAAAGAAATGAATAAACATTGAAATAATTGGCTTTTCTCTTTAGATGTTTTACTACTTGCCCTCCTGGTTGCTTGCTCTGATTATTTATTTCCTTTTCAAAAATAAAATGTGATATTTGGATCATCAGAAAACATAGATTAATTTACAGAATGTAGATGCCTACATTATCCTATGAATTATATATAAGGAAAAAGTATGCATCTTGGTCTCAGTTTCTTTCATCCACATCCTCACTGATTTTCAAAGCAGACTTTGTTACTAGACTGAGTCTGTCTCTAGTTTTTCTAACCACGGGAAGGAAGCTTTGTACGTCACTGTAATATCTGAGCTTCAGTTATTTCCTTTATTAAATGGAGATAATTACACCCAAATAGAGAGCTAGTGTGAGAGTTAAATAGAATTAAATCAAATATGTATTCATGTAAACAGTATGAGTGTGTGCATGCTGTTGAGTCAGCTCTAACTACTGACAATTCAATGAATGAGTCATGTCCACAATGTCCTGTCTAAACGGCCCTGCTTAGCTCCTACAGACTCAGGTCTCTGGCTCTTTGGTGGAATAAATGCATCCCATGTTTGGTCTTCCTGTGTTGTTGCTGCCTTCTATTTTCCCTGGCACTTTTTGTTTTCCAGAAAATCCCACCTTCTTCTAACATGCCCAAAGTAGGACAAATTTATGTTTGTCATTTTTGCCTCCAGAGATGTTCCAGGCTATTAGCTCTAAGACCTAATTGTTTATCTTTCTGCTGGCCCAGGGCATCCATACAGCTCTCCTCCGACACCATATTTTAAATAAGTTGTCTTTTTTCTGATTGGTCACCTTCATTGTTCAGCTTTTGCCTCCATGCGTAGGAAATGGGAACCTGGGTATGTGGAGGATCTTAGCCTTGGCCTCTAATCTTTGTTCTGGGCGAAGTTTTGTAATTCTTCCATGGCTGCCCTTCTGAGTCTCGGCCTGCTGTTGATCTTTTGGCTTCAGTCTTTGCATTCAAATTACTGAACCAAGGTAAGCCAGATGTTTAATATTTTTGATATCTTCACTGTCCACGTTAAAGGAATGTATTTCTTCTGTAGTCAGATTTTCATCTTCTTGCCGTTCAAATGCAGTTGCTTTGGCACTTCTTTCACTTTCATCTGAATTTGGTTCCAATTATTGCTACTTTCTGCCAATAAGATGGGGCCATCGGCATATCTTAAGTTACTGATATTTCTCCCACCGGTTTTTACTCCTTCTTCCTCTGAATCTAGCCCAGTTTTAACGTCATATGTTCTGCATACAAATTAAACAAATAGAGAAAAATGTACTGTGGCCAACACCTTTGGCCACAGGAAACCTTTCTGTCTCTCTATATTCTGTCTCAACTGTGGCTTCCTGCCAACAATCCAGGTTATGCTCAAGAACTATCAATTACTGACACGCCTACTTCTCTCAGAGTGACTTATAATTTTCCACGATTCATGCAGGCAAAGGCTTTACTATAGTCTGCAAACCTGGACTAATCTTCCTTTGAAATTCTTTGGAGCACTCCAGGGAGTGTTCCCAGTTAGATCGCGAATATATCTTCCTTTTCTGAACCCAGCCTTAACACCAAGTGTTTCTTGCCCCACATAAGGTAAAGCCTTGTTGCATGACCCTGAACAGCACTTTATTTGTGAGGGAAATTAGAGCAACAGTCCATTAGTTACTGCAGTCGTTGGCATTGCCTTTGTTGAAGATCGGAATGCATATTAGACATTTCTGGTCTATAGGCCATTGTTGCATTCATACAGATAGCACACACAAATAGTACAAATGTTCTAGTCATATGAATAATATGAATGCTCAGTAATAAATATTTATTATTAACTTTCATATTGATATAATTTCATTTAAAAGGATTCGCTTTAGATAATTAGCTTTCTTATAATCTCCATAATTCTTTAATAGAGAGTAGAACTTTTCAAAATGTTTTTCCTCCTTAAATGAAGAGACTACCTCAATTACAATAGATTTATGGATTTGCTGGTGTGTACAGCTTGCACGGCTGTGCAAGCCAATCCTTGGCTTGGCTGATTGGCTCCATTTGGAGTTAGTGTCTTTTCTTCTGGCCAGAGGAATTAGTGAGATGGATTTGGTGCCTGCTGCCTGGTGGTTCATCCTGAGCCCATCAATAATGTGTTCAGGACTTTGTATATGTTTTCCATAAAGAGAGCTTTCAGCTGCTAATTCAGCCAATAGCCCTTTCCATTGTGACAGTTTCTGTTTGTGGCTTAAATTACCCCCATACAAATGTTGGCTTCAGGTATTATGCTCATCTCCAAGAATGACATTACTGTTTAGTCCAGTCTCCCAACAGAGAAAAAGGGAAACTAGGTATGAATTTTTTTTTTTGTTAACACATCCCAAGTCCATCTCTTATCACTAAGGGACCAAGTTTGACTGCTGCATATCTGTTGTATGGTGAAATTAAAAAAAAATTCTATATCTAAGGTGTAATTTCAAAGGACATAATTTTTTTTATATATCACAATCCCACTTACATAAATTTAATTATCCTTTCCAGGAGGTATAACTTCTGATTACTTCTTTGCTTTGAAACATAGCGAAGAGTATGGACATTAAAGCCAGAAGTTCTAAGATTCAGGTTAGTTCTCCACTACAGAATATGTGTACACACACAAATACACACAAAGGGTGTTTAAAATTTGTATTAACTTCTGACAATGTGATACCTGATCTCTGAGAGTTTAGGTAATTGTTCCAAAACATCTCAGATATGTATGTAGTATATTTTGTTTTAATATGAAGGAGAGAAATAAATATAAAACATACTTTCCTATTTTCAAAGTACAATAGAAAATGGTGACATCAATTGGAAGTACAAAGAATTGTTTCAGCCATGCTCTAAAGATAGGTTGGTTGCAAAAAAGGCCAGTAGACAGACAACCCAGAACCAAAATGCATATGGCTTTGGCTGGGTAGCTGAGTTGCTTAGAGCATTTTTCCAATGCACCAAGGCTGTGAGTTCAATCCCCAGTCAAGGCACATATAAGAAGCAACGGATAAATGCATAAAGAAATAGAACAACAAATAAATGCTTTTCTCTCTTTCTCTTTTGCTCTCCTTTCCTCCCTCCCTCTCTCTAAAATCAATACCTTTAAAAAATGTATATGGAGATTGTTAGGCACTCCTGAGAGTTTAGGCATTCTTGTGGTGCTTATTTTTCTTGGTTTTTTATTTGTCACAAGATAGATACATTACCATAGTTTTTACCTCAATATAATACTTATATCTCCCTTTCACTTTTTTCCTGTGTGGAACAAGACTCAGCAATGGGATCAGTCAGTCAAGGGAGAATAGATATTCAGAGCTTGAAGAGATTCATCCTTTAAGTGAAGACTTGTCAGAATAGGAAAGTGGATTTAAAGAGTAATTGATCAAAGCCATGAACTAGAAGGCAGGTCCACATTCAGAAGGGCCTTCTAAAAAGGACAATCCAGATTCCAATATTTTTTAGCAAAGAGCTCAATAAGAGTTAGTTCCTAGATTGCACGAAAGGTCCAAAGGGCAAGGAGACCCAAGGAGGGAGCTGTCAGATTCAGGGAAGACAGAGAGCAGGCAGCAAGAATTGAATTCCTCAACCGCCAATGAGGGATGATAATGGCCGTATTATAAGATTTTTATAAGTGGAGAAATTATATGACTGCATATTTCTCCATAATGCCATAATAACCTGACATCTATAAGCATGTAAAGATATACAAATATACATGATATTGATGTGTGTGTTTGTGTTTCCTATCTCTGTAAAACAAACTTTAGATGAGAAGGCTCTTTGTATACATTGCTCTTGTCCTTGAGGAGAGAGGTTCTTTACATTATAACATTCATTCTCTAAATCTGGATCCTGCTTGTGTCCTTCATAGCCCCAGGTTGAAACTGGAATGGCAAGTGCCTCTTCTCTAGGGTGAATTGAACAAAAGATGGTGCACCTGGAAATACAGATTTCTCTGGTTATAAGCGTCAGTGAGGGGGGATGGCCTTGCTAGAGAAAAGCTAATGGGCTTTTTCCCCCCTTCTTCAGTCTCATTTTAATGCCTTCTTCTCTGACCAGGTCTTTTTTAGGGTATCCATCTCAGTCAACAAACTGGGGTAGTACATTGTTCTTGAGAGATCACTCTATCATTTTCTCTAAGTTTAATAGGTGTGGATTCACCTACTCCACTCAGAGGTCCTGGAAAGCCGATGGGATTTTCAAAGGAATAATTGCTGAAACACCAAGGGCAGATAAAAACATGTATCATCTGATTAAAAAAAAACATATAATTTTATGGTAGCCAGAGCCTTCTCTCTAATTTCCCCAATGTCTCTTCACAGACCACTTTGCTTGGTTCCTTTGATGGAATGTCTGGCTTTTAGTTATTTCTCATTGTTTCAAATTCATGTGAGATGATTCCTAAATGAGATCATCTCAGTGTGAGCCTGAAATAAATTCCCATTATACCAACTTTTCGGACTGGAAACCTGTTGGGTTCCTTAATACCATCTAGTAACTACCTTTAGGAATGGTCCCTGGGAATTGGGTCTCAGGTGAGCTTGGCTAGAACTGTGGAAGCCCACACTTCCAAGACTTGGTCGTCTGGGTGAAAAATTTGATCACTCCACAGAACAGCTTCTTGGATACTCTCTGAGTACATAAGGGATCTAACCTTTATAGCTTCTGAAATTAACACCATGCCACCAATCTCTCAGGATCCCCGTGGTGACAGATTGTTTCTCTGGTGAACCACCAAAGGGTGTCTCTTTTCTCCATATCACTTCATTATAATTATTTCCTTTAATATATGACACTGCTTGTCTCAGAACTATATAATAAGCAATTTCTCACATAATCTCTAGTCTTGTAAAGCAAGTCCTTTATCATAACAATGAAAGCCTGTTCAGTTTGAATTCATAGTTTTCACTAAGGACAATTTTTTTCTAATGCTTTTTTTGTCTCTACCACTTCAATAACAATGTAACCGTTCAAGTGGATTGGACTGAGTTGCTTCTTTCTCTTTATTCCCCATGAGTTTGTTCTCATTGAATCAGAAAAAAAATCTTCAAGGTAAAGCCTGACCATCATTATTCTTATAAGAAAATGCCAACTGGAAGTCTTTGCCAAAGAATTGACTGACTCCTCATAAAAGAAGTTGACAGTCCCCAACTAACAAAGAATCTTTCTATCATTCAAAGATATATATGTATACATATTATATATATATATATATATATATTTTTATTTTTTTTTTTGGTGGGTGTCTAATGTTTATTATTTGGGGGATTAGAGGGAAAAGTACTGATAGTTCCAAAGAGCTAATCTCCTAGCAGCTCTTGAGAGGTGTGTGCAGAAATGAGAGTATGTATGCAGAACTTTAAAAGGAATACCTTTGAGTCGAACCTATTAGTTCCTTAAGTTGTCACAGGAAAAAAAAACTCTGTCAAATTATTTTTGACATTCCTACAGTTTACTTTTATAATTAGTGCTGCTATTTTCAGGTAGCCGAATCAGGTCCATTTCAGAGTGTTTTACTCTTACAGAACATGAGCGATTACAGGAGAAACCAGCTAGGAAGAAGAATTATAATTGGATAAAAAATTTAAAAGAGTGAATTAATTATTGGGAACTATAATTAATCAGGGTTATTCTTCTCAAGGTTAGCACTTTAAAATGTATTTTACAGATAATATAAAATGCCTCACTTAGTTAAAACCTTTTATAATGATGATAATAACACCTTATCACAAAGGCAGGGAGAAATTCCTTTTACATGAAATCCTCGTTTTGTTTAGTTTTGTTACCCTTTGCTCTATCATCAATCCAGTGGTCAGCCAGCACAACAGAAGGCGGGATAATTGGGTTTTGGAGTATTGCTGCCCACTCATGGAAATTCGGAAAGATGGCTTGCAAATGATGTTGGTTTTAACACCGTTATACCAATTCCTAACAGGTAGCTGTTCATTTTCTCAAAGCCTTCACCTTGCACTTCAGTCTGCCTGTCAAGCACGTGTTCCATAGAGACCCTTCAGCAAGGTGCCTGGGTTGTTTTCAACAGGGTTACTTTAAAGAAACTAAAATCTCTTTTAAAAATTATATATTATGGAGAATTGCAGAGGGTGTATAGGAAATCTCTGCATTTTCCTCTCAATTTTGGTGTGAACCTAAAATTAATTGTTCTTTAATATAGGGGAATTTGTTCAATGTATTCAAGAGAGAACTAAAATCTCTGGTTAAAAAAGCCCACATTTTTTCCTAAAAGTCAATAATATTTCTAAAGTTCAATTTTATTATTTTATTTTCATATTCAATATATAATGGCTTTTGTAATATTATTTAAATATTTGTGTCAGTGTTTCCTGCCTATCTTGTTTATCCTTCCATTTGTAAATAGGAATACAAGGATACTTCAAAATGCATTTACATAAAAGTAGTATCAGCTATTTCTAGGTGGTGGCATCCAAAGTGATTTTTTAAAAATATATATTTAAATTCATTTATTGTTAGAGAGATGGAAATGGGGGGAGAAAGAAATGGAGGGAAACATCAATGTGTGGTTGCCTCTTGTGCGCCCCCTACTGAGGACCTGGCCTACAACCCAGGCATGTGCCCTGACTTGGAACTGAACTAGCAACCATTTGGTTCTCAGGGCAGCACTCATCCCACTGAGCCACACCAGCCAGGACCCAAAGTGATTTTTAAAAAAAATGTTTTTTGTGTGTTTATGAACACATACATGCTTTGGGATATTGACTAGATTTTTCATAATGAAAAATATGTATATATCTACACATACAGATATACATATATGCATACATTTTCTTTAAAAAAATAAATCCATTTAAAAAAATAATTTAATGGAGTCACATGTCACTGCTGAGTTCAAGGTTATAATTTAAATTTTTAAAATATATTTCATGTAGCAAAGTATGTTGTATATGACCAGAATTGTCTAGGTTATCCTACAGTGGTGTACAACTCCAAAATATCAGTGATTTAAAATAACAAAGATTTATATCTTGATCACCTTCTATATCTGGTGAACATCTGTTTCCTGTAGTCATTTGGGTGTCAGATATGAAGGAGCAACCAATAACTTGAAAGCTGATGGTTACCAACATAAAGAGGGAAGGAGAGCTCTGGAGAGTCCTGCAGGAGCAATGAGATGCTTAGACAGCAAGTTGCTTCAGCTCATCACCCACTGGACGGTCTTAATAATATGTCTGTAATTGTAACAGCCCAGAAAGTACTTCCCTGTCATGCACCTACAAGTAGTTAAGAACTGGAAATATCCCTGGATAGTGTGGCTCAGTGGACTGAATACTGTCCTGTGAACCAAAGGCTCTCAGGTTCGATCCCTGGTCTAGGGTACATGCCTGGGTTGCAGACCAGGTCCCTAGTAGGGGGTGTGCAAGAGGCGACCACACATTGATGTTTTGCTCCCTCTCTTTCTCCCTCCTGTTCTCTCTCTAAAAATAAACAAATAAAATCTTTTTAGAAAAGAACTGCAAAAATTTGTTAAACTGCATTACTGCCTACCACAACAGTTCAATAATTTTCTATGTGAATGAAAGAGCTACCTTGTTCGGATATATGATTTTTCTACCTAAGTTTTATTTTTCAAATTCCATCTACCAAAGTCGCTGTGGGGTGGACCAAGAATAAGACAATGTCCCTTGAAAAGACATACCGAGGAAAGACTAGGACCGTATCCTGGGACCAAAAGCAGGTGGACACGTTGCGTAAACATACGATCAATGGGCATGTACTCAGTGCCTGCTATTGTGGGCCAGACACTGGGGATAAAGACCGAGCGAAACACAGATTGTTTTCTTGATGGTTTCATAAGCACGTTGCAGCATCATAATCTTTAATAAGAACATAGCTACTATTTCCACATGCTGTTCACCTGGAATAAGTTAGTGCAGCTGCATTGTATCAATTCTTGCCCAAAGGAAGTAAAAAAAAAATCTGTCTTCATGTCACTGGGAAACTTTTCAGACTTTTCTTGCTTACACTGACAAAAACTGAGTAGCTGACACACTAGGAATGGGCAGAAGAATCATAATCGCTTCCGTTCTCCGGCCTCGCCATGCTAATCAGGCCCCAATATTAGTAACACCGGACTTTTTTATTTGTCAACAGAGTTTTCTCTTAATCCATAAGGGATATTTATTTATTTTAATTCCTTTAAAAGACAAGGTCAAATATAAGTTTTCCAATACTGAAACACCCAGAGATAACAAAGTCAACTTTTGGGTGGATGACCACAGAAATAAGTTTTCTATGCACATGTATAACTTTTTTTATGGCTGACATGGCCGTATCATTATGTACCTCCTATACACTTAATGTACTTTAATTAAATACATGATGCCACTTTAAAATAGCTCACAATGTTGTATTTTTCCATGTTACCATATTGCACACATTATTTTTAGTATCTGAGTTGTACGCGACTTTACCATAATTTATTTAAGCATTTTTATTTTCATTGAGCCTTTATGTTGGTTCAAAAAACCCAACAGGTGTAAGCAAAACTGGGTCAAGCATCATTATAAATACATGTTATACTTTATTTTATTTAATTTACTAGGTGCACAATGTTAAGTCAAAATATATTTGCATTTACAGAATTTTGATTTTGCATGTTGATTTATCTTCCAAACCTTATAGCATTTATCTTACAATCTTTGTATGTTAATTAGGGAATTGTTTGTGGCCAAGAGTAAAAGATCTGAAGTTACAGTGGCTTCTTGTATTCACAAAAATTTTTATAAAAATTCAGACAGGCACCTCTGAGATGCATGGCAGCTCCTGGTCCTCATATTAATCAATGGCCCGTGGTCCTCTGCCAATCTGCTTTGCTGTATTGAGAATATGGCTTTGTTCCTTAAATCTGTCCATGTACCGCACACAACATGGATACTGTAGCACCAGCCATCATATCCCCATCCACTTCAATGAGTCAAAATGAAAGAAGGAAAATAGGTTTGTAACATTTTAAAACTCTGCCAACCAAAGTAAAAACTCTCCTAAAAGAGATTGTTTTAGGAAGCCCCACCTAAGGGTTGTTTATATATCATTGGCCACCTCTATTTGTACAGGATGGTTGGAAATATAATTTTTAGCTGGACAGATTGCTGCTGCCAGCAATATAGGTACACCCTAATAAGGAAGTAGTAGTAAATTAATATTAAGTAGGAAATCAGGAGCTTCATGCAAAACATTGTATGTGTGTATGCACACATACATATATGCACACACACATATATACAATATTCTGACCAAAGCTGCTAATATATATGTGTATGTATATATATTTGTGTGTATATATGTGTGTATGTATGTATACATATTTAATTCTTTATCAGCAGATCTAAATTATATATCTGTGGGGTATTTTTAGTGTACTTTCTGATCAAGAATTGTCAATAGTTTCTAACTATTTTGGCAAGTTTAAAAAGACCAAGAGATAGAGTAAGTTCAGGCCACAGGAACAGATTTCTAAAGTAAGAAGAATTGAGCATTCAATAATGTCATACAAAGGTAAAGTTTAAGGATGTATAAATTTAAATGGTACATGTATATCTGGATTAATTGTTGAATGTACCTTTATTTTCCCCCCTGAATAAGAAGGCTGATTTATCTATAAGCAATCCAGACAGAGAATCTTTCTGAAGTATTTTTGAAAAATCACTCAGAGAAATGAACAGAAAGTCATGATTAAAAATGATAAATGATGTTTCAAATTACAAAGTCACTGTGGCAGGTTCCCTAATAGTTTAATCTACTCTTACAGTTCCTCTCATTATACCTTTTAATAATAAAATATCCTTGAAGGTAATTATACCTTCCAGGTGGTTTCTTTGAGTCCTACCTCTGATAAACCTTCTGTTAAACACAGTAAAGAATAACACAGGCCACACAAAAAGCATGGTCAGGTTTTTGTCAATATCAATGGTTTTTGAGATTTCAGCATAGTTGGGCCACGATGAGATACTCTTGTTTAATAGCATACTTTTAATGGAAGAATCAAGTCAAAACTGCAGCAAAGCAAACTAGTAAAAAGTTCTGAAATGTAAGGGTAAGATTACATAGCACAGGAACCCCAAACCAAAACTGGGGAGCTGATTAAGTGTTCATGATATCCACCTCCCAAAAAAAAAACAATCAACAGACTGCTAGCCAATGTGGACCCACCGTTTATGACTCACGTTACAGGGGAGGGCACTGGTGGTAGGGGTGGGTCGGTGTGAGACACGCCGCACCTCCTCCAGTCTGAGGCTCATTATAACCTTATAACCTTATAATACAAGAGGTCCCAGACAAAGGCAGGCGTGTCCAGGTTGCACAAACCTATGCATGGCCCAGAGCTACGTTGCCTCAGCATGGACCTGCAGATGGAAAAGGTCAAGAAGCAGTCACAGAACAAGGAGTGGCTCCCAAGAGGAGATAAGGACAGAGTTACAATCCATTCTGAAAACAATATACATTCCTCTGGCCAGAGACCCTCTGAGTAACAGCCCTCACTCATGGGGGGCCATGTATTGACCCCGCAGATTCCGTGCCACTTTTACCCTGGATTTGGGGTAAATTTCCAAATTCTTTGGCATTTAAGATTCTCTAAAGAAAATATGTAAGGAATGCCTGATAAATAATTTTGGATAAGCATGCCATGGTAAGAGATTCATAAGTACTTTGTGCATAATAGAACTCTACTCAAACATAAAATGATATTGTAAGTATCATATTAGCTATGCATATATTAAAGCAAAGTCATTTTCCATGCATGGTTTGTTTCCTAGGGGGTAGGTAAGATACAAAACAATATAATTTTAGCTGTTATTGATTTTGTAAGTAAATTTATAGATGGCCTCAAAAATTACTGGTATTTCATGAGATGTAGAGATACAGAAATACGAAGAAGTGGTTTACCTTCAATTTGTTTCTTGGGAGTCACCAGGACTTAATTTTAGGAATCTCTAGATAAGTTATAAGGTTTTTCATAAAACATAATATATTTCAAGGGTGTATAACTATTTAATGAACAGTACAATACTATCTTTAAACACTCAAAATATGGAAACACATGACAAATTGAGGTTTTTTTTTTTTTTTCACTTAATGATTTAAACTACTTTCATTTCAATTCAGGACTGGGTGACTGTGTTCAACAATAATTTTCAAGATCCTGCCTTGAACTTGGAATCAGAACATACAGTGTTGAAACTTCCATGTATAGCTGTGGAGTTTTTTCAGTAACAGTCGGGTGATTTATATGTTTTGCTTTCCCTAGCCTGCCTCAGTCCAGTTCCAACAAAGAAACCAGGAACCACACTAGGCATTTCACAGGGGGATTGAATATGAGCAATCATCGTACCCATGATAGAGGACCACTGAGGCAATCCAGACATAGTAACTGCCGGACCCAGCCACCACCGCCTGGGAACAAAGGCAGTGAATGGCTGGGCTTATCACAACCAGGACAGTGGGAAGCAGAGCTCCACAAAATTGGGACTCAGAAGTGTGAGGGGAAATCTGCCCACCTGGTGCTGTTTCCCTCACGGTCCCAGAGGGTCAGGTCTTTGAGCAGAAATGGGAGCTGCCTGGATAGTTCTGATATCTCTGGGGGAAGGGAGGGGGTTGGTTCAAGAAGCTGGAGGCTTGGAACGATTGTTACTACAAGACCAGGTGTAACTTGCCAAGAAACTTGGGGATCCCTGTCCTCGGTGTTGGAGCAACGAGCTAGAAGGTATTATTGTTTGAATAGTAGCTGCTCCCCCCCCCCCCCCCGCTGCCTTTCCTCTGGCTCCCCTACTTCAGTCCCAGCAAGGTAATAATCAGCAAGTTTCCAGAATCTGTTGTGGTACAACACTAGGAGACTAGAGGGAGGTAGAAAAGGTTTTCAGAGTGTTAGGAAAGAGGGAGACAGTGCATCCAGAAAGAGAAATTCTAACTACAAATGAGAGAAAAGACCATGGAAAAAGTGCCAGCAGACTGGAGTGGAGAGAAGGGGACTTGAGATTTCAGGGTCTGAAGGACTTGAGACCAGACGTGGTTACAAGGTGTTAGACTTGGGAGGAAAGGCATCTCGAAAAGCTTGTGTGGGGATTTTGAGAGGTGCAAATGAAAGTTGGAGTTCATTTTTAGTTACTATCTGGTGGACAGAGTCTGTGCCAGTGCAGAAATTGAGCTATGTGGATGTAAGCATTTCTTAAGTTTGCAAAGAATAGAAGATCAATGCATTGTTAGGACCCTGTGGCAAATACCTTTACACAGTCCTCCCTACGTAATGTTTATAGAATATTTCACATTTATGTTAATCAGACAGAAGACGACTAAATGCAACCTCTTCTACATGTTGGGGGAAGAAAATAAAATCACAGAACAGACAGGGAACATTCACTTATCAAAAATAAAACATTCTTAAACTCCTATAACAGTTATACTTCCAGGTGTCCTGTGACTGAAAAATTTAGCACAATTAAGAAAAAAACAAATGGTACTATCTAAATGTTAGTAAATTTTATAACAATTAATTATATCGATTATATCCTACTGAGATCTATTTTTTCCCCTATTGACAGCTCAAGAAAACACTTTCCTCCATCGTGTGACTTAGAAATAATGAACGTCTTAAAATAGTATATTTAAAAGAACAGAATTAATGAGAAGCTTTCAAACTTAGGAAAATAATTGAGTAGAAAATAGGCCTTTGGGGCTAGCTCATATCGCCACTGCGGAATTTTTTTCATCTCCGTTTGCTTTCGGATTGATTCTTTAAGTGTGCCTGTGACTGACAACGCTTTCATCTCTGCACTCTCGCACAAATGTACATTAAGAGTACAAGTGAACAGGCAAACAAAGGTTGTAATTTACTTTCAATCAAAGAGTTTGCCAGGTTTAAACCATTCTAGGGTTTTTGGCGCCTCGAAAGAGATCTTTCCCTGCAGGAAGTTTGAAGCTTGTCACAGCTAGACAGCAAAGCCTATTTAACAAATGATAGTAAATCTGTATGTGTTTCGATACAACTTTGTGTAAAAGACATCACTCAAGTGTTCTAGCCGTACCTTCCTAAATGTGTGGCCTCAGGATAGTTATGGGCCTTTCCTAAGTCTTGGTTTCTTTACTGGCTTAATGGGGAAACTCACAGAGCCTGTATCATGTATTTGCTAAAAAGAATTAAATGAAACAACGCTTACATATCACTAACATGTAATTACCAGTACTTAGTAACTTTATTATTAGCAACTTTATATGGTACCTAATCTATGTATCTATAAAGAAAATTGCTGGGATCCTGATGATTCTGGAGTTCCTTTACCCATTGATCATTTCAGTTCTTAAGAAATGTCTTCGTCACAAAGATGAATTGATGGTGTTATTTTTTTAAACATTTCCAACAGATTTAAATAAGTGCTATCATATTCAATGACATTCCTCATAAATAATTTATCTGCTCCTGATAACACTAAGGTTAAAAATTACTTCTTGGCATAGGTAAATTACTATAGATAAGTAAACAAAAATAGATAAATTGCTAACTACTGAAATATATTTTTCAAAGCTGCATTTCTTGACCTAACTATTTTAAGGATCGTTATTAGAAAAGAATCATGTGGTCAAAAATAATATTATTATTAATAATCTAAAAGTTATCAAATGATAACATTTGATAGCTAACATTCTCCATATCCCTACTCCACAGAATCTACCGATATTACAAATTCTCCCATCATATTTTTCTCTCATTTCAGCTCTCTTTACATCAGGCCTGCCCTCCTTCACCTGACCGAGTGAAATATCTTACCCTGCCATTTTTTTTTTGCCTTCTGTCTTCTGCCCTCACACCTACAATACGTTTCTTATTTCATGAATAAGTGATACTACCTTTCTCCTGAATTTTAATCTTCAGAAAACACACATACGTATACTAACACCAGTGTCTGTAGAAACTTTCAGATAACCATTCATAGCAGAACCAGGTGACAGAACAATGGGAGATCTTGGTGAATTTTTATCCCCTGCTATTTATCTAAAGAAAATGCAAACCCCTGAAGGTTAAATAGCAAACCAAGGTCACATGAGGAGGCCCATTTGGCTTCCTCAAGCCTGGTTCACACATATTTTCAAGGTACTGTGTTCCCAAGTTATCCAGTAAGTATTGATTGAGCACGTAGGTTTTACCTGGCCCCATCCCAAGCACTGAGGATATGTCTGAGAAAAAAAAAAAGGCCAACTTCAGATTGTTTACTGGTAAAAAAAAACAAATAAGAAAATATAACATTAAATTTCCTGTCAAGACAACTTCTATAAGGAAGAAAACGCTTATGAAATTGCAGAGAGGGCAGCTTTTATACCCACTCCATCTGCACTGCACGATTACATTTGTCTCGATATCTCCAGACATGTCTCCTTTGTTCCTTTAGAGCGGGGCCCCCATGCCCTGGGCCTTGGACCAGTATCGGGTCTGGCCTGTTAGGAACTGAGCTGCGTAGCAGGAGGTCAGTAGCAGTTAGAATGTCTTATCTGCAGGTCACTGATCTGGCCCTGTCTTGGATTCCCATGCCCACTCCTCGCCACCCTTTTTGCTGTCCTTTGGCCCTATGGCCCTGCTTTGTTTTTATCATTCATGTGTCATTCCCCCATGTTTAGCAGTCTGGTCTTCACACTGTAGCGCAAGAAGATTGTCCAGGCGTTACGTACATGTGGATTCTCTTATAGGAACTCATTTTCTTAACTGTCCCCCTGTCCAAAAGAGCCTGATCAAGAATCTGTCTGAAATCAATGGGCATTTCTTTCTCTGACTGGCTTATTTCACTTAGCATACCCTCTAGGTCCATCCATAAATGATGATGGAAGAAGACTTGGCCTTGGTTAATTTTATTAACCTATGTCATCCCAACAAATTCAATTTAAAAAAAGAACCTGTGGTCTGTTAGTTCTCTCCTTGCTCCCCTTGTGCACTACTCATTGGTATGATGCTAAAAATGTAACCTGTGGCCCAGTTTAAATCTTGGCATGATGTGCATCCCAGACTCAGCAGAGAATGAGTGAGAATTGAGAATGTGTAGATTCATTGAGGTAACTGAGGCTTTTTATTTCATCTTGACTACAAATTCATGGTGAAGTTCAGTGCCTCTATCTATCTATCTATCTATCTATCTATCTATCTATGTATCTATCCATCCATCTATCTATCGTCTTCCATTTAGTATTAAACCTTTATGAAGCACCTGTCACATGGTCACCGTCAGAGAATATATCACTAAGCAATGGTCAAACATCCCTGCTCCTTTGGAGCTCACTTTCTAGAGGCAAACTAATGTCCTGTCATCTTTGTTTTCTTCCTTGCCTTGTCCAATCTGTCTTCAATAAGAATTAGTAAGTAAGGCAAGTTGTCACTTGGATGCATATTATTTTTTCATGAAAATCTGAAATCAGCCATTTTTTTCTGACTGAAGTTACCTTTGAGGTGAAAGACTAGTTTAACAATGAGGATTATCATTGCCAATTAGCCTATTCAGTTGAGCGAACTAAAATCAAAGCTGTAGACTTTTGACAAATGTATATGTAAAGCACACGGGCAATTCCACTCACTTCTGGAAAATACATAATTCACAACTCTAAACAAATGATCATTAAAAGTTTGAATATCAATTTTTAAAAGCACAAAGACATTTTCCAAAAGTCTATTGGAGAATATTCAGTCTATTATTTTGAAGCTCACTGTACTAGAGTTCTTCCACTTTAATATGAATTTGGGGGAGGGCAAGAGGGAGCTCCAGGTCCCCTTTAACTGACTTTCTTATTTATGATATCTACTACCCTGTAAAGAGAAGGTTTGAAATCTACGAAGATTTAGTATTTTAGAATTCTTCATTTCTAGTTTATGGTGTTCTTTCTCATGTAAAGCAGGGCTTCCATACCCAATTCTTTGCTGTGGAAGCAGTCCTGTGCATCATGCCATCTTTAGTAGTGTTTCTGGCCCCCTCCACACACCAGATACCAACAGCGCCCCCTCTCCCAGTTGTGACAAACAAAAGTGTCTCTAGAAACTACCAGGTTGTCCCCTAGGAGGCAAAACTGTCCCTAGATGAGAACCACTGTGCTGTTACAACCAGGTGTGTTGGCTTCCCTGGTAAAGTAACTAGGAGCCCCCTTGGGTTGGCTTGTCCCTGAAACTCAAATCTCTGCCAACTTCATTCCCTTTCCACCTAGTCAGGGCAGAACAAAATGACTCTTTCTCAGACCTTTTCTCCGGAGGTGAGTATAGCATGCCTCATACTCAAAGGTACCTATTTCATGGGAACTGTTGCTTTGGGAAATTTCTTCATCTTCTCCGACTACTTGATATAGTTATTCTTTCAGATGTTGGTCATACTAGTCACTATGCAGATGTCAAGCAGATTAGTTGATTAAAAATTAACTCTCAACATTAAAACTATATAAGCAGGGTAAAAATAATTGCTTAGTCATTCCTCACAACCACATGCATAGACAAATGTAGATTCATTTAACTATAGAATATGATTTTTTAAATAAAAATGCTATATTTGGTGACATGCTTTGAGTGGAAGAAACCTGAGGGCTCTTTAATGACACAGATTTAACCCATCTCTAAGAAAATAGATGTCAACTGTCTAAATATCAAAGGGAGGAGCTAGAGTATTCACTCAAGCCTTCCAAAGAAAATGTTGTCTTAAAACTTGTTTTACCGATCTTGTAAAAGTTTTAATTTGGAGGACCCAACAGGTTAGAAAAAAGGTTTTAAACCTTGAAAGATTTTTTTTTTTATGTATAAGGGAGAACGAATTGATTGAAGGTTTCCCAATCCCCCTGAAACCTAGTTGGAAAGGTTATGTCCAGGGACCCCAGGGGATCTTCCAGATGTTACTCTTGGAGTTTAGTGGACATGGTGGATGGTGTTTAATTAGTTCCTGAACTAAAAGGCTACAGTAGAGGCTGCCTGAGTTGTCTTGTGGGAACAGAGAATAGGGTTGCGTTGGGCAGAAACCACCCTCCCCCGAAATGCAGGTTGGAGGTGATTACCTAACATATCACAGTGGAAATGTTGTTGGCTTAAGGCTTCTTCCTTGAAGATCATCTGCGCATTGACATGTGAACCCAGCAGAAGAGGCTGGATGTACACAGGGAGGTACAGAACTGAGGTGGAATGGATGGACAAAGGGGAGTTACCACCCAAGTAAGAGGACACATCAAGGACATCTCCCAGGGGTATAAGGTGGCTAGCACGCACAAGAGAAAGAAGCACCTTTAAATATCTGCAACCCCCAGAGAAAGCCAGCACCCCATCACACACTGTCAACCCAGGAAGACCTTTCCTGACAGCCTCTCCCCCTCCCTCCTCTGTTTCAACATTGGGGGAGTGGCACAGGAAGCCTTGTGATTGCTGAAGGAAGAATCACAGTGAAGAGAGCAAAATAAAGCCAACCACACAACCCCTTCCTGGTCCAGGAGGCAGCCAGAGGAAGATGGGAGCTGATGAAAGGAGGGTCCAATGGGAGAAGCTTTTAACTTTGAATGACCTTCTGAGTCTACAATCAATACAATGAAGTGGACAGAGTAATTACTAAAAGGAGATGACTTTTAAGGCTGAGATTGACTAAAGAGTGGTTTATTGGGTCAAGAGAAGGAGCTAAGCTATGACATCTGCCCATGATTTCTTCTAGGTGTAGAAGAACTGGTTGCATGAAAAGGATTTGAAGAAGCAGTGAGGGGAAGAAATAAAGTAGTTTTCTGATTGCACTCTACAAGACTTGCTTGTTGAACATATCAGTTTTGTACAAATAAACATTGAACATCTTATTCAGTGATAATCCCATTGACAGCTTTATAGTGTAATACAGTATTACTTTTATTTTTGCTATAAATTTCATATTGCCTGCTCCTTCATCACTCAGACAAAAATGTTCTCAGTTCTCCTTCATCACAATACAGTGAAATCCTGCTGTAGTATAATACAGGCTTTATCAGCCTCTATTTAAAAAATAATAATGAGGGAGAAGAAATAAAAACCATGTAGAGAAACCATTCAGGGGTGCTTGCTTTTGCTTGTAAATCTTTCCCATACATTGTAAAAATAATTGATTAAGGAAGACATTGATGACTGATGTTATAATTCAATCTCTGGACTTTGATTATACCATAAACTGTGATTCTTCAACAGAAAAATAGCGCTCAAATCAATCTTGCCTTATTGGTGTCCTTTATACAATATATGCAATGACACAACTTCGAGAAAGGTCAGATTCCACAAGCATGTGTTGTTCCAGTGGATGTTCAAGACAGAAGATTCTCCAGAGAAGTGAAATTGGAATGAGTATTTGGACTGGAGATATACCTCAGCCAAAAGGAAGCAAGGACCATTTTCTAAAAAGGTGGCTTGCTTCATAAAAAAATTATATATGCTAAAATTCAGTAGACCTAAGTTCCAAACTGACTTCAAAACTTGAGGAGGTATTATTACTTAGTATTAGTAATAGTAGTAAGCTTTGGACTTCAAAGCTTACTTAGAGGTGAAGAGAGGAGAGAAGGGGAAGATAAGGCCATGGGGGAGAAGGATGGAAGGAGAAAGAGGGGGAGAGATCATCTATTTTAAATGTAACTGAAAATTTCTAAGGTGGTCACCTTCAAGTATGGCTAGATCCAGGTGCTCAAGTAACATGTAAATGTCTCTCTGCCTTTCAGCTTTCTTACTTTTGTGTTGACTTCAAGTTCATTCTTCAATCTGTGTTCAGCTGTGCCACTAGAGGTTTACATTCTCTTACCTCTAAGTTCAAGGGAGGACAGTGATTCTTTCTAAGTCTTCTTTCTGAGCTTCGCCCTGAATAAATTGACAGGGGTTACATGTCCAGTTTGAACATATCATTGTGACTGAGTGATGGTATATGATGATATTCCAGAACAGCGTAATATTCCCACTGCTAATGAGGATGGTGCAATCAGCTTTAGACTAACTATAAGGACTGAAAATTTGTGCAGAAGGTGGAATCTTAAAGCAAAATCTGCTCTTATCAGATCAAGGGAGAAAGGAAACTAGGTAGGTAGAAGCAACAGATTCCACTTAAGATATTTATATAATCTCTCAAGATTTAATCTCTGCATCTTTAAAACAAATATTAATAACATAAGCTCTACATATTTTCTAGGCTGATTATTGTAAATCTTAGATGAGATCATAGATGTAGAAGTGCACCAAAATGTTCAGTTAGGGAAAAAATTGTCATATGGTGAAAAAGTCTGCAGAAAAAAAAACCACAGAATTTTTGATATGTTGAAACAATCTAAATAGCTCTTTAGTGGAGGGTTATGTGATAATTCTCACTGTGCTGATCAGCAATTATTGCTGTTTTCTTCCCTAGGGCATAAGGACTGCATAAGGACAATGATATATATCCAGTTGTTGTTGTTCCTCAAATATGTAGTAAATCTATGATACAAATAAGCAAGAATGAAATATTGAGATTCAATAAATTTCTGGGAAGTCACAAAGCAAATATCCTCTGGAGGGTGAGAAAGCTACTTCTTTTTCCTAAGATGACAGCTTGATGCAATGAAAAAAAAATAAACTTGAGATATGAACCGAACTGCATGAGAGTTCCTGCTTTGCCATTTTTTAGATGTGAGATGTTGGACAAGTGAATTAACATTTCTGACCCTCAGGTTTTCTCTGTGAAAACAAAGATGACCACTAGCTTGTGGGGTGTTACTGGATTTTAGAGATAATGTGTGCCACAGGATTTTTCACATAGTAGGCACTCAATGAATGGTGGTTTTGTTCATTTTTATTATGAACCCTCAGAATGCTATTCTAGCAGTTCTAGATAATGAGATGTTTTCAAAGAAAATGGTAATGACTCGGGATCTGAGTTCAGATGAACAGGTCAAGTGCTTGCAAAATGACCTGTGCTGTATTTCAGGAGACCAAGGGTGTAAGTCAAAGTTTGCTGGGAGCAAGAGAGCCGCTGTAAGTGATGAAGAATATGGAAATTTTACCATAGAGATTAGACCTTACACATCTTTGGGAGCTGGTGGAAACAGTCCTGGAGATTGAGATGTGGAAACTACCAAGGGCACATATGGTCCACATCTGTCTCTCACCACCTGTAACTTCTCCCTCGGTGACCTGTGGTGGGACTCATGCTCTATCCAGTCTTCACCACCAGGTTGTAACACACTTGATTCAGGACTAGCAGACACTGAAGGAGGAGATCTGGTGGGAGCTGAAGGACCTGCAGGTCTACCAGATGACTCACACCAACAAAGAAAGTTACCAGATCAGTGATAGGTAGTGTAAACTGCCTGAATGCTTGGAGACTGCACTAACTTTTGAGGGAAATAGAATGGCTACTATTTCCCTTCTACCTTCTAAATCTTGTAGGAATTCCTCTTGGGTCTGATACTGACTCTAACCGTGTAGGAAGGGCAATCTGGGGAAGGTAGTTCCAGATCAGTTACAATCATACAGTAAAAAGCCATCACGCCAAGTAACAACTTGGAATCCAAGTAGTACTTATAAGTAGAAATGAAGAAGGAGTCACTTGCAGTTGACATTAATGACAGGGGTGGATGCAGTTAAAAGCAATCTCATCTTAACTTGTTTGTAGCTTTTTACTTTCAAATAATTTCAAACTTATATAGAAAAGTTGTGTTGGGCAAACAACCCCATTATACCTTTAACCCAGTTTCCCCCATTTTGCCAAATTTGTGAATTATTTTCTGTGTCTAGATAGATAGGTAGATAGATGGATAGATGGATAAATGGATACATGTAAACACTTACACATGTTCTCCTAAAACATTTGAGACAAAACAATGGTACCCTCAGAGCCTCATTATCTGCACATACGTCTGTGTGTTTCCTTACAGTAAGGACCTCCTCTTCCATGACCACATTAAAATGATCCAAAACAGAAAACTAGTTTGATACAATACTGTTATCCAATCTCCAAAACTTATTTAAATTGTAACCAATTATTACAAGCATGTCCTTTAAGGCCAAAACATGGAAAACATAAAAAGTCTGGCCAACACCCCAACCCAAGGTCACACGCTGAGTGTGATTACCATGTCTCCCTGGTCATCTCTGTTCTGGGCAAGTTCTTCTGTCTGCCTTGTCTTTCATGAACTTGTCATTATTTACAAGTATAGGTGGGCACTTTAGTTGATGATCCCTCCTTTGAGGTTGTCTGATTTTTCTCAGAATTAGACTGAGGAATTTGGCAAGAAGAGCAAGAAGTGGTGTTGCTCTTTCCTATGAGATAGCATCTGCCTTCTCCTCTCAATTTGTTAAGTGTATATTCCTGCACCAAATATGCACAGGTTCTATTATTACAGAGGATTTTTGTGTCCTGGAGTTGAGAGTTGGCAGAACTTTTCCTCTAAAGAGTCAGAGAGTGTATTTTTGACTTTGCAAGCCAGGTGTCTGTCACAACTACTCAACTTGCTGATGTAGCATAAAAGTAACCAGCAGCAATATCTAATGAACACGTGTGACAATGTTCCAAGAAAACTTTCTTTATGGGCATTACAATGTGAATGCATGTCATTTTTACAAGGCATGAGATAGTATTCTTCTTTTGATTTCTTTCAACCATTGGAAAATGTAAAAACAATTATTTGCTCCTGAGTTGTACAACATTATTGCAGGCCATAGATTGTTTACCCCTCCTTGAGACCTGTAGGTATTGTAACTCAAAGCTGCAAGATTTCTTCCTCGTCACAGCTTTTCTATCACATGAATATCTCTGCTGTAAAGGCCAACTTTGAATGTTCTCCTGGCCATTGAATAACCTGAAACCAGTGCAGGGAAAACTTATATTGATAGAAACTGACTTTTTTATTACTCCGTATTTTTACCCTGTTCTCTTCTCATATGTAAGCATTGTACTTAGAACCAATTTTCATCTATAGCACATTATACAATACTATTAGTTTGATTAATTAATGCCTAATATATTCTGGAGACTGATTTGTTTACTCCTTGTAGACTCATTAAGGCTTGCTGAATGAATGTGATCTTGGGTTTAAAAAGGGAATCACCTTAGAATGATTGACTTCTGTGTCTGTTTAAAAAGAAAAAAAAACAAGCAATCTCTATCCCTCTCTTTAACCATAAAAGAACATTTGAGGATTTCTAATACCACGTGCCTGTAACTTGACCTCCTAGGATGATATTAGAGAGTTGCGTGATTTACATTCAAAAATTCATCATAGAAGCAGCCAATTAAAGCAGTCTGCTAATATTTTTCTTTGTAGGTGAACAGAGCCATGAAAACTTGTACCTCTGCTTTAATTCTGCATGCCAGTGCATATTTTGAGTTTAGCATCTTTCCACCCATGTTAACCTTATTGTCCCTCAAGTAGGAATAAAGCAGCTTCTAATAAATAGGATGGCTGTTAGGTGAGCCCCAGCCACCAAGCCCCACCAAGGAAGGAGCACATGCGTATTTGTTAGGGCTGAAACTCATCTTCTTGCCCATGCAGTAAAGGATTACAGATCAGCAGGTCCATCAGCAAGTAAAAAATGGGACTTATCGAGGTAGAGGAGAAGTCAAGAGCATCAGGTCCTTTGTTTACAGGACTTATATATCTGGCAGGATGGGGTAAAGAAGTTACGGTTTGATTGACAGGTAAAGATGGTACAAGCTTCCCCGAGGGGATATGACTACCCAAACTTGATATGTGTGGGTGTCTATTATCCCAAATCATTTTTTTACCACATTTTGATCATCTTGTTACAAAACAGATACAAGAGATGGGGCAGTTAAACTTGAGGCAGTTACCCAAAGTTATTTCTGGGCTCTATTCTTAAGCACTAGGGACCCCCTCATAAAGCAAATAGTGACCAGAAACAGTCAATTAACCAAACTTTTTTTTGTGGGGTCTTCCTTTGGGCACTGTGAATATCCTTCTCTCCCTTCCCTCTTCCAGACTTTGAGATGAATACCCAGTTTCAAAGGCTTTCTTTCCAAGATAGTGGAAATGATACTGAGAGTTTCAAGGATTTCCCTCCTTCTGTGCTCACATGTTGTTTCTTGTGATGTTGGAACACCTGGCAATATTACCGTGCCAGGCTCAGGACTGCTGAGTTAGGGGGTTAGACATGTTTCCTTCCTTCTCTCTGCCTTGGTTTACGATCTATCCTACCTAACATACTGATGATATATTTTGTATTGTATTGTACCTTTTAGGAATAGTTTATACACCTTGGTAGGATGAGAGGGTGAGCATAATCCTTCCCCATTTCTGTCCTGATACACTAGTTTGGGCTAAGTATTTAGGTGTCCCGACAGAGCCACCATTCAAAAAACCAGAGATACGTAGATGTCTGCAGCAATCTCATGGAGGATGTCTCCAAACTGTATCTGTCACCCAGTACCTCTTCCAGGGTCTTGACCTTTGAAAGAGCTGAAATCCAATTATTAGATGTGTGTGCTGGAAGGCTATTTTAGTAAGAACAGGTTTTGTAATTAGAATGCCTGGGGCTGTGAGTTTGCTACTGGGCAGAATGTGCAAACACTTCCCCTTTCACTGTGAAATCTCTGTAGAAGGTTTGAGGTGATCTTCCCAGCTTCATTTGCAAGCAAAAAAGTGCATTGTGTTCTTATAGCTTATGCAGCACCCGGGTCCTCTCCAAGACTGGCAGTGTGTAGTTTACACAGAGTTGTCATTATGGCTTGGCTTTGGGTATTTATGCTTTAGAAAATATGGAGCTAACAGTTTGTGATGAAGTCTCTTTGGGCCAAGGTTATTGGAACTCCATCCATCGCTGGATTTATTTAGGTGTTGAATGGGAACTCAACCTTCCTGTGCCATTCTAGGCAATCAAGTCTGTGTGCCTGGGATTGAAGATGACCTCCACCGATAAGCTGGCCTTGGGCAAAATGGTTAAGTAGGCAAAGTTCCTGATTCCGTCTGTCATTTTGCCACAATGCCCTCAAGCTGTTCCCTGCCTCCCAGTGGTTATTTTACCCTTGACTTTATGGAGCAATCTCTCCAGGTTTCACACTCAAAATGTGCCTGGTTGATGCCCTGCTACTTTAAAGGTGTCCATGATTGTGAGAATAGAGATTTAAGTGAAATCACTTTTGTAACTTAATAAATGATGGCAGCTTTCCCTGTTTCGCCACATCCTTTTAACTCATCCTTCATTTTCTTAATATATGTTCACTTTAGAAGGACTGTACTAGAACCTCAGTGTTTTCATGTAAAGGGGTAAAAAATAGTGAATATTCTACTTATCCTAGCAGTAAAGTGAGGGAAATCTTTTGGAGGCTTTTTCACTCTTTTAAAACTATTTCAAAAGGAAATAGCTGCAGGGAGGAAGGAGCCATGGCCTTCTCTGCTACTATGTACCCTTCCTTTGCTGACAAGGTTAACAAATATTAAGGCTGACTTTGGAAATAATTGTTTGGCCTCTTTGAGTCTTTACAAATCAGTGACTAGTGCAGGGATAAGAATGGTAAAAAAAAAAAATAATAGTAATAAAGAAGCAGCTTTAAAAAGGCACAGTTGGGAGGGGGAAAGAATGGCAAGAAGGAAGAAGCAGAATAAAATTACAACAGGATTTAGTTAGGGAAAGCCACTTACATCAGCCAGAAAGTGAAAAAGATTAGCAGACTGGTTTTGTTGTTCTAAGAATTGTGTTATGTGACATGCCTCCCACAACCTAGGGACTGAAGAAGCTGCAGAATCACAGAGTTTTAAGTGCTGGAAATGAACCTCAGAATTGACTTACCCAGACCATGTACTTTCGGGGTGAGAAGTGTGAAGCACACAAAATACAGCTGATTCATTCAAACTAAAGATAAAGAGGTGTTGAAGGTAATACAGAGGATATTAGATGCCCCTAAAATATGCAAGAATAAAGTTTCAATTCGAAACGCAATCATAATAGCACAGAGGAATGATTAGAAACACTGAATTTAAAGTCAGATGTATTTGGAATCCTAGTTTATTGGTTGCGTGACCTTGGACAAAGAATACTGTTTTACTAAACAGAGCTTAGTATGCTGCCCTGCAATATTCAGATTATTAAAATGAGTGAAGACTGAATAATATAACCCTTTGATAGAATGCCTGACATATTGTGGGCAATTAATAAATACCTTTTGCTAACATTACTATTACTTAAGAAGCAGTGTTTCTCTTGCCACATATCATAAATTAGGAAACATTAGAGTGAAAAAAATTAAAAGTTAATTTCTGATAGGTCTACCCTGCCCCCTCTCCAAATGGTTAACTTTTTCAGGGTTTTTCTTTTATAATTGTTAATGATAAATTTTTAAACAAGGGTCTATTGATAAATTTATCTAGCACTAATCATACATGGTTGTATTTCCTATGATTATAGTAAATTTACTAACTTGGAGATGATTAGCATTATTTGATAATGTAAGAATATGGTTTGGCCTTTCATTTGTCCAATATACTTTTGATCTTTCAGAAAATTTAAAAATTGTCATTATTAGGTTTGGCTTATTTGAATCTATTTTATTCTAACTATTTAATCTTTAAATTTGTACTAAAACTGGGTTTTTTCACTTTCATTATTGTTTGAAGATGCAGAAAGTCTACTGATATTTTATGTTCATTACATATTCTGCTATTTTCCTGAGTTCTGATTGTATGTCATTTATTAATATTGATTTTTTTGAGTCAGGGATCTTCTCTTATGATTCATACGTACAGATAGTTTGACTTATTCTTTTCAATTTTATGCCTCTAATTATTTCATTTGGCCTGATCACATTGATTTTGTCTCCTACAAAATACTAAATACTGGTAAGAGTGGAGATAGGGTGTATTTTCTCAATGTACCTCTTTTTAGTGGGAAATCAGCCATTAAGTAAGATGCTGACTTTTGGCTAAAATATCAATTCATCTGTGTATCCGTATGCAAGTAGATAAATAGATTATTGATTGATAGATTGATGGCATAAATAGGTTTATGTAGATAATATAAATGTCATGTTAATAAAGCATCCATATATCCCCCTTTTGTTAAGTAATTAGAAAAATTTGTCTTTTCTATGTGTATGGCAATGATAAGATTTATCTCTTCAGATCTGCTAACATGGGTATCTACTGGTTTTTAGATATTTCTCCCCTACTTACCTGTAAATTTCAGTTTGTTGGCTATATTTGTGGCAATAGATGATTTTTTTTTACTCTTCTTGTTTACTGTTATGTTTTTCTTGAGGATTATAGAATTAAATTTAGGCAACAATCATTATCCTATGATAACCTAGAATGTTTAATAGATTTTTTTGTTAAGTAATATAGTTGCACAATTTTTAGTTTTAGGAGAATGGTTCTTTTAGTTTATTACCTGGAGGGTAAATGTATAAAGAGGTAAATCACTCAGACCAATGAGTAAGAATATTGTGATGTTGTCTTCCTAGAAATTATGAAGTCATGGTCTTCTTCCCATGGTGAACCACAAACAAATTATATTTGCCTTTGAGATATTTTCTGCCTTGCAATATCTCTAAAGGGTTTTCCACTTAAAGTCCCAGTATGAGTAGGTTATCTTCTCCAGGAGAAATCTTCTTTAAGCTTCCTTAGTGACTGTCTTTCTCCTGAATATTTATAGTATCTTAAACTTTTTTTTCTTTTGAGTTCTAGTAAATAAATATTCTCTTCCAGAGATAGATTGAAAATTTTTTAAAAGGTCAGAGTTATAAGATTAATTTCACATTTTCCTAATGGCTGTGTTTTGAAATCTACAGTATACAGATATTTCTCCATGTAATTAGCTATATTTTTTAAAAAATAGGAAAGCTAACTCTGCCTTCTTTTAAAGTGTTTTGAAAACAAGCCTTTGGTTAAATATAAAAATAAAAGTTTTAAGAAATTTGCATACTTTATGCAAGGGATCATTAAAAACTATGCAAATATTCCTCTATTGAAATGATTGCTGCTTCAATCAATCATTACATAATTTTAAGCTAAATAATTCCACATTCCCATAAAAATCAATTTTTACTTATGCAGATAGTTCAAAAAGTGTATTTAAATTTCAGAACCACTGAATCACATCCCTTATAAAAAATTTATCACTGATGAGTGCTGAAAAATTGCTAGAGAACTGTTCAGTATTACTGGAACATTGCTTTATTCTCACTGACAGTCAAGGTTGGTTTTTCTTTTTCTGGAAAAGGCAACATGTTTTTCATTTCTTTAAAAAGTTAACTTCTCCTGACCCAGCTTCTAAACAGTCATCGGAAAATAAGATTGGTCAATTCCCATCTTTCAAAAGAAACAAAACAGCTTAGAACAGATTTTAAAAGAGGTTGAAATTTGTGGGGTTTTTTTTTTCCCTCCACAATATGAAACCAAAAATCTTCTGAGAGTAAATCCTGTTTCCAAGGGGTAATAGAGGTCATCTGTGGGATCAAAAAAGGAGAGGCAAGTGTAGGGATAAAGGAAAACGTTTGTAGACCTGAGCCCTTCATAAACATCACTTATTATGTTTGTTATTGTTGTCAGATGGGTATAGACGAGAAACAAGAACAAAAATTTATTAGTTACCTTTTATGGTCCCAATCACCTAGTCCTGACAAATCCTCATAAGTGTACTTTGAAAAAGACTTTCTAGCCCCAGCTGATAAGGTTCAGTGGACTGAGTGTCAGGCTGTGAAACACAGGGTCACTGGTTCAATTCCTACTCAGGGCACATGCCTGGGTTGTGGACCAGGTCCCCAGGAGGGGGTAATGAGAGACAACCACACATTGCTGTTTCTCTTCCTTTCTTTCTCCCTCCCCTCTCTTCCCTCTAAAAGCAAATAAATAAAATCTTTTTTAAAAAAGAAAGAAAAAGTATTTAGAAAAAAATTTAAATATTTTTAGATTAAGGAGCTGAGGCAGACCACAGGAATTAAGGTAATTTTGTCCAAGGTGACCCATCTGGTGAGTCATCCCACTACACAGCCTAAATGTGTATGTTTGTTTCCTGCCTTTAACATAAGTATCTTGCCCTGGCTGGTGTAGCTCAGTGACTAGAGCTCGAGTCTGCGAACCAAACAATTGCAGTTCAATTCCCAGTCAGGGCACATGCCTGGGTTGCAGGCCAGTTCCCATCAGGGGACACATGAGAGGCAACCATACATTGATATTTCTCTCCCTCTCTCCTTACCTCTCCCTCTATAGATAAATAAAATCTTAAAAAATAAAATAAGTATCTTGATCTTTTAAGATGATACTTTGCAGACTTCTGTCATTTATGTAGTCCCATGACATGTTTGTCATTGCTCTGTGTAGCTGACAAAACTAATTGTTACATGACTAAAGGAGTTCATTCACCTGCGTGTAGCAAAGTCTGATCAAATGTGAGCAGGAGTTTATAGGAAAGAAAGTGAGAATTTACTAGTTGAGGAATTAGTACCATGTCTGTAGTCACAGGTAAACTAACATTCGAAAACCTGTTTCCCTAATGGCCTGCAGGGGAGTGATTATATATCGAGAAAATTATTAATCATGTTGATTAAGGGAGTTGGGGTCATGGGTTCTACTGATGAGCTAGGGCCTGGGTAGGGAGCCTTTGGTCATTGTATCAGGTCCTGATGTTAGCCATGGCTAACCCATTCTGTCTGGTGTCGAGAGGGTTGGTGGAAAGGTCTGTCTGCTTTCATGGGCCTGGGAGGCTGAAAAACAACTGAAGTCAAGATGTTATGTTTAGATGAACAGAAACTCTATTTCTGTGGTCCACCTACCCGAGGCTTTGTTCTTAAGACAGCTTGATGGGACCGGAATCTAATGTCCTCAGGGCTTAATGATTAAGGAAGAGAGTCAATGGACATAGAGAAGAAGGAGCCATGTTTAAAAAATGGAGTTTCTGTGAGGTTGAATTTAGGCTTTTTCCCCCCTAAACTGACTTTGGGTTGACTCACTTTGTTAACTTCATCATGTTCTAAGAGACAATGACCAAACATAGATACCATAGACTAGCTGTGTTTTGTGTTACACGCATTCATGCTGCACCTAATGATGAGGAATGTTTTGAGAAACGTGTCCTTAGCCACTGTTGTCATTATGCAGACATCACAGAGTGTACTTACTTTGGCTCTGTGGGAGAGCCCATTGCTCCTAGGCTACATGCCTGTATACAGCTCATTAGTGGACAAAACACCATGAGGTTGAATCAAGCATAAGAGAAAACAGTACAATCAAGTGACGTGGTTAAACATGAGATGCATAAGTCTGATGCCAACATAACAGCATACTAGTTTATGGCAAACTATTTTTTATAAGTAGAAGTATACTCTAAAATAATAATGAAAATTATAGTACAGAACATGCATAAACAAGTCATATAGTCATTTGCCATTATTACTAAGTATTATGCACAATACATTATTTCCCTGGTATACTTTTTTTTATGACTGGTAGCTTTACCAGCTTTACCACCAACATGAGTAATGCATTTTGCTATGACGTTGGGGTATCTACAAGGTCATTAGGGCCAGAAACTTTTCACCTTCATTCTAATTTTATGGGACTACCATTGTATGATTGGTCCATCTGTTGATGGACACATCGCTATGTGACACATGACTGTGTTAAAATAAAAGCACAATTTTAAAACATGCATTATGTTCATTCAGGCATTCCCTAAAATAGTTTCACTGGTTTTGTGCTTACCACCTTTCTGGAAACACTGTGATGGAAAGAAATGTACTAAGTTGCATTTCTCCTTAGCTCATCGTTGAGAGACTGTTGTTTCCTTGGTTTGGGGCCACCAGCCTCCCATGGGCTCTTCCTCTTCTAAAGAAACTATTAAGCACAGATAAAGTAAAACTAGGAATACCAGTAATTTAGTAAGAACCTCAAGAGAGTAGAGCTGCAAAGGTGAAACTTAGGCAGTAATGTAAGCATAAGGAGTAATGTAAGCATAAGGTTGTAGCTGACTCAACTGTGGATAACTCCTGAGGTTCTGATAGGAAGAGAGCTGACCTGTGGCTTCCCTGAAGCAAGAGGGAACCTGCTGACAATGTGCTTTTCTCCCAGGTGTAAGTGGCCACAATGGCAGAGAGATTCCAAGAGTTGCTGTGGGGATGCTACAGCCATGCTCTGGCTTTTCAAATCCCACAGATTTTAATGATTAGATCATCAAAAGAAGAGAAAATAAGCAAAGCATTTTCCAACAGAAGTGAATTTAACCCTGTTCAAGCCAATTTGGGCTCTAACCATTGTGGTTCTGGAAAATCCATTTTACAAGTCTTTAACATTAACTAATTTTAGGTATTATTTAAGGTTCTCATGAAAAAAGGGGTACATGTTTATGAGAGTGTTATAAATTTCCTACATTTGTGACTATTCTATTTTGCCATTTTGAGAATAGTAACAAAACTTTGATGACCAAAAAAACATTTCTATATTTCTTATTTCGATGATATGATGAACTGAATGTGTGTGTAATCCCCCAAATTCATATGTTGAAGCCTTAACCCCAACAATGTGATAGCAATCAAAAGGTGGGGTGTTTGGGCAATAATAAAGTTTAGATGATATTGTGAGGGGGGCATGATGGGATTAGTGTCCTCACAAGAGGAGGAATAGACACCGAAGCTTTCTATCTCTGCCATGTGAAGACACAGTGAGAAGGTAGTTGTCTGTAGACTAGGCATAGAACCTTCACCAAAAACTGAATTTGCCAGCACCTTGATCTTGGACTTTCCATCCTCCAGTATGAAAAGAAATAAATGTCTTTTGCTTAAGCCATGCATTCTACGGTCTTCTACATTGAAAGCCTGAGCTGACTGAGGCAGGTGGCAAAAATATAGCTTGGGGTGTCAGAAGAGTTACACTTGAGAATTGTTGATTCAGAAACTAGGGCTGGATTCAAGACTATTGCCCTGGAAGGGATGGCAAAGGATAACTTACTTTAGAAGGAAAAGGAATCTAGCTGATGGAGTAGTGTGATAAAAAGCCAAGGGCAGAGAAACCCTCTATAAGATTTGAGATAAGAGCTTCCTAAGGGTGCCTGGAAGCTTGTGTACAGATGGGAGGTATAAGAGAATGAGCTAACGTCTGGCATGATTGTAAAGAACATGGACTCTGGCCCTGGCTGGTGTAGCTCAGTGGATTGGGCGCGGGCCTACGAACCAAAGGATCGCAGTTTCGTTCCCAGTTAGGGCACATGCCTGAGTTGCAGGCCAGTTCCCAACAGGGTACACATGGGAGACAATCATGCATTGATGTTTCTCTCCCTCTCTCCTTCCCTTCCTCTCTAATGGTAAATAAATTTAAAAATCTTAAAAAAAAAAAAGAACATGGACTCTGAACTCAAACCGTTTGATTTTGTACCTCAGATCCTTCACTCACCAGGTTTGTGACCTTGAAGAGTTTAGTTCACTTCCTTACTCTTAATTTTTTTCATCCCCCAAATGGGGAGAATGAAAGTCCCAGATTCATCAAGTGAAGTCATACATGCAACATGTTTAGTGGCTTCGTTAGCTTCAGAACAGTAGATTTCTGACAGATAATGTCATTCACGTGGCTATATTCTTACTACAATACTTAGCCTGCAGAATCAAAAGGTCATGGACATAAAACTGCTGGAAAAAAATGATGTTTGTGACCCATCATAAATGGAAAAAGAGAACTAATCTTTTGGGGGATAACAATTGTTTATAATTATTCTAAAAGAAAACAATTAATGGGAAATGCAAAAGAAAACATAGTTTACAGATGATCCTGGTTACTTGGAAGAGCTATGGGTATCTACAAAGGCAACTTCATTCACCCAATCTATAGTAGATGCTGCTGGATTAATTTTTCAGATAGTGGCAATAGGTTTGGACATATTTTCCACTGTTTCTAAGGGCTGGCATTTTGTATTGTGAAAGACTCAAGCCACTTCAGTTTTCCAGCATTGTACTCTCTAACTTTCTCAGTCAACTAGCACCAAATACTGTAACAGTAGCCCTCCTGACTCATGGGCAAATCCTCAAATAACCACGGGCCAAATAATTTATTTAATATTTTATTCTTCTGTAAAGGTTCATGAAGAATTGAAGACTACTGTAGCTTCTTATGCTCTCCTTTAGGAAGGAGACAAAAGAATAAGGAGGGCAATGTAAGGATTAGAGCACCAAAAGTACAGTTGTTTGAATACTCCTGAAGAATCCCCTCCAAATTTATGTCCACGCAGAAAATATCCTTATTTGGAAATAGGGTCTTTGCAGATGTAATTGGCTAAGATGAGGTCACATTGGGTTGGAGTAATCCCTCAATCCACTGAATAATGTCTTTACAAGAGAGGAGGGGACACACAGGGGCCCCTCACAGACTGAGAGGACACAGAGAGAAGAAGCAATGGAGGCAGAGGTTGACATAGTACACATACACACCAGGGAAGGGCCGGGATTGTCAGAAGGCGCCATAAGCTTGGGGGAGGCAGGGAAGGATTATCCATATGGCCTTCAGATGGACCATGGCCCTCCTGACACAATGACATTGGACTTCTAGCTGCTAGAACTGTGAAAGAATGCATTTCTGTTGTTTTAGTTCATTACCTTTGTGGTAACCTGTCATGGCAATGCTGAGAAAGTAATATAGAAACCAGTTTCCATTAGCCCTGAATTTCATAGATAAAGAATGAAAAGTACAGCAAAAGAGCGTAAGTTGACCACAGTTAAAATATACTCAGAATAGATTTGTTATCTCAGAATTGTGACTTCCTGATTATCAAATGCCTTGCTCTTCAGTGGGAAATACTAAATTTTTCTTTTCTGATCCATTTTGTTTCATTGCCTTAAACTGTTTCTTGTATCTGAATTATGGCTTTCATTGCTATGCACCAATTATTATCTTAAGACAATTTATGTTCATTTTTCCTTTTTGTACATGTCATTCCAGTCTATCTAAAGGAAACTTCAAAATATTTGTTCACATTGAAATTCTCTCTGTTTCCCCCAGCTATCCCCATGAACCCTACTACTCTGGTCGTCTGTCATTGCAAACCTTTCACAAGGACAACTTCACAAGATAAGGAATAGTCTTAAAAGAGAAGTGTTTCCATCTTAAAACAACCGCTTAAAAATTCTGTTTGATGACAAAGGGACTCTTAGAACATTATCTTCAGTAGTTTCATTTTTAGGGAATTTGCGTTGTTTTGTGACCGCCTTTGCAAATTAGGAATAAATTGTTTTCTTATTTGTTCCACGGTTTTATTTAAGGAACAACCATAAATCTTTAAGTAGTGAAAGGTATAAAAAATGCTGTCAGGGTAACCAAGTTATGCTGAGCCGTAAGTAGGTATTCTGTTTTGACAGTAAATTAGTGGTATTCTCTGAGAGAGGCTGTAGGGATGGAAGGTACAGGAAACAGTAGCATACATTTTTTGAGAGTTGGGAGCTCACTTCAGAAAAGTTACCAGGTGCTGTGGTGACACTAATTGGGAAAACACAGTGGCCAGTTGATTTCATGTGTACATGTGCATTGTCTCTGAGGACAATGTGTTGCATTTCCACAATCAGAGTAAGCCACAGCGCTAGCATATCCCTAGGAGAACATTTGTACCTCTAGTGTTGTTTTGCCGTATAAGAAACATTGTGGCATCTTATATTATGCTGTAGGTCCACCATCCTGCCAAAATAATAGCCATGAATATTCTGACATATTTCATTTTCATCATGTTTTCTTGGCTGTGGCCCTTAGAGAACCATGTCTTTGGTTTGTAAGCATTCTCTCTAACATGTCTTGGCAGAGGAAGAGAAGGAGTGGATGTGTAAAACATGTGAAATGTGAGGGAGGTGGGCAAAGGCATTTAGGTGTACTTCACAGCTGCTATCTTCTGAACACCAATGCATCTCTTTCTCCTAAGCTTATAAAAAGACTCCCAGAAAATTTTAATTAACAGGAGCTATCTCCACAGTAGTTTCCTTCTGTTGCTGTAACAAATTACCACTTGTCAGGTGGCTTAAGACCAGAGAAATGCATTCTTTTGTTCAGAGATAAGAAGTCCAAATCTTGGTGTGTGCAGGGTTGGTTCTTCCTGGAAGGAAAATCCGTGCTCACTGCTGATGCTTCCAGTAATCCCTGGACTTCTGAGGCTTCCATGGATGCATCACTCTAATCTCCACTTTCATCTTCCCATGCCTCCCCTCTGTGTCTCTAAACTCCCTCCTTCTCTATAAGGACACTAGTCTTTGAATTTAGAGTCCATCTTACATATAGAATGTTCTCATCTTGGTATCCTTAACCAAGTATCCATCTCACCTTGGTATCATATCCTTATGATATCTTCACAGACCCTATTCCCAAATAAGGATGCATTCACAAATATCAGGAGTCCATACTCAGACACAGTCATACCTCTGTACTTATCAGCTTCAGAACTTGTCAAACCCTCTACTCATTACATTTAATGGGACAAAAAATGTGTCAACACTGGGTGCTTGCTCAGGACTTTTTGCACTTGCTAGACCTTATATGAGTCACAACAGAACCCTGCAAGAGAAGATGCTTCATCATTTGGTACTCATCGGTTTCAGCATTTGCCATGAGTTCCAGAATGAGTTAACGATGATTACCAAGGTACCACTGTATGTCTATGGGGGAATGCTCTTTAATCTACATGAATCTTCTATATTGCATTGCGGTCATATTTATCTATGGCCAGGTATGTCTTATGAGCATTAGTGGTTTACTCTAGGCTCCTATTCAATTTAAGTGAGTTGAGGTGATGTGCCTATTGAATGGAGCACAATATTCAACAGAACACAATAAAACGTATGAAATTGGGCCTACCTTGTTTACTTTAGGATATTATAGTATTAGAAACTAGAATGCACAACTTCCTTCTGCTTAATTTTGTATTAAGGACAGGACATCTATCGCTTTTCATTAATCAAAATTGAATACAAAACAAGTAGGTTAAAGAGTCAATTTCTAGCCTTTGAAGATTCATTTGAGCATTCAACTCCTGCCTGAATAGAGACCTCTAGTTCGTTAATATTTTCTCCCATGTGGCTTGCTTGCTTTTTAGGGTTGAGAAAGGAATCCCAGATGTCTGCTTTGCTATTATGAAAAATAAATGATTCTTGTAAAGAATAGCAATGATCATAAACTATAAAACTCAACTTTTCACAAAAGGACTTCGGGTGAAATTGAAGAGTAGGGGTGCAGGGAATATTAGTGAGGAGCCCGTAACTCCAATTCTTCCCTGAGAGCAGTGGCATCCCAAATCAGCCTACTTGTGATTACTCCTTAATAAAGATTAAAGTTACATGCCCCCTTCCGGAGGTACGCTGGGCAGGCTGCCAATGTTCTGAACTGGTTATTGGCCCACCTTGATCCATGCTAGATTTTTCCCTCCTTTTATCTAAATCATTTCATATTTCTACTATGAAAAAGAAATAATGCTAATTTTTAAATTAAAAAAAATAATGCTAATTTTATGTCATCATTAGCTTTCTGTTTTATAAGCCTATTAACAGGGACTGGAATTTTTTATTGTTCCAGATCTTAATAATCTTACAACGGTGTTTTGAATCATACACATGTCTGAGCTATAATCTGTTTCCAAGGTATGTGAACTTGATAATTAGACAATGAATACAGGTCCTTTTCTTTTTCTGTGAGGCTGGCCTGGGTGGGAAGAAATGTGGGTGTTATAACAAGGTAGCAGCTGTAACCAAAATTCTAATGCACAGCAGGAATCTGACACAAGGCAGTTCCATTTTTCTCACGAGTTGGCCAGAAGCCATTATTTTCAGGGCAAAAAAGTAGTGCATTGTTCCAGTCTGTGACCACTTGTGAGTTTCCATGGACAACCCCCACAAAAAGCAACCAGTGAATCATTTTTAAATGCTATTTGTGTAACCCTCAACTCTTGAAAGCACAAAGGTGACTACAAAGTCAAATGAATATATGTTTTAGGAATCACCTAAAACTGGTGATACACTTAACCCTAAGAGAGGCTAATATGTTTTGTTTTTTTTTTGTCTCACATGCATTATAAGTAGGTGTAAGAATAGGCCTGTCTGCCAGGTGTATTTGTCTTTGCTTAATAACAACCCATTTTCTTCTTCTCTTCTTTCCTAAGTATAATTTTAAAAACTTTTGTGTTAAAGTGTAATACAGATACTGAAAAGTGCACTATGTAAGTTTCATAAATGGACAGCTAGATGGTTTCTTCAGGTGGGTCGCACTCAGGCCATGGGATGTCACCAGGACCTGTCATTCTCCCTCATGTCCCAGTCTACTCACTATGTCCACACAGATTACAACTCTGCTGATTGCTAACATCATCAGTGTTTTTCTGCTTTATAATAATAGACTTCATACAATATAGGGAATTTGGCCCTTGGCTTCTTTTATTGAGCATTTTGTTTACAAAATTCACCTGTATTTTTCTGGGAGGTTATAATTGTTTTATTCTCACTGATGCATAGTATTCCGCTGTGAGAATATACCACACCTTATTAACTTTATTGGTGAAAAATGTTTGCACTTTTACATTTTGACACAATTATGAATAGTTTCTAAGAATTATCTAGTACATGTGTTTTGATGACTATTATACATTTTTCTTGGGTATGTGTATCTTAAAGTGAAGTTTTAGGAGCACAGGCAGTATCCTGTTCAGTTTTGGTAGAAATCAGGTATCATTTTAATACGATTTCTTTTTCTGTCTGTTTTTCCATAATATATAATTTTTGTTCATGTTGATTGTTACACTTGCATGGAAAGCCCATTCTTTTCGTGATGAAACTTAAAGTTTTCATTCACAAGGATGATTGCCCCAAGGATTATCAAGTATATGAATTATTATCTTTCCATTGAATATTGATTCTTATAGTTAACATTACTAGATTTATCTTCTTAATTTCTCACAAATATTTTCTTTCTCTATTACTCCATGTCATGCCTTTAGTTCAGACTCTTATCTCTTACCTCCTACGCTAAACACTAGTTACTTAGCTGGTTCAGCTTCTTTTAGCCACTGACACCACCACCCAACCCCCACTGATACCTACACCATGAGTGGTGGCCAACACAGAGCAACCACCCCACTTCTGTGAGACTTACATTTATTATAATTATCATGACCTATTGTTTCAAAATCTGCAATGTTGTGTCATATCCAATCTTTTTTCATTAAGTTTCTGCCTTCATACGGAGTCCATAAGCTATTCATTTGTCCAACACAACACAGTCACACTTTGTAGTCTCCAGCTTGCTATTGATTTTACCATTGTTTCTTATCCCATTGGTTGGGTACAACAAATATTAATTATTCTGTATTCTCTGATAAATTTTAAGTTTATACATTTAATTACTATGCATGCTGTCTTAATTTATTTTCCCTATTGAACTAAACAAATAAGCAAGGGCTTATTTTACACCCTAAGTACCTTGCATGGTTTTTGACCCATGACACACTCATGGATAAAGCTAAAGACAAATGTTGACTGACACTTGATTTTCATGTGCTACTATTACCATGTATTTGGACACTTAAGTTGGTTATTATTGTCCCTTTCTATAAATGTCATGTGCATTCATTCAACTCAGCTGCTGATGTTCAATATAAAACAACTAGCCCGGATTGATTCTTGATGGTTTTTCCTGCCATCTTGCATTAAGTATGGTGTAACTTTGCTCTTAAAAACAAGTAAGCTGGTAGTACTGTCCTTCCCACAAGAATGAGGCATTTGTTAGTTTTTCAGAGGGCACAAAGTTATGTTTACACAATATTCTAATTCTCCAAATGTTAAAATTCAGTTAAGGTAGTAAATGCCTGCTTCATATTCCTGAACAAAATATTTACAGAAATGCCAGATCTCCCTTCTACAAGCTTATCAGTGACCTCATCTCCCTCCAGGCTGATTGCCAACGCATGGTCCTTTGCTGACTCTGCATAGAGGCCCTTGGAATGTTCATGTAACTGTAAGATAAATTATGGTTCAAGTCAGTCTGCATGTGCACTTTCAAAATGCTTAGAATCGCATCATATGCCATGTTCATTTCCTTTGGCTCTCTTCTACTTTTCAAAAACTGAGCAGCACAGGTATCAAAAGTGTTAAATTAATGCCTTCAGCTTGCTGTTACAAAGTACCTGAACGCTTTTCCCGACAGGCCCCAGGGCCTGAATTTACTTCACAGAATGCTAAGTGCTGCAGGTTTATCTGGTGCAGGTACAAAGTGTTTGTCTTAAACTTGAAAAATCTCAAACCCCTGTTCTCTTCTGAGGTTATCAGACCTAAATTACAACTTCAGTTTTATGATGCTGAGAAGGAGCTGTTGTAAAATACAATTGTGTAACAGGTTTTATCCGTTCTATAATAAAAAGGAAAAATGTGTGTACAAACCTTCAATAAACATTTAGAAGATTATATTGAAGGTTCTTTAGACCTGAAAGAAATCCGTCAGAAGTATCGCTGACTCCACAACCTACTGGAGAGAACTAATATGACTGGCATACTCTGTTTCTCAGTTTCTAAATCCAGGTAAAGATTTCTTGCAGAAGACAAATACACCACTGCAAATTTAAAGGAAGCCCAAAGAGATTTCAGACTTACAGTTCAAAGCTGTGAGAAATGAAATAAGAGATATTATCATCATGTTATGATTCAGAAAATATATACCATCTGTACTTCAACATATGAAGAACAGGCTTTAGGCAAGCCCCTAGCCCCTGATTTAAGGTGCTGTGAGATTTTACCTGGCCAAGCCCACATTCCTTTTCTGGCCCATGACTACACTTTGTAGGCCAAATCTAACTTCCTTTGTGGTCCACAGAGCGACGTTTTTTTTTTTGTTTGTTTGTTTTTTTGGTTGGGGGGGGTTGTCATTTAAGTCTTACATTCTTCTCCCTTAGAACTGCATAAGGACCCACCACTACCAAGGAGTAAATAAAGAATACGATCCAGGCGAAACTGGTAAATAAACTACTGGTTGCAAGTGTGGATCTTGTAGAGGTTTACTGGTGGGTTTAAAACAGTGAAAGACAAAGCCACGCCAGGCCCAGACACAGAAGCCACGTGGTTGCTGTCCACGGTTCTGAACATCAGTCTTGAGTCCATGTCAATTCTTTATTCCAACTTTGGCCCATGAGAGCTGCCTGCCCAATATTTGAAGAACTCGGGTGAAACGAGAAGCAGGAGACACGTGGAATGGAGGAAGTAAAAAAGAGAGAAATGAATAAAGTCATTAGGCAGAATTTCTGAAACAGAGGGAGATACATTTTTTTTAAAGTGATATTCAAGCATTCAGTTTCAAGGAAACAAAGCAACCATTGATTTTTGTCCAAACTGAGGTATCTCAGAAGAGGTAAAAGAGGGTGTAATAATTAGTACAGCTAAAAGATGTCATCAGTAAAGAAAGTTCTAGAATGCAGAGGAAGGACATTTCCTCTAGGCATGCAGATATGTCACTATAGAAATTCCAGTTGAATACTCCTGTGTATTTCCGTCTTTCATATGTTAAAACGTGTTTTCAATCAACACACTTTAGTAAAAAGGATTTATATTCCAAACTGGCCAGAGTTAATTTTTCTTGAAATTTTTGATATTTTTATCATATTTCTGATTTTTACAGGTGTTTTTCTCTCAATGGCAATTTTAATGAGCCCGTTCTTCTCTACTGAAAATCTACTGATGCTTGCAGAATTTATAAGCCTAACCAATATTTAGAATTATCTTTAAAACTCAAAGTGGGGTTGGGTGAAGATATTTCTCTATGTCTTTTAACTTTCACTTTGCAAAAGGAAGGTAGAGAAGTGAGAATAAAAATGTTCATAATGCAATTTTCTGGAGATCGTAGATGTTTGAGATATGGTTTGGGTAATGAGAAGATTGTTTGACATGAGTTTCTTATTTATGAGTTGCATTAGTTCATCCTTATTCTCTTTAAATCTAGCCTCTTTAAGCCGAGATGGAGCACATTATTTTAGAGTTTTAGAAAATATAGAAGTACCTCATAGATTGAAGCAGCTGCTTCTGAAACATGCTTGCTTTTGTATGTTGAAAAAACAGCTTAGTACTATGCCTTGATTTGGTGTACTTTACACATTTGAGTGTTGCTACTTATATTTAACATGCATTATCTCACTGACTGTTCCTACCTAGATTGCAAATCAATTAAATTAATTTACTTACCACTGAACAGATAAAGAAAATGGAATTCTGGAAGATTAAGATACTTGCTGAGGGTCACAAAGCTAAATCTAGACAGATCTGAAATTAGAAATGAGTTCAACTTAGTCCAATGTTTAACAATTCCAGAACAAGAAGGCTTTCTCTACTGTTCTATAACAGGTGGTATAAAAGTTGAATGGGCTGTCATGTCTCACTTCTTGATAGAGAGTAACAACTTTCTGATGATTGAAACACCTTCCACTGCAGTTGCTAGGATTTCTTCAAAGCCTGCCCTCAGTTCTTATGGATCAGTGCTCCTATCTCAATGATATCTGATGATTTTCAAAACTGTGGGGGCAACTTCTCTCTCGAGTCCCCCTGGTGCCATGGACATGTGTGAATGAGTAAATATGGCCGAGGCATGCTGGATCTGTTTGGGGAGGAGGAGTGGGCTGTGGCCAGTTTCTAAGGAGAGACAAAGGCCAGCAGCAGCCAGTTTCTCCGAGGAGAAAAAGGCCCCAAGCACCCTCTTCCATAGCCTGTTATTGGGTTGTAATACACAGGAATACAGGGCAGCAAGGATCAAACGGTAGATAACACTACAAAGAAATCTAAGGGCTTCAGAGTCTGAGTCAGTATCTGTCAGGAAGAGAGTTATAGAAACTTTGAGAGGCATACTCATTTCCTCTTGGACCCTTATCATATGAATAAAAGCACTCTTAGCAAAGCAGATTTCATAGGTTTATCAGCAAGTCTTTGTGATGCCAGATTTTTCCCAGGACACCCTCTAGCAAGGCAAGGAGCTGCACCTCTCCCCATCAGGTATTCAGGCTTAAGGGGATTAGAGTCAGGAAGCACTTCTCCCAGAAAATGCGGGGACTCGGGCTTTGTCAAAGCCGGGGGGCAAGAGTCCATTGCTCTTTGTTGAAGCCTCCCCAAGTCCTTCCATGAAGGCCTCCCAAGTGATCAAGCCTGGCTTAGATTGCCCCCTGCTGTGAGGGGTCTTACCCTTCATTGACTTCTGACCAAGCTTTGGGGGCAGGGAGAGGAACTGAGGCAGCGTTTGTTACCAGAGACAGGCTTCGTCTCCTGTAGCTGGCATTCCAAAGGCTGTCTCTCACCCTTAGCTACAAGGGGTAGAGATACAATTCCTAAAACAAGGCAGAGCGGTCTACAACAAGAAACCACATATATTCCTTAAATTATTTTAAATATTTGTTTAATAATTTTTATGTTCTTTATTTTCCCTAAATGAGTAATAATAATGCTTCTTTATAGTAAATAGTTCTTTTAAAATAGCTAATTCATTTCCGGTAAATCTCATGCTTTGGGGGGGGGGGTATTCTGATTATATAAGTTAGTAAAAGAGCCATAACTTTTTAAGTCTTTGTAGAGAAGGTATCTGAGTCTCAGATAAGTCGAAGAATTTCTGAATTTTGCAGAGGCAGAAACTTACGAAAGCAGAACCACTGGATGGGTGTCTGGAGTCTAGACCCTGAGCTTTAACCCCTGCCCAACTGACAGTGGTGATTCTTGAAGGGAACATGGGGTATTTTGCTTCCCAGGGAACACGTAAAAATGTCTGAAGACGTTCATTGGTGGTTGTCAACATTTGGAGTATCATCCAATCATCATCTAGCCACTAGAAGCTAGGGATGCTGCTAAACATTCTATTATGTACAAGAAAACCCCACCCCCACACACGTACCCACCTGAAATGTCAGTAATGACAGTATTGAAAAACCTTGCTTTACGTAAGTCTGTCAATGTTTTTTCTCTCTTTCTTATGTAAAGAATAAAATGCTGATTTAAGGATACCAAAATTTACACTTGAACCCAATGAAATATGGGCCCCAAATGATCAGATTACAAAGTGAAAAACACTTAGACTTTGGAGGTAGATGACACTGCTTTAAAATTCCTTAAAAAAAAAAAACAACTAAATAGTATGCTCCCTTTGGAGGGGGGCACTTAACCTCTTTGTGCCTTATTTCCTTTGGGTATAAAATAAGAATAATTTTTACCTCTTAAGATTTTTGACAGGGTTATACATTATTGTTATCATTATTTTTCATCCTTCCCTTCTAAGCCTCTATACTTTTATCTCTTGTAGTCTCAAGGCCCTGTGGTGCTTCTTGTATGCCCAGGTCAGTCACTTTGGTGGCCTATAGATCTAGCTCATTCTCTGGACATTGGTACCATCAACATGACCTGTCTAGTAAATTACCTTTGACTGGTAGATACACACACTAGTGGGAGCTTCTCTGACTCAGTCAATGCCTGGTGTTCAGAGCTTTACAAAGATCCCCTTGGATGGGTAGGGTAATTGACAGAAATTATGATTTATTGATTCACTTTACCCTTGTGTGTCTTTCTCAGAATTAAGGCAAGCTCAGGTTTTGTCATCCCAGTAAGAGAGAGGAAAACTCTACATGCAAGAGAAGAAATGTGACAGTGAGTTAGATTTGAGTTCAACATCCATTGCATCTTCTCTATTTATTTCCTTAACTCTATACTGCTTCAGAATCACTGTCTTTTCCATAAAAGGGGGCTGTCCTATGACTGAAAGCAATTCATATAATATACACCTAGCTTCATGCTCAACAAGTAGTAGCTATGTATCAAAATTTGTAAGCATCATATACATGCATCATGCTTCAATCCTGAGTTCTAACTATACATATGAAATTCTCTCAACTTCATCCCCACTGCTTAAAAAAAACAAATACTGGCAAGCATTACTTTTCCAAGACAGGTTTGTACTTCCCTTTATGTTCTCAACCTCATTTTTCCCTGAACCAGTAGCAAGGGCTGAAGTAAGCCATTATAAAGCTGAATCTCAGAATATTTTTCTAAACCAAATCAAAAATACACACACACACACACACACACACACATTCACCTAAGCCCTGACTGGTGTGGCTCAGCTAGTTAGTTGGCATCCTGCAAACTGAAAGGTCACCAGTTCAATTCCAAATTAACACGAAATTATCATGTTAGAGAATGTTTGTTCTCTTTTGAAAAAAACTTGACTTACATCTGGTGATGAAAGTAAAGGCATTTACTTTAATGATGCAACAGTGCTCTTGTTTTTTAGCAGCTTTGGTCTCTGGGGGGTTTTGAAGGGATGAGCATTTAGCAGTTTTGGATGATGGAACTGTCAGAACATCTAGACCCATTCTGAAAAGGGAGAACTATTGAAAGAGAAAAAAAATGCCTCCTCTCATTTCAAGGACTCCTTCTGGTTCTATCTGCTGCCAACATCACCAAAAGCTGCTTCCTCTGAGAGTGTTAGAGGAAAACATTATCAGTAGAAAGGAGAAAAGTTAGTTTGCCTCTGAAACCTTTCTTCTATTCAGTAATGCTTGCCCCGAGGGACTCTATTTTCTTCAGTGGAGGACCTTTATGGTGGAATTCACCATGAAGAGACTGGATGGATATGGCAATGACAGTTAATGCTGCCCAGTCAAAGGACATGTATGAATGATCCATGGGCATGGACAATAGGGTGGGAATTGCCTGTAGGAGCAGGGGGTGGGATGGACAGAGGGGGGCAAAGAAGGGAAATTGGGACAACTGTAACAAAATAACAATAAAAATGATTTAAAAATAAGAATAAGGGAATATTTAAAAATAAGTAAAGATGCCACCTCTTCCAGGGGAAACAAGAGACAAAATATCTCAATGCAAAGATATTCCAAAATATTCCAACTCAATTGCTGCATTAAGGAAATGCAGAAGTCTGGAAGAGCCTGAGGAAGAAATAGGAAATAGAACAGCTTCAAATTCACATTGTTACTTATTGCTTTAGTAAGTAGGAGAGGCCAGAACCACTCCCAATTCTAACGTTTTATTCCCTGTGTCAAACTACCCCCAAACTTCTATTGTTTGGAATAGGGGGGCTTTCAGATCTCCAGCCTGGCATTCTGTTCATTTATTCAGCTTTCCATTGATGTATTTAATCCCTTATTTAAAAATAACTTATTGAGTAGTTAGGGATTCCGGGTACAAAAATATTTTTTTAAATGTGATCATGTGACATATTTAAAACTGAGTAAGGGAATAAAAACTACAGGTAAATAAGTGAGTTACATTTTAAATGGATGAATTGCTGTAAGGGAAAAAGAGTATGAAACAGAGACTAATACTGTATTTTCAGTAGAAGTGAAAAATAGGCAGTAATTATGTTGGTGTGTGTGTGTGTGTTTTGGGGTGGGATGCATGGAAGGAAAGTGTGGCAATGTTTTGAGTTAAACAAAAGCACCTGAAAAGTTCAAGCCCCCTCCAATGCTGTACTACGTTCCATTGGCTCAAAACCTTGCCCGTTGCCATGGCACTTAATATGATAACTTGAGAGCCACTAGTTCATTATATAATGTATTGATGCTGCAGTTAACATACTTAACAAAAGCCTGTCTTCTAATATTATTTGATACAATGATGCTTGAATGCACTGTAGACCCTTTGGAAAACAGGTGGGAGGCATTGCTTAGATTTTTTGTCTTTTATATAAATTGTGTTTCCCAGCCTCCTTCAAGCAACCCTACAAAGACAGGTACCAACTGCACTTAGAACAGCCTAAGTGTCTGACATATTTAACATTGGCTTGTGAAATATCAACTCAGTAAGTGCATTACTAGTTGTTTATTTGTTCACCTTTATACTGTAAGCTCTGTGTAGCTAGCCAACTTTGTATCTCCAAAGCCTAGCAGAGTGTCTGCATTAAAGTGGTATTCAGGAAAAGCTTGTTTAAGAAGTTAATAGTTGAGTAAAGAGTGAAAGCTGAACCAGTAGCAAGGGCTGAAGTAAGCCATTATAAAGCTGAATCTCAGAATATTTTTCTAAACCAAATCAAAAATACACACACACACACACACACGCATTCACCTAAGCCCTGACTGGTGTGGCTCAGCTAGTTAGTTGGCATCCTGCAAACTGAAAGGTCACCAGTTCAATTCCTATTCGAGGCACATGCCTGGATTGCAGCTTAAGTCACTAGTCAGGGCCGTACAGAATGCAACCAATCAATGTTTCTCACACTGATGTTTTTCTCCCTCTCTTTTTCTCTCTCCTCTCAAGGAAAGGAAAGGAAAGGAAAGGAAAGGAAAGGAAAGGAAAGGGAAGGGAAGGGAAGGGAAGGGAAGGGAAGGGAAGGGAAGGGAAGGGAAGGGAAGGGAAGGGAAGGGAAGGGAAGGAAAAGGGGAAGGGAAGGGAAGGAAAAGGGGAAGGAAAAGGGGAAGGAAAAGGGGAAGGAAAAGGGGAAGGAAAAGGGGAAGGAAAAGGGGAAGGAAAAGGGGAAGGAAAAGGGGAAGGGGAAAAAAGGAAGAAAATATTCACTTAAGAAACGTGGCATATTTAAATTGAAAAACATAAACATTGAATTTACTTTACTAATAGAAAAAGACAAAACAATTTGGTCAGAAACTTTCAAATTTGAGTGAAAAGTACTACTCTGTATGTCATCCCAATATGTCAAGGTTGCAAGTTCAATCCCTGGCTAGGGCACATATAGGAACTGACCAATGAATGCATAAATAACTGAAACAACAAACTGATGTTTCTCTCTCTCAAAAAAAATATATAAAAAACAATTAAGTATTGCTCTATAATTACCCCCGAGTTTACTTACTCAAAGAATATCCTGTCCCTTCTCTTTGATTTTCTGTTCCATCTCTGGGACCTTACATCTCATACTGGCAACAAAAAAAAAAAAAATTTTTGTTTTCTCACCTGAAGATGTAGAGCATTGGAAGGAACTGAAGAAGCGGATGAGGAACACTTACTTATTAATCTCTTTCATGCAACCTCCCTAAAGGCAGAGAGAGCCAGTAGAAGAGAGGGCTCCGAGGGAGGAAGGAGGGAGGGTCTGGTACAAGTTCAATTTATTTTGGAATCACTTTTTTCTCTTGTGTGGGAAAGTTTACATAATTTCTATGAATCATTTTTCTTTATAAAAAAATTTTATCAAAGCCTCAAGTGAAAGGTTTTTTTTCTAGGAATATGTAATTTATTCCGTGGCTTCACATACTCTCTGGCAACCTGACTCACCCCGCCTCCTTCCTGCTACTTTGAGAAACTTTTGTGCAAGAATTCTAGCACACGGGCACATTTTTTGCAAGGAGGAGGATATATCGGAATCTCGAGTAGTCCTTTCCTGGAAAATAAAATAGAAAAGAAAAAAGACTTACATGATCCAGGAAAAGAGTATCAATATAGGAGATTAAATCTCTAAAAATAACCATATTGTCTTTAAGAGGCTTTCTCTTCTGTCCAGAAGCTTCCAGATAATTCCAGGCATCTGCATGTGGACACGATGTTTTCTTCAAGTGTTGAAATGCAGACGTTAAGGGTGTTATCCATGGAGGTTATTTTTCATTGTTTTTGATCACTGCAAAAGAGCACAAGCATACATTGAGATGCATTGGAGCCCTGCTCCCCTCCTCAGGGAGCTGTTATTTCAATAAAAACAATGGAATCAGTTAGCATAGGTAATAAAATAATTATAGTAATTTATTTTGGCTATTAAACATTGCATCCCCTTAGCTAATCATCCACTTCAAGCTATTACTCAAAACGTTCTGCTCTTTTTGCCTTTAAGTTAAACATCATGAATTTCTATGCACTGATACATCCAAATCTAATAAATTCCTGATGTGTTTCCTTGTGCTGTGACTACAGACAACTCTATCTTGTTAATTCAGTGTTATTCAACACCAGTAAAAGATGTTTTCTAATGCAGTATAAAAGCAAAGAGTTACTTGTTACCTAAGTTTGTACCAAGTCACAAGTATAATTAGCCTCCACTGTTTTATGACTATAAAGCACCCTGTGTTATAAACAAAGGAAGTATCTGAGATGTTAATCACGGGGCCTTTGAGAGCTGTACTTTCTGAAATAACCCTAAACATCCCCTGCCAACACTGAATCCGTGAAAAGATATCTTTCAGAATTCAAAGAGCCTGATGCGTGTTTCACCATATGATAGTGTTAGGTTTCTAATTACAGTTCTATTCAGTTTCACATCCGTTTCATTTCGATAAGATCTAAACCAGGCATATCAAGCAATCTGAAACTGCAGAGTTGTTTTCCTGTTTTTCAGGCACGTTATGTGAATTGTTTAGAGAGAAACCAAACTGGCATTCCTATTCTCATTTTCAGACTCCAGATCATTAAACAAAAAAGCAGAAGAAATAACTTCAAACGAATCCTGTAAAGATGACATATTCAGAGCTTAAAATTCAATCTGTCTTTGTATTATCCGTGCACCTTAAAGAAAACACTTCATTCCTTAACGTTCCCCATCCTTCACGTGTTTTTCTGAGCTTACCCAACACATCAGTACAGGTTTGCCTTTTCTTTACAAAAATTCAATTGCTGGAAAACTGCCCTTTAGTATGAGTTCTGAGGATAATTACCAAACTGAAAATATAACACAACAGATAACCTATTTTTTAAATTTATTTTGCAATTTTACTTTACATTTAATATCTTTTGCAGTAGTTTCCCATGTACAGCATAGTAATTAGACAATCATATAACTTACAGAAGTGTTCCCCTAATATTTTTAGTACCCACCTGGCACCATACATAATTATAATAATATTATTGACTCTATTCCCCAGGCTGTACTTTACATACCCATGATATAATTACCATTCATACTTCTTAATTTCTTCACCTCCTTCACCCAGTTCTCCAGCCCTCATCCCCACCCCAGAGACCTCAGCCTGCTCTCTGTGTCTGAATTAATCCGTTTCAGTTTTGTTCGTTCATTCCAGAGATGTTCTTTTTTACTAACCACATTAGTTTTTCGAAACTGTTTTGAGTTTGGGAGGTCTATCATACAATTGAAAATCACCATATAAACTAATGACATTTTTTTGGTCTTAAAGTTATAGTATCAGAAATTTCAAAACACTTGTTTCCAAGTGGATTGTATTTCACTGATATTCTACTTACAAAAAAATCCAAAAGAGTGGATAAACAAAAAACTTCCTGTTAAACAATATGATTTTCGGTTGAATTGAAAACATGTTATTGGTTGTTTTACTCCAGTAAATACCTCGATTATATTCCATCGACTTGTCAACATCTGAAACTTTACTGAGGTCAGAGAACAAGAAATCCCCACTAGGACCTAGAATTTTTCTAAGAACTTTGGCATAGTGCCCTTGAATTAATGTGGCTTTTCAATAAAGTAACACACACTGTTGCAAAACACAAAATACTCATTGAAATGGATCGATTGTACTTCCTGAGTTGCCTTGGTATTTACAGTACATTAGCATACATTGAATTGGTATTATCTGTAATTCATTACATCAGGAAGAAAGTGGCAAGTGTTGGTTAACTACTTGCTCAGTCAAGCTGACTCCAGGAGTCACAATAATGTACTTGGCTCTGAACCTTATGTTTTCCTTATAAGGACATCCGCTTTTCCTGCTGATGAAAATCAGCACTTGCAAATATTCTACAGGGCCTTCTAAAGTCTTTGTGGTTTTACTTTAAATTGCATTTAATAACATCCTTTCTTAAAAATAGATGGACTTTGTATAGTAACCAGAATTATCTTGACTGTGAATATATTCTATGAGAAAGGAATGTTTTTTAAGGTCTTATGAACCCAGTAGCTAAATTAAAATTGGTTTATTAGAAAAAATGTTTAAATTAGCTTCTTTTGTTTAAAAAGTTATGTGTTTGAATAGCTGGGACCCAAGAAGTAATTTTACAAAGGAAATATAAATGTATTGTGATGAATTTAAGTAGCACAAAGAATACAGAAAGCTTTGCATGTAAATTGACTTTATAAATTAGATACCATAAGCTGGTAATAGGACATGGTAATACACATGGACAAATTCCAGTCAAGATGAAATTTGAGCTCTTTGAAGATAGGACCAAATCTGTGCTCTTAGAAGTAATAGAAATTTTCAGCCAGCGATGGACTTAACACCGGAGATAACCTTTTCATTAGGCAATTACGTGTTTCAGTCCACAGGATATTCAGTATATATTTTTGTTGTACTTTTTCAGATGTCAGTGACCCCATTTCATAAAATTTAAGTCACCCTGGGGTTTTAACATCTGAGAAAATCAATAGATGAAATATTGAAGACTATTATACATCCACTGAAATCGTTTTTTTTTCTCTTTAACAATTTTTTTTATTGTTCAAAGCTCCACCTAGACATCAAAAACATCACTGAAAAACCCGGGTGATAATTATCCATGTCTTGAATTTTACAGTAAAACACTTTTGTAGCTTTGTAGCATTTGAACTTCTAATCTACTTACCCTAGGAAAGGGTACCCTAGTACAATACCCTAGGAAAGGAAGTAAGAAATATAAAACCACTAATCCATTGAGCAATGTTTTTAAAAAAAAAAAAGAAAAGAAAGGAAAAAAGGTATTACTCTAAGTCAGGCTTTATTACCATCACAATCAATAGAAACAAATCTGTAGTCACAGTTCACCTCAAGTGACACTAATTAAAAAGAAAATGCTGTGTAATTAATGTGTAATTAAATTGCAATTCCTAATTAGTTTATTTGGGTTATTAGGAACTTACATTTAGGCTTTCAGCGGAAGCAAGTAAATTTTGTTTAAGTCTAACCTAAAATAGGTTTTAGTAGGGACTTCTCTGTTACTTTAGAGAGTGAGCATTATAAAGAGTTTAAAATTTAAAGTAGAACATTAAAAAAATAGACCCATTGGAAAGAGAAATGAGCTGCCTGCCTTGGATGGATGATCCCCACCAGGGGAGAAAAGGAGGGGAAGGTGGGGTGACAGACAGGTGGGCCACCTGACAGGTAGGATGTAAAATACACAAGTAGAAATTCGGACCAGGAGACTTTCAGGCTGCTTAAGTAATAAGTTCCTGTAACTGTGTGGTTCTGGTAACTCTCTGAGGGGAACTAAGAGTTCCTAGGTGTGTTCTCTATTACCTGAACTTGACCATCACGATACTTGCCGAAGTTACCATTGGAAATGGCTCTGTGTCCACCTCCAACTTCAAGTGGCCCATGCATCTTTATCTGCTTTCTTTACTGAAATGCTAGAGAAAAAAAAAAAAAAGAAAACAGAAATCATTTTAAGAATAACCATCTGTGCTTCACTTTCTAAAAAGATCCAAATCTCATTCTTTTTCTTTGGAAACTTCCCAGAGAAGACAGGAAGAACGAGTTGTCATGTTGCACAGGATGCTCAAGCAATCGTCCTCTGACTCAGCTCTAGATTTGGGAGCAGGGTTTAATGGTTTCCCAGCATCCTTCTGTAACTGTCTCTAAAGAAAGCCATGCAAAGTCTTACAAAAGTATCAGAATTTCATTCCAGTAAGTTTACTGAAGATGCGTACACTGAAAATGCAATACAGACACTCAGTAACAGAATTCCTCAATTCCAGGAGGCAGAGGTGGGACAGTGCTGGCAAACCCCAGATTTTCTGAGGGGGGCTGGCCCGGATGTCTGGGGAGGATTAGAATAACAAGTGGCAGGCACCCCAAGTCAGGGAAGTATAGAACTCTGATGAGTGGTAAAGCAAGGCCCTCAAAAACTGTGACCGTCTCTGAGCTATTCTAAATAGTCTTCCTCAAAAGTACAGCCATTAGGCTTCATTTGTGTGCAAGAAAGTAGATTATAAAAAGTTGAGGTTTTGTTGGTTGTTTTGTTCTGTTGGTAACTCCAGGGTAGAATTACAAGAGCTGGAAAATGCCATGCAGTTGAGCACCAGGAAATAGAAGCACCAGGAGGAGGCCGATGTTTCTAGAAAGCAGGATTTGATGGATTGCTATAGCAGGGCCACAACACCTGAGAAGATGGGCTCCTACAATATCCCTCTTTTGGGTCACTACCCCCAAAATTCACACGTCAACACAACATGCTGTGGCTGGTATTCAGTTGCATATTTTGCCTCTGGCCCTTAAGACTGGGGCTGTTTTTATAGCTTGTTTATTGATTTTCAGAGAGAGAGAGAGAGACAGAAACATTGATTTGTTGTTGCACTTATTTACATAGTTGTTAGTTGCTTCTTATGTATGTGTCCTGACCAGAGATCAAACCCACAACCATGGCATATGGAACAATGCTCTAACCAACTGAGCTGCCTGGCTAGGGCCAAGTTTGGGGCTCTTCTATGAAGCTCAGCAACACCTACAAAGGCAGTTCCCCTAGAAAATCTGTATATTCTTATGGAAAAGGGTGAAACTGGACATTGGGCAGGAAAAAAAACAATAATCAAATAACTAGGAACAAAATAAAAACAAGAACACTTGTCTACCAGTAGGAGCAGAAAAACAGGCTTTCAACATTCATTCCACAATTATTGATTGAGTGTCTGCAGAGTGTGAGCCACTCTGCTCACATTTAAACAACCTTTTCTTCCATGCTGCTGCCTGTGGAGGAGAGATACATTGTGAAAAGAGGCCCTTAGCTTTTAGTGGTCATTTCACATTGAGACTAAATGTCCACATCTATGCCCATGGTGTTATTTTTCTGCAGTCCAAGATCCTTATTCTCTTATTTGACGTTTCTTTTTGTAAAGATTTTTTTTTATGTTCAAATAACTGTAAATCCCAGAAGACAAGAGGACTCAGTTCAAGTCTCAGTTTCTGCATGCTTTCTCAGGGACCAAACTCAGAACACACAATATATTCACACATACACACAAACGTATACAATGCTCTGGAGCCTACAAGAAGGAGGAGGGACCATCAAGCTTTGAATCAGTATTTGAAATGGGAGGGTTAGAAGTCCTCACATCAAAATTTATCCAGAATGTTACAGAACCTACCCCAGAGATTGTTAAAGAGCCAAATGGAAGGACTGACAGAAAAGGTTGAAATCAACCATTGGAAAAAAATAGTACCGCTTCATTTTTACACACCATGGATTTGAAGATTGCTCATTAAGTCTGTTAAACATGAACCAAACAGTGCCATTGTCATGTTCAACATCTCGTAAAGTATTGCCATTGTCTTTGGAAGAGAGTTTTCCAAATTATTTTCCTAAGTAGATATACGACAAGAAAATGTTTCACAGTATGTTAAAATAAGTCATTTGACATTACATCCCTAACCCCATGCACACTGTCTATGTTATGTCCTGTAGCTAAAAATACTGCTAACTTTATGTAATCCAGCCCTTCCCCCCATTGGTGACAGATTCTACTTTAGCCGCATTGCCATTAACATCCTACAGAAAGTCCACTTCACAAACAACAAACCCTTTAAAAGAACACGGTGTTTAGTATCTTATATATGGTCCTCTATGATCTGGTTGCTATGTCAGTTCACAACCTTTCCCACATTACTGTGCCCGCTGAAATCAGACTGATTTACTCCTTTATGAATGCATCCTTCACAGCTACTTCTACAACTTTTTTCCTCTTTGTCATTTCATCCACACTATTACTTGTTCCTATTCAAACCCACCTCACTCTTTCAGTCCTATTACAAGTCTTACCATGTAGTTCACGCAGACTTTCCTAGTTTAAGAATTGTCGCTTGTTCTCTCTACACTCACAGCACTTATGATATGACTGGAAGTTTACAGAGTTATCGCTATGATTCAGACACTGTGTTCATTCCTTGTCTAAACAACCCTGCCAGTAATGGCATTATTTACAGATAAGGGAGTTCATGCTTAGGAAGAGTGGATAACGCAATCAAGGTCTCCTAGCAGAGAAGAGGTAGTGCCAGGCACTACTCCCAGTCCACCCGAACCCAAATCCATGCTCTGTGATGCTGTGTAACAACCACTCTGCCCTTTTGTGTGCATATCTCTTTCCTCCTTTCAACTATCAGTGCTCAGAGGGCAAGGACCCCATTGAATTCATCTTTACACACATTCCATGCCTTGTACAGCACCTTCCAGCTACTCTGTAAACATGTCTCAAATTAAACAAAAACCATGTGCCCTCAGCACCATGAGGTAATGGAACGGTATCTCCATGAAAATCATTTGTCTGTCATTTCAAGGTGCTGGTTCTTTGCATTCCACATGTCGCTTCCTCCTTTTGAATTCTCCCCCTAGCGAATCTCATTATGATGCAGCCCCAAAGTTCCCCTTGGTTACACAACATCTAATGCAATATGACTAGCGCAACATGAGCGCATGAGCCCTAGAGAACTGAAGAGCAGGAAGGTTGTTTTCCCCACACTGTGGATTTAAGTGAAGTTATAAAAATACGTATGTTAAAGGTCATCAGTGCAACTCCAAACTAGGAGCCCTCCTGTGGAAGGGCTCCTTCTTTTGCAGGGCACCAAACTGCTGTATTCCCATGGAAACTGAGTTGAATAGGCCAGGCAAGCAGCCCCATTTATGTTTCCAAGAAAATTACCTTATTAATGTGCATTATGGAAATAGTGCTCCATGTCAGACCTAACAAGAAGAATTTGCACTGCGTGTGCACATGGAAAATTGCCTCCTGCGCCTTTCATCCCAGCGGATCTGGGGAATTTTCTGAAACTCATTTTCAGCTCCGCCTGCTTCTTCAACAATCCCTTTCTCTGTAAACAATCCCCTCTGCAGTGAACTCCCCTTCCACAGCACCCCAGATGTCAACCAGACCTAGTAACTGGGTCAGCCGTTCGGTGACCCCCCCAATAAATGTTTCATAGGCATTAGGTCTCTGGCCAGAAAGAAACCAACCTAAAATAACAGGAAAGTCAGTAGAGTGTAGCGGTTAACATTATCACAGGGATTGTGGATCTCTGCCAACCCAGGCTCAGAGGTTGACTGTCCCTTCTCAACTGTGTGACGTGGGGGGCTAATATTAATATGTGCTCTTCAAGCGAAGTACAAATATTAGTAGTCAAATTCTCCCTCTTCTTAGAGTTATAATCAAATTCAATGTGGTTGTATTTACAAAGATTTCGCTCAATGGTTTCTCACACAAAATCAACCTCAATAAATAATGGTAGATTTAGTAATGTAACACAATTTTACACTAAAGCTTAGGATACTTAATGTATTATCAGCAGAATGTTTCCTTCAAAAAAAGACAATGAGATAACTCAGCTAAAAAAAAAAAAGCCTAACAACTGTATCATGTATTGGGGACAGCAATCCAATGTTACTATAGGGGATGGGGTGATTTTTCAGATTACAGAAAGCAGACTATGAACTACCTTCTCATTCACCTATGTATCTTCCTTACCTTGGCAGTTCCTAAGTCAGAGTAGATCCACTATCAGTTACAGCGGATCAGAGTTAGTCTGATTTGATGTTGCAAAGCAAAGAAAAACATTTTTCCAACACAGTGTTTTATTACTACCTTTGGCATTCTTACGGCAGACTGGCAGAAACCACTGTATAAGCTTCAAATTCCAGAGGCTCTAGAATTTTGCTGTTTTTATTGGTAAAACGTCTTTCTTTGTCTATTTCCCATATATAGCAAGGTCATGAATCCCACTTTTATTTCAAAGACACTATCATATTCATCTTTTAAATATCCCAATTTTACCCCCAGTTTCATCTGCCTGGAATCATAGGCTTCCTCCCAGTCACTAGTCTCTGTGTATCATTGTTTAAATGTCTTTACTGATGTGCTCTAAGGCTGTGAACTTGTAATGCTCTCCACCCTAGCAGCAATCTATTGCTCTGGGTTGTCTACAGCATGTTCAAATTTAAAGGGAGATTGTAGGGGAAACATTATATAAGATAATTTGTATGTTATTGATACGTGTACTGTTCATGGTTGGGCTATGAACTTAAACTCCTCTCTACTCTCCATTCAGTTTACTGCTGAAAAAAAATGAGGGGAGAGAAGACTAGTAGATTTAAGGCCATGAAGATAATAGACCAGGAAAAAAATGGGGCGGGGGGGTTCAAGGAAAAGGAAAACAATGCAAAGATTTTAAAAAGAAAAAGAAATCAACTAAATCAAACATATGATATATAAAATGAAGAAAGATATCAAGAAAAAGGAAAAAAACTGGGGAAAGATAATTGTACTAAACCAGTTGCCCTTCAGATTCTGGTGTCTTTACATAGTCCTCAAAAAAAGTTTCTTCGGTTGTCCTTTCAAAATGATTTTGCTTGTGCTTATTCAGTGGATTTAACAAAATAAGGATGCTTTTGAGCTATTGATTGGTGTAAATGTGGCTTAATAGCAGGATCATTACTTTTTTAATCTTGGAACTGCCAGTCCCTACTATTTTCAACTGAACCTCAAGTTGTTTGATTACAACCTGCCATTACTAATTGTTTTCAAATTCCACTGGGCATAGCTACTTCAGGAAGTTCTGTTCTTCAGCAATAGACTTTTTTTTTTTTTTTTTTTACAACCCCAGGTTTTAGAACTTTATCTGCTCATTTTGGATGTGTTAATCCTGAAAGAGATTGAACTTGGTTGATCCCTTAAAAAATATGGCCTCATTGACTCCTGAAAAAAATATAATTTGGGTCACCATCCCCATTTCCTAGGGAGCATTAAAATGATACATTCCTGTAGGTTTATGTAGGCTCGTATCCCTGTCCGTCCTACAGTTCATTACTGGAATTGAGCAGAAAAGGTCAAATGGGGGGTAATATGTCAAAAGGCTCTAATTAAGATTTAGAAAGATTAATACTGATGGTATTTAATGAAATTGGCTTTTAGAGGAATGCTCATCTATTACTTTGATATTTAACTTTTTTTTTCTTATTAAAATGTTAGTGCTGAGTACAAGCACACAATCAGGGGCAGAAATATAAGTTTATGCAACCATCAAGAAGCAGATCACAACTAATAAACAATCAGATGTCCGCATGTGTTTAGGGGTGTCGACGATATAATTACTGGGTTTCTCCACATGAGATATAATTTGGGGTTACTTTTCCAGGGCTTGCAAAAAATTTCTTTTATTACCATAAACTGCAAACTTTGTTTCACTGTGTTAACACGGTTCTTTTTTTAGTCAGTCATTTTAGGTGTTTATAGCAATCTTGAACACACAGAAAAAAAACTCTATCAATTTTCTACAGACAGGGGTTAATTTTGCCTCTAAAGGAATACTGTGGTTAAATCCAGCATATCACAGTGAAAAAAGCTTCTGCTATCCAAAGTAGCGGGCTGATGCCTTTTGGTGTTTTGAAGAAGGAGCTGTTTCAAATTGTAAGGAAATTTCCATTTCAAAAATAGCTACTGAACTATCACAATGACTGCTTTGCATATATTTTTGGTCACAAAAATACCATTGTTATATTTTACTATGGGTATGCAAATGAGATGTTGATAGGATTAAGTTCTGTCCCCTTCTGAGACAGTCTCATGTTCTCAGTATTGAAGTTTTCCTCCCCCCTCCCACTATTTCCTTTAAATTTAATTAAGACCCTCAAACCCATTTTGATTTCCATTCTGTGTGGTTTCTCTTGCTTCTCTCATTGCTTCTCTCTACCGATTTTCCCCTGACTCCTATTCAGTCCTCTTCAGATTTGCTCCAAGTTACAACTTCTTTCTTTGCGTGACATTTTCTACTTTCAGTTAAGAAAACTACTTTTCCACCTTGTATTTAAAATACAGAAAAACTTATTAGTTTATCATCCCAGGCCTATGTGGACTGGTTATTTCCCCACTACATTTGCTAAGTGCTTTGATATCATGTGAATTGTTGATTGAATTTGTTCAATATGCATTTTGACAAACTCATGATGGTATTAAGTGTGTGTGTGTGTGTGTGTGTGTGCGTGGAAAATGACTTATCCTTATAGCTGTTACAACTGTGTTTGTGTTTATAAAGCCTACCAACCATCCACCTTAAAAAATACACACAAACATTCACACACACACTTCACCCATTCTCATAACCAGTGTTCGGGTTTTAAAAGCATTGCATACTATGTTCCTTTTTGTAAGTGGCTAAACATATATTCATAATAAGGCTTGAATAATTTTAAAAATTTGTTGTTTTTGTTTTTTTAAGAAAACCAGTCTGACTGTGAATGAAATAAAATGGATGAATTAGATGACATGACATTGGGAACAGCTTTCTCAGCTGAGGCTTTTCCGAAAGGATTTACTGGTGAGGGGGGAAAAAGGAATAATGCACATAAAGAAAATATTATCATACTTTCTGTGTTAGTTATCCTTGAGTCATAAACTGATGGTAATTAAATGAGTGGTTATATTGCATGTCCCTGACATTCATACATACACATATGTGTATTACTATAGATCCATTGCAGTACATATATAGTTCATGTTAAAAGCTATCTCAAATATCTCAAACACCTTTTCATGACTATAAAATAAACATTCCTATCCTTAAATTTGTTTTTCTTAATTCAAATTAACATCAGTGTTGCCATTAAAAGAGTTCTTCATATTCAAATGTTTTATGAATATAAACTTTGATTAAATCCCTAATGGTTGAAATTTCACTGCTCTTGGCAAACTGTTTTGTACACATTTATTATTCCATTTATATGCTTTCTTTGGAAATAGGATTTGGTGGGTACCTCTATAATTAATTTATTTTGAAATCTCTATTCTTCTCCCAAAGCTGGAAATTATCTGTAGATTATTCTAAAAGTTAAAATGTATACATGCGCAGTATTTAAATATTCAACTATTCATATCCAACTAGGAGATTATAATCATTGAAGACAATATTCTGATACACAAGAATAAGAATGCTTATAAAAACATCAATTCAAGTCAATGTTTGGTCTGTACATTAGGATGTTGTGAACTCTATCAATTACCATTTTTCCAAATTTGAATATGCAGGGACTATCAAAAAACTTTCCATTTAAGCTGTAGAGTTAAGAATTCAGATAGGTTGACAAAGCTATTTTTAATACTCAGTATTTTCAGACATTTTATTGTGGGATCTACAATCTTCCTGAAGTATTCTCCTTGACTGTTCAGTATCCATGTCAATTTGTTAGTTGTATGTGTGGGGAAAAGAAAAGGAATTTTCTCTTTTTTCAGTTTTTTTTTTTTTGTGGCATAGATGAACTATGTTATAGAATAGGTCTAATTTCAAATCATTGCAATTCAATGTAAGAAAATGCTTAAAAATTAGACTTTAGTCAAATGAGCTATTCAGAAGATGACTGAATTGTAGTGAAATCTTTACCATTCACATACCATTGACATTGGTTTCTTCCTTCCTACCTCCCTTCCTCCCTTCCTTCTCTCTCTCTTTTTCCTACAAGTTTTTATATGTGGGGGCAGCATGTGAGACAGTAGTCAGATTTGGCTCAAAGACTAGGCAATTTAAGCCAATGTTGGAGTGTCACTGATTTGAAAATGGGTTCATAAAGCATTTAATTACACATGATTATGTGGAAAAGCAGTTCACAAAACAGAATATATGTCATACTCATTTTATTATAAAATAGATATAGTTTTAATTATATAGAGTATATTTGTGTGTGCACATGTATACCTAAAAAAGATAAAAAGAGATAAAGAGAAAACATTAGTATATTCTCATTCTCTATGGTTGGTTACATTATTAATGATTTTCTATTCTCTGTGCTTTGCTCTATTTTATAAACTTCCTACAATAAATATAGGTAATATTTATATTAAGGGAATGATATATTTTTAAATGGAAAAGAGAAAGGAACAAAGGAAGGATGGATTAGAGGCAGGAGGGAAGAAAAAAGAATATCTTTAAAAAAAGAATATAGCAGGAATGACCTTGCTGAGCTGAGCATGACTTCCCTATCTATCAACTATCCTCTTCTGTATTTGGCTTTTTGTCAAGAACCAGTAGTTTTCAATTATGAAATTATATGTGCTAAAAAAAAGTGAAGTAATTATCGGCACAAATCTACCAAAACAGAGAAAAGTTGAGTATAAGGTTATATGTGTGAATATAGATGTTCAGGTATGGATGGCTTCATGAGGTGTTTTCTTAATCTGGCCTAGTTTAGCATTAACTATAGTTTGCTTTCTCTAATTCTCAGAGTAACTCTGACCAGCAAGAAACAAAACACATCTGGAAGTGAACTGAGTGAGTGGGAAGATGATTGATGTTAGCCTAAGACTATCTGGGTTTTAGCAAGTTACTGGTTATAATTGCAACAAAATAGCATGAAAGAGATTTCCTTGTACATATATGGAAACAAGGACCATGTATTACACATGATGTATGTTTCACACTCACGAAGAGTACATGGTACCTACGAGACTTCTAAAGGATGTTTGTAACACTTTTCAATGTCAATGAAATTGTGTGATTTTTAAATCTAAAGCACTTGTTTCTAACGTATTGAAATCTTACGAGCCCCTACCCTATGATCTTGGAAGTATGAAGTACGCAAACATTTTTAGACATCAGGGAAAGGCAAAGTCTCCAGTTTACATAAAAGTAGTCACTTTGCAAGATGTCTAAGATTTCAGGGATTCTAGGTAAAACATTTCCATTGTCCAAGTGAGCTCTGCATCTGTGGGCCACAGTGCGCTGATAATCATCAACACTGAAGATTCATTCTGTCACTTAAAGTCAGTTTTTCTGCAAGTGTGACCTGTAGATACCTTAGCTGCATCAGAATTGTGTCAAGTGTTTAGAAATGTGCAAATCCTTGGAATTTACTCCAAACCTATTATTTACACTATTTTTTTTGAAAATTAGGTAATGATAATATTCCCAAAGCCACATTCTCAAACTAAGGATTATATCAGCTCTCTTACCTGCTGCCTCACCCAAATCACTGTCCCAACTAGATTTTCATATGTGGAGAAGATTTGCACTCTACAGTGGAACAATGGTATGGAAGAAATTTAAATTAGTTAAGTTAGTTAAGTGATCTGGAAAAATTTAAAGCTAGACAAGTGTATTAATTGATCAACGAAATCGCATGGAAAGTATTTTCTTTTTTAAGCTTCTTATTGAAATTTAACATGTCCAGAAAAGTACAGAAGTCTTAAGTGTACAGCTTGATGAATTTTCACAAATCGAACACATTAATTCATTCCATTACCACATGCAAAATCAGAGCACTTTCAGCATCCAAGAACCCCCGCCCCACATTGCTGCTGTGACCCCCTTTCTATCATAACCATCCCTGACCCAGGGGGACCACTGACCTGATTTCTAACACCATAGATTGTTTTTGTATTTTTAAAACTTTATACAAATGAGATCAAATGGAAGGAATAATTCTGTAATTGGCCCATTTCCCTGGATATTATATTTGATTCATATTGTTCATGTAATAGTAGCCTTTTCATTCTCATTGAGGCATGCTATCTTTTTTATTAAGTATGCCATGACATATTCACGATGCATTTTTATGAAGTATGCCATAAATACGTCATGGATGGGTGTGGATGAGTATTTTAGTAGTTTTTCATTTTAGACTATGTTCGTATGAATGAACATTCTCACACATATGTTTTTCAGTAGATATATGTACACACTTTGGCCACATATATACTCTGATGTCGAATTATTGAGTCAGAGTATATGCATAAGATCAGTTGCAGCAGACACAGTAAAGTGGTTTTCCAAAGTGATTGCATCAAATGTCCCTCTATCAGTCCATGAGTGGTCTCCTTGGTCCACATCCTTATCAGCACACTTGTCATTTTCTGTCTCCTTCATTGAAGCTACTCTGGTGGGTACATAGGTATCATGCAGTAGTTTTCATTTGTATTTCAGTGTGGGAAGTTGCTGTTATTATTTGCTTGTTTGAAATATCTATTTACTGTGCTTCAACCTCGGAATTCTGATTCAGCAGAACTAGAAAGAGTCTTGGGACTCAATCTATTTTAAAGCTCTTTAAAGTGATATCGATGTCCATTCAGGTATTTGAACCATTGATGCTGCCTTTCAAGGACAGAAAAGGGAATGCGTTCAATATTGGATTCATTCAAAATATTCCCATGGGGATGTGAGAATAAAAAAACTCATAGATAATTGCCTGAATAAGAGGAGACTGGTTTTAAATTTGTATCAATCATTTTAATGGTCAGAGATTATTAGGTATTCATCAAAGCAGGTTTGGGGCCAAAAATGAACATTTCAATATTTTGAAGGTAATTATTTCTAATGTGGCATAGGGCTTTCTGTATTAGTCAGAGTTCTCTAGAGAAAGAGACCAATAGTATATACAAGAGGCAATCTATTGTAAAAATTGGCTCCCAAAATTATGATGGTTGAGAAATCCCATGATCTGTCACATGCAAGCTGGAGATCCAGGGCAGTGATGGTTTACTCCGCGTCCAAGTACCCAAGAACCAGGACCTCCAATGTCTGGCAAGCAGAAGATAGATGTCCCAGCTTCGGCAAAAAGAGAAAATTCCTCCTTCCTTTGCCTTTGTGTTCTCTTTAGGCCCTCAAGGGATTGGATGATGCCCACCTACCTGGATAAGGACACTCTTCTTTACTGATGATACAAATGGTAATCTCCTCTGGAAACAGCCCCAGAAACAGTGTCTTACCTTAGCTCAGAGATATCGTTGGACCTTCACTTGAGCCATCAGATTACCATCCCAACTCTGAAGATGGTTTCTAATTTCACCATTGAAAATCGGAGGACATAATCTAATCAGTTATTTCAGGTACTTATATTGAGTGAAGCTTCACAGGGGGCACCAAGATCAAATCAACAAAGGAGGAAAATCATGATATCCATAAGGTTTTTCCAGTCTGCATAGTATCTGCATATTAACAACACATAAAGTGGTTAGGACTGAGCAATAGGAACCTAAATTTAGATGCCAGAAACTACTGTGGAAACCCTGAATAGGCAGCAGGTCAGTTTAGCTTTTTGGTTTTAGAACTCAAGAGAGCAGTGTTCTGGATATCAAGTTATCTTTTTATATGCCATCAGATCCTGGTGCTTTACCTGACAAAGAATCAATTTTAAAATCTCACCCGGGGAGTGAATGAGAGTATTGAGGTGGCTCTCAATTTTTCCTTTGTATCATTCTTTGATACATGCTGAGTGACATCAGTGGGCTTTATTGGAGATATTTACGTTAGCTTTGGTTTCGGTCAGGGATTTTCAGTCTTTCACCTCTCATGGCACACACAAACTAATTACTAAAATTCTGTGGCATGCCCCAAACTTATTTTTTTGCTGATCTGAGAAAAAAAGGTGTAATTTTGACCCATTCACATTGGATGACTATTATTGTGTTGGCTATGGTCTTCTTTTTCTTTTTCTTCTTGACCATTTAAGGGAAAAAAAGGCCAGTGCCCCTGACTAAGCAATTAGGTATTGTAGGTTTTAAAAACTCTTGTAGCACACCGCTGTGCCTCTTGCAAGCATCCCAGTTGAAAATCGTTGGGTTAAGGCATTAAATGTGCATATTGCTTGTAGGGAAGCTCGCCACGCTCACGAGTATAATGAAACAGCAGAGCTTGGCACCATTCGTCTTTTGTTGTGGATTGCCAAAATGATGTTGAAAAGTGTATTTGTGAGTAGTGCATACTAGTGTTGCCAAATATTGACTTTGCCTGCTAACTCCATCACATAAAACTTCCAACGACAACCTAAGTAAAGTTCAGTGGAAGATAAAGTATTGCACAATAAATGCCAAAAATGGAAACCATTTTTCAAAACACTAAATTAGGAAGTTAAGGAATCAGGGCAATTAATCAATATTTCACAATGATGAATTTATTTTACACAACACCACTTAAAGTGAAAAACTCAAAAGGGAGGTTTTTCTGAATGTTTAAAATAATGTTTATTCGGGGCTTCTGTGGCAGATTTCAGAAAAAGGTTTCGGAAAACACTTTACCTAAAATATTTGGCTACAATTATATTCTTCATCAAAATGATCTGAAAACATTAGAAAATTACTTAGTATTTGGTGCTTATAATTATACCTGTCATTTACTGCGAACCTATTTCCCAGGTCCTTTCCCTAGAATTATTCAATTCTCTTTGCAAGCCTGGATTAGTATTATCTCAATTTTAGGAAAAACACTATTATAAAACTACATTACTTCAGACATTCCACAAATATTTGTTTTGTGCCAGACAATTTCAGGATTTAATAAGCAAGTCAAAGTTACCTAAGTTTGTGGGCTTGTATTCCTTCAGGGCAGGTGAGATGGGAAGAAGACAATAAATACAGAAATTAAAAATGTTTAACATGTTAAAATGACTCAAAATATAGAGCAGGGAGCTGTTGATGGCAAAATGGCACAAAATGTTCCTTGGCGATTGGACCTCAGTTCAGCAACCTTGGTACTTCAGTTCTGGCTAAGAAAGAATTCAGAGCCAAGACAGAAATACAAAGTTTACTTAGAAAGTCACAGAGACAGAAGAAGCAGTGCAAGAAGTGGCCTCCACGGACTGGTCAGCACCAGGGCTGGGGGTCATCAGTCATCCAGATTGCCCTGAAGTCAGCCTTGGCATCATCCTGCCTGGCCTCCATGCTTTTCTGGGCCTGGAGCCAAAATACAACTCACTGACTCCTAAGCTGTTATCTTTAGTTTGACCAATACTCTGTCTCCATGGTCAGCAAACCTAAAGCTATATTCCAGAGATTATCTGAGGAGGGTCAGAACCTCATTGTTCTGAGGCTTAACGCTTAAGGGAGTGGCCCAGGCTAGGCTTTGTATGGGAGACTTATGGGACTATTCTCTGGCCCCCTCGTTTCTCCTTTGAGGGGGTCTACCACGTGACTAATGGCATGCTAGGGGAGGAAGGGTCAGGGGAAAGTTCAGACTGCATGCCTAGCATACGAAAGGTCAGGGGCTGTAAAGAGCATGACCAGTGATCTTCTGGGGGGAGGAAATGTCACCCTGGGGGTGAGGTCTCATCCTGCAATTGTCTATTGCCAGGCACCTGGGGCCTTCTGCCCTGGTGACCTTGTACTTGACCCCCTGTCCATGCTCTGCTCATGCCTGTCTAACTGCCTGCTACAGAATATGTGGTGGCCTGGCAGGTATGGGAGCTTAAGAAGGAAGGAGGTAAAGCACATGTAGGTGAACTTGGCATATCCCAAACAACCAAAGGAAACAAAGACTACCGTGTGGCCAGAGCTGAATTTAAAATATATTAATATGAAATATTTAGGTAAGGGTTCAACAGTGGCTTTAAATACCATCTGTATGCTGATGACGTCTGTGTATGTATCTTCAGCCCAGTCTGATTTCTACATTTAGAATTCTAAGTGCCTATTTGATGTTTTGTTTAAATACCACCTAGCCATCGCAACCTTTGACATGCTAGTTTATGCATTTGTATCTTATAATTTTAATTATCATGAGTCATTTCTCCTTGATCTTGACTAATTACAAATCCTTACAGAAGACTCAACTGCTGGACTTAACAAAGGATGAGGACTGACCATGTAAACAAGTGGTACTAGTAATTATTTGGGGGAATTTACAGGAAGTCTCTGATTTCCTCACCAATGCGCCATATCACAGATGACCTAGTAGGGCCAGTCCTGAGAGTCCCCTGGGAGAAAAGAAACCAAATTCCAGTCTTCAAGAAACTCGTGTTCTCTTGTGGAGTTTGGTGGAGGTGTGGCAATGCAGAGTAATCTACCCCCCCGACACACGCTGTGGAGATGAACGCTATAAAGGAAACAAGAGCAAGATAAACAAGGCTTGTCCTTATCCTAACACAGGAAAGGTCATTGGAAATTGCTGTAGTCAGGAAGGACCTCACGAAGAAGGATGCCTGCATTAATTCTGTTGATCTGATAGATGGGGAGCTAAAATTACACTTTTATGAGACCTAAACATCAGAAACTGTTTAATTTTAGCCACTATATATTAACTGTCACTCAGGATTTTATGCCATAGCTAGTTGTTTTTGCCTAACCCCCCTCTGCTAAGTGAAATGTTATGCTGCAAACTAGGATGTAGCAAAGCATCAGAGTATCTTCTTTTAAGATTTCATTTATCTCCCTAATTGGTCAGCAATAAAGTAGTTAAGATGATTACTAATTTAGACATTAAACCCATCAGTGTCATCTAGTTCTTCCCTTTCCAGTAATCATCCATGGGTTTTTGAATGGTAATTAGCCAACTTTTATTATTTAGCATTTTGTAATTACAAAATAGCTCGCAGTCATCATTTAGTTGTCCCTAACAGGATTCCAATTAAATTATTGGAAATCTGTGCCTCAAATCTATCAGGAGAAGTATTAAAATTCTTCCATCCTGTTTCATCATTTTGAATGGGCATCCTTAACTCCATCTCTCACTTCACTTGATTTAGACCTAACATCTTATTTGAAAGAGCAAATCTTCCTGCTGAAAAAATACCGGTTTGGAGCTTAATCTTTGATTAGACAAATGGAACTTTTCAAAGTATTAAGAGAATTCCTTTTGGTGACATTCAACATTTAGATACCAGTATAATGGCACACAATTTTGAAGAAACAAATAGTTTCCTATTCCTTAATTTTTATTTTTATTTCTAGTTATACCATTTTAAAATATGACTCAATGGGAAAAAATACAATGAAGATTAAATTAAAAACATGACATCACGATTCAATTGAAATCAACAAACGCAGCCATGAAGTGCAATCAGTTGATGGATTTCCAGTTCAGGTGAAATAATTCTAATTTAAAAATTGTACAAAGAAAAGTGTTGATGTAAGTGCAATTATTAGAGGGGAATATTGTGTCACTTTTGGCGAATGTTTGATTGAGTCCTTATGGTTTAGACTCAGCTTATTCAAACTCCACTTTAACAAGTGTCAATTGACTCTCTGGCTGTGCCCTTTCTAAGTTTCAGCGTTGGGAACTGGACGGTGAGATTAAATAGAGCAGTTCATTTGAAGGATGCCATAAGGATGTTCCTGACTGCCCAATAAATGTGACTTGCATACTTGAAAAGGAAAAATTCTCCAAAAATAGGGAAGCCATTTTTTCTAGCATAGGATCACCTATGCCAACCGTATTTTAGTAGCACGTATTCATGGTGGGGTTGTTACTTGGAGAAATAAGCGGATAATACTTAGACATGATGATATTCACAGCTGAGCAAGCCAGGGCTCCCTTAAACAAGTCACAGAATTTTCCATTCGGTTACCTTAAAGGCCAACCCACACTTCCCTGTGACTCTTGAATATAGAAGAAAGAATTGTAAAAGTAGAACCCATCAGGGCATTGGATCAAGTTAAGACTTTATTGTATCTGTAGACCCTTAAAGCTTTCTCTGTAATCATCCACTTTTGTCACTGAACAGCCTTGTTTTGTGTTTTTGGCAACAGACCCCAAGTAAATGGGCCTTCTCTGGGGATGAGAAGAAAGGAAGCCACCCAAAGGCCCTTTTTTTGCCTTTGCTAACTGATGGTTTCCAAGCAGTTTTCTCGTGTTTGGAAACACTGTGTAGTAACTGGGGGAAGAGGCAGCTGTGCTTTGGGCCACACGAGGTAATTTGCAGACACATTTTAATTGCCTTTTAGGGAGCATGAAGGAGTTCCAAATAGTCTAATGAGTTCCAGCAAACACCTGTGAAATGCTTTTAGACGGCCATGTAATACTGAAATTAAAATTGTAATGCAGCAATTGGAGGCATGATGTTTTTTTTTTTTCCCTCCACTGAAAAGGATAGTGAGTGGTGTTTTAAAGACAACTTGCCAAAGCAGGCTTGCCACTCACCAAGCGATACCTCACCTCCGACTTCCTGGACTAATAGAATGAATTTAATGATGTTTGATAACCTCCTCACATCAGACTTTGTATTTTAAAAAAGGAAGACTCTTAATCAAAGAGTCAAATGCAAATAAGAAGGATATTAGATATTATGGACCTAAAAGTACACACCTGTTGGTAAATAGTATGAAGTGGGTAGATATGAAATAGAAAAAAAAATTCAGAATAAAATGGCGATAGATAAAAATTGTGACAAATAGCTTATAGTTTCTTTCCCTCTCACCCACTCTTTATTTTAAAATATTTTTTGTCCATGATAATAGAGATGTTTTTTGAGAGATGAATGAGTTCTAATTCACAGGAGTAAATGTGTTGCCATAGGAAAAAGTATTAGTATAACTTAGAGATTAAAAAACATAAAATTCAGAATTTACATATCCTCACTTGAACTTCAGCCCCGTATTATAATTTTGTGAGTGTGCTTCCACATGTAAGTGCATTACTCTTCCTTCTCCTGAGACGTGACATTATGAATGTATGTCCATCATGCCAAAATTCTCTTTATACTTTCAATATACACTACATATAATGCTGCCTATACATAAAGATACACACATGCACTCCAAAAAATTTAACACCCTAAAATGAATCACCACTGCATTGTTCTTCTATAGAACTCCTTTTTTTTTAGCATATTTGCAGCTTACAGCAATCTTAATAGATGTAGCTGTAATTCCCTTATTTTCATGGCTGTGTAATGTGACACTAGAAAAGCTGCCCACACTGTATTCTTTTGTTTTAGGCATTTAGTGGGGTTTCTTCACTATTATACACAATGTTTCTCTCATCAATGGCTATAAAAATTATTGATTGAGATGATTTAGGAATGGAATTTGTAGGTGATGAATTATATGCATTTTCAAGTTGCTTAGATCTTGCTATTTTCTCTCCAAAGTTATACTAGCTTGTTTTTCTACCTGCAATCTGTAAGAATTCCTATAAATCTATATCCCTGACAGTCCCTGGAATTGTCAGTCCTTTCCAGCTTTGTTCATTTTTCGGTTTGGAAATTCCCATTTGGCTGCTTTTTTATTTCCTGATGTTTAGCGAGATGTTACATCTTTCATATGCATATTGAAACTTTACTTAGAAATCTCAGTGAATTGCTTGCTTCTGTTTTGTTATCTCTTGATTAAAAGGAACCTTTATCTCTTTGGGGCACAAAAACTTTACCTGCATTAAAAATGCCATCTCTCTGTCCATAGTTTATCTTTGTCATTTAGCTCATGTTTCCTTTTGACACTCACAACATTTAAAATTTCATTGAGTTTGTACCCAAATCTAGGGATGATTTATATGTTTTTATTATTGCATTTCCAATCCATGGAGAGTGTATACTGATCTGTTCATTTAGGGTTTATTTTAAGTTATTATTAGTCTGATTCATCAGTTTTATTCTGATTAAATTTTTTAAACCATAAATAATTTAAAGTACTAACTTTTCTTTAGCACTTGTTTTATCATATTTTACTTTTAAAAAATTCACATTCAACCACAGTTGACCCCATTTTCCCTCCCTTACTTTTCCCTGCCCCATGCACCTCACCTCCCACATTCATTCCCCATGGTTGGCTTTGTCCATGGGTTCTTTACTTATGTTCCTTAATGACCCTTCCCCAAATTTCCCCCATTATCTACCTCCTTCTCCCCTCTGATTACTGTCAGTTTGTTCTTCATTTCAATGTCTCTGGTTCTATTTTACTCACTTGTTTCTTTTGCTGATTAGGTTCCACTTATAGGTGAGACCATATGATATTTGTCTTTTACCACCTGACTTATTTCACTTAGCGTAATGCTCTCTAGTTCCATCCATGCTGTTGCAAAGGGTAGGAGCTCCTTCTTTCTTTCTGCTGCATAGTATTTTATTGTGTAAATGTACCACAGTTTTTCGAGCCACTCATTTTAAATCTTACAATTTTCATGTGTAATACATTTTTAATAACTTTAACCTTAAGTACCTTAATTTTTGTTACTATTATAAATTATAAAATTTTAATCTCATCTCCTCATTGCTGTATATTAATATAATTAATTTTACATATTAATCTTATATCCAGCAACCTCAATCACTGAATACTTTTTTTTAAATCATGGAATTTTTATTAAACTTCTATTGTTCTATAAAATCCCTTAGTTCCCAATGTAGACAATCTTAGTATTTGAGAATGAGTTCAATGTTGGATCTTTTATTTCAATTTTTATAACCTTTTTTTTCTCACTTTAGCAGAGATTGCTACTACCATGTAGACTAGATTTTACATAAAATGATGGTGCTAAAGTTTCATAATCTGCTACAGGTGTTTGCTTTGATTGATCATTACTAGTTTATCTTTCTTTTACCTTTTATAATTTTTTACCATTTTCTTTAGAGTTGCCTTTCATTGTTTTCCTTTGCACTTGTGGTTTGTTTTCTAAATTTTTTTTCAACTGGATAAATGCTTAGACCATTATTTTTCAGTGTGTTTCATTTTAATGTGAACATTAAGGCTGTTTTTTTTTTCCTAACAGCTACTTAGCTTCATCCCATAATGATTTACAATATTATTCACATCTAACTATTTTATAATTCTCATTTTTATTTTCCCCTGAACCCATGATATATTTTTAAAAATGTGTTGAAATTTCCCAAAGAATTTTAGAGACTTAGTTTTGGGGTTTTTTTTTCATACCTTGATTTCACCCAGTTATAGAATGTTGTGGGCATGGTTGCGATTCATTTACATGAGCTGATCATTTGTTTCATAGCTCAGGATGCATTTGCTTTTTAAATGAAGTGTCCTCTAGAGGTTATAGCGGCATGTCTGCTGTGTAAATGTTGAGGGTAGTGCTCTACTATAACTGCACTTGATTGAGCTGGTTTATAAATAAGCCATTGATACCTTGTCTGACCTTACCAGGTTTGTTTTTCATTTGTGTTTGATAAGTGAATTAATGGTAGAGATGTGTCCCCCAGTGTGGTTGTGAATTTGTTAAATTCTATACATTTTTGTTTACTTTGAGGCCATGTTACTAGGGTTATACACTTTGGAATTATTTAACCTTCCTAGTGAATGGAATCTTTTATCATTAGACAATAACCCTCTTTATTTTTAATAATGTTTAAAACTGGTGATTTAATGGTCTGATACTAAAATAGCTACAAAGTGTCAATTGACTAGTATTTGTAGAGAATGCCTTTTCTCATTTATCTTTGATTTTTCCACATTTCTGTTTTGCTTATATAAATTAGATAATACATAGAGTTTATTTGTTTATTTTTATTTTTTGACAATCTCTGTTTTAGTTAGGTTATTCAAGTTCCATTTATAGTTATTGTGATTGCTTATAAAGGTTATTTTTACCATCACATATTATGCTATGTTTCATTCTTTTAAAATGGTCTTTTCCTATTTTTTCACTGAACTCATTTACTTGCTCATTTGTTCAAAATGATTTATTGAATGCTGAATGAATGCCAAGCACTATCATACTTTTGGCAAAATAGCAGGGAAAGCCCTGGCCTGCAGAGAGCTTGCAGCATGGTGTGTGGATGAGCAACAAATGTAGAAAGGCAGCAAACACTAAGGAGAAAAACAAAGCTGCATTATCAGTAAATGACATGGTTGTTGGCCACCTAAATCAAGATCTTAAGGAAACAAAGGCAATAGTTTATTTTAGTGAAAATAGCAAAGTTCTAAGCTAGCATTTAGACACAGATTTACTGATTCACTCTGCTGTAGTATGAAACATAAAAGATTTCTGCCATTTGTATCCCCATTTTCTGTAAATTTTTCTTATTTAAAAAATAGTATCAGCCCTGGCTGGTGTAGCTCAGTGGATTGAGCATTGGCCTGTGAAGCAAAGGATTGCTGGTTTGATTCCCAGTCAGGGCACATGCCTGGGTTACAGGCCAGGTCCCCAGGGGGGGACACATGAGAGGCAACCACACATTGATGTTTCTCTCCCACTCTTTTTTCTTCCCTTCCCCGCTCTCTAAAAATAAATAAATAAATAAAATATATTTAAAATAAAAATAAAAAATAGTATCAGCAGTCTTAAAGGTCTCATCATAAGAAAAATAATTTTGTAGTTATATATGGGGACAGAAATTAACTAGATACTGTGGTGATCATTTTACAATATATAGAAATCAATATTCATATTGATTTAACTCATATATCATTTTTTGAGTTTTTTTCATTTCATAATTTGGGGATCATATGTATTCTGCTAGTGTAAATAAGTTAACCATTGCTAGTCTATCTTTTTATTTTGTTTTTTCTTCCACTTTAAATAACTTTAGTATTTTTGAGTATCATTCTATTGCTGAGAAATTCTTATTTTTGTTTGTGTGAAAAATTTACTATTTTACCATACTTGTTGAAGAACATTTTTGTTCAGTTACAGAATCCTAACATACCATCTTTTTTAAGTAGTCATTCCATTTTTAGCTAGCTCTCATAGTTTGTTCTGAAATGTTGCCCCAAAGACTTTGTTCTTCTTTGAAAGAGCTTGTTTTTCTTTTGCTGCTTTAAATATTTATTCTTTGTGTTAGAGTTCAATTTTTTTTTAATTTTGCTTTGCGTTTATTAAACTTCTTCAAACTACAGCTTTATGGATGGCAGTTGGGGAATAATTTTAGCCAACATCTCTGTTAGTCTAGGTCTTTCGAGAAGCCAAGTCCAAGACAGCACTATGCACAAGACACATACTAGGAAAAATGTTGAGAGAAATTAGTGAGGACCCAGAAGGTAAAAGAGCTATTGGATCACAATTTGTGTCTGTTCTCATCGAAGGAGAAAGAGGAACCAGTTTGAATAAAAAACATCTTATATTATAATAAAATCCTATAGAAAGCTTGTACAGTCATTGAATAGTCCTTAAGCCAAAGTCACCCATGTTTTTGTCTCTTTCAAAAATATGCCTGTCTTAGCTTCTGTGTAGGATGTGGTCACTGCTGGAAGCAGCCTATTGGACATGGGGCCTGGGCACCAACAAAGTGATATTTTCAGAATTTTTTAGGCCACTTATGTGTTCTGAAGTCAGAGATCTGAGAGGCGCATCCTCTTGCCCACCCTGGTATCTTTTCAAATACTCCTTATGCTCATTCTCACTCATGGTGAGCAGCCTCTAAGATAGCCTCAATGATACTTTCCTTTGGTATTCAAAATCTTATATCATTCCCTTCCTTTGAGTGTGGGTAGAACATAATGCCTCGTTTCTAGTGAATAGAATGTGGTCAGAATAATAGCAGGTCACTTTGAAGATTTGATTCTAAATGGACTGTGACTCTCTTCTCACTTCTCTCTTTAAGGAAGTCAGTTGTCACGGTGTAAAGTATGAGTTGCCCCATGAAGAGGCAAGAAACTGAGTGACCTCTAGCCAGGAACTGTAAAATAGATAAATATTTTCATTAAAAGCCCATGAATAATAAAAAGCTGACAAAACTATTTTTGAAAGCATTTCTTTCCACTCAAATGTCCAGATGATACTGCAGCCCTACTGATTAATATGAATAAAATATAATTAAGGACCTTGAAGTAGAAGCTTCAAGCTAATACTTGCCCAAATTTCTGATCCGTAGAAATTATGAGATTATAAATGCTTATTGTATTAAGCCACTAAATATTGCAATAATTTGTTACATAACAATAGAGAACTGGTACACCCTCTTTTTCCTATTTTAGGAGTGTTACTTAGGCAGAGGATACGGCTTTAAGTATGTTGTATATGTTTCTTGCTTTTAATCCCCTTAAATTTTACTCATGTGCTAATATAAACATTTTTATCAATCTGTTTACTAAGCCTCTTTTCTGCTGTATTTTATGTAATTCTAGATATTTTATGTTTGAATTCTCCAACTTATGTTTGACTATTTTATATAGATTCTAGTCACTAAGTAAAAAATCTCTTTTTTCATCTCTTTTGATGCATATTAATACTAGTAGTTTAAAACTCTATTCTTTTTTTTAATTTATTGATTTATTTATTTATCTTTAGAAGGGAAGGGAAAGAGAAAAATATCAATGTATGGTTGCTTCTGGTGCATCCCCTGCTGGGAACTGGCCCCTTCTGAGGACTGGCCTACATCCAGGCATGTGCCCTGATGGGGAATCGAACCGCAGTATTTTGGTTCGCAGGCCCGTGCTCAATCTACTGAGCTCCTCCAGCCAGGGCTTAAAATTCTATTCTTGATTACTCTAATATCTGCATCATTTGTGGTTCCATTTCTCTTGTCCATTCCCAACTTGATTGCTTGTTCTATACATGATATGATTGCTAACACACTATGGCATGTTTGTCTCTCATGAATAAAATGCTTCTTCAGACTATCATTACTCATATACTCATACGTTTAAATAAGAAATGAACCCTTTGAGTATTGATAATTACACTAGTTTATAAAACTTTTAGTTTTGGAAAACCAAAATTATAGTATATCCAGATTGGCATAGTGTGTCTAGATTGGCACTATGTAAATGCAGTCAAATGCCATAACCCTCTTCTGCACAAGAGATGCAATGTACTTGAGGTTTCTGTAAACCATAATGGACCACATTTAGTTATCACTAGCAGTGGTAATAATAAAATGGATAGCACTTTCAATGTTAAATATGAATTCATCAAATTACCCAGTGTAGCAGGAAGCATGTTTCACCTCAAAAGATCTGCACCCTCATCAAACTTCTGACACTGTTTGGCTTGTGTCTTTGCATGAATATATAACTGGGTTTTCTTTTTTAATTGATAACACTGGATGTTGTCTGGCATGCGTTTCATAAATGGTAGTGTGAGACACTAATTTTATAAAAGAGAATGAGATAAGAATGATGCATCAATGGAATCAAGCTCACAAGATACTAAAGCAGTTTGGTTGTAAGTATGGATTTTTGAGTTATGCAGTTCATTTTGAGTGCTGATTCGGCCCTCTGCCATACTGTGGTCTTGACATGTTATTAGATTAATGTATGCTAGAGTTTCCAAATCAGAGCTCAATAATTTTATATAACAATATTGCTATTATTCTCAACATTGCTATTGTTATCAATGGCATTATTATTATGTGCCAAAGTATTCCTTAGGCTTAAAAAACTCTTGACTCTAATTAATTGTAAAAGAAAAGGAGATTTCTGAAGGGGACCATTGTGGAGTTAGAGTATCTATGTACTTCTGCATTGATCTCATTATTCTAAAGAAAGGAATCCTGACCAGGCTGTGATGAAAAGGTAATATAAGAAGGATCCCACATATTCTCATTATAACATAACCAGGCTCATGCCTACATCTTGATCTTTCTATCTCAAGACACTTGTCCTGCAATGGTTAACAATAACTATATGCTCAGTCCCAAGCTGAATCTCGTCTTTCTAAACTGTGTTGAATAAATGGCGACTTACCCATGCATACACTCTTTACATTTTCAGAGTGAGATGCCCACAAACAGCGCAGTACCCACCATTGATTACCTAATTACACAATCACTCCATCAGTAAATCAGCGCAGCATCTGTGACCCTATATGTCAGCACCACAACCCCCTCTTGTCTATTCCCCCGGAGCTTCACTGAGGCGGTTCTACTGACATAATATATTCATTATCCATTAGATCTGGCACACGCTCTGCAGTGCTCAATTACGATACAATCGAGCGAAGGGTCTGGTGTCGGCCAGTGTAATGACTTTCTGATTATCTGTCTTTAAATGATGAATGAAACGAAAATGTACTGCTCAAACCAAATATAAGATTGTTAGGATGCCAAATGAAAATGGTACATAGCCTCCTTTAAGGGAGAATGGAGGAGGCCTGCATTTTTTCAGCAATAGCTCCCTAAAGATAGTTTTTTAAAGTCATTCCCACCTTTCAGTTATAAGATGACCAAGAGTTCCTTGACTCTAAGTCCCAAACTGACACTTTGGGGTCCTCATAATACCCTGTGATTAAGGATTTGATTCAGAAGAACTTGCAAGTACTTCTGCATTGGCCTCGTCTTTCAGCTTTAATTATGTGAACTGACCTCCCAGTGATAGTCCTATTGCTTCAAGTTTGTCACCTGGACCAGATTATTTTTTGAGCTGTTTTTGTCTCATGGAGAGCTGTAAAATAATTAAGCATATTGACACATACACAGGCATTTAAGAAAACATGCCAGGATTATAAATAAGTGGGAGACTCAAAAACATTTTGTCGCTCAAATAATTATGAAGCAGGTGTTTGATAGTACAGTCATTTCTGTTTCTGTTTACATCTTTGGTTATTATTCTGTTAATTATCATTGAAAATCCAATAAAGCTTTATAATGGAACACTCACAAATCTGACTTAAAGTACAGCCTCGCAGTTTGTTCCCTTAAATAGAACACATTGGACTTTTGGTTATAAAAGGCTTTTTGAAACCCAATCCCTTTCCCAACTCTTTAACTCCTGTATAATAATTAAGCCTTATGGAAGATTCAGACAAGAAAGAAGACCTACATGTATTAATTTTGCATGTCGCAATGAGGCTTACAGAATGTTGTTTGGGTATCTGAAAAGTTCCCATAGTAGCCCTCATTATATAGCTTATAAGCTGGGACAAATTTCTGCCATGTTGTGCTTCATTTGTATAAAGAAATTACCAAAAAAAAAAAAAGAAGAAAAGAAAAATGAGGTCTTCTAAATTAGAATTTCCAAAATAGGTTTCTAATTTTTTTCTTATATTAGTTTACATATTTGAGAAGCTGATCTAAAATTCAACCTCAAGATCAAAATAAAGTGTGTTTCTGTCTCGTTTAATTGGAGCAAAGAGACAGTCTTTGGCTTTGGGGAGACTGGTAACTCCAGGTGTAAAGGATTGGTACCTCAAAGACCACTGAGGATAATTTAAGAGGTTCTGTCCTTCCTATGTGGTTATATTTGCAACAGAATTAAATCTACTTTATGGTGAAGAACTCTGCATATGTCTACAAAATGCTTCCATTCCTAGTATGGTATCTACCTTCTTATTGGTTAAATGTCTCGAGTCCTTTTTGGGAAAGTAAAAAACAGGAAAAAAAATGTCTCTAAGGGCACTGATTAAATGAGTTCACTAATTAATTAAGTGCATCTCAGCATTCTTGATTTGGAAACTCTAACAGAAATCTTATAAGCTTGCAGTTTGCAAAATTAGATAGGATAGATAAATATTATTTTTTCCTTTTGTTTCCAAAAAGAATGAAAAATATTTAAGAGGGGACATAGTAGAAGCTGTAGGAAAATCTGAATTAATTGTAAGGTCATTGACTACCTTATTTTCATTTCATATTTGCTTATTTAAAAATAAATGCAAATTTGAAAAATGGGCTGATTTTTATTTACATAACTGGTATAGTAGAAAGAAGGTCTAAATCCCCTTTTACTTTGTAAAAACAGAATTTTCTAGGAGTATGTTTTTGAATGAGTACAGGTTTAACACACCATCCTTATCATTGCTTCTCAATCTATTGTTTGATAGAAAATAAATACAAAACATACCAAAATTAGCATCTTGAATATGTTATTCCTTTAATCACAAGACTTAAATATATTAAGAGATCATTTCAGTGTATCAACAAAATAGCCAGGGTCATGGGAAATACAGCTCTCTGACAAGAATAAACGCAAATTATTCTAGAAAGATATCTGCCTAGTGTTGAAAAATGTCCATTTATCCTTCACGTAAAACTCTAAGACAGAGGAAAATATTTCTTATGCCAGTTACCAAAATTTCAAGTTCCACAGGGTGCTGCCAGGTATCACCTGCATATACCATGTGTTTTGTTATAGGAGAGCAACTCTGGGTTTTAGGGAACCCAGATATTTCATAATGGCAAGAAAGTAGGCCTCTCCTTTCATCCACAGGAGGCACCGTCTTCATGTGCCATCATTCCAAAGAATCCCGTCCCTTGTTGCAGAAGAAAGCATTGTTTCTCAGTATTTCTAGTATAGTCTAAAATGAAAGCATGCATCAAGATATGACCAAATATGACACCCATGAAGAACTGTCTCCCAACACCTGTCTTTTATATTTTCTAGAGCACTGTAATATGAATTCCTTCTATTGGGTTAAATACCCATGGTTTAGACAGCACATTTGCAAATGTGTTATATTTCTTTGGCCGCACACCTCTGAGCCAGGTTTGACTAATCCCTCTTTGCAGGATGAGCATGCTGAGTCTGATAGACTGAGCAAATTGTTCTGGGCCCCATAGCATTAACTGCTGAAGCAGAGACCACAGTTCAGGTCTTCTGCCTCCGAAGATATTACATTTCCTACAAGACCATAGTATTCCCTTAATTCACCACACTTATTGGCAACTTTATGTAAAGAAATCAGTTAGTTATGTGATGGGATATGAGAAATGCTTGGGGAGGCTTATCATCCACAAAGCCTGACATTTCCCTCTGCCCTGTTGCACGGGCCACACAATCCACTCTGGGGGAGTCTTCTTTGGAGCGCTGCCCGTCAGGATTCTCTGGAGTGCATCTAGCAATACTCTGGTTATAAAAAAAAGACACAAGAAAGAAAGGCTGTCAGGTCCTTCGCTGCTCTGCCCAGGGGCTGAGAGCAGGAAGGCTTCCTTCTAGTAAACAAATGGGAACCCAGAAAATGGGAGAAAAAAGAAACTGGGGAGAGAGATAAGAGTATGTTCATGTTTTGCCCAGTTTATAACCTTGGCTGTATGTCTTTATTCTCTGTCTCTTTTATGTATTTAGTTAGTTAGTTTACTTCTCTGTAAACCAATAGCAAAGAGCTCGGGGACTGGGACCGGATTATGTACTACACTTGGAGTAGCAATGGTGTATGTGGTATAAGCTTCATCAGATGACAATAATGTGGTATTTAAAAAAGATCAGGAAATATGATATTAACCTTTCTGTTGTAGACAAGAACTCAATGTACTACTAGAATCATTACACACACACACACACACACATTTTTTCCCTCCCTGAATTTCAGTACTGGCACTAACAGCCTGTTTGGAAGGCCTCGTTGAATATAAATTAGTTCATGTATCAGCAGCCACATATTGTTTTCTAGTTTAAAACTGAAAAAAGGAGTGAAAAGAGAATGGTTTACCTAGGAAAGCAAAAATAAAGGAATGGGCTGTAGATGTGAGGGGCGGGACACCTCTTTCTCCCGGAGGATGAAGGCTTTGAAGACCACAGATTCCTATGAGAACACACACTTCTTTTCTCTGCAAATAAAGTTCATTTATCTAATCAGCGCCAATATATAGTGGCAGGTAAAAGTCCTGAAATAACCCAAGCAGGAACAATGCGAAGGCCCCTCCTGAGAGAAGAAAGTGACCAAGAAGGCAATTTGTAGGGAAAACTTGTATTGGCACATGATTAAGCCATCATTTTAGTGAGCAAACGGTCTGTTATTCTTCACAGGCCAAAGAAACGGGGTCCAAATAAGATTCCAGAAGTGAGGGGACTGGATAAGAGATTTTCTGTGAGATGCTGCCCAGTTCTGGAAAGAGAACATAATGCAGAGTTCCATGGTCACGGCTACCAGGGAAAGATTGAGAAACAAACATCTGAAACCTTAGAATTCTCCTAATTGCATAATCACTTGATTAGTGTGAGTTGAATCACATAATTGCACAGCGAGACTTGACATTTCAAGACAGCACGCCATTCAAAAAGGGAAGTAGGGAGGGAGGGACTTGCAGACGGAGTTAGCAGGGAAACAGTGCTTCCTGGCCCAACACTTGTGCGCCAGGGAAAGCTGCTAAACGCCGCCGGAGTTTCCATCACAGCCTGTGACAGCCTCTTCTGCCAGATGACAGATCACCGCAGCAGGGTGTTGCTCCACTTAGTGAACTTCAGAAGAGTTAACTGTGGGTCTTGGGGCATTCTGTGCAGCTGCAGAGAGGAGAAAATTATCTATCTATCTATCTATCTATCTATCTATCTATCATCTATCTATCTATCATCTATCACCTCTACAGGTCTTCTTGCTGCTATTAAGTCTCCTAATTGTGTTGACTATAGGAACCTAGTAAGGTAATTAACATTTTTAAAACACGTTAGAAAATAAAGAAGCTCATGGGTTCTCTCCTTCCTTTTCATTTCTTTCTCTCTCTTCAATTTTCTCTGTCTTCCCTATGGGCCTCCTTTCTGATTCCGCCATACTTCCACTGGTTGAAATGAGCCACACTAAGTGAATGTTTCCGATTTTTGCATCATATTTATTCTTATTCGGGGTCTTTGATTTTTAAAATATTTTTTGCACCATTTTATACCATGGGTATATTTTTACCACATTTTATAAAATGTGTTTTAATTATTTCACTTTCAATAAGATACTGTGAGTCTTAAAGATATAGTTAAATTATTAGTCCCTAAGAGAATTCAATAAAAAAAAAATGCCACCTCTTCTTTTTAATTAATACTGTAACACAACTCCTCTCAATTCATTTTTATTCCCAGTAGAAGAAACTTGAACAGGAATTTGTATCTGTTATTGCTGAATAGTATCTGTACAATTTATTTTCCTCCTCTATCTCTATGTTTTATGGGAGTCAGTTTTTTAGATTTTTTTTATAACCGTGGTTTTATATCCAATACATGATTAGTTGAGCAAAGCCTGTATTTTAATAGGAACTCACAGTTATTGCCCTTTAAAGAAGACATAGTTGGAGTCAACTTGAAGTCACAAATCTGGGAATCTCACCTGCTACCAGCTAAATTTTCTGAGTCACACAGCTCAAAAATGCATGTGTGTGGGTGTACGTATCCACACCCACGCACAGAGCTAAGCTTCACAGGCATATCAGTTAAGAGGCTTTTACTTACAAAAGAATATCTCAGGTCAAACTGGCTTAAAGAATAAAGGTGTTTGTAGCCTGACTACGTGGAAGGAGAGAGGCAGTTCTGGCTCTACACAGATTCTCTAGGGTCCAAACTCCTCCTCTGTAATATTCTTGGCTTTGGTCACCTACTGTGATGGCATCACACTTAGGTCATTTCTTAGGAGACTACCTCGGTGGTATTAAACACCTTCAGGCATGAGAATGTCCAACGGGAATGAAAGTGATTATTTTTCTTGCTTACGATTCCTAGTGGCAAGAAACCTTTTCCGGAACCCCATCCTCACTCCCAAAGCACTATAATGACTGCACCTCATGTCTCATGTCATGTCAAACCATTCCACACGCCTGTTCCTGAACCCTTCTCTGCCGAAAGGAATGGGCTTGTAATATTTGGCCTAGACCTGTGAGGATTTGCTCCTGGGCAAAGAATGGTATCTTCATTCCCTGAATCATGTAAAGAAAGAATACATATTTTAACAAATTCGAGGTTCACTTAAGAGTTGGCCAGAGAAAGGGAATACGTTTTAGTTAGATAACTAGCAGTGTTCTACATGTAGGGCAAGAGAAAAGGCAATAAATGAATTGTATTCCATACCACAAATCAGTGATGAGCTTTTGGTCTGAAATGTTCTAAATAAGAGTTAATATTTTTTTAATAGGAATCTGTAACTTCTCTACCTCACCCCATTGTGAATATAGCAGAGCAGACAATAGAAGGAGACAGAGAGAAAAAAATGGGGAGAGTCATCTTGACCTCATTTGAGTTTTGAATACAGCCAGGCCTGATGCCAGCTCTAAATCTGGTCTTCCAGATATTTGACAGAATATATGATCTTTTGTCCTTGACCCTGTTTGAATTGGGTTTCTGCCATCCCCAACTCCTCCCATCCAAATCATTTCTAATGTATACAAGGTTTCAAACTAAAAAGAAATTACATCCTCCCCCAGATTGGGTTCTTGCATCTTGACTTTAGAGCCAGGCATAATGGAAATCACATCATGGTGAAGTTCAAGTTTCTGCTATAATATTGAGACCTGGTTGTGATTTTCAAGAAATAGAGTAGAGGCCAGGCCTCCATACTGATGTGTGGGAGAGTAACGGGGAAAATTTACTACAAGTTTAGAAACCAGAGTTGAGTTTTCAAACTCCAACAGGGAAAATGGATGATGCTAGACCCAGGACAGGAAACCAAAGCATCTGAGACCTGACAGGAATTCATAGTTGAATTTCATTGCTACATGAACAAAGGGCACACTGAAAACAAACCAGCAGAAGACAAAGTCTGGAGGGATTCCAGCCAGAATTCTGCTGCTGACCTGTTATAAATTCGGATAGTGACAGTTTTGGATGTAGACATGGTAGACACATTTAAAACAATCTATGTTAATTGGACAGTGGGGTGTTGCCGACACCCTCCAAGTTCGGTTTCAGAAAAATCAGTCTGAAAAACACAGTTAAAGATTAATTACACTAAGAAGAGATGACAGGTAGCAAAGCAAATTAGAACACTTGCATTATTCTAGCCAAAAATGACAAAGGCTAACCTACATACTAACAAAAAGAAGAAAAAAATAGTATAAATGTAACATTTGTTGAATGTGTTACAGTGAAAAAAAAAGTTAAAATTATTGCCGGGTAGTTGGTGTTTACTCGTGGTTCTGGCCATAGCTACGTGATCACGATCAAATGTATAAGGACAAGAAATTGTTTGTACATATCCATCAAGCTACCAAATTTGTGAATTCTTATATTGTGTTTTCCCTGCTTATCATGCTCTTGCAATTAAAGAGCAGTTGGGATATTTGCACAGAAAATATGGCGAGTAGCTGAAATATTAGGGCCCTACCCACTACCATCTACAGTAGAATAGCAGAGTAATTGGAGACTTTTAATGTGAGAGGAGCAAGTAAAAGTATTCAAAAACTTTTAACAAATGCTGCAGAAATAAAAATACTTAGAAAGATGTCATTAACTAAGTTCATTGGTACTACCATATTAATTTACATCTGTCAAATCTACAATCAGATGCATTCCACAGAAGCCAAATGTAATGTAACTCCATGGAGACTGTTATTTTTAAAAATATTTATTGTTTTCTTTTTTGATCACATGTGAAGTGAATAAGCTGGCAAATAGCAGCCCTGCCAAAATTAATTGAATAAAAATATGAAAAATGTGCCTTTTCTTGGCTTCTCCTAAACTAAAAGCTACCATCTGAACTCAAAACGTACGATATAATCAAATATGTGATAAGATGTTGGGAAGGTTCTCCAACATAAACTGGAAAGCCATAAAAGACAGTAGGGAAATAGGGTACAATGAAAAGTTATGAAAAACAAACAGCCCTGGCTGGTGTAACTCAGTGGGTTGAGCGCCGGTGTGTGAATCAGAGGGTTGTCTGTTGGATTCCCAGTCTAGGGCACATGCCTAGGCTGCGGGCCAGGTCCCCAGTCAGGGGGTATGTGAGAAGCAACCACACATTGTTTTTATCCGTCTCTTTCTGCTTTCCTTCTCCTCTCTCTAAGAATAAATAAAATCTTTTTTAAAAAAAGGAAAACAAACAAAAATATAAGTCAAGGATCAAAGCATTTTTCATCTGCAGATTTAATGGAGAACACTTGTAATTTGATTCATTTAAAAGATTTATTTCAATATCAATATGGTCTTTAAAATAGTCGTGTTTATTCTGATAAACTTACTGTTGCTCATGTATATCTGAAATTCTTTTTTGTTTGTTTGTGTCCAATGCCTTTATCATAGCTTTTCAAAAGTCTGCAAGAATGGTCATGAACTAGGTATCTCATTTATAGGGAAAAGTAATACAACAAACCCCAATTGTAAGTATTTTAAGTACAAAGATAGAGATAGACTGAAAGTAAAATAATGGGAAAATTATGCTGTGTGAACCATAAGCATAACCAAGATGGCACAGCTAAATTAATATCCAACAAAGTGAATTTCAAAACAATGAATATTACAAGATATAAAGCAAAATATTAAATACTGGTAAAAGAAGCACTTCATCTGAAAGACATGGCAATTCTCAATATATGTACACCTAGTAACTGCACAATAAAATTCAAAAAGCAAAACTAGTAGAGCCAATATGAGAAATAGAAAAATTTGTAGTCAGAGATTATAATATATATTTCTCAGTAATTGGTAAAACAAGCAGACAAAAAAAATCAGGGAATATAAATTTAAATAACATTATTAATCAACTGAACCTAGTTGACAATTTATAAACCCCAAAACCTATATTAACCCCCAAAACTACCAACTATACTTCATTTTGAAATGGAATACTTCATGTAGAGACTTTCCCAAGAATGCCTTCATGCTGAGTCATAAAATAAGTCTCAATAAATTTTAAAGGTAAATAAAATTTATCAAAGTATACATTTTTTTTTATCACAACACAACTACATCAGCAGTAATGGTAAGATATCAACAGCAAATATCCAAACATTTGAAAATAAACTAATTTATTCTTAAATAACCTGTGGGACAAATAAGAAGTTGCAAATTAGAAACTATTTTAACTGAATAAAAGCAATATATCAACATTTGTGGAACAAAGCTAAATCAGGGCTTAGAAGTGAATATACAGCTTTAAATGTCTTTAAAAAGGCATAATGTCACTGAGTAAGTTTTCATCTTAAGAAGTTAGGGAAAAGAACAAGTTAAATAGAATTTTGGGCTTAAAAAATAAAAGCAGATATTGATCAAATAAAAAAACAAGCAATTGATGCAATTAGAAAAAAAATAGTCTGAAAATATTTATAAAATTGATAAGCCCCTAGCAAAGTTATCAAGAAAGGACAAAAATCACAAATAACCAATATCAGTCATTAAAGGGAGGGAACTCACTTTAGATCTTATTGACAATAAAAGATAATAAAGGAGAATTAGGAACAAACCAATACCAATAAATTTGACAAGGTAGATGAAGTAGACAAATTTCTTGAAAATATACTTTTCCAAAATTGATTCATGGTTCTTCTCAGTCATGGCTGATATTCACCTTTAAGATCATATTTGACTGTTATTCAAAACCAAGTCAGAAGAATCAGGATAATTATGAAGTTTAATAATATTTTATCTCAAAGTGGTATAATGCCTATTCAATAATTATGTTGAACTTCTATGAGAGTCCCAAGGTAATTAGTAATTTCTAATTGCAACAAAATTGTTCAAAAAATACTTTGAACAATAGTATCATCTAAGAAAGAATATAGCTTTTCAATATTTTTAGCTGATGGGCCATGACGTTATTTATGTATACATTTTTATAAAAATTACTCATAATTTCCTAGCCATAAAACATATACCAGTTTCTTTCTATTTCTGCATTGACTATTCAGTTTCAATCTTCACATAGTCTCTATGGTGTTTTTAAAATAAATGCTTTTTCTTTTGGATCCCCAACCTCCTTAAATTTCTCTCTCTGCTTTTCCTTTATCATCAGACTTGGAGAATTAGTGATAACACACTTATTCATTGCAACAAAGGATGTGCATTCATGGACTGCAGATGTGTTTTTCTTTGCCATCCCAGTAATTAAAAAAACAAAAAAACCCCAAAAAACAATGCCTTCATGCAGCCTGCCATTTTCTGCTTGTCATAGTCCCCTCCACTTACTGTTATCTTATAGCCTTTGCTTCACGTACTTTAACTTTATTATCTGCTATCTTTAGGTAGTTAAACTTAAATATGCAGCTCTGTCACCACTGCACTGAAACTGACCCCACACTGATCACCAATCAGTACCCAGTTATCAAATAAAATAGAATTTGCTCAGGTCTCAGTCTCTGTACTGGAGTACAGACATCTGCATTGTGTTCAGCATTACTGACCATGCCCTTTCCTCCTTTTGAAACAGTCTGTTCATGTGTATGTGTATATACACATGTGTATTTATATATATGTGTGTGTGCATTTTGCCTTCTGCATTATTTTTCTGGGGCCAATATAATAACGTACCAAACACTTAATGCACCAGAAGTTTATTCTCGCAGTTCTATGAAATCAAAGTTTTGGGAAAACCGTGCTCTCTCTCATAACTCTTGGTAAGTATCATTCCTTGCCTCTGGTGGCTTCTGGTATTTGCGGGCAATCTTTGGCCTTCTTTGGCTTATAAATGCCTCTTGTCCAGCACAACCGTTTTTCCCTATGTATCTTCAAATCATTTTCCCTCTTTGCCTGTGTCCAAATATCCCCTTTTTATAAGGACATTAGTCATATTGGATTAGAGCCCACCCTTACCTCAACCTGGTTAAATCTGTTAAAGCCCATTTCCCAAACGTGTCGCATTCTGAGGTCCTGGGAGTTAGCACTTCAACATAGCTTTATGGGGATGCAATTCAATGCCTAACACCTTCTGTCTCTTTGATACTCCCTGGCTTCAGCCTCTGCTTGTCCTTTCTCTTCCTAGTCTACAAAAGCATTCTCAAATGTTGGTCCTTGACCCTCTCTCTTCTGGTTTTCTCTGTTCTCTGTCTTGACAATAGTGTGATTTTAAACATTTCCTCTGTGTTCACACTCTCTAATCTTCATTTCCAGACCCGCCTGTTGAACTTTAGTCTCACATTTCAAGTTGTCTGCTGGAACCTCCCATTTGGCTACTCTCCATGAATCCCAGACCCACTATGTCCTAAATTTAAACTTTCCCAGAGGTTATTAGTATAACTTTGAAATCCTATAGGTCAAATAGGAAGACAATCCCTCCCTGTTTACTCCACATCTAGAGAATTCCTCAAGACTTTAGATTTAACTTCTATCTAACTAGGAGCTGCTATGAGCTGAGATTCAGGAGTCACATTCCCTGGGTTCAAACTCTGGCTCTACCAATTGCTAGGTGTGATTTGGGTGCTTTATGACCTCAAGCATAAAATGGTGTTAATGTAATATGCCTGATACGTTGCTTTGTGGGAACATGAAATGATGTTGGTGCTCTTAGTACAGCACCTAGAACAATATATGGTTATTTAGCCAGTAATAATTGGTTTTTTTTGTTTTGTTTTTTTTTAATTTTTTATTGATTATGCTGTTATAGTTGTTCTATTCCCCCCTTCATTCCCCTCCACCCTACCCCCCCATCCCCACCATTACCCTCCCTTTAGTTTATGACCATGTGTCTCAAGTCCTTTAGATTCTATATTTCCCATGCTATTCTTGCCCCCCATCTATTTTCTATCTACTGTCTATGCTACTTATTTTCTGTACCTTTTCCCCCCTTCTCCTCCTCCCACTCCCCTGTTGCTAACCTTCCTTGAGATCTTCATTTCTATGTTGCCACTCCTGATCTAGCTGTCCTTTTAGTTTGCTTTTGTTTTAGGTGTGGTTGTTAATAACTGTGAGTTTGTTGTCCTTTCACTGTTCATGTTCCTTTAACTTCTTTTTCTTAGATAAGTCCCTTTAACACATCATATAATAAGGGCTTGGTGATGATGAACTCCTTGAATTTGATCTTATCTGAGAAGCACTTTATCTGTCCTTCCACTCTAAATGAAAGTTTTGCTGGATAGAGCAATCTTGGTTGTAGGTCTTTGGATTTCATGACTTGGAATAGCTCTTTCCAGCCCCTTCTTGCCTGTAAGGTCTCTTTTGAGAAATCTGCTGACAGTCTGATGGGGACTCCTTTGTAGGTGACTGTCCCCTCAGCTCTTGCTGCTTCTAGGATTCTCTCCTTCATTTTAATTTTGGCTAATGTAAGGATGATGTGCCTTGGTGTGTTCCTTCTTGGGTCCAACTTCTTTGGTACTCTCTGAGCTTCCTGGATTTCCTGGAATTCTATTTCCTTTGCCAGATTGGGGAAATTCTCCTTTATTATTTGTTCAAATAAGTTTTCCACTGGTGGCTGTGCCTTTCCCCCTTCTGGTACCCCTGTAATTCGGATGTTGGAGTGTTTAAAGATGTCCTGGAGGTTCCTAAGACTCTCCTCATTTCTTTGAATTCTTGCTTCTTGACTCTCTTCTCTTTGGCCATTATTTGCTTTTTTCTGGTCCACTCCATTGATTGAGTCCCAGAAATAATTGTTAATAGTAAGAATAATTTCTCTATGCCACTGTATCCCCCTTCTCACTTCCTTGACTGTGGTTTCAGACATCATTGTTATTCACTTGCAATTTATAGCTCACGCATCCCCTTACTCCAGTTTCTCCACATCCTATCCAATCTGCAGATATCTCCCAGATTAATCATCCTGGACCATAGCTCCCTTCATTCCCCAGGGCGTCATCCTTCACTGAGTCCCCATTGTCCACAGATAAAAGTAAAACTTCTTAGATTAAAATAAAAGGCCCTCTTGTCCCAAACCACCTTTCCAATCTCCTTTCCCATAATTCACCTTCTTATAGCAAATGCTTCTCCCAAACAGTGCTGGTTGGCATTACTCATATATTGCTTCTTATTTTGACACTTGCTTGCTCTTGTTGATGCTGCTTCCCTGCCTCAAACCCAATGTCATTCACACTCTGACCTGGCTGGCAGTCCCAGGGGCAAGGTTGTATGCTAAAAAAGGTTTCCTTAATCTCTCCAGCTAGAAGTGTCCTTGCTGTGATTTGAAATTGAGTAGGGCCTCTCCTTTATCCATTATCTCCCAAGTATTTATTGAATGCTGATTATATTATATGTCACACACTAAATAAGGGACTGGGGAACAGTGGTAAAGAATGGGACATGGCTCCTATCTTTACGAGCGGTGTTCAGAGAGACATATATTAAATATGTTTAGAGATCAGAATATGGCCTCAATTGATGACAGCTACTATGAGGCATTCTTTATTTTTAGGTTAATTAATTCATTTATTTTGTTTACCTAAACTAGATTACAACTCACTTGAAGAGGGCCACACACAGTAATGGTATTCAGATCATAGAACACATTTTTTGTCTTATTTGGCTGAAGAAACGTAAGACATGAGTAAAGGCAACATAGTAGCTTAATCTTAGAACCATCTTTTGGTCATTTCTACCTAATGAAATATTTTGTTTTATTCATCATTAAATTACTAAATCATTACTGATAAACTAATTTTTGGTGTATTTTGAGGACTATAAAGCAGGGTACAAAACAGTTCACACTGGAATTCTAGAGTCAGCAAGAGAGTAATGTAGATAAATGACCTATGAGTAAATATATTTGCAGAGCAAATAAAAAACAAAATTACCAAATCAACTAATGAGAAAATATTGTAATATTCCAGACCTATTTATATGACCTCAGTCATGTCAAGTTTTTTATGTCATAATTTCCTCATCTGTAGAATGAGGCTGATCATAATAGATGAAGATCTTCCAAGAGTATGATTAAATGAAGTGGTGTAACAGTACCATGAAATTCTTCAATGTGGCTATTTCCTTTTTTGGGTTTTACAGGTAATTAACTGAGAAGAAGTCTCCAGGACCTATGTCATGAGCCAGTTTGACAGCTATAATAAAGTAACTAAAATCTAACCGCGTTATTACAGATAGAGTCTAGTAATAGTCAGCACTCGAGACTGCAAATGACAGGACCTAACTCAGACAAGTTTAAGAAAGAAAAAAAGGCTTACAAACCAGAGGGGGCAAGCCAGTGGGTCATCTCTCCAGGTCATTTGCCCCCTGGTTTTCTCCTCCAGATGTGTTTTATCCACACACAGGGAGTTTTGTTTCTATTTTTTCCCTCTCTTTCATGTTTTTGTGTATGTGAATTCTAAGGAAGGACGCCAACTAACTTGGCATGGGTGTCAACTGCACCATGAACTGAAAGATGGAGTATTATGATTATCTAGACTGAGTACCCATGCCTGTCTTTGTATTAACTCCATTAAGAAAAAGGTCAGCTGAAGGATTAGCTGGGGGTCAGCTCCCTAAATGAAAGCAGAGGATATTTTTCAGGGATGACATGCCATGCTGTGGAAACCAGCAGACATCTAAAACAATATCTGCTCATTTTCTGCAACTCACCTTCACATATCAAATACTTTTAACCAAACCAAACAACTTAACGTTCTCTAGAGTAGCTGCCTATTTTGGCAACTGTATGCATTATTTATGTCCCTCATCATACTTGGATGAATTCTTTCTTTAAAGATGGTTGAATTACTTATCTGAGAATTACTTAGGAGACACTGCCACTTTAGGTAGTACGTGGAAAGTTTCAAGATGTGATTCTAGTCACCCTAACAATGGCGACTGTCCAGATGACCTACAAGAGCATAGAGTTTCGAAAGCACATCTGAGAGCCATGAACACAGAGGTGCTTAACTGAAGTAAAATCTAAACAGTAGCAAGTCATTCCTAAGAGAGAGGAACTTATAAACAAAACAACATTCCCCTTCCCTTGAAGCACAGCACATAGGGCTTCTTGGGGGTCCAGACAGCAACCGAACAAAAGCTGGGGCAAAGCATGCGGGCTGAGAGGAGGCTTCTTAGGACCTCCAGGTTCATACTGAGGGTGACCCAGTGACTCCCCAAGGCAGAAAAGGGGTAAGAGACATGAGAAATGATCACTGAGTCATTCTAGGTCTTGAAATGCAAGTATAGAGAGCCCCAAGCTGGATAAATACACCCAGACATGCCATAGTCAAGCTGTTAAAAGATAAAGAGAGAAAAAAATAAAGCATCAGTAAGGTGGGGGGATGCATTGTATAAAATGGGATGTTTTATATGAGTGACAAATAATGACTACACTTCACCCTAATGGAAGACCAGGAAACAATGAAACTCAATCATTAGTGGATTTTGGGAAGAGTGGGGGTGGTGGGAACTGTCAGCTTAGAATCCCATAGTCACCAAAACTATGTTTCAAACATGAAGTTGAAAGGAAGCACCTTTAGACACCAACAGATGGAAGACTTTGTCTTTAGAGACCTGTACTACAAGAAATGTTACAATAAATCCTTTAGGTTGAAGTGAAATGATAGTAAATGGAGGGATGAAAACCATCAAAAATAGTAAATATGGGAATAGGTCTAAAAGACTACTGACTGTTAAAGCAAAAATGGTAACAATGCATTGTGTGGTTTAAAACACATGTAGAAACTAAAAAAACTGTACTTGAAAAATAACTAAATAAAATTAATTAAATTAAAAAAATAATAAAACACATATAGAAACTAGCAAGAAAAAAGAGTTATCTAGCATTTAGGTGGTTAATGTCTTTAATACCTACCCATCATAGCTTCTTCTTGTTAAAGATTTTATTTATTTGACTTTAGAAGGAGGGGTAGGGAGGGAGAAAGAGAGGGAGAGAAACATTGATGTGCAAGAGATGCAGTGATAGGTTGCCTCTCACCCTGGTCTGCAACCCAGGCATGTGCCCTGACTGGGAATCAAACCAGTTACCTCTCCGTTCACAGGCCAGCACTCAATCCACTGAACCAAACCAGCCAGAGTTATCATAGTTTCTATAAGAAAACTTTTATTGCAAAACCTGAAATATTGCTCGGCATATATCAAGAGATTAACCAAAATTAACCAGGAAGAAGAAAATGTATTCATCTTTCACTTCTTTATTTCTTTTTAAAACGTTTCTTCTTTCTTAAGCTCTCTATATAATATATAAGCATATATATTACATTACATTTTAGAATATACACAGGCACACATTTATTTTTTTAGTTGACACCAACTAATACTGTACAGTGTTCCCTAACAAACTGGAAATGGAGAATAAGTATGGACGCAACATCCGCACCAGCTAGGGAGCAGAATTTGAGGACACGCGATTTGCAGTATAAGTTTTCTAGGGAAGCGCTAAATTCCTTTGGATCCATTATCTCTCCCCGAGCCACGGGCTGTGCCTTGCTTTGTTGGCCTCATCATCCGTCCCTTACACTGGGCACTGCTCATCAAACACCCTCCGTTGTGCTGCTTGAACTGCCATCCAATTCCCCCTGCAGTCAATCTCCAGGAAAACCGAGAGGCTGTGTTAAAAGAGCACCAACCTTCAAAGTTGCGTGGGGGAAATATTCATTTTTGCACTCTGTGATTGAAGTCAGGGATGTCTTACCGTCAGAATTCTCAAATGTCACTTCTTCTGTGAGGGAATAGAGGCCGTGGGGAGTGTGTGAAACTTTCCTCTTAGAAGAAATCCAAATGAAGACTTGGCGGACACAGAAAGTGTCAGGTTGTAAAAGGAAAGCAATGGGGTCTCGTGGAAGCCACAGTTCTCTAGGACCTCAGCTGGGGTGGCGGGAATGATGACATCATTGCACAATGTGGCATTCAGTTTCTGATCCCTGTTTCAAAACTGGAGGTTCAAATGGTGATGTGGCCCAGGGGTGAAATGTTGAGAGAGACTTGCTCAGTTAAGCGCTTCCTCTGAATGAAGATGATGGCTGGTGCTGGCCCCCCGGGAGAATTGGCTCCCTGTCTCAGTCCTCCGGTGGCCTGTCTCGGTGCTCACAGGTGTTTTATTTAATAGACCTCTGAAGTCTCTCCCCTCCCCCGTCCTCACAAGAGGAGGCATTGAAATGGATGAGGCTCTTTTCCAGCTGAAACTTTATGAGTGAATGTTTTGAATTTTCTTCATGTGAAAGTTACTTTATACATGGGGAGTTTTACATAAAGCAAAAATGGTTTGTGATCAAAGATCAAAATTAACCTTGAAAATGACATGTTGGAGACTAATTGAACATCTATCCTTTTTTGAATAATTTCGACACAGCTAAGTTTTGTGTTCTTTTTTGTTTCTCAATGTTAATTTTTGGGGGTGAGGTCTATAGCTGAACACAAATTGGGGTAGTTGGCTTATGTTTAAGGACCATGGGAAAAAATACTAATCTTTATACACTTAGTCCAGAAATGTTAATTTTTGTTGTCTTACTGTGCAGATTTGGGTTACACAAAAGATTATCCAGGTGTTTATTTTATTCAAATTAAAACTTAATGCATTACTAATAAATTTATAAACTTGGTTCTTCCTTAAGATTTTTAATTCAGTGCACAAAAATTACTAATTTATTTATAAGTATAACAAATTTTAGCAATTACCTTTAAGGAAGCCTTTGATTACTGTTTGATTCCATTTATAAATTTAGTTAATTAAACAACTTTAAACTTTTAAATTGCATGTATACATTTAATATATTCGATCTCCTTTTAATTACTGCAATTGTTCAATGAGTCTGTTGAGGAGTTAAATAATGCTCATATATTTATAAATAAACCTCACAGGTATAGCAATGTTAAAGTTCCCTTATATGTTCCAATACTGAATATAAGCACAGTGAACTTTCAACTTAAAAAGCATCTAAATTAATTCATCAATTTTATATTTTCAAATGGAATTACAACACTATCCAGTTACCCTGTTAGGTCAAAATATCGTATACATTTTAAGTACCTGAAAAATTGAATATACATAGTTTTTTTAACATAAAAATATTAATACTATATTTTTATTCTCTCAAGGATTTTTCTATATTTCATTGTAAATGCACTAGGGTTACCCACTAAGTAAATAATTATGTCACTTAATGCAATTTAGGAGATATCTCCTTAGCCAGTTGAAATTAAATAACGGATAAAGGTCTTAAGCAATAGAGATGTCTAGATTTGAAGACCTCCAGGGTAATTTCTCTTTGCCCCAGTCTCCAGGGCGAAGCCATTCCTACAGCCGCGGTACCTTCAACTCAGTAACTTAGAAAATGTTAATAAACTCCACATCCTTCAGCGTGAGAAATATTACTGCTTAATTAACCTAATCATCTCACAGAAATTTACTACCCCTCCCAGACCAGCCTATTACTTGACTGTGCCTCTTAAGATTTTGAACAATTTTTCTGTACAGTAGCAAAAAATGCATTTGCAATGATGGAAACTTGCACACAAGCATTCTTCCTGTCCAGTGGGGCCACATAACTTTTAAAAATACTACAGAAACTTCTGACTGAATTGGTGGGTCACACATCTTGATGGTCTTAACAGAGACAGGAAAGCCATTCTCACTTTGAGAGTCGTGCTAGGGCGTGTAGCCATTGGTAGGATGGGGAAAAACCACCTGCTTTAGCCCTGGTGGTGTAGCTCAGTGGGTTGAGCACAGGCCTGTGAATCAGAGGATGGAGGGTTGATTCCCAGTCAGGGCACATACCTGGGTTGCAGGCCAGGTCCCAGTGGGGGATGCATGAGAGGCAACCATACATTGATATTTCTCTCTCTCTCTTCCCCTCTAAAGATAAATAAATAAAGTCTTTAAAAACATTTTAAAGACTTTAAAATCACCTGCTTTATTTATTTTCTGTTACTTTTTACCCCTGCCTTCCTTCTTCACATGAAGTTGAGTTCTCACAAGATAAACGCACTTGTGGTACCATTCCTCCACAGCTTATTACACTCAGTGCTGTGGTTCCCAGAGGCAGTTCTAGGAAAGGTAGAGCTCTTGAAGGACATATCCCCAGGATCTTCTCTCTGAGATTCAACTTCACAGGATCTCAGTTTGAGCAAGGGGTTGATACATTTTTTAAAGCTAGGTAAGAGCAATTAAGACCTAAGTTTAGAATCTCTAGCCTCCTGGGTCAGGAGCCAGGCATTTGTAACACTCATGTTTGGCAATGTTCTAGATACGCGGCCCTGAACAGTCACTGAGTCTCTCTGGGTATAACATAATCACATGGGGAAACTGAGGAAAAGGCTCCATTAAGATCTGAACTTGGTATCATGTCCTGGTGTCTAAGCTCTTAGCAGACTGTAAGCAAGTATATCAGTAATATATTTCAAGCAAATAGGAATTAAAAGCAGGGCATTAAATACAAAGGTATGGGAAGAGCAGGAAGAGTATAAGGACTAAAAGGACTAAGAAAAGAAGTTTCGAAAGAGCCAAGTGGCGAGGAAGGTTAAAGAATGGCTAGAAAGCTGCTGCCACTCCAGGGCCCAAAACAACACAGTCCCTCCAGGAACCAGAGAGTCAAAGCCACTACTCGGTCACTCTATCCCAGCAGAAATGCAAGAACCAGCGAACAACACAGGGCGGTCAGTGGCTGCACCAGGCTAATTGCAATCCGCAAACACACCACACCCCATTTAGGATCCAAGCTCCCCTCTCACTGGTCACCACAGCCTTTGGGGTCCTCAAGGATTAGCCCCAACTCAGAGCCCCTATCTAATAATTTCCAAAGGTGTGAGTTTCCTTTACCCCAGTGCACAGTTACCTGGCCAAAGGATATAGGCCATGTGACTGAAGGCCCCAAGGAATATTTTCAGTGCAGGTGATGGCAGGGTCTCTTGGAGTAGAGGAGTCTTCCAGTCAAAACCTAGACTCCCTTTATTTAAAGGGTACCAGATCGGCTCATCTGTTCAGGCGTGGAAACTGGGTAAGAGGCCATGCATCCCCAGATGGTGACTTAAGTCAAGTCTCTTATCCCAAATCCAGCTGGTTGACTGATTATTCATATAAATCAGTGCAACACTTAGTTATCCTCTAGTTCAGGATCTGCAAATATTCGCCTGCAATAGGTCAGATAGTAACTGTTTTAGGCATCACAGGCCAAATGATCCCTGTTTTCACTGGGGTGCAAATGCAACCAGAGAAAACTCACATGTGGTAGAGGAAGACAGTATTCCAATAAAACTATCTGCAAAATGTCTGACATGCCAGATTTGGTTCATGGACCACGATTCCCCAACCTCTTATTCCTTCCAAAAGACCTCCGGTCTATTAGCTATTACTCAAAACCCTTCCTTAAAAAAATAGTCTAAAGTCCACTCCGGACTTGCTGCCCATAACTGTAACTGTACTCTTGCCAATGGACCTTTGCTACCTGATGGTTCCCAATGAAATCAGAGAGCGCCCTCAACGATGCCACCTTCCATAATAATCACCTGCAGGCGTCAGCCACCATGAAGCTTTTCAGAGGTCCTGGTCATCCTGTCCTGGGGGCTTCCTGTGAGTGAAGAACTGTCTGAGCTCTGCCAGGGGACACAGAGGGCACTGGAAAGGAAGTGGGTGGTGTATGAGAAGTATACTATGGGACTCCTGATCCCTAAATCTTCGTATTCCTTCTTAAACATTATTCCGGGGAAGTTGTATCATCACGGTCTCATTAAATATCTATAGCTGTTCAGTAAAGGTTTCAGTCAATGAAGTGAGCAAACTGCTAAAGCCTCCTCCCCATCACCAATCTAACACATTAGTCTGCTGCTGTGTTTGTTCTTCCCTCCTTGGCTTGATCATCTCAGCATTCTTTCTCACCCACATTACCCAGATTCTGCGAATATAAATCAGCAGGGTCTTTCATTTCCTTAGGTAGATAAGCCATCTCCTTCTAGGCCAAATTTTGCTCTCCAAATCCTGGACCTACATGGATCTGACTCTGGTTTTGGGCACAAACTTTTTAAGTTGGGATGAAAATAATTGGCATCTTCTTGCAAAGTAACTGCCTCCGTTGAGCTTATTATAGGTTTTTAATGCAACAGAAAGAGAGTTTGCTCTTCCTTGGGGAACAAGAATTGCTTCCTCCAGAAAAGGAGGCTCAGAGGGAGTTGGAGATGCAAAGCTTTCAGATTAATTTGAATCCACTCACAGGTCCTCATTACAATTTTTAAGAGTTCTACTCCTTGTTAACCGATGCCCTGACATTTACATAAGAGGCATGCTGAAGCAGTATATTGAATGTATATTGTTCTTCTACAACTTCCAGGATCACATTTGGGGTCTCATTTTCAGTGGCTCTATTCCGGGATCTCAGGAGAGACTCTAAAAGGGTCTTCCTAGAACCTCTCTGTCCACCATTTGAGCTGAGAATCTAAAGCCAGGATATTTATTAATTTTTTTCTTTAAGCTCGCCAGTATAATCAGAAACTACCTAACTTCTCCTCAGTCCTTGTCATCATGTCCACCATGCAGCAGTCAGGTGACATCTTCAAACTTGGCGGTAATAGGTGCATCATTCCAGATGATGACAGGGAATGACTTCATTCACTGTGTTATCACCGCATAGCATGGACTACCAGCTTCCCATTTTCTACTGGCAATAAAGTCACAACTGTCCTTAGACCCAGGCAGATTAAGTCACTAATTCCAGATTTTTTTCTTCTTCTGGGAACATTCTTGGTGGAATGCTCCAGCCATAGACATTTCAGAACAAGAGAGGGTTAGTGCAAAGAGTTGCAGGTGTTGAAGAGCTAGAAGAACAACAAAGAAAGAAGGATGGGAGGAGCCAAGGGGTAGGTCCTTACTGCTAAAGTTCATGGAGCTGCTCCGTATCTGGCTGCGATTTCTGCCGAGGGGCTAGAAGGGCTGCTGGTTGAGCTCTGGGAGCCATAACACTGTTACTAAGAGCCAGTACTGCTGCTGCTGTGGCCACCCTCCTGGTCTCTGCTCTGCTTCACTGCCGGAGGCACTGAAGAAGGAAGGGAGGAAGGGAGAGAAGGAAGGGTGCAGGGAGGGGAAGGAAAGGAAAGGGAAGGGAGAGAGGACAAAAGCAGAGAGAAGAAAAAACCTCTTTTTTGCTCTAGTTTGCTCATCTTTAACTGGTACCTCACATTGGCATAAACCTAACAGGAAACCAGTTTGGCAAGAGGATCTGAAATGGTTTTCCAGCTTCCAGACCCAGGAATAGAAAGGATGCTATTGTAGTTTCCTCTTATCTGTATGGATGCATTCCAAGACCCCTAAGAGATGCCTGAGAGCATGGATGGTACCATATCCTATATATACTATGTGTTTTCTATACATATATATGTATGATACAGTTTATAAATCAGGCACAGTAAGAGAGTAACAACTAATGAGAAAATAGAACAATTATTCCAGTATACTGCAATACAAGCTATGTGACTTTCTTTCTCTCTTTCTCCCTCTCTCTGTCCTTCCATCCCTCCCTTCCTCCTACCCTCCAGTAATTTTTTGATTTTTTTCGGTCAGACCTGTTCCTGAACCTGTGTAGCCATTTGCAGCGAATAGCTGGGTGTCATGGGTTTCAGGGGATCCCGTGTTGAAGTCTTTCGTATCGGGCCCAGTGCTTTCCAGGGCAACATGTTGCTCGAATTGAAACATATTTTCTGTCCATGTCCTTCTCCCACAAATTTAAGGCCTTTTCCCTCTTAACTAAGCACGTATTACAAGCTGTGGATGTAACTATTGCCATCTGAGGTCTGACAGCAAAACTAGAACCAATTTATTTTCCTTCCCTACAAGTTCACAAATAGGAGATTCTTTCTTACTGTAGATCTTGGCAACCTTAACGTACAGTTTTTTTCTTTTCTTATTAAATCAAAAACTTTCCACTTTTCATGGAAAGGAAGCACTTTGTGGCTTCTCTTTGGTGTATGAGGATCGCCAGCATCAACACTTTTCCAGTTTGAGACCCTGATGAAGTCAAGCAATGTAAGTTGAACAGCAGGCAATCTGATACCTCGACAGTCAACTGGGTAATGAAGAAGACTACAAACAGCTACGCTAAGGCAGGGAGCGTGCAGAGGGCGCAGACACAGGACTCAGATCCCGGACGGGAAGGAGGTGGACTGCCCAAGATTTCACTGCATTGCTAGAACACAGGGCAATTTAAAATGCTTATTGTTTACCTCTGTAATTTTCTATTTATTTTTGGACTGTAGCGGACTTCGGGCAACTGAAATTACAGAAAGCAAAACTGCAGCTTAGGGGGAACCCCTTGTACCCAAACATAAGGGTGAAGCCAAGAGACAACAGAGAATACCTAGAATTACAGAGAATCTTACTCATGGACCATCTCTGGCTACATAAGATTGGCTGAAACAGCCCCTACTCTTCTACAGGTGCAGCTACCACTGGACGCAGGTGCCCCAGCATTTTTGCTTCCCACACGATATTACCAGTGATTTTTGTTTTATATGTGGAAACTAAATCTTCTGGTATTTTGTTTTCGTGGTAAACGAAGCAATGAATTTATTAGACATAGCCTACTTGGCTTTGTGGAATTCATTTTCCTATTGTAACCAATCACAACAAATATTCAAATGACAGACTCTTTCACCATTTCAATCCCCTGAGTCATTTATTATGGCTGCAAATGAATAAATTGCTTAGGGCCCAATTCGGCTGGTGATATGTGAGAGACTAGTGAATGTAAATCCCCCGCATATCGACTTAAAAAAGCAAAAGAAAAGAAATAGATCCTGTTTTCTTTTGGCTCTTTGCACTGCTAATCAAAGCTAATTAAAATGCAGTGGATTAAAAAAATAGCATCAAGTTGGTCTTTTGAAAATGAGAATATAACTGCCTATATAGACTGATTTAAGTGTGGGTGAGACCCAAAAACAATCTTGTACCACTCTGATATTCTTATTTTATTCTGAATTTTAAATGCATTTAAAGTTTATTAGGCGCCTATTGTGTGCAAGAAAAATTCCTATTTATTACAGGAAGTGCAGAGCATTGTTCTTTGGCTCCAGAAAACTATAATTAATTTGGGGAGGCTGAAATGTATGAAAAGAAGCAGAAATAATAAAATACAAAAAATAGGTCATATTTTCCCACCTAAATATGGAATTTAAATACTCCCAATTTTTCCAGGTACTACTTTCTTGTCATTTGCTAGGCCACTGAAATTCAAGGTGTCCCTTGCCCCAGAACCAGCAGGCATTGATAAAAATAGTATGCAAATCAAAAATAACGAGAAGTAAAAACAATGTATGTTTCTGTACTTGACGTGTGTCTTCACCATAAAATCACCTTTACAACCATAAGGAAAAAGTTGAAGGGCTAATGTGTGTCTTAGAGGCAGTGCTCACCGAAAAGTTCTGCCGGTAGAAAGGTAGGAGAACTGGTACAGGGGGAGCATTCATTGCCGATCATGAAGGACTATAACCAGAACTCAAAGAGAGGAATCTAGGCAGATTGTAAAATATTTTCTACTTTTTAAGGTGGATACTCAGCGCAGTTTACATGGATTCCGGCCATTCCCTTCGTAAACACCCTTACCTGCTGAGTGAGTGTTGGTAAAATTAAATTAAGTAAAAGAAAAGTCAAAAGATAGGAAGTGAGTTCTTGCCCATCTACTTAGAGTCCATCGTTCCAGCCTCAATTATTAGCAACAGCCGCAGCTTATAAAGGTGTCCATGAGGAGGTGCTTTGCCAACTTCTAATTCACACACAGTCCCTCCCATGAGCACTGGCAAGTAGGGAAGGTAAAGTAAAACAAATGTATAAACACAAATGTAACCCTGGCTGGTGTAGCTCAGTGGATTGAGCGTGGGCCTGTGAACCAGACGATCACGGTTTGATTCCCAGTCAGGGCACATACTGGGGTTGCAGGCCGGTTCCCAGCAGGGGATGCACGAAAGGCAACCATACATTGACGTTTCTCTCCCTCTCTCCTTCCCTTCCCCTCTAAAGGTAAATAAATAAAATCTTTAAAAAAAAACACAAATGTAACCAGTTTATTGAACAACTAGGGTTTATGATCATGCAGCAACTTTATTTTGGAGCCTCGCTTTCTCTTTACCTTTGCTCAATGAGTTTGTTTCTTCTTCTGCCTCTTTACAAAAACCTGGGAGACACCGTCATTTTTCTCCCTATTCTGGGATAATAAAAAGAAAACACACACACACACATATACCATAGGGCCACTTCACATTTCAAATGTAGTTTTCATTCAGAAATTAGACTCAATATTCTCTGACAATAACAAGTCGTTCCATTTGATTAGAGTTAAACCTCCTTTCCTCTCCTCCAGGTTGAGTCTTTATGGGTGGAAATGCCTCCAGTGAATGGTATTGAGGGGGGTGCAGAGGGAAAGGAGGGAAGATAAAGACGAGGGCATTCTTAGTTTACTGATACGCTTGGGAAGGGCTTCAGGGCTCCTGATTCTGGCAGAAACTTAAATTTGTGGGTTTTTTTTTTCCTCTTACAAGGTGCTTCTGTTGACTTTTCCTAAAAGCCTTTCTCTCCCCTGCACTGCCTTCTTTCTCTGGTAGATCTCTCAAGGCCAGAAATACCTTTTATCCAGCTCATCTTTTATTGCTTTTCCTACATCTTCTGTCAACAGGGTAACACTCTCCACTCTACAGGGTCCCATGGACAAGATGTAAGATCACCCATGCCAGTTCCGCCACATAGGGGCGTCCTTTCTCATCTATGGGACTAGTCACACGTCCTGCATCCCAACAGACGGGGAAGGCAGGCTGTCCTATGCCAGTGCCTCTTCCTGACCCGCCATTCAGAGCAGCCATCCATTTCCCTGTCTCTGCATTTTCTCAGGTGCGAGTCTGCTCCTAGGCCTCACAGACCCTAAGCAAGGAGGGGTCCATATCAGACCCCCTGAAATGGTTCTATGGAGGCATCTCCCAAGTGAGCTGGATGTGAGAGTCTTCTAATTTGCATACGCGGGACTCATCACTTACAGAAACTGGTCACAAATACCCCTGTTCTGGCACTTTCAGATCCTTGACACAGTTCTGGGCATTTAGGCTAGCTTATAGATTCACACAAATTTACTTTGAAAAATATGCATCTATACATCACTTGGGAAACTGATACTGATTTTCCTCGCTTCTTGGCTGAAACTTCTGAGTGTCCCGATAGAGAGTCTGCGCTATGGAAACTTTATCCATAGGAGAAAACTGACAGGAACCCGGGCCAAGCAGGTCTTCGGCTCGTAATTTCATCATTCCCCTTTCTTTACCATCCACACCTTCCACATGTGATTCCAATCCTTTGCTCCTACTTAAAATTCCTCCCAAACGTGCAATTCTCCCAGAAGGCAGAGGGAGCAGGCAGAGGTGGTGCTGCTGGTCTCAGTCTTGGAAAGCGCTCAGCAGGCCCCAAGCAGGTGTCAAAGCAGATCCCTGCTGGAGCTCCAAGACAAGCAAACCTATGTCTTCCACAGCCGGGCCCCAGGAGCCCCTCCATCGATGCCTCTGCGCTGGGCCCCGGAGGAAGGTAAGTCTGTGCCCTCTAATCTGGTACTCAAATCTCAGCACCTGTGGGTCTTGGGCACAAGAGTCCCTTTACTGTTCAAAGCCAGAGGTTTTGGGGATCCCCTCTCTTGTGCAAGTCTTAAAAATGTAGAATTCAAACCCCTTGCTCTTTAGGGAGTAGCTCTGAGTTTTTTATTCTCTTCAGACCGTGTGTGGCCAGAACAGGTGGGGCCCTCACCACAGGTGAAATTTATGATCAAGTCCCAGACACCCCCTACTTGTTTCCCTGTGGCTTTCTCTCTGCCCGCCCCCAGCCCAGTGTAAGAGCCATTCAGTTGATTTGTAGGGGTTTTTCTTCCTGGAGGATGTTGTTCGGTGTGTGGCTGTCCATTCAGTGTGTTCAGGGGAGGAGTCCGGTACATGCCACCTTGAGTCGGAATCTGTTGATACTTCTTTGAATGTGGGCATGTGCCTTATAACGTCAGTAGGACAGAATGGGGATCCTTTAACAAGGGCAACAGGGAAGTCCTCTTTTGTCTGCGTTGAAACATCTATCACTCTGTCCATGGCTGACTCTACTCTTGTGATCCCCAAAGTTTAGTTTCTACAGAGTCTCTTTGTGTATTTCCTGTGTCTTAATATGTCTTTTGACCAAGTCATGGCAGGGGGTAATCTGAGTGGGCAGCGGATGTAATCTGCCTCAGGTGCCAGTGATAAAGAGGTGCATTGCTAATGCGAATTTAAAAACAAAAGAGTAAGACCAACTGACAGTTGATCGTTTTTTACTTTTACCATCTTCCAACAATTCTAAACAGTGAGTTGAATTGTGTCCTTCCAAAAAGTATGCTGAAGTCCTAACCACTAGTCCCTCAGAATGTGACTTCAGTTGGAGATGGGATTGTTGCAGACGTAATTAAGATGAGGTCGTACTGGAGCAAGGTTGGCCCCTCGTCCAACACGAGTGAGGCCCTTGGAAGAGAACAGCCATGAGAAGGCACAGATACAGGGAGAATGCCCCGCGAAGATGTGGGTGGAGATCCGAGTGCTGCCTTAACAGGCCAAGGAAAGCCAAGGGTGGAGTCCCTGCACCAGCAGCTGGGGCCGAGGCTTGGAACTGACTGTCTCTCACCCCGGGAGGAGGACCCTCCCCTGCCCAGGTCTTCATTGCAGACGTGTAGCCTCCAGATCTGAGAGAGGATGTGTGCCTGTTGTTTTAATCCACCCAGTTCATGGTACTCAGTCTCGGCCGTGCTAGGAAACTAATGCACATACTAATGATAAAATGCTCCTTTTCCTGTCTCTTAAAAATCACCAGTTTAGTCACTAACATCACAAAAATAAAAAATATGTATTACTAAATGTTTAAAAGTTCTTCAGCCAAAGGCGTTTTCTTTCCTAACCTAATAAAGTTCTGTACTGGGGTGTAATTGATGTTCTTCTGTTTGAAACTTCACCTTGGATTTGGATAGGGAGGTTAAGGGTGGGAGGAAGAACTTGACAAGCAGGGGACAGTGCGTGACCATGGAAAACCACATCTGCCGTGGATCGACAGTGGTGAAAACAAGTAGGTGTCCCGACAGCATCTATGTGCCATAGTCTGAATGCCAGGGGAAGAAAGAACTGTCCTCATGAGCCACAGCCATGATAAGACTCTCTGTAATTTGCCTTATTATCCCGTTTTTGCTCGGCCTTATCATCCACTTCTGTACTTCCAATCTCAACACTCCACTTTGCAAACTCCTGGGTAAAATCGCCCCCTCCTTAACCAACTTCACATCTAAGAGTCTATGAAGAGTCAGTCTGGAGCGCCATAGAACGATGCCAGAGGGACCCATCATGCCACCTCACGTCTCCTGAAGCCACAGAGAACGACTCCCAGAATAAGTTACTAACACCAAGAAATTGCTTGTTTGCAAAACTAACTGAACAGAACAATAGAAACTAACAAGAGGAAAGAAATGTAAATAAAGGCATTTTTAAAAATCTTTTTAAGCCTTCTCTTTTATCCCAGTGGCCAGCTCTGGCTCCAAGTGCTGTTTGCCCCGTTCTCTTACCCACATTGGAAATACCTAGGATGGATTATGTGAGCCCAACCTGTCTGCTTTGGCTGAATTACAGAGTTGCTCAATTACCCTCTAATCGAATAGCTGCCCGATGCAGGCCGCGTAATGACTTCCTGTTTATCTGCCTTTAAATGATGAATGAAATGAATATGTAACATTCTGTTCAAATATAGCATACTTAGCATGCCAAATGAAAACTGATTTTGTGCCTCTCTCCCTGAAAAACGTATATTTTATTGTAATTCAGTTCAATGGTTTTTCGGTTGTTTCTTTTCTAGTCCTCGAGATAAACATTGACTGAGCTATCTGGGAGAACATTAGTCTTCATTTTGGCTTTCCAGCAGATGCTAAAGGTGTTAAACACCATTTGGATTATTTGGGTTTCCCTCTTTACATCATCTCATTGGGGGAAAAAAGTGAGGAAGGTCATATTTTTACAAAGAGTTCTTATTGGCAATGCTCCAATACATATTGGCCAAAAAACCAAATCTGCTATGATGAATGTGTTGCAAAGACAACATTAAAATATGAACAAATTACTTATTACCAAGAGTGCTTTTTATAAAGCAGCAGTTTACAATATCAGCACCAAAAAGAAAAAGAAAAAAAGAGTGCACACTTTGAAACTCGATTGTCTATCTAGTGTATATTCATACTACTTTGCTTGACTAAAATAGTTTAATTATCTTTTTTACATGATTTTACCTTCAGTATAGTAACTGCCAAAAAGTATACTTTTGGCAGTTTCAAGAAACTGTGTGGGCAAATCTCATTGTATGTAATAATATCTTTTAAGAGATGACCTTTCCCATTTATCTAGAAAAAGAAAAAGGACACTCGGGTAACTAAGGAGAGAAAGAACTAGGGAGGGAGGGAGGGAGGGAGGGAGGGAAGGAAGGAAGGAAGGAAGGAAGGAAGGAAGGAAGGAAGGAAGGAAGGAAGGAAGGAAGGAAGGAAGGAAGGAAGGAAGGAGGAAGGAAGGAGCGAGGGAGTCAGGTAAGGGGGATGGGGAAAGAAACTGGTTCCTAATCTATCTAATAAATGATCGATATTGAACGATTGTTGTTTATATGACAGTCCTAGAAAAGGTTTTGCATGATACATATACTGGATTGGCTTTCAATAAAATGTTGTCCAATATGAAGAAGAGAGCCTCCTTTTCAGGGCCCTTGAAATTTTCCTTTAATTTTACTGTTTTCAGGGAAATGTCTTAATTGCAATGGAAAAAAATATATTTATTTCAAGATAGTATCTTAAGTTATTGATTTAGTATGAGCCTCAGAATATACTCCTCCTCCTCCTCCTTTTTCATGTTTTTTTATCCTTTATGTTTCTTTTTTTCTACATGCTTTTTTATTTCTAGTTATAAAATAGTTATAAAAATGTGAGCTGGCAGCCCCACGGATAAATCCAGCCCAAAGCACCTTAGTGTGATCCACTAGCATTTTAGAAAAAGTTTGAATTATGTTCAGCACTTCGAAATGGACAGATTTCATATATACATGTGGCTACACAGATTCTCTTTAAATTCAGTTCTAGGAATATGGGGGTTCTAGGAATTACTTCCTTAGAGGAGCCACGCACTGTCTATTTTGCCAAAATCCAGCCCCGTTTTCCTATTTACCTTGTAAGACTGGAACCATAGGCTTTTAAGTTGGTAACTTCTAGGAACCCAATTTCAAAAGCATGGTTGGTCACATGGTATCCAGCCAAGGGTGTGCCCAGCTCAGGGACACAGAGGACCTTGGGCTAGGGTCCAGAATTATTAAATTTTATTGAATATTGAATAGTTAACAATATTAAAACTTGTGCTTGTAGTCGTCATTATGTGAAAATGAGGAAGAAATGGTGCTTTGCTAAGAAGATTCAGTACACCCATTGACCAAGCGCCCACATTCATTGCACGTATCAATAGCAGATGCTGACGTGTCTGATGTGGCACATGGGCTTTTGGGAGAACAGAAGGCTTTCCACATTGTGGAGCAGTTGACAGTGGCACCATCATTTTTAGGTCACTTGCAAGAGGATGTTAGAGTTTAATTAAAAGTAATTACATAAGGACAACTTCCCAGAGAACGGGCAGCTGATATTAAAAGATGTCTGTAAAGATATAGAGGTAATAAATAACGTTGATGGTATGAACAGGAGTGAACAGGACAGAGCTAGTCTGCTCCTACTGGTAGTACTGTCTTCACCAGCTACGTTATGAGCTAGAACCATGATGATCTGATAATGGCTGACCAGAAGTTGTCCACGAAACATGAACTTCTAAAGTAAAGGTGACAGTTTTTGTACCATGAAGAAAACAATAGGAAATGGAGGCTTAAAAACACTGCCCTTGTTCTACTCTGAAAACTGTGTGTTAACCCTGAAGGAAAATGTCTAAGTTCTATCTCTCCCCTCTTTCTTATATATACAAACACACAGGCTTAGGGCAGAATTATTTAACCTGTATTAAAATTACCAAATGTAAAGTTTCAGTGCATTTTTAAATCACTTAAAAATGTTTTATGTATACCCTGTCCTGAGAATGTGCAAGAACAATAATAAAACCTTTCACATAAATGGTAGATTTGATTAATTTTTTTTATTATTGAAAAGTGATCCAATGTTTTATTTCTTATAATTGGCAATATATTTATTTATAAAGTGTCTTCTTCCATGACACCCAAGATTAGAATTAAAACAGCAGTATAACCAGGCAGTTCAAATGTTGTATTATAATTTTAAAACATAATCCTCAAAACTAATGAACCACTTTTAGGTATATTTCCCCTTTAACAAGTACTGTATTCCATTGGTTATAAAGTATGCATTTTAACATCTCTGAAATTATAGGTACACCTTACAATCGATGGGTAGCATGTGGTAGTTAAATTAGAAGTATTTCTCCTTCCTTAGTGGTACATGAAATAATAATACATATTACACCTAATGGAATATTGCACTAATAGTACAATAATATCTAACTTTGATTTTAGTGAAAAATAATGAGAAAAATACAAATTCATGCCATTAATATTACAGAAATATAATTTATGAAATATGTTCATTTTATCTTTTTCCAAAAGAATATTTTGTACATTTTATTATCACATAGGTTTTATAATACATAAAATATAGTGCATATTACCATAGTAAATATATATATAGTTTATAAATACATAAATATTTACGTAACAAATGCATACCACAAAATGATTTATGGATGGGGCTTATAATCAGAAATTTTTGGATCCATATCTCTGGCCAATATACCATGTTATTCAAGATACATATTTTTTCTTTTGAAAATTTGCTCAATCAAGAAAGAAAGGGAAGATTGTAATGGAAAAGATCTTTGTCTCTCACAGGGTCCGGGCCTTCATTTCAAGCAATGAACAAGCAAACAAGATATTTTTAACCGCTAAAGGCTAGGAGAGAGAATCGGAGTAGTGTGATGGAGGTGAGCGGGTTTGGCCTTCAGTCCCACTTAGGGTAATGGTAGAAGGCCTGCGACATCTGCAGTGATTGCTAAAGTGACCCTGATTGGCTCTTCGAAATATATTCCAACTCTGCCTACTCCTGTTCCTGTTTCAGAAAAGATAGTCTGTGTCTTCGGCCACCCGGTCCCTGACGGCCCTGCTCCCAATCCATCCACACCCACAACCTACCCAGCTCCACTCAGAGGCTTTGAATCAGGAGACTTCCGGTTTCTTGGGACCCTGTCTCAGATTCATGGCCGTCTGCCTTCTCAGCTGTGATTAGTGAGGTTCCAGAGTCACACATTCTATGAAACCAAAGGCTGCCCATCCTGTACACATTCTCTGTAGTTAAAGAAAGGACAACAGCTTCATCAAGGAGGCAGGAATTGCACTTGGGAGATGTGCTCCCTCCGAAGGCACAATCTCCATGACCCATGAAGAATCTTCTAGTTCTTTAGTCTAGACCTCACTTTTTGAATTTTCTAATCTGGTGATACCTATGTACCGAGATGAGAACAGGGTTGCCTTACATTTGCTCTGGAGTTCTAGCTTAAGTTATGTTTTTTGATTTTGGACATGATTGGTAATGAAGAATATAGGTATATGACTTTAAATAAGCTATATTTGCTCAGCATCCTGCTTTCCATGTGAGCCAGCACAGAAAAGGTGATGGGTTTTCTCCAATGTGTTCCTGGAACACGAGGGCAAGTTGAGATTGCTTAGCCGTGATGCTTCCTACTTCAAATTATGTCCTGCTTGTTTGCTTGTTTTTCTTTTTCAAAACATGTTTTCAGTTTTCCTGACCTCTACCTATAGATAACAAACTTTGGGTCTCTATGGCTTTTCTTTTGAGTAGCAGGATCATCACACTTTGCTAAGTGATGCTAAGTGGGAGAAAAATGAAGAGAGAAACATTTCTAAGATGTATTTAGCAGTACACTCACAGCTGAAACCTGAAGCTCCTGTAAAACAAGAGTATTTGCTGCAGGGTGAGATACGGCATTGCACAGCCAGGAACAGCCTCTGAGGGGCTCCATTTCTATGTGTCCGCTCACAGACCCCTAAGCAATGTGTTGCTCCCCACAAAGATGGCTGTCTAGCCCAGGCAGGTCCTGGGGTGCATCTTAATTACTGAGCCTGTTATCGAGTTTCACCCCTGAAATACAGATGTGCCCCCTGGGAGGAGAGGGTGCCTGGGCTCTGTCAGTGCGACAGCTCGGATCCTGGTTAGCTTCTTAGCAGTTCACTTGCCATATTACAAAAAAAAAAAAACCATGGCCTCCAGTTTCGCCCTGCTCACCCCTTGTATCTGATACTCCACTGGTGTTCTCTTCTTGGAAGTATGAATGAACTCGCTGGGCCTTCCAAAGCTCTCTCGTCATGCCTTTCCTTACCTTTTGCTGCTGCTTTTCACAGTAATGCAATCTGGGAAAAGATAAACTAATAAGATGGTCCAAATATAATACTTAAAAAACTTTATATTAAAATACCATTTAGTAATTAGGTTTATAATTTACCGTAATAATAAGTACTTTCTTGAAATTTCACACCTTGAAAAAAATGTATATCCTAGTAAGGTGTGAAATATATATACACACTCACATATATATAACAACATATTGTCATCTCATCATGTATGTGTATTATAACACACATAATTATATATGATGTATATATAATATATTGCATACTATACATATATAATATTATATATGATATATATGCATACACACATATGTGTGTATAATTCAATACATTATATTACCATCAACATTTCCATTTCAGTAAAATACAGGGCAATACCTGCCCCCAGGGCTGCGGTCACAGTGCTGAGGCAACGCTTGTGTGCCTTGCACAACACAGAGGTAGTGTTCACTGTAGCCTTTTTCTGTTGCCAGGATTTTTATTTCTGTTACTCTTATTTGACAGACGAGGAACTGGTTTCATAGAAATTAACTTGCTTCAAAAATTTACCTAACATGGCAAGGCTCAGATTTGAATTAAGGTCTGAAAGCCTAGTACATGTAAGCATTGTTTTGTCTTTCTCCCACCTAGGGATCCTGTTTGTTTGGCTGTGTTTTGTTTGGTTTCACCAAGTCCTGTGCCTTCTTGATTAAGTTCTTGGCTCCATGCTTGCTATGTTTGTTTGTTTTCTTACTCCATTCTATTCCCTGCCCCAGTCCCACTGGCTGTGCTTCTCTCTAATGCACCTGCTTGGGGAGGAAGGAGGTTAGGAAATACCCTGCCAGGCACTGGCTTTTACACTGTACCTCATTTCTCACCTCTTCTGCCCACGTTAGATCTCTGCATCGTTTTTCTCAATTACACGTTCCAAGTGTGTGTTTTATGTAAGTCGCAATTGCAGAGAACATACTGTCTCACAGTCATACATATCAGCATTATTTTTATTGTTGTCTAAATGTTTTTCAGTAAGACTTTTAAATTAAATACCATTGCCAGAGACACCAAAGAATCAGGGCCAGGGCCAGTGTGAAGTGAAGGAGGTGCCCAGGGTGCCAAACTTTAAGGAGGCCCTTTCTCTCAGCTCCGTGGGAGTGCCCAGTCAGCACCTCCGAGGGAGTGCCTCCTTAAATATATAATATATAATATTATATATTATAATAATGTTGTGCCATAGGCACTGCCCTCGCCTGGGCCCTGAACATTTTTTTTCTTACAGTTTCCTTAAATAATTCCCAGATTGAGGAGGATACTTTGTTATTTCAGCTCTTTCGTACTTACAGCCCTCTTGGAATTTGCTGTGGCGTGACAGCACATTTCAAACCAGACGATGTTCTACTAAAGGCCAGGTGTCCAAAGTACCATAAACAGCTCCCTAAAGATTAGAAAATGAATATTTAACTAGATGACTACATTTGATTTCCTTCATTCATTTTTTATTGTTTCAGGGAAAACCTTCTGGATGGAAATCACATTGACAGGATTTTAATATCTTCTGGTAAATGAAACCTGTCATTCTAGTGGGCATAGTGTTTCTTTATGGTGCTGTTTGGTAAATTCTGGTGGCTAAGTCATTTTCTTTATAGTTACGATTTAGGGGATTCTGATCAGATTGTACATCAGGAGTACAAAATTTGTCCTTCGAGTTTGATAATTATGATGAAGCTAGTTATATTAATTAGGTCATGTTTACAAAGGGCCTGGTTATTTTAAAAATATGGGAAAAAATACCCCTCCTTTCTTGGAAGCTTTAAGGGCTTAATTATGTTCCTTTCAAAGGCAACTAAGCATCAAGCCCATCAAAACAGAGTTCAGTGCATAGGGTTTTAGGTTCCTTCTTAAAAAACAGGAGGCCTAAGGAATAAAGCTCTCTAGAGCCGACATCCATTAAACATTAGCAGTGAGTATGGTTACCTTGGACTGAAACATCTGCCTTTACATTTCCACTGTTTATCTTAGGGTTGTAGTTTCAGAAATTCTAATGTAGTGAGAGACGTTTTTAGAGCTCCACTATGAGATTTTGCTAAGCATTTCCCAATTACCGCAATTACAGTTTTTATCTATCTGCTTGCCTATTGGAACTCATGGAACAGTTCTAAAGCAATGCAGAAACCTGATAAACAGCATCAGGATTCTCTGCTCTTCCACATATTCCTAATTATTGCCTTGTCACCTACCTTCTTCTCGGGGCTACATTTGGAATGTTTGCAAAGGGCCCAAATGTAATTTTGTTGTTGTTTTTAACTCATGCTATCGATATTAAAGAAGATGCATGAGTGTGTTATTATGGCTTGTTGAAAATTCTCTAAGATTCTCGTAGAAGATTGAACCCAATATAAAGTCATGCTCACAGTAGGTTGACACAATATTTGACATTTTGTTTTGTAGCTTTTACGCTCACCCATTGCATTTCTTCACACTGAATTACATTGCGTCCACATCACAGACAAATAATGACTTCCTGATTATGTCTGTATAAATGATGCAGTGAAGTGCTTATAGTCACCCAACAGGGAGACATAAATAGATTGTGTGACCTTCGGGAGGAAAGCACAATTATTAACAGTTAAGGGCGGCCTTTTCTAGTTGGTGTTTTGTTCTTTTAAAACAGTTTTTCTTGGCTTTCCATATCATGTTTGTTAAAGGTTATAATGACAGGCGTTGCTGTTTAGATTCTGCTCAAATCCTCACGAAAGCAACCACTGAGACTGAAGACAAACCGGCCCTATCAGGTTAATCTAGGATTTCCAAACCGGGTTTAGATCAAAAAAAGAAACCCAAGATTTCCCAGTGAATGGGGATCTTGGTTTTATTCATATAAAGCGCTTTCATCACCCACTCCAGCATGGTGCTTCTGAAATGCAGAAATCTGTCACTTCTTAGATAAACTCCCTAATCCACCTCTGTCCTTGGCATTCTCTGTGTTCTGGTGGGCAGATCTCAGTGCTGTGAATTATTTCCTATCACTTATTCTCAGAGTCACCTTGTGTCATAAGCTGATAGCTTTAACCGACGCTTTTCTTGCCTTCTAGATTCAATGAAGACATCCAGAAGGCTCTGTGTGGTGCTTTGAGAACAGCCCCTGTTGAAGCCCTTCTAAAGGTAATCCCCTGGCATGACACCAGGTGTATCGTAAATCAAAAGAGTTGCTACTGTGCTCACCCAATCAAAGCGCCTGTGAAGTCTGTTCCTAAGTGAATATGCAAATCAGCAGGAGCCTCATTTGGTATTTTTCTTGTTCTAGGATTCTAACCTTTCTTGCTGTTTGCATATGGGCGGGGTGGGGGGGTACATGTTTATCAGAAAAAAACAATCAGCGGCTCTTCCCTCCTCCCAGGCTGAGTGAGTTATCAGGGCCCCTCTTCACACTCTCAATTTACCACTTATCATAATTCCCCTACTCATTGATTACATCTGTAGACCAGGAGCTACTTGCTGATACAGTGTCTTTTAACCCCTAGTGCCTGACATGGAAGTGCTTAAAGAAAGTTGTTTAAGTGAATGAATGATAGCAGCAAACTTTTAAAATAATTATAATGATGCGGACCTAGATATAAAATCTAACCTCTATGACCCCATCAAGCTTAAATGTTACATGTTCACAGTTTTTACTAATGGAATCTTGTTTTCCAAGCCGAGCAACCGTCCTGCCTTGGCTGTCTGGTTAAGTGAGCCCCTGACCGTGTGTGTTCCTTTACTTTGCTGCGTGTATCACACCTTTGCTCTGGAGAAAGAGTGTCCATGCTGGAGGCAGACCTGATGTGTTAGTGAGTCTGATGATGGACCAGTGGTTCTTTCCCTGGGAGTTCTCCTTCTCATTGAATGTGTTTCAGCCTAAGTGTGAGCCAGTCTGTGATGGAGATTTTGGAAGAGTTCCAAGCTATGGTTAATTATGTGTTTTTTTTTTTAACTCAAGTCCTCTGCTGTCTAGGTGGATGCTTTTTTCTCTTCTTAGTCAGTGGTTTGTTTTGCTTGCTTGAACATCGAACCTTATGCACAGTTGTCTTCCGTAAAATAAAAACACAGCATCGTACCGAGGCAAACCGCACACTGCATTAACTTTGTTCGCAGGTTTAAAAATGCAATGTGATAGCATATGTAACAGCACAAGGAAAACTATCAAGAACCCTACAGCTAGAAGGAATTTACCGTTTTCTATCATCATTCACTCTGCTTTTAATAAACAATTGGGAAGTCTGACTTTTGAACCTGTGACATGAGATACTTTTGTATTTTTCGGTGGGGTTTTCATGGGCTTTTCTGGTCTTTTATCTTTAAAGTAAGATGGGTTGCTTGTGTATTTGTGTGTGTATATATGCTTTCTAGAGATTTCCAGGGTTTCTTGTTTGTTTTCATGTGTTAGTTCATTCCTTTCATTTGGGTGTTGCTTGTTCATGCCCGTGGAAAATAAACTTTATGATAAAGCTGATGCTTTAACCCGAAATATGACACGTCTGTGGGATTAGGGTAGAGGTTGCAAGGAAAAAGAACAAGGAAGGGGAAATTAAAGAGTCCCCCAAAAGCATTTTACCTACTGAAATAAAATCCCCAAGAAAATTGCTTGAATGTCAAAGGCTCAGTATCAGACTTCTGGATATTAGATACATGCAAGCTATGGTCATAGGAGTGAAGAGACTGATGAGCTGCAGATATAACACCAGCTGCTGTGTTTGAAGGCGTCTCGTGGGTGAATTGAAATAGAGGCCTCTGTTGGATAGATACTTTGGTAGTCACAGTATTATTGATCTATCAGAAGACAAAAAAGAAAATGTCCTGATTGGTATGCTAAGAAGAGTTTGCTTCCTGTGGAAGGCAGGCAGCCTCTTGCCTCCTAACTTTTCAGTGCGATTGAGAAGCCCACCTAGGAAGACAGAGGTTTGAATTATTAAAGAAACCGAGTTTTCTAGCCTTGAAGCAGAATTTTCAATATTCTGAAAATTTTACAATAGCTTGTTTAGAAATACACATCTTCCCTTCATGTTTAGAGGCAGAAAGAAAGAGAATGCACTCAGGAGTGAGAAAAGTGAGCTGTGACAGTAACATTCAGCTGACTGTATTAAGGGGGCAGCTTGGGTGCTAGGCACTTGTCTTAAGAATTGGTCATTTAGAATTTGAACAGCTGGCGTGCTGTTGGAGATTTATCCCAAGGTAATCTGTGGGGAAAATTCATGTTATTTTCAATATTTTAAATTGGTGATATACTAATAATTAAATTTTCAATTCATACATAAAACATTTTTCTTAAAAAATTATATGTTCTTATTATAACACAAATTACATCTCCTTTTAAACATAAGAATAAAGCACAGTAGATCACATGGAGAAATAAGTGTTTCACTTTCTTCTTTTCTGAGCAACAGGAAAGAAGTCAGCTAGTTGGTGAGCGTGTTTCAGAACAATGCCAGCTTCAGTTGAATTCTCTCTTTACCATTTTTCTGACCTCAGATGGATTCTGTTCACCATTTTTCTAACTGTGTAACTCTGGCAAGGTGTTTGACATCTTCAAGATCCAGTTTCGCAGCCTGTAAAATGGGAGTGATAATGGAAGCCTTCTTATGAGCTTGTTTTCAAGGTTAAATCAGAAACACAACAGATGCTTTAATATACAGCTATTCATAGTATCCTAGCAACCCTGTGCAGGTTCCAGTGAAAAAGGGTAGAGACTTGACTCAAATGCTTTGGACACTTGCTCAGTGAGATATATCCAAAGTAGAACCTTTTATGTGTATGATGGTGAGTCTCTAAATGTATTTTGACCCTGTTATTCTTTGGGTTGGATGTCAAGCCTGGCAATACGTAAGTTCTAAGGCAGGTAGGAGTGTGACAAGGTCTTTCTGCTTTGACCTGGGTACTCATTAGTGCCTGCTAATGAGGAAAGCGTAGGTCAGAAGCCAGAGAGAACACTCTCAAGGTAAGAAATAAGAGAGGTCCAAAGGCAGAGGTCAGAAAATCAGAGATCCAGGTCAAACCATGACAGGAGATAGCCCAGTGTTGAGAATCTGTGGCCACCACAGAAGGTGTCCTTATGGAGGAGATAAATGGACACAGACTGAATTAGAATGAATTAAAACAGTGCTTTCTTTGACTTTAATCACAGTAGCATTAGAGGCATTTCCTTTGGAGTTCAGGCAAAATCTGAAACATAAAATGATTTGGATGCCAGATAATAGAAAACCATTGCTTTCTAAGCAATATGCCTGTGTAATATAAAAATATTCATCTGATGGAATAGGAATTAGGGATAGGATCGTGTTGCATGTCATAATTAAAATTAAAGGATCTTATTTGGGGATAGTTCTGTGATTTACCCATAATGCTTGTAGGCCTTGTACAAATAAATGCCTCAGTTCATGTTGGAGGGTGATTCACTTACTCATTCACTTTTTAATTTATGTTATCTCTGTTAAATAGCACAATTGTATCATAATTGTGTTCTGTCGAATGCTTCCTGTTTGCCCTGATTGGTGTGGCTCATTTGCTTGAGCATCGGTCTGCAAAGCAAAGGGTCGCCAGTTCGATTCCTGGTCAGGGCACATGCCTGGGGTGCAGGTTCTGTTCCAGTGCCCTGTGGGGGCACAAAATGCAACCAACTGATGTTTCTCACTCACACTGGCGTTTCTCTCCTTCTTTTTCTCCCTCCCTTCTCCTCTCTAAACAAGAGATAAATAAAATATTTTTTAAAATGTCCCATTTTAACCTCAGTCAGTAGACATGTTTGTTCTACTTTATTTCCTCTTTCGCTTGCAGCCAGGACAGAAAGAGCTAGAGGCATTGGCTATACCACCCTGTTCTCAGGCCTGCCCCTCCTGCGTGTATCACAGGTCTCCACTCGCCCTTCAGAAAGACCTTCGTAAACACGCATTCCAAGGTGGCACCCCCCTGCCTAGATCCCTCTGTATACTTCTCTTTGGTCCGGAAGACCGTTGAAACTCTTGACCTGGATCTCAAATGTCTTGCCTGAGTTTGCTCTTGCTTAACGCTCCATCCCCTTGACACCTGTCTCCTGCCTGCTTGTTCACCTGCTCACCACTCTCCAGCCAGCAGGAGCGTGGTCTTTCTCACCTGAGATTTCTACTCTTTACCTCCGCTCCCCAAAGTGGACTTGTTCTCATCCTTCATCCGTGTTGCCGTTCAGATGTCACCGAACAAGACAGAGCTTTTTCAGACCAGCATATGTTCATCTGTCATCGCTCCATTGTTATTTCATAGCATTTATCAGAATCTATTGTTATGGGCTCTTTCAACTCTATTAGCATGCTTACTCCTTAAGATTAAAGGCTTTTTCTATCTTTACTGTGACTCTATCCTCCAGACTCTGAAAAAAAAAAATGCTTAGCAATTTTTAGCTGCTCAATAATATATTTTTAAAGATTTTATTTATTTATTTTTAGAGAGAAGGGAAAGAGGGAGAAAAATGTTGATGTGTGGTTGCCTCTAGCACACTTCCAACTAGAGACCTGGCCCACAACCCAGGCATGTGCCCTGCCTGGGAATGGAACCTGCAACCCTTTGGTTCACAGGCTGGCTCTCAATCCACCAAACCACTCCGGCCAGGGCTCAATAATATTTTTAACAAATGAATAAAGCACAGGCTTCTTATCTTGTCACTATCAAAGTTCATGATCTTCCCTGATGGTTTGAGTGATTCATTGTTTATTGAGGTCATATCTTGTGAAAGGAACTGGAATCCTAGGGACCTACAGATTAACATGGACGTGTGTTTTTTCTTCTGTGACGGGGCTAACAAGCATGTTGCTTCCTGCATTGGGGTATTTCCAGGGTATTCGCATAGAAGAAATGCGGGGCTGGGTCTCAACCTGTAAGAGGATTCCAGCAGCACACAGGAGGGAAGAGAGAATACTCAAGTCACAGATTTGCCTTTCCTGCCTAACTATCTAACTGAACAGACACATTTTCAAAATAATCTTCCTTGTAGAAAAAAATGACTTTGTGAAAGTCCCTCAACATGCCATGCCACCTCTAGTTGTGGGACTTTTTTTGCACAAGCAAAAACTACTCCCCTTGCCCCTCCTCCCCTCCCCTCCCCCTTAGGGTCCCTGGTCCCTTCACTTGCTGGCCTGTCATTTTTCATGCCTCAACAAAAGGGCTCTTTTTCAGGGATCTGTCCTCTGGCTGCCTCTTCACCCTTCCCCGACTAGACTAGTTCTGTCCTATATGTTTCACGGTCCTCTAGACTGCCCTTCCCAGCACTTAGCATTGTTATGGCCATGGTCATTGTCAGGGGTCTATGTCATTATTGGATCAATGTCTGTCTCTCCAGGTGGACTTTGGACTCCATGAGGACAAGTACATCTTTGTTCTGGTCACTATTTTCAACACCAGCTACATGGGATTACACAGTGTTTCCCTTGGGAACTCCCTGTTAACGTAATAGCATGCTAATTCCAAAGCACTAAATCTAATATGACTTTTTTTTTTAACATTGCTCTTCCTGATTTTGATACATGTTCACTGAGTTTGTTTGGTACTTCTATCTAGAGATGATGATTTCTCCAAGTAAACAATTTTTAAATCTATGACAATAAATAATTATGAAAGTGACAAAACTGTGACGATAAATAGAGATTTATACCACATGGAAAGAAATAGAAACTTTCTGGGCTTAACAAGCTTTTACCTCTTCCATTAAGCATCATCCATCTACTTTTGCCTTCATTATTCACCACCATTTCCAAATTTCTTTCACATATCATCTCATGGTGATTAGCAATAAAATGTCCCCTTTTTAGGTGGAAAGCATGATATGAACAGGCTTCTTTTTTCTGATGCTGCCTTGTGCCTTGTATTGGCAGAGTGATTTACTTCACTTGCCAGCTGACCTTGCTTGGTTTCCTTCCTTCCTCCCTCCCTTCCTTCCTTCCTCCCTTCCTTCCTTCCTTCCTTCCTTCCTTCCTTCCTTCCTTCCTTCCTTCCTCCCCCTCCCTCCCCTCCCTCCCCCTCCCTCCCCCTCCCTCCCTCCCTCTCCCTCCCTCCTCTCCCTCCCCCTCCCCTCCCTCTCCCTCCCCCCCCTCCCCCTCCCTCCCTCCCCTCCCCTCCTTCCATTCCTCCCTCTGTCTTCCTGCCTGTCTCCTTCCGTCTCGTCTCCTACCCCCTCCTTCTAACAGGCTCCAAAAAGTCCTACCTCACTTTTTTTTTTAAACAGATGAAGACATGTAATGAGGAAGATACTTACACTTTCAGAGCTTGCTACTTACATTTATAACCTTGAGGTTGCCTTTGATCCTAAATCAGCTTTTAATTACCATTGTAGTTACATTGGTGCAAAAAAATGATTCTATTATTTTCAGAACACAGCAAGGATATGACCAATACTATCTCATGAGTACAGTTATTTTAGGGCTTTTATTACTAATTGTAGTTGGTTTATTATAATTCATTGTTCACTGGACTTCCAGGCTACTTACTTAAGGTTCTATTCAGCCTCACAGCTGCAGCCGCAGCTGCTTTTCCCTGGAGATGCTGTGACTTCACGAGAGTAACAGGGCTCCTATTTGGAAGAGGGTGTAATCGGGCTCAAGGGAGATACTTAACTTGGTGTCCCCTGGAATGTGCTATAAGAGGGTGTGTTATTCCCAATTCCAAGAACAAGATAAGAGCAGAATATAAGGAGAAGGTAGATGAGCCCTTTAACCATTACAAACGGCCGTAAGCAACAATGAAACTTTTTATTTATTTATCTACTGATGCAGCTAGCTGCTATCCAAGAATAGTAAACAGGATTTATAAAGCGGTTCTCAGGTGTCATACTCTGTGCTAAGTGTAGCACGATATTATTCTGTTTCATCCTCCAAAGAACAATCTCAAGTAATAGAATCCTCTTTTCACAGAAAGAAAATTAAAGCACAGAGAAATGTAATGACGGGATCAGTCACACCCCTTCTCTCCCTGGTAGCTAGCCCCAATGCTGAGTCTATAAGTGCACAGTGAGGGTCGGACTGCCCTGGTTCTCGGGAATGGGGCTCTATTTCTGTCAACTGCCCCAAGGAAGTTTTCCAAAGGAAAAAATTCATTTCTCAGAAAACTATAGCATAAAAATATACCAATGCAACAATTAAGAAAAATAAATGTCAATTCTATTTGATACTCATCGTTGAAAAAAAATCACAAGTTACTTTTATAGATGCAATCTATGTAAAATAAAAGCAGACTATAGATTGTTTCTTGGAGAGACAACTACCATCTCTATGCAGATATAATACCCACCTCTCATGTTTTTCTTTTTTTGTTGTTTGTATTTTTTTTCACCAAAGCTTTGAATGCTTAGTAAATTAGGATTGAATGAATAAATGTCATATATAATTTAAAGGATAAAGACAAACTCATATTAAAGTATACAAAGCATCTCTAACAATCTCAAATCCTTACATTTTCTTGCACTAAAACAAAATTAAGCCAGCTTCGTACTGAGTTATAATTAAATCTTTGGGTCCAGATGTATCCTGTTTTGTCTTGGTCCATGAACTTATGCTTAAAGGCTTATGGGGGAAAATGTTTCTGTAACTGTTTTTATACAGCCTACATTTATTTGAATTCAGATTAAGATATAAAAATTTAACATTTATTATGAAAATAATATGGTGAAATGGAATAAGATGGTCTGATTGATTAATTTCATCCGGCCAGAACACTGTGTAAATTGAAATATCAATGCTTTCATTTTCTCACAATCAATATTTGCATTTCTCAATAGTGAAAATATGCTAACAAAATTAAACCAGTCATGATCTTGAGACCATGAACCATTGAAGGTTATTTTAAAAGAGCATATCAGGTTTGGCTACACATCTCTTGATCAAGGTCAAAATTCTGGACATTGGGATGTTAGAGGTCTAATTCAGCCATCCTTGCTTTCTAACTTGTTTGAATGTTAGCAATCATTATACTTGAACCCTATAAGCATCTAGCTGTTCTTTATTTAGAATTGCCTTTGGTCTGCAGAGGAGAAACTGCAGCCTCAGTTAAGCTTTTAACACGGCTATTTTTATGATGTGAATGATTTATACACTGATTCTTTTGAACTGGTATTCTTCTACCTTTTCTGAAAAATAGTCCTTCTTTTAAAAAAAGCAATAAGATAGACATAGAAACCCCTCTAAACATTATTAAAACCTGAACAAAAGCATATCGATAGCATCAAACATAATCCCTTTTAGAGGTGAACATAATTATAAAATTTTTCATGAAACCCCATTTTCTGTTGCAAAAAAAAAACGTGAGTACCATCAGAAGAACAGTGTCCTAACTAAATGCAAAGCAACTACTTCATATTTTTCTACGTATTGAGAATAAATCATGATATGTATTTGGAAGAGACATCGATTTTTTTTTCCTTTCAAGAGTTTGTCTCTGGAGCATAGATAAAGCTAATTTCTCCCCACATCAAAGATTCTTTATTCTTCTTTACAGAATAAAATGCAGAGCTTTTGGACGCTGACAGTAACATTGTTTGAAAGGCAAAGTGACTTGCTTCTAACTTTTCCTGGGTTAGGAAAGCAAACAAGTTAGTTTGGTAGAATTTTGCCTAAAACAAGGATGCAAAGGCTCTAAAAAGGGGCCTCAGAAACAGATCCCTATGAGTAAATCGCGTAGTTGTATGATATTTATTTTGGCCTGGTTTCTGTGGTTACTCATTTCCCAGCATTTAGTACGTTCACATATTTAGTAGAGCATCAGGGAAGGGGGGGGGTGGTATGAACTCTTTTATCAGTAGATGGACCCATTCAGACTGGGCTCTGGGGTAGATTGTTTCATAAGGTTGAGTGTGAAGGTTAGATTTAGGACAGTCCTTTTATATAAAGTCCTTGATATAAAGCCCAGCTTGGATTCCTCCCACCCAGTTATTTACTATCATTGCATTCCATTTGGTTAAAGTTTTCTACTTCGGTCCTTCCTTAGCAAATATCCAGAATGTCAGGACTGATTCCCCATCTCTCCCTACATCTACCCCTGCAGAAGTTCACTGACTTGTCACTGATTTATCTGTTGGTGCTGGTAGTAGCAAGTTTCTGTAATTCAGCTTGTGTTTCAGGAACATAATTTGGTATCAATTACACTTCTTTAAAAAAAATCTCCGATAATTTGAATTGCCTCAGAGTCCTAATTTCTTAGCATGACCTTCTTTCAAAAAGCATCACGCTTTTTAGCCAGGTGGTTCAGTTGGTTGGAGCATCATCCCAGACACCAAAAGGTTGTGGGTTTGAGTCCTGGTCAGCGCTGACCAGCACATACCTAGGTGCTGGGTTCAATCCCCAACTGGGCACATGCAGGAGGCAGCCAATCAGTGTCTCTCTCTCTCCCCCCTTCCCCCTCTCTCTCTCCCTCCTTCCCTCCCCTTCCCCCTCTCTCTCCCCCCTTCCCCTCTCTCCCCCCTCCCCCCTTTGTATTTCTCTCCAAAATCTATAAACATATCCTCAGGTGAGGATTTTTTTTTAAAGTGTCACAAGGAACATGGAAAGTTCTTTCACACCTGAAGGTGTTTTGCAGACCCATCCACTGGTTCCACCTAAATGTCACCTCTGCTATGAAGCCCTCCCTGAATTCCCTGGGTAGAGTTTGTCACTTTATGCTATGTCTTTTATTGTCTTAACACCAAGTACATGATTATCATGGAATACGTATTTATTTATAAATTTTATATTTTCCACCAGATACTGTAGCCCTTCAAAATATGGACTATGTAATGTTCACCTTTATCTCTCCCATGATTAGCCCTGCAAATAAATCCATGTTCAGTAGTTGCAATAGTGCTTAATAAATATTTGTCAAGTGATTATAATTATATGCTTCATTTTATAAACTTATTTTTTATAGCTGTCTCCAATCCTCAGACTTTAATTTCTGAATAATGAAAATCATATATATTTTCTTCACCACCATGAACCAATGCCAAATACATACCTGGTATATAGTTGTCCTACAATAAGTATTTTAAAAATGAGGGAAATAAGTTGATAACTAAGAATGTTGGCTGTTGACAATAGCATTTAATGTTTAGCAGAGTTCCTGGAAACAAAATTATCCAACTCAAAAGAATGTAGCTCTAATGACGAATGTCCCGACATCATAGAAAATGTTGTTTTAAGATAGAGTATAGCTGTGATTTTCAAAATGTGGGTTTTGACCCATATTTATTTAGCATGCTATCAGTTTAGTCGGCTATGAAGAGCACTTTTCAAAAAAAATAGTAAAAGTGAGATTGGATTGCATTAATTTTCTATTGCTGTGCAACAAATTATTATGAACTTAGAGGCTTAAAACAATATTAATTATCTCACAGTTGCCACAGATTGAGTGTTGGGACACAGGTTTCCTGAATCCTCTGTTCAGAGTCTTATAGGCTTCAGTAAAGTTGTGGCAGAGGATGCTGAGTATTACCATTGTCTTCATATCCTAGTGTTCTTTCCTGTGATACCATGATGTGTAATGGGAGATATATATTTGGTCTTCTTTTCTCCAACACACAGCTCCTAAAATCTGGGAATTTCCTAAGTGATGAGGGTGACAAAGATGTATTTGTTATCTTAATGGGGTGACCTTTGAACTGCACGTGAGGATGGGAACTGGTTGTCAGGAGAATGGATAATGAGATGAGAGGACTGGGACTTGGGCTTCTGCCCCACTTGCTTCTCCCTTCACCCCCCAAATGTCTCACCTACAGGGATGGCAGAGCTGCTGGAGGTTGATTCAGTTGCCAGTGGTCCATGGTCCCATCAGTTATGCCTATACAGTGAAGCTTTCCTAAAACCCAAAATGCCTGGATTCTGAGTCTCTGGGTTGGTAAACAGGTAGATTCCCGGAAAGTGGTGCACCTGTAGCATGAGAGCACCTGGCCCTTTCCCCATCCCTGGCCTCATGCATCTCTTCCATCTAGCGATTCCTGAGTTATTTTATATTAACCAGCAATCTAGTGAGTAAATGGACATCTTGACTTCTGTATGAAATTAAGCAAATCTAAGGAGGGGGTCATGGGAACCTTTGATTTATAACCATTAGGTAAGTATAGGTAAGAACCTGGACTTTTGATTGGTATCTGAAGTTTAAGAAGGGATTCATGGGAGCCTCCAATTTATAGCTAGTTGGTCAGAAGTACAGGTGACAACCTTGACTTGTGCTTGACATATGAAGTATCTTTGTGTGACATGTCAGTCTTGTAGGACTGACCCCTTAACCTGTAGAATCCAAGTCAGGGGTGTGCAATCCTTTGGCATCTCTGGACCATGCTGGAAGAAGAAGAGTTGTCTTGGGCAACACGGTAAACACACAAACAGAAACACTTGGGTCACACATTAAACATATAAGTGAAAACTAGTGAACAAAAAAAAAGAAAGGTTTTGAGTAAATTAACGATTTTGTGTTGGGCACATTCATAGCCATCCTGGGCTACATATGGCCTGCAGGCCATGGGTTGGACACGTCTGGATAGTTTCAGGACTGAGTTGAATTAGAGGCTACACAGATGGTGTCTGGAAAATTGGTTGGGGGAATTCCCCTACAATGGAACTGGTACCATAACCCCTTTGTGTTTTAAGAGTATGTGGCTGGTGGAAGAATTCATTTCCTTGATGTGGAACTAATGCTATCTTACTTGTTTAAAGGCAGCAGAAGAGGGTCTGCTATTTATTTAAGTCTCTGATCTCTAAAGCCTTTTCTAAAGGGATCCCCTGATTAGGTTAGGTCCATCCAGGACAATCTTACTTTTGATTAACTTGAATTCAACTGATTAGGAGGTAAAGACTTTAATTGCATTTGAGATTGTCTTTTTACTTTTTCATATAATGTAACATAATCAAGGAGTAGCATCCTATCATATTTACAAGCATTGCTCCTACCAAGGGTAGGGAATTATGCAAGGACATGACTCATCCGGAGTCCTTGTAGCATTTTTCCACCCAACCATATTGCATTGATAAATGTGTGTGTACCTGTGTAGTCTCATGTGTTTAGATATGTGCGTATGCCCATAGTGGATCATAATGCAAAATTTATTTTGTGCTGCAAGGAAATTTAAGATTATCTGAGTTATAGAATGAATTTATAATGCTTCTTATATTCCCAAAAGATATAAAATGTTTAGTGCAGTTATTGACAATGCTAAGCAGCTTTAGAAATGCATATTTTAGTATTCATTACTTCATTCACTCATTAATTCAATCAATAATTATTAAGCACATACTATTGAGTTGGCCAAATAGTTAATTTGGTTATTTCTGTAATATGGCTCTAGTAGCGCTTAGTTGTCTTTAACTTCATTAGAAACAATTTTGTTAGATTGTGTTGTGACAGCTGTCATATCAGCCTGTATTTTTCAAGAGAACTTTCAAAACTGGTGAATTTTTATGTAGTCATTTTAATATTGAAGATGGAAGAAAATATGCAACAGTTTAGGTATATTATGCTTTATTATTTCAAGAACGATAAAAACGCAACTGAGACACAAAAGATTTGTGCGGTACAGGGAGAAGGTGTTGTGACTGATCAAATGTGTCGAAAATGGCTTGCCAAGTTCTGTGCTGGAGATTTCTCCCTGGATGATGTTTCATGGTTGGGTAGGCCAGTTGAAGTTGAGAGTGATCCACTCAAGACATTAACTGAGAATGGTTAAGTTTATAGCTGGCGAGACATAGCTGACATACTCAAAATATCCAAATCAACAAAGTTACTGGTGAATATGAAAACAGTGTCTTTTATTTTATGAAAAAAAAAAAAAACTGAATGGACTCCTTGGCCAACCCAGTAACACAAGGCATTTCATTAAGCAGCAAAGAGCATTCATTCCTTGAGACCAACATTCATTATGGAAGACTCTAAATAAACAATTATTATAATACCCGGTAGAAAACAGGGAGGATACTGTTAGAGAATTTTGCAAGGAAAATAAAGGTAAAAATTCATAGTTTAAAGAGGCTTTAGTATGATAATTCTGCCAAAGAACCATGTTTCTTTTCCATGTTTCTAAAACTTAACTTTATAGTTCAATAATAGAATAAATAATTTAAAAGAGAATAAAGAAAAAGATTAAAGAAGAATTTATAAAAGATCCACTGCCTAAAATATACTTCTCACTCATTATAAAGAAATAATATCATTCTACTCAGCAATTAAAATAGAGAAATTAAAGTACATTTCTAATATATCTTTTATAGTTTTATTACTTGCCTCAAGTCACTTCAAGTCCCGGGAGTGGGGGCAAGCACCCACTCAAATTATTGTTGATAACGCTTACTAGTATTTGTGCTGGCTGTGTTGGCAATCGATTTGGCACAAACTGTGAAAAAAAATACCCATATCAAACACAAATGTTGTCCTCATCTGTCTCTGCCACCAAGCGGGAGCCAGTGGCAAAGAGGAGATCATACATATTACACTTTGATTGTTATTTGGACCTGCAGACTTCACAAATTGCTCATAAATGAATGTCAGTTTTCCTAAACCAAAGCGTATTTTGATGAGCTAATTTGATTTAACACTATCTGTTGTTAATAAGCTGGAATACCATTGTACTTCAAAGCTTAGGTCAGAGTCATAAAGCCTCCATCTCGTCACCTGATGCATCATCTCTGGGAAAAGGGCTGCTTTGTCTTTAACACGGAGATATTGTGAGCTGTGCTGTGCAAAGAACTGTTACTGCTTATCATCTTGAGACTTTGTTTTCAAAGGAGCTCAGATTCAAGGTTCATGCATAAGAATCATTTCCTGGGCAGTCAGATGAAGATATATTCAGGTTAATGATTGTGAACCCATTGTCAGAGGACTGGAATTGTCATAAAGTGTCCTTTATTTCCTATTGCCTTAAAATTTCCATCAGGTGTTACCTTTCTTGGACCTTGGATAGTTGTCTCATACTAGTGACAAGGTTTTCCTTGTAACATTCTCCAAGAACTTGATGAATATGTCTCAGTATTATTTCATTAATGTTGTTGATGAGATTTATGGATGCATAATTTGGGTTCACAAAAAATCTGCTCCTATTGGCACAGAAACCCCAAGAGATTAATTAAACCCCCATCTTCCCTCTTTCTTCCCATTTCACCTCTATTACAAAAAATAAGCATGACATGCAAAACAAAAGAAAAATTATAGTTGTCACTAATTGATTGTTTTTCAGCAATCATGTGCAGCGTATAATTACCCAAAATTATGTTAAAATCCATAATTTCATATGAAGTGAATAAGGGAATAGGAACATTATAAACTCTATTAAATCAAAGATCCTAGAACAACAATCTTGAAATACTTGACTTAAATGCTTTATCTCCTGACCATGAGTTTGTAAGGATAGCTAAAAATAAGTTGTTTACTCATTTTGTGGTGATAGAGATTTCAGTTCTCTATTTGAACAGCTTTTTTCTTAGTGATGTTGCAGCTATTTTCACTTCTGTGTGTATTAATACAAAACAGTTCAAGGGTAGATGTCCTTCAGATAATTCAAAATACATGTTATAGTTGCAGAAGTTCAATTTCAAATGAATAACTGGCACTTAGTATAGAGTGACATTTAATTTAGATGTTCAGTGGTATAGATTATTGGTTCTGGGGGTTATACCTTGGCCAGTAATGAGTGCAAAAGTGACATATGACTGATGTTATTGTTTGTAAATTATTATACTGCCAGTGAAGGTAACTATTAAAGACAATCAAATATAGCCCAGCTGTAGAGTGAAATCATGGCTTTCTGCAAATATCTTGTAATTTATTCAAAAGCTTTTGCATTATGGAGCACCAAAACATTTGAGAGACTACCCACCATAACCCAAGGATGCCCTGACCCTGTAGATTAAATGGAATGATGAGTTTCTCTTTTCACAGTGACACTATCTGGCCAATACAAGATAGAATTAAAGCATTGAATGGATTTACATAGCTTTTGAAATACTGGTATATGGTATTCTTTGTCAGGTAAAATATTGACTTATCAGAGATTGATTTGCTGTTGAAAACATCTATTTCTTGTGCAGAATAAAATTCTGAAAATCATTTATCTTATTAATAGCTCTTATTCTCCAAATATTGTTGTTGTTGTTGTTGTTGTTATTATTATTATTATTATTGTTTTAGGAGCACATTTCTATTTGGCTGAACTAAAGCTCCATCAATCTCTGGCCTCTTACTATATTCAAATTCCTTACCATGATAATATTCTCTCGCCACTTCCCTTTTCTCTGCCTGAGTTCCATAGAATAACTTGGCAAGGATGATGACTGGCAACTTTAAAAATGGTCTCAGGTTCTCCGAGATTGTTTACTGGAGTAATTAAGCTCTTATCTGGGTGTCATCAAGCCTGAGTAGCTTGACTCATCAAAAGAAGCCAGATAAAAAACAACAACAACCATCAAATGCCTCCAATTCTCCAGTTCACCATTTCCCAAGAAGGCATAATGGCATATTTCAGACTTTCAGTTTTACTGAGACGCTTTTTCATTGTTCCCCACCACAGTGCTGAGTTTGTATTTAAATGTTTCATCTTGTGCATTTCAAAGTGTCAGGCTGAAGAAATACCAATAAGTTTGTTAGGTTTAGATAATCGAAAATTCCCTTTACTCAGCTTCTTAGGCTATATTTATCTGTCTGGCTGTGAAATCTATTCCAAGAGTATTCATCTACCACCCAAATCTATTCACCAAGCATCAAGACTCATCAGTGAGATGGAATAATGCCATTTAATTAGTCTTTGATATACAGCTTAATTAGGTCTTAATAAGGGGTAGTGCATCCTAAAATCAATTATCTTGCTCTTTTTAATAAGAGCAACTAATTAGTAGGAAAATCACTACAGTTCTCTTTTTATCCTGAAGCTTTCCATGGTGCTAGGAAGAAGGTTATGATGAAGAAAAAATATCTTCCAAAATATTTGGAAGAAATGTCATATTGAACCTCAGAGAACATACTCAAAATAGTTGAGATAGGTTAGACATATTTCACAGAAAATGCAGTGTTACCAGTTCAGTCTACGTGTTTCATAGTTTTTAGTTCATGCAGTAAAGTCAAGTGTTTTCCCACCTGTGTGTCAAGATAGTTCCCCTGCACTACTGACAAATGTCCAAGGTGTAGGTCCCCTGCAACTGTCTGCAGTTGTCAGGGTGCCACATTCATGAGTCACCTTCATTAACTAGTGCCTCCTTTGCTCTGGCCTTGGAAGTGGCCCCATGAGGTACTACATGACTGGCTCTGTGTTCTAAGTCCTACAGTTCTGTTTGCATTTTGTTCATTTTCCCCAACCCAATAGATTTTACTTAACTGTGTGATATTCATAAGTTAACTCTACCCACATTTATTCAACTCCTACAGTGAACTAGGTTGTGCTCAAGCCACTGAGATTTTGATGTGAATAAAGCAGGTGGATCCTTGTTCTCAGAGAGCTCACGTTTTTATGAAATGAGAGAAAGAAGAAATGAACACAAATAAGTATGGAAGTTTCAGAGAGTGGTAGGGGCTATAAAAGCAATCAAGTGTGGTATTGTGGGGGCAGAAGATGTCCTTCAGATAGTAAGTCAAGGAAAGGGCCTATGAGGAGGTGCATTGAAGCTGAGGTCAGAAGTCAGGAGACAGAGATGGTTAGGAGAAGCTCTAGTAATGATAAAGGCCTAAGTCAGAGAAAATCTTGATGTATTTGAAGAATACAGAGAATAGCAATATTCTTGGCTGCCAGTGATGGAGGGGCAGAAAGATAAGAACCGAGGTCATGTATAATCTAGAAATCAGGTCAGGCAGGGCTGAGTAGACTATGATAAAGAACTGGATGTTGTTTTAAGTATAATAAGAATGCATTCATTTGAGGAATGGTGAGTGCTCTAACTTAGAGATACTCAAAATCAATATAAACATTATTTATAGGCTGTAGGTGGTAGGTTTACGGGTTTTTACAATATAATTCTTTCAACATCTCTATATGTTTGAAAATTTTCATAATAAAGTGCTGGAAAAAATCAATATGCTGGTGGTTAAGGAAAAAAGTGGAAGTCTTACTTGATGTGAGTGTTAGTTTATGTTCATTTAAATTAGGATTTGAGTGGGAGAAAGATTCCTCCTCCACAAAATTAGGACACATGGTGATTATATTGAAAATTAAAGTCAGATTAGGTTGCTCCTGTGAAAAAAAATTCTCTAAAGATAATTTCATTGCATTTAAAGTAGTATCAAATTTCTTTCCATGATTTAGGATCACCCAGCAGAAGAGAAGTCCGTGCACAGTTAGAAATGCCTGCCTTGTCTAATTTGTCAAGAGTTGGAGGAAGTCATGGGGACCAGGCTGAGCCTGTGGCCTGTTCTCTGAATTATACTCCATTATTTATGACACAAAGCAGTGATGTGCTCCCTACCAGGCATATAAGACTGATTTAAATTCACACACGCTCCAGGATATGATAAGGAACCTGGGAGCCAGGTTCAGGCTGAGGGTACTTTCCTTTGGGAAAAGTCACTCAGCAGAGGGCCAGCTTCCAGTTCACTCCTTCAGAGAATTCATTCATCGAAGCTGCTTTCTGCTAACTGCTTCCAGGGAACACATACTTCAGGGAAGGGACAACAAATGAGGGACCTTTTTGAAGAGCCTATTTAATCAAGGTCAAGAAAGAATAGGTCACAAACTTTCTGCTTGGCACCAAATACAGTCAGGTACAATTGGTACTTAACAAAAACAACTCTGAGATGACCAGAGCACCTGTGCTGGAGAGAGCAAACCCATTAGAAGGTTCCCAGGGTACCAAGAGCAGGAAGCATCCTCTCACTCTGCTTGCTTCAGCAGTATCCAATCCAAAGATGCATTAATACCCACATGACTTGGGTATGTATCCCCTTTGAAAAGTTTTCACTGGACTCTTGCAGTGTAGGTAAAATTTGTCCATTTTACCTACATTTTTTTTTTAGCTGGAACAATTGCTGAGCACATCATGATTTCTCTTATAAAACCCATTAGTACCATAGACAGTAGATAGAAAATAGATATGGGGGAGGGTAAGAACAGTAGGGGGAATATAGAATCTAAAGAACTTGAGACATGTGTTCATGAACTAAAGGGGGCAGAATGGTGGGGGAGGGGTGTGCAGAGTGGAGGGGAACGGAGGAGGGGAAATAGAACAAATGTAATGGCATAATTAATTTTAAAAAGTTAAAAAAAAACCCATTTGCTCTTAACTGAGAACTTCAGAAAGTAGAAAGCTGAAAGGGTTGTGCTCTGCCATAAAGGAGCTGCTGTAGTTTTAGTTGGTTCCTTGGAGTTCAAGAGACTATGATAATGATGCATAGGTGAGTCCCTGCTTTAGTCCCTCTGACTTAACACTGCATCTTTTTGTCTTGCCCTCCTGCAGTAGTTGTTGAGCACAGTAAACCGCTACTACCTAACAAGTCTGATATGCTTTGTGCCTCTTTGTTTCTCCCCTTCTGTTCATTTGTCCTGCTTTTTTTTTTGAGGGAAGATTGTTCTGAAAATGACTCCATCTCATGAGGTCCCATCACTGATTGCCTTCCCTTGATTGTTTATCCTGAATTATATGTTGATGCTGGTAGTTAAGTCTTGGTTTAGCCTCCTTGGGAGCAGTAGCTGCTGAAAGGGGAAGCAGCGGAACTACTGTGAGGCAGGACACTTCGGAGGTACTACAGCGTAGAAGGCCAGAACTTCTGGCCTCCTTTCCTGCGAATACAGTGAGGGTCAGGAGCAAAGAAAAGTATGGCGGAAAGGAGAGCCTGTTGTTGAAAGATGGGAGAAGAACAGCAACTCCTTGGCAGGAAACGTTGCACTGAACATGGCATTTACAGTTTCAGATGGAACTAGCTAGCTAACCTAAGCAAGAGTAAAGGATTTAGGGAGAATTCTTGATACGGTTTTAAAATTAGAAAATCGTCAGAACAAGACTTGCAACAAACAAGCTTGTGTTTGTTAGTACTCTACCAATGTACACAGACAAGTCACACTCAAATTTATGGCCTCTACACAAGGCTCAGCTCCTAAAGGACTAACTGATGGATGGACAGATGGATTGGTACGTATGGAGGTGAAGGGAAGCCCTCATAATAGAATGAGTGAATACAGTTTCTGACCTTAAACTGTCATTACTGGTACATTTTAGAGATGAAAGTCAGAATTGCATTCCATCATTGCCGCCAGATGCAGGAAACAAAGGTTTATGCCAAAGGTCTCCAAACTCATCTCTTCCCAGGCAGTGTGGTGAAATGTCACATTTGCTTGGTCCAGAGTAAGCCAAGGCACTGCTAATACTGGACACTCTGGATAATCAACACACATCGCCTGCCTAGAGGAACTTGGCTCCAATGTAGAGGCCTTTGGTTGGCTAAGGCGTGAATTGTTGGCTCTGGATCCCTGCTGGCTGTGTCTCTAAAGTCTCAGTGCTCACTGTCCATCCCTGCCTGCTCCACACCAGGCTTCATTCTATTACGAGATTTCATACTCACTGTTTTTATTTTGGATGGTCGGCGTGTTTGCATTTCTTATCTTTGGTAATAGATGGATAGAAGATATAGGTAAATATGAAGAATTGGCTGCAACATTTCAGATTTAAGCTCCTTTATTTTCCTGGTGTTGTGACCCTGTGTGAGGAGGTTAAGTTCTCTGAGCTTCATGGATTTATGTGGGGAATAAAAAGATGCTCATAGAAGTATTAGGATAATGTTTGGCAACAGTAAGCGTTCAAATGGCTGTTGTTATTATTTTAAAGTTTTAAAGTATATCTATTCCTCTTCTTTGCATTATTATATTTTGTAACTGAGCATAATGTTCCAGCCCTTTTTGTATTTCCAATAGAAAGCATTTTTCCTATTATCTTCTTTATAAATTACACACTTTTGATACATTTTTCCCCTCCATGCCCACCCATAAATTTTGAAAGTTAAAACATACCAGTTTCCTTGCTATAACTTTCTCCTCTCATGCCCACACCAGGTTGTTAAGTCAAACCTATTAGTATTGCTTCCCTACAAATCAGCGAATTAACACATCTTGATAGCATGCAAAGCCAACAAACTTTGCATATGACCAATCACTAAATCATCCTAGGTATCTGTTTGGCCCCTGTGTATTCTCAGATAACACAATTAACACACGAGTGAAGTAGGTACTGATTGCAGTGAGGATGGGAAGCACAAGCACACCTTTGTCACTGTTTTCTTTCTTTCCGCGTAGAAATCTATGAAGAATGGAAGACATAGGAAGCCTGCGTCTCTCTATGGTTCACTTCTGTACAGTTCCTGTAGACATTTATGGCTTTTTTTTTTTTGCTATTCCCTTTAATTGATTCCTTATTCAGCAAATAGAAGCAAGATACAATTAACCTTGTGAATAGTTCTTTAGGGGGGTACATATTCAGATTTGATTGGGTCTCGGTTGGGTCACTCTCATTGACCCGAAGGTCATAAAAAGAGCATGCTGGCTGCTTTTGGGTAAAGTAATATTGAATTAAATCTCTTCAGAGACTAGTTTAAAGCCTGGAAAAGTCTTCTGGCTTAAACAGCACAAGATAATTGGAGTGTCTTGTGGCATCAAGTGTTTGCAAATTAATATTTTGGTGTGATTGCTTGCTGTATGCATTAAAGAACTCCCGGGGAAAGTGAGTTTAGTTTACACACGAGCCTCACAGTTATCTATGGAGAACAGTTGCAGTAGCAGTTACAGCACTAATTACTGGACAATCATTCTTTCAGGATATGAAGTTCAGGTCATGTTTTCATGGCACCTTAAACAAGTATCTACTTGAGTCAGCGTGTTTTGAAAGTTAAATGCCTTCTGAAGACATACATTTAATTGAAATTCCACAAAGCAATATTTCTGTTGTCTTTTTTTTTTTTCTCGTTTGGAAATAAAGATTCCCTCCTCTGTTGCTAGAGAGTTAGTAGTGAAACTTCGGGTTTGGAGGACAAATAATGGCAAGAGAGATCCTTGTGAAATCTTGGCATACAGATGTCTGGGAAGTGAACCCCTCCCTAGAGTGGCTTTATTGAAGGTTCTGGCCCCATGAAGCCCCCCATCTTGTCTTTTCTGTACTGCTTCTTCTAACTTTATAAATGACTTTAATCTATTAAAAGAGATAGTTTCTCTGCTCATTTTCCAATATATTTTTAACTTTAAATTATTTTGATTCCCCAAGGTGACACTTTAAACACACAGTCCTCAGAAAGGACCACCACTAAATTCACTTGTTTTCTCATATTCCAAAATAAAACCCCTAGAGGCTTAGTTTTTACGTAGCTTTAGAGGTGGAATATTTGGTCCTCAGGTACATTTAATCCATTAGGTACTGAGTACATAAGGTCTATGACCTTACCCAGGAACTTAGAAAATGCTTGAGACATAAAAAAAAAATATTTCAAATATGGAAAAAACAACCCTGATTTTGAAATCAAGTCATGTTTAATTCAATGCTAGTAACATAGTATATCAATTCTATTCATTGTTGTTTCATAACATTATAAATATATCAATTCTATTCATTGTTAAGTCTCATAATATTTAAAAATAATTTGTATCTTTGGTAGCCCTGTTTTATAAGAATTTCTGTGTATGTGCAATGAGTGTTGAGGAGTCACAGCCACCAGAAATTAAGTTAGTGACATATGGCCATATAATTTCTAAAGCAAAGTTATAAATCATAATTCTTCACAAACTTAAAATCAGTTTATGTCCAACATGGTTGCATGTTAATTTTTCAGTGTGATGTGAGGTATTGCTGCAGAAAATAAGAGCGCCTTGAACATCTAAGAAACACGAAGTAGTCCTCTTGACCCTCAGCAAACAGAGGTGTTTTCTACTCACCTTTCATCAGAAAACATATTAAGAGTTGAAATCAGGATCCTGAAGAGATATTTACACGCTTAGGTTGATAATAGCATCATTCACATTAGGCAAGAGATGGAAACAATCTGAATGTCTGTTGATGGATGAATGAATAAACAAATCATGGCATATGCATGAAATGGAGTATTATTCAGCTTTTAAAAGAAAGAAATTCTGTCACATGCTACAAAATGGGTGAACCTTGGTACATTTTGCTAAGGGAAAAGAACCAGGCAAAAAAAAAAAAAAAAAAAAAAAAAAGGACAGATACCAAAATGTAATTCCATCTATAAGAGATATCTAAAGTAGCTAAATTCATAGGGATAGAAAATAAAATAATGGTTCCTAGGGCCAGGGGTGCAGGACTTCAGGAGTGACTGTTTTATGGGTACACAGTTTCTGTTTCACAAGGTCCAGAAGTTACAGAGATCTATTGCACAAGGGAGTGAATGTACTTAATACCATTGAACTACATACCTACAAATGCTTAAGATGGTAGGTTTTACGTTACATGGTTTTTACCATAACTTGAAGCAATTGTATGGTAAGTTACTGAGTCCTTACTTTATTCCTAGGATTGTGCTATATAGAAAGATAGTTTGATAAACATAAAAGTTCTCTTATGCAATCACTTTTACCAATAAAGTGGAAAATAAAACTATACACACACACAAACAATTAACTTATCATTCCTCACACTTGAGTAATTTAAACCCATTTTTAATTAATGTATATAATTCCACTTATATGGAAAAATAAGTAAGCGGTATGACATAAATTAATTTCATTAGAAGGCTAATAAAATATATAGTTAAGTAAAACCTGAATGAACAAATAGTGCTTAACTTTTGGACAGTTATAGAGCAAACAGAAATTAGAAATGCCACTGTTCTCCTCTCACCTTTGTTTCCTTTAAATATGTGGATTCTTCTCTGTATGGAAATGTAGATACATTTATCAGGCCCTTATTTGGGAGAAAGAATGTTCATGTTGCTTCATTTTTACATTGTGTGCCTCCTGCTCTTTCCCTGTCAGCAAAGGACAGTAAAAGTACTGGGAGATCTCCAACATGATTAACAAGGCAATGCCAATGTTGGCATTTAAACAGTGCCATGGTACTTAGTTATAAATGGTAGGCCTGATAATTTATAAATGCTCATATTTATTTTTTTGATTATTATTGAAAGGAAAACATACATCATCATCAGAAACAATTCCAAGACGTCCTTTGAGAACACAAGTTTCTCAGTTTGGGGAGACCTGAGTTATAATACCATGTAAGAAAATGTATCATAGTGATATTGTACAATGTGATGTTGTAAGAGGGGCAATTTATTATTGTGCTCAAGGGAATCAAGGGAGGCTTCAAAGAGGTGTCGATTAACATTTAACTTGGACTTTGTTAGCTAAGTATGAAGTGCTAGTGAGATAGGTGTTTGTGTGTTGCCAGAGCAGGGAATTTCAACACAGCAGTAAATTTAGCAAAGGCCAAGATGCGAGAGATAGTGTGGTATATCTGAGGAAGCAACCTGTAGTGGATTCGGGAGAGTAGCTGAGAGGGAAACTGATCAGTATAGCAGGCCGATTATGAAGGATTTGGATGCCCTACTCAAGAATTTTTAACTTTACTTAATAGCAATATGGCACAATCAAAGACTATTAAGTTACCGAGGAAAGGTTGATCATATTTATGTCTACAAAGTATACAGAAAAAGAACTGCATAGGACAGATTTTGTAGTAAAGGAAATAATAACTGCCCCTGGGAGTGGCAAGAGAACCTAAAACATGTGTCAGGGCTGAAGATAAATTTACTTAAAGGCAGGTAATCTGTTTAATGTTGAGAATATGATGAAAACACTTTTTTTCCTTAAGGAGGGATCAAAGTTACAAAACAAACATGTAGATGGCTATTATCCAACTTCTGAACTACAGTAAGTACCCGATAAATAAGCCGGAGTTGCAGACTAAAAGGACTAGAAGAAAGTCACGGCATATTTGTAAATATTTTCCAAGTGGGAGCAGGTCACTGAACTGATGTGGGGGAAATGAAGAACCCAACATTTTAAGACTCCCAATGCTTAGTTTCCCTTTCTGAAAGCTTATTATTGGTGTAAAAAATGCAATCTATTTCTGGATATTTATTTTGCACTCTGCTACTTGACTGAATTCTTATATTCTAGTAGTTTTTTTGGTGGAATCTTTAGGGTTTTCTATATACAGAGTCAAGTCATCTGCAAGTAATGACAGTTTTACTCCTTCTGTTCCAATTTGGATGCCCTTCATTTCTCTTTTGTGTCTGATTGCTGTGGCTAAGACCTCCAGTACTACATTGAGTAAGAATGGTGAAAGTGGACATGCCTCTCTTGTTCCCAATCTTAAAAAAAAATGCTATTAGTTTTTGCCTACTGAGTATGATGTTGGCTATAGGTTTTTCATATATGGCCTTTATTATGTTGAGGTATGTTCCCTTTATTTCCCCTTTGCTGAGAATTTTTGTTATAAATGAGTGCTGAATTTTTTTCAAATGCCTTTTCTGCATCTGTTGATATGACCATGTGTTTTTTATTTATTTTTCATTTTTATGTGGTATATCATGTTTATTGATTTTTAGATATTGTACCAACCTTGCATTCCCAGAGTAAATCTTACTTGATCATGGTTTATGACATTTTTAATATATTGCTGGATCCAGTTTACTAATATTTTGTCAAGAATTTTAGAAAATAATCTCATTTACAATTGCATAAAAATATATAGGAATAAATTTAATCAAAGTTGTAAAAGACCCATATGCATAAAATTATAAGACACTGAAGTCAGAAATTGAAGAAATTGCAAATAAGTGGAAGTATATATCATGTTCATGGATAGGAAGAAGTAATATCATTAAAATATCTGTACTACCCAGAGCAATCTATAGATTTAATGCAATCCCCATAAAGATACCAACGTTGTGTTTCACAGAAGTAAAACAAATATTGCAAACATTTCTATGGAACCACAAAAGACCTAAATAGCCACAGCAATCTTTAGAAAAAAGAACAAAGTTGGAGGAATCATGCTACCTAATGTCAAACTATACTACAAGGCTGCATTAACCAAAAACAGCATGGTACTAGCATAAAAACAGACATATAGATCAATGAAACAGAATAGAGAGACCAAAAATACACCCACAACTTTATGGTGAATATTTAACAAAGGAGATAAGACCATACTATGGTGTAAAGTTAGTTTACTCAATAAATGGTGACAGGAAAATTGGACAGATGCATGCAAAAAAAAAGAGCTAGACCACCTTCTTATACCATATATAAGAATAAACTCAAATGGATTAAAAACTTAAATCTAAGACTTGAAACCGGAAAAATCCTAGGAGAAAATATAGGCAGTAAGACATATCTCAGACATTCCTCATAGCAATGCACATTGTGACACATTTCCTTGGGCAAGGGAAACAAAAAAATGAACAAATGGACTACATCAAACTAATAAGTTTTTTTCACAATAAAAAAGAAAAACTATCAACAAAATGAAAAGACAACCCACTGAATGGGATAACATATTTGCCAATGGTATATCTGATAAGAGGTTAATATTCAAAATTTATAAAGAACTTATATAGCACAACACAAAAAACACACAATTCCATTTAAAAATGGAAAAAATATCTGAATAAACACTTGTGCAAACAGGACATGCAGATGGCCAATAGACATATGAAAGATGCTCAACATCACTAATGATCAAAGAAATGCAAATAAAACCACAGTGAGATATAACCTCACACCTGTCAGAATGGTTACCATCAATAAGTCCACAAACTGTTGGTGAGGACGTGGAGAAAAGGGAACCCTCATGCATTGTTGATGGGAATGCAGACGGGTGCAGCCACTACAAAAAACAGCATGAAGGGTCCTCAAAACATTAAAAAATGGCAATGCCGCAAGACCCAACTATTCCATAGGGAAGATGTATAAAGAAACCTGTTAATACTGATTCAGAAGAATGCATGCACCAGAAATAGACTCATAGATACAAAGAACCAACTGACAGTTGTTCAAGGGGAGGGTCTGGGTAAAAATAGTGAAGGGACTAAGCAAAAAAAAAAAAACACCAAAAACCTCATAGACACAGACAGCAGAATGATGATTCCAAGAGATAAAGGGGTTGGGGGAGAGAAGAGGCTAAAGGCAAAATAAATGGTGATGAAAGGAGATTCGACTTTGGGTCGTGAATATACAATACAGTATATGGACAATGTATTATAGAATTTTACACCTGAAATCTATATAATTTTAGTGACCAGTGTTACCTCAATGAGTTCAATACAAATGTGTAAACAAGACTCCCAGTGCTGTGTTTTTCCCATTGAGTATGATTCATGCTTCCTTCAGGAATAGAAGTGAGAAGATCTATCTTTTCATGAGAAGCCCGGTCAAAAACAAAATGCAGACACAGGAATTTAGGTGGGGGTCATAATAGATTGATTCTGGTTACAAACTGAATTAGAAAGAGAACAGATGAGAGAAAAACTCTCACTTGTGCTTTGGATAGGAGAGGCCATCATTTAGAGTTGAAGCAGCCGTTAATAACAGGTTGCTAGCCTAAATTCCTGGAGATCCACAGAGGATTTAAGTTCATTATTTTCAAACTTAAATGCATAAACTTTCCCCCCTCAAACATCGTTGCTCTCTCAGTATTTTCTGAATTTCACTTTTAGTAAATGACATTCCTCTTCCTCGTCCACACTCCATCCTGGTTGCTGAAACTATAACCCTGGAAGTCTAGAATCTTCTCTCTCCCAAATTTTTTGGCCAAATTTCCTTGCTTCGATGTTTTTAGATTTTATCCATTCCACTTTTTCTCACTGCACACAACCCTTTCTATTTAATTCCTTATTACCTTGAGCTTCTATTCTTTTTTTTGATCCATCCATATGTTTATTCATTTACCATCATTAGACCAATGTAGTGTTTTTTTAAATGTAAAGAAGAGAGTCTCCCTAGACACAACACACCACACATCCTTTGGTCTTCATAGCATGTGTGTAAGAACATATTTGATGATGGCACTTTGCTGCTAGAAGTTAATCTTTACAAGATAATGCAGGTCATTAAAATACCTTTGTGAGAAACTTACCTCTCTAGGCATGAATGGCGTTATCCAATTATTCATGTCAAATCCCAACTTTAGTGTCATTCAAGTGGCTTCTGTTGTGTGCTCTACAGAGAGTGTCATCTCATATCACTGACAAAGCAATAGTGGTCTCTTAAAAATGGACTGGCTGGTTGAGATTTTATGTGGGCATTTGGCTTCCTTGAAATGTTTCTGGTCTTGCCTCCTCTTAATTCATTCTTCAACAATCTATCACAATAATATTTCTACCTAAAATATATCATTCTTGTGTTAATACATTTGGAACAGTATGGTTTTCATCTTTTGGAGTCATCCAATGGGTCTAAATCGCAAGCACAGTGCTTGCTGCCTGAGTCTAAAGACAACATTAGCCTTTGTGTCTCAGTTTCCTTCATAGAAAAGTTGAGGATTAAAAAACACTTAGAACAATGCGCAGTACACAATAAATGCTCAACAGTGTTGCTGTTATCTTTATTAAATTCTTTCTAGCTCCCCATCTCAATCTCCAGAAAATCCAGCATGATAATAAGGTCTTTTCTGGTCTTTCTCCTACGGTGATAGGAACCGGAGGCCCCAAATGTGGAGAGTCATGTTTTCCTGAATGAACAAGGGATTCTCATTCCTTCAGGACTTCCCATATTCTGTTCTCTTTAAGTTAAATGCTTTTTTCCCCTACTCAAATAATTTCTGATTTCCTTCTTGATTCATATTAAGAGCTACTCTTTTGAAGAGTTGTTCATGAGCCCTATCAGAACATAGTGGTCCTAATGCCATATCCCCAAACACAGTATATACATGTCTGTCACTGCTGTTGTTATATGACTGTTGGGTTTCCTGTTTGTCTCACCAGTGAAGCTGAACTCCCTAAAGATAGGACTCTAGGCCTTAGTTATTTCTAAAATCTTGAGATGTAGACCAATTTTATCTCGAATGAAAGTGGCATGGAGTGTGCTACTAGCAATCTAAAATTGCGGGCAATACTCTGACGTCACTGTGTGCAGAATAAACCCATTTCAGTGATCACTTACGTAATTCAAAATTGTACAATTGCTGGCCATATACGAGCTATTGAAAATTCACCTCACTATATGTATATCTTTGCCTGTTTTCCAGTTTAAAACTGAATTGCTCACCAAATCTAACTGATAGCTTGAACCAGTTAAACATAATTTACTAGGTATATAGTTTACAAAAGAGAAAAGGTGGACATATTTTCATTACGATAGTGGACAGAAAATATCTGAACACAAAGGCAATTTAGAACCAATGTTTCTTAGAGGCTGGCTAAGGAAACCCAACTGTTCTGGTAACAGGAACAATTGAGATTAGATAAACGAATTCCATAGTTCTACTTTAATCAAAATGGTTTATTATTGCATTTATTCAGTTTACAAAATAATTTTTCAGTTTCAAAGAAAACATTGTATTGATATTGGCAGGAAAAACAAATGTTTGGGAATTGTAATTAGGTTGTGGAGAGGAAATTATTAGGATGATGCATCTTCTCTCATTCAGTATATTCTATTTCTGTTTTTTATTTTTCATTCTTCTTGGGATATCCATTTTTTTGAGCTCCATTTTTCTTTAAAAAAATAACTACAGGGCTCAGTGAAACCCCCAAAATAGTCTACATGCTGATAAACTTATTTTCCTTTAGCAGAAAAGGTCCCAAGTTAAAATTCAGACAGTAGAACTGCTCCACAATCTGAAACTGCTTCCCAAGGTGATACTGAAATCATTTGTGACCTCCTAAAGGGAATGTAATATGAAACATGGGCTTAATTCTATTTCTTGGGGAAAAGTTTTAGCATAGAACACTGTGCAATTATTATTTTAGAAATTGACAGTCTCTACCATGTTTTTTCTCTCACTCTGTCACTCACATGCATTTGTGTATATATGTATTTCTCTCACACATCATATAAATCTCACTATTTCTATATTTCTATCTGAATAATCATTACCTCCATTGTGTGATCCCAGTGAAAATCCATCTCTCTCTGCAGGACGAGACAGGTGACTCAGGCCTGGCCAAGGTGAGCAATGTACATCATAAAAATTGCTTAACTCCAGTGGGATGTTTTCCTCATTCCAGTTAGTGAGAATACAATTAGTATCAAGGAGACAAATTCATGCACCCAACATGCCACCACAGGGCAGGAGTTCAACTGCAAAGAACAAGTTCAACATCAGGAGAACTGAGACAGAGGAACAAAAACCAGGATCTAGTTGAACTTCTGTATCACTTCATCCTGCAACAGCCAAAACACATGGAATTTTCAGTTCTATGAGCCAGTGGATATTTGATTTTCTGTTGCTTTACAATGAAAGGAATCCACACTGGTACGAGTAGTAGGTAGTTCCTCATGGGATGTATAGTCTTGTAACACGTCAGAGGCTCTGGGGATCTTGTTTAAAACATAGAGTCAGTACACAACCATAGAGATGTTTATTCAGTTGTGGGAGGTAGTAGGTGGGGACATTGGAAAAAATACACTGGGTTCTACATTTCAAGAAATGTCTTCAATTATTTGGATGTTGACATTCTACATGCTACATATGGGAAAAATAATATAGTGATGATCCATTTCCTTTTTCATAATTGTCCAAAAGTTTTATCTGGGAATCTTTTAGACTAATATTAAAACCAAAATGAAAAGTAACTTGAATTTATGTTGCCTAGTCATTTACCATTCAGATTTCACTTGTTTATTTGAGATAACATCGTCCTGCCCAGAGGACCTTGACATTTTTTTAAATGTCAGTAGCTATACCATAAATTACAGAAATTACCTGTACTTTTAATTTAATTTAAAATAACCTAAGACTTTAAGGCTTATTAATTTTATTGTAATTTTGAAGAGCACATTATTTACTAACAGTTAAAACTTTAAATGGACCACAATACTCAGGTAAGCTAACACATTTCTTGTTCAACTAAAAAGAAAAAGAATTTCACTGTCCAAATAAAAGTTTAAAATGCTTTTTTATTTTTTACTTAAGAAAAAGAAAAGAAAAAGGAAGACATGTAGGAGAGAAAAATGAATTGAGGATGAATAAAGACAGCCAATAAGTGTTCATTACATTAACCATCAAATCTACTGAAAATGTAGAAAACTCTTTCTAGAAATTTGCTTTCATTAATTTTGTTTCATTCACTAATTTTGTCAATATTTATGGAATGCTAGCTATGTTTCAGGCATTGTACTAGAAGTAAGAATATGACTACGCAGAATACTGCCTTCCAATAGCTTACAGTCTGATGGAGAAATTCAGGTATAGTCAATGAGTAGCATATTGGTATTTCACATTGTGTTAGACATGGTGAAGTTTTGAGGGGGAACTTTACATTTGTAGGTAACATGAACATCTTTATAAATACACATAGAGATATGTGAAATGAGTGACTCAAATAGTTATTAATCAGACATCAGAAAATGGAGAAATTAATCAGTGGAAGGATAAATAACAACATGAATTCTGAAGTGTCTCCCACACTGGGGTTGCCTCCCAGAAATGATCACTTCAAAGGATAGCAGCACAGAAACATCGCTTTCTTGAAGGAAAGGAGACTGAAACATGCTTGCTTAGCATGATCCTTTGACACACTTCTGTGACTTGAAAAGGCTCTATCAGTCCTAATGGTAGGTACGCTGTCAATGAATCTTTCTAAACACCAGTTGCCTCTTTTGTGAAGGGAGAGTGAAGTTTATTATATAGGGCATTTCAAATGTTTTCTGTTTGTTTGTGTAAAGTTGTATAGTAATCTACTTTTGTTTTCATTTTGCCTGAGGAATTCCTTTAACATTAGCTTATTGTGGATCTGCTGGTGATGAATTATTTTATTAGAATGTATATATTTTTAAATATATATTTTATTGATTATGCCATTACAGTTGTTCTATTCCCCCCTTCATACCCCCCCACCCTGCACACCCCTCCCCCACCATTCTCCCCCTTTAGTTTATGACCACGTGTTCTTTGCAGTTCTTTAGATTCTATATTTCCCATACTATTCTTGCCCTTCCCCTTATCTATTTTCTACCTACCATCTATGCTACTTATTCTCTGTACCTTCTCCCCCCTTCTCCTTCTCCCACTCCCCTGTTGCTAACCCTCCATGTGATCTTCACTTCTATGGTTCTGCACCTGATCTAGTTGTCCTCTTAGTTTGCTTTTGTTTTAGGTGTGGTTGTTAATAACTGTGAGTCTGCTGTCCTTTCACTGTTCATCTTTTTTATATTATTTTTCTTAGATAAGTCCTTTTAACATTTCATATAATAAGGGCTTGGTGATGATGAACTCCTTGAATTTGATCTTATCTGAGAAGCACTTTATCTGCCTTTCCTTTCTAAATGAAAGCTTTGCTGGATAGAGCAATCTTGGATGTAGGTCTTTGGATTTCATGACTTGGAATACTTCTTTCCAGCCCCTTCTTGTCTGTAAGGTCTCTTTTGAGAAATCTGCTGACAGTCTGATGGGAACTCCTTTGTAGGTGATAGTCCCTTATTTCTTGCTGCTTCTAGGATTCTGTCCTTCATTTTAATCTTGGCAAATGTAATGATGATGTGCCTTGGTGTATTCCTTGTTGGGTCCAAGTTCTTTGGGACTCTCTAAGCTTCCTAGATTTCCTGGAAGTCTATTTCCTTTACCAGATTGTAGAAGTTCTCCTTAATTATTTGTTCAAATAAATTTTCCACCTGTGGCTATTCCTCTTCCCCTTCTGGTATCCTTATAATTCGGATGCTGGAATGTTTCAACATGTCCTGAAGGTTCCTAAGCCTCTCCTAATTTTTCTGAATTCTTGTTTCTTCATACTTTTCTGTTTGGTCATTTTTTTCCTTCCTTCTGGTCCACTCCCTTGATTTGAGTCCCAGTTTCCTTCCCATCATTATTGGTTTCCTGTGCATTTCCCTTCATTTCAATTACTTTAGTCTTCATATGTCCCTCTAATTTGTGACTAAAATCAACCAATTCTGTGAGCATCCTGATCACCAGTGTTTTGAACTGTGCATCTGAGAGTTTGGCTGTTTCTTTAAATTTAATTTTCTAAAGGTATATTTGCTGGGTATAGAACTGGGTTGACATTTGTTTTTCAGTACTTTAACACTATTATCCCACTGTCTTCTAGCTTACATTGTTTCCAACAAGAAATCTTCTGTCCTCTTTATCTGTTGACAATGTGTCTTTTTCATTTACTGATCCCAAGGGTTTCTATTTATCATTGGATTTGGGAAATGGTACTATGACTTACCTTGATGTATCTTTCTGTATGTTTCTTGTACTGGGACAGTGTTGAACCTTTTGGATCTGCAAGCCCATAGTTTTCATCAAATTATTCCACTATTTTTTCAATCCTTTTTCCTATCATGGGCTCCAATTTTATTTATATTAGTCTGCTTAAAGTTGTCTCATAGCTCATAGATTTTTGGCTCACTTTTTATTTTATTTTTGACTCTATGTGATTTTATATAGCCCTATTGCTCTATTTTGAAGTTTACCAATTTTTTCCTACAATATCCAATCTGCTGTTATTATCATCCAATGTACTTTTGATCTCAGAAGCTGTTATTTTCTCTAGAGTTTTTACATCAGTTGTATCTCCACTTCACTTCTCAGACAAAGTGTATAATAATTATTTTAATCCCCCAATCTGCTAATTCTAACAACTGTGTCAGTCTGGATCGGTTCTAATTGATTGATTTTTCTCTTCATTCTGGGTTGTATTTTCTGCTTATTTTCATGCCTGTTACTTTTTTTTTTTTTTTGATGTCAAACATTTCGAATTTCACTTTGGTGCATTCTTTTAGGTCTCGATTTTAAGATTTATTGATTAAGGCTATATTTTTGCTAATCTAGAGCTAATTATTCTCCACTAAAGAAGAAAGCTATTTTGAGTACTCTACCTAATTCCTTGTGAATTTTGAGGTTCTCCAGTTTGCTGCTTGGGAACAGGTACTTTTCTGTTCCTGTCTCAGCACTGGATATTTTTTTACTCTAATTTTTTTTAGGCTGTATCTTTCCTGGTCACAGCTTGCATGCACACACAGATCATACTCTGCCAAAAATAAGAGGTACTAGCCATGGGTTCATGCAGTTTTCTCTTTGTGATCTCTCTCTTCCCTAATATTCTGGCTTGCAAATTCTGTCTTTCATTGTCTTCCCAAATTCTCAGCACAATCTCCTCAAATCAGGGGTTCTGCAAGTCTTGGCCTGGTTTCTGTCTTTCTGTGCTGCAGTCCTGCAACTTTCTCAAACAGTAAGCTGGGGAAATTATCATGTTCAACATGCTCTCAGGAAACATTGCCGTTCATTACCTGATATCCAGTGACTTGAAAGTATTGTTTCATATATTTTGTCCATTTTTGGAATGTTTCTATATGGAAGGTAATTCCAGTCTTCTATTAATCCACTTTGCTAGAGGCAAACATTCCCTATGGGTAATTTTTAAATACTGAAACATGTTTACTCTAGCATTACAGGATTCAATTCTGTGTTTATATTCCCAGGAAGACAAAGAATATTTCCTGTTCAGGTTCTCAGACTAAGTATCCTTGGAGAGGGATATCTTATAATTTTGGTAGATTCTGGAGAAGACAGAGTCTGATATTTGGTAGCATGATATTTGGTGACTTGTATGAGCTTGTTCCTTACCAAGAATAGCACGCATTCTTGGAATTTCAGCTGGTATTGTGATGCCTGGTGTCCTGCCGATTTTTGGAATTGGCTGAATTGTCTTCTAGACTGTTGTGTAATTGATTTAAGGTACAAGTAAGGAATGTTTGTTTTGGATTCATTTTGCTTTACTAGGTACCGGCAGAATATTAACAGAATGGAAACATCATGTGATTTCAGAAGGTGAAAGTGTAGTAGACAATTGAATGTAATTCCCTGAAAAAAATATAAAATTAGGAAAAAAGCTATATTAATGTTCAGCTACAAACTTCATTTTAAAAATGTTACTAAAATACTTTATTGATGTCTTATTTGGAATATTTTAACCTAAACTGGTAGGACTTAGGATAGCATTAGTCACAATCTTAACAATATAAGTGTGTGTGCATATATATCTATACACACACACACATATATATCTGCCTTATTCAGAAAATAAAAATATGTGTGTATAAATTTTGGAGTACATATACCTCCTCCTATTCATCCCTACATTCCCATATAGTGTTACAATATCTAGGTAGCCCATAATTTCCTTCATAATATTTATTGATAACATTTATATTTATATATATAATTTTTTTCTCTCCTCTACAGTTAATGCTTTAACATACATTCTTGTTCATCTGTCTTTACAAAACTATTTCTATGAATTAGTTTTTTGGGAGACACAGAATGTACACAGTTTTACTCTAATAGAAACTGCCACACTGGCTTCCCTAAAATAATTGTTCTTCATTTATGTTACAATGTATGTCAAAAGTAATAATAATAATGCTTGTCCCTTCGATCTGTCAGGCTTCATATTAAAAATATTCACTTGAGATAGAACCAAACTGTTAAACATAATCTATAACCTTCCCAGCTGTTTATGATTATTAATAATATTTAATGATAAGGTGTCAATTACTTATTTAGAAGTACTCAACTAAATTGATAGTCTAAATAATAGCTACCCATTTAGAATCCATAATTATAAGTAATTAGCTTATTACAAAATAGATGTATGAGTCTTCCATGTCAATGTCTTAAGGGACCAAATGAGACTATTTACCTTCATAAATAGATTTGTATGTCAATGATGTATAGCAAGTACTCCGTGACTTCCAGTTTTGTGTTAAGAACCAACATCATCAGCAATTCTCTCCACTCGGAGAGCTCTGGTGTACAAGTAGGTGGATTTCTGTACGTAACCCTTTTCACATCTTTATTTGCATCTGTTACTCTGATTGCTGATCATCTGAACAGCAAATGGAGAGAGATGAGAATAGACCCATTTGCTCCCTTCCAGAGTATTAGCAGCAGTAATACAGATAATTGTCTGAAGAAGATAGGGTTGTTGCAATTTATTGGGCATGTTGCAATAATGCTTCCTATGGGCACCAAATGAAATGACCCACCAGCCTGCATTTTAAACAGTGTTCCTAGTAATGGCATATGCGGTTAAATAGATCATGTCCTCATAATGAGAACATATTAAACTTTAGCTCTTCTTTCTGCCTGATATACTCATATTGTGAGCCTACATATGTATCATTTCCAAGTGCTACTTAAGAGGAAACTTGTCATGAAATGATCAAAAAGATCTTTTGTTCAGAAGCTGATTTGAGATGATACTAAACTTTGGTCTGCAGAATTAGCACGAAAAATTCTGGAAACCTAAGTTGTACATGATAAAATTCATCTCTTTTGGGGATTTTTTTTTACCCTAGGATTACCTTAATAAAAGATTGCCTAAAATGTTCTGATTACTGTTCTTCCTTACGTTGGGGACTAGTTTCCTTCCACCAGTGTTCTGTCCAAATATCAGCGGGTAACAATTTTACTAAAGCTGAATCCCCATCAGGAAATACTGTGAAACTGTCTTTTAGCACAAAATCACAGCAGTTGTCAGTTTCTCCTTATTTCCTGAGTTTTCCATTACGATGAACATCTTTAACTGAAAGCTAAACAACAAAGGCATTATTAATATCTTCTTTTAAGATGAAGTCACCTGCATTAGGTGGAAGAAAACTAGATATCCCAGTCATTAATGCAAGCTATATTCTGAAACCCAATTTTGTATATGTGCTCAAACCATTGCAGGGGAAATGTCATGACAGTAGATTGCTGAAGCAAAGACCAGTCACCTGAATTCAGCTGCCATTGTTGATTTTTATATTGTAATTTGATTAGGGATCCAGATAGCAGACTACCTCATTTCAATCAGAAAAAAAAAAAGCCAATCCAGAAATTATTAAACATGCTCACACTTCCTACACCAATTTGTGAAATAAAATAATCTCTGCCTTCTGTTTGAATAAACTTCCTAAAAAAAAGTGAACATACTTTATACCAACTAATATGCAAATACCATTGTGATATGCCAGGAAATTATAAACCACCAGTAAATGTTATTAAATGGAAAGTTTTAGAAGCAGGCTTTGGGAGAGCTTATTCCAGTATGCAATCTGAAACCAACCATTTGCATTCAGTAATAATTAAGGAACCCTCCACTGAATCTTATTTCCAAGTCTCTGCTTTGATTTCTGCATCTTACAGTCTTACGACGGTGACCTACTGACTGTCTACATCCGCAGGAGTATGTCAGACAGTAATGCACTAGGCTAGGGAGAAATCTGCGGAGAGATTCCATTGAACCGGGAGACTGTTGAGGCTGTGCTATAAGTATTTTCTTTGGGGTAATTGAAAACACCATTTATTTTCTCACTCACTTCTCTCTTAATGAAAAACTCATCTTCAGCGTCTGACTTCCCCTTTTCTAAGATGTCTTTTAGGAAATAAACACCAGGGAAATGTTCAGCCGTTTCCCAAACGTTTGGTGCTACCTACTCTCACAAAGCCCCTAGCCATAGAACCCAGGTACCGTATACTTGTTTAAAAATCTAATTTTCAGTTACAGTTGACATGCAATATTATATTAGTTCCCAGTGCATAGTAGTGTGATTATATGTTTATATAACTTACAAAGTGATCACCCCACTAAGTGTAGGACCCGCCCGATGCCCTACATAGTTACAATATTATTGATTATATTACCTATGCTGTATTTACCCACTGCAACTGTTTTTTATAACTGGCACGTGGAACTTCTTCACCTCTTTCACTTTTTTTACCCATCTCTCCAATTCCCCTCCTGTCTGGCAAGCATCAAGGTGTTCTCTGTACCTGTGATTTTATTTCTGTTTCTTTGGTTCATTTATTTTGCATTTGAGAGTCCACACATAAGTGAAATAATACGGTATTTTTCTTTATTTCATTTAGCATAATACCCTTTAGGTCCACCCATGTTTTTGTAAATGGTAAGATTTTATTCTTCTTATGTCTGAGTAATATTCCATTGTATATGTGTACCACATTTTCTTTCTTTATTTCTCTGTCGATGGACCCTTCGGTCCATATACAAATGGACCCTGGCCATTGTAAATAACACTGCAATGACCATAGAGGTGTACATACATTCTTCAGAATAAGTATTTTGGATTTCTTTGGATAACTGCTCCAAAGTAAAATTGATTGGTGATATGATAGTTCTATTCTTTTTTAATTTTTGCAGAAACTTCCTATTGCTTGCCATAGCGGTTGCACCTGTTTTCCCACCAACAGTGCCCTACGGTTCCCTTTTCTCCCCATTCTTGCTAACTAAGACCTGTTTGGTGCTTTATTGATGATAACCATTTTGGCAAGTGTAAGGTGGTATATCATTGTGGTTTTAATTTGCATTTCTCTCTTGATTAGTGATGTTGAGCATCTTTACAAATATCCATTGGCCATGTGTATGTCCTCTTTGGAGAAATGCCTATTCAGATCCTCTGCCTATGTATTAATCAGATTATTTGGGGATGATTTTTGGTGTTCAGTTGCATGAGTATCTTAGATATTTTGTATAGTAACCCCTTATCAGATGTATTGTTAGCAAATATCTCTTCTCATTCAGGAGGTTATCTTTTTGTTTTGGTAGTTTCCTTTATAGTACAAAAGCATTTTAGTTTGATGTAATCCCATTTGCATATATTTTCAGTTTGTTTCCCTTTCCCAAAGAGACAGCCAAAAACATTGTTGTTAAGTGGAATGTTGAAGAGTTTACTACCTATGTTTTCTTTTAGGAGTTTTATGGTTTTCAGTCTTATAGTTGAGTCTTTAATCCATTTGTAGTTTATTTTTATATATGGTGAAAGAAAGTGGCCTAATTTAACTTTTGGCATGTAGTTCTCCAGTCTTCCCAGTACCAATTATTGAAGAAGTTGTCTTTACCCCATTGTATAGTCCTACCTTCTTTGTCATAGATTAATTGGCCATCAAGGCATGGGTTTATGTCTGAGCTTTCTGTCTCATTCCATTGATATATGTCTGTTTTTATGCCAGTACCCTGCTGTTTCATTACTACAGCCTGGTAGTATAGTTTGCTATCAGGCTATGTGGTACCTCCAACTTTGTTCTTCCTTCTCAATATTGCTTTGGTTACTTGGGATCCTTTGAAGTCCCACATAAATTTTAGGATTAACTGAACAGTGTGTCTCAGTTTCCTGCAGCCTGTGGTCTTTCTTGGGCAAAATCCCTGCCAGTTTTTACAGCCAGATGTTATAGGTGCTCCTCTTCTTGGCACTAATGTCCCAAGGGCTCAGCACTGGGGAGCCTGGTAGGTGGCTCTAACCCTTTACTCCTCAGGAAACTCCACAGCTACGATTATTCTCCCAATTCTTAATCACTACACCATGGGTTCAGTACCTGCCCATTCCTCATCTCCATCCTTCTTAGCAGTCTCAATATGGCTTCTTTTTAAAATTCCTTGTTTATAGGACTTCTTTTCAACTAGTCTTTAGGTGGTTTCAATGATGACTATTCTATACTTTAGTTGTAATTTTGATGTGAGCATGGGAAGAGACCAGCAGAGTTTGCCTACTCCACTATTTTTACTGAAAGGCATCCCCGGCATTGTATGCTTGGTGGTTAAATATATTTCAGCCTACAAATTGAAAATACCCTCACCAAAAATTCTGGATAATTCAACAGACAAGTCGAAGAAGGAAAGAAGTTCTGAGAATTATTTTAAACTACAAAAGCTTAACAACTTTAGAAATATATGACCATCTCTGTCAACAGCAAATCAGTGAGCAAATACTGGCATCGAAAAGGCAAAGATTAACACTCCCTGACTTCTGTAGACTTTTAGAGACATGTTATGCTTTCTTTTCATAAACGGCCTCAATTTAGATTGGGTGGCCTGTGGTCCTCTGTAAAATATGGAGAGGAGAATGGACAGAAACTACGTGAAGTGTTGGATCATAGGAATTTGCCTTTAGAAATAGAATTATATTTATAAATCTTAAAAAAATCCAAAAGACTGACTTCACCTTTCAAGGAAAACCTCACTTAGGAAGACCATTGATTCACTTAAAGTTGATCTTTGCACATGAAGATTGACAGTACTTGCTTTTTCTATAAATTAATTATGAAATAGATTTCTGAGATCAGACTGGAACAGGTCTGTACATCTATGTAAGTGAGAGCTAATGAGGTAAAGTGAGGTAAAAAATAGAAAGCAGTTTTGAAAAAACATTTCTTGTGGTTGTAAGTTGCCTATATATTTTTTCATCTTTAAATGTCTGTGTATATTTCTTCCAGAGGGTGAATCTTTCTATTTTCCTGGAGAATGGGTCATGAAAGCAGGTACAAATATGAACTTTAGACATTTAGAGGACATTCTCCATTACTCAAGTGTCATTTTGATTTTCTATTCACACTAGGTTTTATTTTCCCTAATTCTCATTTGTGGTGGTAAGTGGATATCCAAAATAATTTTGACCTACCAAGACATGTCTTTGCAGTATACTGATGTTTCCATGAATATAAAAAGACATTCTCCTGCAGGCGGCTGCATTGGTTTAAAATGCTAGAACTATTTATTTTCAATGTAATTATGCAAAATAAATGAAAGAAATCTACCCTGCTGATATTTATGTAACAACTTCTAGAATAAATCCTCTGATTTACAAATGAACTGGGACCATTAGCTAGAAGCCACGCCACACCATCATTTCACAGAACTTTAGGCAATTGTGATGACTTTTTTTTTTCAAATCTGCGTTATTCTGCAAAGTAAAATAAAACAGAGAAAACCAATAGACTCTCCCCTCAGCATTCTGAAGAAGTAAAGCTGCTTAAAAATCAATGAAGGTTGCAATTTCAGAAATATTTTTAGAACTGCATTTTTTGAAACTATGATTCTTTTTCCACAGTTTATCTTTTTTTTAGAGCCACTTAATATTCTTCAGCCATATTTAACTTCCTTAGAAAACCATACAGTGTGGGTTGAAACCCATCATTGTATTAAAGTTCTGGGTCACCATCATGGCCTCTCTTCCACAGGTGCTGGCAAAAGTCTCATCACAAGAATATAAAAGCAGAGAGAACCTGAGATTTTTTCCCCCTCTGCTTCCTTTTAAGTAGGTACCAGTTCAGAAAAGGAAGGTGAACGATTTGGGGAAAGAGATTGCTGGAAAGGAGGGATCCAGTCCAGAGAAAAATTGTCAGCAGTGAGTTGTGTATATGGTCACATACCCACACTGACATGCCCCCCTTCACCATCCCTGGGCAGCGCCTGTGTTTTCCTGCCTGCTGTAGGCATACACTGTGTCCCGGGCACTTCACTGATGATTCTGCTCAGTTACACCCTATTCCTTCACCATCTGAAGGCTGAGCCAGGTGGTCAGTCCTTTATTGGATCAACTAAGCCCTAATTATAGTGTTTTTTAAAAAGTTAGTGGGTGGACATATTAGCATTTTTAGAACTTTCTAGAAGCAATGACTCGCTTAAAGGAATGTCTCCAGGGATAAAATCTCAAAGGCAACTTTTTGAATAAAAACGCCTGGACAAAGGGGGCCATTCATTAATGCTCAGTCTCACCATAGGTGGCAGAATTCCATGACCATGAACGGGCAGCCCTGGAGACCAGTCTCATGGAGGTGTGAGGAATGTACACTTAAACCAAACATGTCTTTTTAATTCTTCTACTGTGTGTGTGTGTTTGAAATTCTCATTGTGCAAAAATTCTATTCTTGAAATGCATGCACACATATTAATGTGAATATGCCTATATTGATAGTCCACCATTTCCAATCCGCTCTCAAAAATCACCAAGAAAAAATAATGAAGAATATCTAATGTAAAGAGGGAACACAAGACAACATTTTCTGAAAGTGTCCAAGTTCTCCTCAATCATGACAAAGAATGGGTAGAAACAATTATGATTATTTAAGTTACATGAGCTCTACAGGCTGCTTCAGTAATGAACTAAGTATTTGGAAATTGGAGACTTACTTTTTTTTCAAGTAGTTATTTAGCTAGTATATGTGCTTACTGTGCACCAGGTTCTGTTTTGAGCACTTCACAAATACTGTATTTCCTAAAATAATCTTCAGAACAACTCTCATGTAAATGTTGAGATAAGGACAATTACTGTTTTGGTTTCCTTTTAAGGGTTAAACAAAAGGAGGCACCGGGGGGTTAGGTAATGAGGACAGGGATCAGGAATTTTAAAGGGCAAGCAAGTAATTGACAGGTAGACCAGAAAGCCCAAACATGTGGTAGACAGATTCTTGCTGGCCATCCTGAAAGAATGGGACACAGAGGACAGAAACAGGTTTTGCTGGGTTTCTTCCTCTCTGCCACATTTAATGTACAGTATGATGCTAAGCTAATGTTCCCTTCCTTTAGCAGGTTTTTCTATCTAAATTCCTTTAGGAGGTAAGGGGAGAGGTGAAAGGTGTTTTCTGAGTCTTTTGTTTCTTAATAACCAGGTTAAAATCACTATCCAAAAGGCATATTTTGTGGTGGCAAAACTTTAGTCTGTCCTTCAATAGTTACTGTTTTCTTCCAACCACAGGATTGCTCCCCACGCCTCCCCCCGGTGGGCGAGGCACCCTCCCCCCCCGGAGGAAGCTGGCTCTTCCTCCACTATTATTGTTTCAGGTCTGACTCATTGTCATTGATTCAGTTTAGGGTTTAAACTTTTCCCGAGATGATGCATGGTTGGGGATTCTTTCCTTCCAAGGGAAAATTTTTCTCTTACTCAGAAGGGTATTAGTGTGTGACTCTGTGGCATTAACAAGATGATTTTAAAATACTCTAGCATTCATGCATCTCCCCAAACCTGATTAACTTAGCCAGGTCCATGATAACCTTGTTAGAGACAAAACCACCTCCTGAAATACATGCCAGATTTACCCCCTCTACCCCGACACACACACACACACCTGGTAGAACTCGCTGAAGATTTGTTGTGATTCAGTCTTTCACCTTGAACATTCATCAGCCACTTTGGGAAGTAGACACAAAGATGAAATATCAGATCTCCCTGAAGTGAAGAAAGTAACTTCTTGAGCACAAAGACACAAAAACTCCCCAAAAGCCTATAATTGGTTATTTCATTTGATATTGTTTTTAAAGAAAATATACATATGTCATTGTTGAAAACAATTTTAAATTGCACTTTACATCTTAGTAGCAACAGCCTTGCTAAACAGATGAATTTACAGATTCTATCCCTGGAAGAGTTTATTTATTGTTTTTAAACTTATTTCTGATATACAACTGGAATGTAAACCATGTATTATAGTAGATTATTAAAATATCACAGTTTATTTTATATACATATATTCTGTACAATGTTTTTTAATGCATTTTATTTTAGTTTTTAAAAGATTTTATTTATTTAGCCCTGGCTGGTGTAGCTCAGTGGATTGAGCACGGGCCTGCGAACCAGACAATCGCGGTTCGATGCTCAGTCAGGGCACATGCCTGGATTGCAGACCAGTTCCCTGCAGGCCAGTTCCCAGCAGGGGACGCACAAAAGGCAACCATACATTGATGTTTCTCTCCCTCTCTCCTTCCAAAGATAAATAAATAAAATATTAAAAAAAAAGATTTTATTTATTTATTTTTAGAGAGAGGGGAAGAAAGAGAGAAAGAGAGAGAGAGAAACATCAATGTGTGACTTCCTTTCATGTGCCCCCCCCCCCACTGGGGATCCGGTCTACAATCCAGGCATGTGTCCTTACTGGAAATTGAACCTGTCACCCTTTGGTTCAAAGGCTAGAGCTCAGTCCACTTAGCTATACCAGCCAGGACAAAATATCACAGTTTCTTAGTATCCATTCCTGAAGCATTAGATAGGCTCATGTTGATATCTAGTTTGCCCACTTGCTAATTAATTGCATAAAGGTATAATTTTCTCCTGAACAATGAAAAATATCACATAAATATCTCATGCCCTTGTATTTTGGATTTATATTATCAACTGAATTTAAAGAAGGTGATATTGTAATCATCATAGTAGTAAAAAAAAACCCCACGAACACAAAGAATAGACTAAGCCCCATACCAATCCAAAAACACATAGTCTTGGAAGGGACCCATGAGTCCCCTTAACCCATAATGTCCTGCGTGAACTTTTTTCTCCTGAGGGTACTTAACACTTTTTAATAGAACCAATGAGAAAATGTAATGGATTTATTCTGTATATGCAGGGCAATTTTCATAATTTCTTCATTAAAATACCTAGCTTCCCCTTTCTAGGAGTGGCTCTTGGCCTGGGTAAATATCACAGGTTAAACAGTTGGACCCCTGCCTAGTGACTGGTCCCTAGAACATCACCCTCAGAGCTATTTGATTGGCTCACTTCTCAGGCTGGTGCTGGTGTAAGACTGGCAGTTGACCATCCCTGGGTTTGACCCAGCTCTTTATAATAAAGAAGAAAGTGCTGTAACACATTCCTGTATTTGTGTGTGCATGCTTACATTCACTCTGTCGGCTGTGTTACCAGCCAGTTATCGGTGATATGCGAAACTCAGACGATATACATCAGCCATTTTCTCTATATTCTAGCTGTAAGCTTCTGCATCCAAAACTTAGAATATCCCCTCCCCTCCCCTGTCCTCATCCAAACGTAATTTTAAACTGTTTCTATTAATGATGCCACCATTCCACTGTGAAAACTGTTCTTTTTTATTGATTATGCCATTACATTTGTTCTATTTCCCCCCTCCATTCCCCTCCACCCTGCACACTCCTCCACCACCATCCCCCCTTTAGTTCATGAACATGTGTCTCAAGTTCTTTAGATTCTGTATTTCCCCTACTATTTTTACCCTCCCCCCATTTATTTTCTATCTACTGTCTATGCTACTTATTTTCTGTACCTTCTCCCCCTTCTCCTTCTCCCACTCCCCCGTTGCTAATCCTCCACGTGATCTTCATTTCTATGGTTCACTCCTGATCTAGCTGTCCTCTTAATTTGCTTTTGTTTTAGGTGTGGTTGTTGATAACTGTGAGTCTGCTGTCCTTTCACTGTTCGTCTTTTTTATATTCTTTTTCTTAGGTGAGTCCCTTTAACATTTCATATAATAAGGGGTTGGTGATGATGAACTCCTTGAATTTGATCTTATCTGAGAAGCACTTTATCTGCCCATCCTTTCTAAATGAAAGCTTTGCTGGATAGAGCAATCTTGAATGTAGGTCTTTGGATTTCATGACTTGGAATACTTCTTTCCAGCCCCTTCTTGCCTGTAAGGTCTCTTTTGAGAAATCCACTGACAGTCTAATGGGAACTCCTTTGTAGGTGACTGTCTCCTTATCTCTTGCTGCTTCTAGGATTCTCTCCTTCATTTTAATCTTGGCTAATGTAATGATGATGTGCCTTGGTGTGTTCCTTGTTGGGTCCAAGTTCTTTGGGACTCTATGAGCTTCCTGGATTTCCTGGAAGTCTATTTCCTTTGCCAGAATGGGGAAGTTCTCTTTTATTATCTGTTCAAATAAGGTTTCCACTCATGACTGTTCCTCTGCCCCTTGTGGTACCCCTATAATTCAAATGTCAGAGCGTTTAAAGATGTCCTAGATGTTCCTAAGCCTCTCCTCATTTTTTTGAATTCTTGTTTTTTCATTATTTTCTGTTTGGTCATTTTTTCCTTCCTTCTGGTCTACTCCCTTGATTTGAGTCCCAGTTTCCTTTCCATTACTATTGGTTTCCTGTGCATTACCATTCATTTCAATTAGTTTAGCCTTTATATGTTCCTCTAATTTGTGACTAAAATCAACAAGTTCTGTGAGCATCCTGATCACCAGTGTTTTGAACTGTGAATCTGAAAGTTTGGCTATTTCTTCATCGCTTAGATTTATCAGCTCTGAGGCTCTGAGTTGTTCTTGAGCCATGTTTTTATCTGTTTGTGCCTGTTACATATGAGGAGCAGAACTTTAGTCGTTTACCAGGGTGAGGCAGGGCCACCCAGGTCCCTGGTTTGTGACGCTGTATGTGGGGGTGGGGTCAGAGAGGGAGCAATGGTGGTCCTCTCGCCCCAGCCTGTTTATCTGAGCAGAAATGTGCGAGCCAGCCACCCTGCGCCATGTGGTCTCAATGCTCGCATCTTCACTGGTTTATTTGCACGCAAATGCTCGACCAACCACAGACAGCCAGCCACGCCTCTTCCCTGTGTCGTCCATAGCTAGTGCGCACCAGGGATCTGCACCTTCAGCTGCCTGCGCACCACCCCAGTTGGGGATCTTTTTGGCCAGCCTGCTCTGCTGCTGGCTTCGCCTCTCTTACCGTTTTAGCATTTCATTGTTTTCAGACTCTGTATTGTCAATTTTCTGTGTGGTTTGGTTATGTTTATTGTTGTTAAAATATTGTTGTTTTTAGATTTGGTTGTGTAAGGATGCGAGGTGTTTCCACCTACGCCTCTGTCTTGGCAGAAGTCTAAAAACTGTTCTTGGTAATTCCTAACTACAGTCCAACGTATGAGAATAAAGCCTGTGTTCAAATAATAATAATAAAAAAAAAGAAAGATGGAGAACTCCTGTCTTTAAAAAGCCTTCAAAAATCCTATGTGTATGTTCAGTTTTCTAGAAATCCTCCAAATGTCTGGAGAGGTAATTTGGGAACCTGTTGTTAAACATGTTCTGTGAGGTTTTTACAAAATTACTAATGTGGAGCAGGACTGTTTTGTTGTTTTGTTTTTTTTTAAAACGGCAAGCTACATTCTATGTTAACTGATTAAACTAGTTTCCTTTCACTTTGCATTTCTCTTCTACCAATGGCTATAGGGGAGAAGAAAAATCATATGAAACAAATCCAATATAGAACTACTAATGGACTTAGTAACATTTAGTATTGGAAAATTGCTGAAAATTTGTCAGGTAATGTAATTTTGTTTTCAATTTATGCCACTGAAAAGTAATGTTATGTCTAATGCCAAGGGAAAAAAAACCCACACTCTATGAAACTATATTACTGTATATGGCTTTGGCATTTAAGAAGCCACTGAGAGCAAGGAGGGCAAGCTGCTTTTTTCTATATTTCTTAAACTGTGCAAAGTTGTTAGATTATACTACAACATTTTAAGAAATTCCTTGTGCTATGAGACCATTGCTTTCAAAAGTATGGCGATGTGTACAAATTGGGACGCATGTGAGTTACAACTCAAGTAACCAAGGAAGGGGGAAGGACCTCCAGCTGAGTATAGAGAAAAGGGCCATCCAGGGTTCAACAAATATGTCCACCTCGGATTTTAGTTTCTTGACCAAACAGAAAGAAAAATGGTTAAGTGCCAGATACATAAATAAACTTACTAGTAATGCCAATTTGAATCGAGTATCTGCTTGGAGCAATTTTGTATTATTTTAAAATACTGTAAATGCAAATTCTTTAGATTAAGATGTTCACTCTCTGGTTAAGAATCGAATATGCTGCTTTGAGACATAGGAATGGGTAAATATGGGGAATCCATTATTTTGGAGTAGCTTAAAGTTCTAGAGAAAATGTAGGTTTTAATATTCATTGTCATGCACTTTATAAACTTGAAAAGCTTTCTTACCTTTCTGAACCTATTTACTCTTTGGAGGTAGTAGGATAATAACATTCCTTTTCTCTATTTCATAAGGTTGTTATAAGGACCATTTTAATAACTTAAAATGAGAATACTTTTAAAATAAGTTATTAGCATCATAAGTCTCTAAAATCCTTTTTGCTCATACACACAGTTTTCTAGACCTAGGGCTCAACAATGAGCTAGCTACCCACTTGGTGCCTGATTTATTCATGGTAAAGCCTACCAATCAGGGGAGGACAGTCAAATTCTTGGATTCTAGTCCCAGCCAGCCTGTGCTAAGTCCAGAGTGGTGAAACAGCCTGGTGGAAATGAAAATAACTCGGACTGAATGGTAATGATTATGTGGTTTGACTTAACTCGGGCAAATATTGAATGGCATCACCTGGGGCTTTCTCTTCAAGGCTTGTATAATTTGAAGGTGACTTTTTAGCAGTTTCTGCCAACTAGCTGGAAAAACTAGTGACCTCCTCAAGTTGATGAGCTCAAGACAGCTCACATGAGCTTGTGAAAAATGATTCAGCATAATGCTCATGTATGTAGAGATACGCCCCTGCATCATCTCAGACATGGTTTCAAACCACCCATTCCTTTCCCATTATCAAGCTTCTTATCATCAGACTGAAGTACGATATTTCTTTTGATCTTTTGCTTTGCTTTGCTTTGCTTTGCCTTCAGATGTTGTGCAGTCTTTCCGTAGGCAGTTTTTCAAAGATTGAACTTCAGGATCTCAAAATGTTAACCTTCCAAACTGACTTCAGTATTTTCCAAGCTATTTCTCAGGGAACTCTCTCTTGAATTTAACAAGGTTGTTGACAAGTTTTGAATTCAACAAAATTTTACCAACTTTGAAAGGGATGCTTTTCTACACGGCAATTTTCCTGATTTTTTTCCACAGTCATTATTGCTCACCATCAGTTTCTTCTCTTACTTACTAATACTTTTTTTTGGTAACTATTTTATCAAATAAAAACATATTGGTACATTTAGATTTCCAGTGTACTTTTTATGTTATCTATTTAAGTTTACCTAAATTTTCTATGTGACTATATTTAGATCACCTCATAATATAGTTATAAAAACATGGAAATTTAAAGTTCAGTCATATATTTAAGGGTTGTCTATGAATATGTTCAAGGTGTATGAATTGGCTTAGAAGGCTCCATGTCCAGTGATAGTGGCTATTCATTGTATTTTGTGTTTTTAATGTCCACTGTTCTAATATGCTGGAAAAAGCATCACGTACTGACTGCCAGGGAATGATTGGTCCAAATTTCTTCTCGTCTTAAATTGTGATGTTCAGTGATATTTCAGCCATCCATATCTGTAGGATTCTCTTTAGCGTCTGATTCTCTTTGAATGTGTTTATGGCTCATATGTAAAAATATGAGCAATAATATCCTAAGCTGTTTAATTGTGTTTGATATTGTTTCCAATTTAGTAGCATTTTTGTATCAGCATCTGGTAACAACCTAATTTCAGGAAGGAGATAAACAAGGGAGAAAGGTGCCCTTTTCGAGGAGTTCCTTTTCTCAGGAAGCTTTTTTTCCCTCCCTAGTTCATTTCAGCCTCCTGGTGGACTTTCCTCTTTTCAAAAGCATTTCTGCAATTTCTCTATGGCTCTTTGACCTACCATTAAAGCAAACACATTTGTTCCCACATGTATTTTTTTTTGGGGGGGGGTGAGTGAGATGTTTATCTTATTCAGCTTTTAAAAAATGTTCCTGAAGCTTTTCATTATTCATTTTCTTTGTAGAACTCAAACATCTTTGTTCTCATTTGTGTGTTTCAACTTATAACAACGTATTGTTCTGTTAATTCTTCAGAGTCACCCAAAATCTTTTTATCTTCTCCTTGTTTTTTAACCACTTTGGTTTTTTTTTTTTTTTTGCTTTTGTCATTTGCCTTTTCAGAATTTCATATTATCCTCTTGCCATGTTTCAATTTCATGCTACACTGAAGTTGTGGCTCTTCTCGAGTCCCTTTTCTTTTGTCACTATTTACTTTCCTTTATCTGTTCCTGTTCTATTTTCAGCTTTTCATCTCACACCATTCCAAAATTGCATGGACATTTTCACCATTGTGTGTAAGTTTTTGTTGCCTTTTTGTAACCTTCTTCTTTCTTGTTGATAGGAGTTCTATTGCTGCTTTTCTTAAGGCCATTATAATTCATAATTTTTGTGAAATTATACATAATGCTAGTTATAACTTTACTTACTTGGACTTTAATTTCCCACCTATATCTTAAAGTCAAATTTTATCTCCCTATATTTCTCTGTTATCATTTACCATTTCGTATTTGTTCTCTATTTTTTCTGACTCTTTTAAAGTAATTTTGCAATCTGGAGAAATCCCCATGTCATTTATATATCTTCTTCTTTTTAACGTGGAGCACTTAACCCCTGATCTTAATGTGGTTTTCTATCTTTCTGCTTTTACTCTCTCTACTACGGTCTCTCAAATGACATATGATACTAATGAGAGCAGACATATTTTAGCCTTGATGGTGCCTAGACCTCTTTTGTCTCCAATACAGTACAATAACGACAGATAAACTACTCACACTACTGATGTCATTAAAAATATTTCCGCAAGATAGCCCTTTACTTTACATGTTCCATTATGGTTTATATGTATCTTCCAATACCTTTACCTGTAACAAGAATAACCCTGCAAATGACTTAACATTCCTGTAACAAGCTAGCAGAGCAAACCTGTTGAGAAAGAAATAACATTTGTAGCATCAACAGATATTTTCAACAAGAGAATTAAAAAAAAATGTATCTATTCCCCCTGAATGTTTTCATAGGGAAGGTCTCCTTTTCCTCAAACCTTGAAAGGACAACTTTTGATTTCAAAACCACTTTACGGAGTATATATTTCTAGGGCTATTATGTTGTTTGTAGAAGAGGAATCAGAATTTCACAAAATTGCGGTTTTTGCACCTTAGTTTCCTAAGTCTGAGCTGTGCACATATTTCTTCCTTGAACACCTGATTTCCTCAGATTTAACTACTATCTTCAATGTTGTGCTGGTGTCCCTTTGCTTTCATTTATACTTTTGACATCTAGGTACCCTAAATTAATGTATTGTTTGGTTTTGCCTGTTTTGGTTTTTTTTAAAAAATTACTTGTATGTGTTGTTTTATGACTTGCTTTTTTTTCAAGGAGTAGATCCAAGATTGTTTTATTTTTAGGTATATAGTTGGCTTGTCTTTACTGCTGTATAGTATTTCACTGGATGAAAATGTATATATTTCATTTCAGTGAAAATGTATAGACAAAAGTTCTTATGTCTAAGAACTTTTCTGATATTTTTTCTTTAGGATAAATTTCTAGAAGTGACATTGTTAGGTCAAAGGTAGGCTTGTTTTAAAGATCGTTTTATATGTGTGAAAAAATTTGTTCTCTAAGTATTGTATTCCAGTTAAAATTATTGCCAGCTGCTTCTGAGAATCCCCATCTCTCTTTCTTCTCATCAACAATGTGATTTTTTGCATTCTTTCTAATTTTTTCATATTAAAACCCAGAGCCAGTTTGTTCAGAATCAGTTGATTACAATATGGATAGTATTTTTCACAAGAAAATGGTGCCCTCAATGATTGGGACATGATATTGAGGCCATCTGATTATATGTACCACCAGGGAATACTATTTAGCTACAACCAATGAATCCACAGTTCCTTGGAGAGCATCATCAAAAGGAGTATTCCAGACCTTGGGCTTTCACTGGAAGAATATTGTTCATACAGGTCTAGTTTTAAGAGATATCGATTTTGATTAATTTTATGTCTCTACATATAAAACTCGATTGTAATGTGTCACTGGCACCTATTTTTCTGGTTAGTTTTACCTTCTGATTCCCCCTGTCATACTTTGACCCTTGTTAAGTAAATGGCATCTTTCCAGAGGAAATGATTTAATCAAAAGGCTGCTTTGCAATCAGTATCATTCAAAATAAACGCTTAGCATTTTTATTAGAGCTAGAAGGGGAAAAATTTGCTGATGATGAATTAATGTTTAGGACATAGTAGAATCTTTTCTTTGAAATGTTGTTGCTGGTTTTTCTTTCAAATATATCACTAGTCTTGTATTTTGCATTTTAAATATTTTGTCTTTAATTCTTCCATGTGAGATTTAACTATATCCTAAAATTTTGTGTTTATTAACTTTTCTCTTGTAACTTTGAGCCTGATTTTCAAGAGGGTCTAAGTAATCAATTTTCTAAGGAAAGAGAATTTGAAATACATGCGGATTGTTTTTTTCCTTGCCCTTCTTAGAAATCTTACAGGGGTAGGAAATCAGAAAGGGAGTATGGAAGAAGCAGTCAGATTAAACCTTCCCCCAGGTAAGGATCCAAATGAGATTACAGGTCTTGCTGTCCTGCTTTTCCCATTAGATTGAAATTTTCCCTTAATCTGCCCTCAACATTCCTGGAAAGCATCCTTTGTGGGTAGCTCAGTCTGCTGACTCCTAGCATGTAGGAAAAGAAAGTGGAAAGTGATTCTAATGCTAACACCCGTGAATTACTTCTCCCAAATTAATGTAGAGAATGGTTACATAAAACCACCATTTTATTGATATTTCCATCATCAACAAATATTAAGATGCCTCAAATTCAAAGAACCATATTCACATTTAAAATGCTTTGTTAGTATTGAACTTCTGATGTATTAGCACTTCGTGTGTGGACAAGTCTCTAACAACCCTGCACTGACCAAATTCAGGTGAGAGGATAATAATGTGGAAGGAGGGGTTGTAGCCAGGCACCTAGAATACAGCATGACACATACAAGGAACTGAATAAATATTTGTTTAATAAGTGAAATCAGAATAGCAGTTTGAAATGTGAGGTCTGTCCAGAAAAAGTCTAGCCTTTGTTAAACTATAAGAATAGTTTACATGACATCAGTGTAACCTGATGGCCAAGTGGCATGGACTGGAATGTGCATGTGTGAACAATGCTGACTTCACTGTCCTACTCAGTGGGGGTGGTAGACACTGTTGAGTGAGCCTGTGTACTGTGTGGCCATCATATGCAAAATGACTGAGTGAGCAGAGCAATGAATCTACACCAAATTTTGCATTAATCTTGAACATTCCTCCACGAAACTATTCAGATGATTCAGAAGGCTTTCGGGGATGATGCAATGAGTGCGGCACAAACAAAAATGTGTCACAAAGGCTTCAAAGATGGTTGAGAATCTGTTGAAAGTGATCCATGCTCTGGAAGGCCTGCAACAAGCAGAACAGCTGAGAAAGTTGAACGTGTACAGGCTGCGATCAACAGAGATTGGCAACTCACAGTGTGAGAACTAGAAGCCGATCTGGGGATTCCAAAAACTACCGTGTCGAGATTTTGATGCAGGATCTTGGCATGAAACATGCCATGGAAAAATTCATTCTGCAGCTTCTGCTACCAGAGCAGAGGGAACATCCTGCTGCAGTTGCTAATGATATGATTCAAATCGCTACCAATGAACCAGGTTTCCTTGAGAAGGTCACACCTGGCCAGACATGAGTGGAGTCTACGTGTATGATCTGGAAACGAAGGCCCAGTCGTCCAGTGGAAGTCACCGTTGCCCTGTGTACAAAGTTCCTTGTATCTTCCTCAATAAATGTCTCTGTTTTTCACAGCACATGGCTGGATACTTTGTGGACAGGTCTTGCGTTTTTCTCATAGAGCAATCAATGCAATTGCTCTAATAAATTTCTTCTCTTCAATGTTCAGTTCTTTAAACCAGGATCAGTTAAAACCACAGAGGACTGCGTAAAGCTCAGTGTTATTTTGCACTGATCTCTGGGCATAACCGTCCAACAGCACATTCTGATTTTCCATGATTGTACACACACACACACACACACACACACACACACAGGGTGACCTTGTCCCAGTGCGGACTTGGGCCCTTCATTCTCATTCTGGCTTCTTCACTTGCAAACTGTATGATTTGAGGTGAAGTACTTACCTTTCTGAGTCCCGGCCTTCTGATCTTAAAATAAGGATAAGAACTCCAAGCCTGTGATGAGTGTTAAACGATGTAATGTATAAGTGTGTCAAACCCTGTATCGTAGTGCCTAACATGTTGATGTCCAAAGCATGACAATTTCCTCACCACCAGCGATTAGATAGATGCATTGTTAACACACTTTCCTAAATAGGTTAATATATTTTCCAGCCATCTGTTTTGGCTTGTCAGTAGTCCACAGTACTTGAATGTAAAGCTAGTGCTGAGCACAGTGGTGAGACAGAAAGACCAACATGGCACCAGCTCTCCCCACAAGTGACTAAAACAACCAGCAGGTGGAGTCAAAGGGCGATGGAAAGGCAAATCATTATTCTTGTGGCATAATCTATGAGATGATTTGCAAGTTCAAATACGCAAGAGCTGGAATTGGAAGAGCGAGTAACATAATGGAAGAAATAATTTTTGATGCAGGGAAATGACTTCAAAAAAACATACAGAGGCAGGATTGTGTATGAGGTCTTCAAGGACTATAGCTGGACCAAAATGCTTATGAAAGCTCTAATAGACATTGCTCTAGAGAACTGGTTGGTGCATAAACTTTTGACTACAAGTAGAAGAATGCCCAGGTGGACTAAAAGAAATTTAGGGGTTAAATACACTGTGGGTAAGGGTCAATCCAATGATTCAACAGCATCAACAAAGAAATAAAAATGAAAACGTGTCTTTCAGTTATAGTTTCTTTACTTATGCACTCCATCTTCTAGGGTATCAGCTCCCTTTTTGTCAAAAAATGGCCTTCTATAGCAACAAGTTCCCACATTTTCTTATATTTGCCTTAGATTCTCTTAATTCGATGATCAACCAACACTGTGTGTTTCTTCTCCGTTGAGTTGACGTAAGTCACATACTCATACCTGAAACTAACACCTTAGCTTGAGAACTCCATTCTTGGCTTAGGCTTCATAAACTCTCCCATTCTGGAACCAAAGCTGTGTTCTAGAAGGTAAAATTATGCTTATTGCCTAAGGCCAATAAAGGTCTCCTCCCCGGAGTTGTGCTCAGAGTCAAGCCAACAGGCCAGGTGGCTATACAATTGGGCAGGTAAAGTAAGGTGCTGCAGAAATGAGCTTCATGTGCACACTAGAGTCATAGCAATGGGGGCCTCGAGGGCCACCTTAAAGAATTTAGAAGGTATTTTATATGTGAAGAGAATATTGCACATGCAGAGGCTATAAGGACGGAACAAGGCATGAATGAACTCTTGTCCCTGCTTGCAAGGAAATCATATCCTCATGTTCCATGATCCAAACTATAGTTTTTGGGGGGGTAATATTAAATCCAAATTATACATCAAGTGTAGGCATTCATGCAGTTTTTATTATTTTGGGGTTAATGATATTTTTCCCTGACATTTTAGAAATAAGAATAGTACTTAACATTTAGATTTACATTCCAGAAGCCAAGTTCTGTACACAGATTTAATTTTTTTCTATCAACCTTATGAGGGAGGGTATTTTTCCCCATTTTTGCATACAAGACTTGAGGAAGTTAAATAATTTGCCCAAACAGGTGTTAGATCCAGGATTCAAAGAGAAGCTTTGTGATTAACAGACATCTAAAAATGATGTCAGTTAATAAAAAATAATGTACACTAGGCACTGTGAATGATCGTCAGCCCCACATTTGGGAGGGACAGAAAAAGTAAAATAAACCAAAAGCTGGCTCAATGGGCTTCTGAAGTCTCATGCAAAGGACTTAATAGAATGTGTTTAATCTGCATGAAATTTTCAAAAGTGTGAGAGGTGGCTGGTTAGGTGTGTTTTCAAGCACAGAGAAATTTCTAATATTTTCTGCAAATATTTAACAATAAGATTATTTGTATTGCATAAGTCCTAGAGAGGTAGGGCAGAGGGAACTGTGGAACAGAGGGAGGATAGAGGAACTAGTTTTCTCTTCATTAGTCATTACCTTCTTTTCCTGATCTTTATTGTATTTTTTCCATCACCATTTAGTCCCTTTATCCCCCCTCTCCCCAGCAATCACCAACTATTGCCCATGTCCACGAGTCCTTTTTCCTTTTTTGCTCAATCCCTCCACCCCCTACCCTTCCCCCCACTAGCCGTCATCTCTTTCCATCTATGAGTCCGTGTCTATTTTGCTTGTCAGTTCAGTTTGTTCATTAGATTCTACATATGAGTGAAATCAAAGGGTGTCTTTCTCCGACTGGCTTATTCCATTGCTTTCTTGAAAGAGGCCAAGGAGAGCCAGCGAGTGATCTCAGCACATGTTGCTGAATTATCTGGGTTGATGGAAACTTGGGATTCTGGAAAAACTCCAAGTGGACGTAAGCACTTTAGAGAATTGGATAGTACATGAAATATAGCCTAGAATAATGTGAAAAATAATGGATATTGGCAAAAATAGTTTTGAAACCATTCCGTACCCTGATGGGCTCTGATTTTGGAAAGCTCCTTTGAGGAAAAATGTCTAGGAGTCATCCTGTCTATTGTGGGGCTCTTTGGACTCTATGCCCAGTGCATGTCAGCAGCTAAGACCAGAAATAAGATGCCAGGTGCATTAAGAAAGGGATAGGAAATACTTAAAATATTATAAATTAATGACATGATCGAACTGTAGCAAACGGCACTATCTGGATTGTGGTCTTCAGTTTATAGCTGCCTAAGATGTATATTTAGTTTTTATAAGCATTTAGTCTTTGACACAAAAGAAAAACTTCAGAAATTGCCTCTGGTATTTAAACTTGGTAAAACATAATAAAATATATCGGTTAAATTTTCTTCACTTTTGGAGAGTGCTATTTCAAACAAAAGACCCACTACTTATATTTTTAAAAAGAGATTTACATTTTCTGAACCTTGGAATTTTCTGGCCAGAAATTCCAATTTTACATGCAAAATGAGTCCATTAAGGTTCAAATACCATTAGAGTGATTGCCCTTATTTTGTATAATGTATATCTTAGTGCAGACTTTTTTAGGGGTTGCTTTTTATTTTAAGACGTAAAATGTTTTAGTCACCACTTTCTGAGTGATTTCAACCCTACATTCCCAAGTTTGGGTGTGTGAATAAGCATAGTCTCTAATAAAATTGCCCTTAGTTTAAACTAGAATTGAGTCGAGTGGCATTTTTAGTCGTTTAAATGTAGAGAGACTTTGGATTTCGTTTTTGAAGAATTTCTAGTCTCAGATGCATGTCTATACAGTATGTAAGCATCAAGATGAAATAGAATAAATTTGTTGACTATCTGAAGATTTTGTTGACATGACATTTAGAAAATTGAATGGATTTCTCTGACTTCATCTGCATACTTGGCATTGGCACTCACGGTCTGTATGTATAGACTTTACCATTACCAGATATCAGTCTGGAGCTTTTCCATGAGTAATAAATTATGCCCTGTTAAAGGTCAATGGGATAAATTATGTTGCTATATTTTTAATGAGGGTATAATTCTAAGTCCACTAGCAAGACTAGTAACCATGCAAGTAGATGCAAGGCAAAATGTAATCAAATCTTACATTTATGGTAGATCATAACACTAATGTCTTAGTTTATGTCCTTGCTTCCATGTATTGCTACTATGGCAACAAGAATCTAAAAATACCCAATATGTAATAGACCTATATTATAGAGGTAGATTTGTTAAATTGAGTGTTTCAAATTCATTAATGAATGATGTCACAAACTAAAAATACTGGTATCTGCTGGCATTAGCCACACATGTGTTTTGCACCAGAGTTCGTAAACCGACTGAGTTAGGATCTACCCACCTTGGACATTTGCCCATACTGGTTTCTTTGCCATGAAGTCACTCAAAAGGTCACAGTGATCCAGTGTACATCTGCATAGCCGGAGCCAGAGCAAGCTCTCTTCTTCATTCAGTTTTATTGCTCTTTGGTATATATTTAATTTCTCTCAGGTTTGAGGTCACTTCCTAACAATAAGAAAAAGAACAACAGCAACAAACAAAAAAACAAAGATTGGTCACCCATAAAGCACCTACTTGGTATCATTTGGTTTCTGGGAAGATGAAAAACTATATAACATAGTGTTAAAGACTATTGGCTAGTCTTGTCATCTAAATAGTATCTGATAACCCCTCTGTGCCTCAGTTTCCTCCACTGAAAATTATGCATTTTAACAGTTTAGATTATTGGGATAATGAATAATAATGCCTAAGGTGTCTGCCATATTCTGAGTTCTTTATAAGTGTCATTATTATGCTATGATCATCTTAATTCTTACACTTTGAAAGGTGGTTATTGTTAGGAAGGGGATTAGGTGACATAGTTAAGACCATAGCAGGGTCTCAAATCCAGACTTTGATGATTTACATATGCCTGATACTCCTGCATAACACACAACCAGAGCCTAGAAAATAGGAGACCTACCAGTGCCATTCTACAAATAGTCATTTAGTGCTTCGTTGAGAGAGTGCTTGATTGGTCACCTGCTTGATTTTTTCTCCATTTTATTTTTCGTGTACAAATATTGCATAGTGCATTCTATTAGAAAATTTAAAAGGACTTTAACAAGGTGTTTACAGTGTGCTAGGCATTTTTCTAAAAGCTATATATGGATTAAATTATTGAATCCCCGACCCACAGAGTATTTAAGTTCATTTCCCCAAATTACACAAGAAGACAGAGACAGAGCCTGACTTCTTCACCACTGCACTATAAATAAATGGACAGGCATTGTTTTCCTGGATGTGAAGACTCAGTATTGGGAGGAATCTGTAAATTCGATGCAATTCTAGTAGACATCCCAACTATATCAATATGTCAGTAGAACTTGGCAAGATGATTTGAGAATTTATTAAGAAAAAGAAATGTTCAAGAATAGAAAACAAGAAAATAGTGAACCTTGATACATCCAATAGCAAAACATACTATAAAATCTATAACGATTACAACATTGCTGACTTGGCACAATGGCAGACAAATAGGTAACAATGGCAGAAGAGATTTCAGAAATAGATCTGCATAATTGTTAAAATCTAACATCTGATCAACATAGCATTTAAAATCATTTCGTCTTGCAGGAAAAAGGAATGATGAATTCTTCAATAAATAAATAGCATTTGTTTGATAGCTATAGCATCAGGGCAAGGGTCAACTGCTCACTCACAAGATGTGAAACAAAATTTTTTAGGAATTAAGAAAACTAAACATAAAAATAGAAGACCATGAACATATTAGAAAAATGGCATAATGTTTGTATAATTTTTAGACTAAGAAAAACCACCTTACATGAAATATATAGGCTATTAAAGAGAAACTAATAAATCTGATTATATATATTTTTCCATGGTATGATTTATTATTTTTAACAAAGTGTACATTATATTGAATTTTTAGGCTTTCCTTACATTCTGCTTTTTTTTTTTTTGGTCTTCATCCCATACAAGCTCCAGACCTTGCTCTCCTCTTTCTGCTTGCTCATAATCTATCATCAGCTTCATAGAAATCACTAAAATGAAAAATGGATAACCACAAATTACAGGTTTTTTTCAACTTAATAAGCTAGCAAGCATAGGGAGAGGCAGCTCCAAAATTTCTAAACAGGAGGGGGTTCCATGTAAATTATAAAACATAAGTCAGTCAAAATATTTTCACAGCAACTTAAAAAAATGTTTTAAAAGCTAGCAATGTAAGAAAGAAGTATAAAGAAAGCACCTCAGTGAGGAATCTGGTATACTAAGCTGAATTTGCCTGGCGACTGTAAGAAAGAACTGATTTGTATTGGATGCTCACCAGGTATGTGTTGAACTGACCTAGAATACTGTGTATCCTCAATTCCTGATAAGCATTATTAAATAAAATAAACTTGATAAAGGTAGATGTAAGTTCCTCTACTTGGGTTCTTCCTTCACCAACATGCGCAAGTGTAGAACTACAAGACATACTCATTAACTATAGTACAGGTAAGTCAGGGCTGTCCCAAGGCTGCCAGGAAAAACTATGAAAGTCACTGATTGAAATATGGAATATATATCTTTTCACTTTGCTTGTCAAATTGAACTTGTGTGCCTTGATCTAGTCCTAAATAGGGCAAATGAAAAGGGACACAGTCTAACTAAAATGTGTTTTGAGAATGGTATTTAGATTGGCCAATGGCCTTGATAATGGGTAATTATTTAACTGATATTTACAAGCATCTGGCTGGGTCAGTTACTCAGGGAAGCTGTTGAAGGCAGCAAAACTCCTCTCTACAGTCTATGCAAAACCTTTCTTTGACTTCTGTCTTAATCAGCTGAAAGAGCAAATCCCATACTATAGCTATAGGACCCTTCAAGCTCCCTCTCATGATGCTCTCTGAGCATGTGGCTTCCCTTCTCCATCTCCCTCCCTGCTCTAGACCTTCCAGGCTCCTGGAATTCTGTGGGCCCCGTGAGTATTCTCCAGCTTCAGGACCTTCTTCCCTCTGGGATACCCATGACCCAAGTATCAAAGAGCTTGCTCCTCTCCTTCTGTTCAAAAGTCTTCTTATCTGCAAGGCCTTCCCCAATCACCATGTATAAAACCCCACCATGTCATTTGCCCTGACATGCATAACTCCCTAAACTCATTGTTCTGCTTTAGTATTTTTATTACCATCTGGTCTACCATATATTTACAGCATTGCTGTCTGTGTGTGTGTTTCTTTCAGTAAGATAGAAGCTTTCTCAGGACAGGGCTTTTGTCTGTTCTGTTCACTGCTGTATCTCTAGCATCCACAGTAGTCACCAGCATACAGCAGAAAGATGACTCAATAAACACTTCCGAATAGTTGCATGATGGAATAAATCTAAATTTGAATGTCATGCACTTTCCAGGAAAAGCAGAGATTAGTAGAGTGTCTCTGTGTGAACAAACACAACATACAACATGAGAAGACCTGGAGAGAGATACCTAGGAAGGGATGCAGGGGAGAGGGAAGCATGGAAGGCTTTCATTTGTCGGAAGTTTTAAAGAATCATTTAGCCTTCCTTCTCTTTTAGGTGGTAAAAGAGCCGGGGGGGTGGGGAGTCAGTGTGAGAAAAAAAAACACTCAAAGCAAAGAGAACAACCTGTGCAAAGGCCCTGGAATAGGAAACAGCTAGCAGACAATTCAGCATGACTGGAATGAGTCACAGAAAGTGATAGAACAGGCTAGAAAAGTAGGCACTGGCCAGATGATAAAGTCTTTGATTGCTGTGCTCAGATGTTGGGATTCATTCTATCCTGAAGGCAGTAGAAACTTCCAGAGAAATCTTAAGCAAGAGAGTGATGTATTCAGAATTCTGTGTTCAAACAGGGATGCAGAGTATGTTGGGTTTGTGATTTGGAAATTTAAGTGGCCAGATGGAGCACATACTTCAGAGAACAAATCTGGATTAAAATGATAAATGAGGTGTTTATTCTGATCCTGTGAGTTTGAGGTGCTCTGGTGCCATTTGAGAGGTCTGAGCAAGAGGCAACCAGAAATATCTGTGTGTAGAGGGAGGGACCCCAATGGAATAAAGGTTGGAAGCTTGTGAGTGACATGACCCTAGAAAAACATCTAGAGAGTGGAAGCAGAGCAGAGGATCAAAGCACTGTGGGACTGGACATGTTTTTACCTGTAGAAGACAAGAATTGGAAACATTTACTAGTAGCTGGAATTTGCTATCCTATGAAAAGTGCAAAGTGGATTTCATTGATTTCCCAAGTCTTCAGTGGGTGAGCTAGAAATAATAAAACAAGACTTTAGTGCAATTTGTATCAGTCATCTACCTATTCCATGTACAAATTTATCCCAGACTTAGTCCCTTAAAACAACAGTAAGTGCTTATCTTACAGTTTCCATGAGTTGGGGGGTCAGGAGTGTCTGAGATGGGTGGTGTTGGCTATGAGCCTCTCACATGGTTGCAGTCAAGTTGTTGACAAGATGGGAGTCATCTCAGAGCTTCACTAAGGTGAATGGCCAACCTCCAACCCTAATGTGGCCAGCTCACGTGGCTGGCAAGTGGCTGCTGGTTGTCGGCAGGAGTCTTCACTGGTACCTCCCCACATATGGGGCCAATCCACAAGGCTGAGTATCTTTGGGCCATGGAAGCTGGCTTCTCTAAGAAGCTGTGATCCCTGAGAGGAAGCTGTGCTATCTTCTATGACCCAGTCTTGGAAGTCACACACCATCACATCCACAATATCCTGTTGGTTACAGAGGTGAACCCTGTTCCATGCGAGAATGTGGAAGCTACTAGGCAAGAACACAAATACCAGGAAGCAAGGATCTTTGGGTGGGGAGGGACATCATGTGGTCAGCCATCCTAATAGAACTCTCTGGTGTCAGGATAAGCTGCTTTGCAGGTGGTAAGCTTCTGGTCACTGAAGAGACATGAAGAAGCCTGGTCTGAACGAGGCAAATGAGGAGGAAGGGCTTTGAGAACATGCAATGGTTAGACCCGACAAGCTTCCCCCTTTTAGTCCTGTCCTCTTATGATTATTTCTACTGGCTTGGCCAAAAATAAAAAAAATAGCAAGAGAGAGAAACTGAGTTGAAAACACCAAAACAGTTTTCATTTTCATAGTAAAAATATTTGACGAGTTATTGGAGGGTTGGTTCTGTTGATGAAGGAAGTGAGCCTCAAGGTGAGAGCAGACCAGCATGGTCCCCCGGGAGGGAGATGATTGGCAGTGTACCCTGGAGGAGACAGCAAGAACTTAAACACTGCAAATTGTTTAATTAGCCTAACTTGATTCAAGACCTCTCAGCCTAATTTTCATTGTTTGTATTACATACCATAACATCCTTCAGTATCAGCCCATCTTTTCTCAGCATCAAACCCCAAGACTCCGAAACGGTGTTTTAGATAACCTACTAGGCATTTCATTCTTTAAAGAAACCAATTATATACGAAATTAATAATTAAAAATTATAAATAGAAAGAACAAGAAAACATGCTTACTCTGTGTCCTGCGGGTAGATTTTTTTGCCTGGTGCATAGGGAATTAGGTGCAAAAAAATCTATTTATGTTAATGGGCATCGCATGTCTAATTTCTCATGCACCGCACTTCCGACTTCCCCCTTGAGTCTTTGTCGGTGCCTGGGACCGATGGAGAGGGGAAGGAAAGGGAGTGATTTATTTGATGGTCCGTCAATCATAATGGCAACCGGAGAAATTCCAAAGCTGTTTTTAACCTCTATAGAAACAGTTAGGCAGACCATATGCTTTTTTCTTCCTGCCAGATGCTGTCATTCATCAATTTCCTATTACGAAAATGGGATTCTGTAAAAACATCTGAGGTTTTCTTCTCACTGGTGATAGATATCCTACAAAATCAGATTGCAAACATATTCTGCTGCCTCTTCAAAATAACTTCTGACACTCGGTAGTCTTCCTATTATTTTTTACTGACCTTTTATGCTGTTTCTTATGTGTGGTCACCACGTGGTTCAAGAATATTATTTTAAAATTGTTTTTACCTCAAGTGTAAATAGATTTGTTGGTGATTATTTAGACTATAAAAAAAGGTAGAAATTAAATGGCCTTTGGAAAAGTCAGTAACCTAATAAAACACCCACCCTTTAGAGAGTAGAGAGAGATCATAAAATGTTTGAAAATTAAAGTAAACAGCAGGTGCCACACGTTAGTTACCCAAAGATGTCAAAGAAGTGAAAGGAAAAAAAACACACGGTATTGTTCCCCTCCCCACATCTACCAAGTAGAAAATCAGTTTTCTTAGGAGAGGAAAAAAAATACTTAATTGCTATCAAATCCTGGGTGGATTTGTTTCTTTGCTTGTTTATTGTCAAGGATAAAGACACCTGCAAAACCTAAGGGCTCCTTTTCTTAGGGTCCCTTTCATCTTGGGCTTAGCAGCACTCTTGTCTTCAGGCGTCAGCAGGACTCTGACAAGGACAGCATTTTGCTTTTTCAATTTGAATGCCCTAGGTGGTTGGAATATATTGACACTTGCCATCACTCCTAACACAAATTCTCTTGAAGTATTCTTATGCTAACACTGGTGGCTTCAGCTGTTTGCTAGTCCTGCTGAATTCACTTAGCAGACCAGCGAACATGCAAGTTCAAGGGAAAAAGAATATTGTTGCATAACTTTCAATCTGAAGCATTTTGCATTGCCTTATTAATAGGAACTGACTCTTGGACAAACCCTGCAAATAGCTTAGAGAAGAGAGGAATACTCTGAAATTCAAGGCAGATTTCTTTCAATAGTTAAGCACTGATCAAAATTCTGAGTTTTCTCTGGCTGTCAGCCAGGAAGAAACACACAGGATCTGCTTATTGCACAAAGATTTTGGTAGAAAGCCACTCACACACACAAAAAAATCTATAACTTTACAGCTGTCAGACTTTGCTGTATCCACTCCAGCCTAATATTCTCAAGTCTAATTTTTTTAAAGGTCACAAACGAGCTCTAATATAGTTTTTAACATTTTAATTTTCCCTTTGCGTCCCCCGCTGTGTTTTTTTCCCCCTGCTGGGATGGCTCCAGTCGTGAAGGTCAGGGGAATGAGAATGCCGAGGTAACTGTGGCGTTTTATTCATAGACCAGGTAGAGAGTGCAGAGAGGCGTAAATACGCACCTCCATCACACGGCACCGCTATTGACCCCTGGCCTGTGCTGAAGATTGGAGCTTCTCAGGGGATAACAGATGAGCACTTTGCAGGTAGGCAGAAGCCTGGAACTCGCTTAGCCAGACACTGCCAATTTCCCTGAATGATCTCTTGTGATTGGATTTCTCATATGAATAGACTATTTGTGAGTCAACCGCTGAACTCTGTTTATTTAGGAATGTGCCTTCCACGAGAACAGCTGTCCTGGAGTTGAGGAGGTGGGTACTTTATCTGCTAAGGCACGTTCCTGATCGACTGTTGGCTAAAAATGTAGGCTCATCCTGAGAAAACACTGCCGTCATCTTTTGGCACCAAAACAAATTTTGATCGTGGTGAATCATTAAGAAAACAAACAACAGAAACCCTTATTTAAGGTCCATGTGGCCTGACCTCTACCTGCTAGTGAAGGTTCCAGTTCCATAATGTGAACCAGAACCACGAGCCAGTTCTTTACATATAAAAATGGTAGAGAGCCCTGGCTGGTGTAGCTCAGTGAATTGAGCATGGACTGAGCACCATGTCCTCACCTGAGGACATTTTTATTGAGTTTAGAGAGAGGGGAACATTGATCATTTGTCTCTTATACATGCCCCTACTGAAGACCAAACCTACAACCCAGGCATGTGCCTCCACCGGGAATCAAAACGACAACCTTTCAGTTTACGGAACGACAACCAACCAACCGAGCCACACTGGCCCGGGCTGAATGTAACATTCTTTAAAACTTTATAATTAGAAGTATGATGTCATTTGTGCGGTTGTACAAATACACTAGTAGTTACATATACACATAGTCTGTCAAATATCAAAAAGCAACTACTACTTTTTAAAATATTGTTTTGTCTTTATGTTTAAAATACTTAATTACCTTCCATTTTCTTCAGTGGCATCTGCCAGAGCCCTTGGAAAGATTTAGTCTTTAAGATTGGTTTAAAGCAAAGCTAACGCATCCCCCAATATTATAGGTCTCAGAGATCCCCTTGAACCTCAAAGCTTAGAATGAACCCACCTCCCTGTGACTCAGTGTCCTGATCTCTAGTTACTTTTAATCAACTTTAATTTTCCATCCCAAACCCTATCCATTAGGTTTCTGGTTTTGCTCCCTTCCAAGATCTAAGAAGTCAGCAATCTTTTTATTATTTTTAAAGTCAAAATACATTGATTTTACCTGGATTTACCCCTTTTATTTCTATTTATGCTACGACAGCCAAGCCCCCCATTGCTTGCCACCTGAAGGTCTTTTAGCCAACCACTGGTTTTTCTTCACAGCATTCAAGTGAGTCCTTCTTTTTACCTGTCTGTTTTCATTTCCTAGGCATAGCATAACACATTGTCACAGAAGAGGCTTAAAACAACAGGGATGTCCTTTCTCACAGTCCTGCCCACTAGGAGTCTGGATTCACAGTATCAGCGGGTCCCTATTCCCTCCAAAGGCTCTCGGTGGCTTTGAGCAGTCTTTGGTGTGCCTGGGCTTGTAGATGCATCACTTCAATCTGTCCCTTTGTCTTCATGTCTCCCCCATGCCTGTGTCCCCTCTTCATCTGTGTGTCCTCTGCTTTCACATGAGTCAGTCATTAGGTCACTAGGTCTACTCTAGTTCAGTATGACCTCATCTTTACTAACAACATCTGCAAAAGATTCTCTTTTCCAACAAGGTCACACTCTGAGGTCCTGCACAGACTTAAACTTTGGGAGAACTCTTCAACACACTGTGCCATCCCATTGTCTCTCCAAGTGACCTATTAGGGGACTAACGTACCTAGGAAGACAGCAGGGACAGTGGCCTCACTTTTCTATTGAAGATAGCTGCTAACCTGACAGATATGGAAACCGCAGCAAAGGCATGTAAAATGAATAATGTGAAAAGAAGACTGGAAGAGACCCAGAGAGAAAGTGGTCTGTGAGTCTTCTCTGGAGAATCTTCTATTCCCCCAACCAAAGGCTTGGCTGTGTTTCATGCTTGTTCCAACATGGTCTCTGGCCTCCCCATGACCCAGGGCTCAGGAGCGTGGACTTGAAGCCATTGTAAAGACACAGCACATCCTCTTGGAGCATTCAGTTATTCGATTGAAAGTAACTGAATGTAACATTTTAGGTTAGATGAAACCTGAGTACTTTTCAAACATTTAGAATTTTTTGTTTTTAATTACTAGGGCTTCAGTGTTTTTCCTTACTCAGGAGGCTCATTTGCTGTCTCCTGACATGAAGATGATTTTATTGGAAAGTCTCTCTTTATTCTGTACGACCACAATCAGATTTCTCTCCACATGCTTGCCATGTAGTAAAACTTGAGTAAAGATTTTTTTTTGGATTAATAAACCACTCTAAGAAATTGCTTTGATTCTTCCAGTCCCCAAGCAAGAAACTGGTCCAGAGCTCTTCATTTTTAATAGAGGCTCAGGTCACTTTTCTGACATTTAAATCTCTTTGCAAGCTCATCTTCCACCATCTTCCCTGAACTCTTGGCTATTATCCTGCTGTCCAAACCAAGCAGGGTGAGGCGCTTCTGCTTGCAGAAATCCTTTATACATAGAACTTGAACACACTGTGCTACTTAGTCTGGTGGTAGCAGTGTCATAGAGAACTACCAGGGAAGAATGATTTTGCCATATACTGCTTGTTCTACGATCTAGTATACTCCCTACTGCAGACTCGGGCTATCAACAGAACAAGGTGGACACAGTGGTCTTCTAGATGATTCTCTGCTACTGCCGATTTCTGCTCTTCTTTCTATTCTTTTATTCTCTCCACTTCCTCCTCCGCTCTTTTCTCCCTTTTGCTTTTTCTTCATCCAAGATAAAAATCTTCAGCTCCTGTGGCCAAGGCATTTGTCCTGTTCAACAACTTCTGAGGCTCTTGCGTTTGTGTCTCAGCTTGAGTGCTCCTAACTCCTGACATTAATCCACTCCTGACATTAATTCACTCTAATGCTTTCCTCTTTACTTATCTAAATAGAAGTCAGTGAGCACTTGCTGTGTGCCTCATAATCCCCCGCCAAGTCCCCCATTCCTTTATTAGTTATAATACAGCTTGGATCAATATAAACCCGAGGCAAACAAATGGGTGGTTCTAACAACATAGAAATTCTATTTATCTGTCCTGTAGCGGTCTGGAGACGGGGGAGGGGGTTCAGGAGGATGTGATTCTGGAAGTCATGGGTTTGGGGACATGGGTTACTGTGATCACATGGCTCTGCCACTTCCTAGAAGTACTGTTTTTTTTTTTTTTTCCTTCTCAACACCATGTCTACACTCCAGAATTTGGGGTTAAGAAAGAGAGCATGGAAGGGAAACAACTCTCTTTTAAAGCTCAATCTGGAAGTTGCACTCATATCTTCTTGGTGACTCAAATATGGTCACATGACCTAGCTTTAAGGGAAATATATTTCTAAGCGGGAATTTTATTTCTAAATGGAAAAAAAGGAAATACTGGTTCCAGAGAACAGTTAGCAGCACCTGCTTATTCCCTGCACACTTGGACAGTCCCGGTGTGGTCTCAACTCCATCAAGGGTTCTCCTTGATGATTTCAGCAATAAGTTATGTTATTTACTTGGCACTTAGTGTACAATGCATTTAATTACCACAAAATATGTATCCTACTCTATATATGTATTTTAACACTAAATGATTTTTTCAATTAGGTCAGGAATTATTCATTTCATGTACTTCGAATCAATTAGCACACAGTAGGCACTCAGTAAATGCTTCCTGATTCAAACAATGTATTAGTATAGAGTTGAAAATATTATGCATCCTTGATTGCTTTTTATGGCACTTACCCTGATGTATTTCAAACTTGAGCTTCTTTATTAATATTCAAGAGAGAGAACTGTTATCTTAAAGCAAACTAAAGTTTGCTAGCTTCAAAAGAAGAGATAATAAACTATGGAACCCACTAAGGGTGAGTGTCTTTGAAGTGAGTATATAGGAAACTGGAATTAATCATCAGCATTAACTGTTTCTTGGAGGCTTAGAGGAAGCACTGCATTTGCAGAAAAGAACCATTCACGGAGGAGAACACTAGGAAGACTGGTGAAGAGAACCATAGAGGTCAAGGGCTCCCACAGCCAGTGCTAGATACTGAGGTTTAAGAGGATATGACCCAGAAGGTCTAGAGGCTGGGAAATTGACGGACCACTGCACAGGAAATGAAGAATATGAATCTAGAGGTCATAAGCCTTCATCAGTGTGAATAATGAGAGTTGAGTCATGTGGTAAGTGGTGCTTCTTTTCATACTCAATTCATTTTTTTCTCTATATACCTAATACTTCTCAGAGTCAGCTTTTTGCTACTTTCTCTATAGTCCTGCTGGTGATACATGTGCAGTACCCCACTTTCTAGTCATCATAATGGACCACGGACCTAACAGACACATAGGCTGACCTCAAAGATAAGGCTACCCTCTGTCTCTGACAAGGGTAGTGTTGTGTGAAAGGGGAAAAAATCAGAAAAGAAATTTTTTTACAATTAGAATTGTTTTAGGTTGATTCAAGCAATAAGTGGGCATGACGTTCTATCAGTCCTGTTAACTTCACACATGGTAGATGCTAAGATCATGGCTATGGCCATGCCCTCCTTTCTATGACTTGATAGGATGCTCAGTAACCTAGGTAACCTAAGACACAGGAATGGCTCTCTCCCTGCTCTGCTGGGGGAGTCAACACCGTATGTAAGAGCTGAGGTTCTGAAATCAGACTGATGAGGGTCTGACCTCAGCACCGCAGCCTCCTAATGGTGGGACTTGGGGCAAATTTTGGAAACGAGCAAGTTGTCATCTCATGGAAATCACGCTTCTGTGCCCCTTCCTCTTACCCTTCTTCTTTCTGCAGCCCACCTGGCCACCTCCAGCTTTGGGCACTACTGAAGCCAAAATGATCTTTAAATAGTAAAATCAGATAAAGTCACTTATATACCCAGGACTCTGATGGTTTCCCATTTTACTCAGAATAAGCTAAATCCTCATCCAGGCCTGTAAGGCTGCAAAATGATTTATTTGGCCATGGTCCCATACTGGCCCACCTCCAACTGTGCTGGATTTCCTTGCGGTTTCCAACACACTAAACTTATCTTCCCATTGGAATGATTGCCTGAAACCCTCTTGTCTTTACTCCCCTCCTTATTTGTTACTTGGAAACTTGAACTTGGATACCACTACACCTTTTTTTAGACCATCCGTCTAAACAGTTCCCTCTCATTTACTGTCTGGTACATCACCTTGCTTAATTACTACTAGAGCATACATCACTATCTTAATTTATGTCGTTCACTTATTTGTCTATGTGTTAATTGTCTGTCTCTCCCGCGTGGGAGGTAAGCAAGGCTGGTCTCTGACTTGCTTCCTGTTTTCCCAACTTTTAGAGGACTGTCTGGAGCATAGTAGGCACTCAGTCAATTTTTGTTCAGTTAAGGAATGAATGAATGGATGAACTGCTGTCTCATAGATGTGTATTGCAAATTAGTTGAAATAGTGCAAAGAAGCATTTATATTCCTGTGGGACACAGAGTTAATGCTCGAGAAATGCTAGTGACTGTTACTATGAACCCACCCACCTCCCATCTACAACAACATTCTTCCCCTGGGCCTAAGGATTCACAAAGTGAAACATGGCTTAAAGAGTCCTGGACTATAGGTTCTAAGGAGCAGTGATACTCATTCACGCTTAATAAGTCACCCCTGGGGGCTAGAGGGCAGGGAGTGTAGTATCTGTAGAAATAACTGCTGTTGGGAGTAAAGCACTGGAGTGAAGTAGGAAGAAATATAAGCTTTGGCATAATTCAGACATAGGTTTCATTCCCCACTCTCTTGACACTGGCATTTTCTATCTAGGTGAGTTCCAGAAATTTACTTAACTTCTCCACTCTGTAGAATGCTCCCTCTTAGGCTTCTTTGAAAGGATTAAATTGAAAGAGGCATTACATATAGAGTATCACTGGCTTACAATAAGAGCCTGATACCTAGGGCTGTTAATAATGCCAAATAATGATGTCTGTGTGTTTAACCAAACTTTTGATTTTCCTTGTGAAGATATTGTTCCAAATATTTGTATTTTGCCATGTATGATGCACAACTACATTTTGGGGTGCACTATACATGGGGTGATTATAGCCATGGTATGTAATCATTATACCCGTGTATAATACACACCTTTATTTTGCCCTCAGAAATGTGGGTAAAAAGTGCACATTATACATGGCAAAATGTGGTACCTTTCCAGCTTAATGCAACTTCAAGGCCACTCTCCAAATTTTCAGTGCTGAGTGAAATGAAATTAGTTGAAAAGGCTTCTCCCTCCCTCCCTTCCCCTTCCCCCAAAGATAATGCTTGACTTTGCCCATCTCACTGACTGAGGGCTGAACCACCAAGCTGGTGGAGAAGAAGAATTTCTTCCCGAGCAGAAAGCTGATGCAAACTGACGTGATGGTCCAACAGGTTTCTGAATTGTTGGAAATAAAGGCATTGCCATTTTCACTTCAGAGAACTGCACCCCTGAGTGGGTAGGAAGACAGTAATTGAGAAAGTACATAAAATGAAATAATCACTTCTTTAGGTCTCCTTTGTGCACAATTTACTACAGACTTAGTTTTGACTTAATGATGGAGAATGTATTGAATGGGAATTAGAAGCTAAGGTCCCCATGGACCATGTCGTAAGGGGCATGGGCTGCTTTTAAACATCATTCTTGGCTGTGCTGATGATACTTGGGATATTGTAAAACCAGCTCTGTTTTGGGGGCAAAGGCTGAGTTCAGATGGGTCTTAACCATCCAGGATTTTTGAAAATCAACCCTACTCTTGGAGAATTTGAGACCTCAAACACTCTGTTTAAGGACTCATAAGTAACATTTAGAATCTATACAAAGAATAGCTGTTCACCCCATATTTATGAGTTTTATTATGGGTCAGTATAAAAAGATAAGATAGAGAGAATACCATCAATGGTGGTTGGAACAAGAGAGTTAAAAGTTAAAGAGAAATTTCAATTAATGATATAATAGTAGGAAGCAGATGTATAGGAGCATCCATCATGGTGATTCACAGTATTCACTGAGTAGATGTGAAGTACCTCGTTTACTGGGTCTACAATGGTAGGTCATAACATGCCACCTGGGAACAGCTGGATTAACAGTCAGTTATGTCATGGAAATTGTGTTCAGTCCATTCTTTGAAGAAACAGTGAGGGTGCTGGGGGAACCTGGGCCAGCCACAGTATTCAACTGCCTACCTCTCCTTCTGTCAGTAATGACACTCAAGATATCCAGGTAAATAGCATTAGTTCTTCAGGCAGAGGAGAAGAATGAGTGATGTACTGGCCCAGACAAGAAAGCCTTCCTCCTCCTATTCCCTCCAGTTCTCCCATTTTTCCTAAGAAAGGCCAAATCTGCCACAAGGCATATTTTTTTCTCTTAATGCCAAAAGTTGATAACATTTTATATCTCTTTTTTAAATAAAAAATTCATAGTTAATACAATTAGCACATTTATATTTGTACAGAGATTTTTTTTAAAGTTATTCAGCATCACCTACATTTCTAAATATTCTCCAGCTATTCGATGTTAAATTTCTCTTTTTTTTTAATTGACTCTTTTCTTAAGCAATTAAGGAATGGCTTCAAAGTGGCATTTGAAACCCAGTACACTTTTTTTCAAAATAGAATTCATCATTCTGTCAGTTAGTGTGTATGAGACATTTAAGTTTTCCAAGATGGCCTTGCTTGTTGTACATGACACCAAGAATAGGCAGAGACCGAAATCCTGAAAGGTAGCTTACTCTGTTATCAAATGCTCTTTTCCCTTCTGGGTAGTGTTACTTACATTGTGCAAATGTGTTATGCAAAATATTCTTGTAACTGATTCTGCATCTTTGCCTCAGGTTCATACAATATTCATTGAAAGTTTTACAAAAAAAGAAATTAATTTAGTATAAAATTCAAGCATTTTAAAATGCCCACGTACATATATACCAAGGCAACAACATTCCAAACGGAAGCTCGGAAAAAGGGAGAAGGTGCTCACATCAGCATTTCATACATCTTACTTAGTGTCGTGTGCCTATGTGTCTCTATTTATCTTTCTGGCATAGTGATGCCACCTGGAAACCTGGACGTGAGAAACTCTGACTCTTGCTTGCCTCATGGCCTGAGACAAGTGACTGTCCCATCAACCCATGTCATTCCCCTCAGGCATTTAAACGGTGCTAGTAATACTAATGCCAGCTGATTTATAAGGGTGTTTTAAATATGAAATCAAATTATTTGAAAATGAAATGGAGAAAGTGCCATGTAAATCTCACTCCCCTAAGTTATCCTGAGTCAGCTTTCCTGACCTGTCGATAGGTATTTGGAGAATCTGATAAACACGCTTATGTTACTGCACCCAAAGGCAAAGTCAAGTCATGGGAAATTTTGGCCTCTCTGTACATACAGAGTGTATGATTTCTGTCACTTGGCTAGGTCAGAGAAATGACTTAATATTTTCATTTGCACACACAATAATGTATATCTCCAAAAGTTTCTGCAACTTGAGGATTTTTCCTTCTGTAACTTATTAGACAAGTATAGAGGAGGTCCCTGAACCTTCTATGGTTTTAATATTTGAGACTTATAAGCTTAATATTTCCAATGTTTCAATTATATGGGTTGGAAAGGATTACATGATTGTGAAGCACCTTATATAAGAAAATTTTAGATGAATTTTCACTGTGCAGTTTATCTTATAATCTGAGATACAAAATTACATCAGATGCCTCATCTTTTGAAAAGAGATTTTTTATTATTAATCCCTCATGCAAATCATGAAATGAACTCTTTTTTTTTCTTTTTCACTTTCAACTTAAGCTGCTTTGCTTATTGATTTTTGTGCTTTACAAGTTAGTTTATACACAATGCACCCTTATCAGCTAGTGAATCCATGTTCTTTGACCAGGGCATCTTTCCACAGGGAAGCCTCGAAGGATCTGTCTTGCTCAGGACCTCATTCCCACTGTTGGGCTATTCTGCTCTTTGGCAAGGAGATGTATTTGGATCTGAAAGCAAATTTATCACTAAATGAGTAAACCCGACCAATAAGCTATCATTTATTTGCTTCAGCATTTGCATGTGTGTGTGTGTGTGTGTGTAATAGCTGGTGACTTTGCAGATACCAGTACGTCACAGCAGGCTTCTTGCGATGGCAGCAGAATAGTCATTGGTGTGACTAAAGTCATTTAGTCATTGTGTGAATAAAGCAGACTTTAGTCACACAGTGAGGACGGAGGGAAAATACATGGAGAAAATTTTAAATTTTGGATTTTTCATGAGGCTGCCACAGTCAAAGTTAAAAAGTCATTCACCCCCCAAATTTGCTTCCTTGAAGACACCATTTTGTGTTTGTCTATTCATATTATCCGTTGATACTCATATTCCCAAGGTTCAACATTGATCTGAACTCACTGGCGAAAGGAAATGCAATAACCCTTGTGCTCCGGGAACCGAAGTACCTAATTGAAATGCACTACAAGGAAAAGTCAAGTTTATTACCCTTGCCTACAACTTGCAGTGTGACATTTTGCTTTATAGCATTTGGAATCTTTCACCTCCCCAGAACAATGAACTTCAAAAACATAATACAAGTGGGAAAATTGCCTTAAAATGTAATTTTAGGAATGATTATTTGAAATACTGTTAAATGAGAAAGTTTGGTGGAAAGATGAAACTAATATTTCATTCATCTTCTATTGATTCACATTTAAACCCAGTGTAAAGTTCAGATGTTTAGGGGAAAGAGAAAAAAAGCTGATTGAATGAAATAAGTCAGGATGACTCAAAGTTTAACTCGGATATTCTCATTTGAGCATCTTTGGGGTGTGACTGATGATTTTTTCTTTTTTTTAATAGTTTTTTTTCTTCAGAGTAAAACATGTTTTTAAGGAAAATAATACAATGATGAAATCCATAATTTCTTTGGGGATTCTATTTTCACTTAATATGGGACATTTCACCCTGACCAGTGTGGCTCAGTGGATTGGGCAGCATCCTGAGAACCGAAAAAGGTCACTAGTTTGTTTCCTGGTCGGGGTACATGAAATAATAAAATAAACTTGTCATGAAGGAGGAGTCACTTAATTGAGCATGTGATCAGTGCTCATCCTAGATGTTAGCCTGCAGGTAGCAGATCAGTCTCCCATCACATGATGATTGTAATAGGTAACAATGAGTTCTTAGATGTGCCAGATCCTGAGGACTCTATGCATATTAAATCAATTTGTCCTCCATCGGTAGTAATTGAGGTTTGCCATGTGATGGTTCTCTACATTTTCATCCAGACTTCCCCCCAGGGTCCATCAGTTCAAACCCCACCAAAGCTTCTAACAAATCAGTTCAAATAAACAAACAGTGTAAGTAGAAACAGTTCTGTTTCCAAACTCCTGTACTTTTTGGGGTTCCCACTTATCCCCTCATCCACCTTCCAGCAAGGTTTCCACTGATGCCCCCACCACAGTCAGATTCAGGAGCCAGTACCAAAGAAGCCTGGGTCTAATGTTTCTCATTGGTAAGACAACCACAGCACCATGTCTTCCACAGGGTCAACTTCCAGGTTTTTTGTGTTAAATAACCAGTGGGGATTTTAGTCTTTTTTCCTCCTCTACTAAGAAAAAAAAAAGAATATTCTGGAACTCACCTCTTAATACTATAGCAACGGTGGACCTGAGCTGTGACACAATGTCTGAGTTCTAAGGAGCATTGGGATTAGGAAGGGGGCCCACCCCCAACTCCCCAAACCCAGATGGTTTTCATAAATTGACTGTGTAAAATCAGAACAAATAAATGCACAGGGAATCTTTCCAATGGCTCAAACCATGTTTATAGCTTCCTGCCCTCTTCCACTCTTTTATTTTTATGTATGAGATTGAACAATGAACTAAATTCTGAAAGTGCCCTAAGGGCCCGAGGTTCAAAGTGCAGCTGAATGACAGAGGCCACCCCCTCCGTCCCTGCTGTTTAAGAAGATGGGGAATGGAATGCCACCCCTTTCAAGCCAATAAAAAAATAGTATTAATGCTCCTGTTCCGGAGGAGGGGCCACCTGAAAGTTTCACAAGATGAAAAGACTAAAGAAGTGTTTAAGATTAATCAAGAAATCAACTCTGAATAACCTCAATAGTGTACATTATTTACCATCTCAAAAATATAAACTGTAAGTCATTAGCAGGTTCATAAAGCAGTTTGTGAATTACAGGGAAATCATTCAGAATTTGTATTAAACTGTTATGCTAACACCCTAGGAGACAAAATTGCTTAGGACTCTCCAATAATGAAAGGGATTCTTCATTTCTATAAAAATGGACATGTCAAGCTCTATAATTTTGAAGTAAATAATGCCATTTGTACATCCCCAATGCAGTATTTTATCTATTCTTCATACAAAACCCACAAAAGTATGCCTGTAATTCACAGGGTACCTGGGTAACATTTTAGGGGAGAAACGGTCTACCTGGACTAAATTTGAAGGAGAATGTTTTGCTTAGTTAAGAACTGACCCGCACAAACTTATGGGAATGAAAGCACTGAGTATACACACTGTCTTCTGTGGGTTGCAATGCACTTCAAGGGAGAACTTCAGTCATCAGTACTAACACTTCTTTCTCAGGCAAGATGTACTCAAGTGGTCAGCAGGAAGGTCTTAGGAAGTTGGAAGAGCTGTACAGTTTTTTAATGGGAACCATAAAGATCGACTCCAAGCTGGGCATACTTTCCTATAAGGAAGTGGACTATTCAAATGTGGCCCAACACGCCTGCTGCTTATAGGACCAGAGGCCATGTTGCAGCAAAGATGAAATCACCCCCTGAATTGGGTAGACTCAACTTGAACGTGCGTGTTCCACATTAAAGGATTGGGTCTACTTAGGACTCTGCAGTCCTAAAAGCGCCTGAAATGGGCACATCATTGTTGTACACCAACCGCCAACTAGGCACAGTGTTAGACTGAAAGGACAGAATGTTCTGGAACATAGCCATGGTCTCTGCTCTGAAGAAGTTTTCTTAATATTGGGGAAAATGAACAACAAGGAAACAACGACTGAGATAGTAAGTGCTACAAAGGGAATTCAATATGGCATATCACTGGGGACCTGCTTGAAATAGAGGGGACATTCAAGCTGAGACTTGGATGGCAAGAAGGAAGGCATGGAAGGATTGGGGAAGAGCCTGTTGGGCAGAGTGATCTGCAGTAAAAAATTGACACAGAAAGACACTTGGGCTGAGAAACAGGAGATACATCCTTCTCCCTGCCTCCACCTTCTTTGACCAGCCATAGGATGGGAGTGCAAGAGGCAGGGGGACTCAAGAAAGACCAGCTCTGCATTCAGCCTGGAAGGGCTTTGCCTTCTTTGTCTTTGAAAACGTGGGTTAACAGTGATAATGCCCTCCTCAACTTTCTCTGGAGCGTTGCTAGGGTGACACTGTAATTCAAAGGATAGAATATCAATAAAGTCAGGATGTACGGGAAAGTAAACAAGCTTTAAAAAATAGTCCAAGTGTTTGTTAAATAGACCACAACAGGACAGGTCCATTATCATTGCAGAAAGCTCTGTACTTAGTATGTCCAATTATCTAAATAGCACAAAAACATCATCCATCCATCAGTAGTATTCAGCTTTGTAACTCTGATATCTGCTTGTGAATTCTCTGTGTTTATTCATACTTCAGCCAAATGTCGATCCACAAATGTATTGGCATCTGGCGGTGATGAATAAACATAAGATTGTGCTCCTCCTGCAGGTCTTATGGGCTGGTGAACAAAGGCAAGTCCAATCCAAGCCTCATGAAGGTTTCTTTACATCAAAAGAATTCGTTCTTTTCTTTAATGGGATCAGCAGAGTCAAGGATGACACGAACCTTGAATCCTTCACCTTGCTCTTCCTTAGCCTACACAGGTGCACATTTTAAAACACCAGGTCTGGTTGCTTGCTTCTCTCTCAATTTTCATAACAGGCAGAAACTTGTGGGAACCCAGGAATGTTGGGTCTGAAAGCCTCTGGGGGCCCAGAGTCTCTTGCAGTGTTTGGGCCAGAGAGCAGGGTGCAGGTGAAAAGCAAGGTCAGTAGCAAAACCCAGCTGCCCGGGTTTCCTTTCATTGTGAACGTCATCAGCAGCTCTGGGGGTCCTTCTTTGTTTGTGTAACATACGGTGAAATATGCTGAAAGCCTATCTACTTAGTCCCTAATTAACTTTAGGGATCCCACTGCTTTGGGGACAGTGCAGTGAGAGACAGGCAACTATACCGGAATTGAGTGAGCCACACACAGTGCTATGTGGACCTACCAGGGCCACTCATTTTCTTGAAGTCGTTTGCATAGTGAGTGTCAGCAAGTCTTCCCGTATCCCCGTAGCATGCCCTTTGCTGTGCCAAGGTGAGCCAGGCGCCTTCTTTGATCTCAATACTGTATCTTTTCTAGAACATGTTCTGCAGGCCAGATGAAAATGTAGCAGGGGAGAAGCAGAAGTTTCATCTACCAGCCTGACTTGTGCCACTCAGAGTAGGCAAAGGGACTTTCAAAATAAGTGTCAAAATTAGGGTGGTAGGGATGCTGGGGGCCTCGACTAAACATTGAGGTCTCCAGTTTATGTAAAAGACCTGACATTGTTATTGTAGTCATCCATCACATTTGAGGAAAGGGCGTTCTTATGTCACTTCCTCATCCATGGGAGTGTATGTGTGTGTGTGTGTGTGTGTGTGTGTGTGTGTGTGTGTTAGGAGGGAGGGGCTTGCACTTTCCCAATGCACCAATGTTGTTACTTACCTATTAAAGTCTATTTCCCTGAGCTGCCTGCTCCCATCTATTAAGAAAGTATCAGAACATAAGTTATCAGAATAATAACCCTATCACTTTGGCCATAGGTCAGTAGCACATTCTCACTATTTCTTGAGCATTCTAACTTCTTCTGTCCTTTCATGGGCTGTTCCATCTACTGGTTACCTCTTCTGCTAATAATGAACATTTTCTGCTTGTTTTGTAAGGCCAGTTTAAGTGCCACGACTTCAGAAAAGATTTCCAGATCCCCAGGCACACACGGCCACCTTCTCCTCAGTGTCCCCAATGAGATTTTAAACACCACTATCGAAGTGCTTTATACTGACTTTCATAACCATGGGTTTACACATCTGCCTCACTTACAGACTCCAAGCTCCAAAGTCAGCCAGAAGGCCAGGAAAGGACAGGATTAAGCAGTTGCTTTCAAAGATTTTGTGCTATTTAGCAAGAAAGCTAGTTTACAAAAAATTGGTAAATTTATTTTTGGCTAATTTGTCCTGTATTAGACTTCCATATCTTAAAGTACAGGCATTGTATGTTTTTCATCTCATATTCTAGAACCCTAGTTCCATAGCAGGAACAGTGTTTGGTAACTGTCTGTTCAGTGAATGAATGAATGAAAGAAAGAATGGTTGTCACTTTCCAGCTGAAAATATTTTAATGACACTATTCTACCAGTCAGAAGGTACTCAAATACATTATGTTCCTTATAACCAGAGGTTATAGAAACTAGAAATGGGTTAACCTGGAATGGAGAATACATTCTTTGCATTTTCACATATTTCTAGGACTGTGTCTTCTCCTCAAAATGATAACTGCTTTTCTCTAACACCCACTTCAATGGTACCCTCCATGTGCCCTCCCTCTGTCCCTGGGGGCAGCAGGGTGCTAAGCACTTTCTCTCTCTGGCTTTCCTTTCCTCATTCCCTCACCATCACTCTCTCTCTTTCTCTCTCTATTGTGTTATCCCTGTTTATTTAAAGTTTCTTAACTATCAAAAATTTTAAACTACATTGCAAACATTTATGAACACATTTGCTTCCTCTGCTAAACCAGTGACTCTCAACCAGGATTGATTATTCCTCCAGGGACATTTAACAGAGTCTGGAGGCATTTTCGGTCATTACAACCAGGGAGGAGGAAGAAGTGCTTCTGTCATATAGTGAGCAGAGGCCAGGAATGCTGCTAACCATCCTACAATCCACAGGACTGCCTCCCACAACTACGGGTCATCCATCTTATAATGCCAGTAGTGGTGAGGTTGAAAAATTCTGAAGTAGACTATGAACTCTTTGAAGGCAGGGAATGTATTTCAATTCACTGCTAAATTTTGTGAATTTCCAGAGTTTAACCCAAGGCTTATCTACATTCAGATCATGTATGATGAGCAAATAATTAAGTAAATAAATGAATGACTGATTGGTTGCTGGATGGATGGATGGATGGATGAATCGATTGATCAGTCTAGGACCATTTTTCCATTCAGATCATGTATGATGAGCAAATAATTAAGTAAATAAATGAATGACTGATTGGTTGCTGGATGGATGGATGGATGAATGGATGGATGGATGGATGAATCGACTGATCAGTCTAGGACCATTTTTCCAGCCTTTTGAATTCTTGGCAGCATTTCCTTTTCAAGTCAGAATTGCTATTTATTATCCGATTTACTGAGTAATCAAGCCACCAACAGGATGTTGACCTGACCCGCTCTCATTTTGAGCATGTACTTGACCGTAGATCTTGAGACATTTATTCTCTGCAAACATCAACAGCCCTTTTCCTGGCTGTTCGGTCCTGTGTACACTCTCCCTTTGTGCTGGTCACGTTTCCCCATATTACCATCTAGGTAACTGCTGAAATGCATTCTTCCCTGAGACTGGAGAAATCTGATGTGACTCTCACTTAAAAAACCCTTAGAAGGGTCTGCTCTCTGGATTTCCCTAGGCAATCAGCTTTGGTTTTAATCCACAAAGTAAGAAAACAAATGCATTTTCTTTCAGTCAGTCTCACCAACTTATCTTTCAGTCAACTGCCTTGTGTTTTTGTTTGTATTTTTAAAGTAATTGAGCATATCTAGGAATGAGAAAACAGTACTTCGTTTGAGAAGGTCCCTCAAACAAAAGCTATCCACATATTATGACATCTTTCCACTCGCTTCTTTTTCACTTGTGTTATTTCCGCATTGGCCACAGCAAGTCCCCCGTGGATTTAAGTGGAAGAGAATGTGAGCCCATGAGACGTTCTGTCAGGCTTCTGAACTGGTTTCCTTGTCTGCACATGCTCACTAAGGAGCTGGCTCTGGTCAGTGAACACAGCATTACCAGTACTTGAGTTGCTACCCTTTCTTTCATGATGACTCTGCTTTTAAAGCAACAAAAATGACCTTTATTCATTCGGGGATTAAAAGTTTAAATAAAAACAGTATTGTGCACACACATGCACACATACACACACACCCTTTTCCCCTGGAAATAAAGAAATCACCAGGAATACTTTGGATGGCTTGAAATTTTTACTGCTAAGTAAAAAGTCAAGGAAACACTGTCTTCCACAGAACCTTAGGTCTAGATTGACAAAGCATGAATTAATTGCATTGAAGATACATTTTAAATGAAGGAAAAGGTTGGAGTTTTGATATCTTAGCAAATTTACACTCTCTTTATCCAGCATGATTTACCCCCCTTTTATTATATGTTCTATACTCTCATACATGAACTGCTGTGTGAAAATGTACATGCATCATTTAAAGGACAGAATAAATGAGCACTCTATATCCAGGATGAGACTAAGAGATGGACATGACCATATCTGAGATGTTGTTATGGGCTGCTTCTTGTATTCACCTATTTCTTCTCTCCCCCCTTTCTATAGTGACTGTAATCCTGAGTTTTGTGTTACTGCATTTCCTGTAAGTTTTTCTCCCTCTATGCATCAAAAAACAGCCTATGATTTAGTTGTGTCTGCTTTTAGAAAATATATGGAACCAAATAGTGTATTTCCTCCTGTCTCAGCCTTGAATCTTTGAGACTCGTCAGAGTTGAGGCATGTAGCTGTGTAGTCTGTTATTCCATTGTGTGAATGTACCACAACTTATTTATTCATTTCACTCTCCATGAAGATTTTAATTGTTTCTCTTTTTCTTTTTTACAAACAAGTGTTGCTATAAATATTTTGAAAAACATATATTCTGGTATATATTTCCAACAGTTTGTCTAGGATACATATTTGGTAATAGAATTGTAGGGTTTACAGGATATGTGTGTGAGAGAGTAAGAATGTGCCGAATATGTAATTAAATAACAGTTCTCAGAAGCTTGCACTAGCACAAGTTCATTGCTGCCTCCTGTTACACGTGCTTCCTTTGTGAGCTGGGGATCTACTCCCTGTTTTCGTTCACCCGGGACCAGTCTCCATGGCTGGGGTGTGCAGCAGGGAAAAACGTACAACTGGAGAGTAAAAACCTCTGCTGGGAATCGATGCACATAATCTCCATTCATACTTGATATGCCGAAGTCAGTCATACCACCATGTCTGAATTCGGCAGGGTAGGATGTAAAGTGTAGGGAGGGGCACTGCAGAGAAATAAGCAGGCCCACTGGGTGGCAGTAACACAGTGTGCATAGTGGGTGTTAAATTTGGCTGGTGACATCTCAACTGTTTTCAAAGTGGTTGCATCCAATCATGTTCCACCAACAGAACCAAAATTCTGGCTTCCGCATCCTCACCAGTGCCCTGTGTCTTCTGACTTCCCAATTTTTATCATTCCGGCAGGAGTGAGTTGGAGTCTCATTGTTTTAATTTGCATTCTCACAATACAAATGAGGTTGAAGCTTGGTTCATAGGTTATGGGCATTTAAAAAATTCTGTGCTGTTTCTGATCCATCCTGTTGCCTCTTTTCTATTGGATTGAATGACTGCCCCCATTATTTTTTGTTGTTGTTGTACTAACTGTTAGGAATTCCTTCTCTGGTTGTTCATCCTTTCTCAGTTTTGTGTTGCAGATTTCTTCTCCCTATTGTAGCTTGCAGTTGTATCTTGTGAAAAGAGAATGATTAGTTCAATTACTTTGAAATAAGTTTAACTTTACACTGATTTCTGTAAAAGTTACAGAAAATATATACAGAAATCCAATATATTCTTTACTCGGAATTCATTTTTCCCAACCACTTGGGAGTAAATTGGGACATGATGCCCCATTACCTCTTAATGCTTCAGTGCATATTTCTCAGGTAAAAGAATAATCATGGTGCATCCCTCAAGATCAAAAAGTTCACATTGATGTAATGGTACCATTCATTCCAATATACTACTTAAGTTTCGCTATTTGTTCTAATAACGCACTTCATGGACCCAAGGTCTGGTCCAGGGACATGTTTAGTCTTGTGTCTCATTGGTCCTCTTCAATCTAGAATGGTTCCTCTTCATTTCTCTTCAGCCCTTGACTCTTCTCTTCTGAAGAGTTCAGGCCAGTTACTTTGTTGACCGGCCCTTAGGTTGGAATCTGATGTTTTCTCGTGGTTCAGGTTTTTTCTAGGAATCTCACAGGAGTGCATTGTGCTCTGAAAAGAGCACATGTCAGTGCATCACAGACATGCATGCACACGCACACAAACATGCACACACCACTTTACTCCTTGGTAGCCTTTTGAACTGTCCTCGGTGTAACTAACAACCCTTGCTTTTCTGAGATGTTTCTTTGGTTACTTGTCAGGATCATCCTTCTGGTCATCTCAGCAGCATTACCTCTTACAGCCCTCCCCTCTCCTACTGTGCTCTCTCTTTTCTGGCCTCTAATGGTTCCTCAAATGGTCTCAACTGACTTCCCACTCAGGGCATCTCTACCTTGAATATTGTCTCTCAAGTCCAGACCCCAACATGGCTAATACCTTTTTAATTTTTAAAAAAATATATGCTTATTGATTTTAGAGAAAGGAAGGGAGGGGGGAAGGGAGGGAGAGAAACATCAATGTGAGAGAAACATCAATTGATTGCCTTCTGTACATTGTCCCAGTTGGGGACAAACTGGCAACCTAGGTATGTGCCCTGACCAGGAATCAAACCCACAACCTTTTGGTCCACGGGAGGATGCTCCAACCAACTGAGCCACACCAACCAGGGCTCAACATGGCTAATTCTTTTTATCAATCAGCTCTTTGCTGAAATTGGTATCTCCTTTGACTACACCATTTGCTCTCTAACCGTTATTCTCTTTTTATTAAGAGCATCTATTATCTCTGAGACTATCTTATTTATTTATTTTCTAGTTTGTCACCAGCTTTTCCGTAACACTGCTAAAAAATAAGGCCCATAAAAACAGATGCTTTTTTCTAATGTGTAACTGCAGAAAAGTATTAGGAACACGGCAGACGCTGAATGAGTGGATGGTTGAATAAATTAACTGTTTAGATTATAATGTGCTTTAAGAACAAATTTATTACCTGTGTAAGTTTTCCTTCCCACTCAGCCAGCATTAGTTGAGAGTAGGCCAAGATAGCTAGTGGAGTGTCATGAGTAAACTCAGTTGTATGGAATATTGCCATCCAAATTCATTACCCAGTGAAACAATGAATGTCTGAGACAAAGAGCAAAAGAACAACTGAGGTGAGAGACACTTAATAATAAGCAATGAAAGCTGGTGACTACATCTACAGAGCAGTATGTAAAACAGGATGTCGTTTTTTCCTTTGGTAAGTAACAACCAAAACTTCTGCTACAGAGAAAAATATGGAAGGATATATGTCACGTTACTTTGGCTAAAACATGGCATGAGAAAAACAAGACTAGTTAAATAAAATAGTTAAAAATAAAATAGTTAAAAAAACATGAAAAGTAAAAGTACTATTGAACAGACACATGGAAAAAGTAGTTTCCTCCCCACTATAACACATGGGTAAATGTTAGGGAAGAGGAGGGCTGAAGGTTAATATAAATCTAACTTCAGGAGTACAGGTCAAGCCAAGAGACTTGGGGATAAGGCTTTAATTTTTCCAGTACTCATCTGCTTTGATGTTGCCTCAACGATATATCAGTGACACTTGGGCAGAAATTACACTGCTGGGCATCTGCTGCTGAGCTGAAATGCCTTGGCAGGGAGAACAGTCCTCCTTTGCTCGGTGCCTTCTGAAAAGTTTGATGAAAGTCATAGGAAGAGAAGAAGCAGAGCGAGCCAGGGGACTGCCGTTTCAACAGGCACTTTTGTGATTGCTATGGCAATTTCAAGTACAGGGGAGAAGTCCAAGGGAAGGAAGAAGTCACGTCGGAATCAAAAATGATGTGTAAACTGTAAACTGCCATACAGACTTCTCTTTGTAGGTCTTCATTACAAGTCGTCCAAGGGCTTGCAGCCTTGTCCACGGAGGCCTCTCAGATTTGAGAGGCAAACAAAACATCCCAGTCCGTCGCTGCGGCGCATGCGTCAGGCACTCTCAGCCAATGCCCAGCGGGTGGCATCTCCCCAGACACTGAGGAGCTGTCCATGTTATTGCTAATTGCATACCAAGTGCTTGGAAAAGCACCCACAGAAATACCACACTGCCGTTGCAAAGACATAGTCTGAATTATCATCATCTTCCTCTTCGGGAGTTAAAGAAATAACGGTGTGCACAGTAATTCACAGTTTTTCTTAGCATTATAAACACATCCAACGTAAGCTTTGTGGAATCAAGGCGAGTTCAAGAAACAATGTAGACAAACTCTCAAGTATTGACATTCTAACTCTGCCCTAATATAGTGGGTAGTTAAGAGTAGAGGCTGTGGACATAGAGAGCCTGGGTTTGAAACTATGATCTTAGGCAAGCGTATCAGCCCACTAAACTCCAGAAAACTCACTGTGAAATAAATATGCATAATACCAGTAGACACATCAATGGACAGTCATTAGGAATTACATGAAAGAGTGGCTATAATCTTAGCATATGCTGAGTACATGATAAGCAATAAATGTCAGCTATTCTTATAGTTTTCTCATTGTGCAGAATAGCACTCAAGTACATCTTTGTTGAGCTGGCTTGATAGTTAATGACTTTGAAAAGAAATGAAATGTTGGTGCAAGGAAGGCTCATTTTATGCCAAAGGTATATTCCTGAAAAGTTCTCATCATTCAAAACTGACATAATTCAACATTAATTTTGCCATAGGAACCAATAGAGAGTAATTGGAGTGAATTTGCAAGGTGCTGAAATCTGTAGTCACTGTAGCTTAGGGGCTGATTCAGTGGCTGTGTCGCCGCATTGTTTCACCTTATTCACCCTGTTATACAAGACAGTGTTTGCAAACTCAAAGTGCGGTTCCATTAAAGTTGCTTCTTGTTTTGTCGGCACCATCTCCGATACTTTGCTGAGTAGCTTGCTCTAAATCCATAGCATTGCCCATCACGGTAGTTTTTTGACTTTCGTAGCTCTTATCACACCTAAATTCTTCCCCAAAATCACTACTTTCAGCTGAAGCACTATCCTCATTAGAAAAGGAACATTTCCCTTTCCCGGATGTGGTTGAAGCAGATTTAAAGTTATAACGAGAGTGAGTGATGAAATAATGGTACAAGGATATGTCCAATCATTCAGAAGTTCTGTTGCTTGTGAAGAGCAGCATGGTTCACATGATGTTGCAGAAGGACAGTCAGCCAATCACAATCAACAGCAGTAATATAATTTACAACTCACTTGACCTGACATTTCTAAATGATGTAATAATTGACATTTTTTAAGATTTTATGTATTTATTTTTAGAGACGGGAAGGGAGGGAGAAAGAGAGGGAAAGAAACATCAATGTGTGGTTGCCTTTCACATGGCCCCCACTGGGGACCTGGCCCGCAACCAGGTATGTGCCCTGCCTGGGAATCAAACTGGTGACCCTTTGGTTTGCAGCCCACACTCCATCCACTGAGCTACACCAGCCAGTGCTTAATAATTGACATCTCAAAAAATGTGGTAGAATATTAAATTGTTTCAAAAGGTGTGTATAAGATATGATTTATTTAAAAATTTTTTTTTCAAATATTTATCCAAAGTGACCGAACTTTAAGAGCTCCACCAGCCTCAGAGGGTACCATGACTACAGAAACCTATTACACAATTGTTATCTTCAGCTTTACTGAACTTCATGTTTCCAGGAATTTCACCTTGCCACTGCCCGTCCCCACAGCAATTTATACTTTAAATGGCAACTTCATAGACAAGTGAGATAAAAGAATCCTTTTTGAGGCATGGCTAGCCCTACTGAGGAAGATGAAATGTGCAAGGTGGCACTTACCTATCATGGGTCATTCGTAACCGTCATTATCTTTAGTCCCAAATGAGCAATTATCAGATAAGCCCTTGGATGAGGGCATTTGTATCCATACATATATGTTTATCTAAGACTTCCCGTTTTCTGTACATGCAGTCTTACCGTTTTAATTGCCTGGTCGGTGTTGAAGCACCATCTCTGTTGCTGCTAAACTTCAAGTGTTTGTCTTTATCGTCTACCTTTCCTATACTGTTATTTCATTTTGTGTTATCTTAATTCCCCAAAAACCTTTCTCACGGTTTCACAGCCGGCTGCCAGCATTCTGGGAAGTATGTGCTTTCAAATTAGTTTTCAGAGATACCCACACATGCGCACTCTCACGCACGTTCCCAGTAAGAAACGCCACCTCCAGAGGTCAGCATTGCTGGACCTTGCGAGAACACGTTGGAGGTGACAGAAGCAGCACTGTTTATTTCTTGGGGGCCTGTCCTTTGGCTCACTCTGGGAAAACCCTCGTCCCTGCATGGTCAAAAATTTGAACTGCCTCCCAATGAATTAGGATGCAGTCCACGTCGATCACACAGCGATTTCAGAAACCTGGACTCGTTCATATCTGGCCAATGATGGCTGGATGCCCCTTGTTAGAAGCACTTTCAGAATCCAGGTGGCTGATTCGGATTCCCAGTACCTCATTTTTCTTCTGCCCTCCTTGATTCCTTGTTCCGTCCTGTGCCTCCCTCTTGCAGAAATCGCCTTCTCTTTGCCCAGCCCTTCCTGATTCGCACACACCACACACGCACACATACGCAAATAACACACACAGAGACAAGTCGCTGAAGCATCAGGGGCGGGGGGAGGGGAGTGGGGAATGAAAGGTCACCTTCACAACAGGTTTTCTAGGATTATTTAGATGTAATGAATAAAATTGCAAATTCTATTGAGGCTTTTAGAACTAATGAAAATTATCAATGTGCTACACAGCTGCATTTCAGTTTTGTTTGTCTGAGCCTGGAACAGAATAGATTTTATAAATAGAACTTAAATGTGACCACAGAGCATGCATACTAATCAGTTCATTTTAAGATATTGTTTTGCAATACTTTAAAGAAGCACACATGCTGGGAAAAATTACTTGTCAGAGGAACAATGTGGAGCCATTTCTTACCAAAGTTGCTAATGGAACTACTTTTTCCTTTCTTTTCTTTTCTCTCCCTCTCTCTCTCTCTCTCTCTCTCTTTTTTAACATGAAGCATCTACCCTTATCTCTCTTTTATTTTAGGTAGATGGTAAAATGGAAAAGATAAAGGGAAAAGGAAGGCTTTGTTCTGCAGAATTTCTATGAGAAAGGGGGGGGCCTGTTTATGGGAGAGAGTCCATTTATTTGGGAAGGTTAAGATATAGGTGATGAGAATCTGTCGGTTAGTGTCTGCTACGTGGTAGCATATAACAGGCACTTCTCTGGGCTCATATTAATGCAAAAGGGGCTTTTTAGACCCAGCTGGCTCTAAAGCAGTTGGCGGCACATGGGGATGGAGTGCTAAGTGGTCCCCCACTGAAGGTGTCCTCTCCCTGCCACTGATTTCCTCTGAGTGAGCAATCCTATCTGAATGGCTCAGATATCTGGATAACTTCACTTCTCTCAGATAGCACGCAGCACCACCCCCCCCCCCCCCAGGGAGCGCATTTGTTTCAATTGTTTGAAGGCGGAAATCCCAGGGGTGAGTTTTGATGTGGAATGAAGCAGGAGAAACTCGGGGCTTCCCATAAAGGCGAAGCGCCGATGCTCTTTCAGAAGCGGAAAGGTGACTCAGAGGAAAGCCGCACTTCCCCAGTCATTAGCAGAAATGAATGTGAAATTGTTAAAAACTCAAATGCATGTTAAAAGCCAACCGTGGCCTCTGTAAAGGCGTGTCTCCTCCACTCCCCCACTGGGCCTTCTGAACTTCTGGGCACCGGCGGAAGGAGTGAGCCACAAAGAGTTTTGAGGAACCTGTCATACTGGTGTTCAGGGGGGAAATGCAGAAATGACCCAGATAATTAAAATCCGTGGGAAACAGAGACATTTCACGTTAGCCTTTCTCAACCATCCAGACTCTCAGTGAATCTGTCGACAAGGAGAAGAAAATAGACTCACGAATGCCAATTCCTCTCCAAAGCAATAAAAAGCATCCGAGTGGCCGGGGTTTTCTTCCCCGAAATTTGTAGAATCTTGGGACTCTAGGGGTCCTGAAGCGAAGCTTCCTAAGATGCAATTCCCATGTGAGATTGTGCAAAATAACTGCAGCTGTATGTGGAGGAACAGGTTTTTAGTTTAATATAACTACCATGTCAAACACATGCTTTCCTGGATTTTATTGCTTGGGATGAAGCTAAAGTCGTAAGTAAACAACTGTACAAATGGTCGTGTATATGCGAGGAAGCTTGAAGGTGGTTCATGAAGGAGTATAGTCTACAATATGCAGATTCTAGTTCAAGGTCTTTCTTTTCTGTTTTGCAACTGAGTAATAGGTTATCATTACATCAACATCTTAAAACCAAACCAAAAGAAACACACTTTACTACACCTTGGTAAAAAAGTAATACGTCCTGCCAATTTTAAAATTCAAATATTGTTAAAAGTATGTAGCATAGGAAATGAATCCTTGCCAAAATTCCCCACAATCCTTGCCAAGATTACCCACTGTTAATAATTTGGTTTATATATCTCCCCAGATTACACTTTCTGGGCACTTAATGATATACTTAAGATCCGTTTTATCCAGAGCACACTTTTTGGTTTCTACTATTTCTGACCTACAAATTATTATTATTATTGACCATTGAGTCATTAGATTTTTAAGAAAAAAATAAAAGGGGCTTTACTTTAAATATTGGTTGCAATCCAAGCAGATGCATTTTGGGAATCAGGGTGCACATTGGAAAGAATTATATCCATTAAATGCAGACACTGAAAAGGTTGGGAAGCTGAATGAGTGATCACAAGGATTATGCAGTTCTTCCCAACATTCCTCATTTCTGCCTAGACTGCAGGTTAACCCGAAAGGTTAATATAATCGCCGACAGCTTGTGGGCCCCGGGTGGTGATGAAATTTACCACTTCTTGCTCAGAGGAGACCCTGCCTCTCCTTGCTTCACATTCGCACTAGAAATTCTCAGACTTCGTCCATCACAGTCCATTTTTAGACAGGGCTGAGAACAGCAAGAGTCAGCGCCTTCCATCCCTACCCCAGGCTAATTGCCAATGGAAAATAAGCTTGTCAATGAGCACTTAGCTCAAAGGGACACAGTACACAACAGGAATCAAGTTGGACCAGTGGTATAGGTGAATTGGGTGTCATTTACTTACTTGATTTTTAAAAAATGCAAGCTTATTTACAAATGCATTGTCCAGCAGTATAGTTGAATATAGAGGTTACAAACAGGTGTCTGATAAACTGTCACTCAGTCTTACTGCACAAGCTTTTTAAGGGCCGCAGATACATAGGCGGCCATGACCACTGTGATACAGATGCTTTGGCGATAGGATGTGAGTGCTTCATCTTTGAACCTACGCCTGTTTTAAGTCTGGTTATTGAAGAATTATAGGTGGAAAGCACGGGTAATACGATCTGTAGACTTTAGGGTTAACCAGCCAACCCACAACAAATGAAATCAATAACAATTCAACCAAGTGGAATCGGTAATTTTCCGAAAAGAACAGCAGGTGAAAATCACAACCAGATCAAGTCAGCTCTGATAATAGATTGCAAATAAGATGCTGTGCCCACAAATTTCAACCACAGATAAGCATATTGACATGGGCAGTGTGTCCTCTGCCACCCTACAGGCAAGTCCTGCCTGGCTGCCCAACTTAATGCTAGACTCTTCCCCTGATAGAGTTTATTAGCCTGCTAATTTTAACTAGCAAACACCAAGTTTTGGTAACCCTTAATTCATTTATTATGCAAATTGAAGCTTTTTGTTCTCTCTGTCTCTCTCTCCCCATGTCTACCCTCCTCTTTCTCTACCTGGGATTTTCCAGAAAGGCAAAATCCTTTCAGTAGGAGGGGGCTCTTCCTTAAGAACCCTGAGGCTTGGGATGGGCTTCTGTTCTTTCATCTTCAGAAGTAACCTAGGAGGTTCCAAGTCCTAAATACTATGGGGCACTTAGGAAATGGAAAGCCATTCACTCGGGCCAAAATTGGCCCCAAGTTTCCAGCAGGAGACTCAGGGTCCCAGGAATTATTTTCAGTGCCTGGGCCTGAGCATTTCCTGAACACTCTAGAAATGACTCACAAGTGCCCAGGAGTCTAGCTGTGCAGCGTAAACTAAAAGCCCTCTCTCTGGAAATCAATTCAACGTTTCCTCTCCAGTCTAGAGCCTAGGATTAAAACACAAAAGAAAAGTTTAAAAAAGGGTGGGGGGAAGCGCTATTTTTTTTTTTTTAGAAATAGGCTATCAAGACGTAGACTATCGAGACCTCAAAGTGAGGCTGCTTCGGGTAAATTGGGAGTGGGGAGATTTTATTTCCTTGTAGTGAACCTAGAATGAAGGAAAAACTAGACATGATTAATTTCTCCATCTGTTTCTGGCGGCACCGGGGACTGCCCCATCTTATATAGAAGCTTTTATCACTTTACGCACAAAAGGCCGAATGCAGATATGACTGACCTTGCCAATTTCAGAAGGGGCTCCTAGGTGCCCTCCTCCATTACTGTCCCTTTCATCTGTCAAAATCAAATTGTCATTCTTTGGATGAGAGGCATTCAATAGCACATTCTCCTCTGCCCACATGATAAAGCATAAACCCCTTACTAGGATAAAAGAGTCCCACTACTGTGAACGTGGATATTTCTACTGACTTCCTTTTCAGAGGATTCCTCCAGGGCAACTGTGTTTAAAAATATGATTTGTGAATGTTTCAAATGCTTTCAGCCCCCTCCGCCAACTGAAATTCGTTTTCTCCTCTCCCCAACCTGCCAATCCTTAGTTTTGCCCAACTAATCACTCCATACCTTTACGTTCGTCTTAACTGCTCCCCGCTCTTGGAAGACTGCCCTGACCCCACCTTTGCTGAGTTGACTTGCTCTCAGTTTCCAACACATGCTAGGCATAATCTGTGGCTTATTTATCTGCCTTGATAACAGATTGATAATAATCATTTCATTTAACAAATGATTCCCTTTAGCATGACAGTTTAAAGAAAGAGTAGTCCTAGAATTCGTAGCGCTAACAATAGAAACCATACTGATATTTACTGTCACACAGAATGTCTCTGTTAAACTTTGTAACTACCTTCCTTTAAAAAGCCCGATGTTCCTTAGAGGTGAAATAATTAGCCCAAGGTTGCAAGGCAATGAAAACAGGGCTGGGATTTTACCCAATGTTTTTTTGACTCAAAAGCTGTGGTCCTAACTTGTGTACTGCTCTCGACAAATGATAAAGGCTACCCCTTCTATGCAAAGCATTTTAAACATTCATGTTGAGCTCTATCACTGAAAAACAAATCTTCAGTGCCCAGTGATAGGACCAACGCATGCAGAGAAGTCATGCTTGCTCTCTTGACAAGAATCTCTTCTGTGGGCACGTCTTTGGCTGAAGGACTGACTACCCATTCAAGTCTGACCCTCAGTTCTGCAAGCCTCCAAACCCTTGACCACTTCACCTAAAAGGATTCAAACCTGGGCTTAGTTATTTTAAAGTGGGTCATACCCTCAACTGAAGAAACTCTTCAAGGGTGAGCTAGATGTTCCAGGAATAGTCATCTTGGTGGCCACATACTCACAGACAGTAGCATCTTCTCTGGGAGTTTTAACTTCCAAACCAGATGGAAACTAGAAGTAAATTATAATTAGGGAAGCATGGTTGCTATTTTAGACCCCTAGAATCCTCTCCTGCTCCCAGGTTGTTCAAAGCAGCGATCTGAACTTCTGCATGTATACAAGAGTTTCAGAAACAGAATCGAAATTGGATTGAGCTTCGGTGTCTCTCATAATCTTTTCCCTTGGACTCCATCCTGGTTGCGTATATTCCGTGAAAATGTTATTCCACGTGCTGTTACTCCTTTTTCTATGAAGGAGGGGTTCCATAGTCAAAGCCAGGTTGGAAGTGGGGTGGGGCAGAATTTTAAAACTTAAGCGGGTTTCCTTTTTTTTTTTTACTGAAAAGCCTCTCAGACTTTCTGTGTGCTGGGCATTGAGACTTTTCCTGCAGGGAATCTCTAGTCTGACTGTATAACTTTTATTTTCCGTTTTACTGGTGTTCCCTAGGAGAGTGTAGGAACCCTGGAAATAAACTAGTAGTTAACAGAGCCCTTGAATGGCTTCTCAGAACCCCCATGGCTCATACTGATATGTAAGGATGTTTTTGACTTGCTTAAAATGTGGCCCACAGTTAACTCCCATTAGAGGTTCTTTAATGGCCATGCTTCTCTATTTTACCCTGTGGTTGGGGAGATTTTCACAGTCACGTGTTATACAATTTTACACCATCCATGTATCATGGTCTGTCACTATGCATTACAGTTGAGAAAGGGAGCGTTTTCTGCTGTAGACAGTCAGAGGAATTCATCACAGAAAAATTAGGCCATGGGCTGGGGCGAAAACTTCTTGAGTCCCAGATAAGAAAGAGGCATTGGCGAGCCCCTGAGGAGGGTGGTGGGGAGGGGCACGGCTGGAGCAGGACCCTCCACCGAGAATCAGAAGTTTGTAGGTAAAGAGCAAACTCGGCTCTAAACTGACTGAGATGTGTGTTTGGGATTCAAAGACAAAGTCAGGTAGGAAAGTCAGACGGGAACCAAACAGAAGTGCCTTCAGAAGAGTTTTAAATATCTGCATGCTAGGCCTGCCACTGAAAAGCATACAGATATTTCTCTAACTTGATAATGCCGGGGCAGGATGAATTCCTTGTTTCTATTGCTATTCTTAAAGAGAAGGAATCAGCACAGGCCAGCAACATGTGATGTGGAACAAAGTTAATTTTTTTTGTTTGCCTCAATCACTCAGCTGTGAGTCTTTCGGGTGGGACTCAAAAGACTCGGATATAGGGCAAAAAGGAAAAAAAATCACAGCCAATAAGACGCATTTGGACTGCAGGTTAGTTCAGGGAGCAAATCATAAACTTCTGCTGCATTAGCACCTTCGGGTTTTAAGTCACCAGTGTTGAGACGCCCGGTTTCAAGCACGCTGTGGCCAGATGCGGAGGGGGCTGCGCATGATTCCCGCCAGCCGCGGTCACTCAGCAGACACCCTCCAACGTGCTCACTCACTGGTTGACAACATTTTCCTTTAACACGGAATAAACGGTGCAGTGACTGAGACTACTGATACTGCTCAAGGGACTTCGATTTGGATCCCTGTGTATCTGACACAAGTTTCATCATCTTTGGCAAGTTACTTGACTTCTTGTAAATCTCATACTTTCATCTGGAAAATGGGCACGTTGCACTTCTTCCCCATTGGGGTGCTGAAGATTAATGGGTTTCTCAGCACAGCCCCTGGCACGGGGTCAGTGCATGGTACCTGTCAGCTGTTATTTTGTGTTTTTGGTCACCCCCAACTGCTCCAAAGAATGCCCAAATTTTCTTCCTACTCCTAAAAGCCCAGACTGGAGAGTCTTGAAGAAATATGAAAAAGGAAATGAATGGAATTGTTTTATCCTGGGCAAATTCCTAAATTTTTTTTTTTACATATTTTGCCATGGCCAGAAACCTTAAAAAACAATCAGTACTGTTACTGTCGAGTCAGTAAAAAGTTGTTGTTGTTTTTAACTCTCCTTTGCATCAATTCCCTTAGCAGACGGCCTATTTTCCATATGTTAAAACAAAATATAGGCCCTGGCTGGTGTAGCTCAGTGGATTGAGTGCGGGCCTGCGAACCAGACAATCGGGGTTCGATTCCCAGTCAGGGCACATGCCAGGGTTGCAGGCAGGTTCCCTGCAGGCCAGTTCCCAGCAGGAGATGCACGAAAGGGAACCATACATTGATGTTTCTCTCCCTCTCTTCTTCCCTTCCCCTCTAAAGATAAATTTTAAAAAATCTTTAAAAATATATATATATAATCCATAAGTATATTCCTGTAGGTTGGGGTGATTCTCAGAATCTGAGCACAAAGTGACAGTTAATGCGGATTTCTACTTACTATCAATATACCTGTTTCCTTGTTTCTACGACTTGACCACAATAGTTATTAATCTCAATATTTCTAATGTTTTTTTTCCATTCTTGGCTACTTTTCTGACATATTGGTTTTTAGCAAGAAAAAATGGACCCAGTAATAGGAGGCATGAATTCCATTATCTCTTCACAGCTCACTGGGCCCAGTAATAGATAATGACGTAATTACTTTTTGAGTTAAAAAAAATCCAATTGGAATGCCTACAGGTGCATGTACATTTATTTGGTTTGGAACTTACTTTTTAGCATAATTTATGTAGTACACTTGGTACGGTGGGTCTCAATGGAACCCAGCATCCAGAGGAAATTATTTTTAATACAGACTCATTACCCAGGTATTAAGAATATTTTTTTTCCTCACCCAAAGGCAATACAGCAGTTTTTCTCTTTAAATCTGCCACCACCATGCAACAGAAATATGTATTAGTCTTTGTTTTCTGTGGTGGTTTTGTGTGGATGGGGGCAAGGCAGAGGCAAGCTATCTACCCACCATTCATTCACTCCATGAAAAGACAGTGAGTGGCTACTGTGTAGGAGGCATTGCTCTAGGTACTGGGGACAGAGAAATAAATACGAAACAGACATAAATCCCCACCCTTGTGGAGCTTTTGTTCTAGTGGCCTTGCATTACTAGGTCCCCCCCACGTGACTGCCAAAGAAACTCACAAGGTTTCTCGTAACTAAGCTTAAAAAAAATGGAAGCTATAGTGCCTTACAACTTGGCCAGATTTTTTCTAGCCACTCAATCCAGGGTGTGCTAACTTGGTTCTTATGTATGCATATTAAATCAGGGAGTATGCAGAGTACGAGAAACTAGGAAACCCATGGATCAGAGACAAAGAGTTTATTATTCACCAGAATAACAACAATCAGAGTGATATTATAACCCCTGTCTTCTGGGAGCCAGCCCCGAAGGGCGATGCAGTGCGGACTAGATGGTCCATGGTCATGCAGTAAATATTTTACAAGAGAGGAGAATCTGAGCTCATAGAAGGGTAATCTAATCGTGTATAAGAGTTGCTTGCAAATCTGCCCATTCTCCCTCCAAAGAGAGAGATCATTTTTATTCCTGTGGAATATAAGCAAATAATCTTCAAGGAGAGCTGTGCCATGTCCCTAACTCTTTCAGGAAAAATTCACTCTTCTGACTATTCTTATCCAGGAAAGTGTATGCATTTGTGCCTTAGAGGATCTTTTCCTCTTTCTTTTTGGGGCTGCCTGCTTGGTACAAGCATTTCCAAAATGCTAGGCTCAGAGTATATGGGATGTCCAATACTGAGTGTGTAAGAATGTTACAGATTCATGGAAAAATATCTCCCATCAAGATAAACTCCAGTTAGGTTGTAAGCCCATGAAAACAGAGTATTGTTCTATTCCAAATGCCTCCCTTAGCGTTGGGCATGTGATAAGTGCTCGATCAATATTTGTGGGATGAATGTGTTTTGAAAATGATGGAGATGATGATGATTTTACCCTCAGTGTTCAGAAGGAAATTAGTCTTTTGGGGGACTTATGGAACAAACACTCCAGAGAAACCATAGACATAATGAAGCAAATGTGTGCCAGCCATACTCGCTCCAAAATGTGTCTGAACAGAATAAATTGTTATATGTACATCAATGGGACAGTGATTCCCAAACTTGTGTGTGTGGGGGTTCTTATTGTTTTGTGGTTTTATTTTGTTTTTCTGGTGAGTACTACACCTATAAAATGCTCAAGTTAAATATAGCAATATCATCAGAATAATTAGAAAACATTAAATATTACATCCCTCATTGTAGATGCATAATGTACATTGACATCTTCAGAATTCTTAGAATTTCTACTATAAAATAGTAAAATTAACAAGGAAAAAAGGGGGGAAACAAGTGGCCTGTTTAACTTTTCTCACCTACCTTTTTTTAAATTATACCTTTCTTAATCTGTTAAAAATTAATTAACATTTCATAGACTGTGTGTGTAACAGAATGTATTTTAAGAAATGCAGCTACCCTTTAGGTTTTTTGATACCTGCACATACTTTACAGATTAAATTTCTAGTTTCACCTATAAATCTTGGTTCTAAGAACTTGAACTTGCCAGGAATTCTCCAGCCAGGAAGTCTTCTCGCTGTACTCTTGGGCCCCATGGCATATGATAACATAAAAAGCTGGTAAAAGTGACCTCCATTAAAAACCATGGCTGCTGACCTGGGCAGATAGAGAACCTTGTCATGATTATAGCAGCCCATGCCCCCGGGACAATGGTGTCATTGTTCTGGTTCCTCACAGACTGTGCCCAGTTCTCTGCTCATGCCTGTCAGATTTCTGTCCAACCACAGCATTTGTGGTTTATAATGGTTGGTTGCAGAAAGAGTGAGGTGTTTTCTTAAAAGACTCTTGTTAACATGAAGAAAAACACATTGTAGATGCATTGAGAAGACATGCCTTAGGTTTTGTCAGCCAGAGAGACAGTACTCACATTTTAAAGACATTGCTGGGAAGGAGGAGAGAGCACATGATTAAATCAGACCAATCTACCATTCTGAAGACACGCTCTCCCTAAGGGTAAGGCAAAATGACACATTCCATTCGTGGGAAAAAGGACCGGAGAGGCTCTTTGCTGGGCGGGCTGTTGCTTAAGGTTGCGTGAGTCGTGTCCTGTGAAAGGCAGTTGGGGTTGGAGTGTTAGAATTTTCAATTTAATTCGCACGAAATCTCATTTCTCAACATGGAACCCCTACCTCACAACCTAACATATTATTTAATGCTTACCAGGCAGGTCAAGTTAATATTTTCATTGAAATTTGACAGGGAAGGAAGCTGAGGCAACATCTCCAATCCTCTACTCAGAATCCCATGACCAGCTGACAGTGCAGAATTACTAAAATCTCGATATCCTAACTTCTAGACCTATTCCTTCTGCTATATTTCTAATGAACTCTTCTCTGAGAATTGAAAGTTTGGTTATATCTGTTGCATAAGAGGGTGAGGTGTATGGGTGGAGATGGGGTGAGGGATCCCTGTCTCTTGAAATAGAAGCCACATTGATAGTCACCTGCACTTGCTCATGAAATTACCCAGTAGTTTCCACCAAAGAGCACCAGTCAATGGCAGCCCATATTAGCAGGGCGAACACCTGGAGTGACCCCAACCCTTCAGTGTATGAGCCAGTGTGAAACAAAAGCAACTCTGTGTTGACAGCTTGGACAGAAGGTGCCACATACAAATCCCAGTTAGTTTGAAAATTAGCTGCCACACTTGTGCACAGAATCGTTTCCCCTTCTAGGTCTCTGGCTGAGCTTTCTGATCAGTTGATCTGATCCCCCTGCTTCCTCCAGTTCCCTATCACAACACTCAAGACTCTGGAAGTCCTGGCCAGGAGAGATGCAGAAGGCAGAGGAGAGCCAGGCAAGCGTTTGCTCTTTGAAGTTTCCAGTGGGCCCAGAGTATTTACGTACCTTTCTGTATTGTTACCTCACTTGTAGAATTCAGACCAGTTGATTCCTAGACCCTAGATTGCTGGTCTTTAAAGGACATGAAAGATTGGAATAAATAGGATAGGAGGGATGATCTCTCAGGATTCTTCATAGAATCTTTTATTTTCTGATGTTAAAATAATACTTGATTACTAACAGATGTGTATACAGTGTATACATTTGAATATGAAAACTACTCATAATTCTACCTTACTCAAAGATAACTATCAATACTTTATTGTATATTCTTTGAGACTTTATTTCACGTTTATATAATAACATTTTAGTCATTATTATTCATATATACTATTTTGCAATTGGCTGTTTTTGCTTAGCAATGGGCATACTTTCATGTCAATAATCTAGATTTTTCTTTTTAATGGCCATATAGTATTCCATTGTATAGTATTTCATAACTTACATGCCCAGACTTTTTACCAACCTCTATTTGTGTGGTTTCCACTTATCCATCAATGCAAATACAACTGAGTAAACACCTGTCTAGACACACCTTTGCAGTCTTGTCTGTGTGTGTCTGCAAAATAAATTCTTTGGAAAAGAATCCCAGAGCCAAACACCCAAGGTCCTTGTCAGCATTGCTTACGATGTATGTTCCCCGGGGGCCACCACCTCAAACCAGATCTTGTCTTTGTGAATTCCCTCTCTAGGAGATGGCTCCAAAATACGCAGATTTCTAGAACCACACTTGTTACTTTTTTACTTTTTATCCAACATTCAGGCCTACAATGATTCCTCTCTGGCTCATTTTTATGGGTGATAATGTGTTTCTCCTTCCAGGCACTTCCTTTTATTTCACTAGCGCTCTAACAGGCACTTACAAAAGCAGCAATCTAGGTTACCTGAAAACTTCTCCCTTGTTAACTTGGCTCAAAAAAGCTAAGTCTAGAGAGAAAATTGGAAGGCAGGAGCTCAGCCCTGGCTATAGAAAGCCCCTCTTGCGCATATCATTAACTTTTCTTCTTTGGTTTATCTTTTTAAAAATAGGGGGAAAATTTGTGGGTTAGGCTTCAGCACAAGGACTGAGAGGCCTTGGTGGGGTGGACACATTCTATCATGCTCCCTTTACGTGAGTGCAAAGCGGTTTACTTTAGAAAAATGATAAGTGAGTGAGATGCTTAATAATAATAAACAAGTATCTTAATACTCTATGATTAACACCCAGTAATGACTAATGTTTCGACCTCCTTGTTTCTGTCAAAAACCCATTTTATCAGACATGGAAATGGCCCAAATTAGCTGTGAAAAAGACCTCTTGCAACACTGGATATTCACGTCCGTGACCCTTCTGAGCTAGAGCAACAATTAGACGGGCTGTCTGTTCTGTTCAGACCCCCGAAAGAAAGTATTCAATGCCAGCAACACAAAGCCCAGTAGTTTCAAACTCAAGATACTCTTATTTCCATATTGACTCATATACACTTCCCCCAACACTGTCCCCCAAAATTGCTCTGATGACCCTCCAACCATCTCGTTTTTATCAAAGACTTCTCAAGACCCACCCCCACCCCCATAGAACAGTTTTCTGCTTGTAAAATTACAGACTCCTGGGACCCTATCCTGCCCTAAAACCAAATGCTTGGACACATGCAATTTTTTGAAGGATTGCCCCCCCCCGGGGAATTTGGGTGTGCTCTAATATTTGAGGACTTCTACTGTGAAAGGCCATGCCTCTGAGACAGTCCCATGTCCAGGAGGCACCTGATATCAAGATAAGATGTAGCTCTGATTGAGAAGCTCTGAGCTTGGGCCTGAGAGTCTGCATTTCTGATAAGAGGAAGTTGCTGGTCTGTGGACAGCACTTCGAGTGTTTGAGGAGGTCAGCAAGGACCTCCTATAGGACACTCACAGGGCAAGACTCTGTCATACATCTTTATAATCTCAATAGGGGGTATGAGGCTTGGGTCTAATGCATGTTTCTTTGAAGAAATGAATGAATGCCATATCAGCAAAGCTGAGCCTGTCATGTAGTCTAACTAACATAGAAAACATTTCAGCAGACAGTGAAATGAGTGTGTTTCTTTTAATGTAGGATCTAGGGGGTGATTAGTCACCCCAGTCAGGTGTATACATTGCACACAAAATGCCACACTCCAGAGGCAGCCATTACAGGAGCAGCAAGCTGTCTTTGTCTGCAGACCACACTAAGGTTTTGTTAAATAACAAGAACAACAACAAAGAAGAGGAGGAAGTAGAAAGATGTCATTGGGAAATCTGTGATGTTCAAGACATCTTCTTTGATAAAATAGTGTAGAGGTCTTCCCTGATCTTTCAGGAAATTAAAAATTGAGAGAAAACAGCCAACGCTCTTCCCAGCTAACTAGGCTACTGATGAGTTAGGTCTCCTTACTCTGTGGTTGGCCACACACTGCCCAAAGCACCTACCTTAATGATGCAGTTTATGCAAAGCACTCTTGGAGCACCTCAGTGGGCGTGGCCTGGCATTCAGATATGTGACTGTCCTGGGCCTGCATTCGAATAAATGCCTACGTGAGGAACTAAATTCTCCCCCAACAACTTGTTTTCTCCATAACCTGTTACTGGGTGTATAAGAAAGAGGCCTGTAGCTCACACCTAACTCTGACAACAGTGAATAATCGCCCTGGATCGGGTTGGCCGGCACCAGGAAGTAGCTGGGGGCCGATCTGCTTTCATCTTCATAGCTGACCAGTTCGCATACGTTTAAAATAATTAAAGTGACTCACAAAAGAGCTACACAACCAACACCGGCAACGTTCAGTGACATCTGCATTCATAGAACTCTCTTTTTTTGTCTTCAGCAAGTCCTTGACACAGTAAAGTAAATGATTTGCCACCGACTGAAAGTTTACATTTAGAAGGTCTCTTCTCGGGACATTTGAAATCTGGGCAAGCGGGAGCAAAAGGCACTAGTTCAGTGTTGTCCTAGGGCTGGAGATTGTGCGACCAGCAGCCCCGACCCTCATCCTCACTCCCACACAGGGAAGCAATGGTAAGAGCAGTGAGCTGATGCAGCCAGGTGAGCTTGGTTCCCACTAGTCCTGCCATCTCCATCCAATTGACAACAGCCAGTGTCCTTGCAAATAAAAACTCGTGTCTGGGAAAGCACATCCTGGGAATCCCACAAGCTGCAGCAGCAATGTATTCAAAGCAAAGGGACAGTAGTAATAACAACGATGTCAGTGATGGTCCCTTAAGCCCTGAAACATCAGGTGAAGTGTCACTAACACATTTTATTAGCTATTAGGCATCCACTTTTATGGTGGAACCATGAGCAATAAATTGGGTGATATTTGGGACACTGTATGCGAAGGTAAGAAAACGGGGGAATACATTTCAAATGATGTTCTAAGGGCCAAAGATCATATTCACTAAAACATCAGGAGGTTTTGCCTTGTAAGATGCTACAAGGCCTTTTCAGTGACTGTTGAGAATACAAAAGTCTGATTTAAACAGAGCTTGAGAGAGATGTCCCCTGGGGAGTTTTGCCTTTTCTCTGGGGATTCAGAAGATTTGAGGGCAGAACAGTGAGAAGATTGGGGAATTTTAAGGTTCACAGAACAAGTCCTATGGACGCTCTTCCAAAATTTACTCAATTACATGAAGTTTAAACAAGAAGGGGAAGGATAATGTGTTTTGATCATCAAAGTGTCAGTTAAACTTTGGTCCTACTCCAAAGTTGCATGAAACGTTCCATGAAAAAGTTTCTGGGCTTGAAAGACCAGGAAGGAGACACTGCTGGTTACTTTTGCTTCTGCTGAAAGGCCTTTTCATTCCTCAAGCAAATCCTGGCCTCGTGCAATCCTGGCCATGCTTGCTGAGTTGGGCAGCCCAGAGAGGTCAGGGGTGGTCCCATATATAAAGGAGCATAGAATGGCTTTAAAGGGGTTGTAAACTTGCAGTAAAAGGCCGGATAGTATGGATTTTAGTCACTGTGGGCCATCTGGTCTGTGTCACAATACTCAAGTGCCCCATGGCACCAAAAAGCCGCCACGGCCTTGGTAGGAATGAGTGTGCAGATACACACAAGCCAAGGCATCTTTGTTTACAAAAGCAAGTGGGGGAGGGGGCTGTGCTTCCCCTCCCCCTCCCCCACCTCTGCTCCTGTCTGGAGAAGGTAGTAACTCTTTGCCTTGTTCCATTTCCTGTGGGTAAAAGAACCATCTTTCACAGCAGCCTTGCCCCTAGCGATTCTCTGTTAAAATTTGAACCAGCATTTCTTTAGCACCAACTGTGTAGACTATACCATATGAGTACTAGTTACTAGGGAATCAGGGAACAGCTTGGGACAGGAAGAAAAGGAAATAGATGACGTCATGTTTCATCCCGCCCCCACCCTCTCACAACGTAGTTTAAATCTTGCTAAGGAACACGGGCATGTAGGAAAATAGGACAAGTCAAGGAGTAGAAGTAATTTTAGTGTATCAGCAGCCAAGTCCCTGAGTGGTCTATAAACGGTAAAGAATTCTCCTGAAGCCCAGAGTTGACTGCAATAATTCCGTATCCATTTATAAAATTCAGCCTGTTGTGATTAGATGTTATCCACCTCATCCTCTTCTTTGGATGGGCATTAATTCTAAGGCTTTTGCCTGACCAGCATATCACTTCTCAAATTTTAAGGTCACTAAGAATCAGCACTAGGTCCTCCAGCTAAAATGCAGAGTCTGGTTTAGGAGGACTGGGGTAGGGCGCAAGGTTCTGCAGTGCCGAGTGTGTCACTCGCTGCTGTCGGTCACCGGGACTTACTCTGAGGGGCAAAGTCTACGGTTACTTGGGCGAGACTACAAACGGCATCCACATTACATGAGAAACCCAACATACCATACATATAAATAAATTTATATTTTCTCCCAGAAGAATTTCAAAGAGTTACTGTTGAACAGCTACATGATTCCACTTCCTTAAACTACCTTCTCCACTTCCTTCCCCAACAGTAATTATATACACTCTCCATTTATGGTTTACTCAGTTTTAGAATTTGAAGTCTGCTGTGAAAAAAAAAAAAGTGGATTATCTGAGTTGGTGAACATTTTGTGCTGAACTTTAATATTACACTTTTGGTGGAAATAGCTTCTTATATAAGTGTAGGTCTTCAAGTAGAAACATGACAGAATGAGATGAAAGGAAGAGGAAGTTTGGTGGGGAGATAAAGGATCATGGTTATTTAGGTTCACAGAAGCTGCCTAAGGTAGCTAAAGGCTGCATTGAAATTGCTGGAATAGGTTTGGCGACATAAAGGGACCCTAAACTGAGGACTGAAAGGGCAAGGAGGGGAGAAAAAGGTCCAGAGGAAATGTGGGCAGGGAGAGACTGGAATTGTACCCACTTCACCGGTACAGGCATCTCAGGGATGATCTTGTTCTTTGCTTCTCACCTCTCTGGTCCCATGCTCCTAAGGCACGCTTCCCATCAGTGACAGTGGGCCACCAGCAGGCCACTCGCAATGTATGGGCACCACCTCATGCCTTCTGCCTCTTCCCCACACCCAACTCCACGCAGGTATATTATCAGAATCTCAGGGAGGGACTTGGGGATTCCTATGTGTGATAGATGCACTGTTCTGAGAATCCATAAAACTTACTTATTTTATCTATGAGAAACCCAAGGTAGATAGTTGATTTGCCAAAGCTTAGCTAAGTTATTTTTGAATAGTAGGTCTTCACACTTGGAACTCAACACTCAAGCTAGTTTTACTGTAATACAGTCCCTGATGGTGGAGTATTTTGCTGGAAGCTCACTGGCATTGTGTGGACTGTCTTCTGATTATGTGTTCACTTTTTTCAATATCATATAGTAATGCCTCACAACTTTTTTGGAAAGATACGTAGCCAATAGGATGCACATATTTTAATTTTAAGGAGCTCGCTTATCCTCCAAAGTTTGCCTGAGCTATTGATTTGTATGACCTCAAAGAAAGCTTGATGAATTTGTACTACCCTACCCACTTAGTAGCAAGATTAATTTATTCAAAAATGTTTATTTAACAAATTGTGCATAATAACATGAGAAACATCCTAGGAAACTATATGTAAACATAAACTCTGTACTTAAAAAGCTTGCATTTTTAGTGGTGAGACATAATATTTATGAAAATCTCTTGGAAAATATTCGGTGATTTGCCAAGAAGAATTTTATAGGATCTCTTGTTAAAATATATAACATATGCACCCTAATAAAATAGTTTGTCACACTGAATTTTAATTGTCTGCTATTTGTTTGCATCTCTCACCAAATTATAAAAAAACAGCAAGAAAGCAGAGGTTAACCATCGCCTAGCATGATGACTATGCATATTAATCATTGAATACTTATTTGTTGATTGAATATGTATGAATACATAATCATATGCTTTCTATCTATGGTATATGATATGTTTGCTATATTTATAAAGCACATTATCTAAGTATACATAATTTATGTAGTTTATGCTTTCTGTATAAGATCAGCCTCATTAGGATATTGTGCTCTTTTCCATTTTGGAAAAATAATTTATCAGTATGGACATTTCTGCTTCTGTAACTAAACCAATGCTTCCCAGCCTTCAATGTGCAAAATGATGTCCTCAAAATTTGAAAACTAATGTTAAATAGCAAACATTTTGCATATTTATACTCGATAAACACCAGTTTATTCCTCCTCCAAAGAAGACATACCCTATTGTAGTAAATACTTTACATGGATTATTTAATTTTTATCCTCACCCCGATCTTATGACATAGAAAATGATTGTCACCACCATTTTACAAATGAGAAAGCTACAGTAAGATAGCCAAGGTCACAAAGTTGTACAATGGTGAAAGCATGATGTGAGTGGAGAGAATGAACCTCAGAATCTGTTCTTTCACCCTTTAAGGTACAGGACTGGGGTTGGCAAAGGAAGCGCCTCTCCCAGGCCCAACCCGGCAGTTGCCTGTTTTGTAGTTGAAGTTCTAAGGGAACAGAGCCACAGCCACTTGCTCGGTGACTGCCATACAGCTCAATGGCAGAGCTGAATTATTGTCTCGGAGCCCCTATGTCCTTCTGCACTTAAAATATTTCCTATCTGATTCTTCACAGCAGGGATGTCAAACTCATTTTCACTGGGGGTCAAACCAGCCTGGAGGTTGCCTTCAAAGGGCCGAATGTCATTTTAGGACTGTATAAATGTAACTGCTCCTTAACTAGGGGCAAGGAGCTTGGCACTGCCGCCAGGTAGAAACAAGGTGCCAGGCCGGATAAAACCGGGTGGAGGATGGGATTCGGCCCGCGGGCCTTGTGTTTGCCACCTCTGCTCTGTGGAGAATAATTGTACATCTTCCCACAGCGTATCAAATACATCGTTCAACTTTATGGATTAAATGAATAGTTGTCCTATAATTTTGTTATAGGTGTTGCACTTACTCTAGTATATAAATGTGAATAGTCCCCCCACCCCATTTCCCCCATATTTGTAATCAGCGTATAGGCCATTGTCATTTGTTATATTTTCTATGATGTTGATGAATGATTTATAAGACAAAGTTTGAGCCATCTTGAATTAGCTCTTGCTAGACATTCCAAACATTCAGGATTTGGTTCAGGGGACATCCGAAAAGTGTGCTTATTAGGTTTAACATTTTCGAACATGTTCTTCTTGACACAGATTCCAAAATATTTATAGTTTTGAAATCTAATAAAGATTTGGTGATATTTTGGGGGGTACTAACTGCAAAATATATTTTTTAATTATATTTTCTTACCAAGCTCTATTTCAGAAACTACAGAAAAACATACATTGTAAAATTGCTAATTAATTGTAGAGGGGTTGTGCAACATATTTTTCTTACTAATTTGAAGGAGGAGTTTTTCAACATTATTGTGAATCATAATTATGTCATTATATATTATAAATATATTACATATATTTACACTACATAATTAGACCTAATTCTAATTATGTAGATTCATGGTAATCAGCTAAAATTTGCTTTAAAAAACCAAGATAATTCCTCTAACAGATGCTACCTTATTAGAATATTAAGTTTGAGAAAAATCTCATGAAAATAGGAAAATTAATAAGTAATGATTAAAACTGTAACATACAAGCAGAATAAGAGTCCATGTTCTCACTCTCATGATGCTTTATTATAAGAAGTGTCTGTTCTGAGATACTCTGCAATATTTGGTAAATAGTATTTTGGAGAAATTGTCTGTACAATTAAAAGAGAAAGCAACCCAATAAAAAGATCTCAAAGTTTTAAAGATTTGTTTTGGATATAACATAAACTCTCTTTTCAAAGCTCCTTATATAAAAAAACGTGTTTTTTGAAAAAATAGTTCTAGTAACAAAGAGGTAAATAAAAACACTATTTCCCACCGGAATCTCGCTCTCTAGATGTTAAATCTAGCATCATTGCTGTAAATTGCTAGTTGTAGTCTTTGATTGACATGTTTACCCAGATAATGTAACAGTTTTGTGAAAGAAATCTACTTAGTGTCTGGATGACATGAAACATGTTTCTAGTGGAAGGAAAAGCCCCAAAAGTGTTCTTTTAAATGGGAGTCTTTTCTCTCCCCATCTTTCCTGCTGATAACAAATGGTATTTGTCTTACTCCCTCATTTACCTAGAATTAGGAGTTCAGTTGCAGCGTGCATGTAAATATACCTAACATTCCCATGGTGGCTCTGTCCTTGACTTGATTACAGATTAATTTTCAGCTCCGAGTTGTAAAGGAGCCCATTCTACACCCCAAGATGTTTGACCGAGGAACCCATGTGCTTGATTTCAGTGTGCTCTGCCTTTTCTGTGGGATTTGTTTTGTAGCTACCCATACAACTTTCGAATGTGCCTCAAATGAAGGAAACCATTTATTATTTCTGATATTTCTTTTTCACTAAGTGTAAAGAACACCTTTTTTTTCTTTCTCAGTAAAGTACATTCTTTTCTTTGAAGTTGCCATAACCTAAAGTTGTCAGGTTAACACGAGGATGATAATGCAGGTCTCCCAAGGATGTTGAACTTGTGCCAGTGAACTTGACTTTTACATGAATCTGAGCTTGGACGCTGTGGTCAGAAACAAAAGCATCCTCCTCTCAAAAAAGTTGTCAGGGTGGGCAAAAAACAGCCCAACAGAAAACCTGGGACTCCTCAGCCAAGAGACTTGAGCCAATGACTCAGTCATTGTTTTGTGCCAAACTCCTCTACAGCCAGTCAACCCTCAACTGGTCAAAAACCAAAAACCAAGATGTTTGAACTGGTCAATCACATTCACAGTGAACTTTTAAGGGCACTTGCCTATAGCAGCCCTACCTCTGCTTTGGGAGACTACCATCACAAGGCATTGTTCTTGCCCTTTTACGTACATATGTAAATCAGTTCCCAGGGCTTTAATCTCCGAGTTAATATCCCTTTGAAAATCCCAACCCATTAGGTCTCATCTCTACACTGGGGCAGGTTTTCCTAGCCCTGGGGACAGATAACTCAGGTTCAAGCTCTTTTTGTCTCAGTCTTTATTTTACTGGACCAGAAAAATTATGTCTACCCTAATGCAAACACATCAAGTCGACCAGGTCATCCTTATCTATAATGACCCTTAGCGGTTAAGGATTTAATATGTGTGGTTTCAGTTATCGAGGTGATAATTGCATTTTTTTTGTGCTAAGATACAAATTCAATTGAGCTCTTTAAAGTTGGGTTACCTAACAGTCATTCCATTGAACAGTGAACCTAAACCCCTCATCTCGGAAGTGCTTATTAATTGATTCTCATTGTATGTTCTAGCCATTGAAATGGGAAGGTTTAAGATAAGGCATAGTTCGTAAGTAAAAAATCATTTTGTAAATTATTATTGTGATTATTATGCATTCAGTACTGGTTCGTCACTCTTTGGGCAACTTTTAGCCCTGAAGAATCACGAAAGTTGCCATGTCTTTAAATTTCTTACCAAGCATCGCTAAGGAATAAAATCAGACCACTTTTAAGGGAAATTGGCCTAATATTTGATCTTCACCACTCAGAAAGTAAGAGAAATACAGAAAAACACTAGAAAATAATTAAACAGGTTTTAGAAGACACTGTGTCTCTAGGAAGTCAATATTTTTGTCTGATGATTAGTGATGTTGAACTATGTCTATTGGCCATCTCTTTGTCCTCTTTGGAGAACTGTCTGTTCAGGTCCTTTGCCCATTTTTAAATTGAATTGTTTGTTTTTGGGGTATTGAGTTTTATAAACTCTTTATAAATTTTGGAAATTAAAACCACAGTGAGTTATTACCTCATATCAGACAGAATGGCTATCATCATAAATCAACAAAAATAAGTGATAGCGAGGATGTGTAGAAAGGAGAACACTTTTGCATTATTTGTGGGAATGCAGATTGGTGTAGCCACTATGGAAAGCAATATGGAGCTACGTCAAAAAAATTAAAAATGGAACTGTCTTATGATCCAGCAATTCCACTCCTGGGAATTTATCCAAAGAAACCTAAAAGTCCAATTTGAAGGTATATAAACACTCCTATGTTCATTGCAGCATTATTTACAATAGGCAAGATTTGGAAACAGCCCAAGTGTTCATCAGTACATGAGTTGATAAAACAACTATGATACATTTACACAGTGAAATTCTCCTTGGCTGTAAAAATGAAAAAAAAAAAATCATCCTTTCAGACACAGCATGGATGAACCTGGGGAACATTATACTAAGTGAAATAAGCCATTCAGGGACAGACAAATACCATAGATTTCACTCATTTGTGGAATCTGATGAACAAACAAAATAGAGTCAGGCTGAAAGATGGAGAGTAGATGAAAGACAGCTCTGGGGGCCAGGGGGTTAGGGGGTGGAGGGATCAGGATCAAGGACAACGAAAAGGACTCATAGACACACTCGGTGCACAGGACATACTCGGTGTGGAAGGAAAAGGGCACACTCGGTGCACAGCAGTGCGTGCCTGTGGAGGTGGGGCACTGGAGGTGAAACAAGGGAGAAGGCAGACAAATGGTAATGAAAAAAATACAACGAAAAGCTAAAAAATATTTTGTGGCTATATATACACATTTTTTAAATAAAAGAGAATGGTTTGTTTCCTTTACCCTAGAGACTAGGCAACTAGACTATTCATTCTGACATAAAAGACTCTTTTTTATTTGATATTATGTTCACAAAGCCTCAAATACTGCCCAGGGGCGAGGAGATGCTTCATCATACATAAAAGCGACCTTTATCTTATTCATTTTTTCTTTTGTGTATTGTCATTATTCACGCAACACAAAAACAGCATTCCACAGTCTCCTCATGTGCTTAAAATGACCCGGGAAGCGAGCCAGTTAACACGACTGGAAAGGGCCGGAGCCGTGCGTAAAATGCGTGCTGTTCCCGCCCTGGCCTTGTCCAAGGCAGATGTTGCCAATGGACGGCAGCCTTTGTTTCCTGTTGAGCCCGGACGCAACTTCAGATCCCTTTTCGGTACAGGGCTCCCATCCGCTACTACCAGTCAGCCGGAGTTGGCAACTCTTTGATGAATAGTTACAAAAAACTATATGCCATTGGACTGGACTGCATTTCGCTAAAACCTTAAGCAGAAGGTAGCAGTGGATAATCAGGAGACTTGCCTTTCAAAACGACCATTGTGATTATTTTCTACCACTTATTTCCCATAGTCGAGTAATCTCATAAAATAAAATGCTGACTTAGATGCAGGTGTACTGTGGAAAGAATATATTTAAAGAACAGCTTCTGCAACTTCAGAGCTCCAATGCAAATTGCATTGTTCTGCTTCTGCTTTATTACAGTGACATACACATTTTCTACAGAATGATTTGAGATGCACCATTATTAAGAGAAGTACAACCTCCCCTTCTAATCCAGTGGTTTTCAATCAGGAGCAATTTTGCCTATCGGGGGACACTTGGCAATATCTAGAGACATATTTCATTGTCCCAAGTGTGAGAGGGGTGGGCTAATGGTACCTCCTGGGTAGAGCCCAGGGGTGCTGCTAAATATTCTACAATACACAAGATAGCCCCTCTACAACAAAGGATTATCCAGACCCAAAATGTTAGGCATGCTGCAGCTGACAAATCCTGCCCTAACCTGTTGACACACTTAGTTCTAGCATAGATACAGAAGGAGAAAATTTTGTAATGGAAACCTTTATGCTGTTGGTACTGAAGTAGTTTCCCTGAAAAGTCAAACTAATAGCATAAAGATTCCAAGTGTAGTCATGTCCGTATATGAAATCTACCTTTGGGTCCCCTGTCATTGATTTGATGAATAAAGCGTCTGCCAAAGACGCGTATTCAGTGGGATGCCAAGGGAACTGCCTGGAGGCTACAATTGAAAATCGCCATTGTACTTCTTTTCCAGTATCAATGAATGACCAGTGTGCAAGTTCTCCAGTGCTTCACACTGCATTGAACCACATGCTGAGAAATTGCTCTTATAGTACAAGATGAATTTCAAGGGTTCTCCATGTTACAAGTGTTGAGTTGAGTTTAGCAAGAGTTGTTTTTTTTTCTTTTACCCTATGAAAACTCAGTACTATCCAAGAGACAAGTTGCTCAGTTATGAAATACTGCCGTTATGTGATGTGACTAAGGTCCCCTAATGAAGTGATCAGAGCGAGAAGGTTTTTGCCTTATACCCTCCCCAAAATAAAACTTGACTTTTTGAAGACCCAACCCTCCAGCCTTCCTCCTTCCATTGTGAACCCGAGATAGTGAAATGTCTTTTAGACTAAAAGGTTCTCAAGGCACAGTGTCTGAGATCAGTTCACATTAACTCAAATATATAAGCCTTAATAAGCCAATTTCCCATTCAGTTTAATCTATTTTCAGCAGATCAAAATAATTAAAAATGCTAACAGTTATGGTAATTTTTAATACACTGTGAGAGAGGCAATTTAGATAGCACCTTCCTGACAAATCTGTATTTGTATAAATGCTGATCAAGAATATTTGTTCAATTTTATACAAATCAAACATGAATAATTTCTTCCATATCACTACCTCCATTGTTTTGTTTTCCCTCTGTCTAGTTATCCATTTGCTGCTGGCATGCTGCTCTAGGAAGATTTGATTAAAATCAATAAGTTATTGGGAAGATGGCAATTAGCAGTCTTTCACCTATAATTGCATTGTCTGTTAAGCTTCCTTTGTGTTAATCACAATATTTTAGCAAGACTCTCCTATCTAGCCATGCAATTTAATAAAATGGGGGTTAAAACACATCCTTAATTTGGGACCCTGGAAATCTACTTCTCTGGTTTTCGCTGTTTTGGTGGGAAAACCCAGCATTTCTGCAGTACATCGGAATCTTCATCTCCTCTGAGAGTTGTCCACTTTTGAGATCTCAGGAATATCTGCACAGAAGTTTCCTCAAGTTGGCCTCATGCGGCATAAAAAGATACCAGCAGATACCGATGTATAGATTTGTTTAACTCTTTCAAAGTGACTTGGCAGTTTATTTGTACTAGATAATTGACATGGAAAAGTTCTTCCCTCCGGCTGTGCCGTATTGAGTGCTAAATGCCTGGACTAAAGACTGAACCTTGACTAATGCCCCTTGACGGCAAGGAATAATTGTCAAGGTCATTCACTAAAGGGAGGTCATGCTACCCTCCTTCCTTACATTTCTTGTCATTTGCTTCTTTGTTCTGAAGACTCCTTAGTTTATTTTAGTCACTCTGTCTTTACAGAAAACACACACATGCACGCAAACACACAGCTAGAGTGCTTGCTATTTGTGTTGATGAGAAGGGACATTTTTATCCAATATTTTTACATCGTGACAACTGCCACGAAAACACAGGCACTTAAGATAGGAAGTGAATGTTGTTCATTTTAGACCTGTAACTAAGATCCTCATTCACAAATTTAATATACCCTATCTTCAGAGACTTCAAATCTTCAAAAAAGCATGAAATGGAGACATTCAGATAAATAGTGGCTACTTGAAACATTTTTTTTAAATTTTAGAGCATTACCTATTGAGTTTTTGCCTACTACGATTAAGACTTGGTATATTTGTCAGCTAACATCTCTAAAGATTCAAAGTCCCAAACTAGGATATGCAAATTGTGCAAAATAAATATGGAAATGGGTGTTATCTTCAAGGAATTGTTTGTCTAAAAAGTCAAAAGAAGTAAAGGTATAATGCAATTGTATGCATCATTAGAAGCAACTCATTTTTGGAGGAGAAGAGAATGTATATTATCAATTTATCAGATTTTTTTGTAATCTATAATGTTCAAATTCTCTAAATAATTGTGTAGTGTTCTATTTATCCTTGTAGACATGGCCTAAAATAAATAGAGCAGCTTCAGACACTCAACATGCCTTCGCTCCTTTATATCTTTTTTAAAAGTAATTTTACCTCTACAGCAGCAGGATTTCATGTTCTTGGTGTTATTTTTATTCATCTAATAAGTTTAAATGACTATTTTTAATAATAATGGGTCTCTTATTAGACTCAAAAGAAAGTCAGAGGCTTTTTTCTCTTAGCTAACATCTGAAATTCTTATTGCAAAATCATTTGGCAGGTGATGTTGACATTTAAGTAACATTTATTAAAATATAAAAACCCCGCATAAAGGTTTTGGACTAAGAATACCATGGCGGTGGCTGGGTATCCAGAGAGAACTAAAAGGACACCACATAAAATTTGTGTTCGATTTGCATTTCGTCTTGAGCTCTAACATTACTCTTCGTTGCAAACAAAAACTGCCAACGACAACAACAACAGCAACAAATCAGCTGGGACTCCTGAGTCCTGCCTCTAGGGATTCTGATCAAGTGTCTAGTAGGCAGGTCTAGGGAATGTTCATTTTTTTAAACAGACATTGGTGTTGATTCAGATGTCGGTGTCCTGAAGTCCACAGCTTGAGGAATATCACCCAAGAACAAAGAAAATTCATGCTCTCTATAATTTCACCCTTGTTGAAGTTAACCACCATGTTATAGCTGCTGAATTGGATGTGACTGAAATATTTGCTCAGTGGGGTTGGCGATGCTAGAAGCATCACTAGCAATGGTGTAGGTTTTGTCCAGTTCCTCAAAGTTCTTGAACACATTGTAGCGGATTTATGACAGGAGTCTATTTTTCGAAAGCTGAAGCCTTTATCAGATCCAGGGCTAACTTCAGGACAGGCTAGTTGAGCAATCTGTTCAGAGTACTCATCTAAAAGTGGCACCAAGGTAGTGCTTCAACTATAATAAGGCAGAGGAAATTGCATTTTTCAGAATTCTTCGGTGGTTGAAAGGATTAACATGATTAACTACTGTGGGTTGAGGTTGGCGGCAGGTGAGGTCCGCATAGTAAATGCTTGAGTAACTCCAATTCCATTCTTAGAAAGGAGAAGTCTGGTGACCGGAAGGGAATTTATTTTGTTGAGTGGGTGATGAGAGTTGGGAGGGGCAGAACTGAGTCTGTTGGCCGAAGTCATTTCCAGAATTCTTCCAGTTCCTTAGGGAGCAGCAGTACACGTTAATTACCATTATTCATTCCCTAAATATATTGGAACCATCTCTGATGTGTTTGTGAATTAAGAAAATTAAAGAGACAGTTTTTTGCTCTCAAGGATTTAAACTCTACTGTTTGGAAAAGAGATATGCAAACAAGAGCACACTATGGCAGAGCACTCTTTTAAAGATACATCGTATAGCGGAAGCCTAGAGAAAGCCAAAGCTTGTTGTGCCTGAGGGCATCCGAGAAAGCATCAGAGAATAACATGTGAACTGACAAGACAATAGAAGCTTAACAAGGGAAGGCTTTGTGTTCTGAGCAGTAGGAAAAAATCACGCAAAGTCAGGATGTACCATAAAGCGAATGTTCCGTAAATGGCTGCATTTTTCTCAGAGTAGAAGGAATGTGAGGGAAGAGCTGAGCGGCCGACCAGCGGCCGAACTAAATCCTGACTTTCATGCTGAGAAATGGAGATTTTTAAATGGGGGACTCATAGGGGACCATTGCTCTGCATTTTAACACGTTTTGCAGGTGGATTTTACCCACGTTGAAATGTATTCATTATTGATGCTTAGAAACACAAAGTGTTTTGAGCTGGATGTTTACATGGTCATAATAGCATTTAGATTTCCTCTAAAGCAAGAGCAGAAGATAAAGGTGCCAAGACCAGACATTTAAGGAAAAACTGAAAGCCCTCACCAGTGTGGCTCAGTTGGTTGGTCATTGTCCTGTGAAGCAAATGGTTGCCAGTTAGATTCCAGCTCAGGGCATGTGCCTGAGTTGGAGTTGGGTCCCTGGTCAGGGTGCGTGTGAGAGGCAACTGATCAATGTTCCTCTGTGACACTGATGTTTTTCTCTCTTCCTTCCTCCCTCCCTTCCTCTCTCTCTAGAAATAAAATAAAAATTGAAGGTCTTTAAAAAAAAAACAACTGAAAAAATCTAGACAGAAGGTGATTTGCTTCTCATCTAGACTCATAGTAAGGAAGATTAAAAGGAAGGGATGAAGAAGGGAATAGACTGGAAAGGAAAAAATAAATATATTTTAAATGACTTGACAACTAACGTAGTGTGAGGGGTGAGAAATAAAGAGTCTAAGATAACAATTAAGTTGGCAGCTGGGTCAATTGATTCCAATAAAGAGGAGAGGCAATTTCTTTTCGGTCCCCAGTATAGCTTTGGAAGTTAATAAGATTACTTTTGAAAACATTGACTAGAATAAGCACCCCTAAACTTGATCAGACCTTCATTAGCACTCAACACAGTAACTTCTGAATGTCACATACTAAGTGAACAAATGGTTTATCACCTGCTTTAATTCTGTCCAAGAGAGTCCCTGAGCAAGGAAAGGCGCTAGATAAGAGACAATTGGGGGAGACCCCTTTTGGGGGCATCATGGAAGCAGATAATTTTAGAGACCAACACATTGGATTAAATGCAAGGTGCTCCTCATGGGAACAGAGCAGGCTTCAGCCGCCGGAGAGTGGTCCTCCACATAAGACTTGCTGTTTCTGGAAACAGAAATATGTTGAAGCTGGGGCACATTTACAACAGAGATCACTGTTCTAACCTCTAATCCAATGCAAGGGTTTCTGGATTGACTAGAACATATTCTCTGCTCCATAAGCCTTTGAGGATTGAACTCTCCAGATGACACCTGCCTTTCACTCTGAGTTTTTGTCCATGTTGTTTTTCATGGATGTAATGAATTCAGTAGGATGCAATATCTTGAAAATATAGTCTTCCCTATCTAAAGTCCACTAGGCAGAAATTATAATTACCTTACTTATAGCTGTATTGGTCAGTGTTCCATCAGTCACTGGGACCACTGGCAGATACACCCATGTAATATTAAGGGGTTTGCTATAGGGATTTGCGATGTGAAATGTGAGAGTCGGGAAGCAGTTTCTGTAAGACTGTCATCTTCCTGTATCGTGCTGAAGCTTCAAGTCCTGGAGGGAATGGATAAGAATTGAAGATGAGTGTAAAGTGGGGAGTTAAGAATAGACTGGAACCAACAAGACTGGATTCCCAGAAGCATGGACTGAAAAGGCATCACTTTTACTTCCACTGATTATGGTGTTCTGGGGTGGGGGGAAGTCCTGCGGAAACCAGGCCCCAATCTGATGGAGTGAGACACATACTCATGGCCCAGGAATTGAAGAAGTTTAAGGAGGATCCAGGGGAGGGTGGAGCCTACAGGTCTAGCCTCTAACTTGTATCAACAAGGTAAGCCAGTAAGTCATTGACAATGTGTTTGAAATACGTAGGCTCTTGCTTTCTTTCCACCCTCCAAAAGCTCCCACCAAAAAATGCCTCTTGTGACTCAACCAAACCTAAAATATGCAGGACAGGGAATTCTGGGAAATGTAGTTTAGCCTAGTTAAATTGATAACATTACAAAGGTACCACAACAGCTCTATTTTTAGCACCTTTATGGTGCCTATCAAAGAGTAGGCACTAAATTAACATTTACTGAATGAAAAAAATAAATCAGTGAATGACCTATAGAGAGGGAGGGTTTACTAAATGCTAACATGAGTTCAAAGAGCAAAGATGAAATAAATGTTTAATCATTTTTCATTATGTTGCAGAATGGGGTCTAATGCCAGATGAGAAAACACATACAACTCTCTGTCTGTCTGTCTGTCTGTCTCTCCCTCTGTCTGTTGAACTCTCTCTCCATCACATACACACATATGCACTCACTCAGCACATACATTTTTCCCCTTCAAAATGTGTAAAGTGTAGGTAATGAATTAGTTAAAATAGCATTGTCCTAGTTTCCAGGCTATAAACTCATCACTGTAACAACTACAATGCCTTTACAGTAATGGCACATCAGTAGGAATTTGTGAAATGAAATTTTTGGCAGTTCATTAGTAAATTTGGGTTTTGCCTCAGCCTTAGGGAACAGAAGGGATCCCAGAAGGTATGGCAATCAGCAGATGAACTCACCCTCCCCTCAATAATGTGAAATGCTATTTTAAAAGAATTAAACAATGTGAAATAATGCCTGGAAAGTGAAATGATTGCTCATTAAAAATAATTTTTGAGTTATGTGGGCTGGGAGGAAATACAGTGTAATCACCACCATAATTCAAACTACTAATGTGGTAGTTTGAAAGGGTTCTTATTGCACTTTTGCAAAAAGTCCTTTTACACAGGTGAGCTAAATGGTTCAAGGTCTATATCATGTTTTAGCTCATTTTTTTTTTGTCCCTTGAATAGATCGGGGTGCTAGCATATCTTAATGCTCAGTAATATCTGTTGGAAGAACACATGAGAGAATGACTGAAGAGCACTTAATAAGAGATGTGAAAAATATTTACTACACGAGTTTGACTTGACTAAAGAAGAGACTGAAGGTAGTTAATGATACAGACTTCAGTTGTAGGCGGAACACTTAGAATATTAACAGGTTCTTGTTAAGGTGGACTGGTGTGGCATGTTGTTTCTTCCCCTAAAGTCAACCCTAAGGGATCTATAGAAGCTAGACAGAAACCATGAATTTGTGGAATGAAAAATGAAAAACCAGAAGACCCCTGAGAAATTTGATATCTGCCTTGGCTGTTGAAGACTTTCCGATGGGTGGTGTTTAAAGTAAGGAGTTGAGGACAAAAGAAAGCAGCCCTGAGGGCACAGGTTGGATGATTCTACAAAGTTTTGCTCCTGCTCTTCTACTGCAGAAACTGGATGCAATACTCCAGGTCCCCAGTGTCAGGTAAGAGCAGGGATGAGATCAAGACCATGTGTCAAAGCTATATGGGTGTGATTGGATAAAGACCGGCAGGCTGGACAGATGTACTCAGGTTTTCACATCTTCATTCTTCCAATCCCCGGCAATAAATAATTAGGACCCAGGGCCTTTCCTCCACTTATTGCCACTAGTTTGTAAATGTTTAATGGTGAAATGATGATGTTGAGTGTCACCTGGTAGATTGGAAATAAAGGGAAGTGCTTAGAAGTCTTGCTATTGTTTCTGGAGCTTTCCCCCTCATACAAGGTCTGTCTGGAAAAGGTCTAGACATTGTTAATATAATGAGTATGGTTTGTGCAACATTGATGTAACCTGGCAGCCAAGGAGAGTGGACTGCGATGCCCATGTGAGAACAGTGATGACTTCACTGTACTAGTCAGTGAGGGCAGTAGACACAGTTGAGTGAGCATGTGACTGTGTGGCCCTCATATTCCAAATGACTCAGCAAGTAGAGCACTAAATCTGAATCAAATTTTGCATTAAACTTGAACATTCCTCCTCAGGAACTATTCAGATGATTCAGAAGGCCACAGCTCTGAGCAACTGGTGATTGGCAGCTTCATCACGACAACATGCTCCCTTATGCATCATGTCTCATGCAGTTCTTGGCAAAACATCAAATCACCCACATGTATCAATACTGCCACAGAGGCCCCGATTTGGTGCCCTGCAACTTCTGGCTTGTTACAATACTACAATCACCTTTGAAAGGGAAGAGATTTCAGACTACAGATAAGATTCAAGAAAATACAATGGGGCAGCTGATGGCAACTGGAAGAACTGTGTGAGGTCCCAAGGTGCCTTCTTTGAAGGGAACTGAGGCATCATTGTCCTATGTGCAGTGTTTCTTGTGTCTTGTATCTTCTTCAATAAATGTCTCTTTTTTCATTTTACATGGCTGGATGCCATTTGGAAAGACCTCATGTTTACCTGTAGGTAAACCAACATAACAACCAAGCCCCTCAGCTCTTCTTGTTACAAATTCTACACCGAGTAGTCAGTAGCCCATGACATGAATTCACAGGAAAATAACTAGACACTTGAGGAGGACAGCTTCTAACAAAAAAGGTCACAAGGGACAAACACATACCTCTGATGTAAACTAATTGGAACACAGAGAAAGTGTTTAAAATACCATGATAAATAAAGATCAAGGATGATGCTTGCAATATGAAGAAAAAAAAATCACTTAAAAAATCCAAGTGGAAACAGAGGAACAAAATTGTGAGAAATAAAGAACTCAGTAGTTAGAATAAATAGCAGGACATGCTGAGACTAAAAATTGAAGATCAGATGGATGGACTTTGGAAAAAATTAGAAAGGAGGTGGGAAATATAAAATGTTCAACAGATGAAAATGTTGACAAAGAAAAATACCAAAATCTAGGCAATAGAAATCACAGAATAAGCAAGAAATAAGAAAACAGGAAAAAGGAAATACTGAAAAAATAATGAAGATAAATTTTCTAGAATTAAAACAATGCTGAAAGATATCAGATGAAAATTAGGACTCAGACTGGGAGAGATAATGACAAGGCAAACAGGAAACATAAGGACAATATCGTATTTAAATATTTTCATGAAATTTAAGGACAGAAAAAGAAAAATTAAAGGTTCCAGGGAGAAAGAACAATCACCTATAAATATTAGCCTTTTTCAAAATAACAGTGGACAAAAGAGGTTGATGAAGTAAAGTTAAATAAGGTAATTTAAGCATATATAATGTAAACATATACATATAAAGTATACTTATTATATAGTCAAATCATCATTCAACATGAAAACATAATAAAAAATATTCCCAGATATACAAAGCCTACAGGCTTTTTCTACACACTAAAAATACACTTAAAGGTGTACGCATAAAAGAAAACAATTCAAAGAAGGGTTTTGTAAGTGATATGGGAAATGAGGGAAATCAAATAACTTGATTAAGCTTAGACTTCCTTTAAAAAAAAAAGCTTGAGCACAAAATAAAAGGTATATTTATAACCAGAACAATCCAGAATGAAAGTAAGCAATAAAGGAGATGATAGAAATATTGATGAGTTTGAGAAATTCGTGAGGGTAAGTAGATGTAGGCTTTGGTCTTAAAGGCAGAAAATATAAGTACAAATATGCAACATGTACTTATTTTTAAATAGGAAGAGAAAGACTTGGTTGCATAGAAGAATATAAGAAAGGAAAAAATGCAGGGGAAAAGGGCAAACATGAAAAATATCAAATAAAACAACAAAACTGTGCTACCATAGCAATAATTTAAATACTTATAAATGAGAAATACCAGAGTCTCAGACTATATAACAATAACAAAAAAGTACACTTGAAAACACTCTTTGTAAAAATAAAAAAGACATTTAACACAAAAATTTTACAACTATTAAAAATAAAAGTGGAAAATATAGACCAGGCCTATATGAACAAAATTACAATGGGATAGTGCTCTTAATATTTGACAAAATATAGTTAGAAGGAAAATAAATGGTGGAATGAGCAGCATTGTTCAGAATTTTGCTCCGTGTTACCTAAAGAAGGAACCAGCTGAATTCAGCCTCAGCTTACTCTTTTCTCCCTAAAGGAGAGAATGCTTGTGAGCTCAGTTTACCACAGCATCAGTGTCCCTGCCTCGGCAGCTGGAAGAGATGTAATAACAGACAACTCCTGTCTCTTTCTCCATGTTCACAATGCCTGGCACAAACAGCAATTTTTATCGATAAATTTGCATGCAGGTTTGTGTCTCTAAAAGAGCTCAATAAGGGATTCAGTTCTGCCCCCTAAAAACAGACCATGCTCTGGGTCCATGGCCCCCTCTGTGGGAGGATGTGAGGATGGGAATCCTCTTCCCATTTTTTCCTCTTGTTGACTCTTGGCTTTGTACAATGCTCCCTTCTCCTTACCCTGTACCACATAATAATGTAGAATTCATCCTCAGTAATGGGCTGCAATAGGGGACCAGCCAATAGGAAATGTCACTTTTAGAAGAATAGTGTAAGAAGAAAAAACGGATACTACAAACTTGTACAAAGAATGATATTATACCCACGTGTCAAACACCTTAAAGACTGGTGAAAACAGGAATTGGTTACTTGAAAAAAAATTTTTTCAAGGGAGAGGGGGAGGTAGTGTTGGAGGGGGAGAGAAAAAGGCAGATCGGCAAATTGGGAATATATTTTTCTGAGTATAAAATATGAGAAAGAGAGCAAAAGAGAGAGTTATCCATTCTTTGTTAAAATATACTAAATAACATGCAACAGAATAATAAACAAATACTGTACAGGTTATACCAAACTACAATTACCAGACTTAGCAAATAAAAATGCAGGATTCTGAGTTATATTTAAATTTCATGTAAACTGAATAATTTTTAGTATAAGTATATACCGGATATTTAGTATGAGTATGTCCCATATAATATTTGGTACATATTTATATTAGAATATATGTATAATTTACATAAAATTGAAATGTAACTGGCAGTCCTGCATTTTAACTGCCAACCCTGTAGCAAACAGAAGATATAAGCACATTAGAATGGATGGAATAATAGATAAACAGAAACAATTAAAATGGAAGAGGGCATAGCGTAGATCAATGATGATAAAGGGCCATGTCCTGAGCATAGTTAGATCTTTCTAAAACTGAGAGTGAAAGGCACAGTAACTGTTGGAGAATAAAGTAATCTGCAATTTATAGGAGCTTTGTTACAAAAGTGGTGTGGAGATTATGGTGTAGAACTGACTTGTGAGATTCTCCAGTCAGTTGTTTTAAAAATGTACTTTGAGGTTTGAGATTAATTATTTTTATATAGGCCAAACACTTATTTTCATTCTTTCTGAATTTGTCATCTTTAGTGACTAAAAATGTTTAATGAATGTTCAGTGTATTAAAATGATAAGTTCAGGGTTATAGTGTGATAAAAACATATTTTAAGATACCAGACTGTATTTTAGCACACGTGGGTAAAATGCATCAAAAAATAATTACTTGAGCAGCAATGGGAGTTCGATCCTAACCTGTCCTGGTCTTCTCCTGCCCTCAGCCATGGTAGACGGGACTCTTGGACCACGAGGCCCCTAATCTGTCATACGCCCGTGTATGTTAGCAGCACCACCATCCTACAATCTCAGCGGCCCTCAGGCACATAGAAATCATTTTCTGAGGCCCCCCATGGCAATCAAAACACTGGGATTAGTACCTTGCATATCCGAAACTAAGTACCGATCAAAATGTGGCATAAAGCATTATGCTGAGTGAAATAGGCCAGGTGTTAAAAGACAAATACCATATGATCTCACCTTTAACCGGAAGCTAAACAACAAAACAAAGAAGCAAGCAGAATAAAAACAAAGACACTGAAATAGAGAACAAGGGGACAGTGACCAGAGGAGAGGGAAAGGAATTTAAGGGGAAAAAAAGGGGGAGGGATTTGGAGGAACAAATAGGAAGGACACAGGGACGAGAACTAAGGGGGGTGGAAATGAGAGGGAGCTGGGGAGCATGGGGCGGGGGGTGGGCTGGGATGGGAGAAATAGACAAAAAAACTGTACTTGAAAAATAACTAAATAAAATTAAATTTTTTTTTAAAGAGAAAAAAACAAACAAACAAAATGTGGCATTTCCCAGCTCTTCCAAGCAGCCCATTTCTGACAAGCGAGCTTAGTCATGGGGATATCCAGGGGAGCTGGGTTTCTTGCTGGATTCTTCTTTTCCTAATTAAAACAATTTCTGGGTGTGGAAATTCTCCTCACACTTTCAGCAACTTGAGAGGCTGGCATTGGATGGAAATGAGAGAACAACCTGTAGACCTAGAGACTCCACGCAGCTAAATCCCTCATGCTCACGCTCAGGGAGCCCCAGTTTCCTTCCTCTGAGATCTTTCTCTTCATCTACCCTCTGTCTTACTAGTAGTTCTTCACTCTCTATCTCTTTGTCCTCCCAAGATCAGCCAAGATGGGTACATCACTCTTGGTATGGAGTACAGTTCACAGGCTCTTTGCGGTTTGTCTATACTCCTGCCTCTCACCCAGTTGGGTTTTCTGACTCTAGAGTCTTTCTTTGGTTTACAGTCCTGGATTTATCACAAACTGGCAGGATATTTCCGAGAGCAAAGAGTATTGAGACAATGTCATATTTTCATAACAAATCATTAAAGGGCCCTCTGCGATTTGATGCATATTTTTCACCTTTCAGAACCTGGTGATGTAGTGTATGGTCTGAAGTTACACCAAGTGCTTTTGAATCCAAGTTCGGGTGAATGGCTGCACAAATATGTCAAGTTGTAACTTATCTAAGAAGCCTTTCCTGATGTACCAACCAAATTTAACCTTTATTTCTTAATACAAATCAAGGAATAGCCATTGCTCAAAGCAAAAGCAAAGCCCCAAACTAACTTCCAGCCAAAGCAGACTATATATAAGGTTTGTATCACTTAATTTGCTCATGGTCTTGGTCGCATAATTTTATGTACACACATAACATACACAATATATGTTAATAATATATATATTTAAATTTAATATACACACATTATATATATTGTATATAATATAGCATGTATTATATATAACATATGAATAATAACTATTTGCTGATATTATTGTGAACATTACAAATTCAATAAATGTTTATTGAAATTCTGTAATACATGCCTTCAGTAAACGAGGTGATCTGTTCAAATTTTATTCTCACTGAGGAGACAGATAACAAGCAAGTGTGCAAATAGTAAACACAATAAATATCAGCAAAAGATAAATGATTTATTACAAAATATAAAAAGCGTACAGATCCAGAAATATTGGATTGTTTTTAGTTTATTCAATCATAGGCTTCTATATTAAAGAAATTGAGTTATATGTTCACTGTCCTAGGTTCTCTGCTACATAAATCAGGGTCGGCACACTTTTCCTGTAGAGACACCTAATAAATATTTTAGGCTGTGCGGGCCATCAGGTAGGTGTCTGTCACAGCTGCTCACCTCTGTCCTTGCAGCTCAGCATCAGCCTTGAACAACACACAAACAAATACATGTGGCTGCGTTCAATTCAAACTTTATTTAAGGACACGACTTTGAACTGCAATAACTTCATGTAACTAAATATTAATCTTCTTTTGATTGGTTTCCAAATACATACAAATGTAACATGTATTCATATTTGGCATGCCATTCAGAACAGGCAGCAGGCTAGGTTTGGCCCCAAAGTTCCCTGATCTAGCCCAAGTTCTCAAACATTCATATGTGTGCAGATTAATTGAGATCTTTTTAAAATGTGGGTTCCAACTGGACCCGCGATTTTTTCCTTCCAACAAATGCCAACCGCATGCTGATGTTGCAGATCTGGAGTTGCAAGAATACAGAAGTTATTTTTGTGCACACACAGAAAAACTCCTACAAAAGTACTATAAAAAGTACTACAGAACCTATCTCAGGGTAGGGGAGCAGGACAATAGGGGGTAAATAGGACAGTCACTACATTTCTTTAAAACTTCTGTTTTACTCAACCTTTGGAAAAGTAAAATTGTATTTCTAAAATAATTGTTTTTAAGAACATGAAATCCAGGGTGGGGGAAAATACATCTGGTGGGGTCATAGGATGGAATAGTAAGTCGCTGTGAAACTTGTTTTCTAAGAGTAGTAACAAATGTAGGAAGTATGTGTAAGTCACATTAAGAGAAAGAATTCAGAATATCAGTGCTTTAATTTTAACAAACATTACCCAAAGGGGTGTGTCGCACCTGTTGAAATGTAAAGATGCTTATAGCTTGAGAGGAGGGAAGATTTTTCCTCTAAGAACTGGGCGGCCACACAAAGTAGAGGTTAATTATTCTTCTTTGAAAAACAGAAATGCGACCTATTCTGTTCAAAGTGAGGCAAAAAAAAGGAAGTATAGATCAAATAAACCTTAGAAAATAAATCACATGGGCTGTGCTGGATCTCCACCATCTCCCTGTGGAACCCATGCTTTGTTTTCGACAACACTGACTCTTATGTAGTTCTCGATATTGTGCTCAAATTGAAGAAATTGCACCCTCTGGCCTCCCTTGTCCTTCTTGGAATCATGTGGAAAGGTAATGAGATATGCAAGACTCTTTGAAGGACCAGAGTCTCAGAATATCACTCCCCTTCTGCTTAGGAAGCTAATGTCCTGATTTAGCCCTGTTCATTATAGTACACTGCATTTGAGTCCAACTCTAAATAGTTTCAAAAGCCTTTAGTATGCTCTCATTTAATCCTACCAACATCCTTGGATGTAAGCTGGGCAGGGACTTAAAAGATACAACTCAGTGTTTACATGATTTGCCTAAGGACGTGTAGCTCATGGGTGGTAGAGCTTTCAAGAGAAGCTGAAATCTGATTTTTGTCATAGCTTGCTTTCCAGTAAGCCTCCTTGTTGATTTTGCAAAGGGGATAGACCCAGAACCAGATAACAGACAACAAGATTTCTCAGGATGTTCCACTTTGTTTCAAGTTCAAATTTTCTGTAGCTTTTCAGATCCCTCCTTGAGTCCAGCATAAGAAAAGCAGGAAGTGAAATACACTGGGGCCAATTTAACCCTGATGTTATGTGTCAAAAATGCCATTTAGATCTGTCTGTTTGAATCTACATTCCAGGATTTTTCACAACAAAGAATAAATAAATACATGAATTCTTGAGCACATGTGTCATGAGTGGGGGAGGGTTCTTTTTTAAAAAATTTTTGGTACCCTGATTACTGTTCCAAGCTTATCTTTTGATCTTCCAAGATAAGTGCTATTTTAAAAAAATTGCTTTTGAGGTTGCCAGTGTATTTTGGCTTTCATATGTTGCTTTATTCACCTTTTCTTGTTTTACCTACTATATATCACATTTCAAAGGCTTTAAGAAACAACCTTTTCACTTGCAAAATCCTAATTACAGATTTTTAATAAAAAGAGGTGTAGCCACTCTTATTTGTTATTGTAGACTTAGTCAAAATCTATTAGTAAATTAAACTGAATTTACTTCTTTCACAAAGGAAATTTATAAATCAAGAAACCCAAGGTTACCATAGCAATCTGTGGCATCTAAAGATTAGAAAGAGAGGACTATATTCTACTTTCTAGAAAACCCTTCATTAGAGAAAAGATATATGTCTCCAGGGTGGAATATGACAGTATGAGTAGATCATCACTTCACAAAAATACTTCCATTTTTCTCCCAATTAAAAATAACCCAAGGTATAATACTTCTGTCTTTAGCATTGCTTGATGTTTATTCAATAACAGGCGTGGGGGAGGATTACATAGTTAGCAGACTATATTTATTGAAAAGTACCCTAGCTTTGGCAAAAATTTTATATGAGAAACTGGGCAAAAGAAACAAGATTGGAAAGAAGATTTTTCTTTAAATGGAAGAGGAAAATCAAAGGGGAACAAAGTCAGATCCGAGGTGGACTTTCTGAAGGAACTGACAAAAAATTGTGTGTGTGTGTGCATGTGTGCTGCGTATGTCTGTGTATGGTTTCTGGTCTTTTGGCTCATCAAAGATCTGCCAGAGAGACCTGCTGCACTGGACATCTGTTGTTTTTGCCTGCCCAGCATCCATTCTTCCTCCTTTTGGTAACAGCATTTCAATTTTCCTTTCAAAAACTACAATTTGCCCAACACGTATAATCTTTGTGTAATATTTATTCAAGGTGTCTTGCTGTCTACTGGCCAACGGATAGGCACCGGACCCCAGTAGGCCATCCAAACTCTCTCCTGGGCATCTAAATCTTTCATGAATGATATATGGGCAGGGAGTGGTTGGCGGAGATCCATCTCAACTGTAGCACCATGAAGAGATTTCCCAGTTGCTTCTTGCTATTTGATACTCAGAGCATCCCCATTACCATTTTTTTCAGAGGCCTGATTGCTCAGGGTTTCTTTGCATTCAGATTTTTTAAATTATGTTATTGTTGTTCACGCACAGTTGTCTGCATTTACCGCCTATGGCTCTCCCCATCCCAGCCATCCCAACCTCCCTCCCCTGATTCCAACCCCCCTTGTTTTTGTCCATGAGTCCTGTATAGTTGTTCCTGAAAACCTTTCCTCCTTTCCCCCCATTATCTCTTCCTACCTCCCCGCTGGTTACTGTCAGGTTGTTCTTAATTTCAATGTCTCTGGTTATATTTTGCATTCAGATTTTTTTTAATTAGCTTAAGTCAGCAAGACTTAGTTTCTGTTCCTTGAGAGCAAACTCTAACTGATCTTCCTGCCTCATGGTGCAAGTGATGCTGCAGACAGCTAGCTGGTATATACTTCATCTTTTCCCACTTGATCATTGAATATCACTTGGGAAGCACAATGACCTGAACATGAGCATTTTATAGGGCTAAATTCTGTACTTTTCACTGGGATCTTCACCCTCTAGGCACCTGCCAGTAGACTCCTGAACTGACTCATTTTGAGTTTCAGGGTGCATGAGAGGAATCATCCCTTGTATGATTCATCCCGTGGTGAATCATACAAGCCTGTAGTCCAGTTGGTTATTGCAGTAAAATAGCACAAGAGAAAAGAAAAAAACCATACCAATGATCCACCCATTGGTAGGACTCGGTGAGCCAAAGGCAACAGTACACTTTGTCCACAGACTGGCTCTCGAGAACATAAAGAAGCTCAGAAGAGAAGATGACTCAACCATCCAACTAGTTTATATACATAGAATAGTTCATAAACGTTGTTCAAATAAGCTTAGGGGGAAAAGTAATCAACATTTTCTGAAGGGCAAGTTGCTCCGTTTTGGATACACGGTGTCCTGTCCTGAGACCCATGCTTCTTATTTTTTTAATTTATTTCAGAGAATCCACCTCTGGGAATTTCTTTAACGAATTAGGGAGATAAAATGAGCCAATTTTTCCGATGAGAAAAATCGGTGCCTTTGGCAAATTATTTATTCAAAATATGAAAGCTAGTAAGTAGAAATACCTAATTAAGTTCTTGCTTTTAACACTCAGAACTTCTATACTTCTTATAGTTTGAAATAAATTTCAAATTCCATACATTTTATAAATTACACTCTACCATATGTGTATGGGTACTGAGAACAGTACACTTGTTTCTTTCAGAACAATAAAGAACAAGTCAAATTAAATTCTCTTTTTAAAAATATTTTATTTATTTATCTGTAGAGGGGAAGGGAAGGAGACAAGGAGAGAAATATCATTGTGTGGTTGCCTCTCATGCATCCCCTGCTGGGAACTGGCCTGCAACCCAGGCATGTGCCCCAACTGGGAATCGAACCATGATCTTTTGGTTTGCAGGCCCACACTCAATCCACTGAGCTACACCAGCCAGGGCTAAATCCTCTTTTTTCTTGAATTAATAACAGTGCCCAATTCAAAAGGTACTGTGTGTGTGAGAGGCCTCCTTCCCACCCTACCCTTAGGCATCCAGCTGGTCAGCTATTTAGTCTGTTTTAAGCCTCAACTGGAGTCCATTCTTAGTTCACCTCCCTGACCATTGGTTTCTCCTTTCTCTGCTCTCCTTGTAGGGACTGATTATAGCTCTAATGTCATTTTTGGTCCCATAGCCATCTTCCTCAGTAGGCTGTGTGTAGCTCTAAGTTTAGAACTAAGTTTATTCATTGTGATCTTCCCAGAGCCTTCCACTATGCCCAGCGCTCAGGAGTGTCAGTGAATGAATGATCCAATGAAGCCTTTATTTGAAATCCAAATTGATCTCCACCTTGCAAGTACATTTCTAACAACAAAGCTTCTGATGCTGGATGTCTTCTCCTCCCCTTGATTTCAATTATTTACATCAGAATTACTTAATCATGTGGCAGATAATTAAGGAATACATTATTTATGTTAAATAAATTAACCTGACATCACTTCTCCTCTCCATCCCCTTGGCTGCGTGGGGAGCCGGAGCCTCCGTCATCTCCAAGGATAACATCCCGTACCTTTCGGGCCTGGGCACAGCCCCATCATGGGCATGTGTCCTACCAGGTACTTGGACAGGTTTGCCTCTCAGCACTGTGATCCCTCACTCACGTCTCCATCCTGGTCTCCTGTCACCTCAGTTTTCAGTTCTGAAACTTGTATGACCCTGGACAGCTCCTCACTGGGCCCTCAGTTTCCTCTTCTCTTAATAGCTCACAGAATTGTGGTAAGGATTTAATGAGGTATTTCCTTGGAACTTTTAGGAAATGAAATGACAGCTTCAGTAATTTTATGTTCCAAAAGTGTGTTAGCATCCCATTTTATGTCTGTGGGAGGCATCCATATTTACCATCAATAAAGAGGAGTTACAAATCTACAGAATACTAGAGCTGGAAGCATTTTATCATCATAATCTATGCCAACTTCTCTTTCTAAAAATGAGAAAATAGGTTCAGAGTGCATAAGTCATTTTCCCAAGATTTACTAAAGTATTAAGAATAATGATGAACATGTGTTAATATTAACTAACATTGAATGAGCCCCGGTTTATACCAGCCATTGTGCTAAGGGATTCACACATGTCAGCTCCTGAAAAGATCACAGCACCACCTTGGAAGATTGTTACTATCCTTATTTCATTGATGAGGAAATGAAGGCAGAGCGATTATTGAGCACTCAAGGACACAGAGGTGGTGAGTGCCAGCGTTAGGGTTCAAGCCCATCTTAGGTCAAGAGTCCATGTTCTTGCCCATTATGCTAAATTGAGTTCCCCCAACAGTAACCAGTTACGAGTAGGGTCCAGACTGGGCCCTAGAACCCTACCTCCAGCTTCCAAGGCAGGGAGACTTTGTGATACTATCACTTAGCCTCTGACGTGTCTGGCCACATAGCTCACAGGTGTATAGCTCCTCACAGAGAAAAGGGCTTTTTAAGCAGAAACAGCCACACTAGGTCCCTACTGGACTCTTGATAGAGCTTTATGGCTGGGTCCTGAGTGTCAACACCCATGAATCTGTTTAGACACCCTCTTTCTGTTAGCATTTGGGACTGTGGAGTTTTAACGTTGGGAGAGGTAATCTCTCTCTTATCAACAAAGGGTAAATGCTCTCTGAAATATTTGTTGGACTGTCACACCTAGTGGATGCATCTGAGCATATTGATTAATAACATCATCTATAGACATAGCTGTTTCCTGTTATGGAAGCAGGCGCCTTCTTGTGTGGTATATGACACTCGGTGTTCTGTCTGCCCCCAAATGGAGCTTTCTGATTGCAGATGTTGAGTGTAACTGTTGATTTTGGCTCAGCAGTGTTCCATTTTCTGTATTTATGTGGAAGCTGTTGAGGGCTTCAGGAAATTTATGTAGCATGCCAGTAGTTTAGTTCACACAAGAGAAAATGCTGTGCCCATATTTGCAGCATGGACTATGTGTTTTATTCAATCTGCAATGATGGTCAAACATGCTGTGTTGCTCAGAAGACAGTGTTTTCCCCAGAGAAGTGATCCTGTGTCTGATTGACAGAGCAACTGACCACGAGGTCAAGGTTGCTTAGTGATATTGGCCATCTGTTATCTTGGCAAGTATCTAACTGGAGGGCATTAATGTGTTTCTAATTTCCCACTTGATCTGAATAAGGCTAAAAAGACATTCACCACTGGGAGCCGCAGAGGAGACCAGCTCTAAAAGTCCACCTCCTGGCTAGCTTCCCGCTCAGGGTGGCACGGGTTGTGCTCAGCTCTCCTTGCTGGGTCCCCCGCCCCAACAAGTCATGGAGAGGGCAGCCCATTCTGTCACACAGAAAAAAGCAAAAGTAGCTCTCATCAGTGGGATTTTAATAAACAGCTTTAAATCACTCTGGAAGGTCTTGATCATTACAAACCTTTCTAAAGTAAAACAGCCAACTCTTCAGTTTTGCTAGAAAGCAACAGAGTCTCAACATTAATTCGCAAGTTCATTTCTCACCACCCCATTTGGCTGAGGAGTTTGTGCTGAAACAGGATTTTGATGAGGCGCTTAATATGCAAGGAGATACTTTCCTATTGTTAATCCCGCTGAATGGGTGAGAACAAAATCGAGAGCTCCGGGGCTTTCGAGGTAAATGACCAAGTCACTTCTTTGTGCTTCATCTCTGCAAAATCCCCCATAAGGAAAGCATCTCAGAGAAAGATGAGCTCTCCCATGTCCTCACAGCTGATGTGAAAGCACAGGTGAGCCATTCTGACTAACAGGAAACAAGATTTTAACGTTATCATGAATGCAGTAGCATTAGCTGCTGACTATCGATCCACTGAGTTTAGGTGCCTCTTCCCCTTAAACTAAAACAAGGACTAAAAGCAGATGGAGAAGAAACTCCTAAGCAGACTACAAGTGAATGAAGAAAAATAACCTATTTTCAGACACGTGCTTTAAAACAGAAGAGAGCCACCCAGAGGTAGAAGGCTTTATTTAGGAGACTGTTATTGCCAAACTTGAGTTCCGCAGTTGGGGACTCCAACTCCCCAGAGCTGTTAGTCTAATACAGGATCTACATTTGTGGGTGAGACTTCCCAAAAATAATTCCAGATCACTCTTTCCTCACGATTTTTGTCTTTACCATGGCTGAAGTCACTCAAGTAAGTGTAGAAACCTTAAAACTAGCAATATCTCAGCAAGACAAGCCTGACCCCAAAGAGACCCCCTAGATTTTCTTATCTCAGAGAAATGAAGGAATGTGGGGGCCTTGGGTGGGGTTTAGAGTTGACCAGTTTAGCTTTTTTTAGCCATTGTGATGATACTGCTGTGCTTTTGATTGATAACAAAACAAATTCCTAGATATTCTGCTTTCTTTATGCTCCTCCAAATGTATTCATATTCTTTTCTATGGCAAATACTCAAAGAATACCCTCCTAGGTATTATTTGTCATTGTCGTCATCATTATTGTCATTGTTATAATCAGAAACTCAAAACTGGGTACCACAAAAAGAGACCATTCACTGTCCATGGCCATGTAAGAAAAAAGGCACGTGGACATGGTATCAGCTAAAACATTCACCTGAGGGAAAAAACACATATTTTTGTTCTTAACTACATCAGACTAGTGTTTACTGAGCTGCAGCGAAATTGCAAACCATTGTTATAGGGCAGGCGAAAAGAAACTGGATTGTTAAGTGATCAGAATGAAAGTGCCCTGCCATTCTAATGTACAGTCATTCCTCAGCACTCGTCAGACCCTGTGCTTGCCACCTTTTGATGAGTAAACAATGTTTCAGCTCTGGGCACATGCCAGAACTTACATGAGTCACAGCACTGTCCCCTGCCACCTCCCCCAAAACAAAAGAAAATGCTTCATCACTTGTCACTTGCTCAGTACTTGTCAGTTTTGGCACTTGTCCAAAGTTCCGGAATGAATGAATGGGTATCCAGGTATCCCTGTATTTGCCTAACTGCAGATGGGTTGGCAGTCTGTTCTTTTGTTTTGTTTTTCATCATCTGGTTTTTGAGGGGTTTTATTTTGTTCTTTTTTTTTGCCTTTTATTCCTGAAGGATATTTTCATTGGTATCAAATTCTAGGTTGACAATATTTTTCTTTTTTTATACTTTAAAAGTGTTGTGATACTTCTTTCTGGCTCCCATGATTTATGAAAAGAAACCTACAATCATTCATGTCATTATTTCTTTATGTGATAACATGTCATTTTTTAAGGTTTTCCTTTTCTTTTGTTTATAGATGTTTAATTGTGTTTTGGGGCATGGATGTCTTTGAACTTTTTCCTGTTTGAAATTTGTTGTGCCATTGGTTCATGTCTTTCTTAAAGTTGAGACATTTTCAGCCATGATTTCTTCAATATATATTTTTTTAATACTGGGCTCTTTCTCCTCTCTCCAAGGCAGTGAAAGATAATCTTACTATCCTACAAGCCCCTGAGACTCTTTATTTTTTTTCTTTTTGATGTTCAGATCAGACAATTTTTATTGTTCTATCTTTAGATTCACTGGCTATTTTCTCTTTTATCTCCATGCTGCTCCTGAGCCCATGAAGTGAGTTTTCAATTCTATTTATTATATTTTTTCAATTCATTAGTTCAATTAATTCTTTATACCATCTTTTTTTTTTTTCTGTGAGGAGACATTCTATTTTTCCATTTGCTTCCAGCATACTTGCAATTGTTTGGGAAAGAACATTCATACTTTAAGTTCTTTATAAAATAATGCCAACAATTCTGTCATCTGGCGATCAACATCTGCTTGTTGTCTTTTCCTGTACAAGTTGAGAGTTTCTTAGTTCTTTGAATATCTGGTAATTTTGGTTTCAGTTGTGGACACTTGGAGTATTAAGTTACAGGACTGCAAGACTGGTCACATCCTAAGGAGAATGTTTACATTTTTCATTTAGCAGGTCAGGTTCAAGCTGCAGGTCAGAATGTGCCATTTTTGGGCTATTGCCTCAGTGTCACTTCAGTGTTCACGTCCTTTGTGGTAGTACTCAAATGTCTCCCACCTGCTTGGGACAGTGGCTAGTGGGGATCTGGGTCTTGGTATATTTGTTAGTTCAGCTTTTGAATTATTTCCTGTGCTTATTAGAATCAGATCTTTGCATCTAGTCCAATAGTTCATAAAGAATTTTATGGGGTTACTGCCCCAAACTTCTCCACAATCAGTCCAATATTTTTCATTTCCTTGGAGTGCCCTTTTCAGTTCTTCATCCATGATTTTCATCCAAAGCACCAGAAGGAGCTTTGGTGACCCAGCAGCACCCAGCTGTGCTGTGGACGACCTTGGTTAAGCCTGCATCCAGGGCCAGGTTACAAGAGCTTAGAGACACAGACCAAAAAGCAACACAAATCCCCCTCTGCACACACACACACACACAAACACACAAATGTTCTCCCCACTGTCTTGGAACCACAGTTCCACAAAATAGAGAGGAAGGTGTTGCCTTCTCAGGTTTTTGGCTCCTGCAGGCTCCCATTTCTACCACAACTGCTGCTAGACCAGGATAGCCTGGAGTCTGAAGTCTGAGCAAGTGTAGAAAATCAAAAGACAAGAAAAATGGGGAGTTCTGTCCGCTCTCTTAAAGCTGGGAGCTCCCCTTCCGTTCTTTCAGCCAGAATGAGAGGAATCAGTCTGTGTTTCACTGCTCCACTGCTTGGGGGTTTCAGGTCACATTGAGATGGGGCTCAGAGAGAGAACCAAAAAGTTGGGAAACTCATTGACAGTTCAGGGGGACCGTGAATTCTCACGTCCTTTCCCAGCCTGTGTGTTGCTATTTATATTTCAGAATCCTCAAATAGTTGCTTCATGCATTCTGTCTAGTGTTTATAGCGGAATATAGTGTAAGGTAAGGTGGGCTAAGCATGCACCATCTTTTCTGGTCCTGGAACCAGTTTGCTGAACATTCAAGTGTTAGTAAAAGTATAGCCAGTTTCGTGTAAAGGTTTAAACGTACTTAACAAAGAAAGATTTTGGAATTTATAATGTCAGTGCCACTATTTCAGCTTTAGGATTATTACCAAAAGAAAGAACTATAATGATGTATTAGGAATTTTAAACATTAATAGGTTTTTTAAATATTGTCCATTGAGTGAGTAGCAATCACAAAAGATTGGCTCTTCTTTAAGCCTGCACATTGTCTTAAGTGAACCTTCATAGCAGTTACATGAAGTACTTTCAATAGAGAACTATACTGTGTGATTATGGATCATCTATTTTTGTGTATGTTAACAGACAAATATTACTTTTAAACAAAGCTATAATATACTATCCAATTATTAAAAAAGGGGAACAGGACATAGGGGAATATCCTGTTCATCAAGATACTCTCAGGATATCAATTTGTGCAAAAAAGTAACCAGTCATTCTATAAAGCTGTTCTATATTTTTGAATTCTGTGCAAATAATGGCATGTTAAGTAGTTCTGTCCCAGGCAACAGAGAGTACCTTTAAGACACTCAGGACAATGATCCACTTTAATTGGTGCTTTAGGTGAAACTTCTTCATAAGAAAAAACTGAAGCAAAGGTTCTGGGGTGCCCAGGATATAAGGTGTTGCAGGCAGCCAGCCTCTTTATCTTTTCCTAAATGGAAAGGTGAATACAACAGGAAATAGGTTTTCTTGAAATACTTCTTGCCCATGCTGTTTCCTCATTGTTCACCTTTCCAATTTCTATAAGGTATATTGTTTTTTTGTAAGCCAACAAGATGATAAGTGATTTCTTATTGGAGTTTTGTCTGAAAACTCTATCACGTCTCTTATAATGGTAAACTACTGAAGAATAGCAGGATTGAAAGGATGAAATCCAATAGGAGGATTTCAGACACGGTAGGTAGTTGGTATGAAGGAAACATTCTGAATTAAAGGCAATCCCATTCCTCCAAAGTTAAAGCTCCCGTGTAAATGCTCATTTATAATGTCGTGTCCATCTTACGCTTCTTTATTGTCTATGAAACACGTGGTCTTTAACACTATCATTCATAAAGCTGGAGTCACTGGGTATACAGCATCACCATGAGAAAGAGGACCTTAATTAGCCATTTATTAAGTATGAGTAAACGAGGGCAGCCTTTCCTTTAACAAATGGTAAATAGTAACTGTGGGTGTTCTTTTTTTCCTCAGTGACTTGGTGCTCTTTGTTCTATGATGAGAAGGTTCCACTTTCAAAAGAGGTGACTTGGTCTGTAAAGCAACATCTTCTTACTTGCAGAATCGCACAGCTAGTACTGGAAGAATGGATCCCTGCACTTAAGAGGCTCCCTATCTCTTAGGTTCCCAAGTGACCAAAAAAAGTAGTAATACCAATAGCTAAAATTCATCAGGTCCTTCTATGTGCCAACTATTGTGTTAAGCCCTCTGAATGCATTAGTTAGTCTCATGTTTACCATGCAACTAATGTGGGTAGATACCGGCTTTATTCATATTTAGGGGTGTATTAAACTGACATGCTGAGAGGCGAAGTACATTACTCAAGATAATTTAGGTTGCAAGTGGCAGAGCTAGCGTTTCAACCTTGATGTACTTGATGTGTCCAACATCAAGGCCAATGTCTTATCCATTCTGCTCTAAATAAATAGGAAACAGCTGTTGCTCCTAACCTTTTGCTTCACTTTTTTTTTTATGTTTCTCTCCCTGCTTTGACAGTCCCATTAGACCATCTTTCTCACTCACCAAAGCTACTCAGAGTATTTTTTAGAAATTCCCAGGCATTTCTTCCAGGGCACCTGAGACCGTTTTTGTTGTCACTGCATGGCATGGGGGCTTTAACCTCCCTTCTTTTTTCCATGGAACTAGAAGAGGGTCCCACTCACCCCACTGCAGTGCCATCCCCAGATGCCCACATTGGGTCCTTCACTAGCTCCCAGGCATCCCATCATTATCAGGTCTCTCTATCCACGCACCAATGCCGTATCCATAGAAACACTGACACTGGCTCTTTCCCTTTCCCACTGTGGTCTGACTGTAGTAGCTGTTGGTTGAATTCCTCTTCTTCCTACTCTTCACAATGCGATCTCCTCATCTTGCAACTCTCTTCGAAGATCTTTGATCTCATCACCCAAATGACATCTATACTCCCACTCAGGTTCATTTCTGCCAGATCACCATTCCCAATGTGAATATGGGTTTGTCACTTTGCTTAGTTGTTTTTTTCACTGACTGGATAGTGAATTCCATGACCATGGGTTTTCTTCTGTTTTACTCTTCATGGTTCCTAATGATTAGCATTGCACCTGGCATCAGATAAGGACTTGATAAATGCCTGTTGAAGGTGTGAGTGAACTTTAACCTGGGTTTTAGCCCCTTAAAATTGGCATGACATTTATTGCAGTCAATATAAAGGTAGCTGCATGCACCCCAAGGTATAGGAAGAAGATATTATAAATTATAATTTTATTTACCGTGCATATAAATGTAGAGGATGGAGTGAACAGAATTACATTTTATCTACAAATTAACCTGAAACATTCTCGGGGAAGCATGGGAAGTCCATAAGATGAAGTGTTGACAGGGGCCCCCTCACTCCTCTGTCTTCATTGAACATAATGAGACACATTGCAGTTTATATCTGCTTTGTTCAGTGGATGCAGAGACTGTATTACCAGGTTTTAACTAAACTAACTAAGATGGACACACAGCTTAAATAGACACTTGTGAAGAAACTCTAGATTGGACCTGATAAGATACTAATAATGGAAGCATAAGTGAACCACTGAAAATTAAAGAACCAGCACTTCTAGAGCTAGAATGAAATCTTTAAAAACAAGAAACCAGGTAAAAATCAAACAATGTTCACCATATTTTTCAGACTATAAGACACCCCCCCAAATTTGGGAGGTAAATGGGGGCGCATTTTATAGTCTGAATGTAACTTATCTGGCTCGCTGTAGGGGGGGGCAGCGGCCTATGTTACTTATGTTATTAAATATTTTACCACATTTTTTGCTTCAATAATTGTTCCCTATTTTTCTCTGCTAAAAACTAGGTGTATCTTACAGTCTGAAAGATGTAGTACATAGTCACATTTGTTCGATTGAAAAGTTGATGTCCACAGGTTTAATTTATCAAGAAGGATATCTGATGTACGGGTTTGTCTACTGTTGTCGAGGATCAGCTTTGCACTGTGTGTGGTATCTTGAGGTACCAGCTAGAGTGAGGTCATTACAATTAACAAGACATTTAGCAGCTCACCATCAGAACTTTCAGAGCTTAAGGGCAAACCCTCGAGTTGCTTGAAGGCAAATCCTAAAGTTGTTTCAGGAATATGAAAAGGCATGTAACCTTCAATTCAGTACCTTACAAATTTACTGCACTGAATGATTCATGTCTAGAAGACTATTTTGAGGTTTCTTAATAGCAAGAAATAAAAAAAGCCACACACTTGTTCTTCCTGCTACTGCAGAAATTGCTGAAATAACATACAGGAAATAATGTAGAGTATAAGCTAAAATACTTACATTTATCAAGAAATAGTGTAAAATAATGCATAAGATATCAGCAAATATTTGAAGAAATAATCATCATCTTGAATTATGAAATATGGAACAGATCTACGCTGTTTAATAAATATACAGCTGTTATAAACTATCCTAATTTATGATATTTGCTGAATTTTTATTCAACAATGATTACATAACTTTTTTTTTTTGCACCACTAGGGGAAATGTTCCCAAGAAAATATTTTTCACCATTGCAGGGTTTCTCTAATACAAACCATATTTTATAGAAAAGAGTGGGACTTTCTCAGTAACTGGAATTATTGATGATATAGCTTCATTGGCTGGAATTAGTTAAAAAAAGATTCCAGTGTTAAGTCTATGAAAAATGCACCAGAAATGAAATGTATTCACCACTGCATCCAGGTGTAGACTAGAAATGTTCGTGGGAATATGCATTATAAGCAAGGTGGCTAATTTCATAAAGCGAGACTATGAAAACATACAAGTCTCTCCATACAGGTTATAATGAAATGGAGATTGATTATAAAGACTTATGTCCCTCAGAGATGCTCAGATTTTCTCTTCGCAAATTTCTTAAAAGCGTTGTTGAGTTCAAAGGTGACTTATGTGTTAGTGTGCTGCTCAGAAGATACACATTTTTAAAAGGCCCTCTTACACAGTCTCTTTGGTGACATATTCACAATGGGTGTGAAAGAAGGATGTATTTTTAAAATACCGCACTCTGGGAATACATTTTGAAATACAATGTTTGATGAAATTTACACTGAAAGGCAATTTTGTTGCTGAAAACAACGTGTGTCCCACTTAAAAATAGCAATAACTCGTCCTCTGAGCTGTTGAAAACCTGGCAGTGCCATTTTCGATCCTATTTTAAAATACTCTAAATAATATTTACAGGAAGGAGCAACACATAGAATAGATAGTGAACGAATCAATCCACGCTACATGTCTTTGTTTTCCTAGTCCCCGAGTATAAACATGGCCTCATTCTTAAACTTCTCATCAAACACTAAAGCGATAAAATGTCTATTAGTCAAAAACTACTACTGTCTGCTGTGTAAGTGACAAGAATGATAACTGTTAGGAATGTAGTTTAGGAAGCCCATGATGTTCTTTCTAATAAATTAAGTAATGTAATTAATTACGTAATACAAATTACATAACATAAAATTGCATTTTATGCTTACCTCCTCCTTTTAAATACTGCTTTTCATGTGTCTCATCATGTATGTTAATTGGTGGAGTGTTAAATACATATAATGTGCATGTAAAGAACAGCATTATGTTCACACCGAACAAACTGCTGTGGGGGACGCATGCTCAGTTTATAAGAATGAGGCCATTGGAGTGAGTTTCCCATGTGTGGGCTGCAGCAGAGGACAGTGGGTAGAGAAGAACGTTTCGAGTGGGAGGCGCCTGGGTTTGAAGATGAGGCCTGTTCCAGTCTTGCCAGTTTTTCCCACTCTCCCAACCTCAGGTCCCTTTTCTGCACAATAGAGGCGAAATTACCTCCTTCAGAGTCGCACGGTGACAGCATGTTCTGTAAAACAAAGCACAGAGCTCGTACCTAGTGAGAGTGCAACGCACTTCAACGTATGTTTGAAAAACACCTTTGTAGGTTGTCACGGCACATGTGAGAAGGTGGCCACGTAGTTATCCCAAGTAGGTGGTACTTTATCTGTAAACCTGCAGAAGAATGATAATGCCCACGTGTCATAGCAGCATTGCTTGTGATTGTACCAAAAATGGAATCTGGCACTTAATTGAAAAGAGTGCATGATTAAATTGCATTCTATCTCTTCAAGGAGACAGTATATGAAATGAAAACAGATGTACTGATGTGGAGAGATCTCAGAAACACAATTTTGAGGTGGTTTTAATTGGACTTACTGGGATGACACCGGTTCACAAAACCATACAGGTTTCAAGTACGCAGCTCACTGGAAGCCCATCTGCACACCGCATGGTGCGCCCATCGCCCAGAACAAAGTCTCCTTCTATCCCCATTTTCCCACTTTTGCCCACCTCCACCTACTTCTCCACCCCAGGTGCCTCTGGCTAAAACGGTAGGATTTTTTAAAAAGCAAGTTATATAATAACACACAAAGAGTTCAGGAACATGAAAAACAAAATTATTTACAGATAGGCGCCCATGGAATGAAGGCATGAAGAAATTATCAGGAAGGGTGTGTACCAAATTCAGGGGACTCCTCTCTCAGCGTGTGGAAAAAGAATGTAGACGGAGATAAAAACATGCACCTCCACAGTGTTTGTAAGGTTTTATTCTTTAATCTTAATGGCAGAAACATGAAAGGTCATTATATTCCTATTTGTACTTTGCTATTGCCATAGTTTTCACTCTGAAGAAAAGTCAAAGAAAGAAAAACATTTGTATAAAAAGTAGTGAACAGCCAAGCTTGGAGACTGCTGTGTAGAAGGGACGGAGGCGGGGAGGGAGGGAGGGAAGGAAGGAAGGAAGGAAGGAAGGAAGGAAGGGGGGGAGGGGGGGGGAGGAAGGAAGGAAGGAAGGAAGGAAGGAAGGAAGGAAGGAAGGAAGGAAGGAAGGAAGGAAGGAAATTTTGAATACAAATGATTTGTTTGATATTTCCCTTTAGAGGGCATCTTGAAAAATGTGTTGTTGCTTTTTTAAAATAAAAGGCATGTCGAATAAGTAAGTCCCCCCAAAAGTTGGGGGGCAGCACATCCGGTTGTCGGGCTGGCATTTAATGCTTAATTATTCCACTTTTGACAAAGGACATGTTTTAACATCTTCAGCATCCAGGTAACTCTCCTTGTGTGAAGTCTGAGTGAGAAAAGGAAGTGCATTGTTAGTCTCTCTACCTTTCTTCTTTTTATTTTAATAAGAAATGGTATCATCGCAGGCAGACAATTTGATGTCACATGTCTCTGATATTTTCACGGTGCATAGCAGGGCGCCGGTGCTGTGCAGCTTATACGACATACAGGCAATTTTTTTCTCTCCCCCTTCACATCAGAGGCTCAAAAACAAGCTCCACAGCACCAGCCACAAAGACTATCAATAAACATTCCATCTTTTCATCTTTTCCTTTGTTATTTTAAAAAGAAAAGGCAGAGCCATGATTTTTAACTGTCAAACAGTAAACATGTCAGAAATGACTTCTCTTCTCATGGGTCTTTGTCTGTCCTACCTCCAGCCCCTGAGCTCGACCCCAGGGGATGGGCTGGAAGCTTCATTCCCTAGAGAGAGGCACTGCATGCTGGGCACAGTCACCGGCCTTTCCACTGATGAGACAGGCGGGCAGGAGACTTGGGAGGATATCTGTGACTCTTCCTGGCACCTGTGTGTGTCCCCTCCCTGGCTGTCTCCATTCCATTCCCTCCACGCCTTTCCTGTCAGTGGGAGTGGCTTGCTAACATACCTGGCAGAATTGCGGGCCACTCGTGTTAGCATACCAGCAATGCGGCCAGGTTGCTAGGGAGCTGTCCTCTGTGCCTCCCTTGATCTATTTTTAAATTTCCACGCTTGTTTCCTCTCTGAAAAGAAGCAAAGAATAATACTGCTTGGCTTTCTCCTCTCTTAAGAGACAAAGTAACCAACAAGGCTAAGACTTGTTGTGAAGTTAAAAAGCATTTGCTAATTAAGCTTCAGAATGTTATGGTGTTTGTACCCATCTAGTTTCTGCTTAATTAATTTCCAGATAAGGCAGCATCTCAGAAGAGGTAGAAGCGGGTGTCTTGTAAGGAGTGTAGGTGAAATTTGCTGGTATTTTTTAAATCCATTATGAAGCTCTTGAACCACTATTTTTCCAAGCATTTAACAATAACCCATTGTGAGGTGCCCACAACCCCCCACCGTGGGGACTAGATGAGAAATTTAGAGGGCTATTGAAGAGTGAGTTTTCACAGCTGATACACAGAAAAGTATTTAGCACAGGTGTTTCAATAACTGTGAAATCCTGAGGAAATTCACTGTTCTGTGACAGTTACGTTCTGTGTCTTGTATGGGATGAAGTCTTATGGTAACTTGCAAAATATCTGTAATATAAATAAAAGAAGAAGAAGAACAAAATTAGCATTTCACAGAACTCCAGAATTGTTCCTTGTATGGAAAAGTCTTCCTTTTTGGCCATTGGTAACTAGCAGTTTTCTTGGTATTTTTTTCCCAAGTTAAAATGAATCCAATTTCAAATGTTGCTGGTGAATTTTTAAAGCGATGTGTTATATGCATGCAGGTGTGGAGAAATCTGGTAAATAACAAGTGTGCTCATCTCCATGTGTCAGGATAATTTTTTTCTGAGCCTTTAAGAAAAGATATTTTTCTCCTTCTCCGCAACCCACTTTGTAACCTCAGTAGCAGCTGATCAACAAGGTCAGGAGCTGATCCCCCTGTCAGATTACAAGGTGAGAAGTTACACTGTCTAGAATCCATAGGAATATCCAAATGCCACTGCATGAGCTTGTGGTTTCTTTGTATATCAGTGCAGGGTTCAGGAAAATAGGTGAGGTCTTTTTGTGGGGACTGTTATTCTATACAAAGTTCCAAAATGCTCTTGGTCTGTCTTTTATAGTATTCATCAAATATATTTTACCAGTTGAGATATTGTTAAAAATGCACCCATCCATAGGAGAGTTTATGTGGACACCACCAGAATTAAAATGGAATTTCTTCATTTTAAGACCTGCAGTTTGAATTTCTAATATCTGTTGACATCTTTCTCATGGGGGGAGATCCTTTTTCTAAATTCTTCATTGCCTTTATCTTTCACACACACACACACACACAAATCCTATAAAGGAAATACTATTATTATTCCCATTTTAACAGCTGAAACAACTTCCGTTTCCTGGGAGGAAGTCATTCATGCTAGATCATTCGAACCCAGGCCAGCCAGGTCACAGAATCCATACATGTACCCATCCTGCTATGTGACCCCGCCTACCTGTGGGTCATGGACGCACAGTCCAAGTCACTGATGTTAGCTCAAATGTTTGGAACAGTTTTTCAGCTAACCAGTTCAAGTATCTGCAACGTGGCCCCCTGAAATTTGGCATGCGGCATATGGTACTCAAGAAATTAGCCTGGGAGAGGCAAGGTGTCCTTACAGATCAGCAAAATATGAGTTTCAATCCTGACCACTGTACTGAGTAATGTAACTGGGGTGAATTCATTCAGTTTCTCCATCTATAAACTGGTGATAATATTATCTCCCTGACAGGGGGTTATAAGAAATGAATGAGATGCAACACGTAAAACACCTGGCATGTGGCAACATGGGAGACATAGCAGCTAAACACCAACACTCGCACCATCAAAGTGCGGTTTGTGGTCACAGTTTACCTTCCTATTTCAGGGCTCAGGCTTGTTCCTATGAGTCAAAGGACAATGCTTGGTGTTAAGCTCTGAGCACCAAAGCCCACTTCCATGTTTCCGGCAACATATGGGAGGATGTGGTTCTAGTCTTCAGGGGGGAAAACTGGAACAGCAGAACATGGAACCAGGATTGCCCATCAGTCACATCGTGAAGGGTGCCCTCCTTCGCCCACCTCGGTGATGTTTTGGTGTACTGATATTCTTGGAGACGGAGGAATTGCTCCTCGTTGCCATCTGGATTTCCTTTATGACTCAGGCATCGTTGATATCATAAAAGGAAACATCGCTGGTGAGAAATTGTCTTTTCGTTTTTTAGCATTTCATGGTGTGACTCGGAAGCCATTGGCTGACGGCCCACAATGCCCCCCTGATGCCTTGGTGTTTGTGGAAGAGGAATACAGGAAACCACCAAGTCTCCCCAGCGAAATGGGATCTTCTCGCACTGTTTTGGGTGCAGACCTGTCTCGTGTGACACCTCATCCAGGCTGGGGCGGAGATTCAAATGTTACCGCTGCCGTGATAAGCTAAGAAGGTGCCAACAGAATCTCCGGGAGTAACTCATGTTCTGTCACTTACTCAGTAGTTACTACTGCTCAACGCAAAATACTCAGCACACAGTGCTCTGTACAGTGTACCAAACACCGCTAGATACCAAACAATATGGAGAGCAAGGGGGCTCCCTGCCAGCTCATTTGCATGAAAAAATCAGGCAGGTAAACTGGACAAGGGGTGCCCTCATTGTTCTCTGACAGTGTTGGGGTGGGCAAAAGGAGGCTTGCAGCCATGAGTCCATGAAACCCAGACTGCGTTCTTATATTATTATTTATGAACAGCTCTGAGCCTACTTTGATCTACCCCTGTGTTGCTGAAGGAGGCAGCAGCGGCCGGAGTGGATTTTCTCAGGGTGTAGTCGTTTTTCACTCCCTTCTTCTCTTTGGCTTCCAAACCAATGCAGAAATGAGTACAGAAGTAAGAGATGAATAATGTGGTTAACTTCGTTACAGGAAAGCTGGGTTGGAGAGTGTGGCTAGAATTAGGGGCCACCATGCCTTTCTTTCAGCCCCCCATGTCCCATTGGCCAGCCCAATGAAGTAATTCCTGCCGCTGTCTCCTTCGCTGGGGCGGAGCTCTGCAGTAGCTCACCATGGGGACAAGAGCTCCCAAGAGGGAAATGAGTATGTGGTGGCACTTTTGCTCTCACCACGAAAGGTGTCATTCTGCCTCGTGTGAACAGATGTGAGAAACGGGGCTGGAAAAAGGGGTGAGCCCTTTTCCTCTCCCAAGAAGCCAAAAGAAGTTACACTTTGGCTCAGGAGGGAAACCCATTTAGACGGAAAAAAATCTGTTCCCCTTACAATCATTTTGTGAGCCGAATCATGAAGGACAAGAGGAGCCTGCAGAAGCGAACGGGAAAAGCAGTTCAGATGGAGGACACAGCGTGTGCAAAGGTGGAGATGAAAGGGCCCGGCGTGAGATCCAGGCGAATGAAGGGAAGAAAATAGACTTGCTTTCGGGTTTATGTTTACAGCTCCCAACGTGCTTCGCTATCAATATTTCCTTTTGATCTTCACAATAATGCTGACAGATAAAGGGTGATAGCAATTGATATTCCTTTTTTTTTATATGGTATCCGAGATTGAATGAGCTAAGTTATAGAAGCACTTCAGTATCTAGACTACAAGTAATATTCACTATTAAAACAACCTTTCTTTGCGACAGCCCTCTTGCTTAGCTTTTCACATCTCTCTTTGTGGGAAGAAAGCATCCTCCATTTGCTGGGGAGAAGGAACCTTGCGTAATTGGAAAATATGAACTTAGGTTTGTCTCTCAATGCCCAAGAGGACCAAGTGGATTCCACTGTTGGCCAAATGCGCTCTTGCATTTCTAATCACCTGTGTGTTATACCAGGTGAAGGGAGCGCTCTCCCTTGCTTACTGTCTCTCCCCTCTGTTCCTACAGCCCATCCCTTTAGAAAGTGTTAAAAAATATATCACAAACATTTAGAGGGGAGCAGGGGAACTCATTGATTTTCTGAAAGCAATTTGTTAATTAACATCAAAGGAATGGAATCTGACTTGCATTGCCTAGTGAGTGGCATTTTTCCATAGTCCTGGTTGCTATGGTGATGAAGGAAACTCATTTGTTCTGGGTCACTCCTAAATTTGTGCATGAAAGCAGAAGAGATTATTCCTGTCTAATCAAGTTATATGGAAAAGTTGAAGGGGAGGTGCTGTGTTTTACAGCCATCAGCTCTCAACAGAAGAAAACACAATAGCCGAGAAAAGGGGATTATGTCTTCCTTTCAAAACCAGAACTTAGAGTTTCTAACTGACCCCAAAGCCTCTTCCGGCAGAATAACTTTTCTCCCCCTGCACTAATATGAGGAATGTGGGATCACGTTTCTTAAAGGGAATTAGAGTACATATTGAAAAATTCGACAACCCGACTTTGCATAATGAATAAGGAGTAGGGTGTGCATTCATTAAACAATTTTACTTTTGAACTTAAATTCTACAGTGTGTCAAATGCCTCACTAGCTCTGCATTGCCAGGAAACCAAGTTCTGTTACAATTAACATAATTGGGAAAGCTGGAATCAAGAAGAAATGGCTCACCTCCTTTTCACCAGATGTCCTGGCCCCTGTGGTGTGCAGATTTAAGCATCTCATGCACATTCCCCTGCCTGTCCAACACCTCAGTTACTCCTTAAGCAGATGGTGGTTTTGTATGTCATTATTGAACTTCTGCTTTAACGCAAACATTCTTATAAGATTGTGGCTCCGTTATATTTTGATTTTTATTTATACAAAGTATCCCCCTGCCCCGAGACACATGGACGTGATTTCAAATCTTTATCCTGCCATTCATTAGCTGTGTGATTTGGGAAAAATCTGTTAACATGCCTATATGTCAGCCTTCTTATGTATAGAATGAGTATAATAAAGTTTACCTATATAGGATTGTTTGCATCACTCACCTATGCTGCATAACAAATGGTGCCTGACATTTAGCAGCTTTAAAGAGCAAACATTTGTTATCTCACACAGGTTCTCATGGCGAGGGCTCAGAGCAGTTTAGCTCGGAGATTCTGGCTAAGGATCTCTCGTGCAATCACAACTGGACACCGGTCACAGCTACAGTCATCTGTAGCATCCATGGAGGCTGGAGATCTTCTGAGCTCACTCACATGATTGCTAGGGAGCTTCAATTTCATCCTGGCATTTGGTCTGAGACTGCAGTATTTCTCATCCTGTGGTCCACTTCCTAGCAGAGGGCTTCTCTCAGAAGGAGTGATCTGAGAAGAAAATAGTGAGAGCTGGAGAACAGGAGAAAGCACCAGACACAGAAGCCATAGTCCTTTTTATAACCAATCTCAATAGCGACAACCCATCACTCTTGCTATAATTTAGTAGAGGTAAGTTACTGACCCCAAAGATGCCCAGCAAGATCATGCTCAAGGAAAAGAAAATTAAGTTCCGCTTCTGGAAGAGATGGATAGCAAAGAAATGACCACTTAACCCATATTATATTGACAACAGAAGTCACAGTCAATGTCAACATTATTGGGGTGATAAAATAGACTCTGCCTTTCATGGAAGAACCACAAAGTCACATAGAAGAAGATACAGAGAAGGGTATATTCTCTGTCCTTTGAGATCGAGAACAATAATAGAACTTATAAGTAACAGAATATGGTAAATTCCCTAAGAGTCATCGGTGAAGAAGAAGAATGAGCCATGGTCAGAACCATTAGACCTTACTGTAAATCCACCTCTTCCTCTTATAAAATATAAATTTATTGTTTAACTTTTTGGTGCCTCAGTTTCTTTATTGTAACAATGGTTTTTGTAAAGATTAAATCTAATCCCATCACAGAAGTGAATACCAGTGTCTGGTCCACAGCAAGAACCCAGTAAAAGAAGAAATTACAAGACTGGAACTGTGAGAATTCACATTCTCATGAAGGAAGCAAGACATCCCTCTGAGAAAAAACTAGGGAATGATTATAGGTAAACATGGAGTAAGAGAAAATAGCGTGTAATATTTGATCCACATGGAGAGGATTTAGTCAGGAAAATCGTCTCCATCTATATTGAATGTTGGGCACCAAATAAGTAACTTTAGTTCTTTTAATTTCAGGAGAAGATGCATATATTTACATTCATCCTAACTGTTTATAAGCTATTCTGTCAATGAATTGATGTAGTGGTCATGGAAGCAATTAAGAATCAAGAATCAAAACTCAGATGAGTATAGGCTCCTGACCATGGCTCATTTTTACAATATATTTTTTCTTTACAATAAGTCACTTGTAAGGGAACTTGTCTTCTTTTTGTGATTTCAAAGAAAATTTATTAAGCAAATACAGTTCCTTAAGTGTCTAAATACAAACACATATGTTTGATATATACACACACACATATATACATATGCAGTGGATATCTATCTGCATTTTACACATATTTGTACATTTAAGTTATAGCTAATTATATTATTCCCTCATTGACTTGGCTAAGTTTAGAATTTTCCTGTTGTCCTTGATATTGAGACTAAAACCCAACTCAAGGATTCTTTATATTCAAGTTTTCTTTGTCATTGGGTAAAATCTCTACTCTCAAGGAGTTTCCAATGTATTTGATGAAGTAAAAAACATTCAAATATAAATGTTCTAGAAAACATATAAGTTTCTATAGAAGGAATTAGCCTCCCTCATGTCCTGTGTCTGTCTTCCTATGCATTCTGGTACATTCCTCCCTGTTTTTAAATTTAAGTATTTTAACAGACTTTTTTCAAAGGTGCCATCTTTATTCATTCTCCTTTATTCCAGTTCAATTAGCAGTGATCCACAACATTCTCATTGTGGAAGAACTGTGTTACATGCTTTGGAAAGTGGAAAATGAACGAACACCACAGTGGTTCAGAGATTCTAGCACTTGAGGGAATCATATTAAAAAATGATCTGTTTGGTATATTTAATAAAATTTTCTGTGTTCCTTCCTCTAAGGGAAGAAGAAGTCACAAAGTAAATGACATTGGAGCTGCTCTTAATTGATGACTAAGATTTTGTTAAGAATACATACAGATGGAAGTACCGTAGAAATAAAAATACACTTTATATATATACAAAGCCATAGAGAGACACTATGGACAGAAGGAAGGAGAAACATAAAGAATGATCAATTATGGACAGAAAAAGAAAACAGCAGTGGAGACAAAGAAGTTATTACCATGAGCAATAAAGGGAGTACAGTGTCATGGAAAATGAGGGAGTCTAAAATGCAGAAGAAAAATCAATCGTAGAATAAACGAGGGCAATGAAGATGAAGTTGGTGAAAATTAATTATCTTACTGGAGAGAGGATGTTTCTTATGAGTCATGAGAACATAAGGAAAGAACAAGTGAGCAAACAGTAACATTTTAAAGAGACTAGAAGAGAAGTTGAAGCAGTCCATACGGAAGGGTCTCGGTGTTATTATTTCACGGATAGATCTGGGTGTGGTGAAGTCAGGTAGTGAGTTCATTCTTTCTCTCACTGCCCCTTACACTAGGTCGCTAGACTCCTTTCATAATCTGGGCAAAATCTCAGCCAGGTACTACAGCTTTTCTGGCCTCTTTAATTCCCAAGAACAGCCTTATTTTGCTAAATGAATAGTCCCAACCAGTGCAATGTTTCATCTCAAATGCATTCAGATTAAATTAATGCACTCAAATGAAAACTGTCTCTATTCCCCCAGCTCAGGCTTACTTTAGGCCTAAAAACTTGCAGTGGGAAAGGATGCATGGATTTATTCTTCTCTCTCCCTTCCTCACCCAATTCCCTACTCCCTATCTCTTTTTTTCATTCCCCCAGGGTCTAATTAGGTAGAGAGTGGACTAAAGGGAACATTGCTGTCTATATGACTAGAACAGTGGCCCTCTACTGTCCTTATTCTCTTGAGATAAAAGTACAATTTCTGGTTCCATATTTGTTTCATTGAGTTTCTCAAAAGAAAATCTTTTGGTGAATTTTTCAAACATTCTCCCACTGGGAAGCATCATTTACAACTTCTGTAATCCAAGCAAAGCTTCTAGTCTGCTTGACTACTTTCAGTTCCACCTTCATCCTCTCGCCTTCTGGTTGTCCATTTCTTGCTGGGTCACTTCATCCCACTACGCAGTTCTTAGGACAATCCCTAGATGGTACTCTACCCTGAGGGCCTTTCATTCACCAGGAGATGTGACAGTGTTTCCAGCTGCTGGTGGAAGGACAGATTCTTCCCTGGTTGCTCCAGACACCAGCTTTTCCCAGAAAGAGGCAGGGAAGAAGATCCTATGCTCTCTACCTCCAATGACATACATTTAGGTCTCCTTGAGGTCCTCTTCAAATGTTTTTCACTTGGAATAGGGTAAGGAGCAAGGACAAGATGTAATGGTACTTCAACTATTCTCCCCAGTGAAATTCCCTCAGGAACCCTTAAGCCTTAACATCTTATACATTCAAAAGTAATGATGGGTCTATGCTAGCAGAATTGGTTTGGAGCCATCTCCTTTGCAAGTCCTATGTAGCTGGTTTAGCAACACTCTTTAGAATGGGGGAGTGTTTGGCAACTGTTGTGTTATAGTCAGCCAAGGACCATGGAGAAAATTCAAGACAACAGGAAGAGATGAATTTTACATCCTGATACATTAGTAAAATGGGAGATTAGATCATTTGTTGAGTCTGAACAAGGACATTTAGGGATTTTTGTGGTTAATAAAAGAGAAATAGGGACCACAATAAATGAGGCAGATAGTCAATTAGCAATGAGGGAAAAGATTTGGTGAATACGGTCAGGAGGTTTGATAACATTAATATAAACTCCAAGCCATCAATGCAATTATGGGAATTTTGCTGTTGTAAACCAGTAAATGAAATAGAGAATTTTATTCCAGTGGTGATGACTGGCAAACATTTTGCAGCATAAGATGATATGAATCAATAGTTAAGACCTGCAAGAGAAGCCAGAATAGGTACAAAGAGAATGACAGTAACCTTAACCTTTGAATTAACCTTTGAGTTCGTAGGTGCCAAGGACTTGCTAAAGTCTTTACATACATACACTCCTGTGATATTATCCTTGTTTTACAGGGGGAAGAAAGGGAGTTGTCAGACTCTTTACCTTGAGTAACTTTTTCTTCAAGTCCTAAAGCTCTGAGTAGAGTGTGGAATTTGAACTCAGGTTTGTTGCAATGCAGGTAGAGTCAGTACTCAGGGGGTGAATCAGAGAAGTATAAATAGACTTGGAGGTGAATGCATATATAGATCCAAATGAAAAGAAGTGCGTGGTTAGTGTCAAGTGAAATGATGGAAGCCTGTAAATCAAGAAAAGTTTAAAGTTATAACCAAAGAGTACTAATGAGAGGCAGGTGTGTCTGTGCTGATGGGTCGCCCAGTGGACTGGGGCTGAAGGTCACTGGAGTAGAAATAAATCTAAGGACTGATTCACTAGGGTGTTGTTTACTTGATGCTTGTGAGTGATGTATCCATCCTAGCTGAACACGGAGCATAAGAAACAAAAGAGAGAATATGTGATCTAGCAGTGGTCCCCAACTTTTTAGCCCCAGGGACTGGTTTTGTAGAATATTTTTCCACAATTGGACCATTTGCTGGGGGAAGGATGATTTGGGGGATGATTCAAGTGCATTACATTCAAGCTCATCTCCTGTTCTGTGGAATCGGTTCCCAACAGGCCTAGACTGGTACTGGTCTATGGTCTGGAGGTTGGGGACCCCTGATCTAGGGAATAAAGATGTCAAAGAACATTAGGGAAATGCCATGGATGTAGGCAAAATGTGCGTTCCTCACAACAAGCTGAAATTGTTAAATGAAGTGAATATCAAAAAGAACCAGGAATTAGGAGTGGAATAAATACTAGGAATAAATACAGTGCCAATGCTGAGTCCTCATTCTAAGGTATGAGAAAAGGAGTTATCTTTAGAAGAAATTGAACAGGATATGTGGTTTTCAAGGAGAGAAAGAAGACCATTCTCTATACTTTCTCTTCCCCAGTGAGGCCTTTCCTTGCCACCTACTCTAAGTAACTCCCTGTGTTAATCCTTCTCCATCACACTAGCCTCTTTTCTTTTCTTTGTGTTGCTTATGATTACATAAAACTATACAGTTCTTGAATACTTTATCCATTACTCACATGAGAACATGGGGACAGGAACTTTGATTTGTTGTCCACTGTAGTTCTATCATAGAAAATAGGGCCTGGCCCATAGTAGATGCTCACTAAATCTGTGTTAGGTAAATGCATGAAGGGGAATGAATGAGGAAAATCTTCAGAGTATGTTCCAGCTTTGAAAGTATAATAGAAGTAGCAAAGAGAAGAAGCAGGAACAGTAGTCAATTCAAGAAGAATGGGTCTGAGCCAGATCGAGGAAGTGCTTAGCAAAATATCAAATACTCCTAACTAGAGAAGTTTAACTTTCACTGGTACTTGGAAATGCCTTGAATGGTGGTTTTAGAAAGCCAAGAAGCAACGGGAAAATAATCAGATTATCTGGTTCAATATTCCAAAGATGTCTTTGGGACTTGGGTGAGTTGTGGATTCTTCACCACCAGTGACTCCCTGACATCAGCCGTGACAGTTGAGGAAGGTGATAAGGACACTGGAGAAGGTAATGAGGTCACTGAATAGGAGCTCTTATTTTCCCCATTCCTTTTTTTATTTATCGTATTTAAGTTAAAACTCCTTAAATTATTCTGGGTTTTTTTTTTCCAGCTAACATAAAGTAAAATGTTGATGTTATTCCATAAAACATTGTGTGTCTTTAATTAAGAAAACTACTATTGGAGAAGAATATGGGAGACAAGTGCCCACAAAATAATTTCATTTGCATATCAGTTTCCAGTGGTGAAGAAGAAGGGGAAAATAAGGCTCTTCAGGATACATTCCTTTTGCAATGTTAAAGTTTAAAACAGGCAGAGAAACTGGAAAATGGCCGCAAGCAGAAGGGCTGAGAAAGCTAATTTTTCCATCTACATGAAAAACCAGCTAAAATTTGGATTAAATGGGTGTTATCATTGTTATACAACATTAAATTTGCTTAGGGATCTACACTGGAGTTAACCAGAAACAGCCTCCAGAATGTGTGTGGAATGGTTACTGGGCCTTCTGTTTCAAGGGGGTGGGGTGGGGTGGCCAAGCCTTGACAATTCTCTACCATGCAGATCTTTCCAAGACAGCCTGCTCTTATGAGGGTCTTAGAAAATCAAGCTTTTAAAAAAAATTGATTCTCTAAATTCTGACCAAATAGTCTGAAATGGTTGTTTATCCTAACGTATTAGTGCTCATTAGATAGAACACAGGAATTGCCAGGGTGGATTAGTGTGGGTTTTATTTGTTTGTTTGTTTATATTTCCTTATTGGGATTTATAACTTCAGCCACGGATAGAAGGCGGGCTACGGCAGTGTCTGATCTGAAAAAAATAAATAATTAAAATATGGGAAAACGAGGGATTTGGTCAATGATCCAGATTACAAGTTTGAACAAACAGGGGAGACATTCAGAGAACAAACATAAAATTTAAAAAGATGGTGAGGCAAGAAGCCTCATGATCTTTATGGTCTACCCATAAGAACGTGTGCAGGGCAGGAACTCTTACCAAATCCCAGGAGGCGGAGGCACCAGCAGTGCAGGTCTGTGACGTCAGAGCCTGTGCATTGTAGGGTTAAGGTTGCTGTACTCTGTAGTTACATTGCTGTGTGCATGACCCAGCCAGATCACTTGTGAGCAGGCCTTTGACAAATTACTTTGCCTCTTTGAACTCTGTTTTCTCGTCTGTGAAATGAGGAAAGTAATAGAATCCACCTTATAAGTTGTTAAAGGGATCAAATCAGACAATGCTTAGAACAATACCTGGCCTATAAATATTCATGATTATTTCATCATCACCATCATTTCTGGCACCTATTACAGTATCGGGCACATGGCCGACACTAGGTAAATATGCGACACCTGACTGAATGAATGAAGTTTATCCCGGGGGGGCTAAAACTGGGCCACATGCTCCGTACCTGCATGGTTCATTCAGTCAAGGCATGGAAATGAATCATGTGTACTCAGTGTAAAATAAGTAAAAAGAAATCAGTCCTTTTTGGATTGCCTCTTCCTTTCTCACTCTGGCTAGATATCTGGACTCAGAAATATTTCTGTACTCTTCATAGTATATCAGCTCAAACACTGATAAATGGCAACTGCCTACTCTTCTGTGTCAGGGAAGCATTAGGGAAGCGTTAGGGAAGAGTGGGGACTGTGGCACCTTGGAGACCCATAAGCTTGTAGAGCAGACAGCCTTTCCACTAGTCCAGCTGATTGTTGCATTTGAGAATACGAGCCTAGTATTACTGACTCTGACTTCTTTAGAAGAACCTGGAAACTCAATATTTTTTTTATACATTGCCTAGATATTTGTAGTCATTGCTTGTCTTTTCAAAACTGGGCATGCTTGCTAGCTATTCTGTGACCATAACACTGATGATCCAGAACAAGGACCCTAGGTGAGAGAGTGATCTATTAAAATGCAAATCCCACTGGAATGCCAAGCTCCTAACCAAACTGCTATCAGCAAGTGTCACTAGAGAGAGGACTGGGGGAGGGGTGAAAAACATCTGGGGGAGGAGAGATAAAAGGAGAGATGGGAGGAAGCCAGAGGCCAAATTTGCTTACTCCACCATTTCAGCCACAACTGGTCAGAATACAGAGAACTAGAGGAAAATGAGATGCTATTTTTGAGTGGGCGTGAAGGGAGAGAGTTTAAGGGAATATTTCAAAGTAAGAGTTCTTGGGGAAGATGAAAAAACTAAGAAGTCTGTTTTCCAATTGACATAAAACATGTGGGGCAGTCAGTTTTAAAACCTCCCTCTTAGAAAGACAGTGTTGTTTGCCACTTGTTTCCATCCATTCATGCTTCCATTCATGCTTGTTTCTGAGACACCCAGATACCTCAGTGCTTTCTATTGGGGGAGACATTTGGGGAAATTGATCATTCTCTTTGTACCACTGCTGAGCACATTTTGGTTCTGCCTAAGTTTGCTGCTCTTGTCTTTGATAATGGCCTTGTTATACATTTCACAAAAGTCTGCCTTTGATTTTGGTCATGACCTATCCTGTGACATGCAGCTGGAAGCTCCCTTCACTGCACAAGCTGGCCACATCCCTGCTTCTGGGTACCAGTTTCCTGCCATTGTCCACATCGTTGATTTAAGACCCATTGCATCTGATTTCCCATTCAAGGAGAGAAGCAATAAAACAGAAATAGAGCTGCAGTTGTGGCCTTGGAGGAGCTTAACATCTAGAGGAGAATGTAAAACATTAAACAATAGCAATGTGTGATACTCTCTATAGTATTATATACAGTTTGTGTATAGTATGAAATAATATTCCATACAGTATGCTGAAAAGTACTGCCTTACAAATAGAAAGATAGGATTACCTATAAAAATTGGATAAAGTTTTTTACTTCCCAGGTAGGTGAAGATGAAAACAAATACTGTTTATTTTGCAGTTACCGTGCAGTCCTAGCTTATAATAGGTGATCCCAAAACACAGATACATAGTTTTTTGCCATCTGCTGTCCTACTAGAAATTTATTTTTCCCCCTTTTTCTTGTCTATGTCTCTTTACCTCCATTCCCAATTTACTATGCTGAAATAGTCAATCATCAAAGACTACTTTTGCCTTTTCTTAACTCTATGTAAATGGACTTGTTCATTAAGTGCTCTGTTGTACCTGGCTTCTTTCACTCAACACTTTTTTTGTGTGATAGTCATCCATAAACAAGGTACGAGAGAGTTCCTGTCACTTCACCTTCTCACCCACATTTAATATTCCCAGTTTTTTAATGTAGACATTCTGGGAAGGATATATTAGTACCCACTGATGATTTGATTTGTTTTACTCTTATGTGTAAGGGAGGTAGAAGGGTTAACACTGTCTTGCATTCAGTGGTCATTTGGATGTCCCCCCACTTCTTTCTGAAGTACCTGTTCAACTCTGTAGCTCTGGTTACTTGGTTAATTGCCTCCTCCTTCAGATTTGCTTCTTTGTTTCTAGAAGCAATTCAGAGTGTCTTTATCAGTCTAAGGCTTGTCTTTTCACTATCTCAATGGTGCCTTAAAAAGGAAATTTTTAATTTTATTGAATTTCAACTTATGAAATGTTTAATGGTTTCTTTGTGGACTTCAGAAAACTTAGCTTATCCAAGTAGCTCAGCCGATGTATCGATTCTTTTGAGATGGCTCTTTTGGAACACCACTGATTAAACACCTGTCAAAAGTCCATACATACATGTTAGTCCCAATCAAAAGATTTATCTGAAGTATATTAGGTCTTATCACTACTGTTCACTATCCTTTAATTTAATTATTGACACAGCTCTAACTTTTAAGACTAAATTGCTCACTCAACAACTCTGGATTGGTCTCCATATACCTTTTCTACAGGACTAGTTTCAATGGGCCTTTTCTGCAGCCCATGGCCCATGGCTGAGATGCATCTAGAATAACTGGAGTAACTGGATCCAGAGTAACTGGAGACATTGTCAGCTATAGGAGGGGGATAAAGGCTCTGCCTCTTTTGTGTTTGTTAAGTAAGTGCATTTATTCTAAAATTGAATTGGCCCACAGTTGGCTATGTATTACATTATTGAGCATCTGTCCTTTAATTCCATCCTCCAAAGTTTTCTAAATGTTTGGGGAAGAACATCTGTGATCAGAAGGGCTCTGCCTCATTTTAATTTTATTTTCACCAGGACAGAAATTACAGGACTCTTGCGCCTCCAAGTTCAACTTCCTTTTAACTTATATGACATATCTGGGGCAAACTTCTCCCTAATTGTTTGAGAAGGACTCAACATTGATTGCTTAATAAATAAGTTTGAATTAATTTAAGTAATGATATTATTTTTTCTTATAGCTTAACTTTCAGCGATAATGGAGGATTGGGATTCAGATCATTATATTAGTTTGTGAGTGCTGCTATAACAAAATAGCACAAACTGACTGACCGAAACAATGGAAACTTGTTTTCTCACCATTCTGGAAGCTGAAGATACAGAGTCAAGGTGTCAGCAGGTTTGGTTTCTTCTGCAGTCACTTTGCCCGGCTTGCAGATAGCTGCCCTCTCACTGTGACATCACATAGTCTTTCCTCTGTACTTGCTCAGCCCTGGTATGTCTCTGTGTATTTGAATTTTCTTTTCTTGTAAGGACGTCAGTCAGACTGGCTTAGGACCCATCCGAATAGCTTCAGTTTAAACTTAATTACCTTCTCTAAATATAGTCACATGGAGGGGTGTCGGGAGGTTAGATCTTCAACATATGGATTTTGAGGGAGACACCATTCAGCCCACGACCACCACTGATGTGTCTTTAGAAGAGTTTGATAAAGAGAAGCACCAGCTTCAAAAGCAGATGGTTTGTCCAACAATCTACATTCCTGCCGTTGTCATAAATGGTTTGAGAAACCGAGTAGCCATGAAAGCCCAGAACACAACATAACCCAGCCGTACAAATGAGGAGAAGGCAGACCGACTGGATAAGTGCTGAGGTAATGCAGTTCAGGGCCACACACTGAGCCAAGAGGGATCCCAAAGAAAGGTTTTTCTGATTGAGGATATTTGGTTGTTGATTTTGAAGGAGTTGAAGATCATGCATTTTCTGGAAGATGGAGGACATTATCTGAGAGACGAAAGTTAAGCACACAGACCAAGGGTGCCAGCCAGAGATAAATGGATGAGATAGAAATAAAAATGGGTTGTATTTATGGGCATCACTTCAGGTCTGCCTTCATGGAATTCGGTTTGATATGTAAAACCCTACAACTGATTTGGGAAATATTTATTGAAGCTTTTGTTAAAACAAAATTTGTGTGAGGTTTGAGTCTTCTTTCCTGAATGGGGGAAAAATCTCTTTTATTATGCCATCTAATACTGGTCAAATCTGTCACTGTGTGGTCCCCTGGTCACTCCAAATTCTAGGACTCAGATCCTGTGGAAGATCCTTCCTTCCCTAAGGACATATCAGACCAATGGTCTGATGTAGCATCTCATGTCCAAGATGAGCAATGAGAAGAAAGTGAAACAATAGCCAGTGCCCCCCCTCGCGTGGCCCAGGATGCACAGATTGTCTCGTGTCTACAGAGGTCCCAGGTGAGGCGGTAGTCAGACACATGCGGGGAGAAAAAAATGTTTGAGAACTGCTTGCCTAATGAGCTACATGCTTCTAACTTATTAAACTATTCTGCCCATTGAAAATGGAGTTTTTCTTTTTAAAGTCAAAATTGAACTAGATTCTAAAATTTTTCTCCATGTAAAACTATGCACATCATTTAAAAGAAATCAAACAATGCAGTAGAATATAAAGGATAAAACAACAATCACCCAAAAAATCTTCCACTCTGAATTAACCATTGTATCCTTTTGGTGATAATTATTTTCAACATATTTCCGTGACTAGGTATTTATAAAATTTTACATAGTTGAAATCATATCATAGCAGCTTGTTGGTCACCTGCTTTTGTCATTTAATGATATGTCATGGATTCCTTTAGACAGCAATGCATTTGGGTCTCCATCATTATTTTTAATGGCTGCATGGTACTCCTTTGTGTAGGTAACTCATCATGTTTTTTAACATTTTGAAGGACCTTGAAGTTGTCTCTGACTTTTTGCTGTTATAAGCAGGCTTTAATGAACCTGACAGTGCACTATTATGCACTCGTCCTATTATTTTTTTTGGATAAATTCCTAGAATCTGGAGACATTCTTAAAATAACTGTTTGTGGATAAGATACAAAGTTTTCCCAAGATATACCAGACCTCTCTTTTAGTTTTAGTCATTTTGTATTAAATATTTATGGCTTTCCCTTTCACCTTCAAAGACTCTGCCACCCTCAGCCTCAAACCTTGCTTGGTTAGAAGGAGAGAACACCCAATGCAGTTTTTATGTTGATGTTTGAGTTGCCATGGACTCTTCTTAATGGGTGGGAATGATAGAAATTGTTACAATAGATCCACAAAACACACAGCTGCTGTGAGTTGGTTGATTTCTCTCTGGACCCTAGAAGAAGGGTGGAACTTAGGTAGAGCACTTTTGGAAGGTAAAACAGAAGAACAATGAGGACTGTAAATGGAATGTGCTTGGCATCTGGGGAGAAAAAAAGATAAAAATGATGAAAATCTTTTTGCTTAAGATCTGTCCCCATTTACCTCTCTAGACATCTCTCCACATCCCTTCCTGATCTCGTCCCCATCTAGGGATTGCCTTTCAATTTCTCAAACCAGGGAAGCTCTCACTTATCTCTGCTTGTGTTATTTCCTTTGCTCTGCATCTGGAGCCCTCCCTCCTTTCCATTCCTCTCTCCCTAAAACATCATCTTTCACTTGACTAAGAAATATGTACCAATGGTGCTCATCTTATGCCCAGTTCCCGGTGTTACTCACATTAGGGAAGCCTTCCCTGAATCACCCAGATGAATTATTCCATTTGCATCCATCCGGCCACTGATAGGGTCTTGGTTTCATTGGCTTTAAATACCTTACTTTAATTGCCTGTTTTCTTCCATTCAAGGTTGATACTGCATGTGTATAGTGACTGTGTCCATCATATACATCACTAGTATCATTAAGGTGTAATTCAGTGCTTGGAAATTGTGGACACTGATGAATGTTTTAATGAGCAGATGAATAAATGAATGAAATGCAACCAACAGACCAGTATTGCTAGAATGCACTGTCCTACAAGTAGACAGTTGGAACTGAGGCTGGAGAGTCAGAATGTCTTTCGTTGAGTGTCTTGGAGGCAGACAAGAATGTTAAAAATAGTTTAGCATTAAAATCTTAATTTATAAGCTCCTCCGGAACTCTCAAAGCTAAAAGGAGAAATACCAAAGGTTTTTCAAAACCAATTAAATGCAATTAGTTATTTTTTTCTTACTGAATCAATGATGGCCAATGGCAAGCATCAGACTGGCGACTTGGGAGGCAGGTGATCACAAGCAACTCTGTGATTATTCCAGGAAAATAGTTGCTTCTCCAGAAAATGTAGAGAGGTGAAAATAAAAACTGTAATTCTCCCTCAAGTCATGATTAGCTTAGAGAAGCCTTTGCCAAAATAGTATTTTGTGGAAAATAATTTCAGATTATAATAGTAGATGTGCACAATGACATTTAAGCTTGGGAAAGACTGCCTATAAAATTCACTTCTTGGATGTTCAGCACACACATTAGCATATTAGATGTTCCCAGAACTCCTGAAAGAAAGTTGTTTGGCTTCCCTTAACCTCCTGTTTCCCAAACTTAATTGTGACGCATAATATGTTCCAAAGCATAGGCATGTGTTTGTTGCAGAAGAATAGAATGTGAGAACCATTGCCCTAAGAAGTCAGAGGCAGAATTTCTGAGACTATTCAGGATTAATAATATATTTGATACCACTTTTGCCACTGTGCTTCCTAGGACTTACTGGATCTTGTGTGTTCTTACAATTAAACTACTTATTTTAAATTATTTAAACTGCATCCTAGACTCTCCACTTTCAGACAAATCTATGGAGACAAAAAGTCTCAGCTAAAGTATGCTGCTGGTAAAATATATGTTCATCTTTCTTGGATACTCATGAGACGCAAATGCATGGGGAAGAAAAGATACCACTAGACTACTTTTAATAATGACCTGAAAAACATTTAAGCTTGGCATACTGTTTGTAAACAGCTACAGGATTTTTGTTTCTTTTTTCTTTTAAGTGCCTCCATGTATTTTCCAGAGAAGGATAAATATTCACACTCTACTCCTACTGGTCGTTTCTGTTTGCTCATTTCTAAAATTCTGTAAGTCAATGAATTTCAAATTGGCTGAATGTGAATTAATGTGATTTAGATCATAGACCAACAGTTTAGCATTTTAAATGAAAATATATTTTCTATTGTATAGCAGAGTTCTGTGAAGTGTATAAAGTACTCTTCATATGAGTAAGCAACCTAACAACTACATATTGTGTTCATTTTCAGACATTTTTTGGAAAAAAAAATTTGTATCCAGAAAAGGTTTCTATGTGTAAAGGAATCCAATAAATCAGAGCAGATAAAAGTTGAGCATTTTCTTTGAAGTGGGGGATCATCATCATGAAACAGCGACCATAAAGCAGGATGCAGAAAACTTTTTAAAAATGAATATGAATACATCTTAAGAGCAGAGACCTCTGTATATGTCACAGGTACATTGCAATAGGAGAGAAAGTGTAATTGGGTTCAAGTTGCAAGTTAACCACATACTAATTCTGTAATCCTGGGCAAGTTTGTGTCTGTAATGTTGGGAAAATACCATTACTTCCTCATTATGATTGTTGTAATACATAAATGAGCAAATGTAAAGTTCTTAGCATACGCCAGACACACAGAGAGGCTCAGTGGATGTTATTTATTATTATTATTATAAGATTATTATAAGCTGGTAGATAAATTAGTTCTGATCTCTTCATTTCCATAGGCTTTTCCAATTGTTTTAGAAGGAAACTATCTTAAGTACAGCTCAGTTTCAGTGCTCAGTGATACATTTGGTACATTCTGCATATTCAATATTGATTTGCTGTTTTTGAGTTGATATGGTAGTATTTGCTGATCTGTTGCTTATATTCCTAAAATCTATTTTTTCTGGCTTTTTCCCTAGTCTCTATTTGCCAAGTAATAGGGAGAAGTCTATCTCCTTTTCCCTCATCTTCTCATGTCATCTCTAATTTCCCTCCCCTACCCCTAGGGATGGTCCCTTTTTCTGAAAGATTTTATGTTTTGTAATAACCAGATTCTGTGTGGACAATGCTCTTTTTTCTGTTCATCTCGGCTTATACTCTAGTTACAATCTCAACTTGGAAGCTAGCTGTTACTTCTAAAACTTTCTGTTTTGATTTTGTTTGGTTTCGTTTAAAAGGAAAGAAGAAAGTATTTTTGCCCGTTATACTAAAATGTACTCTCCAGTGAGGGGTAATGATATAAAAAATGGACTTTGGACACAGGCATACTTGGGTTCCTGTTAACCACTCTTTATTACTAGCTCTATCAGCTTGGGCAATTCGCTTCACCATAGGGAGCCTCAGCTTCCTCATTTGCGTAATGAGTAGACTGCTAACTTTGTAGAATGGTGGGGAAGAGAAAACATGTATCTCTAGGATAAAAGAACCCCATAAACGTGGACTCAGATAATTATACTTCCCTGTTTTGTTTGAAAAGTTCATCTTTCAGCCAGCAAATCAGAAGCCACAATGTATTTCAATGTTTAATTTCAGCAAAACAGAAGCATGCTTAATCATCATGTGTAATTTGAGGCTGGCAGGGGCTACCATCAGAATCTTCTCTCATTTCAGCTGATGAAGCATTATTCAGCTCCTTTTCTGTATAGCAAACCAATAGGATATTAATTTTAAAGTTTAAAAGATTCTCTTTTAAAGATTTGAAGGTATTCTGTCATTGAAGAATACCTTGTTCAATGGCTTTGTCAACAGTCTAGGTGAAGTTATTTTGAAGAGTATGAAGAGCACAAGGCATCGTTTAAAATGCAGAATCTAATTTTAGCTTCTAGTTAGAATCATATTTGAAATGTGATGCAGTGTAAATGAACAAACACACATTGTGTGTGTGTGTGTGTGTGTGTGTGTGTGTGTAATCACATATCTCTCCTCCCCACTAGAGAGAGAGTGAAATCCTGCCAAAATTAGAGCCAAGGTCACCAGACTTGAAGACGCCAAATGATTGATGTGATGGAAGTTAGAATCACTGTCACAGACTCATTCAAAAACGTTTCTGCTGGAGTGGAAAACCTTGGCTTTGGAGTGTTACCATCCTGAATTCAAACCATCACTCGTGGACTTTGTAACCATGGGCAAACTTATTAGCCTCTTTGATCATTTTTTTAACGGGAATACTAGCCTCTACTCTGTAATGTGTTTATATACAATGAGGAAGATAATGCTCTTGCGGTGTGGTGATGACTCTGTGATCACCAGTATACCTTTCCCCCGAGGACCCTGCCCTGATGGAGGTCTCAGTCTGAATGTAGTGGAGAGAGTGCACCAAGCTGGATGCTCCAGCTGAGATTTACAAGCATGAGTTAAGTTCACACACTGGCACACTTTAGACTTGAAAATTGATCTGCCTGAGTAATTTCTAGTTCTACCATGTACTAACTCTGCAAACTCTGACAAGTAACTTAACCCCTCTGAGATTCGGTGTCCTCACCTGTAAAATGAAGCCAGTAAGAATTATAGAAGTACTTACAGTATATTTATATGCAGAGTGTAAGGACTCAATGAATATTTTGTTATTATTACTAAATAATGATACTTCGACAAAACGGCACATAGGCTTGAGTTGCTTTTTAAAGAATTCATTCCAGTTATCAGAAGTTCTAGGAGAGCTTGTAAGGAAGTTAAACAAGCATAGATAGGAGTGATCTTCATTATATTTCATTTTTTCCCATCATTCAGAGAAGGGGTCCTCACTGAGCACCACATTGTGGGCACTGAAGTTACTATTAATGATGCTGCTGACCCCTTCACAGCTGCAGAGGAGAAAAAAAAGTCATCAGTTTTCTAATGCTCCTCCCAGGGAGCCTACCCTGGCCTTCTATAAGTGCTCAGAATATTACCAGGCTACAGATATCTCCACCCTTGCGCCAGAGTCTACATTATTTGGTGTCTCTAATCATAGCACAGTGAGATGAAGATATTTTACTCTAATTACTGTCATCTTAAAGGGTGTGCTGTGATGAGTCTATGTAAATATCTCATGAATTTGACCACATTTTCAGCTCTGAACTCTGGCTCCTAGGAGTCAGTGTGAACTAATTGAATAACAGAAAACTTATAATTTCACTACTGTAAAGAATCAAAAAGTGTCCTGTAAATATGCAGCTAGGTCAGCGGGCATGGTTCTCTATAGAATACAATTTTAAATAATTCTCCAGTTTCTTTGTATCTTCTGCATATTAGCAGAAGGTGCTAAATTGGGAGAAATGACATGAGACAACTTTGGGAATGGAAGATGCACTTTAACTATAATTCCTGCCATCTGAAATGTCACACATTTTATGTAGGTCCTTAGTGGGTGCCTGGTCAGTGCTTGTTCGCCATGAGAAAACACTAGATGTTCACAAAAGCAGTGGGTAGGACAACTCTGTTCTTTTTTCAGGTTTGTACTGCTGTGTATCCTCAGACCACGTCCTGGATTTCTTTCTCTGAGCTGTGAGGGATAACAGTCATGTTTTCTGTCTTACTTGGTCTTCATCACATCCCATTTAGATTGCTGAATCTGTGTTCTGTTTCTGGCCTCTCCCAGGCTGCCCACCTCTGCCAGATGAGTCTCATGAGCACACAGGTTTCAGCATATGATGCTCTTAAAAGGACCCTGAAATGCTCTGAAATACTCTTGCCTGGTCAAATAATAGAGTAGATACATGGAAGATTGTAACCAATGATTGTAGGTATGAAGCATGGTGGTCATAGGTGTTGAAAGTCAGGAGAAACCCAATGTAAACTGACAAATAGGCAAATAGAATTTACTGAGTAACTCAATTGAAAAGTCCTACAGGATGTTCAGCTTCAAGTACCCTGGGCTCTCCCATTAGAAAAGTCTGTTCTTTTTTGATCTTTGATGTCTTGGCCCCACTCTCCTTCCTATGGATTGGCTTCAGTTTCTGGCAGGATTTTCTCTTGAGGTAATAATAATGGGTATTAGCTGCCCTGGTATTATTCTTCTCAAGAAGAAACACACAAGTCTTTTTCTGATGACACATGCAAATGTCCTGACATTTCCTTTCATTGGACAGCTTTGGTCACATGACCATTCCCAAACCATTCAGTTGCTGTGACCAGCTGAATGGCATTTTCTATTACGTGAGTCACAAGTAGCACACTGATGTTCTGAATTCCCCCCACCCAGCCACCCAGAGGTGGACCCTTCATGATGAGGAGGAGTTATTGCTGGGGGCACAGTGAATGGTGGTGAGTGGCCCAAACAACAGAAGTGTATTGGGCATGCCTATTATCAATTTAACCCCTGTGCACAGTGCTAGCACAGCTTTTAAACTGGTGAACTGTCTGGAAGGTGTAGATTTAGCTGAACACAAAATCAAACAATGCAAAACATGCTACTTGCTGTAAACTCTGTGTAAAAGAAGTTAGCAATATATATTCTGGCTACTCAGAAGATAATCTGAAAATTGCCTGAGAAAAAATTTGAAGAAACTGCAGAGGATTCTTCACCTCACCCACCCACATGCCCCCCAAAAAGAAGGAAAAGAATAGGCAAAAAAAGACTGCAGCTTTGATATGTGATATTTTAAAAGTTCAACAAATTATTCAGATAGAAAAGGGTAACATGGGTAATACAAGATAATAAGACAAGAAGATAAGCCATTTATCAATTAGTATGTAATCTGAGAAAACATTTTAAATAAAAGATCTAAAGATTTAATAATTAAGCACTTCATAAGATGAACTGTATTAGCTTCTAATAGTTTAACTAATACTTGCCATTTCTGCTCAATAAGGCACATTATTTCAGTGCCACACAGGAATTGCCATGGGGGGAGGGGAAGGAAAAGAAGAAATTTTTATTCTATGTCTGATGAGAACTACTGATTTCAAATAATACAAATAGAAGAGCCCAGGAAATGCCTTTTTGCAGACTGATTGGTTGGGCAGCATCTATTTTTAACACAGTGTTAGTTTGTCCCACATTCTTATTCACGTATATGTTTTTATATCATGATTAATTACATCCTCATAACAATGCTAGTAACTTTATATCTTTTACAGTTATGGTTTTAAAAAATCCCTGCCAGGTGAACATTCCCATCCTCTATAATTTTCAGAGTCAGTTTTCCTATCTTCTATTTAGGAGCTATTTGCAAGTGTAACCTACAGGAAGTGGACTGCACGAGGTTAGATATGAAAGCCTCCAATATCCAGCAGAGTCTGTTTGAAGTACTGCCACTCTACTGTGGCGGAAGATGTTTTAAATCAAAGGAACAGAAGCACCACAGAGGGAACACTCTTGTCTCCTGGAGCTTTGCATTCCTGGAAATACTTCTTGGAAGCCAGATTTTTTCCCTCTAAAATGTTGATTTCCTGACAGTGAATGAATAGTGCTTTTTACCATTCGGAAAGATTCAGAAAGTGAGACTATTAGACCGTGGATCATGGTATAGGTCTATCTTGCCACAATAACCACCAGATCCGGGGTGGGGTGGAAAAATGGCAAAGAGAAAGGGAGAGAGAGGGAGGGTAGAAGAGCGGAAGATGTAAAGTAGGTGTATATTATCTTATCTTCAGGATTAGAATGGAAGCTGGTAACAGCAATCAGCTAAAATAACAGAATCACAATTTACAGTAGCCAAGTACTGGAAGCAACTTGAGTGCCCATCAGCAACTGAGTGGATCAGAAAACTATGGTACATTTACATAATGGAATACTACGAAGCAGAAAGAAAGATGGAGCTCCTACCCCATGTGACAGCGTGGATGGAACTGGAGAGCATTATGCTAAGTGAAATAAGCCAGGCAGTGAGGGACAAATACCATATGATCTCACCTACAAATGGAACCTAATCAACAAAACAAGCAAGCAAAATATAACCAGAGACACTGAAATAAAGAACAAACTGACAGGAACCAGAGGGGGGATTACAGAGGAGAGAACAGGAAGGGTCACCAAAGAACACATATAAAGGATCCATGGATACAGCCAAAGGGGGTAGGATTGAGCATGGGAGGTAAGGGTGGGTGGGGCAGGGGAAAGTGGTGATGGAAATAGGGAGACAACCGTACTTGAACAACAATAGAAAAAAGGAATGATATGGGGTGACACATGGAGAATACAGTCTAGAGCAGGGGTTGGCAAACAACATTTGATGACATTGGCTAGTCACCTTTTTTTTTGTACAGCCCATGGGCCAAGAATAGTTTTTACTTTTTTAAATGTTTGAAAAAAATCACAAGAAAAATAATATTTCATGATCCATGAAAATTGTGACATTCAAATTTCAATGTCCATAAACCAAGTTGTATTGGAACATAGCTCACTTACTTACATAATGGTCTATGTGTTCATACTACAAAGGCAGAGTTGAATAATGGTGACAGAGACCTATGGACTGCAGCCTAAAATATTTACTACCTGGCCTTTGTCATGGAAAAATTTTGTCAACCCCTGATCCAGAGAAAGGAGATTTCTAAGAGAATAATGGATAAAGCTAAAGATCTGGATGCATGCCATACTATTCTTATAGTTTAAAATAAAACTACTTGGTAAAAGTGACTTTGTTTACCAATAACTCTCTGTCATTTAAACCACCAATTTAAAACATCTCTGCCATTTTTTTATTGTCATAGAACTATAGGAATTGAGGGAGATAGCGGACAATGTCCAGGTTAGAATGCATAACACCTAATTTAGTCTAGCTGAAACTTCTGTTCCTCAGGCAGTGAGGAAGAGATGAACTTTCTCCAAAAACAATGTAGTTCCACACTGTTAGCATATGCTGAGCAGAAACTAAAACAGAGATTCTATGTCTCTGTTTTCAAGTAAAATGGGTCTAATCCCCTGAGCTCTGGACACCCTTGGTTTTCTGTGTTAAGGACTCCATCTTGACATGGAAGGTGCTTATGTTGTGTGACATGAAGTGGACCCCTTATGAAGTGTGTATAAGCTAATACAGTGTGAATGTTGGACAAGGAGGAGACCCAGAGACCGTGTCCATTGGCACCTTTGCAGTGTGACTGATGCAAGAGCCAGTGTTCGTTGGAGTACAGGCATTAGCTTGCATTTTCTTAAATATGTAGGAAAATTATGCATGTATTCCTATTTGAAGTAAAGAGAAATGTAGGCAGATAGACATTCCATGGGTCCTGTCTTTTCAGTACCTACACTTTGACTGGTGTTTGTGGATACAACAATTTTACATCATTGGACGTTCTTAAAGTAGAATGTAAGGAATATAAGGAATTCCTGTTTTTCAAATTTACTTTTGTGGAACCATTTAATTTCAATGTATGAGGACACACAAGTAGACAGCTTTGGCAAAATTGCTTGTTTTAGTCAAGCATTTCAGATTATTACAAAAGACTTTCTAATTGCTTGTCAATTAAATCTCCTGGCCTCAAGGTTTTATACTCTAATAGAAGGATATGAACAAGTAACATAAAATTAAGAATCTAAAGGGAAATGTAGATGGAGTTCTTTTTTATTTGGATAATGATTCATTATGCCTTATAATTTATAATTACAAGAATAATAAAAATTTTTAGTAATATAGTTTAGAAGTAATTGTTCATAAAGTTAGTCTCATACATTATTCACCAACAAAAGGAGAGTATGTAAATATGTCACTTAGCAATGTAGGTTTAAATTTTTAATAAACTTTGGGGCCCTTAAATGCACATAGAACTTAAGTTTTAGCAATACTAAGCAAATAAAGTATAATGCTTAATATACTTTAAAATTACTAGTAATTATAGAAAAATAAAAGTATAATAAATGTCAAGTCATTATATCATGGGAAGTTTTTAACTTGGAGGTGAAAATTATGCCCTCTAATGTGTGTCATTAATTGTATGTAAGTAATGTATATAATTTTGGGAAAGACTAGATTAAATTAGAAATTTAAAAAATATTAAATTTTAATCATTACCATGTGACCACATGGGCTTTATCAACAAAAAGAAAGATGTACGTATGGCCAGACAGGCTTCCTCTGTGCTGCCAAATAAAATGTCGCCAGAGTAAATGCTGACAATTTAATTATGATAGGATAAGTCATATTCTGCATGACTTTAAAAATTATTATATAGAACTAGACCACACAGGTACATAGGTCACATTAAACAAAAGAAAACAGAGCAAGAAAAAGCTCTTATTCTATCTAAATCACATGTTGACAAACTGTAGCCCCGGGACCAAATCTGGTTGTTCTTGTATGTAAAGTTTCATTGGAATCCAGCCAGGTCACTTCCTTTGCAAATTGAGTATGGAAATGCTGCATTCAGGTTATAACAGCACAGTTGAATAGTTGTAATAGAGATCTTGACCTGAAAAGCATAAAATATTTATTATCTTGCCCTTTATAGAAAAAGTTTGTTAATCTCTGGCCCCAAATATGCCTCTAGCAGTCTTTATTATCTGTTTTGGTTTTGACAAGAAAGGTTTAGTTTTCTGCATTTCTATTTATTATCAGAAAATACTGATTTAACAGTTTTTATTTCTTCTGCATCATTTGTATTTAGTGTTGCCAACTGTTTTGATACCTGTAGGAATATTCGTGAGAATGGACAAGGAAAAGAAAATCAATGAAAAACTGAGCAAAGAATAAAAGGAGACAATTTACATATGGGGAAGCCATACTGGTTGTATAGAAAGAAATTTCAAGCTTGTTACCTACGAGAAGTTATAAATTAAAATAAAAATTCAATATCATTTTACACCCATCAGATTGGAAAAAGTTAGAAGGTTTGAAATAAAAAGTATTGGACAGGATGTTGTTAAACAGAATCCTTCATCTCCTGTCTCATATGTGTTTGAGCAAATTCTAGATAGAGTAAGCTGACAGCAACCAGTGAATTTAAGCTTCTCTATATTTTATATCTCAGAGGTGTATTTCTGAGTACTTATCCCAGAAAAGGTAAAATGTCTCTCACAGGGCTGAGACAAGGGCTGTTCATAGGCCAGACACCTAATGTCCAAAACAATAGTCACAAAACACAACCATAACACCCTAAAGTAAATGTTATTATGAGAGACTCACTGAGGGTCTCTAGTCTAATATCAGCTAGGAAATTATGTAATTGTGCTTTCTTAGTGTCAGTATTTTATTAGCATCATTTGAGTACTCCTGAATTCCCAGTAACTTGAATTTTTATCCTATATTTGAAGGAATTCATGGCTAAGATTCATCCTCTCCCATGACAGAGCTTTGCTCTGTTTTCATAAAAAGAATCCCTGAATTTAACCCTCCACACCTGCTCTCCTAACCTCCCCTCTTCCCCAGAAGTGAGATAGATACACATTAATAAAAGTTCTGTTATAGAAAGAAAATCCATATTTTTGCTAATTACCCATTCTAATTGCTCATTTGAAACTGTTCTTTCCTACATTCTGTCTTAAAATTTTCCTTTAAAAAATCCCCAAACTCCCACAAAACAAAATCATATTTTTCTTTCAGAGGCTCTGGATGACACAGAGAAAAGCGCATATTCCCCCCTTGTGTTTATTTACAATAAACTTGACAGTCTCTTCCTAAAATGGGATGATGGCAGATGATCCGCTTTTCTATCTTCCCCTCCATTCACAAAATAGCCCACCACATACTGCCACGCCCACTTGAGTAAATATGCCAATTTCACCCAGGTCCATGTGCCTCCGGTAACCTTTTCACTTCCTAATGGTGACTTTCTGCATTGAGGTTCTTTGGGAACAATCTTTCTGCCAGTTATGCTGGGCGACTCTACCTTTTCTACAGAGTGCGCAGCAGAAACCTCTCATGGAAATTGCATTCCTTGCATGCATTCCCCCAAAATAAGTACTGTTGATTTGACACTGTTCTGAGGAAGAACTCAGGTTTATATGTTGTCAGTTGCAGCCGCAAGGAAAACCTAGGATCAATCAAGGATTCTTAACTCCCAAAATCCAAAGGTCCCTCCTAGGACTTTAAGTAAGTGATTTGGATTGATAGGACAAACTTCGAAAAATTAGGTTCGGAAGTGAACGGCTTTGGGGGGTTTTTAAAAATATTTTTTAAAGTTTTAAAATTTATGTATCTTTAGAAGAAAAGAGAAGGAGAGAGGGAGAGACATATCAATGTATGGTTGCTTCTTGTGCGTCCCCTGCTGGAAACTGGCCTGCAACCTAGGCATGTGCCCTGATGAGGAACAGAACCTCGATCTTTTGGTTTGCAGGCCCATGCTCAATCCACTGAGCTACACCAGCCAGGGCCTAGTTTTTGTTTTATTTATTTATTTATTTATTTTTGGTATCTTAGAATATGTAAAGGAATTTGATCCCTTGATTTAAGATGATTACATTCTCTCTGGACCGTCTTTAAGATTTGTGGTCATACAATTTGAGGGGTTCTCTGTCAAGTAATAAATGAGATGACAATTCAATTAGTAAAGCAGGAACAAAGTGATTATCATGCAGAGCTAACAAACTGATAAATTTTCACATCTTCATATTTTATCCTACTCCCTTGCTTTTCTATTTTAATACTGTTTTAAGGAAAGCCACATGCATGCAGTTGCAAATATGCTTGCTTGCATTTCTGAGTGGTTCCAAGGGACATTTTCCACTTTTCTGCGCCTCACAGACTTAAACATTGCCATCAAGGTTATCATTTCACAGCTGTCGAAATGTTGCCATTCATCTTCTGTGATGTAATTTTACATAGTCCGAACTATAGCCGTGTATAACAATTTCATTGATATTCTGTCAAATGTCACACGCTTTCAAGTTCAGCACCTACACATTTATTGCATTGAAGCTGGAGATTACCTGAATATCGTCTTGTCAGGCGCTTCTTCCCATTAGATATGAAGAAGATATACAGGAGAGGGGATGGCCCCCTCCTGCCTTCAAGTGTGTAGGATAAAAAGATTTTTCTGAGGACTAGCTGTGTTCTAAGATGATGATTGCAACTTCTTTATTTTGAGAGCTCCACAGCTTGTATTTTGCGGGAAATGCATAAATGAATGACATAAATGAAAATGTGTGTTGTCATTTAGCAAAACATGTCTTAGCAACAGCCATTGACCTCTGAGTCCTTTACCAAGTACTATATAGGTGAATATGAAAGGAATGTACAAATAGAAAAAAAACAAAGGAAGAGGAAGAGAGCAAGAAGAGAAAAAAGGCGAAGAAGGAATAGTAGTCATTGAAGTTGTTTTTGAAAATATAATATCATAACTCTTAGGAACACAGACTTTTAGGGTCAGACAGATCAGGGTGTCGAACCCATACTATGGTTTTCTTGCCTTGTGGCCCAATATAATGGGGGGGGGGAGACTGTTATTGAGCTCTCATTTTGTTCCAGGGGCTGTTTAAGAGATTTATGCACATAAACTTATTTAATCCTCAGAACAACTCTATGAGATACACATTCTTAGCACAACTATTATCATCATCCCCACTTGGTGAGGGAGGAAATAAGACCCAGAGAGTATTGGTAACTTGCTCAGCTAGTAAGTGACAAAGCTAGAACTGAATCCAGCCCTCACCCTTAACAACAGTGGTTAACCACTGACTCTCTTACAATGCTACCTCTCAACGAACTGAGCTTTTCTAAACCACACTTTACAAATATAGAACTTAGGACAATGATACCTACCCTCTAGGCTGGATGAGAGAATTATGTTAGAATTACATGACAAGGAGAAATTGTCCCCACAACTAGAGAGACTATGGATACATTCTTATCAACAATTCCTATTTCCTGTGTTCTGCCTCACACTCCACCTCAGGAGTCTACCCAGATCCCGTGGGACACTGGTATTTAGGGAGGAACTCCCTAAATACCAGTGGGGGAAGGGCGACTTTGCAGGTCAGAGTTAGCAATAAAGGAAAGATAAAGATGTTACTTCTTTCCTGTCAGTGGTTTCCTGAGATCCCTGGGGCATAGTCACATATGCACATGTGAACATTTTGCCTGAATGCCTTCTTCCTCAGCATTCAGGCAAAAACCAATAGGCTTCAGGTGAATTAACACATGCAAATATATACACATTCCTGTAGTTTCAACTAGTCATCAGTGGACTTATTCAGATAACTCTCAACTATTTTTATATTCAGCCAGATATACACAAAATAGTTAAGCATTCATTTTCTCATTAACCATTAAGTCAGAAAATAGATACTTGAAAGTGGGCTCTCCAATCAAGTATAAGTCATTTATTCAGAAGTTTTCCCTTTGAAACATAACCTGCAAAGTTTATAAGAGAATAGAGAGACGATAAGCCACAGTATCTGAAATCCAGAAGCTTATAATTTCTTTGAATAAAGGACAAACGTGTAATAGAAACATTACAGTAGTTAAATCAGTAGATGTGTAAATGTTAACATTCACTCAGATATTCAGGCAGCAAACATTCATTGACTAGCTCCCATGAACCAGCACTGTACTCAGAGTCTAGAACACTGTGATGGATTAAACAGATGCACATTCAGCGTTCTTGGACCTTGTATTATGGTGGAGGAGATGAAAACATGAATGACAATAAGGAAAGATTATAAAAACCATTATGTAAAAAGTGAGAATAGACTAGAAGAGTAGAATTTCAGAGGACTGCCATTACAAAATACTGCAGACTCTTTGGCTTAAACAACAGAAATTTATTTCCTCAGTTTTGGAGAGGAGAAGTCCAAGATCAAGATGTTCGCAGCATTGATTCCTCCTGAGGCCTCCCTCTTTGGACTGTAGGTGGCAGTTTTTCTCCCATGTCTTCCTGTGGTCTTCCCTCTCTTTGTGGGACTGTGTTCTAACTTCATCTTTGTATAAGGACACAGATCATATTGGTTTAGGGTTCATCCTAATGACCTCATTTTTACTCAGTTACCTCTTTAAACACCCTATCTCCAAGGGCACTCATATTCTGAGATACTAGGGGATTAGGATTTTAGCATATGAATTGGGGGAGATACAATTCAGTCCATAACACAAGACATCAGCATTATCTCTGGCAGGGTTCCCTAGCACTGGTCCAAGACTAGTTGGACCAGAACCATTTGAAGATAAAATATAGCAATCTGGGCTCTACTCCTAGAGAATTTGGAACACAGAGAAGTGATTTTAAGCTTTCTAGATGATTTTGTTGTAGATTCGGGTTTAGGAACTCCTAGTACATAGTCAAGAATAGTTGGAAGGATATAGTTACACAATCAGGCTTGGACTGCACACAGGAGGGTGAAATACTTTAGATAGCATGAGTTCTCAAACTTTTTAGTCTCACAATCTCTTTGAAGGTGGTTAAGAACTTTTATGTACCTGAGGTTTGTTATCAATATTTATTCAACTACACAATTAAAACCGAGGCATTTAAAAATAAGTTATTAATATATCAAAAATTAAAAACCATTACATGTTGAGATAATTTTCTGACTATTTTCTAAAGTAAAACTCAACAAGCAAAATGAGTGGCATTGCTTCACATTTTTGCAACTCTCTTTAATATGTGGTTCAGTGTCTGCTTCTACATTCAATGTGTTGTGACATCACTCATGCAGTCTCCAGGAAACTCCACTACACACTTGTAAGAGAATGAAAGTGAAGAGGATAATCATGTCTTAAAAGTAAGGCTTGGCTTCGATACATCTTTAGGAATGGACACTGACATTTGACTTTCATGGAATTTCAAGTGTTGTGAAATACTTTTTCCGATTATTTAAAAGTATAAAGCCTATTCTTAACTCTGGACCAAACAAAAATAGGCAGTGGGTCCGATTGGGTTCCTGGGGCTGTAGTTTGTCTCGTGGTTAGGAATTTGGGGTTTACAATCAAACTGGGAGGCAAGTGCAGATTGAACAGTTTACTAGCTGAGTGATCACTTGAGGCAACTCCTCTAAGCCTCTTTTTCCCCATCCACAAATGGTGATAATGGTAACTACTTTATGAAGGTGTCCTCAGTTTAGTATGGACAAAGGGTTAGTCAGTTTCTGAATCAAACAAGGTCTCAGTTATGGATCACTGGTACCATTGCTAGTTTTTGTTTTTATCAACTGGTGCTACAGCATTCTAGGTGAGTGACCTTGAGCTAAATCCCACTGTGAACTTAGTGTTTGAGCTTGTAGTGAAAGATAATACAGTCTATTTCAGGAGAGAGACTGGTTGCTTGTAAATTCCAGTAAAACATTTTTCTCTCTGGGTCTCATATTCTTCCCCCTTAAAATAAAGTTGGTGGAAGGCCAGATCCATTCTAAAATTCTAAAGGCCCTGAACCCAGGAATGTTGAATGGCTTGCTCATGTCTCTATTTTCCCACCAAAAAAAATGAGAGTGAAACAATATGGCCATTTCTCTGGGAAATGTACGAATTTTAAAATATCCCCTAGTGAAAGAAAGTTCAATACTTTAGGTCATTTTAATTAACTGACCAATATAAGAGCCAATGAGACCATGGGAAACCATTGATTCCTCTTCCATATTTTAGTTGTTCACCTGTGCTGGTTACAAATTTCAAATTTCTAAGTGGACTTTCATGTTTGGGTAAATAGAGCACATTATGTATTTTATTTTGTTTTTGATCAGCTTACACTAGTTCAGCCTCAGTCAAACTGGAGTTCTGGAATGAACAACTTGCGTTGTGTTCTCTGAACATATTTGATAGGAACAGATACTCAATCAGACCAACATAATTTAAATGGGGATTTACTGTAAGGATGAACATGAGAGGTTCCTGTAGCTGAAAAACTCAGGCTTCTAGAGGGTGTGGTTCATCACGCTTTGTTTTGTCTTAGTGCCCACTTAATTCCTTCCTCACTCACAACCAACCAGTGCCTAATATTAATTAGACCAAATCTCAGAAGGAGTCATGTCTACTGATAAATGTACTATTAGTTAGAGATCTATAAACCAGGCCATATCATGGGACTCCAGTTCAATGTCTACTGAGGACTTACTATATGCAAGTTTCTCTATTAGGCACTGAGATATAACATTGAACAAAGCAACATGACCCTGCTCTGTGAAGGGGAAAAAAGGAAAACATGAAAAGCAGTAAGTGTTAGAAAGAAAATGGTTTGGGGACTTCTTAAAATACATTGGTCTGTGCAGGCCTCTCTGGGGAGAAAACATTTCAGCCATGGCTTTCAGGATGTGAGGGGGACAATTATGCAAAAATAGTGACGATGGTGATGGTGACAATAAGCATGGTGATAGAAGCAAACACCTGTAAAGCTAGTATTTGCAGATGTTGTTCTGTCTGTATTACACACACCAACTCATTTAATCCACAAAATCATCCTATGAAGTAGGCAGTATTATTAAAACATATAATATTTTCCTGGCATGGGATCATATCCTAGGTACCTAAACCACAAAGGTTCTATTAAATCAACACAAGAAATAAAGAAATTGTAGGACTCTGCCTTTTGGTGTTGAAGTTATATGGATCACTTCACTGTCATAAGTGGATGTCATCCAATTGAAATATCTTAAATGTTGTTGAAAGTCATAGTAGGAACTCCATTGTTCTGGGACCACTGATGCACACTGCTTTGATAAGAATACCAAACACAGCTCTAACTACTGTGACTCAGTTGGTTGGGCATCATCCCACAAACCAAAAGGTCGCCAGTTCAATTCCCAGTCAGGGCATCTGCCTGGGTTGTGGTTTTGGTACTGTGTCAGGGTACGTGTAGGGGGCAACCAATCGATGTTTCTCTCTCACATTGATGTTTCTTTCCCTCTCTCCCTCCTTTACTCTCTCTCTAAAATTACAGAAAATCTTTTATTAGAAGGATACCAAATACAATAGCATGCAATAAAAGAAAGGGGAATGAATTAACTCAGTAACCATTTTGAAAACAGCAGTTTATGGTAAAAAAACAATACATTTTAATTTTTGAGTTATTTTTTCAAACTGCTTATAAACCACCTATTAATGATGAAATTCACCACTGGAAAATCAGTGTGATTTTTAGGCACAGGCTTGAGTTTTAATTTATTGGTGGAGAAATTTCACCTCTTCAACTCAGGTTGGGTCATTATGTGAATGACATAACAGAGAACAATTTAACTCATCCCTTTGCTTTATCTCACCCTTCTAATATACATACCATGCAATCATCCCAGTATTTATGGAGGAAAACAATGTATGAGACATTGTGCCGGGAATATATGAGTCATTGAGACTTCAAAATGTGCTGGGGTGAAGCATATATAAGACACATGCATAAATAATAATGAGGCCAACATTAACGCTGCACTTACTGAGTGCTAGATACTATGTGATGTATATTATATGTACTCTCTCTAATCCTTACGAGATGGTTTCAAGATAGTTGTTATTAATTCTGAAGAAGTAGAAGCTCAGAAGGGATAAGTAGCTTGCCCACAGAGCTAATAAGTAGCAAAATCAGAATTTGAACATGCTTGTCAGATGGCAAAGAAAATGCCTATTCTATTCTGATAACATTTCCTTGTGTGTTCAACAAGATGTTCTTAAAAATGACACACAAAATGTTTACAAGGTCAAATCAGTTTGGGAACATTGGGTTGAACAGAGTTAAGCAGTTTATTGCCTAAAGGACTTTTTAGGGTCTCTAATATGCTAATATGCAAAATATGTCCCCCAAAGTAACATAGTATAAATGTTGACCTTGCATTTTTAATTGCTAAACCCCATGGCCATTCCAATGTATACACAGAGTACAGTATAAGAGTACTGATCCTTGAGTATACTTTTCTCAGGCCTATTCCACCCAATAGGTGATGTTTTAAAAGGAGAGACGAGGCATAAGAAACATTAGGGAGATAAATGTAAAGGAAGTAATGGTGAGAAAGAGCAAAGTGAATGTTACATTTTCAAGTCCACATGGGGAAAATACAGAAATTTAAGAGGAAAATGAGAGAGTATGCAGTGAAGAAGAAAAACTATGAATAAACTCAAAGTGAGTGCTGTACTGATGAGAGCAAAGGTGCTGATCCCATCTCATCTGAAGGCAGGAGGAGTTGAGGAGTGAATAGACATTGAAATGGTTGTGGAAGTGGCAAGAGTGGGGATGACTCTGGAGGAAAAAATACCATCAAGTCTGTCAGTTAAAGAATCTTCCATGAACCTTGAGATAATGCTTTGTTTGAGCAGTGAAGGGTGAAGCCCTATTAGGTAGGGTTTAAAAAAGTGAAGGTGGAGAATGTAAAATACTCTTTTCTTTTTTAACTTTCAAGTTGGCAGATAGCTCAGTAAGCAGTAGCAGTATCAAGGATCTGAGTAGAATTAAAGGTAGAAATCCAGGGCATAGTCAAGTATCGAGGGTAAATATGAAGGATAGTGAAACACCAACATTCCAGCTGAGATTTTAGAGCTTGAAAATAGAAGGTAGTTGGATTTGAGAACAGTGAAACTCCCCTGAGATCATAGAGGAAATACATATGAGGAGAAAAATAGAGAACCTTCCTCCTTCTTCCTTATGAAGAAGGAGGGAGAAAAATTTAATAACTTGCTTTCATGTGATCACCCTAACTGTCCAATGAATAAAAATAAAATAACTTTATGTAAGGAGTTAATTTGAAGGTGGCGAAAATACTTGTAAAAACTGTATTGGAAATATCATATGAAATTTAAAAGCCAGTTAAGTCAAACCTTATAAAATTGTTTATGATTTGATTACTTTAAGTATATATTATTTTTACATGTAAAAGTGTTATATGGTTTAATTTAATAATATAAACGACTGCCCTGACTGATGTAACTCAGTGGAGTGAGTTCAGGCTGAGAACCAAAGGGCTGCCAGTTCCCTTCCCAGTCAGGGCACATGCCTGGGTTGTGGGCCAGGTCCCCAGTAGGGGGCGCACAAGAGGCAACCACACATCGATGTTTCTTTCCCTCTCTTTCTCCTTTCCTTCCCCTATCTCTAAAAATGAATAAATAAAATCTTTGAAAAAATAATATAAAGGACTCACAAAAGGGGTCTAACTGAGGCTGAATTGCATGAATTTTTGGTCCATGCATAGTCTCTCAAATTGTTTGAGGACAAAACAGTAAACAAGAGCAGAAAGAAGAAGGTAGAAAATGAGCCTGGTGAGAGGACAGATCAAAATATTAAGTAGTAAACAACCTATGGTGCTAATGAGGGTAATGCAATATTTGAAGCCTGAGAGGGTTGTTGTGAGTGAGCAGGACATGTGTGAAGAAACAAGTTTTGAAGAAAGGAGGTTTTAAGAGAGGAAGTATAATGTAGAAATTAATTTCAAAATAGTTTTTAAAATAACTCTAACTTGTGGTTTCCCGAACAAAATATAATACTGTCCATGGTCCTGAAACATCAATGACCTTTCAAAGTTATTTTTCCCCTTTTCCCACTGAGCTGGGAACCCATATCTATAGTAGAAGGTGGCAAAGAAAGAGGGAGGGGAAGGGAGAGAGAGCACAGATTGAGGTGAATCAGTTGAAGAAACTGGTTAAAGACTACTATTGTAGATAATACTATTGAAGGATTTTTAGGGAGAAGAGAAGAGAGTCATTTTACCTCATTTTCAATCAAGCTCTGTTACCAGGAAAGAAACTTGATGAGAATAGGAAACACCCATAGCATTTACTTTCTTGCAATCAATAGTCTAGCTACCCTCTCCCCACCTTCGACTACACTGTAAGTTTTCTGAGTCCAAATTAATACAGTGGTGTCAGTTTCTGAAAGAGAAGAACTGTTGAAGAAACTGTATAGTGTGCATTTTGACTGTGAAGCCAAAGTGTTAGAAGAATGATAGAATTTTAATTCCTAGAGGCAAGACTGGTGATGCATCTAAGAAACGTGTGTGCCAACTCCTCCTTGTCTCATGAATCAAGAGCAATGAGAGAAGGGGACTTCAGCAATGACTGCTTCAAAGAAAATCATATTAGGAGGAGTTGGGTTTCACTTAAAATGAGAAGATGAAAAAAGGATATTTTTTAAAAAGGTGGATAATGTACTGAATATTCTCGAGGGGAAATTAGAAATGGCTTAACATTAGTTTTCTATTTGCTGCTGTAATAAGTTGCCACAAGCTCAGGGGCTTAAAATAAATGTATTTCCTAACAGTTATGTAGGTCTGAAGTCTCAACATGGGTCTCCCTGAGATAAAGATCAAGGTGTTGGCAGAGCTTTGTTCTTTTCTAGAGGTCCAGAGGGCTGAATCCATTGCCTTTGCTTGGACTCAAGACCCTGTTCACATTTGTTGTCTCATGATCTCCTTTCTCCATCTTTACAGCAGTATTGTTGAATTTTCCTGATCAGTCTTTCATCCTAACTGTCGCCCTTTGACTCTCTTTTTTTCTTCCCTCTTCTTCTTTATGGATCTTTGCAATTACATAGGGACCACTTGAATAATCCACAATAATCTCCTTATTTAAAGTAAGTTGATTACTATCCTTAATCCCCCCTGCTGTCTTACTGCCCTTTGCCTTGTAACCCAGTTTATTCACAGGTCCTGAGGACATTTATGGGCATTAGGACATGGGCATCTCTGGAGCCAGGTGTTATTCTGCCCCCCACAGAGTGGGCCTAAGGACATGCTCACATTTTACTTCGCCTCCCATGGGAAGTCTTCCAGGACTTCACTTTGGAGATATTCTTCTCCTTTATGAGAATGAAATGAGAACACACACACACACAAAGTGGTTAAAACTACATTTGGCACTTGTGAAGCTGTGCTGGGTGTTTTTCATTTTCTGTCTTATGCAGGGAAATAATGAGCCCTTGGAGAAAGGATTTAAACTCTATTCTGTCTTACCCAGAAGCCCATTCATATAGACATTATAAGCTTCCAACACGGTGAGACCTTAAGTAGCAGAAATCATCTACTCATGTGCTATTGCTATAAATCTTTTCTAATGAAGGATAGGAAAAGTATCAGAGTTTATGGAGGGACTGATTAAATTTGTTTTTATTAGATACTTATGGAATACCTACACCATCCCAGCTCTTGCTGAAGGCTCTGTGGAAAATGGCAATAAGCAAGAGAGATTGTAAATTTTACAGAACTTACATTCTAGTGGGTTGTTTTGAGGGTGTGAGGAGTTGGGGTACACAACACAGCAAGTAATAATAGCATATAGCTTGGGGGGGTAAAAGGTAGTGTAATGGCTCTCCCTAAAAAAAAAAAATTCAACATTCTAATCCCTAGAACCTGTGAATACATTTCCTTCCCTCAGAAACTAGCTTTGCAGAGGTGATTAAGTTAGGAATTGGATATAGGGTGATTTTCCTGGGTTGCCTGGGACAGCCCAGTATCATCACATAGTCCTTAAAAATGGAAGAGTGGGGCGGAAGAGGCTGGCAGAGCAATGTGGTGGGAGAAGGACTCAACCCATTGTTGCTGCCTTTGAAGGTGGAGGAAGGGGTTGAAGAATGGGGGGCAGCCTCTAGAGACTCCAGAAAGGACCACAGTCCTGGAAATACCATGATTTTAGCCCATGGAGACCTGTGCCAGACTTCTGGCCTCCACAACCATATGATGATAACCAATCTGTGTTGATTGAAGCCACTCAATGTGAGAGAGTGTGTTAGCCTGGCAATGGACACCTGGCACAGGACAGGCCCTGAGGGGAGTGACCAGGATCATTCTGATAGCCATCTTCCCTGAGATATTTTATGCACCTAAGAACACCTTTTTCTCCTGAAGCAATTTGGAGTATTTTTTCTCATAAGTAACAAACCAAGCTGAGACAGATGAAAGAGAATAGGGAGAGTCCTTATATAAAGACGCAGTGTTATCTCACAAAACTCAAGGGGAGCAATGTAGCTGGTTCCTTAAAACAGATCCTGAACCATGAGAAGGGGGATGGTGCAGAATTTTCCCATCCACAGTTTCTTTCTCTTCTTTTCTCAGTATCTCTCCAAACTGTCTGCCTGAGTCACTCAGTCTGCCTGGTGAATGTAATTATTGGCAGATCAGTCACATGCTACGAGTCTAGTCACCCAAAGGCAGAATTGCAATGGAAACTTCTCTCTCTTTTTCTCTACCTTCCCCTTCCCCATCCTCATTTATGGCAAAGCAATTCTCACTGTGCCAGCTTTGGTTAGGTGCCTTGCCTTGGACCCATCATAGAGAGCCCAGAGCTGACCAGGGAAGGAGAGATCATTATAAACCAACCTGACAGCCTAATATGTATATTCCACAATGCTTATTCCACAACTGTAGAGATAATTTTAGAAAAATGTATTCTCTTTTTAGCCAGTCTTATTCGGTATCTGTTGGAAACAAAGAATTATGTGAGGCAACATGAAAGATACAAAGGCAAACAACAAACAGTTATCCAGCATCTGTTTTTATGCCGAGAACTCTGCTAAAGGCTTGGTTATAAAGACAAAAAAGCAGCAAGCTTAAGGAATGGTGGAAAGAGGGCAACTGAGATTATTGTGTGAAGTGTGCAGAATGGAAGATACATGCAAAGTGCAGCCACAGCATCCCCAGTGACATGGGACATCCTGTGTAATTGTCTGGGATGGAGTGGGACTGGAGCAAATTCCCCCAAATCATTGGAACTTCCAGGTGAACAAGGAGGAAAATGCTCCCGGGAAAGGAGGTGATCTACTCTCCTACTGTCGAGAAACAAATCACTGAGGTCTGAGCCAGTGAGTAGTTCAGAATGACAGGGATTGCAGGGGGAGAAGATTGTAGTTATTCAAGGCTCAGAATCTAGCAGAGGAGTCAAGGCAGGCAATACACAGCTGTCACTGGGTCTGGATGTAGCCGCATAATGATGAAGTGACAAAAAACACACTGAGAGTTTCCGAGGTAGGCTTGGGGATTTGGGGTCAACTTTTCAAATCCAGTTGGGAAGACTAGATCTGCTCCTAGGATGAGCTGGTTTTTAAAGCAGGTTCATAAATAGTCTGTGGGCGACTGGAATGAGCAAAACAGAACTTGAAATTAATTGAAATGCTCCTCTCCAGTTTCAAAGCACACACACATTATGCAAAGCAATGTACCCCTATGCCGATCGCTACAGCATAGACATAGAATTTGTTCCCCAAGGTGATGTGGTTTCCATGAAACTGAAACTCTGTAATGGTTTCTCTCATCTTCCCTCTTTTCTTCAAGAATTGTCTGCCCTTTTTATAAGAAAAAGCTTTATTGTGGCAGGAAAAATATGGGGAAGGCATCTTGAAATATCCACTAGCAGTGGGAAACCCCAGAGGAAAAGAATTTCCATCACAAAGTCTTGTCTTCTCGTGGCATCTTTGAAGCTGGTCAGTGGCCTGCACACACCAGATGCCTCTTGCTTTGTTTCTTTTTAAATTAATCATTTGACATGTCGGGGTTTCAAGTGTTTACCGGGTGATTATGAACACATCGAAGTACTGATTTGAAAGCTCTTGGGACCCCATATTCACCCTCATCATCTTTTAGGTTTTATTTTGACGCATCATCAATTGGAATTTTTAATTTTGGCTATTCTCAAATGTTACTGCAATTTTACATATTATATTATCCCAGTCTTTTGATAAGGGTCCATGCCACATTTGTTTCTAGAGCCCCAAGTCTGTAGTATCATCTCTCATCTATTGGTTGCGTTCCTTTGTTTGCTGCTTTCTGTGTATTATTAGTCTTAGAGCGTTTGAGGCAATTTTCACTTTTAATTATTGTAAGTTTAGCACTACCCCCAGAGAAAAAGGAACCCCAGTCACTTATAAACTTTGTGGATGAAATTCCCAAAGACATACCCTGCTTCTGAGGTTTTTTATTTTGTTTTTCTTTTTTTTTTCCTTTTTTTGTTTTGTTTTGTTTTGTTTTACAGTTTTTCTTCTAAAGAAGAGAGCCTGTCTTCTGGAACCCAGGTATTGATTGAATTACTTCTTTTGACATAATCGCATACTCCTTATGTAGACAGAAACACCACTGATTATTATAAAGTAGTCGCATTTGGGTTGTTTTTTTATTCCATCACTGGAAGTATGTTTGAAAAATGGAAACCAGTTCAGAGTAATCTATCTTTCTACATAAGTATTTCGGTGGCACTTATCACAGCAGTACCTGGGCACTCAGAAGCACTATTAGACTAAAACACATACGCTGGAGGGGGAAAACAACTAGATGCTAAGAAAGCAAAGTTTAAAATATCAGAGCAATAGAAAAAATGTTCTTTGTTCATGAGGAACCAATAGGAATATGCGTGTATGGTATATGTGCGTGTGTGTGTGTGTGTGTGTGTGTGTGTGTGTGTGTGTGTATCCTTTCTTAGTCCATTTATTTAAAGACTTCTAAAGGATTATTCCAGGCCTTTGATTCTGGTACAAAACACCATGCGCCCTGATGTGGTAAATCAAGAATGCAGTTATGACACTTATTCTGGCACTCTGGGTAGAAGACAAAAACAAAAGCAAAAAGGTTATATAATAATAACTAAGCTATCAGTGGACCCCAAGGGTGTTTAGAAATCTCCAGTAGAATGCTCTTTTCTTTCCTGGGCACTCGAGAAAATGTGCCTGATGCTTGCACAGTAAAATATCCATAGATCATAGTGTCCATTACTGGGATACGTTTAGGGAATGAATTGTTGGATGCTTTGAAGCTTGGTGAACTAACTGATTTCAAGAGAAAGGGACCAATCTCATAAATCAAATTCCAAACTGGCTTTGTAACGTAAGTGTCTTTTATTCCTTACTGTAAGATCTGTAAAATTACAGTATTACATGCCAGATGTCAGGAGGGTGGACCGTCTGTGGTGTCAAAGGCTCTTTTTTCCATCCTTTTTAATATATAAAAGGGGAACTGCTGAATAATTGCCCACTTTGTATCAAAAATAAAATCTTTTCTAAAATTGTTGTACATGAGGATTTCTATGAGAAAATAAGCCAATTTCCTTTGGCACATGTAATTTACAGATTTATATTACAACTCAAGCCAACATATTGAGAAAAGTCACATTAATGGGAAAGGAATAAATGTCTAATTTTCAGGAGAGTAACCCCCATAAAGTTTTATTTGTACCGTGACGTTGTTTCTGAGTAAAAATACTTTCTGCTCCATTTCATGGTGCGTAACTTGCCGATTTCCCTCCTGTTTTAAACCAAACGACTCAAATATTTTATGTGACCTTGCTCCGTAGTCAGAAACACTGCTGATAGAAATTACATTTCAAGGAGTAAAGCCATCTTCACCTCAGATTTACATAGTAGTTGGCAAATTAAAAGTATTTTAATAAGGGTAGCAGTGATAGTTCAGGAATGAGATTTAAGCTGAACTTCTTCTGTGCCAATGAGTGCATTAACTTTATTCAAAAATAGTGTATGTAAAATGGCACACAACTGACATGAGCTGATTATGATAATGTCTTAGTGCAAATTTTTGAAAATCAGGTACTATAAAAATATACCATTAACTTTATGTTAATAAAATATTTTGCTTGATGCCTTTTAAATTATTCATTTGAAGTAGTCTAAAAATATAAAAGAACTCTTATTATCATTCAATTTACATGATTACTTTTAAGTTCACTTTTTTTGGTTTAACATAAACAGAGTGTAAAATTCACATCAAGCTTTGGTATTTAAAATGTGTAATTTTTATGCAAAAATTGGATGCTGTGTTACATTTTTAAGGTTGTCATTAGTATAAATATAATTTTGACTTTTGATTTGAAACAATTTAACCCTTAGGAGAAATTATTATGTTTCCCAGGTTGACTCATTATTGCTGCTTTGATTATAGATGACTTCCTTTGTAAAAACACTTTTAAAAGAATTTAAGCACTGTCTTGAAGCCCACGGGGTTTCCACAGATGCATTTGAAGAAATGATGAAAATTACCAAGAAAACGAGGATCCTTTTCTCCCAAAAAGCTCAGCTTTGGTTTTAAAAATTAAACAACCATTATGTGCCCCAAACTGTGTTGTGACTGTGTCACTCTCTGGAGTGACAGAGAGGATAGCACTCCAGCCACCTCTCCTTCCTTCTATCACATAGGACAATTGTAGCATTGGTGTTGGGCACACAGGGCCGCCCAGGACACTGGGTTTACACAGTCAAAAAAAGTAAAAAAAAAAAAAAAAAAAAAAAGGAAGATAAGACAGTAAAATTGGGTAAGAACTCTAAACATGGTGAGGCTTACCTTGAGCAAGAGGAATATAATCTAGATTTTTGTTTTATTTATTTATTTGTATTAGTAGGCAATTTTTATTTGTTTTTCCATCACCATTTGTCCCCCATACCCTCTTCCTCCTCCACCTACTCCCCACCCCTTCATAAGTACTGCACTGGTGCCAATGTCTACAAGTTCTTTCTCCTTTTTCTCTTTTTTGCTCAATCTCTCCACCCTCCCTAGCCCTCTCCAGATTTTTAAAGAGATGACATAGCCTTTCATCTATAAAAGAGATATAGCCTCCCATCTAAATGGGAGAAGAATCTGAATGAAAGATTAGAGTTGTCTTCTTTAGACTATATGGAATATACCAAAGCCTAATTCTGTTCATAATATAAATAATTTAAAATGTACATTTACATATACATTTATACATACTTTAGTCCACATGCACATGTAAAACCAGTTATATAAATAATTACTTCAAGCCATATGCAATTCTAAAAATACGTAGATAAATGAAGAAGTGTTTCAAAAGCCAGACAATGGCTCACTTATTCCAAAAGGGGTTTTAGAACTCTATTATTGGGAAGAAAAGGAGCTAGGAAGAAAATTGAAGCAGAATTGTATATCAGTGCCTGATGCTTCATTCCGTATGGGTCAAGCTGTGACTGTTTCAATCCTAAATATTTAAGAGAGTGAGGTTCTGTTGCATAGCATTGCAGGCAAACCTGTCATCAATAATGCCCTTTAGCACAGTCAGATAGGAGTTTCTGACTTCTTTTGCATGGCTCAGTACAACCCTGCCTCCAAAGAACAATACTAATCTACATGTCGGGGAAGGCACTGAGAGAGCATCCCATGAGTTTAATAGTATGAGTAAAATTAGAATATCTTATCCTATCAAAACTGCAAGGGACCCTAAAAGCTAGTCATGTCTCTTCTCACCCTGCAGAGACTCCTTGCACAACAGCCTTAGGAGACGTTCGTCTACTCTCAGTCTGAGTGAGTAAAGAAAAAGAGGGTCCTAGTCTGTGAGCACTACGTACTCAAACACAAGCATTTCAGAATTTCACAGACAGATGCCATTTTTCAGTGTCTTCCCTCAAGGTCAGCATGTCTATTCCTTCATCTTTCTTTTCACCTTCTTCTTATCTTCCATCATTCTCATCTTCTTCAGGGCACTTTCAAGTTTCTTTTTTTTTCCTATAAAACATATTACTTAGGCTGACACATGGTGATCTGATGAAACTCATACACACACATCAGTGGACCTTGTCTTTGAGAAATTTATATTTAAAGGTGCAAGTAAACATGTATCAAAGAATACTGCAAATGCAGAGTTGACTGAGTAAGTATAAAAAAAGAAGAGCATCTAAAATTATAATGGATTATCCAAAATACTGCATCAATTTTGGATCTGATGCGACCCCTGCAGAAGTAGAAAAGCTATTACTGATTTTGATATGATTAAATAATATTGAAGTCAGAAAATTTACTTAGCATTTGAGTTTGTGGTTAACTCAGACTTCTGTGTCTTTTTTGAATGAACTTCTGTTATAATATCTTCTTCCTACTTTCTGCTCATATAATTGATTTTTGAACATCAACACAAAACCATACACTTACCCATGTAAAATTCCCTCATATGGGTTTTGGCTCAAGGATTTAAAATGTCAAAGTCTACTTTTGAACCATCATTAAGGCATCCAACATATTAAGTAAACTTTTGTATTAGCTGAAAATATGATATACATCACTCAGTGAATTCAGTAAAGCATCAGACCAAAGGCGTTCATTGAAGACTTCTCAATGTTGATACACTGCTTTATATATAAAATCTTTCAGTACCTAAACATATGTAGTAGGCCATTGTCTTTTGTGCTAATATCCATTTCTCCTTCTTCAGGCAATATATTTTCCCCAAGGAACTGTGCATTTGCTTTTTTTAGCTCTGCCTGATTGTGAGGACTTAGTCTACCCCAGGGTCTCATGTTACCAAACCTGGTCATTGAGAATATTGACTTGTGCTGGCTACAGAATTGGAACCATGACCAAAGTCCCTCTAGTAATATTAAATCCTTGACCTTTTATGGCAGTGTTGGAAGGGGAGATTGTCTTACTTAGAATTGAAACTGGGAAGACTCAAGAATGGAGTTGTTGGGAGTCATCAAGTAGGGAGGCTCTAGCTAAACATTCAAGTAATGGATGAAAGTGAGCCAAGAGATCAAGAGAAAGAGGCCAGACCCTTACCCAGCTGTTCCAGAGTCAAAGCCAGGTCTAGACTTTTCTGTTATAAATACTATAATATGAACTCTTCAACTTCAGCCAGTTGGCATTAGATTTCTCTCATTTGCCAAGTGTTCCAACTGATTTATCACATTATCATCTAGTCCACATTTTCCTTTTGGCGACAAGAATATCATGGGAGCCTTTGTCATCTGTTTTATTGAAATCTCTGTATAGAATTTCTAGAATAGTTTATTGGCCAGTGAGTCTAGTAATCCTTTTGTCAAAGGAAATTAGATTTGTTTGTTTGTAGTAAATTTATTCTGGTTCACAGTGATCATCTCTTTTGTCAAACCATCTGGTTAATAATCCATGATAGAAGCTTGACTAGTTTAGAAGACAAATTTCATTTGCTCTTTGCATCCTTAACCATGGAATAATTTGTGTTTTTCCCTCTCATCTTGTATACATTCTCTTTCTAAAGTTTTAGGCACACAATTCCCAAGATTTTTGAGTATGGGTACCTTTTTAAAATACCAATATTTGTCTCAGACTTCCAACAGCTTATGGTTGTACTTTTGTAGTTAGTGTGTATTTAGAAAATACGTAAAGGCATTGAAATGAAGAACAAGTTGACAGTAACCAGAGGTCAGGGGGAAGGAGATAACAGGGAAAAGAAGGGGGAGTGTGGTCAAGAAACATGTATAAATGACCCATGCACAAAGAGAAATGAGGGAGGATTGAATATGGGAAGTGGGGAGTGGGTAGGGCTGGGGAGAATAATGGGGGAGAGTGGGGGCAACTGTAATTAAACAGAAATAAAAACATTAAAAATATATAAAGGTAAAATTATTATGAATCTATTATTTTAAATAAAATTCCATTTTATTTATTACTGCATCTCTAAACATTTGACAAATTAATCTACATACATATGGAAACTATTACTTATTCAGCCCGTGTATAGATCTATGTATAAATGACTTAATCCTTTTCAGTCTGGCTTCAGGTATACGTGGGCCAGATGAGGAAGTCTTGTGATAGCATATTTGTCTCGTGATGCCTGAAATTTGACCTCTGGTCCTTTTCCAATAAATGCAAGATTCTTTGGTTCCTTTATTCTAAAATCCTCTTCACTCTTTCCTGCCAACCTCTATGGAGGCTGCTCTTTTGACTCTCCTCAGTAGGACTCTTGAACTGAAAAGTGAGGACTTGGTGGGGAAGAGTGTTTGGGCTCTCAAACCCACAAAGAAGTTGGGGCATAAGCTGACACTGGAAAAACTTCGCTTAGAAACAGAAAGTAGGCTGTTCCATGGGGTGGTTTCATTGGCTTTCTCTAGCCATGGGGTGGTTCCATTGGCTTTCTCTAGCACAGACAGGGAGACTATCATATCATCCTCTCAGGGGGTAATTACCTAATGAAAAAGCGCCTTCTTAGAAGCTTTGTAGTGTGTGTGTGTGTGTGCTTAATCCTTGCTGGAAGCTATGTTTATTGATTTTAGAGAAAGGAGAAGGGAGAAAGAGGGAGAAACTTCAGTTGGTTGCCTCCCATACACACCCTAACAGGGATCAAACCCACAAACTTTTGTGTATGGAATGATGCTTAAACCAGCTGAGCCACCCAGCCAGAGCCAGTATGTGGTTTTGTAGATAGTGGTTCTCACATGTGGACAACTGACAATGCTCAAATGTTTTTTCTGTCTGCTTAAGGCAGTTTATTCTTCAAATGAAGTTACGAAAACTGAAGTTTGGGGCAAAACATACTTTGTTTTGCCTCAGTAAACTGATTGTCATTTTGTCACATCACTTTTATAGTTGACACAGTCTTGACAGTGTGACACACAGCTCAAAGAAGGAGAAGAAAAAGTAGAAGGAGGAGGTGCTTTCTCAGAATCAGATCCCTAAACACCAGGCACTATTCTTTTCCTTTAAACCCGTGTTGCTGTTGTTAGGAGGTGCTCTCTGTAGAAGGTTTTGGGGTAGACTCTGACACTCTGTTAATTGTGGTTGGTAATCAGCACCTTGGATGTTAAGCTTTGCTTTTTGATCCCCATGCAGTAATGAGGTACAGCTCTGTCCAGTCTGTGTGTTAATTTTTGAGAACATTGTACACAGTAGATACAAAACTGAGAATCGTATCTAATGTCTCCACCTTGCTAATGTTTGAAATCTTGGCAGAGGCATTCTCCAAAATGCCAAGGCATAAACTACTTGAATGAAGAGTTTTGTAGTGCATAGCTCTGAGTCATGTTATAACAGGTACAGCACAGGAAGTTGAAGGATTTCAGAGAATGGTCCTCTTAATGTCTGGGTTAACATGAAAAGCTGAAGAGCTTCCATATCTGGGTTACAGCATCTTTGTAAGTGGCCAGTTGTTTCAAACTCAGATAGGCAAATGTATAGTTTTCAGTGATAAAGAACACTCAACACATAATACCAGTCCCTTTATACTTTTTTCCAAATAGTCTTCTTGAGAAGCATTTAGTTTCATGACTCAGGTTATGAGTATAACTATCATTCCACAAATATCCCAGCTGCTTGAGACTTTGACACTCAATGTCTGAATCACTGGACCCACCCCCAAGTTGTCTTCTTGTCTCTGGTTCACTTTACTACTTCGTGTTTCCAGAAAAGTCTTCATAAGACACTCATATAACACATTTTCTTTCACTCTGCAGTTGCATTTCAGGTCTACAGTTTCGGGGGGACTAGCCTTCAATATGTCAGTTATTACAAATTGGAAATTAAAAGTGATGGAGGGATGTCCCTTGTTTTTGTGGTGTTCTTGTACCTAGCCTGACCTTCTGTCTTCACGCTGTCAGACGTGTATATTTTAGCGATAGCACAACATAATGAGAGGCAGGTTGACAGAGTAGAAAGATCATGATTCAGGACAGTGTTGGGAAAGTTTATCTGTAAAGAGCCAGATAGAAAATATTTTAGGCTTTGCAGGCCAGATAGTCTCTGTCACAACTACTCAACTCTGCTATTGTAGCATGAAAGCAGCCATAGACAATACCTAAACAAATGTGCATGGTGTTCCAATACAATTTTATTTATGGACACAGTAATTGGAATTTCTATAATTTCCATGTCTCATGGCATATTCTCCTTTTGATTTTTTAAGCCATTGGAAAATGTAAAAATATTCTTAGCTCATAAGTCATACAGAAACAGGCTGTGGGCCAGCCTTGGCTAGCAGGCTGTGGTTTGCCAACTCCTTGTTTATGAAAGAGATTGATTTGGATATGAATCAGAGCTCTACCCCATGTACTGGGTACAGGTAATGTAGTATCTCTGAAAATTAGTTTAATTGTTTAATTGTGCATGTGTGTTTGTGAGAGAAAGAGACAGAGAGAGACATAGAGGGAGAGAGAAAATACCTACTTGCGGGAGCATGTCACATTTGACGAGTGATAAGGTAAACAACGAATGTGGTCTTATAGGGACTCAAAAACTATGACATGCCTCTGCTGGGGAAATCAGACATGTTTCCCATATGTAACCAGAAGAGCATCATCAACTAATATGCACCCAGTTGTTGCTGCTGATGAGAAAAAGACTAGATTCCATCTCTCTATTCTTACAAGGTAAAACAGCTTTGAATCAAATTCACTGCATGGACCTGGAGAGTTTTCTGAAATTCTTTGACTTTTCAATACTTCATCCTAATATGGAAATAATAATGATTCGGGCCATATAGCATTGTTGTGCAAAATGTGAAAAAATGCTTAGACAGTGCCTATTCATTAAGGATTACTCAATAAATAAAAATGGTTAATACTAATACTGACCTTCATACTATAAAGTGGCTTTGGAGAACCTAAAAGATGAAGTTACACAACTGTATTCCCACTGTCTGATCAACTGACCTACCCTGATCTTTCAAAATTCCCCTTTGGTGAGCCACACATTTCACTGTGTCCTACTCTCCACTGGCTCATTCCCACTCCAGGCCTTTGTTTATGAGTGTCTCTGATCCGAGAACCTTTGCCTCACTTTCTTCAGTGATACACCATCAGAACTTCTAGAGTCTTCTCAATTTTCACCTCTACGGAGTCTACCCTAAGAACTGTAGGTAGACCCCATGATGTTTCCTTTTGTTTTAGTACCAATACCATTTTTGTAGCATCTAATATAATTTGCACCTAGCTCTACATGATTTGGTTGAATTTTAAAATTATCTCCTTGTTAAAAGTCTTGTCTGGGGAACCAGACTGGGATCACCCAGAAAGGGAGGAATGGAGGAACCTAGTTGTGACATACCTCCTTTTTCTAAAATACGGTCCATTGCTGACTGATGTAGTCACTTCAGCAGACAAAACTGACTGTTCCTGATCCCAGGCCCTCTCCTGATTTTGATCCTTTAGTAAAGACTTCAGTGCGATGGAGTACTCTCCATCCAGAGAGGTTGTCCTGTGCTGCCCGTTTTAACAATTGCTTATTATCTGTGATATCACTGCTTGAGCTTGCTGTTTCTGTTACTCTTGGTGACAGAGACACACTTTACTGTCAACATGAGTTTATTTTGTTCAAAACTTTAAACCTAAATTTAATGTTAAAATGTATCCTGATAAATATGTTGAGTCCTTGGCTTCCCCTTTGAGTGTCTCTTGAGGATTCTCAGTTATTCATCACGTGATGCCTGATTTTCTTCACTGAAATTTACTAGGAGCCCAATTAATTGTGATTCACCGAGTAGTATTTGGCAAAGCTAGATGAGGTCATTCAGAGTTTGCACTTATGGACGTGTCATCTTTTGTTGCATTGAAGATAGGGGAGAAGCGAATCTTCTTTTCCTCACCTTGCCTTTCTAACTCAATTATTGCATATGCATATTTTTATTTAGAGGGAGAAGAAAAAGCCAAAGGGTGGGAGATGGAACAAGGGTGAGGATAGGATGACATTGCTACTCTTGCCAGTGAGATGTTTCTTCTCAATGCCTTTGGCCAAGGAGGTTCCAATTAAATGCCCTTCCAAGGCTGTGATTTTCTCTGCCCGTCAGCCACAGCATGCTCGGCAGGGTAACACACGAGGCTGCTCTGCCCTGCGGGCTAGACCTTCTGGTTCCCCAATTCCACAGGCCTGTGGAAAGAGGAGAGACAAGTAGCCTTGGTGTCATGTTGTAGAGTAGAAACAATAGGAAGAGACTTAAACACAATAATTATTTGCCAGCTACTCTGTTGGCTTTGTCTTATCTCCTTCAGCAGGAAAAGATAGCAAGCTGCTGGAGTTTTAAAAGATAGGAAAATTATGACCTGTGTCTCCCTGAATAAGTCTAGTTTCCCTGAGCCCTAGAGAGAACAGCATTAAACCCCAACGCTGGTCAGAAAGACTGGGCATCTTTTGTGGGAGCTCTGAAAAGGAAGAAGACTCGAAAAGGAAAGCATCTCCCTATGATAACAGAAGCGAGAAGGAAAACATTTTTCAGTGACAGCCTTACCCTACTTTGCTTTATCCTTTTGTTTGGGCAGCAATCACAGACCCATATGCTAAGCGGTGGAAGATATTTTTCAGAAGCATTTGTCTCCTTGGAAGGCTTCTGAGCTTGTTTTATTGGCAACTGTGAAATCACCACTGGGTCTGTTGTGTGGTTCTTCTACAGATGGCTTGCATGGGTGGCTTGTTTCCACAGGATGAAATTTCCCTTTGGACTCAAGAAATTCACGCACTGCTAGTCTTTGACTTTGGTTTGATAAAATTTTTGTGCTGCTTCACCTGTACACCCATTGTCTTTGGCATTTGTGATGGGTAAGGAGGAAGTCCAGTCAGGTAGTGTTGATGTAGAGGAACATACCTGAAGCTTTGTCATCCCCCATGGTCCTTTTGAGATTGGGTGGAGCCCATGTGGTCAGTTCTGGTCTGGATGGGTGACGGGGGTCTGGTGGTTTTCTCAGCACATGCAGAAACTGTCACTGATGGGAGCACCGAGTAATCTTACAGAATGTCACCTAAAGGCAGATGGCAATGCATCTATTACACTTGTGGGTTTGGGTGTTCATTTATTTCTTCTTCTCCATCTCTTCCCCAGAATAATCACAGTTACTCATGCAGTGACATCTCTGCGTGCCCAAGAGAGTGCAGTCCTGTTGGGTGCAGTTGTTTCAGTATTATCCCTTTGAAAATAGAATGCAAAAGTATAAAATGGTCCCTTCTAGCTTGCAGGGAAGAAGAGGTACACCATAACCTTTTTAAAGACTGGGTCATTTTCATTTCTTCAAATACCAAAACAGCAATGAAACCATCTGTGTGGTTTATGGGACAAAGGATCTAGCTGTTGTGTCATGGCATCGGCTTTTTGAAGACGTGAAAAAATGGGCTTGAACAGCTACATCGTTGCTCCCTGGTGGGTGGGCTCTGGTAAAACAGGGATAACGTACCCCAGGGGTTTATGTGAGAATAAAACAATGTCACATATAAAATGTCAGCAAAGGATTGTCACCTAATAAACTCAGCTGTGGTTTGTTGAGTACTCTTTGTCAGGCTCTGCTTAGAGCATTGTACTCAGCTAATTGTCCTAACGACTTTTACATGCCAAGTAGAAGTACAACCCACTGCCCAGATGGGAAAATGAAGGTGGAAAAATGGTAACTTTGCTGAGGAGATGGAGGAAGTAATTAGTGGCCGTAGGATTTGCACTTGTGTTCTTAATCACTGTTCCATTTTAGCTCTCCATGTAATATACAGGTCAGGGGTGTTGAACTCATTTTCACCAGGGGCCACATCAGCCTCTTGCAGTTGCCTTTGGAGGGCCGAAATAATTTTAGGACTGTATAAATGTCACTACTCCTTAACTGTTAAGGGGTTGACATTACATTTGGCCCTTTGAAGGCAACCAGGAGGCTGATGTGGCCCCACATGAAAATGAGTTTGACACCCCTGATATAAATGATCAAGAATGTTTGATTCTCCTTTGCCCCCAATTCTCTAGGCTTTTACTTACTTTGTCTGTAAAAACAGATGGGATTATATGGGTGACTTAAAAGAGGTGACCATTAGAAACACATGGAGAATATCTCCAAACTGAGCAAGGCTGGATCCAGGCCTGGCAATATTCCCATTGGGTAGCATTTATTTATTTGGGGTCTTGGAGTATGAATTATTCTGATGCAAATGTCATTCTGAGGCAGAGGAAGAGAGGTTATCAGGGTAGGAAAAGTCATACTGACCAACCAAACATTCTTAATCTTCTGTTTTCTGACATTTTACATGAATCCAGATGTAGAGGAAAATCTCTATTTTTCAAAAATGGTAAAATTTATATCTTGCTTGTTTATTTTGTTGTTTAGTTTCCTGTTAAAGGTGCGATCATATGGTATTTTTCTTTCACTGCCTGACTTATTTCACTCAGTATAATGCTTTCCAGTTCCATCCATGCTGTTGCAAAGGGAGCTCCTTGTTTCTTTCTGCTGCATAGAATTCCATTGTGTACATGTACTATAGTTTTTGGATCCATTCATTTACTGATGGGCACCTAGGTTGCTTCCAACTCTTGGCTGATTAGAGAACAGGTGGACAGTGACCAGAGGGGTGAGGGGAGGGAATTTCAGGGGAAAAGGGGGAAGGATTTACAGGAACTAGTGTAAAGGTAAAGGACACATGGACAACAACTAAGGGGGTGGAAATGGAAGGGAGGTGGGGAGCACTTGGGGGGGGTAGGCTGGGATGGGAGTAAAAGACAAAAAACTGTACTTGAGCAAAAATTAAATTAAAAAAATTATATCTTCTTAGAAGATAACTGGAGTCATGGCTGACCTATAATTTCTGCCTCCACTGTGTCTTGCTACCTGGTCCTTCTTCATAAGTGACCTTGGGGCTTTAAGATGTCCACAAGGAGCTGTCGTGCTTTTCATAGTTTAAACAATTTTCATTTCAGCCAAGTGTTTGGCAGCAGCCTCCCCCTCCATCCATGTCAGCAGTGCAGTGGGGGCTTTCAAGCCACTCTTAACAGAATTACCCCCATGCTGTTTGCCTTTCCTGACATGCCTCTGCCCTTAGTTCATTTTTAGCACTTATAAAGTATTGGATGTTTTTTATTAGCATTCATCTGCACTAAGCCTAGGTTGTGATCAAATTCCTCAATATTATTAAATGGCAGATGAAAAATTTTATGGCATGAAAAACAAAAAAAACCATACATTTAAGCTCACTCTGCTGCTAAACAGCAATCTAAATGAATGTTTTTCTTGTTCCATCAACCAGCTTATCATCTTCACAGAAGATGCACATGTCCATTCTGAGTTAAAGTAACAAGGTAGCATCTACTAACCTAGAACACCACTGGGCATGAGTTCATGTACGCAGGCATTCACTGTTCTTTGAGGACATCCCCACATTAAAAATAAGACATATGGTCAAAAATCATTGGGAAGCTTATAGCAGACACTGAGAATATCTGAAGATCTGACCTCAGGCATCACTGGGAAATCAAAACCTACAAGTGCTCATCTTTTAAAAATTACCCCTTGATAGAGGAAACAAGCCTTGGGCACCTACAATAATAAAAGTTTGAAAAGAGTGAAGACCGCGTGAGGGCTCACCACGCCACTGTCACTGTTCTCAGTGCTGTAGCATCTATTATTTCACGTACTCATTGCAGCGCCTGAATGAGATAGGTGCTGATATCGCTACTCTCATTTCTCAGATGAAAAAAAAAAGCCTGAGTCTTAGAGCTATTAGGCAATGTATCCTCGATCATCCAACTGGAAATGGGGAGGTCAAGATTTCACCTGAGTCCACGGCCTGAGCTGGTCCTCCCTGCCCCAGCCACAGCTTCTGAGCTGGGCAAACCTATAGGTAGGGCATCCAAATAGCCACCTGCCAGCCTGACTAAAAGGGAAATATAGGGGCACCCTTTAACTGTTGTGAAAATCAAGTCACTGCGCTGGGAAGTTGAGAGTCATGGGAGAATCGAGGAAAACCCAGGAGTGGAGGAGGTTACAGGAGAATGGGAAAGAGAGGCTACAGGAAAGAGAAGCAGCCATGGGGATACAGAGGAGCTGTCCAGTCTGAAGAGTAGAGAGAGGTGTTAGCTACAAGGAAAGAAGAGAAAGGATAGCTCTGTAACAATCGCTTCATCTCCATCTTCACCCGGGGCACTAGACGCCACCTTAAAGATATGCCTATCATCTGACAGCTCTGCAGTGGAAGCAGTTGCTGGGACATCTAGTGAAAGGACCAGTCAGGTTCCCCTTTTTGCCTGAGCCTTAGACAGCATGACTCATCATTTTTACCCAATCTCACTTTATGTTAATTGGGACAGATGATGAGAAGGCTGAATCGGAAATGACATGAAATACTTCATTCTACTGCAGTGGAAAACTAAACTATGGTGATAGTAGAGTATACAAGTTACAACTTAAAACATATGCAATCTGTGGTTTAAAACACATCCTCAAGCATGTAGTACCAAACTTGAAGGAAAAACACAGGGTTCCCTTCTAAGGAAATTACTTTGTTATCTTTGAACAAATCCAGGCAGGGTACTTGCTATATAATTGATGCTCAGTAGGTGAGGGAGGCAGAGAAGGAGGAGATAAAGAAGAACAAAAAATGGCAAGGAAGAAAGTGGGGGGGGCAGTGGAAAGAAGGGCCAAATGTATACATAATTTCTTAGGTGAGCATTGTATTCCCATTAACTTGGGTGCTTTTACCTGAGACATGATAGAAAGTCAGATACAAAGGGTAGAACTAAACCAATAAGAGTCACCAAGCCATTTAAAGGGTGTTTCAGAGCAAAGAATTCTGAATGAAACAACACTTGAACAGTTTTACATGGCAGATTAAGCCCATCTATTTTATGTTAAACTGGTCCAGTTGAACCTCAGTTAATCTTCCATTAACCCTAGATTTTTATGAAAATAATAAGTAATTGGGAGTTATTATTACCCCTGAGCTTTCTGATATGTCAGGTATTTAACAAATTGTGTTAGAATATACTTTTCTGTCCAATTCATTGACCTTTTGGTACATTTAATAAATGATCCTTTTAGAATGGCAGACTTATCTGAATGGAGTAAAGCTAATACACTGTCATCCAAAGTAGTGGGAGCAGGGATGATGCCGTGGACATTTTTTAAAACCTTCTTGATTGGTGTTGATATTTCTATGCGTTCAATCTAACCACAGCCCCAGAATCGTGATCACAACATTGAGGTACTAAATTGAAAGAATGTGGAAGCCCATTGTGACTTCAAAGGTCAAATAATGATGTTTCTTATGCTCAAATCTCTTTGAGTGTTCAAGGGTCCTTTTAAAAAACTGTAAACATACATTCTAGCTTGATGTTATCAACTTTGGGGTATGAACAATATGCAGGTTTTAAATAATTCCCCTCATTAAAATGTTCTTGAATGGTGCTGGATTTTTCACACTCTGTCTCCACTTGTGGGTTCACAGTGAGTCTGAAAGACCTGTAGATGTAGACGTGTAAGGAGAGGATTTTACTCCTTGTGTGGTGAGTTCAGGAATCCTACACCACCCCCTGGCTCTTGTTGATAAGACAAAGGAAAAGAAGGAACTAGATCACTTTCTAGAGGAGGAGGGTATGGCCTGAGAGATTGATACTGAGTTTTGCTTCCTAATAGAGTTTGTACAAATTTGGCTGTGTTATGTCATTTCTGAAGTCTAACACATGAATACCCTTTTCTCCACCTTTGAAAGGGAGAGGCAAATGTCCTAAATAAAGTACACTAACACTAAAGGATTTTTTTTTCAAAAAAATAAGTTCTTAGCATAGAGATTTTATTCATTCAACTCTGCAACCCCCTGGGTCTTACACCTGTGAAACAAGACCTTTACTGATGATAATAATGAATGCCCAATGTCAGGAAAGTCTAAATTATTGCCTAGTGTTCCCTACCAAAGCAGGCAGAAAGGCATGCATCAATTTTAGGAATATCTCTACCCCCCAACAATTGACAACTTTAAAATTTTATTCCCTAAAGAGTTATTAATGAACTACTTGGGTAAATTCAGTTATCTAAAACAACTTTCAAGGCCCAATAAGCCAGTCTACTGCTCCCCAAGTACACATTCCATTCTGAACATATATCTAGAAGTTTCAGAGTTTCCTTGCTAGTTCTGCCATTTTTAAGTTATGTGACATTCAGCAAGTTACTCAAACTCTCTAAATCTCATTTTCCTTATGTAAAAAAAAATGGGGATAATAATGATAATCTCACAGTGTTGAGGAATATGCATTGAGAATTTAGCATAGTTCCTGACACATTGGACATTTGTAATACATGGAAGAATTTCTTACTTTAAATATTTTACCTTAAATGTATTTGGAAGCAACACATGAGTTTCTAAGTGTTAATTAATGGCAATGTATTTTCCAACAACTTTTAAGTCAGGTCCTCTAAATATAGTTAGGATGAAATTCTCAGCGCAAAGGTTTAAGGTCATCTGTCGTCATTAACACTCCTCTGTCCGTTCATGATCTCCAGCAGTTCAGTCTCCAAAAATCCCATTTGCTAAAAGATGAAATGATGTCCAATTCACCACACCGTCCTCTGCCTAGGCCATGTCAGAGTTGTGTATACACAGCCTCAATCCACACAGCAAGCAACAACAGCCAGGAGGACCTTCTGTGTTAGAACCAGTGAGTAAATAACAGAAAGCCTCCATTTAATGAACACATGCTATGGACTGGGCAACAGGATGAGTGTTAGGGACCAGGCACCAGGATGGGTGTTATGGGTACACGGTGTCATTAGCATGGTGTTTATGAATGGGTTGTCAATAAGATAGCTTTAGGTTGAAGTCTTGGCTCTGCCCTCATCAGGTTGATGATTTTGGTGTGCTTTCCTTCCCTCCTTGTTTAAAATGTTAATGACCCTATATGCACTTCAGAGGGCTGTTGAGAGGGTTAAAAGGGATATTGAATGTTAAGGGTATTTAGTACACTATACGCTTCTTGACTCTCTTTCTTCTTTTGCCTCTCGTGATATTGTTTTCTCCAGCCTCCCCGTCTTCTCCTTCTCAGTCTCTCTGGCAGTCCTCGGCTCTGCTTGAGTAGAAATGGAGTGGCCGATGGCTCTTACCTGGTCCCTGTCTTCTCTAGGGGGCCTCATCCAAGGCCATGTCCTAAGATACCACTTTGTTCCCAGTGAAAGCTGTAGCTTCCTGCTTATTAACACTGCAGCCATAGCTTAGGGAGGTTGAGCAAGTTGGCCAAAGTCACATAGAAAGGGTCAAATTGGCATAAAACCAACATCTGTCTGACACTAAATTCTAAGCTATTAAAAATGCAGGAGGGAGAGGGGATAAAAAGCAAATGATGTTGTACCAATCACCCAAGTACCAACTTCCATACTCAACCAAAGAAGGAAATATTGGAGTGTTTACTCAACTTGCTTTATCTGAAGAAATCATGCAATGTTTTTTTTTCTTTTGATGTGATAGTGCGACTTATCCTTTAATTAAAACTTTAAAAACAGTCTTTGAAGGTTAAGAGTTCCATCGGAAACTTCACATCATTCTTAAGGAAAATTAATTGTTATAGCTCACTTACAAGAAGTTAGATGAGAACATTATGAAAAATTACTGAAATTATCAGATGGAATAATTAAAGATCAATTGTGAAATAATCACATAATTCTAGCTATATGCTGTATTGCTCTTCATTAATCAAAGATAATCTGAAATTGAAATACTTAATTAAATGCAAGAAAGTGTTTGTATGTTCTGGCTCTGAAAGGAGATAATTGGAGAGCACAGAAGCTGTATAGTTATCAGCTTTTGCTGATTTTTGAGAGTCTAAAAATGTAAATTCTACAGTGTGGGGGTTGGTCATTTTGTGGACTGTTGAAATCAGACTTCAAAGAAATACTTGTGTTTTTGATAAAATACTATTCTTCTCTTAGTACTGGAAAAAATAAGGGATTTTAATTTATCAATAAGAAGAAAGTAATGCTTCTAAATTCGGTAGATACATTAGATCTCAAAGGTCCATGAACAAATACCATCTCACTTTTCTTTCTCCACTGTCAAGGTAGTGACCCACTGGCTAAAATCCTCAGCACTCCTTGAAAGAGGAAGTAATTCACTCTCCATTTGCAAACTAAGACCATGTACAATACTCATATCAGTATTTATTTCTCTGCAGGAAGTACAGCAAAGTCGTGTATCAGTTTCAAATGCAATTCCTATTTTTTTAAATATAATTTACACACAATAAAATGCATCTATTTAAGATGTATGACCCTGACTTTTCACACACACACACACACACACATATATCTATATCTATATCTATATCTATATCTATATCTATATCTATATCTATATCTATATCTATATCTATATATATATATATATATACACCCGTGGTACTGCCATGACAATCAAGATCTGTCCCCCCAGAAAGGTCCTTGTTCCCCAACCCAGTGGATCCCCACTTTCACCCATGGCACTAGGCAGCCATTGATCTGTGTGTCTGTCTGATGGGATAGATTAAATTTGTCTTTGTTATTTAAATGGAAGTGTACAACATGTGTTGTATTCTCTTGGGTCTGATTTCCTTTGCTCAGCATTATACTTTAAAGATCCAGTCCTCTTAACATATTTCTTCTTTATTCCTAAGTAGTACTTCATTGGACAAATGTGTCATTATGCTATTCATAATATGCTATTCTAAATAAAGCTAGTATGAACCCTTGCTTATAAGACTTTTGTTTTATCATAATGTAATTCAGTTTTCATATCATTTTATACCATTTGTTCACCCTCGTTCACTGTGTCAACCAAGTGAAAATCAATTTCAGTAATCTCTCCAGGATGTAGGAAGATTGCTTGCCACACTGTATGTGGAAATATACTAAAATATAGAAATGCCATCTTTTGAAAAATAAGGCTTCTACATGCATTGTTTCTTTGCTTTTTCATATCCTGCTTTTATACGGTAGGAAAGATACTATCATTATCATTAGCTTATAAATTTGTAAACTGGGTTTCAGCGCAGTGAAGGGATTGGTGCAATAGCTCACAGTGGATAAGTGCTAGAGCCAGGACCGGAACCTGCTTTACAAATTCTTAATCCGGTGCACTTTCCACTCTGCCATGTGGAAAAAAAGTGCACTTCTGTCAACACACACTTTCTGAGTTCTCTCTGCTTGACTAATACTGTGTTGGCATGTAAGGGATCGCATTACCACAACAACAGCAACAAAAATCGGAGTGTTCCCCTCGAGGAATTTATTATTTAATTGAGAAGACAATACATGTACAAGAAAAAAAATGCAGTGCAATTGCAAGGCAGTTAGTTAAGGTTGTTACAGACATGGAGTCTGAGCTGCCTTGCAAACAGGTGTTGAGTTAATAGGTAGCTGAATAAAGGGGGAAGCAGTTTTCTGGAAGAGGTTCATTAAGGGAACGATTTATTTATTTATTCATTTATTCATTCATTTATTTATTTATTTATTGCAACACATTGACAACCAAAAAGTATGGATTGTGAAGGAAGAGGTGACAGGAAAAGCCAAGAATGTATATCTATGTGATAAGGAGCAATTTGGAATCAGCAAGACTGAGAGGATTTATTTTTGGATTCAGTATACGGGGTAGGGCCCGTGGACTGTCAAGTTGAATTACGTAGAATTGACTCAGTGGACAGCGGGGAGACATTGCAGATTTTTAAGCAACAGAGGACAGTGAGTGACATACACGGTCCAAGTGGTGTTTCACAAAGGGAAACCGATCACAGCTTGCACAATGGGGTAGACCTAGGAATGACCACCGAAGAGGCCAGTGCAGACAGAGACTGTTGTCACTGGAGTCTGAAGGAAAGACCAAGGGAAGGAAGAGATAAGTCCAAACAAAAGATGAAAATAAAAACAGACAAGTGATTACAGCTCTTCCCTGCATGGCTTCCTAACTCAGCGGCATTCAATGGAATTTCTCTAGAAAGTAACATCCTTGTGCTAACAGAACCACGTTTCCCAGCCGCAGAAGTGATTATAAAGCTGTGCTGTATAAGACTTGATTTTGGCCAGGAGCTTAATTCTTTTTGCTAAAATTCACTGCCTGTCAACTTACCAAAGGATGCACTGACTTGCTTATTTCAGCTCCTCTCTTTGGAGTATAGTTTAAAATAGCACCCATCAGTCTTAATCACAACTATTTTCCAAAATGTTTCCCAAATTAATAAGAGCAGAACTGGAGGCAGTGACCCTGTAGGGGAAATATGACAAAAATAGCTCACCCATAATTAGAAGTGAAATCTCCTTTCATTGAGCAATAGGAAATTGGCCAAATCCAGTAGCTTTTCACTCCATGCTGTGTTTAAGGTCCTAAAGCAAGTGCTCCCCGAGTTCCCGCTCCTGTCACCCATTGGTCTGGTGTGTGCACTTCTTTTGTTTACTGTTTGAAGGCTGCCAGCTTTGGCCTTATTTGCCATGCTCTGGACACGCGTGTGAGTTGGATCCTGGTAATTAAATGAACTGTCCTCACGAACAGACCTCAATTAAAGGTGTATGTGGCTCATGGCCAATTTAAAGAACCCCCCCAACCCCCTCTCCAGCCCCATAGACACTCATTAGAATGTCTTGATTGATTTGGAAGCCAAAGAAGCCCTTAAGTAAAGATATATGGCCATGAAGTTAAAAATGGCTCTAACCTTTCTGAAACGAGGTGCTTTGGTTCTCAGCGCAGTGATTCTTTCTGCGTATTACAAATGGGATGACGCCCTTTGCAATGCATGGAAACTTGGGAGAAGATCATCTTCAAATCCTGTTCTATGTACAGATAGATGCTCTATACATGATAGTCCTATGATCTTACAGTGTCACTTACCTTTTTCTGCCTCTTTCTTCATCTGTAAAGTTAGAATAATATTTGTACTTGTCCCCCAGAGTTAAATATTAAATAAAGCAATCTATTTGGGGTGCTAAGTATTGTGCGTGGCACCTACTTGGCACTTAAATATTAATGGTTATATTCTGCCTGGTGCTCCTGCTACTGTTGTCTTGTTTTGTTGTTGCTGCTATTGTTGTTTCAGCCCAAATTTTTAGTCATTTCTCCGAAGGTATTTTCAATGTAATGGGGAAAACAGAAATATAAACATCGCAAGGCAGAATTTTAAAAGTACTGTGTCTAGGTAGGAGCAGTGTACTATGGAAAGAGCAGAAGAATGAATAATTCTGCAGGAGTGATCAGAGACCATTGGATGGGTCAGATGCATTAAAGCTGAGCATTGAAGGGGGAATTTTAATGGAAGCCCAGACAAAGGGAGGCTGCTGAAGGTTTTTGAAGGGACATTCCAACTTCAGTTTTAGGAAGTTAGCTCTGGCCACAGCGTGAAAGTAAGCTTTCTTGGAGCAGGAGTCTTGTCATCAGTGTTTAAAACTCTCCCCAACACCTAAAAGGAGCCTACCACATAGTAGTTGCTTAATAAATAAAATTGACATCCATGACTCTTTAATACCACCTTCCTGTATCCAGCTCAACAATGTGCTCTTGCTTGGAATACAAGAAGCCAGCTTGCTGTTTGCTTCACTTTAATGTTCTGCCCCTCTAATTCACTTTGTTCCTATGAGCTTTTAAAACTGCACTCTGGTCAGGGCACCCCCTTCGCCCCGGGAAACACATAGCATACATACCACGTCTACTCGTCTAGTTCATCCCCTGCCACTCTCCCCTTAGCTCAGTGTACTTCTCTGTTATCTCCTTCCACCCCTGCGAAATGCCCCAGTAGTGGGATGAGGGTCAGACATGGCTTCACTACATTGCTTAACCATCAGTATTCAGGAACGCTCTTAGATTTCGACTTTTGCAACCTCACTACATTACCTGTGCACCTTGCACCGGGATGTTGTTTTCAGGCTCCTTTTTAATTTGTAAAGAGAAGGAACCAGAGGCCCAAAGGTGATTACCAGTCAGAACAGTTCATCATTAAAAAGGTCTGTGACTTGCGGCAGGCCGATGACGGTGAGACATGGGTCAAATGGATTTTGCACTATTCCGGCTCAGGCTGAATTACAAAAATTAAATAGCACTCTAATTAACCAGAGTAGTTAGTGCATAATTCAGCTCTCTGGATCTTCAACTGATGGTGGATTTAAAAAATTATATAATGTACAAATAGCCACAAATAAGAAATACAAAACCCTGCTCTGGCTGGTTTTCTCAGGCACCAAGACTGAGAATACATTACACATTTTTGCAAAACTAGGAATATCCTTATTGAACAGGATAAAAAAAAAGGTGAATTTTCATATTTCAAAGACAATAAAGGATTAACAAGTTTTGCATTCCATTGTTATGCACTGCACATATCCTGACTTGGGCATTTAGAACTATACCAGGTAAATGAAAAAGATAGGACATAAGATGAAAACAATGCTAAATGCAAGTGTACAATTAAATCTGACTCACTGATTGTTTTCTGAAGGTATAGAGTAGCCCTTCACTACCGAGTATAAGTTAGCACCCTGGAATGCAACTTGGATGCACCTCAGACTTGCTAAATAAAGAGAATGATGACATCAACAAAAATTACTTTAATTCCTGCTAAATGGATGCAAAATGTCTTAGGAAACTTCCAAGAGAGACGTAGGGTCTCACATGGCACTGTGCATATCCTAGAGAAATTTTGAGATTATAGGCTTTGTCCCTAAAATAAAAAATAAAGTGAAACCTGATGTTGCTCCTTCACAAACCATCATAAAATGTGGGCAAATTATAAAAGCTGAGATATGGAGCAGGCAACTGATTGCTTCAGGAGTTAAAATATTAACAACGGGTCTGGCTGGTATAGCTCAGTCAATGGAACATGGGCCTGTGAAGCAAAGGGTCTCTAGTTCGATTCCCAGTTGGGGCTCATTCCTAGGTTGTGGGCCAGATCCCCAGTGGGGGACACATGAGAGGCAACCACACATTGATGTTTCTCTTCCACTCTTTCTTCTTCCCGTCCCCTCTCTCTAAAAACCAAATAAATAAAATATTTTTTAAAAAATATTAACAATGGGAAAATATAATGAAAGTCTGCATTTTCAGATATCTAAATTTCAGAGGTTAATGAAAATATCTTCATTTAAGGGTTAATGTTACATTTTACGGTGTCACTTCACTTTTTCATTTTTCCCTAAAAATAATACTAATAAGTTAATAATAGTTAATATTTACTGAGCTTTCACCACATGTCTGGTACTATGTTGGATGCATTCATTGCTCCATTTATACTCATGGCTCCAGGGAAGTGAGAATTACGATTTTACAGATGAGGAAACTGTGACCCACAAGCACATAGTAAATTGGCCTGAGGATTCATAGATAGCAAGAGGGTGAGCTATGAATCTACAGGTTTACAATTCTAATACCCATATTTTAATCACTTTCCTATTCTTTCTCCCTCATTTAAATTAAACCCTGTCCATGGAAATGACATGAACAACTACTTAATCTAAAATCTGCTCCTATGTATTTCTTATGAAGGACTATTGTCACGTATAATGTACAGCTCACTCATGATTTTATATAACATCAATCTTTGGAGAATTTTTTTTTTGGCTACTTCAGAATAGCATTTGCCCCAGGTCACAATGCTAATGTAGAAAAAGAATTCTATACTTTGTTCTCTCTTGTGTCTAGATGTCCTGCAATGATGTGATCCCTGGTACAACCTAGGATTTAGTCCTTATAAAAAAAGTAAGAGAGTAATCCATACATCTTGTAGAATGACATTCTTTGTGCTGTATTTTTTCTTTATGACCTGTATGAGTGGAGGTATTTTATGTTCAACCAAAAAACTATTTGAAGTTTAAAATATTGAGGGAAATTACAGTGGAAGTTTTTACCCACTATGGCCTATGCCTGTTGGCTCATTTGTCAGACCAGCACTTTTTTTTCAGAACAAAATTCACCTTAAAAGGAAGCACTTTTTTTGTTGGGGGGTGGTGGAGAGGGACAAAATACTTTTTAAGGAAAGATTTCAATTTTAGCCTTATCATTTAAGTCAATACTATTAAAATAGGATAAATTATAATATTAGAACTATTCCTTTAATTTTCTGTTAAAGATAGCAAGGCCTATCGTTTCTCTTACACAAAGGACTGCTTATCATTGGATAATTTATTCATATATGCAATAAACAAATAGTAAGTACATGTTATGTGTAAAACACTCCTTTAATGGTAAACAGTATAATTTCATTTTCTTTGTAGAGCTTATAGTCTGGTTGTGGAGGGTGGGAGGAGACACTCAGTAGGATATTTTTAAGTAGTACAAACGGCCAGGAAACATATGAGCAGGGTGACACAGGATAATACTGATGAACAGCCATTTGGGAGGCGTGGTCAGAGAAGGCCTCACTGAAGATGTGACATTTAATCTGAGACCTTTATGACAAGAGTGAGACATGCAAAGTTTGGGGGGAAGAGTGTTCTAGGAAGAGGTGAAAGGGCAAAGGTCATAAAATGAAAACACACATGGTGTATTCGAGAAACAGTAAGAAAGCCAGTGTGTCTAGAGTGTAGAAAATGTCCCATGTATGACGTTGCATTGTTGTAGGAGGGCTAAGCAGGGGACCACAGGCCTTGATACAAAGTGGAGATTTTATTTTAATTGCAGTAAGAAAATCATTGGAAGGTGATTTGCAACTTGGAGCTACATGATGTATCTACGAACTTTTGATCTCAGAGCTCCAAGTACAGTTCCTGTCTGCCTGAAACAAGAACAAGATATGGAAAAAGACAAAGGAGGGCTGGAAGCCATAGCACTCCATTGAAACTAGAGCTTACGCCCTCACATCCAGAGACCACTCACTGAGATTAGGTTTATACGTTGAACTTAACTCACTGTGTCGGGCACTATTTCAGGTGAAAGGGATACATCTATGCATAAGAAAAAATGTTTTCTCCTTATATTCTAGGTAATAGAATACTAAACATGACCCCTTACTGAGGGTTTCTTTTAATAATCTATCTTCCGTGTTAGCCTTTAAGCTTTGGGAATTGACTGCATTGTTTCAATAGTGATTGCCCTAGAGCCTATTGAAATGCTCGACACATAGTAGGTCCTCAGTGATTCTTAACTAAACTGAATTGAATGGGAAATTGTCATGTTAGCTTTCGTGTCTTTGGTATGCATTGTGTGAATGTATTGTTTCTTTTTTTATTTCAAAACCATGTCCAATTTTTTTAAACTAAACACATTGGGAAATCACTTTTGTTTTCCAACAAGGCTTTATGTTTTTACAAGGCTGTGCTGTGTTGGTCACTATAGTGTCCTTCTGTGTCATGCACTCTGCCTTGTTCCTGTGGACTTTAGATCTCTGTGCCTCGTATCTATTTATGACTTAAATTACGTGAAGTCTATTGAACCCCAACTTTTTGTCAACAAAGTTATAATCATAGTTAGCTAAATAAGCCTTGCTTTGTTTTTTTGCACTTGATAAAGGAAACCATGAAATGGAAAACCTTCATCATTTTCTATTTCCATTTCTATATACCCTATTATTAAAATGTTTACTGAGTTGTATTTTGGTCTTTCTCTGGGCTTTCCCTTCCCTGTCTAGGTTCCAGGTCCAAGGAACTGTGGACAGATCCCTAGAAATGTCCCATTCTCTTTCATTGGCTTCATTCAGCAACTTTGGAATGTCTTTTCTCTCTTCTTCTTCTCTTTGCTACTAACTTATTTTCAACCTTCAGGTCTTAGCTTAACTTTATTTTTTTAAGCCTTTGTTTGACCTCCTACCATATCTGGGATAGTGGCCTGTGTTTCTCCTATTACCAGCTATTGTGATTTCAATTTGCCCTGTTTCTTTCCTCAGACTATAAACTCCATGAGGGCTGAGACTATGTCTTAAAACCAGTTCTCACTCCACCTCCTAACTCAGTGACTACCAAATAGACCTTCAACAAAGACCTACTTAGTGACTAAAGAAATGAATAAGTTAACTGCCATTTTCTAAGGCAGATCAGAGTGTATACTCATTGTCTGGTACATGAAAACAGCTTTGCTCCTATGCATGTATTTCCCAGTCTCCTGAGTTCTACTTTTATAATTTTCTTTTGCATAGTTTGATACTTAGCCCGCTACTCTAGAGCAATACAGTTCTTAGGTCTGATACAGCAAAGAATGAGAAGACAACCTAGTATTGCTATCTACTGCCCTTAGGACACATTTCTCAGGAAAAGCAGACAGCAATGAAAAGTAGTGGAGGATCTAAGAGCAGGCAGGAGCGAGTCATTAAGAAAGAGGACAGGGCATCATTGTTTGCACATTCACTTGTATTCCTCTGATAGCTTAGCCTGCAAAAGCTCTGGCTTGACTGTTGACAGTCAACATGGAAGAACTGTGCTTTCTACCCCGTTTATACAGGAAATCAGTGAGGCTGTATACAAAGCAGTGAGAAATGGTGTTTCCCTCCCTCGAATAAAGACTGTGTTGACAAAGTCTTTAATACAAAGATGTTGCTGACAAAGAGTTGAAGTTACTAAACCAGTGATATACCGTCAGGGAAATATAGGTGAAAAAGATACTTTTTTTTTCTTTTTTCCCTCTGCCAGCTCTTTACCTGTGTACAATTCAACCCAAGGAACCAGGAACCAAGGAGGAAGGAAGTAATTGACATTCAAAGCCTCTATTTTTAGACATCTTTACACTTTCTTTTGCTTCTAACTATCAAGGATTTTTCCAAACAAGCTTTTGATTAGCAGGTGAGTTTAATTGATATGTGGGTTTCTCAGAAGGGAAAGGACCTCAATGTGGAGGAGAGGGGAGGGACTCCATCAGTCTCTTTCACAATAGAAGGCCATTAATTCATTTGCACCTGGTTGTTTTGAAGGATCCATTTACTGCTGCAAAGAAAGAAGGCAGAGAATCAAAAGGTTGGATTCTGCCAGAGAAAAAAGAGAGGCACTATCATTTAACATGCTATGTGGATGATTTAAACCTTCGAAAAATATTGCCACTGATGTCTGAGTACAGAAACTGACCTATTTGCATGTAGTAAGGTCTGTCCGAATGCTGATAACAGATGAATGTTTCAGGATCAGTGAAGTCCATTTTTTTAAAAGGTTTTCATATTCAGGAAAGTAAAAAAATGAAACAAGACACATTTAAATCCCTTTCATTGGACTTAAAAGAGTATTTTATTAATGTAATTGAATGTGAGGATGTTTTAAAAGTTAACCATACAGTTTATCAGGGCAGGCAAGGACATGTTTCCTATGTCTAATTTTGTAAGGTAGGAAGTTTTGGGAAGCATGAAAGGTGTCTCCATCATGCATCAGCCCCCATGGTTGCATGTAACAGACCAGTAGTGATGAATGTAAAGAGAAAAACGAAACAATAAATGGAAAGCTCATTGGCTGTCTCTCAGACTCAACAATAAGGTGGAGCTATCAAGGCTCACAAATGGACAGGAAGCAGAGGAGCTCTGCCAGCCAGAAGCCGGAACTAGTGGGGAGTCTCTCCAGGGATTTGTCAGAACAGTGACTAGAGGAAGCAGGATTAAATCAGCGATGCCCATTACGTACCACATACCCACCCACGGATAGAGCAGGGGAGACACTTCGGTTCTACATAGAGAATCCATGGGGAGGCACACCTAGTTAGTTCAACAAGCAAAATATTAGAGGTGCTTTTGATCTACTAGAAACTTTATGTATGTGTGTAAACACACACACAGCATACAATCTATGCATGCCTAGGTAGACAATCACTGTTGCATAATTTTAGTTACCAAATTTTCTTCCAACATTCCGGCACCAATACCTCATAAGTGCTTCTGCCTGATGAGGTGTTGAGTAGGCATGTTGAAACGCTGTGCTGCATCAGACCTTGTTCAAGTGCATAGTCTCCGGTAGCTAGAGTGGAAGTCTGCCTTCCACTGGAAGAGAATTCTCCTTTGATTCCCCACAGCTAGCAACCCTAAAAAAAATGGCAGCACTTTCACCCTTGAAGATGCTTTTACAGATTATTTGATATTTGTGTTTTAAAAAGCCTTAAATAATAGCCTGGACCCTGCCGAGTTCCCCATAGAACTGTCAGAGATTTAAATTTTTTAGACAAATCGTGGTTACAATGAACACAGAGCCCCAGAAGAGAAGCCAGCTATGTAAACATCTTCCACCCCTGAAGTTCTGCTTTAATAATGATGAGCCCAAACTGAGATTTCAAGTGAGTGTTGTTACTATAAAAATAATTCTTTGTGCATAATAGAAAGGGAGTTTGTTATCTAAGAATGAACCACCTTCTTCAAGATGAATGTGGGGGACTCATATCCTTACATCTTATACTGGCATATCCTGAAAACTCTATTTCCTTTTCCTTATTAGCAATCAGAATGAGGGAGGATGTTGTGAGGACTGTTGCCTGACCACATGGTTAGTTTAAATGGAAATGCATTACTCCCCTTGGCAGAGTATTTAGATTCATAACTTGGTTAACTTGGCTTATGTATAGGCACTTCATGTGTGTCTAAGAGAAATCTAAAGAGAACATCATATCCAATTACAGTTCTGACTCGTGTGATTTGTGGTCCTCTCTCATATCTTTTTGTGGAATGTTAGCAATGCAAGCACTCAGAGTGGGCAGCCACCCGAGTGTAGCGTGCACTGATGATAGGAAAATAATGAAAATAAGAAACCCTGAATGCCGTAATTGGTGATCCAACCTCCTAGACTATTGAAAATTAATTGGCCAGATGTTCCCTACCCAACCGTAATGGGGGATAATGTCAGAGACTGAAGTTTCAACCTTTCCCAGGTGTGCACATTTGAGCAGAGAAAAGTGATTATGAGTGACATAATGACAGGTACAGTGCCCATGTTCCACGGTGCCCTTGTATCTCTGTTATATATTTAGGATTTTTCCCCTAAGGCACTTCAGAGATACAAAAACAGAGAAGGAAAAAATCCAGAAGACCCTTAAAATAATAAGAAAAAGGCATGGAAGTTGTGAGTATTAGGTTATGTGTATAGTAATTGTATTGTTATTTAAGGTGACATGAGTGCCTGTCACCATTAGCTCTTATAAGCACTTTGCATTTTTTGATTAATCTGCACAACTTTATAGGTGAGTACCTACAGCATCTTTGTGTTTTAGATGAGTGAACTGACACTCAGAAAGTTGGAGTCAATCTCTCACAGTTACACAGGAAATAAGAGATCTTCACAATGTAGTGTCAGAGCTCATGGGCTTCCTTACTACTAAGCCCTACAGTCTTCAAGTATCAGGCTTGTTCAGCTCTCTGAGGCATGGTCGCTGTGATAAGCCCATCACCAGAATTATCTTATTTCATCCTCCAAACCACCACGAGAGGTAGTACCTATTACTGTCCCCATTTCACAGATGAAGATATAGATGCTACAAGAGTCTGATGAACTTGGCCAGGGTCACATGCTATTACACAACAGAGAAGGTGCTCAAACAAAATTTTCTTTGACTCTGAAGCTCAGGTGTTAACCACAGTGAAGCTGTGCTTGAGAAAACCTCTATCTTCTGGATGTGAAAATATAACATCATTACTTTAAATGTGATTTCCTTTATTGTCCCCATTCACGTGTTACAATCATGGCAGAAGTCACTATCCCGCCGTCTTCTTCCACGTGACATTTCCTTGAGCTTGGCTTTGAATGGGGCCCAGTACATCCCCTGATTATTCCAAGCAGCTGCCCTCAAGAACTATTTAGGAAGAAAATGTTGTTCTAATAAAACAGCAAAGCTGCCTCAAAGAGCTTTTAATCCATCTTTTTAAAAGATGTGGACTTTCTAAAATAATGTCGCCCCCATTTTTCTTCTATGAAAGAAGATATTTCAAAACCACGAGCACCTATCATAATAAACCATTAAGATGACTCTAGTCTTTCAGTGTATTTTTAGAATTTCATATTTCACCAAATGTTGTTATGTATAATTCATGGTAGTGGGATACGATGGGATAAGATTCTGTTTTTGTTGGTTTTCTCACCTTAATGGATTTTCTTTTCTACATTAATGCTTTTTGCAAAAGACTGTGACCCTTCATATCATTTTGGCTGTTGTGACAGAAGGAAATTTCCTGAAAGCTAGCCTCACTGATCTAAGACTGAAGTATTAACAAAGCATTCGGTACCTCTAGAAGTAAAAGGAGGCCTTGAATGATAATTATTTTGCGGGATTTTTTTTTTAGATTTTATTTCTTTATTTTTAGAGAGAGGGTAAGGGAGGAGAAAGCGGAGGGAAACATCAATGTATGGTTGTCTCTCATGCGCCCCCTACTGGGGACCTGGCCTGCAACCCAGGCATGTGCCCTGACTGGGAATCCACTGACCCTTTGGTTCGCAGGCTGGTGGTCACTCCACTGAGCCACACCACCCAGGACTGTTTTACAAGATTTCATTCAATGTTTCTGTCACAGGTGAAGGGAAAGCCTCAGTTTCTTCTGCCTTTTGAGCAGATACCATCTGCTTCAGATCAAGGAGGTCCAGGATTCTACTTTTTTTTTTTCTTTCATCAATTTTATAGGATCCTAAATGTGATTCTAACATTACAGTGCTATACTTGAGTCTAAACATTCCAAAAATTAAATTTGGGGGGCTTAGTATGATACGTTAGTTCATAGGGAATTTAAATATATGCATGTAAATAAAATTTCTCCTAAGTTAAAATTCCATCAGTGTGGTGAGAATATTCCTCACTGTTCCGCCTGTATTTTCACTTCTTACTTTTCATAATTACACATATTTCTTATGGGTTTTACTCTTACCTAGTGTCTGTTTTAGCCTATGACGTCCTAGTTGATGAACCTTCTTGAAGGCAGATAATCTCTATTCTTTCTTGTTTCTTCAATTTATTCTGCATTCATACAACCACGTGATAACTCTTTCAAATTAAAGTGAATTTAATTTAATGCTTTTCAAGAAATAGGAAGAGCCCCGTGTTGCCTTTTAAGGGTAAAAAGTCAGTGTTGAAAACAAACGTGGTTAAAAAGGAAGCATTTGGAGGGGCTCCTAGCTTATGTCTTTGTTATTTTTGTCTCTCAGAAAAGTTTTCGCAGAATGACTAAAGGCATATGTGTGTGTGTGTGTGTGTGTGTGTATAAAATAAACAGCTAATGCATACTATATAAGTAATATACAGGGAGCACAAATTTACATGTATGCATATGAATATAAGCTAGCATAAAATAACTTGATCAAGGCATTATTTCATATTTATATATTTATATGACTCTATAAAAGTATCCAGTTATAATGTATAAGTAGATAGACACGCAGGCTTTTGGGTTCTCTCTCCTAAATGCGTCTGTGTGTGCGAACGTGTGCCTACAAACAGCCATTGCATCAGACAGCACTGACTGCCCAGCCCTGATCTTTCATGAGGACATACATAAGGCAGAGGGAAGAAATCCAAGTGAGTAATCCCAGTATTAGCAGCATCCACACCTCAGCTGGACTTCCCGGACTTTGATGTCCTCCAAGTGCAAGGGTAATGACAACCCTGAAAGGCAGATGGCCACTGGTCTCCTCTCAGGGCTCCCTGGAGGGGCTTTTTAGAGACCACTGCAATCAAGAGCCGTGGAGTGGTGACAGAGCCCTGCTAACTTCCTTTAATGACATCTGTTGAGACAGCCAGTTTCTCAACCACTTGACCATCTTTGCATTAATTCCGGTTACTTTTCAGTAATCAGGTGATTAGGACAAATGCACAAGCGGCAATTCTTCAACAGTTTCTACAAAATTTGATGTTTACTTGGACCAGCTGGTGGAACTCTACTGCTGGCTGCCTTCAGTATTGAGTGTCAACATGGAGGGGCGAGAAACTGAAGAGCTAGAACCAGCCAAACACATAGCATTGACGCATTTTGGAGAGACTGGCAGTGCAGGGGAGCACACTGCGTGTCTTTGAGGTGTCATTTCCCGGGGCAGGTTTGTTACATCTGTGACCTCATTTAACTCTTATTAGACGTGTGAATTAATTCTCCTAGGTCTCACAAATGATGACCAGAGCCTGGGTTCCAGTCCAGATTTGTCTCACTCCAAAACTTACACTTTTCCCATTTTACCGGCCTGTCTTTCCAAAGCAACAAGTAAGTGCAGTCACCCCCCAAAAAATTTTTGAAAGCTTACCAGAATCCTGTGACACAGGTAGACAGTGCTCATGGCTTATTCCTATTAAATAGAAAGAACAAGTGATGCTAAATAACCTGGCCCAGCTCCACAATATCTAATAGCAGAAGTGAGATTTGACTCTCAATCTGCTGGAAGTGAGTCCAAGCTTCCTCACCACCACTCTGAGCGAAGTGAAATGAAAAATATCTCCCCTTTACCCTTTTGCAAAAGTTCTTACAAGTCATGGATTGCCTTCAGTCACCAATATACATAAACATACTAAACACCTATATTTATTGATTATAAAGTTGAATTTGGGGGGACAACCTAATAGTACCTGTTTAAGCATTTCTGCTCAACTTAACCCCTAATTGTAATATCATTTTCTTCTGGTATCACCTATTCTAATAATTTTTACTTGATTTTATTGAATGTTTTTTATTTCTTCCTCCCTGAACCCAAAACTGCTTTTATTCAGAAATAAGAAACTTGTCTCTCCTTCCTCAGGTTCTGTTATTCTGTGGTAGAGAATTCATCTCTCTTGTTGATATGACGTTTCTCCACCTACTCTGTCATGTATTTTTTGTATTGGATTGTCTTTCACTTTATTTCCCTGATCCCATTTCTTTTGAATCTTTTAAAGCTTTATTTCTACCAAATGAATCATTTCAGTTCCGTGCAATGAGAGTTCGCTTGCTTTTCTTCCTTCACCATGTGATGCTTATCACGAGATTAACATCTTTATGTTATGGCTGTAAGGCTCTTGAACATTTTCTCTCAGCCATTTTTATTTTGTTCTGTCTCTGTGGTTCTGTTGTCAAACTTCCTCGTGGCCTGTTCTCCAAATGTATTTTGATGTGTCCTATTTTCCTACATCAGGTCTTGGGAGGTTTTCTTCTTTTTTTTTTTTTTTCCATGTGATAACATCAGAAATCATTGGTATCAGGTACATTCAAAGAGTTTTAAAGCCTCTGTTCCGCTCTCTGCACATGTTATTAGTAAGTTGATAGTATTGGACCAGATTGTATTCTTATAGTTGGTTTGTTCGGAGTTATTTTTATTCAGAAAGTACTTCACTCTAAAAGAAAATATCTCTTAAAATAAAATTCAGTTTTATACAATGTTACTGTAATCCAAGTGGTCTTGGCAACCACAAAAAGTATTTTTCTGGGTTATTACTTCATATTGAGTTACTTTAAGTTTTGATTAATATTTTAAAATAAAAAGTGCAACTATAAACATGAAGCTTTTTACAGTTTATATTTTACTTTACTGGAAAGTATTAATAAAATTGGGGCACTAGTTGGGTAGTAATAAAATCGGGGCACTAGTTGGGAACAAAGCCTGAGCTTTAGAAGGAGTTAAACAGTTCTGACTGGTGTGGCTTATTTGGTTGAGCATCTTTTCAGGAAGCAAAAGGTCAGTAATTCAATTCTGGGTTGGGGCACATGCCTGGGTTGCTGCTTCAGTCCCCAGCCAGGGTGCTTATGAGAGATAACTGATCAATGTTTCTCTCTCACATCAATATTTCTTACGTTCTCTTTCCCCTCCCTTCACTTATCTCTAATAATAAACAAACAAAATCTTTAAAGAATAAAAAGAGTTAAACGGGTTTGATGTTGAATCATGGTCCACCTTCTTCCAGGGTGTGGCCTTCAGACAAATTAAATCTTTTCAGCCTCGTGGTTCGATGTTTTTCTTAAAATTAGAATAATTGTATCTTCTCTATGGATTGATAGAAGATTAAATGCAATGCCGTCTATAAATGTTTTAATTTGGGGACGAATATGTTGGAGATGCTTAATAACGTCTAACCATTGCTATTATTACTTTATATAAAATGTCAACATTTCTAGTCTTTTTTTAAAATTTGAAATTATTTCCAGAAGTAGCCATGCACTTTCTCCCTTATCTTCAGTCCAAGAACATTTCTCTTCTTCGTATTAAGAATTCATTATTTTATAATTATAATTTAAATACATACTTGTCCCGATAGGAAAAGTACCCTACAGAAGATTTGATAACTATAAGTGTCAAGTAGATTTTGCCTTTGGAAAAAAATCTTAAAAATGGTTAAATATGTCTGGATTATATTGTCACAAAGGAGGAAAAATCATAATTAAGGGAAGTCTGAATAACCCTTTAGAATAAATGTGCCTTAAGAACTGATGTAAGAAATCTCATGAACTAGGAGATTACACAACCTCACAGAGTTTTTAACTATGAAGATAAGACCAAGTTCCTTAGTGCGTATAGATGGCGTCAATAATTTCAGTTAAAATTAGCTAGTGAAGGGTATGACCCAAATAAGAGTTCCTTTCTCGTCGTAAGTCAAGGTTTTATGAAAAGAAAGAATTCAATTCAGATGCTGAAAGTGTTTGTCCTCCCAGTCAATTCCATTTACATCTCACTTCTCTGGCCTGACCTCCTCAGAGTTGTTACACTACTCACTGCTGGATGATTGAAATTTGATATTTCTTCTCACCTCAACTTCAGCAAGTCAGAGCATCCCCATCCTTTTTGACTGCTCACCCACTGAAGCGATCTCCTAATACACCTTCTAATGTGCGCCAATGGCTCCATTATCTGTCTCACTAAGTCCTTTCAGTCACCCTTGATCCTGTCTTTCAGCCACTCTTTCCAACCTTGTTTTCTAGTCCTCTTGACTTCTACTTTAGACTCTTAACCAACAATCTTACAAGTGCATTTGCTATTCCGCTTGCTTTACCAATAAAACTCTGCTAAGTGTGTTCAGATCAAGTATGGGATCCAATGCTAAAAGTCAAAAACAAATTTATTGATGTTTAAAAACCAGAGTTGTTTGGCCCTGGAGGGTGCGGCTCAGTGGTTTGAGTGCTGGCCTTCGAACCAAAGGGTCGCCAGTTCAATTCCCAATCAGGACACATTCCCAGGTTACAGGCCAGATCCCCAGGTCAGGGTGCACAAAAGGCAAACCATGCATGGATGTTTCTCCCCCCCTCTTTCTCTAAAAATAAATAAAATCTTGAAAAAAAATAAAAACTAAAACTGTTTGATATTTATGTAGAATTCCATAAAACCCCCAATTATGCAAAAACATAATATTATCCTCTCTCAACTAACTCTAGAGACTCCTTAAACAGTTTTCTTAAAGAAAAAAGAAGGTTTTGGAAGTCTATAAGCATCTTCACATAGACTTTTCTTTGTCCCTTCTTTAGTGTATCTCTGTAGTTCTAAAAATATTGTCTATTAAGGAATGTATTCTTTAGCATTGTACATAGACTATCACATAAGATGCACCTTCTCCATGTCATGCAGTGGGTTGTGAAAGCTTTACATGATTTTCATGACTCATTTTGCTTTAAAATCTAAGCCCTGCCTAATTTGGGACTCCACAGTCCCATTTCTCACCGACTTTGGTGGCCATTTACTGACTACAGACTAAATTTCAAGTTCTTTTATTTCTTACCCAATGCTTTGTCGATCAGCTCCTCGACCTCCCATTTTTTCCTTCTGCAGAGCTTCGAATGCATTGCATCAGGCCTGCTAACTTTTCCCTTTTGCAGACTGTGCGTCTGCTTTGGAAGCTTGACCCAGTCTCCTTTGTCTGCGGTCATTTCTCTCCATTTCTACCTGGGGAGTTCCTATCTGGTAACTTTCTGTCCATCACCCACAGCTGGACATGGGGTCTTCTTCCGCTGAACTGTAATGGCTTCCAACACATTTTTATTACATATTTCCACTATGATCCCTGTGGAAAACTGAACAGTGCAGGAAACCAAGAAAAAAAAAAACTCATTATCTCACCCCCAGAGAGAACAACTATTAATATTCCATAACATGTCTTTCTTGGTTATTTTTTCTCATACATCATCATCTTTTTCATAATTCAAAAGGAGAAAAGCAGAAATGCTCTCCTTACTTTATTATGTATTGTAAGCTTTTTAAAGATTTTACAACTATTGTGTTCTGTAATCTTCCCAAATATAATAACGGCTATTTTATTTTATCTTTACGTGATAGAAAGGAAACCCAGTGCTTAGAAATGTGAGGCCAACTTTCCAAGGTCACAACGCTACGAAGAATAGAAACTGGATATGAGCTTCCATTCTCTATAATCACAACACGAATTATTTTTTCTTTTAAGAAAACAAACTTTAAGAAAAAAATTTCAAACATGAAACTCCTAAGATAAAAAGTCAAACTCTATATTAAAGGGGCTCCTGTGAATCAATATCTTAAAAAGGCAGGCTTACTCAATAAGAGTTATGTATTGATCATTATTAGCACAGGCAAAGCGTTCTATACATTAACTCATTTCACCCTCACAATGACTCTATGGGAGAACTGCATTTCTCACCATTTTACAGATGTGCAAACTGAGGAGCAGGTGAGTTAAGTAATCAGCCTAGGACAATGGGCATGCCTCATCCTATGAGACAGTCCTACATTATCTATAGGAAATATTATTTTGTGTATTATTCATAATAACATATAACTAAATATAAAAATGTGTGTATAGATCTATATATACCGTATCCTTTTTAGTGTTTTGTATACATTTTTTCCTAGTATTACCACAGTGTATTTCCCTTGGCCATAGCCTGGCGTTTACTGTGTAATCAGCAGCACAAAAATGGTGGGTGATTCCTGAAACAGAGTGTTTGCAGAAGCAAGGCACTAACTTTAATTAACTTTAACTAGGACTGCTTATGGCACCATGTGAGAAGAGACACAAAAAGGCCCATTAACTCGCAACATCATTTCCGTGTCTTTGCCTCTGTATGCCCTCAAGATGGTACTTTTTCCCTGCTGTTCTTTGATTTTTGCTTCTCTTTTGCCATTTTAAAAAATGTATTAGCAAAGGGTGTGAATCTAAAATTAGTCGTGTATTTGCCGTAGCCTTTTAGTTCATCTAAACACATTCTTTCTGGGGAAGTAGTTGAGATTTTGAGGAAAACTACATTTTAAAGGTCTGAAAACCTTGTTTTTAGAAAATCTTTCATCCAATTCATGGGTCATTATTTGGTCTCAAGGTTTTGCTGGATGTATGTGAATATGTGTGTTTCAAAGATATTCTTCACCAGTACTAACTTGATTGTCTTAAACATGCCAGCAGCAGAATCTTACTCTTCCTATTGGGTAACATTGAATGAAAACTGCTAACTTTCAAATATTTAATGTGCAGTTGTAACAACCTGACACAGGATTTCACATTCTCTGAAAACTAGCATTTAAAATTACTCTTTACTATTTTCCTGACTCCAGACTTTGAAGGAATGCTTCAATGACAGCTGAAGTGAGACATTTAACAGCTACCTTCCTTTTTGTATTCTGTGCAAAGCATGAGGACTCCTTTCCTCTTGAAAGTTTTATCATGTACAAGGCTATTAACATTATAAGGATAGGCTGAAGCATGAATAAATCCTGAGACTTACTGATGATGTCATTACATTGGTCAATAAAATACATAGAGGGAAGGGCTTCCCACGCTACCAGGCTGGGCTAACTAAATCAGGATACACGAGCAATTAACTCTTTAATTAAGATGAATGGGTGACATTAGCCCTCCTTAAACTCTGCTCGTCAGCATTTACAAATAGAAAAAGACGGATATCTCCTTCCTGAGAAATGTGGGTTTTATTTTTTATTCATTGACACAGTCCCATTCTTCCTATCGTGTAAACAAAATCACCAAAGTATAAAAATGGTTAGAAGTATTTTAACAGACTTGTTTCATATGTCATATGTCTTACTATTTGAATACTCCATATCAGAATTTAGCAGGTTTTTTACGAAGCTAACTTGGTCTCTATTATTATTAAACACTGTGGCTTTACCTCCCCCACCTCGCACACAAAGTATATTCATGTCAGAATCTCATAGGTGAATGCAACATAGCATGAATACAGTATTTATTTATTTGTTACTCCAACAGCTATTTATTGATCTCTGCTGATTTGCTAGTAACTTAGCTCAGGACTGGAACTCGAGAGATGGGTGTTCTGGTTCTGCAGTGTGTCTAATTAGCGTTCTGACCCTAAGCAAGAGTGTCTGTGAACCCCTATTTCTTCATCTGTAAAGTTTGGTTCCTGGAGCAATTGATCCTGAAATCTCATTTCAATAATATTTAACACAATTAAAAAGAAAAAAAGATATGAATCATTCTAAGAACTAAGTTCTAAAGTTGAATTATAAGGTGATCTGTATATGAAATTTAAAATTCTCTAATAGGCACATAAAAATGGAATAAGTTTAATGTTTTATTTAACCCAACACAATGAAATATAGTTTCAAATGTAACCATATATGTGTATGGTTACACACACATATATGTATATATATATACTTACAAATATGTATATACATATACATATTTACACACATATGTATACACATGGCTATGTGATCTATTGTACATATGGCCTATTTTATGTTATTTCTTGTACTAAATCTTTGTGATCTTAGAGCACTTCTCAGTTCAGATTAGTTCGATATCCACAGTCACCTGTGACTGGTGACTATGATATCGGACAGTACAATTTCAATGTTAACAAATACAAGAATAATACAAGTATGTATCATATATTTGTCAAATTAGACTAAATCACTTAACCAAAAATTTGCCCAATGTATAAGTTTTTACTGACTTTGAAACCCAATATAACTATCCAAGAAGTAAATAAATCACAAAACTTGAGTTGTCCATGGGCAATAGAATATTTCGAATGAACAGGATATTTTATAAAGAGAACAATCATCGTGAAGCAAACCCACCTACCAGGATGCATTATAAAATGAGAAGACCCAAGCCGAGAAAAAGTGCCCTATTAACTTCCCAGTTGTCAGTGACAATGTGCACTTGTAGCTCATGCGACCCTCAGCAACATGGTTGGTGATGCTGACCTTCGAGTGGATCGGATATTGCTTTCAATAGAAAAGTACTCTCTGTACCCTGTAGAAGAAATGTACCATTTAAAAGGAGTCTTTTATTTTGTCATGTACCTTATTTCTTAAATGTCTGTGTTAAGTGGACATCTGTAAATTGCAGAGATAGTGATGCCCATCCTCTCATCCATCATCATATTCTGTGTTGGCTGATCCCATCTTTCTGGTCTTACCTGGACTCAAAAATAGTTATGAAGTTAAAAAATACATTAAATGGTAGAAAAACATTTTGTTTAGGATTATAGAGATTGATCTTTGCAGCTTCCTTGTCATCTCAAACTATCTGGATTTTTTTTTCAATTTGAGGTATTTTCTCTAATAGAAAAATAATATTAACAATAGTAGTAATGATGTCAACCAAATTACATTTAGCTTCTACTAAGTGCCGGGTTCCATGCTAACAGCATTATAAGTTATATAATAGAATCTTACCTGGATGTGTATGAATCCTGAGACTAACAAGCAAGGCCTCAGATTCTGCCTCTAAGAAATCTTTCTCCTTTGTAAACACTAAGCAAATTTATAGAGTTCTTTATTTTCTATATAAATGAGTGCATATTATTGATTTAAATGGCCTAGAACAGGAGCTGGAACACAGAAAGCCTGCAATAAGCATGTGTTGAAGAGATATTAAAATGCATGGGAAGTTTTCAAGGAAGGCAGTTGAAAATGTTTCCTGAGTGCTTTCCATGGGAGAGACTGTTTTAAAACGGACTGAAATAAATATTTAAAAAACTAAAAAGCCATATGATGGACTCTACCAGGTGAAAAGTAGAGATATTAAAAAATAAACATGGTTCTTCACATTATAGGAGCTCAGAGTTTAATTGGTGAAACAGGCATCAAATGATTCCAGCAGATTATAAAGTGCTTCTGTAGGTGCAGAACAGCAAGGAAATTTCAGTATTCCAGGACATAGCAGAATACCCAGGGCAGGTAGTATTCCAGGTGAGCTCAGAAGAAGTGGGAATGAGGGACCATGTAATGGAATCTTCTACGAGCAGCCTGTGAGCTTAAAAATTAGCAAGTGGCAGAATCTAAAGAATAAGAAGTGGCAGAATCTGAGAATGGACAGACATGTGTATATCTCATATAGCATGTGGCCTTAGTTTTGTAAGCATTGGGAAGTGATTGAAGGATTTTAGGTAAAGATATAACATGAGATTTTGTTTTTCCATGCAATAACTGTGGTATAGAAATGAGGGATGGTTTGATAAAGCAAGACTGTAATTGTAGGGCACCGTTATAGACAAGAATCCAAGGAAGCAAGGGGGGGAGTAGGTGTGAATGGGAGAAGGATGTCAAAACCATGTCTAAGGCAGATGCCATGGGGCTTGTTAAAGGTAGGCGATAAAAGAAAGACATCAAGTACATCTCCAGCATCTTTACCGGGGCAAATGCTGGTATTATTAAATATTAAAACTTGCCTGGTCTTAATTTAATCATTTTTCCCTCTTTCAAAGGCAGTTTTGGAATTTAGTTACATTCCCTGTCAATTTGTTGAGGAGTAGTTTATGGTAATGTTGTGGAAAACACTATGAATACGGAGTGAGAAGAACTGTTTAATATACTGCGTCTGCAAATAACACAGAACCTTCGCTCTGAAGAGATCAAAGACACATGCGAGGATCAAACCTACATACAGTCTTTGGCTAAAAAAGTCACTTAACTTCCCTACGTCTGATTCTTCTTTAAAAAGTCTGGAACTTGGAGGAAAATTAATAATTAAGCACATGTGTGTTTTAGAACTCAGTCATAGTGAGTATTCTGGAGGAATGACCTTCCAGAAGTTAGGGTTTTAGTGAGATTGGGGAACATAAAACAAAACTCTATGTGCTTTTTCTCATCCCCTTTCCACACCCCCCAAAATGTTGAGAGATAGCAAATGACCCTTTAAAACTTTCCTTTTTAAAATCTTGCCTAAAGGGTCAAGTTAAGCAAAATTACAAATTGTCAAATCTCTGTTTGTAGCAATATAAAAATAAGTCATCATTATCTTCCTAACCATGTATGGCGATATTTCAATTTGGCTGCTAAGCAATCAATTCTCAGTCACATGACCTATTTGGATTGTGGAAATAGAGACAATGGACTCTACTTGTCCACCAGGGGAGATCTGGCCATTTTTGATGGTCATACCTGGAGATTAGTGCTGGTTCTTTGTAGCTGCACATCAGGGATGTTGTAACAATGTTACAATGTTCAGGAAAGTTGCTCCCACCACCGACAAAAAGTGATCTGCTCTAGAAACGTCAGCAGTGCTAAGGCTGAGAAATCCTGGCGGAGACCACACATGCAGCATCTCAGGATTCACCAAGAGGTGCTGTCATGGCTTACAGAGGGTTGTTTAATGTTTTAAATTAAGACGTAATCAAGCGGGGCAAATCGTGAATGAAGCTCTCTGAGACGCAAATGAAAGATGGGAATATAAAGTCTTTGTGACTTCTTACTCTCTGTCAACAAGCATGTTTTCTTTGCTCGTAGGACCAACTCTATTGCAGTCATTCATACACCATTTAGCAATTTCTCTGGGAAATTGGTTTTTAAAAAACAAGGTGCGGTTGTAACATCAGGGAAAACAGAACACTGAAGGGACTGGCATGTCAGTCCTCTTGGGGATGACACCCTCTGGCATGGCCTGTTTCCATCTACCTGCTCAGGAAAATGAACTTAACCTTGGAACTAGGTTCACAAACTTAAATGCTTCAGACAAGGCCAATACTCAGCACCAGGTACAGTCACTTCCACGTCAGTTAGAAAATGCCATGTTTTGGCTGTGTAGAGTGTCCACTTTTTTGCCCACATTTTTCAGGGAAAAATAAGGATGCACCTTGTACACTGGCACTGTCAATTCTGTATCTATATAAGTGTTTTTAGTTCTTTTATTCATGCTTATGCATTAAAAGTGTAACTCTAGAAAGCCATAACACTATCCATTTGCAAAAGAACACCCTGGAATACAAGAATCAGTTTTCTTTCTAAATATAAATAAACAAATAATTGAATTAAAAAATTAAAAGATTTTCCTCTGAAAGTTTGTGTCTAAAACACAAGTACGCATTATGCATGGTGAAATAGATCCTAGCTGTCCCTTCAAACTCCCCAAGCAGCCCCAGCTGCCCTAGGTTTTTTTCTAGGACCCCTGTCCTACTCTCTGTGCAGTCCCACAACCAAAGGGTAAACTCTTTGCAGAGCACGGAGACCCAGGCTGCTGGCTTTAGCTGTGAGAACAGAGCCTCTGATAGTTCTGTTTGGTTGGTGCCCAAGGCCCCCCTGCTGTTAACTATGGATCAGTCCAGGTGAAGTGGCCCAGGTGTAAGATGCTACAGGGATGATGACATTGAGCCTCACAGGAAGAGGAAAGATGCAGGAGTGGTGGGGACCGTAGGGCACTGGATGACACAGGCCCCCAGTCCCAACAGATGGTGGCCATGTGGGAATGTGCATCGGGAGCTGCCAGCTTTTTCAAGAGAAGCAGTGAAATCTAATGATTTTTAAACATTGGCAATTAATTCAAATGTAGAACACTATTCCGCTCCGCCTGCAGTCTATATAATCCCTTCTGGGGATAACCCGTGGACCAGCAGTTGGTAAATTCTGCTTTAGAGGCATGATGAGAGGGATGTCTTGGTTCTCCAGTCCAACCTGGAATCATTTCTCAGACTATAGGCCGCCTCTCTCCAGCACCAAAAGGGATTGCTCTGAAACACCATTCCAGGTGAATTCAAACTGCAGCTAGTAGTTGGGACAGCAAGGGGCCTGCCTTGTAAAGAGCCAGACAATTGACACTTTTGATTGTGCCTTTTAAGGCATAAAGCTCTTGTCTCCTGGTGACTAACCTTGTGCTCACTCGTTGAGTTTGCAGGAAAATACCAAATTTTTCAGACTGTAAGATGCACTGGATAATAGATGTGCCTAGGTTTTAGAGGAGGAAAATAGGAAAAAAGTTTTTGGAGCAAAAAATGTGGTAAAATATTTAATAGCATAAATAACATAGGCTGTCACCCCCCAACAGCAAGCCAGGTAAGCTACATTCTGACTGTAAGCACCCCCATTTCCATCCCAAATTGGGAGTGCATCTCAGAGGTATTTGCTGTCGATCACTTAAATAGGAGCTATATGCTATGCTTGGGTAGTTATGAAATCCAGGGACTCTCTAGGTGATATTACCTAAGGAAATGCATTGAATGAAAAACATGCTAAATACTCTCTTCTGAAATGTTACTAATGAAGATGCCTCGTGAATCAATTTAAAATGAACCCAGCTCAAGGTGGCAGGCACATTTTATTTAAGTCTGGAAAAGTGAAATGCTTCCACAATTCTGTTCCCAAAGACATGATCCCCTCAAGTATCTACCATTTTTAAAATACCTTAGTCGATTTTTTGAATAGTGGGGGACATTTGAGTCACTTAAGCAAGGATTGGTTGTCTCCTCCCCCAAGTTGAGGGTCTTTAACCCGTGGTCAAAACTTGTATAATTACAGGATTGAGGACAGAGGTGTCCATGAAAACACCAAGGAGTAGGTCATCAGCTGTTTCACATAGAACTGAGCCATAGAAGACCCGTGATGAAGGTGAGCTCGTGATGGGACAGGAAAACTACCTGGCAGGTAGGCAACAAGCATTGGGGTTAAAAAAAAGACTTATTCCCACTAGCCAGATATGAAAATTCAAAAAAAAGTGTGAAGCAGGAGTGTTCACATGAGCAAGGGCCACTGCGTTCACAGAAACAGTCTCACCGTGAGCAGTTACTCCTGGAGGCTTCTTTGGGAGAACTCACATCACCTTTGGCCCTTTCTGCCCCAGCAGAGGCAGCTGGGTCCTTGAAAGCTGGTGCTGCAGAAGTTCTAGAGTCACAGAGCTCGTTTTCTGATGACCGTGTGGTTTGCTGTATTTCCCTCTGGCCCTGTTCCTGCTGTCGCGTGTCCTGTGGCCATCCCATATGACCCAGGTAGGAAAGTGGGAGACCCACTGGTCTGTACGCCTGTGCACACACGTGACTGTGCTGTTTGTTGGTAATTCTGTTCATATGTTTAAGGAAGAGAAAGCAGCACCAAGAAGTAAAATGAGATTTTATCTATTTTCTATAGATTTATTTTAGAGAGAGAGGAAGGGGAGGTAAGAGAGAGAGAAAGAGACCTCCATCTGTTTTTTCAGTTTATTTAAGTATTCATTGGTTGACGGTTGTATGTGCCCTGACCAAGAATTGAACCCCTAACCTTGATGTGGGGGGATGATCCTCTAACCAACAGAGCTATTCAGCCAAGGCTTAAAGTAAGATTTTAGCATTCTAATAGTTCTCAACTCGCTGTCATGCTGATGAAGTCAACAGTTGGTAATATCCACAGTAACCTGTATTGATTCTGAGGAACAGAAGGCTTTTGAGAGGAATGAAGGAACATTTACAGAAGGCCTGCTATGTGCTTTCTCTTAACATATATTCGGGAATTGTAGACTCACAAAAGCCTGCGTCTGGAACTCTGAGTAGTGCGGTGGCTCTTGTAAAACCATGCTGTGTTGCTGAGAGTTGGCAGTGTGATACAGTGGGTAGAGTGTGTCTTTGTAGCTCACTGCTGGGGTTTGAACCCCAGGCTCCAATGCTGCCAGGATGAAACTCTGGGCCTTCTTACTTGAATCTGTAAGTTCCTGCACCAGCAAATCAGGAATAGTAATAGTTTTCACATCATTTGTAAAATGGGGTAAAATACTCAGAGTAGTAACTCTTAAGGTCATTTAAAAGAAGCAGTGAACAAGTCACGTATTACAGTTGATGCTTGGCCTATAGTAACCATTCAGAAGTATTGGCTGTTTTTGTTGTAGCGTTACTCCTGCTTTTCCAGGGCACATGCATTTCTCACTTTATTACACATTTTTTTTTACATCTCCAGTCACAGTTGACCACCTCGTACATTATTACTGATATGTTAAAATTTTGTAATAAAGATTTCCATGTTTCAAGGATATACAGGCGTTTTCGCACTGGTTTACCTAGTAATGGGGTTCTAATGAAAACAGTGTTAACACTCAGTTGAAAATTAAGCTGGGTGATTGAAACCAGAATACCTGAATACCCCCTACCCTTGTACTAATCATAGACACCTTGGCCACCTTCCTGTGTGATGCATGCGAAATTAAGTCTTTTGTTTATTGATTGGCCAAATATATGCAGGGCGAATGTATGCTACTTCATCCTTTGCTCTTCTGAAGGAGACTGTTACCATGGTAACAAAGGCATCCTTTGACTCCTATTTCTACACAGAGTTATAGAAATGCTTCTTAAAAAATACTTACGACAATATTTAATGTCAAATCTAAAGTAATTTTTCTCATTGTCTGGGGAGCAAAATTGATTTTCTCTGGGCAAAGTTTGTTTGGCTGCCCAAATGTACTGTTTATAGTAATGTGTTCCATCAAATTTCTTTAAAAGCCAGTTAACTGTATTTTGTCTTAACTTCTAATCTAATTTCATCATTTGGAAGTGCCTCTTGCTGCAGCGTGCCTATTTCAATTCGGAAATAGCGCACATTCCGTCTTTGCTATGTCAGAGTAAGGTGGAGGGGAACAGGATGAATCATTTGATTCCTTATATCAGAGAACAGGGTGTGGTGGGGGAGGGACAGCACAAACCAGGGTATGGTCAGGAGTCTGTGGCCTATTCTACAGCTGAGAAATTCACGTGGTAGCTGGTGCCTGGTTTATGATTCCAGTGGTGCAGAATTCATTCTTTCCCAAGAGGCACCTGTTGTCATTTTTTTCAAAATTAAAGCTAGCTTTTGTTGTCATCATTATAAGAGCAATACGTGATCGTTTCAGAAGAATCAGAAAATAGACATAAGAAAAGAAAGGTGCTCATAGTCCCAATCTCTGCAGATAATCACTGTTACCAGCTGAGTGTATTCTTCCGAAGTTTTATGTGTTTATATACATGCTTTATTTTATAAAACAAGGCCACACCTATGTATTATCCTGTAACCTGATTTTTAAATTTTATTTAACTGTGTACCAATACTGCTGACATGTTGAAAGTTCGCTTCTAAAACATTGTGTCTGATGGCTGCAAAGTGGTAGGATATTCTTAGGCATTGCTAAATTGAATCAGTGCTCATTTGTCGAACATCTAGATTTTTCCTCCATTGATGGACAATTGTAATAAATTTCTGTGATTTCGTGATAGGCTAACTAGACTTTCTGTATGTACATTTAAATGCGAAAAGGTGAAGACAGATTCTTATGTCTTGTTCGGATGGAAAGGATGTGGGCATGTGGAAAGGTTGTGAGCATGAAGTTGTGATGGAAATGGCTCTTCCGGATGCCTCCACTTCCCCTTCATGGGTGGACATCCAGAGACCCCTAATAAGTGTCTCTGGGTAGGAGTCAGAGCAATAAACTTGACATCCCCTTATTCCCTGTGACCCTGAGCCATTCAAATGCTGGACTCTAGCTTCTGCTTTCTAGGACCTTGGGAGGATTTTGTGAGCTTTTTCTTTTATTTACTTCACAGATGTTCATTGAGACTCCATTATATCCTAGTACTCTGCTGTCCTTTTTGAATTATGCCACCTGCCCATACCTCCTGCCTGACCCACCAGGTACTAACAGGTACACAGGCATTGAAGTTACAGGGTGTTGTAAAACAGCATGGGTTTTCACTTCTGAGGACCAGGGGTCTGAATCCCAAGTCTCCCAATGTAATAGTTAATTAAGATTGCTGACACACAATTTTCTTATGTTTAAAGTAATAAAAAGAAAATTTATATCAACTCTCATTTTTGTTAGGGTTTTGACTTAACTTATGAAATGTGCTAGTCATAAGCCTAGCATATAGTCAGATAATAGCATTGGTGGTTCAAGTGGCTTTGGGGAGCATAGGAAAGGGAGCTACTCACCCTTCCTGGGGCATCAGGAAGGACCCGGTTCAGTGCTTAATAGACTAAACACAAAGCTTCAAGTTTAAAACTCTATGTGTAAGTGCCAGCTCTCCGTGACTCACTGCCTGACCTTGGGTTAACCACTTAATCCCTCTCTGCCTCGGTATTCCTCTCCATAATATGAGCATAATAACTCTTACCCACCTCACTGGGGCAGGAATGATTAATCAGTGTTTCTAAAACTCAATAAATCTTTTGGATATGAAATGCAGTAATATTGGAAAACATTATTACCATTAGCTACTTTTTAAATATCTAAATCCCCATGCCACTGACTGCTGGATGGAATACCATAGAGTTATACCTTCATCCTATATTATTGTCAAGAATCTCAGGCCCCTTAGCCCTGCCCCTGCAGATATCAGTGTTTCTATTGCAATAATGCTCTTTCTTCAAAGGGAGCAATCAATTTCCTGCTTATACCCAAGTGCTCAGAGCCACCCTCACCCATAAGCAGTGTCTATTCCTTTAACAAATATTTATTGAACAGTTGGAAGGTGCTGTACTGGGTACTGGAGATGCAAGGATGTATAAAAATCAATACAGTGCTTACCTTCAAGGTATTTAGTATTTGGTGAGTAACCCAGACTGGTAACAGCAGCCCCGTGACAGCCCCAGGTGCTATGATGGAAGATGTACAAGACCCTGGGGGAGCAGAGCATACATATAAGCAGTCTGCAAAGTTTTCCTCCTAGAAGTGATATCTAAATGAAAACTGAGAAAGAGGCAGTCTGGTAACCAGGAAAATACGGGCGAAAAGGAGAAAGGAAAATAGAAAGAATGTTCTAGAAAAAGGCAACTTATTGTCCAGGCCTCACAATGAAGTGAGCAAGGTCTTTAAGGAAATTAAAAGAAGTTTCATAGAACCAAAGCTGAAGAAAGGGGAAATGGATGAAAGGATACTTCCAACACAATTTCATCCTATTCCTTGATCTGGCTTAGCCCCCTGACCTGTTCATTGGTCATTTAATGAACCTCACACCTGGGATCCTGGCCTTTTAACCCCTTGTGAGTTTCTTAGTATTGATTCTAATAAACACTTTTTTTTTGGTCTGGCTGCTTGCTATTGTCCAATCCCTATCTGACTTTCGTTGTGGTTATTGCCTATTTTTTTAACGCACCTGTCAGTCTTGGGGATGTTGTTGGTGTAATCAGGAGTCCAATTTCAAAAAAAATGAAACACTGTTCATAAAAAATAAAAGAACTATGAAAGAGAGAGATCGGTGAAGAGTTAAGATGAATGTAGCAATAGTACTTCTGTGTATCACTCCAGAAGGAATATACCTGATTTAGGTTCTTTGTATAGAAAGTGTTTCATGCGTTAATTTTGTAAGCATACAATAGACAGTCCTTGAAAACAGCACCAGTAACTACATATAGCAAAAGCAAACTGACATCCTAAAATCTTAGACAGAAGCTAAGAGTTATGTTGAAAGAACTAGTTCTCCCCCCCCCAGCCAAAAAAGGGGGAAGAAAAAAAGAACTTGTTCGTAATAAAAACATGGTATAAAAACCTTAATCAACATCAGAGTTAATCACCTCATTTGGTAACTGACAGTTCAATGTAGTTTCTGTTTTAAAATCATGGGCAAAGCAGGCTGCCACGTTTTATTTGTCATCTGATATAAGGTGAGCCATAGACCAAGATGGTAGAAAACCTTTCTTGTTGAGTTTCACCTCTTTAATCGCAAATGAAAACTGGCACTCCATCTGGATAATGTCCAACGTGACACATTTTGGGAGCCATCAACTACCTAGCCTTACAAATCAAGAACACTGATTAAATAATCAAGATTTCTGAAAAGTCTTGAGGGAGCTATACGTTTTTTGCATGAGTAATTGCCATTCTGTTAGTAGCACAAAGTGTTTTTGAGCTCTAGGTAGAAACCTGTGTTTGACATACTGACACTGAGCATCTTATTTGTGGCTTAGCAGGAGGGTGATGTTCTTAAAAATAATATGTTAGCAAATGCGGAATGTAAAAAACGTCTTCCACTAATGGAATCTGTCACTGAAAAATTAAACAAAATACGTAATTATTCGCTTATTTTTGACAGGGAAGATAAAGGTAGTGATACTCTGCTGAGCATGTGCTTGAATAAAAGCTATTATTGTTCTTCCTCTAAGTACCTAATAAACAAGAACTTTCTTCAGAATTATTAATCCTCCATATATAGATTAGAGTCACCTCTCTGTTATAATAATTAGAAATGTAAAGATAGAAAATTCTGCCCTTGACACATGGCCAGACACACCTTTGTGGTACCATAAGATAACTACCACTCAAATAGCTGGACATGGATTAGAATAATAAATGATTTCCCCAGATTGTGTGTATGAAGGAACAGTTCTTTTCTTAGAGATATCGAAATTAGTCCAGAAAATTTCAGTGAACATTATTAATGCTGTGTTCAGCCTTGGCCCTAGGCAAAATTGTCAGTTTGGTGAAGTTATTCTTTGTCATTTCTCAAGATCCTTTTGAAGAATTATATTTATGCTGGTATTCAATCACTTATTCATTCAACTATTTTTTATTGAGCGCCTACTAGATGGCAGGCACAATTCTCAGTGCTAGAGACATAGCAGAGCAAAGGACAGGCAACTGCCCTGTGTATATGGAACTTACATTCTAGAAACTAAGGTGGAGTCAGATGATAAAAATGAAGTTAATAAAAAGGAAACTTTGGATAACACAACATGCAATGACAAAAATAAAATAGAATGACATGCTGGAGATCATCTGGGGCCCCCTGAAGTCTGGTCATTAGAAAAGGCCTCTCTAAAAAGCTGAGACCTTTGAGCCAACCATGCAAAAATGTTGGGAAGCTCCGTTACAGGTAGAAGGAGTCTGGCAAATGCAAAACCCCAAGGCTATGCAATTGAGACCACAGGCAACCATGGAGTTTGGTGGACAAGAAGAAGATCTGTGTAACTGAAGTGCAATAAACAGAGAACAGTGTAAGATAAGGCAAGAGAGCCAGGCAGGAGCTTCTTGCTCATGGAGGTCCTAGTAAGCTTAATAGAAATCCTATTTTCAACCCGATGGGGACCCATTGCAGAGTTTTAGTAAGTTTCTGTCTTCCTTCTTCCTTCTCTCTTATAATTTCTATTCCCTTGTTTTTGAGAATCTTCTACTATTCTTCTGCTACTATAGCTCTCATGATAGCCCCTCTGTCTAGTATCTTTTATGATCTCTTCTGGTAAAATTCACCTCTCAACTTCTGACTCTCTACCTGCCAGGCGATTTGTAAACTAATCTGATAAACCAATATAAATTAGAGTATTCATAGTAATTGTGGCTTAAAATGATAGTCTTCTGAGATAATATCTTTTCTCTAAAACATCCTGTATTATCTAGACTTCAAAGAGTAAATACTTTGGAAATTATAGCTATTTACTAAGGGGAAAAAAAACGCAATTTAAACAGCTGCTTTTCTCCCTCCACACAAAGGAATGTTCTTGATTGTGTGAAATCTTCAGTTCAGTGGGCTGTAAATCAGTAAGAATTATTACCATCCTTGCTTTTATGATCACTGTGATTTATTAAGCCCCTGTTGTGTGCTGGGTACTATGTTAGATACTATCTACACATCATTCTATTTCATTCTACCAATCCTATAAATTCCCACTTTGTAGATGAAGAAAATGAGGTTCAAAGAGTTATCTGCGTTATTCCATAATATGGACCTGGAATGAGAACAAGATCTAGAAACATAAAAGGCAATCAATAACTATTTGTTGGATAAATGCATGATTGGTTAAAAAATGGCCTCTCAGCCTGGAAGTCAGTGGGTAGAGCTGTGACTGAATTCAACCCTTACCACCTCTGAAGCCCACGCTACATATATAACAGCACCTCCCTCATTCAGTACGTGATCGGTTTGATTTTCTGATTAAGAACTCTAAGGAGGGTTTGTGCTAGGGGAAGAAGAGATACCCCCTAGGGAGTCAGAGCCTTCAGTTGGAGATTTCTCTCTTCCCTTTTTCTGGGGAGTGACTGAGTGTGTCTCCTGAGAAAATCAAGCTGCTCAGATGACAAAGGTCTGATAATCATGCTATTCTGATAAGACCAAAACTTTCTCCGAGGTGTTTGCCAAGAACACATGCTCCCCCACACATATGTGCGTGCAAACACACACACGTAACTGGGAATGGGAACATGCCACCTGGAACACAGACAGTTCCAGCTTTTGCCCCCGGTCAGTGTCTGTGACCAAGCCAGCTTCTTCCGGGTGCTATTCAGTACTGTACCCATTATAGAGAAAATACCCACATGCTTTCTGAGAATGTGATAAGAGTTACCTTTAAGAAGTAAGTACAGTCACCTTCTTTGATTTTAACAAGATCTACAAAGCTCTGTCAGAAGCTGAATGAGTGCCAGAGTTTTCAAGATGGAAACAAGCAAGTGTGTGACTCTGAACCATCGTTTTCAGAAATAATAACCAACTTTTAGGCACTCTCCTGAAGAGATGATGCTTCTACTTGTACTATAAACCCGAACTTCATGCTGAGTTAGAGGAGGTTCCCCTCACACCACCCCCCAAAAAATGCTTTTGCAGAACACTGTGTAGAGAGAAAGAATCCTTAAATCAAATGTGTTCAGGAAGTAAAGCAAAAATAAATATTAGAGGTCCTTAAAAAACAAAGAACAACAACCTATTTAACTTTGTTTACCCACTGTATCCCGAACTAATTTGGCTCCAAGACATCATCAAAAGTCCATGGAATTAATGGTCCATGGAATACGTATTTTTTTGTGAAAGAACAGCTTAGGAACTTTAAGTGGCTTGTGATAGGTCAGAAAGTAAAGTTCTGGTGTGTAGATGTAGATTCCATAACCTCTAGCGACTTTTAGGGCCATTCGTAAGGCTTTCAAGGGTCAGGTTTCCTATCCGTACGATGAACTGTAGGCAGCAAATCATGGCAGGTGGATCATAGGCTGTGGGATCACTTAACAAATTATGTGGCTTTGTATGACTCAAATTCTCTGGACTTGATCTATAAATAGCACTTTGAGCCACAAAACTTATGGAGATAATATAAGCAAAGTGCTTCGCACGGGGCTGGCAAATAGTTCTCTGTGAGAGGCAACCCCTACGCTTTTTTTTTCCTGGTGCTTCTCATGAGTCCATGCAAAACCATTCACACTCTCTCAGAGAGCCCTCTTCTTGTCAGGTTATGCATTTGGAAGGAGACCGAGTGGGTGTTAACTGTCTCCTTCATAGACCTCATTAGAGCAATTCGCAAACCAAGACCAGAGTTTCATGGATACAAAATGCAGAAGTAGTTCTTGCGGTGTTGCCCACATTCTTCTTTCGCTATAATGTGCTGTTAAGTGGCACTTTAAAAAGCTATTAGCACAAAAATCACTCATATTAAAACTCATCTTAACGTTGAAAATCAGTTTTCTGCAAAAGTCTGGGAGTATTCTTTATGTTGTTACTAAGGCTGTGCAGGGACACCTGACCCCCTAAACACCAAAGTGACTGTCACAAAGAACCTCCCAGCGAAATCTGTAGTACGACATAATGGATGGATGTTTACCCTCCGCGCAAGCCAACAACTGCCAAACAGGCATTTGTGTTTGCCTGCTTTGCAAGCCACGGTTAGAACTACCAGCAGGTACTTCAGGTTGTCACCATAGATTTGCTGCTCACACATCGTAACTGACATTCATAAAGGGAAAATATCACTGCGGGTTGATAGAAAGATTTTGCTACATATTCAGTTGAGTTGATCATGACATCAGTAAGATTTCAGTGCTATGTTTTGGGGGATTATTATTTATTTTGGAGACAGAACATGACAATAGCTTTTTTTAATAAATAACCTATGTGATTCTATATGGTTAACCTTGTGATTTCTCTGCTTCAATCCCAAGGTGGCCCATTGTATTTAGAGTTCAAGTGAAAGTCATTGAAATGGGTTAGAGGTCCTCTAACTACATCTGTTCCCATCCTTTTTTTCCACTTGCTCACTTTGCCAGTCACACCATCCTTCTTGCTCCTGCCTCCAGACCTTTGCATTTCCTGCTCCCTTTATTCAAATGCTCTTCAGTCACTCACAGGATTGGTCCCCTGGCCCTGGCCACATTGTTCAGTCATTTGAGACATTGTCCCACCCATACACCAAATTGGGGGTTGTGGGTTCTTCAATCCCCAGCTGGGGCACATATGGGAGGTAACCAATCATCGATGTTTCTATTTCTCTTCCTCCCACCCTCTCCTTCCTTTTCTCTAATTCCCTTTCTCCCTCCCCCTTTCTCTCTCTCCTTAAAATCAATGAGCATATCCTCCAGTAAGGATTTTCTTTAAAATGTGGCCCCCCGGTTCCTTTAGGTCTCTGTTCAAATGTCACTTCACCACTTTACATAAACTAGTATCACTTCCCTCCCAAATACACTCGCTCTATAGTTCTTCCTAGCATTTAACACCATTTGACTTAGTAATGCTTGCTCATAAGAGCCAGTTATTAACTTTAGGGGGAATTTTGCTAGGTGATTGTTAAAACATTAAAACCTTGAAAATGACCATGGTAGGAGTATTTATACCATGGAAATTGGCAAATGCTAATTATCAGAGTGTTTATTTAATGGAGAGCTGGTTTACCAGAACACCCTGAGACATAATCAATATTTACTTATTCTGCTGAATACGTGAATGAGTCAATGAATGAGTAAAAATCAATAATAAAAAAGAAAAATAGGTAGTTGGCAAGAGATCTAAACAGACAATTTGTTGATCAGAATGCTCAAATGACCAACAAAGGCAGGAGAACTCCTTAACCTAACAAAAATTAATAAAATGAAAAAAATGAAATCAAGATAGCATTTTATTGGTGGTGGTAACAAGCAGTGATACAACATCTGGTTTGAGTGTGAATTTCAACAAACTTTTGAAGTTTAATTTAGTGGTACTGAATACAATTATCCATACTCTTCAACCCAGCATCTTTACTATGAGATGCATTCCCCAGATAAACTCCCACATGGACAAGAATATGTAGACAACACTGTTTGTAATAGTAAAAAGAAATGAAAAGACCATATACATCTATTAATAGGAAAAATACTGTGCTTTATTCATACAATGAAGTTTTATAGAGTTGTTTAATAAAACAACGAGATTATATATTTATGTATGTATATATATATATGTATGTATGTGTGTGTGTATATAAATGTGAATTATTTTTTGTAACCAAATGTGGAGTAAAAACATCTTAAAGAATATATAGTATGTAACTTGATTTGAATTTTTAAAGGCACAAAACCCAATTTTTTACATATAATGCAAAAAAATTCAAAATACACACAAAAATGCATGGGAAGGGCAATGCCAATTTCAGGAGAATGATAGACTTAGGGGAGGGGATAAGGGAGGGTTTGGACAGTGGGTCTTTTAGGACTATAATTTATTAGTTTCTGCTATCAAATATTTTTAAGTAAATAGGATTAATATTCACTTAATTTCAGTTATGGCAGTCTTATTATCTGTGCTATAATTTTAAACTTTAAATTAAAAAATATTAATGAATATCTTTGGCAAGTAACAGTAAAAGAGATAAAAGGATGCCCTGGCCAGTGTAGCTCAGTGGATTGAGCACTGGCTGCAAACCAAAGGGTTGCTGGTTTGATTCCCAGTCAGGGCACATGCCTGGGTTGCACGCCAGGTCCCCAGTAGGAAGTACATGAGAGGCAACCACACATCGATGTTTCTCTTTCCTTTCCCTTCGGTCTAAAAATAAATAAATTTTTTTAAAAAAAAAGAAAGACAGTGAAACAACTCTCTGTCAGTTACGTTAATTCTGTTTGTTTCAGCACTCTTCATGGATTAGAGGCAATCTATGCACTTTTGTTTACCCATCCCATTTTACTCAAAAATTGTTAAGTTTTGATCAGCTATTACTAATGTCAAAGCAGGTTCCTGTCAAGACTCCAGGGAGAGAAGGAGAGTGAGTTTGTGGGTCCAGAGGTTAATCTTCAGGTGGTACAAAAAATGGCCCTGGGAGGCCCAGTGATGTAAGCTAGCATCAAGCTCATTAATTCTTGGACTTACGAATAAAAATGGTGCTCTAAGGAATTGGGGAGATTAGGGAAACAAGACAGGTAGTTAAATTCTGTCCTTAAGTATATAACTCTCCATCTGTCCAAATGGCTCTTATTGATATAATTTCTAATATGAATAAAACATTACTGATCAATATCTAGTGTGTGTTTCAACCAGAATATGACAATAATCTATCTATGGCAGCATTTATTTGATAAAAGGCTTTATAGTTATTCCATCTATTTAACAAAAAAGCAATAACATTTTACTCAAAGCGAAATTAGGGTTTTAAATGCAAGGCAATAGTCTACCTAAAAGTATTTTGATGGGAATCCTTCATTCCAACAGGGATAATTTTTAATGACATCAAGCACTTTTAGGCATTCTCATCTTCCAAGTGTGTTGCTAACACTGATTAACTGATTTTCATTATGTTGTAACACGATAGGTAAATATAAGTTAAAGGGAAAACTTAAAATGCATTTTTTTTTCAGTCCAATTGGGCTAGAAAATTTTGTCCAATTTTTGTCCAAATTTTGTCTAATTTTGCCATTGGACAGCCAATGCCCAAATTTACAAGTATGCTTAGGGTTTTGACTTCTGCCCTTTGTCACAGTCATTAAGAAAAGCATGCCAACCTCAGTATTGTCAAATGCCATGATATCATGTCTTTTCAGAAAAAGAAAAAAAATGCACATGCCCAAGAACCAAAGTGGAAAGGGTAATTTCAATTTTTCAAGACTTGCATGATTTTTTTACAGAAAGCAAAAGAGTAAAAGGAAAGAAAGACAAAAATGGGTAGCGATTTCCCTCTTTCCCTATTGGTAAAATAGCTTTATCGTCTCAATAATGTCAAGCAGTAGTCCTTGCAATATGAAATATGGTAGTTTTCAAATTATCTTTAACAGAGTATCTTTCATAAAAGTGTCGTTGAGGAAATCCTGAAAAGAATCTGATGTGCACGCTATTTGTTATAGCTCAAGGTTGTCTGCATAACAATTTGAAAGGAAGAATTCTTTTCAAATACACTTACACTCAAGGTGTCTTTATATACCAGAGACAAAAAATATATAGGAATTTGAATAATGCATACGTTCTTTTGTCACAAGATTGCATTCTCGAAGAAAATAATAAAGATCCCACAGTGCTAGCTGCAAAAGAAAGCCACACGAAGATCTCAAATGATGGTTAACTGAAATGAATGCACTCCCTTTGTAGGAGGAACAGAGACGCAGGCATCACGTTCTATAGGCTAAATAAATGTCTGTTTGTTATAGTTGTAGATCAGAGTGATGTTACAGATAAAGAAGTCTCTAGGCTGTGCTGGAAGAGCTTCAACTTTAAGTTCCTTTCCAGGGGTTGCCAAACTATGGCTCACAGGTGAAATCCCACCACCTACCTGTATTTGTGAGTAAAACGTTATTATAACACTGCAGTGCCCATGTGTTTATACAAGGCCTATAGTGACTTTTATGCTTCAGTACTAGGCATGAGTAGTTGCAATGCAGACCATATGGCTTGTAAAGTTAGCATATTTACTATCTGATCTTTATAGCAGGGCTGTCAAACTCATTTTCACCGGGGGCCACATCAGCCTCGAGGTTGCCTTCACAGGGCCAGATGTAATTTTAGGACTGTATAAATGTAACTACTCCTTAACTAGGGGCAAGGAGCTCAGCACTGCCGCCAGGTAGAAACAAGGTTTCTGGGCCAAATAAAACCAGGTGGAGGGCTAGATTCAGCCCAGGGGCCTTGCGTTGGCCACCTGTGCTTTTCAGAAAATGTTTGTCAGTTACCTTCTTTATTAAAGGAGACAGACATAGTGAGTCCCCTGGAGAAGTCAAGCTACACTCATTTAGGCAATGAGAAGGCCACTACATATGAAAAGGATATCCATTTTAATTTCTGTTCATGAGGGAGTACCCAATTTCTGAGCAAGGCGTGATCCAAAATTTGTCAGTCATTTACTCTCACTGAGTCATATTCATTAACTTATGAGATGACTTTCTAACTTACATGTAATACAGATTGTGATTCTAGGACTATGGATGTTTAAAATATTGTTTTCCTTCATCTTTTAAGACTAGTTACTTAGAAAACATCACACAAAGTTATAACATAAATAAAAACAAGCACAAACAACTTACAATGTGGATGAAAACCAACACAAATAGATAATAAACATAGACTCATCGAAACTTCAACACTAAGGTTATATATATAAATTTTAAAGTAACTAAGTTTGCTATGAACAAGGAAATAAAACAAAAAATAATTATAAAAAAGTAGAAATGAGAATTGAAAAATATGCCATATCCAAGTTTAAGAGTTGAGTGGATACATTTCTCAGTAGATGAGACACTGATGAAGAGAGACTTACTGAATTGGAAGATAGATAAGAAAATGTTCAATATAAACCACAATGACACAGAAATACAGAAAATCATGAAAATATAGAATCTGAAAGTTTATGATGAGAAGTCCTTACATGCATTCAATTTTATCCCCAACAAGAAAAGAGAATGGAGAGAAGCAGTATTTAAAATAGGTGACTAAGAACTTTTCAAAACTGATGAAAGACATCAAAAATCAGATTTAAAAATCCCTATGAACTTCAAGATGAGTGTATAAAATTTATTCCAGAGTTAGGCACATAACATAAAATTTTCAAACCATAGACAAAGAGAAAAAAAGTAAAAGCAAGTCACCGTGAGAAGGAGAGATTGCCTTCAAAGAAGCTAACATAAGACTCACAGCTGACTCCTCACCACTATGACAAAGGTAGACAATAAACCATAAAGTGTCAAGAGAAAATACTTATCAAACCGGAGTTTTATAAAAACAAAAATAACTATCCTTCAAGACTGTAGAGCACAAACAGATATTTTTAGGCAAATAAAAACTGAGCAAATGTGTTAGTAACATTCCCATGCCAAAGTAAATCTTTTTTTTTTTTAATTTTACAAAGTAAATCTTAAAATGCATTCATTTGGGCTAACTAAAAATAATGCCAGATAGGTCATATAAGTAGAAAAGGATAAGAGCAATAAAATGTTAAACAGGGGTACATAACTGTAAATGGGCATTGACTATAATAATGGTAATACTAATGAATAACAAAATCCTATATACTCAAAGTAAAATAATATTAATGTCATGCTTTATCAAGTTTGAATGAATATACACACATAAAATAAAATGGTGTTAAATAGTAAATAAAGTTAAAGAGCAAATCGATAGCCAATTAACATTAAACTTTGATAAATCAAAAGTACAAGTTATAAGTTCTAGAGTTAACCAAGAAGGAGATCATGAAAGAAAATGTAACTCCTCAAATAACAGAGCAAAATAAAACGAAGAATTGTCAATAAATTGAAAAGAAGGCAAGAAAAATAAGACAAATGAAAATAGAATAGCAACACAGAACACTCAGTGTGGTTTATAGATAAACCCAAATGTTAAATGTAATATTACATATCGGTAAGAATGCTAAAAAGTTGAGTAAGCAAACTTGATCTCATGGGAATACAAACTGTATTATTCCCAATAAAACTCCAAAATGCATGTTCTTTTGCCTGTTGAACATTTACCTATTGATTCACCTATTTGCTGGGTCATCAAGCACATCTCGACAAAGGACTAAAGTCATGCAGAACGTGTTCTCTGACTACATAAATTAACTATATAGTAACTAGAGCTCTGGTGGGGGCGGGCATAGTTTGTTGGAATGTCATTCCATACAACAAAAGGGTTGCAGGTGCAAATCCCACTCAGGGCACATACCTAGGTTGCAGCTGCTTATGGCAGGCAACCTACAGGTGTGTCTCTCTTTCTTTTTCTCTCCCTTCTTCTCCCCTCTCCATCTCTGTGGTAAATCTGCCCAATGCAATGCAATATAATAATGGAAATAAATACATTACAGATACACACAATAAGATGGATACAAGAAATCATTCCTTATTTCAGTAAGGTAAAATTACAGCAGGAAAAATCGTGATGTGTAGAGCATGCTAGGTGGGAAAACCACAACTAAAATCAAGGAAATGATTACCAAAAGTGTCTGAACAGGGAGGGCGGGAGGGTGCCTGGGCCAGAGCGCAGGGGACACTTCCAGACAATGATCTCTTGCTTCCCCGGGGAAGTGCTCATATCCAGGTCCGCTTTGTCATAGATCGCCGAGCTTTATATTTTTATTTTGATCTCTGTAGGTGAGTAGTTTACAATCATAAACCTACATGCCAAATTATAAAGGGACTATTAGTCCCCTAAATTGTTATCAAAGAGGGAGTCGACATAGTTGGTTCATTCACATCATGAAAAGCTCTCTCAATTATTTGAGTTTTAAGCAGTAGGCTAATTTATTCAACAACCATTTTACTCATTTAGCCAATATTGAGTGCCTGGTAAGTGCAAGGCCCTGCTCTAGATGCTGCTTCCCAGCCCTGGGCCCGGTCCAGGATCCCCTGCTTCTCGTGGAATTTACAATCTAGCGGCAGAGAGAAATAATATACCAAACTAAATAAGAAACTGTATCAATGGTCAGTGATTACAAAGGCTAAGGAGACAAAGCAGAAACAAGATTTTTTTTTTTAGTAAATGGCAAGTGACTTTACTATTGTAGATTTTATAATCTCTGTGAAATAAAATGACCATTGAGTGAGTGAGCGACCCAGTCACATGGGTAGTTGGGGGAAAATCCTCCCAGCCAGAGACACAGGATGTACAAAAAGTAATGGAAAACACGCTGTCCAGGAATGAGCTCAATCAGAGTGACTTTCATTCTTACAGAAATCAACCAACGAAACCAGGATAATAAAGGAAGTGAATTTAACACAAAATTAGTATTTCTGTGGTCTGACCTCACCTTTGAGTCAAATGCCATTGTAAACAAAAACCTCAAAGAACTCCTTCCACGGCAAGGGAGGAAGTGGACACATCTCAGAGATGATGTACGTGAACTTGGCACATGAATGGGAAAACGAGCAAACAGAGGATTCCAATGTTATATGAAAGAGCTCTTGTGGCTTTGGATAAAATCTAGTGAGATTTTAAAACTTCTCTATCTCCTAGTAATTGGACTAAAGTGAAAATAACGTCATCTGGAAAACTGTTAGGTCAAAAAGTAACTTTATTGCTGATGAAGTTCGACATTGAAGTTGCCGATGAAGAGTTTAAATAAAGTTGTTTCTGAAAATATGTGAGCATATAAAGGAAATCCTAAATTCATACTTTAAAAATAACTAATCCTGGATATACATGCCAATTAAAAAAAATTGTACCTGAATGTTCATAGCAATATTATACATCATAGCTAAAAGCTGGAAACAATGAAAATGTCCATAACTGACCATGATAATCAGAAGTGGAATGTTGGCGCAATGGAATACTATTCAGCCATGAAAAGGACTGCAGGAGTGATGTGTGCTATGTCACAGATGAACTTTGAAAACATTATGCTAAATGAAATAAGCCATTCACAAAAGACCAACTATTACATTATTCCATTCACGTAAAGTGACAGCAATAGGAAAAATATAGTGAAAAGAAGGCCTATGAGGGTTGCCTGGAACTGGGGACATGATGGGAAGACAGGGAGATGACAGGCTAAGGGGACAAGCCTCTTACTGAAACTGTGAATATACTAAAACCCAGTGGACTGCACATTTTGAACAGGTGAATGGTAGGTATAGGATTTACACCTAGAGTATGTAAAAACATCTCATCTTAAATAGGCATGCGTAACTAAACTAATAAATAGAAATAGACATTTGATTGTTTCAACTCCAAATTTAGAAGTGTGCATGTTCACACTAGGCCCAAACATTTCCTAGAAATGTCCTTTTGGGGAAAATGAGGGCCCTCTCCAAAAACGGAAAATATTTAATGGCTTGGTTAGATGTCAGAATGAAATGATGGGCCAGTGTGATGTTGATGAATTCTAGTTCATTCTGTTTCCAGCTCCTTGCGCCTCAATCCTCCTCACTAGTTTGATCTTCGTCCCTACCTGCCTGTCACCCGATCCCCTTGTCCCTTGGCCATGTGTGACGGTCGTAATGTGGAGGCAAGGTTAAGATCTTGGTGTTTGTCATCAGGGAATGGCTATGCTGCCAATGCCATACATTGTTCACAATAAGAGGAAACAAACTCTGAACACAAAACTTCTGCGTGGGTGGGAATGGAAATAGCTTTCCAGCTTTTTTTTTTTAATTCCAAAACTCTGGATAAGTTCATCAGAACTGCCTCCTCGCCCCTCTCTCTCTCTTTCTGCTCAGGTGGTGCATTTTCTGCTGATGATAATGCCCTCAGTAATACTTCGCTGCCTGTCGGGTGGCCTAGCATGCAAAGTGGGAACAGGCAGATGGTGAGCACCAGGACGGATCTAACTTTGGCTTTGAGTAGAAAAATTAGCATATAGAGAAGTGCAAGAGTATAACTGTGCTGCGGTGCTAGCATTTACATAGAAGACGTGTTCTTTCTTTTCTTTTAGAAATTAATAACTTTCTGCTATAAACTCTCAAGTTAAATCTCCCTGTCTCTGCCGTCAAGGATAGCTTCAGGAGTCAGGAGGGAGTGGGTTGAAAAAGTTGGACCAGATGAGGGCAGGAATTTATTAAATTGACACACCTGGTTTTCCTGTGTATGGCAGTAAAGATGAAAGAGACTGGTAGGAAAGCAGAGTCAGGGTACACACGCAAACATAAACCGCGTCTGCCTGTGTCTCCCATTGATTGACTCATCAACTGTGTGCCATATCGTATTGATATCTTCCACGCTGCCTTGGTCATGGCTTTTGGAATGTGACTGTGACATCCATTGGCAGTTCAACAGTTTCCACCTGAATCAAAATCCTAAGACAGACTCGTCATTGCAGAAAGTAACCGCCGTGGCAAAATTAAATCTAAAATAACTTACATATAGTTCAGTAGTTACGTATTAAGCAATCACTCTACAATTAGCATTGTAGTAGGCCTTGTTAAAAGGATTTTTATTTTGTTATTTCTTTTCACAGTGTGTGTTAAGACACTCTGCGCAATTAGAATCAAAAAGAAATTTTAGTGAGGTGGAAACCCTAGGATGGCAAATATGCACTAAAAATGGGAACGCGTTCAATTTTGTTGTGTTTTAAATGTAGCACCCGAAACAGAGACAATGCAAAACATTAAAATATACTGAGGGGTTTTATCTGTTTCATCCGTATGTTTCATATCACGGAAACTCAGTCTCGCTTTTATAATCCTGGAGTCTTTTCAGTATTCTTTCCCCAGGAACTAACCTGCAGTTACTCGGAATATCAATCAGCTACATTTTGGTAGTGCATGAAACACTCTCTAATTAAGCTTTATTTAATTTGTTTTAACTCGGAGTGCAAAGGAGATGACACAATGTGAATTACTCATTATGGGAACTGCTCCTCGAAACTACGCATGGGTACAAAGGGACATCCACGTGTGTGTGTGGCCCAAGACACCACTCGCAGAAGCAGTTCTTCGGAAAGATGGCAACGACAATGTTCATCCGTAGCATTGACTCAGCCTTTGCTGTCTTCACAACACTTTCTAAACCCTCACTAAGTAATGCTACTTGCAGGAAGGAGGTTACAACACCAATGAATTAGCATGTCCCCTGCTGTAGTGCTAGTCCTCCGAAATGTCACCTCATGGTCTCTGCTCCTGTGGGAGCGACGGCCCCTCGTGATGGATGAAAGCCAGATACAATTGATTGGTTGATCCCAGCCTGCACTCTGAACGAACCAGCATCGCCTTTGGATGTTTATACTGATTAACTCAAGTGAAGGCTTCTTTCTGTGTGGCCTCGGACCAGCCCTCCATTGATTGACAGCCAAGTGCAGGGAGATTCAGTCCCAGATCTTGACACATTCTGAGGTGGTGGCCTCAATACTCTACCCCAGGGTTTCTCAAACTCAGCAGTACTGACATTTGGGACTGAAGCAGTCTTTGTTGTTCAGGCTGTCTTGTGTGTAGTGTTGGATGTTCGGCAGCATCCTCGCTTGTCTCCTATCCACCAGATGCCGCCAACACCCTCCACCCCCCGCCAATCCCTACTCATCCAAACTAACCACGTCTTTGGACATCGCCGGCCATTCTCAGCTGAGCCAAGTTTCCCCCAGTTTGGAACGAGCAGCATTTACTTTGCCGGTGACTAGCCATCATCTTCTGTTGCTCGACACTATTCTTATGTCCCAGCACGGCCTTCTTGGGGAGTGAATTTCAGGCGCATCATTTCAGTTTGATTCCCTCTAACGAGGAAACCCCAATGTCTCGATTTAGGAAACCCTTCCTTTCAAGTCACTGAGGATGACATATTCCCTCCCTGCTTGCCCCAGAGCCCCGTGTCAGGAATTATTCCATACCAAGTGCAAAACAGCAGTGCAAACATAACCTGAAACTCAGTTCAGCATTACAGGTTACGAAAAACTTCTTTCAGGGGGTTTTAAGATGAGTTGACAGAGACTAGTTTGCAAACTCAGACCCACACGTTTTGCTTCTCAGCTGGGCTTAGAAATTGTGGTGACGGTAGTTGTAAGGAAAATGCTCTCTCGAGGCCCCGTCCTAAACCTATTTCTGATTCCGTGTTCAGTAAGTTTTATACAGGCCTAATTCACAGGAAAACTCACTCGTCTGTTTCCACGGACAGGATAAACTAGTTGTTTTCTTTATATTCCTAGTGTGAGCCGGTGATTATCCATCGACTGCTGGGTTCCTTCTTGTAACTGGTGGGCAGTTTAGACACCACGTGCATCCTTAATCTCCCTTGGATTTTCTAGGGACAAAATTATTTGATACAGAAACCTTTGATATTACAAGTTGTGTTTAACATTTCAGGCCTCATTTACATCAGCTCAGTTCAGCGAGCTGCTAAGCACACAGGACGACAGATCGTGGAGAAGAGGAAGCCTGCAGTTGCAGTCTGTAGCCCGAAGGTCTGTCGCAGAAAACAATAAAAGTGAACTGCTAAGGAAGTCTCTAGCAATGTATTCGCCCGGGGTACAGTCAGCAAGGCCATGGAACATCACCTCATAATATTGTTTCAGATAAGTAAATAACATGAGACGAGGACTGGATTGTGAACATGATTAAGAAGCTCCTGATGTGCAGATTACATTTACTATGCATATGATATAATCTATTGTGTACTAATTATCGAAGCATGGATGTACCAAATTCTCCATTGATCTAAATGCTATATAGTAGGATATTTTGGTCTGTTTGTTTTCTGCACATCGCTAAGGGCTTTGACAATTTCCATGCAGGCCAGAACCTGGGAAGCAGTCAAACAGTTACTGTACATCAAGGAGGTACCCATGTCTGTAGCCGACACACCTGCTCACCTGCTATTGTAAGCATTTATCCAGTATTTGCCTGCAGCAGACATAAATGAATAAATAAACTTTCACCAGTCATATTACATGAGTTAATGCATTACAGCATTATGTAAAGTAGCAAAGCCCATTCTTCTGGGGCTTTTTAAAAATCATTATTTGTGGCAGGTTAGAACCTTCTCTGCTGCATTTTCCTCACTTAGGCTTCTGTCGGAGCCCTCGCCACGGCAGGGCTAGCTGGTCTTTGCTCGAGGAAGAATGCCTTCGGGACAAACACCCTTCTTGATCCTCGAAGAGCTGCAAAATGATGCCCCAGAGAGGATGGATGTATTAAGCACCTGGGCTGTCAGTGGGTGGCATCAGGGACCGAGGGTACACGACTGACACCGTCCCTGATTACACAGGCTTGCCCATATTTGGAAAGGGGAGCCTTTCTCTTGACAAGTTGGCACCAGCTGTTTCAAGGAATAGCACAGCTGTATATCTCCAACACACTTAGCTGCCCTTTCATAATTGAAGGGTAAAAAAGGTGTAAAGCGGTGACTAGAAAGGACAGACCACCACCAGCGGCCTTGCGGACAGCTCCATTTTCACTTGACCGTTTTAGAATGATGAAAGCTAAGTCATCAATTAGAAATAAAATCTTGACATGGTTGCTCTAGTCCTCTTTTAAAGATTTTATTTGTTGGCATCGGGAGAATAAAATGATTAGAAATAAATATATCACCTGGAGTGCAATACATGTCATCACTCTAAAAAACACTTTGCCAGGTCCTCACAAAACTACACATAGACTTATTATACATGCAAGGTACCTGAAAACATACATCTACACAAAACTTATACATACGTGGAGAAACGTTTGCACACATGCTCATAGCGGCATCACTCATAGCAGCCAAAAAGTATAAGGAGCCCAACACCCATCAACTGATGAATGTATAAATACAATGTGGCATATCCATTCAATGAATATTATTCAACCATGAAAAATAAGTTATACATGTTGTAGCCCAGGTGAACCTTGGAAATATTATGCTCAATGGAAAAAGCGAGTCACAAAGGAGCATGTGTCTGTCACATGGTTCCCATAGACATGTCCTTAGGTGTAATGGTGACAGATAATTAGACATAAAGCTTATGTGTTTTCTTGAACTCTTTTTGTCAATAATGAGTTTCGGCGCTTTCCAATACTCGTAAGATAACATATATAATATTTAAAGGTGTTACCCAAGGAAAAAGCATTCCCATTTAGGAGAAATGCCTTTGATTTTTTTTTAAATCAAGAGGTCTATGTTTTAGTGGAAAGCACTAATGTGACTGAATGCAATGGTTAAAAATAATTGAGGGTAAAAACATTGCTCAGTTGATTCACTCATAAGCATGGCTAAGAACTGAACCTCTCCAGTGTGTCAGGTTTGACCCAAAGTAGAGCATCTCTATTAGGTGAACAAGCATTTGTGGAAACAGATACCAAATAAGTGAACACATTAATACAGGGCTTGCACGTGGCAATGACTGCTATGAAGAGAGTCATGAGACAGAGATCTTCTGGGGGAAGACTAAGTGAGGGAAAAGATGTGCAAAATCCAAGGAAAGAGAGCTGCAAGCAATTGCAAAAGGAAAATGGAGGCAGATGCAGAGGAGTAAGCTTGACGTCACCAGGAGCAGAAGAGAGGCTGCGTGGCTCTCTTGTCACACAGAAGGGGGCTCAGGTAAATAAGCAAGGCTAGACCACCGGGGGTCGAGTGAGACCACCGAGGAGTCTGGAGTTTTTTCAGAGTACAGTAGCATATCATTGGAGAGTTTTCAGAGGGACGGTGCCAGGAACAGATAGGATTTTTTAAATGACATTAACTGTGTGGGAAGAAAAGTGGGGATCAGTCAGTGGGGGGCGGTCCATGAGGGGTGTGTAACAGCTCTTCAAGGGAAGGGTCAGCGGTGCCGTAGACTAGGGTGGCAGCCAGAGGGACAGTGAAAAGTGCTCAGCTACAACTTACTTAAGACATTTCTTTTTCTGCTTGATTTCATTCTTGCGGGATGTAGGAATATCGAACATTTTGTTTAGAATTGAAAAGTGAATTTCTGACTGATTATGTGGTCAAAATGAAAGTCACACAATGGCAGCTGATTATTTTTCTGGGCAGCGCTGGCCACCTCTGCCTTCATACTTAGGGTGTAATCAATAAACATAACAGAGGCTATTCATTCCACCAGGATGGATTCCAACAAAAGGGCTCTATTCACTTCGGTAATAGGCAGACTTCACCTGTTCCTTCACACTCGCTATTGATGTGTAGCGTCTTTAGTCACCTACCTACTTTAGTGCTCAATGGTGATAAAATGCTTCATTGGCCTAAGGATGATTATAAAGCTGGGGTGTTTATAGTTCTGGTGGCCAAGACGGTGTCCTTCTAATGGAGGGCCGGGCACAGTTCATTACGGCAGGACAGATCACACATACATTTTAAAGATGATGAAATTTAGTGCTTGCTGAGGTTTGGGTTAGTTTTAAAGGCCCTTTCCAAAAAACATCTTTTGCAATTTAGCTGTGAAATTTTATGTTAATAGGCTGGGCGAATTTTGGTGGGCACATGGCTCAGTTGGTTGGGCGATGTCCTGCAAACCAAAAGGTTGTGGGTTTGATTCTCTGTCAAGGCACATGCCTGGGTTGCGGGTTTGAGTTCTTGTATTGATGCTTCTCTCTCTCTTTCTCCCTCCCTTCCCCTCACTCTAAAATCAATATATAATCTCTATATAAATATATGTATTATATAATATACATATATATATAAATTTAATTTAGAAAACTATTTTTGAAACATGGTATTAGTATCCTTTGTCCGGCCTCTTCCATTGTGAAGACAGCATCTACTTTTTCTTATATTTGAGCTACCAGGCAAGTGGCCTCATAGAGACCTACAAGCGCTTATAAATAGTTAACATTCATTAACTTGAACTTTTTTCAGTGGAAGGTTGATGCTCTGGGTTTATTTTAGAGCAATTAAATATGATTTATTCTCCATCATTTATTGACTTACTCATCCAGCAAATGATTATTGACTGCTTACTGCAATGTTATACAATGTGAAACAGACAAAGACTAATTAATAATAACAATGGCTAGCATTTGTGGAGTAGATGCTGTGAACAGACACTGAACGCTTCTTGTGCTTTGTCTCACTAAAAGTACCCAGTAACGCAGCTATTACTAGTACTTCCAATTCACAGAGCAGAAAACTGTGCCAGCAAGAGCTTTCAAAGTAGGCCCAAGACAGTAGGTCATAGATCTGGAACTTGAGCTCAGGGACTCTGCTTCAACAGCCCTTACTCCAGTGCTAAGATCGTCACCCTACCGAGAGGTGGCCAACGTCCTGTCCTCAGGAAGAGTGGACCTTAATAGGGGAAATAGAATATCCACGCAGACACGAATAGTTCATGGATAATTCAAGTACAAAAGCAGGTAAAAGCCAAGAGCCATGGGCTCACTGAGAGAAGAAAAGCCACTTCCACCCAAAAGAAGTGGTTCTCAACCTTGACTTCAGGTTGTAATCACTGAGAAGTTTTTTTAAAAAAAATACCGATGCTTTGGTCCCAACCCCAGAGACTCTAACTTAAGTGACCTGGCATGTGCTTATATGATTGGGTTTTTTAAACTTCCCCAAGCAATGGTAATGAGCAGCTAAGTTGAAAACCCTGGGCCAAAGGGACTGGGGAAAATCTTAGGATGGGGAGAAGTTCAGAGGTGACTTATCAAGAATAGGCAACTAGTTTAAAAGTCAGAAATGCCAGGGGTGCAGACGGGGTCGATGAGCATGTTGTGATGTGCAATATAGACCCTTGCCACCAAAATCGTGTTCCCGAGACCATCGCTTTGGAATTTGTTAGAGGTGTCGAATCTCAGGTTGTCCTAGAGCCCAGGATTCAGAAACTGCAAACCCACATAATCTGTGTTTGCATTATAGTTTGAGAAGCACTGGCCTAGGGGGGAAAAGATGAGAAACCACAGAGCATATCTGGTGATTGGCAGATGCTACCAAGACCCAACAGGTGAAATAGTGGGTAAAGCATGCGTGTTGGGTGGCTGTGACAAAGTGGAGGCCAAGGTGCCAGGTGCTTTGATTGCTGCAATGAGCAGTTAACATTTCTTCAGTGGATTGTTGGAAGGCGAGAAACTTCCAAATAAAAGGGACCTATGCAAGGGATGATTTAGGATAATACTCTGGTGATGATTTGCAGAAGAGATTAAAGACAGGGAGAAGCCAGAGAGAGAGGTGGGGGCGCTCAGAGGGGCCTCCATATGAATTCTCAATTCACAAACACGCAAAGAACGAAGCTCAGACCAGGGTGCAATTCCGTCGGCAAGTTCTTATCTTCAAAAGACAGTGTTTTACTTCAAGGAATTCTTATCTCCAGCAGCCTGACTTTGGAGCTATGTTATATATCTGAATGGGGATACAGGGTACATCTTCCTCTGAGCGGCAGCCAGTGTGTATAGAGCAGCTTCGGTATTTCATCCATCATTCCCCCTGCCCTGTAACAGATGACCATAGAGAGGAACAGAACAGAATTCTCATGGTACAAGAAAGACATTTATGTTTGCCCAGGAGCAAGGTGATAACATTGTACCATAATTTTTTTTGCTCTGACCGGTGTGGCTCAGTTGGGCATTGTCCATGAAGTGAAATGTCACTGGTTTGGTTCCCAGTCAGGGCGTAGGCCTGGTTGAGGGTTTGGTCTCCTGTCAGGGTGGGTATGAGAGGCAACCCATCAATGTTCCTCCCTTACATCACTGCTTCTTTCCCTCTCTTTCTCCATCTTTACGCCTCTTTCTAGAAATAAATAAATAAAACCTTTATTGTTTTTCTCTGTGATCATGGCACAGAGTATTGTGTTTGATAAACTGTTCTGACTAAGAAGGATTACTAAATATTCTGGGGGAATTATATCTTTAGATATTATTCTAGTTAAACATATTTCATTCTGAACCTATATTGAATATCATTTTCATTTAATAATTATGAGATTTTTTTTAGGATCTGTAGAATGTACAGTGGCTAAGGATCATCATTAAAGGGACCGTGACAATTTTGTGCGTGTATAGAAATTTTTGGTTGGCCAACTGCTAGGCACATGCATTGACCATATTTTACTTTAATCTAAGAACAGTTTATATAATGCAGTATCTAACATTAATTGCTTTCCATACAATAGGTTTATTTGTTGTAAGAACAAATGTAAACACTCCATATTAAAGGATATTGTATTAAAATTTTTTAATATTTAAGAATATTTTTTAAACATTTAAGATGTTTTTTAAACTTGATAATGATAGAATTTATGTGAAACAAACTGCATACTATTAAAGTATATAAATACACTTTTAAAATTGAAAACAACTAGAGAACTTAAAATAAAGTGTATTACAAGTGTCTTTGAAGTTATCTGTTAGCAATCAACATAAACATATATTACCCACGTGATCATAAGGTGGTAACTGGAAGTTCAGTCAGAGTTTAAAAGTCAAATGTATAGGTAGAAATTTCCAAAATTTACCCGTCTTAAAACTTGATACTGCAATTTGCATATGTTGCCAATAGATGGTGGTGTTTGCTTTAGTCTTGATCACATGATCTCAGCCACTGGAACCATTATGAAACAGGTGATGGAAACTGTTCACCCTGCGAATACCCACATCTTTTTTGTGTGTGTGTGTGGAGACAAAATACAGCAAAAACTAACGGTCTGCTTTTTTGTTGGCAGGCATTCACCATATGCATAAGAATTAGATGTCAACCCAAGCCCTCAAAGAACTCAGTCTAGCACGCTATTATAAAAGTGAGACAATTATTGTGGTATCTGAAATTGTATACTAAAATAATTGTTAAATATAATATAAGAGGTGGTAAAAACCTCCTGTTTGCCTATTAAGCAAAGCTCTGAAGGATGACTATGTAGAGAAAAGGAAACTAATGAGAGGCACCATACGAGACAAGCCAAACAGAAACCATGTAGTGAGTGTGTCTGACCAAAACATAGGTCCACGGTTGGGAGGTAGGGGAAGCAAGTACTTGATGGCAGGTTTAAAATAGGTGATCCAGGGCACAGCCTGCCTTGTTATTGGGTTTAAATGTTATTTTTAAGGCAGCAGGGAGAGATGGAAGGTTTTAGGAAAGAGATGGCATGATGTAATCTGTAAGATAAAGAGATTTTAAGAAGTTCATGGCTAAAACTTTGTCTTATCAGGAAGAGACGAGGCTCCTAAGGAGATTGCTGGTGAAGAAATATTGTCAACAGGAATTTTCCAGTAGTCTCTGGCTTCCTCTGCTTTTTCCCCCAGATCAAGGAGGTTATCAGATCATCCTAGGATGCAGCCTCTTACCATTTGCCTTTATGTGAAGGAAAAGAAGTGACTCCTTGTTAGAGACACCATCTGCTTCTCTCTAAAGGTTTGGGACCTAGGCAGGATGAGGTGGGGGGTGAGGGGGGGTAGGAATAGGAATATTGTGTTTCCTAATCTAAATCCCTTAATGGCTTCTTTGTTTATCGCTGGCCTTTACCTTGGGTGTTGGGCCTTTTTCAGAAAACAGCAACAAGGCAATATGCCTCCTATCTGATCTGTTCTAAGAATAGGTGGTCTGCTCATTGGGGTGCTAAATGCTGCCTAAATCTGGGCCCTCTGGGAGAAAGGCTATTTCTCTGTTTTCCATAGAAACTGCTTATTGGAGCTAGCTTCTCTCTTCCTGAGGTTTGCCAGAAGACCAAAGACTCACAGTTTGGTGGCTGATAATGCTAATCCTTTCTCACAATTAGCTGACAATCTTTCCTATTAGAATAACTTTGAAGTGTTGTGGGGTTTTGGGGTTTATTTTGGCGGGGTGGGGGGGGTAGGGGGTGGAATTTGGGCTAAGCAGAAAAAAAACAACCCACAGTTCTTCTAATCTCAGAACCAAAAAATACCCTTCCCACTTCTATTTCTCAAAGTTCCTTGCTCTATGGAAGGCATTATGCCCCTCTAAGACCCTGTGACGTGGTCACAGGGCACTTCCAAGTGATTCCAGGAGCTGGCAAAGGGGGCTGCCTCATTTCTGGAAAAATAACATTGAAAAGATGCAGGGAGTACAGTGTTCTGGTTGTGACTCTCCTCCTCACAGGTTTCTGGGCAGAACACTAAACTCCCTTCACTAACCTGTTACCTCTCTGAACATGTTTGTTGATGGCTGTGAACCATTCAAAGGCTTTGAGGGAGAAAAAAGGACAGAAAAATAGAAAGCCGAGCTCCAGCCCCTTCAGCATTTCCTATTGGAGCTGGTACGTGGTACACTCTGCCTCTAAGAGTGTGGACTGTGTGAGGGACCACGGAGCCCAAGTTCCCTCTTGGAACCGCGTACAAAGGAGAGCAGCTTCTGAACCTTTTTGCTGCTCTGTGACAGAACGGCACCTTGTAAGACAGGTCTGTGCTGGAATTGCTGCCTTCCTTCTGCCCCTTCCTCCCTCCTACCAACCTACCATGAACTCCTTCTTTTAAGCACCATTTTTCCCCTGGGGGAGAGCTGACTCTTATACCCCATGCAACGCCATGGCTAACACTTGGGTGGTGTTCCCTGCCCTTTCTTGGATTAGCTCATTTCTGTTCACAGCTTCTCTGGTTAAGTGTCAGTCACTGTTTCTTTGATAAGAAAAGCCGAGACTTAAAGAGATCACATCGCTTGCCTGGGGTCACCGAGCTTGTGCGCAGAGAGGACCCTCTGGACTGTACTCACCCCCACCCTCCAGTTTGTCTCCATGACTTCCACGCACTAGCACCCATATCTGGAAAGGGCTCTATTAATTACACCAGCATTCATGAGGGCCCCGCAGCCAGGGAGACCGGTAACTGCAGACCCCTGCCTTACTGGATTCTAGCTCCTGTACCAGCTATGTGTCCTCAGAATGAGCTTGTGCATTTAGAGACTGTATACCTTGTTCATCTCATTGACATTTTAATTACTGGGGTGGGGGTATATAGCTGAACCACACAGTGGGTTTCAATGGCATTCCTTATTTCTGTTCACTATTTTTGGCATTCTGGAACCTGCTGCTGGTGAATTTATTAACATATCTTACAATGCGCCAGGCCAAGTGAGTTTGAGAAAGAGGAGGAAGAGGAAAAAGAAGGGATGTTAGAATTGCTTTTTTTTTTACGCAGCACCTACTATATTCTAGGCACTACCAGTTGCTTTCTACATATGCTTACACACAGTGCTCACAAATGGTGGAGAGAAAGGTTTTCTGCCGCCATTTGATATGATTGGAGTTCAGAGATATCAAGAATGAGGACCCAGGTCACACAGCTCGTAAGGGGCTGGGGCGATCTGAAGCTGTCATCTGAAGCTTTTGCTCTTTCATTCTGTCAAGATGCTTATAAAGAAATAACGTGACATTTGCTTTTGGCCAAAGGGAAATTGGAGGTTCATGACCCAGGATGTGCTCTCACCACGGCACCCTGTCGTTTGATGGTAATGAGGATTTTGGGGGCCTGGGTCTGTGGACAGATTGCCAGGCAATCCTGTAAGTTTTAAATATAGATGTCCACTTTGGAAATGAAGATAAATCACCTTTGCCTTGTGAATTTGTTTCACGCAATAAGACACATTGGCTCATTTATTTTCTATTTGTTAATCTATTAGTGGGTCAGCAGACATTCCAAAGGTAGGATTCATTTGGAATCTCTCTGTCTCCTCTCTCATTTTCCCCTCTTTGCCCTTTTCTCATTTTCTGTCTCCCAGCATCAGGGCCCAGTGCTCTCTGGTCTGTCACTTCTAAGCTGCTCACGACCTTGGGCGAATGACCTGACTGTTCTAGTCCTCGGTTTCTTCATCCGTAATATGTTTAGAATAATAACACCTCAAACAGTTGTTTAAAGGAGGACATAATTAGTATACGCAAAGCATGTAGTTAGTACCTAGATTATAGTAAAGGAATAGTAGAAATTAGTCACTGTTATTCCTTAATCAAATAGGTATTAATCCCGGCACCTGACAAGATACTTGGGGTTCTTTACTCAGGAGCAAATGGAATTTTCCTGGTTGAGACTGTCATTAGTTTTCCGCACCATGCTCCTCATCATTCTCTTGTATGATTATATTTGAAATAGAAATTGAAATATATATACGCACACACATATATTTAGACATCCATATATGTCTGTATATACATTCAGAGTCCCTCTCTCTGATGCCCTGTCTGGCAACCCACCTCTCGGTCTCTTTTTCCTAAGAGGAGTTTGCAGCCTTGTCTCTGTGGGGTTTCCAGGTCTTGGGGAGCAGCCTGAGAGAAAAAAACAAAACCTAGTAATGGGGAGAACCAAGGTACATAGTAAAACTAACAATTATGTAGCCCTCACCAAATGTTTTTCATCTTGAAAGTGCTTTGAAAACATTAACTAATTAATTAATCAGAAAGAATTTCTGCCAATCAGCGAAAATGCTCTTTGCAATGTATTAAGCCTCTTGAAAGGCATTATTTATTCAGTGATGTTTTCTCTTGAATCTCAAGGAAATCTTCAGTTTCTTTTTTTGAAGACATTGCAGGAGATTTTTTTTGTGGGATCTCGGCACACTCCTCTCACGCTTTGCATCCCAGCAAGTGTGACTATGGGAACACACACATGCACACCCACACACGGACACACACAGAGGTTTTTTAGGATGAGGCCGGTGGATGTTAAATGCATTAATATTGTGTACGATTATTCTAAGCTAATGTGCTTAGCGGCTTTTTATTGACCTGCCAGCAAAGTGAAGACAGAAATCTCCAGTGAGTCTCAAGTATCCATGTCACCTGTTATACTTATCTAATTTCCTGTCCCCTCTTCTGGACCGGGGGCCCCTGGGGAGCTGAGAGTTTACTGTCATACCCTGAACGCCTAGCTACTCACCTCGCTTCCATAACATTAGCCCCATTCTGTAGCCTACAAAATATAACTTAATCTCTTTGTGACATAGCAGGAGAGTAGTAACGATACTCCAATGTTCATTAATTCAACAAGTATTGAGCGCCTGCCATTCATTTATTTATATATTCCTATAGCATAGACTTTATTCAATGCAACTCTTTGTGTGAGTCAGTGATGGATTCAAAGATGATCCAGACAGGTTATCGCATTCGAGGAGTTTGTTGTCCAGGAGAAAAGGGTAGGAGAGCACCTAAATAACTCTAATACGAGGGAACACCTATAACAAGGCACCTTCACAGGAAGGGGAGAGTATCTGGCTGGAGCATTCTGGCAGGACTTTGGGTGTAGAGACAACTGAGTGGAATATTGTAAAAGGAATTGAATTATGAAATGATGTGTGCAGATATTTTTGCTCCAGACAGAGCAAAAATAATGGTTGCGGAGAGAGGGAAGCACAAAGGAAAGTCTGATTGAATGGCAGTCATGGATGTTGACTAGAGCCTGTGTTTAGGAAGAAGGCAGCATCCAGGACATGAAGACAGGCCTTCTATTTGGGAAAAGCAGCTCTCTGTTGGGTGCCCACCAGGAAGAGCAGTCGCTGATCACCCTCAGCCCTCAGAACTGACATAGGGCATCTGGGCCTGACCTCCAAATCCTGCTCTGGACACCACTCAAGGCAGTCACTGCTGACCAGAGGAATTGAAAGGCATCAGTTAGGAAGAGGTCAAGTACATGCCACCCCTGGGCTACATCATGGAGACCCTCCAATGATGGACTGAGGCACTTAGGCTTCATTTTTCTGGTATCAGGTAATAATGAAGCACAGCTTCAGAGTCCACATTCTTAGCATCATGTGCTGGTCTACAAACCGGTCATCGGAAGACCCTGGACATTCTCTTAAAACGTGGGCATTTGGAGATTTACCTGTGTGTTAAATGAAGCCTGTCAAATAGTTGATGGAAATTTAAATTTTATGTCCTTTATTCTCTGGTTGTCAGCTTTTATTTTTTTGCTATTCTTAATTTTCTAGCAGCAGCAGTTTACCTCCTTTTTCTAATTGATAAGGGCTTATCAATTCAGACCTATTAGGATACTATGTAACATTAAAGCATGTGGGCTCTGACCTACTATGAACTGGTTTTCAGGATTTAAATTCAGATACTACTGTATCTGTGTCAGCGGCACATACATCATTTCTTTCCTCTCACTGGTTTCTGGGAAGATGAATGATGATTGTTCAAGATACAATCTCTCCTGTCAGGTTACAGGACCAAGACTGTTACCAGTTACCCTTTTCTGCACTAGCTGTTCTACTCAAAAATGCAAATGTTGGCACATGGGCGAACTATATGGCCCCTGAGTGCTCTCATTCCCAAGATCTTTCTGGACCATCTCTTAAAAGTGTGAAATTGTAACATCTACTGAATCTTCCAAATCTACAGACTCGGAAGCAAACACAGGGGATGCTACCAATTTTAAAGGCTTCGTTTGTCTCCACTTCTGAATTTCGCATCCTTGGGAAAGTGAACATCGTTCAGCATACACCTTGAAGAGGACTCTAGGACCCTGAGGAAAAGATCTGCTGAGGCAGGATACCTGGGAGACAGTGGACCGGTGCGTTCCAACGCTGGCTGAAAGCAAAGGGAATCCAGGCTCCTCAAAGAAGCCTCCGAACTCTTTGCTACAATGACACTCATTTTGATTGGTCCCTGCCACCAGGCTCTACATGTATCAGTTGGTCATGTGCCACATAAACTAAGTAATGCTATTCTGGAGAGACTATCTAAACTCAGCTTAGTTTTCCTAGAGGACAGCAATGTTACACCACATGGAGTATAGCAGTATACATGCATAGTAAGGGTAAAGAATCTACCCTCATCACTCTGACATGTCCCCCATCAGACTCTGCAAAGGGGCCAAGGGATGCCAGAAGTTCAAGGCAGCAGAGTACCTGGTTCACTCCGTGGGTTTTAGCATCAGACAGAGCTGGACAGCATCTCAGCTTGATTACTCATTCGCTATAGGACATTGCATAAATGTCCTTGCATAAATGGTTGGCTGTTTCAAAGCCTCTGTTTCTTCATCTTTAAAATGGGGATCGGGACTGGACCTTCCTCAGAGAGTTGCTGTGGGAAATAACCATGGCAACCTATATGAGATTATTCAATATGAGAATTATTAAGTGATTTCTCAAAAAGCTTAAAAGTTGGTGTACTGGGTGCCAGAGCAGAATATCCACTAACATTTTGAATTTTCAGCACAGTTTTTTTTTTGAAGGTTGCCCTTTATGAACTTCTTCCTGGGTTATCCTCATCACTAGTTAAATGATTCTGCGGCTCTTGTGATGAAAATCAACCTCACACGCACGTAGGAATGGGTTACCCAGAATCCCAAGGAGCTTTCTGCTTTCTGAAACATTCTCTAGGGAATAGGGAATAGGGAATGAATTCATTCTTAGAGGGAAGGAAAGAAGTATTAATATTTAACTTTTTCTTAGCAGTTCCTCCTTCACTTTATTTATAATATTTCAGGGTAGAGTAAGTTAATAAACACCTGCAAGAGACAAACCCACAGTCAAGGGCTGGTCTGTATTTAGAGCTGATGTACATGTCTTTAGCTACGAGGTATGTAAATGGGTAAGGACAATCTGTGGGTGCTTTCTGGGTGCCTCTGCATAGAGGACAGAATGGGGAGACAGATGATAGGGAATGGAGACATAGGGTCAGGCCGCGTTTCCATGTCTAAGCCTCTCATTCTTACCAAGATGAGTACAAATTCTTACAGCCTAGGAATCTTTGCAAAGGACTTCATATCCATATCCCACTTTGAGGCAATAATCCAAAATGGAAAGGTGTTTAACACAGGCTTCCCATCTGTAATCAAAGTCTCCCCTTGTCATGGAGCAAGCCCCATAGTCTGCTATAAGCAGAGCTGTGCAAAATGCTGTTTTTCCTTTCCCATGCTTTGTGTCCACTGCCGTGGCTGGAAATGAGCAGAGAAGTTCAAGGTGAGGCCTAAGAAAGCAGTGGAAGAGGGGCTTGAACAAAGGTGGAACTCAGAGCAGTGCTAACAAGTGGAAAGGGCGGCACCTAAGGTTTGCTTGGTTCCCTGCAGCAATTTCTCTCTGGTCCAGGACTCCCCGGTCCCCTGAGCCAGGAGCCTCAGAGAATCATGGATACTTGGCCTGCCAACATGCCATCCTGTACCACACGCAAGACCTCAGTGAGAAAGGACTGGGTTTAAAACCTAGCTCTGCACATGGTACTGGGCGTGACCTCGAGCAGGTAACTTTCAGCCTCAGTCTCAAATGCCTGCTAAGATTTGATGATTAAAAAGAGCCCCCGCAATGGCTCTTCATCTTGATAGGCCCAGACACATGCTCAGACACTGTAGCGTAGTTATGAACCCCACAGAGATACCCCACTCCTATTCTCCCCTGAAATGCTGGCGCTCTGGACTCAGGCACACCGAGGTTCAAGTCTCTGTAATGTACTAGCTGTAAGTCCTTAGGCAAGTTGTGTGTGTGTGAGAGAGAGAGAAAGGGAGAGAGAGTTTAAAGTATGCCAGATACTGTGAGATTAATGGAAAATAAAAATAGACAGACAGCCCTGGCCAGTGTGGCTCAGTGGATTGACCACCAGCCTGAAAACCAAAGGGTCACTGGTTTGATTCCCATTCAGGGCACATGCCTGTTTTACGGGCCAGGTCCCCAGTAGGGGGCATGTGAGAGACAACCACACATTGATGTTTCTCTCCCTCTCTTTCTCCTTTCTTCCCCTCATCTCTAAAAATAAATAAAATCTTTTCAAAAAATAAAAATAAATAGATCCATTCCTGTCCCCTTAGAGCTTATAGTCGAGAGGGTGGTGGGGAGAGGTACTGGCTAAACCATGGCAAAAATAGAGAACTGGAACCACACAACACGTTTTAAGAAGAAAAGCGTCATAATCCTTTGAAAGCCTTTCATAAGGGGGATTTGACTCAGGAGAGAGATCATAGCTACCTTCCCAGAACAAGCGACTGGAATAGACAGCCGATGGGAAAACGGCAGTGTGCTGAGTGAATAAGGGAGGGAAACGCTTTTCCAGTAAGTGCTCACCATCAGCATTGCAGCCTGTGACCAGCAGCTTGCTAGACCATAAACCGAGGAGCCCAGGGGTGACGTCTTTGTCATCTTCTGTCACCTCCGAGATAGTCCCTGGAAGCACGGAGTAAATGCTTAGTAAATATTTGCTGAACGAGTGCATGTTAATAGGAAATCAATATGTGTTGGTTGAAGGAAGTAAAAAATAACTGCTATACCGTCGTCTCCTGGCTTTGCTCTAGATGCCATTAAGAAAGACACAGAGCCGAGTGAAAAGCACATGGACTTTGGCGTCGAACAAACCAGGTCCCTTTTATTCAGGCCCTGTCCCCTTGGGGGAGTGACAGGACATCTCTGTTTCCGTCTCCTTGTGTGTGCAATGGGAATAAGGATAGCTTCTTTACAGGGTTACTTGAAGGAGCATGGCGGTAAATATGCAGCAACTCATAAAAGGGTGATGCAAAGCGCTAGTGAAAACATGAGTGCTCCCCATTGGTCCTAGGACACTGGTGAATTTCAGGTATGCGGTTTTTCAAAGATTTCTACAGTGCTGAAGTCAGGCATGTCTTCCTGCCTGTCTAAAGGCCAGAGAGTGTCATTACCCAAACACCCACCCCAGCTTCCCCTTGCTGCAAGGCCTGGGGTTCATCCGTGCCCTGTGTGTGTGTGTGTGTATGTGTGTTTTTGCTTAATCCTTTCCCCTTTTTCACCCAGCCATCCCCCTCCACCCCAGCTGTCAGTCTGTTCCCTGTGCCTATGAGTCTGTTTCAATTTTGGTTGTTAGTTTATTTCGTTCATTGGATTCCACATATAAATGAAATCATATGGTACTTGTCTTTCAGTATCCTGTGTTTTATCTCTAGTGCCTAAAAGTCAGCTTGCCAGGTCCAGATTCGCGGATGCATTGATTATAATTGACTGGCAGTTGGCAAAATATTCTGGGGCCTCAACTTCCTACTAGCGTTGATCGCGTGGTGTTTGCAGGAGGCACAATCCAGTAATTCGTGGGCATCCCATAGCACAGAGCCTGAGCGGGGTAAGTAAGCAGTAACTGTTAGCTGTTACTTTTACAACCGCCAGGCCCTGCTGGGTTTTCTGTCAATTACTCCGTAACTGAATCAGCCTTTCTTGAGCAGGGAATTGCTTCCTTTGGAATTCCCTTTACAGAAGGAAGAAAAGCCTCTTTTCTGTGAGGTCTGGAAACCTAGCTTCCCAGGTACCGCGCCCTCGGGCAGACCATGAGCCACCGAGTCGTCTCTCCCTTAGGCGGGTCAGCAGGGTCTGAGAGCTCTGGAACCAACCTCTGCCTTCCTTCGTGATGCCTCCAAGCTTGGCTCTGTGCCTCTCTCTCTGCGTTTGTAACCCTGGAAGGCGCGATGTGGGGTTCCAGCGGAGCACTGGTCTTGCTCACAAACCGGAGCAGGCTAGGGTCGCCTGCAGGACGCGCTGGCTTCTGTGCACCCGAGTCTACAGGGACCTATGTGCAGCGTCTGGTTCATCAGTATCTCAGAGCTGAACCCTGGGGCGTTCAGGCAGGAAACCGTGGCTCCCCTGGCTAAGCCCGAAGCAGAACTCAACTCTGCACCACTGGGCTTTGCACGCTCAGTATCGGGTTTTGAAACGCCCGGTTAGGGCTCTCTCTTCAGACAAAGGGGTGCACGTCCCCCTAGCGCCCCTGTTTTGCAGTCGTGAACCCCTCCCTGGCCCCATACCCTGCAACCACAGCTGCTGCAGCCCCAGCGCCACCACCCATACCGGTTCAGCCGTGGCCTGTGCGCGCGCTCTCGGGACCCGGGGATTGGCTCGCCCTCCCCATTCTGGGACTGCGCTGGCTGGCGGGCGGGTGGTACGCAGTGTTCTGTGTGTGTATGTTTGTGTGTGTGCATGTGTGTGCGTGCGCGCTCGTGCGTGTGTGCATGTGTGTGTGCGCGTGTGTCTGTGCCGCGCGCGGGCGGGCGCCTGTGTGCGCGCAAGGGCTCGCGTGCAGGAGCCACTGGGTGTGCGTGCGTGTGTTATGGGTTTGATTCCAGAGCAGGTTGCACATTGGTCCTGGGTGGCTCGCAGGCTCAGGTCGTGCTTGGGCATCCTCCTCCTAATCCTTTCCGAAGTAGCAGCAGCGGAACACCAGCAGCAGCACCAGCAGCCGCGACTACATCAGCGGCAGCAGGCAGCTCAGCAGCACAGCCGGCAGGGCTGTGCAGAAGCGAGCACCGTTTGGGGAGTTCGGGGGGGCGGGTAAGAGGGAGGAGGGGGAAAGCCTGTCTTGGTCTTTGGGATTATTTTCCCCCTTCTTTCCCTCTCTCTCTTTCTTGAGGGCGTGTTGCCCCCTCGAAGTAAAGGAATTTTGCTCCAAAGCGAGCTGGGACCGAAGACTCTAGGCTAAGTTATCTCTCTATGTAGATGGTGTCAGGGAGCGAAGCTACTGACCGAGCTGCTGGTAAATGTTTTTCACTTCTTACTCTTTAATGCTTAAAGCTTCCCCCCCTTTTCTTTCTTCCTTGTTTCCTTTCCGTTGCTCCTCATTCTGCAACCGCTCCTGAATCAGCTGCAGTTCCCTTTCTCTCCCTCCTTGCGTTTGTGCAGTTTGCAACTTGTTTCGTGGTTTTCTGTGTATTTTTTTTTTCTTCCTTCATCCTCAGATGAATGCTGGAACATGTAAATTCGGCACTTCGGGAGGTCATCATTAGTTGCATGAGTTTGGGGGGTGGGGGGATGGGAAATTGGTAGAGCAGACTGTTATTTCCCTGCAGAAGGATTGCCGGTTTCTCTCTTAATGTTCATCGCAATTATAGGGGATTTTTTTTAGGATGCGTTTTAACGTTGCATTGATATTTAAGGTTATCATTCCCCAGGATTAAAATGCATTTTGATTCAGTTTTGACAGCATGACAGATGCCAGTGATTCCAGAACTACTGTATGATACACGCTGGTTAAAATATTCAAAATTGGTGGAAGAATCATTTGCATTCCAAAAGAGAATTTCTTTAAAATGCTGTTTTGCATCACACTGCTGCAAATTTGCAGGAGGCAAGAATAGACACTACTACTCATGTTGCCTGCAAAGATCATAAACACAGGAGTGTTTAGTGCACCATATTCTGTCCTGTTTTCCAGTGATTGGGCTATGGCTAAATTTACTTAATAAATAAATTCCGGGCTATGGAGAAGGAGGGAGATTGCTGGTATTGTTTTATTCAAAAGCGTGAGGCATGGACAGCAATTTCTAACCCCAAGCCAGCCCGCTCTTGGATCTCACTTGAAGGGGCACCTTCTCAACTGGGGAGGGGGAGGGCAGTTTCTACTATGCATATGGAATAAAATTATTTAAAATAGCCAGCATAATGCATGCAAATTGAACTCTAACTCTTTTCTTAAAAATAGAACTGACTCTATAACTCTTGCTTCCAGGATCTGTTTTAAATATTATTTTAAAAAATTTACATACAACAGTTCTTGAATGTATTCATATCATTTAAGTTCTTTGAAGGGTTCCTAGCAGTTTCCATGTTCGTTTGTTGTGTTCTTTGCCCTCCCCCCTGAGTTTTCGGTTCCAGTTCAGCAGAAAACCTGCAGGGTCTGTAAGTAAAGGCAAATCAGCAGTTTCCAGTGGAATCAGTGTATAGTTGTAAAATTTCTGCTAAGCCGTGGGAAAATGAGCTGCAATAGTGGCAGCTTACACGTAGGGAGGGAAGTCTGGGGTGGACTTGGTGGCAGCTGCAGTGTGTGTATTTTCACGTGGAGGAGCTCTGAACTCTACACTTAAATGAGGACACCCTGTTCAGGGACACTGTGAGGCACACACATTTTACAAGGGAAACTATTGTTATTTCAGGAAGCCTGCTTCTGCTGTATGGTCGCCACACCATAGAACAGTACGTTACAGGCGCAAAGAGTACGTTTGCAATAATACTGGTGAACTTTTTAAAAATGTAAACTTAGCTGCTGCTGCAAGAATAGCATAAGACAGTACAGCCTGTTCAGGACTAAAGAGCCAAACAAACTGTAGATGAACTCAACTGGTCAGACCCTCCATGATAGACAGGAAAGCCTGCTCCAAGACACCATGCAATTCACCTGTCGTTCTGGGTTGCCCGTGTTGACGAAAGCTTTTCTTGACATTATGGACCAGGTCCCTGGGATCTATAGCCTATTTCTTCTTTTGTAGGCTGCTCATAGTAATAGTCATTTTTATTTAGAATGAGCACCCATCTACTCACAGGTCGCTGGAAATGACAGTATTGCTATTTAAAAACATTTTCATAGACCCTGGCATTGACCATTTTGATCAAGTTGGGGTGTGGAGGGGATATTCAATTTCCATTCATTAGGATCTCAGTTGCATTTAAGTGAAGCATTTGTAGGAGTACTAGAGGAAAGTGACTTCTTATGGCAAACTACCATCCTAAGAACCAAACTCTTCTAAAACATCATGGTTTTCCCATTCTAGGGCCAAACCCAGAAAGTAATACAGCCCAGACTGAGTAGCTGCCTTATGTCTCTGGGATATCCCACACACACAGGCATGATAACCCACCTGGCTAAGGACTCATTTAACGTGGCACAGGGGGCAGGATTTCTAAGTGTTATATAAGATATTCAGAGTGTGAACTTATCTATGAAGCCTCACTATTAGCTCTACTTTCAACGTCTTCACTAGACGTGAAGCCCGAGAGTCCACTGATTTAAAGAATATATTCTTTCCTGCAGGGTTGGTTTTTACACACCCCCTCCTCTTTCTACTTCCAGTTTCCTGGCAACTTCTGAAAAGCTCTGAGAATTTTTGTTAAAATATTAAACGTATCTGCATTTTGGTTATAATGCCTGGCTTGATTATAGTTCAGTCAGCTGGATTTGTGATTACTCTTATATGGTTCTGTGTGGTATATGGTGTTTGCGGTTTGTTGGTGGTTTTGTTGTTATTATATTATTATTGTTTTTCCATTAGATCTTAACAAAGCTCATTTTGACATTCTGTGCCCAGTGTTGATCTCAGATTAATATGTCAAAATAATACCATCTTCTTGCTAAGCTTATTGGTAAAATAGGTATTTGTTTTTAATTGGCAAAGCATCTGGCAGTGTGCAGAGAAAGTAACTTTTGGAGGGGGTGCAGAATTCCATATAGTAAGAGACTGTTGATTCATGGAAGTCCTTAATCCCATTTGCCTGCGTGGTTAGGGTTCCTGTTTTTATTTTGATAAGAGTGGAGGTTTATCTGCACTGATAAGCTGTTTCTATGTTAGAGCTACTGAATATTTCTTAGAACTAGTTTTTTCACTGTGTGATTGAAAGGAACTTTGAAGTTCTAGTGTGTTTTTAAGGAAAACCTGTCTAACTGAGCATTTCCATTGTCTTCTATTCTTTGTAGACTAATTTTGAGAAGTGATTTCTGGTGAAATATGGTCAAGGTCATTGCCAAGGGCCTTCTTATCCCTCCCCATTCAAGGACTCAAACTTAAACTGAAAGTCAGATTTAAAGGCACAAAACTCATATCAGGCTATGGCTTTAATTGGGGCCATGTCAAAAGCTTATGATTTTGTCTCTCATCTTGGGTGAAGCAGTAGTTTTATTCTTTGAATTACTGGTTGCTAGAGCCCTGGTAAACTCACAGGGAGAAACCCTCTATTCTGAACGCAGTACATACAGCAGATTCCCAGCCTTCGGGGAAGATTACAAGAACAGTTTTGGTGGGTGGGGGAGTAGATGTCTTTTGATATATTTTAATGAAAAGGGACAGAGCAATATTTCACTAAATGCCTGATAGTTTCTAATCAGATAATACCCCATTTAAAATGTTGTGAAATTAATGGTAATTTTACAAAAGTCTTGCATGGTGAGAGCAAATAGTAGCTTTGTCAAAGTATTTCACTGTACCCCTGGTTTCTATATTGCTTTATAAAAGGGGCACCCACGTTGCTCAGGACTTTGAACTATCAGTGACATACATTGTTTAAAATTATTTTTGGTTCTTTTCTCTACCTAACAAAGATGAGCTACTACTTAACATAATTATTTTAGTAGTGCTAAGGCTATCCTGCTCCTATTTCCAAAAGAGTTTATGAAGTTGAGGAAGGATAAAACCTTTTCCTTAAAATGCATGTTATTCCTGCCCTGGTCTACTTAAGGTATTGCATACTATAATGTAATTTTGAACTTGAAATCTTTCAAGTTCAATCCTTTTTATGAATTCTTAATGGCAGAAAATGAAGCAGCTTGAGAAGTAGTTGGCAAATAAAGTTCCTTTATTGTTGCTGAAACACTTTAACTGGTCCACCTCTCCTAAGTGTAGAATTAAGAACCTTTTAGGCAAGAAGAATTACTGGGGAAAAAGTATAGCTGTGTGCTTTTTTGCAGTAGTGTGTGAAGAAAGAGAGCAGGTGTTTTAACTCTTTGTGTAAGTTTGGTGACTAGAAATCAAGACTAAATAATATAGCAGTATGTTGAACTAAAATCCATTTTCCCAAATAAAAATGCCCCCCTCCCCAGACAATATGAATGGATCTTTGACTCTGGTGGAATTACTGATTGCATTTCTCATCTCGTCACTATCGTATGGTTCTTGCCAGAATCTCAGTGATGGGTGCTGAAGATTCTATATTTGTCTCCTGCAAATAGGAGTGCTTGGTTTGGGAACAGAGGTATGGTTTTTTAAAAAAATCTAGACTTCTCAGGCCTTGACTGCAATTCCTTCAGATGATGCTTTGCCCTTCTTGATATTTGCCCAGGTGACCTAGGATGATGCCCCAGTGCCCCTGTTGTCTCTAGTGCAGTTCTGCCACAGGTTGTTGCCATGTACACGTGGTGTTCGATTTCTTACCTTAGGTGTTCTTCTCATTGCAGTAATTGGTGATTTCTGGAATATGAGCAAATCTATAAAAGTTTGGACCTCACCTTTCCAAAAGACAGTCAATTTCATTGTTCTGTTGACTCAATTATTTACCTATGTGAGCTCGAGCCTGTTTAGAAATATTGGAAATTTCATATGATCCATTTCTGTTATGATGACCTTGGCAAAGTATTTATTTCTTAGTCAGGTTAAAGGGAGTTCTAGACCCTATAGAATAGGAAACTTATTTACAAATTTGGTTCGATAGCATAAGTCATTTCTTTTATTTATTCCGGTTCCCCAATCTTCAATTTACCTATTAGGAGGTAAAGACTAAAGCTAGTGAATGTAATTTATATGATGAAGATAATATTGATACTAACAATAACATAACTCATTTAAAATCTTTAGAGAGGGCAATTCTATAGAGAATTCTTTTGGAAAAGGCTTGTGTTTAAAACTTTTTTTTTCTTCTGCTTAGGATTTAACTGGTACTCAGTATTTTAACATTCATTATACTTTAATTAGAGAAATAAGGGTGCATATACAAAATAGAAATACATCATTAAATTAAAATTATTTGGGGAAACTTTAAAAAAATTCCATAATGTGAAATAACCATTTCATGAAATTCTGTGAGGTGTTTGCTATATTTGGAAGATGTTAAGACAAAGCACCACTTTGAAATTTAATTTTCAATGTTAGAAATAGTCAAATTAGGTCCTCTGGTTATTTCTGTGAATGAAATGAACTATTAAAGAAGAAAGATAACTATGTCCATGCAGATGACTAATTCAAATGGTACATATCTACTGTAAGCAAATAGTACATAGCAAAAAATCATAGTTATTATTAGAGAACTCATTATCACAGACTTTGTGATTTTAACTGTGACACATTTTTCTAGACCATTTCAAATGTAAAGTATATGGTTATGCATACACATTTTAGGAGTTATTACTTAGAAGGAACATAGGCAAATTAAAACTGCAGGAAATTATATTTCTGTCTTTTTTTATTTTTTATTTTTTCAATAAGGAGTTTTTGGATTTCAAAGACAGGCTAGCTACTGTGCTCTGCTAAGAGCCACATCCCATGGCCAGACTAATTTGACACCAACAGGATGCCTAAGAGGTAAATTGGAATGCAGGGGGGGTGCTTTCTTGTTTTTAACCCTCACCTGAGGATATGTTTACTGGTTTCAGAGAGAGAGGAAGGTGGTGGGGAGGTGGTGGGGAGAGAGAGACACGGATTGGTTGCCCCCCACAGTGCCCCCGGGATCAAACCTGCATGCAAACTTTTGGTTCACAGGATGGTGCTCCAACCAAGCAAGCCACCCAGCTTGGGTGAGTGGGTGTGTTTTTTTAAAACACACTGTGAGGCTTTGTTCTTTGTGTCGCTCGAGAGTATATTAGAGAGGTGATTGAATTCAATTTTCTTTTAAGGTTTGCTCGGGCAGGAATCGTATACACATATCTGTTCCTTCTTTGCCTTCTGAAATGCCCAGTTCATTTCCAGTTGTGTAGTCTGGTGCGATATGACACCTGGTGTCGGAGACCTATGTCCCGGTTTGGTGCTACCTGCAGCAACTTAATGGAGGCATGAGGGAAGGGCAGGCATGAGTGTCTGGGAACAGGATGTAGAACAGGGGTATATTCCGTAGCTGACTGCCACTTCCTCATGGTAATACTCCTGTTCAGTAGGTTTATTTTTAGCCTCACCTAAACCTCTTGAGAAGACACAAACTGCTTATTTATATTTAACCCTAAGAATAATAATAGCATTATTACAAAAACATTTCACAGTGGTCAGGACTCTGCAATTTCTGTGACCCAGCAGCTAATTTTTCTCCTCTCTAATCCTGTTTATATATCCTCACACATAATCAGACTCAGTCAGATGAAACCAATTACTAAGGGGGAAAAAATCAAATTTATTTATTATATTTATTGGATGTGTCTGCTGTTTAATTATCCATCGGCAAATTTACACGTGGCCACAGAGAGGGTGGTAGATGAGTGTGGAGAAATGATCAATCATCACTTCTCACAGTCCAGAGGAGGCTGCCAAGAAAACAAGAAAAAAAAAATGTCCCTTCTCACTGCTATCAATGTGGGGCCCTAACAACTGAAAAGCAAGCATCCCTCCCCCAAAATGTGTTTGGCTTGTTATAGGAAAACCTGGGGAACATTGAGAGTTCACATCATCAGACTTTTTACTAACTATTTGATGTGATGTTAGGAAGAAACATGAGGAATTCTGTACACTTTGAAACACATAATGATTTCTATGTTCAAAGGTGTGCGTTAAAGAACAAACTCAAATTATCCTATGAAGCAGATAAACAAATCTACCCCTTGGCCGTGCCTTGGACTGTGGGAAGCCGGAGAGACGGTAGGGTGGGATGGGGTCAGATGGGGGTGAAGGACAAGGTGATGTTCAAGGTGATGTTTGCAGTCATTGGTCAGTACATGTAGCTGTAATGAGCAAATGCTGAGACAGCCCTGATAAGCAGAGAATTAAAATAGATTTTGTGTTGGGTCTTTGACTGTAAAGACATACACAGACTGTTATTTTTGGTCTCATGCAGTTTTGTTTAAAAAAAAAAATGTCTTGCCTCAACCAAAATGGTCTCCTGCTCTTTGTTGTCATGACCTTGCCAGTGCAAGGGAATTGACCCTGAATGTGCTGGGTCTTATTTTTACCTACTTGCCTATCATCATACATTCTGGGAAATTTATTAATATGGAAGTTACTTCTCAAAAATGGATAACCGAAATAACCACCATTTCAAGTAAATATGGTAAGGCAAAATTGTGCATAGAAGCTTCTTCTTATTTATGGGAGTCCCCAGTTCCAGGGACCACTCCATTCTTATAAACCTGTCCTATTCATATCCCCAAGGTAGAACATTTTTATGAACTTTGGGGAGGAAAACAAACCACTTTTGAACTTGAGGCATTTGAAGATTGTCTTCAAGGAAACACTGAATGAAACATGTTTTAAGACATGAAACACAATGAGAAGACAATGGCAAAGTTATCATTTGTTGCTCATGACTGTTTATGGGGGCGGTGCTACTGAAGAGATTATTTAAGCACCATAGATAATGCCTTTGTTGTGTTCGGCTGCAAAGAAATTAAAATGGCAACATGAATCTTAAGAATCAAGAGGGCAAGGTGCTTCTATACCTGTTGACTTAGCAAGGAAGTGGTAGAGATGAGCTCCGTTTTGCATGAATTCTAATCTCCGTTTTGACCGTTCTTCTGAAATAACTTGATAGAATCATAATTTTATTACAGGATAAAAATTGCCATCAGCTGGATTCCCTGTGACAGCTAAACATAGAGAGCATAGATAGTAAAACCATAGAGAGCCAGAGCTCTGCTTTCCATGACAGTGATTCTTCACTCAGCTATTCCCTAAGGCCACCCTAGGTATATGAGGGGCACTGGTGCTGTTTATATGATTTGTGTATGTTCCCATAGATTGTAAAGTCTATTCCTGGGCAATTTTCAAGTTAAAATTGTGTTACAGCTACCCTGAAGGTTGTCATTTCTTGGTTTTTGTCTTGTCAGTCAATTCATAAGTGTTTATTAAGCCCCCATGGGGTGTACACAGAATCGTACAGAGTTTGGGTATGTGTGTCTGATTGGCCGCTGGTCTAGAAGATTACATTCTATAGGCAAAAGTGCTTGTGCATGTGTGTGTGTGTGTATATAAAATAATATTTTAATTACAGAACTTAGTAGTTGGGTTTTGCTTGTTTGTTTTTGTTTGTTTGTTTAATAGCTTTGCCCTACAACTCCAAATCTATTACACTGAGAAAAATATAGCTTGGGGAGAGGTTAGGGATAGAATTTCTCATCTTTCTTCTTTTCCTTTCTCTCTTTCTTCTTTATCTCTCTTTCTCTCTCCCTCCCTCTCTCTTTTTCTTTCTTTCTCTCTTCCTTTCTATTCAGATATCTAATAACAGACACGTTTAAGTAAAGCCAGAGGATAAATATCAAAGTATGGATCCTTGCCGGGAGGAACCATATCATTGTTAACATCTAGGTTGTGGAACAGGTTCCGGTACAGGCCATGTGTAGGATGGACCTGTTACCTGTGTAAATTCAATCAGTGAGTGGAGGAATGCCTCTGTGCCCCAAAGCTGTCAATTTACATTTTTTCATGGCCAATGAGTCAATTTATGATTTACCTTTTTTTTTTTAAATAAAGGGTGTTTGAAACATAACAGGAATTGGGAAGGAAAGAAAATTTTCAAGTACTCCTGAAATGCCATGTTAGAAAATAATGTTCTTTAAAAGAATATTATCCCTGTTGAACTTGAAAGCCTATGTTGAAGATGTAGGTTCAGGGTTTTACTTGTGAAAACTCACATTCACTCTCTTAAATTCCTCTTCTGCCCATTGTTTGCGGGAAGGGTAATGTCCTTGATAAATACCAGGCGAACAGCCCTGAATGCAAGATAGTGAAGGAGGAGAGTCCAGAGGTGCTGACCCCTTTCCTGGCCCCAGGTAATAACTTCCTGGACTGCAGGCAGTCGGCTTTGACTTCTAAGATCACTGGTCAGTCTCCTGATTAATGCTTAGTTTGACTATGATTTACACGAAGTGCATATGTCATTTCCAGCAAGTCATAGCTAAACCATCCAAATTTCTCTCGGATTTTCTTCCTGTTCCTCGTTGATCTGAATCAGAGAAGCAGTGGCTGAGGGTACATATAGGCAGGGTCTTTGCAGATGCGTCCCTCATTTAAACTTTGACTCTTGGCTCTTTTCCTGTTGAGTATGTGACGTTCTGAGGATTGATGAGAAATTTGCTGTGAGGGGTCCTTCTGGATGGGATATTCCCTCATCTTTGTGAGAAGAGGATGTTCTTTGCCACTGACAATATTGCAGAACCTCTTCATTTATTTTCCAACTGCTTTTATTTTTTATTTTTTAATATATTTTATTGATTATGTCATTACAGTTGTTCTATTCTCCCCCTTCATTCCCCTCCCCCTGCACACCCCTCCCCCACTATCCCCCCTTTAGTTTATGACCACATGTTTCAAGTTCTTTAGATTCTATATTTCCCATACTATTCTTGCCCTCCCCCTATCTATTTTCTACCTACCGTCTATGTTTCTTATTTTCTGTACCTTCTCCCGCCTTCTCCTCCTCCACTCCCCTGTTGCTAACCCTCCATGTGATCTTCATTTCTATGGTTCTGCTCCTGATCTAGCTGTCCTCTTAGTTTGCTTTTGTTTTAGGTGTGGTTGTTAATAACTGTGAGTTTGCTGTCCTTTCACTGTTCATCTTTTTTATCTTCTTCTTCTTCTTAGGTAAGTCCCTTTAACATTTCATGTAATAAGGGCTTGGTGATGATGAACTCCTTGAATTTGACCATATCTGAGAAGCACTTTATCTGCTCTTCCATTCTAAATGAAAGCTTTGCTTAACCCACACAGAATGAAAACACAATGTGAATTATTTTTGATTTTGGGATGGAGTTATATTCTCATTTATAGGTTAAAGAGACTGATGCTGGCTACTGTAAACAGAAGGGGAATGTGTTAGGAGGATATCCAGAATCACAAAATCGCTGGGTACATCTTCTTCTGCCCATGAATCCTGGGTGGGCAGCTGTCGCCCTGGCACGGGGCTATGCTGTTATCAGAGTATCAACCAGCGCTGCTGCCCTGGATATGTGGCTGCTTGTCCCTGGAAAAGAAAAAAAAAACCCTCATTCTTGCTTCTGGGAGCCCCAGGCTCTCAATACAAAGATCCTGGCTGGCATGTCCATGCGATCCGCTGCCTCACAGTGAAGTATCCATACAAAAATCGATAGTCTGGCCCTTTCTTATTCTTTAATGAGACAAAAAGATTTAGACTGCCTGCAAGATATAAGTGGTGGAATTCCCTCAAAATATCACAGTGTGCGTGTGAAGTGGGGGGTGGCAGTTAGGAAAACAGAAGAACAAAAGGCCCCCAGCAAATATTTACTGTTGTTTTGTGAGTAACCTGTAGGATTTTCCGGGATGGGTAACAAGTGGGTCCTAGTGTGAACTTGGCAGGCTGATAGTAGAGTGAGCTTCTCTCACAATTCTAAAGGTATTAGGCACACACCGGCCTCAAATGTGTTTCTCGTGTAGGGAATTACTTTTCTCACCAACGGCCATTTTAAAATGTTACCTGTTAGAATTCTGCTCATGCGGAAGTTGAAGATAATTCACCTAGAATGGGTTGAAAAGTGCCTCCGAATAAATATGCAAAGTTGAATAAATATGCAAAGTTAAATAAATATGCAAAGTTGTAAAAAGGTAAAAGTGCATTGTTTAAAGTACGTACAAAGAACACCTGGCTGGCTAAGTTATGGCCTGTAAGCCAGTTAATAGACATTCCAGATAACAGATCAGACCAACTTTCTACTTAGAAATCAGTCACAAGAGTAATTATGGCACTTGAAAGGAATAAAGCTGCATTTCTGTTTGCATAGTTTAGACTCTCTGAGATTCAGACGGGTATTTCTAAAGTATTAGTAAATGTAGTGATGTTTGGGACCCATGCCAGTGATCTGCCTCTGTAGTAAAACTATTGCACCTGAAGGCTCAGTCTTTTATTTTTCAATTCCAAATTAATATATTTATCCTTCCATCACTGTCTCCGAAGGATTTTTGAGAATTAATTAGAAACAAAATCACTTTCAATCCTTGGATGGTACACTCTGTTTGGAAAAAATATGAGATACTGCAATGTTATTAATAATGACAAAGGTTCATCCAATAAAATAATCTGACTGGCTGAAGTCTCACATGGTTGGTATTTTCTAATATAAATTACTGTAGGATTAGATAGTTAAATATTGAATGTTGTCTCATTTAATGCAGTTCCATAAAATATTAATGATAATGATGGTTCTTCAGTTTGGGGAATAGGGAGATTTTTTTTTTCTGACTAATAGCTCTGGCTGGTAACGTAATACTTTTTCAAAATGATAATGAAGATATTTAAGTGAAGGTGAAAGAGAAAATAAATGGCGACTGAACTGATAGACTTACATCAGGACAACAGTCACAAATTTATTTTAGTCTTTGAATCAACTAGTTGTCTTTCTATTCTAATGATTCCACTGTGATCATTGTGGAGAGATTTGAGAATTTGTTAAAAGGGCAGATTAACTCTTTTAGGCCCTGAAGGAGGAGAGCCCCTGATGTTTCGTTGGTATGAGGTGTGAAAGTAAGAAACTGAATTGTGCTTTAAAGGAAGGTGAGCCGTGTGGCGTGTCCCAGTCAAACTGGACTGTTCGTGAAAATAAAGAAAAAAAGAGAAAGAGACTAAAAAATAAAACAGAGTGAAAGAGATAAAGAAATATTGAACCAATAGCCTGTTTCTTAGAATAAGCTATTTAATGAATAAAGTAAAATGTATCGTCCAATTTTTAAATTTCGCTTTTGTTTCATTTTTTTTGTTTTTGCTTTTTAGTATTCCTTCTTTTGCTTTTCCTTGATATTCTTAATTCTCTTCATTTACTCACCAAATTGGGGGACTAAAAATGAATGATAAAGAATCAGGGACTATGGTTGAACTGTTCTTTCATGAATACAGAATAAAAAAATGAATACAATATAAAAACATAAATACAATGAATTGCATCGATTTAAATTGTATGTGCTTTATTTTTATATTTATTTATGTATTTATGTATTTATTTTCTTATTTGAATTCTATCCCAAGGACACTTTTCCACTATTTTCAGGGAGAGAGGAAGTGAGAGAGAGAGAGAAACATCACAGAGAAACACTCTAATCTGTTGCCTTCTCATATGTACCCTTCGGGGGGGATCGAACCTGCAGCCTCGGTATGTGCCCTGAGAGGGAATCACGTCCATGGCCCGTGGATCAACGGGACCACACTGCAACCAACTGAGCCACAGGAGTCAGGGCAGGATGTGTTTTTGTAAGATGACTGTATTTGCAATTCCAGTTACCCTTGTTTCAGACCCAGTGATTTAACAGTTGCCAAGCTCCCTTTTTTGTTCTGGGTAGTTATGTATGTGGTGTGAGTGAATACATTTTCTTTTAAAATGTGTTTCGGGGTAGCATTCTTTTAGCACAAACTTATTCCTTGATAAAGGAGCTGGCTGTAATTTGCAGAAATGACTGTTTCTTTTTCTGTGGTCGTTGGATAATTGCTCTTTGTATACACTGTGAAAATGTTCATATAGACCAGTGACAACGCGTAGCAGATGCACTTGCAATTATCTGGAATTTAAGTAAATGTTGCATCTGACACACACAAAGCAGAGACTTTGCCCAAGCAGCCTAGCGTACTGGCGCGTGGATCGCTGTGAATACAATGAGTAGATTTTTAATGGAAAGCAAATGGGACGATTAGTAAGTCTTGTCTTTTACTTGAAAAGATCCCTGCTTTAGGCATGGCCTACAACTTATTTATATTCTTCGTTGGTTCAGCTCTAAATTTGACCTTGGAAATGGAAAAAAAACTCTCAATGTTTGCCACAAAATGCGTAGCTGTGTTTTTATTGGAGTCACACTCATGGTGAAATAAATATTTGTTTTAGATTTCAGTTTTATTTTCCCTGCCTGTTAAGGAGAGCGTTCACTTGTTAAGACTCTAAAAATATAAAAGAAAAAGGATTTCATATTATAAATAAATCATGCTATAGATAAAAGATAATTACATTGTTACTTTACCAATTTCAATTCACGAAGGGGACCATAAGAGGGAATATATAATGGGGCCAAATTCTACTTCGTATTGCGAACAAATGTGATGTAGCCAGAGGAAGAGTTTTCTGCAAAAGCCTCTTTTCCGAGTTTTGTTTTAGCTTAATCCTTTCCACCGTGAAATTTTTGTTGTTGTCAGACTTACGTAAGTGAGATATTTGAAAGCTTAATCTTTTTCTTTGTACTTATTCTTAGAAAATATTAAATGTATGGAGCTTCTCAGAATCTCTTAAATGCCTTTAGGTCTTTTGGAGGGGAGGGGGCGTTAAACTATTTTTACTTTCTGTGACAGGGTTATAAGTGATTGGTCCAGTTGACTTCTTACTTTACAGCTTGAAGATGCTTCTTGCTCTTTTGGCCTTTGAAGGAAGCAAATTTCAAAAGTAACTCAGGCAACATAAAGACGAGCCTATCTGGCCCGCTCTCCTCTTTCTTCTCAATCTAAACTGGAATCTAATAATAACCAGAGATCTTTTCTAATTCTTTTAAAAATCAGAAGCCTCCAGGGAGTCTAGGGGTTGAGTAATCTTTTGGGAAAAATATGTGGATAAAGTAGATTTGGGGAGAAATGTTTAAGAAGGAACAGGAGAGCCTAACAGAAGTATTTTAGGCTCTGAAATTAGAACAAGGCACGTGCTCCGTCCACCTTAACCACTTTCCCAAAACAAAACATAAAACCTCTTCAAGTCAGCGCTTTTTATAGAATTTCAGAAATGACTGCGTTTATTCAGAGATGGCTTGTCAGATTTGCCCTGTGCTTCCTCACGACCTCCCAGCTCCCCTCTCCCCTGCCCCCTCTTACCGTCTTAAGCTAACGTAGGCTATCTTTACGCTTGGAGACAAACCAGGTGCTTTCCTTGGTATTTAAGCAGCTTGCTATTTTGAAATTCCCTTAGAGAACTGTGGGCATTTTTATTTCTGTGTCTTGAAACAACTCTTTCCCTTTCTGAAGGAGAATCTGCTTATATAATATAATACCCAGAAGCAGACCCTGGGGAACAGCCGGAGCTATCTTAGGGATATTTTGCAGGGAAGGAAATGCAAGTGTCATGCACGCCCTCCCACGGGGGTCTCAATTTGAGATATTTGCACAATAGCAGATTCTCAGAAGGATAAATATACACAAAGCCGCCTTTCCAATTGAGTGGAAGCAGTAGGAAGCGGCACCTAGGAGGATGAGAGCCCACTAATAGCTCAGCCCGAAAGAGATTCTTGAGCGGTTCCAGAGCCAGGCGTCAACTGTCAGCAGCTCTTGCCAGGAAGGCAGATGCTGCGGTTGGAAGACAGTTTTCCTCACTTGGATATTTTGTTCTTGTAGATGGCCAACCGCGACTCACGGGGCTCACCGGAGAGCGAGAGGAGGAGAGGAGAGTAAATTAATCATTTTATTAATCCCTGTTTAGAATTCAGTCATGTAGCTAAATGCCAACCTGCTGAACTTTCTGTGAAACCAGAAGGGTTGTGAAGGCAGTGGCGGGGTTGGAAAAGTTTTGCCAGGTGAGGAAGGCGCCTGATTTCACCTGCAGGTGAAATAACTGGCAGTTTTGGAAGGCTACCTGTGGGAAATAGTAATGTAGGAATTATCTGATAATCCAGGCTCAGTGAAAGCTTGCTTCCGAGGGATGGAAGGGACTCAAATCGTTTTTCTCTGAGAGAAGGCAGATTCAGTCTCTATTCATTCTGTGTCTGTGTATGTTTGTGTTAATAAATGGGTATGTAGCGAATAATCCTTCCTTCGTTGTTCTTCTTTCTTCTTCTACCTCTCTCACTACCTGTATGATATGTATGCATGTGTGTGTGTGTGCGTGTGTACACATATCATACCTACATAGATGTGCTACATTAAGCCCAGGTTACCTCTGACATATCAGCTTTCGCCAACATTTATCTTTCACTTCCAAATCGCCCAAATCTCCAGCAGATGCAGTTGATCAGATAAAAGTCCGAGAGGATAGTGAAAATCAGTTTTCATAACGGATGTGTGTAGCTAAATTGTGAATTTTCTTTAAGTTTTCAGAAAGGGGTTAATGCTGTGGGCAATAACCTTCCTTTCCTCTATTTTCCTATTCTCAAGATTGCTTGTTTCTTTTAGAAGGCAACAAAAGAAGGGTTTGGTACAGTTTCCCAGCTTCTCATTTTTGTGGGAAGGTTTCAGGCTTCCTTTGAGCCAAGTTTATTTCATAGACCTACTTACTCCACAGGTCTCTGAGACTGGAATAAGTTATGTGTCTGAGTGTCTGACAGCAGCCCCTATGCCAAACTTTTGATCTACCCAATTTCTGATAGAGTCCCAGAAGTGTCCCTTTTCAGATCTGCATGTCCTTTGTGAGTCGGGATGGCAGATGGCCAGAAAGTTGTGTGTTTGTGGAAAAAGCAGGCTTTTATGTTTTCCCCACACCCAGCTATTTGGAGGGTGCTCTAGCCACTGGAAATCGCAGCTGCGGAGCCAGTTTAGAGAGTAATTCACGATTGACTTGTGGAAGACGGAGCCGGCCTTCTTGAGCCACTGCGCCGGTCCGGCCAATGTGGGACGGTCTGAGATGAGGCTCTTCACCTTGAGGGCTGCGTGTCTTTCCCTGCGTCTCACGTCCAATTGAGCTCTGAGAGACGAGCCTGGCAATTTGCAGCACTCTCTGGAGAACTCGGGGTCTTGAAAACCCTGGGTCCTATTGATCCTTGAGTGAAGGTGGTTGAATTTCTTCTGAGGTCGATCAAAATAATGATGACATTTTACATTTAACCGTTTTAGATACGTGTTCGTGCAAGCGTGGAAAAGATGAACGATCTTGTGTGCGTGCTGGAAAGGTTGCCTTTCTTGACCTTGACCTCAACGTAGCGTGTGCTTCATAAGTATCTGTTGAGTGAAAGCACTGTGGATTTCTTCTCCTTTGGGCACATGGGGAGAATGTACCATGTTATTTTTTACGTCTCTGCATGGCTGAATGAGTTAGGTCTGTTTCTTTGTTTCAGGGACGTGTGCGTATGTGTGTATCCATATACGAATTTTGTCATTGCACTTCAGTCATAAATAAGACTGAAGGACAGATTTAGGTATTGAACAGTAAGTGTGTGTGGTGAAATTAGGATTAATAGAGTCCTGAATTTGCTGTCAGATGCTTAAGATGAAGGTATTTTTTAGAATTTTTTAAATTCTTAAAAACAATGAAAGATTTTATTTATTTTTAGGCAGAAGGGAAGGGAGGGAAATAAGGAGGGAGAGTAACATCAGTGTGTGGTTTCCTCTCACACACCCACTACTGCAGATGTGGTCTGAAACCCAGGCAGGTGCCCCGACTGGGAACTGAACCAGTGACCCTTTGGTTCACAGGCCGGCACTCAATCCACTGAGCCACACCAGCCAGCGTGAGGATATTTGAAGTCATTGTTTTTACTTTTTATCTTTTGCATTAATTAGAAAATGTCACCATAGTCATAGTACAGGAGTTATAAAAGTAGTAACCTTTTTGGTACCAGAAAATGCATCATTATCTCTCTCCATTCACAAAGAGAAGCCAGGTACTTTGTGTTTTAGCAGAAGTTAGGGAAAGAGCTCATAAGATGCAGGGGTCAGTAAACTATGACCTGTGGGCCACATTCGACCTAGGATTTGCTTTTATATCCCCACAAGCCAAAATTGTTCTTAAATTTCCAGATGATAAAAATCAAAAGAGGGAAAAATTTCATGGCCCTAAAAATTATGTGACATTAAAGCATCTGCATCCATGAATAATTTTCACAGGAGCACAGCCATGCCCACTTAGTCCAGTGGTTTTGATGGCCACTCTGCCCACAACAGCAAAGGTCCCTCCATAGGGCCCGCAGCCTGAAGGGGTTACTCTCTGTCCCTTCACAGAAAAAGTCTGCTGGGCCTTTTCTCATGTGTGGTTTGCAGGGATTCAAAGGCAACACAGTAAAATGGGTGCTTTTAAATAATAGGTTCATACACACACACACACACACACACACACACACACACACACATATTGGGTTTGAGCTACACTGGGATTTTTCAGTTTCTGGATTATTGAAGACATGAACCAAGGGGAGATTTTAAATCATGATGAGGTGATGCTATTCCTAACGTTAGCTCTTCATTTTATAGCAGAACAGAGTGAATTCTTCCCTCGGAGAGGAGAAAGAGATGTGTTCAAAGAATAGGGTTGCAGATTGGAATGTGAAGCTTTCATTTTTTTTCTGTTTTTTTTTTTTCTGATCCTTTCCCATCAGTTGATTGAGTTGCCCCTACCCCATCTACACACATACACACACACACACACACACACACACACACACACAGATTATTTCTGACAGATGTGTTTTTTTCAACCAGTGGCAGTATCAGGGACATACATTGCTAGTTTAATTCACAATACCTTTGGACCTACCCCCATCCCCCACCCAAGAGCATCTCTAGCCCAGAGAAACCAGATTTATTTATAGCCACTTAAGAAAATACTGTGGAGTATTATGGTGAGCAGGACTTGTGCCCAGGTGTAGAATTAGGAGAATGAAGGGGAAAAAAGGGTCTATCTGCCCGTGGCATCAAAGACCTGCCAGTAGTAACAAGTAGGCAAAAACCAAATCATTTCATTGTGAGGTGGTAAATAAAGTACATTATAGTTAGTAAGAATAACAGTAGGTGATATTTATTGATCAAATGTTCTAAGCACTTTTTGTGTGTCATATGACAGAATCCTCAAACTGATCCCATTCTTTGTAAGAGGAGCAAACTGAGACAAAGAGCTTCCCTGGATATCTGAATGGTGAAGCAATGCTTGGAGTGCAGGCCAGTGACTCCAGAATCTAACCCTTGACTACTATTCTCGAAGGTTCTCCCCAAAGTGCTAAGTGCATATTTTACATGTACTGTATCCTGAGGATGTGGATTAAGTGGATGGCTTTTTATGTTTAACTATGGCATGAGGAATGAGTCCGAAAGAACAAGGCAGGAATGGGAGACAGGCTCAGTAGCATGTGCAGAGGTGCTGAGAAAAGATGGTGTGCAGCGATTTTGGGGAAAATAGATGTCTTCCTTCACTCCTTGTGCAGTATAGCAACAGTTTAGGAGGGTGCTGGCCACTGTGGGAGTCACATCACCCAGAAGCAGTGGATTTATTTAGCAACACTTTATTGAGATTAAGCTTAGTACCAGATGTGGATTTCAGCCTGATTTAGGGGATGGACAGAGAAGGCTTTGTAAGCCTGGTGTTGGAGCCAAGATCTCAACAACAAGAAGGGATCAGGCACTTGGAGATGTTGTGGGACATTTTCAGGCCAAAGGAGCAGTAAATGTCAAGGTCTGGAGGTGGGAATGAATGTAAGCTGTTGGCAGGATGGAGAGAAGACCAGGTGTGGTCGTAGAAGGCCAAAGAGGGGGGAAGTAGTCCATGATGAGATGCGGGGGGCAGTCAGTGCCCAGGTTGTGAGGATTCTGTAGGTCATGGAGAAGAATTTTTAGATTTTATTCTCAGGGCAGCAAGAATTTATTGGAGAAGTTTAAGTAGAAGGGTGCCCTGGTCATATTAATATTTTTTAAATAATCTATCTCCCAGACCTAGTCATTGTGACTTGGTTTGGTCCTTGGGGTGTCATCCCAAGGACCAAAGATCACAGGTTCTATTCCCAGTCAGGGGCACATGCCTAGGTGGCGGGTTCCGTTTTCAGGTTGGGGCGTGTATGAAAGACACCCATCAGTGTTTGTTCTCATATTGATGTTTCTCTCCCTTGCCTTCTCCCTCCCTCCTTCCCCTCTCTCTAAAATCAATAAGCAGGTCCTTGGGTGAGGATAAAAAAAGAACAATCTCCCTTCAGTGATACTGGGTCTAAATTATAACTCAATGAATCTGACTTAAAGAGAGTAGCTATCAAACTTCTAGCCCCAGTAATTGATTTATAGAAAATAGAGGGAGAGGGGAATATGGTTAAATGACACAGCAGAGATATGGTGAGCACAGTTCTAATTTTATCCTGGTATCCATAGTTTTCCAGACAGGTGATGATGAACTCAGACTAGAGTGGTAGTGGTAATAAGGGGCAGATAGATGAAGGATGTAGTTTTCATGTAGAATTGCCAGCTCCAGCTAATGCATTGGATGCAAAAATGAGTGTCAGAGAAGGACCAAGGATGACTTCTAGGATTCTTGTTTGAGCATTAGAGTGAAGAGTGGTGCTGTCTACTGAGAAAGACTATCTTTTTGGCAGAAATAGCAAAACCATACCTTAAATTAATGGGGATCTAGTGGAAGCAGATTGACTGCTATCGGGCTCAAAAACGAATGAGGGAATCAAGGCTTGGAGTCAGGGACTCTGGGATTAAAGACCATTTTATTGGTTCTGGTGACAGATGCTGAGTCCATTGACTCAGGCGATGAAGTTAGAAGAGAAAGAAGGCAGGGGATTTATAACATATTTAGAAAGAGGAATTGATATGACTTAATTGGATATGGGAAGGAAGGTAGAAGGAAGACCCATTATGCCTTCAGGTTGATGGTGAGGACATGGTGAATGGTCTGAAGTTGTGGGGAGAAAGATGAGAAATCTAATTTGACCACCTAATTTTGAGATAATGAGTCTGAAGCATAAGTGAGAGACATGGACAAGATCCCTTTGGTAGTGTCAATGTGAGCAAAATTGCCAGGCAATTTAATATAAAGAAAAGAGAAGAGAGGAAAAAAGGAAAGAGACCTGGGGGGGGGTGTTGGGGAACACAACATTTCCAGCACAGGCTAAGGAAGAGGGAGTACAGGGAAAGATTGAAAAATGACGAGAGAGGTGAACCCTGTGGCAATACTGTTGTAAAACTAGGCAGAAGAGGGTTTTAAGAAGAAGGACACTATATGCAGCATCAGGTGCTACAGAGGTGTCTACAAAATTTGGATTGGGATGTATCCAGTCAGATTTGGCCATTAGGCAGCCACAGTTACATATGCAAGATCACAGTTGGTGGAGGGCGGGGCTACATTGTAATAAGCAAATTAATGGGATTCAGAGTATGGGAGCTGAGATAACTAATCCAGCCAAAGAGTCAATACAAACAAAGTAGAAATTAGGAAGATCAAAAAGAAAAACAATTTCTATCAGATATCAAGAGATAGATGCCAAAATCTATCCGAATTGTTAATTTAACTCTTTTGACATTAATTATCAGGAATTTAACTTTCTTTATGGAACCAGACTGTTCATCTGAAGGTTTTATGTTGTAAATCACACTTATGAGTTTATAATTGGGAACATATTGAAATCAATCTGCAGACAGATCTTCATAATTCAAAAATAACCTCTGCCAAGTGCATTTGTGTATTTATTGCTTTAAGAAAAACTCACTAAAAAAGTAGTGGATCAAGAAATCAGTGGGCAAAAAAATAAATAGATGTTTTGGTCATGATGTAGGTATGCTGTTTGAGTATATATTATATTTTTATTCCGGTCTGATTGTTTAATTAGGAGCCACTTATGTCATAAAATGGATAGGATAGATTAATTAGTTTGTGGTGGTGTGGAGGCTTTGAGATGGAAATCTAAAGTAGCTGATGCAAAAGCTACTTTAAGGTTGTTCTGAAATGCAGAAGCTCAGCATTTCTAAATCCAAACACAGTTGTGATGTGATGGAAGCCTGTGAAGTTTTCAGTTCATGGGGAAAAAAAAGTTTGGCATTACAGCATTCATTGCACAAGCCTTGGTTCAAGGTTATGAAGTTGGTCATGGAAAGGAAATTACCTCCTAACACTAACAGCATCATGAATTACTCTCATTCTCTTCGAGCTGATGGGAAACTCATCATCAAGGCATTCGTATTTCACATTTCTCATTCTCCAGATTGTAGGCAGAAATCTGAGATCTGGAATCCCGATTTCTTGACGGACTGGTTCTCCCTGATCTATGGGGTAGGAGGAGTCACACTGTCCAAGTCCTACCCAAAGTATAACTAACATATATATACATATTAAATATTTATATTTACACACATATGCAAACAGTAACAATAATAACGAAAACAGGTTAAATGTTCCTCATTTTTGTATAGTCCTTGACAAGCAGGTTCAGTCCAACTTTCAGCTCTTGAAATGCAGGCTGCAAAATCCCCACTGTCACTTGTGACCGTGGAAGTGGCTTTCCAACTTATCCATGAGAACAGCCCCCTGGATCAAAAGATGCAATATCATATCAGGGGCCCTGATTGTTTTATGCAGCAAAGCACAGAGTATGAGCTTGTTGATAGCTGGAATCTGACTACCCTTTTAGTTTTCTCTTGCTCTCTCTTTTTTTGAACAGACAAATCTCTTTGGAGTCTCCAAATGCTGATTTTATTTTGCTTTCTGCCACTCCTGCCTTTATTTATTCAGTGAGTTACTTATGGAAAGAGTTGTTTACTCGAGTTGATCTAATTCATATCATATAAAAATTCTTTTTGCACTTAGAGCAAATTGATTCTGTTGTTCACAATAATATTTTACCCTTCTTGTAACAGTAAAGTGACAAGGGATATTTTTGGACAGACTCTGTAGTTTGTATGAAAAAGAACTAGGGGGGAAAATGGCCTTTTTTCAGAAAAAGATCACTGGAGTAGCATAGCTATTTCAGAACTATAAATCACTTAGGAGAACATTTAGCGTAACCTCCTAAAGGAAAAATTGGACCTAAAGCAATAACACAACTCACAAAACCATGTATACAACTTATCGTGTTGACTAACCAAAACAAATCATAAGATATTCAATTTTATTTTAACCCTATTGTTAAGACAGAAAACACTATATTTAAAAAATACATCTGGAAAAAAGAATTGTAACTGTGAGTGAAAGCTTTCTGGGGTAAAATAAATTAGAAGCATTCAAAATCTGTTAGTAATCAATTAATAATAATAATAATAATACTCTTTTAATTATTCCTGGTAAAATTGTTCCTTTGTAAATTACTAAACACTGAAGAGGTCATTTTGCAATAATATAAATTTTCCCCCTTAATTTATAGTTTCTTCACATAAAAATAATTAAATACAACCAATGTATTTATAATTCTTTTTGCTTGGTGACATTTTTTCCTAAAAACCCTCTAGGTCTCATTAGCAAATCTGCTTTGAAGTTAATTTCATGGAGATTTCCCTGATTTGTACTTGTGGCAAATTATTGTTAAACTAAAAGGAAAATATCTAAAAAATCCAAATCATCCCAATTCACCATTTATTTCATCTTTTGTTTAAATTGGTTTATTTCCTACCATGCAAGTGATACTTAGTAATTCATTTCTAATAAATTAAACAGATGTGATAAAATCTTTCTATGAATTAATATAGGATACAGCAGAATTTCTGTTTAATAGTCCAGGTGTCTTCACCCAAGAACACTTATTAAGATACCTATCACCTCATTAAAATGTCCCTACAAATAAAAACCTCTTCTTGAGTGTGAGTTCCCTTTTAAGTTGTAATTTGGATAATCGAGGGAAGAGTATTTTCATTATGCAAATGATTCCTGATGCTCAAATCAGAGCTTAATTGTCAGCAAATAGGTCAGTGTATATTTCCTCGTTATTATTTGAAGTTTTTGTTGAAACCATTTCATGGCACAAATGACAAGCTTCTGTCTTGTACCATAATTTAATTTATTGTGACCACAATGTCAGGATGAAACTATCATGTGCCTTTGTGACTTACAATCACCATTTGTTGTCTGGTTGGTGATGTAGAATTTCTTCTATGTCTTAAAATAATGACATTTTGAAGATATGTATAATTTCAGAGCAAGACAGTTAACAATCCTTCAAGTGTCTCATTTCTAGTAACACAATAAAATTCAGTGAACAAGTACTTAGACCGATGATCTCGGAAGAGAGACTCACGTTGCACAATAGAAGGTAAGATGCTTTGCATAACACGTGCACTCTTTTCAGATGGTTCATTATGAACACGGAGGGTGTGTAATGAGTACTTCAGCTTCTTTCACTTAGAAAATACACTCAACTCTCAGTTACAGGCTTTTGGACTCTCCAGTTTGTGGATTATCTGTAACAAAATGTTAATCCCAGCCGTGATTCCGAGTCAATTCCTTTGCTCAGGAATTATAATTCATTTTTAATATTAGCCTTCGGGGTGGAAACATGATTAGAAATGCAGAATAATGCTTTCATTCAAAACCAATTAAAACAACGTCTGGATTCTCCAACATAATGGGTAATTCACAGCACTGCACTTCTCCATTAAAAAAGATTGAGTTTGATGTATTGAAAGATGATTTAAAATTTAGTCACTGAAATAGATTTCAAGAAAACATTTAATTTTAGTTTTTACCGAGGAGGAAAATAGCTAGTTTTGTGCATCTTTTGAAAGATACAAAATTCCATTAAAATCTTGTCCAAAAGGTAGAGGGGTTTTTTTGATCTGTTGTAAAAATTGTTTCATATAAACCATACCATATTTACTTTAAGGTAGCTATGCATTGATGTGCAATAAAGTATTCCTGTACAGTATATAGCGAAATCATCACTTATAAAAGTTATTCAGTTGTGGTAATGTTATGTAATCTGGCACATTTTTATTTCATGCAGAAAAACACAGTTGAGAGGAAGATAAGAAAACGCGTATTCTAGAAATGTATATTGTATTTGCTACATCCATTAACTTTACTTTTTTAAGATCTTTGTATTCAAAACCAAAAATGGGAAATGTTAGTACTCTTTGAACAAGTATGTGGCTTATTATTTTGTTATGCTTAGTGACATTACTAAGAAAATACATGATACATGAAAAGATTTTTCATAGATTTCCAGCTTGCGGCTTGTGTTTTCTTTTAAGCAGTATTCTCCCGACTTAGAAGGGCCTTGCGCTGTTCAATGTCAAGAGCTTTCCTTCCGCTGCTCAGCCTGATTGTGCGGAGGGAGTGTGGGAAGGCAGCCTGTCAGATGTACTTGCAAGTTAAGTAAAAGGAATTCAGTCTGACCATTTCACTCGCCTGGATCTCACTTTCGAACTGACCTTTCTTTCCGGCTGTTTTCCTAAGATGATTAAACTATGGGGTCAGGAAAAATAAATAAATTTGTTCAAAAAATTAAAAACTTGAGAAAACGTCTGCAATGCAAGTCAGTAAGAAAAAAATATGAAACAGATTTTTCTTTTTTAAAAGTTGTTCTTTTAAAGGAAATGCTTTGAAAGCTTGGTTTGGTGTTTGTTTTCCTTTCCGTGGGGACTCTGAGCCTGCTGCCTCACTGTTTCTTAGGCAGCATAGCACGTCTTCAAGGGCCAGCTGTTGCTGTAGGGTTTTTACCGTGTGGACATGCAGCACAGACAGACCCAGGGAAGGCTCTCTTGATCGCCAGGAGTGGTCTGCAGAGGGGAGGGAACCTGGAAAAGATGTCAGGAAGATTCATCACCTCTCGCAGGGTATCAACTATATGCATTCTATTAGTTTGTCAAAGAAATGCCAATTTTTGACCCAAACCCATAGAACATTCTTGAGGAGCATGGTTGATATTTAATGAGAAGGATAGATTATTGCTCTATTTCCACCACTTTGGACTTTTCAAATGTGGCTCCTTTGACTTATAAGTGTGCATAAGTGAAGACAGTCTCTTGCCACGAATAACATCGACTGTACCAAACTGTTAATGTGGTGTTATGTGTCAGATGTGCTTGGTCTTTTATTATTATTTTATTTTTTCATCACTACTTATCCCCCGTACCTTCTCCCACCTTCACCCTCTCCCCTCCACCCTGCAGTCACCACGCTGTTGTACTTGTCTATGAGTTCTCTTTTTTGCTCAATCCCTCTACCCCCTATCCTCCATAAGCTGTCAGCCAGCTCTCTATCTATGAGTCTGTCTCTCTTTTGTTTGGTCGTTCAATTTGTTCATTAGATTCCACAAAATCCTATTGACACTTCTTCTCTAAGTGGCTTCTTTCACTGAGTTTTTAAAAATGAATCTGCTGTTTAGGTATCCTTGCTGGTAACGAGTGCTCACTCTTGTTCCAACTGTCCCAGTATTTAAGTGAACTGTGGTGGCAGGTACCAGAGAGGATGGGAATGTGGACCTTGGAACCTGAACTGGCTTTTCCCATCCTCACAGACCTGTGGCTTGGGGGTTCCCTCTCAAATTTGTTGTCCTTGAAAACAACCTGGAAGCCCTAAATTTGTGGATGCAGACCCCAGATTCTCCGTGGCCAGGTTAATGTACTTACCTGTGATTTTTTTTGGCAAAAATGTAAGAATAACCAGAAGTAAGAATCCCCCAAATTCTAGGGAATTTCTGGTCAGTGCCACTGAAGAAAACATAGGAAACCCTTTCTATTGTTAATCTGTCAAAATTACTAAGTGGGTGGGAGCTTGTTTCTTTATAAGCATTTTTTTTGTTTTTGTTTGTTTTTAAAGCAAATTGTTTTATCATTTGATTCAGTTTTACTTGATACAAATGCTAATGCATGGCACTATCAGAAAGTAAAACCATGTAGAAAAGTAAAGAGAAGAAACTTTTAAACCAGCCACATTCCCATCATCTAACTAACCACTATTAATATATAGGTGGCATGCATTCTTCCAGAGAAATGCATATTTATTTACATGTGTGCATATGTCTACAAACCGGACCACAGGTATATGATATATTTAACCTTACATAGTGAGAATTATTTATTTATACATTACCACATATCTCTTTTTATAACCTCCCATTATATTATGCTCATTTTTGAAGCCAATAAAAAGTTTTCAAAGACTTAACTTACTGCCCATGCACTAATGATTCTAGTTAATGGGTTTTAATTCATTTACCCATTTTTCTGCTATTGATTCCTCACAGTTTTACACGTAATGGAGATGCTTACATTGTAAATGTCATCATTGCAATGCTTTAACACACATATTTTCATTTCTTTGGCCTTATTTCCTCATTGTCTAGAATGGCCACGTCTGCTTGTCTGTTAATCTCAGGATCATATATACAGACATCACTCCCGAAGGCACTTCACAGCCTGCAGTGAAAAAGACAAGCCCGTTAACTCTAAGAAAGTATTTCAATTCTCATTTTTTCCAATTTAAGGAAGAGAGAGCTTAAAGAAGTTCACTTTAATGCATTGTACATAGTCTTTTACCTTATTTAGCTGTTAATTTATGAGTATAGTACGTAGGTAGGTCAAATAAAACTACAAATGTGTATAAAAGTTGCCAGCTCTCTCTGCTGGCCATTCTGCAATTCATCCTTCACTCACAATTTTGTGGTAACTTTTATGTTAGTATTGTGTTGCTTATCAAAACACAAAAGCCTACACTTTGCTGTAGGCTTCTGTAAATAAATAATTTAATAAGGCTCCCACTCCCAGTGAAAAAATCAAGGGTCTTACCAGGCTCCTTCCACTTCACTTATATGTCGTGGTAAACCCCTTAGTTAAATGTATGCATCAAATTCATCCCTTTTCATGGGGCGTAATGAACCATTGCCCAGCAGATGAGGATGGATCTGTCTAATGTTTTTGTGCCCACTGGCTCTGGTGTGGTTTCCCTCCCACCAGCCAGCACCTGCTTCTCTCTGAAAGGTTTGGCTCCCACTAAATATCCCCTTGGGGGCAGCCAGGCATCAGTAACTGACAGGTGCAGGGTTCTATCTGGGATGACATTGAACATGACCCCAGCAGTCTGCAGAACTTCCCTGTGTGAATGTGTCCGGTCCCCGTGCTTGAGAGTCACACTGACTCCTTCTCTCCCCTTCTCCCTTCCCTACCTGTTTTTTTCTAGGAGCACTTCCCAGTCAATCATTTTTACACAGATCTCATCCCAGGGTCTGTTTCTGGGAAATGCAATCCAAGGCGCACAGTGCATGTACGTCATGATTTTCTTCCCTATTAATGGGCATGTTAGTAGTTTATGCTCTTGGATCTTACAACCTTTCTTTCAGCCATCACACTTCCACGTACATCCTTATGTGTCACTGTTTTTCTTTGTCATTAAGATTCTTCCTAGCATGGAGATTCCTGAGTAAAAGAGTTGATGCCGTTTTAAAATTTTAATAGACACAGCCAGAAGAAAATCCAGAAAGAGTTGGCAATAATTCATACTCTTTCCATCAATGGGTGGATATATCTCCCTGATTTCCCACACCCTTGACCACACAGGATATTAACAGTTGTAATTTTTTTAATTTAATGTGTTAGAAATGGTTTTATCATCATTTCCACTTACCTGATTATTAGTGAAGTTGGTCCTCCTTCTTGTGTATTCGCGTGTGTTCGACAGAGCTTATTGAGTATTGCTATTTGCATGATCTTTGTGAATCGGCCATCTATTTCCTAGTGGGTGCGCTGTGGTTTTCCTTTCAATGTGTGGGATATGTATAGATGGGGATATCTTAACTTTTTGTCTACACACATGTTGAAACTTTTCTTCCAGCTGCCATTTGTTTGGCCGTTGTTTCAAAAGTCATTTAGAAGGAGAAGCAGATAAATGTACTGAGGATGTTTCTCAGGAAACATCCAGGGTTTGGGATGGTGCCTGGCCGTTGGTTCCTGCTGTATTGACACGCACATCTCTGAATCACACGCATCGTTCCTATTTGGGTCAGTGTGCACGACTTGAGTTAAGTGCAGAACGCCCTGTTTATAGGGCTGTGCTTTAAGAATCCGCACAACAAAGCTTTACGCCTGGGTCCCACAGGCTGCCCCACTTTCAGCTTTGTGCCTCCCATCGAGACATGGGAGGCCGAGACGGATCAGAGGCCTGGCCGTCCAAGTGTGTGGTTAGCAAGCACTTGGAAGAAAATGAGCTTTCACCAGAAAACGTGAGAGGATCAGCTGCAGTGTGCCATTCAGATCAACTCATTTAAACCCATCAACTGAGACGTGTGCTCCACAGTTGCATTTTAGTCTTCAATGATCTGTTGTGATAGTTTGTATTGATTAAATCATCAAGTGCATAGGTACACACGCATGCGTGCCCACCCTACTCTATTCCATCCCCTCCTGTATTAATCTGAGCAAAAAGTAGAGACATTCTCTCCTGCGCTTCTTGCTCCTTTGCACTGCCCACCTCTTATCTACAGTTTCACTCACTCGTTAATTTTTCCATATTGCTGTGCTCTCTGCTCATTTCTAATACTTAGAAGTATAAAATTTTGTGTTGTTCAAAACAAATAAATGGCTACATAATTAACAGAATTTGTGTGAAGCACAGTTTTCTCTTTGGAAGAAAATGTTAAAAAAGAAGTGTCTAATGAATAATATTTAAGCAAAGGATGTCTGTATGTAGTTTATAGCCTCAATAGGAGGATGATTAAGTGGCAGGATCACAGGTTTATAGAGATAATCTTTTAAATCTGCACATTCCTCAAGCTTCCTCAGCCTTGGGGTTGTCAGACTTGCTTTTTACTGGTCTCCACATTTCAACTCACGCACGTGAAAAAGTTTTTCCCCCCAATCACAGGGAAGAGGCAGCCCTGTGATATATACATTTCCTAATTAAAGCTTGAACGAATTCCTAGCAATTGTACCTCTGCACTGTTAGAACCACAGAGTGAAATATCTTGAACTTTGTCCATCCATTGCACAGATGTTCAGGTTGCTGGTAATATCAGCTAGGAAAGTACCTGAATTAGGGGCATTTTTTCATAGAGACCACTACTATACTTCTGCACTGGCCAGTTAGCATTGAAGATATCACTGGAGTTTATCCCTAAGTGTAACTGAATTTTTTATTGGTTTTAGGATCTAGTTCTTCATTGTTTGGTTCAGATACAAACCACAGGAAGTAAAGAACAAGGCAGGAGCTGCTGTGAGGCCAAGGGACCAGGTCTTCTAGGAAGTCAAAGCCTTTACCCAGAGATACCCGTTATTTGGCATTTTAATGGACATCCTCCTGGGTGTGTGAATAAGGATCTGTGTGAGAGCATAGGAGTGTTATATTTTGGCAAATAATTCATTATTTTGAATGGTGAACAAAACTCTTCTACTTGGATACCTAATCGAGTTGGCTATCCTATACTTTATGACTATTTGGACAAACCTACTATTTCATAACAGCTAATGGGTCCCCCTTTAAGAATTTCACCATGATGTTTTAGATCCCTCCCCAAAGAAGCACTTCATGAAGCCAGGGCTATAATTTTACAAAATGTGACAAAATGAAGGCCACCACATTTGGATGAATGAATGAGTGATAACAATAGCAAATGACGAGCAAAAGTAAGCTGTTAATCTCTGGTTGGTGTAGCTCAGTGGGTTGAGCGCTGGCCTGCAAACCAAAGAATGGCAGTTCAATACCCAGTCAGGGCACATGCATGGGTTACAGGCCAGTTCCCAGCAGGGGATGCACAAGAGGCAACCATACATTGATATTTCTCTCCCTCTCTCCTTCCCTTCCCCTCTGAAGATAAATAAGTAAATAATTTTTTTAAAAAAGTAACCTGTTAAGATGGGCATGGGGTTTTGCCCAGTGTGTTACAAACATCACACCATTTATTCCTGGTAACACCCATGTGCAGTAGGTAGTATAATTCTCCCTGTTTCATAGATGTGAAGAAAAACAAAAGGTTAAGTCACCTGGTCCTCCTAATAATGTATCTGGGCTAGTAAGTGAAATTCCACCATTTCTAATGGGACATTGGGGATATCTTAAAATATTCAATTATTTGGGAAGATTAAGTTAATGCTTTTTGGTTTTTTACCCGAGTTAAATTGCTCATTCCTCTATCTTCTGCTCTTCTTGCACAAGGAAATGGTTAACACCATTCATCTTGAGCAGGAGCCTTTGTAACTGAAAAGGAGAATGGTGAAATCCATAGCCTCTGTAATTCTTTGTACCATTGTTCCTCTTTAACAAACCCTGTCTTTGTCTCAGAAAGGTGACTTTAAAGCAGGCTATGGTTCATAATGTCTATAAGTCTCAGTATGAATGCTTAAATACGTGGGTTTTATTTATAGGAACATGGATGAGGACAGAGTTTCTGCATTTATGGAGAAGGACATGCTGTGAAGTTGAAAGTGGAGTTTTACATATAAGTCCTAGTAATTCTCTGTCCTCTTTGGGTACTTGCATATTGGGGACCCAGGGGCCTGGTCCCCTAAGCCTGGGTGGGGCACAGGTGAGAGGGGGGCATTCTTGTTTGTTATACATACCTGCCCTCACGGTCAAGGTTTAGGAGTCCTGCTTGTTAACAGAAGAATCTGAGGCGAGACAGGGAGTTGGAGGGTTAGCCTTCTCTAGTAGGAATTGAGAGTTATGTTGATTTCTCTGCTGAACGCACTTGGCAGGTTACATATATTAGGATTTCATTTCCTCTCCCAGAAACTAATATTAGTAGTATAGATTTATATCACAAGGTATGGTTTGTTATTAGATTATTTCTGTCTTCGTTGTGGAGATCCAGGTTATTGACTTGTAAACGTGGACCATTCTGTTGGTTGCGAGTTTACTAAGGCAGGAAGTCAAGATGCTGAGGTTCCTGGAACCGTTTAGCTTAGTCTCTTCTTCTGACTTTTTGCCATGAGGATTCTTGTCCTCATCAAATTGGCCTCTCAGTAACCATAAAAATCAGAATGCCAGACACCCAAAACAATTTGGCTTGTAGCACTATAATCGATTTTATTGGCCTTTGGCAGTTCTATATAGAAGTCTTCTAACATCCCAGACTAAACACTTTTCACAAAGATTATCAGGAAACTCCTCTGTACGTCCATTGATTCTATTTCCTTTCACCCTTAATTTTAGTCCCTGTGTCCAGCCATCATTTCCACATACATTTATCAAATGCTTATAATTTGTTAGGCAGGCCTGTGATTCTGGAGACATGCTAGTGACTATGACTGACAAGACCCCCCTCCCTCTTAGAACTAACATGCTGGGGAAGCAGGGGAAGACAGATGACAACATAAACAACCAGTAAGCAAGGTAATGTGAGATGGTAATAATGTTACAGAGGTAGTAAATGCAGAGCATCCATAGTGAGGGATGGGGCAGGAAAAAAAAGGTTTTATTGAAGGCAGGAGAGAGCCCTCTGAGGAGGTGACATTTGACCTGAGATCTGACTGATGAGAAGGAACACGACATGAAAGTTCTGGAGTGCCCATGTCCAAGGATAAATACAGAAAAACTGTATTTGGAAGCATACATTTTTCACCTTTCCTGTCTATAGCTTGTGTACACAGCTCATTTGTTTGACAGTTGTATTCAGATTTGATGGAAATGCAGGAAACAAATGGATGCCATTTTGCGGGGAAGTCAACCCACATTAAAAAAATCCAGTAGAAACTGAGGGGAAGGAGGTAGAGTCGAACATCATGGAAACAAGTTTATTTCCAACTCTGTAGTACTAGATTGTAAGACTTTCAGGTAATATATTATTGTGACTAGTGAACAATAAAGTTTCCCAGTATGTTTACATTCATAAGGGAATGTTGACAAGCTCCTTCTGAAAACAGAGTAGGTTGGCAAACTGGTGTACCTGGTCTCACTGATGCTGTGAGATTTGGAGAGAAATCTGAAGTGGAATAAATACATCATCATAGTCTAAATGAATTAGGATTAACATGCATTGCATAACCTTATTTTGGGAAAAACAAGTATTAGATTATAGGGTTTAGGGGCCATTTGTTGGTGTCTTTACCGTCTAAGGAAACCAAACATCAAGATTGTTCCTTTAAACAATCTTGAACTTCATCAGAGGACAACCCAGACTTTCATAATGAGTACTTCACAATTTGAATTTGATGAGGATTTTGGAGAGAGGTAAAATAAGGCTTGGTGTATTTTAAGTTTAGCAGTAGAGTAGAAGACTTTAATGATTTGCTCTTAGCTTGTGGGGAGGAATGGGAAACCAAAAGCATTCAATTCTGTATATTTTAATTTTCTTTTTCCTTTCCCCTCTCCCTAACTATATGGTAAAAGCTCTGGCCCAACAAAGGAGATCTGCATTAGGGTTAGTCCACCAGTCACACAGGGCATGGCAGACCTGTGTTCAGAATTTTAATGACTCTCCTGACCTTCTCGTGCTGCTTGGGGTAAGAGGCCACAAGAGACTAATAGGCCAAATAGACTATGCTTTGCAATAAGCCTATAGAACCCAGTTACACAGAGAGACTGAGAACCCAGGCTGGGTGCTCCAAAGTGAACAGATGTGGCTGGTTAATTCAGCTGTCCTAAAACAGTGATGAAGGGAATTAAAGCTGGCCTGTCTCATTACACTGAGCATCCTTACACCCACTCTTCTTTCATGATCCAATGGTGCTTGGGGTCTAAGAGTTATCATCATAGAACAGGGTGAAATCAAACATGATCAATCCCAGATGTGACATTTCACTTCTTCCCCTAAATAAATGCATGTGTGAATGGAGGGAGCTTCTTTTGGCTCTCCCTAAATTCATCCCTTTTTAAAAGGGTGCCTGAAAACTGCTGTAGCTCTGTTTTATGATTTAGTTGCCTATTCCAAGGGTCTAAAAATTTGTAGAAACCACCTTATCCACACTGTTCCCTAGCTCTAATTCAAGGCTTCATTGGATGAATTTTATTTTTTAAATATAAAGTGTGTAAAACCTTTAAATGTTTTTCTAGTACATAGTAGGCTCTCAATAAATATCTTGAATTAGTGAGTGTATAAATAAATGACCAATTAATCTTATTGGGTTTTTTGGAATATTTTGAAAAATCTAATTATTTCTGGCTATTTCAGTGGCTTAAAAAAACTCTTTTTTTTCCTTCAAAATGACAAACTCTTCCAAAATATGATGACAGTAAAGGGAACATAGTAATTCTTTTTTAGTTGCATCTTTGCAGAGGGCAGTGTTTATGATTGTTTTTGAATTTAAGTAGGGGTAGTAGAAATTCTTCGCACAGTGGCATTATAGCAGGTGGGTGTCTGGCTGAGGTTTCAACCTGGAAATCACCTTTTACACACAGGCATTGCTCCCGAGGGCATATAGAATGTCATTTTCCTAGCATAGGAATGTATTTTGTGATATGTTTACTCTATATTCTATACATCCCAGGGTTATTGGATGGTTTAAAAATATTCTCACCCATTACTTAGACAATTATTATTCTATAAGATAATACATACTTTCTGTAAAGTATTTACGTGTTGTAGTTTGTTTTTGTTTGTTTGACACCGCACCATTTCACAGTGGCTGTGTCTTCACGGAGAGGATGCCATTGTGTGCCATTCTGCGCCTGTTCTGAGAGGGTAAATCAGGTCCTTGTGCCAGAAGGACAAAATGTTGTCGCTTCTCTAGTCTGAGATGTTGGGTCCTCGTGTACACACCAAACATACCAAAGCCATTTCCTCTTCCGTCTCCGTTGTACCAATTTACATTCCCATCTTCTCCCATGAATAAGCCTTAGAGACCCCTAAAGTGAGGGAAGTTTCAGTGTTGGAACAGTGATGGAGGCCTCCTGTCTACTGGAGAATTATCAGCATATACTGCTAATTGTATTGAATGATGCTATTTCTCATGATAGTTTCCTTCATGCCTGTTTCTGAGTATATTCAGTAGGAAATAAGACAAAAAAAAACAACTCCTGATTGTGTGGATAAAGTTTTAAAAAATTGAGTATATGAATTGACTTTACATTAGCAGGAATAGTTCTCCTCCTCTCTAACGTTCGGACTGAATGAAAGGTTGATAAACCCTAGCTAGTTCTTGTGTGATGGAACTGAAGCCATGAGGGTGGGTCCTTTCATGATGGCTGTGAACTCTTTCCCAGTTCTTGTAGCTGTACAGGGAAGAAAGGATGATGGAAAATGCTTCCCCCTTTCTTACTCCTATCACCACTCATCCAGACGAGGTTCAGAGTACCCCTGTGAGAGCAAGGCACTTTTGTTGACTCCAAAGTCCACCTGATTACCACCTAGTGAGAAAGTGGGATTTGCTGGTGTCTAGCTTCCAGGAGATTTTTTTTTGTCATGGATGTCATTGAGCAAGATCTGGCACCTGCTAATAGTGATGTGTCAGATTCAGGTACCTACTCATGCCCCGAATTAAAGGCTTTCAGCTTCTGTACTTCCCTGTCATGACTTTATGAGGTGGCAAATATATATAAATATTTCCTTTAGAGATTTGATTGAGTAGTAGTCATTTTCCCTTTCTGGTGTTATTGCAAATAAAACATTTTCATCTTGAATATTGTACTTGTGGGCTTTTTCATCTCTACTGAGATGAATCAGGGTATTTCATCTAGGTTAATTTGGACAAAGTAAATAGACCAATTTCCAACCCAGTGTTCTTGTGCTTTTTTAGCCATATAGCTAAAGAACACCAGGAGAGATTCTGAATTATTTATCTGGGAATAGTGCAATGTAATTATTTATATTACAGTAGAAAATTTATATTATTTTTACTATAAATGTATGCAGAGCCCCAAATATCTTATACAATACTAATAAATATCTATTTTCTAAACATTTTTGCCCAGTGAAAACTGATGTTCATTGATATGAGTGAAATGAACTGACATTTATCTAATACACACTGCGTGACTGACACTTGGTATATTAGGTCATGTAGACCTTAGAACAATATTGTGAGATAGGTGTATTCTTATTCTAAAATTTAGAGGACTGTTTTGAATAGTCAGTTGCTTTTAGTTGTCAGAAATAGACTGATTGAAACTGATGAAAGCACTAACGAAATTTTATATTACTTTGTGTAACTGGAAATCTAGAGCTATATCAGATTCAGGCAGAATCCGGTTAGCATTCTGGCTTACTTCTTTTATTTTGTTTTGTCATCCTTCTCCATCTATCTATTCTCATTTCTGTCAGTGTTGTTGTCTTCAGACTATTTTCCCTAATGATGAGAAAAGAGCCTCCAAGATTGAGCAGAGTGAAATATTTTCTTGCTCATGTCTAGTGGTTACAAGAGAAACTGGCTCCCCTTTCTCTTTGGAGAAAGGGAGAATTCACCAAGACACTTCGACAGTAGCCTTTCTTCAGATCCCATTGGCCATTCCTGATCTCATGCCTATTGCTGAGCCAATCACTGGTGAGAGGGAAGGGGATTACTGTAAGTTTGTACAAATCAGAGCTCAGGCCTGAAGGTGGAGATGGGGTCACCTTCCCGCTCCCCGTTCTTTGGTTATAATCAGAAAGATGGGATCACTGGACACAGCTGAGATTCTTCAGAGAAGGAGGAAGGTGTGAATGGATTCTGGGTAAAAAAAATCATTGTTCACTACAGGGGGACTGGATAATCTGTAAATCCTTATAACTACTTATTGATGGTCCCTAAAATTGAATCCAGGTCTGTTTATTTCAGAAGCCCAGGTTTCTATAGTGTGTCTTGTAATATATATAACTTAAATATATATATTCTGATATATATATAACTTATATATATTCTGATATATATATAATTTAAAAAATAATCTGTCCGATCTCAGACAAGTGATTTTTCTCTTGGCCTTGGTTTCCCTATGTATACCAAGAAAGAATGAACTGAAATATTATTTTAGGCTTTGTGGGTCATAAGGTCTCTGTCACAATTAATGACTAAACTCTGCCAGTATAATGTGAAAGCAGCCATGGGAACTAATGAAATGAATGGGTGTAGCACTGTTCCAATAAACTGTATTTACAATAACCTGTGGCAGTGGCCAGGGGATTCTATTGTCAACCCCCAAACTTGATGGTCTCTCATGTCGCCCTATTCTAAAATTGTAGGTACCTGATTCTATACATTAGTTGAAATTTAAATATACATGTTGAACCAGGAACTCTTATACAAGCTGAATTTCTGTATTTGATATATTATAGGTTTAAGGGATATTAAATGCATAATTGTTAAAGCTTTTCAATCGATATTTCCTGATATAAAGACTTAAAGTTTATTCTCAGTAATATGAATACATTCAGGAAATTTGTCTTATTTTGGGTTTCCATAGCATTCTAGGGACCTTTTCCCCTCGATCAAGTTGACATTTACTTATGAAAGTAATATCCTGTCTTAACTGGTATGCTGTTGGAGATGACACCAGGTTAAGGTCAATAAAGGTAGGATAAAGAGCTTAAGAAAAGAAAAATACAGGCAGGACTCTTAACTATTTATCAACATATGGTTCTGAGGTGTTTATCTTTTATCAGAAAGCAAATTTGCTTGTAGGAAATAGCCTTGCATATTCTTCTAAGGTTCTTAATCTTCTTCATAATATATTCTTATCTTAATTATAAAATGTGCAAGTAGCTTAAAGGTATAGAAAGCTACTCAATCACCTTCATTAACATTAAATGAGCCACAGTGCATATAAGAAGACTTATTCAGTCTATTTCCCCTGGAATAATATATCACAACTCTTGTTACACCAGGAGTAAGATAAGTCGGTGTCCGTGTTTCTCTTCAGTGGACCAGTGTCACACCTGCAACAAAGGGGCAGGGACTCAGCCTGGCACTTCAGATGGCAGTAAAACTAATTATCAGAGGGTTTGATAGCTAAAAAACCATCTGACCAGTTTTATTTTTTTCCATTTCACTTAGTAGAAAATATAAAACACAAAGCAAACATTATCTTTGAGTCACAGAATAAAGAAGTTAATGAAATGTATTATGATCATGGTGTATTCCCTTTGCTCCTGCTGAGAACAATAATTCACCAGAAAAAAATTAATTATAGGAATGCATGAAAGTCACCATTCATTCACATGCCCACATGTGTAACATTGCAGATAACATGCGAGAATATGTGATTTCTGCTTCAATCTGATCTCGGCAGGCATCTCCTGTCACCCTTACAGCCATGCAGATTTTGGGGAGAAAATATTAGAGTATCCAAGGCAAACAAAAATGAAAGAAATGTAAGGATGATCTAAAGAGGGTGACGAGGTGACAAAGGTCTAGGAGTCTGTGCCAGTCTAGCTGATCTTGAACAAAATACACACAATTTTGTCCTTGCAGCTTTGATTCCATATCTGTAAAGTGAAGACAAATAGTATCCCCCTTCCTGGGTGCTTTGAAGACTTGTTGGATTCAAACCAGATATTATGTGGGAAAGTGCATCTCATGGGGCTCTAAGGAAATGAAGGATTTAAAAATCTTGCCCAGAGTAGATTCCTTCTGAGGTCTGGCCAGCTCTCTTAATTGGCAGACTCTGCCTACTATAGACACTTGCCTGAGTTTTGATGGTTTGATTTACTATTTTTTGACCTTATGGTCATGAGAAAGCAACATGCATTCAGTAGAAACCAAACTTTGAGTTTTGAATTTTGATCGTTCCCTGGGCCACTGGGATTCTCTATGATCCTCTCTCCTGCCACTGGGCAGCTGCAGCAAGCCCAGGTCCCAGTCAGCCCATCATTCTGAGGGTGAATAACCGTTACTTTACAGCGTTTTCATTGTGTTAGATGATCTTGCCCCTTGACAGGCTAATGTAAGAAAGAGTTCTGAGCAAGTTTAAGGTAAGGTAGGCTAAGCTATGATGCTCAGTATGTTTGGGGTATTAAATGCATTTTCAACTTATGATATTTTCAGTATATGATGGGTTTATAGGGAATAAGCCCACCACAAGACGAGGGGTGTCTGTATTTTCTATCTACATTGCAGATTCTTCTCTTTACTTCAGTTTACCTCGTGTAGATTCTATGAACTACTTAGATGAGAGAATATTCTTTTTTTATTTATTTATTCATTCATGCATGCACACGTCCATCCACCTATCTCTTTATTCACTCAAGATTTATTTTTGCCACTTAGAGAAGTTGTGGTGAATCTCCAAAAGGCTAGCAGTGATTCAACAGTTGAGTTTCCACTTTTTTTAAAAAAGCTCTTATTTTGAAATAAAGCTGTGATAAGTAACGCAGAGCTATCATGTGATCCAACAGTTTTGATAGCTGTTTTCAGGTACTGGAAGGCCTGCCAGAGAGATTGATATGGGTGAGGTCAAAAGGAGCATGACTGGCAAGCCATCTGCTGTGGTCAGACCACTGAATGAGCATCGAAATGGGCTGGGAAGGTTGACTGTGGAGAGATTGCAAAAGAGCCTCCTGAGAAAATTGGACTTTTCACAGAAGGAATAAATAGCACAGGTTCTAAAAATTCAGGGTACTTTTATGATGATTGGGGGGTTCTCAAGCCCTCAGAAGTAGAGTAAATTAATTTAACAAGCTTTCTTTACCTCTTAAAAAAAGGAAAAAGAATTCTATTAGGGCCAAGAGCATCTTGGCAGTTTTCCAAATTCCAGGCCTTTGGGGCTGGGAGGTGGCACTGATCAGAGGGGGAAAATGAATGATGAGAAATGAAGGAAGAATAATAAAATATAGGAGAGTGTAAAAAAAAGTCCCCATTTCTAAACTTCACATATATCTTGCCCTGTGTCCTGAAATGAGAAATACTCACCTAGTATCAGGGTCTTTATCTTCTGGCCCATCCTGTCATGTCACCACACACAACACATTTCCTGTGGGGAAATTATTCCGAGTAAAATTTTACTCAGGAACAAATCTACGAGCAGGTAGTGAGCATTGAATTTAAGAAGAATTGAGCTCTGTGAACTGAGGCACTTAAAAGTCAACATTCTGTATGCCTGATGATTTAGGTTATCGGAAATCCTTTTGGAAGTTACAGAGTATTAAGAAGAATAGAAAGGAACTTTGAAATACTTTTCCTGCTCTCTTATTTTATAGCTGAAATGAGAGGTTCACAGATTGTAGCCCCTCAGTATGCCTGGTCTGCTCAAGCATTCCTTGTCCTAGGGCTTTCTGCTGGAATGAAGGAAATCTTGAAGCACCTCTCCAGCATGGGGCAGAAGGTTACGTTAGTCATTTCACCCGTTTGGACCTCAATTTCTCACCTATAGAATAAAAAGAGAGTGTGGAAGAATTATAAAAGTCCTCTTTATCGGCTGATTGAGTCTTCTTGTTGGAGATGCGGGTGTTTGTTGGTTTGAGGGGAAGGGGAGATGAATTATTTCCCCTCTCGGCCTGTTCTACTGAGGTTTGCTCATGCTGAATTCTTAGGGAAGCACCTAAGAAAAAGTTGAAAGATGTAGCCCGCATCTCAGTTTGTTTTATTCATTGAGTAAAGAGTCATTTTTGAAAAACGTGTTAAAGGGATAGAGAGCACCCTTAAAAGGAGGACTAAACTTCATCTCACTTTAAAATGCAAAAGTGGCCTGTGCCCCAGAACCTCACACAAAAAATAAGGGCAGACAGAGGAGCTGTCATAAAGTCAGGGGAAAAAAAACAAAGACTATTTCTTTGATTTGGGGAAGGAGTTATATATCTAAAGTTAAATGTATCTCAATGATTGCGGCAGAAGCAAAATACAGTAGTACAGGAAATTAATTGTGGTAAAAATTTAAAATGCTATAAAGAACTGTGTTAATTTAATTTCCCATTACCTTGTGGAATGCACGGCACATAAAACTCACAGAACGACTCATACAGCCGGTGCTGCACTTTACTGTTCTGACTGTGAGTCTACCGTCTCACCTTCATATCACTGTACTTTGTTTTAAAGAGATTATCTTGAAATAACCTTTGTGTGTCTGTGTGTGTGTGTGTGTGTGTGTGTGTGTGTGTGTGTGTAAAAAGGGCAGCACAAATTACATCATATGTTGCTCTTTTAGATCTGGCAAATTTTTGTTCATGATTCTAAACCTAGATCAGATTTCTCTGTCTCAGCATTTTGTAAATGTGATGAGCATTTTTTGCCTAGAGTTACCCGTGCTTACGAGGTGCCTGCTCATTGGTGATTGGCGGTAGCCATTTTTGGGCTTTTTTATTTTAATGTTTAGAGAGTAAATACTTAGATTGTGTATCCAGAACACTCAGATTAAAATTCTGGTTCTGTTGTGTACTAAAAAACAATGTAGTCAAGATAGTTAACTTCTCCATCACTCATTATTTCAGCTGGAAAAATGAGTGCCAACAATTCACAGAAACAAGAAGATTAAGTAACTTGACGCATATAAAGTGCTCAGAACGTGATCGAATGCATAGTATATGCTTACAGGATGCTATAGCTTTGACTGAATGATCCAAATTATCTTTTCAGTAGAAATTCACAGGCACTTATATTCTTCAACCCCGATATACAAGGTCTTCAGAAAACGTTTCATCTGCTTTTGAACTTACCTCTGTGGATCTACTATCAAGAGTTCTACTGTAAATTTTGCTTCAGGTTTCTTTTTCTGAAAATATGAATACAAACCTGATGAATTAAGATTTTCACAATTTTAATTAAAAAAAGAAAAGAGAAGGCTCTTGTATCCGAGGGACTTTCCCATCTACTTGTTAAGACAAGACCCCGGGCCCCCACTGCCCGAGAAATAGAAACAGAGTAATTGAATGGCAGAGTCTAATGTGGTGGTTCACATGGAATATCTGAATGAAGAGTCCATGTGAATTCATAAGGGCAGGGGATATGTCAACTTGGACCAGCCCCAGCGATGAGTCCGGTTTGCAAATATGGTTCCCATATATGGTTTGATTGCCAGATATGATAGAGATGCAGAGCTAGGTTTGACTTTCAGAATAAACACCAATCGTTTTTCTTGTAAGAAGGTCCTATGCAATCCTCAGGACATTCCTATTCTAAAAGATAAGTCATTGTTTTTCTGAAATAAAAAAATAAACTAGAAGTCCTATGGTTTTATTGTCTAGTTCTGACAACTCAATTCATGTGTTGAAGATATAAAGATATAAAAAGTCCTTTTTATAGCTTTATAAAAGTAGATATTAACTGTCTACTTTTAAAATTTGGAAGATTTTATGTAGAAATAGCAAATTCTTATCTTCCTTTAAAAAATTAAAAGATTTGGCAAAACTGGACCTTGGTGGCAATAACAAGCTGGATAAGTAGTTTCTCCCCCCTTTACCTGGGGCATGTTTTCCAGTCTCCCATCCATCTGCCCCTCATTGCCCTGCTCCAGTTCAGGTCTCTTCCTCCTGGAGACCTCTGGCTTTGGGATCCTCACTATAATGTCCACTTTGGAATTTGGAATTTTTATATATTTTGCTCATCGCAGCATGAATGTCTTCAATAAAGTTTCAAATGTACACTAAATTAGTTAAGACTAACACAGTCTGTTTCCTCTGAGCCCTGTGGCTACTTTGCCAAGGCACCGCCTCGCTAACCAGAACCACCCTCCTCTGAGCTGTGATACACTAATACGGCCCCCGGGACTTGCTGTCCTCCGACCCCGTGTAACGCTCCACCCCCATTCCGAGAATTTTAGCTTCTAAGTCTCTGGCAACGGAGAGATGAGAAATAATATTTCTAATGCTCTGCATTACTGGGTTCAGTCCAAGGAATTCAGTAACAGGAATTCTTACACAACCTTACAACTAAACTTTATTAGCAATTTCAATGCGTGCAATTCTGACGTGGTTAAAATGAAGTGGAGGAAATGAGCTTACATGGGTAATCTCTGGACTTGTGCTGGGCTTCTCATAGGTGAAGACTGGTACTCGTGCCTGTCACAGGTGAGAAAGTCACATACCTGGGTGAATGCGGTCCTTCTCTGGGTTTGTGTAGACCCAAACCATCAGAGCATTATTTGAAAGTCTTTTGCGATTCAGAGAAATCAGATGCAGTATTGGTACTGCGAACTCACTGTCTGAGTGTAGAAGTGTAGATAATTTCCAAAGGTGAAATGCATCTAATAAAAAAATGTTATTTTTTGTTCCAATATCCCAGAAGGCTGACTGTTTATATGTACAATGTGGACCAGAACAGCAGTAGGATCTGATAGTCTATGAATTAAGAGCCTGTTTTCAAAATCGCTCTCTGTTATCTTTTCAGTCTCGTGCACCCACCCCTGAGCCAATGCATTCACTGAGAATGCTTCTATGTGTCTAAGATAAAAATTGCAAAGGGAAAGTGTCCAAGTTATTATCAGAGAGTAAATGAGCCACCTATTAATGAAAATCGACAAGTCAAGATTTGGTTTTATTTTTCTTTTTAGTTGTTGGGACAGAAAACAAAATTTCTTAGTGACTTGTCCTCTGGTCAGGACTTTTCTTCTAAGTGCAAATTATTCCAGAAGGCTTGCTAATGGGAAGTGCCATTAGCAAATAAATACGTATTTATATATTGAAAGTATTAAAAATTCACAAGTCCGACATTTCACTCAAGGAAGAAAAACCTTTAATTTAATCTTTAATATATCCACATTTCAAACAGGTAATAGGCTATTCAAGTAAATGAATGAGCAGTCAAGTTAGCCTTGAGAACAGAGATTTACGAGATATGACTATTAACCAATACTTTATTTCTTCTAGATTTAATCATTATCTCAAATGGACTTCAGAAAAATCTCAAAGTTTTGGTTAACTATTTGAAAATGAAAGCATCGTGGCTATCATTCGTAGTTAGACATTATATGTGGTCTAATTCATTACATGAATTTTTGAAATTCATGTAACAGTGATCGAGGTCACTATTGGCTGGTCCGTGTTACAGGCACATGGGTGGAAGTGTGGCTAATAGAGACAAGTTTTCTCCTGGAGCTGCTGTAGGAAAGGCTAAGGTAGGCAACAGACCTGAGGCTATCAGGCAGCAGCAGGGGTCATGAAGAAAATAACATGCAGATGGAAGGGAAAGGCTCTGAGAGTCAGCGCTAGTGAGACTGCCTTACAGAATCAGGTTGGGGCAGGACACATGGGTGACAGGATGGAAGCACCCGTGTAAGGAACTGTGCTGTGAGCTTTGCAGGGAGAAGCAACAGCAAGCATGAAAGTCCTTAGGTGAGCCTAGCTTGCCTATTACAAGATGCTGAGAGGAAGCCAGTGGGACTGGATGCTAGTGAGCCAGGAGAGAATGAGGCCGAGAGGTAAGTAAGTGGGCGCAGCCATGGAGGGGCATCCATGCATACACTCCTTTCTTTAGCCCACCACTCCCATACTCCCTTCTGCAACATCTGATAGCATCTTCTGACTTCCTCTTTGAAAATCCTTCTGCATTTTCCCGATGTCTGCACAACGAAGTTCAACCTCTTTAGCATGACACTCAGTCCTGGATGCACAGGTGAATCCCTGGGACATTTTTATTCAAATAGTAATAGTCAGGTTTCACCCTGAATGGATCGACATTGGTATTTTTGTAAAGCTTCACATCGATTCCAAGATACAGCCAAGGTTGAGAAACACTGCGCTAGACTTTTGCAATCCAAAAGAAATGAACAACAGGCTACATATATTCCAATGGCCACATTAAAAAAGTAAAAAGAAACAAAGTGAATGTTAATGTATTTTGTTTAACCTGTTATGTTCAAAATATCACCATTCTTGTATGTAATCAATGCAAAAAAAATCAAGAAATGGGTTAAATTCCTTTTTTTCATACTAAGTCTTTAGAATCTAGTGTATTCCTCTTGTTTAGAGCACTTCTCAGTTCTGACTGCAAATGTTCATCAGAAATACATGATTTATGGTTAAAGTTTATAACAATATATGATTAAAAAAGCACATTCCAATACCTAAGTTGTTTATCAAATACTTAAAAGTTTTCTAGTAATGTTTCAATAATTCCAGATAATGGAATGCTGTTTAAAAATGTTCATTATAAGCTTGTTAAAATTAAATAAAGTTGAAAGCTAAGTTCCTTAGTCACATTGGTCATATTTTAGTAGCTATATGTGGCTAGTGCCTACTCTATTGGACAGTGAAGCTTTAGCGTATTTCCAACCTGTTTTCCAGTATGATTAAAACACACACACACACACCCCTTGAGTTTTATAGTCCAACATTAATAAACTTTAATTCCAGCTATGTGCTTGTATGGGATTATAGATTGACTAATATCTGTCAGCCTTGGTTTCCAAATCTATAGAAGAATAGTACCATATTATCATTCCAATATGAATGGTCAAGCTCCTATTGTAGTTTCTGCTTTACAGACACTTCAGTTAGATTTTTCTTCTGCCTCATACCACTCCTGCACCTGTCCCATAGCCAGTCCTTCAACCCAGTTGAATCTCAATGTTCAAAAAATACAAATGAAAAGACAAAAGCTTTCATGTCTGTATGCCTTTGGTGTGATCATTTTCCTCTCTAAATTTCCTTCATCTCTGTCACTCCTTTTCTTCTTCTCCAGTGTCTTCTTGTCCACAAAACCCCCATCAAACTAGTTGGTATGCATATTTGAAAACACTTCAGTAGCTGATTTGGATATATTTTCCCACCAGGTTGTATATTCTTTATCTGGGTTACTGGTTATACACAGGTGACCCACAGACCACATCTGGCCCACAGTCCTCTTGTTTTGCCCAATGCGATGTTGTTGGTCCATATAAGATTTTTTAAAAGTTTGCTAACATTTGAGAATCAAGTAGAAATAACACTGTATTTTGTATTTGAAAGTTGCTGAGAGAGCAGACCTTGAAAGTTCTCATCACAAGAGAAAAAATTATAACAATAGAAGATGACTACCATTAACTAGACTAATTGCAGTGATCAGTTCACAGTGCATATGAGTATCAAATCATTGTGTTATACACCTGAAACTGATATAATGTTTTAGATCAGTTCTATGTCAATTTAAACAAAAAAGGAATCACACAGATTTGAAGAGAATTTAAATTTGCAACTCTTGATGAAAAAATAAATAAAATGGAGGGTTGGCAACACAGGCCTTGCCCTTTCCATGTCCATATAGGGATGGTCGGCTGAGCTGAGCTGAAACCTTCTCTTTTAGCCAACTTGTGTTCTTGAGATATGCACGGTATCCACTCTTCCTCTTGCCTTTCTGACTCTGTCATTCAGAAACTGAATGTCATTTGTTATTTAGCATCACGCTTATATTAGCAATTTTATTATTCTGGCCGAAGTATGGTAATGGGTTTGTGACTTCTGGTCTGATTCAATGCTAAATCTGCCCTCCTCAACTCTATACCCTTCTGTCCTTCCCAAAGCATCTAAGGTCTTTACATATGCAAACGTTCATTTTCTTCTGATTCCCAGTGCTGGCTATAGACTTTGGGAGCTACGACTCAAGTGCTGCATTTGATATGAGAAAAGTGAGTGTCTTGAAATGCGTGTGTTTCAACCTGCAGATGTGTGTGTGGGGAAAGCTTTCTGCTTTTGTTAAAACCCCATGCAAAGTGATCTTCAAGCCTAATGTACAAGCCATGTTTTTCACAGTTTTAACCAGGATTTTTGGAGGATGGTAGTAACATAGTGAATGAGCTACTTGAAGCAGAACCCATTGCTTTTTTTTTCTGATTAGTCAACATTTCTGTGATGGCATGGTTATATTTAAGATCCTACCAAAGACCTCAGAAAGCAATAGAGCAACTATCACTTAGCATTCTTTGTCCCTGGAATGAGAACACCGAAGTAGGAGTTTATATGCTGTTGAGTTCTTAAGGGTCTCTTCACAGACTTCTGCAAAAATTTCACATTTCTGTAGCTTCCCTTAGAGTGTTTGAAGTACAATTTTATCCTATATGATCTAGTGTTATATTCAGGCAGGGGTAGGGGAGCATTATGAGGGGATGTGAATTACTAAGGTATTATTTCATATCATCAGGTTTGGAGAGTGCTTTTTTTAAGGTATAAATGCATCCAGAGGTGATCATATTCAAATTTCTCATTTGGTGCTTTAGCAAGTGTTGTCTAGGGAATGCTTCCCGGCTGGGTCCAGTTCGCCCAGGGAGGTAGTGCTGACGTCCCTGTTGGTCTTCCAGTATCCTCTCATTCAGTGAAGCCCTGAAGGTGCTTGTCTAGTAGCACTTACATTAGATGCGAAATTATGTTTGGTTCATAAAGACAATCCTGCTTGCTTTTAAGAAAATGGTAAGTATTAAACATTCAGAAACACTATGTTGTTGGTACAGATGATCTTGTGCTTTTTTCTAAGAAAAAAGTACCGTATTTTTCAGACTATAAGATGCACATTTCCCCCCTCAGATTCGGGAAGGAAAGGGGGGTGCATCTTATAGTCTGAATGTAGCTTACCCGGCTTGCTGTTGGTCTGGGTGGGGGGTGTGGAGGTGCAGTGGGGTCACAGATTATTAAATATTTTACATTTTTTGCTTCAAAAATTTTTTTCTATATTTTTCCTTTAAAACCTATGTGTGTGTTATGGTCCAGTGTGTCTTATAGTCCTAAAAATATGGTACTTTTACATTCAAAATAAAATTCAAACAAAAAGGGGTTTTTTTCCTGATTATAATACATGATCATATAAATTTGATTTAAGTCACTTAGAACATATAAAGAAGAATGTAAATATCATCCAAAATCTTACAATAAAAAATGATCAATTTAATAATTTTTTGCATATTGATCCAGGTAGCTTATCATTCATGGCATATAAAATTTTACCAAAATGATATTATATGTTATATTTTGATCATGTTTTTGCCCTTTAGATTATAAAAACTTACCATTATGTCCATGAATGTAAAGTAATATAATTTATTATGGTAATATAAGAATGTCCTAGAATAAATTTTCACTATTTATTTCACTAATATGATATTTAAATTGTTTCCTAATCATTTACCAGTGCATTAAAATAATCATTCTTTTTCTTAAGATTTTTATTTATTTATCTTTAGAGGGGAAGGGAAGGAGATAAGGAGAGAAATATCAATGTAGGGTTGCTTCTCATGTGTCCCCTGCTGGGAACTGGCCTGCAACCCAGGCATGTGCCCTGACTGGTTATCGAACCGTGATTCTTTGGTTCACAGGCCTGTGCTCAGTGCACTGAGCTACACCAGCCAGGGCAAAATAATTATTCTTATTCATGTATTTTAGATAACTCTTTAATTGTTTTCTTAAAATAAATTCCTAGTATTAGAATTAATGAATGTAAAGGCATACATACACATATATTTTGATACATGTCATATAAAAATTCTCTTCACAGAAATAGCATATTTTGTGTTGATTTACATGTATCCTTACCAATAATGTGTTTTATCATGATTTTATTTTTGGCCAATCTAAATGAAATATGTATTCATTGATTCAGGTATCTTTCATCACTAGATTTTTCTAATTTTTTGCCAGTTTTTATAGGCAGATTCTTTCTCACAGATGTGTGAGAACTCATCGTAATTGACCTATCAAATACGATGTATGATTATATACAATGAATACATATAGCAAGAAGTCATTTTCTTTCATATATTTTTTCATATATTCTTTTCTTTCTTTCTTCATGGTCATCTTTCCGAATTCACACAGTTTCTGGATCAGTAGATGCAGGATGAAGGCTGGCTTGCTTAGTGGGGCTTTACATCTTTATTTTAATTAGTTATAAACACTTAAATGTTAGGCACGACCAATAAGGTAAAATCTAGATTATTGGCTCTTTTTTTCCTTTTACTTGTTTTTTTCAATTTTATTTTAATTGTAGTTCCAGTAGAATTTTCTGTCTTTTACTACCACCCCAGCCCACCCAGCCCTCCCCGCCTCCCTCCCATTTCCACACCCCCCCCCGTTTTTGTCCATATGTCCTTTATATTTGTTCCTGTAAACCCTACCCCTTTTCCCCTGAAATTCCCCTAAATATTGGCTCTTCTTGAAAAAAATCGCTGAAACGGCAGCTCTGGCTCTTATTCCCATGTAATTGCAATAGGCTGGTGCATCGTCTGCCACGGGTCCCATGCTCCCGTCTCCCACTGTCGCCAAAGCTTTCTCTCCACGGCAGCTACCCAGCCTCAATTCTATTGCCCAGCCCCTGTATACAGAGGGCTCCTGGACTCTGCCCTCTGCAGATCTGTTTTTTCTCCTCTTAACTCTCATTTGCTTGTGTTTCTTCGGACCTTTTCTCCTCTCTTCCCTACTTTTAGGACTCGGAGTTGTTTGCATCTTTGCTGCTTTGTCTGGCTTCGGTGTCTGTAGTAACAGGAAGAAGGCAGGGAAGTGAGGAATTGTGCATAGCGGAGGCTGGGAGAGCCCTGAGAGGGAAAGGGTGGCCCTGCTCTACTTTCAACACTGCTGGAGCCAGCCAGGCCCCCTTTCCCACACCTCACACACTCCCTGTTGCCTCCCTGGTTTCCTGCGGAGGCCCTTGGATTGCGTCTGTGGGCTGGAGCTGAAGACCCTTGATTGGGGTCATCCTGGCCTGCCCTAACCTCAAGCAGGCCGGGCCTAAGGAGCTTCCTCAGCATCGCCTCTGGCAGGTCTGTTTCTGTTGAAAAGCTGATGAAAGCTTCACTTTGAATGTAGCAAGTATGAGACCCAGACAAGGGGCAAACTATTCCAAGGGGCTCATCCTGTAGAATAGGGATTACATCCAAGACCTAAGATATCTGCTTCCTGTAAACATTCAGGGGAGGTATCAGAGTATTTGATTTTCCATTTAATATTTGATTTAGGCTAGTTTTCATTTGAACCAAAGGTAATCGTTTCACATGTAAAAAAAAAGTCTGGATATTTTTGGCTTTTTTTGAGAAAGGGCAACACTGAATTCCCACCCAGCATTACTCAGGGTTGTAAACTTGCACTTTTCTGAGTGTTCGAGTCAGTAGTTGATTCTAAAATAGTACAAATCTACATATATATGTCTTATATATAATTATATTATATTTGAAACTTTTATCAGGCATAAAATAAATGACTTGTTAGGTAGTTAGGATTGGAAAGGTTTTTCCTCCGTTTATTCTGCTGTACACTGTGAATTCTTTAAAAGCCTTGTTAATTGCGCCATTTCTCCTCCTGCTGAACTGAACTATGACCTCTGTGCAGGTTCATTTCACAGGTCCGGGCTATGAGCAGCAGGGCAAGACATTTCCTAACCTGGCTTTGCCCTGGTTAGAAGACAGAGAGCTGGGATTGCTAGACTCAAAGACCTGGGTGCATGAACATTCAAGTCAATATTTTGTCAGAATTCCACAGAGACTCAAGAAAGGGATATTAATTTTAAGTGAATAAGTACGATTGTATTCACAGTTTGGGACTATTGTAAGATTCAGGTGTAGCTAAATTTCACGAAATTTATGAGCTTTTGTAGACCATACTCCAGGCTAAAACTGCCCAAAACTCTATGCATATAACTGAAAAACCAATAAGCCACAATAGAGATGCTTAGTGGCATAATTTTTAAGCCTGGCCTTAGGATTCAGTGAACTAAATCTATATATATTGCTGTTTCGCTTTTGGGTTTCTGCATAGATCAGAGAATGGTTCTGATCACTAGAGGGAGGCTGCTTTGAAGAGGGCGAGGAGCCTAGGAAGTAAATCTCGGAAATCAACTCAATGTCCTTGTGTCTTACTGCCTAGCACTTTTTATAGCTCATAGTAAAGTCAGCTTGGAAGGTCACTTCTTGAACACAGCTATGAATATTGAATATTGTAGTGTACGAGTTCCAAAATTGTTTATAAGCACACCGGGTGAGGATTTTTAATAAATACTTGGCCAAGAGAACCATTCTGATATGTATGTATACGAATCATGCAGTGAAAACTTGAATTGGATTCCTCTCTCCCTCTCTCTCTCCCTCCCTCCCCCCTTCTTCTAACCTTACCCCAGGGCAGCAAATATCATCTGCACTGACCCTGTGATTACCATATTTTGCATTTTCTTTTTGCATTTAATATTTGTACAAATTGTGGGGGTATTACAGAGCTATTTACATACTTCATTTCTAACTCAACTAAAGGACTGTGTCACCTTTATGTCCAACCATCCTGTATTTATTTATTTATTTTTAATTTCTCTATAGTGACTACAAGTCTCCTACAGATAATAGTGTCATCTGGATTACTTCCTCTTTCAGCTGAAAAGTTGATGTATAATTATTGGAAGCAATACCAAATATGTATAAAGGGGCAAGGCAATGGGGGAACCTCAGTGAGAGACAGAAGTGAAAAGGAGAAGGTACCGAGGCTTGCTGAAATAATTTTCTCGATGTCATGTACTATACTGATGAGTGTTAGATTAAAGGGATAGGATATAGATTAGCAGCATCTGCAGGAAGAGCAGTAAACAAAGTCAATAGTTTATGGTATATCATGATGGGAAGCCCATATATAATTCACATCTTTTTATTCTTGCTACTTTCATGCAGAAATTTCACTTCATGAAATAATGCCTTCAGTACAATAAAACGAAGCTAATATACAACATTGCTGATGTACAGATATTCTTCCACTTGATTTATGGGACAAGGTGGCTAGAATAAAGCAGTTTGGCCCAAGTTCAGTTTTCATCTGCTTGAACTCCATCTTTCAAGTTGTAGATTGGAATATCACCTTGGTGCTTATGGTCGTCTCCCTTGGTTATACAGTTAATTATGAAGTTAATTAATGAACGACAACAAACTCATTGTTGTCTTTAATGCTTTGCTTCCAGTTTGACTTGTTTTGTGTTAGAGATGTGGTTTAAAAGGTAAAAGCCAGCTAGTCAGTTTTCATTTGTTTTACGTTGATTGTACAGCTTCTCTTCCTGTCTTTTATGTGGAACTTTATTATAAACTTGTGTTCCTAATACTGCAAAGAGGTTACGCTGAAATTTGTAATTGTAACATTGAAAGGAAGGTGAACACACAAACGTGGGCAACTGAACCGTGTTATTCTGTGTAGCATAAATACTCATGAGGGGAAGCACTTTTGGTTTTAGCAAATACAAGTAGTCACACTGCAAACACCTGTCTGTCATTCAACATCTGTATGTAACTCAATCAATTTTGGAGAGGTGGAGTGTGGACTTCAGATTCTTTAGATATGATAAATAATATTACAATACTGAATTTTTATATTATAAGACTTACAGTTTTTAAAACGAGTTTTTTCACTTTAAAAAAGATACAACAATATTAAGAAATGAGAGGAAAACCATTTGGATGAGCCATTTTTCACATGTATTCACTAAATCAGCATGTACATTTTTCTGAATATACCTTAACTTTTCTGCATTACCAAGGTCACGGATATATACATTTGCCTATGTCTAAAAGTAGTCTCTTGATAGATTGTTGTTTTGGAGTTAGGTACATTCTGAGTGGGAGGAATGGTGCAGGAAAGTGAGGGAAACCTGCTCTGAACTCCTTGGGAAAAACTAGTCATTCTTGAATATATTAGGAACTAGCAAAATCACATTGCATATTTTTTGTAGGCTTCCTACTCCCTGAACAGCCATAATGCCGATACGTCTATGGATAACTTGCTGTCCAGCGCAAGCTTGAGAGTTCCACAGCAAAAACTAGTTCATCTTTTCAGAGGCTCGTTTCACTTCGATATGTTAGATTTAGTTGACTTCACACTAGATTGTCCTGAATTTTTTATCATCGTTATTTTTTATTGAATGTATTGGGGTGACATCAGTTAATGAGATTGTCCTGAATTAATGTCCCATCACTGACTCCCTTCCTCTGACAGTAAAGAAGAAAAGGTAATACATTTTTCAGTACTATTTTAGGGGGAAAATGAGTTTCAATTGTGATTGTTTTCCTCCAGGAGTGACTCCAAGAGACTCATTAGCTGTGGTGATAAGTTTGGAGTCTCCGAGGCTGAGAGCCATGGGTTGGCCATTTACTCCATTTCACCTGATTTAAGGTTGGGTACTGTGGTCACCCCTTAGGGTGACAGGGACCCTTAGCTGCAGTAGGAATTAGTACTTTCTTCTCAGACTCCAGACATTTCTCCTCAAACAAGGAAAATAGTCTTCTGAAGTAGGTTAAAACCCTTGGTATTGGTGATTTTCTGTTATAAATGAAAGTGTTTTTATATTTCTGGGTTTGTGAGCCAACTGATATTTCCTTATGAATATACAGCAAACATATATACATATTACAAGGCTTTAGGATGGCTGGGAGTATATTAAACTATCAATTTTTCATAGACTGACTTTGCATTTAGGTACCCAGCTGCAATTTGAAATCTAACAGCAACTTAATTTTGTTTTTCATTCTTTCTATCCTTGAAGTTGCACTAAAAACTCAACTTTATTTAAAACATACACACCCAGAGATGTTACTTACTATGCATAGTAGTTCTTTAATTGCAGCATATTTCATTAGGTTGCACATATTAATTCCACTCCATTGGCAAGAAAAGAAAATGGGAAGTAACCACATTGGCAGTTAACTTCATATGAATTTTCATGAGTAAATATAAGCATTGGTTTGATGCTATTAGATAAGTGATCCTCGAAATGTCATTATTTGAGGCCTAATATGACCAAAAGTGTAATTATAGGGTTGGCAAGTGTAACCACCCTGAAGAATTCGTGCTAATGCGTCTGCTTATTTAAAACTTTAATCTAAATTCAGATTCCTTGCTGTTACACATTTTCTATGTTACATCTAATTTCTCCTAATCTTTTTTTTTTTTCAATCTTGTAACTATCAGCCAGGGTAGATACATTCATCTGTTCAACGATCGTATGTGGAAAGTTGACAAATGCCGAGAGCTATTCCTGGACTTGAGGACAACATAGTTAAAGGAGGTAAAGAGATTGTCTTCCCAGAGCTTATATTAAAGGAGAGGGCAAGGAGAGAGAGGAAGTAAGCAAGTAAATGAATGATGGATCAAGTCTAGGAGAGTTTTAGATAGTGCTAAGTCCTGTAAAGGAAATTACACAGGGTGAAAAGCAGATCGTTACTGACTTTTAGGAAGGTCAACTTTAGATATGATGATCTGAGAAAACCGTGTGAGGAGGGGACTTCTGGCCGGGCACCAGCCGGGGGAAAATGTGGGAGGGAGAATGATTTAGGTCTCGGGAACACCAAGTACAAGGGCCCACAGGCAGGACTAAGCTTGGAGGTTTGTTTTAAGGATCACGTCTGTGAGCTTGGAAGGAGATGGAGCTCAACAGGTGTGAGGCGATCAGGCTATTTTCAGGCCATATTTCTTCTTCATTGTGACCCACTTGCCTTGTGTGAGTCATTGTGAAGCATCTCTGAGATAGGTGACTTATAAAGAGGTTATCCTCTTCAAAGTCTTCGTTTTTCTATTATGGAGACCAATAAAATCCTTACCACATTTCAAGATGTAACATCAGTTTCCTCTCTAAGTTCTCTTGTGGGTTCTGAGTTTTTATCAATAAGACATCTGTGTTTTGAATTCTTAAATTCCATTTAGATATAAACTATTTTACCCTGAAATTGAGTCATCTTTTCATGAAGTTTTCTTCCCCTACCTAGTACTATTTTGTATCTCTGAATAGGAAGGCCAAATGATGTTGGTGATTATTTTCCTGAGGCACAGAATGTAGGATTCATTTAATTATCTGCATAATCAGTTGAATTTGCTTTTAGCTGTCCTGCTTTCCAAGGACATAGTTCTGTTAAATATGTGCACTCTCTCAAATACCTTCTTAATTTGCTCCTCTCTTGTTAACCCTCCAAAGCCTTCTTATTACTGCTCATCAGTCTTGGCCCCTCGTACAGATTTACTACTACCTGTAGGTTTAATTAACTTGCTGTTTATTTCTCTGGCCTGGGCCATTAATGAACATGTTAAGTGAGAACGGGCAGACCCTTCCACACTGATTCGATGAATCCTTAGTTTCTGTTTTTTAAAAAAATAGGTGTATAGTGAATATGTAGATGTATCGGTTTCTTTTTGGTTCATGTGAGGACATTTTGCATTGCAAACGGGAGAAGATTTTAGCGAATCCCTTCGCAGACTTGGATCCTTTTCTCTCTGTAGAAAGCAATACTTCGATACCATTGCTCTGTGAGTGTTAAGTTGTGTTACAATAATTTGATCCCTTCAGGCTCTCCAGTGATCATTTCTGGAGGAAAAAATCTCTTGACTGATCTTGGGTCCCCTAACTCATTGGTACAGCTTGCTATTGTTTTCTCAAGGTCTATCTATGACTTGGAGCTTTTTTATTTTTAAGTTCTTCATTTCCACACTCGTTCAAATATATTTAAAAGTCAGACAGTGTTTTAATAGCTTCATGGCTGGTGATTGTCAGTTTGTAACTGTCACAGGAAGTTACAGTGGGACTCTGCCTGCCCCCTTTGCATCTTAGGCTCCAGGGACTCCCATGTTAACACAGGATCATCGCCCCACCAGGCAAAACCTGCAGGAGGGGCATCTGAGAACTGGTCTTGCCCCCCTTACTCCTTCTAGTCAAAGAGGCTGGAGGGGACCTGTAAATGGAGGGTGAGTCTCCGGGAGAGAATCTCGGGGTCTTGAGAAGGGGCAGCAGATGGACCCCTCTCCTCATGCCTTAAGGGTCTGATTGACACTGGTCCTCTGAGGTTGGCAATGATATACCTTTTCATAAATTTTACAGTTCTCACTAGCATCTTATGTGGGCCACTTTAATTGTTGAGGAAGAGCATTTTTGTTAATTAGCGTCACTTAAGGACATTTAAATCTGAGAGCCAGGAGAAAGGTCCTGTGGTTGGGCCAGATTGTCCTTCAATGAGAAAAAAAACCCACCCCCACCCCCACCCAGGACTGGGCCTGAGTGAGGGCGGTGGTGACAACTACTATTTTTTCACCCGCACCCTGGATAGTTATACCCTTTTAACCTAATATTTATCATTTTGCTTTTAGAGAGCACTGAGAATTAAACTAAGCGATGGGACTTCCTTTCAGGGAAATGGCTCAGAATCTCCTTGGAGTTCACATTTGCAGCCTTTATTTGACGTCACCTTTCTGTGTCTTTGGTTGCTGGCATTGAAGTCCAAATCCGGCTGGGCAGAGATTCAGTACAAAATGTAAACATAAAGAGGTGACAGGTGAAAAAGTGTCCAACATCCTTGCCACATGAAGAGCAGGCATAAGAGCAGGAGATGTAATTACCATGTAAAAATGAAAGGGGTGAAGAGAACTCGGTACCTGACTCTTTACAGCATGAGTGGAGGACTAGAGTTCTGCGTGTTTTCATGGAATCAAACTAGGAGCGCTCCAGGGAGAGAAATCCTACAGTAATGTAAATTACAACTTTAAAATATTCCAAAATCTTTTAAAATATTACATGTTGGTGTTTCGATGAGAGTAAGCTGCTGTCTCTAGACCGACTGGCAAAATGCAAGGGTTGCTGGAAGGGACGCTTCCATGGGGGAGAATGTTGGATATTATACCTTGGGCTCCCCAGCCAGGGCTCCGATTTTAGGTGATGCTAAGGTGTCCTTGAAGAGGCACTGCCAGGAACCTGAGGTCACCACTGCTCCATAGTCATCACTGTAATTCGTGGGTTAGGCACCCACGGTCACAGGGGTAGCACCAGCAGGAACATTTGTTCAATCGAGACCCATGTGAACCGTGCCTGACGCAGTTGTGTAGCCGCATTTTGTTTTCCTTTCTGATTGTGTAGCAAATGAAAACAGAACAGAAGGCAGATGCAATGTTAATTTCAAAAGGAAAAGATGGAGGTTACTAAAGCCCCCTGTGCACCCATGACCTGAGAGGCCTCATGTTGGGGTCGCCATTGCTTTTACTTGAAAGACTGACTTGTCCCTCGTAACGAGCATATCTGTCATCAAAATGGCCAAAGGTCTGAGACGACTTTGCTGTGTAAAGAAGTTAATCTATTGAAACCATGAAAGAAAGAAAAAAACGCCCAAGTGGTCACTTCCTCAGGTTCTCCTTCACCAACAGACATCCTGGGAGGAGTTGTGTTTGAAGACATGGCAGCATTCTGTGGCCTTTTGGGATTTAGTTCCCAAACTGAGACTCTAATAATCTTCTGCTATTTACAGTAGGAGTTCATCCATCTACACAAAAACACAGCCTTCTCCTTGGCAGCAGACATGGGGCTTATAGGATTCATTCATTCATCCATAAGTATTGTCACAATGACAAACATGTTGTTATTTTCACTATATTAAAACACACATGGCCCTGGCTGGTGTAGCTCAGTGGATTGAGCGGAGGCCTGCAAACCAAAGGATCGTGGTTTGGTTCCCAGTCAGGGCACATTCCTGGGTTGCAGGCCAGTTCCCAGAAGAGGACACACAAGAGGCAACCATACATTGATGTTTCTCTCCCTCTCTCCTTCCCTTCCCCTCTAAAGATAAAAAAAATTAAATCATTTTTTTCATTTTTTTATTTGATTGATTATGCCATTACATTTGTTCTATTACCCCCCTCCGTTCCCCTCCCCCCCTGTACACCCCTCCCCCACCATTCCCCTCCTTTAGTTTATGACCATGTGTCTCAAGTTCTTTAGATTCTATATTTCCCCTGCTATTCTTGCCCTCCCCCTATCTATTTTCTACCTACCGTCTACGCTACTTAAAATCTTTAAAACACACACACGCACATTTCTCTTCATCTTATACCCCATTTCTCTATGTTACCGCTAAACTTTCCAAGAGCTGTCTCTACTCCTGGTCTTTAATTCCTCCTGCACTGCTCTTTCTTGAACCCACTACTTTGGTGATCTAAATTATCCCTACAGTTATAAATGCCGATCATTCCGAATTGATGTTACCATACATGACCTTTCTCCTGCCAAATCCAGGGAACATAAATGGTTTTTGAAAAAGACAAAGCTTGACATAAATTTTGAAGTTGAAGGTAATAAACTAGATAACCTAGGAGTGGGCAGGTCGACAGCCAGAGACAAAGTCTTCGGGTCCCATGCTTAGTCTCAACCCCGAACTGAAGTAGTGAGCAGCGATCAACATCTCAGGGTCAAGAACACAGAAGCCAATTAGTGAGTCCATAGCACAGAGGTGAGGTGCCAGAGTTTCTGGGAGAAGACAGGCTTGGGGACATGCAAGTGCACTTGAGACCTTCCATATCTACTTACACCTAATAACCCTCCTGTCTTAATCTGATTCTGGAAAATTCATTTTTTTCAACAATTATTTGTCCTTGTAGGGGACTAATCGAGCCACCATGCCAAAGGAAAAATAGATTTCTACGCAATGTATTTTATCACACACCTAAAATGATATGAATAACATTTCCCCCACTGCCGGTTACTAATCTGCCATTACTGTAGTTAGAAGGCTATAAATACATCTAACTTTAATGAGTCTTTGAAGTAAATTATTGACGATTATGAATTTTTTCACACCAAAGCCAACCGGAACCACACCCCTGCAGTTTTATGATCATAAATTGTGTCTGTATATTACAAGCCTATTAGGAGAATTGTGATGTCCTGCTGCTGAGAGCTGTGGGCAGAATGATTTAGCAATGTGGTGGTCAGTGTTTTCATAACTGTTAGGTTGTTAGACACCAGGAAGATGCATTTTTTTTGCAACACGTCAGGCATTTGGTGACAGGGAAGCAGGACACAGTAAACAAGTAGCCACATACATGTCACTAGGGAAACATGTAAACAGTGTGCATTTTCTTAGTGATTGGCATTAAAGTTGTGACAAGACAGCCTATACTGGGTGCATTCTCTGGGTGCATTCAACATTTGCCTTGCACTGATCATTGATGTCAGTGAAGATATGGATCTCGTTAGAGGTGTGGAAAAAACACCTTGGGGTTATCTGAAGGAGTACCTTTGGTTGGGAAGTACTCCCAACCAGCCATCATTTATGTGATCAGCCTAACTGAAGGTCTCAGAAATCCACTCCCACCACCAGTGCAGAGGGGAGCAGAGTTCCTGCAAAGGATTCTGTTGCTTTGGCCTTGAGGGAAAGAACCGCGTGTTTGCTGATTTTTTTGTCTGCGAACAAAAAAACTCATCTTCACTCTGTCCACCAAGTGTCCAATTACCTAGCAGGTGAACTACAAAAAGGCTCAGGGGCCCCAGAAAAGTAGGGACACCGAATCGTTTTAAACAATTCAGCTAGAAATAATCAGAAAACCAAAAACAAACAAAAAAACACCTTGACCATTTCAACCTCAGGAATCTGGGAAAAATCCATTTTAATTTCAGCACATTCATGAAAGTATGTGTTTTATGGTTTAATTTTTTCACTTTCTTTTAAAAAAACTATAAACAAAGGAGGAAGTACCATAATATTTTAATACCTTAGTGCTTCTTAAAGGTCTTTAGCTGCCTTTGTCCCGCACAGAAGTGGAAGCAAAGCCCAGCCCCAGCCCCTTCCCCAAAGTGTGGAAGTGGCCGGTGCCTCATGCTGGCCCACAGTGTCTTTGTGACCCAGAAGGTAATTAGTCTGAACCCAGAAGGCCGACTGGATTACTCTTATCTGCCCGTGAGCTTGCAGCAAGACAAATATTATTAACGGTCATAAAATTATCTGATCCCCTTTTAGCGCCGGCGTTAGCATTTGTCTCTGTGACCTTGTGTGCACTCATTCCCACAGGCTGGCCCATACGCTGGCGGGCGATGAACTCTTTCTTATTGATTTGAAATTTATTGCCCGTTAATTTCATTGATCAAAGGGAATAAAAGATCAAAGAAAGGGTAGCCCATTAGCTAAAGATACAAATCATTATTACTTTCTTTAATATTTTGACATTAACATGAATCACTACAAATTATGGTGGTGTTCCTTGGGATGTAATACGCAACTTCAAACGCATTTCCTTTTAACCCCACGTTACAGCTCACCATGTTACGTAGGCAACTTTCCTTTGACCACAGTTTTTTCCTCATTTGCAACCAAACGGGGAAAAGCAACATGTTCGTATCTCCCGAGGCTGTGATCACACAGCTATGTACCTGCCTCTGCCTTTGCAGCAAAATACTTAATATTTAATAGTTGTGACTGAGACACGTTCTTTCCTCAGTGAACCACGCTGACTTGAAAGGCATATAAATATTCAGGATCTGGAATCAAAGACAAATGTGATATTTCGGGGGGGGGCGGGAACTTAGAGCCTCAAATGATAATTGGGATGTGTACTGGGTTTCAATGTGAGGGAACTGATAGATGCCTTTGATGTGTCTCTGACACACATTTCCTAGCCAAATGACTGTTTTTCAAAAACAGTTTTTGTAGAGATTTTTTAGAGCTAAGTACAAGAAGATTCAATTATCCGTGGACTTTGGGGAAGATGGTTGGAAGTAATTTGTTGTCATCCTACTGAACACACATCTCTGGTTATTTATAACAAATAGGATTTGGGGGAGTGAGGTTAGATCCCTTTCTTTGAATGGCTGCCCTGTGACGTCAGTTGTGACTTTGTACAACCAAGTAGATATCTGAGAGCTAGAAGGGTTTGGGATTTCCTACTGTTCACCTCACCGTCTAGGCAGCATGCTCAGACATGGCAGAGATGAGGACCTGTCAAAGGATGTTCAGTGGCCCAGGATTACCTCAGGCTCCAGATCTATACATTTATGACTTCCTGTATTTTATATTTTTAGTTCTCTCTAAAGCAAAGCATGATGTGGGAAGAGAACATTATCTTTTTTTTTCTTTTATTGATTCCAGAGTGAAGGGAATGGAGGGAGAGAAACATCGATGTGAAAGAGAAACATCGATCAGTTGCTTCTTGTAGACTCCCCTGACTGGGAACTGAACCTGTGACCTTTTGGTTTACAGGACGATGCCCAATCAACTGAGCCACACTGGCCAAGGCTGACTTCCAATGTAGAGATTTCCAAAATAAATCTCATTGTTCTACTGCTAAATTGCTTCTCAGGCATACTGTTTATTTTCAAAATAATTGAGGTTGCTTGTATTTTCGCTTGAGCTGAAACCTGAAAGTCCTCATCCATCAGCTATCAAGTAGAGTTCAACGATCATTTATTTACTAAGGATCTATTGTGTGGCAGACTCTGTGCCAGGATTTGGAAATACCAGAATGATTTAAAAAGTAGCTTTTGATTTCAGAGTCCACCGAGGTAGACTGGCTTAGGTGAAAAACAAAACTATGGTGTATAAAGGGCAATGCCAGAAACTTCAAGTGATGTGTATTTGCATTCAGGGGAAGGAGTACCTACTTCTGGGAAAGATCAAAAAACCTGTTTCAAGAAGAATGTAATTATTTTTCAATTACATTTTAAGTTAGGGTTGAAGTACTTATGATATATTAGTTTTAGGTATATAATATAGGGATTAGTCATTTATATACCACACCAAGTGATCACCCAATAAGTCTGGTACTCATCTGGCACCATACATATTTATTACAATATTATTGGCTATACCTCCTATGAGCACTTTACATCCTCACAACTATTTTTACAACTGGCAATTTGAACTTCTTATTCCATTTGACCTTTGTCACCAATCTTCCCCCCCACCTGGCAACCATCTGATCGTTTTCCGTGTTGAGTTTGTTTCTGTGTTGCTTGTTCATTGATTTTATTTTTTTAGATTTTACATGTGAGGGAAATCACATAGTATTTGTCTTTCTTTGTCTTATTTCACCCAGCATAATATCCTCTGGGCTCATCCATTTCGTTGCAAATGGCAAGATTTCATTTGTTATGCCTGAGTAGTATTCCATTGTGTATAGGTCTATCTGAGGAGTAGGTGATTTCTTGTCTGTATGAGATATTGAAGAGAAAATATGGGTTTGCCTGACAAAGGAAAGGGCATTCCGGGTGAAGACAATACCTAAATATGCAAATATCCAGAGATGTGGGAAAGTAAAGCGTGCCCAGAACATTCCGTTGTGCTGGGGATGTGGAGATGATGGTGCGTGCGGTTAGAGATGGGGCTGAAGAGAACCACAGTGGCCAGATCTGACCCAGACCCGCTAAGGGAGTGGGGAGGGTTTTTGCAGATGGAAACATGATCTGATTTGTGTTTCAGAAATACTGTTCTAGGGACAGCGATTAACATTGGCAGACTGGGGACAGAGGATCTAGGCCATCTCCTTGGCCCAGGACAGAGTGGCAAGAGCCTCAATGATGGCAGAGTGAGATCGTTTTTGGGGGAGGATTCAGGCATTGAGGAACTGTTCAGGAGGAATACAGGCTGGCGTGCAGATTGAGTCGGCAAGTATGACTTCCAGGGTTTGGGCTTCTGTGAATGGAGTGCAGGTGAAAAGTGACTTTGGAGTAATGAAAAGGAGTCAGAACCCTGGGCTCAGTTTTTAGCATGATGAGTTCAAGGCTGCGGCATGCATCCACAAGGTCATTCTGTCTAACCCCCCATGGGATCTACAGCTCTGGCTTTGAGTTGAGAAATATGGGTTGGTGGTATAGGTAAAGGACTCATCAGTGTACATAACGTCATTTGATCTCGTAAGCAATTGCAAGCATGAAGAGGTAGCGGAAAAGAAAGGCCGAAGATGGAACTCAGTTCCACCAAGATTTCGGATTCATTTAAAGGAGGAGCCTCGGGCATCTGCTAAAGAATGGAGAGCAGGCAGGCTGCTAGTTTAGAAGACAAGTGTTTCAACGAGTGTTCATGGCAGCCAGGAGTCTCAGGTCATGGTAAGATGAGTGTGGAAAAGTGTCCATCTGCCTGGTCAAGTGGAATATCGGTGACTTCAGCAGGGGCAGTTCCCGGCATGGCGGGGCGGAGGTCTATTCAGAGGCAAGAGAGGAGGTGAGCAAAATCAGGTACAGACAAGTATTCCTGCACAAAGGGGTGATGTTCAGAACAAGTGCAGAAGTCAAGAAATGGGGTTGGAGGGGTCAGTTTTGAGCAGTTTTAGAGACTGATAGAGAAGAAGACACTGGAATGGGAGAGAGTGGACCCAGAGGTGAAGGGGCACATGGAAGAACGTTCCTGGGTGCCACGTGTTCAACAGCACAGGTGGAAAGCTTCCTTTGACGAGGGGGAGGGAGAGGGCACATTTCCTGACTGCAGAGAGGGGTGGAATGGATATAGCCATGTTTAATGGGGAGATATTGCCCTAGGGAATACTCCAACACAGCATTACTCTGAATACAAATCCTGACCTACTAGTTGTGTGACCTTGGGCAAGTTTTATTATCTCTCTGTCCTTTCCTTTTCTCATCTGAAAAATTACAACATTATCCTAACCTTATTTGGTCATATGGATTAAGTGAGATGATGCCTATAAAAGTCTCAGTTTAGTACCTAGCACTTTATAAATGCTTGAAAATGGTGGTTGTCATTAAGGGCTGCCTGTAGAGCTCATTCCTTTCTGTATCGTACTGGGTGATTTTTATCTTTTTCTTCTACCCCCTTCAGTAGGTGTAGCTTCTCTCCATTGCCATCTCTTTCCCCCAACTTGTAGCCCTAGCCTTTCTAAGGCACCTTCCTAAGGCAACCCTGCACTTTCTGAGGCTGCTGGTTGATTGGTTCTTCATTTGTGCCCGAGGAGAATTAGGGGCAGCAGGGGGATGAGTGGAGAGGGTCAAACCTACTCATCTCTTCCAATCATCTTCCCATAGAGTGAAAGATTAATTTTCTCCAACATGATGCTCAACTACATTTCTTAGTCCTAGTCTCAAAATTTGCCAGAGTTCCTTAACACATCCCGTCATAGTCAATTCCGGTCTTGCTGGTAACAAAGAAAGAATGCAGAGGGACAAAGGCAAGGTCATCACCTTCCAAATCATAGTCACATGGAGAGTAACTGTGCGTGGCCCCCGTCACCTCTCCCCATGCCCACCGCCACACATGCAGACACTCCGAAAGGTGCAACGGGAGTTTTTCCCCCAAATATTTTGTTTATTTCCATGGTGAAAACAAATCTTGTGATTTATTAGTCCATTTAAAACCCATTAAAGATCTACTTGCTTTGATTAAATGGCATCATTTGAAAGGTTAATCAGTGTCATTTTTTATATTTAAAACTTAAAGGTACAGTGCTTCTTCCTTACTGAAAGTCACCAGCAAAAAAAAAAAAAAATGGGAAGAGAGCAGTTATTGAAATGCATGCTTACTTAAAGTGTGGAATACATACAGTGTGACTCATTCCATGGTTACATCCTATGGGTCAGTACACTACTAATAATATACATTTTTCTCACTTCTAGCAACTGCAAGGTCAGCATGAATGTTCTTGTTTATAGTTTTCTCCATGCATCTCTCTGCTAAGCAGGCTGAAGAATAACCCCCTCTTCTTTTCTGTCCTCCCATTTCCAACAAACTGGGTCCATAGATCTCTAGCCACCCACATGAAAAACTGTGTTCTAGGCTAATGGAAAAATACTCTTTTTTTTCTTTATGCATGCTTTATTAAAATTTACTACATGCTTTCATATTTTCCCAATTTTTATATTATATTCATATGTAAATATTCTTCTTATAAATAATCCTTAGACATCACAGGTCAGACTAACATCATCTTTGACCTTCATCCCCCTTCCAGGTCCCCTCCCACTTCTCTGCTCAGCCTGGTATATATGTAATTGTTTTGTTGCTAACTCAAAAGCATCACACTATGGGTATTCATCAGTACCTCCTATGCTTCAGTCTCTCTTGTGTCCTAGAGATGGCGTATTTTGTTTTCTTAATTTATAATGTGTGACTTACCGAAAAATGTTTAGGTTAATTTCAAAACTACTGAAACGAAGAAACCCTTTATTTGTAAATGAATTATGAGCAAGGATTAGAAGGTAAATTCTGTACGTGTGTAAGGGAGCTTTTGGGTTTTATTCCGTGATAAGACAGAGACTGGTTTCTATTTTTTCTTGAGATCTTCATGATCTTTCTGGATGTTCTGTTTGAAAAGGCTCTTTCCCCATTTTTCTGTTAGAATGTAGGTTTCTTGCTGGTGACTGTCATTCTAGGAAGTCTTCAGTTGTGAGAACTAATTTTGTAATGGCGTTCTCTGTTTGATTGCTTTTTTCTTTCTTTCTTTCTTTCTTTCTTTCTTTCTTTCTTTCTTTCTTTCTTTCTTTCTTTCTTTCTTTCTTTCTTTCTTTCTTTCTTTCTTTCTTTCTTTCTTTCTTTCTTTCTTTCTTTTTAATGAATCACTACATGGGAACAAGCTTCCCCTTTTAATATGAGGTACAGACCCTCGTGTGGGGCAACTTCTCTGTGCTTCATCACTGGGGAGAGAAAGGAGCCCCCATAGCAAGAACCTGTGCAAAGCCCACTCTTTTTGTGCAGATCTTCCTGAAAAAGCATTGCCCTTCAGTGCTCTGCTCAGTGGCTTTGCCACAGATAAAAGCATTCAATAAGAAATTTTTAAAAATCTAGATGAACTTAATCTGTATTCATGAATAATTATTTGGCTACGATTCCCTTGTTTACCAAGTAATTATGGTTTTAAAATCTGTTTGGGTTAGCATTTAGCATTTCTCCGTCCAGGGGAATCGTAACATTGACAGAATATGTATCAGCCCATTCTTATGTGCTCAAGTAATTTAAAAAATCTTTATTATTCTCTGTATGATAGTAACCTATAATAAATTTGGAATGAGTTACTCAAATATTGACTATCAATGCAATGTCCTTCTGCTCCTCTGAATTAAGGGGGAAAAGAATTTGAAGGGTTTTATAAGGCTTTAGTGAAATTCAGGATTTCAGTGTCACACTTTGGAAAAGAAAGGAGTCCAAGGTTTATTCATACCACATATACACACACAACTAGCCATGAACTTGTACCCAGTGTGATACCAACATTAATCAGACCACAGAAATAAACTTAAAATCTGAACTGCAGAAAATGACATTTCCGGGGTGTTATATTCTAAGTTATGACTTAGTACCCTTTTATTTTGAGCAAGTCAAAGCAGGAAATCCATCCTTTGGAAAAAAAAAGTGCTATATCTCCTCATTATATATAAGTGAGCAACTATCATTTAAAAAAAACTGTTGCTAAACCAAAATGTCTATTTGTGAGACTTTTTATTTTAACTTACTTTCTAAATCAAGTACTACAAGAAATTAAAAGAATTTAGAATCTTTTCAAGAAAATGAGAGCATGGGACCAGGTAGATGTCTGAGGTCTTGGCACTCCAGCTGTATAATAATTCTAAGGTCGCTATTATTCTAATAATGATGCTTTGGTTTGTTTCCTTTAAAAATGTTACTTGCAGGTATTTAAAATCTGCAAGTGAGGATACTAGAGCTGAGATAGGGATTCCGAACAGGTACTGGGAGAAAAAGTGTACTTTTTTAAAGAACCACAATGTTGAAACTGTGTAATTACATAGTAACTGTTGACCTTGTAATTACACTGTAAGTACCTGTAGTGACAAGATAAATGCACGGTTATTTCAGTCTCTTAAGCTATAGGGCTATCATGCACCCCTAACCATGTAAGTTACATAGTAATTTATTTGCAGAGTAAATAGTGCTTACCTACAAGTATTACCCACATATATGCAGCACTTGTGACCCAGATCCATAGAAACATGGCAAGCCAGCACCCTGTAGGTACCTCTACTCAAACAACACACAACTCCCACGTATGTGCACCACTACAATTACTTATTTGTGCAGCCTTTGGGAGTCTTTATTGCTGCCTTTTGTCTTAAAAGTCCCTGGTCTCTACATAAATGGAGTTACAGATGAGCCATTTTTAACGGTAATTATTTCTTTTGCAGTAGCACAGAATCGTATGATCTGTTAACTAAGCATCTTCTTGTCTTTACAGGTTTTTCTTTTCACTTTAAACAAAACCATTTTTGCAAGAAATATGCGTATATATCAAACTATATTTTAACAAGTGTTAAGGTGACAATGTTTATGAGTTTGAAGTAGAAAGGAAACAGTTGTGTTTTCTAACACATCAGTGCTTTTGCGATGTAAACAGTAACGGCAGCTACTAGCATTTATTGAATGTTTATTAAGCCCTAGGACACTATAGTAATTACCCCTAATTTTGCCGTGGCTACTCAAGTTGAGATGTCAACATACCTAACATGTTGGTGAGAGTTTTATTTAACTAAGAAGCTGGATGACTTCTTTTTTAGCCATTTATTTATTAAAGTATTTTTTTTCAGTCTCTCCACTGGGCCAGGGACTGTGCTCAGTAGTCTTTAGAGACTATTAGATTTTTATAATGGGAGAAGAAAAAGCGAACAATGTACTTTGGTGTATGGTATAAGCATAGGATGTAACGGAAATAAAAGTCATCCAGTCATGGAGGCAAGGGGTGGCGGGCGGGGGTGGCATTGTGACGAAGGACAAGCGTGTACCAGGTTGAGGGGACAGCAGAGTGCAAACACCTGAAGACAAAGGAGAAATGACATGGGGCAACTGCAGCCTCCATGTCGGGGACTTGGAGTTTGAGGGTGTAGAGAAGAGACTCCAGGGACAGGCACCAAGCCCCGAACCATCTTATGGCAAGGAGGCTGGATTCCTTCCTGTGGTCAGTGGAGAACCATTAAAGGATTTGAACAGGAGAATGAGATGTTACGCTGTGGATGATGGAAGAGAGTCAGGCATTACTGGCCCTGGGGAGCCATACTTGGGGGGTCATTGCAGGAATCAGGTGGAAAGGCAATAGAAGTTGAACTTCAACTCAGAGCATAGCAGGCTCCTTCTGCGTTCTGTCCGCATCGGTCTCATCGCTGAGTGTTTAGTGTCCTGGTCCCTAATCAATACGATGCGCTCGTCCAGGCTCAGTGTACATGCAAGGTGGGCAGACCAGTGGCACTGGATTAACCAGGCAGCAACTACAGTTCATTGGCCCAGGTTTAGCAATGATGCTTATAATTGGACGCTGAACTTAATGTATCACACGCGAATGTGTATAAAGTTCTGTAGGTTTATCCGTTTGACAGCCTGAAGGCGGTTTCAGCTCATGAGACACGCTTCCGTCTCCCCTTGTCTGAAACATCGAATCATTCAATAAATAAGCCACTGGCGCTTGTCCCCCGTGGTCTCTGTGTTGATCCATTTCCTCTCCCCGACGCACGGTCTCATATGCTATGTTGCTTTTCTGACAAGGGTGTGTGAGTGAGCCTTCCTAGGAGAGACTATATATGTGAACCACTCCGAAGGGCTATGGAAAGCTAAATTGGGACTGTTTTTCTTGGCACTTCAGTGTATGATTGGGGGGTTGGGGGGGGAAGCAAAAGGCAAACTTTTGTTTGAATTCAAATGTCATCTTTGCCTATGGCACATTTATTTTTATTTCTTCCCTGACAAGGAATGCTAACTTTCCAGGAAAACTCAACTTCTAGAGAACAGCCAACACAAACAATTTTTTTAAGGTGTGATTTTCCTGGAGACTGTGATTTTATCTTTGGAGCAAGTGCTGGGTTGGGGGGGAAAAAAAGTATGCATTTTCTTTAGGAGGCCATCAGCTTGAATCATGCTTTGGATGCTTGTGGTCGTGGTTCTCCAGTCCTCTGCCTCTCAGGAGATTCTAATGTGAAACAAAATGGAAAACTCCATTCACGTTCGCTTTGGGTCATATCTCCAGGGGACCTGGGGAAGGTGGGGGAGACTTCTGCCTGCACACGGCCTATTCTAGACAGATGTCCCTGAATGTGTTAGCATTGGCAGCCATTTATATGGGGGCTAGGTGAGTTTTCCAAAACAAAAGTGGCTTTTTCCTTTCCTAAAATGGAAAGAGTTCTCTATTCAAGTAGGATGTTCTAAAAACCATTTTTATTCAAAATAATCAACCATGCCCTACAAGTAACTGAATTCCCTGATTATTGCCCATGTCCTGCCTCTCCATATTATAGGTATATATAATATGTATATACCTATATATAGGTATATACATATTATATGTGTGTATATATAGGTATAGTATATATTATATATACCTATATATAGGTATATATAATATATGTGTGTGTGTGTATATATAGGTATATATAATATATATATGTGAGTGTGTGTGTGTGTGTGTGTATGTAGCCTTGCCATATGTATGGGTAGAATATATGGGTATATCCATATATATGTATGGGTATATATATATATATATATAGCCATGCTGCTTTTTTTAAAGCTTAAATAGATTTGTCTACTTCCTCTGTGTTTTAAGAGAAATTTATATTCTCTTTGCAGCATTTTCTTTGTGCTTTTAAATTGGAACCAATACCTTCTGCTTATAATATTTATATATTTTTTCCAATTTGTAGCACGAAGAATCAACAGGTAGAACCATTTGTGTCTTCTATATAGTGTGACCAAAGATAAAGTTCATTTGTGGATGTTGTTTTTCAGTTGAAGCCCATCTTGCTGTTCCTTTTGTAATCATAAACTATATCAGTGATGGTTGTTTGCAGAGTAGATAGAGTAGGAGGGATGGAGAATACCTCGAAATTATCACTGCAATAACACTTATGGTGATGTGGCACCTTGAATTCTACCCAACACTTCAGCTTTACTTACTTATTCCCTGAACTTTTACTGTTAATGATACTCAGGCTGGAAAAAAAAAAAAAAAGGTTGAAATGCCAGCATCGTATTGGAAGACACAATTCACATTTCAGTCCCGACACCATAATTTCATAAAAGTTTTATGGTGTTATGGGTACTTAATTATGCTCAAAGCAGAGCTGGAGTTTAACGTTTTTCCACATACTGAGAGAACTTCGTGGTACTTTATTTTCAAAAGGTGCTTTGAATGAGCAACACAGCGTATTGATACACCGAGTATGCAGCTTTTAAAAGACACTTTGGAAAAACGATGAATTGCTTAAATTGTATTTCATTTCTGTTACAGAGAATAAACTCTCATAATTCACTTAAGGTGATTTAATATACTAGGTTACTGGATTAGCAGGCTTTGAAATATTCATCCCTTAGTCATTCCTCTGAGAATTGCAGATGTGTGGATGCTACTATTATACAAACTGTGTCTGTAACTTTCACATTGTAACCAAGATATGTGCTTTCTGACATTTTGTTTTCGAAGTGAACATTATTTAATTCTCCTGGGCACCCTGGGAGATAGTTTTTTTATCACCCCCCCCCTTTCTCTCTTCTCATATCTAACCCAAAGTCCTGTGGATTACATCTTTTCCAAGCTCAGTGAGAATTATTTTATCTTTGGCTTAAAAGTTGTCCAGAGCCTCCTTTCCCAGTGTTGACAAAATCTAGTCCAAACTGCCATTTACTGTTCTGCAGTCCAGCCTCTTCCTACTTTTCTGTGCGTCTCCTCTACCCCGCCCCCCCCCCCCAGCCCCCAGACAGAAGCTGTTTTTTTTGTTGTTTTTTTTTAAAGATTTTATTTATTTATCTTTAGAGGGGAAGGGAAGGAGAGAAGGAGAGAAACATCAATGTACGGTTGCCTTTCGTGCATCCCCTGCTGGGAACTGGCCTGCAGGGAACGGGCCTGCAACCCCAGTATGTGCCCTGACTGGGAATCGAACCGCAATTGTCTGGTTCGCAGGCCCGAGCTCAATCCACTGAGCTACACCAGCCAGGGCTAGAAGCTGTTTTTTCACTTCCTTGCTCCACTCTGTTTCCTCTGGTGGACTTCTCCCTCTTCTCCCATTTCCACCTGGTGACGTCGCTCATCTTTCAAGATTTCGCCGCTACGCTACTATTTTCTCAGACAGAAGTGTTTGTCCAGCATTGGCTTTCACTACTACATTGTTTATTTTCCTTTACACGTAGACTTACAAGAGAGTATTTTTTTTATATACAAGTGACATCTCTCTATTAGCCTGCAAGATCCTTGTTAGGAGACTTTACATCCACCAAAGCACTTGTACAACGTCTCCTACTGAGCCACTTACTCGGTGTCGGTGGAATGAATAGATTGGCTTTGGGAGCAGATCTGTGCATGTGCTGGAAGTCACTGCGTGAATGGCCACACCCCGGTCTTCTACATGTAATGTCTCAATGAGTGTCTCCATTTAAACTGGTTATACTCTCAAAAATATGAGCTGTAGACACCTCCCATGCCTCTCCATGAGCTCTTCTACCATTCGGAGATGCTACCTGGTGGGAAGCATCGTTCTTCTCCATCTGCTTTACACAACGGGGCACTTATCTTTCACTGTGACCCCTTCATCATTGTGTAGGGCTGCCGGACTAGCAGCTCTTCCCAGGCATACCTTTTTATTTTGAGAATCAGGGCTTGTTTTTTAATCAGTAAGATTTATTTTTAAGACTCATTTTTGTACCACAACAAAACTGAGTGGAAAGTAGAGAGATCCCCCCATGTGCAGTCCCCTTCACTGTCCACTGCCCACACCAGAGTGGTGTGTTTGTGAGCATGCACAAACCTTTGTGGGCATGTTGTCAAGACCCAAAGTCCATGGTCCACGTTAAGGCTCACTCCTGGTGTTGCACATTTTAGGAATCTTGAAAATTGTATATTGATATGTATCTGCTGTTATACTACCATACAAGAAAGTTCCACTGCCCTAAGATCCTCTGTGCTCTGCCTGTTCCTCACTGCCTCCCCCACTAACCCCTGGCAACCGTTAGTCCTTGGAGTGTCTCCATTGTTATGCCTTTTCCAGGATGTCATATACTCGGATCCAGAGAGTGTGAAGCTTTTTCATATTGCCTTTAGCCGTGTGCATTTGAGATTCCTCTCTGTCTTTTCAAGGCTTGATAGCTCGTTTCTTTTTAGTACTGAATACTACTCTCTTGTCTGGAAGTACCACAGTTTATCTGCTCACCTGCTAAAGGACATCTTTGGCTGCTTTCAAGTTTGGGCAATTATGAATAAAGCTGATACAAACATGCACATGCAGGTTTTTTTGTATGGACATAGTTTTCAATTCCTTGGAGTAAATACCAGGGAGTGTGAATGTCAGATCCCATGGGGAATGTATGTTCAGTTCTGTAAGGAGCTGACAACCGTCTTCCAAGTTGGCTGTACCATTTTGCCTTCACTCCAGCAATGAATTAGATGGAGCTCCTATTCCTCCACATTCTCACAAGCCTTTGGTGTTGTCAGTACTTTGGATTTTGGCCATTTTAATGCACATATAGTGGTATCTCATTGTTCTAATTTGCAGTTCTTTAAGGACCTATGATGTTGAGCATCTTTTTATATGCTGACTTGCCATCTGCATATATTTGGTGAAGTGTCTATCTAGGTCTTTCACCAGTTTTTAAAAATTGGGTTTTTTATTTTGCATTGTTGAGTTTGAAGAGTTCTTGTGTATTATGGGTCATGGTCATTCTTTCATGTGTCTTTTGCAGTGCTTTTTCCCAGTTTGTGTCATGTCTCATCATTCTCCTGTGATTGGCTACCATAGAATGGAAGTTTGTAATGTTAATGAAGCCCAGCTTATCAATCATTTCTTTCGGTGATCATGCTTTTGGTGTTATACCTAAAATGTTGGGCGTCATTCTGCAAAGCTGTAGGTCACAGGTTTGATCCCTGGTCAGGGCACATGCCTAGGTTGTGGGTTTGGTCCCAGTTGGGTGCATACAAGAGGCAACCCATCCATGTTTCTTTCATTCCTTCCTTCCCCCCACCTCTAAAATCAGCAAGCATATCCTCAGGTGAGGATTTTAAAAAAAAGAATAAGAAAATAAAATTGTTTATTTTACTTTCACTTATTCATTCTGTGATGCTTTTATTTTTATGGAGATTCATATTTCTCATCTACACTGTTTTCTTTCTCTTTGGAGAACTTTTTTTAACAGGTGTGCTGGTGATATATTCTCTCAATTTTTGTTTAATTGAGGCTTTATTTCTCCTTCACTTTTGAAGGAGAAATAAAGTCTTTTATGCTGCAAGGCATAAAATTACAGATTGGTGGAGTTTCTTTTTCTCTCAAAGTGTTAAATATTTCTTTCTACTCTCTCCTTGCTTACATAGTTCCTGCTGAGAAGTTAGATATAATTCTTATTTTGCTTTTTGGGGGGTAAAGTGGTTTTTATCCTCCCGTAACTTCCTTAAAGATATTTTTCTTTATCTTTGATTTTCTGAAGTTTGAACATAATCTATCCAAATATAGTTTTTCCGGCATTTATTCTGCTCAGTGTTCTTTCCTGTCTGTGAAGTTTCCATTGTCAAGTTCTCAAGTTTAGAGATTCTTTCCTCAGTCATGTCCAGTCTGCTAATGAACTCATCAATGACATTATGTTAGTAGTGTTGATTTCTAGTATTTCTTTTTGTTTCTTTCTTAGAATTATTTCTCTACTTATGTTAGCCACTTACATTTTAATGTTTTCTATACTTTCAATAAAAAATTTTAGCATTATCAATCATAATTTTGAGGAAGAGTCTAATAAATGCTAATAAAATGTTAATAATTCTAACATCTCTTCCATGTCTGACTGTGCTTCTGATGCCTGTTCAGCCTGTTCACATGATGCTGTTAGCATGTCTTGTGATGTTTTTGAAAGGTGGACATGATAGACTGAATAAGGAATTACGGTAAATCGGTCTTTAGCAATGTCATGGTGAGGTGCAGGGAGGGGAAGTATTCTACAGCCCTGTGATAGGTCCTAGTGTACTTGGGCTGTGAACACCCCCAGGATTCCTCAGTTTTCTCCCCAGCAGGTGTGAAAGGATGGCCAAGGAGCTGGAATCATGTATTTTACTTCCCCCAAGAAGAAGCCTGAGAGGGACCCTGAAGTTTGGCAGTTTCCTGCCTACAGATGGGTTAGGTCCTGAGACATCCTGCCAGGGTAGCTTCTGGGGCAATAGCTTCTCCTGAGCTCAAGCCTTATTAAGAAGTACAGAATGCCCTGGCACATTCCAAAATATTTTCCTCTTCCTGCCAGAAATCAAGGGGATTTTTCTCCTGTGCTCCCTGGGAGAATGTCATAGAGCTCCTGGAGGTGAAACTCAAAAACGTGGGGGCTCCCTGGAGTGGGGGGCCCGGAGTCTTTAACGCTCAGCCTTCTGCACACTGAGCCTCCAGCAATCCGTTCATTCAGTTCAGATCTTCTCACCCCAGCACTGGTTCCCATGAAGGTTTCTTTTTAAAATTGTTTCCTCCTCACCTGGGGATATGGTTGTTCAGTTTGGAGAGAGAGAGGAAGGGAGAAATAACCATACTGGATTGTTCTGAAAACTTTTCTTACCTAATGCTTCCACTAGTCTGCAGGTGAGGCACTGAATAGAGATCATACTATGTGGTGGATTGTGTAAATGGTGCCCAGACATGTAGACATACATGTGTCATGCATGCCATAGGGAATTCATAATTGAATGCAAGCACCAGCCACACATGGGTTTTGTTAATCACTGAATGCGAGCTAAGGACTCTCTCTTCTGGAAGAGAGAGTTTGTTACTGTTTCAAGATTTTTCAGTGAAAAATTTAATTTGATATAGAAATGTATCCATGTGGCAATTTAGTCAATGCATATATTTGATCTTTTTTTTTTTTGCATATATTTGATCTTTTAAAGTATTCAAAAATATCTTACATCCCAAATCTTATGTTATACACACCTTGGATCTGTTTTAAATTCAGAATTATTTTACTGTCTTCGCCTTGGAATGAGAGTGTCAAACAATATTGCCCAAAGGAAAAATAAGTTCACATAGAAATATAACATCCAAAGAAATACCACTGTGAGCCACATATATAATTTAGACTTTGTAGTTTATAGAAAATAGAGCAAGATGTAAAAATATAGAAGAATATAGTTTATTTTAAACATTCACATTGAAAAGTAAAAAGAAATAGCTGGAATCAACTTTAGTAATATGTTTTATTAAACTTAATATATCTAAAAGAGTATCATTTCAACATCTTATCGGTATTAAAATTATTAATGTTTTTATACTGAGTCTTTGAAATCCAACATGAATTTTTTATATTTGGACTAGGCACATTTTCAGTGGACAATGGCTACTGTATTAGAGAGTACAGGCGTGGACTATCTATAATGGAATGACCTGTCGTTGCTTCTTAAAAATCCACATTTCTAGATCTCACCCTGGATCTAGTGATCTGCGATTTAAAACTTTTGAAATTTAAATTTAAAACTTAAAACTTTTGTCCCAGCTGATCTCCTGGATGTATCTCAAGAACCTCTTTCCTTCCAGGGGTAACAGGTAATCTCTTTCCGCCTCCCGTTCCAAACACACAAGTGCGCACACACTTTGTTGATCTTAGTTGATTCTGGTCTTTCCGGAAGAGAGAGTACATTCCCCTTCTTCTCTCTCTCCCTCCCAAAGACATGATGTTGAAAAGAAAACACTGTGTGTTTTCCACAACGATAAAAAAAGATACAAGGAATGTGACCACATAGGAATGCTAACAAATACTGTTAGGTTATAGATTTTGAGTCTGAATCATGAGTAACTTGTGAGTCTGTTTTATATTTTCAAAATGTAAAGTTCAAAATGTAAATCCGCATAGATTTTGACATAATATGACAGTCGTTAGATGATTTTGTTAGACTGATTTAATATTTTAAAAACAAAGAATTCAGTTTATGAAATAATAGGCATCATAGCTCACTGGTGGTTAAGAATCTGGGATTTGGTGTCAGAGAAATCTGGGTTCAAGGTCTAGTTTACTTTTTTCAGGTTTTAACAAAGGACTTGTTTACTGAATTAAGTACAATGTGGACGCCAGGCAGGAGGGGGAGTAGAGAGGCTTCACACGAGAGCAAAAGTCCCTTGGGATTGTCCCCTTCCTCATTTTCCCTTTGAGACGCCACAGCTAAGTGGTTAAAACCAGGTCCCAATGACCACTGGCCCCTTGGGGGAAGAAGCACATACGTGTCCCCAGGCCCCTGATCATGGGTCAGGAACCCGAGCTCTCAACTTCCTGGGTCCCCAGACCTACATCCCTACCCGTGCTCAATGGTGTGTCCTGCTCTGTGGTTCATCCTTGGACAATATGATTAAATATTTCTTTGCCTAGGTGATCTTGCCTATAAAGGGGTAATAGTGAAATTTCCTATATCATAGGTATGATCGTAACAATGAAATGGGATAAAATAAAGATGAGTACAAAGCTCAACACGGTGTGGTTGTGGTATGTTAGCATACCCTTTTTTTTTTGTCAGCCAGTGAGTGAGAAAATAGGCCCTAATGCTCCTTATGTATGTACTCATTCTCTCAAATGTATTTGTTGGCGGAAGGAATCCGGTTGTTTTCAATGAACGAGTTCAAAGTCAGAGAATGTCTGCTAGGCAAGCACAGAATTTGGGCCATGCTTAGCTGCCATTAATATAATACCATGTATGGTATTATATCCTGATGATGGGCAATTCTGTTCTACTCCATTGGTGGCCACTTCACGGTATTTATGGACACTGATAATTTAGCAAGCACAATTTATTTGATCCCCATTTTTAGAGTGAAAGCATTTGCAGTCACTTTTATGCTTAAGGGTTAATGGAACATTACCCAGTATCTCCTAAATGGGGTGAGGACACTTAGAGAAATGGTAAGGATGGCCATCATATTTTTTTTCCTAACAGAGATAACTATCATATCCCTAGAGGTGACCAACAGTAACAAAAGTGAACAAAAAGAGTACAAAATATTAATATCTCAAAAGGACCATTCCATCACCCCTCGGCAGGGAGGTGACTTTTTCTCTCCTTCCCATTGGTGAAGTAAATACAAACTGAATTCTTGTGTTAAATGTGTTTACTTTTGCACCAAAAACAGTCACAGAGACAGCGTGTTTCAATTAAAAGGAGCCCTGGAGCAAAAATGTGTTACATTCAGGGGTGGAAGCATCATTATCTCCCAGGCACTGCAGTCAAGATAATGAACAGCTAAGAAGACTGGACAGTGGAAGGCAAAGTATGACTTGTCATGAAATTGTCACTGCAATCCGAGCTCCCTCTCCATTAGTAGGTGCCATGAAATCGCAGGGATGTGCTGAGCAGCTGGGGAAAAGCTAAACTAAAAGTGGCCTGATAGGACTTAGCAATTTTAGGCCTGATTTAATGTTATACCAGTGTTACCAAAAGCCTTAAATCGACAATCTCAATGCTTAACTCCTCCTATGAGTTGATGGTCTGAATTTATCCTCTCTTGTCTGGACCTTGAAAGAGAAATTTCTCAAGTATTTTGCCTTTGAGGGGATTTTCGTTGTTGTCGTAGTTGTTCTTTGGTATGGAATGTAAGATCTGAATAGGGTGTGGAATTCCATCCCTATGGAGGGACAGTATGGTATTATATAAATATGTTAGAGTGAGACGTGAACCATAGATTTATTGGGTTTGCATAAAAATGGGTTTCGTACCCTGGCTGGTGTGGCTCAGTGGATTGAGTGCCAACCTGTGAACCAAAGGGTCGCCAGTTTGATTCCCAGTCAGGGCACATACCTGGGTTGCAGGCCAGGTCCCCAGCAGGGGGCGCAGGAGAGGCAACCACACACTGAGTTTCTGTCCCTCTCTGTCTCCCTCCCTTCCCCTCTCTCTAAAAATAAATAAATAATATCATTTTAAAAAATGGGGTTTGCTACTGAATGGGGGCCAAGTGTAAGAGAAGCATAAAAAAAAATAATCAGGTTGGATTTCAAATGAAAAATTCAGCAGTACAATGTATCCAAGAAGATACATTGAAAAAAAAAAATCCATGTCCAGAGAGAGAAGGGATCAAGGAATAGTAACTATAAGTAGGTGGTGTGTTTCCTTTATTCATTCACCATGTATCGAATCCTCACTTCATGCCAGGTGTTGTTTTAGGTCATGGGGACAGGTGAATGACAGGCAAGGCCTCTGCCCTGATACAGGGGGGCAGATAAAAGAGGAATAATCAAATGAGCAATAATTCCCCATAGCAGTGGTAAGATGAGGAGAGGAGAGCAGGGCATTGTGGGAGAGGGACTTGGGGTCCATGACGGTGGCTCAGTGACTCCTCTCTGAAGAGAAAGTATTTTCAATCCAGAGGGAGACAAAGTTAGGAGAAAATCTAAATGGATTTCAGTGTCAGTAGAGGAAGGATGATGCAGAAACTACGATCTTTTCTAGCTTCCTCCTATGCTTAAATTCAGCATCTTCCCTAAACGAATCGGAGCCCCTCCCAGGCATTGATGTGGAGAGTTTTGTAGGAAGTCTTGAGGTTTCTTTCTTTCCAAACTGTCTAGAAACATCCTATTGATGGAAACATGGTAATTTTCTGGAAAGTACCTCAAGGCTCTATCACTCGCTTTAGTTCTAATGCAAAAATCTCTTTGCCTTCATAATATTAGGCAGCTTATGTCTGTCCCTACAGCCACATGTTGACTCTCCAGAGATAAAACCTTGCCTCTCACAGATTCTGTGTTCACCACACGCCCATGCCAGACTCGGGTGTGTGTGTGGGGGGGGGCACACTGTAAATGTTTCTGTGTAAAAGAGAAAATGGGAAAGAAAGTCCAAAAGCCAAGCTGTTTAAGTTATGTTCTCATGAAGAGTTCCTGAATATGATCCCAGCAGTCACCAGGCTCCAAGTCTAGGATAGATTTCAGAAGAATTAACAGGGAAGTTTTAAAATCCCTATTCTGTGGCTCTGGAGTAATACTTGTGCATTTGATGTTTTGTTTTGATTTTTTAAGTTTACTAGTTAAACCTCAGCAGTAAGCAGCTTTATAAGGGCTATTAGACCAGGGAGGAAGCAGGGAAGGAACTAAGCATATTTATTCTGTCCATGGCTGCCTCGTCTTTTATTGTTTGTTTACTACTTCACTTTTAGTAACTGGTGTATTTAAACTGGCGCCAACAATAGAGGTTCTTCTCGTTGTCTTTAAGAATATGGCAGAGAAAATGAAGGTAAGTGTTGTTGTTTAAATTCCAAATTCAGCAACTAAACGGGGCAAGATACAGGTCTTCCCTTTGCAAATATGAGCAAAAGCCGCCTGTCTGTATCGGCTCCAACCCAGACAATGAGATCCGTTCTCCTGATAGCCAGAAACTTAGGCAAATTGAAGCGTATTGAATAGTGTACACACTCACTCACTGAAAGCTCTGGGTCCTGAGGATTTTAGATTAGAATTCAACTTTTTCTCCCTATTAAATGTCAGCCCGGCAGAGTTGCATTAATGACGGTGGTCGTATTTGAATGTAAATGGGGGACATCTGGCAATATCAGCAGATCAGACACTGGGAGTCTGCGTGATGACTCTCATCTGTTTGTCACCCAGCAGGTGTAATGGATGGCAGGCGTGTGGGCTCTCTGCCCAAGTCAATGTACAGAGCCTTACACATGCAGGGAGGGGAGAAGTTTTCTCTGCAAATGTAAAGGATCGCAGCTCAGGATACATATACAGCAGCGGTGGGGTGGGCGGTGGGGGACGGGGGGGGGGGCAGATGAAGTGGACATTTTCCACCGCACCCATTTCTTTAGTCCAATTGCTACTTTTGAGCCTACGAGCCTTTCCCTGGTCCCGCTTCGACAAACTTCCAGAGCCCGATTTGCTATTCAAAAATTTATGGAACATGTATGTTAAAGTGAAAAGGGTACATTGTGCAGAAAAGGGAAGCAGCTTGTGAGCATATCATTATGCCTGAGCCACGAGGCCCACAGATGGCAGCTCTACTCAGAAGCGCGCTCGGTGCCAAAAGCTAAACTCTAAATACATTTAAATCACATATCTTTACTTAAAAATGGAGTATTGGGGAAGGAAAAGCAGATGATATTTAAGTACACAAGCGGTATTCTTTTGTTCCTCAGAAAATAGAGCCCTTTACAAAAGTTGTTACCTTGGAAGAGTACAGTAAGCCTTCGGTTCTTCAGATTCCCTGGAGGATTTAGTGTCTGTGGAGGCTCAGTCCTTAATAGGATTAACCGTTGAGGTAGCACCTTGCTAGGAGAGCAACTCTTCAAGTGTCCTTACTGTTCCTGGAAAATGAAAGGATTTGCTTTGATCACCACGTTCCGTGCTAACACCGAACCTTTATTTTGCGCATTAGAAATAGTAACAAAAAAAAAAAATCATCACGACATACGGCTTCTTGTTTTAATTGAAAATAAATTTAGTTCGTAGACTGTGCCAATCTTGAATTAATTAGGAGAGGGTAACGAAAGGGATGAAAGCATTTGGTTGCTGCTTAATATAATGATTTTCTGGGGATATTTTGAATATATATTAATCACACTGATTTCTTGTTTAGAGTGTGGTTCTATTTACTCCTGATGGAGAATTTATATTTTAAAGGGTACAGTTCATGTTGGTGAGACTCACACAGTAAATAAACCAGTGCATTTTTATTTCTTGTTTTGGGAGAGTGGCATTATTTTTACTAGCACCTTATACGAGTTCATTTTAGCTCTGAAAATGATTTTGAATGTGTATTCTTAATTTTTATCGATGTCATTAGATCTGACAGCAGTGCTATTAAAAAAGGCATTATTTGTATTTAAACCATTTAAAACATAACCTTTTATTTTAATATTCTAATAGCTTCATCTGTTTCATGATTATACTTTTAGAAAATCCAAAAGTATAATTATATCTACGACATTTGGTATATGGGATCTTTAATTTTCAGAATATTGTGAACACGTGTTATTTCCACATTTCTCTACCTCCTTTTCCACTTGAAAAAAATTTCTGAAATGTTCAATCATCCTGGCCGGTACTGAGTGCATGTATGTATGCGTGTGTAAGGGAGAAAATATAGTACCTATGTGTGTACACACCTGCGTGTGAGTAGTGTGAAAGAAAGGAAGGAATATGGACTAATTTTTGGAGGAATACATGTTTATTATTTTCATCAGACTACAAGTAAAGCAGCGACGGCTGGTAATGTGTTGGTAAACAGAAGTCCATGGGCCGTTATTCTTAATGCTTGCAGAAATCAATCGTGATTTTTAGTAAATTGATCATCTCAAACTGAGTGTGGATAAATCAAATCCAATGGTGCTTCATAGACTGGATAACCTTATTGATTCTATTATTTCTGTGAAAAACTTCCTACTCTGTCCTTACTTGGAAAATTTGTCATAGACCCACGCTGGCCAGAGCTCATGTATTTGGAAACTGCATTCCTTATAAACGGATCGCCATAAGCTTTTCTCTCAGGCTTACTATGCTGTAATATATGTAGCTTTTGTAGAATACTGTGTTGTTCTGAATTCTTCTGTTATTTGGTATTCTAGGCTACGCTCTCCTCACCAAGGATGACTAGTTTCTTCATTTGTTTTTTAAAACTTTTATTCACTGTTTGTTTATTTCTTTATTTATACAACCTAGCAGTTTTTATTTCTTTTTTTAATCTTTATTGCTGACACTATTGTAGATGTCCCCATTCCCTTCCACCCTTGTACCCCCTCCTCCCAGCACCAACTCCCCTTCCTTCTGGCCATCACCGCACTGTTGTCTGTGTCCATGATTTTTAGAAAAGGGAGAGGAGGAGGGAGGGAGCGAGAGAGGAAGAGAGAGAGAGAGAAATTTCTTGTTCCACTCATTTATGCATTCACTGGTTGATTCTTGCATGTGCCCTGACTGGGGATTGAACCTGTAATGACCTTGGCCTGTCTGGAGGATGCTGCAACCAAGTGAGCTACCCAGCCAGGGCTGCAAGGGTGAGCTTGTTGATGTAAAAGGTTAGGTGGTTGTCTCACTTGATCACTTGCTCACGTGCGCACTTGAATTACCCTCTCTGGGCAGTGAGAATGCATGGCCAGGAGTGAGCAGGAAGGAGGTCCCGCTGTCTTTATATCGGGACTGAATACCGTCCACAAGTAGGCATTCCCTTCGAAAGGGGCGTCAAACTCCCTTTCACCAGGGGCCACAGCAGCCTTGCGGTTGCCTTCAAAGGGCCGAATGTAATTTGAGGACTGTATAAATGTACCTACTCCTTCACAGTTGAGTGAGAGCTTGGTGCTGCCACCAGGTAGAATCAGGGTGTCAGGCCAGATGAAACACGGTGTAGGGCCAGATTCAGCCCGCAGGCCTTGTGTGTGCCACCTGGGACCCAAGGATACTGTAGGCAATGGTTGAGGGGATCAGGTGAACAAATTTAGTAGTTTGCTCATGAACTTCTGGCTCATGGGCAGGAGTCAGATACGATAATTGCTCTACTACATACCTGGTTGAGTAGGCTGGACCACAGATCCTGCATTTGAATGTGGAAAATACGACTGTGGCCCAGGCCGGTTTGACTCTGTTGGTCGGAGAATTGCCCTGCACACTGAAAGGTCGTGGGTTCCATTCCCAGTCAGGGCACATGGCTAGGTTGCAGGTTTGATTTCCGGTCACGGCATGTATGGAAGGCAACTGATGGATGTTGGTCTCTCAGATTCATGTTTCTCTCTCTCTCTCAAATCAATAAATGTATCCTCAGGCAAAGATGTAAAAAAAAATCATGATTGTGTTTTCATTGGCTTGGTGCATCTTTATGACAGAATCCTTGTATCTCAGCAACATCGTGCCAGAATTTGCCAGACTCTTGTGGAAACCTCTGTGTGCGAGAGAAGATTGAAATTCATGGGAATGTTATCCTAAAGAGTGAGAATTCAGTGGTTCCATGTAGTGAGAAGAGGAGAATTCTAATTCTCCAACCCAAGCGACTTTGGGGGGGGGGGATAAAATATACTATAAAAACAGAAATTTGGCCTTTCTCAAAATAGAAATAAATCATTTTTTAATTTATTCTAAGTGTACCTTGTTGTTTCTTGGGCTGCCCATAATTCCTTTGTGACATGGGGCAGAGCCACCAAAGGTTATGGTCTGCTGATTAATCTCTAACCTAGTCTCTTCTCTAATCTATTTGTCACCCTTTCAGTGGGTCTTCACATTCTTAGGGGGGCTTCTGGGACCCCTGAACATTTTGAATTTTTTTCTCTTGGCTTCCTTCCTCCTCCCAAGGCCTGACTTTACTAGCTTGGGGACGTTGCTGAATTTGAAATAGCATTTGTGATGAGGCTGTTCCCTCGCCCCACTGTTCACATTGACTATTAAAAAGCAAATAAAACCCCAAGGAACCCATCCACAGGCCCAGCAGTAGGTTCTACACAGCAGGTTGGCCTACATTGCCCCTCGTGATAAAAAAGCAAACCCCGTTGAATAGCCACCCCTTTACCAGAGAGATTTCTTTGCACAGAAGTGTCATATTTGGGCGGTGTGTGTATTTGATGGCTTTGCTGTTACGAGACTCGTGGTGTCTCTTCCTGACGCATGTTTCTAGATGGCAACATTTCAGGGGTGGGCTTGCAGCTTCAATTCCAATTCACCCTCCTCAGAATCTCACAGGAGCCTTTAAACAGTGTTAGCGCTCGAGCATAAGCAAGCAGGCGTGAACACAGAGAACTGTTTCCTTAACTTTCCCGGTCCCTGGGGAAGGGCTGTTCCATAGGAGTATAATAGGAGCCCTGTGTCATTTTACATTTTTTAATAGGCACATTATAAAGACTAAAAGGAAGTTGGTGAAAGAAATGTCATTAATGTGTGTTATGTATATAACTCAACATATCATTCTTTTTTCAATATGTTAGCAAGATAAAATGTTGAGGTATTTTATATTTTTGTACTGAATCTGTGAAGTCGGGTGTGTGTTTCACACTTAACAGCGTGTGTCAGTGCCAACTATCCACACTGTAAGTGCTCAGTGGCTCACTGCATAAGCAGCTGGTGGCTATTCTATTGCATAGCATAGACCAGAGCTTCAAGTAATATCTGCTACATGGTCACTATTCAGTTAGACATCTGTCAAATAAATGAGTGAATGACCCTCATTGCCTAGGTTTAGTGCATCTAGATCAATGAATAATTATCTGTGTTATTAAATTATTTTATTATAGGTCCAAATGCCTCATTATCAAGTTTCCTTATTAAGTAGTAGAGATATCTTTTATCTGGACTTAGAATGTTACTCTTTTGAAAAATTCTGAAGTTCTCAAACAGGTATATGAATAGTAGAATGCAAAATGGCTTGACTATTCTGAAATTCATGCCACTGAACTTGTGATTTCATTTTCTTTGGCTGTGTAGGATGAAAGTCATAGGCTCATATTTTTATATCTGTGAAATCCTTATTTTTATTCATTAGAAAGAAGTCAATTAATTTGCATTTGCTAATCTCCCATTCCTTGCACTATAATATCATTCTCTTTATATCTAAAGAGAAAATTGTTACTATTTCTTTGAAGCCTATAAACTTAATTTCCATTGAGGGAACTGGTAGTTTGAATGACAATAACAACATCTTGTAAGTTTTATTCCTATTGTCTGGCTTCCTACAGGTTTGTCTATATCACTTCATTTTGTGGCATTTTGTGTAAAATACTTAGTCTGGTATTTGCTTAATTTTTTTGATTTATATGTTTAATGGTGGAAAAGTCCGCCTAAAAGATGCAAATTGAGACATCCCTAAATTATTCCTTAGGTGTCAATAACATTTAATTAATTTAAATTGCTCATTTTGTAATGCTTTTAAATAGGATATTTGCATTTCTCAGGTTTCCTATAAGCATTAAATGAAAAGTTAAAGTAATTTGATTGTATCAAAAGGGGATCCAGATGAGCTGCCATCAATAATCTAGAAAGTGGATTTCTGTTATAGAAAGGGTTTGCAATAAAAATAGATGGATGGTATTGTTCTATTTATACACAGTTTTGTCTACTCAAGGTGAATTTATTTATAGAGAGAAGTCTAGAAGGATGTTCACCAAAGCATAAGCAATCATTATCACTGGCTGACGTGCCCTTGGGTGACCTTTGCTTTCTTCAGTTTTATTTAACTCTTAGTATTTTATTTTCTAATATTTAAAAATAAATATAAGAATGTAGATCTCACTGTAGTTATGTAAAATCTCACAGGTATAATATAACAGAAATGTGTGTTTCAGCAAAAGTTATAAAACAAACATAAAAATTATGTTTAGTTTCATTATAATTTAATGAATATGGCATTTAATTTCAATCAATATATACACTTTATCTGATGTATCTTAATGTAGATGAAAACCTAATAAATAATAATATTTGGTAAATGTATTGCCTTAAAACGTATCATTTGTTACTGAATATTTAATGAGTAAAATAGGCTGTTTAAAAAACTTCCATTGATTCACTTGACAGACATTCATAATGCATATAATAAAAAATGGGGAGAGTTTAGACTTTAGAAATGAGTGAATTTTTAAATAATTCTATTTCACTAATAAAAGTAAACAATGGTAATAGTTAGTATTTACTAGGCACCAGTCACTGGGTTACCATAAGTGAATTCTCTGCATAGTCTTTACAATAGTCCAATGAGTTAGATAGTGTCATTACCCTTATTTTACCCAAGAAAAATCTAGGGGGCATAGAGGATTATAAATTGTCTTAGATCACATGACTGTGAATTACTTCAATCACATGCTAAACACAAGCAATTTAATCATGGAGCCCAGAATTGTATCATTACATCGTATCAAGTGCACCATGTCTCCTGACCAGGCCCATTTCATTTTATATTCTAACAGCAAGCTTTTACATTTATAATTAACATGACCAAAAAAAAAAATAACAAAGCAAGTCACATTTCTGCTGCCTGAAATTTACAGCTTTCTTATTAGAGTCATATTATTATAGAAAATTCTTATCTTTAAAATACCTTTGTGACCTCACTAAAATAGGTGTCTGACTCAAGGGCAAGGCCACCACCCATGGGTGCAAAGTTGAAGGTCACTGCCTCACTCAGGGCTGCACAGGTGGTCAGTGGCGGCCATGCACCCCTCAGGCCCCTGCTGTTGACTTTTTTTAATGAGTTCTCACTATTTATAAGTTTAAAAGTAATTTTTAGATGTAATCCATTGGTGAATCTGCTTGAAAATATACTCACAACTTTATTTAGTAATAAGGTTGTTAAATTGGGGCTCTTAATAGCATTTAAAACTAATATCCACGAGAGATTAAAGGGTCAGAATTGTACAAGTGAATAAACAGACTTGATTATAAGGACACCTAATTATTGCAAGGTAGGGTATAATTAAGTGCTAAAATTGTACAATATAAAGACAATAAAGGCTGAAGAATTTCTAAGATGGAAATCAAAGAACCACATTGCTTTGCTGGGCTCTGATTACTGAGTTGAAAACTTGAAAAAAAATAAAACAGAAGAAAAACAAAACAAGTTTACATGAGGTCTTACAATTTTGTCTAGTTTTGTCAATTTGTCTTTTAAAGACACAGTCTGGATAAAACAATTCTACATCTATAATTCCCTTACAATCAGATTATTAAGGTACCATGATAAGCAAGCAAATGGAGCAAATAAAGCAGAAACTGCGATTAACATTTGTTGTATGCCTACTGTGTGCTGGGAACATTTTCTTTCCTTACCACTCAATTTTGTGTGGTAGGTATTTTGCTCCACTCTCATTTTTTCAGGTAAAAAGACTGAGGCTCAAAGAGCCTTAGGAACCTTGAATGGGGTTTTATTTATCAGAGATACAGACACAGTTCAAGTTCAGGTCTGCTGTGATTTCAATTGCATACCTTCCACTGCACTGTGACAAGCCCTTTGACTGTGTGGAAAATGCTGGCACCCAATATTTATTCAGCAGTCCCAGGAATCTTTGTAGAGGGCAGAAAATCTTTTCAGAGATTCCTGGTAAGTGGAATAGAGCCATCAGTCTGAAAATACTGCTTGCCCCTCTGAGGAGTGTGAGCAAGAGTATGATAGCCAGCGAGGACAGGTATGGGAACTGGAGATGCTTCTAGCTAGGCTGGCACCTGCCCAGCTCATCAGATTTCACATCCTGCCCGGGAAATGCTGACTGAGGCAGGGCTCCGTGCGCAGGTAGAATTTCATATGTAATGCTCACGATGAGAATGACAAGCAAACCTGGAAAATCAGTTATTTGTTTTGAGTTTTTGTCAGTCCTTTGTTGACCTTTTTTCTATTTGTACTAACCCTTGGCAAATTTAAGACATCACCCTTTGCTCGGTGCACAGCCCTAACCTGCTGGCCAGATGAGAAGGGAACCTAATGAATAGCAAATGCCCTGGTGTGGATTCATTTACTATTCAGACTTTTGGGAGGAAGAGGGGATGTTCGCATTTTTTCTAAAGACTTAATCGTTAGGAGACGAGCCCTCAACTTTTTGATGCCGTTTCAGACATGTGGCATTGGAATGGTAGGAGCAGTGACAATAGCCGGTGACATGTATTGAAGGAAGTGCTATGAGTCAGGCACTGTACAATGCGCTTTTACTAGATGTTTTGTTTAAACTTCACAATATTTCTATGAGATAGGTGCTATTATATCCCAATTTTTAAGTGGTGAAAGCTTAAGTTATCTGCCCAAAGCCAGTTGTGTTGGGGCCAGTGGGACTTTTCTGATGTGTGATATATACTCCTACATCTTATTGACATTGGTACCAACTAGTAAGTACTTGAATTTGAAAGTTGGCAAGGTAAATGCTCAAGCTCGATGAGCAAATTTTAAATCTTAAGGTTAAGTAAATCATTTGTAAATGTGAAGAGCAAACTTAAAATTTGTATGCTGCTCTGTGTTTTAGTGCTTTTGTTATAAACAACATCACATTTGAAGGATAACAAATGGGTACGCTACCGTGGTAATTTTGTATCTTAACGGTAATGGCATGTCATAGTTAAAATGACTGAACTAATTAGTATGTTTTATGCCATATTTTACATTCCTCTATTGAAAGAAATTGTAAAGGGTAAGGTGTGCTACTTAGCTCATTTAGCTTCTAATCCCAACCTTTCTACATTTTGAAGATATATGGGTTTTATTTGCATTTTTATTCTATTGTTTTATGGGCTCATTTGAAACTTATCTATTTTCTGTTTTCTTTTTAACAGTCACATCCCGGTTTTTATTGCCTAAGCAGTCTGGGGCCGCCTTCCTCACTTGGCTTTGCCGTGGAACTCGTCAGTAAAGCGCAGTGAATTGTACGTCGAAGAACCACGCTTCCGGTGAGTGGCATCATAGCTCCGATTTTGTATTTTGCTCTGCCTCCCATTGCGTTTGCATTGGTGACCAAAGTGCTTTTATACGGCACACAAAATAGGGCTTTTCCAGCTCTGTGTGGGAAAGCTGGCTTTCTGCACCCCTCCTTTTTTCCTTATGGACAAAGGAATTTGTACCGTCATTTTCTCTCTCTGAAATCTGCTATTGTCTCCCCTGCTCCCAATGCAATTGAATGACAAGCATTCTTGGGTCATGATCTGCCTCTTCTCCACCTGGATGGATGGATCCCCTCCAGGGCCCCCTTCTCATCCCCTGGCCTCTACAAATAATTTGACCACAACACTTTTCTTATTTACTATGTATACATGGAAGTAAAAGGGATGGTTGTGATTAGCTGGGCCACATAGCTTCTGACTGTAGTGTGTAAAGACCTTTTGGACAGAAAAGCTTGGCCCCCGTGATCTGTTGAATGATGTTAATCTGTGCAGGCAGAAAGCAAAACGGAAGCCAGCGAGCCTTTCTTATTCCCCTGGTAAAATTATGTCTGCTTCTGTTGCCTCTGAACTGGAATCCTCAATATAATTCTACAGCATCTAGTCCTGCATATCAAATATCTTCCTACGTCTCTTTCTTGGGCTTCTTAAATTCGTTTTCCCGTGCTATGTTTTTGTTGTTGCTGCTGCTGCTTTTTCGAGCTTCCTTTTGTACCTTTGCAGGTCAAATCCTACCAAGATGGCTCACATTTGGGTGGGACAATGAAAGGGTTCTGTAAGGACAAGTGATGCTTTATGCAGTTCCGATTTGGAAATGGAGCATCTGCCTTCGCTGAAACATCTGTTACAGCATAATTTTAGTAATGTGAATATGTATAGAGGCCAAGGGTAGGGTATGAGAGGAGCTACAGTAGAGACTCATAAGTGATTACATGGGTAAATGGAGACGCCACTGCATTATTTTTTTCTCTTTATTTATTATTGCCAGAAGAAGCCTTTCTGTTGGAACAAGGCAATGAGGAAAGAGTAGGTCTTAGGTGGCTGATGCAACGGGGAACGGCTCTCAGGGCAGGGTGACGAGGTGCACACCCTCAGGAAGGAGGTGGGCATAAAACAGTGATCAGACAGCCTGCTTAGAACAGTCTGTTTGGAGAGTACTCACGGAACCAATGCTGTAAGGCCCGAAGGGGGCTTTCACGAGGCTGTAGTGACTACGGAAGTAGATGATGCAATAAGATGCTTATCATTCTGGTATTGGACACATGGTCAGTGATAAATGAATGTTAGAAGCAGCTTCATCTCGCTGGCAAGGAAACTGAGATTCAGGCAACCTGTTTGAAACCTAGCTGTCCATCAGAGCTAGTTATCCCTGTTTTTCTTATCTCCCCCATGTGTTCTCAGGGATGGGGTCTGAGAGGAGAGGAGCTTCTAGTCAAGTAGTAGTGGCTTCCTTTTACACATGATTATGCTCTGAGTCTGGGGAAGGCATTCGATTTACTAACACTCAGGACACCTTCATTTTCTCCAAAGCATAGTTGTCCTTAGTGTCCCGGTGGTCAGATCCAAACCGAACTGTGCCAGGAAAGCTGGCCTTGGCTTGAGCCTGCCTCAGACTTCCAGCTGCCATTCTCTCCCAAGAATACCACCCAGTACCACTTTCTGTCTCAGAAACCTGAGTCCATCATGGCTGTTGTTCTTAAAGAAATATCACCACGCGCTTTGGGAATCCATTATAAATGTAGAGTTGTCAATGTTGGAAGAAATAGGAGGGCGTATGGAGAAACAGACCTAAGATTCTGGCATAGCCTATGCCAGCCCATCTGTCCTCTCCTGCAGCGACTGGCAGATCAGAAAGCTGTGCAGCGAGAGGAGGTGAGTTTGGCGGGGCAGGACCTGCAAGAATGAAGCTGCCGTGGAGGATTCGGCCTGGGTTTGGGATGTGCAGACCATTTTCCTGACCTTGTCATTCAGCAGTTACACGCTGCTTCTGCGCTCTCTTGCTCGTCATCCTCATCCTGTCCCGTAATCTTCTGACTCAGTGTTCTGGCCTAGATGGGTCTCTGGGACGAGGTGGTTAGGGAAGTAGGCAGAGGAAAACGAGGTGCCAGTGTGGGAAGAGAGAGAAAAGGCCACACAGTGGCGGGAACTTGCCTGATCCTAACGGCAGGGTTCAGAGATCTGCCTACTCACACGCCGGCCTGAGCATTTATGAGGTTTTCTCAATGCTCTCATTGCATTTTGTCACCATTCACTTAAGGCTGGACTTCGATAACCTACTGCTGCAACCAGATGAGTTTTAAATTTTGGCTAAATAACAAGCCAGTCAGCTACTTGGGCGGGGCTTGGCTTGCAGAAAACGATCCACGTTTCGAAGTTCTTTGTGCTGTTTGGCATTATATTTTACACTCTATTGAGGGCCTGTTTCCAAGAAATACCCACTCTGAAAGGAGTCTGCCAGGCTCTGCCCTCTGCTGCTCGCTCAGGGTGTCATTTTCCAACCCCAGTGGAATAAATGAGGCTGGGTCTACTGGGCCATAGGAGGCTTTGCCAGGTTTTCAGCTTCTTCCCAGACCTGCTCTAGATCTTTCCTCTTCACTTAGGCTGATGCCTGAAGTTTTAAATGCTATTCTCTTTGCTCATAAGAGGCAGAATCCTAAGGTATACAGCGTTTCTGGCCAGGGATCTGTGTTAACCGTTTTCGTGAGTTTATGAAATAGTTTTTACTCCATGCTTGATTCTCACTGGTCGGGCACAGTCATTTCTGCCTCCAACCAGATGAGGAGGAAATGCAAGATATGATTCCATCTTCCCTAAAAAAAATATGCTTGGGGGCTATTTTTTACTATTTAAACCATGAAGATGAGAGAGAAAAAGAAATGTAAAAATCATAGGAAAAATTCCTAATACCTTGTAAAGGCTGCCTTTGACAAGGGCTAAGACAGAACTAGTGTGTTCTTTTTTTTAATTTTTTATTTTCAAATGAAACCCTCCTTTAGGTAGCCCTTTTGGGAAAATAAGCAGACCTACATGAAGGCTGTGTTCTCAGCAGCCCATGCCTCCAAGTGGGTGACGTGAGGGTTTAATTCCCTAGGGGTAGAATACACATTGATATTTTTGACTTTCCTTCCCACTGAAAAGAACTCCTAACAATTAGTGTCGTATTATTGTTCAGACTATAACATGCACTTTCCCCTGCCCCAAATTTGGGAGGAAAAGGGGCAAGGGTGCATGAGGCAGGAGCAGGGTGTCTCTGCATTTTCCTCCCAAATTGGGGGGGGGGGGTGTGTGTCTTATAGTCCAAAAAGTAGGATACATGCTGAATCTATAAGTAACTGACTCTCTTTAAGAAATAAGATGAACCCATCTTTCTCTCTGGTTGAAAGGCCACTTCTATGGAAGAACTGCGGTTATTAGCACCATGTTGGAAGTATTACACCGAGCCCTGTCTTCCTTTCCCGTTTGTCAGCATAGAAACTATGCTGACGCTAATACTATGCTGACACTAATACTTCCAATAGAAACCCTTTCGGACTCCACAGCTAACCTTTAAGATGAGTGCACTTTGAGACTTTTTTTCTTTGCACTACATGCCTGAGTTGCCTCTCTTCATTGTGAAATCTACAACAGGTTTTCTTTAAATATTTCGCATCCTTGCACATCAAGCCACTGCCATATTACATATTTCGCAAAAAAACACTTTCTTGGAAATTGGAGGAATAGAATACAACTTAATGTAACCAGAACTAATAGATGATGCATGTAGTGTTTTAATTACAACAATTATGAAGGGACTACAAAGTATAAAGGAACAGTTATTAATACATGCCATGTACCGCGTTTCATTTTTCTTCTTTTAAATATAAATCAGTCATTTAACCATAAACACAAAATCTCTAATCCTGAAAACTGCAAGCTCAAGGGGTTACATATCTTGCTCAAGCCTGCACAGCTAAGGAGGGGAAAAAAACATATTTTTTTTATTCCATTCTGTTAATGCAAATACTAATCCACTGACTGAACTTACTGGACAAGCAAAAAAAATGGGATTATTCCAGAAAAAGACATGGTTTATTATGAAGTACATGATCTCATAAATTATGGTCTAGTAAACTCACTAGTTTATAAAAGAACGGTAAGGCCCAAATTGTGTTTCTGGCAGATAGAATTTAAAGTTACCTGCTCACATAGCTAAAACTGTTACTAACGCTTGTGGGAAAAACGTTTAAGGTGTTTCATTTACATATAGCTTCCAAATAGCCCCCCGCCCCTTCTCCCTCAAGTTTAGATGGGTCTGGATTCCTCCAGGAGACCATATGGAACACTTAAATCTTTAAGAAACAGAACACCTGGCTGGTGTAGCTCAGCAGATTGAGCACGGGCCTGCGAACCAGACAATCGCGGTTCGATTCCCAGTCAGGGCACATGCCTGGGTTGCAGACCAGTTCCCTGCAGGCCAGTTCCCAGCAGGGGACATATGAAAGGCAACCATACATTGATGTTTCTCTCCTTCTCTCCTTCCGAAGATAAATAAATAAAATATTAAAAAAAAAAAGAAACAGAGAATGTAGGTTTTTTTCAAGAAGGAATTTTTTTCTCCTAAAACCAGATCTTTTACAGCACAGGTGGCAAACACAAGGCCCACGGGCCCAATCTGCCCTCCACCTTGTTTTGTCTGGCCAGGCAAGGAGTAGTTACATTTACACAGTCCTAAAATTACATTCGACCCTTTGAAGGCAACCTTGAGGCTGATGTGGCCCCCGGTGAAAATGAGTGTGAGACCCCTGGTGTACAGTACCTGCAAGCTTTTTGAGAGGAAGAGAAGAGATGTGAGGATTGATAAAAGGGATGGGGCTTGCGCTGTTTCTGCAGCCCCAGTTCTAGTTTCGTGAAGACTTGATGTGTAAGACAAGTGCAGCTGTTTTTAATTTTTCGAAGAACATGTTTGCCACCTCAGTGATAACCAGAAGCTGACCTGGTCACCCTGCTGCATGACCCTCAAGTCATAAGATCCCCATGTTCTAGACTGAAAGGTGTGTTTCTTCAGAATGTTTTAGTAAACCCTTCCACGGTGGCTTGGTAATCTTTTTCTTTGCCTGTGGGGTCATCATATCATTTTAACTATGAGGAGAAGGCATAAAAAATAGTTCCTATTGGGCTGTGATTGGAATATCAGCTTCCACTTTGACAAATGTTGACCACAGAGCCTCTTCAAAAAGACACACAAAACACAACAGCAGCGGCCACAACAAAGACCTTTTGAACACCTAGGCAGGTGTCACAAAGGACAAACAATAAGTATTTTGGGCACTATTAAACAACCCCCTGGGCACAAGAGGGGTTCCCAAAGAGACTGCAAAGGCCCTACCTTCTCAAGATCCAGAGCCACTTCCCAGGATAAGGAAGAGAAAGACAGTTTCCCTGAGAACTAGACACACTTAGTAGGACCCTTAGCGGCCAATGGGGTGCAACCCACATTCCTGTCCAGCCATGTCTGTCTGGCCCCAAAGATTGATCATCAGGGTTTTCTGCCTGCTGCTCTTGGAAACAAAGGGACTGCTTGAAATGTCATGCACCACAGACAAAGAGATCTGGAAGCGCAGACTTGGGTGAGATTTTTCACCTTTGCCAGCTTCCCAGGGATCCGGAGGGCAGGCTCTGGAGTGAGGGGGTAGCGTGGGAGTGGGGCGCGTCCCCGCAGGTCTCGGCCTACTCACCGGCACTGGGGAGGGCGGACCATAATTTCCCCATCCATCCTTTATAGTGAGAACCTGGCAGCAGGCACGTGAACAGCTGAGCTTATCCAAGGTGGTCCAAACTTCCCCACAGCAGCCACGGTAGCTCCAGGTTACCTTTGGTAAAGGCTTGTTCAGCCTTAAATCAAAATTGTATTCACCTGAGGCCGCGCACGCGCAGCTCAGTCTAATCCCAGACCCAGTGTGGTTTCTAAATCAGACCTGGCTCGACCCTGGACCCGGTTCTGTTTCTAGATCAGACCTTGCTGGACCCTGGACAGGTCCGGCTTTAAGTGGGGCCCAGGCAAGCTACGTGGGTTTCAGATTCAGTCCGGAGGAGCAAATGCCTATGTGAAGTCGGACAGCGGGTTCGCCATGAAAAGGCTGCGGTGCCAGGACCCGGGATCTGCCAGGACCCGAGCCGTGACCCCAGCAGCCCTGGGGAAGCCGCAGTTCGAGGGGCGCAACAGGTACCTGTGTCTGATTGTTCAGGGCTCCCAGGGGCTCCTCCTGACGTCAGCTCTGTTTAAAGATTCACTGAGGCGAGTTCATCATTTTTTAAGAGCTCATTGGAGCAAAATCAGTTCTAATCTGGCAGCACCAAACGCAGAGTGGTTAGGAGCTCGCCACCCTCAAGGGTTCTGGGAGGCACTTTTATGAGACGAGGCAGAGGCAAACGAACTAAGATGATTATTTGAGTGGCCATAGTTTAGCCTTATCGCCTGTTTGTGATGGTGGTCCTTAGCTCTTTGAATTTGTAACCTGGAGGAATGTACAGGCTTAGAATTGGGTTTGCTGAGGCAAGCTGTTCCAACCTTAAAGCCACATTGGTCCAAGGGTCTCTTCATTTACTTAATTTGACACTGGCTAAACTCGATACACGTGGAGCCTTTCATTTACAAGCCGTTTCTATAAATTGAGCAGAAGACAGAGTATCCAGAGTGCTGGCATTCTATGTTGAGGATTCATTAAGCAGCGTGTTTCTCAAAGTTTATCTAGTGTATGTTACCTGCATTGGCCTCTTAGGCAAATTATCAGAGTTTCTTTTTTTTTTTTAATTATTGTCCTTGGTATTGGTAAGTGCATGGTGTGAAGGGTCAGCCATCACTGTCTATGAGAGTGAATAGTGTTCAGGATGTTAAAAGTCTTACAGCTTTTGAACCTATTACATTTATCATTTTATGCTGAGAATCACTGTTGAACAGAAGGATGTATCAGTAAGGATTTTAGCTAATGAATCATCTAAAATAAGGGCAATTTGAAAACAACCTCAATGTCTACCAGCATGAGTTTGATTAAATAATGATATCAGCCCCAGCTGCTATAGCTCAGTGGATTGAGCGTGGGCCTGTGAACTAGAGGATCGTGATTTGATTCCCAGTCAGGGCACATGCCTGGGTTGCAGGCCAGTTCCCAGCAGGAGACACACAAGAGGCAACCATACATTGATATTTCTCTCCCTCTCTCCTTCCCTTCCCCTCTAAAGATAAATAAAATCTTTTTAAAAATGACATCAAAATGTTGAAATACTATGTAGCCCTGAAAATGGTATCTTTCTAAAGAATGTGCAAGAAGAAAATATTGTTTTTAAAAATGCTTATGTAACCTGAACCTAGTATACTTATTTTTAAAGTGTACTAAGTATCATTAAGAAAAAGGGAAGAGAGACATACCAGGATGTGTTAATAGTGGTTGTTTCTAGGAAGATAATGGGCCATCTGTATTTCTTTCTTTCTTGGTGGTTTTCTAACTTTATCATAATTTTATGTAACTTAAAATTTTTATTTATTTACCTTTAGAGGGGAAGGGAGGGAGAGAGGGAGAGAACTATCAATGTATGGTTACTTCTCTTGTGTCCCCTGCTGGGAACTGGCCTGCAATCCAGGCGTGTGCCCTGACTGGGAATTGAGCTGTGCGGTCCTTTGGTTTGTAGGCCTTCGCTCAATCCACTGAGCTACACCAGCCAGGACATTTTTATGTAACTTTTAAAGTTAGAAAACAAGTAAGTGAGAAGATAAGTTTGTAGGTATGAGAACGTGACATTCTTTTGGCCAAATTGAGAAGTGTCTCATGAAGCTATCCCTTTATCAAAGATGGGAATGTCTAATTTTGATGAGGATTTAATACCCTCCAGCAGAAGATGGTTCTGTTCATACTGAGTATTGTGGGCACCCCACATGAAGAGGAAAAAATATTCGCAGAAGTCAAAAGACGCTGCATCTTCCCCACTGTTACTGAGATCAGAATTCACCTTCATAGGTCCTGCTGACATAACCTTTCTCATTTTGTATAACTACTAATTTAAAAAATTGGTTCACTCACTGTCCTTTGGGTGCCTTTTTGAGGCTACAGTATGTTCAATCATATGTGGTAGAGAGAATTTTTGTCTTTCTATCTAAAAGGTTCAATTACATTGGAAGAACAAGTTGGATTTTTTAAAAAATGAACTAAGTGATATAAATCCAGGGGAAAGAGTTACCGTTGTGGTCATCACTGTGGGCAGAACTCATAAAGGAAGGGCGTCAGAATGGGCGGCACAGAATGAGCCGTGGATGATGGCTAGGGATTGGATGCGCACGTGTAGAACAATAACGCGGTTGGCCCCACTACTTACCTGCTGCATCTCTCTGCAGCCGCTTCAAACCAGTTACCGCAGTGTGGTCCAGTAATTGATCATCTCATTTTGCAGATGAAGGGAGGGAGGCTCAGAGGTATAACACAGCCCTCCCGGGGTTAAATAGCTAACACATAACAGCAGAAGGACTCCAATACTGTTTCTCCCTCCTCCTCCATCTCCTTCTCCTTTTCTTCCTCCTCCTCCTCACTGAGTCCTTGTGTCAGGCATATGACATTTTGATTGTTCATTTAATTGTCATTTACCAAGTTTTCAGATTCTCCTGCACAACGGTGTTGAAGGGGGCTTGCCCAGCACCGCAAAGTGAATGACGAAGCTGGAAACGATGTCTGTCTGACTGAGAGCCGAGGTTTGATTAGCGACTGCTTTTAAACTGGAGCGTTGCATGAGCTTTGACACATTATCAGACATTCTAGGGCTGTTAAGTGTCCATGTAATGACATACTGGTTTCTCATAGGGTGTTAGGCAGCGTGCAGAAAACAGGGCTGGGCATGTGGTAAGACTCTGTTATGGTTTTTATTTTCATTATTAGTACTACTGTTAGCAGCAGCAGGAGTAACAGCATCCTTCTCCTTGTTGTTCCTGTAGCATTGTTACTAAAAAAGCAAAGTGACCATCACCAGCGTGAAAGGAAGACATTTAAATGAGTAATAGGACAGTGAAACAAAGCAGCGAGGAAATTATTCTCATTTCAGATTTCTCTCATCCATTCATTACATCAAGAAGAGTGTTCCATTTAATCTAATAGGACTTTAACAACTCTCTTAAATTTGATAATTTCTCTATATTAGAAGAAAGATAGCATGTTTGGACTCAAGGGCTTTCACTGGCCAACACTCGCTAGTGTAAAATTAGAAAACGTTTTAAAGAGTAAACTTATTTTTGCAGCTTCCTTCTATTCATAGCAAATAATACACTTGATAATGAACTTTCTATAACGTAACTGCTTTTATAATTAGCTTCTAAAATAGTGTGTTTAAAAACTATACATTTCTCAAGATAAATAAAAATACTAAGAAATGATGCTGATGGTATGGGACAGCAGCCTTTGGGAAAGCAATGGTAGAAATCTGGTTGGGAAAAGGTGCACTAGCGGGAAGATGGAGCGGGGGAGGGAGCAAACTCCAGGGAGGAGCCCCGGGTACCAGAACGGAGAGTTTCCATAGAGAATGAGTGGGACACACAGTTAGTAAAGCTCTCCTTTTCCCCCCTTCCCCACGGACTGCACGAAACTTGGCTTTGTGAGGTGGCCCCGGTGTGTCCAACCTCTTCTCATTGGGGAATCTCTTCTCTAAACCAGAGCACTCAGGGGAGGGCTCTCAGGGGTGCATACTCTTTGTAATTGAAATTAAAGAAGGAAATCTTGTTTATTTATTTAATCTTATTTTTCATTTACCATTTATGTTCCATGTTATTTTGTGTTGGCTTCAGGTGTAGAGCATAGTGGTTAGATAAACATATACTTTACAGATCGCCCCCCCCTTTACCCATATTTCCATCCCCACCTGGTACCAGTGTTGTTGAATGAGCCAGTTTGACTCAGGATTCCCTCCAATGAATCTGAGCTCTGGGAGGGCAGCCACTGTGTCTGCCTTCCTTCTTACTGAGTCCCCTGGGTCTCACCAACTGCTTGGGACGTAATAGTAATTCAGTAAATATTTTTTGAGTGAGTGAGTGAATGAATGAGTTCTGCCCCCTGAGGGTCCTTCACTGAATTCATTTCATACTTGTATGATTATATAGAACTCTGATGGAACTGGTGTAGAGCCAACTTATTCAGAATGTAACCGTCGTATGTGACCTTTAATGATGTCGGCGCTGTCACTATAAAAGTGTTTTTAGAGACCTGCCAGTGTCAGAGGCAACATCTGTAGCGCACGCTGAGATATTCGATCGATTCCAGAGGCCCAAAGTGCACACACATGTCACTCCTGGACTACTGTTAGGGGCTTCAGGGGAGGAGATGTTACTGACCACTGAGTTTTCTTAAGGGAACAAATCAGTTGTAATCATTAGGAGTCTCCATGATTGCCAGCAGTGGGCTGGAAAAGCATGTCCATAGGGCGAGGAGGGCAAAGATATTATTATGCTCTGGCATAGTGACATTGCTGTCTTCACAGGACATGAAGCACAGCGATGCATGAGGCAAGTGCTTCTGTACTACACGTGTGTGTGTGTGTGTGTTTTCCAGTCAGAAAAGCGAAGCAAAGGTTCTAGTCTACCCCTGTAGACATTATCCATAAATCTCATGTGGAAGGTCATTGATTTAGATGAGGCCCCGTGAAATCAGCCATTTCCAGGATAATTCTGCGTTTGGTGTGCTTCCTCATTCAGGTATAAGCAGCAATGGTAGTCATTTCATTTTTGGAAAACTATTTGTGATAAGAGATGCCATAGCGCACTTTCCCAGATTCACTGAACAGTGGGTTTAGGTTCCGATTGCTCTCACACAAAACCCGTCTGCCTGCTCTGAATGGTACTTTGAAGGTGTGCCCGCATCATATCCAGGATTTTGCCTCCACCCAGGAGCTCTGTGTGGTGGCCTTGCTTCAGAGTGCCGTTTTAGTTCTTTATCCACACAAAACAGATCGAGAATCTTCAAAAGTGTAGATCTATTTTGGACCAAATGTTTAAGTTTAATAGCAAGACGACAATAACAACAAATTCTGCAACTTATTAATAGGTAACATATGGAGACTGCATCATGTCATGGGCTAGCTCTGCTAAGGACTAAACATATCGTGTCTTGTTTAATTCCCATGACGCCCTCTAGGGGGCTCCAGACTTATGCCTTCAGTGCTCCCTAAAACTTCTGTTAATCATTGAGCCTTGCCTCAGTTTTTTTTTCCTCAGATTCTGTCTCCTGACTTAACTGGACCAAACATTAAAATAGCAATTATTTCACTTCAAGGTATCAGTATACTTGATATAAAATGAGATACCCAAGTTGGTTGGATCTATTGCATCAGTATCAGAACCCAAGTTGATGTTACATATATTTTGGCAAGAGGAGTGTTCTCTCAGGCTCTCCAGTAATCATTATCTTGGCTGAGTGTATGATCCCAAATGCAAACTCCAAATTTCGAACTGAGCTCCTTATTTCTAATAATGGCTAACAATTATACCCAGGTTTTTGATTCACCTACTTCAGTATCCTTGATTTGAAAATTCCTCCCCTTTCATTTTGAGCTCAGTGTAAAAACATAAAATGACCGTGGTGACAACTGCCCCCCTCTTCGGAGCACGTTCAAATTAACGTTGAGCTGTTCTTGAACGCTGCACTGTCTTGCCTACAAATGGTCTCTTGGAGTCACTCCAAGGTCAAGGGAACTTCTTTATCACTTAAGGTTGCCTTTAAGGACACAAAAGAGCAATTTGAAGTTTAGGATATGGAAGTTGAGAAAGTTACCATGCATAAAACAGGGGTGGACAAAAGTAAGTTTATGGTTATGAGTATTTGAAACATAGAGTTAATAAAGCTATTGTAATCATCATAGCCTGCATGCCTTTTCCCATATAAACAACTGAAAACCCTCTTGCGCCCACCCCTGGATTCCCCAGAAGCGACTGCATTTCTGGCAGCTCCAATCAGCCACAACTGGAGTGGTTCTCTTCCAGTGGGCAAGGGCCTTCTGTCAAACTGAGCCTAAGAAGCAGAGTTTTATCAAAGCCCACCCTGGATGCCATTGTGGTGCCTGACGTCACAGTGAGACCCCCCCTCAAACAATCCTGGAACAACTGTTTGGAACTCTGCGCATGCCAACAGTCATTTAAAAAAAATTATTTTATTTATTTATTTTTAGAGAGAGGGGAAGGGAAGGAGAAAGAGTGGGAGAGAAACGTCAGTGTGTGGTTGCCTCTCATGTGTCCCCTACTGGGGACCTGGTCTGCAACCCAGGCATGTGCCCTGACTGGGAATGGAACCAGTGACCCTTTGCTTCACAGGCCCATGCTCAATCCACTGAGCTACACCAGCCGAGGCCAACCGTCATTTTTAAACACCACAATTTTTTTTTCACTTATAGTCAGTCCCCCTTTTGCTCTTCATGTGACTTTCTTTGTCCGTACCTCCGATTTCTGACTTTCAAAATTGGGGAAACAGTGATCTTCTCTTTAGAGAACTCACAGGGATCCTGGCAAGATGAATATGTGGGCGAATGTTTATTAGGATTGGGGAGTATTGACCCTCTTCCTCGTGGCCCGGAAGGTCCTGGTGGTGTTCATCTCCTAACCAGAAGTCAAAAAGCACCTTCCTTTGTCTCCTTTTCTCCTCAAGTACTTTGGAGACTTCCTAGTCGCTGTCTTCTTTTCCCTGAAGGAAATGCAAGGGAGCCAGCTGCGAAGTGCTGGAGTTTGCACGCACCTGTGTGTTTATTTTTTAGAACATAATTGGGAATATGCCTGGAAGCGTGAGTCTGTTTCCGTAGTGCACTCTAAGCAGATTTAGGCACAGGGAGGACAATCGCAGCCGAATATTGTACATCTATTGCATGCCGAGTTCTCTCGTTGGCATTTTGCAAAGATATAATTATCAAACATGCTTGGAACACAAACTTTAAATGGGGGGATGAGACACGAAAAAGTAACCGGGAACATTAATAAAAAAAAAAACATAGTAATGATAACTCCTTATTGGGGACTATGAAGCTCTTTATCCATGGCTCTTTATACTGGAGAGTTAATATCATCTAGGAAACTTTAAGCACACACACACAGAGCCTGAATGGCAGCTTCAGTGATTGTGATTTAGTTTGTCTAGACCGGGGTGCGAATATCCTTATTTTCAAAGGTTCTGTAGTTAGTACTAAATCTCAGGGCTGGGTACCACAGTGCCTCCTCTCCCACCTCAGCTCCAGGCATTTGCCTTCATGTTCAGATGCTGTAGCCAGCTGCCCGGTTTTCTGTTGGTGCGAAGTGCATTCCTTCTTTAGAGGCTTTGCTCTACATTGTCTCTTTACCTGCATCTGTGTATGGCCATTTCTCCTACGCCATTTAGCCCTCCGCTCATGCGTTATCTTATTGGGCTTCACAAGAGCAGGGCCTTCCCAGGCGGTGCAGTGCATCACGAGGGTGGCCCTAACTGAGGCCCCATCTCTGACTAACTCCCTTCTTCGGTAACTCTCAAATCAACTTGTTTTATTTTTTTTCCGTTCCAAGTTACTACCTGAAACCAATTTGTTTACTGGCTTACACTTTTATTTTTTAATCTCCTTCTTCTAAAAGGTTGGGCACAAGAGAGCAGGGTCCTTCTCCAAATTGTTCGTTGTTGTATTGTTCTGGTGCTTAGAATAGTAACTTGCATACATACAGTAGGTGCCCAGTACGTGTGAATGTTCTGTGTGAGGAACATGAGGCTGAGAATTCTCTGCTTTGAGGCAGTAACATAAGGTAGTTGAAGTTCATCGGGAAATCTCAGTAGCTGAGGTATGGTTCTGAGTAGGCTTCAAATAAGATGGTGGTCTTTGCAAAGAGGTCGGGGGGATGGTGTTTGTATGGGGAGCTGCACCTCTTAGGGACCCAAGCAAGTCATGCCAAGACTAGTTAGCACCCTAGTTAGCCTGACTGGGATGAGCAAGCCACGATGAAAATGAATCCAGTCTCATAATATAATGATATCATCCAAAGTGAAAAACAGTGTTTGGAAATAGATCACAGTTGGATCTAGTATAAATGTCTCTTATATGTTCAAAACTGCTGCAGAGAGCCGACAGCATGCCTAATTCCAGTAAGATCTTTGAAAGCTATATCTTAATATTCAATTAATAGTCTCAGAAAACTAAGCAGCAGCTAATAGTAATAATAATGATAACGCCTATCATATTGAGTGCCTCCTTAATGTTGGGCATTGGACCAAACACTTATATACATTCTATCATTTTAACTTTCCCCAAACCTTCTGAGGTGATTAATAGGCATGGTTTACCATCAGCAAAACTGAGAATTAGAAAAGTCAAGCAATTGACTGAAGGCCCATCTCCCGGAAATGGTTGGAAGTGGGAGCCAAGCCCAGAATGTGAACCTCGGAGCTGCTGGGGCCACCTAAGGGCTGCATGGCTTGGTTTGGACCCAGCCTCATCCAGCATGACCCCAAAGAGACTAATTGGATCTCAGCTAATTAGAATTTCAATAAAAGGTACCAAAAGTCTTCAAATTCTAATTTCCTAAACTTTTAAAGTCCATTATTTGGAGCTTGCAATATACTTTCACAAGGGAAAGATGCTAGGAATAGTCCCCAGGCCACAGAAGCCAAATAGGCACACACACAAAAGGAGCGCCCATTCTGTTCTTGGTTTACACTGAAACCGCATGCCAAGGCCCCAGGAATGGTTTAATTAAACCGGTGATAAAGATGTTTGGATGGTTTTATACAGATGCCAAAGGAGGTTAGGGGCTCTTCCGAAGACTTTAGGTGGATTGCCACGGCTTTTATGACATATGATCTCATTTCAAGGTGAATTTTTTTCCTTTCATACGACGATATCCCTTCTCTTACAGTGTCCTTCCAGAAGGAGTGGGAGATTGTAGACAGGATATGCCAGGGCATTAGGTATATTGTATAGTGTAGGGCTTCCAGAATTAAAGACAGAAGGAGAGGGGTGAGCATACAGAGATGTTAAAGGACAAACCTCTCCTTTAGGATGAGCATAGAGAGAGATTTTTTTTAAGATTTATTTATTTATTTATCTTTAGAGGAGAAGGGAAGGAGAGAGGGAGAGAAACATCAATGTATGGTTGCCTTTCCTGCGTCCCCTGTTGGGAACTGGCCTGCAGGGAACTGGCCTGCAACCCAGGCATGTGCCCTGACTGGGAATGGAACCGCCATTGTCTGGTTCGCAGGTCCGCGCTCAATCCATTGAGCTACACCAGCCAGGGCCATAGAGAGAGATTTTAAAGGACAAATCTCTTGGGGTAGGTTCAGTCACCTACCCATTCTTTGCTTGGGTTGCTTTACTGGTTCCGAGAGCCTAGAGTTCTGGCTAAGGGGCTGCAGGTGGTACTGGAGCCAGGAGAGGAGAGGACACGAGCCCTGTGCAATCATGCAAGCCTCCTGTGCAAGACCCCAGTGTTTCTAACCTAGGGGAGGCGCTGCTTCCTCTGTGGTGATGGAGAATTGACGAGTTATATGAAAAGGCAATTCCGCTGAATTCAGGTACCAGTACCAGTTCCTGATAATCAGCTTCAATTGATATTGAGTGCACAGGTGGGCTTATGTTTCCTTTCTTTTCTTTTTTTAATGACTTATTTCTGTCAGAGAAGAACAGTAATAATCCATTCTAGTATTATTTGCTTTAAAAAGTGGAGCTACTGCTGGTTTGTCCTTAAAACAAATAGTTAATTCGAAGCTAACAGAATTCTCCTTTAAAAAAAAGATGGTAGTTGCTTATTTACTTCATCTCAAAGGTTTTCTCTTTTTTTTAAACTTCAGTCTCCCTAGCAACAGAGACATCTGTCTCTATTCTCTTAGTCATTAAAGCCAAAGAAAGTAGCTGCTTCAAAAATAATAAAGGCAATTTCTATGAATTGGGTGACTGTTAATTGTTGCCAAGAAATCTTAGTGAGATAATGAGGCATACAGCAATTGACAAAGATCTTTTCATTGACGTGAGAGCGCCAAGCTAGCCCATGGTGGTTAGCTAATATATACAGTACTATCGATGAGGCATTGTGTGATTTGCTATGTAACACAAATAGAGAACTGATCTTTACTCTTTCTAATTTCTTTCAGAAGTATGCCTTGCTGTGATTTCTCTGATTGCTTAGTAACTAATCATACCTTGGAATTCCAGGGACTACATTTGCCCATTACATTGCACGGAAGCAGAATGGTTTCAAGCATTCACAGTGGAGATCAATGCAAGAAATAGTATAAAGGTTGTTGCTGGTGTTAAGACACAATACCCCTCTTATTTGAGTTGTAGATTCTGCAAAACCATTTGAGTGAAAAATACGTAAAATTGCACTCAATTTTAAAGAGTGTATTGGCATTTGTGCTAAAACTGTTTGCGGGCCCCTTATAATGAAACCTGAATCACCCCATACAATAGCTTTGCTAGCAAACACAAAACAGTTTTTCAGTGCTTTCTGCTCTCCCAGCACCCAAGGAAGCAAATTATATTAAGTTACTATTTTTTATTATTGGCCCTGTGTTTGCCACCTCCCTGGCTGCGTGTGAAACTACTGTTAAATGGGTAATGGGAGAAGGATAAACCAAGCACATAGCAACCGCTCTCTCTCTCTCTCTCTGTGTGTTTTAAATCAGAAAATATGACTCTGATAACCAGATGTGGAATAATTCATTTTATTATTGGCCCTGTAACCAATTTTAGTTTCTTAAAGACAGGGTGATCACAAATGAGAAGTATAAAAAATGCTGAATCTAATTGTAGAATCAGGATGTTTATAAAATTCACACACGTGTGAATAACTATCAAGGAAAATGCAGTGGATATTAAGTTATCAATTTTAGTAGATACTTGAGTAAGAATTTTGCTCTTACATGGGTAAGAAATAGAGAGACTGAATTGTGTTTCAATTTGCAATGATATTTTTATGTCAAACTGTAGATATACATAGTTTGGCACATTGTACAAATAATTAAAGCATTGTTGGTTAGAAACTGGATCAGATTTTGGAGTAAAAAGATAGACATAGTTAAGCAAATCTTTTTAGTGTAGTGATATTTTATAATTGTTGAGGTATTTTTAAAAACTACATACAGATATTTCTAGTAAATTCTTATGAATAAAAAACCTTATCTTTTATAAATTACAGTTTTCATCTGCATAATTTCCCGCTGTGAAGGTGACAAACTGTTAATTTCCTTTCAAGATGTTTCTAATGAAATGAGAGCAGAACATTTTTTTTCTAACAACCACGTAGAAATATACTTGTATAGCTGTCGGTGACTTTTTATCAAAAGTTTAAAAAATTCAGTGTAAAGAAAATCTTGGCACTTGATGCGGCATTTACAACACAGTCTGGAGGATGTCGTAGTCACGGGAATGGCTTTGTTGATCAGGATTTACCAGATTGTCTAGCAGCGCGTCACTGAACCTCAGGTGGAGCCCTCGAAACGAATATCTGTCTCAGACCAGGGCCGTGTGGAGAGAGGATCGGCCTCTTTCTCTACGTAAGGACTTGGGCAGCTATGGCTCTTGGGCCAGACTGACCAATCCATGGCCTTTTGTTATATCGTCTGTGAGCTAAGAATTGTTTTTACAATTTTAAATGACTAGAAAAAAATCAAAACAAGAAAGATACATGGCAACATGTGAAAATCATATAAAATTAAAATTTTAGTGTCCCAAAAAGAGGTGTTTTTTTTGGGGGGGGGCAGAGGACACCCCTGGTTTACACATGGGGCTGCTGGAACATGTCAACAGCAGAGTTGGTTTGGGCCCCAAAGCCAAAAATATTTACTCTCTGGCCCTTTCTGGGAAAGGTTCTCTGACACCTACTTTAGTTCTGGGCTTTATTATCACAGTGTGTTGTCTAAAAATGTGACTGCTATATTCTAATATGATATACGTGCAGCTAAGATTTGATGAGAACCTTGTTGTGCCAGGGGTTATGCTAAGCATTTTGTGTGAATGGCTGCCCTCCCCCGAATTCCTACAACAGTTCTGTGAGGTGCGTGGTAGTCCCACTTTAGAGATGAGGAAACAAACAGAAAAGACTTGCCCAGTGCCAGTCAGTCACCCACACCTTCCACTCTGTGCCCTTCGCAGCCACCTGTAGGAAGGAAGGACCAGGTGGACTCCTTCAGGTTCTACAGTGGCAGGAAGAAGGTGCAGATACCACATGCGTAAAATGCAAGTAAACTTATTGTGATATTTGGTGAGAGCCTGGAATGCAAAGCTGACTTTTGTCATCCTTACCTATAGAAGAAACTGACCCGCAGTCATCAAAGGGCTATGCTGTTTTTCAGCAGTGGTTCTCAGAGTGCATATAGCCGGAGGGGTGCTCACGGACCAGGGGGCTAAGAGAAATGCCCTCCACGGCTCTGTAAGAGGAGGGCGTGGGGGTGTCTGGGTTCCAGAGGGTGAACGAGAGCAAACAGGTGACGGGAAGGAGGTCACACACTGTAGCAGGCTGGTGGCACTTGATGCTGCCAACTCAGTGGCCTGGGTAAAATTTTAAAAGTCATCCTAGGTGAGACTTGCTATTTTATCTGTATACATTACAGCTTCACTGAGGTATAGTTGGTGTACAACAAACTACACCAATTTAACGGGTACAATTTGCTGGGTTTTGACACACGTGTATTTCTGTGAAACCATCACCAGAATCAGTACAGTTAAAACTTTCAAGCCCTGGCTGGTGTAGCTCAGTGGATTGAGCTCGAACCTGCAATCCAGACAATCGCAGTTCGATTCCCAGTCAGGGCACATACCGGGGTTGCAGGCCTGGTTCCCTGCAGGCCAGTTCCCAGCAGGGGACGCATGAAAGGCAACCACACATCGATGTTTCTCTCCCTCTCTCCTTCCCTTCCCCTCTAAAGATAAATAATTAAAATCTTTAAAAAAAAAAAACTTTCAACACTTTTCCCTGTTCCCTTTAGGACTCTACCCCTCTCTGCTCCCTCCTTCCCAGGAAACCACTGTTTTGCTTACTGTCCCTGTAGATAAGTTTGGATTTTCTAGAATTTTATATGAATGGAATCATTCCATACCGACTGTTTTGGGGGATGTGGGCTCTGGTTTCTCGCACCGAGTGAAAGGAGATTTACTCATGTGAATCAATAGTATTTTTTTGTTATGTGAATCAATGGTATTTTTTATTGTTCTTTACAATTCTTACGACAGAAACTAAACAGGAAGCTGCATCACTCCCCACAGTCTAAAATCTAACACGATTTTTTGGATATGTTTATATAGTCCACTGAGAGTAAATTGCCAGAGTCTTCCTCTTAAGATTGATCATTTTTGTCGTGATTTGATGTAGCATTGTTGCTGTGTGGATGGGTCACCTGGAGAGGACCTGGATGAACTCACTGCCAGTTGATTTTCTTATCCCCTTGAGTTGGAAAGACAACTCTTATTGAGAGGCTAGAAAAGTTCTTGAAAACCTCACCTTCTGTGACTTAAAATTATAGAAGTCATTGTATTTCTTAGAGGCAGAGACATTTCTTTGGCAGATGAAATATCCTTGGGGGAGCACTGACAAAAGCCTATTATGTTTAAATTCAAAGATATTTATACATTCCGCAAATATTTTGTGGGCTTTTAATATATGTCAGTTACTGAGTTTTGTAGCAAAGACATGGTCCCTTGTAGCCTCTCCCAATGGAGAGACTGGTAGTGCAGTAGAAGTACACAGTGAGGAAAGGTCCATTATATGCACTGATTCACAAACAACTATTTACTGAGCACCTACTATATGCCTGGTTCTGAGCTGGACCCTGTGGAAATGTCTACCTCCCTTCAATCACAGAGCTTACTTGTCTAGTGAGAGAGACAGACGATAAGTAAGAAAGCACAGAAATGTGCAGCATGGAGGAATTTGAGGATAGAAATAAACAGAATGATGAGGTGGTAATTTAATAATGCCATTTGACCAAAAGGAACTCTGGGCCAGCATGCCAAGTAGCAGGTGGCAGGCCCAGAACACTCCAGGAGGCACAGAGAACTCCAGGTACAAGCTGAATGTGGTAGAGCCTTCCCAGTGAATGGGCCTCAAAGTAGGAGGGTTGGGCTGGGAGAAGTAGCCGGGTGAAGACTGGCTTCACATAGAGGTGCAGGGGTAGGCAGGGAAGGTCTTGTGAGGTATTGGCGGCCATGGTCAAGAGTTGGGGTTTTATATTCTGCTGAAATGTAGCAGGGAAATCCTGGAGGAGTTTAAAGGGGGAAACATCTGACTTTGTCTTCTATGGTTTAATTTTATTTTCACAACCAAATCTAGTGAACACAATCACATACATCAAACTCATACAGTTCAATGGACGGATCTTAAGTGTCCAGATTGAGTTTTGACAGTTGTACTCCACCATGTATAACCACCATCCAAAACAAGATACAGGACATTTCAATTCTGAGAAAGTTCTCCGTGGCCTTTTCTGATTCTCTTTTAAAAAAAAAAAAAAAAAAGATCAACATTGAGAAAATGTGTGGGGGATCCATCTCCCTACTGTTACCTGACTTGCATTCTCATTTACCTCTTCCCGATCAGAACTCTTTGTAAGAGTCCTTGCGCCCTTTCTTTCTGTCCCCCACCAGTTTCCTACCACATACCTGCTGACCCAGTCACTCTCCTTCAGACTTCCCTGAGTACTTTCTTTCTAAGGTCACTTCCCGGTGAGATTCAGTTCCTTCCTCCATTCTATCCATCCAAAGTCTACACGCCTTCCAGCCACAGCTCAATTTCTACCTTTTCCCAAAGCCCAAAGCCTCTGATTAATGCATTCCAGAACAGTGTATGTTCCCCGAACACTGATGGGGTTTCTCAGCCATTCCACACTTTTTATTTATACTGTCTAGCAAAAGAGTACAGAGAAATATATAGCTCTAATGAGAACGAATATTTGAAATGACTTAGAAAAAATAATAAGAGGGAGAAAAGGCAAGTAGATTCTAGCTCGATGCAGCCTTGTCCTTTTTAGAGGGAAAGTCTCGTGCGGCGTGTGCGAACACTGGCCCAAACGCTTTGCCGTCTTGGTTTGGTAAAACCTCGGAAACTGTTTGTTTTTTCCTGTATCTCGCACTGTGAGTCATTTTTGTCTGCGATCTGGTCAGCCAGTCATGAAGGCTTACACACTCCAGAGAACACTGGGTGCCTTCGCCGGGTGCAGACTTCACCGTCTGCTGCCTCCTCGTCCATCTAAATGCTAACTAATGCCTTTTCTCGAGAAAGTCGAATGCCCAGGGCTGGTCAGTGGTGGGCGTTTGCCTGAGCTAGTCCTGTGGCCTGTTGAAGTAATGGATCGGCAGCATTTGCTTCTTTTAAAGATGATTTGATCGAGTGTGTTCTGCGTGGGTTGACGTGTTAAAAATTCAGAATGTTACTTATAAAGAATTGCAGAGAAACCAAGGGCAAATGGGACCTTGGCCAAGATTCTCTTCCTTATTGATGCTACCATCACAAATATTTAATTGGCACCAAGGTAAATATTCAAAGGTTAATGTAGCATGCTGTTAATGGATAATGAAGGCGTGCGGTCCCTCCAGCCTCCCTTTGCTCCTGGAATGTAATTACCAGTGTAGGGACCGTCAGGTTGAGGATGCAGCGTATCACCTCCCGGCACTCACGTGCGGGGGACGCGCAGGAGAAATGGTGGCTGCTTTGAGGCAGCTGGTGCATGTTGATGCCTTTGTCACAACCCATCGTTTGCATTTCCCTGTTTTTAAGACCCAACATCAGTGAATGAGATAGTGCTTTCTGGCGGAAAGACAACGAGGCCAAAGACATATTCTTACTCCAAAGTGGAGTGAAATTTATTTCTAATGCAAATCCTATCTTTGGCATCTCATGGGTGGCAGGGGGTGAAAGACCCCCTCTAAAAGTCTTTCTTCATGGTTTGTATTCCTCTTTGTCATGTTCCTTACATCCACTTGGGAAAGGACCTGGTGCATAATAAATGCTCAGTGAATACAGCCCATGACTCTTCTTATTTTCTGGCTTTTCTGGGTGATTACATCCTTTTTTTTCTCTCCCCTCATGGAGAGTTTTCCTTTCTGCAAATTATTTCTAATTTCACTGCCGTTGCAGTTCCAGTGACAACAATGTTTGAATGATGTCACTTAGAAAAATTTTGGCATGATATGATTTTTATCGTTTTCCCTTCTTAAAAATTCTGTGAGTCATAGGATTCGATTCCAAGAAATGTAATTATGCTGAAATATATTTTATATGGTCATTGTCTGGGAAATGAATACAGAGTTACCTTATGCTATTACTTCTGCTCCAGTGCACTAACTTTAAAATAGTGAACAAGAATCCTGACAAATAACAAGGGCCGGCGGAACTATTTGACCTGAAGTGCAAGTCACACCAATGCACATGAACAGAGAATGATAGGCTCCTATAATCACTCCTCTCTTCATTTCTTGTTTCTAATTGGGGTTTTCACTTAGATAATTGTATTGAGAATAAAGGAGAGCTGCTTTTGAATGACCAGTAAGTATAAGGCCCCTTTAAACCTAATACTTACAAGAAAACATCAAAATGTGGGATTTGAGGGTTGCCCATTTGGGCCACGTGCCCTGACCGTGGGCACCGGCTGCTGCTTCCATTGGTAGAACTCTGTCTTCTCTCCGAGTTTCTCATCCCTGTTGTTTCTGCCTGTTTTCTCGTTGAAGACGAGGTTAGCAGCTGTTAAACACATATTGGAACCCAGGAGAGACTTTGAGACGAAAACTTGAAAACACACTGAGGGAAAGGGAGCCCCTTCACGAGGGGAATGATCAGTTTTAGAAACATTTCTACCTGAAACAGACAGTTTTCTAAGACCCAGTTTCCCTGCTTGGGAAGGTTGTTCTGTTGATAGATGGGAACCGGAGGGCTGCAAATTGAGAACAATATTATATCAATAAGCATGACTTTTTCATTTTGTATCGATGAAAAAAACTTAATGGTGACATTTCTCTAACCATGTCCGTGGGAGTCTTTCTGCGTTAGCGGGCCAGGGGTGCTTGTTACCATACAGAATTCTAGGCTCAAATGCTGCAGTGTGGAGTCCTCACCCCTGCAGCCAGGACCCTGGGCCTGGGAATCGGCTGCTTCGGGTGGTTTTTCAAATTCCTGTGTGTGCACGCTCTTCACTAAACATATGTGGCTTTTGAGTTTATTACCATAAACCTGTTAACAGGGTGGGATGTGACACCTGACCGGCTGGCTGTGTCCCGCGCAGCTCTACCACTCCCTGTGGCCTTGCTCAGTTACCTGACTTCTAGGTTTCTCACCTGTGAAATGGGAGATACAATAGTAGGTCTCTTCGAGCTGTTGTGAGACCTCAGTAAAACAGGCCCCAGGAAGCAGTTTGCTCAGTGCCTGGCAAATATCCAATATCGAATGTGCTGTTAAGTGTTTGTTGTAGTTGTTATTGGCTGGTATGATTGTTATTGCTTTATTAAAAATAATCACAGCATCAAATTCCGTTGAGGCTCACCTGTCACAGACTTGTAGAATACCACGAGTGGCAGAAGCCTCATATATTTTTGTGGCATAGAAAGGTCTGCCTCCGTCTGTCTCTCTCCAAAAGAACTTTAAACGATAAGAAATGAAAGCGAGGGGGTTTTCTGCACTGGGCTGTTCATTTTAGGGGCTCTCATGAAAGATGCCTCAGGCCGCAGCCCGGGGACACCTGCCTTCGGGGCCGGACGACCAGCTCCGAGGGAGGCCCGCTGTATTGTTCTCTGGCTGAGCCATTTTGCAGATGTCCCGCCACGGCTTTGCCCTTCAGTGCCTCCCCCTTTGTGAGGAGCCGTGGCCAGAACCACGGGCCGCCTTTCCCCCCTCACACCTGCAGACCGAAGGCTGGCTGGTTCCTGCCATTTGAAGCGTGCCCTTCACCTTCCCCTGCATAAAGAAGGCCCTGTGCTTTCATGTTGTCCGTTTTCATCCAAGTTCCCCCACACTGGGTTTTTGGTGATTAGAGGGATTTAATTACAGCTATTAGACCATCCGAGTGAGTGACAGTGTTTTTCCTCTGGTCATCGAGCAGAAACTTGAAAGGGGGAAGGCACAGGTGGAGATGGCCTGGGAATCATTCTGGCTGTTCAGAGGTGGCGGCACCTGAGGGATGTGAGTAGGTGACGCGCTTCTCGTCTGGTCCCAGGACACCTGCTGTTAACATCCAGAGCCTGCTGCCCCCAGTGTGTCTCCAACTGCCAGGGGACCACCAGGCCTCTCTGACTGCCTCCAGAGATGCTGTTTTCTCTATCTCCATTGTTCTTTCTCCTTGCTGGTAGACCACTTACATTTGTCTTGAGGCCTTGATTCAGAAGACTAGGAGGGTCTTCTAACTTGCTGTTGATAAATGCATTAAAGACCGCTCCCTTTGCGGTCTAGCTGAGTATTTCCCCCCTTTGTATCCATGTAAGAAAAGCATCTTTCTCATCATCTCCTTTGTTCCTGTCGAGTTATTTTAACATACCTTGTGCCCGAGAGGCAACTTCTCGGGTGTTCTTAGGCAACGAAGTGAGTCTTCCTTTAAAATTATAAAACGCTCCCCTTGTGTATCTTTTCTAAACAGCAATCCAGAGAATTAATGCAGGCTATTTTCAGGCCTATTTCCAGCGTTCTGATGACTCAGAACCTGAATCACAGCAAACAGAACGCGATCAAAATACTACAAGGTGACACAGATTTAACCCAAGTAGGAAAGGATTCAAACGGCAGTAATTGCAGTTACTCACCTTTAATTAGTTTGTCTTGAGAGGAGGGGTGACACGCTTCTGGAAATACATGTGTACACACCACTCGAATCATTTTTTTCCAAATATATAGTCCTGGGAATATATAAATAACTGAAATTTATGGATGCTCTAATTAAAACACAGATTTTCTGTCTCCTTACTTGAAGTTTGGAATGCCCTTGTTCGGAGTTAATGAATTTAAGATACTGTGGGATGTTCTCCACAATAATCAGTAGTGTTATCACCGATTTCCCTTCATTCCAGTAACTTTTGTCCTTGGTTTGGTGAATAGAAGGAGTGTTATGGTATAATCTCTGCCTTTAAGAAACTTGTAGTTGCCCTGGCTGTTACGTAGCTCAGTGGATTGAGCACGGACCTGCAAACCAAAGGATTTCGGTGTGATTCCCAGTCAGGGCACATGCCTGGGCTGCAGGCCAGTTCCCAGCAGGGGACGCATGAGAAGTAACCGTACATTGATATTTCTCTCCCTCTCTCCTTCCCTTCCCCATCTAAAGATAAATAAATAAAATCTTTAAAAACAAACTTATAGTCCACTTCAGGGACTAACACGAAACTAATGTGAAATTGTTCATCTGCTCATTCAGTAATCACTTATGGAAAAGCCAGTATCCTCGGTGGGATTCCACTACCGTTTATACAAGGCCCGATTGAGTCGTGATGAAATAATGAATTCTACACAGTATCAGTTGATGGGAGATAGTATTTACCAAAGACAGGGGCAGCAGTAGTATCTCCCAGGTCATGTGTCTCCCCTTCATCTAGAGGGATGTATTTCCCACCCCCTAGATCGGGGCTGGTCTTGGTGGCTCACTGGTAGCCAGTGGGCTTCTGAGGCCAAGGCGGGAAAGGCCAGGCAGCTTTCACTGCCTGTTTTGAAACAACTTGTTCTCCAGACACTCGCACTCGGGGGACAGCTGCCTGGAACTCTCAGAACCCGGCTGCCCTGCTGTGCAGTCCTAAGCCACCTAGAGCGCTCTGTGTAGCTGCTCTAACTCCAGTTTTGGGGTCATCTTCCCCTAAGAACTAGACATAAGTGACAATGATTGCAGACCCCAGGCTTACCAGTCTTCCCAACTGGAGGACCAGCCCCTGTGGAACAGAGATGGTCTAACTCATCCTTTACGTCGTGCCCGGAATCTTAACCCACAAAATCTGATGTCGTTTTATACATACCATTAAGGCTGACTCACTCTTGCCAACGTCAAATAGAGCGCTGAACAGAAACAGACCGGCAAAGCAAACTCCACTGACATGCCTGGTAATAATAATCAAATAATAAAAGTTTCCATGTATTGCTTGCTGTGTGCCAGATTTTGGAACCTAATGCTTAGACAATCCTCATGAGACCCCTGAGCTTGGCATTATTGCACTTCCCATTCTGTCAATGAGAGAGCTGAGGCACAGGGAGGTGAAGTGACTGATACATCTACATACTAGGGAAGGAGGAGGCTGTGGAGCCCCTGTGCGTAACTGCTCGCGTCGGTGATGTATCTGAGGGCAAAAGGTGGCGCAGTCCAGCTTTGGGGTGTGAATTCGGAAACTAGATCCCACTGAGGGGGGCCGGTTTTAGACTTTGTGTGGTTTTGTGGGGGAGATAAAGTCTATACTGAGCCTGGTCAGGTGTGTAGGATTTAGATAAGCAGAGGAGAAGAGGCAGGCATTTAATGTGGAGGTAACCATGGGAACAGTGACAGAAGTGAGAAAAGAATTCCTAAGTGCGTGGAGGCTGGACAAACCTGGAAGAAGAGAGCTGAGGAGGAAGATGTTAGATGGGGTTGAAAGGGCTTGGGCGTTAATATGGGAGTAGCATGTGCAGAACAACAGCTCAGTAGAGGATTACTGTAGCATCACCATGGGGACTGGGCAGTCGGGGGGGGGGGGTCAGAGGGATGGCACAGCAGAGATGCTGGGTAATTAGCCCCAAAGAACAACAGGCAGGTGGCAATAATGATGAATGGTGAACGTGGAGAAATAAATGGCCCAGCTTAAGAGCAAATTCAATGAGATGAAAAGAATAGGAAGTAGTAAAAAACAATGTTGGGAGTTTGATAAATATCTCTCACATTCAAATATTGCCAGAAATAATTCATGCTACTCAAGGCCAGTAGTGGCGTGAAATGAAAATTGCAGTACTCAGAAGCAGGTACTGCACAAGTTGACAAATCTTACACCATAGTAATAATAATAATACTGTAATACTTGATTATGGCAATGCCTTGTATCACTTCAGTTTTCTATAGTTGACATTTTTTCTGTAGCTGACTTGCAACTCTAATATTTGGTACTCACCAGAAGGCTGACTTAGAGATGTAAGACAGGTGGCTACCCTGTGTGCAGAGGATGTGACTAAGTTTGATCAAGGTTGAATTCCTAGTTCAAGGTCCCATGGCAGATCAGAGCTTGTCCTGGAACCAGGTTCTCTGACTCACAGTCCACTTATTTCTATTTATAAAACTGCTTTTTGGGTAGATTTGGGTCTTTGGTACTTTTTTGTTCTGATAAGCTGAGGAGCACAAGTATTTCTCGGTGTCCTGTGCCTTTACAAATGCTGTAGTTTCTGACTCAGAGAGAACCAGCCTCATGCGTAGATCCTTATTATATAAGTGGACCTTATATAAGCAGGCAAACGAAAGTGTGAATAAGGCCTTGTGAGGTTTCCTGAACTCATTATGTCTACAGGTTGAGTTCACAGACTTAGAAAGCTGTCAGTTATTAAAAAGTATGCAGACGTTCAAAAGTTTTCCATTTTGGTCACTCAGGGCTGAAGTCCAGGATTTCCTTCCTTCTGAACCCTGTGGGCATAGTCCTGTTCATCTCACATCCTAATCATCTCTAAATCTTTGAATTCTCTCCTTATCCAATTCTACCACCTCTGTTTACACCCTCTACATATTTCTTGGAGTAAGTCTACAAGCTTCTAGTTTGCCTCCGTGCTTTATTACCTCTGGGCACCCACGCCATCCATACGTATCTGACCATGTTTAAGTTACCCATGATCTCCCCGAGGCTTGTATTAGATGTTCCAAGGTACCTGGCAGGTAGGTCCCCTCGAGGCCCTGTCAACCTCTTTGATGTCGTCTCCTGTACTGTACACTGTGGCGATATTGATAGAGAGATGGGTTTACACGCATACACACTCACACCCGCTTCTTGCCTCTGTAGCATAACATATGTTTCCTCTCTTTCTGGAATGACTTTCTTCACTGTGTCCCTTGACTAACTTCTGTTTGTCCTGAAAACCCTGCTCATGTCTACTCATCAAACTCATCCTGCGTTCCTCCAGGCAGAAGTGAGCCCCTGCAGCGTCTGTGCTGAGTGTGGAGCCCAGACACACTCATCCAGCCTGGCTGGCCCTCTACTTTGGTCCTTTATATTCCTGACTCCTGGGCCTACTTGCCTGTAAACCCCTCGAGGGCAAGGACCAACCCTCAGTCTCTGCTTCTCTTGCAAGGTTCTCAGTACATGCCACACAGGTGGTTGCTCATTAAAAGACTGTCGACAGGAGAAAAAGGAAGAACATTTTGGCAAGGAAAGGCTTTGCATGGGAAAGGTCATTACCACTGTACCACAACCAGAAATTTACTAAGCACCTATTTTCATGAAGTACGGTGCTGAGTGCCCCCATGAGACAAGCCACACAAACCTGCTTCTTGACCTCTAAGAACTTATTTATGATTTAATATGTGTATCGGGCATGAGGGCAGACCATACAGAAAGGGCAGACAATAATTGAATTACCAGCATTAAAGAGATATACAAATAGGTGAGATTAAATATTTACTTTGTATGTACATTACCTTGTAAAGGGTAATGGCATTTGCACGGCTAGTGAGTGTGTGGGAACCATCTGAGTTTTATATTTTAGACAATAGGATCCTTTCATGATGATTACAAGGTAAACAGAGTTTTGATATTTTTAAGGCTGAAGATGGACATGAATGTTTTCTATGAGGTTAATTTACATCACATTGGAAGACGAAGTAATATGCCTTGGATAGAATCCAAATCTCGACACCTCTGGACAATTTAGAACAAATGGGGCTTATCTGTGGAACTCCATCATTTAAAAAAAATATGAAATCAGAAAAATATGTGTTTTTCATCAAAAGCAGGAAACAGGGTATTTGACAACATGCATTTGTCTACTGAATGGGATGGAATATGTGATGAAATATGTTTTGTCAATAAAATAAATTGCCAAGCAAAATGTAATCCTTTCTGCAAATGCGTTTAGTCTCCAGAATGAAATAAGCTAGTTCCACAAAGTGCATTTTTCCCTTGAATTATTTTAGATTGGCTGTCTATCAAAAACTACGGGGAAATATGTGTTTTGTCAGACACTGTATTTTAAGGTATACAGATAAAATATATTTGGAGAAAAATAGACTCATTTGTGGAGGGTCAGTCAATGTTTATAGCACCTTAATGTAGTTTGAGTATCATTTTTGGTTTAAAAGGCTAAGTTGTCACTTCAGTGCTGATTGTATTCTTGGAAATATTCAATTGCTACCATGATGAACCTTGGGGATTCTTATGGCAATATTATTCTACTGTGTTACCACCATGTTTGTTGCTAAAAGGGTTAATTACATGCATAATTAGGTTCATTTTTTGTTTTGCTCTCCTCCTGCTCTGTGAATTGGTCCTTTGCCCAAGGCTCCTGAGGAATTTTAACTTACATAATTAATTAGTGCAGTTTAACCCTTCAAATGCGACTCTTAACACCCCACCTAGTTTAACATCATTTTAGATACCAGGTTAATAGCCTGTAATGCCTCGCAGTGGACAGGTTAAGGTCAAGTACTTATGTTGTTAAGTTAGGATAGAATAGAAAACTGATCCAAGGAGTAAATAGAGGGCTGAAGTATGGCATCACAGTGAAAGGTGATGTACATTAAAGAGGTTTTTTGGCTCTTTTTGAGTAAGACCACACTTCCTCACTCATGGTATCTGCTTAATATTTAAGGATTGAATGAGATAATGTCTATAAAGCCCTTGGCTCCATGCCTGGCACTATTGCTTTATTGATTTATAGTTTTCCAGTGTTGCATAAGCATTGTTCCATTTGCTTCTCAACTGTTCTCTTTTCTGAAGAGGAACCATTTATTTCCATTTTGTGGAAGAGTGAACTGAGACTTAGAAAGACTTGGGGTTGGCCTCAAGGAGAAACCAGTCTCTGTGGGTGAGAAGGATCGCCTAGGAAGCAGGTGGCATTTGAACTATACATCCTCGGTAGTGAGAAAATAAAAGGCAGGTACCGTGTGGAGATGATGCATGTTGGTGGCGTGTTGAGTACATTGTCAGTAACCTATATTGCCACGGAGAAGGTTTGAATATGTTGGACATTGGTACTAGAAAAGTAATTTGGAGTCACAAAGTACCTCGTATACTAAGGAATTTTGACTTAAGTCTAGAGGTATCAGGAAGTTACTAAAAATGTTTAAGTGGCTGGTTAATATGATTCAACTTATATTTTAGAGAACTAGCTTTGGGGGTAAGCGCGGAAGGAGATTAGAGCAGGGAAGGGACAGTGGGCAGGGTGTCAGGGTCTACGTTGGTGTGTCACTGCAGTATCCCAGGTGGCAGATGGTGAAAGCCTGCCCTGGGGTTGTGGCAACAGAGATGAAGAAGGTGGGAGAGGAATTAAAGGACGTATCTGTCTGGTCTAATCAGTGAGAGGTCATTTGTGGTAGAAAAGGGTGTGAGAGAATTTGGGAATAACTACAAAGCTACATAGACCAAAAAAAACCAATGATATAGATAGAAAATGCAGAAAAAGAAGGAAAGGGAAACCCACAAGTTGATGTTGGTGAAGCAGATGTATTTGGTTTTGAATATAAGGGATCTGACCACAGGATTAATAGACGGATGTGTTTCAATATGGGTCCTGTGTCCAGCGGAGAGGCTGGGGAAGAAATGGAAATTGGGAGGGGTATTATTATTTGCTTTTGTGATTGCTGTGATCTATGAAGGAAATGCCTTTATAAGAATTGTAATTAATATTCAAAATGATATACTGAAATGAAACTTAACCAATGGGAAGGCCTGACTCTCTCGTGTTCCTCTCACTTTTACTAAGTAACAGTTATTGAGATTGTGCCAGGCTTATCTCAATACGTGTGCATGTATTATCTCAGTTAAGTTAAAAAAAAAAGTGGATAAACTTGGAGGAATAGATATTACCAGAACATTTCTACTTTCTAGTGAGAAACACTGAGGGTTGGAGAGTGCAATTAATTGCCCAGTGTAGAACGAGGATTCAAATCCTTTTTTCTAAAGTCTGTATTCCTAAACCACACACACACACACACACACACACACACACACACGCAAATTTTCAAATCTCTCTCATTTTCAAGAAATCCAGTTCTCAGTGGCAACTCTCATTGGGCTTTCATGGGTGGGTTAGCCTCTTCTTCGATACGAAATTACTCAACAAATACCCATCAGAGGACTTGACTTTCAGAAGATAGCCAGTGGGTATTTATTTCTGTCCTTTTTTCTCTCTTTGCCTTCCCTCTCTCTTTAATCCTTTTGGCACCCCTTCTAGATATCATTCATGACTCTTAGTTCTCTCTGCTTTGATTGCAGACATAGATACACCATATTTCTTTCTTGTCTTCAGGCTAGCATTTTGAGTGCAAGCCTTATCTTTGCCTTTTCCCTGGTCGTTAGCGCAGAGCCTTACATTGTACAAAGTTCTCTACTGACATTGGCTCATTGATAATCCAATGAGTTCGCAGTATAAGTATTTCCATTTTCAGAAGAGAAATGGGTAGCTCAAACCACAACGTGCCCAAGACTTGCAAAGAGTTGACTTATAGATGAAGATTTGAACCCTTGTCTAGAGCAAGAAGAGGGCTGGGGTGACTAGTACTGTGTGCAGAGTAGGCTCACTTTCCACTAGGAAGGAATGAACTAAAATGCTGTTTCCATAGGCAAGACTTTGGGGGCATGAGCATAGTTCTGTTCCACTGTGGGCTTTTTAGAAATCTGCACTCCTTCTAATAGGGTTCTTCTGCCTAATACGACTCATTGCAGAGAAGGCTTACACACAGGCACTCCATAATAATTCGGAAGTCAGCCTTCTGGAGTATCTGAAAGGCTCACACTCATCATTAACCTCACAGATCCCAATTCTGAACAGGGGAGTCTACCACAGTATTATGGAGCTTGTTCTCAGGCTTGGACGCTCATTTGATTTTGTACAGAATGCTAAGAAAAGGTTTTAAAGAATTTTTAATGAAAAGGCAATTAATGTAGAAACCATTAATAGAGAGTTCAGAGGAAAAACTGGACTTCTTGCTGAGTTTTTGACTTTTTAACTAATTGCAAAACTTTACGGTATTTTTACTGTATATTAGAAAATGGTGAGGCACTATCTGTTTATTACAGCTAGACCTTATGGGCAAATAGAACAATTTTAAAGCCTTTTAATTTTTTTTTTAAGTAAAGAGGACAGAAGCCCCAAGAACTAATTATAACTGAACAGTTCTTATTTGATAAAATGGATGCACAGTAATGAAATGCTCCCCAAGAAACAGTAATTTTGACTTGGCTTAGAAGATTCTTGAAACGACGATTTGTTTCTTCGTACTAACACACATTGACTAATGTTGCATAGAACAGAATGTGAACATTTTACAGAGACTATAAAGAGTGGTCCTAAGTATTGAACAAAAAAAATAGGTATTACTTCTGAATGCTGGATTCTCTGAATCCAAGCTCCGTGAACTCTTTCAATATGGTTCATTTCTCACTGCAACCCTAATAACTCGAGTCAGTAGAATGTCCATTCTTTGGTTTTTCAATATTCAGTTTTGGTAGCAGTCACTTTCCAAACGTTGCCATAGAAATGTTAGTAACTATGGTATTCTCCACCCCCTACCACACACATGGTCCTTGGGCCCTTAAGAGTAATGGAAATGAAGATAGAAGTCTTGTGGCTGACAGATTATTGGAGAATTTTATTGACCACATGGTTGAACCTTCATGCCATGGAGTTAGGAGAACTCATATTTCTTCCCAGAGTCATTTAAGTAATGATTTTTATAAGCTCTGGAATTCCGACTATTTCACACCAATTTCCCACCGATCTCTTTTGCCTTACCAGGATAACTAATCACCATGTGGCAGGGCAGGGGTACAGGGTGCATGAGGGGGCTGAGGGCCCCCAGAAGAGAGGCAGATTTTCTCGTGGCTAGAATTATTACAGAACAAAAGGCACACATACAGAACCAAGGGGGTCATGATATACTACTACCAAAATTACCCCCTACCAGGTCCGATATGCCCGCTGCCAGAGGAAAGACGTCTCTCAATGCCAGAGATTTGTGAAAAGGAAAGGAAGTGTTTATTTAATGCTATACAGACTTCAAGTAGAGACCTAATGTCTTGAGTAAACTATCAAAGTCCTTTAGGATACCCACAGACTCCCACAGGGCTTCCTTCTCCCCCTGCCCTAATTTGGGGTACCATAACTCCGGAAAAGAAGCACATGTTCCACGTTTCAGGCTGCTGGCACTGTCAGCTGTGTCACCATCCAGGCAGGATCTCTAATTAATCCAAAGCCATGTGGCACCTTCTTATGGCCTGTTGGCAAGAGTGCTTTCACCCTTCTTCCAGGCAAAGTCTCTCCTGCTTCCCAGGCTACTCGGCTGAAGGGAGCACCCCAAAGCCACGTGGTCCTCTTCTACCAATGCTGCAGGGGTGGCCACTCTGCCAAAGCTGAGTGGCGGTTCTCCGCTTAAGCGGCATGGTGATTCTCTGTACCCGAGCTGTGAGGATCCCCACTCTGCCAGAAGTGCATGGCTCTCTCAAAGGCTGCCACATCTGGGTTCAAATCCCCATGCAAGTCATTCTCTTCAGCCCCATTTCCAATGCCTCCCACAATCGGCTACACTTGCCAGCACTTCCCTATCCTTCCAGCTTTACTGGGCTGCCATCGTGAGTCTGGGTAGGTGTGGCTCCATATCATGGAGCCAATCATCTCCAAGCTCTCACGCAGGCGCTGTAATTTGGGGGACCTGCCTCCTAGTTACGTCTTGGGTAGAAGTCACTTCCATCCCCCTGACTCAGAGAATGACCCCACAGCTATTTAACATATCTGTGCAGCCAGTTAAAAGTATATATATATATTAAATGACCATACCAGAGGTTAGCTGCAAAGCTGTGGCTGTACAAAACAGCTCTCAATGGCCTTGCTCCATTTGTTCCTTCCCCCAACTCACACCTGTGCAGGGGAAGGGGTGAGGACAGCCTAGTATTTCCTGGACCTTGAGTTCTGGACTCCATTTCAAATCCCTTTTTGGGGCCCCTCTCTTGGCTGCACCCTGTTACAGAAGTTTTACACACCATCCTGTCCACCTTCGAACTCAGTGACAAATCTCAAAATTCTAAATGTTAGGTGTGCTATATCAGAATAATGAAACTGTATTTCTTTATCTCTTGTATCTCTGACTTTGTTTACTTGGGGTTGGCAAGGTAAAAGAACTGGAGGACAAGTTTCTTTAACAAAACTAGTCTATGTCCATCTGTTGGCAACAAAGAAAACATGTAGGACAGACCAGCATAGGTGCATAACCAGTCAAAAGCATCCCATCTTGAAAAGACCCATAGCAGTAAATAAATAAAGAGCCAAAGTTTCAAGCACGCACCTTCCCTCTGATTCACTGCCCACTCTTTATTAAAGCTAGAGCTCATTTCATTATAACCCAGTATGTGTGTGTATGTGTATGTGTGCATCTCAAAAGAATTCAACTTACCTATTTCTAGATTATCTAGTTAATTGGTCTGATAAGTGCATCAATCAAATACTTTCCCAGAATACATTGGAAGTAAGAAGATCTGGTCTGCACCTCAGCTGCTAACCAGCTTCCTTACCTTGAACGTTCGTTAATTTTTTTTTTGTACTCGGGACCGTCACTGTTTACACCTAGGTTCTCAGGAGTTGGAACGGTGCTGTCTTACTTGATTCTAATCGTATATTTTTTGGAAGCCCAGTAAAACATGGGATTTCTTCATAGTGGAAAATTTGTGTATGACGATTTCTCATGCATGTGTTTTTCTGCCCTTGAGGGGTTTTAGTTTGAATCATTGTCACAAAAAGGAATTATGGCAGAAAACATAGAAATATGGCAGGCAAATGCATTCCTTCTTTTGATTGGATGTATTCCCTGGTATAGATTCTCTAGTGTCTCTCTCTCTCTCTCTCTCTCTCTCTCTCTGAGTAACTCCTTGACTTGGCTTCTTTTGGAGAGATGCAAGAAAACAAAGAATTTCGGCCCCCCCTAAAATGCTGAACTCATATTACCACAGAATATTTTTAAATGTATTTGATTATTTTAAATAATCTTACAGGAATGTTTTTATAAACATCCCCACTATATTTTGGTTTATTTAGGTATAGCTGTGTGTACTGTTCATATTTATGAACAATGTCAATAAGTTGTGTGCAGCAGTTCTTCGATAACCCAGAAAGCAGCACATTCACGCTGTGCCTTGAACACAGTCTCCGTGATGCCGGTTTTAACTGTTGATGTGGCTAAGTGATTGAGTCTTAATTTCATCTACATAATTGAGTTTATACCAGTGCATAACTCTTTTGTTCACTGACACGTTTATCATTATTGTTATTATTAGCAACCTGGTATATTCATTAAGCTACAAAGAAGAGAACGGAAACCAAAGTGACATCCTACAGTGTCAGCTCAATCAGAGATCGATGTCGTCGGCTTACAGAGCTAAGCAAACCAGTAGGAGCTCAGAGACATTTTCCATGTATAAGAGGTTATCCAAGCCCCTCTCCAGGCTCAGGTTTGGCTTCAGTCCCATGCTTGATGTTTACATTTATTGTTGTTTATACTCACCAATACACCCAATCTGCACTCAAACAACAAATAAAGATTTTGGTATTTTAGTTCCTATCCTTTCTTAAATTACAGAAATCATACAACATTTGAGTGAACTCTTATACTCAAATATAACCTATTTCTAGTAGAACAGGCGTGATAATTTTTGAGACTGTTTTATGCACTGGTACAGTAGAATTAACCTGTCCATATTATTTCCTTTATTATTGTGTTTATTGTCTTTTATGATGCCTTATCCAAATGAATACTATAAGTAGTGTATATCCTTATTTCTGCATTAGGCTTATTCATTTTTTTCACTTGGCTATATGTTCGGATGCCTCGACAGGAGCTGGATGTCAATTCCCTTGTCACTCAGTTCCTTCTCCTGCCACAGTGTGAGTTGACACCAAAACACACGCTGCAAAATGTATGTTGGGCTGGGACATTCAAATGATTGACACTGAACTTGCAGGGCAAGGAGGAGGCTCATTCATATATGACACACAGAAGCTGTTTTCCTGGCGACAACTTCATCATTGTCTCTAAACATGAGAGATGAGCCGGTGTACCTAAAAAATCAGTCAGGTAAACAGCAAAGAATTTTGTCTGGCAGGGCATGAATACCTTAGTCTTTCTCCTTCTCTCTTCACTGTGGTAAATGGAAATAGGCTCCTTCCACCTGGATTAGTAGCTGTTTTAACTGGATAAAAAGTGTGCGCTTCTTTAGTGGCTTTTATGTATATGTAATAACATCTCAGAGTAGTTAAGGTATAAGTCAGGCCCTTGGGAAAAATAACCTGTACCTTTAGAATGTAGAGTAGATCTGTGGCCCCCTTTGTGGGGGTAATAAATTATTTTGAGAACACATTGAAATTTGATGATAGCCTTTATCAAAATTTCAGGTCTAATATCACATAGTATTTTATGTTACATGAAGAACAGAGGAACGAGGAGGCTAAGCTGGTTCAAAAATTGTTTGAGGCCTAAGAAAAGACTGCTCCCAGATGGAATTCACTGAGGATTCTGTTTCTTTGCATTTTTCTTATAATTAATTCTTTAATATTGCCAGTTATAGCTCACGAATTGAGTCCGTTCCAATCTATACAGTCTGGCCTCCTGCTGCTCTTCTGAAATCCCAGGAAGCTTTCCTGAAGGGAAGATCGGGAAAGTCATGGTGTGAGGGGAGCAATTAGAGCAGAGGTGTGGCTTCCAGAGATACGAGCCAAACAGACGCCACATCGTGACAGTGGCCTCTTTCCAAATGCATCCTAGTGAAATTAGCACATGGTCCTGAAAGTGGAACAGAATGAGGCTGCTCTTCGAAAACAGTATAAGTTAAAAAAATTTATGGTGGTGGTTTCCAAACCACATCCTGAATGAGCTGTGTGACTGACTAGGGGGGCTGGAAGCAGCGTGAGATGAGTTACCAACATAGGCAGTTTCAAGTGAGGGAGCGTAAAGCCGAGGGGGGCGGGAAACAAGGAAGGAGACAGGCCATTGCACGGAAAATAAGTTATTGACCAAGGACTCTCAGAGTTAACTGAGGGCGGAGAATTTGCAAAGATGAGGACTTCATGGTATATTTTGTAGAAGAGAAGTTGTGCGAGTTGCAAAGGAGCTTGATAGACAGGGAGTGGCCGACCAGGGTTCATTATCTGCTGTCTGTCTCTAGACTTGCCATGCAGGTTTAGGATGTGCACTCTTTTAAGAAGTTAAATACGTAGGAAGTCAAATACAGAGGGACCTCCTTGAACCTTATGTAAAATTTATCTAATCTTCTATCTTGCCTTATGACATTTTAATTGTAATAGCAATACATACTCCTTGTAGAAAATATCTCCACATAGTGGATATCTCCACTATGTGGAGATATTTTCTTTTTCTGTACCCAAAGATAACCATAGCTAACTGTCATGTTCTTGGTCTCTGAAGACTGGAGATGACTCCAAAGATTGGTGGGACTAAAGCTCACAGACAACTGTCAGTCTTTTCTGCAACCCTTGTGAGACATAAATAAGGTTGTGAAAATTAGTACAGACAGAGGTTACTCCTGAGTAGGCACGGTCCCCATGCTGTTCCTCACAGGGATGTGGCCAGAGGAAGGATGAAGTTCTGTAGCCTTTGTCAACCCCAAACCAATGATCCCAAGTCTTCGACATTATGACTGTCCACTCCCCAAACCACCACCAAAAGAACCACATCAGTCCACAGAAAGTTTTTTTTCAATTTCTGTCAAACATTTTAATTCTGTGTGTCTATTACCCACCCATCCATCCATCCATCCATATGAACAACATTGAACTGGATAATGTCTTGGACGCTGCCTTTTCCATTCATTTTATACTTTGAGTATTTTCCTTGTCAATATTGAGAATGCTTGATGAAAAAAAACACATCTAAATCTTCAAAATTTTTTTGGCTAATCCCTTATTTGCTTTTTTTCTTTTCTTTTTTAAACTTTACCTTCTCTCTTTTCTCCTGACCCCTGAACAGTGTCTGTATTGTGTACTGAGTAAGTCACGTTAATGGATTCCATAGATAATTTCCAAAGGTTGAAAAGGCCTTTGACTTCCACGAAATTGAAGCAATTTTGAAGAAGCCAAAGAGGTGTACATTAGAATCCTCTCCATACACACGAACAGTGAAGTGACATTTGAATCTGACAGAGGGAGTGAAAAGATCAAGCTGAAATGTGGCGCTGGAGAAGGGAATGCCAGCTTATCCGTGCCTCCTCTGTTTGCTTAGAGCAGATACTCGGAAACTTTGAATGAGAAGTAAAGGGCATTAGCATCCAGTGAGAGCACAAGAGGCTACCTGGATTTGCAAATAACAAAGTCATCCAGGCTGAGCTCCAGGAAGACCTTGGAGCTGAGAGCCAAGATCACAGGCGGCAAAATAAGTAACTTTTGTTGAAGAAGAGTGTGGAGGTGACCAAAGTGGAATTTGCACAACAAAGGAGAGATCACAGAAAGGAGACTGAAGGAGGAAAAGTTACCTGGGCTGGTTTGGAGAGTGTAATTCAGGAGGCTGGGCTAGTCTCTGTAAGACGATTTCCCAGAGGTGAGCTATGGCCACTTACACTTAACCTCCCCCCAAAAGAAAGAGGCCACTTCAGCTTAAAAAAAAAAGAATCTGAGGATATCTACATTGACATTTTTAAATTTTTTTCTCCTTTAAAAGATGGACACCTCACTACAGCCGCATGCATTTATCCTTAATAATAAAGACTTCATTTTCCCCCCTGGGTTTTCTCCTTAAAATTTAAAACACTCATGCTCTCTCAAGGTCCCACCATTTATTTCTGTCTGAACACAGGCATTTCAAATATCACGGCACTGGACTCACTTGGAATAAAGACTAACTCCAAGAGTGACTTACTCATTGAAATTCACCTCCTCAAAAGCTACTATGGTCAGTAGAAGTTGGTTGGTTATAAATAGTATTTCTGCCTCTGTATTGTTGGATTCTGTTAGAATAGGCACAGGCTCATGCATTATTTGGGAATCTTAAAAATAAGTTTAGAAGTAGAAAATTAATGATAGCGTAAGAAAAATAGCATAAACATCATAAAAAAAGAATCTTCATTAGGGAATGAAGTAAGCAGGCTTTAGTAGTAATATTTACCTATGATCAATAAAATTGCTTAGGAGAGTTTAGAACTGTGGTTAAGAGAACTTGCATCTTCAGAGTTCCACTGCCTAGAACGTGGCCTACCATTTCCAGGAAATATCTAAGATCTTCTTCAGTTATAAGATGGGGATTATTTTAACTATTAAATGATGTACTTGTAAAGCATTTAGCACAGTGCCTAGCACATGCTGAGCTCTCTGATAATACTTGTTCCTGCCTGAGGCAGAAAAGTCCCGTTAGCTCAGATCCATTGCCAAGATGGGATTATACCTGGAGAACAAATATTGAGAAAGAAATCTGAGAAGGCGGAAAGGGAGGAAGGGGGGGAGCAGCAGGGAAAGCCTTCAGACCCTAATGTGACACCAGTGAAAGAAGGGGAGGAAGGCAGGCAGGTTGAGCAGGTGTCTCAGAAGGCAGTACAGGTTCAAGGAAGTTTGCGGCAGGTGAGTGCAGAGTCCTGGAGACAATCACTTGTTGGAGGAGCCTGCGGTCCCACAGGAAGGAGCCTGTGGAGTTACATTCCTGGAGAAGCCAGGGCTCTGGGGGAACATGCTGGTGGATCCATAGAGAGCAACTAGGGAGTTATGACCTGCGGCAGGAGCAGTGAGTGGTGCATTGCAGTGACTGCCAGGGACCGTCACGTGGGCTGGGGCTTCTGTACAGCAGCTGTAAGTCCTCACCATTGATTTGTTAAAGCATTCCTTCACGCCTATCTTTTGGTGGCATGGTTCAGGGTAAAATAATAAGCATGACACGCTGATTTCAGAACTGATTTAAAGATGGGAGATTGTATATGCCAAAGCATTCTCTTTCTTTTAAGGTTGAAAAATGCTTTGGAAATGTGAAAACACACAAAAGTATTTTCTATAGATATTTAATAATTCGGACATTTCTTTCCACTTGTCGGGCCTTTCAAGTCACCTGATTTTTATTATAATTAATTTCACATGCAAACATGTATCAGTGGAAACAAATCAACTCTCTTATCTTTGAAATTGCTAAGTATTTAAGGTTTACCCCCAAGAAATTTTATGTGATAAGTACTATAAGCAGGAATGGTAGTGAATTAGACCCCCCTATTTAATATATGAAACCTGAAAAATTTAACTCACTGAAGCCAAAATGCAGGGTTTTTAAAATTTTAAATAAATTTTTAAATTTTATTTATTTTTATTGATTATGCCATTACAGTTGTTCTATTCCCCCCTTCATTCCCCTCCACCCTGCACCCCCCATCCCCACCATTACCCCCCTTTAGTTTATGACCATTTGTCTCAAGTTCTTTAGATTCTATATTTCCCATACTATTCTTGCCCCCCCATCTATTTTCTATCTACTGTCTATGCTACTTATTTTCTGTACCTTCTCCCCCCTTCTCCTCCTCCCACTCCCCTGTTGCTAACCCTCCTTGAGATCTTCATTTCTATGTTTCCACTCCTGATCTAGCTGTCCTTTTAGTTTGCTTTTGTTTTAGGTGTGGTTGTTAATAACTGTGAGTTTGCTGTCCTTTCACTGTTCATGTTTTTTTAACTTCTTTTTCTTAGATAATTTCAGATAAGATCAAATTCAAGGAGTTCATGATCACCAAGCCCTTATTATATGAAATGTTAAAGGGATTTATCTAAGAAAATTCAGTTTTAAAGGTACTGCGGATTGGAACTCAAGAGCAGCATTCAGTTCTGCAGAGTCCTTACTGGCTGTATCCACAGCCTTGCAAAATGATGGGGACAGAAAAGGGTTTTGATAAATATTTGTTGAATAATTCACTGAATCATTAGATTTCTTGCCATTTTCAGGTTTATCTTTGTGAGCTTTTCCCATAGGGGTTAGGGACCCTAAATATAAACAGAGAGAGAGAGCAGGAGGCCAACCCAAGACCCTGACTTTTATGGAAATTAGAAAGGGATGGGTCTGGTGTCTGGACTGTGACTCTCAGAATCACAAAGGTGATCAACCCATCGAGGTTATTTCCTTCTGCTTTATTTTAAAGCAGGGTTTCTCAACATGGGCCAGAAAATGCTTTGTTGTCAAGAGCTGCCCATATCATGCAGGGTGTTTAGCATCATCCCTGGTCCCTACCCACTAGATGCCGGTAGCATCCCTCTCTGCAAACTGCAGTTGTGACAATAAAAATGTACCCAGAATTGCTGAATGTCCCATGGGGGACAAAAATCGTCCCCAGCTGAGGGCCACTGTTCTAGACATGAGGCAGCCAAGGCAACTTGGAGAGTTTCAGCACGTCAACCAAACGCTTGATGAAGCAAGCCCAGCAATGCTAATCCCATGGCTAAGCATCTACCCAGTTCTCTTTCTGCATCACCCAAGTCAATATCCGATTACATCTGTCTCCAGGAAACCTAGTGGTATTTTATCTTGCCTATTTATATTTATTCCTAGCATTCTCCACTTTTGCTGTTTGATATTATAGGCACTTTATTGCACAGAAGGCAAAGCTTGATATTCCTTCCTGTATTGCATTAAAAATGAAGTTCCTCTTAGAGGTGAAAGTGCCATGTTTTGAAGCCCAACATGGACAGGAGAGAGTTCAACAATCTTTCTCTTAGGGACTGACTTGGAGCTGTGTTATGCTTTCTTTGCCCAGCTTATACTTGAATAGAAAAATTTATCTGTACACAAAGATTTCTTTAAAAAAAAATGCCTGCCAAGTTCAGAAGATACCTCTGTCAAGTGGCAGAGAACAGAATGATCTCATAGAGATGGTCAAGTGTAATTTCAGATAATTCTATATCGGATTTCTGAGAACCCTTTTGGAAAGCACTGTTATAAATTAGCACCAGGTCTCCAAGAAATGGAAAATTAGTATTTTCTTTCCCAGCCTACAATTTATTGATCAAAGAAAACTTATTTTTGGCTGTGTAGTGTTGCAACAATCTGAAGCATATTAATAAAGAAACAGAGTTGCTTCTTGGGGAGATAGGACTTCGATGACTGTAATTTTTCTCGTGAGCATCAATGCTGCTCATGCTCCAATATATCACGAGTGAAGGGGCAGGGAGGGTGGCAGATGTTGCTTAGCAAGGGCATCGGGGAAGTTCTGTGCATTTTGCTTTGTCTTCAGCCTTTCTTGATGAGTTCTCATTCTTCACTCTTCATTCCGGAGAAAGATTTAAGGAGATAGTGTTCCAAGAAAAGAAAGACTTTTGATTGTGAAAGTAAAAAAAGCTGACAAAGAGTTGCCTATTTCTAATCATTGGTTCTACCTAATACAATAACCAGGAGATTCAAACATGGTTTATTGGTGTGTATATTCACACACACCCGGACCCCATCCCCACTCCACCTCCTATTAATTGCATCACCCTGAGGACATTACTTGTCCTCTCTCTCTGCCTCAGTTTTCTTGTCTGTAAAATGAGGATATAGGATTCTTACACAAATACAGATAATGCTAGCTCATGTCTCTAACATATGTAAAACTTACCTGGCATATAACAATGTCAGATTTTTGTTTTGTTTTACATGGGAAGGATATATTTAAAATTCATAATGAATATATAATATGTACTGAGCCCTCTGCTAGCTGTTGCTGGTGTATTACACCAAAAAGAAATGCTTTAGAGATAGGCAGATACCCAAAGCAAGACATAGGTCACGTTTTTCAAGATCAGTTTTCAGCTTGTGATCCTGAAACACCTGCCTGGTGGAGGCCATTGTACTAGCCACGGAGGAGGCAGGTATGCCAGTCAGAGTTACTATTCTCTAAGAACTCTGTCTGATGGAGGAGGAAAAGGTAAATATAATTATAAGATAATGTGACAAGTGATGTGATAAGTATAGACACAGTGTAATATGTTTCCACTGAGAGACTCGCATCTCAACCTGGGGAAGGGGCTTGAGATGGAGAGGACTTCCAGGAGGAGCGACATGTGAATCTAGCCTGCGCTGAGTGGGGTTGGCTAGGATGGGGCGGAGGAAGATAGACACGGAGACGGGGGAGTGAGGCTCGGAGCCTGGTGAGCAGGGAGGGGAGCACCATGGCACAGCTAGGTCAGGAAGGAGTATGGCAGACCGTGTCACTCTACCATGAAGGAGTAAGGACACAGGGGTGTGGTGCGTCAGGGAGGGGGGGTTTCATTGGGTAAACTGCAGTCTCGTGCTGTGCGGAGGAAAAATTGGGAGAAGGCCAGACTAGAAGTCCAGGCTGGAGGTCTGAACTGGTAAAACTTCACTGTGAAGTGATGAGGTGCGACTCTCCTCACCTAGAGAGAGGTGACAGAATAGAGAAACGTGGAAATGGTCACTAGTAGGACTCCAACAAAGTCACACTGAGTGTTATCCTGGAATGGGATTTGAATTGAGGAAAAAGCATGAAAGTGCAGTTCACGGTTTATCTCCATGTTGGAAAGTCTCGTCTGGCCTCCCCAGACCTTCAGAAGGGGAGGGACATTTGTACTTAATTGTCAGGAGTTGTCTGTATGGGACCCTCATGCCATCTTATAACATTTGGGGACACTTAGATTCCTTCCTGACACCTCTTGCTGCCCTCTTTCTAGGTCCTGGTGTGTGGCTCTAATTTTTTTTGCCACTGTTTGATTTAACATGAGAGAATCTTCATATACTACTTTTGACATAGACGGTCCTGTAGAAGGGACTTTAATGTATTATTTTCTTTGGCTTTTTTCTTGAACCATAGATATTTGAGCACAGCCTGAAAAGACCAGTGTTAGCAATCATTTAATGAATATGGCAGCAGAAACTTGTTTATCTCGAATGTCACCAGCACAGTCTTAATGGTGGTTGCTTGGAGAGCTGTGTTGACGAAGAATCCAAGGCCCATATGGCGTGGTGGGAAAGTGACAAGACCAACTAGAGAGCCACCCATGGGTGCAGCAGGGCAGAACACGAGCTCACATCCATCTGTGGGACAGAGAACCCAAACCCCCAGTCTTCATGCATTTGACAAAGGTGACAGATTTAGTTAGGAGCTTGGCTGTGAAGGACACCACATTACGTGGCTCCCAGTGCAGAGGCACTTAGTTATTTTTTCCCATAAATAGTTGCCTGGGGCGACTCGGTGACCTGATCACACTTTCTGATTTTTTTTTTAGTGTTAGATTTTCAGTTTTTAGCGATGCAGGCAAGGTCCCTCTCTTCATGGCAAAGGTCTTTCAGAAGGAGGTGGGTGATAAATTAAGGGAATCAGTAAGATGATATCAGACAGCGGCTGATGATTATGGAAACCATCACAGCCTAGGTGTGGGGAGGTGAAACAACACATGGCAGCGGGTGGCCAATCAGGAGCGTTGCTTCCAAAAAGAGGAGCTGAAACTTTTTTAGGTGGCCAATCAGGAGCGTTGCTTCTCAAAAGAGAAGCTGAAACTTTTTTTAGCTGAAACTTGAGTGAGAAGAGTCCGCAAGGCCAGGATCTGCCCAAGGAGAAGACCAAGAAACACGAATACCACGGGCAAAGACACTGCAGCCAAAACGTAGCTCGAGTGTTTGGGGAACAAGAAGGCAAACCAACAGGGCCCGGGCACCGCCAGTGAGCGGAACAGTGGCGCTTGGGAAGGTGGGAGAGTTGGGTGGGGGCCGGGCGGTGGTGCTCTGTCTCTCAGGCAAGTGAGTCTTAGGGCTCTGCTCATTGGCCCCAGGCAATAGTAAAAGGGACACCCTTGGTCTCTGGTTTCTTAGTGCAGTTCTTTTGAAAGTGTCTATGAGCGCATAGCCCTCTCTTTCTTTTTGTGGGAAACTCCTTGATTATAACCGCCAAGATGAAACAGCTGATAGGATCAAACACTCTGCTCCATGCAGATTAGAGTGGAAAATAGAAACCTGGAATCAGTGTGTTTCCTTCAGGTGACCTTAGTAAAACATTCATGGGGTCCTGACAAGTTCTTTGAATTTATACAATGGGGAACGCAGTTTAAATACCTTGATATATTGCAAGCAGCTTCTAGAGAATCTCAAAAAAGATTGTGAAGCTCATTTAAATCTTGTACCAACCCTGCGAGAATTGGTAGAAAATAGCTATAGCTATTTTTTTCTTTTTCCTTTTTTTTTGCAGATGAATAGAATGAGGCAGAGATATTAAATTACTTGATTTCAGCTTTCGCCCCATAGTCCTGCATTCAGCCTAATAAATAGAGCTCACGCACATTAATTTATAAACAAACTTGTGGTTGAAATCCAAACAGGGGTAAAGCATCATTAGAATCTTTGATTTTTGAATTCTAAGGTTCCTATTTGTGTATTTATCTTACTCATTATGAGCAACCAATACAAATGACTCTTTCAAGATTCATGCACTTGAGGAAGATGCTGAGCCTGCTGAATTCCATTTTATCTGGCAGTTTGTTCCTAGATATGTTCTGCTCAAGTGTATCATGGTCAAGTTTCGGGCTGCCCCGTCTGATATTTGCATATATTCCATTAACTGGTTGTCCTTCTCCTTCTCTCACTTTCTCCCCCACCTTTGCCCTCCCCAGGCCGATTTACCTGTTCTGTGTGACAGCTTATGAGCTTAATAAATCCAGGCAAATGTATAAATGGATGTTAATGGTCTAAACTCCCCTTCAGCATGGCAAGCGTGCACTTTAATGGTGACCCTTGATGGCTAATACCTAACTCAAAGGGATGACTAATGGCAGAATTAGGAAACCAGGTAGATTTAGAGGTCAGCGCTGTAGCTAATGGAAAGTGACACACTGGGAAAGAGTCAAGGACTCTGTGTGCCCTTCACGTCATCAAGATGTGCCAACTCCCAGGGAAAGGTCTCATCCTAAAAGGAGGGTCTCGTTACACAGGATTTTATGGCACTCAACAGCTGTTTCTGACATGGAGATAGTGAGGTGTGAGCAGCACCTAGAATGTTTCTCAACAAATTAACAAAAATGTACATTGATGTGCAAAGTAATACCTGGAAAAGTCATGAACTACAGGGAAACCATAATTATGTGGAATTGTTTCCTCCTCCGCTTTATGGAAAATATTTGTCTTTTTGGTTTGAGTCTCTTGTCCCCAACCGTATATTTTCTGTGAACAGTCCAGATTCTGGTTGTTCTTTCTTCTCTTTTGTTGATCCATGGCCTTAAAGCCTATCTCAAGTTGTAATAAGCTGGTGATGTTGCTCATAAGGGAGGAGTCCAGAATAAATGGACCCTGGCTCATTTTTTGGTGTACCCCTCGATGTGTAGCCAGTGTGTAACCTGGATGTGTAACCCTGAGTACACCTGGGTGTGCATAGAACAACTCAGTCTAAAGGGACACCTCACAGTCTATATTAAAACATCTATTTAATTAACAAAAATAAAAATACTGCATTTTATAATTTCCCAGTTCAATTTTTTCTTCCTCAGAAGCAATTCTTCCCAAAGTACTCTGCTTTCTATATAAAGGTCTATGCAGAAAGGTAACAAGTCTTCCAGAAGTACAGAAAATGGAAAGTTGTATTTACATCTAGAGTAAGTGGTATCAGCTTCCAGAGCTTTTAATACCAGTAATGTGTTTTCTAATTCTTTGCAATAGGTAGACGGGTGAGATTATATAATCCTAAATCAATCTAGTTTGAGCCCTGAATTATTAAGTTTCTTTTCATTGCAATCAATATAAACATGCATTCCTAGGCCAGTGGGGCCTGTGGAGACAGTAGCTTCCCTACCATCATTCCCATCTGGTTAGGACCAGCACCGGTCTGGGAGTTGAGTGCTACACGTTTTCCGAGAACATCTACTTTGTAATCCTGGGCTCTTCGCTTTACAAGATCTCAGGTTTTCCATCTAAAAACCAAAAGGTTAGGTAAAGGTTTATTTTGAGAATACCTCTCATCTAGAAAGTTCTATGATTCCAAGAAATAAAAAACAAAAATCATAAATGTTATTATAAGGATAGAAGGAAACTTTGCAAGGTACTATTCTGCATCTATGTCCCCTACATTAAGCTCTAACTCTCATAGACAATTTGTCTATATTATTTCATCTTCTTATTTCCATCCCAGGATATAATTATTTGTATACTTGCCTTTCTCCCCCTCCTAGGTTGCAGGTTCAAATTGATATAAAATATGATTTTCAATAAAGCTTTACCCATGATAAGCACTCAATACGCATGTCTACTAGATGGTTGCCTCTTATGTGATGTTCTCCAGAGACTTATGGAAATGGACGTGCCTGCTTTATTTTTCATTTTTGGTATGTCATCCATTCCTTCCTTGGGTAAAATTTTCCTGAACATCTGTTCCGAGCAGAGCACCATGCTAGATGCCACAAGGGTTGTGACTGTTCTGTCTCCCATCCCAGGAAGTTGTTAGTCTAGCCGTGGTACATGGACGACAGCCAATGAGAGAGTCATCAGTGTACAGGATCTCCGCAATGCCTGGCAATGGCCAGCTCAGTAAATGACAGCTGGGTTCAGTGAATGACAGGATGTTCTGGCTACAGATAGACTTTCTAGTGTTATTATTTTCATTATTTCCAGAATCTAAGACAGTTAAATGTGAAAAGCAACTGGAACATCCTCTAGGGTAAGATAGTGCTTTCAGATGATGTGACTTCTTCATAGCAACACAGATTTGGATAAAACTGGTTAGCGGGGCCTTGAAAAATGTACGGCGGTTGCTCACAGTGGAACTAGGTATCTGTGCTGCCTCTAGGACAGTGTACACTCTGGTTCCTCTCACAGTCCTACCTGGGGAACTTGGCAGAAATGCACGTTTGCATTGGGTTGAGTCAGAAATTTGGGGGGTTGAGTCCACCAATCTGAATGTAAATAAGTCCTCTGGGAGATGATTCTGATTTGCCCTCCAGTACAAGAACCACCGTTCCAGGGTGTCCATAGGGACCTGGAGCATGTACCAGAGGAGCAGTGTGTGACAGATGCCAAAGACAAAAGTGCATTGAAAGAAGAGGAATTTCATAACCCCTGATCCCACAGAGATAACAGCCACGTGAGGGAGCAAGTGATCACTCAGTACACAGTTGCCAATTCCGAGGCGTGCTATAAACTCAAGGTGTATGTGTGATCCTGGCCTGCCCCATAATAACTGGGGACTCTAAGGGTTAGGCGAGGCCCACTAGGGGATGAGTTCGAGCAAAGTATAGAGGCCCAGTACTTTACTTATCTACATGGATGCATGTATGTACACACCTATGCAGAAATATTCATTGGTGACTAGTATTCAGGATGCAGTTTGCTTTGTACTTTGGGGGGACAGATTTTATGGGTTAGGTACCAACTCTGTCCTAGGCGACTATCATAGGTTCTTTAAACACAATCCTGAATTGATTCCCACAACATTTCAAGTAGTAACTGTTAACTCTACTTACAATAAATAAGATAGCCAAGTAAGATTACATCCCTTCCCCAGATCACCCAGTTAGGAAGTGACAGAGCAGAATTCAACCAGGCAGGCTGGCTGTAGATGCCTCTCTCTCTAAACCACTACACGAAGAGTTCTTGGGATAGAATGTTTCTCATTAAAAGTACGTGCACACAAAAGGTAACTCAGCCTCATGAGCATGCCCTTCATCTTAAACCTACACTGTGCCTGACCCCAGACTTCTCATGACTTGCAGAAAAGTTATCAGGTGCCAGAGTTCACTGGGTTCAGAGCAATCTCTAAAGGGTCATATACAGATTCAGAGAAGCTGGGAATTCTATTGATACAAGCAACCAGAGACACTGCTGGGATATGGCAAACCAGACATGGATCTGAGGGTCTGAGTGTGGGTTGGGGAAGGGAGTGGTAGAAATAGATGATCCGGCGTGTTTCAGAGCAGCGGCCACTGCGGGGGAGGAGGTATCTGAGCAGCTGGCAGGAACCTGCTCTCACACCCTCCCCCCTCTCCAACTTCCAGATTCTTCTCCTGTTCTGTCTCCTTTCACATAGTGTCCCTCGGTTTGCCCTTGTCTGATTTTTGCTCCTCCTTTAAGTGCCCTGATAGGAATTTTACCTTTACATTAAATGACATAAATACAAGCAGAAAAAAAACACACCATATACCAATTCCCCAATTGCTAATCCCTTCTCATCAATGGAAGATGGAAGAAATATAAACCAGAGAATGAACAAAGGGAAATGCATTCATTTCTAATAGAATGCTGATGATTGAATAATAATAAAATCAAATAAAACTGTAATGATGCCACCTTATACAATAGCTTGGAATGTTGTGAAAATTATATATATATATACTAAGCTAGACTACATTCATTTTATTTTGTGCTTACAAAACTACGTCAGGAAAAACCTCAAAGATTACCACTTAATTTTTTAGTTGTGCTGTTAAAGAAGATTTCAGGCAGCCGAGTGTGTCTGCAGTTTCACGCTTGTTAAGGTTAAGTGTGTAAGATCAGCTTCCGTGTATGGTTATGGCTCCAGACCGTTGTATTATAATTTGACTTCTATTTTCACACACAGTCATTTGACAGTCTCTAAAATCAGTGCGTTTCGGTGGAACTGCAAATTCACTAGATTACGAAAGGGAAGTCACAGGGGCACTTTCTTTACCTCTCTCTCCACCTAATTGAAAACTGTCCTAGGACCTGAAGCTTCCCAAGAGGGGGCTTGTGAAGCCACCGGAAGAGTACCTTTGGCTAGGAAGGATCCATAATTTTGATTTAGGCTGAGAATAAGAATTGGTTTGTTTAGCAGAAGCAGAAATATTTCTTGGACTTGTACTTTCTATAAAAATGGTTGTTTCTAAAAGCAAAACTCTCGCCCTGATCAGGTAGCTCAGTTAGAGTGTTGTCCTGATAGTTTAAGGTCATAGTTTCTATCTCCGGTTGGGAGAATACAGGAAGCAACCCATGAGTGTGTAAATAAGTGGAACAACAAATTAATGTCTCTCTGTCCCCCGCCCCTTCCTCCCACCACTCCTTCCTTCTTCCCTCTCTCTCGTTTGCTAAAATCAATAAAATAATTTTTAAAAATTTTAAACTAAGTTCTCAGTGAGAATGAGGGGTTTTCAAGATGAGCAAAGGCAATTACACACCGCTTTCCGAACACCAAATAGCTTTAGTGGAAACATCACTGCTTTCATTCACTTTCTTTAAACATCCAGGTTATTAATACATTTTCAGATGAATAGTCTGGAAATGTTTATACCGTTCCAGCCGTGAGTCAATATACATCTCTACCTGCTACAATGGCTTGATGCATTCATTTTACTACAATGAAAGTGTCATTTAGAAAGCCATTAAAACATAACCTTAAAATTAACTTGTGACCCTACAAGGAAACATGAAATGGGGTGGAAAGTAATGATCCTGAAAAGAAAAGGCCTGCCTTTAGAGTACTGGTTAAAAAAAAAAAAAAAAAGAAGGGAGGAAGAAGAGAGGGAGGGAGAGAGGAAGGAAGGGTTGGTCACTAATGAATAATTAAGGAGCCTCTGTTCTCAGAGCTTTTCACATTCATTTGCAATAATGTTGTGAAATACTGGAGGTGTGGACACATTAAAATATTCACTTTAGTGCTTTTCTTTGTTAAAACAATGGCATATCCCCAACTCCTTCATGAGGTGCCACCCTGGCACTTGACCTTGTTACCAAAATGCTGAGCCATCCAGGCTCACCCTCCAGCCACCGTCTGGAGCTCCCTGAAACACTCACAGGATGAGGGACCCATCTCAGGCCTTCCAGCATCTCAGCGCCCTCACCTGAGGCCCCCACGCACAGGGTGTTTCTCTGTAGATGACATTTTAGCAAAGTACTTCCTGCTGAACGTCCAGTGTATGATGCTGAGTGCAAATAGTACTTTTGGAATCTGGGACAAATTACAGAGCCTTTCTGTCTATCCAAGACCATATATGTGAAATGAGCAAAAATTGCTATTACAAAGAGCAGCTTTGTAGGGTGAATGTATTGACCTAGGCAGAAACACTTGACACAGTATCATCCTTAATAAAAAGAAAAAGGTCACTCTTATTAGTTTAAAAATGGTATTTCTCAGCGTGGCTTGCAAGGCCCACCATGAGCTGGTCGCAGTTCACTTGAGAAGGTTATTCCTTACTATCTCCACCTTCCACCTCTTACCTCCTGCCTCTTCCTTTCTGGTCTGGGCCGGGGAGTGGGAAACGTGAGTGTACATCACAAATGTCCCTGAGCAGAGGGCAGGGGGGAGCTTGCTCAACATGGCTTTCTGAGTCCCACACTCTGAGTTTCTCACTGAGTAGCAGAGAGGACGGGGGTTTGAAGAGTCAACCTTGTTCCAAGTCCACAGATGTTGATATTTCTGGGCTGTGGACCACACTTCGCAAACCACCAGCAAAGTCTGCTCTTTTCTACAACACGCCATTCTTCCCTCTGTCACCTGGGAAGTGGACACCAGGGCTCCGCTCACAGGCGCCTCATCCGAGCCTTCGCTGATTGGCAGGTGTGCCTTGGGAACTCCTACAGCCATTCATGTCCATTTGTTCTGCAGCACTGACCACCATGCATTGTAACTATTCCCTTGGCCTGTTACCTGTTTAAGAACCCACCTGAACTGAGCACTCTTCCGGTGACAAAACCGTGTCCCATTTGTTTTCTTAATGCGAGGGTCCTATGTGCTTCCTGGCCCATGGTAGCTGCCGAATAAACTCTGCTTATGTGAGTGAACAGCAGAATTGCCACCTCGTGCCCTTTGCGTCTCCCCTTGCCTCTGTAAGAGCCGTTTTCTCCTTCTGAATGCTGTTACTTGTTGACATGGATAGTGAATGCTGGTGTGTTTTCAAGACCCTGTACTAGTATTAAATTTTAAGTCACAAAACCTTCTCTAACTTGCTCGAATAAGGCACTGCTTCCCCCGGGCACTCATTGCTCCTGAGTTTTGTTCCCCCCCACACACACACACACGTCCATGTAACTGAGTTTTTTCAGAGCTGCAGTGATTTTGTGAGCTCAGTGCCCCCAGGACTGACCAAAGTGACTGGAACTGAGGGGACTGGTGGGAAAGGCGGGTGAAATGAGGGAATGCCGAGAGAATGGGCTCCAGCCTCAGGCAGCCCCGTCTGGGAAATTAGCTGAGTTTACGCTGGTGCCTGCAGCTCCGTACAGCTTCCCGAGAGTAGCTCCGGAATCCCAATTCCTACCTCTCCCACTGGCCACCTGAGAGACAGACAGTCCAGTGGGAAGGCTACCACCATAGCTCCAGCAAGAGAAGAGGAAACCCTAAGCTAAGCAATGAGAGGGAGGTGGAGAGGCCGGTGGGGAAAGAAGCGGTAGAAGAAGCCGTCTCTACACTGACTGATCTCGAATATTGAGCCTTGGGGTGGAAGTGACCTGCGTTTGAATCCCAGCTTTTCTACCAGTCTTGTCCTGTGCCCTCTCACCCGTAGTTCCCTGGTCTGTGAAATGGAAATAAAACACTTGTTGTGGGTATTCAATGAGATGGCACACGTAAAAATCCTTAGCATGGTGCTTGGCACGTAGAAAGTGTGGCATTACAGAGCTTCATCAGGGCAGCTGTGCTGAACTGTCAGCGCTTCATGGGCGCAGACTGTGTCCTGTCCGCAAATGGTAAGTGATTTTGTTCTTTGTCCACAAAGAATTGACAGACTAGCTAAGCAGGAAGAGCTGATCACACCCACAGAAGACTTCGATTGTATTCCGTCTGGTATTCATCACCAGGGAAGCAATCTGGTGCTGGTTTTAATGAGGTTGGGGTTTACCGCAGGCAGTGACCGGGGTGGGGGGCATGGGCACCCTTACACTCCATAATTCTGTAGCAGGCGCGGAGCGGGGAGTTAAGAATTGGTTGCCATGTGGGAAGTAAAATGATAGTGCTGGGACCTTCGAGTTTTTTGGTGTGTAAGTTTCCATGTATATCACTGCATACTACTGACAGCATGTACCTGTTAATAATATAACAGTACAGATTCAACTGGACGGCGTGGGCTCAACGAATAATTGAGTTATTTGACCCCACGTTCAGGCAGTAACCCCATGTAAAGAATGACACAGAGATTTTAACGGGTGTAAACAGACACAGACATACAGATCAGTGTAGTGTGCGTGGGTGCTTCCCTACTGTTCAGATGGTGCTGCTAATGAAGAGATTTCCTAAGCAACTCAGTCTGGATGAGCAGGAATGATAGTAGCCGACACGTAGGGAGTGGGGATGTGTGAGGCCTTGTTCTAGGTGCACGGACATTCAGTAAGTCACGCGTTCCTTGGAAGAACAGCATGGGGGAGGCACTGCGATTATCCTTACGATAATTTATGGAGGAGGTAACGAGGCATGGTGGTCCTTCACCGGATCCCACGTGAGTACCAGACAGTATGGCTTCCACACCCAAGCTCTCAAGCCGAATGTCATTGGCAGTTCCTGTTGAATGCCCTACCTGAATGGCACGGCCTGTGGCCTGCCGGCCCAGTCTGGGTTGGCCACATCCAGGTGGGACCTCAGCCAGGCTGTCCGTCAGGGGCAGCACCCTGGCACCTCCCCACCTCTCTGAGTAGCGACAGTGATTCAGTCAATTTTCCCTGTGGCGAGTTTTTATTGCTACCCTCCTTGGGGGAACATGCATTCCAAAAGCCAGTGCCATCCACTTATTTCGCTCAGACAAGTCGATTTGTCACTTGAAACGATCTTTTGATTGTTTCTTTTCCTCTGGCTTCCTTCCAGGGCTTTGTAGCAAATGTTAAATACTGTTTAAAAAATGTTTTTCTTCTTGTGAAATAGGTTAGCGTGTGTGTTGGTTTACTGTTGCATTTTGAACTTCCCACTTGATAACTGACAGCCCATAATTAAGCATAACTTGAACTCTGACCACGTCTCCATGTAGTTGTATATCCTGTCACCAAATTTCTGTTGAACAGTTTGTGAAAATAGCTCACAACAAAATGCTTCCTGGCTTAGCAATAGCTCATCACTGTTAGGTTAATACATTCTATAACGGGTTGGAAAGGTGAAAATTCCCTTACCAGGTTACAAACATTTCTATTTCTTCTTGAAAACAGACTTTCTGTTTAGTGCATCAATCACATCTTTTCCTTAGGGACCCAGCAGCTCAAATGAGGGACCAGAAGAGGAAGGCGGTGACATACATTGACACACCTAACAGGTTCCAAGCCGTGTCCTGTTTTCCTGACCGTAGCACAGGGTGACAGACCTCTCACCTGTCTGCTGCTGACATTCCCGATGGAGGGCCTGTGTCCCAACACCTTTGACAAAGCATATGGCTGGGACTCACAGGTTCGTCTCAGATGCCAGTGGGGTCCCGGCTATAATCGCACCGACCGCACACTGTTGGGAAGGGAGGCAGTGTGCGCCGGCTGCCTGCTCGGGGGGCGCCCTCCCAGTTTCCCACACATGCCAGAGTTCTGCAACAATAGAGAAAGAAAATGAGGGTGAGGCAGATGAGTTCAACATATTATCCCACTGCTGAAAGCAACGTCCCCCGAAACTGCTGGTAGTACAAGGAAATGGCAGCAGAGGCTCCGCTCAGCACCGACAGGCCTTGGAGCCCCATAAGATGCCTTCAGAGGGACAGGAGTGCCAAACCTCGCTCTGTCTCTTTAAAAATTTTAGCTTAGTTTGTGTGTATGGTTTGTTGTTGCTTTTCTTGCTTTTTAAGAGATGTATAACTTATAAAAAGGAAACTCAACAATCTTCTACGGCTTGACACAATTCTTTCTGCATTACCTGTGCAATCGTCGCCTGGGTTTGGCACACCTGCAGGGTTCTAGAAGGCTCCGTCCGCAGGAAACACCCATTCTGGTCTCTGCGACAGTGCACAGGGTTTGAACAGGCCCTTTCCTACCTTACAATCTTGAGGGATGGAGTGGAATTTGTGCACCTTGTAAGAAGCTTGAGAGATGCAGAGACAGAGAAGGGAAGGCAATTGTCACCGTTCAGATTTACCATGCGGATTAAGTCCCTGCAGCCCCCCACCCTACCCCGGGAAGGACCAGGGGTCACACACCTAATTCAGGTTGGCCAGGGCGTCATGCTAATCGATCACCTGTCCCAAGTGGGGAGGTGCCAGGAGTGGAGAAGTCCTCCCCCAACCTGAATTAGGTGGGTGAATCCCTGCAGGATACACAATGGTATCACAATAGGTGCAAAATATCATAGGGTTAACATGACATATTTTTTGGGAGCATTAATCCTACTCAATAAATCGGGAAGAACTATTGTTTTATTAGTAACACAAACATGGATATATTTATGGAGCAGAATATAAAATTCACATGAATTTTTAAAACAAAGCGTGATCCTTTAAAGTTCTTTCGAGGCTTGCTTTGGGCTGCTTTGGGCTAAGCCCCCAGATTCCCCTGGGGGTCTATGTTCATCTCTCTCTGCCTAGGTTAACTTTAGTGGGAAAAGTCTGGCAGCTCGCCTAGGATACTGAGCATGTCACATAAAACCTGTATTAAGGCAAGAGAGTGATTCACAATCAGACAGAGATAGCCCACAGAGGGTTACGTGGCCAAAGAGGCAGACACATAGCAAAGCACCAAAGAGATAGGCTAAGCACAGGGCAGGAAAGGGGGAAGCAGGCAGGGGAGAACGAGGGACACCACGGAGTCTACAGGTGGAGAGTGGCTAGAATGAGAAGGGAGGGGCAAGGGCTGAAGGTCGTTGCTGAGGCAGACACGTGCATCCTTGTCCGACTGCTGCCTTTATGGTCTAGGACACCAGGCCTCGTGGCCCTGACTAGCTGTGTTAGGGATTCTCTCTGAGTGAGGTGTGTCTGCCAAGGGATTTTGTTCAGGAGAGGTAGTGCTATTTGAGGTCTCTGGAAGTTTATGTACACTGTCCAATCATCTCTGATCACTCTGTACACTGGAATGGAATGGAATGGAATGGAATGGAATGGAATGGAATGGAATGGAATGGAATGGAATGGAATGGAATGGAATAGGGTTGTGTGGTGTGGAGTGGAATCAGGATCCTTGAAGCAGGCCTTGCTCGCTGCCAGAAATGTAAACTCACATACATGTGGTCCCCAGGATAATAAGAAAAGATGCCTTCCTGCCATGTATTAATTGTTGCAGATGTGGGGGATTGCAGTAACTGGAGGGTGGGTGCCTTGTTGAAAGGCACTCAGATTGGAAAACAAATGACAAACAAACAAAAACTGGCCGGCGAGCCAACCCAGCTTTCCTGCTGAACTCAGTTCGCAGGATTTCGGTTTCTTGTCCCTGTCACCCCTGAGAGACCCGTCTCCCTGTAATCTCCACCTCTGTGTCCCCACTTAATTCCCATAATGTTTCCACGGGAGACATTCCATGGTGTCATTCACATTTTCCAAGATGAGAAGTTAAGACCCAGAATTTACGTAATTTTTCTAAGGCTGCAAAGTAAAAACGAAGACCGAATTTGAACCAAAAGCCTTTCTTGTTATTTCAGAAGGTTTTGATTGTGGTGCCCGCTTCAGAGCTTCCAAAAACTCGAAAGGGCTTTCAAGGCTTGCTTTGGGCTCCGCCCCAATTGTTCATCTCTTTAACTTAGTGGGAAAGGCAGCGTAGACTGATTAATCGAAAGGGTTTCAATGCCACAGAGCTGCAAAAAGTCACAGAGATGTGGTTCACCTGCTGTTTGTCCGTACAATGATTATGAAACATAACAGTACTGTTCAACAAAACCCAGCGACAACTTTGCACCTTTAAATAACACTTCAAATAAACAATAACAGCAAAGTGAGGAGTCTTGAAAGTCCAGGGAACAAATGGTTATTGATTTAGAAAAAAACAATTGCTTTACCAGCAGAAACATTTTAATATGAAACTTACAAAGAAACTGTCATTGATGTGGTCAAAGACTCATTAATAGCAGACATTGCACAGCTTTTCCACCAACTACTCTCTTGGTGGCATCACTTAATAAAATGAATTTTGATTTTTTTTGTCATGTGTGTAAAATTCAATAAACCATTGAAAGGAAAAAAGCTAAAAATTAGTGCTGGTGAGTTCTGTAACCAGTTGTAATGGTGCTGCAACCATTTGTTGCATTCATTATTACCAGACTTCTACAGCATACACTTCTTACATTCTTATTTTATTTTGATGAGAACTAGGTCATGAATGTTCATTTTATCCAGCAAGGGGAGAGTTTACAAACCATCTGGCAAAGTGGAATTAGACTCTGAGCCTGGCCTGGCTGATTTTGCATATTTCCTTGATTTTGAAATCAGAGATCTACGATTATTCAGCTTCCTCTGACCCACTTCCCCCACTGTTTTATTGGACAAACACAGATTTCATTGGCCAGGGCCATCAGCATCTTGGCTAAGGAAATTACTGTCTTCTCCGTACATAGTCTCCCTCCTGATTCTAGGTTTGCAGTAGCTGGAATTAAAGCATAATGGTACCACTCAAATAGCCACAGAGGCCTCTGTAATGACTTTCAAACACCCACACAAAAAATTACCTCTCTCCTGGATGTGAGGTCACAGAGGACACATTGTTGCACCCTCACACTTGTGAGCAATTCTGTTGTTAACTGTGGTATATTAAGCCTGTAGACTGATTCATCAATACAAAATACAGCAAAGTACATTTTCAAGTGTGTGCGGTGAATTGCATACACAATGCACATTATCACCATCAGGGCTGTGCTGAGGGAATTTAGCTAAAACTGTTTAGAGGCATCCCATAATAGTTGCCTGTAATTGTTTCAAAATTGGTTTTCTGGGGCTTAGAGCTCCGTTTTTATTATTGTTGTTATTTATTAATCTCATTCTATGACTGTCACAATTGATCCTGGTTTTTCCCTAACACTTTCAAAGCAGGAACACGTTACAATTTCATTTCATCACGTGATTTCAGTACTGTGCTTCACCTTTAAGTGAATTGTACCCTTATACATTTTTAAGCTATGAATGGAATTCCTTAAATTTGGCACAGAAAAATTACACGTCCACTGAGAGCGAGTGTTTGCCAATAAATAGAAAATGTTCTATCTCATTTTTCAAAGTTCTCTCATTCTTTTTTCTTTTCTTTTTTTTTTATTTTTATAAATCTCCATGTCCTTGGTTTTTAAAAGATAAAGAAACAAATGGCATCTGTTTGGACAATTCTTGCAGAAGCCTACAATGAACTTTGGTTACTTACCCTGATTTATTGAGAGCAAGGTAAAGAAGTAGGTTTTATTTCCAGCAGTACATTAGTACCTAAGGATTTTCCACTTTTTAATGAGACAGGTAGCAAAGTAGCATCCAACTCCAGACCCCGCCCTGCTCATTAATGTAGCGCCTGAGTGTGGGCAACCCCTAAGATCTCTATTTAAGGAGAGAGGCTGGTTAACTTTTATATGCATGTATTACTTGTATTTTATGTTTAAAAAGCTTGCCATTAAATCAATATTTTCTGCACTGAGTCTTTTCTGCATCTCTTAGCTATTTCTCACGTCTTTGTATCAGTCCCATGGGGCTGTTGTTTTTCAGCTCCTGCTGCTGCCCCAGTCTTCCTCGTGGAGGTTTTGGCCTTTCCGTGGCATCGGTCAAAACCGCTGCCAGTACTCAGGTCCTCTGGACAGCGGGAGTCCCGCCACTCCCCAGCCCAGAGTTGCTTCCTGACGTTGTTACTAACAGAAGGGGTTAGACAGAATGGAACTGCTACTAGGTTGGCTCATTGGTAGTGGTTGTGAATAAGCCAGTGGAGAAAGTAACAAGGGGACACCATGTCCAGAAACTCTCAGGTTTTACTCAGGCTTTTCTTGCTTATTCTTGTCCAAATTTCTCTCCAGACCGGGCCTTGGAGTGGAGCTACTTAGAACATGTTGTTCCACCTCAGTTTCTCCTTCATTTTTGTGTTGCTTCCTGCCTGCTACCCAGGCAGGAAGTAATAATAATGTTATAATAATGCTATAATAATGTAGTGATAATGTTATAATGGGAAGAGGTCCTGCCACTGAGTTGGCTCAGGAAGGGTCCGTGTTCAGCACGGTCTCAGCGGGTTCTTCTTCCCTTGGATCAAATTCCAACTGAATTCTCAGCCCACCCCGACCCTGCGGTGGACAGACCTTCTCTTCCTCACAGTCTGTCTTTCATCCCAGGGTGCTGGGTGTTTCATGTTTCTATAAATTCTCTGAGTGTGTCAGTCTTCTCAGCTGCTGTAACAAAATATTGGAAACTAAGCGAACACATACTTATTTCTCACTGGTTTAGAGGCAGGGAAATCCAGGCACTAGCGGATTGGGCTCTCGGGGAGGGCTGTCCCCCTGGTTTGAGGAGGGCTGCCTTTGGCGTCCTCACCTGGCAGGCAAAATGCAATCTCTCCCTCTCTTCCGATGAGGCCACCGATCCCACCACAAAGGCCCATCCTCATGGTCTCCTGTAATCCTAGCCGCATCTCAAAGGCTTGTCTTCAAATACCATCACACTGGGGCTAGGGTTTTCCCACATGAATTTGGGGGAGGGAGGAGCACAGTTTGGTCCTCAGTACTAACATTCTCTATCTTTTTTTATATGTGTTAACTAACCTTATTGTCTCCACCCCCACTTTTTCAAACATTATTGAGTACTTTTACTAATACTGGAGGCACCTTCTTTTTTTTTTTACTTAAAATACTTTAAAAAGGAAGTTGTATATCAGTACATGTAGGTAGAGGATGAATATCATTTGCCATACATAAAAGGTAAGTTTATAAATAAAAGACATTGGGGGGGAAAGATGTGAGCCCTGTTCTGGCCCTCAGATACTGTACTTGGGCAACACTAGTGAAGAAATAAAACACGTGCCCCTTCTAAATTCAGGGGTCTACCCAGATCTCCCGGATGTTCCCTCACTCATACAGTCAGAGAGTTGATTCCAACCAGTTTTCTGTGTAACTATACTAATGACCTTAATCTGTTTCAGAACGTATCTACAATAGGGAAAATGAGGGGGGAAATGTGGCTTATATTAATTCCACTACTCCTCCTTTCTGAGCCCGGATTTAGAATTGTGAATAATATGTATTTGTTTCTTGATGTGAGCTGTGCTGGCCACTGGCTTGTTCAGTTTAATTGGTGGAACTGTGATCATTTAGGCTATTAACAGAAACTCGTCATGTGTTTTCAAAGAAACTGGTATAAATTAGAATCTTTCATTAAAGACCAGTCAGCCATTTTCACATTTCAAACTTTGATACCATTGCTTCCCTGATGGGGTAGCAAACTGCCCAGAAAATTCATCTAATCTATTTTCTAATGCTAAGAGTCAAGAAAATAAAGATCTATCTATATTAACAGCTTAAAGTATTTATATACTCAATTCTGGCATAACTAGTTCTTGAGTCAGATTATAATGTGATTTAGCCACTGTTGCTGGAAAGTTTGGCATAGCGAAGGAGCCACAGAGTCAGCCTCATTACTGGCTGTTTGGATCTCTAATGTTTGCTTTCAGAGATTTAGAAAAGAATTGAAGACATGTGTATCTAAAAAGGAGTCAAAAGGGCATCTAGCGGTAGGTAACATGGAATATCTCGCTTTACTAAAAGCCAGGTATACCACTGAAATATAATGAACACAACTCACAAAGTTTTGGTTCGCGGGCCAACACTCCATCCACTGAGCCGCACCAGCCAGGGCTTCAATTCACAAAGGTTAAAAAAAAAAATCTACTCAAAACAAGTTTCTCCAGGAAGCCCAGGAGTGGCCCAGGATGGAGTTGATTGACAGGGAATTCAGTGACTTCCTGAAATGACCGGACCTGTAAGTGTGGAAAAGGCAACGTGGTCGCTTTGCCAGAACCTTAAAATACTAGTAGACTAATACCATTACTTGGTCTGCCACTCAGAAACTCTGATCTTGAGGGAGGCGTTGGACTTTACTGAACCTCAGTATTTCCGTCTGTATAATGGGTGCAATAGTCACACTTGTGTCACTGATCTTACATGAGTACTGGGAAGGTCAAATGAGAACCTCTGCGTGGTTGTGTTTTGAATACTATAAACTGCTCATTCACATACTAACATAAAGCCTGGTCATTTCCACTCCTTTCTTGTCCATGGGGACATCTGTCTTGCCAGTGGCCAGGCAAGACAACCCATTAAGAGACCCAGGTACTGCTTTCTTGGCCACTGTAGCTGAAGCAAAAAAAGTATCAGGGAAGCTGGGGTCCAAATGATGCAAGAATTGTAAGTGTGTGGCCAAATTTCAGTGATACAGTGATACATTCACTTTTTATTTTTTTACCACTTCTGCTTTGTTCAATCTGCCTTTAAGTGTCATCATTTTCTCAACTAATATACAAGAAAAGGCAATGAGAATGAAATGGGTACTTTTTCTACATCACAGTTCTTTTTTAAAATTTTTTAAATTTATTTAATTATTGTTCAAGTACAGTTTTCTGTCTTTTACTCCCATCCCAGCCCACCCCCCCCAGTGCTCCCCACCTCCCTCCCATTTCCACCCCCCTTAGTTGTTGTCCCTGCGTCCTTTATACTTGTTCCTGTAAATCCTTCCATAGTTCTTTTGAAAGAAGGGTTTATGAAACAAGTTTTATGTGTGTGAAAACCTGTTCTTTTATGATGTATGTACTCTCAAACTGTATGATCCATAGACTCACATGTTGGGCATATAACCAAATGTCAAAAGGAATTTTGGCCATAAAACTTGGAGCCTCATACAAATTCATAAACTTCTGGACATGGACCTTCCTTGTTTATCTGTAATGATCTTGATAAAATAAATTCTAGCTGGCTTTCACATATATATGTTTTATATGAAAAACAGTTTTCCCTGAGTACAGTCAACCACGAACTGGTTGTTGTGTATTATATGGTCATACAGAAAATTTTACTGCGATACTTTATGTCATTCATATATGAGTATAGCTTATGAATATCATAGAATTTTTCTATCTCTTACAAATGCACAAAAGATTTAATGCAACTGACAAAATGCAAAACAGAAGATATAAATAGGAACAGAAAAGTTTCAGGACAAGGGAAATGTAAATAAAACTGAAAAGTCAAAACCAGGGGGTTGTAAAGACTTCAATATGCCATTTCTTGCTTTTATAACAGTTGGTTCTATATTCTAATTATTGGTTGAGAAAGATGCTAGTCATTTTAACATATATTTGTACATTTTATTCTACCACTAGCATTCTGAAAAGGATTTCACTCTTTTCTGCGGGTGATGAGATTTGTTTTCACAGAGGTCGAGTGTCTTGTCTCAACTTTCTCAGCTAAAAAAGTGGCCAAATTCTAAATCGAATATGATGCTAGTTTTGATGCTGCGTTGACATATACAGTACTCTACAATATCTGATTACTAGTTCTGTAAAGAGAAAGCATCAATTTTAAAGATTTTATTTATTTTTAGAGAGAGGGGAAGGGAGAGAGAAAGAGGGAGAGAAACATTGATGTTTGAGAGGAACTTCAAGAGGATCAGTGGCTTCTCGCGCACTCCCAGCCAGTGACCTGGCCTGCCACCCAGACTTGTGCCCTGACTGGATACTGAACAGGTGATCCTTCCGTTCACAGGGCGATGCCCGGCCCACGGAGCCACCAGTCACGGCACATGTGATTACTCTTCACTGGTTCATCATTTCCCTTCTCCATTCCACAGCTAACACCTGCCCCTTAAATAGAGATAACTTCATGTTTTTAGAAGCTGGCACTGAGTATTTCATATGAATAAATTCTTAGATTTTGCCTGAGACATAGCATGCTGAATAGTATTAGGAGGTCGGTCAAAAAGTCTGTTTGGTTTCTTCCATAAAACGAAAGACACATTTTTCATTCTTACCAATAAGTATTGATTTCGATATTTTGAGTGTGCCAGCTATCTTCCACGTGGTATAACATTTTCTGTGCTCAGTTAACGTCTCCATTTGCTCACTATTAACTTCAACTGGTCTGCTCGGCCATGGAGCATCGTCCAGTGACAAATCTGCAGCAGGAAACCTCACAAGCCATTTTGAACATGTTTAATCAGTCACAGCACTTTCTCCATACACCACACAAACATTTTTTTCAGCATTTCAGTGGCATTTCTTGCCTTTGTAGAAATAATAAAGCATAATGCACCAAAAATGTTGTGTGTTTTCTTCCATCTTCAAGATTAAAATGGCTACCCCAAAGTTCACCAGTTTTACTGAGTTTTATCTTTAATGCACACTGATATGACAGCTGTCACAATGCAATCTAACAAAATTGTTTTGAATGAAGTCAAAGACAACTAAGTGCTACCAGAGCATCTTAAAGAAAAAACCAAGTGAACTTTTTGGCCAACCCAATAGGTGGAGAATATTTGTAGTTCTTAGAATTAGAAAAAGAGCTTTTGACAGACAGACAGGTGGGTGGGGAGCGCTACCTGCACAGTGACAGAATGGCATGAGGCTGTTGTGATTCGGAATGCAGGCCCCAGGCACAGCTTGCTGGTACTTTAGGGATTCAGGGGCTGAAGGGAAGAGTGATGGATGGAAGAAGGCCACAGGACCTGGACGTGGAGGGCACTGGGGCAGGCCTGGGAGGCAGAACTTGCCTGTAGCACCCTTTTGTGCTCACATCAGGACATGCGTTTGGTCTGTTCTCTCCCAGTTTCTACGCAGTGCCATTTGTACATTTTTCCGTCCGGTTGGTTCACACTGCCTTTGAAATCTGTGTCAAGCAGATTTTCCCCATGTGGAAATGTGATCAGGAAGGAAGGGAGACCACACACGGAGAGTCGCTTCATGCATATGCAGCTCTATTTTTATTGTATATTAGTCAATGGAAATTAATTGCTAATTATCCAAACATTCCTATGATAATATTTCAAGCTCTCTTGTAGCAGATGCGGCCTCAACTACATTTGGAAGAGGGTAGATGGTATTATCTTTGTTGATGGGAGTGATTACGTAGGGCTTTACATTTTTTTGCTCACCGTTTTTTATTTTAGAAAGAAAAATGGCTATCATTCGTTTGCAACATCTGCTCGGTATCCATACTGACCAAAGTAATGATGTGCTGACTGTATTATCGAATGTATAGCTCTGTCAACTTTAAGAGTTTGGGAAGTGAAATGAAACACGTTGTGGGTACTATATTTGGTGATGTGCTCAGACAGACAAACCGATTGTTTGGGTAACCATCGCCACACTGCATTTGTAGTCATTGGCGATGACAGATTTCTCTTCTGTTAGAGACTCTCATGCTGAATTATTCTTTTTTATTGCGTTAGATGCCTGTCCTTCAGCGTCTCGACGTTGCTTTTTCATTTCCTCTTTATGAATGCTAATAACATTGGATAGAGCACTGGCTATTTTTAGTAATTTAGCATTTCTTTATATTGATACTGTGAACAAACTCGAGAGGCATTAGCTCCGATTAAAACAGATAATGTCCTCTTTTTAAAAAGAATAATGTGAGACTGATAACACTGTGAGGACAAAAGGAATTTGATGGGCACAGTGTCAAAGCTAATTGTGTCAATAATTATTTGTGTGTTAGTGCCAAGTTTTTCATGAGGAGCCATCACCATCAATGACAAGCGGTGAAAATATCTTCATGCTGGGGCAAACTGGAGGACAAAATAAAATGAAGCTGTGTAACGTCACCTCCGTGCTAGTGCGTCTGAGATCCGTGCACAGAGTCAGTATTGAAAAACCGAGAACACTAGAAGGGTGTCGCTGTGTGTGTGTATGTGGCGGTAGGGGGTGGGAGGAGACACATGTTTATATAAGATTTTCCCATGCCTTCTAAGCTTGTTAGGACCTGTTTGGGGAGAGAACTCTTGTGCCTGGCTCACCACGTCGTCACTCCTGCTAGAGGCTGGTCTGAGTCTGTCCTCGTGGCTGTGTGAAGAGAATGCCCTTCTTCCCTTCCCACGTTTGTGCTCTCCGCATCATTAAGACTTGTCGCCAACCACCCTGAGGACTGTTGCTCTACTTTATTGAATATCCTGCCACTTTCTAAGTGACTGGCTCCTAATGTTGATCCGTACTTTTCAGCTGGTAAATCTGAGTGACCCACACTGCCTGCAGTCCTGTAGAGGAGGACTGGAGGAACTTTTAGGAGCCCCGAAGCATCCGTGGAAGAGCCAGGCCCCACAAGGGCTCGGATGCCGGCTTTAGGCTCGGCAGTGCGTGATATCTAGGGTGAGCTTTAGCAGTTGATGTGGCAGAGGCCCAGACACTAGTCCCCTTAAGTGCTGTCTGCACTGTTGGCTTGCTCGCTGTCATTGTAAACCATGGTTGTTTGCATCGACTACCCTCCAGTTGTGAACCAGGGCAATCCAAATGAGTGCCGTCCTCCGATCCTTACAGAGGTAGGGAATGAACCTTTACTTACTGATGAGCACGGCGAGGCTCCGTTATGACCATGGATGTGCGTAATTCAGACAAGAGCTATAAAGTCGTTTGCTTGGCAACAATGTGCAAATAGAAACACAATTTATGGGTTCTCTTAGTTGTGTTTGCTTTACCTGGAATTCCAGGTGGGCAGTAGTAGGAGATCATGAATGGGTTTTCTGTGCTTTACTGATCTTTGTTGAAATGCTTGGATTTTACCTCCTTTATTGTAATTTCATTCAGTCTGATTTTTTTTTTCCTTTGGGAATGATGTTTTCTGGAGCTTGAAATCAGCGTCTCCTCTATTGTGGGGTATAAGGAAGAAAAAGTTTTTTTCATGTCTTTCGGTGTCTTCACAGTGAAGCCTTTCCTGTATGAATATTCACTGGGTGGCTGTTGGTAGCAGATTTTGAGTAGGCCTTCTCCACCGAGTTGAAGTCTGGACTTGCTGACATTTTGAAAATAGTTTTTAGAACCAAATGTCAGATGATGAGAGCTTTTACATCATGCAAGAGTAACTCGTGCAGCTGATGCTAACACAGCCTATTCTCACAGCGCCTGTGAGGATGGATGACCAATGCACTTTTCAACGAACTAAATATAGCCACATGGATATTCAGCGCCTCACATTTAGCACATGCTTTGCTCCGCCCGGCTCGCATACGCGCCCCCGTTGACCCATACCTTTGCGGAACGGAGCGGACGGAGCTGGTGCATTGGCGTTATTTCTAGCCAAGAGCCATCGATGACGGGACATCATTAGCGATTCCAGCTTTGGACCAATGGCACCACCACCCTCCTGGGAGCGCTCATCAAGGCAGCTGTGCTGCATTCACATTGAAATGAAGGGATTTAAAAAACCCAAGCAGCTGTACGACTCGTACTTAAAATAAAAGCTTAGTTTCCCCAAATGGGTGTGACATACACATCTCATTAAATATTTTTAATTGGGGGGGGGGGAGAAATGGCAGGGACTACAGTGGCGGTGGCAGCAGTTCGCACGTGGACGAGTGTGTGCCAGCCTGTCTCTCTAGGCTTTCGCTGCGGGACAGAGTATACTTTCCAGAAAGAGATTTGGGAGCATGGCATGCCCATTCCAGCTGTCTGACTCGTTCTAACTAGGTGAACTGTCGTTCTGGCCCCTCTTCATTCTATTGTGTTACAATTGCCAATAAGCCAGGGATAGAAATGGTAAAAAAAAAAAAAAAATTTCTTTTCTGTAAGATTTTTTTGTGCATGGCTTTTCTCCTCAATTTACTGGGTAGTGGTATATGCTGGTTATGTTGTTTTACTAAACCATTAACTTTCCCAGGATGGGTGACTCAAGTTCCATAAATGAAGAGATGGATAGAGATCCATTAGGACCGTATCCCTTCCCCTTTGTCTTGGTGAGGAAAGTGCTTATTAGCCCCCCAAGCAGCCAGCTCTCTGCCGTCAGTTAAAATTAACTGAAGATGGCAGAGATGACTTTGGCCTCGGTCATTAGTTAGGAGAGTGTTAGCACTCAGGGTGTGGCAGAGCTTCCTGGTGCTGCTGTACCAAATGATCCCAAGCCTGGTGGACTTCTGTGGATTTCAGCACCACAGATTTATCCTCTTACAATTCTGGTGGTAAAGTCCAAATGGAGTTCTGTGCAGCTGAAAGCAAGTGTCAGCGGGTCCATGTTCTTTGGGAGGTTCCTGGGGAGGATCTGTCCCTCGCTTCTTTGATTTCCAGGTACTGTGCCTCTTTGGCTACTTCTCTCCCATCTCTGTTTCTGCCACCTGAACTTTGTCTCTTCCCCGAAATCGCCTCCTGCCTTTCTCTTATAAGGACCTTTGTGATATTGAGCACACCTCGACAATCCGTGATAATCTTTCCATGTCAAGATCCTCAGTCACATCTGTAAAGTCCCTTTCCCCATGTAAAGTAGCCTATACATAGTCCAGATGGACATTCTTGCAGACCACGATGCAGACCTTCCTCAGTGTAGCAGGAATTTAGGAGAGAACTGAATATAGGTGCACATTCTCACTCTGTCAATTGCTAGGCATGGAACCTTGAGGAATTTATTAACTCTCTCAGTTAATAGGGATAATAACTTTCTCATCCATAAGTAGGGGTAATACTGCCAACTCTACAGATGATGTATGGAAAATAACAGGCATTACCTAGTAGGCGTTCCACAAACTCAGTCCTTACTTAAACTCTAAGAAGTAAATGTAGAAAGAAAGGGGCATTTCAAAGATCCAGTCCAGCCAGGTTATCGTTTAACAGAAATGTCTAGTCTTCAGTTTTTTGTTGTTGTTGTTGCAACAGCAGAGTTCGTAGTTAACAGAAATATGAAGCAAGCAGGGGGACTAAGACATTCTCATTTTATTATTATTATTGTGAGCCAGGGCACTTTCTTGCTGCAGTTCTCAATATTGGGTCAAGACACCAGTGATTTTTGACAGATTCTTTCTGGCACCCAGCTGCCATGCGTCACAGGATGCCAACAGGACTGAGAATCCTGCCTGATGCTGCCCCTGTTGAGAACAATGGCCATTTGCATGTGATTTGCTCATCTTCTGGGAAGACGGTCAAAGTTCCTATTCAGTGTGGTTGAGCTGACAGTGGCCACCCCCTGTCCTCTTTACAGCTCGTTCCCCTATTACGAGGATGATGTTCTTATTCACATTATTGCTCTCATTATTATTATGATTATCAGGTGACCTCTGTCCTGGGGTGGAACTCCCTGTGACAGATGGGAGCCTCATTTGTCGGACTGTGTCTTATGTTGCACAATCCCCCTGCCATTCTGAGTTTATACTGAGATGGTCGGTCTGCTTTTCGAACAGAGGCAGCCTGGTCACAATTTGCCAGTGTACTTGGTGGCCGAACGTCCCCACAACTCTCTGCCAGTCCTTCTGGAACCCAGTTGTTGATGGAGCTGACAATTTGGTCTAACCTGTCTTGTTATGAATGACACTATAACGATAAAAGCTTTGCTCCCTTGGATGACAAGGCAACAGGAGTTCTGCTTAATCAGGAATTTCACTGACTAAGTTCATTCACATTGCCCCAGGGGGTCTCTGGTTACCCGAAGAGAGTTGATGAACTCAGTGGAGAAAGTTCTAGTTCAATATCACTTACTGTCTTGACTTGGGAGAATCATTGATAACTTTAGTTCTGTGGCTTTCATATAACACAGATTCGGTTTTTAAATGTTTGGGCACTGCCTTCATCCTGAGTCTATGTGGACATTGTTTACATAGTACTATGGGGAGTAGGAAGGAAAGACTTGGGCTCTCTGTGGCAAGTGCTTATAATTGGATGAGGGGAACGATCCAAGTAAAATCTATACTTACCCCCACAGGTAATAGAGAAATAAATACCAACCAAGTCCAACTTGACCGCCCTGAGCCTTCAGATGAACTGGAATGCTGTTCCAGTGAAGTGACTTCTCTATTCCCTGGTCCCCTTCACTGACACTTGAGGCTCACAAATTTTGAATCAAATCCCTCATTACTGCTTTTAAGGTATCTCAGAAGAGCACTGGAAAGAAAGGAAACGTGAAACCTGAGAGAAATCAAACTTTTCTAAAAGGAAAAAAAAGACCAACACGAGAAACAGATGAACAGAAAATAACAAGAAAGAAACAATCATGATTTGACATAAATATAGGGCATTGTGTTTAGGATAGTTGGTGATACATTTGTGGCAGCCTGAGGACCAGCGGAACCAACCCAATGCCAGTTACAGATCATTTGCAATGGAATCTTTTGACTTAGTATTGGCTTGGCAGGTTCTAAGTATAACATCTGTATTTTAAATGTAAAGGTATAATTCACAACTCACCTTTTCCTAAAACTGTGCTTTTTGTCTTTTTCTCCTTCATTGAAATAGTCTTTGAACTAGGCATTGTGCACAATAGATTAGGTCTTACAGGGAAACATAACATATTGTATTTAAATATGCTAATCTCTTAGAGGAAATGAAGGATCCAAGCCTGCTCATTAAGAAATCAATTAATTCATCATCAATGCATTCATCCTCAATCATCCTCTAGTAGTGTCCAGTTTTCAATTACGTTTTTCCAAACTTGCTTTGTGTCTTCACCAAAGGAACTGATTATCTCTGATGATGATTTTTTTTGTGGGTGTTCAGATGTTGATGGTGGTTGAATTGGCATAAACACGCTGAGTGTCTTTTATTCAAGTAGTTAAGCTGTAGCTGTTCGGTGCATACAAATACACTATGATGACAAGTGGAAATTCGTATTTGTTTAAGATGTAATATTTGAGTGGCCGGATATCCAGATCGCCAGGAGATATTTTAGATGAGCCAAGCTAACTCCAAGGCGCGTATTGATTGTTCATAACATACACCTTGCTCATTCATTCATTGATGCATCGTTCACTGAAACAGTATTTATTCATCCCTGTAAGTTTCTAGTCCTGTGCCAGGCACTGGATACATAAATCAGTAAATGCAGATGGACATTATTCCTGCCCTAGTGGTGCTTCCAGTCCATTTTATTGAAGCTTCCTCATTCTGTCTGGTCTTTTTACTACATAGCACACTATCAATTACAGTGACTATACACTGTCTCCCTTCGGCGGTTCTGTAAAGTGAACACCCAAAGCCATGATTACTTCACTGATGACCCTCCAGGCACACACCAGCCTCCTCACTCTTGGAGTTAATGAGCATTCCATGCCAGAGGAGAACAATTTCTGACTATCTCTTTAAGGCTTCGGTGCAGAACGCGGACGTATGAAAATGACTCACCAGGCTTGCCACTTATCTCTAGATTCCTATAACATGAAGATGATCGCAATCTGCCGTCATGCTGTTAAAATGATGCATATCCCTACCAGTCCTCCGAAATGATCGAGTATTATTGCAGCCTCTTACAAGTTGGGCACTGAGATAATTTGGCTAGTGTTGGAGAAAGAATGTTCCACAACCCCTGTGGCTCACCCTTCATTGAATAAATATGGCATGCTGCTGCCTTTGTTCTCCTTGTGTATGGAAGAGCAATTAAATGTGTCAAAAGAGAAAAATCACAAGAACGTGCAGACTTTTCTTTTCCTTATGAAAATTGCAAGGCTCCATTCAATCTGCCTCCAAATTATTGTTTAACGTTACCGGATGTTGTTATCTTTGAAATAGTAGATAACTCGTGGTTGGCATTACAGTTCTTACTGTGGCTTCCTGTGCCTATGAAGGATCCCACCGTGGGTTTGAGTATTTCTTTAAAGATGCCATCGGGCTACCAAGATTTGCATAGATGCCTCGATGTATTTTTCTATGAGGATTTAGAGAGTTTTTAAAATGCAAACACCTGTAGACTTTAGTTCAGAGAAGGAACTGTGAATATGGCCAGACTGTTGCAGCTTTTGCTTTGTAGTCAGTCATTGTCCTGATACTCAAGGACATCCTTGGAGAGATTCATACCAATCTTTGTAATGAGAAAGGAATGGACGATTTTTTCTTCTATTGTGAGTAGTCAGAAGAATGAAAAGGGGAACAAAGGAAATCAAAGGTTTTCTTTGTCCATTGTGTGTGTGGTTGTGTTTCAAGCAACTCCGTTAATTCGATATTCTACACCATAGTAAGTACTCAATAAATGTGTGGATTGAATGAATAAATGAACTAAATCTCTTAACAATGAAACTTATTACTAAGCTTAGGAAGGAACTTAGTCCCTGATAAATATTAAGTTAGTTCACTCATTTTCCTATATAATTTAAATTAGAACTAGCTTATCATTTTAATGCAAAAATGAATGTTTTCATTTTAGGCAGTTGAATGGTATCTATTTATTTTCCTTGTCCACTAGTGGACTGTATTATGAGGCTTGCCTTCTTATTCCTGTATCTGATGTCCCGAAGACTCTGGTACAAATTAGATCTTCGATTATTATTTATTTAGTGAATTTTCCAGCCAGAGAAATGACCTTGCGGGTCTGAAAAATGTACACATTCAAGACCATGATAGCGATTCTGCTTTTACATTATATTCTGTGAAATATTTTAAAGCACCATGCATGTTGCCTAAAATCTTAAACACACACACAGAGTGTAGACAGTGCTGTTGATGAATAAACTGCACAGCTGAGAGCCTTTCTGAAAGGCAGGGCTTACTGAGCCACACGCTAGCCAGGCAAAGGACCGGCTTCTGGGACATGCTTTCTAAACCACGAGTACACGGACGGGTTGGGAAAAGCAAACATGTTCTCCATTCTGGAGCTGGTGGGGCTCTTTCATCAAATAAGTACAGGGAAGAAAGAAAGAAAGAAGTTGTTTTAAAAGAATTTACATTAGCTGTAGATAAGGAGGGAGGGAGAGGGCAAAGAGGGGCTCGCTCTGAGGTCCTTGTATTGTCAGTTGGGAAGAAGTGTTTGCCCCTCTGGAGTATAAGATTTTGAGCATCAGTCCGGAAAGGTTGTGCATAAGCAAGAGCAATGAAACCCGATGGTTCGTTCTCTAGAAAATCCCTAAAAATAGTCACCTGCAAGTGAATTCAAAGTTTCCACAAGCCTTCAGGAGCGTTGTCCACCTTTGGTTGGTTTAGGCCTGCAACTGTTAACTAATTAACCTCTCTCGTCTCTTCCTTCCATTCTCCAGCTTGCTGTGATTTCATTTAGGACATCTCAGAATTTTCTCCTGGTCAGTCCACCGACAAAGGCCTGATTCCCATCCCCCGACACAGACCGCAGGGCTTCTCCACACCCTGCCTTGGCCAGGCTTCCCCTCTGTGTGGTTAGCCCGCCCTGCTTACCCAGTTCTTTTTCTCCTGTTCCCACAAGCTCATTTCTAACAATTCTTGAAGACTCAACTCAACCAAGTCCTCTTTCAGAAACCTTCCTGACCTCTCCTCCCAGCACTCCTCAGGCTGCCCTCTCATGCTTTTGTTTCCACCTGTGACCATCGAATGATCTGCTTACATGTCCCTTCCCCCACACTTAGGAGGCTCTGCAAGGCGAGGGTTCTGTTTCATTCACTGCCATTGCTCCAGCCTAGTGGAGCGCCTGGCATAAGTGGAGCGCCTGGCATGAGTGCTGTATGGGAGGGAGGAAAGAAGGCAGCGAGGGAAGAAAGGAGAAAGAAAGGGGAAGGAAATGTGCTCAAAGAAATCTATTTAGTGACTGTTAAAAAGAAGTCACCTTCAAGGCAGAACTGCCATCAGTTAGCAAGGGAGGGGGAAAATAAAGGATTTAAAAGGATTACTACAGGTATTATGAGTGTTTATCTCACTATCCACTGGATCTTCCCTGCTCTCCTTGGGCAGCCACTACCCTCCAATTGCAATGCATTTTAATGGGCACCCGTATCGATGGACTAGTGGTGAAATATTAGTGTCTGCTTGTTATTGAGATTGTTATCATCTCGCTTCTGAGAGTTAAAAAGAAAAATCATCCTGATAGGAAAAAAGCAGGATTCTTGCTGTGTATCGCGCTTCAGCGCTTGGGGTCCATGGAATGGAATGAGCTCATCATCTTGTTTTTACAGCACTTCCTGAAGGACCAGGGCAGTGTGCTGGGACCAGGACTGAAAGTCTTTATGAACTGACTTCTTCAGACTCTCATAATAACAGCTGCCACTGGCACGGTGCATACCATGCCAGTAACTACTCTCAGTGCTATACGTGATCAACCCATTGAATTCTCACAGCACCCCAATTGTATGCAGGGTCCGTCTTTTGTGGGTGAGACAACTGAGATGTGGAAACGTTAAATAATTTACCTAGGGTCCTACGTCTGATAGGACATTTAGTTGAGGTTCTGAGGCAGGTAGTTGGGATTCCAGGCTAATCCTGTCAAACCTCAGAGGATTGTATGCTGGAGCCTGGGTAATGCAGGAAGAAGCTCTCCCGTGACAATGCCTCCAAGCTCAGTTATATGTCACACGATAAGCCAGCATCCTATGATTAAAAGGTCACTTTTCGGAAAGCGATGGGGTGAGCCTGGCTATTATTTCATGTAATCATCGCCATGGTCTTAGAAGAATGGTGATAATCTTCCCCCAAGCTCACTCCAGAGTAACTCAGGGGACACCAGGCATCAGAGCCAGGCCAGCAACACAGATATCCTGCGAGTTCCTCACCGCTTATTTTACTGAGTCTGTGGATTTCAAGTTGATTTCAGTAAACCCATCCTCTAGTGGGGGTTATTACATATTGGTAAACATTTTATTCCTGGAAATCATATTGGGAAGACAGAAAACAATACAGCAGATCTCTGCCATCTGGAGAACAATTGAAAATGAAAAGGAAGGGAACTTCTGAAACATTCTATTTTTTGTTTCAGAATGTTTTATGAATGTGCCCCTTTCAACCAGGTACCCATTGGGTAAAGTGAAGGGTACTGCTAAAGAATTAGCTGACCATGTAATATTCTTCAGCTCTTAAGATCTGTTCATTCCCTATGCAACACTTCTGACACTGGATGTGTGGGTTTTACACGTGAATCTGTGGTTCCGTTCTCTGTGGACACTGACTGGGTGTCTCCCAATTTCTAACTCAATGCAGACACTACCCGGGCTTAGTGCAGGTCCCACAGGTGAAGGGCTCAGTCCCATGAGACAGATGCCCATGGGCGTCCCTGGGACCCTCTAAACTTCTGACTGACCAGCTCTCCAACTCCAGGAGGTTTGCCTGTCCCCTCCTTGGGATCGATAATTTGCTAGAAAGGCTCCCAGAACCCAGGAAAATGGTTAACTCGCTGTTTTTTTCTGGAGGATAAAGCTCAAGAAGAGCCAAATGCAAGAGATGGGTAGAACCAGATATACAGAAGGACATGGAGCTCTTGAGCCCTCAATGTGCTCACCCAAGTAGAAGTTCTTCAGCCCCTGTTGTTTAGGGTTTTATGGAGGTTCCATGACAGTGACTAAATCACTGGCCATGGGGACTTGAACTCAGTCCCCAGCCCCTCTCCTGACCTGAGGTCTGGGCGTAGGGCTGAGAGGACTGAGAGTCCCAACCCTCTAATCCCACAGTCGGTCTCTCTGACAACCAGCCCCCAACCCCCATCCCTGAGGACTTTCCAAAAGTCGCCTCATGAACATGAATGTGGGTGGACATGAAAGGGGCTTGTTATGAGCAACAGAAGACATTCCTCTCACCTTTCTCATTTGGGCAATTCCAGGGGTTTGGAACTCTGTGCCAGGAACCAAAGAACGAGACCAAATATATATATTTCTTATTATATTGCAATTACATGCGAACATTTGGCGTCTGTGACTTCTGAGGATAACTTGGAGGCACGTGGAAGAGGGCCCCTCCTGCCACCTCCTGACTGTTTTCATGTATCAGTACCACTGTACCAGTGCAGAGCCCTGCTTGTTTACAGCTTTTTTTTAAAGGCTCTTTTCTTGTTTAAAAATGTACCTCAACCCCTTGGGTAATAGGTGCTTTTCCACCCTGAGGGAGGCCAATAAATCTCTGCTGACTTTCTTTACATTCAAGCCCCAAGCAAAAGGGGAAGGACGTCATGTCCACCCAGGCATCGCATCCACGACCGCTTTTCCTTGTGCTCCATTTAAGATGCTCGATAGTTAAGCCAGTGTGGTGTGCGGGGCTCAGTGTGGGGCCACTGGCAGAGGCACTGGTACTCAGCATTCGTTCCTATTTGTCAAGGAAAGAATCACTTTGGAGAAGCCAGGTGCTATGCCAGCTTCTGAGCTGTTATGGTTTCTTCTACTTCTGTATGTACCATGCACCCTATTTTCCTATTGTTTTTCACAAGGAAACTAACGTGGAATGGAGCAGAAATTTTATTACAAAGTCGATTCACTTTTAGAAACCGAAGAATATAAGCTTGGCTGACACATAACTGAACTTTTGAATATCATTATAATAGTAATTTTATGTACACGCGCGCACACAGTTCAGATCTGCTTGCGAATTTGTCCTGAGATTTGTTGCGTGAAGGATTGTATGTAACATAATGTGAAAGCTATTAAGAGGGAAGCTTTTTTTGCCTGTCAAGTTGGGAATTCAATTCCTGTTCAGTTTTATGGGTCCAAAATAGGGGCACAGTTTCCGTGGAGACCCACAGTTCTGCAACTTGTATGTAGTGTTTGACAGAAGGGGAACCTCTCAAACATAGTTTATGGTAAGGATGTGTGCATTAGGCATTTCCAAAAATGGACTGACACAAATAATGTGCCCTAGTTACTAGAGATTAGTTTGCCTTCTCTTGCAAATGTTTAGTGACTTGCATACATTAGGATTGTAAAAATTTTGAATTATCAGGAGATATATATATAATATATGTTTTTAGTGTGATATAGTTTTTAAAAAATTCATCAAAGCTTGTATTAATTTGGCTTTAAGAATGAGGATGAAAGGGGTTTTTTGGTGCTTATTAGATGTTTATTAGATAATTAAAGAAATGTTTGATCCTCTAACTCAATCTGTGAAAAATTCTAAAAAAAAAGCCTTTGTCACAATTAGCGCAATTAACAAACATGCCCAAAATTCATACTATTTTTTAATATGTATCTTTCTGTCTTTCAATTTGTGTTTCAGTATTAAGGTATGAGTATTGCCAAACAACATTTATGCCTCTGCTGTAGAAACTCTAACACGTTCAGTCCAACGTGAAATCAATAGAAGTCACTGTCAGCTTGCTGACACACAAGGGCAAGTTCTCTGTGTCCACAGAATGAGCCCGAACACTGATTTTCTTCCAGAGATTAATATTTCTCTTTATATTGTCCAGACCAGGATAGCCTGCCGATAATCAATTGATCTAACGTTGAATGATAAAGATGGCAAATGGATCTGTTCTTGGGTATAGGTGTTGAAGGACAGGGTCTTTGTTGTTGTGTGTGAAAATTGCACTTACTGAAGTGGTCAAACCAATGACAGATTCCATTTGGAGTGTATATATAAAACCTTCTAAGTGTTTTCCATGAATTAGAAATATTTATACTTCAGTAGTGTACGGGCAGGCCATGAACCACACAGGTAATTATAGAATTGACGGTGCCTCTCCATTGCCTGGTTAAACTGTGCCAGTTTGGCATGAATCGGGCATGTGAGTGAAGGAAATGTGTCCAAAAAAAAGGACCATGGTATTTCTTTAATCAAAATCACACACTTTTAAAAAAATTAAAATAAAGCACAGGCTGGTTAGAACATGATGATCGATTTGATTCTGCAGCGTTTTAATCCTAAGGAAAAATCCTTATTTTATTCTTTGTGGAAGACACCATCTGCCTCCATCACTGGTGCCTCAGAATGCAGCCTTTTTCATCCCTATCATTTGCTCTCTAATCATTTTCAAACTAGCCCACCATTGTCTTTTCCCACTGTGTCATTTAATAGATGTGTGATCTTTTGTGAGTTACTTAACTCCTTAGTTCCCAAATTGCTTTATTTGGAAAGTGGGGAAAAATTAGAACCTAATCTGTATATTTGCTCTTATATATAAATGAATTACTACATGTAATTAGAAGAGTGTTGGCCACACAGAAAGTGCTGAATAGATATAAGCTAATTTTATTAAGAATTCCACTCCCATTCGCCTTATAAAAGCATAAGTCATGGATATTCCCTGTAGTCTTTCATGGTTTCTTATTGGAGGGACCTCATTATATCATTGGTGTTGCTTATGAGGTGGTAAAAACACAATGGTTTGTGCAATGGGGTCCATTTTGTGGATCCAAGATTGAGAATTCACTGGAATCTACATAGATTTTGCTCTGTCAAGAGGACCGGTGTGAGAGATGACAAAGTGTCCACTTACTCAGGGTCGTGCCCTGTTGTGACATGTGAAAAGATCCTTCTACTTGATGGAGCAAAATTCCCCAAACTGTGTTCTGCACTGTGTCCACAAGATACCAATAAGCCCTCCTCCCAATGCATGGTCACATCATATCAAGAGAGCTGATAAAACAAGCAAGCCCCTGCAACTCAGGTTTCTCAGAACCTTGGGTGCCCTGAAGTGCATGGGATAATTCAGCAAGAGGTGGGAACATTTTCTGAAAGGCCCTGAACCCTTTAATGAAGAGGAACCTGAACATCTTGGTCTCCACACAGTGAACAACAGGATTTGGAAAGAGTGACTATAAATCCCTAACCACGACCAGGAACACAGTAGTATGTGCCTCTCTGGGGACTCTGCGGTGCCCCGGTGGCATGAGGTTTCCCCAGCTAAGTCCTGAACTTTGAGAACAATTCACAAAAAAACAAACCAAGCCATCTCAAGGAGATCCCCGTCACCCTGACTCTGTCATTTACTTACATCTCGGTGCTTCTACTCCTCAGGTGACAAGCAGGAAGTCCCTGGGTTTTGCTGCACAGGTGTGTAGTCAGGCAGCAGGTGTGGAAAATGACATGCTATCCGAGTGGCCCTGGACTTCTCAGGTGCCTTCCTTTCCTCTAAATGACTCCCTGGGCCCCGCGTTTCACTAACTGCTTCCTCTGTCACTCTCGAGTGGTCTGAGTATAGCGATAACAAAGCACTTTAATTTGATGACTTTCAGATGTCTTGTTAGTGGGCAAATGACATGATTGGGACAAGTGGGTTTTGTCTAGTTGCTAAGGAATAAAAACAACAAGTGCCTTTCTTACTTGGCTGGCAGTCTATTTATACATTTCCGAAGGAGGTGACTACGGAGGAAAATAGGCATGTTTTGGACACACCTGAGATTTTTCAAGTAAAATTGATCAGCAACCCCTGCCTTCACTTCTCTGTGAGGCACTTCTCTGTGCCTCAGCACGGGGCAGTATTGTTTCCACACTCAAGGGAGATTCATGCTTGGTTCTTTCACGGCCCTTGGAGAAAAGACATCCGGCCAAGGTTGGCCCGTTCACCTCCCTTTTGCCCTGACAAACACTGACCCACACGTTGGACTTTAAAATCATGTACTGTGGTTGCCTTTACTACACAGGGTGGGAAAAAAGAAAAGGGGCAAACCTTTTTTTTTCAATGTTTGCCCTCAGTGGTTAAATTAAGCCATGATGTCTTTCTGTGAAAGCTGTGAACATTTTTTTTGGGGGGGTGTCATTGCTCTTCCTAACATCACACTTTTCTAGCTTCAAATCAGAGGGCCCCTCTTCAGGTACCTTTCCCTGTGTTGCCACAGGTTGGTCCCCCAATTTATTGGGGAGTTGTGGAGGGCTGGCAGAGCATTGTGGGTACTGGCATGCAGATGATCGATCCCAGCCAGGTGGTTGTCTCAGGCTGAGAAAGTCAGAAAGAGCAAAATATGCCTTTTTTTGGTTACACACCTGGCCCCATCAAGCCTTTATCCAGAATAAAATGACACCTGAAAAATTGCCTGGACTGTGAAAATTTGGAGTCCAAATGGCTAACCTTGGCACCTCTTGGTGCCTCTGAATATTTAAGTTGTATATTTAGGGTTATGTTTTAAGAGGGGTGGGGTTTAAAGCTGAAGAGAAGATAGAGAAAATGGTAAAAATACAGTCACCTGTTGTTTATCGATAACTACCATGGCATTTTCAATTTCTGAAAGCCCATGCGTTTTTTAACGAACTAAGCATTTGTTTTCATGCAGGTGTGATTCATAATATCCCAGCATTCTGAGCTAATAAAGAAGTTTTGTAGGCTCCAGCATTGTTGATGCTGTGATAATTTGGCAATCTGTTACAGTAGGAAAAATATCTCATATAGTAGCCCCAGTAGTCCCATTTGCTTTGTGCAAAGAATTCCTGCCATCCTGCTATTGTTCTCCTGTGTTTCGACTTCAAAAGGGCTCTCCTTGTTGAATACAAAAAGATACCACAAGGCACTGAGATAGAGTAAATCAGAATGAAACGAGGGTTGTTTGTGTGTGGACAAGCGCTTCCTTCAGAGTGAGCTCCTCTCCTGCTTCCCAGGGAAGGATTTACATGTTTCAAGGTAAAAGACCCTGGAAATTGTCCATGAGTGGAGGAGGGTCTTTTATAGTCATGAGGACTTTTAGGCTTGCACATTCCCTTCTGATGTCTGGGACAGAAAAGCGCCGCTTAGGAAGGAATATATTACATCTATACGAACGTGAAAACTTGTAGTCGTGATTGTTATTGTCATATGAAAGCCCGCTGACTGTCCTGTAGAATTACTACTTAGGAATTAAAATAAAGAATTATAAAATTAATTGTCCAGTTCATTTTGGAGATAAGAATTTTTATAATCTATCTTAAAAGTTTTATCTATAGCACTGTCTTCTTGTTGCTCGTTTAATTTATACCTTGGTCCTACAATACCAAGATCTGGGTGCAGCTAAATGACAAATAAATTAATGGACTTCTGTAATGAAATAACAGTTTAATCAGTCATTTATGATGTACAACCAGGAAGGAGAAAAAATAGCCAAAAAGGTGACATTATCATTGTTTCCCCCTTTTGTCATTTTTTTTCCTAGAGCAGCACAAATCATGTTCTTCTCGGAACCCCAAAGCCCTGGCTTTAACAGAAGTAACTGATATGTAAAATTGATTATACGCTTGCTCCTAAGTTCTTCTTCACTTGTTAATCATTTAATCTGGAAAACCTAGGAACAAAAAACGGAATCAAACAAACATGTAGCTTTAATGAGTTATTATATAAAGCAGCACCCTGTTCCACCCAGTCAGGTCAAGAATAGTGGGTGGCCACCCCATACCACTCCTACCGGGGGTCCTGTGCCTGCCACGCCCCAGAGCAGACCCTCAGAAAGTAATCACTAACCCAATTTTCTGTTACTACTTTGTGACTCTTTCTTATCACCCAGGGATTCATTTCTGGATACCATCGTTGAAATTTGTCTGTTGGGGGCTATTTTTAAATCTCTTTTTAACACATAATTCCCCCTGCCCTGTATGTTTTATTCTTCATACAATTTATTTGTTCAAGAAATTAAGTGGGTTGTTGTTTGTTTGCTTTTAAAGCAATGATTTTGACGTTAAAAAAGGCAAAGTGGAGCTCTGGCTGGTGTAGCTCAGTGCATTGAGAGAGGGCCTGTGAACCAAAAGATCGTGGTTTGATTCCCAGTCAGGGCACATGCCTGGGTTTCAGGCCAGTTCTCAGTAGGGGATGCACCAGAGGCCACCACACATTGATGTTTCTCCCCCTCTCTCCTTCCCTTCCCCTCTAAAGATAAATAAATAAAATCTTTAAGACAAAAAAGCAAAGTGTCCAAATGGCTAGTTGTTGTTGTTTTTCTTCCCTAGGTGGTACTTAGTCGTTATTCAGTTAGTTTCCCGTCCTCCCCCTACCTCACACCCCCTGCTTTTGAGGTCTGCTTGGGTAGGCAGGCACATCTGAACTCAATCTTGGCCATAGTGACACCTCCCTGAGGGGATTCTGGACCCATAAGGACAGGCTGGCTGGCAGCACACCTATCCCTGGAGAGGGAAGGGAGAGTAGGAAAGAAAGGCATTCTCTCTGCACTTATTCCCCGTGGCCCATTTCAAATGCAGACAGTCTCAAGAGAGCGTCATTCCGAAAGCTGGCTGGAGTGTGCTAGTTGGGAGCGGGGAGGTCAGTGCAGGGGCGTGGAAGTTTCTCCATGGGTTGGGTTCCATGTCTCAGGAGAGTACCGGGAGCAGTAAGTTCTATTTTAGCATCTTTTCTGCACCAAGCCCTGAGCCACGCACGTTTTTAGTACTTGCCTACAATGACGTGCGTTAAGAGTTAAAAACCTGGGGTTGCAGATGAATTCACTGAAGTTCCTTCTTAACCAACAAATTACCTTCTAACTAGTCCCCTTGTTTCCAGGTACAGTCTTTACAAATCTTAAATCAGACAGTACAATTCTATTATTTCTGTTTTGTACTTAGAGTGAAACCCCGATTCCTTCACATCAGTGTGGGTCACCATGGTGGAGGTCTGACCCTGGTGTATTCCGTTCCTCTCTCCGGCCCCCCAGGCTCACTCCAGGGTCACTGGCCTCCCTGCTGCTCCTCAGACCCGAGCTCACTTAACAAGATGGGGAGGTTCTTGTTTCCTAGTTTGTAAGTTTCCTATTTTCTCCCTTCAGAAAAGTCAGGCTTCAAGCCTGGACCTGGGGCGTTTTCATTTGCTTTTTCCTCTCTCTGGAATGTTCCCTGTCACTGCCACAGTTGGCTTAGCTGGATCTTACATCCCTTTCAGGCCTGGGCTGAATTGTCACTTCCTCGGAGAACTCACTGCCCGCTCCTTCTGTATTGACTTTTCCCTGTAATTATCTCCTCCACTTACTCTTTTTTCCCTTTCTGGTTCTTATCAGTGCTCAAAAGATACAAGTACTCCTTTGATGATTATCTCTCTTTTACCTGACCAGGAATTACCTGAAGGTGGGCTCTGCCTGTTTCATTTACTGTAGTGTTCTCTGAACCTAGTTAGGCCACGGTCTGGAACACCACAGATGCCCAGCAAATATTGGCTGGAATTCAAAATTGAAATGAGGCTCAGAGAGGTTAAGTCACTTGCCCAAAACCACACAGCCCATAAGTATCAAAGCTAAAGATTTGAAAGTACACCCTAAAGCCTAAGTGTTTCCAACTATAATTGGATTTTCTAAACTGCAATCCTTGAACACTGGTGTCTGATAAATCTTAACAGGTGTTCCAAGAATGAAAAAGGACGTATGCACAAACACACTGTGGATATAATACAGTTCTTTAAAGAAAATGGAATGTATTCCTTTTCTGCAGGACATCCAAGAGACTTCACCATGCAACTATGCATTTGGCCCTCCAAGGAACTGATACAACAGGCAACATTTCCCACCAGTGTTTGGCCACGATTTAATTCTTTCATTTAAACTCGTATCTTACAGGACACCAGTGTGCAGGAGAGCCTGGGTGGGAACCACTCCCCGTTATAACTATGCCCTGTTCCTTCTTACAAAGTGAATAAACAGAAATTTCTATCAGCAAATTAAGACTAAATATCCCAGGGGTTTTTTTTTTTTAAGTGTTATATTTTCTGCCCTCTACCTCACTGTGAATACTGGGGAGATTTATCTTAAGAAAACAAGATTAGAAAGTAGAAATTAAAGAAAGTAAAATGGCCATTAATTTGGAGGATTGAGAAGAAAATATGGGAGAGAGATATTTTAAGGAATAACTGCTAAGAAAATACACGCTAAAGAAAGTTAAGTGGCTGGAAACGTAACACAGTAAGCTTTGTTTTTCCACTTCAGCCTGCTATTAAACATGACAGAGTGTGATCTTAAATGTTGACTTCCTTCAATGGAGACAGTATGAGATTACAAAATAACCAATGCAATCTTACCTTAATCTTGTTAAATTGAAACACTGTAATCTACATTCAAATTTCACATATGGTCAGTCTTGCAAGAGCGGGGTGATAGAACCCAACCACTATTTGGAATTATAAATAGAGAACCTTTTGTACCTCTCCAAAGCCTGTCTACTTCTTCATGAGAAATAGTTCCCTAGGACGGGGCGGGGGTGGGGGAGGGAATCCCAAGCCAGAAGACAAAGCAAGTATGGTTTTTTTTGTAATTGAAAGAAAAAAAGTTTATTTTCAGAAGCCTGACACTCATGACCAATTCCATCATAAAGAAAGCAGAGTGCATTTCAGGAAAAGGTGGAACTATGTGAGGAGAAAATAGGTTTTGGCCGTATCTTGCCAACACAATATTACAATCTGTTGACAAACATGCTTTTGAAAAATAATAGTGAAGGTGAAGCATTTTCAGCTAATTCTGGCTCATGTGCCTTTCAGAATAAATGGATGTGTGATGAAGCCCTTGTCTAGTTACAAACACACAATTGTGGTGGAGGGAATTTCAAGAGAAGAGGTGCTTCCATTTGGTTTGGGGAAAAAGTAGCCCATTAATCAGTGGAAATGCCAAGGAAAGATGTCTTGACCTTGAGGTGGGCCCTTCTGAATAGGAATATGTGTGTGTTCTGGTTTCCATTCAGGACAAAGAAATCGTCCGCCTTTTACTAAATAGGAATAGCCCTCCCCCCGCCAGATACACCGAAATCATAAGGAACATGTGCTTGACTCTTCATTAAAAAGTTCTTCTGGAAAGAGAACACTTGCAAATCCTAGAATAATGGAGACATAAGTGGTAACCCGTGTGTGAACTATCTGGACTTCTCTGTTCCGCCCTCTCTATTCCGCTGTTCGGGGTTTAGACACGTGCACCAATCACATGGTGAGTTACCTTCATTCGGCTCTTGCATGGGGATTTCTGATGATGCTAACCTCGGGGTACGCTACTGATGCTCCCGACTGCAATATGGGAAGATCTGGCCATTTCATTTACTCCGGCCAGCTGCTGCTTCCCTGTCAGTCCCTTGTTTCTGGAGTAATTTACTGTATCTGTAATAAAACAAAACAAAGCTGTTTGGAAGGTTTCAGTAGGCACAGCCTCCAAAGCCATGTCCTCTAGATACGTAGCGGGAAAGCAAGATGAGACAAAGGTTCATCTGTCTCCAGATCCTCTGTGAACTTGAGGCTCATACCATACAGCTCCTTTCTGGGGTCTTCCACCTGCTGAGAACTTTCTGGGGGCTTTGAAGTTGGGCACCGAGGGCCCTTTGTTTGAACTTGTGAGTGCAATTGCATTAGGAGTGCTAGAAAAAGTAATTTATTTTTTGTTCCCAAATCGGGAAACAGTGTGTCCTAGTGTGGTGAGATTCCAGGTTACACTAAGGACCTCTCTCATCTCCGCTGTGAACGAGACAGGGTGGGAAGGAAAAGGCATTGGAACAAGCCGCCACCAACACGAGATTCTGAGGACGCCCTCCTCAGTCCAGGGGTAGATTCTTGTGTGGCTTTAGGTGAGCTGCTTTACCTCTCAGACACTTAGTTTTCCCTCCTGTCAAATTTTACTTTCAAAGGGCATCAGAGATTACCTGTATTGCTCCGATGTACCATAACTAGAGATATTACTGTGGGAGATATTACTAGAGATATTACTATGTAGCCGAGTATGGATATTAGACTCAGTGTCTGAATCCAATGAGTGTGCTCTAATATTCTGGCTCTCGTTCACTGAGGCTAAAATACCCCTATTGCTTTTGCACTTACATAAGCTGACCTCATTGACTCTCGGAACATTTTAAGTTATTTTGGAATACAAAAGTAAGCGGCATAGAAAGCATCATTCAATCTGGATGTAAGAGACTCTTTTTTAAAGCTTCATTAACTGATAATTATTTGAGTGCGAAACAATGCCCGTCCTGTTTGATAAATGACTGTTAGCCACATGTCATGCTGCTCAAAGTCTCGGGCAGAGCTAAACGCATCTGCATTTGGGGGACTTGGTTATTTTGATGCTAATGGTTGCGGTCTTTCGGGGCAGATAGATATCACGAATGACTCAGCAGGACCATCTTAAATTAGATTTGTCCATCCGTGCTTCGGTTATTAGTGTGTCTACATATCTGATACCAGCCTTATATTACAACATGTGCTTCATAGAATTTATCTATCATGACCTAAATATTTCTGTAATAGGAAGATTTGATTGATCATAAAAATCATGATTATGTTTTTATTTGAAAGGGTAGCATTGTGATTCCACCCAAGATGTATTCTCAGAATCAGCAATATGAAATAGCTTATTAAAATCTCTTTATAATGTATGCTCTTTTGGAGTCTGTTATTGAATATTAGTTCTTTGTGGATATTAGCTTCTTATAATGAAGACTTGTATTACTCTGGGTAGGCTAACAGCTATAATAAATTACCTCCAAATCTCAGGGCTTTGCCATCATAAGGGCTTATGTCTTGCTCATATCACACAGTGCAATGCAAATCGGTGGGGGTAGGGGTGAGGGAGGGGGCTTGAGGGGAACGGGCTCTACCCATCACAGGTACTCGGGAACCCACACCCTTTCCATTTGTGGCTTTAACCCTCTCTAGCATCTTGGAGTCTTTATTCTGTGGGTGGCTGGAGAAAGGAGTAAGGATTACAAGTGGAAGGTTTCCCTTAATTTGTTCAGCTGAAATGGTGGGCCTCGTTGCTACTCGGGCTCCTTTGCACAGCAGTCCCCTGACGTGAACTCCAAGGGAGGTGGGCCCCATGGTCTGGCTGAGTGACCACAGAGAAGGGACAGCGCAGATACTGACAGCCGTCTCTGCCACGAGACCTGGACACCAAACTGACCTCAGTTAGATGTAGGTTTGGGGAACCCAAAGCTCAATGAAAGCTCTAGGCCAGGCATAACAATGGTCATTTTCCCCGTGGTGTTCGTGAAGATCATATGTGCAAATAACCATGTTGTTGATAAAAGATGGAATAAGGCCATTCAGTATGGTCAGACCCGTGTAAACACTGTTTAAGGGAGCGACAAGTTCCAACAGTTTGGGAGAATTTGGACATTTGCTTGTTGTGATGGCATTGACCTTGGGCTGCAGAGCCAACCGCCACAACTGTCTCTGCCTGCCATGTGCTTGCTACAAAATTGTGAACAACATGTCTCAGCCTCACTTTTTTCATCTGTGAAGTGAGTATCATAATCTGCCTGTTTCACGATGTGGAAGTGAAGTTCCAATGAGGTAGTGATGGTGAGACATTTCGTCATCAGTCATTCAAGTGTCAGATTAAAGCTGCTGCTGTCATTGTTATTATCTTTTTAAATTATGCCCAATAAATGAAGGTTATGTGTACAAAATATTGTTCTACCTGCACCTACGCACATGTGCACACACTGGAAACACAGATACACAGGCTCACATACCAAACATACATGCACACACAAATTTTCAGGCAGAAGGAAAGAACCGATACTCTATTTTTTTGGTCTTCAGAGTAAAGCCGATGAGAAGTGCTGAGACATTTGATTTCCTGGCCACTGGTACTTTTTACACACATGTTGGTTTCATATCCTGTCCTTGGAAATTTATATGTCCGTTCAGTCCTTGGTTATCCATGTCCATTCAGACAGGCTGGACATGAACATGTCTGCCCTTCCTGCCTTATCATATTGTTGAAAGTTTTTAGGCAAACTTAATTTTGGATTGTATTCTTTAAGCTACAAAGAAATATATTTATAGAAGGGAGGTTTATTGTTATCATAACTGTTTTAAGTTCCAAATATCAACCTAGTGGATTGGATCATCTGCAAGAAAAGTTATTTAAATCACACCTTCATGTAAATGTTTTGCCAAAATCCGATATGCTTTAAATAACCCAGTCAAGCAGCAAGTAATCAGGAGGCATTCATATTTGGTGTGTTATTTTTGTTAACCTTCTTAATAATGATTATTTTAAAAAGTTGCTTGCTCTTAATAATTATTGCAACATTTCTCGCTGATAATTTCACATTCTGTTGGTGGATCAGGGCCCAGGAGTTTGGGGCCAATCAGTGGATGTTTCTCAGGGGTCTGAAACCTGTCTCGGCCAGTCCTCAGGAGTATACTCCTGAAACCTGTACTCCTCCAGGAGCCTGGGATCAGTATAGGCGATATTTATGAAAGTGTTTCAGGGTCTAGATTAACCAAAGCCAGGTCATGAATTTGGCCTGAAATTGCTATAATTGGCAAAACCAACGCCCCCCTCATCATTTCCTTCATTTCCAGCTGTGGCCACCTGGCCACTGTCTCCGAAAAGTGCTCAGCCAACAAGTTGTCGGAGTGAACATCCAGGGAGGTGAAAGCAACTGTTTGGCTGATATTATTGACTTAGAGCTGGAAAAATACAAAGACAGGGTGTTTTTTGGCTTTTTTTTTTTGATCAGCAAGTTCTACCTCCAAATTCTGACAAATGATGATGGTGTCTTCAATTATTTAGGTCTGCAGAGAAATTCACAAGATACCATTAGATTACCTTTTTAATGATAACTCGAAGATGGACTTGGATTTTACTCCGGTCAGTTCTTCCCAGTTCACTCCTTAGGTCTTCTGCTGTGTTCATTTCTAAAGTAGAAACGAAGTAGCTGAACCCAGTTATAACACGGTGCTGTAGCCCCTCTACCCCTCCCCAGTCATAAACTCAGCTCTGGACCACTCTTTCCGGCAGCTACGCACATTCCCAAGCATTCGGACGTCCTTCACCTCTGCCAGGAGTCTTTTCCCTCCTCCCCCACCTAGAGAATGGCTACCTCTTCCTCCTGCCTCAGTTTCAGAAATGTCTTTCTCTGGAAGGCATGCCAGCACACACGAGGTAGAATTAAGGCTTTCTGAGCTGCGATCACCCAGCACCCTGTCCATGGGGGAGTCACAGCCCTGGAGCCAGCAGGCTGGGACTGCTCACACCTGTGTCTCCCTCAGGCCATTGTGAGCCCTTTACAGACAGAGGTTTTTCATTTTCGCATCTCCAAAGCCTATCAATGGGCCCGCCACTCTGGGTATTCAGGAAACAGACATTCACTGACCGCGCGAATGAATGTGTCTCTTACAACGAGCAGGGCAACTACAAGATCGACTGACTGACATGTGTACCCACCCTGAAAAATGAAGAATTACAAATTTAGAGCCACATGCCAAATAGAGTGGGGGAAAAACATCAGTGGTCCTTGCAGAGGGAGGACAGCTCAGGGGGCGGCTGCCTTGGGTGTTTATTCGTCAGAATGGACTGATGTCGCCTTAATTGGGGAGTCAGGACGGCAGTCTGCCTGTCTTCTTGTGCGAGCACCTGCAGGCTGGCGGGCGTGCCACCTAGGTGTTCCGAAACATCTACATCAGCCCTTGAGTCAGCTGTAGCTTCGTCTACTTTCTGGCTCGCATTTCATTCGTTTATACTTATCTACCACAGAAAATTTATCTTCTTCAAGCAGTGTTTTAAATCACGGCGTGCCTGAGGTCAAACCTCTCTTCATGATCAGAATACTTTTCCACTTTTCACTAACACTCCTCTGTCCTCACCAGCTATCTTTGCAGAAATAGTCCACGCGCCTTTCCCATCTTCTGTTCATATCAGTCTTTTTGTTTCTGAAACTTCACCTCTTTCCTTTAAGACCAATGGAAGCTTCCTGCCTGAGACATGGAGTTCAAGTTCCTAGTGATACCTTCTTCCTATGAACTTTCCTCTCCATTTAAATAATCACATGCTCACCTCTGACACATACAGAGTATTTTTTAAAATTATGTTTAACAGAATAACCCTAAATGTTTTATGAGCTTTTGAGCATTGTTTTCCCAGCTTTATTTTGAGATTACTGAGGGGAAGAACGTCATTTCTCTGCATTCAGTTGTCACGGCTGGCCCAAGGCCTTGACTGGTAAATGTGCCGTAAACGTCCGTGGGCATTTGGAAATGATGTCCACGTTTCGTAGCAGCAGCAAAGGCAGCCTTTCAGAGTGGCAGGGAGTGCAGACAGGGGCAGCCCTTCCTCTGAAGGCAGAGACTCGGCCCGAAGTGTCGTTCAGCCCCCTTGCTGGCAGCCTGCACCAGGGCCGGCTGCATCAGCCCTTCCCAGCTTTCTCCTCTGTACAGTGGGATCATTGTAGTTTAGGGATGGAAAACATGAAAATAAAATCCCCTCAAGGTCATGCCTCACCATACGTACCCGTTCAATGGGTGCTGGTATTATCATGATATTATATTTTGTAAGCACTGGGGCCAGAACTCCTGTGTTCCCATCCCAGCCCCGCCACTTGTGAGAGGTTCATTACCCCGGGAAAGCCACCTTCACCCCGTGAGCCTCTGCATCTCTCCCTGCAAAGTGAAACGGGTCACTGTCCTCCCCTCACAGTGTCGTTTAGAGAAACAAATGAGACCGCATGCAACGCTCTGAGCACAGTGCGGCGGCCGCAGTGAGCGCTCCATCAATATCAGCTGGTGTTTGCGGGCGCAGCTATGCCCACAGAAACTTTCCCTCGCCCCTGCTGACATTGTCTTGGAGGACATGTCGTCCTTTTCCACGACAGACATTTATCTTTCCGAAAACAAATTCCCATTATGACCCCACGTCTCTTGCCTCTTTGGCCCCTCCTCTTGGCACCTTAGAATAAAAGGCAGTTGAGCTGGGGTTCAAGTTAACATGTAAAGGGTGTGATGCTGTGTGTTTGTTTTCTGCTTTTGTGCTGCTGTGGGAATGAGCTCTTTGTGAAGGAGTAGCCTAGCCTGTGTGATCTATATATGTATGTATCTATCTATCTATCTATATTTATAGATAGAGATTATCTATAGATAGATATATAGAGATATATAGATATATAAATAGATATGCAGATATCTACTTATCTACATATAGATCTGTACATCTATCTACATATATGATGGTGAGCACAGGTCTCAGCAGGTAAGAGCATCTATCACCATGGAAAGTACGTGGACACACAGCTGGACACTGCTGACCCTCACTCATTAGGAGCGGTCAGTGCCGATGCTCGTGCCTCTCCAGTGTTCCTGCCACCTACCTGCCGCAGGGCTCGCACCCTCCCTTGCTCCTGTTGAGAGAGCACCCCCATTGGATGGCGCATTCACATAGAATCTGTTTTCTTCTACCTGGAGAATCGCCTGTGCTCTTTCTAAGAAGGGTTAAAGACACCATGGCAGTCCTTGGAGGAGGATTAGCAAATAGGATTCTTTTCAGTTCCTTCTCAGGGGAAAATGTACAATCAAGTTGTCGCAACTCCTCCAACCTAGTAAAGCCTCCTTGGCTTGCAGGTCAGTCTCGAAATCGGATTCGGTTTGACTCTCAGGTGCACTGTGGCAGCCTCCTGTGTAAATGCAGTCTGGTGGTCCGTGTGTATGTGTGTGTGTGTGAAGTTTCTTCTAAGAAGGTGAGTTGTTTAGGTCAAACTGAATGTATAAACTTTCTGGGATAATGGCATGCCTCTTAAATTTAATCTCTTGACTAAAATCACTGTTCGTATCTAACAGCTTTTCATGGCACACCTCTTGCCAACTCAGTTGTTTGAGGCACATGTTGTTTAGGATTTTATGTGAGACTCTCATTGGGAATGTTATTCCAAGACACCAAAGTCCATTGGCCTAATATTAGGTCAGCTTTTTGGTGCTCGTTCTTGTTTCATTTTGTCTCGAACACATCCCCCATCATCTCTCTTTTATTTCCGGTTGCACCCACTGTGGTGAGAATGTGCCTCTGACCCCGGTACCAGAGTGGCTTTGGGCACCGCCAACAATGAACCAAGTGGCAGAGTCCAGTGCCATATATTTATTTACTAAGTCTAGGGTAGGTATATATTGACCTACCTTAGACTCCTTAAGACTCTTTTTTCAGTTGTCTTTTTAGATACCATCCTTCCTTGTTCCCGTACTGCCCTGGCTTCTCCTTCTCCGTACCCTTTGCTGGTCATGGGCCCATCCTCTCGCCCTGCACGACTCTTTCCTGGACCCGCCCACCTTCCCTCTGGGGCGGGCACTGTCTGGTGAGCTCGGCCTGGCCCACGGCTTCATGCCATCTCAGGGCCGAGGGCTTGCGCCTGTCTGACTCTGTTCTAGTGACACTGGCCTCTTTTCCAGCCTTGCAACTTTCAAATGGGCCTCTGATTTTGAACTTGCTAGTCAGCAGAACTATCAAATGGTCTTCCCTAGTAGCTGCACAGCTCTCTGTCAGTTTCTAGCACAAGCACTCCCTCGAATGCCTTTCATTCATGTATTTATTTTTATGGTTCAAGTACAGTTGTCTCTGTGTTCCCACCACCATTTTCCCCTGCTCCACCCTCAATCCTTCCCCCCTTTGGCTTTGTCCGTGGGTCCTTTATACATGTTCCTTGATGACTCTTCTTCTTCTTTGCCCCATTCAGCCCTCCTCTGGTTACTATCCTCTGATGCTTTTTAAAATAATCCTATCAGGCAGGGGCCCCCCGGGAACTGGTGGTGCCCTCTGACAGGTTTTATGGGAAGGGTTAATAGAGGGACTGTGCATGAAGGTTTAGGCAGTGTTAGGGGAACCAATAAGGAATGCAGCTGGGGGACTGGCTCTGCCACCCCTGGCCTGAAGGGGCAGTGCCTGTTTGTAAGCCGGAGGTATGAAGGACTGGGTACTCAGCAGACTGACAGAAGGACAGATACTCTGGGACCACAGGATACTTCAGGAAGCACAGGGAGTGGCGGAAGGTAAAAATGGGAAGAAGAACCCTGGGCTCCCCCTTCTCTTGCTCTCTGAACTCTTGCTGTCGTCTCCCATCAGCTGAATCGAAGGGGACTCCCCAGGGCAGGTGAGGGGGCTCTGGAGATCAGTTTGGTAGCAACCAGGCCGGAGAGAGAAGAGTAGGGAACGGGTCCAGGGGCGTGAACAGAGGCAAGCTAGCGGAGGATCTTTAAAATGACTTATCTTCACTTGGCACTTGGAATTGTGGTGTTATAACCACAGGGATCATTACAAAATCAGCATTAGTTGCCATCGCCTCCTTTTTGGTAGGTTAACCTCTCTGTAGCATCCAGACTCACGCTGGCGGAAGTCGCACCAAGCCCATGCGTCTTCTCCAGACACCAGGGGTGATAGTCAAAATATTTGACAATAGTATCAACAGGCACTGAAACATGAGACCAGTCATCTAGCAAATGAGAATAATGCACCGTATGGGGTCTGTCGGGCGATGTTCAATGCAGAGCATGTGCAGTTGACACTGGAATTTAAACATCGAAAGGGTGGATCTTTTCTCAGGGCATTTGGGAAAAGCTGGCCTTAGACCCAGGAAGTCATGTGACCCATGTGACGTAGGCACAGTACTAAGCTTTACGGAAAGAGTATCTCATTGAAGCCACTGAGAGCCATACTCAGCGGGTTCTTGTCATTGCCTCCGTTTATGACTGTAGCTCTTCAGGCTCAATGAGGAGTCATGTTGCCCAAGGACCACTCATCCAGCTGTGGCGATGCTGGAACCCCCGCGGGGGTCCCGACTGGGATTTTTGATCCAAACCTCTAGCTCTTGACTCGTCTTAATACGAGGACTGCCACCCAGGTGTCATAGTGGCATTTTCAGAGCAGAAATTATTCCTATTTTGAGCTTCCCTTTTTGATTTTGGATATTTTTAAGAGAAATCTCTAGGGGAGAAAAAATTCTCTATTCCCTGCATGATTTTATCTCTCAAAAAGGAACCTGGATTTGACCAAAATCTAGAGCAAGGTCAAAAGACATTATTTGTTTCTCCCTCTGACCACACCCCTTTCTCCAATCTGTGGCTACAAAAGGCACCTGGATCTGTGTGTTGACTGTTGCGATGGGGCACTTCCTGCCTTAGTGTCCGCGGTGTGGGCCCCAGAGTTTCCAAGTGTGGACATTCCTGGCAGGGGCCACAGAACGCTGGTTTGGCAGAGACGTGCCTGTGATGTGCGATTGCTCAAGTTTACCTGAGTCCCCTTTCAGAATCTGAATTTGATGACTCACCAAGTGACTGATACCTTTTCAAACTCCAAATCTGTGCCCTTTCTCTTGCTTTCCCACCTCAGTGAGTAGAATACCAAAGCGAAATTACTCGTTCAAGCGCTTTCTTTGCAATAATTATTTTGCATCCTTAAATCCTGACCCATGCCTGTCAGTGGTCCCAGATGAGCAAAACTATCTGTGTGAGTAATTGGAAGGGTCTCTGGGTACTGGTTTTCCTATCACAGCTTATAATGTCCTCATAAAAAATGAACAAACTTTGTGGAATGGAGGAAGCAGAGATGATTATTATAACCAGGAGCATGTTGGAATGGTGCTTTTTGGGAGGTGTGTACATCACACTTGTCTGCTTCAGTTAATGAAGGAAGAGCGAAGGCTTTCTGCTTATCATTTTAATACAGTTTTGAGTTTCCCAAGAGAGAATTTCTTGTTTCAAGATGATGATTTGTGTGTATGTGTTGGGGGGAGGTATACTTAACTTGTCCAAATGATACATAGTCCCCTAAGAAAGTTGCTGGCCATATGCGTAAGGAAAAAGTAATATTACATTGATACATCTTCAGGTAAAATAGAATGCAGTTTTATTTTGAAAGGTGCGGATGAATGTTAACCACTTTCTTGCTGAAATTCTTTTCAGATCTATCTTAATGTTTTTCAATGCTCCACAGCTGATGTTTTTTAAATATAATATGTATAATAAGGTAGGAAGAATGTATTCATAACATTTGAGAGAACAGTGTGTTCTGCATTTCCCTTCTCCACCCCCTTGAAATAAAGACGGGCCCAAGCATGCATGCCATGGCGTGAACTGGAGTGTTGCAGGGTTTTTTTTTTCTTTGTTAGTGGAGTTCTGCAACTGTGAAAATTGTCTCCCTGGTTTCCTTACAATGAAGTGCTGTGCGTTTCATTCAAAACAACAATAATGGAAACATACCCTACATGTAATACGTCCAAACACCCACAAATAAACAGTGATCAAACTTAATGCCTCTGTTACCTAAGGCTTGTTCTTACACACGTACGGAGGCATGAAGATTCAATTTTCCCCATCCCACCGAGCAAACACCTCCTCCCAATGGGCGAATTCATTCGGGGCTCTCCTTAGTATCCTCACTTCCCACACTGCTGTTTTGACATATTATGAGTTCTGTTAATTACAGACCGCCTTTCACGAAACACTGCAGAACAATGGTTAGTAAGTAGAATGAACACATGACAAAGTTTTGTTTGTAACAAGTGTAAATACCTATTAGAGATGCCGCGTTTCTTCGAGTGTTAAGATGCTGTCCTGGAATGTTTTTGCTGTTTAAATTTTTTTTTAAACTTCAGTTCATTTTTTTGAGAAATAAAAGCCCTTCGATTTTAATTCTCAATATGCCCTGAAACATAACCCTCAGTAGTTTCATTTTTGGATGGCCAGTGGTAGGACAGTTTGCTTCTCACGCTGTAAATGGAATACCAGCTTTAACTGGAGCCCAGATGGTTTATGTGACTCATAAACTACTATGGTCTCCAACACTGATTACTCTTCTCTTTTTAACAGTGTGTCACTGTCTTAGACATGGAGACTCAAATGTATCTTCATTTGTTCCCTTCCTCTGTCTTACCTCACAGCCATTTTTTTTTTTATTTTATATTCTGACTCCTACTATTCTGATAAAAGGGCTCTTGTTTCCTGGAGGCCCCCCTTTCTTTTACGCTGAGACCTCCCCACCCAATTCTCGGTACCCAGTTCATTCTTTGTGATTAAACACAGCCGTTCACCGTTTGTGGGGCCATCCTTGAGCTTCGGGCCATGTGGGGTCACCCCTGCTCCCTCCTCCAAACTCACCAAGCGTCCTCTGTCATTTCATTATCCCACCTGCCTGGGCTGTGCATCACAACAGCTTTAATCATAGAAATCAATACCATGTACTGGGTGTGGAACAGGCGGGAGCACTGGGAGCCAGGTCTCACAACTGCAGTGTCATTTACTCCTGTCGGTTTTGACAGGTGGGTGCAGAGGCGGCTCCCAGGTGCGAATTGGCCCCCTGCTCCCAAAGTGGCCGCAGTAACCCGCTGCAGGCCGCGCTTGTCTGACTCCGGAACCTTAGTGCTTTGAAGTGGGCTAGCCTACAGCCATTTGTACAGGGGACTTCTCTTCTCCCTCAAACTTCATGTCCTCTGAGGCCAGACCTCATTCTCCCAACTGTGTCTTCCAAGTCAGGTGCCTTGCACATCGCTTTATATTTTCCGAAAGCTATAAAACACATGTTGATGTCATAAATAGGGGAAACAGAACTCCTCCAGGTTGGAAAAGAAAGTGCACTCTGTGGGATTCCTGACGGCTGACCTGGACGGGGAGCCCGGATAGAGGGTATGTTTTTAATACCGTCCCTTCCCACTTCGGCAGACTGTGGGTCACCCTACCTCAGAATTTTATCTGGGACGTGGCAAAGAGAAACTGCAATGTCAAAGCTTTTTCAAGTTCTTAGCGTGGCTGAGGGTGTTGACCCAGGGCAGCTGGCTCTTCAGTTAATCACATTAAATGATGCTTTTAGTTATAAAAGTCACAACCAGGTGTGCTCCCGCCAGGGGATGTGGAGACAAAAAGGAAAATGTTCCACGTAATAGAGGGAGCAGGCTCTTTCCTCTGGGTTTTTACCTCGCGGCCTGTAAGATTTAATGGATGGTGTTGGTGTTGAGTGGATAGTAATTATATACTATAGCAGCAGTTGAGACATGAGTAAATATAAGTCCCAAAATATTAGAATACAGGAGAGTCACTACTAGTAAGGAAAATAGCTACACATACCCAAATCCAACACCTGCCTCTTTAAAAGTCTCTCCTTCTTAAATGGAGGAGAGATTCCCCCAGTTGTTGGAACCCCAAAATGGCATATTCCAGCTGGATTTCTGTCCCGGCAGCTCGTTTGCTTGCAGGCAGAAAATGCCGTTCTTTGCAGAACTTTTCTTATTTTTCTGTGTGTGTTCCACAGGAGAGCCTCAGTCAGTGTTTTTTCAACTAGTGAGGGAGGTTGGAGCAGGCATGAGAAGACAGAAAAGGTTAAGGAGAAGTGAGTTGCTCTCACCCTGGGAGTTAGGACAGGTGTCAGGGCTTCTAGAACAGCCCTGGTCTGCTAAGAGGAGTGTTTGATGTGCGAGAGGATGGGACTCAGAAGTGACTCCCATACTGTCAGGGGAAGTCGCTGACATGTGGCCAAAAAGATAATGGGGACACGGGAAAGGACTGAAACTAGTCGTACTGTCCTAAGGCCCTGCAAATGAACTTGTGTTACTTCTCGTTCACTTTGCGTGCATGGCAAAGTGAGGTCTGTTTAACCAAATGAAAGTCTCAGGACACGTATGAGAAAAAAAAGGACCCCCACAGATCCCTGTCGTCCCCATGGTAAAGTGTGCAAAGCCCAGTCTCGGGCCCCCACCGCATCTGCCGCCCCCTGGGAATGGGAAATAGGAGCAGTGACCATCTCCTTACACCCAAGAGCAGCCACAACCCCAGAGCTGTCATTTTGTCCTTACAGTGACAAGTGGAAAATGACGAACATTTAATTCGGAGGCAGATTGAACGTACGATTCCCGAAGTCCACTTGGCAAGTGAAGGAGGCAGCTAATACAAGTTCATTGCCCCGCAGTGTCACTTCCCCCGCACCCACTCCAGGTGGCTCTCTAAAATCGCAGGTGACAGGTTTGCAGCTGAGGCGTCGTTGGCGTTTGCAGGCTTCCTGCCAAAGTGAAACTCCCCGAATGATGCGTGTATACCTGTCCGAATTTCAAGGCCTATGTCCTCAGACTTCAGGCATGGGTACATACACATTGGTCTTTCAGATTGGAAACTCTGTCTCGAGCATCCAGATTCCTCCAGCTTTAGGAAAGCAGCTCCAGGGCCAGGGTGATGAAGCGAGGTTCTCCACTTCGCTGGGGGGGCCCTCAGTCCGTAACTGAGCCGTAGCGCACTCTCCCAGTGGGCAAGCAGGGAGTGGTACACAGACAGCGGGGTGCCACCGGAAGGTCCTGCAGAGACCCGTCATCAAAACGCGTAAATACTGTTTTATCGATCCCTTCCACACTGCCTCCCACCCTTGTGTTGAGCCCGTGGCGAGTACAACCTTTACAAAACGAGATCCGGAGATACAACTTGCTTTCTAACTTGAATGTGGACTTGAAAAAAAAAATGGATAAAAGCGTGTTTTTGTAGGAATGGTGTGGTGTTGGCATTTCAGAGCGTAAATGATAAAAATAAAATCAAAGTCAAGTATCTCAGCAGAGGGAAAAAGTCACATTGAGACTTGTACACAAGCATATAAAATGTGTACAGTGTTCCGTTTAGAACAGAAATAACTTGGCTTGACCGTGTTTTATTGAATAATCCAACTGTTTCTCGTTACTTTAAAAAAGAAAGACAGCGTTCTTAGCATTCATTTTTAGAGATTAGATGTTCACTTTAGCCTCAGACCTTATGAACATGGAATATTGTTTAGGAGAGGCTCCACATATTTACATTGAGACCAAGATTGATTTTCCCCAGAAATATTGATGATTCATAGGCCATTGTACTTCGTGATTCTTTTCCTTTTAACGAGGAGTTTTTAAAAAAAAGCCTTTTCTGAGAGCTGCATGGAATGTGTTTTTAATTGGCACCGTCGCCCTTGTAAGGATAATGGGGGAAAGCTCGTACTGCACTTGCATGATTTTTGATTTTACCTTTGTTTGTTACAATGTGGAATTAAGGGGGGGAACACTTGACCATGGCGTACCTTTTAAAAAGGCTTTTCCTTTTATTGCACATGCTAATGGGATGAGAGAGAAGTGAGAGACAGATTTATATTTATGTTTAATCAAGTCCAATAATTACTGCTTTGTGGTTACTGCTCTGAGCATTACATTTTCAGTAAGTAATTTATCAGTGGCATTCTTTTTATTTTATTTTATTTTTCTAGAAGGGATTAACAGTTACTTCAGTTTGGCTATTTTTTTTTCCATTAGTAAATAAGGCTCATTGACCGCAGAGGCTGCCTGAGGCCTCCCTAAGCTTCCGGCTTTATGCTTATAACTTCAGTTTTGACTTACTTTGTTTCTTGCCCTGACGTAGTTCAGAATGTCTGTGTGGCCAGTGCAACAAGTGGACAAGAAATTCCTGGTTAAACTCAGCCTAGTTTGTTCGTGACATCTCTTCTTGACCATTGAAAGCATCCAGGGCAAACCAGGGCTCTGGTCTTGGGCACAGTGTTGCAGCTGAAATGTCCGGGGAACAACTTCCCGTGGGAAGTTGTAAAATAATAAAGATGAGTCCCCCCCGCCCCCCACCCTGTGAGAGAACAGGAGTGAAGAATGAAATGGCAGAGCGGATGTGAAGGGTATTCACAATATACAGGACTCGGGAGAGCCAGGCGGGGTGGGAGGGGGGCTGCTGACTCAAGGCCAAGTGCCTTTGGGACCATTGATGATGTTCCTTCGCTGTCTCATCCCCACCTATCCCTCTTCCCCAGCTCTTTTCAGATTAAGTGCTTCTGTACAAACCCTTCTCTACTCCTTCCTTTCCTTGGCTGTTCTTCATTCTCTCCAGAGAAGTCCATCATCACCTAAGCCTGACATGCCCACTCCGCGGTGGGCTGCTTGAGGTTTGCTGTCTGCAGGGTTCTTTGATTCCTCAGCCCTCCTGTTTCCTAGTTGCATACGGAGAGTCTTTACCCAGACTGGCACAGAGACCTGCTACAGGTAACCGTAACCTGTATGGGAGCAAGGGTTTCCTAAAAGGTTTGGTAGGAGGTTTGGGTACAGCAGCCATGGTACTTTAGAACCACGACAGCAAAAATGTTGAAATCTGGTCAGCGTGATTCTCTCTGAAAGGAGACCATTAATGTTGTTATGTAAACAAATCTGGGCTCTTTTCCTCCCTCTTCCTTATCATGATTCATTTTCCTTCCTTCTTCCCAACTTCTCCCCAACTTCTCTTTCCCCCTCTTTTCTTCATTCTCTTTTTTAAACAATATAAGCATTTGCATTTTAAAATGTTTTTCCTTGGCTCTCTGTTTTATTTCCTAGGAAGCAGTTTGTGTGTGTGTGTGTTCCACATAGTGCACCTTTAGGCCAATGTGGGGACAGGAATAGTATTATGCGATGCAGGAAGGGTCTAAACACGCTCTTGGCTCAACATGGATAAAAGAAATACTATTGCATAAAATGGAAACTATTTCAATTAATTCTTACCTTTGCACATAATTATATTAAAGGAAAATTTTAAATTGCATGTGGATTTCAGTGAAGTGATGGTCAAGCATGTTAAATTTTTGTTTTAAAAAGTACATACCATAATGTGCAGTTCTTACATTTTTGTTTTGTGATGAACTTAAGAAAGCAACATATTGCATTTTGTCTGAAATTTTAGATTTCTTTGGAAGAAATTTAAAATTAAATGCTTTACTTTTCATGTCCGGGTACTATATGTGGGTAGTCCCTCATTTCTTTTTTTAAATATGTTTTATTGATTATGCCATTACAGTTGTCCCATTCCCCCCCTTCATTCTCCTTGACCCTGCACACCTCCTCCCCCCTCATTCCCCCCCTTTAGTTTATGTCCATGTGTCATAAATTCTTTAGCTTCTACATTTCCCATACTATTCTTGCCCTCCCCCTGTCTATTTTCTCCCCACCATCTATGCTACTTATTCTCTGAACCTTCTCCCCCCTTCTTCTCCTCCCACTCCCCTGTTGCTAACCCTCCATGTGATCATTTCTATGGTTCTGCTCCTGATCTAGCTGTCAGCTTAGTTTGCTTTTGTTTTAGATGTGGTTCTTAATAACTGTGAGTTTGCTGTCCATGCACTGTTCATATTTTTTAACTCCTTTTTCTTAGATAAGTCCCTTTAACATTTCACATAATAAGGGCTTGGCGATGATGAATTCCTTGAACTTGACCTTATCTGAGAAGCACTTTATCTGACCTTCCATTCTAAATGAAAGCTTTCCTGGATAGAGCAATCTTGGATGTAGGTCCTTGCATTTCATGACTTGGAATACCTCTTTCCAGCTCTTTCTTGCCTGTAAGGTCTCTTTCGAGAAATCCGCTGACAGTCTGGTGGGAACTCCTTTGTAAGTAACTGTCCCCTTAGCTCTTGCTGCTTCTAGGATTTCCCCCTTCATTTTAATCCTGGGTAATGTAATTCTGATGTGCCTTGGTGTGTTCCTCCTTGGGTCCACCTTCTTTGGGACTCTCTGAGCTTCCTGGATTTTCTGGAAGTCTATTTCCTTTGGCAGATTGGGGAAGTTCTCCTTTATTATTTGTTCAAATAAGTTTTCCACTTGTTGCTGTTCATCTTCTCCTTCTGGTACCCCTATAATTTGGATGTTAAAATGCTTAAAGATGTGTTGAAGGTTCCTAAGCCTCTCCTCATTTTTTAAAATTCTTGTTTCTTCATTCTTTTCTGCTTGGTTGTTTCTTTCTTCCTTCTGGTGCACGCCATTGAGTTGAGTCCCAGTTTCCTTTCCATCACTATTGGTTCCCTGTTCATTTTCCTTCATTTCACTTAGTGTAGCCTTCATTTTTTCATCTGATTTGTGACCAAAATCAACCAGTTCTATGAGCATCCCGGTCATCAGTGTTTTGAACTGTGCATCCAATAGGTTGGCTATCTCTTGGTCACTTAGAAGGTCCCAGTATTGCCTCTGGGACTTTGATCTGCTCTGTTTGAGCCATAAGTGTTTGGTATGGTCTCACCTGTTACGTATGAGGGGCGGAGGCTTAGGTGTTCACCAGGGCGGGGCAACCCAGTTGCTGGGTTGTAATGCTGTATGTGGGGGCAGGGTCAGAGAGGGGGCAATAGTCCTTGTTCCTCTCTCTCAGATTTTGGTCCCCTCTGCCACTTCCCACAAGGAAATTGGGCCATCCTGGTGCTGGTTCCTGGGTGGGTGGGCTTGTGTACATTCTAGGACCCTGTAGGTTTCTTCAACAAACTGTCCTGTGAGGCTGGGAGTCTCTCCTGGCACCTCAACCCCTGCAAATTTTTTCAATCGGTGCTTTTAGGCTTTATTTCCCAGTGCTGGTACCCTCAGTTGTGCAGTCTGTCTCACTGCCCATTTTTTGCCTGGTTTATCTGCGCATGAATGTCTGTCCGAGGTCTGCCGGGTGTCTTACACCCCCAATGGGTCTGCTCATTTCCTCCCTGTGCCTGGGTCGCCAACCACCGCCTTTTCTTGCTGGGACCCCTCTCCATGGGCCGCTAACTCCTTGGGGGTCAGCGTCTTCCATCTTACCCATTGGGATGAATGGTTGGTTGTTGTCAGACTTCGGTACAGTTCAATTTTCTGTTTGTTCTGGTTGTGTTTTTGTTTGTAAATCTTTGTTGTCCTTAAATCTGGTTGTGTGAGGAGCCACAGTATTTCCACCTATGCCTCCATCTTGGTCGGAAGCCCCACTGTTTATTTCTGCAAAAAATATGAAGTCATTTGTAAGTAGCAGATCTTATCTGAGGTTTTATCTATAATGCAAGTTAAATTAAGGGAGATGTTATAATTTTTGATGGCTAATAAACCCTATCAAATTCAATACATAGGTGCAATTTGTTTTCTTATCAAAATTTAAATACAGTAACATTTCAGTACTGTAAAATTTAAATACAGTAACATAAATAAAGCAATTTAGTACATTTTATTTTAGCATTTACTATTTAGATGCTTGGATGGAAAATAACATTGCTAATAATATTGATTTAAATTTTTAAAAAATTCTGCATGTGGGAGAGTTCTAATATCTATAAATTTATAATAATTTTTCTAGATTTTATTATTCTTCATATAGCTTGATATAGAAGTCCCTTGCATCCATTAAACATTATATAAATAGCTCTTATTTTCTTGGAAGATTTTTGCTGCTTTGTAAAATACTCTTGAATTCTGTTTGCTTTTAATTTGGAGCTTCATTCAGATGTTTTCATTTTCTAATATTGATACATAGTGTTTGTAATCTATTCACTAACAATAAATAGGAAAAAAAATTTAAATGACCCGAGAAATCTTTCTAAAATATTTCCTAAACCTTTTATGTCCTTTATGTTTTTACAACTTTAGAATATTTGTAAATTAAGAAGAATCTATAACTTCTCATTTCTCATTTGTCTTTTTACCCTAATCCCTAAATAAATTGTCAGACGAGTAACTTCTTATTTTTTAAGCAGGAGGTATGGAACAAGTCTACTCAGTTCCTATATTTATAATATCTATACATATAGTAATCCACTATTTCACTCCTCCTCTATTACTTTTACAAGAAACTCTTTCCCAAATTAAAAAAAATAATAATAACCTTATGCTATTTTGATGTCAAAATTATCTGGGGAGAGTTTATGAAATGTGTGCATTTTCCATTTGCAGGAACACATTTTAAAATATTTACACCTAATTTAACATTTTTTAACATTGTGTTTACACTCAGAAAAAGATTCTGATAGTGAAGTGTCCCTGTGTTTTTAAAAAAGAAATGATCTTCCATTGGGCCTTCATTTCTGTCCTGCCACAAATTAAAGCATGGAGAACTAACATTATTTATACAGTTGAGGCAGGGTTGCATTGAAAGGCCCGTTAGTTATTTCTCACCATGATTTGCTGTAAATCGTTCCTCATTGTCATCTATTTATACCTCACATTCACACTCATGATTGGAAGTGATGGTACGGAGGACAGGCAGGCAAATGATGCTGTTTTGATGATGCATTCAGCTTGGTCAAACTAATACGTACATTGGTCCTGACTCTGTCACTTAATATATAGTTTTTAGGAGACCACATCCTCTCAACTTCCTGGTGTGAAAATCTGTTAAGTATAATACTTACTAGTAAAACAGATGTTTAAATTGAAGGAGCCCTATTAGCAACAAATTAATTTACCTTGCGAAGACTTAATAACATGTTAACCATCTTCCCCGTCAGCTACATGACACATCCAATATCTTCCTTAACGTAGGTAATTTCTGGGGCTCTGTCATTGTCTTTGAACACTGCAACTGTGTACCAGCAGCAGGTCAGGGCACCATAATCAGCAAATATTTGTTAAATGCATACACCCCCTTTAGATGTCTTGTTATTTATACACCCAGCTGTTTGTTTTTCCCTTTTAGAAACACTCCTCCTTCCTCTCAAAATTTAGGTATCAGCTACCTTATTTTAAAGTTTTTTGCCAGCCCTCAGATTCTGTGATTCCCTAGCATATGTATTTTATATGTGCATGGCTCATATCCAGGCAGCCAACTTGCAGAGTCAGCAACCCAAGCCACCTGAACCATAAAGAAAAAATTGGCCACTTTCTGAATTTTTTAAGATACATACCAGACATGGATGTTAGAAATGGGCAGGTACTAGTAGAATTAATTTACTATAACTAGTCTAGTATATTGTTAAAAGCCCATCCCATTTTACATAGTAAAGGGAATTTTACAATTTTCCTTGTGACTTATGACAGGACAGGGCTTTCTCACATTTATTTATTTATTTATTTAGCCCAGAAGCACACATGCCTTTGAAATCTCTGTATTCAGGAAAATAGGTTATTTTTAGACCCATTTCTGGCCACTCAACCTGTGTACACAAAATTCACTCAAATTACTTGGTGTTTTCAAGAATTATACTAATCCCTGTTGTTAAAAGCATGTCCTTTTGAAGGTATCTGAGAAAATGAATTTTGGGCTCTGAATACGGTTTCGCGTCTGGTTCTGCTAGATAAGATGATGCAGGAATCACTTTTCCCAGGCTTGGTTTCTTTAACTCTATAATGGGAACAATGCGGTACTACAGCTAGGGGGGTCCAATAATGCTGGGCACATACAAGGACCAAACTTCAGCCGTGTTACTAATTCTGTCTGGATAAAACAGCATGTGCACTGTCTGCTTCAGCTCTCTAAGCAGAGTTCAGAGGGCATATTCTTCTGGTGCGTAACTAGGTTAATGTAGGCGCGAGCCAAAGGGACTCCAAGACCCTCTGAGGTTTTATCCAATCTGAACATTAGGGACCGTCAGTAGCCCTTTGTATAAATAACACCAGACATGGGTACAGTACCCGACAGTCTGCGCATCTGTATCAGGCGTAATCACCTCACAGAATGCTCTCTGTCTGCTTGTGAGTTAGGTGTGTTCAAGGCACTGATCTTAGGCATAAGGAACTGAATCTTTCTCATCTTATAAAATAACATCGGGCCCCAGTGCCCATGGAAAAGGTACCATCGTGGCATTCTATAGTCCTAACTTTGTGCCCTCGCTGATAGTTGAAACTTTTAGGTAGAGGGATCATAATCAGAAATGACTCCTTTGATTTTCTTACTACGAAAGCAAACTCCATAAAGCCAAACATTACCCATTACCCTTGGTAACTTCCCTATTTCCCTCTCCCTACTTCTTTGTGTCACGTGAATGAAGCTTTGAGGACAGAGGGGGGATCCTTAGATTCTTCTTTACCTTTTTTTTGCTCACCGTCACCCATCTAACACAGTGGTTTCCCTTGGGCGTCTTGAACCTAAGAACCTACTTGGTTTGGGGATTTGAGTGTGCTGGTATGATACTGTAACCACCAAAATAAATTCTATTTAGAGCTTCTTCAGTGATTCTCACTCTAAAGTAAAACCCTGAAATGCTGTGTGTATGCAAACACTTATGTTCTTCTGGATTTCTCAGATTGTCAGCGGCTCTGGGACCCACCGGGGTCACTGTCTTCAACTTTGAGTTCTTCCATGAGATTCCTGTCCACTCGTTGTTGCGTCTGCTTTGTGATATGGGACCCCACGGAGGGCCTGGGGTAGACTACAGTGTCATTTGGCTTCATTTCTGGAAGATCGTTTGTTGGCTGCTGTTGCTTAGAAAATGACATGTTTTCAGATTAACCGTCGACCTCCATGCGGCTTTCATGCCCCTCAGAAACCTTCCGAGCGTCTTTGCGGGGCAGGAGCTGAAGCCGGTCTCCCTCCAGATTGGAAGGTTTGTTATGAGAGCACATACGTGCCTGGCTACGCTTTGCGCCCACAGAGCTGCGCTCCTCTGTCCCCGCTGAAGCCGCGTGGGCCGCGGCAAATACCTGCAGGCCCCTTTGGAGCTGGCAGGGCTAATTTTTCAGCACAGATGATGTCTGGCTCTTTTGTCCTTTATGGTTTAGGGCATTTATAATTCGGGGTAGAAAAAGATAAAACATTTAACTGAGTGCAATACAGCACATGTCCTAGAGTATGGCTTTTATGATTACAAGTTCAATCAGCCCTTTTTAAAGATTGACTTTTTTCCCCCCTGAATTTCCCTTTGAAAGTTTATTTCAAGAGGAATCTCTGCTTCATTTCATGACAGTTACTAAAACATTTCAACAGGGAGAAAACAAAACAATAAAAGGTGAGTATTAGCTCTGAATTCGTGTAGGTTTATTGTCTGCCAGACACTGCATTTGGAAGAGGTGTGTCTCACCTTTGACATTGAGGCTTCAGTTGGAGCCGGAGGGTGAAAATCTGGAAAAGGGGGTGAAGGAAATGATCTCTGGTGTAAAATGGACAACAGCTGCTCCTCGGTCCACCTTCCTTCCTTCCTGAGGCTTGCGGAGGCGAAGGAGGAGCCGAGTGTTAGGGCAACAGAAGCTGAGAAAATGGGTCGCTATGCCTGGAGGAGTTTAGCGGGTTTCCTTCGGGAGACCAAATTTGGAAACAGCCCTTGGGACACTGTGTCGCTGGCTTCCCTGTCAGTCACCACACAAAGCGTGGGTCTCTCCAGGCTGACGCACCGAATGTGGGGCATAGCCCTGCGTCCTATGCGGGGAAACAGCCTGAATTAAAAAGGAATGGCAAGTCTGAATGGCCCATCTGACCCCCTGGCTCACAAGTCAGTTCCAGAATTAAACTGATTGTGACTGCAAACCCAGTTGTGTGGGTAGAAATCATAGTTGTAAATAGAAGCCACCAAGACTGGCCAGCCTGCCTTCCAGAAAAGGTATTGTTTCTTTGCAAGGTTGGGTGTCTGTCTCATCCTCGTGCATGGAGTCCTGTCTGGAAAATCACAGGAGGCATAACCACATGCCTTCTGCCAAACAAACTCTTGTCGTTTTCTGCAATGTGGATGACTCCTCACCGCCAACCGTGGCTTCGAACACTTAGTTGTCATCAAATTGGGTTTTCTTTGTTTCTGAGATTCGTCAGTGAGGTTAGCACAGAGATGCATCAAAAAAAAAGAAGAAAAGAATTATTAAGCAGCCACGAGAAAATCATTCTACTGCCTTGATACCTCAGTTCTGCTAGATGTCAAAACGCTGTTCCCGCATCCGTCTCAGAGGTTCTGTGAGAATTAACTGTTCTCGGTTAAGGGCTTTCTGATTTAGCAAAACATGTCATAATGAGTGACTTGCCTTTCAAAGAGCCAACAGCCAGAGCAACAAGGACAGTGGGTCATGCATGTCCTCAGAGGGCGGGCTGCCTCCTCTCCTGCTGATCGACATCACTGGACCGGGTGGCTGGAGTTCCCTCCCCGGTCCAGCGAGGGGCAGAAACATTAGGTACAACTTGGAGATCTTGGCTTGTTTTGGGGTGAACCATTTGGTAGTCTCTTGGATCTTAGCGTTCCGTGACAGATGTTAGCAGCCTGGCATTTTCCCCAGATTAACCGAAGTAGTGGGCCGGGGGCTTTTTTGTCTTTGTTTAGCCTGAGCCCAAAGGTAAGAAGAGAGTGATACGTGGTGTCTGTCTCTTGCCACCTCCGATGTGACTCCTCAGCCCCATCAACATTAGCTGCTGGGACCCCTCCCCCACCTTCTCCCTCCAATCTGTCCCCTTTAGCTGACCAAGGTTCATTCAGGTCAACAGCAGCAGATTTCCAGTTGGGTCTGCCCTCCCAGGGACCTGGGTGTTTGCAATTCACTGTCACCCACCCCGTCCTCCATCCCTGTATCAAATAGTGGAGGGTGGGCATCGCCACCACTCTCCATTTCCCATGAACAGGGAAACACAGTCTGCTTTGACTAAAACACCCCCGGCGGAGCCTCTGTTCCATTCCCCACCCCTGGCCGAGACCGGTGTGTTTTGTTAGAGCAGTGCAGAGAGTTGTTATTAGAATGTTATGGAAACCAGGTGTTAAAGCTGATTAGTCACTAATCTTCCATCTCTGGGAGCTTGGCTCCAATCTTCCCTTCATCAGAATCATTCTGTCGCGTTAATTTATTCATGCCAGCTCGAAGAACCTTGTCGAATCAACATGGTGGTCTCCGCTAAGTCCCTAAGGCACTATAGCCCAGATCACAAACCCAGTCTCTGACACCTCATTCAGCATAATTGGCAGTCGGGGCTCAGACAGCCCTGAGATTAAACGGGGAAGGGGATCAAAACAGCATCTCTCCTGTTAAAAGGTGGGCTCGCTGGGCACACTGTGTCTTTCTTCTGCAGAGGCAGCTGCTGGAGAGGCTGCACAACTGTTCTAGCTTCTCTGGTTTCTGACTGAGGGGCCGGGGCTTATGTTTCTGCTGAAGACTTTACCTCTCGATACCCAAAATGAGCCACTGAACTTGGTATTTCCTTTTTGAGATTCCGTCCCAAGTCTTCACTAGTAAATCTTAATGACTGCTACAATTATAGGGAACTCTTCTCTTAGTATAAAAGGGAACTAGATCATTTTTCCCCCTTGTTATGCTGATTTGCAAACAGCTCAGTTTTGACAGTGAACTGTAAAGCCACAAAGGGAAGAGTTTGACAGGGTTCGTCATTTTTGACAAGTTATGTGACCAGTGCTATGTGCCTCGAAGCAATTGTTTCTGATGGAAATAATTTAGCACAGCCAGAGGGGTCTTTAGGTTGAGAAAGGCAAATTTGTACTTGCTCTGAACATTCTTAGGGTTGTGAGGTTTTAAAAAATCTTAGATATAATATATTTTTGGAAATGTGGAATCTACTGGCAGATGATAAAAACTTACGTTATCTCACTGTGCAGGGAGAAATTATTTGGCATATTTTCTTCTGGTCTTTTGGTATGCGAAGTAAACACCCAGGGTTTGTGGATTGGATCAATTGCAAATGACCCGGAGACCCCTGATGTCTTTGTTCTGCTGAGGTTTATGTATTCGAGTTTTAGTGTCAACACTTATTTGTGTTACTCTCAACTCATCTCCATCCGTGAAGTAATTCACATCCATAAAAAGTTTGTGTGAGTCATCAGTTCCCCGCTGGGGAAATGACCACAAGAAGGAAGTGTCTTTTGGCAGCCTCCTAGGGAGATTTCAGGGAAAGAAGCGAAACCAGACCCACCCCCAGAGGAGAGGCGGGCACCCACGGGTGACGCGGCCATTCCTGATGCCTCAGCTGGTAGGCAGCATGTTGACTAAGCCAAGGAACACACTCATCAGGCTTGTCCTGGGCAGCTGCAAGACAACTAATTTTCCACACCCAAACCCCAAATCTTAACAGTTTTTTAGTCTGTCCTGGATTCAGTCCAGAGAGCCTCATCACCACCTTTGTCTCTCCAGGCTGTGCCCTTGGGCAGTTTCTGGTGCAGGGAAGGCAATTCGAAGGAGGGCGGCCGGCATCCAGGTCGGAACAGCAGTAGTGAAGTCTTCCTGGTGACCATCCCCACCAGAAAGCCACTTGCTAAGGCTAAAAACGGAAGAGGTGATACAACAGAGCAGCCTAAAAACAAACAAATAAATAAGCAAGCAATGGTCTTCTGCCAGGAAATGGCTTTATAAATGACTGTAGGTTACAGGATCACTCACAGTGCAAGGGAGACTGGAGGGTACCCGTTTATATTTCCTGCAAAGGGGGGGAGGAAAGTTTCTGCTGTTGTAAACAGGTGAGTTTTGTTTCCGAAAGCCTCAGGGTACAGTGAAGATTCAGTATGTGCTTCTAGAGATTGTAGAATTTCTTTTTAACTTCAAGCTATAATTTTTACACTCCCAAGTCACAGCAACACTAGATAGTAGGGTTATTAATGGCTACATGGTTTCCTACCACATGTAAGTACCAAAATTTAAATACCCAGTTCCCCTATTTGGAGACATAAGTGTATTTCTTTTTCTTTCACTGTTAAAAATAATACCTCGCCAGGTACCTGGGGATGTAACTTTTCATTCATGATTTAGGTTATTTGCTTAGCATACTTTTTTAAAATTAGAAGCAGGTGAGACATAATAGCCTACAAAAGTCTAAAATTAAAAGACGATTATTGGAAATGAAGTAAGAAACTTGCAAAAAGCACCCTTAGATCAAACTGTATCCCCATTCTTCAAGGCAGGCTGGCTTGGAATATCTTGCATTTGCATAATTGTAACAATTTTACATTGGCATGTCTTTGTTTTGTTCTTTTATGGCTAATTGAACTGGAATGTCTGTATTAAATAATCACGCCCCAGGTCTCGGGGTTGGGAGATTACATACAGCCTTGGAGGGTTCCCTCGGATGCTCACAGTCCTCCATCAACAAAAGCATACGTAGCAACTGAGGATAATGAAGGTTTCCCCCATCCGATGCACTGAACTGAGAATTTTTAAGGTGTGGCACACACATGTCAAGGATGAGAAAATCCTTTTCCGCATAGGACCAGGGTTGTTCCTGAAAGCTGCTGCTCTGGCTGTTTAAAGTGCTCTCCACCTTTCGAGAAAAGTCTCCTTGCCCTCTGTCTGGGCCCGTTTAGCTGCAGGTGAGGGCGCAGGTGTGGCAAAAGAGTTATGCAATTTCTAGAAGGGAAGGTTGTAAGTTACTGCATGTTTGGGGCTGTTTTGTTTTTCTCCGTGAACATCTTTATCATTGAGCCAGGCCGGAGTCTGCATTTGCTTGTTTTTCCAGGTGTGATACAAGCCATGTGGCCAATAAAATCTCTAGGGGATTGATCTAGGTAATTTGCTTCCCTTTAGTGCTTCATCCCAGGTTTCTAGGAATCACGGCATCAGGAGAAGAAGAAGCCAGTAGCCCCTTAGGTCAAAATACATGAGTATTTTTAAGGCCCTTGGGATTTTCCTTTCCAGGTCTCAGCATGAGGCGCCGTTTCGGCAGCTCATGCCAACCTGGGTGTGTTTCTTTGTCTGAAAGTCACTAATGAAGCAGATGAGCAATACGATCTCTTTTGAGTTATCATTCGAAGTCGAATATTTTCGCATGAACTTACGAACTTCTGTTTTACTTCATTTTTTTTAAAAATGACTTATCCTTCATTGTGTCACTGGCAAAATTTTTTTTTTGTTTTTTTTTCTTTACTTTGTGTTTTGGCCATAATTGCCTGTTAATAAGTGATGCTAGGGGATTTTATATGTATATAAAATTTTGTAAGTTTGATGCGTTGATTACAAATGTCGTTTCTGACTATTCCTGGGATGCTCTGTTTAGCTTTCCACTTCCGTGTGTGCACAGCTGTCCAAGGTACTTCCACACACACTTGGAGTAGGTAGGTTTCTAAGAGTCTTTAAGCTCCTACCTCCTGTATAACCCTCTCCCCTTGAGTGTGGGTGGGGCCTGTGAATATGATGGGATTTCACCCCCGTGTTTGAATTACCTCCAATGACAAACGTGAGAGATTTGTCAGATGTCGTTAAAGTCCCTAGTGTACTGACTTGAAATTAGTGTGAGGGCGATTCTCCCCTGACCTTGGGGAGATATCTGGGGCAGGGAACTGTGTGTTGCCTTCCAGGAGCTGAGGGCCTCAGTTCTACGTGTGCAAGGAACTAAATTTTGCTGCCAAGGACTAGCGAACTTGGAGAGGACCCCGAGCCTTGGGTGAGATTTCAGGTCCAAACACCACCTTCACTCTGACCTTGTGAGACCCTGAGCAGAGAACCCAGCTGAGCAATGTCCAGACTCTCGACCCCTAAAAAACAGAAGTGGTGAATGTTTTGTTTGAAGCTGCTAAGCTTGTGGGGACTGGTTACATAGTCATAGAAATCTATGATGCTTGTCAACTACAATTCTCCTTTAAGCAATCTCTTAGTAAGAAATTAAATCCAAATACCTGAAACTAACATGTAACAGTGCCTTGCTAAATTTTTTTTCTTTCTTCTACCTCCCCCCACACCCCTTTCCCCCTGGTAATCACCATACTGTTGTCTGTGGCCATGAGTGTTTTATTTTTGTGTTTTAGAGTTCCTTGCTGGATTTAATGGAGTTTTCTATGTGTGTGCAAGCCAGCTCTTAGAAATGGAAGAATCAAAAGAACAACCGCAGGAACATGGATGTTCAGTGCATGGAGCCTTTTTATTTAAATAGAATTCTTGTGTCAGAATTTTTTTAAAAACCACTGAAGATTTTAGGGTAAATTTTGGTAAGCTTTACGGGCACACTCAGGTTAATGTTATGGTCATCTTTCCTTAAAACAAAAACATGCATACTAGTAACAGAAGAAAATGACCACTTTGGTAACAGGGAAATAGTTGAGCTGCCGTCGACACACGGCGTGGGCGGGGAGACTGGGAACAAGCCCCCGCACTTCTGCCCCCGACTGCACGGCGCCACGTGAGAAATGCCGCAACAGCAGCGAGCCGGGCACCAGGACACAAGAATGTGCTCCCAGTGGGGTCAGAGGGGCAACTGGCTTAGGTGTGCTTATGAGAAGTGAGACTCTACATGTGCGGAATATTTCTACCTCTTAATCCTTGAATTCTTACTTCTTAACACAGATATAACATGACAGTGTAGCAGGGACAGGGAAGGTGACCTTGCTGGCACATTGAATGTCACCAGATCCATTAGCAACGTCCCTCCATGGCTTCCCAGGAATAACGCTATTGTCCAGAAAAATTCCCGAGTAATTCCCAGTGTTCAAGCTGAGTGATGCGCGTGTGTACATCATCCAGGTCCAGCCTGCATACAGCAAAGCTGGTGCTCACTGCCCCCCTCCCACTCTCATTTAGTGCAGCCCCCCGCCCCCCAACCATGCTGGCTTTTCTGCAGAGTCCGGATGGACGCGCCGGAGCTCAGTGACCCACAGAGCCACTACCCAGGGACTGGCGTCATCGGCAAAGGACATGAAAACCATTTTTTTCCTCACATCTATGCTTCCTCTGTGTGAACAAACTGATGTCCGGATAGAGTAAGAAAATTCCTCACGTACTCACAGCTAACCAGGGGCAGAGCGAGGGGTGGAAACTGCTCTCCCAACTTCTAGCTCAGTGTACGCTTTTCAGAACCACCAATGTGGAGGGTATGGTCTTCCATCACAGCCACTGGTGTAGGGCCGTGAAGCGGGAACTCAGTTCTCCTTCGTGGTGGCCATTCCACAATGACAGGGAGGTCTCCATCTATGAATCCTTTGCTGAAATTTAACAGACGCAGGTTATGTGTGACTAAGTTATGTAACTACAGAGTTTTTCTATGGAGGTAATGATGATGCTTTTCGGACCTGTCTGACGTTTTGGGAGGTTGAAAAAAGGAAAAAAAAATGTTAGAGGAGCTTTAGCCTGTGTGACTCTGTTGGTTGGAGTGTCATCTCCTGATCCAAAATGTCACACGGCTTCGATTCTCAGTCAGGGTACGTGCCTGGGTCATGGGTTCGGCCCCTGGTCAGGGTGTGTGCCAGAGGGAACCCAATCAGTGTTTCTCGGTCACATCAATGTTTCGCTCCATCTCTCTCTCCCTCCCGCCCCCTCTCTCCCAAGTCAATAACCATGTCCTTGGGTGAGGATAAAATGTATGTACATTTATTTATTTATATTAATATTAATATTAATATTTATATTTACATTTATGTCTCGAGACCTGAAATTCGTGCCATGGATGTAAAGGGGAAGGTAGCTGTAGAGCCTTAGGTGTACGTGGGCTCTCGTCCCCACTTTGGACGAAGCACCCACGTTTGACCCTCTTCCGCCGCCACAGCATCAAAGCGGAGCCCGAGCGCTTTGCTCTCGCTGGCGATAATCCTGTTGGTGATGGCAGGAGTGCAGAAAACATCTAATGCGTCTTGTTCACCAAAAGCGGAGCCTGAGCGTCCTCTGTGCCTCTTGCCCTTAAGCCCACTAAATGCTGGTGCTCGGCAGCCATGGTCAGGAAGGGCAGGCGTCCTTGCACGCACTTGCCGCTGAGGCCTTGGGCGCATCGCCAGCACCGTGCCCCTGGGGAGTCACTGCGGGTGTGCCGTTCCTGGGGCTGTTCAGTGGAAGTGTGAATCCGACGCCGCTGTGCACGCCCAGGAAACCCAGGCAGAATATAACCTTTGTTTTCTTAAGCATTTCCGCTCCCTTTAAGCACAGGCTAGGAATTCTTCCCTTTGTACTCACAGCCTGGGGAATCTCTCCCCCGCCCACCCCCCGCCGGTTTGTATTAGGTGGAAGGCGGGGGGGAATCAGAAACATTCTTCTCTACACATAGGTACATCTCTGGATTTTCACTCACAAATTTCTTGAACGTTGGCCAGACTCTGAGGCCCAGAAGCCATGTAGCTGTCCCTGGGGGTGGGTTTAACCATGTAGCTGTCCCTGGGGGTGAGTTTAACCATGTAACTATCCATGGGAGTGGGTTTAACCATGTAGCTGTCCTTGGGGATGAGTTTAATTAAACCTTTGCAGTTTGTACTGACATTTGAACCTGCTACCGCTTTGAGTTGAGGTGCCATAGACTACGAGGACTATAGAAACAATTTGATCTTCCTCACCAGCTTCTGATGACCGTGGTGCCATGAAGGTGGTGGTGATGATGATAGAAACTTCAGTTTACTCAGTGCTTACTGTACGCGAGGGCCCTTTTAGGGACCTCCCAGTAACACGTTGATGTGGAGCTCCTCCAACAGGAGTTGTGCCGTGTGCTTTACGGGCACCATTTCTTTCCTCTCAGTTGTTTCTTTTGGGGGGGGGGGGAGCGAGGAAACTGAACCTCTCAAAGTTGAGGCGTTCTCCCAAGATTGCTGGTGAAGCCAGGAGCCAGCCACAGTTCTATCTCATTTTAGGTCCAACTTCTTTGCATGATATTTCCAGGTCTGAGCAAATCCCTGCTAGCACTGCCTGGCTACTATTGTCCCAGGTGTCACCTCAGCGGTGACGAAGCCATCACAGCCCCCATCATTCTTTGCCGAGGGTGGGGACAGGATGCGGACATCGTGAGATAAGCCGTTTCCCTGGTGATTCCCCAAACCGTTGTGTACCAGTGATGCATTAGAAAACACAGCAGACTCGTTTGATTCACGACCATTCAACTCATCATAAATAATAAATGACACATGAAGCAAAACACCTCTTTCTTCCCAAAGCCTCTGAATTTCCTCTAGTCTGACATGACCCACTTTAGGCAAGATTCCCACTAATGAACACATAAGCTGCTTTCTGATTTCTAAATGTACGTTAAAGCTCATTTAATGCAAAATTAACCTATCTTTATTACTAGAACAGTAGACTATTAAGGTCACAAGGTAGCATGCAGAGTTACCAGATTATGAATTTGGAAGAGATTTCCATGCGAGGCACCTGTCACTTTATGGGGGCTCCTCCCCCTTCTTCTGAAATTGGGTCTCGAGTAAATGATTAGTGAAGGTGAGAAGGGACAGGGCGATGGGGCGGAGAACAGCTCTTGAAGGTCATGTGCTCTAACGCTGGGTCTCTGGACAAACCCAGTTCAGCAGGGTCGTCTTCCCTGGGAGGTACTGACATTTTGCAACACAAGGTGTGACAACAGTATCGCTCCATAAATGCTAGCTGCGATAAGAACTTCCTTTGCAAGTTCTCATGAATCCACACAAAATCCGTGAACTCAAATGCTGTTCTTATCTCCATGAAATGAAGGGGGGCACCTAGCTTAAGTCTTTGGCTTTTGATTACACAGATGTTTACTCCTAGAGCAACGAAGGAGGTCGATCTGTTGCTAAACACCATGCTCTTCTGTACTACACTCTCCTCCCATTGTTCATCTCCTAAAAGGGATTAAGTATTGTAGAGAATACCAGCCAGCTTGTGTGAGCTTATGATGTGTTTATGCTGATCCTGAAATTACAAAAGTTGAAGAAATGCCGAGAGCAGCTTGTGGGATGTGCGGAGGGCTTCAGTCCAACCATCTCATGGAGAGAATGTCTCCCCACCACAAGAGAGCTCCGTACTCCCAGGTCCTAGAGTTGATTTATGAGCTGTGTTCTTGGGCTAACATTTGCATTTTAAGGGAGGCTTTTAGTGTCTTATCTGGGAGTGGTGACGTATTAAGCCATTATCAGCTGTTAATACCTGAAATTAATGTGTCCAATTAGTTCCCAGTCACCTACAAGAGAGGGAAACTGGTCTTTCAGACAGAAAAGATAGAAGCATTTATTGAGCATATATTATGAGGGAGGAATAAGGTAGATCAGGGATCTGAAAATAATTTCTGTAAAGGCTTAAATATCTTAGATCTTGTGGGCACAACTGTGAGTGTCACGACTGCTTCTGTTAGCATTTGAAGCGTGAAAGTAGCTATCGACAATATGTAAAGGAATAATGTGTTCTCATAAACTTTTAGTTACGAAATTAGGTTGCAGGGCTGCTTTGATAAATGTTACCTGTTATTAGCAATATGTTATTATTCCCTTTTAAAAGAAGAGGTATTTTAATACTAAAAAACAAGATTACCTGAGACAGAAAAGATGATCCTTTGAATTGAATAAAGAGTAAAAGTACTTCATAAAGTACCTCTCCATTTTCTTATTTGTCTTTGATTTCTACAGTTTAATCTGCACACCTGTATTTGGATACCAAACTCTTTTAATCACTGACAATTTTTACTGTAAAATCTTTAAATGTAAGATAAACCGAATAGTCTAGTGACCCTGAACATATGCTTTACCCCGCTGCAATGGTTATCAACAACCCACCATATTGTCTATAGCTCCACTAACTGTCCATTCCTCCCACACAATTATTTATTTACGGGTTTTAACGTTTTGTGTGTGTAGTAGGTAAACGTACAGATGTTGCCGTGAAACTCTGGCTAATGTATCCATGTGTTACCGACTGCGTAACTCACACGCCTCTCTGGTCCCCAGCCTGACTCGCTCTGTGATTCATCAGGCAGGTCACTGATTCCGGATGCCGAGTTCCAGGATCACCAGTGAGTTTAGTGAGATCCCACCTGGAGTCACTGATAAATGGGACAGTTGCTTCTTTGTCTGCTGTTCTACCAGACACGGACATTATCGTGACCGTTTCATGTAAACTCAGAGAGATTAAGTCACCGGACAGGGACACACGGTTCATAATAGGTAGAAAAGCCAGGTCTTGAATGAGCACCTGTCTCATTCCAAAGCATGGGCTGCTTCTGTAGTGTGGTTTGCAGGAGGTCATGGGTGGATTCCCATCAGGTCTGGTGGTGGTAGGCCAGGTAAGGGAACTCGCCTAATCCATATCACTTGTTTTTTTGGTACAGAACCTAATACATGACATTCGTTCAATTAACATTTGTTCAAAGAATGGGGGATGGGGCCAGTCTTTGGAGGATACCAACACTGAATTCCAAGGGTCACCGACCTTCTTAACATTTTGCGTGGTGCAGACACAACTCAGTATATTGATTATTTGTGAGCAAAACCTGCTCTTCATGTGGACTGTGCCTCCCGGGCAGCATCAGCCAGGACAGAACATCAGAAAATGGAGGAGAATAAGGGATGAACTAGTTCAGTCCCATGGATGTTGTAAGAACAGAGAAATCTCTGTTCCCACAGTCACGAGCCAGGCAACCTCACCCCCATTCGGTGGACACCTTTAAAATAGAGATGTCAGCTTGGACATAACTCTTTCTATATCCTCTGGTGTGACATGGACTTTGGTTAAGTGCTTGTTTCTTCCTAGAGTATGAGAGAGGTACAGATCGAGATGATAAACAGAGAAGCAAGAAGGAGGAAAGGAGAAAGGGGGAAAGGGAAAGACTGAGGGAAGATGGAGACTTGAACGAGTCTGACGAGAGAGAGAGTTTCTCATATTGGAACATCCTCAGATGCTTTACAACATTGTTATTACCGTGGAAATCATCTCTGCTGGAGGGAGCAGACTCAAGCGCACAGGGCCGACTCAGGAAGCAGTAGCCAGGGACGTGCCAGTAGTGCGAACATGGGGAACCGCCAAGCCCACGCACCCTCCATAGGGCGCAGCGACTCGACGCTGGTCAGTTACACAGTCCGCCGCCCAGGTCCCAGGCTGTGCATGCATCTCATTTTGTCAAGGAGAAAACAGGTGCCCACATGTTGATGTGGAATATCCTGCTTTCTGAAAGTTAGCCAAAAGGAAAAAAAAAAAACATGATGTTTTCAAAAAGGGCACAACTGTGTACACAGTTTATGGGGCCACCATTTACTCCCTGGCCAAGGGAAGTGCGGACTAGTGAGGACTAGAACCTCAAGGCTTCTCTTTCCACATTTTCTTGAAAAAAAAAATCATGAACAAACAAGCAAACATTTGGTAGCCAGATTTTGCTAAAACAGCACGGAAAGGATGCCCTGGCTGGTGTTGCTTGGTGGATTGAGTGCCAGACAATGAGTCAAAAGGTTGCTGGTTTGAGTCCCAGTCAGGGCGCATGCCCGGGTTGCAGGCCAGGTCCCCCACTGGGGGTAGGCAAGAGGCAAGGGATGGATGTATCTGTCACACGTTGGTGTTTCTCTCCTTCTCCCTCCCTTCCTGTCACTCCAAAAGTAAATAAATAAAATCCTTAAAAAGAAAAGAGAAGAAGAGTACAGAAAGGAGGTCAGAAGCACTGTCTCATTCACTTTGGAGGAAAGATCACCCCCACGTTTCTGGTAGGTGGGGCTGGAGTGTAAGTCCCTGTCCCGTCTCCCAGCTGTGTCATCGATCACCCGCCACCAGCCTTGTAGCATGCACAGTTGAATTGCTTTTCCCCAAGGGAGGCAATGCCTCCAGGTGTGCTAATAATAAAATTAATAGCTTAGAGAAACTGCTTGCTACAGCAACAGCGGCAGGGGAAAGGGAGGATCGATTTCAGTGTTTAACTGTCCTAATTCCATAGTGGGTTCCCCACCTCAGCCCCTGGCGAGCTGCGCTGGGTCTCACGGTCGATCAATAGATGCCTGATTTAAAACAAAGAACCAGTTTCGTGATTAGAAGTCTTTGTGAATAAACAGGCATATGGTAAAACTGTCAAAATCCTTTCCATTCCCATCTTAGCGCTGCAAGTTGAAGGGCAGTCACTGGCTGATGTGAAAGAAAAATCAAGTGCATTGTATCCTCTTCTGCCTATAAACAAAAGAAAGAGACTATCTAGGCACTGCTGCCGCTGATGGCATCACAATAATAAGAATTTATTGAGTTGCTCTGTGTTTAAAGAACTGTGAACATAAAGACATGTGAATACTTTCAGTTGCTTGGAGAGTAATATGTTTCTGCTCTAATCGGCCTGCTATCTGGTGGTTCAATTTATACCTCCTTGTAGCTGGCTTTCTCTCCTTTTCCCTGGAGGAAGGATCAAATTCATGATCAACTTCTTGTTTGAGTTACCCCTGTCCACTGAGTTTCCCAGAGCCAGCACTTTCAGAGGGATTTAATTCCGTATTTCTCAGTGTCCAGCCGTGCACCAAACCCGCCTTCCACTTACATGACAATAACCAGATAGGCGGTGTCCTCCACCTTCAGGAGAGCACTGAGCTCTCTCCTGCTCTTCATAATCTTTCCTGGCACCTGCTGTTGTTTCCCTTGACCTGTCTGACTTCCAAGCTGCATCCTTTCATTTGTTTCACCTTCTCTCTGTTTTTTTGAAATAAGCTTGTTGAGGGTGGTGAGGAGGTCCTGACATCCTTTATACATTTGCTCTCAGTAAGCCCCTAAATTATAATATGAGTTCCTAGAAAACTGGAACTGCGTTTTTTTTTCTTGTCTATGAATTGCTTTAAATGCCAAATGTTTTTAGTAGTAATAGTAATAGTAGTACCAGGCATCCCTGAAACTAGCCCATTTCTATTTTGTTCAAGGTGCGCACATTGTCCTCGGGTTGATGTGTACATTTCTCCCCTGTGCACCGTCGCTACGTAGAAAGGGGGAGAGACTCCTGATTGGTTGGGGCTGGAGCTTCAAGGCGCTTCTTTGCAGGGCTAATTTATATCGAGCTCCGTATTCCTCAGCTCCCACTGCTTCCTGTGATGATGAGCCAACCGGAGGGAAGGGTTGAGACTTTTCACTCTTTTGAAGAGAGTGAAGCAGACTGCGGCCGAGCCATGCAGTTGGTCAGAGCATGGGCCCTAGAAGCTAACATTGCAGTTGATCTCCGGTCGAGGCACAGACAAGAACCAACCAATGAACGCATGAGTGAGTGGCACAGAAAACCGATGTCTCTGTCTTCTCTCTCTCTCATCAATTTTTTAAAAAATTTAGAATCTGAGAGTAAATCAAAAATGCATATCTACCCTCCTCTCTCTTATTCTATCGTGTGAAATCTCTAAGGCAAATTATTTAATTTGAAACTCAAAACTGGCATTAAGTTTAGCTGTGGGTGGTTTTTTTCCACATTTGTGCTTTCGCTGCAATGGTGGGAGTTGACTCCCAATATGAGCATTTTTAAACTCAATTTTCAGTGTTAGAGGCCTCTCCACACTAGTGCAGCCCGAGCGAAGCCTTTCACTTTGCAGATAACCCTTCTGTGTGTCGCCATATTATTGCATTAAGTTCTACTTCTCCGTTTTTGTCTCTCCTCGTCTCCCTTTCTACCCGCCTTTTCCGTTCGCCTGTGTGCACCAGGGTTCCAAAGACAGTAACAGAGCAAGTTGTCTGGGACTATTTCCTCAGTCGGGATAAGGAGTAGGAGAGGGGAAGCATTACACAAAACCAAGTTCTGAGAGCAACTCTGCCATGGAAATGGAGGATATTGTGGAGAATCAAATCTCCTGTTTGGCTTCCTGTATTTCGTTAGAATTTGTCTCTCCCGTGAGGCCAACTACCGGGGAGCGACGTGGAAGCCAGCGTGTGGGGAAATTGAAGTGCGGGAGCCCCTATTGGACGGAGTCTAAAAGTCAGAGATTTCCCATCAAGCACACGATTCCATCACACGACGTACACTTCCTCTTCAGGATACGAAGACTTGTAAAATTAAAGAATGGCTCATCTGTTGGATTACAGAGCCCATTGGCAAAGCAAAGTCGTTTCATTCACAAGCTCTAAGTCCCCAGAAAAGGTGGGACAGCGCTGCTTCTGAGAACCAGGACCATTCTATCCCAAAGGACACCTGAGACAAAAGAGAAATTCCAGGGACAGAGGGAAGAGGGAGGAAGGAGAACACAGAACACGAGGCCCAGCACGCCGTAAACCCTCCTGCCAAATTCATATCTTTTTTGCCGGCAGTTTTCAATTTCTTTGCAGTATTTTTTTCCCATTGTATGCTAGAAGTCAGTGAAATCAGGATTTCCCTAACAAACATACTCCTTTTCTAGCCAGGCTCCTTAGAGTGTAAGTATTACATAAAGTGGGAAACGCTTGTACATGGCAGATCAAGTTCATAAGACCTGAATTGTGTTTCCAATAACATAGGAGTCAAGTAAAGGTTACGCTCTTGCTGTATCCCAACCTTGGGTTACAGTGACATTGACTTTTCAAGATGCAAGGCTAGAGCGATGAAAAACAGAAGGTGAAGTCCAGCTTCCACGGCCTTCATTTTGCCTCCCCCAAAATGATTGCAATGACCAGAAAATAGAGACGTTCCAGTGAGTCAGGATTCATAAATATTAAACGTTGCGGAGGAAAAATCACAGATTTTTTTTAAGAAACTTACTTGAACAAATGGTGATTTGAGTCTCGATGTCATTTTGAGTAATGGTCATTAGCACAATGGATGGTGATGGGTGCCAGCTTACTGTACGGAGAGAATGCCTTTGATTAACTTGGGGCTTTTTCCTGATGCTTCAGCCATTTACAACTGTGCTGTGTATCTGTCTGGTCGTTTGCAGCCCGTGATTGGCTCTGCTCATTCTTTGTTTAGAGGCGTGCGCTCTATTTTCATGATTAGGCTTTTTTTATGATTAGTCCCCATTTTCTTTTTTTGTTTTAACTTTGACTCGGAATAATGTGCAGAGCCTTGGAGAACTGATTGGCTGGCTGCTGTAATTGAGTTCAGATGCGGTTTCCCTCCCTCCCCACTGTTTGCGGTCCCCGCTCGGTTCTGGGCCTCTTTCTGACTGCCCGGAGACCGGGCTTTCGGAACTGCTGTTTAGCGTTTCCTTGCAGTGAACTTTTTAATTTTTCTTCGAACAACCGGAAGGTCATTGATTTGAAGGCAGTCGTTGGGAGCACATAGAGGAGCCCTCTGGTCTCCCTCCGTGACACACACCAGTACATGCTCCTGAAGGAAAGCAGTGAAGATACAGCTGTTGTGGACTTTTCATGGGAAGAAACATCACATAGCACAACTCCCTGGATACTTGTGAAGAGGTCTCGGTTCCCCCAACTCCTCTCTCTCTTACAGCAGTCATAGCCTGCTGAAACTGCCTCAGATCCTTCTGAGGTACTCCCCCACCCGGGTCTTTTTCCAGCATCTCCTGCTGCATCTCATAGTCTCGTTCCCACTTTCCCCCTCACATCTACCCTTCCTTACCTCTTCCTCTGACCTCTAGCCTCTGACCTCTTTTTGGACAGTCCCACTTTGCATCCCCACCCCTTCTTCAACTTGCCCACCAAACCATCTGTGTCCCCCCGGATTCATTCTCCTTTGCCGAGGAAGTGAAGGGATTTTAAAGACTAATAATGGCTAATTGTATGTTTCATCACATTAAAATGACCTTGCACTTGTGTTTAGGTATCCTATGGTAGAGAGCAATGCCCCTTTATCTGCTGGTTTGGATAATCTAGTCCACAGGGGAACCCACCCTCCAGCTCCTCCCCTCAAAGTCCTACCCTGCGTCAAGCATTTTCCAATGAACGACTCCGCCATCCTCCTGAGCACCCATGCATGGTCCTAGGAGCACAGTCCTGACCTCACCTGGGATCAGGATCTCTTGGGGGTGCACCTCGCACTTCAGGATCACCTGGGAGGATGAGGTGGATGCCAGTGTCTGTGGAGTCCGCACTCTCACTCCGCCCGCTCCCTTACCCTCTCCCCGGTGTCTGGACCGCAGGCTCCCTTCCTAAGTCACTTGTCTGTGAATTCTCCCTCAGCCTCTGCTTCTAGGGTTATTTTTTGGTGGGAAGGTATCTTCTGGATGAGTAATCTGACATATGGGGTGATAGGTAATTGGCTAAGTAGCACACACATCTTGCAAAGGGAGAATTTGGAATTCGAATCTGCACCATTCCAATTCAACACTTACTATGTTTTGCCGCACAAGATCCGGTGCTGCCCGAGGGATTGTCCCAAGTGCAGTCTTGACGTATCAGTTCTCTGCTTGAAATCCGGTGGGGATCTCTGTTCCCTGCATGTCTAGCCTCGCCATTCAACACCCTCACAATCCATGGGACTAACATAACTCCCATTGCGACACTCCTGTCACCCTGTCTGGCCAGGTTCGTGGGGCTACTCAGTGTTCTTCAGATATTGAAGGACAGTTATTCGGGTTTCGTCCCCCTGATCAAAACCTGTGCCTCTTTTTTTCCCAATGCAGATTCTCTCTGAAATACACGCTTCTTTCTCCCTTCCTTCCTTGGCACTTTAAGAAAAGACTCCAACTCTGGCTGGTATGGTTTACTTGGTTGGTTGGGTGTCATCCCACAAATGGAAAGGTTGCCAGTTTGAATCCCAATCAGGAACGTGCTTGGGTCATGGGTTTGGTCCCCAGACAGGTTGCATTTAGGCACATGTGAAGGGGCAACTGATGGATGTTTCTCTCTCCGATGTTTCTCTCCTCTTTCTCCCCCCTTTTCCCCTGTCTCTAAACCTTCTCTCCTTTCTTTTCTCTCTAAAAAGCAAGAGAAAAAAAATGTCCTCGGGTGAGAATTAGAGAGAGAGAGAAAGAAAGAGAGAGAGAGGGAAGGAAGAAGGAAGAAGGAAGGAAGGAAGGAAAAAGAAAAAAGAGAGAGGAAGGAAGGAAGGAAGGAAGGAAGGAAGGAAGGAAGGAAGGAAGGAAGGAAGGAAGGAAGAAAGAAAGAAAGAAAGAAAGAAAGAAAGAAAGAAAGAAAGAAAGAAAGAAAGAAAGAAAGAAAGGAAAACAGAAGGAAAGAAAGAAAGAAAGAAGGAAGGAAGGAAGGAAGGAAGGAAGGAAGGAAGGAAGGAAGGAAGGAAGGAAGGAAGGAAGGAAGAAAGAAAGAAAAGAAGGAAAGAAAGAAAGAAGTGTGTCCACACTGCTTCTGACAGAAGACCTTAGCCACCACCACTTTTACGACTCAGGTCCTCATCTCTGCAGAATGATACAATCATGATCTCCCTTGAACTACTGTAAAATTTCATGACTTTCTTTCATATCATCTGGGACAGGGAGGAGGCAAAGTCCTCAGCACTTGATGAAAGTGGACAACAGAGGCTCCCATGAAAAGAGTTAAAGCCTCTACTGCCCTCTAGTTTGATAGAGCCCCCCCCCCCGGGTTCGACTAAGTTGTGTTATGATAATAGGACGGCAGCAAAATGTTATTGGTGGCTAGCTTGGTTTTTATAATTACGGGTTTTTTCCAAATTTTCTTTTTTATATTTTCTCATATTTTCTAAAATATATGAAAGAAAAATGTTGCTTCTCTATGCCAGTGAAAACAATGAATCTTACATCAAGAGAGAAAGAAAGGAAGACAATGAGAGAAATACAGAAAAAAAGAGAGAAGGAAGCAAAAGAGCAAAGGAAAGTTTTAAAAAAAAGGGAGGGAGGGATGAGCAAAAAAGGGAGAAAGAACTATGGTTGAATTATAAAAACATGAAGAGTTATAGAATCCAGGAAAGGACACTTGTCATGGTTAGATATTAATGGGGAACGATTAGTCTGTAATGGGAGAAGTGAGTGGATCGTGCAAAGTTTTGCATCTTGGTGGCTTTGCTGTGGGTGATGTGTACTCTGTAAATATTTGCTTCAGTTAGAGATTATCATAAAGCATGAGAAAGAAAAAAAATAAAGGTGATTGACAGGAACAGAGAGACATAACAAGTAATGGCCTAAAACTGGGAAGGGGAAAAGGAAGAGGAAAGTGGAGGAAATTAGATATTAGAAAATAAAATTAATAGTAGAGTCCATTAGACAAGAGAATAATTTCCCCAAAACTGTAGTTGAAGCAATGGCGTTCAACCTGCTGGGGATGAGAAGAGATAAATCAGTGAGAAGATTAATGTGGGCAAGCCACTTTGGAGCCGGATGAACCAGAGGAGAGAGATTTTACTGGTCTCCCCAGAGGAAAGGCAGACACCTGCTTCCTGGAGGAGATGCCGGGAGCTTCTCGCCCCTCCCTGCAGGAACCAGAAATGCAGAGACATCCCTGGTGGAACTCTGTTCAGGATCGCCGGTCATGATTCTGGGACTCGGAGAGGCTGCCTATCCACCGTCAGGCACCATATGTTGCAGTGGTACAATTTACTCTGATGCCAGGACTGGGGAGGCTGGTGTCCTTGTTTGAAGGACGTTTGTTCAGGGAGAATAAAGTAGAACTCAGGGAGAACTAAGTCTGCTGCAGGTTACAGTCCTGCTGGGTCAGGGTGGGACTTCTCCATGGAGGGGGAGCCTCACTGTGTTATATGCACATGTGAATGGAGCTGACTCTAAATTCAGATGCCTCCGGGGAACGGGGCAAAGGCAAAGCAGACAGAGAGCATGTGGGCACAGCTTCTGAGGTCCTGCCAGTTGCTCTCTTGAGAGATACAGGCCTGTTGACATCAGATCTTCTGACATTCAAGTGAGCTGGAAACCTAGATTTTGTCTGTGTTACCAAAGAATTGTTTTTTTAAGTATTGGCAAGGAATTCAGGAAGTATTGTTTTTTTAAGTATTGTCAAGGAATTTATTTTTTTAAAATCCTTGGGTACGTGTAAAACTCATCTACAAGCCAAATGAGGGCCACCGGCTGCCATTTTGCGGCTAGATGTGGCGCTGGACGATTGTGGCCCAAAGGGGCTGGGCTCCCAGCTATTTCGAGTTGCCAGGTGTTCTCTTCCACACGACTTCCTTGTGCCTTCGTGCCCTCACAGTGACACGAGCACATGCGTGAGAGTGCTTTATGACATGTGAGGGGCTACGTGAATAACTACGGACAGGATAGTCTAAAATCTTACTTTGCATTTAAGAAGGAAGCAATGCCATTTTAAAATTTGAAATCGACTTATGAGAGAGATGGACATTCTAGGAAAGGCGTATTGCGGTGGGTGGGAGGCACAGAGGCAAAGACAGGGAGAATAGATCTGCAATACAAATTCTTGGTTAGTTTTTGCTGGTCATTTTATACTGTCTCCGAAAGCCACGACAAGCAGACACGCATTCGTTACAATGCTATGATCGTCTCAGATAAACTGACATGGCTTAATGTCTGCCTTAATCATTCTAACCTAAGAGGAGGCGGCTGAGCCTTTAGAGGCTGAGAGTAAAACACTCTGAGACACCACATCCCAAGGAGAGAGCCCGTGAATGGTCTCATAAATCTGAACTGCTAACTTAGACGTGGGAAAAGCCATAAAATAAATAAGTCAGGCATGCACCAAAGAACATTGGAACCGCATGGACGTAATTAATGTTTTCTTAAGGCATAGAGTATGCAGGTATTACCTTCGGACTTAAATTACAAGTCAGCTTATTTTGTTACATGGGCATGAATTAGAGATCTTTGAACGCCTTTCATTTAAGAAGATTTAAATTTACAGGGATTCTTAACCGGTCCTCCTCTTAACAATATCAGTGTAATTTAAGCTAAGTTAATGAGGACTTTTCTGTTTTACCGTGTCTGTGTGTGGGCTTGTCTGTGTTGCTCCTGCTAGCCAAGGGTCCGTGTATTCGCACCAACACTTAGTGGAGCTGGTTGGCTCTTCCCTCCATTCTGGAACCCATTTCACCTTGCTCCTTTGTGGTCCAAAAGAGAGCAGAGTTGCTTGGTGGAGATTTCTTTCACCTTGGGTGGGAGGGAGCCGTGACCACGGGGTTGAACAAGAGTAGGATATAATAATAATAATAATAAATAATGCAATAGTTAATAAATAATAATGCAAGAAAGAACTCGGTTTGGGATACTCACAGCTGTAAACGTACTTTTGTACACCCTGTGCAGTAGCTTCCGATTTTTCGAATGGGTCAACTGGAAGAACCAGGCAGCTGTGCCTTTCTTCAGCACTTTTCAGGTCTCTGTTCTTAGTAGGCAGTAGCCCCGCCTTGGCACCTTGGGCAAATTGCTTTCGTTTCTCAAGTTTCCTTTTCCTCCTGCATAAAATGAGAACAATAAAAGTACCTACTCCTTAGCACTGTTCTGAGGAATCAATAAGGGAGCCCATGTGGAAAGCATGTAGCTCTCCTGGTGTGTGGAAAGCACTCAATAAATGTTAGCTCGTCTCCGTAATGTTATTATTCCTCAACTTATATTGACAGAGTGATTAAAGTTTCTAATTTAAGGCAGCTAATGATTTATTTTTATGCTTTTTTTTTTTACTTTTTGCAAAGCCACTTTTTCCCCTTTACATAATTTACCCAATTCTGTTGAAGTGCCAAGAACTAGAAATATCACATTCTTTAGGGTCCAGGGGTAATCCCAATTGTGTGTGTGTGTGTGTGTGTGTGTGTGTGTGTGAGAGAGAGAGAGAGAGAGAGAGAGAGAGAGAGAGAAATGGAAAAGGTCTGGTCTTCTACCTAATGCCCGATACTAAGGCTCACTAAAAATATTCTCTTAGTCAACTATATGGACTGTCAGTTGCCACTGAATTAATAGAACATTTAGACGTATACATTTAAACTTTGTCTTTGTGTCTTGCATACCTGGCATATTGTAAACTTCTAGGAGTAGGAAACTATGCCTTCATGTTTAACTCCCTGCTGGGAGTAACACAGTACTATAAATATAGTAGACACAAATAAAAGTGGTAGCCAAATGTATTTAGCATGATGCATGGATTATTTCATTTATCTTATATGACGACTCCATAAAGTAGGTTTATTGTTCCTGTTTGTTATTCCTGTTTTATGCCTTAGGGAAACTGAGGTTCAGAGATGTAACTAAATTAGAGGTCATTTAGCCAAAAGTGGTTGGTACAGAATTGGGGCTGTGTGTCTTCCTGGAGGGTGGGATGAAGGAATGCACACATGGGACACAGCGATTGTCTTCTGCAAGGCAGTGCTAGGTCTCAGAATATTGGTCCTCCCTAAAAAGAAATGCATTCCTCTTTCTTAAATTAATATCCATCCTCGAATTGACAGATCTATTTACACTTTTGTTACCTTTTTAAGTGCCTGCCTCTGCACTCTTTTTCTGTGACATTTAAGCAATATTGTTCACACTTCAATTAAATTTTCCAACAGCATATTGAACAAATAAGTACCATGAACATAATTGCATGCTAGGCACTATGGGAGAAAGATGCAAATGAGAAGGCGTTACTTTTCCTTTAGAGAATTGTCATTTAATACACCCAGAGAAGTAACTAAGGATGCAACAGAGTGGGCGGGGTGAGTGATGGATACGACTCAGGGCAGAGATTCTGGGCAGGACCCCCGGGGTGCCTTTTGCACTTACTTGTAAGGGCTTTCAGATTTTCCTTCTGGTTTCCCATTGGAAATAATCTCTTGTCACCAGATTTATTTCTTCTTCAAACAAGTATAATTTCCCACAATTCTGTTTGTGTTAAGCCAGTTTCATAGGCCTTTATGAAAAAAAAAAATCAGTGACTGTTGAGTCTAACTTGAAACTGCAATCAACCTACTAAGATTTTATGAATATTACAAATTTTCACATTTCAACCAATGGGATAAAATATGTGATTGTAAATTCTGCATTGAATTAACTCAGAGGCTAAAATTCTATAAAATATTATAAACATTTTTATAAGACTTGATAAAATTAGACAGTTTGATCATCATTTATCATTGAGATATCCATGTGGATTCAGAATAATTATTTATAATGCATTTGGGCATAACAGATGCCGAAGCCCATGATATAATATGAGTTTCCCTAGAATATATTTATCATTCGCAGGGCTGTGTTGAAGTGTACTTGGCTGAGGAATGTGTTTTCCTCACTCTTTTACCAGTATGATAACATAACAAGAACTATTTTTTTTGCATCCAGCACTGTGTTAATATGTTACTCATATCACAAAGACTATAACCCCAGGGGACCATGTGTGTTTTTGTATATTTTGTACCTTGGGAGACAATGATTTGTTATTGGCAGCCCTGTGCACCAACCAAGTCGGTCAGGAGGATTATGAGACTATAAGGTTTTTTCCTTTCTCTTAGTAATGCCAATGAGAACCGATATTCAACTGATTGTGTGTTCTAAATGTTCTGTTATAAATGATGTCATGTTATATTGACTGATTATGTGCTTACCATTTGTCTTCTCTTTGCTCAGAGCCTTGCATGCTGTATCTCATGTTCCCCTTAACAACCCCTTGGGGACAGTATTATTAGGAATCCCATTTTATAGATGATAAAACTGAGTTACGGAAGTGAGGTCTCTAAAGCCCAAGGTCTTAATCTCTACATTTTTAGGGCCTCCTCACCAGAGCCCTCCTTCCTAATAGTTCCAGATATTTGTCTCATCAGATCCCTTTGTTCTGAGAATTCAACACAGGAGAGAAGATTGCTTTTAGCTTTTTGGCTTCATAGCCCAGAAGAACCTAGAAATTACTCTTCAAGTGGAGTGCATGAGAGAGCAGAGAAACAGCTCAACTCAAAGGCTGTCATGAAAAACTCCCACAGATCAACACACCTGTGGCCGTGGCCTCGGGTGAAAAGATCCTTCTCTCCAAGAGCAGCCCAGCCTCAGCTTTGTGGTTCTCTGCTCCCCGTTTGTTAGTAATCAAGGTTTGCATTGTTGCTCTGCAAAGCAGTTTCAGAGAGTAAATGTGCCTCACGGATGGGCCCATAGAAAATCTACTGGATGTATTCTTGAACATTCACAGCTAAATGACTTTGAAGGGGTTGGGGGGGTGTTGAGTGCCTGATTAAAATGAGGTGCAGCATGCGTCTTTCAGGTCCAGCACTTCCCCTGTAGAGCTTTGCTAAGACAGAGCGCACAGTGGTAGCTGGCCTGTGGCTCTCGAATATACTATGGCCTCCTGAACCATTTCCCAATGAAGAACTGCATTTCAAGTGCATGTGCTGTATGCTGAGTTAAACTTGAAGAGCTGTATAGAAACATAAGCTAAAGCCTTTCCTTTAAGGATTTTTTTAGCTTGGATTTTCAAACAATAGAGGAATTAGATCAATATTTCTTTGGATCACCTATACCACCCACAGCAGAATTTTTTGATGTGATTCGGTTTGCTTGTTTAAAAATACCCTTTACAGGTCCTGGCTGGTGTAGCTCAGTGGATGGACCACAGGCTACAAACCAAAGGGCCACTAGTTTGATTCCCAGTCAGGGCACATGCCTGGGTTGTAGGCCAGGTCCCCAGTAGGGGGCGTGTGAGAGGCAACCACACATTGATGTCTCTCTCTGTCTCTTTCTCCCTTCCCCTCTCTCTCAAAATAAATAAATAAATAAAATATATTTTTTAAATGCCCTCTATACACAGGAGTAGAAACCAGGAATCTTCACTTTAACAAGTATCCCAGATAATTCTTGTGACTCGTACATCACATATTGAATCTGAAATAGTACAATTTAAATATAACGAAACAAAATGTATAGCATATGCAAAATTTGAACCAATATGATTTCTTCAACATGCAGACATCACAATTGAGATTTGTAGTTTTAAAGCTGTCAGAGTAGATGAATTATAAACTTCATTGTCAGCACTGATAATTCAGTTGGTAATTTCAATACCTGTTTTTTTGGTATCATTGACCCGCATTATTTTTTTACTTAAAAATAACGTTGGTAATTATTGTTATTCATTGCTGTGCTCACTGCTGCTATGCATTTTGTAGATCATAACCATGACATTTAAGTACTCATAAAATAGTAATGCTGTCACTCGTGTTGAAAAATACGTCTTAAAATCAATACTGTTGAAAAGGAATTTACATGTGATGGCGATTTTGTGAAGATGTGACCACCACCAATGTACCCTATATTGTCAATTTGGGATGATGGCTTCTATAAGATACTAGAAATGACATCAAGAAAATTAAAGGTAGTAATAAAACAAACAAGCTACTAATGGGTACAGATCTATATCCCTAATAGAAAACGTACCTGGAACTGTATGCGTTTTGAATGGTGAGAGGTCTTCGAGAATTGCAGTCTGCATGAAAATGGACCTATTGGTGGATTAGATTCAAGTTGCAAAACCCCTACAGAACTGCTGGCCACTCACTGGACGCCATTGTCCACAAGGGTTGATTGGACGGAAGTGGATTAATAAATAGTCTTACTGTTCTGGAAAATCAACATGAGAATAACGGGATGGGGACCAGAGCAGCGCTGATGAAGTGGGGGGCTGGGTGTGCCTGTGGCCCCGAAGCAGTAGTGTGCTCACACATATTTTCACACCTGACTCTGGAAGTGAGGGAACCTTGATCTGTAGTATTTGCTAGATTTTATGGCGCCCATACTCCCACCATGACCAACTTCAAACTACCAACATGATGTCAATCAGCCAACCCCCTTCCTAAAAAGTGAGCAACCAGCACATCTGTGCCAGAGCCAGCTGGCTGCAACATACCACTGCCTGAAGCGATGTATAGGCACGAGAAAACTGTGCTGCCAGTCCTTGATTACTCAGAGAGATTTACCTCTTTGTGTGCTATTGAGTAGTATATTTTGAAATTAAAAAGTACAATCCAATTAGAATTTAAAATGATAACGTACAGCTATAATCAAAATTATAAAATTAAAGTCAAGCGATAATTCGAGGTAAAATCTGAGTCGTAATTCAGAACTTGTCCCCACTTTGTATACTTAAGAGGCACAACATATACGACTCTCCTTTTTCTTTTTCCCTCCTTGTCTATGCACCAATATCACTGTCACGGTGTTCTGTTTGGATATGTAACCATTATTCTCCAGCCCTCTCTGTTCCTCTAAGAGCAGAAGAAACATGTGCACAGTGTTTCCAATTAAGTAGCCTTGACATTCTGATTTGATTAGCAGTGATGGACACCGGGGTTGGACTGGAGGTTGGCATTAGGTGCAGCAGGAGAAGCAAGTCTAAGGGGCCCACTGATCGCACGAGATAGATGCACCCGCAGCCTACTCAGCCACGCACAGATTTGCCTTGTCCTGCAGACATGCATCCTAGTCAGCCAGGGAGCCTCCTCCAGGTTGCCCGGTCCCTACGACCACAGCCCTGAGTTGTCTTCTTTTTTCAGCTGAGAGTCCCTTCCCCTGCCAATCTTCTATCCTAGCTTTTGATTGCCTACCATCCCTTCAGAATATGTTGCTTTCTCCTTATTTCTTCGATTATTTATACAGTTCTCACTAGGACTTCTTCGTCTTCTGAAATAGGATGGAAGAGAGGAAGGTACTGCTAGGCACGGAAATTCCTTTTCTCCCCCTCATTCAGTCTCCTCATGCATCTCTTACTGCCCTTGAAGGCACAGTTCAAATAGTACCTCCCCCTTCCTAATCACTGGAGATTGGCATGATTTTCCCTCGCTCAGGACTTACACGGCAGCCGCTCCGACTCTCATTTTGCATGGAAATCACTTGAGAAGCTTCTGAAAAACAATGCTTTTCTAAGGAAGAACCAGGAGTTCCTAATGTGTTTTACTCATAATTATACCTTATGATTGCGTTGAGAAAAGTAGGTGGCCTGAAGTTACAAATTCTAGCGGAATCCTTTGGAGGTTTAATTACACAGCACTGCCACCTAGCATCAGCGGCACGGGCGTTTTTTAATTAAAAAAAAAAAAGAATTGAGGTTTCTCTGTATTTAAAAATTATTAAGGAGATCTGTCTGCAATTTTTTAAGAAGCACTGACCGAGGTTCCTTCAGGAAGGATTTGCAGCAGCGTCCAACCGATGCTGTTTACTTGAAACCCCTTGTGATTGGGAGTGAATGGGTGTCGGTGAAGAAAGGGGCTGTGAAATCTGCTGAGGAGTTTCAAATGTCAGAACTGCATATTCATGAGCCGCAGGCACCTGTGGCCGAGTCCTGCAGCTTCCTCCTGCTGCAGTCTTCAGAGGGCACTGGAGGTGCTTTCCAAGCTGCGTGGTGTGTATTTGCATATAAATAAATATATAAAGGGGGGCCTGGGGAGTGAGACCGCATGCTGGCCTGCAGAATTCTTTAAGGGAGAAGACAACGGCATCCTCCCATAGAATACCAGCCCCAGCCAGCACCGCCCTGGGTTTTCAACGCCCGTTAAGAATCTGAGTCCCTTGGGTTGACAGTGGGGTGAGCTGATTTTCTCGGCCAGCCTGGGGAGTCGTGGAAGCCGGCGTCGGCTTTGGAGAGAAATAGGCGTTAGTCGCCTCTGCCATTTGTATTGTGGGTGTTCCCCAGTGTGATGGACACTGTGACTGCAGGACCCTGTCCTCAACCTTCTCTATTCCCAAACCGTGCTTAAAAAACACATCAAAATGAGTCAATCGTATTTAAAAGGGCGGGGGAAGGGGTCACACTTAGATTGATGCTTTACATAATGAGCCCTTTATGGGATGTAATGCCAACTGTTCGTCAATAGACACGCCAGAACTGTCTCTACTACAACCTTGTGGAGGTTTTTTTTTTCCAAATTAATCTTTATTAAAAATATTGACTTGTTGTGACTTGCTGGGGCTGCTCCTGGCTCTGTTTTTTTATCCTAATTAGGAGGTTGTACCACACTGCTTAGGCTGCAGGTAATAGTGTAATGATTATTGTCTTAAAACCTGAGAATCAATATAAGATATGATCAGATAGCGCTCAGTGTCGCGATTGTGAAAAGTACTTGTGATTTTAAAAGGCTCCAGAGCAAGATTTTTTTTCTCTCTTAGACATTTTCCCCCCATTTGCTTATTTCTACAGTTTTCGCAGCATTGAAGGGGTTCAGAAGTTTAGTTTCCAAAAGAGTTTTCTCATGTCATTTTTTTTAACATGCCGTCTTCCAAGGACACTGCTGTTTAAAAGGGTTTCCGCTCCCCGATACCCTGCATCCCACATGGCATTAGTGCCGGAAACTTGGCAAAAGTTCTAGAACGAAAGGAAGACTAAAGCATCCAAAGGTTTCACCAAAGTGGGCCGGCCACTGGTGGAACCACACACAAGAACAATAAATGAATACAAGCAAGAGAACATGTTGTTGTTTTTCCGAAAGACTGAAAATACGAGAGTCAGGAAGAATGCAGCAATAAGCACAGCAGCACATAAGATGTATAGACCAGTTTCTTACTCAAACTGGCTATTATTCTACATTCCTTATGTGCGTGAACTCATTTAATACTTACTACTGTCCTAGGAGGCTTCTACTGTTATTGCCCGTGTTTTACAGATGAGGCTGTTGAGGCCTGGAGGGTTTAATTTACTTGTCCAAAGGCACTTAGGAAATGGCCAGGCAAGGATTATGAAGCCAAGCCTTCAGCCTCCCTGTCCGCCTAGGCCACTAACTAGCCGCTGTGATTCCCGAGACCATCTGTTAAGCACAGGCCCCTCCCTTTGCCACTGAGAGAGGTGGGTGGAGTTCCGCACATTTAAATGTCTCAGCTCAAGGCCTCAACCAATAGCAGCCTGGCGCATATGCCACCTTGACAAAGATGGCAAACCTGGATGCCTTCAAGCCTCCGGGCAGGGCACTGGGGGAGGCAGGCGTCACGCTGACATCTGTGTTCCCAGTCTCCTCGCGGACACCTCTTCACGGAGCCATTGTGCCTACTCTACAACTTAGGGACGGGTGGTAATGGGAGGGAGCCCCACTGGTTAGCTCCGTGTTTGTGAATAAGGAAAACGTTTTCCTTCTATAGCCTCTTTAGAGACAATTAAGCATTAGCTTTTGTTGGATTCTAAATCACGAGTGAATTTAGTTTAAAGTATGTGAACCATGCACCCTTTGAAATGTGCCTGAAAAGCCTCATTATAAAACTAATGCTATGAAAAAGCTGTCCCTTTCAGATTAGGGAAAGCGCCTGAATAGTTTTCATAAGTGGCTGCGCAGAGTTTGAAAGCATTCTAGTGTGGCCCGAAACTCTTTCAGCACACCTTTCACCTGGGAAATTTCACATTCCCCATATCTGTGGTTCTACAAGGCTTTCAATAATATTTAAATGAGCTCACTGTATTTCTTTTCTATCTGTTGTAATGCTTTTATCGATTCCGGGGTAGATAAACTTGATTGTGCATGAAATCTTATGTTCCCACACCAAGGAGATGTGATTGGAGCGCAGACCAGGAGAGCCACGCCTCGAAATCAGGCCGGAACTTGGAAGAGCAAGGGTCAGAGGGGTGTTTGCTGAGGCCCGTGACCTGTGCTGGCCCCGACTCCGGTGTGCGCATCCCCCAAAATCAGTGTTGCCGAAGAGGCCCTGGATGCCATTTCCTTGCTGAAGCTCGTGGAAGAAAGAAAAGACTCTCAATATGAGAAAAATAAGTGCTTTTCTTAGAAAACCCAGGTCTTTTTTCTTTTTCTTTTTGTAGCTTATACACACTATGATTCTTGTCACTGATAGTGTTTGGCTCCTTCTTGTAATCACAAGGCAGCTAAGAGCCAAATTTGTGGCCATTTCAGCTTCTGTGTGCAGGAACATAATAGGAAGTATAAAATTTTCAAAAAAATGGATAAGATTGCACATTTTTAAAGCCAAACCAAGGACGTGGCTCATTTTACTTTACCGACACACATTTAAAGCCAGGTAGATTATTGCCTCACAAGTAAGACCTGAGGTGTCGTGACCCCTGAAGCCCTGTGCTGTGCAGAGGGCACCCATGTCCTTAGACAGTTTCTGCCCCATTCATAGAGCAAGTAATACACAGTAGGGTCCAGAGAGCTCCACAGGACTGGGCTCGAACCTCATCCCTTACACTTGTTAGCCTCGTCACCTACCCTCAGTTCCTTCACCTGAGAAATGGGTGGTGATAGTCCTACGGACCAATGAATGAGAATCTCCACCGCAGCTCTTGATTGAACACCTGCCACGTGGGGCGCGCTTTCCAAGGGCTTGGGGATACAGCTGCTATCCAGGCGGCACAGTTCCTGGGCTCACAGTCTAGCTGTGGGAATGAACTGGAAGGACAAGGGAAGGCTGGCAGTGCCGGGAACAAGTACTGTGTGAACTAACACACACACACACACACACGCACGCACGCACGCACGCACGCACGCGCGCGCGCGGCAATGGCCAGACACAGCCAATGAAAAGAAAAGCAATCCGAAGGACGTTTGGAGTTAGGCTGCTGAAGTGTACTTATGCCTAAGGCTGGGCTGGTAAGGTGGGGACCATGGACACAGCCAGCCTTGTATTTGTTCGCAGGCAGGAGCAAAAGAGGAGATGGGGTCCCCTGTGCAACCGTGAGCCTGTGGGTGGCTGCTTTCTATCGATTTCTAGGAGATCAAGTTTTCTTCTTCAATCTCCGGGCTGGCGCTCTTAAGGAATCCAAGGAAAAACAAATATCTGCAATTAGCAAGCGTTTTAAACATTATTAAAAATGTTCACTGACGTTAGTACATTTAATTTTAGCAACAATGCTAAGCAACACGGTGAAACAGAGTAAGGCGTTAATGTTGAAACTGAGGAGGGATGGCTGTGTTCAAGGCCAGGCCACCTGTGAGTGGTGGGAGGCGGAGAGGTGGGTCTCCAGGAGTCCTGTGTTCCACAGCTTGTCTCTCCTCCGCATCCCACCTCCGCACTTTGGGTTTAATCTCTCGGGTTAAATGAACTCATTAAAGAGAGACATACACAACATGACTAGGTATTGTAGGTGAGTTCAGGGTGACCATCACCTGTGGACTTCTATTTGAAAAGCCTGTGGTAAGGACCATGAACACAGTAGAATATTTAGTGAAATGCATACTTAAGGAAAATTTGGTGCATGGCTCAAGTCTAGAGTATTTCAGGTTATACTGTAAGCACTATTTATTTCAACGTAAAGCTTAAGAGCTATTTTGTGAGGGAAAATTTGGCCCAGAGTGAAGAAAGCTCTTTCTCCCAGTTGCCATCGGAGATGGGGTCACAGCATCTCCAGCACGTGTCTTAATGTTGGTTTGTACTTTTAAGAAAACCTCCAGAACTATCTCTCTACACAGATGATGGGCAAACAAATGAGTCTGCCCTGAACTGGCAACAGAGAGTATTGATGCACCAGGCTCTCCTGCTTGCAGAGAAACTTCTACAAATTGTCATCAAAGTCACAAGAGAAAAATATTTAAGGAAGACTACCCGCAGGGCATTTATTCTCTGAAATTTGCTTTCTGAATAATTGTACAATTTAGGCTCTGTGAGGAACTGCTTTTGCAAATTTGTGCTTTGTCATGATGCTAGCAGACTGTGCTGATGGGAACTTTAAGAAATAGTGGGCGAAAATGCATTGTTGTGTGTAACAATGAATGACTCAGTGGGAGATGTTGTGTATCACAGTGGCAAGTTCTCCCCTTTATAAGGATGCATCACTGCCTGGGAAAAGGAACCGCTTTTCCCTTATGAAGGCTCGGTGTCTGTTCCCGCATGGGCTGCTGGGGCAGGTGGACTTACGTAAGCCCACGCTGTGCCTTAGACCTTGAAATAAGACTCTGTGTATCCGAGTCTGCAAACATTACCCTCATGCCTCTGCGTTATGCATTTTCTACCCTTCTATTTGCGTAGCTTTCATTCCCTTGATATTTATTTTATTCTGAAATTGTTTTGAAGGCTGCCTCAAGTCTTGTGTAAAACAGTGGGGGGAAATGAGCCAGGCCGGTGCATATGTACACGTAAGTTAGAGACATTCGATCTCTCTTTCGTTTGCATGTACCATTATTTCATGTGTGCTTCCTATGACATATACAGAGTCTGAGAAAAGTTTAGAAGAGGGAAAAATGAGGCTAGACATTTGCAAGAAAACAGTTTTTGAGTAGGATGTCCAGTGGTTTTAAAACCAGGCTGCGCGCCAAATTCAGCAGTATCGTACCACTGCAAATGATCTGAGGCTCTCTCCAGCTATTCTGGCATTTTAGATTTGGGGCGGGGCCCTGGCATGTTCATTCTGTAAAGCTCTTCAGGCAGTTTTGAAAAGAAAGCCAGGATGACAGACCACTGACAAAAGTGTTGATTGAGTAGGAACCTGTTAGAACAGTGAAATGTATGCAGAAAGGCAACGTGAATTACTTCAATAGCTAAACAGCAGCTTACTCAGACTGAAAGAACATTGCTCAAATTTTTACCGAACGTGCTAAGCTCCTACAACATACAAAGCTCTGTGGCAGGCTATAGCGGAAAATATTTAAGTTGCCTTGTGTCAGAGAGCACTGTAATGCCTCTCCTTCGGTCACGTGACTACCACGCTCATCCAAAAACCTACGTCGAAAACCTACTCCAGCAAAGAATACTTCGCTGTATGTGGAGATGTGAAATGCTCAAAGATACTGTCCTTACAGTCAAGGAGAGTCAGCAACGGGGACAGACAGGCCATGCACATAAAAAAAAATAATTAACGACGCCAGGTAGCATATGCTAAGTGCCCAAGTCAGTGACGGCAACAATAAATACTCTGTGAGTTCAGGGCAGGAGAAAGGCAGCGGGGTCAGTGTGGACGCCTGATAGGGAAGGTGGAACGTAAAGGCCCGACCTTGCTGTTTGTGTGGGAATTAGATAAATATTTTTCTAAAAGTCAGTATAACCGCAGTTAGCTGTCTGCTTGTGCGGATTTACTCAAACGTTAGTTTAAAATAGAAGGCCATCTAACTGCATGTGTAACTATGGGTTTTAGCAAAATAATGTCCTCCTACCCTTCTCCTTTTTTAAAATTTATTTATCGCCATGTCTGAAACTGTCAAGCAGGAAGCCAATTGGAAATATGTATATATTATAGGGGGGGCGTAATGCCCTGACCTACCTGTTAAATTACATCTGTTCATGAGGAGGGGCAGCGTGTTCACTGGGACCGGACCCTGCCTTGGACACACTGCTCCTTCTCAGAGAATTTATCATCGTTGGCTCTAAAAGCAAATGTTTTCTTACAATGAGCTGGGGCTGAAATTGCCCTTAACAGTTTTTTCCATTATAAAAATAAGGAAATGCTCGTTAACATATAAGATAGTCACTTAATATGATAAGAAAGCACTTGATTTCATTTTCCCCCAAAGTATAAAAAGCATTTAGAAGGAGTTGATTTGAGAGTGACTCAACAAAAAATATCTCACCCGAGACTGAAAGCTAGCATCAGTGAGTATGAGGAGGCATGATTTTTTTTTAAAAAAAAAAAGTATTTTATGACACAGAACACTCAACGGCTGCGTACAGCAGTCTGATACGGAAGACATGCTTTAGAGAGTGAGCAGGGAATAAACAAACAACTATATCAGAGAGTGAAATGGTGCTTCAAAAAAAAGGGGGGACTTATGGTTTTTCTATGAACATGAGTAGAGAATCCATGAAAACACTCAGGAATGCCCCGATACTTTAGACCAAGCGACTGAAGAGCACTTTTAAACTGTTTCTTCTAGAACCTAGGACAGAGGAAAGAGTACAGGGCCAACTTTACCGAGTGAAGAGTTAGAAAGAACACGGCAGACAGGTCCCCTCGAGTTGCAAACTGCAGCCCTGTCTTTGCGGATCCGGACGAAACATGAAGAACTTAGTTTCTAATGAGTCCTCACACGCAGGCTACAGGCAAACAAATGCAATGTTTAAAATTCTTCGTTCAAACAGGAGTTTCTTCCTTCTCTTCCTCAAGCATCTGAATCATCCTTCATGTTTCTTCTTATTTAACTTCCAGAGCTAAGGGACATGTCCTTGAGGCTCGGAAGTTTCTGAAGGTCCAACAACTGAGTTTTTTTTTTTTGTCATCATTGTTTAAAGGCCAAGCTCTACTTGGTTTCATTGACTCTGCTGTGTTCAGACAGAACAGAGCCACATACCATTTGGAGGTTGAAATCAATAATAACCCATTGCTTGGAAGCCAGGCTCCTTGATGAGACCCACTTGAAAATGCCAGACTACTTAAAATGAAACTTATTGGAGTGACAGTGGCTGATAAAATTACACAGGTTTCAGGTGTACGGTGCTGTGATACATCGCCTGTGCACCGCATTGTGTTTGCCACCCAGAGTCCTATCTTCTTCCATCACCTTGAATTTGACCCTCTGTTTTTTATTACTTCACCCCCACCTTCCCCTCTGGTGACCACCATACTGTTGTCTGTGTCTATGAGTTTGTTTTGTTTGTTCAATTGTTTCTTTCAGTTTTGTTACTTAACTTTTTATTGTTGTTCAGTTATAATTGTCTCCCATTTTCCCACAGTTCCCCTCATTTTCCCCCATTACTCTCCTTTCCCCTGCCTTCCCACATTCAGTCCTCCCCTCCCACATTGTCCTTGTCCATGGGTCCTTTATACCTATTCCTTGACTTGTCCAGTTTTTTTTTTTTTCAAGATTTTATTTATTTATTTATTTACAGAGAGAGGAGAAGGGAGGGAGAAAGAGAGGGAGAGAAACATCACTGCGTGGTTGCCTCTTCCTAGGGATCTGGCCTGCAACCCAGGCATGTGCCCTGACTGGGAATCCACCTGGTGACCCTTTGGTTCCCAGGCCGGCCCTCAGTCTACTGAGCTATACCAGCCAGGGTGACTTGACCAGTTTTATACCCCACGTAAGAGTGAGAGTATATGGTGGTTGACTTTTTCTGTCTGACTTATTTCACGTAGCATGATATTCTCAAGATTGGTCCATGTGGTCACAAATGGCAGTATTTCATCTTTTTTATAGATGTGTTGTATTCCATTGTATGTATGTACCAGACTTTTATCCGGTGTGGCACGTCACAGCTGTGGGCCTCTTGTGAAAAGGTGTGTGACGCTCCACTTGCTGACCCCCCCCACCCCAAATTCATCTCTGCTCACATGCACCACCCAGGTGCTTGCACCCTTAGGGGTCCTTTGAATGCAAAAAACAGACTGCATCCCAGTCTGGCTTTAGTAAAAAGGGAAACCCTTCACTCACACTGCTGGAACATTTAAGGTAGTTGTCGTATCACAGCTTCAGGTACAGTTGGTTCCAGGTAGTCTAATGGTTTTATCAGGTATTGATCTCACTCCCTATTGCTCAGTTCCGCTTCTTTCTCCCGGTTACAGGGTGGCTACAAAGTGCTCCAGATTACAATCTAGCCTGTTGGCAACTCCAGCAGAAATTTTAATGAAAGTCCCAGACTCCTATCACACTGGTCTGGCTATATAGTGTTTTATACATCACTGAAGAACCTTGTGGTCAGGTCAGTGGGGCGCACTGATGAGTGAGACCTGGATCACACATGCGGTCCTTTGTCACGGGCAGGGGACAGCATGGAACCAAGGGAGGGAGAGGTGGGGTTCCCGGTGAAATTGAAGTTGCCGTTATTAGAGACGGCGCCCCTTCCGACCCCATCTCACACACACCTCCAGTCATCTCTCATGTCTGCTCCGCCATCTCCTCCTCCCGGAGGTTGTCTTTGAATCCCCTCAGCAGAGAAGCCACCACGTGCTTAATTATGACCTGAACTTGGGGCATGCCTCCCTGTCTCCCTGGGCCATGGGGCCTCTCAGAGGAAGTGAACCATCATTTTATTTTTCATGCATCTAATGCCGAGACATGGCTTGATGCACGGGAGTCATGCATGTGTCTCTGCCCATGTGTATGCACATGTGCGGATTTCAAGGCTGCTCAACTCAATGAACCACACACTGTGGAGGTGATTTCTTCCCTGTCATCCTAGCATTAACAACAAAAAGCTGCCTGGGACTATCTGAGAGGGAAATGCCTGTTATTGAATAAGCGGCTGGAAGACTCGGGAGGTATAATAATCAAATGGCTGCATTGTCAGAGAAGAATACATGACAGGAAGGAAGCCGAGTGCTCCTGGGCAATTTGCATTCTGTCTGTAGGCTCCGGTTTCTCTATTTCTAAAACAATCTGAGATCTGCAACAGATGTTAGAAGCCTTCCAAGATCCTTTGAGGAGTCTTGTTGGATGATTCCGATTGGAAAGGTGTGGTGCAGCGTGACGCAGGCAGGAGGGCAGAGTCCATGAATGTGTGTGGACTAGACATTAAGGGACCTAGATCCTACATTTAGGCCAGCAAGTTCTAGAATTCAGAAAGCGCACAGGAGTTATAAAAACAACTACTGGGTGGGTCCACAGGTGTCAAGGGGAAGTACAGACTCAGTAAGAGCAGCGTCTTGCCCTCAGCCCCTTTCCTATCACATGTTGTCTAGCATTACCTCTCTCCCACTCACCTGCCTCTCCTTGTGCCCTCTGTTCCTCAGTCCAAATTCAGGGACGCCTTGGTCCACTCAGTTTGTGTCTGCTTGGTTCTTTGTCTGCCATCGTCTAAGTAAACAGGATCTAACACCAACATCTGAGTAGCGCATTGGAAAATAAAACTAACATTTTATTTGTCACCTTGAATGCCAAGTCAAGTCTGAACTGGGGAGACCATGCAAAGCAAAGTAAGGTTTCCTTCTTTCCACTCTCTGAAAAGGATGTTTTTCCTTTTCCTGTTCATTGATTACCTGTGAGCTGCTTATTTCTTTTCCTTCCGTACTTTTTCCTGGGTGACTAATGCACCACTTCTCAGGAGTCCATGGACAGTGTTGTCTGGACCCAGTACTAGGACAGCAGGTGGAATAAAAGGCATGTCCCAATAAATAGTGGAACGATTTCAGGATGCATGTGAAGTTTTATCCTATTTATTTATGAATAAATTAATGGACCTGTCCTTGATATTCTTTATAGGAATTTTGTTGAAGTTTCTTTCTAGAAGTACTATCTTACGTGTTATTTTCTTACACACTGTTGTACTGATATGATTCAGTAATGTCGCTCCTCTTAACAACAGGATAGGTAACTAAGAGACTTTGGAAGGCCTGTCTGTCCTATTTATCCATCTTTATACTTACGCCTTCTATTAACCATTCCCATAGAACAAATACTTGGCCATCTCTTGTTGTAGCCTGACTCCTCCCATTGCTTCGGGAACCATATTACTCCTCCAGTGAGCTTGTCTATTTGCTTGGTTTCATTTTCTGATGCAGACGCTGACCCACAGTGTCCATGTCATTATGGATGAAATGAGACATTCACATGGACGGCCGAGTCTGGTGGAGGAAAAGGGACAGCATGGCTTTTTTCTCAAGGGGAACAATGTTCTCGGCCCTTGCCGTGACCTGCCTTTATTGATTGGGTTTCTCTGCACATTACCTGATGGTCCTCATTTACTATCACAGGTTCACTTTAGGTGATTACCTTTTACAGAAAACAAAGGAGCCAGTGTCACTAATCACATCACAATAGAGGTACATTTGCAAATGAAAAGGCAAAAGTGGTTGAACCAGTTCCATTCATCCTTGGAAGGTTTAGCATGGATTTTAGAAAGTTACTTTGCAGTAAATGTTTGCCACAAATCCCAGTGAGGGAGTTTTTAGCAAAAAGCAAGACTCAAAGTGGACTAGGCACATTGCAGGCCTGATTCCCCACGGGAGAACCTATCCATGGGCGTGGGTCTTGTGCATCTCCCAGTGGGAGCTGGGCCCATGACACACAGAACGGTCTTCTACAATTTTCACTCATCCTATCAATGTCTTGCCCATGCGTACCAGTTACGAAAGCTAAAAATAAAAAAAAAAAAGAAAGAAAATAGACAATCCAACTCTAAATATTCTATTATTAGGTAACGGCAGGGAAAAACAGTTGGGTGGCTTCAGGGATTGTTGACTTGGCCATTGGTGACGTACTCTTTCTGTCTTTTGGCTTTGCTATCTATCCACACATCGGCTTTATCCCAAGCAGGGCTTTCCTCTGGTCACGCACGGGCAAATCAACAGGGCAGTTAGGGCTATGCGTACCTTCCTTCATGGTTAGCAGAAAAGAGGGTACATCTTTTATTGCTCTTACAACAAGAAAACATTTCCCCTATGTCTTAAAAAATCCCCTCATGTCTCCTAGCAGTGGGTGGGACCTCACGCTCAGCCCGAGACAATCCCTGTTATTACTGAATGTTGTGTACCAATTGGCTTAGACCTCGGTTCACAGACAAATCCCTGACAAGGGGGAATGAGAGTAACATAAGCAGGTTGCTACTTGGGGGGAGGTCAAGCTATTAAGTAATATGGCTTCCTCACCAAGGGGGGTGGGTCATGTTGTTACCGAACAAGAGGTGGTGGTCTGAGGGAGGGGCAATACAATATTTGGCCCACCTAGGGATGCCCAAAACTGCTATACAACAGGGGCCCCTCCCAAAAACAAAATACTAAAATCTACTGGGCCCTTCTGTCCGCCGCCAATTGGAAAGACATCTCTTAATGCCAGAGATTTGTGAAAAGGAAACAAAATGTTTATTTAATGCTATTCAGGCCTAATGCCTCCACTAAAATATCAAAGTCCTTTAGGGTATACACCTACACCCACACAGCGTTCCCTTCTCCCACTGTCCCAACTCCGGGTACCGTAAATCAGGAAAAGAGCACACGTCTGTGTTGCAGGCCGCTGGCACCGTCAGCTGTGTCACTGTGCAGGATCTCGAGTTAATCCAAAGTACTGTGGTACCCTCTCATGTTCCACTGGCAAGAGTCCTTTGTACTCAGTTCCAGTCAAAGTCTCTGTTGCTTTTCAGACCACGCGGCCAAAGGAAGCATCCCAAAGCCGTGTGGGCCTCTTCTACCAAGGCTGCAAGAGTCTGCACTCCACCAAAACCATGTGGCTTTCTCTTTTACCTCACCAAGAGGGGGTCCTCACTCTGCTGAAACCACGTGGCTCTCTCTCCATCTGGCCAAGCGGGGACCCTTCATGTCCTGGAGCCAGTCTTTTCCAAGCTCCCACACAGGCCTTCTCACTCCGGAGCCCAGACCCTAGTTTTCCATCTTGAGTTCCCCAAGTTCCATCCTCAGTCCCTGCTAGTTCCTTCTCCTTGGCTCCAAATTTGGCCACTGCTATTTAACATATCTATGAAACCAGTTAAAGGTTATAGATATGTTAAATAACCATTCCAGAGGTTAGCTGCAAAACTGTTGCTATGCAAAACAGCTCTCAATGGCCTGGCTCCATTCATCCCTTCCCCCTGGTGGGGGGGGGGGGCGGTGAGGACATCTTATATGTCTCTCCAACATTTCTATACACTTTGAATTCTGGACACCTTTCTAAATCTTTTGTTGGGGGGCCCCCTGGCTGCACCCTGTATCAATGTGAATAATAATAAGAACCCACCCTGTCTCCTAAAACACATCTGCATCAGTGTGCCGTATCTTTCCTTTAAATTTCCTGGTGACAGCTCAAATCACACGTGTCTCCAAATGGATCAGTCTTTTCTCCTAGAAAAGTCCACTTTCAAATTCTCTTGCAGCAGGAATTGAATTGAAATTTTCCTTATTATCTACCCCAAAAGACAAGGTGTTGCTATTGAGAGTGTCTCATCAACCTCAAACATGATCCAACACAATAAAAGCCAAATACCTACATCATTCATCCAACTACCATTCACTATGTAGCAGCCACTAGGTACATACATGAATATAATGCCACTACTAGGCAGATGAGTAATATAAAAGTGGTATTTAATGATAGAAAAAAGCCCCGTTTCTTACAAACATTAAACAAATTTGCACATATATATATATACATTTGCCACAAAGGCTCTGGAGGCAAAGGACAGGGCACCATGGATGAGAAATTGAAGTTCACGTTGCACCAGGTGGACAAGAAAGAATTCCTGGGTCCTGAAGAGCAGAAGAAGGCAGGAAGGCCGGCAGACAAAAAGAAACCAGGGACGTTGCACGCACTGCAGGGACAAAGGCATGGACCTTGGCGTGACTAAGGAACTGAAAGCCTTCCAGCGAGAGTACAGTGTAAAGCCCAGAGGGGGGGAGGGGTTCAGGAGGAAAGAAGTGATGGCACCGTTAAGTGCCACCGAAGGGTCAGCCGAGCTGAGGACTGAAGAGCAGCTGTTGGATTTGGCCACAGGGATATCTTCTGAGACCTGAGCCGGAGCAGCTTCCCTACAGTGGGAGCCAAATTTGGGAGCGGGAGCAAGGTGGGAGTGGTTTGAAAAGTGACCAACTGCAGGGGGACAAAGAGGTGACATCATACTCCCACACCGGCTTGAAGTTCTTCCACGAAGGAGAGCAGGTTAATAGTTGATAACTGAAGGAGATTGTTCGGTCATGGAAGTGTATGGTTTTATTTTTACATTTTGTTTGTTTTCAGATGACATTAGATTTCCTATCAGCAGAGTCTGGAAAGCCCACGTTATTTTTCGTATGTTTTTTGTCTGTTTTGTGTGTGTGCCACTGATGTGTCCCTAAGTCATAGAACACCTGCAAAGTAGATACTCATTAAACCTTTGATGATTGCATGGGTGAGATTCTGGATCATGTTTTTCTGTGAGGATGGGAAATACCAGTTATAGAACATGAGGCCAAAAATACAAGAGAGAAAATTTGAAGAAGGGGCAGAGCTCAAATCCAGTCCACATATAAAAATCTTGGCATCTAGTGGAAGGAAGAAAACTCTTCCTAAATGTAATAAGAGAGCAGGAAAAATGGATGCAGATATAGTGGGTTTCTAGATTTGGGATAAAGTTCCCATATCACAGTTTTTAGGGATATGCTGAAAGAGAGTGAGGCAAGATTATCAGGTGAGAGAAGGGGGTGTGTGTGACAATGCTTGCCATAGTTGCTGAAGGGGAACATAGCAAAGACATGTGGTAAAATTTGGGGGCAGCCTCAGGCCATGTCTCATGGATTTATACCTCCTGTCTGGTTGGATAATCTTCATCGTTCTCAATCTGCCTGGATCTGGTAGAGGTGGGAAAAACCTGGTGGGCAGCTGGGGTTCACCCAGAGTTTTGCCAAATAAATGGTGGGGAAGAGACCTGAAGCTCTTCCTAAGGGTATTTTTCTGGTGGAGCAGGAAGAGGAATGAAGACGGTAGGGGACCACAGGAGAAGACAAATGGGTCCTTGGCAGTCAGCGCCCAGAGTTATTGTAGAGAGCCGCAGGGATCAGAGATCCTACTCACAGGCGAGGCTGTCTGCAGCCAGGCGTGTGAAGACTGGATTGCTAGTTTCACTTCGTCACCTGGTCTGGACAGTCCATATGTCTCCCAGTATCGCTCTAACCCGCAGATTTTTCTCCATTTCCTCTCTCAGCTGAGCCCTCGTTACATTAATCAGCTGCAGGAAGCTCCTAGCACATCTCCACGTTTTCCAGTCTCCTCTCCGCCTCAGACTTTGTTGCGACCAATCTTTCTGCACTGATACCGGATCTCTAAACGGCATTCCCACCACGTAGCACCCTGGTCCAAAGCCTTCGTTCTGTGTCTGGGGCCCGTCTAAAAACATCCGTAGCTTGGGAGTCGATGCTTTCTATTATTTTGTTGTACTTTACATGTTGAATTATTTTCAGGTAATTTCTTGACCTGAGTTCACTTTGTCCCCAACACTGTCTTCTATCCTCCCCCTCTGTGCCTTTGACTGGGGACTCTGTCCTCTCTCTCCATCAGTGGAAATCATTGTTGTGATTTTAATCTAAATCTTCTTACTATCATTCATTGTTTACTAAAGATTTATCAAGAGTTAAGTGCCCATTGTCTGCTGAGGACATAGGATGTCATCCTTTGTCTTTTAATGTTTTGATGATGGCTCAGAGCCTTCACATTTAAAGCTGAATCCTCTGGCCAGGGTGACTCGGTTGGAGGATTGTCCCCAAAATGAAGGGATTGCAGGTACAATTCCCAGTCAGGGCACATACCTGGGTTGCAGGTTATGTGATCCCCAGTCGGGGAGCTTATGAGAAGGCAGCCAATAGGTGTCTCTCTCTCACCCTACCCACCCCACCCCCCTTCCTCTCTCTAAAAGCAGTGAAAAAAAAAAAAATGTCCTCAAGTGAGGGCAAAATGAAGGAAGGAAGGAAGCATACTTTTGTTTGGACATTACATTTTAATGATTAATATAATAATGCTAATAACTCTAATAATGAAGACAACCTCAATTGTCCAGATATGGACATTTTTTCTATATGGTTTACCTACAACTGCTTTAGCACATAATCTCCTTCCCACACAATGGAATATTAATTATATTTTTTAAAAAAAACAGCACTGCTATTTTAGGTACTTGAAACTGTTCATGATAGAGAAGTACATGCGACCCACAAGCAGTTAGGTGTCTACATTTCCTGGTGTGTTCAGCTCAGGAATGGATTTGCGTCCCGTGAAGTGAAGAGACTGTTCTCACTCTCCACAGTTACACCTTGAAGGAGGTGAGAAGGCAGCAGAGAGGGCAGGTGTCCTAGGCAGCCCCTATCAGCCTCTGGCCTTGGGGGCAGACACACTGAGAGGCGCCCCAGGGGTTCTGAATGGAGACAGCAGGAGTCCCTGGCTGTTCACTGGAACCTGCTCCCATAGATCTGTGGCTGGGCTTTCAGATGGACCCCTACTTGGAGCTGTGAGTAGGGACAGAGAGCCTTTTCCGGGGGAGTGAGGCACTTCTCCACTTGTGTGCGCCCAGAGTGCCATCCTGTGGCCTAAACTCAGCTGCGTTACCATGGCGTCACAACTGCCTATGGTGATTTCAAGGACTTTTATGAGGAGCAAACACAGAGCCGAGGCAAACTTTATCAAGGGCCCCTAAAAGTGTGACCAAGAGGGACAATAATTGAAAACTGCAGCGGACACCTTATATATTCTAAGGACAATTGGCTCCACGTGTAATCCTCATCCGTCCCATCACTGGTTCGATACTGGTTTTGAATCTTAGTTGCCGGTTTAATTCCTCTGCTGGTTTCCAGGTTTCTGTGCCCCTCCTCCGTCAAAGGTACATGAGCAGCGATGTTTCCTTTTGTCTTAATTTCCAAACAGCTGTTTAAATGCTAACATTTGGGATGTCACGAGATGAAGTAACTTGATCTAAGGAAAGGTGGCATTTCACACTCAGTGCGACAGGGCCTTCCAGATCACGGATGCACCCTGGCTCTCTGCCACGGCCTGAAGCTTGTCAGACCTTCGGGACACATTATTTTCATCCCATTCCCTAATTCTCATATGGGTGAAGGAAATATGTACTCTCATTCACTCCCAGGGGAAGCAGAGAATGACCCAGTCTTCCTAGAGAACAGCTTTGCATATTGTGTGTGTGTGTGTGTGTGTGTGTGTGTGTACATATACAAAACACATTTAAAAAAAAAACATTTCAAATGTTGTTATATGTTGACCCGGCCAGCCGTCTCTTAGGAATTCACCTTTAGGAAGTGAACAGAATAGCATAGGAAGAATACTGTATTTTTCTATGATTTATAGTAACTTATTTTTTTTTAAGATTTTATTTACTTTTAGAGGGGAAGGGAGGGACAAAGAGAGGGAGAGAAACATCAGTGTGTGGTTGCTTCCCACGTGCCCCCTATTGGGGACCTGGCCTGCAACCCAGGCATGTGCCCTGACTGGGAATGGAACCTTGCTCTGCAGGCCCGTACTCAATCTGCTGAGCCACACTAGCCAGAGCATATTTACAGTAACTTATTTTTAAAAAATTACCTATGAATAAGAGACTTGGTCAGTAGGTATGGAGCATCATACAAGATGATGTTTTAGAAGAAGGAATATTTAATGACAAAGAAGAATATTCTCAGTGTGTTAAGGGTCAACAAGCAAATTACAGAACAGAATTTGGGGTCTTGCAAAGACCATACACAGGACCAAAGAATAACCTCCGCTTACGCCCAACCTAAGGTAGAAACCAGCAGAGGGAGCTCAGATAATGGAGATCAAAACAGCAGCTCTCTGGTCCGCTTTGTCACTTCTTGAATGTCACCCCTCTTCCAGTGAAGCTGGGACTCTCAGTCACAGGTAGGCAGACCCCAAGGACACCAGGCCTCCCTGGCGTGGCTGGAGAGGGGCCTCTCTATGTTCAGCTCCCATTTCCACTAAGCAGGTGATTACCTCTCCTGGGACAATTAGGCAAGACATTGAGGGAGGTGGGGCATACCTTCCCATCCGAGGTATGCAAGTTTCTCTCGCCGGCAAAGAGAACAGTAGCCACGTAGGGGCTCCCATTTAATTCTCTGCAGCTTGGACTGCTTCTGAATTAGTTTAGGACTTAAGGGGAGAAGAGCAGATTGCTATTATCGCTGCCTGCATAAACCTTAAAAATGTGTACAGTGGGATATGGCTACTCAGATTTTGTAGTGGAGTATTACTATAGATGTGACAACTAGAAGCATCCGTGTAGCCAGGCAAAATAGTCTCTATAATGAGCATTCACTCTTTTCATGAATTTTATACATATATACACATATTAAAATATATAGACATATTTAAATGTGCATTTATTATGTATAATATAAAGAAATACAGCATAAAGTATATAGATATCTATTTCTAATAGAAATTTTTATTTTATTTTATATTACGATATTAACCAAATATCTAACTATCTACACTTGTACCAAGAAAAAGAAAATGTGTAATGACTCAGTAAGTTAACCTGATGTAGATCATGTCCTAAAATTCTGGTTGGGTTCTTTGAAACAAGAAAAGGCAAGAATTTCCTCGGGTGTCGTCAGGCCTTTTTTTTCTCCATGAGGTGGGGAAGGGGTCAGGACAGAACTGAGTGCTTCCTCCGGATACAGGAAGGATGGGAGGCCTGCCACTCACTCTTCCGTATATTCGAGGAATGGAGGGACCTCCCTGTGCTCCTGGTGTGGGGTGTGGAAGGAGGCGGAGGCCCCTGTAGGTGGGAAGGGATGAGGGGCAGGAATGTGATGACTCCTGTTTCCGGCTTCTGGAGAAAGCTTCCTGCCAGCATCTCCTGGGACCCGCCCACTATTTATTTGTCCTTCCATCTGTACAGCACACATTTTGATAAGTTTGTGGAACCCTTGCACTGAAAGAAATTCTTATCAAGGTATCATTTTAGAGATGAGGCAGTTATTAAAATACTGTGAGTAAGCAACATCAGTAAATATTTCATATTATGTATTAGGAATGGTACCCTGGCTTCTTTAATCCTCCCTATCAAAGATTCAAAGGATAAATAAATTATGGACTTTTTATACATGTGAAAGCTGCGACACGGAGATCAAGGACATGCTCAAGGTCATTCAGTGAGTGTGTGACAGAGCTGAATTCATTCCTGTGTAAATTGACTTCCGGGTTCATGCTCTTTGCTGGCGTCCCAGACAGGCTGGTCCTTCCCCGTTTGACCTCCGCCTTCTAAACTCATCAGGTGACTTATGAATGAAAGGATACTTTGGTTTAGTATACTGAATCTTTTGGGGGAAACTCTATCAAAGTTTAAAGGTACCAAATGATTTTTACTAAAAATCATTAAAATGATACCCGAGCCATCTACAACACATTTGGTATTGGAGGAAAAAAATAAATAAATGACTGGTACTTGGAATAGAAGCTCCAAAGCAACGTGTAATCACATAAGGAAATAAGAGACCAGCTGGACTCGTATGATCCCAGGTCTCCCTCCCTTTGTGATTCTCAGTTTATCTTCGAGTTAAAAAGAGCAAACCCCTAGGATAAATCACTTCATTTCCTATCATTCCTTTGTACGTTTTTGAATTTAAATTTGAAAATGTGAAGCCTGAGAAATCCTAGAATGTAATCTTTGTAATAGGAAATTTAATTTAGGGGACAGCAATGGAAGAAGAGCTGTGGCACCTCTAATGAATTTCCTTTTTCAGAAGGAACATGAGATTAAATATTGGTAATTATTTGCTATGGTTTTAAATGCAGATTCTAAATCCATTCTGTCATAAGGACTTCCCAATGTAGCAAGCATTAAAGTGACAATGAAATGGTGAAATGCTTAAAAAAATGATGAGACACCTCGTTTTCGAAGCCAGATGACAGATAACAAAAAGTTGGCAGTGTGTCTAAAAGAAAACATACACACAGAGGACGTCTAAAAATCCTGTAAACTGAAACTGAGTGACAATGTGAATTTCCCCCCAGCCAGGGTGCAGGCTTCGAAAACAGTACCCCTGACTTTTTTTTTTCCTTTTTACAATGGAGTTGGATGGATTTTGGACGGAGTTGGAGGTTCATGTTTCATTTGTTTTTGGGTTTGTTGTTTTTTTTTTTTTTTGCTGCTTGAGGCATTCTTTATAAATTTTATTTGGTTTATAGTGGCTTTTAAAAAATTGTTTAGATCATACTAAGATGTAAGTGTGCCCTGTAAATAAGTTTCTCTATCGTGGTACCATGTTGGGCTGCCCAGAGTAAGCACACAAGGACTCGTCCACTTTTCTCTCTCTGATAATGTCCCACACGAACACAGGGCAAGAGGCTGGCTGAGAGCAGTGAACTTCAAACTCCATCAGCACCACCTGGACGGCTCCATAAAACACAGATTCCTGGGCCCCGTCCCCACCGTCTCTGATTTGGCAGGTGTGGGAGGAGACACCTGAAGCTGTGCCTTTCCAACAAGTGTCCTGGTGGTGTCCCTGCTGCTGGTGTCTGGACCACACTTTGAAAATGCAGGCCCTTCCTGGAGGAAGAAGCGGTTACCACCTGCCTGTCTCTTCCATGCCTTGTCATGAGTTTGAGCGTCAGCCAAACCTGAACCGAGGCAGCGGGTGCACTGGTGCTGGCGTGGCACTGGAGGGCTGCAGACCGTTCCGGCGTGACGTGGGCAAACCTAGCTGAGTCTATGCATTGGTGAAGTAAAGCAGGGGGTGAGTAAAATATGGCTTTGGAGGAAAGAGATTCCAAAACCCACCATATATCATGAAACATTTCAAAGCGCTGGACTGACAGATACATTTGAAAATGCCTGATACGCATATGTGTACTTAGCATGAATAAAACCAAAACAAAATATTGGCTCCGAAAAGCTATTGTAGTGACCCTCTCATTAAATCAGTAAAGAGTGAATAGGCCACTAGAATGGAGATTCCTGCATACCTCTGTGATCAGAGCCTGGTGTGGACAGCTTAGCGACACCCCGGTGATCCCTGGCGAAGGAGAGGGGTGAAACCCAGCCTTTCTCTTATGCATGCACAGGATACACTGTGCCTTGGGTAGGAAAGTTTTCAGAATGTACTGGAGTGACTGTAAAATATACAGCCCCTTCATCCGTGTCTTTAGGTCCGATCCAGGATTGAAACATTGTTGAAATAAATCCAGGGAAAAAAGCAAATGAAATACAACGTACGAGGCCCCGCTTCTGCGGAGCTTGGAAGAAATCAGAAAGGGCTGCATATAAATAAGGTAGAGGGTGGTAAATTATGGTGGCTGGCCTCGCCATTTAGTTAATGAACATTGCTGACATTTAGAGAGAGTTGTCTCACCTTGCACCAGTATATACAGCTCCTCTCTCTCTTCCTTTCCTCCCTCCCTCCTTCCTTCTCTCCCTCCTTACAGTCAAGTATTTTCATCTCCTTTGTACCAGGCACTGACTGTGCTGGGTAGCAATGAATAAGACAGATGTTGTCTTTACCCTCATGGATCTTTGCAGTCTATTAAAGAAAATAGATATCGAGGAAATAATTTGAAGTAGAAAACATGCTATGAAGTAGGATTGTACTCTGTGAAAGCACATCACAGTGGGACTGGTTTTCTCAAGGAATCGGGACAGGTTGCTCTGGGTAATTGATGTTTGGATTGGCTGTGCTGTGAAAGGCAGAGGCTTCGCCTTGTCTGTCTCTTATCTCCTGCTCTTAGAATGCTGCCTGGAACAAGGTGTATCCTCATCAATATGGGTTGAATAAATAGTTCTGGGCTCAGAATGTGAGTAGGGCTAGCTAGGTGAAGGGTTAAGTGGTCATGGAGAGCGTTTCTGGAGGCTGGCATGTGATATTGTGCCTATTAAACAAAACTTAAAGTGTATGGAGCTGGGCCGTCCGAGATGCCTCTGGCCACGTGTGGCTATTAAACACTTGAAATATGGCTTGTCCACAGGGAGACGTACTGTAACTATAAAATATACAACAGGTTTTGAAGACTTCATATAAGATTACATGGAGGGTTAGCAACAGGAGTGGGAGGAGAAAAAGAGGGGAGAAGGTACAGAAAATAAGTAGCATATACAGTAGGTAGAAAATAGATGGGGGGCAAGAATAGTAGGGGAAATGTAGAATCTAAAGAACTTGAGACATGTGGTCATAAACTAAAGGGGGGAATGGTAGGGGAGGGGGTGTGCAGGGTGGAGGGGAATGAAGGGGGGAATAGAACAACTGTAATGGCATAATCATAAAATATATATTTTTTAAATTTTTTAAAAAAGAAAGCTTGCCCAAGAGCAAATTTTTTAAAATTGATTACATGTTGAAATTATTGGATTTTGGCTATATGTTGGGTTGAATCAAATATACTGTTACTACTATCTGTTTCTTTTCCGTTTTTAATGTGGCCACCAGAGAATATGATGTCACAGAGGTGCTTTGCCTAGGTGGCTCCCATTATGTTTCTACTGCATGGCACTGATATATATGTATTATATCACACGTGGTTTTATTTGATGGACGTCTCATGCAAGGGTAGTCGGGTATATATTACAAACTTTATTCTCTGAGCTGAGCCACGCCACCACTTGTTCCTACGTGGTGGCAGGTCCCTCCACAGAAAGAAACGTGCTTCGTGCTGGGACACTGTTGTGCTATAAAAGCTTACTGTTTTGACCTACTATTTGATTGTTGTGTTGTACATCTCTACAGAAATTTTAGTAGCTAAGAATGCTGCTGAGCAAATAGATTTAGTGAGCAGCTTCTAAGAAATGTGGTGATAGATGTAAATTCCAGCCATATCAAATGGTTTTGGTTTTATTTCGCCAAGTGGTGATACAGGGAGGCAAACTGGTTGTCTCTTTGGAGAAGAATAAAGTATAGGAAATTGAAGGAGAGTGGAACCATTCTCTGTAGATACAACTTCAGCTTGTCGTTGTTTAAAATTCCTGAATTGGAAACAGGGCTAATGATTAGAGTCTTTATATTCTGAATGCATTCAGAGGGATTGCGGTGTCTGGGAAGAACAGGAACGTGTTGTAAAAGTTGATTCTGAGATTCCATTTCTTGTGCATATTCAACAATAGCAGCAGGAAACTGGCTGCATGTTTGCAGTTGGTTTCAGCTGAGGGCAGGGGGCTCTCTGGTTCAAATAAATAACTCAGTTGAAGTACAGTCTTTGCCTTGGTGTAAATTTCTGAGATTTTTGTATGTTAGCTTTTCTTTGGGTATGGTGGTGTTTTGATACACAAAACTATGGTTTTGGAATTTTAGCTCCTTCCTCATGAAGGACACATGATATTTGAAAAACACACAGCTATCAGAACAAGCCACTAAACAACACTGTCCCACAGGGAACTCCGTAAACCTTAATGTTAGGAGTAAGAACGCAGGGTCAAAACAGCTAAAATGCATGCTGATGTCTAATGCTGTATGTCCACTATACTTTTAAATATTATGTTTTCTCACTCTCTCCTTTTTGCACTTGGAATTAGAAGAGGCCAAGAAGCTGTATTTCATTTACGGTTCTTGACGATCTGTGGACAAGCTAAGATAAACTGTTTTCAGATAAACCAGTTTGGGCAAGTTTATGATATTCACTCTGTCTTCCACACATGTGCCAAAAATTGCCACGTGTCTGGGCCCAGGTCATCTTCGTAAAATATGAAGGACATCTAATGACCATGTGAATTTCACCTGGGTCTTTTTTTTTAAGTTTAAGGTTAAGTCAGATTGACTTTGGACTGCATTTGAGTAAAGCAGTGATATGTCTTTGCCTTGGTGTAAATTTCTGAGATTTTTGTATGTTAGCTTTTCTTTGGGTATGGTGGTGTTTTGATACACAAAGCTATGGTTTTGGAATTTTAGCTCCTTCCTCATGAAGGACACATATTTGAAAAACATTTATTGAATGCCTACTATGTGCCAAGGCAATTCTCTGTTTAGCATCTTTAAAAGTAGAAGCATCATCCACACTTGAAACATAGAAAAATCGTCAGCAAAGATTGCTCAGGAAAACTAAGCAAAATAGAGAAGTGTATTCAGGGCCAAGTTCAGGCCTTTTTGGGGCATCCAGTGTGATGGAGCTCTCCTGGCATCTGCTCCATTAAGAATTCACAAGGTTAATTTGCTCTATGCTTCTGAAACCCAAAAGAGAAAATTTTAGAGGGCTATGAAATATCCTTTCTGAGGTTAAGGAAAACTTTTCAGAAACTAAGAAAGCTACACAATAGAAATGCCAAAGGTGATAAAGAAAGATATGGAGGAGGAGGAAAGGCTGAACCCAAAGCTTGGGGAAATGTTAGCTTTTAACATTTCAACACGATGGAATGATGGAATCTAGCTGCGTTTGTTAACAGAGGCCAGCCACTGTTGTAACATAGCTCAAAGAAAGTATGCACTTCTCAGTCACAGTAGCAGGCAGGTGAAAAGCAGTGAATAGTTCTCTCTCACACTCCTTTGGAGAGGGAGGAGACCCAGGCTCATAGAGACTCTGCCATCTTCAACATACATCTTCCAATGTCATCTCCATTTTGGCCAGCTGTATAGAGCAAGGGGCATGGAAAAACATTGGAGAGATTTTTATGGGTTGTGGCTGGAAATGGTTTGCATAACTTGTCTGCGTGCACCAGTAGATAGATCTGTTCCACAGCTCACCTCTACAACAGAGGTTGTGGGTCTAGCTGTCCACTAGCAGTTAGGTGAGCAGCTAGTGATCACTGCTAGGTTGGTTCAGCTGAGCTCCAAACACAAGGATCGTTTACCTCAGTTGCTGAGTGCAGTTAACACAGCGCCCCCTGCCCTGTCAACACTTGTAACATTTCTGGTTGTTTAGAGTATCTGACGACATACATTCAGCTGGATGTTAGACTCCGACCTCACACGCCATAGCTCTCAGGGTGGAAGTTCAAGTACATATACTATTACATCGTCTCTTTCCTATTGTGACCATGCAGACGATAAGATGGATCAGAAGACTCCATTTTTGCAGTCACGTAGAACTGGGTTTGGGTTTTTGTTCTTGACTTCACAGCTTTATATATTTGGCTAAGTGTCTGAACAACTTTGAGTCTTAGATTTAACATTTTAATAAGAAAAAAAAACCTACCTTATCTCCCAAAGTTGTCTGGGGAATTACATAATTTTTTTAAAGATTTTATTTATTTATCTTTAGAGGGGAAGGGAAGGAGAGAGGGAGAGAAACATCAATGTATGGTTGCCTTTCGTGCGTCCCCTGCTGGGAACTGGCCTGCAGGGAACCTGCCTGCAACCCTGGCATGTGCCCTGACTGGGAATCGAACCGCAATTGTCTGGTTCGCAGGCCCGTGCTCAATCCACTGAGCTACACCAGCCAGGGCGGAATTACATAATTTTTAAATGTATAAATAATTTTAAAAATTAAAATCTTAGTACCAAGCCTCAGTTTTCTTAAATGTGGTGTTAGCATTAATGAAGAATGGGACATTTTCTTCGTTATTCATTAACATTATTAGTATATTCATAATTAGGTGTACCCCCCAAATTCTGCTCATTGTGCAGGGTCCAGGGCCATGTTGAGTGCGTAGTCGGTGCTCTAGAAATGCTTATTAAATGCCTGTTCTTGAGTCTATTCCCTAGAATTGATGACAAACCAAATGTGAAATGTGTTACAAGCTACAACCCTGAAGATTCAGCTGTAACAGTGACATCCACTTTTTTGTGCTTCAGAGGGGACTGTACACAAAGGAAAGGAACTCGGAAAGGCATATTTAAAGCTTGCCTGCCGAATCAATTCGAAATAAAGTTGGTAGATTCTCTCATGTCTTCGTTTGGCTTCCTCTGAGATATTTAGTACAAGTTGCTTGGCTGACACGAGAAAGAGAAAAGGCATTTTCCACAATAAGTATTAAGCAATGAATGGTTTACACTTCTAGAGATCAGCTGGCACAGTGATCGTGGACTTCTGAGCATCCAAGGATCACAGCAAAAGCGTGCAGAAACGAGGGGAGAAAGGGTGAAAAGACAGAACGGGCGGTTTCAGGAACAGCCGCCTTCTTCAGACCTTTTCTGCCTAAGAATGGCCTCATTCAAAGTGTTCAAACAAAGCTCAGGAAGAAAGCCCGCCATGTGAGACCTGTTTCGTGCTGAATGCGTAGAGAAAGTTCCTCTCCCCTACTGTGCTGGGCGCGGAGATGAAACAGGGACTCTCTCGGAGGCATTTGTACCAGAGTCATTCCTTCATCCAGCAAGCCTGTTCCCCAGGGGGAGAAGATTGAAACTGGGTCAGCCAGTTCGTTAACCGGCCCTTGTCTTCCATTTCTCCATTTTCTCTTACGCAGCCTGCAAGGACTTACTGGACTTGGGGAATGTTAGCCTCTTCCTCTTAGGAAGGTGACATTACGAAAAAAGCAAAACACTAAAATAAGAGGAGGAGGTCCAATGATGAATAGGGAAAAAATAACTCAATTATTAGGGAGAATCATGACTGTTGATAGTGAAGTAATAAAAAAGGAAATCTGGTAAGTAAGGAGTGAGTGTTGAATTTAGATGAGGTGACCCAGGAAGGTCCTTCTGTGTTGGGGGCGTGGGTGCTCTGAACTACATGGTGGGAAGGAGAGAAGGAGGAAGCCATCCACGGCTTTGAGGACAGACCTTTCTGAGAGGGGGGAACAGCGAAAGCTAAGGCACTGGGCAGGCACATTCTTGACTGGTTCAAGGAAGAGAAAGGAGCTCCTTGGGTTGAGGGTGGCGTGCATGTGGCTGAGGCTGTGAGAACAGAAGGTGTCAGATCAGTCAGTTCCTCATCGGTCATAGGAACCAGTATCGATGCTATCCCAAGTGTGCTGAGAAACTCTTTCTACCTACTAAGAAGTCATTTATTTTGGTTCTCTGTGGTTAAATACTCTGTACGACTGAAAGTTCTTTTTCTAGTGTCTTGAGCTCTGTAGTCAAACCCTTAGTCCCTAAGTCTGTCAAATTGCAAGAGAAATGGAGAATCATGAAAAGAATTTTTATAAGATTTATTGACATTGGTAAATTGCAAGCTCTTGAATGGCAAACTTTATTTCTTTGTAATGTCCTTGGGCATTTAGGATAGAGTAAAGAGTAAAATCTTTTTTCTTTTTTTGTTCCAGATGACTGTAATGAGGGCTTTTATTTAATGTATCAGAAATTACACCATCGTGAAGTTCCAGTTTCCAAAGGGTGATCGCTAAAAGCCGTGTTCTTTCTTTAAGGCATGTTTCTCATTTAAAAGCACTTATCTTTGCAAGAAGGAATGAAATGGTTAAGGGAATTGTTGCTAATTAGGAATGACAAGCTAATTATACACTCCTTTTTCCTCTTACTCCTTGGTATGTTTTCCATGGGTTTTATGCACGCTGTTGGTATTTATAAATTCTCTGTTGTTTTTTTAAAACATAGATTTCAATTACATGTTGCTTTGAATTTTATAGCTACATTTGTTTGATGTGTGTCTATTTAGGAGAAGTAAAAGTTTTGAGAGAAAAGAGACATTAGGCTATTTCAGTTAAGGCATCTCCAGCTAGAAAATTACAAACAAAACAAAACAAAATGTGTCAGTGTTGATTTAATGAAAGTGTAGCTTTGAGGTGCATGTGTTCAAAAGTTGAGATTGGGTGAGATACCAGTTTTGTTTTTGCTCTGTGCTCTGTCCTCCATTTGAAAGACAGTGACGCCATTGGGACACGTGCTGCCACAATTTCTTCTCTCCCCGGAACTGTTCAGAGCTCAGGGTTATTAGACAGGTGTGTGGAAACAGCGAGTTTCTGATGGCGTTTCGCACGCAGCCTGCTGTGGGGAACCCGATGAGGCCGTGGTGGAGGTCATGTTCCGCACGCTCTGCTCCCACTCATCACGCATTCCTTGGGCTCTAGCTCTGGCGTGGGTTTTCAGCTTTTGGATGAGATCCTTCACTAAGTGGTGTCCACCCTGTGAATGACGAAGTGCCTTTGGAAACGGTTTCTGGACCAGACCACTGGCATTGCCCGAGGGGCATTGTGGATGAGGTAGAGATTGTCTGCCTGATTTTGGTGTCCTCGTCATCTCTGGCTACAAACGAAAGTGGGTGGGCAAGGTTAGAAACTCTTTTTTTTCTTTTTTTAATTTACTTTTAAATATTTTTTATGTTATTGATTATGCCATTACATTTGTTCTATTCCCCCCTTTGTTCCTCTCTACCCTGCACACCCCTCCTCCACCATTACCCCCCCCTTTAGTTCATGAACACGTTTCTCAAGTTCTTTAGATTCTATATTTCCCATACTATTCTTGCCCTCCCCCTATCTATTTTCTATCTACTGTCTATGCTACTTATTTTCTGTACCTTCTCCCCCCTTATCCTCCCACTCCCCTATTGCTAACCCTCCATGTGATCTTCATTTCTATGGTTCACTCCTGATCTAGCTGTCCTCTTAATTTGCTTTTGTTTTAGGTGTGGTTGTTAATACCTGTGAATTTGCTGTCCTTTCACTGTTCATCTTGGTTAGCAACTCTTGATGGAGGGAGACGTTAAAACTCTGAGGAAGAAATCATTGAAATAAAGAACAAACTGACAGTAACCAGAGGGTTGGGGGAGAGGGATAATGGGGAAAACAAGGAAGGGTCATCAAGGAACATGTATAAAGGACCCTTGGACAAAGCCAAAGGGTCTGAGAGCAGGAGGTGTGGGTGGGTGGGGTGGGGGAGAGCGGTGGGGAGAAAATAGGAACAACTGTAGTCAAACATCAATTAAGAAATAAAGAAAACGTATGTTTTAATGTTCCTATTGTAGACCGTAAAATAGCACATCACATTGAGACATACTCAGCAGCTGCCTTATATGAGGAAAGGCAAGTCATTATAACCTCTGCCACCAGTAGGGTAACAAGGTAGAAAGAATGTGTGTAAGAATAAACATGTCTATTCTATGTCTAAAAAAAAAAAACTTTGAGGAATAAGTGAAATCTCCCCATTTGTTACCCCCATGAGAAATAAAACCTATGAGTCAAGCCTTGTTTCATCATGAATAGTTGATCCACAAGAAAGAAGCAGAGGTCAAAGTGATGGGCAAAGTGTAGCTCTCATAACAGCACATTGGAAATAGTCGAAGCTGGGAGGGAACCTTCCGAAAGGTGTTCACCTTTCGGTTCTGACTGATTATAAAAGTAATAGGTGTTTATAGAAGATGGAATCGGTTCTGAAATTATTGTATTAATCTCAAAATATAATAGCATGCAGTGACCACTAGTAAAACAAGTGTTGAAGAATTCATGCAATTTATCCTTACTCCTTCTACCCCCTTCCTGGCCCAGTGTGAAAGAGACACTTTTGCTTGTTTGCGTCTCCATCCAAACATGTGGAAATATAAGTGAATAGGAAGAGGATAATATATTTAGATTGATTTATTCAGTGAAAAATTAACTAGGAAGGGAAGGGGAAATTAGGAAAAGGGAACACCTAGAAATATGGTGATATGTTTTGGAGGATTTTGGGAGAAAGAAAAATGATCATGGAGTAATTGCTGGTGGTGTGAGTTTTGGGGGCAGTCAGGGTACAACCTTAGCCTTGTATTTCTTAGCCGTTAATCAGTTAGAATGTGTTACTCTCTGGTCACCTACAGATTCAGGAGTAAACCAGTGCCAAAATGCACCGTGAGGTATTTTAAATACATTATATAAAATAATGAAATGCATTTCTGGTCAGTTTATTTATATTCATTAATGATTCCATGTAGTTCTTTTTTTTTTTTTTTGGCTATGACTAACAAGTATCATCTAGTTATGAGAGGCCATTATACAAAATCATTAAAACATGCTTAACTGTACTGTGTTAATTATGCAATGATAAATTATTCTTTATTTCTTCATTAGCAGTATTGTAGCAAGAGAATTAGCATTGTTTGTTCCTTTTTGAAGAAAAAAATTATTAATATTAAAAAATGAAAATTCTAGAAACTTAATGTTGTGGAATGACAGTTTTAATTTGATTTTGAAAATCCTATTTGCTGCTCCCCTCAGCTATAAAAGTTTAACCATTATGTCCCTGTAATTACATCGGCTGTTTATCTCTCCTTCCGCGGCTGCATCTAGTTCTGCGCAACAAACCGAGGCTCGGCATTCGACTCGGAGTTGGGACACCTAAGGGATCTTACTGAATCTTCTGCTAAATTGAATCTCATAATATAATTTACATTTCTTCTAGTTCCACTCTCTGCTTTTGAATCATTTCATTACGAAGCAACAAACAAGTCAGTAATTGTTTACGGAGCACCGTGGAAGGCCCTGTAGAAGACAGGAAGATAATCCACATTCGTACACCTTTGCCATCTCGTAGTGTCCACGGTGTATCATGAAAGTTAGACACCTGTGTAATCAGCAGAGAGTGTAATGCAATGATCGGTGTCGGGTAGTGCAAAGGCATTTGAGGGCGTAGGGAGGAAAGTGGCTCTGGCTATAGATTGCTTAGTGAAACGTGAGCCTGGCCTTGAACGATAAAATCCATGATGACCAGCATGTCACAATGTCCCAAACACTTGTCCCGCCCCGGGTGACGGCTGAGAGAGCTTTCTTCCACACCCCGGGTCTTTAAATCCTCGCCCAACCTCTATGACTTCCGCCCCAATGTTGTCCCATTTCACGGGTGCAGAAACCAGGAAGGTTCTGTTAGGTCAGGGCTTCTGAAAGTATGGTCTCAGCTCCGGAAGTATCAGAGTCACTTGGGGACTTCCCTGTCCCTTCCCCATTGCAGATTTACTGAGTAAACCATCCCAAAAGTGGGACAGCCGTTTGTGTTTTGACAGTCTACCCAGGTGATTCTGCTGTTCGCAGAAGTTCGGGAATGATGCAGCCTTAGGTAAAGAGAATAAAAGTGGCAAAAAAAAAAAAAAAACCAGGACCTATGACATAGAGCCTATGATTCTTGGTCATTTTCCCCGTCTTTGCTACTTAATTCATGTGTGACCTTGAATATATCATTAACTTCTTTAAAGATGTAAACACAGTAATGCAGCTTAATTATTTAATCTCTGAATAGAGTATCCGTTGCTCTAACTCCAAATGGCCCAGAACATCTTTATAATGTGCAGGCCTTCCATGTATGTTCGTTAAATTAAGCTGTTGGACTCTAAGCATGTTTCTTTAAGAGTCACTGAAGGCTGATTACCAGAAACATACTTCCGGAGGAAAATAAAAAATTAAAATCCACTCTGGCTACCTAAAAGAAAAATGTGTTTACGTCTTCGTCATCTGTAAAATGGGGGAACATTTGTAGTTACCCCTTATCACTGTTTGGGGCATTCAGTGAGATCATGCACATAAAATCCTTAGCACAGGGCCAGACACAATGTAATCTTTCAGTAAATGTAGCTTCTAGTGTAATGATGTCATCACTATTGCCATCCTTGTTATCCCCATCCAGGTGAAGAGAGGAGATGGAATAAGGCAGGGAGGAGGGAGAAGGGAGTTTTCCTAACAGCAGACGAAGGGAACCATTTCTTTCTGTAGTGGCAAAGGCAAGTCACAAATAATAAGTCGAACTATTAAGGCCTCAGTATTTACATCCTGCTAAACACTTTTTCAAATCTTCCCCCACAGAGATTTGTGTGTGTGTATGACCACACTTTCCTGGAACATGTATGGACAGACCTTCTCCTGAATAAATCCTCTCCTTTTTCTGGTTACCTGTAATCGCTCTAATTCGACAGGCACCCACGGCCTCTCCCTGGAAGAGACAGCCCGGTCCCCAGGGAGAGTCGAACTGTTCCTGCCCTGAAGTCACATATAAGCTTTTGACTTCGGGTCAGTGGCCTGAAGGTTTCTCATATTTAAAATGGGGATGATATTAAATTCAAGTGTTTTTAAACGGGTTTATTGAGGTATTTAATTCAAATTTAAAATTTAAAATATTGTTACCTTTGGGTGGGAATTGGAAGCAATAATGGAAGGAAAGCTGTTACTTCACTGCCTGAAAGATAGAACGCTGTCACTAACAATTGCCTTTTTCTTTATTTTTTTCTTTGCTTTCTTGTTCTTTCCCTTTGTGTTTCTCATTTTTCTTTCTTTTTCTTTTTTCTTTTTCTTTTTTCTTTTTCTCCTCTCTGTCTCCCTCTTCCTTCTCTCTCTCTCTCCCCTTTTTTCTTTCTCTCTCTCTTTCTCTCTCTTTCTCTTACTCTCTTTCCCTCTCCCTCTTTATCTCTCTCTTTCTTTTTGTGCACAGTGAGTGGAAGACAGCCCCCACTCATGGCTTCGTGAAATTCCAACATGGTGTGACTTGGCAGAACAGGACAAGAGGGCTCCAGTGTAGAATCATCTGTTCCTTCCATTGTTTTCCCTAGACAACAACGTCTGTGCACACGGCTGGTGGGTGGGTGTGGGCACGGGTCCTGTGAGGGAGATGGTAAGAGGATGAGGAGCAAGGGACGAGGTTGCTGCAGACCCAACAGCCGTTTGGTGAACCTTGGGGGAAGTAAGAGGACTCAAGAAGATGTGTTTTCTGGTCTCAAATACCCACCTTGGAAGATAGTTCCAGGAGCTTTCCAAGGACCGTGCAAGGCTGTAGGTCCTGAGTATCATGGTGTCTAAACACACTTCTGCTATCATCCAGTCACGTTGATTTGGGCACATCATGTTCTCTTCTCTCTTCTGTTCGGTTAAGTGGATGAGCGAGGAATGAGTGAGTGTTCACTGGACGGCACGCGTGCGTGCTCACGCTGTCAGGCACTGTGTTAATAGCGTACACCAGGTGAACAGCCCTTCTCATTCCTTACAATACCAGCCTAGTGAAGTGAAGATTACCATTCTCGCTTTGCAGAGGAGCACAGAAAGACTAAACCAGGCTATGAATTTTTCTCAGGGGTAAGTGGACAAATAGCGGAAGGAGTTCAAGCTGGAGTTCAAGACCACATGTAAGGACCCAGAGGTGGAACTCTTGAACGGCACCCAAGGAGGGCAGACTGAGGCAGGGAATGCAGAGGGCCTTCACCCCAGACTGGAATTCTATGGATTCAACCCACCCTGGAGTGTTACATATCCTACTTGGGCCTTAATCTACTTTCTAAAAAGTCCTGATAGGCCGAAATAATGGTTTTTCCTGCAATTTTGTCTTTCTAACTTAAAAATACTTCTATAATGCCCTCTTACAGAAGCCTGGCCATGTATGCCAGGCTTCACCATTCTGGTGTCTGCTCTCTTGATTTAGAAAACATTTAGAAACGCTAAGCGATTCTGCTCATTCCAATGAGGAGTAAAAACGTACTCGCTTAGTTTGAGCCACATCTCCAGTGGCCGGGACGAGGCCAGGCAGAGAATTCCTAGTAGCCAGGGAGCCTCTTTCAGATGTGGAATTGGAAGTCTCATGTCAACCTCCCAGAGCTCGACTTTGGGGAAGGGTTGGTTTGAAAAAGAAGAGGCTGTGTTTTTGTGTTTTAGATGCTGTTTACTTTGCAGAAGGAGTGGAGAGGTTGGCACCTGCTCTAGAGTGAGCATGGCAACGTGAACTTTGTGAAGGCCGCTGGCCCTCGGGGGCACGTTTCCTCCCACCCATACTGACCTGTTTCCTCCCACCTGTTCCCTCCCACCAGTACTTACCAGCTCCGCTTCCCCGGTTTTGTAAATTCTGGTGCCGTAGACAAGCTGGGGCTCGCGTGGAGTAACATGGCCATTATTTACCATGTGTGGAAATGTGTTCATGAGGGATTTAGGAAACATGACCGTTGGGTAGCGTGTATTTTGTGCCCTAACTCTGGGCTGTCTCCCTGTGGAAGGTGTGTCCCGTCCTCCTGTCCCCGCCACCGGCAGCTGCCGGGGAACACACACGCTCACTGGGGCCTTAGAAGGAATCACGGCTTCTGCAGAATTTTCCCCTGGTGGACCCAAGTGGCGCTGAGTCAGGATGTGTCTGCCTGGGCATCTTCCCCACTCAGTGAGAGCCACACGTCTGTCACCAGGCCGTGCGTCTTTTTCCGTCTGAACGATATCATTTCTTCAGCAGTTTATACAACTTGGGCATTGGCTGTTGCCGACATTTGCTTACCCAGTCAAACCGGCAGACTTGTTAGTATCATCAAATTGTACCTGAGCATCTGGATGCTCAGGATATGTGCAAGGTCAGACGGAAAATGCGTTAAGTAGCTTTTTCAGCCTAAGGTTTTAGTGTCTGAAACAGCTAATTCTTATATGAGCCAAATAGAGAGGAAAATAATGAAGACTTTTCTGAGAAGTTCAAAGCCACCGTGTGGGTCAACAAGAGGAAGGGTGGACAGGAATTCCCCTTGGAAGGGGTTTTGCTCTTGGTGCTGGAATGTGGAGGCTGCAGCATGGCTTATGGGATTATGGAATAATTTTACTTTACTCAAGTTCAGGGAATAGCTTCCTAAGGCAAGCTTTTGGGTTCCAAGTATGTAAAACTAATTCAAATTGGTTTAGACTGAAATGGAAAATTCATTCTCAGGGTATAGGACTGACTCTGTGAGTCCAACTGCAGAATGATACCCAGGCCTGGAAGGTACTAGAACCAAGGATTGGAGAATTGTACAGACTCCCTGCCTGTCGTGTCTGCAACACCGCTTCCATCTTCTCTCCCTCTGCAAACTGGTTCCTGCATCTGCTTATCCACCGATGAGCAAGGGTTTCCCACCTCCCATTTTCCCACCAGGTCCAACACATCACAGACACACCTGCTGGAGGACTGTGCATTTCAATTAGTCTCTCCTTCCTCTCCAAATGTGTCCACATGCCGAGAGAAGATTGTCTTTAACTAAAATGATGGTTTATAATGGGAACCAGAGATATGGTTACCATGATAGAGTCCAACACAAAAACCCGTGGGTGGTCAGTGGTTGGAAGGTTACAAAATGATGAGGGTAACCCTGGGTATAGACAAAAAGCTGTTCCAGAACCTTAGGAGGCTGGCCAATATGGTCTCTCCCTGCAATCCTGTCTATGGTCACTCCTGGGGTCCACCTTGCCAGGGCCAAAAGCCACCTGTGTCCCTACCACACCGCCCCTCCATGGTCCCCACCTTGGCCTGCATAGCTGCCTCAATCATAGCCACCTCTGCCCCGCAACAATCGTGCCCATAGCTACCTACCCCCCATGTGGGAGCCTCCTGGTCCCCCTCCTGGGCCACCTGGTTTAGGGGCTTTACACTGCTTGCATTCATTCCTCCAAGAGAAGTTGGCATTCTCATGTGTAGGGATGTACCATTATGCTGTGGACACTATGCAAATGCATTTGCGGAACTGACATTGCAATGGACTTACTCTGTGCTTGGATCTGGCTTCTGAGGAGCCTGGGAGATCCTTGGGACAGGGCTCACAGCTTACTCATTTTCTGTCCACTGCACTTCACACAGCTCCTGCCTCTCTGAAGGTACACAGTCAGCGCTTGCTAAGTGACTGAGTGAAATCCAGTCCCATGGAGGGAGGCCTGACCCTCTTCCTACTCCGACCAATGGAGACTCTCCTTTCGAGCTCATTACTATCATTTATCATGGTTGCGAAATTACAGATTGCCACTAATCGTCTCAAGGAGAGGGGAAAAATTCCCTTGGAGTGAATTTTAATTCAAGTTTATTTTATTTTTATCAAACCACATAAAAATACTTGGGTATCAAGGAAAGCAGGTTAGTACAGAAAGAGAGGTCATGGGATTTACCTTGATTAAGAGTTGGAAAATTGTTCATTTATCTTTGAAGTGGCTAAGATTCGTAGTGGAGATAAAATTTAATTTTCCAAAATCTAGCCAGTAATGACAGGTAGCTGAATGTGGAGTTGCTGGGAAGTTCTCAGAATAGGGGGTCATCTTTTACCTGTTGTTAGTGAATTGACTCCGTGGAAGAGAAACGAGGATATGGTGTTTCTTGGGGGAAACCTACATTTAAAACCAGGTGTCTGCATTCACAAGCAGCCTCTGCCGCTTTTGAGTCGTTTTAAGCCACACACCTCTATTTTATTATTCCTTTGTAAAACGGGGACGGCGTACCTAAATTAAGTGGTGGTTGTGTTGTTTAAAGAGGTAGTAAATATGAAGTCATTGACACACGGCAGTAATTGGCTCATTTTTGTTCATTGAAGTAAAAGGTTTCAGATACCCAGGTGCACAGCTGACTGATGCTTCGGGACAAAGCTCATGCCAGCCTAGAACGCGGGAACGTCCAGTGGTCCGTGGACCGCCTTGTCTAAGTAGGAGCCGTCTACTCCCATCTGCAGCCTCTCTAGTGGTTTTTAAGAAACACGTTCCATCCCTTGTTTACCCCTCAGTATGGTTTGACTGTTGCCTCTGCTCTGTGTCATCGACCCTCCCGCTGGTCAAGTTCACCTGTTACTTTTCAAAATCCTGCTGTTTCCAGTAAACCGTCACAGAGTCGTACTGGCATCCCCTGTAGAATGTTTCCCGTTTTGCTGCTGCTGAACCTGGGGAGAAGACACCAGATGGATCGGACTCACGTTGGTTTTTTACGTGCTCTTCTGTGGCTGGCATGTCCATCTACACATTGGGTCGTTCGCCGTCTTTCCCAACAGTCCTGACCCCTTAGGGTTTCTGGCAACCCCTTTCAAGGGCTGATAAGGATTTATCACGCCCAGGGTTTTTTTTCCCTGTTTCCTGGATGTAAAGAGCGTGAGTCTTTTGAAAGCAGGGTTTTGATGGCTTCTTTGAGCTTGTATTCTTTCCCCCATATGAGTGACCCTCTGTTTTTATAATCAAAGGCAAGAAGGAAGCCACATTTCCTTTCCAGGTGGTCATACGATTACGCAAACGTTTCCTAGCATGAGGGATGCTGGTAATTGCTTTGGGAGGGAACGTTCCCCTCTCAAAACTCAGAAGCCACCCCTATGTTTTAGGCAGTTCATCACAGCTGTCCCCCCTGGAGGCCGTTATCCGCGTGTGTGGAAGAGTTTACACGGCTGTAACATTTGATGCTGTATTAGACAACAGAGGGTAGTAGGCAAATGTGAGAGAGTTTCATTTCCTTGAACCCCTGAGCGATTACAGCATTATGGTTCTGGTGAATGGCAGTGCTAATGGCTGTAAAAATATAATGATATACCTGGAGGGATCATTAGGAAATGCAGGAACGCAAGTACATAATTTCGAGATTGATGTTATTGAGTTATTTTTAAATTCACATGAAAACGTCGTATCAGGCTCTTGCATTTTCTGATCTCCTCTTTCATATCACTGATTGATTTACCACCAAAATACAATAGTAGTAAGTGCAGGCTACAAAGGGTCCTCTTAATGCAGGTTTGTATAAGTGAACTCGCAAGGGGTTACCCAAAGTCTTGCTCCTTAGTCGTCTTCCCTGTTAATTTTTTAAAACTTTTATTTGTAGACTTATTGAGGTATAATTCACCAATGGAATGACAGCATATTTAAAATGTACATCATGGTGAATTGGATACATGTTTATACATTGTGAAACGATTGTTTCACTTAGTGAATTAACACATCCATCTAAATACTTTCCTCAGCCGGAGTCACTAGGAGGTACTATCTGGAGGGAGGTTTGAGTGCTTCTGGATATAGAAACTTGGACTATCCACATTTTGGGTCCTTCGGTAAATGAGTTATTTGTTGTCTTCTAGTTCATACACGCAAAGTAAGATCGAGATAGCAAACCAAGAAGTGATATAAAAATAAATAACTTGACATCATCTTGGGTGCTTCTCATACTCACAAACCACAGTGCCAGGAAGTAATCAGCAGCCTTCTCCTGCACAGGACAACACTCCAACCCACTGGGATGTCCGGCCAGGGCGACTCCCTAGATCCTCACAGCAGGGACGTTGGGGCCAAACTAAATACATGCTGTGCACAAAGCTCACGTTTCACACCACGGTCCCAAGACCAGTTAACTTCTAAGTCTGTCTCCTCGAGAGAAGCACACCTTTCACTTGTAGCCCAAGAAAATGTATCAGTCCCATATTAGCAACCTCCTAAATGCAAGCGGTATCCTCTGGTTACATTGTAGTAACCCCACGCTAGCCCGCCATGAACATTGTCGCAAAGTGCATGGTGGTGTTGCCCTCCTCTCCGTGAGATCCTTGGTGAGGCGTGGTTATCTTCAAACTGGCGATTAGCCACAATTTCAAACCTTTGACTTTTGGTTGCTACCTGTCCACAGCAGGCGAGGTTTGGCATGCAGTGGCCAAAGGGTCAAAGCCAACTCCAGTCTTTCTCTCGTAAATGAAGGTCTCTTGGAAGACAGACACGCCTCTTCACATCAGGATTTTCGCTGGCTGCTCTTGGGCTATAGTGTCAGAGTTGAATGGTTGCAACAGACCCTGTGATATAGAAAAAATGTACTCCCTGGCTCTTTTTCACTTAATCCTCACCCAAGGATATGTTTATTGACTTGAGAGAAAGAATGAGAGCAGGGAAGAGAAAGAAAAAAAAAGAGAGAGACAGACACACTGATGTAAGAGGCACATCGATTGGTTGCCTCCTCTGAGCACCCCAACCAGGAATATAACCGGTGACCTAGGGATGTGCCCTGACCAGGAATTCAACCCTCAGTCTTTCAGCCTCCAGGACAGCACTCCAACCAATAGTCTCCTGGCCGGGGGTACTCCCTAGATCTTGACAGGCGTGTTTGTCGACTTTTTAAAAAAATTATTTTTGTATAATTTTGTTTAATTTTCAGTTACAGTTGACATGCATTATTATATCAGTTTCAGGTGGACACCTCAGAGATTAGACATTACATAGCTTAATAGGCGTCCACCCCGGAAGCTCTTGCACCCACCTGACACTGTGCACAGGTATTAGACTATCACTATTACAGGCACATCTGCCACACTTGACATGCTAGGTCTCAGCACATACTTCCCAAAACAGAAAGATGTTTTCAAGGCAGCTCATTGAGCCCTGGCTGGTGTGGCTCAGTGGATTGAGTGCCAGCCTGGGAACCAAAGGATATATCATCAGTTTGATTCCCAGTCAGGGCACATGCCTGGGTTGCTGGCCAGGTCCCCAGTAGGGGGCGTGTGAGAGGCAACTGCACACCAGTGTTACGATCCCTCTCCTCCCTCCCTTCCCCTCTGTCCAAAAATAAGTAAATAAAAAAAAGCTTTAAAAAATATAGGTCATTGATTCAGACTTCATGCCTTATCAGTGGCCTGCTTCTGTTCTTGGAGCCCCCCTTTAAAATCATTTTTCAAGCGCTTAGCAATGTTTATATTTTATTTCTGAGTCAAGGAAGCAGAGGCTATCTCGAAAGAGAACACTTACACCTGTATTTGTCTGACAAATCAGGAGCAAACGTGTTACAGAATTTGTGTGAAAATTCTTACGGAAATCCTGGAAATTAACAACAGATGTGAAAAGTATGTTCAAGACAGTTAAACACCAAGAAAGACAAAAATGGCCTAAGGCTTTGCAAACATCTATTTTTTTCACCTTCAAATGCATCTGTGTGAATACCTAGCTGTTGCTAACACTGCTTCAGTGGGTGCCCTTTAAGGCAGGCTCTCCACCAGCCCCTGGAAACCAATTGCCAGCGAGAGACAAGGTTCCTGCCTTCAAGGACCAGCTCACCTGCGGAGCCAACTGCTCTTTCCTTTCCTCATCCTCCCCTTCTGAAGTTTGCACCTCAGTTCTTGCGCTGTTTCAGCACTGAAGTAAATCTTCAGTGAGTGCTAGCTGCCTTCTCATAACAGTGAAATAATAGATGGAAAACATGGAGTCCGTCCTCACCTGCACACTGAAGAGAATTCATAGCTAAAGTGGTGAGCGTGGTAAATCTTCGCGCTATAAATCTGTTTTAGGTGAGGGCGTGGGGCACCTGTGGCTGACATCGCCCAGATGGCATTCCGCTCAGAAAGTCTCCAGCAGACCCCCCACCCAGTTCATTCTCTCTCCCCCTCTCTGAATATGCGTCTTTTACATCCTCCCCATTCATGCCCCAATTTCTGTGGTTCCCATCTCTGCACGTAGCTCCTCTCTTAAGACCTTTCTACACCTCTCCCTGTTGTGCAGAGTAATTTAAACCCATCCTCGTTCCTCGAACACTCTATTTGCACACCCAACATTTAGTTCCTAGAAACAACAGAATTTCCAGGTACCAGCACCCCCACCTTTCGGGACAGGTAGTGAGTTGATTATAAGCAACTACTCCCGTCCACAGCATTTTCTGTCTATCACATGTGTTATTTCTATGGTGCACTTAGTATGTTCTATTTAGAACGCAGAGCAAAACGCATCTGACTTGTGAAAGGGTGGGGGCACCTCAGCTCCGGATTTCCCGCAGTAGTGGAGCGGTCTCCTGCAGTAGGGGTGGGGTATCTGCATCTGTGTCCAAACTCAGGAGAAGGTGCTTCAGCGCCCCCTTTGGAGTTCGGAAATGTAGCCCCCTAGCAGGTGGTATTTGGAACGGCGGCACTTAACTCGAACTTTCGGGATCACTTAAGTAACAGCTACAGGGATTTTTAACAACTCGATGTAGTTTGTGACTGATGGCAGTGATGAGGTTGGTGGCGGTGCCCGAGACTGTCACGGTTCGAGCTTTATCTGTCATGAGGGGACGCCCATGCCCCATTTGGACGTTCTCACCTTAGTCCTTCAAGATAAGCATGTTCTTCTCATCTTCCAGATGTGGCCACTGAGGTCTGTCCCTCACGACCTTTATGGGCGTCTGAAAACATCTCTCCGCTTTGAGTCCGTTGCCCATAATACACAAGAGGCTCTTGCACGTACTGGTCCTCGGACTGGAAGTTTTTCTCTGCTGACTCTGGCAGGCGTGTGATGTGATCAGCGACACTCCTGAGGCAGCCACCTCGGACTGGCGGGCTTGGTTTTCAGAAAATGACCAACTCAGTGACCCAGGGGACACGACCAGACAATCCGAGTCACTATTTGTGTAGTGGATGCAGGCCTCAGAGTTGGACATCTCTCAGTCCCGATGTCAGCGTGGACACTTGTTGAGTGTGTGGAGTTAGCGGGTCCCTTAGCCCCGGGGTCTCTGTCACCCCACCTCTGACACATGCACGGATGCCTGTGTTGCAGGCTTGAGCAGGTGGTGGTAACTCACATAGAGAGATCGCTGCATGCATGCAGTGCCACAGGCCTGCATACCAGGGGGCTGGACTTGACGGGGACATTGACTTTGAAGTTTTGCCTGGAAACCATGGTCCCACACCCTCTGATGACCCGGTGAACCTGCTGTGTCAGGTACAGGAAGGCCACACACGATAGGGTGGGAAGAAGGCGTACCGTTCTCCCCTTCATTGTGTAGGTTCTGAGGCTGCAGGCTCATGTGTGTGCTCTGCTGTCCCTGGGAGCCCCGTGTGGTGGGAGGAGGCGAGGGCAGGGACTCTGTCTGGTTACGGTAACTTAGCCAGTGCCCGAGGTACAGCCGTCCGCTGGGCTCCTGGTCTTGGGAGGCACGAAGGACAATGGGAGGTGAGCAGAGGGGCCCGCTCCTCTGGGGAGCGGTGGAGCCCAGGAGCCGAGCCTCCAGTGAACTCCGCCGTGGCACAGAGAAGTTTGACAGGAGGTGTAACCATGCCCGCTTCCTTGAATGTTAAACAGTTTAGACTGGAGTGGGAGATACAGCCATGGCAGTAGCCTAAATACTGGGCTGAGGCAGACTTCGGACTTTTCATCACTGTTCAAATGAGAACATACACAAATAGGCAAGCCTGCACTCCGATGGCAAGTGTCCAGACTTTGGGGGTGCACCCTGCCCCTCGGTGGCTTTTGTTCATCGGGACGGCTAGCGCGTAGATAGGTCCTCACAGTTCACGATTCATAATAAACCCACGGGCAGCACATCCCGATTCCACTCGCATTGTTTCCTGTGCAAGTAGATCCAGGGACCTCCCCACCCACAAAATTCTAAAAGGCTCTGAAGCCAGAGAACAAAACACAGTTGCAAATTTGCTTATTCCTTCTGCCCGGGACACAAACCAGAGTTGGGGCTTGAGCTCCAGACATATCAGTGTAACAGCACAGGGGGCGGAAAGCAAACTGCCTTTGACCTTTTCCTTACTACTGCACGGAACTACCAGGGCCCCTCCTTCTGCTTCTGTAGATTGTAAACTAGGTTTTCCCTGCTCTACTCAGAGGCCACAGGGAGAGTCTGTCTGTAGTTATGTTGGAGTGTGTCTTGTTCAGACTTGTTCTTAAACATTTCTAAGAGAAGGAGCTGGAAGTCCTCAACTACAGGCTCTGGTTTTCATCCTGAGCCTTCTGATCCTGACTCCAGGGTGGGGGACACTCCTGCTCCCCCTCCCCCCTCAGCTTCTCTGCCTTTTATGTGTGGGGTTCTGTACCACGTTTTATTTGGTGCTTAAAGGTTGGAAAATAAACCACTTTTATACAAGAGTTCTAACACACGGGACAGGACTCTGTGAAGGGGTTGGCTCATAGTTTCTGGTTTTGGTCACAGGCAGAATTAGCTGGCAGGTTAAGGGGCCACGTATTGTATCCACTGCATCTCCTTCCACGCGGAAACAAGACACCTGCGATACTGAGGAAACAAGCGGGCAATCCAATCAACATGATGTCAGAGGGAAGAAAGGTATTCTACGGGAGCTTTCTGATGGATCGTTTCAAAAATATATTTGCTAACTATAAACCTGTTCACATAATGTGATACTCTTTATTAGATACCTAAAATATGTGACATCAGCTCAGATTCGGAAGCTAGAACATTTGATTCACGCTGTTGACTTTCTCCACCGCCTTCTAGACAAACTTTCCCAATGATTTCTCATCATTCAAAATGGGGAAGAGAGTTGGTCCCATCAGTCTGTGTCCATAATGGACAGAATCTCAACCCATGTGGGTATCTGGAAGTGGCTGGCATTCCTGGTTCTAAGCCTCCCAAAGGCCACAGTCAGTTGCTATGATACATGCATTCAAACACAATGAAACAATGCCCGGGTGGGGGGGGGGTCAAATGTCAGTGGTGAGAGCGAGGCAGGTTTGGACAACTAGCTGGTGGCAGTGTTGTGGCGATGGAAACAGCTGCCCATTTGGGTGTGCCCAGCGTTTCTCTCTGCATCGTTCATGCACGCACACCGACTGGTCCATTAGCCCACACAACAGTGCACATCTCAAATGGGCTGTCAGTGATTAACAAGTCAACCCCCTTAAGTAGCGGGATAATCTGAAAAGTTAATAGTGAACAGTGTTACAGCTCACAGGATTAGTTAATTAGACAAAGGCTTGCAGGCACGATCTCTGTAACTGTTCTGTGAAAGTGATGGAAGCCACTCAGGCATCTGATGAAGAAAGCAGTGGGAACCCCGTTCGAGAGAGGAAGTGTGGAATGTAACAGAATAAAGGCTCCACGTAGCAGTAACGAGTCAGCGGAGGCTTTGCCAGGCAATTGCCACTTGTCAGGGCTGCACAGGGCAGAGGCTTGGGGGAAAGATTTATCATTTTGGTTACCGTCTTTCCTACTGCTTCAAGGCAATTTTAATTACTTTGTAAAATCAGTCTCTAAACTAGCATCTCCCCACATGAATTGTTAGCCTTCATTTTCAAGGACAATGATGCAGAGTGCTTTATTCGTAGTAGGCAATACGTGCATTTTATTAAATAAATTATGCATCTTTAACCGTATTAGGAAGAAGACCAATATTTTATTATTTTAGAATTGTCTTAAGAAAAACATGTTGGCAAGTGGTGCCTCTTACACTGTAACTGGCCTTCTGTGATCTTTTCCAGGGGCCACAACCGTGTTTTTTTTCTTTACACCAGAAGTCACAAATATAATGACCTATAGTGGCCAAGCAGGGGGTTCCAATGAGTGAAGCAGAATGGCTGTAAAATGATCAAAAGGAATAGTGAAATAATAATAGTAATGATGATAATAATAATAATAGTAGAGCACTTGTGCCCAGCTAAAAATTGCAAGTGACCTCCCAGGTCGGACATTTGTCCCACAGCACCCTTGAGTCAACTTCTACCAATGACAGCATCTTGCAAAACCGTAGACAACAGCACAGCCAGGGTCTGACATCGATGCGGCCGAGATGCGGGAAATTTCCATCACCCCGGGATTCCTGGTGTTGTCCACTTACAGCCACACTCACGGCCCTCGCCCCTCACACCCCAGCAACCGTTAACCTGTTGTCACGTTTCTGTTTTCCTCATCTGCCGGGTGTTGTATGAAAGGAACATGCAGCACGGAGCCCCCCGGGGCTGGCTTTTCACTGAGCATCCTTCTCCCATATCCATCCTGGTTGCTATGGGCGTCAGCAGTCCATCCCTTTTGATCACAGAGCAGTATTTCATGTCTTACGTGTACCAGAGCTCCATGTAACCAGTCTCCCATGGAAAGACTTCTGGGTTCTTCCCAGTTTGGGGCTGTCACCACTAAACATTCTGCTGCAAACATTTGTGAGCAGATTTTTTGTTTTTATTTCTCTGGGATAAATGCCCAGGAGGGCAGTTATTGAATTGTAAGACAGTTGCACTTTTCGGGGCTTTTTTTTTTTTAATCTGCTCAACTATTTTCCAGAGTGGCCATGCCATCTTGTATCTGGGCCAGCAGTGTGAGCGTGATCTGCTTTTGCTACGTTGTTGCCTGCACCGAGTGGGTTTTTTTTATTATTAAGTATTATTGTCATCATTATTATTTCAGCCATTCTGACAAGCCTGTCGTCGCATCTCATTGTGGTTTCCATGTGCATGTATCTCGTGGCTAATGATGTTGAGTTTCTTTTTTTTTATGTGCTGTCTGACCTTTGGGTGCTCTAGTTGGTGACATGTCACTTTATGGCTTTTGCCTGTTTCTGCATTGGAATGTGTGCATTTCCACAGTTGACTTTTGAAAATATTTTTTTACTTTTAATATTTGCCCTTTCCCTGATATGGGGTTTCCAAGTCGGTTCTCTCTGTCTGCAGATTGTCTTTTTATCCTCTTAACAGAATCATTTGCCGAGCAGTTCCTCACACCTTTTTACGTTATATTATCACTTCCCTTCACTTCCACATGTATGTTGATTTTGCTTAGACCTGCTTCTTTTGCCACTGAATTCTTTAGAAAAGGATTGTTTAGTTTTCAGGTGTTTGAGATTTTCGAGTTTGAGTCCACTGTGGTACCAGAACACACACTGTGTAATTCAGTTCTTTTCTAATTGTCCCTGTTGGCTTCATGGTCCAGACTGTGGTGTGTCTGCTGTGCCCTCCCCGGCCGGTCCGCTGTGGTTGGGAGGAGCAGTCTATGAACGTCGTCGGGGAGACCCTGTTGGTTGATGACGTTTGGGGGGCTTCTATTTCCTTCTTGGTTTTCCATCTAGTTGTTTATTAATGTCCGGGACTTTAATCTTGAAACTTCCAAATATTGAAGATAATTATGAATTTGTTTATTTTTCATCTCAAAATATTATCTTTTCACATAGGTTACAGCTCTGATTTTTTAAAGAGTTTTTTAAAAATTTATTTAGTTATTTTTCAAGTACAGTTTTTTTTTTGTCAATTTCTCCCATCCCAGCCCCCCCTCTACCCCGTCTCCCCCCTCCCTCCCATTCCCCCCCCACCACAGTCCTCATCCCTGTGTCCTTCATACTTGTTCTTCAAAATCCCTTACCATTTTTCCCCTTTTTAAAGAGTTTTTAAAGTATTTTTAATCTTTATTTTTTTAAATTTTATTTATTTATCTTTAGAAGGGAAGGGAAAGAGAGAAATATCAATGTATGGTTGCTTCTGGTGCATCCCCTGCTGGGAACTGGCCCCTGCTGGGAACTGGCCTGCAACCCAGGCATGTGCCCTGACTGGGAATCAAACCGCGATTTTTTGGAGCGCTGATTTTTTTTTTTTTTTTTTTTAGTAGATGCATGTTTGAAATTGCTACTTCTTCTTGGTGGATGCATGTTTCCATTACCATGTCATGAAACACCTCTCTGTTTCTGGTAGTTTTCTTTGCCTTGAAATCCACTTCGTCTGGCATTCATATAGTCACTCCTGCTTTCTTCTGATTAGTGTTTGATTATATACCTTTTTCTTCCATTTTACTCCCAACATGCCAACCTTGCTATGTTTAAAGTGACTTCCACATTGTCAGCATGGAGCTGAATCATATGTTTAGATCAGCTCCGCAGACCTCTTTTTCAATTCGTATCTGACTTAGGTCACTTACATTTTATGTCGTTATTGCTATTTTAGGACTTAAGTCTAACATTGTAGAGTTTGCTTTCTGTTCGTTTTCTTGTTCTTTCCGTCTTCCATTTCACTGTTTTCATCTTTCTACTTTCCTGTCAGTCACTGAACATTTTCTGAACTTCGTTCCTATTTGTCCTGTAGTGGTTTTGAGTACATTTCTTTGGATAGCCTTTTTACGCATCGTACCACGGTTTGCTGGTTTCATCATTTTACCGGTTCAGATGATGTACAGAAACTTCTTCCTGGATGTCCTTTTACCTTTCCTCATTTATAGTACAACTTCTTAAGTATGTTCTCTACCTACATTTAAAACCTCATTTTAGCAGGAAAAGGGTTCATCATTTTTACTTCAAATATCAAAAATAATTTGGAAAATGTAAAGGAGAAAGTCTCTTGTATTAACTTACTCTTTTGCTCGCCATATTTTTTTTTCCCTTCCTGATATTCCAAGAGTTTTCCTTTTGTGGCTTCCTTTCTCTTTCAGGCTGCTACGTTTTGAACCATTCTTCGAGACAGCTAATTTTCAAACTACTCTTCCTTCGTCCAAGAATTTCTTGTTTTTGTCCTTTATTCTAAAAGGACATTTTTGCTGAATATAGGATTCTGGGTTGGAAAGATCTTTTCTTTCAGCAATTGAAAAATATTTTGCCTTTTTCTGCTGGTGTCCACGGTTTCCGATGAGATATCTACCTTCCTAGTGTATCACCTTCCCCTGTAGATAATGTATCAGTTCTCTCCCTGCCTTCATGGTTTCCTTTAAGTTTTCAGAGGTTTGACTGCGAAGTCTTGATATGGACGTTTGCAGTTTACTCAGCTTCTTGCATGTGTTGTTTTATGTCTTTTGCAAATTTAGATGCATTTGCCTGGTGATTTAGCACTTTCTTAGCCCCCTTCTTATTATCCTTTCCTGCTGGGACTCGGATGATATAAACATGAGGTCTTTTGTTATCATTCTACAAGTGCCAGAAGCTCTCTTCATTTTTTCCCGTTAGTCTGTTTCTTAATGTATTATATAGATTGGGCAATTTCCCTTGTTCAGTTTGGCAAGCTCACTCATTCTTTCTTCTCTCCCTCCATTCTGTTCTTGAGCCCATCTATTAAGTTTATTTTTTTTTTTTGCTTATTTTGTTTTTTAGTTCTAAAATGTCCATTGGAATCTTCTTTCTATTTTCTATTTGTTCGCTGAAACTTTCCTTTTCTGATGAGATTTTTCTATTGCTTCATTTCATCTGTAAGTGCTCATTGAAGTATTTTTGTAGCTGCTTTTAAATCTGCTTCAAGTAATTCTAACATCTTTGTCATCTCAGCACTGGCATCTATTAATTGTACCTTTTTATTCAGTTTGCGATCTTTCTAGTTGTCGGTATGCCAGGTGATTTCTTTTTTAATTGAAAACTAAACATTTGGGTATTATGAGATTCTGAATCTTATTCAAATCTTCTGTTCTGGCTGGTTTCTCCTGACACTGCTGTTTCAGAATAAGAGATATCCCGTTCCATCATTGCTAAGTTAAGAAAGAAGTCCAGGGTCCCCACTCAGCCTTTGTCAACACCCAAGTGCAGGGTGCGCTTTGGCAGGAGCTGGGAGGGGTGGCCATGGGAGTTCTGTCTCCTTACTAGGTCTCCATGGATACCTGCCTGGGTGGAAGAGATAGGAGCACCTTCATATTCCTCCCCACATGGCATCTGCCTACACCAACAGCCACCAACAGGGAGCAAAAGGAGTCATTACCATGATGAGAGAGTGGAAGTCTTCACCCTCTACGGGGTCTCCTCCTCCAGTGACACCCCCTGCCCCCCGAGAAGAAGAGGGGCACATTATTGCTCCCCAGAGGGGTAGAGGCCAGCCTCCCTGTGAGGTCAGGGACAGCCTCATAACTTCCAGGAAGGGATGAAAGTCCTGGAGCCCTTCTGAACCTTCTCTGAAATAACTGTGGTGGGGGCGGGGGTGCCTTACTGCTTCCTCTGCAGCATGGGAATTTAGGCTCCTCACCTGGCTTTTACTGCTGGAAATGGAAGTGGGGCCACAGTTTTTTCCACGTTGCCTGGCTAGAGTGACGTGGTTACTATCCAAATGTTTCTCTTCTGTTAGGCTGCCCCTTACATAGTTTTTTGACCCGAGGGAGCCAGCTTTAATGGGAGCTTTTGTTGCCTGTGTCCGTGGTGTTTCTGGGTTGCCAGTGTCATGGGGGACAAGTCTGGGAGATCTGGTGGCCAAAAGAAATCCAAGGCACTCACCATGGTGTCGTTCCTTGGGGCTGAGGGTCCTAGTTTCTCTGCCCCTTCTTTCGGCCTTTCAGACTCTCCTTATGTTTGTTTTACATGTAATGCCCGGGGTTTTCAGCTGAACTTACTGGGAGGAGTAAGTAAAAGTATATTCCATCTTTCTGGGAGCAGAAGTTTCCTCTCAGCCCAATGTTTAATGATCAGCTATAGAACCAGATTTTAACATTTCCTGGTCTGCCTTTTTTTGTTGTCGTTAGCATCAAAAAGTTTCAACAACAGGCAAGCTAAATACAAAAGATCTGTAGGCTAATAGTCTGTGTATCCTGCTCAGTTTCCTAGGAAATTAGCTTTTCCTGATAAAGATTTGTCATTTTTACCTCATTAGATACACATTTCTATTGTGTCTTACGGGACATCAGTGACAAAGTTAGGCACAGCCGGGAAAGAGGGACTGAGCAGGAAGAAGTCATGGGGCGGCCAGATCAACACCAAAATGTCCAAACACAAAACTTATCCCACTTACAAGTAGGTAACAGGCCTTCAGGCTTTTGCAATATGCCTGTAGATCAGCGCATGACTTATAAAATAAAATCATACACCCACATGTAGGAAATCAGCCCACTTTCCAAAGCATGATGCAGATTAGAGGAGAAAGGATGTCATGAGTCAGGAACACTGAAAACATTAAAAAGTAAAATCTTCCTGTGAAACACGAGAGAGGAAAATTATGCAATTCCGTCCAAACAACCAATTCCCCCCCAAATTGCTTGTGGCTCTTACTGTTGCTGCCCAGTCTTATACAGCTTCAGCAGGTACCCGAAGGTCTTCCTTTACTGGTCTGTAGTTCAAGTATCAAGGTTTATAATTAGAATGTTGAGTCTCAGGGATTTAGTTTACCATTTCCCCCCTGTATCTAATGCAGCTCTGTAAACTACTTAGCTAGGAGAAAAAAACAATTTAATCTTTCAGGAAAAAAAGAACAAAACACTTCTTCCCACTACCCCAGGTTAGCATATGGGGAGCTCTTCCCAGTATGTTTTACTTTTTGCTGAAACTCTGTGAAGCAGATACTCTGATTTCTTGTCTTCACTGATTGGACACTGAGTCAGAAAGGGCAGGAGTAGTTGTACAAGGGCTCCAGCTGGTCGGTGGCCATGCTGACTGGCATCCAGCCAGGACCTCTGTGGTCACGCTCGTGGCCAGCCTCAGACATGGACTCCAAAATGTGGAGATCCCACCATGTTGGAAGTTTAGGGAGATGGTTTCGGGCACTCAGAAATGCCATTACTGTTACAACGCTTGAATTGACTCTGCCCAGAAGAGACTGCCATGCCAACATTCACTGTCTGTGTCCCCTAAGCAGGCGCTGGGATCCTGCCTGGTGACCCTCAGAGATGCTTTAAACTCCCTGAGTCAGGAACTGGAGCTTCAGTGCTCTTTTGCATTGCAAAAGTCTGATGGACTTTTTTTTTAAGATTTTATTTATTTATCTTTAGAGCGAAAGGGAAGGAGAGAGGGAGAGAAACATCAATGTGTGGTTGTCTCTCGTGCATCCCCTGCTGGGAACTGGCCTGCAACCCCGGTATGTGCCCTGACTGGGAATAGAACCGTGATTGTCTGGTTCGCAGGCCTATGCTCAATCCACTGAGCTACACCAGCCAGGGCCTCCTCCGATGGACTTTTTTATATAAGCAAGTGCGGCAGCAGCAGGACTGTGCTTGGTGGTGTTTTCATTGCCAAACAGAATCATCCGTGATTACAGGCGGCATTTGACCAAGTGTACAACAGTGTGAATGGGGAGGGTTCCTGAGATCAAGAGGGACCTCTCGGTGTGAAAAGACAGGAAGGGATTAACTTGGCTTCTGTCTCGGACAGATACCATCCACGTTGTGTGCACGCAGGTTAGTCCTTTGGTGTACAAGGGCGTCCCCCTGTGGTGTGGTAAATAACCAGAGGAGAGCAGAGGGGTTCAGAACCACAGGTCTGCGCCCCAGGCAGGTCCTGCCACATTGAGGAGTCAGAGGGCAACAGCAGCCTAGAGAAAAAGCAGCACCCAGATCCTGGGTTGCATTTTCCACTTTAATTAAGATCCTTATTTGCCCATTCTGTCCAGCCCCTGGCCCCGTAGTCCATGCTATTTTGCATGGCTCGCGAAATCAATGCAAGCCTCTCACTCAAAACTCGGAGGCATCTGAGCATTTCTGTCCTGTTTGCTCGGCAGATGTTGGGCCCAGGCGGCCAGGCGCAGGGTGTCAGGCGACAGACTGTGGGGTCCCTGGTTGCCTGTTTATGGGTCAGAGAGGCCCCTTTCCATCAGCTTTCCTGTTTCAGCTGGTGCACTTCATGATTTTTCTCATCTGCAGTGGCTGTCTGGCACTGAGCAGGACAGGATGGTGAGGAAGTTGATGGGCCTGTTAGATCTCTGGTCAAAAAGCTCTCCAGGTGGTAGATGACGAGGAAGGAGTGGCCAGGTGTGTCCAAGACAGAGATCCGCAAAGGAGAGAAAACAGACTAGGAGTTTGCTGAAGGCTTGTCAAAGAAATTGGAGGAAGACTGTTTGCTTGTCAGGAATGCCTTATGTTACCCTTCCCCAGAACTGGCCAGGCAGTTTGACATTAGCCAAATTCACTCGGTGTCGATGCAAAGCACCCACTGCTTAGAGTTATGCCTCGTAGACTTTTATTTTTATTTATCTTTTATATTTGTCTCCCCCAACTCTTCTACAGCAGAAAGAGAATGTAATTCAAGGAGGATAAAGTCACGTTTGCTTTCAGCTGCTTCCTGCTAAGATCTTGCATCAGAGTGCCTGACTTTATCTTGTCATCTGTGCACATATAGAAAAAATCGAAAAATGACTTATTTTGCTATTACTTTTCCCCCTAAATCTATTCAATTAAACAGCAAGGAAATTAATTTACTGTAGCGCGTTCTTCTATTTAGGCTGATTGTCTAAGTCTCCATTAAACGTGTGCAAAAGAGATTATATGGCGCTGACCAAATGTGCCTTTTTATGTTGCTGTCACAGTCAGAACGGGAGTCAGAACTGAAGGCAGCGTTTTCTTATAATCACAGCGTTGGTTGTTTCCTCTGGTGTCTTTAGGTGGCAACGTGACACGTGCCGACACTGAGGCCTGTCTTTTCCGAAAGCTTCGGCGCTCCGCCTGATCCCGAACCATGGACGTGAAGGACCGGCGGCACCGCTCTCTGACCCGGGGGCGCTGTGGCAAAGAATGCCGCTACACCAGCTCCTCCCTGGACAGCGGGGACTGCCGCGTGCCCACGCAGAAGTCCTACAGCTCCAGCGAGACTCTGAAGGCCTATGACCACGACAGCAGGGTGCACTACGGAAACCGCGTCACCGACCTCGTCCACCGGGAGTCCGATGAGTTTCCAAGACAAGGTACGTGGGTGGAGCCGCCTCGCTGTCCTACATTATTGACTTGTGCGGTGGCGTGCCCTTGATGGCCAAGGTTGGTGAGAGTGGGAGTGACGTTTGGCGCCGTCGAGGGTCCTGTCGGAGTTTAGCTGAAGAGAACAGTCCCTTTTACCCAACTCCTGCGGGTATCCCAGAAGCACTTCGTTGGTCCTGGACACTGCATTCTTTGACGATTTGATGGTTGGTTTTGGAGACACACCCTGGTGGTTTTTGACAGATGTAATATAACAGCAGACCCTTGGCTCCACAGGGGGGTCGATTTCTCTTGAGTCGTAGTATTTTGATTTCACCGGGGAAGAAAGTATTGCTCTCCCAAGTACTAACAGCTGACCTGTCAAGGGTCTCTGTTGTATGGACACATTGGCGGAGGCAGCGTAGTTGAGTTGATTCCCTAGCTCGACGTCTCGTGTTTTGTGTTCCAGCCTTGCTTTGTGTGCGATTTACATTAACAGCTCAGCCAAGTTACAGGTGAAGGCACAGGAATACAGTCAATGCGCTGGAAAGGGTCACTCTGCCAATGCCAAGGGTCAAGGCCCTGTTACTGCATTACTGTTGCTCTGTTTCTTGTTCTAGCAAACGTTACAACTGGTTTCATTCCTCATGAGATACTTTGGATTGTGTCCTAGTCTGTTTGGACTGCTACACCAAAATACCTTATACTTGTGGCTTATATACAACAGGAATTTAGTTCGAACATTCCTGGAGGGTGGGAAGTTCAAGATGCAGGCATGGGCCGATCTGGTGTTGCATGAAGGCTCTCTGTCTGGTTCACGGACAGCTGGCTCGTCCTGGGTCCTCACAGAGCTGAAGAGGGGCTGGAGCTCTCTGGGGGCTCTTTTGTTAGGTCGAGAAACTCATTCCTGAGGGCTCCACCCTTATGAGCTCACCACCGCCCAAGGGCCCCGCCTCTAAATGTTAAAGAGATCAGGTTTTAATCTAAGCATGTGGAGGTCACAAACATTCAGTCTATAGCAGTTCGGAATTCCATTCTTGGTTTCTTAGCTTCCTTAGATTATTTTTCTTTATTTCTTAGAAAACACACACAGATATATTTTTTTATTCTAGCAGTTTTTCCTTGAAAAAAATGTGTTTTCATGTGCTCCCACTTTAGCCAAGCTCCATCTTTTATATTTAGCAAAATATCCCCCCCCCAAATCAGCTAAGAAACAGATAAAATTCTGTTTCCACTGCAATTATAGACTGTTGCAAGATACAGTTTTTATTTAACCTTCACTCTTACTTTTGGAGTTTTTTTCACATGAAGGAGACACATTTCAAACAGGGGGAGGGCTGCTTGGAGGTGTCTGTGGTCTGTGAGTGACACCAACACGCGTTTTACTCCACGTTCTCGCCTGATGCCAAAGCGCATATAGTGGGAAGTGGAAAGAGATATACAAAGAATTACAGCTTAATTCATTAAGGGAGTGCTCACATTTCCAATGTGGAAAATTATGATACCTTTCTCTGATTTCCAAGAGCATCACTAACTAGCACAAGACTCAAATATTTTGAAAGGGGTTGCCCATTCACCAAGGTCGAAAGCCTTTCATTTTCTGCTGTAGTTTTGGTTTCACTGAGGGTGTTGCTGCATGCATTTTGTTTCTCGTGGTCAGTGCTGAGATGCAGACTCTCATTCCTAAGTCTCATTAAAGGTGCATGCTGGCTTCTGCCTCATTGTGCACTGAACTGCGGACCCCAGATTATTGTCAAATTGTGAATGGGCCTGTCACCTTTCCCCTCATTTAATATGTGCATAAAGCAAAACGAAGGGCTTGGATTTTTATTTTCAAATATACCTCCACTCCTCCCCTTTATTCTTCTTCCTCTCCATCAGTAATAATGGAGGTTGCTCGGCCCTATCACACTCGGAGCTGTGCAATTAACAGTTCGCACATGCCGTGTGTTGTGGTCGAGCCTATATTTGTTTGTGTAGTGTGTTCGCATGAATTAAAAACTGTGCAGGCCAGAAGTAAAAAATGAAAAGGCCTTGGGAAGTATTTGCATATGTAAGTGCAACTCCTTCTGAAGACGCCTATGAATTTATGCATGGAAATGCAGTCAGTCTGAGTGGATCCACTTTGATGGGTTCCAAAATTGAACTCTGCAGGAAGTAAATAAGCACGCATTTAAGGAGAGGGGGAACAGGAGATACAATCTGGCAAGCAACATATTCACCGTGAAACTCAGCCACGACAGAGAGGGTTAAAATAAATTTTACACTCAGTAATGACAATAATTTTTTTTTAAATGTCGTGCATTTCCTGTTTTATTTTCTTGTTCGTGGAATCAAAGAGCAGTATCATCTCAGCACTTATTAGCCTAGAGGTACATTAGCAAGGATCACAGTGTGGTTGTCTCCTGTGGCATTCTTATTTAAAACCCAAGACACTGATTATAAAACAAACATGCGTCTCACATACAAGCAAGTGTGGCCCGCACAGCTGGATGGCTCTCCAGATGCTCAGAGTGGGAAGGAATCACCAGCCGATGAAGTGAGACGGGGCCAGGGTCAGACCTTGTCCAGTTTTCCCAGCTGGCCAGCTGCAAGTTATCAAGTATGGGAGGCTGCCAGGTCCCAGCAGGAGAGATGGGAAGCTTCTAGAAGCTCCTGTCAAATGAGGCCGCCTTGGCTTGCTTTGCACACAGAATCCTCATCTGCGGCCTTCCACTGTGGGCCTCTTAAGCAGAGGCTATGCAAATTACCTGTCTGACCTCTATTATGCGGGACCCTGCTGGTGTGAAGGGGGAAAAACTGCTGACCTCACGTCCGTGGCCATTGGAGTAATTAGTAATTAGTTAATGGCTAATCCTGCAATAAATGGCATGCTAGTGGTCGGGGTGTTAATGCACCTGACAAAAGTGACCAGCAGGCTGAGTCGCGATTAGAACAGGGACCCATCCCAACCTGTGAGAAAACTAGATGCCACTTTGAAGCATGTAGGTCAGCCATGTTCCCAGGCAAGTTGTATAAGCTTGTTCTTTCGGACTCTGACGTTAGGGTGCAGAGTAGTGGGATATACAGGACACGCTGCCATGTCTTAGAGCCAAAAGTTAGCCTTGAACTCTTATTTTTGCACACTTGGGGGCATTATGTGCATGACCAGGATTAGTACACAGTGTTCAGATGTATGGAACACCAGTAACTCTACCAAAAGAATAATGGCTAATACTGGGATACTCTCTTGACATGTCAGGTGCTCATCTAAGCATTTTGCTTATATTAACTCCATCAATGTTCACATCAGTGCTGTGAGATGGGTACTGTTCTTATTCCCATTTTTATGGATCGGGAAACTGAGGCACAGAGAAATTAAATAAATCTTCCAAGGTCACAAACTTAGGAAGAGGTGGAGACAGGGGTCAAATCGGGGAGTTCGGCTCAAGGGCCATGCTTTCAATAGTGTTTCCTCACCTCCCCATTGCACACAGAAAGAAATGAAAAGTAGCCATTAAAGCCTCAGTCAAAGGTTCGGGAAGGTCTGTGTAGTTCGTTTTATAAACTTATTAGGGATCAACCCCTTTAAACCTTTCTTACTAACATCCGAACTAGAGTCCGTAGTATTGATTGAACAGATGATGAGGACTATCACCAGCCCCACTGATCTCTATTCCTGTTCTCACCCACTCTCCCCCATTCCCGTAACTACCTAGACCCCCCTGAAAGTGCTTCTAGCTGCATTGCCTCTGTGCTAACCCCGCTGTGGGAGAAAGTTCCTGCTGCCCAGATACGCATCTGGCTGTCAGCACGGACTCTCTGCCCTCCCCGCCAGCCATCACCTTTTCGCACAACCTCTCAACCTGGAACACTAACCAAGAAAGGTGTCACTATCTAAATGATATTGCTCAGGTAAGCAGAACTGACTGGTTTCTCTGCCAGCCAAAGCCCAGTGGGCCAGAGAGTTCAGCTAGGCTTCTCATTCCTCAAAAAGCCCTTCTTCCCAGTTAGTAGTGCAAGTCTCTTGAGAGGGGGGCCAAGATTGAATTCTTTCTCCGCACCTCAGGCTGGCTGGTTGGGTCAAGGTTGAAGAAAGAACTTGGGGGGAGATTGGATTTTTTTTAACGTATACCTCCATCAGTTCTCTCAGTCGGTTCTTGCACAGAGATAATTTTCAGCAGCTTTTTCCTGTGCTTTCAAAATACATAAACACAGATACATGTATACATATTAGGCTCAGTTTGATTTGGTATTTCATAAGCTATTTCTCATTCCCGTGATCTTTAAAAGAATTTCAGCAATATTTTTTGCTCTGTGTGATTGGGCAAAGCATAAATTTAACCCTATGTAAATGAACTGAAGACTGATGAACAATTAGCAAGCTATGATGTTACCTGTATTGATTCAATTAATGTATGTAGTAATTGTCCACATACTTTGAAAACTTGTGAGCATTTCTATCTATTGCCATTGTTGTCAAATAGTTATTTTTTTACTGCACCCAAAACAACTTTATTTTGAAAAAATAAAGTTTTTGAATGCTAATCCTTTAATTAACTGACAAAGCACAACTTTTAGAGTTCAGTAAAGTTAAAGAGTTTGTGTGGTCAATACTTAGAAGGCTGAAAAGTAGCTTGAGAAGATTGCTTTGGAATTATTCTCCTCCTCCAGGCAGGACTTTTGTTCATAACTCAGCTGAGACTACATGGTGTTTCTTAGTCTTTGGCTGTGTTGTTGCTTTAAAAAAAATCTTTAGAAAAAGAGACTCTACAATCTTGCAGTATAATATGGTCTGTTGCCTTCTTGCAGAGGCATATGGGAGGATCGTTAAGAAGCAGACCTAAAGGTAAATTGTGCCAGGAACTTGATTGAATTCTAGAGCATAGATCCTGTAAGACTCATTTTCTTCGTCTGTAAAGGTTCCTGCCAATAGAGTTCTTGGGATAATTTCTATCGACGAGGTATTTATCACTCTGTGGACATTGTCTTTCTTTTAACAAGTACTGAATAAATGCTAGCAGTCATAATTATTGTCATTTTCATCCTATTTCCAGCAAAATCGAGGGTCAGTTCTCCTATCCTCATAATACTGTGTGCAACAGAATTATTTTTCCCTTCGGATTTGTTTCCTATGACTTGCAGAATTCTGACATCTTCAAACCCTGAATTTCTCCTCCAGTTGTTGATGGAGCATGCTGGCTCCCCACGCACCATACCTTTTGCTCCCAAGATGAACATAACTCACACATTATTTCCCTATTTTTAGAAAGGAATGAAAGATGCCATCTCGAAGCTGTCAGCTCGTGCCGACCCACTGTAACGGAGTCGCTAGTCAGACAGTTTTACAAGTTAAAAAGAAAAAATTGGAAAAATGCTCTCAGATAGTGCCATTGGATAGAAGTTTTTAAGAGATGTGCGTGTTACAGCATGTGATTAAATGTGAGTTTTTAGGAAGAGGTTTAATTAAGAGAAGACTATCCATGTAATCTCCGAATGAAAATTAATCCATTCTTATCACTTTACACGTAATAAATTGAGGTCTGTGTTACTTAGCTTCATCTGGATTTTCATTGTTGATATTCCCTGCCCTTCTAGGATTACCTCTATAGTTTTCTCAATAACTGTGGCCCCTGGGTACCAGTCTTTCGGTCTGCCCACTCCTTGTCCTACACATGTTTTGAATTCTGCATTCAACTGTGGGTCTAACTTTCTTTGACTCATCTTCCCTTTCCTGCTCTTCTTTGGTAGTCATTCTCCAATTTTACCCATAGTCCTCTACACTTTCTTCTCCATGGCATTGTCTTTGAAACCACCTTAGCCCTATATCTTCAGCGTTTACTTCTACTTCTCAAGATTGTTTCAGTGACAAGTGAACGTGAGATAATAATATGCCAAACGAGGCTAACTAAAGCAAAAATAAGAGGCAGTACTGGGGAATCTAGCAGTACATCTAGCCTCACACTCAACATCTCTTAGTTCTCATTCTTTTTATTTGGCTTCACTCTCAAAAAGATCTGTTTGAAGACGTCTTTTCATAACCCCACTCTCATATTCTCTTCCCTTGGTCATATCATTGCAAAGGGTTTTTTTGTTTGTTTGTTTGTTTCTTTGTTTTCCTAATCTTGAGCAGAACAGGAAGATTTCCAATGAAGATTAGCGTGGGCTTGGTATGGACAAATGACCCTGTTTCTGTCTGTCGCTCTGACTTTAGGCGACCACGTCTTGGACTTTGTTAGGCTTACCCTGTGCTTGGAGATGGCTTTTGGTGAGCACCTATCGGAATGGATTCTATGTACGAAAGAAAGGTTCTTACATCAGAAGTAGGTAAGGAATACTGATTTAATAATAGATGCTCCCATCCCTAGTGATGCTGAAGTCTGGGGTGTGTAGGGTCCTTCCACACTCCATTTCTACCCTCCCACTGCCCTTGGAATATTCCTTCCTAGATAACAGGTAGCAAGCATAATTGTCTTTTCCTCAAAATATGTTTCCACGTATTATTCCTAGGTTTGGGGAAAGGTATGGCAGCTTTTGATTTTTAGGTAAACTCTGCCAAACTATCTTCTTTTTCTTGATTTGTTTTATTGCTATTCACCAAAGCACAACCATTATTCTTTCTTAATTTATTTTATTTTCAATTTTCACACTCCATGAGAGGCTGCCAACTTTTTTTCACCATTTAAATTGCCTCCTTTCCTCAATCTTCCTCAGCATATTTTTCATATAACAAAGTCTTGGGTTTTTTAAGCAGTGCTCTGTGCTCGCCTCTTTATTCAAACTAATTCATAAATATTTGGGGAGTCCTCAGGGGAAAAGTGTGTTATGGGACACAAGAGAGAATAAGGCAAAAGTGGTCTATAGCCTCACAAAGCTTGGCAATCCTAGAAAGGACAGATGTAATAGACATATAACTAGGTGCTATGTGAGAAATAAGAAGAACGGAGAAATATCAGCTAGCCTGGAGAGACATCTAACCTACAATCGCACATTAAAGATGTCAGAAATTGTGACATCCTTTCACACATGTGAGGAAGGAGGAGGAGTCGGGAGATCAAACGTGCAAGAAAGAGCGTTCAAGCGAAAGGTATAGTGTGCGGAGGTGGGCAAAGTAGGTTATCAGTTGTGAGTGTGAAAGAAATAGAGCTTATTTTTGCATTATTATTTATGAATTACTCTTTTCTATTTGAAAAACTGTTTGCCTGCTTCTGTCCATGCCTGTATGCAAAGGTCCAGGGGCAACACAGCTTGGTTGTCCCAAGGATCTAAAAGAAGTTCAAGTTAGCCACATGTGGGGTGGGGACAGGTGAGCTGGAGTCTAGGGAGAGAAACTGGGTCATGGAAGCATCACAGGGAGATAATGCTGCGTGCGGCTTATGGAGTATGTTCCTGGTAGATAAGCAGTCAGTGAATTGAGTTGGGGGGTTGTATGTCATCCAGGGGAGGGAGCGTGGCCACCTGAACTGGGACAGTGGGGATGGCTTGAGATGGGTTGAATACTAGATACATTGACTCTTTAGGACCCTATAAAAGTGGAGGTAGATAGATTGTCCTGAGATTTTTCTGCATCAACTTTTTTCCTTTCCTGCAAAAAGATTATTGCCTTTCTGATGCTGAATTTCCTTAAAAAGCCAGGAGAGGTCAATACTTGTAAATAACCCCTTAAGTGGAATTGTACAGATTATTAGGTCAAATCCTCCTGGAACGGTGACATAAGCCTGAATATAAAAATGTGTTGTTATAAGAATTTGCATTTTTTTCTCAACCTCATTAGGTGCTGGCCTATGTGAAGAGTAGTACTAAACACCTTCTATGGATCCAGGGCAAGAAAACAATTGTGTTTCATCCACCACTTTTCTATGTGACCATAACACCTAGTTCATTTTCTATCAGTGGCTAAATTAATTAGGGACTCATAGCAGGTATGAAGTGTGTGTGGGGGGCGGGGGAAGAGAACACAAGTGAGTAGGTATTGTATTCCTGCCAATTGACATGTTGACTTGTGAAGCTGAGGATGTTTAGAAGGTGGAATTTGGCTTGTCGGCAACTAATGTGGCAAGCAAAATGGGAGAAGGAGAGAAGAGGAGCCAAAGATACTGCTGAAATTTGTGGTCATGAAAATGGAGTGAATATTAGTGATAATAATCAGGGTTTGAAATGAAGGCTGAGCCACTCTGTGAGTTAAGATAGTATGTGTAACTATAGACACCCTGAATTCGAGGTGCCTTTATGCCGTGCATTTATAGATATCTAATAGGCAGCTGAATGTACAGTTCTGAAATTCTAGAGAGAGAGGCATCAGCTGAGTTGAAACAGAGGAATTGACAGGTAATAAGTTCATAGGAATCAGTGTGATCACTGGGTGGGGGGGGGATATATAAGGAAAAGAAATAAGGAGCTCACATGAGAACACAATCAATGAACAGGAAATGGAAGAAGATCTTTCAATGAGAGTGGATAGAAAGAAACCTTACTTTCTTTACATGATCTACGTAGTCAGCCCAGACTTGACTCAGCATTCAAAGCATAAATAAATAAAACATCGGTTTTACTTTCAAAGTCACTCCTCAGAATTGGCTTTCTTTTCATTCCTAAATCAGTGGTCACAAAGTTAATGCACACAGATGACACTTGGCTCTGAAGTGTGTTTTGTTTAGCTTACAGATGGCTTTAGAAAATGTGGGTAGAGTGCCGGTAGCCAGTCTGTTCACATTTCAGTTTGCCTTAGACTCAGTGTCTGCCTTTGGTCTGATACCAGCCCTCCTGTTCACTCATTTATTGTATATGTCAGGCCTCTGGAGGCTATTGCAACTGCAAAAAATAGCACAGACCTTCCTGTGTTCAATCCTTCCTTGTGAAATACCCATCTACCTATTCCAAATCCATTTATCCCACAAGGCTTACCCTGTGGGCCACTTCTTTCGTGAAACCTCTGCCCTCTGAATTCCAGTGGCCCTTAACACGCTGTGATGGTCGCGATCATCCTCTTTGGGACTGACTCAGCGTGTACGGCACACGATCGCATGACTCCTGTGAATAGGGAAATAAACAAAGTACTCAGCAGTTTTGTGCTCTGACTCAGGTGCAGCTACAAGAGAATGTTTTCTCGTTAGTTGGCTTGGATCTAGTTCTGATGAGAAGAATTTAATGCGCAACTCAGAATAGCACTCCTCCTGGAACGAGTGGGTTATGTGTCCAGCGAGAAAGTTTAAAAGTCCACGTTATGAAAGAGTTTGTGTGTTTGTGTTTTGTTTTTGTTTCTGTAATAGGCTCAAACACGCATGTTGCACTAACATTTGTTTTTTCTGAGTAACAGTGATCCTAGGCTGGTGCTGTATCTTGTAACCGTGGCTGTGTTAGGGACCTACTATGTCTTTTCATGGGAGTGCAATGTGATGGGTGACAGAAGACAATTCTGACAGGAGAGTTTAAAAAAATCTGCACTGTCAGAGATGGCAAAAATTGCCAATGTCTCTCCCACCAGGGCTGAGGGTCTGAGTCCAGGAGGGTTGTTGCCCCGCCCACGGATGAGTCATCACATTGATCTTATCAAAGGAGACTTCACATTTTCAGTGTCATGGTTTAGGTTTCTAATTTAATGTTCAGCTCTAGCAATCCCAGAAGCATCCCTGGGGACACATGCAGAGGAGGGGGCTGGGGTGCACCCCAATGAATCCATGTTCATCTCTTGAGCACCTTCATCAACAAGCCTATCTTAGCAGCCCTCTCTGTGCACTGCAGGCAAACTCCAGGGCACCAGCAAGTTGCTCAGTATTCCCCCTGCCCTGACTGACGGCCTTCCCACTCAACCTCAAGTCAGATCTACTTCGGTAACAAATCTCTGCTGGGAGCTATCAGAACAAACACTGAGTGTGCACGAAGGTATTGAAAATAAGTGCAACACAGACTTATTTAATAATGTTCAACAGCCTTTCATAAGACTTGGAATATTTTACCAGAGTGACTTTGAGCGTTATGTTTAATGCATTTCCTCCAAGATGGAAAGATCTTTTCAGCAATGAGGAAATGAACCAGGAACGTCAGAGGGGGCTCCTCATCTTCTGGGCAGAGTCTGTTATTCCCCTTTCTTTTCCAGGTGTTTTTCTTTGGCCAGAGTCACGAAATGTGAAGCTTCTCTTTGTTCACCTTGATTTATGAAGAGCAGGCACGGGGCAGTCACTCTCCCAGTGGGACATACTTTATTTTAAAAATAGTGGGAAGCACTTCCTTTTCAATTCCCTCACGTCCACTGCCACCTTGGCCGTATAATACACGCTTCTCAGGCTGTCCTTGGCCAGTGAGGCTTCGCTCCATGTACAGGGAATTAAAGTACTGAATTTATTTGTAGCAGTTTGAACCAAAATGTTAAATTTACTCAGAGAGTAATTCCAGCAGATTAAATTTGTTTCTCTGGATCTATTTGCTGCAGCTGGTACATGGATAGAAGGGAGGAATATTACTTTAATGTCCTCAAACAAACAACCCAAAGAATCAGTCAACTGGAGGATAAATATCCATAGTCCCAACCAATTCCTCTAAAAATGGCTGCAAATTCCAGGAACCCCCCCCCCCCATCAATTTGTAAAAGACCCCTGTCCACCTGGCAGCTTTGGGTTGAAATTCTCCTTATTCACAGAGTTTGGTTAATGCGCATGCTCTGACCCCCATTTACATGTGTTGCAAAAGCCCAGCCTGGAGAGGACCCACAAAATACTTTCTGCTTCACAAACCCAGGGACTGGACAGCAGGGAAGCGACGGCAAGGTGCTGAGCTGGCCTAGCTGACCAGCGAGGGGACAGTGAGTGTGCCCACATGCCACATCTGTCTCTGGACCAGTGACCACACATTAGCCTCTTCTGTGGAGTTTTCAAAAAGTCTCCAAGCCCAAACCTTGCCAGAGACTGATTGAGTAAGAATCTCTGGGGAGTCAGACCCAGGCATCAGCATTTCTAAAACTGTACTTTTATAGAAATACAACATCTCAAAGATTGAGTGTGATAGGACACACTCTACAGAAGGTACCAGTAACCATTTCTTTGGTAATTGATAGTATTTCAAGCTTACGGAGTCTTATGCTTAGCTTAGTCAGGGACTCGGAATCTCGCTTTTCACTCAGAGGTCCATAATTCTAGTCCGAATAGAGCTTCCAGATTCTTAGAGGGTTTTGCTTAATAAATGCCATGTAGCCAGGTGCTCATTACACAGTGTTTCCAAACCAGTAATGAGCAACCATGTGCCCGTGTATATGGCATTGCAGGCCCTTGGTCACCAGGGTCCGCCTGTAAGTTGTTCTGAATCAGAAGCAGCAAGAGGACTGAATCCTTCGGCACCCCTGCCTCTCATCTTCCATTTCATTAGACATGAGAAGTATGGATTTAATTCGAGCCCCTGACTCGGAATATAGCACATTGTCAATTAATGATATCAACTGATTTAACATCTTCAGCGTTACAACAGTAGCACTGTAGACTTTAAATCTAGCATCAGAAGAAGCAATCAAGTTTATGTCGAAAGGTGAAGCCAGTGAGGAAAGTTAGCGTCAATAGCGGAGCGGGTCCCTACCTGCTTTTCAATGTGATATTTAGTAAGCACAGAAGTGGTTTGAGTCAGGGTATGAAGCCCAGCACTCACAGGGGAGGGGAGGGGAGATAAAAGGATGAAGCAGGCTGGGTTCCAACAGGCACCAGGGTGGGGACTGTTTTCATTTGGATCCTGTCCAGGTGGTGCCTCTCAGCTGTGGCCATTGGATGCCATTGAGAGTCTTCAGGTCTAATGTCGCTAAATCTCCCAACTTCTCAAGAAAATTTTGACACCCTGACATTGTTTTCATAAATTCTCAGATTTCAAACATTGCTGCAATGACCATGGTGGAGCCATACAGGAAGGCTCTGCACGAGATCCTGGCCTTATTTCATGCCCTTGAATTTGCTGATGGTCAGGAGCTGAACACCCTGGAGGAGGAGGAGATGTGGGGAAAGAGCCATCTCAGAGTCAGCAGCTAAGGGGCCCCTCTGACCAGTGGGTTCAGAAGCCAAAGGGCAGGAAACTGTTCGTAAATGCTCTTCTCCACATCCTGAGAAGCATGGCCTAGGGCTGCTTGGAAGGCTCTAGCTCAGCCATCCCCATCCCTTTCAGTACCAGGGACCAGTTTCATGGCAGATGGGAGGAGGCAGGAAGCAGATCTCAGGCGAGCTTTGCTCATGGCCCAGTTCCCAGCACACCATGGACCAGACCATTACTGATCCATGACCCTGGTGTTGAGGATTCTTGGTCTAGCACCACCCTCACTAGCCACCCACAGCAGTGTTCAACTCCGTAACTCATCCTGACTACTGACATTGCCCTTCCTGTTTTGGCCCTGTTCCTCAATGCTGGTCCTTTGCGTCACTTCCTAAATAACATACTTATTCACAAGAATTTGTCTCACCCTCTGCTTTCAGGGCAAACTGGGTTAAGACCTTTGGCAGCCGAATCACGTTAAGATACACTGTGTAGGCCAAAAGGAAACCCTCTGTAGGGCCGATTTGGCTCTCGAAGCCGTCAGGGTAGGGCTCCTTAGCTGGGGAAGGGTGGACTGGAAAAGAACTCAGTGGGCTTGCGTTACAGATAGGGCTTGGCAAGTACTTAAGTAGAAGGTGTGAATGTTTTTCTTGGTTTTGTTTTACATGAGAAATACTATGATTTCTTTCTGCTTACTTGGGTAATATTTTTTTTAAATAATAAAATTTTAATTTTTAAATAATATTAGATTTACATAAAAGTTGCAAAACATTGAAGTTCCCTGGTTGGTTGTTTTTGTTGTTGTTGCTTTTGGTACATGTGAGATTTCTAACTACATGCCAAGTGACCTGATACTGAGTTCTCTTAGAAGCTGTCATGCCAGGTCTCAGGAAGGACAGACGAGCAAGCTGCAAGCCTTCCATGTTAGTTTCTTGAGGATGAAGACTATGCCCATTTATCTTTCCATCCCTTTTAGTCCCTGCCATGTACAGGGACATTTAATAAATGTTTGCTGAACTTGGGAATTCCCATCCCACGTGAGAACCTGAAGGGATCACACCCAGTCCTCAATCTTCCCCTCCAGTCCGCCTTCCTGAAGGGCAGCTTTTCACACCATGTCATCTCTGTTTGGCCACAGTAGATTGGGGAGGCACATTGGAAAGCACAATGTTTTGCCCAGGGCTGGATTTGCCAGACCTCCCTTTCTCTCTTGTAGGATCAAATGAACTGTGTTGCCAAGCAACACCAGACCTGTGGCTTGGCCACTCCCGGTACCACGAGAGCTTTGTGGGACATGCATGTCATGATACATTTTTAGCCAAACCCAGAGTGAAAGCCAACATGCATTTTGTTTCTTTTCTAAGTCCTCTGAGCATTTATCTTGCTTGTTTACTGGATAGCTAACCAAAACAGTAATAATAACACACACTGGAATTTCAGCCTCAGATTTCTGATCACCTTTACAAGGTGTTTTTATTAATCCTTTTTAAGAAATTCAAATGGCTTGGCCATAAAGCTGTAAAAGATAGAATTGATATCTGAGTGAACAATTTACTTTTCTTCAATGTCAGTTGACATCTCAGGAGAACCACTAGTCATAGGATGTTCAATGATGTGCTAGCTCAATACTGTGAGCTGCTTACCTTCAGTTTTATCAGCATTAGAAGAGCTCAGCACATTTATAGAGGGTCTGGGTTGGTGATGAGATGAATAGAAGGCATCTTCTTTTACAGTTTTGTTTTTAATTATAAACAGTAATAATTTTAATGCGTCCTTATGAAGTGCCAAGTATCCTGTACTGCATCTTAACTGTATCAGTCTCATATCACCCCATTTTCTAAATGGAAACACTGAGGTACCAAGAGCACAGATAATCCGAGCCCAGGGGACAATGGTGATTCACTGGAGGATTTCCAGCTGGAGAGCCACATAGCATTTGGCTTCTCAGTGGGAAACAAATCCTAAGATAGTCAGAATGTCAGCAGAGAGAACTCCTTTTGTAGCTTTCTGTTCCCATCATTGGTTTCCCCAATCCTGCAGCACCTTAGTCCACTCCTTGTCTTGTCTCATCGAGAGACAAAAGAGTTGGAACACTGATGTTAATAGCCCACATTTGCTGAACAATGACCATGTGCCTCATTATTATGCCTCCGAGGTTAATGCATGACACTCATCACTGCGCTTGAAGTCAACCAAGGTTTAGAGGATTTAGTTACCCTACTGGGGCGGGCAACTTGTGTGTCAGTGGAAAGAGAATCAAACCTATGTAATCCAACTTCAGCGGCTGCCATTGCTGGGGAGAGGAAATGTTTTTTGGCTGACCATGGAACAACGGTACTTCCCCCAGCATTTGCTGGAAGAAAGAAATCAAATTCCGGTGTTGAGACAGTCTGGATGGGCAGGCTGCTGGAAAGCCAAGTATCGCTGCAGCTATTAAGGCAATGCAGAAGACTATTTTGGTGCTCCGGTCTGTGCGGCCAGATGGAAATCGTAGTTCAAGCTTAGTGTTGTCAGACAGCAGAGGCTGTGGGCAAAGGGGGAGGCACGGGTGAGCGGGTTTTGACTGTTTATCTCTAATGTGTGTAGCCAGTGTCACTCGCATCTCTGATGGCTGTGATTTATTCTATTATACTGTCAGGATTCAAACACCTTAGCAGTGGAAAAAGAAAGGGAGGGACACAAATGCTGTGTCATTGATGTGACAGATGCTATTTCTCTGGAAACCATAGATGCCATGGCCATAGGATGTCAGAACCGGACATTCCTTAGGGACCCACCTATTTCAAACCATTCATTTGACAGATAAGGGAACTTAAACTGTGAGAACTTCTGTGGTGGTCAAGGTCACACAGCTGCTGAAATCAGAGCTAGAACCCCAGTTCCTGCTTCCTGGTTCAGTATTCATCCAGCTACATCACCTGTTGGTCAAGTTCATTGTTCCTTTTTCTAAATTCAGAGTGGAGTTTTACATGAAGTAAAGAATCCGCCTATATTTTGAAAGAGAACAAAGAAAAGTAGGAAGCACGAGCTGGAAATGATTCTTTCTACCCTTCAGTATCCATGCAAGTATGGTCTTAATCCCAGAACTGGGGTCCTGAGCTCTCTTGGCCATTGTTACATTTTTTTGGCTACCTCCTTTCCCTTGTCTGAGCCAAAGGAGACTCTTCTCACCTCCTCACCCTCATTAAGTGATGGGCCCGGCCATCCTCTGCCTGCTTCTTGCTATGTCTCACCCATCCTTACCTCTGGTTCTTCATCTTCCATCTCTCTCCTACCATTTCCGATGTGGATAGTGAGGGTGGATCAGAGCAAGTCAGAGTTCCCACCTGCTGAGAGTCCCAGGCTTCCATCACTTCAGCACCTGCCTCCCTCCTCATTCATTCCCCTGCAGAGGTTTTTCTAGCAGCTCAGGTCTTCTGAACTCCTTGAAATCAGTAAGAAGACACAGAATTTGCAGTAGAAACACGTGGCGATAAACCTAAGCTGGACTGTAGTGAGCCACGAGAGACTTGGCGAGTCTTAGATAAGATTCTCGGGGGCTGTGTTCCCCTGCACAACTGGTATCTAGTACCTACTCCTACATGTCATTTTGGGAGTGAAGTTTATCGATGATGAAATGCTTTATACATACTGTTTAAATACCCTCAGATTGTCACTGAGTATGAAATACCTGGTGACAAGTCACTGTCAATGTCACTACTCCATCTGAAAATCCCCACATGCCCAAATACATTCCTGTGTTGATGTGTCCCTTGGTCTGTCCCAGCCAAGAAGATCGAGCCTGGGAGACCCTGCAGCCATTAGAGCTTTCGGGGGTCAGAGTCCTTGGTTTTCCTCCCTCCTCCCTGGATGTCAGGGCCACTCTGTCCCCCCAGAAACAGGGCCAATGTCCTCCCAACTGGGAGCTTCACCTTGCACTTGGTGGTGAAGTGTCATTTCTGTGGCACAAACCTCTCATTTTCTCATGGGAACAGGCCATCAGGCCCTGCCCATAGCACTCGGTGCCCAATAGATGAGTCTGCCACAGGGTGGCCTTGACATCGAGACCAGAACGTTCACTTTCCACTTCTCTCCGCCTGGAAATGGACACGCACACTCAGAAGTCCCACGTGAGAGACGGGCCAAGTGAGACCACTGTGGAGGGGAGGGTGGGGGCCAGGAGGCAGGGGTGTCCCTGCCCGGTCAGGGCTCATCCATGACCAATCTAACCACTTATCTATCTTTAGAATTGCCTAGCGTTCTAAATGATCTAGTTTTGTAGGGGCTTAAAATGTGATCTGTCTGGGGGGTGATTTTAAATGAAAAAAAAAATCACCTTTCTAAGAGAATGTTCCTGTCTCCTCTAATAAGTCTCCTACTTTGTGTGCCGATGCTGAGGCAGGTGAGCTTGCATTGGGGGTAGTGCCACAAAGAATCATGGGAAGAACAAAGAGCTCTGTTCTCCGTCTCTCTGATCCCAGTGGGTTGGTACCAGAATAGAAGCAATCTCTTCCAAAGCTCGAACCAGGATGGATCCCTCAGAAAAGTGAATGTCTGTAAACAGCTTGAAAGCCTCATCCACTATTTGCTTTATCCTCACCGCCATTCCAACATTAGGGCTGTGGAAAGGATTCAGAGCCTCAAATCCAGGCTACTGACTTTAAACCATGGGAGATCAACAAAACACTTACCTACGGCTGGTTTTGTCCCGGGTTTTGTTGTAGAGCTGGGGATACAGACACGGAAAAGGCAGAGCCGGGCTCTCAGGAAACAGGCTAGCACTGAGGAGGTAAAAGAGACCTGTAGTGCCGATGCTGTCCAGAAACTACCCTGGTGGATGGAAGCATGGTGTATTATGGGAGCAGAAGGATAGACTTCCCAGAGGCCCCTGTAGGTCAAGTTTCTGTGTTGGGAGTCAGGGTTGCATTTACTGAAGGTTTCCTAAGATCCATTCAGGTTTGCTCTAGCATGAACGAGGTTACTGAAGTAGACAGAGAAAGTAGCATCCCAATATTTAAATACATGATTACCCTTTCTTGATAAGTACTTCGCTGGAAGCGTCTTAGGATGAACGCCGGAGCACCATATCTGTGAATGTACACCATATTGGAAACAGATTTACTATCCCAAAGTGTAACGCTTACTCAGCCATCTGATGAGGTTTGAGTGCTGAACAGTTTGAGAGGGATGCATGGAGCTGTTTTATTACAAGATGCTGTTATGAGTTATAGCAGCTTTCCTTATGTTATATGGCTGTCGCCAAACAAGTTACAGGAATATAAGCAGTTTTATTTGCAATTTTTTGCTTACATTTTCTTAGCAGGTTCAGATTATGGCTTCTCCCAACCCAGTGCATGCCCCTCCGACACCCCCAAACTCTGCTTTATTCTGGGCTAAAAGGTGCCTTTAAAAATATTTGTAGAATGTCCTCCCTAGAGTGTTTGTGTTTGTGTTTATGGATGCTATCACCTGACTCTGTTGTTTTTAAAAAAAAGAAAAAAGAAAAAGAAGCATTTCCAGTCTTGCATATACATTTTTATTTCAGAGAAAACTTAATAAACATATTCATTAGCCTCTCGTTTTAAACAGTGGCAGGGACTCTTAGGTAAGAGGGTTAGTGTTTTAGGAAAAAAATTAATAGTGTTTTGAATTTCATTTGATCAGGCCCAAACCCAAAACAATTAAAATAAGAAAGAACTAATTTTACATGAGAGATGCACACCGGGCTTGGTTGTTACATACAAATTCCAGGCTATAAAATTAGTGTTGTTGATTTCCCTTGAATGTGTGGCAGTAAAACAGAGAAATTGATGACATTAATAAAAATGATAATAACAGTAAATTAATTTATACTAAATGTAAATAATTGTTAAGCTGGGACCTGAATGAACTTTAGACAACTAGAGATGTAATTTAAACCCCACTTATTCTTATTTTATGAGGTATCCTTTTAATTGACTCAATCGTGTTATTAATAATTACAATAAATATTTAACATCCAGCGCTCAGTACTCAGAGCATCCCTCTGTTTTGCTATTTACTGGAGGGAAACAGTGTGTTCATTAGTGCTTTGCTTGGCCCAGGAATCCTGGACATTTGACATGTCCACAGCATGATCCCAGCTTCTTTGTCAAGGAGAATAAAACACAGACTGCCACACGGGGCTTCCGATAATTTAAGAGATCGGTCTTCAAAGGTTTCTAAAATGACTTGCATTGAATTTTTCTTCTGGTTATGAAGCAGTTTATATCCACTGTAATGTATTTGAAAACAACAAATACATAAAGAAGAAAATTAAAACAACCTATTATTTTTACCTCCCAACAGCAATTGGCTATTATCATTTTTGGTATATTTATTTTATAGCTTTTTAGCCATTTGTGTATATGTGAAAAAATGCATTTTCAAAATTGGAACTATGCTATGTAGCACTCTGATTTTTTTTTTTTTTTTTACTTATTAGGCCAGGTATATTTTCCTCTTTTTACAACATCCTCCTGAAATAAGACATCTTTGTCGGCTCTGCGGCCCTGCCTTATGGATATACCCACAATGTCCCTTCCATTTCCTCTGTTTTTTCAATAGAATGTTAGTTTTATACATTTTTGGTATGATCATTCCGTGAACATAATTCTCCGTGAATTTTTGTGCAGGTCACTACTTCCCTCAGAATGCATTTTTTGAGGATTTTAAATCACGCCAATGTAGCAGGACAAAGGGAGCAGGTCGGCTAATTTACTTTAATGTAGGTATGTTTACGACACTCAATCTCAACTGGAAACACTGCTAAACCCCAAATTAAAATTCCAGTTACAAATTATATCCCAGCGTCATAGTCCGTTGTTATATTTTATTTGTCTCATTTGTCATTGTTGTGTTAATTGCAATGATATTTTGTTAACCCAGTTTTAAGTGGTGTGAATGTAAAGGTTCTGTCATGTTTCCCTAGAGCCAGTTAAAAGGTTAGAGGTTATGTGTGGTCAGGTGACTACCCCGCAGACTTCAGGGTTTTGGCAATGGCACTTTCATTGTTAAATGCTCTGCAGTTTGGAATGGGAGCATGAAAATAGTTTTAATTCTTCACTTGGTCATAGACATGTGCAGTTATATACATGTGTTCATATATATACATATTACATAGGTGTGTTTGATAAACCACTCAGAACATATTATGCATATTGAACACATGTGTTCATATTTATACATAAAAGCATATATGTTAATTATATGTCATGTTATTTAAAGAATTTGGGCAGAGAGTGGGTTTGGTTGTGATGTGTTTTAATCAGACGACCATTAAAACAATTAATCATAACTACTGTAAGCCCTATAGAAACCTGGTCTTCTATTAGTGTCCCTTTGTCCCAACCGTAAAATATTGCTCAGAGTCGGTCTCTAAAGGAACTCTGGTATCGTGGTCTGGAACGCACAGAAATGATGGAGTCAAAAGACACAGGCAGGACTTGCTAGATTTTTCTGTCTCGTTTTCTATGTGTCTGTGGGAAGCTTTCCACCTATACAACAAATCATCCCCAGGGACGGCGGTGTCATGATATGAGAAAGGAACAAAAAATGGAGCGGTGTCTGACTCCCACGAGAAAAATGGGTCTTCTGTGAAAATTAATCTCAGTGTGTTACAACATTTGCTACATAAACCTGAACAAAAGAGGAAGAAGAGAAAAACCACTTGTGAGAAGAGGCTTTCTCCCTCTGAAGCTATCTTCCTTGACCCTCTCTTGAGTTCTGTGTGGCACTGCTGAGGAGAGGTGGCACCAAGAGTGAGGTGACAGGGGCTTCAGCGGCTGAGCAGCCAGCATGGGCCTCGGGACGGACAGGACCCTGGCAGGAGCGGACACTGTCCTCATAAAGCCTTGGCTTTTGCCTGGATCTGATTTTGATGTGCTTCACTACCTTGGCAAGTCATGAACTCTTCACGCCCGAGTTCCCTTTCCTAAGATGAGGCCAAGGAAGGCACGGATGGTCGTTAGGACCCCACTAGCCCTGCTTCCATGCAGACTCAACGTGCCTCTGCAGCTGACTTGCTAGGTCTTTGAATAGGTCTCATTTCACATTATTAACACCATGGTATGTGAAACCTGGGGAGCAAGAACCGCCACTATATTTAAATGTACAATCGCAAGGGAATGCCATGTGAAGTCAAGAACCCCCAGATTCCCCCCCAAAAAGAGTATCTGTTTTCCTCCATCACCTTCCTGCCCTGAGTGTCCTTTCTGTGCTCACAGGGACCCCCTACCTGATTATGCTCCCCCATCCTTGCTCCAAGTGGGTCGTGTTTACAAACACCGAGTGACTGACAGCTTCGCTGCATTGCCTTACAGTGACAGTGTTGGGAAGAGGTTGGGCTTTATGGAAAAATTCATATTGATATTAACTTTACTTCTACAAACTCTGAAACCTCTTTAGATTTTCACTTCTTGCCGTCCTGAGAAATTGAATGTTTGTTCTCCTATTATGCTTATCTGTAAATTCCTGATTTTGTTTAAAAAAAAAAATCCAGGGCAAGTGCTTACATTATCACCATCATCTGCTCGCAGCCTGGATTTCATTAAGTAGATTGTTAATAAAATGAGGGATGATATATCACAAATGTAATGCGGTGTCTTCCAAAGTTAATGAAGAGTTATAATTTTCTAGACGGCAAATTAAAAGGCTGTTAAAATGGTTGGTAAGACTGTCAACGGATTTAGCAACATTCCAATTAAAATAGGGCATTAAGGAGTATTAAAGTCTGGAATTTGGAGAAATGAGAAAATATGTTTAATATCGTGATTTAATAAAGTGAGGAGCCCTGGAATCTTTGCCTAAGATGAGACAGATACCATCTTAACGATGACATGACACATTTAACAAAAATGCAGACGTCACTATCTAATACAGCTTCCCAAATGTGGTCAGTCACTTGCTTGCCTTAAACATTAAAATTATATTTTAATTGGAGGAATAATATTAGAGCAGTATTAACATTTTAATATACAAAGTATATACAGTTTATATGTGAAATACTAATAGGTGCTAATAATATATGCATTCATATAGCTGCCATTTCGAACAAAACAACAGTTTGACTTTTTCTGTTTTCATTTTACATACATTTTTATATAGACTGTTTATGCTTTTTGTCCAGTTACGCTTCAGACATATATCGTCACTGATTTTCTTTGAGATTCCCGAACACCACATATTGGATTAGTCCACTACATTTTACTTAGCCACTCCCCAGATATAACGTAATTAGGTCCCTTCCAATTGCTACTGTAATAAATGAGATACAATAAACAATCAAATAATTATATATACATTCAGAGTAAGTTTCTAGAAAAAGGATTAGTGGGTGAAAAGCAATGAATGCTTTGGTGGCCCTTGAGATACCAGACTTCTTATCATGTGACTTGTATTATTTATACTACCACCAGTAATTTAATTGCATTTTTGATTCTGCTACAAGCTGGGCAGCATTAAAGTGCATCATTATTTTATCATTTTTGCAAAACTAATAGGTAAGATGGAACCATATGGTTAACTTATTTTTTGTGACTAACCTGCCCTCAAAATGTCATAGGTAATTGGATAAAATGACCACTTTTCTCTATCAATTTAGCTTTCTGCATCTTATTCTTTGACAATTGGCAGTCTTTAAGGGGGCCCATATATGATTCTGTAAGTTTCCTTTAGCAGACTGTTGAGATATCCATAGAACCTAAATTAAGCTTTGTGCAAAGATACCCGTGGAATGAATAAGCTTCTTTTGCCAAGAATAATACTCGCGTAAGACAGGAAGTGCTTAGAGAAGTGTTGTGATGTTGGCAACAGACATAGTCAGGATAGTTTTTTCAAGCGGTACTAAACTTAAAAATTGACCCTTCCTATTAGTAGTATTTCAGGATCTGTAAAGTCCCTCCTATATCCAAGCCAAGGAGAGGGCAAAACAGGACTGAGAGCTCTGACGCACTGTGCACAGCTGGAGGGCTCAGACCATGCCTGGTACATCCCTGTCCACACTCTCTAAAACCTAAACCCTCTACACCTCCCACTTACCACCCATTCCCTGTTCCCTTCGATCTGGCTTCATGCTTCAGAATACGACTCTTGCTTGTTTACTTGTCTTTATACCGTAAGAATATGTACTCCGTAAGGATACAGTTTTTGTTTTGTTTGTAGGGTTTTTTTGGGGTGTCTCTTTGATTACTACTGTAGCCTTAGAGTCTAATAGGATGATGTCTGGTATGGAATGGATGCTTCATAAGAATGAATGAATTGTAGTAAATCACGGGTGGAAAAATTGCCCAAACTCTAGTTAATATATCAAAACTCATGCAAATAAATGGCTATTTTACTATACAGCTGGATATGAGGAGATGTGGTTTTAGAACCAGGAGACCAGGCAGCAGCTGAAGACAACCATTGAAATGGAAGATAAGATTGGATTTGGGACAAAACCTTCCCTGTAGTCACATCAGCCTAAGTGTTTCCTCATTTCTTAATGCAGAGGGTTTGGAGCTAGATTCCTGAAGCTCACTGTGTACTATTTTAAGTCTGGATATACATATATATTCATGTATACATGTATATATGTCTATGAACATACATAGCTATAACTCATATGTCTACTTATATATGCACACCTGTATGTTTCTGTGAGTGTATTGCTTAAGGTAATTTTAGTAAACTATAGGGGATATCCCATTTAGTGGAGTCACTTAATCTCAATAAATATTTTTCCTATCTCTTAAATGTCTTCTAAGAATTTCTTGAGATACTGCGATGGAGTGAAGCATGGAACAAGTGAATTTCAATTGATTATTGCAGTTCAAGTTCAGGTGCTCATACCATGCAGGTCAGGGTTAAAGTGCCCTGTGAAGGGTTATGCTTTATTATGGCTAATGACAGTTTTCTAAGGGTGCTGGAAGCAGTCAGTTTGGTGATGTGATGGCCTTGCTCTGCAACCTTGTCACCAACATCCTCTCAGGTCTCAGTCTTCTTGTCACCCATTGGTCACTTTTCAGCCTGTTTTTTTTTTCCATCACATTGATGAGTTACAATATCATGACACCCTGACTCTCCCCTCATCTGTAATTCCTCTAACCTTCTAGATTTCTCTCACTTTGAATGGCCAAGGTCATCAAAGTCAGAAAATCTGCTGATTCTCAGCAGTCAGTTATACCACTAGGAAGTAGGTTCATGATTTCTTTTGTTCAGAGAATGGCCCTGGGTATCTTGCCTTGGAAACCAACTAATTTTATATTTGTATTTGGTTTTCTTTTTTTTAATTCCCTTTTCTTCACACTAAGTCAAATCATCACTGTGTGTCTCTGGTGGTTATATATGAGCTCTTCTTTTATCCTAGAATTGAGGAGACTACTAGAAGGGTCCAGAAAGAAAACAACCCATCAACCCTTCAGTTAATCACAGTGACTTCAACTCTTGCCCCATCTACTCTTCTACCAGGGACTGGGTCCCTGAGCATCATTCTGTTCTTCCTTTGGGGTGTTATATTCAATGAAAATTTTTCATATCTTCAATTCTGTGACTCTACTATCAAGGTTAATCTCTTAGACGCTGCCTGTCATTGTGATTATTGCCAATATCAATGAATTAAGGAAATCAAGCCACATTCATCACAGGCACTTGGAGCAGCAGCTGAAACCACAGGTAAAATTGAAATGCCCAGTAATGGCCATTTCAGTGTTGGTTTCCTGTTCTTTCTCTAAAGTGCATTTGCTTTTGCCTTTCCTCCTTGCCTGCTGAGATCATTGTGGGGCTGTGAGCGTCTAATGGCTCAAGTTGATAAGTTGCAAAGGGAAAGGGTGGGGAGGGAAGGCCACACAGCTTGAATAAACAAATACATGAAAGTATACGGTGCTCTAGCATGCCCTGTTGCCATGTCTCCATCACTACACAGGCATGTCCTCAGATATTAACTTCGGCATCAGAATTCTGAAGGCAGGGAAGTAAAAGTAGCAGCTCTGGGAGCTCCCTAAAGTGGAGCTGGGCATGACATTCTGAATTTTGAAATTGCAAACCCACAGTTCAGTAGGTTGCAGCCGCACAGAATGCAGATGGCGTGTTCCTTTGGATTGTCAGTGTGGTTCTACGGTATATATAAATGGCTTCAGTTCACTCCTGCTGGTTCTGTCACCGCCTTTTAACACCACTGTGTCAGGAAAGCCATGTTGCAGTGACAATCAGGTGTCGGTAATGGGGCTCAGAGGAGGGAGTACCTAGGGATAGTTTGAAATTAACCATTTCGGAAGTGAGCAGTCTTTGAAATAGGTTATATGTTAAGAGAAATGAAAAATGCTCCACTACATACAAGTGTATTAGGTGCCTTCAGAAACTCGGATTCACTTAATGTACACTATGGTATTGAAGAGTAGACAAAGTCATGCACTCGTTTTGCTGTTCTCAAGATACAAATACATGGGGGGCTTTCAGCAGTGTGAATAAAGTAAGTGCACGTTTAAACTACCTTGGTGATCAAACCACCCCCTTTTTATCTGTGAATATCAGGTAATGGAGTCGGAGTAACTATGTAAGAGTGAATTAATGTGAATTAATGCTGCTGCAGTTGTAAGGATGGGGCCGAACTACATTTCTGATGGCAGCTGAGTCTTGTTTTTTTGTTTTGTTTTGCTTTTTACCTTAGAAGTCATGTGTAGAGTCCTCTCACTTTCAGGAATACCCACCTTTCTTCCCCACTCAGCCTCACTGGCCACTTGAGAGAATTAGGTCTGTGACCCCTTGAGATGTCCACATTCTTCTGGGTTTCCCCAAATGAACTGCTTTGTGACAGATCCAACAGGTTGGCTCTGTATGTGTGGGACCTATTCAGCAAGTGCATTTCCTAAAATGTTGTCAGTTGCCTATTTGAGACTGTTGGCTCACGGTTGTCCATCATTGGATTGAGAGAGAGAAGAGCAGTGAGTGGATAGATGAGATTTGCTCAGTAGAATGGTTAGCTATGTCTTGCAAACTCATCTGTCGTTTGAGGTGTTCTGGTAGGGGAGAAGGGGTGGTCAGTGTACCCACTGCACCTCGTGGGTGGGAACCCCATGCCTACAAACTTACAAATAGGTGCTGTGCCTGTATGTGCTTAGAGATTTAAAGTCATCCATCTGTCTGTATACAGTGGAGTTATCTACAGAGACCAAGAACTTTACTTCTCTAAGGACCCATCAGGGAAAATGTTTAAGAATAAGCATGCTTTTGTGGGGACAGGCAGAGTTATATTTGTTTCAGTGTTGTTGACTCTCCTGTAATTGAGGCATCTACCATGAGGCCAGATGTCCTAATTCTGCATTTGAGCTACATGACCATAGGCTAGTAGTAAAGTTCTCTAAGTCTGAGTTTGTTTTTGTTTCTGTAGAGGTAGAGTGATACTTTATTTTGGCTTGTTGTGAGTGTTAAATGAGAACATCCATGTACAGGTCCTTAATGTGTCACCTGGCATTTAGAAGTCCTCATACAGTGTTAGCCATGACCATTGTTCTGTGAATTCCATTTAGCTTACAACCTAGGAAAGTCATGGAGGGAAAACCAGAGGCAAACTTATCCATTTGCTTTTATTTTTTAATGTCTTTCAGAATCTCACTATGAGAATGACTTAGAATCACAGACAGTTCATGCTAGAAGGAAACATCAAGATTTAGTCTAACCCTCCTTGTTTTGTCGTTGAAACATGGCTCTCATATATTATCAACTTACAAATTATCTGGACTTTCTAAGTCTTTGAAAATAAAAGAAGTTCAGTGTCAACCTCGTTTTACATGAACACCTATCTAAAACCTATTAAATTGCTGGAACCAAGGGACCAGTTAGTACCAATGACATAACTAATTGTATTTAATGAGTAAGGTCACTACCATTTTAAACACTGCGTGCAACCAATCTTTGACCATTCATTCTGCAAATGCTTATTAAATCCCTGGTGTACGCCAGATACTCTGCTAGCAATAATGATAGTTAATATGTGTTGAAGACATTGGACATTTCTGACCACAAACTAAGAACTTTGCTTGTATAACCTAATTTGATGGAAACAGAAGCCTCAAGAAATAAATACTGCTATTATTTCCATTTTATAACATGAAGGAAAATCAAAATCCAATATGATATAAGTCCGCAGTCCATCTTCCAGTGTTTGTACTTATGGCCATGGTTGATGCTCAATAAAATACTTGTTGAATGGCCAGCCTTATGGTCACCCCCTAATGGGGGTGGGCAATATATGAAAAAAATGCACCAAATCCTGCTGTGGATTCAGTACAGTCATCCACACACCATGTATAGTTCAGGCTCAAAAGAAGCCATAGACTTCACTCAAGAAAAACCTGAATAGATGGGCTCTGAAATATGTGGAAGAACACTATCTTAAAAGCTCATCTCAGATTCTTGCCTCCCTTTTTGGTGGATGCAGAAACAGATCATTCTTGGCCTAGCCAGGTAGAAACAACATCTATTGTAGGGATGCTCAGAGATTCGCTTTCGAGTATGCATTTTACTCTTACAGGGGACCTCTTCCCATAATGATCAAGACACACCTGGAACACACCTGCAAGGCTGATACCCTGTGTTGTGCTTTTCACCCCCTTCCTTAGGATAAAGAGCATTTACTCTCTGAGTATTTAGGGCCCCTGCAGTTATCCACCTTCATATAAACTCTCTTGTAAGCAAGAACAGACTAGAAAATTGCCAGGTCAGTCAAAAAAAGTCTTTTATTTTAAACGATTGTTTTATTTTCAACAATTATTTTTAACCATGCTCACTGGAGGTTGTATTACCTTGCAATAGTTCTAGCTGTGATCTATATTCACAAAATGAAGAACTTTTCATCTCAGGATTGGATGCAAACTCATTTATTTGGCCAGTGGATCAAAATAGACCAAAAAACGGAGGGAACATTTGGGGAGATTCAGGCCAGGATAGAGAAGGGAATGGGTATCATTCTGGGTGTTTCTCTCTCTGAAGCCTGCTTGTCTCACTTTCTGTCAGAAGGCTAATAGAGTCCACAAAAGTGTTATTGAAGCTAATTTTGTGTGTAGTGCCAACTCTTTCCCCCCTTTCTACAGAATTTATCACCATCTCCTGGGGTGAGCAACTTCTCTGCAAAGAATTGGTCTGCTCTAACTTTCCTTGACTTTGGTTCCTGAGCCAGCTTGTTTCTAGGCCAGTGATTAGGTCGTTCACTAAGGTGGAAGGGAAGAAAGGCAGCTAAAACTAGGCTGGCCAATTACTCCGTTATTCATGCTGGCTTTGTGTTATGCTTTCTTGTATTTTAGCTGTAGGTAGTCTGCCCTACTCAGGTTTTTCTTTCTTCGTTTTCTTTTCTGCCTGCACCTTGACTTTCTTGCTTTAGTTTTTATTTTCTTGACTCCCTTTGACTTGCCTGTTTATGGTGGTCATTTATGTAAGTGCCAAGAAATAATGTGTGGAAAACAAAACCCGAAGGTCATCCCTGAAGGGGACCACTGTGTGCTGTGTCTTAGGCTCGGTGGGGTGGCCTTGGACCCTCATCTCAGCCCTTTTAGTGGCCTGCATCATGGAGAGACTGTCTCAGAATTTCTGTCTCAGGGATGCATCATGAAAACAGGCTCTAGATTCAGACAGATTGCACTCAAATCACACTGCATGGGTCCCTGTCTCTATGACTTCAGTTACACAACTTCTGTGGACCCTTTCCTCATTTTCAAAATAGAGATAATATTCCTTCTTTTATAGTGTTGTGAAGATCAAATATTACAGTTAATATCAAATGCTAAGCCCAATACTCAAAAATCTTAATTTCCTTTCCCTTCCTTTTTTTAAACTTTTTCCATTCCTCCTTGAAGGTTGAAAATAAAACACCATTGTCCTAAAGAAGCACAAGAGCGAATGAAGGATTCAGTGGTTAAAACTGGAATTTTCCTTTTATGTACTTAACTAGCAGGTCATTCAAGATACTTTACAATTTGTTAAGAGAACCATTAAACACCATTAGGAGGTCATCTTCCACTGACTTCAAAACTACAGTCTGCAAAACTCAGTTAAACAGAGAAATCATCTTAATAGCTCCGATCACTTTGATTTGGGCCATAAGGCCATGGTGGCAGACGCACTAAGCATTTAATAAATACCAGGGTGTTTCCTTGAGCCGGCATAATTTTCAGAATACAAATGACCGTGTGCTGTCATTATGTAATATGATATCATTTAAAAATGTAAAAGGGCAGCGGAGGCATTTGGGCCAAATGGCCCAGCATCTTCCACCACCTCACTGAACACCCTTCTCAGCGAGGTCTCATCTAAGTGACCCTCACATTGTAAGGTGCCTGATGGTTGCTCTTTTTCTCCTTCAAGTCCTACAAGGGCGATTTACATTAGTACAGCATATACCTCCAGACTGAACTTTTGAGACTATCTAGTCTTTTAAAAGTCCTTCAGCTATGAGATGCATGGGTCCATCCCAGGATGCTGGACGCACAGACAGAGAAACTGAGATGGGCAGCAGTGAAATGACTGGGTGATGTAAGAGGCCAGGTGATGTAAGAGGCTGATTCAGTGTTGGAACTCAGCTCTTTCCAACTTAGGGTAGGCTTAAAAATGAAGCTTTTGTATTTTATATACTTTTTAAGGTTTTATTTATGTATTGTTAGAGGGAAAGAGAGAGAGAAAGAGAGGGAGAGAAACATTGATCGGTTGCCTCTTGCACGCCCCCAACCAGGGACCTGGCCAGCAACCCAGACATGTGACCTGACAAGGAATGGAACCAGTGTGACCCTTTGGTTTATAGGATGATGCCCAACCCAGTGAGCCACACCGGTCAGGGCAAGCTTTTACTTTTGTGTCATACATTAGGATATTTATGTTTGTGTGGTGACTATATATGTATATAATATTTGAGTTTTCTTCATAGAAAAAATATTGAGATGCTGAAACCTCACTAAATGTCACATTTCTGAGAGATATTTGTGGTTCTGTTTTTTCCTAAATGTAATCAGCCTTTGGTTCACTAAAAATAAAAATTATGTGTTCATAGTCCAGCAATTCAGAGGAGTCTAAAGAAAGTTTTAATTGCCTGATATCCAGAAATAACATCTATAAATATTTTGATACATGTTATGTTGATGTATTTTAAATTTCATAAAAGTACACGTAAACCTTCTGGAGTAAGACTAATATTCAGTTGGCTTCACTACCACGGCTTCCATCCTAACCAGGAGCACGACGTGGGGTGGTAGTTCTCAGCATGGGGTTTGGGGCCAGCCAGGTTCTCACAGGTGAACTTAAGAGAAATGTCAATGAGGCCCCACCCAAGACCTACTGAATCAGAAACTCAGTGACATGGGTCTTAACAAGCCCACATAAATGCTCTGGTGCAAAGTCCACTTAGAGGACCTGTGGTGGACTGCAGTGAGAGATCTGAGCTTGAAATCATCTTCACCATGACCCACATGACATTGTGACCTTGAACAACTTAGTCATCCGACAGTGAGCCCTGGGTTCCTCCTGGTGAAGATAATACTTGCCTGAAGTGGCGTCGTGGAGATTAGAGACGGAGGATGTGAAGCATTGCATCCAGGGACAAGCACATTGCCGGAGCTCAATCAATGACAGTCATCATAGGACTGTGGTCATCAGGGCTTTCATCAGCAAAGCAGGGGCACCACTCGTTTCCGAGAGAGGCAACGTTATGCACTCCAGGAGAAAAGGTACACTGTTGTTAATATTTAAAATTTGCAAATAGCATTGCAGCCAGAGAAATATGGTCACTGTCTCCTTTAGAATTTGGACTCCTCAGAACCAACACATGGTTCTTCTTCAATGATTAAGTCCTTTTAAAGGAGGGTGGCTAGTTTGTTTCAAAATACTCTGTTCTACATATTTTGAGCTAATAATTCTTGCCATGCAGTTTCCCCAAGGAAAGGCCCATTTGACCATAAAATCCTGAATTCCTAATGTGAGAGTGTATGGGATTCCATTTTTTTTTTTCTCGCCACAATATAGAAGGACCTGAAATAGTCCCAGGTGGTGAAATCCCTCTTCCTAGAAAGAGTGTTACTTGGGCCACTATGCATTTGGGTACAACCAAAGAAATGGCTACAGAAATAGGAGTACATGTGACAGTAAGTGTCTTTAGTTTGGGGTTTTTTTTTTGTAATGCCTGAAGATATTCATCATATTGGTAGTCTATGAACCAGTAAGTTGATCTTACAAAAGATAACTGAAATAAAGTAAGCAAGGATGAACTTAGTAAGGTGCCAGACAACTTCCTTCTCACTCTACAGAAAGGTCCAGATGGACTGAATTTGGCCTAACGTGGCCTCAGGTGGCAAATATCACAGACTGTGCCTGTCAGTCTCATTCAAGTACAAGCTCCAGTCCAGCAGAGTCTACTGGCAACTAGGTACTTTTGAGAAAGCCTACAGAGCATTTTTCTTTTTCATTTCTGCATCATGTGTTTTAATCACCTTAAATGGGGAACAAATTGCTAAGAACTTTCAATGATTTCAGAAAGATTTAAAAAAATAAACCAATAAAATGAAATAGCGCAATGACAATATTTAAGTAGGAATATTATGGCAGATAAATTCTTGGAGGTTTACTGCTAATGGCCACTTGACATTTTTAAATAGAGCATTTCAGTAAATCACTGGAAATTAGCCGACAAGGATTTATATTCATCTGTTTAAATGATACTTATAAATAAGTAAATATGGTTTAAAAATACTTGCAGTGATGCTGAGTCTAGGTAGGTAAATGTCCTAGTGTAGGTTTTTGTTCTAATTTCAGTGCAATTCAACAGGCATCTATTGTAGATTTCCTAGGAGTCAGGAACTGTATTAGTTGCTGGAGACCCAGAGAGGACAAAAACCCACTTCTGGAAATCCAGTACGTAATGCCCAGATTAGAGTCCATCACCCTTAGCGCCAGAAACTTTCTTTCTTCCTTGAATGAAATCCAGTATACTGGACTGACGCGGCTTCCAGGTTAGAACAGAGTTGTTCCACTCTTGTTTCTAATTACATCTCATAGATTTTAGCTCACATGCAGTTCAAGAGCTATGCACTGGGCAACTGTTTCTAATAAATGCCAGTGGAGTGTTTTAATTGTGTAAGCATTAGTTCACTCATTCTATAAGTATTTATTATGCATGTTCAACTATGCACCAGACACTTTGCTAGGCACAGAAAGTAGCAGTAAGAAATGGAGAGCTGTGCTGCAATGAATTTACATTTTGTTGTGAGGAGATCAACCATGGATCCGTAAGTAAATAAATGTGAAAATTTCCGTGGGTGGTAAGTGTAAAGTAAAAAGGATACATGGAACACTTTTAGAGCACATAGGAGGTGAGAGGGGGAAAGACTCTGTACCCAGAGCTTTTTGCAAAGACCTCTCTGCAGAGGTGGCATTCAAATTAGAAACTGAACGGGGAGCAGAGGCCTGTGGAGATCGGGTGATGAGCATTCTGGGTACAGGGACAGTCAGTGCACAGGCCTGAAGGCAGACCATGCTCAATGTAGTTCAGGGTTAGAGAAAAGCCAGTGGGATTGGCCCTTTGTGGATAAAGAAGGGAACTGTTCTAGAAGTATCATGAGGGAGGCAACTCTGATTCTGTCGGCTTTGGGGCACTGCAGTTTGGTAATTTTTGATAAACTAATGAAGCCATTAGATTTTAGCATGGACAGTGCTCCTACTTCGTTGTTAAACTGACCAAGGATCTTGATAATTTTCTACATACCCTTTTAAAATGAAATAAAGTTGTCTCCCAAGACACATTCATGTGAGATACTCCAGAAAACTCAAAATTTCTACCGAGTCATCAATTCAGAAATAATTAGTTATGAAAGTCCTAGCCTGGTCTTCCAAAAGATACAACAATGATAAAGATATAGTTTCTGTCTGAAGTAAGCTGCATGCTACTGAGAAAAAAGCTATTTTTAATCACTTGTGATATAAAATTTTGATGAAACAGATTCTATAGTGGAAGCCTAAAGGAAAAACCAGCAAAAAATTCTGGATAACATTATTCACTTATTCTACAAATAGTTTTGATTACCTGCCACACATCAGAGAGAATATAGTGCTGAACAAAACATGTATGGCTCTTGCTTATAATGGAGTTCGGGATCTGGTTGGCAGGGCAGAGACTAAATAGGAAATACGGTAACAATTGGAACAAATGCAATGAGGATGAAAATGGCACTCAAGACCATATCTAACACATAGGCACTTGGTAAATATCAGTTGAATGAATGAATGAGTGAATGAATGAATGAATGAATGAACAGTGAATAATAGAATAACAGAGAGTGACGTGTGTTATACAGATTTGTCAGAAAAACCCTCCCTGAGGAATATAAGCTGTGATCAGAAGGAAGTGAAGGCATTATCCTTTTAAAAGACCAGGAAAGGGGATGGCTAGGTAGAGGGAAATGTGTGTGAAGGTCCAGAGATGAGGAGAGTTCTGGAATGTGTCAGAACACCAAAGAGATGGTATCGGAGGGCGAGGAAGTGGGAAAAAAGAATAAGACATTGAGGGTCATAAGGAGTCAAGTCCATCATTGTATGGCCTCTTATGTCTAAACGATCATCCTAATTTCTACAAAACACATTGGCTAAGTGGAGACCAGAGCTGATGATGGAAAACCAACGATGATGATATTGTGTTAAATTAGACTGAAAAATGATGGTGGTTTGGGCTAAGACAGGGAGAGTGCTGATGGAAAAAATGTGGATGGATTTAAAATTCCGTCCACTTAAAAGCTTTATAGATACAGTCACTGGATGTGGTAGGATAATATTTTTCTCTTCTTCTAACTGGTCATGCTAAACCTTTGGACTTATCCTTGACACACCATCAAGTGTGAGCCTGTTATAAGGAAATCAGCCTCACTCCTCTGCTCAGAACCCTCCCATGTTCCCTCCATATCATTGAGAGAAAAAGGTGAAGTGCTCCCTACGGTCTATCAGCCCCTGAATGCTCTGCTGCCAAGTTTAAATCTCTGAGTCGTTTTCCCACTGACATCCTCCTTATGTTATCCGATTAGCCCCCACCCCGGCCTTCTCACAGAATTCAAAGACAACAATCACACTCTACCTCCTGCTATTGGTCTTTGTTGTTCCTTCTAGACAGAATGTCCTGTCTAGGAAGTGGTCCTTCGCTTTACGTAACTCTTCCCTCACATGTCTCCTTCAGAGTGAGGTCTTAGAGAAGACCTGAATGTCACCTGTCTAAATGTCCAAGCCCCCCTTTGTAACACACTTTGTCCTCTCTCTCTCTGCTTTATCTGTCTTCTTAATATTTATCAATATGTAGTAAAATATGTTTTATTTTTTCTTGTCTCACCACTAAAATATAAATGCACCGAGAAAAAAAATTTTCACCACCCCATTCTCTGTGCATAGAGTAGCATTCTAATACATGCTGGTTGAATGAATAAATGAATGGCAATAGTTGCAGAAGGAGGCAGTGCCTTCCAGGATAAGTGCTGTTATATGATAGCTGAAGTTTATCAACCATCTGAAATATACCAGACACTGAGTTTATTGACTCCTCGTAAAGACAGCCCTCTCAGTGTGCATTGAGGCTGGGCAGGGGTGGGTGGAATTGGGGCTAATCAGAAGACTCTTGAAATCTTGCCAAATGTTTGGACATGACTCTGTAGGTATTTGGGGTTCATTAGAAAGTTTTTTGTGTTAAAAAATATGGGAAAGGTGTGAAAGAGGCAGCATGAGATGGTACATGGTGAAATTAGGAAAACTCTGTCAGGAAATTACTGAGTCACTCCAACTGTAAGTAAGGTTCATGTCATGTGCCCAAATTTCAGTTTTGAAAATGGAAATGGATAAAAGAGAAAAAGATATTATGGGGAATAAGAATCATGGGCTCTTACAGCATTGACCGCTGTTAGTTTCATAAGCTTCTTTCTCTTAAAGGTTATTTATTTAGTTTTTCATAGCCTTCATTTCTCACAAAGCATTGAGTCAATTGGTTGTTGGAGATATTGAGATCTATTTATTGAGTGCTATTCATTCTGAAAGAAACTGTGTTACTATCCTGGCAAAAACTTTTCTGAAATGTTTCATAATAGTAAAGTCATTGGACTTTTTAGGCTATCTCAGTTTTTCTGTTGCTGTCAGTTACCTATCAGGCATGTGACTTCGATCACGTCACTTAACCTTTCTCAACATTGTTACCTTATGGTACAAGAGAGCATCATGGTAAGAGAGAGCAGAGAGTTGTCTTCAAAGTCCAGATTTGGACCTCGAATGGTTCCTGGCCCCATGCTTTTAGCCACAAGATCGTAACCTGCATGATCCCAAGGAGGAGGCGGGATATCTCAACAATTCCAGTTCAGCACAGGGAACACTTTTCAAAATACTGTGTGGACGAGCTGTTTTAACAGGAAGTGACCTTCCTGTCCTAAGAAAGCTTCAAGCAGAGTCTGCGTGTCCGTGGATGTCTAGTGCTTCCACTCACCAGGTGTTTCCCAAGAATATCACAGACCTGAAATAGTGGCTGAATAGGTGGCTTTGAATTCCCTCTGGTGGGTGTGTAAACCTGAGAGCCTGGGGGTCGGCCGCCCAGTGCCCTTTCTACCACCCACCAGCGCCTCTGTTCCCTCTTAATTCTGATGCATTCAGGACCCGCAGTGGCTTTGAAATTTAGCATTCACATATTTATATCTTACATCTCCCCCTTCATTTTGAGGGCAGGGATTATATCTCATTCTTCTTCAAGTCGTCTGGAATGTTATTCATGGGAGGCATTTATGCCCTGTGTTATGTTTATAATCTATTAACTCATTCTCTATTGTGAAAAAATAACTTGTTTAATTCTACTTAAATGCCGTTTAAAATAAGAAATTATTTTTAAAAAAATGTGTGTCCTGATGCTGAAAAGCTCAATCAGCTAGCACCCTTTGAAGATGAAAAGGTAGAGAGAGCGTGTCTTGGGAAGTGAGACCACGCCCTTTGTGCTCACAGTGTGCGGCCCTACAGAAGTGAGGCGGTGACAGGCTCAGCCTCCTAGCCACACCCAGGAAAGGTTTATTTTCAAAGCAGGAAGCTCTGTCATCCTCAGATCATCAAAAACTATCTTTTTCTTTGTTAGGAGCAAAAGAGAAAATATTTTGTGGGGGTAAATGAGAAGGAGAACCTCTTCCATTAAAAACTCTATTTTTAAATAAAGAATATATCTTAAAATGTATATGTAAATATAAATGATGTACAAGGTGCAGCACAAATAGCGGCCCCTTTTATTACAAAACCTTTTATTACAAAATCATCAGCATCTAATTCTAAGACAGAACAACATCACACTCAAGCACGCTGTATGACATTGTAGGTGAAATGTTCAAATTAAAAGTTATGTTATTACACGCATAGTATTACCCTACCAACCACACTCAGGCACGCCTTACTTCTGCCAGACGCTGTATGTTCAAACATAACAGTGATGGCCAATGTCACTATGTTAGGGAACCACCCTTGAAATGCATGTGATAAAAGTGAGGCCTGTTATATGTGAGCCACTGAGTCAAGCTGCAGAGAATGATCACAGAAGACAATACCCAGGCGGAGGATGTTGGCATTGATTTGTCAGAGCCTGGACACAGTGGTGTATTCACTCCTCCTTTTATGTAGACCATCACAATGTAAAATTGAGGGGGCACCTGGCATTAAATACTGTATTTACAGAAATGCAGTTAAAAAAATCAAGAAAGCATTTAGTGTATTGTTCTTTGACAAAAAAAGAAAGAAGGAAATAAATTTCCTTTATCGACCAGCATACTACAATTGTGATGTTTTATTTAAATAATCACAAATGGGCAATTTGTTCAAATGAACTTCTGCATTCCCAGCGGGAGATCATCCCCCATCCACTCAAGTTGTCCTGTGCATCTGAGACGGGATAAGTAGAACTGTCATTACAGGGAAAAATCGGGGCGTTGCAGCTGCCGTCTTCCACAGCGTCGGGGCCTTTGCTTTCACAGCCTCGGCATTTCCATCCACCTTTGTTGAGACTCTCAATCCCCCTCCATCTAGTGCTGGTCTCCTTATGGCATTTGAAATTATCGACACCTTTTATGCTTTTTTTCTGTTTTTGTTCTACATTTGTGTGGATAGCTCCCACTATTATTTGTCAAAATTGCTTCCTTTGCCGTACGTGTGTCTGAACTGTGGTTGAATCCTGGTGAGTGTTTCTTAGCTGGTAGCTGCACCTGCCTGGGCAGAAACAGGCTTTGTTCTCTGGAGAGCAGCTCTGTGACGGCTGAGCCTGAGGCTGCCCTATCACGGGGTGGGGCGGGGGCGTTGGGGGTCAGGAGATGGAAGCTCATTTTATCTGGCCCTGGACACTGGGCTTTGCCCCAGTTTCCTTCCCACGAGGAGCATGCATTTATTCCTTGGGGTTCTTAATGTGACCTCTCACTTCAGTAATATCCTGTGCAGTATTTTTTAAAAGATTTATTTATTTATTTATTTATTTTTTGAGAGAGAGAGAGAGAGAGAGAGAGGGAGAGAAACATCAATGTGTTTCATCAATGTGCAATGTATTCTTACACACCCCAGTCTGGGGACCCAGTCTGCAACCTAGGCATGTGCCCTGACTGGGAATCAAACCAGAGACCCCTTGGTTCACAGGCCAGCTCAATCCACTGAGCCACACCCGCTAGGACTCCTGTGTAGTATTTTATTTGCTTGCTGTGGATTGAGTTCATAAACACAAATCTCTCTCTCTCTCTCTCTCACACACACACACACACACACGCACACACACACACACACACACAAACTTAATTAGCTCAGCAATGAAAATGGGAGCACTGAAAATCTGAGTACTTAGGAATAGTCTTTGAGGATTGTCGATTCCTTCAGTTATCTTATATATTTCATGTCCTACATATGACAGTGAAATAATAGTATTCTATAGAGACATCCCACATGGAATGGAAGTTACAGCATGTAGACATTATGGCTGAGTCCCCGATTGAGGAGGCTAACCGATCTTATGAATTATATGCAAATACAAGTGCAAAACAGGTAAGAAAATTGTTTTACAGGTAGTAGGGGATGAATGAAAAAGTAGATTTGAATTTAAGCCTCAGAAACAATTGGACATGTGATAGAAATTCCAAGAAGTATCAATAAGTCATTAACACAGATGAGAGAAATAGTGTACCAGTGACGTGGGTAGTAACTAAAAAAGATGAAGAGAGGAAAAGTAATCAGAGGAAGTCTTTCCTGAGGAAGAGAAGAGCTAGACTGCATTCCTATTATTACAAACCCCAAAACTACTTAGTGCTCTTCTTAGTGTCAACTCTCTCATGTACAAAGTGGGAATAATGAGCGTCTCACCTTGTAAGGCTGTTTAATGAGGTAGCAGTTACATAGATTTCTTAAAGTGATACCTAGTATATATTAGAGTAGTAGATGCTATTACTACAAATATTTTTATCATTATTATTAAATAGTAGCTGTTATTATTACTGTAAATATTTTTATCCTTATTATTATTAGAAAAAGAATTTTTCTAAACAACTCAATCAGGATGCCTCCCTCCTAACTTTCTAAAGTCTTGAAATGCAAAAATAATTGCAAAGAATTTTGCAGTGTTGACTATTTCCTGTGTCTCTGGGCAACCTAATAAAGGGCATATTCTCTTAGTACTGGGAAAATGGTGGCATTGGAACTGAGTTGAAGACTTCTGAAGGGAAGGGAGAGAGACTGCAGTTGCCGCTGTTGAGTTGGTGGTCTGTGTCAATATGTTCGGTGTTCTCGCCCCCCTGTTCCAAGGTGTGCAGTGCGAATTCACCATCACAGAAGGGAAAGCATGTCTTGGAAAGTCACTCTCCAAATAACACATCTGGAATAAATTTGGCCTCTTAGGAAATCAAGGAGATTTAGAAAGTCTATGTCAGTGTCTCAAGGTATATCTTCTAGGCTCATCAGTCCAGTGATTGCCTTGGCTTCACTCTTTATAACAGCGGTGTTAGAGAAATTAGCTCAATGCAATTACAGCAAACTCATTAAGCCAGTGATACATTGATTAGGTTACCTTGTCTACATCTGACTATGAGTTGATGTGTGCATATTTTATAACAAGATAATAGCATTTAAAAAATTAAAATAAGATCCCTACTAATATTTACAGTTTATATTGAGTGTTTACTATGTAGGTGATACTGTGTTAAGGGTTGTTATACATTGTTTCATTGATTACCCCATCAAAACCTGATGTCATAGAATCTTTTATTTTCCCCATTTTGGCAATGAGAAAACTGAGGTGAAGAAATAGTAGGTAGCTTGCTGAAGTTCACAGAAAATAGTGGACTTGGGTTCTGGCCCAGGGATCCTGATTCTGGTCCCTGCAGCATAACCAAATTTAGAACAAAAACCGACTTTGAGTAGACCAGTGGTTGCCATAGGGTGAGGAAGCTTCTTGAAATTCCTGAACAGCACCAAATAAACTTGAAAATGTGCTTTCAGTGTTAATATTAAAACAGTTCCTTTTTTGAAAATAGTGGAATTCATTTTTAGACTTAATGGTATTAAATTATTAAGTAATATCCACAGGAGCCCACCTCTTTCTCTGAAAATTCAACTTAAGTGGTACCTTTTAGACTTGGCCCAGCAGACGATATGCTTTTGCTATTCTAGGAATTCCCATTCAGTGATGCACTCTACTTTTTTTGCTTCCCACCTTTCCCTTGTCTTCCTCCCTTCCTTTTTGCTTCCTTTCTTTTATTGTTCTTGCAACATCACTCAAACCTGTCAACTTGGTGTTAGCATGCTGTAAGTACATTGCATTTGGGCAGTAACAGCCACCTCCTGACACATTCCCTGGTTTTGTAGGTCATATTATTTGACGTGGCAAGCTCTCCTGCTATATCAAAAGGCTACTAGATTGAGGTTCTGATATGCAAGCATTTTACAACTGTCACCAAAGCCATGTTTGTCTTTCGAAATCAGAATCTGTGAATGGTTTGAAAGTTTAAAATCTAACAGGAAGAGAAAGTGACAAACCCATGGTTGAATCGAAATTCAATTGAAATTTCATTGCAAAAAAAAAACCTCATTTATGTTGCCAAATTGAAGCCTCTTTGGTTATTTTGCACATGGTTTGACTGTTCACTGGGTTGGCTAGCAACCCCCTGCTCTGTGATTAGCTTAGGATATTGTTTATGAACACACCCTCTCACTTCCATCACTAACCCTACTCCATTGTACATACAGCATAATACAGTCTGGTTCATCCTAGAGATTCAAACATTAGTGCTGCAGAGGAGACCAGTTATCTTAGCCCCTTTATTTTAAAGATGTGGAAACCAAAGCTGAAAGTTGGACTTGTGATAGATTTTTCAGCTACTGGGCAGTTCAGCCATGCCTCAAATTCTGCTCTCTAAATTCAATCCCATATTATCACAACACATCAAACTAATATAAGGAGCTAGTTTAATGCCAATGGTTATTGATAACAAAGACTTGGAGCCTGTGTATTACTCTGAGAAGCCTAATAACACGTCAGCTCTGATGGGAGTGACATATGAACTATGGGCAACTTGCTATGTTCAACACTTTTAACTAGATCACCTCAACCACCCTGTTGAGGATCTACTGAGAACTCCCCACTGTGCACACACACACACACACACACACACACACACACGTGCGCACGTAAATGAAGAAACAAAAGCTCTTCAGTTTAAGTAACTTCCTGACATGCATAACCCGGAAGGGACAGAGTCTAGTTTGAAGCCCCCATTTTCCTGAGGCCAACCTCTGTGTCGTGCTGCCTCCGAACAGGTTTCCAGTCCTTTCTTCTGTCTCCCAAACTCAAACCTGTGCAAACACACGTACAGCACACTCACAACAGCCTCTCCAGAGATGTCAGTCTTTTTGGTTTCTCCGTTCTCTGTCGGAGTGGGGGTCCAGCATAGGAGTTGGGTATAGTAATTTGTCGATTCTCCACGTCTGCTGGCCTCATGCTGGAGCAGCAGGTCCGGACCACCCCTGCTTAGCAGAGTTGCATGCAGTTTGCACCAGGCAAAGGCAGCCACGGCCTTTGACGTGGAGCTTGAAGAGGCATTCTAGGTCTTGGCCTTTTTTTTTTTTAGCTTTTGTTCTTGCTCACAGGAGTAGTAGTGTTGGAGACTGAAGAAGATGTCTGGTAGACTGGCTGTGAAGAAAGTTGGAGAAAGCTCCTTTATTACCTAAGGAATATAAAGCAGATGTCAGATTTGGAAAGAGAAGTTTGGCCAGAACTGTAGAGACTTCTAAGGCTCCTTATATTCTTCCTAATCACCTCTTACCAAGCAAAGTCCAGCAAACTTAACTGCTAGTATACCTCAACTTCCTGTGAGTAGCATTTATAACCATGGAGTAAAAACAGGAAAACATGGAGTATAAACAGCAAAAAGTTTATAATCTGTTTCCCTTTAATGATCAAGAAAAAAATCAAACATGAGAAACACAGTTACTCACCTTTCTAAGGTATTCGACATTTTTAGGTGGAAATAGTTTATAATTTGACACATCCACCCAATCATTCACCAAGTATATTGTAGTTACATAATACAACAAGTGAGCTATCTTTAGCCCAGTTAGAATTCATCGTACAATGAACAGACGCATTAACAGTTAAATTGTGGTTCAGGGGAATAAGTGCTACAATAAAGATCTCCATAAAGAGATTTGAGAATCTAAAGGAAGAAATAATTGTTCCTGGAGATGTGGGTCAAGGTCGTGTATGGCGATTGACATTGGAGGCGATTGTTGTGGAATGAGCCGTCGTCATCCAGAGGGTGAATAGGGGGAATGAGCATCCCCAGGCCCACGGGGTGGAGACTCAGTGCTATTCACTGTGGTCATCGAGAGAAAGTTGGGCTGTTGTTCAAAGTGAGGTGGTGACATCAGAGAGTGGCACTGGGAAAGGTGATAATGCTAACCTGGGGGGGTATAGCCAAGATTATAAAAGGTTCACACCAAAACACGACCAACTTCAAGTGCCCATCTCAATACACGTTGGGACCTCTTAACATAAATCAAGTGAAGACTTTGCGAGTGATGTTAAAGAACGTTAGAGGAAACCTAAATGTTGCTCCAAAATTACCTTGGATCTGAACAGATATTTTTAATACAATTTTAAAGCATGTAATTAAACTTTGTGCTTTCTCAGCACAAATCAGTTGGGCAATCTTGTGATCACATTGTTGTAAAAGTTAACACATTTTCACTTATTATCGTACCTGTATTTGCCCACCACGGTCATTCAATGAACTTTAAGTGAAGCATTACTAAGATTGTTCTTATTGTTGTCTGCTTCTGCTTTTTCCCCCCATTAGGACAAAAGGTTTTTAATTTTATTTTTCCAATTTGTTCGCTTGCTTGCTTTACTTTCTGCCCCCTTCCACCCCAGTGAGACTAAGGTGGCTGTATCAACTTTAACAGTGGAAGGTCCCAGTGGCTTAACTGCTGTTTAGTTCTCATCCACACTACATGTGCACCATGGGTTGATGGGGACTTTGCTCCCACCCACATGCACAGCTGATGGAGACTGCACCACTTGGAGCTCTTCAGGTTACAGAGAAAGGAAAAACAGAACACAGGGGGACTCAAGCCCTCTCTCTTACCAGAAGCTCAGTGAAAGGGACGAATGTCACCCTTGCTGGCATTTTATTGGCTAAGACCTATCATGTGGCTTTCTCTACTTTTAAAGGAGGTTAAGAAAGTACCTTGAAGGAAGAGAACCCCAATTATTTGGGGGCCACATGAAGTTCCCTGCACATATTAGTTAGGGCTGGCATAGCCAAGTAGCATACATTGAGTGGCTTAAACAGTAGAAATTTCTTTTCTCACAATCCGGAGGCTGGAAGCCTGACATCATGATGTCAGGGTGGCTGGGTTCTGGTTAAAACCTTTTTCCTGATTTTCGGACATCCACCTTCTCTCTGTGTCCTCACATGGCAGAGCGAAAGCTCTGCTGTCTCATCTGCTACTTAAAAAAGGACCAGTCAGGTCAACATCTTTATGACCTCATTTAACCTTAATCATCTCGTTAAATGCCCACCTTCGATACAAGCACATGGAGGGTTAAAGCTTCAACATGTGCCTTTGAGGACATAGTTCAGTCCATAGCACACAATACACATTTTTAAAAATTTGTTTGAATATAGACATTGGGAATGACACTCTCAAAACTGTTTGATGCATAGAAAAGTTTGGATCGATGCTACAACAGCATCGACCATATTATTTATATTGGCAAATCATTAAAACTTTGGGCTCTAAAAATTGTTAGTAATTGTCACCAAGATTTATACCCTCAAATTTTCTTGCACAGGCTTTGTAATTTTTCTTTTCTTTTTTTTTTTAACTTATTTCAACAAGATTCCAAAAAGGACAAGTCAGAGGGGAGTAGGAACGGGAGCGTGCTCACCTGGCACTTCCCATCTCTCTCCTGCTGAGTGCAAGAGGTTCTGCTGACATTCTGTGGATTCTTATCAGATGTGAGGCCTTCCCTGCAGATGCTGTCAGTGTCCCTCTAGGTCCCTGCTCTTCCTGTTTGGGTCTAACTTCAGAGAAGTGATCGGTGTGCAGCTGTTTCTCCGCCAACAGATCATTGCAGGCACACCTGTGAGTCATTCTAGTTTGGTCATGGAGTTTATTTTTTCTTTCCACTTGATGTTATAAAGTCAGAAAAGAGAATTGTAAAATTTCATTGGAGCCCAATATCTATTAGGCATTGGTTTTTCTAAGGATAAACCGTCTTTCTCTCCCTTCTGCTGCTGACTGATGTTTTAGGTTCTGGGTTTGTTTGTTTTTTTTTCCCCTCTCAAAAATACCAGGATATTTAGTGAAATAGTCTCTTAAGGTTAATCATTAGAGTTATTTATTTAATATGTTTAAACTGAATCATCTCCCTATTTTTAACAAGGAACAAATCTGACTGCTTCTTTTTATGATTTTTGTGTTTGTTCCTTTGATTTCTACTTTGACAGTAAGTGGTTAATGTAGAGACAGGGTACGATATTTTATGGAGCACTTCACATTTGAGATGATTGAAGAAACCTTTTGCCTTACATTCCACAAAGGACTAATCACGTGTCTGTGTGTTATTGTTGAAGACGGGGCTGTGAATTTTTTATTCTCAACCGCGGAATGGCTCCTGTGCGCAGGGCAAAGTAACAGTTGGGACATTATTTAGTTAATTTAGCTGTGGTTTAAAAAAAAAGAAAACAGCAAAATTCACATTGTGCCAAATGGTTTTCCTGAATCCTTGCCCTAAATTCCGATAACTTCCCCCTTTCTATCACTTGTTCCTCTTTAATTCTGGATGGAATTAAGTTATAGAAAACATCTGGACTCCATTTTTTAAAATAAATGCTTCATTTCAGAACACTGTTAATTTTTTTTGAAGTTTTAGATGTACGGAACTGTGGCAAAGATAATACAGAGAGCTCCTGTGCACCCCACGGCCGACCTTCCCTGTTCCTAACGTTTGCACGGGGCTTCAGCAAGGTCTGCCTACACATCCTTTCATTGTCATGGCCCCAGTGTAGTGCTGGGTGTGGCAAATTCTGGTTTGGGGTTGGGGAACTTTCTGTGATTTTTTCCCAGATATTTTCCATCTCTAGCGTGTTGAATCTGTGGATGCGAAACCCATGGATACAGAGGGTTGACTGTATTTTCTGCCCCCACCTCAGCCCTGAAATCAGCCCTTTCTCCATCGACCCTATTTTGCCCCACACCCCCCTTTGCTTTCTCTCTTTCTCTCTCTTTCTTTCCTTCATTTTTTTTTTTGGAGAATGGTATATAGAAATGAAAGTCAAGTGTGATTTACTGTCTCCCCTTCAGTGTTTTGGGTTAGCTTTGACACCTGTTGGCCGTTGAGAAAGTGCTGTCTCTCCCACAGACTGAGAGGTGGTATAGGACCTGTTATGAAGCATTCTGTTTCATTCCCATTTACATAGTATATGAACTTCACATTTTGCTTCCAGATGGTTTGTTTTATCTACTAGAACCTCTAGAATCAGACTGATTTGATCACTTTTAAAATTTTCTTTAAAGATTTTATTTATTTTTCTTTAGAGGGGAAGAGAAGGAGAGAGGGAGAGAAATATCAATGTGTGGTTGCCTCTCCTGCGTCCCCTGCTGGGAACTGGCCTGCAACCCAGGCATGTGCCCTGACTGGGAATCGAACCATGGTTGTTTGGTTCACAGGCCCGCACTCAATCCACTGAGCTACATACACCAGCCAGGGCAGATTTGATCATATTTTTAAAAAGCAGTTCATCTGTGGTAATTCAAAACACGTGGCTTTCTTCAGTCTTCTCAGGTGTGAGGAAACCAACTAGAATCAGCAGCTCAATGCATCTACAGAATCTTTAAGAAAGGAGCTTGTTCCTTAATATAAAATCATCACTAATTAATTGTTTCAACTCTATTTTGGTTTCATTTTTCTGAAACCCTGTGGTACGATGCCACACCTTTGGGAGGTGTCTCAGAAGTGGCCCTCTGTCACAGAGGTCACCAGCCATGGGATCACAATTTCACTGAAGCAGAGAATATTTATTGTCTTATAACTTTACTTTCATCATAACATATATTCATTTTAGCCCTGGAAGGAATTTTTAAAAACTGTCCTCAAACTGAATCATCTTAATATTGAGTCAAATGACTTACCTAAGCTGATTTATTTATGTAGCTGCCCAACTGCAACTGGAACTGAAGCGTAGGGTACAGATTCCATCCACGATAAAAAAAAAAAAGTTTAACTACTTCAAGAACTTATAAATATGTACATATATTATACATATAATTACGGAGAGATGAAACTTCGATTCAGCAGAGCGTTTTGGTGGCTGAGGGCATGACCCTCTGAATTTCATTTTCTATTTTTACGTGCAACTCGTGGTAAATAGAACTGAGACATTTTAAAAAGAAAGGCGTCTCTGCTTGGCACACAATATACAAGACGACATTAACTTATTTAAAGGGGAAATAAAATGCACAGCTAATGAGGCTTCTTTTGATGGTCTACTAGGAATCTGTCCCTTTGAATGATATTAAAAATGAAAATAAATGTTCGTAAAGAAAGCCATTAACGTGACCGTGTTGTCTTCACCCTTTCCAGCCATCGGCCAGGAGCTATGGCTTGTAACTCCATTTCTCATTCCTCCCTCTTTCCTCTTCCTGAGCCTTGGGATTGGTGACAGAGACAGACATCATGGAAGAGAGGGCCCACCGATATGAGTGGGATAGGGCTGTCATGTCTGCTTTTTAATTTTTTGGAGCTGACTTTCTCAACCCCCGGGACTTCCAGAAAGAGAAAGGGCATTGCAGCTTTCCTATAAAGATGAGTGGTGGGTACCTTGGCCTATCTGGAGCATCCAAAGTCACCCCATCACAAGCCTCCTTTGGCTTCCCAGTATCCCAAGCCTCGGGAGACAGGACAGGAAGTGCAGCCCCGTTTGAGTATCAAGAGAGAATATCACTCTGTGATGTTGATCAGCATTTTACAGAAGACATAGAAACCTGGTTCCTAAGAGCTCTTTCTCTCGGCTTCAGCATCAGTGACTCAAAAGCAGGAATCGCTGAGCACTCCAGGAGGTAAGCAAGGGGTCACTGCAGCGTGAGAGCCTGTGCTCACAGGCCCACCTGCCCCCAGTGACTGCCCCCAGTGGCTGCCCCGGCTGCTGTGAGTGCATGGGAGCTCCCACATCCGAGTGCTGGGGAGCCCATAGCTTCATTTTTAGGGGGCAAAAGTGTCATCCATAATGTTAAAAAACTTATCTTCAGTCATTTATGTATCCATTGTGTTTGGGACCATGAGCACACACAGCCAGCAGAGAAAATTGGAGTGACAGGAAGGAGACATATTTACATTTTCTTTCCATTGTTGCTTTTGCTGAATATTAAAACTGCTTCTTTAGTAGGAGAATTAATAGCTGCCTTTGGTAAAAATAAGGTTTTCCGCGCCCTTTAAATCTTTTATTAATATTTTAAGTAACTGGCCTGAACCCCAGTACTGGAAAGGAGCTAATATTCCTGATTCCTTTAAAAACTATATTTGGGCTCAACAAAAGAGGGTGAATCGTGGATTATTAATATAGGAGCGAATCTTATTTGGCAACCCATTGACCCTCTAGTTTTTTTGAGAAGAACTTTATTTCCTCATTTCTGATAATAATCTGATTAGCTCTAATCATTTTATTCAGCTGAATAACACATGGCGAAAAACAAATAATCAGCAAAAGAAAAGCATAACATGAGTTTGAGTAAATATCTGATTCTTAAATAAATTATTCTTAAGCAATAGTAAAGGTAGCCCCAGGTCTTGTTTTATGAAATTTTGGAAGGAGTAAAACAGAAAGACCTGGTCTAGTTGTCAAGGACTTCTATCTAAGCCCGCCCTTCCTTCCTTCCTTCCTTCCTTCCTTCCTTCCTTCCTTCCTTCCTTCCTTCCTTCCTTCCTTCCTTCCTTCCTTCCAGCCATTTGTATTTCTTTATGTAAAACCTTCTATTTACATACCCAGCACTGTTATGGCTGCTGAAAAGACACAAGTAAATAGACAAAATAGTCCCTCACGGAGTTTAAAGTCAGGTCCCTAGCTCCCACACATACCGTGGTGCCGGGGTAACGGTGGGCTGAAACCCTAAGAGACTCTACTCCAGCACCACTCAGCATTTCCTCATGTCCTCCACTCCCTTGGAGAAGAGTGGGGGGTTCTTGTATTCCAAACTCTGTAGCAGGCAAAGGGACTCCCCATCTGCCCTTTAAACTGGACCAGGGGCTTGTTGTTCAGGAATAGCTCCATTACTTTGTCCTGCTTAGAGTCTGGGAGAGAACTGTTCAAACCATGTGGGAGGTGGTTCTTTGAAAGCCCTAACATGAAAAGGAAAAACAAAACAAAACAGGAGATTTACAATCCGAAGCCAGACTTAATAATACATAACAAATTGCAGCGCTGTTTGGGAATCTCCCTGGGTACCGTTCCTAAGGATTCCAAGTGTTTAATTGAAATTTCTTTGGGGACAGTAGTACTCATTCACTTAAGCGTTATATTTATATTTCAGTGCAAAGGAAGGAAGTCAAAGGGCTAATAGACCGAGGGAGCAGAATAACGGCTTTTTCAGCTGCAGGCCTCGAAGAGCCAGCAATTCTCAGAGGAGTGCTGATCCCAGAGACAGCTTGCGGACTCAGCCTCCAGGGACTCTTGTCAGAGGGCGGAGAGCTGAGATGTGACGCACAACTGTTGCTCCCTAGACAGAGACAGAACACAGGATCCCCATACTGCCTGTTTAATCAGTCCAACTGTCTGCAGTCTAGAGGATTAAAACACCTCGAGGTGGAGAAGTATTCTGATCCAGATTTATTCTTAGAAAGGCTGTTCCTTTTACCCCAATGGTGAGGAGAGAATGTCTCAGTCCCAGGGCACATTGCCATCACAGTTTTCAGACTATAGTTAACGAATACCTATTATTGTAGGCATAGTTTAGATGTTACGTTTGTGAAGGAATCAGAGTAAAAGTGACAATGTTACACTAATCCTCCTTGCAATTTGATGATACAAGAATAGTAGATTAGCTTCCCACATTCCAGTCTATAAATCTTAACAGTTAACACTGTTGTTCTTTTGGGTATAGATGCAGCTTTTACCAACATACAGAGAAATGCTTGCATTTAACCAGCTTAATGTTTGAAACAGCTTTATTGAGGTATAATTTATAAATTGTAAAATTCTGCAGTTCAGAGTATACAGTTGCATGGATTTCAGTAAATTAGCAGAGTGTGGTATACTTATCACCACAATACAATTTTAGCACATTTTTATCATCTGAAAAGAATTCCTGATGCCCATTTGCTCCCAGCTCCTGTTCCACACAACAACTAGTCAATGGTTATAATTAACATCACACTAATCTACACTTGTCTCTTAAAGGGTATAGAATTGGTGTCCTTGGATGTGGCCTTTAGTCTGTATTTTGAATATGGTAATATTACTATTCTTATTTTATAAGGGACGACATTGAAATTTAGAGAAGCCAGGCAATTTACCCGCAGTCCCAGAGCTAAGAAGCTGGAAGATTTGAACTTGGTCTTGTCTGATTCCAAAGTCCCTCTGCCCTGAGTTGCACAGTTACTCCTAGTTTGAGTGTGAGCTGGATCTTAATAGAAGGTTGATCAAAGATTAATCTTGTTATTCTTGTGGGTGCGTGTGTGTATAGCATTTCACTTTTCTAATTTCTCAGTCCTCTTATTGTTACCACGTACATAATATGGGTACATGTCCAGGGCAGACAAATGCAGGTTTATAGTTCTCAATGTGCAGAGTTTATTTTCATATTATTGACTTATTAATTATTGTATTATTGTATAGTTATTCTATTGGATGAACTATAAGCCTATTTTTGGCCAACCCTTTATACTGATATATGTATATATACATAGCATGTTTCTTTTCATTTCGGCTTGTGTTAGGGTTCTATGGCTGACTATTTACTGATGCTCACATATGCAATGGTGATTTTCTTTCATATTAGAAAGTTTATGTTACCCTCTCTTTTCTTATATGTATGAAAACATCTCAAAAATATTTTATTATTGGAAGATAAAATTGCTGGTATCGAAATACAATATTATCATATTCCATATTGACTAGTTAATTCTTTATGTTCAAATTTTTATTTGGAGGTACTGGCATTATTCAGTTGTGTGTTTTTTTTAAACTAACTCATAGTACCAATAATCAGGAATCTAACCGCCGACATATCAGAACGGTGCTGAGTTTTATCAGTTTGGAGAGGGAAGGGTTTCCATCAAATCTCAGACTCCACCTATTTTAGTGTATGATGGTGAGAGCTTCTTTGAAGCCACCAAAATCTGAGTTTGAGTTTCTGCTTTTTTTTTCTTCTTCTTCTTTCTGACTTTCCACAAAAAGTATAAAGGGTCTATTTTTATTACAGGTGACAAGCATAATTATTTAATGTTAATACATTTTTATTTCAGGAATTTCACCTGTTCTGATCCTTCCTTTACCTTAGTTCCTCCTAAGTTTGCTTCTTAATTCCTTTTAAAAATAATTTTTGCTCAATCCAGTTGTTATGTTGGTCAGTCCTGTAATCGCTGGCACTGTCTCTTCAAGCAATTTACTTTGGGGACACAGTTAGGGTCAGAGGAGATGGACCTGCTGGGATTCTCAAGTTCAGACACCCTTTAAACATGGGTAAGTTCAAATTGTACTCACTCCCAAGCTATCACTCCCTAGAATAGCACAAATCTTCAGGATAAATCAGGGGTGTCCAATCTTTTGGCGTCCTTGGGCCACCCTGGAGGAAGAAGAGTTGTCTTGAGCGACACATTAAGTACATGGTGACACCTAATCACACAAAAAATCTCATAATGTTTTAAGCTGAGTGAATTTATGATTGTGTCCTGTGCCACATTCAAACCCATGCTGGGCTACACGTGATACCCTTGGACACCTTGCCATCCGGACATTCTGTTCTCAAGAAAAAAACTCTTGACATCCATATTCCTCTCCCCTTCTCAGGCCATTCTGTCTTCTGTCTGATGTGTTTGGACTCTGATACTCCCTTTTTAGACAAAGCAGCTTTTTCAGTGTATTCTTGTTCTAAATATGCATTCATCTCCTCTGGTAATCCAGAACATGCTATGAAGTAATTATTCTCCACCAATTTGATAGCACATTCATCAGGTTCAAGATTTGTTGCAACCTCTTCCTCTCCCGCTGACTTTTCAATAAGAGAGACTGATCCGTCATCATCCAAGTATTTATATCTGTGAATATCAAGGTCTTTTTCTCAATCTTCACCAGCAATTCATCTGTTTCAAGGAATCCTTGAGGTGATGTTCATACTTCAGTTTTTTTAAGGGAGTTGAAAAATTCTCTTGTCACCGCTTGCTCAAAGATTAAAAATTTCCCCAAGGTAATGGTTTTCTTCCATTCTCTGATTCTAAAAATGGGAGCTGAGGACTTCTGTCTTTACATTGTTTCTTATTTGTTGGTAACCTTGTGTTTTTTCCTTCCTTCTCATCTTCTTTTTGTTCTTCCCAGTGGCTTATATTTCCTCTTTTTATGTTTCTTTTCCTTGATTCTGTCACAGGTATCTTTTAAAGTCAGTGGTCTTGGCTCTAAAGATGAGTCACTGGATAAATCTCCTGCTTAAACACTTTCACGTGAATGAACAAATTTTCTAATAGGATTTCTTTGCCTTCATTAAGGTGAGTAAGGAACACACTGAGTTTTAAATAAGCTGCTACCAGAGGAAGAGTTGTCCCTTTGGTTTTCCGAGTTCAAAGCCGAATCAGACGCCAGTGGGCAGTCCAGAGAATCCATTCCTGAGATGTGTTCTCCAAGCACCTGTCAGAATTGTTATTCGTCACTTGTCTTTTGCTTTCACCAAATTTCCATCCACCTCAGCAGACGGCTTGCACCGAATGCTGGCTCAGTACAGGCCTCAGCAGTATACTGGCCACCCTCAACCCAGGCCTCGGAGGTCTGCATCCAGAAAGCGCCCAACCTGAGCCCTCCAGCAGGTAATCTCCACCCACCCATGCACCTGTGCACCAGAGACGATCAATTTTGGACTTTCCTAGTGACCGCATTGATGTGTTTCAGCAGGTCCTATCATTTCCCCTTCCTCCCCGTCATTTAACGCACAGTGGGTCTGACAAAAGGCAGTTACTTCCTTAAACAAGTTCTCAATAGGAAGTCAGTTTTAGCTTTTGGATCCCGTAGTTGTGTACGTTTCCTGTAAAATACAGTTTCCAAAAATTTACTGCTGACTGCGTTATTTTGGGGGTCAATCTAACTGATGGGAGAAGGAAATCTAAAAGTACATAAAGGATCAACTGCAGCCAAAATTCATCTCTCATTCCTGTGAAGTCAGATATCAGTAATGCTGATGACTAGGTCCATACCCTCCAGGTGGGGACGCCAGGGATAAGGTTTCCCTCACCGACTGGCCCCTCGCCACCTCGAATGTGCCATTGCCGGCATCCCCTGCATCACTGGGGAAGAGAACACAGAACAGGACCATTTCCTGTGTAGGCTTTCTGGGGTTACGGCACACATCACTTTTGTGGCACTCGGTGGACAAGAACCGGATGCCTTGGGAACAGGGAATGGCAGTTCCTGATGGGAAGCCACTTTCTAGGAGCCGTTCTGTGCCCTGGAAAGAGAAACACTGGTTTTGGTGAGCAGGAGATTCTCTCTCAAGCTACGTCTCTGGGCAGCAAATTAGACAAGAATCTGATCCTGAAACTTACTGGGGTCTCGACCCTTTGGGTCAGTTAGCTACTGGGAGAGGTGGTGATGAATAACCTGGTTTCTTCATTTTAAAACGTGGTCCTAATTGTCTGTTTCCAACAAGTTTTCTGGCCCGTAAATATTTAAATGAAAAGGGACAGAGCTTGGGGAAGGGACAGCTCTAGCATGTTCTTCTCACTCCCCGCAGGCTCTCAGCAGATCGCAGGGATCAAGGGGAGATGCTGGGGCAGGTTGACTGGGGCCCCCTTCCTCTGTCAACATTCTCTGACTTAAGGTTTTGATTCCCTCCCCATTCTCTTTTATTAATGAATGCTTATTTACATAATCACTGTAGAAAGTCGAGAGCAGAGTCTAAAGACTTGCAGCCCAAAGACCTTTTTGTAAAAAAAAATTTGGGCTGTACCTTTTTTGATTGATACTTTTTTGGCAACAATTTACAAATCAGTAAAAAAAAAAAATCTAGATTTCAGGTTTTCCTAGAAGCATTGCAAGATCTGGCACCATTAGTTACCCCTCCTTGAGTGGCAGAAATTTCCTGGCGCTGGGTACCAGCTACCCTATCAGCCCCTCCCCTTTTTCTGCAGGGTCCCACTACTCCTGGTCCTCAGCACTAGCTGGGCTTAGCTCTTTGCCGTCAACCGCTTAGCTTCTGTGAGTCGTTTATATTTATGAAATACGGTCTCGGGGAAAACTGTGTGACCTCTCTGAAACTTTTATCTTTCTCAGGCCAGCAGATAATTACTTAAACACTTATGAGCTAGAATAAATTGAATCTCCATGTTCAATTGTTCTTCAACCTATTTTTTTTTTGATAGAAGGTTCTGCTTTGTGGTTCTCCATTTTTGGAAGACATTTATTTACTAAATGAATTTTCCATAATAATTATTCCCCACTGCCCGTGTTACTCCCTGTAGCCTTTTGGCTTCCAGGATTTTGGGCTTCTGTTCTGAATTCACTTAAGTAGTGATTTTCTCTTGCCAGACAAAGGGTCTGCGTAGCAACAATATATGTAACAAAAGATTTAATGGCACTTTTCAAAAAAATGGCGATCTCTTTCTTAGAGTTGTAGCTAATCATGTATTTCTGAGGATGTGTAGTGAAACTTTGACATATGTCATGCTGGTCAAAGTCGGCATTAACACAAAATAATAAGTTATTTAATACAGGATTCGACTTTATTGTTTTTTCAAGTAAGCTGTCTGTCACCAAGTGCTGAAGTGGATGTCTTTAAAGTCTCCCTGTCTCCAGAGAAAAGGGGGGAGAGGAGGCACGTCCCAGGACAGGATCTATGACTTATTACGTCAATCAAACCCCACTTCAGAAGGGAATAAAGAGATTTGTATCTCAAAGCTGTGCATAACAACTCCTCAGCTTTTCATTTCATATTTATGAGTTGGTTTACTTTGAAGTGTTTATCAGCCAATGCGCAGAAACATGAGGGAGCCTTGCCTGAAACCACACTCGTGCGTCTAATCTGAAACGCTTGCTGAGCAGACCGGCTCGTCGGCACCCGCTATGGAAAAGTAAATACATAAATAAACTTTTTGTTATTTGGGGTCTTGCAGCCATGTCTTTATATGAGCTATAAAAAAAGGATAAATGGTGCTGAACGTTTAGAAATCAGCGTGACGCGGGAAACCTGGTTCTGTGATGTGCAAAATGAAGGGAGGGGTGGAAAATTTCTTACTTGAAATAAAGCCATGTAAAATGCAGAGGAATAAAAAACACCGGTATTTACATATATGTCGCCTATGGCCTTAGTCTCTGGGTCTGAGTGGCCATACACAATGGCAGTGAGTTGTAGTAGGGGTGTTTTCCTTATTTTTATTTTTTTTGGAGATGTAATTCTCAGAATGATTCAGGAGATGTTGAAACCATTAAATAAAAAGCTGCGTTGCATTTTTTCTTTGGATTTTTAGGTATATTAAAACAGCCAAAAGGAAAAGCCAGGGAAGATGAGGAAAGAGCATATATAAAGTAATGTAAAACGTACATTCTTTGTCAATGAAACTGGTATATGGTTTTTCATTTTTAATCTCCCCATGTATCTTTGATTAATTAATTCAACAAATGCTTATTGAGCAGCTACTCCACTAGATCCCGGCTGTACAAGGGTAACGATCAGCCAGAGTTGTTGAAGGGGACCTAGTGTTGCAGGTGACTGACAAATCAACAAGTCAGTGTCAAGTTCGCATAGTGTTATTTGCTTGACTGAGGGATGCTTAATTCTCTACTTCTTTATGTTGTATCCCACTGTCTGTGCTCATTTATTTATAGCAAAAGGGGGCTTAAAGAAATAAGCCGAATTCACTTGGACAGTCTACGAATTACTTCATTCATTTGAAAAGTTGGGAGAAAAAATCTAGCCGTTCATAAAGCCATCCTCTTATAAAAGGGTTACTTTCCTGTTTTACCCCACATACACACACCCCTTTTTTTTTCTTTACAGATTTTTCAAAGTGCCTCCCACCACGCAGCCCACATTCCAGTCTCTTAGTTGGGAGAAGGGGCTCTGATCCCATGTCTCTCAGGAGAAATACTGTGTGATCTCAGTGGTTTCAAACTGAGTCTTTAAACTGAGCTAGAAAGCTTGGCATGTGGGAGACCACCCCGGCTTTGGAGCCGAGAAGAGAAAAGCACACATGAATCAAGGCTCTCCCACCTAACTCTTCTTGTGACCTCAGGCCTCTTATTTCTTCCTCTTGAGCCTAATGACTTTTTCCTGGTTTTGCCATTTCTGAGGATTCTATGAGATTTTGTGTGTAAAGTGTTTATGACCTGACCATGACACAGACTAACTATACAGACAATAAATATTAAGCCATGAGTGTTTGGTAAATGAACGGATGACAGGTGCCAACTCTTCTTGATCCCATATTTTCATTTTAAGCGGAAACTGAGGGCTCAGGGAATTAAGGGCTTACCCAAGGTCATGGTTACCATTCATAATCATGCTTTCTAGAGAACAAAGAAACATAATTACCTTCCCCCGGCACCTGCCTTCTCATCCCTATTCATGTAAGTACAGTGGAAAATATATTTATAAGAAATAATGTTACTGAACAAGAGGTCCAGGGGGGGGCAATATTTGGCCCACCCAGGGATACCAAAAACTGCTACAGAACAGGGGCCCCTCCCAAGGACAGAATACTAATTAATATCTACTTGGCTCTTCTGTCCGCCACCGATTGGAAAGACATCTCTCAATGCCAGAGATTTGTGAAAAGGAAACAAAATGTTTATTAATGCTATTTAGGCTTAATGCCTCCACTAAAATATAAAAGTCCTTTAGGGTATACACCTACACCCACACAGCGCTCCCTTGTCCCACTGTCCCAACTCCGGGTACCGTAAATCAGGAAAAGAGCCCACGTCTGTGTTGCAAGCCGCTGGCACCGTCAGCTGTGTCACTGTGCAGGATCTCGAGTTAATCCAAAGTACTGTGGTACCTTCTCAGGGTCCACTGGCAAGAGTTCGTTGTATCCAGTTCCAGTCAAAGTCCCTCCTGCTTTCCAGGCCACGTGGCCAAAGGGGCACCCCAAAGCCGCGTGGGCCTCTTCTACCAAAGCTGCAGGGGTTCGCACTCCACCAAAAGCATGTGGCTTTCTTCTTCACCTGGCTGCAGGGATCTCTATTCTGGCAAAGCTGCATGGTTTTCCCTTTCACCTGGGAAAGAGGGGGTCCGCACCCTGCCAAAACCACGTGGCTCCCTCTTTCACCTCACCAAGAGGGGGTCCTCACTCTGCTGAAACCATGTGGCTCTCTCCTATATGACTGCAGGGGTCCTCACTCTGCCCCAAATCACATGGCTCTCTCCTCACCTGGGCAGTTATCCCCTCGTGTCCCAGAGCCAATCTTTTCCAAGCTCTCACATAGGCCCCGAACCTCAGGGGTACAGCCCCTAGTTCCATCCTGTATAGAAGCCACTCCCTTCTCCCTGGCTCAAAACTTGGCCACGGCTATTAACATATCTTATGAAACCAGTTAAAGGTTATAGATGTGTTAAATAATCATTCCAGAGGTTAGCTGCAAAACTGTTGCTATGCAAAACAGCTCTCAATGGCCTGGCTCCATTCGTTTCTTCCTCCAACTCACACCTGTGGGGGGGGGAAGGGGTGAGGATACCTTATATGTCTCTCCAATATTCCTGTACACTTTGAATTCTGAACACCATTCCAAATATTTTTGGGGGGCCCTCCTTGGCTGCACCCTGTATCAATAAGACATATCATAACTGTATATTTACATGTTTAGCTCACTTGTAGTCCCCAGTAGCAGAAGCATAGCTTTTCCACCTCTGGTTCTTTGCACACATTTTTGTCTTTTCGTAGAACTGAGTTGAATTGATCTGTCTGAGATGTGAATGGTGAGTGTTTTAGGTCGATGTGAGCCATATAATGGCAACAATTCTTGGGAGGACTTAGGTGCAAAATGTAAAACTGGCCAGATAGGCAGGACCGTCAACCAAAGCCTGTGTGGCCTGTGTTCCTGATAATGCTGATGGATAGGTGTTCTGAAAGGACTGCTTTGATTTTCTTCTCTGAATGGAGACTGAGCCCACAGCACACAAGAGAAAGTGATTTGGAGCCAATTCTAAGGGAGAGGAAATTGAAGCGAGAAATAAGTGTTCGAAATAATCTGTTGCTGATCTCTAAACAACTTGAATTAATGAGGCAGCTAACCCCTTGTGGCAGGGCCACATCGGACTTGAGGCAGAGAGGCAGCAATTTCCCTGGTGGTCCCTTCACAGGCCCCGAGGGAGCAGACGGAATCAATGTCCCCCTTGAGAGCAAAGCGCCCTGAATAAGGGAAAGGTTGTGTCTCACAGGAAGGCTGGGCAAGTACCAGGTAGCGCACTGCTTTTCATGCGGCACCTGGAAAACGCTCAGCAACAAGTGTCTCAGCAGAGGACAGTTAGGTGTCACATTGGATCCCATTGCCTGTCATTCCAGAGAAGTAGCAGGTTTGCTGGGGGAAGTTGGCTTTTCAAGAAGGAAGCAGTCTACTAGGAGTGACCTCTGATTTTTAAAAAATGGCAGAGACCTGGGTGGGTCTCACTTCTCTGCTCTGTCAGAGGGATACTTTGTGACTTTGGAAAGCCCAGGGACCTCCCTAGTGGGGGCAGAGTGTGAATCCTTGCAGTTTCCAAGGACCGTGTTGACTCCTAAGGCAGCTTGCTTTGAAAATCTTCTGTAAGTGTGCTCTCTGAACACCAAAGGGGAGAGAGAAATGATAGACTCACTGGATTCCAAGAGATATTTTGGGGAAACGAGGAAGGGCCAAGGACTGTGTCTCTGATGACTAAACAATCATCCAACTAATTAGATGAGGCAAGGCAATATTCGCAGCGGGCAGCCTTTGCCAGAACACCGGAAAATAGAAACCGGGAGCCCTTCCTGAGCCTCTAAAGCAACCAGGTGGCCCGGGCATCGGAGGAGCATTTGGGGAAGATGTCCTTCTTTCTGTATTCCATGTGCTCACACCATCATCAGAACACGATCCACATTTCTCGTTAAAATCCTTGGAGGAGGCTGGCGGGTTGATCCCTTGTGACCGGGGCCTTCCGTCCATCCAGGTCAGGATTTCACGGAGGAGGCAGGGCTGCAGCTTGACCTTCGTGGGCCCCGAGGCACTTTGGCCTTGGCCTGCCCCCTCTTCCCCCCAGAATATTTAAAATTACATTTTACAACTGACTTGTATAAAGACAAATACATCACTATTATAATCTAAGCATTTTCTACAAACTGGAGGTTTACTTCTTCCTGATCTGAAAAGAAATGGAACCATTTTGCATTGCCCTAAAAGTATTATGATCCCTACTGTCTACAAGCGCATGTGCCTTTGTTATGCTGACTGGGTAAGGTGGCCCTGGTCCCCTTGAAACTGACATTTCTTCTGTTTCCCCTTGAAACCGACATTTCTTTCTGTTGTTGCCTCCACTCATGAATCTGAAAGTGTGAATTCCAGTGCTTTGGGATAGAGACCTCCTGTCCTAAAGATGATACCTCCACCTGATGAAAAGTGGAAGTCTGTGACATACTGCATAATTTCTGTGGATTTGGAAATCATAGTTAAAATTCACACTTAAGGAATACTTGGGTTCACAGGTAACACATCACCCCAATTGCTCGGCTCCGCCCCTGGCATAAGAACTATTCTTTTTAAGGATGGTGTTTTTACATTGCATTTAATATTGTCTCATTTTTGAATGCTGAATCTAGTCCCCATAATTGAATTTTCTCCGTGTGAATCAAGGCAGCCCTAGTGAGTGATGAATGAGCTCGGAGTTCATGTGTGCCTGGCGATAAATGTGTTCTCAGAAGTTTCCAAAGTTTATTAGATTTCAAGTAGTTTCTTAATTCTGCTTCCTTTTGTGCTAAACTGCCTGGTCCCTGTATTGTCTCCATCTTCTAGATGTCAGCCTCCTTCCCTCTACTCTCCCGTAACCCTGCATGGTACCTCCTGCCCCTCCTCAACTGGATGCAAAATCCCCAGTCGACACCCACCATCTGCAGCCACATGCTCTGCCTTCCTGCCTATTATGGGCTTGGATAACTTTTTCTCTACAGCCTCGTGTTGCTATTTTATAGATGAGGAGGCTGCAGATTGGGGACGGGGAGAGAGTCAATGAACTTGCATGAGATCCAACCATGCCTGGTGGAGCAGGGGTGCAAACTCTGGGTTGCTCGCTCCTGATATATTTCTAACTACAGTGGTAGAGTCTTTCTCCTATCCAAGGGAAGTGCACTGGCTTCCTGGTGGTATATTCATCCCATGGTGATTTTCTGGCATATACTTAAAAAAAAAACAACTAAGATTATTTTTAGAGCAGTTTTAGGTTCATGGCAAAATTGAGTGGAAGGTGCAGAGATTCCCTGTGTGCCCCGTTATTCCCACACGCACAGCCTCCCCCATCAGCACCATCCTCCACTACAGTGAGAAATATGTGTCACAACTGATGAGCCTACCTTGACACATTATAATCACCCAAAGTCCATAAAGGGCATTAGGACTCATTCTTGGGGCTGCACATTCTATGGGTTCTGTGGGAGAAATGTATGATGCCATGTATCCATCATGATAATATCAGACAACGTACCTTCTCTGGCCTAAACCCCCCTGCCTAACCCCTGTCAACCACTAACCTTTTTTATATCTCCACTGTTTTGAATTTTCCAGAATGTCATATGGTTGGAATCTTATGGTATATAACCTTTTCAGGTTGGCTCCTTTCCCTAAGTAATACGCATTTAAGGTCCCTCTGCATCTTTTCCTGGTTTCACAGCTCATTTCTATTTAATGCTAAATAATATTCCATTGTCTAAATGAACCACAGTTTACTATTCATTGGTTGCATTTCCTTTTGCTTCATAACTTTATTCCTGATTGACTGGAACTTAAAGAAACATGCAATTAAAGGCATTTATCTGTAGTATAATTGTATAAACATGAAAATTTTGAATGCCATGACTTAATGGAAGAATTATGATATGACGGCTAGTTTAAGGTATGAAATAGAGATTATCTGAACCAAGGTTTCCATTTTTTAATTATTTTAAATTTTAGAAAAAAGCTTTGAGTCACAGAAAAGTACAGAGAATAAAGTACATAATACTCATCACTTGGTCACTTATAATTAAGGTGATAATATTTTGTTATGTTTATTTCAGACACCCCCCCATTGCTTTCTTCTCTGTGTATCTCAATAATTAATTGCTACTAGAATTTGGTATATATCTTTCCAGGTCAAATTTATCCCATTAATATGTGTCTGTATAAACAACATACACGGCTCATTATTTTTTTCTCATTGTGCTTTTGTAAATTGACATTTGAATTTTGAGGTCTCTATTAAGACAAAGATTTATTTTTAATAATTCTCTACTCATACAATTGTCCTTTCATGGCCAAGTATGGTCAGTGTTAAAGGTTTGTGGATCTTACTGGTCTCTTAGGAGACTTATTTTTTTCACAATAGGCAGTGTATGAACTATATTACTTAACACACTTGTATAACTTGGGTGACAGTTTTGAGTGGATAGTACGAAGATCTTGGTTTTAAAAATTCATCAGTTGATGCCTCTGGATACACTGACATCCTTGTTAAGCTGCCGTCTCCATCACAGGTGAACACGCCCGTCAGGTGTGGAAAAAAATGCCTGTAAGACCCTTGGTTGGTGGCTGTAACCACATCAGGGTCAATATATTGCAGTGACAAGCTAGTTTCCGGTATTGCTGAAGCTGATCAGTTTCAGCATCGCTCACACCGTGAGCACAGTACTGCTGACAGTGGCTTATTATTTCGGCTGTGATGACATAGGATTCTTTTACCCCACTGAGCAAGCGTCTGTATTCTGTTTCTGAATTTCTTTTTGACACTGAGTTTCTGTGACTCAACAGCTCTCTATAAGTCAACAGCTGCCAGATGCTAAATGTAATTAAGGTTTTCCGTGTATTTGTAACCTGCGACGTGTGTTTAGAACACAGGAAGCAAGATGGGAGATGAAGAAAAGGCAAACTCTTGATTCAGTTTCAATGGTTCTCTCCCCTTTTCACGGATGCTAACAGGCACTAGGAAGCTATGGTCTTGCCATCTTCCGCAAACTCAATGGCTGGATGCTTAACATGGTTTTACACAAGTACCTAAAACCCTAACGGTAATTGGTGAGAAAGCAGTTGATTTAAGGAATTGATTCACAAAAAAGAGTGTATTATTAATATTTCTCCCAAAATATTCTTGGTTACAGTGTAGACTCTGATTAGTTACTGAGACAAGGTATCTGCTATACATACATTTACTTGGTAATAGACTGTGAGCCATCCGTCCCACTAGTTGTTGGACTGTAGGTGAGTTCATTCACTGCTGGGATCTACAATAATCCTTCAGTGATGAGAAAGTCAAAGTGTTTTCCAAACACCAAGTGCATGAGGGAGGCAGGGACCTTCATGAGCGCTGAGAATACAAAGGGCATGTGCCTGGAATTTGCCACTATTCTGGTTATTGTCAGTAGCTTCTCCCCTGACTATCAAGTATTCATTGTCCTACTTTGAGAAAATAGGATATTACATCACTTAATGAAATCAACATTAAATATATGTAAATATAGGCAGCTTACCTGGTAAAAAAAGTATTTCATTTGTATAGTGGTAGGAAAACATTGAAAATGGAATCGTGCCCATCATTGCGCAGTTTTGCACTTAACTTGTAGTAGTACTTACATAATAATACTACTAATAATAATAGCTGATATTTATTGTCTTTCTACTTTGTTGTGTAATGTTCTAAATATATAGCAACAATTACTGTATGAAGCAAGTAGTTCTCAAAGTAAGTCTCTGAGCAGCTGAGACCAAACAAAATAAGAACCAAATGAGCTAAAGACAGCACCTAAAGACTGACTTGCAAGACCACAGTAGGTCTTCATTGAGAGCAAGGACTGCTGTCAGAGATGCAATTGGGTCATAGAGCTCTAGGCTTTGAGCAAGAAAGAGGACATAATACTTATATTCCTACATAAAGCAAGAAACTTGAAAAGAGGTAAATGGTTAAATAGTGCCCTGGTCCTAGACAGAAGCAAATACAGAACTTTCAGGACACCAGAAGCCTCGATTTTTAGGTCCCTGTGATCTTTAAAAATTAAAATGTACCAATCTCAACTGAAATTAAATATAATTAAGTACATTAAAAAAACACGCCATAATTAAGCATAAGCAAATCAACAAAAAAGCGATTTTGATCTTTATAGTCCTAAAACATTAGATTTTGCCAGATACGTACTTGCAACTCTGAATAATACACAAATTTGCAAAGTAAGACTATAGCAGAGACACTGAACAGAAGCTTAACTATTAAAGGCTCTAATAGTTTTATAAAGGAAATGCATAATTGTTAAAATTTTTAAAAGTTTACAACATTCAGTAAATATAAAAGATCGGGCGCAATTAAAGAGAGAATTAGTCAACTGAAAAAAATAACCGAAAGAAATTAGTAAGAGACAATATACAGGAAAAAGAGATTTAAAATATCATAGAGACATTTAGCAATAAAGGATAGTATTTAGCTTAATTAGTGACAAAAAGAATATAGAAGTATTCAAGAGGCAATGGCTGAGAAATATTTAGAATACAGAAATTATGAATTCACAGAAATTAGAGGCACAGTATATATCAAGCATGGCATTAAGAGACATATTTTAAAAACAGATACACAGAAATGTTTGCTATAAAAGAATGGAAAAGATGCATGTTTAATGGTTACAGAAAACTCAAAACTGGCTTGATAGGTTTGTACAGGCAAAATAGACTTCAAAACCAGGAGTATTGTCAGAGAAAAACATGGGCATTTGAATTTGATAAGAGGTCAATTTGCGCTGGAGGTATGAAGACCTATGTGTCAGATAACATAGTTTCAAAAAGGAGACAGAGGAGGAGGAAAGGAAAAACTGATGACAGCAACGAGAGAGAAAAAAAAACCATAGTTACAAATTTAACTGTTTCTTCAGTAACTGGAAGAACTAGACCTAAAATATCAGTAAGAATATAGAGAAAAACACTGTCAATCACCTTGACTAATAGACATTGTAGAGTACTACGCGCTACGTTAGAACATATTCTATTTTTTCAATGTAACATTCATCAATATATACTATAGTCTAAATACAGTATTTAAGTGCCAATGAATTTCAAGAGGAGGTCCTAAAGAGTTTCCTCTTTGGCCACCAATACTTGAGTAAGAAATCAGTAACAGTAAAAAATCTACAGGAGCTCCAGACATGGAAATAAAATTACACACTTCCGCGTAACTCATGTGTCAGAGAAGTATGCGAGACACTAGGAAATGTGTGGATGTGAATAGGAATCAATGTGCAACGCACCCAAATGCCTGCCACACTAAGGAGGTCCTCAGTGAGCTAATGTGGTTCTCAGATGTAGGACAGCCAGACTGTTTGCATGTAACTCACTCTTGCCCGTTTCATGTTTTCTGATTAAAAATATTGTTCGGAGAGGCAGAGTCTCCCGTGATCAGAGGCACGCCACTGTAATACTCTTCCATAGGAGGAGTGATTCGTGCAGTTTTTAACACTGGAACTGAGTTTAAATATTGTTGGTACTTTTATCAGCAGTAAAGGGTCTCCAGCTGGCTAGGTTGACTGGATGCTTCATTTCTTTTTACGGTGTGGCAGTTGTTGGGCAGGACCTTTTGTTGGTCCTGCTTCAAGGTTTCCCAAATAGGGCTTTGTTCAGGCTGGAGCGTGAAAATGCCACAATATCAGAAGGAAGGCCATGCTCACCTTCCTCTTTGAAGTATAAAACCTACAGGGAAACCCAGGGCGTCAGGAACTCTCCCATCTGCCCTGGAGATTTGGGGGTTTTTCTGACTTGGAAATGTGTTCATTTGCATTGGAATGATTTTTTAGTTACAAATTGTAACAAGTTGTTAGTATCCAACATTCAAATAGAGAAGAGTCATTAAGGAACTCATATAAAGGACCCATGGACAAAGCCAAAGGGGAGTAGGATTGAGGGTGAGAGGTGGGGGGGACGGGGAAACTGGTGGGGAGAAAATAGGGACAATTGTACTTGAACAATAATAAAAACTAAACATTTAAAAAAGAAGGAAAAAATAAAATAAATAGAAGTACCAAAACATTGACATTTTAGGTGCTACACAGAAAAGAACATTGTGATTCTTAAAGAACACTTTTGAAATACAAATATTTGGCTTAAATTTTTATTAATGATAATACATGTACACCTACTCTAGTTTTAAGCCACAGGATTCTTTTTTTTTTTTGTGAACAGTTTTGTCAACATTTGGAAAAATATCTGAATATGTAAAATCAGATGAACTTTAGAAGAGCATTAAGAGAGAATTTATGTGAATAATTTTAGTATACACAGCATAAAACATTAGAATTCATAAGTAGTTGCTTTTGGATTTCAAAATTATTATTGCATATACAAATATGTAGATTTTAGAGTTGTATGAAAATAATATTTTAGATAATACTGGTAATTGTTTTGGACTGATTATTTTATGCAGCTCATACATATTTATAATTGCTCAAAATTTACATATAAGGTATTGATATTAAATATAAGAAACTAATTTAGTGATATGTTTTGATTAATCAAAAATAAAAGTTAGGTTTATCACTTACAAATTACCACACTTTTCTTGATGACTTTCTATTTTGCAAAATTTTAAGGCTTCTGGTCAAATTACTGTGATAAGAGAACTATAACATTATAGTTTACATCCTTTTTTTAAAATGCTTTTTAGAAAAATTTGGATATTTGATATTCATTTCTGACTTTAAAATGTAGACTGTAACCTTTGCTAAAGAAAAGTGACCCCTGTTTATTTACAAGAGATTATTTTTCTTAAGATAAATGGTCCTAGAAAAAGGCCACTTAAAAAAAAAGAATCAGTGTTCAAGAAGAACCCATACTTTATATTAAATAGTAAAAGTAATTTATTGCAATTTATTTTTAAAAAATAAAATGTGTTAAGAGTGTAATTTATTTTATGTTTAATACAATTTATTGTAATTATGCTATAATTATTTTTTAAATAATATCAAATTGGGGGTATAATATATATTTTATAGCAAAATTGTATAGCTACATTATTCCATCTTTTACTTTAGATTTACATTTCGAAACATGACCACAGAGGATTTTTTTAAAATAAAATATATGATAGATTCATTAATTTTCCTAAAGACCTCTCATTAACCCTTTTATCTGAATAATTATCAATCCTCATTCGTGTTGATATTTTTCTGGTTCGCGGTACAAGTGGGATTTTTTATTTTTATTGTATTCTGGCTATTTGAAGTATTATTTGAAACTTGGGATCTTACTTAAATCTTCTGTTTCAGCTGAGCTTCTCTGACACCAAGGCAGTGGGGAAAGTGGGACCCCAAGGGTCAACTGCAGGGTGCAGATGAAGTTCAGGTTTCTCACCTGGCCTGCTGACAAGGCAGGGGGAGGGGTGCTTTCTTGCTGCTGGGTGGAATTGTGTTTTCAGATTCCCCAGTAGGACTCTGCAGATACCAACCTGGTGGAGAGGGAGAAGGGACACCTCCTTATTGGTCCCCAGGCATCATTCTGTGGTGGTAGATTAGGTCTAATGGGTAGCCTCCTCCGACACCAGGTGGGGACGGAAGCCCAGGATCCTTCCAGGGCCTCCAGCAACACCTTTGCCCTGCAGTCAGAGAAGGCTCACTCCCATTGGATGAGGATGGGGCTCTGGCTCATCACATGGTCGTGGTCTTCTTTGATTTCCATCCCCCCCCCCCGCCATGTGTTATTGGAGTGAGGACGATGGATCTGTATTACCCAAGAGTTGACTTTGGGCTCATTTTGTCTGCTCCCATTGGCCCTTCCAATTTGCATATTTCTCCAGCAACAGGTCTGGGTTATAAGAGGAAAAAAGACAATCCAAGGAACTCACCACTATGTTCTTCATCAGGTCCCAGGGCCCTAATAGGTCTGACTTCTTCCCAACAACTTTTAGACTCTTTTATGCAGATTTTATATACACTGTCAAAGGTTTCTAGCTGTACTTAGTGGGAGGGGCAGAGAGAAGTGGGGAATTCCATCCTGATCTAGAACCAGAAATCCATCCAATTATCTTTTGAAGTATTTGTCATCATGCCAACATCCATTTCTACTTTCTCTTAATAGCTTAATTCTGTTAGATTTTGGTTATTCTGTGGTCTTGCTTATGATCCTAGCGTGTTTTAGCAGCACTTTCATTGACTTCCTGGAAAACAGCATCTTCACAATCTTTGTACTTTAACCTCACATTAGCACGTATTACTTCTGATGATCAACATGTAATTGATGACATGGACGTTGATGTGTGGTTGATAGGAACACAAATAGTAGTGTAAGTGGGTGGGAATCAGTGGGGGTGAATTTTATGAGTGCCTCTTAGCAATTATTTTCATGACATAGCAACTTCTGCTTTTCTGTGTACAATTTCTTAAATTCAGAGGACTTACATAGTGATTGCTCCTATAATAGAAGTGTCCTATATTGTACTCCACCATTACTGCAGTTAACGTCATCTTCCTGTCCTCATAGTACAAAATCTGTTCAAATGCTGACATTTTTCGGTGCTATTCGTAGTCCCTGGTATTACCATGGCATGAGAATTCTGACTTAGCAAAGTATGTGCTTCTCCCAGTTAAAGGTTATTTGAAAGTGTGAGAAGTTGGTAAAAACTTACAAAATAAAACTATGACTGCAATGGGCTGACGTATCCTTCCTTAGAACTGTATCCCCAAATATCATAATTAGTCAGTCGAAGGCCGACACATGGTACCTATAGCAAAATTTCTAAAAAATGTTTGGTGTTATCTATAGGTTAATAATCAAGAAAAAGACAACTTAAAGCAAACATGATTCATCGAAAGTTATTTTTAAAGACTGCGTTCCATGATGGTGATATCATAGAATTCATGTAATTGTTTATCTATGAAAATTTGGACTCACCTTGATAACATAATATGGGACCATACCGGGTAGTTTATTGGCAATAGCCATAAAACACTTGCCTCGGTGAAATGCGTTTGAGACACTGTGCTCATCTGCTCTGGCCCGCAGAGCAGTCAACTGGAGCTCGACCACCTTCCTGGAACAAATGGGTTGGAGGGACAAGAGGTGCGAAGAATGGCAGAAAGACAATAGATTCTGATCAAGCTGCAAACTTTATTTTTACGAACTGGGTATCTATCTATCTATCTATCTATCTATCTATCATCTATCTATATGGGAGGAGGGAGAGGAAGGAGATTAGGTTGCTTGCTATTGGCTAGCTTAAGACAAAGGAGGGCCTGCTTATTGGTTACTTGGGTGTAACTTGTATTCGTGGACACCTCATGTGCCTGTAGCCGATTGGCTTGTGGAGCGCATGCGCACGGGGGCTAGTTGGAGGTTATTTGGAAAGTCCTTGTTGATTACAGGTTCCGGTAATCAACGGACTGTGCCTTGTGGCCAACCGCAATGTTTTTAGCTAAAGGCCAGGTGCTCATTTCGGTGAAGTACGAGACCTGGGGCAAGGTTCCCAACACTCATCAGCTTTAATTAGTGATAGCAAAGAGATGGGAGGCAGATGGAGGGTAGCCTTGGGTTTCATGAACACTGAGATATTCTGCCTCTTTTTATTGTTCCACAACATAGTAAAGAAGGAACGAAATGTTGACTGCTTTCTGCTGGAGACCCGTAGCTTGGAGAATGATACAATGGCTAGCATCTTTCATTCATAGCTGCCATGCAGCTTAATAAAGGCATAACGATAGGAGATGAATTAAAGCAAAAGCAGCCTTCCATCAGCGAGCAAAGTAAGTCCAAACAGTGAGTTGACATAGTATTAAACCCCGCCCATACTATTTACTTAGTACGGAGCTTCATGGGAAGCCCCATGAAACTCAGACAAATGAAACTCAGACAAATGAAAAATATTTGTGTGAAATAAGCTCACATAGAGGAACGTTTGGGAAACTGGGTGTGGTAAGAGTAAACTGAAGGGGACGTGATAACTCCTCCAAGGATTAGACGTCCAGTCTAATTAGACGTCCCTGAAAGCAATGAGCCTACTGCTGGATGACCATCAACTGGACATGCTGGTAAAGGGTGGGGGGCTGGACCACAGGTGACCTTCCACGGCCCCCAGCCCTTTCCTATCCAGTATTTATTGCTGCCTGGACTGTACTTTGCTTGTGTGTTTTCTTTGATGAATGTCTTTTTCCCGATTACACTGTAAATATCATGGATTGTATTTTTATAATGCTCACTGCTGCATCTCTGATGCCTAGCATAGCACCAGGAACAATAAATATTCATCGAATGATTTAATGAACAATAGACCAATTTGTTTTTTCTTTTTTTGAGCATATGGCTCACCTGTTTCCTATGTGAAGCCACCAAACTTGGAAAAGGCTTGGCCCAGAATCTGCCCCAGGTATTGAGAATGAGATTTCTATTCCTTCCGTTAGTTAAGGACAAAAAGGTGGCAACCTGGAAATTGTGGGGAATGTGTGGCATTGGGAAGGTGTGGACCTATTGGAAGAGGAAGATGGGAAGTTTAGAAGATAAAATTTTGGGGAACACAATCCTGGTTTTACAGGAAAACCTGCCTTTCTGCAAGCTAGCGTGAACTTACTTACCTTCTCCTGGTGGATTCAGTGCAGCAACTCCGACTTCCTTTAGGACATTGCTTACTTGTAGCTTCCGAGTGCTAAGCTTGAAGTTGCAACTCGCAAAAGATACCTTTTCCTTTGCTAATAGTTGTGTTGAAATTTAGGCCAAGGTCAACTGACTCATGATGATCTCATGTTTGTTTTAACAGGGAAATAACATGTTAATTTCTTGTCATTAAATAATTTGATGACCAGGAAAAGGACGCTGTATTTATGCTGTGGCTTCCCAAGCCCCAGGCTTTACTGCCTCTTACTTCTAGTCCCCACATTGAAAAGCACAGGAGATGCTCTGGAAATGGAAGCTTTCTTCCTCACACACGTTCCTCTCCCCCTGAGTAGCGAGTTCCAAATGATGAGATGTGGGGAAACCAGCCCAAGTAATGCCCCTATTTATTACACAATCGTACGCATGTGATTCTGTAACAGAACAGTATCACACTCAAGCACACCATATGACATTTTAGGTGAAATGCTCAAATTGAAGCTGTAAATTATCACACCCCTATTATGGCCCTACCAACCACACTCAAGCAGGTGTTACTTCTGCCGGACCCTGTAAATGCACTCCATTTCAAATGCGATCCTACAGGTGAAAATTCCCACATGTGAAATGAAAACACATGTTTAATGTGGCTTATCTTCATTTACAGTAGGGAAAGGAAGCAACCCATTCCATGACTGAGCAGAAAAAACCATGAGCTCTACAACAAGATGGGAAAATGCTTAATATTCCACAACTTGGTTTTTTTTTTCATTTAGTTAAGAATGAGAAAAGCAACGATAAAGAGGAAAGTACTGTAGTATCAGATATTAACTCCGTAACTTCAGTTTTATGGACTGCTGAGACCGAAGCACACACATTAGTGCACAATTACGAGGCAATATGTGATCACCGATGGTGCAGACTGGAACAACAGGCAGAGGCAGGGAGTTTTAGACAGGCACGATCCAGCGGGCCCGGGGAACACCCAGGACCCAGAGCTATGCTGCCTGCCGGCGGCCGGGACCAACCACCTCCCAGCACAGGTGGCTGGCAGTCACCGGATGCACACGGGGAGTTTTGCTCTCCTGAGCGCTCCAGTGAGGAGGCGGTTCTGCAAAGATGATCACACCTGTGGGAAGTTCAGTGTGCCGCGTACAGAGAAAAAGAGAACCTGGGAATAAAAACGCGTGCGTGTTACAGTTTGGTGCTTTTAAAAAACAAAAGCTGAGACATGCAACCACGTAGGCAGACTGTCCTAGAGTGTGGCGTTTGCAGACATGAGCGAGAGGGACAGGCTGGCAGGGACACAGCCCACACAGAGAATGAGGGAACCCATGGCTTCCGTGCTATTCGTGAAGTTTTCTTCATGTAGAGCATGGAAGTGCATTTCTTCACTGTATTTATTTTCATTGTCCTTACACTGGTTAAAGAGTTTTAAAAATCAGCTTTATATATCAATAACTGGAGTGTACTACATGATGCCATGTAATTTGCATGAAAAGCTTAAGATGTCTGGGAAGAAGCTAAATATTAAAGCCCAGGAGCAGAGCATTCACTGTGCAAAAATGTTGCCAAGTTGGTTTTTGGCTGAGAGCGTTTGACATCGTAGGATGAGCACAGGCTTAGGATCTGCAGATTAGAGGTGAATCCTGGACCTGCCACTTGACCATGTGTGACCTTGGACTCAGTACTGAACTTCTCTGTAAAGCGTCCAACCCCTAAACTGCTGGGTTAGGATGAGATGTAAATGAGACAAAGCCACAAATGGCCTGGCCCCATGCCTGACACATGCTGGCATTTAAGTGCTCAATAAGGGCCTATTCCTTTGGGCTCCCCATCCAGCCCTCTGCCCACCCAGCACACCCCACACGAGTGCGGATTCACCTTCCAGAGGTGAAACCTACTGGTGGTCTTAAAATTGTGTTAGCAAAGACAAATTATCTGATATCGTTTACAAGCAAAAGGACTGACCCTTCATCCCCAGGCTGCTGATTTAATTAACAAAGTATATATCGCCTTTAAAAAACCAGCTTGGTATAGATGATCATATGTAACACAGTTGTTCTGGGAAGAATTGAAGAGATTAATACACAGATTTTACAGATAAGAACATTGAGGCCCAAAGAGTCAGAGACTTGCCACCATGAGACATACCAGTGGAACGCTGGTACCCAGGTCTCCTGGCCACCACTCACATTTATTGGAGGATTCAGGTTCTTTGACATGAAGACAGACTACTCACGAGCAGATCCAGGTTTTGCTACAGCCTAGGCGTATGACCTTGGTAAGTCACTCAAATTCTCTGCTCCTCAGTTTTCTTATTTACAGAATAGTTATACTATGGTCATCAATATCAAGTTACACAAATTCTGAGATGTAACATAAAAGTTACAAAATAAAAGACGCCTAGAGCAAAGGAAGCGCTAGGTATGTATTTGCTGTTACTGTCAACGCTATGCATTTTCAGCCCATGATGCTGCACAGACAACAGCAAATGCTTCGACACGTTCAAGATCAAACCTGAGCGTTCTGTGCTCGGGTTAAAATCAACCTTAGATGCTTATATGTTTTGTTTTTAAGTTTGCCCCAATATCCTACATACTCTTGCCCCAGATCTGGTCCTGTGTACTGTGGCAAACCTTGTCTATTTGGGGGGTGAGGGGTGGGAATAGTGTCTGTCTGCTTTGTATAAGAACACATTTTACCTCCGCGAAGCGTTTCACGCATGTGAACACGCTGCCTGTCGCTGTCCCCGCAGGAACCAACTTCACCCTGGCGGAACTGGGGATCTGCGAGCCGTCCCCGCACCGAAGCGGCTACTGCTCCGACATGGGCATCCTTCACCAGGGCTACTCTCTGAGCACGGGCTCCGACGGCGACTCGGACACGGAGGGCGGGATGTCTCCAGAGCACGCCATCCGGCTGTGGGGCCGAGGAATCAAGTCCCGGCGCAGCTCCGGCCTGTCCAGCCGTGAAAACTCAGCCCTGACCTTGACCGATTCTGACAACGAAAATAAGTCGGATGACGAGAACGGTAGGCCTGCTTCTCAAATACCTTTCCACGTTCTGGGTGCTGCGCACTATGAGGTTCGGGATGTCTTCATTCTTAAATCAAGAGGTGTCTAAAACCGTTCATTTTCGTTGAAATTGGCTTTGCCTGCTCCGAGCTGGGGGAAAATACAGCAGCCAACCTCAAGTGCACAAGAAATGAAGAGAGAATTTTAAAATCGCATTTTAATGATAGCAGAGTCGCCAGGTAGAGTCAGGTGGTCTTATTAGCAAGTATATCATATTGAAAAAGAGGCAAGTTGATGAACTATGGCCTATCGCTAGGAAATGTCCTCTCTCCACAAGTTTCTGAGTCTCGGTATTGATTTCCCCTTCCCGGTAAATGGCAACTTGGGGGGTTCGTTTATTTATTTACTTATTTTTCATGAAGATCTCTCAAGAATCCTACCTTATCTTAGACTTCCATTTCCAGGTGGCAACGCCTTTTGTCCATATTAAAGATCCAACTTGGAACAGTTGCTCTGGAGTTTAGTGGTAACCTATAGGAGGGGGCTTTGTCTTCAAAAGAGTGTTCTCTCCTGTATTTGCTGTTCTTGGTACTGATGTAGGTTAATGGCTTCCCACATCTCCTATCACAAATCACTATTGCTTATCCATCAGCTTTGTAGGTGGGTTTTAATGAAACTTCGAAAATTAAATGCTTCCCATCATTAAGCAGTAAATATAGGGAAGCCTAAAAAACTCATTAAAAAGATAAGGTGCTTATTTGTGGATTTCTCGGTGACTCACAACTGTGTTCAGTCAAAAACATTTTTATAAAAGAGAAATTGCATTAGGTAGAGTTGATTTATGAGGAAAACCTCAGATGCCATGTGGGTTGTTATGACTATATTGTGTGTTTGCTAAAAGAATTACCATTAAAATGTTTACAAGTAGATCAGTTAAGGGTGTTTATATAAAATATTATAAACTTCTAGTAGAGCAGCTTTAAGTATTTTCTTGCATTTAAAAAAAGAAAAAGAAATTTGCAGGCAGACAGCTTGTTGTGAATGCAAAATTTTACTTAATCTCAAAACTGTTGAAAATACATCATTTCCTGGGTAACTTGCATATATTCAAAACGATGTCATTTTGTTGCATTTAAATTTATATTTAATTCTGAAATAATTTATTCTATGGTGGGGACAAGGGGTTGTATCTTAATTACGCCTCCGTTCATGTAGCTAATCAAGGTGTGCTCTCAAGGAAAAACCTGTACTTGACTCCTTTTGAATTTTAACGAAATTCTGACACTTGGCACATTCAACACTCCAAGGTGCTTAGTTGATAGGAAATTACTTTCAGAAGTTTTCAGAGAGGCATACATTGAATTCATTTACTGATACACTTTTTCAACTGTGTGTCAGATAGAGGCAGTTTGATTGCCTAATAAAGAAAATCACTTGTAATCCAAGAACTTAAGGCACATTATAAACAAGGCATTTTAGCAAATCTTCCTTGGCGAATATTCTCCCTGGTCTCATGGAAACCATCTACACAGAATTATTTATATATGTGTAGAGAGTCTTCACTCTCTCTTTTTAAGCTATATAAGTCTTTAAAAACTCAACTAATAAAGTGAGGTTTCTATGAAGCAAAGGCAGCAAAAAAGAAAAAAAATGCTTGCCTCCAAAGTTACCCAGAGCTGTTATGGATGGAAGAACTTTATAATTGATGATGTAGTTGGTAGACTACTAGTTGTCTCCTTTTTCCAACATTATTTGAAACATCGTATTTGAGCAGTTTCACCTTAGGAGACTCTCTATAAATCCCTACGTACACAATGTCTCATTTTTTTCAGTAATTCTAGTTATAAAGCAGTCAGAAGTGCAGAAACAAAAATGCACTTAGAAGTACTAAGTGCTTTTTTTGTTCCTGATGCATTTTGTTCCAAATGGGGTGCATTTGTGCCTGCATCAGGCAAGTACAAAGGGCTATTGCAGGCAGAGTTCAAGCTTAGGTGATAGATGGACATTTAAAAATGTACAGAGAGAGCATGTTTTCCCTTTAATTTTTCAGCATTTCACATATTCAAAAGATGTACATAATACATGTTCTGTTCTCATTGGGGGCCAGAAATAAAAATAAGAAACTGCGCACGGCATATCCTAAACTCTTCAAGCAAATAAAAATGAGGTATAAGCTACTCTGCAGACCGAGATGTTAACTTCAGCCAACTTGCTCTTTCTCTTTGACAAATGCTGTTTAGCTCACGGAGAAATCAATGTGTTTTCACATCACTGAGTTTATGAAGTTTGAGAATGTATTATCATATAGATTGACAGTTGCCCCACGGTTCCACACCACCGCATGGACACTTCCAAAGCCGTCATTAATTTCCTTACACTTGAACCTGCAATGGCTTCCTCCATCATAAACACTCTGCCCTTCAGAACCAAATCAATAACCTTTTAGGAATGCCTGTCTTGAACAGGAAGTAGCAGAATCCATACTTTTCGAAAGAAGCTCTAGTCTAATTCCATTTTAGATTTGAAGGATATGTGGTCATAAAAATGGATCTTTTCCTTTAGATCCCATACAGTGTTATTTCATTTTTTTAAGGCAGAATCTTGGGGTGCGTCGGCCTTCACGGTGCTTATTTAAAATCGCCCTTAAAAAATCCCCATTGTGGTTTTATTAAGCCCAGGTAGAAAGTGAAGAACCGATCTCGAAAACCAACTTCTCTTTCTGTAATATAAAAAAATATGTATCCAGCCTTCAAACTCATGTCATAAAATTCCTGACTGCCAACAGTTCTTCTGTGACAAAAGTGACCTACGAGTAATTTGGAAGTCCTATTGCCGTGAACACACAGCCGAATTTGTCTTTTTTTTTTCCAGCATAGACATTTCAAAATTATCACCTCTCACGGCTCCGCATCGTGCGCTCACTGTATGACCACCGCATCAACATCATGCTGGCTTGGGTTTCTTTAAATAGATTCGACTCTCAGGTTCAGGGTATTTTATCAGGCCCTTTAACTCTATCTTTAAGTGAAGGACCAGCTTGCTTAGAAATGGCAATGAGAGTTGGAACAGCTCCACCAAGTTCCTGCGGCTGTGAAATTTGACTGCATCGGTAGAAAGGGCTTTCTCAGTGACTTTAAATTAGAAACATCTCGCTTTGGGGTAATAAATTCCCCACTTAAAATATATCCTCTTCGAGGTCCTTTATATCACCTGAGTTATGGAGAAAATGGGGCAGTGTCTCATACACAAGAATAACTAATTGCCATCTAAAAAACGTGGAGAAGCAGGCTGTAAAAATCCTGGTCTAAGTACTCTTGACTCCCTTAGGCAGTTTCTTCACCTTGGGGACTTAAAAATATCCTTGAGATTTTTTTTCCAGCATAATTCTAGTTTCAGTTATTTTATTACAAGTCCAGAAAGAAAAAAAAAAGGAAAAATGAAGCTTGGCTATCGGGTAGGGAGTCACACATTACAGAAAACTAAATCTGGCCTTGGTTAAAGCTCTAAAAAAATGATCCTTCCTCTCTCCTCTCCATTTTTACCCAAAGTAAATAAGGACAATGTTCATTTTCATCTGTTGTCAATTGGGGAATTTATAACTCTCATAATGTACGTTGAGGTTGAGATTTTGAACGGCGGGTAAATTCCACTGCGTTTCACAGAATGCATTTATAAAACAGGTTGACTTCAGGCACAGCATGGACTCGTGTCAGTGAATCTGTGAACCACAGATTTCATCAGACTGTGAGTCTTAGTGGCGGGTCTGCGGTGCCCCTCTCTCCTCTGAGGGCTTGGGTGCCGCTGGTATTGAATGCGTGTTAGTTGAGACATGAGGCCTGAACTCACAGGGGAAGAAGGATTTTCCTTAATACCAAGGACAATGTCTGTAGGTTGTTCACCGCTAACCATGTTGCATTCATTTGTCATGTGAGCTGAGTTTCTTCCTCTTTTCAAACGTGGCTTCTGAGTACATCTCATATTCGAGTGCCCTATAAGCAAACATGTCCAAGACCCCCAGTGGGTTTCTTCCCCGCCCCCCTGCCACTCTGTTACTCTTACATACCCTCAAGCTGTCATTGGGTTTTATGAGCCACTCTGCTTCTTTCTTCCTCCACCCTCATTCCACATGTATAAGCTCCAAAGAATGTCTAGAACAGATGTAAAAACTTACTATAAGCACCAGATAATTATAACCTAGGGCTCATAATTTTGCCCTTAAAGTTGGGAGTAAGAATAGTATAAGAAGTGCCTACAAAAATCACACAGGGATATTTAACTGTATTTTTCATGTTGGTATGCAGCTAATTTCTTTTCCAGCCAAGCTTGATGTTTTAAACTTACATGGAACCTAAAGAAAAGACTGTCTTAATTCCTTAAACACAAAACAAAAAAAGAAAGAAAGAAAATGAAAATGAACTTCTAATCCATTTTAATGGCAGTTGTTTTCAACTGTTTGCAAGCTTTGTTTTTTTATACTTGGACATTTGAAAGAGTAGCATTGGTAAAGAGGAATGTGAAGTGAGCGATTGTGGAATGAAAACGAGACATGAAAATGAAGGGGCCCAGGCCCCCGGTCTTGTCTCTTCCTAAATAGTTAGACGCTCGCATCTGATAACTTTAATTTAATTCCCTAGAAGTGCAGATATCAGAGGACATAGAGGTGCTGTATTTCACAAAAAGTTTATTAGCACTTTTTGTAAAGTCAGTAGAAGTCTTAAGTATGGAGTTACCATAGTCTTAAAACACAGCCAATAATAAGAAAACCAGAGACGATATTTAGGAATGCCACACGCTGGACGCCTGAGCAAGGAATGAAGGGCTTGATGTTTTGCAAATGAACTTAAATGAGACTTCAGCGATTTAGGTTTTCGGCTAATTAAGCCATGCTTACATTACTTTAAAGTAGTGAACTTGAAGGCGCGTGAGAAGATATGCCCGAGTCCGGTGCTCTGCATGTTCCAGATTATAAACTTTAGTTGCACGACTCTTAGTTATTTATATATTTCTTTCTTTCCTGTGGTGGTTTCTTTCCTGTCAGTTAATGCTCCTAGGGGCTATCAAGCAATGGTTCCTTTTAGTAACTGCAATAAATAAAATGAAGCGCTAAGCCTTCCTTTTGGCAGGGCTGGGTTGATTATTACACGTGTAATCTCCAGGCATTTGGGGAGACGTTGAGTTTACTGGATAATCATTTGGTTTGGAGCTGCTGATTTCCTGCTCTATCTGTTCTTTCACGTCAGTTCCGTAGCAAAGGCCATAAACGGTGAAGAGGCAGCATGTTTCTGTCGGTTGGCGACTGGAAGCCTCCTCTTAGGGCTTTTTTGCCTCTTGTTCAGTCACTTTTTAGTTCGGTGGTTGTATGTCAAGGATCAAATTATGTGTTACCTTTGGGGAGAGGTGCCATCAGTGATTAAGGCCGTGAATGAATGAGTTAAGGTTGAGGTAGTGGATAGTATACACTTTCTAAAGACAACTGAATCAGGATGAATTTGTGCAGAAAATAAGAGCAAGCTAAATAGGGTTTGAAGTGCATATGAGAAGTAGTGAGGCATTCCAGAGATCCATTCTGGAACTGGTACGCGGTGAGTGGAAGGAGAAAATGGGAAGTGACGGACTTGTGAGTAGGATAGGAATTGCGCATATATAGGTGTTACGTATATGTGATTATGCATAAGGGCAAAAATGTTACCTGTTACTTAATGTTGAGTATTATTTAGTGCTCACTGAAAGAACTCCCTAGAACATTATCCTTCCCACTCTCCCTCAACTCATTTTTAGGGCTATTAAAGGAACCAAAGGTGGAGGTAAGATTCCTGGAACAGTCGTTAACAACAGAGGTCATGAATTGCAGCCCCTGGATTGTGTTATTTGCTTAGTTTTTTGGCAGTGTCTTAAAATTGCACATTGCGAAGCAACATTTTACAAGTGGGATATCGTGTATTAGCAATTTGTATTTTTGGCTTCTCTTGCAATATCCAAGACCCAATAGTGCTTATTCGGGTTTCTCCCAGAAGCAAACTGGGCAGTAACCATGGCAGGTGTAGGTGGGCCATGTCCCCTGGTTCACCTGAGCTCCCTGCAGGCTGCTCCTGTCATTTAAGGTTTGCTGTAGCCTGTGTAGACACTTGAGGTACCAACTTTAACCTGTATCCAAACTTTGGGGAAATCAAAGGTACTAACAGGGGTAGAAAGAAAGCTACAAATCAGCGATTTTAGCTTAGTTTAACATGTTTAGATTAGTTATATTGCATCTTTTTTTTTTTTGCAAATTTGACTCATCTATACAATGGGTTTGATTTTTTATAACAAATTTCTTAACTTTAAAGATAAATTAAAATGTCAGTGTAAAATAAAGTGAAATCATATGAAAATCAATTTAATTTGGAAATAAAGTAATTGCATTGTATTTTGCTGTGTATAATGAGCACCTGTGTTTTTGTGTGGTTTATACATGGGATTGTTATACCCATGGTATGTAACCCACAATAATGTGCACCATTATTTTTCCTTCAAAAATTTGGGCAAAAAGTACACATTACATGTGGCAAAATATGGTCTTTGTGTCAGAGGGGGTGATCAGGGGGTGATGAGCCATCCCCAACTTCTAGGCAGGTGTCCCGAAGCTCTGAAAAAGTAAAGTGAGGATCTTGCATTTTTAACGCATGCCCTTAGAACTATGTTACTGCAAAAATATCCAGGTGGACTTTTAGGAAATAGGTGGAGGAAAAACACACTTTAAAAACTTGAGCTCCTCGAGCCAATTGAGGAAAACTCCAGAGCTATTCAGGAGGAAGCTATTTAAAGAGGAGAAAAATGACTTGTGCTAATTACGTTCAGTTTTGATCCGGCGAGAGGTTTGTGGAGGCTGTTCCAGGGACAGGGAAGGCAGGAAAGCAAAATGCGGGGCTACCCACAGACCTCCAGCTGCCCAAGAGGAAAGACGAGGAGCGGTATAGGATAATGCCCCGCGGGAAACAGGCCTCCACAAACTAAGAAATGTCCCTCTCCAAGTGGATAAGCAGGACACCCAGGTATTATTCAGGGATGACTCTTATTCACTGTGCGATATGTTCCCAGGTCTCTTAGCATCCCAAGGACACTGGCGAAGGAGAAAAGATCATTGAAATGCAAGCCTGTTTACTAATGGAAGAAAGTGGAACATTTGAGTTAGCATTCTTTGAAACCTCTCCATTCATGGAGGTTTATACTGGCCTGAGGGGAATAGAAAAGATCGACAGTAGAGCTTGTGTTAAACAGAACGTGGGCCATGGATTTACGTGGAGAGAACGAGGCACATGAGGAGGTGTGGGAAGTATTTCTCGAGAGTGTATCTTATGCAAGAAATGCACTATTTTACATTCACTGGTGGAAAAGGATCTTTGAGATGAATTGAAAACAGAGAATTTGTATTCGGACACTAATGCACATTGGTTAAATATGCATATTTTAATACATATGTGATGTGGGTAAAACTATGCTCTATTTCATTTAGCTTTGACAAAAAGTAGCTAAGTCATCTCAGGCGAGGAGATACTTTCATTGGGAGGATTCTTATTTCTGAAGAGACTTAAGGAGTGGCTGCTGGTTGTTCAGCATTATACAAAACTACTGTGTGCTTCTTTGTATGTGTGTCTGTATTATGGGCATATATATGGGTGAGGGCTGTTGGGGGGTTATTGAGAGGGAGCGCTCAGGTCTAGGCAGCTAGTGTCTCTTCAGACTATCTGGGTAATCCATTCTCTCAGGGTAACCTCTTGGTTTGTCTTATTATTGCTCATGGCTCTCTGTGCTGGTTATACCTTGGTATTTTTTCTGCCACCATTCCTATTTTCTTCTCTCAATTCCCTGTGCCAGCTTTCACTTCTTATATGAAGAGATGAAAGTATTTCCTTTGGTGTTTATTGAAGAAAGCAAGCACCCCTATACATTTATAGAAAATTTCCTGTCTATTCTCAAAAGAGAAATAAGGAAATAACACTGTATACGTCAGCACAGTGGGATCATCAGGGCAGCTTTGAAGAGATAGAGTTTTAATTAGATTGTAAATGAGGGTTAGAGTGGAACTGAGATGACGGATATTCCGAATGAAGAAGAACCAATGGGTATGGCGGTTGGACTATGAGGAGGGAGCGCAAAGATTATGATGCTCTTTTAGGAACATTCTCTTCAAAAAAATTGACTGTAGTCCGACTACTAGGAGCATAGTGGTTCCCTCGAGTAGCAGTAGATACATAACAATAGAGATGTAGGAACCAGATGACCAGGAGCTCTGGATTTTCTGGTAAGGAATTATCGTCTGCCCAAGAAGGATTGAAGCTCCTGAAGGTTTATTTGCACAGGAACTGTTACGCTTTAGGAAGCTTCTGATTAAAGTGTACGCATGCGCATATAGGTGTTTGGACGGGAAGGTAATAAAATCAGAAGCAGTGATGTCAGGGAGGGAAGCTGTAAACCAGACCACAGGGCCCAGGAACTCTCTGGACTCCAGAGAGTTCTGCCTCTTGAGTTTTCAGTGGGAGAAATAACCAGTGCATGGCATGTGAATGCTGTGTGTGTGTAATTATGCTATTAACACTGGAAATGCATCTACTTCGAAGCTCATGAAGTACAAGGAATGCTCCTTGCAGGATAATCTATTATGCTTACATGTGCAACACAGTGTTACAACAGCTGGGCTGAAGTGTTTATACTGCTCACGTGACTAGGCAATAAAACAGCATCAAATATTGCTATGTCTAAGAAAATGTAGGTCATAGTATTATTTTTTTAAACTGTGCTACAAGTAAATGAACATGGGCTAGAACTATTTGAGTTGATTAACAGTTTCTCGAAGACAATTCCTGTTTCTATGTCCTTGCTGCCTTGGAGTCAAATTCTCCTGTAATTTGTTTAAGTTCTCCTGGCACCGTAGCCATGTCTCTCTTCTCAGCCCCGTGCTTTTATATTTTACGCCTCATGGTCCTCTATTACTTGTTTTTATTATTTGCTCTATTTATAAAATGTTATTATGTTTATCTTTTATACTTCTCCCATTTTAACTTTCACAGTATATTTTGTGATACTTTTTCTAACATTTTAAGATCAGTATTAGGTTTTAATACTTCTAGTCTTCCTTATTTAAGAATAAACATATTTGTCGATTCCATAGAATTTAATTGCTTTCCAAAGACTCTTAGCTACGTGGGCACTCAAAGTAAAACAGAATTTTAATGCTATCAAGTTGTCACTTTAGTACTAACGATTGTTAATTCATTATGGTGTCAAAAGTGAGATACATAAATATATATATATGATATGTAGTATTAACATATATAAATATACAGTATGTGTAAATATGCATAGGTATAAAGCGTATGTGTAGAAAGTATATCTAAAATGTAGGAAAATATGACTGTGTCTGTACTGCACAAATACTACACACAGAAAAGCTTGAAGAAGAATAGAAATCACCTGTAATTTTACATCAGAAACAACCATGGTTAATATTGTTGCGCATCTGTTTTTCAGCCTGTGTGCTTGTATGCATATATATATACATATATATATATATATATATGTATATATATATATGATATTAATATCTTTACAGAGTTGGCATCATGGTGTAGAACTCCTATATAGCTTTATGTTTTTCAGTAAATATATTATAAACATTCCACATGGCACTAAATGTTTCTGCAACAGTTCAGGGGTTCACAGTATTCCTTTAGCATGCCATTTCCACAGTTTCCTTTCATTGGACATTTAACTTATTTTAGAAGCATTAAAGAATAAGGATGGATAAGATCTTCATACCTAAATTTCAATGCATACCTCTAATTTTTTTTTCTTGAAGTAAATTTCGAGAAGATTCACAACATACGCGGTTCTGCAGAATTGTAATTCCATCGAACCGGGTTCCTGCGGCAGGTTCACCTTTGCCCTGAACTCTGTGAGGTCAAACCAGCTGACACTCCCGTGCCTGCTTGGAGGCAGGAAAACGATGTGGGCGTTGTCTTGTTCATTGATGGAAACATGCTCCTTTATCTGAATGGAAGTGAGTCTGGCAACTCTCCATGAGTTTGTTGTCCGTTTGCATTTCTCATTTGAAAAAAGATTGGGACAATTCTTCTCAGCTTTGAGTCTGTAGTTACTTTTTACTGTGTGTACATGATCCCAGAGTAAGTCCTGTTGTACTTGATCTGTACAGATGGCTTAAATGTTCTTTTACAGGTGTGAAAAGTCACTTGGCTACATTCTGAAAATCACGTGACTTATTTTTTTGTGGGATAGAATATCATATATATATATAATATATATAGGTATATAAACATATAAATATATATCTGTATCTATAGATAATCCATATTTTGCCATGTATAATGCACACCCCCATATTTGGTCCAAACCTTCAGGGGAAAAAAATCTTTTCTTTTAGTTTTTAATTCAATTTTTCATTTACTTACATTTAGATACTTGTTTTTTTGTATTGTAAGTGAATTTTAGCATGCATTTATGGACATATTATGGTACGAGAAATTTTATATAACAAATAACTACAAAACACAGAAACAGATACAAGGTATTTCAGGTACTACCCATGTATAATGGATAGCCTTATTTTTCCCTCAAAAAATTGGGCAAAAAAGTGCACATTATACACTCCAGTATATATAATGAATATAGATATCCATTCAATCCATCAAGCTCAAAAGCTGGAAAAACATTTAAAATAGTTGTATTACCCAAAGATGAACTGAGTAGGGGAGGGAATTTTTTTTCCATATTAAATATTTCAGCTGTTGTTCAGAATGCAGTGCTTTATTTCAGAATGTTAATTTATAACAAACCAAGGATAGAACTGCATTCCAGACGATGAAAGAAAATTTACATCTGCCAAGACAATCTACAAGGCACCTTAAGGAGATAAAAACCAAGTAAATGATGTATTAAATATTCTTCAAACTCCCTCCATCTACGGTGTCTTTGATTCAGTGGAGATAGTAATAATAAACACAGTGGTATCCCAGCTATTGATATTCTTACAAAATAAGTAGTTCCTGCATGCAAGATAAATATCTCAGTACATAAAGAAATACTCTGAAAATAATTACGTGGAAGCAATTTCTATTATAATAAGCATATGGTTCTGCTAATATAGACTGTCGCTTAATAATTGATGTTATAGAAAAAACATTAAAAAAGTTCCGTATTCTGGGCATCCCCTTGTACATTCAGAATGGAAAAGACCCTAGTGAAATGCAGAACAATTAAGACAATACAGGCTGACTTCCACTTCCGCGGATAGACATTTATGGCTACGAACAGCAAGGCACATTGGGAAGGCAGGAAGTGCGCAAATCATCTTAATCTGTCCCTCTGTGGTATTTCAGGCCCTCCGCAATATAGTCCAATTTTATGATTTTAGCCCTTGCTCCCACTTCTCCTCTAAATATATTTTCAGCTCCAACCCAACTAAGCTACTTACTTTTTCCAGAGCATATTCTTTCCTCCTCTGTGTCTTTGTTCATTTTATTCCCTTTGTTTTCATGGTTGTCCTCCAAACTGCACATCCACCACCTTCCCATCCATCCCATCGTCAAAGGATCATCTAAGATGCCAAGGCCTCTGTGACATCATTCTGATCTTTTTTAACTGTCTGTGGATACCCATTCCTTTGATTCTACAGTGTTTTATTTATCAATTTCTATTGGAACATAGGGGAAATGGTGTAGCCTTCACCACAGTGGAGAAGTAAGTGAATTGAGATATATTTTACAGATAGAACACACAGAAATTGATAATGGCTGAATGTAGTATTTAATGAACAACAGCAACTGAGGATTTCTGCCTTCTGCAATGGAGGGAATTGTTCATTGCCAAGATGAGCAGTGCTTAGAAAGGACAGGGTTGAATCAAGAGTTCCCCTTTCCTCATTGTGCAGTGGCATAAGACGTCCAAGCAGAAGGGCAGTGTGGATAAGTTGCGTAATTATTAAGAATGGAACCCAGAGGTGAGATCTGAACTGGAGACGTCAACTTCAGAATCAACAGCATCACAGTGGCCTGTGTACACCCATAGATGTAGATGGGCTCATACAAGGAGAAGGGAAGAAAGAGGAGAGGAGAGGACAGGAGCAAACTCTGAACAGCCCTTGCTGACATGGTGGGTAGAGGAGAAGGGTCACTCAACAGAGACTGGAAACATATTTTCAGCTTATACATAGTAGTCCTGCATTCATTCTTACATGATATTCATTAGGGCTCCAAATTGCTTCCGGTCTTGGTGTGGCTACATAATCTCTCAACTCAAAATTTTTCTGTACACTGGTCTCTATGGCAATTTTAAAATGTGTTGAGTGAGTCACAATAACATTTAACTAGAAACTTTTACTGCAGTCGGAGTATTTATTGAGCACCTACTATGTATTATGCTTAGGATATCTCTGTGACCAAGTTAGAAAAAAGATCCCTACCCTTCTTGGAACTCAAATTGTAGCTGCAGAGAGACATTAAAAAATGAACATTGGAAAAAAAGAAAGAAAAAGAAATACAGAAATATAGAAATACAAAAGGAAGAACAAAATAAAGAAAGGAGGTGGAATAAGGAAGATGAGAGTGAAAAAAAACTGTGCTAGAAAGTGATAAATGCCATGTAAATACAAAAAGAGAATAAAGATAGATAGGGATGTGTAGTTGTAGTTTTGCTATTTCAAATGGGGTGGGGGTGTTAGCAAAAGCTTTATTAAAAAGATAACATTTGGGCAAAGCAAAAACTTACAGGAAGCAAGGAAATAAGTTGTGAAATAAAATTTGCTGTGCAAATTTCTGAGGGTATCTCACCCCAGGCAGATGGAAGAGTCAGTGCAAAGATTTAATGTGGGGTTGTTCTTGGTGTATCTAAGGAAGTCATTGTGTTTATAGCAAAGGCAAATCTGAGAGAATAACAGGACATGAGATCAGAGAGGTCAACGGGTGCCAGATCATGTAGAGCATCAAAGATCATTTAAAACTATAGTCTTTGTTCTGAGGGAAACGTATATCCATGTGGATATTTTAGGTGGCCTGATCTGACTTTCCCCTTGAAAATATCACTCTGACCGTGGTGTTGAGGACAGAGCGAGACAAGCAAGAGTAGGAAGACCAGTTAGGAGACTATCATAGTAACCAAGGCAAGAGATGATAGTGTCTAGGACCAAGACAGGTGGTGAGAAATGGTCTGATCCTTAATCTATTTGGAAGGTAGAGGTGGTAGTATTTCCACATGTATTAACTAAGAAGTACGTGGAAAAGAGACATCAAAGATGGCCTCCAAGTTCCTTGCCTATTTTTTTAATGGGGTTATCTGTGTTGGCTTGGTTATTAGGATTTCTTTCTACATTTTGTGCCTTACTCCTTATCAAACATATGATTTGCAAATATTTGCTTCCATTTGATAGGTTGATGTTTCATTCTGTTGATAGTTTCTTTGCTTTGTAGAAGCTTTTAAGCTGGTGAGATAAAACCCCAGTGAACTAGGGGCATGGGAAATTACAGGGTGATCATTACATACCTTCTAAAGCAATGTATAGTGTACATAATATATAGATAGTATTCCTGCTGAAGTACTAGGTAAGAAGGAGGGATGGTTACACATTGAAGATACAGAATGACAATTTGATCTTATGTACCTGAAATACTGCTTTTCTGAAATATGTATCCAAAAAAACTGTAGACTCCAAAACATCACTCAGGTCATTTTCTTTGGAATCTGTTAAGTGGGCTGAATGCTATAAAAACTATAAAAAATTTCTATCACTATCCCTCTTAGGAAAACTGTACCTACATCTATGGCCATGGATAAAGGTTCTTTCAGGTTGCAGTTTGTCCCTGTAAAAACAAACAAACAAAAAAATAAAACAAGCGTTATAAAGAAAATGTACCCCATGCGCTGTGATGGTGTTACATATGAATGGGAGAGGTCAGAGGGTTTAGGGGGAAAATTCTAGAGGCCAAATTGTTTTCCCCAGTTCTACCACTAACTAGGTATGTGGCTGGGGACAGCAGAACTAATCTTACTGGATGTCAATACCATTATTGGTGACAGGGACACACGAGAGGCTGGACAGCATAGCTGTTACTTATAGGAATCTTTGATGCTGATAGAAAAGGATTTGAGTCCCTGCTCTGCCCGTTACCAGCTCCATGACCTTGCCAAGGTACCACTCATCCGTTAAAACCCTCGTTTCTTCTTCTGTAAAGTGGGGGTGATAGTTGTACCTCTCCCTTACTCTTCTGGTTATGAAATGAGGTCTACCAAGTTAGCAAAGTGCCTGGCGCACATAAACACTTCAGACACGGTACTGATTATTTCTGTATTGCTGCTTTCAAGATAATTTTCTTTGTTGCCATATTTAATCAATTTAGACTGCATTTAGAATTTATAGACTTTTCACATGCAGGTGATTCAACATAATTTCTGGTGTCTCCTTCCTAACCCTTGGCTATCAGGTTCTTGGGCAGAAATGTAAATCCCTGTTCTTGCATTGATCCCACGGTCAAAGCGACGGGGATTATATCATTTTTAACTCAGGCTGGCTGTCCTCTTTTCTGGGAACCTCTCAGAAGTAGGAGTGCTGCCTTGGATATCAAAAAGGGATTCGCAAAGGTGATTTCATTTGCACTTTGATTTTGTTCTTCAAGGAAAGGGAGTTAAATATTAAATGAGAAGCCTAATCCAGGAAATAGGGTGATACAACCCTCCCAGACTCACTGCGTTTATGATAAAAGGAGCAGTGAACGGGATCAAAGCCAGTAATGAGCGAGGATGAGCAGAGTGAGGATGAGCAGAGTGAGGAGCCAAGCGAGAAACACGGGATGAGATCCAACAATGCCAGCAGCCCCATCATAGTCCCCAGGGCCCATCCCCTGATCTCCATTCGGAAGGGTCCCTCGTTCGGCATATAGGTCATCACAGTCACCGAATATCTAGCACGTGCTGCAAAATGTCACAGAGTCCCTGACCTCAAGCGACTCATATTGAGCAGGGTGCAAAGGGCCTGCCTGGTGACAGCAGGTGGAACAGCAAGGCCACCTGCGCCCCAAGCTGTAAAGGGTTCCATTAGGATGCAGAATGAGGAGAGGCCTTTGGACTTGACTTTGGTGGTATCCGATGGGATATTCTGGAGTGAGGCAGTTGCGCAGACCTGGTTAGAATGGAGATGGAGGGGAGGGTGTGAAGGAACAAAAGCAGAGCAGGCCCTGGGCCCTGTACATGTGGAAGATATTGCATTTCTGTACTGATGCTTCATATCAGTAGATGATATGTTCGTGTGTGTTTTCCAGTTTTCAACTTAAAGAAGGGATGCTAAGTGACAATCTCATTATATTTCATCCAGAAGGAAGTTGATCTAGAGCAAAGATCCTTAAGGAAAAGGGTAGGTGCTTGGAATTACTGCAATTAGAACTCTTAAGATTGTATTTTTGAGAATCACAGACAGGAAGAGTCTCATAATTTATACAGCATTTGGGGCATTATTATGAAACAGGAAGCCTCTATTTTTTAAAGGACAGAGTATGAAATGTTCTGAATAACAGGCTGCAGTGCTTGACTCACAATGGTAGCTCCTCTGCTGGTTTAACAGTGCATGTTAATCGGAGCCTCCGCCCTCCATTAGGCAGTCGTGGGGTTACTCAGGATCCGCACCAGCTTTTGGATGGTAGAGATTTGTCAGGGATTCATGTACAACTCAGTCACGTTTGTTCAGAGACCCCAACTTCCCAGGTTTAGGTGTGGGAGTAAATTTTCCTTTCAGGACGCTGGTGTTCCAAATCTCTTGATAAATGCCATAAAACTCACCAACACATTGGTTTTTATTGCAGTCAATTAGTGAGGTTTGACTGTTTTCAGGTCTAACTCAGCTTATCTTTGCCATCTCCCTAAAAGTAGAAGAGAAGCAAGGAGGGGACAGAACCCTGGAAGAGGGTCCTTCTGCCTCCCCACTCCAGCACGCACGGTGTTAATGGTCTCCCTTCTCTCCTTTTCTCTGATAGAACATGTCACGTATTCCCACAGCTTTTTAGCAATGCCTTTAACACACGGCAAGATGGGGAATACCATTTGTTTTTTTTTAGTAAGAGAAGCAGTTAAAGCTTAGGTTGTGGATTCAGACAGACCTGGATTTGAATTCCACCTCTTCCATTTGAAAGCTGGTGGTCAGCCAATTTCTTAAAGTTTCTGAGATTCTCCTTTGCCATTTGTAAAATCACGAAAGAGAATATAAATACCCACTCTAAAAGGTCACTGTGTGGATTATACGAACTAGTGCCTTATACGCACGGTGGCTCTTCAGCTCTCTACTCAAACGGGAGCTGAAATAATCATATAGAGAAACATTCACCCCTGAAAGCCCTCTCAGACTGGCTTTAAAATAGCAAACACAGGGTTTTGTGCATGCAACTCTATGCAGTGGTGAGTACATATTAAAGTTTATGATGTAATGTGAACACGTGTCAAGCATGAGTACATGTAGTGTTTTGAGACACATACTGTGAGCATAGCAGGAAAAGACATGCCTCACACATGAGCAGGTCCATGTGTCCTGTCTGCACACTCACCAAAGTGTAGAGATGCTCTCTCCTCCCTCTACCCCCACCCTAAGGACATTCTCCAATGCCCAGAATGGGATACCACCACGAGCCAAAGGCACACCATAGTTCCTGGTATATAATAAACACTCAGTAAGCAGCCATTACTGTTTTTAATGCCTTTTCTTCTCCTAATAGAAGAGATTTGCAAACAGATCTTCTATCTTAGCCCTGGCTCACAGAGCTGTGAGACATGCAGCTTCTTCCCCTAACCCACCCTTGGGTGACCCTGCTCCGTTGACGCGGTGACGCAGTGTGAACAGATATGGCTGTTTGACCTAGCTTTGGACTCTCTCTCTAGTCTTCTAAGAGCCTCGTAAAAGGAACATTTCCTTAAAGCTAATACATAGGAAGGTCTGAAAGCTCCAAATTGTGCAGCTTTTGGTGGATTTGATTTAAACCCTTTACAAGGAAGCAGGGAGAGTGGATTTGGTTATGGTTCCGCTTCCTTTCTTCAAAGAAGATTCATTGTTTAGTCACTGTGGGTGTGTGCGCACGTGCATGGGTATGTGTGTGTGATGGTTCTTAGTTCAGGCTAATTAACCAAATTGCCTTAGAGTAGCACGATCCTGATATTGAGAGGATAATACTGCAACGTGTGGGTGGTTTTGTGAGAGCCTTTGCAGAGAAGCTTTCGGTGTACCAGACCAAGCGGAAATGTGTACCACCCTTGATTTATGGTTGTAGAAACAGAATGAAAGCCCTAGCTGGTGTGGCTCAGTGGATTGAGTGCCACCTGCAAACCGAAGGGTCACCAGTTCAATTCCCAGTCATGTCATACATCTGGGTTATGAGCCAGGTGCCCAGTAGGGGGCGTGCAAGAGACAACCACACATTGATGTTTCTCTCCCTCTCTTTCTCCATGCCTTCCCCTCTGTCTAAAAATAAACAAAATCTTCAGAAATAGTATGAAGTCACCTAACCATAGACACACGAATCAGAGAGGTTCGGAGCTTCATTACGCCATGCTACCATATTTGCCGCTGTCAAGAAACATTTCTGAATGTTACACTTATTTAAACCATTGGTTTAAATGCCTGGATTTTTTTTTTTTTAACAATCCCACCCCCAATTTCATCTTCATGTTTCACAGGTCTTGACACTTGGCACCTACAAGGATGAGTCATGGTAGACAGACACAACAACAGCAGCAAAAACCTCATAAAAATTTTAACCATGGGTTTGGAAGACCCCCAAACCTGGCTGACTGCTCTGCTCTTGACTTCCTTGAGGAGTAAGGCCCGTGTGGCAACCCCTTCAGAAAGGACATATTAAAGTTGAAGTATAAGGATTTTTAGATCAAAGGATCATGATTTTTTTAAATCTTTACTATGTGATGAATTATTCTGGAGGCATTAGAAAATGTACAAACTGACACGAGGGCATAACGCCAAAAGTTGGTGGTGGCTTTGAAATTAGTCCAGTCATAGGACTAACCTCCTTCCATCCTTGGCTCAGGTTGTTTGGAGAACGACACCATTCCTGTTTTTTTTTTTTAAAGGTCATTTTCTTATCATCAAATGATTTCCCTTTTTTTATTTGGAAGGGAAGTGCCTGAGAAGAGCTGCCTGTTTTAAAACACGACGCCCTCGCCCACAGCTTCCCTCTATTTAAAAATGACGGTTTTTCATGGAAAACTGTGAAGTATTTCCATCCTTTACTCACCTTTGATGAGGAAAATGACACCTAAATTTGAAACCAATTTAACTCTCAAAACGTACCATCTGTGGCTCTCCTCTCATCGCCAGGCCAAGAGAAAGTCATTAAACTTGAAGATGGGTGAAGAGCAGAGTCGCAGAGAGAGGCAGTGCCGTGTCTGAGAGGCCTGAGGGGAGATGAAAGGCCTCTGAAATTGGAGAATTGCCTGGTGCATTTCCCTCAGAAAGAACTAATGATGGTGATTTGGAGTTAGGAAAAATGACTGACTGTCTATCCATCAGCATAGGGTAAGATCAGAAGACCCCATCATTACTGTGGACGCAGGGTTCCCCGCAGGCAAATATTATGATTGACTAGCACTTGGGCCTCAAGTGAAGTGAGTTCAAGCCAGCGAAAAGGATAAAGCTCTGGGGTAGCCCCTTCAAGAGAGAGAAACCTTTGAAGGAAGCCCTTTTAACCACACTTGTCTTCAAGGCCTCAGAAGTTCGTCACCACTGCTCTGGCCGACACTGTATTTCCCCCCACAGTCTCCAGCGAAGGGAAACCCTGTGCTGCCAAGTGCCATCCGGGATGACCGGGGTGCTGGCTGTCCCCATACTCTCCTTAGTGCCCGTCAGCTATTGCTCCTGCATCTTCAGGATGCTCCGTGGCCACTTCTTTGTAACAGCAATATGGAAAGATACTTCACATAGTGTAAAATTTACCCCCCACTCAACAGTGTAAAAGTCAGTGGTTTCGAGTACATTCAAAGAGTTGTACAATAACAGCACAATTGATTTTTAGAATGTTTTTAATCACTCCCCCAAAGAAACCCAGTACCCCGCGGCGGTCACTGATCCCTCCTCTTCTCCACTGAACATGACCCCCAGAAATATGCAACCATCCCACTACTGACCTCTGAAGATCTTCTGTTCTGGCCATTGCATGTGTATGGAATCATACGCCATGTGGTCCTCATGACTAGCTTCTTTCGCTTAGCATAACGTTCTCAAATTTTATGTTGCAGTATGCATCAGTATTTCCTTCCTCGTTATTGACAGGTAATGGTCCATTGCACGGATATACCGAATTTATTTACTTACTCATCACTCTGTAGACATTTGGGGGGTTCCCCCCTTTTGTCTGCACCTGTGTTGTTTGATCCCCGGCCTCATGCGTGATATCTGGATATCACATATGTGTCAGTACTACAGGCTTAGGGTTCACCTGCATTTGGGCCCAAACCCCAGCTTTGCTACTGAGTGGTTATGGGACCCCAGGGAAGTTACAGTCTTTGTGATCCTTTATTTCCTCGTTTGGTACAAATAAACATCCCGCGCCACCCCCTTTGGCTTGATGTGAGGATTAAGTGAGATAACCGTTGAGCAATTTTCCATTCCTTGAACAGGTAGTCGCATAATATGAGTTTTCCCGTGGAGACCTTGTATATTTTATATAAAAGTAATCTGGATAATGCCAGGCTATTATTACCTTCTGCTTTAAATCAAGCAAATGAAGACTTTGGAGACATGTCCTGGTATCGACAATGTGCTCTGCAAGAGACTCAGCAAATCTCAGTGAGAATTGTTTCTGTTCATCTTTTCCTAACTCCGCTTTACCCTGTAATCCCAGGAAGTAAACCCCGAGAACCCTGTCTTAGATAGAGTGCAATTCAAAATAAGTAAATAAATAAACAAAGCAATGCCCGCAACCCGCCCTAAAGGGAACCAGCACTGATCCTCCCATTTTATAGCAGTATCTATCGAGGCAAAGACAAAGTAAAGGATTCACTGCTAATCCAGGATTTCTGAAACCCAAGAGCTAAGCCTCTTTACATCTTTGACCTAAGGCGATGTTCATCACGTGCGGTTACAACTTTCTCATTTGAATTTCAACCGGAGAAGAACACACAGGATGTACATGGGACCCTTTGAACAAGCCGGGGCACAGGCAGAGAGCGCCTTCAGTAATAGAGTGACAGAGAGTGAGAGCACCATGTCTCTAGGTAGAAATGCACCAAAGTAAACGCTTCTAAATCAGCTTTTAGGAAGTGAATAGACTTTTGTTTAATTACACTTACTGGTAAAGTTTGCTTAGAGTGTGCAGCAATTCACCTCATCAGTTCTTATCTAGGGTGTTTAATGACGGGTTTGCAGTAGTTTCCAGATCAGAATCAGCTCCTCCTTCTCTGCAGGCCGGCCCTAGGCAGCCCATGGAAATTACAATATTCTGCACATGAATATTCATAGAACTAAGTATTATCAATGGACTTAAAGAGCTCAATTATTGTTTGCCATTGCATGCTTAGTTGCATACGCTAAAGTAGAGTGGGTCAAATACTTCAGGGTTTGGTCAAATCCTTGGAAAATAGCAAGTGAATGAATTTACCAGCAGGAAACCACCATCCTTGATCAGTTGGATTCTTAGAACAATTACCATCAATATTATCTTTTGATTATAGTTCACACAGTGTCTTAGATGATAATGAACACGGTATTTCTTTTTTCACAAAACGCTGAGCAAAATGCACTCTGTGGATGAGGAAACTGATTGTCACATGAGGACAATGTCCTAAGATCACCCAAGTTCTAAGTACTGAAGCAAGATTAGACTCTAGACACTTCCGAATTGGTTCTTTATCATATTTCTGCACTCTATTGCCTTCCTAGGGAATGACTTGTTATTGCTGGTTTGAAACTACCTACCTATTTTCAGATTTTTATTTTAGCTGTGCATGTGTCAAAGTATTCTCAGTTGGATCGCTGGACCACTGAGCCATGTGGATCCCTGGGAGTGGACAGAACACAGCATCTCCTAATGACAGGATCAATGTAATTCTTGATTAATAATTTAATAAAAAAAATAAGGTGTGTGTTTACAATAGTAAGTCAACGGTCGAGGAAGACACACACCAGCAATTCATTTGAGAAAATCGTGAATGCAAATAAGCAAACAAAAGAAATGAGAATAGGTTAATTCTGTAGGCATTTGAAAAATTCCACCCGCTTTCCCTTGCTTCTGGGACATTCAAGTTCATCATCTTTCCTGGGGTTGTTGCCACTGTGTTGGAGGATTACTATTGCAGTGATGGTTGGTGGTGACTGGTTTGCAGAGGTGCAGGATGCTTGAAAACAGTGATCTCGAATCCAAATGTCTATGAGAGCCAGGCAGGTCATACAAAGACTGGGAATACGGTGTTCATAGGTACACTTGTGTGTGTTCCGCCAGGGGTGGGGACGAGAGGTCTGGAGCTTGGGTACCAGTTAAAGGAGATGCACCTTGTTCTGTTTGGTTGCTGCCACCTTCACATTCGCATCCGATTTTTCTACATCTTCTAGGTTTCAAATTAGGACAAAAACCAATATGTATTTTAAAAGTTATAAAGTCTCTTCATAGTTGACGTGACTAAATATAATGAAAGAACATGCTTTGTAGGACGAACAAAAAGCACAAGCTGGCAGGAATTGGCCCAAAGGCTATTTGTTTTCAACTTTCACTTAAAGGGACCTTCCTCCTGGAAGGAAAATTCGTCCCTGTTTAATACTGAGGAACCATGTGTGAAGAGAGTTGTGTTTCCATTCCGGTCACTCCAGCATTTGGAAATTCATTCGAGGAAACAGACATCACCAAACGCTCCCCCTTTTTCTGGGGAGACCAGAACTCCATTGCATGGCCTCCGTTTCACTGTGGCCCCATGTGATTTCCTGCTACACTTAAAGACATCGAATCAAATGCATTTACCATGGAGCCTAAACATACAGCAGAGTAACAGGGGGAACATGACAGAGGAAATAAATTAGTCTTCACCAAAGTGTAACCTCTCAAATCATTTCATCGCAGAATCACGGGGCATTTTGAAACTAGAGGTGCTAAGGAGTTCACTTAGAAAAGAAGTACGATAAATATTGCTCTTTCTCAAGAACGCAGCTCTCTCTATATGTGTGACATACTTCAGTGTTTGAGTCTGAGGACTGAATGAAGTCAGGATCTTTGGGCAAGAAGCTGTGGTAGACACGTGATCCTTACTCTCATTGTGTTTCTCGAGGAATGCACCCCCTTCTCGATACAATTTCTCAGGTGCCAAAGATTCAGGTGACAAATGACATTTTTATTCCTGACATGCTACTTTTTATTATATCATTGAGAATAAAGTTCAATAAGTGACTTCTGATAATACTTTATAGCAGTCTTTATGAAAGATCGATTCCATTAAGTAGGTACATTTCAGTTGCTATTACTTCAAGTGATGCCATAATGTACTTCAAATGCAGTCTTTAGTTCATAATAGCAAGCTTATTGAGTGTGTTAGAGAGGTGCCACAGTACTTACTTATGGGCCAGGTATCAGCTAAGAAAGGGTATTTTAGGTCTATATGCTTTGTGTATATTTTTCTGAAAATCTAACGTATATATAATTTTTAAAAAATAAACATCTATGCAATTGTGTTACATAATGTTGCAGGATGTACTATCACTTAATGTAATAAAGTAATGGAATAGAGTGGAATGTCCAGTTCACTGAATAGAACTTGAATGACAACTTTACTCAGAGGTCACGTGCTCATGCTATTTGCAAAAGTAAACTCAAGTCTACCTAGTTGGGAAGCACTGGAGAGCCATCATTTGAAAAGAAATGGCTGGTAAGAACAAGGAACTAAACCAATTCTATTTTTAATTATTTATTCTTATTGCAAGGAGTAACTAACAATTGTGTGTGGCAAAAAGAGATGTGTATTGCCTAAAGATGGGCATTTGTTTTCTCTCGGCCTTTAGTGTCAAGAAAATGAGATGAGAATATTTAGGCAGAACAAAGTGGACAAAGTTATAGAAAAGTTGCAAAAACAGTACAAAAATTTCCATATCCTGAAGGGGCAATTGTAAAGGTAATTGTGAAATTTTAATAACATAGGGAAGTGCTCACCCATCTATTGTGAAGTTAATAAGCAGTCGAAAAATTGGCATACACACTGTAGAACCAATTAAGCTGCTCACATAGAAAGCGGACTAGAAGCCTGTGCTCAAAATATTAACAGCGGCACACTTACATTAGAGGATTAGGCAGGATTCTGTGTGTGTTGTTCTGTTTTTCTAATTTGTTACATAATGAGAATATAATTCCTTTATACGGAGAAAACATATTTAAGTAAAATTGTATGTATAGCGGTGGTGTTAAATATAGTTATGCCGTTTTTACTCAAGTAGGCTTTTTAAGCACATGGATAATAAGGGAAAATACCAGTTGCGTGGTGATCCCTGATGGAATCTCTCACACTGACGGTGGCATTTTGTAGGGGAATTTTCTTGTGCTCTTGAAATCGCTCTTCTTTTGTTCAGTCACAGGAAAACATCAAAATATAATTTGAAGAGGTAGAACCTTGTAATTAATAAAAATTTCATATGCCAGCTAAACAAAGTATAAGTTCTGTAATTTCATTATGCTGAAGTGTATATATATATATATATATATATCCATTTCAGCATATATATATATATATATCCATTTCAGCATATATATATATATATATATATCCATTTCAGCATATATATATATATATATATATTCATTTCTACCATTAAAAAATAAAAGTCCTACATTTTCAGCCTGGAGTACATAGAAATATTTGTGGATTGCATGAAATTACTTCAGTTATGATACCAGCAAATATCTCTAAGATATCATGTTAGATCTGGTTAATCAGTACTGTAAAATATATTACAAATAGTCTTGATTGGGAAAATAGCAATCAAAGCCTTCAAGTCTTCACTCGTTGGGACAGATGGCTCATCTTTATGAAGGCAAATATCCGAAAACAACAACCCACTACCTTATCTTTCAAAATATGGCACTCAGAATCGTCTTGGAAGAGAGCTATTGAAGCCTAATAAGCCATATGCTCAATGAATTGATTTATTCCATTCTGTAGTACAGACATAAAACTCTTCCCTGCAATGTCTTTATCATATATACATTCCCTGCAACTCAATTATAAAAATTAGCATAGCCTCCCAATAAGAAGTAAATTGTCAGAGGAAAGGCAGCTTTTGTGTTGAAAATGGGGGGGGAGGGAATTAGGTGAACAGCCTTGGACTTGCCAGACCTGCTCCCTGCGGAGTCCGCAGTGTGTTTGAAGATCGGATAAACTGACAGCTGCCTTGATATACACAAGGCAGGTTTAAAACTATTCCAGAATGAGCCCCGGGGGGGAAAGCGACTCCCCTGTCATTCTTGTTTGTGGGAGTTAGAAGTGGACCGTGGACTCAGAAGGAATTTACAATGTTCCTGGGTCCTCAAACCAGAGAGTTCATTTACCATTTAATTTCATGTATTTCAAGGGACACTTCAGTGTATCATATCTGGTATTGGAAAGAACGTTCTATCCAAACAGGCAGCTATAAAGACCGGTGTGGCTCAGTGGATTGAGCTCCGGCCTGTGAACCGAAGGGTCACCAGTTCGATTCCCAGTCAGGGCACATGCCTGGGTTGCAGGCCAGGTCCCCAGCTGGGAAAGCACAAGAGGCAACCACACATTGGCGTTTCTCTTCCTCTCTTTCTCCCTCCCTTCCCCTCTGTCTGAAAATAAATAAATAAAGTATTTAAGGAAAATAGGCAGCTATGTATGTGTATGATTGAATGGGGAATGGAATACTTTTTGCCTGTTTGTCTTGAATCAGTGATGAAGGAAATATTATACCAGGCAAGATAAGAAAGTCAGGCAGTTTGTACTGCCCAGTGGTTTGAACAGGCCAGTGCCTGTTGCATCTCTACTAAATGTGGGTAAATCAGCATCAATCGAACTTTTGGCCCAGCCTTGTGTGATTCCCTTTGGAATGTTTTGTCACATCTATCACTTAGTTACTTGTGGTGTAAGATGTTACATGTTTAACTTAGGGAGACGAGTGCAGAGTCTGAAAATATGTCATCAAAAGGGAAAAAAGTGGCTTCAGTTCATGACAAAAATGTAGTGCAGGGAGTATATAGGCATCTTCAAGAATGTGAGTGTTGGAACCCTTGGCAAGTATTCACCCCTTGAAATAGAACCAAGGAAAAAAAAATATGCACCGGACTGATACCTGTAATTTAACTGAGGAATACCATGTATGCTAAAGAAATGTTTTATGATTGTCCTCTAATTTTGCGTTATTTTGGCATCATCTTTTAAAAAAGGCTTTACCCTGGCTTTTTAAAAGGTTTACTGGCTCTGATGATCATTACTAATTTACTTTTATCAGTTTTCTACATAAATCAGAATTGTTGTAGTAAAGCATTAATCCATCCCTCTGTTACAGCCCGGTTTATTGTCCTACGGGGGTGCTGTTGCTCTCTATGCTTACGATTTTTAATCTTTGCACTAACACATAGGTCTCGGATTGAGTGACTATGTTCTACAACTCGCTGTGTGTCTGTCTCTTCCTAAGGTCACTGCTTTCACCTTTAGCCCAGGTGGAGCCGCGTTTGTCAGCGTCACTCACTGCCAAGCGAGCACTGTGAACTTGTGAGAGGTGAAGGCCCATGCCAGTGACTATACTAACACAAAGGGTTGCCAGTGTGTGACACCTCACCACTGCATTAGGATCCACACCCATGTGTCTGGTTGCCATGAGTTGTCTAATTTGAATGTTCTGAATGAGGCCTTGAATGCTGGCATGCCTCAAGTATTTATCCAAACACATTGTAAGTTTACCTCCCTCAAATATTCAGCCATCCATCCATTACCTTCTGAACGGAGCGGTCCAAAAAAAAAAATCAAGCCAGACCCTATGCCTTACATATGGAACCAGTATGATTTACAGCCAGGCTGAGTATAAAATCATAAAACTTTCAGTACGTGGTTAATATATAACCATCAAAATAACAGAGTGCAATTCTAAATTTATGAGGCTGAACTTAACACTGAATATCAAATAAGAATCACATTGATCTCTGTAGCGGATGACTTAAAAACACATTAGGTGGTATAACTGCAAGACAGTACATTGATTTAAGCATAAAATGCAGAGCACTCAATACTTTACCACCTAACGTTTCTCAATAATGAACAAAGCTGTTGTATATGGATGAAAGGAAAATTATTTGTTTTGTTATATTACAGTGCTCTTGCAGATATCTTGCATTTGGGCAAGGCAAACATGATTTGAGTCACATTTAGCAAAGGGTGACATTGGATGGACATTTTACTGAATTTATACTTGTTTCTCAAAATAGCTATACAGAAGCATTATCTCAATGACAGTTTTCTCACTTTTTTTTTATTTAACAAAGAGGAAAGATTCACACAAAGCTGATACTGACTTTTGGTAGAAGTAGATTTCGCTGTGAATTTTCAGATACTGATAAAAGCAATTCTATATGGACTTTTAAGGTCGCTATCTCCAAATGCATGAACCTATCTGGTAAAAATATCATCGCATTTAGAAAGCCTAAAAGCATCTTTTACAAATGAAAAATAATTTTGATAAGCACGGGTTTTACAAAAAGTCTTTGCATGGGAAGGATCTTTAAGCTTAAAAGTTTTTGATTGGCTCGAGGAGAATTTGGAAATTCTAATCGCTGCAGGTGTCCAGGTAATGTAGGTAACACACAGATAAAGCTGGTCCTACTTGAGAGGAGAAAAGTCAGCTGACACTCAGCCGGTGGGTTAGGGAAGCTGTTCAGAAGTGCCCGGGGCCAGGTCCACAAAGCGAGTGCCCCTTTCAGCTACGTCCAACTCTTGTGTCCGCAATATCAGATGTTGTCATGTGTCGTAGCACACAGAAATACAGATGCGTGTGAAGTCTCTTGATTTTTAATGATTAGAAAGAAATCTAAATACAAATAAACGGTGCAGACAACCAGATGAATTCAGGCACGTCTGTCCTTTGCTGGATCGCTATGGTGCCTCTCAGGAAACGAGTCTCCACTCTGTGGAGGAGGAACTGTCTCTTCCTCAGATAGAAAAACTGGTGCAAGAAGCAGATGTATACATTACATTCCAGTGTTCGTACTTTGCATGGATGATCTGGCCTTGATAAAAGATCAGTTAATATTTTACGAAAGCGACCTTGTGGTATTGCGAGTCCCCACCAGATGGGGGGGTAGCCTCCCACCTGGTGAGCAAAGCTACTTTGCAAGCTGGTTCTTTCCCCACACCAGTCAGGACAGGTCAAGAACGCCATCAAGACGAGCGAGCAGCATTTTATTAACCCACGTGTCAACTGCAAAGCAAATCCAGATACACAGTCGGCTGACAGACCTACCATACTTGAACTTGTCTATTACTGTTCCACCAATAGGATAGAAGCAACTCCTTTTCCATAGAAGGGCACTAATAGGAAATCATATTATTGTATCAAGTAAGTGACTTCTACAAAAATAGTACAGCTTTGACTATGTACATTTGGATAAATTTGTGTATATTTTCCAGCATTTTCAGGCTATTTTTTCTTCATAATAACTTGACTTATTACTCTTCATACCATGCAAGATAGACTGTGATATTCAAGAATGATGTTTTCTAATTATCACGGGCATTTTTTAGAGAAAATTAAAATTTAACAAAATTAATTGTCTATCCTTGAATGGCTCCCTTTGCAGTTAATCTTGGAACTTGGGCTTTTCCTTCTTGTATGGAAACTTCTGGATTTCACACGTCTTATTAATACTCAAAATGAATCCTGCACTTAGAAAGAGTCTCTGTCCTTTTGACATGGTCAATATAGTTTAAGGATGTATTGATTCCAAAATAAAATTCTGTGGTTGGAATTTTTTAACTCAAACATGCAAAGGTGACTTCACCTACCATATTAGGCCAAATTACCTTCTGGAGGTTATGTTGGATGGTGAGGAACGCACCCTCCTCACCGAGATAACCTCTCGAGTAATATAATTTGAAGTGCTAGGGCCCCTTGCATCCATTTCTGAATCTCTTATTGGTTGATTAGATTAACTGGCTGGACCAGTACAGTGAGAAGAGACGCTGTAATGACATTATAGAATTAGTATGCCATGATGAATCGTCAGGAGAAGTAACTGAGACAGCCTGTGGCCATATGCACTCAGCCAGGCAATTTATAGCGATTCAGAGAACCAAGGACTTTTTAGTTTGGGTTAGGAAATTAGTTCCTGCATTTATTGGGTTGGCCAAAAAGTCTGTTATGTTTTTTTCTGTAAACTAAAAGATACATTTTTCATTTTCACCAATAACTTTATTGATTGGGATATTTTGAGTATGTCAGCTATCTCCTGCTATTTGGCTTCTAATGAGTGGGTAGAGGCCAGGGGTGCTGCTAAACATCTTCCAGTGCATAAGACAGCCCCACAGCAGAGAATTATTTAGCCAAAATGTCAATAGCACAAGAAAGTTCACAAACCACTTTTGCCATGTTCAATCAGTCACAGCACCTTCTCCATACACTGCATAAATCTTTTCTTTTGTATTTTAGTTGCATTTTTACCTTTCTTGAAATAATAAAGCATGATACATCAAATATGTTGTGATCTTCTTCCACCTTCAATATTAAAATAGCTGCACAAAAATTCACCAGTTTTGATAAGTTCCTTTTTAGTGCACGCTGATGTTAACAGCTGTCACTATGTGATCTAATGAAACTGTTTCAAATGAAGTTCAAGACAACTAAAGCACTAGTAGGGCCAGTGTCCTGGAAAAAAATGTAATGGACTTTTTGGCCAACCCAATACATAGTTTTGGGGGGTGTGTATGTTAGAGTAGGGGTCCTGGGAGTGGGGATGCTTAGTGGCATTTCGGGAAGAAAGCAAAGTTTCTGTTCTTAGACATTGACATCTGGGTGATTTTCAGAGAATAAAGCACAATGTAGCAATGGCTTTGTTGTAACGGTACCAATTCCTTTCAAGAGATTTATATGATAGTGCAGTTTCTTTATGGTTGCAGAAGATAATGTCACTTTGGGTAAGATGAAAGCAAATGCAATCTAGTATCACAATTTCCCTGGTTATGGAGCACTGTAAATTTTTATCTATGGATTACATTTATCGCAACAGTCTTGAAAACATTTTGGGGGTTGTTTTGTTTTAGATACATTTGAGGTATCTATTTGCAATTTAGAGATCTAATTGCAAATAGTTTTAAAGCAACTTAAAGAATAGCTTTTTTTTTTTTGCTTTGCAACTATTTGTAAGCTAAATAGACGGTCAGGTGCCTTTAATGGTCTTATGCTGACAGTGGTTAGCAATGCAAGTACTGGTGGAACACCACACTAAGCCAAATAGTGCAAGAAAACAAGCACAATTGTGAAGTCCCCTTGATGCTGCTGTTGTATGAGAATTTCCTTGCTGTGTTTATTTTGGTTTTATTTGTGTTTGTGTTTTAATGATTATTGAGATCATAGTCAGTGGTACAATAAAAATGGGTACTGACATCCTTCTTCCAACCCTGAAACATGCAGAAAACTATCGTCTTTTTCTTTCAGCGTGTTACAGGAATGTGACTTGTATAATTGATCCTTTTCATTTCTCAAGCAGGGTTGTCATTTGATCACAAAGCAAGATGTGGAGGGTGTTTATCTGCTTCTTATTATACTCACTGTTTTTGTCAATTGCTACATTGATTTCAAAATTGCAAAACAGATCTCTAAGGCTGTGTTGTCCTCGTAAATTATTTTACGCCTTAGCCCATTCCCCTTGCCCCTGAGTTTAATGACCCAGGATTAGAACTTCAGAACAGCCTGGCGACTCATCGGCCGGCCGTCTCTCACTGGAGGCGATAGGAGAGCACCTACCAACCCTCCCTCCAGTAACCAGTGTTCGCCTGGCTCCTTAAAGTTCTCATCTGAGAGTATTTTCAGCTCCTCTCCTTCATCTTCCCTGTCCCATTTACCGCCAACAACCGCTGACTGCCCGTAGAATCTCTTCCATCACCCCTTCTTTTCTATAACCACCATCCTTGTCCCCTTTCATCTTTCCGTGCCTGGAGTACAGTGCCGCTTCCCCAAGCCACCTCCCTGCCACCTCTCTCCCCATGCCAGTGGGGCATGTACCTACTGTGCACCTGGAAGGCCTTCTTACATGGTGATTGCATGCATTCGTGTGGCCTCCCTGCGGCCCTGGGCTTTTTGCTTGTTCTCACTTCAACCTATGGAACTTATGCGTTTGTTGCCTTTCCTTTCTCTCCCCCTTTTCTTAGTACACATAACGGGCTAATTATATTTGTCATTTATAACTTTTTGAGCCAGGCACTGTTCTAAGTGCATTTCTAATATTATCTAGTTTAAGCTTCACAGCATCCCTGCAGGAAAGTGGAATTGACTCCCCTGTTATAGTCAAGGAAACTTAGGATCAGAAACACGAACCGCCGGGCCATCCACATGCAGCTTTAAGAGGAAAAGCCAGGTGCCAGCGTAGGTGTGTCTGATCTTGCAGTGACGCAGTCGGCCGCCCTGCCACTCTGCCACCGGTGCTGGTGTGGCTGTCCCGCCATTAACTCCCTTTTACGTTGGACACCCAAATTGCATTGGATAACGTCTCACTTAATAGGCGTGCTTGTCTGTAGGGTCCCAACCCCCACCCCTCAGATTGAACAGCTGTGTAGAAACATGTCATTGAAATATCATCATTCTTCAGTACAGCACTTTGTACTCACCGTCCCTGATGAAGGGAAACATTCAGCTCACTATTTGCGACACTTTGGAAGGACAGAGTTGTTGCTATATTTTATTTTAGTGTTTCCATTTGGTAAACCACAGACTAATTCTATTTTCTTCCATTATGAAAGTTTTGCCAACAAAGCCCTGACCATCTAGCCATCTAGACTGAATGTTTTACACACACACACACTCATAAAATGTTAGAAATGTGTTATCTGCAAGGAGGGTAAAGTTAATTATTCTATAGCTTGTTTTGTCTCAAAATGTCAAAAATGAGAAAATCAAAATTGGTAAAAGCAGTTGGTGATGAGGGTGAGGAATAACTCATATACTGTCAAATACAAATCATTATTATATATGTATATATATATGAATAAACACATGTCATTAAAAGTTATAACTGCTTCAGGGTACTTTAAAATTTATCATTAAATAAAACAAAACATTTTAGGGAAATTAAATAACTTGAGTAATGTAGATAATGATGTTAAGCACTCTGAACTTAAAAATTATATATATATTATAAAATTTAAAATATTTATCTATAATATGAAATGTATTTTATATTATAGATGAACTATTTTATATATGTATATATAAAAGTATATATACACATAAATCTAAAGATAATCTTTTAAATATGTTGATGACTGTGTATCTACAATGATAAGATTTCACCAGCAACATTTTCTATTTCATTTAATGGTCTGGAAGGCCCTACTTATTCAGGATGTCTAAAACAGAGACTGCTTGCTTCTGTTTCCAAGTTACATTATATATTTTCAACACATCCCCTGCCTAACATTATGAAAAGTGCATCCGTTTGCAAGCCAGACAGGCCTAAGTTACAATCCTTAATTCTCACGTCATTTTCTGTTTCTTTGGGTGAATTATGCAACTTTTCTTCAGTAAACTCTGAATAAACACACCTCTCTTATAAGGCTAAGAAGCTCCCAAGAGGGGAAACTCAGTTCTCATTGTAACTAAAATCAGGTTCAATGATATGTTTCAAGTAACAAAAGGAAACTCACTCCAAGTCCTACCAACACTAAACCTTCCAGGACTTTGCAGCAACAGAGAACCTGGCTGGGACATTTCAAGGACATTTTTTTCATAAACAGAGTTAGAATTAAGTTGTACTTGGAAGGAAAAACAGTCGTTAAAATGAAAGAGGAAAAGAAAATAATAGTTAAGAGTGTAAGCAGGTACAGAGCATTGCACTCTGCAAAGCGTGGCCCGTCCCCTAATAAGGATGTCAGAAGCAAATGTGTTTCCCACCCTGAAAGCGTACACCCACAAAAAGTGGGCCCTAATTGTTGTCCTGGGCAGGTAAAAATCTGGCGTATCAGAATCCTCTGACTCTTCTATCCCAAAATCCAGTTTTTGAAAATCCTCTGAGTTTTTAATACTGGTAAGTAAATTATGAGAGCCTTTTTGGACCAAGTCAGAGAATTGTGTGGATTACTAAATGCTTCCCTGCGCTGCACTGTGGGGGTCATGTCTGCCTTTAACAAGTGGGACGCACATGGAGTGCAGTTCTTTCCACTCTTTCTATCGTGGGAAGCTTAGAAGTCCTGTGACCTCACCCCCTACCAGTCTCCTGCCTCCCTCCTTCCCATATACAAGCCAGACCTCTCTCTAACTTAAGAAATTTTGCCCTACCTGTTCTGCTTGCCTAGAATGGTCTTCCCCCAGATAGCTTCCTGTCTAGGACTGTCTCCTTCAAGTTCAAATGTCACCTTCTCAGTGAGGCTACTATGTACAATTATAATTGCCCCACCACCTCTTCTTGACCATGACGTCTCTTGCCATCTCTCCGTAGTACTATTTCCCTCCAACTTACATAATTTATATATTTATTACTACTTTTACTTATTATACACCTCCCCACAGACGTGTTCTATAATGGCAGAGAGCTTTGTTGTATTTTGAACATGATATATTATACACCCCGAAAATATTGGTTGCGATAAGTGCATGAATTCACCATGGTTTAAAGGACATCATGAAAAAAAGATGGACATACATGTTTGAAGTTCAGGACTATAGTAAACTAACCAGAGCAGAGAGGACCTTCAAATGTAGGACTGAAGGGATCATGGTAATAAGATCTGGAATAGGCTTATGAAATCATCAAAGTATTTTGAGGTCATGGTCAAATATAATATTAATGCTGAGACTTAGCATATTCCCTAATTAACTAAATTCATATTTTTAAAAAGCCCTGTTGACATCTTGGAAGAAACAGACTGATTTAGGCCAGCGTTGTTTTTCTGACAATAGCAATGAAGATGATTAGATTTGACTGCTAATGGTTCTGCACAACATTGTTCTGACAAAGTAGTCACATGTGCTAAAATTAACATTTCCACTGAATGCACATGAACCTTGCTCGTGGTCCATCAACTCATGTAAGTGCCTAGAATAGCCCTCGTTAGAGTCAGGCCAGTCACACAATACAGGGTGCCACCCTTGAGGTGTTTAGAGGGAGTCAGTCAAGTCCACTCACCAGGTGACACCTACGTGACCCTCACAGGGTGTCCAGCCTGTGTGACCCATGGGCCGCATGCAGCCCAGGACGGCTATGAAGTCAGCCCAACACAAAATCATAAATTCACTTAAAACCTTCTGAGATTTTTTTTGTGATTACATATTGTAATGTGTTTAATGTGTGGCCCAAGACAACTCTTCTTCCAGTGTGGCCCAGGGACACCAAAAGGTCGGACCCCCCTGTGTGAGAGCTTCAGTGAATACAGAAAGAAAGCCAGTTGAATATGCTGATCTGGAGCTCGGACATTAGAGACCAACAGTCTGGGTCAAGGTGGCCCTTTCACTCTCACCAGCTCCGTGGACGCCAAGGCAGCTCGTGCTGAGACTTCCATGGGGATCATCAGAAAATCTACCACACAGGGTTATTATTGCTACTGCAAGCTAACGCATATAAGATTTTTAGCACACGGTTCTAAAGTACCACACTGTACTTTGGGGAGTATTTCTAGGAATGTTATTTTTATCCTCTCCGTCGGTAGGTTGTACTCATGGCTTTAGTAAGTAATTGTCATATTTGTTTGGATAGTTTCCACAGTTAGTGTTCTGTTCTGGTTGGAGGGAACTTAATATTCTAGTCAGAGAGAGAGAGAGAGAGAGGGAAAGGACTATCAGTTTCGTAATATTCAAAATACTTGAGAGGCCACAACATGTAGTTCAACACAGTAATTTCTCATCAGCGGTCCAGGACATGTATTTATTCAAACAAATCGACAAGTTATATCCATAACTCAAGTTATGCATCTTTAGAAACTTCAGAGCCCCAAAGCTAAAAGGGGAAAAGGTATGTACCTGCCCTGTAAAGGATTTCCAGCTCTCTCCTAATATCCTCTGTTGCAAAAGGGCTTTGAAGCCATAAGCTGACAGGCTGCCTCTGTCCACACTGGACGGTCTCCAGAATGGTCCTATGTTTCTTTTACATGTCCCCTCCCTATGAGAGGACAGCTTGAGAGGCGGAGAATAGGGAGTTAGTAGGATGCATGCTGCTGATAGCAATAGTCTATTGATGTCCATTTTCAGAAGAAAGATGTAAAGGGGAGACAGGCTGAAGACCTGAATATGAGATGCTGCCATTAACTTAATGCACCTAGTGAGCCCAGAAACCAGGCCTGCAGGGGGCACAAGGGCAGGGCACAGAAAACAGAGACTCCCGTGCGCTTGAAAGTTTAAATGTCCTGCTCAGCAGGGCGTCCAGAGAGATCTGTTTAACTAAAATGTGCTTATAATCTGGCTTTCACCCAAAGATGAGGAAGAACACCGATAGTTTTATGAAGCGCTCTTACTGGGAAAACACAAATAGATTTCTCTCTGTGGTCCAGTGTTGAGTCCTGGACAGCACACTGCGAACAGCAACCAAGGAAATTTCCATTTCAGACCACTAAAAAGAAGTGCGCATGAAACTAGGTGTTTTTTTTTAACCACAAAGAAGAAGGAAAAATTGTACGTGTCTGCCATTCACTTTTATATTTTTTATTTTTTTTATGATTTGGCTGATATTCCTAACCCTGACATTTATTTAAATGAAATTATTTTAGCATTTGTAGGGGTCGTGGGTATATTCACTCCACAAGGTAGCTGGCTTGAAAGACATAAATCAACTTCTAATGACGACTTAATGAGAGCTTTATGGCCTGATGTTTGAGCGCTTGTCTGTGTGAACATATTGGTGATCCAGGCCACCTTTTTGACTTGCTATAGGTAAACTGGGTTGATTTCTGAGGTGGATAAAATGCATGGGTAGGTGCTCTTTTCACCAGGCCGTTGGCAGGCTGTTGTTTATCACAAGGTTTCAGTGTTCTTAATGAACTGTTAACAAGCTGTCAATTATGGTGTTTATGCAAATTAGGGGAAAGACATTGCAAGATTGATGTGCCTGGAGTTAAAAATGCCTCCTTGAGATATTACAAAGTTAATAATTCCCCTTTTAATAAGTGCTCTGAAACACGTGCCCTCCTTTACTGCTGAACAGTCCCTGCAATGTTTGGGGTAGAAAAGGACCACCCACACTTTCTTCAGCCACCTGCAGGGGGAGTTCAACTCATGCGTCTCCAGGAAGGGTGTTGCTGTAGGGTAGCCATTCAGCAGTCATTTTCACTCAGCCTTGGCCATAAGTGAAATTCAATGTAAATGTTCTGAAATTCACAGGCAAAACTGGGATTTTCATGTGGGACATCCACTTTCCCCTCCTCCTCACTGGAGACTGTCTGCTGTGATGGAAATATCACTTCCTGCCTGCTCCCCCGCCACTCCCCGCCCCGGCCAGTCCCAAAATGTCCCCAACCAATGGCAATGGCCCCAAATCTCATGTCTCTCCATAGTACTCACGATGATGCCTTTGGTATAAATCCATTTCATGGTTACGTTTTGTCAAACTGGAAATATGCCTTTCAAAAGCCTGCTTCTAAGCCTATCCCAGAAAAATACCCCGTTTGGGGCCAGTGGCCAGTACACCCACTAATTTTCTATCTTGCTTGTTTTATTTTTTTCATTTTATGTTCTTGAATTTGTTGACCTAATATACTCCGAGGCACTCTCCAAGGGCCTGTACAACTCTTTCCTCTCCAGTTCTTCCGGCCCGCTTCGCCGGGCGTAAGAAATCCCTCTTTGTAGCGCCTCCAATGAACTTGAAACAGCTGAAGTGTCTCCCGCCATCTCTACCTCCTACCCCTGCCCCAAACTTGAGCTCCTTTGGGATCCAGCCGCTTCCTGCTCCTCTCCAGGAGTCACGATTCTCAGCGTTCGAAAATGGCCTCCTCGTGACATTTTTCTAGAAACTCTGCTCAGACTTATGCTTTATAATAAAACGGAGGTTATGAAATGGTTCCCAGTATTTATAAGTATAATAATTTTGCTGCAGTCTCATCACTTTTATTTTTAATTGTGGTGATCAGGATTCTATCCACATAGTTACAAGCAGAGAGCGCTCCTTGAAGAATGCTTCACCTCACAGTACAATTAAGGTAGACGTCTTTTAAAGGCTCTTAATATTCCCCCCAGAAATGTGAAATTATATCTTGTTTTGTTTTGTGAAAGTCATGTTTTGATTATATGAAATTGGTATTTTATATAAAAAAATTTTTTTTCCTGTTCAGCTTTGAGCATGGAGATGTGCGCTTGTCAGCATGTTACTTATTCCAAAATTATTGAAAATATTATTCTTGGAGGGTTTTTTTTTTTAACCTCATCCTCTCAGCTCTGGGAGCTATAATGTTTCATAAGGGAAGAATCATCATCTACAGAAAAATCATGCATTCATTTCTAGTTGAAGTGATGGATTAAGCCGTTTTATTATAAGTATATCAAAAATGCAATAAATATTTGCCAATAAAATGTAGTTATCATAAGGTTTTGCACAGTGCAATTTCATGTTAATGTCCAGGAGAAATATAGATGGCTTTATATGTTTGGTCATAGTACCTGCTCTGCAGTGTGAAAAATTTATTTGTAAGTGTTGAAAATGTAAATTCGAGAGTTCCAAGTATCTGTGAGTTATTTCTAAATACCACTTAACTCCTCCCGGGACAGATGAGGCAGCATAAAGCTGTAATTCTGGTGACTGATAAAGCAGGCTGGGCCGTCCGTGGAAATAAGCCAATAAACTAAAAGGAAAAGTGAATTGGTCTTTGGAGAAGCAGGAAGGAATGATGAAAAGAGCCGGGCTCTGGGGTCAGCAAGGGTCCTGCCCTCTCGGGGTTTTCGTTCCTTCGTCTATAGAGAGAGGGTGTCAGGGACGTCTGGCCCTGAGAATGTGCCTGTGCATTGAATCGGTCAGTGAGACTGAGCAGGTAACACACACCGAGTGAGTGCTTGCCATGTGCCAGGCAAGAGTCTGATGCCTGCTTCAACTTCCGTAGTTTCATCTCTAAATAACACATCGCCTGTGGTGTTTGGTACGTGGTCTTGCTTTTTAGTGTCCTCTTAGATACTTTTAGATTACCTGCCTGAGCACGTGTGCATTTTAGGAAGAAATATGTAAAGTACAAGATAGTATATCCTTTTTATCCTTAGTTCTATAATCCATACAAACTGGGGAACATCACTTCATCCACGTCTCAGTTTCCTCAGCTGTAAACTGCGGTGCTGCTGCTGGTGGTGACCCCCCCTCAAAGCGCCGGGTTAAGATTTGGGGACATAGTCCACGTGAAGTCCTCAGCACCATGCCTTACACAGAATGAGCGCTCGGTCTCCCACGGTCACTGTTAGCCCCCCGGCCCTCAGCGTTATTACTGTGATCACTGAGGAAAGTGTGATCTTCAGAACGCCTGCTGCGTGTCAGAGGTCGATAGAAAGAACTGGGGGTGTTTTGTGACTAATCATATATGTGAACATCACTTTTCTATTATTATCTGGGGAAGAGTAGCTTTGTCTTCGCTTCCTCCACCCTCACCATTGCTCCTAGGAATAGAAGGGACTTGGAAACAAAGCTTTGTTCTGACCCTAAACACCAGGTTCCATTGGAGTACAGTGCTATCACTCTCTCTTTGAAATTCTAATGAATCTCCCTGTTTCAAAGTGTCATTTAATCCACATTCCTCAGATTTTCATGGCATCATGTTTCCAACCACATGTTTGTCATGCCTCTTAACTGTGGCCCAGATTCGCAAATCCTCCCGAGGTCTCAGGGGCCCGAAACGTGTCCCTTCCTGCTTCTAGTAGCATTGCTCTCTCATCTCATGAGCTCTTCCCACAAGTCACAGGAGGAGAGTCATTTTCTGCTTTCCTCTCTGACTCTTGTAAACACACGTGTAACGAGCAGCTTACTGTTCTAATGGCTGTTTGTGGTCGCTGTGAGATTTTATGTCTCTCACTGTGATGGGGATAGGAGCCCAAAGTCAGCACTGTTCTAGGATTTTCTTTAAACATTACTAAAGGTTTTGCCAAGTTTACAGAATGGCCGTGGTACAAAAGACATAACTGCCTGCTGGGAGTAGTAATGCCAATGCCTACATTGGGAAAATGTTTATAAAGGAAAATGACCATCTTTCTGTACCTTCTGTGTGCTTTCTTCTCTACTTTGTCCAGCGTGTGTTTGGCTGCTTGATCGACCCAGGTTTGAGGTCTTCCGTGGTAAATAATCCAGCGCCTTTCTCCTCGGCTTCGCCACACCCTCTCTCACGTTGGTGTCCCCTGCCTTCACACATGGGAGTGAACCCCTGTACCCCACACAGAGAAGAGCATATGGCTTCTAACTCCACTCCACTTTCTGTACTCCTCACTTATCCGGCCAGCATAAGTCTTTGGCTAAGTCATTTTGTCTGAAGAAGAATGTAGTGTGTAAAAATGAAATCTCATCCATGAGGCTTTTGGTTGATATTCTAGCCCAGTTGTGCGTGTCTCTAGAATCAAGATAATTCGGTTGCAAGTTCACACTGGTCGCTTGCTATAAGGTATTGGGGAAGTTATTTAAACTTCATTTGAATTCTTCATTTGTCAGAAGTACTACAGTATTTTACTTCTTTATATACTACCGGATGTGTAGTAAGTGCTTAATAAATGTAGTCATTAGTGCTATCGTTAATGTTTAACATGATATTTTCCAAGAATAATAAAAGGTCTGTGAGTACCTCTAAGACATGTATGGACAGTTGCTGTATTAAATGCTCAAGTCTCCCAGCAAAATATATCTTTCTAGAATCTTAGTATTAGCCACACCCCCCAAAACTGGTACTAGGATATCATTTCAAATATGTGCCTTTCTATTCAAAACACAATTTTAAAATAATCTTGCTAATGTTTCATTCTATATCTAGATTTAAGCATTTTGCTAATGTTTTCATATCACAGCTCCTGTTTCAACTCCTTTGGCATGATGGAGATCCCTTTAGCATTTTATTAATTTAGCGTTTAACGGAACTGACCTGTGAACTGTTTCTCCCTGGAATTGTCCCTTTGTTCCTTGTACCTACAAGTGTTTACTTTACACATTGGGTTAACCAATGTTCCTTGCGAATTTGAAGACCTAGCAGCAAGTGGAATTCTAGAAAAAAATAGGCTGCGGATTTATTTTGATACATAAATGATGATCTCAAAGATCATTTCCCAGTTACATAAAAAAACTTCCCAGTGACATAAATAGCTTTCGAGCTCTTAGGGAAAAAAATCATTAGGACAGAAATGTGGTGGCTGTAGGTCCCCAGCTTGAGCACCTGGGAAGCACGAGAGCCCTGAGGGGACACCACTCAGTCGGGACGGGTTCATGTCCCCGATTTTCACTTCAGAAAAAGAAAATCACAAGAAGAAAGAGGGAGGGAGTTAATAACAATTTCTGGTTTTAGCATCCGGCTTTCTGCTGTGTTTTTTGTCTGTATTCACAAACTCAGGATTTTCTCTGTGGTCTTTTGTTTTTGTCTATTATTAATTTTTGTAAGTGTTTTCACATTTCAATTTTGAGTAAATACTCTCTTTTTGCCGAAGATGAAGTGCTGTGGGAAGGGAGACAATGCTGTCTCCCCAAAGACTGTAGGTTTTTTTCAGAAAGGCAATTACTTTTGCTTTTAGTGCCGCATGGAAATGATTAGTAGGAAACAGATCCCAACTGCCTCTAAAGCAATCAGGCCCCAGTGCTTCAGACAGGTGCTCTGGACAGGTGCTTCGGACAGGTGCGACCAAATTTCAGTTCAGTCGATGCATTTATTTGCAATCTCTTACAAGTTACTGAAATTCCTTTAAAAAATCTCGTCGCCTCTATTTAAATAAATACCATTTTGCTCTTTCAATACATTTATTATCCATAGCAATCATTTGTTGAATACCTAAACTGGGCTGGCAGAACTGTGAGCCAGGGTAGCAATTAAGCTTCCTTTCTCTATACCCTGTATGTTCATCCACATGCATTCCTTAAAGAGGTCTGAAATTGAGACCAAAATTTAAAAGGTATACGTGCCTTTGCAAAAATGAGGAAGGATTCATTTGCCTGAGATGCTTTGCAGAGTTGCCCCATTGCGCAGCCTCAGATGATCTATGTCACTTCACGTCTCAACTGCGTGGCCTTGTTCTAGTGTAAAACGCTGAACGGGGAGACGTGTGCACACACATTTTCCTTACCCCTGGCTGCCCTTATAAATGATACTCTCCTGAAATAATTGCACCATCGACACTGGGCTCAGTACCTAGAGAAGCATCTCTTTCTCCCTTCTTCACGACTTGCCAGGGCCCCAAACAAGATCGTTTCAGTTTTTTGTTCTTGGGGACTCCCTCATGGTCACAATTGTCCACCGAGAGCACACTCCATGGCTAATGAAAATAAAGCCCTTCTTTGTCAGGAATGGCCCCGAGGTACTGCGCCCATCACTTTCCACATTTCCACCAAGTATTTATATACACATACATATTTTTCTCCCTCCTGGCAAATCTATAAATGGAATTTTGAATGGAAATCCTATGATATAAATATCTTTGAAAGCTTTTTCATAGTTTTACCTGCTTTGCAATCAGCCATTTTCTCCTTCAAAAAATCAATGCCTCTCATTAAGACTACTCCTGGCAGGGATGAGTGGCTAGCATCAGTTTGCAGAAAAGTGGTCATGATTTTGCCTCCGGGTTTGTTTTAATTGTTCCTTCTCCATGCGGCAACCTTTGTGGTTTGAATAGGAGAGGATTCGTTTGTAGGCTTGACTCCTATGTTAATCAAAAGATGGTTGTGAGCACTAAATTAACCCATCCCAAATTACTGACTGCACGCTGACTCAGCGCCAGGCCCCCCTGCCCCAGGTGCTGCAGATACAGGTGTAAACAAGACAGCCCCTGTGTCGGTGCAATTCAATTCTAGCCAGAGAAGTCTGGGAATGAACCAGACAGAAATCACTAGTGAGCACCGCAGGAGAGAAACTATGATAGGATAACACATGAGGGGGGGGGGCAGGAAAAGTCTGAAGACAGATCACTGGAGCCGAGAGAACAGGCCGTCAGGAGAGCAAACACCAGGCCCACATACCCCGGGGAAAAATGGATGTGGAGTCTGGTGGGAGGAGGGGAGACTCTGCAAATCCCTAAATGACCAAGCTGGAGGACATGAGAGAGGAGACTAATGAGGGGACGGGAACAATCACATACGGCTACGAAGGATAAGGAGGTTTGATTTCATTTTATATTAAGCCAAAACCATACGAGGGCTTTTGGGGTGGGAGTGGCACCATATGGTTTACGGTGAAAAAGGATAATACTGGATGTACAAACCTACCAAGATTGTATCTTGACGGTTCCACTTACCATAGTTTGCCATGTATAATGTGCACCCGCATTTTTGGCCCAAACATTCAAGAAAAAAAAATCTTTCATTTTAATTTTTAAATTCAAGTATTTATTTTTGTATATTTAGATACTTGTCTTTTGTATTATAAAAGAATTTTAGCATTTATTTTTGAACATAGGGCATAAGAAATTTTATGTAACAGATAATGACAAGACACTAGAACAGATACAGAGTATTTCAGGTTTCACATACTACTTACGTATAAAGTACATCCTTATTTTTCCCGAAAAAATTTGAGCCCGAGAGTGTACATTATATACCACAAAATCCGGCACCTCCCTAAGCCTCTGTGTTGGTATCTGCAAAATGGGCACCATCATGATCAACATACCCTCTGTAGCAAAGGTGAAATAAGGCAATCTGCTGTCGGCAGTCAGCAATCAGCAGGCCGAGGTATCAAGGAGACACTGGGGTCTCTCTTTTAAGTGTCTCCTTGGTTCTGTAACCTGGGCCATTAATTTATTTTGTTCCCTCCTCTCCTCCCTTACTACCACAAAATTGGGACAGTTTTCTCTCAGATTCCTGGCATTTGGACCTCTGGACATGGCAGAGACTTTGGCTGACTGTCCAGTAATTTCAGCTGTTCTCTGCTGGAAGCTCACTGCCATCAGAATACTGGAGAGAGCAGGAGGGGGTGCAGCCCTGTACGTGGGGCCATGGGGCAGCCCTAGCGGCAAAAATTTTTAAAAAGCGTCCAAACACGTTTGAGCCTTAGGGGGTTTAAAAATTAACGTTCTCCCCATTCATAGCATATCGGTTAAACTCTATAACGTGACAGCCCTCTAAAAGTTTCTTCTAACGAAGTCATTTCGAATCCGAAACCATTCTTTTTGCCTGCGCATGTCAGAGCCAAACAACACCCAGCACAGAATTCGGTCCACGGTTTTCAAGGGGACAGGTAGGAGGAGACAGATCACTTGATCTGCTGCTATTTCCTATTTCCAGTGTTTCTATATCAGGGAAACCACTTCGTGAAACCTGAGCAATTCAGAATTTTTTAATGATGTAAAATTTCAAGTGGAATGGCTGCTATAGAAACAGTATTCAAATCCTTAAGAGATGTCTTTTGTCTTCTGTTTTATTTGAGGAATCCCAAACTTAAAGTCTTCCCTAAAGAAATGGAATATTTAAGTGTACATAAAGCAAATGAACGACAAATCTATACTGTTAGACTTGCCATAATATCACGATGGAATTTTCATAGCGAGGGCATAATATTTAGATTGCAGGTCATTAAGACAATTACTAATCCCTTTTTATCTGACCATTACACAAAGAAGCAAATGATATACCTTATTTCATTTCTTGGTTAATATTAGCATGCAGAAAAAGAGGGATATTTTTACAAGAGAATTATAACACAGGTAACATTGGTTTCTCCTGTATTTAACTTGATGTGAAAGAAGGCAGGAAAATCTCTGTAGCGTGTTAGGCCTGGAGCACAATTGTGTTCCAGCTATTAGGAAAAAAATGGGGAAAATCATTAAGCATCTGGGCTAACGTGAAGTTAGCTACTCGGGAAAAAAACGGGATTATTTCTATACAATCCAAAACTTGGAAAAAGTTTAAAAGAAAGGAAATACAAGATATTTGGTTTGCATCGCATTATTATATCTCTGCTCCTTTCCTGTGTAGCTACTGTTTGCTATGAAAATGGATTGTTTTTGACCTTGAAGTACATATGCATTCTTACCTATACACTTTTACTCCTATACACAGGTGCCCATTGATTTGTATCTTTATGTACATATTTATCATCACTTAGAAAGCATAAGATGAACTTGTTTTTCCTACCACCTTCTCTCTCTCAAGGGCTCTTCTCATTTAGAATGCCTGCAAGTAATATTTTCACGACACATTGCGAAAATAAAACAAGGGTTGTGATCATTTGTGTGTTTATAGTGAGAATCTTCACCACTTTGCACTTCCGTTTGAATTCTGAGATATCTTCTTGTTATGTTTCTGGGCTTTCTGCACAATGAAACTAAGTATATCTCTACATTTAAGGAAAATAATGGCCAAGATAAAAGAAAATATATACAAGTTAAATTCTAATGCAATAAAACCCCTCCCGGAAATAAACTTTTACCCCCGTTCAATTACTCACTTGCCGCTATCGATTGCTGAGAAGACCTTCCCAATTTGGAAAGGTTCAGTGCATGATTTGTAGCCACAAAACAACTCATCGCACATACAAGCTCCCCACCTTTAAATCCGAATTACGAGCATTTGAGTTTTGCAGCGTGAAACAACAAAAGGTTGAAAAGCACTGGTTTCTAACGTGACTGTACATAATCATTTCCATAGTGTAGCCTTTATCACTTCTTCTCTAGGCTTCAAAAATAAAAAGCGGTTAACGTAACACTGTTACATGTTTTTCTCCTGCTTGTTGTGCACTTCACAGTCACTGAGTGAATCAGCTTTGCTAAATGTGCTCATTAGGGCCCGATTTGTTTCTCGTCGTCTCTTTGAAGAAACCGTGCAAGCCGTTGGAACACTTCTTTTATTTGGACTCCACGGTGGAAAATCATATTCACATAAGTAAGCCTGTACCACGCAGCAATAAATCATTATTTCTCAGATGACCAATATCAGCAGGAATCTCATATACTTCTCTGCTGGAGTTGATTTCCAAATTCATTGAATAATTATTGGTGCTGCTTTTCATAAGTGAAAAACATTTTTCCTTTCTATTCCGCTTAACTTTTAAATGCTACCTTTCCCCCTCATTTCCTCAATCAACACTTCTGAGAATTACTTGTAAAGGAAGAGGGAAAAATGAAACTTTATATTCAGCTAATGTCAAGGTGGTTAAATAGAGCATAGTACCTGACAATCATTGGCGGACCCCAAAATTTAAACTGTTATGTTATAAGCCCTGGGACAAGAATTGAATCTTAGGTCGGACTGTCAGTAAATGAAATAAATACAAATTTATGCCTTGATATTTTAAGGGAAATCTGAGAATGAATGCATTAGGCAGGTTTAAAATACAATTGGATTATTTCTCTTTTTTTTGCACTACCCAGAGGGGCAAAAATGCATTGCTTTTTCACGTCCCAAAGGATTAATTGAATTTTGGTAATAAACACGGAGTGGATTTTGAGTAATAGTCATATGCATTTCTATATTCCCTCCCTTCTTTATAGCAAAATTCATTAACGGCAGGCCGCTCATGCTCTCGGCTTCTAAAGTGAATTTGTAAGACATCATTTGGTTTTCAAGTCAGTTTTTCTATAGATCAGATATTATGGCCACATGCCAGAACCATGAGCCATCTCTGTTTGGTTTAGAACTTGAGCCGACAGTTTGAAGTGGCTTCTGTACAGTGTATTCTGTCCGCACCACTATAGGGAGAACAACCAAATAAGGCTTTAAAATTAACATCAGAACTTAGACCCAGGAAGCATAGGTAGTCGTGACAGACTGAGATTCTGACTAATATTTAGATGCTTTCTGTGCATGCTGTTGCTCCTTTGAGGAATTTTTTCTCTTTAATACTTTTAACAGTCTTGTATTTTTTTAACTTGTAATTAGAAAGTAAGTTGCATCAGTTTAGGGAATGCTTTTTACAAAATTTATTTTTTTCTTGAGTATAAAGCCTGAATGTAGTAAATACCTGAACAAAGAAAAAGGTAACATTTGTACTATTAGTATCTTTCCAGGAAATATAAGGTCTTTTCATTCATTTCCACATTTATCTTTAGCTCCCAAAGTGAAAATATAATATGAATATTATCCTAATTCAAAATAAAATATAAAGTCTAAGAAACATTTTGGTATAAAATATATCATAATGCACACTGTGATATTGCCTTTTTATTGAAAGAACTCCTCATTTTAAATCAATATATTTGTAGAAAGTGTGATATAGTCCTAATCTTAAAACCATCCAAAAGAAACTCAAATATGTCTTATTTATAATTAAAAAGATACCTATGTAGCTACAAAAAATATCATTGTGATAGCATGCCTTTAAGTTTATTTGCCTTGGAATTCCTTTAGCATTTTACCAAGGAAAAAAATGTTATATGCATATAACTTTTAATTAATGTAATTAACAAGGCACCTTTCTAGATATTCTAAAATATCTTGCTATAAACTATTATTAAATAAAAGCATTTGAAATTATCGTAATATATTAAGATAATCAAATAATTTAGTAATACATGAAAATTTTAAAGAAGATATACTTTCCCTGGCTGGCATTTATTTCTCCCACTCTTTCCTTCTCTTTAAATTTTTTTTGATTTTTATGAATATTTTATTCTTAAAATACCCATGCCAAATTGCTTCTAAATAAGTAATCACTTATTTCAGCTATAATGTCAAAAAGTAAATTTTTGTTCAATTATTGAATATCTGAATTTTATTCAACAATTATAAAAGAAGCATTAATAATGATTGAGAGGCCTGGCTGGTGTAGTTCGGTGGATTGGGTGCAGGTCTGTGAACCAAAGGGTCACTGGTTCAATTCCCAGTCAGGGCACCTGCCTGGGTTGTGGGCCAGGTCCTCAGTAGAAGGCACACAAGAGGCAACCACACATTGATGTTTCTCTCCCTCTCTTTCATCCTTCCTTCTCCTCTGTCTATAAAAATGAATAAAACCTTAAAGCATAATTTTAAAAAAACCTCCTTTAAAATTAGAAAAAATTATTAAGAAATCTGCAACACAAGATGTCTTACTCCTGAATTTTAACCAAGTTTAGTGTAATGGAGACTCTAGAAGTACCCAGAGGACAATGAATGTATAATTCCATACTAACAAAGTAACTAAAATGTAGAGTATGTTATTTATTGAAACTATCCACTCACACATATAGAAGATGTTATTCGGTCAAGTTATCTGCATTTCTTTGACTCTATGGAGAAAAAAAAGAGAAAACCATAGATATGATTGAGATTAATTTGAAGGTTGAATTGAATCTGCTACATGACCCAACTACCAAAAATGTCCCAATTCTAAAAATTAGCAAAATAGCCAATGGAACCACTTGGCTAAAGAGAACTTACCTAGCAGTCAAACACCAACATGGTGGCCATGTATATAGGTGCCCCAATCTAGAAGAATCTTACGTGCATCCCACTTACTCTATTACCTGTCGTCTCAAACAGATTTTCACTGGGTAGAGCAGTATGCCAACATGTGAGTTGTTTTACAGGGAGGAAAAAGAGATAGCGTGATCAGAGAGATTTAGGGACTGCTACGTGTTTGCTGTCTTCAACACACTGAAATTCTCATTGTTCTAACAGACACCATCTCTTTAAAACAGTGTCTCCCAAAGCAGCCCCTACCAATCATAACTTCATAATATTCTACAGCAGAATTTAGTGCATGAAATTCCCCTCTATAAAATATACTGTACTACTAACCAGCTGATAATCCAGGCTACTTATATTCTATCTTCAATCTCTCTTCCCAGCTTTAGTTTTATCAAGAAATCTGTACTTTCGCCTCCAGGAAACCCCCAGATTCTCCTCTTCTGGGCCTTGCCTAGTGTTCCTTTCTCCATACGGAATGTCCATTGCTTCTCCCTCCTTATCTCAGCATGTTGAAAACTAAGAGCATAGTAGGTGCTTCACACATATGCATGCACACATAAACAATTTCCTGGTGTGAGATTCTAAGTGTGCATCTATGTAACCGCTGTTTTAAATGAGGCTCAAAAGAATATTGTTAATGGTTTCTGAGCAAAAAGGACGTTATGTCAGGCATTATTAGAAAGAGACCAGCTAAGATTTTATGTATGTCCCTCATGAAAGGGTCAGCGCTGAATTTTTCACAGGAGGCAGAGATGACTGAGGTAGCTTTGATGGAGGGGGTGGGGCCTGAGTCACATCTTGACAAAAGCAGGTGAATGTGATGAGAAGCTCTAAAATCACAGGACACCTGTCTGCAGCAAGTGGGAGGACTTGGAAAGGAGATAGTCACTTTGTAGAGGTGCTCCAATTGCTTTTGTGGCTAAGAAATGGAAGTGTCTGTGCGTTGCTTTCTGAGCTGTGATTCGATGATTCAACAGTTGTTTCGGGGCACTAAACCAAGGTGAAAATACTTTGAATTGAATCCGTCTCTGCTTATTATGATACAGGACACTTACTTAACCTTTCTAGTCCTGTCCCTCCTTCTGAAAACAGGAATAATAATAGCAATTTCCTAGAGCCCATGAATGAAAGAATAATAAAGTGTATATAAATCCACAAAAGCTTGGCATGTAGTAAGTTCTCTTTATGTGGAAATATAAATAATATTACCCCTCTTCATTCTTTCACTATTCTTCCCCTCAGACTAAGTCACAAAGAATTCAATAGTGTTTCATGGATATTCGCCACTTGGAGAGTCATGAAGCATTCTTAACTACCTATATATTTTTTGAAAACAATAAAATTCTAAGTCATTACCAAGGCCACGTTTTAAAGATAGAACATTTTTATCTATAATGTGTCACTGCCAATTCAAATTCAGTGACAGTACAAAGGCATTGTCTAATTTAATTTATACCTTTGACCATCTCTTGTGGATAGAAGAATGTTCTGTTTTACATGGCAACTCTAACCCTTTCCCAATTACTGTTCTGATGTTTTCAGACATAATTTATTTTCAGTAAATAGATTTAATTTCTAAAAATGTCTACCCAGCTTTTTATATGTCATAACCAGATCCTGCTTTAATGAGATAACTATACATAACATGGCCATATTTTCATGTCTCTTAAATAATATACTGAGATCATTCTACTTATAACAATTTAATGGAAACAAATGGGTTTTTTTTGTTATTGAATAGAAGTTCTGTAATGCAATGAGTTCCCTGAGATAAGAGCCTCAATGCTAAGTGAAATACAGAACTGGGACACTGATCCTAATGGAGAGATCAAATAGGGCTCGTCCTGTGTGCCAACTGCAGGTCATTGGAAATGGTTTCTGGGATCCCTGCCCTGGGAAGGGTTACGGAGCTTCATTCAGGCTTAGGAATAGAGCATCTCGGGGGTTCTGAGTTTAGGAGCAGGATACGGTTCATCGCAAACACATACTCCTTATTCTTGTCTAAATGAGACCTGTAATACCTACAATTACTAGAGAAAGGTGAGGAAATGAAGCACCTAGAATATTGTCCCTTCCATGTTGTAGTGACTATTCAACTCCTTGGCAAGAAAAAGGTACAGGTACTCACTAAAGGCAGAACTTTTTCCTTCTTGTAACTTCTCTTCTTAGAGCCTCAACCTTTGCCCTCTCTCCCATTCCTCTCTTTTTCCCCTTCTCCTACTCTGTTTTTAGAACCTTTTAACTTTTTTCTTTTTCATTTTCCTTTCTTCTTCAAACTTCTTGAACATCTACAGTATGCTTACCTATTAAGCCAGGTACCCAAGTAAATCAACAGTCTGTGCCAAATTAGAATGGTAGCATTGTTAGGTTGTATCTAATTGGTCATTTGTAATTAGTCCTGATCACATAGAGGACTCCAGCTGGCTTTCCCTGACCAGCATATGGGTGCTCCCAACTGCTATTTGCTATAACCCCCTGCTCAACTGCCGAGCAAACTAACGACTCATGAGGCGTCCATTCCCACCCCACTCCTAACACTAATGGAGAACAGCCCGCTTTGGAAATGCCGGCATGCGATCCCATGGATGCAGCCCACTCAGGACTGCTCTCCTTCGTGGAGAGTTCATTGCTCTTTGGGTGTCCCAGGGATTAATCTAACAGTTACCTAAATAGTAACTCTTTTCCAAGCCCACCTGAAAGGTAATTTTCACCCTTAGGCTGACCATATGCTAAGAAGTAATGTTTATAGCAGAGGTGATCGGACTGTTTGTTTGTGGGGATAGGAATCAAAGTAATATTCTAAGCAAAAGTAGCATTAGCTACTGGACACTATCTTGTCTCCCTATTAGACAAAGCTAATGATATTTGTCTAGTCTTTGTGTTCTTTTAACTCTGTCTTTTCAAGTAAAATTGCTATAAAACTCTCTCTGTGGATGTTCTGGGAGCTCATCAAAATAAGTTTAAGATATTTTATTGCACATTTTGTACCCTATATCAGGATATGCTTTCTTAAATGTAATTTGGGTTTATTCAGCTATTTTTCTATTCTCCTGTCAACTGAATCCCATATGCCCCCTTGTACTATGTTCTACTGAGGGAAATCAATCTCCCAGTCATTCTGTTCCCCATTTCATCAGCGGATAAGTTGTTATTGGTAAGGGATCCCATGGTATGGCCTCAACTGTTTCTGTTGGGTAGAAAAGGGAGGGAGGAGAATTATCTGGACCTTCGTACGTTGTGTCGGTAAACAGTTGACCAATGCACAGTTTCTTCTGCCGCACTTTATAATAATTTTACTTGTCCTCTTCTGCAACTGAGTTGGAGGGCTTCTCTCGCCAAGATGGGTGAAGAGTGGAGGGGAGTTCGTCTGTTTTTTCTTGCGGTTGCAGGGGGGCATTGCAGTGGGAGCATCTTTTCTGAGTCTGCCTGGAATCTGATGCTTCTGCTGCCGCTTACTAGGCACGTGTCCCTAGGTCAACCCCTTAAGCTTTCTGGGCCTCGGGATTTTGTTCTAAAATTTTAGTTATAACAAACAAGAAAAATCCTTTTTCTTTTAAAAATGGACGAGTAAATAATTCCTTCCATTCGCAAAACTGTACATATGTAAACCCAAGCCCTTTCTTTATTTCCCTACACGTAATCATTTTTACAAATTCCTATCATTCATTGACTTGCTTCTTTCATCTAACAATGTCTTCTGAGATGAGGACATTTGACCCATAAAACCATTCATATTCTCTTTATTGTTTATGGCATGGCATTAGATTCATGAATGATGTTTTATTTAACCACTTACTAATGATAAATATTTATATTATTTGCATTTTTCATTACAAGAAATGTCATGATGAACATCTTTGCACACACACATGAGTGACTCTGTAGGGCTGATAGCTAGAAATGGATTTGCTAGATTATAGGAATGGCAGGCTTGTAATTTTAATAAATATTGCCTGGTTGCCCTCAAAGTGGCGATATTACTAAAGCTTCCACCAACAGCATGAGATGCCCTTTTTCCTAAAATCTTACCAACCCGTGCAGTATTGATCTTAGGAAAATATGAACTATTCAGCCAATTTTATTTTAAAATATATATATCATTTTACCAGCAGTTTTGCTTCTGTTTTTACTTGTCTATAAAGTAATCAAGTTAACCTTCCTAATAGAAAGAATAAAAATGAATTTTAAAAAGAGCCTGAAATGTATTTGAGATTTAAGAGAGCTCTGAAGCACTTTTTCAAAAATAGCATTGTTTCCCCATGTCTTGGAAGTATTCCATGAGCACAAAGATAAGCTGCACAGTGTGGTCCGATTTTCAGTGAGATCTCTCACCTCTAACTGTTTGAGTGCACAGGCCTGACACTTACACAAGCATCCCCGTGGAACTTATCATAGTTCAGCTCTGAAGATGCAGGACTCTTGCCCCTGTGCTATCTCGACTTGGAATTGTTCACATTGCTTATATCTTAAACATCCTTCATGGGATAAAAAAGAAGCTGCTGTGTACACAGAAGTTTGCAAATGCGCACAAAAACTATCACACTGTTTGATAACCTTTGAAAATTGGCTACTTAGGTCAAGGAGGAGACGACAATAAGGTTTGTTACACTATGACTGTCCTCCAAGTGCTCAGAGGTTCCCGTTCAGCAGCACGATGTTTTCTCTGGGCTTTGCTTCGACGTGGTAGGTCCTGCAACCTAGGCACGTGGGTGTCCGTGCAGTGGTAGCTGGCTTCCCTCGGATTTGACGGTGCTGGTCTAGCCATTGGAAAGGACATTCCCCCCTGGGTGCCGAGTCCAGTCCGAAGCTTGTTTGGTAAATACAGTTTTATTGGAACAACTAAGAAAAGCCCACTTAAGTTACATTTTGTGTATGGCTGCTTGCCCTGAAAAGGCAGAGTTGGGAAGTCGTAACTGTGAGGCGGTCTGATGCAAAGCCTAAAACATTCGCTGCCTGACCCTTTACAGAAAAGGTTTCTGACCCCTGGTCCACTGCACACATAGCCTAAAGTAGACTGCATTCCGAAAGGTTGATAACTGGCGTGTGAACAGATACCTGGGTCTTTGGTTTTAATTATTTTGAAACATTTAAAGAAGCTTGAATAACTCTCTTGGCAGATAGATTATAATAGTGGAAAACATATAATGAATTTTGTGAGGATTATAGTACAAATACGTCTGCAAAAGACCTTAATTGGTGGAAAGTTCAGTGTTGTTGTCTGCTATATTTTCTAGTTTATTACTGAAATAGTATCTCTAACTTGAATAAAGGAGCTTATTATACATAGCAACTATTTAAGTTTTAAAAGTAAAAAAAAGAAGTTAACTTATGTATTTTTGTAGTGTTTAATTTAACAGTTTAAAAAAAAAACCTGTCTTATGATTACTCAACACATCTGTCTTTTTATCCCAGTAAGTTAATTTATTAAGTTCGAAAAAGACTTACTTAAAATAGCATTAAAATATTAGCATATTCATTGGCAAATAAGTGTTTAATAATTGTATTTTATATTTCCTCAATTCCTAGTGACTGGTATTATGGTGGTAGATAAGTAAAACAGTCTCCGGAGATTTGACTAATTCAGGAAGATGCTGTCAGCTTCATTATTGTAGCAGTGTGTCTGAGTCATAAAAAGGAGCCATAATCAAATCTCAAGAAACATACTATAATATTAATCTTGTTTTATATTTGCACACAGCCAGTGTCCAGCAGACTTGTCACAAAGTCATGCACGTGTACACACACACACACACACACACACTCAGTTCTTAATGCTGTAATGCTGCAGGGAAAAAAATTCACTGACTTCCATCTGAAACAAATGAGTGAGTTCTCAATCAGGAAAAATCAGACATTTGGGGACAATCACATTTTAATATAAAACTAGTGAAATGTCTGGAGACACATCAGAAACTACTATCAGCAAATAAGTGAAATAAAAACAGAAGTAATCACACCTGAAATAAGTGCCAGTTCAAGGGAGGCCCCCAGCTTACACCTTACGTACAGAAGGAGCCAGCCCAGAGCTAGGCTCCTGTCCCTAAACGAAGAAAACCAGATTTCCCTTCCGAAAGTTGGTGTTCTCCAACGTAGGTAAAGGTTCAGTAAAGCTTTACAATTCATGGGCGTGTTGGGCGAATAGGAAAACAGATCAGTGGACTGAAAATGTGTTCCTAGAAAAACACCACAAAAATGAGCTGATCCCACACAACGTGAACTGAACACATGACACTGTACATGTTCTTCCTTTGGAGTTTTGTTGTCCACAGGCTCAACCTGTTTGTGCCTCATTGTCCCCATTCAGGAAAAAAAATGGGTCCCATAATGTCAGCTACCCTCTAGGGCTGAGTTGAACATTAAGAGTTGTTATATGAAAGATGCTCAGAAAGGCCCGATGTAGTATCCTCCGTCAATACCACCCCCTCGGAGCACGAGCAGCAGTTACAGTGGCAGTGGGGATGAGAATTCTGGTACTAATAAACACCTGACAGTAGTCCAAGCCATCTTTAGAAGTCTCCAGGTTCCCTCATTTAGGGCGTAAATAAATAATGCCAACAGTAACACATACACTGGCTAGGATTTTCATCTTAAGAGAGATGTAAGCCATTCACTTGTTCATTCAAGAAACCCTGAGTAGGCTCTGTCCTGCGTGTGGGCAGATACATTGGAGATGAGCAACATCACCTCTGCGCTGGATTAGTATACATCCCAGAAGGGAAACAAATGACAAGCAAGTGATGTCAGAGCAATTCTATTGAAGGCAAATGTAAGCACTGTGAATGACTCGGCAGCAAATAACTAAAAGCTTTATACATACATTTTATCCTCCCAGCAGCCCTGCAAAATCAGCCTTCCCACCCCCATTTTACACATGGAAACATCTGCGGGGGTGGAATTGCTAACCCATCACTGTGCAAAGGTAGAACTGAACCTAGTTCTTTAGAGACCCGAGTCCAGGGTCTCCCAACCAACCGCTCAGCCACAACTCGCCCAGTCTGGGAGACTGACAATCTTGGCCAGGATGTCCCTTGCTCCGTGGTGGGGACTGCCCAAACATTCCCTCATCTAGACACCACAAATGGAGCATAAAGAAACGTGGAGAGAAGCCATTTCATTTTAGGGAGCTTGACTGCAGTCTGTTCGGTCTGGCCTGGTTTCCTCTCTGGGCTTATGTACACGCTAATTGCCGCGGCTAAATGGTGTCATTGTAAATAATAAGGCCATGCCGAAATGCTCTGTCTTCCCTGAGGCTTGGTGGACACCTCCAGTGGCTGGGCTAGCGATAAGCTGAGCAACGGGAGTGTAGCTGCTTCTTTCTCCTCTTTACGTGTAACCACTTGTTGACAATATTAATTAATGACCGATATTTAAATATAAATGATTTGAGTTGGGATAAAAAAAGGTGTAAGCATTCTTGTCCACTGACCGGATCCACATAGACCAGGCTGAAAAAATGTAGGGCACTTTCTGCTACAAAGCCCGGAGCAGAGCTACGCAGACATTAAATGTGATGCTTTGCCCCATTTCCTCTGTTTGCTTGGCATGAATTAAACTACTCCACCTTCCGTTTTAGGAAATGTGTAATTTAAAACTATCCACACATCTCCTGGGCCAGTGTGTGTGAACTTCCGATACCATTCCAGAGACATGATCTGGCACTGATACACCTGTCTGCCAGCAGCCTCTCCCGAAGTCCAGAAACCTCCCTGCCTTCTCCAATCACACTTTGCCTGAACTGTTATCCCTGTTTCTCAGCTTCCATTATGACTGTTTTCAGACATACAATAATGTTGTAAAAACTGCAGTGAACATGCCAACTTTTTAGAGGGTCGATAACCATTTCATGTGTAACTTTGGCAACACAGGTATTACCCTCTTTTTTCTCACCTCACCTAAAGCTTGGAAACACACATATGGACACAGAGAGAGAAAGCGATAAGAATGAACAAACGAACCAGAGTATGGGTTTTCAAATCAGGTTGAAAGACTGGTTGTTAAGACTACATGGTATAGTGCTAGGAAAACCCCAGAACCTCCCCGATTTCCTACCCTGTGAAATAAAGAGAGCAAATCCCTCTCCAGAGATTGTTCTGCAGATTAAATACAGCAACAGGTGTTAAGGCTTTGGTACATCCCTAGCCCGCATAAGTAAGTAATAAATGCTCGCTTCTTTACATTCTCACTACATGGCATGTATTTACTTATATAAGTAAGATACCATTACACTTGAATTCTACACCAAAGTGTGTTCAAATAGGTTAGCCCTAACTCATTTTTGGTGGGAATTTTTTGGGGGTGTTTTTCTTCTTTTTCTAGTTAATTTAACACACAAATCCCTGGGTTCTCACTGAGCTACTGAGGTGTTATAGCCCAGAGCCGAACGAGCATCTCTGACCTGAGGTTCAGCCAGTCAGGTTTCATTTCCAGCAAAGTGGACCAGGAGCACTTTGCAAATATGAGCGGTGGCACCTGACCCCTCTGGGATCACATGGAACTGTTTCCTGTGGAAATTCTGGGCCTTCACCCAGTTGCTTCATTTGAAGCTGCATACCTCGTGCAAAATGCCACATGCGGTGACTCTCTCTACAAAACAGTTAACGTAGGATATGGAAAAGATCCGCCGCCCGTGCTGTCTCTCTTAATGGATTGTGACAACACACTAATTTGAGCGCAATTGGCCCAGCGTCTCTCTTTTGTGACAGAGGCGTCTCCACCAAGGAAAGCAGCACGGGTGCTCTGAGACTGTGGCTTGTCCAGGGCTGAGTTTGATTTATGAAATGAGACCCGGGAGCTGGGAATGAACAGATTGGCTTGCAAGAGACAGCTGTACTGAAGGAGCCTCTGCCAGGTATGGGTGGTGGAAATAGAGAAAAATGAACAGTAGGATGAAAAGTCCTTTCCCAGGCCCTACTTATCAACACGAAACATCTGTTTCAGCCACAGTGGTTCCCAGTGGCAGGCAGAATTATGGATTTGGTGAAGTTCCTGCTTGTGTGGAGGACAATGGCATGCCCACCCCACCCCACCTCGGCCGCATTGTAATAATTCATTATAGTACCAGTGCCCCCAGTGACACCGTGCATATGAGAGGGGCCTGGTTAGTTCCAGCACCATCATGCAGATGGGGAGGGTGGGGAAGCATGTTCTCCCCAGAAGCAATAAATATCTGCCCGCTGTTCTGTCTTATTGTGGATGAACACAGTGATTATACTGGTTGGAAAATAAGCAATAAGCTTCTGTCTGTCTCCAATTGTTTTTAATATTCTCGTTTAATGGGAGAACATCGCTTTTATTTAAGCTAAACATAACAAATGCATTTTAAGATCTGGATCCGTTTTTTTAAAAAAAAATCTTGCTATCTCATATGTTATGTAAGCACATGCTGCTATAAATAGGAAAACAAATATGCTTAGTTCAGCTTTTTGTTAGACAAAATTTGATTAGGGATGTGCGAAAGCTGATGCTGTCAGCCAACACATAGCACCAGGGAGCAATACATACCATGTTAGAATGAAAATTAAATGCATTTATTATCAAAGACACTGCTCTGGCAGAAACGTACCAAGAAAGTTCACAGGCTCAAATAAATAAGAACTACCATTCCTCGATTTCAGTGATGTCACTTTACAACGTGGCGTGGTGAACTTGCAAGTGGGTTCCCATGGCAGCTGAAGGATGATCCGAAGATTGACTAACCAAGGTCTTGTGGTCCTGCGCTTATTCTAAGCAGCAAAAGAGTCATGCAGAAAGGAACCGAAAAACACAAGAGCCCACCGCAGGCAAAGATGCTTTACTTTCTAATGTTTCCTAATTGTCTTTAACTCATAAAGGAATTGGCACCTTCTTAGCTTTGATAAGGCATGTATGTGGTTTTTCTTTAAGATGTACTATAAAATATTTGGTATGGGAAGAGAAACATTTTGTCATTCATTTCTCAGCTAAAATTGTAATGAGGCCAATTTAGATGTAAGCGCTGAGGAGTGTAGGCAATGCTACCTACATACAGTGTTTGCTCACTGCTTCCACTGGGGCCCTTAGCAGCGGGCCATGAGAGGAGAGAGAAGGAGTTTGGTGTTTCCGACAACAATGAGATGAAGCGTTGGCAAATTAATCAGCAGCCCCTGCCTGTCAGCTGGGCACAGAAGAGGTTAACAGACTCTGGTGCTGACAACATGATAATGAGGATTTATGGCAGCAGGAGGTGGAGCTGGGTGGGCTGCTCCCCTGTGTGGGGGGCCCCAGGCCCTCTGCAGACAGAACACCTCCAGGGGAGTGAAGGTTACCTTCTGAATTGTAATGGGAGCTGCAGCCGATGCCTTCGTGGCTGAGCACACATACACTGAAGATGTAAGAATGTGAGTGTGAGTGTGAATGTGTGTGTGTGTGTCTATGTATATATAACTGCGGGGTTTTTTTTATATTTTGGTACTTCATCATTTCAGATGGACACTGAGTTGTACCACATTTTCATTAAGAAAGGGAACACAATATTCCCTTAGACTAGTGTAGGCATATAGGTGAATGGGTGGGTGGGTGGATAGGAAAAGCAGTTCACATAGCTTTCTAATAGCTTCATGTTATGGCCCCTATTTATTTCCCTAACTTCAAGTACTAGACCTCTTCCTTTCACTCATTCTCTAAAAATTATATACATTCACACACACAGAGCTCATATTTAGCCTGGGTCCTTTGTCCTGGCTTTTGACGAGGCTTGCTTTTTAAAAATAGGTTACTTATTTTTAGAGGAGAAGGGAGGGAGGGAGAAAAACATTGACATGAGAGAAACAGTGATGCTACAGATAAATATTGATCAGTTGTTCCTGTACTCACCCCAACCAGGGACCAAACCGGCCATCAAACTAGCATCCTTTCACTTTGTGGGACAACAGCCAAGCAACTGAGCACAGCCATCAGGGTGATCACAAGGCTTATTTTGGTGGCCATTCAGAGGACAGCCCAAAGGTCTCTCAGCTTCTTCATCCCTAACACATGCAGCCGTACCGTCTTGCTTTTCTTTCCTTATATAGCTCATTATTTTCCAATGGGTCTTGTTTGTTTTCCTGTCAATGACCTCTCTCCTGCTACAACGTAATTCCTATGAGAGCAAGGACCTTGTCTAATTTCTTGTTACTTCCCTTGTGCCAGGAACTGTGTCTTTTATTTGGTGTGCATTGTGTATTTCTTGAAATCAGCAGCAATGCGTATCGGAAATAAGACTTTCAGCACCATATACTGTCCTCTGACTTTCTCCTCTGTGTGTGTTTATATCCTGAGGACTACAGGTTCTCCTAGATTGGCGATCCTTAAGAAAGAGTGAATGATGGGAACAATAGGGAAAGGAAGTAGCCCTGGCGCATGGATGATCATAAGGGGTTCAGGTTCAAGTCAGAATGTATCTTTTCCATGTTCCCCTCACTCTCAGCTGGCATTCGCTCAGTTTAGTTTTCACGACTTTCACTCACTGCTAAATTAGATACCTTAATGGGTGGTATGACTTATTAGTCAAAAACTAAGGATGTTTCTCTGTGGGGTGTTACTATTAATACCCCATCATATATCACTAGTCTGACTCTTTAATGTGTTGATATCCGTTGTTAACATAGTATTTTTCAAGAATATACAGTTTCCTGTTTTTTATCTTGAAAATCGCTTTTTTTTAAATTATTATAACAGCTGTCTTTTATATTAAAAAATGAATCACTAAACTATTTCATAAAACATGTTTCCTCTTCTGTGGAGGATATCAATAAAACCATAAACATGTTCTTGAGAACACAAGCATTATCTGCGCACGCTAAATTTAAACCAGTCTAGTTGTACTTGAAGAGGCAAGTTCATGTGTCATCTCTCATCCTTAAGCAACAGGACCTGGGACCCAAGATTGTCAGAGCCTCCCCATGGGCCTGGGCCACGAGACTGCCCTGCAGGAAGCTGTAATGAACCCCGCACACACCCCACATGGTTTCACTTACAGCTTCCTGCGACTAAAAGGTGAGGGGCCAGAAAGGAGCGAGTAAGTACCGTGCAAAGGGTCTTTGTCTTCCTGGCTCATACGCCTGGGCCCCTGCTTTCAGGATCACCTTATGCTCATGATGAGTAATATTTGCTTTCTCAGTGTGAACTTTCGGATTCTGGGTTGAAATAAAAGAGAGTGAAAAGAATAGTCCAGGACATGACCCCAGTCCTTCTGTTGCTTTTTTCCTCCCCTGCGCCCACCTGCCTGAGGCCTCCGGGATAACACTGACTCTCTCAGCCTGGCTTTGGGAGAAGGCGAGGGGAGCGAGTGCTTCTCTATGGGCTGTGGCCAGGGAAGGTCTCAAAACTGGGGGAGGGGAGGTGATGGCTTTTCCTCTGTTTTAAAAGGAATTCAATCAGAGCATAAAATATTACCTACATAGTGCTTTAAAGAGGTCTAATAGGAACTTATAAAAAAACAGCTGGGATTTAATAAACTACCTAATAGAATTCAAAACATTAGCTCAAGTCAATTAAGTGCGTGCTCTGGTTCCTGAGAACGGTGATGGACAATTTTTGTTTTCAAAATTTCCTGAAGAGTTGATTCTTTATAAATACATCTGCCCTGAAAGTGAACGATGAACATGGGCCTAGTCTGGAAAGTTCCATGAGGAATGGGTGTCTGCTGTGGCTGATGTGTCTTCTTTTGCTGGTGAATTTCACATGTCCAGGGCATAGTAGGAATTCATTCAGTGCTTGGCAGATTTGTAAGTAAGTAAATGCTCAATTAAACCTCTTCTCTTATGCTGGGGAACAGGAACCCAGAGGAAAGATGTGAACAGCCCAGGGTGACAGCCAGTTTGTGGCAAAATCGAGAGTACACCCCAGTTATGTTGGAACCCAAGAAAACTGAGTTTTTGCTCTGTATCAGTAACAACTGATGTACAGTGAATGTATAATGTTTGGGGAATTGGACAAGAGAGTTAGTTAGGCACATACCTTATTCAAAAATGGCCTCCCCAGGTTACTTAGAGCCCTGATACATGGATCTATTAAGCTGAATACATCTGTACTGATGTTAAATCAAAGTCACAGAGAATGAGGTCAGAGACCAGCATGGCACCTGTGCGAATGTAAATGAATTTCCGCAGTGGGTGGGGCAGAACAAGAGGACGAGCTTTCTCATAGCATTTCCATGGATGGAGGAGGAGACAGGGAGAGCATAAGGAAAGTGGGGCGGGATATTGAAAACAACTCAGAGAGAGAATTTAACAACTGCTCTTGGAAGCCTCTGTTCCTTATATAACTGAGGAAAATAGAAGCTGGGGACAGTAGGTTAAATGACTTTTTAAATAGAGTTTTAAATGCTGCTCTGTTCATATGGAGACTCAAAATTTCTCTTTCTAATAATGCACTTGTTTCCCTGATCTCAGAAATCCCATCTTCTACCTCTCTGTCATCTCTTCTAAGTGAAGAAAAAGAAAAAAAAATGGTTAAGCATGCCCAGTCACTATTGTTTGAGTTTAAAAAAAAAAGACATCTATCTTTCTCTCTTGATAATGAAACGGCATTCTGGACATCTCTGAATCTCATTATAAGAATAAAAGGAAGCTTCTGGATGACCCTCTCATTAACTGCTTGTGTGACTTTGGACAAATCACATTGAACTTTCTGTACCTCAGTTTCTTCATTTCTAAGGGAAGTCATTAAATTATAGGCTCACCAAGGCTCCTTTCATCTCTTTTATCTCATGTAGTTCATAGGCCAGGGAGAGAACAGGCCCTAGAGTCCAAATTTGCCCTTAATTCAGGATCAAAAGACTGGATATTTAGGGACTGGAGTCATGAACTATAAATTAAGCCAATGTAAAAACATCAAACTCCGTTCTGCCAAGAAATCATCTAAGCATTCCATTTTCTTCCATGTGCGTTTCAAAGGGGAGATGGATCTTTTGGTTTGTAGGAACTCTGAGTCATGACGAATATTCACTGGGTGAATCATGCTCCAGCCAATTACGGGCGTTTATTAAAGTCTTCCTCCATCCCTGTCTGTAATGGTTTCCAGCTTCATAATTTTCCGTCTCCTCACTGCTTAGGGACATAGGTAATCAATGAAAATGTGTATATTAAGAATTCGCATGTCCCCCAGATTGTAGTTTATCAAAATCACTTTGAATCATTCCAATTGAATTTTCACTTCTTGTAAATCACCAATGTCTGTAATAGCATTATGGGGACACAGGGGATCGCCAAGAAAAGTATATTAAAGCAACTGCCGGGGAGCAAGTGCAAAGCCCTTGAGTCATTCCTTGGGAATACAAGAGCGGACTTTATTCTTAGAAAGCTGGTGCAGGTAGAAACACTCTTCCCTTTCCAACGGTCATCCCACTGCTCACTCTCCAACCTGAATAGCTGTACCAGTAAAAATGTTTACTTTCTCAAAGGAGAGGACCTTCAGGGCCAACCAACATAAAGCCGAGATGGAATTTGCTGGCTCCTGTAATCTGGAAGATCGGGGAGTGAACATAGGTGGCTCCGGGCACCAAAAAACAGTTGTAACACTGAGGATTTCTTTCTCCTCCTCCCCGTCTCTCTCCCCACCTCTCTCCTGGGTCCCCTTTGCTCTTAGAATGCTTTACCTCGACATTTTGGCTAGCAGCACCATCAGCTTTGTATTCTGCCAGACTTCCAGCAAAAACCCTTAGCAGTCTGGCCCGGTCATAGGCACTTTTCTGCTCCAAGTCACTGTGGTTGTGATTATCCAGGCCTGACTGACACGCCATGACGGGAGCCTGAGATGGAGTCAACTCCTCCCAGAAGATGTTGACTGAAGTTGGAGAAGGGCAGCCTCTTTAGGAGAACTGGGTTGCTGTTATCAGAGATAAGAAAAGGAGTAGGAGAAGTGCGCATGTGTCAACTTCCATAGTTTCCTTCCATGAAATAGATTTTGTGGGTTTGGGCCCCTAGGTGTATGAAGTAAACAACACATGATCATAAATTCACCCCTACGTCCTTTTCTGACCTTCCAGCTTTCATGTATATCAATCCCTCTATATTCATACCATTCTCCTGAGTGTCACTTGGACCCATAATGCTGAATTTTTCTTTTGAGAAGCCAAAGACATTCCCTATTATGCAGGGTTTCTTGTTCACTGAGTAAATACTGAAACAAGGAGATTTCTAAGTAGTCAACCTCATAATATATGATTCCTCACTGGGTTCTCTTCTGACCTCCGAAATGAAAATACAGCTCTCCATTGAAATAGGCATCTTGTCTCAACCCATCCAAAATACCAAATTGTTTGAAAAAGGCTCTATGTTGAAATAATTCATTTCTAAGTGTCACAGGCATGGCTTATCCCCTTGTTGCTGATTTATGTGTACGTTTTTTCAATGTATCTCCTGGGAACATTAAAATAAAACATTTCATTGTCTATCTTTTTTTCCCCAATTGATGTCTCTGCCAGATACAGAATGCATGCAATTCACTGTTGCTTTTAATTTGTCAGTACATTAATTTTAGTTGATAAAGAAGTTAACTGAATCTTCTGTCCCAGTTATCTTTGATAATTCAAGTTCATTTGGCTTGTGCTTTTAAAGGCTGTCTGCGTCTCCCAAATCTCCTTGGGTTTACATGGCTTTTAAGTTGTCATTGACCCAAAAGATCCTTCAAGGGTGATTATAGTCTTCAGACGTGTTTGTATGCAGCAGCCACGACCTTTTTTCTAAAGATACCCAGCTGCTCTGAGCTGCACCTTGACCTCCAACAGACATTTATTACAAATCAATTTCATAGATCCACTGTAAAAGAATGTACAGTGTCTCTGGTAGCAAAATGATGGGAGGGTACCAATTCATTGTCCTTAAGAGGTTAGAAAGAACAACAAGATCGTGAATTTTGAGTAGTCTTACTGCTTTTTTTTTCCATTGGCTACCTTAGGTGGGACCATTGTGCCCTAAATTTTGACAACATCTCTCTCATGTACCACACTGATCCCCATGCAAAGTGGAGCAGAGATGTTTATTCTGTGGTTGACAGCCCTGAAATCTCGGAGTGGGCAGTGTGGGGTAGGGTGTGTCCTTGGAGAAGAGGCTCTACCGTGGCTGCTTGTTTATTTACAGTCTGGTCACTTGGGGGCCACCAAACATATCCAGCATCCTGGGGAGAAAGAGGAAGTCTTAATTCTGTAGATTCCATAACCTAATCCCATAGGTAGATAATAATTTTTATGGTTTATTCTGTGGCAGGAATTTACACGTAGTAGGGACCTAATGAGTACTGGTGAATCAAGTTAAACTAAATCCAGCCTGTAACTTTTTTCTGACTCCATTCTTTTAGCTGTTATGAAAACACATGTGCACAAATGCACACACAAACACACACATCTGTGCTTTTCTTATGTGCTATGCCTTTGTTCCAGAGGTTTTACTGTGTGGTCTTAGTAGAACATTAATTTCCAGACAAAACTTAGACAAGAGTGAGGTAACTGGGCTTCCCAGTATTTGTGTACTAAGATACTGATTTCCATTTCAGAGGACTCCTTTTTACCCAAGATGCATGTTCTTCTTTCGATTTATTAATTACATAAATGGGCCTATCCATTTCTAATTTTGACTGAATATAAAAAGCACCAGATTTTAGGTTCATCTCATTTTCATTTTGTGTGATTATTTGCGGTGAGTTAGCTTTCATTGGCGCCATTTGTTCACAATGTTCAGGCAGATCATATTAAAGGTGTGTATGTCCCAATACCCGAATATCCACATTCATAAGTCATGCCGCCTCTTAGAGAAAGACTGCAGTTCCCTCCTAAGCTGCTACTCCCTGGGAGGAGAGCATTACCAGAGCTAAAAATAAGTGAGAGTGTTCCTCGGGCCCGGCTGCTGTTTTGAAGGCTGTATGGTTTCCTCTCACAGGCCTTTCTTACCTTAGGCCTGTGATTTTCAACCAGTCTGCCACACGATGTTAAAACATGCGATACCTGACTATTTAGTCAGGGGCACTGACCTCTTTTCCCCTAGATTGTCAAATGAAAAAAAAATGACAACAGCCAACACAATAAGAGCTGTCAAATGTGAATGAATCAAAATTATTCCGATTTTTTGTCCAATTGGCAAAAAACATATATTTTTGGTGAGCCACAAAAGTTTAGTAGTTTACGTGGGCCACGAGATGAAAAGGGTTGAAAACAGCAGCCTTCGGCAAAAATGTAGAAATTATTCTGAGAGCTTCCTTTCTCCTTAGCCTCAGAGCCAGCTGGGCACGCGGTTCCTCTCTTCTGCACTGTGTCCGCGGCGTGGAGAGGCAGGAAGGCCCAGTTACATTAGCCAGTGGTTCGGTTAGGAACGTACCGGTCAGTTTTTTACAAAGTACAGAATCATCTTGCAGAGGTGAAAGTTTACAAGGTAATGCAAGTTTATTTGCCTTCTGCTTTTAAAGGCTGTTCTCTGCCTCCCCAAACATTATGCAAAGAGGTTAGTTTCCTGTGGAAAGAACTTACTCTTCAGCTAGTTTGAAAGCAGCCTATTTTATACTGAAAACAAATGAATATCTGCTGTGGAGATTGTTTTCCTCAAGTTAGTCTAACACTCCTCCTTGACTCAAAGCAAAATGTCCTATTTTCCAAGCAGCTTTCGGGCCAAATATTTATTAAACATGTAGGAGCCAACAATGGCAGTTTTTTTAAGTGCCATCACTGGGGGAAAAAAAAAGACAAAGAGCCAAGGCACGGTAAATGTTTTATTTTTATGGTGTCATTTTGCTGTATGTCAAAGATGCTGATGAGGCTAGTTCTTCTGGCCAGAGAAGTCAAAAAATTAACCATCCACAATGACCCCTTACTTTGCAAACTTTTAAATCATTTCTAATATTTTAAGAATTAACATATTTTGTTAAAATGTGAAATAATTTTAGATTTAAAATAGTTTATTACAGTAATAAAGTAAATAAGGAACTATTTTCATTTTCTTATTAATTTAAGAGCCATTAACTTTTTGATTATAATTGTGATCCATTTCGAGATGTGAAACAAATTCAAAAGATTTCATTGCTATCTCTAAGAAAAAATATGATACCACATGTAAAAGAAGACATCCCGGCAGAATTTTATTGGTAAAAACAGTAATAATAATAGCAAGAGGTAACACTTAACATCATTCTTAATATTTGTCAGATGTCTTTTGAAATACTTTACTGTATGGACACATGTTAATCTTACAGCAGTTCTATGAAGAGAGCACTGCTATTATGCGCCATTTGCAGGTGGAAACAAGAAGTCACACAGAGTTCAGGAACTGACTGACCCACGGTGGTGCACTGTGGGGGCAGGTGGAGCCGAACTTTCAGAATCTTTCCTCTCGCCATCATGAAATACTGTCTCTCCAAGCGTCAAAAGCAACAAATGCACTTAAATTTAAGTCAAATGTTCTCTTTCTAACATTTGTTTTTAATTGCAGTAAGATCATCTGTAACAGAATCTCCCGTCTTAACTAAGCGTGAAGTTGGGTAGCATTCGCATATCCATAGTTTGCGCACCTGTTTGTCTTCAGAAAGTCTTCCTCTGCGCCCAGTGGGAAACTGTGCCCATTGAACACTGGTTCCTAATCCCCATCTTTCCACATCCCCTGACAACTATTGCTCTGCTTTCTGTCTCTATGGCTTTGACTGTTCCAGGCTCCTCCTATAAGAGGGGATCATACAGTATCTGTGCTTTGGTGGCTGACTTATTTTATTTAGCATAATAACCTCCAGGTTCATTATGTAGCATATGTCCTGCTTTCCTTCTCTTTATATCTGAGTGATATTCTGCCGTATGCCTATACCACATCTTGTTTATCTGTGCATCCTTTGTAGACACTGGGATTGCTTCTGCCTTTTGGCTCTTGTGACTAATGCTTCTGTGAACACAAATGTACAAATATCTCCAGGATTGCTGGGTCATATGAAAAAATCTACTTTTAATTTTGTGAGGAACTACCATACCATTTTCTGTAGTGGCTGCACTATTTTAACATTCCTACCAGCAGTGCATAAGTGTTTTAATTTATTCACATTATCGTCAACAATTGTTATTTTCTACTGTGGTTGTTGTTGTTTTATATAGTTATCCTACTAGATATGAGGTGGCATTTTTATCAGTCATGTCAACTGGCACACACATGTTGAGAACATGGCCAATGTTATTCAAAAGTCAATTTCTTAAATGTTTTCTTCTTGTCTGCAGTTTGCAAACTAGATAGTCCTCCAAATCACTCTGCATATTCCTGTCTGTATGTAGCAACAAACATGTCTACATGAAAACATTACATATATATATATATGACTTTTTAAAATACAAATATGTAATATATTAGTCAAACATATACTAATATTAGTCTTTGGTATCTCTTATGGGGAAATAAAGTACAAATTTATTTAAGCATGTAATTTCTCTCCCATTTCTGAAGTATGGGCTTTTTGATTTGGAAAGAGCCATAGAGAAGCACCCTTTTATGTTAAAGGTGAGGAAACTAAAGTCCCCACAGGTTTAGTGATTGATCCCAGGGTGTAAATTCATTTAGAGCCCAGTCCAGCCTGGAATTCCTACTTCACGGCTCTCTGAATCTAGCACCCACCCAACCCCTATAAGATAGTATCCAGTATCTATAAGATATTATACATAAGGTCCTAAAATACTACTTGTAGTATATGGCATTATATAGTATATTATAAATACTAACAAGATGTCTATTTAAAATTATTTCCACCCCCATATTGAGTTCAGATGCAAGCCGTCTTCTGCCGTGGTTCCAGCCATCCTGTGTTTTATAGGTGTGTTTGTTTTTAGAGTTTGAATTGAAATACATAATTCTGCTTGGAAACTGTGAAAGGTTCTTTTAAATTTTCACTTGCACTGAAGATGCTGAGTGTGAAAGACATAAGTTCATCTCTAGCTAATTCGTTTTATAGTTCTTAGCATAGAGATGATGACCCTGGCATGTCACTGATATTTTTAGAACTCATGGCAGAGTGTCTGTTTTTTTTCCGTCTATTGAATATACCACAGACAGCCACAGTTCATTGGGCTGGAGCGTTTTGGCTATATAACTAAAAATAAACATCCCTGTAAAACCCTAACAAAGATAAGGTCAGTTTTCTTGAAACACCAAAAAGAAGTGCTAGGCTTTTAATACCCTTTGTTTGTTTTTGTCTTTTTTTTTAATTTATCACTTCAAGATTGTGTGATGTGGGCCCCTCACACTATCCAAGCACACCTCCATTGCTTATCCTCTTGCAAATACAGGAAATTGCAAACTCCACTGTCGTTTCAGCCCATCGATAAGCAACTGATAAGTTAGCACAGTGCACCTGTAGGTGGGAGGAGCCTAATCTCAGCGTGAGGGTTTGGTTCTATCACCTGTAAACCCCTCCAGGTCTGTGGTGCTATTTGAAACACTCTGTGTCCCTCCTGGCTTTTTGTCATTTTATTTTTGGTGGACAGGGTATAAATTGTTCTTAGTTCATATTTAGATATGTTACGGTACTTTAAAAAAACTTACAGACGTCCAGAAAGGCATTTTTTTGTTGTTGTTTTAAATTTCTTTTATGCGATACTATTGTTCTCACCTATTTGGAATGGGAGACGAGAAAGTCACGGACCCTGTTCTTTCAGAGGCCGCACTGTAGTGTGTTTCCTTGAGGTCCACGCTCTAGAGGTCCTCAAGAAACAGCCTGCTTCTAGAAGGTTCTTTAGATCCTTACCTGTGCACTTCAGCCTGCTTTGAGGAGTTCTGGGAATGCCTACTGAAGTGCACCATTGTGTGAGTACAGTGTGATACGGTGACGCCAATATGTCGGGCTCCTTTATAGCAAACTCAGTTTTCCCTAGATACTTTATTGAACGTGTATAAGAGATAGTATGCTGCCTTAAACTCTAGTTATTCAGCACCCTATCTTATTGGCCTAAGTTATTGGCCCTTGGTAAATATTTTATTTTAATAAAATGGCACATGTGCTACATGAACCTGATATATATATATCAACTACAGTATACCAAAGTCCAAGCAGCCAAGGTTTCATGACAGAGAAATATGTGTATAGTATAAAGCACAAGCAAATATATTTGTTGGGTAAGGTATAAATTCATTTATTTCTAGTAGCCCAATTCTAATCTATGAGTTTTTGTTTGCTTCACCTAGAAATTAATGTGCTTGCCAATTACAGACACTTATTGCCTGTCGATCCTATAGCATTTGACAGTGGACTTGAGATGAATTGAAGCTCAGCAGATTTGAGTGATTAATGGCCCATGAAAAGCCTAATAGTTGCAGGTTAGAGATGGAAATAAGCTACACAGCCTAAGAGCGGTGGATCCTCAAGAGGCAGATATGACAATCAAGTTTCAAAGCCAATGGGTTGATCAATTGCACACACACAGAGAGACACACACATGCAACCCTTCCTTGGGTTTCTTCAGGTCAATACAGTCCGTAGGGTATTGAAGTCAGTAATGAACGCACTGAACTCTGCAGTCCCCACAGACCCTCAAGTATAAACAATAAGGTACCTTTGAAAAGAAATCTTTTTTCAATAATATAGGTGTATGAGTATTTTTGAATCTTAAAAGACATTTAATTTCACACATGATATGTTCATTTAATTTTAACTTCTGAAGGGTGTAAGTTGTTTGGTCTCTTAATCATTAGAGGGTCGGAGTGCTTGCATTTCCCAGGAGAGGGCCGTTTAAAGAGAATCTAGAAGGTTGGGGGCGGGGGTAAGGAGGTGGCAGGTGCACAGGCACTCTGGGTGGGGGTCTCACTGAAATTTCAAGGAGGAAGCATGGAGGTGGCTGTGTGCACAGAGTCCCAGGGAGGTGGCCCAACTCACTGTTGAATAAATTGGGGCCAGGACTGCTCCAAGGGACTTAATGACAACTTTTCATCTCCATCGTCTGTGATTTCATGGCTGACTCAGAGTAGAATTTGGTTCCCCGTGGGAGTCACACTACTGATTGGGAATAAAGTGATGAGTTCTAGCCATCAGAAAAAAAGCCCATATCATCTCAAGAACTGCCTTAGAGAATATGCGTTCTTTTCTATTCTTTTTTTCTTTTCTCTTCTCTGCTCTTCTTTTCTTTGTCTCTTTCTTTTTTTCCTCCCCTCTCTTCCCCTCCCTTCCCCCTTTCTTCCATAAAGGGAACAGTTAAACAGAGAAACCTTAATGCTACCTACAACCTCAGATTATGAAGAGCATGTCTGTGACAAGTATGTCTCCTCTTTTTATAAACAACTAATAAAAAAGTTAACATCTGTTGCAATTTAATCATCTATCTGGATACACAGTTTTTATAGCAGTTAGAGGGAGAAATAAAGTAAAAGTTTTTGATAATGAGGTGCTGATGTGAGCCTGTGTCATGAATGCCGTATTAGGCACTTTTTTATTTTATGTTTCCTGTTATCCAGTATTGCCGATAGAAGACTTTGAATGGAACCCATTTTTATTATAACATTAGGGTACAGAGCCATAAATGTGTTCACCTTATTGTAGGAGAGCAAATTATTGGCAAACCTGTTCTGCACAAATTGAAGACAGACCCTGGCTCGGCAGAATGTGACTGACTGTATTAACTTATATAGGAGATTATGGTCAATCACCCTTGTAGAAAGAGATTGGATACCATTTCAGCTTCCAAGTCCCTTTTATTAGTATTAGCAAGAGACACATTTCTCTCCAAGGAAATTCTCTTAAAAAAAAAAAAAAGCACATAATTATGCACTTACTGCAACTACGATGAACTATTTAAATTTAATTTAGATAATTAGCATCCATCGTTCGTACAGTTGAATCCACCTTATGATCCATAACTTTCCCAATAAAGTGTCTCAAACTTGCCATATGACAGGGATGTGATTATCATGGGAAATATTCTAAAACTCAGATTCCCCCCAATATACCCACATCTCTCCAGTTTGAATAATCACACGTTATTAGATGAGCTTAGGCGGCAGGTAACGTGGAGGACAATTCCGATCCGGTATCAATTGTAAGCAAAGATTTTTTTCCGCACTTTTCATGCTAGGTGCTAATACATAGCCAGCTCTCTGGTTTTCTTAATGTTTACGTGTAGGTTTATTTAAGCATTCTAATAGGGCTCTTTTCCTGTAGTTGAGTTGCAGAAATAGTGTGAGAAGTTAATGAAGGTGAATGTACCTAGTTTGGTTCAATTAAAAAAATAGCTCCATGTTTTCTTCCACTGAGGGGAAGAGATGAGGGAAGGGAGAAGCGTGAGCTGAGGTCCTGCTTTGCACCAAACATTTTTTTTGTTTTGCAATCTGTGTGATTTTACTTGGACTTCACAGCCACCCTATGAATGCATTATTATTCTGATTGACACATGAGGGCCAGCACGGTTAAAGAACATGCCCAAGGTCAGTGAGGTACTGAACCACAAAACTGGAGTCAAGCAGAAGTTTATCAATATGTGCCTTCATCAATAGTCGTTGAATGTCCTGGGTGCATGACTAAAGAAAGATTCTGGTTCTTGATGATATTGATTTAAATGTGATCTAACTTAAGGAAGGAAAAATCTAACAGTGACCTTTCCCAGCTAGACTCCCCAGTTAGGCTATATTTTCCACTCTTTAAGGAAGAGTGCAGTTGACCTTGAATAATGGAGGGATTATGGGTGCCCACTCCATTGGGTCAAAAATCCACATATAAGTTTTCACTCCCAAAACTTAAGTCCTAATAGCCTTACCAATAGCATAAACAGTCAATTAACGCATATAATGTATGTTATATGTATTGTGTACTGTGTTCTAACAATATATGTGGTATTAAGCTAAAGAATAGAAAATGTAGAAAATTGTAAGGGAGAGAAGATTGATTTGCAGAATATATTGAAAAATATCTGCATATAAGTAGACCTGCAGTTTAAACCTGTATTGTTCAAGGGTAAGCTGTACTAAATATTCATGAATAATATTTTTCATGAAGATAAGATCATTAAACATTCTTATAGAGGAAGCAAAGCTGGAACATAGCTCCTTTTTCAGGGTGCATGGGACCCTAAAATGTCCCTAAGGATAGTGTGATAGTCCAGCATTCATAGACAGCTGAACAACTCATCCCCTGCCACCTCTCCCTCCTCCGCCCCTCTCCCCGGTGCAGGAGGCCTTTCATGTTGGTCCGGGGAACCCTCCTCCCTAACCCCGGGAATCCACAGGATCTGACATGCGCAGCAGGAAAGAGCCTTGAATGAAAGCAGCACAGAAACCTACACGTGTGTCTCCCCACATGCAATGTGACAAATTTTTCACGTGCCACTGTTTCCAAGGTTTCTTATTGATTATAATTATAATAGACATTGACAGTTTGCCTGGCAATAACATCTTCATGGGATTCTATTTACAAATGAGAACAAAAGATATTTTTTACTCTTCCTGCTACATAAAAATAAACACATACAAAAGTTTTCATTTATGAGTGTATCGATTTTCAGTCTTCCAAAAATACTTTTTTTAACGGAAATGGATTTTTTGAAAGCGTATCTTTAACTCTCTCTTGCAGGATCAGGAGAACTACGTATTTATGTTTTGGCAAAATTCCAAATTGGCTTGTAAGTGGTCACTAATCTTTCATCATTTGCGTGGAGTCTTTCCCCAACCTCAGTGGTGCAGAGGAAGCCTCTGCTACACAGGGATTCATGGCAAGAGTGTGAGACTTAAACTTTGCAGATCTTATTTCTGCGGTTTATACTGTAACCGAGACAAACAGCATGCATTGGTATAGAGGCTGCCCTGCCAGTTTTGAGGAGAAGTATCGTAATTTCAGGTGCAACAGTAAGTTCAATAACCAGATCCTTAAAATCAAGCTCACCAGAGACAAAGTGAAATTTACAAAAAGAAACAAAGGTAAAATAGGTCATTCTGAAACTCACTAAGAGACGATAAAAGTGACCCTGGACCTTATTCAGAGAAATTTTCAGAGATGCCCTTTAAAATTGTCCCCTACGGAAACCCTCCCAAATGTCACGAACCCGAAGGAGTTGTTTCTTCTACATTTGCCACAGCAAAAGTAAGGCTGGAACTGTGATGACGATAAGAGCGTTTTATAGAGCGACCTGATCCTGAATCAGCCGTTGTAAAATTTTATGTGGTGGGTTACTCCACTGGTCCTGCCTGATTTATCTACATGGTGGAAGTTCTCTTGTAATGTAGCATTCAGGTGTCTGCTTTACAGTGGATCACATACGTGGTCAAGTCATATTTATGGGTGTTTCTGGGGGAATAGAGTTCACTAAATCCTTGATCAGAAACATAAGCCCGTAAACTGGCATCTATTCCTTTCACGTTTCATTACGGGGATTTTTCTGGAAGGAATGCCCACCATGAGTGAAAACAGGGCTCCTAGGAGTTCTTGCATTTTTCAGAAATGATAATATTCTGCCTGGCAACACTAGAAGGATGCCTGTGCATGCTAGTCTCAGAAGTGAAGCATAAGATGAACTCTAAACCATTAGAAATGGGGGGCCAAGCGAGCCAAAGAAACTTCCATGTGTTCAGAAGCTGTGCACTCTGCATGGAAAATCGGAAGGAGGTAATGAGCCTCCCTGCAACACTGTGCATGTTTGTTTGATAACCACTTTGCCTACGAGAGTGTTATTTTCTTTCATAATTCTTTTCGTAAAGCTATAACATAAATCTATCAGGCAAAAATGGTAATTAACCTTATTCTTCTAGCATCTGTGGCAATTCTCTCTCTGTGATGGACCAGCCATCCCAGGCGGACATGTACTGTTTTGATACCACTTCCTCACTCAGGCAACATATAGGAATCTGCCCATTGAATCCCTGCTTCCTGAACCTGGTGTATGCTATGTGTATTTTGACTTTTTCTGCATAGTACCAAATGATACGGCGGTCTTAACATTGAACATGCAAAGGAAGGACACACAAACAGTCTTTTAGAATTGCGACGTGTTCGTGATAGAAATTATTTCTATTATAGGCAGTCGAATGCTCTGCCTTTGCCACGTTCATAAGATGCCACATGTGACCCTCCGTGTCCCATAGGATGCGTAACAGAATACACCTTCATTCTGACGTCCTGTTATTTCCCTGTATTAAAAATGAGAAGCGCCTTTAGATTCATGCAGAAACTTTAAATACTTTCCTAATCAAGTTATTTTACCAGACACTCTATCAGGAGTGTTTAATCACGACAGGGATGTAAAGTAAATGTTTGTTTGTGTATGTGTGTGTTTAATCTAAAGGTAAGATGATAGAAAGATCATCAAACTAGGGATTAGCACTAACACTGCATCAAAATGCACATTTTATGTCTGTGTAATTAGGTTTTAATAAACATGTTTGATGGTTACTTAAAAAACATATTTTTCAATACAGAAATGACATCTTATAAACTAAAGTAAAAAGAGACTCTTGCAAGACTATTTGTTTTTTTAATTACTGTCTGATTATGATAAGCATTTGTTATTTTCCTAAGTAAAGATTAATGTTATAAATCAGTTTCATAAATTGGAGGCTTAAGTGGAACATGGTAGAAACAACTCTGATTGTTATAGTAAAATATGGCTTTTCTGACATTATTTTAAAATATTTATGATTGTGCATAACCTTTTAATTGAGGTCACAGTTTTTGAAAGTGCTTACAGGTTTTGTGATGCATGTGTTAGATTTAATGAGTCATTAACCATTAACAAATTATTTCTGAGATTATTTTTCTGATTGCAAGTTATGTTTTTAATTCTTAGCCCTTTAGATTTTTTTAGTCATAAGCCATTTTTATTGGCAATTGGAAACCTAAACTATTTTAGCAAAAACATGACATTTTGTTGTGTGTGTTTATTATCAGAAGAAATGCTGAATAATTTGGTATGAGAGCAATCAGAATTGAAATGCGATGTTTATTCTCCTGAACAAGAAACTCCTTATTTCTATTTCAGAAAAACTGCAAATGTGTTTTGATTCGTCATCATCTTATAAATTTATTTACAGTGTTTGTTCTTTTCCTTTATCTTTCTCTCTATGCACAGGAAACATTTTTCAAAAATGACTCAGCTTCAGTAAGCGATCTGTACAAGTTTAATAGTTACAGTCATGTTTATCCACAATAAAACATTGCAGTGATCAGTGAGCCCACAGTCTACTGGGAAGGGTTATTTGTGTCACTCATTTGTGAATATAAAACTTTTTTGCGTGAACTGGAACCAAATCGGCATTCAAATTTCCTACTGTAATGAAGCTTTAATAAGCCAGCGAGAGAAAGTTTTGCAGTAATAGGTGATGACCAACCCATAAATCAAGTTAGCAGATCTTAAGCACAGAAATTATATTTATCTGTATTGACAGATATAATTGCTTCTTTTATGTGTCTGCAAGGCAATCACAAAGCAACACTGTCTTTCCAACTGTGTCAGTTTGGGCCTTTGAAATTCCTGTATGATTCTGAAATACCGTGTTATGGTACATTTACAACTTAAGAGCCATATTCACGGAGCTTGGTTTTTGTTGTTATTGTTGCTTTTTTGTTTTTTGGTAGCAAGGCAGGGTTTTTTTTTTTTCTCTAAGTCTATTTGCAATTACTTTGGTTTGTTTTTACTTTTTGTGTTTCAATTTAGAGAAAATGATTCTTTATTCTCAAATCATAGGACAAAAGGACATAATATGGTATTTCCTGGCTAATCTCAGCAGGAAATATTCTGAAAAATGATGGTGTGTTCCGTGGCAAGAGGGCGTGGTATGTTCCATGGTGTGTTCCATGGCGTGTCCCATGGGTGGGCCTGGTGCTTAGATGGGTTGCCTTTGATCCCATGTAAGAGGAACCCAATCGATGCCTTGGTGTGTTATCATTAAGTATCATGTGGCCTGTAACAGAAGCTCATGGAAGCAGCACCGTGGCTAACTATTTCCAATCGAGAAGAAGGAGATCTTGGTAAAATTCAGAAACAATTAGTTATTTTAACATTATTTATAGCAATCTATTGAAGGAAGCCAATCTTTTGGAAAGGGTTTGGAGGTGTGGTTGTGGAAATTTGATGAGAAAGCAACCGACTGATATTCAAGGAAACTCTGGTCTTCTTCTGTTTGTTCCATCATTGGAAAGCTGAGTGGTACTTAGTTGTCTGAACCTAGAAGACCCTGGCTTCTCTGGTGAGGGTTTCACAACTCGGAGAGTGTGCAGTCTGTGTTATGAAGACACTTCTACTCAGCGGCACTGCTTTTCCCTAACCCTGCACACTGGGGATGGTTCTTCTTTGCTATGTGGTATAGATTAAGGGAGGCTAGGGTATTTGTGAGTTCGATTGCCAGGTACAATCATAGTTTGTTGTCCCTTTGGAGATGAGGTTGCGTCTTTTCCCATTAAGTAGGGCTTTCTGAATGCTTGTAAAGAAGGACTTGATCTCTTAGCACTTTTCTAAAGAGGAAAAAAAGAAGTAAATAAAAGCAGCTTCATGGGAAAGAAGGAGTTAATGTAGTCACAAAATTCTAAAAGTAGAAGTAACAAAAGGCACATTACTGTAAGAAAATTACTTCCATCGCTACACGGAGGTAGCAATCTCCCATAGAAAAAAAATTCAGTTCTGAAGTATACAGAATATTAAATTTGATACGATAATTGCAATTTTATAATTTCAAGATGATTGTCACCCCTTACAAATGTCAAAGCATTACCATATACATTCAACAGAAATGCAAAATGCCGAAGCATATAGCACAATGACATCCTGTGACATCCCCACAGCTCCTGTTCGACAGATCGGTGCGCAGTGACAGACACACCAACTGGGGGCCTGTAACGGTGAAAAAGTCAAGGGGAATTGTATGTTGAAAAGCTAGAGGAGGGGAAAGAAGTACATCTCCAATTCACAGCATTGCAATATAGTAGGAAAAGTACCAGATTGGGTGTCCGGAGGCTGTGGACACAGCCCCAGCAATGTGATACAAGGTGAACTCTCTTCTCTCCATGAGCCTCAGTTTCTGAGAATCTCTTCTTTAACTTGCAACTCCATTCCCAGCAAAGCAGGCTGGAGACTCCAGTTGGTCACCAATCTTGTACTCTTTAGACATTCTGCGGCTTCTGGAAGTTGATGGTCACTCAGGAAAATTGACAGCCAAGGTCTCCTTTTTCACTGTTCTCCTTTCAACTTTCAGAGCACTTTGTGCACTTTCTTTTTCACTGAAGACATCCAACATGGAAATTCCAATTCCAGCTCTCTGTGGTCCTTATTGGGCGTGTCGCTCTTTAATGGAATAGCTGTAAAAGAGAGACTTAAAGGAGACATCTCAAAAGTAATAGATCCCCAAAGGGCTTTTAGGGAGTCTCCCATTTATGCCTCTGATTGGAAGTTATAGACGGTGCTTTCACTGTGAAGGAAAACACTGTTCTGAGGCCTCCTTTTATAAGTCTGCCATTTTTCTTGTTGCAGTTGTTTAATCTTGTTTTGACAGTGGGAAAAATGCTAAAATTTGCTAGGCTTTTCTTTGAAATTAGCAAATGTCTTAGATAAAAATTTTTCACTTCTGTCTATTATGCCCCAAGTGGCCGGGTTTGCCTGACTGAGGATGTCACACGATCGGTTCAGGAAGAGAACGGGTCTTTCCTTGCTTGTCTTATCTCGACGGTGGAAGAAGGTGGTAGGTGGTGGTAACAGGGCAGTGCGGGCTTCTCCCTTCCCCTCGTATCTGTGATGTTCCATTTAACTTTCTACAGAGGCTTTATCTAAAGAAAAATTAAAAGTGAAAAAAAACAGTGCTAAACAGACAGTTTAATTGGTTCTATTTTTGGAAACTGGAAGATAAATTCTTTGTGGGAAGTTGATAAATCATAAGTGGAATTTGCTTAAGAGCCTTCTTTCATTGCACGTGGACCCACCCACCACAGGAAGCTGGGGGATCCAGCTGGGAGTCATGAATATACAGGCCCCTTTCCCAAGGGCAGCTGTGACTTCTGTGTGACCTTGAGGAATTTCATAACTTCACTGTGTCCTATCTGGACAGTAAACAAATTGGGGATGGGAAATGACCGACTACAAACAAACAGACTAACAAAAAACTCGTTCAGTTCTTGGATGATAACAGTATCATGTGTGTTTATAATCGACATTTTTCAACTCTACATAGCGTTTCCTTTAAAAAAAAACCAAAAGATTATATTTTGTCCTGGCTGGAGTGACTTAATGGATTGAGCACCAGCCTGTGAACTAAAGGGTCATCAGTTTGATTCCCAGTTAGGGCACCTGCCTGGGTTGTGGGCCAGGTCCCCGATAGGGGGTGCATGAGAGGCAACCACACACTGATGTTTCTCTTCCTCTCTTTCTTCCTCCCTTCACCTCTCTAAAAATAAATAAATAAAATCTTTTAAAAATAAAGTTAAAAAAGTTTTAAAAAGACCTTCATATTTCTTTATGATTGCTGAGTTATGTCTCTGCATACACTTATCACATGAGCCATAAATGCTTTTTAGGCTTTGCATATTACAAAGCTATAGTCTCATATCCACCCTGCCCAAATTGTTGACCAAATATATGTAATCATCCTTACTATTTCATTGTTGTTAATGAGATAGACAGAAGGAGGAAAGGAGGGAGGGAGAGAGGAAGTATATAACATATATAGGAATCTCTGGGATTAAGAGAGTCCCTCCTCTTTACCTGTATAACTAAGTGGAAAATTTTAAAAGAAGCATATGCTAATCTATAGATGTTTACTAGTTATTTATGTGAAGAAGAGTATATGTCCTGCATTGTCTCTGGGCCATAGGAAATACTTCATGGACATGAGTTGATGGAAAGAATGTGGGCCTTGCCATGAACCTGGGCTCCAGGCCCAGTTCTCATGCGTAGTAACTGTGAAGTGTCTGTAGCTTCTTATACTCTCTGATCCCCACATTCCTGTCAGTAAAATTATTTTCTTATAGCAGGATTTGTAAAAGATTAGAAATCTTATCTGTACTAAATACAAAGTGATGTCAGGAAAAGTCAGTGCCATTTGCCAAAGGATAAAAAAATTAAAACTAAAAAATGTTTCTGGCCCAGCTCATTATGAAAACTTTTAGAGATGTAAATGAAATCGTCGTGTTCACTTAGAGTCTCTAATTTATTAACTTAGATATGCAAACTTTTAACTGGGTCTTTGTTCTAACTTAGTACACTATTCTTGAGATACTTCTGTTTAATTTTTCATTCATATTCAAAATCAGTGTCTCTGTTAACTAATGCAGGTTTTTGGAGCTTCTGTCTCCATTTCAATAGGAGGGTTCTGGTTACAACAGTTCATTGACTGGTGCATGGGGTCAGTTTTATTCCATGGAGCAAAAACCCATGACAACTCATAGTTTTTTCATTCATTTGATAGGCAAATATTTATCTCCACAATAAATGGCTATCATATTGGTTTTTAGTGATATTTAAAAGATTAATTCACATGCTTATTTGTAACCTATAGAAGTTCCAGAAAATCATAAAATCTATGTTAAGTGAAAACTTTCTTTCCTTTTTTTTTTTACTGATTTCAGTAATAACTGAAACTCTGAAAGTTTGAATACCTAGAGTTGTTTGAGATGTTTCAGGCTAATGTATCTTACCCAGGCATGTTATGTTATGAAAATAGCATAATTGAGCATTCCATAAGAATGCTGAGTGCAAATATATGCCACACCTACTTTCTAAGGGATATTTCTTTTGAAGGGGACTTACCTTATTCTTTGGTGTGTGTATATATCTGTGTGTGTGTGTGTGTGTGTGTGTGTAATATAAGTAATATAACTTACGCTTGAAATTATTAAATAATATCTAGACTGCTAAAGAATTAAATAAGAGAATATTGCATATAACTAGAATAGTGTTTCTCAAAATTTTATTTGCAAGATCCCTTTATACTCTTAAAAATTTTTGAGCCAAAGAGATTTTCTTTATCAATATTATACACACAAACATTTACTTATAAAAATTCAAGCTGAGATATATTTTAATGTATTTATTTGGTCATTTATTAGTTTTAAAGTTGCAATAATAAACTTATTGCTTGTTACCATGAAGAACAGACTTTATGAAAAACAAGTACATTTCCAATAAAAATAGTAAGAAAAATGACATTATTTTATGCTCCCTAAATATCTAAATATCATTTTGCCCAATATTAACTTTTTCTTGAAAGCTTGAATTTTATTTATGATTTCTCCTTTAAAGTGACCTAGTCACTTTATTTTTCCAAGAATATCCATTAAATACAAGATGGGGCAAAAAGAGACTTACAGCTGTGCATACATAAAATGCAGAGTTTATTCTTATATTACTTTGTATTAATTACTGTATTGCTTCCCATACAAACGACTGTAGACCTCCTTTTGCCCCACCCCATATTTAAGTCTGAAAAACCATAGGGTGTCTTTTGGGAGTTATTTGAAGTAACAATAACGCCCCATAAAAAAGTGAGTAGTTCTGCTCAGGGCTCACACAAACACACAAACGCTTTTCCTGAAGACAACTATGGTGTATTGGTTTTCAGCAGAAAATGCTTCATGTGTACTTGCCATTTTATCACATGAATTATTTAAACATGTACTCAAGAGTCAAGATTTAATAAAATTAATAATTTTTAGAGCTTCATCAAAGGCATTTTTGAGCTAAACTTGCTTCTTTTTTTCTGCGAATAAACGGTAATGAAAACACAGTGACTGCTCGCACAGTTTGGCGCCACGGTCTTGATGGATGGATGCTCGGGCACCAGCGGCTTCTTCCTCCATTGCTCGTGCACCATGGGTAAAAAAGATGAATATTTTAAAGACAAATAATGTGCAAACCTTTATTAGGAAAACAGTTTTGACCTCAGGGACCCCCAGGGGTCTCAGATGACATTTGTCAAATCACTAACAGAGGAAATGAAAGCAGTATCATTTCTGTGTAATAATATTAATAGCTACCATCCATGTTGACATGCACTTACATGTTATTACATGTTGATATCCACAAAATGATTTTAAGCCCCTAGTCAGCTCACTATTATCTTTTTTTGCAGTAACCAGTTTTCTCAAGGTGATAATCTGCACTGGGCCTTCACATCAGGTTTCCATCTGTGAGGTTCTATTAGGCTTGATTGCAAATTAATTCAATTCCACCTTAGATAGAGAGAAAGAAAGGAAATTAAGAAAGTTGGAAGAAAGAAGCAATAGGAAGGAACGGAGGGAGGGAGGAAAGGACCAGGACGGTAATGAAGAAATGAAAAAAGGAAGTTGTGGATGACGTAAGAAATTGAGATGAACACTAGAATTCTTTGGATCTGGTTGAAACCGAAGTTTGGTCAGGAAGGCCTTTGAAATCATTGTTTAACGCGGTAGCTACTCTTGATCATTTTTGCTAAATTAAATCTAGGTACAATGCATGTTATTTTATTAAATATAGTGTTGCGTGCACCCAAACTTGCAAAATGAAACCTTTGGGAAAACGGGAAGTTGCCATACAACTTTCCTGTAAGTGGTTAGAGGAACAAACAAACATGCACCAGTGGCAATTTTTGAACATACAGACTCATACTTGGAGGGGAAACAAAGCGACCTAAATGAAAACCTGGCTCGCAAAAGCTGCTTCTGCTTCTTTGTCTTCTTTTTTGTTTGTTTTCACATAGAAGGATACGAGTGTAGCTGCGGTTCAACTCATTGTACTAACAACTGCCAACGTGTGTGTGTTAAACAGCTCCAGGAGGGGTCTGCCAGGAGACTGTCTCCTAATGATACGATCTGCATATTTTAATGAGGCTGGAAGTGTCGGAAACGGCATAGACTCTGCACTCTGCTCATTTTGGGTTTCTCCCAGTCCTTGTGGGCTGCCCTTATTTGCCTTTATTAACATATGATAACTGGAAATGGGTTTCCTATCACCATCCACCAGCCCTGCATGACTTGACATTTTCAGAGTTCGGATGAAATACTAATAACCTTTCTGCGGTTACTCTGTTTTGCGCTTATTCTAATGATGTCCATTCAGTCAATGAGATGATGGTATGGCTGCCGCCTTTAATAGTGCGGAAGCAATCTTGTATCTAATCACCAAAAAAGTAAAGCTACTCAAGATCCTAGGAGTAAAGCCCCCCTCTTTTTTTTTAACTTCTGTCATTTATGATATGAATTCTCATTTTTTGTTTCACTCTAACCTCAACTCCCTCACTTTCTTGTTCTTGTTGTCTTTCTTGCATTTCTGCCAGGAGTGTTGGACACACTATGAGTCAGGTGCCATGCTAATCTGTTTATATGCATCATTGTATTTCATCTTCACACTATAAGTATGATTATGTATGACTACTTTTTATGTGTGTTATCTATTTGTGCATCAATATGCACACGATTAACATTACCTATGTGTTATTCAATCTACTGTAGTAGTTATAAGCAGAGATCAACTTGATGAGGTTAAATAAGTTTTCCAAGGACACGGCAAGTTGGACCTTGAACCAAAGTCAGACCTATATAAACCTTTGAGCTATCGTAGCTCCTCTCTTGGAGCAGGATATTTGTGAATAAGAACTTTTGTTGTGTTTCCTTTACTCCACCTCCAAACCACTTAACTAAGTTGTATACAAAGCATAGGAAATGTCTTCCTAGGTTATTGTTCTAAACATAATTAAATGTAGAAGGATAAGATATAGCATTCTCCTATCCCAAACTAATAACAGAATTTCGTGAGGGACAGTTTAGAATAGATTAAGCCTTCAAACTAAGTCAAAGGACAGACCCATTTGCATCCAGATAATTTTGATATATGTAATTCATAGATCGCTTTTTAGAAATAGCATCAAAGAGGGGGTCAAAAGTAGGAAGATTTCAAGCAGGAGTAAATAATCTAGGATTAATATTATTACTAGCTAGAAAACCTCCTTAAAAGAAGCAAATCATATTATCCTAAAGAAAAAGCAGGCTCTTCACCTGAACACCATGTTTTTTATTTAGTTTTTCAGTGTTTCCGGAGCACTTGGATTGACTGATGTCTCACCCATCCTGTACCTCGTGGCAGCCTGTTTACCTGTGTTTCCTTACTAGACTGGATTTTTTTAGGCCACCAACTGCAATTTCATTCTTTATTGTATGTGATGTCCTCAATCATAATTAAACCTCTAAGAAGGTTGTTGAAAGGAATCAATTAAAGAAATTTGAACAGCTCAAGGAGAAAAATATTGTGAGCCACTTTAACACATTTGCAAGGCCTTAAACAATTTTGGGGAGGAATTTTGAAAGGTCCTGATGGATGATTGACACCCCCTGTTTCTTTCTCTGACTCGCACATTTGAATCGCTCCTACTAGACAAACTTCTTTGAAGCACTTAATCTCATACTCACTTGTGTCTTATTTTCTGTCCCAACCTGAGGCGTTTTCTGTTCGGCCCCCATAACCTAGCAGTCCCCAGCCTTTTTTTGGCACCAGGGACCTGTGTCTTCGTGGAAGACAATTTTTCTTCAGACTGGGTTGCAGGGGGCTAAGAGGCGGGGCAGGGATTCTAGTTTCAGGAGGATTCAAGCGTGTTACATTCAAGCTCACCTCCTCCCATGCAGCCCGGTTCCTAGCGGGTCGTGGACCAGTACCGGAGGGTGAGGACTCCTGCCTTGAGCAACAGCTCACGTCCCCTTTCTCTCCATCACTGATTGTAAAACATTTCTATGAGAATGTACACGTTTTACTAGGTACAAAATTACTACTCAATGTACTGTCCTTTTGCTGGAAAAATTATGCCTCACAAGGAGGTGAGTAGCCTAGGCAGATTATGGAAATTACTAGAGGGGAAAATCCAGACTGTTCTGCTTTGTACGTGGAAAGTATGCAATGTCCAAAACAACTGAAACTCTAATTCTCCAAAGTTAGTGCTTTTAGAAACCTTGGGACTTGGGAATCTGCACTTTAACAAGGAACCTGGTGATTCTGATGTGGATGGTCCGTACATCACTTTTTGAGGCACTTCACACTGAAGACAGGGTCAAAGAAGGTGGCTGATGTAATTTAACAAAATTTTCAGCTTCTTTCAGCTTTGGTCAGATATTTTCCTGCTTAAAATGTTGACTAGCCCTTTAGCATGTGTTCTGCGTTCTGCTGAGGCCTCGTGTAGCCAGTCAGGGGAGAAATAACAAAACTATAAGATGGGTGGGGAGGTGGAACTTGAGTAGGTTTGGCAGCTTTATTTTTAAGATTATAAACACATGATGTTATTTTTCAAAAGGGAGAGATAGTGGATCTGTTTGGCATACTCCCCAGTAAAAACATCCAGATGTCTGCAGGACATAACACTGAGTTTAGACCTTAGAACCTTGCTTTTGTCTCTCATTCTGGGTTTCTTTCAGAAAGTCTCTTTAATGTTTTCCACTCTGATGGTACAGTTTCTTTACCCAGAAGAGAATTACTCATAGACAAACTAGAGACATTGTTTTACATAAAGGTACTTTCATTTTTTAAAAAAGAATATTAGTAATATATTCAGTGCTTTCAGAGATGGGTGTTGGGTGAAGCCTTCAGGAGAGGCATGCAACTGGGGTCCATGGACTTCAACCCACAGACCACGCATGGCCTGTATCGGCTGAAAAGGGATTTATTCTTTCTCTTAGGACATTTTATTCCAAAGGATGCTACAGTTTTACATTTTAAATGGTTTAACATTCAAAAACAGAATAATTTTTTGTAACACCTGAAAGTTACTGGGTATTCAAACATTCGTATCTTTGAAATACAGGGCAGGGCAAAGGTAGGTTTACAGTTGCCTGTATGGAAAATAATACAGTAATTACTGAATAACAATACACAGATGAACCCTGTATTTAATGTGCTCACAACTGTAAACCTGCTACTGCCGTTTGCCCCGCCCCGGACAGTGCTGCTGACACAGCCCCCCTTGTTCGTTTGCAGTCTCTGGGGGCTTTCACGTGATAAAAGCCACAGCTTTGTCATATGCGGGCTCACTGCCTTGCTCTCTATAAATCTCAGTTGAAGCAGTTGCAACTCCACAGTGTTTCAAGGGACAAGCATGTCACCTATCTGTGGGAAAAGCCGTTTTCAAAGACAGAACACAGAGAAACTCACTCTAGAGCAGCATTAACAGATCGACACCAGCAATACATTGGGATGACAAGGAACATGAACTTTGAACCCCAGTTAAGCAAAATGTTAGCACACACATGCAAAAAGAATGTCAGCCTTTTCTTTAGACAAGTGTCCCCAGAAAATTAGGCTCGATCACAAGTATTTTATTTTGAGGTTTGTCCAAGTATGGAGGATGTTCGTTTTCTTGTTATGTGACTTCATAATATCTTCTTTTTGGGGTTCAGTCTGCAGATCTAAAATATTTACTGTCCTGCTTTACAGAAAAAGTTTACCGACCCCTTTTAGTGAGTGCCAAATACACAGAAATGATGATGTGGTTATTTCAGTTACGGGAAATGTTTCATTGTAAGACAATCATCTTTCAAAAATATAATTTTCTGTTATTTTTTACCAGGATGTGCTACTGATACAACATTTGAAAAAGGCCATAAGGTGTCAATGAAAACCCTCTTAATTTTTACCACTTGAATATGAATAAACACGGCTAATATATATTTCCCTGTAGACCTTTCTTCAAATACTTCTATATATTTGAAAACTTGCTATAAAATTATTCTGTGTCACTTAAAACTTTATAAGGAGCAGTTTCCCATGCCATCTGCAAATCCTTGGAAATGCTGCTTTTATGATTTCTTGTAATTCATTCATATGGGTGTGTTTTAGTAGGATCATGAAGATTTTTGGGTTTCTACTTTTCTGTCCTTTTTTAATATTATGATAAATTCGTGATGAATAAGTTAGTTGTTTAAACTTCAGATTATCTTCTCACCATTCTTTAAATGATATGCTACTTTTATTTATTTAATATATAATTTACTGACATGTTTGGATAGAACACCCTAATCTTTATAAGCACATCCTATATATATGTCAGATTAACCATTAGTTGTTGATAGAACTAAAGTGGCTTTATCCCATGGTACCCTCATCCTAAAATGGTAGTTAAGGTGCAGCCTGGAAAGCAAGCCAGGGTCCTTTAAATTCATTATTTTGAATTTAAACAGGGGACATTCATTAGGAAACACCTATCTGACTTTGAGAAGGAAGTCCTTAATCTACTACATTAAATTCAGTTTCTTCCTTTTTTCACAGTGTCAAATTTTCAAAAGCTGCAGCAAGGCCACAGACGGTGTTTATGCCCATGACCCCATCATTTGACCTCTATGGAATTCTCCTCGGCCTCACCTTTACTGAGTCACTATGAGGATTAAATCTGATGATATTCACAAAGCACTTAGCCCAGACCCTGTAAGGAGGGAGCCCACCCACATCTTGTTGCACGTGCCCATGATAACACACATTTTCAAAGTCTATGGTTAAACCCAAGATGCCTCCTTGCCCCTGGTGGTCTTCTGGGGGCCTTCCCTTACCTCTGCTGGTGGTTAGAAGCCTTCGCTGCATAGTTAGATCAGTGGGCTTTGCAGAGAAGCTGATTAAATTGGCTGAGTGCATGTAAGAGTGAAAAAGGAGTATAAATGGGTCAAACGAAAGACATTTAAATTTGAGGCCCATGGCTGTTCTATGGCACCTCCCAGCCTCTGACATCCGTTCTTCCTAATTAAATAATAAATGTTAATAAAAGAAACGTTAAACACAGCTACTATTAGTTTTTAGTCAACTTCCTTTTATACTCTGCTTCATTCAAACAAGCTAGTGGGCACATGATTTTATTCCTGCTCAACTTGAAATAGTTGCAAACAAATAACGTCTCTCAAAAATCTTTCATCTTGCTGAAACTTATTCATCAGGAATATTAGCTCACCTTATTTTTAAGCAAAAAAAAAAGTTCATTATAATTTGTTAATCTAATTCTGCTTCCAAGTTGGCAGTTTTATTTAACAATAAATTGAATACAAAAGCTCCCCAAGGCAGGAAGATAGAGTACCAAGCTCTGAATGTTTGTCAGTTTAATTGACATTTCATAGTAGCCTCAGGTGGAAGTTAATTTCCAAGCTGGTTATATATACATGCATTTTTTGTTGTATAGGTTGGCACACATGTACACACATATATATGTATGTCTGTCTTGAGGGTGCTTCTACAAGTAAATTAAGAGTGATTTTGGTTTTTTTGTTTTATATATACCCTGTCCATATCATATAAAAATTCATTTCAAAATGGTAAAAGAAGTTCATCTTTCATGGTTTTCAGAATGCTAGGCTTTGGAAAGCTGTTTTAAACTTGAATGAACATCACCGCAAGACATAACAAAGGTTTATGTAATGTTATGAACTGTGTGCCCTCTAAATTCCCGTGTTCCAGTCCACACCCTCAGCCTCTCAAAATGTGACCTTATGTGGAGAAAGAGTTCTTAAGAAATGACCAAGTTAAAAACAGATCTTTCGGATGGGCCTTAATCCAAATGTGACTGGTGTCCTTAAGAAAAGGGGACTCTTGGGCACAGCAGTATGCTGGAAGGAGGACAAAGTGAGGAGTCACAGGAGATGACAAACTGCAAGCCAGGAGGAGAGACCTGGGACCAGATGCTTCCCTCCCAACCCTCACAACAAGCCTCCTGAGCGCGCCTTACTCTGGGTCTCCTAACCTGTTTATAAAACGATGAGCCTCCGTTAGTCTATACAGCATTCCGTGACAGCACTCTAGCGAAGCAGAAGGCCTTATAGCAATAATCTACCTTAAAACATACTTAAAAAAAGTAAAACAAAAGAGAGAATTTGATTGTTTATATGTATTGAGGAGTGTTTATAAATTTTAACATGTATGAAATTAGTTTTAAATCACCGCGCAACACAGAGGCCAACTCAAGGCTCCCCGTCCATCATTAACATCCACTTAAAAGTCTCAACACTCCCACAGTGGTTAAAATGGGAGATAGGAAAGATCTGTTGTGTTAAAAGGACTGACTTTTCCTAAAATAAAAACATCTCTCAAACATGCTAAATTGTGTTGCATACATTCTACTGCCTATATTCCAGTTAAAAAAAAAAAAAGAAGAAGAAGTATATCTATCCCCGGTATTCTGTGTGACGATGGCAGTTTTCTATAGAGCCTGGGATTCAACCTTTTACTTTAGGCAGTGTGGGTCTCTTTAAAATTTCTTCCCCAGGGCTGAGGCCTTCGTGCAGCTGGTGGCCGTATTAGCGAGTAGACTAAAGGATTATGAGGCTTTATAAGTAAAGCCCTAATGTTGTTGGGGCTGCTAATTCATGAGGAGGAGATGCAGAGACCACAGGGAAAAGCTCAGAGCTCCGGGAGAACTCAACACAGGAAGGCAAGAGTCTCTATGAGCCTCCAAGATTAATCTTCCCAGGAAGGAGCGGAGACGCTAATGCTTCAAGAACATAAAAGCAGACTACAGAAAGCAGTAAGGAGAAAACCGCATTACAGCTTTTACTTATTTTTTGCTGGACTTTTATTTCCAAATCACACAATTGTCTGAGATGATTTAATGCACAATTACATAAAAAAATGAAATTAACATGTTTTTAAAAGCATAAAAGCAACTGCTAAATACAGCCATAACATTTTTCTCTGCGCCACCAAGATAATGAAGCATATTTTTCATCTCTAACTGTGCTTCTGTGTCATGAGTGTGGAATGTGGGGCGGGGTGGGGGGGCAGGGAAAGAGACCTTGGTTTCTGAGAGGCTGTCTCACAGCTCCCAGGGAAGCAGCTTTGTCGCTTCCAAAGTGCAGTGGGTTGAAAAACAAAACAGCATTTGCTGTGAAGAAGGTGTCACGGTGACACCTAACACCTAAGTACTCTAACAAGCTACCTGGGGAAGAGCAGAGCAAATTGAAGGTGGCACAGGGCACACGTCTGCTATCTTGGCGCCGACTGGCTACAGGATGCTGTTGAGTCAGTACCTAGGTGTTCAGCATATACGCATCTGTGAGAAGCTTGATGAAGCCCCCTGCCTTTGCGTACGAACACATGCTCATTTTGTACACGGCACACACTTGTTACATGCACGTTGAAATGTTTCCCAACGTCTTCCTAAAATGCCTGTCGCTCTCCTCGTTAGCTGTAAAGTCTCCTTCAAGTTTCTGAGAAAGAAAAGGAAGTCATGTCGTTTTTTCAGAATGAGTTTTATAGAGAGCCTGGTAGAGCATGGCGATAAGTAAAAAGTGATTCTATGCACAGGTTGAAGAAACATGAACATACAGTAATGTTTTTTTCTTAAAGAAAAGTTGGTCCATTTAATACAAGGTGGCCTTTTTCTCTCCCTTTCTTAGTCATTGTGCGAGCATTAAGACTGTCCAGTGGGTGTAACTGACAGATTGGGACCCTTGAGTGGGGCCTCTGTGTTATGAGTTGATTCTAAACTAATTTCCTAAACATTAGAGTATCTACTGTATTTCAGAGCTGGCTTCAGTTGGGGATAGAAATAAATTCATAGGGCTTTGATCCCGCCCTCATAGAGCACACTGTCTGACATGTTTGCTTTTGTGCCATTCCTTACATAATAGCAAATCCAGTTTACCAGCACGTGGACATGTGCCAAGATAATACATAACTAGAGGGAAGAATATAATTCAGTGCATCTTTTCCCTGTCACTTAATTACTGGATGGTGTTTGGTGGAGGTGCCTGTACAAATTACAGGTGACAACCCCATCACATGTCTGCTCTGCCCAAGTGAGATGAGCATCAGTTGAAGGACCAAATAGGTGCTGAGGTGCACTTTCTAAATATTTTCTGTGACTTAAAATGGATAGGGCAAAACACATCTAAAGAGCAATTATGCCTCACATCTATGAATAAATTAATGGAAACTTTTATGTAAAAGTTCAGGTTAATATACATATATACATGCATAAATAGCAAGAGATGGTTGTATTATCTCAGTGGGGGCAACATCAGGTTGGACTTCTGACCTGAAGTGGCTTCAGAGTGACCTGAAGCCAGCTTGTTTTGGATTGTGGCACAGTGTAGTGACTTGGACACATGCTGTCTTTGAGGATAGGATTCAGGCAATAATTTAGTCTAATTCCAGTAACGTTTGGGTAGGGACCAGAGTATTTCTGTGGCTTTCAGATGTTCTCGAACAATGTTAAGTATCCAGGATAATATATGAATTTGCACAGACTCATAGAAAATTATCTGTAAGAAAAGAAAGTACCAGAGAAAACCAAAAGCCTTCAACCTAACCCAGAACTACACACTCTGTTATGTATCTGTGTGTATCTGTGAGTATATGTACATATATGTTTGTGTGCTTGTAGGCATGGATGCCTGTGGTGGCATGGATCATTTGTGTATGTTTGTATATGTGCATGTGGCTGTGTGTTTATGCATTTATTTTTATGTGTGGTATGTATATATGATCATGTTTATGAGTTTTGTGTGTATGAGTATAGTTTGATGCCTTTTCAACACTCCTAAAGATTTTTTGTTGTTGTTGATTTGTCTTTTCTTTTAATTAACTGTCTTAGTCTCTTTGCACTGCTATTAAAAAAAAACAATAACTTACCACAGACTGGGTGGTTTATAAACAGCAGAAATTCATTGCTCACCAATCTGGAGCCTGGGAGATAAGACCAGGATCCCAGCCTCATCAGGGTAGGGCCCTCTTCCTCGTTGCAGGCTTCTGCTTGAATCTCCAGGTGGTGAGACAGGCAAGTGATCCCTCTAGAGCCACTTCCATAGGTGCTAATCCCATTCCTAAGGGCTCCACCCTCACGACTTCTGTGCCTCTCAAAGGTCTCACCTACAACTGCCATCACCTTCAAGAGTTAGGATTTTAATGTATGAGTTTGCAGAGGAGGTGGTATAAACATTTAGACAATAGCGTTAACTGGATGGTATTTCTACTTTCAAAACACAAATCTGTTAAGTCGTTGGCTACCTAAGTAAATGAAGAACTATATTATATGGGAAATGATAGACAGAAGTGTAGGATAGTCTCTTAGCTGTGCTCCTCTTGAAAACAGAGTAGCGATAGCCAGAGGGAAAGGGGATGGGTGGTAGGTGGAGATGGGCAAAGCAGGGAAATGGGAATGGAAAGAGACTTTGCTTGGGGCGATGCGTGCACAGCACAGTGTGTGGATGATGCTTAATTGAGTTGTTCTTGTGAACCAATGTCACCCCAATAAATTCAATTAAAAAGTTATTTGATCCTATATTTACAAAGAAAATCTTTGATAGAATACAGCACTCAACTGTGCATTGCCCATCGTGTGTTCAATCCTTTTCCTCCCTCTATTGCAACAACACATAATGCAAAATTCAAAGAATATTCAGTGCTTTCTTACAAGTTACTGCATAATAGTTATTGGTCATAAATGAATAGTTTATCAGATGATTGTGAAAATATTTTTAAAAATACAGAACATGGAGATATGTGAAGCCCCACAGAATCCACAGATGATATTTGAATAGGTAAATAGAATCATCTTCTTCTTGCTCTAAGACCTCATTCCAGAAATTGTCCTTTTGCTCTTTTATCATAAATTCTATAAGTATAAAATATGCTATCCATATTGCATATTATTTTCAAGTAATCTATTCTTGATCCCACTTCTCTGCTAGCAATGGCTCTAAATCTTTCCTTCTTTTATAGGAAGATGCATTAAATCACTCTCTATACTCCATCTTCTCTCTCACTCTCTTAAAACACAGTCTATTTCACTAAAACTGACCTTATAAAAGTCGTTAATGACTTCCACGTGTCTAAATCCAATTGTCCATTCTCTCTCTCATTTTACTGGAACTATAAGTAGCATTCAACCCAGCTGATCACGCCCTTCTGTGTGAAATAGTCCATTCTTGGGTTCCAGGATGGCCTTGCTTCTAACTCATTAGCTGCTCCTTCTGAGTCTCCTTTGCTATTTTCTTGTCTTCTTTCTGACCTCATGGTGTTAGAGTTTAAATTTACTAGGGCTAACTCACTGGCACCTTCTCTTCACTATTTAACATCGCGCTGCTTTGGTGATTTTACCTGGCACCTGTCTCTATTTTTATGAGATCCAACTTTACACAAACATTCCCCTCAACCCCATACTTAAATACTCAACTGCTTACTTATTATTTGGACTTAGAAGCCTAACAAATATTCTAAGTTTGACATGTTCCAAACTGAACTTCTTATCTTACCTCCCAACTAATCCTAGCGATAGTCTTCCTCCTCTCAGCTAATGGTAACTCCATTCTATTTTCCCAGGCCGTAATCATTGAAGTAGTCTCTGATTTATGCCACCTCTCATTGCATATCCAATTCTGTCAGTTAATAGGATAATTTAGAAATATTTCAAGACTCTAACCACTGCTAACCACTCCCATGGCTATTGCTCTGTTCAAAGCCGCCATCAATGCTCCCTGAGTGTTGGATTGGTCTTAACAGGTCTTCCTTCGATCTCTGTTCTCAAGAATGGCAGCTAGAATAACCCTTTTTAAAACATAAATCAAACCACATCCCCTTCATTTGAAATTCCTTCCACAGCTCTTTGCTTCACTCAAAGTAAAGGCCAAGTTCTGACAAAGATCTATGCAGTCTGCCTTCTACTAAACTTGTCCTGCTCTTCTCTGCCCCTCTCCACTCTGGTGCACGTGTCTTCGTGCAGGTCCTGGAACTCTCCAGGTACGCCCTTGTCTCCAAGCCTGCACACTTTCTAGTCTATCTTTTGAATCGCTCTCCCCCTAGAAGCCACAAGGTCCATACCCTCACTATCATCGGGCCTTTGCTCAGATACCACTTTCTCAGAGCAACCAGTTTAAAATTGCCACTCTGCCCTCCAGCATTCCCACACTCCCTATCTCAGACCCTGCTTTGTTTTTCTGCACAGTGTACCACCTTCTAACATACTATACTTGTTCAGTGTTCTATTGCACTCTCAACTTCAGGCAGGGATTTTGTGCATTTTGTTCACTGCTGTCTACACCCCTCAGTGCCAAGTGCAGTAGGTGCCAATATACATTCTTTACAGTAATGAATAATAATATGATTGGAATTTGCTTGGTATTTTTACCTACTACCGTATGATTTTTTTTTCTGGTGGAATAGTATTTCATTTATTAATACAGCATCATTTATTAGGTCCTCGTTTCTAGATATGTACATAGTTTAATTTTTGAATTAGTATAAAGAATACTACCTACATAAACTTTTTATCTAGATAAATATTTGTACATCCTTCTCATTTCCTGGGAATTATCTTTCTGAAAGAGGTAATTTTGGACCAAAGTGTACGTTAATTTTATGGATTTAGTTATATATATTACAAAATTAACTTCCAGAAAGTTGGCACTAATTTACTCTATCATTGCAAGTTATAAAGATCCATGTTCCCAGCATTCTGAGTCATATTTTATATTGCTATTTAAAAATCTTGCCAACTTGATACAAAATATGTATCTATATAAGATAAATTTTAGTTAACTTTTTATTTTGAAATAATTTTATTTTTATAAAGTTGTAAAACTAGTATAAAGAGGTTTTCTTTTTTCAACTTTTATTGAATTTCTTGGAGTGGCATTGGTTAATAAAATTATATAGAATTCAAGTGTATGATTCTCTGCTGTGTCATCTGAATATTGTGTGATGTGTCCAGCACCCAATCTCCTTTTGTCACATTCAGATGAGCCCCCTTCTTCCTTACTAGCCCCCCCATGCCCCTTTCCCTTCAGTAACCACCATACCATTGTCTGTGTTGGTGAGTTTATGTTTGTTTGTCTGGTTTGTTCTATTGTTGCTTTCAGTTTTATATCCTACACATGAGTGGAATCATATGGTTCTTGACTTTTTCTTGACTTGTCCAACTTATTTCACTTACCATGATCTTCTCAAGGTCCATGCGTGTCGTCACAAGTGGCAGACTCTCATCTGTTTTCATGGCTGAGTAGTGTTCCATTGCGTGCAGGTAGCACGGGCTCCACACATTCGTCAGAACTGAGAAAGTAGCATCAGTGTAATTTCCATAACTAACTCCATCTATGTATGTTCTTATGTACTTTTTATCCACATTCAGTCCCAATTTTCATGTCACTTTGTTTGTTATTCATAAAGTGTAATTGTATGTCATTCGCCAGTGTCTTAATTGTATAATGCATTTTTATGAAGTAATATTGCCTGTTTTAAAAATGGTAGACTCAGTTCTACTATAAGCAGTAGTAATTCATACCCACATGTCTCAAAGTGTCTATAATATTATCAGTAATTCCTCCAGAATTGGTAGAGATTTTGAGACAAAAGGCCTGCATCACCTACATATTTAGGAAACATTACTATATAATACAGTATAAACACGGCTTTGAAACTAAGACTAATTACATTGAAGTTATTTCTTGATTTATTGGGTAATAATTCACTAGCTAAATGTCTCTGCGACAAGTGACAAAAGTCTGACTGAACTTGTTGAAACACGAAAGGCAGTGAAGGAATGCTGTGACATAATGAGATGTCTGGCAGAGTAGGGTCTAGTCTCAGGAATCCAGTGCCGTCATCAGGACTTGGCATCTCTGTGTTTCGCCAGCCTGCACACTGACTGCAGGCAGGATGAAGAGAGGACGTCCAGCAAAAACCTCATGTACCACTTGTTTGCTTCTGAACCTATCGCAGTGCTCCGAGGAATAGCTGGGCTGAATGGCCTTTCCCTGAAGCAAGTGTCCACTCCTCAAGATAGTTGGAATCTCAGGTGCTGAGATTGAGAAAAGTACATCCCTAAAGTTGTGAACTGATTACTGGAGCGAGTGTGAATTCCATGTAGGTAGACCATAAATGCCTACTCTTGTTAGATTTCACACATGATGGACTGTTAAGAAATCCACTTTAATTCAGCTGAGACCATACAGTACCCCAAACTGCCAGGAGTATTGTTTTCAGTTATCTGTGAGATAAGTGAGACATACGTTTTTTGTTTGTTTGCTTGTTTTTTACCCCCATTTTAACTCTAGGGGAACTTAGCTCAGTGGCACAGAGCTAACTGGCCCTAAAAGCCAGTTCTTATTCCTTACCCACTCACTGCTCATTCTTTCCATTCAGAACTGCATTAGGTATAACCATTGCTTGTGACCACACAGAAAATTTCACACTCAGTATCAGTCTTTTCAGTGATCCATCAGCAACTATGCCAGCAATTAATGCTGTTTGATCAAATGTTCTAATGGCCCACTCTTCGAGGTACATTTCATGAGTGCATCTGAAACTTTTGAAGCCTTTACCAAAAGACACTGATCTACTGCTTACTCCTCCTGTGCAACCCCTGGTCTTTTTGTTTGTTTGTTTTGCTCTATACCTACATTGTCGTCAAGGATACCCAACTCTCTATTCTCTTGTCTGAACAGTCCACGAGGCGTTCTGTTAAAAGTCCCAATTACACATGTACAGCCATTCACCTGTGCATTCATGTCTTTAGTCTCTTTCCCACCCACACTCAACTAGTTACCTGATCTGAAAAATACCACAAGGTCAGAAGTCAGCAAGAGAATGAACAAAGTATGGGAGATCTTTGGGCATCACATAATAGCTTCAGCAATGTTCTCTCAAGTAATTGCTGCCCTAACAAAGAAGAATAAAACCAGACTGAAAAGATGTAAATAAAAAGAATGAGAGGGCAAGGGGGTGATGGAGAATTTTTTCAGTTTTATGGCTCTTGCATTATTGGTATTTTAAAGGCTAAAAGGGTATTTTCAGTGTAAAATTGATTGCTTTTAGGCAGAGCAAGAGAGAAGTTGACATAGCAGAGAAGCCTTTATATAATTATAAAATTATAGAAATCCATGAAATTCAAATTGTACTACATATTTAGTAACTGTCTATTTTTATATGGTTAATTTTCCATTTATGAGGCAGTAGGGTGTAGTCATTAAGGGTGCAGTTTTGGGAATCAGAGAGAGCTATCTTTCTAATTACTTGGTTTTTTACTGAAGTAACATTAATTAATATTATATAAAATGTAGGTATATAACATTATCATTCAATATCTATATACCCTCATGCTCAATGCCAGAAGTCTACTATTATTATTAGCATTACTATTATTATTATTATTGTCACTCCTGCCTCATACTTGAATATCCTTGAAGAGCTCATAACCCTATTTAGGATTCAGTTTCATGATAAAAAAAATGAAATTACTAAAATTACTAATAATAGTGCCTGCATCACAGCACCTTGTAAGAAGACGATAATATAATGCCTATAATGGGCTGAGTAACAACCTTTGTGCAAAGAAAAAACAACATATGTTAGCTCCCATTAAATAACACATTATCTTATTAAGGAGGCTGTAAGCAAATAATCTATTTTATTTTCTATTTAGGGCTTTTTGTCATTTTATAAAATGTAGATAGCTATTTTCAATCACTTGTACAACATATTTTCCAACAAGCTGTTCCTGATGTTGTCCAAAGATAAAAAGCAGGAAAAGCAAACAAACAAAAAGCCCCTAGGTGCACTTAGCCTCTGGGTAAGAAGGCTCAGTGGACACAGTGGTGGTAAGGGGAAGTCACACTTGCCCTGTGTGGGCCCAGGGACTAATGGTAGAAGACGTGCTAAGGGAATGTTCAGGGAGGCATATTTCGGTTCACTGTAAGATGAATTTGGCTCCCTGTAAAATTCACAACTGTGCTGCGTGCTGAGGTCTGCTGCTGGAGAAAGCCAGCTCCTGCTTTCCTCCAGGGCATTGAAAGCAGAGGATAAGCAAAATCCTCGCCAAGAGATCACAGAAGGGGTGCATTCCCAGGATAGGGATTGAGCACGGGCCACACGGGGTCACCTGTTCCATCCCTTTCTGTGCTGTTGCATGTGATTCCCTGCTCATTCAGTGATTCGTTTCTGCCTTCATTCATTCCGTAAGTACTGAACGCCTGTGTCGGGTCCAGAACAAGAGGGCTGGCAGGGAGTTTGCCTACTGAAAGAGAGAGACTTACAAAATGCAAACAGGTGTGAATCAGACGTAGTTGAAGCCAATACATGGAGAGGACTGTGATTTCAAGGGAAGTGATGGTTTGAAGAAATAACTACAAATGTGTTTTCTTCATTCTTTGTTAGAAAAATAGAAGATTTAAAACAAATCCAATTATGCCATTTTACTAACTGCCTACTGTGGTCTGTTATGAGCAAGGCTTAAAGTTGGACTGGACAGATGACCCTAGATAAAAAAAAAAAAAAAACACTAGGATAAAAAAAACCTCATATATTCAACCAAATGCAATACTTCATAGTTTTAAGATTTCATTTAGACTATTATGAGTAATTTTCATATGCAACCTCTAAAATTTATGAACAGTAGCTGGCTGACATTTGCAGTCCACAGAAGGCAAATGCATTTATTTAGACGATATATAATCTTTGTAATGGTGGGACTTTTTAATATAAAGCTTTGATTTTAATCGTCTGAAACGAACACCACACATACTTGTGGAGATGCCCTCCAGGCCAGTGTGTTCAAATACCTGCGTGGGCGGCGTCTGCTCATGCAAACTCAGAGTTTAAAAAGACCAGAAAGTCTTTGTGCTGTTCTCTTCACGAGACCAGAGTAGTATGAGGTTTCCTCTGGAAAGTTAAATGTTTGCAAGATTGAGAGAGTAAACAGGCAGCGTGCAGACCCAAATATGGAGACGGAGATGGCAAGATCAAACGAGAGCCGTGCTTGAGAACTTGCAGCGGGTGGAGGTATTCCCTTGGCCTACTCCAGCACCCTTCTTCAAGTTTCCCATCCCAGAGTCGCAAGGGTGGGACAAGTGTGGCCACATATGTCTTATGACCCAGTGGATTCCAGCAGACAGCCTGTCTGTTTGGATAATGGCAGTTGGGAAGTAATTAATGCATGGTAAGGAAAGTTCCAGAATAACTCTGACAAAGCACTGTGGAGGTGCCTATGTTTCTGCCCTTCCTGAGGTCCCAATCGTTCCTCTTTTGTGTGAATCCTTTGAGGTGTTCAGATTCCTTGCAGGAAAATTCTTCCCTGATTTAGGACACCCTCAATTAGTTTCTTGTTGGAAGCCTAAAAACAAAACCAAACAAAAGGAACTTGATTTTTTAAAGTTCCTTTACAATTGCAGTCAATAACCATTTGAATTTTTAAAATTAGCCTAACATTCAATAGTCCGTATAAAGTGTTTTCCATCTCAAGAAATAGTAAGTCATTGGCTGGCTGAAAATGAATTCTTGTGCCCTCAAAGCCAAGTTTTATTTTTCAGGGGTTTTAAGATTTTGCAGAATATTATATAGGTTCTCTCAGACTTCCCTGGACCAGGTACTAACCCAGGGTAAAGGGAATTCCTAGTGTAGACAGAGGGAATACAGCCATGCCACAAATACAGATGCTCTTGAACTCTAAATCAATTGGGATGGATTTTAAAACAGAACGAGGGCAAGTCCTTTTAGAAATGAACCGAGGGCAGAAAATGGTACTTCCAGGGTTGCCTTGCGATCTTGATGTTGTTCTTGGAGGCCTATGGCCCCAAATATTCACAAAATTCTTCTTCCTCATTTAGTGCTCTCAGCTGTTCAAGGATATGTTTATCAGCATTGGGAAGAAATTCCCACTGCCTGACAGCCTGAGAAGATTGCCCTGTCTTTTCCTATTACTTCTTTCAACTCTGATGTTTACTTCGATTTTTTTAAAATGACATTGAGGGAATGCTAGGTTCCAATGGACTTTGGGAGGCGGAAACTTTCTGTCAGAGACCAAAACTCTTTCCAAACAACAGCAATCAGTTCTTAATTACTTGCTCTTTATCCATCATACACCTTCCTTTTTGTTGTTGATATGTTTTTCTTTAGTGCTACATATTAAAAATGAACGGCTGTACTTGACTTCAGAGGAGTATCTTTTGTTAGCAGGTGTAATTCAAGAGCGGTGTATAGCAGAAACACACATTGCAATGCCTCTTCCTGACGGAATTCAATTGAGAGACGCTATTACTATTATTAATTGCCTGGGCTGCACTCTCTTGGTTTATGATGTTAGCAGAGACCCTCAATTGAGTTACATTCTTCTATTCAATTAGACACTCTGTGTTATTGTACATGTTAACACTGCAGAACCACAGATGCTAGCCATCTGTAGATTTGATTTTTTTTCCCTCGTAGTCCTCAGAAATGGAGCAAGTTTAAATCAGTACTCCAAGAGAGCCATGCAAAATAAGATAAGCCCATAAGCACAGCAGTTGCGGATTTAAAAACAAGGGCAGTGTATAATTTAAATCTGAAAGGTTCTATCAAAAGTATTTGCATAATTAGAATCATCGGGCATTTTAATCATTCTAGATGGTCATTTAGCAGAAGAAGAGTTTAGTGCTGGTTTCTCATGTCAAACATTATTCTCTGGGAAAATGGAGAACACTCTTTCACGAACATTACGAGATCAGAGTCACAATGTAGAAAGAGAAATTCAAAAGGGATATGACTTCTGTGGATGAAGAGAGATGAAGAGACACATGAGTAGGATAAAAAGAACCTATCCTCACTTCCTTCTCTCCTGGCACTTGGTGAAGTCTTGATACTTGCCAACTTAGAGCAACTTTTTGTACTGAAGGGCAGACCAGAAAAGATACCTGGCTCGCATCAGTGTCTAATTCCTCAGACTCTTCATGAATCATTCCAAGTAGATGTTCTACAGAATAGCTCCTCGCTCAGGCACCTCAATAATGCATTGTCTTAACAGGGCCGTCACTTATTTTTGTCAACCGCACATTCACCATGGTCGATTTTGGCACTTCAATTTGAATCGAAGACCTCCTGCTTTTGCACACTCGTGACCTCCTCTTTGAAAACGTGAGGCACACACCCCATTGTCCTGGCCAATTCTAGGTTGGGTAATTGCATTCTGTTACCTAAAAACCCCCTGGAGTTTCAATTAGAAAAATCCTTTTGCCTCAATCTTCCACCTGTGGAGTAGTGTCAGGGTAGATGCCGCATTGCAGAACAGCACACTTGTCTCACTCCAGAAGGAGCTGCTCTCTTCATCATCATCTGTAATTAATATTTATTGGGTACCCACCAGGTGAGTGTCTCAGGACAGGATGACTTGGTAATTAAATGCTGTGGAGTGCTGGCTGTCTCCTTTGAGAATGAGTGCAGAGGACTCCATTGTGAACAGTCAGCTCACCATCACAGAAATGGTGTCTGTCCTTGTGCTGTGACACCACCTTGCTCTTTTCTGATATCTATCCATCTGGTCCAACTTTTGCCAAACATACTTTTTCCAGACCATCGGATCCTGATAGGCTCAGAATTATGTCAAGAAGCTCTCGGTGGGGGCTGACCAGAGAGTGTGAGTTGACCTTTCAGTTAGGACTAATTACAGATTGCAAATCTCTGGTCTTAGAGGGTGGGGAGGGGCCGAGTTTGCTGTCCTGATGAGCAGCATGCTTTTAACCTTGAAACGTGACCTCTGGATTCTAGGGTGACACTGTTGACTGTACCATCTGCTGTTCTCTTTTGCTGTCTAGCTCTGCTCACAGGATTCAGAGGTACTTGGAATGCGTAGAAAGAGTCGGATTTGGAGCCTCTGTCCTTTTTCTTCAGATGCTGTCTTGATTTCTAGCCTGATTTTTAGGTCTGTCTAGTGAGTGGCTATGTACTTCGATGACCATACTCACTTTTAACCATATTTGAGCACTTGGCTCACATTTTTGAGATTTCAGTCTTTATAGCCTAACTTCTGTGCGATGTGGCAGTGCTATAAGAATTCCAGTGATTATCATTTTCAATGCAAAGAGATTTATTTTTCTACTGGAGACATTGACCCTCCGATCTGGATGTTTCATCCCACACAGCTGACCACATGTGCCTTTTGGCCCAGACGCTGGGCAGTGCGTGGGGAGTCAGCCCAGCAGGGGCTGTCCGCCAGCTCGCCCCCCAGCACTAAGCAGACCACTGTCTGTGGAGGTCATCGCAGAGAGCCTCTTCTCAAGGACAACAGCAGAATATGAATTAAGAAACACTACACTCTCATGATTCATTTTTAAGTTTTGTTCCACATTTTAAAGGGTCTTACCAAATTCTCTCTTTGATTTGAAGAGACCATGACCTGCATGGCAGTGTCCCTGCTGAAAATCTTCTCTGTTATGAAAAATGCACAACTGTTCGTATTGTGTTATGGAGTGGAGAGCTTCATCTCCTACAGGTGTAATGAGGTTTTTGCTTTTAAGAAGTAAAGCCAGGTATAATGCAAAAATAATTCCCAGAGTAACCAAAATGTACCATAGGTGCCTGAATTCAGTGACTTCCCTCTAGGTGCTGTCTCTCCAAGTCCAGGGAGTCCCCTTTCCTGCCTGTCTTCACTCTGAGACCCCTCCTTAAGTTCCTTCCTGTGTCTCCTGGAACCTCTTTCTATTGAAAAGACATGTCCCTGTACCATTAACATTTTCCTGGAAGGTGCACTCATTGCCCAACCATAAGTGACTTCTACCATGGGTACTGTGTCTGGTATAATATAGACAACTCTGCCAAACTAAGCAAAGCAGGACTCTCATGGAAGGAGTGTGGGAGCTTAAAGAAGTGCTAGGCAGACTGTGGAACCAGGGGGCATGAGAGACTTGCCCCCAATTCCTGTGTTAGAGATACATGCCAAAATATTCATGGTTAACACAATGCTCTTTCTAGAAATTGCTTCAAATTTTGCCATTGAGGGTGAGGGTAGATGGAATTATAAAGGAAACAAGAATCATCATGAATTGATGAATTTTGTAGCTGGATGATGGTGATACGAGAGTTCACTTACTGCTCTCTCTACCTTGGGGTATGTTTAAAATTTCCATTTAAAAAAAGTGAAAATGAAAACATGTTTTCAAGGCTGCTGCTCCAGGAGCTTCCCAAGTACTTTGAATAAGAGGCGAGCGTTGCAACCTGTTGTCGACTGCTTTGCCTGGTTTCAGGAACTGTAACTCAACCCCCTGTGGCTAAGGACGAGCTTTGGAATGCAAGCCACAGGAGGCAAAGCTTGTCTCTGGTAGCAAAAACTGCCTCAGTTTCCTCTCCCTGCCCGAAAAGCTTGGTGGGAAGGCAATGATGGGTAAGACCCCTCACAGCAGATGGGGGGGAAACCTAAGCCAGACTTGATCATGTGGGAAGCCATCATGGAAGGACTTGGGGGACTACAACAAAGAGCAATGGACTCTCGCCCCCCCCCCCAGCTTTTACATAGCCTGAGTCCCCATGTTCTCTGGGAGAAGCGCTTCCTAGCTCTCATCCCCTTAAGCCTGAATACCTGATGGGAAGAGGTACAGCTCCTTGTCTCGCTAGAGCATGTCCTGGGGAAAAATATGGCATCACAAAGAATTTCTGAAAAACCTGTGAAATCTGCTCTGCTAAGAGTGCTTTCATTCATATGTTAAGGGCCCAAGAGGAAGTGAGTATGTCTCCCGAAGTTTCTGCAACCCCCTTTACTGACAGACACTGACTCACACTAAGCCCTCAGATTTCTTTGAAATGTTATCTACTGTTTGATCCTTGCCGCCCTGTATTCCTGTGTATTACAACCCAATAAAAGCCCCTGGAGGAAGGGGGCTCAACGCCTTTTTCCCCTGAGAAACTGGTCACTGCTCAAGGCCTTTTTCCTCTGGGAAACTGGCCACCTCTCCTCCCCAAGCAGATCATGTCTCAGTCATATTTACTCTCATCTGTGGCAAATGGGGGGACTTGCGAGGAAAGTTGCCCCCACAGTGGCCATTCCCTAGATCTCCGATGCACTGGAAGGAGGACATAGTTAGCTCACAGGGACTTGCTCTGCCTTGATCAGTCAAGGAGGGTGTGTTTGGTGGGGGGAGTATGTACATGAATGTGTGTTCTGTGAAATGGGTTTGTGTAGGTGCATGAGTGTGTGTTCATAGATATATACATGTCTGTATTCTCCAAAGTGTGGGGGGAGCAGGACATTGTGTGTGTTCTGTGAGATGTGTGCATGTGTGTGTATATGTGTGTGTGTGATAGATCTGGCAATGTGTGAGGCCCGAGAACTGAGATGACACAGTGGAAGGGCCCTGGTCCCTCACAGCAGGCCTGTCCCGTATTTCATTGGCAGCTGCCCTGTTTGATAATAATTACTTCGGCCTTTGGGGTTTGCATCCAGTGAATACTAAACCCAAATATTAATGTCCCCCGATTACATATGTTTTATTGCTGTGAAGCTATGATGTGTGTGCCCACAATCAGTGTAGTATAATGTAAAAACTCATCTGCAATGCCACCTGTTGTCAATATATCTTCCATAGTGTGTCTCAAATTTTTTTCAAAATACAAAGAAAATACAAGGTGACCCATATGGCTAAGGAGTAGGAAACAGAGAAGATGGTGTACAGCTGAAGAACTTCCTGGAAAGGGAACTGCAGGTAAAATGAGCACGTACCTTATTCACTGGGCTGAAAGCCCAATCCCGGGCAGGTGGCATCTAATGGAATTGGGTTGCTTTTCATGCCTAGTCTTTAGCTGTGCGTGGGAAATGAGAGGAAGACTCTGGGAGGAAATGGGATTTCCCAGGGGTGTGGGGAGATGCAGTGAGTATCTGAATAACATCACCAACCACTAACACTCGGTCCAGGGGATCCTGGCAGTTCTTTAAAAGGAAGATAGTAAGGTGGGTAACCCCAAACATGAACCGTCCTCCTTGGTTTTTCTCCATGATTCACAACTACTCATTTTGTTTTTCACCTTTATCTTTCATAGTTTCTGTCTCTGTAGAATTAACTCTGTGTTTCCTTGGTGTGCTATTCAAGCAAAAACTTTCATAAACAGCCCCAATCTGTCTTTTTTTGCTCTCCAGCCATTTTAGCCCACCCAAGGTCACCCCAAAGATTTACTTCTAAATGCACTGCCTGCTGTCATGTCCAGACAACTTGTACCAAGCTGCCCTTTCTAGCTGAACTGCCTTCTTTTTCTTCCCTGGCCTCAGTAATTCTTACTCATCTCTGTTGATCCAAATGACACGACCTGGGCTCCATTGCACTCAGCAGGATCTGCAGCCTGGCCTTCCCACACAGTGTCAGGGCCACTGTGGGTGTCCCCGCTTTTTCAGGCTGGAGAGTGAGCTCCTTGAGAGCAGGGACCACATCCTCCGCCTTTGCCTATCTTCTCTGCTCCAGCCACCTGCACTGTTCATCATTTACCAGGTGGTCAATGATCGCGGACACCCATTTGCACCTGAATTGTCCATGAGCTATTAGTGCTATGGCTACCTGTCCGTGTTCACTGTAGGCTTTGTACAGATTTTTTCATCAGGTTGTTCTCATCTCTGTCTTAGTGGCCAAAGGCGTACATTCAGAACATTCTCATATTTCAACTTATGCTCTGCACTAACTCATTCCTTCACACTTCTATTCCTTAAGTCCGACTGTCTCCTTATTCCTCTCAGCCCCCTGGCTCTTTTCACATTACCCACCGTGTTGTTGGAACCAACACTGGGAGCTCTTTGGTTTCCTTGATCTGGGTTGAGACAAAGTGTTAATTCAGTAGCTTCCTTCTTCCTTGGTTTGTAAGATTTGAGAATGGGGGTAGCTGGACTTTGCCGCACTCCACACCTTATTTTGGTTTGGGGTGGCAGATCTTATGCATATTGATCAGATCAATGGATTCATTATTGTAGCAGAAGTACCAGGGAAAGGAAAAATGGTGCAATAGAAATATGTCAAGAGAAAGCTTGGTATTTGCTATTACTTGTATAGCTGTCACACCCCTGAAAAAGAACGATTTTTCAAACTTGACATTGGACAAAGATAGTAAAGAACTTGGAGGCAAAAGTGAAAAAAAAAGTACTAGGTCCTGTAGCTTGCTCTAGATATTTTTGGCATGGCTAATATGTGCTGGGAATATTTCATTTTGGACATGAACTCTGACCACTCTTCACTTGTAAATAGCCAGGGTGCACACATGTACCCAAGGCAGGGTAGGGTTTGTGATAAACATATTGCAATGCACTGTGGCCATAGCAAGGATTTGACTGATTTATTTGAGCTGAGTGCATGTACAAGCTGCTGGTAAAGGAATTCGAATGACCTATTTCCTCTTTTTGGTTTAAGAATTAGGACCATAAGCAGTCAAATGTGAACCAGGAGTTAATAGGATAAATAGATGCAAGAAAAGAGCATGCAACAATTTAATGAAAGAAACAACTGTATTCTATGCTCAAGACACAAATAAAAGGCCACTTTTAGATTACAGTTTTTACAATCTATTTATTTGCTTCATTTTCTTTAACTGCTGTTTCACTCCACTACAACTTTTAATATTCATTGGACAAACGACATAGAAAAGCTTGGTAATTTTAAGATCTTTGTTGTGTTCCTTTCATCATATTTTTATATTCACTGTCTGTAATGGAGTATTTAGTGATAATAGGACATTACATTTCGCATGGTTAAGTTATTTCCTTTCTTTCCAAGATGTTTAAGGATATCAGCCTAGAAGAACATGCTGGTTAAATTGTTGATTTTTAGTCAAAACTCATGGAATCCTGGTTGGGATCTACTGTTGGAAGATGTGTTGGTTTCAGGTGGGGATTCGTGCTAACCATGCACATTCCAATGTCACTTCTGAGACCAAATGCATCAAAATGTCTGCTGGCGAACTGCAATCTGGATTTTAAATTATATTCCACTGAGGAGCCTATTCCTCCCAAAGTATGAAGACTGCTGGTTTAAGCATTAAAGTTAATGTTGGCATATGATTTATCTAAGTTAGAAGCAGGTTTTAAAAATCACCTATATAACTGCAAACCCCTCACATTTCTAAATAGAGTACATTATGTATGTTTAGCTAATTGTACTGGTTTGCTGGTTAGTGTTTTCCTTTTTAATTATAATAAAACAATGCAACTTTTTCCTCAATTTTGGAGGATCTGTTTAGACTCATAGTCAAACCCACCTCTACAGGGCTGGTACCTAACCCTGTTTCTCTCCTTCTATGCTGCATGGCTTTGCCAAATGTCCTGAATGGCTCTTCAAAGACATTCCATGTCTTCTCTCTCCCTTTCTGATCAAATGTCCACTGTCTGATTAGTCCTGAGCAGTGATCAGCCTACCTACTCAACATTCACCCTTTCCAATCCCCAAACCAATACTCCTTACTCTGTTACATACATTTTTATGTAAGCCATTTAAGACTCTGATCTTCATAAATGTTTCCAGAGAGGAACTGTAGCTAGTTTAAGCTTAAAAATAACATTTGGGGGGTTATACATTATTATTATTATTATTATTATTATTAATCAAAACATTTTGCTGTGGAAAATTTGGAGCTGTAGTCAAAAATGTAAGAGTTTTGGCTCAATACCATACTATGGTATTGAGAGAGTTTCACTCAATACCATACTACAAAAAAATCTGTACCATTATTATAATTTTAAGAACTTGAAAGCACTTAATAGAAACCCATTGAGAGCATGCTGCCTCTGTGGTTTCACACCCTCCTGCAAACTGCATGCCTAACCTAGACAGAGCTGTTGTGACTGTGCAGTGCTCAGGGAGGAGGTGAGGAGTGATGGCGGTGCAGAAGGAAGAGAGGGAAGGGGAGAAGTTGAGGACAGTTGAGGACCGTGGCAATTCAAAGTCAATCCAGGTGGTGAAAGACAAATACCATATGATCTCACCTTTAACAGGAACCTAAACAACAAAAGAAACAAGCAACCAAAGACACTGAAATAGAGAACAGGCTGACAGTGACCAGAAGGGAGAGGGGAAGGAATTTCAGGAGAAAAGGGGAAGGGTTTACAGGCACAAGTATAAATGACACATGGACAAGATCTAAGAGGGGTGGAAATGGGAGGGAGGTGGGGAGCACTGGAGGGTGAGGTGGGATGGGAGTAAAAGACAGAAAACTGTACTTGAACAACAATTAAAATAAATAAATTTTTAAAAAAGGAAGTCAATCCAAATGTGTATGTGTCTATACCAATAGACTAACACCAACCTTCCTTTTTTGGGGGGGGAGGGAGGAGGTTCAGAAATAAAGAAATAACTTGAAAAATTCCACACAAAATTATTCGAGGCACCAGATAGTCACTGGGTGCCTCGGTGACTTTGATAATCACTGTCAAAACCTAAGCAGATCATTGGTAAAGTAAGGCTGGAGAAGTCATGCATCTGCTTTGGTTTAGTGTTTGGCTTCATTTCACTTCTTCGCGAAGTTAATCTGGGAACTTCTTCCCAGAACTAACACAGAACAGACACAGTTTCTGTCCAATGGAAGCAATACTTGAGCTCTTCTAGTAAACATTGTTCAAAGTGAAGAGTAAAACTATTCTGTTATTAGGGTTAAATCAGGCAACTAGCATTATTCATTATTTCTATCTAAAGTGAAGTGTGGACCCCCATGCATGAAGATATTTATTACTTATTGATATTTAAAGGTTGTTAAATTAATCTTATTTAAATTACTCCTACTGCCAACCACTGTTACAATAATTTATTATATAATATTACTTGAGGGTTTTTTTTACTTTATTATAGAACTTGCAAAAGCAATACATTGCCTGTAGATTTTTCCTACAGTTCATTGCAACTGTGACTAATTCATCACAGCTGTTTAGACATGCAAAATCTATAATACTTCACAATGTTGATTTTCTGTTTCTATTTTCTAAGGCTGGAGCTTGATTTGAAACCATATAATGAAAAATTACATGTATCTCCCCAGAAGTAGTATTGCTTTAACCACTTGGAGGTGGGAGACCAGTAAGAACCATACAACTCTGTAGACACGGCTGTGATCACGCAAGTCCAATGACTTGACTGACCTTGGTTGTGCCTCTCCACAGTACTGAGATTAGACTTGCTGTTAGTCGTTCAGTTTTGATCCAAAATTAATGCCTAATGCCCTTGTGTTGTCTTTCCTCTTACTGACAAGCCTCTGATACATAGCTCAGACTTCCTTCCACAATGTAATTCTGGAATATCTAGGGACCTATTCTCTTTGTGAGTTACCATGCTTCTTCCCTCCTCTTCATTCCTTCCCTCCCTACCTCCTCTTATTTCCTAAAATAAGGACTATCACGACTTTTAGTTAAAGGACATTTCACTACTTTTACTTACTAAGAACTGGTGGTTTCCATCTTTCTACCTCTTTGCAGATCTTGTAATGGGTTAAAGAGGAAAACAAATCAAGGGTAAAGTGAGACTTTGCATTTATTGGTGGAAATGGATTGTATCTATTCTATTAACATGGATGATTGAACACTGCTTCAGTATCATTGCATTTGATATTCAGACTGATGCTATTATTTTCTTAGTGATGATTGAAAGCTGCCTCAGTATCATTATGTTTGATATTCAAACTGATGTTATCATTTTCTTGGTTTGCATGGAAAAAAGACTGATGAATTATTAGTTACATCAAATCTTTAACATATGTAAATTAGTCAAATGCAAAATATGTTTATAAAATTCATGGTTATTATTCTACCATTAGTGTTGCTTTTGAGGCTTCACACAGAGCAGAAGAATATTTGATGGTCTTAGCTGTTAATTAGTTATACAGAGTTTGTATGTAGAGTTTGTATATATAGATATAGATATAAATATAGATATATAGCACAGAGAACCTAGAAAAACAAGAAATGTATACAGATGCAAGGAAAGAGATCGATTGGTCAACCAAACAATTGTTATCATGCAAAAGCTAATGAAAGTAGGAGGGGAGTTGAAAAATGCCAGTAAACATGTTCTTTACAAAACACCGATTTGTATGGAGTCTGGATAGTTTATAAAGTATTGAGAAAATAGAGGTGGTACAAACTCAGTATCCATTCATTCATTCCTTCAAAAAAAATGCTCATTTCCTAAGAGAATATATGGCAACCCACAAAATAGAAACAGGCTTTGTCTTCACAGAGGTAGGAGGGCTGGACATGAACTGAAAAACCACAGATGCATAATCACTACTTCTGATAGGTTCTATGCATGCAAATGAAGAAGCGGATAAGAAGGGATTAAAGGGGGAAGGCTACTTTTGACCTCTTTACAAGGGAAATCTGTTTTCGAGGAACTGATATTTAAGCTCGGGTTATGACTTGACCAAGGGACCAATGAAAAGAGCATTCCGGACAGAAATATCAGCATGGCAGTGATTTGCTATGATATGAGTACCTTAAAAGTGTGCTCACTTTTTATTTATTACATGCTTCATTATGGTTTTAGAGGAGCGTGTAGTATTTCATGGGGACTGTCTCAAGTGTTTTAGAATCCACATGATATGGAACTGGCTACTAAATAGTAAAAGCAATGTGATAGGTACAAGTGATTGCGTTCAATTGTATTACTCTTTCTACCTACGCGTGAACACCTTTATGACTCTTCTAAGAAGGTTCTGCTTTGAACAATACAAAGACAACTGCTTTAACTACAGCTAACTGTGCGAAAGTTGGTTTTTAGTCCAGACTGGAATTAAAAAAAGAGAGAGAGAGAAACCACATGTCAATACTTCTCAGAAAAGGAAAATAATGAAATAGTGTATCTTATGGTTACAAATATGCTGATGTCTGAAGTTCTATTTAAAGCTATTTTTAGTAAATAAGGTTCAGCCATCTAGTCAGATTTGCTGGCATCAAGTTTGTTGGATCTAAGGTAAGAGTTGCTTGACTTGCAGTCCATTTTTTGAAGCCCCGTCACATTATGAAGGTAAGGGAGTGTGAAAATAAGAAGGGTGACTGTTGAAAACTGTCAGCTTGACAGTTTGACTTCAATAACTCCTCGCTTAATTTCTAGTCACACGACATGAGTGACTGTTTTTTTAGGGTCACTCATAAGTGGCACATAGCAATATTTGCTGCGTATTATTTGAAGATATTTCTAGGCATGAGTTTCTGGGCTAGAAAATACTATCTATCATCTTGAGTCGACTTTTTAAATGTATCTAAATCCAAATTAATTTGTTTGTAAGTGTTTTATCTCCACTCACATAATTAGCCATCAGACTGAACTTTGCGAGTGCAAAACGTCAGTTAATTATAAATACATATTATTAAAGCAAAACAAGTTGCTGCAAGCACTTTTTGAATTTTTAATTGGATTTCTGTATGTTGTTCTTAAGTATAAGAAGTCAACTATCAGCCTTCTTCATAGTAAACTCATTCTAATTTTGTTCAATATGCCGTGCTTTCAGATAAATAGGATAGCATTTAAGTCTCAAGAAATCAAAAGAAAAAAATTAATTCAATTGTATTTTTAAACTATATTGCTCCCAAGTAATTTTAGTTATTTACTTTTTTAAGAGTATGTATCTCGATACTCTCCCGGTTGCTCCTCATTAAAAATAGGATTTCTCATTGTTTTATAGTACTTTACCAAGATGAAATTGTAGTATGTTAAATAAAATATCAAAAATGCAGTGTCCTCCAGCAAAGATATCTGAGAAATATATGGCAGAGTATACTTCTTTTATATAAAGTTCCCCGTTTCTATAAAAATTGCAACACAGATTGTAGCAGCATGTCCCAAATACCTGTCACCTCCACGTACTTTCAATTCAGGACAAATGTAAGTATCCCATCCCTGGCCTGGGCCAAGTGACATCATGCAAATGGTGGCATTGGTGCCACAAGTGATAATGGCTTTCCCTTCATCTCTGTCAAGCAATATCAGGTTACTAAGCTCTAGTTTCTGTGGCAGAACCCAGTGTAAACTAAAATGAGATGGGAGTAAAAGACAGAAAACTGTACTTGAACAATAATTACATTGAAAAAATTAAATTGAATTTAAAAAATTTAAAAAACTAAAAGAAAAAATAAAACAGGGACCAGGTTGCTGCAGATGGGTTACTACAGCGGTTCAACAATAAATAACAATTACCATAGGAGTGATTACAGAATTGGACTTTTCTTTTTTCTGATGAAACTTATGAAGGTTCTTTCTCTGGAGGTTTTATTTTTCTTTCCCCTGCAAAATTAGAACTTGTCACTCCACGATGGCTACCTGACAGTTAAATAACAGTTTGCAAACAATGACTGGAATGAGAAATCACAGCCTCTCGTAAGAGCTCTGTGACTCGGCAGATAAAGATATTGCAACTCGAGTTTACCAAGGAAACCCCACTGAAAATGCCGGAAAGTAAATCAGAAGCAATGCTTTCTGTTGTTACACTTATTCCAGTTGATTAAACTTCCCTGAATTATCAGAATAATTCGCCCTTGGAACTTAAAACTAGTTGGCCCAAACATATATCACTTTAAGCATTTCAGCTTTGAAATGGGTGGGTGAGTTACCTTATCCAAGCTCTCCACACCCCTTTTCTCTCCTCCGTGTCCCTCCAGGGGAGCAAGGAACCGGGTAATATCCAGCTCTCTTGCCAGTACAACTCCAAGTACAAAGAAAGGACAGTAGGGTGGTGATTTTAATTATCTATGTAAATTAAACTTTGTGCTTCAGTCCTGTGATTGAATCTCATTACTTTAACTTTATTGTTTAGTTATGAGTGTAAACCTCAAGCTCAATTACATTATGAACCAGATCTCCTTATGGCTCTACATATTTACCGAATTTGAAGGAAAAAAAATACAGTAAGGACAAAAGAGTAGTTCAGCTGTCTTTTGTGTTAGCAGACCAAAAACACCACCATAAAGCGTAGCCAGCAAGGGCAGCTTATCGTCCTGGTTTTGTAACCTGTCACTTACGATAGAAATAAGCCCATGGTAGGAGCTGTTTATTACAAATTCAAAAACAAAGTCATGGTAGACACTCCCTTTTATTTTGTCAATGTTACTGAACAAATAATGGCCCCATAACCCCTTTCTCTCAACATGATGTATAAATTAGGACCTCATGCTCATTTTTTCTCCTCAATATCTGACATACCTTTTAACGTTTTAGGGTGTAATCTTTCTCATTGTGACAAATAAAGGTCATTCGTCTCGTCTATATTTTTGCTGCCCCAGGGTATTATTTGTAACTGTCAGACCGTGTAAGCTCCTTGGACTGGAGACTAATTGTCCTTAAATTAAATATATTAAAATTTCTAATTGTAGTGAGAAATCATGCTCTCCTTCCCCTTACGTCATGGTTGAATCAGTTTCCTCACATGGGAGATTTGTTTAGAGATAGTTTTACTTCACTTAGAATAATTGAGGACATTCAAAACACCACAGTTATTGGCTTTGAAAAGGAGTATCTACTCTGCACATTTATTTCAAGTACACTCTTAAAGGTAGATGTCTGTCATTGACAGGAACACATTTACTTTTGGTCAGTTCTTTTCTTGGAATTTTACTTCTTATCCTAGTCATTATATTTTTATTTATAACAACTACTCTAAAATCTGTTAACTTGGAATTTGATGGGTAATTAAAGCTATTGTATTTTTCTAGTATAGGTCACTACTATTAGTGATAATAGCAATAAGAGTACATGTTTATGAAGCATTTCCTATGTGCCAGAAACCATGCTAAGCACTTCACAGGCATTGTCTCACATAATTTTTACAATGACACTATTAAATAAAGATATTTTTGTTATTTACTATCTCATTCTAGGCCTAAGGGTGCTGAGTAACCTAATGCAATTTAAAAGCTATTAAGTGGAGAGCCAGGATTCCAACCATATTTAGCTTCCAAGCCCATATAATGGGGATAAATAGAATGATACAATATTATATCACAGTTAGACCTAAAATGTAATTGAGGCTAACTAAAGAATGTTTATCATCCTATGTGGCTGCCTTTCTACTATCATCAGATTCTTTGCTAAATTCTTTAAAATATATATATATTTTTTGCTTCTTTGAGATACAGTTGACCTATTGTGCAAGTTTAAGAAACACAGTGTGTTGAATTAATACACTTATATATTGCAAAAAGATGACCACCAGAGCCTCAGCTAATGCCTGCATCCCTAGTTACTATTTCTTTTTGTGTTGAGAACATTTAGTCTCTACTCTCTTAGCAACTTTCAAGCACGTGGTACATTATGGTTAATTGTAATACCATGCGGTACACTGACCCCTGACCCCATTGTCGCCACCACCGGCCCCTGGTAACCCCCATTCCATTCTCTGTTTCTGTGAATTCAGCTATTTAAGGATTTCACATGTAATATCACACAATAGTGTTCTTTCTGTGTCTGACTGACTTCACTTAGCTTAATGACCTTGAGCTCCATCCATGTTGTTGCAAATAGCAAGATGCCCTTCCTCATGGTCAAATATTATTTCACTGTGTCTATCTGTTCATCTATATCACATCCTGTTTGTACATTCAAAAGCAGGTCAGTATGTCATGTGAATTCACATCCAGAACCCAGCACAGCACTTGGCACACATAGGCTCTCCGTAGATGTTTGTTCGGTTTAATTTCATTGATGTGTATTTTTTAAGTGTCCCAAAACACAAAATGTATTTGCTCAGTTTGAAATGTGGCTGTATTATGCATGAGGAATTTGCCTCCAAAGTTTTCAAGTTAATAGTGACTTTCTTTTTCTTGTGTCTTCTAAATGCAACACTGTGCTTACTCACATCTTTTCTCATGCATTTTGCCCATGTGCCCACTGACATAAATGTCCCTGAAATAATGTCCATGACCAGGCCGGTGGCTCCTCATGATGCAACTAGTGCATTTCTAAGTTGCGTTGAAACAAGCTCACCTTATTCCCTCTAAAACTCTATTGCTCCTGGAAAACTCTTTGAATGAAAAGGAAAATAGATGGAGAGGATCGACATTTTGTTTCACATTGTAAATATTTCTCAATAATTATTTCCCCAAACTGTTATTACATTTAAAAAGTCAATGCTCATCAAAAGAAAAGAAAGGATGTTGACAATTTAATATAGTTGAGTTTTGCTGTTGTTGTTAATGTTGCTGTTCTGCTTTTGGACTGGGGAGCTCCACCTATAATTACATCGACATCTCTTAAACTGCAACTGCAATATGTTCGATATACTGTCACATAAATACATGCTCTTCAGTCCCATTATGTTTTTACATACAAATAATAAATCATGCCCTTCCTTAATGTCTCATTTTAAGGTAAATTGGATGCTGAGTATTCTGTAGGATGGGGGGAAAGAAAAAGGGAGACAGGGAGAAGTGGAGCTGGGGAAGGAGATCACGTTGGCACACAGCATCACCACATTCTGCTGCCATCCTGGCTTCCTTCTGCATTTGTGCCATCCATTTATTGAATGCATTCTATGAATGAGGCACTGTGGTAAGGAATTAGCATCAATTCCAAGATAAATAAGAATAGCCCTTTATCCTTGTCTCATCTGCAATCTAGTAGGGAGGAGACAGACTTACCTGAAGGCAGTATTAATTGTCTTCTAGGGAGGAGAGATCAAAGGAAGTGGAAATTTAGAACCAAAGAGATCTTCTCGGATTTCAAAGACACCCGTAGGGTAGGAACAACTTCACTGAGAAAATGAAATGTGAGTTGGGCCCTGGAGGGAAGAGTAGACTCCAGCTACGCCCAGCCCTCATCTAGACAGAAACGCCAGGAAGAGCCATTCTCTATCTCTCTGCTTCTCTGCTGGGGAATGGAACCAGCTCCTTCTAACCACCTCCCAGCATTCATCAACCTTAATGCTTCTCTGCAAATCCTTCCTATAGTAGTAGGCATGGACTTTACATGACACTGGGGGGCAGGACATGCCATCAAAACAGTGGCAGGGAGGACTCATTCTTCCCAGTGAATCTCAATTTTCTCCTCTCTGAGTAAGGATTAGAAATGAGATTGCCAATCCCACCTCCAGTCCCTTTGTTGTGACTGCTTATTACACCTGGTAGACTGAGATGTTCATTTAACGTTAGAAAGCTAGCCCTAAACTAAGTACAAAGAAATTCATGAGCTATTAATGATGTCTGTCGGTGGCCTATATTTCTGACCATACATTTCATTGGTTTGACTGAAGTGAAATTCCACATCTTGGGTCATGAAATACCAAGGAAAACTTTTTATTACCAACTTTTTCCACAAGGAGTGAGCTTTGAGTTAGAATTTCTCAGTTTAAGCCATTTGTAGAGGCAATCTCAGAAAGTCATTATCAGCCTTGATAGGCACCACACCTGGATTTTAAAGCAAAGCTGAAATGCTGAGCATTTGAGTCTTGTGATATTTTATTTCAGAAAGTTTAAGCAGACAGGCAACCTCAGAATTGGATTGGAAAGCTCTAGATCTGAAAGCCCTTGAATATTAGTTGGATTTGGTTATAAATAGATGCAAAGGATATCTTGAATTGATCATCAGCTTACCTGGGTATCATAAGGAATGTGACATGATGCTCCATGGAAAGTACAGCTGAGTGCGTGCCTACTGGTGTGTCTGGACAGCTGGATGTAGCTCATGGGTCTCTAACAGAAACTGAGGTATGTGTGGGGGTCGCTAAAGAACTGGGCTTGGCAACTCTCAATCTGGCTCATTTAAATGATGAGTTTCATCAGCACTATTTCAAAACAGTTCATTTAAAGTGAAGACGCTAACGCTGGATGCTAAGGTGCATGATGGTGCTTCATAAGCATAATCTTTAGGTTACTCTGTACAGATTATAATTTCTACACTACCAGGGACACATTCAAATCATTGGCTGTAATGGATTTACAGCAGGAACGCTAGCAGTTTCTCCACATAAACAGAGAAAAATAGCACCTTTTAGTATATGCTTGTTTTCCTCTGACTGAGGATTCCCGGGCAGTCTAGTTCGACCCCCAACTATACCTCTTAGGTTTAGAAGAGGGCTGAGATTTCCTCCAAAATTATTTTTAAAAGAGAGTCGATCCATTGACTTCTAGTGACACAAATGTCAGAGCTACCTATGGGACTCAAGAAAAAGCAATTGAACTCTTCCTGTGTCCGAGCCCTTGTGGTGTCTGATTTTATGAAAGAGGGGTTTTTTGTGTGTGTTTTCTCCCCTTTTATAAATTTTAAGTGGAGACGTTGCAGTGTCATACTTTATGGCGAAGCAAGAACGATGCGAGCGGTCACAGAGCACTTCTAGTTGTCAGCGCCCTTAAATGATAATTGATTAGCACACGAATAAAGAAGTGGCAGGGGATCGGATTGTGAGAGAAAATGGGACTGGGGGTAACTAGTGTGAAGATATGATTTTATTGGGGAAGAGTTGAAATCCAAAGGTTTCCCCAAAGTCTCATTTTTCATAGACATGAGATAAAATCTGTAACTCTCATTCTGCTGGGGTTTAGGCCATTTGCTGGCCTTAATTTAATTGGGTAAAAAGTAAGGAATAATGGTTTACTTTGAGCTCTCCTTTGTCTTCCTTAGTAACGTGTCACTTACACAACCCGCGGACTATGTGAGGGTTTTCAAAAACACCTCTTTCAAGTATGCCTGCACTTATTTGGACACTGAAATAGACTGGCAGCCACCGGAGGGGTGTGGGTGCATGAGAGGGACAGACGGGAAAGGGTCTAGGACAGGAGCAGGTATGGGTGGCCCACGGACGTGGACAATAGGGTGGGGGTTGACCGTGGGAGGGACAGGACAGGGGAGAGCAAAGAGGGAAAATTGGGTTAGATAACAACGAAAAGAAGGTTTAAAAAATGTGTTTTACTTTGAGATGTTCAGGGGCAATGAAATACAGAATATTATTTTAATAATAGACCTAATTCAGCGAAGGGAAAGTCAACATCAGCTATCAGCTGTAAACCAGGATAATGAAAGGGAAGGCGCTTCCCAGAGTGAAGGAGCACTTCACTGTGTCCATCCTCGGTGAGGCCTCGTGGCTTACATGTCTGCATTTTTGGCATATCGTGCTCTTTCTGGCACCTTGTCCTTCGCGGAATCCACCAGGATGGCCACTGGAGAGCAGGGGTGCTCGACTGGCAACAGAACCCACGTTTTTTTATCTGCTCTGATGGAGCGCAGGCCTTCTTAGTCTGGGGTAGTCAGTGATGCCCTGTGCTGCTTCTATAACCACATGGCAGAAGCTTTCCTGCTTCTCAAAATATCCCATTCTAGACATTCAGGAGCCACTTCTATGGGCAGAAAAGCCACTCAGCCTTCACTGGTATCCTGTTGTTAACTTTGCCATGGACTTGGCCACCGTCCTGGTCCTGCTGACTCAGGCTCTGTTCTCCCAGGTCTTCTGATGGGCAAATCGATGCCGTCGTTCTCTAGGAAGGAAGAAGGGCAAGGTGTCTCTGTATTGTCTCCTCCTCAGTCACCCGTTCTCTCAGCTGTGTCTTTAAATGTCTAAATGACTTGTTCCTTAGGCTGCTCTCTTCCATTCCCTGGCCCCAGGGTCTCGCCTAGGACATCGCAGCTTACAGAATCTCAAAATCTCCTTTTATTCATTCTAAAGCTATCCTTAAATATCAATCCATATTTTTGCTGTTATTATTCAAAGTCCTGAGGTACAAACACACCATCCCTCTTGCAGAGAAGACAGGCGAGTGAACAACCAGTTAGGAACTTCCTGAAGGAATTGTCAGGCTGATGAAAACAATGCATGGGCCAGTATTTCTTTTTTTTTGGTTCGTCCAGTTTTATTGAGAAGTAATTGACATTCATCACTGCCTAATGTACACAGCATGATGGTTTGATTTGTGTATAGTGTGGAACCATTGTCACAGTGGGTCTACTTAGCATTCATCATCTCATCTAGATACAATAAAAAAGAAAAGAAAAACATCATTTCCCGTGATGAAATCTCTTAGGATCTACCCCCTTCCCAACTTTCCGGGGTGCCGTGCAATGGTGTTCACTGTGGTGGGTACATGTTAGGTCCTCCACTGTCATATGAATTTCAGGAAGCGGCTCTGCTCCAGGACCACATCCATCACAGAGGAACATAAAAATGCCATAAGGGTTGGAAATTTGGTTGGAAATGCCAGTGTTCCCTAAAAAACAAACAATGCCAGTTGTCACTAAATAAGAAGTGACAAGTGATGATCGGAAAATAAGTGCTTTTAAAGATACCAGAGAAATCTGAGGTCCCGCTGGGATTTGGGGGAAGGCTTTTCAGAGGAACCACAGGGCCTGAGTGATTGACAGGTACGTACCTAGGAAGCAGACCAGGGGAGGGGCTCTCCCTGCCAAGGGGGCAAGATGTCCACAGAGGTGGACACGCAGACAGCTCGTATGGATGGTGAGAACACTGTCTGGACCAGCCAGTTCTTGAAGGTGAATATTGAGAATGAGCGTTCTAAAGTTATTTTGACTCTTTTTCACATGGTACATGGTTCCTCTTTCATCTGATGCATAATATGTCATTGGCAAAGTGCATTAAAGCATGGAACTTGAATGCTTAAACAACACCCATATTCAGTTCGGACTCCATGTACATAAGAACAGCTGGCAAAGTCACCATTTTTTGTCTCTAGAAGGTAGCTACAAGTGAAATATGTATGTGAGCCTCTCTGTAACATAAATTATAGGAAAGCAGTGTTATTTCTATTGCAGCAGATCCTACGGGCTAAATGCAGTGTTGTCTTATTCAGATATTATATGATTTTTAAATCAAGAGGCACACAGTTGAGAAACCATTTTGTAGATTCCCTTGTCATGCAGATATTTAGCTGTTTTATTCATGCAGACAAATCTCACTGGAGTATTTTTGAAGGCTGTGAGGCCAGGCACTGTGCTAAGTGCTGGTCATACCAAGGTACAGGTCTTCAGACCCTAGCCCTCCAGGAGCCTAAAGTCAATTGAAGAAGATGAGCAAATCAGGAGATGGCATTTACTTTACCCTATAAATATGTGGGGGCAAGTTCACTCCCAGTTTTCCTGTTAACTGCGTTTATTTGGCCAAAGGAAATTTTATTCATGTGAACACTCTGCCCTTCTAATGAACTCTGTGTTCAAGTAACTGAAATATTAGCCTAAGGACACAGATTTCTTTCTAAGCATTTCTTTTGATGGTAATTGTATGTAAGTACCAGAACACATACCAAACTGCTAATATCTGCATGTAAACTATTGATGTAATTATATATAACCACCTCTAAAAGTGGTGGGAAATAAATGTAGCGGGAATAACTTCAAGAAAGCATGATATGATCTTGATGTCTATAAAAGAAACTAAATCCGTAGTTGTTCATAGTAGTTCATTACCTCACTCAATGCATACTTCCCCGCCTTGTAAGAGTCTGCTGATTTGTAGCCTAGAGCCTCTGAAATTTTATCACACACATAGAACTCCATTTTTATGTACACTAGACATTTTAATGAAAAAACAAAACATTGGAAAGTTAGGGTTTAAAGATCTCTACACAAAGTCCTAGTTTAAGAAATCAGTAATTATTCCTCCATGCCACATTCACGAGCCTTTTCCAATCTCCGATGGCATCTCTGCATCTAGAAGAATCGTGGCTTTGACTTTCAGCCTTGACTAGTAACTTCATGTGGTGATTAAGACATGTTCTTCATATATTTGCATATATACAAAGACGTTGATGTCCTTTCAAATTATACCCACCTTCTCCCGAGGCTAATGCTACATTAAATTGCATTGAAATGCTAAGACACCTCAAAATAATGATTTTGCATGTCTCATTTATTTGTTGATTATTAATGAGTGCCTCCTAAGTTGCGTTCCTGTTATTTTGTCTTTAAAAACTGCTTTCAGGGCTTCCGCATCATATTCAAGAGGCCAGTCAGAGTTCTGTGTTTGCAGCTTCATTAAAATTCTGTCCTACACAGCGTCTGACTCCCACTTTATAATCTATCAGAACACCTGTTTTCTTTACAATGGCCACAAGGCAGCTCAAAACACTGTGGTATTTAACATTTAATAATGAGCACAAGATATGTATTTTTGACACTTTAAATTTTCTTTAGGAAAGTGCATGGAAAAAAGCCAAGTTTGAATGAATTATCTAAACTTTTGCAATTTCGTAACATGAATTTTAACTAACTTTTTAAAAAAATGCGTATCAGAAAGGGCCTTCTCTCTTTGGCAGTGGGCGTTAGGTTGGCTAACTAGGAAGGAGGTAGAGGGAAATAACTTTAAAATGTCACTGCATAAACTAATAGTGATATAAAAGGTATTTTAAGAAGAGCCTGTGCATTATTACTTCTGCTATTTACATACCCGTCTCATAGACATTTCATTGTAATTCTCGCTCAGAGAGGAAGCTGAGAAGCTTAATGGCACTGTTAATAGCTAGATATGTTAATAATTTGGGGAGTTAAGTAAGTGATGGAATATATACATCCCATATAGATCACTTTTGTATATATGTACACATAAAAATTATAGATAAAAATATATATGTATATATAAGCCTGTGTGTATACACACACACACACATATGGTTTTAAGTTCAGGCTTTTAGAAAGTGATTATTAAATGGTCCTCAGTATAATTGTATCTATTTGAAATATGTCAAGGGAGGGAGAGGGAAATAATGGATGGTCTCAGAAGGGTAGACTTCTGTCACTATATTATGTAAATGAAGAAACGTCTAGTGCTTATGAACTGCTATAGTTCTAAGCACTAATGGAGGACATATTGCAAGTTGATTATTGTAATCCTACAGCGCTATCTCATCAGCGAGCGGATTAAGGGAGCTCTCTCTGCTGAGGGGTCTGAAAAAGCGTTTTCATTTACTCCCTGCTGGGTCATTGACAAATGGAGGCTTTATCTGGGAACATGCCAAAGCACATACGGTAAACAAACCTATGGTTTCTTGCCTCGCTTGGGCCCTTGACTGGATTCGTGTTGTTCTGGAAAGGCTGATACCACCCAATGTTCAGTCAGCTGATTTCTGTTGCACCTTCTTCAAATTGTGTGCGGGTTGTGTGGACGAGAGGAAGCGTTAGGGGAGAGAGAGAGAGAGAGAGAGAGAGAGACAGTTGGGTGTGCAAAGACATTTCGTAGTCTAAACTAATTTCCCATCTCTGTCTCTCGGTCAAATCTACACAGTCAGAGAGACCTTCTTCTTCTGTCTAATGGCCCTATTATAGGTGCCAGTAAAGCAAACTCCCAAACTTGGATTTTTGTCTACCTCAATCAGAATCAAAATTTGCATCTTATGCCTTTCTCTCAGGATCCCAAGAGATCACTGACTCTCTTCCATTTGATTATAAGATTAGAAGAAATACATTAATAATGGAAAATAGATTCATGTACTAATGTTAGTAGGTGGAATCCCGTGAAGTTTCTGCAGGACAAAACAGTTGAATATTTATAATTTCATGTGATTCCATCTGATAGGTCCCAGTAATGTGTATAGGTTCATGGGGTTTTGATACAAAGATGAGGTAAAGAATATCTGACGACCATATGAGCATTGGTGTGCAGTCCCCAATATTGCACATATGTGGCAGGCGCTTGTCATCTATTCTATCACCAAAGCCCCTGGTGATCTAATTTACCAACATGAAAACTGAGACTGAGTCACCAACCCAGGGTCACATAATGACAGTAGAGAAACCAGGTCAGAATTGGGCTAAAATTTTTTATGACTTAGAAGACCATGTTCATTCTATGTTGTTTCCCAAAGGTCCCAAGTGATTCCATGGGGAGACTAATTTTGATGGAGCTCATGGTGGGAACCATTGAGAAGATGGAGAGAGAGTGACCTGGGGGTGGGCGCTTGAGGATCACGCATGTCGGCAGCACCCTGGCACTCGGGTTTAGAGCGAGCCTTAGAAAAGAAAACTCATAGGCATATGAGGGTGGCTTTTTTTCTTGTAAATTGTAAGCAGCAGTGTGGAGCTCTTCCCTCCACTAATGGAGCCATCAGTCTCCTTGCTCTGACATCTAACTCTTTGTACCCAAAATTATGCATTTAATTATGTTTTGTCCTATGTGGTTCTTTTCTGGCTTCTTGTGCTAAATATAATCTCCTCATCTAAGCTAGAACCTCTTTCAAGTCACAAACAATGCCTTATCTTCATTTTGCCTTTTCTACAGGGTTTGTCCCATTACCGGGCATATAACAAGTCACTAAATACATGTTGACTGATTGATCAATTAAGGTCTTTGATTCTAAATTGTACTGCCAGGTCTACCATTAATTTTTTTTATATAGTAGAAATATCATGGGCACTAAATATTAACATCAGAAGTTCTTTCTAAGATACTGAATCATTCAACTAGAAATATCATTTTCTATGCCAAAATAATGTATTTTCTTGAGTAGGGACTCTGCATGTTAATACACATTTATAGCTCAACAACTAAAATTATTATATTATTTTCAAAAGAAGGGGAAGATTCAAGGTATCCAAATATCACTTCTCATAAACCTCAAAGTAAACAGGGAATTATAGTTCACTAAGGCAATGGAGATTCTAAAGTATATAACCAATTCATTTAAATGTCAAAATTGTTTGAATTAATTATTTCCTAGAAATTATTTTTTGTCTATAATTCTTAATCAAATGATGATTGTTTTTTGAAACACACATTCATACAAACATAATCAGTTTGGATTTAGATAGGCACTCCAAGAAACATGTCTAATTAAATTTTAAATTAATGTTAGTTTTAAGTTTAATATGGTATTTACAAAATGGATTATTTAAGATATAGTAAATGAGGGTTTTTTTTAATGTCTAAAACAACATAGAAAACATTCTAAAACTGAAGAATCGTGTTACAAAATGTTGGAAATTAGAACCTTGATTCACCATTTTGTGAGCATGGACTAAATGGGGCCTAAACATTTAATTGAAGTGAAAATTAGAGTTAATGACACCAAATATTTAATCAACCGATGCCTTAAAAGACCCAGCAAGAAGCAGTTGGGGAAGTACACATTTGCGCTTTAAAGTCTTTTGGCGTTCGCCGCAGCCATTGTGTGTCTGTGTTAGATTACGTCTTATTGAGCAACACATATCAAGATGCCTATGCTTTCGCTGCCCATATAACATCAAACAAAGTGGTTATGAAACAGCAGGATCTCTGCAGGAAGCAAAGAGATATCTCAAATCGTGCATAATCAAACCTGGAAATGGTGTAACATCCTCAGATGAATGGTTAGGTCGATGGAACATCTTTAGTTAATCTCTCTCTTGCTTGCCGGCAACAGACTCACTCATATTCCTTCAGTAAGGGGCGAGCAAGTGGGATTTTGTAGGAGCGCAATAGTATGGGATGTTGGCCCATATAATGTCTGATGAAGATAAAGAGAGCCTGTTCTGGACAAAGGCAGATTCTTCCAGAGACAGAGGGTCCCCGGGACACAAGGCTCCATTGACATCTGTGCAATAGGGTTTATGGTTCATCACTCTCCTGCTCCGGCCGTGATGTAGTGGCTTGGCTTCCCTACATGTGTGTTTTTCTCTCTACTCTTCCCATGATCTTATGTCTATCATTTCTCTACTTCATAGCATTTCTTCCTCACAGTTCCGGCTTCCTTGTAACCCAGCTTCCACATGGTCTGTGGTGGCCCATCTCTCATTTTGACCTATGACCTCCAGCATCACTTCTTAACTACTTAATTCTTCCCTGGTACTAATTCAAATTCCTGAAATAGTAGCTTAGTTCAACTTTTACTAGGTTTGATTTTTGTTGCTGGATCATGCTTGCTGCACACCTCCTGTAAGTCAGAGCTCACCTCTAGTTAATTAGCCAAGATTTGGGGAGATGGAGGTGATATAAGGGTCAAGTGAAAAATGACATGATCCTGTGGAGCCAGCCATTCTGTGGGAGCTGTTTGTGGTCATTACTGCAGAGGGTGACGCAGCCAGTCACGCACCCGAATAGAACCTGTCAGTCTCAAAAATAAACAACATCCAGGCTATTCCCAGCCAAAGACAAAGTTGTCAAACTTAACTTTCAGTATATCAGATTAAGTGAATTCAATCAGATCCATTGCTTTAGCCAGTAAAAAATGAGTCACTACTCAAATATTTGAATTTTTAAATTTGACACAGAGTCAGTTGGCTTTATTTATAGCACCTCCACTTACTTACAGAGAGGTACAGGAGACTCAAAAATTGAATATCCACCTACTGAATAAACAGGCTGTGTATGGCATGACTGGGGCTAGATGTAGTAAAACCACGGATTTATCCAGGAACCCTAAAGAAGCATCGATCGTGTAAAGGTTTGTATTGGGCATGATTGTACCAAGCTTATCACTGTGTGGGGTGACTTCTTGGCACAGCCTAATATTGGCACGGCATTTTAATATGCCTTCTGAGTGGTTGCAGAAATTCTGTATTTTTTAAAGTTAATCTTTATTGTATTTTTCCCATTACCATTTAGTCCCCTTAGACTCCCCAACCCCAGCAATCACCACCCTGTTGTCCATGTCCATGAGACCTTTTGCCTTTTTGCTCGATCCTTCTAGCCCATGACCTCCTTACCCGCCCCCCACTCCAGCTGTCATTCCGCTCTCCATCTATGTTAGTTCAGTCTGGTCATCAGATTGCACCTATGAGTGAAATCTCATGGTATTTGTCTTTCTCTGATTGGCTTGTTTCACTGAGCATAATATTCTCCAGATCCATCTACACTCACAAAGGGAAAAATTGTCTTCTTTTTTACAGCCGAGTAGTATTCCATTGTGTAACTGTCCCAGAGTTGTTTAATGCACTCATCTACTGATGGATACTTGGGCCACTTCTACATCTTGCATAAATTCTTATTATTTCATGTATTAGTTCCAGCAATGCAGACTCTGGGTGTTTTTAGGGAGTACTGGGGTCAGCACTAAGGAAAATATTGCCAGTTTATTAGGGTGTGCAGTTTATGCAGAATATAGAGTCCAAACGTGACTTGGCCACCTGAGGCTTAGGAAGATGAGCAAGTTAGTTAACGCAACACTACATCAGTCAGCTCCTGCCTTATTGAAATATCTACGATGGCTCCAAAAATTATCTTTAGGAAAAGATCAATTAAAAGTTATATATATACCCAAAGAACATTGATGTACAACATTAATACATAGCAGACTGTCTGTGGTAAGCCTCATTTTCCATAGTGCAATCATGTTTTCTTAGGACAATTCAAATCATTGTACTAAGTGGGTTAGGATGTATTCTCTTGCATTTCTCCCTTCCCTGTAGAAAGTTACCTGTTGAGTTGGTCCTGTCCAATTTCTTTTTTAATATCCCTATTCTTTAGTGTACTAAACGCTACTTATATCCTGATAAGGCCTTTCTGTAGTTAAACACGAAGTGACTTAAATATTTTAGATAAATTAATTTGCTTAGAAAAAAAATCCCATTTGAAGCTAGACGTAAAGTGCTTCCTTTGGTAGACTGTGGGTGTGTCTGCACTTACTGTTGAACAAAACTGGCATTTATTAAATTAAATAAATTTCACAGTCCACCTTATTTCAATGATCCAAAGGTAAGAGCCAGAACTCTGATGCGCACGAAAGAGGGCTGGGCAATGAACCAAGCGTGGGAAGGTCTATGTTGAAGTCTCCCCTGGTTATCTGTGTGACCTTGGGCCCCTCATTTTCTCTCGGGGTCTAGTTTTCCCATTTGTAAAATGAGGGCTAGGAAGTACTCAGTCTCTAGTGATCGTTTTCTTACATTATTTATTTCATACCTGATGGGAAATGGATCCCTCCTGGCTTTTTATAGTTACAAATATAAAGATATAAATCTCTCTAAAAGCTATAACTTTTATATTAAACTAACAAGTGTCCTGGCACAGAACAAAAATGAGTGAATCTCCACTAGATTCATTGGAAGCGATAACGCCTGGCTTTGGACGACCATGCTGTGCCCACCTGTGCAAATGTGCGGGCATCTGTGTGCAAGTGGCAGTACATCAGTTTCCTACGGCTACCGTAACAAAATAGCACAAACTGGGTGGTACTGTAAACTTGAAACTGCAGAAATGTGTTTTCCAGTTCTGGAGGCCAGGAGTGCAAAGTCAAGGTGCCCACTTCCTTGGGGGAGAAGGAAGATGCTCCAAGTGCGCGAGGCCGTTCGCCTTCCCTGGCCTGCAGCCCCTTCTCCCTGCACTTCCCCTCGCATCACCTGCTCTGTGGGTGTCTTTCTCTGCTTATCCCATATACGGGTACCCCTGAGGGTACCCAGGGCTCAGCCAGATAACCCAGCAGAACCTCCTCCTCACAAGATCACACAATACTCTTGCCACATAAGGTAACAGGTTCTGGGAAGTAGGACACACATATTTCTGGGGGCCAGCATTCAGCCACTACAGAAGCAACCACAGGTAACGAGTGAGCGTGAGTCCGTCTGCTGTGAGACCACCCACGCAGCAGTGTTGGCTAATTGTCGCACACAGGAGCACTGCCTAAGTGTTGCCAGAGTTTCCAATTTAAAAAAAAAAAGCTATGTGATTGTGTGTTTGTGAGTGAAATTTTCTGATATTTCAGGGGGGTTCATGGGGGGAAAAAGTCTGCATGTATGAAATAAAACCCACATCTGGGACACATTCACTGCAATTTCACAAAAACTGAATAATATTTCCTTTATGAGAGCACTATTTTTTACATACTCATTAACCCAACAAATGTTTCTTTAGCACGTAATAGAATAATATTTATTTTAGATTGACCAGGGAGACTTTGCTGCTGCTTTGAGAAAGTAATTCCCAAAATGCAACTCTAGTAGTTCTTTGTTAGGAAAAAAATGCATTAGCCCTGCATTTCCTTTCTGGAGACATTATTTGTGACTCTGTGTCCTTCACTGAGATCCAGCAGGCCTCCTGATCTGAGAAGAAAGCTGAGATTCAAATTCAAAACTTTGTGTCTAGGGTGATCCTTGACTACCTCAGAGGTAACACTGTCTTTAAATTGCCTGATATTTTACATCTCATTTTGGCGGTCTTGGTATAATTTGTTACAGATGACGATAGCAAAGCCATTCACATTGCACACAGCCCCCCACCCATACTGAGTCAACCTCGCTGAATTAGGCCAGCCTGTTAGAGCCTGTTAGAATGCCAGGCCCTTCAGTTCATTCATCATCGGCTATTTAACTGTGTATTTAATACAAAGGACAGTTCTCATAGATGCCCAATCTGTCCTCAGTAGCAGAGAGACCTTGCCTAAGTTCATTCACCTCTGTTTTCTCCTTTAGAAAATAGGGATAGAGTAGATCTTGAATGTTCTCCTTACAAGAAAAAATATTATGCGAGGTGATAGATGTTAACTAAATTTATTGTGGTAATCATTTCACAATATATACATATATCAAATAATGTTGTGTACCTTCAATTTACAAGATGCTAAGTATCAGCTATCTCTCAGTAGAAGTAGGGTGTGGGGGAAGAATAGACATAATAAAAAATATCTTCCTCCCTAGGCTGTTTGAAGAATCACAGGGGTTAATGCATGTGAAATGTTTAGAGTGTTGTCTGGCATGTGAACACCTAATAAGCACTAGCTATGACTATTTTAATCAGTGTTATCTTAATTATTGCCAAATATTGGTAAATACCTTTATTAATGGATCTCCTTTCTCTGTGGCAGTATTTCTCAAAATAAAGCGTCTGTTTGCTTAGCCTGGGGATCATTTTAAAATGCAGATTGTGATTCGGTGGGTCTGGGAGGGGCGTGATTCTTTTAACAAGGTCCAAGGCCAGGTCTGGTGCTGCCTCCCTGAAGGTCACACTTTGCGGAGCCTGTGAAAATGGCTGCACATTATAAGCATCTGGAAAGTGTTCCAAAAAAAACACCGATGCACAGCACCCTTTCCTTCCCCTGGCCCATTGCACCAGTCACCAGTGGTGGGAACCCAGACTGTTGACATTTTTGTGACAGCTCCCCAAGCATCTCAGTCAGTTCAGGCTGATGCAACAAAATACAGGGCAGCCTATAAACAACAGAAATTTATCTCTTCAGTTCTAGATGCTGGAAGTCCAATGCCAGGTTACCAACATGTTTGGGTTCCGGTGGGAACCTTCTAGGAGGTTGCCGACCACTGACTTCTCATATCCTTAGATGGGGAATAAGAGTGAGCTGGCTCCCTGCCTTCGTCTTAAAAGGGCCCTGATCTCATTAGTAAAATGCTCCACCCCCATTGCCTAATTACTTCCCAAATTCCCCACCTCCAAATATCATCTTATTAGGATGAGGGATTTAACACATGAATTTGGAAAGTGAAATGAATATTTAACTTATAACACCAAGGGAATCTAAAATGCAACTGGTTTTAAAAGCCGCTTTCTTACTGTATAAAAAATTTCACATCCTCCCAAATAACGGGGTAAAAAGGAACAGTAGGCCTCCCGATAATGAATGAATCCTCACCCCACCGGGAGGAAGCTAGCGGCATAAATGATAACATATCTGAAATGGTGTCCACAGCTAGACTTGCAAGTGTCTCATTGGAAATTCAATATTTTAGTATTTTCCAACCTGGTGCTGTTAACAAGAATCATCCCTCGTTTCTGTTTGTAATCAGCTTGATGAGCAGTTTCTGTGTTGATCTTCCCAAACTGTGCTGGCCAGTTTCCAAATCAAGTGCATAAATTACACACTGCCCTTCTCTTCAAGCTGCTCACCGCGCTTTAGAACATCAGGAAGGATTTCCTTTGAACGTGCAAATCTGTGGAAGTAGATTGCTCAGACTAGTACTGTGTGGGGGTTGTGCTGATGTGACACCATAATGTGTCACAATATTATGACACCGCGATGACATACTTTAGCGTCGAGGAGTAATATTTTGACCAATATCCAAATGTCAGTCTTTTCTTAGGTTAGAGTCGTCTTCTATAACGGTGTTTCCTTGAGGAGTTATTTATAGGTCTTGAGCCTCCAAAGTACCAACCTAAGCATTCTATTCTGAGAACCAGTGGGTAACATATGGCTTAGTTCCAGTGGGGTTTATTATTAAAAAGAATGCATGAGTTTGCTGGCAATCCCTTAGCAAAAGACCAAGTAAAAGAAGATTTCAAGAACATGGAAATTTTCATAGGGTCGGCTTCTCTGTGTAAAAGAGACCCTGGGTGTTATTAACGTCTCATGGACCTAAGACCCAGAGGACCAGGTCTAACCTTCCTTGCATTTCCGTGTGCACACATGGCAATTTTTCACCGGCTGTCTTTTTGTAGACCAAGGCCCTTCTATATTCTCTGGTCAGGGACAATTTTGTAGAAATCATCCTAGACCTGAGATTTGTGGCAGGTGTTGTCCTCTTTGAGACATGGGAGGGGAAAATAAGCAAAAGTGACACCTACTTAAACTCCTTGTGACAGTTTTCAGTAGTTACGGGACTTGGTTGACACTATTAGAAGGTATCATTGTTGTTATTTTTCTTACTAGTACTTTTATTATCATGATTATATATTTCTGGGTGGGCCTACATTTATCTCTAATTACCAGGGAATGGAATTGAGGAGTGAATGTATCTTTCCGCAAATTCAGAGACTGGTTTACTTGTAAATGACCCATGAACCTAACGAATGAAGAAAGACCTGCTCTAGGAAGGAAGAAATGTATTCATGACCTTCAGAACAAAAAGAAAACATGAATAGTATTTGCTATTTGCACAGCAGCTTCTTGGGCCTTTATGAACAACAAAAAGAGACTTCCAGGTAGGTAGGTATGTAAGTAAATGTGGAACAGTGGAATAAGGGAGGGGTCATCCCTGAAGAACTATTGAAGATGTGAAATCATACAGTCAGCTACCACCGTAAAAACTAGACATTGTTCCCTGTCTCTGTAGGAAGAAAACCACACACACACACACACACACACGACAAAAGACAGGTTGCTCTGTGACAATTTACTAACAGTGGGGCAGTGGGAATCCAGGCGTCTTTCTGTATTCTTAAAATGTTCTGTAACAAGTCCCTATTCCTGCTTATATAATTAGAACCAAGAACAACTATTGAATGCTTTGGAAGTACAGTTGACGTGTTTCTTCTTCCGGCTTGTTTGCACTTCGGAATCACTTCTGCTGTGGCATCAGAAAGCGCAGTGACGGAGGCTATGGCGTCAACGGGCCGGGTTCTCTAGAAACTTAGTTCCGCTGAGCCTGAAGCTGACGCATGGACAAGAACACAAAGGAATGGCTACTCTCCCAGAAGAAGATTAACTGGGTGCGCTACTATAGTCAGTTTGTTAACATACTTTGTCTATCACCAAAAAAGCCACGTTTCTGGACCTTTTCTGTAAAACCAGTTCTTTGTGTTAAGCGACCTAGAATGTGTAGTAAAGCCGAGTTGTTCAGTGCCTGACCCACCCAACAAACCGCGATTGGTTCCCAGTAAGACAGAGAGAGAAACTGAGGTGGTCAGAAACAACCATAGCAATATGCCATTCCCAGAATATGCCTTTTTCTAGCAATTCATTTTTATTATATTTTGTGTCTGTGACAGACTGAATGTCTTTTGGAAAATTGGTTGTTCACAAAGATAATTTGAGAAAGACTGCTCTGCAAGGAATCAAATTAAAAATAAGGAATGAGAGACTGAGCAGTAACGCTGGGAAGGGGCCGCCCGCCGGTCTGCAGGTGGGGGAGGTCTGCCTCTGTGAGTGTGTGTGTGTGCAAACAGCCCGGGTGCCCTTTACTGAGATTCACTGCACGTCAGTCCCTCCACTTAACACGTTACTTCCATTATGTTGTTTAATCCTCGAGGAACTCACTGTGGTGGGTGCTTGTTAGCCCCTTGTCTCTTGGTCCAAGGTGCATTTTCTCCCAAAATGGCAATTACCAGAAGAAAGCCCTGATTTAAGTTTTCCCTCTCATTGCATCGATCCCCTGTTGTCTCAATGGGCTTGCAATCCTTGAACCAAGTTCCCTCCGAATCCCAAGAGCACGAAGCCATCCTCCGCCTTGCTCTGGAGTCCCCTGCAGGTGGAGGCCAGGGCACTGCGCAGGGCTGAGGAAATTGACCAACGTACAACCCTGTTGCTGCCCCCTTTTCAGGGGGGACGTGTGGCTTCTCTCACAGCGAGCAGACTTAGATGTCTGTTTGCTGTTTCCCTCAAATGTGAGCACGGCCGGCGATGCACGTCGCAAATGGAACTAATATCATTTGAAGTAGTCCCACTAGAAGCCCAGGAGCAATCTAACCGCATTAACTCCTCCATCTGAGCCAGGGAGGCTGGAGAAGTGCCTGGGCTCGGCGAAGCTCAAGTGGAGAAAACAGAGCAGGGACGCACAAGTCCGTGACCGCGAGGAGCACCGAGCCCGAAGAGGTTTCACTTACTACCTTCAAATAAATGACATCGGAGATCAGAGGGCATCTAATATTCTGTTTACAGACCTTGTTAAATGTTAGAAGTAGCTGCAACCGTGGCTTCCCTTGTTTTTGAGGGATTTCTGATGTTTTGTTCCCCACTCCCACCACGGAGAGCTATGGATGTCGGCTGCTTTATGTCCCAGAACACCCCCGTGTGTATTTCAACTGGTGATTTCAAAGCACCGGGCAGGAACTGTAGGTTTCCTTTATGTGGTTTTCAAAGACTACAATCTACAATTTTCTTTTCTTAGAAAATAAACGAAGGTTTAAAGCCATCGGGTTTTGTTCACTTTATTGTAATAAACAATGACCCAACAAGTTATCCTGAAATGGGCATTTAGAACATAGGCACTTGTCTTTGTACTTGAACTCCAGTAAACCTTACTACCCAACACTTGGTCTTCTCACAGCCTCATGTACACTGTGAGTTAGGGTGCATTCTCTTGGTGTGGTGGGAAACAGAGTACCTCTCTCCCAACATTGTTCATTCCTTCGACACAGCTCTACTTACCATTGTGTTTAAACGCAGCCAGTGAGCTGCCCTGAGAGGTCCGTGGGGTTTCATTCAATCTCATGGCCACACCATGACGGGGGTGCCTAGGATTTTCCCCTTTTGCAGGTGAGGAAAATGAATATTTCAAAAAGCAGGTGTCTTACCTAAGATCTTACAACCACAAAAGTTGTTCTTTGTCTTGTCAGACTTTGAAGTCTTATTAGTTTGATAGGATATATGAAAAGTTTTCCATATTTTGGCATGCACAATATGCTCCTGTGTAGAATACATACCCAGGTTTTTGGCCCAAACTTTCAGGGGGAAAAAAATCTCATTTTAATTCTTTAATTCAATTATTTATTTATTTATATTTAGAAACAAAACTGATCGACATATTCCAGGCTATTATTTTGCATATGGACACTGTTATTGCTTTCTAGAGTTACACATTTAATGCACAAGCATGACTAAAAGAATTAAAAACATATAGATATGGAATTAGTACTACCCCTGTATGATGGGCATCCTTATTTTTCCCTTAAAACTGTGGGCCAAAAAGTGTGCATTACACATGGGAAAATATGGTAATTATAACTAAGTGCAATTGAAACATGTTTGTGTATATATGTGTATATATACAGACATACATATATCCTGTAAAATATGGGTATATGTATGTATGTATATATAAGTGCAACTGAAATGATAACTAAGTGCAATTGAAATATGTTTGTGCATATATGTGAATACATACATACATACATATATCCTGTAAAATATGGCCTAAAAGATAATCTGGCCTAAATGACGTGATGAAGGTGAAACATGGTCCCCAACTTTCACAAAATATATCTATCCTGTAGGAAGATCAAGTATGTATCCAATAAATGAACATGCAAAAAAGAATATGACATGAGATGAATTCTGAGGTCTTCCTCCTAAACCTAATGTTCTATAACTTTTGATTAGGGTTGATCAAGGAAACTTTGCTGAAGGAGGTAGGAAATGAATAGAAACCTGAAGGACTTTGATTGTTGGACATGGGAATGTAAAAGCTTCTAGGAGACAGAACAGGGAAGCAGAAAAACGGAAATACTCAGAGAAGGTATTGGGTAAAAAGTGTGCATGAAAGGGATTAGTATGAGTAAAGCAAAACAAGAAATTAGGGTCAGGAAATGGACAACCTGGAAAAAGAAGCCAGTACGCTTTGTGAGAACGAAGGTTCCTGAACTTCAAGGATCATGTTCATGGTTTTAGGAAGAATTCTGACAGATTTAAGTGCAGTGAAATATAGTGGAAGCATGGGGGAGGTCCTACAGGCAGAGGCCAGGCAGGTAGCCCTCACTCTTGTACAGCACGTAGGTAAAACTCATGGGGAGAGATGCCCAGGGTTGGAAAGAAAGGTCCAGATGTGCGATGCTCACAGGCTGAAATCAGCAGAAATTGACAATGTTTTAGGAGTCACACACTGGTTCTTAACTAGGTTCAAAACCTGCTCTGTCACTTGCCAGACCAGTGGTCGAATACAAGTTACTGAATCTCTCAGAGGTTCTGAGGAGCAGCTGGTTTGAGGTTCAAGGCCTGGTGAGTCACTGGGTGTGTCCAGAAGGAAGGACACGCCTGGAACATGACAGAAGAGTCAGACTATGCCAGCAGTGTCAAAATGTTGAGAAATTTAAAAAATATTTATTTATTTATTTATTTATTTATTTATTTATTTATTTGCCAAGTGTCAGATGAGGTTTACCTAGTTGCCACACAGATGCAACTTCTCGGTCCTGTGAAAGAGCACTCAGGGAGGACTCAGATATAGTGCTTCCTTGGTTGGAGAGAAAGTGAAATAGGCATTCCAGGTGAGGATGCTCGTGTGAGTGAAGCTTGAAAACAAGAATACTCCTTGTGCGTTTCGAAGAGCTAAAAACAACTTTAATAAAATACAAGAAGATAAAGCTCCAAAGGGAGGTTGGGGCCAGATTAGAAATGCCTTTGAATCTGCAGATTTAGCAGATAAAAGTACAGGCTATCCAGTTCAATTTCAATTTCACATAAACAAGTCATTTTTTAGCATCGTGTGATCCAAATAAAAGTATTGTTTAAGTGAAATTCAGTTTCATTGGATATTCTGTATTTTATCTGGCAGCCCCTTTTGAATGCTATTGGAAGGTTGTTGGACTTAATTTTCAGCGAAAGCCATATGAACGGGATTTAAGCAATGGGGTGACGGAATGAAACAGTTCCCAGGGTGGTGAACTTGGTGCACAGGAGAGAGGAGAAGAGTTGGAGAATAGGAGTCTAGGAAAGACACAGGTAAGAGCTGCTGAGATTTCCCCTCCCTCCAACATTCTCTTGAAACATGTTCTCACACTCCCCTATCACTCCTATCGTTCCTTATTCCTGATGTTGTACATACCAGTGCAGAGCACCCCGATGCCCTGGACAAGACTCTCTCTGCGGTGTAATGCCAGTGTAAAGCCATAACGAGGATAATCGCGTCACCTTCATGTTCCAGTGTCACCTTCGTCAATGTGTACTTGGCTATCATTTCAAATTATTGTATCAGTGGTCAGATTTGATACGGAATTTAAAAGTTAAAAGTTCTAAGGATAGGCTGACTCCAAGCAGAGATACTCGAGACTTGTCTGTCAGGAAGAGTATAGTCTTCTCAGAATGATGATAATTTCTCCTTTAGAAGGACAGCCCTTTCTACCTGTGACTCTGAGTGCGGACACATGTAAGCCTTTATTAGCTCTGGTGGCATTTGTCCTCTTCCACCCTCCTAGGCACGTTGCAGAGATTAAAATCATTGGTCGACTTTGGGTAAAGGTGCTATTACAACCCAAGTGGGTATCATTAACATGGAATGTATAAGGACGAAGACCACAGATGAACATAGAGACTCCACTAGGGAATGGGGTACATTTGGACATCAGGCAATCCAGGCTGTGAGAAACCCTGTGTTGTACTCACAGAAGTGGTGGTAAACCAAGCCATGGTATCTGAGCAATAGAACAAGCAGTCAGCTGACCCTTTAAGAGGAGGTACAGGATATGTAGCATTCTGTAGGATAACGGACAGCTTCCCCCTAGGAGGCAGTATGGATAGTGCAAACCTATCTATCAGTCTACCTCTCAGTTGCCTTATCAGCAAAATGGGACAATTGGACCTAATCTAGCTGATGGCAGAAGTTTTTTGCAAATTGCTTGCAGGTGAATACCCATGAATCTCTGCGGATCCTTTAAGACACCAAATAGCGTAGGTAAATGAAAGCCAAATTTGAGAACACATGTACATCTGGGGAGGTGATTTTAAATAATTGAGACACATTTATCCTCCATTTTTGAAATGAGGCTCAGAATTCAGCTGAAATTACAAGTCACATCAAATACTTTGAACTTGATACAACTTAAATAGGCTCATTCGAGCAAGTACAGAACATCGTTCGTTTCCCAGGTTCAGCCAGTCCGCCTGCTGGATTGACTGGTGATGTCTTGATTGGGTATGATTCCCCTTGACTCATTTCTCTGTGTCTGATCATTAAAAGCTGTCTGGTTTTATTCTCACTTAATGACAAGTGAAAGGATAATGTCTGCCAGACTCTTCCCATTTGCTTGGTAGAGTTTGCAATAGCACAGAGTCTTGAGAACACTATGAGTTTTACACTGAAGATCCCGGTAATCGATTGTCAGTACAGATGGTGTGTTGGTGTTTTTTAATCTGTGAACTAATAATCTCAAAGTCAGTTGGAAAACAGTCTTCAGGGTAAGTGGATAAATTGGCATAAATGGCCTTATCATCTCACTCCAGCGTTGAAAAGCAGAGATTTTTATAGGGAGGTAGAAAACACCATCTACCCATTGCAGTCCCCATGGGTTTGTGACGCTGGTGCACAACTTTCTAAGTTCTGAGTGGAAGAAGAGATCATTTTGAAAAAGTAGGAAACACAATGATAGTTAGCCTCTCTCTAGTCGTAGTATGTTTTGTTCTGGCTCTCAGAGCTTCCCCTTCGTTACAGTGTTAATCCTCTCAATCAGCATTATTACACTCAGAAAATGTCAGCCTGAGAACACGATAATCTCATCATCATTTTTTTCCAATGTCACCTTTGTCAACTTCTGCTTAACTATCATTTCAAATGACTGTATCAATGCTGTAATTAGATATAATTTGCGATATGACCAGCATTCATAGATGAGTGGTTTTTTAAAAAAATCCCACACCAACTGAAAGAAATACTTTATTGTTACAGGTCTCTCTTCTTTTAGAACCAAGTATGTTTCATGTGGGCTTTCACTTGAGAAAGATTCCAAATCAAAATGTTACATTTCATGAATACAACATGACTTAATATTTATGACTCGAATATTGCAGCCTGCGTGTGTGAGTTTGAAGCCCCGAAACTTGAAACAAACCTGTGTCCCGTTCTTTAGAGCGTTTTGCTCTTTACCCACATGGCATATGGAGGATTTTAGGGTTGTCCTCATGCATGTAATTAATGAAATTCAAATGTGTCCTTTCACTACTCAAGTTCCTTATCGAAATGGACCTTTCTATAGTGATGTCTATTATTTTGTTGCATGGAATCATAGGTTTAAGATATTTGTCATTCTATTAAGTCTTCTGTTAAACCAAGAAAAGATTAAAGTGCAAAAGAGGAAGGGAAGTGATGCTTTGGGAAGAGGGTTTCTACCTTCCCTGGTGAGAAGAAGTCTAGGTTAAAAAGTGGGACTGGTTGATTGAGCATAAAAGCGATTCACGAAATCTGACATCTCTTTAACACTGAGGGAAAGAGTGCTTTCCTTCATGGCGTGCCTGCTTCCATATGCAAAATATTGACACATCGCTATTACATCCAACAAAAGCCTTCCTTCGGAGAGAGAATTTTATAGAGTCGCTGGTATCATGTGATCTTATTAATATTTATGAAATATGATAATAATATGGAAAAGGGGGAACTGGAATACAACCCTATCTTTCTAGACCCTATTCATTTCAGCTTCAGAATGTTTTTTCATTTCACACATCAGACGCTAATTAGCAAATATCTAATTAGTGTTAGAAGATTAATCGCTCATGGGAGTTGCTGAGGCTTTGAGCTTTCATGCATGCAAAAACAGTGCCACTTAGGTGCATTCGTTAAGGTACAGTAACTTTAAATGATACAACTTTTTTTTTTGGAAAAAAGACTTTAAGTTGCAGCAGTAGAGTAAATGCAGGCTCCGGTAAAAAGAGAGCAAGAAATACGGAGTTGAAAAGATAACGATGACACTGTTGAAAGCCACATAGTCAACCCGTCACAAATGTTAGCTAGGAGCCTGCCCAGTTCCAGGCAGTGTGGCAGTCCCTCTGAAAAGTCAGAGAATCAAAACGCCATCTCCTGATCTCCAGATGCTCAGAGAAAAGGGAAGGAGGGGTTTGCAAATGAAGACCCCCAGGGCCAAATTAAGCGAGCCTCCTGTTTTCCTGTGGCTGTAAACTAAGCATGGTTTTTCCATTTTCAAATGTTAAAAAGTAAACAAGGAATATCTCATGACACATGAAAATTAAACTCGAAATTAAAAATTCAAATGTTAGTGTTCACTTTTTAAAAAGTTTTATTGCAACACAGGTGAATTTAGTCATTTCTGCACTGTCTGCGATGCTTCTTCCTACAACAGCAAAATTGAGGAGTTCCAAACCGAGACCATATCCCTCAAAGCCTAAAGTATTTACTTTCCGTAAGTAAGGTTTACTTACAGGAAAAATTGCCCACCCCTAAATGAAAAGCTGAATATTTTTTATGTATTAGATCAATTTCAGGCATCAAGCAGACCAATATCAGCTTCATAATTTGTTAACATTGTAACATTGGGTAGGCAATTTAACATTTCTAAGCCTCAGTGTATAACCTAGGAATTATATACTTCATAGGTATATGGAAGCTGGGGCTTTGAGGAATTAAATAGGATTACTTAAAGAAAAAACACACCTGGTACCTGACTCATTGTAGACCCTGTAACAGTCACTCTGAACCCCTAGTAGGTTCAAAATAGAGTGACATTTCTCCATTTGCTGTCTTCCTCATCCTCCTCAAGGATTTCTAAAAAGGGTGAATGGATCAGAACTAGGAGCAGGACTCTCTTTCTCCATAAATAAGACAGCAATGAGGGTAGGTACTAAACAAAATGATCTTGCTAGAGATTTTCTGTTTCTAGTAGTATGGCCCTTTGTCCCCATCTTGTCCCCAGATGCCCTTAGGCATCAATTCTTTCTTCTAATTAAGCCTTTAAGTAGACAGGAAAAATGTATTGTTGATATAAATTCCAATAACAATGTTCTTACGTTTTACACATACAAATCTATGTTCATATCAAACTTCTATTTACCATTCATGCCTGCCACAGCTTTCATTTAAGCACACATATATTAAATTTATTGCCTATCTTGCAGAGTTAATGATGGATAAATCATTAAATGCCACAGGGAACTATCTTTTATAAGTTAAATGTAATTTCTTCAGAGGGTGAGGTGTTTGTGGGAGGGGTGCTTGGGGTAAACGGGAATCTTTCAAAATTGTTCTCTCAAGCTGAAGAGATCTTTGTTTCAGAGCAGCAAGAGTTTAATCAACACACATGCCAACATACCACGCCATCAAAGTCCATTGGTGTAAAATGTAAGATAGGCTTCTTAAATCAATGCACCTACATTGAAAATTGGCCATAATGCATATCACTTTATATGTTTTGGGGAAATAAGAGGGCAAAAAACTAATAAAGGTGTTTAAGCTTTAAACTGAAGGTACAATGGACTCCATTTCTTCTCTCTGTAGGTTACGAGCAACATGACTGCATTTCATCTAAAACAATACGCATTGGGAAGATATTTGGGCATTATATTCATTTCAGCTGACCCATACTGAAGTCCGTCATTTGGGGAGTGGGGTCACAGTCACATGTAGCACTCAGTCACATGCCATGAAATATAAGTAGGAATCACTTTCAGTGATCGCTCCAGTTGGAGAATTGCAGAAGAAGCGGGTGTCCTGGAGTAGCCCACTTTGCTCATGGCCACTCTGTGTATCAGTGTGCCCACTCAGTCTGGAAGTGCTCTGGACCATGGGCAGGCTGTATTTGGGGGGACTGGCAAGGAGGGGGTTCGCTTAGGGTATCATAGCAGCAGACATGAGCGAGAAGCCCTTGAATTCTCTCACCAGGGCATTTTTTTCTACTATATTTTAAAAGCTAAATAGAGGACATAGAAGGAAAATGATTACAACTGCAGAGAAAATTCATCCCAAAGAGTGTTCATGTTGAAGAGATATCCACCATCAGGCAGGTGGTTTAGCACATTTTTCAGGAGCCTCTCTGTATTTGAATGCTGTGGAGATAGATGTCCAGCACCCAGGAGTGTAGAAGTCCAAAATCAAGTTGTTAGTAGGACTGCACTTCCTCTGGACCCCGTAGGGGAGAATCTTTCTTTGCCTCTTTCTAGGTTTTGGTTTGCTGACAATTCTTGGAGCTGGTTGGCTGGCAGTTGCCCCACTACAGTCTCCGCCTCTGGGTCCTCACTGTCTTCACATCTTCTCATTTGGACACCAGTCATATCAGGTGAAGGGTCCTCCCTAATCTAATATCCCTTATCTTAAACAAATGACATCTGCGATGACCCTATTTTCAACTGCAATCACATTCTTAGGTACTGGGGTTAGGACTTCCACATATATTTTGCTGGAACCCAGTTTGATCCATTACCCCAACCTAGGTTTCAATCTGATGGTTAATTATGATTCCAATATTTAGAATCAAGGAGCAACTCTATCCTGGGAGGAGGGGTGGTTTCCGGAGAGTTTAATTGACTTCCTAATTCACCTCCTGGTTGTGTGCACTTGACCTTCTAGCGTGAGTAGAAACATAAATGTTTTATGGTTTAGCGATCTTCTGGCTGTGGAGCCCAGGAGACAATGTCAGCAGAGAAAGTGGTACTTATGTATGTTCTGATGGAAAAGCCACAGAAGATGGTGTCTTCCTGAACTGTGTATTTTAAAGTATCCTATTACATAGCATGGAAATCGATGATACCATTTAGCATAACAATACCAGGGGCACATTTAAAATATCATGTTCAAGTCTGAAAGTATCGATGTCTGTAACAGGATATGTGCAGCTTCAGTGGTGTAAAGGGGTGATTTTACATCATCTGCCCTGGAACGTACCAGGCACACTTTCATCTGGTAAAAATCTTCTATGCAGCAGTTCTCTAGGTTTTAGAATACATCAACCTGTCTATTCCCTAGGTGTGTTTTTATGTAGTTGTACCTATGTATTGATTCATCCGTTCTTTCTTTCATTTAGTAAGTGTGGACTGAGTGCCCACTAGGAGAGTAAGGAATCAGAAATAATGAAATGATGATGAAATAATTTGATGACCTCACAAAGGTGATACATAAGAGGGGAACATAAAATTTTTAAATAATAATATACAGCAAAAAATGCAATTTCAGGCAGTAAAATGTGCTCAGAAAGAATATACATGTAAGGGGGGAGTAGAATTAATATTTGTTCAAATAGCTCTGGACATCCTATGAAAGTGTATTTTATAGAGTTTGATTTTTTTCTTATGGTAACATTGAAGTATCGAGTCCATCACCACCAATAATAATACAGTCATTGTTCAGTTCCTGTTTTCAAATTGTTGGGAATATTTTCTAACTGATGCTAATAGGTTTCAGTAGGACCTGTTGTGATTGTTGTTAAGCTGTGTAAAAATCTTGGATTTTGAATTCTGAGAAAGCTAGGTTGGAACTACCACTTGGCAGTATAGTTATTTGCTCTCTCTGAGTTTAGTAAACCCTCTCATTAAGTTGAGATAATATTACTTAATTTTCAGGATGTCCTGCAGCTTACGTGAGATGTCAGCCACCATCTTTGGCAAATGAGTGCTTACTATGTCTTTTTACATATTTATTTTATTCTTTAATTTGGTTGAAGCAAGTTAGCCTTTCTGATGGGTTTTTTTAAGTGGCCACTTAAAAATAGTCTTATGGGAGCAGATCAGTCAAAGATCTTCTTTTCTAAAGTGACATCACTCACACACCCATGCACAACAGAAGTCCACCTTTGAGAGCATGGTTTCGCTGGGTAAACACATCCTCAAAACGATTTCACTGTTATTCTTCCCAGATGAAGAAAACAGCCATAGTTAATTTTACATCTTCAAAAATGTATGCCTTTTTCATAGTGCTTTGTATATCAAAGACAATTAAAGGACATTAATGAAAACCACTTACACTAAACTCTGATTCATGTAGTCACAGAACATTTATAGTTTTCTGTTTTTAGAAGTACATCCAAAGTTTGTGAATCTTTAAAAAGCCCTCTTTGAATACCCTGCATTAGGGCTGCATTTTGTCTTCCTAATTCAGGCATCATAACCTTAATTATATCAGCCACGCAGTCTGCTGGACAGGGCTCCTTTTTGCAGCCTGCATGAGTGAATTTCGACCGTGCTCAGAAACTTGCCAGGCCATGCATCCCGATGACAATGATGATATTGGTGAGGAACACACTTGGTTTTGTCATGTAGGTGCACCACCAAAGGCAATAATAATTATTTACAAATGCTATAAAAAAGTTATTGGATACTTAACCATACATGAAACGGCTCTTTCAGTGTTCAAAATAACCCTGTGAATTAGGAAATACTATCAGCATTTTGAAGATGAGCGGTATGAGACCCAAAGGAATTAAACAACATGTGAATACACAGGCTGGAAAGCAGGGAAGCAGAGATGTGAACCCCATTATTCTTCCCCCAGTGCTTCCACGTACTGTCTCCTGCCGTGCACTTCTCCTGATGGAAAATGCATGAATGAAGTGGTTTGTGTCACTTGCTGTAGAGATGGACGAGGAATGATCTCTATTTTCTTTTAAATTTTAGTATCAGAAATTAGTGCATGACTTTTAAAATACTTCTGTATCAGTGAGTCATCATCTTCTGGAATTATCATCTCTAAATGGCATGAGCTGTCCAGGAACCTTATAATGTGAACTTTATACCCCTGAGCTTTCAGTCTCTGACCTAGAAGGAAATTTTAATTCCAGAAATGGAGCCTCACGCTTCTCTTAGCTCAGACCTCCCCAGATGACTAACGCTAAGTCTTTGCTAACTGCTGAACTGAACGTTCCAGGGACAGAAGGTTGCACAGAAGGTACATTTCTTTGAGCTGTAAGCCTAAATTAAGCAAGAATGGGTGGGATCGATCATGAATGGGTGCCTACGTTTGATAGTCTCTTGATTTACACATCCTACAGAGAGATGTTGGCAAGGACTCCAGTTACAAAAGGGCAGGGACCCTCTTCAAGGCAGAAATAATGACAACTAAGCATCAGATACTCCATGGTCCCTTGCAAAGAAGGAACTAAACTCTCTGTCTCCTCCAGTGTGCCGATGGACAACTTAGCACCCTTAGCCCATGTTTCTCCCCTCTTCCCTCTAATGGATGCCTCAACTGTTAACTAGCCTCTGCTCCCAGATAATCTGGATACAGAGTCTCCACTCTCTCATACTCAAAGGGCCAGTCACGTGGACTGCCCTTCATGTGGCTGTAACACGTCAGTCCGAAGCAGAGAGTCATTCCAGTGGGCTTAAGCTCGGGGTCACTTATTTTGGTAGACTAGAGTCTCCCTGGCCGTGAACTCCAAAGAGAGGCATTTGCTCATCAGCCTGCCTTGGGAACAGTGGCATACAAAAGGCAAAGAAGGGTTTTGACATTATAAATGCATCTCAACCACATTTAGTTTTTGTAAATATTTACCTTAGGTTTTTTTTTTTTCTTGTTCTCTTGCCCAAATGCAGAAGCCATGTTGGCTATCAATGGGGAACCATACAATAAAGAGTACAGCTGTTAAGGGCTTTAGACTTTATGTATTTTGAACTTTTCCTTACAGATGAGGAAACTGAGGCTTGGAAAGATTGGATGCCTAATTCAAAGTCACATGTCTAGCTAATTATAATCTCTTAAAATATTCTCTAAAACCTAAAATGTGAAAGTATTCACTAAACTCGTTTATTCTTTGCACTTTTAATTACCTCAGTATCTCTATCTACAAAATATTCAATAGTTTCAATTCAACAAATGAAGAAAAAGGTGGGAACAAAGATAGGCAAGAATACATTGGAATATATTAAGATAATTCATATCGAATAAGCAACATACATTCAATTCATTGGGGCACTTTCCCAGAGCAAATCATAGAATTTTTCCCAAAGTAGTGATCAAAGAAGTTAAAGAAATAAGGACCCTGGTCCTTCATCGCTTCCCGATTTTTATTCCCAGACTTATCCCTCCCCAGGATGAGAGGTTGAGAGAATAGAGTCATTTGTAAAGTGACTAGAATAATCTCAGCCACCTCAGGGAGTCAGTGAGTGTTCAATACCTCAGAGGATTCTGGGAGCGTCAGATGAAAGGCGCTTTAGAAGGCAGACGTGATTACTGAATTAGAATTTCAGAGAGTGAGAAAGGAATCTTTTGTGTTGACGGGTTTTTTCCTTATTCTCTTGTAGTCCTATAGTGGGTTTTAGTATTTTTTTCCCTTACCAGTTTCTTCAATTTCAGATCATGTCCTTGACTTGGTACAGTTCTCAGGAGGAGGAATGTGTGTTGGTATAAACTGTCAAGCTCCCTTTTGGATTCTTTTTTTTTTTCCCGAATATACATTTTAGCCTCTTTGAATTCACAGGGCTCATTTTACACCTTCCCCACGGTTGTAATGTTTATAGTAAAACGAAACCGCCTGGGACAGTGTTCTGTAACGTGATATTTATTACCATGTCCCGAAGCACACACACACACACTCACATTCACACACGCCGGTATTGAATTGTTTGGAAACCGGACCAATTTTGTTTCATTCTCCAAAGGTTGCCATCATATCATTAATCTCTCTCAGCCCTTAAGGATGGCCTTTTGCCACATTCTGTCAGAAAACAAGATATAGACCATTTACTTTAAATACCTAAAAATAAAAATGCTGAATCAAATGGATGCACACATACTCACATACACACACACAAGCTGTCTGCGGTATTTTGCAATTGTTGGAAATCTCTGTGCGTTGGGTGGGAGGAGCAATAGAATTTGCAGTTTCTTGAGTGAAATGTTTGGTTACATGAGTTGTAAAACGTTTCTGCTGTTGAAATAAATAGTGCTAATTAATAATTCTGCAGACTTAAAGAGCAGCCTTTGAACTACCAGAGTGGGTTTTTAATCCTTTGTAGTAGAATTCTCCTTTTCAATTCTCTCTTTCTGACTCCTTCCCTATCTCCTTTACGTCTTTTTTTTTTCTCGGAGAGGAAGAGAGAGAGAGAGAGAAACATCTATCAGTAACCCCCATCAGGGATCAAATCTCCAAGCTAGGTATGTGTCCTGACTGGGAATTGAACCTGCAACCTTCTGGTGTTTGGGACTATGCTCCAACCAATAGAGCCCCCTGGTCACGGCCCTTCCTTTTCTCTTTCCAGAAAATATATATTGCATCCGGAACAGTGCTGGGGTTTGTGCTAGTAGTGGTACTTCATTTCAGCCCATTGTAATCTTATGGACTCTACCAAGAAATGAATGGCAACATATCTTTGAGGATAACCTCAATCCAACTCTGTAAACTTTGTCTCAACTTCATGGAGAACATTTCCTATAGGAGTCATATAAGCATTGTATCTAGTACACTTGAACTTTATAGAGCTTATATAAATATCTGTGGCCTAAAAATAAAGTGTATTGTCTCCAAAATGAGCATAAAATTACAAAAGCCCAATTAATTAGCTTAATTAAATGTCTGCCAAAGACTGAATCTAACATGGTGTCAAGGGGTGAAATGCTACCCAAGCCAGCTTTTCGCAGTTATGTATGAATTAGATATTTATAGAACTTTAACTCTCAGCTGTATATGCAGGCCTACGATCGATCGGATCTTTTGGCAGAGAAAATGTCTAGGAGCAAATAGGTCCTAACATGTCCCTTTGCAGATGACATTCATTTTCAGACACCTTCACAATAATGCCATTTTAGATCGGATGTATTTGTATGCTACAGTACAGAAAGGACTTTCATCATTGCGGTGGGGGTTCTTTTATCAAACACAGTAAGTTTGTGATGTGTAAGCTATTTTTGCAGCACGAATACATCTCTTTCTGCTTTCTCCCTCAACGGGAAAGTTGCCGTGAGCTGACTGTGTTCCATTATACCTCCCTGCATTCACGGGCTCCTCCTTCCAAACCACTGCCAGGTGTTAGCATCTTCCCTGAGTAATTTCAGGCATTTCCCTTTGAATGAAAATGGCTCACTTGGAAGGTTGTGAAAGGCACATCCATGTGGAATTGAGAGGATCTTGTGCTGTGCTGTGGTCGGAAGGCTTGCCAGAAATTGCCCGTTCCAGGCTGATGATGCAAAGCTAGACATCTGTTAAATTAACATCTACCTAACGTTTTGCCTTCAGTCAAATGCTTTTTTTTTTTTTTCAAAAAAATTAAGTCTCTTCCACTCTCTCCTGCTTTCTTTTTTCTTTTTCCACTGTCAAAACAATCTGTCACAAGATATTTAATTTCTGTGTAATGGGTTACTTAAAGAAACCAGCAGATGGTGCAGCGAAAGCACCTAGCTCCCAGCTCCGGCAGCTTATAGACTGCCGGTTGGCCTTTCCCCTGAAGCACTGTGCACCCAGGAGAGGCTTTAGTGTGGCAGGCTATTCCTTCCACTTTGATTTATAGTCTCACCAGGGTCTCTCACAACTCTTGCTTTTCAGGATCAAAATATTAGTGTAAATAGTCTCCATCCACCCACGAGCCAGAGATTACTTTCTATTTCAGTTAAGTGGTGGTCAGTGTGTGGCACTCACACTTTACGTGTGCAGGAAAGAGGAAGTTCATTATACATGAAGCTGCACACACCCCTGCTTGTGGCCAAGCACTAGCTCAGAGCACCAAGCTGGTCTGTGGCCCAGCACTTGGCTCTGGATGGGCGGGGCTTTGACACAGTGATAACGCTCAGGACACCATACTGGACCAGGGCATTTCTGGCCATCTGAGTAATTTTTTCACAAGAAATTACCTCCTGATAAAGTGGAGCTGCTCTACTGTTGGGGGAGAAGATTCCCAAAGTCAGTGTCACCATCATGATCAAAGATTAAGCATGATCGGAATGGCCGATGAAAATTCCTTAAGCCACCCAAGAAGTGCGGTGGAATGTTGCATGGGTCCCTTCTTCAAAAGGAAGGCATGGGTCTTCAAGTACGATAAAATGTGAAGTGCTTATTACATCAGCATATCGTGTTTACTATGGGCCAGGCACTTTTCTGGGCCCTGGGAATGAGGCTGGGAGCAAGAAACACATGATTTTTGCTCTCACTCTGCTCACGTAGCCGTGGGAGAAACCTAGTCAGTGCATCAGCAGTGAGCATTCTAGACGCAAAACATAATTACGGATTATTTACCTATCAGCCAGAAACGAGTATCTGTATAGATACATGTCATTTACAGCAAACTAATGAATCAGTAAGCAGAATATAAGTTTACTAGCTGTAACCATTAAATATCTCTGTGTGGAGATAGAAATATAAACAGTATCTAAGTAAACACATAAAAATATAAATCCTGAGATTATTTTATCTATCTATCTATCTATCTATCTATCTATCTATCTATCTATCTAAAAGGCTATACGAACCAAACCTACTCAATGGTGTACCTCCTATGAGGGGAGAGATTTAATTTCTATGGAACTTGAAAGGTCCCCAGCTGGTTCCTGACTGGAACTCTGCCATTAGCAACCTCTGGGAGAGAAGGTGCTGGTATGAAAGTGAGGGCTGCCAAGCAGGGGCTGATGTTTAGGCCGATGGTGAGGGAACAGGAGGATGGGGGCGGGGGCGTTCCTTCCAGCAAGGCACCAGCCTCCAGGGGACCACTCTCTGATTGTTCACTCACTGAGCAGCTTCGTTGGGGGTTTTCTGGGGAGAACAGGCATGATATAATACCTGCAATAAATCACTTTAGTCTATTACTTATTAATCAAATCCTGAAGTGCCCTAGAAAGTATCTCTGGGCCACTGTCAGTGCAAAGCTATTGTAAATGAACGTGCTAGGCAAACCCCTTGGTCCACTTGTACCAAAGGGCTTGGGATAGCTGTGCTATTAATCAGAGCTCAATAAAGTTTTAACAGTCAAACAGGAGGTATATATACTAAGGTATAATTTAGGCAGAGTTGAGAGGATACAGTGTTTCTTTTTAGTCCATCAGGAATTTCCATTTGTCCCATTTAGCATTATTTTGGAGATAATTTTCGAGATTATCAATTTTCAGATTGATAATTCTCTCACATGGTTTTCATTTTGATTCTACAGAGCATCTAATAATTTGTCTCCCATTTTTGAAGCACAGGTTCAGAAGCTGTTATATCTTGCTAAAGCCAAATGCCAGTGAGGGTAAGAGCCAAAGATAGACTCTTATCCTTGATCCCCCCCAAAATAAGGGGCCACACGGTCATTGTGCATTCTGCGGGGCCCATGGTAGCCTAGCAACACCCACTGTCATTGGACATCTTTGCTGCTTTGGCTACGTCAGGCAACTGGCACATTCCATACATATTTGTTGTACATAAGACTGAGAGTCCTTCCCTTGCTGTCCTTAGGGAGGTCAAAAGAGATAGATAAATAGGAAAATTACATTCTTAAACATCCTAGCAACTTAGCCCCTCTGGTGTCATAATATTCATTCATTTGAGCATTCATTTGACCTGTAGAGTACCCAGCACTGTGACGGGTACCGGTGCGCACTGGTAAGTTCATGAGAATGAGTGAATGGGTGGATAAATGAGACAGGGTTCCTGCTCCATAGAACAGAATTACGGTCTCGTAGAGAAACGAGGCCTGCAGCAAATAAGCAACTGCTAAACATAACCTCAAGCAGAGGAACAACCCTTTGGAAGACAGAACCGTGTTTGTAGAGAACACATATCAAAGGAACTTGGCCACACTTACAGGAGCATAGATTTCTGGGAGGAAGTGTCATGAGCCGAACGCTCCAGAATGGGGAGCGAGCTGTGTAAAGAGCAGGGAAGACTGCTTCTGACTCGTCAAACAACGTAAGTGCTGGCTGAGGGGTGGTGGGGAGCAGAGGGTCCCCAGGAGCAGACAGCAGGCTGGTGTAGATGGAAAGCAGGGGTTTGGGGTGAGTGGGATACGCAGGAACCCAAAGACAGGAGCTGGCAATGAGAGGAGATGGGAACTAGGAGCTCTGTGTGCTTGAGAACTGGTGTGGTGGATACTAAAACCTTTAAATGTTAAAGAAATCACGGGTGTCGTATGTGATAAAGGGAAGATTGGGGGCAGGGTCAAAATAGGCTTTCAGGATCTGAGTGCCTTCTGCACAGCTGAACAGTGCCTGGCTAATTTCCCTTTCTAATGAGACCAGCACAAAATCCAGCCATTTAGGCTATTCAGCTTTTAGGTAAATGTACCAAGCTGTTGGGGTAGCAAGGAAAGAGGGCTTGACATTGATGGATGGTGTTAAATACCAGAGCACCCCCTTCACACAGACTTTTCTAAAGCAGTATTGTAACAGAAAGGCCTGGGAGATTCCAGGTGGGCAGGGCAGGCTGGACAGGGTCCAAGTGCCTCCCTCCCCCAGGAGGGGGAGGGCGAGATGGGTCTCCTGTCAGAATCGGGATCCCTCTTAAGGTCTGGCAGCAGCGCGGCCCACGGCGGGGTGAGTTCCTCAAACAGGGCTTAATTCCCCCCAAACTGGTCCTGGGGACCCTTCTGTAGGACATATGGACTTCCCCTGACACAATTTAATTTTTGCACAGAATTACTAGCAGACCTATAGCTGTCTCCTCACTTACCTCTGCAGTAATTCCTTCCGATATTTTAGACAACAAATTGTTATTTCTCTTGATTCTCAGACAGGACTGACATGACTCCAAACCTGCCTTGGAAAGAGTTAAGTAAGGATTGCTGCCATTCCCTGCCTATCCCTGATGTATATCAAGGGATAGACATATAATACAGTAAATATAAAATATGTTCACGGAGCCAAGCTCCTTGGAAAGACTCGAGTGTATGTGTTTTTCAAGGAAATGATGATTATTTTCCATCTGTGTTCTGAAGTCGCTCAGATCAGATGTGTGGATTCAATGACCTCACGCTTACAGTTTTCGTTATTGAAATGAATGCCATGGCAGAAGAGATTGTAGGGTGTAGGACTGTTGTCACCAGGGTGGTTGTACCAGTGACAGGTACATTCAGAGCAGTGGATTCCTGGCTGTGAGTCCCCAGCAGTGGATAAAAAGTACTTAGGATGGTCACCATTCTAAGTGTCTTTTATACATAACTAATTCTCATAACAGCCCTCGAACGTGTGTACTGTTATTTATTTTTTTTACTTTGCACAGAAGGAAACTGAGGCACAGAAATTAGTCACTAAGCCAGTAAACTGAGGAGCTAGGGTTCAGATTAAGGCAGTCTGGTTCTAGAACCCGTATTCCTGACCCCTGTCTCTATCACCAAGAAATGGATTTGGCTGGACAAGTGGCAGAGATAAGGATTCCAGGAGCAGTTGTTTATGTTCAAAGGAACTTCTGTCTATCTTTGTTCCATCGCCTCTTCCTCCTCCAACCTGTTCCAACCGTTCGGAGAAGACAGATGCTTAGGGGGGAGTGTGAGTAGCAAAGCAAAGCAAATCCTTATAAATTAATTGTTTTAAATGTAAAGATTAAACACACCCATTTCTCATTACCCATCTTTCTGGAAACTGATAGGTCCCCATTGCATTCAACACTGCCCTGTGTCCCTCAGTGTGTGGGCATCTCCCGTGGCAGAGGGTCAGTGGCCGGCACTGTTTTGAGATGCACATACTCTGGTCCCGCCTTTGACAATCAAACAGACAAGCGGCTCTCTTCCAGTTTCCCCACCGTTCAGCCCTTAAAGATCATTTTGACAATTAAATGTTTTAAAAGCCGTCTCAGAAATACTGACCAACGGCACCTTTGTGTTTAAAATTTGAAGCCCACCCTGGTCCCTGACTATCTTTCTCCTGTCTTGTTGCCTAGTTACGTACTATATTTTTAAAATTCTGTCAATTTAATCCAGACTCAGTTGGGCATCCCGGCATTTGTCAAACATCTTGCTTAGAAATTGTGGTCTGCTTTTCACTGACTTGCTTTTTGGACATGTAGAGTCACTTTCCACTTCGTTCTTAGAGATTCAGCCTTCTTTTCATGGGGGCGGGGATCTTGGGGGCAGAACTATCTAGCTTATGTTGCCTCTAGGGTTAGAGGGAAAGAAAACGTTTAGGTCAGTTGGCATATTCTCTCCCAACATCTGGAAGAGACAACCTCTCTGTTTTGCCACTAAGAGGAATTAAATCCCTCCTTTGACAGGTTGGGTCTTAGTAACTCCTCACATCAGCAACCACAGCCAGCTCCAATCTGACTGTCAGCCACAGCAACTAAACTTCAGGCCCGCTGGAGCGCACAAAGACATAGCACCTTCTGAATAGGAGCGTGGACTAGCCTTTTCAAATCTCTGAAGGGGAAAAAGGAATTTCAAGGACATGTTTGCAAAAAGAAGACGGAGGAGGAAGGAATCTTGCTATTCACATTGCAATCTGCAGAATGAGTCCTGAAATCCTATGTTTGGGGAACCCCTAATGGCTGAACTTACACGAGCAGAAGGAAAATCAGATGCTCTTACTCAATTTTCTATGAACGTGTTTGAAATCTTCCCTTTCTCCTGTCTCCACGTCTCAGATGTCGAGTCATTTTGCCTCTCTCATCTGATGCCAACTCGGTCGAGTTACAACCAATCAGATATAGGGAAAATTAGATTTTAATGGAATATTTGATTTTCCTTGCTTAATTGATTTAATTGCAAGTTTCTATAGAAAAGAAAAGATTTTTCAGTCCAATGTAGACAAGCTCCCATTTTTCTCTGTTCCACGATGACAAACTTAATACTTCAATGTTAGCCGGGACTTCTAAAACTTTAGAGGAAGGAAATACTAGCATCCTTCTGAATTGTTCTGTGTCTATATCTCTCTCGTGTTTTTCATAGCGAAATCCTGCATTTACATTGGCTTCCTCTGTTTGTATTGATTTTGACATTCGCATGTGAATTTCTGTTTGTTGGGCGAACAATATATGTGTGCCCGTATACACCTGTACATTGTTTCAGAAGCATTTAGTGCCACAAGGTATTTCTTTTTGTGTCTGGTAGGCAGGACAGTGAAGAGTGTTAGCTAGTTTTCAAGCTGCCACAGTAGGTCAGTGGGCCTTTCTGAGTTCTCTGAGACCAACCTTAACAAACGGAGTCTAGTCTGAGTGGATTGCCTGTGATGGGTACTGGCCGCCGAGGACACTGGGGTGGGAAGGATCCCGGCTCGAACACCCAGGTTCAGTACCAATAGGAAGTGAATCGTGCACCTCCTGTTTCTCGGTTACCATCCCTGTTTTCAGCCACCGTATTAAACGCAGCAGATCATCCAAGTGCTTGTCCATCATGGTGCTGGGACAACGCCGCCGCGTCTCCTGACCCTCCCTGACTTCCCAAGACCCCTTGCGACACCAGTTCCAGCAGAATGCACTTTTCTTTGGTGGACGTATTGAGTTTTTATTTTTTAACTCTCCATCAGTTTGGGGAAGGTTCATTAATGTGAACATTTAATGGATCCCACTTGAATTCCCTCTCAAGTACCTTATACATTTGTCAGTCTCTGTATTTGGAAATACAGTTTTTCATATGAAAATCTTAGCCTGTTGTGTGCTGTCTGATGGTTTCATCGTCACCATGACCATGACTATTGTCACGAGGAGTGTTTTTTTGTGGCGACTTCCTCCTCTCCTTGGCTAGGAAAGAAAAGGACTGAGAGCAGGGGCTTCAGAGAGAGATAACGGTGTTGGAAGCCAGGCTCCACCACTTGCTAATTGTGGAACTTCGGGCAAGCTGCTTTTCCTCGCTGACATTTATTCTCTCTGTCTGCAAAACAGGGATAATAATAGGGCCTCGCTCACAAGGTAATGTGTGGGTTCAATGAGGCAACAGATTTAAAGTGCTTAGAAGTGTGCCAAGCACATAGTAAGCGCTTAGTAAGTGCTATGGATTCTCCTGAGGTCATAGTGTGTGCCAGGTACTAGGCTACTACGTTTACGTAGGATATTTACTTACTCCAGTCGTACAAAGTGGGGGGAGGGGTGGCTTTGTCCCCCGCAGTCCATGCGGCAACGCCTAGAGACGTTTTCGGTTGCCAAGACTTGCCAAGGGGATGCTGCTGGTGCGTAGAGGCCAGGGATGCTGCTCCACATCCTGTGATACAGGGGATGGTAACCCACAAAGAAGAATAATCTCACCCAAGATGCTAATGGAGCTGAGGTTGAAAATCGCTGATGGAGTCCGTGAAGTAAGAGTTCTTAATATTGGACTCATTTCACAGAAGAGACAGTCCGAAGCTTGCAGAAGGTATCACTTCCCATACTGCACTTTCAGTGTGTCTGACCACTGTAATGGTTGCAGCAGCCTTTTGGAGCAGAAGGGTTTATTTTGTTTTTAGAAGGAATTCCTACAGACCCCCTACACACCCCCGAATCAGAAATTCTGGAGCACTTCATGGCAGTGGGACAGTTAAGGACGGTCAGGCCTCTTAGAGTTCTGGAAACTTCCTCCTGAGCCAGATCTGGCCCCTCTGATGTTACTGGGTCATGGGAGATCCAGGGGGTTATGGCAGGGGACCGGGGGGGGGGGGGGGGTGGCCACCCCTAAAGCTTGGGCAGGCTTTGTCTGCCCTGAGTCACAGAAGTACATTTTCCTATTTTAACAACTGATCAGGTTAGCCCTGTGAAGCTCGTCAAACAGCTAGCATTGCTTTCTATGTGACCAAATTAAAACTGTGGAAAATGAGATTTTTCTAAAGAAAAAATATCGAGTAAAAATCACTATAGTCAATAGTAGATATTACAAAAAGCATTAAGGTGTGGCACAAATGACTCGTGAATGGGAAACGCTTTGTCCTGGATGACCCTTGAGGACCAGGTTAACAGAGAGTTCCTCTGTCTGCCCTGGGATGTGGCTCATCACCAGGGCTGAGGAAATCTGTGCTTAACAAACAAAGCTAAACTCTCAACCTCTCGCATCAGGGCAGTGAGTTTGAATGGCAGTGATACCTGTATCCTCAAATATTTGCAATCCTGTCCCACGTATATCTGAGTAGCATATAAGCAAAACTGGGTGGTTCCGATTCTCAGCCTCTCAGCCTTTGCTTTAAACATCCACTGTGCCAGTGAGCCTTCACCCACTGTGTCCCCCTGCAGAAAAAGTAGCTGAAAGTGCTCAGAGTCAAGTGACCCAAGAACCATACCCTTTACTGTGACCATCACAGGAGTCTGGGGGAGAGAGTTGTCACACTCATGCAGGTTGGCTCCCAAACCATGGCCTTGTACTGTTCCTTTATTACAGGATCTGATTCCATCTCTCTGAACAGTGAAATAAATGGCAGTCTAGTTTCCAGTCCTCATAACCATAATTTGAATTGTGACTTTTACTCGGTTAAGTATTTTTGGTTTTGACCTCCAACATGTATTTTTTCCCTTGTTACGTACATCCTTGGCCACTTTTTGTTCAATAGCCTCTCAGGTCACAATGTCTGGAGGGGTTGAAAACATTTTTTATGTAGACAATAGCATAAAGTACTGAAAAGAGAGAAGTATTGTCTTCCAAAAGTACAAAATAAGTTATTAGAACGTAATCTGTTTGCAGAAACCAGTTATGTTCAATGGGTAGGTGTTCTCGTGCTTCAAATTAATATTTGTCCTTTAAAATAGCAGATGTTTAGCTGCATGCGTGGGCAGTCAACATGAGGAGGCACATAGTAGATGTTCCAAGTGAGGGGCTGAAAGACAGTGTGGCTTTCACGGCCAAGGCGAGCCCACCCCCTCCGCCTACCCCTTCCACTCCGTGTTGATGATTTCTTGGCGTCTCAGATACACACTGCTGGGCCTCACTTCTCCAAGGCATCGTGGCTACATTTCCGAGCACAATGGAGCCTCTGTACTCAAAGGGTGCTCCTTAGACCAGCAGCATCGTCTCCCGGGAGCTGGATGGGTACAGAACCCGACACCCCAGTCCACACCTCCTGGATCTGAACCTACATTTTAGAAACACCATAGCTGACTCTTGTGTGCATCAAGGTCCGGGGACCACTCATCTGGAGGAGACTCTGAGGTCTGATCTCTTTATGGCACTTATCACATTTTTCTTACTTATTTCTGTATTATATTTTTGCATGTGCATTTTGGAGGGCAAGCATTGTCTGTTATTTTTTAGACCTATCTAGCTTATAGGTGAATTTCTCAATATAGTGATATTTAATCAGCTTCTGAATCTAGATACTCAGATTATAACCACCAGGAGACTATGTAAGCCAGAAAGACACAAGGGGCTAATTCAACAAAGTTCTCAATTTACTCATACTTACTCCAAAAATTATTTAACTCCTATGAGTTTCAACTTCCTTAACTGTAAAGTGCAGATCATAATAACTACCTCACTGGTTCATTTTAAGGATCAAATGTGATCAAACATATAAAGCAAGTAGCATAGTGCTAATTGGTTCATGATGAGTTCTCAATACATGTTACCTCCTATTATATTATTATTTAAGTTAGAAAATTCTATACATATCAGAATCCCCCAAAGAATGTCAGCTAACCTTATGGTTTCCGACCAGGGCTGAGTCTGCTTGTGGAGTATGGGGCATGGTATGGCAATGTCTAAAGCCATTTGACCATCACGCACTGGAGAGAAGGCGCTGTTGGCATCTAGCCCAGAGAGGATGCTGTTTTGTCCTACAGTGCACAGGGCAACCCCTGCCAACAAAGCATGATTGGGCCCCCGAATGTCAATAGTGTCAAGGTTGAGAAACCCTCTGTTAACACACAAAGGGACTGAGGTCATTAAAGTAATCCATTTCCCTTGAGGATTTAGGAACCTCAGTATGTTTACCCTGTCAAATATTAATGTTGAGCCCACCTCTCAGAATCCCTCCACTAGGAGCCGAGTCATTTCCTTGGGAATAGAACCACACTCTGGCAAACCTGATGCTGCCTGATTAACCTATTAAAGGTCATAAAACAATAACAATTACACTGCATATTTCACTCTTTAATATCAAGGAGAGCTGGGTTCTTTGAAATGTAAAACATCCTAAGTGAGAGAATAGCGCCTGCAATTCCCCCAGGAGCACAAGGTCATTGTATAAAGAACACTGGTCCCCCTATTCATTTACTCCATTTCAGGATATATATGCAGGGGGGCGAACATCTGGGGAGAGAGGAGGCCAAGGAGGCTGGACTTTGGCTGCCTGGGTCTGAGGTCCATCCAGGACTGTGGTTCATAGTTCAAATAAATGCTGGAAATGGGCCAAAACAAGTGTCACTGCAGCTGGTAGAAGGATCAGCTGTGACATTCCTATTGCTTGTTTCCTTGAGAAATGAGAGATGCTTCCAGAGAATGTATTAATTTCCCAGGTATGGCTGCAAACACAAAAGCAAGGAGTCCAAGAGTAGCAGGCCCTCTTCCTACTGTGAACAGATTATGCAAACATCAACCTACAGCTCACTGTTAAAAGTAAGTTTCTTTCCAAGAGGGAGACCTCATTTATAGCATCTGTAATTAAGCTAAAGGAATTAAAAATATATATATAACATCCCCCCACCAAAAATTGTGAAATAAATATTTGATATTCAAGAGGTTCAAATGCTGAAATACATATTATGCATGAGAACCACAAAAAAATATTGCCCAGGCTCAAGACCACCATCAGCTCTGGGACCCTCTGGGTTGCAATAATAGCTCTGCCGGGTGGCGTGTTGGTTTGGGAAAAGGCCAGGCATGACTAACTGAAGCCATTAAAGAGACGGTAGGTGGGGGACTTGCTTTGGGAAGGGCTGCACGTCGCCAGCAACTCTGGAAGGGGGAGCCACAGCAGTGAGCTAGCAAGGGCTCCCGGACATTTGGGGGGGCACCATTCATCAGCGGGAATGTGCCCCTGTGCAATAACGTCCAACCATCTCTTTCCTTCATGCTTTGCTTTTTGGCAATTTTCATTTTTAGGAAAATTGAACATGGAGAGCCATGTATTAAGAGCTCTAAGAAACGAACATCTTTTATTCCCCACTCAGGAGAATCTAGTTTGGCAAAGAGGCATTATTCCCCTTCACAATAGAGTTTGCATGGCTGCTATAAACAATATAATTACTGAGCCAGATAATAAATAATTGCAGAACAACAGGGAAAAGGAGGTATGGGCAAGGAGGAAAATGGATGGTTTCCTATGAGACCTGCACAACGATTGAGTTAGTGAGGCGGAGTCACCATCCCATGTCACATTTTCTTGGCACTGAGGTCACTTATTGGCCATGCACCTGTGCAGCATGCTGGAGGCCAGGCCTTCCTGAGGTGGACCTTTGTCACAAAGGGAAGTATTCATGTGGAAACCTGTGACTGGTACCTGGCCAACTTTGTCATCAGTCCAACCAGGTGCTGGCTTTTCAAAACATGGTGACAAGCCTTGCGATATACGTGTTTATGGAGTGTGGATGCTAATGCATCACGTTCCTGGGTGCACGCATGCGTCCTTTAACAGTGTTCCTCCATGTGCGTCCTCAACCCTGATATTGACATGGAAAGGCAGAGCCTCCGATATTGTCCTCTTTATTGTTAGGCTTTTTTTAATGGTTTTTTTAAATTAATATTTGAATATAGTAATTAGGCTTTTCTTGAAAAGTACACAAGCACATCACAAACTTTTTCTCCCCCCCCAAAAAAAAGACCAGTTATATCCTTTGTCCACATCTTCCTCCTGTACCACTTGCCTTTTCGATGAGAACAGGCTTGAAGAGCCTCCTTCTCTCCCCCAGGGCTCCTCCTTCGCCTTGCCAGGGTGGCAGATCTGATATGGAGCCACCTGTCCTTGCCTTTGATCACACTTCTCACTACGTGCTGAAGAGACACCCCGGTGAAATATGTTCCCAAGAACCTTCTTGACCTTCTCTTTTCCTTGACCAAAAGGCTGCTTCTGTGCTCTGTCAAGTGACGATCCATAAATCTTTGTAAGTTCCATCAATAGTATGCCCTTCTAGACTCTCCTCACTCTCGGTGTGATCACTAAATGTGGAAAACAATCTGTAGCTCTGTCACCTGCACCCAGCGGGGTTCATTTCTAACTTAGCAAATATTTATTAAGTCTACCCTGTGTGCCAGGCATGGTCCTAGGTGCTGGGGATCCAACTATAAACCGCACAGATCTCTGGGAGCTTACATTCCAGTAAAGGGATCACGGGATGCTAGAGTTAGCAAACTACATAGTGACTTATCAGTGTTTTGTGCGCTGGAGAAAGAACAGAAAGGTAAATGGGGAGTTTAGGGTGAGGGGCAGATGCAATTTTAAATGGGGTGGTCAGAATTGGTATCACTGAATAAACTGACGTTGGAGGAAAACACTCAGATGAGGAGAGAGAGTAACCCAGGTTCACGAGGCAGACCGTTCTAGGCAGAGGCATGAGTCACTGAAGGGAAGGGAATCAAGGACAAATTAGTAGGATTTGAGATCTGATCAACTAGGGAAAGGACAAAGCATGTCAAATCTTTAGAACATTAGGAAGAATTCAGCTTTAACTCTGGGTTAAGAAAGGGAGATTCTGGAGGGTTTTGAGCCAATGATTATCTGACTTATATTATACAAAGAATTGCTCTGATGGCAGAATCGAAAATAATCAGTATTCATGTGTTCAGGGGGTGGTATCAGTTATCTATGGCCCAATAACAAACTATACCAAAACTCAGTGCCTTGAAACAAAAGAGTAATGTACCCTTTCTCAAATTTCAGTGTGTATGCAGGGCAGTTCTGCAGGTCCGGCCTGCACTCACTTGTACAGTTGCCTCCAGCTCCTGGGTCACTGGGGGCTGGGAGCCAGGAAGTGGTTGGGACGCTATCCCCCCATGTGATCATTCATCCTACAGGAGGCCAAACAAGGCTTCCTTTTATGCAGGTGGCATCCTTCCAACAGGGCAAGCCCCACTTTCCACATGCTGATCCTGCCTTTACTTGTATAGTGTTTGCTGATGTCCCATTGGCCAAAGCAAGTCACAAGAGCAAGTCAGCGTGGGAGAGAACTACATAGGAATACGGACACACGAAGGTAGGGTGCATCGGAAGTCCTTAGGGTAGCCATCAGCCACAGGGGGCAAAAGCGGACATCACAGAGGCACTCCACAGCAATCCAGAAAAGTAACTGACGAACCGCACCAGAGTGGTGACAATACAGGTTTTCAGAAGTGCCTATACTGTGACTATCGCTTGAAGGATGGCCTTAAATTTATTCTCCTAAGTCACTAGGATCAGGCTATTAAGTTTCCAGGAACTGGCGATGTTCTTATTATGCATGCGATGATATCACAAAAGAAGTAAATGAGGTCAGGGATAGGTTCCCTTTATGGGCAATAATTACTCAGTGAGTTTTCTGAACAATTGGAAACTTAGTAATTCACTTAATGATGTGACTGTACACAACACGCTGTCAATATCATCATCAGCTAATATTTATTGAGCATCCTCTGAGTACCTGGCATTGCACTCATAGCAACAGAGGTGAGCTGCATTAATTCTTCCAACCAATGCAGGATTATTGAGTAGTTTATCGCCTCACTCTCTTCATTGGTGCCCCAGCAGCCTCCAGAAAAGCATTCAGCTTCCAGAATACAATGCCTTATTCCCCTGGAGTAGAGGGAGGTTTGGTAGACTCTGACAGCACAGGGCAAGGATTTGGTTCTCTGTGTTTATGAGCATGCTAATGCTTTCTTATTACACTTCGTACCACAGCCTGGGAGATACTAGTGTAGTTTAGTGGATACAGAAAGGAAGGCAGATAGTGGGTAAGTGGTTCAGCCCATGGCCTGCATTGAGGTGGTGGCATAGCTGGGAAGTGAAATACAGTAACTTTTTCTACTGCACCACACTGCCTCTCAGTGGTGCATGTTATTCCTCTCTCTCCCTGACACTCATATGCAGTCATGGAAACTCTACCAGAAGAGATTTAACTGGCATGTAGGCTCTCGAAGGAAGTCCATGACACACTGTTCTTTGAGTCTGCACAGCCTAATCACTGGAGAAGTGGTTTGTTTGTGTTGGGTTGATTTTAAGTCCCTTATTACAGGGGATTTGTCAGCTGTTAAAATCACCACTTTTTTGTGTTAAATTCTCGTTGGAAAGATGCTGCTGCTTTCAGAGTGCATCTCGAGACTTGGAAGCCAGCACGTGAAATAAACCCTCGAATTGGGATCCCTATTTTCATTTCCTCTTGGAAACAATTATTCTTTGGTGATTGTTTTGACTGCTCATTCTTTTTGAGAGAGTTCTACCTTTTTTTTTTCCTATTCTAAGGAAAGAGTTAAATTTGGAGCTAAGAAAGACTGTGAGTGCTGGGGGGCAGTTTAAATGCAGAATTTATTTGTACATCTTGAAAGCAGCACCCCTAAATGTCATGTACGCTGAGATGCACTTGAGTGTACACCCTCCAGAATGTCTGTTTGCTATAATTCCATCACATTACATATTTTAGTGCCTATCTCTTCCTAGCAGCTTCCAGAGCTTTTCAGATATTCAGCCTCAGAAATTGCACTGTTTTATCCTGGATTTTACAAATAGCAACCAGATTATTGTAAAACAGAACTATCTGATAAGGGAGGCTGTGAATTGCTTTGGGGATTGTCACGGGTAAGCGTAGTGAAGAAACTGGCAAACGCTGCAATGCGCTGGTTACTGTCAAAATAAAACCTGTAGCCATGAATGCATTTTTCCAATGAAGACGTTCATGGCTATGATCATTGTGCAACTTGTGGTTGGGCACTTTCAAACGTCCGGTATTGAAAATCATCAGTGACAAGAACCAAACAGTCCACCAAAGCCTGTATCCAACTCAGTGGAGAGAAATTTAAATTCTTAGAGTTTCATCGAGGCCGACCCTATTGGGTTCACCCTGGAAAGCAGAGGTGTACTGTTCTCTCTCGATTTGCTTTCAGTTTTGGTTTTCACTTAAGGGAGTGTTCAAATCACTATGCAGAAGAAAAACACAGACCAGACCAGACCGACTTCTGTTCAGCAGGCAAAAAACAAAATGCCAGAACATGGTAATCAATGTAAGTAATTTTATATGCAAAATAATTTGTTTTAATTGGCTAAACAAGATCTGATATAATTAAAATATTCAATAAACTAATTACAGAAAACTATGTCCCCAACCTTTAATCATATTATATGTTCATTGCAATTTTGGAAACAGAGAGGAAAATGGACCTGAATTGTCTCATCTTTACAAATAAGAAGGATACATTAAGTTTTTTATTGAAACTTCAGAGGTTATATCCTTTCTTTAGTTTTTGAGAATTTCTCTTTCTTTCAAAAACCAGCAATTTATAAACAATTCAAACAGCTTAACTATGCAGTGCATCCAGACAGAACCACTGCAAGTGAGAAGAATCTTTCCTGGGAAAACTCATTTTGTCCAAGGATTAAGGCTTATGAAGGATGGGGTGTCTTCCCCAATGTGTTCTCCCGTCATAGCCCCCAAGGAAAAGCTAGCCTCGCAGAATAGATGAGTATATGCATCGGGCCTGAAATGACCAACCCTGTAGACAAGACTCCATAGAATTGAGGAACCCTCTCTCTAAGGATTAGCTGCCCATTGGTCAACATAAGCTGACTTCCAACTACTATGTGGATGATTAGGGCAAAATGGTATTCTTCCAGGGGGCAGCTGTTAGTTCTTCCTACTGGGAGAATCTCAATTTGTTGGAATGAATTAATTTTGATACTAACTTGAACGCTGGTTGACTTTGAGTATGTGTTCAAGTATATATACACATATATACTACAGCGAATAAATGAATGGCCTACCATGCCACCTGAGGCCTTATTCTAACAGGTTTCCTAAAGGCCAGGGACTGTATTATAAACTCTTTCACATAAGTTCTGAGTGATAGAGTTTTTTATTTGTCCATACTTTCAGACTAAAAATCAATCAACACACACACATACATGAAATACACAGAAAAGTAAAGATACTTAGTTCCTACAAACTTAAGAAAACTTAAAATCTAGGTGATAAGAGCAATCTAGAGATATTAGAAGAATAATAGGTCAATAGTAGTATGAGATATCCAAAGGCAGGACAAGATTTGAAAAATTATATGTAATAAAATATTCTTGGGTGCTTTGAAATCGGAGAGAGAGCATTTACCATGAGCTCACATAACCTAGAAAGTATTCTTTGAGGATGAGAACATTTTATATCCAATAAGGGGTACATACATTTACAAACATGGGAAATAACATGTGGAGGTAGCAGAGTACAAAATGTTTGTGGATATTTATAAACCAATTGGATGGGAATGTTAAAAATCGGTAGAAATAGATGGGTTTAGGCAAAATTGGGGGTGACCTCATTCACTCATCTTTTTATCAAACACGTATATTGAACATCTACTGTATGTTAAACACTGATCCACGTATGAAGACTATAGCAGTGAAAACCAACATATCCTGACATCATGAAGTTTATGCAAATATCAAAAGATTGGCTTAGTGTTCAATACCATTGATCACCCTGCATTAGGTGCATAGGGCATGTATGTCTCTTGTTAGCTGTATTGCCTTCAACTGTGCATGGATAGGCAGATGATATAGATATAGAAAATAGAAATAGATATATATAAATAATTATATATATAACAAATCAATTGTTATGTATATATGTATATATATGTGTGTGTGTGTATATATATATATATATGTATATATATATATATATATCAAATCAATTTGTCGAAAATCCAATAACATTATCACCACGTACACCAAAACACATGATATTGGCTAACTGAATACTTCATGGTATTCCAGGTCATTTTAGCATTGTAGAGATTTAGCTAGGAAGAAAATAAATGGGAATATAATTATTTTATTTGTTTTAAAAGAAAGATGCAAAGGTGGTTGAACATTGTGGGTATATGGTTATTTCTACCCTTCTCTGTAACCTCAAATGGCAGACTTTCAGCTAATAACCTCCACTTTCCTGTGCATGTTGCAGGCAGTCTAAGGGGCCCATCCTTAAACAGAATACAGTTGCCAACTATGAGGATGCTAATCGTATCGATAAGTATCACTTGTTACAGCTTTTTTTGCGCACAGTGTCATTCACTGGTCCACATGCCTCATTCGTATGTAATGTTTGTCTTTTATATTATTTTGTATAATGACGATAGCTCTCAGAGAAGGGATGACGAAAGCATTTCCTTAAAGAACAGTGTGGCTGAATTTAAATATGGTTAGAAACTTCAATCCCCATGAGCATAGATGAGCAGGGAGTCAACAAATATTTACCAAGTTGGCAAGCCACTTGGTTTTTAAAGATTTATAGAAGATATTAAGATGCAGAGATGTTTAAACATGAATATCACTCTCATTTAGTTTGCAAGGTAATTGGAAGACCAGGGCACCGACTGGAAAACCAAACAATAGTAAGCCAGTATGGTATAGGCTAAGCTGTAAATGATCAGTGTGGCTAAAAATAACTGGAAGGCAGAAAGAGAAGCGTTCATCCCCTGGCATTGACATTTGCTCCTGTGACATTGGGCAAATTCATTTTAGTGAACATCAGTTTCATCTTCTGGAAAATGGTTCTAGTAACAGCCATGAATGGGTTGTTGAGAGGTTTAGAAATTAGGGGCGATGATAAATCCCTGTCATATAATAAGCACTTACATTATTCCTAACTACTCTTTGTTGTGTAGATGCCAGCTATAGCCTAGCTATCACTTTACATCTATTAGCTAATTAAATTGTTATGATAATATTTTACAGAAGAGGGGAGTGAGGTTGAAAGAGGAATGGGATTTGACCAATGTCCCATAGTTAGGAAGCAAATTTCCAGCTCAGGATTTGGACCCAGGAAGAATTCCAAAGCTAAGCACTTGAGTAGCTACTATGATTAAAATAATGTCATCGCTGTAAATGTAAGGAGGTCAAGAAAGTCTTTGTGGAGGTCATGGAACTTGTCCTGGTCTTAGATAAAGGGAGAAGGAAAACAAGTGAACTTAGTTGTGATGAAGCAGAAGAGAACATTCTAGAGAGAACTGGGAAAGTGTGTGAGGCTTTGGAAGGGATGTGTATGCACCGGGCTAGGGGAGGTGACAGAAGACATGTTTGCATGGGTAGGTTTGTGTCAAAGCACAGAGGCAATTAAATGTGATGCCAAGAAATCTGCATTTTGTTGCCTAAAGAATTGTGAACCTTTGAGAACTTTTTTCTTGTAAAAACAAATATTTTCTTAGAATAAAAAAATCACTAATTACAGATTTTTAAAGGGTGACAACAACCACAAATATAATTGCCAGAAAAGTAATATGATCTTCTTTATTATTGGCCTGACATACCTTTGTAATTCTTTTCCCTCCTTTTTTTTCTGCAAGCTCTTTGTGTCTTGAGATGATAATGTTTACTACCACTTTTGAACCTTTGAAGATTTGTAAGCTGACTTATAAGATAGTGAAATAGAATAGACTTTTCAATTGACCAATCAATAACTATTGGGAATAGATGTCAATTCAGAGTGGCATTGTCAGAAGGTTGTTCTGGCTCGTGAAGGGTGAATTGGAAAAGAAAAGAAAACCTCTTAAAATGGCTGTTTTCAACCACTGTGGCACAACAAACAAGACACTAATAGTAATGTATTGGTTTGCCAAAGACTAGCTGCTTTATCCATTAGAACAGATTCAAGGTCATTCCTAGAGTAACACCACTCTCCTTCACTTAAATTCCAAGTGCTTTCTCTCGGGTGGGAAGGTGGTGGTGTCACACTCTGGTTTGGCCTTTGATGGGACCCTGGGGATGTCCCCAGTGGAGTGGGTGCCTCATTTTATCACCTTTCATGTGTTTGGGAACAGAAAAGAATGGAGAAGCGCTACATTAAAGGATTATTGCAGTAGTCCAGGCAAACATGCCCTGGTATTAGAAGGTATTAGGAGTCTTGAAATGAAACAATAGCCTTAAGAGTCTTGGGGCAGTTGTATTTGATAGTTATTGATAATTGGTTGAGAGAGAAAGGAGCCCGGAATGACTCAAGGTGTGTATACACTCCCCACAGGTGAGGAAACTGGGCAAAACAGCCTGCTTTTTGAAGGTGATAAAATATCGTCTATCTGAGCTATGAAAACCAAATCTGGTGGGAAGATTTTGTAATAATAGGGGTTGACATTTATAAAGTACTTGCTGTGTGCTAAGAAAGGAATTCTCATACACACAGACATTATTTTTACCTAATGGTAACCCCCTCATAAGACAGGTAATACGGTTACACCCATTTTTAAATTGAAACAGCCACAGAGAGGCAAGAATAATTTGGCCAAGGTCACACAGCAAGCTGGAGCTAGGATTCCATCCTGGGCAACATTGTCCCCAAAACAGCAGTTGACCACTGTGTATGCGACAGTATCAGCACACAGACCTAAAGCCCACACTGAAGTAAGTCTTATAAAAGTCAGATTCCAGGAAGGAATATTAATGTCATTTGGACCACCATTGGCACCCCAGTATAATCAGATAGCTCCCCCATATGATATCTTAAAAAGAAATCAAATATATATCAGCCTCTAAATGATGCCCACCCAGGGTGCCTACCTCCTTGCTAAGGAAGTGATAAAAATAAGCAACAACACTGATAGCCATTGATAGCTTTTAAACATCTCTTTTCATCGCCTTGATCTCTTTCTCTCTTTCCTTGACAATGTTTTTCTGATCCCGTTCAATAAGCCCCAGGCCCCTTTCCCACTTTTACTGCACTGAAATAGTTGTATTCTTGGAACTGGGTCTCTATTTGTATTGGCAGAAAATTCTGTCAGCTCACTCCCTTGTATGGAGTTAATTCTAACTCTACAACCTGTATCAATAATATCATTTAAAAGAGGCTGCCTCCAGTAGACCCTGAGAAATGTCTGCAGAGAATTCCAGATTTCCTGGGGCACCCCTTCCTATTGCCAAAACCACAAAACGTATCCTCCTATTGCCAAACCACAAAAATTATGACAGGTTGGATTTAACAAGAATAAGCGATCTCTCTTTGGATGCAGCAGTGTGGCCAGGGTGGAGGAGGAAAGTCTTATTCCTAGACCGCTTCTTATTCTTTGTCTGGTGGCTCACAGAGGCACTCCAAGGTCCCGGATGTTCGGGGTCCATAGTATATTGTTGAGACACGCCACATTTGAAGTGAAATAAGTGGGTGGTATTTTTTTGGGGTTTTTTCCAAAATAATAACTGTTTTCAGGAGGACACATGGATTCACCTTTAGTTATCAAAATTGCTTCATTTCAAAAAAAAATGGTCAGGGTAAAGCCTGGGTGTGGCCCCCTCCTGCCGGCTCATGGCTGCCATAGTGCAGGTTAGCAAAGAAAGCAAGCATTTATTTTCACCAGTGCCTTAACTTCTACCACACACTTCACCTCAGAACCAGCAATTTACATCCTTATAAAAGAGGTCACTTAGGGAATTTAACTGTGAAATCCTAGCCCCCACGAGGCAGCAATGGAACAGGGCCGGTGAAATACCATGTGAAACCATGCGAATTCGGAAACCAGTTCCTTTCGACTGTTTTAAAAATGGAACCTACTATAAAATGAATGGTACGGGAAGGCAGAAGGATGCAGAGAAGTCTGCAGAAATAGTGACTCAGAAACTCCTTTCCAGGACTCAGGAAGCAGGCCTCTGGGCACATTTGCAGGGGAACCGGGAAGAATCTAGGTTTGCCCCTTCTTCCCGGCAGCCTCTTGTCCGAGGCCTTTCCTGCAAACACCTTGCCCGCCCTTTTATTTTGCCTTTGTTAATGAAACTAATGGAGGGAAAGCACCTTTCAAACTTTAACCGGGAAACACGGGTTTTGCCAAGTGCTGATATCTTGGCGTAGGCTTTTTCTTTTAAAGACCATTATTGAGGCAAAGCACTTGTTTCTTCTTTTGTTTACCCGTGGCAGTTTGTCAGCAGTTATGATAAGTAGAGTTCCATCTGCCAGTTAAACTACGTCGCAAATTGCTGTAGAAATTAGCAGCTTTCATTTTTGCCTACATAAATAAATATGCAGAATAAATTGCACTTAAACACATCCCCGAAAAATCACAGGTACACCGCACAGTTCAATGCCAATCAGACAGAACTAGGGACACGCTGCGATTATCTCAGTTTTCAAACCTGGAAGATACACGAACATGTTTCTAAATGAGAGAGGCAGTGTATCATGCTCGCCGAGATAAAAACAGAAGCTGCCAGACACCGCTCTGTGGCTTTATTCTCAGAATCCTTTGCCTGAAACCGGCTCTGTCTTTTGCCTTTTGCCCATGTTTCTCTCCATCTCTCTCTCTCTCTCTCTCCCTCCCTCCCCCCTCTCTCTCTCTCTCCTCTCCCTCTCTCCTCTCTCCTCCTTGTCTTTCCCTCGCTCATTGTTCTCTCTCTCCTCCTGCTTTCTGATGTACACACGTTGTCACATTCCATTGACTCTCCCCTCTTCTCTGTTCTTACACTCAAGCCTAGCGGTGCTTCCGCCAGGCAGCGGCAGCCTCTCCTGCGAGTTTGTCATGTGTGCAGCTCAGTTTGATCGAGCGTTCCTTCTCTGCCTTTTCACTCTTACAAAAGATTAAAAGGTGGCGTCACATTGCTCCCCTGTTCCTTCCCGCAGGAGGGACTTAAAAGGGACAACAAAAACTAATCACTTTCAGTAAGCATTTTTCTGGCTGGGGAAAGGAGGAAAAAAAAACGGGATTAAAAAAAAAAAAAAAGGCGGGGGGTGGGGGTGGATTTAGTGGTGTAATTTGAGACCGGTGGTGAGGATTGGGGCGAGCTAGAGATGCTGCACGCTGCTAACAAGGGAAGGAAGCCTTCAGCTGAGACAGGTAAGAGCGCCCATGGAAGGGTTTGACCGAGTGGCTTAGTTAAATCTCTGTTTTCCCCCGTTTTGTAATTGAGAAAGGCATCCGCCGCTGAAGCCGATTTTTCAGTCGGCTTCCTTTTGTTTAACATAGAAAGTACCTGTATTAATTTTGACGAATTAGAGCATGCAGCAAATTCAATTGAAAATAGATTTGTATAGTAAATGCATTTGCACTGAATGATTTCACCTCCGTTTTATTTAAGGAGAGGGACGAGAAAGATGCTCTTGATCAGAATAGCACTTTGCGTTACGTTAAATTCTAAACAGCTAACGGGAAAATAAAATAATCCAATTGATCCTGTTTTTTGAACTCCGGGACGTAAACCCTGGGAGGGAGCTGGCGTTTGAAATTTCGCTTCCAACCCAACTTCTGATGCGTTGTAATAATTTTTCACTGGAGGTTTAAGCAAGGGTAGAGTTTATTTAAGTCTAGCTGCTGGGCTGTGTTTGGCTTGGATCTTCTGGGTGAAGCCCTGCTTGTATATATATCTCCCTAACCTGTGTCAGGTGGGTGTTTCATAGATGGAGATTAAGTGTTGTCCCGAATGAAATATAAAGTTAAAACATCAGGCGAGGGCATGTTTCAGAAAAGGATCCAGTAAATAATTGGGATAGCTAAATGATGACAGTTTGAAATGGGAGTTACCTCTGGAGGTGCTGTTTTAGGAGCTTTGGATTTTAAGTGGCTCAGTAATGAAGGGGAATAATCATCAGTCTCAGATCGGAACTTTGCACCAGGATCCTCCATGCAGAATACGGCTGGACATGCACTGTATGTGGCTTTTAGGGATCTGTCCCTTTTGTGCGCTATGAATGAGAGTTGTGGGTTATATTGGATGGCATTTCTCCTTTAAAGAGCGTTGGGATGAAGCTTAAAAAGCTCACATCTATTTTTGCGTTGAACAAACACCAAATGCAGGATATACTGTAGTCTCCCAGCACCTGAGTCTTTGTGGCTGCTGCTGTTTTTAAAGTTTTGATAAATTTGTGTTGAGCCTGAGTTTTTGCTGATATTATGTTCATTTCCTCTGCTTCTAAAATTTATTGCTGGCATGAATGAACTGGGATTTGAGAATGCAAAAAAAAAATTGTTTTAATTAGCCAGAGTTGTTCCTTAAGGTTAACAGAAATCCAAATTATATCCAGATTTATATCCAGGGTGTCAGCTGAAATGTTTGAATTGATTTTTAGATGGTTATTCTTTGGAGGTGGGAGTCTGCCTGGATATGAAAAGTAATTCTGTGCAAAGATTGTTCTCTGGAATGAGGTACAGAAAGGTGCCTCCACAAGGTTTGGTCCCAGGAAGAACTGCTGTACCGTGGCATGGTTGAGCTCAGCAATCATGGGCGAGAGGATGTTTTATATACGTATTTGGTGGTAAGATTCGATTTTCCCTCGAGTCTCTAAGCCGGACTTGCTCCTCCACACTGTCCTCCGGCATGCTTCGTGTTAGCCAGACCATCCATCTGAAGGCATGTTGTGGGGGCAGCTGGTGCATCCGATTTTATAAGAACATTGGGAGCTGCTGAATTTGGGGGCAGTGGGGAGCAAACAGAATATGGGTCTCATCATGCATCGTCATTGAGAGATAATCTCCAGTGGAAGTTCCATGGGGACACTTAATTTTTCTAACATGGTTAGAAGAGCAGAGCAAGGTGTGGACAGGGACCGGAAACAGCCCTGGACTGTGGTCACCACGCTGCTGATGGCGTGGTGAGGTTAAAAAACCCCAGCACATGGTTTCCTGGTTATCAACTTATGAAACTTTGCAGAATCTCGAAGGAGTAATTCTCCAGTTCAGTCCTTGTTTTTACGTAGCTTTCTTGCATAAAATCTTCTCTTTGACTTTCCTCATGCCGAACCCCCAAGTGTTGTTAGGGCGCCTCCAGTAATGATGATGGTTTCTTAAATCAGTGACCAGTGCTGAGAAGACGGGCCAGGGGAAATTATGTCGACTGTGTCTTATATGCATTTTGTCAATGCAGGTGACTTCTTCAAGGTGAGGAGAGGATAGGTTTGAAGTTGTAGGTTGGCTGTTTGTTATCACTGAATCGCTGACCTCCCACAGGTCTCACGCAAACTAGAGCAGGAAGAAATCATTCAGCTGACAACTGGATGGTAGATTAGTGTGCACTTTTTAAGCAGATGGTGTCCCAAACGATCCATACGCAAACTATCTGATTCATATAAATAGCATTTTTCTGACTTTTCCAGTAGATGTTGCTGGAGAGCAAAGAAAAGATGATTTTTTTACAGGAAATAAAGAAATGCAGTAGACTTATACAAACCAATGAAAAAGATCCTTCTCCCCAAACTCTGCTGGTAGCATTTTGCATAATTTGCTAATTAATGAATTATATTGAATCATTACTTTTATGATGTTCTATACAAGAAAAGTATTAAAACTTGAGTTAGATTTTTTTAATTATGGAATTTTTTTCCTTAGTCCCTATATAAAATGTCTGTTTGCTGTTTCCCATTTAAAAAAAAAAAAAACTCAAGTTCATTGCACATTGCTATTCAGAACATTTCATCCCTGAGTGCTAAAACCCTTTAACATGCAAATATGATGTCAGAGGAAGAATTGAAATAGAATACCCTGAGAAGAGTAATGATCAAACGCATTATAAAAATATGCACCAGTTGCCAACATGTAATGAAATATTAAGAAATTAAAAGCATGCAACCTCTAAAGTAATAGAATTTCATTGCTCTGAGACTATTTTCCCACTGAATATTAAGTGCTTAATAGGTCTATCCGTAAAAAAACAATCAAAACCCTACATGGTTTGTCAGTGAAGTTCTTTCATTATATGATTGTGAAAAATTAGCCCAATAGGATTTTCCTCAGTCTAGGAAATGTAATTAACATTGGATATTAAGTGCCAGATTGCCAAGGCAAAAGCCACCAGGCTTCATGGAGAAAAGAGGCATTCAGAGAGCATCAGTGCTAGAAGCCGAGGGGACCACGCTGAAACCGCCCTGCTGGTAATCACTCTGATAAAATGACAAAGACGTCCCAGAGGAGCCTGGGATTCTGGTACCCAGACACGGACTGATGCAATTTCAGGCAACCAGTGACCTCTGTCTTTGGGAATATTTATTTTTGGAAATGATCAGTTAACCAATTTCAGTTGTGAAAGAGAGAAGTGTATATGTATTTCCCCAATGCACGGGGGCCCTGGATCCGACGCCCTTACAGATAGGAGCAAGGTACCAGCTATGAGGTGGAGCTTTTGGTTTTTCCCATGAACAGGCCAAGCTCTTTTCTGGAAGATTTTTCTTTTACGTGGAAGCCCTTCTTTGTCCGTTTTTATTCCTGAGGTGTGAAAGGCTCCATAGGATGTTTTGACTTAACACCCATTCATTTCTCTTTTCTGGGAGGGAAAAAAAAAAGCTTATATTTAGTAGGCATGAATGTCAACTATCCCTATTTCATAATTAGCACGAGAAATCCACTGGGGGGAGGACATTGCTTTTTTTTTTTTTTGCTTTGATTCAAATATATTTTTTGTTCTTGACCCATAGTGGTTATTTCTGTGCTTGTTGTCTTTAAGTAAGAAAAGCTTTATAATTTGGGGAGAGTTTTGGTTTCCTTTTCCGGTTTGTTTGCCGCTCACTTTGGGGGTTCTTTCTTTTCATTATTGCTGTCAAGCCCTCACTATACCCAAAGCACTCTGGGTTAAACAGGACAAATCACACCTCTGACAAGAACAAACGGCAACAATGCCTGCCTCTCACTGAGACCCTTAGGAAGACTGAAGCAATGAACCACACCCAGAGAATGGCCCACGGGGTTAAAAATATACGGGGTCCTAAAATCTTTCTTAGGAGAGCTTAAGAGGAAAGGTCACTGCAGGTCAAGGGGACCCTGAGGGTAGCAGCCTTCGAATTAGGAGTTAAATGTGAAAACGCAGTTTAATCCTGAGGAGCAAGATCAGAAGGATCATGGGGAAGTTACACCAAAAAGAATGAGCAATGCCAATATGATGGAAGGCCTTGAACTTCAGGTCAAGGGATTTAATAGGCACAGGAGGGATGTGATCTGGCAGCTTCTAGAGGTGTTCCCTTGGTGTGGGAATGGGGAAGGAGCAGGATGTGGGTCTCTTTTGTGCTCTCCACCCACCCAGAAGACGCTGAAATGCCTGTTTAGGGGCCATCTGCTCTCTTATTGAGTTATGGCCTTAAGGAGCTAGTGTTATGAATGGGATATCGCTTTACCTTTTAGGGATGTTGCTTAAAAAAAAAAAACAGGGAGAACCACTGGTGTAGAGTCTGGGAGCCAGTGAATAATCCATTGTGTTAGGCTAAGCGTGGGTGGAAGGTTGAGGATTACTGTCGAGGGGAGGGCGTGTGGCTACAAGAAACACCTTCCTATTATAATTATTGCAGTTTCTTGTACGTACTGTAGATGTCATGGCCTCATTAGGCAAGGATTTTGTGTATGTGCATTTGTTTTCATAAGGAAAACCTTTGCCATTTGTCAGAGATGAGACTTGTAGTTTAAAACACATGGTATTTCCTTCCACTATTTGGATGCAGTCCCTTAGTGGTGCGATCATTTCCCGATTTCTGACACTGATTGGGATGGATTTTTATGATCTTTCAGGGTTTTCATGGCTTTGAAAAGGTACGTACTCTATTTGTTAGAATTAGTTGCCCCCCGGAATTGTCTGCGTGTCAGTTACTTTCAAAACCTTGACTAACTTCCCTTGAACTCTTAGGTGCCCCGTGTATTTGACTGATGAACTCAGCTGTGCAGACTTCCCTGACCACATCATGGAAGTTTATGCTAACGTATAAAATATTTTCTTGCATTCAGTGGACATCATCACGAGAAGGAACAAATATGTGAGCACGATCAAGGAAGTGGCTGCCACTCTTTTCCTCAGAATTTGACTTAACCGGCATTTTCATGCAGACAGTTACCAACGGCACCTGGAAACCAGGCTATTAATGAGCGTCTTGTCCTCCAGCCACTTTAATCTAATTTTTTTTCCATTTACCTTTTCCAAGCTTTTCATCTTCCCACCCTTTTAATACCATCAGAGATGGGGGGCTGCCCATGACATTCACACTTGACATTATCAAACACAAAAGGCATCATTCATACACTTGACTGCATTACAATGCAAGGGAAAAAATAGATCCCAAAGGCATAGAAATTATTGTTTCGTACCTTGAACGTAGGTGGATATTTTTTTTCCTGTTTCCCCCAGCCTGCCTTATTGGATTGATTTGCAACTGTGTGTTTGCAGCAGGTTCTACAGAACCCTGGAAAAATCAGCACCCACAAATCCATAACGTATACACGTGCTTATGTTCACTGGAAGAATGTATATAAATACAATGGAAAGTTACAACTCTATTTATCGGTTATTCGCTAAGCACTAACCACAGTAGGTGCAGCATCGATGTTGAGCTTTGGCACTGGAACTGTCTTTCCACCACAGACTCAGGTTCTTACGACTGCCAGACAGCTATGGCCAAACCTTTTCCTGACTAGGACCCCTGTGGTCATTGCAGGAACTCCATTAGTGCTGGGTAGACCAGGAATCTATTGAATTCATAGCAGTCCTGTCCGTGTTTGTTTACCCATGAAATCTGTGTGTGTGTGTGCGTCGTGTGTGTGTTGTTGGGGTGTGAGAGTCTTAAAGTTAATAGAAATCCATGTCCCTCTCTTTGCTTACTGTTCTGAGCCTGCTGTTCGAAGGCAACTTCCCCCCCATGTGTAAGACAACATTTTTGGGCTGAACAAACAGCGTTATCAGATTGTGGTGAATTGCTTCAGGAGTATTACATCATGCATCGAGACCACGTGTGCTGGAAAGCGCTGTAAAACAGCCAGCTACATGCTATCCTACAGGTTTAATATACTTCTGCAGCCTTGTACTTGGGAAGGATTTCTGTAATTGGAGACAATCTAGCAAGAAGAACTTCTTAAGCCATTGGAGGCTGAACTACAAGTTTTTGAGAGATGTGACGTTATAGGCTTGAAACTGAATGGATTACACATTTCTCTTAAGTGGGCAGAATCATAATTGCATATGTAGCACAGTCCTGATTATCCAGGGTTTGAATTTCCAGCATGGGGATTACCCAGATTTTCTCTCTGATGCCCTGTCTTCTCTCTAACTACCTGATGTGAATCATTTTCCTAACCACCGCCACCTCTGCAAATGGTGGGGAAGGGCGTGTTTGAGCAGCTAAATCCAACCGCCGAATATCATCCTCTAGAAGAGCTAATTATGTGAAAAGTCCGTGTGGCTAGGTTTTTGCAACTGTTCGCTAAAATTAACTGACTGTATTTCAGTTTGGGGTGGGAGGGGTCTCTTTCTACTTACAAATGGTGTTTTACTGTCACTGTGAATACGCCAAAATTTAACCCATATATTTAAGAGGCAAGAAGTAAATCAACCAGCATGAGTGATGCTAAGTAATTGGTTCCATTGTTCTACATTATACTGTTTCCCTCTTCTACACCCAGACCAACTACCGTTTTGAATTACCTGGTTGGGTAGGGAGCCTAGCTGGAATTTATAAGGCCACTTGGAATCAAGCCAGCGGGCTCTGTGTGGGTTGTCAGGGTTCTAGTATTAAATACAAAAGTGGGTGATTGGTGCCCAAACCCCACTTGGTTAATCCCCAACACCACTACTACCCCATTTTCATCATCAACCAACTGCCAGTCAAACTTGAAGAATTATTCATATGTAGGACCTGACCCCTGGAGGCCTTCAGAGTCCAGGGGACTTTAAAGGCTTTAAAGCGTCTCAGATGCCAGCATTCAGCCGAGATGGCGAAAGGGGTCCCTAGGTGATATTTCTGTTTTATGTACTATATTACTGTTTAAATTCTCATTTAGAATGTGGATTGAAGATGGTTGGTCTTTATACCATATCATCAGCTCATCTCCACATTGAAAAACCTCAAGAACATTTCTTTCTAATAAGCACAGTTTGAATCTAGCGATGGGATGATATGCGGGATCACGAGGCTGGCTGGGCCAGGGAGGCTGTGACCCCAGAGTAGCCCTGGACACGCCCGGTCCCCTCTGAAGTCTGCAGGGCAGCGCTCTGAGTTTCACTGACGAGATGCTATGACAGAATCAAAATTTGATTTCCTCTCCTCTGCTTCTATGTCAGTTGCGACTTGGACATTTTCAAAAATCTTGTAGTTACATCTGCCACTTTGTAACAATGTCTTATCAGATAATGCCCTGTTCTCTCATACTGTCCTTCTGTGGCAAACAGGTATGTAAATAGCTGGATGCACTTTGAGGTGCCTGATGAAACTTTACACGGTGTGTATACTTCTAAACTTGTTATAAGACTGATCAAAAGGTCACATACTTGACAGAAATACACCAAAAGACAGAAAAGCATTATCATTCTTTTGGTACCAAAAATATTATTTTAGCACGAGATTAACATTGAGTTTATTAGAAAGATATTTACTTGAAATTTTTGAAGTGTTGGGATGCAGTTAAGCATGTAGTAATGACCGATCGTTTTAAATCCATGTTTTAAGTGAAAAATATAAGCAGTAATATAGGACACAAAACTAGAAAATAGAACAACTTGGCAACTATTAGGAAAATCATGGATAAATCTAGTCACAAAGTCTGTATGTGTAGAAAATGCTTCTTTGTAGTTCTATGTGTGTGCATGTTTATATACACACATGTATGTACACACACATATACCTATGTGGTTACTCTAAACACGTAGGTGTATATTTCTACCTCTACCTCTGTATATAAGTCAATACCTGTGTCTCTATCTAGAGGGGGAGAGAGAGAGGATGGGTATGTTCCTAGAAAGATACAGTGTGGCTATGTTCCTGGGAAAGTACTGTGTTTTTTTTCCCAGCCGACATTGCTTTCCCACAACCTGACATGCAGTGTGCCCGGTGTAGGGATATGAAGGTAAACTGTGCATGTAATTCTTAATGAGTTCATGAGCAAGTCCTGAATGAGAAGTTAGTTTAATGTGGCATATTTTACTCCTGGACATATTGAACAACTGAAACACTGAGAGAGAGAAATGCGAGGGTTACAAAGCCATCTCAGCCCTTACTAGGTACCCCTGCCCTTGACCTGCTTTGCCTGGTCAGGAGGAGGATTGAAAAAGAAATAGAACAAGTACAGTTTGGGGAGGGAAAAGATTGTCCCGTAAAGCGATGTCGTCCCAACCAAAAATAAACCTGGCTTTATGGGAAAACCGGGCCAGCGTGTCTGGATTCTCGATTACCCCGTATGGCTAGCAAGTCACAAACCACACAGACAGAGTCAGTTTGGTGTTTTCCAGGGTTTTCTACACAAGCGAGAACTCTGGGTAAATGCTGTCCACACGAGGAACGCTGAAGGTGTGCACATAAGCTGTTCTTTAAAAGTGTGCGTAAACAATTTGGGCATGTTTTTCTCAAATGAAGTGGACTCGTATGGTTAAGATCCTTTTTTTTTTTCCTCAATCTGTATGGCATTTGCAACCTCTGTGTTTTATGGGCTTAGCAGCACTCATCACAGGTGATTTATATACATGCACACAGAGTCTCTAGAGGTCAGTAGACTATAAGAAATGGGCGTTCACATCTAGACGAGACTTAGGGAACTCTGAAGACCATGTTTCAAACGGCAAAATGATGATAGTCAACCAGCGACATTAGGAACTAAAATTATTAATCAGTGTTACCCACAAAAATCATGTCATTCTTGTTCCTGAAAGGAATCTAATCTATTTGTTTTAAGCAAATTTCAGATGAGTGAACATTTGCATGGCAAGAACCTTGACAGAAACCAAGCTATAATTACTTTATTATGGTTTATTGTAAGACTGCGATTTGCAGAACCTTTTTCTGAAGATATTTTTTAATGTTACCAGAGCAAAACAGTAAATTGTTATTAAATACTTGACTGTTAACATCCAAAACACTGTTTCTGTTTTAGCTGTCAGTTTGGCCTTCCCGGCTCTTAGAAATGAACGATTTCATGATTTATATGTTGCAATTCTATTTGTTCTTATGAACTAAGTGTCTGATGTTGGGAAATGTATTAGGAAATGGTGATTTATTTTATATATAAAGCTAGAATTGTTGACAGCTTAGCGAATTGCCTCGCAGTTGAGCACGTTTATCGCATTTTTCTCCGGAAAAGTCAGGTACAAAAGTGTAGAAGATGACGGCATGGAGTTATGAACTGTTTGATCCCGGCACTGTGGGTGTGTCCTTCACACCAGCCCTCGCGAGGGAGACAGAGGAGCAGGACTTCAGGTTTCCTCAGAAGCTGGGAAGGAATGACGATCACTTCCATCGAGGTTGCATGCCGCCGTGTCTTAGAAGCTCATATGGCTTGCATATGTTAGTGTCACTCACACTTAGAACTAACCTGTCAATTACCTGTTCCCATATTTGTCTAATCATGCCATAATGGGCTGCATTTTTGGCTCAGCTGCCTCTCCGATAAAGTCCCAATCCAGGGGTTGCAAACACAAATGCCTAGGGGACTGGCCATAAATGGGACACGAGGAGGTGACGTGGGGCGGTAAAGGAGGCATTGCTGTTTTACACGCACACATACACACTCACGCGGTCTGTGCTGCCTAAACAAAGAGACCAGCAAACAAAACACCCACTGAGCACTGTTAGAGATGGAGCACATGGAGTATTGAAAAAAGAAAAAACCAACAACTTCAGGCTTAGAGTGGCTTCCGTCATCACCAAGAGCACCCACCAAAAGATACCCAATAGATATTGAATAAATATTGATGGAGCTCTCCTAATGAACAGTCTACTTACTTTGCCGCCAGATGATTAGATGAGGAAGATCTGATATATTGCCTGTCCTCAGAGGGTTTGCAGTATGAGTGGAGACGACTGTCGTCCCCTGGTCTCTGTGTCCCCATGTCTGCTCTTTCCAGTTTCTTCATTCTGCTATCCACCCCTACCTAATTCCTTCCAGTCCTTGCAACTTTGATACCTGTGCCTTTGAAAATGCTCTTTCTTTTTCTTTTAGTCCTCACCTGAGGATATGTTTATTGATTTCTTTAAAAAAGATTTTATTTATTTATTTTTGGGCAGAGGGGAAGGGAGGGAGAATGAGAGGGAGAGAAACATCAATACGTGGTTGCCTCTTGCCTGCCCCCTTGCCGGGGAACCTGGCCCGCAACCGGGCTTGTGCCGGTGACCCTTTGATTTACAGGCTGGCACTCAGTCCACTGAGCCACACCAGCCAGGGGGCTATTTATTGATTTTTGAGAGTGAAGAAGGGAGAGAGGGCGAGAGAGAGAAAGATCGATGTGAGAGAAACACAAATTGGTCTGCCTTCTGTATGTGCCCAGACCGAGACTTGAACCCTCAACTTTTTAGTGTATGAAAAGCCGCTCCAACCAATGAGGCCCAGGCTCAAATGCTCATTTTTCTTGTCCCCTTCCAACACTCCTGTTGGCCTCTGGCTACCTCCTACTTATTCTTTAGGTCTCAGTTTAAATGCTGCTTCCTCCCAGAAGTTTTCCTAGACTACTCCCTCCCTAAGTCTAAATTAGAAGCTCCCACTCAAAATACATGGACCCTATAACAAAATATTTACCTGGTTATAACATTGTTACCACTTTATGTAACTGCCAGTTTAATTGTCCACTTAAGCTTTTAAGCTTAGCGAGGGCAAGCATCAGATGGTCTAGCTTGTTGTCTGCTGTATCACGATGCCTAGGAACACATCTGGCAGCGTAAAACATCTTTAACCAATATGGTAACTCTTGAAGGAATGTTGAAATACATACACAACCCCAGTGCATTGATAAATGAAAAAGGAGATATCACATCTGCAAGAAACTGGGAAGAATTAAAATCTCATGTAGGCTCCTGTCTTACTCAGGATGAAGTTCGATGTAGCCACAGGGGTTCTCTTCCTCTTCTTATCCATTATTGACCTTGAAACTGATCCAGGTCCCTAAGGAGCAGAACAGAACCATCCTCTTGGTTAAAACAGGCTGTAAGCTTTTTAGTTGTGGTTTTCTCCTCGGCCTCTGCTTGTGTTGTTTATCATGGACCGTAGACTTGTATTTTTAGGGGAGGCCGGAAAGGGGTGCCTCCCACTCTCTTCTCTTGCAATTGGCTTTAAGATATGAAATCTTGGCTCTGAGGACCGCCTACCAAGACCATGGACTCTGAGTGTTGCTACCAAGAATGTAAATTGAGTGGTTACCCACGAAGAGGCCCTTTGTGAGGAGCTGGAGATCCAGAAATGATGATGCACAAAATTATATATTGATTTATTTTTAGTTGGCTGAAGGGGACCAAGGTCATTTTCCATGAGGATCTTCTCCCCCAAATCATACTTTTCTGCCGTCTTTTCCAGCTTTCCTTCTTAAATGTTCAAATAAGGTCTTTGAGGTCTCCGGTTTGATACTACGGAGCGAGCCCTGGGTGCTTGTAATTGAAAGATGCTAATAGGTGCCAGTTTTTGTTTTAAACACTCTGAAACTTACATTTGCATTACTTTGTTTTTCTTTTTTTTTTTTACAATAAACTAAAGATAGTTTATTCAATAAAGGGTGTTGGGAAAACTGGACAGAGATGTGTGTAGAAAAATGAAACTAGACCACCTTCCCATACCACACACAAGAATAAATTCAAATGGATCAAAGTCCCAGATGTTAGACACAGACCCACAAAAACCCTAAAGAAAAAATAGACAGCAAAATCTCAGATATTTCTTTTTCTTTTTAATTTTAATGGTTGCTCAAGTAGTTTTCTTTTACTCCCATCCCAGCTCACCTGAAACAGAACAGACTGACAGTGACATTTGCGTTTCTAACAGCTGGTTTCTGAGATTCCTGAATCGATCGTCATTCTCTACAGACGGACACATTAGATGACTGAGTAGCTTCTGGGACAGCCCATTGCAAGAGCACCTACTTCACTTCTGTTTGTTTCCAGTTGGCTCTTTCAATAATTCTCAGCAGAGAATTATTCCCGCAGCACCCTGGGCTATGGTTTTAAGAATGGGTTTGGAATTAAGGAGAGGACGACTTTAATCTTCTATGATTTTGACTCAGCTGCATTCCAGATATTACTACCTTTTATTTCACAAAGGTGTGATAAGTTTGGTGAAACATAGGAGGAGTACAGCGGAAAGAGCATTCGGACATGGTGTCTTCCTCTTATTATTCCTTTAAATCGCCTTCTTCATTTATCATCTGACCCTGGGCTCACTGTTGTTTATTTCTGTGATGATCAAAAAAAGGGAGTGGATATTTTATGAGGGGGGACACCCAAAATGGAATTTATTTACAAAACAAATTGTAGATTTAGTCTCACATGTTTAAACTTCAGTCACCTTCAAAGTACTCTCCATTTGATGCAGTACACCTACTGAGAGTTGCTTTCCACTGCTCAAAAGTGTTTTCGAACTTGTCGATTTCGATGCCTTTTAGTGCTTCTGCTGTTTTTAGTTTCACCTCTTCAACATCAGCAAAATGTTTCTCTTTGAGGACTTTTTTCCTCCTGGGGTGGAGGGGACATTGTTCAGGGCAAGATCGGATGGATAGGGAGGGTGAGGCACGGGGGGTCATGCTATTTTTGGTCAGAAACTGCTGAACACTCGGTGTGGGCAGGTGTACTCCTAAATCACCCGTCATGAAATGGGCAAACACATTGAAAGGGTCTCTTCACAAAAAATTCACTGAAACCAAATGCAGCTTCTCACACCACTGCCTAGCCGCGGAAACCCACCCTCCAGAAGATAATTTCATTTGGTGGGCGGCTCCCCCACAAATGAAAATTATAAGGTTGAATTATTCCATATATTTGTATGATTAGAGCAGCATTGGAGTTTTATTATTATTCAGAAAGAATGACAGAGTTCGCCGGAAGAATGAAAGCACCCACCTGATCCAGCACGGACGGGGAGGGGGAACTGGCTGTTATTTTATAGTTTGGCGTATTTGCCATGCATTAGTCAGGATTTTACTTTTTAATATTGTGTCAGGGAAATTAAAAAGAGGAACATATGAAGACTAATAATAAACAAATTCTTTTCTTCGTCTCTGGTGAAATTGTAAGAGTTATCAATTAAAAAATGTTTAATTCTGTGTCTTTCTATATTACAGAAAAACATAAACCACGTTATAACCATTCTAGAAGTTTTTAGATCAGAGTTTAATACAAATATTAATCGAATACCAAAATTCTTTTAAGTTACACTAATAAACATTAAAAGATCGGTCAGTTTGCTGCCCTCCTGACAGCGTGCACTTTTCACGATTTGAGTTCACAACGGTCATTTCTACCTGTTTTAACTTTTTTAGGTGTGCCCTTTGCCCCAGTTTGTGCTTCCATGTGGCTGATGGCAAGGTGTGCACCCTGCCTTTCTGTCCCTTTCCTCCTGCAAAGAGTGTCCCATGACATGCCTCAGCATCCTTTGTAGGAACTCTTAATACCACAGTTCATATTTCTTCTTGAATAAGAAGCTATTTTTGTAAAAAAGTAACTCTTTCAAGAATGAAATGTACTTGCTGTGAGAAAATAGATTGCATTCGTAAAAAATTATCCCCACGTCCTGACAATCACAGTATCCCTCGTTTCCAAAGAGTCCCGGAATGAGAAGAAAAAAATCAATCTCAAAGTAAAAAAAAAATGTATTTCAATTTAGTGAGATGATTTCACTTCAACAGATATATACCGGTATAAAAAAAAATAGACCTTTGACTTTTAAGTTGGGTTTATGTAGCCGCTTTGAAAGCGCTTGTGGATTTGTTAATGTGAAATTGGTAACTGTTGATCTCTGGGGGAGGGGGAGGGGGGCGGTGCAACATCTTCCGTCTGAGCTTATTACTGTGTAAAATATGGATTGCTTTTACCCTAATGGCCTCTGAATCCTATTACCATCCCATTAGAGAGTGTGGGATTTTAGTAATTCTGTTGTTGTTTCCAGTGGGCAGTGAATATAATGGGGAAGGCCAGGGGTTAATGCAATTCATCTCTTTTAATACTTGTAACTCCGAGTCCCATATCACTCTCTGTGGCTTCACCGGGGCTCCTCCCCCTTCTTTCTGTTATTTTTATGGCCCAATATATTTCTCCGTGCCTTTCCTGACCAGAGGAGTTTGGAGAGGGGAGTCATTTGGTGATTCTTAGGTTTAAATAGAATTTTAGCATAAACTGAAGATAAACAAATAAGGTGATGTGTTGGCTTGTTGTGAAACAGGCTGTAGCTCAGGGAGGTTTCCAGGGACGGTCCCGTGCCAAGAATAGTATTGAAATAGCTCTTCCATCAACATCATTTATAAGGCCTTTGGAAGGAGAAGCAGGAGACAAGCGGGTCGGATCAATGCCTGCTAGTGTTCTGGGTATAATGTTTCCATGTGTTCACGGAGACAGCTGTGTCCTGGGCCCTGGCAGCGCTGGAGAGAGGCACTGGGAAAGATTTCCAAGTGATAGAAACTAGGTTTCTTTAAAGGGAAGTTTATGAGCAGTAGTTAATTCCCTTCATATCAGACACGCTCGGTAGATGTACATGTCTGATTCTGTATCCTTGGTTTTATTCACGAAATTTGTTTTTAGCTAATACAGCTTTTTTTTTCAGAATAAATACGAACATCAGATTACTTCTCAGTATGTCAAAACAAATTAGTTTCCCACAGTGATTCAGTGAAAGGTGTAACTATTTTTCCCTTTCATATGTCAGAAAGCATGAGTGGAACTGGGAAATTTCCACTTTTTCCCCTTAGCCTGAGTGCCTGGGGTGGGTGCAGAAGTCTGGTTTAATGGGCAGGCACGGTCCCCCCAAGCCCCAGCACCCCCCTCTGTTTCATTAATGAGAGTCCCATGCTGAGATCTGAAGAGACACATACACTCAGAAAAAGGAGGGGATGGCAGGAGGTGTTCGGACCACTTCAATCTGTTGAAAGTGAGTGATATTCCCAAGGCTTATTGTTCACCTTCTCTGAGAATGAAGTTTCCATATGTTTCATCATAAATGGAATAACTGTGCAACATAATTGCAACATGAAAATGTGCGCTGGTTGACATAGTGGGAAACTGGTGTTTGGGGGCGAATTTCTTCTTGTCTTTATGTTCTGTCTTGATTGCCCGTCTGGCTGTAGCTGCCGGTCTAAGCCTGGTGGTGGTATTAAGATACGGCATCTTGGTACAGGGCAGTGTGTGTATTTGTCTCGAATATTCATGCACCGAGTTTCTCCCTCATTTGAGATATTTTTTATCATACTTCTGGACAGACTGTGACAGTATTATTTCTTACCATCACTTGGGTGTATCTGAGTGAAATTCTTTTTAGAAGGTAATTATGGAGCTGCAGACACAATTAGTTTTCATTTTAATGAATTGATATGAATACGTATTGTCATGGATTACCTTTTTAAACTATTTTTTCCACAATCACTTGGGAAGCTCAAACAAACAAAAAACATTAAGTAAGATCTACTATTGGTACCTATATGATATGATAATTGCTCTTTTTTAAAATAAGGCATATATATGTGTGTGTGAAACAATTTGCAGAGCATTACGGAACTCACAGAAGAGATGTGTAGAGCCCATGTAGAATTTCTTTCAGGTTTGTAAAGAGCAGTGTGAGGTTTTGTGTCTGATTATTCAACAGGAAGAGTGTGGGCTTCTGATTTTCATTTATGTTTGGGTTCCATTTAATTCATCTTGTCTCTTTGTTCCTGCAACTTTCCTTCAGTTCTGCCAAGAAACATAAAAGTCAGATGCCACTAATGCTTCTCTCGGGGAGAGAATGATGTGTCGCCTTCACTACTGTTACAAAGCTACAAACTTGTCATTTGTATCTCTCTCGGTGTTCCTTTCATGTATGATATATACATGACTTCATCTTTGTTGAGTACCAGCAAATCAGCAATGAAAGTTGACTCTTTGTAAGACTTAGGTAAAGCAGTATCAGAATTTAGAAATAAATGTGAATTGTTGGATGGAAAACACAGGAATGCCGAATGCCACATTTTATATCATCTTCCATCTCTTGCTTTCTTGCAAACACAATCTCTGGTTAAGCTTGTGGTAGCAGTAGAAATCCACAGACTTTATTTAAATATACATTTTCTTACTATAAAAAGTGGTATGGTCCTTACAGGAAATTTGGAAAATTCAGAAAACAATTAAATGTACCACCTATGAGCTCACCAAAATCTGTGTTTTAGTTTAACCCTTGTAAACAAATACATATTTAAAAAATTGGGATTTTTTTTATATTCATTTATTGTTTTACTATTGGAATTCTTTTATGCATTAAATGACAGTCAAAAACATCATATTAATGTTCTACCAAAGTCTGTGCCTTAAAATATATATCATGACTTTTAAAAAGTAACTTCTATTAATTTTATAATTATAAAATTTAATTATATTTTATTATAAAATAATTTGAAAATATACAAGTAAAAGTGAAATCATTTTGAAATGCCACTATAAAGAGATAAATACTGCCAATAGTTTAGTGTCATTTTTTAGCACTTTGCTTATGTAATAACTAATAAAATGATTTTTTAAACTTACATATTATTTCTATTGAGGTTAAACACGATCTCTTGATCTGTTCACTTTTCACTAAGTATCTTGCTTTATTATACTTTTCTAAAATAATATAAAACTATATCTTTAATGTTTCTAGGATATGGTAAACCAATGCTGGTCATATTCATTGTTAATATTTTTTACCCCAGTGATTTTTTTATTTTGTTGTCTTCGCATGAAGATATTTAAACTTTTTATATAATAAGATCTTCTAAAATTTTAGATATCTTGAATTGCTTCTCAACTTTAAATGAATCCCTATTACAAAATCCAATATATATGTACTATTTTCTCCTAGTAATTTAAAAACATGTTATAATAACAATAAGCTATTGAATCCATTTAAAAATATACGTATCAGATGAGAAATCCATTTTCACCCAAAATTGACCTATTATTAGAATTTTTACCTTATTTTATATTAAATCTCTTGTGTGGTGGCGTCTGTTTCAGGTCATCCTACTCTCTGTGGTATGGCCGTTAGTATATATGTATACGTATAATTTTACTGCTAACTCTACTGTGGGGTCTACTAAATTTATAGTGAGTTTAATTAATTGAGGAAGGCTCTCCTCCTCACTTCTCTTCTCTAGAACTTCCTTTTTACTTGTTTACTTTTCCAAATAAATCATAGAATCATATTAATTTTTTTTAAGTATTTTATTTATTTATCTTTAGAGGGGAAGGAAAGGAGAGAGGGAGAGAAACATCAATATACGGTTGCCTTTTGTCTGTCCCCTGCTGGGAACTGGACTGCAGGGAACTGGCCTGCAACCCAGGCATGTGCCCTGGCTGGGAATCGAACTGCAATTGTCTGGTTCGCAGGCCCGTGCTCAACCCACTGAGCTACACCAGCCAGGGCCCAGAATCATATTAATTTTTTAAACATTCATTTTAAACATTAAATTCAATTGTATTCAATTTTCACTTTGATTATTCAACTGTATATATATTTATAGAGAGTGAAGAAATGTTTGCGTCTTTCACAATATTTTTCTCTTTGACTTGAGGATCCATCATTTGATAGGTTTCGTTCCTCTAATAAAACGTTTCTTCCCTTTTGAATACGTGGGTTTTGTGTTTTGGCCCATTTCTCTTCATCAGGCAATTTCTCCTTCAATTTTATAAAAACTCCTTATGCATTCACATAGAATAATGCTGGAAATTTCTCCTACAGTACTTTCTTTTCTTCTTGAGAAATAATGTATGTCTGTTAAAAAGTGCCCATTACATTACTCTTCCAAAGGCCCAATTACATTTTCTGAACCGCAGCCGCACAACACAAAGTGCTGATCTCGCTAAGTTGGTCCTCACACATTTTTGTATCAGCAATAAATGCACTAAGTGGTCTGAAGAGTTCAGAGGGCTCCTGCTTCCCCAGAGTAGAATTTCCTAAGATCTATTCCATATCCAATCAGTCCAGAGCAAAACTCTGCAAAAGAAAATGTTCCTTTGCAGAGTAAGTTTGGGAAACAATTTATATAAAGCCTTTTTTTTCTGGAGGAGGGGGTAGGTTATTTGATTTCATGGCTTGTGTTTTGTTGGAGGGTGTAAATGGAATTCCTGCCACTCAACCAATGAGCTTACACTGAGTATTTAAATCATCCAGGCATTATTACAGTTTTAGTTCCCAGTGAGTCTTTTTTTTTTGTATAGAATGAAAAATAGTTCTGCTCATATCTTTAGAGGCAGGTCTCAAAGCATGTCACTCACGGATCATTTATTCAATGATTTATCATAGTTGTGGCTGCTGTAGGCAGTATTATACAGTTATCATACGTAGTAGCTGTATGACACTTCGCAAAAAACTTCGAGGATCTATTTTTGTCTTCAAAATGGGGGCAGAGTCTTGCAAAAATTGATGAGCAGCAGCAGGGATGCATATAAAGCCCTTAACACAACTTTTATGTAGAGGGGCCACTCAGAGGAATACAGGTGGCGTTACACTTAATAATCATTTACAAGTGAAATGAGGAGGACGTATGCCCTGCTCTCAAACACCCTAACAGTGGTGCAATCAGGAGTAACAATTTCATAATGTTTTGCAATTTAAGTACATCTTAATGTACACAGTGGAGTTGGTAAGCCTTCCGATAAGCACACTAGAAGAACAGGAAAATGAAGTAAGGGAGTGAAATGAACTGAGACAGCGGTTCTCAGGGAGTGATTACGATGCCAGTCCTGAATGAGGAGAAGCGCCCATCCCTTCTCTGTAAGGGTTTTACCCGGGTTGTACATCAAAGGCTGTGTCCCATGGTTTGATGGAACTGAATCAAAATGGCATCAGAGTTCAGTCCCTCAGCTCCAAGTGATCGCTGAGTTTGGCTTCTTCTCCGGTAACCCTTTGATTTTAAAAGCATCCCGAAGTTGTTAAGTGCCTTTGTGCCCTGTTGACATCAGTGAGTAAACAGCCTGCTGCGGTAACTTGGAGCATCGTTTTATCCTCCTGGAAGTGAAGTCCCGGCTCAGCAAGCACAATGCGGAAATGTTGGTAAACTTCTTTGTTACTTTAAGTGTAGACTACTGTGATTCTCCACTCATGGGTCTTCTAAGCTGTGGTATTATTGATAGGATGCAACTTCAGGGGATAAGAAAGCTCAGATCCTTCCTGGCATGTGGTCACTGCAGCATATTTAAAACCATCCATTTAATCCTCGTATAGGTTACACATAAAATTTTGCATTGATGGTGGTGTTTTACTCTCACAAATTGTGCTTCAGAGATGTGGTTTCATCCTGCCTGTCTTATGGATTCTTTCTTTCACCAAAGCCTGGTCACTTCTAAAGACTTGAATCTGAGAGCTTTCGATAATGTCCCATAAGCCTGGGAGATGTTTAAAGTTACATTGCCAAGTTCTAGCTTTTATTATATTTTTAAAGATAAGTTCTTTATTACTCCAACAAAACATATGTTGCTTATAGATGGAAAAAAACATGAATTTTCTTTTATATTTTTTCTGTCTTAATCATAATATATCAATATGATGAAGGAAATATGAGCTCAGGTATTTTTCTATGCATATACTATAGATTGTTTTTTAAAATGACATATCACACTATTACTGGTAATTCATAATCTGCTTTTTAAATTGGTTATTGGGGTGTTTTCTACACTTTAAAGACTTTATTTTAATAATTGCATGACTTTTCATCATATGAAATGGGCGATGTATTTATTTCTTAACAAAATATTTATCAAGTGCTCCCCATTTACACGGTTCTTCCCTAATTTCTGAAGATGCAGTTAACAGATACCAGACACATGTCCCTGTGTCCTTGTGGAATTAACCCCCTCCTGCTAGAGATTGAACCTCCTTTCATTTTAGAGCAATTACTAAAATGACAATGTTTGGTCTTCATTGAGTCATTCAGGAATATTTAATCTGGCTCTCTCTGTCATGCTAAGAATACAAGCCTTCTGCCGTTTTTTTCCCCAAAATTCTGTTAGTCATGCACCCCTAACTTGATCATCTTCTTGCCTCTCTGTTTGGACCTTATGGAATAAGACTGGATTTAAACTGGGTTCAGGGGTTCTAAGCCCTATACTCTGTGCAAAAACCCACTGAGCCATGAGCCTAGCCCAGCCCCTGGGTCTCTGGTCAGTGTCCACTGCTCCACCTGAGGAGAGAAATTGAGGATTAAGAGTTAAATTTGAGCTGTAAGTGTTCATTCTTTATCTTCATGCTAAGATTTATAAATTTGCCTTTAGATGATAACATATACACTATGTTCTTTGGGTCTGGTCACTCTGCTCATACAAACACTGCTGAAATTGGAGCGAATGCCTTGGTCATGGCTGTTTCTTTTAGGGGTTTGGGATAAACCACCATTGTAGGTCTTTGCATTACTTTTCATAAGCTCTTCAGGAATGGATGTTTGTAGAGCAAGAATGCCCGCAACTTCCTTCTCTCGCGCCTCAGCGAAACACTCATGTTTTTAACACGCAGTATTCATCACCCCATGCATATGTTATTGGACACCAACCACGTGTAAATTCAGAGGAGACTGGGGCACCTTTCTGTGGTGAAATGTGACTTTGCTCATGAATATCCAGTCTGAGTGCACATTCTTTCAGTCACACGTTCCCTCCGGATAGAATGGAGCGTTGTATAGTATTGAAGCAATTTAAAAATATACAATATTTAAAAAAGAACTTAAATGCTTTAAATATGCTAGTAGATTAAAAATCTGGCTTCATGTACTCGCTGCTAACGTTAAACTGTATTAAGATCATAACATACCAGATGCCAATTTTCTTTTTCCCCTCTTTCTTTGGCCAGCCAGTATAGAAGTTGTATTTCTCATTGATAAATAACATAAGACTCTCCACCCAAATGCAATATGTGACATGCAAATTTGAGGAAGCACATTGGTATTTTATTTTAATGTTTAAAATATATAATCTATAAAAATATAAGGCTTAGTCTGACCCACATGGAGTGTATTCAATAGTAACTGGCTGTGGTTCTAGGAACTTGTCAGGACAAGTCCGTCTTCTAGACGTTAGGAGTCAGGTTCCATGGAGATAATAATCAATTTGGAAACAGTGTCTGCATCCAGCTACCCTCCCATACCGATTTGTAATCCCCACGTGTTTTGTTTAGTATAAAAGATGATAGTTTCATTCATTAAAAGAATGAAAAGACTATTTAAAAGCCCAGCATCAGAATTGAGTGCTCTTACATTAAGTGTGATTTTGTGGCCAGCTTCAGCCTTCCTTTTGAAAAGAGTCAAAGATCCAGACAGAGCAGGGAGGGCACTGTGTTCTTCAGCCTCTCCTCCCGTGGGAAAGGCGAATATCAAGGAATGACTGTCTTCAGTACGTAAACCTGGGAGGTGACTGAAGAAAATCTCACCAGTTCACCAATGCACACGTTCTGATCCACCAAAGTTCCTGCATTTTGCTTACAAACACAGAAGAGGAGGAGAAAGGCAGGCCAGCTCTGGAGGTGTGAAATGCATTACCTTTGTTCTGACCCCAGCTCGAGGAAAAGGAAAGTACTTCCACACCTTGCCGTGGTCCCGAAACTACAAAGACTCATTTGAAATCGTCAGGACCCATCAGTGCCAAAGGGGCTCTTTTTTTTTGCCTCCTGCATTTGGAGAACATTAATTTCAAGGATTTAAGAAAATCACCTTCCCTTTAAGGAAGATCAGATAAATCTCCCTTAACATGGCCAGCTCCTCTCGAGGCAGCTCCTCACTTATTAGAAAAGGGAGAGAAAAGACGAGTTACCAATGGGAGTAAGTGAGCAACAGAGAAATTAGTAAAATGGAATCAAAAGCCCATACACAATGAAATTATATTTTTTATTAGTCACTTAGAATCACGGAAACTCTAATGTGCCCATAAATATCTAGCCCAAAGCTGACTTTTGAAATACGGGGAAACCAAGGCCCACAGAATGGAAAGGGCCGACTCAGCAAATGGGAACTAGGAAGTTGATGAGAACCAACTGTGGTTTTTGTCTCTGATCAAGATTTATGTCATGAAGCCTAGTACCACTAACACGCACAGTAAATAGACCCAGTCTGAAACAAAAGGTTAATTCTCAGACCAATTACTGTCTCAAAAAATACTAGGCCCCAAGCATTCCTGAAATATTTCACATATTGCTGTTCTCATTAAGGAGAATAAATAGCGAGCCATTTGGATTTCTTGCATTGTTTAATATTCCTCTAGCAATTTCAGGGGAAGGAAGCCTCTTATGTGGAAACACAGCATATCAACTAACCACTGGTTTTGACATTGAACTTCAGATCAAGAGTTGGTAGGAGCTTTGCCCTTCATGTTTACAATGTACAAATGGATCCTTGTTGAAATCCTTAGCCAGAACACAGCCTTGTGTAAATCCTTATCCACCCTCTCTCCCCTCACCACCCTCCCCCCCCAAAAAAAAGAAAAATTTCATTGCAGTCACAAAGCATGAAAAGTATTGGAAAATCAGAATGACTGTCTGAAATGAAATTTCACTGTGCCAGTGTTCATCTTCCTAAGGATATTGTTAACAGAAGACACACCCCCTACCCTTATTCAGGTTTCCCCTTTTGATTTGAATTGTTCCTTCAGTGCTACCTTACCTGGTGTCCCCTAGTTCTCTCTTCTAGTGTTGGCAAGTCTCACACTAGATGACTCAAAACCATTGCGATCGACAGAGGAATAGCAACATGGATTTAGTGCCAATTGTGTGCCAGAGAGCTCACTGTTGTTATCTCCAGTAAACCTGAACAACGAAGGTAAATAAAGATCATTCCTGATTTCCGGCTATGCAAACGGAGGCTCGGAAGCCCCGGTGGTCTCTGTGGTGCCCCATAGCAGGGGAGCAGGAAGCCTGCCCGTGAGCCTTCCGCATCCCCGTTTCCCCCATTCCACTGTGGGGCCACCTCTGTCAGAGGAGCCCGTACACGTGTTCCGTTCCAAGAATCTTGCAGACACATTCCCACTGATTTCAATGGTCTTCTCCCTACTACTCTATCAGTGAATATCCTGTGTTAATATTAGAAAATATAATGTGTTCGAAGGCACTGGGAAGGGTCTTTTCTTTCACCACAACTTCTGTGTTGGATTCGGAGGGCATGGTTCGAGTTCTTCTCCAGCAATCGGTTTGCCAGGACAGGACCCAAAACAGTTCTGGAACCAGCACTCTCCGAACCCGTCGGGAGGCCCGCTCAGAGCCTTGCTTTTCCAAGTGCAGTTTTTTAAGGAAAACTCCCTGGAAGTGGCCTTCCAGAGTTTAGCCTCTATCCTCTTGGAGTTATTGGGGTTTCTTTTGCCTGAAGTAGTGAAACTGGTGCCCACTTAACAGGGCTGGGGATGGTCAAAGGTAAAAAGGGGTCAAAGATATGGTGACAGAAGGTGATTGGACTTTGGGTGATGGCCATACAGTACAATATAGAGACCATATATCATACAAATGACACTTGGAACCTACATAACCTTATTAACCAATGTCACCCCAATAAATTTTAAAAAAAAAAGTAAAATAAAATGTCCCCTGAAATGTCCTAGGATTAACTCACTTAGCACAGATAAACTAGGCATTTGGCACCACAGGTAAGCAGACAGTGGAAATAGTGAGAAATAATAGTGTTATATTACTAGTCTCTATGCGCTAGTATGTTATTACAGTATATTTTATTTTGTTACATTTACTTCAATGGTATAAAACTGTAGTGTTATTTTTAACATTATGCATGGTACTATGTTTCAGTATCTTTATAATATCCTATACAAATCTCCCCCAGCACACCTGCCGGACCCTTTCATAACTATGTACGAGGGTATACATGAGTATATGCCTGCATGTACGGTCCCCACTGTGCTGCGCGCTTCCTACTCTGTGCTATTCACTTCTCTGTAACAGAGTGCAGGCAGACAAGAACTGCTGACTGAAAGAATGAATGAACCAACCTTTGAATGACAGGGTGCAACAAGACAGCATCCACGTCCCACAAGTTTAGCTGCATTAACCCTCTTGCGGCTGCTTCAGGAGAGATCAGCGCAGCGAGAGGAGTGAATTAAAACTGGCGCCCGGACCTTGTACGTGGGTTGTTGTCTGTTAACTTTCGTTTGCGCTTTACGTATCAGGAGAGCACGTTGATGTTGCATTTTAATTGTGTACATTAGAGGAAGGCATATGGTTACAGCGTTTCCTTATTTACTTTCTGTAATGTAAAATTTGTCATTTTATTTCCCCAAAAAAGGACTGGAGGGAGAGTGCCTGCTTTCGACACAAGTCCAATTTTCTCCCATGCGAAAGTCTCCTGAGATGTGCAAGGTGTAGGTGCCAGGATGAGGCTGGCACCGTTTTCTTATTGCCATGGTGATCGCCAGCTCTCCTGAAATCCCAGGGGAGACTAGGGTATTTTAAAAGCAACTTGAATTTGAGTAATTAAAAAGGCTGGAAGGAATAATCTTTCTACACTTTGCCAGCCTGGGTAAATATGGATAGCAAATGATGTCTAGAGAGGAAGGATATCATTGCGCTTTATTAGGTGGTAATCCCATGTTAGAAGATGAACAGCCTCGTGAAAGTTATGTATGGGGTGTTTATGGGAATTCGGAAACCTGCTGTGAATCTTAAAGTATGTCTAACTACAGCCTTCCCACAAACACTGTTCTCTTTCCTGAGTCACTCGCATTTATGTCACTTAGAGTTGAGAGTATGATTGTCAGAGTATTTTTAACATTGGAAGCACTGTGTGCTGTATGTAAATGTTGGCAGTTATCAAAGTAAAAAAGAAGAAAACGTGATTCTCTTAAACTGGAAATTAAGTTAGACAACCGTGATTCAGACTCTAGGTTAATCACCTCACCTCCCCGTCAGGAAAAGTTCTTACGTGAAGAGTTCTTTTGCACTTCGTTTCAGTGACTGCGCTCTCCTGGAAAAGCCTCGGAGATGAAATGGTTTTTGTTTCACTTCAGAAGACAATTGACAGTCTTTTAGGCGTTTCTTTTGAGCTATGGAATAACGCTGGAATAAATGGATTTGGGGAGAAACCGGGGCTAGCAGAAGGAAATAACTTCCTGTATCTTGGTGCATGATTTTGTGTTTAGCATTTGGAGGTGAGAGTGATTCTCAGCTAAAAGTAAGGCTTGGGGTATTTCGTGGGAGTTTGTGTCTTCTTAAGGCAGCGAGTTGTCGAGGGACAGAAGGAGAAAGGTGGAACAATTCTCTTTAATTAGGAACTTTGCACAAATGCAGATTCCCGGTTGGCAGATGGGCAATTTCTGTGTATTTTTTACAAAAGCCCCTGCCCCTAATGTTTCACGCTGCAAAACAAACCATATAACTCTCAACTGCTACCTCCACCAGCAGGAAGAGCTTGGTGGCCTCATGGCAAAAACTTAAGACATTGTTTTCTTGTTTCAAACCCTTCTGGGTAAGAGTAGCCACCATATTGTTCCTAATCTTCTTTAATGCCATTTTTTAGCTGTTATAACCCGAAATAGAAATAGACAGATGGTTTTATTGGAGTTTATTTTATTTGTTTGATTGATTTTGTTTTGTGTTTAGCACGGAGATTCAATGATTTTTAAAAGTTATTCGCTCTTTGGATTAGTGAAATGTCTTTATGGTGGTTAACAGATGACTTGCTGGGTATAAACCTCAGTTCCACCCACCCACCCCCCGCCCATGCTTGGTTTCAGATACCTGTGGCCAACTTTGTTCTCACAATATTAAATGGAAAATTCCAGAAATGAACAATCCTTAATTTTTAAATTTGTGTCATTCTGAGTAGTGTAATGGAATTTTGCACCAACCCACTCTGTACCACCCAGAACACGAATGGTCCCTTTGTCCGGTATATTGATGATCTGCATGTCGTATAATAAGGTAGAGAGAGAACGTTCACCTACATTTTATTACAGTATATTGTTACAGCTGTTCTGTTTAATTATTAGTTATTGGTGTTGATCTCTTACTGTACCTAATTTATAAATTAAACATTATCATGGGTTGTATGCGTAGGAAAAACACATATATGCGTAGAGGGTCCAGTATTATCTGTGGTTTTAGGCATTTGCTGGGGGTCTCAGAAAATAGTCCTTCAATATAAGGAGGGACAACTGTAAATGTAAAATTCATAAAATGTACATAGAATCCAGAAAAAATCTTTCCAAGTTTATTTCAGTGCACAAGTATGTTAATGTTTGGTTTATGACAATAACTTTTACGTGTTCTCACTGAGGGTAGGTTCCTGTATTCAGTCTTTTAATCTATACATTTAACCAGATACTGGGTTTTTATTTTCTTCTATTAATACATTTCTGAAATTCAAGAAAATTGATATTGGGCAGCAAGTTAGAAAGTTTTTTGTTAACATAAACAAATGTCTAGTTTTGTGTGTTTACTGTTTTTGATAGAAGCAAAATTTACTTTTTTTTTATTGTAAGCACAGTTCTAAAATAAATCCACCCCATTTTAAAGTAAATTTTAATATTCCCCACTGTGTAGTAGTTTTCCTTTCCCTGAAAATAGATCTACAAATGTCATAAATTAGTCTGCAGATTTTATCTTATTATGCTCCTTCCTTCAAAAATATGCAGGAAAGTGATTATATGTGGTGTTCAACTCAAGGCTGATGAGTTGGTTATAATTATCAAGGCAGACATAATGAGATGAAAACAACTCTTTCTCGAGGGCCTCGGAGGGGTTTTCAGTCACTATCATAACCCTGTCACGCTGGGTTAACTGTTTTCTGCCCAAGTAGATGTCAACACAATTAATTTCACAGCGTCTTCAACTGGTCTGGTCAGGGTTCATTTGCTTATTTAGGCAAGAAGATCCCCATATGTTAAGGGTGGAATTGATTTCTGCATTCTGTATAGACAGACAAACAATGAGGAAGATCGACAGTTATTTATAGTCATATGTGACTAAGTGGCATTTCGTCTCGTTTTTTTGTGTGTCTGTAGATAGACATGTGCTGTGAGCATTTGGCATTGCCATTTGACATTCATTCTGTCACTCAGTCACTCAACAAAGACCTATCCAGTGCCAGCTGTGTGCAACGCCTGTGCCAGGCTGCGAGGTGAAAGGGAGAACAGAGCCGGGAAGCCCTTGCGAAGTTGGCAATCTGTTTGGGGAGAAAGGCATTGTTAAATTATTGTACCGATATATCTAATTAACAGAAAAAAATGTGAAAAACATCTAGATCATTCTCATGGGGCTTCTGACTTGTTCTTAACCTCTCACATTATAAATGTTTGCCATGGGAGAGTATTCAATAGAACTTTCCATCGAGATAGAAATATTTTATATTTGCCGTTTCTAATATATAGACACTAGCCATGTGTAACTCTCGAAAACTTGAAATGTCAGTAGCGTGACCAAGGAATTGAACTTTCAGTTTTCTTAAATTTTAGTGAATTTACATGTGGCTACTGACTTCCACACTGGGTGATGCTGGCCTAAAATATATTATTATTTGTGCCTATTTTAACACTTGAAAATGGTACTTGTTATGGCATAAAAACAAGATAAAGTATATATAAGTTTAATTTGTCATTTATTCATTGAGTTACAGGAATCCTTTTCCAAGACCAAGAGGATCCCTAAGAGAATAACTATTTTGGCATATTTGATCAGAAAGGATGTCCTTGACCTTTGTGTCTGAGTAGATTACAAATTAATCTTTATTTATTTCTTGAATCCCATATCTGGTGAAGATATTTTCTTAAGTCCAATGTTTTACTTGTTATTATTGTTCTGTGAATCACTGAGGTTATATATTAATTTAGTTGATTAACATGATTTATTGTCACAAATCTTTTTCCATCGCTTATGCTGTGGCTTAGTAAGAACTGGAAACATATTTTCAGCCAAGGATGTATTAGATATCATTCCACCGTAACCAATTTCTCATTCTTATCTCCCAGTGTGTATGTGTATGTATTAAAGATGGGGATTGAAAGAGAGAAAGGGTTTGTAGAAGGATGCCAAGAGGAAGAAGAGAAAAGCAAGGAGGGGGAAGAAAAGGGGGGTGCACTTAGGGAATTTAAACAACCCAGAGAAGGAAGCCTTCGTTTCCAGGACATGTGGGAATCCTTTGGTCATGAATACAGTTATAGCATTAAAGTTGCCATCAGTTCTGTTTCCCCTCATGTTTTTATTAACCTCCAGATTCCTGTCCCTGGAGTTTTGTGGAATCAGGGATAATCAAGTGTTTGGGGAGTCTGCATTCCTCAGCAGCTTCTTGTTTGTTTCTTATTTCATTTCTCACTAAAGGAGGGACAGTGAGCCAAAATTCCTTGCTCCTTCTCCTTTCCAATTGACACCCGGGACCTTTTAACTTGCTGCTTCCGATAGAATACCCAGTGCTGGCCATTTGTAAGACGTGTGTGCGCCACCCCTCAGTTCTAGGTTCATGCCTTCACGTTGTCCCGCCATCTGGACTTTTTTGTTATCGATGAGAATGGAACGAAGACAAAATATTTCTCTTTCAATTTCTGCTGAAGATCAAGTGTTCCAGGTCATGGTCTGGGCCACAGACGCTTGGGGGAGGGGTGGGAAGTATATGTCATAGAGACTATTTGCTCAAGCCCATTGAAGGAGGAACTGTCTCCTCATATGAATTCATATGTTCTTTCAACTGATGCGAACTGAGTGCAGGCTTTCCTAGATTCTGATGATACAAAAAGAGAAAGCTAGAGAACAAGACAGACAAGGAAACTCCAGTATGCACAAGTTATATTCTGTCAGGCATTGAGGCCTGAAAGGAGATGGAAAATAAATACATAAACAAGGGACAAAAGAAAATTTCACAGAAATGAAGTCTATAAAATAAGTAAGTATGCAGTGATATGACAGTAACTGGCCAAGGGCTCCATTAATGATGATAATCTCAGAAGAAAGGCCTCTCAAAAACAGGGATGTTAGCACTGAGACGGACCTAGGCTGGCATGGGGATAACAATCTCAGGACTTTCCAAGGAACATCAAGGCCAAGGATCCCAAGGAGGATGTGACTCAGAGGTTTCAGATCTCAGATGCAGAAGGTCACAGTGAGATCCATGCAGTTAAATGGACGTGAAGAAGAGGAAGCATGGTGTGAGAGAAGGTTGTGGAAACTTCCATATTACTAGAAGTGCAAACTCCTAGAATGTCATTTTTCCCCATGTTATGGATTAGTAATGAATTAATAGACCATATGGTTGCTTAGATTCCTTCAGATACTGTGAGGTGATAATGTGATTTCACGGTTTATCAGCGAAACTTAGACCAGCGGTGTTTCCTTGAATTGTTTCACTCCATCTGTATCAGGAAGGAAGTTCACGTTGGCTTTCAGATGCCACAGCTCATTTCTGGGCAGTAAAAACCAAAAAGTTTAGGCTAAGAAATACTCGCAAGGTACTTAAAGTATTCTCTGAGACCATGGAATCAGTTTGGTAAATGGCAATGAGGAAGACAAACGTACAGTATTGTCTCTCCCACGTCAGTGGTGATGATGGAGAAAAAGGAAGTACCCCCAGCCTTGCTAAAGACAGAGCCCTTGCAAGTAAGAGCTAGCAGAGAGATTGGGAACATCACAGTGTGAAAAGAAAGATAAATTATATGGAAGCGCTTTATTCTTCATGAAGTACCTCCTTTAATTGATGTGGAGTTTCATATAACCTATGATGTGTGTTTTTGAAGGGTGTTTCTGGGTGGAGATATAAATCCCCCCATTTTCATAACTTAAGGGCCTGCTTAGGGTGAAATAAAATTATATGAGGCTGGTTTGCAATTTTCTTAAAGCATGGAATTTGCAAAGACTATAAATGGGAGGACGGTAGTAAAAGAAAAAGATAAACATGAAACACGAGAGTAAGAGCGATCTTGTTTGCTGCTAAAATAATTTCTGGCACATAGGAAGAGCTAGAGAAACATTTGTCAAAAACAGCGGAAGGTGGAATGCGTTCACCCTCTGCGATTAAAACTACAACCCGTGAAATAAGTTAATAATTAACCTTAACTTTGAGCCTTGAAGCTCAAATCGAATAGTTAGTAAGTACTGAATGACCATTTCATTGATAAAATGGGGAAACGGGGCATATTTTTTCAGTCTCTTCCTCTGTATTACAAATTGATATTGAAGGTCAATACTGTTTTTGGATTGTTATCAATAGGCTTTGTTTCAAGTGGTTTAGTCACTATTAATTTTTGGGGGGAGGTATCTTTCTTGGGATCTAAGACTCTATCTAGTAGATCTCCGTGTCTATAAATAAGTTGTTATGTTGGGTTTGAATTTCTCCAAGGCTTCTCCTTCAAAAATCCCCTACTGTTTTCTCTGTCTGTGAAAAATAAGTCCTCTGGAGTATGTTGGCAATGTGTGAGGCACCAGGATGGAAATGAAATGGATCAGTGTGTTCAATCAGGCTGTTTTTGGTGGGCACTTGCAATGACCCAGGTCTTTTGGCCAATACCAGGGCAATAAGCAAACCTAAGACCGAGCTTCTAGTGGTTTGCAGACTATTGGGGAAGCAAGATGCACAGCTGTTAAGTGGCCTAAAGTGATGAAGGTACCATGAGCGAAATTTGCAGATGATGCAAAAAGCAGGAATGGCTCCATCTACTTGTTCAGATGGAGGAAGGTTTCCCAGAGCTGAACCTCAAAAGATGTTGGGGAAGCGAACAGGAAGATCATATGCCAGGCAGAGGGAGGTGGTTTGGTCAAAGACTTGGAGGCATGCAATGAGGTGTGTTCTCTGAAATGCCATTATGACAGGGTCATCCCTTGTCATCGCAGTGAGAGATGACATCAAAGATACTGGCCAGGCCAAGTTGTGCCTATGCTCCTCAGGTATACTGAGTGCTCTCCACTTTATGCTGCAGGTCACGGAGAATCTAAGGACCCTCAAACAGGAGAATGCAGTGCATGATGCTGGGTTCATTTTTATTTTTCAAAGACCGCTTTGGTAAACTGAAATATGGAAGCAGCAGTGGTCAATTTTTCAATTATTTTTTTTAAAAATTTAAAGATTTTATTTATTTATTTTTAGAGAGAAAGGAGAAGAGAGAAAGGGAGAGAGAGAGAGAGAGAGAGAGACATCATTGCATGAGAGAAGCATCGATTGGTTGCCTTTTGCGTGCCCCCAACCGGGGACCTGGCCCACATCCCAGGCATGTAAACCAGCAAACTTTTGGTGGTCAGGCTGGCGCTCAGTCCACTGAGCCACACTGGCCAGGGCTCCTTACCCCCCCCTCTTCATTTATCACTCCATACTAAGAACCTGCTGTGAATCAGCTTTTGTGTGTGCACTGGATTTACAGATATGAACACCAAATGAACCTTCAGTGTAGGGCACACTGTGACTCTCAGAGACCGTGGTTAAAACAAATCCCATTGCCCAAAAAGGTCCAGTGAATAACTATTCATCCCAAAGTGCTCCCTTTAAATAGAGCCTTATGTCCCCACTGAGAAGGGTTCCCCTGGAGTTACTGCCACTGAGCATAATTAGGCCACCTGCAGTGCACTTGAGGATTACGTGTTGATTCCGTCCTTTTCTTCTATGGATAGAATAGATATCACATGGTGATCCATTTGTACATCAAACCCAATGTGACTCTCTAATGGGAACTCGTTTTGAAATGCAGGTGTATATATATATATATGTGGTATCACCACACCATCTTTCTATAATCGGCACCTGTGCATGCATGGAGTACTTTGGACATCTTTTCCTCATTGTTTCTGACAGATTGTGAGCGCTGGAGGGTCTTTATCATCTCACGCAATTGGTTCTCCACTGGGAATGTTTATCAGAATCGTGGGTGGAACTTTTTTTAAAAAATGTGTATACTTAGGTGCCCCCTAAGAGATCAAAATCTGTAATCCCAGATTAAGGGTAACACCAAGGGAAATATAGTGTTGAAAGCTCCCCCAGGGGATTTTCATACATTCACCCACTTGAAAAACCACTCATTCTAATCAGATATAACACAATCAAGGCCTAGATTGCTGGACTCCGGACCAGAAGTCCAATCCCCTGAGGCCTAAGCCCAGGGCGATTCCTGGGCTCATTCAGCCTGCCCTGGACCTTGAGCCAACATATGTGTGTTTGCATGACTTTAATCGGAGAGGTGGTGGCAGGAAGAATTTGCAATCTAAGTGTATGGGTCAGCTAGCACTACTATAACAAAACACCACAGAGGGGGTGGTTTAAACAATAGACATTTATTTCTCGCAGTTCTGGAGGCTGGAAGTCTGAGATCAGGGGGTCAGCACAGTGGGTTCCTGGTGAGGGCTTTCTTCCTTGCCTTACAGACTGCTACCTTCTTGCTTCATCCTCACATGGTGATAAGAATGGGAGAGGGATGGAGGGGAAGACTGTCCGACAGCATGAGAAGGCAACAGAGCGGGTGAGGCAGAGGGAAGGGGAGAGAGACGGGAAGAGGGAACTCTCTGCTCTCTTGGTGTGAGGGCGCCAGCCCCCTCAAGTGCTTTCTTGACCTCATCTAAACCCGTTTACCTCTCAGAAGCCACACTTCCTCTTGAATTAGGGCTTCACCAGTTTTGGACAAACACAAACATCCAGTCCATTAGACTGAGAGGCTGGATCTTAGCCCTGGCTGCACACTGGGACTCATTCAGGGACCTTTAAGGAAAGTCTCAGCCCATGAGAGGAGAGACTTGTTTGTCAGGCTTGATGGCATTGCACCTCGAAGCCTTGGTGTTCCCATCTGAAAGACAGCAATGGTGTGACTAGCTATGCTGAAGATTAGATGAGATTATAGCTCTCAAAGGGTTGGTTATTTCTAAACTGCTATAAAAATAAAACTTGCAGTCTTAATTAACTGTCTTTCTTTGAGGAGTTGCTTCAGATAAAATTGGTATCTGAAGTATTTTAGATCGTATCTTTCAAAAAATCAGTTTTCCAGTGGCCCTGGATTGGAACCGCTGGTTCTCTGAATGTGTCAGGAAGGCAAGTCCCCCAGAAGGCATAGCTCTAATGTCGCGGGTTCCTGTACCCACTGGGCCAGGACACACCATGTTCATGACAGAAGAAGAAGCAAGCAGCTGTGAGAAAAATTGCTCAGTGCTCTGAGCCACTTTCGATGGTGGTGTAGTGGAGAGAAATGCCTGCCTACTGTTAGAAGGGTGGCAATGCGTCCAAAATGGAGACAAATGACAGGTGGTGTTTGACCCTCAGGACTTGCAGAGCTGGAGAGTGACTGTCATCAAAAGGGGCAGCTGTTTGCACTCAGTCCACGGTTGTCAGATCATCCACAGAGAGACCAGAATGCATGCTTTTAGCGAAAAGCTCCCGATATTTAAACGTTTGTAACTAATTTAAATACATATACACAGAGATGGAGCATTTCACAGGCTAACACTCCCTGGTATAAACAGAACATATTTGGAGGCTGAATTTCACCCAGATGCCCCATTTGGCCTGCACAACCGCCCGTGGATGACCATCCCTTTGGGCCTTCTCGTTGGTCTCCTCCATCCACAGAGCCATTGCTTTTTGTTCATCCATAAACAGAATGCATTGCTCCGCTGGCACCCAGTTGGCAATCCCTGGCACAGGTCCTTGTTCCACTCAGGATTTCTGGCATGTGTTGCTATGGATTATAGTCATTCGTGCTATCAATATTTACTGAGCAGATACTGCGCTAGATGATAATGATACAAAATTCAATGCCATAGTCCCTGCTCTGTGTTGCTTCTAGTCGAGACTAGGAGACATGCCCAGTGCAGAGACGGAGGCCAGAAGAAATATGACTGGAAAGGAAACAAAGACATGTGACCCAACCTCCTCCAGAAAGTCTGTTGCTTCTGGTTCTTTCTATTAATAACAGAAAATGCCCCCCTTTTCTTTTGCCTACCTCTCTTGCCCCATATTTTTAACAATTGGGCAAGCCTTGCCCCCCCCCCCATTATTTTAAAGAATTGGGCAAGGCATTGTGTGAAGACCACATCTACCCCGGTTCTTTTGTTGCTTAGGAGCTCTTTGACACTCAGAAGGTCATGATAGAAAGCTGAAAGTCAAATATCCCAATACGTTCAACACTATATTTGAAAGGAAAATGTGAGAGTGTGTTCAGCAAGGAACAAAGACACCCAGATGAATTTGGTTCCCATGGGCTGATGGCTTTTCCATTCATAACCCACGTTTTTGGGGCACTGTGATGCCAAGCAGCTTGCCCTGGGGGCTGTGCCTTGTAACAGGCTTCTCTCCAGGGGAGTGTCCCCCAAACGCTGAGATGCTTATCTGTGCATAGAAGGAAAAACAAGTCGAGAAAGTAGGCCACGTGCACCACCGATAAACATGAAAATCTCGCTGGCGAGAGCCCTCCTCTCCCTGCCAAAGTGACCTTGGTTGGCGCAGAGATGACAGAGTGCCTCCCTGCCCGGGCCTGACATCCTTGCTATCACAGCACGTTTGACAAATCGCTCACATTAAATCGGGGGGCACTTTCGGCAGCGCCGACGTCCCCTCTCCATCACTCCTGATTACCACACAAACGTCAGCCGTGGCACCAAGCACATTTGTCAGAGGGAGTAAAAAGCAGTTGTTAGTAAGAGCGCTACCTGTCATACTAATGGACTGGTGCTTGTTGCTTTGTGTCTCTCTGGAGCCTACAGATTTGCAAAGAAACAAAACACACTATTTTTTGGAGGGTTGTCCAGTGTTGTCTGAAAAATGCTTTTGTGCTCGGGCAAAGAGAAGGATTGAGAGCTTGTCAGATGGGACACCCAAGTGTCTTCTCTTGGAAGGAGGAACAGAGTCGAGTTTGTTCAGTGGCTTTGCTCTTTCATGACTGCGGCCGTGTCTTTGTGGTCAAAGAGGCAAGGGCAGGTTTTTCAGTTGGGCTAATCCATACCCTATAAACTTTAAATTTGAAAAAAAAAATCAGTAGACCATTCTTTGTTACTCATAAGGGAACATCCTACTCTTGACTTGATTTATTTTTCCTCTTTTCTCTTTTTTTTGTTGAACTCACTGGGGAGACATTGGTTAGTACAATTATATAGGGTACAGATGTCCAATGCTACACCACATCATCTGTGTGTTAGAGTGTGTGTTTGCCACCCCAGGTCAAGTCTCCCACCATCACCTTTTCCCTCTGCTACCTGCCCTCTGCTGATCTAATCATCATACTACTGTCTGTGTCTATTAGGATTTTTGTTGTGTTTTGTTTTGTTTTGTTTCTTAATCCCTTCATCTTTTTTATCCATCCCTCCATCCCTCCTCCCCTCTGGCAGCCGTCTGTCAATTCATGACATCTATGAGTCCATTTCTATTTAGTGTCTTAGTTTATTTTGTTCATTAGGTTCCACATATACATGAAATCATATGGTAGATTGTCTTTCTCTGACTGGCTTATTGTACTTCGCATAATATTGTCCAGGTCCATCTGTGATGTTGCAAAAGGTAAGATTTCCTTCTCTTTTAAAGCCAAGTAGTATTTCATTGTATAAATGTACCACAGCTTTTTTACCAACTCATCTGCTGATTGGTATTTGGGCTGCTTCCAAATCTTGGCTACTGTGAATAATGTTGCAATGAGCAGAGGGGTGCATAAGGAAATCATTTGAAGGAAGTGGAATACAGACGTTTCTTTCCAGCATCTTGTCCTTCACAGGTGCCCTGCTTTGCATAAAGTCTCGTGTGTTACTCCTACGCTTCATTTCATAGCCCAGCCAGAGCAACTCTTTGACAAGGGTGGCACGGGCACGATTACTTCCATTTCAGAGATGACAAAACTGAGCAGCAGAAGGGTCTTTGCCCAGGACAATATAGTAGAGTCGCATTTCTAGTCCCTGCCTGTTGATGAAGCCCACAGTGTCATTACTGCTGGGATATTCTAATAAAGTGTGTGCTGCTTGCTCAGCTCACTCTATTTGAGCTGCACACAGCTGCTTCATAACTTCGTTTCCAAGTCCTTCTCCCCATCCCCCAGGTCTTCTTCCACTAGTCAGTTTGAATTGGGTTTCATCCTTTTCTTCTCTGTTGACCAAAGCAAAAAAAAAATACCCTTCATTTACATTGTTTGAAAATTGGGGAAACAAGACACAAAAAAGAGTCTGGGCAGGAAACTTTGACCTGACTGCACTTTATAAGGTAGAATCAACTATTGTGCATAATGGTTTGAGATAGTGAATTTCCGGTACTATGAAGAAGTGCCATTGCTGTGTTGAATCTGAGAACGTTGCTGTGCTCTGCTGCTCTGTCTGTCATAGGCCCCCGAAGGGCCCCTGGTAGCTTCTCATGAATTCACTCCTCTAACTCATGCAGCAGCCAGCAGAGTTAAGGTTGAGCTGGGCTCAGTTAAATAAAGCACCGCTTGTTAAGAGTTTGATTTTTCTCTGATTTTGTTGCAAAAGAATTAGATGAATGTTTCTGGGTTCTTGTGTTGCTTCATTTCTTACAGCTATTTGAGTCACCGTCCGTGTCCTTTCTGTAGGAAATAGGTGATCTAGAATTAGCTCCTCATTGCAACCTCCTCAGACCCGTGAACCAGTAAACCTCAACGTATTAGACCCACTCGAATTCGTTAGAAGACAAGCCCTCCTAAGTTCATCCATTCACCAGATTGTATTACACACTTACTATGAGCCCAGACCTGGCCTAATCCCTAGGAATACCAAGCGGAATCTGGACCTCCTACATTTTTAATGTAGATTATTTTATAAGGGAAAAAAAAGGTCATCTGCTTTGGACATGGCCACCAATAACTGTAGGCCTTCCCCAAACATCTACCATAACCATAACCTCTGACTGTCCCCCAGGGTTTTGTATTACTGGATCCCATTCACTCTTATCCTCAGTGACGACTGTATGTCCTGTAACTCTGTCCTTTTAGATGATAGAGGCATTGAACATAGCACTACCAGGATTTCTAACTTTTCTTTCTTTTGTGGCAGATTTCCTTTCACACTGGAATATATAATATAAATCTAAGAGGAGTATTCATGGTTGAAAGAAGGGTGTGGGATCCCTACGTGGTCTGGCCCCAATGATACGTCCCTAGAGTATACAGTCTTGCTGGGAAATGATGGGGCAAGAATGGCCTGGGCTAGGGTTGCATCCGGGTGGCACCAAAGAAGAAAACAGCCTGCACCCCCAAAACTCTTACCCTCTCTCCTTGCACGTGCCCTCATCAGCAACACCATTGCATCGGGCTGCCCATGCGGGGAGAAAGGAAGAGCCATGTCAAGAAGGTCTAGATGAGGGGAGAGTTTGAGGATGTTTGACCTGTAGCCTGAATGATAATAATTTACAGTTTGTACCATGTTCCAGGAACTTGGAAGGAATTTCATGCACATTTGTCTCCCTGGAGCAGCATCCTCCCCACCCCCATGAGTTTGTTTATTTCATTTCACAAGTAAATCATGACGTCACAGTGTCCTATCCAGAGTCAGAATTAGGGAGTTGTTGTTGGAGCCAGGACCGAAACCCCAGTTCTCCCCGTTTAGAGCTGATCCCTTCTCTTGCGCTGTTCCCGTGTGACACCTTCCTAAGCAGAGCCGCCTCCGTCTGCAGGGATGCCTGCTCCTGCTGCCTCCGTCACGAAGCTGACACAGGCCATGTCTGCCTGGAACAGTTTCCACTGAGACACGCATTTCCATGGAAATGAACACATACCTCCAAAAAAAGATAGGTAGAAGGTGGCATGTATTTAATTTTCATAAGATACCTTTGCCTTATTAACTTAACGTCCAGGCAGACGGCATGATTTTCTTTTAAAGCTAGAAAATGTGGCCCTCTGTTAATTTCCATGGCTACACATCCAATCATCCATCAGTGCCTTGGTGGCATATGATATATGCAATACATTTTAAACACTGCTACTTTTAAAAATAACTTTAAAAGGTTGTAAATGTCAAATTGAGATTTGAAATATGTCAGATAGCTGTCATTTCTACACCCTTCATTAATTTCAATTGGACTCAGTGAATTGTATTTGACAAACTGTTATCATACAATGACTACAAGCACGCCACATTTATGTAGCACGTGCCTGACGAACAGAATGTTTTGAGGGGAACTTTAATATATGACTTCTCTTTGACCTCGCAGATGACATGAGACCGTGAAATGACAAGTGTGGCAGCATTCAACTCTAAGGTTTTCCGAATGGTGGCATTTGGAAAATCTTCAAGAGGCTTGTGCAGAAATGCAAATGCCTACCAGATGCATTTGCGCTTGGTGCAAAATTGCAGAACTTGGACTACAGTGAAAGCAAAGGGGTCATGAATAAAAATTTCCTTTTGGCCCTGGCTGGTGTAGCTCAGTGGATTGAGCGTGGGCCTGCGAACCAAACAATTGAGGTTCCATTCCCAGTCAGGGCACATGCCTGGGTTGCAGGCCAGTTCCCAGCAGGGGACGCATGAGAGGCAACCATGCACTGATGTTTCTTTCCCTCTCTCCCCTTCCCCTTTAAAAATAAATAAATAAAGTTTTTAAGAAAATTTTCTTTTGGCACATAAGAGCAGGTAGAGACATGCATGGAGGAGTCGGGGCTGGTTATAAAAATGATTCCATTGTTAAAATGAATAGCAACTATCAACTTGTAAGTGCTATACAAAGCTCATGACCCGAAGAGCACAATGTTTAAAGCCCCAGGCTCCTGTGTCAGGCTGTGTAAGTTCAAATGCTGGCTCTGCCTCTTGCTCTGTGACTTTGGGCAGGTCGCTCGACATCCAGGTACCTCAATTCTGTAATTTGTAAAGTCAGGTTAATGACACTAAGTAACCTCAGGGTTACTGTAAGTGTGATGTAAGTTCAACAAGTGTTAGCGGCTATTACTATTATTATTATTAATTATTATAGCAGGACTGCAAGGTGCTTTGCATGTATTCATTTAATTCTCTAATTGCCTGTGCGTTGGGTATTACTAATATCGCTAATTTACAAATTTAAAAGATGGAAAATTTAAGGGATACTCGCTTCATGCAGGGTGAACTGCTTTGGGAGGGGCAGAGATAGGGGGTCAGGTAATGGACAACACCTTTTAGCTTGCTCATCTGTGGAAGGCAGTGGCAATTGAACTTGAAGGTCCCACCTACACCGACCATTCTTGCCCACAATGACACCAAATCCAGCCCACTGACAAAAACGAACAGCCTGAAGCCAAGCACCAGGACACAGAAGCCCGGGTTACACCCTGCCAGGATCGAGCAGTTGGTTTTTAAAACATATACATCCTCATTTTGTTCCCTTTCCTCTCTTAAAGAGAAAAATAAGCCAAGTTTCGTGTGTGGAAATGAGAGTGTTGTATTTTTAACACAGCTTTAAAGAAAATGCCAATAAATAAATAACCTAAGTGTGTTTAAAAACATGACTGTGGAAGGAATTTTATCTAGAAATGATTGCTCTGAGTAAAGGAAATTGTTAATTTTCATTGTTTCCTTTTTTTCTTCTTTATCTTGGCTTTAGTGTAAAAAATTGAAAAAGCTATCAGTAATAAATTAGATTTTTTAACTTTTAGGAATCTTCAGAGACTATTGAGTTCAGTGTTTTCAGGTGCCCAGTTCATCTGAATGTACTTGTTCTTGTCTGGACATATAAATGGCATGACCAGAGTGGGCTGGAGAGCATATTCATGCTACTCGGGTCCAGCTCGGATGACTAAGGATATGCCAGCTTGGGGAAAAAAAAAAAGCCCTGAGCGGTACTGCTCAGGTGGTTGGGCATCATCCCGCAAAGCAAAAGGTCACGGGTTCTCTGGTTCAATTCCCAGTCAGGGCACATGCCTGGGTTGCTGGTTAGGTCCCAGGTCAAGGCACATATGAAAAGGCAGCCAACTGATGCTCCTCTCACACATGGATGTTTCTCTCCCCCTGTTTCTCCCTCTCTTCCTCTCTCTCTCTTAAAAAGAAATAGACAACACCACCAAGAAATAATATCTGACTTTTATGAGAAAGGTCATAGTGTTTGAGTATCATTAACTAATTTTAAAAAATCTATGAACACTGTTACAAGACGAACAATACCTATCCACGGGCCATCTTTTGACTCACAGGGGGCCGTTTTGTTACTTTCGATTTAATCTGATCCCCACATTTTGCTTACGTGCAAATGTTCATCCAGAGACAAGGTCGAGGTCACCCTTTGAGTTCTCAAGATCATGCAGTCAGGAGGTAGTGATATAGTATAGGAACCCAGACCCCCATAGTTTGTGCCCTGGTGAGTTTCTCTACATTTTTCTGTCACTTGCACTTGTTATAAGACAAGAGTAAAGTTGTGGACCTGTTCACACACATAAGGAAGAAAATGTGATTTAGCATTTACATGTGGAAAATGGGAAGCGCTTTCAGGTCGGATCCATAGGGTCGGATGGAAGGATTGTGGGGGCAGACACTTCCCGACCTGTGGCTTTCTGATCGCATGAGGGAGAAATACATCCAGGTCAACAGCGATGTGTAGTCCCCCCTAAGGGATGAGATCTGTTTGAACTGAGTAAGTCACCGGTCCGGGTTCATGGAAACCAGAGCCCTGGTGCTCAGTCTCTGAAGGCCCCTCTGCCCCTTACCCCCCATTCTCCTCTCATTGCGTTGTAGACAGAGCACAAAGACCTCATCGAGCACGGGAGAGGGCAGTCTCTCTCGTTTATCTGTGCACTTGATCATCACGGATGGCTCCTACTGGAACAAATGCTGCCTTTATCTCGCTGTGGGGGTTCAGCATCCCTCATGTTTGTTATTCTATGTAAATGAGGAATCTGAGGGTGAAATTATAATTTATGAGAGAGGCATAGAGCGCCTGACAATGCTCATAAACATTCTAAATGATTTTATCTTGTTTCAGAACAAAGCATACATTTTGTCTCCTAATAAGGATTTTTATTATAACAATATTTCTATTCTGGATTGCTCTGTTCCTGGGAATAATATGGGGTGGGGTGGTTTTTTTGTCCTGTATGTTTAGAAAAATCTGTTTCTGACGATGATTCTTTCTTGAGGAGGAGTGGACAGTAAATGTTACCACAGCCTCATCGTCTCGTTTATTGGGAAGCTGCTGTGGCATCTTCTGGAATCCAGGTGTTACTCTTGGTTGGTTATTTTTGTTTTGTTTTTAACAAAGTAGTGAACAAGGCGTAGGTCCTGGAACAAGACCCCAGGACTCATGTGGTCTCTCTGGTCAGTCATGATTCGCTGTCATTTTGCCTCTGCAAAAACAGGCAGCCAGTGATAGCTCCTTCCTTGTGTCATAGTTTCAGGAGATGACAGATATCCCAGGGCAGTGATGGGAGGAGACTCTCAGACCTGTGACAGGGCAGATTTTTTTTCAAGGTTTCATGTCATCGTTAGATAAACAGTCAGACAATCTTCATTATAATTACAGAAAACAGCAAACAGCCCATTTTTTCCCCCAGAGTTGCTCATCACTTAAGAACAAAAAGAAAGGCAAACAAAACACTCCAATTAGACTGAACCTTCATCCCATTAACATTTCTTCTGCCGGCAGCAGGAATAGAGACCAAAACTAGTTCTTCCCTTTTCCTCCGTCATTCTATTTCTACTTTGATTTTTTTCTTAAAATACACTTTTTTTTATCACTAGGAAATAATTGAACAAGAAACCATTAGGTAGAAACTTAGCTTCCAGATTTAAATGCTCATCTAGGGGTAACCAGCGTAATCAGCTGAGCCTGCTAAGAATACACAATCATAAAATCATTTAATTAAATTACATGAATGCTGTTTGTTTGGGTGCCCATTTGGGTATTGATAACGCTGTTGCTATTTGCACTGCCAAAGGTTTACTGCTTAATTATTACATTTGCTTATTGGAGATGCTAGCATCCAGTTGCGGGGCCCCCAAATCACACACCGGGTGTTGCTGCCCAGGATGGGACACACTTTCCAGAACCGGAAGTCCCACAGCCTGGGCTCGATCTGAAAGGAAAGCCGTGGAAATCAAGTGAAAACATTTGTTAACTTGTAAACATGAAACGAAATCAGAACAGTTACTCAGACTGTGAGTAAATTTGATGGGGTGTGAACTGATCACTTTATTACACTCTGTTTAGAGCATCCTTGCCATTTTCCGAGATGGCAGCCCTCTGCTTTTCATTGTCTTAATTAGATTAAGAATGGATTTAGAGGAGCCAAATCTATTATTAAAAAAGCAATTCTGCTGTGTTCCTAAAAACCCCCTTTTGGTTTTTAATTTAAATTCCTCTGATGCACCATAGCAAATACCTTTCTTGTAATTACGAGCATGTACGCTTTCTTCTAAAAGACTATCCAAGTATAAGAAAATCAGATCATCAGTTTTTTTTTCAAAATTATTCCTGAAGAAATAAGGGAAGGAAGGAAGAAAGAGAAGGACAGAGGAGACAGAGGGCTGTCTTTCTTTCTGCTATTGTAAAAAAAAAATGTAGAAACAGTTTAATTGTTTTCTTCTTCTCTTGGTGTACTCAAACATGAGCAGGCCAATGCATGCTGATATGAGCTGATAATTTCTCCAGGTACTTGTGATTTTTTTCATTGACTTTCACACCTGAAGTATTTGAGAATGTAAGTTTCTCATCCCTCTGTCTTAGGTTAAGCATTTGTTCTGTGGGAAAGCATCCAGGATGATGATCCAGTTTTCCACTTTGCATATCTGCCTCGCTTCCTGGACCCGCACAAATGCAGCCTTCAGTTCAAAACTTTGTTACGCCGTCAGCTATAAACGTTACGCAAGTAGGGCTTTGAATTTCAGCTGGAGCCAGGCTGCTGTGCTGGAAATGACAGTGTTTTGGTTTTTTCCAGTAGGTGCCCTAGTTTTAATTTATTGCTGTGTTCTCTGCCCTCTACACTGTGTTGCCTTGAGATGCTATTTCCTACATATTTTCCCTGCATTTTAAAATTCCTATATAGTCATAATATGATTTCATAGTAACACACACACACACACACACACAAATGCATGTAAAAACTAATGGAAGTTGAGTAAGGTCTGTGGTTTATTTAATAATGTTAAATTCCTGGTTTTGGTAATGTACTATAGTTAGGGAAGATAGCGTTGGAGAAAGTTGGGTGGGGGCTACCTAAGAACCCTCTGTGCTATTTTGGCAGCTCTGTGGGTCTTAAATTATTTCAAATTAATATGCTTTAAAAATTTATGTATACTTTAGTCCATTAACTCCTGGACCGCTACTAGCAAATATTGATCCTTACCTGATCTTATATTAAATTAATTTAATGAATTTTGCATTAAATTAATTTTGTTTTAATAACCAGCACTCAGCTACCACCAGCCTTTTGAACACTCATAATTCCCTTCTTTTACCTCTGAGCACATTCATTCAATTCCAGTGTCTCTTAGCAGAGGGTCCACCTCTGAGTGGTCTTCTTAGCGCCAAAGCCTAGCATTGCTCTCGATACCCTGTTCCCAGGACATTCGATGGCTTGAATATTTCAATGAGAATAGAAGAAAAAGTAGGATGGATAAGTGAATAAAGAACTGGTCAGCTAGCACCATGCTGGCCCTGCAGTGAACACTCACCCTATATTCTGAATGAAGGAATCAGCTAATTCATTAATTTTGATCACACGTGAATGCTGTAACTTAGCGAGACAGGGCTCAGGTTCCTGCCGTGCCATCTGTTCCTGAGCGTACTTCGTGATGGACTTGGAGTCTGAGATCGCTCATTAACTGTCAGTGCTTCCGTGAGGGGCTGTGTTTGGGATTGGAGGTCTTGAAGTGATACCTAATTTAGGAAGACTGTGACAAAATTCCTCACTAATTACCTGTCTCTCAAATGGAATCAATGCCATCAGCAACATACGATGGTGATAATGTTGTCATTTACCGAGTGATTAATATTCTAAGCACTTTACATGTATTCTCTCACTTTAATTTTACTCTATTACTAGCCTCGAGTTTAGTAAAATAATGTGTTCAGGGTCACCTGTAATTGGCTCTTGAGTGGCAGCGCTGGGACTTGAACCTGGGAAGCCTGACTTTGGAAGAGCTTCTACGGTCTCCCTCTCACACTTATGCCCTGTGCCCTTAAGTGGTGAGGGTTTATCAGTGCCTCGGATTCATTAGTATCACCTGAGGACCTCTTCCTGGACCTGCTCCCAGCTACACTTATTTCATTTAGCTGCATGGGCACTTGGTTGAACTTTCAAACGGGTCCCACCAGGGTGCCATGGCGAGCATCTTAGCTGCGTGTCAGAACTCACTCACTGTGAAGAGTGGAAGCTGCTCATTCTACCTATAAGTTCATGATGTCTGGGCAGAACCTCAGCAAAGCAGAACAGCCATCCTCAACGCCTACCTTGGGAGAAGTAAAGGTGGGAGTTTACCTTCATTCCAGTGAATTCCCCAGCTTTGGTTAGCAATCTGCTTTTCATATTCTTGACTAGAGGCTTTCCACCTGTACCCCCACCATCCGTCACTGATGTTCATTTTAATAGCATTTTAGCCCAGGATGCTGTGGCTCAGTGGACTGAGCTCTGGCCTACAAACCGAAAGGTCACTGGTTGGATTCCTGGTCAGGGCACATGCCTGGGCTGTGGACCAGGTCCTCAGTCGGGGCGTACAAAAGGCAACAATCAATGTATCTCTCACACATTGGTGTTTTTCTCCCTCTCTTTCTTTCTTTCTTTCCCTCTCTCTAAAAGTAAATAAATAAAATCTTTTTTAAAAAAGCATTTTACCTGTATAAAGGTGTCTATTGGCCAAAAAAAAAAAAAAGGTTCAAAAGTACAAACCTAAAAATGCACCTGTTCAAAGGGGTCGGGTACATCAGGTTAAGTGAATGAGAAGACAAGTCTTTGAATAGTGAGTGTTCCCTTTGAAAAGACAGGCGTGGTTAGCAGTGGGGCAAATGGGGGGGGGGGCACGTCCCAATTCCAGGTATACCCCCTCTCATCTCACAAGTTGCCACACAGAAACCTTATTCCGCTGCCTTTTTGCATTTTCCAAATAAATACTTTATCTTTCTTCACTAACTATCAAGGGCACTGAGTCCTAATCTTTGCCAGAAATCGGCAAAGATTTCTGTCTGTAGACACGATGCAAAGTTTTGTGGGCCCTGTTTCCTCATCTGTGAAATTGAACCCAGAGAAGGGAATTCTGGGACTGGAGCAAGGGAGTCATAGGTGGGGCCTCTTGCTGTTCCTTACCAGCTCCGTGATTTTAAAGGAGTTATTTAGCATTCAGAGCCCATGTTTTTTCATTTGAAAAATGGATACATGAGAGATTGACTTGCACCGTTATCCTGAGGATTAAATTAAATTCTATGTATAATGTGCTTAGTGCATTAGCAGTAAAACATTGGCCGTGGTAATAATAAAAGATACACTTAACGAGTGTCATGTCTTTAATAGACTAAAGCAGCCAAACCGTTGCCGGGACTTGGTCTCATGGTCTCGTGGGCCTCAAAGCCTTGAGCAAACCTGCCTGCTCCTCCTTTGCACATGGACATTTCAAAGTTTTTTTCCCTGTTATTCTTAGTTTTATATTAAGGGAGTAGATATGGTCATGCTTAAAAGAGGTGTACAAAGAGGGGAGAGAAGGCATTTAAATATTTGGGAAGAATATGGGTGTGACAATTTAAACAGAAATGAAGGCTTAGTTTGTTTTAAAAAAAAATCAGTGGGACTATAGTCTCAGGGTGATGGGCAGAAATCCAAGCTGTGTGACTCTTTCCTATTCTTTCTGATGTGGACCGTACTGGGGGTTACGCCTGGAGAACCAGAAGTAATCTCTTTGGGATGATGAGGAGCAAAGGGTGATTAATAATGAATATATGTCTGCATTTTAAGAGGAGGGTTGTGTTAAATGTGAAGAGTCAATAAATGCCTGTTAACCCTCTCAGAGGTCACCAGTCGGCCAGGTGGCTGGTTATGCAGGGCAGCCTGGGCATCGCAGCGCGTTTGGGACCTGTTCTCCGACCTGGTGGTGAGAGCACCTGCAATTAGGGAAGCGAATCTGTGAAAAGCCTCACGGGTTTGGACCAGGAGGACAGGGCCCAGCTGTTGGGGGCGGGGGAGGGCACTCGGGGAGACAAGTCAGAACAGATTTCTAGGTTCCTGGAAAGAGAGGCTGAAGCTTGCCCTTTTTAGTATGTCTGTGGTAGCTTTCAACTCCCTCTCGATCATAATTCACTGAAAAATATTTTAAAAATAAGTGCACAACGTTTGGGCCAAAGTTTGTTCACAGTCCTTCTTTTCCCAAACCTTTTGTTAATAGTTTGGGATTGCACAGCCTTCTTATTCATAATGCTATTGTGGATTTAAATCTCCACCTCAAACCCTATTTGACACAAAGTCTGTGGTTGGGCTTTTCTTATTTTTTTTTCTCTCAACAGCCAAGCTCAAACTGTGCTGTCCGAAGCTATGTCTTTTGAAGGCATAGACAATTCAGTTTCACCATGTTTGAAAGGCTGCTATTTATAAATGAGAGCTACCCCTCTAGACCTCAGACCTCTTCTTTCCTTTCTTGAACAATCTTGAGAAATGAAATGTGTTTACGCCTCACTGACTTTAAAAGAAATCTGGAGTTCTGGTCTACCTCAACATCCCAGGTTATTTTTTAATCTTTCCCTCCCCTACTTTCCCTGACCTGTAAGATAACAGAAAATAGTTCTTTGGCTTCTTTCCATAAAAAGAAAAAGAAAAAAAGGTAATGTCTCAATTCACACCTGGCTCTGAATAATTAATAATAATAATGGTGTGAGAAGGTTTTACATTTATGACTGCTTTCCTTTTTTTTTTTTTTTTTTTTTGACTCTCACAGCAACTTGAAAAAGTAAGAGGAGAATGGAAAAGACTGGGAACATTCATTTATTCTTTCATTTGCTCATCCTTCCGACAAATAATAAGTCGAATGGGAGATATTCTGTGCTCTGGGAGCAAGGTCTATGATGTGAAAAAGAAAGACAATGTCTCAATGCATTTCATTGGGAGGACCAGGCAATAATTGCATAAAGGAATGAGTGAGATCATTTCTGATAGTGATACTTGCTCTGGAGGAAATACAACAGGATGATGTTTTTGATTGGGCTGTCAGAGAAAGTTGTGCAGGGACAGTGACCTTTGAGCTCAGATCTAAATGACAAATGAAGCAGCGTGAGGTCTGGGGAAAACCAGTGGAGTGGGGAGCATGGCAGGAGCCGAGGGGAAAGGGAAGCAGGGGTCAGGTCATTCTGGACCTTCTACGCCATGGTGAGGATGTTAAATTCAGAACCTTTGCCTCCCTGCCTATGATGTGTCTAGGACTTAAGGACCTCCTCAGCACCCTTTCTCCCCACTGGGAACAGGTGGAACAAGCTCACACAAACATGAGTGGACTCATGCCATTGGCCATCACTATACCATGGTGAGTTCATTGGCTGAAGGCTCTGCCTCATTCATTTATTGCATCCCTGGGTCCCTAGCATAGGACCTGGTGTGTAATTAGCAAATATGTTTGATCAACTGAGCTGGAGTGTTGTTGCAGTGTGGTCGGGTCCCACCTGCATCCAAGAGATCTGGGGGAGGCTTATTTAAAATGAGGATTCCAAGCCCTCCCTCCAAGCTAATGAATTCAGACTTTCTGGGAGTGTTACTTTCATTCCGCATTTCCGACCAGCTCCTGGAGCAATTCTTATGCATAGGAAATTGGAGAACTGACCTCCTTTTCATTTCTCCCAAGAAGTTCCTACTATATTATAAAAATCTCAAAGGCAAAAACATTTAGGCTAATACGCTGTATATTCATGAGAGATTCCTGCTGACAGCTGCATGCGTGTGCGCTCTTTGCTGTACTGGATCTTAATAAGACGACGAAGGGTGTCAATTTTTAACAGATTTACAATGTATCTTTATTAATTCAAGCACAATGAGTGAAATAGGAAAATTCATTCTATTTCCATTTTTGTTCGATTGCCTTCACTGGGCTTTATGATCAAAATGTACGCTGGAGCTCGGCCCAAAAAAATGTGACAAGGAACAGCGTCTTCGTGCCACCTGTGCCCAGAGACCCTTGTCATCCAAAAGGGCAGCACTGAAACCCACAGGAAAGCGGAGTAACGCCAAGTTGCCACATGTTGACAGGATAGATGGCCTTAATGAACTCCTGTTTAAAAGAATAAAAGAATAAGCTAGAACAGTGCATGGAGACTCGGTATAAACTACTTTTGGCAAGTCCTACGCAAATATTGGCAAAGGCTGAGGTTTCCTTTACTGTCCCCATTTCAGTTCTTAGAAAGACAGGGGAGAGAAAGATCCATCCCGGAGATGAAGCCGTACTATGCAGTCCAAGTGCGAGTATTGCTCCCGCTCCACACACAAGGTGTTTTTGGAAATCCCTCAAACACTGTAGACGTGGCAGTTGCCTAAAGTGGCGCTGCCAGGATGGAAATGGCAGAGCCCTCAGTCTGGAGGAGGGCGGTGGCTCCCAGCTATTTCTGCTGCATGTGTGTGTCACGCCAAAAGCCGGCGAGGAGGTCAGGAGGATGGAAACGCCTTCGTTTTATCTTTAGGGGTGTGTTTGGTTAGCTCTCTTATGCCGTGTTGCTCTCTCCCGGGCCTGTCCTGCTGCCTGCGCTATCTATCACCTGGCTTCGTCCCGCCAATATGTTTCCTAACAAGGTATAGAACTCTTCTGCGGCAGGGAAAACAGAGAAGGCAGACGTCTTCAAAACGAAATCCTCTTAACATATTGTGCAATAAGAAATGATATTAAGTCAAGTGACACTCTAAGATGTCATGTAAGGTGACAGAAGGGTGTGATTCGGTTGGGGGCTCCTCGCCTGAAAAGTAGGGCTGCTGTCAGTTGTTCCAGAACTAGCTGTTTTGAACATAGTTCATCTACTCAAGTCCCCAAACCGTCCCCCGCCCCCAAAAAACAAGGACTGTTTTTCCTTCACCTGTTCATACCGAGTTCTCCTGTTATTACTTTCATTGTCCGCCTTTGTTCAATGACATGATTTCTGCAGAAAATGACCAGGTGTGATGGAATCCTCTTTTCCCAACTTACCTGTTTATTCTGTGTCATTTCAAAAAACACATGAGAGTTTTATTTCCTGACCTTCCTTCAGCTACGTTTCCAGCACCTCTAGTCAAGTTAGCCAGTTCAGTTTTAACTTCCTCCTTAACCCTGTCTCTGCCAGCAAACCTGATGTTCATACACTCTGGCAGGCTGCAGGCTGCCTCGGGGCCAGCAGGGCTCTGCTTAGCCAGCACAGTGATTTTTCAAAATTGAATTTGCATGCCTTTGTATGTACGAGTCCAGCTAGCCATGGTCGCCTCATGCCTGCCAGATTCAAGCACTGGTCTCGAAAGATTCCTGGAAATGCCCACCTTTCTTTTTTTGTGTGGCTGATAAGTTCTGGTGAGTGTGTTTGTGTGTTGGCTGTGTTAGTATGTGTTGGTTATATGTGCAGGAGTTAGGTTGGGGAGTTGTAAGTCAGTTGCGCGTGCGTTGGTTGTATATGTTAGTTGTGTGTGTGTGTGTGTGTGTGTGTGTGTGTGTGTGTTGTTTTCCTTATTGCTGGGTGGGGATGTTAGGGAAACAGCCTAATTGTCGTGGTGTTGTCTCTTTCTTTTTTTCTTCCACTTACAGCCTGCTAAAGTCTATCTCCTTTGGGAGATTTCAATAGTTATTTAAACTTTTAGGTGTTTCCCATGTCTTATTTGCCACTATTTTCCATATTACTTACCTGTTACTTCTTGTCCTCCCCAAAGACAAAGTCCTGCTAGAGCTAGTTACTTGTCCAGTTAAGAAGAGTGTTCTGAGCCTCGTATGATCGACTCTGTTCATTGAGACATAAGTGTTTAAGAACTTCTCCTGAACAACAGATGATTGTATTTTTTTTTAACTTAGGACTTCATAACAAGAAAATATGTTGGGAATGACAAAATATATTTTATAACCTCGTTACCAAGCACTTAGCTGAAGTGCCTCTTTGTAGATACCGAACGGTGCTGGAGAGCCATAAACAAGGTTCTTCCTGCATTAACACCCATCCTGTTTCACTAAAGAACTACAGGCCCTCTTAACTCTTTACTGATTTTCAGTGTTCCGTTCCTTGCAGCATCATTTAGCAAAGCACTCTCGGAATCACGGCTATTTCCCCACAAATGGAGGGCTCTCACACTGCCTCCTTGCACAGCGCAGGTTCAGATGGTCAGCTCCCATTTTCACCACCTCTGTTCTGGTCCTACCCACTGCTCTTCCTAATTTGCTCTTTAAAAGCTCTTGGCAAAACTAGGACTCAGATGGTTTTTGCACACTGTCTACTGCAGCCACCTGTTATATATAACTGGTAGGTTTAATTCCTTGTGCTGCGATGTGGCTTTACATTGTATGAGAACCATTTCCTGATTTACATCTCCCACTCCATTTAATTCATCTTTCAGTCCACATGTACCTTAGCTGTTCTATTATCATTTATCACCTCACTGAATCCGTCGGAAATCTTGTAATTTAACCATTCACTTATTTCGTTTTTTAGGGGCTATCCTCACAACAATGTTTATGAATTATAAAATATTTACTGATGTGTTTTGGGGCTAATAATTTTTGTCTCTGTGTATATCAGATAAGGAATAAATAAAAGTAGAAGGAAGAAAATGTGAACTAAATAAGGAAAGTTTTCTCAGGTGTATCAGTTACCTCTTGCCATGTAACAAATTACCCCCAAACTTAGTGGTATAAAGTGATAATAAACAATTGATAATGCTCATAGTTTTTGTGGGTCATAAGTTTGAGAATCAATTGATTGGGCGCTTCTGGCTTAAGACCTCCTGTGACTTTGCAGGCAGGATGTAGGTCTCATCTGTAGCATCTCAAAGCTTTACTGGGGCCACGGGATTGGTTCCCCAGGTAGCTGACTCGGGTGGCTGGCAAGCTGGGGCTGGCCACCCACGGCAGGCTCAAGTTCTCCCCTGATGGGGTTTCTGCACAGGTTACTTGAATGTCCTCATGGCAGCTTACTTTCCCCAAAGCAGGAGATTCCAAAGAGAGGAAGGAGGAATCTCTCTTTGTTTTGTTTTTATTTTTTTATTGATTATGCCATTACAGTTGTTCTATTCCCTCCCTTCATTCCCCTCCATCCTACCCCCCCGTCCCCACTATTACCCCCCCTTTAGTTTATGACCATGTGTCTCAAGCTCTTTAGATTCTATATTTCCCATACTATTCTCCCCCCAATCTATTTTCTATCTACTGTCTATGCTACTTATTTTCTGTACCTTCTCCCCCCTTCTCCTCCTCCCACTCCCCTGTTGCTAACCCTCCTTGAGATCTTCCTTTCTATGTTTCTGCTCCTGATCTAGCTGTCCTTTTAGTTTGCTTTTGTTTTAGGTGTGTTGTTAATAACTGTGAGTTTGTTGTCCTTTCACTGTTCATGTTTTTTTAACTTCTTTTTCTTAGATAAGTCCCTTTACCATTTCATATAATAAGGGCTTGGTGATGATGAACTCCCTGAATTTGATCTTATCTGAGAAGCACTTTATCTGTCCTTCCATTCTAAATGAAAGTAAGAAGGGGCTGGAAAGAGGTATTTCAAGTCATGAAATCCAAAGACCTACAACCAAGATTGCTCTATCCAGCAAAACTTTCATTTATGAATCTCTCTTTGGAGTCAGCCTTGGGATCCACTGTTATTTCTGCTGCATACTATTCATTAGCAGGGAGTCACTAAGTTCAGCCCACATTCAATGGAAAATGGAGTAGCCTCTGTCTTTGGAAGCATCAAAGAATTTGTAAACATTTCAAGACTACCACATCAGATTCCTATAACTCTGACTTTTATAATACCCATAATATCTGCCACAGATTGGGATACAGGGTCAGTATTTTCTTTTTTCTTCATCAGTCTCAAAATGCCATCAGAAGGCTACTATGGGAGGCAAGGTTCTCCCAGGTTGGACAATGTTATATGGTTTTCATGCTGTGTGTTTCTGTCAATGCTCCCCAGCTTGGTTGATCTGTTTCATAAAATTGAAGCCATTTATTGGTGCTGTATGTAAAACAAATCCATTCTTCACTACTCATTTGGCTAAGTGGCTGTTTTTTTAATGGAAAACAGAAGCATGACTAGGCCAGTGGTTTATAAACCGCAGGTTTGACATATGACTCACCTGAAGCTTTTTAAAAATAAAGATTCCTGGCCAGCAGCCCAGATCTACTAAATGGTAAGTTCTTGGGCAGAGAGCTCAGAGAATCATTATAGTTTCTCAAACTCTAGGTGATTCTGACAGTGGGACAGCGTTTGGGAAACCGTGGCCCTGCTTAACCAAGTCTATTCACCAACTCAGATCACTTGCAAAGAGAAAGGAAAATCATGGACACTCTCGTGGTGCTCAACCTCATTTCGCTTTCAGGAAAGTCTCAGTCTGGGTTTCTAGGCACTGTCCCCAAACCAGGCCTTGACTGACAATGACTGCATGTTCAGTAGCCGCATCCCCTAAGGCAGGCACATGAGGGACCGTCACAGCAGTAAGGGCACTGGCCCAGAAATGCACTCATTGTTCATGCTTCCCGAAGACAACGACTCTCTTTCTGATTAGAGTTGTCCTCCTTTTACCCAACGGGTTTCCATGCAACCAAGGAAGCATAACAATGGCATGCGATCCTGCAGAGGAGATGTCTTCATTGACTTTTATTTCGTGCATTGAAGCCCCCATACACATGGCACAGGCTTCTTCAACAGTGTCAATTTGCGGAGTTGAGAAGAGGTCTGTAAAAACCCGTCCATTTTTCCCAGTTTTAACCCCTCTAAGGAATTCATCCATAGATAATGGATTGAATTTGGTGCAATTACCCTAGTACATAAGACTTGTTAAAAAGAGATGAGGCAGCACACTATAGAAAACAGCGATCTCAGCTATTAACTGAACTTCATCTGGGCTCTGGTCATTTACTATAGAAGTTTTCTTTGATCGTGGGTCTCATTGTCACCATAGAGACCAAATGCTGGCATTTACCTGTTGCTGTTACACTGTGGAAAATTCTGACAGCCATTTTCCCAGCCGCCTCAAGATTCCCAGGGATGTATGTTTGATACACCCCAGTAAATCTTTATAAACATAAGGACTGATTCCTCAAGACAGGGAGTTCATTCTTGCTTCACCCCCACCCCTTACCTTAAATTACCCTCGTTTCATGGAGACACCCATATTATTTTGAATAAAGTACTAAAGAGAAAGTGCCTGTGGGTATTACACAAAATGAGGATGATAGCAGGAATGCCTTATTTTTCTGAAGAACTCAGTGGCCAGAAGACATTGTCATAGAGACCAGTTCCTACATACCAGGTTTCTATGCCCAGGCATGAGGAGTTTAACAGCCCACGCTCTCATAAGTTTGCCCTGTACAACTGGGAACCTGATTTGCAGTAGCTCATCTGCATTAAAATCTTTCGGTTCTCACTTCTACCACTGTATTCAGGTCTCCACCTTTCGTTTTTCTTTCCTTCAGAAAGCTCCTATGTGATTTCTCCCTTTTCGTCTTGTATGTTCCTTGCCATATGATTCGTTGCCAGGGATCGTTTCCAAAGATGTTGTTATCACCTTCTTACTGCCTTCCTCAGAAATCTCCATCATTTCCATTACTGACGGTGAGATCCGAAAGCGGCAATTGAACACGTGAGACCCTTCTGGTCTTACTCTCCTTGTATCTCCACATTAGATTCTGTCCTCTTCCCTCTTGGTGCTATGCTTTGTATGTTCTTTCTGTCCTTGTTTATGATCTGGAATTTCTCCTAGGATGATGTTCTCCCTCCTAAGAATAGACTATAGGTCCCAGTCAGCATCCCCTTTCTAAAACATTCTTCCCTTCCTCATACATGTGGATTCTGCTCCACCTTTTAATTTCTAATGGCAGTGGGATGCAGTCTGGCTTCGTGTAAAGTCTTACAGAGAATGTAGGCTTCAGGGCTTACATTCTGCTACTACCACTTGCTAATTACATGAGTGTAAACAAATGACCTCTCTGGCCTGAGGTTCATTTGTAAACGAAAGGTAGTAATACCTACCTTTTAGGCACATTATGGGAGCTAAGAAAGGATAGTGTTATTGTTGGTAATATTCTGCAGTTGACTGTCTACTCTCATACTCGACTTACTGACTTATTAGCTGTGAATTGCTAGTGTTGTGTTTCAAATATATTGGCAAATAGGGGTGCCCAACCTGTAGCCTACAGGTCACGTGTGACCCAGGCTGGCTGTGAATGTGGCCCAACACAAAGCTGTAAATTTACTTAAAACCTTTTGGTCCTCATCAGTTTTCATTAGTGTTTGTATATTGACTGTGTGGCCCAAGACAACTCTTCTTGGAAAACTTTTCTACCATGGCCAAGAGATGCCCAAAGGTTGGACACCCCTGGAAGAAGCTTATGCCGTTGAATCTTCATGGTTGAATCTGGCGTTGAGTTTTTTGTATATAGATCATTATTATAATTTAGTAAGCACTTACTATAAGTCAAGTACTCTGCTATATTAACCCTCATGACTGTCTAGGAGGTAAACCCTCTATTCATGACTATTTTCTACATTAGAAAAGTTGGGCTTATGCTATATGCTATATGGCCAAGGCCAAGGCCATATAGCATAAAAATGGTAGAACAAGAGGTTGAACCAGGCTAAATGGTTGTTAAAAAAATTTCACTTCTAAAGAATAAAAAAACAGAGAGAGAGAAGGCAAGAGAGGCCTTGGTATAAATCCTGGTTGACCACTTTCTAGATGAATACCCTTGGGTGAATTTTCTAATATCTATACACTTCAATCTCTTCATCATAAATTAAGATATTAATATTTACCTTATAGGGTTCTTGTGAGAATTAAATGAGATAACCCATGTTAAACTACCTGGCAACTACTAAAAGCTTATAAATATTCATTATTAATATTTAATCATTTTGCCCATACAGTCTGTGCACTTAAATCTTATACTCATTTTTCAATTGGTTGGTATCACATCAGAGTCTCTGTGGACCAAAACAGATAAAATAAGTCATAGAAAATCCAAGACTGAACAGTGCATGGATTGGCTTTACATCAGAACATAAAGCAGGATGGTGTTTTCCAGACTCTGAACACCTTCAAGGCCTACTGATGAGGTGATAATATCATTCCATGGTCACCTTTGGGGTGTCCAATGAATGCACATGTCTAGTTTTCTCCTTGTTATACAGAAAGTCAACTACATTAAGACAACAAAACTCTCTGGGATTTGGGGAAATTATTGCACTTCTTGTGCCTTATGATACCACCCAGAGTGTGTTATAATCACCCGGAAATGCATGGCTTGTTGTATCTTGTGATTCAGTCTCTATGTAAAAATTTAAAAAAGAAAAAAGGAATGGGACAGTAATGTGGGAAATTCAAGTTTACTCCTTTGGGTGACTTAGAAACTCCAGGCAATATCTGGTGATTTCAGTGATCATTGGTCTCAAAAAACTCTTTTCAGGATAAACCCTCACACTTCCCAATACATTGATTATTTAAAACATAATCACCATTTCTAGCATATTTAAAAGCAAACTGGAAGGGTAGTCTAGGAATGTACTAACAGCATCACTACTCAGAGGAGAAATTAGCAAGGCAGAAACACCTGGACCCATATCCAGGCGTAGCTGTTCTTTACCAGGAAAACACCTCCTCAGTGGGAAATCACCTCCTCAGGCCAAATGATAAAGAAGATGGACTTCTCGCAGTCCACCTGGGAAGTGCTCCCTAGTATCTTCATGTAAACCCATCAGGGTTTGGATCCCTGGCAGAGGTAGCTCTTCTTTCATAGTTCTATTCATGGTTGTTATTCACTCATTTATTCACTCAAGGGTTGCTTATTGAGCGTCTGCTACATGCTATATACTATTGTAGCAGTCTAGGGTATAAAATAAATGAGATCCCTACCTTCTTGATGGCTGCATTGTAGTTGCAAAAGATAGTAAGTTAGGAAGGAAATGAACATAATAACTTCAGCTAGTGATTTGGGCTGTAAAGAAAATCCAATGAAATGATGGAAGGAAGGATAACAAGAAAAAGGGCTATTTCATAGAGGGTCACCTGAACAGGCATCATTGACAGTGTGACATTTGAGCTGAGGCCTGAACAGTCAAGAGATGCCACCTATGGAAATACCTGGAGTGTCACAGGCAGAGGAAATAGCTATGGCAAAGGTCCTAAAGTAGGACCCTGCTGGGCATGTGCAGAGATTGAAAGAAGTTGGACATGAATGAAGTGCAGGGAGTAGAGAGGAGGAGACGGTTGGTGATGTAGTCAGCAACCAAATTGGGGGTGGTCTTCCAGGCCCTGGCATGGTGACAGAATTTACAATAGCCCCTCTAGTGAGGAATCTTTGAAGGCAGAAGTGAGCTAACTTTTATTGGGCATTTACCATATTTCTACTACTGTTCCAATCACTTTACACCATTTATTTTAACTCTGACCACTAACCTATGAAGCATATATATTACAATGCCCATTTTACAGATGGGACCAGTATAATTCAGAGATGAAATGATAGCCTATGGCTAGTGGTTTAGACCTAGAAATCAAACACGACTCTGTCCAACTCCCTAGCCCATGTGTTTTTGCCACACGGACCTAGCTGACTGCTGAATCAGTACTACGTATATTCATTCTAAAGGAGTGGATAACAACTAGGGTACAAACTCCTATGAGTATTCACATTATAAAACAGAAAAAGCTGGTGTTGAGAGCAAAGTGATAAATGACTCAGGGCAAAGTTTAAAATAAAGATGAGAACTTCTTTTTTATTAGTCTACAAACAGCAAAGTGGCTTCCAGGCATGACTTTTTATTTTCTTCTCTATCATTTCTACATCCTACCCACCATCCAGTTCTGATCAGTGTACTTTCTGAATACTTGTCTCTCCTCCACTCTTTCTGCTCATAGCTGCTACACCATCCAAGTCTCCATTACACATACTCTCCCCTGCACATAGCCCTGCCGATCACTTCTCCACCACACAACTGGACTGATCATTCTAAAGTAGAAATCGGGTCCCTGTACCCATGCTGTGCCTTTCTAACTCACTCAGGAGGGGCTTCCATAGCCATCAGAATAGAGACCAAATGCTTACCACAGTCTAGAAGGTCTAACCACACCTTTCTCGTAAGACTCACCTTTGCCTCTGAGTGCCTACCCAGGGACCTTCTTTCTCATCTTCTGATTGCCATTGCTTCTTCCCACTTTAGGTTCATGTCATCTCCCTAAGAATTCTCTCCTGCCTCCCACCCCTTCACCTCTGCCCATTCCCTTCTGCTCCCCCTTTAGATTTGGGTCCAGACTCTGTTTCCTCAGTAAAGCCTTCCCTGATGCTTCCATTCTCCACCACCCCAGACTAGGTCAGAATGCCTCCCACACACTTGCATAAACACTTCGGCCTTCTTTTCCATACCCCAGATTTTGATTTATTATCGTGTATTTATTTTTCTGATTGGTTACCTGCTCCTTTCTCTCGATGATGGGTACTGTGAGTCAGGAAATGGGTCAGTTTGGCTCCCACTGGACCCTCAGCACCTGCTATGATGCCCGCTATATAGAACACATTCAGCAAATGCTTCTTGATCCCACCAGAGAAATGGCTATAAATGGGTCCACTTCTGCCGTGGCTCATCTGCCATGATGAAGTGAGGCTTTGAAGCAGCCCCTGCGTGTGTCGTTTTCCCCAGCCTTTCAGCCCCCTTGGGCGAGCTCTCGAAACACCCTGTTGACCCTGTTGAGGAGAGGGAAGGGTCAAGTTTTGCCCCATGCCCAATACTAGTCCTGTTGATAATGACAGCATCTGGGGGGCAGAGCATCCCGCGCCCAAATTTACCAGGTAACCCCACAAGAAAGGAAGCTTTTAGAGGAATCGTTCCTTCCATGTCCTTGCTGAATAAATTGGCCTGTTACGAAACATGTGAACACATATAAACATAATAAAATGCCAAAGTGACACTGGAGGAGAGAATCAATAAATCTACTCAGCACTACATGTTGAATCAGCTTTTTAACGCAGATTTGTCATGCAGTCACCCGCCGGAGCCATATTTAAATCTACCCACTGGAGAGAAATAAATCAATTACAAGTCCTGAAGTGATTAAACTTGCCCCTATACTTTATTTAGATCCCATGGAAGTGACTGGTATATGCCGTGCACACATGCACACAATCGCCCAGGCAGGTGCACAGGTAAGGTACAATACCTGGCACAAAGTAGGCACTATAAAAATCTAGCTGTTTTTATTCAACAAATATTTTTTAAATATTCCCTGAAGAGAAACTCTCTGCTCTTGATCACATTGACAAAAGAACAAAAAGAAGTTGATATGGCTTGACAAACATTTTATTGCTTCAAAGTATGATTTCTCAGCCATTATCCTGTATCATTTTGTGAAGGAAAATTGACAGGATTTAAACATTGCCTAGTAGGGAGCTAGTAGAGGGAGAAATTGAGGATCCTTTCAAGGTTTGTCGGTTGTATAATAAAGAAATCAGTGCAAGAGCAAGTGAACGAGGAAGCAGAAGTTTAACTTTGGATATTCTGAGTTTGAGGTGTCAGTGATAACACTTGAAGACATCTGAAAGGTGATACCTCAAGTTAGAAGTTCAGGCTGGAGCTAAATATTTGGGCTCCAGCAGCATTTAGTAAATACTCAGAAATAGAAACACAGGAGGTGAGAATGCAGAACCTGAGTAGGCTCTCTAAGTCACCTGGAGGTATAGATTTACGAGACGTGGCCTTATTGCTCCAAGTGTTTACGTTCCTTTCGGGATGATAAGACATACTTATCAACCCTTAGAACAAAAAGTTTTGAGGAGAAGAATTTAGGGCGAGGATTGTTGGCCAAAATGTTCATAAAAGGATTCGAGACTTGAATTGGCCCTTGAGAAATGAGTGGAATTTGGAGAGGAAACTTTGAGAAGACATTCAGGGATAAGTGGAACAAATCAGTCACAATATTCTTGAAAACACATGGCAAAGGCTGGACTTGATCCAAGCAAATTTTCTTCATAGTATCAGGTAGAGTTTCATTTGAAGCTCTCCAAGTCTAAGCCAGTGGGATATTTCTGCAACAGAAATGAATTGGTGGTGCCAATTAACCTAATCGTTAGGGAGGTTGAGCTTGGCTCCTGGAAAGGGGATTTTAGCAAATCAGCTCTACCCTTCCGTCTGTTGCTCCCTCTGTTCTTCCTTTTCTTCCATCCGTCCACAAGTATTAATTAACAACCGTGTATGGTTTAGGTACTCTACCCTGCTTCAGGTTCAGTCCTTCAAAAGAGACTTGCTGCATCAATAGAAATTCTTCCCTGAAAAACGTATCCCAAGGAACATAATACATCATTTTGTAGTCCTGATGTAAAAGACAGCATTTCTTATTACGAACAGCAATTTTGCTCTAGTCCATTGATCCACCCCCAAGAGGGAAATTGCCTCCTGTTATATAAGGAATGGTTGGGCTTTTCTCAACCAACTGGTTTGTTTCCATATTGTGAACACCACACATGTTGTAACTATGTGCACTTCCTCTTTGAGTTGGTTGCTAGAAAACCTGGGTTTTGGGAATAAATTTGTGGCTCCAGTGTACTGAGTGATAAGCACCAAAGTTGTGACATGAGGATCCAGAAAAACTCAACAAGTGATTCTGACGATCCAGGAATTTTGAAATGCTGGCTTTGGTTTCTGTTTGTAAGACACTTACAGTTTGTAATGACGGTCCAATGATTGCATTCCCATCCAGCCCAAGAAAGCATAGCCAGGTTGCTGCCACAGCAAGGCATTCTGCTGATACGGCAAGACTTGGCAAACACCTTAATTGTTAAAATCCCACAAACTTGGAGAAACTCTAGAAAGTTAGAAATCCTCTTTTTGGGGTTTTATAGATATTTAAAAGTATTAGGGTTCATATGATTATTTCTTATTACACCAAGCACGTAGAAAGGGCTCTATGAACGTGTGGGAGCTTGGCTGAATTTATTTCTTTTAAAGGGACACACAGAAGACTTGAATGCCTTGATCAAGGTCATCCAACTACTTGTTTGTAGAATCACCTCTGTGCTAGTACCCACATCTTTCAGTTCATTGTCGAATGTTCTCTCTGTAGTCCCGGTATCATAGAAAAAATTGATGTCTCTGTAAATAAAGTTCCTTTACCATGTATTTAACTTGAAGCAATCCCTTCTGAATCCCCTAAATTCTCCAGCTTCCTCAGCCAGGGAGGAACTATTAAACTCATCTTCAATGCATTGAAAGCCCTCCCAAAACATTCATTTGTCCTTGAAAAAATTTTTTTTCACTACAGTCAAAAAGATAAGCATCAAAAAGAGATTTTTTGATGAAATAAACAAAAAAAGTTGGTATAAATGTTAGTTGATGGGTGCATCTTTTGGCAAATCAGAATGCTATGGGATACTGACACATTGAAGTCCCACCTGAAAAAATCGCACATTTTAGAGTATTATCACTGCCATCATCTAGGGCGGTGTTTCTCCATGGGATGTAGGAATGAGCTGTTGAACTTCCTTTCATTTACTTCATCACGCAGTTGTCAATATTGTGCACCCTCAATAAAATAACTTGTAGTATAGCAGACATGATATAGCAGTATGTAATTTATAAATAAGTATCATGTACTGTGAATTTGTGCCTTTTTAAAAAACCGGTAAAACACATGAGTGAGAATGGGTTTCAGACCACTGACAAGAGTTCTGAAAATTAGTTCTTTCATTGTTTCTACCCAAAGACATTGACGGAAACAAGCCGCCATATTTTCTTTTTCCATCCTCCTTCCTTCCTTCCTTCCTTCCTTCCTTTTATATATTTTTCTGAGAATGTTCTATAAGTGCTTATCTGTGTTCTCAGTAGGTCAAATTTAAAGAAGTCAGTTAATTCCTTTGGGAGTGTTAACATCTGAACTGATGACCAATACATGGAAGTTCAAAGAATTTTAGCCATTCTGAAAACTCAATAGTTCTATCAGCACTTTATCTTAAAATATTCTCTAGAGCATCAGAGAAGTTTTCTAATATAAGAATTCTGACTATTATTGACTTGTTGATACAATATTTTTTGTAATCACACATTTGATTTTAAATATTTAGCAAGAAATCTGTATGAAAGGGTTTTTTGTTAAATTAACCAGTTATTTCATTGTATGTTTCAGACTACTTTTTAAAAAAAGCCTCATTAATTATTTTAAATGTGTAATTCATCTTCTCACAAAAGAATTTTTACATATTTAAAAGATTTTTCCTTAAAGAAAGAAATCTTTTAGCTGAGCATGGAAAATTCTAAGTATACAATAATTAGGTTTGAGAGGATTCTTTTAGAGATGCAATTTAAAAATTCCAAATGCATGATGCACACTTCTGCGAAAAGCATAATAATCACCTATACAATTAGCTAAATGATTCTCTTGAGTTCAAGAATATAAATTGGTGAGTGGCTATCTGCATTAATCAGATAATTTCCATGTTTTACTTCAGGATGTAGACTTTTTAAAATATTGCTTTGTGGGTTTATTTTAAATAATAACTCATTGAAATCAGAAGGGGAAAGTTGACTTAATCCATGCTTCAGTAGTTAATATTTTCTGCTTCTGAGGGGGTTAGCACCGTGCCTCAGGGAAACACGGAGGAGAGGGAAAAGCCCATCCAGAAGCTTCTTGGATTAGTTTATTCACTGATTTCATTCATTTTTTTCTCTTTCTCAGTGCTTATGCAGTGTCTTTCTGCCCCCAGCCATGCATGTGAGTTGTGGGCTCACGCATGAAGTTGTAATTGCTGATTTATAAGCATCATCTTAAAACAATAGGTGGACATTTGCCATAAAAAAAACAATAAACATCAGACTTACTAATTTTTACTTATAATTTATTTTCATAATTATTTCATATAACTATAAGATGACCATCAGTTCTTCAATTATGTTTGCAATACTTGCCAGGCATTTTAGGTTGCTTGTCATGCTTTCGACCTCTCTGTGAGGTCGGTTTTGGAGCCCAGCGTAGGAGTTAAGAGACTGGACTCAGAGGCCACATTGCCTGAGTCCAGACCCTGGCTCACTCTTCGTAACATCTGAGTGTTCTGATGACACTGCTCATATGCTGTGTCACTGCCTCTGTTGCTCGTGTGCAAAAGGAGAACAATGAAGTCACCTACGTCAAAAAGCTATTGTAAAGATTCAGTGAGATGATAATATGCCAAGAACTTTGACTCGTGAACTTAGAAAGAAGAATTTACAACCATGTGTGTTCACTATAATCACTCTGATTGTTCCTGTTGCTACTTGCTTTGTAATTGTTGAGAAATAAAATATCAATATTAAAAATAGTGTTTATTTACATATTGGTTTTGCGGGGGTAGGGTGAGGCAAGCTGCTTTGATCAGAAGAGATGTTGATTTGGTCCTTGAAGGTTGGTGGGATTCCAACTCAAGGAAAGGCATTCCAGGAAGGAGGAATGAAATGGATGTAGGCATGGATGCATGAGGGTCCAATATAAGTTTAAAGAAAAATCAGTAATTTGATATTCTGAAGTGCAAGGTATATGGCAACAAGAATTAAAAGGCCAGATCGTAAAAGATCTTTATTGCTGTGACTTGGTATAGATAGGCTGAGTGTGTGTGTGCATGTGTGTGCGTGTGTGCATGTGTGTGCGTGCACGCTGGAACATTCATTGACTGTGATAATACTTGGCTCTCAAGTTACTGTTTTCTTTTTAAATTGGCCTCATTAGATAATCTTAATACTCATCAAAAGCTGATCTGAACAGGAGCCTCAGAAACAAAGGGAATTACTTAGGTACAAATGATCATTTCATTTACGCTCAATAGCGCTGTAAGTCAGGATAGCAGCCATCAGTAAAATAGACCAAAAATCGGACTGAGATGAAAACTGCTTAGCTTAGGCACAGTATTAATTTTCTGATTGATGATGAGGAAGAAGAAGCCATAAGGCATGGCCTCGGCTGTATTTCAGGGACCCTGTACATTTCTTCTAATTTATAAAATGTAATAAATGAATCGCCAAGAAAGAAGGATTAGTTGTCAGCTGTTAAGACAGTGTGAAGGATGAAGCAGTCCTGTCTTCTCCCGATGTCAGTTGATCTATTAAATTAACAAGCGTATAGATAGATTATTTAAAGATCAATTTAGCCAAGAATTGCTTTCAAATGAATACATCAGGCATCGAGCCTGTTTTCTGAGATCGTTTGGTAATTGGAATACATATTACATGCAACTTCTCATCACAGGGCTCAGGCAGTTTCAATCACGAGGCTTTGCTCTTTCTGCAAAGTGTGTGAAAATCAAAAACGAGCAGGTCCACTTCATTATGTGTAATGAGGAGATCTGTAGTTACTCTGGAAGTAATCGCCGAGGAGAATTGCTAGAAAAATTCTCCCTGCTTACATTCCTGGCACTGGGCTAACACTTCCCTCTTAAAAAATCTTTTCAGCATGAAAGTTTTGGAATTAAGTTCCTAATAAACTTCGAAAGTCCAACAGCTGTGAGTAATTATGATACAAGCATATCAATCCATGTGCGTTTAAACAGATTTTTTTTCCGTAAGCTCCCACCCTCTTGCTAACCCTTCACTGCAATAATTAAGCACACTCTAATGAGTTTGTTAGCAATTTCCATATGATTTCTCCCTAATTATTATTTGAGTTGCCCATGTTTATAATACTTAGTAATATCCTTAAAGGATCAATGGTGAAGGCAAAATTTTGGCTGGTGAATTAATTTGTATGTCCTCATTCATATGCAAAATAAACTAAGGGAAAACATTTATTTAACAGTCAAAATTTTTGAAATTGCCTTTTGCGTGTGTATATGCTCACTTTTATATATTTATTAAATACCCGTGCAACCAATGAGTGATCTTAGACTGAATCAGATCATGCCTTTCTCTGCTTGAAGACCTCTAGTTCTGTTCTGTCTTTTTAAATTTATTTATTTATTTATTTTTAGAGCTAGGGGAAGGAGGGGAGAAAGTAAAGGAAACATTGATCAGTTGCCCTCCATTTGCACCCCAGCCAGGGACTGAGCTTGCAACTAACTGGGAATCGAACCGGCAACCTTTTGCTTTGTGTGATAACCCCTGGCCAACTGAACCACACTGGTCAGGGCAAGACCTCCAGTTCTTAACGTGCCCTTTAAGACTCTAATGATTTTATTCCATCTAAACTTTGTCTCATCATTTGCTCACTCACCCGGCTCCAGAATACTGACTTTCTTCAGATTTCTGGCAAAAGTTGAGCTGGTTTACATCTTAGGATCTTTGCATTTAGTACATCTTGCCTTGAATATGCTTTTCCCATCATTTATGTGACTGTGCCCTTTTGTCATCCAAGAGACCTGGACGATATCACTTCTTCAGGGAGAACCTTGCCTTCGCTGTAGTAGGACTTTAACCAGTCATTCTCTATCATCTTACCCAATGTTATTCTATTTATAAATATCATCACTATTTTTAATGCACTCATTTACTAATTTAATCTTCTATCTTGCACTTCAATGTAAACTGCATGAAATGTGCAGAATGTGGTGTTGGGTATCTCACTATCTCTTCATCTCATAGAGCCTAAGACAGAGCCTGGTGCCTAGGAAACCCTTAATGAATACTTTATAAGTGAACAATTAAACCAGGGGTGTCAAATCCATTTTCACCGGGGGCCCCGTCAGCTTCACAGTTGCCTTCAAAGGGCTGAATGTAATTTTAGGACTGTATAAATGTAACTACTCCTTAACTAGGGGCAAGGAGCTCAGCGCTGCCACTGGGTAGAAACAAGGTGCCAGGCTGGATAAAACAAGATGGGGGGGGCCACATTCGGCCCGCGGGCCTTGTGTTTGCCACCTGTGAAGTAGATAAACGAATAGGCTGGAGCATGAAGGTGTATCAGCGATACGGTCTATGCCTCATTTTATAGATGACTGAACTCTATTTACATCCATTATCTGTCACCAAAGGATAGAGCCTGTTAGAGCAGCCTGAAGAAATTAGGTCCCAAGTTCCCTAATTTCGGGCCCAATGCACTGTCTTTATGACATTTGCCTTCATTTTCATTTATCTGGCTTTTCCTGTTGAAACTTATATTTATACAAATAATGTGCACGTGGGTAAAGTTTAGACTTGTGATTTTGAACCAGAATCGCACCAGTTTCAATCCTTTCTAGCTAAATAGACAAGTCACTTACTGATCTTGAACTTTGGCTGTCTCATCCGTAACATGGGGATAGTACTAATACACTAGCTATGGCTAATCACTCAATTGGTTGTGAAGCTCGGTGGAAAAAAAGTGACAAAATTACTTGCTAAACAGGAAAAATATAGTTTGACATAATAATAACAAATATCTAGATACCCTTTAATAATGTACTTTTACTACCTTACTACAGTAAGGTAGTTTAAAGCAAAATCAAATTCTTGGTATATCCACTTTTAAGTGGGTTCACATAATGAAGTTTCATAGAAAAGGTACAGTATCTCCTTACCTATAGAGAAAAAAATATATATATATACACATATATCTATTCTATATGTGTTATATGAGATATCTAGATACGTGTTTCTTCTTTCAAGTTAGTGGTTCTCAGAAACTGGGTCCATCAATCAACATAGCAGCATCATTTGAAAACCTACTGAAAAGGTGAAATCTTTGATGGATCTCAGACCTTCTGGAGGGAAACTGGGGGAGTCAAGGGATTCAGCTGAACAGTGTGTTTTCCAGTCCTCCGGGAAATTCCAGTACACACTCCAGTTTGAAAACTTTCGCTTTAAATGATTTCATAAGGTAAAGGAGATGCTACAGCTCAGAATTACAAAGCCTTATTGCATCAGGACATATGCACATAGAAGTTCATTGTAAAACCTACAAGTCGCATGTGCATGAAAGGTCATCACTTATTTCCATGACAGCAGGCTCACAGAACAATACAAACCTTAGAGAGTAGTTGCCCACAGTGACATAGGAGACTGGTAATTTTTCACCGACATATCATGGCTGATTGCAGGAGGTCATGATAATTGCCCAGACCCCGCTTCCAATTACACAGTTCGTTGAAGAAGTAAGAGATTTGTCAGAATGGTTCAGACAACAGACAAACAAGCAAGCGTCTGGTTTTCTTGGGGAGATGGTTACTCTCTTTTCCTCGCTGAATTCCTGCTGTTTCAGTTCTCAAACAATCCTTTTGAAGTTGACAAGGCTGCAGAACCCACCGCTGTAACGGTTTGCTAAACCTTACATTACTGGGCCTCAAAATCAGTTTTAATCAGGAAGCACATAGGTTGTAGAGTCAAATCTGTCTACTTCACTTATGAGCTTGGTGCACCTGGGCTAGTTAGTTAACTTTCCCTGAGCCTCCACCACAGTGAAAAGGGTACGATAAAACCTGCTCAGAGCACTGTTGTAAGGACTGAACAAACTACTATAGAGTGAGGACCTACCAGCATTTTGCCTGGCATCAAAATAACACTACTTCCTCAGTGACATCCCCTTTCTGACCCTTAGGTGAAAAGCCATACATCAGTCCTTTACAGGATCCACATCTTTTCTTCCTCTTTGGCCGCACCTCCAGATTTCCAAAATATCAGGGATTGAGGACATGAAGAGACCATGAACGTGAGAAGAGTGACATAATCTCAAAACACAACAGCTTGTCAGCATAGAGGATATTTATAAAATGAGCTTTTTGGGTTGAGCTGAGTGCACAGTGTACAGAAAGACTCAAGTAGCTCCCCCAAAGATGTTAGTAGATGTGCAAGTCAATTCTCTTTTACTTCCACTTCTCCTGTTGCCTACACTCAGCTGTTGAAATATGTGTGTCTATACCCACACACTCTTACACACCAAATTGTGTCTACTGTAAGCTGATATTACCTCTGTGATTGAAAGATACAGTTTATTATCTCTGCCATGAATCAGAGTATGTATGTCACAGTTGGGTTTAAAATCAAAAGATTTGAGACACAAAGGAAAAAGGATCCTGGAATCGTGAAAGGGCTGGGTGTGCCGCATCGCTGAGTGGAGGAAAGGATGTGGTTAGTCTTGATGTCATTTGTTTGCAGCTGGAGTTTGTAGGTGCTAAGGCCACCTCGGGATGCCTCATCGGGGTGTAGCATGTAAGAAAGTGGTGCAGTGGGAGGCACTTAGAAGCTGCTCTCCAAGTAAATCATGTGGCCTTGTATGTGCCTCAGCCAGGCCATAGTTCCCCAAGGGTAATCTTAGGCCATCGGTCCCCTCAGGGGATACTCCCACACATCACGGCAAAGCGGGATATGGCTTTGAGATGACACCAGGGCACAAAGTCCCCCTCTCAAACAGCCTGCCCTGCAATTAGTTTGAAGCCATCTATATGTTAATCACAGCTTCTGGGTTGGTTTCTTTAATAGCTTGATTGACATATCTTTTCATGTATCATAATATTGTCCTGGATGAGTGTATATTTCAATCATTTTTAGCTTTGTGGAGATACCATCACCATAAATAAGTTTTAGAACATCCTGGTCCCCCAAATAAGATCCCAGAAGCTCATGTACAGTGACTGCCCACACCCACACTGAGGTGACCTTGAATCTACTCTGTCTTTACAAATGTGTCTTTCTGGGCATGTCCTGTCAAGGTGGTCATACAGGACACGGTCTCTTGTGTCTGACTTGGTCATAATCTTCCTGAGGTTCATCCACGATGTAGCCTGTGTCACTCATGTAGCCCTGTTCATTGCCGAACAATAGGCAAACAGCTTCTGTTAAAACATTTTAAGGACCTTTATTTATTCACTCATATGTACGCAAAAACACATGTCCAAGGAAGAGCAAGACAGACCCATTTCAGAGCAATGCTATTCTCTGTATCTCAGGGAACGTAGCTAATTACACTTTTCTTCTGTGTTCCTCTTGTAGAGAAAACACCCTGTCAAGTGTTGGCTGTCCCGATGCACTTTTAAAAAGTAATTTTACAATAGACTATTCAAGCCCAGAGTGGTGCAAATATAAAAGCAACTTCTGGCCAACTGTGCTGGAGAAAAAGTGCTCAGCGTTTGTTTAGAGAGTGCTGCAATGCAAATATGTGTTAAGTAATGGAATGGAGTTAAAAATGATCATGGCATTAACATGAGTCATCGGATTCTGAAAATAAGTAGAAGATTCATTACCTTTAATATTTGGAAGTCAATTAATTCAGTGTCTCATAGTTTTGTTGATTTCATTTTCTTTCAATTCTAATATTGTGTCAGAGAGATTGCTGCAATATTTACATATTGCCTTTGCTGCGTGCAATATACTTACCCTCTCAAATTACCCACCTGGATCCATTTAATTTCATAATGGGTTTCTTTGGAAGTTGAGTTGTGGAACATCATAAATGTTCAGGGAAAGCTTGCCACTGCAGACTCGGAAATTACATGAAAGAGCTTCCAGTACACGTGCTAAATAAAAACAGGTCATATAAAGTTTATTAACTAAACAAATTAAACTAGCTTGGTAATGGGTGTTTCACATGACATTGCTGGAGCAGCGTAATTGTCCTTTGCAACCCGAGGTTCAAGGTCGTGTTTTTCACATAACATTTGCCTTTTTCCGTTTTCTCAGTTTCTCTGCCAAGTGGGGCAAATGCTATCTTGCTTTCCTTGGGGTACGAGAAGTTCTTCCAAGAATAGTGTGGATTTCAAGACTCCGGCAATTGCCAAGGATTTTGAAAAGGGTCAGGAGGTGGGTTAGTGGTGAACAATGACAATAGTGAGGGCAGAATGATGTGCTCACCAGATGGAAGCTATGTTATACATCGGGCACAGTGCCATAGCTGTTGGGAGGATTCATTGAGATGTGGTTTCCATTACTGTTTCATTAGGCAAATAAAGAAACTAGGCTCAAAAAAGTCAAGTAACTTCTTCAAAATCACTAAGCTTGTCAGTATCAGAGCCTGGACTTGGCTCTAAACCCTGTCTAATCTTAAAGCCCATGGTCTTAACAATTATGCTAAACTGCCTCTCAAAAGAGCAGACTGGAGACCTGCCCCCCCACCTCTGCTGGCTGAGGGATGGACTGCATCCACAAATGACCTCTCAGGTCTCAGTTCATTAATCTAAAGGAGGAGAGGTTCATTGGACACCCAGCACCTTTTGTAGAGCAGAATCACTTCTCTAACCTTTTATAACGACCAACTCATGGCCAGGAGGAGGGAAGAATAGATGTACATTGTTTGTTGGGATGGAGGGAGACGCTAGCAGTGGGGAACAAGCAGTGTGTAAGCATGGAGGAGGTGTCTGGGGGGAAGAGGGGTGGTGTGAACACCGACACCCAGGACTGGACCAGTGCAGTGGCCACTGGAGTCGTAACAGGTTCCAATCAAATCAAGCCTGACAATCAACCAGTCATTGCCCTCCATCTCTGAGGCTTTTCTGATGTTCTTCACAAGAAAGAAAAACAACAAAAAAACTTGTGTGTTCTTTTCCTTTTGTCAGGGAATGTAATTTAGAAAGCAAAGTTATTTGTTGTTGTTGTTTGTTATGCAAACATGCAGGATGAAAAGGAAATAGAAAATGGATCTTTTAGAGGATGCTTTCATAACCCCTTCAGTGGATGTTCCCCAGTAAATAAGGGTTCACAGTGTGTTATCAATGTTACTTCAGAGAAAGAAAGGTCAAAAAGTTAAACTTGGATATCTCTATCTTTTCACAAAGGTTATCCCTGAAGGGGCTATATGGAAAAAGAGAAACAAAAACCAAGAAAGAATATGTATTACAACAACAACAAAAAGTCCTTTCCTGCATTCATTCCAAGTAATGGGTTTCACCTTGTCATCATTCTTTTCTGCACAAGGTTTGTGCTATTATCCTTGGGTATTATTTCTGATGCTATCAGCATAGCAGGTCATTATCGAAGAGCTGGCTTATTTCTGGAAGATGTTATTAAATGTTGTGGAGGTATGGTTATTTCCATTAAAATGCCAAAAAAATTTGTAGCGATGTGAAAATGAAAGAAGTAGTTCTGAGGAAGCCAAGCTGAACCATGGAAAATGAAACACTTTGGTGCTGAAAATTTGAGTTGTGGCTAAGTTCTTTTTAGAGGCTAGTCTGCTCCACCTCAGTGGAGGTAGCTGTTCCACTGCACAGAGGCTACACAGAGCAGGCAGCACCGACTCGGATGTCAGAGCTAAGCAGGTGATATAAATGGGTGAACCAGGCTGACTGGCCAGAGAGACACGGGAGCAATAAGCACCTTTCACGTTCCCCGTTGCCCTGTGGTATGAAAAATAATAGCGCAAGTGCAAAGTGAAAAAGTAACAGGCATTCAACCCGTGTCAGACGTATAATTGGGAGCAGAAAGACTACACAAGCCAGTTGGCTCATGAAAAAGACACAGCTGTATTTCAGCTCAAGCCAATTGTTCCTTCCATCTCTTTTTGAAACTCTCAGTCAAAATCCAGAGGAAAGTAAAGGCTGCACGTAGCTGATGGGGTGAAGGCAGCAACTGGAAAGCCCATTAATACCTGGAAAAGACTTGGGGCTGCTGAACATTGTCCATGTGTCTTTCTTGCAGGCCATGTGGAACCATTAAAGAGTTCCAAGGTTTGGGGTTGATGATGGGAAAGTCCGACATTTGTAAATTAATCTGTCAGCGCTCTGTTCAGTGATTTCAAAGAAAAGCAGTCCTGAGACGTGCCAGTCTACAGAAGAGGCATAAAGACTGGAATTAGCCAAGTAGCATTGGAAACTACCAGACAGATGGGACATTAGTGGAGTTCATGGGTCGGGGATTGGGGTAAGGACCCAAGAAGGGATAGTGTTGACAAAGACTCTTGAGAAAGATGTTAGTTCTGCTGACGATGTGAGACCACAAGAAAGGGAGCATGTTTCCAAAGGAAGATGCCGAGTTCACTCAGTGTATCATGAATTATCTCACATGGGCAGACATTCCCAAGGTCAGGACCAGGGAAATGAGAAATGAACATCTGCCCTGGAGATGCTATGGTCTGAGCTCTGCCTGTGGAAGTACTTGCAGGTTCAGTTTTAGATCTCTTTAGCTCGGTATCCTGGCAGAAACCTCCCCGCTTTAGAAACTTGAGTTCTGTGCTGACTTTCCTTCTTGTTTTCCTCCTGTCTTCAACTCTTAGGTCCATTGACAAGTGTTGCTTCAAGGAATTCTGGAAAGGCTTTAGCTACAGATTTTCACTGGCCAAAAGGCAATCCCCAGGTGCTGGTTAGGTGCATCTGTATGTCTCCATACCTTTGTGGAAAACGACAGACACCATCCAGCATTGTGAGTGAAAGCAAAGGAACCAGGCCAATCAAGTACATTTCCAAATGGCCTGTAAAAATGCCTCCGTAAATGTGTTATTAAGGGGAAAATGCCATTTATGCACAGAGACTTGTGTGCAAGGTTATGTTCAGCCCCTGGCTTAGGCAAACTGCTGAAAGCCAGCAACGCTTTCTCCTTTTGTATTCTGAAAGTACACACGTATACACAAACAATTGAACAACACAGTCATTAGGACATCTACTGTTTGGTGATAGGCAAGAGAAAGGAATCCTCATTTGCTTATCATATACTGTGTGCCAAACTCTGCCCAGTCCTGCTTTGCCATGGAAAGCCTGTTTTGGGGATTGGCCCCAGTGATGGACACAACGGAACTGGATTACAAACCTAGCCCATCCTAGGAAATCTGGACCCTATGGTCACATATCTGTACCTTCCTCATTTTCTACTAACACAGCCTGAGAATTCCAGCAAGTTATTTGAAAGTCCGTTTGATGTTGGTCTCTGGTGAGAAGTGATGTGCCGGTTCACTAGCTGCGATCTGATGGATGCTGTCTGGGAAGGAGGGCGGGGGATGCAAAGGGTGCAGGGGGATCCCTCACCACATTCTTTGATCTGCCTCGACTCCTCTTGGAATATCTCACCTTTTGATGTCGGGAATCAGTTAATTATTAGTCAAAATTGGTTGGAGGGACCAGGCAACAGTGTGAAGGCGCTGTTCTCAAACTGCCTGCACTTTGATCTGAGGAACTTTAGGATGGTTTTCCCAGGCATCCCAGGCACAAGAGAAAGGCTTAGGCTATGCCCCGCCCCCCTCCCCAGCAGTGGCCCTGATTTTTATCCACTTGTTCTAATCGTGGCACCACACCGATTTAGCACGATTCTCCTCCTTCAAAGCCTTTGTGATTTCATCAATAGTAGATGACAACTTTTTGGATCAGATCGTTCAGCATCTTTCACGCTGCAGACAGCCAACAACTTGATCATTTCCCTCTTTAGATCTTCATTTAAAACTCCCATCTCCTTTTTTTTTTTTTTTTGTCTGTAGCTCCTGGTTACCGCTACCCTGAATATCTCCTGGAACACAATCTCCATTTGTAAGACAGTACATTGAATTAACGGTTTCAGAGTCAAATTTCCTGCCCTTTGCTTTGTCGATGCAGGTTAACATCCTCCAAGTTGACCTGAACGCTGAGAAATGCCCAGGGGTTTGATGGGCAGGTGGTGCAGGAGAGCTTGGCTCTCCCTTCTCTCCCAAACAAGGCAACGCAACCTGGCAGCGTGCCTAGTCATCCGACTCTCCTAATGAACACGTTTCCCTAGTCTGAGGCTCTTGCATTGTGACCACGCCACAGGAATGACAAAGAGGCAATTTTCTGTGCTCAGAAGGAAAAAAAAACACACACACACATGAGAAAATCTTCTGAGAGTATGTTTTGTTCTGCTGTCCTGGTCCATGATGGCATTTTCATTTTAATTGCACATGAAGCCCATTTAAAGAGGCGGTATGATGGGACTGTTTCCTTACAAAACACAGATAGGAGCGCTGTGGATGCAGTTCAGAAGGGCCCGCTACTCACCTGGGCTGTCACCACGGTGCCTTGAGCATGCTCACTCTGTATTAAATATCTAAGCAAATGGAATGTATTTGGTCCTCTTGTCCATGAATCCCTTGTCCTTATATAAGTGGCAGATTCCCATCAGAGCAAGTCAGGCAACACAGTACTGTTAGTTTTGCAAAATTCAAATGCACATCCCTATGCCTGGGCATTTTCCCAGGTTCCCAGTGGAAATTAAGCCATACAGATAAAGCACGCATACTTTGAGACTCTGGAATTACTCTTTTGAAAGAATGTTCGATAAGGATTTTTTGGTTGGTTGGTTGGTTTCTTTATTCTCACCCCTATCATGGGAGCTAGCATCCCCTTCAAAGCGTTTGAGGACTTTCTGACCCTCTGTAAGTAATCATGAGAGTCCCCAGGGCCAGAGAAGTGAAGCCATGGGGTCTTTCTCCATAAAATCAACTGTGTCCCCCTTGGTCTCAGTATCTTTACCCTTCTGTAGGAAGCAAGTCCCCCCACTGAAAGAATTTCCACATTGCTTTGACTTTCCCCTGCTGTGGTCCCTTCCTCATTTAGCAGACTTCATTCTATATGCATAATTGGAAATTAATTTTCTAATTAGGTTCTTCACATTTATGAAGTTGTTTGATGGGGTGTCTGTTCTTATAACATGCCCTAAAGGCTAACATAGAGGTAATAATTCTTTTTTCTGGTTTTGCCCCTAATTCAGCTAAGGGTCCTAGGAAATATATTTAACTTTCACGTGGCCCCGGTAATACATCTTTAATGCTGATGTATCTTCGAAAGGTTGTCAGGGACACACTAACTAAGGCTTTAAGACTTAGGACAATACACTTGGTTTTACTTATAATAGTGGCTCCAACAAAATGAAACCATTTCTCTTGTAACGTGAAGGGTACTTAGAAAAACAAGAGCAACAACAATTGCAGAAAGTAAAACCAGATGGTGCTGGGAGGCAAAATAACATCGAATTAGCACTTAAGAAATAGAGGTGACATGGAAGATTAATGGGTAATATTTGTCCTGTGAAGGTATAAGTAGGACTTGGAACTTGATCAGGTAACGATCTGTCACCTGGGTTCTGTGTAACTGGCCACAGTGATTCCACAGGTAGCGAAAGGGACAATCTTATGGTTCAACCACTCTCCAACCCATGAAGGTGAGCACATATAAGCAAAACCATCTAAATGCTCTTTTTCTTGCTAATCGTTAGAATTGGAAGTAAAGACTAAATCTTAGTGTCACGGGTTGTTTTTTTTTTTATATAGTAAGGGTCATGTTAATTATTATCACAGGTACAAAATAATATTTGAGGATAAGGGCTATTGACATTGTACATTGACAAAAAAGTATCCTTGTGTCATAGGAAATCAATGTCATTAATCCTATTTGAAATTTGGCTTTTGGAAATACACCTCAGCAGCCTTTAGCTAAGGACCACCTCTCACACTAATTTCCTTTGTACTTCCATACCTTCACTTGAGTTTGCATGTTCACATGTATGTTAGAGCTGGGCAAAAACTGGAAAAACAAAGTGTAAGGCTGAATCCTTGATGAGTTATGATAAATCATTCTCAGCCTCAGAAAAAATATTTTTCTTACCCTCAACTTGTTTTACTCTTTATCATTAAGCTATCTTCTTGGTCCCTGTAGCTCCTGAACCATGACCTCCTGCTATAAAAATAGGCCCCGATTTATAGCTACAACCTGTAATTCTCAAGATCTAGTTACATATTAGCAGTGAAAGAGGGCACATGATAGAAAGGGAAAATCAGCCTACCCCGTGGGACTCAGAAAGAAGAACTCTTCACTGCGTCTACCTCTAACTTTAAGTGCCTGTGTGATATTGGACAAATTATCTGAGGTCTTTGTTCCAACATAGGTCAAAGAGGTCTTTCTGTTCTCAATGCGCTTAGCTTCCAAATTTTTGTCTGCTACATCCATTACGCAGAGAAATTCTGGTCGGTCCTATCTTGCAAAATTTGCCTGAGTCCACTAGAAGCAAGTGGAGTGGAGTGGTTAAGAGCAGAGGCTGGGAGCATTGCATTTGGGTGTCATCATTGTGCTCTCCCCAGCTACTTAATTATCTTGGCCTTTATTCTGCAGCTGCAACCTGGGTGAAAGAGCCTATTTCACTAATCCTTTTCTCTTCCCCTGCTGTCTCCTCCTCCTGTCAGGTCTTAATGGCAGAGTTTTGTTCTGTCTTGTTTTGTTGAAAGGTTTAGAGGGAGGACTTTGATCAGCCAGCCTCGGTTTAGAAGGAGAAATGAAGGATTATGGATCTGTCTCTGGGACTGGCAATTACTTGACTTTGATTTCACTGTGTAGAATCCATAGTCATCTTTTTAAAATTTAACTAAAATCGTATCATTTCTTTAAACCATCTATGGTTTCTCAGTGTACTATATTTAAAATAAAATTCAAACTCTTCAGCACATTTAACATCAGTTTTTGACTTAGGGCTCCTTCTATTTTCCTCCCTCTCACCACTTGTATCGTCTTCCACAACTTCAGCTTCCTCCTCCTCACCTTCCTCTTTCGGGAGAGGAGATCTCTAGCCACCCCAAATTTGTTCTCAGTCCATGCTTTCATTTCTAACAGCTAGTGCGAGGTAGTCTCCTTGAATTCTAGTCAGCATGTCCAGGTTGTGATTTATCATTTTCTTCCTTAAATCACTGATATGGGACCAAAAGGATCCATCTGCTTACATACATCAAAGCACAATTAAACATGAACAGGAGTTTACAGCCAAGAAAGAGTTCATTCATTGAGGAAACTGTGCCAAGCCCAGAGTCACAGGTAAGTGGATGCTTGAAAACTTGGGTCCCCGATGGCTTCTAGGTGATGGGTTATGTAGAGGAAAATTATTCATCCTGGTGGCTGAAGGAGTCGGGGTTGTAGGCTCTACTGATTGGTTGGGGCCAGAGCAGGAAGCCATTGGTCATGGTATCAGGTCCTGATGTCAGCCATGGTGCCGTTCTGCCTGGTTTTGTGAGCATATTGTCCATAGGAACATTCTGCTTCCGGGGCCCTGGGGCCAAAACACGACTGAAGTCAAGATGTTCACTTCAGCTTGACCAAAATTCTGTTTCTGTGGTCAGCAGATCTGACCAGTTTTGTTCTTAAGACAGTTCGATGCTGACCAGAATCTGATGTCCTAAGGGTTTGATGATTAAGGAAGGGAGTGGACAGACAAAAAGGGTTGTGTTGAAGACAGGGAATTTCTGCCAGTGGAATTTCACCGAGCACTGTGGCTTCTGACTTCTGTTAATGTCGTCCCCGTTGTTACAGGCAACCCGACTCACAATCTCATTTCTTTTGACTCCTCCTCATTCTTCTCTCCCTTTAAATGCTTACCAAAGCCTCTATTTATACCTTTATATGCACTTTCCCTACCCTATTACCATTATTTTCACTCGAATCAGATCCTCGGGACTTGAAATAGTAAAGTGACCTCCCCATGGTTATCCCACTTCTCCCTCATGATTGATTTATTTACTGGAGCACAGCACCGATCATTTTGTGTCCATGCTCCCAAAACATGTATTAACTACATAATAAAGTCTAAACTCTTTAGCCTGACTTTCCAAGGCCTCTGCACTGTGACCCTGGCTACATGTCCATGCTAGTTTCCCACTATTCATTTATTATTCTATTCAGTAGGCATCTCTTGATTTTTTCCAACAACTTCTGATTGAGAGCCAGCCATATGCAAGACCCTGGAGACGTAACACGGATGATACAAATGTGAAACTTTCAGTCTAACAGAGGGGAAAGGACACACACACAGAAGAATAGAAACAATGGGTATGATGGAAAATAGGATAATGGGGAAGCAACTCCAAGTATTTAAGTAACATGTAAATAGATCTCCAGTTTAACCTAAATTGGATAGCTTACTAATTCAGAATGCTGCCTAATGCTTTCTGCCTTTCTCCTTTGTATTTCCTCTTCTCATAATGCCCTGGTCTCTATTAGTCAATATCTAATCCATATTTAAAGGTGTATTTATTGAACCTTTATCATTTTTGCCTTCCCAGTGTCTGCTTTTCCTAGCTCCAGCTCTTTCAAGCTCTCAATCCTAGCCTTGTGCTAAAACAGTTCGACCTAGTGCTAAGCCCATCAGCACTCCATTTCCCTGCTCACAGGGATTGGTGCTGGGATGTCACGTGACAAGCTAGACCAGCTATTCTGGGGGCTTTGGGAAGAACCACTGGGAAGCAGTCTTTATTTGTTCTCATGGAATTCGCACTCCAGGGGATGGATGGTCTGGAGTCACCACAGACACCTAATTATTGAAGAATAGAGTCTACCCAAAAGGAGATGGGAAAAAGAAACCAGTTCTTGGTAAGATTATGTGAGATCGCCAAATCAAGCCACACTACACCCCTGGAATTTTTAATTATATAGACCAATAATTTGTGTTTTTGCTGAAGTCAGCTGAAGTTGAGTTTTCTAAGAGAGAAAACAAATAGTCAACTAATCTCAAATGTTGCTGCTTTCACTAAACCTTTGTTGCTGTTACCAAATTCACTGTAGTTTCTTTCTACCATCAGCCATTTTGTATGTTAAGATACATATGTTCCTCAGCCTCATTTTAGAGTTCTTTGTGAACTTGTCTAGTCCCCTATTGGTAGGGGACTAGATTGGTTGAGTATTCCTCTTTAGAGCTCTTGATTGGCCTCACAAACAGATCTGGACTAAAGTGCAGCAAGTGAGGTGGGTGACTGGGATGCAACATTTAAGGAAGCCCTCATTCTCAGGTGCCAACTCCGTGCTCACATGACCTAAAGAGTTAGGGCCTCCTTAAATATTGCTCTCTCTGCAACTCACTCCCCTCTGATTCTGCTGGCAAAGTAACTACTCAATAAGTTTTCCATCTATTCAAGAGAATCCCACACTTTACATGAGAGTGGGGATTATCCAGCACTGCATTTTCTCTAGCATTATACTCATCCTACATGCATCATCTACTTTTTAAAAAAACTTTACTTCTTCATTTGAAGTCATCCATCAATATGCAATGTTTACAGTGAGGGTTTGCTGATGACATGACGGTAAAAACCTCTAACTCACATTTCCCAGCAAGGAGGTGATGTAATAACCCTGCTAAGCAATGTGTTCAGAAATTGCTTAGCATAGGGAGTAGAGGGTTGAGTTTTTGCTCATTTACTTATATTTTCATGGTTCAATATGTGTTGTGGAGCCAGAATTTTACATCTCATTATCTAGGTCAGTCCAGTGAGCCATCTCGTCAGCACAGATGTGCTACTTTTGAACTGGAATTCTCAGTGGTAACGTGGCTTCCAAGCTGGCACCTATTATTAATAAAAGTGTTAAGGAAATAAATTAGAGAAACAATTAAATCATCAAAGCCTACACAATAAGCACGATGGACCATATACTTGATATCTTCATTCTAAATGGATTTTGTTGGTTATTTTAAATTCTGGGAGATCAGTAGCCACTTTGTGTTTATGACGGTGTTGGTCCATTGGTCATAAGCAATATGTAAGACACTGAATCCAAGTAAAATGTTTTAGAAAGGAATATTAGAGCAAACGAACAGATTCAGATGAAAAGCATTGGAACAGTCTGGACGCAAGACAGCTCCAAAGAACTGGATGATGAGAACATGTGTCTACAGTCTCAGAAAGGCACAGCTAAAATGAAGCTATACCCACAGTTTTCCTCCCAGTGGTCCACCCAAGTTCTGCCTTTGCATTATCCACTCAAAACTAATTCCCAGGATAGTAGGTTCATTTCCTTGTTGTGATCATCTGTCTACCCCTTGACCAAGAGAAAGCAAGGCATTCTCTTGAGAAGTTCTACCAACACTACACACAAACAACAGATGTCCATTACTGTGGTGCAACTAGAATCTGAAAGCCTTCCCTGTCCTACTTTACACATATTCTGGGCCGATTGCCAGTTTGGGTTGAACATGAGCAAAATCACTCTATCATGATGCTTTGCTGTAGCAGTCACATCGCATTTCCTCAAATTTTGGAAGCACCAATCTGGGTCTCTTGGCATGTGGATGAATTTGGGAGGAAAAAAAGATTCGATGCTGCTGTATTTTAGCTTAAATCTTTGGCTACTTGAAACATACGGTGCCATCTATTAGGAATCAGACTATCTGTGAGTTGTGTTGGAATAATTTTACCAATAGATGTGGGAAGTGAGAATGTCCAAGGCACACATTTTAAACCCCAAATTCTATCCTGGACTAGCCCTTTCTGCCCTCCCAGAGGACCTTTGGAAAACATGTGCACAGTCTAGATAAGCAAGACACAGGGACATTTTATTATTAACTTTGGCATTGACTCCAGTTATCAATGTACACTTCCAACAAGGTGGGCCCGGGCATAAGAAAGACTGTTTTGTCTCGGGTCATTGAGGCCACATAGCCTAAAAGGAATGCTCACTCGAAGTCTTGTTGTCCCACTTTTCTGCAATTGTAAACCCAACCTTACCCTCAAATTCAAGGTTAGTCAAACACACGTGCTATCCTTCCCTATCAGAGGATGACAAAGGCCAGGCAAAAAAGAACATGAAATTTGGCCTCATTGCCCCTGATTCAGGGCCTTTGCAAGTGACTCAGAGCTGTTCCCGAGAGAGCTGCACCTCAGCCACCTATCAAGAAAGGAACCAGGGCCTGCTGCATAGTTTGTGACCTGGGCAATTGCCCTGTTTAAAAAGGACATCCCACTGAGTTTCACATACTGCTGCCCTTTCTTGAAGTTGCTAATCACTTCAACCAGAGGCCCCTGTTTTTATTTTGGACCGAGTCTTGCATATTGTGTAGCCATTCCTGAGAAAGCAGGAAACAAAGGAACAAACTGGAACGGTTCGCAGATGGGACCGCCTAGGCTGCAAGATGCTACAACATTTACTCTCTTTTAAATAAACAAATGCCATCCTAGACTTTGCCCCAGCCATAGTCAATGCACTTTCTTCTCAGGAAGGGCAGCACAAGTGGAGGGCAGGCAAAAATGATGCAGAAACATCACACCCTTCCCACCTCCAGAAGTCGGCCCTCACCCCACAGTCTTTATGACTAGAACTCAGACATGCTGACTTAGCCAAGACAGGCCATTTTTCTGAACCACAAAATATATTTGAAATTGGGGAGTATTAATTAACTCCTTGGAACAATGGGTTTCTTGCTTTTATTAAATAAGCTTCGTTCTTAATTTATTCAATCATTTGTGACATGAAGCCTGCAGAGCACTTTGCTAGGCTCAAGAAAAAAAATACCAGTGTTTGAAGGCGGAGTTGGACTATGAGTAAGAACAGAATGCTGGATCTCACAGCAAACTGGTGCTCTGTCAAAGCCAGATAATTAGAACTATTCATCTGCTTGAAATCCTTCGATAGATTGCCATTTGAGAAAGTTAAATAAAAATAAAATGAAAGTTCTGCATAACTCCTGCTTATATTTAAATCTTGGTATAAATGTCACTTGCTTAGAGAAGCCTTCCTTGTCTCTCTAAACCAACTCTTCTGTTTAACATTATAGCATTTTTCATGATTTTTATAATAGATTTTATGTATGTAGTTATGGGATGTTGCTCTCCTCTATTAGATTACAAGTGTCTCAAGGGAAGGAACCAAATTTCTCTTACTTTCCAGCACCCTCCAAGCACTTACTATGGTTCATAAACATACAGTAAATGTGACATAAATATACTTTGAATTAAAAAATAGAAAAGCATGAGCACATGTGTTCTCAAAGTGGCCTCAAATACAAAGACTCTGAAGCAACAAAAGGATATGTCACAGTTCAGTCTGCTTGTGACCCACTGAGCAAAGGCTTAAGAGAAAGAAGGAAGAGACAAGAGGTATGAGGGGGTCCAGGAAGCATGTCAAGGAAAGAACTTGCAAGTCAGGGTAAGACATTAAGTCTTAGAAAACCACTCGGAGGTTTTAAGTTGTTGAGGGACATACTGAAGATAATATCCGCATTATAACACCATCATATTTTGCTACATTATTTTAAGACTGAAGCATAAAAAACTTGATACAGTGCCATTTGGAGCAGAGGTGGGCAGTTGCTTCTGTAAAGGGCTAGGTGGGAAATATTAGCAGATATGTAGAGTGTACGGTCTCTGTCACAACGGCTCATCGTAGCCCAAAAGGAGCCATAAGACAATTGTTAAAAGATGTTGCTGTAGTCCAACAAGTCTTTGTGCAGAATAACAAGCAGCCAGCCAGACTTGGCCCATCAGCCTTAGATGCCGATCCCCGATGCAGTGGAACATGGGAACAGGTGTATCACATGTTAAAATGCAGACGCTTGTCCTCTACCAGGCTTACTGAACAGAAAGCTCTGTGTTTGATGCCCGAGTGTCTGTTTAACAACTTGCCCTTGAGAATTTTGTGTGTGATTAGGTTAAGAACCAGTGGTCAAGAAGCCCAGTCCATTGCCCTTGGATCATTTATAAAATACTGAACAACCTAGCTGATTGGCATAGCACAAGGGGTGGTTTCTCAAAGTAGAAGGACTTTGGGATGGTCTGTCTGCAGTGAAGAGCAAGAGACAGGTTGTACGAGCTGGCCAGTGAGTTAGAATGGATTGTGGAAGCGAGGGAGAAAGCTCAGCTCCAGTAAGGCTGAGATCAGCCCTCTCTTTGAGTGCTCTGGATTTAATTATTGATGCTAAAAATACATTTCTCTTAATTGTTTTGTGAAAATAAGTTAAATGAAGAATAAATCTGTTCCATACATGCACAGGCAAACATTACACTCTTTTCACATAAACACTGGGATGATTCCTCGGAGTGTTCCTTTTCAAATTCGGTTGCAAAATAACACCCACAGAATGTATTTCCAACCACAAAATACTGTGACAGTAAGCAGACAGCACAGGGGAGCCTGTTATGCTTTATAGATTGCAATGATTATATTGCGGGAGCAGTTGATGCATTTGTTGGTGTTCATTCTAGTTCACATTTGCATTTCAATTCCTGTGGAACAAAGATAAGATAAAGAGGGAAACAAATGATGCTTATTTGTTTTTGTATTGAACTCCTATTATAAGTATCTCTTTAAAAGAGGGCGAAGCTTCACAGGGAATCATTCCACGTGTTCTTTAGAAAACATCAAATACACATTCAATCATCAACCAGAAATATGCAGAAAAACATATCCTTGGGGCTTTAATAAAATCATAAATCAATAAGGAATAACCCAAAATGTAGTAAAGTACAAGGAGCAAATGAAATACTCAATACTCCTTTGACACATTTATCCACATTTTATTGGCACCTAAGAAATGTAGAACTGCATTTGAGTTTTGAAACACTATCATTTTTATTTCAGACCTTGTTTAAAGAATCACTTGATAGTCACATTGCTTTTTTCGGATAATCCGTGCAACCACAGCATGATCTCTTGATGAATTTATGCAGATCAGTCCCACATCCTAGGTAATACTTTCTGCTCTTCTAAGCTCTCTCTGCTGTTGGGAGAAAAAAATTCTTTTGGTAGAATTCCATTGTACATCCCAGTAAGTGGATGTTGGATTCCTCTGTCTACACAAGAAACACACCTACCTCCCTATGGGCTGTGTTTGCTGCCATGAGAGCCAGAAGAACGAGAAAATGCCTCCTCTCTCTTCCAAGTTACTGAGTGGCATAGCAGTGCTCTGATGATTTAAACCATTATTTTTAACATCACACTCATGTCTGTATACTTGAAATAGGATTAAAAATCAATAATGCAGTAACAGCAGTTAATTATATGACGTACCTGAACTCATAAAATTTCCTCTGACTTGGCTATGCTCTGCTGTGCATTCTTCAACGGAAACAAAAATCAGTTAAGCCTTTTTCTGGATGTTGGGGGTAAGAACCGGGGAGCATTTCTCAAAGGAGGGGCTTGAGGAACACTCTGAAGAATATTCCACAGAAGTTAAATTTGATTTAAATTAGACATTAGAACAGTTATGTCTGAGAGATTTGTGTCTCTTCCCCCTCAGAGATTTAAACGTGTGCTGGTGTGTTAAATGCCTTGAGAAGTCCTACAGAAGACATGTATGTAGCTTCATTTTTCTTTTTTTTTCTCTCTTTTTTTAAAAGTATTTTATTTTTTATATTTTTAGAGAGATGGAAAGGGAAGGAGAAAGAGAAGGAGAGAAACATCAATGTGTGGTTGCCTCTCACATGGCCCCCACTGGGAACTGGGCCCACAACCCAGGCATGTGCCCTCACAGGGGATCAAACCGTGACCCTTTGATTTGCAGCCTGTGCTCAATCCACTGAGCTGCACCAGTCAGGGCTGGAGCTTTGTTTTTCTAATTGTTTTGCTTAAAGGAACTTTTTAAAAAAAATTTAAATCTAATACTTGGTGTCCCAAAACCCTGGCCTAAGGTAGTAATTAGTAACTGGCAGTAAGTACGTTCTCCTGGTTTTGTATGCTTTTTACATCTCCTAATACATGTTTTTTAAAAATATATTTTAGGCATATTTATTCATTTGTCAGCATTCAGCAAATATGAGGATATTCTCTGTGCCAGGGACTGTTGGATGCTGGGGCATATTAGTTCAATCATATATTTTAATTTTTTCAAAATATATGACTTAGTTGCTAAAGTAACAAATTATATTTTAAGCTCAGAATATTTAAATACATCAAATGCAGACAAGTCTATACTCTGAAGTGTTTAGAAAAATGCAAATAATAGCTATTTCTCATTACATGTTATTTGGACACCTCAAACAGAGCAGGTACCTTATTTATGGTTGCGACCTTCCCTGGAATACTGACAATGATGCATTTAAATAAGTTGAGGTCTTCATTCAGAAGCAAAGAAATTCATAACATGAATCCTATCTGCTTGCCTCGGCAGCCTATCTGTGATCTAAACCAGTCCCTTCAATTGTTTTGAAAATCAGGTCATAAACAAAACTCTATAAGCTGAGTGTAAATCTAGAATTGCACACACCTGGCCCATTTTTCCAATTCTGAAGGGTGTTGGGTAAGAAAATCTATTTTTAGAAACAATAAGCATTTTAAAAGTTCACAGCAGTTTTGAGCCATAGCTTTGAATAATAGCACAGGGGCAAGAAAAGCAGTAGTTTCATTTCTCACTTTTACTTAGCCGGTGTCACTACAGTGATGTCATGAAAGTTGAAAGGGTTTACCAAGTTAATTTGGTCCATTGGTTTTCACACACTATACATTTTATTGTTTCTGCTGGTAGGGAAACCCAGTTCAAAGTGACTTAAGTGAAGAAGAGTAACAACAATAATAAAAAGTGAATACCAAAAGATGGGTTAAGAGATATCGCCTCACTTCCTGTGTACAATGTGCTTTAGAGTCGAGTCAGTGCTACGGACCGTGTCATTGGGACCTTGTGCATGTCTTTTTCCCCCTCGGGTTTGACACACGCCCCTCCACATTGGTTCCTAGTGCCTGCAGGCTTACAACTAGAAAATCCAACCAGAGAAGTGATCTCTTTATTAATGATTTTCTGGCTTGATTCCCATTGGCTATCCTGATTCATATACTTACGCTGCAGCCAATCATGGTGGTCGAGAGAATACAGTGACCTTATTGGCCAGGCTTGGGAGATGTTTACTTTCCTGGAGTTGGCATGGACTGATAGTGAATGATAGGGCCAAAAGGAAATTGAGGCACAGCTACCAAAAAAGAAGGGGCAGGCAAAATCAACAGGTGCCCGTTCTTTTTTTTTCCCCCCCCAAGGGAACATCTTTATAGAGCTGTGAGGTATTAAGTAAACAACAAGAGAAAGTTTCCCATTAGATGGGTTTAGGGATGGTAGGAGGGGAAGGGGCCTAGAGATCGGGTCATTCACGCACCACTCAGCTCTTGAGGAAAGCTGCCCATCTATCCTGATTTTCCTGGATGATCCTGGTTTGTGTCCATTGTCTAGGATACTTATTAATTGCAACCTTTTTACTCTCAAAAGCACTCTGGTTTACTTGATAAAGTTTTTGGAAAATCTCTGAGATCTATTATTGGGTGTCAAAAAACAATTGCAAAACACTTGGTCGACACCAGGGCATTCATTTTGAGAAATATCCATTTCACCTGCATAAAATAAAGATCTTGGAACCGTGTAATCCTTCTCTCTTATTTTTGCTTGTTTCCCATATAATATTAGCTTTATTATTATTATTATTATTTTGTACAATTCACATTTGCATAGAGCTATCCACATTTAACAAATTTTGTGTCCATCCTTGCTTCTTGAATCTCAGTCATTCCCCTGAGATAAGTTTTCATATTTTTGAACTTTTCCTCTGGAACCTTGCTACTTAAAGTGTGGTCAGTCCAGAGACCGACATTATTCACATCACCTGAGAGCTTATTAGAGATGCAGAATCTGGGGTCACTAGTTTCTGCATTTCAGAATATATGCAGAAATACATATATTTTAATATAAGTCTCTATCTCTGTATCTTTCTATATACAGATATCTAGAGATGGAGATATATAAATAACAGTGTCCTTCCTCACACCAACTAAATAGCACTTCTGAGCATGGGACCACTAATCTGTAGGTATTCCTTTAATTAGGATCACTTGGTGGCAAACTCTTACGCTCTTATTTGTTTAAAAAATATTTATTATTGAATAATAGTTTAGCTGGTTATAAAATTCTAGATTGACGTTTTCTCCTCCGTCATTTAAACGTTTCAAACATTTTTTTGACGTCATTTAAAGTCTTTTAAATGACGTTTAAAAGACTTTTCTGTCTTTAATTGTCGTGGCTTGGAAATCTGTTGAGAATCTTTTTTTCCCTTTGTAGATAATCTGAATTTTTAATTTCTGTTTTCTGTTAAGATTTTTTCAATGTCTTTGATTTGGGAAGTTTCACTTCATTGTGGCTAGGTATATATTTCTTACATATCATTACAGCTACAATTTGTTGTAGTTTCTTAATTTGAAGATTCAGATTCTTTATCCCCTCTGAAAACTTAGCTATATTATTGTCCCACACTCTATCCATTCTTTTTTTTTTCTTGGAAAGTAAGTTATACTTATGCAGGCATTTTTATTTTATCTTCCTCCATGTCTCTTATTCTCTCATATTTTAATCTTCTTTTTAGTCTCTGCAGCTTTCTGGATTAATTCTATCTTCTGATCCTAATATGCTACTGAACATGTACATGGAGTTTTTATCTCAATAATTTTATTCTCTCACTTTTTGAATTTCTATTTAGAATAATTCATTTGTATAAATTCTTTTTATAAATCTGACCAGTCTTTCTGTAGTAGCATATTTATTACTCCTTGCTCATTATTTCAAGTTTTTAAAAATATATATTTAAACGTAGTTATGCTACTATCTAAATCATGTAATTTTATTACCTAAAGCTTTTTCCTGTTATTATCTGGATACTTGCTTTCTTGTTTGCTTTGCAGCTTTGGAGACCAAGCTTGTATTAGGTGAAATTAATCTGTGACTATTTTGTGAGGCCTGACTTGAGGGTTCTTTCCATCCTTATAAAGAAATTTGTCTTGGCTTCTGCCAGGTTCTATAAAATATAATCAAGTCAACACTACTTAGATTTCTTATCTTGGAGTTCCCTGCTATATGCTGGTTATGTAAATTTTGAGTCCCAGATTTGCCCAAGGGCAGGCCTCCAGTGATGAATTTCTAAGAAGGTACTTTTTTCTATCTAGAATTCAGCATCAGATAAACAAAGGGCCAAGGCTGTCTCTTTGCTGACTGGTGATTTTTTTTTTATGTTTTAATTCCACTCTTCCCCTCAGGGGAAGTGCCCCAGCTTCAAGTCGTTCACGCTGTTAATGAGTAAAGCGAGGCTCCGAGTGTGACTTGGTCTGGGTCACACAGCACCTGGGAGGCAGGGATGAAAAAAGGACCCAGATCTTCTCATAGACCAATTATTTCCTCTTCAACAAACAAGATACAAAAATAGTAATGCTTTCTTCTGATAAGAATGGCTTCACCTTTGCCTTCCATTGGACAAGAAACAGCACGATTCAGTTCTTTCTCATGGTTAAGTTTGATGAATTGTAGAAATAGGTTACTTAGCTATATTTTAAGAATCATAAGGACATGAAAAAAGAAATGTGGGATAAGACTTATAGTCCACACTATTCAGTATTTTGTCTTTTATAGTAGCACCCGGGGACAATGGTGTGACATGATGATAGCTGCCCTTTGTGATACTGTCCTCGAAGGGGGCATCCGTCACTGGGGAAGATGTATCATCCAAGAATTTCTCTAAACCCTTCTTGAACTCTCATTATATTTTTGGTTTGTACAACCTAAAGGCATGGATTTATGCGGAACTGAGCTTACGCTGGTCAGGATATGGGCTGAAGAACCCTGAGGTCCTTTCAAAATATGATTTTAAGTATCATAAATTTTAGTGAATAAGTAGTTTCTGCCCATGGAAGGCATATGGCAGAGTCCTATGAAGCATGGACTCGGAAATAAAACAGGCTGTATCCAAATACACCTGTGACCTTGGGCAAAGTCTCTTAGTCTTCTGAACCTCTGTTATCTCTCCTAAAAATGGGCAATGATTTTCAAGGTCATCCTACATAGGGTTACTATGAAAAATGAATAAAATAATGCATATAAAATCACCTAGCAGAAGGCTTATAATAAACAGTCAAACTATTCCATTGATCTTCATAGTATCATTATGGATGTTTTTATTATTGTTAGCAGGTGAATATCTTTATCATGGTCACGAGCATCACAAGTGCATATAGCCTATGCCATAGCTTCTCTGTTTTATTCTCCACCTGAGGACATGCCTGTTGGTTTTTACACAGAGAGAAAGGAATGGAGAGAGGGGGGGGAGAGAAACATCATTCGGTTGCCTTCGCCTGTGTGTTCCAACTCGGACCAAACCCAAAACCTAGGCATGTGTCCTGACCAGGAATCAAACTGACAACACTTCTGTTTACAGGACGATGCTCCAACCAACTGAGCCACACCTGCCAGGGCGCATGTCATCATTTTTAAACCATTGGGATGGTGAGGGGCTGAATAGGATATGAGAGGGATAAATCTAACATTAAACTTCTTTAAACTAGTTAGAGTTTGAAGGTACCAGAGTAAGCAAATCAATCACCAGCATTTAAGAAAACAGCCACTGAAATGTCTTTGGGCATGTTCTTGTGCGAGCCCTGCATTTCAAAAAAGAGAGATCTAAACTGACTAAGTAAGTAAGGTCATTTGGCATTCCAGCCTGGATTTTACCCTTCTATAAATTGACTCATATTTGGTCATGGGGTTTTTTCAATCATTTTATTTTTGGAAGGTGGGGAAAAAAAAAAGCACGTGCCATGGAATATCTCTAATACTAACAAAATTGAATGGTTTTCCCTGGAAAGTGACCTCTCTACTCTCTCTTAAATGTCTCAGTCTGCCCCGACATTTACTTTGCACTGGTAACAACACTCAATTTTCATTGACATTATCTTCTAAATACAATCAGATGTTGGCAAAAATTGCCAACATCTTCGCGTGGCTCTCCTGCATACAGGTAACACGGGACAGGGCCTAGCTGGTAACTTCCGCCTCAGAAACCTCTGACTCTGCTGCTTGAAATGCTCTGTGGGTTTTCCATTGGACCAGAGTCAGAGGGATTCATGGGAAACAGGTGATTCCCACCAGCAAAGGTGCAAGAGGTGGCATATGCCTTTAACTGGACTTTCACCCCAGTGGGTAAGGAGACTAACTCAGTAGGTCCCTGAGGGGTAAATGTACCCCCTGGAGCCTGCATCATCGGGGACCTTCCCAAGTACATGTTTTTCATTTACCCCAGTGGCTTGTGCTGAAATCTGTAGGTTGCAAGGAACTGAAGTGAAACTTCTGAGAAATGGCAATGAGCATTTAGGATGTTCTAATTCACTTCACATAAGCTTTGTGACACTTTCAACTCCAAACTGAATCTACTTAGCTTTGCCCACAAGTATCTGGATTTGTTTTTCAAACGCATACCATGTGAGTGACCTTTGGCAAGTCACTTCAGCTTGCTAAGCCTCAGTTGTTTCATCTGTAAAATGGGAATAAATTTGAAAATTATTTTAGAATTATTCAAAATCAAATGAGGTAGTTCAAGCATAGTATTTAGAGTGCCTGGCACACTTTATATATACATGTGTATATATTCATGCATATATTTATAATATTCACTATATTAACCCCAATGTTAACTTGTGATAGGTATTTTTCACAAGTGGTCTGGAAAGCAAAGTGGGCAATTGAAGACATTGCTTTAAATGCAGTCCAAATTTTACTTGTGCTTGGTGTACCCAGATATCTAAGGGGGGGACATTGAATGGTCTGTATAATTTCTCCATGTGGGAGCATAATAAAATCCATATGTTGGATTGTCTATGGTACCTTTAGGGTAACCAGCCACCCAGGTTTGCCTGAGACCAAAGGAGTTTCTGAAATGTAGTATTTTCAGTGCACAGACCAGGGGAGTCCCAGCAAACCGGATGAGTTAGTTGCCTCATATGTATAGCTCCTAATAAATACTGTAAGGCACTCAAATGTGATGCACTTCTAAGCTGTACATGGGTCCTGTGTAAATTTTAAAAATCCTTCAGTGAAGGGAGTGTTGAAGGAGGGGAAGAGGGAGGAGAGATCTATCCTAACAACTGCCATCAGCTTCAAAAGTAACTCACTGCCACACCAACAGTGGATTAAAGTAAAAGGCTTCCAGTCTGGAAGTAGCTGGTTGCAGGATTGCTTCAGCAGGGCAACAGTGCATTTGAGGACTGGGGATCTTTGTGTTGGGGTTGGCCATGGTTCCCCTTGGATCACATGCAGCTTCACTGGGAGCATCTCACCTCTCTTGTGACTGCATCCCAACCAGAGAGGGCACACCCGGTAAAGGGCTCGCCTCAAGCATCTCCTTTTCCATCAGAGAGTAAAATCATCTTCAGACTCTAACCCAGTCTGTTTTCCCTTCTGTTTTCTTGGATACCTCCGCCCACCCATCAATCAGTCAGAGAAGTTCAAGGAGTCTCTAGACAACATAGGTCCATCTTCTGGGCTAAGGGAGGGGCCAACCTTCTAGCATAAACAAAGACAGGGTTTGGTTAGAAAGAAGGAGATATATTGGGAAAAAACAGATGGCTGTCAAGTAAGCCAATAGCAGTATCTTCTCTGAGCAAGGAAGAGGGGCCAGTCTTTCTCTCTGTGATGTCCACTCTTGTTCTCGTGTCAGACATTTTCCCCACTGATGAGTGCTTCTTGCCCTTGGTTTCCCACATCCCCGAGTATCCTGGGAATATGGCAGATGTACCACCATCTATTGGTTGGTGCGTAGATCATAAGGCCCAGTAAATTCATATGAAACTTCTACATATCTCTATTTCTCTGTCTGTTAAGATACAGCCAGCAGCCTTCTACAGTGAAATCGAAGTATAAGGAAAACACCATAAGTAACTCTCTATTCTGAAGTTTATTTTTTGCCTTCAAATCAAATTAGATATTGATCTTTCAACTCAGGTGAAAGCCTTTCATTGGAACCTCAATGCTGAAATTCTCATAACAAAGTCTCCAACAAAGAAATTATGATCTCATTGTCTCACCTCTGAAAATCTTTTTTAGCTTCCCCAGCCACTCCCTGAATATTTGCACTCCTTTCTCTTTCCTGGGGCTGCTTTGTTTATTCAAGGATGAGAGGTCAAGGTCATTGAAGCAAATCTTTCTCAGCTCCACAAGGACCTTCTGGTGAAAATGCAGAATGCTAGCTCTTGTGTACAGGATCAGACCCTTATTTATTAGTTTATTAGAGACTTGCTTTGTGCTGTCTGGTTTGTTTTCTTATTTTATATCCCTTGCCTCTTTTATGAGGGTGTTATAAGGTTTCATTAACTAATGATCATGCTGTTTAATACATTTAGGAATGTTCCACACGTGTTAAGTGCTATTATTCATTGGGTCACTCCTCATTTGCATTAATTCAACTTCTAGCATCCTCCCTGTGCTTTGGGAGGGGTAGGTCCCTGGAGCATTTCCTGGCTTCTTAGAAAGAAAAAGATGCCCCATGCAGAGTGAGGTTTAATTTTTCTTTTTGCTTTTAGATGATTCTTAAAACCTTTTTGAGAGACCTTGAGTGAGAATGATCTGAAAAACAGCGACTTCTGATAATAAAGGCCTAATGTATTAAAATATTTGATCAGGAGTGAAAGAATAAATTAGCAGTCATATGGTCCTGCATTTTCAATGAGCATGCATTTAACATAGCCATAGGCTGTTCTCTCCATTTGGAATTTCCAAACTGAATTTAAGAAATAAATTAAGAAATAGTGGGAGTATTTCCAAGGAAACCAGGATGATTTGGGTGAGATTCTACTTGCCGTGGTTCTCAGTGTTTTCATGAATATTATGGTGCTTTTCTCTATGTATTTCTATAGCTCTTTGTGGATTCTATCTGAGTTCAGATGCATAGTGAGTAATTTGTTTGGATATGGGAAAATGAGTTCTCTAGTTTAAAATTATACTGTCTGTAGGTTGTGGAGAAAGTCCTTAATAAGAAGTTAGAAAATCTTCATGTAATTGGTTTAGTGAATGTAGCTCTCAGTCAAAAGAAATATAAGAACAACTCTGGCCCAGGAAGAGGAAACAACACATCAAACTCATTCGTTTGGTCCCCTGCAGACAGCAATGTGGAGGAAGCATTCAGGAAGAGAAAGACGCCCATTCACAGTAAATGCTCGAAGAGATGCTCTTCAGACAAAGCTTGGAGCATCCTACTCCCAAGTAGGATTGTATGGTGCGCATACAACCATTGTATGGTGCGCTGTTTTCCTTACGACATGCCACCCTCAATTGCTGCATGTCACTTCTTGAAACTGTAGTCACACATCACACCTGCTGCGTTTTTCACCCCAGCTCCCAGTTGGAGGAAGGGCATTTCATGCTGATTGTGCTTTGTTGGGTGTAGAAGGCAGGGTGGCAGATGGGGGAGCGAGTGCCAGTCATTAAGCACAATGAGTTCAAAAAATATCTTTCAAAAGACGGACATTCATAGACAAACCAGTGGTCGTAGGTCATAGCCTGTGCTCTCCTTGCTAATAATTGCAAAATCCATTCCTGTCCCCTTTGAGTTTTTTTTTTCATAAAAGACTATTAAAACTGAATAAAAGCTTAATAAGTGGATTAGTTAGAACAATAGTCCTCATGAGAATGTTTTGATTCTGAGTGTTGCTGCTAAAGATAGCCCTAAATGCAGTCCAGTTTAGCTCCCTGCCTGTGTGAAAGGAAGGTAATACCCTCAGAGATTTTGCCAACAGATGACATTATTTTTTAAGTGTCTCTTTCTACATTTAAATTAGTCTTTCCTCTGGGCACCGGCAACAAAACCTTTGTGGAAAGTCGCCAGAGGATCAGAGCTCGGAATAAATGCTCAGTGGAAAATTATTTTTGAGAATCTGGTTTTAGATGTTTCACATCAAAAAGATGGATGGCAGAGCATCCAAGAGGGAGTGCTGTGTGATCCTCCTCTGTCCTCTTTGTAATTTTAAAGATCAAAACTCCCAAGGTGGCCAGAGATAAGGACAAAGGGAGTGGGGCAATTTTACTAAACATATACACGTTAGAAAAGGGCACCGTGGTCCCATGTCAATGAGGCCAGATTCACGTCCTCGCAGGGTTTCATTTTATTAAGTTCATTCCCTTCGGCCAGATACACTCTGTACTCATTCATATTCATTCTGCTTTTCCTTCTATTTCTCTCTTTCTTCGTACCCCAGTTTTTTTCTGTGTATTCAAAGGCCTGTATGACACTCAGGAAAAACTCATTTGTGGATTTGCTCATTCAAACTATGACGGCCATTACCACGCAGGTAACGTTACCAGACAGGATGATGCAGTGAGTGCTGATGTTCTGTATTGCCTCCTATGAGGTGCTGCCTTCCAGTTCCCACCTCCGCCCTTCCATTTCTACCTTGAAAGACATCTCATTTCTTATTGTCCTTGGTCAGTCACCTCTAGGGCACACTTGTTCTTCTCAGCAGCCTGCTGGGCAACTCTGCAAAGTTCCAAAGAAGCCCTAGGGTGGTCCGTTTGGCCATTGTTCTTTGACAACTTTCTGTTCATCACTGCTCACTTTGGGCTCCCAAACCATTTTGTTCCCTCAGAAACTTCACCTCTATTTGGAGACGAGAGACTCTGAAACCTAGCACGTAAATTATGAAGTCCTCTGTCGTCAGATCAAGTAATGGCACTCTTGCACGATCTGTCCACGCCCACCCAAGTAAGACAATAAACGTGAAACCTCATTTTCAGTCTTTTTCATCTGCTTTTCGAAGTAAGCCTCTGGCCTCATAGTTATGCAAGTGTGCAGAGCAGAGACCCGAGACATGGTTTGGTTGCACAGACGTGTACCCCGCCCCACCGCTCTGCAGAGGTGACTGTTAGACAGTCACCTCTGTCCGAATTAAATGGGAGATCAAGTGAAACTTGTATTAAGGCTCTTTTATTGTTTCATAATAGCTTTGAAATAATTGGCAAAGCAGTTGGGAGGCCATCATATTCACTTCACCCAGTCACGAAAGTGATGGGGAGTCAGTCACTATTGTTTTACGGCCAGGTCTGTTAGCACTTCCGGCCCTGTTACCAATGTGTACATCCCATTTGTCATCCGGCCGTTCTATTCCTCTAGGTAGGACTCGATGAAATCATTTAAATCATACCTTATTACTTAATATCTTACATGCTATGGGTGATGGGAAATGTCTACTTTTTATTTTTCAGTATTGTTTCCATATTTGCAGTGTGGGTATATGGCCTTAAATATGAGAATAGTGCCCTGGCTGGTGTGGCTCTGTGGAGTGTCGGCCTGTGAACCAAAGGGTCGCTGGTTCAATTCCCAGTCAGAGCACATGCCTGGGTTGCAGGCCAGGTTCCCAGTAGGGGGTGTATGAGAGACAACCACACATTGATGTTTCTCTCCCCCTCTTTCTCCCTCCCTTCCCCTCTAAAAATAAATAAATAAATAAATAAAGAGCCTTTAAAAATGAAAATAAAAATTAAGTCATTCTAGTTTTAGAAGAAAATATGGGTCCCCTTAACCATATTTGGGCCCCATGCCAAAACATGTCTGCTCTCTGCTGACTGAGAGGGATGTTGGTGCTCATGGTCACCCACTGGGGAAGCTCCAGAAAACAGAGATTGTCTCTCCCATGCCCTGAATCTGCTCCGCCACCTAAGGTGAATTGAGGGCCTACCATGTACACTGAATTTTAGGTACTTGAAATCTCTGGCAAGAATGTGACCGGCCAGGCTCCGTGTTTAGCATAAAGAATGTTTGTGGGACATTAAACGATATTATTCAGTCACCGAAAAGAAAAATCAAATCATCGTTCCAATGCTGACTTCCAGTGTGGCGGTCCCAGAAAAGGGGTAAGGTTGAGAAACCCCAGGTGAGTCTGCAGCCTCTATTACATTTGAACCCTAGAGACACATTCCTGCAAACACCTTATGTTTTTTTCTTTTTCTGAGTGTAGAACAATTCATATTATATACACCCTTCTACTGACCTATCTTTTTGAACCCTGCAGGCACTTGACAACTGATGAATAAAATAATATTGCGTGCTCTTGGGGCTATTGCAAACCCTTTCGTGTCTGTAAAAGCTCTCATTTTTTCCCGACATGTGGGGGAGGATTCAACACGGGGAGAGACTGTGTAGAATAACTGAGATGGCGTGGTCTAAACCCCAGGGGCACTAATGACATTGTATCCACAGAGCAAAGTTAGAATGTTCTGTAATGATGTCATTAGACTCCTGAGAAGGCTAACTTATTGCAGGGCTCGAATTTCTCTATTACATTCTCTTTAAGGGAGGAACAGACTCCAGGGTGTGTGGCTGTGTGTGAGTGTTGACATTGAGTATCTGCACCTCCACGCACTCTGCCGAAGCCACCTGACCTTACCGCATGCCGTTTAGTCAACTCGGCTGCCATTTCCACCGAGACCAAGGAGTTTCCAGGATTATGCAGGTCAGCTCACCTGGGGTCAAACACTGATTATTCAGTCAGACCGCCACCTTGGTCCTACTTCGGCATCTTCGAACGTTTACTCTGTAGGTCCTCACCTTTGAGTCGGTGTCCCAAAACGCTTCTTCCTCTGAAACAGCATTTGCAACTCCAGTGCAGAGTTCCACAGCTGATGCCTCTCACACATGCAGAACCTCTCCTGAGGAGGCAGATACCCAAAACAGACCGTCTAAAACATGATTTGAAAGGCATAATTAATTGTAGTGGGGGGGATTATAAGAAAAGACATTAAAAATTGGAGACCAAGGCTCTGCAGCTCATTAGCTGTGTGGCCAATGGCAAGTTATGTCACCCCACAGGTCCCCATCTCTTCCTTGGCTATACGTGGGGTGGGGGCAATCATAGAGGCTCGCTCTTGGGGTGGATCCGTGACACATGACATGTGACACCCTTTAGTGGGCGCTCAGGAATGCTGGAAGCATGGATGGGTGCAGTGGCGGGAATAACTGTATCTGGGCTTCCATCCGAGGAGCATCACTTAACGGGAAGGTAATCTTCCTAACACAGTATTTAGATTGTATTTAGGTCCTAGCCAGTCACATTGTCAGCACGGAAGCCTTTGCGTCTCTCTATAAAAACACAGCAGAGCTCTAGCCCCAGACCACTCCGCATCTGCATTCCCCTCATCTGCGTTCTTCTGAAACAAATGCAAGAAAGTAAATCTTCAACCGAGAACACCCGTTCTGTCCAACTGATGTCCTGTCCAGGGAACAGTGGGGAAAAAAGAAACCCAGCAATATGTAAGCACTCTGAAAATATCAAGTAAGCCCAATGCCAGTATGATAGAATGAAATTTTCATTAAGCGATGCTGTACTCTAACAATATTTGGGATGGTTTGTTAATGGCCTGTGCTTTTTTTGAATTGGGAAGATAAAGTACTGTTTCTAGTTGCCTGGCCAGACACACAAAGGCTTTGCATACCTGCTGATATTTAAACAAACCTGAGGATGTGGAATTCGACCATGAGTTGCCACGTGAGGCCAGAAGAGAAAAAGGAATTTGTGTTCAGACGACAGTGGGCCAGTCTTCTTACTAACAATATTTGCCTTTCTAAAATCATACATAGTCCACAGAGCATCTTTGCACTATGTGGCTGAACTTCACCTTGGCAGGTCAGGCCTAAGTGTTCAGCTGCATGTCATTGCTATGTCTAAGTGTCACCAGTACTGGCCAACTTGCACAGTAGCATCCTGGGGTTATTTGAAGATGACTCATGTTTATGGAATCATAGGATGTTTTCTTGACTACACAGTTAAAGGTCTTCATGGGAGAGACCAGCCTCCTAAATACACTTGCTAAAGGGGTAAGAATCCCACCTCTTCTACTTAGAAGGTGGTGATTTTGTTTCGGAGACTCTATACTTCTATCCATATAATGGGGGAATATAGTAGTACCTCACTGAAAGGGGGTCAATGAGATCTAGCACATGTTCAACAGTCAATAAACAGAAAAAATTGCTGTATGTCAGAGAGTCACATTCTCACAGAGGACAGGGCAAATATTGTTAAGTCCAGGTCATGCCTGAACTGAAAACTCTTCTTCCCTCTGTCTTCCCATCACCCAGTCATCGTGCATGTCTCAGGTGACCTGGATAATATAGAAATGTCAGAGACCAGTCTGACTTTCAGAACCTTTGGAGCATTTTCTGTCCTCTTGATCCTTGACAACAACCTAGAATAAGCAATGTGAAGTTTCAAGCATATGCAGGAAGCCAGTTTTGAAAAAGAGGGGAAAAAGTCCTATCCTCAAAGTTCTGTGTCACTGCAACAATTCGCTAAATCTGTTTGCATGGCGCCTTTATTCTATACACAGTCAATTTTTCCAGAATGTGGATGTTGCCATTTTAGTGACCAATCCATGCTTTGAATCCTCGATTATATTTTTTTCTTCCTCTGCTTGGTTCAGTTCACACTTTAGCTGTTTGCTTTTTAATCCAGATATTTTTTTGAAATTAAACATCTTTATCTTACTAACACTCTTCTTTATTGATTCTTCTCTGCCTAGTCCTAAACCTATAAATCAGCACTCAGGAACAAACAAATGAACAAACAAACAAATAACACAAATAGCAGACAGGGTTTCTGGTATATTTAGGAATATGCAGACTAGGTAAAAAAAGAAAACTCAGCACACCAGCACTTTATACTTATTTCTGATGCCTGATTCTCCAGAGTACTTTGACAGATTAATAAGTGAATTTGAGAATGTGTACAAAGCAATATGGCAAGTATAAAACTATTCTGTTACACATAGAGTATGTACATTCATTTCTGCCCAGGAAGAGACTGGTTTGGGGTGTTATTCAGGAAAGGATTCTTGGAAAAATGGCTAATGATTCCATTTCAGAAACTAAAAAAGAAAGTTTGAGATGTCAAATTTTATGCAAAGTAACTACTACCTGCAGATTTATTCTGCACTCATAACCCATAAATAACACATTTCTCATAATCCACCATGTCCTTTGCTGGAACAATGCTGTATGGAATTAAACATACATTTTCCTCACACCTGAAATGCCCTTGGAAAAGTTGAGATTATACTTGGCCTTTTTTGTTAATCAAATGCTTTTTGTCATGAAGAAAAAGTCAAACTAATTAAACTATGTAAGAACAGCATACCTGAAAGTGACCTCTTAGAGTCAGCTGGTGTCTGTAGTTAATTCTCTCAACTAAATATATGCATGTTGTACAATCAGGGCACTAGGAGTTCAGCAGCCTTTTCCTCTGTGCCCTATTCACACTCTTCCACCTGTCTTTCAATGTGTGGAGGACAAAGGAATGTCATGGAATCTCTTACTCAGCTCCTAGTATAACAATGCTCCACGCTTGTTTAACAGTGTATACTAGGGTGTTTCCAGTTATCTCAACAGTGCAGCATAACCTGAAATGATTCCCTAAACATCATTTATTTTCATTGTTCCATGTGAAGTAAAATTTTATAAAATATTATATAAAACAAATAGTTGTATTTACTTTGGCTATGTTATTTGAGGACATCTCTCATCACATCACACAGATCTTTATAAAGATCTGCATGCAAACATGTCTCATGACTTAGTCCTGGGGTAGAGGATTAAAGAGCAACTGCTTTTTTTTCTTTTTTGGATATTATAGCTTGTATGGCTGATAGTATTTTTCTGCTTCTCTTGGTTGACAGGCAAATCAGAGCTAATCTTTTACTTCCCTCCACCAAAATCTATAGATATTTATGTTATGTATTTTGTGCATTAACCTTATCTCATGTTTCTCCAACACTTACCACCCAAAAATCATCATTATTTTTAAAATTTTGCATTTTACATAAAGCTCTATAGGAAAGTTCAAATGTTATTTTTATCATATATAACAGTAACAAAAAATGGTTTAAAATATAATAATAATTAAATAAAATACCATAAGCCTAGTATTGATGTTATCAGAGAGAGATTTTAAGGTAAATTTGAATAGAATATAATAAATTTTAATCTCTCCTCAAATTAAAAAATCAAAGTTAGTACAAATTAAAAATACAAAGTTAGTACTGTTAGTACATAAACATTACATTGTTTATGATGTAAATGAATTGAAAATAGTCTAAATATTGATCAATAAGCAATTGGTTAAAGAAATTGAAGCATTAATGCAATAAAATTATATGCAATAAAATCATGATGTATGTCGAACAATATTTTTAAACATAGCATAGTATTTATAATATATTATAAAATTCACAAGGACAGGTACAAAGTACTCTAACACTGTTCTTGTTATGTACAAGAATAGATTTTAATGCACACAGACACACACACACAAGGAATGGAAATATCTGAAATAAAATTATGACTATTTCCAAAATGACATGATAAATGAGTCTTCTATTTCTTTCATTTTTGTATTTTTTCTGTATTTTCTAAATTCTCTCCAATGAATATATACTGTATTTCTAATCAGGGAAAATTAATTTTTTAAATATATTTTATTGATCATGCTATTACAGTTGTTTCATTCCCCTCCACCCTGCACTCTTTCCCCTCATTTTCTCCCCCTTTAGTTCACATCCATGTGTCTTAAGTTTTTTAGCTTCTACATTTCTCATACTATTCTCGCCTTCCCCCTATTTTCTACCTACCATTTATGCTACTTATTCTCTGTACCTTTTCCCCCTCTCTCCTCCTCTCACTCCCCTGTTTCCATCCAGCCATGTGATGTCCATTTCTATGGTTCTGGTCCTGTTCTAGTTGTTTGCTTAGTTTGTTTTTGTTTTTGTTTTTGTTTTAGGTGTGGTTGTTAATAATTGTAAGTTTGCTCTCATTCTACTATACATGTTTTTTGTCTTTTTCTTTTTTAAGTAAGTCCCTTTAACATTTCATAAAATAAGGGCTTGGTGTTGATGAACTCCTTGAACTTGACCTTATCTGAGAAGCACTTTATCTGCCCTTCCATTCTAAATGAAAGTTTCCTGGATAGAGCACTCACTCTTGGATGTAGGTCCTTGCCTTTCATGACTTGGAATACTTATTTCCAGCCCCTTCTTACCTTCAAGGTTTCTTTTGAGAAATCAGCTGACAGTCTGATGGGAACTCCTTTGTAGGTAACTGTCTCTCCTTTTCTCTTGCTGCTTCCAGGATTCTCTCCTTCATTTTAATCTCGGCATGTAATTATGATGTGCCTTGGTGTGTTCCTCCTTGGGTCCAACTTCTTTGGGACTCTCTGAGCTTCCTGGACTTCCTGGAAGTCTATTTTCTTCACCAGCTTGGAGAAGTTCTCCTTTATTATTTGTTCAAATAAATTTTCCACTTTTGCTCTTCCTCTTGCCCTTCTGGTACCCCTAGAATTCAAATGTTGGAATGTTTAAAGGTGTCCTGGAGGTTCCTAAGCCCCTCCTCATTTTTTTGAATTCTTGTTTCTTCCTTTTTTTCTGTTTGGTAGTTTCTTTCTTTTTTCTGTTCCACTCCATTGATTCGAGTCCCTGTTTTCTTCCCATCACTATTGGTTTCCTGTGCATTTTCCTTCATTTCCCTTAGCATAGCCTTCATTTTTTCATCTAATTTGCAACCAAATTAAACCAGTTCTGTGAGCATCCTGATCACCAGTGCTTTGATCTGTGCATCTGATAGGTTGGCTATCTCTTGGTCGCTTAGTTGTAGTTGTTCTGGAACTTTGATATGTTCTTCCATTTAGACCTTTTTTTTTTTGTCTTGTCATGCCTGTTACATAGTGAGGGGCAGAGCCTTAGGTGTTCACCAGGGTGGGGCAACCCAGTCTCTGGGTTGCTATGCCGTATGCAGGGGTAGGATCCGAGAGGGAACAATGGTACTTGCTCCACTCTCTGTCGGATCTCAGTCCCCTCTGCTGCTTCCCCCTGCTCCCCAGCAGATTGGGCCATTCTGGTGCTGATTCCCAGGTGGGTGGGCTTGTGTATGTTCTAGGGCCCTGTGGGTCTCTGCAGTGAACATTCCTGTGAGTCTGGGAGTTTCTCCCTGCTCCTCAACCCCCACAGGTGTTTTTGATCAGTGTTTTGAGGCTTTATTTCCCCACTGGGACCCTGGGTTGTGCAGTGTGTCTTGCTCCCCAATTTCATCTGATTTATTTGTGCATGAATGTGGGAGCACCACCTAGTCAGCCAGCCACCTTGTGTGCAGTACCCTGCTTCACAGTCACCTCCTTGCTGGGTCTGCCAGCTGCCATCTTGCGTGTCCAGGGCACCTTGCATGCCCTGTGTCACCACTTCTCTGATCCCTCTGTTCAGCCGCCCGACTCCACCTCTCCTACCCGTCTGGGTAAATGTGTCTGTTTCAACTCCTTGGCTGTTTGACTTCCAAACAGTTCAATTTTCTGTCAGTTCTCTATTTTGTTTCTAAATTGTTGTCCTTATTTTGGTTGTGTGCGGAGGCACAGTGTGTCTGCCTACACCACCATTTTGGCCGGAAGTCCTCCCAGGGAAAAGTATTTATTTTAAAGAACCAGATGTTAAACATTTACTATTATCACATCTAGTAAATTAAGTCCTACCTCTGAAAATAAACCATAAAAATGGGTTCCTCTCTACAGAATGCAGAGCCTTTTTTACCTCAATGGCTGGCTAGAGATTGGTAAAACTAGTTAATAGGAAGATGCTATACGCAGAGTGGTTTTCTTTCTCTTCTCGTCTGGGTTTGTGGCATTCATAGCCTTGAAGTGCACTTATTTGCTTATTAGTCTTGGTTCCACCCCCGACAACCCATTCGCCGGGCTCTCATTTGAGGGCAAAGGTGCATCACGTTTTTAGGCGTTCAGCCAATGTTTGCAGAGTGAGTGAGTGTGTGTGTGACTGAGTGAAAGTGAGAGAGAAGACAGACTAGCTGCCAATCAGACCAGAAGGAGAACAGACAAGACAACCTTCTCCTACAGCCTGTTTTCATGGCTGACTTTGTATAATTGCTTCAAATCTGTATTTCCTTTACCTTATCTAGCTTCAGCCTAAATGTTGAATATTCTATTTTCCCTCAAAGAATGTCAATAAGGATTTTTTTTCAATTACCATTGCAGGGAATGTTTCCCTTTAGGAAAACTAAAATTTAATAACTTTTCTTCGGCAGAGTTGACGATCTCTTTATTGTCGCCATGATGACTACAGTCAATCAGTAGTCACTTGGAAGTGGAGCTGAACAGAAAGTGATTAAAAGAAAACCAAAACACAAATGCACCCTCTTGCAAACCTAATCACATTAGGAAGCTCTAAGCCTGAGTTAGGAGGGGCTGTGGCTGTCTGGGTTTTGATGAAGTACCTATAATTTCCCATCAGCTGCCACAGCACCAGCACCATTTCCTGTAGCCTTTCTGATTTCTCTGTAACTTTCAAATGTGATTTACCCTCTTATCATCTACCTATATGCAGTCTTCAAAATCTACGTAGGGGAAAAATAGTATTAATAATACGTTAAACTGTATTGCTGTAAGATACTTATTTCTCCACATTCACATGTGCTAAGAATAAAATAGATAATGTATTAGATTCCAACACTCTGGCTGTTAAAATGAAAGCATTTTCTCAATTCAGGAATCCTGGCACGAATTCACATTTTATCAGCAAGTACTATAGATGTACGTCTTTTATTCGGTTTAGATTAGGAGTAATTAGAGTTTTTTAAAGTTAAGGGGGTATGTGATCATGAGGAATTTCAATGGATTATATTCATAATTCAACACTTAACCAGTTTGCTGTATGGGTGCTGAACACAGGTTTTTATTTTAGAAGGGATTATTTGATCAGGAAACCTTAAAAACTAATTTCTCAGGCTGTTTTCCTTAAATGTGTTATTAGAAATTGCTACTCCCCTGACATGGTAAGCAGTTTAGATTTGGATTCTGGATCAATGTTCTGCAGAAGGCGTTTGCTCACGCCGGTGAAGAATCTAATGGGTAGTTTCTGTCTCCACGTGGAGAAAGAAAAGAAAGCTGAGCCTTTTTGCAGTGGTCACCTCGGGTGGGGCGGCATCTTTTCTATAACGAATAGCAACTGTGGCTTAGGGTTCATTGTGGAAACAGCTCTTTTAAACTCAGCTCTTTCCATGGGCCAAGATATTCTTCATTTTTAAGTGAACACAGATTTCATTTAATATAATCACCTGGCTAAAGATCACAGTCTGTCTCCTTTGTCTTTTCCTTGTCGTTCTTCAAGATACAGAGTTTGGAGGACGTATTCTCAGGCTGTGGCAGACTTTGTTTTTCATGCTCCCCACAGGCTTTGCAGCCTAATTATTTAATTAATCACTCCATTCCTTTCAAACAATGTTGAACCTATTTTATGCTGGGTACAGTACTTTGGCACTAGGGATGGTGATAAAGAAAGAAATGATCTCTAACTTTATACTGCTTATAGATATACAGAGAAAACACACATGGGGAGAGGCTATAAGAAAAAGTATATGTGGGAAAACATTGAAAGTTTCTTAAAAAGCTCAGTGAGAACATAATAAGAGTAAAGCTGAAGGATGAGCAAGAATTCAGCAAAGGGGTGGGGCAGGGGAGAATTTTTCAGGCAGAGATGAATGATGACCAGATTGGGAGCAGATGAGGAAGTGGTGGATTGAAAAACCCAAAGTCATGGGCTAGAAGGAGAAGGATAGACTTGAACCTCGGGACCCCGGTGGGAAAGAAATCAGAACGGTCTCTAAGTGCCGGTTAGGATGTTACGTGAAGGACAGATAAATTCATCAGCATATATTTTTGCAGGATGAGCTGAGGAGACCCACGGTTTAGAAAGCCCAAGAGGACAGAGAGGTAGGAAGTGGTTAAGAGGTCACAGGTGCCCATGACACCATGAGGGTGGTGGCCCCGACTGGCATGAGGGCGTAGACACACAAAGCACTGGGCAGGTGCCAGTCATACTTAGGAGGCAGAAATGGCAGGACACAGGGACCAAAGCAGGGATCTAACACACGTCTTTGTCACTCAGGGTTGCAGTGATCATTTTGCTTTATCCCCCATGAAACTATGAGCCATTTGCTGGCATTTTTTTTCCCAATAAATGTAGAACCTAACTCACTGCTTGACACATTTTAAGTGTTTAGTACATGTTAAGAAATAAGCCTCAATTGATTCTCTGTTATAAACTGTCTTTAAATGATATTGTTATTTTATTTGTGCCTTCAGAAAACGGTTTCATTAAGTAACAGAAGAAGTTGCCACAGAAGGTTGCTAGCTATATAATGGGTTTTTCTAATTTATCTTTTTTGCATTTTGAAGCAGTAATGAAGTTAAACTTCAAAACAAGAGTTTTTACTCTCTAATTAGATATACTTATGAATTGTTGGGTAAACTCCCTAAATCCAAGGTCCAAATCACATTTCCAATTCTATTGTTTGAATTCTTTTACAATTTTCTAGTATTTACATGTGCACACACAGCTTCTTTTTTCTTCTTTTTAAATAAAAAAGGTGATTATGTACTATATATAGTTCTGCAACTTTCTTTTCTTCTAATAGAATGTTATGGGTAGCTTTCCATTTAGGAAATGTATCCTAGCTCACCTGCTTTAATAGCTGCAGCTCTTTCCAGAGATGAAAGCACCATAATATCATCATTCTCCTTCTAAAGAATGTTTAAGTTATATCTGTCTTATTCATTGTTACAAATGATGCTGGAATGGACATCTTTGTACATACACTTAATATCTATAGGATATATGCATAAAATTAGACTTACCAGATCAAGGATATATGTTTAGAGTCTGTGTTATATACATATATTCATATGCAATCATTTACATAAATACACACATATATATGCATATACCTGTATATAATGCATATAAACTTATATAAACATATATATTTCCCTCCAAAATGATTGTGCCAATTAAGGAAAAGATTTTTTTACTTTATTTTTTTATTTCTTTATCTTTATTGTATTTTTTTGCATTACCTTCTAGTTCCCTTATACCTCCCTCCCTCCATGGACTGTTGTCCATGTCTGTGGGTCCTTTTTTCTTTTTCGTTCTATCCCTCTGCCCCCTAAACCCACCCCCACTGGCTGTCATGCTGCTCCATCTATGAGTCTGTCTCTGTTTTCCTTGTCGGTTCAGTTTGTTCATCAGATTCCACCTATGAGTGAAATCACATGGTATTTGTCTTTCGCTGGCTTATTTCACTTAGTGTAATATTCTCCAGATCCATCCATACTGTCACAGAGGGTAAAATTTTCTTCTTTTTTATGGCTAAGTAGTGACCCATGTGTAAATGTCCCAGGTTTGTTTTCTCCCCTCATCTACTGATGGACACTTGGCTGCTTCCATATCTTGGTGATTGTAGGTAATACTGCAGTGAATGTAGGGCTGATTATGTTCTTCCAACTTAGTGTTTTGGGTTCCTTCAGATATATTCCCAGAAGTGGGACCACTGGATCAAAAGGCAGACTCACTTTTCAGTTTTTGATGTATCTCTCTACTGCTTTCCACAGTGGCTGCACCAGTCTGCATTCCCTCCAACAGTGCAAAAGGGTTCCCCTTTCTCCACGTCCACTCCAGCACTTATTGCTTCTTGTTTTATTGATGATAGCCATTTTTAGACAGAAGTGAAAAGAGGGAGAAAGAGAGAAAGAGAAACATTGACAGGTTGTTTCTCACACCCCCAAATGGGGACCTGGCCGGGGCATGTGCCCTGACTTCAAATCAAACCAGTGACCTTTTTTTTTTGCAGGACAGCACCCAACCCACTGAGCCACGCGGGTCAGACAGGGGTTCTGCCAGTCTATTCTACCTCCAGGGGTATGACTGAACCCAGTTGTCTATGTCTTTGTCAAAAATGGCCAAGATGAAAAAGAAGCATTTTCAGCTCTTTCAGTCTTGCCCTAAATCTAGGGATTGATTTCCTCAACTTAAATTTGAAAGCACTTATGCACTGTTTAGCTAAACCCATCCTGCCATTCTGCAGTTCACACCTCTCAGGGCTGTGTGTGTGTGCTTGTATGCACATGGTGTTTGTGCGGAGAGATCAAGAAGAGCACACACACGCACAGAGGATGCTTTCTCACAGAAACAGGTTCTTATGGATGCAGCATTCTCTTCTGCTGCTCTGTGGTTAACAATCACAAACAATTCTGAATATTGTTCTTGCTGGTTTCTGGTACTTCCATCAAGACTCGACTGCTGTTGAAACACACGACATCTTTTTCATGTGTTGGATGCTTGTTAGCATATTTTCCTGTACTAATGAATAATAATAACAGCAACTACACTTGTTTTTTTTTGAGGCAGTTGTCATAATTGTATTAATTATATGTATTGGTTTGGCTGAATATTTATCACCGGTTTCCTCTAGTAGCTGTGAGACAGGCAGGGCCTTGTCTTTCTTACTGCACCTTCGAGGTAAAAATGTCAAGAAACTAGAAGTGGCCTCAGCTGCCATGTTTATGTTCCTTGGCTCTAGTTGCTCAAAGAAAAGATGGCCCCACAATATCCTCTAACTTCCTGATTGCACATGTATCATTAACCTCTTAGGAGAAGATCATTGTTCTTGTGAAATAGAATAATGTCCATTATGTTCATCATTATATACTGGAGTGTGCTGTTCTTGTTATGTAAACATCTGGCTGACTGGAACGGAGTCCCCAAAGCTGCTGGTAATTGGGTTTCTGTGTGGGAATAAACACGGGCAGCATCAGGAAAATCATTGTCGTTTTCTCCATGCACCCGAAGAGAATGGTTTCCTGAGACGGTGAAAACCACATTCATCAGACATGAAATTTATGTTCCCGTGAAAGGGACACCTGACGTTATCATGAAAGTCACAAAAGCATGTGAAGAGGTTTGGAAGGAAACAAAACATTCCCAAGTATAGAAATAATTGACGGAATCCCAGTAATGTTAGTTTTAATAACAATCAGTCTGTGGATGGCCTGCCAGCTTCACCCTCTACCACACTGCACTCTTATTTGTGATGATTCTCATGTGTTTGGAAGTATTTTTGAATTAAAATTGCATGTAATACTTGGATGAAGCAAATGCCTCTTGGGTGGCCCGGTGGCCATACTGCCTGCTCATGGCTTCTCGAGCTTATGCAAATGACAAACCGCACATTCTGCGTGGATGTGGCAGTGGGACAAACCAGAGGGTCTGGCCCGGCAGCTGGTGAAAGGACCACCTGCTTCAGTTCCTCTCCCACAGCCATAATTCAGTGATAGGATCCTGACCAACACTCAGATTTGTTTTGATGAGGAAAAGCAGAAAGTGCGCACCCAAGCCCCTCTGATGAGTCTTTAACGCTCTCTGGATTCTTCTCTGGGACACAGATGGCCTCAGTCTTGGCTACCTGTCCCGCCTGCCTGATGGTCTTTCCAAACCATGCTTCCTGGCCCTCAGTTGTCTTGCGGGTAAGCACTGGAATAGCCTTTCTCCGGGCACGGACACAGAGCAGAAGGCTTTTGCATTCTGGAAGCTCCCAGGTCTTCCACTGTGCCTTCGGCACCCAAAATGGACCACTCTGTATCTGCCTGATAAGGAATGAGGTCACACAGTGACATTTCATTTGCAGCGCACATGAGTTAGAAAGCTGGAGAATGGGCCTGGCCGGTGTAGCTTGGTGGATTTGAATGCGGGCCTGCAAACCAAAGGATCACAGTTCAATTCTCAGTCAGGGCATATGCCTGGTTTGCAGGCCCGTTCCCAGCAAAGGATGCACAAGAGGCAACCATAGATTGATATTTCTTTTTTTTAAGGTTTTATTTATTTATTTTTAAAGGGGAAGGGAAGGAGAGAGGGAGAGAAACATCAATGTATGGTTGCCTTTTGTGCGGCCCCTGCTGGGAAATGGCCTGCAGGGAACCGGCCTGCAACCCAGGCATGTGCCCTGACTGGGAATCGAACCGCGATTGTCTGTTTCGCAGGCCCGCGCTCAATCCACTGAGCTACGCCAGCCAGGGCTGATATTTCTTTCCCTCTCTCCTTCCCTTCCCCTCTAAAGAAAAATAAATAAAATCGTTTTTTTTTTTAAAAAAAGGAAAAAGAAAGCCAAAGAATGCATGTGCAGCAAATGAAGAAATCTTGTGCCCTCAGACAGAGCTTGGGAAATATTTAAGGAAAGATTCCTCTGTACATTGCTCACTGCTCTGGACTTACAAGATGAGAAACAACAAAAAGAGTTTAGTAAAATATTTTATTGTACAAATAAAGTGTGCTCTACACGAGCAACTTTCAAACCCTTTCATCTCATGGCGTACACAAACTAATTACTAAAATTCTGCAGCACAATAAAAATATATATACTTTTTGCCAATCTGATAAAAATAAGTATAATTTTGATTGATTTACAAAATAGTAATAATTATGGTAATTACCCTTTTTTTCCAAAATGACTTTTTAAAATTTCAACTGCCTATACTTGTATATAAGGATTTCTGGTACCAAGAATTAACCAATCAAATGCAACCTTCTTGTGAGACAGACGTGACCAATAAAATGCAACTCCATTCATTGTATGACCTATATATTTATGGTTCAAGGAACACCATTCACACAGACGACTATTGTTCTATTAGCTGTTGTCATTTTTTCATTCAACACTCTAAGGGAAATGGGTCAGTTCCCCTGACCAAACACTCAGGTATTGTATGTTTTAAAAATGCTTGCAGCCCACCAGTTGAAAAGTGTTGCTCTGCACTATTGTAAGGACATTGTTTTCTTCCATCACCAAAAACCCTTGCCCTTTCAATAGTAAGATTAATAGTAGTCGTTGAAATTGTCACAAGGTGACCCATCTTTACTGAGCACCTACTATACTGAGCCATCCTCTCATTCATTATCTCAGTTAATTCATAAAGGCCCTCTTAATGAATATACAGGCTCTGTTAATGTCACCATGTTATAGATGAGGAGAACTGTGACATGTAGCCCTAAAGCCACTAGCCCAAGGATCACATGGCTTTTCAATGGAGAGAGCACACTGAAACCCGAATGAGATCTTAGGAAGTCTAGTTCGTCGGCTCTGAGCATGTACCCAGTGACGTCTTGGTGGTTCCCTCCTGAGGTTTACATTTTGGACACAGTCGCTCTCACCTCTAGTGGAATTGTTAGTTGTCAATAGTTAAGCCTTCCTGCTCGTTACTGTCAAAATCTGCAATTTCAGTTTGCTTTTGTTTTAGGTGTGGTTGTTAATAACTGTGAGTTTGCTGTCCTTTCACTGTTCATGTTTTTTTAACTTCTTTTTCTTAGATAAGTCCCTTTAACATTTCATATAATAAGGGCTTGGTGATGATGAACTCCTTGAATTTGATCTTATCTGAGAAGCACTTTATCTGTCCTTCCAAGCTAGATCAGGAGTGGAAACATGGAAATGAAGATTTCAAGGAGGGTTAGCAACAGGGGAGTGGGAGGAGGAGAAGGGGGAAGAAGGTACAGCAAATAAGTAGCATAGACAGTAGATAGAAAATAGATGGGGGGCAAGAATAGTATGGGAAATATAGAATCTAAAGAACTTGAGACATATGGTCATAAACTAAAGGGGGGTAATGGTGGGTGTGGGGGGGCAGGGTGGAGGGGAATGAAGGGAGGGAATAGAACAACTGTAATGGCATAATCAATAAAAAAATAAATTAAAAAAATAAAAATTAAAAAATCTGCAATTTCAGAAACCAACCTGAGAAAGAGAATCATGGAATGTTTTTACTGCTGAGTAGAGATTTTATTTTTGAAAAGTGACTCAAATGTAGTTCCATGGAAAAAAAGAAGAAACCTTCTTTGAAGATGATAAGTTATCTTTTCTTTTTATTCCCATATACCCCATATCCACCATGCCCAAATAAATCCTGTCCTTTTTTTCCATACCCCAAGTACATGTAATTCTGAGTTTTATACTCCAACTTGAATCACTCAAGCAATATCCTCTCTCCCTCCCTCTTTCTCCCTCCCTCCCACTCCTTTCCCCCTCTCTCTTTAATTTACTTTTTCCTGGGGAATCCCTGAGATGATCTTTTAAATACTGTTGGGAGGAAATGCATTTTCAGTCTCTCAGTGGTTGGTGTTGCTGGTTCATTGCTCTATCGTACTTCTTTTACAGAGAATTTTCACTTCTCTTCCATACTGCTAAGTTTCTACCTGGTCCCAGCATTTGCATAAGTCCTCTGAAAACACGAACAAATTGTTGAGTCAAAAATCTTCTCAAGAGTTTAATTGTAAGCATCATTAAGAGAACTTGATAGTTGAGGCCATTCAAGGAAGCTAGGTAATCCATAATGAGACACAATACTCTGTGATAGGTCACTTTTAAGAATCAGCTTGTCCCTATTACTAACCACAGGATATGTTTTACCTTTCCAAACATGATTAAAGGCCACAAAGGCTGGATAAGAGCACCCGTGAGGATTTTCAGTCACCTGCAGCAGTTGGTCACCAGCTAATGGAATCCAGGTATCAGGTTGCCACAGCAGGTAACATGACTTCCAATCTAGCATGGCCACCAGTAGTACCTGTTCCCTGGAGCAAGTCACTTACCATCTTTCAGCTTCAATTTCCTCTCCTATAAAATGGGAATACTAAATATCTGTTCTCAAATGATCGATGTACAGATTAAAGCAATGTGGTAGAGCTCCTACAACAGTGCCTGACACAGATTAAGGCTGAACTTTGTCGATCACATACTGTTTATCATTTGCTGAGATCACTCGCCCATCCAGCAGCAAAGGACAGTTTCATAAGGACGCACTGAGTGCCTGCCTGTGAGAAGGGTAGGCCAACCCCTTTTTAATGCTGAAGGAATGCAAATTCCTGCTTTCGTGACCAAAAAGACAGTTTTGTGTAGAGTCTATGACTTTTTCTCAACCTGAGTGTTTTAGATTAGAGATGGAAAAGTCGCTCCTCCGAGTGAATGATGATGCATGTCTTCATGACTGCAGAGTTGAAAGATGCTGTGGCACATTTGTTAAGATTTATTTCCTGGCAGGATTCCGTTCGGCACATTCGCAGCCCGAAGGTTGCTGAGTGTCACGCAGAGGGCCTGTTTTCTCCAGGTAGTGGCTGCACAGCGTCACTTTGATTGAACGAGGGCTTTAAAAATGGAAACATGTTTACAGAGCAGGAAAGCAGGTAGGTCTCTGCAGAAGTAGGGCCTGATGAGTTTCTATGGCAACCTCATTCAGTACCACAAGGGCCATTCTTCTGGAAAGATATGATGTTCAGAGATGTGTTCTGGAATTTTCTTGGCGGTCAGCCTAACTGTGGGGACTAAGAAAAAGCATGGGACTGGTATACCGCTGTGCCGCTGTGGCCTTGAAGGGGTAATGGGGCTGTCACGGCACCGCTGCCCCAGATGTTAAAGAATATAGAACCTTGAGAAGTGGAGGTGGTGACTTCTCAGTACATGGGGCATCCCTCATATTAAGAGCGGCACTTCTCATTGCCAAGTTCTCGTTCAAATCCAGGGGTGGCAGAAACAGTTCTGGGCTCTTCAATCCAATTCCTTCTTCAAAAATCTGTTATCAAATATTTTAAAACAATTCCCGTATGTGTAGAGTTAACAAACAGGATATCCAGAACATGGGGAGGTTAGAGCGTGGCTTTAATTTTATCATTTGGCCTCTGAGCTTTAGGGCTATGTTCTCTGGTCACCTCAGGGAAACCGACTCAGGCTATTCCGTAGGGTGTCAGGAAACAAGTCTGCATAAAATGGTGCTCACGTAACATTTGATTTATTTACGTACTTAGAGCACATATATATCTTGTATTTTTATTCGATATAATTGTCAGAATATTCTTTTAAAATTATACATGTGTTAGAACATTAAAGAGAGCACTGTTTTCTAACAAAAAATGGTTTAATTTTTATCATAAAGTAGGGAAGGGTGAAATGAAGGGAGGACTCTATCGTGAAGGGAGTCCATTTATTTCCAACCTACTGATCACGGAAAAACTCTCTCCCCCGTACCCGGAGTTTTCCCGTTCTTCTGTCATCGCGTTGCTTGACATCTGATTTTGTTCACTTATCCTGTTGCATCTTGGTTGAGAGTTCACAGATGTTTTAGTGAAGATATTTTAAGAAACATTCTAAATGGTCAAGGTTCTTTGCGTTTGAGACAAAAAAAAAATCAAGCCACTGTATCCATCCAACTCTACACTTTATACTAGCAGAATTTGGTGCACAAAACCCTGTGAGCATTTTCCTTCTCCCTCCTCCATTCTCTCCCCTTCTTCTTTCCAAATGGTACTGTTTGCATGTGTGAGAAAACATTGGAATAAACAAATTAAGCCAAGAAAGAAAAAAAAAACACACAACTTGAAAATCCTTTGCCATCTTACCATTTAGCAAGAATCACTATTAACATTGTGAAAAAAATATGCTTCCAGGGCTTTCTCTACAATGGTACCTAATAAAACATCAAAACGGTAAAAATAATATTTATGTGACACTTGGTCTGTGCCAGGCATGTTTGAAAATACTTTGCATTTAACCCTTCGAGTTGCCCCACCAGTGAGCCGCACTAGGAGGATCGGCCCTGTGTTTGGAGGAGGAGCGGCAGCCTAGCGAGGTTTGGAAGGCGTGCTCATCAGAGCCAGGATCCCCAAGATTCCCTGGTCCTGAGCATCACTCTATAGCTCTCAGTGTGTGTTTTGGAAGAAAAATGGCATCGTCTTTTGCTTACGGTTTTATCCTTGTTCTACTTAATGTATTGTGAACTTTCCCCGAGCCTGCTCTGTACTCTTCAGGGAAGTCATTTTTTCACAGTTCTCCTCGTGACTGCGTTGTAAAGGGTGCACAATACGGTATGGAAATGCATCCCCGGGGTTGGGCAGGCAGACCGTATCACACTGCAGAAAGGGGTTTAATTGAGGAATTTCTGTCTTCGTCCTCCAAACACTAGCACTCCGGCTAATGCATGTACCAACTTTGTTTGAAAAGCCAAACAGATTGCATGTTGCAAGACGGAGCTGCTGGCAAAATACTCCATCGCGTCAGATTTATACAAACCCATCTCCCGAGTATTGCGGCATGTCCTAGAAAACCAAAAACCATGAAAACAAGTGCTCAGGTTTTAAGGAACTCAGTTATAACTGATAAAATACTGCACTTTCTGGAGCAATCTTTACATTAAGCTTCCACCTTAAAGGAGTGGATTTGATGGTACTAGGTGGCAATTTTTTAACACAAGCAGTGACAAAATAAACACCATCTGTTGGTGCTGACTTACTCTGCAGCCTTCTCATGCTGGGTGATTTTATTCACTTATTTCAGAAATGGTTAATGGCACATCTGGTAGGCAGTGAAGGTACACTTTGGGTGATTAAATGTGGTCATATGTTGGCGCAAAATGCTAGCGGAACATTTTCTTTTCCTTTTTATGATAACCGACGGGGACAGGTCTGTGTTCCCTGTCAGTTCCTCATCTCAAGCCTTGTGCACGTTTATCTGTTTGGAAGTAGTCGAACTTTCGGAACAACACTGTGTTATTTGGGGCCCTCTAAGAAGCAGATACAAACACGGAATTAAAAATGCAGGAGATTTGGAGGTGACAGGGAGGGAAGATATATATGAGCACAAACGCAGCAGGGCAGAAGGTGGGAAGAGCCTTCAGGTGACAGTGGCAGTGGGACACCAGGGTCCCAGGAGAATGGGAAGGAAGGGAATTGGGTAAAACAGTTGCAGACAGTGGCACATTCTTTAAAAATGTCGGCCAGTGCAATGGCCAGGAGCTCAAGCTGCCCATCAGAGTTTTCCCAGGTCCCACAGAAATGGGCGTGAACTAGTTTATCCACCACATTGCTGCTGCTCTCAGCTGGGAAGCCGGGCCTCCCCGCAGACCCACCCAGTGCTGGATCCACAGGAAACTCAGCAACAGGGGCTCCATCACCTCTTTCCCCCCACTGTGGGAGAGCCGAGGGGTGCATGTTCACAGTCACAGCCAAGGACAGGCAGAGATGCAATGACCAGTGTGTGTGTTTATCTCTGTGTGCCATTTTAAAGAAGAAAATGCAGTTTTTTAAAGGCTCTCTCCTCCCGCCATTTCCCCATTGGTCCCCCTCGGAGGGTCAGAGGGTCCTGTGGTTGGAGAGGCGGGTCCTGTTTTAATTAAATCCTATCGGCCTAAAGAAAGGGGGGAATACGTAACTCAGTCCTCACCTCCTCATATACTCTTTCAAAAATCTCTCCGATCACTGTTCATATTTTTTTATCTTCTTTTTCTTAGATAAGTCCCTTTAACATTTCATATAATAAGGGCTTGGTGATGATGAACTCCTTGAATTTGATCCTATCTGAGAAGTACTTTATCTGTCCTTCCATTCTAAATGAAAGTTTTGCTGGATAGAGCAATCTTGGTTGTAGGTCTTTGGATTTCATGACTTGGAATACTTCTTTCCAGCCCCTTCTTGCCTGTAAGGTCTCTTTTGAGATATCAGCTGACAGTCTGATGGGGACTCCTTTGTAGGTGACTGTCCCCTTAGCTCTTGCTGCTTCTAGGATTCTCTCCTTCATTTTAATCTTGGCTAATGTAATGATGATGTGCCTTGGTGTGTTTCTTCTTGGGTCCAACTTCATTGGGACTCTCTGAGTTTCCTGGATTTCCTGGAAGTCTGTTGCCTTTGAAGATCTCATGGAGGGTTAGCAACAGGGGAGTGGGAGGAGGAGAAGGGGGGAGAAGGTACAGAAAATAAGTAGCATAGACAGTAGATAGAAAATAGATAGGGGAGGGCAAGAATAGTATGGGAAATATAGAATCCAAAGAACTTGAGACATATGGTCATAAACTAAAGGGGGGAATGGTAGGGGTGGGGGGATGCAGGGTAGAGGGGCATGAAGGGGGGAATAGAACAACTGTAATGGCATAATCAATAAAATAAAAATTAAAAAAAGAATCTCTCCGAGCTTCTCCCTCCCTTCGCTCACTCTCAGGAACCCCGGCCTTGCCCCACCCCCTTCCCTCAGGCCAGTTTTCCTTGCCTCTCTCTTTCCCCTAAATTCCAAAGACCCCTCTGCCTCAGTAACTTGATTCCTACACCCATTTCTTCCACAGCTCACTTCTTCTAACCTCTGTGACTTCCTAAATAATCTTTCTCTAAAAAAAAAAAAAAAAATCTGAGTAGTTCTACTGCTGCTACTAATTTTGCGCTCGGCGCCAAGTGCTGATTAGGTGTGCCATAATTCTGGGCTCTCGTGAGCCTGAAGCCCCACCTTCTATTTGAACAAGAAAATCATCTGGGAATGGGAGAGGTGGTACTCGGGAAAGAGCACAGGCGGAAACGTATTTTGAGGAGCAGAAGGAAAAAAAATGAATGTCGTGTATGTAATGACTTCCTCTACGTCACACCTTTCTATGGTCCTCTTCCTTAATTTTCCCACCTGTCTGAAATAAGTAGGATTATGCTTTTGTTGGTGTCGTTGGGTTTGTTTCTTTGTTTGCAACAGAAGAGGGAGGTGATGTTCAGGAACAGCCGGTGACTGCTCATTGGCACACCGCTAGACTGAACAGATTAGGGCTTAGAACCTATTCTTTCTCTGGTTTTCTGTTTGTCTATTTGTTTTTTCTGAATTTGTAGATAGACACTTGCCACAGAGTTTCTCAACTCCGCCAGTTACTTTGTTTTACTTACTTGGGAAGACTTTCTAATAATCGCACAGATGTCTTTCTTTACATCCCAAAGAAGACACTGTATGGAGAGAGCTACGTTCTAAGTACTGCTGCTACCAGTTTCACCGCTGTGAATTAGTCCAGTTCTCTGGGCCTTGGTACTTTTCACCTGGAAAAGAAGGAGGACGGGTGAGGTTGTCACTTTCCATCATTAATTTTGCCCCATTGGTACTGCCGCCATCTATAATCTATTTGCTTTACATTTTAGTAAAAACAATTATTGTCTTATTACTTAGTTGTATTTAAAATGAAAATATTATATTCCTGGTCAGAATGGAATGCCACTATAAGAGTAGAATTACATATGATGTATGTGTAATTTTATATATGTGTTATATACATATCATTGTATATACAAATATCTTTGCCATGTATGTGTATATAATGTCAGGTGTATGGAAGGGACACAGAGTATTTAAAAATGCTAGCAACAAAGGAGGCTTTCTCCTTCATTAACATGGTTGGAGATTTGGACGGAGAACTGAAGACGAGGTATTTCTAGTGAAAATGGTCTGGAAACCCAATGTTGTTGGACACCGTGCCCATCCATTGTCATTTCGTGGGTGGCCGACACTTCGGGGTGCACTGGACGATGATCTGTCACCTCCACTCGGTGTCATGCCCCCGTGGGTCCCACTTTCCCTGAGCTTCATACTCTCAGCCTCATTTCCCCTGCATCTTCTCAATCGCCAAATGTACAAGAACTGTTAGTCCCCTGGCTGCATAAATACTTGCTCCCCATCTTGGCTTGGACGCAGAGAGACTAAGAGCTAAAACAAGTATTGTAAGAACAGTTCCTTCTTGTTCTCCTGAGAGACTTCAAGAGACGGAAATAGACAGAAGCAGATAGGCAGTGAAGGCCTAAGGTGGGCCACGCGTGTCCTCCACCGGCAGGGTGTCACCCCGGCAGGGTGTCACCCAGTGAAGGCCTGATTAAAGGGAAGAGTGTGTGCGGGACTGTAGACCTGAGTGTATGGACCAAGAGTTTCCTGCAATGTTCCCATATCACCAGTCCCATGGTGACCCCCACCCCCAAGCTCTCCCACCAAAAATTTCTTTTTCCACATTTTACCCTGTGGTACTTTCAAAAGAGCACGGGCATTCAACTGAACAGTACTTGGTTCACGAGTACTGTTTTCCCCCACAGTACTGATGTCCCCTTGCTTGTCCCCCACATCAAGGCAGAAACACATGGCCTTCTGGCTGGAGGGGGTGGGAGGGAGGAGATCTTAGAGCCATCCAGGGGGATCTGTGGGGGGTGCTGAGGGGAGGAGCACCAGAGGCAAAGCAAAGAGGTCAGGGGAAGAGAGGCTGAGGGCATCCCAGCCCCAGTATCCAAGCAGTCATATCTGAGAGTTTCCTACAGCAGGTATGTGACAAGCAATGACCTGCCTGTCCTCACTGCTAACTGCTACAGCTCTGAAATCTGCAGCCGTGTGGTTAGTGCCTCTGCTATTTTTCTAGCTCCGTTTGGGAGCGAGGGATAGCTCGTTCTTCACCCTCTGCCTTTCTACCCCACCATCTGCTTCCCGATTCAGCGCTAAGTGGGGCTCTCCATCTCCCTTCCCACTCCATCACTCTAATGCCACGACCTAAAATTATCTTGTGCGCACATATGTCTACGTGGTGTGGCTGTTCGCCCCTCACTGAATCGTAAGCTCCATCTGACGGACCTTATCTGCCCTGTTCACAGCTTGTTCTCTGAGTCCACTACTGTGCTTGGCACATAGTATTAGGTCAATAAATATTTATCGAAGAGTCAAATGAATTGGCCCGAGACAGTTGCCCCCATTCACTCTAACTTAGCGAATTAGTTCCTAATTCTGGCTGTCACCTGGGGCTTTGTTGTAAACACAGTTTCCAGATCATCACCCCTGGATAGGCTGATTCAGTTTGTCCTGGATGAAGCGTAGGAATCTGTGTTTTTAATTAGCATCTCAGGTGACTGGCACAACCAGCGCCGGGACTGATGGGTGGGAATTATTCCCATGGGAGAAATTACTGAAGACAGAATGTCGTTGTCAGCATCTCCTCAACCGCATTTCATTTACTGCAAGCAATTAATTAATTATGTACTCATGATTGTAAAAATACATACCTCAAAGGTCTATCGAGTTTGTGTATGGGCTTCCAGCAGAAACAGGTGTATTGATTCATACCCTGTTTGCAATTAAGCAGCCGTATCAGCTGTCCAGTCAGGTGCCTCCTCCCCCAGAGAAAGACAGATCAGGTTAACAAATGAAATGGCGACCTGCTCAGAGGTTGCCCGAATGGCCTGTGGGCTTTCTCCTGGAAAGCCATCAATACACTGTCGCATTGTGGCAGATGGACTGCGGTAGTGGAAATGAGGCCACTGTGAGTTCTCACACTGGTCCCCTGAAGGGCTGCCTGGTTGGTTTGCATGCACCCAGCTGGCAGGATAAAGTCGAAACTGAGAGCCCGGGCTTTAGAGTCAGACAACCCTGGGCCTGCGTTACAGAATGACCACTGATTAGACTTCAATAGGTGGCTTTTACACCATCTCTCTGAGCCTCAGATCTTCCATCTGCAGTTAGGGATGATACTGTCTAATTCATGGGTGTCTGATGAGCTACCAGGACAGTGTGCCTGGCATTTGTGTACGTGGTGCTCAATAAATGCAAATATTGTAACTTCTGGGAAGATTAACTCATACCATTTCATTGCCAGAAACCGCCCAACCGCGTCCTCCAAATCTAATAATTCTTGTCCCTGTTGGCCAGGAGAGGGACCAACCAAAGGTGTTTGGTTGTCTGTGGAAAAAGTGAGAATAATGGAACTATGTTTTGAAAAAAAAAATTCTCCCTGGCCAGTGTGGCTCACTTGGTTGGAGCATCGTCCCGTAGACCAAGAGGTCACTGGTTCCATTCCATATCAGGTCACGTGCCTGGGCTGCAGCTTTGGTCCCGGGTTGGGTTACATACAGAAGGCAGCCAATCAATGTCTGTCTGTCTGTCTCTCTCTCTCTCTCCATCTCCCTCTTTCCCTTTTCTCTCTCTAAAATCAATAAGCATGTTCTCGGGTAAGGCTAAAAACATTCCTCCTTCAAATTTCCTTTGACATTCACTTTATGAAGCTAGGATTTTAGTAAATGAATTTTTAACTAGTTACATGATTTTTCCGAAAGATGAACTGGGCTCCCAGAAAAAAAGTTTGCCTTGATTCAAACAATGCAGAAATTAGCCTCCTAAGGAGTAATCTCCTTGAGTGTCCTGAGGAGTCACAGCTGGAAGCCTGGGTAACTGTCACCTGCGAATGACTGATGCCCCTTCCCCTCGCTGTCATCTGCTTTTTAAGAAATGTCTAGGGGGAAAGAAAATGTTGGCTGATGCAGCGGTTATAAAGCACAGGTCAGAGTGAAGGGACCTGGGGTTGATGCTGGAAAAAATGAAGCTCAGCTGATTCTGTAGCCAGCAGCAAAACCAACATGCAGGTAGATTTAGTGCCAAGTCAGATTGGCCTCCCAAAGTGTACGAACTAGTGTGTCCAAGTTTCTGTAGTGCCGCCATCACCACCCCGTACAAAGGCCGGGCACCCACGGGACCCTCCCTTCATGGGCATCTCGGTGCCGCAAAGATTTGGCTTAAGAAGGGAACTCAAGGAACCCAGACTATCGTTCCTTTTAACTGTTAAAAATAACTGAACTCAATAGGCATGGAACATACTGATGGGTCGAATGAACTTTCTACAGTTTCATTTATTTACTTAAGACAGCTTGACAGGCAACAAAAACCTTAGGTTGAGGTGCAGTGTTACCAGAGATTTTTAAAAATCACCATCCTTTTCTATGGCCATCTCCCTAGACTTCCCGCTATTCACTCCTCCTCTGCGTTTGCCCAGCTCAAGTTCTCGTCCTCAATGAGCCCGTGTAACGTCTCGTGGGCAGCTGGGCGCGTGGTCATGGAGAGCTCTAGTGCTCAGCTGCGCATGCGATCAATCACCCAGGCCGCTCTACAAAGCTCTGTGGCTGGTTAACTGGTCGGGGGCGTGGCCTGGGACTCTGGCTTGTGAAGTTCACCGGCTGATTTCACTCACCTGGTGGGCGGCCCAGTACGGAACCGGCAGTGGAGAGAAGAGGCCCCTTTCCACCAGACTGAAGGTACAGAGCTGTATTTTTGCGCCTTTGACAAAGTCATGGCAAACCATGCCTGTTAACTGCTTTTACCTAACGACAGAGTCTTGCTTTCATGGGAGATGCCTTTGCAATGAGCTTGCTTGTTCCGTCATTTTTTGCTTTCTTAGAATGGTGTGCTTTTAAATGAGCTTAGTGGTTCAGGTCTTGTTGGGGCTGACAGAGCTCGCTAATTGTTTCTTTCCTCCCCCATACTTTTGAGACTTGGGTCCCTTAATCTCTGGGTGTGCGTGGATAGCTGTCATTAGTCGTGGTGAGTGAGTTAAGCGCAACTAAAGAGAAAAACTGGCTGAAACTGGACCATGTAATCACATTGTTCATCAGAATGGATTTTGATGCTTACATGGAGGTAAAAAAACATCATCCTTTTAGATAAATAGCCTATTTGTACACAATGAGCAGTGAACACCTTCCCAATTGACTGCCGTTCATTTTGCCGTTAGGCTCCATCAAAGAGCCAGATATTGGGAAATACCCTACACATGACTGTACGATATTCATCTGCTCTTGCTTCTGACATTGTCAGGTCCCCAGGGGGCGCCCAGTTCTTTGAGGTTTTACTGTGTTTTTGTGGAACCCTAACCCCCGTGTTCAGCTGTGCTCACTCCCAGAGGAGAACTTCCCAGTGTCGGAGTCACACAGGTGTGACTGTGTGCCCACCTGTGCCCACCTGCACAGGTGATTGCAGAGACAGCACTCCATGTGACATCAGGGAGCGTTGGGTCACTTAGGAGGGGTGGGCAAATGTTTTTCTAGTAAAAAAAAAATTCTAAAGATGGTAAATATCTTAGGTTTTGCAGACTCTCCGGTCTCTATTGCTTCTACTCAATCAGCCAATTGAGCGAGAAACCAGCTGTAGACAATACATAAGTCACGGGCATGGCTCCAAATAAACCTTTTTGTAGGAACAATGAGATTTGAGTTTCATGTAATTTTTACACGTCATGAAATGTTATTTTTCTTCCTATTTTTTCCCAGCCATTTAGAAATGTAGAGTTATTCTTAGCTCACCGTTTATACAGAAATAATTCCTAGGCCTGTCTGCTGCTGACTCCCGCTGTGAGGCAGGCCTCTGTCTGATGAAAGATGTAAATGCCTCTCGAAAAGCTACAAGTTTCGCTTGTGAGCAAGCGAAGCTTCAAGCTGGCCTCTCCACCAGACAGCAGCACACAGCTAGAATCGAGCCACACGGTGTTGAATCCCTTAAATTTTATTTGTAAAACTACCTCCTGTTTATTATAGTTAAGTGGATCTTCTGTTTAATATAATGATTAAAAATGAGTTGGTTTGCAGAAAAATATTAGGAAGAGGACAGATGATATGTGGATCAGTAACAACTGTAGGACTTGTATTTGGGAAATCGGTATCTAGGTTGGATAAAAATGTGACTGTTCTTTTTGGGGGGAATACTTGTGGTTTAGGGTGTTTTTTTAATGGGGAGGAGCTTATAGTTTCATACAGCATGTGACATTTTTTTAAAACCCTCCCCCAGAGAGGGAAGGGAATTTAAGGGAGAAAAAGGGGAGGGGTTTTGAGGAACAAGTATGAAAGACACAGGGATGAGGACTGGGGCGGGGAATGGGAGGGAGGTAGGGAGCACAGGGCAGGGGGGGGCTGGGATGGGAGAAATAGACAAAAAAATGTACTTGAAAAATAACTAAATAAAATTTTAAAAAATAAAAATAAAATAAAATACTGGCCCTCCCCCAAAAAAACCCTCCCCCAAGTAACCACACAAATCGCCCCACCTACCTGTTCATGTTAGAACCAGCCCAGATCTGAAAAATAAAGCAAAATGCAGTAAAAACTTGAGATGACCCATGAAATACAAGCACGCCCCAGAGATATTACAGGTTTCACTCCAGATCACCACGATGAGGCGAGTAACTTGAATCTGTAATCATTTTGCTGGTGGAGGGTCTTGCCTTCAATCTGTGAAAATATGCAACATCTGTGAAGTCCAATAAAGCCCAGCAGGGGTGTCCAACCTGCAGGCCCTCAGGCCACACGCAGCTCGGGGTGGCTTTGAATGTGGCCCAACCCAAAATCCTAAATGCACTTAAAACATTGAGAGTTTTTTTTTTTTCCGATTATGTGTTGCAATGTATTTAATGTGCAGCCCAGGACAACTCTTCTTCTTCCAGCGTGGCCCAGAGATACCAAAAGGTGGAACACACCTAGTGGGGCAATAAAACGAGGTGTGCCTGGAAATCAAAAGCCTCTCAGAAACCTCGGGAGTCTCATCACCACGCAATGCTGAGGCAGCCAGCCCAGCGGCTCCCGCCTGCCCACACAATTGGGCCCCCGCCTTTCTGGGGTTCCACTTATGTTCCCTCCTCCCAGCTCCTGACCTTCACTTTGTCACCCTTGCCCATCCTGCCTGCCCTGGGACCTCGGGCAGAGAGGCTGTTCCCTGTAGCTCTGTTTCTTGCCACCATTGACATGGGGCTGCACATCCCTCAGGTTTGGGGGGCTGCGTCTGTACCGCAGGGTATTTAGTAGGCTCTGCCTATGTAGACACCAAGACCACCCCCCCACCCCCACCCTTCAAGTTACAGCAAACAGCAGTGCTCCCAGACACCGTCAGGTGTCCCGCCACCTGGGGGGACACTGCGCCCTTATTTTTTCATCTCACCTTTTGGAGCTCAGTAGGTATTTCACTTCCACTGCCTCCTCCACCCCCCTTTAAATGCAGTTTTTCTGGTTTGAACCTTTCATTCTGCACTCTTCCTCACCAGTGCTGGCTTGATTCTGAGTCGTGCATTTATCTGTGTATTACGCTGATGTCTGTTGGTACTCGAGGCTACAGGTTCCTTTCCTGCACCTGTCACCGTGCTTGGCACGTGGCAGTGTGTCAGTGCGTGTGTTCTGATGGACAAAGTCAGATTTTCATTCCCTAACCCTCTGTGCCTCGTGCTGTGTTCTGGTCACCTAAGCGCCGTCCCTCGCTGAGTATTATCCCTTGCTGCTACAATTTGGGTTATGTAACACAGAAAAATGAATTTCCAGAAGCTCCAAACACAATAGCCCAACAAATTATCCCTCCGAGTGATTAAATTGCTGTCATATTTGGGATACAAACAAGTGCTCTGGTATTTGCCTTTATTGTTGACAAGAAAATAAACCTCACTCTAAATGTCACAGAGGGAAATTTCTCCTCCTCCTCTTTTCTCATTACAGGAGCTGATCCTACGTCCAGATCTGATTAACTTGAACAGGCAGCCTCTCGAGGCAGTCATTTCAGCAACATAGAAGGGCCTCTTCTCCTTACCGTTCTGTTTACTGTTATCCCCGCCCAAGTTTGGGGGCAGGGGGTTGGTGTTGTTTTGTTCTTCGCTGTTACTGTATTGCCCAGGAGCCCCGCCCACCGTGCATGGTGCTTTATTGTCCTGAGTGACTTGGTGTTTCCGGACCAGGCCATGGTATGTGTCTGTCCACTAGGCTTTGGCCACACTTTTTCCCTGTGTTAGAACATTTTCACTCATCGCCTTTCCCTAGAAATAACCCCTTAATTTCTGAGATCGATTGACATCCCTCCTACCCGCCTGCCCAGGTCCCCGATCTTCCCCAGGTCGTGACACTCAGTAAACTAGTCGGCTGCTACCTGTTCACTTCCCCGCCCCACCCCTCCCCCTCCCCATTGCTGGAAATGCACAGTAGGAGGAGCAGAGCCGGGCTTCCATAAATATAGTTTAAAGGAATTAAGTACCTTTAAAATGTGAATGCACTGAAACTGAAAATTATTTCTATTGTTAGCTAGTTATGAAAACCCATCTTTGGATAGTGGTGGTGAAAAGAAATATACATGACTATTACAGAAGACAGTCCTAAGATGTTTCCAAATAGAAATGTCAAATAGGCCAAGGTCTTCAGATCAAAACTTGGAATGATGGATGGAGGCTCAGCACACTTGAATACTGTGTTAGGTAGGATTCTGAGGTCTCATCCATGCTCAGTGAAAAGCACTATCTGATCCCTCTTCAAAATGTGCCATGCACACCAAGCAGGGATGGCCACAGGTGTAGTAGCATCCAGAGTTAAAGAGGTAACTATCAGGTCTGAGGAAAACCCCAACAAAATTTCTGCCTCTTTCACCAAGTGTTTAAACCTGAGGAGCCCGTGAGACAGAGCCAGAACGATGCCCCACTGATTATCTTTCGAGGAATTCTGAACCCTGCTGCGTTCAGCAATGCTGGCCCGTGACTTGCTGCCAAAGAGGCCCCTGGATCTCATCTCCCTTGGCCCGTGGCTGAGAGACACACCCTAGCAGCCAGTGCTGGGGTGGCAGAGGTTAGTTCGGTGCCAGTGATGAGCCAGGCTTCTGCTGAGCGCACTGCAGTGCTGTGTGGTACAAATCACCATCCCCAGTCCACAAACAAGGAGGCAGAGGCCTGAAAGATGAACTCACTTGGGAAGAATCACACAGCTGAAAATGAAGGCGGCTAGGATTTGGCCCAGTGTGGCACCAAACTCACTTCTGTAAATACATGACTATACATATTGAAGTTTGCTGCGCACGGGGGCGGGTTTTTTACATAGCACCTTGGAGGAAATCTTGAGTTCTTCAGACCTCTTCGTAGGCATGATCTGTCATACAAATGGAAGGAAGTATACAAAGACAGTGCCTCTGAAAAGATAGGCACTCGGGTCAGAAAGCTTACAACAAAAGTATCATTGCTCCCTTGATAGGGAAGTCGGGTGGAACCTGGATTACCCTACAGTCTGAGGTCATTCAGAAATTGGAATGTGAATCTAGAAGCCATAGGTGATACAGGTTAGGATAGGAAGAACTCAACGCTAGCATTCCCTGCGGACTTAAACCATTTAAACCTTGCTGGGGGCTGGGCCAGCCTGGCACAGACTCTGCACGTTCAGATGGCACCCTGTGCCACGCCAAAGGGCGCACCATTCACGTAAACTGGGATGCACACGGTAGCTTTGGGTGAAGGCCCTGCCTACGGAATTACTGATACAATCCCACATGCTGTTGAGTTGATTGGTTAGTTCAGGCTTCATGTCGCTAGAGAGGGGCTGAGCTGGGATTTGAACCCAGAGCATCCAGCATCTGGGCCCTTCCTCCTCACTGCTCTCGGTGCCCCAATATGCCACACACGTCCTCTCTCAGGGCCGAGGCACAGACTGATTAAATCAGCGAGGCCCTGCTTGCCCGGGTTATAGGAAATCAGTTTTCGTAGGAAGCTCAAAGCTGGCCATTAAGGACATGATGCTATTAGCAGTCAATCGTAGATATCACAGTTCGGCCCATCTTGAGGGAATATGTTTTAAAAGCAAAATGAACAGATTCCATTTGAATATGTATTGATTCCACGTTCAGCGCCATTATCCTGCTTCTTAGTATAGCGTGCACTGGAAAAACAGAATTGCTGTTTCGAAGGGATACTTGGTTCAGCACCAGTACACACGGTTGTTCTCTGCCTTAAAAAACAAAAAACAAACCAAGAAAAAAAACTAGTATGTTTTGGGGAACTTGAGGGAAAACTGTATGCGAATTAATTTCAGTTTCCAATGAACAGCACAGATTATTCAGGTAAAAATATTTATGCTGATATGTTGGGAGCACCACATTTTATCAGTGTGACCAGTGGCACATTCTGAACAAGAGCTGCTAGAAAACGTACACACAAAAATGAGGTAGTTCTACAGAAAATGTCATTATTGTATTCTAGCTATTATGGTTTCTTTTTCCCAGTCCTTATATTTTTCTCCCACTCTTGCATGACACGGATTTTTGGGGGGTTGGTTTTTTTCCCTATAAGTTATGAATTCAGGTTTCCATGAGGCACCTATTTTGACTTGGCTCAAGCTGTCTAAACACAAAGTGATGAATACTTCAAACTGCTCCGAGAGGTAGAACCGTGAAATATCAACATTTTCATGATGATTTTTTTTATCAGTTTTAAATTAGTCTGCATGAAATTAGCATATGGTAGCAATCACTCTTTCTGTGTGTGGCTTCTGAAGTTTCAGTGAGGCGGAGGGAAAATAACACAGATTCCTGACGTGGACCTTTGGAGACCTGATTCCTGGCTTTGGAATCAGGCCAGCCTGGGCCTGGGGCCTCGCTGACCACCTTTGAGACCTTGCGTGAGTCTCTTAAGCCCCAGTTGTGTGTCCTCCTTTGGAGAAGGGGAGTGGACAGTGTCTCCACCTCATGGACTGTTATGAGCATTTACTGAATCGATACATATAAGAAGCGTTTGGCAAAGCACCTGTTTCCTGGTTAGTAAGGCACCACATTGTAGCTCTGGTTGTTATTGTCTTACTCTGCACTTCGAACTGGGATAGAATCTGCCTTCATCACCTGCAATTTCTAAATAATAGTTGCCAACTTTTCCAATTTAAGCATTTTATTGCATTTTTTGGCATTGCCATTTAGTGCCCTTATGCCCCTCACAATCACCAGACACTTTCCGCTTGACCTTGCCTTACTATTGTTAACACGTGGGTTGTCCCTGAACTTGATAGAAGTCAGTATGTCTGTTTCATTGTTACTCTCCACTCCTCTTAGAGAGCATTTGCTTTGGCAAGTCAGAGGTCTCTCCTGCCTTCACCAAACCACCAGGCTTATTCCGTTTAAGGGGTTTTCACGCCATTCTGAACATTGCTCCAGTTACAGAAAACTGAAAGCACATGTCCTGCCTTTGACGAGGTCTGGGGGAGCATTGCTGACATCTTTTTACGTAGAAGAGCAATCACCCCGGCAGACCCGAGGGCAGTTTAATGCACATGTGAGAACTGATCCGACAGGCAGATCTAACTGTTCAGTGAGCAAACCCCACTCACTCTGCCCGCCCACCATTCAGTTACGCAAATGAAGTAACATCCGAACTCCAGGCCTGGGTGACCGAACCCCCGGACGCAGGTGAGGAGGGGAGTGCTGCAGGTTTCAGTGCCGTGTCTTTCTGTGGGAATGTCCTGCCTCTGATTCCTCCCGTGTCGTCTCCTGAGCACCTGAGTCTGTCTCCTCATTGCCAGCATCTCCCTTATACATCGATGTTCTGCCCCTCCCCACTCTGGCTTTCACTCTGTCCTGTGCTTGCTCTCTCTCTTGCACACACACACACAGACTCACCCCCCGCCACGTTCACACAGATCTTTTAGCCTTTCCTCTCACATCCCGTGCCCCCAAGTAGCCTGGACTACAGTGAGTCCAGAAACTTCCAGTCCAGAGCCATGTGTATTATGTCCTGGGTGGCACCCGCAGTTAAGTTGTACACAGCGTCAGTAGGGACACATTAAATCCTAACTCAAGCAACAAATCAGTTGGGTGTGATTCTTATTTGTTTAGCCAAGAAGCGTCATCATAGGATTCCTTGATATCTTCTGGGAAAAAAATAATTTTCTTTTTTTACCCTAGGAGCATATAATGGCACCCGGCAAGTGTTAAACTCTGAATGTACCTGTTCTCTAGACGTTCACTGTCATTGTATTCATTTGAGGAAAGTTGTATTGACAACTTAGCTCTCTCTGTGTGAGGTAGCCAATAGTTTTCTCCCAGGCTATGGTGAGAAGAGTTACAAGGTGAGGGTCAGTTCCTCTCCCTGAAAAGTTTGTAGTTTGGGTTTTGTTACATTTGTTACTGTTTATTCCCTCCCTCCAGCCCCTTTTCTGAGCCAGAAGCACAGATGAAAGGAGCAGAGCGAGACAAGGAAGGAACGAAAGAGAAGGGATTCCTTGCCGGTGCCCTCAGAGAACTGTGTGGCAGGTGGCGGCTGTGGCCCAGCCGGCCTCGGTGACTTTGCCTGGAGCTTTCTTCCCCCGCCGAGTCTGGCCGTGGCGTGGTGTGGTGTGTCGGGAGCCGGCTGGAGGGAGGATGCGCCTTCCCACCTGCCTTCAGGGTGCCTCTCTCTCAGTCTCCTCTGCACCCTGGGCCTCTTTCTTCACAAATAATATTCGTTACTGCAGATGATTTCTCTGGATATGATCTGAGCCCCAACTTTTACTTTAACTTTGACCATTTTACTTTTCTGAGAGCTATGACCTAAGCATACCTCACCCAGTAGGGACCATCCCTACTCAATAATTCATTTAGTACAAAGCCTAGAATATAAAAATGAGTACTTTAGGTGAAGTCGTTCCTGGGAAGGGCGGAGGGGGAGAAATGCAGGCTTCTGATAAAAGAATGCCCCCCTCACCCCTCACTGCAATCAGAAAGGTAAAATATGTTCAAACAGAAGAGTTAGATTCCAATATGCTGTGACAGATGATTGAGGGACAGGAAGGCAGAGGGCAGGAAAGGCCAGAAAAATCAAGGGGAAAAAGAAGGCTTTGAATAAAAACTGCATTGAGTGACTTTGCATTGCAGTACCTTTCTGCGAGTTCACTGGTTTCACTTCTTGCTGTTGCGTCCCTCGAGTTGAAAGAATCAGCCGTCTTTACTTGAGTGGCTTAAATCTGTGCGCATTATCTCCGGGCTGTGTTTCCTGACATTGAAAAATATATAATGTCTTCTAAGGTTTTCCCTCACTTGCCAAGAAGTGGCACCTCGGGTGGGAGACAGGGCCTGTGTCGGGCCTGGCAGAGTGTCAGGAAGGTCTGTGGCACTGGGGTGTATTGATTCTTTACTGCGAGTCAGTTCTGTGGCATGAATTGTCCACAGTGGGGTTGGAGCACTTTGAACTTGTAACAGCCGTGTTCAGAAGCCATGTGTCCCTTCGAGTTTGCGGCTGCACCCGAGGAGAGCCACCCCTTGCTGTGCTGACTGTCCTGTGCTTTCTGTGCCTTTGAGAGTGAAAATCGAGAGGTGATTTGAATTTAATTTCTCAGTAGCAAATATTTAAAGGGACAGCCGAGTCCCAGCACTGCCGCTCTGAGTGGGTGTGGTGGTCAGGTCCCAGTTGTGCACGAACGGGCCTCTTTGAAGGAGACGATTATTTAATGCCATGTAAAGCAGATAGACAAACATTCTGGTGGAAAACAGAATAATCAATAAGATCTTGATCTCTTTTCACTGTGATTCTCCAAAATGTAGAATAATTGGTGAACATCGGAGTGTGCGTATTTTATTATTTTTTCCCCCTGTTGACTGTTGGGGATGGGACCTGGAACAGCCGATCCAGGACGGTCCCCCTCTGAGGGTGACACTGTCAACATGTGACTCCCAGTGCAACCCCCAGAACGGCACCAGAGCTCTCAGGGGAACCTCAGGGGTGGGCAGTACAGGGACACGTCCCCCACCCCATCGCCGGGTCACATGCCTCCCGCACTGAGTCACTTCCCTGCTTCGTGGTTCTGTGTCTTCCGACCTGGGGCCTCCTTTAATTCCCAGGTCGTGAGTGACCTTCTCCTCTCATTGTCTCACCAGCTCTCTCCCATTTAGGGTTTGTAGGGTTTAGTTTTCCCCTGCCTAAGTGTAGTGGTTTGGGTTTATTGTGTTGGAATTTAATTGCACGTAATCCCTCCGGTGCATCCAGGCCATTTCAGGTCCCACGTGTTTTGCCTCTTCCCCGACAGCACCGTACTCACTGCACACGTGCGCTTAACTCCCGTGTCCGCACACTTGTGAAAACAACCAGGAGACTAGGAGGAGTGCAAGTCAGAAGACGTGGTTGCTGCCGTGCGGCCAGTCCAACTGATGCTGACTCGTTCTTGCAACAGGCGGGAAGAACGAGTGGGAACCTACATGGAGGATGGACTTGCTCTCTCTCTGTCTCAGGGTAACTTGGTCTCTGCTGAGCCATGCAGCCAGGGCCGACGGGCAGCCTTCAAAAAGCGCTAGTGGCCAGGTTGATAAATCCAGATGTTAACCTAAGGGCGTTGGGAAACCAGTGAACAGTTTTCAGCAGAAGAGTAACTCCATCAAACTTGTATCTCGCATAGATCACCCGGCAGACACACTGAACGTGAATTTGAGAAGGACACTAGTGAGGTAGCTTCTGCAGTCATCTAGGAGAAAGATGATGGAGATCCAAACTTAGCGCAGAAATAATAACAATAGAGCTACCAGTTATTTGTGAATCCAACAAATAGCCGTTCACATGTCTTATGTGCCGTGTACAGTGCGTGGACCAATTTATGCGGTCCCCAGAAAAGGCCTGTGAGGCAGGTCACTTTCGTTACAGATGGGAAAGCTGAGGCTCAGAGAGAGGAGTTACCTGGTCAGAGGTCTCTTAGCCAGTAAGAGACAAATGTGATGTTTAAATCTAAGTCACTCTGACAGCAAACTTTAGTCATTAACCACCATCCCAATGGTAATAGCGGTGAAGAGGCAGGAGGCAGGTTAGACATACTTAGGAGGCGGAATTATCCAGAGTAGGTGATGGACTGGGTTCAGGGGACAAGGGGGAAGAACGCCCCAGGGATAACGACCGTGATGGAAGCCTGGATGTACAGGATGGTGGATACAGAAGATTCGAGTTTTACCCACACGTGAAAAGGGTCTTTGACATTCATTGCAATTCAAATACATCACCCAGAAACCAATCTTTTGGCGACATCTGTGTCATCTTTTGGTGACACCTTTGGCCCTTCCACATTCCAGCTAGTTGGTCTCTCCATCCCCACTGGCCGGGCTCCCTGGGCCCACATTTCCAGCCGTCTGCTTTCCAGTTCCTTGGTGCCTTTGCCCCCCGTCTTTTTACCATACCCACCTTGCCAGTTTCATTCCTTAGGTCCAACTGTCCATTTACTCTGTGCCAGCTGTCAGGAAGCCAGGCGCTCATACCTGTCAAAATCAGCTGGGCTTGCCGCTCCCACTCACCCTTGACCTTCCTCTCTCCCCCCTTCAGTCTCCCATCCCATTACGCACAGAACCCATCTTCTTAGACCCAAGCTGGCCACCTGCTCTTTGCAGGGAGACTTTGCCGCTGACTTTGAATATCAAGGTCATGCAAGCAGAGGTCTCTGCACTTAGTGGCCCCCCTTTCACATACCTGGCTATCCCCACCCTCCCTTCACTCTCATTTCAAAACCAGAGGTGGTTTCTTTTCTTGCCACCAACGGAAACTTCCCCCATCCATTGCATGCAAATTATTTTTAATAACATTGTTTAAAAATTGTGCATGGGTGCAAATTCAGCTAGAGTCATTTTTAAATTTGTATTCTCTCTATAAAAAACAACATCTCCTTTGTTAGTCACCCTGCAGCAAACAATGAGAAGGGTGAGCAGGACTTCCCCCTCCTCCTCTCAGGTCAGGAGCAAGGAGGTAGCTCCAATCTGCTACATTGCAATTAGCCCCCACATAGTATTTCACCTCCATTTCAAAGCCTCATGCGATGAATTATTAGATTTAAAAATATGTGTTTAATGAGTAAAGAAAGGCAAAGGTCGCTAATATCTCAAAAACTAGGTCTTTTACTGTAGTTCTGTTAACAAGTTGGCAGACGCCACCCATTGTAGGAGATGTTCTCCTTTAACAAACTTTTTGAGGAAATCAAATGCATCAATGCGAATCGAACCCTGACTTCAGAGAGATGAATAGGAACATGGGAAGACAGCAAGTAGAATCTTATTCACAGGACAAGTCAGCCTGTCTTCTCCCTAGAAGTATGTGTCTCTTTATCGGGAACTCGTCCCTAAGTCTGACTGGGTCAGTTTATGAAATTCCTACTCAGGCCACAGTGCCCTCGGTTAAAATTTTGGCCTTATTTTTGGTTCCAGGAAAGCAGTATCTTAGACCTGTGATGCTTGTTTCTCTCTTTGGCTAGGAACTGGTTTTTGGATGCTTTTGCTGAATGGTCTTATTCAGAAATGTAAACATAGCCTCTCTAAAATGGAAACCCCACGAGGCAAGAAAAGCCCATCACAAAGAGAGGCTTTTCTGCATATGGAATAAAACATGAGCCTGTGCACTAGCGAATTCAAACGCATTCTTCAGCATTCTGCCCACTAGGAGTTTAGCGGAGAAAACAATCCATGTGCCGGAAAATGACAGAAGATTTCTTTCAGCAAACGCCCATACGCGTTCATGTGCCCACTTTTTCCTTATTGACAAAATCTCCCGGGCTCCGGGTTCCAGGGTCTGACGGCAGGAAAGAGGCCCAGCAACAGTCTCGGCAGGTCTCCCCCGCCTCCCGGGCTCACTCCAGGTGCTGTCGTTTGCACGCATGTCTGTCTGCATGTCTGTACTTAGACAGCATTTCGAGGAGAGTACAACAGCCTGGGTATCTTTCACCGAGTGTGTCTGCTCTTCCTCCGCGTTTATTAGACTGGACTGAGTCCTCAGAGCCTCTGCCACACTTCCTGCCCTCCTGGGGAGGTGCTGTTCTCCTCCTTCGGCAGTGTCACACTGGGGAGAGGCGCCAAATCCACAGCCGAGAAGTCAGGAAAAGACTTCTTGCTCCCCTGCGCGGTGCACTCCCTTCGGGCCCCGGCGCCAACGCTGGCTGAGAGCGCTGCGGTTTGTGTCCTGCACGGTGTTGTTTGTGCCGTCTCCCTGGTGAGTCCTGCCACTTGTCCGGGCATAGGTACTGATCGCGTGTTCTAAAACACACGCCCCACGAACATAGGCACACACACTGCAGCATCCCCGCATGCAAATGTGTGTGTACAGAGGCACACACCCATATACATGCACACACCTGCATGCACACACGTGTATTTTTGCACATGTAGCTATGCATAGGCATGTACACATGCAAGCAGACACCTGACTGTGCATATGTGCACACACACACAGATCTAATGCCCTTTTCCTCTTTTCTACCCCAACTTTTCTCTTTCCTCCATTTTCCCATTTCCCATCTTTCTCTCACTATTTCCAATATTGAGGCTCTTTTGAGGTTATTGTACAGTTCATCATTGTTAAGAATATGATATTTCTACTGACAAGCCCCGGGTTTATCTTGTTACAAGCTCATTGAACAGCCCTGTGCACCAGGTAAAGGAGTTTTCATTACCTGCCTGAGGAGAAGAAACATCAAATCACTGAAGCTTAACCCTAAAGCGCCGAAGGTCACCTTGGCCTTGCCTCCTCCCTGGGGCCACCCATGTTGTAATAAGTGAGAAACATGGAGCCAAGAGCTTCACGCCGTGTTCTTCCCGACAGCCAGGCAGCAGTCACATGTCAGGGATGTCCGCGTGTGTTCTGACCCTCTGCTGGGTTAAAAATGGAGGAAAGAGAATTTTGAGGTCCCGTCTTCTGCTGGGGCCACAAGTCCCACGGACCAGGAACTGTCCCTGTTGCTCTCTGTGGGCCTCATCTGTGCTCTGTCCTGCTTTGGTTTCACGCGTCGAGAAAGGGCTTTGCTGGGTCTGATCTCTGCTGAGTCTCTGCGGAAGAGACTGGAAACAAGCGAGGGGCGTCTCCTGTCCCTTAGTTGAACCACCCCAGTCCGTGAAGCCTGCGTGTGTTGTTTTGGGTAGACGCGGGCGCCACAGGCCTCTGAGCTCAGGATTCCATGGCCTGACAGCGTGTGGCCTGATAAACCACCAACATGTAGACCTCCGAGCAGGTGACCAGTGGGAGGACCTGGCTTTGATAAGAGAATCAGACACAGTGAATAGACTTACTAGGAGAGTTTACTAGCCCAAGGAGGGAAACTTCTACCAGCTCAAATCCCAGTCTCTTTCCTACCGCCTTCCACCCAGACACTGTCCCAGAATTTACGTCACTGGAGCAAGCGATCCAGCCCTGCACTGTCACTTTTGTTCCCAAGATCAGCAGGGCCTGGCAACATAGGTCAGCACAGGTCAGGCTTCTAAATATGAGCTCAAGAAGGTGTGAAGTGCTGAGGTATTTACTGATGCAATGACTTAAAATCTTCTCCCCTGATTCATGGTTGCTCAACAGCATTCTCTTTATTGCCAATCGCACTTCAGGTACCTCCTTTTTACCAATTTTAGTGATCAGCTCTAAACATGCCGAGGAGAACAGGACATATCTCTTGGGCCTTCAGGATCTCACGGCCTAGAAAGGGAGAGACGGAGATGTTATTGTGACAGGCGCAAGTGATGGGGGACCCTAGAGAAAGGGTGCGGGGGGGGGGGTGCCGGCTTGGCAGGAGGGGCCCAAGGAGATACATTTTAAATGATATCTTCAGGGAAGGAATGGGGTTAGTCCAATTCATTTAGCTGGGATGACAGACCCAAGCACAGGCGGGAAGGAACAAACAAAAATATCTAACTCCATCCCTCACTCTGGATAAATGGGTGTCGTGTGGCAAGTCGATGAAATGGATTGAGAAGTCAAATTGGCTTCCTCTCATTGTTTCCAGCAGATATTTTCTCGATAGAATGCATCAGTCTTGGTACAAATCTGTTCAAAATACCTGGGTTCAAAACCATAAAGTCTTCACACCCCTGCGGTCCGAACACTGCGATGATATCTTGACTGCGTTAAACCCTACAGCGGCTCCTTTTGCGTTGGGTGGGTTACCAAGGCCTCCCCGCCCTTCTCTGTCCGGGCTGTTCCGCACCCCCTACCGCAGCCCCAGGCTTCTCCGCAACCTGCAGTGAAACCGGTGACCACAGAACACACATTATCCAGACTAAGGGATGGAGTTAGATCTTCTCTCAAGTGACAGAGCAAAAAAAAAAATGGTGGCGGATTCAAAACTTCCCTCTCCAGATTCTTGTTTTATACAGGTCATACAAACCACTGGATTAAAAATACGTTCTGCCACATTTTAGCTTTTGCCTCATCTGAGAGGCCCACTTCCAACAGAGTACTTCTATTCCTGGGGGATTTTTAAAATGTATAATTCTCTCTAAAGCAGCCGTTTCCAATGGGACTTCTCAGAAGAGGGACTGGAAGGCTAGCAATTCCGCACACTTTGCTGTTGCCGTGATGCCCGAAGGGAAGGGAAGGTCTGATCTCCCCAGCAGCACACCCCGCCCCAGGGCGCTGCCAGCGAGGGCTGGAGCCCCCGGCGCTTCCAGGCCACCAAGGAACATGGTCCCCTCTTCATCCCCCATCAGGCCAGAACACAGGGGCGTGGAGAGGTCCCGGGTAGTAGAGTCAGTGACTCCTGTCATGAAGGCTTGGAAACAAGTCACTTGAGGGTTGACGACGGCTGGGAGAGTGTGTTTTGAAGGATCCCGAGGTGTCTCTTTAGCACGCAGGCCCTCTCCAGCAATCTGTGAGTCTGTCAGCCTCGGCTTTCATCTCCTGGAATACCACCCGGGTCCGCGGCCCGGCCTGTTGTGAAAGGCACGTCACTCCCGTGCCTTTCATCTGAGGGTTTATTACCAAGATGCAAGTGTTCGTCGGCAATGGGCTCATGTCAGCTGGAATTAAGAGCAGTTTCACTCATTGGCTTTCAGTGTTAATATTTACATAGCTTCCAGATTGCGGGCTGTGGGTAGGGAGACCGGTGGAATACAGAATGAACCAAGGTCCGGAAGCTCGGAAGTGGCTGCTGCTTCTCAACAAAAGCAAAGAAGAGAAAAAGAGAAAAGAATGCATTGTGTTTTCTTTATGTTTTTAATAAATGAGGAGAGTTGAATGGCTTCCGGTAAAACTTGCAAAATAAAACATAAGGCTTGCTTTATGCAAGTCTTAAACTTCCAAATGGGTGCTAAACAGTAGTTGTTGAAGCTGGACGTTAGCTCGATTTTCTGAGCAAGCCATTACAGTGTCTATAATAGGAAAATCTAGAGGGGAAAAAAATCAATTTTAAGTCTTTTTTTGTTACCTTTATTTTTGAGTATGTAAAATTTCATAAAGCCATCTTTGTTCAGCTTCTGTATACTTGCTAGCACCACCAAAGCCACACCAACTAGCTTTCTTTAACTCGACCTTCAACTCAGTATTTTGAGTGCTCACTTTCCCTTTAGCCATAAACCGGCCCCTTTTAGCTCCTCAGTGTCAAAGCTGCAGAGCTAGAGGCTTCGAGAGATGCTGAACATGTTCTCAAATATCCTGAAGGAACCCAAGAGTTGTACCGAATGATTTCATTGGCACCCACTCCATATTCTGAATTATTGCCTCTTCGAATGCAGTTGTCACTCTCTCTATAAACTCTTCTATGCCATCCATCTCTTTTGAGATTTCATTAATGCTTAAAATATAAGGATTTTTTTTTCTGGCTTCTCGAGGAAGCAGTAATTTTTTTTTTTTTTTTCAGTTCAAAGGGCTGGCAGGGGTGTCCAGCCTGCAGCCTGCGGGTTGCATGCATTCCCGATGGCTATGAATGAAGCCCAACACAAAGTCATACACTCACTGAAAACATGAGGAGATTCTTTTTGTGGTTATGCGTCATAATGCGTTCAGTGTGTGGCCCAAGACAACTCTTCTTCTCCCAGTGTGGCCCAGAGACACCAAAAGGTTGGACACTCCTGGTTAGAGCAGAGGATGAGGTCTTCGAAATCAGCTTTCTGTTATAATCAAAACTGTGACCTTGTGACCTTGGGTTCACCTCTCTGAGCCTCAGTTTCTAAATCTGTACAGTGGGGATCAAAATAAACAAAGACTGTAATTTCTATGGGGCAAAGACTGAATCTGTGTACTCCCAGCTCCTACATTTGGACAAAACAAAACTTGGCTTTAAGAGACCAGCAACCCTTCCCTGTCAGGGCGCACACAGGAGGCAACCACTTGATGTTTCTCTCTCTCTAAAATCAGTAAACATATCCTCAGGTGAGAATTAAAAAAAATAAAATAAAAGACCATAAGATCCTTTGAGTTGGTGTTGGCATAAGTTTTCTAACCTTGGTCAAATACCCAACTTCTCCTCTTCTGAGATTCTCAGCCCTGCTAGTTTGTGAAGTTTTATGTTTCCATAGGTGATTTCTAAAGGCTTTGTGGTTCTGCAATTCTGAATACCTGTCGTCCTTACATGACAATAGATTTTAGATGCAGTAACTGTAGTAGTTACTTTCTGAGTCCAAGGGACACAGCCCCCTTCCATGCAACTTGGGGAACTTGAACTCTCTTGCAGGGTCCAGCTCAGGGAAGCCCTCCTCCAGTCGGTTGGTTTTTGTGGCTATAGTTCCATACGTCCTCATGTAACTGCCTGCATCCCTGTCCCTGTTGCCATGGAGCAAGCCCTGCTCCGAGGACCCCAGGGAAAGCTCGGTGCTGTGCACAAGGTATTCCTGTGCTTATTGTCTGGCAAACTGGGTCCTGTTCCCGGGCCACTTGCAGAGGAGCTGGTGACCAGGACAAGTCACAGCTGCTCGGTGGCTCAATGTCTGAGGGTCTGTGACAGCATAATCCCCCCATCCTCTCTGCCTTTCTAGACACCATTATGCTAAAAAAGCTTTGAAAAATCTCCTGGGATGAGCCATTGGTCATGTTGAAAAGCACAGCGCCTGCATCGCCCTCAGGGACTAAAAGGGGACAGAGTCAAATGTGTAATTCAAAGACAGGTTGAGTGAGGCTTGATATCTGAATTATTTTATTCATCTTGGGGTGGAAAGAAAATAGGTTTTGAGGTCATATCATAGATCAGGATTCATACAAATGAAGAGGAAAAAAATTAAAAATCCCAAGCACAGCAAAGAGGGCTTTAGTTAAGAAAGTCTAGTTTGAATCAATAGTTTGATTTTTCTTCTCCTTTCCTTCAAAATGTACCAGTTTTGTGACTTAACCTCTCTGAGCTTCCGTCTTTTCCTTTGGTGCTGCTAATGGTGATACTGAAACCAGCTTTTTGGCTTTCCTGTGTGAATTAGAGACAAAGTGTATAAAACACTGAGCACACGTGTGTTCTACATGCCCTAGAGACACACGTGCCCCAAAGAATTATTGGTTATTGTTTCTAGTTTTTGCATGAGTATACAATTAAACCGGTTATTTAAGGATGTAAAAATAAAACGAGGATCAAAAGAATTCTTCCCAAGAAAACAAGAACTGATTGGGTGTGCAGTTAAAACAGAAGACCCAAAAGAAATTACTCGTGAGCCAGGAGGTGCCTTTCCTGGTAAAACACACATCACCTTTCAGGGTAAATGTTAGAACAGAAATACGTTTTGAAATGGATTGGCCTCCATGCTTATAAGTTCCCACTGGACCAAGTTTTCTGTTTGGGTCAATACCCTCTTGGTCTCGATGACATGTCACAAAGGACGAGCTAGAGAAGACAAGCTGTTTGGTGACAGGCACTGAGGCTCTCGGACAACACTGAGATGTGAGAAAGTCCTAAGGGGTTGAGCTCAGAGGGTCCTTTGGAGCTGAGGGACGCCTCGAACAGCTTGCACTGGGTTTCCACGGTGAAGATGTGTTTCTGAGCCAGGAGAAAGGTACAGTGCGTGTTTGATGAACTGAGAATGGATGCAGAATGAGAGAGCAGAGAGCTGAAGTGACAGGTGATGTTTGGGCCCAAAGGAAGCAAACCCAAATACCAGAATATTGGCAAGAAAGCACACAGAACATAGTCTTTCCGGTCACCTCGCTAACCCTCTCAAACAGGGCTAATTCTCAACCAGGGGTGAATTTGCCCCCACAAAGGACTTTGCAATGTCTGCAGTCATTTTTGTTTCATACAACTGGGAGGCAGCTATGGCATCGGGTGGATAGAATGCAGGGATGCTGATAAATATCCCATGATGCACAGGACAGCCACTTCCTCCAACAAAGAATGACCTGGCCCGTGACATCAGGGGTGCCCAGGCTGACAAACCCTGCTCCAGAACAGAATCCTTCAAACTGCATTCCACTAGCAAAACACGTGGCAATAACACATTCGGGGGGTGGGAGACTGGGAGGAATATGCAATACTTGGGGAAGGGAGGTTCTGAGTCCCAGTAAGTTTGCAAAGTTCTGTGTCTCCCCAATGTAAATGTGTTTCTTTACTCCACAGTGTTTCTGGGTATTTAATCTAAAATGGAAAGCACTGCTAAAGCCAATTTTCCAAGAAATAATTTTGTAAATTGCAACTGTTCCACATAACATAGTATGAGTAACAGTAATCTAGTGTTTCCTATTAATTACTTTTTGGTGGAATACGCCAAGGTATCTACTTGAGAAAAAGTAGACTTGGTCAAGATTAAATTGCTTGTGTAAACACACACACACACAAAATCAGCCCTGGCTGGTGGGGGGCTCAGTGGATTGAGTGCCAGCCTGGGAATCGAAGGGTTACCGGTTCAATTCCGAGTCAGGGCACATGCCTGGGTTGCTGGCCAGGTTCCCAGTTGGGGGCACACAAGAGGCAACCACACATTGATATTTCTCCCTCTTTTTCTTCTTCTCTTCCCCTTTCTCTAAAAATAAATTAATAAATATAGTCTTTTTTAAAAAGAAACGTTTAAACACACATGCACAGCATGAAACAAAAGCTAGCCAGGCGTATGTGTTTTTTTTTTTAATGTGGGGGCACAGAAAGTGTGGCATGTGGACAGCATTTCACCCCGAGGGCTGGGACAGCGGCAAGACAAAAGGACGTCCTCGTCCCTGGTCCCTTCCTCCCAACTCCCGCAGCAGGGATGTCAAAAGCCTAATGTCTCATCACTATGCCAGGATGCTAATACAGCCGTGTCCCTGGTACACACTCAAGACGTTTGTGGAGCTGAATTTATCGTGGATCCTTAAGTGATTCTGCCCACCCCTGGTTATAAGTGAGTAGTGATCGCAGATACTCACCTCTGGTTGCCTTGTGCGTGAAAGGAATCTCTCCCCTTGCATTCCTTCCTGTGAACTTCTGCACTTGTTTATTTCAGTGGTCCTTAGAAGATATATTCCAGGGAGAGAGAGAATGATGCATTCTCCTGCTGGAATGGGGGGCCATCATTTAAACAGAGGTGCTGGGCTGCCAGAGTGCTTGTGAGTGAAAATGGAAGCCGAGAGGAAGGAAGGGGACGATTTATTATTGTTTACATACGCCGCTGAAGCTTTAAGTTCCTCCAGTTGCTTGCACGTAATATGCATCGTACAGAAAAGGACCTTGAGTCAGTTCTGTGCAGGAGAGGAGCTGAGTGTGTGCTGGGCTGGAATATACAGCAAAATCTATGACAAATGGTGATTTATTAGGAAATAGGCATGTGTACTTAGCATAATAAATCCCTGCATTCTAGTAGCCCAATTACTTAATTTTCCAGGAGAAAACTTGTATCTCATCTCTTTTTTGATCCTACTGACTGTAGTATTAAGGGATTAAAAGCCTTGGGACCTTTTGTCCTTCCGTCACTCATTAGCTTGTTATTATACCAAATCCCCACTTCCGTTTGCAGAGGAGTCAGTTAACATAATCAGCTATCATTATTTAGCGGGTTTTAAAAGTGGTAATACATCACTTGAAAAGAATGATGAAAAAAATTTTTAGACTGGTTTAATTTTGTATTGAATTCAACTAAAAGCCTTACGTATGGTTTTGCTGTGGCTGCCATAACAGATTACCATAAAGAGTGACTTAAAACAATGCAGATTTATTCTCATACAGTTCCGAAGCTCAGAAGTCTGACCTGAGTTTCACTGGGCTGAAATTCAAAGTGTTGGTAGAAGCTCCCTTTTGGAGGCTCCGGGGCAGAATCTGTTGCTTGTCTTCCCAGCATCTCCAGGCTGCCCACACTCCTTGGTTCATGGCCCGGTCCTTGGTTCTCAAAGCCAGGGCTGCAGCATCTCTCTAACCCTGCTTGTCATTTGTTTTCCTCTTACCATGGCCAGGAAAGCCTCTCCAAGTATAAGGATTCTTGGATTAGATGGAATGCACCCAGCTAATTCAGGATCAGGTCCCGTCTCAAGGTCCCCGGTCATAACCACATCTGCAAAATGCCTTTTGCCGTGACAGGCGGCACATCCACAAATGCTAGGGATTAAGACAGACATGTTTGGGAGTGTGCTAGTCTACCTCTCCTGCCTTATTTCCTCACGTCCGGTGTGATTGGAGAGAAATGACAGATGACTCCCCCACATCAGGAAAGCACATTGAAAGAGTTTTTAATCCATGAGCTGGTACGTCTTCAGCTTCAACGTTACCTTAGCCCAGATTCCCTGTCTCCCCCTCTAGGCTGTAGAAAGACGACTCCCAAAGATGCTGAGTGGGATTTTTCCCAGGAGTAGCAGTAAGTGTGGACATTGGTGCGGTGTCTCCCCTGGCAACTTCCAGCTGTGGACACCCAGGGGTCCCCCCACCAGCCTGTGTGTCTCACTCAGGGAAGCTCAGCCAAGGCACTTCTGTGTTCCCTCTGGCTCTGATTCCTACAGGCAGATAATTACTGGTGTCAGCAAGCATGTGGCTCCGGCGGGCTGCTCGATTAGCTGCTAATATTTGGTAAAAGGAACCATTCGAGCCCCCTCGGTGTACCCGTCAGAGACAAACTGCTCTCTGAGCCTGTCAACCCAGCCTCTGCAATGTGAAGGGGGCCGTGGCCAGAATCATGTGTCACTCGTTTTTCCAGGAAATCTATGGGAAGTAGACCCTTGTTCTTGCCTGGGTCCCTGTTGTAGATTTAAAAGGAAGAGAAAGAGGTATGTCTGTCTGGAAGAGCTGGAAAGTCCTCAACTCTTTTTCCTGAATTTTAAATAATGTTTTTGCTGTGACTCGACATCTCTTTGTCCTCAAACAGGCATGTTTCCGAGGTGACTGGTGGCCAGTGAATGAGGAGTGACTGCCGGTGAGAGTGTGATGAGCGTGTATCAGGTTTCTCTGTCCCCAGTGGGCCTCACACTCTGATCTCCGCATCTGTCGTGAAATACACAGGAGGCTGTGCTCAGTAATTATAACTCTGTCAGCACTGCTTTTTTAAAAAATGGAGGCTGTTTTTTTGTTCCCGCTTAGAGAGTGCACTTTTCCGTCCCACTGTTGACTAAGGCCAACTGAGCGGAGCAAAGCTTTTGAAGCTGGGCCGTTGCCTAAGGCAGATGGCTTGTTTTATAAAAAGATTCTTGTGTCTGTGGCTTTCCTTCGACGCCATATGAAATCCAGGTGCCGTGCCTGATGTGGCCCCTGTGTTCTCATCTCGTGCCATTGCCCTTTAATCACTATTTTATGGTCACGTTGGGCGTCTTTCTGTTTCTGAAAAGCGCCAAACTTGCCTGTCTCCAGATTTGGGGGCTGGCTCCTCCTCCCCCATCTACTGGTCTCTTCCTTCTGCTTCACCTATGTTCGGTTTTTTGTGTTCTCAGCACAGCCGCCAGAGGGCGCTTGTTCACAGTCTGATGGGCAGTGGCTCTGCTCACAGCCTTCCAGTGGCCTCCCAGTCGAGTGGGGAGACAAGCCAGGGCCCTTGCAGTGACCTCCAGGGCCCTGCACAATCTGACCTCTGTTACTTCTCTATGTCTCCTGCCCACTCTCCCCCAGTCACACTCACATTGCTGCATGTCCCTCAAATATGCTGGACATCTCCTACCTCCAGACCTCTGTCTTTCCTGCCCCATATGATGGGGTCCCCCAGATGTATATGCAAGGCTGCCTCCCTTTATTGCTACTGTACTTGTGGGTTCTGGAACCAGCACTTAGTAGGTGCTCACTAAATACCCCTCGAAAGAACAAGCGAACAAAGCAAACCTTACTTGTTCATGGGGCCCTTGGCTGGCAGCTCTGTTTACAGTGCTTCTGTATTCCGCCAGTCATCAGCGGGTTTATTTTCTCCATAGCATGTATTCTCCCTACTTTTGTTTGTTTTGTTTTGTTTTCTGTCACCCTTACTAGAAAGTTACCTCCTAGGAGCAGGAACCATGACTAAATGCTCTCCTGCGGTGTCCCTAGCGCTTGGAGCAATACCACCGCGTACCTGGGGCTCAGTAAATTTCTGATGAATAAATCTAACAGAAAACAAGCCTTCACTTGCAAGAATCAGATACCAAGACCCACTAGGCAGGGTCTTGAGTATAATGTCCAAGGTGGTGTCCAGGCAGGCTGCAAACCCCAGTGTTCATACTCACTGAGGTATAAACATATGAATTCCACCACCCTGTGGACTCGGTGTAGTGGGCAGCACCCCCTTGACCAGAAGTGAGTTTCCTGATTACTTTGCAATTTACCCGAGACAATTGCCGTGAAATGAGGGATGGATTCCTTTACTTTTGTCCATTGTCACTCTCAGTAAGTATCAGTACAAATGCCAGGTTTTTTATGTAGCCCAGCTAATTAGGCCTCAGTGTGACTTGCCTTCTTCTTCATCAGCCTTGCCAATGGCTTTGGGGAGTTCACTCTGCAGGGGAAATACTCGCTTTCCCAGTTACTTGCTGTGTGGCTTTGGGCAAGTTACTTAACCTCTCTGAATCTCCTCCCATATGAAGGAGGCTTTAAAGAAACAAACAGACAAAAAAAAACTTACCATGGTCCAGGCACATCTAGGTGCTAGTGCAGGAACAATACAGAAGACATGGTGCCTGTCTTCATGTAGCTTTCAGTCTGTTAGAGGGTAACATAAAGTAGGAAGGCGGTAAATTTAGAAAGATAATTTCTAGGAGTGATATATGTTTCCAGTGAAATAAATTCAGGGTGATGGAATAGAGAGAGAAGAGGCACATTTGGCAGAAAAAAAAGGGGTACCCCGAAAGGTGGACTTGTCAAGAAAGACTTCTCTTTGTGCTAAGATCTAAACGCTGAGAAAAATCAAACACGCAGAATGCTGGGGAGTAATGTTCCAGGCAGGGCTGAGGGCAAGTTCAAAGCCATAAGACGGCAGCTGGGGGGGATGGTTCAGGAAACAGAGAGAAGACAGTTGTGGTTGAAGTGGCAGTGAGCGTGGTACTGAATGAGCTCAGAGACCGCAAGCCAAGGTCATGAACACGGCAAAAAGCTCCTGGAGGCATCCTCTACCCATCATTCCTGCCACCTAATAATTGTCCAGTAAATGCAAATGTTTCTCTTTTGAATTTAAATTCACAAAGTCGTAGGACTATATTTATCCTCCAAGAAGAAAAATGGCATGAACAAAGGTATATTCAAGTAGTTCGTTGTGTTCGCATGACCTTCCATTTATCATCAATCACCATTTTAATTCAAGGCACAGAAATTTTGTTCTTAGTAAAATTTGAAATTTTTTTTTTATTCAAAACATGGTTAAGTGGTTTCCCTTGAATTAATGCATGCATAGTTCCTATCATGTGGTGTAAAGTGAATCGTGCTATTTTAAAAGAGAGATTTTGGTTTGGCCGCAAAGAAAAAACATGCCTATTTTCTGAAAGCCTTTGTGAATAAAAAGAGGATCTAAAGGTCTTCCTTGGAAATCCTTAAATAATAAGTCTGTTTGCATGAATCAGGCATATTTGTTCTCCCAGTGAATCCGTGCTGCATGCTGGTGGCGATGTGTTACACCTCATGCCAAATGCTGATTAATTAGGCACCAAGTTTTGTGTATTTTATGGGCTAAATACGTCCCATGTACCAATACTTGTTTTTATCCCCACGAACACTGTTGTCTATCAGAATCCCTTCCTCCCTCAATATATCTCCGTAGCAGCTGCTCAGTGAGGTCTTCTCAGATGCAAATCTGACTCCCTGGTTTCTGCCTTCAAGTCTTCCATGGACTTCCCAATGCCCGGAGTGGTCCAGGGGCCTCTTTCCTAATTACCTTTGTAAGTACATCTATTGCGACTCCTTACAACAACCCTGGAACCCTTTCCTTTACTCAGAGAAATCTTGCTTTCTTTCTCTCAGTATTGCTTTTGCCAGAAAGGCCCTTCCTCTACCCAACTTCATTCTCGCTGTTCTTACCACCCTAATTTTAGCTCATCCTGTAAGTTCCAGCATCTGTCATCTCCCAGGGGCTGCATTCTGTGTCCACCCCCATGGCCGTACCTAGTCATGTGTCCCCTCAGGTGCCCAGCCACCTCTGTTTGCACCAGGTGATTACATTCCATTGTCACAGCTGCCTGCCCGGTCACCCAGCCTGGTTCATTAGCTGACGGGGCAGGCACTATGACCGTGAGGTTCCCATTTAGCTCCCCAATGCCAGGCACCCTGCATGTCACGGAGCAAGTACACAGAAAGCATTTCTTGAATTTTAAAGCTTCCTTCAAATCAAATGCCTCCGACAAAGTAGTAAACTCCTTACTACCTGAACTTTAGTTTTATGATCTACAATCAAAAAAATCTGGTTCAACCATCTCAGAAATCATAAATAATAGTAGAGGAATTTTTTTCCCTTCCATTTTCTTTCTTTCCCTTCCTTTCTCCTTCCTTTTTTGATAGAACCATTCCAAACTCTGGAATTCTATGCCAGTATTCTGCCTTTCTTTCTGTGGGCTGGCTAATGACCGTGGATGTCTCAGACCATCCTAAACTCTCCTAGCTTTCATTTTTATCCTGCAGAATCAATGGCTTTGAACTTCTATTGTTAGTAATTAATTGAAAGAATAAGTCTTCCCAGCAGCGCAAATGCAAAACTGGTATGTTTTAAATTTTAAATGGTTCCCAAAGTGGAGCTTCCAACTCTACCCAAAGTCAAGCTTGTAGAATCAGTACTGAATTCATTCATTTCTTGCTATTACTTTCCATATATCTTGTTGGGGCTCACACAGGCATCTGATGAGTCCCGCCTAAGTCAGACTACCTCAGAGATCTGAGATCCATTGCCTGGGGTGGAGAAGCGGAGAGAGGTCACAGCTTATAGTATAAATATCAGTACATGCTTGTTTACGCCCAGCCCAATTCTCAGGCTTTCAACCTTGCTGCACGCAGTTTAAGTTTAGACTCAGCTAACATCTCATGAAAACATTTTGTGGGAAGAATTATGCTGAGTCCTCATTTTCCTTGGGAATCTGGGCACGTCCCTTAGCTTATTTGAGCTTGACTTAGGAGGGACTTAGCTTACCTGCGCTTGTCTTAGAGGTCATGTCAACATTCTGGCCCCCCAGTAGCATATCAGGTAACAGGTTCGGTCCTAGACTACTTGAAAAGGAGGCTGAGGAGCTAGGGTCAGTGCTGCGAAGGCAGCCCTTCGCACACGCTGTTCCCATTGCTAAAATTCTTTTCCCCCCACTTCACCTCCCATCTCTTGTTTATGGTAAAACTTATCTCACAGAGGCCAAGGAAGACAAAGTCAAGCTTCTTCCTTCCCCCCTAGAAGCCTGGAACCCTACTGGACTGCACACCACCCAGTGCTCCCACCTCCCAGCAAACAGGATCCCCACTCAGCCCTGGGACAATGCAGGCGGGAACCCCGGTGGCTTCTGGGGACGACCAGACCGGGCTCTAAAGAAGAGAACCACACAAAGTCTAGGCAGCCAGGAACAGACTAGCCATGTGAGACTACCAGGCGGGTGTCAGCAAGGGGCACTTGTCCTGCTCGCATGCGGACATGCTCATCAGCAAGGCACCTCGGCAAATACCTAAATTTGAGGGCATCTTTTCAGCGGTGACTCTGCTGCGTTTTATTGACTTCTGTTACCATCCCCTCGTGGTCTAGCTGAACATCCTTCTCAATCACCTGTTTTCACCAGACCACTCAACACAAAAGCATCATCGAGAGAACGTAGTCACCCTTTTCTACCTCTTGGGGGGGCCCCTTGGGACTGCTGAGAGAGGCCTCCCTCTCTCCCGCTCAGCTCCTTGTTGGGATGCTAATGTTGAAGCGTATTGAATGCCAAGCCTCATGCCCTTTACTCTCTCATATCCCTTATTTCTAAAATATAAAGAGCGATCTTTATTAACTTCTTATCAGGAAGCTAAAGTTTAGGTTTTGCATGTGAATAAGCCACTGTTCTCCTTCCTTTATTAGAAATTGCTTTTTAAAGCTCTTGTGTTCTATTAAAATAACAATATCAAATTATGTAAATGTGCTAATTGCTTTATTGAAATTAATACCCTTATTTAGCAAGTTAAACCTTGCAAAATGGCCGTTTTTATTAAAAATTATGGAAGTGTGCTGGCTGTTTAAAAGCTAATGTAATTGGGTGAACCCAACAACTGGGAAATGTCAATTAATGGGAGATTGTTAAATAATATTGTTTAAACAATCAGTTTCCTCTTCCAGTTTGGGAAGCGGCCCTGGTCCGCACGGCTGCGTCAGGCCTGAGGCGAGGGTTAGGAGTATTCTGGTGCCTCCCGGTTTTTGAATCTGTTGGATTCTCGTTTCCAGTTTGTCAAAACCAGGTTTTGTTTAGTAGCAGAAATTGAAATTTAGCTGTTTATAGGAAATTATGCTCAGACTATTTCTCTTCCGTGGAGGTCATTTGCAGGCTGGCTGTAAGTGGCCCCAGGACACACCTGCAGCCACGCTGTAGGCACTTGTTGAAATAGTTGGAAGTATTCTGTGCCTTTCTTTTTGACATAGCTTTTTCTTTTTGGCTTCTCGTACTTTTTTCTTTTTTTTTTAAGAAAATGATTCTGAGATTATAAAGACATTGCTGTGCTCCCAAAGCCAGGAGCATTGCATTCCATTTGGAAGATACTGAGTGTTCTTATTGCAGGCCTTCATTTCTTAGCTTCTCTAGCGTTGGAAATAACACTCACCGCAAACCCGCCTTCCAGTCCATCCCCTTCTCGACAGCCTTCACTGCCATTGCCGGTAGCTCTGTTGCTTGCACAGCCAATGTTCTCACCGGAGCACAGTGCAGAAACCTATTTATGAAAATACCTTGTGGTTTCCAAATAGTTGTAGGGAAGGGAATTTTTGGTCACTTATGCAATTTACAGAATTGAGGTCAGCTGAGGGTGCTGGGCTAGTTCTGACTCGGGCTGTGAAGGCAAAGGTATGAGTAATATTCTGTATCTCCAAGCTCATTGCTTGTCGCATATTGTTCGAGAGTCATTGGCTCCGAAAACCAGAACAGAGCCTCGAGTTTCAGAGTTTCTCGGTAAACACCCGCTCTTCCTGGCATCCTGCACTTGAGAGCAGTCGTTGTGGGTGGTAGATCACGTATAATTTCTAGGGCTTTCTGTGATGACTACATAATAGAGTATTCCTTTATGATGTGATATAACACAGCTCTCCACATCCCCTCCCACCCCAACTTCCTGGAAGCAGACCAGCAGAGAGTTTGATCTATTTAAATTTTCTTTGTTCCCATTGAAGGTGTTTTGGATGCGGTCCTTCGACTTCTATGACTAAGTATCAATTCTATTAATCCGATCACTGTGTGAACCAACGCAGACTTTAGTTGTTTTTTGTTTTTCTTTTTTTAAAATTGCTGGGACTAAAAACAAGCAAAATCAACTCTGTCGTAACAGACAGAACTCATGTTTTCCCACAAAGGAATTTGCCAACGTGGCCGTACCGTTTATCTTCTTCTCTACTAAATTTCCTCAACAGGAATTGTCGAACAATAAGCAAACCGATACACTTGAAGGTCTGACAGCATGACCCTGATTGCTGTAAAAGGGTCTGCTCACGTAGCAGATGCGCCCGGCCCTGTTGCAGCGTGGTCTGGTAGCCCTCTCCTTGCACTCCGACATCCGGATCGACCCAGGGGCCCTTCGGACATCCCCATCCTTCATTCCAAGGCACAGGGCAGTGTGCACAGAGGGCTGTTTTCATCCCCACATGATGCAAATCACCCCTCACTTTTCATATCAACACACCAGGTAAAAACCCCATTCCAAGTGGAAGAGTTCAGTTTTTAGCTGTACCAACAGTCTGTGCAAGATGGAAGACGCTCGCCTCTGTTCGAGTTCCGTGCGTGCCGTGCAGCTGAAATCTGCGCACGCCTGCTGAGGGAGATTGTCTCTGGTTATTCTTGGAGTTATTCTTGGAGCAGGTTATTCTTGGAGCTTTGTCTTACTCTGGACATTGTAATGGTCGAACCAGGTCAAAACAGGGGGCATCTCTACCCTCCAGACCTTCAGAAAGAAAGTCATACGGCCCGTTGCTTAGTTCTCTTCATAACAAAAACAGTTTTTATTCAACCCATTTTATCATCTGAAAACATGATTTTCCTTTTGCCTTCCTAGCATGTGTCCTGCAGAATTGAATTTCTCTTCATGAGACTACAGGTAGTTTCCACAGCATTGACCTCTGAGAGCTTTGTTCAGATATTTAAAGCCTTTTGCATGTCTCGAAAATGGTCCCAGACTACTGCATGTGATGAGTTTTTTACACGCATGTCTTCACACACATGCGAGTTTTCACACACATGCCTTTCTTGTCTAATGTCGTTTTGTCATTCTCTGGCTTTCATGCTGTTACCTTGTCACAGTGCCTGGAAAATAAATAGTAGGTGCTCATCAAATGTTTGTTAAGGGAATAAACGACCGTCACTTTTCACTTCTGTTGGACCATATCATGTTCCAGTATTTCCTGTTCACTTTTCTAATCTCCTACATCTAATCTGTTCAGGTTTTGGAAGTGGTAAAACCATATGCAAGTCTAGGTTCAACAGTCCGTGGATGAGGAATGAAATGCCCCAGCAAGGGCTTGGATTTCATGATGTTTATTTTGACTGCTAAGGGGTGGCTTTGAAAACTTGCCTCCTGCTTTGGAACAGGGATCTGAATCCATACAACTGTGAGATAGTTGAGGCCGAGGCAGATGAGGGATGTTTTGTAGTCAGTTTTCCCTCCCATGGTCATTACCAGCACCTAGAAGGACTGCCAGAAGTAGGATCTATAAAAACCACAGGCCATTACTGTGTGCTTAGTTTAATTAGATTTCTTTTGGATTTTTTTTAAGCTGTCCAGGGAGAAATGTGTCCCTTGAGAATGTAACATCCATTATGTAAAACTTGAGTGCATCCGAGGCTTTGGAAAGTGTAAAATTTACACTTACGGCTCTGTTTAGTCAACGTGATGAGATTTAAGATCAATTGGGGGGAGGGAAGAAAAAGAAGTGAGTACGTTCTTGTTTTCAAGAAAATTTAAAAGATGACAATGAAGGATTTTTGTCCTCTCTGCCAAGTGGTTGCAAGTTGGCCGTTTTGAATTCCAGTCGGGCTTTTAGAGTTCGTGGTCAGGTCCACGCCTCTCTTGTTGTGTCCCGACTGGCAGTGTGAGGGGGGAGAGAAAATTCCTCATTAGTGACATGTATAGACACTCCATGTACACAGACGATTTTCTGACAGAGATGGATGCCATGGATCAGGTTTCCAAGAAACCGTTATTCCATCACTGAACGGGGAAACTCTGTACCAGTCTTTTTGATGTGCAGTCAGTCTGTAGATCTGCCCAATGTGACAAACCGGCACCGGCCTTAAAATTGAAGACGCCTCCTTGTTCAGGTTTGAATGTAGAAGAAAGTTACAAACAACAACACACACTGACGATGTCATGTTTTTACTTTTCGTTAAGGAGTCACGTGGAGGGTGTATGGTTCCTACTGAAAACTCTCCATTAGTGTGTGAGTCTTTGGACACTGGATTCTTCTTTTCCCATTGGGAAATTTATTTCTGGAGTGGAAAGGTCACAATAATTTTCTCTACATCCTTTAACCCCTGCAGTCTTCAATTTATGTCCTCAAGTTGGCTTGCTGGAGTCAAACAGACAAGCATCTCCCTACCCGACAGGTGGGTGTTTATCAGTCACCCCACTCACTCTCGGTGACAGTCGAGTCTGGTCACAGCCTTGCCAAGGGTTTCTGCTTGGAGATACAGGAGAGGAGACCACGATTCCGACTAAGCCTATTGGGTTATTCAGCTGGCTGGCCACGTGATCATGTGACCTAAGCTGGACCAACCAGAAAGCCCCTCAGGACTCCGAGTTAGAACTCCGAGAGGTAGCAGCTCAGAATGCGAGTCAACGGGGTATAAAGATGTGAGGACAGAAATTACCAGTTTGGGCTGCCAAGAGAAGCCAGCCTCAAGAGAAAAGGGGCCCTCAAAGAAGGGCAGAGCTAAGAGCATCTCAAAGAAATGGAAGCAAGAGTTCCGAACCTTTGAATTAAACCATCCCTGAAGCCTGCCCTATTTCTAGGCTTTCCAGTATTATCACCCAATACTTTGCTTCTATCACTGAGTTGACTTTTCCATGTGTTGTAACTGAAAGACACTCGAGTTACTCAGTCTGCCATTTTTCTCATCACCTGATACTACTATGAAACTATAAACCATACAAATGTAGCATCAGGTCAGAGAACTAACTACAGGTTGACTAACTACAGGGAACTAGCTTTGGATAGAATCTCTGATCCATCCTCTGCTGGTAAATGGTTAACAGCAAGCTCTGGGGGCATGAGTAGGGACTGGGATGCAGCATTTGGCAGTTTGATTTCCACTGTGTAGACAGTCTCTCTCTGGCCAGTTTCAAGCTAGTGATGTACTACTACTGAGTGTGGAATCCGGAGGAGACGGTAACTATTGGATCTCAGGTAGCGCATCATGGTCGGCACCGTCCTGGCGCTACCTGCATTCCAAAGCTGCTATTGTACAGATGAGAAACTGTGATTCACAGGTGTCGAGAGCCCCTCCTGAAATCGCACAAACAGAGGAAAGGCTGGAGCCAGAACACCCATCCCGACTTCTGACGTCTAGTGTTTAGTAGGCTGATGGTCTCGTTTCTAAATGTTCGCACATGGGGCTGCTAATACAAGCGCATTTGTTTCTTTTCAACAGAAGGGCCTGTGGCTCTCTACTTAAGACCAGAAAATGATCCAGCGTCTCACAAAGTTAACATTTCAGACTTTGCAGCCCAGCCAATCACCAGGAATCCCAGTGTGCGGGAATGGAATGGCTACCATGTGCTAACTATCTGTGTACCAGACACCCCATATGCATGGTCTCCGCAGAGCCTGCGGGGAGGAAGCATCTTTTCATTTCACATGTGAGGAAGCTCAGATCCGGAGAGGTAGGGACTTGCCCAAGGTCCCATTTCCTCCTCAGCGAGGGGCAGAGTGAGAACTTGCCCCCAGCTTTGTCTGACTTCCAACAACATCGAGATCGCCCCACACGTGGGGTGTTATTCTGGAAAGAGCATGTTTCCACGATGTGCTAATGGGCTTTGGGGATTTTCTGTAACTTAGGAAACATTTGTGAGAACAAATTATAATACCCAACCAAAAAAAAAAATAAAACCCAGATGGAAGCAAGTTTCACTGAATAGGACATGAACGATATTCGTGCTCCTTTGGGTTTCTGGCCCTGGTTCTTCTTTCCTCTACCCCCTAATTCGCTGTAGCCTCTTTGAGATTTGTTAGAGCTGGCCTGTGATGATTCACCTGAGAGAGCCTTGTCCGATCTCGAAGGTCCTTTTGTCAACTGGCACGAGTGACGTCAGTAATGAATGTGAGCCATCAGTAGTTAAAAATCTAAAAAGCAAGCACAAGGGTCACATACTTTAAATAAATGTCAATAATTATAGTTAACAAAAACTAGGCTGGCTGAAGGAAAAAATGCTCTATTTTGTCATTTCATCTTTCTTGGGCCAAACAGATACTGTTCATAGGATTTCCATGCTTTCTCGGTGCCTTAGTCAGAGTGACTCTGCAGCATTCAGGAATGTGGTCTGAATTATTTAAGTGGGATGATTAGCATAATCTATACTGCACCCTTAAGAATACGGGGGCAATTAAACACTGAGCTTGACCCACTGCCCTGTTTTGTGGGGCAGAGAGGATACACTTGGTGTTGGTGATTTCAAAAATCAGTTCTGCTCCTTCTCTCTCCCTCCCTTCCCTCACCTCCCTTTTTACATGCCACACACACCGAGTTTTTATCCTTCAAAATGGGTGGGAAACTGACGGACTTGGTTTCTGTCCAAGGGGCACAAGCAAACAATTGCTTTGAATTTCCTTTGCAATCATACCATGGGGTGCCGGGCAGCTGAATCGGATGTGTCTGAAAGGTGTGGCCCCCATTGCTAGAGTCTTTATAATAATAAATTTCACCCACTGATTCCCATGCCACTTTCTCCGATTTGCAGACTCACAAAACTGCCTCGGGCTACTCAAGGTCATTTCAGTATTTCAAAAAGCCAGAGGGAAGCGGTACCCTTCTTGATGCAGGCCGACTAAATGGTCGAGTTACTTTTGGTCAGAAAATTAATGCTAACCAAACACAATGTGGCAAATGTTTTGTATCTAGAAATACTTAGATTCTTTCAAAGGAGGGTGAAGCTTGTTGTGAGAACCACTAATCAAGGACATGCCATGGGCGGTCCCCGTCAGTTCATCAGCTCGTCACCAAGCAGCTAATTATTTAGGTGTCACGCAGGGTGAAGGCCTGGACTGAGCACACGGCACTTACAGTCTCACGAGGAAGGAGATTTAAAAAATGATTTTACAAATTTGATGAGTGTTACCCAAGGAATTTAGAGATATCCGTCTTCCTTCTCACCAAAAGGCACATGAACAGAGAAGAGCCTGTATTGTCCTTGATAGTATAGGGGCCAAAACGGCAACACACTCAAAAATACCCATTTTACAAATCCTTTGTCACTCATGCCTTTACATGAAGGTGTTTAAGGTGCTGTCTGTTGAGAGAAAATGGGAAGCTGTTGTGAACCCTTAGAACGTGCTGTTCTAATAAAGGTGTCAGAATGGCAGCCAGTCATCTGGGATGTCTGTAGAAGCAGGACCCAGGACAGAAGCCCTGGAGGTGCCAAAGGAGGGAACTGGGGGAGGAAGGGGTCCCCCAAATGCACACCTCCAGGGGGGCTGCCCCGGAGGGAACTTGAGAGGTCTTGTTGAAATCTGAAGGCTTTGAGGATGCAGCAGCCTAGCACAGAATTCCAGTGAGGGAGCCCGCCCTCCCCGGCCCTGCGTGAACTGGGCTGGTTAAAGCCCCTCCTTCGGACCTTGCTGCAGAGAAGCCCCGGTCTCCAGACTGTGCGCTGGCAAAATGAAGCCGGGTTCTGAGATTTGCCCAAGGCCATGGAAGCAACCCATGTCACACCTGGGATTAAGATTCAGATCCTTCCATCCTCCGGAAAGATAATGGCTGTCACTCCCGATCATGTCCTATTTTTAAGTTCATTAGTTAACCTCTGGGTGCTTAGCCAGTTTCAAGAGCCAGCGCATCAAAGCGTTTTAAATGGACGCGTGGAAAGCGATTGTTCTCTGGTTGCGCGCCTGAGCCCCTGCAACATTTCTGTGGTTCATACAGAGGCAGGCTGCTCTCCAACAAGTCTGCCCGGGAGGGGGGAAGCATTTTTCCTTCTGATCAGAACATGCCTGTCACAGAGCGCCAGAGGCTACTGAGTGGTGCCTGCTCGAAACAGCCTCTTCCCCGGCCCTGGAGTCCCGAGTCTATCTTCTGGCACTGGCTTAACTGTTTGGCTGCGGTTTTGGAAGGTCCATGCTGGTACCTCCTAGGAAGAGAGAACCCCGTTAGGAAGCTGCCAAGTGCTGGCAATCTTCTCCTTCATTGCAGCTCAACCAGTGTTTCATGTGCTACTGCTGAGGGTCCAGACCTGTGGGGGTCTGCTCTCATGCCAGGGAGCCCGGGCGTGCCAGGAGCAGGCTGCCAGGTTGTAAGGAGGTGCCTCACAGTGAAGAGCTGGGCGGTCAGGGCTGCAGAATGCAGGGAGCCTGAGGGGTCTCTGTGTAGCTCTGTGCCTGCAAAAGGACCGCATGAGCTTTGAGAGACCCAGAGAAATCGTCCCCACTCTGCAAGGGTTCTTTCTATTCCTTTGGGACACGAGCAAAAAATAAGACCAAACGAAACCTCCATTTATGAGACCCTGTAAGAAGGAAGGGGGTCCCTGAGATTCTTTTCCATGCAGCCCCACTGGGGCACGACGCCAACCCATATCCCCCTGGAGGCCAAAGGGGAGGTGAGCTCGGCCCCGGCGGTCATGGCCACGGTCATTCAGCAAGCCTCCCTTCTCAGCTCCTGCCTCCAATTAGCTGCCTCTTTTTTATTCCGCTACATGTGTGATTGTGTTCTTGTTTTTCAGAGTTTGCTCCCAGGGGTTCGGGTTCTCCAGCTGGTCCTTGGGTGGCAGCGAAGTCAGAACATAGAAGACAGGTTGCTGTGTGTGACCGTGTAAGATTGGAAGCAGTAAAAGCAGGGTGGAAGTTTCGGCCTGTGTGAAACTCTAGTCATTTGTATAGGGTGGAGCAAAAGTAGGTTTCCAGTTGTTCACAAGGAAAACAATACAATAACTATATACAAATATAACTTCTGTGCTTCGCGTACTCACAACCATAGGCCTATTTTCACTCTCACTGTACAATTAGTAGCATTGTGGGCTGGTAGGACGCGAAGTGTTTTGTTGGGTCAAGTTTATATTGCGTTAGACCTACTTTGTCACACTTTTGACATCCTCTCACCTGCTAGAAGAGTGACGTCTTGAGCTAGGGCGATTCGTGTTCTGTAGACTTATTACAGCTCTAATGAAGTAGTCTTCCCCCCTTGCGAGACTGTAATTCTCATGAAGGCAAAAGCAAAATGTGGATTCTTCATCTTCCAGTCGACATCTTGAGCCCATTTGGCATGAAGTCAGTGCTCAGTAAATATCTGTTAAAGGCATTGCATTAGTCTGGTAGGGTTGCCATGGCAAAGAACACAGGCTCGGTGGCTTAAACAACAGAAATTTAATTTTCTTTTCCTTATAGCCCTAGAAGCTAGAAGTCCAAGATCAATGTGTTGGCAGGTTGGGTTTCTCCTGAGGCCTCTCTCTTTGGCTTAGAGAAAGCCACCTTCTCTCTGGGACCTCACATGGCCTTTTCCTTGTGTGTGCCCCCCTGGTGTCTTTACCTGTATGCAAATGTCCTCTTCTTATAAGGACTCCCCGAAGATTGGCTTAAGGCCCACAGGAATGGCCTCAATTTAGTCACCACCATAAGGGCCCTATTCCAATTACACCCACATTCTGTGGGACTGGGGGTCCAGGTTCCAACATATGAATTTGGGGAGGACATAGTTCAGATAACACTTTACCACACAGGTGGCAAACACAAGGCCCTCGGGCAGAATGCGGCCCTCCCCTGTGTTTTACCCCACCCGGCATCTTGTTTCTACCCGGTGGCAGAGCCGAGCTCCTTGCCCCTAGTTAAGGAGTAGTTACATCTATACAGTCCTAAAAGTACATTTGGCCCTTTGGAGGCAACCACGAGGCTGATGTGGCCCCCAGTGAAAATGAGTTTGACACCCCTGCCATAGATAGAATGAAGCATGTCATAGAAAGTTGGTTCATGTTGAAGTAGAGAAATTTGAGAGTAGTGTATATAAATATTCCACCAAAATGAGTTCCTCTTACTCCTTTGTGCTAATACCACCACCCAGTGTGTCCCCTTGAGTAGGAAAGAAAGGGTTACAGCCAGCAGGCCCGGAATGGTGCTCCAGCTGGGCCGAAGTCACAGGTTGGCTGTGTCCTTTGGGGCTAGTCTATCTGTTTCTGAACCTCGGTTCTTTAACCTATAAAATGAAGGGGTTGGAGTCATTGGGTCACTCTGTAATTCTGTGCCAAGAAGACCAGAATGGAAATATTCCTTCTGGCTGTTGCACTTGACTAAGAGCAGGAACCTTCAGTAATTCTCCTTCTCAGAGGCTGGGGGAGAGCACAAGGGACCCAAGCCTTACCCCCTTTTCCTTAGTGGGGTTCCAGTTCCAGGCAAGTCAGCATCCTGGGGAAACAAGTCTCTACCCCCTGATGCTTCCTACATACCAACCACTGAGCAACTTCCTAACTAGGAGAAAGCGGGCGAAACTCTTCAGATTTCCATCTTGTTAATGTGGAAGCAACTCTTTGCTGCCTTCTGTCCATCTGCTGCCTTAGAGATGATTGATCTGGGGGTTTACAGGCATCGAGGGAGCAGAAAAGACCACATTTCCCCACACATCAAACCTTAGTTGGCCTTCCCAGCGCTTCCCCAGAGCTCAGAAGAGGTAACTGGTGACTCGCCACAGAGGACCACTCTCCACCCTCTTTCACTGATGTTTCCTGTCCTTTCCTCTCCCCAGTGCTTATGGAGACGTTGTCTTGGGCAGTGAAATGGCAGAGCAGAGACGTGGGATTTTCTCCTGCCTCCCCTGCCGTCCTCCAGCACTGTGCAATAAGTAATGTTTTGTAGCACTCTCCTAGCCTTGTTTTTCTCCTGGAAACAGTTGTTCCTCCGGGTAGGAACTAAGAGGCTGCCAGAAGGAAACCCCTAGGATGATTCACAGGTACAGGGATTTCCGAAATGTTTCCTTAGTGAGCTGCGCTGGTCTAGGAGTTCGCCTGCTCATTCACAGAGTTCCACAAAGCAGGTTCGTTGCTGCCTTTGTTGCAATTTGCTTATGTTCTTCCCATTCTCATTTGCCAACCCATTGCCCAGGAAATCACCTTTCTGAATCGGCAGTGACTCTGCACCTCTCTATCTTTGCCTTTCCAGTCAGTGCCTTCCCCTCTCTTCATTTGCTCAGGCACACGGCGGCGTGCGCAGAAACAAGAATGCAGAAATGGAGCCAAAGAATTGTGAGCTCAGAAATTCAGGGCTATGGGCATTTCAGCCTAGGACAACAGCTTCTGCAATACACTGAATGGGGCTTGGGAACCTTGCACGTGCACCCACACCTGAGAGTGTGCATCTCTTGCCTGCTCTTGGCTTGTGCTTTCTTTCAATTGATGTTTTGTTGACTCTCCTACCTTTCAATCTTCCTTTCAATATAACTTCCATTCTCCTCCTGCTAGGATTTCCTATTTCTAGTCCCAGCAGCTTTATGCCTCGGCCTAGCCAGTCTTTGAGAAACAGTGCCATCTATCTCTCTTATTTCTTCTCTAGCCCATGTCCCACTTAATCCCTAGCTTACCTGTGCAAACACAATTGGGATGCTGCCAGAATAACAGTCACCCTTTGGCCTCAGTTACTGGGCCAAGGGACTCCTGAAAGGTACCAGAGTTCAACCAGAACTTGGTTCCCTCTGCTTTATCCACAAGATTAAGGATCCGGACAATCTCGATTTTTCTCTCACTGAAAAAAGCATCCTTAACCTGCTCCTTAATTTCCTGGTGGTGATCCGTATATCCATACTCACTCTTTGACCTCATCAGCCTCTGCAGCCCGCTCACCCGTGGGGCTTCAGCCCCAGGAGCCTGCTTTAGACCCTGCAGCTATGGCACTCCGACTACCTGGGTCTCTGTTTCCTCTTCCTGGCTCACTCCTTCCCCGGAGCCACCTGTCATTCTTCCCATCAATCCGAGAAGCTCAGTGGGAGCTCAGATGTTTCCTCCTTGTGGAAGCCTCCCCTGACCACCCTAGTAAAGTGATGTCACCTCTCCACCCAGTTACTCTGTGACATCACGCCTTCTGAGCTTTATCACTCTCAAAAGAAGCTTCACGAGGGCCAGGCCTTGGTGTTGTGACTGCTGTTCTCTCCGGCATCTGTCGCTATGTTTGTCTCAGATTAGATACTCAACATGTATTTGTTGAATGAATAGATTTAGAAGAATGAGGCTAAGTAAGGATGACTTAGAGAGGAAACTGTAATTTATAATCTTCTAAAGGGAGAAGTTGCCTTGTTGGTTTGTGCTTTAGCTTTTCAGGTTTGTAGTCTGTAGGAGTCTGTAGGAGTCATGAGCTGTCTCTGAGAAGCGGAAGTTTTGCAGCTAACCTGCATCGGCTATCACCTGTACCAACATTGCTTGCCGGGCCCTGACTGGTACCGTTCAGTTAGTTGGAGCGTCAGCCTATAAACTGAGAGGTCTCAGGTTCAATTCCCAGTCAGGGCACATGCATAGATTGCGGATGAAGACCCCAGTCGGGGCAACCTGTGAATGTTTCTGTCTCACATTGATGTTTCTCTCTCTCCCTCCCTCCTTCCCCCTCTCTCTAAAATCAATAAGCATGCCCTTGGGTGAGGATAACCAAAAAAAGTTTCCTTCAGGGCTGTGTGCCACCTGATCGTGGCCTCTTCTCTCATTTCTAGCTTTTCCTGTCCCCTCACATTTAACACATTGGAAATGGCGTCACGGGTCCGGGCTCGGCAGGTCATTCTACCTTCTTGTCTGTGCTGTCAGTGGTTACTGCCTGTCTTGTTGCCTCTTAAGAAAAACAGCAACAGCAATAATAACAACAACAAAACAGCCCCCACTGACTCATCACTGTCTTTATGGTCCCTTACTCTCCATATATCAGAAAGGAGTCTTGTTGCTTTCTACAAAATTAAATAATGGTGCACCCATTCGTCACCTGTTCTTATTCCTAGAACCCGAGTTAGGTCTATGAACAAACAGGTCCCTGCCCACCCTGGAGCTCAGAGTCACCCTTCTCTGTCTCAGTTCAACGGAAGAACAATGAATGAGCACAGCTCCCGAGGCTGAGACCCCATCTCATCGAGCCCCACTTTCTTGAACAGCAATGCCCTAACCGTGTAGATCCCCAGCTAGTCATCCTAAACAGCACCAGTCATTCTGTGACTTTTTCAGGGCCCTACACTCACTCTGTTTGGGGACTAGAGGTTTCTTATGCTGAGCTTTTGAAACTGTTTGTGATTGGACCGTCACTCTAATTTATTCCCACGTCCCTCCAGTAAGTCTCTTCTTCTTAGAGATTCAGTGAAGTCCCTTCAATAAGTCTCTTCTTCTCAGCTAAGTCATTTGCTTCACTGTCTTTGAACCTCCATTTTTATCCCTTTGGTACCAAGCATAGGGTTTAGCTTGAGTGGAACCTTCAGAGCTGTTCAGCCCAACCCTGTCATAGTATCATAAAGAAAACTGAAGTTCATAGGCTCAAAGTCAGAAAGCGGGTCCTAAAACGATCACTCCCTGACTTGGGAGTCTCTTTACCCCGTACGTTTTCCCTTGTCCTTGCTGGGTGTACCTCCATGTGGCTAGTATATTAGCAGCTACTCTCAGAGCCCAGTTAAAGTTCTCCAATCAAGTGGAGAATTAAGAGTAGTGTTCTCTTGTATAAACTGGGGAAGCAGAACCAGGTAAGACAAAGAGGCGGAGGAAGAGGTTCAAAGGGAACTGTGTTTGCACGTTTGAGTAACTATGTTCTGCTATTCATCAGATTTGTCATCTTAGTCGTTATCCTCCGAGACGCTGATTCTGAGCTGCCGTATCTCTATCAATCCAAATCTTCAAACTAATCTCAACACCAGAGGAAAAGTCATGCGTTTGCACACATGTTGCTTTTTCTCTTTCAGTGTAAGATCTGCAGGAGCACTGAGGTGTCACTGAGGCCAGAGTTTAAAAGTCCAGTACTTGTTGACTAATGGTGCCTCAGCATCTTCCCAATAGGCCGGTCGATGCATCATGTCTCCTTGCAAGAAACTTAATCAAAAAGCTTGAAAGCTGCTGGGCCCCTACAGTTTGCAGAGGAAAACGTGTGGGCCCAGAGCCTCAGAAGGTGGGGTCATGATGGACTGGGCGGAGCCGCATTTGTCAAAAGACAAAAGAAAAAAAGAGGCACCCTCCTCAAAATGCATCGCAAAGAGCCAGCCATTCTCAAATGATGTGTAAGAAAACTATTTAGAGTGACGAAAGGTAGCAAGAAAATAAACAAGTGAAAAAAAGTGGGTTTTTCTTATTCTTCCTTCTCTTTGAAAACCTTCCCATTAAGAGAATACAATAATAGTTCTGCCTCATTAGGAAGAGAGAAAGTTGTTTGAAATAAACCTCAAAGAGAAAGAAAAAAAATCTGTCATTTTCTTTAAGGACACTATTAGGTTCTTATTGGCAAGACAAACGCTTAATAAACTTAAAAGTAGAGGAACTGTAAGTTGATAGTTTGGTTGGAGGGACACAGAACAACCTTTGCAATAAAAAAATAAAAATAAAAAAGACTTGCTCTTTTAATCAGCCTCTCCTGAAGCATTACCCCTCGCCAAAAGCATTCTTGAGTCTGTTCCAGCCGCAGAAATTCTTCCCTCATTGGTATAATCCAGGAATGTGTAAGCTGCAGAGGAGTTTGAATAACCATTATGACAGGGTAGCTTCTTTTGTAATTGGAGGAACCAATGTCTAGAGCTGTTTGGTGACTTGTCCATGCTCACCCAGTTTTTGAATGTCAAGGTTAAATTCAACAAATCGGCAGAAACTGAAGCTGCTTTTCTCTGGGTACATAATCTGTTTGCCCTGTGTGGTCAGGAAAGCATAGTATTAGAATGAAATTCATGGGGATCATTCTGGAATCAATCCAGAGGCTTATTTGGGGAGGCAGAGTTTATCTGATAAGTTCTCACAGAGCAAGGGTCCCAACAGTCCCCTCCCTACCTGGACTGGGCTTCCAGCAGTAGAAGAGAAAGTGTCAGGAGATCCCCATCTGTCCTCTCCACTGCACCTTGGTGACAACCAGCACCCTTTCCCCTCATGCTCTCCTTGTTAGGACACGAGCAATACCTCTCGTCCCCACTGCTGTGAAAACAATGAGGCAAGAAGACCCCGCTAGCCAGTAGTGAGTTATGGGACTCTCCAGTGCGAGAGGCCAGACACCTTGGAAGTGACAAGCTCTCCCTTGTAATATATAGGAGGAGTTCAGAAAGAGGAAAAATGCACTAATTTCTTAAGCACTTTGGGCCATTTTCCTTTCTTTCTTCCTTCTCAGAGAAGTCCAGACACGTTTTTATTTGGAAAGGTGCATTGTGACGTTTTATATCATCCTCTGCACCTATGAATAGCTCTGGCTGCCCTAGATGCTCATTTTCCAGGTGCCGAGAGCAGAGGGACTTACGTGCAGCTGACAGCTTTGGGGAGAGGGTGGGTTTTAATTGATGTATCACGGACACTGCACTTTCTCCTTAAAAATGCGAGTGTCCTAGCATCCTCCTGGGACCTATACATTTTCATGTGTCGATTATGCCCCCTTTACATTGGAATGCACATGTCGGTGGCCAGCCGACAGTCTGCCGGGCACCTTTTTGTCGCCGCGTGTCACTCTGTAACCCTGTCAGCATCGCCGTCTTCCTCTGAGTAACCTCTCCAGACGGGAAGCAGCCTGCAGCTACTGCGGATTCTCAGCAGAACAGAGGGAGTCATACAGACACTTCTCAGATTAGCTGCCCCCCGTTCATCCACAGTTACAGCAAGGCGAAGCTGGGGAGTGAGGCTGGAAAGGGAGCGTGTGAGGTGCCCACATTTCTCATTTCTATCGTCCTGGGCCAGCTCCCTGGCCGTCCCCAAAGGAGGCACCATCCCATGAGGGGGCCCACAGTTTCAGAGGCCCTGGGAGCTCCCCCATAGGATTGGGGCTGATTGCCAGCATCGTGCAGGTGGCAGGGTATTTCCCGGGAGTCTCCTAAGAGTGCCAGCCAGCTCTGCCACTGGGGTGCCTGGCGGAGCCCCTGCCTCTGTGTCAGAGAGCCATCTGCCACCCGAGACCCCTCTCCTGATGGGAAGCACAGAGAGATTCCTCACTGCCTCGGCTTCCCTAGGTCTTGATTTTCTGATCATATCATTCACATGCCATAAAAACCACCCATGATCAGGGTACGGCTCTGTGACTTTTATAATCAAACTCTTGGAGGTGCACAACCAGCAACATCCCCTTTTTTCAAATGTCCGTCATTGCGAAATTTCCCGTGGTCCATTTGCTGTTAACCTCCACCTCCACCCCTGAGCCGCCACTGACCTCCTCGCTGCCTCGCGGAGGGTTGCCTTTTCTGAGAATTTGCGAGCGATGGAATTATGTACGGTGTCGTGTGAAGTTTTTGAGCTCCGTGCATGGTGTAGCGTGTATCCATGGTCCGGTCTTCTATGTTGCTGAACAGTATGTCGCTGCTACGCTGTACAGCATCTTCCTTATCCCTCCCATCGACGGGCATTCGGTCAGTTTCCAGTTTGAGGCAGTTCTGCTTCTATGAACCTTCCTATGCATTTCTTTGCATGGACATATGTCTTCTAATAAACCTCTTCACTGCCGATATTAGATGCTCAAGGGCCCTAACTACCCTAATGGCTGTCAATGGATTATTTTCAGACTTGACAACAACTGGTGAGGCAGGAATTTGAATCAGGAGACAAAGAAGCATGTTTTGGGGTGGAAACTCACAGCCACGCTCTTCCTGCCAGGCAGCCTGGCCACCTCCCCATCAGAGGAGCAGGGTGTGCCCTGGGCTTCCACGGCAGGTCCCCTTGCCCGCCCTCCCGCAGGATCACAGTGCCCCAGTGTGGCCACTCTAAATGGATCTGAGGTTTCTAAATCTGCCCCAGGACTCCTTCACGTAGAAATATTCTCTCCTCAATTATAGCAGCCCCAAAGGTCACTGCCAACCTGGTTTTAACATCGATTCATAGATCGGTGAGAGTGTATCCACTATCTGCTTTGTCCTTAATACCAGCGTGACCACTGAATGACAAACCACCGTGGCCCCCTTAGGCAGTGTGAGGGAAGGACAACACACACCCCTAAACTGCATAGAACCAACTACACACGTACAAGAAGGCGGATGATTTAAAAACTGCTAATACCGAGGCCACTTACAACTCCTATGGCACCTACTTTTTCCCAGAGTTCTGTGGACACTGCAGAGCTAAGTTACAAATAGATAAAGAGAACCAGACTGGATGCAGTTGGCTCAGAAGATACTCAGTGGGAACACGGACGTGCAAACATGATTTACGGCAGTTTATTTTTCTGATGTGTCTCAGTTTGTAGTAATTGGATAATCTACAGCTTCTTCTAGAGGAAAAAATGTTTTTCTAAAATATAGATAAATTCTTTAGAAAATATATGTGACAAGAGAGAGGATGTTGCATATTTTTTTATTTACATATCCCATGAATCTTTACGAAATGCCCACGTTGTTCCAAGCACTGTGCCAGGCATGCAGGCCTCAACAGGGAGCAAAACAGAGCCTCCTGTCCACCTGGGGCTCGAGACCTGATAGGGGAGATGAATGACGTGGACTGAAGGTTTCTGTTCCTTTTCAAGGACCATGTGTTGAATCCCTAATCCCCATTTGGATGGTAATTGGAGGTGGGGCTTTTGGGAGGTAATTAGGGTTGGATTAGGTCCTGAGAATGGAAAGTGGAGCCCCCAGGATGGGATCCATGCCCTTTATAAGGGACTGAAGAGGCCGGAGCTAGCTCTCTCTCTGCCTCGTGAGGACACAGTGAAAAGTTGGCTGTCCACGTAGCAGGAAGAGGGACTTAACCAGCGCTCCACCGTGCTGTCTGCTGTCCTCCTGACCTCAGACTTCCGTCCTCCATAACTGCGGGAAATGTTTAGTACGTGAGCTGCGCAGCCTCTGGTATTTGTTGCAACAGTCCGTGCTGACTAGGACCATGGATAAGTATCAAAGTCATTGAAATTGTGGAAAGAGCAATGAAGAGGGAGAGTCTGTCCAAAGGACGTTTACCTGGCTGTTGGGGGCCAGAAGCAGCGGGCTTGTGTTCAGAGGCCGTGGAAACAAAACGAAAAGAAACAAAAAGAAAGAAAGAAAACAAAATTCAAACCACAACTTCTTAAGCCAAATGTGTGGAGGAAGAATTACTGGGGGCAAGTGACGTACCCCAGTGGCTTACAATATGGGCCGCAGGCGATGGAGAGGAACAGTTATTTAAAAACAAAAAGACCTTCCTTCTGTGTCTTTTAAGAATATTCTGCACATCTTCCTTAAAAACTGGCAATTTTTCTATCAAGCCTGAGTAACCTAATGTATCAATTCTCCCTTTTCCCTGCCCACGTTGGTGATAACAGATCTTCCATTAACCTATGCTGAGAGAGCCATTTCTATGCTAAGAATCTATTTATGTTCCCCTATAACTTTCTTAAAGATACACTGCCCCTGGGCTGTAATGCATCAAGCTTTTGCCAAATTTCAGTAACATTGATGGCGCCTTTTCTGAGTCACTTGGTAATGGGGGCATGGGGATGTCCTTTCATTTGAAGAGACGAGAAATTGAATTCGCTGTTTAGTTTCTTACCACAGATTCAGTCTTCATTGTCAAAAGTGTCCTCTGGCTTTATTTTCAAGGATTTTGTGAGTTAGAAAAACAACAGGTCATCCTCGTCCTGAAATTTCCCTTAATGAATAAGTGGCGGCTCCTGTTCTTGTCTCTTTTTGGTCATCTTAAAGGACATGCTGTGTCTTATCTCATCTCCTTCTCTCTGTATAGTCTCGATTTCTGCACAGTTCCTTATAAAACTTCTCTGGCTCACCCTCGTTACTTTCTAGTTGTCAGAAACCTTTAGTTATGTGATCATTTTCCCTTAAAGATATCTAGGGTAAGAGTCTAGTCTTTTCTAATCTCCCTCCACATGCCATCAAATTTGCTTTTTGAAAATGTGCTATCATGTACTAATTCCTGCTGAAGAACTAGTTGTCCATTTTCTTTCAATTGCATGTGGAGGGAGATTAGAAATTACCTCCCAAAGGCCCCACCTCCAATTACTGTCCAAATAGAGATTAGGGATTATTCCATTGGTTTTGTCTCACATTTTTTCTTAGATTCTCTTCACTGGTAAGAAGAGTAGATAACCCCTCATCCTGGCCTGATGTCCCAGTTGGTTGGAGCATCATCCTGTATACTGAAAGGTTGTGAGTTCGATCCCTGGTCAGGGCGCAGATACGAGACACCCAATAGATATTTTAGTGTATCTCTCTCTCCCCCCTACCCTCTCCTTCCCTCTCCTCTCTCTCTTTTCCTCTCCCTTTCCCTCCCTCCTCCTATACCCTCCCTTTTTCTCTCTCTCTCCCTTGAAGCAGATCCTTCAGTGAGGATAAAAAAATTAAAAATAAATAAAATAAAATTCACCTAAGGTCACACTGAGGTTAAATTATTATATGGTATGTATTGCAAAGCTTTTATAATTCCCCTAAGTTTTGATGACCCATATTAAAAGTGTTAACATGTAAAGAAATCTCACTCTGTAAAAGCTGCTGGTTTTTCATGAAAAGAAGAATAATTCGGTTGTTTGCATATGCCTCCTAAGTCTTTAAGGAATAAAATATGATGCTGATTTCATTACATCACTTTTAAGATAACTGGAGGAAATAAAAGTTCAAGGGTAAGGTTAAGTAGTTCTGTGAATTCAGTAGTGAGCCCTTTGACCCACATCTTCCAGGTCAGCAGGAGTGTCTTTGGTTTTGACCCCACATGTCTTAGTCCATCAGTAAGGAGAGCTCGCCTTTGAGGGGGAATTTGGGGAGGAATTTGGGATCTGGAACTGGCTTGATTTTGGCTTAATCTCTGGCTCTATTGCCCTTCCTCATAAAATCAGCATCATCATCACAATCTGCCTTTTCCCTTGATCAGGTATATTAGATTTTGTCAAAACTAATGGAGATCATTTTTGAAGGTGACAAGACCTAAGGGGGTTCATGGCAGGGCTGGACCATTATGGAGAGAGGGGAAGTCATCAGCCTACTTGGAGAACTCTAACAAAGGGAAGACGGGGCCAAGCGACAAGTAGGATCAAATGACGAACTTCCCGCAAAGCCCCTGGCAGGCAGCTGGCCAGGATGCATGCTCAGTGAACAGAATTTCCCCATCCCTCTTCTTTTGCCCCCAGTCCAGGATGATTTAGTCTGATGCCCTCGTGTGTTTCATTTGATGTTTGAGTAAAGGTTTGGAGAGAGCTCCAGTGGCCCACGGGTTCGGGGGACCGACTCTCAGAGCCGACATCTTTCTCCCTGACTCTGCTGATCTACTTGAGGAATTCTCGATGAGACCATTGCCCTTGCCATCCGGTGATGGTCCTTGCCTTGGACTCCAGCACTTTCTGGACTCATGAGCCTGATGATAAAGGGCATGAGTGCAGGTGCAGTACGTTTGTGGCAACCTGACCCTTCTGCTGGGATGATGGATGTACCGTGGAGGCAGTTATCCTAGGATGACCAACTGGGGCTTTGAAAACTCTCCATCGTAATAACACACCTACACTTTGATCCTCTCTCTAGACTCCTGGGAAGCTTTTTGAATATTAAACTCATTAACCAGCCTGGGGCACTTTTTTAAAAGTAAAATGGCCTGGGTGGCTGACTCAGCATTATGGTATATTTTAGCTACCCCCCTCCCTGAAATATGACTGGAATGATAGGTTCCTTCCAGGAGGGAGATAGGGTTCCTCTTTAGCAGGTTTCTGAGGACTTAGGACTTAACACTTTCTGATGTGATTCTATCATCCTGTACAGTGTATCAGGAAAGATGGTTTGGGGCGGTGTTGGAGAAATTCCTAAGGTAGGATGGCAGTGTCAACATCAGGGCCTCTTGACTTCATATGATTTCAGTGAACTGATTAACGGGAGGTACCTGGGGGCGGGGGTTAGGGGAGGGAGGAAGGGCGAATAGTGCATTCCAGGAACTGCACAGGTTGCTGGGGCAGAGGGAGGGGGCAGGAGACAGGAGTGGAAGTGACGGTGGGAAGTGGGCAAGGATCAGCTCCCACGGGGTTCCTGGACCATCTTAAAAGGGGTACGGGCTCTATGTCCATAAAAAGGGAAGGCACCAAAGTGTGTTTAAGAAAGGGATGTAACAATCAGACTTGTTTTTGAAAGATTATTTTGTCTGCCTTATGGATAAAGGAATAGAAAAAGGAGTCAAGAGTGATAGTGAGAGAACCAATAGAAGGTTGTCACACTGTGCAAGGTGAGATGGTGGCAGAGAAGAGCATGACAGTCCGTCCTTGTCCCTAGGACATTGACACTCTAGTGAGGAAGTGGGACTATGTGATGTGCCATAGAAATCAAGCAAGCTCGGGTGTGAGAAGGGAAAGACCGCTTTTAGCAGAGAAAGTCTGGGAAATACCTCCTTCCACGTTGAGCAGGATCAAGGAACCCAGTGCCCTGAGGTTTGTTTGGTTGATTTTTTTGCTTATTTGTTGCTACTTTTATTCTAGTTATAACTGCTTCCAGGATAAGAAATCACTTTAGAAGTAGCCTTCCCACTATTATATTTTTTAAGCAGCAAGCACACACACATTTTCTATTCAGTTTCTCATTATCTTTGTCAGGCAAGCAGAAAGCAGGTTTCTCTGATCGTTTTCTTTTCGAGAGGAGTGAGTGGGTTCCCCACTCCTTGCTCCAGGTCACACATCAGTCAGTCTGGGCAGGAAGCGGATAGAGATAAACCTCTTCTTGGAGGGCAGACTGCTGCTGAGTCAACAGCTCAGAGACACCAGTGCACACATGCACGGGGGTATGAAGACCTTCCCAAACGCTCTCCTTACCCTGAGAAGTCTGGAGTGGATTGCAATGAGAAAGACTTACACAGAGTTCTCTGTAGCTCTTGGGGCCCATTCTTGAAAGCACCCTTCTGGAGCTGCACTCCACTCGCCGTTTATCATTTCCCACAGCTACCTATGTACAGCTCTTTCAGTGGGGGTAGCCGACCACGCATGGGTTTGCTGTGATGGGAAAGCTACGAAGCTCTGCTGGAAAGAAATAGGCTGGGTTACCTTGAGATCATGAGAAGGTAAAATTTTAATTGCTTGTATGAAGGCGTCTGGGGGAAATTCTAACCCATGAGTTCATGTTGGCCCATCTCTCAACTGCATCTGTATGGGGGCCTTGGGTAAGCCATTTAAGCTCCCTGAGTTTCTTTGGGGAAAGGTGATGGCTAGGCTGACCGCTGACTGACCACCCAGATGCTTTGCAGACTTTGTTCCAAATGCAGATTTTTTACCCAGGAGATTGATTTTTTTTTTGGGGGATATTCTTTCACTGCAGAATAATTGCAAGGATAGGTAGGTACTGGAATGTGAATTTTGACAGTACCTGGTGGTTTCTGAGGTTGAAGCAATGGCATATCTGAGCTGAGATGGATCATAGCCTCCCATAGTTTGCATTCTGAGACCACACCTACAAGATTCTGTCTAATTTGATGTGATGGAATTTAAGGATGCTGACAAATCGCAATCAGAGTAAGGAGATAAAGATGAGGGAAAAGCTGGGAAAGCTGCCATATAAGGAAAAGTTGTTAAAAACTTGGAAGGCTTGGTCTTGAGAAGACTGAGGGATTCATCGCAGCTGTATCCAATACTCGTACTGCGGAGATTTGTCAGGGGAAGAGAAAGGACGCTTACCCGGACTCTGCTTTTCTCATAGACCTGGAGTAAAATCGATCGACATTGTGAGGAGTTTCATTTGTGCTCAGTGTAGAGCAGACCTTTCTGACATGAGTATCTAACCAAGAATGGAATGAGGACTAGTTTTGCTTCTGCGGGGAGCAAGAAGGGAGAGACCAGATATTAATAATACCGATTTTAATAAGCAATGATGCAAGTGTTCTACATGTGTTAACTCAGTCCTCCTAACCAGTCTTGGGCACAGCTCCTGTGTTCATCCCCATAGTAGTAGTGACAGAGAAACTGAGGTGCAGTATGGTTAAGCCACTTGCCCCAGATCACACAGTGAGTTGGTGGCAAAGCTAGGAGTTGAACCAGTGCTGTCTGATAGCAGCATCCACAGCCTTAACTGCCTCGCTCTCTTGCCTCCAGGTGGACATCAACTTAGAGAGTGTGTGGACAGGATTTTCGCCCTGAGTTTCTAAGGTGGTCTTTGAAGAGTCCACCAGTGGTCATGTTTTCTGTGGTGCCTGACACGTGCAGACATTGTCACGTTGTCATGGTGCATGACACATGCCACAGTGCCTTCCTACACATGCGACCTGTTGGTCCTGCTGCTGCTCTGCACAGCCGTCCGGTGCCCTTCGCCGCACCAGCTGGAGTTGGGAGCACTGTTTCTTGGTAGACTTTTCTTTGTCTGCTTTGTTGATGTCTTTCCTGCCGTTCCCTTCAGCCACGCCAAGACAGTCCTTTAAAAGAAAATCACAAAAATATCCAAAATCATTGCAGAAAGTTAAAAAAAAAAAAAAAAGCCCTGCTTCCTGGGGATGGGCTACAGTGAGACCTTTCTTCCAGATATGATGGGTGATGGTCTGCCCTCTTTGCCTTCCGAGACTGCACCTTGTGTGAGGGAGGGTGGTCCGGGCTCAGTCTGCCCTTTGCCCAGTAGGAAATATGAGCGCTTTCCGGTCCAGGGAGGCAGAGAGAAGCCCTTCCAGACTTGCTCAGATCTCTCTAAAGGTAACTGACCAAGAAGGGGAACTGACCCCATTTCATAGACAGGTGCTTTCCAATAATTTGACAACAGGTTGTTAAAATGCACGTATGACAGGCCATCAATCACACTGTGTCCTTCTGGGTTTTAAGGCTTGTTTCTCGAGGAGGGAAGATGATAGGGAACATTTTATGGTGCCCATCAGCAGGAATGTGCATATGGTTTCAAATAAGGGCTTCAGCCTTCCGAAACCAATTACTTCTCCCTAAGTGGAAATGCCAAGCAGAGATAGGTCAGCAGCTAAGAGAATATTTTTTAAAATAATAATAAATATGCACAACGACGCTGTGACACAACAGAAATTGTACACACCCACCCACACACACACACTCACAAGCCTTTCTGAGAGAGATTTCTAAAAGTCTGTGTCAAACAGTGTTAACCCGGAGAGATGCACAAATGTCAGACGCATTACATGGGCAGGGCGCATGGCTGGCATTTGGCTGCTGGCGGGGGAGGCGTCCTCCCGCAACCAATTCCTCAGGAACCTCACGCTGAGTCTGTCTGCAGGGAAGAGAGAAAAGAGGGAGGAGGGGAGTGCAGATATTGCCTGTTAAGTTTTTGCTTCACAGCTGGAGGAGGCCTCAGCTGTGCCAGGTTGGGGCTGCGGGAGGTGTTCAGTAGTTAGGGGACACGGGAAGAAGAGTGTCCCTTCCCAGCTCATGCCAATGGTGAGCCAGCCTCTTCTGAGCATCCGTGTGGCTGGCACAATTGAACACAAGCCACGCTGCCTCGTACGGAGACCCGGCTGTGCCTCACTGCAGCCCACGAGTTTTCCCATGGGGAGGTGATGGTGTCTCTGGGCAAGGTCTTTGCAAGGACCCGTGCTAATTGACTTGAGTAGCTGGAGCATTTGCTTTTACCCTTCGGTGGGCATCTAGGGGAAGATGGGGACTTGGCAGTGTAGCCATGAGTTCCTGTCCTCTGGTGTAATTTCTGATTCCTATCAGGCTGCCAATCAGAAATTTTTTCTGCTACCTTCATGACAGCTGCCAGGTACATCACCAGAAAAATATTCCATGAAAGTAGATATAAAATGGGATTTATGAACTGTAAACATATGTTACGTCAAGTGTCTTGCGTCTGTTGCCAAAATACTCTTTCAAGTTACTCTCGCCACATGTCACATTTTTTCCACCCTCCAGAGACCAGTCAGGGGTCGCTTTCTGCACTGATGGTGTTAACCTGGATTGCAGTTTCTGTGTTAAGACTTTTTTTTAAAGCACAAAGGAAGGGAAGGGAAATGATTCATTCTATTAACAGAAATTTCCCTGTAAATGTGCGTTATTCTCGTGATCTGTATCTGGTAGTTACTATGCTGAACAGACTCTTTAAGAAGCTCCCGAAGTCTCCTGTTGCAGGTGGCTGGGTTCGTGGACAAGCCGTCAGGTGCGCCGTTTGCCTCCAAAGGGCACACTGGGGTCCCATCCATTTAAATGGAGGAATAATGATGCCTTGCATTTTAGGGCCACTTGTGTTTGGCAGAGTCATTTTACTGATAGTACCAAGTGGATCTCATTTGATTATTGCAGTGACCCTGTGCAGCAGTTAATACTATTTTTATTAGTTCCATTCTGTAAATGAGGACACTGAGGGCAAAGGACTCACCCCAGGGTCATACAGCTGGCAAGTGGACATGGTGGTATTTCAACCCACCTCCTGTCTAAAGCTCTGTTTTTATTATGTCTCGCCTGTAGTTGGGACGGACAACTGCATGAACATAGGTTCCTACTTCTGTGTTGTCTATGATATATGTATATGTGCACATACATGTTTGCATATGTACACACATTGGCTTTTTCCTTCTTTTATGCCTGATTTTTTGCTCTCCAGACCACAGTGGACACAGTTATGAAGCAGAACAAATTTAATATGAGCACACCCTCCTCTCTTTCTACTCCACCCTCCAACACAGGTATACACACTCTCACATGCATACACAGAGACATATTCATGCTCGCATATATGCACACACATCATATGTGTGCACTCGCATATGATATACTGTGTGTATGTTCACATAGATGCATGTGTGTGACTCATGTGTAAACACTCATGCATGCTATTGTGCACGTGCACGTTCACATGAATGCATGCACACATGCACATGCTCTCACTCATGAGCACATTCTCACACATGCAGGTACACACACGATCACACTCCCACATGTGCACACATACTGTAATGAGGTACACCACGTGTGTACATGCATGCAATTTCACACATGTGTGGGTGCTCTTGCACATGTGTGTGCATACAGGTGCACGTGTGTCCGTGCACGTGCATGAGTGCACACGTACGCACATTATCACGTGTGTGCGCTCACTGCATGTGCACGCATATGCTCTCACATGTGTGTGTGCGTGGTGTCATGCATGAACACATATACATGTTACCTTGTGCGTCTAGAGAAAACAAAGGGACGATTCTCTAATGGAGCGATTTCATTTTCATTTATTTGAGCAGAAGGGATGGGGGAAGTGAGAGGGAAAATTCCAACATGCTTTGAATCATCACACTCCAGTTGCCTCAGCCACTGAGAACAAACCCGTGTGTCCCCAGAAGCCAGGGAGGGCAGGGCCCTCACCGAGAGCCCGTGTTTTCTTCCGTCTGTTCAGACAAGCTCAGTGTCTCTCAGTAATCACCCTTGAGAACTAAGAACTGTTCATCAGGGACCCAGAAGCACATTGTGAAGGCTATTTAGATGCACCCCATACAGTTTAGGGGGATAGGATTGCCTTCTCCCAATCCCAACCCCTCCTTTTCTCTAACCAAGGCCACACCTCCAGCAGCCAGTGGCCACTGACTCTTTGAGAGCACGGGATGGGCTGGGACCATCATGGCATGGATTCCCACGAAAGCACGTGAGACATCTCTTAGCAGGTTTACCAACTCTGCTTAGCAGTACGTCTCATATACCTTTCCTTCTGCTTCACAGAGAGAGCAAGGGATTTCACGTTACGTTAATTCCTTTGTTGGGACAATTTTTATACTTTCAAGCATTCTTCTTAGATCCTTTAACCATGCCCTGGTTACTTTCTAGAGCAGAAAATGCCCTCCCATCTCGGCCGGGTCCTCCTTGCTCTTTCATTGGCACATAGTGCAGAAGAGACACAGGAGAGTACCACGGCTTACATCGTGAGGGCTGGCTTTTATACTGAATTTTTTGAAGTTATCCTGAAACTCTCTTGAGAAATAGGTGGAGGATAAATTCATAAAACCTTAAAACATCAGAGCTGGAAGGTGGTATAAATGACACATGGTCCTGGTGTCTCATTATAATGATGAAGAAACTGAGTCCCAGGGAGGCAATGTGTCCCGGTTTGTTGTGGCCGTGACCATGCTGCCTGCTTTCTGTTGGTCATTCACGTGCCCTGCCACCACCTTTCATGACCTTGCTGTCCATCCTGCAAGCTGCCCGTGGAGGCTGTAGCAATGGGTGCTCTTGTGCTCCAGCTGCTAACTGGGTTCGATCAATGGAAGGAGATCAAAGGGTGGGAAAAGGGAGGCAGGATGCTTACTGTCAGTCTTGTCGTGGCATCCCAGCTGGTATTTCCCTGTACCTGGTACACAGCCCCTTGCAGGGGGCCCTCAACATACAAGTTTTTTTTCTTTCTGGATTCCTCTGACCACTCCCTGTCCTTGGCCCCTTAATGGCTCACCATGTTACCAATGTCCCTATTTAGCTTCCCCTAGAATACCTCACCATCCTTTCTGGTTTCCCTAAATCCTGACCACAGATTTCTAAACAGCGCCCTTAGTAAACTCTGCTCACTTGACCCGGGTGAGCGCCATCTACTTTCTTGCCGTGGCCTTGACCGATACAGAAACAGCGGGAGCGATACCACAGCTCAGCTAGTTCTCTACCTCTGACTGCCTACTCTTTTTGTCTTTTCACCATCCTGCTTCCACTTAGCGTAGCTTCATGCTTTACATAAATACATAATATGTTATAAATATATAATGCTTTTTCACAATGGGAAGCAAAAGCATGTTGTGGTTAAATAAGGGTTCAAAGTCTAGAGTACAAATTCTGGTTCTGCCCCTCACTAGCTGGTACCTGACTAACAAGTTGTTTAACCTCTCTGTGTCTCAGGGTCCTCTTTTGTAACACCAAGGCTGCAGTGAAGATGACATGGTATCAGTGTGTTCAGAGATGCCGGTACATTTCAGTGTTTAACGTTAACCGTTCATAAGTACCTAGTGTGTGGTGCGTGCTCTGCACTAAACATTAGCTCCTGTCAGTGTCTGCTGTTTGTTAGCCCTCACATTTCGTACAGGGAAACATGTCTTTGGACTCTGATTCTGTAAGTGGAGACGTTAGCACATTTTCCTGAGCCTTGCCAGTACAATTTCATGAAGATCAAGTCCTCAGCTCCGAGGAACACCGGAGAGTGATGGGGAAATGGGGCAGTGAGGGTGAGTGGGGGGGGGGGGCTCATGGGGACGCACAGACACGGGGAACGGAAACGCAGACAGCTCTGTGATGGGCGAGCCTGGTTGTGCCTGGAAGCTGTGCTGTGATTGGGAAGGACATGAGTCATTTCCCTGCGGGCAGGTGGGTGGCCAGGTCCTGGCTGGCCGGAAAGGAGATGGTCGGATCTGTTGCTTAGAGAAACAGCCATGAACCTGGGTGTTCTGCAGCGATGATGACACCAGCTAGTTTCCAGAAACCCCGACCTGGAGACAGGATTTCTTCAGTGCGAGGTAAAAGCATTGTGGTTGTTTTAAAACAGGTTTTGTTTTCCAGATATTTCATTTTCCTTTTGCATTTTGGAAGAATATTTAGGAATGTGAAGTCTGTTATGCTGGAATGTGCTTGATCTGGAGAACAGCTATGGGTTTTGGGAGAGGAGCCGGATCACCTTGAACCACTTATTCAGGGGCAATAGAATGAGGTGCGCAACTCTGGTCTGACTACCACCCTGCAGGGTGCATTTTATCCTCAGTGGCTTTACTCCCTGTCTCCCCAAAATTGTGACTGTCCTTCCCCAGGTTCATGGCTCCTCTCTTGCTGTTAAATAGGAGACTGTAGCATTTCTCTGAAAGAAAAAGAAATAAAGCCACCCCATGTTCTGTTGTTCAGGACAGTGACAGCGTTCTGTCATTGCTTTATGTCAGACAACTAAAGAACTGACCACGCTGTTGGAAGCTGTGGGAACCTTGGGAGAAGTCCACGGTGCTGCAAATTCCCCGTGAGTTAGACTTTGACCCTGACATCCAGCCACAGGCAGCTGGGACTTCTCCCAAGTGTCCCCTTGCTCCCTGGTTTCTCTTAAGTTCTCTGGAATTTTGATTTCTCAACTAGAAGCTAATTACCCTCCAGCCAACAATCAATTTGAGTTTAGATTGCCCTAAATTCCATCGATGGAAGCCACTGGGGAATAAGGGAGGGTCAGTAGTGAGGAGTGTACCACGCCTGTAGCCGCCGCTTGTTGCTGTCCACTCTCCCACCCAACGGGTGACCCACGGAAGGCCTCTGAGGCTCGTAGGTCCGGGAGTCTCTATGACTAACAGTGAGTAAATCCATTCTCCCTCGTAAACTACTGCTTTACGTCTTTTGGTCATGTTTAAACAGAACCTACTTAATGAGCCCCACCCTGAACATGCTGTGTAAAAGTTTCTAACGTTCTGTGTCATTATTAGGTCATGGTTTTCTTTGCTTTTTCCCACTAATACTTAAGCCCACCGGCACACCAAACTTGCTCTGCTTCATTCAAAAATATATTCCATGGACCCAAGACAGTACATGGTCAGCTCTTGGCCAGTGTTTTTGCAGAAGGAATGGATAAGCAGGTGTCCCAAAGAGGCCCCCTTATCCAAGAAATTCCTTAACACCAGAAAAAAAGCCTGATGCTGTGTTTCTCTAGCTTGGGAGTTATGGGCTGCTGTTGAGAGAAATCATTCCAAACATCATATTCTATGAAAATATCAGCATCATATGAAAATATCAGCATCAATGCAAAAGAGAAGTTTGCCTTTATAACCGATACATGTTTTAGCTTTAGATTGTTAATGGGTTGAAAACACAAGATTAAAATTAAATAGCACAGAACCCCACAAATTCCTCTGCAGACCGTAGAGGACCAGCGAGCTACTGTGAAGAGTCAGCATCCATTGCAGGGCCCTCCGCAGAAACTGGAGTCTCCTACTTAGCTTCCCGACAGCTGTTCAGAGTTCGTGACCTTGACATTCCCCCTGCCATAACAGAGGCATCCAACAATTATCATATGTGTGCTGGGCCAGAGACAGAAACACAGAGATGGTGCCAGGGGGTCACATTCAGCAGTGTTGCTGATTGGGCGAGTTTCATCCACTTAGAGTCATCAGTATCTTCACACCAGGGAGCTGGGAGGTCCGTAGGAACCGCTCCTTGGCTACAAAGTATGAATCAGTGCAGCAGCACTGCCTGACTCGGGGCTTAGCCTGAGGAAGGCGTTGTGTTGTTCTTGAGTCTCAGAAGGCTCTCGGGAAGGGAAACACAGTAACTAGTTCCCAGTCTCTCTCTCTCTCTCTCTCTCTCTCTCTCTCTCTCTCTCTTTCTCTCTCTCATATGCATTTGCATGCAGGTACTGATCTGAGGTAGTCTACAAATGAGCTAAGAATCTGACCTGCTCTTTGGAAGGAAAAGCACCTTCTTCTACTGTTAGGTGAAGGAGAACTTCGCTATGTCTATTCATCTCCCTAAAGCATCAGAGCCTCTCTATCCGGTGGAATGAACATCAAAGATAAAAGTTTGTGATAGGCAATCCTTTCCTCCAGAGAGTTGCCTGCCTCCCTTTTCTCTCATCGTCACACATTTATTCTGCCTGCGTAAGACCCTCTGTGACTTCAGTGGATGGGATGCCCTGATGTGCAGAGTCACGCCTGTCAGTGGGCCATGGTGAGGTTAGGGATGAAAAGCCAGTTTTAGATATTCTCCTGGCATTGATCTCTGTTTATCAGAAAGGCTTTGCTGGGCGGGTTCACGTTGGTGCTGAGGCATCTACAGGCTCATTGCCACAGCATCTTCAGTCCATTGTGAAGTAGCATCAGCATTTTCCCTGTTTTTCCCCTTTCTTTGACCCAGTTCTAAAAACATCCAAGGGATGCTTCATGAAGCTCACACAGAGGTTGCCAAGCAATCAGAATTTCTCCTGCCATAACCTGAAACTAGTCTAAAGCCTCCGCATCTTAGCCCCCCAAAAAACAGCTATCTTTCAGTCCGAAGAATGTCGGCCATGCAAGAAGCATTTGAAGCCCCCAAATCTAGCGGCTCAGGGGTTTTTTCTTTCCCCCTATATTCCTTTTTCATGATCACTGATTAGCTTATAAATCCGATGTTCACACTTTCTCTTTGGCCTGCCTTCTCCCTGCCGAGTGATTCCAGAAACCAGGGCTGCCGCCTGCTAAATATTGGCACTCAAAGCTGCAGAAGAGCATAGTCGTCCAACTCTCTCACGAAGGCAGCCCAGGCAAGGCTCTTTGCTTAGAGAAAAACACGCTTCCAGCCAGGGAATGCTCCAAAAGAGCTTTTAAAACGTCCTCCTTGAGGTAGAGGGGTTCATGTTCTCCCCCATCCAGTGTAGTCATTCTCTGACCTGCATGGTTCATAAAAAGCCCGGCTTTTACCAACAAGCTTTTTCCAGCTCACACGTCTGTGTCACCTTGTTCTTCACATCGAATTCTTTATGCCGAGAGTTGGAAATCGCAGCCTCCAGCTCCCAGGCAACCTGCAAATGTCAAGTGTCCCCACACACAACAGCCAGCTGAGACACTGAGTCACTGCGTGCTGAATGGGACCATATTATTACTATTATTATTATTATTATTATTATTATTTATTATTATTATTATTATGCTTCTGGTGGGATGGGGAATAGAAGAAAAGCAAAAGGGAAAAGAAGAAAGATGCCTGACAGAGACAGAAACATGTTGTCTTCAATTGCTCTGCATATTTTAAGGACCAGAGTCACGCTAACAGCAAATTTGGGGGCAGTTGGCTAACTCCGTTACCACCACGCCTTATGTAAGTGACAAACAGCAGGGGGTACTTCTAGCTTTTCATGAATTTGTTTTAACACCTAGAACGTTTCTTCCGTGTAGGCAGAACTTCCCCTCACTTTAAATTGTCTGTTTACTTTAATCGAGCCTTCCACAGTGCTTCAACTTGAACTTAACAAGCATGCATTTACAGAGAGCATTTTTTCCTTTTCTTCTTTTTTTTTTTTTTCCTTTTTATTTATTTATTTTTGTTTTGCTCTTTAGCCCTCTTAGCCTGGCACAAAAGCCAGCGAGGAGCTGACAAGGTCACCTGGGCTTCCCTGGGGACAGATGTCTTCATCAGTGGAAGTCAGAATTTCAATGTCCCCCCTGCCGATGGTATATGTTGTGTCTCTATTTTGGCTTCTTACCATGGGCATCTTTAGACAGGGTCTGGTCGACAGGGAGCTGCCGGAAAATTCTCAACTGAACGGTCCTGCCATGGCCAAAAGAAAAAATGTATTTTGGGGAATGAAATTGAGAGACTGCCGAGTTTGCCTTCTATTTCTTATATCCTCACTTTAAGCTACAAGCTGCTATGTAGGGGCTTTTGTGTGTGTGTGTGTCTCCATTCAGATTCTACTTCTCCTGGGAAATTTGAAGTGACCCCACTTCCCCCGACACCACCCACCGTCAAGTAAGGTTCCTCTTCCTGGCTCTCAGAGTACCATCTGTTTTTCCCATCACAGTGCGTCTTATATCCTATTTAAATTAATTTAGCAATTTAATTTAAATGGTCTAGATTGCCGGCTCTCCAAGGAGAGAGACGCCGTCTTGCTGGTTGTCGGATCCCACCTGGCAAACCATGGCTTCCCCGGGGACAGACCCCTGCTGAGCGTGGTTGGTAAGCTTTGTAGTCTGGAAGCTGGAGAGAGCTTTGTCGCTTGCCTTTGTGTTTCGGATAGTCTATTGAGTCGCACGTGTGGCACATTCGCCTGCCTTTTTAGAGCTAGACAGAGCACTCTGTTCGGCGGAAGGGAGGCGTTCGGAGACGGAGGGCCGTGAGGATTGCCTGTGTGCGGGCTTCAGTTTAACGCCTCCTGCAGAGAAGGCAGATCAGGGCCAGGGGGCTTACTTACGATCTCTGGATGCCCCTGCCCTCCCCGGCTGCCCGCCGCTCTCCCGCAAGCCTCCTCTCTACCAGCCACGGGGCTCTCTGCTCTGACCGATGGAGCTGACCAGGCAAATTCCTATGCTGATGAAAGGCTCAGCTACCTGAGCACGTGTTCCAGAGAGACCGCCAGGGATAAACCACATTTTAGAGCAGGACTCATCCACAGCCTGGGGTGAGCCTTTTAGCCCTTCGCCAGTTGAGGATGACGGCTAAGGGAGATGAAAGGACCGTAGTATCAGTGTTCGCTTTTCGGCACCCCGAGTGCCTGTCCTTGGGCTGGCGAGAAACCTGACTGCATTTTTCACTCCTTCCAGAAAGTTATTCAAATGGGGACCCAGAGGTCTGGGTGTCACTGGGCTCATCGAAAGAGAGAAACCAGGAAGCTGAACCAAAAGCACTTAAAGGAAGGATGCATTACCTTAAAATATGCAGATGGGAAACTGACATTATTGTCAATGTCAGAAGTCACCTTTCTGAGTAAACAGTCACCTCTGGGCACAGGCGGGGATGTGTTTCTTCCCGTTTACAAATGACTGACTATGCAAATGCAAGGGGTCAGAGTTGTGCCCCAGAATGTGGAGGTGTCTTCTTTCATCTGCCCATAATGAGGAACATGCAGAGAGCTGTCAAAAAAGGCCCCACGGACCGATTCCACGCCTGCCGAATAGAGGGGATTTCAGTGTGAAAGCTGCCAGCTGGTTTTGTGCCTAAGTATTACATCAGTCTCTTGTATGATCTTGCATCCTGTGTGAAATGTAATGTTTTGGCCTAATGGGCAGGATTAGCAAGAGCTGGGAAGCCATAAATGAAAGTTTCTTGTTTCTAGAGAGCAGGTTAGAGCTTTTATATTATCTGCCGTGGAGCTTGGTGAATTTAAATGCATCTCTTGGGCTTTGGTAATATTCGTGTTAATGTCAAAATTGATCCCATTGTTATTGAGATGTGTGGTTTTTTCAGGCCCAAGTCACACGGTGCCGTTGCCAGGGCTGATGAATATCTTCATGCAATACACTCCTTCCAGCCTTCTGCCGGGACTGAGTGAAGTTATCACTCAGTGCCTGCTACCAACTTTTGCGTGTCGGTCTGCATTTCGCTGTAATGCACTCACAAACTGCAACAAACATACCCCGAGTACCTACTATGTGCCAGGTACTTGGCTGGCTCTGGGGATGTTAACAGTAAACAGCAAGAACTGGGCTCTTCTCCCATAAGACTCCTACCTAGACAGGAAGAGAAACAGTAAACACACGAGCAAAAGAATTACACTTGCACATTGACATGAGTGCTGTGTGGGAAGAGAAGAGAGGGAGTGGTGGAGAGGTGTGTTCCACCTACTGGGAGGGGTGAAGCAATACTTAGGCAGAGACAAAAAGGGTAGGTAGACCAATTATAATTGCTTGAAAATAGATGGAGAAGGAGCTTTCAAGGCAAGGAATTAGTATGTGCAAAGATCCTAAACCGGTAAAGAGTTCTATTTCAAGAGTTAAGCAGAGATGAGCACGCCCTGCACAAAAGGAAGGAGGAAGAGTGGGATGAGTTGGAAGTAAAGAGGCATCTGCAGAGAGCAGCTCACACGGGACCTCGCAGCCACAAGGGGGCGCTTTTCCTCTCATCCTGTTTGAAGACAAGGAAGGATGTTTGAGTGGAGGCCACATCTTTAAAGCCTGTATCTTTATATCTGTGAAGGTGGCTATTATATATTTAAAAAGCAGACAATAACCAGTGTTGCTGGCAAGGATGGGGAGAAACTAGAATCATGGTGTGCTGCTGACTAGAATGCGAAATGGTGTAGCTGACGTGGAAAGCAGTGGGGCAGTTCCTCAAAACATTAAACGTAGAATTAACAGGATTCAGCAATTCACTCCTGAGTATATTTCCAAAATAATTGGAAGCAGGGGCTCCCATGCCTATCTGTAGACCCGCGATCACAGCAGCATCAGGCACAGTAGCCAAAAAGTAGAAATAAACCAATCACCCACCCATAGATGACTAATAAGTAATATGTGATAGATATACACAAAGAAGCACTGTTCAGTCTTGAAAACAAAGGCGCATGCCTCCATAGGACAAACCTTGAAGACATTATGCTAAGTGAAATAAGCCAGTCACCAGAAACAGGTGTGTTGTGATTCTGTTTGCATAAGGTACCTAGAGTAGTCACACTCAGAGAGACAGGAAGTAGAAGTTGCTGTTTAACGAGTATGGAGTCTTCCGTTTGGGAAGATGGGAAAGTTCCGGAGACGGATGGCTGATGATGGCTACACCACAAAGTGAAAGTGATTCATGCCGCTGAACCGTACACTTAAAATGGTTAAGATGGTAGGTTTTGTGTTCCGTGTCTTTCACCAGAATTTTAAAAAGCAAAAAGAAGAAACACGCTGTATTTTACACAACATATAGAAAGGAGGTGAGAGAACAGTTGGAAAGACAGATAGGAGATCCTTGTTTTGAGTCCAGTATTAAGACAGTGGTGGCCCAGGGCAATGAAGATGCAGAAAATCTGTGGCTCTGAGATATGTATTCAAGGACAAAAGCTGCAGGACTCATTGTAGATGGATGATATCACTGTTCTTCACAGTTTGCACTTAAATTCGAAGCCTTCCAACCACACTTACAGAGCAGGTGGTAAAGACGAGCCAAGGGCCTTTGACTGGTGGATGTGTTGCAGCTTGCCGTCTTGGTGCAGGACAAGGCGGGCTTTATTTTTCAACTCTTGGGTAGACTTGCGTGGTGGCGTGCGGGAGCTCTGGCAGTTGACGTGTGGCTAGTTGCCTGCACTGGCATGCAGCAGTCCTGTGCTCCCTGTGAATGTGGCTCACCTTGTGATTCTCAGGGATGACTCGCATGTGCCCAGAGTGGCTCCTTCTCTTCCTTATTAGTAATGCATGTCTCCCATTAGCATATGCGACTAACGGCTCCCTCTCCCCTGTGCAGTGTTGACATTCATTGTAATGATTTATTATCCCAGCTAAATAACCCTCAATATGAAACAACAAACATGCCTGTGTTTGTGTTTTTCATTTGTTTTGTTTTCTCTTTCTTGCTTCTGTGTAAGTAGAGAGTTCTTTACGTGATAATTGCATGGTGCAGAGACAAGCAACTGGAGAACCCACTGCAAAGGTTAGGGATGTCAGTGAGGTTTATTTGTTTAAAAAAAATGTAAATAACCAAATAACCCCACAGTTTTCTTGGCATCTTGCATTAATGCTTTGGAATTAAAATAACTAATAATAGTAATTAGATTATTAAGAACATGTTTGTTCTGAGCAAACACTCCATATAGGATTTAATGAGCTATGAAAGGGCCCTCGTTGGGCTTCCCGTCAAGCCTCCAGTGCCCCCAGGAGTCTCATTCTAGCTGCTTCAGGTGTTCCCGGAATGGCCTGAACCACGAGGTTACAACGTGGTAGAGTGGCGGCTGGGTCTGGAGCTCTCCACCGGGACTGCCGGGGTTACAGCCCAGCAAAGCCACTGCCTGGGCGTGTGACCTCAGATAATTTACTTAAACTCCCCGAACCTCAGTGTCCTCTTCCACAAAATGGGCACAAGACTCAGGCTTCTTTCCTGAGGCCCTTGTGGCAGTCAGGGTAATAAATGTGAACCTCTTAGAGTAAGTGCTCAGTAAGTGTTAGCTGTTACTATTACCAGTGAGCTGCAAAAGTATTTTCATGAGGAAGATGTTACAGATGAGAATAAATACACGTAAAGACATAAGGTAAAAGGTTAGAGAGAAATATATACATATCAAGGTCATTATTTGTGTGACCGTGTGTGTATGATGGAGGAATTACGGTGGAGAATGCTTTGCAGTTTGTGAAGTTCTTGGTGTCCATGGCAAAGATCTGGCAGTATTTTACCCTGTGCAGCAAAGATGAGAAATCTTGAGTCATTAACCGGTTTGCTGTTGAGTCAAAGGTGTATCCTCACCCACGCTGGTCATTCTGTTTCTTATTAATTTTGTTTCCCATTTGTGTCACTGTGACCTGTCCCTCCTAACATCATTTTAGACATTGGAGTCCCTTCACTAGCTGATGATAATTTCAATATCTTAACATCATAGAAAATTACTTGAATTGTGTTTCCTCTAAAGTTACCTTATCTGGCTTACAATGGCAGAGTTTATTTTTTTCCTAAAGAAAGAGAAACACTAATTTTGTTGTTGTTGTTGTTGAGCTTCAGTTTAAAAACCTAAGCAGGTTATTCTTGCCGCAGGCTTTTCCCCAATAGAAAATTGTTATTGATGTTTTGTATCATATTCCATTCAAAGGTAAAAGGCTGCTTCCACTTGCCATTTTTCTAGTGATTTTTTTTCTGTGCTGTGTCTGCAAGTCAACACTCCTGGGCTCAATTAAAATATGTATTTAGCCAGTGGATTTGCAGGGAGAAGACCAAACTTGAATACTAATACCTGAGCGATTGCCTGTGAATACAAGGATGGTGTGCAGTAAGGGATGCGTTTCAAGACAATGGCCAGTGAACCCAGGAAGACTAGCAAAGATGACACCTCACTACACGTGTACAGCTGGATTTTGTTGAGTTTTCCAGGGTACACAGGTGTTGCTCATGAAAACCACAATTTAACTGAGGTCGTGTCCAGAGAAACAATTCAAAGCCACCCAAAGGATGCCATGTCTGCCTTCCCAGTGCCTAGAAATCCCACGGGACAGAGGCTAGTTTTTCCCAACCTCTGCTCTCAAGACCTAACCCATAGGGTCCTGATTGCAACTAGTGTTTGTGGAGCTTTTACTGTGGGCCAAGCCCTCCAGCCCTCCCTGCTGAGGGAATAGTGACTAAAGGCACGGTCAGCCTCTACTTCTTGGAGCTTCCATTCAAGGGATTTGAGAGGAGGTGATGCAGTCATGAAAATCAGAAAAGATTTCCCCGAGGAGGTACCAACCGAGCAGAACAAGGAAGACTTAGTGACTAGGAATGAGTGTCATGGACAAGAAAAGCAAGGGATGGCTTTGTGGCATTTGGGGGCGTGGCTAGGTAAGAAACAGAGAGAAGTTCTGAGTGGCTATAGCCAGAGACAGCAAAGTCCAAAATAATTATGAAGTCGGAAGGGCCAGTCTGCCTAGGCCTTATTAGAAATTTTGTCTTGACTTTTTAGACCAACTTTAGCCAATATTAGGTACCATTGATACTATCTTCCCAATGCTTCAGCAAATTGAAGCTAAAAAGTGGTGAAATCACCCCATTCCTCAGCTCGGAAGAGTCAGATGTAGAACCATGGCCTAAGTTTATAACTATTGCATTGTACTTCCTCTGCAAGATTCCTGTCGAACAGTTTCACGGACTTTCAACTCACAATACCATCACCCAGTGTCACCGTGGTCTCTCTATAGAACCTGTTTAAGTCAATCATCAACTTGATTTTACAGCAAAAGGAAACCAAGTTAACTGCTGGCAGGCTAAACAAGGCACACACATGAACTTTCACATAGCCATTGTCTCCTTCCCACCAAATCTTAGGTCTCCAAGCCTCAGAGAGAGGCTAAGAAATTAGGGTTTGAGTGTTGTTAGCCCCACCAGGCAACACATGGCTGAGATTCAGATAGCTGTCTTAGCTGGTACCAAGTTGTGAAATCCAGAAATGAGTTTAAAGAGGAAAAAATTAACATACCATGTGTTTTGGACCATAAGATGCATGTAGGTTTTAGAGGTTGAAAATAGGGAAGAAATTTGAATAAAAATGTGGTAAAATATTTAATAACATAAATAACACCTTTCACCAATATAAATGTAAACAGAATTCAACAGCAGCATTACCAACCATTATTCCTCCCAAATTGGGGAGTGTGTGTCTTATAGTCTGAAAAGTACAGTATATTTTAACATGATTACAATGCATTTAAGGAATGAAAGTAATCCTCTAAGTTTCAATACAAGTGGAAGGAAAGGAGAGGGAAGTGAAGGGAAGAAGAGAAATTTTACTACATCCTAAGGGCACTTGAGTGATTCTTTCTTTTTCATCTCTTCCTTTCCCCTCTTCCCTCTCAATTTTTTTTCCTGCTTTGAAGGTAAGCACTTGAAAGATTAGCCCAGCACTAAAGAAAATGCTCTCTTTTATGTGCAAAAGCTTGGTAATTGCTGCAGAAAGATACTCAGTTGCTCATAATATTCGTATAATCAGATTAGTTGTGAAGCCTACCTCAGCGGAGGAGGTTGGAGTAATCCAATTCATGCCTGTTTACCTTCTCCACGTGAGAGCTGCTTCTTCCCCATCATTTGTCATCCTTTCCCTTGGCCTGTGGGTGCTAGCAGAAAGGTACCCCAGCCCCTCCAAGAACAAGTCAACTACTGTGTGAGAAAGACAAGAGCAAGGGAGTAGATTTAACTGTTTGAAGAGGGGTGGGTTTTTGATTTTGCTTTCACTTGATGTTCTATGAGTAACAGATGAAACTGTCCCGAGACTCCAAAGTATGCTTCTAAAATTCTGGGGGGGGGGGGGGGGGGGGGGGGGTTGACATCTCAATTCATAGGCAACTGTCTCATGACCAATCCATCCGCTCTGAGCGTTGAACATATGGCCCTGTGTGATGGCTTCACTGATTTCGCCAGGGAGAGCTTTACAGAAATCTCTATTTGAGGGAGCAGCTACTGCACAGATGAGCGATACGCTCCTGGAATTCATTCTTGCTTGCCAAGTTTGAGAATTGATTCATTCGAAGCCCGGAGCCAACAACGTCATGCAGAAATGTTTTTCATTATCTGGGGGCACCTCTCCCTTACGGACCTTCCGACCCAGTGCCGTCTGCACTTTGCTCCTCACAGTGAACTTCATATTTGAACGCTTGAGCTTGAAATTCACTTGGTAATCATGAACGTATAACTGTAGTGAGGGCCATACATTCCCTGGGACTGATCATTAAGAGGGATCTTATCTTGCAACTCTAGCTTCCTCTTCTCCATAAAGGCTTCCTCTCTCTCTGAAATGAAAGCTGGCATTTCCACCATCTGGCGTGGGCCCCTGTCAATAAATGAAGCCAATCACATGTGACCCACGTTATTCTGCATGAACGACGAGCCCGTGGTACATACGGGCTCCCTGGAATATAGCAGTGGTCTGTGGCATTTCTGATCTTTCCTGGTATGACTGCAACTTGAACAAATAGTATTTGAAAAATCCTAATAATTGCTGGAGTCCAATGGGGGAACCTGTGTGGATCACTGGGTTAGCTGCCTGTCGGTCTTGGAAATCTATCTAAAGGCATGTCAGCTGTGTGAGATCTTCTGCTGACCGATGTCACATCTCGTTTATGCCTCGATTGGCTGTTTTTTTTAGAGCAGTGCTGCTCAGCTGTCCAGTGTTCTGGATCGCATTCCAGTGGGTACTCTTTGGAGTTCCCTGGGGAAAGGGTACAGGCCAACCTCCTCTATCATTTTGTGTTGGAACTTGGAAGTGTGACGTTTTCTTATTTTTTATCTTTTATTTATTTCATCGTTATTCAAGTACAGTTGTCTCAAGTTCCCCCCACCACACCCCTCCCTGCCTCCCCTGCTCAAACCTACCCCCTTTGGCTTTGTCCGTGTGCGCTCTATACATGTGCCTTGATAATGGGGAAAACAGGTGAAGTGTGAGGTTTTCAATGACCTTACCAGACCTGGCCTTTTTTTTTTAAATAAAACACCTCCTTTCCTGCAAAAGTGCCCAGTTAATAATTTTGCTTCAGCCCTGGCTGGTGTGACTCAGTGGATTGAGTGCTGGACTGTGAACCAAAAGGTCACTGGTTCAATTCCCAGTCAGGGCACATGCCTGGGTTGTGGGCCAGGTCCCCAGTAGGGGGTGTGCAAGAGGCAACCACACATTGATATTCCTCTCCCTCTCTTTCTCTCTCCCTGCCCCTCTCTCTAAAGACAAACAAATAAAACCTTTTAAAAAGGAAATACTTTTTTTTTTAAAAATTATTTTGCTTCATCTAGAGTACCACCACACCCACTTTAAGCACCTGAAACAACCGGGCTTGCGTGTTCAATAAAATCAGCATCCTATTAACTGGAAGAATGAATAAAATGACTGTCTGTTCTCTATACGTATCACCTCTCTGAAACAACTGACAGGTCTTTTATTTGGGAAGTACATTTCACAGGAAAGAAGACTTCCTAAATATGATTTAATTCTTTGTTGTCTCCAGAGAAACAGGATTTAAACTTTGTGCCCATGCCCTCCAGGAACGGCTCAGCCAAACAGAGTCAAAATATCACGTCACAGCAGTGAAAAAAGATGCTGTGTTGTCTCGGAGTCCAGATCTGTCCGTGATAAAAGAGATTTAAGTCCTCCCTATTCACTGAGTGGGGGCTAATCCGAGCCACGGGAGATGCTGAAATGAAGGGGAGCTTTCAAGCTGAGCATTTTTCGTGCGCTCCATGGTTGGGAATTCTGTTGGAAAAATATGGTTAGGCTACTTTGACAATGTTTAACCTGCTTAAATTGGATTTTTTAAAGTGCACAAATTGATGTTCTGCCTACTTGGAGAATGTTTTCAAGATACCAAGACTTCAAAGAGAAACAGTACCAGTAAATCAGATGCAAACGCCCCTGTATCCATCCTAGCAAAATTAGTTTAGAATTTCCTAGGGCAATGCTAAATTAGAATGATGCTCGGGCGCCTGGACAAGTACCAGTGGCAGTCATCTTTATTTGGGGGTGGGGGATGGCTGAGAGAAGAAAAGATATTCTCACATCTTATGGTAATCTCTCAATGACACCAACTTCATAGATACTTTTAAAGGGTATAATGGAGAATTCTTAGTGTCCCAGCTACTGTCTTGGAGAATTGTGTCGGTCCTGGTCCTTTGGAATTTGGGGTGCCAGGTGACCTTTCCAGCCTTTACTATTCTCCCCTGCTTACTCACCTGGACATCAGATAGCTTTCCCTTTCTTGCTGTAGGCTCAATTAGGTCTCAAAAGCAGCCACGCACATTAGCTACAATATCAGCTCCAGAAGCTGAGAGCATTTTTTTTTTACACGAAGCCAGAGAGATGGAGTGATCCGCTTGATAATAAAGCTTAGCTTTAATGCCAGCTCCATGCTGTTACAGCATATTACTAAACAGCAAGGAATGTGGCACAGATGTTGTGGCAGCCATATTTTACACCATCCAAAAGGTCATGTCGCGTGTTATTACATTCAGAATCAATATTAAGTGAGCGTTCCAAATTTCAGCTGTCAGTTGAATTTATTGCCGCAAACCAAAGCTGAAGGTTTCTCGACTGTGATTCAAGCAAGCTAACAAATTAACTAATATGAGGGCATGCCTAGAAGAAGCAGGTGACCCCCATGCCGACAGCAAAGGCTAGGGTCTTACATAGCTGTGAGAAAGGGCTGCCTGGGTGCCAATCAGAAACAATTGCCATCTCTATTCAGGGAGGGAGAGAGGAGGGGAAGGAGAGAGGAAGGGAAGGAGAAAGGGAGGGAGGAAAGGAAGGAGGGAGGGAGGGAGGAAGGAAGGAAGGAAGGAAGGAAGACTGGTTCTCAAGTGGATAAAATATGCTGAGGGCAGCTTCCTTAGAAAAAGCGTGATGTGTACATATCTGTTTGACGATGCTCAGAATAGTTAGCACACCTTGAAGATAATTCGCATTGCCAAATTCGCCCGGAGTTCTGGTCACCTACCCTTACTCCAAAATCTTTTTTAGATCTTGACAGGAAACACCGAACCAGGTGCTCATTGAGCTATATTATTTATCTTGCCATGTATCATCTCAACAGCTATGTTAGGGAGGGTCTTTCTTAGCTGTAGGCAGCTAGAAAAGATACAAAAATATCTGATAGGTGGGCACTCATTAAATTAGCACATGGACACACCTGCAGTTATCTAATACAGTTGATGAAAATGACTTGGGGGATTCCAAGTCAATGAGAAGGAACTGCAGGTCGTATCCAGTCATCAGGTCACGAAGTCTGAGGAATGCCATACCAATGTATTCTGCACAGAATGGCTGGTGAGGAAAGATGGTAGAGGACTCTTGACCACAGTTGACAAGCCCGTGAATCCATATACCCGTGACTTTCTCTGAAATCATTTTTTAAGCCTGTCCTTAACACTCTCTTTGTCTGGGATACAGTCCCTCCAGTGCATCTGTTGAGAGAATGAATGTTGTGCGATTAGAGAGTGGTCCACAGGATATCCTGGGTCTTCTTTGGGATGTGAGATCTCAGGAGACCACCTCACCAGCAGAAGGGAGCCAGAGGAAACCAGGTTGTGTGGTCCCTTGGCAGATGCAGCTGCTCTCCTGAGAATTTCCAGCTCTTGTTGGAGGACCTCCTGAGATTTTGGAGGCATCGGTAAATCCCCAAACTGCTGGTAGCTCAAAACTAGGTTTCACCGAGGTCCTCAGATGCTCCTTTGACAAGAGTCATACTCACTTTTGGGTATTTTCTCTTACTCTGCTTTCTGTTACAAATGCAAGTAGTGGTTTTTAATTGACTTTGCTAGGAGCGTTTAGGGGGAAGAAATCTGTAATTCTAGTAAATAAATACTTCAGTCAAGGACTATTCATTATTCAAGATTCAGTAAACATTTTTTGAGTACCTACTCTGGGCACACTCTGTGTTCCGTGTTCTGGGATAAAGAGATGAGACAGGGTCCCTCCTTCTCAGGGACAGTAGAGGGAAGAACAGGTGTATTCAAGTAAGTATAAAGCAGGGGAGCAGTGTGTAGTTTAAAATTCCCTTAACTTTTCACCCAGCATGTTTATTTCTAAAAATTTATCCAGTGTGCAAAATGATGTTTAAGTGGGTATCGGTTATATCATGGTGACTGACAGCTAAGTAGATGCTCAGGGACTATTTCTTGAATAAATAAATATTATTAGGAGCTATTTATAAAAGCAGAAGTGGGAAATTCTAAATATGCAAAAAAGACAACTAGTTAAGTACCATATCTACAAATTAAAAGAGTTGGGAGGAGTTTAAAATATGAGAATAGTAAGAAAGGGGAAATTATATGAATATTTACAGGAAAGTAGCTTACAAAGAAATATGTGTAGTATACTCTTGATTTTGTGAAAAGAAAAATATACCAAGACTGTCCAGAGAGAATCCAGCCATGTACTATGAAAAATAGAGACATTTATTGAAGAAGATACAAGAAACATTGTACATAAGACAATAACACCTTGTTCCTCTTCAAAGCAGGCACCTTGGGACTTCACACACTTCTCCCAATTGCCATCAGCTGCCCCATTGTATTTTCCTGAATCTCATTGACAGTCTGAAACCTCTTCCCTTTCAAGAGTGATTTTAGTTTGGGGAAAAGCCAGAAGTCACAGGGCACCAAATCTGGGTTGTAGGAGGGCTGAGTCACCTGGGTGATTTGATGTTTCACCAAAAATCTCGGCATGAGACGTGATGCACCAGCAGGCGTATTGTCATGATGAAGCTGCCAATCACCAGTTGCCCATAGCCACAACCTTCTGAATCATCCAAATAGTTTCTGTGGAGAAATGTCCAAGCTTAATGCAAAATTTGATGGAGATTCGTTGCTCTGTATGCTCAGTTATTTTGAGTGCAGTGGCCACACAGTACACATGCTCACTCAATGGTGTCTACCATCCCCACTGACTAGCACAGTGAAGTCGTCATTGGTCACACATGCGCATTCCAGTCCACTCTCCTTGGCTGCCAGGTTACATCAATGTCTCACAAACCTTTCTCCTTATTGTAACAATGGCTGGAGTTTTTCTGGCCGAAACTCATCTATACATACAGAGGAAAAGCATTCATAACCAGCATGACCAAACCAAGGACTGATGGGTTAACCAAACAGTAAAACAAAGTCATAAAAATCAATCCAAACATATTTAATTTTTCTGTTCGACTTAAAAAATAGAAAACTGTGTTTTTTCCACTGATTTTGAACTGCATTGATCTTAAGAGGGCAAGGCCAAGCTTTTTCTTTGCGGGTGAAATTGTTTCTTTCTTGCAGAAACTGCCCCCATTACGCAGCCTGTATGATTTCTTCCTTCTGTTCTTCACAGAAATAAGGCAAGAAATATAAAGGCTTGCAAAGAAGTCTGAAGCCTGAACCCTGCCTAGATGTTTACATGTTCCCCATCAGTTTTTTTCCTCTTGTATCCATACCTAATTTGACAGTATTGTTTATAGCAATTTGCATGCATTGAGGTTTTTTCAGAGCACTGAACTTAAGAAAATGCTTTGTGTTTACACTATTTTATTGGTTCATGCTATATTTAACTGAATTGTGAAATTAGATGAAAATACAAGGGGCCTAAATAGGTTTGGGAACAAACACAATTTGCCAGAGCAGAAGGGAGAAGGTTATTAAAGAATTGCGTTCAAACCCTATGCCGTGGGTATGTGTGTGTCTTTTACAGAAAAGACAGGGAGGGGCAGCTAATCCAGCCCATCAGTCCAGGAAAGGACAGCTTGAGGAGCTTTGAGTGTGTGCTTTAGCAAGAGAGAGGGGACCATGACTCAACGAATGGGTACCGCATGTTAATAGTGCTTGTCTCTGTGAAGGGAAATTACTACAGATGAGCATTCTTCTTCCCGTATTATTCAGACTCTTTGCAAGGAATGAGTATAATTTCATCAGCAGACAAACTCTTCATTTAATCAATCTGAAATATATTTGAAACAAAGGATGCGGTTTGGCTAGTGGGGCGCTGGATGACACAATCCACGCTTGAGAGCCGGCCTGACAAATTCCTTAGCAACACTGTCTTTGCACTTGGGCTCCCTGGCTTTGAACCTCAGATTTGCCACTTTTTTTGCATGTGAAACTTTGGGCAAGTTCACTTTAAACCCTCCGTGGTGTCCCAGAGATAATGCTGTAAGCATCCAACAGCTGAATTGTTATGAAGACCAGATCAGGCCTACGGAGGTCTTAGAAGACTTCTGGATGCAGGGTAAGGTGTTCAGTATTAGCCAGGTTCTTGTTGTACTATTATTTCTCTTAGGTCATCAAAGGGCTTAATTCCCAAATTGTGAGGCAAAGCTGAGTGATCCGTGTCATTCACAGAAAAATGCAAAGAGATAACAGATTAAGTGAGAGCATGTGTGTATTTGTGTTGATGTTGTAGCGTAGGGGTTGGCGAACTACGGTCTATGGGCCAAGTCCAACCCAGTGCCTGTTTTAGTAAATGAAGCTTTCCTGAGACACGGCTATGCCATTCCGTTATTGATTGTGTGGCCGCTTCCACACTGCAGGAGACAGAACTGAGGAGTTGCCACAGAAACTGTGTGGACTGTGAAAGCTAAAACATGTACTATCTGGCTTTTGAAAGAAGAAGGTTGCCCACCCCTGCTGTAGGGAATCCATCGAGGTATGACCCTGTAGGCGGGAGTACAAAGAAAGGTTTGTGAGCTACAAAGAGGAGGCTGCAAGCTGGTGCTCATAATGTGCAAGGAATCTGCTGAAACCAATAAGAAGTGCTCAGGTGCAAGAATAGTGTTCCAAAAAAAAAAAAAAAAAGTAGGGTAAGATCTTTGTCCACAGCAACAGAGGTGTTTAGGTCTAGTGTGCTGGGCAACAGGGAGCCATTACAGGCTGTTGGGCAGGACAAACACGGGCTGGACGTGGCATAAAGGAGATTATCTGATGGGCGTGTGCAGGACAGAGGGCGGTAAACCTGGAACTGGAGAGTAAGTAGGTACCTGTTAGAGGGACGTGGTGATGAGGAGAGAGGGTCTCAGCAAGAACAGTAGTTGGGGGAGGATAAAAAATTAAGTTTCACACAGTCCTTTAATCTTGAAAATTGTTCCCCCAGTTCTGACAAAAAGAACACTTTTTTCCCCTGGAAACAAGCTGCGTAGTACATCATCAACAGCAGAGTTTATCAACATGAGCAGAATAGCACAGTCTTTTCTGCAAAAGGAATTAAAATAATTTTCAATCGGTTGCTGAATCTGGATAAAACCCCAATGAAGCTCACAATGCCTTCCCTTAACAGTCACGTATGCACAGACGTGTAGGCTGACATGTGGGGGAAACAACATTGAAACCATTTATTCCACCAGAATTCCTTTCACAATGGCACGACTTGGGTGGGTGCTTACCTGCCAGCCATCAATGTCCGAGCTGCCTGGCAGTCTGTGTAGCCCTTAGCTAACAGTGTCAAAAGCGTTGCCATGTATCAGGCTGTCGCCCAGAGGTTAGGGTATCTTTAGAGCCTTCTGTTGTAGTACAGAACATCACAGTGGTAATGAGGTGGAGGGAAGAGTGTTTCCATCCTAAATGTGAAGTGAAAAGAAAAGGATGCCACAGGGAAGGTTCCACACACCATGTCTACCAGCAGTGGTGGGCAGCAACACCGCCTGCTGGCCACAGGGGTTTTTGTACCACATCTTCAAGGTCCTCTGTTAATTATTGTTAAACTCTACATTGACAAGAGGTCTTTAGCAGCTCAAAACCAAGAAACAACCCAACAACAGACATGCTACTAGAGGAAATAGTCACTGCCCTAGCAAACAAGAACCTTTCTAGAATTCAATGGAAGGACAAGGGGGGAAGTGGAAATGATTATCAGTAGCCTACCCCCTAGACTATGAGGTTCCCAATTGCACTATGCCCCAAACTAACAAGTTTGCGGGGGCACTTACATTTTGGACTCTGTTGAAAAACAATTACAGCCTATTACTTCCTATTGTCCTACATACAGTGACTTTACTAGGTCCCACTCTTCCTTTGTAATCTTATTACCAGTAGACTTAGAACAACAAAAACTAGGGCAAGACTATTTAAATAATTGAGTTTTAAGAGACGCATTAGTCAATAGCCTTTCATTTGGTGTTGGAGTTAGGGAACACAGTAGAACAAATGTGGCTGAGAAAGACAGGCATTCGGAAATGCTCGACAGGCCCTGAAATTACAGAGATATCCTACAATTGCTGCTCACAAATTCTGCTCCCAGAACAACCCTTTAGAAGATTACTTCCAGCAGGAGCTGGGCAGCAAGGGAGGGAGAAAGAAAATAAAGCCACGCTTATACTTGGCAGGGATGGTTTGTAAGCCATCCTTCAGTGTTCCAGAGAGGCTAGGGCCAAGCTCCAGGAAGCCCCGTGGTAAATCTCAACTTTTATAGGGATACAGGAGAATTTCCTGGAGCATTGCAATGGCCATACTTTACGGGAGTCTAGCTGATACCCACATCAGGTGTTAAGTACACTGAATCTCATAGCATGGACTGTATTTGCTCTTTTTACTCTTTCAGTCCTTTTTATTACATCAAGGAGATAGTCTCCATTTGATATTAGCCTTTCTTACTTCATAACACAGCCGATCCTCATTATACATGCATCCTGTATTTGTGAACCTGCATACCCACTAACGTCTCTTTGTAATCAATGCTGTGGCACTTTCACAGTCATCCATGGATGTGGGTAGAGCTGAGTCATCCAAGGTGCCTGGTGGCAGCTGAGGCTGAACAAGGAGACGCTCTGCTTTCTTGTCTCAACTCTCATAACGTTAAAAAGTGTCCTTTCACAGTCTACTTAGTGCCACGTTTGTCACATTTCTGTGATCTTCTGTTGATAATTCTGCTATTTAAAATGGCCCCTGAGCATGGTGCTGTCTGGTGATTCTCAGCAAGGTTGTGTTGGACCTTAAGTAGAAAACATGTAAACACATGTGTTAGAAAAATGTTGTTCAGACATAAGTTATAGTGCCATTCGCCATGAGTGCAATGTCAACGAATCAACGATATCTATAAAACATGGTGTCTTTAAACAGAAACACACCTCAAACATAGCTATATACTGACCAGCTGATGAAAATGTTTGACCAGAGACTCATAGGAACCTAACCCTATATGTCCCCTAGGAACAATGGTTCGGCATGACCTAATTCGGCACTCCCGACAACTTTATAGAATATAACTACTACAAATAATGAGAATTGTACTTAGAATGAGCTGGCAATAGGACTCGGTAAGAATTTGTAAATATTTTGCTTCCACATATTTATTTTGCATATTATCTGTTTATATTAATATTTTTGCTGTTACCTGCTCTTGATGGCATGAATAGTTTTGTAAAGTTTCCTTGTGTTATAGAGTGGTGATACAAAGGGTTTTCCCCCTCAAATATTGATTTAAGTAAAATAACTAACTTTAAAAAAGTAAATAAAAGATATTATTTATATGGTAAATAAAAGATCGTAAGTGAAGGGGATAGGCAAAAAGTAAGTTTCTGGAACCCTACAGCTGGAGAAAGGATTTCTTCTTACCTTTCTCACTGACTGCTTTCTTAGAGTCAACTTCTGTAGCTGATAGGAAATGTAACAGAGGCGCTGCAACTTAGTTCACAGGGAATGCAATAATTCAAGGAAAGTGACTGGGTAAGTGCACAGCCATTCTAAAGTCAAGTTTAAGCCTTGACAACCTAGCCACAATTTATACAGAATGTAAATTCGGGCTTTTCTATAGTGGATTCAAGGTTCCTTATCATTAATAGCAGGCTTGCAAATGACTTAATACTGTCATAATAGCTCAGCACACTGGGCCTTTAAAATGAGAACTGGCCAATGGCCCAAGCAAGCTGGTTCAGCCTCATCTGACAATGATGGGCCACACCACACGCCGCCCTGGGAAGGGAAGGTGATCACACCACACCTCAGTCAGGAATTGAGACCATTTCCAAGTTCAGCTCTCCGTAAAGCACCTTTTGGCCACCTGCTTGATCACAGAGATAAAGGGAAGGGAGGTATTTGGCACTCGGAGCAAAAGATGTTAAAAACAAAAAAGTACAAGGGAGCAGTCAAACTGAAGTGAAAGCAATTAAAGAGACAAGAAGTCCCCTCAGCTGCCTTTTGGGTACTTTTTTGATCTTTTCACCAAGGAATTAGTAGCTTAAAATACCGCTGGCAGGAAAGACATGCGTATAATGGGAATGCTGCTCTGGATTAAAAAGCAAATGTTAGGTGAATCAATCAAGCAGCTGTCGGATTCGATGAACACAAGGTCTGCTCGTCAAGCACGGTGGGCGGGTTTATTCTGGACAAAAAAGGCCCCAGTATATAAGTGGTGGCTTATGTTTGCCATATTTCTAATCAGCAGACTCTTGTCTCCACGGGGCTTGACATTTTACTTGGAATCATCTGACCAACTTGCAGCTTCTGCCACTTAAAAAGGGGAGGGTGACTGCTTAACTGCAAAGCCCAGGGAGAGGACAGTGCTTTGAAAGTAGGTGTAAGCTCAGGTTCCCTTCTCACCGTGAAAGAGCAGACATTGATCGTCTCTGACCAAACACAGGAATTTTTTTGTTTGTGTGTTTCTTGTTCCCCCAGGACGGTGGTGTTCATCAGCACCAACCTGGTACTGCTCACCCAGGCAGTCCAAGAGAAAGAGGTCAGGCTGGGGTGGGAGATGGTGAGGGCCAGGCCTGAGGCTGTGCAGGGCAAGAGTGCAGCTTATCTGTGGCGGATCAGCAGACGCTGCAGGGCGGACCTATGGAGCCCTGGGCAGGAGCTTTCACCACCGGGAACCACAGCGCAGCATTTCAGAAGGAAGGGTTTCTGAACCCCAGTTTAACAAGCCCTCCACCACTGCCGTTCCAATCCCCAGGAAACTCATTAATGCGGCTGGATGCCTGGGCAGTGCACTCTTAAGACAGACAGGAAGCGGAGCCACTGTTCAGTTCCACGGATGCCAAGCAGCATCTCTAGTCATTAGCCCAGCCTCTTCTTCCAACCTGACCTCCCAGAGATGCTTCTGACCTTCTGAGAGCTAGCCCAGGCACGATTCCACATCATCGCATTGTTTGTAATGTTACAAAAATGTCAGCCAATGCATGCAGGGTTCATTGCCGACCAACAAATCACTTGGTCCTGGTGGGAAATCACGCAGACCAAGCAAGACCTCGGTCAGGTTTCTGGGGTGGCACACAGGGTGAGACAAGGGTAGGTTTGCAGCTGCTCGTATGGAAAATAATGCAGTAATTAATAAACAAGAATGCAAGAATAAACTCCGTGCTTCGCATGTGTGCAACTGAGACTACATTTTCCCCATCCTGTAAAAATGAGTATCGGCGTTTGTGACTGAGAGAGAGGGGGAGGGCGGGATTCTGGAAGTAACTGAGGGAACCACATCGCAAAGCAAACTGGCCTATGGATTGATAACCTTGTGGAGTTTTGTTCGTTGGCCACCAAACTCAGAGTTCATTCCAATAGAGAGCAGGGGGCCAGGACCCCAACGGTGGCAGAGTTGAGACGGTTATAAGATAGCTGGAGTCGCTGTCTAACTCAAACTCTGTCTCCATCCCTTATTAACCTTTTAGACTTTGGACAAAACTGCTCTCTCTCTCTAAAGCCTCAGTTTCCTCTCCTGTAAAATGGGGGGAATTAGTGATGACCCGAAAGGTCTGATTTGGGGTTTTCTGGATTTCTTTTAGAAAATAAAGAAACATGGTGTGTGACTGTGGCTTGTGCAGCCTTGCCTGCGGCCCAGGTGCTGTGAGAACTCAGCACTTGCTGCTTCCTCTCCTCCTCTTCCTCCTCTTCCTCTTCCTCTTCCTCCTCCTCCTCTTCCTCTTCTTCCTCCTCCTCATCCTCTTCTCCCTGCTCCCCTCCATGCACTTAGAGCACTGGAAGCAAAAAGAGTGGTTTTTTACAGAAATTCTTTAACGTTCCATTTTAGGCTAAGTCACGTACTAAAGTGATGTGAACTTGCATTGTGATCCCATGTGCCCTCCTCCCCCGAAAGGTAGGCTCGTTCCTGCCGTTCGGGAGTTTACATTCCTCACACTCTCCACTCGCCTGCCTTTGGCTACCTCCAGCTCAAGAGGAGTGATGTGATCTGTGGATGCCAAAGAAATGGAAAACCGCGTCTTCCTCTCAGCCAGCCAGTGAGTCGAAGATTTCACACATTCGCATTTGTCGTGGCAATTCTTTTGTTCCAAAAAGGGGTGAAAAGAAGGTTAAAAGGGATGTCATGGAAGGAAATATCAAAATGTGTACCAGGCTCTCTCCCAAACATCATACCACAGTGAGAGGTTGTGTCACTGGGGTTTTCATTCAAGGTAGAGAATCGAAAATACCGGTGACAAATGATTTGTGACTCCTACTCGATTTATTCAACTCCAAACTATTTCAATAAATCTCGGAATTCATCTATATCCTGTTAAATTAAGGTTTCTCCGTTTTGAAGGAAATCATGCCAAATTGATAAAGTCTTTTGAATTATTCTCTCTAAATATACTTAATCTTCATTAATGCAGCCCTGCATGGTATTTTGAGCCAATCTGAACTAACAGGAAATTTTTTCACATGCCTAATTCTTAAAATAGACAGGATTTCTTTTATATATATATATATATATATATATATATATATATATATATATATATATATACACTCTGCCAAGGCATGTGTGCCTAGAGATTTTATGTACATATAGAGTTTTTCTCTCCTGATCTCCTATCCCAGACACCCTCAGTTCTGGATACCGTATGATATGATTGAATGTGGACTTTGAATTTCCTTTATTCCTTCTGGGTTTTTTTCTCAGTGTCATGGGAGACAAATCAAGTGTTTATTAATATGCACTTCATTGGGGGAAGTCATTTAGGAGAGTTTCTTTCCTTCCTTGTTTTCCCCCCTTGCTAATGAAACCTTGTGCATTTCAATTTCCAGGCTCCCTGGGTTCAGACCTAGAGAGTAGCTAACACACAATTGATTTCCAGCCCTGCAGGGAAAGGGGAAGCGGGAGAGAGGTCAGATGCATTGATCGCTGCAGTGCAGACCCTGTGGGATGCTTCAATATCATCCACACCTTGAATGTATGAACAATCCTCCCATCAATAGGAAAATCCTCAGGATAGAGACTTCATAGGGTCCAGGTGGAAGTTTAAGTAGGCGGGTGCGCCAGCCTACCTTCATCCCCTTTCAGGTCAGCCCCGCCATAAGAAACTGCCAAATTTACAAATTCAGACCTTAGAAACCAGCAAATCCAAGGCAGAAACATGGAAGGATGGTGCTGAAGCACCCTAAGGAATTGCAAACTCAAATGTCTACAAGTCCTGGGTATAAGACAGTGAGTGCTAAATTACTTTTATACTTGCCTAAGCAGAGCACCTGCCTAATTACTTTGTGTTATAAAGCATGTTAGGGGTTAATGAAATACAGCAGCGAAACCAAATGTATCCACGGGTCATGTGACCCCTGAGTTGGTCTCACTCCTCGCTTTACAGAAGAGAAAACTTAGAACGTGAGATGCGGATGATCCCCTTACCCAATGCGCCACACTCAGAATTTCCCAAACTTATTCCTTTTTTTTTTCTTCTTGGTCCCTGATGTCATTACCCAATGTCATGCTTGATGTTCGGTTTCTAGTTTGGAATACCAACCACGAATGCCTCGGGTACCGTGCACCGTTGGGTGCCCTTGCTCACAGTACTAGACGAGGTTCTCCCCTTGCAACACGACTAAACTCCAACCCGCTTTGAAAAACTGAAGGCAAGGCATTGCCTTGCACAGGAACAGAGAAATTCTAACTAAAGGCATGGCTGCGTCCAGAGGTTCAGATCTTCTTTTCAAGACACTGTTTCTTCACTCTTTTGTTTTTTTAATTATTCCGATTGGCTTCTTTTTCAGGAAAACTCCCCTTTGTAATGACAAGTTTCAGTAGGTCTAAGCTTCCACATCTATCTGTATAACAGCCCAGCCAAACTATAATAGAACTTCTCATTCTTAATAGATATAAGCAACAAAATCCTAACATTGAGTCTCATAGGTATAATTTGGGCCCTGTGCCCTTCCTGGAACTGACCACTTTGGCCACGAGAAAGCCGTACACAGATTGGCCAGAACCTGTCTCCTTAGTGAACTTCCTGGGCTGGGAATGAAGAGGAAAGATTGAGGCGCTGTTCCCGAAGAAGATGATGGGAACTAAGCAGGCAAAAACAATAGTGACCACACTGCCCCTTCTAACTCTGTTCAGACCTGTCCCTGCCACCCAGGAGCCTTACCAAGGGGCTTAGGAGTGGGAATGCGTAGGGCCATGTTTTACGGTCCCCTGAACCTATCAGAAGCCGTTATTCTAGGGAGCAGTGCCATTTCCAGTCATTTCAATGCAAAAGCTTGACCCGTTCCTTCTCTCTGGTTTCCCCATTCTTTTCTTTAGCATGCATTATGAAGCACTTACTAAATATCAGGCACTTTGTTAGGTATTTTTTTCATGCGTTGCTTTATTTTATTCATACAACAGTCTCACTGTGCAGAGGTGATCATCTCCAGGGGGCGAACAGGGGACACCTGCCGTGCACGGCTCCGTCTAAGTTGGGTTCTAGGGAGCCTTGAGAAGCTGCATACAGAAAGGGGTCTGGGGGACAGGTGGGGCGGACTGGCAGGCCCAGCTCTGGCTCAGCCAGACTAGTTTCTTTTGTCGGTCTTACATTCTTAAATTTTACCTACTAATTTTTTAAAGACGAGGGTACTTAACATTTTTTTCCCTGAAAATCACTTAGCAAGTAATTAAGTGATGCTCCTGTGCAATAGTCATACAATTACAAATGACAGAGCTCTAATTTCACCTCAGGAAAAGAGGAGGTGTATGGACTGACAAGTTAGAAAGGTGGGGAGTTGCTGATTTCAGGGGTTCACACCTCGGGCTCCTTCACTTAATCAGTCCCTCCTTGGACTCCAGGGAGAAGCAGGAAGGCCTATTGTTTCCCTTTCTCCCTTTGTGTGGAGTTTGCCTCTCTCAGCCCCCGCCCCCCAGGCAGCCCCAGGCGTTATCTTTATCTTTTTTTACTCATCTCAGCCAAGAGCAGCTTTTCTTTTCTCGTAGTTCTAAGTAAAGCCCTGTTACTCAGTCATAGTAGATGAACTAGGTACAGATCCCATTGCATGCCCATCCCAACCGCTGTGGCCAGAGGACTGCTGCCCTGCTTCCGTTGTGATGGAGTCAGGTGCACAGCCGTGTACCTGCAGATAGGGAGGACCCCTGCGAACCACAGGGGTGGGGAGTGTGGGAGGGATAAGCCCTGGAAGGACAGCCAGAGCCTTGTTGGTAGATGAGACGCGGCAGGTGAGAACTGTTCGCCAGCGCCGTGACTGAAGTCAAGACCTCTCATTGTAAATGAATACTCTTTTCAACGTGCCGTGTTGCCTTTCTTTTGTCTTTGATACACCTTTAAAAATAGTAGCTTGTGTAGTAACTTTTTTGATCAAATCCTCCTGTTCCCATGGCAATTCCCTTTCTCCCTTTGTTTAGAGCCTGCCTCTCCCCCAGGGAGTTTCAGGCATCCATTCTTATCTTCAACCCGTCTCAGCAGAGAACAGCTGTCCTTTTCCAAGAAACGCCCTGTTATTCAGTCATAGTGGCTCTGTTAGGTCCGGATTACATTGCATGGGAATATAAATAATTGGTAGTAAATGATGATCTGGGGAAATTTCTATTTTGCCAAAAGTGGGTGTCGGTGGTCTGCTTCCCCGGTTGAGAAGACACAGGTGTGGTCGCCTCCAGGTAATGGATTTGGGTCCTGGCCACTATTGGCTACCTTTGTGTGACCTTGAGCCAATGCTTTGCTGCAGGTTCTTCCTCCTGGGGATTTTCGTGAGGTTGCATTGAAACAATATGATCTGTGGAAGGATCTTAGCAAAGTGCCTGCTCGTGGGAAGTATCCCTTTTCTCTTTGGCAAGTGATTTACCACCAAGGATCTTTTAAACTAGAAATGCCTTACAACACGTGAACCATAGATTAATTTACAGTAAAGGGGCCTGTAAAAATATTTTCTAAATGCAATCCGTTTCATCAGCAGAAAGACACCTGATTTACAGCTCATTAATACGATGAAAGTGTTCCTAGCGATTGTGAAGGGCCTAATCAAATGACAACGAAATGTCGAACAAGGCCGTGAAAATAAGGGAAGTCACTATTCCAGTCTGAAAGTCAAAATGTTTATCCCAAAATGGATCTTTGACCCTTTGCTTATAGATCGTGTATTCGTTAAGGTAATGCTAGCAGGGGCCGTAGAAAAGCCTGGATCCCCTCTGGTACGTTAACTTAGAAGAAAAATGTGTATCCTGCCCCCATCACAGTCCAGTGGCCAGAGGTCCAGCCTTCGCCATGATTACTCGGAAACACAGACCTTTTCCAGCTGGTTGCTCAGCCTTCCCTTTGATCAACAGCATCCTTTTTACTCAGCCAACTGGGAAAGCGCTGCTGTTCCTTAGTCGCTGGCCTATCACTTTCTTTCTCTCCCCGTTGATGGTTACCTGGCCCTACCTAGAGCAGGTGAAGAGGACAAAGGGAGGGCTGGCAACAACCTTCCCAGTAAAACAAGCAGGCAGAACAGCTCTTCCCCCCTACATCCTGCTGCACCTCCTTGTGATGCGTGATTCGTTGAGCGCCTCAAGGAGGGCGCTGTGTCTCACGTAGCCTTGAACTCCTTGCCCAGCATGACCTGGCACGTAAATGCTTCCTGACTGAGTACAGGCATTAACAAAGCAAACTGCGCCATTATCAAGATAGGCCTTGAAAATAATTCCCAGGTAAACATTGGCAGCCATGTGGAATCTTGTTTTTTTTTTCCTTTTCCTGGTCTCTGTCCTTCGTGAATGTTGGATTGAAAATGAGGATAATTATCACCTTACTAGCATCTGATTGAAGGATTCCTAAGCAAGAGCTCTCGGTGCAGGACGCAGGGTCCAGTTGTAGGTCAGAGGCTGTTTCACCGTCTCCCCGAATCCAGCCACTCTGCAAAGCTAAGTTCCCCTCACTCTGTGGTTTGCAAAAGAGAAGCCAAAGGAGCACAGTGAGCCTCTCCTCTGGCTGCCCACGGGCAGTGGGTCCACCATCCTCCAGGTGGCTCGGATGCTTTGAATGTCCTGTTATTAATGATTATTTTAGCATTCACATAAACTCTCTTTGGTCCATCTTGATTGCGTTGTGTAGATTCCAACCAGTTTCCTTTAATAACCCAACTTGGCGTGTCTTGGCATTTGCTTGTTCTCGGGGCCAACAATGTTCTTTGTCACTACTTTTCCCAAGGCAGGTTAGAGGGCAGGGTAAGAATATGCCCTCTCTGCAGCTGGACTACCTCGGTTCAAGTCTTGGCTCAGGCACTACCAGCAGGGTAAAATGGGACTTTAATATATATTTCCTACCCTGGAAGGTTGTTACTTTTATTGAATCCTCATTTGAGGATATATTTATTGATTTTAGAGAGAGAGGAAGGGGAAAGGAAGGAGGAAAGAGAGAGAGAGAGAGAGAGAGAGAGATCAGTGACTTGCCTCCCATACATGCTCCCATCAGCCCTACCAGAGAGATCAAACCTGCAACCTAGGCATGTGCCCTGAGCAGGGATTGAACCCGCAACCTTTGGGGGCACGGATGACACTCCAACCAACTGAGCCACCTGTCCAGGGCTGTGTTTTTGAATGCACTTAACACAGTGTCCAAGACATAATATATACTTAATAAATGTTAATCAGCATTGTTTAATTATGATTCCCCAGGGGTATTTATAATTGAAAATTTTTTTGAAGGGACTAGATTCTATTAGAATTCACAGATGAAAGAAATGGCATCATGGAAGTTGAATTTTTCATTGCCTGGTTTCTTGATTTAACCTCTATCTCAGCTCTTTGAGTGTATTTTTTTGTTATTAGCAGACAAAATAAAAAGCAGACTTTTTTTTTTAAGATATGATGAAGCCGTGCCCTGGCTTTGATTCCCACACAGAGCTTCCATTCTTGTCAGGGCGATTTCTCGCATGGATTGATGGCAGAATGCGGTCTGTTTCTAAGACTGTTTAAAGCAAGGCACAAAAGAAATCACACTGGCAGCATCCACAGCTGGCAAAAGTGGGGGAGACTAAGCCAGTGAAAGGAGCCGTTGATAGAGACCAGAAAATTTTTCAGCTAAAAAAGGGAACATGCGCACTGCAAGTCTGAGAGCCAAAAGTTTTATTTGGGTAAAGCAATGTTCGCCTCTGCGTGATTCCTAGTTAGGAAATGCAAATGCTCTCCTTCTCCAAGTGCCAGAGCATCGTTTTTTCACACAGAGGCACCAAAATAGAGAAATAATGGTCTGGCAGGTAGCCTGTGCCCAAAAGCAAACCTAGAAGCAAATGCTGAAGTGCCTGGACCCATCAGAGTATAAAAGGAGGGGTTCCTGGAACCCCGTTATCACAGAAATGCCTGCCCTCTTTCCCATCCCCATGAGGATCAGTATTAGCCAGACTTTTCCCAGCAGAGACAAGACGGTTGTGAAGAGGCGGTCCTTGGTCTCCAAGTCACTTCTCAGCCCCTCTTTCTCTCTCCTTGTCTTTATCAGATCCCTGCAAGGACCTTCACCCAAAGCTCCCAGGTGGTAATCCATTTTTCAGACAAACTTTCTCTAAAAACACAGCTTCTCCATCAAATGATTTCCTATTGAGCAGACTTCTCTATCCCGGGTGGGGCAGACATTCAGGAACCACACCGATTCACCTGTTTTTTGAAATTCAGTGAAAATTAGAAAAATACACCTTTGCTTTTCATTTTCCATGCTAACCCCTAGAATAAGACTCAAAATTTCATGGCCAGTCACATCTGTTTAAGGTTTTTATTTCTCTGCATCTACATCTTATCAATAACCGCCCACAGGGATGCATTTGGCTTGGACTATAAACCCCAAATGTGTAAACACAGTGTCGCTATAACATTCTTTGATTTTTATCTAGTAAAGAGCATCTTTCATAAAATCTCTCCAGTGATGTTTTCAAAATCACATTACAATTTATGCATCCTTTTTGGTCCTCTTTTGTATTCTGCGCATGCCTAAAAACATGGATTCTATCTGTACTTGTGAGCGTGCATGTATTTTTGTATATTGCTGTGTTTTATATGTAATGTAATACACGTACATCTGACACGTGAAAACATGTAACTATCCCAGAGAATACAGTGGAGTGCTTTACATACAGTGAATTCTCTGTACATAGCTATTGAAGAAATGGGTGAGGATTATGGGTAGAGAGCACACAAGGAAGAGAATTACAACCCTCAGTATTGTGAGTCATCTCCACATTCTGTAGCTAGAATCAGGAAGCGAGTTCGCATCTTGATTGTATCCCTCTCTGTTCAGTGGAGCAAACCTGGTTTGTGGGAGGTCAGCGAGCTTAAGAAAATTCGCAATTAGTGAGGTAGGATTAAGAAAAGAAAACCAACATCTAGGTTTTCCATTGCTTTTGAAATGTCAGACTCTTTGACCTCTGAGCCACACCCCCCTGGGCCTTGTCAGTCACGTGACGTCCAAGGGCAGCTGACCCTTCAGAAGGAACAAGCACTTTTCTGGGAGCCGCAGTCCCCCACTCTCCATATTCCCTCCCCAACAGTGGGGATGACTGCTACGTGCCCTTATCATCAAGCTTGAAATACTGTTTTTCTCCTGGTAAAGAGGGTGTTGCGTATGTGCAAAGGCAGGTACGTGAAGAACAGGTCAAGTGGCTGCAATTCCTACTGCTGGCCTCTCTCCTTTATGGCCTCTTCCAAGGTCGTCCAGGCCCATGTATTGAAGTCCTGCTCATCCCAACGGCTTTCCTCTGAGCCTGAAACAGGGGAACTGTCGATAATGACGTCATTAGATCCCGCTCAGACCATTCCCGGGAATGGAGCATCAGCCGTTGACCTCTGGCTCAGAGGTCCTTAGGTGTATCTGGGGGCAGCTTGGGGATGAAGGCGGAACACGGGGCACAGGTGGCAGGGATATTCTCTCTGCTCCACCGGTTTCCCCAGCGTTGTTGGCGACAGAGATGCCTGGAACGCATCCCACCCAGAAGCAGGTGTCAGGAGGAGCTGGTGCGCACGTGGCCCCAGAGGGTTGCTGGTGCCTCGAAGGCATCCTGTTCTGCCTCCCTCACTGACTGTAATAGTTCCTCGGGAGCCACAAAGAGCGTGCAGAGTTTAGGGGCTTTTTCCAGAGCCAGCGTTTCACTCCACGGGACAGAATGGCTTCCTGGGAACACTTGCCAGAGGTCACATACCTGTGCATGGAGTCCACGCTGCTTATTTCCCTTTGGGGCGACTCAGTTTCACCCCCCACAGGGTATTGTCCTGTGTACAGGCATTCACGTGGTGGTATCGCTGTCAGCTTGTGCGGTGTTATGGAAAGAGTTTAGATGTGCGTCACGCGTGGCATGCTCACAGGCTGGCAGGAACCTTCTCCTCCGACGCTTCTGTCCCTAACTGCGTTTTCCAATTTGTCTCCTCCTTCCTCCTGCTCAAGGGAAGGGAGTCTTTCATTCGTGAACACCCACAGTTCCTGGGTCCTCCAGGATGGGCAGCAGATACACGTTGCTGCAGGCTTTTAGGAATGGTCTGGGCGCAAGCGCACCTCCCTGCCGTTGCAACCTCTGTGGGGCCTTGCTCTGCGTGGGCAGAATTCAGCTGCGGTCTGGAATTCAACCGCCTCGCCTTCCCTTCTAAAATGGGGCGGACCCCTGAGCTTGGAAATCAAGAGAATGCCAAGTTCCACCACCTCCTACTGTGTGATCTTGAGTAAATGACTTCAAGGCTCCAAGACCCTTGTTTTCTCATCTGTAAAATGGGGTTTGTCATCTCCATGGAGATGTTTTCAGGATTTGTGGACCAAAGGACTTCTAGTCACTACATAACCATTGGTAATAGGTTTTGTTAAATGCTTAGTAAATAGTAATATTTTTCAACTTCTACCTCTTAGCCAATCCTCCTTTTTTTTCTTTTCTGGTAAAAGCATGTTTAAGTAATGTTTTTATCTCTCAGATTGCAGTTTATTCTTAAGATACATCAAGAAGTAAGCAGACGTGGCCCACTGGGGTGCCAAGTATCCTCATACTACAGCGTGATATAACTTCCTATTACTCTTCAGATTCACTTCTCTACTTACCTTTCTGCTTGCTTGGAGAGAAATATTAGAAAAATGTTAATAAGCCCTAAATTTGAGAAGTAAGAATAGAAAATGATAGACAGTGAGGAATATCGCTTCGGGCTTCTCTCTCCAATAATTATCATTCCTGAATATTTAAATTCTATTTCTATCCATCTATTTAATTGAAGAATATATCACAGTAGATGTTACCCATCAGTCCACCCAGAACCCAGATAAAATCTAAAGCTGCTTCTACAAACATCTGTGATAAAATGCTACAAGTGGCACAGGTTTGCCAAATAAAACACTTGTTTAAGAAAAACAAACATTTTCTTTGGGCGTGACAAATTACATGTGTTTATTTCAAAAGTGCTGCTGCTGGTGAATCTCAAAGGGAAATCCGTTGTTGTTTTTTTTTGGCCTGACCACTTAGGGAAGAAAGGCTGCCTGTCAGGAACCCCTCTCCTAGGAAAGTGGGAGAAACAACGTCATTTAAAACGAGTCCCATACAACGTGAATGTCCTACTTCTTGGTCAGAAAGGAGTCAGTAGGTGTTTGTTCCTCCTTCTCTGTGCTGGGTGCTGAGGTTGATACAGGCATACCCAAAAAGGGTCACATCAGTGGAGTGAGGAGTGTGCTCTGGGAGAGCTGGGACAAAAGAGAGGAAAGTAGGCAAATATCCTGCAGAAAGGTTTCCCATGGAAGATGAGCTTGAAGTTAGGTAGATCCATGGTAGGAAGCCGGCAAGAGCATGGGAAAGAAAAGAGCCGGAAGGCACTTAGGGAGAAGATAGAACAGGGGAAGAGACACTAAGGCAAAGCCGTGGTGATGGGAACTTAGAAAGCAAAGGCGGTGCGTGCCGTGTGGTGTCCTGGGCCAGGAAAGACAGGTGGAGTCATGGATCGATGGCAGTGTGTGTGTTTTGACACATGCACCATGGGGATAGAAGATTTTAACATTGGGGGATTTAGATGGAGGTGTACGAGACCTCTCACTGGATTGCCTTTCAACGTTCTGTAAATCTAGAATTGTGCCAGAATAAAAGTTTATTGTGAGAGAGAAGAGAAAGACGTAGGAGAGACTGCTGGAGAAGGGAATGGAAAGGAAACAGTGCCCTTTAGAAGCGAGAAAACATAAAAACAGGGGCATCAGAGAGGGCTTGGCTTTGTCTCAACCAAGACCACCACCTGGAGTCAGGACTGGCTCATGTATCTACTCATCCCCCTCCAGACTCCCCACGACTTCCCCACAGTGCAGTTAGAATCTTACCATATGGTAGCCACCCACCTCCACTTACTCTTTCTTGCCATTCTCTTCTGTCTTCTTACTCATCCTCCAGCTCTGAGCTCTGTTGCCAATACTGAAATAAGGCCTTCCACAACCTCCCTGAGTTAATTCTCCTGTTTATTTTTCGTAGTTTATTTGGCCTCTCTGTGGGCACATGCATGCAGGATGATTTGATCAATGTTTGTCTCCCCCAGAGAGCTGGAAGTAACTCAAGGCTCTAGGAATGACACACCTTTTTCATACATTTTCCACGGCATGGAAACAGCAACCAAAACATAGAAGTTGCCCATGTGTTAGAAGTTGCTACCAGAGTGGGCCATGCACATCCAGGTGTTTCTGTGGCATTTCAGAAATTCCCCTTTCACGCCGCCGTCTCCCGAGGTCCCAGTGCAGCTCGATCAGCCACGTCCTTCCCAAAAGTAAACTCGTTCTCATTCACACCCTCAACTAAATTATTTGCCAGCAGCAGATATACACTCTGTTCCCTGCAGGAGCCAAACGGGGGGGGGGGGGGGGGGGGGCCACTCTCTAGTTCGTCACAATCCCCTATTAAATGTCACATAGAGAAGTTATTAGGGATAATAAGGAATGTCTACTTGTTAATCATAGTCCGACTTTGACCAAGGAGGGGGACCAAGCAATTGTTGACAGGCAGAAATATGTATTCGGTGCTTTGTGATCTACTGATTCTTAAGCCAAAGTCAACCAAGGCGGTCTGACACCTCAGTGTGTGGGACGTGTCGCTTGGTCCCTGGGACCTTGACCTCCTTTTTCTTACCGCTTCCCAGTTAAAGCGTCCTTGCATTCACTAGGACCCATTCTCAGTGGCATCCCCTTTAATGAGCAGAAAATATCTGTCCCCTTTAGCTGAAGAGCTCTTAGACGCAATTAGCATTTAGGGAATGTCTTGTTTAGAAATAATGTCTGCATCAAATTACCCATTATGGGCTAATTTGAAACTGGAAGATAGATGCTCATTTTTCCCTGGGACAGCACCTGCCAGCATTTGCGGGAGCGAGGCTGACGGCAGCATCGCTGTGGGCCGTCCTGGGCGCGTAAATCATGGGTAAATAGAACCCCTTTAACTCCTAAGCATTTTGTGAGGCCGGGGACCATGTTCCTTCCACAGGGTGCTGCTTGCCTGTCATTTCAGATAAGAAGGTTGAGTAGGTGTCCCATGCTATAATTAATTCCCTCATTGCCTTGGAGATCGCCCCCTTTTGGCCACTGTCTGGGAAATGGGAAGTGATCCTGTGTGTCAAAAATGAGTTCTGTGTCAGAAAAGGGAGGGGGCGGGGCTTGTTGCTGACTGACAGCTGCGGGGTGGGGCGGGGAGGAACCTTCTTTATTGGTTTAAGGGTGAGAAAGGAATGCCACATAGTATGTTTCGTACCTCAGCCAAGTTGCACGTGTTTGAGCTGAGTTGTTCCGACCAGGGGGTAGCTTTGACACCGTTTGGGTAACATGGAGAATGTTTGATCATATTAATGACAGTGTTTGATATACTGATGGCAATAAAGGTTAGTGACTGGTTATTAAATTCCAGGGACTGTGCAAAGTGCTTCCCATATTTGATTCCATTTGCTCATCCTGACAGCCCTGTTTACTAATGAGAAAATTGATATTTAGAAAGATTCAGTTAAAGGCTTACATTTATTCAGGAAAAAAATCGGAAGGGCTGGGATTTAGACCCAGGCGAAGCTAGCTCCAGGTCCATCGAGTGACGCGGGGACGAGCCTGCACGGAGTCGGGGAGGGGGAGCAGAGTAGTATTTTGGTGCATCGCAGACTCTGCACTTTCGCCTAGGGCTGGCCCTGCTTCAAAGTGAAACTTCCACAGGAAAACTAAATAGAGGAAAGAAAAGCCAAACAGAACAAATTTCCATTTAGTCAGCTTTCACTGTCCTCAGAGGCCCTGTGTTTATGCTCGATCTTAATTATGCTGCTTGTCAAAGACACTCTAGACTCCTCTGCGGTTGAGGGAGCTATTTTATCTTTTCATCTTTACAGTCAGAAAAGGACTTAGTATGCGGATCCCTACCCTGGATGAGCTTCCACCCCGGGATAGAAGGACATCGCTCTCTCTCCTTCCCAGTCGTCCCCACCTCTGCGCTGCCAAGGCCCAAACACCTGAGGAGGAGGCCCTGGCCGTGTTAGGAATAGCAGAGCCTGGGTGGCCTTGGACGGAGCTGTGAACCCACAGGAGCTCTGTGGGCCAGTGTCCAACCCCCCGTGCATGATTCCCAGACCCCAAGCCCTCATGCATCTGACCTCCAGACTCCCTCTACAGTGCTCACAGCTCAGGCTAGCAGCACACTCCCAGCAGGGTAAGAGCGAGGAGAGTCCCTCTGCCCATATTCAGGTAACATTCAGGGTCCCTTGAGATTTCTGATGCACAGCCACATGCATTAAACAACCTGGATTCACACAATAAGGACGCTGGTCCCCATTCAGCGCTCTTCTAGCCTTTCAGATCAAGTCAAGGAGAACATCTCTGGTGTGATGTGTTTATAAACTCGCTTTCTTTCTGTTGTCCCTGTTTTTACCTTTATCTTCCATTCATGGCAGGCGATGCTTGTTTTACATGTCTTGCAATGATGGAAAGTTTCTTTTTCACTGAATGCATTGCAGTAGGAAAAAATGGAGATGCACGTGAAGAAAAAATGTTAAGTAAATAGTAGTACGTCACAGAGCAAGGACTGGGGGAGCCATAAGAAGGCCTCCAGATTTTTTGACAAAGGCTCCCACCAAGGGGCCCTGTGTTATGTTCACTTGGATGCATCCTGAGATCCAGTATGTGTTGCTCACGGAAATCTCTTCTCAGGCCTCTTTTCAGGGAGTCGTAAAAATCACGGCAGATCATCAGCACTGAGCAATGAGCAGATCTAACAGTGATTTCAGGCCCCTGGAAAATATTTTGGGGTGGGCGTCTCCATCCCCAGTGCCTTGGTTATCACGATTCACCGTAACAGGGGTGGGGCAGGTGTCAGACTCATGGGAAATTTTGGCTTTGTTTTTCTTCACCTAAATCAGATATCAGGGCCCCACCCCCAGACATTCTGTTCCAGTGGGTTTGCGTAGGGCCAGAGTATGTGCATTTTAATAACTAGTCCAGGTCAAACGAACGCTCCGCACTGAGACTCCCCACTGATAGAACCGGGTCGGTGTTGTGTGCGGACCCAAATGAGGAAATGATTGCGACCACTGTGCACAGACAGAAAGCCTGGCGGTGTGAAGAGGCCGTCCTAATGCAAGGAAAGTGACAGTTCTGTCGCCAGTAAAAATAAATCTCAAAAGTAAGTTTTCCGTTCATGCAGCCCTGTGTTCAGCAAACAGCCAAGTGGCTTGTCGACCCCTCTGGCCTCTCTTGATCTCAGACGCCTCTCCTGGAAAATTGGGATGATACTGTTTCCCTGCATGAAGGTAACACATCTGGCCAGATAATCCATGAAGGCCCCTTTGATCCGCATGATGTGTGTGTGTGTTTCCATACCCCAAGTAATCCCTTAAGATCTCGCTCGTAAGAGAATGCCCCTGACGTCATCTGAAAATGTGCTCAATTCGAGACAAGTCTTGAGTGGGGTTTCATTTCGCCGATCAGAGCAACACCTTGCTTTCCTCTGGTAGGAGCTCGACAGCTCTTCTCTTGGCCGAGCCTGACGGAGCTGTTTACCTTCTGGGTTCTGGGAAACCCAACGGGGCATGTCATGGAACACCCAAGTCCAGAATGGGCTGTGATTCATTTCTAATCACTGACATTATGCAGGTGACTTGCTCGAGCTTGGCCGACACAGAGTTCCCTTTCAGCACAGACGTTTCATAACCTGCACTCGCCTGCCATGCAGAGCCTTGTGAAAATATTTTCAACAGTTAACAAGCAGAGCCTGCAGTTATAATGTGCTCATTAGGCCGCATGTTAGTTTTCAAGTCTTGCAGCACACATAAGCTGCTCCTTGATTTCCACTGCATTTCGGGTCCGTGGGGCATCCTCCGAGGAAGGCGGCAGCCTCGGGGGCTTTGCCAAGGGCGGCTGTCTTTCTGTGTGTGTTCCACAAGGCTGTGCTGATGTGAAATAACACTCCTACCCTATTTGCTTCTCCAGTCACTCTCTGTCTGGGGCGGGAAGGGAGGGGAGCGTGGGGGGTGGGGGGGGACAAGGTCCCTTCCATCATTTGCAGAGTCTTTCTTGATTCCCTGGTGAACACACTCCTTCAGGAACCAAATTAATTTTAAAAGACACTGTGAAAGATATACCCAGTAGTCCCAGGGGTTGAATGGGCTGATTTCTTGAGTTTATTAGATCTTCCTTTGTTCTAGACCTTACTTCTGGGTATCTCAAAGTCACTGTCTTGAAAAACAGTGCTCTAATTCCAAATGAGAAACTTTCAAATATTTTCGAATATAGGCCTTTGACCAATTAAACACAGCACTTCAAGGGTTTTTTCCCCCCTATGTTTTGGAAACCCCGCATTTGTGAAAAAAATAGTTTCTGTCCCCAAGGTCCAAGTGCCCAGGAATATTATGGCAATTTCATATTTTTTTAAAGCAATGATTTTGGCTTTCTGAAAGAATAATTTATTTTTATTATCATTCTTGAATTTCCTGGTGGCTGGTTATGAAAGACAGTATTTATTCATTTCTCAGTCAATAAGTTAGCGTATGGAATGTGCCCGGCAGGGTGTTAGGCCTTGAAAGTACAGCAGTCAATAACACCTGTTTCATTTTCTAACAACTGATAGATCGCGAGCAATGCCAATCTCGTAAGCAGATAAATATAATGGAGCGAGATGAGTGGCATTAATAGAGCCATGAATAGAAGTCGGTGGGACAGAGAGACGGGAACGAAGACAAAGACTTGACGGATAAATGAGACCCTGTGTTGGCAGAGACCCAAGGAGAGTCAGGACGGAAACTGAGGGGCAGAGGCCCAGAGATCATGGGAAACGAGCCCGGAGTAAGGCAGGATGGGATGAAACGTTGGCAGGGCTGTCTCTTGAGAGGCGTGTATGGATCTGGCTCATGGATGAGGAGGGGCATGAAGCTAGGGCTCCTGGGCCTTGCTTAGAGAGCTGGGTGCGGCTCACAGACAATCAAGGTGATGAGGAAAAACCCCAGTAAGTGTAGGACCGTTTATTGTCTACAACCTTTGAGACATCCCTAAGGAGTGTTGGGTGATACCTTCACACTTAACATTTCTTCTGATACATTTATTGACCCGTGGATTCATCCACAATAACACCTTTCCCTGTGGCTTACAAAGAGTATTACATGAGATGAGGTTGTGGAATAACCACCTGAGAGCTTCAGATGGGAAACAGTGTATTTTGACCACACTTGTTGATATCTCCCCCATACCCGGTTTCTTAACATGTGTAGTCTTATTAGATAGGAACAACTTGAGCCTCAGACTTGAAAGATGTATCTCCCTGCTTTAGACATCTCAGAATATTTTGTTGAGGGATGCCCAAGATGCTCCTTACACTTTGAGATCATTGAACCAATGACTTACCAGGCAGTGTACACATTGTTTGAAGCATGTAATAGTGAGTTGCAGTATTGCACCTTCTGGTTATTTAAATGGAGTCTTCCTGGTCCCCATCAGAGCAATAAAGCACTCACATTGTTTTGAATTCGTGTCGATGCCTGGCGCTGCAATTAATGATGTCTGAGCAAGGCTCAGCCCGTCAACCTTCATTCTTTGGCTATGAGACTAACGGTTATTTCCAAGGATGGAAATATTAACCTGCATGAGTCCTCAAAACGATGGCATGTTGACCCCGTATAGTCAAAGCAAAGCAAATGAGTGCTTGTAGAAAGACTTGCCAACTGCAGGCATGTACCAGCGGAGACTTGAGTGCAGGCAAAGCTAAATCTCTGATGTAGGAGACAGAAGGGAGGGCCTCAGGCATGGACAAGAAAAGAGCCAAATCAATAATTGCTAAAAAATCACCACTTTGATTTTATCGAATTCTTTACCTCTTTCACAATGACCGTCAGATCTGCTTGCCTGGGCCAGATTTCTCTTGTGCGGTCATCTACATGGGAAGAAAGGACTAGAGCATGCCCCATGGCCTCCTCTATGTTCTTTAGGTGCACCCACGGTGGAGCACCTAAAATCTCATCGAGCAAGGGTACTCCAAGAAGGAATGGGATCTAAGCCTATTCAGCTCTGCCTTTGCCCTACTTGCTTTCTCTGCTCCTTTGACCACACGCAGATTTGACAGTAGACCTGGATCAATGAACAGTGTAAAAAGGGGGGTGGGGCACCTTGCAGACAGACATGAACCAGGGGACGGTTTCCCACTCTCCTCTTTTATTTCCAGGGACAGCACTGCTTTCTGCACTGGTATCAGATCATGAGTCAGGAGGCTCTAAGCCTAGAGGGGGCCTCTGTGGATCAGCAAACTTTCCATCAGCAGGACATGCATCTGATAACTGAGGGTTTGTGGAAGTAATCTTCCTCCTTCTCATCCTTCTTCTCTTCATTTATTTATTTATTTTTTTACTTTCAGTCACCATGTCTCTTTATGGGCGTCTAATTTACATACCCCCAAAGTTCACTCATTGTGAGTGTACAGCCCGATGATTTTTGGTCCACCTAGAGAGGTGTGCAGTCATTTCCCGAGTCGGTTCAAGGTTCTGCCGTCATATCAGAACGTTCCTTCATGCCTGCCCAGTTTATTTTCCTGTAAACCTCTTCCACAATTGACTGATAGATAATAGTTTTTATTTGAAGTTCGAGGAAGCATGTTTTATAATATTGTATTCTAAAAACGTATTTACGTGTATTTTTTTAGCTCCTGTTATGCTGTTACTGTGTAATTGCTGTGACATAAGAGGAAACAGAGAGATGGGAAAAAGGCTCTGCTGTGGGATTGAGCCTGGTGGGCAGAGTTCCTGCCCTGTTTCACTGTATGTTGATGTTCTGCGCTGGGATTTGGAAAAGTAGAACTTGGGGGTGGCAGGAGGGAGAGGAACCCACTTCTTGGGCAATCTGTCTTATGCAGAAGTTATGAAGCCTTTAGTTACCAGTAAATTGAAACCATAATAACCTCTGCAACTTGTTGACCTTTTTTTCTGGCTTATTCTCTTCACATTCATTATCTTATTTAAGTCTCACCCTGGGCTCTCTCCCTTTATGAAGATTAGGGAAACTAAGGTTCAGAGAGATGAAATGCATTTCTCAGAGTCGCTTCACAGTGCCAGGAATCAAACTTAGATCTGTCTCACTGCCCCACCCCTGCTTTAAAGATTGCATTTCACCCCATCTCTGAACGCATGAACCAAGGCACAGCAGTTGAGGGACGGCGTGATTGGCGGAGATCTGCTTCAATGCCTAGGAAAGAAAAACTGAAAACAGGTGGCCCTAGGGAGAAAGGTAAGCCAACATTACACTTAACAGCCACCCAAAACATGTTAAGAATAAAGGAATAATTTAAGGGGAGAACGCTCATGGCTGGGGAAGTTCTGAAACTTTGTCCTTTGAACTGCGCAGTGTTGGAGGCTGAGTGACAGGGTGAGACCGTGTCCAGACAAGCTTCTGCTTGACTCATCTGGGGTGACTCTCTACCTGGGAACGAACTTCACAGACCTGCAGTAATGCCTGGGGAGGCACCACGATTTGGTGGCTTGAACTGACTTGGAAGAAGTCATTATTACACAGCGATGCTGAGAGTGTAAGAGGGGCATTGTCTGAAGGGCCAGCTCCCTCAGCCAGCTCCTCACTGTACTGCTCATTTGCCACTCGGCACGTAAACACTGCCTTGCATTCGCGTGTTTTCCTGTTTGTTTTATCATTGAGCCCCATGGTTCTCACCTGGGTTGAGCCCAACAGCCGTGGGAGCCACTTACTCAAAGAGCAAGTTTCTGGTCCCCTGAGAAATTTGGGGGACAGTAGCCTTGAGTAAAGGCTTAGACACCTGGATTTTTATAAGGATTTCCTGTGACTCTTGCAATAAACCCTGTTTGGGATATGCTGCTCTTTAAAACTGTGAGTCCGTGAGGGCATTTTTTGTCCTAGAATCTAGCAAACAGTTTGGCACGGTGGGAAATTCAGTAGATGTTCATAAACCAAAGGAGCGAATGAATGAATATTGTGTATCCCTTGGGGACAGTGGTCATGTAACAAACCTCCCACCATGGTGATCAATAATCATTGGCTGATTAATTAGGTTTAAATATGTATCTTATTTTTACCTATATCTTTGCTCAGCTCCAAGCAAATGACCATAAATTTTTTTCTAGCCTTGTGTTCCAAAGCACCCAATGCCTCTTCAGTGAGGTGAGGGGGTGGCTACAGCAACCAGGAGCACATCTGGAGTAGTTACAGGAGTTCACTGTATCCTAGAAGCCCCACAAGGGAACCAGGTCCCACATTTTGCAAGTTTATTTTGCTGTAGTGCAGTGAATAATTGTCCTGGGGGAACTGGATGGCATCGGAGAGTATTAATCTTAGATTTTCATTTCCTGTAAAATAACTTTCCACTTATTACATTCCGTGAGAATACTTTGGGTTTCAGGAAATATGCATATTTTATCACCGACAGTCCTAAGTGTGCTCCCAAATGTCTCTGAAACTCAGGCGTTAAGAGGGGCAGGTGCAGGCAATTGAGTAAGCTAGGAGATGCCACGCTGGCTGAGAGAGGACGGCAGGTAGGGGACCAGGTCACCTGGAGTCAGCACGGCCAGTGCCTCATTGTCTAATTTTAGGCTCATTGAGCTTTAAAATTTTTTTCAATAGGAAAATATTAAAAATCAAAGCAGCGGTGATAATAATAATTAATGGGCCAGCATTTATCAAGCCCCTAACTGTGTTCCAAGCATCTTACTCTTTCATGTATCATAGTGTTTAATTGATTCTTTGCAGGAACCCAATGAAGTAGGGTAGTGTATTACAAATGAGAGCATCTCAACTAAGATTGGGCTTAAGAGAAAGGTCTTTGCTCATCAAACTGAAAAGAAGTCCACAGGAACCTCCAGGCGGCATAGATTTCAGGGACCCACAAGCATCCTAGGCCCCTTCTCTCCTCTCTTGGCCTTTTCTATGGTGATAAAGATGCCCACCAGCAGCTCCAGCTTCTGTCCTGTACAGATCAGGTCCCATGGAGAGGAAGGCTCTTTTAATGCAGCATCAGGGAAGTCCCCACGGTGATCCTTCCTTCTAACATTGAACGCAAAGTTTGGGGGTCTCCGAGATCAAGCTCAGTTTTGATAATTTGCTTAGAAGAACTCACTCTCCTCATAGGTGTGGTTTTTTACAGGGGAAAAACGCATATTCAGTTAAGTCAAGGCAAGAGGCTCAGGAGAAAGCATCTAGAAGAGCTCCACAAGCCAATCCTCCAATTTTGCTCCCCTGGAACAGTCAGGGACATTGCTAACTTTCCCCAGTGATAGTGTGTGACAACAGCCCCATACTATTGCCAACCAAGGAAGCTCTCCCAAGCCTCGGTATCTGGTGTTTTTATTGGGGCTAGTCACAGGGACGTGGCTGGCCACCCACATGGCTGACCTTTGGTCTCCAGTTCCTCCCAACATCAAGTTAATACCATGTGGTCCAACGCCCCCAAAGTAAATCACTTTGTTAGACTCTACAAAGTGATTTTACCCAAGACGTTCAGGTTCAAAAAGACTCTTACCCATCAGATATTCCAGGGGCTTTGAGATCACCTCTCAGGAGCCAAGGACAAAGGCCAGACCTCTTCTTGGGTGAGATTAATTCTTCACTACACAATTCCACACCATTCCAATAATACTCATAGCCTCTACTGGGGTCTTGGCACGGACGTGGAATTTGCTAGCTGATGAGACCTAGGGATGCGGCCATTCAGTGTGCCCACTACCTAAAACCAAGAGCAAGGAGGGCTGGTGTTCCAAGAAAAGTGGACACTGGTCAAGCAATCTCTCTTCAGTAGTAAATAAAATAAGAAGACAAAAGTCTGTCTTAATACGTAAAAAGACTACACAGAGTAAGCAAAAAGCCAAACACCTTTTACTTGGATTCCTTGGGATGTCATCAGCAAGACCATGGGAAAATGATCTGAAAGTGACTTAATATACTGCATTTTGCCGTATATAATGCGTACTTTTTTGCCCAGATTTCTGAGGGAAAAACAGGGATGAGCATTATACATGGCTAGTGCTAATTCCTTATCTATATAAATGTTTTTAATTATGCTTATAAAAGCATTAATTATGCTTTTATTTATGCTTATGCATTAAAAGTGTGACTCTAGAAAGCAATAACAATATCCACATGCAAAATAATACCCCGGAATATGATCATCAGTTTTATATATAAGTAAAAAATTAAATTAAAAAATTAAAAGATTTTCTTCCTGAAAGCTTGGGCCAGAAACATGGATGCTCAGAATACACGGGAGTGTATTATACACAGCAAAATATGGTAGTTTTAAAAAAAAGAGACAGAGCCTCTTGTAATGGGACCTGTGTGACTTAAGAAAGAAGCAGAATTAGGGAGAGTCGGTAAAGAGGCTCTTGGTGTGATTGCTCATGCCTGCTTCCCAGCAGGAGTGAGTCGTCTGTCTCGTTTCCTTGGAGCAACATGAAAACTGCCTACAGTGATCGTTCCCAAGCTCGTGGTTCATTAGAATCACACAGGGAGCTTTTACAACCTGGATGCCTGGGTCACACCCCGAACCAGTGAATCAGAGTGGCTAGGGAAGGGGTCCAGGCACCCACATTTTTTAAAGATCCCTAGGATATTGCCGTGTGCAGCAGTTCAGAAGCCACTGTCGTGGGTTTTTAAAACAACAAATACCACTGCTCTGAACACTGGGTTCCATGAACACTGCCAATCATTAGTCAGCACTGCTCTCGGGAACCAGCGGGATGGAGAGGAAAACCTGAGTCAGGGATGTCTGGGTTTAAACCCAGCTTTGACCTTCACTTGGTGACAGATCCTGAGCTCCTTAGTGTCTTAGCTTCAATAGGTTCAGTTCCCTCATCAGTGAAACTAGGAGTAACCTCTAACTTGGGGAGCTTCTGAAAGAATATAGAAAAAAAACCAGGCAGAGTGAATGTCAATTTCCCTCCTTACATTTATTGTAAGAGTCAGAAATCCCTACTCTTTTTTTCCCCCACCTTTCAGAATTTGTTGTGTTGTTTTGTTTTTCACATGTCCATGTAGGATGGAAAAGACACATATCTCAGTCAAGGATGCGGAAGTGTGATGTTTTCTTCATCCTTAAATATGTTTGTTCCCTTCAGTGTTGGGAGTACCATGAGCACAGGGCTCATTACGTCAGTCATTTGTCTCAGCAACATTAACAAGCATCAATGACAATATCTCATCCATCCTAAAAGGCACTGGACTTACAGAATAACTCACTGTTACTTTGTGTACGAATAAAGAGGAAAAGCCTCTGCCACTTAACACATGACATGCCATCAGTTGCAAGAGGAATTCCTATTTCATAAATGTTAACCTGAGTGATGAAATACCCATCAGAGAGTCAGTGGGATGTGATGTGGTCCAGGGTACTAGGCATAGGTGCCCAAGACACCGATTCAGCCACTGGAGGCAGGAAGGGACAGAGACCCCACAGGGCCTTCGCCTCTCCCTCCTCAGAGAGAGCTGCCACCGGTGTTGGCAGTAGAGAATTCCTTCTCATGCCTCTTTTAGATGATTAAATGCCAACCACTCATCACTGTTCCACCTTTGAGAAACACAGCAACCAGTTTCAACGGTCCCCATTTTTAAATCACTGCTCTTCGAACAGGGCCACTTTGAAATGGCCGAGTGTCATCCCGCCTGAGTTGGGAGAACACAAATGGCTGGGGACAGGTGTCTCAGCAGGTCACGGAGGCCACGATGCAGAAAGGGGCCCCAAGGTAGAAGGAATCCAGCGGGATGAGCACACGCTCTTCCTCCCACAAACCTTCCCATTCAACTGAAGATTTTGTGTGGTGATCCCAACCTGGACCCAAATGTAAGCTGGGAAAACATTTTCTGAATAGAGCCCTTAGGATTATTCAGGATTATCCTATAGGTACTAATATAGATATGGCCTCATTTCTCTGCTCTCACATGAAAGCCTGCTTGCCCAGAAATGTGCCTACCTTCACAGGTTTATTTTTATGTAGTTGCCTAAATATGTCCCCACGTGGCAGCAAGGTGTTTGGAGAGATTTGGGGAACAGGGGAGGCGTAAGTGATTCAGACTCATCCCATCAAAAGGCAACCATTGTATGTAGTTGGGGAAATTGATGTTTCGATGACAGAAAACAAATTCACCAGCAGCAGTCCCCAACGTTTTGGGCACCAGGGACTGGTTTCATGAAAGATGATTTTTCCACAGACTGGGGCTGGGGGGGCGGGGAGGGATGGTTTGGGGATGATTCAAGTGCATTACATTTGAGCTCACCTCTTCCTAACAGGCCCAGACCGGTACCGGTCCACAGCCTGGAGATGAGAGACCCGTGTCTAGAAGGAAAGAGAGAGAGACAAAAATAAGAGCCATGGCAATCCGAATGAGAAGCTTACTAATAGCCCCTAGGTGAGCCGTGCTGGGTCCCAGCTCCAGTAACACAGCTTTCCCTTAAAAGGTAAACAAATTAGAGAGTGAATCTGCTGTACCATTTGGTAGGCAGATGGGTGCCCAAGTTAGATCTTTAAGGAAATCATCTCATCGGTCCCTCTTATTAAGGAAGCTTCCGCCGTGTGTCCACTTTGAACCTGCCTGGTAGAAAGCAGGTCTTGTCAAACAGCGCCCAGCACCTCGTGACAAGGGGGAACTTTGTTGGTTTAGATCATCCGATCCGAATGCAAACATGTTTTCTAAACTTCTGTGTGCATACCGTAGAAGAAAAAGGACTTTCTCCTTTTCTGGCACCATGAGCGTTCCCAGGGGCTGGCAGCTCCCATGGAAACACCCAAAGCACTGTGTTAACGACACACGCAGGAAGGCGCAAGTTTCCTGCGTGACCTGAGACGTAAAGCTTCCCATTGTCATCACGTAGGTCCTTTTATTTATTTCACTCTTCGTCTTTTTCTCTTCACGGACCCTGGTCCTTCAGTGTTTCTGCCTTCGCATGTCTGAGCTGACCCCGTCTGGGAGTTGTAAGGCCAAAACTTTGACAGCTTTGTCATTATTCCTAGCTGCGAGGGTGATGTCAAGCTTCCAGGATTACGGCTCTCCAGGAACACTTCACAACATAATCAAGCAGAAGGTCAAGAGACAGAGGGAGAGAGAAACTCTAATTGAGTCAGAAAAGGCTGACTTTGGAGCCTAAAACACTCGGGTGGCTTGAGGGAGGGCCCCACGCTGGTGTCCAAGTGTGACAATCGGCCCCAGTCAGGGGCCGCACTTGTCACAAATGGACAACAACAAAAAAATTGCCAGTGAAGTGAGCGACTCCTTAAGGACTGGCTTTATTCTTTGCTTCTACCCTGCTATTAAGGCCCCTCTTGAACCAGATTAAAGCAAGGCACTGTAACACATAGCTTGATTAGAGCAATGGAAAGAGAGCGAGCTCTTGTCCTCATTTGCTGCCTTTGCTCCAAAGATGTGCGACTTCTGCAAACCAGCCTGGTGTGTAATCAACTAGACAGCAGTGTCCAAATAGAATTAAGGAGAAGTAGGAGACTTGTTCTACGGGGAATTCAACTGAGAAGAGCCTGACTCCACATTTGTGCAGTAGCTCTCCCCACTCTAAGGAGCCAGGCACCATGTAGGAGTCCCGGACACTCGAACCCCTTTAGTCTATTCTGGTTCAGAAGATCCTCTCTGAGACCTACTCTGTGCCAAACACTGGGCCAGACCTTAGTGGTTCAACAAAGTCGCAGGCAGGAGCTTGGAATCTAACGGGGCTCGAGGCGGGCGAGCAAATACTGTCGATACGAGGTGATGAATGCAATGTCAGGAAAAGAATAACTTCTTTAAAGTTGTTGAGGACCTACTCTACCCTGCTCGGTGTTCTAAGTTCTTTACAGTTAATAAGTCTTTTAATATAAATGTTAGACTGTTATGTCCAGAGAACATGAAGAATATGGAAAGTATCCTGAAAGGAGGTGTTTGAATGGGTCTTGAAGAACATCAGGAATTATTTTCTACATGTAAGAAATAGAGGAAGGGAAGTCAAACCATGCTGAAGAGAGAAAACGATTTAGACTGGCTCAAAGTATAGCATCAGGTGAGATCATCCAAGGTCTGTGGTACTCCTACAAACCTAAGCAAGAGCTAGGTAGCGTGGAAGCAGGTGCAGGCAATGGATGCAATGAAAGCTTCGTCCTATGGGTGATGAAGCCATTGGAAAATGTTTAAGTAGTGGTGACAACCAAACCCTTTTTCTAAGCAGTGTTTATCTCTGACAACCCAGTGATATGACTAAGGGACACGGCAAATGAGAAAGGCAGTGGCAATGCAGGGGGACAGAGAAGAAGCAGTCATGTGTTTAAGAGCCATAATGAGGTGCCCAAGATGGCTCTCAGACTGGTGACAGTGTGTCCCCGAGACTTACCATGCCAGAAAAGGCAGGGCACAGGGGGTGAGACTGCGAGAAGTTACACTCATTTCTTCCTTAGCCATTTTGCTGCAGATTCGACTCCCCTGTGTCCTTCTGAGAGGCAGCTCTTGGAAACAGAAAGGTTTGCATCCAGCCCTGCAAAGTGTCAGAGTTTCCTGGGGACCCTTGCTGTGCTCAGCACCCCCCTTTTCCTCATGAGCAGGGGCTGGGTCCTCCATTCAGAGGAAGACTGTACACGTCCCAGTTACTGGGACGGTGCGTGGTGTTGTAAGATTGTACACATTTCTGAAATGTGTCTGATGGTGAGAGGAACAGAGTCCATCCAACCCCAATGGATGACTCAGGAGGCCTTCAGAGGGAGGAGGAATGTACTTTGACAGCCCAGGATTGGATGGAGGGTCCCTTTGCTGGAGAGTGTGCGGATTCTATATACGCACACACACGTGCACTCAGACATGGACCGAGCCGAGCTCTGCTCCTGCAGAACTCCAATGCTCATTTCCATTGCGCTACCGTGGAAAGAGCACTGGAGTTCTGAAGGGACAGGGAGAACATGCATCTGTCGAAAACCTGAAATGCGGCTTCTGAGCTGACAGCCGGCACAGCACTCTCTCTCTCTGCCCCCCGTGCAGTGCGGTGGCACAGAGCAAACCATCGGCTGAGAATCACCTGGATAATGCAGGCCTGCACCCCAGCTGGCCGCTCGGACCACCCCCTCCTCTGCCCATCTCCCCCACACACTGAGTTCTCAGGAGCTGCCTGGGTCACTGCAGGCTTGGAGAGCCTTCACAAGTCCTGACCAGGTATCAGCTTTCTAAATGGAGAAGGTGATGAATTTTTAAATTCTCGAACCTGTCCCAGAACCAGCTTTCCCCCAACCTACATATTATGATGCAGGAAGGCAACAGATGTGTTTTCTTAGGACTCCGAGAACGTGAAATATTGATGGGGGAAGGGAGTGTGGACATGGCATTGAGGTTCACCTAAAATGAGGGTAGCCACTCTCATCCCAGCCTCTCATTTTCCATCTTTCACTTCTGACACTTAGGCCGTGACGAAAGCCCTGAACCCATGAAACCCAAGACTGGTTCCAGAAAAGCTCATAAAAAGCGGTGCAGGGAAATCTGTCTAAAAATGTCTTTATCAGTCCCCTGGGACCAATCGCTGCTGCAGCTAATACACATTTGATCTATACAGATGATTTTTCCTTTGTCCCCACGGGAACCTCTGCAAACACTTTGGATTTACATGGTGCCAAGCCCAAGTAGCCTGTCGGAAAATAAATAGCATTTTAACACATTCACATTTCAGTTTCTGGGATGAAAAGTGGAATGTGGGCTCTTCTTCGAGTTTTCTATCTGGGCCATAGAACATCATCAAAACTTCATTTTTAAAGCATTTCTTTTCTTGGTGACATTTCACTCTGAGGCACTGCATGCTGAAGAGAACAGGTACGAAGCAGAGAGTCTGCTGGTTCAAAGAAGAAGGAAAAAAAAAGAAGGAATAAAATTTCATCTAGGATAGAGTTTCCAGACACATGTTTGAGGGCTAGGGGGGTACCAGTACTTACGGGGAAGGCAGGCAAGGTGAGCCTAAGAGGCACGGAGTTGAATTGTTTAATTATAACATTTATTTATTATAATGCATGTTAGAAATATGTGTGCATGTATATACATGTGGGTATGTATATGCATGTAGGTATGTATATGCATGTAGGTGTGTATATGCATGTAGGTGTGTATATACATGTAGGTGTGTATATATGGGGGTGGGTGGAAGTAGATTTACCATTATGAGTATACAGAACACAGAGTTTATGCATGCGTTATTATTTATGATGCACAAAACAATTTATTCTTGTGTTATTATTTATGAATGATTATCGTTTCCATACGAACAACCATAAACCTACTTTTGCGTCTAGCCTGTGTGTGCTGGTGTATCACCAGCACTTCCAAGCTGTGATTTTGTGGACATCATTGGCTAGGATGAGGCCACAGTTTGAAACCATATGTCAGTTTTGCAAAAAAAAAAAAAAAAAATGAAGTGAAGGAGCCAAAAACTGGGTGGAATGTGAGGTGCCAAGAAGGCCTGGGGAGAGCCAGTGGCCAGAAGGTGGTGGGAAAAGGACGGACATCTGGGAGACGCTGGCCTAGAGAAACGCCCCACCTGCTCAGTCAGGAGAGCCAGGGCCAGCTCTGCCCTTCCCTGGCGGTGTCTGTACGTGTGAATCTGTGAGTCCGCATCACCTAAGAACCTCAGGCCACTACCGATTTCCTGTGACTCAGTGGGATTTGAACCACAATCCCCTGTTGTCTAAAGGCTTGTTTTCTTTGTGCAGAGAATTGCACATTCACCATATGCGTCGATCCCCCAGGGCCCATCAACCCTCCTCTCAGTGAAATGCTATAAGACAGGATATTGCCAGCCACTCAGCAGACACGCCTTTCAAAGGGGCTTCCTCCCAATGCGTGGGCTCTGCACTGAATTCTCAAGTGCAAGGGGGGGATTCACACTTCCCTAGGACACGGCTTAGCTGGGATGAAAAGACAGGATAACAGTGACTCGCTACTGAGGCTTCAGCGCATGCCTGGCACTGAGCATTGTGTGTGTGTGTGTGTGTAGGTAAGTAGATGCAGAAAAAATATAATGTATGTAGGGTTCCACACTGTCCGCGGTTTCGGGCATCCACTGGGGCATCTGGGAACATGTCCCCATGGATAAGGGGACTATTTTATACAGTTCATGCCTCTCTGCCCCTTTAACAACTTACACCACCAAGGCAAAAACAGCCTTAAACACCATTGACTTCAATGGAAAACAGGAAGTAGGTGCCGCAGGCGTTTTCTTGTGTTAATCTGGAAGCAATGACGCTTTCTCAGTTCTGCAGCCAAGGAGACACACCTATGCCTTGGGAGTAGTCTGGGCGGGGTGTATTTAAGGCTCTTCATCGTTAGGAACTGAGTTTGCAGTTCCACGTGGAGGGGGGGAAAACCTAGAATTTAAAGGCCACCGAGAGTGCCCCCATATTCTTTACAGACCCGGTGAAAGACTCACTTTCTAACCCCACGTGCTGTAAAAGTACACATGGCTCCACAAAGTCAGAGTCACCCTCAGATCAGGTATACCTGGTAGGAGAAGAAATATTCGACCCAGTGCTGGCTAATTCAGTATGCACCATGGGGGGTGTGGAATAAGGGAAATGTGAACTTAATGAAGCAAAAGTATGACTCGTATTAGAAAGCGATTGGCCGGGATCTGGGCAGTGAGTGCGGCGGGCCGTGTTACAACTTGACTTGGCCGATGTGTTTCAGAAGGACTCGTAATTCATGTCTCGACTGGAGAAATAGCTTCGGCTCGTGACTCGACACACCGCATTTTTGTTCGGGTGGTTCGACAAGAAGCAGGGAAAGGAGCCGTTTGAAACCCCAAATGAGCGAGTGATCTCAGGGGTTTCTGCACAGCCTAGCTCCTCACAGGGGTGGGGGCACAGTGTGTGGGGGTGTGTTTCAGCCGTGAAACGTTACGGGACCTCCTGGTTTGGGAGATGTACAGTTTTGGCAGTCCTTGTTTATGGAAGCAGGAAGTGTGGTTGGTACTTCAAAACAGCTGCACATCCAAGACCTGTGTTCATACTGAGGAGGATGTAATTCTCTATAAACTGTTTCATCAGGGAGGAGACAGATGGTCAAGCTTGTGTGTTACTCAAAGATATTAGCAATGACAATGCAACCTTTATAATATACAAAGAGTTGTACATAACGTAACAAAAGGTTGCTGTTCTCATGCGAAAGGTTTAAAAACTTCTGTCGAAACCCTTAGCTAATAAAATGGCCCCACAATAACAGTGGAATCTCACGTACAGTGAATATGAAAATCAAACTTTAAAGCAACCACTTTCTGAAAAGCAGTTTGCATTCTCCACAAAGCGCCGGTGCCGTGCTCACAGTATACAAGAGGAGGGAAGGGATGTTGTCAAAACCAGAGAAGCTAAAGTCTGGCCTGCGCTCCTTCTGCTGCTTTTACCTTTAACTGTGTGTGTGTGGGGGGGGAGCATTGGAAAGGAAGTCGGATCCGTGGGTCCCCACCCCTCCGTGCAGAGTGACATAAAAATCGAGTGAGTCCTCTCATTTCTCCAACCCTCCTTGCACTTTTTCATTAAATACTGTTTTCCATTAGATTCGAGTTTCGGAACCTTTGTTCCCTATAGCTCAGGGCAGGGAGGGTGTAATTAGGAGGGTGGAGGATTCTCGAGGATGGGACTTCAGGCCATTTTCTTCTCTCTGGTACAACAGCCCTACTTCATGCATCAAGGTTCTGAAGTCATTTTAGTTTACAGGTCAGTCACCAGGAAGGGGTTCGGTTGATTTTTAAAATGTTGGAATCCCCCTTTTTTTAAAAAAAACGTGTTTCGTGATCTTCCCTTGGATGCTCTCTTTTTTTATGCTCTTTTTAATTTTTATGGACATCTCTGTCATGAGGCAACGCACCTGAGCAGGTTTATCAAAGGCCGGTGGTAGCGATGACTACAGTGCTTCGCGCACAGGGACCCAGTGACAACCTGCTCGTTCGGGGAGCCCTTAGACGGGGCCCAGGCCTCCATGAACCAGCCAGTGGATGTTTCGTGCCATTTAACTGATGACCTCTGGGACAGTCAGAGTAGCCCCAGTTTATTATGAGCTCACAAGGTTCTGCGTGAAGCACTTTATGTTCCTCACTGCACCCTCCAAATCCTTAAAGTGGGTCTTGTTTTTTGTAGCTTACAGATGAGAAAACCAGGGCTCAGGGAGGTCGAGCAACACATCCAAAGCCACAGGTTAGCAAATGCCTGGCAGCCCCCTGGGTCTCTCCCACACGGCAGCAATGAAGAACAGCGAGAGTGGGGATTCCAGCCAAGACTTTGAGCCCGAGGTCAGCCTCTAAGCTGATTATTGCTTAGTTATTAGGAGAATAAATTATTTTCTTGAATAAGCTTCCTCCCAAAGCTTCCTCTGTTCTCATCACTCTAGTTTGTTGCTTCTAAGTCCTTTCCAAGAGGAATTAAAGTATAGGTTAGATTCTTTAGGGGAGAGGATGAGATATACTACTTCTAGCTGGGAGCACAGTTGTGCCCGCATGCAGTCAAGGTCTCCTGCAAGGTCAGTGGACTGCATGACCCAGTGTTCTGGGTCTAGGAAGCCAATATTCAAGCTTGAAATCATCCCAAAAGGCAACTTGTATCCACTTTTCCATTCTTCTGATCTTGGGGTGCCTGGTTGTTGTATCATAGTGTGGGGTTGGTGTGCATTCTATGCTGCCACCTTTCATCCGGGTGTGGTTGGGGAAATCTCTGCTGCAATCCCCCCCCCCCCCGCTGAGCTGTTCTGTGTATCACAGGTTCATGCCCTCTGGGCTCTGCTCCACTGAGCCACACAGAGTTCTCTACCTCTGTTTCCATGCCAGACATCCATGTTCTGCCCAAGGTGTCTGTGTTGGGAAGCACTAAGTCATTAGAGGTGTCCGTCACTCAAAGGAAAAATAAAACTGGCAAAACACAGGTATGCACACTCAGAGGAAGCTCCAAGAGCTGCTTCTTGTGTCCTTGGATGAGACAACTGCCCCCAAGCCAATTCCGTGCCTAGATAAACTGACTTCACTGTGAGGTCTTGCCAGTGGTTGTCTCAGGAAGCAGTGCCTGGGGCTTTCACAGAGTGAAGTCACTTGGGCCCCGGGGAATTGATGGCCTCACTGCTCCTAGAGAGGAGGAAGTTTCTGTCATTGTCCTTCCCCCACCGCACAGGCCCGCGGTTCCCTCTGCCTGTGGCCAGTCTGCCCAGCTCACCCTGTGCTGTTGAGCTGTGGACAGGAAGGGAAATGGAGGGCTGGAACTTGGAGACACGTTCGTTTGGCCGAAGAGGGGACTTGGGGACAGAGTCATGGCTCTCCTTGGCTCAATCAGTGGTCTTCCCGTCCAGGACTGTGACTTGGATGGGGCACCAAGGAGCATCTGTCGGGCGAGCGCGAACGCACTTTGTCCAGCTCAGACGGGTAATCATGTCGTCAAACGCCGGTGCCTTCCCTCAGCAGCCCATTCCAAATCAATCTTCCATGAATTCATCGAAATGGTTCTGGTAGTGTCTCCACTTGGCTGCTTCTGGGTCAGTGCCCCCAACCCGGGGAGGTCACAGACAGGGCATTTTCCAAACCCTCATCTGAACCTTCCTCCCTGGTGCGTCCTCTGCCCATCCCGGGGGGAAATTCCCCTCCCCGCCCCCCGGCCTCCTTTGCCATGGGGGCCACAGTGCAACGCTCTCTTGGCTTCTAAGAAATGAGTTAGGACACGCCTCAAAGTGCTGTTGTTGCCTCTGAAACTGGTTGAATCTGGGAAGAGTGGGGGAAAGAAATATATGTGGGAACAGTTTAATTGCCTCCATGAGGATTCTTAGTAATCAGGATGCTGGTGTGTTTTCCAGAGCCTAGAGCAGGCATAAATAATGTAGCGTAGCTCGCTCTGTGCGGGCTTGCCGAGGAATGCTGGTGGAGGGAGCCAACCCGGGATCTGAAGCGCCGGGCTCCCAGCACAGCCTTTAAAATCCTTTTATTGAGTAGCAGTGTTGAAACGGCACCGGGGCTGTGGCGGGCCGTACGTGCCAGGAGAAGCCGGCAGAGGAGGGACCGAGGGAGCAGCTGCCTCACTGGGTGTTCGGAGGATGAGAATCTGGTGCAGCCCCGATGGCTCCAGCTAACGATTGGGTAATTTCATTTTGCGCTCCTAATCCCAAAAGGACCAGGACAGTTCTGTCGAGGCCCCGGGAGCTCGGTAAGTGTGCAGCTGTTGCTAACAAGATAGGACTAGCCCCTCCAACTTAGTTAAAAGCGTCTTGCTAGCCTTTTAGAGCCTCTTTCTTGCCTTAATGGGGAGAGCCGAATGAGCTTCGAGGGACAGCTAACCCCAAATGAAGTCCTGCAGTTTAAGCTCATTGAAAGGCAGAGCGGGCACCAGGGAGCGCAAGGGGGGACCACGACCGCCACGGTTCATTTGCAGGAAGGAAACAAATGTATCACTACGTGGGACTTGGACAGGAGCTGTGCCAAACCAAACAACCAATGGAAGTGTCTTCCAGGTTTTGATTTAAAGCGCAACGTAAACCTTGTCTTGGCTACAAACCATATAAGTGAAGGAAAAGATGGGGAAGTGAGGAGGAAGGAGGAGAGGAATATTAGAAATACTTGTCATGGTTAATGGGAAGGGCTAGGTTCTGGACCTTCAGTTAAAAAGACAGCTATTCCCTTGCTTGTATTCTGGTGGTTTGAAGAAAAACCTCAGGGAATATTTGTTTGTTTTCCCCCCTTTCTGATGAAGGCATTGGGGTCTAGAAAAGAAGATTAAAGCAGGATCCGTTTAATTTATTTAGTTTGCCTCACAGACATGAATCTTCAGAAGGGTAAGTGCCGATTATATTCGTACTGTTTCGGGTAACTAGCTGGGTAAGGGTTCTTGCACGGGAGTTCTGAGCAAGGATCTGTTGCCAGATCCGGGCTGTTTTTACAGTTTTTGGCCAGTGATCGGAGCTGGTGGGTTGGCACAGAAAAAGAGTCGATGTGAAGTTTGGTTGGACTGGAAGAATCCGTGTGATTTTGTTGCCGGTTTGACAATTAATCGCAAGACCTCATTTGCAAACCAGCTGTCACTCGCTGCAAATCACAAGACAAATGTAAAGTTACTTCATCTTTTGTGCTTTTATCATGGGACACGTGTGCTTTTTCTCTTTTAAGTTGCTACATAGGTATTTGGGGGATTTTTTTTCCTTCACTTAGAAACATGTTTTATAAAACAGTATTTAGAAATTTTGTTTGTAGTCTGGGCCCCTGCGTGTATCTTCGGAACTCCAGACGTTGCTTTTAACCCTCTGATCGAACTGATTGAGAAGGGGTGGTTTTGGGGGGAACTCTCATTTTCTCCTCTCCCAAGAGCGCCCATGCTTTGTTCTCCTGCTGCCCTGAATGGTCCCGTTCAAAACTTTAATCAGGAAGTGTCTGCAGACTTCTCTCTGCTTATGCGAATGCTTTCCCAGCGCAGGGCTGTTTTATCTGGTTTTGTTTTCTCTGTCATTTTCTATCAGCGTGGACAAGGACACAGAGGGGGACTTACTGAGATTGCTTTAGTCCGAAGGATCTGTTTCCAGTCTTTTGGCAAGCCTCCCGTGCTTTGGGCAATGGCATACCTCTCTGTGAAATGGGCTGGAGATCTCATTAACAATGTAATAATACCTTCACCCTTTGGAAGCTTTTGGGTCATGGTTATGGCTGTTGGAAAGAAAAAATAAAATTGCAACAGAGAATTAGCTAACAGGTTGTCTGTAAGCTGTTCTCTGTTAGGCCTGAGTTTGGAAATATTTTCAGCACCCCAACACTGTGCAGCTTGTCGGCTTTTCTTTATAAGAGCACTAGAAGAAGATACATTTTAACTACAGAGAGATATATAACAGTTCCAACAAACAAAACTCCGTTTTTGTAGCCTAAGAAGTGACCTGAAGGAACGTGAGGAATTGCTAGAAGGCTGTGGTTCTCGGGTGCAAAGTCACGGCTTCATGTTTAATTTAACAAAACATTAAACATTTCATGTTTAATTTAATGAAACATTAGAGCACTAGGATTTGTCACCTCCATGACAGAGTGTCAGAGCTGTGGGGTAGTCTCAGAATATATGTCCTTTCTGCAGAATTCACGTGTGACGCTGGATAGGACTCACACCCAGAAACCTGTACTTTTTTCTATGGATCTTTTTTTGTTGTTGTTCTGATAAAAGCAGCAACACAGAAAGCAAGTGCCACAGCAACGACGACAGCCACACATTAGGCATGCACTAGTCTAGTGAAGTTTAGGGGGGTTCTTAGCAGGCATTTAGGCAAATCTATTAACATTTAGCACCAGCACAAAAGCAGTCGTGTGTATACTTTCCATGCCTGTGAGAAAATAAGCACAAGGGTCTGCAGGATGAGGAAAAGTCAGAGGCGGTAACCACGTGTCAGGTGGTGAGCTTGTACTGAACCCATTCGGATTTTTTATTGATCTCTTTAAGAAGGGGGGTGAGATATTCGGAAAAAAGGAAGGAATTGTACCTGTTTGGTGAAGATGATCACCAATGAGCAAGAGGACACCCTCTGTCTGACATGGTTCGCCAGATCTTTTTTTCCTTAGTCTGGAAAATGTGGCTAGAAGTTGACAGTGCTAGTCCGCCTTCGGCTGGTGGTGGAAAATTTCCCTTTTTGTATTTCGAAGTGCTGACCTGTGTGGGTCTCTGCCTGACCTCTCCGTTCCTATTGCTGATCAGTAGGGCTCTGTTTTCACCTGATGCCTTAAACGTTTAGTTCCTTCCGATGGAAACAGTTTGCCAACTTGAGCAATGAAGGCAATGGCCAATGTATAAAATGTGTGTGTGTATGTGTGCATGTATGTATTTACACACACATAATATACGGGATACGATGCCCCCCCCCCACACACACATACACACAAATTCCGCGGCCGTTTACTTGAGCTCTCTCCCGCACCGTTTCAGAACGCCGTGTAACACACAACGTGGACTTAGGCAAGCGCAGCACTCAGTGAGGCAGGAGTGCGAGTACCTCTCCGTGTTATTATACACTCAGCCTGGACTCGCGGCTTCCTCTGCGCCTTGGAGTGGCTGAAACCAGTTGCCTCCGAGAGAGATGTCACATTAGTGCAATTCAGAGGAGCATGTGGCAAGAGAAAATCGTTATGACAGTTACCCGAAGCTCGAGGAGGTGTTTTAACCTTTTGAAAAAATTGTTTTAACCCCATCCTAAGTAGCAGCAGATACTTCATATAGCTGAATCAGCTTTTTAACTCTTTGCATTCTGAAATGGGGTGCCAGAGAGTGGTCTGGACCACTAGGAAGCCCCAGTTCCTTTGGTGGGAGGGAGGGGGAGGGAGCCGCATCCCCCATTCCCAGTGGCAGGGAAGATGGCTGGATGCGGCGCGGTCTCCGGCTCACTCCTCCAGACCCGTTCTCTTGGCCTCTGGGTCCGGGGTCTGAGACTCCGCAGGGTGGGGTCTGGCTCCCCTCCCTCAGCTGAAAAGGTCCCAGCAAAGCACCCTACTACGTCCTTTCCCTGCCCTCGCACAGTATCCCAGCTGCCCTGTCCCGTGGCCTGTAGCCTTCGTGACCCCTCTGTGACCGCTGTCCTGACCAGCAGGTGGCTCAGAGGTGGCAGAGGTGGATGGCAGGTCTCACCACTCCAAAGGGCCTCTTTTAAGTCCCGCCTGGGTGCTGGCACTCTGACAGGCGGTGGAAGAGAAAGCCGACCAGGCGTGGCCCCGCCCCGAAGGGCCTCCTGCCTGGTGAGGAAGACCTGGCAACAAGCCTGCAGAGAAAGCACAGGCTTCGGGGGCTGAGGAAGGTGAGGAAGAACTGCCAGGCGTGACCACGGGTACCTGGCGAGTGCAGAGAAGTGGGCACCCCATCCTTAGAGAAGGGGGCAGGTCAGGAGAGGCTTCTCCATAGAGGCTGCTGGTCCAGAGAAGTAACCTGGGGGCCTCCCCTGGAAGACACGGGCGAGGCCCCCAGTGACCAAGTTTTCCTACTGCCCTGTCCGCACCACCAGGCGGCAACTCACCGCAGGAAGCCCCGCGAGGCCGGGCGCCCCCAGACCGCGTCACGGGGCTTCGAGCTTCCCATCATCCACACAAAAAACTTGTCAGCTGCCGCTGTGCGTGCGGCCCAGACAATGAAACGTGGGCTGACGGTCCCCGCTGCAGCGTGGGGGCAGCCCCCCTCGCTGCCTCTGCAGATGGACGACAGTGCGCCTGGGAAGTGACTTCCTGTGCTGGCTAAACTCACTGCACGTCTGAGAAGGTGTGGGAGCGGAGCTTTTCTGTGCACATCAGCACAGTGGTTGGAGGCACGTTTCCTCCCAAATCCTGCAATTTCCAAGTGTCCCGCTTGAAAATGCGGGTGGGGAGGAAGACAATATGTATGTTTACATTTACACCTTGGACTTATATTTGCGGATGTGCCCACATTGGAGGTGTGTGTGTGTGTGTGTGTGTGTGTGTGTGTGTGTGTGTAATAGTGGGCGTGCTGGGATCCTTCCTATAGTCAGAGCTTCGGGAAGCGGAGTCAGAAGTGCAAGTTCAACACCGACCCTGGGGATAGGCAGACATGAGTCCCTCAAGGTTAACGAGTATCTTTTTGCTCAGCCCATGCAGCGCCCAATTTGGGGGGGGGGGTTACTTTGTTTTTAAACGTTTCATTTTCTCACCAGTAACTTCCCTTTGTTACTGTGGCAGTGGCAGAGGCGCCTCCGCACCTGTTGGAAAGCCCTAGCACCTTCCCCGAGTGTGTGTCCACTTGGGGTGGGGAGGACAGGGCGGTCTGTGGGCAGCCCCTCCCTGGACGGATGGGCGGGACGGGTCCCACCCATCTTCGCACGGGCTCTGTCCTCCCAAATTGTTGGGGCTGTCTGGGGGGGTACGTGCCAGGCTGGGGATGGGAAACCTGGGGTGGGGCCCTGGCTGCCTAGCTGCTCTCGGGTCAGAGTGCTGGGCAGTTCCCGTCGGGGGAAGTGACTGAGCTTTCTGTGCCCTGATTTCTCTGTCTGGAGAGTGGACGGCAGTCTCACCCACTCTGTGGGAATGATGTTAAGGATGATAAATGTGCACAGTGGCCAAGATGGTCAGACCCCAGGTCCGCAAACCAGCCAGGACGCTGGTCATCCGCGGGGCTCCTGGCTCATGCTCACAGCTCCTTCCCAGGGCCGCTCCTGCAGCCCCGAGGGCTGAGGGTCTGACTGTGCAGCCCTGTGCCTGTTCTTCTCTCCACGCTGACCCCCCCCACGTCTCTCAGCCCTTTTCCTTGATGAGTGTGACCAACAAATTACGCAGACAAGTAAAATCATCCACCAAGACCTCTGTGGGGAGCATAGTTTGCTGAAAGTTCGGGGAAAGGAAAAGTTGTGCATGCCAGCAATAAAGAATTTTAGATGAAGTGTTTGACACCCAACTTCTTAAACAGTCCTTGTGACTCAGAGAAGCGAAGTCACTGAAGATCTGTCCACTTGGGGCACCCTCTTTGTGTCTGTGTGTGTCTGTCTCTGTGTCTCTGTGTCTCTGTGTCTCTGTGTGTTAGTCTCTCTCTCCCAGAAACTCAGGGGCCCCTCCCCATGTGTTTGTGCACACCTCAGCCCTCTCCGCTTCTGACCCCAAAGCCCCGTCAGGACCCTGGTGGACAGAAGCCCGTCTGCGCGGGGCTTCGCCTTGGTCTCTGTCCCGGCAGACGGCCCACGACCAAGACAGTGGTTCAGGGATCCCTCTCCTCCACAGACAGAGTAATAACACTTCCCGTCATCAAACTCAAGACCCCCAAGAAGGGAAAAGTCATGATTTTGTTTTAAAAGGTTGTCTGATGTGTAATACTGTATTATGTACCTCATCTGGCTTTTCCATGTCTTTCCCACACGGATGATTGAGTGATTGATTGATTGATTGATTGATTATAGAGGCCGTATTGTCAAAAGGCTGTATTGTCAGGCGCTGGTGCTTTGCTGGTTACTAACTGTGTCACCCTGGGTGACAACAGATGCTCCTTGTCTGTGGTGGCCGTGTTCCGACCCCGCCCCCGTGGATGCCTGAAACCGTGCATAATACTGAGCCCTGTATACACTGCATTTCTGACAATACTTTCGTGGACTGTACCCGCCCTTCTCTCGATGATGTGAGATGACGAGATGGAGTGAGGTGAATGACGTCCGCCTTGTGACGCAGTGTCAGGCTGGACAAGGGGGGTTTGAACACCGGCACACCTCATCTCATAACCACGATGGTGACTAAGTGACAAACAGGCAGGGGATGCGTGTAGAGGGTGGACACGATGGACCGAGGGATGATTCACCGCCCAGGCAGCGGGGTGCAAGATTTCATCACGATGCTCAGAGCAGCACACGGTTTAAAACTCACGAACTGTTTATCCCTGGGATTTTCCATTTACTCTTGGGCGGGTAGCTGTAACTGTGGAAGGCAAAACTGCAGATAAGTGGCTCCTGTCCTTGAGTTCTCTACGCACCAGGTGGACGAGGGACCATCCTGGCACCTCCCTGATCGGCTTGCTCTGTGACTCAGTGAGACACCGCCTCCAGAGGAGGGCAGGGGTCTCAGAACCCGGCTCGTGCAGTGAGTTTCTTTGTCTAGGCTCAGTTTTGTCCTTTTGCGTTGATCCAGACTCCACGTTAGGCTGTTCCCTTCTTTTACCGAACTAATTGCCATTTAAGTTGGCGGGGCACCAGGATCCTGGCACAGACCAGGGCTCACCTCCCACCACCGTGTGGAGGTGGGCACAGGGGTGCAGACCCTCCTCCACCTTCAAGACCGAAGCCTTGCCACCTTCCGCCAGGCAGGCGTGGGGTGAGTGTGCCTGCCTTTCCTGGTGGCCCTCCTCCCAGTGGCTATTTTGGCCAGACGGCTGACCCACCAGGAAGAGGTTCAGAACACCTGGCGTTATGTTACTGGAAACACACACAGCCAGGGTCATCCCATTCATTCTCGGGGGCAGAGAACCCAACTGTTCGTTCTTGGCTGGAGTCCTCCGGAGGTGGGGCCGGTAGGGACACCAAGGACAATTATTACAACTAAATCGTAGTCAACAGTTTGAGCGGCAACACTGAATTAAAAAGTGACTAGCTACTAGTTAGATCATGGCTTAGCTCATAACGGGCAAATCAGTCATTCTGTGGTGATTAACATCTATTCAGAACAGAGAGCGTATTATAGGTCCTAAATTATCATAGGAATTAATGCAGTCTTTTTAAAGGGCTTAAAATATGTTAATACATACAGTATTCCAGCACCTGAAGAATAAGGAACCGAAGTCATTAAAGATAGATATAATTATATTTATTATTGCAGAGGTCTTGGTGGAGGGAAAAACAGTTTAATGAGCATGAATGAAACAGTAGTTCTTTATTTAAAACTTCTTACCTAAAGAAACTGTTCCCTTTGAGGAGTTCCTTCATAGAATCGTTGACTGAGAGAACTATACAAGAAGTAAATCAGAGATAATGGATTTCTAATCTCTGGGCAATGAACTTCAGTAAAACTATCCACTCTGTCCCCACTGAACTTAGCACGTGGTTCAGCGCCTCCCCCTCCCCCCCGCCCCTGCCCATCACCACTGCACCTGCCACTTCTGGAGCTTCTGTTTACTCTACCTGTCCACTCATGCTCCCCCTCTAGAGCCACAGTCTTCCTCCAGCTTTTCAAACACATCCAGCTCTTTCCCACCACAGGGCCTTAGCACATGCTTTTCCCCTGCATGACCCTGATTTTGTGACGGTTCATTAGTCCATTGCCAGGCTTTGTCCTAAGCAAATTTTAATTATTGGCTCATTGCATCCTAAGTCCATAGTCATCCCCATTTTACAAGCAGAGGAGCGGGTCAGAGAGAGGGCAAGCGCATTCCCTGCGGTCCACCTGATTTGAGGTCTTCTGTTCACCGGGGCTGTGATGCCCCTTTGCAGGGTCGGCTGCTACCATCCCCCAGATCTCAGCTCAGATGCCGTCCCTGCCCCTTTATCTGAAGTCAGCTCCCCGCCACCATTTCTCTCGCAGGGTCCGGCCTGTCCCCTGCAGCACACATGAGCACAGTTTAAAACGGCTGTGGGTGTTAATGCGTGTGTTTTCCACTGACATTCCCCTTCCCTGGCACTGTCATGTCCGTGACGGCAGCAACTGTTTTCATGCGGGGCCGTATCCCAACTATTAAAGGAACTGACATTTCATAAATGCTGAAGGAATATTTGTTTAATGGGTCCTTGAACTCACGTTCACCATTCGCTGTCTGTAGCCAGAATAAAATGATACCTTTCATCTACCTGTCTTCTCTGTAGATGAAAAAACAGTGTATGTATTCATACTATATCTTTGTCAAATTTTCATAAAGCGAAGGCAACTTTCTTTTCGTGGTTAAATATTTTCTTAGTCGACTAGTGTAAAAAGGACAGCCTCGTATCGCCGTTTCTGTATTAAATCTGGGTCCCGGTGCATAGCGGATGGGGGATCGTGAGGGTCTGACTCCCGTCTGGCAGGTGAGGAATCAGAGAACCGTGAGAGGAAGGGAACAAGCAAGGCACTGGCTCAGGATGGGGAGCCGGTGAGGACAGAGTTCCCCGCGCTCCTGCCCAGCAGCTTCGTGCTGTTGCTGCCACTGGCCTAGGCGGACAGCAGCACTGGGAGGTGCATTCCCTCGGACACCCCTGCTCCCGGGAGCGCTGTGCTTGGGCGTGGCAGATTGGAAGCACCCCTGTTTCCTTAAATCTTGGGAGTGTTCGAGGTGAAAATTGACTGTCTGCCTGTCCTCCTGCTGGCACGCATGTGAGATGTTATTTCCTGGCACGAGGTGGAAGAAGAAAAACAAACACACTGGGTGTGGAATCACAAACAGAGACCCCGGAGGTCCGCATCGGGCCTAGAGGGAGACACTGGACTTTGGAGGGGCCGCCCCGGCTTGCTGGTCATCTCCAGCTTCTCCAGGACACACAGTGTGGCCGCGCAAAGCGCCAGCATCATGGTTCTTCACGATGGAGGGGCCGGGGATAACGTGAAAGTCTGGGCCTGTGTGCCCAGGGGAAAGGAATACGTTCAAACGTGAACCATTTCTCAGATTATTCAGGGATGTTGTGGACACTCTTTTGACCCTTTGGAATCCTAGGGGCCCCTGGAGTTCTGGTTAAGCATAGCCCATAATAATAGTGATTACCATAGCAACTATGTGTCAAGCTCCTATTATGTGTTAGACACCTGGCTAATTTTATTTTCTTTTAATTTTATGTATATGATACATATATATACTGTGGATGCTTGAACAACAGGTTTGAACTACTCAGGTCCACTTACTTGTGCATTTTTTAAAAATAAGTATGATACATCTATTTTTCTCTTCCTTATGATTTTCTTCTTCTAGCTTATTTTATTGTAGAAATCCAGTATATATTCCTACAATACTTACATAAGTATTGTAGGAATTCCTGTAATACTTATATATTGTAGGAATATATATATAACAGAAAATGTGTGCTAATCACCTGTTTATGTTATTGGTGAGGCTTCTGGTCAACAGTAGGCTAATAGTGTTAGTAGGTTAATAGCCATGAAGGGTTTGCAGAGTCAAAAGTTGTACGGTGGTCGGCACCCCAGCCCCCATGTTGTACAAGGGTCAACTTTGTGTGTGTATATATATATTTTTTAACTTAATTCTCAAGTATCAGAATTGCTTCCATTTTAAAAATGAGGAAACTGAGGCTCAGAAAAGCTAAAGAAGCCAGAAAGTTTCAGAGGCCGGATGAGCACCCAGCTGATCTGACGCCGCAGCCCCCCAGAGACCAACAGAGACTGTGTGCGTGAAGGAAGGAGGTCTTCCCCAGCTTACGTAAGGCCTTGGTCAAGCCCTTGGTAGAAAACGAAGGCTTGGGGGCCACAGAGGGCTAGGGACGCCGTGCTCCGGGCCTTGCAGGTTCTCAGGGACAGACAACAGGAATAGTTCAGGATACGTCCTCTCCAAGGACCGCCATCCAACACAGGCGGGTGCGGGGCAGAAGCTGTGAGTTCTTGCGGTTTTATCACAGACGCTATTCAGAGCACTTTCAGCTGGAGCAGGTCTGTTCTCAAAGGGGCAGATGGGTTCTGTCCAAATGCTAAATCCTCTTGGAATATTCAGGACCAACTGGACTGTCGGCAACTTTATAAAAGGCTTTCCTATCATGTGTGTTCAGTGGTTTGTTTTCCTCCAGAAAATAAACAGTGTACCCATTAGAAGCTGTTTGAGGATGTTCCTTTGACCATTTTGTTCATCTTTCATTGTTAAAGGAAGCAAAAGTTATTTTTACTTATGCATGGGTTGGATTTATCAACTCAGAACTAATAACTGAAATGGCTCTGTGTACTTCTAAAGGCTTTTACGTTTTACTCATTGGACTGTATTTAGCCATTCTATCTTGTCACTAATATCCTAAGTGCCTGCTTTGGTCTAGGCCCCTGGCTTTGGGCACTAAGAATGCACAAGTGAATCAGATGCAGCCTCTGGCTTCCAGAAGCAGGACATGTCGTGGTGTATGGTACAATGAGCAGACCAAGGAGCAAGGGGTCGGCTCAAGTTCAAAAGCCTGGGATTAACTCAAGAATGACTTAGAAAAGCAGCTTCAAAAACTCCGTTCCCTAACACAAGGGTTCCTACATTTGAGCGGACATCAGAATCCCCCAGAGAGTTTGTGAAGACAGATTGACAGGCCCCGCCCCCAGTTCTAATTTAGTGTGTTTGGAGCGCGTCCCCAAATTTGCACGTCACACAAGTTCCCAGTAATGGTGATGCTGCTGGTTCAGGAAACACACTGTGAGAACCAGTATTGTAGCCTTTCAGATGCAAGAGAATGCAGAAAACACTCATGTTTCTGAGTTTCCATCGTCTTCATTTTATGTATTTATTTGTTTCAGATTTATTTTTAGAGAGAGGGGAAGGGAGGGAGAAAGAGGGAGAGAAACATCAATGTGTGGTTGCCTCTCACGCGCCACCTACTGGGTGGCCCACAACCCAGGCATGTGCGCTGACTGGGAATCGAACCAACAACCCTTTGGTTCGCAGGCCGGCGCTCAGTCCACTGAGCCACGCCATCCAGAGTTCATCGCCCTTGTTTCAAAATACTTCATTTTATCCTCTTTCTGTCTTGCTCTATGGTGTGAGTCTGCCATCTGAATACATGTGCTTCTGTTCTCTCCTTTGAAAGCATAGCTCTGGAGTGTTCTGTAAGCTTTTATTTTTTTACGTACTTGACTTTGAGCTTTCATAAGTAAGAATGGCAGGATACGAAGAAGAATGGCAGGCCACGAATGTGAATTACGGCCTGTGGGAATTCTTATGGATGTGAGTCAGTGGGTATGAGTTCGCTCCCCAGTTCCTGAGTTGAGCACTGTTCCCCACACTCTGCACGGCGACATGGACAAGGCCATCAGATTTCAGACCCACCCCCCCATCCGCTCAGGTCATCTCAGGTCCTAGGGACCCAACGTGACACTCCTGGAGGAGAACGTGAGGCAGGAAAGCCAAAAACAGGGACAGCGTGGCGGTCTTTTCGTAAACAGGGTCACGCTTTTGACTGAAGGTGAACTCGCGTCACAAAGCAATACCAAGCCCCTCGGTTAATGATTCTATTCTTTTCCTCTACTCGTGGGGTCCACTTTGCATGAGAAATCAGAACCTCATGGACAGAAAGATCATCCTGTGTCAACCCTTCCCCCAGCAATTTTCCCCACAGTTCTTTCAGCACTAAATGCTTTTAAGCATCTGCCAGGATTGTATAATAGCCTTAATGGGAGGCAGAAACAACAACAGTGACAGTAGCAACTGTTTGCTGCATAAGAATGATGGAGTGGCTCTTCCCCTTCTGGACCATCGCTGGCGCTGTCCGCAGGCAGACCTCCGCACTCGGCTGAGCAGCTACCGTTGGCGCTCACACCTCACATTTTCCATAATTTTTATGTGTGTAGGAATGATGCCAGTTGGAGGAGAGAATGGACCACAAATATACATATATTCGGTCCATATACAGGTATATATTTAGCATCTCAGAGATGAGGCGGGTCAATAAACAGCTTGGTTCCTAATTCATCCAGGAACAAAAATAATGGCTTTCTCCACTGAAACCACCAAATCCGATAACTAACCATTTGTCGGGGCAGTAATAATGGTATTTGTATCTCTTTTAATTGGCTTTAACCTTTCCCTTCGTGTGCGCAGTATTAAAAAATTAAAGAGGAAAGTATTTAGAGGCATAGATTTACAGCGCGGCGTGGATTACATGCCTTTAATGAGGTCAGGACAATAAACCACCTGGGCAGAACTCGCTGCCCAGTGATGAAGTACTCCCCTTTACAATCGCCTGAGAGCAGGCCAGGGGGGGGCCCTCGCACACACGCAGGCAGGGCTGGGGGACTGAGTTGGTTCTCAGCGTCCCTGTTGAGCTAGCACAGGGTGTTTCCAGTCACGAGGAACGTCGAGAAGTTTTCAAACCACAGAGCTACAGTATACCATGTGAAAAAACAAGAAGCTGCAGGCCCAAAGGCTCGATGTTTATGTATAAGATTCTGATTGGCGTATGTCTGTTGACGAGTGAGTAAATTTGCAGGGCTGGACGAAAAGAAGGTAGGTGAAGAGGGAAGGAGGGAAGGAAGGAAAAGAAAATAGAGATAATTTGGAAGGGGCACACAGGTGTGCTAGAGCCAAGTTTGCGTGGTTTCGTAAGCTGATTGTGCCACGCCCTGGTCATTCCCATCATATTCTCAGTTTGAAATTGTTTAAAATTGTACCTGGTGAGGCTGTTGACTCCATAGACTCCAGGGAATGCTACACATCTGAGCTCCTTTCTCCCAGAGACCCAAACGTGAAGCTTTTCTGTGCGTGCCGCTGGGCACAGAGCAAATCATTTCGAGCGGTTCCATCCAGAGAGTGGCTTTACCAGGGAAAGGAGAGGGTTGGTAATGAGACACACTGCGTTTTTCCTCTTCCTGTTACCTATTTCTTTATTACGTGAAATTTTCACTAGGCATTTATCACTTTTATAATATGTTATTGCTGGTATTACTAACATTTACAGTGATTCATTGCAAACATTTCATTTTGTAAATTAGTCCGCAAATATTATTGAAACTTTTTAAACATATAAAAACAGAATGAATCATGTTTACCTTGAGAGTCAGGTGCAAAGCCTGTAGACAAGGAAAGGCAGAACAGATAAGTGACAGCATCACACGTTCGAAGCACTGAAGGCGTCCCTACTTTACCACCCAGAAGCAGTGTCCTCGGGTGGGGAGAACGTCCTCAAGTCTTCCAATGCAGAAGGAAAACAAACACGCACCGAGTGCTGACGTAGCTCTGTCTAGAGCGTGGAGTGTTGGTGGGCCGACCCCATCCCACCGCACATTCCAGTGGGAAAATCACACGGCACCTCCAAAGCTCATCTCCTCTGGCTTAACTGACCCAAACCTTACCATGGCCTCGACCTAGTCAGCAGCCATCCATTGGCAGTGTGAATCATTGCTAATGAAAAGAAAAACACTGTACTCCAGAGAACAGAACCACAGTTCCACGGGAAATGTACCATCCATGTGGGCCAGCCTCTCTGTCACCAACCAGAGAAGCGCTGACCCTCTTTGCCACTTGGGGATGCTGAGATCTCCTGTCAGCCTAGATAAGGGACAGGGTACAAAAGGCTCATTGCTTCCCCCTCCCTTCCGGATCTTTGTCAATCTTCTCAGGTGTTCTGTCTCTATGACAACCACCTCCAGGTGATACCCTACTTATGACCTAATTGCTATAATTCCCTACCTAGGATTCTTCCAAATGAAAGTCCCCTTCCTAGAAGCCCTTAACCTGGTTGTTCATGAAAAAAAGATGCTTGAGTTTACAAACATGGATTCATTCATCCACAAATATGTCTATCTGCCAGGCACTGGCTTTGGTAAGGAGATACAGTGCATATCAGAAGGACCTTGATTTCATGGGGTTCAAATTCAATAGACAGGGACAGACAGAAATAAATAAACCAATAAAAAGAGAGAGAGAGAGAATGAGTAACACTTGGAAAATGTGAAATGATGGGGGGAAAGGAGTAACAGAGAGCAACAGGTATTGATACTTTATATCATATCCTCTGTTTTATATTTTATTTTTATTGTTCCATTATGACCATCCCAATTTCCCCACGCCCCTGTTGCTCTCCCCTGCCCTCCCCACTATACTCTACTCTAGAGGGACTGGGAATGCCAACATTACTGAGAAGGTAAACTTGGCACTGAGATGTGAATGACAGGGAGAGGCCAGCAATGTGTGGGTCTGATTATACCATGTATGTCCTCAGTGCTCTTTTCAAATGGACATTTTTCTGCTCCCACAAGAGGGGCACCCACTAGAGGGGCACCCACTTTTAAGGCAAGGGTTCAATAAAGGGCAGACTGTAGGCATTTGCTGTCCTGGTCACCGTTTCAAGTCAACTCAAGCAATCTTCACTGCTCCAAACACTTTGGAAAACTGTTCAAAATTGGGATCGTTTTTGTACGCATAGCTGATTTCGTGTCCTTAAATGTGCCCAAGATGGCTTATTGGTCAGTGTAGCGGAAAGGCTCCTTTCTATGAAAGAAAGAAAAAAAAACCAGAACCAAGTCGAGATGTCCTAAACTCTGGCATCTCACATTTGTGCGTGTCTGTACAACTTTAACGAAGAGACCCTGCCTTTGGAGGACAATGTATGTAGACTTTGGATGGGGAAGTATTTGGGTTCCTTCATCTGAAACTGAGGGATACAAGGATGCCCCCTTCTTAGGGTGACGGTGAAAATTGAAAGAGGTCCTGTGTTTTCTCTAAGTGTGCGGCTCAGAGTCACCTAGAGATTCCTTTGAGAGAAGTTTCTGAAAGCACTGCTGAACCCTGACTCACCAGAAGGAGCCTGTTGTTGGATAGGGTTGGGGAGCCCCCATTCTGATTCCTGCCTCCGTCTTTCTGGTGGATGCAGAGAGGCGGTATGAGGCTTCCCCTTGCAGCAAAGTTCTCCTGACTGAATAAGAAAATAGAGAACACAGCTGGCGTTCTTGGAGTGTCTATCACAGAAGACGAAAGGCTTTATCCCTTGGGGACTCGGCAAGAGAAAAGCCCATCTCTCCATCTTTTACTTATTTAGGAGTTACCTTCTGTCCTTTTCCTACCCCCTTCTCCTTCCTTCTTGCTTCTTTTAGTCCTTTTTTGGTCCTCCCTAAAGCACCAGAAATAAATCTCAAAACCAACTGGCCAGAGTCCTTGAATCACATCTCATGCGCTAGGCAGTGGATACAGCGGACTGGGTTCCCTGAGAATAGAATCACAAAGACATGCCTGAACACTGACTATATTCCTAGGGGTAATGGGAGCCGCCTATGAATATAAACAAACCAAAACCTTGGGAGAAAAATAAACATGGCAGAAGCAGCAAGATAATGTTTTTATGTTTTCGCCTTTAATTGACTATGTTGTTATCAATACAACATATTCCTTGTACCGTGTCCCCCCCTCCCCACTCTTTTGCACGGGAGCAGGGAAGTCGGTTGAGAGACAGGATACTCACTGAATTAATAAAACAGTGGCTGCCCCTGGGAAGTGCAAGGTAGAGGGCTGGGAAGAGCTTTATTTTTTATTTTAAGCACATTCACATTGTTTGATTTTATTTTGGAACAGCGTGTATGTGCCCCATTTTTAAATGAAGTATATAGACCTTTGAAAAAACTGATGAGGGAGATGGGAGAGTGACTTTCCACACAAAATAGTTACAATGCTTTTAAGTAACTTTTATTAACAAGTGACAATTACTTTTTTATGATACATTTAAGATAGTGAATTATGAATGACTGAAAATCCCCTCCAGCCTAATTGAGAGCCATTATGTCTGGTAATTGCCACTGATTTCTGCAAACAGTCATTTTTCTCTGGCCTATTAACATAATTTGAATTTTTAATTGCCCTTCGTAATTGTCTATTGGAGTTTAACAAACAATCCTCTTCACCGAAGGGTTTCAAGCCAGGCCTCGCCCCCCAGAGAACTTCCACCGGAAACCTGGTCATTGGGGACACAAACAGGAATCTGTGGATGTCCCACCAAGGTGACTATCTCCGTAGTGGGTGTGGCATCTTTCTCAGGACCCACCCAGCCCTGGGACATCATGCCTTCAGACGTCTGCATCACCGAGTTGCCCACCTGAAGGAAAGAAATAGGCATGTCACACTTGTCACACTGTTAACCGGGTCTTGCATCCCAATGCCTTATCTATGTTGAGGGCGAATATTCCAGATGAGACGAGCATGTCTTCCTGAGTCCCCTTCCTGTAGCTTTGTGGTAGAGCTGACGCGGTGACAACAGGAAGTGGCAGGATTCTCAGTAAAGATGCATTTGTATCTTAACGTGTATGTAATGACATGTGTCATTTATAAAGGCATCTGATGTTTATTTTTTTAAGTTAAATTTGGGAAAGGACAGAGAAAAATATAAAGGAAATGAGCTATAATCCTAATAGCAAGTAGTATACTTTCATGTAAGTGAGTACAGTGTTTATAATATACTTTCTCACACGATTTAATATTCTTCTAAATATTGTTTGTAAAGACCGTAAGTGGTTCAAAGCATGGACTCACCATTGGTCAGTGAAGTAATCCGCACCTGTGGGCCCTTTAGTTTCTCAGTCCTCCCTGTGACAGAGGGAGCCACCTTGCGTATTTTCTGTGCATCTGTGGTAATCACCTTAAGAAAATGTCCTAGCAGTTTGCTGATCCAAGGGTATGAACATACTGTTGAATCACCCTCCAAAAAAGGTTGTATTTCAATATACACTCCCTCCCCAGTGTATGAGAGTGCCGAACGTTTCATACTTCCCCAGCATTTGATGCTAACATTTATTAAAATATTGGTCCAGTAGCTAACTTTTCAAAAAAATAGCATTCTGTCATTCTTTAAAGTTGAACTTCTTTGATCAGTAGTGAAATCATGTTTTCATCTAATTAATAATGTGAGTGGTTGCGTGTTTGTAAATTCCACGTTTACCCTGACCCTGGCCATTTTTCTTACTGACACAGTTAAGATTTGTAATTCCTTATGCTTCTTTTCTTTTTTTGGACCTCCGGAGATAGCTCTGCCTCAAAGCCACAAGCCAGTTGATGCCCCAAACCACAGACTTCAGCAATGAAGTCTACACGCACCTACTTCTGGTGCTACCTGAGGGAGGGCTTGGTTTCCTCGGCCACCATCCCGTCACACTCTTGAACACTTGCTCGGGTGAGCAAGGACCACTCATCTCTCAGAGCAACATGTGAAACCATAAACAGACCTGCCCCAGGGCCCTCCATCCCCTGGTTTCTCTCGAAAAGTCCCTGGAAAACCCTCTGGGAACGTGCACCTGACTTTGTACTGAGGTCAGTAGGAAATGCCCATAAGAAACAGAGACTTGAGTTACCAGTCCGAAATACTAAACCACAGGCAGTCCTCTTAGTACAAGTTTGTGGTGTCAGACATAACGCAGGGTCTGACCGATATGCTGATGAGCAATCCGAAGCTCAGTGATTCGAGAGGAGCGAGAGCCGCGGTCGGCAATTCCAATGTGAACTTCTGAGTATTGGACTTGAGATCTGTTTCCGATGTCGGGAGCTCCGGGGTCAGTTTAAGTGCCCTCAGACCAAGCCCCCAGCTGAGACGTTTATGGGATTCACCGCAGGCAGCCAATTTGCTGTTGTGGGAGGCAGTCCGAAGCTGAGGCATTCGTCCTAGCTTGAAAACGATCCGTAGGATGCGTATGAGTGGGTTCAACGTGGCCACGATTCTTCCTAAGGTTTTGGACAAGTTCAACGGGGACATCAGGGAAAGGCACTAACCTAATGCCTCCACGGACGCTCCCAGCACTCAATGTCGGCTTGCGACTCTGAGGGAAGAAACAGTTATTACCGATACAGCAACAGTTAGTTATCATTCCTGACACATCGCAGGCTTTCCGGATGAAGCCGACAATCTTCTTGCTCTCACCTCTCCCTGCAAACTCCAGGGACAGAGCTTGTTTCCGGGACTCCCATCTGAGCCCGTGCTTGGCACACTCGGTTTCAAAGTTGGTTCTCTCAGGGGGGCGTGGGGTAGGATGCCGGAAAGTCAGCTTTCTTTCTATTTCTTTCTTTTGCTTCTGTTCTCACTCAAGGGCATGCTTATTGACTTTAGAGATAGGGGAAGGGAGAGAGAGAGAAAGGGAGAGAAACATCGATATGGAAGAGAAACATCAAACAGTTGCCTCTCATATGCACGCTGACTCGGGAGTGAACCTGCAACCCAGGCATGTGCCCTGACTAGGAATCATACCTGCAGCCTTCGGGTTTGGGGACAATGCCCAACCCAGCGAGTCACAGCAGCCAGGGCAAAAGCCCACTTTCTTCTTCACCCAGACAAAGAGGAAGAAAACTGTAGGTTTAAGGAAACATTCAGAAGCAAGTTTATTGCCACCAACTTGGGCTTCAATCATGCATGAGGACTTCCTTGAGGAAGTGTGGTTTCCTTGGGGGAAATTTATGGGCAGTCGATGGCTGAGAGTTTAAGACGTAGGATCGGAAGCTGGTGTGTGAATTCTGGGTTCACCACTTTCTCGTGTGAAGATACTGCTACCCGTGCTGTGAGTGTAGGAAATGGGTGTTGCTGTTACAATGAGATGAAATGAGGTACGTATTCGGTGCGTGCTCACTACAGGTTTGTGCGTATAGTCATTGCTATTTATAACATAATGATAATATGTGTTACTAGCCCTTGAATGACTCTTAGTAAAGCTCGGCAAACATCATCTCCTTCTACACTCAGGGCAGCTGTGGGTCCGGGGCTTCTAGGATTCCCCCCACATCTCAGCGACATCTGCAGTCCTAGCTGATTCCGGCAGGCTCAGTCCTGCTTTCATGTGGAAATAGCAAAAAAATATGCAACAACTTAAAAGATGCCAGACGAATCTTTGCCCTGAAGCCAACTGTTTATTCAGCTCATTCAACTAACAAATAATTTCACTGGTGATTTATTGTTTTCCTCAGTGAAATTTTCCTTCATACATCCATAATTAAAAAGGGTGCGGAACAGTAAATCGGTGAACCTGTCATATACCATTTGTTAGCATCGAAAACCAAGGCGCCGTGGCTTTTAGGAAAGAAAAATGATGAGGTTAGATAGAATGTGAGGTATGGATTTTTCTTTTTGTAACCAGACTTTTATTTCAGAAACGAGAGGCAGTATGGACACATGCGTGTGAACACGTGTTTGTTTAAACAGTTGAGACCAAAATATAAAGAATCCATAGTGTCCTATTGATAGCCTCATGTCCACCTGTATTGAAAATATTCCCTATATTAGCAATGAGCACAGGCAAGTTTTGTCATTTCTTTTATAGAAAGAATGCTTTTTAAGAAGGACAGGAAATTTTTCCAAAGTTGGAAAAACTCGAAGTGCTTAGCTCACGAGGCGTCTTTATTTAAGGTTAGTCCCACAGATGCCCCGCCCACACAGAAGTGCTAAATGGAACAATAACAGGTGAGTGTTTCCGTCCCAGAGGTTGATGGGAGAGAAAGAAAAGTGTAACTTCCACAGAGAGTTCGGAGCAGAAAGAGCACCATTTGGACTCTGGCTTGTGGGCCAAGCTAACAAACAGCTTTGGAATTTGACTGTATAATACGACACATGGATCTAATCATGACCCTGGTAAAAAGATTACAAGAAACGATGGGAGGGTTTGAAGAAGGAGGTGTGCGTTTTCTGCTAGAACTACTTACTGCTCTTTGACAAGTTCTACACATGTAACAAGGAACTTGATACAAACGGACGTTTGCTCAGTTCATCCTGGGGCGGCATCTACCCTCCGCCCTCCCCTCGCCCCATGTTAACGGAGAACCTGACAAATCAGGAAACAATCTAGCAGCCTCATTAAGCCTCCAAGCCGTGCCTGGTCTTGCAGGGAAACAGCATGTTGAAGGGACGGAGAATAACCACAAATATAATCACGAGGAAGAAAAACACCAGAACAGGAGAAAGAAACATCAGTAAAATATACCATGCACCATTAAGGAGCACCTCGAGATAAGACACTCAGTGCTGCAGTAAAGATTGCAAATGAATTAATGTCAAAAAAAAAAGAGAGTATTTGGTGTACTACACTGTGTCAGACTGGGCTGAAACTCAAGTCTGCCCAGGGGACCGTCAGGCTTTTCCAGCCTCCCTGGGGGGCGATGGTGCCGGGGAATCTGAATGCTGAAGGCAGAGGCCTTGCAACATCCCTTTTCCTAGTGCCAAACACCGAGCTTGTTGGAAGGGCCATGTACCACCCAGTACAGCCATTCATTCATCTGAAGAACAGTTAACTTTTATCATTGTGATCTTTGCTTTTGTAACTTTTATGTTTTGGTGCTGTTTCCAAGTTACGGAAAGTGTGGGAAGAAGGACCCTTCGCTTGTTATCAGACTCATCAGCTTTGCGCACTTGCCCCATTTGTGTTTTGCTTTTTAGCCCCCCCCCCCCGCCCAGCACACACATTGTTCATTCTGAACCAGTTCAGACTAAGAGGCCCCCACCTGAAGCTGTCTTGGCACTGAATGCTTTGGTGTGTGCTTCCTAAAAACACAGACGTTCCTCTTGCGTAACCACATTAAATTACCAAAAACCCCAATTTAGCATTGATGTCTCATATTATCTAATCCTCAGTCCATCTTTAAATATCATCTGCCTCAATAATGCCCTTTCTAGCTCTTCTTTTCCAATTCAGTGTTTACATCACACATCGCATTTGGTTTTCTTGTCTTCTCAGTTTTCTTTAATTGGAAAGGTTCTTTGCCTTTCTTTGTCTTTTTTGGTGACAACATTTTTTTAAAACTTTCTGTGGAAGTGTCTTTATATCCAGCATATATATATATATATATATATATATATATATATATATATATATATATATATAAAGGTCTGCATATCATAAGTGTATAGTTCAATGACTTTTCCACAGATGGAACACACCCACGACCCCAGTTCCAGAAAAAGAAACGGACCCTAAACCCAGACCTCAGGAGAGGAGTCCTCCTCAGCAGTTCTCACTTTTACTGTACGTGTTGTGCAACCAAAAGAACCATCCACTCATTTCAACCAAAATCCACTTCTCGTCTTAGAGTGCCTCACAAGTGTAGCTCGAAGTCATGCAGCTCTGGGGGCAGCCAGGGCATCTCAGATGGAGAAGGGGACCGCGTTGTCATCTGCCGTGGTCTAGGTGAAGCCAAGCGTGGGGCTTAGTGACCATTAGACAGGGGGAGGGCGCCGGTCATGCCCTCAGGTCAGAGCTGCTCAACCTGTCTGTGGGTGACAGGCTTGAGCCCTCCACTTCTTCAGGGATCCTTTAAATACGGTTCTTCTGCCTGCGACCCATGTGGGTGCATTTGCTACACGTGGGAGCCCCCATGGGATGTGGACCTCACCCACATTGGTCTGCGACCCAGTGACCCCTTCCTCCTGATCAAGAGCTTCATCATGGCCATGTCAAGCTGAGGTCCTCTCCAATGGCTCTGCAACTGTGTATTTCTCTCACTGGGCACTGACTGGGCGGGGCTCATGGACCGGACACTTGGAGCAGCACTGGACGCGCGCATGTAGCTCTGATCGGTGCAGGTTCAGCTGGCTCACATCCTCATGGAGCTTTTCTAATTCCCTGGCCTGTTTTAGGTCACCTGTGCAGGCCTCCTGGGCAGCGCTAATCTCAGGTCGTAATAACGCTTTGATTTCTGAGGTGACGTCATTAGTGTCTAATGCCCTCTGGGCGCCGTGACATAGAGACTCCTTTGGTTTTGCCCACCCTTGTGTCCCTGGCGGTGCCGGATGCACAATAGATGCTCAATACATACCTGTCAGACGAGTAACAAACAAATGAGGTGTGCACTCACCCAAAACATGGTTAAGCCCAGTAAAAGTGCATTTGGCCTACAGGACAGGTGTCATTCTTGCTGTGAGAATTTGAGGCTGTTTGGCTTGTCTGTTTTAGAGCGAAATGGGGGCCATCACACCTTTAAAAACGCCAAACTCTGCCTTACGTATCCACAGTAGACACTTAAAAGCATTCATTTCTTACTAATCATTTTGAGAGCGCAGCACTTCTTTGGCAGTGAAGCAGCATGTTGCTATTTTGGGGGGCCATTGTCTGTTTGTCCAGCTACATTTCTTTCTTCGAGAGCCACATGTAACCAGGGCTGGTTTCAATGCACAGCCTCACATTTGCGGGGGGGGGGGGGGGGGGGGGGCTGCAGAGTTATAAACCACCAGAGCTGAATCTGTTCAGAAAAGTAAAGAGTGGAGATGGGCTGCAGAAAAAAAACGTCTTGCAAACAAACCTGTGAGTGGATTGTTTTCCAGAATTTTAATAGGCTTGGCTGCTTCCTCTCCCACATGTTTTTCGTGTGTGTGTGTGTGTGTGTGAGATAATAATCAAGGTTTGAGTCACTAGCAATGGGAACTCTCACCAAAAGGTCCTCAAATGCTCCACAACAGGAGCTGATCTCCAGGGCCCACACGTAATATTGCTCACTTTGAGCTCCCACATTCTGATCATTTGGGGGGATGTTGCCGGTGCTCTGTGGTCCTGCTAAGGGCTAAGTCGTGGCAGGTGAGACATTCAGGAGCATTTTTTCAGGGGAAGCATTTTTCCATCTCCGTTGTCTGAGCGAGTCTTTAACAGTGAAACTATGCACCTGAAATATTCATTCCCTCGTCGCTTCTCAACTCTGCATTCTCAGTCTCTAGGTGGCTTTAGTTATGACTTATCACTCAAGGGTGGCATTTTTGGAGAACCAGTGTAGGGGGGAGGTAGTATAAATGTAAAATAAATGTAAATGTAAAAGATACGGCTCATTCTGTCTTTGAAATTGTTGGTGTGAAAAGAGCTCAGCGGCGTTTTATTTAAACAAGGTCGGCTTCGACCTTGATTGACTCGCAGGAAATTGCCTGGTACCAGAGGCGAAAGGAAGTGGAGAGAAAAATGGCAATCAGCACCAAATGTTTCCCATATTGATTGACAAGCACCAGCGATGTGCTGGAGTAAGATAAATTGGCCAACAGGGCCCATCTTGACAGCTCCTGAGATGGGAAAATTGTTCTTGTTAATTTGCTGCAGGAACCTTGTCATTTACGGAAGGTGCACGTGAGTGGCTCCTAATTGTGTAAACAAAGTTCAGATTCCTACGCAGCTCCGTTCTGTTATCGGCTTTGGTAATTTTTTTTTTTTGGTCTGAATCACCGGGATGCATTTATAAATGGCTTTCGAACTGAGGGAGGAAAGGGGAAGCTGTGTACCTGCTTGAAGCTGGCATTTTCGACTGAAATACAGGAACTCCCTCGGCGGACTTTTCCCATTTTACAGGAGGTTTCCGCCAAACGCGTGTGCATAAGCTTGCCTTCCGTCCGCGTTCCGTGATTCTGTTCTGGCATAATGGGAGCGAATGGGCTTTATCCCACCTCAGGGCTTCCTTTGCAGTTTTCAGATATGGAAATTCTATTGTAGACATTTGGGAGTGGCCAGAAAATCATCTGTGGACTTTTCCTGTCTTGCCCCCTTTTCGCTTTGTCTTCTATTATTTCTTTAGCATCCTTTTCCTCCTCTCTGTCTGCTCTGCCAATATGGGGAGCATCTGTCATTTCTCAGCCACCTTCTTACAACTCTTTCTGTAAAATGAACTCTATTTTGCCCCAAATTGTGGGCAGACTGTCAGCGATCCATCTACAAGTCAACTTTCACTCTTGTTTGCCCTTTATTTCCAAATTTGGTAAAAACTTATTTTTAAGGATTTAATTTAAATTAAATGATTGTTGCAGACCTTTTTTTTTGCTTTTTTTGTTTTTTGTTTATTTCCAAGCAGAAAGTCTCCAAATCATTACTTTGTCTCTCTCTCTCTCTCCGAATTTTTCAGACCATTAGTCTGCTCTTGATTGGGCAGAATTAAAAGGGCTTTGTGAAAAATAACTCGAACTTCAAAGACCTGCCCTTAATCACCATCATTATAATGGTGGCTCACTACCATGCATCCCTTCCCCACTGCCTGAGAGAAGCATCCAGACTCCGAATTGTTCGTGATTCCCGTGTTACTTGGGGCTGAGCCCTTTAACCTTAGCCCTTCCGGTTGCAGGCAGGTCTCATGGCTGTCGGCAGCAGCCTCACATAGGAAGTGAAATAAGGGAGTGGTAAGGCCTAAAGTGAACTGGAGAGGACTGTGGAAGCGCCGAGTGTGCTCCGTTCTGATGCTGCAGACAGACAGACAGACACAGCATCCTTTAGGCTGCACGACCACAGGATCTGCGATTTCCAACCTGAACCTACCACGTCGAACTCTTCCCAAAGCACTCTTCCCTGGTGCTCATTTTTGTTGACGAAACAGCCCTAGAACATAGGTCCTCGGGATTCTATTTCCCCCTCTTCCTAATGGAAAAAGAAGCAACAAAAATTCAGCCTCGCTTGTTGGATAGAGGCCAGGAGAGGGAGGGCCCAGGCAGCCAGTCCTAGCTGCGCCACCTGAGGCCGTGTCCCTTGCTGGTGTCCCTCAGTCGATGTCCGGTCACACAAGACCTCCCTCCAACCTCGTTCTCTGTCCCCTGCACTTTGCCGTGTCTGTTGCTAATGGCATCTCCCCTCTCCAGCTGTCATTACCCCCTCCCTCCCCTGGAAGAATTCACTGCACCTCTTCCACGTTCCTTTGCCCCTGTAAGTAGACCCCTGAGAGAGCCGTCATCTGTTGATATATCTGGGTCAAGTCCAGGGCAAGGCCACATCTAGTTCCAGGTTCTGTTCCAGGTTCTGTTCCTCATGTCTCGTGCAGCCCCTGCCTGTGGTCATCCCTCAGTTAACACCAGTTGCATGCATGTGAGATGTTAGTTGCTGGGCTCTCAACAGCCCAGCAACTTAGAAAAGTGTTAAGTTTGGAATCTCCACCCACAACCCACCCTGCCCCCGCCCCCCAGCATCTGCATGTCTGCAGTGCCCATTGGCCAATCATTTGACTTAATTATCCTGAGTCAGAAAAGAGAGGGAAAGGGAAAGTCTAGCCTGTCAGCATTCATATTGCTAGGAAATGTTCACCCCCACGAAGTTGAAAGTGTTGGGGCGTCTTCTTGGAAAAGTTCAGGTGTTGTTTACGTGATGCTAAGAGTCTTCTAAAAAGTTGAGAGCAGATGAAGCCACAGAAAAAAAAACTGTCGACAACATGGAAAAGTTAAGTGCTAGGATACTTTGGGTCCCTTTGATTAACAAATTAATAGCCCAGGAGATGCTTATAAACTACCTTCCCAAGACTGAGTTTCACTAGGGGCCAATGTGTTGAAAGAGAAAGCCTCCTTGGATTGTCCCTAAGTGGCATCTATTGCTCCGTGTAAATGAACTTGATTTCTCTTCTTCCCCCTTCACAGGATCACATTCCAAACCATGCATTATCTTGAGGACAGTAGGGTATGGTGTCAAAGGATCTTGCTTTTAGACTGAGCCACAGAAGTCACCTTCTCCCATTTTATCTACCCGTGGATCTCCTCGCTAGCATCCCTCCTATAGGCCATCAAGCATTGCTTGATTGCCTCCACCCAAGGAGAACTTACTCCCAACACAAGAAAGTCCATTCTGTGTGTGCATCAGCCAGGTCACTGGAACATCTTCTAGTTAGCCAGACTCTTTTGCTCATCACCACTATTTCTTGTCCCCCTCTTTGCCTTCTACAAACAAGCAAAATAAATGCCAAGCTCCTTCTACAGACTGGACTGGATGGACTGGACTGAATCTGCACATGGGCACAGCACACCTTGCTTGCTAGTTCTCTGAGCTGAGCATCTCGTTGGCTTCCACCCTTCGCCCGACTCACATACACTGCCAACACGATCGTGCCCATTTTATCGTGAACACCTCCAGCTTATGGATGTCGATCTTGAAATGTTACTGCCCCTATGAGTAAGTTCTGACTCTCTTAGGAAGCAGCACAGCTTCCTAAGGCTCTTGATTAGAGCCTTGACTTCTATTTAGTGGTTCGTTTGCACCAAACATATCAGTGTCTTGTGCCAGAGTTTCTGTGACATTAAACTTCAAGGCCTTCTTCATATGTGCTTCTGTGCAAACCTATTTCCCTACCTAGGACTTGCACAGGTTTCTTTCCTTCTATTTTCTTTGAGTCTACATGCAGAACCTTCTTAGCTTTCAGTTTGGGTGATTTGGATCTTTGCAAATCCTCATTCTCTTGTCCAAATGTAAGCTCTTTTTTTGTTTATTGGTAATGCTACTACATTTGTCCCATTTCCCCCCTTCATTCCCCTCCACCCTGCATGCCCCTCCCACCCACATTCCCCCCTTTAGTTCATGTGCATGTGTCACAAGTTCTTTAGATTCTACGTTTCCCATACTATTCTTACTCTCCCCCCTATCTATTTTCTATCTACCATCTATGCTGCTAATTCTCTGTACCTTCTCCCCCCTTCTCCTCCTCCCACTCCCCTGTTGATCTCTCCATGTGATCTCCATTTCTATGGTTTCGCTCCTGATCCAGTTGTCCGCTTAATTTGCTTTTGTTTTAGGTGTGGTTGTTAACAACTGTGAGTTTGCTGTCCTTTCACTGTTCATATTTCTTATCTTCTTTTTCTTAGATAAGTCCCTTTAACATTTCATATAATAAGGGCTTGGTGATGATGAACTCCTTGAACTTGACCTTATCTGAGAAGTGCTTTATCTGCCCTTCCATTCTAAATGAAAATTTTGCTGGATAGAGCAATCTTGCATGTAGGTCTTTGGATTTCATGACTTGGAATACCACTTTCCAGCCCCTTCTTGCCTGGAAGGTCTCTTTTGTGAAATCAGCTGACAGTCTGATGGGAACTCCTTTGTGGGTGACTGTTCCCTTATCTCTTGCTGCTTCTAGGATTCTCTCCTTTATTTTAATTTTGGCTAATGTAATTATGATGTGCCTGAGTGTATTTCTCCTTGGGTCCAACTTCTTTGGGACTCTCTGAGCTTCCTGGATTTCCTGGAAGTCTATTTCCTTTGCCAGATTGGGGAAGTTCTCCTTTATTATTTGTTCAAATAAGTGTTCCACTTGTGGCTGTTCCTCTTCCCCTTCTGGTACCCCTATAATTCGGATGTTGGAAAATTTCAAGATGTCCTGGACGTTCCTAGGCCTCTCCTCATTTCTTCGAATTCTTGCTTCTTCACTCTCTTCTGTTTGGCTGTCTATTTGCTTCCTTCTGGTCCACTCCATTGATTTGAGTCCTAGTTTCCTTCCCATCACTGTTGGTTCCCTGTACATTTTCCTTCATTTCACTTAGTGTAGCCTTCATTTTTTCACCTAATTTACAACCAAATTCAACCAATTCTGTGAGCATCCTGATCACCAGTGCTTTGAACTGTGCATCTAATAGGTTGGCTATCTCTTCGTCACTTAGTTGTATTATTTCTGGAGTTTTGATCTGTTCTTTCATTTTGGCCATTTTTTTTGTCTTGACGTGCCTGTTACTAGTGCAGTGCGAAGCCTTAGGTGTTCACCAGGGTGGGGCAACCCAGTAACTTGGTTGTGACAATGTATGTGGGGGAGGGGTCTGAGAGGGAACAATGGCACTTGCTCCACTCTCTGCCAGATTTCAGTCACTTCCGCTGCTTCCCCCAAGCAAACTGGGCTTTTCTGGTGCTGGTTCCTGTGTGAGTGGGCTTGTGTACATTCTAGGACCCTGTGGGTCTCTCCAACAAACTCTCCTATGAGACTGGGAGTCTCTCCTGGCACCTCAATCCTCACAGGTATTTTCAGTTGGTGTTTTGAGGCTTCATTTCCTGGTGCTGGGACCCTGGGTTGCATGGTCTGTCTTGCTCCCCAGTTTTATCTGGTTCATCTGCAAGTGAATGTGGGACCACCCAGTCCACCAGCCACCTTGTGCCCCTTGTTGGGTCTGCCAGCTACCACTTTGCCGCAAGTCCTCTCCACCTGGTGGCCCATCTCCGTCATTCAGTGTTTCAGGGGGCATACTGAGCATGCCCAACAACAGGGCTCCATAGCATGTCAGGAGGAACATGCAGAGCAGTAGACTTTGCTGCATCGCAACAGAGAGTGAATAGGTCTGCAGGGGTCACAAGAGTTGCTTCAAAGTGTCAAACAATAAATGCATAATAATAGAGTCACCATAGGTCTCACCCTTAGGTGGAAAACTCAAGTGCCTGTGAGGACCAGTCAGGCAATATGAATGAATGAAATAACCAGGGGTAGGTAAGGGAATGGTGAGGCACAGTAAAGTGGAGAGTGTATATTTCAGTCAAAGACATTATGACTTAATCAAAAGAGAAAAAAATCTTGGTTTTGGTCTAACAAAAACTGTGTGTGTGTGTGCCAAGCGAGGCCCATGGGCCACCACTGGGTAGACTGCTCTAGAGAGCAGCTTCGGGAGCAGGGCATGGATTCGTAGATTTCTGCCCCACAGACGGCGGTCCCCAGCTCCCACGGGCTTCCTAAGCTCCTGCTCTAAGCACTTTTCCTCCTTGCATAGTTGTGAAGATATGTGTTGATTCAGTAACTGGTGACTTTTGCCAGAGCTGACAGTGTCAGCGTTATTTCTGTTTGCTGTTGCTTTGATGGCTCTCGGAGAGCTGGTTTCCCGGCTGAAGGATGGGGGGCAGCTAGAAATCCTTCCCACGTCTACCCCACTCCCAACACCGTGCTGTGGTGGTTCTGATGCTGGACAGGACGGGCGGCTAGCACAGGCCTGCCTTAAAGCAGTGTGTATCATGTTACTTTCCTTTTCCTAATCTAACAAATATAGCACACATCTAAGCAACACAAATGTATCCTCTCATAGTTCTGCAGGTGAGAAGTCCTAAAGCAGTCTTGGTGGTTTAAAATCAAGCTTTCACTAGGCCAGCATTGCTCCTAGAGGCTCTAGGGGGAAAATCCACATCCTGCCTGTTCCCCGGTGGAGAGGCTGCCTGCATTCCTGGGCTCACAGCCCCTTTCCCACCTCACTCTGACCTTTGCTGCTGTGGTCACTCCTCTTCCTTGACCTCTGACCCTCCTGCCTTCCTCTTATCTCTCCCTATCAACCCAACTTAATCCTTAGCTTAATCCCACCTGGTTCCCCTTCACCATGCAAGCAGAACCAGGATGTAGATGTAACTTGGGGGCCGTGACTCTGCCCACAAGGCCAGCTGGAGGGAGGAGGCCCTCTGCTCTGTAACCTTTGTCCTACTTTGTTTGTTGTGTGAGGATGTTGGGGGAGGGGTCCACTGAAGAGGGGGACTCCATGATGACCTAGGAGACTGTCCCACTCTCTGCACTCTGCCAGAAGATAAAGTGGAGAGAGACGATGGAGCCTCTCCCCTGAGCTCAAAATTTAAAACAAGAAAACTCCTCCTCCCACCTGAAACCCCGAGACAACGTAGCTTAGTGTCTGCAAGTAAGCACAGTGGACAAGATATTCCAGGAAAAGCCTGGTAAATGCCTCGGGGGGGGGCTGGGGGGCAGGGGGCTACACCAGAGGAGGGAGCTGCCCAGGGAAAACTTCAGGGCACTGTGGCAAAAAAAATGCCTCTCCAAAGCACTTGAGCTCAAGAGCACCCCCCCTCCTTTTTCCCAATTAGCTTGCAAAGACTTAACAGTAGCTCTGTAATGCCTGGCTTCAGGAATTTGTGTGGTGAGGGCTAGCATTAAAAATGCTAAATAATTACAACTCTGAATTTTCTCATGTTCATTCACAAAGGTGTGATCTTTCTCGCCTAGTACTATCACTCTTAGAGTGAATGAGTCACTAATTGTTACCCTGATCCCAGGAGGTAAGTTTCTCCCTGGAACCCAGTAGCCAAGAGCAAAGCCTTGAAACCTACTTATGAAGAAATGTGTCAGGCTTCCTGGAGATTTCCAATTCCCAACTTGGAAATTACGTTGATTGGAGTAAGGGAAAGCGTAACTGGAGGGGGTGTTGTTGATCTGCAGGACTGTCTGCTGTGGGGGTAGGGGATAAGCCCTGAGGAAGAGCCAATTTATCTTCATGTATCCTGTGACTCGAGAATTTCAGCCCTAGTATGAAGTTCTCTGTCTTGGATGAGAAGGTTCTCGCTTCGTGCTTGTGTGCATAGTCAATGATTTCTTAAACAATTATATATACGTACGGTGTGTGTGTGTATGTGTTACCTAGTTACCTAGTTACCTCGAATCTTTATTCTAGTTACCAAAGATTTTGAACAAGGACTTTTCTTGTGCCAAACACTACGGAAATACTTGCTACGCTGAGAAAACCTATTATCTATTTTCCTTCTATATTATTCATCTTCTTGTTTTAGGGCATAAAAACTTCGCCTGAAAGGCTTTTGATGTTGACCTTGGATACAACCATAGCAGAGCTTGGGTGTAAACTTTTTTTAGAATTTATTTTTAATTGCAGCTGACATACAATATTACATTAGCTTCAGATGTGCAACAGAGTGATGAGACAATTACATACCCTACAAAGTAATCCCTCTGATTAGTACCCATCTGACATCGCACATAGTTATTACAATATCATTGACTCTATTCCCCTTGCTGTACTTCATGTCTCCATGATTATTTTTATAACTGGCAATTTCTCCTCCTTAATCAACTTGAGCGTAGTAGACTTTTGACTAAAGAGTAAAAAAAGGTGCTGGGGCTTAAAAGTTTGAGGTGCCTTCTGTCTTCGTGGAAAGCAGCTGCAGGGGAAACCGAGTCCTACGGTCAAGACTTCACTGGGTCTTTCTGCTCAGGGCAGCAGCCTGCCGTGGCCCTTGTCTGGCGGGCAGTGGGTTTGGAAGAGAAGAAAGGAGCAACAGCCTGCCCCGTCTCCTCTCTTCATTTCTCCCCTGAGAGAAATAGAAGCTGAGAAACTGGCTTTTTAGAAATGTCTCTGACTGTTAAGAGTTATGTCAGTGGACGCTGTCTTAATTAAGCCTATAATTTTAAAAAAAAATAAGGAGGGTAGTAACGTTAGCTCTCTATTGCCTCGCCCCAATTGTGTATACTACACACAGAATTTTCCCCACCCTATAATTCTCATCCCATTACTGTATGTCGGATCCCCTTAATGGAGAAGCAGCAACCAGGTCCGCTTAAGGGTTTATTTAAATTATTTGAGAAAAAACTTCTAACCAAGCTATTGGGAAATAGATACCTACATCTATATTAAAATGATAGGTAGTTGAATTGCTTTTCAACTTTTGTAGGGTTTTGCAAGTTTGTACCATGCAACTCAAAGGCAGACCTAATAAAAGCACAGTTAAAATTAATACATGATGTCAAGATTTACGGTAACAAATTATAATTTTTAGCTATGGAGATATCATTAAGCAGATGCCAAGCGATTCACAAATGACTCTAATAGATTCACGGGGAAAAAAAGGCTTTTTCTAATTGTGTTCAGTGGTGTTTTCCCCAAGACAGCAACAGCTCTGATAAAATGATGGTTATGTCTCCTCATTATAGAATCTAATCTCCCCAGAAGACATTCAGCAGCTGCAAAACACTAGCATCTTTTTATTACAAATTGTTTTTGATTATTTATCTCTCTTTAACTAAAGAAGAAACGGCCATCAGATGATTTAACAAGACGAAAATTTAGTGGTTTGAACATTGGACAGCACCCTATTGCTAACCCACACACTGATCTCCCTCTATTTGGACATAATGGTAATTGTGTTTTTGGCTTTCACGCTTCTCCTGTACAAGCCGGGTATCAGTCTTAGGGAAGGCAAGTCGGCCTGACCCACCCTTTCACATTTCTCCTTCACATGGAGTTGGAAATGGTCCTTATTCCTCTTATAACAGAAGAAACTGCAGAGTTATACCTAAAGGGTGGCGTCTCCGGCCAAATTCTGATAGCAGGTGTCATCACGAACTGGTCTCATTACCCCGCATGTGACACAGGAAAGCCAGGCGTTGGAAGCCTCTGTCTGAGTGATGGGCTTTGTGGTTTACGGGAGCACATCCGTCACAAATGACGCTCCGCAGTGGGAGCTGGAGCCAGTGATCATGCCCCGTTTGAGGCTGTCCTGGGGAATTTGAAGACAAAAGAGCACTAATGAGTTTTCGCGCCACTCCACTGGTAGAACTCTCGGGGGACGACCAACCAATCTGAATAAATGAGGCAACCCTATGGGAGATTGCAGGGGTGACACATTCCTTTTAATCGAGGCCCTGCTCGAGAAGAAGAAATTCCACTCATAACAAACTCTTAGGTAGATGGTCCCAGTGTAATTTGATGGCAGTGGTCCCTCTTTTGCTGTTTTCAGGAAAACGTTTGCCTTTCCAGATAGGACTTGGCATATTTTTCTGGAAAGGCTGAAGCGGCCTCTTCATCCCTAATCCGGCTTGTCTTTCCAGAATGATGGGGAATGAATTAAGCAATGATTTTATCTCATTCACTTTCCCCTCTGCTTTTCACTTCTTCTGTGCAGAATGAAGTTGTATATTTGTGGCCCCTTTATAACCAAGCTTTAGATTCCCAACTTATTATAGATAGAAGTTTCTCTTCCAGTTTTGTGATAAAATAATTCAATGACAGCCAAATTTAAATAAGACTTTAAAAAAGGAAACGTATGGAAGTGTACATAAATAGCTGTGTCTCGATCTTGGTAACAGCGGGGCATTTTGTATTATTGTAAGTCTACATTCCTGCTTATTCAGTAACTGTAGCCTTACGCTGTTTACCATTTCATTTGTATTATTTATATATACACCAAAGGGTATGAACACTAAAAAATAATTTCACACACCTATCTTCCATTTCTTCTTATTTTAAAAGCCCTGAAGATATAGTTCTCCTATAAATAATAATAAAAAGGCACTGTATTAATATTTCAGCAAACATTCCCATCTATTGGCACAGACGCACAAATATATGTTTGCTAATATATACACGCACCCCTCCCTGCAAATTAATCGTGCCTGAGGCTTGCTGGAAAATCAGGTCACGATAAAGGAGAAATCAGAGAACAGGACCAAAATTAATTTACTACTCCGTACCACATGTGAATTCAAGTTTGCCGGGGCGGGGGAAATGCCTTATTTTGGGAACCATTCCTATCCCTGTATCTGTTGAGAAATTTGAACTCTGCGACACGCATCTTTCACGTGGCCTGGACAGAAAAATAAAAGTGCCACTGTCTCAGCTTAGATGTGATTAGGTTCCCTTAGGGTGCATCTCAGGTGGGCGTCGACCGTGTCACTTCTCTCTTGTACCAGAACGTCGAAAAGCCTTCTTGGTACCACTTTCTATCTGGGAGGTATTTTTTGGTAAAATGGTGAATAAAATTGTGATTGACCTATATGTCTGAGAATGGCTTGCTGGGTGACCATTAACATCATTAGCATCCTTTGCAAACATTTAGAATGGTGTTCAAGTCAGGTACAGCTTTCACCTTGTGCCAAAGCAGCACATAACATAAATGTGTAAATGTGGTAAGACAGGCACCTCTGTCCCCATGTTCATTTAAGCCTAAAACTGAATTATTATTCACTCCCCTCCTTCTCTCACACCCACGTGAACCCATCAGCAAAGCATGTTAGCTGTGCCATCAGAATGCACCCAGGTCCTGATCTGTGCATCTCCAGTCCAAACCCTGGCCATCTATGGCCTGGATCATGGCCACCACCTTCTGATGAGCCTGGCTGCTTCTGCCCTTGCCTGCCTTAGGTCTCTGCTCAGCAGAGCGGCCAACGTGATCTTGCAAAACCAGGCACCAGGCACGTTGCTCCTTTCTTAGAGCTTTCCATCACAGATCACGCAGAGCAGAAGCCACAGGCCTCCCAGTGGTTGCGAGGTCTCCTTCTTCCCCATCTCTCACTGCACTCCAGGCTCAGTGACCCACTGGCTGTTTCTGAAATGTACCAGGAAGGCTGCTGGCTCAGAGCCTCTTTTCCTGTGATTCCTTGTGTTCACAACGTACCTCCCTGCAGATAGCAGCAAAGCTCCGTCTCACTTCCTTCGGGTTCCTATTCCAATGTCGTCTTAACTGGCGGGTCTTCCCTGATGACCTCATATTAAGGAGCACCCACCTCTGGAACCCCACACTGCTGCTACCTATTCCTTTTCCTTTTCCTTTTGTCTACATTTCCCTACAGTCCACATATACATGTAGACATATATATGTGCGTGTTTATGTATATGTGCCTGTAAACATATTTTGGTTGGTTTTTATGTTATTTTTTGTTATTTACTTTTTGTTTCTTTCTCTCCTCACCAGAATATAAGCTCTCAGAAGGCAAAGATTTTGATTTTTCACTTCATAGCCCCATGCCCAGAGCCCCTGACAGTATTAGATACTCAAAGAATGTATGTTGAATAAGTGGAAGGAAGGAAGGGGAAGGAAAAGGAAAAAGGGTGGGGGAGAGAAATGGAGAAGGAAGAATTCAAGAATTGCTTTTTATGATGGCTGGTCTAGGAATTCTGATGAAAAGTCCCTATGAATCCTTTTATCTTCCATATAACTACTTGTTTCAACGTCTCTTACACTGGATAGAAACTATTTTAGTTTAAGTACACATGTGCCATCTCTTTGCTTAAACAGTGTGGCAGCTTTACTGGGATCATAAAAAACATGGTAGGGAAAGGGAGCCCACTATTCCAGTTTCTGCCTGGACGTTGACCAGTCGCCCCCTCTCTCCAACCAACACACACACACACACACACACACACACACACACACTTTGCCAAAGAGGCCAAGCAAATGCATCCTTACCTCCCAGGTGAGCATTAATTACTGTTTGCACCATGCTTTGAGATCCGCAGATGAAAGCAGTCATAAAAGCAAAAAGTGTTATTACATCGCAAATGGTTATAGGCTCTCATTTAGCTCTGGAAACTGATCAAGCGGGACTGTTGAATCATGAGACTCAGGTCGGCCACATCTTACACTTGTTATAATTAATTTGAGCTTAAGCTTCAGCACAGTGACATGTTTCCTTTAAGTAAAGTTAAGTCCTCTAAGGATCCATGAATCGATGTGGGTCTCAGTTTCCACCTGGGAACTAAGAGTTTTCAGATATGGGAAGGTGGGAGATAAATGTGTGTCTGACTTCTGGTGGGGCAGGGAGACTCTGGGTAGACCACTTACTTAAGAGACATCAAAGTGATCCTCTGTTGTTGTTTTTTAACCCCACGAGACGATGACAAGAACACTCACAAAATTATGGGATTTAGAGCTGGAGCTGAATTTACAGGACTCACAGTCCCATCTCTTCCTGAATGCCAAAACTGTCTCTGTGGCCTTGCTGACAAGGGCCACTCAGGAATACTTCAATCATCTCTGAGATGGGGAGCTTATTACCTACGAGGATGCCGGTCCTGATGTTATTCAGCAACCATTGTTGGAAAGCTCTTTGGACATTTATGCATTTTGTCAAATATTTATTAAACATTTTCTGTGAGCTAGTACTCTATTAGGTGCTTTGAGAGATGGAAAGATGAAAAACAGCACCTATAGTGTAGATTCACCAACCACCTGGAGCAGTGCCCTGGCCTTGAAGAGAACCTGCAGTGTAGTGGTTATTCAGTAAACACATGTCACGTAAGTGAAAGAGTAGGTGATGCTCTAGGAAGAATGATAAAGCACATGCCTAAGAAACCATAATGCTAGCTAGAAGTTATGTAAAGGAGAGACATAAATAAATGCAATGGATATCAAGCTGAATCTGCCTCCTTTAACTTTCATCATTCCTAGAACTGACATCTGAACTGATTCATAAAAGTCCATTTTTTTTCTTCCCTGGTTCATGGCTCACTGATTTGGAGATTGCTACATCTTTCCTTACCTCTTTCCCAGGCTCAAGAGCTTCAGGGCCTATAACCTAGAGAATGATTTCTAATGCACCCATCAGTCTGAATTTCCTCCCCTGGGCAAATCCAGTTTCTCAGCTAAGCTCTTAAGAGGATGTCAGCCAAGAATGGAATAGACTCACTGGTCCAGATGGGATCACACTAGCATAGAGTAGACTAGGGTGCTTCTTCCTGTGCTTCTTGTACTTTGTCATTATTTGGCATGGGACCCTTCATTCCTGGTCACATGTTTACATCCTGAGAAAACCCAGTGTTCCAAAGGGCAGTGTGTGGATAAGTGTTACTTATATGTTGGGCTCTGGGAGTGGGGAAGAGGTACCTTTATACATCTTGCATTACAATGGTAGTCCATTATATGATTTGCGGTGAAAGCAGGTTTTCTTCAAATATAAACTTTGGTTTTTCTTTCTGTCCTTCAACTTGACTATTAAGAGTAGTCTAATTTATTGGACAGAGCCTTGGACTCAGGTCACTTATTCGCTGTGTGGCCTGGGTAAAACCTCTCTTTCCCCGATTCTCTCTCCCCCTCCCCCATTGTCTCCCCCTCCCCCATTCTCTCCCTCTCTCTCATTCTCTCCCTCTCCCTCCCTGTTTGCTACTCCCTGTTGGCCCCTCTCCCCTGTCCCACAATTTTGTCATCAGCAAAGTGAAATAGCTGGTGCAAATACTATCCAAGTTTCCCTCTACAACTAGCATCTGATGGTCTTTAGCCATAGCTTTTATTATCCAAATCATTCTATGAGTTTTACTAATCTCAGAAAAAAAAGAGCAACAGCTAGATAGAAGCATAACAAGAAGATGAACAGCAAGTCAACCCTCCCCCCAGCTTCTAAGATTTACCAAAGAACTGCATCAACTGTGAGCCAACCGTGAACTATGACCCCAGTTGTCTTTGTTCTTCTTGCACAAGATGTGGCAAATTTCCCTGAGAACAAGCCTGAGAGTTTTTGTCTGTGTTAACCTCAGTCTCACCCCCTCCACTGTGACGGGGTTTGCTGGTTGCCCACACAACCTGCTTGTTCATGTCCCAAACTGTGCACACCCTTGTGTCACCTGATGCACACACTTCTCACTCAGCCCGAGGTCTTTCAGCATTCCAGCCCTGGCTGGCAGGGGTATCTTTCTTAGCAACTATGATTATTTGAAAATAATGTCAAAACAAATCATTTCCTTCTTTCACCCCTGACAATCACTCAGTGGCTATGCCTATTCCAGATTCTCTGCCCTTGTCTCTTTTTATTTACCCCTCCCTCCTTTTTCTCTTTCCACCATTGATTCTTTCACCTAATTCAAAATCCCCCAAGATGACAGGCCGATATTGGAGCAGGGGAGAAACAAACGTCTCCAAGTGCGTGGTCATGTTTCAGAACCGCGGAGAGCGACATGGGGTGGAGTTACGGGGATCCGTGTTACTCAGCCCCCTGCCTGTGTTTTGGAGTTCCCTTTTGGAAACCCACAGGTGGTAGAAATGACAAAACTCTACCAAAGAAGCATGGCTATTAGAACGGTTCTCCCCGGCGTTTAGGGGCCAAGCCTGACACCATCCCACACAAAGAACAGATTGCATCTGGGCCCGGCTGGCATTTCCCTCCCCTCCCCAGGCTGACCTCTGAAGCCAGGGGCAGGCTCTGGGAGCATTGTTCTAACCCGGCTAAGGCTGCAGCCATTGTGTGGGCCCGGGAGAGCTGCGGGTTCCCTTCCAGCCCAACACTGTAATTTTATCAACTCTGGCTCAGAGAAACCTATATTTATAATGCTAATTAGGAGGGCACACATTTAATTTGAGTGGAAGACTGTTTGCATCTCGCTGAGCCTGATAGCACGAGGCTCAAGCGACAGCAGTCAGAGGCAAAGCAGGCTTTTCTCCCTTCTCCAAGTATTGGAAACAGGGCTTACTCTCGCCAAACAATTTCTCTGTTGGATTAAAAAGGAAGGGGGGGGGCGGAGAATGCCAAATATGCTGGATCCGAGAAAACTTTGCGTTTATCTCCTGCCTGCATAATATATTTCTCTGTGCCCTGAGAAAGCATGCCTCTTATGTTATCTAATTGTTTTCTGACACATTTAGCAACACTTCACACTCTTTAAAGTGACATTAACATTGCTGACAGTGGAGGTGTTTTCATTAGACGGGCTTTGAATTGTAGCCAGGATGCGCTGCAGGTCTTCAAACAGGCTTGTAAAAGGCGAGAACGGCATTATTTATGAAAATAAAGACTTGGCCAACAGCCCCCCCGGGGGTGCGTATTCATTTTGCTGACTCCGGTCGGTCGGTTTAAGGATGTGTGTTTATGTGCTCACGCACACACACAAGACAACTGCTCATGAGCTGGAACGCAGATACCGTCATCATTCAGAGGCCACTAGGCCACTCGGGTATCATGGAAACTCCTCTAGAGCCTTCTCCTTCCACACTTATTCAACCACAGCATAGCAGCGTGTGGTTTCAGACACAAATCCGTTACTCCAAACCGAGTCTTGGTACTCAGTAGGCGGGTGGCCGGGTGTCTTTTGTCAGCGTGACTGCCACGCTGTGGAGTTCATTCTCTCCTTCTCCCTTGATGCTTCCTCTTGCCCCTCTCAGGCTGTTTTTGACGTCTCCAGTCATCTGCTTTGGGGCACTGTGTTGTTCCAGAAGGTGCCCTATGCGGACCTTCAGAGGACGGTCCCCTGGGCCCCTGTCTCTGCAAGGCCTGAGAGGGGAACTGCGAGATTCAGTCCGTCTGACCTTTGTGAAAGACGGAAGCCAGGCTTGGAGGAGATGGGGCAGTACAAGTTGGGCTGTGAATTTCTGCTAGGACACGACTTCACCGGTGATCTTGACCTAGTTGTTGACTGCCAGACTTGTGATGTGAGCGGGAGGATGTTTTGAAGTTGTGGAATATTGGAGCTGAAGGCCAGCTCCCCACAGATTGTTCCGTCACACCGCTGTCCCTTCTAATCAGCCTTCCTGGCTTACCCTGGTTGGAATTGCTCTTCTCTGTTTATATCTCTAACGTGGCAATAACTCTATGGAGCTATGCAATCCCGATTATAAAAATCTGAATGAGTATCTTCACTTTGCCCATTACTTACTGTGTAACCTTAGTCTAGTCTCTTGATTTCTACGAGCCTCAGTTCTCTCATCTGTAAAATAGACATGATAACAGTACCATCCAGGTCGTATTGTTGGAAGGATTACACACATTACAAACCACGAAACACCCAAGCATGCTGCCTAGAACAGTATAAAGTTCGTAGTTATTAGTCTTTTCCACTAGAGTGTGGGTTCCATGGTGGCCGAGACAGTCATCACGTTTTCCTTGAAGCAGTGGTTGCTGTTCTGTTTTAGTGCAACACCATCGCTTGCATTACCCGAGACCTGGTGAGGGTAAGCCATTTGCTCCAAGTCACGCAACAGGCTAGCCTCTTGGCAGCCCCAGGAAGCAGCCCCGGTCCCTTCCTCCAGACTCTTTCTGACTGCCCTGCAAGTGGGCACTGGTTGGATGCAAAGCAAAGGCCTTCAAATGACTGATCAGGAAAGGAAGGAATGAATACATATGACATCCATGGCTTCCCAACAGACTAGGCCCAGTACCCATCTAAGTTTACATTGTTTATTCTAGTCTCGACAGAATAATACATCTCCATCTTTGAGTGGAGCTTTCCAGCCTTTCGATTGGTTGTCAGTGGTTAGACTCCTAACATATCTATATTTTTAGCACCTTATCAAGGGCTGACGGGGCAGGTACTGTGAGCACAGGTAGCGGGCGGTGAAAGAGCTCAGCATCTGCCACCCAGAGCCGAGGTTCCACCTTCGTGGTGCCTGCAACACAGCACAAAACACAGATTTACAGGTGAGGAAGGTTCACTGTCTGCAGGAAAAGACTTTGAAAAGGAAAGCTTCCAATAATGAGGATGAAAATAATTACTATGCGTAAAGCACTGTGTCGCTTGCAGTGCACTTGAGTTTGTTATTATTTAATTCTCAAAGCATCCAATAAGGGCACTGGGACAACTATCTCCTATCCTTCTTATGCTCGATAAGAAGACTTGCCACTTACCACAGACCACGTTTATAAATGCTTCGTTGAATACTCACAATAATCTGTGAAGTATGTCTAGACACATTTTGTGTATCAAACAGTTCAGCACAAACAGGTGGGTGACTTGCCAAAAGTCACCCAGCGAATTAGTGGCAGAGCCAAGGCTTGAACTTCAATTTGGTTCCAACACCAATCATATCACATCAGTGATGGGCTCTTTGTCAGTATAAAGGTTAATTAAATTCCATTGTCCTTCCCTGGGCAGTATGGTATGAGCGGTGGAGCCAAGATGCCTGGGCTCAAGTTCCTTCCCCAGCCACGCTATTCTGTCTGAGTTCACTCTTATCATCTTTGAAATGGGGATAAAATCGCCTACCCCCAAAGGCTGCTGTAAGATTAAGTAAATTAATCTATGTAAAGAGATTGGAAATAATGCCTGCTACATCATTAAGAGATCAACAAATCTTTATGGTTGGCAATATTGTTATTTCTATGTATCACAAACCCAAAAAAGTGAAGACAAAAGTAAGAAAGGTAGAGTCCCATGTATCATGAAAGATATTTTCCGAGGAAGCCCTTTGAAACTGGCCGGACATTTCTTTAAATCTTTCTCTAGCTGTTTTTACACATACTATCTTCTTTGGAGAGTGTGATGCTGATTCGAGGAGAACAAGGAAACTGCCCAGCATGTCTTCCCCGAGTTATGCAGCTCAGAGAAACAACTGCGAAAGGGACCAAATGGCCCACACAAGTAGGCGTTTCCATCTCGTGTTCCTGGATAGTGTTGGGTCACATCTCCCAGGCAGCTCCCTAGGGCCGGAAGTTTTCATAATTAGATGGGAAGCACATCTCTTACACAGGGGTTAGGTTCTAAGGTCAGCAGTGGAGGCCAGAAAGGGGGTCACATCACCACCCTGGAGAGTCTGTAGCAAAAGGCCACCTTGGAAAGTGAAATACCATCTCTCGGTAAATCTAACAGTTGAGTTTTTCTTCCCCGAACGTCACAGACTTCTGTGTCTTCCCTGGAGCACCAGATGAAGTAGTGACTTCCTGTTCTAGTCATTGGGTTAAAAGAAAAACAAAGCCATTTAAAATCAGAATCACTTCTTCTCAGCAAGATGCTTATACACTGAGAGGTCCCGAAAACCTAAGACCAGCCACCACGGCACCTGGCAGGGAAGTCAATGCCCTGGGCATTTGATATATATCTGATAAATGTTTATGGAGTAGATGTTATAGTCCACCAATCACGCTGCTATTTATTGAGTATGGGCTTTGGTTGGGTGCTAAGACACAAAGGTGTATAATCCACAGTGTCTACCTAATTGCTCACAGTCTCATGAATGAGCCATACGTTTTGACCAATAAATATCCTAATATATTACAAGGATAATGATAGACGTATGGCCTGAGTACCAGTGGATGGGCAAGCAGAAAAGCCTTGCAAAGAAGGTGATGCTCGAGCTGAGTCTTTAAGGAGGTTTTGAGGAAGAGGTTGAGGCTACCAATGAGATAGGACTGCTTTCCATGCAGAGGAGGGATGAGAGGAGGAAGAGACAGGTGTGCAACCCTGCAGTCACTATGATGGCATAGAGTGTAGGGAGAAGGGGCTGGTCTGGCAAAAGCTAATGGCCATGCAAGCAATCAAACTGTATTATGTAGACAGCAGAGAGTCTCAGAATAGGGGAGAGAAGAAGCATGGCGTGAGCAAATTGGCGTGTTCGGAAATATATTTGCTTTTTATGGGAGGGGAGAAACACGAGACTGTGTGACACCAGTAACAAGGAAGCTAGAACTGTAGTCTAGGCTGTACTGTCCAGCATGGGAGTCACTTGCCACGGGTAGATATATAAACGTAGGCTAATTAAAAGTTCATTCCCCCTTTGACCCTCACCACATCACCAAAATAGCAACACGGTTTCATCTTCAAGGAGCTGGGCAATGTAATTAAGGTACACTCCCAAGCAACTAGGAATTTCTGTTCAGAAGGTGTTTGAAGGTCCACTGCCTTTTGGGAAGCTGTTAGGTCACTGCAGGTGAAGTGAATTTGTGTCCTCAGAAGAGGAAGCTGCAAAAGTTTCCTGCATTCTTCCTTATGAATACAGAAGGTTTGGCACTAGACAAATTACAGGCGTCGTATTATTTCGGAAATGAGCTCCACCCTCTGTCCATAGCCAGATCTGTGTTGACGCCTTCCAAAATGCAGTGCCGCCAACGAGATGTGATATATCAACATACGAGCTGTGAGATCTCGGAAGGTCACGCACACACACAGGGTCCCAAACTGGAGCCACTTCGTGCTTGAGCTCCCGCAAGAGGCCCTTTAACTGGGGCAAATCCAACAGCCTGCCATCCGTCCAATAAATTATAGATAATCGCTTGTGTGTGAAATCGGGATAGTTTTGCCGGGGCCATCTGAAAACGATTTGTTTTCAAGAAAATGCTTAACTGGGCTTCGGTGAGCTCAGTGGAGTGTGAGTGAAGAGGGCAATTAGGTCTTCAGCTATGAAAATACAAACTCTAAATGGGTTGGTAGGGAAGCGGGCAAACCCATTTAGGCCAATGGGCTTCGTGGAGAAAACACGGGAGAGAGCGGTCGGAGTCTGCAGGAGGCTCCTTCCCCTTCCACTCAGGGACACCTTCTCCCCTGAACTTCTGGCCTCTGTGAAGGCAGCCCAACTCTCTCTTGACAAACAAGCCCTTCCACGCTCCCGAGAAGGATGTGCTGCAATCTCCATCATTGACAAATCAGACTCTGTCTCGGCAGCTTCTCCTGCACTGAGTTCTCTGGTGGCAATTTAAGCTCATTTGCTTGAAGTTTCCTTGGGTGGGGGGAGAAGAGCTGACTGAATCGAATTTCCCTCTCATAGCAGCCCCATTCTCATCAACTGGGAAAAAGAGAGCTACTTAAATATTGACCATGTAACATGGAGCATGTTTATCTAAAACCATCGTAAATGCTGATGCGGGGTTTCTCAGCTGTCTGCACGGTTGACATGGGGGCTGGAATTTTTTGTGGTTGTGGGAAACTAGTCAGTGCATTGTAGGAGGTTTAGCAGTGTCTCTGGTCTCCACCCACCAGGGGCCAGTAGTATCCACCCCCCCACACATAAATGTGACAACCAGGATGTCTCCAGACACTGCCAATGGCCCCTCAGGAGCAAAATCACCCCTTGTTGAGAACGACTGATCTAGCCTAACATCAGCACTAAATATAAGCAGCTTGCTACAGGGAATATAAATACATGCATATTTGCCTATGACATCAGTATACACTCTAAATATATCTAACATAGGTCTATATTTTTACTTAAGATGCTTCGTTCGTTAAGGTCATATTGGATTCTGCAATCATAACTGAAAGAACTGTCTCTGTTTGTTTGTTTTTTTAATTTAAGATATAGATCAGAAATTGAGTCCCTCTCACCCTCCCCTGAAGTCAGTGCGGTGCAGTAAGGCCCAACACCAGCCAGGAGGTGGTCCGAGTCTCTCTCCAGGCAGAAGACCTGGAATCTAGTTCCGTTTTTTTTTTTTTTTCTACTCAGTAACCGTGTGGCATTGGCCAAATCATTTCTCACTTGGGCTTGGTGACCAGTTTTAGTCAGGGAGTCTCTGGGTTCTAAGTGGCAAAAGCCAGGGCAAGCTGGCTTGAAGAAAGAAAAAACGAGGGGAGGGGACAGAATAAATTGGTTCATGTACTGCAAGGTCAGTGCTTACAAACCCACTGGCGCCTATAAGCTGCAAGTCCCATTGGCTCCCTCAGGGTCTTTTGTACCCCCATGTGTCAGACAGAGTTCTGGGGACCTTACATACATTGTTTCGTCTTTGCAGCAACATTGAAGTCAGTGTTACCATCGTCGGAGGGGCCCAGCCAGGGGAAGAAAGCTGCTCAGACTCGGGGGAAGGGGCAGAGCTCAGTCAGCGGGCTCCAAAGTCCGTGCCCTCCGAGTTCCTCACTCTGGGTAACATTCTACGGGGCAGGCCACGAAGTTGGGGGTGGATTGCACTGTAGAGAAATGCTGCAGGCAGGAAGAAGGACATCAGCCTTCACAAAAGACAATCAGATGTTCACCTCCATCGGAGATCAGTTTTATTTGGGGCAGAGCAGAAATTAGGAATGGGTCGGTTTGGATGGGGTGATGAAGCCCATGCATGGGTGAGAGTGTCTGTGAGTCAAGTGCAGGTTTAGAAATAGCCCGGTGTAGTGTGGGCACCACGCAAACCTGAGTTCAGATTTCAGACTTCGGCTCCGCCCCTTGGGTGTGCTGTGGATGCCCCTGACGCTCTAAACCGGGCTTTGGTGATGGTGGTGGGCGGGGCCTAAGTAATATCCCCACTTAGCACATAAATTAGGCCGAACAGACGAGTAATAGCTTCATCCATGTTCTCTTTGGCTGGAAGCAGGGAGTTCAGCAGAGTTGTTGTCCGGGTGCCTTTCGTGGTAGCAGCCGTGGCAGCCACGCCCAGCGCCTCACGCACGTGGATGGAGGATGCCCCACCCCGCAGCCCTCCACGGGTTCCGTGTGCAGAACTAGGCAGAACTTGAAGACTCTGACACTCTTTCCTGAAGAATGTTCTGGTGGAGTATGAGAGCAAGTAGACCTTATTCCTAAAAAATTGTATTGATTGCAAACAAAAGAAGGGCACACTCTTGGGTATTGAAATTATTTCTATTTCCCCGCATATTCACACACCTCACTTTTCAACTCTTTCAAAAGCAATGGCCTCACAAACCCCCAAGCACATAGCGGGAAATGGGTAATTTAGTCAGACACCTGAATAAACAGCAAGTATTGGAAAAATTCTTTAGGAAAACTGTTTAAATCCTCTAACCAACTGCTTTGCCTATGTTAATACAGACCTTCTCACAATACTCAACTTTAATACAAAAGCCATATTTTTACTAAGTCTCTAAAGTTACAAAGCCACAAAGGATTTCTAGTTTCTGACACAAGAATTGCTTTCTGTCTCTGCACAGTATTTATTCTGTGGGAGCAGTCGCTGGGATTATTTCTGGGAGAAGGCTTGCTCCGGCCCCTGGTTAATCACCTCCCCGGGGTTGGTCTCTCTGGGGCATTCCGATGAGTCTGAGGTTCACATTTCATTGATTTTTTTTAGCAGCTGCTCTTGTCTAAAGCAGGAAAGAGCAGAATGGACCACTCAAGTCCTGGGCTTGGAGGTCACAAGGCCTGGATGCAAAGCCCGGCCCATTCTGCTTGCGAGCCGTGCCAAGTGCACCTGCGCCTCAGTTTCCTCACCTGTCAATGGGGATGATAATAATAGTTGGTCTACAGAAAGGTTGTGAATGTTAACAGAGAAAAGTACATGTAAAATCTTAGCTGAGTTCTCCACAAGATCACATGTGTAAATGGTAAGGAAGTCACCGGACTTATCACTTTGGATTTAATTATTCCTGGTACTATCTTTTTGTGGTTGTTTTTTAGTGATTTTGGTGTTTTTTTTAAACTATCTCTTGATCATGTCTCTCTATCACCTAGTGTCCTGACACTCTGCCACTGCATAGATCACCCAAGCATCGTCCCCACAGAACATTTTAATATCAGCATGCCATTAATCTTTGGAATGAAAAGGAACCAGTCGTTTTCAGTGAAGTTGGTGATTTGATTTGCAACATGGCCTCTATTATAAATTAGGGGATATATTAATACCACTTGGGCAGAGCAGCAATTTCATGGGTCGTATCTACGGCTCTGGGGATGCAGAAGAGATTGTAGCCTTTTAATCCTGGGTGGAAGAACTGAACCCAGATCCAAATCAGTTCAAGGAGAAAAATGGCGCTGTGGTTAAGGCAATGGGGGTTAGATCCATGTGCCGTCAGCCACCGATGGTGTTGGAGAAAGTGATTGGGTACGACCGTCGCACCTGGTGAACCAGGCTGGAAGAGGGCACCTGCCACCTTTCACCCACTCCTGGTTCCCGTCTGTCCTAAGTGATGATGGCCCTGTTTCCCGCCGAACCCTGGGCATCCTCAGGAACCTTCTCAACCCAGCACCCCACACAGCCACCACTGATCCACCAGTGAGCATGGAGCTGCTGTGTGTGGCCACCAGTATCTGCATCAGAAAATATTGACGAGTTGAAACTATCACAAAATCGTATTCATCTGGAAGCAGATACATTGGGAAGGGGAATGAATTAGTCTCCATTTTTAAGGTCATGGGGAATCCAGTCATACAGATAATTAGACAATGATTTACATGGGGAATCTCAGAAAACACACACACACAAGACCATATGAGTTTCATGAATGACACATTGCTGCCTTTGCGTGCTTTCTGTCGCTTTTTGAATAGATCCGTTAAGCCCTGTTTTTTATATATTTGCAAGTGACTCTATACCTGTTTTAAATGGAACTTCCAAAACAGCACCCAGGGAGTCAGGGGGCATCTGTAGTGTATACGAAGTAGGAACCAGGAAAATGCACAACCCCTGGCTGCACACCCATTGCACACTAGGTATTTCAGTAAGAAACCGTGGTGTGCAAAGGGAGCCTGTGGAAGTTCCAGCTTCCTCCCCTGTACTTTGGAACCTATTTGTGTCTGTGCAGATGGTCTCCTTCAGTTGAAATAGTCAGGAGGAAAAACGTAGCATAAGTGAACAAACTTAGCCAATGACGTAGCAAATAGAGAACAGCATACACTGCGGGGACGGATCTAGGGCCCGAGACATTTCCCGAGGAATGGGAGGTAGCAGCAAGCCGAGTTTAAGGAGCTACCACAGCGTGAGTTGAAAGTGCAAGGAATCAGACAGCTCTGTGATGTGTATTTCAATAGACCCCAGCTGCCCCAGCCCATCCCTGTGTTATGACGGCTCTGCCACTGTCTCTATTTGTATGAATTAAAAATGGGCTCCGTCTGTAGTCGCTGCGATGAATTCATGCCGCACGGAATTTCAAAAAGTTCACGTGAAGAATGATTTCATAGCAACGATCATATCAGGCTTCTGGAAAATTGCACTTGAACTCCAGTTCCACCTCAGTCACTCAAAGGAATTTAAAAATTGGCTTTCAGCCATCCTTGTTCTTCCACACAGTCTCAGATATGCCTCTGTGCAAACTCTCAGGCCTACCGATCGTGAGTTAAAGTCTGTTCCTGCTGGAGTCCCGCCACTAAGTGGACGTCAGCACCAACTTCACCGTGTCCTGGTCAGGACACTTGTGCCTTCCGGAGCCTTGATGGAGGGGGACAGTAACATTTGCCACAAAGGAGCCACTTTGAACTCCGTAACAAAATTATGAGAGAGGCTTTGAACTCTGCCGGCTGAGAGCAGCTATAAAGGGTTTATTCAAAGAAATGTTTCTTCTATGAAATCCTCAGAGTGCCTCAGGATTGGGAGATGGAAACCTGCAGCATGATTTCCCATAAATCACCCCTTCCCTGTGTGTCACCTTCCCTTTCTGTCACCGTGGTGTTAGGACAAACACACTGCCGAGTGGTTAGAGAGTACATTTGGGAATAGACAAACCGGAGTTTGACTCCTGGCCCCTGTCACTTAGTAGCTGTGCAGTCTTACCTCTCTGTGCCTCAGTTTCCTCATCAATAGAATGGGGGTGAAAATCACTCTAACTTCATGGAATTGCTTTGAGGACTGAATGTGATAACCCGTAGAACGTGGCTGCCCCGTGAGTGGCAGGTAGTCTGTGCAACAACATTAGGAGTTCAAATAGTCGTAATAATGATAGCTGGTACAGGGAACCTATGAGAGAAGATATTGATTAAATGTGAATACTGATTCTGATGAAACTCTGATGTGTTCAGTCTATCTTTGCCAGATCATCGGGCGAGAATAGCGTGCCTTACACGGCTCTGAAACAGCTATGAATAAATGAGTTTTTCAGATGAAACTCCATTTATCCATTGATCTACTTCAGGGATGATTCTTCTTAGTCAGGCCACTGGGCAGGAGCCCCTAACATTTAACTTTAGGAGCATCTTCTCTCCTGTCTCTCTCTCCCACCCTCAGAAGGATAACCGGCCAGCAGTGCGATGCCTCTGCACTCTTGGCCATTGCTCTCCTCTCACCGGAAGTCCCTTTTCTCCTCCACTGGAGATGCTCAGGCCTCAGCTTTCCCAGGAATCCTGTTGCGCTCTCCACCCCTACCCCTACCTGGCCAGGCTGGACCAACTGTCCCTTTTTTCACCCCCACAGTGCCATGCCTTCACGCCTGCCCCTTCTTATGTACTGAAATGACGCAGTGACCATCTGCCTCCCCCACTAGACGGTGAGCTCTCTAGGGACAGGGACGACGCCTTGTTTATTTTTGTATCCTCAGTGGGCACCTAAGGGACACTCATGCATTTCATTGAAACACACCGATGTATCGATAACATTGAGCGCCCTCTGGAATAGCTCAGGAGGTACCACTGCAAAGGCAGCGACAAAACCGAACATCCATGTCAGGTGCCTGAAAATGTCCCCGCACACGTGGTCTGTCTAAAAAGCAGGAGAACCTGTGTCTTCTGACTGAGGCACCTGGTACCTGAGTTGAGACTCAGACCTGATTCTTGAGTTTGCTTTCTCAACACCCTACCCTTCCCTCCACAACCCCAGCTTCAGGGCATATCCTGTGGGCTCCTTATTCTGAACTTTTCCCAAAAGAACCAACTGGCAGGCGAGCACAAGGACCCCGAGATATCTGGGTAACTCAGGTGAAAGTACACGTGGCAGTTATCCTCACTCAGGAGCCCCTTGTCAGGTGACAAGCGAGGTAGCTGCAGTTTGCCCGGTGGAAGTTCTTGACCCCAGGGCAGTACCAAGTTGCTGCCCACCCCCTGCTGGGCTGGCCGCTCCTCCTCATGACCTGGAGTGGCCGTGTTTCTCTTTGCAAGAATTCCTCATGCTGTCAAAACCAAAAGCAAAAAACAAAAACCCAGCCTCGTAGTGGAGAGAGTGGGTTCTTGGCCATTTCTTTTTGGGATGCAAATGTGTTCACTTTTCCACCTCCCCTCCACTTCTAACCCAGTCTAATTTATTTGGTTTTACTCTACCTTATTTATTTGTTCATTTAGGAGTTGCAATTCATCGGGAAGACACCAAGGAAAGATGCAGGAGTAAATAAAATACACAGGGGTCCACCCTTGGATAGTAATAAGGGCTACGAAAAATGTTTAAAAGGCTAATAGGGGAGGGCAGATAGATGGGCAGTTTTCAAGAAGACAAGCAGGGAAGGCTTGAATGGAGACAGGGAGCAGAACAGCGAACAGAAGGAGGCGAGTTGGGAAGAATGTTCCACAGAGCAGGGCGGGAAGTGGAAAGAGTGTGATGATGGACTGTGAGGGTGGAATGATGTGTTCAAGCAGCAGCAGGACAGCTGCTTCGGCTAGAGAATGAGGGCCCATGTGGAGAGTGGTAAGGCCACTGTCAGAGTTGAGTCAGAGGTCACAAGTGCCAGGGTAGGCAAGTCACGCGGGTTGTCATCGAGAGTTTGGACTTCTCCCTGAGCGCAGAGAGAAGCCACTGGAGAGTGCCCAGCAGGGAGCGAAAGGACCTGATTTCTATCTTTAAAACGCTCTGGCTTCTGTGGAAGTGGGATGGGGACCATGGGGAGTCGATAGGGGTGTGGAAGCCATGGAAGCAGGTGGCCCAGCAAGGACACGGGTCAGTGGAGAGGATGTGCTCTCAGGTTCGGACTGCAGCGCGGGGAGCGAAGAACTGGGTGTTTCCCAGACCAGCTCCATGTCAGCCATGGAGGTGTATGTTTCCACTCACACCGGCTTCCTGAAACATGCGACAACTTAGAGTATGAATTTAGGCACTTGGATAAACATTAAACCACTTTTAAAAAAAATACATCTAGAGCACTTTCTTTTTTTTTTTTTTTTAGGTATTTTGATTGTGAGGTGGTTTCGCTGTAACTTTCTCTGAATGCTCTCATGACACTCATTGCTGACCTTTGACCCCTTGTCCTTTTTCCCAGGTCGTCCCATTCCACCTACATCTTCGTCTAGCCTCCTCCCATCTGCTCAGCTGCCTAGCTCCCATAATCCTCCACCAGTTAGCTGCCAGATGCCATTGCTAGACAGCAACACCTCCCATCAAATCATGGACACCAACCCCGATGAGGAATTCTCCCCCAATTCATACCTGCTCAGAGCATGCTCAGGGCCCCAGCAAGCCGCCAGCAGTGGTAAGGAAACGTCCTGTCTGAATGTGCGGGGTCGTGCGCGTGACAATGTGGTGTCTCCAGCCACGTGGCCATTTGGAAACAAGGGCTGGGGAGAAGGTGGAATGGGAGGCGTAAAGGTGAAATACATTTGTCATTTTGTGACCTTGCGGTTCCAAGATGTATCTGTCGAAGTTCCCAATGAGGCCGTTGCACTTTGCGTATCTCACCAGGGCCTGGGCCCCCTTTGGTGGAAGAAATCTGCCTGCCAGTGCAGGCAGAGGCAGGCATGTCTCCCAGGGGACTCGCAGAGAGGCAGCGGAATGTCACATTTCTGTGTTGCATGATTCCGGTTACAGCCGAATAACCTTGGGCACCCTCACACGCCCAATTTCTGTGCATCTCAGATCTCTTGTTTCTGGTGGTTAGCTTCTGACTTTTCTCCCATGCTTGTTCAGGGGATTTGACTATTAAAACATGTTTTCTTGATGTGGATACTATCTTTTCAAGTCTGATGTGTTTTGGCGGGTGGGGGAGTGACCTCTCCTATAACCCTCTCCTGTGCTGCTTTACTTGAATTTAGTAAGCTGATCACATGGTACCACAATAAACACTGCTTCTAAGTCCCTAGTTCTTACTGTGGTTTTCATATCACAGAGCAGAGTGACTGGTCTCTGGCTTCTGTCCCACTTTTGATGATTTTGTGGCTACTCCTCAGCTCCCAACTTTTAAATCTTAGGTGTAATTGCTCCAGGCCCAGCAACAATATTGCCATACTTTGCATTCTGCTGATGGTGATGTGCTCACAAAACATGAACATCAGAGTGGGCAGTATCTAGGGTGAAGTCCCCATGGCCCAAGGGGAGACATTGGCAGACATTAGTTGCACCTGACTTAAAGGCCTTGGAGTTATCTTCAGAATCAGCCACTCGTGGTGTTCATTAACATATGCTTTCAAAAGTGGGACAGAGCTTTCCATGCCAAGAGTGTTCATTGATTAGATTGCATTTTGGCTCCATCCGTGATGGTGTTCTGCCACTGGCCTCAACCTCTCCAATGAGAGAGGACCTCCTAAATGCACTTAAGATGATTCATTCTGGAGATGGAATGATGGACTGCTACTTAGTATGGCCCATGCCCTTCTCCAACCAGGCCTGATATGTTTAGCAAACTCGTATTATTTTTCCCAAAAAATTACCTAATCAAATCTCTCATCAAATGAGCAATCCATTGTTGATATTATGAAGGCCTTTAATCTACCATAAATCTTTATTAGAACTTATCAGAGCTTCTAGTTTGAGAGAAATGTGATTATGGCACTCTTAAAATGACATTACATCATTGGGGTGATTGGTTTATCATTTGCAGAAGAGACATCAATCATAACTAGCATAACCACACAGTAAATGAATTCAACCTTTCTACCGCAGAACAATGACACTGTAATTGCTCAAAATCAGGCTTCAAATGAAATCGGAAAATGCTCTTTCTTCAAATATGATGTTAACTTAATGGAATATATTATGAAAAATCATGTTTGAGGAAATTCTATGTAATTAAAAATATGTGGAAATATATTCTCTTTTTTCTTTCATCAGAAACTGATTTTAGCTGCAGAACTTTTTTTTTTTGCTGCAGAGACTATGTTGCATTTAATTGAACTATCCTCACTTATGTTTTGCTGCTTTTTATTTCATACTCTGTGATCATGATGAATATTGCATTGTGAAGGACAAGAGGCTTTTGAAATGAGGTGCACCTGCTGATAGCTTTTTAAAAACAGACAATTATTAGGAAGAAAATGAGCTTTTAAAAACTATACCCTTTTAGGCATATATGGATCCGCAGGCCAAGATGATTTCCATAAGAGAGGTCAGTTCCCATCCCATCGCTGTCTGGAATGTTTTCTTAGCGGTAATGCTGTGAGTGATTTCTTTTCTTCTGGACGCTGCGTCACAGTGGGAGTTGTCAGTGGAGTATTTGTGTCACCTTCATGCCTAATCCAAACCTCATCTGGGTGGACGCAACAGATCGGTGGGTTGAGTCAAGCTTATCATCCACTTTCCATCACTCCCACTCATTTGTTCAGCTCACTCCAGACTGAGAGCGGTAGAAGCTTCGGTAATGGGGGAAAATACCATGGAAAGTTCGAACGTCCATTTTCACCCCAAACAAGGATTTCTTTCTACGGGCTGAGGACCCAACGGTGCAATACCCTTGTTCCCAGTGGATACTTATCAGAGAACATGTTAAAGCTCGGGCCAGCAGGCAGGCAGTCACTCAGAATTCTGGGCTCTGGGTGAGATCAAGTTCAAATATGCGTGTGCTCACGTCTGTGTGTGTGAGAGTATGCGCATGTGCATGCATGTGCATGTCTTAATGGAATGGATTTGGGGTCTAGAGCAAATTGAGGATTCTATCAAGATGCGAATGGTGTCCATGGATCTTAATCTGACATCAAGGATTGAAAATAGAGTTTGACACAGACGGAGCAAAGTGCAGAGCTGTGTCTGGGTGCTCCGCACCGAGCTGGAGGAAAGGGGCTGGATTTTATGGTGGGTATCATGGCACGACCAACTGGGTGATTGTCTGTGTTATCTTTCGCTGGTTAATTACACAGAATTTTTTAAGTTGGTCTCTTAGCCATGACCTTGTGGTCCGAAGATGCGGTGTCAGTTTGGACTTTACCTCTTCCTTAGGTGAAATCAGACTCCTTGCAGCACCCTCGGCCCGTGCATGACAGCACAGAATTTTTTCTGTTGTCCTGTTACTGTAGTTGTTACTACCTGACATCAGTGAGGCCTCTCAGTGGGGGGGTCAGCACACACACTTCCTGCCCAAAGCACCTTTGTTCTAAAGAGACAAGCCAGACATAAACCACACAACTAAAGTGTTTCTGACAACATGAAAGCTCCTTGAAGCAACAACAAAGCTTTACCTTTATGGCTTTGCTGTCATTATTTTCTATGAGTGTAGCGCATGCTTTAGTGGATGGTACTGAAACTTCGGCACCTTTGGAGCCAAATCGCTCTAACCTTCACTTTATGCCAATCAAGTGGATGCCCAGGGACCCTGGCGAGATGCTGAGAAGAGTGGTATTTCCCTCCCCCACAGGCATCTTATTCCAGGTAGCTGAGCTCTGGCAAGTAGCTCATCCTGTGTTCTGCCTTCCGCCAGGCCAGGTGAGCTCCAGCGATATTTCTTAGAGATAGCAGCGTAATTTCAAACCCTGTGAAATAACTCATCTGGAAAAAAAAATCTGAATCCGAGTGGCAACCTAATGGAGGCTCCTGCAGACGCGCAAGTGATAAGACTACTTTTCAAACGGGAGGCAGGCTCACGCTTTGCTACCAGTGTACGAGGCAGAAAATACATGGGCAGCCACACTGTAATCAAAAGCATTGGCTTACCTCCCCACTCACAGAAGGTTGAGTTTTACTTGTCTTAAAAGCCTAAATGAAAGGGTTTGGAACACACGTGCATCACGTCAAACATACAGAAGAAGTGTAACCAGGGTACCTGTCGGCGAGGACGCTCTCAGTCAGTCCCGCGTGACGGGGGAGCCGTCCCAGCTGGACAGCCTCCGTCGGTCACTGAGCACATTCAAGGTGCCCTGGCCCTTTTTGGAAGGGCAGTGTCTGGGTTCATTCTGAATGGACGTAGTCCATCAAAACCAGCACCTTGCTTGGAGTGGTCCAAGAATTTTGTTGCCTCGATGATTTAATGACGGTCTTATTTATGTGGCCTCATCAAGCAAAAGGCCTTCATTCATTCATTCATTCACCCATTTGCTCATCCATTCATCCATCCATCTGTCCCCTTTTCATACATCTCTTCCAGAATTTGTGAAAGCTTAGGACATTTTTTAAATTGGAAAACTATAATTAGATGACATGATAAGGGTAAAGGAAAAATCTAGAGTGGAAAGCAAATCTTAAGCTCATGTATATAAAGTCCTGGTCCACTACTTAAGGCCAACAAAATTCTCAATTCTAAGCTTCCTAGAAACCAACGTAGAAAAGGAAACAGGGAAAGAACAAGATGTGTGACACCCATGAGACAAACACAAACCAACTGCTTCAGGGAAATTCTACAAATCCTCACAGGGAGGCGGAAAGTAAATTCCTCTAAAAGGGGACAACATGGGCATTCTAGACATCTCAATTCCCAGTAGCATGCTGTCATGCGTAGGCTAAAGAAATTTCTGTCAGATTCCTTGTACCCTTCCTCCACATAAACCCTAGAAAGTGTTTCAGCTGTAAAAAAAAATCCTGCAAATATCCAGAAATGGCCCTGCCCAAGGACAAAACTTGATCCATAGACAGACCTTAGTTTCTATAGAGGACACGTAACCTGCCTTCCCGTAGACAGTAGGCCATAAGTATCATTGCTCATCACTACATTTTTATGGGAATTCCCCAACTTGGAGGCTGTAGTCTCCACTTAGAACCTGAAAGACAGACCTTCTGTGTTAGAAACTTGCCCTGACGGCCCTGCAGAAGTTGGGATTGACACCCTCTCCCGGAAGCTGAAGCATGGCCCCGGGACTGCCATGCCCACCGGGACCCCATGCCACTCTCCCCCCAGGGGCTGCATGTGAAGGTGAAAGAAGGGGCCCACGCAATTGTGTTGTTAGTGAAACTTCTCCCTCTTACATCTTTGAGGTTTGGGAAAGTGTGTTTTCTAACGTGTTACAAGTTTTCCCACCTTCTTAAGCAAATCGTGCCCACTGTAATTTAATTTAAAATGTCCCAAATAGCTCACAGCAATTATTAGGAATATCAATGATTGTACTATGCTGATAATACCAACTCATTTTTTTAAGTCATCACACATTGTGAGGCTGCTAATTCCACTCTCCTCCTGTAGGACACTTGACTTCACAGTCTGCTCTTTCTAGACTTTTCTTTCTCCTCTCAACCCCACTCCATCATGCAGAGACCTCACCGGCACGATTCCTGGTGTCAGGTCCATAGTAGATGCTCAATAAGTATTTAGTAAGTGAACAAGTTAACTGATATCTTTTGGACCTGTCTTTATTAGTTTCCTGATTCTAGGATGTATGGTGAAAAAAATGGATACTGATGGTTTGGGGGAGCAGGTCACATCCTGACTTGAGGGAATATTCTTATTTCAGAGAACATATTCAATATATCTATATCAGGCTTATCGTGTCTGTTTTTAGGTAGATTTTTTTAGAACTTTGTAGATCATCTGTAAGCAGGAAGGTTTTGAGAACATTGTTTCTACACATCATGATGGATAGTGGAAGGGCTGAGACAGAGAACCGGGGAGGAGCCTAGCTGACGGAGACTGCACCTGTCTGGGAGGGACTCCACTTTCCCCGTAGACTCTGGGCCCAGGAACCGAGGTCCCAACAGCGCTGCCTTTCTCAAGGTGAATGTGCTTTGTGCACGCGCCCCTTGGTTCCCAGTCCTGCCCCATTCAGCTCGGATACCTGGTCAGGTGCGCAGAGACTTATAACCGCTTCCAGGTACCCAGGACCTGGTTCGGCTCTGGCTGCCTGCCTTGCAGTTGTCCCCAGTGGTCCCCAGCCCACTGGGCAGAGCACCCGAGTCCAGGGAGCTGACTCAGGGCTGCGGAGGGGACAGAGGCAGCCCCCCTCCACTCCGCCTTCCACGGCGGAACCATGCAGAATTTGTCTCTCTCTTCCATCCATGCCGGCTATTATGCTGGGTGCTCCATATACCCTACTTCATTTACTTTTATTTAACCCCCACCATGTCCCCATGCAGCAAAACTGACCTCTGTGCCACCTGATGGAGGAGAAAACTGCAGCACACAGACATTAAGTAACTCGTCCAAAATCACAGACCTGGGAAGTGAAGGACCTGGGTTTTCAGTCCAACTTTTCCTAATTCCAGAGGCTTTTCTCTTCAGCCCTCTGTTAAATGTGAACCTCTGAAATATTTGCATGGCTTTTATTGAGATATACTAAAGACAAACAGTGTGTTAAGGTGCACGGATGATATCCTTTTTCAAAGGTTGAAAAACACTAATGTAGTATCACAAAATAGTCTTCACCTCCGGTCCTTGGAAAGCATACGTATCTTCCCACTCTTGGCCTGAGGACTCTGGTTCAGTGAATTCGGGACGGGCTGAGGAACTGTGGTTTCCCTCTGCCCCTCAGATGATTTTTATGGGCTGGCAAGTTTGAGAAGCATGAGTATAACAGGAAAGCTTTTTTGTGGAATGGGTTTTCTGTACTCTGTCTCTGATTCACAGCATGATCTTTGGCAAGTCATTCAAACATCCCCTGCCTCAGCATCCGTACCTGTGAAGGTTGGGCATCGGCCAGAAAGGTCTCTGAGCTTCCCTTCTTGCTCTAACAGTCTAAGTTCCTTGCGTCCAGCTGGACCAGGCTGCCCCAGTGTTTCTAGGCCCCCCAACCCTGCACACTAATGGACAAAACTGAGACTTGTGGTGTCCTGCAAAGCAGCTCCCAGCAGTTCCCCTGCAGAAGCTGCAAAGTATGGTCCTACAACACCTGCTGAAAATGTCCCAGCAGCAAGCAGAAGATGCACAGCTCCTCCAGTGCTGACCCAGGCCCCCAGGGAGCATCGCTCCAGCCTCCTAAACAAGGTCCTCACTTGAGCATTGGAATTGCTAGTTCTCAGGGCTCAGACCTTTTCTTCTTATCATTTGTGCCTTCTCACCTCACCTCCCTCCCCAGCACACACACACACACACACACATAGTTTGTAGGCCTAGCCATTCCCAGCCCAGAGAGGATGGAGGTGGTCCTCCGTACCACAGGGCATGTGAGCACACGAGCAAGACAGACAGGTCATTCCTTTGGAGATGCGCACCATGGAAGGGACAAGCAGCACAGAACCGCTCCTGCTCAGCAAATCATCTTGCTGTTGACAAAATCCCCAAGGGCGATAGCACTGTGTACATTCTGGCTCTCCACCTCTGTCCTCCTCGGTACATACAGAAAGATGCCCAGATGCCCGGGGAGCTATGTGGGACATCTTAACAGTTTCCTGCCCCAACAGTTTTTACCCAGAACTTGAGCTCTTCCGGAATCCCTTTAAAGATTATAGTTAATTCAACTGGATTTTGCATAATATTCAATAGCCATTTGAAAATATGGCCCCAGGGCCTTGTTAGAAACATCTCAATTTTCTGCTGAATGAAAAGATATGTTTCTTGTACCAGCGGATAGTTTTATCAGATGTTAAAGACTCAGCCCTGGTAAACCTCTTACATCCCTCCCCCAAATAATAATGAAATATAATTATTACCTCGAAAGTGGGGACCCTGAAGCCCATCCTGCTTGAATTTGAATCATGGCTCAGTTCCTCTCTAACACTATGGTATTGAACAACTCACCTAATCTATTTCTCAGTTTTCTCATCTGTAAAACAGGATGGAACTTCTGCAAGTCCTCAGGTTGTTAGGAACATTAACTGATTTTCTCAATGCTTCTAACCATCTTAAAAGGTGACTGAGAGAGTTAGAACAGAAATCAGGTTTGATATTATTTACATTTTAAATGTAACAACATGGTAAAATGTAGGTCAAGGAAAATGTATCCTTGTTGGTATTTTTAAGTGTGTAAGTCCTACTGCATTAAGTACAATATGTCCAAATTGCTGTGCCAACATCACCACCTTCCAGAACATGTTCATCTTCCAACAGAAACTCTGCACACGTGAAATGCTAACTCCCCGCCCCACTTCCCCCCAGCCCCAGCAACTATAACTTTATGTTTAATTTTTGAAGGACTTTCCACACTGTTTTTCCCAGCAGTTGTACTATTTTACATCCCTACCAGTCATGCACAGGGGTTCTGATGTCTCTACATCCTTCCTAACACGTATTTTCTTTTGATTTTTTTATATATATAATAGCCATCCTATCGCATGTGAAGGGGTATCTCATTGTGGTTTTGATGTGTGTTTCCCAAGTGATTAGTGATACTGAACATCTTTTCATGAATGTATTGGTCATTTGTACATCTTCTTTGGAGAATTGTCTATTTAGGTTTTTTGACCGCTTTTTTTTTTTAAGATTTTATTTATTTATCTTTAGAGGGGAAGGGAAGGAGAGAGGGAGAGAAACATCAATGTATGGTTGCCTCTCATGCGTCCCCTGCTGGGAACTGGCCCAGCATGTGCCCTGACTGGGAATCAAATCACGATCCTATGGTTCACAGGCCATGCTCCATCCACTGAGCTACACCAGCCAGGGCCCTTCGACCACTTTTTAATTAGGTTATTGTTGTGGTGTTGTAGGAGTTCTTATATATGCTTTATGTCAATCATGTATTAGAAATAGGGTTTGCAAACATTTTCTCCCAGCCCGGCAGTTGCCTTTCAAATCTTTGAAGTGCCCTTTAACGTGGAGAAGTTGGAATTTTGGTGTTGTCCAACTTACCTATTTTTATTTTTGTGTCGTATGTTTTCAGTGTCATGTAGCAAACATTTTCTAGGGCTTATTCTATGGAGGCCATTGTTCTGCTGGTTTTTACAAACAGTAACTCGTTTAATTCTCAGAAGCAGTCCTTGAGGCTGGGAACCGCACTGACTGTGGCGTCTTGGCAGAGGTGCCGTTAGGAACCTGTCTGGCATTCCCAGATGGGCCATGCTGTTCTGTTCTGGAGCATAAAGAAGCGAGCCCCAAACACAAAAATACAATACATCCCCCTCTCCAGGCTAAAATGGATGGATAGCTAGTCTTTCTTCATCTACTGCAGCTCTAGCCTCTTCTATCAGCCCTTCCTAGAGAGAAAACATATTGAGACGATCTGATCATTGCATGCACTCCACTCTCTGATAGCACCCAATGCGGAGCACGCCCACCTCCTTGAGGCCTCCCTGAAGCCATCGAACACAGCCCTTTCTAGTGCCTTCCGCTGAAGCCCCCATGGCGTCCCACTCTGTGTCTCCCCCCTCCTTGCAGTGAGCAGCTAAACCCAACGTGGTCTGACCACAGTGTGCTGTCGATACTGTCACGGCTGGAGGGCATTGATACCACGGCACTGTGCGTTGGGATTAGTATCATGCCTGTTTCACAGATGGCAACACGGGGGCGCAGAGAAGGAGAGTCGCTTGCCCAAGGCTGTGTAGTGATTGACAGTATAACAGGAACTCAACCCAAGGAAGTCAGTCTCCAGAGTCCTAGGTAGATGGACATCTAAGTAAAATTGTAAAAGGCAACTCCAGAAATGTGTGGCTATAGTCAAGAAATTTTTAAAAATTGTCATTATGTACGACACTGTTCAGCTCTGAATGGACTTTATGTTTCCATATTAATACATAAATCTTGAGGAATGGTCTGAGGACTCTCCCGGGAGAATGGGGAAATGGAACAGGTGCCAATGTGGGCCTGGCAAGTACCCAAAAAAGCCTAGGTGTGCATCTTGTGTGAGTGAGAAGTTCCTAGATAATGCCTAAAACTGAAAATGCAAGAAATAGCAGCAAGGCATATTATGTATAGGCCTAGAAATAAAAACCAAAATAATCAGCTAAACAAAGGTACACAGGCTTGTTTCTGGGAAGGGAAGACATTGCTGGTGATAGACAAGGATTGCTGTTTTTGAATCGCGTATTGTATAGCTATTTAATTCTTTAAACTACGTGCATTTTTTTTTATGGAAAGAAAAAAGAAAAGACATTGGGCTTAGAGAACATCCAATACAATGTGAGATCCCCAAAATGGTAGCTGTGTAATATTCTCAGACGTATTTCCTTCAACGAATATGTATGGATCGGGGATTATGTGTTGGAGATGGCACCAGCTTCGATGAACTTGAATGGTTAGGAGCACTTTCACTGAATCTGTAGATTGCTCTGTATCTGCTCCTGTTGATTTGAGAGCCCTGTGGAGTTGTGAGGGCTTTAGTTCTTTATCCCAACCGAGCCTCCAGCCTTGCCGAAAAATCCCAGGCTTAGGAGAGCATGACACTGAGGAGATACTGTAACCACCGTTCCTCCTCATCGCTAGCCCGGTATCCATCTAAGCACACGTCCTACCCATCTTTTTCCCCAAAGCTTTGCCAGCAACTCTGCCCAAAGAGAGGCTGCGCCAGAACTGCACAAGGCTTATCTTCTTCTTTATTCAATTTAGCACCTCATTACGTTCTGATTTGTAATATTCCCTTGGTATTTCATGCATATAAGTCACTTGTGTCAACATTAAATTGTCACCACTTAAAGACAAGGGTCATTTCTTTGGTCTTTTTGTATCATTTAGCACTGAGCGCAGGTTGGAATGTGTTCAAGACATCCTTATTGATTCTAGCCTTTAAAAAGGGCAGTGGTGGACCGGGGCAACAAACAGGTGGATGCATTCCAACTCGGGCAGGTCATTGTAATGTTTAAAGATCTAAGATCACCTATGATGGGCAGCTGTGAGATTGGTCACTGTTAGAAAGAACAGAAAAGGCACCAAAGAGAGTGATAAGAAAAGATGCATATTTACCTAATCTATTGTCTTCCTTGGATATAAGGACTATATTTCTCTTCCTTCCTTTTAGGAGTTCGCTCTTCCTAGTTGGTGGCACCCTTGATATAATTTCTTCTGTCGATAAGTTTTTGGTGGTGCAGCCATAATGGAGGGAACTAGCTTAGGGAAAGAATTCCTATTCATTTCCTAGGGCTCCCCTTACAAGGAAGGGACCACACACTGGGTGGCTTAAAAGAACAGACACTTATTATCTCTCAGTTTTAGAGGCTAGAGGTCCAAAATTAAGCTGAATTTAGTAGCTGTTTCTCATCACATCTCGTATTTGCCTTCTTCACAGCTCCTTTCTCCTCAAAATGCCCTTGACTTTGGCATCTGGGATTCCCCTTTTCTTCTTAATCTCATTCCTGTGTTTCTGGCCCCTTCTGCCCTCCCATGGATGCGTCCATCTGTTTATCCTTTAAATGCTAGGGTATCTGTAAGTTAAGACCCAGCCCCCTCCCCCTTACTTTTTTAGGCGCTTTCCCACAAGCAATCATCAGCACTCATAACTAAAAATACAACATATGAGTCAATGGCCCTGATGTCTGTTTCCGCAGGTCAAATTTTTTATCCAGCACCTTCCATGTGTTTCAACTGGGATGTCCAGGAGACAATTGAAAAACAACAGTTCTGAAATGAAGATCAGACTGCTGAATCTGAAACATACGCTTCCATTTAATTCCTCTCTTGTTTTTCCCAGGGTACATTTCTCTCATCCAATCAGTTGCTCTAGCCAGTCAGACCATGACTCAGCATTTTTTCAAAGCCACGACAGGGCATTGGTCACACCGATGACTCAGCATTTTTAGGCAACTATGACTTGGCATTTGTATGTGACCATGACTTTGCAATTGTACATAGCCATGACATGGCACTTTTACGTGACAATGACTCAATATATTTCAAAGCCATGACTTGGCATTTTTGGAAGCAAAGAAACCTAATATAGTTTATATTTAAACTCTAGGATCTAAATGAACTTACAAAATATAGAAAACCTCTTCTGTGACACTTTAAAATTCTAGTGCAGGAAGCCCCCTTTATCCACAGCCTCATTTCACTTTCCCATGGTCAACCATCATCTAAAAATGTTAAATGGAAAATTCCAGAAATAAACAATTCCTAAGCTTTAACTTGTGTGCTGTTCTGAGTAGCATGATGCAATTCTGTGCCTTCCTTCCTCAGGAGGTGAATCATCCCTTTGTCCATCATATTCATACAGTGGACGCTCCTTGCCCATTAGCCGCTTAGTAGACATCTCCGTGCTTGTGTTCACGACCCCCTTAGGTGTAGCCTCAGGCTATGGCACGATTCTTACACCATTCACCCCCCTCCCCGCCTCCTCACGCAGGCATGTTATCACCTCCTGTCATCACAAAAGGGTGAGAACAGAAAAAGATATTTTCAAAGAGCCCACATGCATGTAACTTTTAGTACAGTCTATTGTCATATTTGTTCTGTTTTATTAGTACTTATTGTTAATCTCTTACTGTGCCTAATTTATAAATTAAATTTCATCATAGGTATGTGTAAGAAATGTGTAGTGTATACAGGGTTTGATACTGTCTGAGGTCTCAAGAATCCGCTGGGGGGTCTTGGAACATTTCTGTCACCAATAAGAGGGGACAACTATACCAGCCTTTGCCCTGACACCCCTTGGGCCAATCCCAGCCTTCTTTTTTGTCATTTTCTGTCAAATCTTGTATGGGTTCTGTCATCTTGTTATCCTTTTTCCTTTCTGGTGCTTCTAAATTTAAAGATCAGAGGGGACACACATTCTTGATACTAAAGCATTTAGGCAGTTATCTCTTAAATTAATGTTTTCTGCAAGAGTTGTATTTTAGTGGAAAACAATAATTGTTTGTAAGACAGCATCTTGGAGCTGAACCAATTCTATCAGTGAACATTCAACCATGGAAAGCTAGCAAATAAAGGCAATGATCAATCATTCCTTTTTTTTCCCCCCTTCTTCCACTCCAAGTCAGAGCTTGCCTCCCTTTGCTTTAGAAGAAATGAAGCTGATGGTGTAGCCTCTTCGTGACACCTCCCCAGAGCAGTCAGTGGCCCTGCACAGAAAGACCCCTGGCTTAGTTTCATCCCCATTTCCACCCCTAACCCCTCACTCAGGGTTTACAAAGATGCGCCTGTGTGTGTAAGTTTAGGACCTTACAAATTACTGCTTTCGAATCGTGCTGATATCCAGCGGTGGACTAGAGGCTGAGGACCGGACTCATAATCCTTATGCCAGCTCCCCAGACAGTTCCATTGCGTGTGATAGCATTCACACTTGGCTGGAATCGCATTCAATCTGTTCCAGCTGATTGGCTCCTGTGTTTTCTCCCCGTCTGTGGTAATGAAGGCCTCTTTCCCAGTCCCCAAGGTTAGTTTCATCTCAGTGACCTTTTCCATCTCCCTGGAGCACCTCGCCATTACCTACCTCTCTTTTACTCTCCTGCGTAAGAAATTACCTTATGTGTTATTCTTTCTGCAGGAACTGTTTTCTTTGATACATTTCTATCAACGATTTCATGGCTGTCATAAAGAGGAGGTAAATCATAAGGAAGCAGTGATCTTTAGCAGCTTATAATCCCACCCTATTTCTACGAGATGTTCCTTAAGTTCTTCTCTCTCAGGTCAAGCAATTTGCTTGTAAAAATGGAAAAGGAAGGGAATAGACACCACCTACTTAAATATTAGGATGCTGGTTTTCTGATTTGGTTTGCTAACCTATGCGCCTTCTCTTGAAGACAGAAAACTGGTTAGAATACAAGAGGCTGAGGATTGGTTGTGAAAATAATTCGCAGGGAGGGAAAAAGTCATATTACTCTAGGCAGATGTGGCCTTTTCTGCCTCTCTTTATTGATCTCACATGGCTGACAGGCTTCGTGAGATAAAAAGAATCTGTGAAGCAAAGAAAGGAAGAGGCCCGGTCACGGCGGGGGCTGGAGAATCAGATGCGGAGCCTTAATTCTACTGGGAACTTGCTGTGTTAGCCGGGCCCTCAGTTCTCATCGTAGACGCTCCATTTTCTCTTATATGGTGTTGAGGGAATTTGGGCCAGATGTTTAGAAAGGCCTCTTCCAACTTTCAAATGTCAAAATCCCAGGAAAAGAACAAGAATTAGGCACAATACCTTGTCGCACTTCCAAGGAAGTCTTGGGTCTGTCACGTCTTTTTAGAAGCACAGAAGCAACTTTTTCCATCTGAAGACAGGAAACTAAGGCAGTTGCCCCTCCTAAATCGGTGGCGGTGGTGATCGACATCATGTAAGTGGTGATATTATCACTTATGGCTGTGTAACATTTTCTCTTTCAAGGAACAAGCTCATGGCCAGTATCTCATCTCAGAGGTTGCAAAATCTGACCCGTGGTTGGACAGATGAGCTTCCCAACCTGTCTGATTTGTCCCAGTTTGTATTTGGTAAAGGTTTTTATTCAGGTGACAGCATTTTTTAAAAGATTTTATTTATTTAATTTTAGAGAGAGGGGAAGGGGAGGAGAAAGAGAGTTAGAGAAACATCAGTGTGTGGTTGCTTCTCACATGGCCCCCACTGGGGACCTGGCCTGCAATCCAGGCATGTGCCCTGACTGGGAATCAAACTGGTGACCGTTTGGTTCACAGCCCACACTCAATCCACTGAGCTACACCAGCCAGGGCAGGTGACAGCATTTTTAAAGTCAGGAGATTTTTACACGAACATTCATTATTTTGTCTTTCTTAAAGTAACAACCCTAGCATTAACCACCTATATTGCATCATGGCAAGTAGAGGCTGCCTGTATTATGTGGGGCAGGTCTTTTCCATCCTGGCCTCTGGAGGTCATTGAACTTACTGTCGCGGTTATGTAGCTTATTGGTATCATTGATGACCACGATGATGGTGATAGCCGCCATGGTCATTGATAATAATCTCCCTCTTGGAATACCATCTTTGCCTTTGGAAAACACTATAATGTGCATTATTTATTTAAAACTCCCATTACTACCATGTGGTGAGGAGAATATAAAGAGTATTGTTGTCCTCACTTAAAAAATAAGACATCTGAGGGTCAGAAAACTCAAGTGAATTATCAATGGGAAGTATTTCATTTGTAATGGTTACAACATTTCCACCCCCAAGGCCTCCTTTAATTATTTTCTCCCATGTGCCCAATGTGTTGTGGTATTTTGTCTACCAGTTCACATGCAATAATTCATTGTTTTCTTTGTTTTCATTTTACGTTACATGAAAACACATTTATGTGTTTCAAACTATTGCTTTATTTTAACACACTGAATTAATGGAATTCTTACCCCTTAGGATTACACTACCCCAAAATATGCTTTTACCTTCTTGACTGATTTCCTTTGATTTCCCCTAAGCTTCCAATAGTTTTTTCAATGACATTTCAATTATTATCTAACCCCTACTCTCAGTGATGACTTAACTTTCTTTCCTAAGTAAGATTACGCGTGCTCATGGACAAATTCTTCAGTTCCTTTGCACAATTACTCTGGATTTCCATGCTTTCGTTGGTGCATTTGTCAACAAGCCCACATAGTTAAAAGGAAGGAAAGCTTGCTTGGGTCATGAAAAGGTTAAGTGAGTTTTCAGGAGCCTGGACCACATATCTTTATAACATCCTGGTCTGCTAAGGCCAGTTACAAAGAGAAGAATTCAAACTCAAGCATTTTGTTGCTGTTATTTCCGATATGGGAGTATACAACATGAATTGTCTCACGTCTTGTTCTGGTATTAGTACTCAGAAGGCTCATGCTGTTGGCAGACTCTGATTAAATACCCACCGCACATCCATTGTGTCACAGTGCTGGGCATTGCCTGGGTTGGAAGGGCCATCATCACACCAGACCACCTCCCTTGGCTTTCTCCCGGCGTTCTGCCGTGATGAGTTCTGCACCTCTGAGACTCTGCTGGCCCCAACTTGTCCTCATATCAGCACAAGATCAGTATGAGATTCCTTGCTCAAAATAACCCAGGGGCTTTTTGAGTTTGATTTTACTCTAGCCTACTTTGGAAAAGATTCAAACTTTTACAAAGTAAAATGTCCTGTGCTGAGCAAATTCTGTGTATATTTTATTCTATTTTGCCGTAAGATGTCTCAGGTCCCTTGTGATGGAAGTAGATGAACTTGATATATCGACTGTAAAATGACATTGAGAGGAAGCACGGTGTGGATGTAACTGCAACATTTCATGGGAGGGAAAAAAGAAATGCTATATTGAAGATGTACATTAATCATAAAGTCCTAATTTCAGGAACATTAAATGTGAAAAACCATTTTTCCCAAATAGAGTGAAAACAGCACATACCTTCATGTCAGCCAAATGCATTTCTTACTAAAGGTACAGAAGAGATGTGCCTCACTCACATCCATGCCCACAGTTGCACATTTTGAATTACCTGGATCAAATTAGGTTGATCTTCTATGAAACATTCCCATTGCAATGCAAGCAAGTATTGAAGGGGCCTCTTCGCAGTTGTGGCTTTCCCTCCTGAGGTGAAGCATAGCCTGAGGCCAGGGGCAAAACCAAAGCAGAACATCACAGGCAAAGAGCTCACGTGGGACAGCTCGTGCCTTCCGAAATCCACTGTGCAGCTGCTTGGGGAAGAGGGCGTTTCCGTTCTCAGAACCTGTTATGTTTCGGAGGTCAAGCTTAGAAAAAGAGCTTGAGAAATATTTCCGCAGCGGGAGGAAAGGAACTCATGCCCTTGATTTGCCTCCCTCACATTCTAGGGGGGAGGGGGGACCCTCTCCTAAGAGCTCCAAAGTCTGCCTTATTCCCTTTTCCATTTGGACTATTGTTTCCTTGGGCAAGTTCTTTAATTAACTTCCCTGTGTTTTAGTTTCCCCATTTATAACACAGGGATAATTATACTTCAAGATAATGTGAGTGGAGGAGGGGGGATGCCTCTCCTTTGCACAGTCGGAAGTGTGCGTGCAAGTTATTATCCGTTTATTGACAGTAACACCACTTCACGTGGCCCGGGCATCGAGCACGCTCCCCGACAGAACTCTGAGTCCTCGCCCCAGTTCCCCCACTGAACCGAGCATTATTAAGTCAGAGATTTCCCTCTGGGCTTTCCGAGGCACAGCACTGACTCTTCCCTTGGTTACATCTCTTGCTGCCTTTTAACGGTTCATCATCACCTCCCGTAAACGACCCGAGTTAGGCTACTTGGAACCCTCGCTGATGTGATAGACACAAGAGAAATTCCAAATGGGGCTTCAACTGAGTAGCCACGCAGGCCAGAGAGTTGATGGCTTGTAAAAACTGTTCATGTACCTTAGGTTCAGGGTTAGTACCTGTGTTTCCATGGCCTCATTCCCTCCAAAAGTGGTCATACCAGTTCTAGGTTAGATGGGAGATGTGAGAAGAGCAGTTGCAGAGAAGTTGAACACACCCTTGAACTTCCTACATCATAGCAGAAAATTCCGCTCATAAAACAACTAGGCGCACTGATGAAGACCCCTGCCGTGTCCAATTAGGTTTCTTTAAAAAGGAACAAGCTCTTTAACTTTGTGGGTTTCTGGGGGTTGTTTATCTTTTCCTTTTGGCTTATCACAACTCTTAAATTACCTTAGCATATGCTTTGTTGCTAGTGGGTTGTTTTCTTGTTTCCTTTTCTTTGCCACAGGAAACAGAAAAAGTTTTTTAGAAGCGGCATTTCAAGAAAGTGTTAGAGGAGGAAAAAAACATTGGTTAATGAAATGATGAAGAAAATAATTTCCAGGGGCTTTTAAAACTATGTGGTAGGACAGTCATTCAAGTACCAACTTCTGAGCGACATGAGGAGCTGTGGTTTTTTTCCTCCTGAACTTGGATTTGTCAGGTTTGAATTCTTATTACTCTAGTTTCTGTGCTCTGTGCAAATTCATGATCCAAACAAGTACACTTAACATGCTTCTGAATGTGCTAAAATAGTACGTTCTGTGTAAGTAATCAAAGTTCCAGGGTATTTCTTTCTACCCAAAGATTGAGTCCCAGAATGCACATTGATTCCCTGAGAAATGTGACAAGGAAGCTCAAGGAAAAAAGCATATCATTCCTACTTCTACCAGGTGTCTTGCACACTGCAAGTACTTTATTATATGATACATTTCTGGAAAGTAGAAGCTCTGTCGTGTTTATCTTTCTATCTTTGTTACCTGTTAAGCACAGTGTGTGGTATGTCAGAGATGACTGATGGATGGATGGATGGATGATGGGTGAATGAGTGAGTGAATGCATAGATGAATAGATGAAGAAAAAGTACTTGGTTTTTTTTGGTATTTGAAGTTTCTGTGTTCACCAAAGAAGATATAGAATACAGGGCAAGATTCTCATGCCTAAAAATCAGGCCAAAGCATCGTGTTCAGTGAAATGAAATTTCACTGCACTTAGAATAAAATCCAGAGCATTTATTGTGGCTAAAATGATGTGGTTTGGCCAGAATCTAACACTCATAACTGCCTCTCTTTTCATTCCTGTTTCCTCTCCTCACTCTGCAGCAACTATAGATTTTTTTTTTTTTGCATTCTTTGAAAACACCAGGCTCTCTCCATTGACAACCTTGCTCTTTCTATTGCATCTGCCCAGATCTGTCCCCATATCTCTCCATGGCTGAACTGTTCATTCACATGGCCAAATATCATTCCCTCAGGCAGGCCTCCCCAATCTAATTTTGCTTCTCCTCTTTCCATTCCATTTCCTCAGCCCTCAAGATGTCATTTCACACTTAGTACGTGCTCAATAAATAACCATTAAGTGATTGCCAAATAATCATTCACATTTTCCAAATATTTCAGTATGTTACCTCAAGAATATTCTTGAGATCATTCTTCTGCCCAAACTCCAATTAAAAAGCAAACAATTTAAAACTCAACTCTAAGATGAAAAATGTTCATTTGGTTTTTTTCCCTCCTGAATAACCAGAAGCTGAGGGGTTGCCTCATTTTTACCACTTCCCTACACCAACCCTGGAAGGAAGGAAGGAAGGAAGGAAGGAAGGAAGGAAGGAAGGAAGGAAGGAAGGAAGGAAGGAAGGAAGGAAGGAAGGAAGGAAGGAAGGGGAAAGGAAAGGAAAGGAAGGGAAGGGAAGGGAAGGGAAGGGAAGGGAAGGGAAGGGAAGGGAAGGGAAGAAATGTTGGAAAAGACTGGATCAAACAAAGTTTGGAATGAAAAGTTGTTAGGCTTATCAGAGCCTTTAATAAGCTTCTGTGAACAGATATTCTCCGAGAGAAGAATGGATGCCGTATTTGTCAAAGTTATTGACCAGGAAGCATTGTTCCTTTTCATCCTCCTCTCTATCTCCCCCAAATATTCCTGGGACTAATCTTTTTTTTAATTATTGTTCAAGTACAGTTTTCTGTCTTTTACTCCCATCCCTTCCTGCCCCCCCAGTGCTCCCCACCTCCGTCCCATTCCCCCCACCTTAGTTTTTGTTCATGTGTCTTTTATACTTGTTCCTGTGACTCCTTCCCCTTTTCCCCCTGAAATTCCCTCCCCTCTCCCCTCTAGTCACTGTCCCCCTGTTCTCTATTTCAGTGTCTTATTTTTAATTTTGCTTGCTTGTTTGTTTCATTGTTTAGCTTCCTGTTAAAGGTGAGATCACATGGTATTTGTCTTTCAACACCTGGCTTATTTTACTCAGCATAATACTTTCCAGTTCCATCCATGCTGTTGCAAAGGGTGGGGGTCCCTTCTTTCTTTCTGCTGCATAGAATTCCGTAGTTACATTCCGTGTAAATGTACCGTAGTTTTGGGATCCATTCATTTACTGCTGGGCACCTAGGTTGCTTCCAACTCTTGGCTATTGTAAATTGTGCTGCTATGAACATTGTGGTGCATAGGTTCTTTTTGATTTGGTGTTTCAGGGTTTTAGGATATACTTGTAACAGTGGGCTTGCTGGGTCAAAAGGCAGGTCCATTTTTAGTTTTCTTAGAAAATTCCATACTGTTTTCCATAATGGTTGTACCAGTCTGCAATCCCACCAACAGTGAACTAGGGACCCCTTTTCCCCACAACCTCTCCAACATTTGTTGTTTGTTGCTTTGTTTGTGATAGCCATCCTGACCAGTGTAAAGTGGTATCTCATTGTGGTTTTAATTTGCATCTCTCTGATAGCTAGAGATATTGAGCATCTTTTCATGTGTCTCTGGATCCTCTGTAAGTCCTCCTTGGAGAACTGTCTGGTCAAGTCCTTTGCCCATTTTTTAATTGAGTTGGTTGTCTTCTTAGAGTGGAGTCGTGTGAGTTCTTTGTGTATTTTGGAGATTAAACCTTTGTCTGAGGTATCATTGGCAAATATGTTTTTCCCATACAGTTGGTTCTCTTTTTCTCTTAATACTGTTTTCTTTAGCCATGCAGAAGCTTTTTATTTTGATGAGGTCCCATTTGTTTATTCTTTCCTTTATGTCCCTAGTTCTAGGGGACATATCAGGAAAAATGTTGCGTAGAATATCTGATATTTTCCTGCCTATGTTCTCCTTTAGGATTTTAATGGAGTCATGGCTTATATTTAAGTCTTTTATCCACCTTGAATTTATTCTGGTGTATGGTGTAAGTCGGTGCTCTCCTGGAACTAATCTTCATTGGCTCACCTTTGGGAAAACCAATACCTGCTGAATATTGACTGTGCCCCAGGCACTGTACCAAGCATTTTAACTTTGTCACTTGCTTTGGTCCCTGTGCCTTTGGTTGGTGCAGAAAATGAGCCTCATAGCATTTAGGTAACGTGACCAAATCCACACACCCATCAATTCAAGCAGAGCAGTTAGGGTGTCCAACCTTTTGGTATCTCTGGGCCACACTGGAAGAAGAAGAGTTGTTGTGGGCCACTCATTAAATACATTGTGACATGTAATCACAAAACAAATCTCATACTGTGTTAAGCAAATGTGTGATTTTCTGTTGGGCTGCATTCACAGCCTTCCTGAGCTGCATGTGGTTCATGGGCTGCAGGTTGGATGCCCCTGACTAGGATTTGAGCCATTGCTACTTGAACCCAGTGCCTTGGATCCTCCCACTGCTGTGTACTACTTCCCAAAGATTGCTTTTAGTGCCTCAGAGCAGAGATGCTCAGAGTGAGCACTAGAACCAGCTCGAGAGCTTATAAGACACAGATTTGGGGGCCCTACATGAGAATTTTTGATTCGGTAGGTCTAGGAGGAGGCCTGAAAATGTGTGTTTCTACCACATTCCCAGGGGAGGTTGATGCTGCTGGTCTGGGGCCCACATTTTTGAGAGCACTGGCTTAAAGCGCAGCTATGAACACTCAATATTTTTGGTACTAATGTTATTAGAAGCTTGAGAAACTGAAGACTGGGCTCATTTTTACTGCCTTCAAATGATACAACTGCTTCCTCTCCATTCCACAAATATTTATTGGGCCTCTACTGACGTGTAGAATAGACAGAGAGTCGGGGTAACTGAGCCCAGGAACATGGCCTTAGGGAGACCCTAATCTATTCAGTGGCAGCATAGAGTGAGGAGGGACAATAAGGGGAACAGAAGTGAGCAGATGACCGTGAGACAGCAGGTCAGACACTGATCAATGTGGACACAGAACCAGGATGGTGCAATGAGGCCCCCCCACCTGGGCTCTTCCTACAGAGATGGCACCTCACCAATATCTTAAATCATGACTAATAACATCAGGTGGGGATTCGGGAAATGCCAACAGCAAGTGCAAAGTCATGGCAATAGGAAGGAACATGGTGCTTTGGGGAAAGCTTGAAATGCTGGCGCAATGATGAGCTCTCAGATGTGCTCAAATCAGGCAAGGAGGGGAGATGACTGGGCATGAGTGTGGCATCTGGTTGTGAAGGGCCTTGTCTGAATCTCTTGGATTGTGAGGGAAGTCAGGGAATTAAGGGAGCTCATAGCTGAAGTGTGCAGCTCCCAACCAAAACACGTGCTATGTGCCATTTGGTCAGACATCATTCTCATTCAGTAAATGTTGTTGAGCCTGTGCTAGACAAGAGGGACTTTACAAAAAAGACTCAACTCTGTATCTGTCCTCTAGGAAAAGCAAGAGAACACTTAGAGTCTAAAACCCAACACTGTAGTGACAATGGGCCCTTGTGCAAAGTCATTGAGACATAGAACAAAGGTTCTAGAGCAGCACAGAGGACAAGGGGCTGCTCCCAGGAAGAAGCCCAGGTACTGCACTGGTGAGAACTCTCATGGGGGAGTCAGGGCTGGCAGGCAGAGCGGGCCCCCATTATCAACCTCCAAAGGCTTTTATGGGTATTTCTATGGCCGGCTCTTTGGTTCATCTCAAAGAGCGTCAATACGCATCCACTCCAGAGGCTGTGGGAGGGGAATTGCCTTTAGAATCATGCCTGCTTTTTCCTCCTTGCTAAACACCCAGCATATAGCTAGCATGTGCGTGTCCCCTGCCTGATTAAAGAGTGGATGTGCAGGCCTCTAAATAATTGCGGTGCGAATCTTTCTAACTACCCAAAATGAGCTTAACTTGGTTGGTCTGCGGCGGCAGAAAGGCTTCTAATGTTCGGCTCATCATTCTACCACGCTTCAAAGAATGGGAGGCAGAGGCCCCGCTCCATCCTTCCCTGGCTTGCTGATTAATCCACACTTTTAGAATATGAGGAAGGACTGACTGATGAGCTGGTTTCGTTTAGCTTTGTAGGATATTTTTCCCCTAATTTAGCAAGCAATGAGGACCTGCGCTCTTTCTGCTCTTTCATTTGGCTCTTAAGTCTCATTTGTGCCATTAGCTGAACCGGTACAGCTTGTAGTTCTTCTTCTTTTTTTTTTTCTTTTCTGTTCAGAATTCAGAGACTCTTTCTTCTCTTACAATTATAAAAAGGTTCATAGTGAAGACAGCGCTGGTAAACTTCTTCAGCACAAGAACAATATTAGCTAAAGAACTGGTTGTGATACCAATGCTTAGAAAAGTAGGGGGAAAACAGTTCTTAAAAAAATGTGTAAGCCCCATTCTAGGTCATATTCATCATTTCCCTCTTTTAAGATAAACTCTCAAGAAATCAGGTAGAAATGCTGTTTACACTGATCCTGTCAGGGGGTGTTGAATACAGATTTATCTTCCTGCCGGGTCAAAATTACCTTTAAAACCTAAATGAAATGAAAAAGGAGAAACCGCATTCTTCCCAGTAATAGGACATTTCAGGAGAGCCTTGTTGGCATCTGTGGTTTTTTTGTGCTGCATTTGTGAGAGCTGCCTAGGGCTGTTCCATGGATCCTTAGTTTAGAACACAGACAGGGACTTCCGCCAAGATGGAGGCATAGGTGGATGTGCCGTGCCTTCTCACACAACCAACTTTAGAGACAACTAAATATTAGCAACAGAAAACATAGCCAGAACACGGAAAATTGAACTTTTCAGATGTCCGTTAACAACAAATTCTTCAGCCTGACCGGTAAGGGGCGAAACCAGCGGCTGGTGAAGCAGGGGTTGCACAGGAGGACTCAGTCAGACAGACTCAGGTGCGGAATCCAGAGGCGTGGAATCCAGAGGCGCGGAATCCAGACGTGCGGAATCCAGGCTCAGGGTTGGACCTAGTGAGCGACCGAGCGAGCGACCAAGTGAGCGACCGTGGGGGAGACAGCGGGGGTGCGGTGCTGCGTGTTGACTGTGGTCGAGCATTTGTGTGCGGGCGGACAGGCGAGGGAGTGGGCGGTCCCCATGGCAAGCGGCAGTGGAGGGCGCCGCCATTTCCCTGCTCTGACCCCACCTTCACACCCAGCGACTCTGAGTGGCCGGGCCCAGGTGAACCACCTAAGGCGCTGATCCTCACCCAGCTGTGAGAAACAGCAGAGGGGGTCGCCATTTCCCCACTCCGACAACGCCCCCACATACAGCATCACAACCCAGCGACCTGAGAGTCCAAGGCACCGCTTCTCACACTTAAAGGGCATGAACAGACCAAAAATGGCTCAAGAAGATCTCAAAGCCCCAGAGCCCATAGATCTAAGCAATGAAGAAATAGCAAAATTCTCAGATGCACAGTTTAAAACACTGGTCATCAGGATCCTCACAGAACTGGTTGATTATAGCCACAAATTAGACAAATATATGAAGGCGAAACTAATTGAAATGAATGGAATTGCACAGGAAACCAATAGCAATGAAAAGGAAACTGGGACTCAAATCAATGGAGTGGACCAGAAGAAAGCAAATAATGGCCAAACAGAAAAGAGTCAAGAAGCAAGAATTCGAAGAAATGAGGAGAGTCTTAGGAACCTCCAGGACATCTTTAAACGTTCCAACATCCGAATTATAGGGGTACCAGAAGGGGGAAAGGCACAGCCACCAGTGGAAAACTTATTTGAACAAATAATAAAGGAGAATTTCCCCAATCTGGCAAAGGAAATAGACTTCCAGGAAATCCAGGAAGCTCAGAGAGTCCCAAAGAAGTTGGACCCAAGAAGGAACACACCAAGGCACATCATAATTATATTAGCCAAAATTAAAATGAAGGAGAGAATCCTAGAAGCAGCAAGAGCTAAGGGGACAGTCACCTACAAAGGAGTCCCCATCAGACTGTCAGCAGATTTCTCAAAAGAGACCTTGCAGGCAAGAAGGGGCTGGAAAGAGGTATTCCAAGTCATGAAATCCAAAGACCTACAACCAAGATTGCTCTATCCAGCAAAACTTTCATTTAGAATGGAAGGACAGATAAGGTGCTTCTCAGATAAGATCAAATTCAAGGAGTTCATCATCACCAAGCCCTTATTATATGAAATGTTAAAGGGACTTATCTAAGAAAAAGAAGTTAGAGAAACATGAACAGTGAAAGGACAACAAACTCACAGTTATTAACAACCACACCTAAAACGAAAGCAAACTAAAAGGACAGCTAGATCAGGAGTGGAAACATAGAAAGGAAGATCTCAAGGAGGGTTAGCAACAAGGGAGTGGGAGGAGGAGAAGGGGGGAGAAGGTACAGCAAATAAGTAGCATAGACAGTAGATAGAAAATAGAAGGGGGGCAAGAATAGCATGGGAAATATAGAATCTAAAGGACTTGAGACACATGGTCATAAACTAAAGGGGGGTAATGGTGGGGATGGGGGGGTAGGGTGGAGGGGAATGAAAGGGGGAATAGAAGAACTGTAACAGCATAATCAATAAAAAATTTTTTAAAAAAAGAACACAGATCAATACTGATAGATGGGCAGGTAGATAAATATATGTAGAATGATAAGAAGAGAGAGAAAAAGACTGAGAAAGTGAACTAACTCATAAGCCTGGGAAATTCTTTAGGAATTTGAATTGGAAAATCACATAGGAGCAATCCACAGTGGGTTGTTTGTTTGTTTGTTTGTTTGTTGCATATGCCAGTCACCTGAAGGTTGGAAGGTTGGCAGTGAGGTCAGGATACTAGTTTGGGTCCTGTCACAGTGGGCACAGACGTTGCAGAGACTGAATTATAAACAGAAGGCATGACTTCCTCCCGCCTCCTCCTAATCTGGGTCATCTTCCAAGAGCCCTTTGCTGTAGCATCACTTTGGACTTCTTAGTCTACCCAGCCTTCACCGAAGTGTGGTTTCTCTCTCAAAGAACTCACGTCCAGATGCTTCTCGTGAAGAGCATGAGTCAGTGCTGTGGCTCTTGAAGTTTGGTCCCCGCAGAGCAGCTGCACCATCAGCTCCCTTGCTGGAAATGCAGGTGCTCAGTGCCCCTTCCCCACTTCTCCAGACCTGCAGAATCTGAAACTCCAGGGATGCAGCCCAGCCATCCGAGGCTTACCAGGCTCTCCAGTGATCTCGGCAGATGCTAATGTTTGAGCACCACTGATCAGGTAGCTGAGCCTGGCTCAGCTACCTCTTTAAGCTGTAGCTGGCAGCCTGGGTCACACATGATGGGACTCACCTCAGGAGTTTGAAACAATGTGGATGCCTGGTGCCAACTCAGATGCTGATATCATAAGACCGAGGAGCAGCCTGAGCAACAGGATGTTCGAAAGCTCCCAGGTACACTTGAGGAGGGTTCCCATGGAAGCAGGTGTAAGACGAGCTTGGGAAGGAGACTGGAGATGGGCAAAGAGTTGGCTAGTGACTGTAACTCATAGACCAAGCTCTCAGAAGTCATGAGAACCTTCCCTTAGGCTGTGCCATTGGGGGATGGGAGATGCTAGAGATTTTGTCAAGAAAGAAGCAACTGAACCTGCATAGTGGGTGAATGTGGAGGAATAAAACAAAAGGAAAAATCAAAGGTAGTTCCGAGTTCTTGAGCATGAAAATCATGGGGCACTTTTTAGAAAAACAAAGATTAGGGTTTGGAAGAAAAGAAGATCTTTCTTGGAAGGTAGAAAGTAAAGTTCACTCTACATTCTGGATTGGCCAGATGCCAATGCCCAGCAGTCAGCTGAACGTTTGGGTCCAGAATTCAGGGAGGAGACACAGAACAGAAGGAAAAACTGGAAAGGAAAAGAAGAGAGAAATGAAGAGGGGAAGAAACAATGGGAAATAGAGACCCTGGGCCACTAAGAAAGAGGGACTTTGCAGTTATCTGCACAGAGGTGATTTTTGAAGCCAGTGGGGAAAATGTCATTGCAGAGAAAGAGTGTGTGCTGATAGGAAAAAGACCTGAACCCAGAGCCTCCAGCAATTCCTGCATGTGAATAAGAAAAGAGGAGGGAGGAGAGAAGGAAGAGAAAGAAGAAGAAAAAGAACAGAAAGAATATGAGGAAGAAGAGGTGGGAAGGAGGAGGGAGGGAAGGGAAGGAAGGAAGGGAAGGGAAGGAAGGGAAGGGAAGGGAAGGGGGAAGGGGAAGGGAAGGGAAGGGAAGGAAGGAAGGGAGGGAAGGAAGGAAGGAAGGAAGGAAGGAAGGAAGGAAGGAAGGAAGGAAGGAAGGAAGGAAGGAAGGAAGGAAGGAAGGAAGGAAGAAAGAAAGAAAGAAAGAAAGAAAGAAAGAAAAGAAAGAAGAAAGAAAGGAAGGAAGGAAGAAAGAAAGAGAGGGAAGGAAGGACGGACAAGTGTTGGGAGAAGTCATGTTACTGTAGCATCACCAAGCTAAAGAAAGAGCGGGGTGGGTGTGTGGGTGGGGGCAAGAAACATTATTGTCAACAGGATCAAATGGTAAAGACCAGCAAGGATGAAGGAGTTCAGGTAAGCAGTCATAAAGATAATAACAGCTAGTATTTTATAACCCATTATCTGAGCCAGGCTCTCGGCCAAGTGTGAACTCAATGACGGCCCTTGAAGTAGTAGGCACCCATGTTTGGCAGCTGGAAGAACTGAGACATGGCAGTGTTGAGTACCTTGCAAAGATCACACAGAAAAAGCGTGGGGCGCCCGGGTGAGAAGTCCAGGCAGTGTGACCCCAGACACCTGGCCACTCTGTGAAAACCAGCATGACCCACGTAGAGGATCACCCACGTAGAGAAGAAATGTCTCCAGTCCTGCCACAGGGACCTCTGTATTTGTGTTTGTCTCCTAATTAGGGCTGCTCTGAGGATCCGAAGTCAAATCTGGGACTTGGGATAGAGGTTTTCAAAAATCATCTCCCACGTTTGGAAGTGCCACGTGGCTGTGCCAACTAATTGAAAATGAGCCGAGATAGCTGAGGCTGACACAGATCAGTGTTTGAAGTGAAAGGGCGGGAGGAGTGGCCCTGTGTTCTAACTGCTGAATTTCTTGTTCACAGCGGGGCTGGTTAATAACCCCCTGGTTGCGGCTGGGGCGGAGTGAGACGGCATGTCCTGGCTTGACAGGATGCTCAGGACGCACAAATGCAGGAGCAGCGGGATGGGGAGATGACATGGAATTGGTGGCACCTTTGAGCAGTGCTACCAGGGAGGGGAGGACAGCAGAGACGGCCCAGGGGACTTGTCTGTTGGAGACTGGCAGTCCAGGACATACTCACGGGCTGCCCTCAGGAACTAGGAGGGTCAGAAGGTCCTGAGGTGTCTGTTTGAAATGTTTGGTGCCTTTTCACTCCTTGAAATTTTTTTCTTAGCTGAATTGAAGCTGTTCTGTGTTCTATGTTCCATGAACATAGGAGAACTGTTGGAATATACAGATAAGATTTAAGAAGACAGTTAAAACAACTCGAAGTTGCATACCCAGAGTTAAACTTTTGATATATATCTTCCTTCTCTCTCCCTACCCCTCTCTCTCTGTCTGTTTATCTTTCTCTCTCCATGTATAAGAAACACTAAAATATAAAACCCATAACAGTAAGGACTTTATCTTAATCATTTAAAATTGAATTGCTCACACCTAGAACTCTATTAAGTAGATACTCAATAAATATTTCAAGTAAGGATGGCAAGGAAATTACATTATATTTATTACATACAATTATATATTTTACACATAATAATATGTAAGTACATATTTATTCAATTCTTCAATACCAACCTGAGACACTCTCTATACCTACCCCAGTTTACACAGCAAAACACAATATGATGAACCCACCAAGGGCAGGAAGCGCTCTGGCACAGACGTAGCCTGGGTCTCGAATCTTCGCAGCTGGAAGAGAGAACCCTGCTTCTGTCTTTGGTGCACTTGGCTGCCTGGTCCTTTTAATCCCCTTGCCCTTCCAGGACATCAGATTCAAGGCCATGTCCACCTCCTTTGCGCCCACCCACTTCTGCCTCTGGAACACAGATAATAGACCTCACTTCCTGGGGCTGCCCCAGCGAAAGAGGATTAATCCTTCCCACAGAGTTACCTCCTCGAGAGGAAAAACCGATAAGATGGTTGTGAAACTCCTTGGAGAAATGGAATGACTTGTATAAATAAAGTGTTATGGCAGCCGACTCATCTCGAATGAGACCCCATGTCACTTAAATGTTCAAAGCTCTCGGTATCTTATGAAGGGGAACCCGTTTTCATACTGCAGAGCTTCGGCTCCTCCTGGAAAGTGATCGTGTGTGACAGCTTGCTCTTGTTCTCTCCCAGTTTATATGAAAGGAGCGAGGCACTTAGGTTCGCTGTATTTGTTCCGAACAGGAAAACAAATCTGGCATTTTTACATATTACTCTGTACTCCTGGGAGAAAGCACTTTGGCAGCCTGAGTGGAGTGCGGTTCAAACCATAGGGATTCCCACGGACGTTTCCATGTAAAGTAAACCTGCCATTTGACTGGATGGCGCATTCATTCAGCAAATAATCGTCGCACGCCTACCCGAAGCTAGTCCCTTCGTATATACTGTGGGCCTCACGGTACCCGAGGGAGGGAGATGTGGTCCCTGACTTCCTGGCGCCTCTGTTCTAAGGGGAATTATTTAAACTCTTATGATAATAAAAAATAGAATGATTACCCTTGTGAGGGCTTTGAGAGAAACCTACCAGCTGCTAAGACAGAAAAGAATACATTAAGACGCCAACTTAGATGGAACGCGGATGGAAGGCTCTTGAAGAAGTGACCTTTTAGCGGAAACCTGCAAAGTAAAATTGAGGTCACCATCTAACAAAGCTTGAGGGGCTGGTGCTGGAGGGGTGAGAGGGCTTTTTCCAGGAAAAGGGCACAGCAAGGAAAAGGCTTCAAGAAAAAAAAGTTCTTGGTTCCGCTGAGGAAGTGGAAGAGAGCACCTGTGGCTAGAATGGAACCAGCTCCGGGGAGAGGCGCCTGAGATGAGAATGGGGGTGGAGGTCAGACGGGCAGCATCTGGGAGCTTATGGAAAATGCAGAACCCAGGCCCCTAGCCCAGAACAGGCATTTCACTAGACTAGATCGTCAGGTGTTCGGGGCACCTGCTCGTTTAAGTGTGTGAAGGGCTGAGACAGGCGACAGGAAGAGGTTCGGATTTGTTATAACCGCAATGGAGAGTTAGGGGCACATTTCAAGGCCCATGTGGCATGCTCTGAGGAAATCTTGAAAGATGCCTCCAGCCAAACGGAGAAGGATTGGAGAGGGGCAAAAAGACAGGTGGGAGGACTGGCTAAGATGGTGTCACAGGAGCTCATCTGAGAGGTAAACGGAAGCAAGACTGGAGCACAGGGACATTCCACACTTCGCTTTGTAGCTAGAAAGCTTTCCCGCTGTCCCATGAGATGGGCAAGCAGAGAAAAACATGTCCACCTATGTCTCCCAGACAGGAAGATAGCACATTCTGTCTCCTTTAAAGTAGACGCTTTGTCTTAGGATTATCGGCAGTTCAACACCACCAAGGCAGTGGAGGGTGGAGGAGGGTTGTGATGAACCTCGGTGGTCCTTCTTTCCCTGCTGCCACCACAGAGCAGGGGCTGTGGAATCGCCAGCCCTCTGTCCCCGTGTGCCTCCCCAACACCTACCTGGACAACACCACACTGGGACCACGTCACCTACATTCTCTCCATCTCAGTTTCCTCATTGGTGGAGAGGGGACAAAAGCAGGGCAACTCTTCCCTTGGTACATTGAGGTTTTCTTATGAATTGAGAAAAGTCATTTAAGTTACTTAGCAAAGTAATTTAATAAGGCCTCTGTAAACACGGCTATTAATGTTAATAATGGTATTGGAGAAATATGTTGTGAGCACGTGCCATGGCTGGATACGGAGTGAGGCACCGGAGCCTAATTGGGTGGGCATTGGGGAGGGGGTGCAGGGGGCTGCCCAGCCCCAGCCCCCCACAGAGATCTCAGGCTAGCTGGGAAAATAGATAAAGGTGCTGAAATCTACACTGGGGGCTACTGATACTTCCTTTTCCCCATTTCCCATTTGCATTTCTGTCTCCTGCACTGAAAACTCAGAACTTAAAGGGAGCCCAGTGTAGAAAGCGTCTTACCCGCGTGCGTGCCAGTTCACAGACAAGTTCATTTCATTTGTAAGTAGAGTGAACAACTGTCCCAGTTTGCAAGGGACTGCGCTGGTGTTAGCAGTGGCATATCCCAGAAGGCCCTCCGCTCTGGGCAAACCTGGACAGTTGTCATCTTGATAGTAGCCATGGTGGGTAAAGGTCAGGAGGGCTTTTCATGGTTAGAGGGTCACAGAGTGGATAGAAGGTCTTAACATTTGAAGTTCTCGTTTTCTTTATCGGTGGCGCTGGCTATCAATGTCTGGCCTGTACTTCTCGGGAAACAGCCGCAGGAGGAAATCAGACAACATTTCACACCACATGCAATCAGACGTTGAGTCCAGGATGACCTCCTGGTTGTGAGCACTATAGTAGGGTGGCCATCTATGAGAATATTAGTGATAGCAGACAAAAATCAAATTCCTAAATCCAGACGTCACAGTTTGCTGGAAACCCTCTCTCAGTCTCTATTGTTTTCGGCCAGTTAGAAACACAGACGTAAAACAATTCAGCTTCCCAACCTCATGGTTCTGTGATGGATGGGGGGAAAGGGGTGTGGCTTAACACGTATTTGGGACACAGCAAATTACTGCTAATGAAGCTTCATTGGGATGAGAGGCTAGACCTGTTGAAGGAATGAAAATGAGCCGTCGTGAGTGATGATTACAAGGAGCTAAATTCACACCAGCTTGTAGCGGTGCTGTCTGTAGGCGGGCCAAGGCTGAGACTCTGCAGCGAGAGCAAGCATCTGGCTTAACGACTCCACAGGAGGGAGGTCGGGGAGGAGGAAGAAAATTCGAGAAATCCCCCTGAGACCTTCTTAAACTTCACACTCAAGGTACTAATGTAAGAATATAGCAGAGTGTGGATGGGAAATCGAGGACGTCTGTACAAATAGAAGAACTCGGGATATCTGTGTTTTGAGAAATTCTTTTGGACAAAAGTGGAGAAAATGACATTATCTGTAATTAGAAATAATAATGTGTAATTGGTTCATTTGCCATATTTCTACAGTTCTGATTTAGTCGAACAATGCGATCATTATGCCACCAGTTTTCAATAGAGGTGTCACAATGAAAATAATTGCAATATTCCACAATATTAACTGCACCCTAATTGCAAAAGTTTTGAAATATAATTACCATGAAAGCTAATGCGACAGGGAACATTAAGCATAATTAGTGGGGTGTTTTTTTTTTGGAAAAAAAAGAGGAAAACTGTTAGGAGCTTGTTATTGTCTAGTAAGGTAGTTTCGCATTTGTTGGCTGTAGAGCACTTCCATCCAGCTTTTCTGTGGTTCCCATTATTAGCGCAGACGGTAATAAATTTACGTGACGGAGCTCGCACCTGCCAGCCCTGCAGGAGACAACTTAGAGTGCGAGCCTCCAGCCTCAAGTTTTCCCCCTGAACCTGTCAGTGCTTGGTACAAGAAGGCAGCAGGGAGTGGGATTATTTTTTTTAAATAAATAAAATAAAATAAAAACCCTCAATTGCACATTACACAGTTCAGATTTAACACTTAAGCTGCGTTTTAAGTAATTCCTACAGAAAGCCAGGGCTCTAGGAAAACAATTAAGAGCCTCTTGTGAGTGACGCTTCGCAATCAAATCAGTGACCATTTCAAAGGGCTCCGAGGGTGCAGGCTCCCTCTCTGGTGACTCGCAGACTTCACCAGGCAGCCGGCGATGAGCCTGTGCACCTGTTTGCCCAAGTGCAGCCCCTGGTTTTCTGAGAATGGCACTGCTGCCCACCTACCCAGAGCTCAGTGGCCACAACCAGACCCCCTCAATTTCTCCATTGACAGAACTACTCAAGGTCAGCACACTGAAGCGGTCAACTGCACCTCCTACCCACTCTGGTCTCAGTGCGTAGTAACGAGGCTTAAGAGGCAAGACCGCATGGACCATCTGGTTCAGCCAGGAGTATACTCAGCACATGGGGCGTATACCATCAGGGGACATCATTCACATCATTTTGTAGGGAAAGTTGTACATTGGGTGTAGGCCGTGGGAATGGTGCCCCTGTGGCTGCTTTTTTCTCTTTTTAGACTCTTTCTGCTGCTTGGCTACATTGCATTTCTTTAATTAAGAAAGAGGGAATTGAAAGCCAGAAAAGGGAAGGAGAGCGATCGGGAGCAGTTTCGAGAGCTGACATAGAATTCAGCTAACCGGACCCATTCTCTTTGATGGCCCAGCAGATGAAATGAGAAATGAAGGCAGTTTGTCAGCGTAAGAGAGCATAAATCTGGACCTTTAAGCCCCGCCTCCTTATATCCTTATTTTAGGAGCTCACAGAGCCTAGTTTGCAAAATACTGCATCAGAAGTTCAACACTGTCACTTGAGATGTCATCACTAGTGACACCAACGGACTCAGTTATAAAAAGAGGTATAAATAAAAGTAGGCCAAGAAATTTTTTTTTCTGCTCAAGGTGATCCTGCAACCTTTACTTTGCGTAAAACACCCTGGAAGTGGAAATATTTAGTTTTGTAAATTATTATAGCATATATAGACACCTAAGAATTCAGGAAGTGGTGTTTTTTTTCCATTTCTTCTCCCTTACAGCCCCACCCTGGGGTGGGGGGTGGGGGGTAGGGAGCATCGCAAGGTTGTATTAACAGACATACAACCAGTTTTTAAGTATGATGCAGCCCTAGTGTAAATAAATCACCCGATCACATTGAACTTCTTGGAAAACCATGAAGTTCTCGGGGGCAGACAGACACCACGTCCTACAGAAAAGAGCACAAGAGAGCATTCATTTGTCTATATGCCTCAGTTTCCTCATTCGCGAAAGGAGAACCTTCAACCCTGGGGTTCCTCCTGGAGCTGAAATTCTCTGTCTCTGAGCTAAAGTAAGTTTTAAACGGAAGCATTTCCCAATGTTGCATGGGAACATTGAGGAGTATTCCCATCTCAATATTATATTTCCATCCATTTCTTGGTTTTCTGAATCACTCTGCCCTAGGCTTTGTGTTGTTAAAGCCACACATCCTGGTAGCTACAGATGAGCTTCAGAGCGTCATCTGGAGTCTACTGGTAGGTCCTCAGCAGGCAGTCAGTCCTTAGAGAGCAAGTTTGTATTCACTCTCCTCCTCTCCCTCCTCCTTCTCTATCTCTTCTTCTCTTTCTCTCTCCTTCCCTCCCCAACACAGTCCTCGGCATATGGTTTCTCAACAAATACCCCCTGACAAAAGAGAGAAGAAAGATCTTTGCAGAGAAGAAAGATCTTTGCAGGTCTGCATACAGAGCGAATGGCTTGCTTAGAGAGAAAGCTACCGTGGGTCTGAGTTCATCTCTGGGTCTGCAGAGCCAGGCCATCTCAGGAGCTTCCCTTAGTTCAGCACTTGAGGCCCATAATCTGCTGAATGCAGAGCCTTTCAATTTATGGAAAGGGGTCATACATTCCAGTGGTTATGCATGGCTTAAATAATGTGGAATGCTTATTATGATTCCTCAGTGTGACATTTCTGCTGAGTTTTATATTTTCGTTTTCTTTTCTCTTTTTTAAAGCAAAAATTGAGCCAGTTTTATTCTCTTTCATGGCAGAGAGTTCCCCTTTCTAAGGGAGAACAGAAAACAAACTAGAAACTCATAGCATAATTTTTAAAATCTGCGATGCCGCACAGAACTTTTTCTTTTTCACTTGCTTCTGTGTCAGAGTTCACAGTGGGCTTTTCGAATGGGTTAATTGTTGGAACGTCTGATCCTTGCCTTATATTCAAAATGGTATCTACATTCCCTTTGTCTCGCTGCATAATATAATCACTTGTGTTTAATCTCCCTGCTTTAGAGAATCAAGGATTATCGAAAGCATTGTTGCAATGTCATCATAGAATTACTCTTAAAGAGATCTACTTTGTCAATACTCAGTTATTCCCCTTCATTGAAAACTGCGTGGTCATTAATTTTTACCTGGACTCTTTGCCATCAAAGTTCTCTTGGAGCCTGAAGGATTAACCTTCATTTAACAATCAGTCATCAAATAGGTATGTGCAAAGATATTCTTTAAAAAAATATAAATAGCTGGGATTTGAACACAATGATTAGGGTGTTGCATTATAACCCAAATGTCTAGACTTTATCATGCAAATTAGAAACAGAATTTTGAGCAAACGTTTTGAGAGAAAAATAAGTTTAGGGTAACACTGATATCATGAGTCAGAGAGTTGAACTCACATTGTTAGGGAAAGTTAGGCTTTCTGAGGTTTGCGCCTGGTTTTGTAATTGTGAGTAAGGCTTTTTTCCTAGCATCGACTGCATTTGTACAAAGTGTACGAATTTATGTCAACAGAAGAGGTCTGTCCAGAAGGGATCCAGCCATGAAATATGAAAAATAGAGACATTTATTGAAGAAGATACAAGATACAAGAAACATTGTACCTAGGACAATAACACCTCAAGTCCCCTTTAAAGGCACCTTGGAACCTCACACAGTTCTCCCAGTCACCATCAACTGCCCCATCATACTTTCCTGAATCTCATTGATGGTCTGAAATCTCTTCCCTTTCAAAGATGACTTTAGTTTGGGGAAAAGCCAGAAGTCACGGGGCACCAAATCTGGGCTGTAGGTGGGCTGAGTCACCTGGGTGATTTGATGTTTCACCAAAAACCTCTGCATGAGCTGTGATGCATGAGTGGGCACTTTGTCGTGATGAAGCCGCCAATCGGCAGTTGCCCATAGCTGTGTCCTTCTGAATCATCCAAATAGTTTCCACAGAGGAATGTTCATGCTATTGCAAAATCTGATACAGATTGGTTGCTCTACTCACTCAGTCATTTTGAGTGTGGGGCCACACAGTCAGTACACAGGCTCACTCAACAGCATCTACCGCCCCCACTGACTAGCACAGTGAAGTCATCACCATGCATGTGCATTCCAGTCCACTCTTCTTGGCTGCCAGGTTACATTTATGTCATTCAAACCATTCTTATATTAACAATGCCAGGACTTTTCCCAGGCAGACCTTGTATATATTCATTTTAGTTTTGAAAAACAAATTGGGGTCATTAGTACACAATTACTGACCACTGACATACTCTAGGACTTCCACAAGACTCAATTTTGGCTTCTAGAACACTCTGGCTCATTTAAATGTGTAGCTTCATTTATCTGTCTGAAATACCAATACGACATAAATTTTCGTTTGCGGTTTTGGAATTATATCCATCTTGGTGGTACAATATCTTATTCTCGCACCCAGGGCAGACATCACTAATCGATCACAGCCCTCTTTCATGCTGGGAACAGATGCAGCCTGCCAATACTTCTGAACAGTTCTCTAAGCAGCCACTACTAATCAATCAGATTGGCGTGCGTGATGAAATGCACTTGCCATTCAGGGCAATAATCACATAAAATCGCAGTCTCACAGATGTGATTCTCTGGGGTAGCCAGGATGCCAAAAGCTACTATAATTGCTTCTTCAAAATGTGTATTGAATATGCTTTCCCCCTATTAAGAATAAAAGAGTAGAGGCACACCAAGTAGGTTCTGTTTGGGAGAAAAACTTCTAACATCTTTGCATTTCTTGTGGCTTCAAGATTCAAAGGGTTCTTGCACACACACACACACAAAAGCCATCATTGGAATCCACGAACTTATAGATCCATTTATATTCATTTCCTCCAAAAATAAAGAAAAAAAGCAATCTTTGTAGTATGGTTTCACTATTTTTAAATCACTCTTCTATGGGCAGATAGTACTGAATACGGCAATCCTTTGTCTCGAATACTGATACTAAATCGTGTCCTTCCACAGAACAAAATATTCTGAATCTTGAAGGAGTTATATTTATGGAGGAATAATTTATCCTAAGTTACATTAAAATAAGTAAATCCATGGCAGCACAGTTAAATTCATAAGAGCAAGAACCTATCATTACTCCCAGAATCTCTTTGGATCTCTGCTAAATTGAAGACTATGCAATTTATGAATACATATTTTTTTGGTTAAACAAGCCCCAGGAAAAAAGCATGTTTATGCATCAAAAACCTGTTATTAAGAGCTCAGGAATATAAACTTCTTATTAGAAGATTTGAATTTTTTTCCCAACTGCAACAATCTCTAGAATTAAGAGTGATTTTATATCTCCTTTTATGATAAGGGACAGTCACCTCGTGTTTTCTCAGTGAACATAACTGGCTGTAGTTTCAGTTGCTGCTGGAGCACGGACTGGGTCACAGAAAGGGCGATGTGTGCTACAGAGAGGGTCGTGACGTGAGGAACTTGAACGAAACCAAGAAGTATCTGTGGAGGCCCTACTCTGTGTCAGGCACCAAGGCTGCAGCTGGGGTGGCCGTCCTCAGTCCTGGGAGCTGTGACGGGAGTGTGGGTGATGGGACGTGGGAAGCAGAGGGTAGTTGACTCCAACGGCTGCACACATGGTGAATATTTATTAATGTTTCCTTTGTGCTGGGCAGTTTCCCTGCCCACCAGGGGCACCATCAGACCGTGGAAATGTGTACAACCACGGATGGTAGCTTACAGCCCAGGAACGATTCATGGTGAGTTGCTCCTGAATGAAGTGCTGTGAGGGCAATGGTCACACCTGTCTCGTTCATTGTTGCATCCCTAGCAACTGGCAAAGTGCTGGCACCTAATAGGAACTCAGTAAGCACTCACTGACTGACTAAGTGATACAAAAGGAGGGAAAGAGGCAGTGAGCAAGTGAGTGTGATTTTGCACTCCTGTTGCTGACCTTGAGCCCCCAAAGGGCAGGCACCAGTCTGCTATCTCTTTGTTCTCTTGGGCAATCCAAAAAAAAAAAAGAGAGAAGGAAAATGAGGCAGAATGATTTCTGAGGTATCCAAGCAATGAGTTAGAGGTAACTTAGGTGTTAAGATGTGAAGTAAAGGGAAGGTCCCGGGCATAAGATAATTTCGTTCCACTTTGATTTTAAAAATAGGAATCCAATACATGTTCCTTCTCTCAAGAGCAAGGGCAGAGCGGGGGTGATCTACTTAGTATACATGTTCTGTTCGTTGTTATTCTTTGTGCCAGCTACTGGTGCAACTTGGGCAAAGGCAGGGCAAGGAGAGGACATTCCCGGGTGGAACGGAACTGGTCAGGAAGCACACACTGTTCAGGCAGACATGAAGTGGTGAATGGGGGTAGGAGGAACAGATTTTAGAAGGCCCAGAGGTGTTTGTTCCTTAGCCTTCTTGGATTCCAGCAAAACCTTGCAGCAACCTCAGCAAGAGAGAGCAGCCGGGCCATGATGTTGAGAACCATGAGCTCACTGGCTGCTGGCTGCTGGCTGGCTGGCCAAGAACTTGAACTCTGCCTCCTCCTATCTCTTTTCCTCTCACCACCTGCAGTCCTGGCTGTGTTCTCGTGGCAGAATCCGTCCCCTTTGCATGGGATCTGAGTGTGTTGACTCCCTGCCAAAGATCAGGGGCTTTGATAGACTTGGACAAAACAGTGGAAGCAGCAATCTCATACTTTCACCCACTGAATTTTCATAGCGAGCAGGAAGAATAAGTGGTGTTATGAAGCATGTGTATTTATGCAAACTCCCTCTTATCCTTTTCTCGACAGGATATTGGCACCACCATGAAATGGGGAAAGAAAGCAACATGTCCCCACTTCTCAGCCCCCTTATTGCCAGCATTGAACTGAAACCAAATGGAAGATTTTGAGTATTTTCAGCACTGATCTATTGCTAGTCTGTGGTAGAAAGATGACAATAATAGAAATCCGAATGTGACATTGAGAGCAAATTGCAATGTGCATGCCCTCTCCACACATATTCACAGGCAAAGGAGAGAGAGGTTGCCTCCTCTTCTCCATCTGGGTCTGGCCATCCCATCTCCAGGAGGCCTGTTCACTCCAGGGACTTCTGATGCCCACTCAGCTGCCACTTCAGTTCATTGCACTTAAGGCTCCACCACTGACCAGCTATGTAGCGTAGGTCAAAGTCATTGTTTCTGTTGCTTCTCTTTCCTCGTCCACAAAATAGAATTATGAGCAGAACCTAATACCTCAGGTTGGTGCGAGAATGAAGAGGGATCATGTGTGCTACTTGCTAAGAATGGTGCCTCGCATCTGGTAGGCGATCAGCAACTTTTAGAAGGTAGTGTTATTATTGTTACTGTTATTGTTACCTCTACATAGAAGAGACAATCATTGGTGAGCCTTAAATTGAAGGGCCAGAAAGGTGGGAAGGGGAGAGACAGGGAGCTCAGCTAAGATTGAGTGAATCGCCTTTCCTCCCATGTTGTGCTTGGCCAGGGCGATGTCTGACTCTCTCTGTGTTGTTTGTGCAAGCTCAGTGTTACTCCCTGTGTTCGTTTTTCTGTGGCTGCTGTAATAAAGTCCCACCCCTGAGTGGCTCAACCCAATGTATTGTGTTATAATTCTGTAAGTCAGAAGTCCAAAACAGATTGGTTTAGGTGGAAATCAAGGTGTCCGTTGAGCTGCATTCTTTGTGGGGGTTCTACAGGAGAGTCTCTTTGCCTTTTCCAGCTTCGAGAGGCTGCTTGCATTGTTTGGGTCCTGGCCCTTCCACTGTCTTCAAAACCAGCAACGTGGGACTGAGTCTTTTTTGCTTTGCCTTCTCTCTGGTTTTCTGTCTCCGGCATCTCCCACCTACAAGGACCCTTATAATCCCATCAAGCCCACCTAGATAATCCAGGGTAATCTCATCTCGGAGTCACCTGATTAGCACCTTCATTTCATCTGCACCCTTTCGCTCTCCATTGCCATCTGTATTAGCTTGGCCTTTGATCAGCCATAGCAAAGTGCCACAAACTATGTGGCTTAAAACAACAGGAATGTATTGTCTGTCTCATAGCTTTGGAGCCTTGAAGTTTAAAAGCAAGACGTTGGTAAGATGATGCTCTCTTTCTGAAACCTGTGGAGGGTTCTTTCCTTGACCCTTTCTGGCTTCAGGTGGGTTGTTGGCGGTCTCCAGAGCTCCTTAGTTTGCAGCTGCATGACTCCTATTCCCGACTTCATTGTCACATGGCGTTCTCCCTAGTGTCCCTGTGTGTGTCTTCACATGGCTGTTTCCTTATGAGGACAGCTGTCATTGGATTAGGAACCTACCCTGCTCCAGTGTGACCTCAACTTAACTAATTACACGTGCAGTGACCCTATTATCCAATATAGTCACATCCAAGATGCTGGTGGTTCGGACTTCAACATATTTTTGGCGGGGGAGAACACAATTCAACCCATAACGCCTTGTAAATTAACATAGTCACAAACTCTGGGGATGAGGACGTGGACAATTCTAGAATGTCATTATCCCTCCCACCACCCCCTCCCTTCCAGTCACTCTCACTGCTGATCAGGATGAGAAGGTAACCGCAGAGTGAGAGGGAAAGACAGACATGTGTTTACCCTCAAGGTGCTACCTTCTCAGTGTCCTCTCGTGCATGAAGAATCAGACCCCAACTTACACAAGAAGGACAGAGGGATTTCGGTCCACAGCAGTAGAGAAGGGAGTTAGAGACAGGAGACAGGAAATTATGTCTCTGACAACTTATGGTCGAATCTCATCCCAACCGGGCTTTCACTTAAGGTGTCTGAGTCCTTTCTCGGAAGTGTCTTCTCCCTCCTGTTCAGCGACATTTGCTTCACACCGAATTTCTTTTCTCTCCGCCGCCCTGCTTATCCCCAGAGTTCTCCCACTGGCGTGGCCTCTGCCACTCACTGACATGTGGAGCGTGGGGCCAGGTGGCACTTTCCCAGCAAAATCTTTCATTCTTCTGGATCGATTCACCAATTATCCAGCTAAACCCCACTCTCCGGTCCCTCCCCTTACCGTGGCAACAACAACAGAAATTAAAGGCATAAACCAAAAGAACAGAACCCCTTTGGCTCTCCAGGTATCCCTGGGAGAAATGACCCAGGCACTTAACAAAAAAGACTAGCTCTTCTGTATTCCTTTTTCCATAGCAAAACTCCCTCGGGACTTTGTTTTATGAAAAGATGGCATTTTTTTAATTTGGCAGGCATTCATTGTTCCAGAATGGACTTAACTGTTAACTCTTCTTGTCCTGGCTACAAGTCACTCTGTATATTCGTAAGATAGGTGGGCTCCGATTATGATAGATGGGTGTCTGCGTGTACTGTCATTTTATGTGACTGACCTTGGCCTCCTTATTTATCTGTCACATGGGGATTCAAAAGCGCCTGGATTACTGGTTTGTCATGAAGTTTAAAGCAGTCACAACATATAGGAAGTTTTTGCTGGGGACCAGGCACCGTGCTTGGCTGGTGCCAAGTTCATGACCGCCACACAACGCCGAGTGCCGCCTGAGAGTCTGACAGGTGATAACGTCACCGTCACTGTTCCTACATGGCTCCTCCCATCTGCTGCCACAGAAAGCAAAATATTGTTCCTGCTTTTTTCTGTCTAGTCCTGGAGCCTGTTCAGAATCCACCGAAAGGGCCCTCGTTCCTCTCAGGGTTGGTGGCAGACTTTTATTACACTACATTTCTGTTCAGTGAGTCGGATCCCAAGGACCAGGCTGGTGAAAAATTTAAATCAGATCGGTGCGAGTCAGCAGTCTGGTCTCCCCCACCGCTGGGCTCCGCACCTTTGCCACAGGGTCGGGGAAATCAGCAGTCCCAGGGAGAGACTACAAAGCTGTTTCCAGAGCCAATTTCCTGCTGAACTGTGTGTGTTACACTCTGAGCAACATTCCAAAAATTACACTCACTTCAAAGGCGGCTTTGATCTGGACCCCTTCTCTCCCTTCTCCCCCAGCCTCTGCCGGAAGCACGTCTCCAGGAGTAGAGGGTTCACCTTGAAAGGCTGAGGTGCCGGTGTGCAGAGCTGGCTCTTTCTGAGAGAGAAGGAGGCCTGGAACCTCAAAAAAAAAAAAGAAAAGAAAGAAAAAAGAGAGAGAAAATCAGTGGGAGGCCTCACTTGTTCTCGGTGGTCCGCTAGCCTTGACTCGCAGCTCAGCCCCCTGAGCAAAGCAGATGGGCCAGCAAAGCAGACGGCCAGCTTTCCTAGTCCACAGAGCAGCCAGCGCCTGGCTCCAAAGTCAGCACGGTGGGTCTCACCTCTTGCTGTGACTTCAAGAAGGAGCCGCGTTGGGCGTCTCACTCAGGGCTCCTTTGTGCAGGTGCTCGGAAAAACAGTTCGGGGCTGCAGGGGAGAAATGCTTTTCCTAAGAGCAGATGATTGTGCCGGGGCCACTCCATCCTGGGAAGGCGCATCTTTGATGCCGCCGACATCAGACACAGCTGACCATTCTTAGAAAGGAAGCGTTCTCTCGAAGGAGACATCTTTTCCTCCTCCTCTTCCCCTTCCCTCAACCCTAAATTGTAATGTGGAGACTGAGGAAGACTAAGACACGTGCCCATGGGACAAGTCACCCGAGGAACCCAGGATGACTTGCCAATCCCAGCCGTGGCCCAGGACAGCGTTCATTGCCTGAGAAGGCAAGCAGAGGGAAAGAGACAGCTCGGCGGACACACTTCTCTCTGGGGTTTTGGAGTCTCCGGAGCTCATGGGGTTGAGTGCTGTGGACCAAGTATATGTCTAGTGTTGCTGTCATTGGTGAATTGGGAATGGCAGGGTGTCTTAAGGCAGGGAGTTTCCTCATCATTGTCACCACGTTGAATAAGTCTGTAGAGAATAGGACACCTTCCCTCTGGTTGATTTGGGGGGTGGAGCCCTGCTACCTGCTTACTGGTGACCTTAAAGACTCATCTCATCCGTCTGAATACACTCCCCACCCATAAAGTGGGGAATTTGTGGTGAGGGTGAATGGTAAAAACCCAGGTAAAGCACTTCAACCAGCACCCGACACATGGGGTGCTCCCAAGTTCATCAGCCAGCAGGGACCAATTTCATCAGCCCACAGGGCGTCAGGCACCCAGAGATGCTTCCCTGCAAAGCGGCTCACTCTTGTCCATCTCCCTGCTCCTTGTCCGTTGCCTTGTATTTCACTGAGTTGACTATAAAGATAAGCAATGTTTTGCAACATGTCGAGGGAATTCCATATAAGGGAATCACTGTGGCACTTTATTTTGTGAAGCGAAGAAATTTTGGTAACCAATCCAATACTATTCTACTGTTGTAACTACTGTGATTAATGTTATTAGTATTATTGGCTGTAGAGGACCACAATAGAAGCTCCTGCCCACTGGTCTCTAACATTCAGCACAGTGTTACACAGAAAGGTAGCACTCAACGAAGTTTAAATAATAGTTTCAAAATGTTGGTTTCCATAATGCATGGTGGCCATTGCATCTGTGAGATAAGGGTTTGTTTCTATTTCTCTTCTTTATTCAAGCGTAACAGTGAGGTTGAAAGAATAAAAGCAGTCACCGTTAGTCCTTAAAAAGTAGTGCTGGGATGTGTGTGGAGCAGACTCAGAACATTTCCAGGATGTGACCAATCCCTGGGTCCCCACCGCACCAGGCTGGCCATCCTGGTAATTAACAACCATCCCGACACGTGCAGCCCGTCAGCAACGAGATGCCGCCCTAGTCTGGGAGGATTGTGGGATGCATTCTCACCTGCACAGCCGCCCCCCCCCATAAGCTCCGTCTGCCACACGAGCGGCAGCAATTACAGGAGATGGAGCCACAGCTAAGCCCACAGTTTGATTTCTGTCACCATAAAGGCAAGACTCGAAATGACACTAGAGTAATTAGGAATGGGTCCTCAGATCTTGGCTTATCCAGTGTGCTTGCCAGGGAGAAAGATGGGAGCGGAGTGGCAGTGTTTTGGAAGCCGAGACCGCGGCCTTGCAGGTTGACCTCCCCTCTTAATCTTTCCATCAAAGAGACCAGTGAGCATTTGGCCAGAACCCACTGTTAGGCTGACAACCTGAGCAAAAAAAAATTTTTTTGAGTGCGTGTAGCCTGTAGGCACTTAGAAGAAAAAGGAGCAAAAGAATAAAGCCAATATGAGAAGCAAAGTTACCACGGGGACAAAATGTTCTTCCAAGCAGCTTGAAATGAGCATAATTTTGGAGAATTTCTGCACTAGCAGGTTAATTCATAATTGGGTTTGCTGAGCAATCAGCAATGTGTTGCTTGTATTTTCATATGCTGGGAGCATATGACTCCGTGTGTGCGTGCGTTATAATGCTCCCGTACTTTGATACTTCACTAATGTGCAATCTCTCTCCCTTGCTTTTGTCTGGGGGCCTCTCATATTACATTTAGATTGTATCCTTTATCATCCCAAATTGACATTTATGCTTTTACTTCCATTGTTTCCCTAGCTTCTCCCTGGTCTGGATCAACAATTTGTTTTAATCTGTGTCACTTCTCGTCTCTCCCTCGACACAGAGGAGCAGTCATTTTGTGCGCCCCCATCCGCCCACAGAGGCGGTGTTATCAAGAGTGCGGTGGGGTCCCTCACCCTCTCCCCCTCCCCAGTCTGGAAAGCGCTGGCGAATGTTAATTGCTTTTCCAGTTAGTTTATAAGAATGCAGAAACCGATGAGTGCAGCTGACTGGTTTTGATGAAAGTAATGAAATGCTAGTGCCTATGAATAAATCAATCTGATTTACCTAGAGGACTATTGTGGTGGTGGATAGGAAGCCGCCGAATGCAAGCAAATTATAGTTTAAGGACACATTATTCCTCGGCTTGTATTCTAAGTGAGGGACAAGGGCCCGAGTTTCCCTGGACTCCCGGATTGGAAGGCAGCGGGTGATCCCTTGGTCTGGAAGGAAAATGCTTTCTTGAGAGCAGCCTTGGTCTGAAACTTAGGGAGATGCATTTTGTTCAGAAAGAAGCCGTATTTCTCTGCCTGACCTTCTGAAATCCCCTTGCAGAAAGTGCAGAGAATAGCAAATGGTGATGAGCTTGGGAGACGTGAACTGGAAATGCTGGAGTGCCTATCAGCGTGCCTTGGTCATGGGTCTAGAAGAGGCTCTGGGGGGGAGTCAACATCACAACCGTTTCTGTCTCGAGTTTATCTGAGTTTCCAAAAATTCCTCTGAGATCATGGTGACCGAAAACGGAATGAATGAAGGCACTCACTTTGTCCCACGAGGTGAGACAAAGAGGAAATACTGCCCTCCTTTATGAGCATGCGCGTCTCAGCTTGCCATTGAGCTGAAAGGAAGGGGCGCTTTCTCCATCTGCAACATGGTGGGAGTGAGCAGAACAACATCAGGGCATCTGCGTCTCAGAGGGTCCGAGGACTGCCCTGCCATGGGGCCATCTGACCAGACAAGGGCTGGGAGGAGGGTATTAGCAACGTAGGTTTGCACGTAGACTAAACAAAAATGCAAAAATGCTGTTTGAGAAGAGTCTCTGTTGATGGCTGCCAACAAATAAGGATTAACCACCAAATTCAATCATTCAAAAATCTTTGGAATGGGTCAATGTTATTCCAGGAGCTGGGGGGACAGTAATGAATAAAGCCAAGCAATAGCATTGAGGGCACGCGGATTCTCACACCCAGCCCTTGGCAAATTCTGAACTCTAAGGAGGTAAACAACTGAGGGAGATCTTGCAACGTGGATACCAGGCTTTAAGTAAATAAAATTCTCAGCAAAGGAAGGAACCGCTTTCTTTGCATTTAGTGCCATTGGCATGACTGTGTCCATGATGCCTAGGAAATACCCCACAGGGGCCCAGCGTGCTAGTCAGGGGTGAAATAAAAATCATCAACAACAATATAAGGGAAAAAAACCACCTGACTTATTTTGCCCATTCTACGGTTGGCTGTCTATATCTGTATTTGAAATTAGGTTATTATCCACTATCATCCATGCTTATCTCCCAGGTCCTTCTTAATCATTTCTAAGGTGCTGATGATATATCGATAGGCTGTAGATTAAATATGAAATTACTACAAATCTCAAACATCCATAGATTTATGGACCGGGGCTTAGGTCTTGTATCAAATCAACCATCTAGGAAAATATATGATTTTGCTACCACGTTAAAAATTACTGACAGCATCTTCATCTTATCCAATTGGTGTTATCCTGATGATAAGCCACCATAAGGAGAGGGAAACTATGATAAATTATGGAACATACATTGAGAAATGTATTTATTATATTTGGGTGTGCAAGGATTTTGCCTGCTGTGTACAGAATATTTATTTTTTGAATGCATACGTCAGTTTCATGTATTTTAGAGTCTCAGAAAAGTAGGTGATCTGAGTCGGCCCCATTCTCAGGAGTGAATTGCATAGATGGGAAAATGAAGGGTGTAATTACAATGAAGCTCTTGGCTCTAAAAAAAAGTGTTCTGTGGACATGCACTCAAAGACCAAAATCAGCAACAATCTGCATTCCCTTCTTCTCCCCAGAGTTGTCTAGAGGGTCTAGAGCCTTGCTCCTGAAAGCGTTTTCTGTGGACCACACTCTGGCATTCCCTGGGAGCTTGGGACAAACACATCCTCACAGGCCACTCCCCGTATGCCCTGAATAGGCAGGATCCCCCTATGGGTCCATGTGTGCATTGCAGTTCAAGAAGGGCAGGTCTAGGGTCAACTCTTGCTCTCATAGACAGGAAGCCTGAGAGGAGGAGGGAAGCTCTTCATGCAGTTTCAGAAGGTGTGCTTACTAATCATGAGACATAAACAAAATAATAATAATAAACCAAAATAGGAAAAACGGTGGTTATCTTTAATCCAACATATTATGAACAAGACATTGTGCAAAGGCTGTAACACACTTAACCCACACAGTCTTCAGGAAGGCAACAGTGTGTGCAGAGCAGGAGTGTCCCTGCTTTACAAATGAGGAAATGAAGACCGAGAGCCTTAGAGGTCTATCCTCCGATCTCAATGCTCGTGAGTCCCAATGCTGGGCCGGACACCCGCATCCATCTGACCTCGTCATCACTTCAGAAAAGTCCTGTTAGTCAGAATTGCTAGTAGACTGGCGGCCATGTTGGAGAGAAAGATTGGAATATTGAGAAGGAAATCAGTCAGAACAAAGACTGTCTTTATGGAGAAGGAGAAAAGGAAGACCAGCAAATGGTCTTTCAGGTTTTATTAAAATGTGGGCTCCTTTGGGTCTTCCAGCCAGATACCTGCAACCATCCTTGATTCTTCTTTTTCCTCAGGATGCATGTCCAGCCAACACCCCATTTCCCTTCCTTAGAATCCCTTAACTGTGTCCCTTAACTGAAGTCCACTCCACTGTCCTGGCTCAGACCTCATCGTCTGTAACAGGGCTAGACAAACACTCCCCAACTCCAGCCTCCTCTTCTCCGGTTCATCCACTGTATGTTTTAAATCACCACTGTGGTCCCCCAACCATATTCGTCCTCTGCCTGACTCTATGCCAGATGCTGAAACACAAGGGCAAATGGAACATCTATTCTGCCCTCAAGGGAGTGACAAGCCCACAGAGGGCCTTCACACTGTACCTGGTCTACCTGTTTGATCCTACCTGTCTTCATGCCTACACACAACATCCCAGGCACCCCAGCTTCTCACCAACCACACTCTTTCTACCACCTAGGACCCTGCTTTCCTCTCCACCCCCTGGTGAACCGCACCCCATCTTCCCAATGCCAGTTCAGTCAGGAAGTCTCTACCTTGACCTCACCCAAGCACAAGTACATGTTCTGTTCATTCCCTGCACCCTCAGAGCAGCTAGCATTCTACTTACTTGTGTATCGCTCCTCCAAGATCAGGATTTGTATTCCGCCATGCCCCTGGAATGAATTAAAAACAAGGAGGCATGAGAATGGTTCCCAGGTCCAAAAAACTGGAGATTCAGACTTGTGGTGGGTCAGAGACATTTTAGCTGCATTCCCCCCAGTGCCCATGTCTCCCACACGCTAACCAAAGCTGTATGAAGAGGGTGTGGAATGTTTTTCAGCTTTAATCCCTGCTGCAGTGAAGACACCACCTGGCCTACCGGCCACATTTTTCCCCAACAGCCACGTTTGCATCTCAATAGAAATAGGATTAATTGATGCATAAAGAATTTAAATTACCTATATAATCTCCAAACCCCTGGCAGGGAGGTAGAAAGATAGCGTGGGTGAATTCAAACCAGAATTATGTCCCCAGAGAGTCTGCTATGAGATTCAGTCTACTTTTGAATCCTATGAATGTTTCAGGGTGCAAAATAAATAACTTCCACAGGTATTACCTTGTTTATTTCTCCTGGAAGCCATATAAAATTAGCGTTACAACTTCCATTTTACAAATGAGGAAGTCGGGGCCCTGGATGTGGTCAATATTTTTCCACATGGCTGCCCCCTATCGCTGGTAAGTGGGAGGTTTGGAGTTCACGCTCAGGCGGGAAGCCCGATGTTTCCTCCTGTACCGTGCTGTCTCACCCCCAACCCTCGAGTTACTGGTCATTATCATTCTACCAGACCTTCTCAGGGTACATGTGTATGAAGGGAGACATGAGGCGTGACTGGGAAAGTCTATCTTGAAGCTCTATAATCATGCCTATTGTGTGAAGATACCCATGTTTACACACACGGCCGATGGAGTGTGCTGATAGATGGCCCAAGTCCTAGATCTCCTTATTTCTGTTCTCTAAGCTCCTGGATGCCCCCTCAGAGGAAAGCATGCTTCATTTTAGCTCAGGGATCTGATGGCGGCGTGTCTCCACGTCAAGACTTCAGCCACCTATTTGTCTCGGTACATGTTCTTTGCAGAAGAGCAGAATCAGGTACATTTCTTGGCTCTTAGGCTCAGCCTGCTGAACACAGATGACAGGTGAGCTGCTCTCACCGACTCCTGTGTGGGTGTCGTGGGGGCCTGCTCTGATCCATTTCTGTCCGTGGGCACTTGCCAGGAGCCGTGCAGGCGAGTCAGTAGGGTGCCCATTGATGGGCCAGACATTGTTTTTCTCGGCAGGAGCACTCGGAGGAGGTGAGACCGTCCAACTCCGAGTGATGAGTTGGCAGGTGAGGCCAGCCAACTGTTCTCTCTCCTGACAATACTGCAAAGATGGTAAAACAAATTTTGTTCATGACATAGGCTGACACTTGTTTCAACTTAAGGTACCCAAAGCACGGGTCAAGTGCCCATCAGAACCTAAACAGGGCCACGCTGAGGGCATTCATCAGAAACACAGGGAACTCATTCCCAGTGCCACTTGTCAGTGTGAAGGAGGGGGACCGCCTCAGTGACAACAAACCAGAAACAAACAAATGTCCTCTCACTAGTGAACAGACAAGCAAACGCCGACGGTACCACACCACAGAATGTCATTCAGTGACGCAAAGGACTCACGACTGAGACATGACACAACATGGAAGGCTCTCAGAGAAACCATGCAGAGTCAAGGAAGTCGGATACAAAACTGGGCGTCCTCATCACTCCTGTTAATATGAGTTCAAAACGTGTAAAACTAATGGATGGTGTTAGAAATCATGAGTGTGACCAGAAGGGTGGGGGAGTGCCTGGAAAAGGGCACCGGGGAACTTCCTGGGGTGACGGAAATAGTCCATATGCTGAGAAAGCAGCTAGTTATATGGGTGGAGGTATTTATCAGAACTTTCCACACTGTATGCTGAAGAATTTGTGTGTGTGAAGTTCACTTGTGTTTTTAAAAAGGAGGGTGGGAGGAAGTGGCTGTGGCTACAAAGGAACAAGATGGGTGATGCTCTTGGCAGTGGATGTTCTGTATCTTGACCACATCAGTGTCTACCTCTCACCTGTGATTTTGTACTGATTGTTTTACCGGATGTTAGTTCCCCCTGGGGGAGCCTGGATGAAGGAGACCTGCCCCCTCTCCGCATTATTCTTATAACCGCACACAAATCTGCAATGACCTCAGGCTTAAAAGTATCAGTGAAAATAAAACAACGAACATTTGGTATTAAAAGCTTGGGGTTTGAATGTTGTTTTCTTGTTAGGAAGCCGCTGTGTATGTGTGCATGTGGTGAAGTGTTTTAAATTTATTTGGATTTCTCCATTTGTGTTTAATTTTTTGTTTTGTGTGCTCCCCATTAAACATCCACTTCTTCCACGGGGCCGACTTCATCGAGTACGAAGACAACAGTCTGTGTCACTCCCTGCCTCTTCCCAATGTCTTACAATGCCACAGTTGCCACACAATACAGGAAACCCATTTCCTGAACCTCCCATTATCCCACTGCCATTGCAAAGCAAATATGCCTCTGGATATCCATGCTGCTGAAGGGGGTGGGGGGGGGGGGGGAGATGTCAGCCCCACGTGAGTTTGCACATCTCCCGGGCGATGCCGTGGTGCTAATGTAGTCTCCTAGATGCAGGGACACCAACTGAGTTTATGGCACTCCCCTGGGGGCCTTAAGTACATGAATCAATTCTTATTTTTTTTTCCCCAATCCATACAGAGGGCTTCCTCGTGTGTGCTGCACATAGGGAGGGCCGAGTGCCTTCTTAAGCAAATAGTTTGCATTTGAGAAAAGCAAGTGATGCGTGCAGTATCAGAACCTAGTTTTAGGGTGTTTTATTTCTCTGTCGAAATCCCCCGGGAAGGCTGCTCTGGCTTGGACAGAATGAGGTTGCTGTTGCGTGTCTTGGCTGGTCTGCGCTGCAGGGCCCCTTCCTTGTCTCCGCACTGCTGGCTTGTCTCCTGGCGCCTGCCCATACCTAGCCTCCCGGATTCTGCCTTGGCCAAATCATTGCTGCAGTGGGGCTGATGTGCTCAGTTAGAAGTGCCAGTGATTATCAGAGTGTACTTCAGGAAGGCTAGCTGCTCCTGTGGGCAAGGATTTGGGCAGTGTTTTCCCAATAGGCCGGGCGATGTCCAGGAAGTGGGTTGACGTGGTTTATTCCATTTCAAAGAAAGCAAAGTCAATTAATCACAGCTAAACAACCTCCTCCTCCTCCTCCTCCTCCTCCTCCTCCTCCTCCTCCTCCTCCTCCTCTCTTTACCCGCTTCTTCTTCCTCTTTTTTCTTTTTCTTTTTTCTCTCCTTCTTCTTGTTTCTTCCTCTGTTCTTCCTCCTCCTCTTTCTAGGAGAAGAGGCATAGTAAGCATCTAAGACAAGTATGGAAAATTATCTTCCTGTTTTCTCATTTGTTCTTTCAGCATTCTCTTACTTTCTCTAAGAACCCCCGCCCTGCACCAGGCAAAATGCCTGTGGCTTCCATTCTATTCTCACTCCAGCATCTTTCTCAGTCCCTGGAGACCCTGAGCCTCGATAAGATACTGGGTGATAATTAGATTAATCAGCTAACACGAAGCTTTAACCTGTTATGAAGGCATTTATCTTCTCTAGGTCCATAAGGCAAATTCCTAGTGTTATCCCAGGAAGTACAGCAGAGTTGGAGGAGAGAGACTATTAGACAGATAGCTAGAGCTCTGAAATCTGATCATGGGAAGAGTAGCTCATGTAATTATTCAGTGATAACTGAACGTGGGGCGATCTGCCTGTGTCTTTCTAGGGCGCATAGGAGACAACGCGTGTGGGTTGGAGGAATGTGTGAAGAAGGGCAGGGCAACCCCTGTACTTTCCTAAGAGCCTGCCTTCACTGCCCATGAAGTTGCTCTGCTCTGGAAAATTCCAAGTCCACGCAGAAGCTTCTGTGTTTTTATCATGGGATCCCATTTTCCGCACACCCTGCACATTCTCCTTCCTACCACTTCTCCAGGTCTGCTAAAGTCTCCTTCCCACCAACTGGGCATCAGACTCATCAAGGATGGGGACTGAATCTAAGACACCACTGTAGTCTTAGCACGAGGCTCAGGCCCGGGTACAAAGAGATGTTCAGTGAGTGTCTATTGACCTTCTTAAGCATGACTTCTGGTTCATCGTCAGGGAAGGTTGCCCATAGAATAGGTTGTCACCCCTAGAAGCTGGGGTCTGGCCCCGAAGGGGTCTGAGAGATGCTCTTTCATGATCTTATTTCAGATTCCTTCAAATCCTTACATGTGACAGTAGATTCCAAGCAAGGCCAGCCATGGGCCACAGGCTAGAATAGAGACTGACAAAATTGGCAGGGGATACGATTTATGAAACTTTCCTTTGTGGGCTCAGGGCTCTGCTTTCTGGCAAGATGAGAGCGTTGTCCCTTTGGCGGGAGCACCAGGGAGCAGCGGGCTCTGCCTCTCTGCTTTCTGTAGTCTTTGTGCACCACTTCTCAAAACAACAGTGTTCTCGTGCCCAAAAACACAGCCCGCAGCACCACCGATGCCTGGAACCAGTGGAACCCATAGTAATGGTTATCGCTTAAAGAACAGACATGCTTCTTTCTCTTCACTGTGCTCTGGGGAAAGAGCGATTTTTACTTTCTTCCAGAGAAGCCGGGAGACACAAGTGGGTCACGGGGCTAGGTCTCTCTCAGATAGAGGGGCCTTTCTCAGAAGCAGTTGAAATGACTGGCTGAACATGACCTGAAACCCACAAATACAGATTTCCTAACAATTCATCTCTACCGGGGTGCTGATAAATGTTTCGACACCTAATTTCCCATTTGTTGGAGGAATGAATAAGTGACATTATCTGAAGAATTCATGAAAAGGTTGGTTTGTTTGTTAAAGAAACTATTTGGGTTTTCTTGGCATGGACTCTAGGCTTGCTCGAAAAAAATCCTAACTTTTGATGTTTGTTGACAATTGATTTATGGTTTAATTTGAATTATTTTAGCTTTCTTCTTCTTTTTTGAAAAGAAATGCTTAGTGTTTTGACAGTGAGTAGGTCATTCTTAGAATGCAAAAGAATTCTCCTGGAGAGAAAGCGTGATTTCTTCTTAAGGTACCATCAATGGAACCAAACTGGGAATAATGTGTTAAGGGACATTTAAAATGGCCAGAATATGTTACGGTTTCTGCTTGGGTAGGAAATGGTCCGTTTAAAACACTCACAGAGAGATACATGCAGTGTCCCGTATCTTTCCATAACACTTACAACTTGGCCAAAGCTGGGAGACATTTATTTCCCTTTGTTTTCTGCAAAAAAAACCCAAAAGATTCCACAGTCATACAACACCATTCTGACTGTGCCTCACACCACCTGCTCTGGGACTAAAATAGCCCCTTTTGCCCCTTGAAAGACATTGGCATTTGCAACAAGCCCAGGTCCCCTGCCAGCCAGACCATCTCCAGCAAGAGAAACTTTTAAATTGCTCGCCTTTGCTGAAAATGAACGTGTTGCCCAGGAAGCATCTCTAAGAAAATAAAGTCAGGCACGATCCCTTCCATGCAAACAGTTAGATACTGTATCTCCCTGAATCGGCGTTTTCCCATCTGAAATGGAGCTGCTGTAGTTTATTATGATGTCAGAGACTGAACGTGAGCAAGAATGCATTTCTGATCATTAAGATCATATCAGCTTGGGAAAGCTTAATTCCTACCAGGAGATGAAAGTCCCCTGATGGGGTAGACGCAGAATGCTTGTGACTCGGGCCACGTAACGGTCGCAGAAGTGTAGGGATGAGCAGGAAATTACTTCCTGCAGAAATGTGCCCATGATGCCAGAAGGGAAAGCACCCCAACCCCATAAAAAATCCCATTTGAAAAAATAAAACAAAACACCAAGCATCTCTCGGAATAGGCAGGTGGTGGATCGTATGTTCCTGTGGTGGAGAATGAGCTTCTTGCTTTTAAAAGTAATTGATTTTATAGTGAAACGTGTCAAGAGCCCTGGTTTTCAAAATGATTCTCTTTTGTGAGTGTCGGGAAATAATACATACCGCTAATTGCTTCAGAAAGAGCCAGATTCTCTCATTCCGGTCTCGACGGCGGTTGGAAGGAAGACCTTGGGCCTTGCCGCCTTGTCCCCTCCGCAGATTAAGATCTGTTTGGAGGTTGCTGGGCTTTGTTCCCGAGGTGAAATCCGCAGCCCCTCACTTTTTTGTCTAGGGCATCAGCTACAGTGGGGGTTTTGTTGTTGTTGTTCAGACTCGAGGAATGTTCCAAAATAGCAGCGTGACATTTCTGTTTCAATGAAGCCAAAATAGTAGGTGAGCTAGAAAACACCCGAGATGCAGAATGTTTGCTGATTTTACCATCAGTCCGTGCTGAGCCACCCAGGTGAACAGGTAGAGACAGGTGGGGAGGTAGGTACACGAGTTTGCTGATTGCAGGCGGGGAGGTGGAAAGAGGGTGTTGACTTCCGTGAGGTGTTATTTCTTGGACAGTTTGCAGCTTATCCCTTCCTCTCATTTCATATCTGAATGTCTCGGTTGTATACAGATTGATTGGATGTAATGTAGATCTCGAGAAAGGAAGTTTGTTTCTTGGCGTTATGTTTTTGTCTTGTTTTTTTTTTCCTCAATCGTTTCTCCAAGGCGCTGATGGGAATGTGTCTCATTTAGAGTCTGTCTGTGTTTGCTTGAGGTATCACCCCAGAGGAATAAGCCAGAACTATAGTCTGTGATCAAAACTAATTGAACATACCAATTAGGAAGGTTTATTTCATCATTCATTCATTCAAATGAATAGCACAGAAACAAATATACCTATGTATGTAAGATGGAAGTAGACCCTAATGAGTTTAAAATGAGACAAGCCATGTACCTCCTCCTCCAGGAAGCCTTCCGTCATTTACTGAGCCAGAGGTTAGCAGTTTTTTTTCTGTAAAGGCCCAGATAGTAAATACTTTTTACTTCACTTTGTGAGCCGCATATGGTCTTTATCAACCTATTTTTTGCTTTTACATCCCTTCAAAAATGTGCAAAACATTCTTAGCTCAGAGACTGAATAAGGTTTGTGACCCATAGTTTGCCAATGTCAAGGCCAAGGTGGTGGTCCCTGCTCCATCACCCATAGCAGCTTCCCCACTGTATTGAAGAGAGCTAAACTGTGAATTCTTGGAGACAAGGGTCTTCCTTCGCAGGTGTGGTCTAAGCACTAGCAAGTGTACCTTTTCCGAATATACAGTGTTCTCCACCCTCTGGTTTTATATTCCAGTTGGGAAAACAAGATTCAGCACGGAACCTGGTTAAGTAACAATTCGGAACACCATGCGTGTCCTTGACAGGCCCTTGGCAACTTGGGCTTTCTGGAGTATAACTCCAAGTTGAGAAATAAGTGTTTACAATGCCTCCTTAAGTTCTCAAAACAGCTTGAAGAAAGACCTCGTTCTGTAGTTCATGGGCCCTTTATCTGGGGTCTTATTTGTCCTTCCTTGACATGCATTTTTTAATAGAGAGAATGACTTTCTAAAACTCAGAACTCAAGGGACGGACAGCCACAGAGACGGCAGGAGGACGAGATGGTGCAGAGTGGGGAGCAACAGGCCCCGAGCAGCCCCAGGTCTGACACTCAACAGCCTGACCTCGGGGAGGGAAGCGGTAAATGAACGGGAGATGCTGTGTGACGGCAGAATACAATTATGTTTGCTCTTAATAGGTTTTCAGTCATCAATTAAATGTTGAATTATGCTCATTATGCTCTCTTTAAAAATGCAGCCAAATTTAGCTTCCAATTTCAAATTATTAGATCCACACATCATGGTGAAAATTAAAATATCCGAGAACTTGCAGACAGTAAGTTTTTGCTTCCCTGGAAGGGGCTCTCATTTGGACCCCCTGCTGTGTGAACAGTGTGGGGTAGAAGACACTTGGTAACACACCTGGTGTGAAGAACAAGGGCTGTGGCCCCAGATGGCCTGGGCTGGTTCTCCCCGTCCAGCTGTGTGAACCAAGGCAAGTCACCGAAGATCTTTAAACCTCAGTCTCCCAATCCATGTAATAGGGTCATTGGGAGGGCTAAGATTATCTTTCTGAGATAGTTTTATTATGCTGGGTTAAGAAAGTAAATATTTTAGTCTTATAGATTATTCTGTTAAGTAAATAAGGTTCTTAATATGGAAATGGGTGCCAAATGAATGTTCAAATAAGTTAGGTACTGGTGTTACCATTCTTCCCAGTATTGTTTATGATAAAGTATGAAAATGAATTCAGCATGCACAGAGCAGGAACAGAGACTGTGTGCACTCATTCAAATACGGTGAATGCATCTGAGATCGTACCTTATAAAGGATGCTCCTTGACCTGGGATTATCAAACCAGTTTCAGAAACCAGGCCGAATTGGGACTAATTCCCCCAGGACACGTATCCCCCCTGGATTACTTCCTTTGGTTCAGTTGGAAAAGGCTGTCTTCTGATGGAAATCAGCCCACATACTATTACACAGGATTGCACTATAAACTCCCCAATGCTTTGAATTTCCAGTGTGCTGTCCCATTGTTTTGTTCTTAAACAGTGGGAGGAAGGGAGTGTGGAAATGAGAGGCAGCTACTGAGTGTCACCCAACTCGGAAAACCAGGCCCCATCCTCAAAGGAGGGGAAACAGCCATTTTCCCTCCTGAAGTTTTCTTTCAAACTCCTTGGCTTCCAGCGACACTCCATTTTCTTACCAAAATGTAACCCGGGGAGGGTGCAGATGGGCCACATTGGTCGTGGCCTTTCAAAGCAAGGATAGTGCTGCTTCCTCGTGGGAAACGAGTCTACCCACTGATGTAACACAGAGAAAGGCCGCCTTCCAAGGGAGATGCTGGGGCGAGGGAGTTTGGCTGGAGCAATGAGAACTGTCTCAAGCCTTTGGGTATTCACCAGACAGGTGGTGTGATCCCTGCCAGGAAAGACAAGAGACAGCGGCTGCCGTTCTGACTCGGGTCTCGCCTGCCTCGCTGGCGGGCCCCACCCCCCCACAAAGCTGCCCTTGTCTCCACCCACAGTCCCCACATCAGCTCCAGCCCATGCGGCAGAGGCTCCCCCAGGCCTGGAATTTGTGTCCTTAGCTCTACAGTCACCTATTGCAGCAGCTGACCTTGGAGCCTTAGCTCACCTCGCATTCAGCCGCGCATCTGTGCAGACGGCGCCGCCCGTGCTTCAGCCAGGTAGGCAGAATGCCGGTTGTGTATGGGCTTTCCCCGAGACGAGAAGCAGAGAGAATGGGGCGGGGAATATCAAAACCGTAGCTGGCATTTGGGCTGTGTTCTCCTGAGCGATGGCGGGGAAGGTCGGAACACCTAAGGCACAAAGACAGAGCCAGGGAAAGTGCGCCCAGGAAGGGAAGAAGAAACAAGATGTGTACTGCTCTGCACACTGAGAAGAAAGCCGAGGAGCCGGGAAGAGCAGCGTGCATGATAGGACATCCTGAGCTATTTGTCAGTGCCCGTGGTCCCCCGTTAGCCTTTCTCACACTTTGCCCTCGACTCTTCCTGGGACAAGCCCTTGTAACCCCCAAGCCCTGTTGCAAGCCCAGGCACTGTCATTTCTCTGTCCCTCCCTCTCCTCTCTGCCAGTTCCCAGCCCCATCAGCTAGGAGCCTCCTGGGCTCCGATGGACAGGACTACTCTGTTCACAGGTGCCAGAGCTGCGCAGACGGCTACGCTAATCACGTCGCACCTGTTTCCCTGGGTTAGGCTGCTGCTATTGGAAATCTTGATACCCCTTTTCATTCATCTGTCTGCTGACAAGCAGCCATTGCTGCTCCCTGCCTGCCTTCAGGTAACAGACCCTGGTCCTGGGGCTCAGTCCCTCATGCAAGGGGGCAAGGACAGTAAGGAGCAGCCTGCAGGAAAATGGCGTTTGTGTGGTACCTGCAGGTCGTGAAAGGGAGAAGAGTCAGCGCCACCTGCAGGGGAGGACCGGGGTCAGGCAGGTATTTCGGGACAGAGTGAGATGTAAAAGATGATAAGGCAAAAAATAGTAAGTATAAATACATAATAAAATAGAATAAAGCTTACCGAATCTACACAATAAAAGACGAGAAGGTGTCTACTTGCTGACATTCACAGCAGAGGGACCAGAATAAGCTGAGTCATTTGGGGGGGGGCCCACATAAACCGCCAGGCCCCTCCCCGGCACTGCTGGCTCTCCCTGTGTTCCTAAAAGTGCGTTTCCCATAAACCCCCAGCATCTCCTGCAGAGCCACACTGTCTCCAGACACTGAACAGGAAGGTTTTCTCCATTTCTCCAGCTAATGCCCTCTGCTTCTACCCCACATGCCGAGCTGTGAGCGTGCTTGGCCGTTCTCTCTAAATCTTCTTTAAACTTTGTTTCTTCTTGTATCATATTGCACATTTTTCCCCCCTTCCCAGCATCAACCCCCTCTGCCGTTGGAAATTTCACAAGACAAACAGAGGTTTCTCTTCCTGGGTAGCAATTTCCATTCATGAAAAATTGCCTCGTGTGCAGTCAGGAAGTACAGCAGGTTGTGAAGCTCTGTAATTTGTTTCCCATCAACTAATAATCTTATTGTGATGAATAATGTAGTGCTGTTAATGTTTCTACGAGGTTATGGATTGCACGGAGTAGTGTCGGGAGCGAGGCAGACAGCCCTGTGTGGCAAAGCCATTCTTCCTCCCTTTCACACGGTGTAGCTCCTTAAGCACCTTGCAACAGATATGTGAGCTTTAGCAAACGATATGCAAATGAACGGATGTACAGAAACTATTAGCAATGTGCTGATCGGATTTTTACACAGATGTTGATTCCATTTTTGTTTTTTTTCCCAGGGTGCTTTTTTTTTTTTTTTAAGGTCACAGTGTATCTGTTGAGAACAGATTTTCAAGGTTGGAGGTTGGCTTGCTCCTTGTTTTGGGGAGAATGGCCTCCTCTCTCTGCCTGAGATAGCTCCTGCTCTTCCCCCCACTAACACCAAATAATTCTGCCCCGTTCTTCACATTCGTTGAGGCGTTTGGGTTTTGTTCTATTATGCATTGTTTAATTACTGTACAGGAAAGTGGCCTTTATTGGATACAGCTCTATGAAGCGTAACACATGTATGGGTTGTGTAGCCACCTCTGCTGGTGCGGCACAGAACGGCAAGCTCTGTGACCTCGAACTCCTCTCTGGTGCTCTGCTTACGTGATCATAGCCCATCCCAGTCCCGCCGCCTGGCAGTCACTGATCAGTTCTCAGGGATGTTTGAGAATGTCGTATGGCTAGAATCGTATAATAGGTATATAATACAACCTTTTAAAAAAGATTCTATTTATTTATTTTTAGAGAGAAGGGAAGGGAAGGAGGAGGAGAGAGAAACATCTGCGTGTGATTGACTCTCACACGCCCCCTATTGGGGACACACAACCCAGGCATGTGTCCTGACTGGGAATCGAACTGGTGACCCTTGGTTCACAGGCCAGCACTCAACCGATTCAGCCACACCAGCCAGGGCATAGTATGTAACCTTTTGAAATGGACTTTTTCATGCAGCTTGTGTCTTTGAGATGTGTTCACGTTGTTGCACACATGTATAGTGACCTTTTCATGGCCGCATGGTATTCCATCACGCGTTACCCCACTCCAGGTATCTGTTCGCTCGCTGTAGGACGTCTGGGTTTTCTCTGGTTTTTGGTGACCGTGAATCAAACTGCTGTAAGTTTTCACACGTGGTTTTGGGTGAACATAAGTGTGTTTCATCTCGGGTGAACACCGGCAACTGGGGTGTCAGATGGGGTGTCAGATGGTAACACCATCTGACCCTGGAGAACTGGCAGACTGCTCTCCAGTGTGGCCGTGCCGTTTTGTATCGTTTTGTATTCCCGCCCTGATGCATGAGCGACACCATCATGGCATTTAGATTGGAGTTCATGTCTGCCACAAGCATGTTCTAGCGTGCTACTCGCTTTGGTCACGCACTGCTTCTGGTCAGTTTCTCAGCTCATTTCTTTAACGCCCTCACAAGAGAGCCCTTTCTGTCAGTCAGCTTTTTAAAGAAGCCCAAAGTGTGTTCGCCTGCGTCTCTCAGCGCTGCCTATGGTGTCTCCGGTGCAGACTGCGGGCCTTAATGAGAAAAGCATCAATCATGGGTCTTTCCGTTGTCTGGGGGGACAGGGGACTTGGAGAGATGTGCAGATGGATGGGACAGTCAGAGCGAACCCAGGTGGGGAAACCTCTCCGCATCTTCCACTTCCATGTTCACTTTGAGTCCACTGTCTGTCTCATCTAGTTTATGTGTCCGAAGAACACCCCAGGCTCAAGGGCCCACCGCCGCCTCGGAGCCCGGAGCAGGGCTTCTGAGTCTGAACCTTGGGAGGAAAATTCTATGGCACATGCGTTGCTCGCGTTTAATTGAGGACTCCAGTTTGCCATGCTGTGTTGTCTAGAATTAAGCGTAACACACACCTTCAGTGGAAAACACCAATGAAGCAAAACGCTACTGTTTCTCTCCACAGGTAATAGTTAACGTTTGCCTGAATTTCTCTGTGTACCGTGGCGCAGCCTTTCAATGGTACGCTAGCCACGGCCCTCGTACGTTGGGACCCGCGTGGAGGTAGACCCACGAGCATAGTGAGTCGGCCTGGAGAGAGAAGACGGGGGGGGGGGGGTTCACATTTAGCTTAATCATAGGCATCTGTGAAAATTTTCCTGAGCATAGCGGCCCTTACAAAATGTGTATACAGGAGCTGGAACTCAAATGAAAATGTACCTGGAAGAGTCAAGCATTTTTTTAATCCTCATCCGAGGATATGCTCATTGATTTTAGAGAGAAGGGAAAGGGGAGAGAGAGAGAGATGCCGATGTGAGAGGGAGAACATCAATTGCTCCCCTCCCATACACGCCCCACCTGGCAGTGCAACCCGCAACCCAAGTATCTGCCCTGACCTGGAATCGGACCCACAACATTCTGGTGTGTGGAGCAGTGCTCCAAGCACCTGACATGCCATCTGGCCAGGGCGCGTCAGGCGTTTTGATTGTTAACAACCGCAAGGAAAAAAAAGAGTGGAATGTGTGGAGCTCAGCGGAAAGGCTGACAGAAGATAGGACTCTTTCTTTACCTTCCTGGAGGCCAGAGACTCTGAAACCTCAACAATCCATGCAAAATCCCGCAAAGGCGCCCCATAATTAATTGTCGAATGGATGAACACATGAACAAATGGAAATGTGGGTGAAGGAACGAACCAACAAATGCTTGAAAATCGATGCCCATAGAAAACAGAGTTTGCGTGGCTCTCCCCTTGCAGAAGAAATTTAACTGAAGAGGAGGCAAAAGGAATTGCGTGGAAAAAAGTGCCAATTCTTTGGATGCCTCCCAGACAATAGGAAAGGCTTTATCGAGTGGCTACTTTACCTATGACATCGCTAGACTCTGTACAAAGAGAAAGCCGTGAACAAAAACTCTTTCCAGTGGCATACCACGTGTAATGTAGAGAGATGTATGAAGATTTAATATGGCCAAGTGGAGTTCTTCAATACACAAAATGCCAGTGTTAACCCTAGAACAGAGCCTCATAAAATGTCTCATACTTGTCAGCAGAGAGTTAGGCAGCCCTTGAATTTCGTCGGATCAAAAAAGTCTCCTCCATGAGAAGGAACTCCATATATCTTGCTTTTGATTTGTAAACCCTCTGCAGAACTATCTTTTTCTTTGTCGCATTGAGTTGCTATTTTGTATCACCCACGATACATGGATGAGCCAGGCAGGGCTCACCCTGCCCAGGTAAGTCAGTGGCCTGTAGCAAAGATTCTCCAACACAATAGACTCGTGATGGAAAGCACACATTTTCAAGTGGCACAGAGGGCCACCAGAGATCCTGTTAGTCAGAGTTGGGAAATCAAATGTGTGTATTCCCACGTGGGGTGTGTCAGAGGCTTCTGCCATCGTCAGTTCTGTGGGGATTTCTGCTTGTGAAGCATTTGTTGTCATTTTTCCATCGCTACGGGAAGAGAAAAAATTGCTCCGGTTTGCATGAGATAGAGCTGTGTTTTGGCAAAGCAAAAGCCCACAATTATTTTTCTTGAATGCTGGTCAAGTTCCAGCTTTTGAGATTTGTCTCAAATAATAACCACGCAACAGTCTCGGTGAAAGACGTTCGTTTCTGTTAGCATTTGAACTCTTGTTCAGCTCCTTCCTATTTGCGTACTTCTCCGTAGTTAATTAATTCATTAATTTGGTAGCCCTTCAGCGGTTACTAAGTTGCTAAGTGTTTCAGGAGCCAAGGTTTTGGCCGAGAATAAAACAGTGCCCTTGCCTTCCAGGCTCTTGCTCTCCAGAGCAAAGAGACAAATTGCAACAATGTGATCATATGCATTTGAGAGGAAAAGGAAGCATAGCAAGGAGCATGAGACTGCTGAGGTTGCCTGGGCGGTGTTGTATTAAAAGGTGACATTTGAGCTGGGACCTGCATTGTGTTGAAAGAGAGAGCCACACAACTACCTGTATCTCCGGGCCCAGGGTATGGCGAGTGCAAAGGTCCTGAGACAGACGCCTGCTTGTCTCGGTCCCAGATCTGGCAAAGGCAAGTGCGCATGCATCTGGCCCTTCCCTATGTATTTTAATGTTTTGGCTGAGAACTAGGCTTGAAACAATGAAAGAGACTAACCTAGACTGGCATTCTGGCCAATCTCTCTGCACCTCTCAGATTTGAAATGTTTTCGTTCTTGCTTTTCCCTCCGCCTGGAACCTTGTTCCCCCAGACATTGGAATGGCTCCGTATTTCCTTCAGATCTCTGATCGAATATCGTTTTATTGAGAAGCCTTCCCAGACCACACTATTAAAGTGTCAGATAAACAGGGTTAGAGATAGAAATTATTTTCTCCACCAAATCTGATTATTTCACAAGAGAAATGACTCCCTTTCTTTCTTATGGGATTAAGAATGATCCCATTTGAGATGATAAATAGGAGGAAATTTCAGTAAACCAAGAAGCCCTGAGAAACAAATTGGTAATTCATGACTTAAACCATCGAAAGGTGATGGATAACTCAGGACCTCCGTGAGCTGTCGAATGGTGAATTCCAATGACGAAGCAAGCTGTGTGGCTCGTAGATGAGTGTGAGCAAAAGAAACTTCAGTGTCTTGATCTTACTGTAAGTTTTTCATGCAGAACGGGGGCCGATATTAAACAGGAACACGGGGATTCAGGAGAACCCAGGTCTTCCGCCTACTGATTTTCATAGGGAATAAGAATTTATCAAAGATTTAAAAAAAAAAAAAAAGAAAGCCACTGTAAGGCCCTTTAAATTGCCCACAATCAACGGTTTTATTTCCATGCATTTACGTTGCCAAAGGTGAAAATAAAGAACACTGATTATTTTGATTGTCTGCAGGACCTAGAGCTCCTATAACTCATTAGTAGAACAAAGGGACCCTTATTCTTAATGGTGCTATTTATTACCTTTAACATAGCTGGCAACAGGAAGTATTCCAAGTCATTAAATTACTAATCTTTAAATCACGGGGTGTTTTTATTCCTCTCTCTACCACTGCAAGAAAGAATTAGCTTATTTAGGCAAGAATAAATGACATTTCCCAACTACTCGCAATCGGCAATGCATTTTCTGAGCACTGTTGCTTTAAGTATACCACCTCCTTCAACTCTCTTTACCACGCAGGAATGGTTATTAAGTCCCTGTGGATGGCAGGGAGAGGGGATTTTCTCATTTCCCAGGTACCCCTGGGTCCACGCTGCACGATAAGAAGGGCCCGGAGCAATGTCTGAGCTGCTTGATGTGGGAGACGCAGAGCAACTCTAACGCAACTTTGAAAGAAGCCTCTAAACAATGAGGAATAAAGCCAATGGCCATGCTCTAGCAGTGTGTGCACCGTGTAACCCTGGGCAGGTGATGCTTCTTCAGGAAGCTCTCAGGTATTTGTTTTCTTGGGTAATTACCTGGCTGCATGCGTGCAGGCAGGTATGCATGCATGAGGGTGGATGAGTGCGTTTTGAAGGCAGAAAGGCTACCTGAAAATATCGCCAGCTGTGCCCCCTCCGTCCCCTTACATCAGCGGTCACCTGACATGAGACCAGTTTAAGGTCTGACACTGAGCTGATTTCCGTTTCTGTAGTTTAGAGACACTTTTGTTCCCGGGCCCTATTAGGCATGGACCATGAGAGATTTGGGGTAAAGGTCGCCCAGGCAGTGAGTAATTCTGCTGAGCTTTGAAGGGAAAATGCTCCAGGAACCTCTGTTCTGTACTTGCCTTTCAACTGGTGTGCTTAGTACCGTTGAAGGGTGGCTATCGGAGCTGGAGCCTGTCACTCTGTTCGTCAGAGGCTCCATCTGAAATCAAAATCATATTTTATCTGTGTGTTGATGATCTTCCTGTGCTCAAGGGAAAAGCATTGTGGCCATCTCAAAGAAAGGAGGGAAAAGGATGAAATATACCCCAAGGAAAGCCTAAAGAGCTGAAGAATGACATCTTGATGGAATAAAATCCCTCTTTGAGTTTTATTTTTCAAAAAAATAAATATATATATATATATAGTCTGGTCTTTGAAAAACATATTACTTTTCACGGGTAGGGAAATAGCCACACTCTGCCCAGCCTATGTTACAATAAGACCTTGAAAAGCTATGCGATGAGCTGGAATGAGAGGAGTTTAAATTTTTGATGCAATTCTCTGCTTGGGAAAGTGATAATGCAGCTCAAATAACAGAGTATTTTCCGCCACCGCGTAACAATCAACATAATGTCTGGGCGTATTAATAATTTCACTCCTAAACTTCTCGATAGGGAGAGCATGGGTCTTAATAGCATTGTCGAGATCCTCAGGGCAATTGAAAAACCCAAAATCATTACTTTCTACTGATAGGCTTCGTTCTCCCAGAGGATGCCCCAATACCAAGGGTAATGTAGATTTATTGAAATGCACAGATAGGCACTGCTCAGATATAACTCTGCAATAAAATCTTCTCTTTAGAAGGGCTCCTCTCAAGTATGTCAAGGGGGCTTTTTATTTTTTATTTTTTGGTTTTGTCGTTTGGAGAAAGTAGCTAAATGGAGTTGACACTGATCTCAAGTGATGCTCTCCCAGTGATTTCAAAGAGCAAGAGTGCAGAGGGCAGTCCAAGGGTGCGGTGCCTGTGAGGAAAACCCCTTTCCAACCCACCTGCTGTGAGGGAGGATGGTCCCAGGTGTACTGCCAGTCGTGGGTCCTACACCCCATTCAAGCGTCCCTCCTTCTTCCCCCACTGCATGTGAGGGCTGGGTTGTAGCAGAGCAGGCATGGCTTCCTGCCCGGATAACAGCCAGGCCTGAAGCCCCCTTGGACCTTCTAGTGTACAAAAGGCTCTCAAATGGCCATCAGTCACCTAACAATCTCAGTCTGAAAAATATCAACAGCAGCAGGGGCCCAGCCAAAAGCTCCCACAAAGGCCCAGCTTCAGGCTGCCAGGCAAAGCCGCCTGTAAGTGTGGTGCACAGAGTTGCTCCTGAAATCCACCTTTGGCTCCACTGAGGCTCCGCAACAAGACATCTTGGTTATACAAGTCGGGGGGAGTTGCCGTTTCTGCATAATGTCAAGGATAGGCAAACCCATAGGAATAAAAGGTGCGTTAACATCTGCTGGGATTCGGGGAAGGAGGGACTGGAGAGGGACCGTTCACGGTGCGGGGTTTCCTTGAAGGGTGAGGAATGTTCTAACATTAGGTAGTGGAGACAGGGGCACATCTTGGTGAATATGCTAAAAAAACAAAAACAACCAACACTGAAATGTCTACTTTCAAAAGCTGAACTTTATTACATCTCAGCAAAGATGTTATAAAAAGAAGTAGAATCGGCGGTCATGCATAACCAGGAAAAAAACAAACAGATAAAAACAGAAGGGATCAAAGTCCCTTTCCCAGGATCCAACCATCTGCCTGTGAAAGAGCAATAAGAATCCATGGAATTAAGTTAAAGGAGGACCTATCATATTTCAGCCAACAACCTGAATACTCGATGAACAGAGGCAGGAATCTGTCCTGGCCCTTCTCTGCTGAGGTTCTCCAAACAACCCCCAGGAGCACGAGTTGTTCACTCATTTGTTCGATCATTCATTCATTCATTCATAGTTCGGTGCCAGGCACCATGGCCTTGCACTGAGGTCATAAAAGTGAGACAGGTTCCTGGCACTGAAGGAGCCCATAATGTGGTGGGAAAACAGGAGACTCCAAAAATAGTATAAAACCGTATGTCAAGGCTTACAGAAGAGAAGTGTCCCGCGTGCCCTTGGGAAAAGCATAGACGTACTACAGTTAAATGCAAAATTTGAGGAGGAAGATGTATTGTTTAGCTTTCCTGTGCCTCAATTTCCTTGTCTTTAAAATGGAGAACAGTGTTTACTTTGAAGGTTATTACACATTCCCTCCCCCCATTATCCCTCTCCCGCTCCCCTCTGGCTCCTGTCAGTTCATTCTTTATTTCCATGTCTCTGATTATATTTTGCTTGCTTGCTTGTTTTGTCGATTGGGTTCCACTTATAGGTGAGATCATATGGTATTTGTCTTTCACCTCCTGGCTTATTTCACTCAGCATAATGCTCTCTAGCTCCATCCATGCTGTCAGGAAGGGCAGGAGCTCCTTCTTTCTGCTGCATAATATTCCACTGTGTAAAACGTACCCTAGTTTTTTGATCCGCCGATTTCCCGGTGGACATTTAGGTTGCTTCCAGCACAGGGCTATTGTAAATTGTGCTGCTGTGAACATTGGAGTGCATAGGTTCTTCTGGGTTGATGAAGTTTTAAATAAGGTGAGATATAGCGAGTGCTTAACACAGAGCTGGTGCTTATTAAGTGAGAGCGGTCATTCTCAGAAGAGCTGTCTAAGATGTGCCTCTAAACCCTAGTTTGTTTGTTTTTTTACGAACACAGGGAGAGCTCACCAAAGTGTGGTGTCAGCCTGCACACGATTGCTCCTTTGGTCTGTAAACCATGTGCCTCCACCTGTAGTGCCGATCTGCATGTCCTTGTGAACGCACTTGGAATGCTTTTCCTCTAAGGCCACATATTTCACGTAAGCAAGAGAACAACAAATCGTTGCTTATGAGGGAGCACAGCCATTTCCTTCTCCGGCGCTCCATTCGGGCTGAATGGGGCCTTTCCATCAAGAGCAGCTCCCTGGCCCAGGACCGTGCAAACCAGGCAAGGGGCGCTGGCCAGAACTGCAGCCTTGGCCCAGGAGATGAGAAAGGAAGCATAACTCGGCCCCCTTCTTCATCCTTTCTTCCTTTTTCTCCCACTTCTGAAGCATGGAGAGGGGCCGCCGCTGTGACAATAGCAGCCAGATCCACGTAATACCACAGAGCAGTCCACTGCGCCATAAAGCCAGCAACACCATGCTTTGGTCAGTAATCAACAATAACAGTTCATTCCTTAGGGCAGTGACCCCCGACCTTTTGGCACTGGGGACCCAAGGAGCTCGGGCAGTAATGTGAGCAATGGGGATTGGCCGTAAACACAGATGAAGCTTCGCTCCCTCACCCACCCGCTGTTCACGTACTGCTGTGCAACCAGGTTTCTAACAGGCCACAGATGGGTACAGGTCCATGGCCTGGGAGTTGGGGACCCCTGCCTCAGGGGACAAATCATTTAGTAGATGTCAAGACAGGGAAGGAGGGAGCAAGCTGAAAGTCCAATGTGCTCAGCACTTAGAAACAAATAAAGAAATCTTTTCCCATCTCTTCAAATACAGAGCGGGAGGCTGGATCTGGACGCACCCCTGCACCCCTGGGGTTTTGCAAAGTGCCAGTCCCTCTGCTAGCCAGGGCTGCAGCTTGGAGGGGGAGTTTGGGGAGGACCTTCTGGGAAGGCACAGGAGGGGACTGTGCTGCCGTGGGGTGGTTCTGCACTACTTCTCTCGACTCAAGCAGCATTTCAGGCTTGTAGGCAGGCAGTTCCCTCCGATTTCTCCCACAGTTCGGTTTTGCCATTTAAGCAAATGGATGCAGCCGGTTTTTCCTCTGCATTTGCGTGTGCGTGTGTGTGAGCCAGGACAGGGTCCTTGTTCTTTACCTGTGTGTGTGTCCTGTGGCCTCATGTCATCTTGCCTGTGGCAGAGTGAGAAAGAGACCCCGGGACATGCCCTTTGGTGCCTTCCTTGGCCTTAAGGAACCTCGCCTGCTGCATCGGTGAAATGGGGATGATGATAACTGAACCTGCCCCGCAGGAGTGCCTGGGAAAACATCGACATAATTGATGACCAGCACTCAGCACAGGGCCAGACGTACAGGGAGCACTCAGCCCATCACAGCTGTTGCCAAAACGGTGGTTCTGCAGTGGTTAACATCGATGGCTTTGTTCACGGAAATGAGACAGTTCTGAACCCCGAGTCTCGTCTCTGCAGGTTCTGGGAGAGGCGCTCCTGAGGCTGCCTGGGTGTCGTCACTTAGTCACTGTGGCCTTTTGGAGACAGTGTGAAGGTGGGCATGGGGTCCGAGGTTGGCAGTTTTGCCTCCATATGTTGATTGGAGGCAAAGAGCCCTTCAAAAGCTTCCAAAGAACAGGAAAAACCAAGGTGCCCCAAGAGCCACAGTTGTTGATGCTGTGATTACTATTATTAGTATTATTAATCATAGCACAATCACATATAATGATGATATTTATTAATAGCTTACTACAGGCCAAGAAGTGTGGGAGGCCTCTAGTGGATAGTCTCATTTGATTCTCCTCACCGCCCTATGAGAGAAGTAACATTGCTGAACCCATTTTCCAGATGAAGACACTGGCTCAGGAAAAAAATACATATGTAGCTTTCCAGGAGTCCCACCACGCTGGTATGGGGCCGAGCTGGGGCTCAGAGCCAACCACCGGCCCAGCCTTCGGCAACAAACTCTTCTCAGTGCTAACCAGAGGCTGTTATTCTTGAGCACCCTCGCCTCCGATTTCCTCTGGCTCCCGTACCAGGTCACATTTGAACGGGGCGCCCCGGTGCCAGTTTTCATCAGCCAGAGGCTGCCGAGTCTCTGCCAGCAGCAGCCCCTGCTTCTGGCGTCTTCAGATTTGCTGTCAAGATGTAACTTGCCCCGTAGACGAGGTCTGATGGAAGGCAGGGAGTTTGTGGTTAACTCATCATCTCAGGGTGTGAGGGGTTGAAAATGTTAAAGACCAACAGTTGGCATGCCTCCTTCGAGAAGGAGTGAGTGATTAGCAGTGGGGCAGGCCTCTGCTTTTCTTTCTTTCATACCTTTCGTGGCCCTTTTTCATCTCCAGGAAAAATCGGAGTGGACTATAGAGGAAGACCAGGGCAGCAAAGTTTACTCCTGCTCTCCCCGCCCCTCCTGCAAACCCGCCCCACACAGGCAAGGGCAGACCCGGCCCGCACACCTCCCTCGGCTGTTTGTTCAGGCAGATGCCACAGTGATGGCCAGTTACGAGGCATTTGCTCCCTGAGCTCCACAGGAAATTCTTTCTCTAATCGTTACTTACAGTGCAGGTGTTGGTTGTTTGTACAGGCTGTTTGGGTACCGCCGGTCTGGTGGACACACAGTCCCCAGGTCTGGCTTTGGTGGAATTTGTGCTGTTACCCAACCAAGCAGCTTTGTCTTTGTCCAGAGTTCACTACCAACCAGTTGCCACTTGGCAAAGACAGTGTGTGCACGGCATCTCTGTCAAGATCAGAATTTGTGGAAACTCTCCCACCGTGAATCTGAAAACACAGAAGCGGGGGTCATTGAAGCAGACAAAACCAAACGAACAAACAGGACAAATTAAGTGCCTATTCAGATGCTTAAACCTGCAATATAGAGGAAGCACTTTGTACATTCACTTACCTTTGCTACGTGTCTCATCTGGGTCACTCTAGCCTTTAACAAAGAACCAATGTGTGGCTCCTTCTTCCTAGCACTGAAAGGCACACAGTACCTAAAAATAAATCCCAGGACCTCAGCTCTCGAGGTCTGTCAGGTCCAATGCAATGAGTTAGCGCCACGATGTTAATGACAGTTGCCTCTTGCCTGCTGATAGCGTATTTATGAGGTTGATACTGTGTAAGCATTTATGTTACACAGTTATTCGTGGCTCAGTTGCATGGCTATGTGATTTTTATATTTATGCGATAAAAGAACCACTAACAATATGCACATTAATGAAACCCAGTCATTGTGTGAAACACAGAGTGGCCCGAGTTACTCATTACGGTTTCACCATTGACTGAAGACCTCAGTTGCCTTGGCGAAGGGCTTTGTCATGCAGTTTGGCTTCTTGGAAAGGTGTGTTGCCACCACTGTTTGCATTTCTCAGATGGAAAACCGTCCCATCCAGCAAGCACGTGGGATTGGCTGTAATGAACACTGATAAACCTGGCAAGTGCTTGCGATCAGCTGTTGTAGCAGAGCGTTGTCCTGTTAAGGATACGTTGTTACCCACACAGAGATGAAGGCGCCCCAGGTTGAACCGGCGGTCAGAAACGTAAATGCCCACCAGCAGGTAGCTCGACCGTACACATCGGGCCGGATGAAGATAACGGGAGCTGTTCGGGTTGGTGGCAGACCGGAAGAAGCCCCCCAGGGCGTTCAACTCCGTCCAGTTGCTGCTGTGAGAGCATATCGGTTCGGTGTTCTGTCATGTTTCTGTTTTCGAAAAGGGTCAGGAATCTCAAATGCTATACAAACTCTTGACTTTGAATGACAATATTCACCTTGCGGGTAGACAGTGTGTGACTTCTGCCCTAGACAGACAGATATTACTTCCCCTTCTCAAGTCCGAGCCCCTAGAGAGCTGCGGTCACATCTTACCCACCCTCTCACTCCCAAATGAACCAGTGTTCCATGCGTGTGGTTGTGAGGGAACTTGCCAGCCATCAGCTAACATGTTTCCCAATTTCCATTCTCTTTCCCCTCTAACTTTTTTTTTTTTGAGAGAGAGAAAAACTCCAATTGGTTGTTCTGCTTATTTATGCATTCAATGGTTGCTTCTCCTATGTACCCTGACTGGAGATCGAACCTGCAACCTTGGTGTATCAGGACGACACTCTTAACCAACTGAGCTACGTGTCCAGGGTCCCCTCTCACTGTTAGAGCAATATTATGGGTAGTTACCACTATTTGCACCATTTAGTAGATGAGAATACTGAGAGTTAAAGAAGCGAGGTCATGACCCCTGGTTCACACACTGTGAAAGCGACAGACCCAATCCTTGAACCCAGTTCTCCAGATCTCATCTCCTAAGCACTGGCTGGATGCACCCCCCCCCAATGCTCCCACACCACTTTACATAGCCCCCCTTGGTTGCAGTTAGCACTCTGTACTCTAATATCTTTTCCTTCTATCTCCTGTACTTAATTGCAAAATATGACTTCTGGATAGGTAGATAAATGAGCCAATATAATCAATGTCACAGTGGAAATGAACAGCAGTGATGAGACCATCTTCCAGTACTGAGGATGCTGGATAACTGTTGTTGCTGCCATCAGTGATTTGACTGACTCACAGTGCAATGGCGTGTTGCTTCATAGGAGGCCAGAGTGAGTGGAGAATTAGGTATTCTTTCATCTTCTTCCCGAATTCTTCTTTCTCCAACTCCCCCGTGAAGCTCTCGGCCTCCTGGTGAGGAGAAATGGAGAGAGAGCGTGATGTCACGTTCAGTTAACTGGGCAACACACCCTCCGTGAACTTGCTTGGAATACACCGTGTAATCCCCACGCTGGCACCTGCTTCCCTCTCAGCACTGGTCCTGGGTGTAGCATTGGCAGAAAAGCAACCATACACACTCACGGGCCAAGAAGGGCCACACAGGCCGGCGTGTAGGCAGAGACACTGAGCGTGGGGTGAATGGGCAGGAAGAGGGCGGGTTCTGGCGTCTGGCATAGTGAGTGAAATCCTTCACACAGCCTCTTTGTACTTCGGGAGACTGTGTGGTCTGGAGGGCCGGGGGCGGGCGCCAGGGGCAGGAGGAAACAAAGTTAGGGCTTGGGGCTGGAGAGCGGGGGTTCTCACTCATACCCTGATTCATCTCATCTACCCGAGGCAACTCTCGTAATTATCTACCTAATGGAGAATAATGACGCCACTTGGATGGGAGTGGAGAGAGGGGGAAGGAGAGGCATGAGAACTCATGAACTTGGATGAGTGAGGGTCTTGGACAGCATCTCTGAGGGATGATTATTACATCACTTCACCCCCTTTCCTCACCTCTTTCCACTAACACGAGACAAATGCTAAATAACTGTATAATAATACATTACCAGACAGACAACAATACCAGGAAATATAATAGCCTGCTCCAGCTAGGAAACTCCCTTGAAGATATATTTAAAATGTCACTGGTGCATAATGCAAAATACAAATTGCAGGTTCATTTGGAGGATGCGGTTTTAAATCCCCACCACCGTACAGTGGCATTTCCCATTGGGTTTTAGTTTTAGTTGTCTTTTTCTGAACACCAAAAAAAAAAAAATTCCCCGAAGTAATTTCAGCTCAGAGATGCAACCTGCACGGGGCCACTTGCCTCCATATGTCTCTTCCTCACTGTCATTGGTCACGACACTCTCCAAACCCCATAGCTTCTTGACACATTGTCTTTTCCTCGGAATGTGTGTGCAGGCGTCACGGGGCCAAGCAACTTCGATTACACCTTTTGGAGATGTAGCCCGGCCACAGAAGGATACAAGGAGTTGAAATTTGTGTCAAATTGCTAGTTTAAATGACTTGAGCCAACTTCCTAAAGTCAGAACAGCAGGGGCTGAGGATTTTGAAAGTTGGCAGGGGCCAAAAAATGACAAGGCTCAGCAGAGCCCTGGTGAGCAGCCGACCCTGACCGGAGGCTTCGAAAAATAAACTTTCTCGAAGGACACAGATCAGAAGTCATGTTCATTTCAGCAGCCGTGAAGACCGAATTATAGGCTTCCGTTGCATCGTGAACCTCTTTCTTTTTCATTATACTTCCAGTATTTCATTGTGTGGCTGGAGAATGGGTCTCTGGGAAAGCCCCCGCATGGTTGTTGTACGTGGCCGTGTTTACAAGAACTCATTCCAAGGTGGAGTTCTGTGTCCTTTTTGCAAGGATGGAGGATTTTGAGACTGGAAAATGGGGTGTGGTATCGTGTCAGGGCTGTGGCTTGTAACCATCAACCCTGACCTTCTCCAGAGGCAGAGTCCTCAGGGTCCATTTCTCAGCAGAGTCACTACCAACCCGCGGATTTGAGCAGGCTCACAGGTGTATTAATGTTGACTCATTAAACATAAAATATGTATACATACCTACGTGTATATATAGTATACACAGAGAAATACATGCACGCAGTTTTTAGTTAATTGTCAACATTTTAAAAAGGGGGATATATTATCTAAAAGTCCACATCTTGAGCATTCTTAAGAAACCTAGATCTGTTGCCTGGCGCCCTAATCCCCACGTGGGCACCTGGGCCTCGGCCTGAGTGAGGGCTGCCCTGCCCTCTCTCGTCCACCCCCGTCCAACAGCGGGCCTGTCTCCTTTCCCGCCCGACCCCCTCGGGTACTTAGAGTTGCTTCTCCGTGGCTCTGAGCGTACCCTACTCCTATCATCCTTAGAGAAGGGGAATAGGTTTACAGAAAGTGTGTGGTGTTCTGGTTTACCAGCAAAAGGGACAGGGACTTGGTACGGGAATGATCGGCCTTGGAAGTCATGTTACTTTTGCCGCAGAAAGAATATGTCTCAAATAATCCCACGGGTCGGCCTTGACCAGCCTGCTCTGGCCAACCTGGTTTCTCATTCTTCATCGGATGCCTCTGGGTAAAGGCAAATGGAAGCACATTATTATTCATAGCTAACACCGTGATGCTTTGTGCGGTCTTAGGTCTCTGTAGTTGCAGCGTTCAGCAATTGTCTCCTCCCCAGGCTTGCGGAGAGTCTGTAATCGGCAGTCACTGACGGTCATTTCTCCTGCTTGTTCCTCAGGCCCTCCGAACCACAGCCAGTCGACTCTGAGGCCCCCTCTGCCACCCCCTCACAACCACACGCTGTCCCATCACCACTCGTCTGCCAACTCCCTCAACAGAAACTCGCTGACCAATCGGAGGAGTCAGATCCACGCCCCGGCCCCCGCGCCCAATGACCTGGCCACCACGCCGGAGTCCGTTCAGCTTCAGGACAGCTGGGTGCTAAACAGCAACGTGCCCCTGGAGACCCGGTAAGTGCCCGGCACCGATCATGCCCGCATCCCTGCCTGAGCCACCCACACGGAGCCCCCTGGGTGGCTCAGCGTTGCAGAGAGGGAGAGAAATCTGGGCGTCGACAATGGGACCCAGTCTGACTCCTTGTCGTTCCCTGGGTAACTCGACCCTGGGTGATGAGTTGATAGGTATTTCTTTGTTCACACGTGTCTCCTTTTAATGCCTGTTTACTCTCTTCCACAGTTCTGTGTACCCAACTAATAGAATTAGCATAGCATACTTTTACTCAGAGGCTCATGGGAAATGTGCTTATAAGGGTATATTGACTGAAAGCGGCTGATAAATTATGCATTTGGCCTTTCTTGAAGTAATAAATGAAGACTTGTTTGAAATTAAGTGTTTGGGGAGACCTTGAGAAACAATCCCTGATTCCAGACTGACGGAAGTATCATTTTAATTTATATTTCATTCAACATGCCATCTCGCTTTAATCCCTCCCGCACACACTAACAGCTTGATGCCCGAGGGGCAAACAGTAATGTATAAAAACAAACAAGAAGGAAAGGGGTGGCACTGACGTGGGGAGGGAAGAGTTTCAAAGTGATCTTCAGGCCTGGCTTCGTTCGGTTTTGCCCTTGTTTCTGTCCTTTTCTCCTCCTTCGCCTCGGGGCTTCCCAAACTGAGCCCACTGCAATCGGCCGACAGAGGGCGCTCGCAGTCTCAGCAGCCGCAGGGTGGTAATTGGCCGAGCGTGCGTGCGCCGTGTTCCAGAGCCTCGGGGCTCCGGACTGCGTCTTGGTTTCTGCGCTCTAGTTTGTTAAGGTTTCCTCATCCGGAAAAATCATGGATACTGAACAGAGTAATTGTCTGATTCCTGTGAAACTTTCCAAAAGTTTTCACGCAGTGTTTAAGCTTCTTTTTTTTTTTGGTTTAACATTAGGTTTAATAAGGGTACGTGTCTTATTAGTCTTGCTCTACCTGCAAAAATATGTTAGCTACATTTAGAAAAAAAATAAACTCACTGAGAATAGAACTGTATATTGCTAAAGGCCAAGAATGCTAATTCTTTTCCTTGTAAGTGGTTGGGTTTGAGGAAAGACAGCCAGTGGTCATCTGTAATTTGGGGGGTAATGGCCAGTGAATTTTTTGCAATGAGCTGAAAACACTATTGCAAGCCATGGATTTTCTTGTTTGGCTCTTTTTTTTTTTTTTAAGATGAGCATTATTACCTTTAATAGGAAAGGTCCTCTTCATAACTGAGGTATACAGTTGACAGACAACATTGTATTAGTTTCAGGTATTACCACAGAACAATTGATACTTTTATGTATTGTGAAATTATCAACACACTAAATCGAGTTAACACCATAACATAGTTTTAAAAGTTTTATTCCAGTGAGAACTTTGGAGTCCTGCTTTCTTAGCAACTTTCAAATACGCAATACTGGAAGTCTGTACCTTTGACCCCCTTTGCTCACTCCTCCCACCCTGCACGCCCCGCCCCCTGGTGACCACCAGCCTGTTCTCCATGTCTATGAGTTTGTTTTGCGTTAAGATGTCACATAGGAGTGAGATCAGACAGTATTTCTCTTCATCCGACTTATTTTCTTAACATACCACCCTCAAGGTCTGTCCACACTGCCTCAAATGGCAAGACTTTATTCTTTTTTATGGCTGAATAGTACATTGCTTCTCATCTATAATATCCTTTGTTTTAATAAGATCATGAACATTTGTATGTTATACACCATTGTCACTGGAGTCACGCTAATATATTTTCTGACAGTTATAGGCTGTTTTTAACCATGCCTACAACCTTACCTCTAAGGCTTAAAATATGTGAAGTCAATGGAAACTATTTGCATATATTACATGTAATTGGAATCTGTAAACATCTGTGCAGATTTAGTAATCCACGGATAAAGAGCTTTGCTGGAAGGTTTCTGGACTTGGGATATCTCCATAGTCGATAGTGGTCTTTAAGGCTGAGTAAGACTTTCTGTCTTTTCCTCTTTATGTTGAGGAACTGCCATAGAGAGTTTATTGGGCGCAAGTCAGCCTATTTTTACATTAACAGACTATTGTTTGGAAAAACAGGTTTTGGATATGAAGGCTGAGTAGAGTGGACTAGATGGAAAAGGAGAGGAAGGAGAAGAAAGGCAAGGAGAAATGCAGTAGCTACTGTAGGAAAAGAAGGCAGAAAAGACAGCATGACCGGGAACAGCCAGGGTTTACTGTGCACTTGGTGTGTGTGCCGGTCCAGTTTAGACCTGACAGCTCTCCAGGGAGGGCCGAAGGCACCCCTTTAACTATGCAGAACCGAGCTGTTACCAGGCAAAGTGACTTGTAAGAGGTCTTGGGCGTCAGGGACATAGGTCATCAACGAGCCACATTGGGTGGACCTCTGGTGGTTCTGCACAAAATAAAGTGGTGGGATATCTGGTGGGTGAATAACCCTAGAGTTCCATGTGCTCCCCTGTTACCTGTCCGGGGCAAGCTCCATCAGTGTGGTTGCCCCACACAGAGATTTTTCCCCTGGGCGATAAGAACGTGTACGCCGCATAGTATCTCCCATCGCCCAGCTTTTGATGAAATCAGTTGGTTTTCCAGGTGATTTGTTTTGAGCCATTTGTAATAAAGTGTTGTCTTGACCAGAATCTAATAGAGAGGGCCGGCAAAGCCAAGCACGTCACCTTTCTGTGTTCCTGAAGGAAGCTCCCCTGGACCTTGCGGTCTGGCCTGTTGAGTCTTTCTGCACCTATTTGAGTGTGTGGCCTTTCTCCGAGGAGGAGGGCTTCTCAGTGATGCTTCTTGGTGATGCTTTTGTCTGTAGGAGGCCAGCTAGAGACAGAGCCTGGGGAGTAGATGGGATGGCCAAAATCTCGAAGCCTATGAGAAAGGAAAAACGAGTGACGTTCAGTGATCAGGACATTCAAGGTCCCAGGAAGAGAGAACGCCGGGCCCTCAGGATGGAGCTATTACCAGAAATCAAACACAGGGTACAGAAGTCAGCAGGGATTTGAAACTCCATTCGTGGAACCAAATCTGTATAACTTGGTTGTGCAGCTGGTCTCGTGTATGAAAACCCTGGCGGTGATTAATAGCACTGTTGACCTTCATGTTTCTCTTTGAAGCGTTACTCATTCCGTCCCTTATTAGCAGCTATGTACTGAGTCTCTTGTGTCCACCAAGGGCGATGCCAACTACTGGGGAGATAATGAGTGAAATGTGTCCCCTGCCCTTCAAGGTCACACAAGCTACAGGAGGAGAAAGGACCACAAACAGAGGCTAGTGTGGGGTGCACGGTGACGGGACAGTAAGGAGGGAACGGCTGCACCAGCGTCAGGGAGTGTCGCACAGCTGAGGGGTGTTTGCGCTGGGTTTTGGAAGATGAGGAAGAGTTTAACCTCGTAAACAAGTAGGAAAAAAAAACTCAAGCCTGTGGCATGTTATTTGTTCCCATTCCCCACAGGCTTTTCATGTAGCCTTGGAAACTGTAGAACAGAACAAGTCCATTCATTCAAAGGCTGAAACCCTGTGAGGGTCATAGTATGGTTTTCTGACCCTCGAGAGGATGTGTAGGTTTGGGAGCCCTCCTTCTAGGGCTGCGATGCCCTACGGGGATTTCCATCTGAACAAGGACTGAGTAACCACATCCAGGAGAGAAAAGCATTGAAGGCAAGACACCTGGGAGGCTGACCACGATGTGCTCATCCGGACTGAACATGCAGTGGAAATTTACAGACAGCCTCCCCGCCCCCACACCCCTTCACACAACGTCTGGGTGGGTCGGGAGGATTTCGTAACTGCAGCGTGAGGGCAGACGTCCTGCCACCCCGGCGCAGACTCAGGGCCAAGTCCGGTGTGTCTCTGTAGGCCGGCGAGGAGCAAGCCCTGCCTCTCTGCATTGTTTCTCAATGTTCCCATCCGTCTTAATGAAGCGTGTTAGGCCTTCTGCGGACCGTGCTTTTTCCATTCTGTTTCCTGTGACAAGTAGGATGAGAGATGCTGATGGAGGGCGCACGGCCAGAAAACTAGGAGTGAACAAATTAGGAATGTTACACAAGACGGAGCATATAAGGAAAAACTCTGCATCCCTGTTAATCATGTAAAAAAAAAAAAAAAACGCATGTAAGTTTCTGCTACCAGAGGCAGCCAATCCATGTATCAAATTGTAACGTAACCCAAGAAAAACCAAACGTGGGGCAAAGGAACTAATTGCAAGTCTGTGCTGCCTTCTGCCACGTGGTATGTAACAAAATCACTCTGCCCCCCCGCCATCTTCCTCCCAGCCAGCTCACAGAAGGTCTTAGAACAAAGTCCACATGTGGTTCTTGGCCAATATCCCCTCGCTACTCCCTTCCTCTCCCAGGATTAACAGGGCGAGGAGCTTTCCTGACCAGCTGCTTCTTGGGGGGGGGGGGGGGTTCAGAAGGAAGCATCTCTCGTCTGAAACAGCAGAAAGTAGCTCAGACACAGAACCTTTCTTCTTTTATGCATTTTGCTGAAGCAAGCTTCTCTCTCAGAATCTGTCTCAGCAGCAGGTCGGCAAAGGGAATTTCTGAGCAGGACAGAACTTCCCAGAGTCTGCTTCTCTGCCCTGAGGTACCCAAAGCCCTCATTGTCACCACCTACATCCCCCAGCTACAGACAGGTTTACAAGTTGCTTTTTAAAGTAGTCGTCCACTTGGTTAATGTTTTTTTTTTTTAATTTGGGGAGGACATATTTACGGATTTTAGAAAGAGGAAGAAAGAGAGGGAGAAACATCCATTGGTTGCCTCCTGTATGCGTCCCAACGAGGCATTGAACCCACAACCTTCTGGTATAAGGAACAACACTCTGCCCAGCTAGGCCAGGGCAGTCAGGGAACAGCTACGAGAACCTTCCATGTGCCAGGCAACGAAGGTTCAGCAATTAAAAAAAAGAAAAGCGGAGCCCTGGCCCTGACGGAGATTTAAGGCTGGCCATGGACTACAGACAGGACAGGAACGAGTGAGAGGACATGTGCCCCTACAGTGACACGCGGAGCAAGTGCGCCGTGAGGTCCCGAGAAACCAAGCCCCCGAAAAACTGGCAGTTACTCAGAGCGCTTAGGATGAGTAGGTGTTAATTAGTCTTCAAGAATGTTCTAGGTGGTAAAGAAAAAGTGACCTACCAGGAAAGCATGCTAAAACGGTGGGCAAGGGCAAGCCGGTGAAAGGCTTGGGTTTGGGATTTTGGACCCCTCCCCAGGAAGAGTGGAAAGTCGTTGAAGCACTTTGAAACAGGAGAATGAAATAACACATTGTTTCGTTTTGTTCTGAGTTACGGTAGCTGCCGGGCGGTGACCAGATGGAGCGTGGGGTGCGTGGGGTGAGAGGTGTTGCAAGGCTTAAAAAGTCCGACGTGGAGACCAGGGCAATGGCTGAGGTGGGTCGCGGCTTCTGTGAGGGGCCCTGTGGCCACAGTGCCTGCCCGCAGCTGTTGGCTTCCTCCTACCAATGTGGCCAGAAGGTAAACACTCCTGAGGGGGAGGCCTGTTTTGAAAGTAGCATCAGGAGAAACCAGTGGTTGCCAGAACCCGGAGCTGTGGGTTAGGTAGATGTGAGGACAGAGACCTTTTTTTTTTTTCGACTCAGGAGGCTGAGTAGAAAGTAGGAAACAAACGTTCACTACTTTTAGACACAGGGAATCTACGAAGCAATAAGAGAACGAAGCACAGCTATTATTGGCCAGGCGTAGTTTGTGCCAAAAATAATTGTTGTAACACAGAAATCCATGCCTTTATAAATAATAGCCTATTTACTGCATCGGAAGCTCTCAGCCATTGAATTTTCTCTTAAAAAAAAAAAAAAAGACTCTCCAGAAATTTAGGTCCGCTTAGCAGTTGTTCCTTGTGATTCTATGGTCCGTGAATCGAAACTTTTCTCATCAAGTGCTTTTTCTTTGACGCTTAGTTTCTACCCACACGATCCCATTTAATAATCCCTCTCGCCCATCTCTGAGGTGTATGTTGCTATCCCGACGTTTCAAACATATAAACTGAGGTTCAGGAAAGTTGTTCCCTACACGTCTCCAAGTAAGTGTCAGACGTGGGATTTAAACCTGGGTCTCCCTTAACTACCACGTCATAGTGCCTTTGGGACCAGGGGAAAAAAATATGCTTCTCCTGATGGCACACAAATTAATTTGCCCGGGCCATGGAAACGGTGATGCTGATACATTGTGACATAAGGCACGAAATTGCCTATGGGATGAATTCCAGCCTGTGGCCGAATGTAGACTTAGCTATTGACAGAGTGACAAGCCAGTCAAGATGGAAGGGACCCTCCTCTCCAGCTGGGCGGGTTCGGTGGCACCCGGCAGGTGAATGTGAGTCCGTGGACACGTGTGAGCTAATTTGCACAGCTTTCATGCTCTGTAGGTTGTAAAACGTGAGAGCAAATTGATAGTCCAAAAATAAGAAGCCCTGCTACTTTTGCAGCTCCAGGACAGGCAGGATTTTTAGCTTCCCCCATCGGGCCTTGCCAGACTGGTAAGAGGAAGCCAAAGAGCCACGTGGATGGTGGTTGGCCACTGAGGTGTGTTTTCAGTGCCCTCGATACTCCTGTTAGTGGGAAGTCGTGAAAAGTGCCCTGATAAAGAATTCACAATCGTGCACTTTATCAAGTGTGCACCTGAAACTAACACACAATCATGCTGAGTGGAAACTGTCATTAGGGAAATTTTTTTCAAAGAGCACACTGGGCTTGATGCGTGGCATCCTAGGAATCTGACTATGGGATCAGGATTCTAGAAAACACACTTTTTGTCTTCAAGATGAAGGAAGGTTAGCCGAATCTGGATCCTGCACTGGTGGTGCATGTTTGGGAATCGAGTCACAAGACCTTTAGTAAATCAGGTTTTCACGGAGAAGCGAGAAGATTGTTGAGACATCCCCACCAGGCTGAACCTGAAAACGACTCCAAACTTGTTCTCAGGTGTATTTTCCTACCTAAGGATGAATTTCCTGCCAGAACCACTGGCAAGCTGATCTCGAGGATCTTAAACCAAGGGAACCTGTTTGCCTTTTTATTTTTTATTTTCTGTTTTCGAGTGAAGTTTAAAACCAGAATTCATCCCAAGCGAGCCAAAGGCATTCCACACTTCTCGAATCAATAGTCAGCTTGATTTTTCCATATTGCAAAACATTATGCCCCCTCTAAATTCTCATCAGAGGCAACATGGAAATTAATGAGACCTTTAGGTTAGCCTTTCAAGCTCAGCCTTATTTTATAGCTTTACCTTGCCTTTTTGACACCATGATCCCGCCTGGCCACCAGCAGCATTTCACGTTGCAGTGCACTTTAATTTTGTAGTTTTCTTAGTCTTCCTTGGAAACTGGCAGCTTATTAATCTCAATAACTGAGCTGCTCGATAGGCAAGCTCTCCAATGAGAAACCAGGCTGTGTCTTTATTCATTTTTTATTTTTTTTTACCCCTTGGCAGATGGAGACAAGGAGTTGGTTGTTAGGGAGATGCAAGGGTGGGGTGGTCGAGAAAAAGCCAGCTGTGTGGGATGGTGGGGGGCACCCCATACACCACATCACTTTCTGACAATGGGCAAGGAAATAAAAGAGAACCCAGTCTAATCCTTGGCTGTGCAATTTATGGCTTGTGGTGTTTAAACACACTCAAATCCATTAATAAGAAAAAATACAGTGTCATGACACATGTGCAAATTACAAGGCGCATTAGGAAAGAAACAAGCGTTGCATCTCATTGAAGACCGCTGCATGCAGCCTGTGCTCTAGGCCTGCTTTGCAAACCTGGAGGCATCCTTAATGGCGGAGATACCAAGGAGTGGATGTCCTTTTGAAATCTGGCTCCCACTGTAAAATTAAAGCCCCGTTAAGTTTATTAAAGCTTTGGGGACTCGAACTTCTTTCTTGCAAGATACTGCAGCTCAGCCTCGGGGTAGAAAGAATTTGTTTACAAAAGCCATCCCTCCACAGCCTGGACCATGGGGACCGGATTGTGGATTGAGGCCACCTCGTGGTCATGCCTTGTAAGTGCAAGACTGCCCTGAGGATCAGTGTTGAAGATGCTTGGGTTAAATTCCCAGCTGGAAAAAAAAAAAAAAAAAAGGCCAAATATGTCCATCTCTGTCGAACTCTGTCACCCATTCAGCTCATATCAGCTGCCATCCCCTTGGGGCCTTCCTGAAGCCTTCCCGGAGGACATTTTATCTGGCTCAGACCGGGAGAGACTTGACGAAACGCAAGTCCTTTTCTAATTCTGGCTCTCTAATGATTCTTTCCTTTTCACAGAAGCCAGATAAGGCCACCGTAGTTCTCTCAGGCAGGGGAGGCAGGCTCTGGAACTCTCCTGAAGTTCTCTTTGATTTATTAGTCTCGGTCTCGCCTGCCCCTGTGAGCTGGCATCCTGTGACCCCAGAAGTACAGCCTATCACCAAGGCACTGGGCAGGTGCGCCCCACTGCGTTATGCCTTGCAGGTGATAGTCGAATGTTCAAGAAACTTTTTTGTCAGAGAGGTTTTTTTTTTCCCCTCCCAAACCCACCAAAGAATTTCCATCTATTCCGTGAGTCTTGTTCGCAAATATCTACTTTTAGAGGTCATGACTACGCTAACCACAAAGGATTCCTCTCGAAATCGTGTGATTTTTAAAATCCTCACGGAATCATTTCTTGCTCAGACTAAGCATCTGAGGAATCAGCAAATGCCTCCGAGTTATCACTGGTATTTTAACTGTTCATGCCTTGTATTTCAAAAGAGAATGAGGAACACTCCTTTTTTATTTGTGAGCTTAGATGGAAAGTGTGTTTCAGTTTGTCCCAGCTTCCACAGGGTATGAGCCTCGTAAGTCCATTTTTCAATTAGTCTAAAGATGTTACACACCAACCATAGGATGATAAAAAGCACATTTTTAATAAAATTGTTCGAACAAATAGATTTTTAAAACCTGCACTGAGAGAAAAGGAAATATTGCTCTTCTTGCATTGGTGGACTTAGGTAAGACTTTGAAATAGAAAGCTTAATCTTAGTGACTTTTTAATCTCCTGTCCAGCGGATCCTCTTACTGCCCTTGAGTGCAGGGCAGGAGAGAGTATAAGGTGATATAAAACCCGAGTGAGCTGTGGGTGGGACACAGGGGGAAGCCACCCCACCCTGGCCAGTTCCGTAAAATGAGAGAATAAATGAAAAACACAGCCTCTGGCAATGACAAGTACTTCCTACCTGTGGATTTAGTGGGTGCCAGGTGCCTGCTCTCTGAGTGAGTTAGTAGTGTCCTGCCCCCAGGTACCGAAGCCTTCTAAACCCCAGAACCCACGTGAGCCCTCACAGCTGTATAAAAATTTGTTCACTTCCTGGAAATAACTGTACACTCTATTCAGTTGTTTTCAGACATCATCGTCCCCTCAGTGCCTGCTCTGTGACAAGTGTTGTATTAGGCACTTGGCATTGCGTTATCCACCCGCAGCCATTTGCGGGGCGGACACCATCGTCCCCTTTGGGCGTGTCAGCAAGATGACACTTGGAAAGATGAAGGGTCTGGGGCAGAATCCAGAGGCTGGCAGAATTAGATTTCAGGACCTAAACCCGGGCTGTCTGTCTCGCTGCCTTGCTCTTCTCTATTTTCTATCTTTACCCTTAAGCAGGCCCCCTTCTGTGAGATCCTTGTGGGATCTACAGGCTGGCTTCTCACAGCTTAGAAACCTAACAGGGAAAGGATTTCTTCCTCCTGGTACTTCAACAGCACTCACTCCATTGAACTACATCCAGCCCAACTGCAGTCACGTGCCCACCACAGACCCCCACCCCCAGGCCTGGAGGACAAGCCACGTTGATTGGCTAGGATGGATCACGTGCCCACACGTAGCCTGATTGTGGGCAAAGCAGGGTGTGGCCATAACCAAACACCATGCTATTAGGAGACCCTTAAAAAAGAGGTCAAGTGCAATGCTAGTTTTTGTCCCAGCCCGGTTGCTTTCTCTTATTGCCTGATTATAGTGATTTTTCTCCTCTGCGTGCACACAGTTTAGGGGGAAGGGGTGGAGGAATTTCAGGCCATTGGATTATCTCACTTGCTTGGGCACAGAGGGGAGTTTACAGCTGATTCCAATACAAGGTAGGAAAAAAAATAATGTCCCCAGACCAATTCCCGTTCCCTTCTGATTCGTTCGTCACCCTCTCCGGTTCGCTTCTCAAACGTCCCACGCCTCTACCTTTGAGTTCACTGCAGCCACTTCATGCGGTTTAACTTTTATTAGTCTCCTGACGTCTCTTTTAAGCTATCATCTTCTTTCCTGCAAAAGTGCTTGGATTCCACTTTTCCTAATTAAAACATGCTCATTTATTGTCTTACTAACCAGTGCTCTTTACGAGGGCTCATGATGAGAAAGTTAACTCAAAACAAACGCGACGCTTTTCCCATCTCCTGGAAATGACTGGAGAAGCAGTTTTACCTTCATGAAGTTCAAGTGCTTTGTGGAATTTGGGGTTTTGCTATTTATTTATTTATTTATTTTACTAAAACCACGAACGGGAAACATTTAGCTCCACGGTGCACACTGCTGTTCTCAGCGTTGCACTTTATCTGCTGTGTGGTGAAAATCTCAGGTAGAACATCTTGCAGGGCCAATCACCTCCATATCGGATGGTAATACAGATAACATCAGAATACATCTACATTTCATTCGACAAATTAGTACCCTCATGTCCGTAATTATGCCTATTGTATTTATATTCCTGTGAATTAATTGGATATGTAGAAGCAGGAAGGCCCAGTGTAGCAGAGGGAAAGAAATCACACATGCACTTAAGCCTACCTGAAATTTCGGTCTAACAGTGTGCGAGGCGCAGGCGTGGGTGTGAGACCCAGGTCAGGAGAACAGCTTCCACATGTGTCTGGGTACACCTTGCTTTCTGAGTTTCACCACTATTGGCCTCATCTGAAATTATAAAGGCAGCATGACAGTGGGACTTCCTCATGTCCCGCCTGTGACGTGCATCTTCAATTGCACAATGCCGTTCACTTTGGAGGAAAGCGAGAAGTGTAGCATTCTCTACAGAGCTAGAGCCCGGAGGATGACTTCACAGGGGGAGGGTGAGAAAGATGAGAAGGAGAGAAAAACCTCTCCTAGTGAGGCTACAGGGATAGTACACACTCTCTCGCAGGAGGCTGGTCCTTGACGCTGACCACTACGTCAACAGGTGGACCATGAGAAGGAATCAAGGTCAACATGATTTAGGCAGAGGAGGGCACAGGCCATGTGATTCATGAAGGCGCACACTCCGAATGCCTGGAGCAGGGAAGCAGGCAGGCTTCTAGCTCCAGCTTCCTCCCTGTACCTGGTGCTTCCTGCATGGCCAGGGGACTTTGCTGCCCATTTACCCCGCACAGGACACTCATCTCCATTTTCTTCTGCAAAGGAATGGTCAAGAGTTTAAGATGAAGCACTGTAACACATATTGCAACAGATTTGACCTTTCTTTCTAGTTACTTTATTACAAATGTGTACATGGTTTTGGTAAAAATATTGAATAATTAACAAGATAAAAAGTGCAAACAGTCCCTGCCCCTCCATTCCTTTGTCCAGGAAAATCTCACTTAAAGACTTATTATTTTAGGTTTCCACTTATGTTTATGAATTTCTGAGCATATTTTTTTAAGTTTAATATAAATGGAATGGCATTATACGGAGCATTTGGCGACTTCCTTTTTTTTAATTTCATGAGATACTGTGGAAATCATTTCAGGTAATTTCATGTAGACCCACCTCATTCTTTTTTTAAAGTCCGTGTAATATTTCATAACGCCATCGTTTCTGTCACCAGTCTCTGCTCAAAGGGCGTTTAGATGGCTTTCAGGCTTTTGCTATTACAAAACAAAACTGTAATGAAGAGCCTTACACATATATCTTTCTTTGCGGACTTTCACGATTGTGTTTAAAAGTTAAATTCCTGGAAGTGAAATTGCTAGATCAAAGAGTATGTATAATGTGCATTTTGAATTTTGATGGATTGTGCCCCATTACAGCCATCGCAAGTCAAATGTGACAATCTCGCTTTATTCCTCCTTCTTTAATGGCCTGAATTTCTTTAATGGCTTTTTTTTTAAAGAGTCCAGAAGTTTATGGTGTTGGATTTTAATAGACTTGGAAGAACTTTTTTCTTCAACATACTAAGTAATACTCGAGTACTCTAGAAACTCACCTCCCCTTCTCACATGCCAGGCATGGGGTGAGGAAGGGTGGAGCCGTTGGGGAAACCGGACTCGGCTACCTCCCTTGGCTCCCGCTGTGGGCCCCTTCCCCTTTGTTTCCAAACTGTGCCCAAGCAGGACCCGTGTGACTCAAGACACCTCACCTTTGCTGCCTTTTATTTTCTCATCGATAGTGCAGCAATGTTTAAATATGCCTCTTCTCCTCGTCTGCCTTCCCGCTATCTACCCAACAGGGATACTATAAGAATGTCTAAGATGCCTTAGTCAAGTTTCTGAGGCCCCAAGAGAAACACCCAGTAGAGCGGTACTACCGTTTAACTGTTACAGGACAGCGTGATGATGGAGGGCTAGAAAATCCAGCAAGGAAGACGGCAGCCTCTTTTGTGAGATGATTATGTGAGGGCTCTGTCGATAAGAGGCCCTCAGGCCACACTTAGACAGTCTATCCGAAACTCCGACTTCATGCTAAATAAGGATTTTTGTATTTCCCACCTCCCGTTGGTAATCAATCCCATTACCAGCTGTGCTCAAAGGACTTTAGCTGAATTCAGCCAATATTTATGGAGGTCCTATTAGGGGCTGAGGGTAAAGGTTGAAAAAGAGAGGGCCCTTGTCCTCTGGGACTTCCAGTCTAGTGGGAGAGAGATAGCCGGACGGATACCTGATATTAAATAGAAAGACGCAGGCAAGCTCAGCGTTCTACGTGAATGGGAACATGAGACAGTAGCGGAGGTACCCACACTTGCCTGGTCGGGTAAGTCTGGCTGTAGAACAGTGTCTGAGTCCGTTTTGTGAAAAAGTGGAAGTCACCCCATTTCAGACGGGAGGCAAGAGAATGAATGAGAAAAGGCCAGAAAAGCAATGGCGGCGTACAAGGAGGCTAAGTCAGCAGAGCTGGGCACTCAGGAGACAGTGCTGCAGGGACCTGGTGGCTCCTGTCGGGGTACCTTCCGAGCCCAGTCCGGCACCCTGTGGTTTGCTCTGCGTGGGATGGGGAGTCTGGAAAGAGATCTATGCAGAGCTGTGTGGGGAGGAAGTGGGGGAGGGGCGGAGGAGGAAGGGAAGTTAGAGGAAAGAGATAGATACTTAAAGTAGGCAGTCCAGGGGACTCAGGGACAGCTGTCTCCATAACAGTAAAAGCCAACACTCACTGAGGGGCTTACTCAGTGTCAAGAGGTACAGAATCCTTCCCTGAATCCACGCACTATCCCCATGAAATATTCTCAGTTGTTTTCCCCTCTTCCCACACGAGGAAGCAGATCCAACAACATCAAGTCCTTTGCCCAAGGCTGCCCAGGTACCAGGTGAGGCAGCCAGGCCCCGAACCCCACCTACAGCCAACAGTTGACCCATCAACCACTGCCCTGCCCGGACGCCTGGCCCCTGACCTCCCTCCCTGTTCCTTGCCCCCGCCCTTTCTGCCCACTCTTCTCTTCTTCCTCCCCACTGCCCTCGCAGAAATGCAGCCCTTGCTTTGATTTTCACCTTAACCACTTAACCTCTTGTCAAGCGAAACCATAGAGCCAGGCCGGGAGGCCTACGCAGGCGGCTTCCCCGGACCACCCTCTGCTTCTGGTTTTGTTTAATCCTGCCACTCGCCAAGAAAATGCCTGGGGGCGGGCCCCTGCCTCTCAGCCTCACATGCCCTCTTCCTGTTGGAGAGCTTTCAGTCCGCCACCCCTTGGCGTGTCCAACTGTGTCGTCATCAGGACCTCCAAGATGGCAGTGACGAGCTTCCCGGGTACTTAAGGCAAAGATGCATGACAGTTTTCCTTGACACCTGCATTTTTTAAAAGCCTTGCCTGGGGCCCTAGGAAGCCCAGCATTTAAGAAACCGAGTGCCTTTCAAGGAAGCTGCACTGGGAATCCGCTTCCCTGAGACTTGTTTTGTGATGAAGAGGCTACCGCAGCATCTGCTTGTGAGTGTGTGGAGGGCCGCGGCCGTATTTACGGGGCGATGCTAAATGATGGTTGCCTGTTTTAATGGCGTTTTCTGATGACTGAAATGTATAAATCCGTTCTGGGCGCCGTCAGTGGGTATGTGGCTAGCCTACAAACACATTTAAATGGTGCGCTTCTACGAAGCATTAATTTCTGAGTGTCCAACAGATATATGTAGGCAGGCAGACATGTCACCGGGGTTGCTATAAAGCTTAATTAATATCCCTGAAGAGCTCTTATATCATTTCATGAAGAGTGCTAAATAAGAAAATATTGTGCCTATGGATATTATGCATATACAGAAATGGGGGGAAAGACGGTGAGAGGTCGTCTTGTATTTGGTGATGCCTCACAGGGTCTGATGTAAATGCCAATGGGAAAATAAATTGAATTCAAGATAACCATCTTTTATTTGAGGTTTAAGAAGGAAAGAACAGAGCCCCAGACTTTAACGCTAGAAATCTCTACACTCTGTTGATTTGAAAGAAGGAAATCTAACAGGAAAAAAGAATAGCCATTTTCTCTTTTCCCCTTTATTTTCCTTTTTTTTTTTCTCTATTCCTTCTCTGCCAGTTCCTACCTCTAGGATTGATTTGATGACTTAAAAATTGTTGTTAGCTATGCATTAATTCAAATAAACTCGTTTTGTTTTCCTCTCGTAGGTCTTAAAGGAATCCCATAAAATATTTACTCTGTCCCTTTTTCATTTTTATAACACAGATATGCTTTCTTTCTTCTCTTTTTTTATTTATTTCCTTTTTTTCCTTCCTTCCTCCCACCCTCCACCCAGTGACCAGGCTCCGAAAACCTCCATAAATCTAGGAAATAACCATTATTGGACTTTTTGTTTGTTGGTTTTTTATCTCTTTCTGGATCTCAGTGTACTCATTCAGAAACAGTGGGAAGTAACTTAGAACCTCTCAAAGGTGGACTCGTTCAACACCAGGCATAAGCCCCGGGGAGGCAGGTGGGTCAGACAAATTAGCAGAATGATATTCACAATACTTAAGATATTAAAGGCTTATGGAGATACGCAGGAATTGCCTAGATTTCACTTACTCCAGTTTTTCCCAAACATTGTGGAACACCATCTTGACTGGAAACCAGTCAGTAATGTGCAGATACACTCGGTGATCCACAGAATATTCTTCGAGATCTTATATTTCAGGTCCCCTCTGAGCTCATGACAGAAATAGGGAGCTCAGAATTTCTACAAACCCTTGCTAAGATAGGACGTTGCGATTTTGCTTTCTAAGATAAAAACATAATTTCTCTCTCGGCCTAAAATGTTGAAATTCATCCACAGCCAGACTCATTTATCAGCGTCTGCAATATCTGGGCCGGGCGAGTTAGTGCTCAGAATACGCACTAACAATAAGCCTTCTTCTAAAAATGCCATGATAGATAGCTTTCCTAGAATATAAACCCTGGTAGACCCTGGCTGAAACCTCTCCACTGAAGTGGGAGCCTGTTGACCGGGGAAAACTTTTTGTAACATAGGAAGTGTTGCTACTCTTCCTGCAGCTGCTCCTCCCTGGCCCCTTAGTGATGATCCTTGTTCTCATAATTCAGTCACAGTTTTCAAAAGTAAGCTCCTGACATGGGCAAGATGCAAGGAGACACGAAATATCTGGCGTCACCCAGAATTGGACCTTGTCGAGGTCAAGTTCAATGTCGATCATCATTTTCTCCATATAGAGAGGAGCCAAAGGTTCCTCAAAAAGTTTGACATAGAATTACCATGCAACCAAGAAATGCTTCTCCTTGGGAGATCCCCCAAATAATAAAAAATAGGTGTTCAAACAAATACTTGGACACAGATGTCCAGAGTGGCGCTGTCACCATAGCTGAAGGGTAAACACAACCCAGATGCCCCTCAATGGACGAATGGATATGCATAATGGGTGCATGTGTACAGTGGAACAGTATTTGGCCATAAAAAGGAAGAGGGACTAATAAAGCCACAACGGGAATAAGCTTGCAAACATGATGCTAAGTGAAAGAAGCCAAATGCAAAAGGTCACATGTTGTATGTTTCCATAAATGTTATATGAAATACTCAGAGAAATCCATAAAGATAGAAATTAGATTTGTAGTTACCAGGCACCGGGGGGTAGGCGATGGGGAAATAAGAGTCCCTGCTTCGTGGATGCAGGGTTTTCTTTTGAAGTGATAAAAATGTCTGGGGGCAAAATAGAAGTATCGCTTGTACATCGGGGAACATGAGACGTCACACAACTACACTTGGAGCTCAGTCATTTTATGGTATGTGAATGGCACCTGAATAATATTTTTAAACTTGTTAATTAAAAGAAAATGTTTATGCAATCAGTGTCCCCCTCGGTATGAAAGGTCTCCTCCAGGGAGAGGCAAGACAGTTGGGCTGGAGTGTACCTCTGACTCCATCCAGCCCTCTCCAGGAAAAACGCAGGGGGGAGCGGGGGGTAGAGGCAGGCAAATGTCTGTTTCCAGAACTTGCTTTGAAATGATTAGCTTTAAAGGCACCAGAGGAAAAAAAAATACCAGTACATGGCATTTGACTAATACAGGTAAATGCATCCAAGTATGTAGTAGGTTAACATCTGGCAGACAGTCAACATGATCCCTACTCTGTGTCACCGGAAATGCAACTTCTCAAACTTTGCTGAAGTCGAAGAAGCACCAACCATAAGGAAATACAGAAAGGCATGTTGGGTGGGACCCCTTTGTTACAGAGGTGCAGGGAGAAAGAGAAAGAGAAAAGGATTCTTCCCTGGCTGGGGGAGGGTGACAAGATTTCTCAGAGCTGAAAGCCATTCTCATCATTATTCTTTTGAAAGTGATTTGAAAGAGAAAATGCACCCTGAAGTCCGCCGCGGAGCTTGGAAGCCCAGGAAGATAAACCTCACTGTGGGTGGGCAGAGAAGTGACTGATACTGAGCAAGTTCATGTCCCCGAAACTCAGGCAGACTTACAGAAAGATTATCTCTGAGCTCCTGGTGACACACCAGGAAGCGGCCTCGAATTAGTGTCAGCTAATGTCCGAATATACTCACCCACATGGCTCTTGAGGGGAGAGGGGATGGGAGAACCGCAAAATACACAGCATCTTCTAAATGAATCAAGATTGCATTATCCCACTATTTCCCTAAGCCATTCTGTGTTCTCAGTGGAGATAATCGATGTGATTATAGCTAACCTAAAGAATGACAGCGATTCCACTTCTGGGACCTGTCTGAAGAAACCTGAAACACATTTAAAAAAACGTACGCAGCCTTATGTTCACTGCAGCGTTATTTACAACCGCCAAGATCTGGAAGCAACCCAGGTGCCCATCAGTGGATAAGTGGATCGAAGGCTGTGGTACATTTACACAATGGAATACAACTCGGCCATAAAAAAAAAAAGAAAAGAAAAGAAAAGAAGGAAATCTTACCCCCTTTGCCACAGGCCTGGTGAGCATTATGCTAAGTGAAATAAGCCAGTCAGAGAAAGACAAATACCATAGGATCTCACTTACATGTGGAATCTAATGAACTAAATACAGTGATGAAAAAAAATAAAAGCAGATGCATAGATACGTAACATAGGCTGACCGCTGTCACAGTGGAGAGAGTTTGGGGGGCTGGGTGGAAGAGTAAGAGGATTAAGCAAATACATATATAAAAAACACAGACACCAGTGTGGTGTTAGTCAGAGGGAAAGAAGGTGGGGGACTAGAAGGGGCAAAGCAGGGGGATGAAGGGTGATGGAAGGAGACTTGACTCCGGGTGGTGGGTGCGCAATGCAGGGTGCAGATGCTGTTGTGTTGACCTGCGCACTTGAAACCTGCACAGTTTGGGGAACCAGTGTCACGCCAATAAACTCAATCAAATAAGAATGACGGAAAAGTTGATGAGAATTCCACCTTCCAAGATCAAGAAAATGAGGAGGCTCTCAGGAAACATGCTAAAAGCTTCAGAATAGAAAGACATAGGCTCCTCAGAGGATTTGAAATAAGTACGTGTCAGCATCAAGAGAACATAGTCTTTCTTTGCCAAAATTTTACAAACCGTGTGACCGGGCATCGCTCAAAGAGAACACCACAAGATATGTAAATCTAAGTGTTGCATCTGAGAGCTGATAGAAGACACTAAATCCATTGGTTTCTAAAGGCTGTAAAATGAACTTTTTAAGATCTAGATTGGTTCATGTGTTATTCATCTCCTAGAAGTTGATAGAACACCAAGCAGGCATGCTTTTGGGGGCTGGCGGTACGGCAGGGAAGAGGAGGACTTAATCCAGGCCCTAGAGGGAAGCGGGTACCACTGAGGGAAGCAGACAAAAAGCAGGAAAACGAATGAGCCAGCTGCTGCAGGGCCTAGTGGGGGCTGAATGCGAGGGCAGGGTCTTTATCCCACCACCATCACCCCAACACACCTGGACCAGGTCAGGTCATAAAATGATGGGGTCAGAAGAGCTGAACAAGGACGCCTTTCCGAGAACCTGAGCTTGAAGGGGAAACCGAGAGACCTGAGCAGGAAGAGCCATGCAAAGGTCTGAGTTCAGAACTTTCCAGATGAAGGGAAACACAATGTGAGCGCCCTGAGACCGGGAGGAGCTGGGTCTCGTTGAGGGACAGAGAGAAGCCTGACAGGGACTGGGAAGAGGTGAGAGATGCCACACCAAGGAGCTGGATCACTGCCAAGTACAAAGGATATGGAAGGTTTTAAGCAGAAGAGCAATGTGATTTGATTTGTGTCTAGAAACAACGACAGGCTCCTGTGTAGAAAGTGGAGGTAAAGGGCCAAGGCGGAAGCCCATTGGGCGGCTGCTGTCTGCAGTAGGCCAGGTGCAAGGGGACAGAGGTAGAGGGGGCAAGAAGAGGGCAGGTATGTGCCGGAAGCAGAGAAGAAATCCTCTGAGGATGGGTCAGGTGTGCGGAAGAGAAAGATGGGAGCCATGGTGAGGTCCACTGAGGTCGATGGCATGGCACCCACCCAGGCGCCACCATTCGGGACAGAAGGTGGCATTTTGCCCCAGTTGTAACCTTTGGAAATGTGGGCAGGCAACAGATCTCAGCCAGGTTCTTCTCTGAGTCTGAACTTCAGCTGAAGAGAGCCACCTCTCCTAAGGTGTCACCGTTGGGGATCGCACATATCCGGTGGTTGGTCCAAGTGATGTTATGAAAACCCCACCCCCTCTGCCCAAATTAGAGCAACTCCGCAGAGCCGTCCCCACTCCAGAGCTGCCCACGAGGTTGACCAAGGGCTCAGTGTCTCCCTCAGTCTCCCAGCCAGCCAGCCAGCAGCACAGGAAACACAAGTACTCCCGAGAGCACTTTCTGATACACGTCCTGCGTGCAGGTCTCTTGTCCCTGGAGTCTGCTGCCCGGGAGGGACTGTTACCTGTACCAATGATTAGCAGTGACTCCTTTAACCAGCACAGGTGAGGCCTGAAGGAAAAGAGTGTTTGGGAGTGAAAATCAAGAGTTGTTTTTGCTCGGGTTGAACTTGGGATGTCTAACAATATTGAAATGTAAATAGACTAAGAGGCACCGTATTGAGGGTGGTTAGAATATTCTGTACAAAACCCAAAACCCTTAAGGCAGAAGGCAAAGAAGACAGCTATAGTCTTTTCAGAGGACTGGACTAAACTTCCTGAGTCTGTTCTACCAGAATCATTTTTGAGATTGGATGCTTCTAAATCTGCTTCCTCTGTTCCAAGAGAAGATAGAGTTTAAAACCCTTGTATCTGGACTAAACTCTAGGCTCCAGATCCTCAAAAGTACACCTAATGTAGTCTTCCATCTTGCCTACCACTCCCCCGACCCCTGCATCACTGCGTTCCAGCAACACTGTTCTTTCACAGCCTCAAAAATCAGCCCTTCCCCACCTCAGGGCCTTTGCACATGCTGTATTCTCCACCTACGATGTTCTTATCAGGACTCACAATTAGCTGCTTCTAATCCTTAGACCTCTTCCCATTTGGGAGGGGGGGCGGAATCATCTCCTCAGAGAGGCATGGCGGCACTAATGTAGTCTCACATTTTCTGTCTCAGTTCCTTATTTCTTGCAGGGCACTTTCTCACAGTTTATTGTTATTCATGTACTTGGTTTGCCTGGACTGGAGTTTGGGGATCTTTTTGTCTGTTTCTCCAACTATAAATTCCAGATGAAGATCAAGGCTTATTCACCATTATGTCCATGTGCTCAGTAAATATTATTTGACTCCTAGCTTCATATTTTAAATGTGTTGTGTTCTTCCCGAGGACATGAGGAAACATGCTACACGCATGTATTAAACGCATCCTACGTGCCAGCGTCTGTGCTCACAGATCGTACTCATGATCCCTTTCAGCGCCTCCCCCCAGCTCTTCTGTAATGCAGACATTGTGGATGACCCGGTTTTCGGAGGTGGCTTCTGAGGCTCAGGGAGATTGTCTCTCACAACGAACATCACAAGGCTCCCAGTGGAGTTGAGGTTTGAATCCAGACGTGCCTCACCCCAAAGCCTGCCCACTTTCCACCACGCCCTCCTCTGTGTGTTCCTTCAGCAGACGTTTGTGGGCACCTCCTCGGACCAGACTAAAATCCTAGGGAGCAAAAGATACAGGACGTGCCTGTGAGAAGCTTGTCGTTTGGAGAGACAGGGCAAACACACAGGACGAGTGTAATGGCATGAAGCAGAGTATGATAGAGACGGACCCAGAGGTCCTCCGCAGCCTGAAAACTCTGTGTCTCTCTGAGTGATACAGGCAGTGAACGCGCTGGGAGGATCTTCGTCCTCCCTGATTGTATCTGATGGCGTTCGTTCCCTCTCCCTGTACCACTGGCTGCCAGCACACACCAGTGCGAGTCCACTCCAGATGGCTGTCTCTGGACTCCCCACGCTATATAGTGTACGCAAAGTCAAAGTCAAGTTGGAAGTCAAAGTCAGAAGTCTTTGTGGGGTTTCCCCCCTCCCTACTATATCAAGGCTCTCACCAATTAACTTGAAAAAAGTCAACAAGTTAATAACAGCACAGGAGGTGGGGACAGAGAGGATGTTTGGGGGGGTGGAAAGACGCCTCATTTCATCCCAAAGACTCCGATATGGATTTGCTCACAACCCCAGGTTTCTTTAGTGACCCCCAGAGGCCTCGCCTGTCACACTGAGCACTATCTCATTTCTTGAGCAGGGAGGGGGGGTGCAGTTTTCCCATGAAAAATGCTACGTTATATCACAGCGTGACACTATTTAAATATCAAGGGTTGAAGCTTCTATTTAGAAAAACGGAAGGCAATAAACTGAGTCGCTAATTATTCCAGCTGTGAGTATTTTTGGTATGGCTGCAAATTTTGAAGAGGGCAAGAGAGAGGATTTTCCTGTTGTTCACGACATATGCAAATGTGGTAATGTCCCCTGTGACCCAAAAGGTTCAGGGATCAGAAACCTTGAAAGCCTATTTTTCCCTGAATCAAAATTACTTTGGGTAAGCTTAGGGACTCGTGATATGAAATGGGCTTTTAATTATACTAATTGGGTTATTGGCTTTTTCAAAGTTGGGAAGTAGCAATTTTTTTTTAAAAAAACATTTTTTAAAAAGTTTTATTCTAAAAGCAACAGTTCACGTCTCAACCCAAGCATAAATTCCCAGCTGGGAGAAGAGAACAAGCGCATTTGTAATATGCTCAGTCCCTTCCCTTCCTAATAAAATTACTTTTGAGGGGTAGGGGTGCCTGCAAGGCTCTAGCCGCCGTGCTAATTAGAGCAACTCATTCACTTCACGAAGAGTTTAAATGAGCTGGGCAGCGTGCTAGGTCAAGGAGACCCAGCACAGAGCAAAAAACACAGGGCTCCTGCCTTCAACTGATTAATAGCTGCGTTTATTGACCATTTGCTGGCTGTCACGCTGAATGTGGAGCATTCCCTGTAAATAAATTCACCAGTCCTCTCCCGAACCCATGGAGTAGACACCAGCATTCTCTCACCTTGCAAACAAAGCCACCGGGACCCAGAGAGGGTAAGCCACTTACCTAAGGCCACACAGTGATGAGTGTAGGAGCCAAGAGCCAAACCCTGGTTGTCCAGGTCCAACACTGTACCCAGACAACCAGGCTTCACACCGCCTCGTTGGTCCGATGTCATTGGTTTCACACATAATTAAATTAAGAAGAAGAACAACATGTTTATACAGGGTCCGGCTGAAGTAACACCTGCTTGAAGGGTGACTGGTAGGGTAATAATATGGGTGCTCTAATGTATAGTTTTAATTTGAACATTTCCCCTAAAATGTCATACGGCTTGCTTGAGTGTGACATTGTTGTGTTACAGAATGACATGCTTAGGATTTTGTAACAGAAGATTCTGTAATAAACAAGGGGTGTTATTGGTGCGGGACCATGTGTATGGGGGGGAGTCTGCCTCTAAATATCAAATGCTTCCCCGTCTATGTCTCAAAAGTGTAGAAGACACTTTTTTGCTTTGGGGTTTTTTAATTTACCTACTTGATTCTTTTTTTAAATAATGTATGCATTTCACATTTGCAAATGGGAAAGAACAGGCAGAGAGCCCTTAACTGATGACTCAGTTTGCTGGGCAAGCAGGGGCCGAGCCTCACAGGGCCCCAGGCCACCGTCCTCCTTGCTTCTCCAGCTTTCCCTGTCTCCGCCTGCATGCTGCCCCCTCCCTCTTCCTCTTCCTCTTCCTCTCCACATCCCACCTCTCTCCCTCTCTCTCTCTCTCTCTCTCTCTCTCTCTCTCTCTCTCTCTCTCTGCCTGTCTCTCTCTCTCAGGAACCCACCCCTGCAGTATCCCCTCTACCCACACCCTCCCTTTTCATGTTGGCGAGTATGATAAAGATGCCAGAAAGGATGCTGGTTATTTAACCTCTCTCCAGCTAAGTGTTTTATTATAACTCCTGAGGACCTAATTACAGCACCTTTACACACCACTGTACCTGTTACAGGCTGCCTCTGGATGAAACTCCATCCTTTAGAAACGATAAACCTGCCACCTCCAAGGGCAGGGCCAGCACCGGTGCGACGGGAGGAAACCGCGCTTTGGCGAGTGCACACCTGGTCTCCCTCCCCGGTCACCCCGCCCCGACACCTGGCGGACTTTGGCCTCTGTCCCTCCTCTGTTTTTTTTTTTTAATCAAATGTCAGCAACGGCATGTAAGATATTAAAAATCTTTTAGGGGTTCATGGGCTGTTGGTGTCAACATTTTCATCGTCTGCTCTGAGTTTATTTCCTGTGAGTTTACTTACTGGGGAGGTTGCTTTTCTCAAGAATGATAACCAGGCTTCCCTGATAACCAGAACAGCTCTTTGCGTGCGGCGCTATGTTGGGACTCTTTGGGACTTCTGTTCGGGTTCAAGGACAGTGTTTGCTGCCACTGACTTCATGAGCAAAATAGGCTTCTCTGGACACTGCCGGTCACTAGTTGTCCTGGTTAGCTGAGTCGGGAACTAGGGAGACAGCAAGGTACAGATGGAGAGAGAGGGGGAAGAGAGAAAAGAAAAAACCAAACTTGACCTTTGGAGCTGCGGCAGTATGATTACTTGTGTAGCCCACTTCTCTTTCAAGGGCTTGCTAGGATTTCCCCTCTTAGGATCCTACTGGTTGCAAAGGGAAAATAGTAGTAGTTGGTGTTAAGGGATTGGAAGTGTTTGTTTCTTTCTTTGGCAGGTTTTCAGGTTAATGAGTGAGTTTCCTTGCAACTGATTCTTAAAAGAAGCAGAGGAACCTTTTGTGGGGATGTCAAGTCGTGTAACCAGCCACCACTCGGAAAGCTGCCACTGGGGGCTCGGCAGGCTCCCCTGGGCTCAGGGCAAAATAAAAACCCACAGCACTTCGCGCGGTTGGGGCCCTGCTTGCACGGATGCTACGCACGCGTTTCCTGTTGGATGGGCTTCTTTTTCAACTCTCCGGCGGTTGTTTAATCAGAGAACATGTACACCCTTCATTTTCTAAGCCAATTTGAAAGCAGAGGCTGCTTTGCCAAGATTCTGCCTCAACTGCACATCTCTGCTGTCCCATAAAAGCCTTTGAGAATGGCTGCTAAGTAGGCCATCCCTTGGTCTCTATTAAATGGTTGGTTTTCGAATGAGACAGGGGTGACATCCACCCCAAAGACGGACAGTTCAAGGTGAAGTGACGATCACTGTACTCTTCAGAACTCACAGGGACCTAGGAAACAGAGCCGAGCACATGGAGGGGCCGTCCTTCCTTAGACTGACCACTCAATCCACCGGCCAGCCTCAGTCCCTGACCTGCACCAGGAAGGATGCTGCAGGCCAGTGTTGGAGCCCAGCAACCCCCGTGGCTAGGAAAGAAGGGTGCAGACCGCCCTGTTTTCTTGTGTAAGCCATCGCGGGCTGGTTCTCTCGATCCCTTCGAGTGTTGGCAAACTCCGAGGACAGCACTTTGGGGGCCCCTCATTTGCCTGTCCTTTCCGAGACACAAGTGGCCAATTCTGAGAGCAATTGAGTTGTGCTTGAAAAATGTCAAGTGCATTTGGAAGCTACACATTTCTGCTGACGCCCGGAGTCCCAAGCGCAGCTACTTCTGCGACCAGCCTCTGGGGAGCGGTTCAGCCCGGGCGTTACGAACACTTCATCAGAGTGTCCCCAGCAGGCCCCCAAGCGGAAACGCTGTCTCCACAGCCAGTTCAGGGCAAAACCCAAGGCCTCTCTCTACCCCTTCTTGGTCTTCCCAGTGACCGTCTGGCCAGGCCAGACCTGTGGGTCTCGATTTGTTATATGCATCATCTTTCCTGCAGCATGTGAGGGCGATCCTGGAATCAGAACTTACATTTTTTTTAACTTGTAATTATGAAATTTTCAAACATTCAGAGAAGTTGGGAGAATAGTCCATCCTAAGAATAAGCACCTAGTCTCAACAATTGCTGTCATTTAGCCACATTTGCCTTATCTTGCTATACACAGAGAGATCTAAGGAAAGATCTTGTTGCTGAACCACTTGGAATTAAGTTGTCCACTTTATGACGCTTCACCCCTGAAAACATCAGGATTCAAAACATGTATCCATCAACCACCTAGTTTTTTTTCCCTATGTTATACACATTTGAAAGGCACAAAAACAGTTAGGATAGAGCTCCTTAAACTTCCACGTATACTCAGTCCCCTGGGGAGCTTCTTAATGGATACATTCCCAGCCTCCATGCCTCAGTCTAGATGGAAACAGGAATTTGTAGTTTTCTTCTTTAAAATTTTTTTCTTTTATTTTCTTTTAACTGATTAGAGAGAGAGAGAAAGGGAGGAGAAAGGGAGAAAGAGAGGGACAGAAACATCTGATAGGTTGCCTCTTGCATGTGCCCCAACTGGGACCGAACCCACAGCCATTCAATGTGTGGGCCAACGCCCAAGCAACTGAGCCACACTGGCCAGGGTGGAATTTGTACTTTTCTAAGCAGGCACTCAGGGAACACAATCTGAAGATCTTTCTTTAGAACCTTTCCCTTTTTTAATCATTTGTTTGCTGGATCTTCTCAAGATTTCCAACATCAGAGTGTGACTAGCTTGTGGCAGAAATGGGAGCCTACCTACCTTTGGTACTTTCGTTTAATAAATTTAAGCACCGGAAACTAGAGGGAAGAGATGTGAACACTAAGTGAGTTTTATTGAGCTGTGACTACCAGAGACACTGTGACAGCAGTGAGCAGCCAGAGAGAGAGACCTGCAAGGGCCAACGCAGTGATGGAACGTAGATGGGCTGTTTTTCTGTGCAGGGTCTGGCCTCTTCTGCATAAACGTAGACGCTTGTTTGCCTGTGCGCACATGCGCACACCCGTCCACCTGTCTGGAAGGCAAGAGTCAGCATGGCAGAAGGAATCCCCATTTTAAAATAAAAAATCTTCACCATCTGTCCTTTTAGCGTTTATGACTTTGGCCTTGGAAAGGCTGGAGGTCATTCATTTAACAAAGATTTGTTGAATGTCCCCGAGGTCCCAGGCTCTGTTCTAGATGTTGAGATACAGCATTGAACGAATCAGACAAACTGCCTGATTATTTTTAACTTCGTAGAAATTCAGTTCCAAGTGACAGATGCCGATTATAAATAATGCACAAATACATATGTAAGGGAGAAAATAAAGCAGCTATAATGAGATGGAGAGTTGACAGAGAAAGGAGCAAGGGGGCCACGGAAGGTCTCTCTGGAAAAGTGTCCCTGGAGCAGTGGCAAAATGAGGCGGAGAAATAAGTCAGGCAGGTATTTCCAGGCAGGGGGGAGAGCGGGTGCAAAGGCCCTGCGGATGTGCTGGATGTTCTATGAAGAACAGGAAGAGGACAATGTGACTGACGGGAGGGTAAAGGGGTAGAAGATGCAATTGCAGACGTGGCCAGAGCGCAGGTGGAGCAAAACCTCCTAGGCCACAAGAAGCGTTTCTGAGTGTATTCTTTTTTTAAAAACATACTTTATTGATGATGCCATTACGCTTGTTCCATTTCCACTCCATTCCCCTCCACCCTGCACACCCCCTCCCCCACTATTCCCCCCTTAAGTTTATGTCCATGTGTCTCAAGTTCTTTAGAGTCTATATTTCCCCTACTATTCTTGCCCTCCCCATCTATTTTCTACCTACCATCTATGCTACTTATTCTCTGTACTTTCCCCCCTTCTCCTCCTCCCACTCCCCTGTTGCTAACCGTCCATGTGATCTTCATTTCTATGGTTCCACTCCTGATCTAGCTGTCCTCTTAGTTTGCTTTTGTTTTAGGTGTGGTTGTTAATAACTGTGAGTTTGCTGTCCTTTCACTGTTCATCTTTTTATCTTCTTTTTCTTAGATAAGTTCCTTTAACATTCATAAAATAAGGGCTTGGTGATGATGAACTCCTTTAACTTGACCTTATCTGAGAAGCATTTTATCTGCCCTTCCATTCTAAATGAAAGCTTTGCTGGATAGATCAATCTTGGTTGTAGGTCTTTGAATTTCATGACTGGGAATACTTCTTTCCAGCCCCTTCTTGCCTGTAAGGTCTCTTTTGAGAAATCTGCTGACAGTCTGATGGGAACTCCTTTGTAGGTGACTGTCCCCTTATCTCTTGCTGCTTCTAGAATTCTCTCTTTCATTTTAATCTTGGCTAATATAATTATGATGTGCCTTGGTGTGTTCCTTCTTGGGTCCAACTTCTTTGGGACTGTCTGAGCTTCCTGGATTTCCTGGAAGTCTATTTCCTTTGCCAGATTGGGAAAGTTTTCCTTCATTATTTGTTCAAAAAAGTTTTCCACTTGTGGCTGTGCCTTTCCCCCTTCTGCTACCCCTATAATTCGGATGTTGGAATGTTTAAAGATGTCCTGGAGGTTCCTAGGCCTCTCCTCACTCTTTTGAATTCTTGTTTCTTCATTCTTTTCTGTTTGGTCATTTTTTTCCTCCTTCTGGTCCACTCCCTGGGTTTGAGTCCCAGTTTCCTTTCCATCCCTATTGGTTTCCTGTGCATTTCCCTTCATTTCAATTAGTTTAGCCTTCATTTGTTCCTCTAATTTGTGACTAAAATCAACCATTTCTGTGAGCGTCCTGATCACCAGTGTTTTGAACTGTGCATCTGAAAGGTTGGCTATCTCTTGGTCGCTTAGAAGTATTGGCTCTGGGGCTTTGAGTTCTTCTTGAGCCATAATGTGTTGGTCTGTTCATGCCTGTTATGTATGAGGGGCAGAGCCTTAGGTGTTCATCAGGGCGTGGCCGCCCAGGTTGCTGGATTGTAATGCTGTATGTGGGGGTGGGGTCAGAGAGTGGCAATTGCGTTTCTTCCACACTCTCTTGGATTTTGGTCCCCTCTGCTGCTTCCCGCAAGCAAACTGGGCAGGCTCCTGGGTGTGTGGGCCTGTGTACCCTCCAGGACCCTGTGGGTCTTTCCAACAAAGTCACTGTGAGCCTGGGAGCTTCTCCAGGCACCTGGGCCCCAAAAGTCTTTCTAATTGGTGCTTTTAGGCTTTAGTTTTCATCGCAGGGGTCCTAGCCTGTGTGGTCTGTCTCACTGCTCGCTCCTTCACCTGGTTTATCTGAGTATGAACGTGTGACCACGGTCAGCCAGCCTCCTTGCACCCTCACTGGGTCCGCCCATTGCCACTTTCTGCCTGGGATCTGCCAACCGCCACCTGCGGGCCCTGGTTGGTCCAGGCACTTTTTCCTGCCGCAACTTCACTTGGCTCTACCCACCACTGATCCCGCCCCTCTTACCGGTCTGGATGAATGGTTCGTGGTTGTCGGACTTCTGTACAGGTCAATTTTCTGTGTTTTGGTTGCGTCTTTGTTACTAAAACGTTGTTGTCTTTAAACTTGGTTGTGCGAGAAGGCACAATGTTTCCACCTATGCCTCCATCTTGGCTGGAAGTCCATTCTAAGTGTATTCTAAGAGTTATATGAAGGATTTATGTACTTCTTTGTTTGAGGAGGGGGAGGGGTGATGGCATATGCTAATCTAACTTCCTTTTTAGGAGGAAGTGTGGAAAACACTATATTGGGACAATAGACACTTTTAGGATCTCATGACGCAATCCCATGTAAAAGAAAGAATAGCCTCCTGTTCTTAAAGATGACTGCATTTAAAATGACATTAACGCCCATTTAAATTTCCTAACCATCTTGTGATTTCTCCCGTGTTGCTAAAATGTTCCTGTCGCTAATTTACCAATTCTGTCCACAAATATGACTGATGTTCAGGAGCTGAAGTTTAAGCTCTGGAGATGCTGACAGTTAATAGCTACCAGTATGGAGTGTCAAGGATGTCAGAGTTTGATTTGGGGAAGATACTTTAATTATTAAGATTATATATATATAACCACACACACACATACACACATACACACACGTGTGTATATATACACTATACCACGTGTATATACATTATATTAAGTGTATAAGGAGATTCTTGAGCACACAGGAGTGGGTGGCGGGATGTTGGAATAGGTTTTCCAAGCAGGTGGTCGGAAGGTGAGTAGGAGTGGGCTGGGGGGGGTAAGGGGGACAGAAAGAACAGGAAGGGCCATTGCAGAGAGCATCACGAGTTATGTGATTCCCAAAGGCGGGGCAGCACCAGCCAGCTGGCTTAAGGACAGATGCAACTTTTGATGTAGCTGAAGTGCAGAGTTCATGGGGGTAGGGACACAAGGTGAGAGAGGAGGGTAAAAGAGTTGGGTGGTGGTGGTAAGGAGTGTGGTCCCCCACTGAGGTTCTGGTTTCCTCTTTCGGGCACCTGAGGGTCAGGTCGGCAGGGATTCCTCTGTGGGGGGAGGGGGGCGGATGGCACTTGCATCTCAGGAAGGAAAGTGGCAGGAGGGCTCACAGGGAGGGTGGATGGGGGAAGGTTTTTGAGGGGAATTCCTTAACTCACGGTAGGGAGAGAAGGGGAGGGGAAGGGAGGAAGTGAGAATAACTACAGTTTGTCCCACAGCTGGGACTAACATTCGCTCAGAGGGAGTGTATATAAGGAGGGGAAGAAAGAGTCTGGGTTTCACTGTAACTTGCTCAGTAGAGCCACAGAATGTCATCAGAGAGACCCCAGTGCCCCAGAGGAATGCGGGCTGGGACTCAGGGAGGAGGTTGGACTTCAAATGGAGGTTTGGAGACTTCAGTCATGTGGGTAATGGCTGAAGCCAAGGGCTGGCTGAGATGATCTCTATGGGGGTGACAACAAGGGTTCGGACATTTTTAAACACTCATTAATGACAATTTGCAATGTCTTTGTGTTCCTTCGATTTGGTTTGATTTCCTATTTTCACTACCCACTCTTGGAGAATTGTCCAAGTAGTAAATTTGAAGTCGCTCTAAATCAGATCCCAGAGCTGCCCCATCACCTGGCTTTCAGGCTCATATACATTCTCACTTCATTATACGACAGTGGACTGTCACTTAGTGACTTGGAGAACTCTTCAGATGTGTGTTTGACATTTGTCAAGCTTTAAATTAAAACTCCTGTCTTGGGCTCCCTCTGTTGCTCTGAGGAGTCCACAATAAACGTTACTCATCCCGAGCCTCGCACGTACCCTGAGGCACACCCTCGTTACATGCTTTTCCTACGTGGTGTCAGGGAATCCTGGCCCCAGCCTGTGCTATTGTAAGGCACTTGTGCTATTCTTATCTCCACTGTAGAGAAGAGGCAATGGAGGTTCACAGGAGCAGCCTCGGGAAACTTCCGTGGGCTTCCTGTCCAGGAATGGCCCTGCCAGGACCCCAAGCCAGGCATGTTTTGCTCCAGAGTTCTGCCTTTAAATGCCATGCCTACTGCCTCCTGTCCCTGAAGACAATTTTTAACCTGGAGCATTCAAAGAGAGCTATTGCGCAAGGAAATACAGCACTTTATTTATGGAATCAAGTCTCTTGGCTTTATTCAGGTCATCAAACATAGTGCAAATAAAGTTTAAATACCCATTGTTTATTTTAATGTTAGCTATGTTAAATAATTCACTAATCAGATACTCATTTTCTGGCATGATTGTTAGTCATATCAGGCTTGTTTGATCTTTGTCAAGGATTAAAATACTTGTAAGGTTTTCCCTAGAAGCAGCCAAGATACAAACATTTGTAATGATAGGGGTGTTGCCCCGGAGTCCTGCTGGCGAGGCCCCCCCATCCCGGTGTGCAGGGGCAGTGTGGTCCAGTCAGAGCCCATAGAGTCAGGCAGGTGGGAGTCTGAACCTTAATGACCCGGCCGGCTACCTCGGAGCTTCCATTTTCTCATCTGTAAAATGGTGGGAACAATAGTACCTACCTCACAGGGTTGATGTGAAGTTCATGGGCAAGTAAACCATTTAGCATTGTAACTGACACATAGTACATGGTCCGTAAATACAGTTGCACCAACTGAAGACTCAGAGAGAAAGGCAATACCTGTAAAACATTTTGGAATCTTAGAATTGAAGCTGAGTAAAAAAAAAAATCACAAAACAGGGGTCTCCATTAATTCATCATTCATTCATTCATTCATTCATTCACTCATGTCTCCCCTGCGTGCTGAACTTGAGTTGGGCACGCAAAGATGAGCAAGTTGCTGAATAAGACATAGCTCCTGGCTTTCAGCTGCTTAAACTCTACGTTCTACTTAATCCATGCTTTAAAGTCTACCAGTATGTACTTTCTGGAAGACAAGCCATCATTTGAAAAAGGTATGGCAAGTCCTACATGGCACAGAGAAGGGAGAGAACAGGTGCGATCAGAGAATTGAGCACCCTTGAAGTGTCCTTGGAGAAACAGTCTCCTGAGCGTGAGGAAGGGCTGTATTAATGGTAGGTGTCCACGGTAGACCCCCTTACTCTGCTGTCACATCATAGCTCTAGCCACCAAGGGCAAAGACGTTTCCAAAAAAGAGCCATGACCCCATGACCCAGAGAGCAGGAGAAAACGGCCCAGGAAAGAAGACTCCAGAGATACGGGTTAGGGTAACACTTAAGAGCACACACTTTAGTGTAAGACAGTGTTCGAGACTTCAGTCCCTGGACAGTTGCTTAACTTCTCCAAGCCTGATCTCTCCTGTCTTAAATGGGGATATTATACTACTGATCTGTAAGTGATGTGATGCTATATCTCAAGTGCCTTCAAACTGTAGCTTCCAGTCCATCATCAGAGTCACCACCATCGCCGAGTAACAAACAGTAACTCGATTTTCATATGTGCTGTGCATGCTTTGCAGGATTGTGGCGGAAGATAAAATCTAGCGGGACAGGTGAGAGTCTGTGATGATGTGCATTTATGGAACGAATGCACGTCGCCATTGAGTGTAACATGTCGCCCCTTCATTCATGACAGGCGGAGCAGGGTCGTTAGCCAGGACGGTCCCAGGCTATAGGAGTCACAGGGTGAGGAAAGGTGGCTGGCTCTCTCTCCTTGGCCACCCACGGGGGTCCTGACGCTCTCCCTTCTCCCGGCAGGCACTTCCTCTTTAAGACCTCCTCTGGAAGCACGCCCCTGTTCAGCAGCTCTTCTCCAGGATACCCTTTGACCTCAGGAACCGTTTACACGCCACCGCCCCGCCTGCTGCCCCGGAATACCTTCTCCAGGAAGGCCTTCAAGCTGAAGAAGCCGTCTAAATACTGCAGCTGGAAATGCGCCGCCCTGTCCGCCATCGCTGCCGCCCTCCTCCTGGCCATCCTGCTGGCGTATTTCATAGGTGAGTCCGGGCAGCCCGCCCGCCACCCTGGCTGGGACAAGGTCGGGGAGACGGGGTCCGGGAGAGGCCCTCTGTTGTCTGCACAGTTGGCTTGTTCACACCTGAAAGACATGAAAATGAGGGACGGACAGGGGTGGGAGGGGGAATGATTTGCCTCCCCACCTGAAATCCATTTCAGTCTGATGAGTTTCACCTTCGTGATCCTAAAGAACTTTTCTCAGTGGTGAAATTAAGTATCCTTGCTGTATTCTTTCTTGGAGACATGCTGAGAATGGTTGTCCCCGCCAATCCACCCCTCGCCCCCAAAGTAGCCTTCTGGTCTTCTCCGTCACCGGATTTTAACCCAGGTCTGTGCGCTGAAATTCATGAGTGTTGGTTAACTTGCCAAAAACCAAATAGAAGACCAGTGGTCAGCATGCCCGGGAACATCTTGATTTGTAGGAAAGCTGGAGCAGCTGGCTTATTTACCGTTTCTGTAACAGAAATGGAACCGAGAGGCCTGAGCATCCAGCCAGGCCTTTGCGCAGAATCAAGTCACCCAGACATGGCGAACTTGTCCGCATCCCTTCCTTTGCCACTGTCCCTTGAGCCTTAACTTGAGTCTCACCAGATGCTGCTGAATCTGAGTCAGGTCCCCCTCCCATGCCAGCTGCGCTTCGGAGAACTCAGGGTATGACTTAGGGTAGCAGCTTGGCAACGTGGCTGGGGTAGCTTTCTTCCCGTGCCAAGGATGTGGCTTTGCATCCTCGGGGTGTGGGCCGTGTCACTGTGGAAAGCAGCACATGCCAAGAGCTTAGGGGCAGGGCGCCACGTGCCTCGGCGCATCCTGGGCTGGACACAAAGCCTGCGCGCAGCTCCCGGCCCCAGCTGAGAGCCCCTGCGGCCGCTCTGTCAGCTGAGCCTGCCCCCGGCGGGTCTCCTGGCCCAGGCAGAGGCCACAGCGACGTTTGTTAAAGTTTATTTGAAACGCTTGCTGGTTCTGGCTTGCTTTCAGGGCAGTGGTGATAGGCCTCCCCAATTTGTCTGTGCCGTGTTGCGAAGCAAACCTAGAAAACACCAGCAAAAAGAGGCCAGCTGCAGACAGCTCTCAACGTGGATGCAGAAAGCCCTCTGAACAAGAGGAGAAAAGAGCAACCCTGATCCCTCAGCCTCTGCCCTTTCCCCCTCAGGAGTGGGGCCCTGCTGGGGGGTAGGGGGGCTGGTCCAGGGGCCCCAGACCACTCCACCCCAGCATGCCTCATGGCAAGGGATGGCAGCCACCCACCCCCAGGGCTCTTGGGCCCTGACTGTTACTAGCCAAAAACCGATGTGAAGTTTTCACTCTCTCCCGCAATATCCCAGTGCTCATCTGAATATGGAAAACTAAGTTGAATAAATTTTACATTCCCCACCAGTGGCATCTCCCAGGAACGCCCTCCAGAAGTGAGAAGGTGGGCGTCCTGGGAAGAGGCTTGACACTTACCTGGGGCTTTGCAAAAGCCTTTGTGCTCTATACCCCAGCTCTCTGTGGGGACTGAGGTCTGGCCCCTGTGTACCCCTGATTTAAAGTCACTTCTTCTTCCCACCTGTTTCTCGAAGGATGGAGCCATGGGTTGACCGGGGTGAGAGGTGAGGGCAAAGGGTGCCTCTAATGGAGCCTCAGTGACTTGTGCAGAAGTTTTCGTGTTGTTAAAGGTAGTTTTGTGGCCTTCCCCAAAGACCTGCTCAGGGGGCCTCGGCGGCAGCAAACTGAATCACCTGCAGGGTCTTTGCGTGATTCAGCGTTGTGTCAGAAACTTCCAGAAGGGTCGGTGAATCTCTCCCTCCTGGGCTTGATGTTCTCCTGGGCTGGTGGGCACTGCCAGCCTCTGCTGATACCATCCTGGGCATGCCTCCTCTTCCACTCTTGGGAGAGAGATGGATGGCTACTCCCCAAGCGATTGTGCTGTATTGCGCTTGATGGTTAAAATAGAATAGCTTCCTGTAGGGCGATCGCGTAAGTGGGAAACCATAGAGTGAGAGTTTAATGTTCTAATCGACTGTGTAATTCGTAAGTGATGGATGAGGAAACATGTTTATCCTCAGTCTGAAGGCTGCTGGAAGCTGGACATGAGCATCTTAGGATGGTTTATTAAGTTAAAATCCATCGTTTCCTATTGTGCGTGCTTTTAGGTAAGATTATTTGACCGTAGAGCATTGAAGAATAGTTGATGACTCAAGATGAGTGATGTAAGGAGCCAGTTTACCCAGCAGTCCTGGTGCTAAGTGTGAAGCCATAGGGTGACTCGTGGCTACTCTCCAAAGGTGACAATAGGTCTGCAAGCGAGATGGGGGGGTCAAGGTCTTGAGTTCTGATCTTGACCCCAGAGGTCCTGTTCTCCTTAGCCGTGACAAAGTTGCTTTCTTTCTGGCTCTCGATTTCCTAAATAAAACATGGGAACATGATGGTTATTTATGTGCAGAAACTCTGAAGCATGGTGAGGTTCAATTAATGTCTGTAAATCACTTTGAAGATGAAAAGCGGTATATTATTAATTACAGAGCTTCGGGGGCATACACAGTCCATTGCAAACATGGAGAAAAGTGCTGTCAGGACCAGCCAGGGGTCATGCCTACCTCGAAACAAGCCACTGGGGGAGGACAGAGAGGTGGCCTAAAAACTGCAGCCTTCCTATTAGGGAAACCAGCATGTTGAGACCTGAGACCACTTCGGTTCATAGGTGACTCCATGTTTTACTAGAACATGGCAGGTTCCGACATTAAAGCATCGGCCAGAGGATCATCGGGCAGGCACTGTGTTCAGACCTGCCAGGGACAGTGACCGGTAGCTCCAATTATCTTTCTTGCGTGTTCAAACCCATCAAGAAAAGACTCTCCAAAAATGAGGAATCTGGAAAGGTTTGGCCCCATGGTGGGTTCGTCCGTAGATCCAGCGTGTGGGTGGGAGCCAACGCAGGATAACGCCAACCCTCATGTCAATCGGAAGAAGCCAGGCCTTTACCAACCCAGGGAAGGTCCCCCAGTTCCTGGTCTCACTGCTGGGGTCAGTGATCTCTCATGATATGCTCTTCCCTTCAATTCTTCCATGCTGAGTTCGCCCAGTGTACAAAACACCTGGAACAAATCACTCCAGGGACCTGCATGAAACACCCAGGACCATCCCTGGCCCAAATGGTCCCCAGAGAACACCAGCTGAGCAGCATCTGGAAGGCAAGCAAGAAGCTGCCTTCCACCCTCAGGCAGCTGGAGCACTCGCATTGTCTGCAACACCAGAAATCCCCATCCATCCCTAAGTTTCTGAATCATGGAAGCAGCATTGAGCTTCTCGCCGGTGCTATGCCAACTGTGCTGTGTTTTATCCTTACTGTGTGTGTAACAAGGATGCTCAGAGACTTTGCCATCTCTAGCTTTTCCATTAGAAGCATTACGTTTACGTAATTATGAAATTTGAACCCTACTCCCTGGCCCCAGCACACACTCCAGCAAAAAATAAACTGGCACGTGACCGGCATTGGACAGGAGGTGATGCCAAAGCCCAACGTGTCTGAAGCCACAAGGTTAGTTAGTTGCAGGGCTAAGACTAGGCCCTCGGCTGCCTGATTCCCAGTCTAACATCTTTGCCCCGACTACTCTCTCCTGAAGTTTACAGTTAGCCGGTCTCTAAATGCCATGTGGCACATGGGTTTCTGTCCCTGGGTCATCCTCTACACTGTGGGCAGAGGCCACAGCGCCTCCCCAGTCTCCTGATCTGCCTCCCCAAACACCTTCTGTGACCGAGGGCAGCAGACGTTTTCTGTAAAGAGCCAGACAGCAAACATTTCCGGTTTTGCAGGCCACGCAGTCTCTGTCACAACTAATCGCTGCAAAACATAAGCGAACAAATTTGTAAACATAGGGGCACAGCTGTGTTGCAAGAGATTTTAGTTACGCACGCTGAAATCTGAACTTGACGTACTTTTCGTGTGTCATCCAATACTATTCTTTCGATGTTTTGTGTCAACCATTTCAAGTGTAAAACTACCCCTTATCAGCCCAGGTGCATTCAAACCAAGAAACAGGTGACAGGCAGGGTGTGCCCCACAGGCCCCCGTTTGCCAGCCCCTGCCTGATTATGTCACTGCTCTTCCCCAAAGATTACCTTTTTGGAATGTCTTTACCTTCATTTAAAAAAAGAAAACCTGCTTTCAAACTGGCTAAGAGTCCAACCTTATGTCCGCTGTAGGTGGGACAGGTGACTGATGGTCTCAGACATCACAGCCCCGTTTCATGATTACCTCTGCCCTTCTGCCCCCCACCCCACCTTGCCCCACACTAGAAAAAGCAAGCTGCTTTTCCCTGTAGTTAAAAACACTCTGTAGGGTAAGAGTTTCCATCCTAACAGAACGCTGAAACAGTGATCCAACTCCATTGGAGGGGAATTTGTCTGACCATTTAGCCGCATACTCATTTGTTTCAACCTTCCATGTCCCCAGCTTCCTGTGCAAAACCCTCACCTGTTTAAGGTCACCCAGGGCCTGCTGCCTTCTCGCTGAGGGTTTCCAACAGGTTGTGACCGTGCTGGGTCATCGAATGACACCGTCGCTTCCCTGTCCTAGGTTAACGGTAATTAGATCTCACTTTCTCAAAAAGCACCCAAGTTTTTGCACAGCTGGCCCACAGCAAGGAAAGAAAGATGCGTACCGTGGACAACGTGACTGTTTAAATCCAGATCATCCTAGAAATCCTAAGACGAGAGTCGACACCAAGGTTCAATAAGACACAGGCTTCATTCAGCCTGTCAGCCGTGAGCTACAAACAATGCCTAACATACATAACACAGCGCTCCTGTCAAAAACTCCTCCCGTGGGGGGAAGTGGGAGGGGGCAGAGAGAGAAGGGCTTTTGTGTCACCCTAAATGAGTTTTCAGCTCTTCAGATCTCTGCCAAACTAAAATACATATATATATATATTAGAAAGTCACCTTGTCTTTCTTCACCGTGATAATTCCTGCCAAATACGAAACGCCGTGTGTTCAGTCGGCGGCTCACCGGCGTCTTCTGACACTCTCGTTTTGATCTGGGAAGAACGTGGGCCATCAACGTGTCAGGATGTTAAAAGTGTGGTAATTTGGGGTGCTTTCAGGGCTTTTTTTTTTTTTTTGCAAACAATGAGAGATTATTTTCTATGGAAACTAAAAGCTTACAGTGTGTTTAAAGTTGCTACACTTGAAAATTGATATGTTGAGACTCCCGCTGATGAATTCTGCATTCTCAGCCGCTGTTCCGTGTGTATTCCCATCTCACAGAACTGAGCAGGTTTGGGGAAAACAAAGAAAGTGACAGAAAATGATGAGAGCGGCATGATCACCTGGCGGGCTTTGTGAGGACCCAGCCTAGGGAACAAAAAAAATCAGCTTTTCCATTCGAACTCACTGCTCCTTGGCTATCCCAAGAGATGCGAAACCTCTCCCTCCTTTGTGGGTTCCAAATCATATATTTACCTCCTATTATCTAAAGGGCAAAATTCTCATGATTAAATCTGAACAATCCAGCAAATAACGTTTCCATCCAACTCCCCGGCCCCAAATGCTCAAACCTCGTAGTTAGCCGCACAAAGAACACGAGACTGCCCACAGGTAGGCCAGGGGACCGGTCCTGTTATTTGTTCGGATGTGAGTAGCAGCCTCTTTTCTAATAGATATGCTAATGTGCTCTTAACCAGATAATAAAGGCCGGTCAGGGCCCGCACACTGGTGTGTCCTGGGCGGTGGGACTGCCATTTCATACGTGTCCGCCTGATTTCAAAGGGCTTGTCGATTTCCAGAAAGTAAATTAAGTCATTAGGAGGCTCTCCATCACCTGGCAGTCACGCAGTGATGTTCGTATCTCGTGTGTGGCATTCAGAAAGGCAAGTCCCTCCCCTGAGGGGGAGGTGGCTTTGGTTTTCCTGCTAAGACACCTGAGAAATGAAGGCAGTCGGCCAGACGGGGCTGTCCCAGCTTCATGCGCAAGCTCAGCAAATGAGAAGGAGGGAGCAACTTTTTGTCCTGATTTTATACAACATCTTAACACAAAACCAGGGAGGGAGGAGTGAGTACTTGCTACCACCCCAAATCTCTCAGGAACCACGAGAAGGAAACAGGGGACCAGTATCATCCCCCAACCCGGGACTCTGTGCCTCCACACAGTATGTGTTGGGTGAGTGGGTGGGGTGTGCCCGCACCTCTCTACCCGGCTGTCCCGTGACCTCTGTCTGACCTTTCTCTGTAACAGTTGCCTCTCCAGCAGCCTCTCGGTCCTGCAGCTTCGTGGGGCGCTGTGACACCCACTCTCTCTCTCTCTCCCCACTCTGTTTATCTAGCTGATGAGTTTGCTGCTCACCAGACCCACCGGTCCCCATTTCCCAAGTCTTTCATTTGTCCATTTATTTGTATTACTTTGCACTATGTTTCACCTGTAACGAAACTGTAGAGATTCTTGCCTCCCCTCGTCACTGGAAAAGGAGCAGCTCAGTGTAGTGAACGGAAAGCACGTTTATGCCTTTGGAGTCCCAGGGACCTGGGTTCAAATTCTGATACATATACTTAAAAGCCATGTGACTATGGGCTTGCTACTTAATCTCCTTGCACCTAAATTTCCCATCCAAAAAAAAAAAAAATGGGGCTAATTCCTACCTGGAAAGATGTTTCAAGTAGTCATTGAAATGATACATGCAGCCCTGGCTGGTGTAGCTCAGTGGATTGAGCATGGGCCTGTGAAGTAAAGGGTCACCAGTTCGATTCCCAGCCAGGGCACATTCCTGGGTTGCAGGCCAGGTCCCCAGTAGGGGACACATGACAGGCAACCACACATTGATGTTTCTCTCCCACTCTTTCTCTTTCACTTCCTCTCTCTCTAAAAATAAATAAATAAAATATTTTTTTAAAAAAAGAAATGATACACGCACACAGCTTTTCTTGTCATATATGGGAGGTATCGTTCTTGTGTATATTCTCAATGGGGAGAACAGGTTATTAATTAAAGTACGATTTCTCAGTCTTTATCGTTGTTATTTTATGTTTTGGGAAAGAGGTAGGCACTGACTGTCTGGGTTGATGGGCAGCCGCGTGAATAGAGGGGCGCTCAGTCACCCGACAGACCAGGGAGCTACTTGGCCGATTGTAAGGGAGCACCAAGTAAGGGGTGTGTTCTGATTTCAGACGCGTGGAAAAAGTTAGGGTCTTAGCATCAGTGAGCTTCATGCGGAAGTACCTAGCTTCCGCCAAGTACTTAAAAATGAAAACCTAAAAATAGAAGGCCAAAGTGAAAGGCAGCGAGCATTTATCTGAGATTTTAAAAAGGGCTACTCAGAACACACTGATTCAGGTAGAAACCCAAATAGAGTTCTGAGTAGGAGACACAGGCCAGGGAAGGGAAACAATGACGTCGGTAGGAGACTTTTTATTGGCGCAGATGACCTAACGTGGTGACGATAATTCTAAACAATGTTTTTAATTTTCCGCCCGGAAGTCAGCAGTCCAGTGGTCCTAAGATCTGCTTTTTGTTATCCTTACAAGTAGTTCTTTGGGGCACCGCGCGGCTGTAAGCCCAGTCCCAAGGTTATCTTGTCCTGTTCCAACATTCAAAGCTTTGAGGCATAAGGTGGACCGTGCGGTTCCTCGGGAAGGGCAGCCTCCACTCTGGTTTAAAGTGGCTTTGTTTGTATTCTTTTTCACACACACGGAAGCCCAACTAAATGGCATTATTGTTACTATTGTTTTGGCCACCACCTTGGCCAGGTCCGGTGAGAAATATAAACCAGGTGCTTGGGTCATTATATCCCCACAGCAGTGCCTGGCACCTTGTAAGCAACCAATAAATACTTGTTGAATTAATAAATGCCGGTTAGGGGTAGGGCTGAGTTGGACCATTTCCGGAAAGCATGATGAAATAACCAGAATCTCTGGTCCCTAGCGTCACTTGTCCCCTCCACGTAAAGGGAAGTTTCTGGCTCCCTGATGTTTTAATAGCCTCTGTTCCCAAATTGCATTTCCAAGTCAGAAAGCATTGAGGCAAAGGAGCAGTTAGGGGGGCTGTGTAAGCACCACTGTGAAGCCCTCTAGCAGGAACCTGTGATACCCCGAAATGGAGAGGGGTCGCTGAGTAAAACCCCGGGAGCGTCGGTGCCTGGCGCACGGCCACCGTTTGGCACTCACGTTCCAAAAGTGTGGCAGGATGTAGTTGGAGTTCAAGGTGAAGAAGCAAATAATGGCATAAATCTGGAAGTCTGTTGGCTGCTTCTCTGTAAATGAGGATGTGCTAAGAAATGAAAGCAATCGCTCTAAGGCACCAAGTAGAGAAAGGAACTATTATATAGTGAATTAGGTCTGTGTACACAAGCCACACAGAAGCTTTTGTGCTCCGCAGTGCCCTGCTTAGCCTCACACAACAGAAACCTGACCCCCAAACAAACTTTTATAACATTCGCATTCCTCTTAAGGTCAGCTGTCACCAGACATCCTGTGTCCTTTATTGCAAATTCCTCTGTAGAGAATTCATATTTTCGGTTAAGAATAGACACCCAGAACTTTTGCCTGAGCCCTTTTCTTATCAAATAAATCGCTTATTAAACTGACATCTCATAATAAGATGCTCAGCATCAGGAGCATAAATGATCCGTCAACTGCATTAACATACTTAATATTACTGTAAAAAAAAAGACCATGCCTTGCATATTCCACTTATTTTTTTATACTATCAACTTCTAGCCTTAAATCAGTGCCTAAATACTGGAAGGCTTCAAAGGCTGTAGCACTACAAATCTGTAAGTTCAAAAGAAAAGAGCTTTGCCAAAGAAAATACTGTCTTCCATCCTCGAAGGAGAAAAAAATGGATAAGGCGCACATATGTATCATCTTTCAAATGCTTTTATTTCCTAGAAACCAAAGCTACGGAGGGGAGAGAGGGCCAGCTCTGCCTCTAGTGTTTGTGTTTCTTCCATCCTGACTCTTCACAGCTTCTGGGAAAGGGCCTTCCCTTTCCTGGGGGAGGGGTCAGGGGGAGGGGCTGTTCAGTGGCCTTGGGTCGGTGTTGGAGGATTTGTGCGGCGAGGCGCTGGTGAGGCGCTGGCTCTGGTAGGGATGCTGATGTTCGGAAGAGAAAGGCACAGCCGCTTGTGTTTCTCTGTGCCATCCTGATGCCCTTCTGTCCAGATGCCTACCTGCATTGCACCGTGAGTGTTTTAGAGGCACATTAATGAAGGTTAGATTGGACTTCCTTCCGCTCCCCAGGAAAGGGAAATGGCAGGGTGTCACATGCTTTCTGTTTGTCCGGCCATCCCACAAGACGACATCTTTCACGACGTTCAATGTGCCTTGGAATTAGATGGCTTGTTGAAACTGGCTTTGAGGCTGCCTAATGCCCCAGATTTTACAAACCCAGACTTCTGGGGCCTTAGCTAAGTCAGAGTACATGTGTTTAAACTTTCTTTTAATAAGATTTGTAGACTTCCTGAATCTTGGGAGAATTGTGGGTTAAAGACTTTCTTCCCCCTGAAAAGAAAAAAATCCTTGTGACTTTGTATGTTAATTTTACGTGTTAATTATTTTGTATTAATTTAATATTTATTCAGTGTATTAGATTAAGTTTATGTTTTTCCATTGGGCAAGAAATTTTCTTTAGGCAAGTGATTAGCTGGTCACCCTGTAGGCTAGAATCTGCTGACTAGTCTCAAAATCTAGGGCATTTTCACTCGGAATGTTTTCCTAGACCTAGAGTCTAACAAGCAACCCCATAAAATAGTACAGCTAATAGGGAACCCGAAAGGACCCACATAAGTTACGGTGTGTTTTGCGCAAACGGCCCGTGCCACGATGCAGGTCAGGCTCACACAACAGTGACTGAAGGCATTTGAGTTTCATTTCCCCCAGATCCATCAAAAAGCAAAACCTCTCCTGTTAAAAAGCTTTTTATTAGCTCACTGGTATGAATCAAAGGTCAGCCATCCGTTTTTCTCCTTCCCCCTAGAAATGCGGAGTGGTCTAACCATTTTACAATAAGAATTTGAGGAGATGAGGGCCTGTTTTCCTACAGTCTGTACATTGTGAAAATGACGGCATCACCTACTCCTGAATTCAGTTTAAAAACTAAAAACCTTCTACAAATATAAAAGGAAGGAGGCCTGCAATCAGCTTCTACTTCTTGGGGCCATGGTAATAAAGAGTGAAGAGTCAAAGAGAGAAGAATAAATACTAAGGGTGGAATAGAATTAAGACGAGAAGGAAAGAGTATAAGGAGCTGTGAATAGGGTAATTAGAAACATTAACCAGCAACACAAACTACGAAATGACGTATATTAAGCAGGAGAAACCACCCAACAATTAGAAGCCATGAGTATGGTTAAAAAATGACCCCCAGCATAGCAAAGCACATGAAATCTTCCGCACAATTTCCTGAACCAATAAGTCCAGCCGGAGTAATGAGATGAAAAGCAATCCTTGAGAGTTGCTTGGAGGTGCTATTTCACCCCCTCATCCTACATCATTAAACCTTTGGTTCCCTCATGAGCTACTTAGATAAATAACAGTGGACAGCTCAACATTTATCCAAATAAACCAGAAAGCCACCATGATAAAGGAAATTGAATTTATAGACACGGCAGGCTCTTGCCTAATAGATGAGAGTAATGCATCTAATGTTGAACATCAATCTATATTTCAAATAAAGTGTATGAAGCAGGGGGTGCCTCTAAAAATACCTCCTACGAAATCATTTCTCACCAAGGTTGGTTTATCTGCTGTGGTGCCTAATTGAAATGCGTGTAATTTTGCTACGATCTTTGCTACTGAAAATGATGTAAGAGGTGGAAAGAATGGATGGGTATGTTGGTTCCCAGGAGAGCGCTGAAAGTCAGGGTCAGAGATCACTTTTTGTTTTCAGATGTGTTGGCTCTGGAATGACCCCAGAAGCCAGGGAGCAAATGTATTTGTCTTTTTAATCAAGCGAGGGCATTCTCGGAAGTCTTTTCAATCTTGGTCAAAACTTGACATGAGGAAGGAGAATTCTCTTATATCAGATCCTTCTTTGTCTTATTTTGCCTACTAGCTTCATGGTGTAAAGGAAGGTCAAGTGAGGTATTTGAGATTACCCTACAATTTTAGCTCCCGATCAAATTCAGTGGATTCAGGAGCTCTCATCATTCACAAAAGTTTCCTAAATCCTAATCGGCCAAGTCTGGTTCTAAGACAGAACGTGGATATTCTTGGACAGATGGGAAGTCTTCTTACCCAAGTCCTGGCTGGTGGTGAGGTGGAGGAGGGGGGCTGTGCAGACACGGGGAGGGTGGTCCCCCCCCCCGTTCTGCACTTGTGCAAATGGTGCCCCCACGCAGCCCTTACCCCACAGGCCCTGTTCCGAATGGTCCGGGCAGGAACATTTCTTCATATGCACACATTTCAATGGCATGTTTTGACTGGTGAATTTGGTCTGGCGTTCAGGAAACAGTGAATGTTTGCATTAGCACAGATGAGGGTGTTTTTCCCCCTGCTGTCTTCTGGACATCCTACGTTGAAGCATCCTGGGAGCACGTCCAGGTTTATCTTGCTCTGTCAAGTTTAAAAAAATTTTTAAAGAAAATGTATACATTGCAGATCACTTCAGTCTTTTAAAAATTTGGCCAGCCTGCCCATCTGTGTTTTTCCCCGCCCCCACCTGGGTACTTTCAGTGAAGGTCACCGGGGTGAAAGTCCTGCCTACGGACCACACTTGGCCCCATCTGGGAGGAAATATCTCTATTTCTCTCGTAAGTGTGTGAATGTCGATTGCATGGTATTTTATGCTTCTCTCCAAAACTGACAGGAATTAAGCCTTCTGGAAAGGTCAGCTGACCCAGCAGTTCTCTCTGTATTGCAGTGAAATGCTGATGGCTTGTTTTAATGTCAGAGGCAAATTAGAGAGTGGACCCCACCAAAATACCTGCGACTGAATTCGTCTTGAAGGAAGGAAAAGAATTGTCTGTCATGTGTGTATGACTAAGGGATTAATTAGCCGAGCCGTGTATCCCACCCGGTGAGAAGACTGCCCAAACATGACGGAGGAGGAGGAAAAAAACAGAGATCACACAAAGCCAAGCCTGAACTCCTCTCATAATGGCTGAGTACCCTTGGTAATTGTGCCCACGCCCTTTGTGACTCTCTCTTCCTCACCCCCCACTGCTGCCTCACCCCTGAACCTCTCCTAAGCTTGCATCTCCCACAGTTTCACAAAACAAAATAACAAAACCCCAAACCCGGCTAAAGGAATGGACTGAACTGGCGCTGGGCTTGTCACCTCACTGTTCAAAACTCACTCGGCAGGAGGGATACACAGCAGGGGGGGTGGTTCTTGGAGGGGCCCGTCTGGAATCGGTCTTGATGGAAATGTAGAGAAAGGCTCCTAACATGAACTCTGGCTGGGGGCGAACTGCAGAAAACCAGGAAGGAGTCTTCACATCATGCAAATGCTACCTAATTTGGCTGATTTGCATTCACGACAGAGGCCAAGCGGCAGGCAGACCCTAACATCAAAGAATACTTCTCTGCGGGGGGGGTAGAACTGGGAGAAAAAGCAAGCATGCATAACAGAGAAAAAGTATGGGAAGGCATTCCTCTGAGTAGCTGTAGTATATATGGTATTTTTTTTCTGGGAATATCAAGAGAGAAAGAGACCAGATGAAGAACTAAAGAGAATTCCAGCCTCCACTGGCTTCCATACAAGAAAGACCCACTTGCTTACCACTGGCCTAGAGAATATACAGAAGCTCACACTCTGTGGTCAGTTCAGATAATCCTCAGACTTCACTTAAGCTGGTTCTCATTTTCCCACGGGATGATGAGGCCACAGTTGTAGCCCATCTGTTTGTAGCCCTGTTCCTGGCATCCTAAGAGGCTACCCATTTATCTTCGAAAGCCAAAAGAAAGAGCAGTGGTGTGAGAGGGGAAAGCGGAGCCAGAGGCCCAGGAAAGGTTTCTGCAACGCTATACGGGAGGACTTACACCAGGATCCTGGGAGGAGCCGGAGTCTCCCGCGCCTGTAGGTTACGTGGTGTCTGTCGCAACTAAAAGTTTTCCGCATCTGCATAAAGGTTCTCCTCATAGAAAAGAATTTCGATTTGGGGCTTTTTCAGCCTTTGCAGACGCATCCAGAGTAACACTGACATGCTTGCACCGTAGCCTTGGAATCCTAAAATAAATAATAGAAAAATTGCGATTTAAAATATAATTCCAAATACTAACTGGGCCCAGCTGCCTAGATGAGTAATAAGCTTCAATAAATGTGTGACAGGCACAAGGCTCTTCAGTATGAAGAGTAGTGAGGCCTCAGAAATAGAAATAGGTTTTTCATTACAGGAGGGATTATGTGCAGCCTGATGGCGGAGCCTGTTCCCGGGGCCACAGCTGCATCGGTCCTGCGGTCGAATTAGCCGACAGTGGTGAAACGGGCCGTGCAGCCTGCAACAGCGCCATGGTTCAGGGACGGGAGGAAGGTCTCGTTCTCCTGCTTAAGTCGGGATTATCATTGTTTACTACACACCTGCCCTTAAACTTCTCTTCATCGGTGCTAATGAGCTGCAATTTGGCTGGAGTTCCACCTGGGTGCCTGCTGAAATCCGAGGAGCCGGGGATAAAGAGGCAGGCGTGCTTGGGGGGTGCTGGCTGCCGTTATGTTTTTCCCCTGCAGACGCTCATCAACACGTCCACGGAGATATCCATCATACTCAGTTTTGTCCTTTCATTTCCAGCAAACTCAGCTATGCATTTGAGATTGTCCCAATACGAGAATTCCAAAGATGGCACACTCTCGACCCAAGCCTGCCCCCATCCCTCTTTCACACTCTCTCTCTCTCTCACTCTTTCTCTCTTTCTCTTTCATTCTCCCTCTCGCTCTCACTGGTGTCGTGGGGAAACTGTTTGATCCCACTGTGCCTCTCAGTTGCCAAGGACACTGTGAGGTCTTCGGAGATGAGTTTCCGTCGGGTTCTGAGAAAGATCTGGGGACTCGGGTATAGTAAGCAGGGCACCCATGGTGAGGAGAGTTGATGGTAAGCTTTAAAATAGGTTTTCTTTTCCATACATTGTCAACACACAGCTTCTTGCTTCTGTTCCTTCTTGACCCAAGCCATGACCATTGAAACTTGATACCACTAGGATTATTGTTCACCTGGATCAGGAAACATGACCTGTTGTTGGAATGATCCCTTGTTTTAAGGGTCATCTGGGCAAGGGAGGGGTCCAGCCAAGAAAGCCGTTGGTTTAGCTTAGAAAGCGAGGCTCAGTCTCAACCCAGGCTGAGTGTTTTGGAAAAAGACAATTCAGTGCCCTGAGCCTCATTCTTCTCAATGAAAGCAATGAAGGGCAACAGTCACAATCATGATGGCACCTGCTCATCGCCTTTTGATGCAAACTTTAAAGTAGGAATTGCTAGTCCTTATTATCGTTGCTCCTTGTGCCTTCCTTTGAGAACACATGCTTAGCTGCAACGCAGGAGCTGGGCTGTTGAAGTTCAAAGCAAGTAGAAACTCCCAAGAGCTGGATGAAAGAGCTGAAGATGACCTGGGAGGAGGAAGTGCCAGGCTGACCCGGTCCCAGGAGGATGGACAGAAACTAAACTGGAAGTAGGCTGAGATGCATTCCAGGCAGAGAAATGCACAGCAGGGAAGGTGAGAGGCCAGAATTGATAGGCTGCGTGGAGGAGGAAATGAGGGGCTTAGCCCATGGGGAGGAGAAGAGCGCCTGCTCCAGGGTGAGGAAAAATCCCTGGTGAGGGGGAACAGGGACAGGAGACAGGTGGCCCAATAATGTGGCGGGAAGGTTAGCTTGATTAATTTGGCGGGAGGGAGGTGCTTTACATATATAAGCTGGAGTGTGATATGACAGAGTCGTGGCCTGCTATCACGTCCATTACCTAGTAGACGCTCTCCAAAGGTAGCAAACGCAAGGCCCAAGGGCTGAGTCCAGCCCCCACCTTGTTTTATCCGGCCCGGCATCTTGTTTCTGCCCGGCGGCAGCACCAAGCTCCTTGCCCCTAGTTAAGGAGCAGTTACACTGATACAGGCCTAAAATTCGGCTCTTTGAAGGCAACCAACCATGAAGCTGATGTGGCCCCCCAGTGAAAATGAGTTTGACACCCCTTTATTTGCTAAGGAGAGTGAATCCGTGAGAGCTTTCTTCCAAAGATGAAAAGACAGATTGGTGACCGAATCCATCTTCTGTTGACTATGGAGATGAAGACACAAATATCTAATATGCCCTTCAGGTTTCTAACCTGGAATGCTAGAGGAATGTTGTCAAAAATGGGGAAACTGAAAAATTAAGAATTAGCTTTCCGTCTTTACACCAGCACGTGCTTTTCTGAAAGCATGGTTGGCTAAAACACTTTTACTGGTGTGTAATTCTATCAGGGCTGGCGGGAAGCCATTCTCTTTTAGTACACTCAGTAAATCTCTGTGTGCGGTTTCTTTATTATGAGTGAGCCCTTTGATTCAATAAAACCCACCAAGACCCCTTCCGAGACATTCACTTCAGATTTGGTATAAAAGTCTGTGGAGAAAAAGAAGAGCAGAATTGGGTTAAAACTAAACTCCAGAAGGCTCACAAAACTCCTCCATCCCATAGTGCTTATTTGCAGTGCAAATTTTGTTAACCAAAAAGAGGGCTCAGGATACTACACGCTGAAGCTCCGAATACCTGTTTATAAATCGGGAAATGCACTCCAGGCTCTGGAGCTGCTTGCCTTACAAACGCAGCCTGTGGGCTGGGGAGTGGGGACCGCCACCCTTTTTGATTTGGGGCAGCGAAGCTTCCAAACGAAAATCTTCAAAGAAGAAACCTGCCTTTTGATCAGCTGGTTAGAGGCAGGTTGGAAATTATGATAAATCTGCTGCATACGCACTGTCTGAGCAGATTTAAACTCCAGTGCAGCTGCCTGCCTCTCTGCAAATGAGGCTGAGTCACTGTACCCAGGCTGAAGGGCAAGATGGATGAAGTTGGTTATGGGTTTATGGACCTGGGCAGAGAGGGTCCTCTGATATCACAGAGGGCCTCTGCCCTCCTCCCTCTTCCTCACCCCCATGCCCTCGCTCTGCACCACGCTGAGGTCTCCGTGTACTTTCCAGGTTTCAACATTCCACTGACGTACATGAAATACCCTCTCTAATGCTGGGTGCCCAAACTAAAGCCTGAAACCGCATGCTTACCTGGGGAATTTTAGAATTAGCTTCCAAACTAACCAAGATAATTTAAGCCCCAAAGGCACTTTACTCTGCATTATATGAATTGCCTGTGCAGATGATCCTAAATTTAGTCGATAATTATGTCTCTGCATTCTCTCTCTCTTTTTTTAATCTTTATCCTTCTTCTCAGTTCTTCTAGTGTCTTTTCTGCTGGAGGGGAGCTTGGCCATGGAGCCAGATATCTCAGTTGTGTGCCGTTTTTGACCCTATGCCATGGGGCCTGTCTTTAGGGATCCAAAATCAGTGACCCTTTCCAAGCTCGGCCAGGTTAAGACTGATGTCACACACTCGCCTTCTCCCTTCACCCCATAATAGATGCAGCGCTACGATACCGTGATACCCGCACCCCATGAGCCTGTAGAGTCCTCCTGCAGCCTCCCTGTGACGCCCCGAGAGAGGAGTCCCAGGGATTGGCAGGACAATGCGACATTATTGTCTAGTAGCCTTTCCGTCGCCGATGACAACTCTCAAAACCTCTTTACAATATAAAGGAATCTGCTCTTGGGACTCAGAGATTGGCTGAGAGTTGTTCGACATCCAGGAGAAGTTTAGAGTGGAGTTTGGAACAGAGTGAACAGGCTCTTAACCATGGGTAAAATTGTAGGAGAACGTCTTACACTGTTCTTGCAGACCAACTTGTCGTTTCTCAAGTGCATAATGAATTAATGTGTATGAATATTTTCATGCAGAGCAGCCTCTTCCTCAAGTTTTACCCTCTCCAGTGCTTTGTGGTATATACCACGGAGTCTTTTAGAGCAGTGTTCTATGATCTCAAGACCAAGGGCTCCCAAGAAGATCCAGAGAGAAACAGACATGAGTAACGACTCTAAGGGCTGCATTTTTGGAAGCAAATGATCATAATGAAGGATGAGGAGGGTGTGCGTGGGAGAGAATACTCCTGACATTCTTGGGAGCAGCAGAGAAAGTGAGTGAAATGCAAGGCTTCGAGTCCACAGCAGCCCTGATTCCTGGATGTTCCAGCCCCTGGGTGAGGTGAGTGTAGGGTTTGGCCAGGAGTGCCCTCCTGTCTCCGAATACGGGGAACACAGCTCAGCCTCTTCTCAGGCTCCACCTCCTTTTTATAACTGCTCTTCCGTCCATGTGTTTGGCTGTAACAGTGATTTGTGTGAAAAGGATGGATGGGAACCCACTGGGTCCTTTTTATATTTTACCCATTAAGCTGACTTGATTTGAAGGGTCCTTGGCATAGATTGATGGAACAGTCCAAATATTATCACTTCTTTCTTGTTCTGTAGTCTGGATGGAGTCCAGCCACCTCAACTTCTGCTCATGCAGGGGGTGGTCAGAGCCCAAAGATGGGTAAAATTATTTTCCTTTTATATTGTGCATTATATAGGGTAATAGCATGGGGGGGACCACTTGCCATTGACCCCACTGTGACACCCAACAGAAGTTTTTGTACACCTGGGGGATTCTACTAGCATCTGGTGGGTAGAGACCAGAGATACTGCTAAATATCCTACAGTGCCCAGGACAGCCCCCCAAAGCAAAAACTGTTCCAACCCAGAATGCCTAACTGATTTATAGTCATGTCTTCAGGTGTATTTTTTTTTCACTTTCACCTTCAGAATTAAGTGTGCAGACCTATGTGTTGTCTTGTGTGGGTGGGCTTTGGTTCTCTGTTGCTTATTCCTCTTGGCGCTAATTTTTCACACGCAAAGCCCTCTATCCCCTTCATGAAAGCAAGTTGGTGGCGCTCAGCTCTGAGAAGTTATTTCCCTGAACTTTTCAACTTTATGCTGTGAACGGAGGATTCAACTGAAGAGGTATAATGGCAGGTACCCCTGAACGTACATTATTCCCAAGCGTCACCACTATTTTTTCCTCCATAGAAAAGGCAATGAAGGCAGCCATTTATTAAGGACCTTTACATGCAGAAAGTTCGCCTTCCATATCTGATCTCATCAGTGACTCAACTTTCCTACTTACAACTGAGGAACGAGACTCAGAGAGGTTAAGTAACTTGCCCAAGCTCACACACCAGTCAGTGATTGGGGTTTGAAGTTCAAAATACGGGTCTATTTAACTCCAAAGGCCACTGTTCACCGATACGTGTACTGCCAGTATGTCAATTTATAAATAAGTGCTTGGTGACTGACATCGTGTGTTCCCAGAAGTCCTTGCAACCACCCTAAAGACAGCACTCCCAAGAAAAGAAGAAACTAGAAAACCTCTGACCATGCAAACACCTTAGCCTTGTCCTGAGAGCTAGAAAAAGATACCTTCATTGGCCAGGTCTCCACCTGAGGGGGTGTGGGAAGACTGGAGACAGGCAGAAAGAATTTGGAGAGGAAATGAAATACACTTGGAAGCTGCAAGTGAGGAAAGGAGCCCAAAATCCTCATCTGGATGGTCAGGTCAGACATTTCGATTAGAAATGCATGCAACTTAAGCTGTCAGAACAACCACTGTGGAACTCCTAACAGTGACTTTAAAAATACCAGACTCTAGTCTTCTCACATAGCTGGCCAGGTATCCAGGGTTGGCAGGAATTGACATTGTTCATGCTGTTCAGGGATACCATCCAGCACCTGAGCTTGCTCTTTCTCTCCACTTTGCCATTCCCAGCACTTTAGGTACCCCCTGCCACAACATAGGTTTGCTGCCTCATTGTCACAAGGTGGCTGATGCAGCTCCAGCTGTCGTTTCCACCATCAAGGGAGAAGAAAGAGAAGGGAAGGATTCAAGTTTTTTTGTCCCTCGTATTAGGAAAAGCCTACACCCCCATGTGCACACATAGACACACACACACACACACACACACACACACATACTATTTTACTTACATCTTATTATAATTGCGTCCTGTGGCTGTCCCTTGCTTCACAGGAGACTGGGAAAGCTCTTCAAGGCCCTTTGATGGGAGGCAACAAGGGAGAAGAAGGTGGGAATTGTCTGATCAATCCAAAAACCAACAATGTCTACTTAGAGTGATTTTTGCACTCAAAAGCTAAGTTTCTGCTTTTTCTGGAGGTAGATATAACAGCTTTTTCTAAGAAATCACTTTTCTGGACTTGTCGAGTGTGGTCCTCCAAAAGAGGGTGTGCCGGTTTGCTTGGGCTGTCATAACAAAGTACCACAGAATGAGTGGCTTATGCAGACATCCCTTGTCTCACAGTTCTGGAGGCTCGAAGCCAAAGAAGAGTTGACCGAGCCAGGCTCCCTCTGCAGGCCTCTGGAAAGGGTCTGTTCTGGGCCTCTCTTAGCTGGTGGTCCTTCCTTGGCCCCTGGCGTCACAGCTGCAGTCTCGACATGACCTTCTGCCTGTGTGCCTGCCTATCTCTGTGGCCAGATGTGCCGCTGTTATGAAGGCACCTGTCGTATTGGATGAGGGGTTACCCTACCGAGCTCAACTTAACTTCATTATTTGCAAAGAAATCTACTTCCACATAAGGTCACATCACAGACACTGGATTCTAGGACTTCCAACTCATCGGGGAGAGGGGCAGCGTAGCTTAGTCTATAATGTGGAATTTTTTTCCAATCCTTCCTGGCGTCTTAGTAGTAATGATGATAGTTAATATTTTTTTAGCATTTATTATTGGCTGAACAGTTCATATGGATTTTTTTAAATTTAATTCATACCAACACCACAAGAGTTTGGTGCTCTAATGTCTCTTTCATAGAAGGGGAAACTGAGACACAATAATTAGACGACTTCCCCCAGATCACATAATTAGTCAGTAACAAGGCCAGGTCTCAACTCTGTGCAGTCTGACCTCGGAGTCCCTGCGTTTCATTAACACCTTGGCCGTCTTCACCCCAGCTGTCTTCATCTCTGGTACTGTGAGTTCCTTGCTCATAAATGCCAAAGACTTTCTTAAAGCCTGAAACAATTCCTTTTCTTTCAGAATCTTTCTCTGCTGCCTTAGGAACATATGCAAAACACTTCATTCTGCATTGGGTGCGATGGCTTACTCGGATGCCGAGCCATCTGGGTCAGGTATTTCATCATTTGTTGGAGTTCACTTAAAAGACGAAATCACCCTTAACGGGACAATGAAGTGGGAGGATTCCCCAATTTAGGCAAATGGTTTGTGTAGAAACCCAAAGGTGCCACCTCTGAGGCAAAGGCAGGGTGCTGGTGTGTCAGGGGGTGAGGTGGGGAGGGTGTCTCTGCTCCTGCCCACTACTCCTGCTCAGCCTTGTGGGTGACGGTGGTTCTACCCCGAGGGGCAGAGGGGCGGAGGGGGAGCACAAGGAAATGGTGCTGTTGATGGCCAAGCAGCCCACGGCCACGCTGTCTTCTGGCCCTTAAAGAGGCGGGACCCTGGTAGGGACCTGCGCAACCCATACAGCCTCCCCTGCCGAGTGCACATGGCCTTGACTAAGCAGCCCTGCAGCGAACCCCTCCGCCCACTAAACAGCCTTCGAAGCACTTCCACGCGTCTGGCGCTTTGCTAGGGTCCTCCTCCTGCAGCAGGACCCTGTCCCCGTGGAAGAGAAGGCCGCTCTCTCTTAAATAAAGGACCGGAGACTGAGAGGGACATTTGGCATTTTTAAAGGCAATTGCACATGTTTCTCATTTCCTCCTGATGGGGGGGCCCCACAAGAGGAAATGATAGTGGTGCTAACAAAGCAAGCGGTGCTTTATGCTTTGGTGATGCTGCGTGTCTGTGCGGGGAGACGGCAGGAGCAGGATCCACGGTTTCCAACAGCAGAGACATGCTCAGGTCGGGCGAGGACTGGTCCAGGGCGCACCGAGTGAACTGCAGGTCTGGCGCTGGCGCCCAGGTGGTCACTCTCCCAGCACTTCTCTCGCTGCAGTAACATCCAGCACTGCCCTAAAGGACGGGAATACAGTGCTTCTGGTTTGAGCTGACAGAAGCTTCTAGAATCACAAAGGGAAAGAATTCCACACAGAGAACTCAGGCACTCACTCCAGGTGCAGCGTCTCTGGGAGACGTCTGTTTCATCTGGAGGACAACAGGACTTCAGGTCACTTCTCCCGGGTGGCTTGCTCCATTTAGGGTTTGTCCTCCTCACCATTGCTTCTCTTCTGTGCCCACCCGCCTTATTCTCTGAGTCAGCCACCGGCCAAACCGCCGGAAGGAAAAGTTCCCTCCCATCTTTCTCCTCCTTATTCCTGAGGATAAAATCTATTCTCTTTCAAACCAGAAGGGAAGGAATGATTATAGCAGCTCACAATTAGTGAACACTAACGATGCTTCAGGTTAAGGCCATCACTTGAATCACATGTTTAATCCCCTTCACATCCTTGATAGTAGAGATAAGAATGGTCCCATTGGACAGGTGAGAAAACCAAGTCTTGGAAGCCCTTGGTGAGTTGTCCAAGGTTGCACAGCTGAGGGGAAGCAGTGTGGACCAGACATCAGGAGGCCTGTGTGCCACCCCCGTCTCTACTGTCAACCTGAGGGCCCCTGTGGACAAGCGTTTACCTTCGTAGGGCCTCAGTTTCCCCCACTGTAACAGGGTCTTTATGCAGCATTTACTCCAAGCAGGTCACAGGACTTTGCCCCATGTTTAATCCTCATAACCACCCTATGGGTTGTACTGTTTTTATCTCCATTTCACAGATGAAGAAACTGAGGCTGAGAGACAGTAAGGAACTTATCTCAGGTCACAGAGCCAGCAACTGCCTAAGCAAAGCATTCATGCCCTTAGTCATAATGCTCTGTGCCTCCCAGAAATACTCCCTGAGGCCTCTGAGCTCTCTCTAGTATTCTTCTATTTTATCTGACTAATTAAACAGTATATCTTCTTCTTCCCAAATACAGCAGCTTCATAGTGAGTTCCTGCAACATTTCAAGGAAAATGCACTTTCTTCATTTTAATCCCACTTCACAGATGCAGAAGCTTGCTTAAGGTAACACAATTAGTGAAGGGCAGGAGTGTCTTGCAAGTCAGCCCTGCAGAATTCCGATGCTCATGTTGACCTAGAATCTGTGGAGCTGACCCTCAGAAACCATGTTTATCACACTTGACCTTGACCTCATAGAGCAATGAAGTCATGGTCCCTGAGCATCTTCTCAATGTGTGTTGGAGAAAGCAGTTTGCTTGGTGACTAACTGCAGACCCTCTGGCACTGGGGCTGGAATCTCCACTCTTAACACTTACCAGCTCTGTGACTTTGTGTAAGTTACTTCAGTGAGATGCTTTGGCATCTGTAAGACGGTGATAATAAATGCACCCACCTCCAAGAATTGCTGCAAAGGTTGAAGTACGTGTTACATGCCCAGCTTTTAACACAGTGGTTGGTAGAAAGTGTCCAATGATTGTTAGGAGGGGAGAGAGTGGGCCTCAGAGTGTCACCAGGCGAAGTCAGTCCAGGAGTGTCCCTAACTTTGCATGGGGCTTCTCCTAGCAGGCACACTTCTTGTTCTGGTTCCACTGCATCCAGTGCTCAGCACCTTCTTCTTCTGCCCCGTGGGGTTTCTTCATCCCTTTGTCCTGACCCAGCTAAAGTGTTCTCTTGTCCTTTCACTAAAGGAAACGGAAGTAGAGACGATTCATCATTAATTTTAGAAGCAGGGGACTAAGGTGGGAAGAACGTAGATTGAGATCTTCTTAGACCTGAGTTTGAATTTGGATATCACTTAAACCTCCCTGAGCTTCAATTATCCTTCTAAAATGGGGATAATAATGTCCATTCTTGCAGAATTATCATTAAGACTAAATACAAGAATAGTTACTAAGTGCCTTGGCATTTAATTGGAAAATGGCTGTTATTCTTAGACTGGCCGACTCATTTGCTTTGGACAGTTTAGTTTGTGCCAGGCCATTGAGAAGTGATCGGAGTTCTGAGAACATTCTCTGCTCATTTTATTTGGTGCTGTTTGTATTCTGAACTTCTACTCCAGCTGTTGTGGCTGGTGGGCCTCTCATAGCCTGTGACCAGAAAAATCTCTTTTGAGTAACATATGTGGTGATTTGATTTTTATCGAGAAGAGAAAGATGTACCCCAGGAAGGCAGGAAGCCCCATCCAGATGTTTAGAAGTCTGCCCACTTGCGCCTGGCCCAGAGATGGAGCCTCTGAGACATCTATGGGTTCACACTTTTAAGAATCAAGGGGCTCACTCCATGGGCTGGATAATTATTCTGATTGTTTTGCCCATGGTGGCTATTCGAGAAAGGGGCTTTGTGCGTCGGGAGCACAAAGCAAAAGACGGCTTAGAATTCGTCAGGCGATTTTTGCTGTTCATGGTCGATGTTGAGTGAGTCTTCAGACCCTTCCTGTCCCTTTGTCCTCGACATACTCACTTTCCTCCTCCTCCATCTTCTCATCTTGTCCTCTCTCCCTCTCCTCCCACGCTTTTACTTGCAAGCCCTACCTCTCCAACCACTGGGTGATGGGAGACATGTCTTTGTTCAGCTGAAACCTTCTTTTCTGCCATGTGGAGGAATTAACTACCTACCAGAATCTTGGAGTTGGTTGTGGCGTTCGTAGGAGTCATACATATTCAACATTTGAACAATTCTACTCACTGTAGAATGTAGAATCACTAGTCTTTCTCTTCTCCTTTCTTCCTGTTCCTCTCTGTTCCCAGCATTAAATCTAATTTCTTCTCTCTCTCGATTTACCCAGCTCACATAATTTGCCTTTCACTTTGGTGAATGAAGAGAATTTGTGAATAGAAATTACTTCCAAATGTTTCAAAAATATTTTCTAAGCATTTGCTTCAGTGTGGTCTTGTGAGGTTTTTTGTTTTGGGGGGTTTTTTCCTCTCTTTTTTTTTTCCATAAGGAAATAAGGGTTTCCAGAGAAATTGAGCCCGGAGGGAGACAGGACCAGATTGCCCTGTTCTTGGGTCTTTTATCGATGACAGTTTGGGTCCCTGGTTGCTGAAGTAGCTGAGAATAGGACCTGCTGACCCCCTGAAGGAGGAGGAGGGCAATTCTATTCAGACCCCTGTATCAGAAATCCCAGAAAAGAATAGGATAGGCCAGAAGAGAGGGGAGAAAGTGACGGAGCTCGAAAATAGAACCAGTCTGGCAGCTGAGGACTTTCTAGGTAAGAGAATCGCCACGTTCGTATTTTAATTTTAAGGCTTATTCTCAAGTTTGAGTTGATTCTAGGGTACCTACCTCCCAAGGACTGACTTTGTCGTTCACTTCTTTATACAGCAAACATTCACTGAATCCTTCCTTCTCTCTTAAGTGCTGAACCTGGTGACAGAGAGGTGGGTGAGCAAGGTCTCTGCCCTCCCACAAATCCCCATCACACACACAGGGAAATAAGTGTGCACGCAGTTACCGACAACACAAGACTACGAGGCCGTACTGTGCTCTGGAGGAAGTGAGCAGCGAGTGGAAAAGGGGGCTCCCTCTGAAGGTATCAGGGAGTGCTTCAGAGAGGACGTGACATTCGAATAGTAGCTGGAAGGGCGCAGAGGCGTTTGGCAGAAGGATAAAATGAGAGAAGTCCATTTCAGGAATAAAGAACACCAAGTGTGGGGATTAAAGCCTGGGAAAGTATGGCGTTATAAGAACCACAGGTTGCTAACACTACAGCAAAACTGATACAAGGAGCTGAAGTGTGAATGGAGAGGGGACTAGAGTGAACAGCCAGACCACCAAAACCCCTTCCTGCCATCCCCATGAGCGTGTGTTGGGTTTGGTTCTCGGGTGACACTGAACCTGCTGGCAATGCTGAGAACGGGAGGGCATGCACCAGTCTGGCAGCCCTGAGCAGAATGAAAGGAGCGGGTCGAGACTAGAGGGAACAAGAGCGAGGAGCTCGTTTCAGGGCCCAGAGAGCAGAGAGTGTCGACTGAACAGGCACCAAAGCAGGGCAGGCAAGAGGTGAGTAGATGGGAGACACGCTGTAGCGGTTGAATGCTCAGGTTTGGTCACTGACTGTACCTGTGGAGAAGAAGGAGACACCAGGCAGGTGTCAGTCAGGTTCATGAGAGGGTCGTTCTACCCTGGACAGAGTGAACCCAGGGCCGGCCTCTGGGAATGGAGGAGCTGAGAGAAATGTTCCTCCTGTTCCCATAACTTGGTGCCATCCGTTACCTCAGTGAGTGCCAGCCGGGCCAGATAATGCTGGAGGTTCTGGGACAAATGACGTATTTCCTAAGTGATTTATTTTTGCACATGCAACGAGAAAGTTAGGAGACAGTAGAGTCAGATTTAATAAACTTCCCAATTTTGACACTGAATGATGTTTGAAGGACAATAGGGGCTAGAGGAGACGGCTTAAAAAAACGCCCACTTCTTCACTTCGCTTGAAATGACACGTTTCACCCACCTGGTGATGTAATTGCCTGAGAGCGAGGAATAGACACGGTGCAGATAACCTGGCTGAGGCTTCAGAGGGGCTGGGATTTCTCCTCCTGTGAGCACAGTGTGTACTGGGTCCTCTGAAGGTTACGACCCCTGCTGGGCTTTGGGGCCAAGTTCGGGGGGTCAGGGATTAGATTGTTAGGGTTCACAATCAGCATCAGATTTGGAATATAATGTTAAGGATATAGGTAGGCTTACTGGTCAAGTTCATAGAGGCTTCACCCCACAAAATACACATTCACCACTTAACTACAGAACACAGGGCTAAGGGCTATAAGACGGTCCCCAAAACATCTTTCATGGGTGTTTGGAGTCTCCCATTTTCCAGAGATACGGCAGAAGGAAGGATTCCCCAAAAGCCCTCTCTGCACAAGGCAGAGGCACAAACCTCAATTCTTAGAGAGACAGTCTTGGAACAGATAGTGCCCAGTTCCTCCCTTTTCTTTCTTCCTGGGGTGGTTCGTTTTGTGCTTTTATGGGGGGAGCGGGAAGTTCTACAAGGCATTTCTCAGTCATGTTCCGTTAGACGCTCCCTGGTTATCTCTGTTGTATATGTGTTGGCGGGGAGGGGTGGGGCATCAACACTCTGTCTTGTTTTCTTGGGCAGAGTGTTGCCTGCCCTCTGATAGCCCCTTGATTTTCGGCCACCTGGGTAGCAGGTCCTGAAAATGGCTGCCGGTTCCACCTTGGGGGCGTGTCGCTCGGTGATCAGAGGTTGGGCAGGACAGAACCTCCAACCAGCCTGCTTCCCAAACTGAAATGTTGGCTCTTCCGAACCTCGAAAGTTGCTAAGCTACTGCGTGTCTTTGGACACCGTCCAGGCTGTTCCTTCCACGCTCACAGCTTTGGTGGAACATTTCCTGTCCCCGGTACCGTCAGATAGGTGACATGCCAAACCAAAGTTAGAGCTAGAACTGTTACAAGACATTTCTTTGAGTGTCGTTTCCTGGGTTTACCCATTCATCTGCTGTGCTGGAAGAATAAAGTGAAATCAAAAAAAAAAAAAAAGCTCTCTATTAAATAGATTGTGCCAAGGAACAAGGAAGGGAGGGCCGAAAGTTTCTTCAACTTTTATGGGCTCAGAATCGTCTCACCAGCACATTTTTTTGTTCCTTTTCTCTGTTTAAAAATTGATAACCTAGAAATGAAGCTGGGAGAGGGCTGGGGATGGTTTGTGGCACAAAAGTGGCACCTACTGGTGATCCTGGGTGGAAATTTGAAGTGCAGATTTGTGCGTGACCTTGACCAAAGTTACATCCTCCTAGGAAGGCTTCCTAATGATTCTCCATGTCTGGAAGGGCAAACCCTCTTTAGATGTATAAATATTGAAAAGCACTTCCTGGGCACAAGGGCACTGGTTTCAGGGCTACTGAGTGGCTTCTTCAGCCTGTAATTAAAAACATCTAGTGGATAACTAACTGGTGGCCTTGTTTGCTCAGAGGAGCAAATTATTTAAAGCCCAAGGGGCAGCACAGGAAGGGGGAGTGACCTGTGAGTAGGTCCTCTTACCTCTGGTTTCTAGAAACATCCACCCAGCTCCCCCAGGCTCCTCCAGCCGTTGGGTTCTCGACATTGGCAGCCTTTCTTTGCCTCTGTCTTTGGTATTTTTACTTTGTGCTGGTGCTGTTGGTTTTACATTTTGGTTTCCATGTCTTCACTCTGTATCCAAGTCCGGGGAATGGGTCCTTACACATCATGGCTGCCTCGTTTACAGTGCGTACTTGAGCTTCACTAGAGACGCACCAACGCTGACTGCACCGACCAAGCAAAGTAGTCACTTCTGAAGAATTATAAGATTTTTCAAAGAACAAAGGCTCTCCTATATATTTGAAATACTTTTTTTGTTTTCCTGAAGGCAGACTCCATGGAATAATGCAAAGGCACATAAGTGATCAGGTACAAAGGGTGGGGACTTGTCCAACTGACGAATGGAAGAGAGGGAGTTGAGATTTTCACCCTTTGCAAATAAGTGGTAGCATCCAGCCTTTGGAACCCTACACAGCAGATACCAAACGCCTTTTATAGATGGGGAAACTGAGGCCTAGAGATAGTTCATCCAATGCCACATAGGAGTTAAGTGGCCAGATTGGGAGTCTTTTCTGACTCTCTCAACTTTGAATTGCAACCTGGGTAACACAAAGACAACCTTTACTCATTTATTCCACAAATGCCCTTTAAGTAGCTACTACTGACCAGGGCCTTCCTGGGGCCTGGGGGCGGAGTGACTTTGCAGGAAGCTGACATTCCGGTGTCACTAGGAGAGCCACCACGCCCAATTTGCTCTCTTCCCTGAGTTGTTTGTTTGCTTGTTTCTAAACACCTGAGGGAAGGAGTTGACAGACTGTGAACATCAATAGTTACTGGATTGGTTTTGTCCCGAGGCTTCTTAGAAACAGTCTTCCACACGTCCCCAGGCCTGACAGCATCTGCAGTCTGGCAGACAACAGTCAGAACAGTCTCGTTGTGATCGTCAGGCATCCTGGGCCGTGAGCCGCTGTGTTTGGCTTTTTCTCTGGAGGCCCTTTTGTCTCCACCGCTCCTCAGACACCTACCACTGGGGTGAAGTTTTGCTTTGTGCATTTGAAATCAATGCCCCTTATGCATGGGTGGGGCAGGACGAGAATTAAGCAGCAGGGGTGGGAGAAGACAGATTCCTGGAGCTGGTAGAAAGACTCCCTGCCATGCAGGGCTCCCATCATCAGTTCATGTCCCACCCAAGCGTGCGTGGTGGCGCTTTGTGTGTATTTTCCATTTTGATGAGATGTGCACAGTTGTTCCAGAACAAGTTTGGAATTGCTCCTGGTTTTCTGAATGGTTGTTTTCTCCCGCCAAGGTCAGGGGCTTGGGGTCGTCCCGCCTACTCTATCTGCTCAGTGCCACACTCCTGTGCTTCCTGTCCGTAAGCAACGATGCACACGCCAACCACCATGTCCTGGGCCCTTCGGTGTCCTGTTAAACAAACCCTGCCCCCCTCTCTGTCTTTAATCGGTGGGAGAAGTTTGCTTGCCCACCGTGGCCTGGTGAGTGAGGGACAGGGATTAGCACAGCAGCTTTCATTGCTATCAGCATGCAACCTAATAGAGTTGGTAGAGAGGGTTCTTTAGAGGCCGTAGTCTTGACAAGGAAAGCTTCTGTAATCTTGCCTTTGTTTAGAAATATGAACTTCGAAACCCTACTGCAGAGAGTGTCGGCAGCCACGCTGCTCCGCGGCCTTGGGCAAATTCATTTGAATTGCTCTGAAATTGGATATTCAAAATTCAGTGAAAGTAAGCCAGCCTGATAGTACAGCTGCAGCATCCCCCCACCCAGCTGGGTAACTCACCGTGGGTTCCAGGCCTCGGACTAGCAGAGCCGTGTGTGACGGGAAGACGAGCGGCAGAGCTGCCAGAGAGCCCTGTCTGGCAGCCCAGCCCAGCCACGCTGCCTGCCAGCGGCTCCCGGAGCAGGCCGGCCTTGGCACCGCTGGCATCTCTAGCCGGCCTGCCTGGGCGGGGACCGAGTGCTGCCTCCGTCATGGCCAGGGTCCAGCGGGAGGGAACGCCTGAAGGGCAAATGGATGGGGAGTCGGAAAAACAATAAAATCACAACACTCCAGTTGTTCAGAGGGCGGCTGGACTTCCCAAATACTCTGCCGCAGATCCAGAGCCATCAGACACGTAGGCAGGTTTAATTAAATTGTGTGCAGAGGTAGAGAAACGCCATAATTTGCCCTTGAGCAAGTGCCTCTTCTTTTGACCACAAAGGGGGACCATGGCATCCCAAATGATGTGGTCCGTTTCTAGCTAAGCTGGAAGGTCCCTCTTCATTGCTGTCCACTTGCAAAGGCTTTATTCGACTTGAAACTTCAAGACAGAACCATCCTCACTTCCCTGTAAGACCCAAGCTGTTTGACCTCCAACTTCAGGATAGATTATCACAACAATGAATAAAAACTGTGAAATGCCAAAAGACATATACACGTATAGAGGGAAATGCATATATACACACATACACGTGCACATTAATGTTCATATACATGTATGCACGTAAACACCTATATTTATTGATGGAGAAAGAGAAAGAAAGCACTATAGAAAGAATCCCCACGTAAGGAGTGTTACCCCTAAGGAGCTGTGTTTGCCCTCAACACACGCCAGCCGAGGGTCTGGGCTCTTTGTTGGAACTGGTGTGTGTGAACCGCCTTGAGTCAGATTCTGGAGAAGTGTTACCCTCCTGGCTGCCCCGCCCATGCCACCCCCAGCTCTGAGCCTAAAGAGGGGTAATTGGGGACCTCCGCTGGCAGGGACAATGTTAACGGCCCACTCCATTGGCCTGCCTTCCATATCGCCAGCCACTCAAGGGCCAGCCGTGAAATTTAATTTGGAGTCTTACAGACACACTCTGAATCCGAAATCTCAATAATAACTTTCCCTTTGCTCAGCCTTTTAACTGTGAAATTCAGTTGGGGAGTTTCGAAGCAGCAGGTAATGTCACAGCGCTCCAGAGGGATTTTGCCAGAATTCTACTAAAGTGCTTGCAAGTGTCATTTCCATATTTAACTAATTTCAGTTTTTAATTAGCTCCATGTGAAAAATGAGAGTTCACGCTGAGCTCCTCTGTCAGCACAGACGCTTGTTTCCTTTCTAGGATCTCAGGACAATTAAGGGGAAAAGAAAAAGAGTTGAGGCCACCGTGAGTGTGATCGTGCATGGCTCTCTCTGGCAGGACCACCGCGCCTGGACAGGGGCGCTGTGAGCCTCCTCGCTGGACTGGGGGACAGCAGGTTTAGGTGCAGACTGGTGGGTCCCAGGCGTTGAATGATTTCTCAGCTGCCGATAGTGTGTTCTTGTGCCTGAACCCTTCACGATGACCTGAGAGCGGTTTGTGAAATGCACTGTATGAAATAGCTAACTACAGGTTTCCTCGGTGCCTTCTTTGTCCCAAGCTCCTACATCCAGGTGTCCCTCTAAGATCACCCAACCTCGGGTGCTTAAGGCCCTTGGCTTGCAAAAGTAACTTCTTTAAGGTGAAGTTTCAAAATGCAGTACACACATGGAAATTTGTTAATCCTACATACAAAGTGCAAATGTAGCACTTGGGACTCGCATGCAAATGAAAAACTACATGCGCTTCAAAAAAATTGTATCGAGAGGTTCTGTTTTGCATAAAATGAAAAATATTTGATGTGATCAGGTTTCTGAAACAATTCAAGGAAGCCAGACAAACGCAGGCCTGCATATCATTTGCATAGCATCCATGCTAATGGCATTATTTGTTTAAAAGAAGACCCATTAAAAGTTTTGGCCATGATTGAAGTGGAAAAGTTTTATGACACTTCTCTTTAGCAGCAATTCTGGGAAATGGGTTTGGTTGGAAAGTAGAATCCTTCCTGCCCCCCCCATGGGTTGTAGTATTGGGTAACTGTTCCCCATTGATAATAGACATTAACAGATGACTCAATCTTAAATATTATATATTTATTATGTAGACATATAAAATAAAATAAAATAAAAACACAGATGACCTGATCTTGAAAACCTTGGATATCTCCAGTAGGAACTGAAAATTGGAATTCAGGTAGCCAAAAGAAGCCCCAAGTATCGGATCTCTGTGGTGTGTTTAGGGAGCAGAGAACAGTCAAGTTTGCTTGCATGGTCTCCCGTCTACTGACTAGGCATGAGTTCCAAAGAGCAGGCACAAATTCGTGGGTCACACGGACCACCTTTCTGGTGTGGAACTAGAGAAGCACGTATCCAGTGGATTGGCAGAAATCCTGCCATTTGAGATTTGTTTGTATAAACCATGGGTGAAAAGGTAGAAGCGTGAAGAGACCACCCAGAGTGGTTTAGCTAAAATAGCTTCCACATGGACCAGCAGTGAAGGCTTCATCAGCCCCTGAGTGTTGCGGTAGGTGGGGCTGTGCTCGCCCTGTTTGGGTCAGCCAGCAGCTCAGCTGTGACGCTCCTTCCCTGGGCTGCGATCAGGGCCCACCTGCGATGGGGAGTGGATTTGTGGATTGAGAAAAAAATGCAACTTGCAATTCAGAGTGGTCCGTTCAGTTGTCCGGGGAGAATTGTAGTTTGGAGCGTTTATGTTTCTTTGTTCTTCTCAAGGTGTGATCTCAGGCGGGCTTCCTCGGAGTCTGGCACGGGCAGCTACAGTCACAAAAAGTGTGTCTTTATGTGAGGAGGCTTGACCCACAGTCCCTCTGAGTGGTGAGGGCCCCTCTCGAAAGACCTAGAACAAGCAGAAGCGATTTCCACTGACATGGGACCAGCAGTGAGCAGCCCCACGACAGCAAGTTCGTGCGACAGAACTGAGAAACATACACCCTGGAGGGTGAAGTCTGAATGAGCGGTGGAGGGCGTGGAAGGTCAGGGCTTGAGTCACACAGGGAAATGCTGACATGGCAGCACTTTGGGGCCTTCTAAGTGAATTCCGGACCTGAAAACTGAGGTTGGAAACCATGGTTTTGTTGCAAAGCACTGTAATCCTACTCTTACCAGTCACCTCCTTCTTCATTGATTAAACAAGTATTTTCTAGTCCAAGGTAAGAGAACAGACTGCAAAATCCAGACTGCCCAGGATCCAACCTCAGTTTTTAATATGTACTCACAACCTGAGCACAGGTAAATTGCTAACCCCCCCTGTGACTCAGTTTCCTCCCCATAAAAGGACACGGTAATAGTGCCTGTCTTATAGGGGTTTTCTGGAGATCAAATGAGATGGTTTTCAAATAACCCTTAGCACAGTGCTCTGCGAAAGGAGGAGGTAAATAAAGATTTTTTTTTACTGTGTTAGGTCGAGGGTGTACAACAGTGAATCAGACATACTTAGTCATTACTTTTCCCGAATACACAGCAGCCTCCCCAGGTAGGACCAGTGCGAACAGATCACTCAGCAACCACTCCAGAGTCAGTCAGCTTTCCAATTTCTATAGGAAATCGGGGTATGGAATTAGGAGTGTGGAATGGGACCATCTCAGCAAAAATAAACTAATTAGCTAAGCCACTTATTAAAATAATCCCTCCCATGGACAAAGTGGTCACCTGTGTGCCTGCCAGGAAATTAGCTGTGCGCACATGCACACACACACACACACACACACACACACACAAGATGACCCTAAATCACATTTTCCAGAAAGAACTGTAGAGCCCTAAGTTCCCCTCACTCGTTGGGAGTTGGCTCCTGACCATGGTGCGAGGCACAGGGCTTTGGGGCAAGGAATGCTGAAGGTCAGCTCTGAGACCGTTGCCACTGCATTAAGGAGTCTGTTCTCATGCACAGGGCTTTCCCAGAAGAAGAAATACAGCCCTCCCCTTACCTCCAAACACACCGCCCAGAGGCCCCCACACTGGATTTTGTTTCACTAAAGGGATCGGATGTTCACCCAGAGTATTTCAAGCACCATAGCCTCCGTGACCAGATTGGAGAACACAAGGGAGAAGTTGTTCGGTTCAAAATCCAGCCTAAAACTGACCTTGACCCTGGACTGGCTTTGTGTATCCGAAATCCGAGCTCTGCTCTTCACCCCATAGCTCAGGGTTTCATTCTTGGATTCTCGATGCTGAAATAGACAGTCCCCATCACCAGAATACGAAGGTGCCGGGTACAGAAAAGTGCAATCCAACAGGTCAGTTTTCCTGCTTTAGGAAATACAATCGAGTTTCAGCTTTGGGTGGCTCTGTCTTACTGTTAAATATTCTAACAGAGAGTAAATCTCTGTGTAAGCTTTGTTGGTTGGTGCGCTTTTGTTTCTCATTTTATTGTTTTCCTCTGTGTGGCGTGTGGCGGTAACGACTGTTTGTTCTTGCTGCCTAAGAAGTTCAGCGCCCAGGTACCACAGCAGGTGTATGGGGCAGTGAGAAGACCTCACCGATTGCTTTGTGAAATAAACCTCCTTTCCGATGGAAGAGGGAAAGTGCCTGTGCCTTGAGTGCAGAGCCAGTTTAGTCAATATTTACAGGAATCAACACTGTTGGCAAATGGAGCTGGCAGAGCACTCGGGTCCCAGACTCTCAGCCGAGAGCAGAAAGGAGCCTTCTGGGAGGAGGGAATTGGTGTCTGGCCTGGCGTGGACCAGCGGGTGAGCCTCATGCAGGTTCTCTCTATATCCGACGTCTCCAGGGAGCTGGCCAAGAGTGGAATCATCATTTCATCCAAGCTGGATTTTTTGATAAATTCCTCAGGACCCGATGTGGTTGATAAAAGAGAGCCACCCATGTGCTTGGCACGCCAGACAGGCAGGCAGTTTTGACACTTTGGGAACTTGAGGATGCCTGATACGGATCCTCCCCTGGGCAGAGGGCCATCGTAGTGCTGGGCGTGGACTGTGCTCCCCTCCATGGAGGACTCTCTCTGTGCCTTGTCACGGTGCTCAGCAGGGTGTAGTAGACACAGCAGGGGGGGCCTGACGGACCCACACCAATTCCCTCAGTGACAGCAGGTGCCAAGTTCAGTGCTAGGACTCCCCGCCGAATGTGAGTTTCAGATACAGAATGAATAATGCTCTTAGTGGAAGTAGGTCCCAAGTGTTGCATGGGAAATTCAAATACAACTGACATCCTGATTTTTTTTAGTTCTTAATCTGGAAGAAGTTTTACTCAGTGGCCAGGTCTGCATTCAACACCCTCTTGGTCATGTCTTGTAGGTCAGAGCCTGATTCCAGATGGGATCAATCACGGTCCCTTCTCTTCCTGGCCACAGCGGTTGACCCAAGAGAGGCCAGGGAACCCAGCTGAGACAAGCAGACATCCTAGGAAAAATGAAGCTTTCATTTCTCAGTGGCCCCAGGCATGGGAACATGAGTGTGGCATTCTTTGTGGCTGTGGTCCAGCCCCCTGTGGAGATAGCCCATTGACAGGGAATAAAGACAGGGCAGATGGGCCAGCTGTTACCCCCATGAGCCACTTGACAGCCTTCCACACGGTCCCCCTTTTTGCTTGAGCTAAGTGGAGCTGAGCCCTAAGGATCCTAAGCTGATACACAGATGCTCATCGGCTCAGCCCAAATTCCCAAGTCCAGCTTCAGAGTTGATAGAAAAAAAGGACTTAGCCCTGGAAGTGCTTACAGACAGCTGCCCACAGTTAGATGCCCCCACACAACTACCAGCCCATCGTCTGGCCCTGGGCCGCTCTGTGCCTGATAGCCAGGCTGGGGATGCCGTCATCCCGGGGCCCACCCGCCTCCGGTCAGCGCTGCGCAGAGAGAGGAGCTGGGAGTCTTCCCTTCGTGCCATCTGGGAGCCGCTGTCTAAAATATCTTCCCTCCAAAATCTCTCCCTGCACCAGCCCACTCACACGATGCCTGAAGTGTTCGCCCCTGGAGTTTATATGTTTGACTTCAGCCATGGATCTCCTCTATCTCTGCACATCTATTGAAGGTAGAAAATACGACGTTGTTCAGAGGCCTGTGGGTGAATTGATATATCATTTCTGGTAGATGTTTAAAAACTGTATTGCAGCAGCTGGCAGTTTGGCTGGGAGTCCAGGGAACACCCGTTGTGGTATGGAAGCATTCATGCATGTAGCCCTACTAAGTTCGGAGGTGGCACTGAGCCTCTCTGGTGACTGGTCATCTGGACTGGCAGGAGTAACCGAACGCAGAGACTGGGAGGAGAACAGACCCGCCCGAAGGAATGTCACCTGCTTCACCATTTCACTGCGGCCCAAGTCTGCTCTGGCATTCTCTCCAGCTTCCCACCCTGGCAGAAACATCCCTTGTCCATATCGTATCTTCCCGGCCGCTCTGGTGTTCTCCACGAGCAGACAGAGATGGGGTGTGCCTGAGGGCAGGCGTTGAGGAATCTCTCACCTCCTCCGCCTTCTTGGAAATGGACAGGTGGAGGCTGTTCCTTCCTTCAGGTCCTCTTCCACGAATTGCTGTCAGCCAGGCTGTGTTCAACACCAGCAGTTCTCAAACGTCAGCATTCCTCAGAATCGGCTGGAGGGCTTGTTAGTCCACAGCTACCCAGACCCCACCCCTGCCTAAGTTTCTGATTGGCAGATCTAGAATGAGGCCCAGTGATTTGCATTTCCAACAAGCCCTTGGGGTGCTGATGCTGCTGGTCTGGGAACTACAGCCTGACACCACTGGTCTAGACTGCGAGCTTGGGGGGGTGGGGGTGGGGCAGCAGCAGCGCCTTAGTCATTGTTGAGCCCGGAGCCTGACTCAGCACCAGACTCCTGGAGAGGGAGGGCTGTGCCTGTTCCCTGAGCCTTCCAGCCCCACACGACCTCTGCCCTGTGGCAGTGGCAGTGCCAACCCTGTGAGCGCTCCGCATCTGCAGATACCAGGTTCACAGCAGAAAGTATTACTGTTGAATGTGCTTTTGGCACCATGGCCTTCTCTGGAATATGAACAGAGGTGATTAGAAGTGGCAATCTGGGTGGAAAGAGGGAGGTGGGGAGCAGCTTGCTTTGAAGCTGCATTTGCTGCAGAGGAAACTCGCCGTTTTTACTTAGATTTGTCTGTGGCCTCTTTGGAGGAGGTTGGTGAAAATGGTATAGCTTACCCACACACACTCACCTTCCTCTCCCTCCCAGCTGCACCTCCCAACCACGGTTTCGTGTGCCCACGGATACCACATGTGCCTGAGACGTGTGAGTTGGGTCAGCAGGGCCAGGGCTCCTCTGTAACACCTCACACCAAGAGGGCAGCTTCAGAAGTCAGTGCCGGGAGGCAGAAGCAAAGGAGATGGCGGGGGGGGGGGGGGGGGGGCGGGGGGGCCATGCTTCTCGACAATGGTGCATGGCCTCGGAAGTGGTGCAACCCTTCCAGGTCTCTGCAGCCTCCTCTGCAGAATGGCTCTGGCAGAGATGCACCTCAAGTATTTCTGTGCAAGGATTCTGTGGTTCTCTTTCAAGATGGTAGTCCCTCCCCACTTTAGGAACAGGCCATCTGCTGGTAATTTGGCCGCTTGGAGTCTGAAAGAGGTTTTTCTCCAGACAGACAATGTTCTTTCCAGCCAGTCTGCACAATCACTGTTGTCTGCGGGGCCCTTAGCGCTGTCCCAAGCTGTGATTTGCACACTTTATTTTATTGAATGTGACCACCCCACTGTGAGCTGGGGAGTTTCAATATCCCCATTTTACAGATGAGGAAACTGAGGGTCTGAGAGGTTGAAAAACAAAAGGCAGAACTTCCCCAGAGCCTCACAGGTGCTAAGGGCCAGGCTCACACCCGGATTTGAAGCCCGCTCTGCCCAGGCCAAATCTACTCTGATTGCCACGTGACATTATTTCCACGGAAGTGTACCGTTTACCCACAGTGCACCTGAAATGTAGTCTAGCCTTCGGACAGAGGATGGAACTTTTACCGTACGAGGCACAAAGGGGTGCAGTTAAGCCCCTGATCCAGAGTCCCCAAGTTCAAAGCCCAGCTCTGCCACTCTTGGCACCATGGCCTCGGCACATTACCTGATCTCTCTGTCCCCCAGTTTCTTCAGCAGAAACTGGGCGTGATAAAAGCATCTGTTCTAGAGATATTGTCTGAAGTTATTAATATATTTAAGTTGGATCCTGTAAAATCACTGGTATTCTACCATATCCGTTCTACAAAAAAATGACAACTTTTGCCTGAGCGTGTAAAAGTCTTAGGACAGCGTTTAGCACACCGTAAGCACTTATACTGGTGTTCACTGTTGTCACTGAAAACGGCACTGAGGGTCTGCAGCGTCTGGGGACAGTGGGTGCTCACTGGTTGCTGGTGAATCTGGGAACTAAGGAAAGGCTGGGATGTCCGGGGACATAGCTGTGGTGGTCTGGGCTGTGACCACCCCGCTCCCTTCGGGGCCGAGAGGGGACAGGCAGGGAGCACAAGGCCTCCTGGGCTCCGGTGGCTGCCAGCCTCTCTGGGCATCGCCCCGGCCTAACGTGGGAAAGCTCCCGGCAGGATGGACCGACCCTCAAGGAGGCAGGCCCTGTGAAGTCTCGTCTTTGTCCTCTGGCCTTGAAGAAGCGAAGAAAACCGTCGAGGCAGAGGGTGTGGGGGGCTAGGTCTCGCGGTTCGCTTGCGCGTTGCTTTGTACAGTTCAAAATAATGAGATAAGACAGGCATGGGGACCATCTGAGCAGCGCATCCCCCACTGCTGCCAGTGTGTGCCTCTCTCGGGCCACCACAGAGGGGCCGGGAAGGCGCAGTATCTCACTGGATCCTTGGGAACGAGCAAGACAAGTGTTTGTCAGGTGCGATCTACCAGGGGACAGGGTTCCCCCAAGGACGTGAACACCCCATTGGCGGTGCAGACACTATGGCTTTGTGTGGGGTGGAGGCCTCGGTATTTCCGTTGTGACGTGTTTATCTGAAGGCATCGCCAAACCTTGTCACTCATCTGTCGAGCTTTTCATCTTGCAGACATTATTTTGGGATGAGGAGAAACAGATTAAAGTTTTTCCAAGGGGGGACTGATCTTCAAATGTGGTGAGAAAATAGCACCAGTGAGCCCCTCAGGTTTAGTGATGGTCGTGGACCCGGTGGATGACAGCTGGTGGGAGATACGTCTGCATGTTCCTGGCTCTGGCACTGAGTAGCGGTGTGAGAGTGGGCAAGTTACTTAATCACTCTAAGCCTCCGTTTTCTCATCTGTAAAGTGGGAGTAACGATTCCTGCCTCGGAGGTGATTGGGGTGAGGGTGATTAAATGAGAAATGCCTTGAAAGCCGGTGGTGACAGAGTCTGGCACGAAGTCCCAACTCCATAGATACTGTGTGTAACTGTTGCCGCTGTTATCCTTAGCCGGGAACCCTGAAGGCCTCAGTGAATTGCATTTTTTAAAACACCGGCTGCCAAGCCGTTCTTTCATTCAGTAACTAACCCTTGGACACTACTGTGTCCTAACCCTGATACTTGGTTATTGGGACAAACTCAAGAAGGGCGGATGAAGACTAAGTCTCACCCCTCAAGGTGCTCATGGCCCAAAGTGTGGGAGAGGGGGAGCCAGAGTGACCCGTGAATAATTCTCAGGGAAAGCCATGCATGCTGTAAGAGGTGTGGGTGCCAAATACCTCCTGAGCATCGCAGAGGAGGTCAGCCCGCAGGAACCCCATGAAGCTGCATGGTCTGGAAACAGCTTCGTCCAATTGCTGCATGTGGCCACTGAGCCCTGGAGATGTGGCCGGTGTGACCGAAGAACTTAATTTTCTACTTTATTTCACTGTAATGTGTCGATTTTAAAACCGAAGCCATACAAATATTTTGTTTAACACATGTGTATTGTTCTGGCAGGACTGCATTTCACTTTAGCCACTGGAAATTTAGCGTCTGAGTTGAGAGAAACTAACTGCAAGCATCAGACACAAACCAGATTTGGAAGACTTTGTGCAGAAAAAAATAGAAAAGGAATTATCTCAGTAATGATTTTATGTTGGTTGCATATGAACTGACAGTATTTTGGACCTATTGATTCAAAACTTGCTATTAAATTCATTTTTACCTGTTTGATGTGGTTACTAGGAAATGTTAAGTCCCACCTGCAGCGGCTCGTGTTATAGTTTCTCTTGGACTAGAAGCAGAATGCAAATGGCGTTGTGAGTTGAAAGGTAGGGAGTTTGGAGGAGAGACCCAAGTCTGTTTCCTGGGACAGTTGTTTCCGGACAGATTAGGGGGAGGGGCAGGGGGAGCGGGGAGGGTCCAAGGGCACTGCTTCCTCAGGGGGCTGTTCCGGGGCTGCGGAAGGATGGAGCTGGCTCTGAGATTGAGTCCTCACTACGGGAACTCGGCAGATTTAACAGACTAAGAAGAGAGTAAGTCTGGCCACCCTTGGCGTTAGGCAGGTCATAGAAGTACACTAAGCTCCATTCTCTTCATTTGTAAAATGGGGACAATGAAATACCTACCTCAGGAGTGCCTTCTATTACATTAAAGATGAAAAGGAATCAGAGAAGACCAGGAGGGAATATATTTAGAAATTTAAGCCTCAAAGACTGAAGTAATAAAAACAAGTTGGGGACCTTTACATATGGGTTCATCTTTCTGGAGCTCCAAACACGCAGGTGAGGGGGAACGTCTCTCCTGGGAATTAGAGCAGACGCTGACCCCCAGCTGCAGGTGAATAGGGGTGCACTGGACTGCTGTCTTGCACAGAATTATGGGGAGCTAGGGAGCATGAGGAAAAGGGAGGAGGGAGGTTCATTATGAACCATGTCATATGTCTTTCTGCTGTCATTGAATGCTTCTTACAAGCCAGAATGCCACAGCAGTTACAGTGTTGCTACCTGTTGAGAAAAATGTGTACTTTTAGCAGGAAAGAAGTGGGACTTGAGTATCACATAAAACCCCTGAAATTAGCTCTATTAAGTAAATTGTCACAAACTCAAAGTAAGTCTAATTGTGTCGTTTATTTAATTGCACATGAAAATGTGGTTCCTTTTTTATGGCTACAGGTGGTCTGCATTTCAAAAAGAAAATATCCTTTGGTTTTGCTCCAGATTCCCTTTCTCCCACTGAAAGCTGACCATGTCGATATTAGCATATCAGAGAACCAGGACTACTGTTTTTCTGGGAATTTCATTTCCCACTACCCGATAAGGCCCTAAGAGATAGAACTAATTTTTTTTAACATGCTGTTTCTTTCCATTGGAATCAAGTTTTAAAGTGCTCCAGGTTAGGCCTGTGCAATCCACTTAACTAAAAACCATTTAAGAGAAAGATCCAGCTCAATTTGCTAACACAAGATTTTTGACTTGAGCATTAAAAAAAAAGATTCTTGAGCGGACCATGTCAAAAAATTAAACATTGAAAAGAACACTGGCAGCCTCCCTCCCTTTGTGCCTCATTTGGCTCCACTGAACAAATGACCAAATCGAAGTGAGAATTAGGTACAGGTTTTGCCCAACATCTTTATTTCTTCAGCTCACTTCTCCCTCCTAAAACATGACCGAGTTCACATGCAGGAGAGAACACGTCCATATCGACCGTGGCCTTGTTGGTCTAGGTAGAAATAGAGAAACGGTGATTTTTTGATCCCAGTTGTGAATGAGTCTGCGGTGGAAGGAATTTGTCAGAAAAACCCAACCTAATGAATTTGGGATCAGAAGGGATCCTAACACCTCTTTGGTCCACTAATTTATTAACAGGTTATTTCTGCTCATGCCGTACCTCAAAAATAGTAGTAACAAAAATCTAAAGTGGGTGAGAGAAGCAGCTTTCTCTGGGGTCCCTCATTTTCTCTTCCATAAGATGTGGCATTGCCCACAAGCCTCGGAATTCTCCGTCTGTAAGGAGTTGGAACAGGACTGTAGAGAGAAAATCACAGAGTCAAGAGACCACGGTCCCATCCCGGTCCACCCGGTCTTCAGTTGTCAAGACCTTGGGCAAGTTGTTTCACCGAAGTGGGGCTCAAGGTCATTGTCTGTCCAGCAAAGGTCTGGACTACATGACCTTGGAACCCGTCTTGCCTGTGGTTTTGCCATTCTGAGGTGAGGCGGGAAGAAAGCCAGGAAGGTTTCTCTGACACGGGGTTTATGCAAACGAGGCAAGAATGCAGCCCCAGTCTGCAGTGGTGTGGGACCTGAGCTGACAGCTGTCCTGCCAGGAACTAGGAAGGTGCAGTACTCAGGTGTCAGGTGTCACACGGCTCAAATCCCACTTCTCCTGCTTCCCAGCTGCCTGTTCAGCTCTCTGAGCCACAATTTCTTCACCTGTGAAATGTGAAAGTAACACACACATATGGTAACATGAGTGCCTGGCGCACGCTAAGGGCGCATTGTTGAAATGACACAATGACCCCAGACCCAGCTGGAAGTGAGACCCATTTCTGCACTGCCTGATATGTGTCCGATGCTCCCAGATCCCTGCCTCCTGTACACAGGCCCCGCTCTGCAGGTTGGTTCGAGCACCCTTCTCCCCGTGGGGATGTAGTCACACAGCAAGGACACACAGCGGAGAGTGTGTGCCGGGACCTGCAACCAGCCGCCCCACCTACCAGCCCTGGCAGTGTGGGCAAATTTCCCAACCCCTCTCCACCTCTGTTCTCTCGTCTGTGACATGGGAATGGTAACAGTAGCTGCCTCTGGGTTCCGTGCAAAGGGTAACTAAGGCAATGTTTATAAAGCAGTGGGTACACTGCGTGACCCTGAGTCAGTACTTTGCACGTTAGCTTTTATCAAGCCAAGGAGAGTGACACTCAGAGAGGTAAATAAGCTTGCGCAGGATCACCCACGTAGTCGCAGGGGAATTCAAACCCTTGTGGGAATGAACCTAGCTCCTCCTTTGCCCTATTTCTAAGGCCTCCCTGCCTGGGCTGCTGGTCTCAAACCACCTGGCTGCAGCTCCGGGATTCAAGGTGAAGGCTGTCTGGAGGCAGTGTGCTGGGGGCTGCCAGGGACTCAAGAAGGGAAATGAGTCCAGTCCCTCCTCCCCATGTTGACTGCAGCCTGGGGGAGGAAGACAGTGCCCTGGGAACAGAGTGTGGCCGGTGCCCTAATTGCCACCTCCCTGCCCCCACTCACCGCTCTTCTGCAGAAGGCTATTTTCCGCAGGAGAGTCCTCCCTCTTTGTTCCCGCACACATGGCACCTCTACCGATCAATATGACATCTTATCCTCAGAAACATCCACAATGTCTGCTTCCTGGGTTTGCAGGGGCCCCTGCCACATGCTGCCTGCATCGCCCTTCCTTTGTAGTTGGGGGTCTTGTGCATCGGGTCTTCCCTCTTTAATGGGCTGCGGGTTGCAGTTCTTAAAGAAAAACATCGTTCGGGCCGTCCAGGCTGAATGACAAGCTTCGGGGGAGGAGGTGGAGAAAGGTGCGTTTAGCTGTCTGTGTATGGATTGCGGGGATGTGTTTTGCTATCACAAAAGCTCTTAAAATACCCGACCATGATTTATTTGCTGAATAAAGCCTCCCGATATTATCATTCTCTAAAGGTGTTTTGATCACATGGGTCCTTTCTTGGAGAAAGAAAGGCTTTTATTTTATTTCTTTCCTGGGAAAAGCAGAACAGGAGTGGGCTAGTTTTGGTGGTGACTGATAGCCTGTGTGGAGAATGGCTCCAGGCTTGTGTTTATGTGCCCGGGGATGGGCTGGCTCAGTGGACCAGGGGACATGGGACCGGCATGGCCAGTCCTCCCGGCTCCAGTCCAGGAGACCCGGCACAGAGACAGAAAGTGGCTGTGAGCACGCGTCTGCCTTGTGTATCGATCTGCCTGGTGATGCCGAGAGCAAGGGGGCCTTGTTAGAGGTCACCTGAGCTCACGGAGCACCGTGCTTCCAGTGTGTCGGCCGTGGCCACCTGCAGTGAGTCCACGGGGACGTCAGTGGTAGGGACGATACCAGCTTGGGGCGCCATACATCCTGAAGCTGCCAGAAGCCCCATTTTTTCCCCTCCACACACAGAAATTGATTAATTTCGTACCACTTCCTAATGCTGTACTACCCGGAGCCCTTCGTGACAATAGATTAATGCACGGATCCCTCCGTGTGGATTCTTCTTGTCTCCAGGACATGCTGCTCCCTGGACCCTGAGCTGCCTCGTGCAACTGTTCTCTCATTCCCAGGGCACATACGCAGAAGGGGACAGAAAGCCTCCCTGCGTTGGCAAGGGACTGGGTGTGGGCAACACAGGCACAATCCCCCAGGCGGCCGTTTTAGCCCCATGGCTGGAGGGTATGGGAGTGCAGGTGGAGGGGTGAATGCCGGTGCATTTCTCTAGAGCCCCCCTTCTTCTCCAGTGGTCCTGCCAGGATTCTGGAATCATCTGTGACTCCTTCTTCCTCTTCTGTGTCATTCCTGCACCATAAGCTTTGCAACCGATTTGGGAGATGCAAGCCGGATGTAGGGCACAAGCAAGTCAGTTTGCAGAGCATTCTGGGACGCTAGGCACACACGCCCCCGTGCTAGCAAAGGGACTTGTGGGTGTAACTTCCCTGCGGTGCTCGGAAAATCCACTCCACTTAGTGTGTGATAATACAGCGGGAGGGGAAACGAGAAATCACTTCACCAAGGCAGTTTGGGAGAGATTTTTTTAAAACTCCTTTCAGATTTCAATGTTTTAAACACCTTTGAGACTTAAGACATTTCCAAGAATGTCATCCTTCATGGTGTTGTTGTGTCTCTTCCTTTAAGCAGGTCACCCTGGTACTGACAGCGTCCCTCAGAAGGGTCCCCTTAACGTGTGGCAGTGCCCCCCCACTCTGAGGAGGGAGAACCCCCAAATACTGTTAGTCGGCCGGGCTGCACACTGAAAGCAGGTTCATTTCCAGTGGGCGGAACAATTCTTCCAGGGAAACTGCAGACGGAGGTACCTAAAGGGGCCTGGGCACTGCTCCCAGAGGCGGGTGTGTGTTTCTGAGCGAGCCTCAACAGCGGTTGGTGAGGATTCCGTCGCCCCCCTGCCCAGGGCAGTGTTACTCAGGCCTGGTTGACACGGAGGACCCCCAGTGAGTCGCCGCAGGAGAGTGGGGGGTTGGCGGCTCTGCTTTTGCCATCATCACCAGTCGAGGTCTGAAGCCCCAATTCCCCACCTCCAGGCTCTGTGATCGTGGGCAGGTCGCTTAAGCTCCCTGAGCCTCGATTTCCTGACACAGAAGATGTGGGTGACGTTTCCACCTCACGGGGCGGGGATGGGACTAAATGAGCTTTCGTCCTCCTGAGAACCCTCTGGGGCCGTCCCGTGTGACTCCAGGAGAAGCCTGCGCCAACCTCGGGTGCTCCTCCCCAGACGTCAGCATGAATCACTTTCTCACTCCCTTTAGGCTGAAATCACACAGACGGCGTCCTTGGCCAGTCCTCATTTAGACAGAAGAACTTCTGCTTCCATCCCCCACACCCTGGAATGCCCGCACCCTGTACTCCCTCCACCTGTCACTCACCTGGTCAGTTTGTGGGTCTCCCGCTCCAGTGTGCATTCCATGAGAATGAGGAACTCGTTAACAGCTTTATTCTGGGTGCCAAGGACACAGCTAACACACAGTAGGGGCTCAATGAATACTTGTTGAATGATTTAAAAAACACAAATAAATTAACCTAGTTAGTGTAGTACCTGGTGCATTGCCAAAATAAATGTTAATTGTCCCCATGTCATTGGGTAGCTTCACTGGCCTGTGTTTATTTTCTCTCCTGCTTGCAAAAGCGCCTTTGCAGGTGGCCCTCACAGGTGGCTGTCGCAGGTGGAGGGTGAGCACTTTTGCACTGGGGCCCTGATGGTTCCACTGGGGTCCTCGTCTCTATGTAGTGGTGCTTTCAGAATTGGCTGCGTTTCGCAGGGGAGCCTGACATTGTTGACCACGTCGGCTGATGCAGGAGCAGGGAGACCCAGCCCTGACCTTTCCCATCATCCAACCCGGTCTCTGCAGGGGCCTTGCCCCCATCTCTAAGGCCCGTGAGCCTGACCACGCTGAGCCACTACACCCAGCAGGGATGGCTCCCCCACTGCCACCCCCTAAACTCCACTCACCCAAAGGCTCCCATTTTCAAAGGGAAAGCCCAGGGTCTTCCTCCATTGTGGGTCAACAAGCCTGCTCCGAGGCACCTTCTCAGCCAACCCAGAGCCTCTGTGGCCCCCACTTCGCCATCTTCAATAAACGGGGCTGAGCAGCTCCCTGGGAAATGTGGCTGATGTCTCCATCGACTCCCTTGTCAGGTCGATCCTCTGCCAGCCAGCGAAGGTGGGAGCTTCTCAGTGGCACCCAGCAGGGCTCCCTGTTTCCTAAACTGCTGGTTCAGGTGGCTCCTGTTCCAAGCTGCCACTCCAAGCTGCCTGTGATCTCCTATCCTTGAGGCGGTTGGGGAATTTCGTTACCTGCACCCAAACCCTTTCCCATTCTTCTGCTTGTGCTCTGTCAGAGTATTTCTTTTAGAGCCCGTCTGATCCCCCCGCCCCCCAAAAAACAGGCAACTGCAATTGGAAACTATCACCCTAACTCCATGTGGGCCTGTTTCTTACTCTTGCTGCAGCCTGGGTTCCGTGCGCAGGTCTGTCCATCCTGCCTCGGTTCGCTTGCAGCGCTCCACGAGCGTTTTCTCCACTCAGCCAGAGGGAAACTTCCAGAGTTTGGCTGCCTCCTCTGTTTGCAGTGGCTGATTTCCCAGCTGCCACCTGGATTCCAGGAGCTTCCACTTGGAGCCTTTCCCCGTTCCATCCTCACTGACCCGTGGAGCCCCACTGTTCTGTCCAAGGGTCCCTCTGGAGCGGAGCCCGTCAAATCATGATAAATTGTGCATTTTGGCTGCCAGCGGGGGTGAGAAGCATCAGGGAAAGGGCCTCCCAAACTCATTTCACTTCTGACCCTAAGATGGTCTGAACAGCACCTTTTGGGACGAGCTGCTGGCGCGTTGGTGTGGGAGTGGGAGCGGGGCCCGCCCGCTGCATCCAGGATGTCTTATTACATAAGTTATGCATCGATGAGGCCAGTGTTGGCTCCGGATCCTGAGACAAAGAGGCAGTAACTCTGGCTCCTCCGAGGCCCCTCCGCTTTCTCAATCTGATTCTGAGGGTAGATCACAAGCAGAAACACCATGACATATGTTTGAAGAGCTATTTGTTGTTGTTCATAGAGCCAAATGGCGTGGCCCTCAATGTGTCCTAACTCTTCCCGGCTGGGTTTTGGAAAGGACTCAAACCCTGTAAGTAAATAGCTTCAAGGAATGCACAGTGACCTGGGGCAAAAAAATGGAATTTCTCGCTTTCCCTACAAGCCAATATATCAGTCTAGATAGTCTCTGTAATGAACAACTCCGAACTCTGGATGGCTTGCAACAATACCCGTGTGTTTCTTCACTCATTCTGCTGTTGCATCACTGGTCGGCCATGGCTCCAAGCCATGGTCTCCTTTTCCCTCAAGACCCAGGGTGATGGGACTGATGGTCTGGGAGGGGAAAACAAGCATTCGAAGTGTATGCTGCCTGGCCACAGGCCCACATCTGAATTCAACAGGATGAGAAAATAGTGCCCCCTTCGGGAGACAGGTACACAACCTAGAAAACAGTCACTCATCAACCCTGCCGAGATTGTCACAAGTTGCAAGGAGGAGACGAGGTTTGCTAGGATCCTGTTGTGACCCAGAATGTGTAATCCGATCTCCGGGACGTATGAAGGAGTCGGCTGCCTCCCCCTGGAATCATCCTGCTTTGATTCCAGACTCCCCCTGAAATCACACTTCATAGCCCCCCATTTCCTCACCCGTGAGCCTGGGATTATGACAGTCCCCACCTCGAAGGTAAGCCAGGCTAATGTCTAGAGGAAGGCCCCCAGAGCCCGCCATGGAAGGGCTTCGAGGACCAGCCACATGTATTGATATACAGTAATCAAAACAGCGTCTCTTTGCAGGTTCATCCATGTTGCTGCATATCGTTCCATCCTTCACACGTCCGTGTTATGCATTTTTTTTGTTTGTAAGAGCATAATGCCCTGCAGGCCCACCCCCTGCCCCGTCTTCCCTTACGTGGCACCGCCTATTCTGATAAACACAGAGGGGGCACTCAGCGGGACCTGCTGGGGCACAGAGAGAGGCCGAACTTGCCCCTGTCCCCCAGCAGCCGTGATCCTCCTGGCAAAGGGGAACCTCTACAGAAGGTGAAAGGGGAGTTTGGCTGCCACCGACTGGTTTCTCAGCCTCAGCCATGGGACAGAGCAAGAGCAAAATGAGGAACAGAGGTCTCGTTAGTCTGGAAACAAGTTGACTTCCCAACCCCCCCACCCCCACCCCCACCTGGGTCTCTCTCCTGAGGACCCTTCCACCCATCCCCATGGGCCGGAAAAAGTCTCTCATTTTCTTACTCAAGAAAAAGAGAAGGCATCTCTAATCAAGGGGGGGAAAAGTGTAAACAAAAGCCTATTTCAGACTCTGCCCCTTCGCCCCCCAAAAAACAAGAGAAGATAGTTGTTTCCCTGCTATAATTCTCACTTATTTACTTAACATTCGGTTGAACAACAGAAAATATGCCCAAACTTGAGTTTCGTCTTTGCTGCGTTGCTTCACTGGGAGGATGGAGCTGGTGTGCAAACTTGCGTTTGCCCTTCTCCCAGCTCCATCTCACCTTCTCCTCTGTTCTCTCCACTTCTGGGAGTTGTCTGAGAAGCTAGTCACTTGCTCTGACCCCAGCCCCTCTCACCCGCCCCATCTACAGTTGTCTTGTTTTCACAGCACTTCTTTTAAAAAGTGAAAGATTTCTGTGGAGCCCAAAACAAAAAGCAAGGGCGAGCACGCTCCTTTGAGAGCGGAGAGAACACCGTCTGGGGAGTGCGGAGCTTATATGCGCAGGAGGGTTCCGGGGTCATTTGCTCCCAGAGCTGAGGGGGGGCAGTGCGTTCTGCCTGGGACGGAAGACTGAGACCTGTAAGAGGGAGCGTTTTTGACCAGGGTTTTCATACCGATGGGGCTCCAGGGACGTCGAGTCCTCTGTTTCTGACGGACCCACCGCTTCCTTTTACTGATGCGAAACGCAAAGCTTTGTTAGGCCTTGGGCACAGCTGCACCTGCAATACCCGTGCGAGTCCGTCTTAAAACACAGAAACGCCTCGCCTCCCCGCCCTGCCAAAGAACCTCATCTCAGCGCAAGCCCATCGTAACACTTTTTTAAAAAATCATTGTAAAATAGCTACTTCTTTGGTTCCTTTCCCCTGCTAAGCACATATCAGAAGCTGCCGTTACCTTGAAGCCACGGTCATCCGTTCTCATTTCCTGACCCCTGAACAGGGAAAATACGTCATTATTCGAGGCAGTCGCTGGTAGTGTCTCTTCAAGTAAGTGACCTACATACCGCAGAGAGAGTGCAGAGGAAAATCAGGCGGTGCCTTGACAGAAAGTGTACAGAGAACGCCACCCATTCACATTCGTGTGTATCATCTCAAAGGGTGGCATCGGTGGGCCGTGCCCTTCCGAGGCGTGTCCAGGAACAGCACAGCGTTCCGAGCTGGCAGCGTGGAGGGAAGAAGCCGGCATCCACGCGGGGACGCCTGGCCACCCTCATCTGCAGCCATCAATCTGAGCCGCGTTGTCGGAGGGCAGGTTTTTAACCTGAATGGAATGCGGCCGACCCGAAAGCAGTGGCAAGCATGCAGAATTAATTGCTGTGTGAACAGCTTCCTAAGCATTGTTAATTGTGTTTCCTGTGGTTAATTGTGTCTCCCGTCCCCGCACCATCCCTGTCAACGTCCCTTGCTCTCCCGCCGTGGCGCTGGACACATAGCAACCGCGTCGGCCTGCGTCCGGCGGAAATGCCAGACAGGCTTGGCGTGATTATTGTTGGAAGGGGAAATATGTAGGGAAATGAACTCCTCCTCGATTTGCAAACGACGCATTTCTTGGATGGGGACTTGGGAAGAACGTAGGTTGTTTGGGTGTTGCCTTCTGCTGCTCGCGGTCCAACAAGGCACGGAGAAGCGGCAGAGATAGGGGTGTACTGAGTCTGCTAATCCAACCGGGCGGTGGGGAGTCGGGGCGCACAGAGCAGCAAGCAGCAGGGCGGGGATGTGCTTGTCTCCTGGGCAAAGAGAAGGGGCTGTGCCTCTTGCCTCAGAACTGTCTCCCCCTGCATTGCCGTCAAGCGTATGTTTTTTTTTTTCCCCCTAGGGGATGGGAGAGTAAAGAGAAGGGAGGAATTGTGTTATTTTCAGAAAAGGACCCCATTCCACCCTCACGCCCAAGCTTCTTTCTTGATGGGCTGTGAAGTATTCACCTACCCCACGAATAGGGGTAGAAAGGAAAGGTATTTTTAAAGTTCGTAATAGTGGTGGTGTGGGGGGGGGGGGTTTCATGGTGTTTCTGTGCAGGTCTCTGTAGACCAGCAGGCCTGTCCCATGTCAGAAGCCTCATCTTAAAACTGACTGACATTCTGAGTAGTTTGGGGGACTCCTCGTTGGTGCCTCTGGACTGCTAGTCCCAGAACAACCGCGCCCCAGGGCAGGAAAGCCTGGACATGGGGCCAGTACCCTGTATGGTGGTTCCAAAGGGGCACTTTGCCATCCATGGCAGCACCACTTGGAAGATCCGGGCTGTTGCCGCCTTCCTCCTCTGCCCGCCACAGGGACCCTCACCCCCACCCCTCCAGGCTGTGAACAGCAGCAGGAGAGGAGACCTAACCACCCAGAGCTGCCTCTTTCTGTATTTAGCTGTTATTCCCTGCAGCCTGGGGCCGGCCACTTTTGAACAGCAGCTTCCTTAAAAGGCAGTGGCTGGGAAAAGACACCTGGCCCTCCCCCTGACATTTGCATTGCTGAATTATCTATTCACATTTTCATGACTTTGTCTCTCCCGCAGCCATGCATCTGCTCGGACTCAACTGGCAACTCCAGCCGGCAGATGGACACACCTTCAACAATGGCATCAGGACCGGCTTACCAGGGACCGAGGATGTGGCAACGATGCCATCTGGAGGCAAAGGTGAGGTTACAGCTGCTGCTCGCCCCCTCGAGGTCCCTGCGAAATGCAGTGCTCTCGCCAGCTGGTTCAGGTTTTCTAATCCAAATCTTGGAAGGTATGCACAAAGAAAAGGAAAGAAGGGGGGGTTGCCTTTTCAAAGTACCCCCGTTAGAAGCTGTTTGCTGTTCCTGTCTGTTAGCTCTGTTTGGCTGCAGCCCGGAGCTGGCGCGGTGCCTGCTCGGAACGATGTGCATACCTATGCTATCTGCAGTGCCTGGCGGGCTCTGGAGCTGCTTGAAAGCATCCCAAGGCCTGGGCAGAAGCCGCAGCACCAGCAGCAGCTGGAGAAAGTCCTTCCCTGTGGAGGAATTCCAGAACGGAGAGAGGCTTCTCCTGTGGGGAGAGGCGGCCTCCCCAGGGAGAAAACCCAGCCAGGCGCAGCCTGACAGATAAGGACTCAGGCTCAGAGCCGTTGGGCTTCAGGAGAGAATAGAAAGGAGTTTTGACAACTGAGGAACAAAGCTGCTTTTCTAAGTACAGTGAAGGGGACAATGGGAGTATTTATGGAAGCAATCAGGCAGCTGTATTCTTGCAGGGAAAAAAAGGTGCTAACAAGGTGCTAAGAAGGAGGAGAGCAAACAGAACCGTGGGGAGGTAGGGATGGAAGGTACGGGACAAACCAAAATCATTATTCTTGCACCATCTTTTTTTTTTTTTGAGTTGTGTAGCCCTTCATTAGCAACTAAGATAGAAGGTGTTTGCTGTGCATCATGGGTAGAAATGGACTAATGGGACATTTATAATATTCTAATTCAGATCACTTATAAATGCAATTTATTAAAAGAGCTTCCACCTTTAGAAAGAAAAGAGAGACAACAGTAGCCCAAGGCACAGTTAGGCTTGTTAAATTTGGGAGGAAGTCACAGACAGGTGGGCTTCTCCAAACACGCAATGTTTCACTCCCAGTCTTCTTATAACGCCCCTCAAGGACAGGCCAAAGATGGAAAATGCACTAACATTTATGGTTTACCTATTGCAGGCCGGGTTGAGCATAGTGTCAGGTCAACCAGTCTAGAGGGAGAAGAATTATCTCAGAGAAACTGAGGCCCAGGATGTTTGGGAAACTTACGTCAAATCAAATAAGCAGCCAGGTGCAAAGTGGGACTCGGGTCTGTGCCCCATGCATCTTTGGGCAAGCTCATTGGAACATCCTTAGGTCAGCCATTTTCCACAGAGAAGATTCTAGAATTAGCCTTCCCTGACAGGTGTACACTGGTCATCCTGAGATGCTAATATTGCTGGAATTTTCTCCCCAAGGCTGTCTTAATGCTTCAAGTGCAACTTTCTGTCTTTTCAGCCCATCTTTCCTAACTGCTCAACTCATCTGTCCTAATCATCACACTAAATTACCTTTAAGCAGGCATGAAAAAGTTTCATCTGAGGATGAAATGATGCGCTTTCTATGATCAGGTCACTGAAACTACACCTAAAAATGAAAAGCCGACTTTGTCTTAACTGATCATGTCCTACCTTGACCAACCCCAAGGCCCTGAGCTAAACCTGTTGGCCTCAGATTTCAATCTTTTCCCTTCCAGGACTTGGTTTCTTTTGTTACTGAGGTTTTCAGCCAGGGCATCTTTGCCCTCCAGGGGACATTTGGCAAGGTCTGAAGACGTTAATTTTGATAGTCCCAAATGGCATCTAGTAGTTAGAGGCAAAGATACAGTTGAACATCCTACAAGACACAGGACAGGCCCTACAGTGAAGAGCTGTCCCATCCAAAATGTCACAATGATGCTCTTTGGGAAGCCCCGCTTCAGAAGTCTCTCTTATTCAAGGACACCCACAAATGTCCTTGAATCTACAGGGCAGCACCCTGTCCTTTGAGAAGAATGCAGAATACATATTTGAAAGTGACTGTATATATCCTATCCTCAGACACAGAAATGTCTGTTAAGCGTGTATACATCCCGAAATTATAGATGAACTCTTTTTACCTTCTTGGCCTTCACAAAAAAGAGCCACTAAGACGCATGAACTTCCACAAATTAAGACCAGCCAGTCCTCCCATCCATAGCAATGCATGAGCATTCCACACCATCTCCCACAGAGCACAGGGGGAGATTCCCCGCTGAGAATAAGTCCTAATGGAGGGGACGCTGTCTCTAGGTTACCGATGAAGAACTGCTTTCCGTGGTGTCTCTGGAAAGACTAGAACGTTTTCTCTCGGGTGCCGTACGCTTTCGAAAATGTTGTGTAAGTCCTGTAACATCACCAGTTCAGCTGTTTTCCAAATGAGTCATGAGACAGACCAAAAAAAGGTGGCTGAATCGTTGTCTAATAAATTTTGTCAATAGGACTCTTATGAAAAAAGGGTGAGAATTTAAAATCCCTTATAGCTGAAGGAAAACTCTGAACGTCTCATTTCTGGATGCCAAAACAGCGCTCTTCTGGTGACTGAAGGTACCGGATTTCTTCTTTCGCATGCTGTAAAGTTTGGTTTTGTGAGAAAACTACTGGAAAGGTTTTCATTTTCTCACACATGCCTACCTCTTGTAGAGAAAGTGACCTCTGGTTTGAATTTCTCTACTCAGTGACCTCCCTCCCCCTCCCCCTCCCCAATTCCGTCCATTCAGATGACCTGGATCAATTCCAATTGACTACTTCTCCAGTGTTTCAAAGAGACAATCAAGAAATATTGGCAATAAGTTAATTAAATAACACCCCCTCCATTTCGGGGTGGTGTGAAATAATCCTTCACTCTGATAATGTTTTAATCAAGATACGCCACACGTGGCCACAAGGTTAATCTCATTAAGCAATTACCGGGTAAGTATCCAGCAGAAGCAAATTAAAATGTAAGCAAAACACGGGCATGTGAGTAACATCGATAGCGATTTCATTACCTGGTCTTTAGGAGTGTTTACATTTCTCAGATTTGGAAAGAAATCTAATAGACAGGGCGGACTACACATTCTCATGTGTTAGTGGGAACGGAGCGCTTGATCCATTAGGAGGGTATGTTCTCTGTCCTTTATCCTCCCTTTTCCATTTGTTTTTGTTCACGGTTTTGTTTTTTTTTCTTCTCCGTTCGCTCTTTCAGTGAAACCTTAACGTGGTTGGTGGTTGGGTTTCAGATCAAGAACAGGGAGCCCACAGGCTGCCAGAATCACTCACCATCTCTGTGCATTTCTATGTTAAAAGGAATGAACTCATACATCTTCATTACGAGAGCATGGAGCACTTTTTCATAGATCTGGGATTAGATAAGCCTGGAGAACAAAGATTCAATACAGTGTTCTGACCTGGTCAGATAACATAAGGGAATCCAGTTTGATTGGCTAGGCCCAGCGGCAAAGTGTACAAGAGCTTTGAAAGGGCGCATCGTATGTAGCCAATTTGCTCACTGATCTTAAAAAAGAATAAGCTCCCAAGTTGAATTTCATGGATCATTCTCAAAACCTATCAATTATTTTAAATTTAAGGTGTCCTTCCTATCAGCGGTCAGCAAACTACAGCTGGTGGACCAAATCTGGCCAGCTGCCTGTTTTTGCAAATAAAGTTTTATTGGGGCACAGCCACGGGCATCCCATGTCTGTGGCTGCTTCTGGACCACAGCAGTACAGTTAAGTAGCTGCAACAGAGACTAGTTTCAGGTCCGCAAAGCCTGAAAGGCTTTTACTATCTGGCCTTTTACAGAAAAAGTTTGCCGACTGTTCTATGTCATTCACAAACCCGTACCTGCTTTCCTCGGCCCCTCTGGGAAGTTCACAGATGATAGGAAGCTAGTGAGGCGAGACCAAACTACCACTGTATCAGTTTTATTTCAGTTCCTGACTGTGAGGTGGATATAAGATCATTGTACTAATTGTGCATTAGCAGGTTCTCTATAAGATAGGACTCCGACCTGGTCCAGCTGGATACAAACACCAGCTTCATCACGGAGCAGCCTCATGAACCTGAGTGGGTCAGGCACCCACTGTAAGCCGGCACCCCTCATAAGTGTGCTGTCCAGCAGACATGAGACAGGTCTTGTAAAACACAGTATGTGGGATCCAGCACTTAGTAAGAGATCCGTGAATACTAGTTGTCGTCTCTGACATCACCGTGACATGTTTCAGCCAGTGCATGGAACAGGCCTGTACCGGCTGCCGGCTGAGGCTCTGTAATTTCCAAAGGCAAAAAGCTGCCATCAGAAGGTCAAGATAGGCAATCACACCGCTTCATCATTATGTTTTTTTTAATTCTCAGCATTAGAACAAATGTGAACGAAGACTTCTCCCCAAATAGTCGCTTGAGGAGGTCAGTGGGAAGCCGGACTTTGAAGTCGGCCAGGCCAGAGTGCTGGCCAGTCCACCAAGGTGTCTCTTGTGTCTGTGCAGCTGGACCTCCGTCGCTGCCAGCCTGGTTGAAGCCACACCGTTCTCAGTTTATAACTCAGCTGTAAACATTTATTTGTGCCTGGAGCACATTTCTTTCCTACCCTTTGGAGAAAAAAAAATCAGAATTTACAGATGGTATGCAAGTTGGAAGAAAAATGGCAAAGACTGTTAGTCTGTTTAGAAACATGTTTTTCTACAGTTGCCCTTTCAGCAGAAACTTCATAATGATTTTTACTAGTTGGCTTGGTGCACCGTACAAGGAGCCAGATTAGCAGGAAGGTTGGTAATTCTTCCTCTGGCTCTTGTCAGCCTCTCGGCGAACAGAGCCCAGGGTTTCAAAAACGATCGCTTCCCTGCGTGTGGCTTTTTGAAAGTCAGTGAAGTCCCCGGAAGGGCAAGGGGTCATTACATGGGAGCCAGTCCTTACAATGGTGCATGTCTAGTGGAAAATAGACCATTAGCCTGTGTGCCAACACAACAGCCTCCCTCGCTTTGGAAGCCATGTTCTGCCATTGTTAGGGATGGGTACCGCCTGGGTGCATAACATTGCGAGGCTGTAGCTTCTGATTGTCACCCGCAACCCCGTCCTAAGCTGCAGAGTTCTTGATGTCCCCGGCGTCATTGTGGTTTGACACGGGTGTTAATGAATCCAGTTCCCTCCCCACTGCATTTGCCCTTGCCCACTTTGGGGCTCCTTTTTCTGAGTTGCTTTGCACCCCCAGAGACAGGTCTCCTCTGCCCACCAGGGTGCACACTGCTTTGAATCTCCTCTACTGAGCCCAGCATCTGGAATGCAGTCAGCAGAGGCGTTAGCCAGGTGAGATTCAGTATTGGCCAGACATGGCTTTTGGCCCCAGCTCCCCTACTTTAGAGCTGTGTAACCTTAAGTGAGTCACTTTACTTTCGTGGTCCTCTCATCTGAAAAATGGTGGGCAGGGGGGAGGGAGAAATTCACAAAAGTATCAGGAGATGACATGGCAAATAGTAACCCCAGAATGAATTTTAGCTGCTATAAACAATACTAATAAATTGAGCTCCAGATTAATGCCGAAACAAGACCACCTGAATAGTCAGATGTCAAAACATCTGGTAATAATGCTTAGTGACAAAGAGCTGACCATTTTTATCTAAGGTGACAAATTGCGTTTTCAAAAGATCTAAACAGAGGCTACGTTGTTTCGTAACATCCCTCAGTGCCTGTCCTCCCAAGCACGGGAGGGTTTTATAGGAATCAGTATTGCCCTGTGATACCATGACTCCCATCCCAGACACAGCAACGCTCAGGGTAGAAATGTGCTCCTGAAGGGCAGCCAGCCCACGGCAGGGCGAAGGCTGATGGGCTGCTGAGGACTCAGAAGAGCTATAATCTAAGGCAGTGAATCAAATGTCCTTAGGAGAACCTTTGGCCCATCTCTTGGTTAAACAGAACCCTCAGATGGTTGTCCTGATTCCCCAATAAACGGAAATGAGGTGTAATGACTGAAGCAATCTTCTGAATTCAACTTTATTTGCAATAGATAAAAATATGTGAGGCAGAGTGATCTGCAAGGCAGATTTACACCAAGGTGCCTCCGGAGTTCAGTTAAGTTTAGGAAGTATGAATGTGAGCTTTCATTTCCCCAGTATGACTATGAGTTCATTCACTTTATCTCTTGTTTGGGGAATCGTCTCGCTGTTTCCATAAATGAATTATGGCAACATTTTCTGAAATGATTAGCTCCTAATGTGGTTTTGGAAGGCTGTCGGTTTGCTCGACATCAGTCTTACTTAACTGGTTGAAATTGTAGGGACATGTTTCTGAAATAGGCAATAGCTTCCCATTTACACAGGCAATCTTCCGTGGAACTATAGAGGTGGGCCATCCTGTGAAATTGATCATTAGCGTGTTGCTTCTAAAAACCCAGAATTCTCATCTTCAGGCTGGAGATGAACCAGCCAGAATGATTGTGTGTTAAGCATCTGCTTCTTAGGGCAAAATGATTATCTCCAGTTTTCACTTTGAGCTCATAGACAGATAGAAAAGTTTGACAGGGAAGCTGTAGCTCTGAGAGGTGTGGGCTGGACTGGATCGTTGCCTAGACTGAGGATGGTGGGCAGGCATGCACAGACATTCACAAGGATGCTTAGGTCCTCTTCTCCTGAGGTTGCCAGTTCAAGCCCAACCCAAAGCCACAGGACCCTGAGCTGCAGGTGCCTGGATAACGGATGATGGGAATGCAACGTACGCCCCAATTTTGATGTTGACCAAAGATTACCTAGCACTACAGTAGGTGCTTGATTTGCTGCATGAAAGTTTGAGTGAATGACCCTCCAGACATTGCTTTGGACATTCTTGAATCATTGTTAAGTACATCTAGCTATGTTTCACAAACCCAGGCTGCACAGAGGTGGAACCTGCCAAAAGCAGCTAGAATACAATTTGCAATGTGGAGCAAGTGAACTTGTGACTTTGTTTCCTCTGGTCATGGCACCTTAACTCATGACAGGTCTCTCCCTGGTCTGCAGACACACTGACCACTCGTATATTGATTTTAGCTGCCTTGAAAAAATGACAACCTGTTCCATTCAGCACCACCACCACCACCCTGCCCCACCCAGCCCTCATCCCACTGTGCTGCATTATATTATATAGGCCGTACTGGGAAGCCTATATTTTAAATTAGCCCATCACAAATTGATCCTCCAGATTTGGGATCATATGGCTGTTTTTAGGTAGCACAACAGGATAGGAAGGTGTAGAAGCACCTATAAGTCAGGTTCTGCATATTTACCCCAGTTAATCTACAGAAGAAGCCTTATTATACAGGTGAGTAGGTAAACTCAGAGAGGGGGAGTGATTCTCCTGAAGGCACACAGCTCACAGTTGTTATAACTGAGACTCCAACCCAGGGCTGCCCAGGGCTGCCCAGGGCTGGGTCACATTGCCTTCCGAGGCCTCAGAAATTCTCAGTCTGAGGATACCCTCCCTGACGATAAAGGTTGAAACCTCAATTACTTTGCTTCCTGTCACCTGTCTCTCAATGGCAGCCCATTAGGGACTAGACAATGTTTATGGTCCTCAAACAGGTGACATGGCTCAGGGTCAGGTTGGTTTGTGGGACGGGGGCCTGGCCTGTGCTGCTGCCCTTGACCTTAGCGAGCAGCACAGGCCTTCACTTCTGGACACCAGCCCAGGGACTCGAGCTCCAGGGACAGAGCCCCCCGGGACGGTTCCCTACACTGGCTACAGCAATGTGGGGCCGAACCATCTTTTCTAATGTCTGTTGAGCCAGTCTTTACAAAAGTATCTTTATACACGCATTTTAAAGATTTTGCAAAAGTATGTAGAAAAAGCCTCTTCTCTTTTGCTATATAAAGAATATTAGTGGAACAGTTGGGAAATTTGAGGAAGGTCTGTAAGTTAGCTGTAGCATTGTATCAATGTTAATGTTCTGGTTTGGATCACTACACAGTGATTCTGAAAAGGGAATGTCCTTGCATTTAGGGAAAAACATACAAGAGGCAAAGGGGCATCTAGTCTGTAGCTTACTCTCAATGTCTCAGGAAAATATACATGTATCATATCTAAATTTATATGGAATCTGGGTGAAGGCTATGCAGGAACTCTTTGTACCATTTTTGATATTCTTCTATAAATCTGAAATTATTTCAAAACGGAAATTTTATGTATAAAAGCATGCACGTGTGTGTGTGTGTGTGTATAAAAAGTAAAAACCCTTCTTGGCAAAAGCATAATGCAGTTGCACATCTGGAGAATTTGGTTTGAAAGCAGTCACTAGCTTTTTTTTTAAAGATTTTATTTATTTTTGGAGAGAGGGCAAGGGAGGGAGAGAAAGAGCGAGTGAAACATTGATGAGAGAGAGAAATACCAATCCATTGCATCTTGTACGCACCCCGCCAGGGACCAGGCCTGCACCCCAGGCATGTGCCCTGACCAAGAATCTCACCGGTGAGCTATTGCTTATGCCCAACCAACTGAGCCACACCAGTCAGGGTCGCTTTTAACAGTAATTATAACTTGTTAATGGAATCGAGTTTTTTAAAAGTGAAGTCACCTTCCCTTCTGCCAACATCACACACACCTACCCCCACCCATTCTTTGTAGCATATGCCCAGAGGTGAATCACCTGGCTCCACCCGCAGACAGCCATAGACTAGAGTGAAGTGCCGCTTAAGATATGTTTGAGTCCAGACCACTCAAAGCATTCTTTCTGTAGGTAAGGACCCTGAGACTTTGAAAGCTAGACCTTCCTAAACTGGCCAGCTGTTTAATGGGAAGGAGCTCAACCCCATACATTGTTTATATCCCTGTTTCTTCCACAAAAGGTGGACCGTCGCTAAGCATCAGGGTTGGGAGCCCTGACTTTCGGCCCTTAATCTAAATGCCTTTTCACTGTCCTCCAGCTCTCCTGGTTTGCTCGTTTGTTTATAGGGTTTTACACAAAAGATAAACGAAGAGTTTACTCATGAGTTTTCAAAAGGATCCGTTTAAAGGAAGCTTCCTGTAAATGATAAATATCCTCATAGAACTTTCAAAAGGTACTTTTAAAAAAAATTTAGTTTACATGCAACTGCAAAGTAAGTCCTCCTCAAGGCTTTCACGTCACCCAGTTGTCACAGAGGTGGGGTGAAAATACCCATCAGAAGGGCAGGGAAATTTGATTCCGTTCAACAAGTGCTGGTAGAGCACCCAGGGGCTGCCAGGTGCAAACCACAGAGACTGGAGCTGAAGCCACGGCCCTGCCTGACCTCAGGCAGTACCGAGTCTAGTGAAGAGACTTAGGAAGGTGGGCGAAGTCGATTCTTGTGCCTGACCACAGGCAGTGCTGCGGAGTCAAGTGTAAATGCTGTGGGGAGTCTGACGGGGGTGGGGGTGCAGAGGAAAAGAGAGCTTCGGCGTGGAAGGTGACGTGGCCCTTCATTCCATGCTACTCAGTACAGTGGGTTTGTCCATAAAGTAAGCTCATCGATAAAGTAATCGCTTCTAGATGGTCCCACCAGCAATCAGTAATGGGAACAGATGCCAATTCCCAGTTTTAAGCCTGCTCCATCCTTAAGTCGACTCCAGAAGAATCAGGCTCCCCTCTCCCTCTCAGTACACAGATAAGATAAACAGAAATATGCATGCATATAAACGCATCTATGTGTATGCATACATATATGTCACGCACACACACAGTGTTTTTCTTTTAGAAAATCCTTTACTCTGGAAAGAAAGCCAGATGCTTTTGCATATAGTTTTTCATGCCTTTATTTAATTCCGTGTCACTAGCATCCGTTTTACTGCTCTGTGTGCTGGGAACTGCACTGAGCCCTGGTTGCTGCACTTCCATTTGTTACTCCCACCCCGTGAGAGAGCAGCTCTCACTGGGCCCCTTTTATAAGACAAACAGAATGGAGGCCCAGAGAGGTTAAGCCAACTGCTGGAGGTCATCCAGCAAAGAAGAGCCAGAGTCAGGATTCGAACCCACTTCTGTCTGGCTGTAAAACCTGTACTACATCATCACAGGGGTTCCCTGCCTCCTTTTGTGTATGGTACCTAAAGAAGGGGAGCATCTGAAACCCCAGGGGGACATGGGACAGCTGGGAAGACAGTCACGGAGGGTAGCAGCTCATTTGCTGAAGTCGGGGTCCCGAAGTGGGGGCCTAGCGAAAGAAGGGGGTCCCGCTGATGTAAGAACCCTACCCCCGCGGCTCCTTGTCTGACTCCCCGGAGCCAGCGCCGTGTGGAGGCGGGTTGCCCGCGCACCTCCGCACCCTCATTTGACTTGACATTATCAAAATCCATTTAGGTTTCAGCAGCAGATTAGCCGCTCGTGGGGGCTGATTTCCTGCCTCTTCTTCAAATCCTGTCATTAACCCAGCAGCCCTGAAAGCCCAACAGATGTGAAGGGAAGCCCATCCTGTTAAACGTAAAGGTCACCAATTTCTTGAAATTATTTTTTATTTTCTTAATTTCTACGGAATGTCTTGGGGTGACCTTGGTTAAGAAATGGCAGTGGGTGTCAGACGTAGAATTCTATGACGCATCCTCCCTGTATGGTCGTGTGCGCGCCACCCCAAGTCGAGTCTCCCTCCGTCACCATTCGTGCCCCCGGTGCCCCGGTTTCTCTAACTCACCGCCACACTGCAGTTACTGGGCTTGTTTTTGGTCATTCTCCAAGGCCCCTAAACTATTCTTCCACGGGGGGTTTTTTCTACCACGTTTTTTCCTTACTGGGTCTTTTCATTATAACCCTTCCCCCAGAAGGCCTTAATTTAGGGGGAGGAGGGGACGGTCTAAAGCAGCATTTTTTAACTACAAATTAGTTTCCAAATTAAAATAATCAGAGCTTCTGATCAACTGGGGATAATAAGCATTTTCCCCTGGACTTGTCATTATTTTTAACGTAAAGAACACGATTTAGGCTTAGAGCCTTACACAGAATGATAATGATGATAGCTAATTTTTATTTAGTATTTATTTTGTGCCAAAAATTATTCTAAAGGGTTTCTGTGGATTAACTCACCAAATCCTATGGGATAAATAATAATAGTGTCCCAACCCTTCAGATGGGAACACCGAGGCTCAGAGAATTGGTTCGTGCAGCAAGGAGTGAAGCTGAGGCTGCAGGCAAGACGGTGTCAACCCACGGCGTCTGCTCTTCCCGGCGGTGTCATCCACAGCGTCTGCTCTTCCCCCGTGTGCACGCCCTTCCCGCTGCAGGGAAGGCTTCCTGTCCGCCAGCCCACACGAAAATGTGTGAGGAACAGCCGTCCAGTCCCCACCTACACGTCTGAACCACTCAGGACTTCTGGTGGTTTCTTGTTCTTGTTGTTCTTTTTCTTCCTCTTCCTCTTCCTCCTCCTCCACCACCATCACCACTACCACCAACACCACCACCCAAGGACACTTTTTCCATTGCTCTCAAGGAAAAAGGGAGGGAGAGAGAGAGAAAAACATTGAACCGTTGCCTTCTCATTTGTGCCCGGAACCAGGTTTTAGGCCCGCAACCCAGGTATGTGCCCTGACCAGGAATCAAACCTGTGACCTTTCAGTCTACGTGACAGTGCTCCAACCACCTGAGCCACGTGGGTCAAGGTTCTTTTCTCCCTAACTGTGTTATAGGATGGAAGCTTCCAAACATGCCACAGGAGCCCACTCTCTAGTTTTATTTTTCTGAGGGTCAGGAGTTTCTTCTTAAGGTCCCACCCAACCAGCGTTCCTCCTGCTTTATGTTAAGCCCCTGCTGACTTTTTCACTGCATCCACTGTTGAGCTACCTGTAAGTGAATCACCTGTCCTGCTAAAGAAAAGAGGAAAAAAATAACTTCAGACTCTCAAATTACCCTGTGATTCTCTTATAATTTACATATGGAAAACCCCCAGAGAGCCAAAAAACCTTACCTCTTCATTTTACAGATGGAGAAACTAGCCCCAGGCCATTAGCCTTCTCTTTTTTTTTTTATTGATTTTTTATTGATTATGCCGTTACAGTTATTCTATTCCCCCCTTCATTCCCCTCCACCCTACCCCCCATCCCCACCATTACCCCCCTTTAGTTTATGACCATGTGTCTCAAGTTCTTTAGATTCTATATTTCCCATACTATTCTTGCCCCCCCATCTATTTTCTATCTACTGTCTATGCTACTTATTTTCTGTACCTTCTCCCCCCTTCTCCTCCTCCCACTCCCCTGTTGCTAACCCTCCTTGAGATCTTCCTTTCTATGTTTCCGCTCCTGATCTAGCTGTCCTTTTAGTTTGCTTTTGTTTTAGGTGTAGTTGTTAATAACTGTGAGCTTGTTGTTCTTTCACTGTTCATGTTTTTTTATCTTCTTTTTCTTAAATAATTCCCTTTAACATTTCCTATAATAAGGGCTTGATGATGATGAACTCCTTGAATTTGGTCTTATCTGAGAAGTACTTTATCTGTCCTTCCATTCTAAATTAAAGTTTTGCTGGATAGAGCAATCTTGGTTGTAGGTCCTTGCCTTTCATGACTTGGAATACCTCTTTCTAGCCCCTTCTTGCCTGTAAGGTCTCTTTTGAGAAATCCGCTGACAGTCTGATGGGAACTCCTTTGTAGGTGACTGTCCCCTTAGCTCTTGCTGCTTCTAGGATTCTCTCCTTCATTTGAATCTTGGCTAATGTAATTATGATGTGCCTTGGTGTGTTCCTTCTTGGGTCCAACTTCTTTGGGACTCTCTGAGCTTCCTGGATTTCCTGGAAGTCTATTTCCTTTGGCAGATTGGGGAAATTCTCCTTTATTATTTGTTCAAATAAGTTTTCCACTGGTGGCTGTGCCTTTCCCCCTTCTGGTACCCCTATAATTTGGATGTTGGAGTGTTTAAAGATGTCCTGGAGGTTCCTAAGACTCTCCTCATTTCTTTGAATTCTTGCTTCTTGACTCTTTTCTGTTTGGCCATTATTTGCTTTCTTCTGGTCCACTCCATTGATTTGAGTCCCAGTTTCCTTTTCATCACTATTGGTTTCCTGTGCAATTCCATTCATTTCAATTAGTTTCGCCTTCATATGTTTGTCTAATTTGTGGCTATAATCAACCAGTTCTGTGAGGATCCTGATCACCAGTGTTTTAAACTGTGCGTCTGAGAGTTTTGCTATTTCTTCATTGCTTAGATTTATAGGCTCTGGGGCTTTGAGATCTGCTTGAGCCATTTTTGGTCTGTTCATGCCTGTTAAGTACAAGGTGCAGAGCCTTGGACTCCCAGGTCGCTGGGTTGTGATGCTGTATGTGGGGGCGTGGTCAGAGCGGGGAAATGGCGGCCCCCTCTGCTGTTTCGTGCCGCTGGGTGAGGTGCAGAGCCTTAGGTGGTTCACCAGGGTAGGGCCACTTAGGTCGCTGGGTTATGACGCTGTATGTGAAGGTGGGGTCAGAGTGGGGAAATGGCGGCGCCCTCCACTGCCGCTATCCACTGGGGCCTGCTGGCTCCCGTTCAGTCGCCCACTCCCTCGCTTGTGTATCCACGCACGAATGTGCAACCACAGTCAACCCGCAGCCCTGTTCCCTGGCTGTTTCCCCGTGGTCGCTCGCTGGGTTGCCCACCAGGTCCAACCCTGCGCCTGGATTCTGCACGCCTGAGTCCGTCTGACCAAGTTTTCCTGTGCAATCCCGCTCCGCCAGCTGCTGGTTTCGCTCCTCTTACCAATCAAGCTGAAGAATTTGTTGTTATCAGACTTCCAAAAAGTTCAATTTTCTGTGTTCTGGCTGTGTTTTCTATTGCTAATATTTAATTGTCTCTAAACTTGGTTGTGTGAGAAAGCAAGGTATCTCCACCTATGCCTCCATCTTGGCGGAAGTCCATTAGCCCTCTCTTGATGGAGCAGTTAGGTAGGAGCAGAGCCAGGTCCCCGAGTGAGACAGTTTCACTCACCTTCCCTGCTGGTCCTCAGTAATCCCACAGCCTCTCCCGACCATCCAAACCTTTTGCAGCGTGTGGTGGCCATGGATAGGTAAATATTTTCAGAAGAGTCCATCCAATAGAGAATGCAGAGGGGAGTTTATTTCCAGTCCTTTGCCTACCGGGGTGAAAAAGTTTGCAGGTCCCCGGGGCCATCAAACTGACCATCGAAAAGTGAAAAGACCCCCAAAACAAATATGTCTTTTCTCCTTGTATCTGGTTTCCATTCCTTTAGAAGTTCTCAAGAAAGTAGGAGATTGATCCTTTGTTCTTCAAGTTTGGAATCCATTTTGAAGGAATCACAGACGACCGTTATAAAACAAGGGTCCGCAGAAGTGCAGGAGGCACTGGCTGGTTTATTATTATGTTGAAATAAGCACTGGGAGTCCTGTTATTAAAGTTACAAAGGATAGTGAGTACGGGGAACTGATATTTTCCCTAGAAGCAACTTCGAATAACGCAGCAGACACACTTCGCTCTCACCGTCAGAGCGCCGTGGCTTCTGCGTGGTTCTCCGAGCTCTCCCTCTCACCCAAGGAAGGGGCTGCTCCCAGTGTTAGACCTGCCTGAGATCAAGTTCACCTTTTCTGCTGAGTTGTTCTATTTCCTTTTGACCGATGTCTGTTTACTGTTGCTCCTTTTCTACAATGTATGAAATGTCAGAGTAAACGGGACTTGTGACTGGAAGGGAAAGGCTGTGAGAATTCAATGTGGCCAAATTAATATTGCTGTCTGCTTCTCCGCTGATGATTTTTATTGTTGGAATCTTTATGTCTTCCTCTCTTACTCTGTTTGATCAGCACAGGCAGCCACAGAAGTTTGGGAAAGTGTTACGCCAATATTTCAGATGCTTGGGTATTTAATACCTAAATGTTTCAAGCTGTGACTTAAAGAGGGACTTGCTATGAGTTTAACCTTAATTTTTTTTTAATCCCAGCACACAATTAGAGATGTAAAGCCAGCTCGTATATACAGATGTCACTGACCCGATGTCGATTCCCGTTTTGCAGTGTCCTGGTCACTGAAGAACAGCAGCATAGACAGCGGGGAAGCAGAGGTTGGTCGGCGTGTGACCCAGGAAGTCCCACCAGGCGTGTTTTGGAGATCGCAGATTCACATCAGTCAGCCCCAGTTCCTAAAGTTCAACATCTCCCTCGGGAAGGACGCTCTCTTTGGTGTTTACATAAGAAGGGGACTTCCACCATCTCACGCCCAGGTATGAATATGCTTAATATAATCATGACTTTAAAAAAAATCAAAACACTTCACACCAGCTATGATGGCTATGATTAAAGAACAGATAGTAACAAGTGTTGGCAGGATTGTGGAGAAGTTGGAACACTGGTGCCTCAGTAAATTTGTATGTTGCTGGTGAGAATTGAAAATGGTATAGCTGCTGTAGAAAAGAGTTTGCCAACCTTTCAAAAAGTTAAGCATTAAATTGCCATATGACTCAGCAACTCCACTTCTGGGGATACACACACAGAGAACTCATTTAGCCTACAGACATACACACGAATGTTAAAGCAGCATTATTCATTACCACCAAAAAGTGGAAACACCCCAAATGTCCATGAACTGATGAATGGATAAACAAAATGCAAACTATCTGTACAGCGAACTATTATTGAAACATAAAAAGGAATGAAGTATTATTGCTACATGCTACACCGTGGATGAATCTAGAAAGCATTATGCAAAGTGAAAGGAGACACATACATGAGGTCACGTATTATATGATTTCATTTCTATCATCCAGAAGAAGTAGATGCACAGAGACAGAAAGGACATTGGTGATTGCCAGGGACTGGAGAGGATGGAATTGGGACTGACTGCTAATAGGAATGGGGTCTCCTTGGGGAGTGATGCAAACGCTCTGAAATTAGATTTGATGGTCACACAATGTGGAAAATATGCTGAAAACTGCTGGATTATAAAATGATGAAGTTGACGTTATATGAATTACATCTCAGAAAAAGTAACATCCCCACCTGATGAAGTCAGCTTTGCTAGACCTAGAGGTGAATCCTTGGGTACTTTATGTTCAGGCATTCGGGTTATTGGATTAATTTGTTAAAGTACCACCAGGAGACATCCCACTGTCTGAGAAAAGAGGGATGTCACAGTAGACACAATTCAGCAGCTATTTCTACGTGACTTCCCTGTTCTCCCCCGAACTAAGTTCCTTGGGAATTCTTGGGCACTGTGAAAATAAAATTATTCTCCATGTCGGAAATGAAGAGATTAGATTACATGATGGATTTTATTGTTTTTTCTCTCATCCCTCCTTTAACTTGTCCCCTTTGGGACTTTTATTATACATAACACTTGGGATAAATTCACACCCAACTAGCTTGGGTTTCTTTCCCAATAAGAATTGTATATTCAGAGGAAACTCAAGTTGGGTTTGCCTTCATTTGCTTTCGAATCCAGCAAGTACATGAAGAAGGAGTATGTTAGGAAAATACTCTGGTAGAGGAAAAACGTCCTTCACTTCCCATGATAGCCAGTCTAAGCTGACTTTAAAATGTGTTGGAAGTGTAGTCATCTGGAAAACTCAATGGCAAGAATTTAAAGCTTTCAAATCCATTAGCAAAACTAAAGCGAGAAGGCCACTATTTCTTTGTCTTGACCTAAGGGACGTAAAGGGACTCTTCCTTTTTTGAGGTTTTTATTACCATACACAGCCTTACTATAGGGACCAATGTGGACAGCAGTAGTAAGTATGACCGCCATCCACGCACCCAGAAATACATTCATTGGTCCAGGTGCCGAGTATCCAGAGATGAGCTAACAAAGCCCTGACCACCCAGAACTGCTGATACCAAAAGCACAACTGTTTTTCAGAGATTCTCATCAACAGAAAGAGAGGCCTTTAGCTGAGCAGGGTCCCCTTTCAGTAACGTCTGGCCAGATGATGGTGTGTTGTCCTGAGAAGTTCATGCAAATTGCGAGGTGGTCCCCTTGACCTTTGGGTGCCATCGAGTCTACGGTAGCATAGTTAAGGACTTGCAGGGGTGGAATCTGTCTTTTTGACATTATTCAAGCAAGTATGAACATGCTTCTGGGTACAGCTGAGCCTAACTTTCCTCTCAGCCAGTTGGATGCAGGGAAATGTCTGGGGGGAGTGCTTCTTCCCAAATTATTTCAAAGAACTTTTATTCCCTTGCCCTTGCATGCTCCAAGCAGCTAGTGCCATGGAAAAGCCTGCGGTCACAGCAAGTCAAGTAGGTCACTCTCTGTGACTGCATGATAGTGGACAGCAGGCAAACACACTCAACCCGGGTTCCCTGTCATTCTAACACCCAAGACGCAAGCCCTCATGGCTGTGTCTTTTCTGCTTTGGGGGCTACACCACACTGTCCATCTCCTGCCAAGCCAGTGATTGTTCTAGTGATCGTCCTCTCGAAATAGCTCCACTCCAGGGACCGTCCCTTCACGTGCCAGGGGAGGAGAAATGAATAGGCATGGGCTGATGTGCTTGAAAGGGTTTCGGTCCAGCTGCCAGTTTGGAAATAGAGTGTGTGCTGGAGGGTCAGGTAAGAGAGACACAGTGCAGATGCTTAGAAACGAACAAGACAGGCACAATTCAAGGGCTCTTCTTAAAAGAGGAAAGTGGGGGGTGACTCCCAACACATTCTCTCATCCATTTACCGTCGTTACATGCATTCGTGTCTGTTTGATGGACTACATTTCCTTGAGGAGACGGTGCTTAGCTCCTTGCAGGGATAGGTGACTAACTCATTATAGAATTTCTCACTTCTATTGGCATATCCTATCAAGGAACATAAGTTCTGTGGGGATTGGCAGTCTAGCCAAGGTGACTCATTTGAGCTGGAAAGTGAGAAAAGAGAAAGAGGTGGGGAGGGGAGAGGATATGAAATTCTGTTCGCTGTGTCGCATGTAATGGCTATACTTAAATTTTATTGAGTATCACGCTCTGACCAGGAGCCTGCAAGGTTTAGTATCCATGTCCCAGGATATTAAGTACACAGAGAATCCTTTCTTCTATGCTTAAATCTCCCAAGAATCAGGGTCTGTCCTGGTTGACTTTTTTGAAGGTGGCGAAAAATGGTGATAGGGAGGCAATGTGCCATAGGGGAGGAAGTCCTAGAGTAAAGGGGGAATTGAGAATGAAGGCCCAGCCACATATCATCCAGGTAATCTTGGAACATGTCCCTTAACCTCTTTTAGCCTCAGACTTCTCGTCTGCCTGTATTACCTGCCTCACACCATTGTAATTACACCACAGCAGTAAAGGTAGGATTGAAAACATTTTGTAAACTAAAGCACTATATAAAGATATCATTATGCAAGACATCGTGTACCAGGAAGTTCTGCATGACTCTAGCAAATACTATATAGAAATAGGCAATTATGTAAACATTGCTATTTAAAATAAAATTAATTTTCCGGTTCTTTTATTTTTATTAAAGAACAAGCTGTTTTCAATGACAAAAAATTTTTTTTAAAACACACAGAAACAAAAAAATAAAGTAAAAATACCCATTATTGGAAGCAGTCCCCCTTTGCTAATTTGATATAATAAAACATATCTGTTGCAAGAGGAAAAAAATTCAGAATTCGAGTGGTTTAAAACTACAGGGGCTGTTTCTTGCCTGTTCAGAAAGTCAGTTCTCAACCAAGGGGCCGTTCCACCCCACCCTGGAGTCTTTTGTGTGAGAATAGGTTTGATGTTGCCCAGGGAAGAGGTTGCTGGGGAAGCTGGGTGGGCAGAGGTCAGGGGTGCTGCTACACACACGCACACACGCATGCACGCGACAAAGAGGTCTCCACCCCAAAGTGTCGGAAGTGCTGAGGTTAAGAGCTGCTTACCACACTGCTTCACACACTCAACTTGTGGAGTACTGGACTTCATTGCACAGTGGCAGCCTCACTCCACTACCAGGAACATGACCCGTTCTCTGCAGCAAAGGGAGGAGAAGGGGCTGAACTGTGCACCAGTCCCTAAGAATGCTGCCTGGGAGTGGCACGTGCCATTTAAGCTCCTCTCAGCTGGACCAAAGCAAGTCACACCCTAACTTCAGTGGGGCACAGGTACAATCCTATGAGGTCCCTGGTTGGAGGACCGCCAGATACATCAATGAAAAGCCTCGATCACTTACAGTAAAATGTTGGGATGCCTTTCCTCATGGCCAGACTTTGTGTACACCCTTAATTCTTCTCTCAAAAGTGACCCTTAAGGATCTTGTACAAATTGCCATATTGTCCTTCTGAAAGTCCCTGTCACCCACAGCATGCAGGTTCCCATTTCACTTGCTTGCTCCCTCACATGAACAGGATATTATTATCATTGTTTAATCTTTGTCATTTTGAACAGCAGATACTCTATGTTCTCTTAGCTGCAGCATGTTGCTACCTTGCATTGCATTGTTTAAGACTCAGGCCAACAAAATAGAGTTGATCTCAGCCCGTGATAACCTACCAGCTTGAACTCTCGTGGGAGCCGTGTGTATAAGGAGACCTCGTGCATCTTGCCAGATATTTGAAATCCTACAAACTGTGTGAGCTTTGCTCAGCCCCAGGTCTAGCAAGGAAACAGGTCAGACCATAAAAAGGAATAACCCCCAGACCCAGGGCGAGGCACCAGAGGAAACCTCGGAGGCAGTAGGATCTTGGGTGGTTAAGACAGTGAACAGGTCCAAGTGACAGTTTGTCACTGATTGCTACCGATAGGTCAGGCCAAGGGAAATCCTTTGTGAGAACAAGTCAATAATTGGCAAATTAGGTGCATGATTAACCCGAGACAAGAAGACGCTGTTACCACTTGGGAGCCCTGCCGAGACTTTGGCTTCTCCGCAATCCTGTTTAGCAAATATTAAAAATGCCTGTTTCATCTCTCAGAGTGATGAAGCCCAGTGACTTCCAAAGGCAGCTTGCAAGCGTGGGATGGGCTTACAGCCCCCGGGGTTTGATTATGGAGGGAGGTACCGGGGATTGCGCAGCGCTGGCAGAAACCCACACTGTCAGCCCTGCTGCTTTACGCTGGGACGTTTGCACTCACAGACGTGTCTGTGGGATGGGAAGCAAAAGTAGCCACACAGCAAAAGATAGAAGGGAACTATTTTAAGAGACCACAAATTGCCCCAAGATCATTCCAAATAAATGCAAATAGGCCAGATCAGGCATGTGTGGACCAAGACAAAATGAGCTGAGCAAACATTCCTGTTTGTCTTCATCAGCAGAATTCCCCTAAACGACTTTTTTTTTAAGTAAATTTATAGATGGCGAACAGTAGTGTTAGCCTTTGCCAACTCGGTTTATCCCTTTCCAGTTCAGAGCCTTCTTTGCAAATGAGCTCTCTTTTTCCTTCTCATCTTGCCCAAGCAAGTAAACTGTACACAGCTTCAGTTAGACGTGGCACTAACCGGGTCCCTAGGACACCAAGTCCCCTGAGTGTTCTGAGTGTCCTGGTTCTGTCTCTACTGTACCATGTCGGCAGCCTCCAGCAGCCCGTTAACCAGTCAGAGGGGCTGTCGCTGGACCTCACCCTTTCTCCCGTGGAGCTGTGGTCTGGGAGCGTCCTGGGGAGGGAGTACCAGGGAGCGACTGCTGGCTTGCGTAGCACATTGCATAGCAATTTACCTTTGCTTTGAAGGGAGGTATGTTTTTACAGGCAGGCTTTCCAGACCCTTGCTTTCCAAAAGAGCTTGAGGTATGGAGAAAGATTTGGTGAAACCAAGTCTTGGGTTTGTTTGTTTGTTTGTTTGTTTGTTTGTTTGTTTTTCTGTATTGGATTCAAAGTGCTTTTGGAAAGATCTTTTTTAGGAGATGCTTGTGATTGTCTGGTGGCATCCTACCAGGAGCCAAAACTGCCACTCCTGTGGATGGGTGCCCTCTGGGGCAGCCACCAGGCAGAGCTAAGGAGAAATCTCAGGAAAGGCTTGGGTATCACAAGCGAACGGGTCTTGATGGGCGGCGTGAAGGACACTGGGCACAGGCTTCCAGAAGGGGGATGCTTGTGTATGTGGAACTTGAAGAGAAAGGCAAACCCTGAGGAGACAGGAATAATTAGAGGGAGCAGGACCGAATCATGGAGTACGGTCTCCGAGGTGCTATAGTGCGGCAGTTTGCAAAATTTCTGAACCAAGACCTTTTTCTGCCAATGAGAGCCTACACAGAACCCCATCTATAAGTGGACAAAGTGACAGTTGTATTAGCATAAGTATAGTTTATAATCCAAATCCATATGTATCATTACAATGCTAACCTCTGTGTATATTTATTATGTGTGTCTATTAAACAGAGAGAGAGACAGAGAGACCCTAAACTCCTGGGTGGTCACTTCTAGGAACAGGTGAGGAGAACAGGACAGAGAATTAGGCTAAAATGCACTTGTTTTAACCATAACAGAGCATTCACAGGAAGACCAGGTCCTTCCCATCTCCCACGGTATTGCTCTCACCAAGACTGGAAATAAATCTGACAAAACGTTGAGGTTTATTCATTTGAGTGGTTGAAATGTGGGTATTTGCTCCCATACTCTGTGCTTTTCTTCATTTTAGTAATTGCTCTCTCTTTAAGAAAAGGAAATCTGTGACAAGCTTGAGTCTGTTTTGAGTAAAACAAGTGCCGAGAGACTATAGATGATGACGTGATCTTTATATTCATTTCATTTATGTGCTTTGCTTTGTTTGCACAGTTTTGAGAAAAATCACAATGCATGTATACAAGTAGTTGCAAATAGGAACAGTATTTCCTTTCATCGTTTTTCTCACAGGCTCTGGCTACTCTTCCATTAAATTGATCCACAGGCTTGAGGGGGGGGCATAGGAAATAACGTAGGTTTTGATCACGTGAGATATCTAACACCTACTCACATCCCTTGTGTTAGGCACACACGTAGAAAAGGGTCACCCCAAACTTAAGCTTTGAAACTGTCTTTATTTTTAAAAAATGATCGTGGGACGTGTTACATGTTCCTTTGAAATTTGCAGTCCTGGCTTAGCATCCTGGCCTGAGCACACAGCCCTGGTCTCACACGACTGCCTGGTACCCAGTTGAGCAGGATGCACCAGGGCAGCTGCTTATCCAGCTTCATCTGAGCAGATGCACACCGGTGGGCGTCCAGAGAAACCCCAGCACAGACCTTTACGCTTCCCAATAAACAACAGAGTTAAGGAAATTCAGAGATGTGAAGAAGACATTTCTTCCAAGATCGTCACTTAAAAGTGAATGGCTTTTTAAATGTTCACTGAAGCCCCTCTTAGGAAGCATGTTTTGTAGGAACCCAAAGTTGTTATAAGCCAGAAGTTAATCACCTGATCACTAATAATAAAGGTTCTCCACTCAGAGACCTCGCCCCATTTAGCACTAGTCACGATAATAACGGTCATGACTTGAGGGTTGCAATGTGCCAAGGACGGTTTCACAAGAGTAATCTTATTTTTTAAGAGTTTATTTATTTTTAGCAGGAGGGAAAAGGAGGGAGAAAGAGAGGGAGAGAAACATCACTGTGTGGTTGCCTCTCATGTGCCCCCTACTGGTGACTTTGCCTGCAACCCAGGCATGTGCCCTGACTGGAGATCTAACCGGCGACCCTTTGGTTTACAGGCCAGTGGTCAATCCACTGAGCCACCCCAGCCAGGACAAATAATCTTATTTTATCCTCAGAACCACCCTAGGAGGTAGGTGGCCCGTTTTACACATGAAAGAACTGAGACAGAGTGTAAGGTCTCAAAGCTGGACACGCCTGGCAGAGCAGTCGGACACGTCCTCTGTCTCCTCTCTGTGGGCAGTACTGCCAGGAGCCTCCTGCAGTACAGTGTAAACACAATCAGCGACAGAGTGATGGAGTAAAACAGACACCCATGCCCCAAAGAGGAATTCTGTTACGTCGGTGAAAGGGACACTGGAGGTCTGCATTGCAGGGGCCAGGGGAGCCTGGGCAGGCATGGGTCTGGCCAGGAAGACTGCGTGCAACACTGTAGCAGAGAGAAGGAGCCAAGGGGAGCAGGGGTGCTTCCAAAAGGGAGATGATACTTCTGTAAAGAGAGGTCCCAGGAAGTCCAAAGAAGACATCCACTGTGTTTGCAGACATGGCCCTTCCCACCTCATTGTGCCCATCAAACTGGAGTGGCGCGGTATCATTCTCAGGCAGCTCATTGATTCTAAGAGGTGCGTAGGACTGGTCTTCTGACACCTCTGAAAGCAGGATGTGTTTTTGCAACCGATGGAGCCGAGAGGCAGGGAAGTAGTGGGTGTCCCTTTTCTCTGTGTGTACGAAACCTCGGTGTTTGCAGTAACAGTTAGAGCAGGGTTGTAGGCAGAACCTGAATCTTCCTAAGTGTGAGATTTTTTTTTGAAAGACGTTTTCATAATTAGTTTTACTTTTCAAGACAAAGTCCTAATCAATCATTTTCTCATTTTTTAAAAACATTCATTTCATTTTAAGTGGCTTTTTTAAAAAAAGATTTTATTTATTTTTACAGAGAGGGAAAGGGAAGGAGAAAAAGGAGAGAAATATCAATGTGTGGTTGACTTTTGCACCTCCCTCACTGGGGACCTGACCTGCAACCCAGGCATGTGCCCTGACTGGGAATTGAACCAGCAACCCTTTGTATCTCAGGCCCGCACTGAATTCACTGAGCCATACCAGCCAACGCTTAAGTGACTTTTTATTAATCCCAAATATTGTCAGATAACTGTATCTTATTGTATATACCAAGTCAGTGTGGAGATTTATATATCCCTTTAAAATATATAAATATACCAATAAAGATAAAGTTTAAATAAACATTCTGTGGAATGCCTATGCAGCTCTTTCAGACACAAAGGAGCTGGGGCACGAGAGTGTGGGCCAGCCCAGACTGTCCGGGCTTGAATGTCAAGCTCCAGTACCTCCGAACTGTGTGACCGTGGACCAGTCACTCTGTGCCCAAGTCACCTCCGCTGTAGAAGGGGGATAATACTATTGTACATTGATAGCATGTCACAAGATGTAGCTGAGGTGATCTTTACAAGCACTCAGAAGCATGCTGCCTTGTAGAAACAATATACGTGATTATTAGCTTATTTTTTCCAAGCATCCATAAATGCAAGCTCCACCGGCCCCCAAAACAAACAAAACAAATTTCCATTGTTTTTTAAAGGTAACTTTTATTTGTGTTTTTCTCATTATAAAATCGATATATGACGATGATAGGAGAATAGAAAACATTCTACTCCCATATTGTAATCATTTTTACAACTATAGGATTATACCATCTGCGCTGTTCTTACCTTGATTCTTTGCTCGGTAATAGGTGGGAACATCGATCTAAATCCGAGTATTCTTCCATGAGCTGAGTTTAAATGCCTGAGAAAGACTTTACTGTGTAGATTAAACATTTTTTAACCAACTTTTTCTTCAACACTAAAATCAATCTATAGTAAATATCCTTGCGGATCTACATTCATATCTTTTTGAATAATTTCCTTGTGATGAAGTCTTAAGAGTGGAATCGCTCACTGGACGTACAATGCATCCTATGCAAGCTTTTGTAACAATAATAATAACCATAAGAGTAGTTGACAAGGATTGAGTGAGGGTTTACCCTGAGCAGGGCCAGACCTACCGTGACCCTCAGAGGTGGGTACTTCCATGAGCCTCATCTTGGGACAAGAGAGCAGACTCAGGGGTGGAAATAAGTTGCCCAGTGTCACATTGCCATCTGGTGACATGTTTGGGCCAGGCCTTGAGAGAAGCCATCCAGCGCCCAGGGTCTGTTCCTCCGTGGTACTTGGGAAATCATTCATTGACTGGACTGGACACAGTCCCAGTTTGCTCCCTCTCCTCTGTGATATATTTGATTTATGTTCACAGTCAACCCACAGCGAGACCCTCCTATTGATCTTGGGAGGGAAAGAAGCCAAATGTGACCTTCTTGATAAGCCATTGGCTAAAGACGATTAGAGAGGGATATGCAGTAAAAAAGAAATCCCATCAGCAAGGCACTGAGAGGTAAAAACCTCCATTCTCCTGGCCTCGTGTTAGAGCTTTGGTTCATCTTGGAATCGCCTTGAGATGTTTCTCAGTGTCATTGAACTTGACCCCTACATTGTGGCTCACTTGGTCTTCAGAGCAATATCTTCCACTCTTCTCCTGGGTTGGATCAAAAGACAGCATGATGAAGGCATGGCCTTGTGGGAAGACAAAATATAAAATCAGTCCATTTGCGCACTCAACCAATATTCACTGAACGTCTGGGGATGCGGAGATGAAAGGCATTGGCTCTGCCTTTGAGGATACAGGGACCTGAGGAGTTAAATAATGATGGTAGCATCACCGTGGGGCCTCGAGATGCAGTACTGGGAAGCAGATGCGAACTAACTCTGGAAGAAGCCCGGTCTGAGTTTGAATCTCATCTCTGCCAGGTAGTTGCAGATGTCGGCGATGAGTCTCTCTACATTCAGTTTTGCCATCCGTAAAATGAGGGCTATCGCTCGTGAGGTTGTTGTGAGAATAAATGAGATAATGCCTAGCAAATAGAAAGCTCCCTATGGAGATCAGTCAATCAATCTGACTGGCTCACAGCCCTTACAGCTCACTCACAGGTAACCTAGCAACCCACAGTCCCTGCAGGGAGAATGGCAAGGCCTCTGGCTGAAGCCAGCGCTGATAGAAAGACTGAATTTTAGCTGGTCTTCCCAAAGACTTTAATCCAGATTGCAAAGATTCGGCACTTCCAATTCAGTCAAGTGATTCCTGTCTCCTCTCAATCCTTTTATAAGTATGTGAGGTGGCAGGGAATGGGGGTGCCTCTCCTGGGGTACGATGCACAGTGCATCCAGGTGTGTCCAGCCCAAGCACAGCTCTGCGTGGGACCGGAGAGGAGTGGACGGCATGCATCCTGCCTGCGCTGTGCCATTGCACAGTTCTTGGAGCCAGAGCCAGGTATCACTTACAGAGACTGTTCCTGGCCAGGGCACAAGTAACTCATCGATGATAGCGATCCTGTTATCAAAGAGTCGAGTGCAGGAGGTTTAAGAGCAGGAAGGTAGCTCACCAGATCTAACAGGTGTGGGACTGTAAGACGGCTTCCTGAGGCAGGTGTGACCCAAGATGACTTGGAAGGGGCGTTACCAGATAAATAGAAAGGTCAGAGAGGCACAGATCTTCCCAAGCAGGGGGCAGTGGCAATCCCCTTCATCGTACGGGCTGCGCTAAAGCTTCACGTAGCGACTGTCCTCTGTTAGAAAACAGGCTTCCCTTCAGCCATCACTCAGCACCAAGGACATCACTTTGACATTCAGAAACAGCGCTTACTAGGCCAGGAGTGACTGAGGAGGGCAGCCCCCCCTGAGCTTCAGCGGCTGTAACCCTGCATCTGATTGTTGCAGATTTACAGCGTGTGCAAAGCCCCAGCTAGGAGCACGTGTCAAGGAAAAGGAAAAAAAGTGCTCCAGCCCTACAAAGCCACAAGTTGCCCTTGCAACTGGGAACACGTGCTTTTGTGGACTGAGGGAAGGTCTTGAAAATCAGGACTTTAGGTTTTCAGCTGTTTCCCTCTGTTCTCAAAAATGTCACATGGGCGGGTTTAACATTCCCCCCACCCCCGCCAAGGAGACCCTGTCTTCAGATAGATACAGCACTCTGTAAAGGTGGTTCATAACACTGGATGCTACCAACCTCTACTGAAGACCTACTATGTGCTGCTTGTCAAGGGACCGTAGCCATGGACAAGGCAGATCTGGCCCTGCCCTTGCTTGGCTAGTGGGCCCTGGCGCTGAGGCCACTTCAAGAGTTTCAGAAAGTGTCACCTCCTAGCGAGCGCATCGTCCCTGCCTGGCCCTGGCCTCACTACTGAACATTTATCCCACTTTCTCGTGGGAATCCTGCTCTGACCCTCTGTGAGAAGGAAGGGTACTGGGATGTGCCCCCCTCCAACCACGATGGCAGTGCCAGCTAATCCTCCAGGGGCGTGCATCTATCCTTCTTTATTCCTTTTCCATCCCCCCTGCATCCCTCCCGTCCCATGCCAGAGACATTCAAATCATGCCCCTTTGAAATTTGAAAATCACAGCTTTAACCTTGCTATATTGGGGTGGCATGGGGTGGGAGAGACTTGGCAGAATCTATAATGTGTTTATTTTTAATCAGCCAACCAACAAAGCCCATGCCAAGCCCACGGACCCGTGCAGGAACCAGGCATGGTGAATGTAGCGGGCCGTGGCTCTCTTCCTTGCAGAACAGGCTCTGCTCTCACCTTTCACAGCCCTTTGTGGGGCATTCAGTCTCTGCAGCCCTCCACCGGCCTCCCGCCCTGCTCGAGGGGAATCTGAGGTGGTTCTGGGAGGTCAGCTCGGTGAGAACAAAGATGGTTGGGTTCGCAACTGCGTCTCCAGCGCTCTCAGCCATGCTTGTCCATAGTCGGTGCCCAGAACACACCTGATGACCTGTAGTCACGGAGGCTGCTGGGTCGCTCCACAGGCTGGCCCCCCAGCTGTCGCCCCCTCCTCCCTCGACACCTACCACACTAGCCGACTTGCTGTCCCCCAGTCATGCCAAGCTCATTCTGTCTTAGAGCTTTTGCATGGGCTGTTTCATCTTTCCAGAATGTTCCTTCAGCAGATATGTACATGGTTTCTCTCTTACTTTGTTGAGCCTCTACCCAAACACCATGCCCAAGGCGAGCCCTTTCCTGACCCAGAAATCTAGAACCAGGTACTCCTTTACGCTGATCTCCTTACTCCACTTGTCTTGAACTTAGTTTACATGTAATTTGGAAACCACCCAATGCACACACTTTAAGCGTACAGCCTGAGTCCTAAAATTTGGAAACTGTATCCTTCGGACCAAGCACCCCAAGTCATGATATAAAATATTGCCACCCCCAATAGCTCTGCTGTACCCCACACCAGCCTCACCGCTCCCTCAGGCAACCCTGATCTGCTCTCTGCCACCAGAGTAGAGGGTCCTCCCTAGAGTTTCATAAACAGGGAGCCCTGTGCTCTTCCATGCCTGACCTCCTTTGCCCCTCACGGTGCCAGTGAGATTCCCAATGGAGTCCTGTGTGTCAGGGGTGCATTTCTGTCGTTACTGAGATCCCCACTCATCCGCATGAACTGTATGTCTTTGTCCAGTCCCTTATCGGTGGCCATTTGGATTGTCTCAGGTTAGCTTTCCGTTTTATTCCTGGCCCACATCACTCCCTGACATTCTACTTCCACACGGTGATATCAACCCCTGGAGGACAGGTGTCTTGTCCACTTGATTTACTACTGTGTCCCCAATGCTTGGAGCAGGGCCAGGCACATAATAGGTGCTCATTGAGCATATGTGTTGAATGACCCGATACTTTTACATTCATTGCTCAGTGATGAGCAAGACACAGGCTCACAAGCTGCACTTCAGATAGCTTTCTGTTCTGCGAATCCCTGCCCAGAGACTGGTAAGCCTTCCAGGTGAAGCCAGATGGTAGCTGGGGTCCCTGCCTCCAAGGCCAGGCTAGTGCCTGTGACCCAGCCCGTGATATCCATGTTCCTGTGGCCTATTCCCTGTGTGTCTCTCGAGAGCACCCCTTTTCTGTCCTGTGACGCCCAGGAATGGCACCCACTCTCTCTGCTGGCTTCCCTGAGAAACCAAGCCCCATTAAGCATCTTCACCATTTCCCTTTAGTCTTTTCTTTTCTTTTTTCTTGTACTTGGGAGTGTGGGGGGACATTCACAGGAAGAGGCCACGTTGTGACCTGGGAGTCCCCCCGTGTCCTGCTGTCCCTCCCCTCTTTGCTTTTCTCTCTCTCTCTCTCTTTTGTTTCCAGGAACAAAATAAATTCTTCCTGTGTCCCCTCCAGGCGAGTCCTCTCCCACCCCACCCACCACCCCCCGGCACCCAAGTTCCTTGGTTTCTTACTTTGCAATCTACGTGAGAGTTTTGTTAAAGGATGTTTTTCCCAGTGAGATGAGTGAAATCAGTCCCTCTCCTTAGACATGGGCAGGGTACCCCCTGAACCACAGGCGGCCCACCCAATCTTTGTTTCATCGCCATAGCCTCACAAGAGCAAAGAGACCCCCTGGGCCAAAGAAATGGGACCCCAAAACTGAAACAAGTTGATTCTGTTTAGAGCCCTCCTCCTGCTGGAACCCCTGCGAGCTAAATCAGCAGCCCCGTTTTGTCGTCAAAGGTTCCCCCGCCTGTGGCCCATAGGATGCCTTCTCCTTCCCACAGGCAGGGGGATACGATCCTGATCTCCCCGAAGATGAGCAAGGCTGGCCAACCCTGCGAGGGGCTGCCTGTGGATTCAGCATATTGATTCAGGGTTTGCTCTCTGATTCTGGCTGGTGGGGGTTGAATCCCAGCTCTGCCACTTACCAACACTTAAGCTACAGACTCTCTTCCCGCCTCAGTCTCCTCATATGCAAACTGAGGGTAATGATTCCTATGCCGCAGGGCTATTACAAGCATTAAAGAAGATAGGACACGGAATTGGATCACTTGCCACAGTGCCCTGCTGTTATTGGCTGTTCCCATGCCATGTCATCGGAGCAGTTAGCCAATAAAAACCCAGAGAACTGCATGGTGCTTGCTAAGGTCTCCTAGACCCTTTTCCTACAGAGCTTCTGTCCTTTCAGTGGTGGCGTCACCCAATCTCCACTGTGTTGTCAAAGACTTCTCTCCAGGACTTAGTTCCTTTGCGCCTAAATGTTTTCGTTCACTCCGTGACAATCTTGACTGAGTGCCCACTGCGTGCCAGGAACTGCTGAAGGCAGTGCGGATACCGTGTTGAGTAAAACAGGCCAGTCTCCCACTTGTGAGAAGTTTGTATCCAAGAGGAGGGATGTGGATCATACATTAGGAGATACATAGCTTTTTTTTTTTTTTCAGAGAGTGATGAGTTTTTGCTGAGGATGGAAAGAGGAGAAGTGGTAGAGGCGTTTGAGAATGGGTGGTCCCAGGGGTCCATTCTGAGGTTTAGGCAGATCAGGGTTGACCAGAAGCAGGCAGCTGTAAGAAGAGCAGGAGGAAGAGCAGACCAGGCAGGGGAATCACTCGTGCAAAGGTCCTGGGGCTGGGATGGGCTTTGCATGCTCCAGAAAGTGAGGGAAGAGCAGTGTGGCTGGAACTCAAGGAGGAGTTTGGAGGGTGACAGAGGGAGCTTACAGACCAGACATGGCCAACACCCAGCAAAGCCACTCAGACCTTTCCTGGCACCTTTTTGTCCCTCCACCAGGACGTCTGCCTGTCCTCCAGTGCCCCAGTTGCTTCTGCTCAAGTCTGACACCAGCACTTCTGAGCTCTGCCTTCCTCCGCTCTCTCTGCTCAGAGGCATCTGAGGACATGCACAGACCAGGCTGGCTGCCAGACGTGCTAGGAGCTACAGCCAGCTTCTCGGAGATCTTAAGGAAACCTCCCATAGTTGTTAAGACTCATGCAAATCCAAGTTCAGGTCCTCACTTGGCCGCCTACCATGCGCAATGGGACGGGCCATGCTACCTAATGTCTCTAGCCGCCATTGTCTTCTCCAGAGAAATGGGGATCAGAACAGGGCTCCTGGGAGAAGGAAGTGAGATAACAAATGTCATTATTTGTCATTATGCCTGGCACATAGCAAGTGCCCAGAAAAAAAGATATAGTTTTCTTATTTTGGGTGATTACTTTTTCCACTGCTGCAGGACATGTGATGAAATAATCAGGAATTCCACCAAGTACATGGCTTCTCCTTCAGCACTTATTTCGAGGAACTGTGTTTGGGTCCTCTCTGTCTTCCGTCTGTTGAACCCTTATCTGAGGGGCCTAGCACAGTGAGGCGTCACAATCTACAAACACAGCCCCCCTTTCCTGTCTGGAAGCTTGGAGGCTCGTCCCCACAGCTGGTGGATGAGCCACCCCAGCAGTGCCTGCAGCCGGACCAGACGGCATCTGGTGAAGTGACTCCAGAGGTAGAACTGAGCTTGGAATCCAGAAAAAGACAGGCAGAGCCCTGCTAAGGGAAACTACCCCCCAGCTCAGCACGTCCCTGCCCCGGTCATCCTTCCACACTTAACACTCAAGCCTCTTTGAAGGAGAAGCAGCAAATTGTGAAATGAGGAATCAGCCGGGCTCCCTTTGCCATGGGCCTGGCTGAAGGTAGAAATACATGCACAGTGCCCATGTCCCCCCCCCTTAAGTGCCACCCTGCACTGCCCATCGTCCCCAGATACTACAGAGACCCTGTGGCAATATGGCTTCAGGCAACCCTGGCTCACACGCATTGCTCTCCTGCAAACCTACAACAGCCGCGCTTGCGCTGCCCTCCCAGGTGGATCCCACATCCGACATCCGTAGGAAATGTCAGCATTTACTGCTTTTCCTGTGCACATCCACCATCAACTGGCAGGTGCTCCAAATAGCAGCAAGGTTATTTTCCCCCTCTCCCGGGTTCCTGGATGCAGGAATAACGTCTTCCTGAAGGGCAATGAGTTTGTCTTTAACCTTGCCCTCTTTGGCAGGTGTGTACCCAAGTAGCTTCCAGAAGCATCTCTCTGCTGCACACTCACTGCCTGCGGGCACTTTTCCTTCTGGGAAGGTGACAGGCCCCGTTCAACAGTCCAGCCTCTTCTGCTCTCTCTTCCAGCTCCTCTGGAAACCTACTAAGTTATCTTAATTACCATCCCTCCTCAGTCTCTGCCAAGAAGTGGGGCAGATTTATAATTGGATCAGTCAGATATTTGCTGTGGTTTATTTCCTTGCCTCCCGAGTGCTCGTAAAAGTTGCATTTGCGTGCCACTTTTGGGTATGACTGACGACTCAGAGGCACAGCCCTCACATCGAATGCCAACATGGGTTCCTTTCCAAAGGCCAAGGAAAAAGAGAAAACTTTGTGGGAAGGGGGGTGTTTATTTTGGGTTATTGTGCTCTCACCCTGTGGGTAGCTCTGTTGCCAAGTCAAGAGAGACAAGCTGCCTTGGGAGACAGACTTCCTGCCACAGCCAGCCCGTACACACACACAGCCACACCCACATACACACACCCCTGCTGGGGGTTGATCACATGCCTCCTAATCTCTTCCAGGGCATCTGCACATCTATTACAATGTGCTATGGAGCAACCTTCTTAGTCAACCAAGCACGGCATGGTCCCTCGAGCATCCCCATGTCCAAGATTGCGCATGATGGGCTTCTGGAATAGAGGAGACAGATGTCCCTGGTACTAAGCCTGAGTCGTCAATCCCTACTGCTGGGGCATAGAGAAGAAACTCTGGCCAGAGCCTGAGCTTTTGGAAAATGGCCTCCTTTGAGTGTCAGCCAGATTGCCAAGCACGCTGGTCAGGCTGCCATTTAGGAGTCCTCATGAGCTGAGGCCCTCCTGGACCAGATGGTTTCCATGCAAACCAGCTTCCCTCTGAGCCCCCGCTCCTTACCCTTCCCCAAGTTACAGCAGCGTGAAGGATGCTCCGTAGTGCTGCTTGGTACATGTTAACTTATGAGTAGAGTAACTATATGTTCCAAACTAGAGTACTTTGAGAGTGAAAGGAGAAACAAGAGGTGTAAACTAGGACACTCCTGGGCAACCTGGCGAAATAGACACCCTACACATGATAGGTCAGAACTTGACCAACAGAAGATGCTCCCCTTCTTTCCTGGGAGATTCCCTTCTACAGCCTTGTAAGACATGGAAAAGATGCTGCAACTCACTATGACCTTGGGGAGTGACCTGGGAAGGAAGAACAGTATCAGGTTGATATCTGGGAAGACTGTGCTGAACCAGATAAGCTTCAACATTTCGGTGGCTTCGTTTATTAGGTGTGCATTGCTTGCTTGTGTTGCAATTGCAGGCTCTCCTCAAAGTATTAATTCCAGGGTCCAGGCCAGTGCTCTCTTGTGGCTCCCACATCTCAGGCTTTAGGAGTACCCCAAGGGAGATTGCACAGGACGCTTGATGGGATGGTCTAGAAATGAAGTACATCCCCTGGCTTATGTTACATTAAGATGAGCACCATTCCATGCTCCCTTCTGGGCACAGAGGCTGGAAAGAAGCAAGACCCGGAATGGATGATGACCAATGATCGCTACTACAGTGGTTACAAAAGGAACAGTGTCAAAGGAGGAAGGGAAGGAAGACAAGAGAAAAATCCAAGAGAGTCCAAAGAAAGAAAGCCTCTGTTATCGGTCATCCCACTGAGGATTGGAAAGGGGGCGTCCTAATGGCCTGATCGAGTCACTTCTCACATCTCGATGGCACGTATGAATAAACAGATACCTCGAGCCATGCTGTCCCCCATGGGCATGTTCTGCACTGGGTGGTATGTGATCCTGGCTTGCTGGCTATAACTCTGCCCTTTTATCTCCTGTTCAAGAAAGCCCAGGAGCCATGAGAAAAACAGGAAACAAGTCATTATTACGAGAGACCGAACCTTGAATACATCCTCACTTCGTTTCTTTTCGGTGGAATCTGTTCACAAAGTCAGTATTGTATTCGGTTGATATTTAACAAGTGTGTGTGGACCAGACTCTGCTGGAGATCAGTTGAAATGGAAGCATGAGGGCAGGACTTTCAAGGCATGTTTATTTACCATCTACAAAGTCCTTACAGTTGGGAGCACTTTTCATGATTTGACCCCCTTAATGCAGACAGCAGTGATTGGATGTAGATGCTGTGATTGTCCCCATTTTAAGAGTAAGGACACTGAGGCCCAGAGAATTGAAGTGACCCCTGCAAGTGTCATGGATGTGACTGGCAGAGCTCGGGCTCCAAGCCGGCAACCTGGCCCGAAGCCCCCTGCTCTTCAGCACCACACCATGCGAACACGACCCCCATCCTCCCAGAGTGCGCTCGCTTCTGAATAGACTGACAATGGACCTGAAAACAAAGGACGTCGTTTCAGAGGGTAATAAGTGCTTTGCAAAAAATTAAGCACCACACAAGGACACGAGCTAGAGACACAGCAGACTCTGCAGCCTCACGCCCACATGTCCCAGGGCTCCATGGGAGGGCCCCCCGCTCATGGATTCTGCCTTCAATGCAGTCCATTCTCCATGCTTCTGTGGCAGGGCTCTAAGGTGCCGGCCAAAATAAATGTCCTCTCTGCCCCCTGACAAATGCCTCTCCCCACAGTAATTGGATTGGTTGGACTGTGAGCGCTGCCGTGAGCCCTAAGCCATCACCGTGCCCCTTGGCCAGTCGGCCAGTCCAGCCAGGGATGACTGATGCCCAAATTAATAGTGAGTGATGACCCACATGAGTAATCACCTTCCCTGACTTTTCCTCATGGGGGCGATAGTCGGGACCCCAAATGAAGTATATTCTCACCTCCGCACCGAGGAGGTTGCACTCATTTCTCTGACTGACAGCAATTTGTAGGCATGGGTTTTGGTCGTCGGACATTTACAAGGTTGCTAAGGAACAAATGTTTTGGTTACAAAGGCCTCCGAAAGCAGCATCGTTTTGTCATATCCCTTCAGATCATTTATTTTGTCCCATAAAGACGGCTGTGACCCTTGGGGTATGGGCTGGAGAGAAGCAAAATACAAACAACTCATTTCTGGAGAAATAGGGGAAATTTCCACTTCCTAAGCGGTGGCCGTCTCCAGTCTCCACCCCCCTGATGTAAAAACTAGAATCATGAGCTTCTCTTCTACCGTTACTTTGATTTGCAAGTAAGTGACTCATCATCACAAGGTACTTAATTAAATGGTTATTATCTTTTGGGCACTGCCTTAAGCATTATCTCAGGTCATCCTTGTAACAGCCCAGAAAGGTGTTGTGTTCCCTCGAGAGCAATCCAGGAAGAAGGTAAAAGTCGCAGATCTGCCCAACTTCAAACGGTAGCAGATGGCAGAGTCAGAATTCAAACCCAGGTTTGCCTGATGGCAAAGCCTTTGTACTTGAGATGATAGACTCTTTTATTTGCAATTATCACATTTCTGATGGGAAAAACTGGCCGTTCTGATGATGGGGAAGTCACACGAGTAGATTGCTGGAGTTCCATTCTGTGACATTTGCGACAGGGGTGAGAGCTGACACCTGTAACCTACGAAAGCCTCTTTGTGGAGGGGAAGTGGTGAGACGGAGCTGGTCCCTCTGGGCTGGTTTCTGTCTGCTGAAGAGCTACACTTGAGTGTCTCCTGAAAGTCACGGTGAAAGTGACTTTTCTGTTGCAGTGATTTTGAAAGAGTTCACAAGACTCGTCCATTTCTACCCGGATCTTACCAATTTTCTTGTCAACAGCAAAGAAACATTGGTGTTCACTTTGCCTTTCTTTTCACCCTGTCTGTCCAGGCCATGGTCAAGCACGGTCCTCTCTTCCTTAGAAATGTTTCATTTTCTAAATTGTCTTCATTTCTAGATGAGGCTTTATTTCATTCTCCCTCTAGGACATCGCCTGTCCTGACAAAGGCCTCCAAACATTCCTTTCATCGTAGCAGTCACAGCTCAAGGATCTTCCATGGCTCCCACTTGCCCACAGGCCACAGGATGTCACTGTTCTCTGCAATGGGACTCTCTTGAGTCACATGTGCCCTGCCCGTCTCCCCCATCCTGGTGGCCTTTGCTGACCATCTCTCACTGGTGGCTTCCAGCGCTGACCCCAGTTTCCACTGAAACAGAGTTCAGTGTTTACTTGCTGGCATTTCTGGACATTGCACCTGAGCAGATCTAGGTCCAAATTTTTGCTTGGCCACTTGGTTGCTATGTGACTTTTAATAAGTCGCATGACTTCCCTGAACCTCAGTTTTATTGTCTGTAAAAGAAAATACAAGTGGCATCTGTCTCATAGGGTGTTTGCAAAAATTGAATGAGCTGATGATGACAATGATGATACAGTCTAATGTGTATTTAATATTTGTCCTGCGCCAGGCACTGTTCTAAGAATTATCCTATTCTATACTATTAGTACTATTATTTTCAGAGTTTTGCAGACGGAGAAAGAGGTGGAGGATGGGGAGGGGTGAAGGTAGAAGGTGACAATGAAGAGGAAATCAAAACCTTGGGTTTTAAAGCTTTTGGGGTTTCATAACTGTAGAAAAGAAATGGTGACCTCGAGTAATGAAACCGTTAGCAATAATTCTAAGCATAGTACGTGGCAACTGGTATTATTATTAGTATAACATTTGTGACCCGAGTTTTACTGGATGACCTCATAGTACAATGTACTGAAAAGCATTTTTCCAGGAACAAACTGGGTGGGAGGGAGAGGGGGCAGGTCTCGGGACCAGGCCCGCACCAAGTCTCACACACGTCTCTGTCTTCCTTGCCTAGTATGACTTTATGGAGCGCCTGGACGGGAAGGAGAAGTGGAGTGTGGTCGAGTCACCCAGAGAACGCCGGAGCATACAGACCCTGGTCCAGAACGAGGCCGTGTTTGTGCAGTACCTGGACGCGGGCCTGTGGCACCTGGCCTTCTACAACGACGGCAAAGACAAAGAGATGGTTTCCTTCAACACCGTCATCTTAGGTACGTAGGGGGCCTCTGAGGGGACAGGTCACCAGGGCAAGGAGGGAAGCGTTCTGGGTGTCTCTCCAGAAGGTGCCTCTTCTTCCCAGGTGGTTTTTACTGTGTGGAAGACCAAAGCAGAACCCTTCATTCAGGCCTCATGTGGTGTCATCCCCAAAAAGGAGCCCTGATTGAAATGTGAATGCCACTTAAGTCGTGAAATTCACCATGAGCCCCAAGGACTTGCGTGCAGTGAAGACCTGGGGTCAGACTGCCTGGCTCAGGTCCCAGCCACACAACCCGGGCAGATCACTGGACTTTCGGAAGCTTCAATGTCCTCAGGGCAAAGCTCAGAGCCCCTCTCACAGGCTACTGTGAGGATTAAATAAGATAAAACATACAAATCTCAAAACGTGTAGTAGAGATCATGAGTATTGACTATTCCCATCAGCTCAATTTCTCTGGAAAGCTCAAAATAAAAAGCCTTTTAAAAGCTTAAAAATAAATCAGGAAAAAGGTATAAACATAAGGGGAAAAAATCGTAGCTTGTTCCCCCGTAGGTAAACATCAAAATGCTTTAACTAAGCAGTTGTCATGTTTAGCGTGTTTTAGCCCCACTTTTTATCAGCTATCAAGGAAAAGGCTGAGGTTTTATCCAAATTTTCTTCTTATATGTGTATACAAGCCTGTAAAAGGGCCGTTAGTTTGAAGAAATTTCATGAGGTTTTCTAAAGCAAACCCTAAGAATTTTAATAATTGAATAAGCTATAGATGTTTTCATGAAACTTACTGTGTCATTAGGTTTTAATCTTCTCACTAATGGGAACAGCTGGTCCCAGGTGGAATCTCACTACATCAGGGCAGGTCGCAGACCCCTTTAACAGACGGGTAAGCTGAGGTTCAGACAAACAAATCCCTCAAGGCCCTGGGGTATGACGATGGTGAAAACAGCATGGGCTTTGGGGCTCTGCCCACTGGTCTTCGTGTTGTCCCATCTGTGGTTGGCTGTGGCTCTCAAGGGTCACTGGAGAAGCCTGGATAACGTGCCTTTCCCATATCTTCCCTAGAAAAGTCAGTTGCCTCCTGAGCCTCAGTTTCATTTCTGCAAAGCTGGTGAGCATGTCCCCGAAGGGCAGATGATGGGACGTCACATAGGGAACATGCCTGGGATGGAGCTGGCCGTCCCTAAATGACAGCTGGCGGTCGCTTAGGGGCACGTCTTAGTCAGCTGTCTTTCTGTTGACTGCATTTGAAGAACTTCTCTATTGGCCTCATGATTTCTCCGAGGGCGTCCCTGATTCTTGGAAGATCTGTATAATCCAATCTGAAATTCAGGTGGCTTCTTCCTCAGTGCCCACAGCCTCAGAATGACACAAGATCAGATAGGATTGAAATTCATTCTTCTTCCCCCTGCTGAGGACAGCTTGGCCCTATCCGGGCAGCCAAATGCTCCAAAGCTGAGTCTGGCCCCCTGCCTGTTTTTATAAATAAAGTTTTACTGGAGCACATCTGTGTATATACTGTGTGTGGGAGCTAAAACATTGGAGTAGTTGCAACCGAGCCAGTCTGGCCCATGAAGCCCCGGTATTTATCATCTGTTACTTCACAGAAAAACTCTGCCAACCCCCACCCTAAAGTAACACCATGAACTTTGTAAAACCCAAGTCACTGGAAAGGTCGTCCACAGTCCCCGGAGCTTCAGAAGACCCTGGCAGTATGTCAAACTAGTTTGAGTTGTCGAGATTTAAAAAAAATATCTTTTGCTTAAGAACATGATGAGAAATGATATCCTCTGGTCACCTTGCGTTTGGACTCATCCGTAGCAGCATGACAGCACAGAGGAGCTGGCCTGTCAGAGTCCGCAAGGACTGGGAGACCTGGTTAATAACAAAAACCACAGCAACTACACATTTATAGAGCGCTGACTGTATATCAGCCCTGGATGAGGCCCTGTGGGCAGACTACCATGGAGCAGCCGTACAACAGGTCCCACCAATATTCTGTTTTCCCATGGACAAAGCCAAGACCAAGAGAAACTAAACAGCTCACTGGAGGTCTCATACAGTTGGTAAGTGGTGTGCTCAGGATTCAAACCCTCCAGAGCCTGGGCTCTTAACCACTGGATTGCTTTGAATTCCATCCAAACACACCCCTTTACCCCCGAGTTTCCTGGGGGCCAAAATGTCTCCTAACGGCTTCTGCCCCAACTCCTTTATCCACATAGAACCTGGATGTTGCAATGCCCCTCTCCCCAGGCCATTGCCCGCGTCCGTCTGCCTGTTGGAGCTGGAGCAGCAATTCTCTCCAGAGGAATTCTCTCATCTGGACTGTAGCTCAGAGAGAAAGTCAAAGGGAATTGGCCTAATAATGGGGCACACGTCTTGATAGAGCAATGATAGTGATTGGCCTGAAATACAGGGGAAAGAACAGTGTTTTATTGGGTTCAGAGGTTCTCCCGCACGTATCTATTAGGAGAGCATTCTCCAGCGAGAGCAGTAAACGCCAGAAGCCCCTGCGATGGGAAGCAGAAGGAACAATGTTAGACGGGTGTCGACCGGCGATCACACTAAATATGCCTTTGACTCCAGGAAGTCCTGGGATGCGTTTTGGAGAGAAGCGGCCTGCGTTCGGAAATGAGTCTCATCTCAGGGGACCACCGAGAGGCACCCTGAAAGCACGGTGCGGATTTAAGGGAGGCCAGCCTCCACGTGTGCAAAAATCTCACTTCCTGGGCTTCCTGCTGCCTGCAGCTGCTTCCTCAGAAAACTTACACCAGGTCAATGAGAGGGAGAGCTGACGAAACCTCGACAGTGATATCTGGGTGCTAGGAAGAGGGGGCCGAAGAGCATGGGCTCCTTTTATATGTGAGCCGTGGCACATAATTATTTTTCCCCTCAAAAACTGTAGAAATGCTTCAAATAGAAGACTTTGGGAAAATGAAATGAAAAATCCCCTTTATTACAGATTTCGCTTATTTTGGGTTATTCTACCAGCCTATGTGTACATGCCAATACACACACATGTGCCCACTTTGACAGCTGCATACCAAGGACCCACTCTGTACCAAGCAAGAATACCTGAATGAGCTATTCCAATCTGGTGGCTTGATGAGAGACGACAGGCATGAAATCCGGCTATTATAGCAATTAAAGGAATGGTGAGGACAGGAACAAGACCCAGATTCTGGGAAGGCGAGGTAGGAGGATGCTCAAGAGCTAAATGTTTTTGCAACTCAGACCGGAAGATAAATGCTTACAGTGAAGAGCAAGACAGGCCTGCAGCCCAGCGAGAGCCCAGTCAAAGACCTCGGTCCTTAGGCTGGGACCGCCGTGGCAAAGGGCTCCCTGGGCCTTCCCTGCTTTATCTGGAAAGTCGTTTGGTTCAGAAAAGGGACCTTTGACCTCAGGGATATCTGTTTCCCCCATCTCCTCCCCAGACCCAGATACTCCTTGCGGGCCAATCTTGACTTCGCTGATGGGGTGTCTTTTTAAAATACAAGTCGGACAATGCCGTTCCTCCATTTCGAACTTTTCATTTATTCCTGTTGATCTCGGAGCAAAATCCAAATTATCCCTGTGTCCTATAAGAGCTGAGAAATGAAACACCGTAAAAAGCCCGGCTGAGTGTTTGGTTCTCAGTCCAGAGGGGGAATAAATGGAAAATTCAGCTTCAAGGTAAAACCTCCCTTGCCATGCTAGGTGACTGCATTAGGAGCGATTAGACTTTAGAATCTCTTATGCGACATCACCAGATCCATGTCCCCAAGTCCCCAAAGGCTGTGTCATGTCACAGCTGGGGCATCTGGGCCTGTGTGTTTTCTGTCATCATCTTAGTAATTTGGGACCTAAAAGTCTAAGTGTGTTTACTTTAATTTAAGGTCAAATGAGGATAATGATGGTTTTAAAATAATATGTATGTTTCTGTACAGATCCAAATCAACATGAAAATGTTCCCCAATGGCCCCTTTGAAGATATTACTTGAGGGTACAGATAGAAATCATGAAATCGAACAGCCTTGCAGGTTAAAACAAATGTGAACCAACTGATTTTCATGAAAAATAAAACCCACAAAAGCGAGGCATAAAAGGACTTTGGGATAACCTAAGACCTACTGACTTAATGAAGCCCAAAATTGTGCCTCAGTTGATCCATCTCACATATGTGGGGTTTTCTTTTGTTAAAATCCTTCAGAGCAGGGATTTTTTTTTTTTTTTACTCTACAAACCCAAGATCAGGAACCACCTCTTCATTCAGAAACCCACCCTCTACACCTGTGCCCACAAGCCGAGGTCCCACCGTCCACTCAACTCTCAGACTAGCAGGATGTCATTGGTGAGACAGGCCCACAGTGTTTAAAACTGGTCAACAGTCAAACACAGGAAATTTCAGGTTTTATATCCAGCTAAACTGTCTCTTTTGAAAAAGCAGAAGCCCCAGCAAAACCAGCCCCGCATTCCTGCCTGGGTTCATCGGGTGGACAGGAGAGGTTATTCCCAGGCACGGGGCCCTGGTCCTCACGGCCCCCCCGTCTCCTCCTCTACTCACTGATGCTCCTCCCAGCTGGTCCCCTGAGGTTACTGCCACGACTCTTTAAAATGGTAGAGGGCTGATTATTAAATTGCTTCACCAGCAGGCAGAGGAAAAGGTCACTGCTAAATTTCCCTCTTTTTCAGATTCGGTGCAGGACTGCCCACGTAACTGCCACGGGAACGGCGAGTGTGTGTCCGGGCTGTGCCACTGCTTCCCAGGATTCCTAGGAGCGGACTGCGCTAAAGGTATTTGCCTCTACTTCCCTGCTGTGGTTGGAAAGCCGAAAGTAGGCTTCTTCTTGGAGGGGGCGAGAGAGGGCACACCCAAGTGGCCTCCCCAACAAATCTCACGGGGACATCTTGTATCCCAGGGACCTTTGTAAGCCCGTGAGGGCTGGAGGGCCTGAGCCATTGGCAAAGAGTAGGCTTTGATATATGACAATTGGCCAATATACCTAGAGGAGCAGAGCAGTTATCCTTGGCACCAAGGTATAGTGAGAAGAAAGATTTGCTGAAAATGAGATGGTTGGATTTCCTGTAAAAGCAGAAGTGAATTACCATCACTCCATTCTTGTAATCATTAACTTCTATGTAATGGAAGATTAAGCATCTCAGGGTTAGTAAATTTCATTCATTCTGGCCAGCTCTGCTCTTAATCCAGGAAGCGCTATTTGTCTTGGTGGAATCAGTTTTAAATTGTATTATTAATTTAACTGCACTGCTTTGCACAGAACGGCTGGGGCCCTGGGATTCTTGGGGAAGAGGTAATATAAGACAGCAAATGACTCTCATAAGAACAGGGGACTCAGGGGCTGCGTACCTAGCTTGCAAGAGACCTTGAATGTGACCTTCAAGTGGTGCAATCAGACACAAGTGTAGTGGAGAGCAGAGCTTCTCACACTTTTTACACACAGTGCACATACCCATGCATATGCTAGGTAAACACACATAAAAAACGGAAAGAAACCTTCACCAAGCAGCACTTACTTTTACTCTGTTTCTTTTCTATCCTACCCTATTTCACTTTTAAAAAGAAAAATACTGCTTAACACTAACTTCAGTGACTCCCCACCCACCAGCAGGTCATGTCCCAGTCTGAAAACCAGTGGTGGAGAGATTCTGAGGCCTTGCTCACTCAGGCATTCCTGGGTTCCAGTCCCAGCTCTGCCACTGAGTTTCTCCTGTGACCTTGAACAAGTGGTGGGATGTTTCTGAGTCTTGACATCCTCCTCTGGAAAAGTGGGGAGCTCTTGCCCAAGTTTGTTGTGAGTGTGGCGTAACGTACCCGAAGCTCTCAGCAGAACACACTATGAGACCTCAGAGGATTTCTTTAGTATTGTTTTTTATGCATAGTATAGTTATTTATATATTTGTATAACCTTTTCATTACTTTAGGTGCCCATTATGTAAAGACCATCCTTCCTTGGGCCTCCGAGAGGGAGCCCACTATTAACACAGCTGCTCTGGCAACACCAAACAGTCCCACCCCTTTCTTCCATGCTCACCACAGTCGCTGTGGGCAGTTGTATTTTATTCACTCACTATATTTCAAGGACTTGCAGTTCCCATCCTCCAGAAGGCAGACTGATAAGTGAATGGGACTTTTCTGTACTGAAGTTCTGAATTGAGTTGCATGCGCCTAAGACCCATCTCTAAATGACACACAGCGATGTGAAAGGTTTGGTAGCTTGTCGGTTACAACCAGAAGAGAGAGCACGAAGTGCCCAGGCAACTCTCTTGGCTGATTCTCACCTTAGCACACGCGGCCCAAAGGCACAGGGACACATCACCGAGTGGACTTGTCCGAGGGTCCCCGGTGGGGGAAGGTGGCTGGCGAGATGAACACTTCTCCTGGCAAAGGCTGTAAAGGAGGGAAAACCTCACCATCGTTTGCATGACTGTTCTTGCCTAATCTAATTTTCCTGGGAGTGAAGACATCGGCGGGAGGAAGGGCAGAACGAGTCCTTTCATGGGTGCCTGCAAATGGGCTGAGCACTCAGCTGCATGGGCTGGGAGCTGTAAATGTATATTAACACTGACACAGCGATGCATTATTAATCCTAAAAACCATGTGTGTTCCGGCTGCACATCCAGTTACTGGCCTTTCAGCCCTAAGTACCCCGGCCATTTAAGAACTCTTCGCTCTAAATCCATTTGCCGATGAGCGCCCACTCTCCATTATGGATCTGTAATGGGGTGTGCATTTAGCTGCTTAAAAGGACTCTCGGTGTGTTTTGCATTCACCACCTGTACGGTGGCTGGGCGCACACTACAAGTGTGCATTAGCCGTGGTGTATAATTGATCCTCGGGAGACAAACATTGAGTGGCTGTTGAGAGTAGTTACTCCTGCATACCCAGGAGCTGTTCCTGAAGTCGGCCTTTGAACTCGTACATTTTAATTTAGCTGTTGATGCATACAGGTGACAAAATTGAAGCATTTAAGGAATAAAATTGCTTTCTCCTCGTTTCCCTCTTTATTCTTGGCCAAGTCGGCGTAATGGTGTTCAGAGGAAGCTTCTACCTCTTTGGCCCAGGGCTATTTCTGCCTTTGTGTTTCTGAAATGGACCCAGTTTCAGCTACTCCATCAATGCTTTCTTTTCACTATAAGCCCTTCTTCCCCAAACTGTGCTCTTTCTGTCCCGCCTTTGTTATTTTTGCCAAATTCATGGGCCATCAGTATTATTACTTACCTAACGTATTTCTTTAAGTCAGCTCATTGTGTTGACATAGATAAATTTCTTTTAAAAAGAACAATGTCAAAATCCAAAATTAGAAAAGGAAAACTGGAATAATGTGATAACTAGGAAATGTTAATACCGCCTATAACTCTATCAAGAGAGTAACAGTTTCACCAATGAGAGAAGTTAAGCCGAGTCAGCTTCACACACACTTATTCATACCCCATCCCTTGTTGGGGGTCCATCAAGGGTCCCCAAGGTGGACCTGACTCCTGCAGAGACACAGGCCTTGAACCTCTCACCTCCTCAAACTGGCTCTTGAAAATGAACAAAATCCCCTAACTACACCCGGATACGGAGAGAACCCAGTGAAAATGGACCCCCAGGTTTAACTGCGCCAGCCTCAGGTGGGTAAACCTAACGATCAGTGCCAGATGTACTTGTGGTAGGTGAAACCTGCACTTGAGATTATTTCTAAATAACAATGAATAGTTATTCAGTACAAACTATGTACCAGGCATTGTACAGAGTACTTACTACATACTCTACCCGTCTTTATATCAATGCAGAGTACATCTCATTTAACCAACATTCCCAACATTTACATATGGAAGCTTTTTTTTAAATATTGAAGTCATTTTAGACTTGCTGACAAATTGCAAAAATGGTACCTAGACTTCTAATATAGTGTTCACCTCTAATTCAACATTAATATCAATGCAATGCCACTGACTAATTTACAGACTTTTTTTCTAATTTTGCTCTTTTATTCTGATTCTTTTGCTCTTTTATTCAGATCCTACCCTGAATTTAGTTGTCTTATCTCCTGAGTCCTCTCCGATCTATGAGGGTTCCTCAGTCTTGTCCTCCTCTTTTGTGTCTCCCATGACTTTGACCATTTCAAAGAGTACTGTCAGGTATTTCATAGTATGTCCCTCCGTGTGGGTTTATCTGCTGGTTTCTCATGACTGGACTGAGGTCATGTGGCTCATTGGGCAGGACCTATTCCATTGGTCCTGCACAATTAGCAGTGACTTTCACAAATCGCCTCTCTCAAACACCTTTTGAGCCCCTTAATCTCCTAAGTGTTAAAAGGAAGTGACCTGGAGCAGACAGGGCGAGGTAATCATGCTAGCACGCGTGGGGAGGAAAGACAGCTGGTCCCGGGTCTCCCATGACCCAGGAGGGTGCATGCCATCTCCCGGCTGGAGCCCATGATCATTTTCCTTCCGTCTTGATAAAAGCCCTTAGGAGGACCGAGCCTGAGGTCTCCCCTCATCACAAATTCGCCTTCACCTTTGTTCCTTCACTGACAGCTGTCCCCAGGATGCCCTGAGCACTGCCAGTTTCTGCTACAGGCAGCAGCAGACTCAGGCCCTCCTGCCAGGGGGAGAATTTGCCACGTTAGCAAGTGAGAGTCCCATCACATCCGAGCGACACAGTATGTGTCCTAGTGGCATAAATACGGCTTCACTGCCTTGGCCTCAGGCTGCACCTCCTGTGCCCTTCACTGAGCAGTGCGGACAGCAGCTCCCAGTCACCTTCTAAACCTGCCAGTCTGCATCAGGCGTCTGCAGACATCCTTGCAGTGAACGGAGGTCTAGGCAGCATGTGTTTGCAAAGGCTTTCTTCCGCAGCCCCCAATGAGCCAGGACTCCTGAGGGTCTCAGAAGTCAAAATGGACCTGACCCTCACACCAAAAGAATGCATAAAGGTTCTAACACATTGTTTCAAGCCAGGGAGGAGGCAGAAGTTATTCGTGCTTCTGACAAATGCTTAATACATGCCTGCCGTGAGCCACGGTGCTGCACTGAGTGCCAGAGATGCCCTCATTAGCAGACGCACCATGGCCCCGCCTCCGGGAGCCTCCAGCCTGGAGGGATGCCCACGATAAGCACGTGGGAAATGCAAGTTCAGCCCAGAATGCTGCGGCGTGGACCTTGAATGCTGTAGACATTATAAAAGAGAAGATGAAGACGTTTGTGGAGCGGTGAAGTATGGATCCATGAAAATATCCAGTGAGCATCAGGGAATGAGGAGATTTCAAGGAAAAAGTGTCTAGCAAAGGCACTACCCTGACTGGCGTCTTTCAGCGTAGACTTGTGTCAGTTGCGCTGTGCCCGCAGCAGTCTGTTCAGATCAGAGCTGCAGGGAGCATGGCAGTTCTTTCCCGGTAATCTGTACCGCTTCCCATCAGGCGCCTCCCTGTCCGGCTATAATTGTGCTGATTGTTCAAGTTATTGTTTCCACTGCAGTTTCCGATGATTACTATTCCTCTTGCATGGCTTTCTCATTACTTTGAGGCTATTTGTTGTGGGCTAGATGCTTTTTAATTATGATTTCTTTTCCTCTTATTTACTTGTACTTGAAGGTCTCCCATTGACTCCAGCTGCCTCTTTGGGTTGTGTGTAAAGTAGCCTGGCATTTTCCGAGAGATCTGGGGCTTCTGATGACTTCGTTTCAGCACTCGCTCCTCAGGTGGCTTATCTGGTTCTGAACTTGAGGCCCCAACCAGCAGCAGAAACTTAATGCACCAGAGCCGCACATGTTAGGGACTGCGCATTTAATAGCTATTAGAAATGACAACTCCTACGGCCGAACAGCTGTCGAGGGGGGTCCAGAAATGCTACAACCACAGGAACATGAAGTCTTGTCTCTTCCTCTCTAGGGGCTGGTTTCTGCTCCTACCCAGCTTCTGCAGAGCTGGGCACCTTGCCATTTTCCTCCTTTAAACTGGCCAATGTATCCACTACTCAGTCTTTCTTAGGGTCCCAACTCTAAAGTCAAAGTATAATCATCTTCATCACTGTGGACATCCGTTGAGTTCTTACTGCATGCCAAACACTGTACTAAGCAATAGCATACTTACCTCATCTAATTATCCATTGCTCTATTTTATGAATGACTATTCTCCCTTTTAGTAGATGAGGAAAATGAAGCACAGAGAGGTTAAGTAACTTGCTCAAGATCCCTCAGCTAGTAAGTGGTCCAGCTGGGATTCAAACCAGGCATTCTGGCCAGGACTCTTAGTGCCAGACCACCCATGAGTTGAACCTCAGAAGATGTGAGACATAAGGAAGCTATGTTTTGCAGGCAGTTTTGGTAGCAGTTGCACACTCAGATTTAGGTTTGAGCCCAGGACAGCTTTTCCAGGAGAGGAAACTAGGGTTTTCTCAGTAGAAAGTGGCAGAGCCATCGTGTGAAACAAAGTCCATCTGACTTCAGAGCCTGCTGCTCTGAACCACTCTCTCCTCAGCTACCAGGGATATTCCAGCACTTCTCCCCTCGCACCATCTCCCACCTCCTATCCCACGGACCTCAGACACTTGCTACCGTCACACCATGCCCTTGGCCACTGTCCTCCTGCTCTCCCATCCAGCATTCTCTCAGAGCTCTCAGAGATGCATCACTCTTCTCCTCCAACACCTTCAAAGGCTCCCAGTTGCGTCTCACAGTGGTTGCCAAACTTGAGAGTAACAACATCCATCCAGGGAAATTGTTACAAATAGCATATTCCCAGGCTCTCCTCACATGCCAGTCAATTCTGAATCTATAGGACTAGTATGTGTCTCAGGTATGTACATTTATTTTAAGATTTTATTTATTTATTTTTAGAGAGCAGGGAAGGGAGGAAGAAAAGGAGAGAAACATCAATGTGTGCTTGCTTCCCATGTGCCACCACCTAGGGACCTGGCCCGCCACCTAGGCATGTGCCCTGACTGGGAATCGCACCAGCAGCCCTTTGGTTCACAGGCTGGTGCTCAGTCCACTGGGCCACACCAGCCAGAGCCAGGCAGGGACCTTTTTAATAAGCCCCTCAGGGGACTCTGGTGCAGGTGGTCAGGGGCCACATTTGGAGAATAAAAAACACGTTTCTCAGAATAAGGTTCATCTTCCTTGACCCAAGCAATTTTTGTACCATCAACTCCCACTAAGGCCCACACACCATAGGTTCCATATATATGTCTGCCGTACATCACAATGGCTCTGCTTCCTCCTCTTTATTCATACTGTCTTCTTGGCTGGAATGTTCTCATCAACCCCAAGCTTTCCTACCAAATAACCGCTCATCTCAGAAAGCCAAGCTCACAGGCCAAACCTCTCTGAAGCACCCCCAGGTAGGACCCTGCAGTCACACAGGGCTTGGCCATGTCCTGGCTGTGCCATCTTCCGGCTGGGTGATTACATCGGGTTCTCCTGCTGGCTCACATGCTTCTAGCATCCTCTTTGTACATCCCTGCATCCAGTCAGTGCCCAGGATGCTCTCTGAGTGTCCACAGACTTAAATTTAGGGGACAAGGTTCGTAGAAATGAAAACATCACTGTAAACTATACAAAAGAAAAAAGGGGATGCTGGAGCAGGAGATTCTCATTTGTCAGATGAATCAGTGATAAATCAGCCAATTCTGAGGCACAGATTTAAATGAAGGGAGGAGATGAGAGAGGGAGGGGGAAAGAGAAACAAAATTTAAAAAAGAACTGCAGAGGTATCCAATCTTTTGGCATTCCTGGGCCACAGTAGAAGAGGAAGAGTTGTCTTGGGCCACACATTAAATACACAAACACTAGCAAAAACTGACGAGCCAGAAAAAGGTTTTCAGTGAATTTACGATTTTGTGTTGGGCCGAATTCATCGCCATCCTCAGCTGCATGCGGCCCATGGGCTCTGGGTTGGACAGCCCTGCAGAAAGAAGCACTGTGTATCCTTCAGTTTACCTGCATTATCTCAGCAGAACTGAGTGACAGAGAGTGAAAGCTGTAGTGGTGGAGTTCATGCTCCTCGGGCTAACTGTGCACTTCGGAAAATGACTCGACCCCGCTGAGCCTCCGTTTCCTCATCCACAAAGCAGGATGATGGCACTATTATTACCTGTGGCATTGCTGTGAGGACTAAAACGTAAATACACGTGAAGAACAATGCCTGGCATTTGTCAAAAGTTCTGTATATGTTAGCAAGTATTCATCTTTCCAACAAAATCTCATTATCCCTATTTTACAGGGGAAAGGGAAACTCAGAGCAGGTAAGCCACTTGCCCAAGGTCACGTTGCAGGGCTAGATTTTGAGACTGTGTCTGGCCGACTTTGAGGTCTTTGGCCCTAATGGCCACATAGGACAGAGGCTTGGCAGGATGACTCCTAAGTGGACGGCAGGGACCACTCTGAAAGCCCCCACAGGCAGCTCAGCGTCTGACTCCTGTGGCTAACTCCACCCAGAACTGCTTTCCCACCCTATCAGTCAGTCCCCTCAGGGGACCTGTGCACTTGGAGAGGAGGGGCAAGCCATTACTCCCGCTGCCCCCAGGGGGTGGGGGTCCTCCCACCACCCCAGAGCTTCCTTGGCACAGAAGCCACGCCCCCTTCCAGCTGGCCTCACCTCTCTCAGTGAAAAACACTCAGGTCTACTGTCCTTCCCTGGGACACCCAGGGATGCCCCCTCATTTTTCCTCCAGACCCTCCATCCTTCAACCCTGTCCCCCTCCCACCCAGCCTCCCCCACAAGCTCCACCCATGCAGATGGCCAGGCACTGTGGCTGCTGCCCACAGAAACTGTTCCACAGGCTGCTGCAGTGTGAGGCTATGTCCACCCCTCCTTCCTCCCACCCCAGACCCAAGGAAACCTGTAGGAAGCTCTTGGCAGCAGGGCCCAGGACGAGAGGCTTGAGGCAGCTGCACCTGGTGCACACTTTTCAGAAAGCGCCTGAGCAGCCACACTTGGCAAAGTCACCTGCCCCCACTGAGGACCAAGTATACGCCGAGCACTGTGTGGAGGGTTTTTCCTGAATGATCCCAGTTCCCCTTCACAACATACTGCTCCGTCACGACTGTCCCCATTTCACAGCTAAGGAAACCAAGGCTTGGGGGAGTTAAGGCCTGTGACCAGTTACAGCTTTAGAACAGTTCTCAGAACCACACTGCTTGCTGAGTTCCCCCCTCTCCAGAGTTTCTTATTCAGAAGTTACGGGCTCCTAACATCAGCCCCAGGAGCTTGTTAAATATCCAAACCCTCAAGCCCCATGCCAGACCTTCTGGAGGCAAATCCACAGTCTAACAGGATCCCAGAGGACTTGCCCTTGACCTCTGCTAAGGGGGCTTACAGAGAACAGGCATGGGAGCGGCAGCCTCACTTTTGCCTTCCATTCCCCCTGCCTTGTGGAGCAGGGTGGGGGCAATGCCACAGCCTTTATTTGCTGCCCTCAAGGGAGTCCAGGCCTGCGACCTCCAGCACCTGGCTGGTCACAGTGATTCTCCTGTTCCTTCCATCACCAAACAGAAATTGCTTCTCAGGGAGTAAATCAGACAGCCTTCCCCCAAGTGAAATTGCTGCTGCAAGTAGAAACGCTACTCTTTTTCTTAAACTCCTCGACAAGCTGCAGAGCAGCCTCAGAAAGCCGGGGTCCTTGCCCTGCGGGGCACGCTCTCTGTACATGGAAGGTGCCAGAGCTGGGTGCTGTGGAGAAAGCTCTGCACCAGGAAGTAAACCAGCATTTAGAGAGGAGGTCGGCTGGAGTGGGGGGCGCGAAAGAGGGTGCTCTGCCCTCTCTTGTCTCTTTATAACATCATGAGTCGGAACAATTTTCTCCTAATAACAATGCTGATTTTTAAAAATCCTAGCTATAGACTCTTATCTATATATAGACTTCTCACTGTGGGCCAGGCCTCGTGGGTAGTCCCGTACAGACCTCATCTCACTTCATCCTCATAAAAGCACCGTGGCGTTGGTACCCCAGGACTCTCATCCCATTTGAAAGGTTAAGAAATCAAGGTGGAGCATAAAGTACTTATAGTCACACAGCTGGTAAAAACTGAAGGGAGGTTGTGTCTCACCGCAGTGAATAGACGGACCCTCCCTGTCTTCATGGACATAAGCTTCTGTGCTCATGGACACCAGTGATTTGCAAACTCATCTCGAGGCTTGAATCGCACCGAGAATGAAAAGCTACTTCAGTCTGGACTGGAGCTGCAAAAAAGCTTACTGTATAGGCTGAAGAATTTAAATATTCATTATGCAATTAATGCTGTGTAGTCACACATCAAAAAAAAACCCAAAGACTTTTTTAAAAACAGCTTAAGCACTTATCGATTGAGGACTTTTATAACTCTCAAAATGGAGACATCCCCGTATCTCTACAGGTATTTTAAATGACTTGAATTAATCATAGGCTTAAAAGTCTCTTGCGATCTTCGTTAACTTCCCTGGGTTTAATTAAAACATCTGTGCACTTTTAATTTATCGATTCATCCACCTCATATGTCATGTTTTTAACACACCCCAGCATGCTCTGCATCATTTTTAACCCGATTTCCACTTAACTAAAGCAATTAAATTCACCCCGGATTAATTAAAGCATCTATACTTTCATGCCTAAGTCAGCATGTGCTTCTTTCCCCACACGGCTCCTGAATGTCAGGGATCTGACACACCTGATGAGTTTTTTGTCCTTCTGGAAATTCTTCCCTGAATCACTTTCTTGCTTATTAAACTGACGTTTGACAGAACGGGAGAGAGGAAGCTGGCACACCTGAACTTTTGCCCTCTGAGCCGGAGACTCTGCCCGTCTGTCAGAAGTGCCCTCTGGTCACCTCTCTTCACCAGGGGTCCCCCTGGAGTGTCTGAGTGTCCTAGGTAGGAAGTGGGGGAGCTGTTCTTGTTGCAGGGAACCATCATGATCAGAATGGCTGGTGGTCTTTACATTGGTATTATTTTTCCTAAGATTTTATTTATTTATGTTTAGAGAGAGGGGAAGGGAGGGAGAACAAGAGGGGGAGAAACATCAGTGTGTGAGAGGTGCATCGATCAGTTGCCTCTCGCCAGCCCCCAGTTGGGGACCTAGCTCCCTGGCCCACAAACCAGGCCTGTGTCCGGGCTGGGAATGGAACCGGTGACGTTTCAGTCCATAGACCAGCGCTTAATCCACTGAGCCACCCCAGCCGGGGGGCTGCATTTGTGTTTTTATCATCATTTTTTGGTTCTGCTTTCTAACTTCTCCACTCTACCTACACAAGAAGTCCTTGATTGCTCTGCCCATTTTGCAGGGAGGGAAAACTGAGTCACTGAGGTCAACAGGCTCTCACTCGGGCACAGTGAGCCGGGGAGCTATGCGGATAGTGACAGGTTGTGCCCCCACCAGCCCCGCATTTGACAGGGTGAGTTTCCTTCAGCCTCAGCAGCCTCGGGCTTCTCAGTCTTTCAAATCTTTCCCCCCCCAATCTGATAGGCCAAGGATTCTCTTTCATAATTATTTTTATCTACATTTAATTCCTAATGAAACTATCTCTTCATACTTCTATTGGCTTTTTATATTTGTATTTGTAGGTCTTCTGCCCAGGTTTGATTCATTTGTCTCCTTTATTGATTAGCACATACTCTGTGTATTTCACATATCAAGCTTTATTCTGTAAACTGCACACAAAAATATTTCTTCCCAGTGTGGTTCTTCCCTTAGTTTTGTGTAGAGTGTTCTTCATTGTATAGAAGATCTAAATTTCATGCAATCGGATTTGATCTTCTTTTCCTTCTTGCCTTCTAGAATTTATGTTCCTTGCATATGCCCCTTCCCAAGAAAATAAAATTAGTCTTTAATAACTTTTTCTAATAGTTTTGTAGGGTTTGTTGAGGTTTTTTTTTTTAGTACGGTGTTCAGTAGATGTCAAACTTTATTGTTTACCAAGTGCATTACCAATTGCAGGGACCTACCAAGAAGTGAAACTTATTTCACTAACACTGTTTTGCTCAGCACCAGGCCAAGTCCAGTCTGGAAAGACGGTGGGACACCAGTTTTGGCCTCAAGGACGCTGAATTGAATTCACATCACCTCCATGGCCCAAACATTTCATCCTCAACTGCACCAGGAGAATCAAGGCATCTTCATTTCTCCAGCACCTTTCCTGCCACCTAACCCAGCTCCTGGGTTGGCCAAAGAGTCCATTTCATCTTTTCATATGATGGCTCTAGTAGTGCCTCATTGTCTTTAACATCACTCAGAACAACTTTGCTAGATCGTATGGTGACCAACGATCATATCAGCGTGCATTTTAAAAGATCAAAATTGGCAAATTCTTGTGCAGCCACTTTAATATTGGAGATGGAAGCACATACATAACATTTTCAGTGTTTATTATTTCAAGGAAGGTAAAAACAAAACTGAAATGCAGAAATAGATTTGTGCAGTGTATGGAGAAGGTGTTGTGACCAGTTGAACGTGTCAAAAGTGGTTTGCAAAGTTTCTTGGTACTGCTGACAATTTGGCCAAATAATACTTTGTTGTGGGGCTGTCTTATGCATTGGAAGATGTTTAGCAACACCCCCGGCCTCTACCCTCTAGAAGCCAATAGCGGGAGATAGCCGACATACTCAAAATATCCAAATTAATCAAGTTATGGGTGAAAATGAAAAACTTGTCTTTTATTTTATGGAAAAAGACTGTAACGAACTTCTTGGCCAACCCGGTACTAACACCTATCAGGTTATTCATTAATATTTATTCACTAAATGAGATAGAAAGCAACAGAATGCTAGTGCTATTTTGACATTTTGTCTGGAGTACTGGGTTCAAATATTCTCCAGTCTGTTTTCCAAAGGGGTTTTCCATCAGATTTCAAGTCATCTTTAACAAATACATTATTTGAAATTCCCTCTGCCTGTGTAGCCCAGCCCACAGATAACTTGACAAAGTGAAGGCCTCCCCCTGTGCCTGTACAATTAAGCTCCTTCAACCATCTCTGCCTTCCTTTCACGTGCTCTCCCCACTGCAAGCTCCAGACAGATAGGGCTTGTCTTGCTTAAAGCATCAGGCATTTGTGGCTAGTCCTGTCACTTCCCACCAAGTAAATAACACCAATCATTCATCTCATCCCTTGACGAGAACTTTGGTGAAAGAGAAAAATCTCTGGCTTGATCATTACAATGAGCATTACACCATTTAGTCGAATCTAAATTGTGTCTTTTTTTTTTGTCATCAGCCTGTTAACTTGTCAGTTGTTAGTGACGACGGCAATTTATTTCTCTTCTGCAGGAGTCTTAGAGTTTCCATTTACTAGATTTAGTAAAGCAGGAATAGTCACTTTGTGCAAACATTTTAATTAATTTTAAGTAGAAGCTCGAATGCACAATGTTCTGGTCCTGGAAGCCTTAGGAAGAAGAGAGCAGCGGGTGGGGACGGGGGGTGGTTGTAAAACTCTCTACACGTGACTCCAGAAGCACCTACCCCCACAGCCAGAAAATAGGGTGGGGGGGGTGGCAGGTGGGTGGAGAAAACGATGAGGTCTCTCCATTAGCATCACCTGGTGCTCTTCTGTGGTGGTGGCGGTGTGTGTGTAAACATGTGTGCGTTTGTGTATACATGTGTGTGTGCACGTGCACATTTGAGAACTATGACATTTTTAATGTTATGAACCATTGAAGTCAGTTTGGACCTTGAGTTTGGAACTCATGAGAAAGCATCCACTCATTGCCAACTAGGTGTCAGGTGCTGTCTTGCGCCCTTGAACTTGTGGTCTCACTTGATATGCCATCCACTCTGAGAGACAATTCTTTGAAGGGGAAATTGGGTCTCAGAGTAGTGAAGCAACTTTGCCCAAATCCCACAACTACTAAGGATGGGCCAGGTTTGGTGCCCAGTTCTTTCTGGCTCCCAAAACCCTGCTCTTTCTACTTCTATTTCCTATTATTATTGGCTAAGATATGAAGTCAGAATTGTTTGTCCTATAACCTAATTTGTAAAAATCATGTACACTTAATAATTGTAAAAATGTAGAAAGAGTTATTAGTACAGGAGATCCCTGACTCACGTCCAGCCTCTTCAATGAGGTCTAGGCTGAGCCTTCCATTCTGTAACGCTCTGGGTTGAGTTATATCTGAGAATGAATTCATGCAGGTCAGTTGAGCAACCACTGGAGGGAGCACATCAGGCATTTCCATTCTGCCCTGAAGGCAAATGAATTACTAGAGACTTTCCTCTTTAACTGGCCTTCTGCTTTTTAATGTAACATCAGCAGAGCCATCGAGTGCCCCACTTTCCAGAGAACATTACGGTGTTTTTGCATTTTTGCCACACTCCCAGTGAGTACGCAGCAAACATATTAAAGGAAGGCTGCATTTAGAATGTGCAGAACTTTCTGACCTGACTGTTCTCCCTTTCGTGTTTCCCTGAGTAATTTAAATAGGTCACATTTAAAATGTGATTTCCCAGGCACCTGATTTGAAATAAAATCCATTCTTACATTCTTGACAGTCCTATTTTTTTCCACCATTTGGAGCATATGCAGAAGAGAAACTATTGCAATATGAATAAAGAGAACCCTAACTGCAGTTTATCCATTAATAAAGACAGTAATCACTTGTCCCTTACTTGCTATCCTCTTCTGCCTATTTGAGGGGCAGGAAAGATGCAATGAGAGCCCAGGGGTGGTGGTTTCATGTAACCCTCTCTGCCACCCATAACAGCTGGTCCAGTGTATTGTCCTCAGGTGAGAAACAGCCCTCAGAATTTCATCTCACTAGGTATGCGTGACCACACTTCTTACCACTTTCCCACTTGTGTATGTGAGGGTGAAAGTGAGTAGGAAAGGATGTTTATTCCAGCCGTCCTACCAGGAGAGACCTTCAGTGTTACCTAGACCGGAAATGGCCAGTGAGTTTTCTCTTGAAGGCCAAGTCCACCTGCTAGCAAGTCTCAGCCAGAGCACAATATCAAAGGTTTTGAGCCCCTCTCTTGGTCAGGGACACAGGTGCCATGGTCAGTTGATGGTCCCTGCAGAGGTACAGGAAGGGGGACTCAAAGTCATGTGCACACATGGGACATCGTGACCTAGAGCTTCGCGTGAGTCTCCCGAGAAACTGACACAACAAATTTACTTGGTCTTCAAAGACCTCTCCAAGTGTCGATGAAGCCCCTAATTTCTCGCCCTCGTTCATGTTTGCTTGACCCCTAATTTGAACCTTGGGCACCCTGCGTTCAGAGCTGTCTCTTCTCTTAGATAATCAGCATGGGCAGCCACTCTCCAGATGTGTGCTTCAGAGCCCTTGAAGCGGAAAGCACACTCCTTGCGTTTAGACCAAGTTCATCTAAATTCAGCACATGGCTTTGATGTTCTCACCTTGAAGTGGTTCTCCTCGGGTAGATTCATAAGGATAAGAATTCTATGGGGAGCTCTGTGTGTACCCTCAAGGCTGTTCTTTGATAAAGCCTTTGGGGAGGCATAGCCCCTCAGTCACATGACAACTGCTAAGATGTTTTTGCTTTTGGTCAGTTTACCATTAGGTACAGCACACACTTCCCCAGAAAAAGGAAAGGGGTGCACTCCAGACCTTGGTCTGCCCGCATCTTTCATTGATGGCCATTCGGGGCTTGCCCATAAGCGTGCCACTTGGGAAGCCCTGATTATCAGGACATAGGAGCAAGATTTCCTTCATCAAACCAACATCAGTGAATGCAGCACCAGAAGGAAATCCACACAATAAACCTAGTCCTGTCCTCGAGTCATTTACAGTACCGTGGAGAAATTAGGCACTCGTGGAAGGAAAGTTAATTACTATAAACCTGTGGTAGAAATGTGACAGTAAGTGGGGGTTGATAAGATTGGGGGGGAGGCTGTTAACTAGGGAGTGATCTGATGAGGTGTATAATCGCCTCATGGGATGAGAAGACCATTCAGGTTGCACACTTGTAGAATTCCTGAAGCCTATTCATTCCAAATGTTGGGTAAACCATGGCCCTTTCTGAAGGTCTCTGAGTGCCAGTTTCAGAGTCTGGAGCTGAGTCCTCATTTTGGGTTCACCTTAGAAGCCAGGTTGAAAATTCAGGCGCTTTAAAAACTGATCCGGGCTCTGGCGGGGTAGCTCCGTTGGTTAGAGCACCATCCCAATGCACCAACGTTGTGAATTCAATCCCCAGTCCGGGTACATGTAAAACGCAACCAATGAATGCATGAATAAGTGGAACAACAAAAAAATCAATCTCTCTCTCTCATCAATAAATTTTTAAAAAATGATCTGGAGGTGAGAAGTGAAGGCAACCACTAAAATCCCACTCCTGATGACCTGTAAAAGGGCAGAATTGGCACCATTGTGGCCAAACAGGGGAAAACTGCTGGTAAATCTCAGAGCAGATCATCCTACAGGTTTTCAGCCTCTTCCTGTCGCCAGACGCCAGAGGGCCCCGGCTGAGACGTGAACGGCTCAAGACGCCATGTCTCCAGCCTGTTGTTCTAATAGGCCAGGCCCATTGAGTCCTCATACTCGATTACACAGGTGACGCTTTGAGCGAGATGACATTATTTCCTCATGGTCTAGATAAGGAAACTGAGGTATAGAGAGATGGTGTCACAACTGTGGCCCATCTCCCTTCCTTTTTAGTGACCATACACATGTCAGGAATAGGAGTCAACTACCCTGAGGGTAACATAATCAGCCAGGTGGGTGCTGATCCCTCAAACCAACAACGGCAGAGGCACATGAGTCCACACAGCTTAGTTAAGGGCACAGCTTAAAGTCAGGCCAACGTGGCTTCCAGCCCAGTCCCCCACTTGTGACATTGGCCAGCTAACTCACCAGTCTGAGCTGTACCTGTCAAACAAGACCATGACTCTGGCCTCCACCTGGCAGAATGGTTGTGTTGATTAAGTAACAAATGGCACATAACGCTCACCACGTACTGTGCCCAGCCTGGCACATAATAAGCATGTAACGAGTGGTGACTGCTCTTGTCAACAGCATCGTTGTTGTGGTGGTGATGATGGTTATCAATTATCTGCAGCCCGTGCTGCACTCCCGGGGGCCTGAGTCCTGGCCAGGAGCTTTGCAAGCTCTGCTGGAACACCATCTGAGGCTGACCCAGCTCTCCAGGCACTGGTCCCCCTGACCCCGTGCTCTGTCTCTGGTTTTGCAGCCGCCTGCCCTGTCCTGTGCAGCGGGAACGGACAATACTCTAAAGGGACATGCCAGTGCTACAGCGGCTGGAAAGGTGCCGAGTGCGACGTGCCCATGAATCAGTGCATCGATCCTTCCTGTGGGGGCCACGGCTCCTGCATCGACGGGAACTGTGTCTGCTCTGCGGGCTACAAAGGCGAGCACTGTGAGGAAGGTAAGCCCCTCAGGCGGGGCGAGGCAGGTCGGGGCAGCTGCGTAAGGGCCGAGGTGGGAGGTGTGTGCAGGCCCAGAACTTGGCTTCCAAGCCCCATCCCAGACTCTGCCAAGGAAACTGCAACATTTTGCACAGACAACTTCAAACCCCTTGGCTTGATGGACTTTTTTTTTAAGAACTTCATGTTTTATTTTTCAATTACAGTTTACATTCAGTATTATTTTGTATTAGTTTCAGGTGTGCGGCACAGTTTGATGGATTTCTTGTAGAAAACAGGAAGCTTGTGGGATAGTTATGGAAGGAATGTTTCGTTTTCCTTTATAGTAATTAGTTCCTTTTCTCTTTCTTCTTTTTCTCTCTAATTTGCGTCTTCTCCTTTGTCTTTCTGTCCCCTCTGTCCCTCTGTTCTGCCTCCTCCCCTTGCTGCTGCTTTTCCTTCCTTTCTTCCTTCCCCTTCCCCTGTCTTCCTTCCTCTTTTCTTTTGCTTTATATCAAGTCCTCTGAGTTGGGACTTACTAAGGCTTTCCAGAAAAGAAGGAACAAGAATCCTTAACTCCCCCTCCCAGTCTTCCTCAAAGCTGGGATTTTCGTTTTTGCTTTTGTTTCGTTGTTGTTCTTTAACTATCTATCCCTTGTAACCTAAGACTGATTTATGTCTGTATAAATATTTCTGCAAAAAATGAATACCACTGGAAGGCAGGCAGGGTTGAGAGACCATAGGTGTCCGAGTCACTTCGAGACACCCTGTGGGGGACATCATCCTGGCTGGCTGTGATCACAGCGGTCAGGATAGCAGGTGGGTAGGTGTGCTGCAGGGGGGCAGGGAGTTGCCCACCCCAAGGAGCTCCTTGGAACACGCACCAAAGGGGCCCGCAACACACGTGGGCAAAAGTCAGGGGGTCATACACTGACTCTAGTCTGACAAAACCCGACCAGAGACCAGGCCCAGACTGAGATCAGGAAAAAGAACACCTCTTGGCAAGTGTTCAGAAACCAGCTCTAACTAGTCCTAGTTACTCCAGTTAGTTCTTTCAGAAGACTTATTTGGTACCCAGGTGCTGGGAGCCAAATGCAAGTCCAGGGAACACAGCCACGCTGGCTTCAGCCTTCCTGCCCTGGGTGTGCCCTTCCTGAAGATGGTCTGCAGTTGTCCCGCTGTGCCTTCCGGCATAGAAAGCAGCAACCGCAGTTGCTAGGAAGGAAAGAACCTAGGTCCTCTCGGCCCCTCACCTGCTCCTCTACCTTTGAACCGGTTCAGGGGTTGTCTTCCAGCTGAGCACGTGTTCACTAAGTCCATCTCCCAGTGAAACGTCCCTGCACATCTGAAAGAGCCTTCTTCCCTCCCACGTTCCCAGTGGAAAAAGAAGTATCAGCTCACCCAAAGTGAAGCCCACTGCCTGCTCCACAAGAAATACCTTGAGGTGACCACTCAGGATGTCCCCACAGAAAAGATCCTGTTGGACACTTTATGCCCATGTCCTCACTCAGCTTCTGACTGCCGAGGCGATAAGGGAGGACCTCAGGTGCTATGAAGTTCTCAGATGCAAGTGAATTCATTATCATCCATTACCCTATAGATCTCCGGGGTCCCGTACAAAATAACGCCCCTCACCACAAAGTAATGATGCCGACTTATCCTAAGAGATGCACACAAATGCCCCCTTTGTGTGAAAGCTCCTGTTTCATCATTTTTAGATCTATCGCTACAAAGAGTCGGGCTCCATGGCATCATTCTTCCAAGATTTTCTAATACGTCAGTGATAATGCCCTTAACGGGGCCCAGAAGTCTGACCCCCCTGAACTCCATTTGCTCAACTCTATAGTTATTTTTTTCCTCTCTTATAATAGGTAGCAGCCATTTGTCTGCATCATAAAACCAAATTGGGAGTTGGGTTGGGGGAAGTACTGACTTAATAATCCTGCTTGAAAGGTTCAAGTTCTTAAAGAGAAAGGAATCCAGGAGGCAAAGCCGCACTCACTGAAAACGGGAGAGGCCAATAACACGGCGGGAAAGGTTAAAGCAACCTTTTGCATATGCCGTTTGGGAGAGGAAAGCTCCAGGACCGCAGCCTTGCCCATCTTGGGATATTTTCCCCTCCGGTCAAAATTGTGCACATCCGTATGAATAGAATTTCAAGTGATTTCTCAACTTCCCAATTCTCCCGACAAGTCTTGCTTGAATGTTCAGAACGAATTAACCATGCAACAAAAGAAGGAAGCCGCATGGATCATTATAAAAGGATGAAACCCCGTCTGTATTGATTTCTGCCCCCCAAAAAGAGTGAACTGAGTGATTCATAGGCTGTTTTCAAAATAGGAAACGGACTCAGAACTTCTGGATCAGCACTTTTTCTTCCATTTAGCCTTTTTATTTCTGATATTCATCATAGTCATAACGTTCAAACAATTTACCTGAAAATGGCCATGGCAATGAAATCAATAGTTGCCCTCCTCCATTTCTGCTGCATAAACATGGTTTTGCTATTAACAAATGTGCTCGAGAAAATGAAAGGGCGCATTTGTGCGGCTTCGTTCCATGATGTCCGAGGGACAGGAGGGCGACAAGAGAGGAATTGACACATTAGTTTAATTCAGCCATGTTTCCATGTCAGCTCCATGGCCGACTCATTTTTCAGTGACATTTAACTTCATAAATGTAATTCATGGTTCTTCGGGGGTTTATAGTACCTGTTGTTTGTAAAACTCCTTGACCTCCTTTTTCACCCTTAGGGATGAAAATTGCATTCACAACCCTTTTTTGTCAAACCTTTCGAGGGCCCAAGACTAAATGAGTTCTAATATCTCAGCTGCCAGGGGGCTGGTGTAGGCACATGGTACTTACCAGTAAAGACCACTGTCTCCCTTTTAAGTATAACCCTGTCTCTATTTATAAAGCCTCATCCAAGGCCATCGTCCCTCCTGCCTGCTAAAGACTCTAAGGATAGTTCCACAAGACCATCTTAGGCAATTGGAACCAAATTTAAAAATCATCGTGAAACTGCTCCCCTTCAAGTCTGAACTGAGTTATTCCATCAGCTGCTGTAATTGTACCGCACAAAGGGCATATTGACTGTATCACTGACCATGAAAAGGGGCAGCTCCTGATTCTAGATCAAATAAATGGTTCTTTTGGTGACATTCTGGTCCTGGGCTAATAAATTGCAGGGGATTTTCTGCCGCCCTTCATACGGTAATTCAGGATAAAGAAGAGTGAGCTCGTGTATTTGGAAGAAAAATGCCAGTTTATTTATTTTTTGTATATTACTTTTGATTTCCTCCTTTTAAGAAAAAGCTTATAATATAGTTTTTTAGTTTTTTGACAGCTCCTAGCCATTGACACCTCACCAAACCTTTTAAACAGGCAATTATAAATGAAGGGTAATTTCGGAGGCACATGGCACATGAGGTATTTTTGTGTATATTTCAATTCTGCTGTGTTAGAAATGGGGACATAATAAAAACTAGAAGTCAGGGATTTTCTTTTATTAGAAGAATGTGGAAAAGATTGATTCTGAACGAATTAGTTCATGTTTTGCAGATCCCAAAATGCACAGCACTCTTCCCCAAAGCAAAAAGTTGTTAATACCATTTTTCTTGTCAGTCCTTCACACTGGAAATTTGTCCCAGTAATGACAAACGCTCATGGCAACATCTGTCATTCATTCCAATAGCAGTTGTGTATTGCACACCTACTATGTTCCCTTAGAGCACGTGGTAGGTGTGAGACACCAAAGGCATTACACAACCTCTTTGCAAATGACTCCTAAGTGGTTGGCTCTGTCCTTCATTTACATACAGATGTGTCCTACCATTCTGATTGGAGCACATTCAAAGGTACCACAAAGGCATCGTATCACCAGGAGTTAAGATCCCCATGACAATGAATTCAACATTAAAGTGACTATAATCAGAGCAAATACGATCCTTACAACTTTAATAATAAATCACTCAAATTCCCATTTCTGAGAATATATACCTGATTTTTTTTAATGAGCTATTTTCCCACAGCTCAAGTAGTTGTGAACTTATTTTCATAATAACGTCCTGAAACTATCCAAATGGAATCCTGAGAAACACCTCTTAATATTGAAAATTCTTGTTTTTTCCTTAAGGGAGGGGTGCTCTTTGGAAACTTCGTGGAATATTGTGATTTCTAATAAATCCAAATTCCTTGAGTCTGATGTCCCCCGGAATGAAATCATTTTGTAACTTGGATAACCTAAATAATGTCATAATTATAACCAATGCATCAGTTGTAAAATATGCCATTGTAGTGTATACCATAAAAAAGACAAAACACACTCTCCCACAAAAAGCCGAGACCCCAAGGCATTACCACCTCCGTGTCATGATGAACTATTTACAGGCCAAAAATCTCGCAGGTTTTAACTTGGCCTTGGACAAGGAGAGAAATGAAAATCTGCTCTTAGTTTGAGCCACAAGATGGCACGCACACACAGGAGGGAGTGCATTACACTTTCTGTGTGGTCCAAAACACTTCGAGAGAAAAATTGGAAGAGGTCTCATGCTGGCTGTGCCCTCAGGTGATGGCAGAAGCAAATTATTTAATCTAGGCCAACAGGCCTGATTTCCAGGCTGTTGAAACAAAGGCGATGCATACCGTCATCCAGTAAGGTGAAGAGACCTCCCTAATTTTCTGATCCACGAGGAAACCTCGGGCCCCCCGCAGGACCACCTGCCATCCACCGTTCAAACTACATGGTGTGCAGAGTTCTCTTCTCCAGACTCCTAGGAATTTAAGGAAGCTGGTCTTCTAAAAAGCCGTGTTCGTCCACCCGTGGCTGTATGGACATCGAAAGTGTGGAGTCACATTCTCATGCAAGAAGTCCTGTCCTCTTTGAGTTGATCTCAGAATAATCATCTTCAAGTTACCTACCAACTATACATCCACTCTGATCCCTGAGATGGGAGAACGGTCAGACCAGAGAACTGTCAAGAGCAACAATGCCCAGAGTCTGACCTTGAAGGAGTCCAACTGCCTGCCTGGTGGCAGGTCAGTGCCCGCCCACAGAGATTCCCCCCTCCAGTGCCCTCATGATTTTCTGTCAGAAGATTACCCCCACGGGACGATTTCCACACCCAACCTCCCCTCCCCCGTTCCACACATTTATTGCACTAACTCCCTCAGTAGGCGTGTGTGCAGACAATGGAACTTCATTGCAGGCTTAGCCTAAGTGAAACAATTAGGAAAGTCAATCACTGATGAATTTGCTTCGTTTTCTTTTCAGTCCTTTGTTACCTCCCAAAGTCAAGTACAAGTGACGTTAGAATGAGCCTCTCTGCTTTTCCCTGTGATAGTGGGGGTACTCGGGCTGGGCAGTACCACCCACACGCAGAGCACCCGTGTCCATGGCCTGTTCTTAGATGCTCAGACGTGGTTCAGTTAAGGCACCAATGTTTATAAATGCGGGATTCTGAAGCTTGAGTGGAACACCTCTCTATCTGATGCCTCCTATTTCTGCTTGAGAAATGCCCTTTTTTCTCTTACAGTCTCTTCGAGTTTGGGATTTGGTGATTTGACAAGTAACAAGTGTTGAATTCTTTAAAGGGATTTGGTCTGCCTTACCTGGCTGCTGCATTTGCTCGTGAGGGGATAGGATTTGGTGAACCACTGGTCCATTCAGCTCTTCTCTAGTGTCTCACGGCCCATCCCCCACTCACGAACTATTTCCCTCTTTGTGTTTTTCAGTTGATTGCTTGGATCCCACCTGCTCCAGCCACGGGGTCTGTGTAAACGGGGAATGCCTTTGCAGCCCTGGCTGGGGTGGTCTAAACTGTGAGCTGGCGAGGGTCCAGTGCCCGGACCAGTGCAGTGGGCACGGCACTTACCTCCCCGACACCGGCCTCTGCAGCTGCGATCCCAACTGGATGGGTCCCGACTGCTCCGTGGGTAAGTCGAGAGGTTGTCCCCTTACTCTCCCCAGTCCTCATGTCCCGTGTCCTCTGTGAGCTCAAACACATGGACGTCTACTCCTCACACAGCTGGGCCTTTGGTCCGCGGGGCTTTGGGCTCCTGACTCTCTTCTCTTCCATCAGGAAGTCTGTGATCCTTGAGAAATAACAGACCCCTGCGTAGGCTCTCGTACCTTGCTGGGGCCATCACTGCAAATGGACGGGGGGCCCGGGAGGGACACTGCCATTCGCATTACAGATTTTCCCATGTGTGCTCCCTAAAGGCACCAGAAAACAAAACAGAACAACTCAATGGAACACCCCGTAAAACAGAACAGAGGCTCCCTCGGGGTGTGCGTGAACCTGTTGCAAAGCCCCGAGTCCTCCGGTGACAGGCAGATAATGAAGTTGTACTGCACACTTTATTTTCCTAAAATTATGAGCATGTGGCTTACCTCCCAAGCGACCTCACCAGGGAACGGTTTGGCAGTTCAAGGCCAGCCTTCCCGAGGGTGGCTCCACTGACCGCCAGGTGCCTCTCCGAGCAAGGGACCACCCTTCCGTCTCTTCCTCTGGCAGTGAAGCAGCTGTTCGATCACCACGGGACCTCAGGCAGGGAATGTAGGTGAGGCTCTGCCTACAATGGGAAAGGAAGGAGTATTTCAGTGCAAAAAGAAAAAAAAAAGACTTGGTTAACATGGGCTACTTTGGAAGCCACTTGACTGCAGTTTCAGCCCTGAGGCTGGTTGTCTAGGCCGAACTCTGCAGAGAATGGGGAAAGGGGGGCCCTGGAGGCCCCACTGTGGTCAGGACAGTGTGACTTTGACTGAGTCACTGGCCCTCCCTTCTGCTCTGGTTCCCCTCACCCCGGGCCTGACGGCCATGCCTCCCTCGGTGGTCTGTCGCAAGAACGAATGCCCGCCCATGCTTGTCCTCGCGTGAGAGGTTTGGAACGCCAGAGAGCACACGTCTGTCTGTCTGTCTCCTCCCCAACCACAAAAGACTTTGAGCTCCTTTGAGAAAGAGGCTGTGGAAATGCAGCATCGTTCCAGGGCCATCACGGCCACCAAGGTGCGGGTCGGTCATCATCATGGGAATGGAGCTATGGGGTCCCCTGGGGGCCTCTGGCCAGTTCAGGCCCTCAAGGGGGAAAACACCCCAGCTCGCTAGGGAGTCAGGGTTCACAGGTGTCTCTTCACGGGGGCACCTCCCAGGTGCCTTCGCCAAACTGGACAACCCCTGTCTGAGCTGCTGCCGCGGTGGCCTGCAGCCCTGAAACAGTGCGTCTCACACTCCAGCACGCGTCAAAGCCACCTGGACAACCCATTAAAACAAATTTCTGAGGCCCACTCCCAGAGTGTCCAGCTCCAGGGGTCCAACCGAGGCACACGCATTGGCGTTTCTGGCAAGTTCCCAGCTGACAGTGACACTGCTGGTCCAGGGAAGCCCTGCTCCAGAAAAGACGTAGCAATAAGTCAGTCCCCAGCCAGTGCAAAGAGCGAGGCCTCCCAAAGGTGACATAGCGCTGGGCCCTGGGGCCTGCTCCAGGGACCGGGCCACGTGCGAGGTCTGGCCTCCATTGGAGGGTTTCGCCAGCGGCGGTGTTGAGCTGTAATCGTTGTTTCTCTTCCAGAAGTGTGCTCAGTAGACTGTGGCACTCACGGCGTCTGCATCGGGGGAGCCTGCCGCTGTGAAGAGGGCTGGACAGGCGCAGCGTGTGACCAGCGCGTGTGCCACCCCCGCTGCGTTGAGCACGGGACCTGTAAAGATGGCAAATGTGAATGCCGAGAGGGCTGGAATGGTGAACACTGCACCATTGGTAGGCAAACGGCAGGCACCGAAACAGGCACATATTGCTTTATTTTCATAAATCGTAGATCGATAGTGATGGTCGTGCATTGCAACCGGCTGTTCCTTCAGGGACACGCGTGCTCTCCAACATTCTTGCTGCCCCTCCAAATTGCCAAGGGGACAGCGAAGGGCAAAGCAAGGTCCCCCGATGGAAAAGGCTTTCCCTTCTTTCCAGAATTCCACATGGGGAGGACAGGGACCGCATAAGAAAATCCCTCCAAATTACGGATCTCGGGAAGGGAGAAATGCACACGCATGGGAAATTGTCAGGGCCTGGAGGACTCGAGCCCCTGAAGGACCGTGGTCTGCTCCCAGCTGCCTACGTCACCGGGTCCCTGCTGGCTGGCAGCAGTTAAACTCACTCGTTTTAGACAAGGCCACATGTAGGCAGGACCAGGAATCCCAGGTTTCCGGGGAAGCCACGCACCACTGTCCTAGGTCTGAGCATCCTCCTGCTGTCCCCAAGACAGGGTCTCCCCCTTGGGCTCCTGACCCTGCCCACCACCACCAGGGTCATCCGATGGCTCCCCCTCTGGCCCCATTCCATTCTCACTCAGCGTCCTCTCTATAAGCTTCTTGACTGAGAATGTTTTTTAAAGGGCCCTTTCTTTGTTGCAAAGTAATACTTCTCAAGTTTCTTCAGGAGTTTTTGTTTGTTTGTATTTTGTCTTTATTGTGGTTTGGAGTGAGAATACACTAAGCAGAATGTGCCCAATTTTCCCTTTCACTGAGGCCACGGAAGCCGCAAGTCTCAGGCAGTTGAGATTACCTCCAGTTCTCAGGTGTGCTGTTTAATCAAGTCAGGTCCAGGATTCACTTCCTGCCGAGCCGGCTAATGCACTTACTTGTGTGCAAGGCTCAGAGATGCCTGCAAACTACTGACTTGCCCCTGGTGAGCCGTCTAGTTGGGGGCCCCTCCCCGCTGTCCTAGCTCCCAAAACTCTAGTCACAGACCACCCACCTGGAATGAGAGACCAGCGTGAGGAGCCTACCCAGAACTGACTCGGGGGGTCAGACTCAGTTTCCCATGCTGTTCATTTGGGTGCTTTCGCAGAGATGAAGCGCGCTCTGCATTAGACTTCCCCCAGTTCCACCTAATTGGACATCTCAGGGGCAGCGTGCCAATCCGGGCCAAAACCGCAGCACTGGGACCCTGCCGGGACAGTCGGTTGGCAGTGAATTGTTTCTGCAATCTCTCAATGATGCTCCAGATCCTGCTTCCCCTGCAGCTACTTTCATCTTCGGTTCCCTGCAGAGTCTGGGGAGAAATTCAGAAGACTTTCCGGGGGTGGAGCGGGGGACACACACAGCCCACCACCAAGACAGTGTCAAATCTCACCACTAGCTGCCACTGGCAGGGACGTTTCTTGTGTTGTGTTTCTGCTGCCCACTGTGATTTAAGTCCTCTCCCCTTCCCCACACCTCCATTGCCCCCAGTCTCACCCCGCAAAAGAGCTCCTGCCGCAGATAACCTTTAAGTAGAAAATCCTACTTTCCCTCCATCCACACAATCCAGCTTCACCTCCCCTTGGCTCTCGCCTTCCCACACCTGCCCAGGGCTTAGTGCCCTGCAGCGATGCCTGCTGGCTGTCTCCTCCCTCCTGCCCATGCCGCGTCTGGGAATAGCTCACAGGAGGGCAGCCCAGGTGCATCAGAGCAGAGTCTGGAAAACCTCGGCCAGCAGGCCCGGATCTGGCCTGCTGCCTGTTGTTCTGTGGCCGATGAGCTAAGAATACTTTTTATGTTTATTAAGGGTAAAAAAAAATTTAAATACCTCTTTGCATTTGACAGTTGTATGAAATTCCCATTTCAGTGTCCATAAATAATCGTTAACGGCAGAGAGCCACAACTATCTGTTGATGTACCATCAGCTTCTACTTTGTGCCTTTGAATAACCAGGAGACCCCATGGTCCACAAAGCCATTTGTTGTCTGGTCCTTCATAGAAAAAAAAGAAATGGCCAGCCCTGAATTAGAGAGTTGCACAATTCGTGATGGGGAGAAAGGAGAAAATGGGTCAGCATTTGCATTAGGAAAAGGAGCCAGCTGAGACTTGAAGGACATCAGGGGCCGAGAGGAAGGGAGAAGGTTCGCATGTCACCATGTGGGGTGGAGAGGAAACCACAGTTGAGCTGAAGTGTTTCTGGGGCCATTGGGAGTGAGATGGGAAGATGGCCACTGGAGTCTCAGTAGAAAAGGGTGAGAATACAGACAGCAGGGGAACACAGGACATGTTTCCCTCTAGCTAGCCCTTTCCGTGAGATGAGTTGGAGAAGGGTGTTTCTGCTACTTAAAGTGTTTGGTTCAAGGTTTGCATCTCTGTGCGCCGAAATACGAATTCTTGAGAGACAGAAAATGTGCATTTGCATGCCAAGTCAAGCTCCCAAAATGAGGAGAGCAGTGACCTGGGCAAGTCTCTGGTTCAGGACAGTGATCGCTCGTGACTCTGAGTTTGTGCTGTGTAACTTCTAAAGATCATTCTCGCCAATGCCTTTTCTTGGGAGACGTTAGAGTTCTCTGGTTTCATTGGTAGGGTGGATGCTGTCTCCTCACAGTCATGTTACCTGGGGTTTGCTTAAAAAAAAAAAAAAAAAGGCCAGGCATACCTCGGTTGGTGAGATTTGCTATTCAGAATCTAGAGATGTCCATACATGCATGATCGCTCGCTTCTCTACCTCTGGCCCCAGATCTATTTGTGGAGTTTTCATCTTTTATTTTGAGCAGACTCTTCTGTCAATTCATTTGAAGTAAATGCCACAATTTACAAGCCCAGAATCAGTCCCCCTCGGGATGCTGACAGTCAGACAGGAAAGAGAGGCTCTTTGATCCTTTCTGAGCAGAGCCTCAAATGCTATATTTTGAAAATAGAAAATAAATAAGAATGAAATGGCACCTAGTCTGCAAACAGCGTTTTGGGAGATACAGGGGAAGGCCGAGTGCTGGGCGCCTAGTGTTGGGGTACTTCGGTTGTCCGTGGCCTGTTCCCAGAAGGTCATGGGAGGCAGTTCGAGTAGGGTCATTGCAAATAGTCAACTGAATAATTCACATCAGCACTTGTGGAACCCGTTTATTTTGCTGAAGGAAGCAAGACGATAGATGGGCTGGGGGAGGGGGCAGTCTGAGGGTGTGGATAAAACACAGACTTCTAAAACAGTTGGGGACAGTCACCAGGATGCACTTCTGGAATTTTTTCAGCCAAATGATGTATTGTATATTTGGAAATTTAGTAGATATGGCTAAAAATTTAAATATAAGGTATACTGTTTCAATGTTAACCATTAGAGTTAACTCAGCGGCAGCCTGGATTCTGCCAAACCGTGGTTCTTGTAGTACCTCTTTCTAACAAGTTAAGTATAAGGTATAGCTAAAATTTATAGAATTGCATGGATAAGAAATAGGCTTTGAATCCAAATCAAGCACAATTCACGTATAGCTTTGTAATATATTGCATTAGCATTGCTTGGATAGGCCACATTTTCTCATGAATAAATCAGAAGGCACATTGTGTGGTCAGAATACTTTTATTCTTTCGACATGATTGTCAATTGTTTTTTTTTCCCTATAACCTGCTACCACCACCACCAGCCCTTATTAATAACTTCATAAGTCCATCCAAGGCTGTAACACCAGGGCATAAGGGAACCACAGAACAGTTGGAAAACACTATCAACTGAAGTAAACTCAGAAAAGCTTCTCTTAAAAGGAAATAGAGTAAATGTTAATGTGTTGTGTGAGCAGAATAGTTGGGCACTTACAGGGAGAAGCCAACGTTCATGTTGCCAGGGAATGCAAGGAAAGAAGCTAAATTCTAATTGAGGGTTGTTGCTATTGTCTCCTGAATGTGGACTGTCCAGACATCCTTTCTGAATAATGCAATCTAACACACCAGGTTGCATAGAATGAATCCACCAAAACCAGGCGCTGACCCTGGGTGAACTGTTGGATGTCTGGGTAGTGAGCAGTGTCTGTCATGGTTATTTCAACTGATTTTGTCTATGTGGCCATGACCTCCAGTTGCTTCTGAGAATCATGAGGACTCTGTTTCTGGGATCATATGGGTCTGTGTGACCTGCCCGTGTGCCACAAGTCAGAAAAGTTTTCCTCTGTTACATGGGGGCCCTTCTATTTTTCCTCTTTAATTGGTTGGGAAAAGAAATAGATCCTTGTGATATTAATAAGGAAAACGAATCTTTACCCAAAGTAGAACCAGCTGTGCAACAACCTGACGTGCTGGTGAAGTGACTGTCATCAAAAGTAGACAGGTCACGGTCCAAGAGGGAGAGACCTTCAGAACCACAGGGAACAGGCTGGGAAGGAAGCGCCTGTCAGAATTAACCGACTTCAGACTGAATGCAGCTGCTTCTACCTCACATTCCCGCTTCTTCCCGTGTTATGAAACTTTCCTCTGTAACGATTATCCTTGAACATTTGAGCTTTCATGACTCTACAGTAAGATCAAGTTGAGATGAAATTAGCCACTGTGGAGCCGTCCTTGCCACCAGGTTCGGGGACACAGCTAACTCTCTGATTGGTTAATTAAGCCCATTCCTCTGGGGGCTCTTGCTGGGAGCCTGTCCTAGGAGCTTCATCTTTTGAAGTGAAAACCTAAAGTGAGGGTCTTTCATGTTAAAAATGATAGACAAAGTCTTAGCCAAGCACAAAAGATGTTCCACTGCTGCTGCCCCCACCCCGCCATCCTATAATTTGGCCAAAATATGAGCCTTCTTGTTGAAGGTCTGTCATCGTCGTGTGCCCAGGTGTTCTTGTTGAGTCTGGGCCAGGTGGTCTGCACAGGTGCGCTACCCAAACCCAGAACAAGGACCAGGAGGTAGGATTTCAGGAACACATTTTCACCTCACCATAAAACAGTAAAATACCATGAAAGGGGAAAAAAAATGCCTCACAAGTAATGAGATTCTCATTGCTGAAAGTGTTTACTTTCATGGCCTAGATGTTGAAGAGGGACATTCAGCATCAACTGGAACGTAGACTAGACAGACACAAAGCTTGCCCCGACTTGAGGGCACAGCCATTCTGAAGTCCAAACGGAAACATTTTTGATGCTTCCTGGGTGATTTTGTCATATCTACCCATGTAATGAGCTCCCATAAAAGAACACAAGGAAGGAAGGCTCGGCGTCTGAGTCCCACGGGATGACAACAACTTGGCGCATTCATTGTATTATCCCCTGAATGTTTCAGAGGGTCCCGTTCATGTGCCAACTAACATGTAGCCCACAGTGACAGACGCAAAGAGTAGAAAGCTTGGTAGGAGGCATGACTGACTTTGCCAAGACAAAGAACTAAAAACATAAAATCCACGAGAAAGAGTTAGCGTGAGGAAGATTTCAAACTCAAAAGAAAGGAAAACCTGTAAGAGTAAGAGCTGTTGAAAAAGCCAGGTGTGCTGTCCTACTGTGTGCTGTCACTTCCAAGTCTGTGATTCTAGGTCCCACAACACGCACTCAAGACTCGATGTGTCCAGGAAAGGAAAGCCCAGTGGGCCCTAGAGATCTGAGCTCCCTTAGATACTCTGTATGGGCCTTTTCTCATCACTTGCTGTCAGGCCATTGTGGTGTCATGAAGGACAGGTTGATGGAGGATGGGGATACCTGTGTCCCAGACTTGACTCTGCCACCACCATTCTGGCTGCCCCTGGAGAAGTGACCCGACCTTCCCAGCCTCTGGGGCAAATGAGGGGGTCGGACCACGTAACTGCTTTACGTGGGCCATGTGGACCAGAGCATGGCCCACGAACATGAGATGATTTTGTGAATGTATGAGTATATGTTATTGATTACTAATGAGGGGCTTTTAAAAATAGGTATTAAGAAAAGCTGTTACCTAGTTCCTCACACTCATGATTCTACTAGTATTATTGCTGAGGTTTGTGGCTCAAGTAGGTAGTGATGTTAGGCCTGAGTAAATGCAAAGAAAAATATTAAGCAATTAAAGGTGCAGATTGCAAATATTATGCATGCAATATGTCACTGACTGAATTTAAAACACACGTGGATGAGATGATCTCGAACAACCTGTTCCACGTCCAGAATTTTATTGCAAAATCGTGACGGGGCTGTTCTAGCCCAGTCCAACCTGTCTTTTGTAAGAGGCGGGGAGGGTTTCCCACCAGGCTCCATAACATGCGCTTTAGGTTGAAGGGGTAGCCTCAGCAGAGTGCTGGCTCAGCCGGTGGCGTGTTGTGGGCTCATTGAGTATGGTCAGTAGTGCTTTGCTGTTAGTCGGTCTGCTCGTCTCAGCTCCAATTTATATCTGGTTTCCCTAGGGAATCATTTTGTGCCTTGAAAGCCATTTTTACGTAGTCTGAATAACCAGGGTCCACTCTGTCCACTTGTATTTATGTTTGTTCACAGAAGGAGATAGTGTTAAGGCAGGAGCTCATCTGCCTGTGCCCACTTCTCTTGGGCTCAGGACGATGCTAGCGTGACAATGGCGTGTTTAAGACAGAGGCCTCTGTGTCAGTCTACCTGAGACCAAATCCTGGCCAGTTTCCTAATGTCTGGGTGCCTCAGTTTCTTTGTCTGTAAAATGGGAATACAAAAACTGCCTACCTCGTTGGGTTATATGTAAAGTCCTTGGTACAGAGCCTACCATACAGTAAGAGCCAAATAAATGCGAGCTCATATCATCATCATCTCCCCCATCATCACCATCACTATCTAGCACCAGTGCAAGAAATTAAAGGGCAAGGGAGGATTAGCAAAATAAATTCATTATGACAGTTCTACTGCCTTCAACCCCCTTTACACATCTGCCTCCAAACTGTCAAGCAGTCAGTGACATGTCAAACATAGCACCTGCCCATCCTTCAGTTGCTAAACAGGTTCTTACAGAGAAACATAAACTGCCTCTCTCACCTGGAATTAAGCCTGCTTCTTTTACTAAGTATCTGGATTGTAGATGGAATCAAATAACTGAATATCCTTACGTTAATAGGGGCTTATCATGTAATCCTGGTTAGCTACTTTCAACCAAAATTTCTCAAAATAGTCCTCTTGGACATACTCTGGGAGGGCCGAGGGGTCTCCCTGAAGACTGGTTTTTAATTCTGTGGTTGATTTATGATAAGTACAGTTAAAAAAAAAAAACCTTTTTGGACCCAGCAGTTTGGGGATTCTGTTGTTATTAAACAGGATAAAATTTCACGTTTTTTTAAGCCAATGTTTCTTGAAGTAAGGACTAGGGAGGTATTCTTGAGAAGTAAAAAGGATACTATTCTCCTTTAAGAAGGAAGCTGGCATTTCTCATGTCTGAGTATATACTGCCAGGTCAAGGTCTTTTAGAGCTACTGGTCCTGCTCTCTCCTGTTCTCACTCCATCTCATTCCTCAGGGCTCTGGGTGCCAAAATTATATTTGCAGCGGTGCTAAGCACGAGGAATAACCTGGGAGGCTCTGCTTAGCTGCACACGTGCCCTTTGGAGACCCAAATTCATATCGATTGCCTGTCCCTATTCAGCCCACTAAACTTCACAATTACCCTCACTCCTCCCAAAGCTGCAATTGCTCGACTCCTTGGAGCAAGACCCGTGGGTAACATCTGGGGAGTCTTTGCAATTCCTTGGCTCATCTCCTGGGTTATCGGGAGCCACACAGAGAATCCCAGATGTTCATGGTAGGAAACAGATTTTGTGTTTCCTCCCAAGTTGCCTGCCTAATGGGGTTCAATCTCAGAGCAAGCCACGTCTCTCATAGCACCCTATTTCACAGGCTCTTTCCAAAAGGCTTGCCTTGCTGGCCTTTGGAAAACAGAGCGTTGTCATTTTGAAAGCCCACCAGTCAAAGTTGGGGTTTACTGCTTTCCTCCGCACCCTTTGGCCATGCATTTCTGGGCATCATCGTAATCAGACCCACAGAAGTTCACCGTCTCCTTGACCATCTGTAAGTTTTTCCCTCCATGGGTAGGAAAGAAACCACGCCACACAGCAGCAAGGAGAAAGCGAAGTGTTTTGTCAACATTCCCAGGATAATTACAACGGATTAAATGACAAGAGAAAATGCATTTAGTTCATCTTTCTTCTAATTAAAAAAAAAATCGCTAGTTTTAAGTAAAGTGTTTTTTTAAAAAAAAAAAAAAAACATATTTTCTTCGTAACCACGAAGGGGGAGCCCTTTTTGGTCCTCAATGGTAGAAGCAACATCTGCAAAGTAATTAAAAGCTACCAGCCAGCGGGTTTTATGATTATTATGAAGATTCCGAAGGAGCCTGCGCAGTCTTTCGTGGCAGCTTTCACGGCGAGGTCCTCTACAGGCAGCCTCATTCGTGGTTCGTGGTGGTGGTACTCTCTTTCCATCCCCGATCACCGATGGTGTGCTCGCCGCCTCTTGGATCAAGTGAGGCGGTTGATTCAGCAGAGACCTACGGAGCCCAGCACAAATAACGCCCCCTTTGCATTATAAAACCTTTTATTACAAAATCATAAGCATGTCATTCTGTAACGTAACAATATCACGCTCAAGCGCACCGTATGACATGTTAGGTGAAATGTTCAAATTGAAACTATAAATCGCTGCACCCATATTATTACCCTACCCTCCCTACTCTCACCCCAAATATTTCTAGAAGTTTCCATCGGTGTCTTACATGCTCATTTTAGCCTATTCATATTCTTCAAGCTTGGCTTCCTCACTGAAGCTTGCTGCCTACAAAATTCACTTCAGGGGGACCCTACATGCCCCGCCCCTTCTCCAGCGTCCGTACCGGGCATGTGGCAGCCAGCACCCTTAGCACCGCAAGAGGAGGAGAGAATGCCACATTCGCCCACACGGGGGCACTGTAGCAGCCGTGCGCACATTTCTTTGAGAAAACTGCCTTTCGTTTTTGGTCTATAGCTCCTCTCAAATTCATCCAGGCTTTGTCCCAAGCCTGGACCTCAGGACACACCCCACAGGGTCCTTGGCATCTCTGCCCCTTCCCCCACCCTCAGACGACCTCCACACACCCAGGGCTGATGGAGATTGCCCACAGTTCTCCCTACACCTGCGGGCTCTGAATCCCAATTCAGACTCAGGTAGGACCTCTATCCTCTCCACAGGCAGCTCTTTATGTAAAACCCTCCCTCTCCCTCCTCACTGACGTTAAGGGGTCCTTCCGTTTTCCACCAGCTGCACTGCAAGTAAGAGCCCCTGTGACTTCCCACTCTTACAACAACTGTGTTGCGGGAGGAATGGAGAGAAAACTGCTCCCATGCCTTCCGAACGCCGGGTCTCCAGCATTTCATGGCTCGGCCCTTTGGGGCCGATCCCTCTCGTCACCCCGTACGGCGCAGACTAGACCACGCATCACATAGAGGACAGGCCGCCAGACCCCAGAGAAGGGAAGGTTAACCAGCGTTCCAGAGACAGAAAGCCCCACATCACGGCTGTTCATAAAAAATTAAAACTGATGAGACTCCTGGGCCACACATTTCAAGTGTAGCCGCAGCAGCACCTGGTCAAATTAGCAATGAAGTTGGTTAGAACTTGGCCCAGAAGGGTCATCTGTCTAAAGCTGTAAGCAGAGTCGTGGGCTCTGATAAGTGTGAATTGCATTCCTGCTTTATTTTTTAGACTATGATTTAACTTCAAGAGGGATGGCCAGACAGCCCTGGCTAATTGCCTTAGAAATAACGCCCCAGCAATTATAAAATAATCACCTCCCAAGCTAGAGGAAACGTTTGTATCTATTTTATTTCAACGAGTTAGCAAACTGGCAACCACAGGTCACATGACTGCATCCCAAACATACTCTCTAAAGACAGGAAGCGCAAAGCCCTGGGGGCCTGTGCTCTGCAGAGAGCACCCTGGCAGCAGGCGGTGAGACTGTTTCTTTTCCTTAGGTGCTTGTAAACCCAGGAAGCCCAAATGTCATTGATCATTGCAATTCCCGTGAATAGGGAGAGCAATTGGAGATATTGGAGGCAGGAGGAGAAACTAGCTCTGGCCTATTAATCCAGGGAATGCTGGCAAGTCAAGTTGGGTCCCTTAAGCCTGTTGCTATCAATTTCTCGCCATACTTTGAATGTGAACTGATTTAACTTCTTATTTCCACTTAATGGGGCCAAGAAAGATCTGTATCCATTCACTTACAGACCTGCTCTCCGGGGGTCTGATACAGGAAATGTTATTATATCATAGAGTTGCCTAGCACAGAAAATCATCTACCCAGAATTAAACAGCTTGAAACAAAATACACATCAACACCCACTCCACGCTCTCCAAATCTCCCACGCAGTGTTTGTAGAATGTAACATCTTCCTCTCTGCTAACTATTAACACTCATTGTCCATACTTTACTATTGTCGTGTTTGTGCGGTGGGAGGATGAGGCTGGTGTGGGAGAAGCTGCAGCAAAGGAATTCAGTGCATGGGCTCTGGAATCTGACAAGCTCAGGTTCAAAGCCAGACTCCGTCCATTGCTAGTTGGGTGAGCTTCGGCAAGTTACATATCCTCAGTACCTGGTTTTTTCCATCTGTAAACTGGGAACAGTAATACCTACATGCAGCCATTGCGAGGTCTTCTCTTAACACAGCATTGATACTCCATAAATGTTCGCTTAACAATTGTTAACAGCCCTTGCTGGTGTGGCTCAGTGGATTGAGCACAGGCCTGCAAACCAGGGGGTTGGTGGTTCGATTCTGGGTCCAGGGCACATGCCTGGGTTGCTGGCTGGGTCCCCAGTGAGGGGCATGTGAGAGGCAACCCTACGTTATTATTTCTCTCCTTCCCTTTCTCCCCTTCTTCTCTCTCTAAAAAGAAATAAAATCTTTAGGGGGAAAAAAATTGTTAACACACCCTGACTAGTGTGGCTCAGTGGACTGAGTGCTGACCTGCCATCAGGAAGATCTCCGGTTTGAGTCCCAGTCAGGGCACATGCCTGGGTTGCAGACCAGGTCCCTAGTTGGGGGTGTGGGAGAGGCAACAATCATGAATCTCTCCCACACTGATGTTTCTACCCCTTTGTTCCTCTCTTTCTAAAAGTATATAAAACCTTTTTTAAAAATCACTAACGCCCCACACCTTCATGCGGCTACCATAGTTTCCCCAATGTATCTTCTCAGATTCCTCAAGGAGGCATTAGAGGTAGCATCCAACCGTATAGGGAAGGGGGCCCCAAACCCCAAAAAGAGAGGGAGGGTGCCCAAACCTCACGTGTTAACCCCAGTGTCTGGGCCCCTCCTGTTCCCTTCACCCTTTCAGGAGGAGCCTGTGGGGACACTTGGATTGTGTGACCTAAAGAAGGAGGAACACAGGGATCGAGAGAAAGGCAGGGAGAGAAGTAGACGGGGCCCAGCCAGAAGCCGCCTGCCCGGTGCAGCGCCCTGGGTGTTAGGAACGAAAGCAAGACAGCGGCGCACTGGTCATCGCGTGTGTGTCAGGGTCTGCACCTTCTCTGTCTGCTTCCAGCTGAGCAATGGTGGGGCGTCCGTGCTTTCACGAGGCATCGGGGCAGCACCTACGGGTGCTGGGTGCAGCATGCACCTGCGCCAGGTGAGCCCCTGGACAGCAGGGCTCAGAGAGGAGTGGTTTTGCAGACAGCGGGTGACACTCAGGAACTCGAGTCCTCCACCGCTTAGCCCTTGTGAGGCTTTGCTGTTTTCTAACTCGAGACCCCCTTCCTGGTGTGTCTGCCAATAATTTTTGGTAGATTTCTCAGTATTCTTCCTCGCTCACAGCTTCCCGAGGCCATCGGTGGAAGGAAGGAAGCCCTAAACTCCAAATGGTAGTTGAAGTTCCTTTGTAACACAGTGTAATTAAATGAAAGAGAGCAGTCAGGTATCAAACTGGGTGTCTGCACGCAAAGGACTCCCTCATAACTGTTCATATTTTTCAACAACGCAGGAAATTTAGTTCAATCAAATGAAAATGGCAACTCATTAAATTTTTATTTTCCTTCCTGTCTTTATTTATCTTTTAATCCCCCATATACGGCGCTCCTTGTTCCTGTTAAATAACACCCATTAATTAAGTCTCGTCGTCTCTTAGCGGTAGCTATATTCTTATTTATTATGAAAACCCAGCTTTAGATGCTTATAATTTAATTTAGTTGGATTACCGCTTGGGCATCTCTAATTGAGAAAACCTTGAGGTTTAAAGGTGGAATTACTGGCGGGGGGGGGGGGGAGTGGCAGACACCGAATTTTCCCCTCGTTCCCGTGGCAGGAGGAGGGGAGCAGGCCTTTCCTCTGTTAATGGAGTGCGTGGGCCTACACAGTATTTGCATAATGAGGGCGATACCCATTCGGTGTCTTTACTGACTATGAGAAGGGATGGAAGGGGCAGAAAGAGTCGCAGACCCAGAGGTCCCTGTGCTGACCAGGCCAGAACAATGCAAGTGCACTGAACAGGGTGTAAGACTCCAGGGAGGGTCGTACACTGGAAGCCCCGCCCCGCCTGCGGAGGGCAGACACAAACCACCTCCCAGCGGAGCAGAGCTGTGCAGCCTGGTTTTGCCAAATTTTCCGTTTCTCAGTAGAAGCCAGAAATCGGGATTGTTGGCATTGTCTCCCAGCCTCCCGAGGTTGGCAGGCAGTCAGAACTTTGCGAGAATGCTTCAGGGGACAGGCAAACAGGGTGGGGAGCCCTGTGCAGCACCCACCGTGGCCGCTGCCACCCCCTCCACCGCATGCAGGGCCAGGGCTGCGTCGGGGAGCGTCACGTGCCCGGCCCGAGACTGGGGCGGCGCTGGCTTCTTTCCTTTGATGGCCCAACTCTCCTGGTGACTGGTTTAAGTTGGTGGGAGTCTCGTTACCGTGGTACGATGCTGATGCTTTGCACTTGCACAGTGAATTTTCTCCAAGGAGCTCAAAAGACTTTGTGCTGCCGCAGCGCACCTCACAACAGCCCGTGAGGCAAGCGCCCCAAGCACACAGTGAGCAGCGACAGGAAGTGTGGTACCCAAGGCCGCCAGGTTGACTCGCGGGTCCAAGGCCAGGGCCCTGGTCACTGGCAGACAGCCTCCAAGAAGCATAAGCAGGGTTTCCCACCGCCGCCCCCTCCGCTGCCCTTTTTGGTTTCTTTCCCTTCCGTCTGCTCCAATTGACAGTGAAGCCCCGCACCTCAATGATAGATACCGGGCAACTGAGCCAGTGGCTGATTCGTGTCATGTGTGTGAATGTGTGCCCATCCGTGTGTGCATGTGTGTGCATGCGTGTCTGACTTCTCGGCAGGCCCAGCATGCTGCACCCTCAGCCATCACGGCACGTCTCTGCATGGGTCATCGGTCTAATGCCGGGCTCCAAAATGCCACTTCTGCAAATGTTCGACCCCTAGGAATTCCAAATGGGGGGGGGGGGGGGGGTTAAGACTTTATTTATTTATTTTAGAGAGATGGGAAGGGAGGGAGAAAGAGGGAGAGACACATCAATGTGTGGTTGCCTCTAGCACACCCCATACTTGGGATATGGCCTGCAACCCAGGCATGTGCCCTGGCTGGGAATCAAATTGGCGATGCTTTGGTTCACAGGCCTGTGCTCCATCCACTGCGCCACACCAGCCAGGGCCCAAATAGGTGTCTTTTGGATCTAAGAATTCATGGTGCTAGGGGCCCCAGTGCCCCTTCCTCTTCCTTAGACTGGTAGAATTTCAGCTCCTGTCACAGAGCTGGCATGCACGCCCACTCTGGCCGCAGGGTTAGCAGGAAAGGCTGGGAAGCAGGGCCAGGAGCAGGAGCTTCTCTGAGCTGCCTTGGGCAGAACAGCCAAGAAAGTCACACTTTCTCAGCAGTGATCAGGGTTTTGCTCTGTCATCATTTTTCCCTCTTTGGGTGCAAGGGCTTTGCTACAAAATCCGCCTGCCCAGCCCCTTCCCCTTGCTTTGGGGGCATTTCTCTGTCTAGGAGGTCCTACCCTCCCCGGTGGGGGGGGGGGGGGGGGGACGACACACCTTGGGCTTTCAGGCTTGACCCAGAGAGGAGACTCCAGCACAGCAGGGTAAACCTGTTGATCTGTTTGCCGGGGGGAGCAGAGCATGTGCCTCTTGCATTTTCTCAATTGCCTTGTTCTTCCTCCCGGACCATCTCAGATCAGGCTCTGATTTGGGGCGACGGTGCCCAGCATGACAGCGCACCGCAGCCCCTCCCTTTCTCCGCATGCGCGCATGCGGACCTGGCCATTCCGAAGGCATGTGCTGGGGAGGTAACTGGACTTGCTGACCTTGGCCCTGCCCACCAGCTTCCCATCAGAGTCCCCAAATCAGGGGACTCTAGAGTCACAGGAAACTGCCTTTTCTAGGGATGAAAACTTGAAGGAGCCCACAGAAAAGTGTCGGAAATCTCTCCATCTGGTCGGAAGTGCAATGGATTGAGTGGCCAGCTTCAGTCATAGTGTTTTATCTGATCCCAGTAGGACAAAATCGATCCTGAATATTTTTAAAGTATGGAGATTGCAAAAGCCATCTCTTCTTGGCTGCCCTGGGAGAAAGTGACTTTGCTTTCCACTCAGCTGTTCGGAACGGAAGCTTTCAAAGTTCAGCCGAGGCGGCTTCCCTTCAGCTTCTTTCAACACGCCTCTCGAGGTACCACACCGGCAAGTCCCATTTGTACTTTTTTTTCCACACACACAAACATACATCCTTTGGTGTTAAACAGTTGCCACGTTGAGGACACCTTTGTGATAACAGCCTCAAGATGACATTCTAGAAATTCGGAAAAGCCAGGGAAGCCCAGGTATCCTTAGTGCAGCCGACTCCGGTGAGGCCTCAAGTGTCCTCCATACCATGAATGGAATTCCACCCCCCGTGACCCCCCATCTTTGGTCTGCCAGCAGATTTAAGCCCACCCAGCTGAACTGGCCTCTGGGCAAACAGGGAAACCCAGGGGGCTCCACTGGTCAGCAGGGGGTTCGGCCACTGCAGTTTCCACCCTCCGCCTGCTCAGGTTTCAGAAGAAACTGAAGTGCAATGCCAAGCCGAGCAACCACAACGCACCTGGCTGGCGCGGCAGGCCACTCTGAGGTTGCGTCTCACTGATCTTGGCACCCAGAGCCGGCTTTGCCCTGACATTTAAATTCCTGCTCCCCTCACCAGTGAGACTGGGTTACCCTAAGTCGTGCAGCTTTAAAATATTTCCTGAGCAGTGAAAGCAAGTGATTGCAGTGTTCTAAAATCATGTCTTTCAGAAGACATTAAAATGTTACCGATACCCATCACAGCGAGACAGAAAGCTGCAAGCCAAGACTTTGAGGGGAAGGAGGTGGAGGCCCGGAAAACAGCATGAGACCAATGCACAAAGACAGCAGTTAAAGCCCAGCTGGGAACGGCTTTAGAGGCTGCAAATGCAAGTCGCTGGGGGCTTTCCTTTGGGTTTTCCTCCCAGGCTGTGACTTCATCCCTTTCTCCTCCCAAGGAAGACAGTCTCTAGAAGGGTCAATGCCTTCGGCACCCGGTAGCAAAACATACTCTCCAGAAAACCAAAACGATCCCTTCCCTGGCCAGCTCACTAAGTGCTGGCCAGCCTGAGGTGCCCTAGGCATGACCCTCTCGGGTTCTTTAAGAGACAGAAAAGAAGCAGCCACACTCTAGCTAGGAGCGCGGGGAGTGAGAAGCCGCCGTGAGCTGGCATCAGCAACACTGTTTCTCAGCCACAGGGGGCCTTTTTTTTAGAACTCGGGAGCTGGATTCGAAGAAGGAAATGGAAATAATCAAGTAGCAGAAGGGTTTGTGTCCTGAGTTTTGGAGGATGAGGGTTTACACAAGGGATGTGTCGGCTTAAGGCACGCATTCGAAATGGGGACAGTACCACCCCCCAAGGAGGTGAAAAATGGTTCTTTGGGAAGGCGAAAAAAATCTTATACTTAATGTATCAAACACATATTATATGCACTAAATAAACAGATAGAACGTGTAGCTGTGACATTAAAATTTCATGATTGGGAGAGGATTTAGGAGGAAAAAGGTCTAAAGGGTCCATGGGGAAGAAGATGATGACCCAAAATAAGCTGAGAAATATTCATCCGGTAGATGAGGTGATGGGTTGGTACATTTCTAACACATCAATTGAAGTGGCCCTAAGGGTCTCTACTAAAGATACATGATTGTTTAGGAAACGCTTGCCAACTCCTATTTCTGTCTTTGTCACCCCCGGCCTGCTGGCCCAGGCTTCTACCACATCAGTTGGGACGGAAATCACGAGAAAGGCCAATCATTGCTTTTTTTATGTGTTCCGCTCTCATTGATTGACTGAGTTCCCCTTCCAGATAAAAACAGCCAACCCTCCCTGAGTGTTGACCATGAACTTTGCCAGTCCCCGAGCTAAATTCTTCACGTGCCTTCTCTCCTCTAACCCTCTCCTATCAGTCATATGAAGCAAAAACTGCTGTCACCACCGTGGCCCAGGTGAGAAGCCTGGCTCAGACAGGTTAAGCAATTGGTGTCAGTCATTACTCTCCATGACAGGAGGGGGTGAGTTCTAAGTCCAGGTGTACTCGCCAGGGACCAGGGGGCACCATTACCTCTTCAGTTTGCCTGCTTTGACCCCAGGTAGCTGCAGCAACAGGGTTACCTGGGAGGCCAGTCACAAGATCAAGGTATCTGGGCACCAGGAAGGCAGCCTCACCTAGTAGTAAAGTCACCACCTGCAGGAGTGGTTTTTTCCCAGAGTTGGAGGACAATCTCGTCAGGACGATGCTTTGGAGTCCTCTGCTTTCCCTGTGCCCCGCCCCCAGGCCCCAAAGTGCACGGTGATCTCAGATTCTGGGAATGACTCACTGCTCCTCACTGGCCAGCTTTCCTAAATCCCAGCTGACTTTCTCGCAAGAGTTCACATTTCCACCAACTTTTCATTAAATTAATTATTCAAAACAATTCAGAGTGAGCGTTCTCACAGCCACTGTAACTCTGCTGTGACTATATTAAGGCGTAAATTGAACAGCATGTTTTGCAATACAGTTAATTTCGTATTCACCAGAGAACTGAGTTATAGTTGCTGTGGGAACCATTTCGAATCTCTTGGCTTTGGAGCATTTAAATTTTCAACCTCAGCACTGCACATCGTAGCATATTTCGTATGGACGCTTAATTCGCTTCACGCAGCATGGCCTGGCTCCCCTGAACTTGGGAGACCTGTCCGAGTCTAGCAACACAGCCTTCTGGTTTACCCAGCCTTCTTTCTTATCCTAGTACCTGCGATACTTTATGGAGACATAGCCAAGAAAACAAAACGATTCCCACTTTATCTTGAAAGCATCTGTTTTGGGGAGTTGACTTTCTTCAGAAGCACAGTCAGTGAGAAGCAGCAAGTCTTGGGCAATGTCGAGTGCAGCAGGCAATGCCATTGCGATTGTGGAAGAGCCAGGATTCTTGTCCAAGGGTGTTTTTTGGATCCATGCTGTATGATTCGGTTCACAGGGGGTGACCTCTTAGAGCTCCACATCCATGCCTGCGTCATTAATCATGTGGGCACGCACGGCCCTGCACAGAACTTGCTGGAGCCCTGGAAAAGCTACACATTTTCCAGAGCCACATAAAACCCGGTCATCTCTAAGTCAAGACGCATTGCAGGGGCCGTCTAAAAGGCCCATTCAGCAGAACTGGCGTGGAACTCAGGCTGCATCCTGGTGGTCCGGAATCTGCAACAGGGGCCCCGGTGAAGGCGGAGACTTGTTTGGGAGGGATAGCGGAGGGAGGTGAAACTCAGAAATGGTTGGCGAGGGGAGCGTTCCCTCGATAACGGTGATCAATTTTTGTAGCGTTGTTGGAAAAATCAGTGGTGCTTCCTGCCTCCCAGGGATTGCTCTGCTGCGGTTTCAGGGTGCATGTGGGAACTCTGCAGTTAGCAACTGAGAAGCAGCTGCCCCCCATCAGTATTTAATTATCCATTCAGTTAACACGTGACTTAGCAGAAACATGGTGCCGTTGTGCGTGTTGAAAGCGTATTTGAAAGGAGTGGGGTTTTTTTCTCTTTAAGTGAGAGGATTTCGAGGAGGAAGCTCTCGCCTTGCTGAGGGCACACTCATTATGCAAAAGCAAAGAGTAGCACCTCACAGAGCTGGGCCGGAGTGCTGGGGTTCTGACTCCCGTTCTCTCCGCTCTCAGAGAGCAAGTCTCCTAACTCCTCTGTTGTGCCACCTGTGACCGCATCTGCTGGCCGAGACTGTTGCTACATTTGTAGATAAAGACCCTGTAATGACCGGCGGCCTCCTCCAAGTCCTTGATCAGATAAAAACTTCTTACGAAAAGGACTAGAACTCTACCTGCAAACAGAGTTTCCAAGGGCAGGGTAAGTTCTTGATGACTCAGGGTGCCCTGGGTCACAAGGTCGGGAAGGGGTGAACGATAGAAGGGGCTGGATTCCTGTGTAAGGGCGGGGGTGGGAGACGTCGTACCAGCCAGAGGAAAGACCAGAGGGTGAAGAAGCAGAGGACAGATTGAACTCTTCGTGTTGTTTCTGTACCAGGCAGGAAGGCACATAAAGCAAGATTAAAAAAATAGTCACTGGAGGAGGTTATTGAACACACAGTGTTTTGAGAACAGATCTTCAGAGGCTTGCCCTGGCTGGTGTGGCTCAGCGGATTGGATGCTGTCCTACAAGCTGAAAGGTCACTGGTTCGATTCCCAGTCAGGGCACATGTCTGGACATTGCGCCCGGTCCTCATGTGGGAGCCTGTGACATGCAACCAACTGATGTTTCTCTTTTTCTCCCTCTCTTCCTCCCTCTCTAAAAATTAATAAGTAAAATATTTTTTTAAAAACCTTCAGAGAATTTGGAGAGATTGGTTGTTAAGGAATGCTTGATAGATTAGTAAAGATAGATAGATGATAGATAGATAGATGGATAGATAGATAGATAGATAGATAGATAGATAGATAGATAATGGGTAGACGATAGATACAGGAAAGATGGGTGGGTGGCTGGCTGGTGGGATGGATGGAGAGAGATTGCTTTTTAGGTTTGAGTGCCACAGTGCAGATGGGTCAAGCTGACCAACAGGAATAAACAGAACACAGAGGGATTAAAATCCAGGTGTAATAACCTGGGAGGGAGTGCAGGGTGGTTCCAGAGGCCCTGTTGCCAAGAACTAGGTAAAGCTGGTGGAATGAATGCAGCTGGGTGGTCTGGAGTCGTTGCATTGAGAAAGTCAGGCAGTCTGCTTGCTAGAGCTGTTGCTTCTTACCAGACAGAGCTTGGGTGACCGGTAGCTCCCTGCCCGTCCCCACCCTCCCCCACCCGTGCCACCATTCCCCCTCACCTCCAAATGCTGTTCTCCATAGTAAAGGTGACTCAGAGAGGAGGGCGGATCCGCACAAAACCCAGCCTCCCCCACCCCATTTGTTTGCTGGTGCCCAGCTGAGGACTTTAATTTGTTTGCGTCCCCCAGACTGCTCTTTTAGGGACAGAGTGTTAAATCCTCTGCTTTTGTGTCCCTAAAGTCTTTCTTTTGGAGGGATGTGTGGGGAATCCTACACACGTATAGAATTAGCTGGGCCACACAGAGTCGGGGGAGCAGTGTGTGGGACGGTGCCCAAACTACCATCACAGCTCCCTCCTGTGCAACCTCCCCATCTGTTCTCCCAGCACAAAGGCACCCTTAAAAATCCACGTCAGAGCAGGCCCCTCCTCTGCTAAAACCCCCCTGGTGGTCTCATTCTCGATAAAGCCTGTACCCTTCCAGTGGACCACGGGGCCCCGCGTGGTCTGGCCCTCCCCCCACCACCCTGTGCTCCTGTTCTCCCTGCACCCGCTGCTCCAGCCACACCAGCCTCCTTCCTCTCCCTCCCAAGAGCACTTGGCCCGGGGTCTTGGTACCTACAGTGCCCTCCGCTTGGACTACTGTCCCCTGGATATTGGTGTGGCTCTCTTCCTTCCTTCCTCTGGGTTTTTGCCCCAGAGCCACCTTGTCAGCGAGGACTTCCCTCAGCACCCCGTGTACAGCAGCACCCCATTGCCATCGCCCTTTCACAACCCCCCTCCCTGTTTTTTTTCCCTACATCAGTATCGCCATCTGACACACTGTATTAATTTCTTTTTTCTGTTGTGGCTCTCCCCCAATAGAATGTAAGATCTCTGAGAACAAGACCACTGCATGCCTTGTGTCTAGAAAGCACCTAGCATTTGGCTGATACTCAGCAAATATTTCCTGAAGGAATGAACTCATGGTCCTCCCCCAGAATTTGGCGTATAATAACTCAGCAAGTTTCTGCTATGGGATTGGTAGTTCTCTCTTAGCGGTCCTTTCGCCATTGATTCCCACACGATAGGCTCATCGAAGACAAGGGGACCACTCTTGACTGGGGACCACCAAACCACTCAGGCAGGACATGTGGAGATGGCTTCCCCCGACAGGGTCAACACGGAGCTGATTCTCAGCTTCAGAAACTCCATCTTGGTTGTGGTAACAGTGCGGGTCAACTTTTCCCCCATTCATTAATCCCCAGTGAAGGAAACCCACATTCCCCTCTCTGGGCAGTCTCTCCCTGAAGGGGACGTTACGTGGGAAACGAGGTTAAAATCAGCACACTGTCTGGAGAGCAAGGAATCAAAGCGAGGAGGAGGAGGACTGCTGAGGCCGCCCCTCCCTGTGGAATCCTACCTGGCCTCCCTCAGGTTCAAACCCTCGGGCTGCCATTCTCAGTGATTATGCCCCTGGGCCACCTCTCTGAGCTTCAGATAATTCCTGCTTCCTACGGTCCTTGAAAGGCCTCAGTAATGAAATAACGAGGATGTGAAGTGCCAAGCCCCTGGCACCCACTTGTCAAAGGCAGGTGGTGTTTCTTTTCCTCCAGCAACAGAACCCACTCACTTCGGAATTGACCTTGACCTTGACCTGCTCTTGCTCTCCGGGCCCCCTTTCCACACTCCAGGCAGATGGGTGCTCTCCGTTAACATGCTTCTCTGAGCCTGGTCAGGGTCTCTAAACCCCAGAATCCCTCACAGTCTCACCTCACGTACCTCCTGTATTTTAAGGGAAATTCTCTAGGGAATGTGTCACCTCCATTCTGTGCTGATCTCACTCATGTGACTCTCAGGAAATTACCTCATCGTTCTCCTTCCCATTTCGGTCTTTGGAGGGCACCTTCCTGGGGCCTTTACTAAACGAACTATACTGATCCTGTTTTAAATAATAGCATACAATCGCCCCTTATGGCCAATACACGTGCAAATCAGAGGCTCCTGCGAGCCACACAGGCCTCCTGCTACCATTTCAGGTGACTTTTAACAACAGCTGTCCATTCCGAATACTCACTGTGGGCATTTACACGTATTCTACATAGCATGTGTAGTATGTGCATTCTTTACACATATGTACACTCACACTCAGCATGTAATATGTGTTCTCTCTTTGAAACCCCAACAACCAGGCACTTTTATTGCCTTGGTTTTACAGAGGAAGAAACGAAGGCATAAGCAATCCTAAAATAGTTTTCTGCCCAAGTTCATGCAGCCAAGGGCAGTGCCAAGATGCAAACCCAGGCGGCTTCCCCAGGGCTGCCGTGTGGTTACAGGGCTGATCTGGCGCTGTGACCTGCAGAGGCAGCCGACTCGGTTGGAGGGGCCCACATACTGAATGCAGCACCCAGTGGGAAGGTGTGCACCCTCCCCCTTTTCCTTGGGTGTGTTTGCCTTGATCCCCACAATCCCCCGCCATGGCCACCAATGAAAAAGGCCCAGTCCTCACTCATAGCCGCAGTGATGACATTATCCCAGGTTGCCTGGGACTCAGGAGCCTCTGGGGACTCAGGACTTTCGGTGCGAGGCAGATGAGGACGGTGGGTCACCCTGGTGGAGAGCGGAGACCGCATAGCCCATCCCCCTGGTGTCAAATCCTATCCCGTCCACTAACCGATTCTGCCACTTTGGCCAAGATACCTCACGTCCCTGAGCCTCTGTTCCCCGCCTGTGAAATGAGAGGCGGTGGCGGCGATTACATGAGCTAATGCAGGAGAAGAGCCTGTCACGGGGCGGCGGGCGCAGGGAGACCCCTATAGGAGGCTCTGCTCTTATTGTTGTCATTATAGTAAAAGCTTCCTAAAATCCGTAATTGTGGGCCTGGGGCAGAGTCTTTGCCCTTTTTTGAAGCAGCTACAAGAAACAAACATGTTAGCGATTTCCTTACATTTCCTAAAGTTGTGCTTCAAAGGGCAACAACAGAAAACATAACGGCAATTTATCGCGGGCCTGATTTCACGCTGGGTAAGAGAGAGCCGGGGGCCCTGCGGTAAGCACCGAGTCCGTGCCCGCAGGCCTCCTAGGTGTTATTTGTGTTCTTACGACCCTCCCGTGGCTATAAGGATGCTCCATGCGTGTAGAAATTGGGTGGTTAAAAATAACAAATAAGAAAGCCAAGCCGTGCCTTTGTCCCTATTTCCATACTCGGTAGGTTCCACATTCATTATTTGCTGGACAGCTGTGGGAATAGCAGCACCAGGTACAACTCGATTTTCGCCCGAAAACCAGATTAAACCATTGGGCTTCCTTGTTATCGTTCCCCCCCCCCCCCCCCGTGCCTTAGGGTAACGCTTGTCCCCCTCTCACACCACCAGCGCGCCGCTCTCCAATCTCGCTGGGCCCCCTGTTCCGTCTCTGCCAGTCAGAAGGTGTCAGCTTCTTACAGGTGGCAAGGCAGACACACGTGCTCCAGCTCTCGTCCGCAGTGCCGTCATCAGCCGGGTTTTGGACACTGTGCCACAACCAGCCATTCCTTTGCTTGGGGACAGACATGTCATCCAGCCAGAGACGTGGGGTGTGGCCAATGGGAAAATTTTTCTTTCCCGTGGCTGCCACATCAAGAGCACAGTGAAGCAGCAGAAACACCACATGGTTTATTTATCTGTTCGTTCAACAAACGTCTCCAACACCAGGCCCAGGGTGGACACTGGGAAAGCAGCCATAGATGGCAGAGTCAGAGTAGCTGCCCACGGGGTGCTGAGCGGCCCTGGGAAAGTGGACACTAAACCGCTGTTTCTCAACCTCAGCATTCCCAAGGGATCCTCTGGGGAGCCCAAAAAATAAATATGGGTGCTTGGGTCTCATCCTCAGAGATTTCAGTTTAATGACGTGCAGCCTAGCACGAGGATTGTTCAAGACTCCTGGGCGAGTCTAATGTGCAGCCACGCTGAGACCCGTGGCTTTAAACAAAGCATGAGCTAGAATGTTGGGGGTGCGCTGCAGCAGACGTCAGGGGTGCCGTAGAATCACGTCGCGGGGCAGGAAGGCCGGCTGGTGGGCAAAAGAGCCTTCCCTGAGCAAATGCCGCTGAGCCCAGGATGCCTGGGTACGGGCGGCGGAGTTTAGGAAGAGGGCTCCATAACAGCGAAGAGAAAACAAGTTCTGGCTGTGTTCTCCAACACAGCAGGGCGGGGAGGCCAAAGGTCAGAGAACAGAGCCTGAAAGTGACATGAGGTGAGGAGGGGAGAACTGGACAGCGCCGGAAAATGCAGAGCCTTTTGAGGCTGTTTTAAAAATGCAGGACTTAATCCTGAAGTGGTGGTTCTCACCGGAGCTGACATCCAACTTCCTCCCCCGCCATGGCTTGAAATGCAGATCTGCGGGCCCCACCCCTGGGGGTGCTGATTCAGTGCCTCAGTGATGGAGCCCAAGAATGTGCATTTGTGACAAGTTCCCACTTTGAGAAGCAACTGCTCTGATCTAAAGGCAGGGTGGGAAGCCCTGACCAGCGTGGCTCAATGGGTTCGGCCCTGTCCTGCAAAGCAAAAGGTCGCCGGTTTGACTCCCAGTCAGGGCCCATGCAAGAGACAGCCGATCAATGTTTCTCTCTCACCTTAGATGTTTATCCCCCTCTCTTTCTCCCTCCCTTCCCTTTTCTCTAAAAATAAATAAAAATCCTTTAAAAAAAGCCAAGTAAATAAATAATGAAGAAGTAGGAGGAACCCCTGGCGTGTTCTCAGCAGGGATCAGCTCAGGCTGCAGGGTCTGTGTGCTTTAGCCCAGAGGTGATATTCTCCCCTCACTAGCCTGCTATGTGGAATAGAGAGGGGATGTTCTGGGGGTTTGCAGGGGAAGCAGGCTCCCTTGGCAGAAAGCCCAGGCTCGGGGCGGACCCCAGTTCTACAGGTGATCATTGTTCAGCCCAAGTTCACAGAGAAACTGACAGGGGCTGTCACCCCCCCCCCCAGACAATCTAGTCCCTGTTACTACTGCCTAAAATTCTCAGCTTCCTTCCCCACGATCTTCTACTTAAAAAAAATAAATAAAGTATTAATAAGAGCTTGACGCTTCTGAAGAATAAAATATAAGGCACGTCTTTCTTTCCCCTTTTTCCTCTAGTGTGGAAAGATCGCTTTTATTACTCTTTTTAAGTTCCACCTTCTCCCAGGCAGACAGAATGATGCTGATCAGTGAGAATCCAGGTGCGTGCAGGACACGTACAGAGCGGACAGCCAGGTCCAAACTCATACCACCCACGGAGGCTCTGCCATTTCCGCCACTGCTGGGGTGGCAGTGATGAAAACCCTGGGGCTTCTGCTTGCAGAGCAGGAGACCAAGCAGTAGACCGTCGGAAGTCCCACTGGCCTGCCCAGTCCCTCCTGCCCCAGCATCCCTCGTACCTGCTTCTGTGCAGACCCTTGAAGACATCAGATGCTGTTGGAACAAACAGACACATTAGCCTCTGGATTTTCGGTGTCTTTTCTACCCAAGCAGGGACAGCTGTTCAAGCCTGGGTTCATGGCTAAGTGTCCATGCAAATGTGTGCCTGAGCACAGAGGCCCTATGCCAGTCAGCAAGAGAGGCACACCTGCCGTTTTCTGGGGGCCAGAATGCCTCCTTGGCAGCCAGTCTTTTAAAATTAGTGAGCATTTTCCCCCAGAGTGTCTCGAAGCACCAGATTAATTTTCTGAGCATTTGCCACTGCTGCTTAGTATAAATGGCCCTGAAGCCCTGATGATCCCTGGTCCCCAACACCTCAACTGTTTTCAACTCTAAAGAGCTCCAAATGCAGTGGCCGATTCTGTTGCATATTTATAATCTGCGGCTGCTCAATTCCAGTAACGCACAGCTCTGCAAAAACAGCTGGGGGAGAGAGAGTTCCCTAATTAAGTTAATGTGCAAACGTACCGTTCTGCCCAAGAGAAAAGGCCACTACTTATCCTACCTTGCTAGTGGGAATGAGGAGTTCCCAGGATGTGATGCAATCACCCACTGAGGACACCCAAGAAACCTGCCATTGTTTTTAAACTTGAAATAGAATAGACTCTTGTTCTTTTCCTGATCTGGAGGTACGGCAAAGAGAAGTGGCCTGCATTTCAACTATGCGTGGAAGGAAAAGCCTGCTGCAAATTATAACATTCGTAATAGCCACGATCACAAACAAGGGCTGCTGTCTGTTGGGCATTTGCTGTGTTCCAAGCAAGCATCGCGCTAAAATCTTGGCCTTTGTCATTTCATTGAACCCTCCTGGCATCTGATGAAGTATATTGTCATCCCTGTTAAATTATTTATTCAACATGCATCCATTGTCTCTTATGTGGCAACTATTTTTCTAGACACTGAGGATGTCTCAAAGAACAAAAACGCCAGCCTTCCTGCTATTCTCTTGGGAGGAACAATAAATACGATGAATTAGCAAGATGTATAATTTTATGAACAGGAGTTAAGGGGTGAGTGGACCAGCTCAAGGTCACGTGGAAAGCAAGGGACAGACCTAACCTTTAATCCCAGAACTCTCCGAATCCATACAAGGTTAAGGTTTTTCCCTTGATCCAGAAAAGACCCCCCCCCGTGGGGGTTGAATCCAGGACGCAGTGGCTGCCCCAGGGTGTGTGGAACCAAGCGGGAGCAGCTTGCTTCCCTAGCTTTCCTCGTCCTCGATCTTCATTTACACACCGCCTGCTTTGTGTTTACGCTTGCTTTTCCATCTGGGTAGGCTGTGGCCTCTCCGCTTTCCTAAGGTGTGCTGGATGTTGACCGTGCAAATGTTGCTTCTCTTTCCCTATCCCTCATACGGCATTAGCCACTTACTTCTGCTTCTAAATTGCTGCGCATGGCGGAACATTTCTTGGTGCTTTTTTAGAAAAGCCTTTTATGGTAATTACAGCTCTCTTCAAGTGCATTTATGCTCCCCTTTCTACGGTGCTGTAGACATCATTTTGCTCACACCTCATTTTTGTTAGGGCAAAAGCCTGCCTACCTAGTAACTGTGCATCAACGGAATGAGTAGGGGTGAGGGGAGATAATGTTTGAAATTTTATAGGGAGGGAAGTCTTGGAAACTATTCCATTCCCACTCTGCCAACATCACTGAAGATGCTGATTTCAGTCAGAAGTCATTCATTCATCCATCCATTCCCCCGACTAGTTATTGAGTACCGTTGACCCGAGAGTCGACAAGACAGACGTGGTCCCTGCCCCGATAGAGTGACGTCATGACAGGAGTGCCCGGGGCAGCTGCTCAGTAATACACTGCACAGTTCTGGGGGCACCGTTCCAATTATCGTTAATGATGATAGGAACATTTGTTACTACAGTTTTCCAGTGGATAAAACAGTGAAATGTCTTAAGGAAGGGCCATGACGTGGGCTAGCAAGTACCGTATTTTGCCATGTGCAATGCGCACATTTTTGCCCAAATGTTTTAGGGAAAAATAAGGATGCACATTATATGTGGGCATAATGATTATATACCATGGGTATAATAATCCCATGTCTAATGTGCACAGAAATGTGGGTGCACGTTATGCACAGTAAAATACAGGGTATCAAGGGAGTGTCCAACTATTGTGATACAGTGCTGTAGATAGGATGACAAAGGACAGGATAAAGGTGCTGTGACAGGTGGGACTAACCTGGATTTGAGAGCTTTGGGAAGGCTTCCCAGAGGTGAATTCCGAGTGGCAGTCTGAAGGATGGGTTGAAGGTAGGCAGACGAGGAAGGAGAAAGGAAAAGCCCAGTGGCTCCCATTGGACCGAAGCCTAAACTGATACTGAGATAGGCTGACATGGGGAGAACCGGGTCGTGTGAGATCTGTAAGGCAGGTGGGGGACCTCAGATGTCACCCTGGGGTCAGCAGAAAGCTATAGAATGTTCTCAGCAGTGTCAAGAATCGAGAGAAATGGGTCATGGTGCCAGGCTGCAGGCAGGGAGACCAGACCAGGTAGGAGGTTTGGCAAGAGTCCAGGGCAATGGTGAGGATGGCTCGAGTTAACATGGTGGCACCAGGGGTAGGGGTGACAGGCAGGTTCCAGAGACATTTAGGGGGAAGGACAGCTAGGACTCCTTGTCACTAAGAAGAAAGAGATGCAGGACTTGGTTGCCGACTAGATGCACGGGTTGAGAGAGCTGGTAGGCGGGGGGATGGCCATCGAGAATGACTCTGAGGTTTCAGTCCTGGGCAGGGGCCTCCCTGGAGGAGCCATTGCCTGGTCAAGGGATCGCGTGTGGGGAGAAGGAAGGCAAAGAGGTTCAGTTCTGCTGAGTTTGAGATGCTTAGGAGTGAACAGATGGAGATGTTGAGATGCAAGTTGGAGTCCAGGTCTGGAGCTGAAAATTCAAGAATCATCTGAATACAAGGGTGTATTTGGATTTGTTTGTGGTTTTTTTTTGATCCCAAATTTCTGCAGCAGCAACCTTTGTTAATGCGAACAGCCTGCCTACCTGGTGACTGCACTGATGGATTTTTCTTGCTCAGTGGCTGGAATTCTGTGTGTAGAAAGGGTTGGCAGTGGCTCTGTTACCACTCTGCCAAAGTCACTGGAAGCATAGCAGAACAAGTTCAAGGTACCGCCTATGCACTGGAGAGTTCTTTCTGGAAATTTCTCTCTTTGACTTTGAGAAGGAGGCCATGCTGTGGTCTCAGGACTCTCAGGAAAGCCTGTAGATTAAGGACCAGGCTGAAACAATTGAGCACTACCATTGGCTTTCCATTCATCGAGCACCTACTAAGTGTTTGACATGACGCCAGGCCCTGGATCCAGTAGCGAACAAGGACGCCTCGGGCCTCCAGAGCTTTAGGTCTGGGCCAGGGCTTCCCAGCCTCAGCACCAGTGACCTGCGGGACTGCACCGCTCCTTGTTAGGGAAGGTTCCCTGTGCATCGCAGGATGCGGAGCAGCAGCATCCTCCCCAAACCATGACAGTCAGAAATGCCCCCAGACACTGCCACATGCCCCCTGGAGAGAAGGATGCGGGGGTGGGGGCATTTCTCAGTTGAGTATGACTGGTCTAGGGTCATGGTAGAATGAATACGAGCCCCAACTATGACCCCATAAACTCAATCCAACTCCAATTACAGACTCCTCTCCAGAGAAAAGCCGCCATCTGATACCCATTTGCCCTCCAGACTAATTACTCCCTTCGTTTTGTTTTTCCTGAAGCAGAAGCTGGCTTTGCACTTTAAAAACACAACCCATCACCTCCTCCTCAGAAGGCCACCGGCAGAATGAACTTGTGCTGGGGGTAGCTTGGGGTTGCCTAGCAACGCCAGGCACCTCACCAAGGCTGCTTTCTTCCTCTTCAAGCTAAAAGCAAAGTCCTGTCCATTAATTCCCAGCTGCCCTGAAACTTCTCAGAGATTTGCCAGCTTCCTACTGTTCGTGTTTTCATCTTCCTTATATGATGTGGAGAAAACCCGCTACTGTGGTCTGTTTATCTCACTTCAGTTGGTGGGGAAGGAAAAAAAATCAAGAGAGAGAGAGAGAAAGGGGAAAAAAGCCTCATTCAATCTAGGAGCCTACATATTTTGAGTGCATAGCTCTGACTGGCACGCTAGTGTTCTTTGCAGATTGGAATTTTGCGTAGCAGACGTGGGTTTCCTACACAATAAGGCTTCTCTCGAGACTTTGGGCCTGAGACCTCAAAGCGGCTAAATAACAAAGCATGTGTAATAGATGGCACACCAAGCAAATGTAGGTAGGTCTGTCATTTAGTGTCTTCTCTGTGATCTATCCCCAGAACTCGACAGTAGAAATTGCAAAGCTGGAGGTGGCTGGAGGTTGGGAATATTCTCTTTTCCTTGAGAGCCTGTGAAATGTCCCTTGGGCTTTTCCTACAGAGTTCCATTTTGCTCCTGCATGAGTGTTGTCTGTCATTTCTCTGAAACTGGGGGTGGCTTCCCCTCCCAACATGGTCACAGTATGAACAGAAGTATGTCACCGGTTTTCCAGGCAGGGCCACTGTCACCTCCGTGGTATGGAAAGAAATAGCAGTGTGACTCTGGGCTTTGGGAGAGTTGTACAAAAACAGGGGCTTCGTCTGCCTCCTGGGTTTCGTGCAGGGGGTGCTGTGAGAGACAAGGTCCCCCTCAACCTTGCTTCCCTCTCAGAGACTTCCCCACGCAGATCTCTTGGGGAGGATGGGAAGGAAGAGGCATTGAGGAGTGAAACCTCTCTAAGAAGTGAATTTCAACTTAATTTCAGACCCTCAGACCTTTTCCCTTAGGAGGCGTCCTTTAAAATCCCCACCACTGCCCCATGAACACTTTCGGTTTATTGCCATTTTCGTGTAGGCTGCTCAGGAGGAGAGAGAGCAAAATGCCAGGCGAAAACCTCTGGAATGCTCCAGATTCCAAAGATCTGGGCTAGAAAGACTTCAAATCAACTACCGCCACCATTACAGAGCTCCGCCCCCCTCTGCCGTGGCCCATTGCACCCTGGGCTTTGTGGTTTTCCAAGAGATAGGAGCCAGCAGCTGACGTAGAGATAGAATGAGAAAGGCAGGGACAGGTACTCCGGATGGTTGTTTTCTGGGGACATTGAAATGGAGGGTCATTGGGGGCATACAAACGAAATAAGAAAACACGTCTACGCTGCACAGCTCTGTAAATGTACTGCAAGTCATTGCTCTGCACACTTAAAGCAGGTGCATTTTATGGTATGTAAATTAGGCCTCGATAAAGTTGCTAAAAGAGAAAAAAAAATTTACAACCTATCTAGGAATCATTGCCAGCAAGTAGGTTTTGCAAGAGCAGCCACCTCCTACCAATTCTGTGTGTCTCTGCACATCTTACAAAGGGCTGCGGAGGCTCTGTGAGGGGCACCTCCCTTCTGTACTAGTGCTCCCCACCTTTCTCCTTCTTTCCGCCCTCAGGCTCTGTCTGAGGAGGCTCAGGTTGGGAGAGTAGTGCGGCCCCTGTTTGGGGTGCCGGGGCCAGGAGGGTATTAGGCCAGTGATTTTCAACCAGTGAGTCAGAAGAATTTAAACATGCAATACCTGATAGTTAGCCAGGGGCACTGACCTCTTTTTCCCTTTGATTGTCAAACTCACAAAGTGACAACAGCCAACACCACAGTTGCTGTCCAGGGCGAATGAATCAAAATTATACCCATGTTTTGGCAGATCAGCAAAAAAACATATTTTGGGGTATGCCACAGAATTTTAGTCATTGGTTTATGTGTGCCATGAAATGAAAAGGGTTGTAAATGGCTGGGGAAGGCTGCTGATCCCACACAGTCCCCCCAAAAAGAAAAGAAAACCACCGAGTGAGAATGACTTGCACCCACGGCCTTCGCAGGCTCACCGGCATCTCACCATCTCTTCCTGCCTCCTGGTGCTCAGCCCCTCCTCGTCCACAGCCCTCGGACCCTGCCGTATTTTTAAATCATGCCATAAATAGGTTCAGTGATAAGCAGCCAACATTTTAAAGTGCCCCTTAAAACTAAATATTACCAAAATATGAAAATAGCGCAGCAGAAGCATCCAGTTCTTGGCCATAAGAACCTGTGATAATCACGTATGAATTTATCTTTAAAATTCTGAAAGATGGAGGGTACTTTGGTGCCTTCCTGGATTGATAGGGAGTGTTCTGTCTTCTGCAGAAGAAAGACACTTACTTCTAAAGGGGAAAAAATGAAATAGATACATATTTTTTGAGGTAGCATCAGTCCTGAGCCAGTGGCTAGGAATCACAGCCTCGCTAGTCCTATTGTAAGCTCAGAGCTAGTGTAGTTTTCTGGAATGTTCCCCCAGATTGGGAAGGTTGCCTCAGACCCCAAACACGCAGGCCAGTGCCGTCGGGGAGCCCCTGCATCTGGGACCCCCTGCATCTGGGACCCCACTCTGTCTTGCAAGTGCATGCGATGCCTGTTTCCCTGACTCTGCAAGGCAGGCACAGGCCCCACTCCGAGGCCGGCCCAGCGGCTGCCTGCGACCTCGCTCCCCCGTGCATGGCTCCCCGCTGCCCCAGCGCGGCCTCGCGTCCCTCCTTCTCATCCTCTCCATTTCTCCAACCAGATGGCTGCCCCGATCTGTGCAACGGCAATGGGAGATGCACATTGGGTCAGAACAGCTGGCAGTGTGTCTGCCAGACCGGCTGGAGAGGGCCCGGATGCAACGTTGCCATGGAAACCTCCTGCGCTGACAACAAGGATAATGAGGGAGGTGAGCAAGCGTCTTCTAATTCCCAGCCCCTCAAGAACAGAGCATTGCGTATAGGCGGTCGTCATGAGTCATTTTTTTTTCCTGAAATATCTCCCCTATCCTGTTGTCAAACGTTGTCGTAACATTTCCTTTGAGGCAAAACGCAGTCCTTGGGCCAACGGGGGCTCCTGGAGACAGGGATGTGCTAGAGGCACAGGGTTTGGATTCTCAAGTACATGGCGCATGAAGGGTGGCCGGGCCCTGGCTCTGCCTTTGGGTGGCCGTTCCTCCCCGGCCCTGAAAGCCTGGGAGTCACAATACACGCCTTGCGCTGTGCTGGGGTGTCCTTTAGACAGTACTTGGGGCTGTTACTTTACGGATGAGGAGACTGAGGGCTAGAGAGCGGTTACGTATCTTTTTGAAGATAACTCAGTCACCATTGGGACTCAGTAACATCGGGACCAAACCCAGTTCTGGGTCCAGAGCCGATGTTCTAACCAGTGGTTGGCAAACCACAGCCTGCAGGCCAAATCCCGCCCACGGCCTGCTTGTGTTCGGGCCTGCCAGCTAAAAGGGGCTTTTACGGGTTTAATGGTTGGCATGGGGGCGTCTAAGGAAGAATAGAAATTCATGATACATGAATGCTATGTGGCTGCTTTCACCCTGGAAGGCAGTGTTCGGTAGCTGGACTGAGACCACGTGGCTGACAGAGCCTGAGATATCTTTCTCCCTGACGGCTTATGGGGAAGGTTTGCAAACCCCTGTTTGATCTCGCCCCTGGGCTGCGTTTTCCTGTTATTCCCTGATGGAGTGCTAAAATTCTGGCAGTAAATGGGATTGTGGTAGCATTTGGGCCGCCTGATGTCCTAAGAATTCCATGCCACGTTCCCCGAAACGTTAGTACAGGGGTGGGATCCGCCCCCACCCCAATTGTTTCAGGGTGTCAGAGGACCCGTTATGTGATTTAACAAAAGTGTGTCTACTCCTGCCCGGTGCTGATGGCCACACACCAGGGGTGTCAGCCTCTGCCCTCGGAGCCCCCAGGGGTCAGTTTCAGTGACATCCAGAGTGAGGCACGGCCCACCTGAGTGATGGCTGAAAGTGTGAGACGCTCTATTCTTCTATTTCCTCATCTTCCCGATAGACATGGTGCAGTTTCCATAGTCTGTTATTGCCGTCGTACATATGTGTAAATTGTAAACAAACAAATGTACATGCACGAATAGAAGTGCACCAATCAGAAAAGATTTAGGGATCTCATGTAACTCAGAGCTCCCATTCATTCATTTCCCTTCCTGCACCAGAGCCAACACAGAAGGCACTTATATTCATCCTTTTTCAAGGGGGAGCGTCAAAATCGCATTCCTCTTCCTGGGAAGGTTCGCTGTGCTCGAGCTGGTCCCTGGTGATTTCCCTGAGTGCAACAGTTGCTAACACATCAGCTCCTTCCTCACTCAGAAGGAAAGGCTTCCCCAGCTCTCTTCCCCTTGGTGGGGAGTCAGCAGCTGAACACCTAGCACAAGGCTGGGATGCTACACTTGGGGAGGGGAGACCCAGCCTCCCGGAGAAGCCTGGTGCAGCCCACCTCGCTCTGCCAGCCCTGCCCCTGACCCAGGCACCTACCGAGACAGAGAAAACCGATTCCCAAAGCAGCCAACCAGCAGGAGGAGGCCCAGCGGGTGCTCCCAGACCACCCAGCAGGTACAGGTCAGAGCCCCTCCTGGTGGGGCAGAGGCAGAGCGTCAGAAAGGCAGGGCGTAAAAGCAAATGAGGCAGTGATTATGCTAAAGACAATAATGGCCTTGTTATGGGAGCTATTAAAGTGAACCTCCCAAGAATGTAATTAACCACCAGGAAAAAAAATAATAAAGCTGTGCACTGTGTGTTTATAAAAAGAAACTCCCAGTTAATTCCGAGTTGCTCATGTCAGGTAAGATGCAGACACGGATTCTCTCACCTGGCACAAGCGACTCACAATTAACTGGGTTCTTTTTTTGGAGGAGATTCCTCTGTGTAGAGTATCCCTTTTTATGGCTAATTACTTCCCTAGGAGGTGTGCTAAGCACTTTGCTGTTTATTGATAAATATTAAAGTCACTCCTCATCTACTCCAGATCCAATCCTGCGGCACACTCATTGTATCACCTGTTTTCTGTGTGTTTGGGGTAGGGGTGGGCGCTCTGTCCCAGGCTCTGTCCTGCTTTGGGGCTTCTCAGGAAGGGCCCTGTGGGTTTGTAAACCCAGCAGCAGGTCGAGAAGCACCCAGGCAGACCTTAGAAGCCTCATGAATACAGAAGACAATAGAGATCTCTTCCCAGGTGAATTGGGAGAGACAAATCATTTTTCAATCTAGAAACACTCTATGTTTAAAAAAGAGAGAGAGCGCTCATTTGAAAGGGATAGATATAGGTGCAAATACAAATCTACATATCGAGGCCCTGAACGGCCTTTTTCATCCTGGGTTTCTCTGTGGGAGAATTGAGCCCTACTAGTTCTGAAACTTGAGCTGACACCCAAACCACCTAGAGGGCTGGATTAAACACAGATGGCTAAACCCCTTCCCCCAATGTGTCTTAGTCCGTAGATCTGGGGTAATGCAAGAATTTGAATGTCCAGTAAATTTCCAGGCGATGCCCATTCAAGTTCTTTCTGAGGACGACTGTCCTAAGACATCTACCACACGGAATGAATTATCTTCTCCCCTACGCCTCTAGCATGGTACTATCTATGGACAGCTTCAGAAAATTTTCACTCAGATATTTTCTGCAGTCTGTGGCACTCAGATGAGAAACCCCACTGGGAAAAGCTGCCTTGGAATACCCAACAGAAACCACTTATGGCGCTTCCCTCCCTCCTTTCTCCCATCACTTCCAAAGTCTCTCAACACCCCCAGCCATGTGCCCGCTCAGTTAACCTCGGAAAGCTGTGGCTGCTTCGGAAGGGGCAGGCTTTACCTGCCAGGGCCCCTAAAAAAAGGAGGAGAGATGGTTCAGACAGACATGCCGGCAAGCAGACTGTCTTTTTTAACAGTGAGAGATCTTCACGTGAACTGTTCACCCCAATTTTAAAAAGAAGAGACTCAAAGAAATATTTTTGCTTACAGAAGACAAATACCAGCTCATTAAAGTCTGAGAATACACACAACATGTGCATCGAGCGACAGGCGAATAATATTTAATTATCACCACCAAGACAGAGGTGTGAGATTTAGTTCATCACGGCCACGGGCGGGAGAAAGGGTATAGATTTTTCTCTAAAAGTGGGAGCCGCGAGGTGGGGAGGTGTTGTTAGAATGTCTGGCCCGGAAAGTCAGTGCTTACTCCTTCCCTGCACCCCTTATTCACCCCGCACTTGGAGTCAGGAGCCCCGGCCCTCTTTCTATACAAAGCCCAATTGCTGTCCTTTCAAGCCGGCCTGGGAGTCCGATGCTCCCACCGAAGCCTATCAGACGCCCTTCCCAGTCTGTGGAAGGAGACCTGGAGGTCGAGGGGGATCGGAGAGTGCCCTTCCTAAGCCGTTTGTCCACAAGTCACCATTGCATCACGTCCCTTCTTTGCACACTAGGGGTGGCCTCTGTTCCCCTCTGTTCCAGTCCCACCCAGCACTGAAATTAGACCTTTTCCTCCTCCTCCCATCATTTCCTTGGCTTCTGAATCGCTGGCACGGTAACGTCGTATGGTCAAGAGCCTGGGGTCAGGAGTCGGTCTTTGTGTCCCACTTCCTCAGGGCACTTTGCTCCTCACCGTCTCAGTTTTCTTGTCTGTAAAATAGGCTGGAGGATGCTGCCTCCGCTGGGTGGGTGTGACGTCTTAGGGAGAAAATACACGTGATACAGTGCACCAGGTGCCCGGCTCGTAGGATGCCCTCGTGCATCGGTGGCTGCTAGCTTTAACGATATTAATGAAGAGCTAGTGCACGGATATTAACGTTATTTTCCAGAACATATGTTGACTCCACGTAGATGGAGCCCAACCAGTAGCTTCCCCACCTGAAGTTAGTGCTCATCAAACTTCAGTGCTGCAAAACCACCCTGCGGAGTTTGTCTCATATTTAGATTTTCAGACCCCCCACCTCTGGCCTTTCAGGTCCTAACTTATTAATCAGATATGGGATCTAGGAATCTGCATGTTGACCAAACGCTTCAGAGAATTCTAATGCACGTGGTCTGCAAGCCATGTTTTGAGAAGAACTAGTTTAACCGATGGTTTCTGTGCTGGCCACTGTGGCTCACTTGGTTGGAGCCTTGTCTCATAAACTGAAAGGTTGTGGGTTCGATTTCCAGTCAGGGCACATGCCTGGGTTGCAGGCCAGGTTCCTGGTTGGGGCGCACGTGAGAGGCAACGGATCGATGTTTCTCTCCTACATCAATGTTTCTCTTCCTCCCTCCCATCCCCTCTCTAAAACTACATAAATAAAATATTTCTTAAAAATCAATAAGCACTTCCTCAGGTGAGGATTAGAAAAACAAGCAAGCAAAAAAAAAAAACCAGTGGTTTCCCCTGAGTGGGCCGATATCATAGGTCCCTCCCCAAATATCTACCCCTCGAGTTCCCAGAACACAGGAGTGAAGTGAGAAGAGAGGGACTTTATTTCAAGTGGAAGTGAGTAATTGAAAAAGACTATGGACTATTTTCATGTTTACTTCCTAACTAACTTTAGTCTATTTTAAAAGTGCTCTGTATTCCTAGTTGGAGAAGGGTCTGATGTATTTCCATATTTAAAAAGCCTTCAACTCTCTGTCCTTAGGTGGGAATCCATCCATCCATCCATCCATCCATGCACTAGCTCTTCGTTCATGGTTTAGCAAACATTCATTGAGAGTTTACTAAATGTTAGACATTGGAAATAGGCCTTTGGAAATACTAAGACAAATAGTTCATGGGTTTGCAAAGAGCTCACATCCATCCAAAGAGACAAGATGTATAAACATGATGCTATTATTGCTAGAATCCTGTGTGTGAGGCGTGATGGGAGTGAAACCCCTTTGTTCGGTAGGAGTATAAAAAAGCAAGTGTCAGGGAGTGGGGGTGTCGGCCACAGGACATGAGAGAAAGACCATCGTGATGTCGAGCCCAGGGTCTTCAGCCTTTCTCCCCAGAGGGCCCTCGAAAGCAGAGATCTGTGTGAGCAGTAATCCCTGGTGAGGACCCTTCTGTCCACCAGCAGCTTCTGCACTTCTCTCCCTGAATTAAGGACTCCACTCAAACTGCTCTCCAGAACAGCGTTTCCCAGCCCACCTCCCTCTGTGAGGCTTGCTTCCTTGTTTTGCTCCAAAGGAAGCTGCCTCGGGTTCAGAGATGTGGCTGCTGGCCTGGGCTCCAGCCACTCCAGCCAGACCTAAATAAGGAGAAATAACACTGGGGTCTGTCCAAAGCATTTGGAACAGATGGAGCCCTCCCCTCACCCACCGCCTCCTCCCTTCTCCCCCACCCCATCCCATCACCATCCAAATTGGTTCGACATGATTCAGGGATGCTATTCCAGCACTTATCTCAATGGTTAATTAATAACTCACCTTGTCTGTGCATTGAGCAAAGCCAAGCTCGGGACTTCAGGGACTGCAGAAGAGTTATGGTTCTCGGCTCCAAATAATCTTGTTTCTTCCTCCAATGAGAGACAGAGCTGGGTGGACCCATTGTAAATGCCATGACTAATGTGTGCAAATCATGTTGATGAATTGGTTGGGTTGGGGATAGCTTAGAAGAGCAGCATTGCTCTATTAATTGGGTTGGATTGAGGATTCCCCTTGCAGTCCAAAGACCTTGTGGCAAATGTAGCTGGAGTCACAAACAGAGTCCCCAATTAGCACCCAGAGAGGAAAGCAATTTATCTAATGCCTCGGAAGAGAACTTGGCCTTGAGGCCACTACCAGCTGGCCAGGTGCTGGTCTCTCTTCTTTGAGAGGGAAGTAGAACAAGCCTCACCTGAAATCCTAGTGGACTACATGGTGATAGGGCATGGAAAGTTTTCTGGATTTTTTCAGTTGAAAGAAGATCTTTGACTTTCTGGGCATATTTGACTAAGGAAACTTCTGTTTAGGAAACTAAGGGTAGAAGTTTTCTTTTATTCTCTTGTGGTTTTAAAAAATAGAATCCATTTTTCTTTGCATATAAACACGATAACCAGTAAGATTTTTGAGGGTGTACATGCCCCAAGCTCTGTACTGAGCTTAGTACACACCAGGACAATGGGACCAGGCAGCTGATGGGTCTCTCTGCTGTGCTCCACCCGCACCCTCCTCCCTTTCTCCCCACAGCAGCCAGAGGGAGAGGTTGAAATTGTAAGTCAGATCATGCCATGGCCTCAAAGGGTTTCCCATGTAGTTAAAGTCAAAACCAAATGTTTCCCCTTGGCCTAGAGGGGATGCATCCTCTGCCTTCTCTCTCACCTGTCCCCACCGCCTTCTTTTTTTTTTAATAATGTATTTTATTGATTATGCCATTACAGTTGTCCCATTTCCCCTTCATTCCCCTCTACCCTGCACACCCCCTCCCCCAACATTCCCCCCTTTAGTTCATATCCATGTGTCATAAGTTCTTTAGCTTCTACATGTCCCACACTACTCTTGCCCTCCCCCTGTCTATTTTCTCCCCACCCTCTCTGCTACTTATTCTCTATACCTTCTCCCCCTCTCTCCTCCTCCCAACCCCTCTGTTGCTAACCCTCCATGTGATCTACATTTCTGTGGCTCCCCTTCTGTTTTACCTATCTGCTTAGTTGTTTGCTTTTGTTTTAGGTGTGGTTGTTAGTAACTGTGAGTTTGCTGTCCTTTCACTGTTCATCTTTTTTATCTCCTTTTTCTTAGATAAGTCCCTTTAACATTTCATATAATAAGGGATTGGTAATGATGAACTCCTTGAACTTGACCTTATTTGAGAAGTGCTTTATCTGCCCTTCCATTCTAAATGAAAGCTTTGCTGGATAGAGCCATCTTGGATGTAGGTCTTTGGATTTCATGACTTGGAATACCTCTTTCCAGCCCCTTCTTGCCTGTAAGGTCCCTTTTGAGAAATCAGCTGACAGTCTGATGGGGACTCCTTTGTAGGTGACTGTCCCCTTAGCTCTTGCTGCTTCTAGGATTCTCTCCTTCATTTTAATCTTGGCTAATGTAATGATGATGTGCCTTGGTGTGTTCCTTCTTGGGTCCAATTTCTTTGGGACTCTCTGAGCTTCCTGGATTTTCTGGAAGTCTATTGCCTTTGCCAGATTGGAGAAGTTCTCCTTTATTATTTGTTCAAATAAGTTTTCCCCTGGTGGCTGTTCCTCTTCTCCTTCTGCTACCCCTATAATTCAGATGTTGGAACATTTAAAGATGTCCTGGAGGTTCCTAAGCCTCTCCTCATTTTTTTGAATTCTTGTTTCTTCATCCTTTTCTGTTTGGTCATTTTTTCTTCCTTCTGGTCTACTCCATTGGTTTGGGTCCCAGTTTTCTTTCCATAACTATTGGTTTCCTGTGCAATTTCCTTCATTTCACTTAGTGTAGCCTTCATTTTTTCATCTAATTTGTGACCAAAATCAACCAATTCTGTGAGCATCCTGATCACCAGTGTTTTGAACTGTGCATCTGATAGGTTGGCTATCTCTTGGTCACTTAAAAGTATTGGCTTAGGGCTTTGATTTATTCTTCTGTTTGAGCCATAATGTTTTGGTCAGATCATACCTGTTATATTTGAGGGGCGGAGCGTTAGGTGTTCACCAGGGCAGGGCAACCCAGTCATTGGGTTGTGATGCTGTATATGGGGGCAGGGTCAGAAAGGGAGCAATGGAGCTTGCAGCACTCTCTATCAGATTTCAGTCCCCTCTGTCACTTCCCACAAGCAAACTGGTCCCTTCTGATGCTGGTTCTAGTGGGTGGGCTTGTGTACATTCTAGGACCCTGTGGGTCTCTCCAATGAATTCTCCGGTGAGGCTAGGAGCCTCTCCCAGCATCTTTTCAATTGGTGCTTTTAGGCTTTATTTCCCAGCGCTGGAGCGAGCCCTGGGTTGCACAGTCTGTCTCGCTGCCCATTGTCACCTGGTTTATCTGCACATGAATGTGTGACCTCAGTCAGCCCTGCACCACCTGCGCTCCCAATTCTGGCAGCCACCGCTTTTTCCTGCCTCAATGCCTCTCTGCCAGTTGCTGACTCTGCCCCTCTTACCTGTCTGGTTGAATGGTTGTCGGACTTCCATACAGTTCAATTTTCTGTCTGTTCTGGTTGTGTTTTTGTTTCTAAATCTTTGTTGTCCTTCATTTTGGTTGTGTGAGGAGGCACAGTGTTTCCACCTATGCCTCTCCACCACCTGCTCTCTCACCTGTCCCCACCGCCCTCCACGGCAGCTCTGCTCATCCATGGTGGCCCACCTCCTGCTCTTACACATGCTAAGCATTTCCTAAATTCATAAATGCTTTGACCTTGGCATTTTTTATGGCTCCTTCTAGTCATTCTCAGTTCTCAGCTCAAATACCTGCCCCCCCCAAAGAGGCCTGTTTGTACCTGTAAAGTCCCCCTGGGTCTCTCCCGTCACAACAATGTCACACTCCTGGCCTAGGCCCTCTGTCTGTCTTGTACACTGTCTCTTTCTTCACACCAGACACAAGTTCTGGGAGTCTCTCACATCACAGGTTTTTCCAGTTCATAGATAAGGGTGAAGGTAACATCCAGATAGGCCTTTGAGCTAATTGCTAGGCTATCCCCCGTAGTGACATCAAAGCCAACTTCTCGGTTCTAAAGCGCTAACAGAATTTGGGAGCTGGATCTGAAGAATGTTCAAATAAGTGCAGAATCAGTATTATTACAAAGAGGCCTCGGGAAAGATCACCTCAAAGATAAGACTTTCCCATTGAAAATCTTTACCCAGTAAATTTATTTGACCATGCAATTCGTTTTTAAAAAAGTAAAAAGTGTTTAAGGTTTATGAGTTTACCTAACATAGCACCTTTGGTATTTTCTAATCAAGTCTTTAGTAGTTTAAATGGTTACTAAATGTCTCTTAAGAGATTATATATTTTTCTCTGATTAGATGATAGATCAAATATTCATCATAAAATTGTGATTAAAAGGCATAATCTACAAAAAATGTGAATAACATAAATCACTGTGGACTTACTTTAGGGAATTAAAGGATCAACACACACACTGAGCTGGTGGCCAAGAGGTAACGTTTATACCAGGACTGTGTTTTGCCACAGCCAGAGAAACCACCCAGATATAGGCACGAGTGTCCTCTGGGTTTCTGTGACCAGCACCTGAATCAAGGTTCATGGTCCCTGGTGCTGTGATTAGCTCTGTTGCTCCCACAATCCTCCCCTTAGTTCAGTGGTTCTCTACCAGGGCCAGTTTTGCTCTCCAGGGGATATTGGCAATGACTGGAGATATTGTATGAGTCACCGTACAAAGGTTGGGAGGAGGTGCTACTGGTATCTAGTAGGCAGAGGCCTGCAGGCTGCTAAGTGTCTTACATGCACAGGGCAGCCCCACAACAAAGAATGATCCAGCCCAAAATGTCACTAATGGCAAGGTTAAGAAATCAGGGGCAGACGTTAACATCTTCCAGGAACATATGGAAGGGGTCTGGATGGCTCTGGACTGGGGAGTGTCCTCTCACTGGATGTCAAAGGGCATGAGGTCAAAGGCCTGACGCACATAGAGCACTTAGTAGGGCCAGGCATGTGCATGAACACTCTACCCACATTGCTCAGGTAAATCACAACAATAGCCTGCAAGAGCCCCAAGGGCCTCTTTTATCCTTTGCCCAGAAGCAGAAACTGAGGTCCAGTGGGGTGAAGCGGCTTAAGTAGGTCCCACGGCTACAACGTAGCCACACCAGGGGTCAGAACCCAGGCTGAGAGACCCCCTGGAGGGCATTGCACAGCACCTAGGTGCCAAGCCTACAATCAGAGCACAGCAAACTACAGCGCTCAACACACTCAGCCCCTTGGAAACACCGATTTTGCAGCATTCTGAAAAATAGAGTTGGTGTTAGCTTTTTTCCCCAGTTCTGGGGAATGTGATTTTGCCACAAAGTGCTTAGGCGCTGGAATGCCAGGGGGCTTGCAGGGGCTGTCTGACTTTAAGTCTCAAGGCATTCTCCACAGCGCAGGGGGAGCAGCTGCCCAGGGCCCATGCTCCTTCCTTTGACTTTTCCTCTTCCTGGCCAAGAGCTCTGGGGGATTGGAGAGGGGCCAGCACCAAGGTGGCCAAATGCAAATCTGAAGAAAACCGCCAGGTATCCCCCAAAGCTCTATACCCCGTGCTTGCCTCTCTCCCCACTCATAGCAAAGACCAAACTTTTCCGAGGGAATTCCCCTCCTTTTCCAGCCCTCGAGACGTGTCGGCGTTGACCTTCCCACCCCGTTCTGGGGAGCTCACTGGGGCCACACGCACTGAGGGACACTACCTCTTCCATGTGTGGGGTCATTAAGTCTGGGGTGTCAGGTAGATACAGAAATAGAGAGTTCCCAGCAGCTACAAATGCTGGGGAGGGAAAGCAACGTCTTCAAGGCCAAACAGGAGAGCGGGGCAGATCTGGGCTGGAGGCCTGGCTTCCTGGCTCCAAATCCCACACACTTTTCTCCAGGCCATGCTGCTCCCATGGGACCTGGCCACCCTCCAGGGGTTGGGTGCCTGGCATTCCCGGTTGGACCCGAGGTCTGTCTCCATCCCGGGACCCAGAAGAGGATGCATTAGGTACCTGCACCCCTGAGAGGGAGAGCCCCAGGTGAGCCTCACTCACCTCAGCCTAGTCCTGGCCCTGCTCAGACTAAGAGAGGACAGTAAGTGACAGTAAGGATGGCCAGCACCTCCAAAACCAGCCACACTCTTGGACAGAGCCCTCCCAAGATCATTTATGCATTCAGCAGATGCATGCCGAGCCTCTTTTCTGGTGAATGAGTGAGACTCAAACCGTGCCCACAAATACTCCATGGTCTGGTGGTGGGTGAAACATACGTGAAACCAGCTGCTACCTTGGGGTCCATGGAACAAGTAAGCCAAGAGACTGGCGGCCCAGAGGACAGGCATCAGGCTTCCAGGCAGGTCAGGCTAGAGCTTTAAAAGCTACAGAAAAATTAGATAAGGAAAAAAGGCGAGAGCACTGTGGGCATAGAAAAGGGCAAGGGCACAGAGGCAAGAGTGCGTCTTTGGGGACCTTTGGCACCTTTGGGGAACTTTGGCGAAGGTGATGCCGCTACACTGTGTGTGAATGTCTAGACTTGCTTCCCCAGAGGCTGAGGCTGGGGAAGCAGGTCTAGACAGACAGGGCTCGGGCGCCACGCTGGGCAGGATGCAGTTTACCCCCAGGATCTGCTTTGCCTTCCTCCATCAGCATCTTGGGCTCCAAAACTGTACCCCCACCTCTCCCCTCAGACAGAAGGCTGGTGTATCTGCTTGAGTTATTCCTTAACACACACGCTTACGGCAGGAAAGAAAGGGTAGCCTTCCTTTGCGTTTCCTCCAACGCACGAAGGCATTCTCTCACTGGGGTGCAGTGGGCAGGAGGGACAGCCTGGTAGTGTGGGGAAGAGGCTTGGGAGTCAGGAGGCTCCAGGTTCACGTCCAGGTTCCTGCACTGATAAGCAGATCCTCTCTCTCAGAGCCTCAGTTTTGTCCTCTGCAAAGTGGGGCTCAGAATAGGATGCTGTGAGGCTTAGATGATGGTTCTCACAGGTCAGTGGGCACCGGTGTCACCTGGAAGGTATAATGCACAGCATTCGGGGCCCTGCTCCCTGAGTTCTGATCTGGTCTAGGGCCCAAGAATGTGCATTTCTAGCAAGTGCCCAGACGATGCTGACACTGAGAACCACTGACTTGGGACCATATGTGCCGTTTCAAGGGGAGCTCAAGTGATATCTCCAAGTGTGTTAGCTCTGGGCTGTCTGATGGGGGCAGAAGGGACACAAGCCCTGCATCCTGAGGCAGCAGCAGCTCGACCAGCATGTGGACCCCGGGAACATCCCTGGGCTCACTGAAGTCCCTGCTGCAGAGACAGGCCTGTGGAAGGTGGCTCAGGACTCCAGCCTCCCGAGACCCACCCTCCTCTTTCGAGAGCTGCAAGAACAAAGGTCCTGTGTGGAAGAGCATGCTGGGGGCGAGGGGGTGCTTTGTAGCGGCCCTGGGCTCCTGTTCTTGCTGACACTCACTGCTTCTCCCGTCCCTGCTTAGATCAGCTGTGCCCTCACTGCCTCACTGCCAGGTTCCTCGGGCTTTGGGCTCAGGTTGGCTTGTATAAATTCTGGCTCTGGTTCTTCCTCCCTTTGCTTCCTTGAACAAAGAACCTAATGCACTCAACTCCTGTTCCCTCATCTGTAAACTGGGAACAGCAACAGCAGCCTCAGAAGCCTGTTGTGACATTGGACTAGAACATTCGTACCAAGTGCCTTAATGCCACTCGATTTAAATGACAGTTCTAAGTATTCGTATCTCCCTCTACGATGTGACTCTGAGACTCTAAAAACACACACTGCCCCCGATCAGAAGTTCATCGTATCCAATTAACATCCTCTCATCATAACATTCCAAAATGAGAATCCACCCTCTATCCCTGCTCTGATCGACCCCCTCAATCCCACACCCACCAGCTCTGACTTGAGTGTGGTTTTTTGCTGTTGTTGTTGTTTTAATAAACCAACAATGGCGTAGCATTTCCACCTATTGGACAAAGCTTTATTTTATTGTTTTTCAGATTTTAATGATTTATTTTTAGAGTGAGAGGAAGGGAGGGAGACAGAGAGGGAGAGAAACATCGATATGCGAGAGAAACGTCTATCAGTTGCCCCTTGCACGCCCCCAGCGGGACACCTGGCCCGCAACCCAGGCCTTATGGGATAACATCCAACCCTCTGGGCCACACCGGCCAGGGCTGAGTGCGGTTTTCCCTCAGATCACAACCCAGTGGCCCCCAGCCAGGTGGCTCACTGACACATTCCCTGTGGCCTGTGTAGCGTTACAAACATCCTTGAATTTGTTGCTGACCTTTAACAGCAGAGGATTCCATTTAAGCCACAAAGAAAGAGAGGAGCCAGTGAGGAGCTTGCCCCAAGTCGTCAGGGACGGCCTCGGTAGGAAGCTCCGCCCTCCTCGTTCTGTGTGAACGTCCTGCTTGTTCTCCTCCCAGACCGGTTTTCTGAAAGTAGTCATGTGTCAGGTTCGCCAGAGCCCAAAGGGACGTCCAGAGAGCCAGGAAGGAAGAGGGGGTCCACGGAGAAGAGGAATAACAGAAACGGGCCCTGCAACCACAGGAACAAACGTCCCCTCTCTCGTCTCCCTGACACTCACAGAGCACCCAGCACAGGGGAGCAGGTCCAGGGAGCATATTCCAGCCCACCTGGGACCCACCCCCAAAGTCGGCCGCTCTGATGTGCCACGCCCACGCCACCCCTTTCTTGCCATGACTTCAATGGTCATTCATGGGGTCTGCACGTGGGGCCCTGGTCTGAGCATGTTGTCGCAAAGATCCACGATGCAGCTTTGTCTGGCCTCCGTGCAAAACCACTATTCCTAACTGTTAAGGCCATGGTTTCGTAATGTCTTTCCATCTCCACCGACTTTGCTGGGCTGGACAGTTAGCCCCCAGCTCCTGTTCCACACAGAGCAGTCCTTAGAATCCTTTTGAAAGTCAAGTTAGTGTAGCTCAGTGGATTGAGTGCACGCCTGCAAACCAAAAGATCGCAGTTCAATTCCCAGTCAGGGCACATGCCTAGGTTGCAGGCCAGTTCCCAGCAGGGGACACACCAGAGGCAACCACACATTGATATTTCTCTCCCTCTCTCCTTCCCTTCCCCTCTAAAGATAAATAAATAAAATCTAAAAAAAAGAAATTCAGGTCATGCTGTGCCCTGTTCCAACCTTCCCACAGTGTCCCACCTCCCCCAGAATGGCGTCCAGGTGGCGAAATGGCCTCCTTTGCTCTGCATAAGAGGACGTCCACTTCCACTCTGATCTTATTTCCTCCCTGTCCTCCTCTCCCTCACCCCGCCCAGCATCCACGATCTCATCGTCCCTGTAACTCACACAACACCCTCTCCCTCTGAGTGTTTGCACCCGCTGCTCCCTCTGGCCAGAATGCTCTTCCTCCAGATGTTTCCATGACGGGCTCCCTCGTTTCATTTAGGTTTCTGCCCAAACACCACTTCAGAGACACCATCCCTGGCTCCCCCATCGAGTGTGGCAAATCTCCACCCCCCTGCCCTGGCTGACCTTCTTTCAAAGCACAATCACTCTCGCGGAGTCTTTTATTGTTTGTTTCCCCTCTACGGTCTAGGTCCATGGCCACAGGGCCCCTCTCTGTCTTGGTCAACTCATTATTAGATGAATTGAATGGATGAACGCTTTAATGAGAAGTATCTGGAAAAGGAAGCAGTTGTCTTTTATTCAGTAGATTACTTGAGGATGAATAAATTTCATTTTTAAATTTTTCAGAAGTCCACGCATACAGACAATGACACCCAAGTCACTGTGTGCCATTAACATTAGTTTATTAATGCAAAGGAAGTCCACACGGCAGATACGTGATTTCTTTTCAGTAAGACGTGAGCACCGGCCACGCTGCCCTTCATCTCCACTGTCCGCCTTGCTTGCCCTGTCTGTCCACTTCCTGTGGGCTGATGGCCATACTCAGGCACACTTCATGATCCTCCTCCAAGACGAGGCCAGGCAGGGCCTCCGAGGGTCACTGCTGAGTGAGCCCAAACAGTGGCTTGCCTGGGGAGGCATGGAGTAATGGGGAAGATCTGCAAGTCCAAGGCTGGTCTCCGCCACTCACTAGCAGCCGCCCAACCTTGTCACAGAACTTCACCTCTCTTGGACTTGGTGTCGCCATCTGTAAAGCTAGAGTAAACAGGCAGTTACCACATGCTAGATGCTTTTGCATAAGGTTTATTTAATCTCTACTCACAGCCCTAGGAAGCTGGTGTGATTATTTCTATTTTGCTGATGAGGAAACAGAGACTCAGAGAGGTAAAATAACCAGCCCGAGGCCACACAGCTGGCGTGTTGCAGACCTCCAGGTCCTGGGTCCTTACCGGCAGTACAATAGTGGCACCTGCTTCCTACCTATAAAGAGTAGATGAGCAGGTCTCCAGGCAGTGCTAAGCACAGCGCCCGCTGCACAGGCAGGAGGGTGGTGTGAAAGTCGGGTCTGGTCCCCGCCCCCAGCAGGCAGTCTGGTGTTTCCCTGTGCGGCGGGGAGAGAGGCAGCACGCCCCTTGCTCATTTTCTCAGCTCCGGGGCCAGCCTCCCACCTCTGCCCCCGAGAGACAGAATCTCTCCTCAGGCAGAACATAACTGTTCTGGCTGTTGCTCAAGGTAGTGACAGCCCCTTTCTTTCTGAGGGGCCCAGCAGGTCCCTGTCTGGCACCCCACCAGGCCGCCAGCGCCTGCCAGGCTGGACTTCACTGGCCACGCTTGCTTCTGTCTGGCCTGTCAGTGGGCTCTTTGAAATGGAGGTTGATGGGGGTGGGAGGGCAGTAGACCAGGGCTGGCAGAGGGCAGGTCTTTGGAGGAATCCGTGGCTGAGTTCAGAGGCCCCTGCTCTCTATTGTCACTGGTTTTTGTAACAGAAAAGAGGGAGGCAGCAGCAGCCGAGACAGAAATCCCCCAGGTACAGAAAACAAGGCCCTAGGCTAGTGAGGGTAAGACTGCGCCGAAGAAGCCTGTCAGGGGATACCCAAGGTGGGCAAGTCGGAGCAAGTGAGATCATTATTCCTAGGGGCTCTGTCCGGGTTCCGAAAGAGGGGAGTGGGGGGAGAGAGGAGAGACACAGACGGACAGAGAGAACAGCCACCTGAAAATGAAGCTGTTTTCTGGGGCCTCGGCATTTGTCCCTCAATGTCGTCCCATGTTGACAGGGCACCTTCATGTGGTTCTGGTGACTCGCAGCCTCCCATGGTGAATTGAGGGTGGTAGCCAAGAGTCAGAGGCTTTGGAGGCAGAGAGCCTGGGGATGGAGCACTCCTCCATCATTTCCTAGCTGTGTGATTGTAGGGAAGGCCCTCTACCTCCCCGAGCCTCAGTTTCTTCATCTGTAAAATGGAAACTGTGGAACCCACCTCAAAGGGTTCTCGTGCGCACAACCAGGTGATGGCTGGGTTAGGGTCCGGGCACCGGCTGTGGAAGCACACAGGGGCGGCCCCGCGATGATCCCCTTGACTCAGACGTGTAACCTGGGTGCAGTTAGGACTGGGACAGAGGGCGGCTAACGTCACCCTTCAACATGTGTTTAAATTGTTCCTCTCCTGTTTGTCATGGTGCTGCCTTGGACAAAAGAGCTTGGCTCAGGCACTAAGCATGTCATGGTTTTAAGTGCAATGGCGCCTGTGTGCTGGCCATGCGGGATGCTTAACAGTGACAGACATGGCGGTGGCGTGTAGGACTTGGCTTCAGAGTGCAACACCCAGCCCCACCATGTAGAGCTGTATCGTCTTAGACGACTTATCCAATCTCTTTCTCAATGTCTCACTTCTTATCTATAAACGAAGGTGCTAACGGCATCTGGAACTCTGGTGGCGATTTAATGAGCAGAGGCATGCAAAGCATTAGCGTGGCTCCTGGTGCCAAGTAAGTGCTGCAGAAGTGACAACCCTTAGTTCTCATTAGACATGGTTGGCATCAGTGCTCCAGTGTCGTACTGACCCCCAGCATGCCGTCACCTAGTACAGGGGCCCTCTGCTGAAATGTGTTGGCTTGGGGCGGCACTGCGAGCCCAAGGACAAGGTCTCTGAGCTGGTGTGCTGATGGCGATGCTGTAGTTTGTGTCGGGCCTGATCACCCAAAAGCCTGCACTGTATAGAAAGGTCACTCACTCAAGCACAGGGCTGCCACTTGTGACTATGGAGTAGATAACGGTTTGGCTGGTCCTTTCAAGGACAGAGCCCCCAAACCTAGACCTCTATGTTTTCATGAAGAGCTTTCCAACTAGAGCTTTCCAATATAGTCTAGTGTTGGACTATGCTAGACTAGGTTATCACAGGGAGATGCTCAGCCATCAGTGGTCCATGGTCAGGAAAGGTTGCATACCCTCCATTGCAATGTCAGAGTCATAATACACATGCACACATGGAAGGCTCTGAGAAGTCCTACTATAGAGAAACCAGTTTAATTTCACTTCACCAGCGTCTCCCAAATTGTATTGGACCACAGGTGCCCCTGTCCCACCTCCGCTTCTGTGTTTCAGGGAGCCCCTAGTAAGATTCCCCCCAGGAGACATGCTTTGGAAAAGCTGCTTCAGTCCCCCAGGGTCAGATATACTACTACGGATACTTGAGGGGTGTTTTAAAGAATCCAGAGCAGGGGGGTCTCGAGCTTCACTGAGCACAAGAATCGTCTGAGAGTCTTCCTGAAAATTCAGATTCCCAGTTTTGACTCCTGGGAACTCAGTAGGTCTGGGTGATGGCAGGAATCGGCATTTGAACACCCTGAGCTGATTCTAGGGCATGAGGTCAGGTAGCACATTTTGGCCAAGAGCAGGTTAATGCCTGACTTGTGGAAATGCGGCACTCAGAACAGCAGCATCGTCATCACCTGGGAGCTTGTAGGAAACTCAGGCTCTCGGGCCCCACCCTGGTACCACAGAATTAGAATCCATATTTTAACAAGGTCCCCGGTGATTCAGGCGCTGGTTAGAATTTGAAAAGCATCGTTTTAAAAGGTTTTTGTTGACGGTGCTTGTTTTTGTTTTGTTCTTCATTTGTTTTGGGTGAAAAAAACATTCAGAAACATAATCGGATGTACTCTGTCAGCTCATTGTCATAAAATTGCTTCCATTCCTCTCCTCAGCCCTATGCAGGTAGAGGAGGTCAACCAGATGCCCCAGTAGCTCCTAGTGTCATATCAAAGGGAGGTTTTACCTGGATTGTGTCCCTGCGTTTGGTAATGGTGGCAGGGTTTGCCCACGGAGCCTTTGCTTTCTTTCCCACAACCATCCTGAAAAGTAAGAAAAAGCAGCTCTCAGTGGGGCCTCCACTCTGCCAGATCTTTGGTGGGACGTGATTGATCTTCCATTGCTAAGTCATCAGAAAAGCCAGAAAGTGCTTTGGGGCAAAGATCTCTGGCCTTGGAATTCAGAAACTGACAAATAGAGTTGGCAAGAAGCAAAAGGAGAACTTCCAATGGGCCTTCCAGAAGAAATACAAATACAATTTTACTGCTTGCGATATTTAAAAACGGCAGTTTCCCTGTGGGCAGCGAGGGGTGTGGGGGGATGCCTGAGAACAACGGTCCGTCAGGCAGCCAGGGTATTAATGGCAGGTGAAACCTTCCAAATGAGCACCCTGTCAGCCAACCTATTGCTTTAAAAAGTTGGCAATGCAGGAGACCTAACGGAGGCAATGAAGAACTAATCTCATATTGCCAAGTTAAATCAAGTCAACCTTGCCCATTCCTTTCACTTCTTAGTTACATCAAGCCAGAATACTTTCAATTATCCCTCACTCCCAGCTCGTCAGTAGGCATTGGGCAAAATGCAAATGGAACAGTGCCCTTCCCTGGTGGCAAGCAGGAAATATCATCAAGAATCGCCTCCATTTATTGAGCTCTTCCTCTGTATGAGTGCAATGCCTTCATCGTCTCATTTCACATGCACCATCTTTAGCATCCCCGTGATCATTGGTGAAGTAGGTCCAATTAAGTCCATTCTGTAGCTGGGAACACTCCAGGAGTCACAGGAGGTCAGTGACTTGCCAAGGTTGCATAGCTAATGAATGATAGAACAGATTTTAAAACCAGACTATTCTGACTCATATTCCTTTGTTATTTGTCTAACTGGGCCAAGAGCCCAGTGATACCCTGAGCAAGTGCGCCTGAGCTTTGCTGTGCCTTCCTTGAGATTTCCTTGGTGCTTCTCCAATGTCAGGAACTGGCTGGGGTCAGCAGTGCCCCCTGAGAGGAGCACCCCAGCCCAGACTAGGACCCATGTGAGCCCAGGTCCCCTTTCAGGGTATTCTCTGACCCTCTAGCATTCCTCACACCCACCCCCGTGTGTGTGGGGTTGACCAGATGCCCTGAGATATTTAGGGATTTCCATCTATGGATAGCTAAGGGCACGATGCCCAACATCAATTCTAGAGGACAGGCTGGCAAGCAGATTTCTTTTGCAAGATCATGTGAGATCAGACTGCCAGAATGATACTGATATAGTGATTCGGGCAACTCAGATTGTTTGTAAAGAGAGGGGCCTGGCAAGATAATATTGGTCAGCAGCCCCACACACATCAGTCATGGCCTTTGAAGAGCTCACCATAAAATAAATAACTGTCAAGGCAAAACGAATCCTACGGTTGCCATATTTCTTTTCGCCCAAAAGCCTGCTTATGTCTCTGGCTAAAATCCAGGCGCCTCTGGCCTTTGCCAGCTGGCAGAGTGAAAAGTGCCTCCCAGCCCCCACTGCCCTTTCTTCATTTTCCTCACAAATAGGAAACATCACCCAGGTTCTTCCTTCTCACCCCAGCTTATTGCCTCCTCCCTTCTCTCTGCCGTTTCATTAATGGTCCAAAGCTCCCGGGCCCCATCATGAACTGATCTCAAACATGGCCCTAGGACTTAGTGGGTGGATCATGGGGATTCCCTGAAACTTTCTTGGAGAAATGAGAACTTGCCAAGTACTTCACTCTATGTGCTAAACAAACGTGTATGATGCCAAAAAGACTCAAAAAGAAGGAAAGACAAACCAGAGGCACATTACATGGGTTATTTTAGTTAATCCTCCCAGGGCTCCTGTGAGGGATTATCATCATCATCACCACCATCATCACCATCATCGCCATCATCACCATCACCATCATCACTACCACCACCACCATTACCACCATCATCATCATCACCACCATCACCATCACTTACAATCATCATCACCACCACCATCAACACTATTACCATCATCATCACCATCATCACCATCATCACCACTGCCAGTGGTCATCACCATCATGACCACTTTGTAAATGAGGAAGACACAACACAGAGAGGTTGATATCTTACCTAAAGTCAGCCTTTTGGCAAATACATAAATAGTGTATAATTTTCAATATACACCTTGACAATTTTTTTATATATGAGGAAGGACCTACAAAACCAGGAATTTATTTATAAAAATTGTGTATTTATCCTTACATGTTTAAACTTTAGTCATCTTCAAAGTACTCTCCGTTTGATGCAATACATCTATTGAGACTTTTTTTTACTGCTCAAAACAGTTTTTGAACTCATTGATTTTGATGCCTTTTGGTGGTCCTGCTGTTTTCTGTTTCACCTCTTTCATATCAGCAAAACATTTCCCTTTGAGGACATTTTTTCATCTGGGGAAATAAAAAGTTGCTTGGGGGGAGAGTGGATGCACAGGGAGGGTAGGGCACGGGGTTCATGATGTTTTTGGTCAAAAACTACTGAGCACTCAGCACGGTGTGGGCAGGTGCACTCGTAAAACAGCCATCACAAAATGGGCAAACATGTTGAGTCTTCAAAAAGATTCACTGAGGCTGAATGCAGCCTCTCACAACAGCTCCGTCTGGTGCTCTGATACAAATGAGTTCCCAGAACACTCACCTATAGTGGGAAGGTTGTACTACAAGGGGCCTGCTTTCCAGAAGATAATTCCAAGTGTTTTGGTTTTTTTTTTCTTTTGGATCTCTCCTTGTAAAGATTCACCTGTACAGTCAGGTGAATAAGATGATTTAGAACATTCCTACCATCCAAAACGTTCCCTGTATTGTTTCCCATCTAATACCTCCCCGTAAAGGTAGTTATAATTTATAACTTTCTACCATTATTGATTAACTTTGCCTGGTCTTGAACATCCTATAAATGGAGCAGTAAATACTCTGTAAAGCCCACATTTTAACCAATTCACTCCACAACCTCCTTGCCCAATGAGTATGGAGGGAAGATTTGGTGGTTGGCAGTGCCTCTCATCAAACCATGGTCTGGAAATAGCAGGACTCATTTCTAAACCTGAGCTGCTGGCCAGTTCCCAGCCTGGTGCTGTGCGCAGACCCTAGCAGAGCTATCTATGGTACCTGAAGTGAATTGTTGGCATCAATTTGTGCCACCTTGTCCCAAAGTGAAACTGAGAAAAGTAAATTTAGATGTTTCTCTGAAGCCTTTAATACCCAAGAAAGCCAGGGGGTTCACGCAGGTTGAAGAGGGAGTCACCTGCATACCAAGCTACAGAGAACAAAAGGCAGGAAAAATTGAGCCAAATCCTTCCATCAAGCTTCTCTGTAAGCTGCACAGTTCGCAGAGATCAAAGAGGGAAATACGTGACATAAACATCCTCTCATTCCTAGTGCCCTCCCCTCCCTACGAGGATGATGTAAGGACTCAGGCAGCCATCCCAGGCAGAAAGGATGTGTGGGTTTCTGCCAACTTGGGAATAGACAGGTATTCACCGTGGCTTCTCTACAGCCTCTCCCTTTACCGGTGGCTTCTTCTTCTCCTCTGAGCGTATCTTTGCTAGTAAGCATCCAGTTTAACCTTTGAGGTTAAACCTCTTGATAATTTAGGAGCTCCTTTAACAAGCCAGCAGAGCAAATTAGGCAAGGGGGGGTGGAAACAAACAGCTGACATGAACTGGTAGCTGTCCCAGAAGGTCAGCACCACCTTGTGCCAAGGGTATCAACCCCTGAAGCTCCCAGGGCAAGAGCGTGGTCCTCAGTAGCCTGCATCGCAGGAAACGAATTCCGCCTCGTTTCTCCTGTTGATTCCTTTCCAGACGCCCGTTTCAACCACCCAGATCCCCTCCCAGCTATGGGAGTAGACAGGCCTTCCAAGTGATTAAGGTTCATGGCCACCCACCACAAATGATGGATGGGTGTCCACTGTCTCCTCCTCCAAGTCTTTTTGGAAAGCAAACGCCTCCTTCTGGTAAAGAAGACAAAGGGTGATGATCTCATTGGTTGGTTGCCTTTTCCTACTTTTCATGCAAAGCCTCTTCTTAGCACCTAGGATAACCTACTCAGCCTCAAGACCCAGTTTTTTATTCTGTGGGTCAGTTAATATTGTGATAAGGGGAATAATACCCACCTTACTGAGGACTCCCATGATAGGTTCTTTCTCCTGTGTATGTACTAGGGACTTTAATCCTCCCAACAGGACTTGATAACATCATCATCTTCTTCTTCATGTTGTATGGGGCTGGCCAAAACGTCTGTATGGCTTTTCCCATAAAAGACGCATTTTTTATTTTCACCAATAACTTGATTGATTTGGCTATTTTGAGTTTCTTGGCTATCTCCTGCTATTGGTTTCTAGTGGGTAGAGGCCAGAGGTGCTGCTAAACATCTTCCAAGGTGTAAGACAGTCCACGGCAAAGAATTATTTAGCCAAAATGTCAATAGTACCAAGAAACTCCACAAACCACTTTTGACATGTCCAATCAGTCACAGCACCTTCTCCATACACTGCACAAATTTTTTTGTGTGTGTTTTTACCTTTCTTGAAATACTAAAGCATAATATGCCAAAAAGTATTGTGTATTTTCTTCAATGTTAAAATGGCCGGACAAAAATTCGCCATTTTGATGAGTATTTTTTTAAATGCACACTGATATGACAGCTGTCACAATACAGTCTCACAAAATTGTCTCAAATGAAGTTAAAGACACCTAAGTGCTCCTGCAGCCGTCATACGAAAGAAACATAATGGACCTTTGGGCCACCTGAATACATGAGTAAACAGAGGCCCGGAGTAGTTTATTGTCCAAGGTCAGCTGATCTGAGATTCAAACCCAGATGCCCTGGTCCACTGTCTGCAGTGTTCTGCTGGGTAACATTGCCATGAGGACTTCAATCCAGAGTATAAACCCTTTTCAAGGTTCAGCACCGCTTATTACCGTCAATTATTATTAACATATCACTACCTGGAAACATAGCATTCTGGCCGAGATTCAACCCACCAGACTCATACCAGTCAATGACTCTAATGAGGGGATATTAATTTTATTTATTTTCACGTCCAGTTTTTAAAAATTGGAAAGTGGAAATTTTCAGGGAGTTTCTGGCTACAGTAATACCTGCAGTTCATCGAACATATACTATCTGTCAGACTGGTAGTGTATACATATATACCAATTCATTCATTCCCCCACCACATAATCCTATGATACATGTACTGTTGCAACTCAGTTTTAAAGGCAAAGAAACCGAGGTTCAGCAAGGTTGATTATCTTCCTAAGCTCACACAGCCAGGGACAAAAGATAGACGAGCTTCAACCCCTAACGCACCTGATTCCACAGGCCAGGCTCTTACCTCAGATGCTGTGTAGGTTTTTTTAGGGGGCGGTGATTTTTACCTTGGGAATTCTAATTTGAAGGCTTCAATTTAACACAACCCTGATTTTTGCTTCATGTGCCAGAACTCTTACAGAAGATTCTGATTTTCTTGATCAAAAGCAATAAAATGAATGCCTTCTCCACTGTTCCCAGAAAGTTCCTCCACACCCCCATTTCTCCGAAACGGCCATTACAATTAGCACGCAGCGTCGGCACGTGGCTCGCAGCCAGAGTTCTGATTTAGCACACGTTCGGACGCGTGCTTGATCACGTAGATAATTCCCCGTGGAATTCGCCAGGCAAGGCAAAGTGAAGGAGGACCTGTTACACAGACCCACGGGGGGCCGGCCGGGAAGGCCTGGGTCACTTTCCCATAACTGCTGAGTCAGACCCAGGCCCTTTCCCAGGGCTCTGCACACCCCTGCCACCACCCACACCGTGGGGGAAGCCAACCAGACAAACACCTGAGTAGGTATATAAATAAATAAAGGAACCGTCCAGTGTCCCGGCAGGGCTGTGCCACTTTCTCACCCCCGTTGAATGGAGACTTTGGCAGCCTCACGGGGCCTGAACTGGCAATTCAGACCCGTTTGATTGCCCGCTTGATTGTTTGCAAGATAACTGCAGGATTGTCAGTGACAGGGTAATTTACTGGAGATTGCCATGTCAGACGCCGCACAAGGGGCTTGCTGGCATAAAGATGCGATTCCCGTGACTGACAGGCCACTGGGAGATTGGAGTGCCGATTTAAAGTTCATGGCATCGTCTCAAAAGGGCTGGGCGGCGGCAGCCCATAATCACAACGCATGATGAGGGCATTGCAGCATCACGTATGCTCGCGCCAAATAACGGATGGAGCCCCAAACAGGCCATCTCTGGCACAGGTAGATGTAAATACATAGGAGGAAATCATTTGTATATTTTCTCTTTCTCTCTCTCCCTTTTTTTTTTTTTTTTTTTTTTTAGCATTTGCTATTTGCTGTTGCTGATGGGTTTGGTAGGGACATCTCCTGCCAGACAGGCCCTTGAATAAAAAGCGCAGAACACAAATCAACAAAACAGTGGGGGGATGTGCGGGCCACACTTTGAAATACTCACAAGTCCAGAATGAGTGGCAGACTAGAGGGGGCGGGGGGAGGAGAATGTTCAGTGCTTAATAGGAAAACTGTCTTATCCCCTGAGCCTGCCGAGGTCCTCCAGCTGGTTGTATGGAGTGGGTGAGTAAATGGGCAGGGGTACACAGGGGGCACTTTCCCCACTTCAGGAGGGAAAGGCCACCAGAGATGGGTGGAACTCCTAATGGGAAGAGGCCAGCCAGCTTAAAGGAATCTGGACCGCTAATACCAGTGCGATTCCTCTCACCTGACATGTTTGTGCAGCTGCTGATGCAGAGCCACCAACATATCTCAGCGGGGTGTTTTTAAATCCCGAGCAGGCATTCCATGGTCGATTCCTTCTGTCTAGCGAAGGCGGTCCGTGGAGGGTTATGTTAAAGGCAGAACACCGTGCTTTCTTTTTTTTTTTTATTCTGCCGAGGGCTCTGAGATCCACTGACCAGTGGACCTGAAATAGCAGCCCAGCATCATCCTGCTGCTGCTGATGATAAAATCCTACAGTCTGTTTTGTGGGTATGAGATTTCCAGGGTTAGTCCCTGAATTTAAAGGCTGTGTACGTGCTCGCCCTCCTGGGTCTGCACTTCTAGGAAATTTCATAAATCTTCTTTGTGTCACGAGGCGCACGAGCGGCATTTGCCCACATGGAAAGTGACAGGCTAGTTTCAGTCATCTAAAGCCAAGCAAAACACACAGCCTCCTGATGCATCTGTTTGCTAAAGAGAAAGCAGTGCATTAAAATAATTATACATTAATTGCTAAATGAGAGTGGAACTTCGGTGAAATTTACATATTTTGATTTTGTTTACGGAACCCAACGAGAAGGATAGTACGAAAAAAAAATGACACCGTAGTAAATTTGAAGCACACTGCCAGGCCTCTGACTCCGTGTTCCAGTGCAGATGTTTGTCCAGTCACAGCCCGGGGTCTGAGTGAGTGTTCTGTGATGCTCATCATGGCCCATGAATGTCTGGCTCTCAGATCTGGGAAATGCAAGCAAGTTCTTCTCCAAGGTTCCCCACGGGGTCCAGTCAGTTCCCGGGAGAGTGAGTAAGGGTTGGCCAACTAGTCCATTCTAATAGGGAATTCCAAGGAGCATCCCTGCCCTCCACATCCCCCATTCGCAGCATCCCCGAACGAGCGAGGAATGGGAAACAGTCATGTATCCACTCAACAAACGTGGCTTCAGTGCCCAGTTCTGCAGTTGGCACTGAGCAAGGCGTGAATGGAGAAATAAGACAATAAGACACTGTTCTTCTCTCCAAAGAGTTCGTTTTCCAGGCAGGAAGACAAGCATACAGAGGTAATTAATTCTAGTACAAGGAGGTTGGCATCAACAACTGTTTCTAGAAGGTATCGTGTATCCGAGTCACCTGAGAATCCTGTTTAGAAGGCAGGCTCTGCGGGACCTGCTCCTGGAAGTATCTCTGGGGAGTCCTGGGACAGGCCCTTGACTCTCGCAGGAGTGTGGTGCAGAACCATTCCTGAGAATGTCTGATTTAGGGAAACCCAGAACAGGAATGCCTAACCTAGCCAGGGACATCATCTGGAAGGCTTCCTGGAAGAGGAGGCTATGCCTAGCTTGGGTCTTCAAGGCTGAGTCGCATCTGTTCCCCCCACTGTATTGCCAGCTCCTCAAGGACAAGACACCATCATTCTTTGTTCTTTGTGCCCTGTTTTATTCCCAGAACATGGATGGCCCCCAGACATTTGTTAAATGGTAGATGAGGCCCAGGAAAGGGATGGACGGGTGGGAATCTAAGCGAGATAGTCCTGCGGGTATGCAGTAAGGTAGCCCCAGAAGCAACCAGGTGAACGCTCGGCTTCCTTTGGGGGGGTGTGCAACCTGCCGAGTCGGGCCTCCGGGAAGGGTGGCGGGTGCTCGGGACAGAGGTGTTGGCTTCTCTGAGCGGCGTTGGGCCATCACGTGCGCTGACGCCAGCTCTGCCTCCGTCCCTCCAGATGGCCTGGTGGATTGTCTGGACCCGGACTGCTGCCTGCAGTCGGCCTGTCAGAACAGCTTGCTCTGCCGGGGCTCCCGGGACCCCCTGGACGTCATCCAGCAGGGCCAGACCGACTCGCCCGCCGTGAAGTCCTTCTACGACCGCATCAAGCTCTTGGCAGGCAAAGACAGCACCCACATCATCCCCGGGGACAACCCCTTCAACAGCAGGTGGGCACGCTCTGTCCTTGCAGGCTGCCGAGGTCTCTGGTTCCCTTCCCGTGAGAGCAGGACAGAGTGCTCCTCGTTTTCCTGTGGGCCCAGCTGGTCCTCCTCGCAGGAGGCTGTAAGCATTTCGGAGCAGTTTGCTTATGTTGCAAATGTACCTTTTGAAGCCCTGTGCTCTGTGTCAGTCAGCTTCCTGGCAACACACCATTATTTCTACCCTAAATCTAGTCACTTCTTGACTGTCTCCTGTTCATACTTTTTCCTCACCTGTTCCGTACAATTGTATCTCGTCTTCCTCACCAATATAGACACCACTTCCAGAAGACACCTGGGGCCAAGGTGCAGGAGAGCAGGTAGGGACTCCAAAGTACTTGGTGGGCCAGCCCCAGCATCTGGACAAAAGAAACCTGCTTTCAAGAAAGCCTCCCACCCAGATGAGCCCGCGCTGCAACACGCCAGTGTGCATGCGTAATTCACAAACACGAAGCCGTACGTCAAGACACAGGTTGAAGTTCACTGAGCATGTGAACGTCACCACATTATGGTCTGACAAATAATGAAGAACAAAACTAGAGTAAAGAAAAAAAATGACTCCAAGACCTCGAAGAAGGCATTCCCCTAGATAATGGCATACAGAAATAACCAAAATGCCGAGACTCCACCACTGTAATTTGTAGAGCGGATCTCACTATCTAGATAATGTGATAATTGTCACACATCAGTAATCCTAAATAGGAACGTATTGATAGCTTGTCTTCGCTGAGTCTTTTCTGCAAATCGACTGCCTAGAAATGATAGGAAGCCAGGAGCAATGAAGAATTAGAAAAATAGGGGGTAGAAATCATGGGCAACCCAGCCACTTGTATTCCTACTGCTCTCTGCAAAGTCTCATGCTTCAAGAATGACTTCAAAACAAAAAACCTAACAGTTATATTTTTTAAAAAAAGAAAGGGGTGACTCCTAATTCTGTTTTCTCATCACTAGCACTTTGTACTATGTGGTCATCAACACACATTGTTGATTTTAAAATTGTGTCTGAGGACACCTGAGAGAAACCTCAGCCTGAGCTGAGCTAAGGAAAAGCAATTGAACAAAGGAATTATTTGCATAAATTAGTTTTCCACGTTCAAAAGACTCTAGCATTGTGGTTGGAACCGGCTAAAAATGGGATTCATTTGTGAGGCAGCCAGGAGACAATTAGAGCTGTCAGCGAAGCAGTCTCAACGCCCCTGAGATCATCCAAGAGTTGGAGTCGAACCGTTGGGGGCATTGCTGATCAAAAGAGAGGTGCTCGGAGAAAGCATCCTTCCAGTTTGGGGATCACCTGGGATTGCAGAATTAAGTGCACTCCAAAAGTTGAGCAGGTTTGGACAAGGTTCTGGCAAAGAACGGGGCAGCTTGATTAGCTCGTCCAGAAACTGGCAGGGTGTCCAGGAACCTGGAAAACCTCTGCTTGGCCCGACTGACCAGTGGCTGGAAGGCCAATGATACAGCTACAGACCTGCCTGGTAGGCCGGGAGTTCGGTACAGAAGTGAAGCTTCTCATCAGCCCCTTTCTCGCTGCAGCCAAGGGGCCTCCAGTGAGAGGAGGTGTGCACATTCTTCCTCCGTGGATTCTGCATAGGATATTGTGGCATCTCTATGGCTTCATGGGATTTCCCAGAAGTAGCTGGCTGGACACGGGCTTTCTTGGGAAAGCTCCACTTACTGTCATCTGGAGAGAGGGGCGCTTCCTCCAACAATGGAAGAAAGTCAAGTGGTGTTTCAGCCCCCTCCCCTGCTGTCAGGAGACCAGGGGCTCGATATGAGAGACATCTGTAGCTACATGAAATCCAGAATCCAAGATAGTTCTACCAGGAAGGAAAAAAAAAGTATCTCCAATAGCCTCTTTTCCTCAGGCGGTTATGGATTGTGAGACATTTTGCTCTTAAAGGGCAGTGGAAAACAATGTAAATGTCCCCACCTCAGAACAAACCTCTGTGTGCTCCCTTCCACCCAGTCGGATGGCCACGCCTGCTGGAGACAGGGCACTGTTTTCCTCCAAAGACAAGAAAGGGGAGGAGTAGCCAGATAGGGAAACTCTCACCCACCTGTAATAAATACCCTCTGTGCCAGCTAAGGTAAAGCGTGAGTGAGGAGGGCAGCCCAGAGATCGGGCTGAGCCAGGGTCACACAAGGGGAGAGACCCTCTGTGCAGGGGACTCTGCCGCCCAGCTGAACGGGTGGGGGTGCAGCTCCTGGATTTCACACCAACATGTCCCCCATTCTGCTTGTCAGGGGAAGCAAGCGTTGAGACATCGTCTTGCCCACTCTTCTCTCTGAGGTGTGATCGTGTGAGCCCCAAGTTAGTGTTGAAAGTCTCCTCCCTGCCTCAGGGACCAGAGGAGGCCTGGGTGCATGGGGTAGGGTGGGGGGCAGTGGCAATGGGGAAGGGGAGGGAACTCAACCCCTGTCTCCTTGTTGTCCTGTGTGTGGCTCAAAGACGTGTTTCTTTTTCCCTCAGCTTGGTTTCTCTCATCCGAGGCCAAGTGGTAACTACAGATGGGACTCCCCTGGTTGGTGTGAATGTGACTTTTGTAAAGTACCCAAAATACGGCTACACCATCACCCGCCAAGATGGCACGTAAGTAGCTTGTGGGGCTCCGCCTACCTGGGGCTTGGGGCGCAGGCAAAGAGGCTGGCGTGCTGTTGTCTTGGAACCACAGGGCTGCCCATGGCGGCCCGGCATGCCCACCATGCCAGACATCTACTGAGGGTCCCCCCAGAATTATTATTATTTTCTTTTTGGCGTGGTATCATAAATAGAATAGTCAAGCTATTCGGGGCTGCCAATGGCCAACCTTCTTCTTCTCCCACTCAGGTAAATGCCGCGCAAGTGTGTGTGTGTGTGTGTGTGCGTGTTGGGTGGGAGGTAGGGGGTAGCTTCTAGAAAGAAGGGAAAGCAGCTCCTCTTAGAAACTCACTCCTGTTTTAAATCAAAGGCAGCGCAGGGTGACAAGGATCCGCATGACAGAGTGTCCTGCGGTGAACCCCTTCTGCTTTCATCTGTGGCTTTAGGAGCTGCGCTGTTTTCGCCCCCGTTTTGAGGAGCTAGGATGTAATCAGAGAAATCTAATTAAATGCATTTAGCCACCACCCTGCTGTGTGAAGGAGACAACCTTTCCCTATTATCTTCTGATTAGAAACACGCACCCTGTGCAGCCCCCACCAAGATGAAAGCCCTGTCGTTTTCTTAATCCATTGGGCATGGAGTTGCAATTTAAAGAGAAAGATGAGAATAAAAGAAATCTATGGGAAGGGGGAAACATACCCACCCTGAGATTTAAACACACACACACACACACTGTTACATCCTATTCCAAATGGAAGAAAAGACTGTGGCTATAAACTGGATGCAACACTTTTTCTGTAAAACTAGAGTCTGGAAAGTCATAGACGTCTCATGTAGATAAGAACTGGGATTCTTGTCTCTCCCTGGTGAGAGTCTGGTCCTGTTCTCTAAGGTCGTTTGGTAGCCTGGCAGGTCGTTTCAGAAACCAGCAGCCCAAGGTGGCCCTCTCCTCCTGCCGCCACCTGTGAGACCCAAAGAAAACAGCTGATGATGTGCATCCCATGCTCAATAGTCGCTGAGTTTCTAGTCCCTCACTCACTCCTTTCTGCATCCACATCTAATTATTTGAAAGTGCAAGGACTGTGTGCTCTGCAGAGTTCCTCGGGCCCTTGGTCATCCTTGGAATCCAGTGCCTCTGCCTTGCAAAATCCCGTGACAGCGCAAGAGGACATTTCTGAGTCCTTGGCCTGCTGTCTGTCCCCACCTTACGCTCCTCAGCTGCTTCCCGACTCATTAGGGCCCAAATCCACTTCCCAGACCACCTATCCAAGCTCCTGGATCGGTGGCTCCGTGGCTTGTTCGGGTTGCCAAACCTGGAAGGACCGGGGTGTGTTTGGGAATGCCCTGAGGGGCTTCATTCTCAGTCTGTGCACACTAGTGGGTGTGTACCATGGACACTGGCAGCTGGTGTCTAGCGTACCAACTAGGAATGGCTTCCCTTCCAAACATCTGAGTCTCTCTGTGGCCTCTACAAACCGACCCCAGCAGCGTGCATGCCCCAAAATAAACACGGGGCGGGGGGGGGGGGCAAAGGCAGGTTGACAGCTTGAGTACACAAAACACAGTTTATGCTTATATTAGTACTTAGTTATTCATTGTTGTATTAGTTATTATTAACCTACTTTTGCCCACTGCCTTGTACATACACAAATTAACGTAATAAGTAAAGTTTGTGCTGTGCGTGCTCTGTGGTTTATCTCAATATCCACGTGCACTGCATTCGTTCACTTCATGGCTGTTAAAAAACACCAAAGGTGTTAGCAAACTGGGGTGAAGCCCATGGGTCCGTGTGTTTTCACTGAGATTTTTACGGTGACTCAGGCACACGGTCAGCGGCACAGGTTCTGAGGTGAACAGCATGGCACCTCTGCCCCCAAAGTGCCGAGACCCTGGCGGAGGAGAAACACAGCAAACTGAGACGTCTCTCCATTTACCTCCTCTCTTCTGTTCACTGGGAAAGAGCTCCCTTTATTTCATTCTCCTCGTGATACACCTTTGCCCAGCTCTTCAGGAACAAACAGGAACGTCGTTTAAGAATAATTGGCAAACATCAGAAACAAGGCAAAACAGGGGGCCAAAAAGTGCAAACCTTGTGTTATAAAATAAAAATACCCCAGGCAGGAAATGTATAGAATGGTGATTCTGATAGTTAATAATACTGTATTGTATATTTGAAAGTTGCTAAGAGAATAGTTGGTAAAAAAAAAAATAAATAAACATTCCTAAGAGATCTTCCAAGTTTTCATCACAAGAAAAACACTTGTGTAACTAGGTATGTGGACGAGAACTACACTTGGCATGGTGACTATTTCACAAAATGTATGAATGTCAAATCCTGTTCTACAGCTACAACCGACGTAATGTTATATGTCAACTGTATCTCAAAAAATTAAGGTGCCATGAAACAAACAAACAAAAAATAGAAACAGCACACAGGTGGATGAGCAGGAAGCTGTAACGAGCCCCTCTCTGTACCCTGGCATGTCACTGTATACGTTATGTAAGTGTCATTATAACCCGCTGCTTATTAGCCTAGCATGATACTAAGTGCTTTACACCAGGTGCAAGAAAACACTTTCTGCAAAGGGCTGCATAGGAGATAGTTTAGGCTTTGCATGACATGCAATTTCTGTTACAACTCTTCAGCTCTACCCTGGAGCACGAAGACGTCTTGAAAAGGTAGGTCAAGGAGTAGGCGTGGCTGCTTGCCGGTGAAAGTGGTAACACCAAACAGGTGATGGGCCAGATGGAGCTCGTGCGCCTAGTTTGCTGACTCCCGCTCTGCTGCCATAATGCTTCATTCCCTCAGCCGCTCTGTGAGGTCGCTATCATTATTCCCATTTCATAGATGAAGCGACTCGGGCTCGGAGAGGGTCCGTAACCTGCCCACAGACACACAAAGAGGAAGCGGAGAAGTCTGGGTGCCAGCCAGCCCGTCTGCCTCCAAAGCCCATGCTCTTCACCTGCGTGCTCTGCCCCCTGCCCCACCCTCAGGTGCGGAGGTCAGAGTACCTGCCTTGTCTGAGGTGAGTTCACCCTCTCAGGGAGCCCACTCATCTCCTCTCCAGGTTTGACCTGATTGCCAATGGGGGCGCCTCCTTGACCCTGCACTTTGAGCGAGCCCCATTCATGAGCCAGGAGCGCACCGTGTGGCTGCCGTGGAACAGCTTTTACGCCATGGACACCCTGGTGATGAAGACGGAGGAGAACTCCATCCCCAGCTGTGACCTCAGTGGCTTTGTCCGGCCAGATCCCATCATCATCGCCTCCCCACTGTCCACCTTCTTCAGCGCTGCCCCTGGGCAGAACCCCATCGTGCCCGAGACCCAGGTAGGACTCTCAATATTGCCTTAACCGAACTCGGCTGGCCTACCGCCTCCCACCACACCTCTCCCTGGGCGGTCCGGAAACCAGTATCAGAGGGAGAAGCAAAACTTAGGACGATAGAATTTGTAGGCACTGCAGAGAAAACCGAATCTCTCCTGGACAGTTGAGATGTTTCCAGATAGTCGTTTGAGACTTCGGCCGTCACCCGAGCTTTTAATAAAATAAAAGCAACGTACGTGTGTGCAACCTGCCTGCAAATTGCTTTTTATTCCTGTTAGTCACAGATCCGTGAGAAGAGGCGCTTTAACGATCCACGTCGGTGCTGCAACAGAGGGCAGATTGCGTTATTGCTTCCCCGTTGCTTTATACCAATTGTCACTGGAAGTTGCAGGTTCATATAATTACAGCCTCTCGTGGCCTCCTTGCGTGCAGCTAGCAATAAAGCCTGCTGTTCTTATTTACATCTTTTGCCAACCATGTGGTTTTTAAAAAGAACCACAAGGGTGACCAGGAATAATTATTAATCCAAAAATCATAAGCTCAGCCCCTTCACTCCATGGTGTAGGATAAAGTTTTTGTTTTGAGTTTTTGCTTTTATTTTTGTTTTGCACCAGCTTTGGGAAGGGGTCTGACACCCCACACCGGGCACGGTGCTTCGGGCGAGGGTGGCCTTAGACGGGGTGTTCATGGCGTTGTATTTCCAGGTTCTCCACGAAGAAATCGAGCTCCCTGGTTCCAATGTGAAGCTTCGCTATCTGAGCTCCAGGACCGCAGGCTACAAGTCACTGTTGAAGATCACCATGACCCAGTCCACGGTGCCCCTGAACCTCATCAAGGTTCACCTGATGGTAGCTGTGGAGGGCCACCTCTTCCAGAAGTCCTTCCAGGCCTCTTCCAACCTGGCCTACAGCTTCATCTGGGACAAGACGGATGCATACGGGCAAAGGGTGTACGGACTCTCTGATGCTGTTGGTATGTTTTGGCTTCACACCCCTGTGATTCTTGCATTTAATCATGCAGCAATTCAACCAATATTTATGGAGTTCCTAGTATATGCCAAGTACTGTTCTAGTATTGAGTTGGCCAAAAAGTTCACTTCATTTTTCTCCATACAATGGCTCTAGTAGTGCTTAATTCAAAACAGTTGCGTTAGATTGTATTGTGACAGCTGCCAAATCAGCTTGTGTTTTAAAAGAAAACTTATCCAAATAGGTGAATTTTTGTGCAGCTATTTTAATACGGAGGATGGAAGAAGATCCACAATACTTTCAGGGTATCATGCTTTATTATTTCAAGAAAGGCAAAAACTCAACTGAAATGCAGAAAAATGTGTGCACTGTATAGAGTAGGTATGTGACCGATCAAACACGTCGAAAGTAGTTTACGAAGTTTCTTGGTACCATTGACATTTTAGCCAAATAATTCCTTGCTGTGGGACTGTCTTATGCATCGGAAGATGTTTAGCAGTACCCCTGGCCTCTACCCACTAGAAGCCAATAGTGGGAGATAGCTGACATACTCAAAACCAGAAAGTCATATCCAAATCCATAAAGTCATTGGTGAAAATGAAAAATGTGTCCTTTGTTTTACGGAAAAAAACTAAGGAAACCTTTTGGCTGACCCAGTAGCTGATGACCCAATAGCTACAAATGTGTCTTTTGGTCAATCAACAAGACAGACAAGAGTCCTCTTCCATGGACCTTCTGTCCTGGCAGAGGTTCGAGATGATAAACACAGACTGAACAAGGAAATATCAAGCATATCAAGTGATAAGTGCTGACACAATAATAAAAGTAAGTGACGTATGTATACTGGGGAGGAGTGATATGTCCCGGGAAGGCCTCCTCTTCCCAAGGTGTGCGTGGAAGGGTCCTTGAAGGGGGTAACATGTAAGGAGACTCGAATGACAAGAAGGAGCCATGTGAAGATCAGGAAAAGAATGTTCTTTTCCTGAAAAGAAAAAGACAGGAGAGTGAGGTGTGTGTTTGGAGGACAAAGAGAAGACCAGTGAGGCTGGAATGCAGTGGCCGGGGAGAATATTTGAGACAGGGGAGAGGTGATCACGTTCCAGAGCGAGGACTTGCAAGTAGCACCGTGAGAGTCAGGAACAGGAGCTGGGCAGCCAAAAACCACGCACTGTGGTTCAGGCTTTGCCTTTGACGGAATCGCATGACCCCCCCCGCCCCCACTTAGGAAGGGGCACCCTAACTGTCCCATGGTTAGTCAGTCTTTGAAGTCTTGTGAGCTGGAGATGAATGTCAACCTATCCAGTGTAGCTTCCAACTTGTAGAAACTTGGTCTGGGTTCATTAAAATCCAGATTCCTGTGTTATTCTTTGTTTGGTTTTGTTTTTTACCCATAGGCTTGTGATGTTTAAGAACTGTATAGTAAGTTACCAAAATAAGGAGGCAGCAAACTCAGACATGTTCACCGTATGTGGCAGCCAGTGCTTCTCAGACACGCCCTTTTCGCAGAGCACTATGGGTAACCCTGTGTCTTGGGTAACCTCTCACTAACCCTATCGAACAAGCACTCTCGTAATCCCCACTGTGCAGATGGGACAAGAGGGCGAGGGCAAGTGACGCGCCTCCAGTCAGGGACCCAGCCCATTAGACACGCTCAGGGTGTGACCCTCAAGGTCTGCTTCCCCAACAAGTGGGGTTGATAAGGTACTAAAGACAGGACTGCGTTGTTGGAGAAACTAATGCATTGAATACAAAGAACGGCTAATCAAAAAAAGATTGTATCAAGCTTTAGCAGTTATCAAAATGATAGCCAGCATCAAAAAGTAGACTGAACATCATAATGCACCCCATGGCTCCAAGTTCTACCATTATCACCTCATGATGAATCTTGCATAGTATTCCACACCCTCGCCACTCCCCCGCCTCCCGTATTTTTCTGAAGCAGCCCCAGACGGCACACCATGTCATCCACACCATCGCAGTATGTATCTCTAAGAAACACTGTGCGTGCATAGCGGCAATGCCCATGTTCTCAGAAAACAGTACTTTCTCAATGTCATCAAATTGCTCAGTAATTCAATTGTCTTGTGAATATCATAAAATAGTACTACTTTGTTTGAATCAGAGCCCAATAAGAGCCACCTTTTGCAATGAGTCGAATCCTCTTAAAATTTTTTAGCCTATGGTTTTCCTTTCCATCTCTAGCTCTCTTTTTTATGTTTCCCTAAAATAGAGATTTCTTTGTTGAAGAAACCGTGCTGTTTGCTTATGGAGTTTCACAGCATCCCGTTTGTTTCTGATCGAACACGGTGCTGTTCCCCATACCCCTCCACATTGTACCTCCTATAAATTGATAGCTAGACCTTGAGGTTTTCTGTCTCAGGTTCAGGTTTGGTTTTGATTTTGATTTTTTTTTAACCTCCTCAAACCCTTTTAAATCAACGTGAAATGGACATACACCGTTCTTTTGGTCTCAACATAGGGTGTAATAACTTGGTATTTGTATATATCATGAAATAGTCACCACAGTAAGTGTAGACAAAATACCCATCACCACACAGTGCAGTTACAAAACCTTTCTTGGGTGATGAGAACTTTTAAGATTTCCTCTCGCGGCTGCTTTCCAGTAGGCAATACAGAGTTAGTAACTGTGGTCACCACTCCATGCAGCTCAACCCCAGCACTGATTTGTTTTGTGACTGGGAGTTTACACCCTTTGACTCCCTTCCCCCATGGTGTCCACCCCCATCCCCCACCTCTGGCAGCCACCAATCTGCTCTCTTTCTATTAGCTTGGGGTGTTGTGTGTTTTTTAAGATTCCACATGTAAGTGAGATCATACAGTATTTATTTTTCTCTGCCTGACATTTCAATTCATAGAATGCCCTGCAGGTCCATCCATGTGGTTGCGAATGACAAGATTGTGTGCTTTAATGGCTGAATCCTATTCTATGTACCGTATCTTCTTTATTCACTCATTCATCCATCAGTGTATACTTAGGTTGTTTCCAGATCTTCACTCTTATAAGGCTGCAAAAAGTATGGGGGTGCATATATGTTTTTCAGTTAGCGTTTTTGTTTTCTTTTGGTAGATATCCACAAGTGCAGTTGCTGGGTCATATAGTAGTTCTGTTTTTCATTTTTTAAAAAAACACCATACCGTTTTCCATAATGGCTGTACCAGTTTACAGTCAAGGGTTCTGTCTTCTCCGCATCTCCAACACTTGTGATTTCTTTTTTAATTATTATTAAATTGATTCAAATGACACTGATTAATAAGATTGCATAGGGTTCAAGTGTAGCTGTCTATGATACATGATCTGTGTATTGCATTGTGTGCCCACCACCCAAAGTCAAATCATCTTCTGTCACCATATATGTGACCCCCTTTTAGCCCATGCTGATTGCCTGGATCCATTAGGTCATTACGAATTGCAAAATATTTTCATTCTATCATTGCTTCTTTATTTATTAGGCAGGACTTTTATATAGGGATACTTCCTCTTTAACTATGTGGTTATATGAGGTCAGCTCAAATAAGAAAGAAAGGATATATGCTTCTTTCCCTTTGTTTACTAGTTTTCAGTATAATAAGTTAGGGTGTTATTTTTTAACAGCTTTTAAGAATGGCAAATTCATGCTTTGTAAAATATCATTATGAACTCCTAGAATGAAATGCCTCATATGTTTCAACCCACTGAACTTCTTATCTTTCTTTACTGAAGGCCAAATTGTGCCACCTTTGGTCAGTGGAAGCCTCTTCCAGCTGACCCCCAGATTCTTTCAATGAGCATCCGGTAGATTTTTATTCCTTCCTTTCTATATCTGGTATCATAAAATGGCCTGGCTCAGTCTCATTCAATTCTGGCCATTTCTTCAAGGAGCCCCGATTCCTTTTAATGAGAGATAATATTTCAAGGCCACCAGCCAGGCACTAGCAATGCTCTTTGCTACTGGGTCAGCCATTGCTTCTTGGCATTTTCAGAGGACAAGCTAGGAGATAGATGATTTTTCTAAAAAGAAGATAAAATGTATCTTCCATTCGTAGCGACACTTCCATATCTCAGGATTTAAACGAAGCCGCAGGAGAATCCCTGACTGTGACACTCATAGTTAAGAATTTAATGTAGTGGGAACAGCAATAATAACAATGCGTCATGTAGCATTCCAATTAGAAGTGGGTGGCCTCTCGGCGTCCTGTCTCATCTGCCCTTCCCTCGTGTCGCCAAGAACGTAAGGCTTCACTCACTCTGCTTTACCCATGGGACGATGGAGCCACAAGCAGGGGGGAGCTGGAGCATTTGGGACTAAGTCCTTCATCTCCTGCTTTTCTCTCCCACTTGACCTGGGGCAAATGCCAGGTGTTTAGTTTCTGGATCCTGTGCCCTGCTGGCTTGCCATGGAATTGCAGGCTGTGTCCTGCACCTACACCGCCCAGCACGCTCCGGAATCCGGAGCAAGCATTCCGACTGCCCCTAACTTCCACAAGCTGTTGCCTCCAGAGCCTCCTTATAAATGAGCCACTAAGCTCCCATAGGCCTTTCTCCTGGTGAGTGAGAATAGGTAACACAAAGTGTAATAAACGCCATACCTTGAAGAGCAGGCTGAGAGAACTGTCTCCTGCCTGTCTCAGGAGGGGCGTGGTCTTGGTTTCTAAATGATTCCTGCCCTCCCTCCGCGTCCCTGGGGTCATCTTTGAAAGGCAGCTGTTCTTTGGAAAGGTCTCTTCATCCCCACAGAGTGCTACTGTGTAAAGTTTCAAGGTTGATTTCAGCCAGAAATCCAAACTTAATATTGTGTGGGATCTCAAGGAGGGAAGCAGTGAGCCCACCTTCTTGAGGGAGACTTGGGAACGGGATCGACACTGCAGCGAATGCGTGTTTCCTGGTCCCAAGGAGCACTCTGGAGTAACCGGGTCACCTGTCTGGCCTCTCCCTGCCCCACCCCTCTTACCTTTCAGTGTCTGTCGGGTTTGAGTACGAGACCTGCCTCAGCCTCATCCTGTGGGAGAAGAGGACAGCCCTCCTGCAGGGCTTCGAGCTGGACCCGTCCAACCTGGGCGGCTGGTCCCTGGACAAACATCACATCCTCAACGTTAAAAGTGGTACGTGAGCGCGTTTCCCCCTTAGAGACAGCCAGGTCTCTCCTCTGGAAACTGCTCTCCAGCCTTGGCCTTTCATCTATAGCCCCTCCCCTTCTCGTGGCCATTTTTCCTCAAATGGCCCAATACTCATAGGCTTTCCCACCTTGTCCTTTTAAATGTCAGAGATGTTGGGCTGGTTCTCCTAGACTGTCCCCCTTGGTGTACCCCATGATCCTTCTTCAGTTTTCTCTACAAATGTGATCCTACCCAACACCCAGCCTTGGGGCTTGCCCACCCCACTGCAGCCCTCTCAGCACTGGGAGGAAACTAGGGAGCTCCCCAACATCAAAGTCTCCTGTGGTCTCTCTTCTCCATGTCACTTCACTTCACCCCAAGTGTCTCCCCACCCTGGCGGGCTAGCTCAGTTGGTTAGAACATTGTCCCGATACACCAAGGTTATGGGTTCAGTCCCCAGTCAGGACACATACAAGAACGAACCAATGAATGCATTAAAGGGTGGAACAACACGTCAATGCTTCTCTCGCTCTCTAAAAGTCAATGAATGATAAAAAATATTTTAAAGAGAAGAAGTGTCTCCCTGGAGCGCTGCGGTAACCACCGGCGTTTGCTGCCCGGCAGGCATCCTGCACAAGGGCACCGGGGAGAACCAGTTCCTGACTCAGCAGCCCGCCATCATCACCAGCATCATGGGCAATGGCCGCCGCCGCAGCATCTCCTGCCCCAGCTGCAATGGCCTTGCCGAGGGCAACAAGCTGCTGGCCCCCGTGGCGCTGGCTGTTGGAATTGACGGGAGCCTCTATGTTGGTGACTTCAACTACATCCGGCGCATCTATCCCTCTCGAAATGTGACCAGCATCTTGGAGTTACGGTAAGCAGCCACACGGAAGACCTTCTGTGGTGATGTGTCTCTCACCGCTGATATGGTGGGCTGAGGTTTGACACCTGGGACCAGAATCGAGCTAGGATTTGGGGGGATGCTGTGTGTCTATGAGACACTGCACACGTATTTGATACAGTTGTGCACAGCCAACCCACAAACAAGGGTGAGCAATTTTGGTCGTGGTGCTCGGGGTGGGCCCTGGGTAGCCGTGTGTTGTAAAGCTTCCAGACATGAATCCGATACAGGCAAACAGTGACAAAACTTCTTCCTGAGGCTATCGGTCTGTATCTGTGGCCCCTCAAGTGGCGCTTCTTTAAAAATACGGGTTCCTGGACCCCACCCCCAGGGGCACTGATTCAAGACCTCTGCAGAAGGGCCAGATGCCTTTTGTCTTTGACAGGCTCTGTAGTAGATTCTGAAGCACATCAAAATTTGAAAACCACTAACATTTATTTGCTAAATCACACATTCAGTTGAGGACCTTTCTGTGCTAGCTCTCTGTAAACTCTCTGGCTCTTTGCACTTCCTCTAGGACATGACACAGAATCACTGAGAATAGGTCACGCTGGGTAATGTCTGCCCACCTTTGGGGAGTCATCGCTTGCTACTAAGTCTGAAGTTCAGTGTGTTCTGTGCTGGACAAAATTCCTAGGAAACTCTCTTCCCAGGAAAGTTGACTGTGGGCCATCAAGCCTAGAGAGGGATCTGTTAGGAGAAAGAAGAAAATGAAGTTGATAAATAAGGGAGAAAATTTAGCTAACAAATACGAGTACCGTGCCAGGGACTGTCTGGCTTGGGGAGGGGGCAGTGAGAACAAAGTCCTCATTGTCGTGTTTGTGGTCTCATAAGGAGCTTCAAATCATGTGCACAAGTAAAACATAACTTCAAGTAGCATTCTATACTTTAAGGAAAATCTAATAGAGTAAGGGATGTGGACTGTGTGGGGCCAGAGGCAGGGTGAGGAGGCTACGTAAGGTAAAGTGTTCAGAAAAACCTCTCGTCCTGGGTGACATTTGAGATGGGACCTGAATGATGGGGCCACCCATGTGAAGATCTGGGGAAAACTATTCCAGGCAGAGAGAAGTTGTACAAGAGCCCTGATGTCAGCCACTGACCCGATTTATTTAAGGGGTTGATAGGAGTGCAATATGGCGGAGGGTGGTGAGCTCAGGAGAGCAGGTCTTGGAGAAGGGCAGAGAGGGAGGTATGGTCTTACTGATCATGCCGGCAAGTGTGAATGGTGTTCTCGTGGCAAAGGACAACTGTTGGCGGTTGAGGTACAAAGTGGGGTGGAGTTGGCGTGATGTGATTTGCACTTTTTCAAGATGATTCTGGCTACTGCGTGGAAAACGGACCATCGAGGGCCAAGACTGGAGGCTGTAGCAGGTGTCCAGGAGTTGGGGAATGGCAATGTGGACTAGGGTGGCAGAAATGGACACGAGGAAGTTTATTTCTGAGATAAACTGATAGGAGTTGTTGATTGATTAGGTTAAGGAGTGGGGGACAGAAAGAGAGAAAATAATCAAGGGTGATGTTGCCTACGATTTTGACCTGAGCAACTGAGTGAGTTGTGGTCCCTTCTGGAGCAGCCTGGGCCACCAGGGGCAGGACTGCGATGAGGCCCCTTCTCGGGGAGACATCAGTGATCTGACCCTCAGCAGGTGCTGCTGAGTATTCTTGGGAGCCGAAGCTGTGCCGGGCCCTAGGAGAGGTAAAAAGAAAGGAGAAAACCACAGCCCCACCCCAAGAAGGTTGCAACCTTAGGGACCCAGTGGACATGTACTGAGCATGAGGGTGAGCCACACCTGTGCTGGGCCCTGAGGTCCAGATGGAGATAAAACCCAGGCTCAAGGAGCATCCATTCGAGGGTTAGATGGGCCAGTCAAGGCAGTTTAAGCTGCATTCTAGAAAAATCAACAACAACCGTCCCAGAAAGATAAAAAGGAGGTCATGTGAGGGAAGAGCGTATATTAACCAAAAAATGAACAAGAGGGAGAAGGTGGCAAAATGGAAGAGGCTGGATGATCCTCAAGCTGCCGAACTATCAGACAACCCCCCCCCCTTTCCTAGAGCCTCTACTGCAAGTAGTCCCCTTCCCAGATGTTCATTTATTTTTCTGGCCCAGAAGAGCCATCTTCTTCTCAGGCATTCTGCAGACAAAGGGGAGACATGGGAGGAGGTGGGAGCAGGGTGAAAGTAGCATTGTGCTTTCCCATACGGGTCACATCTTTTAACCCAGCACCAGAACCCTCTGCATCACCTTTGCCATAGCTCTTCCTGCTCAGGGCACAGTCAGCACTTGCCAGCTGCATTCCCACCTCTGAACCTTGACTCATGCTGCTCAGTCTACTTAGAATAACTTCTCTACCTAACCTGCCTCTTCAAGACCATCTCTAAGGCTCAGTCGGATGGCCCCTTCTTCTTAGAAGCCCGATCTCCTTAGCAAAAGCAGCACTAGTCTGGGTGGCTTCACTCTGCTTTTCCACAAAAGCTGAAAGTCTTTCTGCCTTGTTTTTTAGTGGCTTCTGTGTAAGTCTCTACACGGGGTCCAATCCACAGCAGCAGCTCAAGACCCGTTGCTTGTGCTAAAGGACACATGGTCTGGTGTCCTCCCTCATGTTGGTGTTGGCACGTGGTTCCATGGCTCTCGAGTTGTAGAGGCCATGATACTAACAGTTGCAGAAAATCTGAGAGAGCCTTGCCACACCCACGTGGTGGCCTTGACCCAACTGGAGGGCGTGGAACCACCAATTTCCCTCCACAGCTGGGGGTGGGGGCCGTTCTCATCTCCTTTGTAACCGCCTTTGGACTTGTTCTTGCGTTCATCAGCCAGGTATTTAGAGACTATTAGAAGCTAAGATTTTACAAGAACACTGGTTTGATTCTTCTTTTCCTCCCACTACGCACCTGAAAACAAAGGGCTGTCAATCCCTGCTCTTCAAAACAGTAACCAGCCTCGGGAGGGGGGAGGGGGAGGCAGGGAGGAGGGAGGCAGAGGCCTGTCTTGCTTATGTCTTTTCTCCATTGTGAGTTGGCAGCTGAATGCTTCCATTTCGGGAGCGGGTGCCCATCCGCATCTCACTTACCCATCCTGGAGCTGAGCCTCTGAGCAGAATTTCATTTGGATGCACCCACCATCCTCCCCCTGTTCTTCTCCCTCCCTTGGCCCACCCAAAGCATGCAGGCACCAGGTTCTGCACACTTGAAAAACTTCTAACGCTAGAAAAAGCCTTTTCTTCTTAGGAAAAGGGTTGTCACCTGCGTGATCCAGTGTCCCCAGCATTCAGGACCTTTGCAACACCCCTTTCTCCCTGCAAGCCTGACATCACTTTTTATAGCCCATTCCCCTCACCGTCCCCAAGGGGTCCTTGGAAAACATAAGCCCCGTGGAGCAGAATAAACATGTCAGTCACCAACAACTTAGGGTGAATTTCTAGCAGAGAAAAATCTTTCCTTCCTCCCCAGTTTGAGCCTCTCTTAGACACTAGACCCCAATACAAGGCAGTATCTTGTAAGGGATGGGACGGTGCCTCTCTGCCTTTTCGTAATGTGGCCCCTTTAGTAAACGTAAGAATCTCACACTTGACATAATGTTTGAAATGCTGTTTCTTTTTTCCAAATATAAAGTTATAATATTTAATATGTTTGTTTCCAACTGAAACACTTCCCCACACTGAGATTCTGAGGGTGCTGTTGGGGCGGGTCCGAGCCATCATTGCCTTGGAGAAGCTCTTCAAGGGAGGGAGCTGTCCAGCCCGAATGTGCTAGTGCTGGAGAGGATGAGACCTAAGAAAGTGGGAGCCTTGGAAGGGAAGGCAAGAGCAGCGGAAATTGGACCAGGCCAGGATAAGCTTTGCCTGAGAGTTTCAGCCAGGACAGGCTCTGCCGGACGCCAACAGAGAATGTTAAGGAGGGCTGTGGTTCTAGTTAGAGAGCAACCACTTTCCCTAAATAGCCAGGGTACGGACATGGAGTCGGGAAACCAAGTATAACCCAGCACCCAGTATAACAATAGCCCTGCAAAATTCTGGACAGTTCTTGGCACTGTTTTCAAAGTTCTCTTACCAAAGACAGATCTAGGTTTCAAGAGTTCTGAATCGTACGCAATTTCAGAATGAAACTGAAATTAGGAGGAGAAAAGAAACCCAAACAACTGCAAATTTTGAAAAGCTGACAATTACGGATGTCACAAAATCCAGACAAATGGCATATATTTTTTTCATTGGCAAACTACTATTGCTCTTCCATGATTCTTGTTTTCCTACACTTTTTGGTTGCATCCTTTTTGACCATTTCTTAATATGACAAAGATTTTGTAATGTCACTATATATTAAAAAAAAAAAGAGTAGAAATTCAGCCTTTCCCTTAGGATAGCTGGTTAAAATTTGCTTCAGATTATTGATGATTCAGAAAATGATCTTTTATCTCCACAATTGATTATTGGTGATGCTGTGAAAATTGTTAGAATTATAAATGTTGGGAAAATTTTATCAAGCTTCTTTCATAGTGTTTCTGTGCGTTTCGGGTTTTCTTGTGGAGTGAATAATCTACCTGTGTTTTGAGACAACACTCATTAACCAGTTTGTCACTGATGTCCTGGTAATAGTGACATAGGACTCCTACATGAGGCATTGCACTTCCTGTAGCAATGCAGCACAATAGTCAGGACCATTCCTGAAAGTCACTGTTATCCAGAACACCCAGCAATAGTGTAACAAGGAGGAGCGAGTATGGAGGAGTCACATAAGCCCATCCCCCCCCCAATGAAACTAAGTGTATCCCAACTCACTTTTGTTCAGCTGAAACTAAAACAAATACACAAAAAAATTTGGCCATTCCAACTCCACCCTTTTCTGTAGCACAAAAGGAGTCGGAATAGAAAGCCATGACAGCGGGGTGCAGCTTTGTGATTCCAAGTAGAATGTGAGGGACTGGAGCCAGTCCAGAGTGAGGTCCGCCCAGCCTCCTGCCTGCCCTCCATCTCCCAAGGACCCATCTGCCCAGTCTTGCTCTCTCCAGGGCTCCGTACTAAAATCAGCTGTGTGGAAGTCAAGTCACATCCACGTTCACTCACTTGCATGCACAACCAAGATAAGCACACACACGTAAATCACAAGATGGCGTGATGAGTGCTCTGCAAGGCAAGCCGATCGTGCTTGGAGGGACCCTGGGGGCTTTGCAGAGGAGTCATTGAGATTCCACAGTGTGAAGAGCTAATCCCTCTCAGTTCTTGAATCCGAGACACCACTTTGTCCTCACTCGAATGCCTACAGGGTTGGGTTAGTGAGGCCACGGGACAGACGACTGAGGCCTGTCCCTGGTAAGTAGGGCACCTGGGCTTATCTATGAAGACCGACTCAATGATGCTGGTATTCTGGTTTGTTGCCTGCTAAGCACCTGCCCTGCTAATGGCCTGGGGCTGCAATAGCAGTGACTTCGGCCTCTCTCCAAAGCTCATGTCCCTGTGGTCACTCCGACTCTGCACTCTCAGGACCTTGGTCGCCCACCCCTGCCCTTCCCCTTCTCCCAGTGTAGATATTATATTAATCAACTTAAAGCAGAGGTTCTTAGGCAAGAAGTAGGTCAGGTCTGCAGACCCAAATTCCATGCAGTCTTTTTAGAAAATCTTGACTTTAAGAAGAAGTGGGATAGATACTGCAATAATTAAGAGCCAAATATGACTACCACTGGCAGCAGATAACACTGCACTTTCAATATAAAATAGACACTCGGGTCCCCAGCTGCCAGCCTGACACACCAGGCTTTGCAGAATGAATCTTAAATTGCACCATGTCACTCAGAGCTCAGGAGTTATCAGCATCATTTAATTAACTTTTTTTTGCAAGAACTAACACGTTGGAATAAAATATAAAAATGTAATCCCTGTGCAAACCCACCACTAATGATGGCCCCCAGCAGGGGCCTGAGCGGCACCTAAGCAGGAATCAGGGCTTTATACCCTCTTTGTTCTTTCCCTGAAGTTTTCTCCCTCAGCCAGAAGCAGGAGAGGGGTCAGGGCTCAGTCCACGTTGGCCCAGAAGCCTTGAGAATGGGGGGCATCGTCCCTGCTTCGGGGCCCAGCTTATCTCTCCTTTTCTCCCTAATGTGGTTACCTTGCAGGCACTCACCTGTCCAAACGGCCATGCATTTTTGTTCTTAAGGGAAAAAAAGAGCAAAACTTTTACTAGTCTTTTCCAAAAGGAGCTGTCTTTGGCTGCAGTAACAATAGGATGTCATTACCTACGCATTTCATTTAAAAATAATGTGTGCTTGGGGTCCCCCGCACACACATGGATGGGGAAAGGGAAGGAGGTGTGCAGCAGACACAGGACACGGTTGAGATTCTTCTCAGTGCTTAACAGAGTATTTGCCAAACCACAGTTGGATACAGGCAGGGGCCCTCCCCTGGATGGTACTGACTCTGTCCTGTAGTGCACCAGCAGCGAGGAGGTGGCACAGGTGGCACTAGGATCTCCCCCTCAAACGCAGGGCAGATGTTACAGATGAGCCACAGCGCCCTTTTATGGCTGCACTTGAATTTGGCTTCAGAATCTTTCTACTCCACACTCCCAGCAGCCATCACCACCAGTAAGTGCTGGCATTCAACAGGTAGCCTCCCTGCCATGCCTTCATTAGCCAGGGGACCTGTTGCACCTGTTGCCACCTGTGTGCTAGCTGCATTGCTAGTCCAGGAACTCAAGCGTTCTTGTCTGTATTTTCCACTGACCAGGAGGCATCCCCATCAGGGGTGCTTCCCAGGAAACTGAGCCAGGCGCCGTCAGATAGAAGAGGGAAGAGGGGGTCCCTTCATACAACAAACAAATGTGATGTTTGCTTTATCATCAGTTCTTCAGCTAACTGTTTGTTCTTTTCCCTTCTGTTTTCTTGCTATAAAGAAATAAAGAGTTTAAACATAGGTAAGACGAAACTCTTTCCCGTATAATTTGATATGATTCGTTTGCTTCCTTGTGTTTGTTTTTTGTTTCGTGCTTCTTGTGTGGTGTTGTGTATTTTTATGTAGCCAATAGAGTAACTTTTTATGTGCTGATTGTGTGTTGTGGATATGATAAGTTTTAGCAATTATGAAATGCAGTCAAAAAAGCAACCAAATAAGCTGACAGTAATTAGAATCTCCGGGAGATGCAAAAGCAAGATAATGAACCCTCAGCGAACTTTCATCCCAACTGCTCAGTGCGGTCCGTAATTGGGCTAACAGTTGAGGCAAACTTCTGGCTTTTGTAAATTCTGGACTGGGTTCACAAAAGCTTTAATGAACTGGAAACGGGTCAAAAACTCATTTTCAACTCATTAATAATTTTCCCCCTGGATATATGGTCAGTTTAAAAAAAAAATACAAAGTTAGGTGCCAATCTGCTGGTCAGAATGCATTGGGGATTTTCAGGGAGTTCAGTCACTCTCTAGTACGAAGGGTATAGACCAAATACTTTTGTCTAAATAGCCTTTGTCATTCAATTGCTCCAAGGTTATTTAAAACCACACTGGTACCATTCACACACACAGTATACAACACACACATATGTACCACTTGCTCAGGGGAGCTGTTCTTTACAAAGTTAGGACAACTCCAGGTTGCCCCTGGGTGCACTGAAATGGATATAACATGAGCTTTCTGGAGGGGAAAAAATGGCCTTACTTTTACTTGGAAGAAGAGAAAAAAACAAGCAATATATTTTAACCCTCGAGGGAATACCTCTCTCCTCACGCCTTGAAATGAAACATGGGCAGGGCTTCAGCATGTTAGGTCAAAATTAGACAAAGGGTGGAACCAAGCTGTACAACATCATCCAAGACAGTGGGAAGGTCGTGCGTCAGAGGGGGTCCTTTGCCCCCTTCTTCTCAGGCACCCCCAAATTGGCTGGTTGTAGGCACCCCGGCTGGGTCAAATAAAAAAGCAATGCACTGGAAGGACACCCCCCTTCTAACTCACCCCATTTGCTCTCTGCCATAGCCACGGCAGTTGAGGCATGGCTATCCAGCTTTCTTAGCTCCTGTGCGAGAACTTTGGCTGGAATGAGAAAGAGGCCATGGGGAAGAATGGTTATCCAGCGAGAGCTCACCCCACTCCCTCGACTCTCTGCTCCGCCAGAGATTCTGAAAAGCCCTCTTGGATCAGGCTCCCTAGAAAGACCAGAAGTAATTACCTTGCTCATAGGTAGGCACAGATGTGCTGCAATGCCCTGATTCTTCTGCTGATCAGGCCAGCTACTGTTCATTCAGTAACAATGTACAGCATCTAATTAAAAATGGCATGACTTTTTCCCTTCCTGTCCTAATTCATTTTGTGTGTATGGGTATACGCTAAAGGCTTCGTAGCCAAAATAAGAAGCAGAAAGAAAGGAAAGGAGAGGAATTCAGATAGCCTCTTTCAAACTAGTTATCGGGGCTGGAATTTCAGAAAGACCTTGACTTCTAGTTCAATTATGTGTCTTAATAGCAACCTGAGGAGAAGCTGGAATTAAAGATGGTCTCGGTTCGCAAATGGTTCCTAAAAATAGTTTCCTAGTTCTTTTCTTCCTTAAATCGGGAAGAGCCTAAATGGTGGTGTTTTAATTAGTAATTTACCAGCTTATGTCTACAGGACAAATGCATCCAACACCCTCATCGCCCTCACCTACCCTTCACCTCTCCCAGCTCCTCTTTTCCCGCAATTCCAAACTACAATTGAAAAATAACTAGAAAAAAAAGGCCTGTGTTCATTTTAGGCATAAGCCACGGAAACCTACCCACCACACTGGGGCCGAGAAGCACTCATTGCTTGCATCCCAGAGGCAGTGATTTTAATGACCAGTACGGGAAGGGCACGAGCTCCCACTCTGGTCTCAACCTCCAACCAGGGACACACAATGCAAAGGGAAGAAATTGTGGGGTTTGAGCCGAGAGGGATGTGACTAAATGGTCTGATCTGATTGATTTCTTCATCACAAGGAATCGAGGGCCCAACAGAGCCCAAAGGTGAGCCTAGGGGGCTCCAGCTGGGTCAGAGTTGAGAGTTTTCTGTGCACATCTTCCTCTGTCCTAGTCCGCAACACACAGACCACGTAGACTTGCCACGGAGAAAAAGCTCCAGGTCTCTGAGGCTTCAAGACATCTTCCTAGTCCGTTCTGCACCCTAAGGTGTTTATCTCCTGCCCTGGCCCATCTTGGTCTTCGCCTGTGACCTCGATATTACCCCAGATATAGAAACTGTATCTCCCATTTCAGTAATTCAGATTCTGGACATGGTATCAGCAACACATAGCATTTCTTCACATGAAATGCCCACTTCACTCATATCTACACTGAGGAGCTGAGGCTGAGGACTGGGGGTGGCCCTGGGGAGCCTCGCATGACAAAGTCAAGAAATGTCCCGGGGGCCCCAGGGTTAATGATCTCATAGCCTGGAAGCACTGAGGACATGGATTAAAAAGAGAACATTGTCCCGTGGCTGTGTCCCTCCGCCCCCTTGAGCACGTGGAATCCACAAGGGGGACAGAGGAGGCTGGCACACAACACACACACACACACAGGCAGGGCCAGAGCAGGCTCTCTCACACCAGCTACGTGAAGCAATGGTATGTTGGCCGTGACCTCTCTGATAGCGCAGAATTTAAGTCCAATTAGAAGCAGCTACAAAACCACGATAGGTGAGAACACTGTTATTCTGGTAGGTTCTTTCCAGTTCACTAAAGTGGAAAGGCATTGGAGATGGTGGGAGCATCTGGCTAGGATTTTCGTCGTTGTTCCAATGCCGTGGGCCTGCTGCTCAGCCCCCTTCCCATGTCTCTCTGTGCTTCCCCTACTAAAGCAACAACCCAGCCCACAAGTACTACCTGGCGGTCGACCCTGTGTCGGGCTCCCTCTACGTGTCGGACACCAACAGCCGGCGAATCTACCGAGTCAAGTCTCTGAGCGGAGCCAAGGACCTGGCCGGGAACTCGGAAGTCATGGCAGGGACTGGGGAGCAGTGTCTGCCCTTCGACGAAGCCCGCTGCGGGGACGGAGGGAAGGCCGTGGATGCCACGCTCATGAGCCCCCGAGGTAAGGGAGCCCGAGGTAAGGGAGACTTTCTCTCTTGCCCAGGGAGAAAGCCCCGCTCCAGGGAGAGCCAGCAGGGAGCTGGGCTTGCTCCTTCTCACCCGAGCCCCACTGAGCCCAGGCAGTGGTAAACACAGCTTTCCCTAGAATGATTTGACGCTGAGAGATTGCTTTGGCGTGAGGGCATTTCCTTAAAAAATGCATTTGTTTGAATTCAGCTTTCTTCACCCATCTGTGCCACACCCAGAAAGTGGGAGATTGCTGGCCGCAGGGTCAGAAGGAACTGCCAGCTCCAGGAGCCACAGGGCCAGCTGGGTGGGCTAGAGACAGAGCAGAGCCGGTGGGTGGCCTCCAGCCACTCCTGGGTGTTCATGTGAGATGACATTGCACGCCAATCCAAAGCATAGCGCAATGAAGCAAATGCCCAATAAAAACGGGTACCATTTCCAAGGGCCTGCAGTGGGTGGGAGGGGCTCTTGGAACCAATGAATCTCCATTTGAACAAGGCCAGGAGAGAGTCAAGGTAAAGGACCAATCATCTGAAGGTCCAATTCTGAGAATTTTTAGTTTCCATGGAAGCTGCCAGTAAGGAGTCTTGGGTGTGGGCATTGGAATGAAGATGGAAAAGAGGTAGGAGCTTCTGTCTGCACCTTCCTGGGGAAGTGCTAGGACCGGCACCCCAGGGCACTGACGTGCTAAGTGGAGTCCAGGCTTAATTGGGAATGCTTTCTGGAGGACGTGTTCTGAAGTGTGGGCCTGCAAGAATCGTTATTTTCTCAACCTCAGTGTTGCAATCAGTTGTGATGGGTAGTCGAGTCGTTATCACCCATAATTTCGCAAGCAATGAACTTGGGAAATAACTTCTTCCCTAAAAAGAACATATGCAGCCCTGACTGGTGTGGCTCAGTGGACTGAGCACCAGCCTGCAAATCCAAAGGTCACCGGTTCAATTTCTGGTCAGGGCCCCTGCCTGGGTTGCAGGCCAAGTGCCCAGTTGGAGGCATGAGAGAGGCAACCGGTCTGTATCTCTCACACACTGATGTTTCTCTTCCTCTCTTCCTCCGTCCCTCCCATCTCTCTAAAAATAAATAAATAAAATATTTTTGTTTAAAAAAAAAAAAGGCAGATGCCAAGCTATTTCCCTGTTCATTCATTTGCAGCCCAAGGTTTGTGCTTCCGTTGGTTGGTTTCACAGCCAGCACCCAGGGATAATGCAGCTCTCAGCACAGTCCTCATTAGGAAGGGCATCGCCTTAGGAGGCTGAGAACCGCTGCTCCGGGGGTGATAGGCCACTCAGTGAGGTCCGGGAAGATGATGCCCAGGAGGCAACCCCACCACCACCCCACAAGCCCTGCCTCTCATCCAAAGACACACTCCCACTGTTTGTCTTGCTCAGGTATCGCTGTAGACAAGAATGGCCTCATGTACTTTGTCGACGCCACCATGATCCGGAAGGTCGACCAGAACGGAATCATCTCCACCTTGCTGGGCTCCAATGACCTCACTGCTGTCCGGCCACTGAGCTGCGACTCCAGCATGGACGTAGCCCAGGTGGGACCCTCTCTCTGTCTCTCTCTCTCTCTCTCTCTCATTTCTCATCACTAAGCCACACCTGATTCTTGCCCTGATATTCTCACCAGCAACCTGTTTGAGTGGAGTAGGAAGGGGAGCTAGAAATGGAGATCACAGGTAGGTGAACTTGAGATGAACTAGACAGCGAGATGGAACGGGAAATGTCAGATAGGAGTGAGAGAGAGAGAATTCTGCTCAGAAAAGTGGGGCAGGTGGCATTCTCCAGCTGTGGCCGATTACAGGGTAGGAGCCACTGTGTAATTACCTCCCTTCTCCATCATTATTGCAGGTTTGAGAAGGTACTATACACTGTTATGTGTCGATTGGAACTTCCCTGTTAATCTGAAATGATTGCATCCGCACTATATAAACCTTTATTTTGTGCAATAATAACTGGAGCAGAGCCCTCTGTAACATTCCCCCAAGTGAGATCCCTTTACTCTAGGCTCCTACAGTGGCAGAGGACACACACAGCCTCGCTTGAATGTACAGCATAAGAGACTGGACTGTACCATACAGATTCAAAACAGCCTGGAATATACGTCTACCCTTCCCGTCAGGGCCCTTTCAACCCTCCATCAACCCCATTAAGTTCCGCTTAAATTCCGCAACAAACCGACAGCTCTCCACTGAGGTTTTCATTTCAAATTCTGCAGAGAAGGGGTGTGTTCTGCCCAGTTCCTTTTTTTCAAGCAGACACTCAGGTTGCAATTCGCTGGCCAGCCTGGGCAGGCCCTGCCCTTGAATCGGGGCCACGTTCCAAGGTGTGTGGCTTCTTTTTGTGGATTAGATAAGGGGTCTTCTTAAAATGAACAGAGCTGCCTCAGGCCCATGCCTTGGTGAGCAGAATATGGTACATTAGCCCCTTATGCAGTGAACTGCCTGTACTGCTATCCGAGACGGCTCTGACCCTAGTCCACTCACCTGGGGCCAAGAAGAGCACCATGGGGAGAGCTGGTGACCTACTGTAGCCACAGCTGATGCTACAGGAGGAGATGGTCATTACACAGTCTCTTCTCTGTCGTGCACAGTCAGCACGGGCAGTGGGCCAGTGGTTTGTGACAGGCATGTCTCCATACAGGGTGTTAATGAAAAAGTCCTTTTCCCCGCCGCGGTGTGAAACCAATACCAGCGTCCTGGACGGTTAAACATTGGGCATGTTAGAGGCTGTTCTTTCATCGAATGCTGTGTCACCCCCAGGTTCGCTTGGAGTGGCCGACGGACCTGGCCGTCAACCCCATGGACAACTCCCTGTACGTGCTGGAGAACAACGTCATCCTGCGAATCACCGAGAACCACCAGGTCAGCATCATCGCGGGGCGCCCCATGCACTGCCAGGTCCCGGGCATCGACTACTCGCTCAGCAAGCTGGCCATCCACTCTGCTCTGGAGTCAGCCAGTGCCATCGCCATTTCTCACACGGGCGTCCTCTACATCACCGAGACGGACGAGAAGAAGATCAACCGCCTACGCCAGGTAACCACCAATGGGGAGATCTGCCTTTTGGCCGGCGCCGCCTCGGACTGTGACTGCAAAAACGACGTCAACTGCAACTGCTACTCAGGGGATGACGCCTACGCGACGGATGCCATCTTGAACGCCCCGTCGTCCCTGGCCGTAGCTCCTGACGGCACCATCTACATCGCAGACCTTGGGAACATTCGGATCAGGGCGGTCAGCAAGAACAAGCCGGTCCTTAATGCCTTCAACCAGTACGAGGCCGCGTCCCCTGGGGAGCAGGAGCTGTACGTCTTCAACGCCGAGGGCATCCACCAGTACACTGTGAGCCTGGTCACAGGGGAGTACCTGTACAATTTCACATACAGCGCAGACAACGACGTCACGGAGCTGATTGACAACAGTGGGAATTCCCTGAAGGTCCGTCGGGACAGCAATGGCGTGGCCCGCCACCTGCTCATGCCCGACAACCAGATCATCACCCTCACAGTGGGCAGCAGCGGGGGTCTCAAAGTCGTGTCCACGCAGAACCTGGAGCTGGGCCTCATGACCTACGATGGGAACACGGGCCTCCTGGCCACCAAGAGCGACGAAACCGGGTGGACGACGTTCTATGAGTAAGTCCGTTTAGAACGTGTTTCCCCAGAATGCTTGTCCTGCCCTAGCCCGCATCAGAAATGGCCACAGTGTGGCTTTTAGAAATGCTGGTCCACATTGTCCTTCTAACATTAATGTCTGCTCTCCCGGACTCCTCAACCCTGTGCACTGTTGGGTCTCTGATATGGAACATTCTCCCCGAACAGTTGGGAATTCCGATTGGTGGCTTGCCGTGCCAGTGTCAGATGTGGGACGCGCACAGCGCCCCCCGGGAGAGCAAGTGTTGATTAACCTCACTGATTATTCCTGTTCGCTGTGCGAACGGAAATTAGAACCTAAAAGGCAAGGTCCTGGGGGGCTCCTGTAATTTGCCAATAGGTCCAGCCACACGCTTGATTGCACAGACAGGTAGATAAACTCCAAGTTTCCTCTTCAGCAGGAGCAGATCAATACGGATAAAGCGCTAGGTATATTAAAAGATGTGAGAGCTGGTCATATTTCCCCTAACAATTATCTCATACTTAATAGTCCTGCCGTTTGCTTTGCCAGAAAGCTGTTTTCCCTCACTGCTGCAGGCGGAGCTTGGTCGAATGGTCGGCCACTGCGGGTATTAACCAGTGGGACTCCGGCTGGAGGATATTGCTAAGACCTCCTTCTGCCAGTTGGTGGCAGAGACTGGGATGGGATTTTCAAGGGTCTGGCTCTGCTTGATGGGGAAGGGTCGAGTTAACTTCTGCCTATTTGGAGTCCTTGCTTGCTTTCTGTCAAGGTGTTGCTGCTAACCAGGAATTGAGTAAGTCAGGGAGGGGTTGTCAAAGAGGGAAAGGTGGACATCGTTGATCACTCCTAAATCTTGGAGGGTTCACTTTCTGATTGTATTGACAATGGGTTCGGGAGAACGTGCAGGAAGCTGTTGCCACCTGCTGGAAGTTTACTGTATTGCAGAACTGCTTTCCTGGACTCTAGCTTGTTTGGGCAAAGCTGTGGTTCCCAGACTCTGGTAGCATCTAACGCCCTTCAGGGCACAGAAACTTGATCCAACTTTATGGTACAGTTCCTCTGTCCCCGAAGGCACCATCCGAATGCCATCTGTAGCTCTCACACCCACTTAGGTCAAAGCTGTACAGGGACCCAAACGCCTACTATATTTTCATCTTCTAAAGGCCGGACACGTTTCAGAGATCACGTACCTGTGGGCTCACCAGGTTGGGGAAGAAGCCACATCACTCCCAGAAGGCAGGTCTGAAAGAGGCCTGACTCGGAGACTGGAGCAGGTGTGGGGAGTGCTGGAGTGCCTGCCAAACTCTCAGAATGGGGGAGAACAGCCAGTATCTGAACTTAAAATTACAACCAATCTCTCTCTCCATCACACACCTTCCTTCCTTTCCCTGCCCCCTCCCTCCTTTATTTTAAAACTTGGCATACTTTATAGTTTAACTTTTAGGGGGGGTTTGCCCTTTATCCAGCACATACATTTGTGAGGACAGGGATTTTCACCCATTTTGTCCTTAGCAACGTCCCCAGTGCCTCGAACAGCAAGCATCAAGCACACAGTAGGCGTGCAGTGAATACTCACTGAATCAGTCAGTCCAAGGCAGCCTCCAGCACCACACAGACCAAGGTGGGCCTGGTTCTGTGGGGTGGCCCTGAGGCCCCATTGCAAGAACTCACAGTGACTTGCAATTATGCGTGGGCACGTTTACAAAAAGACCTGAGTGCACAGAACTTCTCTGTGGGGGGACGTCAGCATGGCTGCAGGCCACTGACTCTCCCTTGAAAGTTAAAGAGAATGTGTTTCTCACCCTGTTGCCCCTGAGATTCCGGTCTCAACCCCAATCCTCTGTGCTACAAAAGCAGAATCTCTGATTCCTGCTCCTTCTGTTAGAAGGAGCAAGGCAGCCTGCCCATGGCAAATGTCCAGGTAACACAGGGGATTGGAAGTGAGGCCTGGCCCGGGTCCCACAAAATAAGCACCTGGGCACAGTCCCTCCTGTGCAAGAGCTGGGGACGGTGTCTGTCACTGGGAACTTCACTGGGCTCCCTGTACCGAACACTTAGAACTGCTGTTTTAATTTTTATTGAGGAAAGTTTGACATATGAGATTATATTAGTTGTACATGTACAATATCATGACTCAGTATCGATATATATCAAGAAACAATAGCTATAATAAGTCTAGTTAACCTCGATTACCCTGCAATTGTAAAACATTTTTTCTTGTGATGACAACTTCCAAAATCTACCCTCCTAGCAGCTTTTGAATACGCAGTACAGTATAGTCACCATGCTGTGCTTTACCTCCTGTGACTTATTTATTCTGTAAGCAGTTTTCCCTCTTTGACCCCCTTCACCCATTACACCCACCCCCAGCCCTGGCCCGCACCAGTCTGTCCTCTCTATCTATGAGCTTGTTTGGGGGGAGGGGGGGTTACGTCTTCCTGTCTGACTTACGTCACTTCACATAATGCCCTCAAAATCCATCGTGTTCTCACAACATTTTCTTCTTTTTACGGCTGAGGACTATTTCATTGCATTATATACACCACGTTTTCTACGTCCATTCATACATCAGTGGACTCCTAGGTTCCATGACTTGGCTATTGCGAATCATGCTGCAGTGAACTAGCGGTACATGTGCCCTCTCAAGTCAGAGTTTGGTTGCTCCCCACCCACCCCACAAATAAACATCCAGAGGTAGAATTGCAGACTCATACGTAGTTCTTTTTAATTTGTGGAGGCACCTCCCTACTGTCTCCCACAGCGGCTGCACCGATTTACATTTCCAACAGCAGTGCACAGGGGGCCCCCCTTTCTCCACGCCCTCTCCACACTTTGCCTTTGGAGAACCGCCATTCCGACAGATGTGGGGTGATAGCTCACTGTTTTGATTTGCATTTCTCCAACGATTTGTGATATTGAGCACCTTTTCATATATCTGTTGGCTATCTGTATGTTGTCTTTGGAAAAATGATTATTCATACTCTGCCCGTTTTTTAATCAGATTGTTTTTTTGATATTGAGTCGTATGAGTCCCATATATTGTATCTATTTTGGGTATAAACACCTTAACAGATCTATGATATGCAAATATTTTATTTCATTCAGTAGGTGTCTTTTCGTTGTGTTGATAGTTTACTTTGCCATGCAGTTTTTTAGTTTGATGTAGTCCCACTTGTTGAATTTTTTTCCTTTATTGCCTTAGCTTTTGGTGTCAAATCCAAAAAACTACCAAAAACACCAACGCCAAGGAGTATACTGCTTATCTTTTTATAGTTCATGGCTTTGGGTCTTACTTTCAAATCTAAGTTTTAATCATTTAATTTTTGTGAGTATTGTATAATAGTGGACAAGTTTCTTTTTCTTTTTTTTGCATGGGGCTGTCTAATTAACATTTTTGACAACATCGTCTTTACCCACATTAAATAGCCTTAGCTGTTTTGTCATTAATTGACCATGTATGCATGGTTTTATTTCTGAGCTATTTTGTTCCACTGATCTATGTGTCTGCTTTTATGCCAACATCATACTGTTTGATTACTGTGGCTTTGTAATATAGTTTGAAATAGGAAGTATGATGCCTCCACCTTAGTTCTTCTTTCTCGAGGTTGCTTTGGCTATTCCGGGTCTCTTGTGGTTTCGTACAAATTTTACAATTGTTTCATTTCTGTGAAAAATGCCTATTCATGTTTTAATCAGTTTGGTGTTTTGCTATTGAGTTGTGTGAGTTCTGTATGTGTTTTGAATGTTAACACCTTATCAGATTTATGATTTGCAAATATTTTCTCCCATTCAGTGAGTATCTTTTTATTTTTTGGATAGTTTTTTTTGTTGTGTGGAAGTTTTTTCATTTGATGTAGTCCCACTTGTTGATTGTCTGATAAAAAGAAAACTGGAATTTTGCCCTGGCCAGTGTGGTTCAGTGACCTGGAGCATCATCCTATAAACTGAAAGGTCGCAGGTTTGATTCTTGGGAAGGGCACATGCCTAGGTTGAGGGTTCAGTCCCTGGTCGGGGTGTATACAAGAGGCAACTGATCAGTGTTTTTCTCTGGCTTCAGTGCTTCTCTTCCCCTCTCTCTCCCTTCTTTCCCCTCTCTCAGAAATCAATGAACATGTTCTTGGGTGAGGATTTTAAAAATTGGAATTTTGATAAGGACTGCATTAAGTAGTATGAGTCAATTGCGTGGTAATTGAGTCGGTGGCTTTGGGTAGTATGGATATTTTTTAAATATTAGTTCTTTTACTCCATGAGCACAGCACAGAATAGCTTTCCATGTATTTGTATCTTCAATTTCTCTCATCAGCGTCTTATGGTTTTCAGTGACCAGTCACTTGCCCCCTTAATTAAAGTCGTTTCTAGGTATTTTATTCTTTTTGATGCCATTGAAAATGTGATGATTGTTTTTTAATTTTTTTCTTTCTGCTAGTTTGTTATTGCTGTATAGAAATACAACAGGTTTTTATATATTGATTTTATTTCCTGCAACTCTATTGAATTTTTTATTAGTTTTAATACTATTTTAGTGAAGACTTTAGGGTTTTCTCTCTATATCATTCTATATCATGTCATATGCAAACACTGACACTTTTACTTCTTCCTTTCTGAGTTGGATGCCTTTATTTCTTTTCCTGGGACTTCCACTGTTATGTTGACTCAAGTGGCATCTTTGTCTTTTTCCCTGATCTTAGAAGAGAAGCTTTCAGCTTTCTACTGTTGAGAATGATGCTAGCTGTGGCCTGTAACAGCCACTATTGGGTTAAGTCACGTTTTCTCTACATCCACTTTGTTGAGTTTTTATCATAAATGGATGTTGAATTCTGTCCAATGCTTTTCTGAGTCTATTGAGATGATCATGATTTGTATTCTCCCTTTTGTTAATGTGATCTACCCCTTGAATGATTTGTGGATGTTGAATTGCCTTTTCATTCTTTTCAAAGATGACACATACATGAAGTGGGGTGAGAAGCCCCCACTTCTGGCAGCTGGGCTTGTTGTTGGTGTCCCTAGACCTGTGTGCTGTGGACAACTGAGGTCAAGTGAGTCCCTGGGAAAACACTCTGAAAAGGCTGCTTGGGGAGCTGAGCCATGGTTGGTTTGGAGCTATAGTACCAGAGAAAAGGTTACAGGCAGCCAGGCTTGTGCTAAAACATGGGGGTGACATTTGGCCCAGGGTGATCGTGCAGAGGACTGTGAGGTGACAAGTGGGACGAGGCTGTATGAGTGTCGAAGACCAAGGTCATGGATGGTCTCAAATGCTAGGTTTTGATTTGGTTGAGAAACCAATGGGGAAAGGGTATGGTTAGTTCAGAAGAGAAGTGACATAAGGAAACTGATCATTTTTAGGAAGGGTCATTTGGTGGCTTCGTAGGACACATACATAAAGAGTAAAAGATGCTTGGAAGGTGTTCCCAGTACCCCGAGAAAGCACAATAAGGTGCCCCCTGCCAGGGTAAGATGTTTCCACTGCATCGAGTCGAGGATATCAGTGGACAGTAGAAAGTGTCACCATCCTGACTCAGAGCAGATTGGGGTTTTGAGGATTGTGACAAGGGGCCTCCGACTCATGTACCACCTGTCTCTTCCTCTGGCCCCATGAACCTGTCCACTGCGTGGTTCTGAGTGTCAGGAAAGACTTCAGTCCCAGTAACTGTGTTTCAACCCGTGTGTCTGTCCTCCAGCTATGACCACGAGGGCCGCCTGACGAATGTGACACGCCCCACAGGGGTGGTGACCAGTCTGCACCGGGAAATGGAGAAATCCATCACCATCGACATTGAGAACTCCAACCGTGATGATGACGTCACTGTCATCACCAACCTGTCCTCGGTGGAAGCCTCCTACACGGTGGTTCAAGGTAAGCACCCCCACCCACAGTACCCTGACCTGCACTCACCTGCAGAGATGTGAGTCACCAAGCCTCGTCAGACGTCCAGAGACCTACAGCCACCCCTCAGCTTGCTGTTTTAGGGAAAGAGTTATAACAAACAAACTGGACAGGAGCTTGGCCTTGTAGAAAATGACTTAATCAGATTCAGGAGAATCTCATCTACACCAAACCATCTAGACATTCAGAAACGGCTACAGGCCTATCTGAAAATCAGTCAGTGTCATTCCCACATGCTCTCCCCACCTCCTAGCTCCCCGCCCCAGTGCACATGGCTGCCTTCACAAAGGCCCTTTATTCTCTGGGGCCTGCTTTTTGGGGGGGTCCCGTTCTGATCCTCTTGTCCATGCATTTGTTTGTTGAGTTGGCTGTCCTGTGATCAGAGCTCTTTCGCGTTCTCTTGCCAAGACTGGGAGCACAGCGGTCTCTGACCACCCCATAGTTACTGCCACTGTTGGACATGATACGCAGTTCAGGGCAAGCACAGGGGCTGGCAAGGAAAAGAACTGTGCAGATTAATTTTTCTTTTAATTAAGATATAATGTCAGTGGGTTAGCCTATTGTCAGAGGATAAAAGTGTCCTCTCAATAGATAAATGGTGACATTTCTGGACTATTACCCCACAGCAGAGTCTGTTTCAATGACTCTATTTCTGCTCTGCCAAATGATTAATGATGTAGATTCCATCTTCCACGTGATGTCTCCAGTCGCAAGTGTGACAGGCCCACACTTCTCTCTGCCCCGCAAGCCAGCGTCCCCAAGGCCAGCCCAGCTGGATGCCTTCGGCCAAATAACCAGGAAGCAACATAGCTGTGAAAGGGGTCTCTGAGTCATATTTCCTTCCTGAAACCTTTTGGTAAAAGAGAAGGTCAGAAGTCGGTGGATGAGTATAGATCCCGTTTAGGCAGGGAAGCCTGCAGTACCGGCACCCGAGGGCCGTCTACCGCACGCCAGTTGAGTCCCTTTAGAGCTCTCGTGAGCAGCGGTGGCATCGCGGTGCGGTCAGCAGCCGAGTCATGAGGGGCGGGGTGGTTGCTTAGTCTCTTGATTTTTTTTGAAAAAATCCTAGACTTGATTTGCAGTAGAGCTGACCTGTGGCTAAACCATCAAGCTAAGGTTAGATGGTAGGCAAAAGGGAAAAAATATATATACACACAAACACTTAAATGGACAAAAATAAACAGAAAACTACTTAAGCTAAAGTATATGGTTAAAGATCAGGGATTTGACTGACACAAATTGTGTAGGCAACAGACACCTTTAAATGTACTGTTAATAGTCCTCGTGCGTAAAAGAAAAATATCACAGCGTGGTTCCTTCTGGAGCACCACATACGAATGTTTTTCTCCTCACGGATTGGTGGCACCTCCCCTATGCACCTTAACATTGTGCGTGTGCTAGTTGGAAGCACCCTTAGACTGACAGCTGCAAATACCATGGAGACCTATTTCAAAAAAGGGGTTCTCTTCTCTGACGACTGTGTGGATAATTTCTTTCCCTGTCCCCACCCCCACTTACATTTCTCCAGATCAAGTGCGGAACAGCTACCAGCTCTGTAACAATGGCACCCTGAGGGTGATGTACGCCAATGGGATGGGCGTCAGCTTCCACAGCGAGCCGCATGTCCTAGCGGGCACCATCACCCCCACCATTGGGCGCTGCAACATCTCCCTGCCCATGGAGAATGGCCTGAACTCCATTGAGTGGCGCCTGAGAAAGGAGCAGATTAAAGGCAAAGTCACCATCTTCGGCAGGAAGCTCCGGGTAAGTGGTTCCACCCACCTGACTTGTCACCCCAAAGCAGTAGGGGGTACGCTTTTTCCACAGGAGCAGGGGGAATTTCCCAGTTTCCAAGCCTTCGTTCCTCTCTTCTAGAAAAGATAGGTCTTTCCCTCAGAAGGTAGGATTCATATGTCCCTTTGGAACTGATACCTTGGGTAAAACAGTCTCCATTTTCTAGGACTAACAAAAGGTGGGGGTCGACCATGTGCCACAGCTAGAGACAGCTTCGGTCTTCTTTGCATATTTTGCCCAGTTCAGCCAATGAGCTGGCGCCTCCCGCATGCTGGGTAATTCACTGACACTCCTGGTGTGGACAGGCTGGTAGACTATCCAGATGCAGGACCATTGGATGAGTTAAGTGAGAAGAGGGAGGTGGAGTGATCACCCAGCCTGCGGGTGGAACACGGCAAAGCCAGAACCACCAGGCCACGCAGCTTCCTGTTCAGATCCACTGGCAGCGGTATAATCTGGGTCCTGCTCTGGTCACTTATCTGACACTCAGGACTGTTTCTTACCCCCGAGGGGGCAATCCCAGGCCCCATGGAATTCGGCGCACATTTACTGAACCCCTACCATGGGCCAGACGCTGTGCTATGCACTGACGATGCACAGCCAACCTTCCCACAGCAAACCTGCAGGGGTGGCGCGAGAGGGGCAGATAATGAGTGAACTAATAACTGAAATAACTGCAGATTAAGATGAGCACTAGGAAGACAGTGAACAGTGGAACACAGAGGATTTTAACAAATGCTTTGGAACCCCTGAGAGTAGAAGGCTTACTTACCGTCAAGAGAACGTGGGTCATAACTTTTGCCGGGTTATTGGATTGAAATCCAGCCAGCCCAGGTGAACTCCCCGCCGAGCCGTGCCATTCCATGCTAAGAGCCTGCCTTTGTCTAGTTGGAGTTTAATGCTCCACATTAGGTTATCGGCTGCCTCTTAAGTTTGTCTTCCACGGCTGGCGTCTGCGCAGTGGCAAGCTGCATGCCGTATCTTTCCTAAAGACGAAAATGAAATGAGATTAGTAGCTAAACCCTTAATAGCTGGATTTCAAGGCTGTATGATTGATTTTTGATACTCTGCACTGTAGAAGTTGATTATAAGTCATAATTGCGCCTTTTCTCTGATAAATCAGTTATGCATGTTGACGAAGTTTCCAAAAGTAAAGATAAAATGTGGCCCTAAAATAAAGTGGCTGTAATCCCAACTCTGAATATGAAAAATCTTAATAATGGGACTTGCGGTAATTAGCAGAAGTTAGGCACGCGGGTCTTATAGCTGCATTTCTGCCAGGGTTAGATTTGCTGGTGCCGTGTTTATGCAAATCAGAACACAGCTTTATCTATCAACACCTCAACACTTAATTGTCTAGTGTTAGTTCCTGTAACAATAATCACATATCCATTTAACTCTCTTAAATGAAAATCACTATGAGATTATAACAGGTCGAGTGGACTGAAAATGTAATTCGAAAATGAGGGAGAAAGCCTGGAATTTATTTGCATCTCATTTATCGTAATGCAATTCATAAATTGCTTAGTGAATGAAATAAAAGCAACTCCTGGGAATTGCAGAGGAGCGGGTGGGAAGAAAAGGTGGAGTGGGATAGGGGTTAAGAGTGTCCCATTCCTCGGATGCTTCATGAGCCCTGGGCAGGGACGTTTGCAGCCGTCGACCAAAGGGATCTGCTGGCCCACAAGAATACACGCCCTTCCCACCCTCCCTTGGGTCCTGACCTTTTCAACTCCACTCTGACACACTGTCACATGGGCCCCTGGAATTTCTCCTTCACCGGAACGATGTTTACACAGTGGACTCTTAGAAGAGCATCACATTTTATAATCATAATTCCTTGTTTTCTTGGGTGTGTCTAGATTTGTTTCATTCTAGGTTCAAGTCTCTTCTGTGTTGGGGCTGAAAAGGAAACCCGTGTTTCAAATTTTTAAATAGGGTGTTCACTAAGCGCCAACTATATGTCAAAGACGATGGAGTGAGTAGACTCTAGAGAAGAGAAAGAAAAAGGAATCCTTGCCACCAAGAAGCTGACAGTCTAGTGGTGAAGCCCATGTAAAGTGAGTGACGTAAGCTACAACAGAGGCTACTATCACAGGGACAGGGACACCGCGTGGGTCCTTCAGGAGAGGTTAGGCTGTGGCCAGGTGACAAGCCACAGAATCTCAGGCTCAACACGTCGCAGCCCAGATGAGCCAGGCAGTGCCCCTGAGTGATGGATCACTATGATCTCTCTGCCCTTTTATGCACGTGACCTCCATGGTTGCTGCAGCAGGGGAGGGGGGCTCGCATGTTTGAAGGGGGCTGAATGAGCAGGGGCTCACCCACCCCAGTCATGTCTGAGGGGGCTGGATGAGAGACCAAGAAGAGCTTCCGGAAGAGCTGGAGTTGCTCCTGAAGAGCCGTGGGAGTTAGCCAGGTGAAGAGCTAGGGAAGGCGTGACCTGATGACAGAGGGTTGCCGGTGACACAGCAAAGAGATCAGGAAAGGGGGTGGCATTTCAGGAAACTGTAACGCAGCTTGACCAGGGACAGGGGAATGTGCTACTGGGTGCAGATTAAAAAAGAGAGTGAGAGCATGCGAGTAGGCTGGGGCCACACATGGGAATATTTTCCTGGGCTGGCATTCGCCCTGAGGACGGTGGGGAGCTGGTCCTGGGTTTAATTAGCAGAGTGATATGTTGGGATGTGTAGTATTAGAATGGCCTCTCGGAGGCCAGAAGTAAATCCTTGCTTAGATGGCCAATTAATATAAGACAAAGGCGGCAAGAATATACAGTAGGATAGAGACAGGCTCTTCAATAGACAGTGCTGGCAAAACAGAGCAGACACATGCAAAACAATGGAATCAGACCACTTTCTTACACCAGTGACGAAAATGAACTCAAAAATGAATTAAGACTTAAATGTTAGGCCTGAAATCCTGAAACTCTTGGAAGAAAACCTAGGCAGTAAACCCTTTGACATTGGTCTTAGCAGTGCCTTTTGGATATATTTCCTCAAGCAAGAGAAACAAAAAAATAAACACATGGGACATTAAGCTGAAAAGTTTTGCACAGTAAAGGGAACCACCAACAAAACAAAAAGATAACCTACTGAATGGGAGAAGATGTTCACAAATGATGTATTTGATAAAAGGTTAACATCAAAAATATATAAACAAGGTAACACATACACACACACCCCCAAAATAAAAACCATTCCAATTAAAAAACAGAGGACATACAGATGGCCCATAGACTTACGTAAAGATGCTCAACATCACTAATCATCAGGGAAAAGCAAATGAAAACCACAACAAGATAACACCTCACACCTATCAGAGGGGCCACCCTCAATCAATCAAACAATGCTGGAGACAATGTAGACTGTAAATTAGTGCAGCCACCATGGAAAACAGAGTGGAGAGGCCTCAGAAATTTGAAAATAAGAGCTGCCATATGAAAAAGCAGTTCCACCCTGGGCATTTATCTGAAGAAAACAAGAACACTCATTTGAAAAGATATATGCACCCCTGTATTTAGTGCAGCATCACTAGTGATAGTGAAGCTATGGATGCAGCCTCAATGTCCAGCAATAGATAAGTGGGTAAAGAAGAGGTAGCACATATGTACAATGGAATATGTATTAATCAGCGGTAAAAAAGAATGAACTTGCCCTGGCTGGTGTAGCTCCGTGGATTGAGTGCGGGCCTGTGAAGCAGAGGATTGCGGTTTGATTCCCAGGCAGGGCATATGCCTGGGTTGCAGGCCAGTTCCCAGCAGGGGACCCACGAGAGGCAACCATACATTGATGTTTCTCTCCCTCTCTCCTTCCCTTCCCCCCTAAATATAAATAATTTTTTTAAAAAAGAATGAACTCTCGTCTTTTGTGACAACGTAATGGACCTAGGCAGTGTTATGCTAAGTGGAAAGAGGCAGAGAAAAACAAATGCCATATGATCTCACTTGTATGTAGAATCTAAACAAAAACAAAAACGGGATAAATGAATAAACAAAGCAGACCCATAGGTACCCAGAAAAAGCTGCTGGTTGCCAAAGGGGAGAAGGGGGAGATAAATATGTGATTTTTTAATAAATCAGATAATAAAAATCAAGAAAGCAAAGCCATCATTACTTAAGGAAGCTGTTACCTAGAAAACTCAAGGGATTCAACTGATAGTATTTCAGAAGCAATAAAGTCCAGCAAGGCAACTGTACCTACGTAGAACTCCGACTCTGAGCAGACATGGGTGGTTGCCAGGCCATGCCCTCCGCAGCAGGCAGGCCTCTGCAACACCCTGCAGGACCGAAACTCATCAAAACTCAGGCTGGAGCAACACGTGGCGAGCTGAGCACCGCCCTCCACATTCTGGAAAAAGCACAGAGACACAGTGGGGCCAGGGGTCAGATCCCAGGAAAGGGGTCCTGACGGAGGGATATGGGACAGACTTACAAACTCCTGAACTGGCAGGACCCCAGGCCTGGACCCAGCATGACCAAGGCGATGACACCAACTTACCCTGCATCACTGCACTGCCACCTCAGCACTCACAGTGAAAAGAAAAGACAGACCTCTCGGGCCCCCTCAGGTGTAGAGGGAGCCAGAGTGGAAGGGGACACGACAGGAGGAGGAGAGGGACAGCTCGGGAGGTGCTGCAAAAATCCAAACGAGGAGTTAAGTCACGGACAGTAACGACAGAACGAAGAGGGAAGAAGAGCACACAGCGTAAGCACATGTTGTTGACAGGATTTGGCAACTAGCAGGCTTAGGGAGTCGTGCTCACCTTTTGGGGGTCCCTCTCCATCATGATCACAGAGACTGGGAAGCTGAGCGGCCATCCAGACTTTGGGGACTGGCCTGCCAGGCTGTGTGAAGGAGAGCGGCTGGGAACTGGACCCCCAAACAGATCTGTGAGGGTCTGACATCCCCGGTCCTGCCTCTGGGGAGGGGAGGGAGAAGTTCAACAGTGCAGTCGTGTAGCCAGCACCAGGTAGATGTCACTCCCCCCCGGACAGCAGGGAACGTGCAGGGGTTCCGCAGCAGCACAGTCCCTGAGGGTGTCATGCCGTGAAGCAACTGGCCTGACCTTTGCCAGGGCTGCTGGGAGTCTGGCCCGTGGAGTGGTCTGAGGTCCAAGGCTCTGAGTGTCCGTGGAGTTCAGAGAAGACTGAAGACCCCAGAGAAGTTTTCAGGATGGAGCAGGGCCCGGGGACATTCTGACCCACCCAGGTCCCCCTCCCATCAGCAGTCCCATCAGGGACATCTCTTAGCTGAGGAATATGACAGTAGCACTTCCTTGCGCGCTGGTGGAATGTAAGATGGCAGACGGATAGGCCTTAACCACAGCCTCCCACCAAAAGCTTCGTGATGCTGTGGCAGGATTCAGCCTGGGGAAGGTGAAAGACAAATACCATATGATCTAACCTTTAACAGGAACCTAATCAGTAAAATGAACCAGCAAGCAAAATAGAACCAAAGACACTGAAATAGAGAACAGGGAGACAGTGACCAGAAGGGAGAGGGGAGGGAATTTCAGGGGGAAGGGTTTACAGGAACTAGTATAAAGGACACAGGGACAAAAACAAGGGGGGTTGAAATGGGAGGGAGGTGGAGAGGCCTGGGGGGGTAGGCTAGGATGGGAGCAAAAGGCAGAAAACTGTACTTGAACAACAGTTACAATTTTTAAAATATTAAATAAAAAAAGATTCAGCCTGGGGAAGACTTTCTGTACCTTCCTCCAAGGACTTTTCAAGGGACCTCAGTTGAAAGTGGCCTCTGTCCCCCGTTCCCACACACCACGTCTGTTTGTGTTCTCTCTGGCCTTTCAAAAACACAAGAAACAGGTGTAATGGGGCATCTGTAAGCTGTGCGAGCATGGGGGTCGTCTCCCAACGCATCCCTAGTGACAAGGGCTAGTGGCAGGCGCCAAAGGCATGCACGGTGACCACGCCCCCTTGAGCTCCTCTGAGTTGTGGCCACGCCCCCTCGGGCTCCTCCATACAAGGTGGCAGTGCGTGAATTCCACCGCTCCCTCCACTGACAGCAGGCGTGCATGCACAAACACCGTGCCCCTCTGCCTGTCGGGGATATCACCACTGCAAATGACAGGAAGTACATCCAAAGTAGCTTCATAAAAGAGGGCATGGCCCCCAAAAGAGAGGGGTAGCTCCCTGACCCACAAGCCCAGATGGTTTCATCGGGCTTGTGTGTGTATATGTGTGTCTGTCCGTGTCTTCCTCTCTCTTCCTCACAGCCCCCTTCGGTCTCTCATCAGTGCTTACCTGGACAGTTGGCCTGATTTTCTCCTACAGTAAAAGGGTCACCTCTGAGGGACTTCCGGCCAAGATGGAGGCGTAGGTGGAAACACTGTGCCTTCTCACACAACCAAGTTTAAAGACAACAAAGTTTTAGTATCAAAAACACAACCAAAACACAGAAAATTAAACTATGGAAGCCCAACAACAACGAACCATTAGGCCAGACCAGTAAGAGGGGCGAAGCCAGCGGCAGAGCAGGGTTGAGCAGGAAAGATGCACCGGACAGACCCAGGCGTGCAGACAGCCTTTGGCAGATCCCAGGTGTGGGGTAGCAATGGGTGGACCCAGTGAGGGGGCATGGCAGCAGGCTGACCTCAGCCACACAGTCGCCCGCAGATCAACCAGGCAAAGGAGTGAACAGTGAGATGGACCACGCAGGCCCCAGTGGTGGGAAGCAGCAGAGGGGACCACTATTGCCCCTCTCTGACCCCGCCCCCACTTACAGCATCACAACCCAGTCACAGTTGCCCCGCCCTGGTGAACGCCCAGGGCTCTGCCCCCCATACGTAACAGGCACAACCAGACCAGAACATTATGGCTCAAGAACAACTAAAAGCCCCAGAGCCAATAACTCTAAGCAACCAAGAAATAGCCAAACTATCAGATGCACAGTTCAAAACACTGGTGATCTGGATGCTCACAGAACTGGTTGATTTAGTCACAAATTAGAGGAACAAATGAAGGCTAAATTAATTGAAATGAAGGGAAATGCACAGGAAACTAATAGTGATGGAAAGGAAACTGGGACTCAAATCAAGGCAGTAGACCAGAAGGAAGAAAAAAATGACAAAACAGAAAAGGATGAAGAAACAAGAATTCAAAAAAATGAGGAGAGGCTTAGGAACCTTCAGGGCATCTTTAAATGTTCCAGCATCCAAATTATAGGGGTCCCAGAAGGGGAAGAGGAACAGCCACGAGTGGAAAACTTATTTGAACAAATAGTAACGGAGAACTTCCCCAATCTGGCAAAGGAAATAGACTTCCAGGAAATCCAGGAAGCTCAGAGAGTCCCAAAGAAGTTGGACCCAAGAAGGAACACACCAAGGCACATCATCATTACATTAGCCAAGATTAAAATGAAGGAGAGAATCCTAGAAGCAGCAAGAGATAAGGGGACAATCACCTACAAAGGACTTCCCATCAGACTGTCAGCTAATTTCTCAAAAGACACCTTACAGGCAAGAAGGGGCTGGAAAGAAGTATTCCAAGTCATGAAATGCAAGGATCTACATCCAAGATTGCTCTATCCAGCAAAGCTCTCATTTAGAATGGAAGGGCAGATAAAGTGCTTCTCAGATAAGGTCAAGTTCAAGGAGTTCATCCTCACCAAGCCCTTATTATAGGAAATGTTAAAGGGACTTATCTAAGAAAAAGAAGATAAAAAAAGATGAACAGTGAAAGGACAGCAAACTCACAGTTATTAACAACCACACCTAAAACAAAAGCAAACTAAGAGGACAGCTAGATCAGGAGCAGAACCATAGAAATGGAGATCACATGGAGGGTTAGCAACAGGGGAGTGGGAGGAGAAAAGGGGGGAGAAGGTACAGAAAATAAGTAGCATAAACGGTAGGTAGAAAATATACAGGGGGGAGGGCAAGAATAGTATGAAAAATATAGAATCTAAAGAACTTGAGACATGTGGACATAAAGTGGGGAAAATGTTGGGGGAGGGGGTGTGCAGGGTGGAGGGGAATGAAGGGGGAAATAGGACAACTGTAATGGCATAATCAATAAAATTTTTTTTTTAAAAAAGAGAAAAAAAGGGTCACCTCTTCCCATGGTGATGGGGGGACAGGGCTGAGGCAGATTTGGTCCCCGTGGAGTCCAGGCTGACATCAGCTCAGCTTAGTAAACCCAGAGAAAAAGGATCTCCCCCAGCATCTGTGTAAAAATAAATAAATAAATACAGCCCCTGAAGGAACTCCACAGATGGAATTCCCATCCCTGGGCCGATTACTGGTTCAGCAAAATGGGGATCTATGATTGGCCAGGCCTGGGTCACATGGATCTTATGATGGACATCTCAGTAAGACTGAGTAGGCAGGGGAAACCTTAGAGAAAGGAGATGCTGTAACTGAAGAAGGAAGGGAAAGAGTGTAGGTTAAATTGTGCGGGTGTGCGTCCATGCGGGCACACACACAGGGCAGATACAGTCTGCATCCTCCAAAGCCAATCATAAGGCAGAATGCTGGCCCTGAGGATCTGTAAATGCATTAATGCCTCCCTTCGCCCCAGCAAGCTTTTTTCCAACCCAACTGAAACTGACCCCCTCTATTAAGATTTAAAACTTCTGCTCTTTGACTTCGTGCATGATTCTCTCCAATGAGGAAAGCATGTAACCACCATCCAGGGTAGCTCCCCCTGCGTATGATTTACATAAAGATTGCAAATGCAAAAAACAGCTACATGCGTGGGTGGCAGAACAAAAGGAAAATTGCTTCCTAGGTAATCTTCCATGTGATATTGGTATTAGTGTTGCTAGTATTCCGAGAAGAAGTGGGAGTCAGTAATTTTGTTTTGGTTTCCATGTAATTAATATGACATTGCAATTACATGTTGGCTGGTGTTGCTTCTACTCTCGTGGCAAATGACAGTGACAGAAGAGTGAGGTATGAGGCAGACGTGCACGGGAAGGCACACACATGAACTCACTTCTGCACGGAGCCCACTCAGGGAGGTCTGTCGACGTACACCATCCTCATGGAAGCCTGGATTTCATCAGCTCCTTCCTGCCCTGGGGCATCTGTTCTGCACCAACTCATGTTTGATTTTTCAAATACCTGTTCTGTTCCTGGCACTGCACCTTGTGGCACTGCACCTTGCAACAGACAAGACTCTAAATCGTGAGCAGTGCCTGTGCAGAAAGAACTTGTAATGAATTTAATAATAGCTTCCATAACCCATAATTAGAAGGGCAAACTTCAACAACGCATCCCCCAAGCAAGTGTCACTTTCCCACGACTTGCTGTTTTGGAGGGTTGCAATAGAAAAGTGCAAAGACCCTCACGGAGCTTCACCGAAGAAATCGAGATGGGTGCTATCAGAAAAAAATGTAAAGCCCTGGCTGGTGTAGCTCAGTGGATTGAGCACGGGCCTGCGAACCAAACGATCGTGGTTCAATTCTCAGGGCACATGCCTGGGTTGCAGGCCAGTTCCCAGTGGGGGATGCACGAGAGGCAACCACACATTGATATTTCTCTCCCTCTCTCCTTCCCTTCCCCTCTAAAGATAAATAAATAAATAAATAATTTTAAAGAAAGGAAAAAGAAAAATGTGTAGGCTAAGGATTAACAGGAAATAACTGATTAACATTGAGGCCACTCTAAGAAAACAACATTTGAGCTGAGAACTGAATGAAGAGGAGGGATTTCCCAGGCGTGGGATGGGGGGAAAGCCTCCTGTGTTAGGGTGCCAGCATGTGCAATGGCCCTGAGACATAAGAAAGAAACTGCTGCTTATAACCTGAGAGGAAGGAGAGGCGGGGTGACTGCAGCAAACCAGCTGGGGAGGCGAGATCAAGCGGATGGGGCCTTAGTGGCCCTGGTCAGGACCCTGGAAATAGAGAAGTCCTCCCCGGATTTACCTGCCAGTGAATGCAAAGGAGCATTCGCCTGCAGGCTGGACTCCCAGCAGTGCCTTCCTTCTTAGACACTAGGAGACACGTGACATGCCTGGCTTCTGGAAGTTCACGTGGAAGGGTGACAAGTACAAGCTCGTTCTGGTCATCCGGGCTGAGCCTCCATGGCAGATGCCACTCTTCTCGGCCATATCCCGGCCAATGGCACACTCACCTCTACTAGAACATTCACACAGGGGTCTGCCTGTCCAGGACCCTTGCTTACTGCTCAAGCTGTCACTTGCTCACCTCCCCACCTGGAATGTCTGACTCTTCTCCCAGCCTCACCTGGGAAGTCTTATCATACTTCCAGCCCTCACTGAGGCAACACTGTTTTGGGGAAACTGTCCTTGCCAGCCCAGATCTGGCTAAGTGTCCTCCCCCTGGTCCCGTTATTTCTTACCTATGTCTATTCTCATCACCACAGTAATGTTTTTCGTTGCTGGTTCACGTGTCTTTATCCTTCTGGACCTGGAAGCTCCATGAGGGTGGGGCCAGATCTAAGTGCTGATCACAGTGACAAGCACATAGTACGTGCTCAATAAATATTTAATGAATGAATGGATGGGATTTTAAGGTGACACCATGAAAATCCACTCCCTCAGACCTCCTTTAATTCTAGGTCTTGACAGGGGGTGAGGAGGGGAGTCTCCCAGATTGATTCTACTTGTGCTGGGAATGAAGACCCTCAGGTATTTGAAAGACACAAGTGTCCTGCTCGTATTTCCTGTTCTCGGTTTGCCGTGTTAGAACCTTAGATCACCAGAGCTGCCAGCACTCTTAAACTCAGCCTAACTCAAGCCCCTTACTATGAAATGTTGGGTAAGCCCCAAGCACTGTCCAAAATAAGAGGGACATTAAGAAAATTGAGATAAAGTTCCTCACCACCAGAAGCTCACAGGCCACTCCAGGTAAGGAGACAGGAGGCATGAAGAGTAAAGGTGCCACTTTGCAATCACAACGCTAATCATTGTCCAAAACTGCACCCCAAATTCAGGCCCTTTTCACCTTTCCACCTCACCACTATCCAAAGTAGCAAGTCATCCAACCAGTGTTTGCTTGGGGAATGTGTTATTTAACACGTTTGCAGAGGCTTGCCCTTCTGATGACACATTATTTAAGCTTAGCAGGTTGTTCTGTCGGCACAAGCCCTGACCCCAGGGTAGCATAGAGTCATGGGAGACTGGAGCTGGGAAGAGCGGCTTTCTCGGTGCCAGAGGACTGACCTGGAAAGGGAGCAGAGATCTGCCTTCTAAGGCAGCCTTTCCCTCTCGGTAGGTGAATAACTAAACTCTTTGAGGTAGGAATTCTGCTCTCAAACACCACCAGACCTGGAGAACCCCTAGCCCTTCCTCACTGATCTTTTCTGGGTTCCCTGTGCTCGGAGCAGTTCTTCCCGGAGTCTGACGGGAAGCTCTCCTGCTGAGCAACACTGCCCCCTCCTGGAGGGGACCCTGTGCAGGGTTAGTCTCCTCACTGTCGCTGCCCCTGAACTCAAGAGTCTCTGGTTATGAGCCCGGCAGGGCCATTTTCACAATGGCGGGTCCTTGTCTCTGGGTGTTTTAGGAGCCCCTTGTGACAGGCAGGTACTTGGTGAGATCAAAATATTCTGGGGGGACAATTCCATGGAGGAAATGGCTTCCAAAAGTCTGCCCTCCACAGAGGTAAAATCCATGCTAAACAGCTGGGTTTTATTAACTCAGGAAGCCAGGCTGAGGAAAAATGCTCGATAATTAAAAATAATGGTTTCCTTACGAACACAAAATTGTATTAATTTAAAAATTGGTTTCTCGATAGCTGAATACCTGCCGAGCCAGCTGGGAAGGGGATTGTGCTGATCCTGGCAGTGAAAATAATTCAAAATAACTTTTATGTTCTCCAGGAAGCCTCGAGGTTAATTTAAATATTGTTAGATAGGTAATTTAATTTGGAATAAGAGAACACTCTGGCTAAATTAAAGCTTCTGCACCTCTAAATGGGGAGGTGGTGACGGGGGGGGGGGCAGGTGCCCAAGAAGGGTTGAACATGCCGCGGAACCCCCCAGCATCCCACACCCCACAGCTGAGGGACCCCCTCTTCACAAATGACACCCTCAAAATTAAAGGTACTCGATTCTAATCCAATCACGCACCTGGCCTGAACTGCTTGGCTCAGTTTCCAGTAAATGTATCATATTTAACTACTAAAAGAATTGGGCACAGAAATTGCTCATTTCAAAGGCTCCCTTGGAGTGACGTCACTGAGATGAAGACACAGGTGGGTCCTGACTTCGCTCCCCCTCCTATGAGGATCCGTCCACACCTGTTCACAGACAAGGCACCACTGAGAGCAGCCCAGGACACGGTTGAGGCGGAAGCATCTACCTGCACCACAAAGACCAACACAGCCGGCGTTAGAAGGGCCCCTCCGGGCTGACCAGAGGCCCCACCTCCCCGGGCAGGCACGTGCCGTGCAGACAGGTCACCGGCTCCTGAGTGGGAACAGAAAGCTGAGAGGGGACATCCAGCTGCCCCAGCACTGGGGATCGCTTTGTGAGAGTGAACCACGCAGAGACCGCAGGGGAATCGGATTGTGCCGAGAAGGAAGGGGCAGCTTCCAACAACCAGCGCTCAGGTGAGGGCAGTCGCTGTTCCCACGGCACGAACCCAAGTCAGGGTCCCCAGTAGCAGTGTTGACCATCTGCAGAACCACGTTGATGGCACAGCCTCACCAGGGAAGTCAGCCAGGTGATGGGCTGCCCTCACCCAGGCAGGACAGCTGAGTCATTGCCCCAGTCGCCGCTGAGTGTTGTCCCGGCCCCTTGGGACTGGAAGGGCTGGTGTGAACAGCAGGGGCTGCAGAGCCCAGTCACGCCCATGCCCACAGGTGGACCGATGGAGCTGATCACACCCCAGCAAAGCCAGTACAGGGTGTGGATGGTTCCCCTGCTTCGCCCAGATGGTGGGTGGAGTGTCATTCACAGCCCCACCCCCTCTCCACTGAGTATAGCTCCCTGGCCCTCCAGACCAGACAGCCTATTTGGAAATTTTGAGAAGTGCCCAAGGTGAGCCCTCCTACTTTACCCAGGCAACGGAGCTGAGTCTTAGCCCCACCCACTCTGAGAGTGGCTCCCCACCCTGACTGGCCAGAGGGCAGCCTCAAATAATCCAATTTAAAAATGGGCAAAGGACTTGAATAGACATTTTCCAAAGAAGATACATGAACAGCAAATGGGTACGTAAAAAGGTGCTCAACATCACCAGTCATCAGGGAAATGCAAACCAAAACCACAATGACATACCAATCCCTGTGGAATTGCCTGTTGGAATGGCCATGGTTAAAAAGATAAGAGACACGCACTGCCAAGGATGTGGAAAAAGGGGGATTCTGTAGGTGGGAACATAATTTGGTGCTGCCCCTGTGGACAACAGTATGGAGGATCCTCAAAAATTTAAAAGCAGAACTGCCATATAATCCAGCAATTCCATTTCTGAGAATACAGTCAAAAGAAGTAAAAACACCATGACGTCAGAGAGATACCTGCACTCCCATATTCAGAGCAGAATTATTCACAACACCCAAGACATGGAAACAACCTATGTGTCCATCAATGGGTGAATGGACAATGAAGATGTAAGATAGATACATACACATATGCACACACACACACACAATGGAATATTTTTCAGCCATATAAAATGAGGAAATTCTACCATTTGCAACTACATGGATAGACTTGGAGGGCATTGTGCTGCTGAGTAAAATAAGTCAGAGGAAGACAAATGCTATATGATTTCACTTATATGTAGGATCTTTAAAAAAAAAAAAAAGACTAACTCATAGAAAAAGAGACCCGGAGGACTTCCAGCCAAGATGGAGGTGTAGGTGGAAACATTGTGCCTCCTCACACAACCATGTTTAAAGACAACAAAGTTTTAGTAACAAAAATGCAACCAAAACACAGAACATTGAACTGTATGGAAGTCCAACGACAATGAACCCTTCAGCCAGACTAGTAAGAGGGGCAGAGCCAGCAACTGGCAGAGCAGGGTTGTGCAGGAAAAATCGGCCAGACCAACCCAGGTGCACAGGTGGTGGTTGGCAGATCCCAGGTGTGGGGTAGCAATGGGCAGACCCAGTGAGGATGCAAGGAGGCAGGCTGACCACAGTCACACATTCACGTGCAGACAAACCAGGTGAAGGAGCAAGCAGCGGGAAGCAACAGAGGGGACCACCATTGCCCCTCTCTGACCCTACCCCCACATACAGCGTCACAATCCAGTGACTCAGAGAGTCCCAAAGAAGTTGGACCAAAGAAAGAACACACCAAGGTACATCATAATTGCATTAGCCAAGATTAAAATGAAGGAGAGAATCCTAGAAGCAGCAAGAGATAAGGGGACAGTCACCTACAAAGGAGTTCCCATCATACTGTCAGTGGATTTCTCAAAAGAGACCTTACGGGCAAGAAGGGGCTGGAAAGAAGTATTCCAAGTCATGAAATGCAAGGATCTACATCCAAGATTGCTCTATCCAGAAAAGCTCTCATTTAGAATGGAAGGGCAGATAAAGTGCTTCTCAGATAAGGTCAAGTTCAAGGAGTTCATCCTCACCAAGCCCTTATTATATGAAATGTTAAAGGGACTTATCTAAGAAAAAGAAGATAAAAAAGATGAACAGGGAAAGGACAGCAAACTCACAGTTATTAACAACCACACCTAAAACAAAAGCAAACTAAGAGGACAGCTAGATCAGGAGCAGAGCCACAGAAATGTAGATCACATGGAGGGTTAGCAACAGGAGGGTGGGAGGAGGAGAAGGGGGGAGAAGGTACAGAGAATAAGTAGCATAGATGGTAGGTAGAAAATAGATAGGGGGAGGGCAAGAATAGTATGGGAAATGTAGAATCTAAAGAACTTGTGACACATGGACATAAACTAAAGGGGGAGAATGGTGGAGGAGGTGTGTACAAGGTGGAGGGGAATGAAGGGGAGGAAAAGGACAACTGTAATGGTATAATCAATAAAATATATTTTTTAAAAAAAGAAAACAAAAAGAGATCGGTTATTGGAGGTTGCAGACCCAGGAGGGAGGGGAAGGGGAATTGGAGGAAGGTGGCCCAAAGGTATGAACTTCCAGTCCTGAAATAACCACGTGCTAAGAGCAACTTACAACTTAATGTACAACTCGATGACCACAGTGACGCCGCCGCGTGACCCATCCAAAAGGTGCTCAGAGAGTGGATCCTAAGACTTCTCATCAGAAGGAGAAAAAATGTTTTCTTTTCTGTATGAGAGGATGGTCGTTAACCACTTTCTGCAGTCATCATTCCATGATGTATGTGAGTCAAGTCATTACGTACACCTTAGACATTACTATACGCCAATTATGTCTTAATCAAACAAGAAAATAAACATTTAAACCAGCGCTGTAACAAAATCCAATACCCAGGGACACGGTGAGTTTGGGAATAAACATCCCACTTGGGCTTGCCAATGGCTAGTGATTAGCCCCTATTATTTTTTATGGTTGGTGCACTCAAGGGGTCAGAGGCCTCATCAGCTCTTTGTAGTAGCAACAAACCCACACCTGGGCATCGGATGTTGGGGACCCCTCTTCAGTGCTTGTCCACTGTTCAGTTTTACAAGTGTAGCACTGTCATATGCTAATGCAATCACAATGCCACTCATGCTTGTGTATGTGATTACATGTTGGTCTCATGATTACATGTTATAGTGTACACTCATACACACAATTATATTATGGTTACATATATGATTAGCCTGTTGTTATCTCCCAGGTAACAGAAGATAGGGCCTTACATCGCACTGAGTGTATGTTAACTAAGACCGCACATCAGAATCACCCCACCCCTACTCCCTGGGGACTGGTGGGCACTGCAGAGTCAGCCCAGCAGCAGCGTCTGGGACAGCACCCCCAGGGTTTGGAAACACATGCCCAGTGGAGAGCCACGTGTCAGAGAGGCAGGACTGAGACCAGAGAGGACCATGAACTCTTGGCTGGGACCCTGGCTCCCCTGCTTATTACTTGTATAAGCTCGAGCTGGGCACTGAAGCCTATCTGTGCCCTACATGTGCCGCGGGGATAGTAGCAGTGCTTGCCTAGGAGTGTTACCATGAGGATTAAATAAGATAAAACAAGGGCCTGCGCAGAACAGGCTAAGCCCAGCGCGCACTCTCGGGCTGCCGCGCTTTGCCGCCGGTGTTCATCCGGCACTCTGTTGCAGGGGCAGAGTTGGTGCCCAGGGAATAATGAGTGTTCTGGGGGCTGTGTGATGCCATCGGAGCAAAAGGGGGGGGAATAAGGAAAGGGGATGAGGATGGAAGGAGACAGGAGATGGGGAGCCACCAGCACGTGGTGCAGGGAACACTAAAAACCCTGCCTCCTTCTTGCCACATTACTCATTCTGCCGAATAAAACACCGGTGAGGGCTCGAGCAGAAATTTAGACACACGGGCTTAAGAATCGTCTGCAGTTGTCCCAAATGTAGCAACCTGATGTGGCCAAACTTCCGTCTCCAGAGGACGTGACCCCAAGCCTGTTTGACTCTAGCCCCCACTTTTTGCCTTGACTCTTCTTCCCAACTGTTGCAAGTCTGATGACACAGAGCTTCCCACTTGAAGCTCAGTTTCCTTGTAATCCCGAAAACCCGCCCCCTGACGTGTCTGTCCATGCTTCGCTGCATTCTCTTTTCTAAATGTTCTAGCTCAAATGTTGTAGCCCCTTCTCTCTGGGATGACTCCATGGAAAGAGCAATAATTTGAAGAATTAAGTAGTTCCGGGTTCAAATCCAGCCCCTGGACTTGTCTAGCTATGCAGCCCCTCTGAGCTATTGCCATAAAGAAATAAATTCTACCTATGTTGGGAGAATTCAGCTGGTATCGGGTATGTGAAGTACCTACCTCAGTACCTGTCAAAGCATGGGGGCTTGTATCAGTTTAGGTTAGCTTCAACCGCTAGGTAACAGAGGTACAGGAATAATAAGAGCTGAGACAAGACACGGGGCTACTACTTTTTAATACTTGAAAGGAGTCCTAAAGGTAAGCAATTCTTGACTAATACAGATGACCATGAAGACACCCGGGTCAGCAGAGATCTAGACTCTTTTCTCTCTAGGTGAGCCATCATCCTTGAGGTTTCCATCCTCAAAGTCACCCCCTATTCACAAGGTGAATGCTGGAGGTCCAGCGATCACATCCACATTCCACCTGAGAAGAGGAGGAAAGCAGGAAAAACAAAGGGGTACATACTTCTCTTTTTGTAAGATTTAATTTTTTCTAGAGAGAGAGGAAGGGAGAGGAGAAAAGAAGGAGAGGAACATCAACCGGTTGCCTCCTATACACACCCTGTCGAGAGATGGAACCCAAAACCCATCCACATGTCCTGACCAGGAATCAAACTGGTGACCTTTCACTTTGCAGGACAACACCCAACTAACTGAGCCACACTGGGCAGGGCAGGGTGCCCACTTCTTAGCTAAGTCAGCTTCCTTCAAGGTTCCCAGAAGACCTAGCTAACAATGATCACTTACGTCACATTAGCCACCCCATCTCTAAAGGAAACTGAAATATGACTCTTTACCTGGACACAGTGCCACCCCATAGAATACAGGTGTCTACAGGACGTGGTCCTGGTCTCCATCTAAAGCTGCAACATAGAGCCCGAAGGGCCCCCTTTGACACATTTGAGGGCACTCAGTGCATTTACAATACAGGAAACAGCCAACCTGGTTCAATGTCTAAGTGTTAACTGGCCAAAGTCCTGAGATCTAAGTCCTAGACTAATCCTACTACTTCCTGCTGTGTGACCTTGAACAAGTATGTAACCTCTCTGTTTCTGGCTCAATGTCCTCATTTTTACAAGTGGCCTTTGTGAGCATGAATTCAGACGATAGGTGCAAGTTGCCCAACACAATGCCCGTATACACTAGCACTCAGCATGTATCAAAGTTGTTATTACAAATCAGCATCATCAGTATCATCATTAAGTGCTATTGAGTCATTAGGATAAGGTGAGGAGGGACTGGACATCTCTGGACCTCTTCCCCCTGCCTATTTCTATCTTCCGTTGCCTTCAGTGGTTTACTCCAAAGATATTTGGATTTGCAGCTGAGTCGGCTTCCATTTATTCACTCCCAGCTGTCCACTCAGGGCTAGCTAAGCCTCAAGAGTCATCTCCTTCCCCCCTAACCAGAGGCTAGTCCCCCAACTCTGCCTTTGGGGCAGGCTTTCTTCTCTGCCAGATCAGATCGACCTCTCAATGAGCATTAACTCAAGCCTGGATGCGTTCCACCACGCCTATCAAATCTAAGTAGATCGGTCCTTCCCTTTGCTGGACTCCCCCGGCCCGGCTGGGGTCTGCCCACTGAGGTCTGTGTCCTTGACAGTGGCAAGAGTTTTCTCACCTAGAAGTAAAGGAGGTCACCCAAGAATGAGTCTGTGTCCCAGGTCTTCGTAAAATATGGATCTCGAAGACCTTTTCCCTACCCTTCCGGGTACCTTTACTTAAGGCTTCAGAAGAAATCCTGGCACCTGCTGTTACAGATTGTTAGCTACTCAGTGGATAATACAGCCAACAAGGGTAATAAGTGTGCAAATATACAAATCCTCTCTCCCCACTCACTGCACAGTTTTCGCCATTTACACTTCCCACAGCGTGGTGACACCCCATGTAACTGTGCAGTTCACAGCCTCTGTAGTGGCTCAGGGCGGCCACGCCCAGAGCAGCCATCGCCGGCCTTTGCACACCTTCCCATATTACCATCTGCTATGTGTGCCATGGTGTAAAAGAGTTCAGAGAGCACTGCTCCAAATAACTTCAGGGCGAGTTCTTCCTCCAGAGCCCACTGGGCCCAGGCAGGCCACACCCACCTCATCCTCCATAAAAGCCTGAGCTCGCATGCCCAGGTGACACCTTTCCAACCAGGCCCTTTGTCTGTGTTCCCCCAGGTCCATGGGAGGAATCTCTTGTCCATTGACTACGACCGGAACATCCGGACGGAGAAGATCTACGATGACCACCGGAAGTTCACCCTGAGGATCATTTACGACCAGGTGGGCCGCCCCTTCCTCTGGCTCCCCAGCAGCGGGTTGGCAGCCGTCAATGTCTCCTACTTCTTCAATGGGCGCCTGGCTGGCCTGCAGCGCGGGGCCATGAGCGAGAGGACGGACATCGACAAGCAAGGACGCATCGTGTCGCGCATGTTCGCCGACGGGAAAGTGTGGAGCTACTCCTACCTCGACAAGGTGGGTAACTGTGCCCCTTGGCCCACCAGGCTTTCTCCTACTAACGCTGCTCTTTTTAAGCTGACCTGCCCTGCTTTGCCCTAAGACACCTGAACATCTTTGCTTGGACTCCACTAGGGTTCCTCTCCCGTTACCCTCCTCACTGGGAGGAAGGTGATCCGAATAAAACGATATTCGTAGTTCAGCACTATTACCACTAAAAGGAACAAAAGATAAAATCTAGACACTCAGAAATGGCAAAAAGGACAGATTGTCTTGTTTTATCCCCAAAATAATAAGTACTGTTGAAGCTGACAGAATCACTGTCAGTATGGCGAAGCATTACTTCTAAACTAGAAATGCATTGATTTGTTTCTGCCTTGGTCTGAAATTAAGCCATCGAAGAGGGAATTGTGCCTAAAACTCAAGCACCCCAAGCACAAACACCCTCCCACTTGGCCTGTTGCTGAACCAGCCGACGATCCTCTCCACGTAATTCTGTGTCTGGAAACGCCAGGTACAGGTAGGTCTCTGTGTAGGAAAAGGTTGGATCAGCAGTAAAAACAGGTCCCTTCAGGGCACAAGTCAAACTACTTGGAGGTCAGCTTGCTCAGCCCAGGCCTCTCACCTGGACTCACCCTTGACGCAGGTCCATTTCCAGCCCCTGGCCCCCTGATTGGTGTCCACTGCAGACAGAGCTGTTACCTCTGCAAGAGAGGGGCTGCTGTCCATTTGGTCCCTCCTGAATATTGTTCTCATTGTATCATAAAATCCTGGAATGGTTGACCAGAGGAGGCAGGAATCTCCCAGTTGCCTTGAGTTGGAGGCTATTTCCCCCCCCAAAGAATCAATGATTCTGGGCTTTTTCATCTTTTCAGTAGCTTCTAAATGGAGCGTGTGCTTTCTCCTTAGATTTAAGCAGGGGTGGCAGAAACATAGTATGTGTGTCACACCATCCCCTGCTGGGTCACTGACAGTCATGTCTAAGCAATTTCAGGATTCCTCTTTATTGAGTCTGTAGGAAAACTCTCCCAGGGCCTCCCACCTCAGCTCTCCAAGCCCTCACTACTCAAAAGTGTGGTCCAAGCAACGTCAGCATCACCCGGGAGCTTGTTACAAAAGCAGAGTCTGGGGCTCCGGCCCCTCCCAGAACTGATGAATCTGCATCTGCCTTTTAACAAGGTCCCTGGGTATTTCGCATGCACATTATAGTTTGGGAAACCCTGCTCCAGGCAGACCCCCTGATCCATCAGAGCTGGCGCACCCGATGAAGTCGACCCACTCAAAACCTCTGCTCCAAACCTCCCCATCCTTCCTGCCTTTGGAATGGGCTTTTGGGGAAATGGAACAAATTCTGTCAGTCTAAGGGAATTGGTCCTAAAAAGCCAACTCACGGGCTCCCTTCCCCTTTCCTCCCTCCAGTCCATGGTCCTCCTGCTGCAGAGCCAGCGTCAGTACATATTTGAGTATGACTCCTCCGACCGTCTCCACGCCGTCACCATGCCCAGCGTTGCCCGGCACAGCATGTCCACGCACACCTCCATCGGCTACATCCGCAATATTTACAACCCGCCCGAAAGCAATGCTTCGGTCATCTTTGACTACAGTGATGACGGCCGCATCCTGAAGACATCCTTTTTGGGCACCGGGCGCCAGGTGTTCTACAAGTACGGGAAGCTCTCCAAGTTATCGGAGATTGTCTATGACAGTACTGCCGTCACCTTTGGGTACGATGAGACCACTGGTGTTCTGAAGATGGTCAATCTCCAAAGTGGGGGCTTCTCCTGCACCATCCGGTACCGGAAGGTTGGCCCGCTCGTGGACAAGCAGATCTACAGGTTTTCTGAGGAAGGCATGGTCAATGCCAGGTTTGACTACACCTATCACGACAACAGCTTCCGGATCGCAAGCATTAAGCCCGTCATCAGTGAAACTCCCCTTCCCGTTGACCTCTACCGCTATGATGAGATTTCTGGCAAGGTGGAGCACTTTGGCAAGTTTGGGGTTATCTATTATGACATCAACCAGATCATTACCACTGCGGTGATGACCCTCAGCAAACACTTCGACACCCACGGGCGGATCAAGGAGGTCCAGTACGAGATGTTCAGGTCCCTCATGTACTGGATGACGGTGCAGTATGACAGCATGGGCCGGGTGATTAAGCGGGAGCTGAAACTGGGGCCTTATGCCAACACCACCAAGTACACCTACGACTACGACGGGGACGGGCAGCTGCAGAGCGTGGCCGTCAATGACCGCCCCACCTGGCGCTACAGCTACGACCTCAATGGGAACCTGCACTTGCTGAACCCGGGCAACAGTGTGCGCCTCATGCCCTTGCGCTACGACCTCCGGGACCGGATAACCCGCCTTGGCGACGTGCAGTACAAAATTGACGATGACGGCTATCTGTGCCAGCGAGGGGCGGACATCTTCGAGTACAACTCCAAGGGCCTCCTAACGAGAGCCTACAACAAGGCCAGTGGGTGGAGCGTCCAGTACCGCTATGACGGCGTGGGGCGGCGGGCTTCCTACAAGACCAACCTGGGCCACCACCTGCAGTATTTCTACTCTGACCTCCACAACCCGACCCGCGTCACCCATGTCTACAATCACTCCAACTCAGAGATAACCTCGCTCTACTACGACCTCCAAGGTCACCTCTTCGCCATGGAGAGCAGCAGTGGGGAGGAGTACTACGTGGCCTCGGATAACACAGGGACCCCCCTGGCTGTGTTCAGCATCAACGGTCTCATGATCAAACAGCTGCAGTACACGGCCTATGGGGAGATTTATTATGACTCCAACCCTGACTTCCAGATGGTCATTGGCTTCCATGGGGGACTCTACGATCCCCTGACCAAGCTGGTCCACTTCACTCAACGGGACTATGACGTGCTGGCAGGACGATGGACCTCTCCAGACTACACCATGTGGAAAAACGTGGGCAGGGAACCAGCCCCCTTTAACCTGTACATGTTCAAGAGCAACAATCCTCTCAGCAATGAGCTGGATTTGAAGAACTACGTGACAGGTGAGGACTTTGCCACCTCGGCTGAGCACTGGCTCCCTGTGGGGTGGTTGTCCCGGCAGACTGCTGAGCACTTCGGAAGGTGGCCTTACGTCATACACTAGGAGAATCCTGGAGAGCTGTAAGCCCTGGGCAGTACAGTGTGTAGAACAGCCGAGTGACAGCAGTGCAGAGCAGTCACCAAGGCTCTTTGGAGAGGTCCTGCCCATTGTCACATCTGCTCAGTTTATAAAAGCCCTTCCTGCCCCAACAGAGAAAGACAGCCTTATGACGGGGGGACAAATGGGACTCTAGTGTCAGATGTACTTGGATCTAATTCTTTCTCAATGTATAAGCCAGTGGAGTATGGGATAGTGGGCCAATCTCTCTGAGCTGTAGTTTCTTCCTCTGTGAAAGGACACAAATAAAACCATTCCACAGAGTGATCTTGTAAGTGAACTGAGACAGGTCAAGTCCAGTGCCCGGCACTTAGACAGTGGATGTTCACAACAGGGCACTCCTCATGTTACTGACATCATTACCAGTGAAGCGATGAGTGAGCATAGGAGCCGAGATGACTAAGACCCAGTTCCCCACGTCACCCCCAGAGTACACATGCAAACAACCAATAATGACACAAAGCAAAATGAAGTCTGTGCTACCTTGTAGCTGCCTGCTATCTATTCAACAAGCATCTATAGAGTGGTGCCAGGCTAGATTCTGGGGATACAATGGTGAACTAGATAAGCACCCTTCTTGCAAAGGTGTGTGTGTGTCTGTGTGAGACTTGAGTTGAAAATTTTCGTGTATCACAGAAGGGCCCAAAGGGGCAAACTGGGCCTGAGGAAGGTGATCTTGGTTGACAGAAGTGGGCTCAAGGTTTAAGAAAAACCATGAGCACAAGTCAGAAGGGTATAGGAAGCTTTGAAATGGCATGGAGACAGGGAGACCAAAGAGAGCACGTGGTTTACTTCCTCGTGATAAGTGAGCCACTGGAGAAATGAGGGTCCCTATCTATCCACTCACATCTATCCATCCTAACAGAGCTGGAGAGGCAGTAGAAGCAAGATAAAGCCCCTGTCCCCAGGGAAATAAGGAAATCAGGTTGGATGCTTGCACGTGTGGGTGGATGGATGGATGGATGGATGGATGGATGGATGGATGAAGCTCCACAGGACCAACTTCCAGCAAAGAAGCTAGAGCCATCTGGCCTGTGCATGTGCATGCATTGTACAGGAACAACATGGGGACCCCAAGTCCAAGGCCCTACCCCAAGTTCCAGGAGACTCACAGCTCTTGGCCAGGGGTCAGAGAGGCATCAAGCTAATGGGATCCCTCCCCTCAGGGGACAAGGAGTCACTTTTCCATCCCCAAGACTGAAAAGGAAGCAGCAGCTACCTGCAGCACAGCACTAACCTCTGTGTCCAAAGGAACCAGACACAAATAGGCAACCTTAGAGGTCAACGTGTGGCCACGCAGTGCCTCCCTGACTAGCTCCAGGCCCCGTGAAGTGGAGCCTCGCGCCCTCCAATGGAAGCAGTGGCACCCTGTGAGCCGAGGAGCTAAGGCCAAGCTGGCTCCTCCCTCCCCATCCTGCCCCGACTCCTCCTGGGGCAGGAAGCCCGCCCAGGCCCTGCTGCCTGGTTTCCTCACTTCCCTGGGGCTTAGCCTGACTGTCGCCCTGCAGTTCACTGCAGTTTCAAATGAAAGCCCCTCTCAAAGAACCAGGCACGAGGGTGTAGTTTCTGATAAGGGTAAGTGCTATGAAGATAAATAAAGTAGGTGAAGGGGTTAGACAGGGAGTGATGGGCATTGTCCACTTAGGGGGCTCAGAGGCCTCCTTGAAAGAGAGCATTTGAGGAGAGACATTTAGGATGTATGTGGTGTGTGTGGTGAGTGTGTCAGGGGGTGGGGGGACAGTGTCCCAGACAGAAGAAAGTGTGAACGAGAGGCAAGCCAGGCCTACCTCAGCCACAGGAGAAGAATCTTCCGCCACCCAGAATGTACTTTCCTAACCCTGCTGGGCCCTGCAAACCTTAGGGATGAATCAGCCAGAAGAGACTTTCTAACGGTGCTCAAAGAAAGCAGAATCGACCCTCCAGGGGAGGGAGTCGGTACCTCTGGACACATAGGATGAATCCCTTCCTTCAATCCTTGGTAGGGGAGAGAGGGGGGAAAAAAGCAAAAGGTTCTTGCTTTGGCCCTCCTGAGTCTCAGGGAAAAGGGGGAAAGCCAGCCTTTTGATGCCATAAGTTATGGGGAAGGAGATAGGGAGGTGCTAGGTAGGATGCAGGTCAGTGGAAAAACTGGCAGAGTGCAGACGGTAGCTCCGGGTGTCCTTTGAGCTGGTGTCGCTGCAGTGTGGTGGCTGGCGTAGGAGGATGTACCCATTGTTGATGGGGGCTGAGGTCTCCCAGACTGTGGGCTGCCTGGTGCTTCTATCAGCGAGGCAAGCAGGGCCGCGTCATGGGGCTCAGGCTGGAAACCATCAGCAGGACCTTTGGCTGGGCCTGCTCTCAGACGGGCTTCTGTTGTAGGCTTGTTACAGAACAGAGGTCCAAGGGGGGGCAATATTTGGGCCACCCAGGGATGCCAAAAACTGCTACAAAACAACAGGGGCCCCTCCCAAGGATAGTATATGAATACCTACTGGGCTCGTCCATCCGCTGCCAATTGGAAAAACATCTCTCAATGCCAGACATTTGTGAAAAGGAAAGTAAAGGTTTATTTAATGCTCTACAGACTTAAAGTAGTGACCCAATGTCCCCATTAATATCAAAGTCTGGGACTTCCAGCCAAGATGGAGGTGTAGGTGGAAACATTGTGCCTTCTTGCACAACCAAGTTTAAAGACAACAAAGTTTTAGTAACAAAAACACAACCAAAACACAGAAAATTGAACTATACAGAAGTCCGACAACAAGGAACTGTTCAGCCAGACCAGTAAGAGGGGCGGAGCCAGCAACTGGTGAAGCGGGGTTGCGCAAGAAAACTCTGCCAGACTGACCCAGGCGCAGGGCGGCAGTTGGTAGATCCCAGGTGTGGGGTTGCGACAGGCAGACCCAGTGAGGGCACAAGGAGGCAGGCTGACTGCGGTCACACATTCACACGCAGATAAACCAGGCAAAGGAGCGAACAGTGAGATGGACCGCACAGGCCCCAGCAGCGGGAAGCAGCAGAGGGGACCACTATTGCCCCTCTCTGACCCCGCCCCCACGTACAGTGTCACAACCCAGCGACTGAGTTGCCCCGCCCTGGTGAACACCTAGGGCTCCATCCCTCATATGTAACAGGCACAAACAGACCAAAACATTATGGCTCAAGAACAACTCAAAGCCCCAGAGCCAGTAACTCTAAGCAACCAAGAAATAGCCAACCTATCAGATGCACAGTTCAAAACACTGGTGATCAGGATGCTCACAGAACTGGTTGATCTTAGTCACAAATTAGAGGAACAAATGAAGGCTAAACTAATTGAAATGAAGGGAAATGCACAGGAAACTAATAGTGATGGAAAGGAAACTGGGACTCAAATCAAGGGAGTAGACCAGAAGGAAGAAAAAAAATGACCAAACAGAAAAGAATGAAGAAACAAGAATTCAAAAAATGAGGGGACTTCCGCCAAGATGGAGGTTTAGGTGGATGTGCCGTGCCTCCTCACACAACCAAGTTTAGGGACAACTAAATATTAGCATCAGAAAACACAACCAGAACACGGAAAACTGAACTTTTCGGAAGTCCGCTAACAACAAATTCTTCAGCCCGACCGGTAAGGGGCGAAACCGGCGTCTGGTGAGGAGCTGCAAGGGAGGGCTCGGTCGGACCCGGGCACGGAATCCAGACGCGCGAATCCAGACGCACGGGTTCCAAACGCAGGATTGGACCTAGTGAGCGACCGAGCAACCCACCGGGTGAGCGACTGCAGAGGAGACAGTGGGGAGGCGGTGCAGCGAGTTGACTGCGGTTGCCTAATTGCGCGCGAGCGAGGGAGTGGGCGGTTGGACCGGCCGCAGCACCGATAGAGGGCGCCGCCATTTCCCCGCTCTGACCACGCCCCCACATACAGCGTCACAACCCAGCGACCTGGGAGTCCAAGGCGCAGTTTCTCACATTTAAAGGGCCAGAACAGACCAAAAATGTCGCAGGGAGACCTCAAAGCCCCAGAGATAAATCTAAACGACGAAGAAATAGCAAAACTCTCAGACGCACAGTTTAAAACACTGGTCATCAGCTTCCTCACAGATCTGGTTGATTATAGCCACAAATTAGAGAAACATATGAAGGCTAAATTAAGGGAAATGAATGGAATTCCACAGGAAACCCATAGAGATGAAAAGGAAACTGGGACTCAAATCAATGGAGTGGACCAGGAGAAACCAAATAATGGCCAAACAGAAAAGAGTCAAGGAGCAAGAATTCAAAGAAATGAGGAGAGTCTTAGGAACCTCCAGGACATCTTTAAACGCTCCAATATCCGAATTATAGGGGTACCAGAAGGGGGAAAGACACAACCACCAGTGGAAAAACTATTTGAACAAATAATAAAAGAAAATTTCCCCAATCTGGCAAAGGACATAGACTTCCAAGAAATCCAAGAAGCCCAGAGAGTACCAAAAAAGTTGGACTCAAGAAGAAACACACCAAGGCATATCATAATTACATTAGCCAAAATTAAAATGAAGGAGAGAATCCTAGAAGCAGCAAGAGCTAAGGGGACAATCACCTACAAAGGAGTCCCCATCAGACTGTCAGCAGATTTCTCAAAAGAGACCTTACAGGCAAGAAGGGGCTGGAAAGAAATATTCCAAATCATGAAATCTAAAGACCTACAACCAAGATTGCTCTATCCAGCAAAACTTTCATTTAGAATGGAAGGACAGATAAGGTGCTTCTCAGATAAGACCAAATTCAAGGAGTTCATCATCACCAAGCCCTTATTATATGAAATGTTAAAGAGACTTATCTAAGAAAAAGAAGTTAAAGAAACATGAACAGTGAAAGAACAACAAGCTCACAGTTATTAACAAACACACCTAAAACGAAAGCAAACTAAAAGAACAGCTAGATCAGGAGTGGAAATATAGAAATTAAGATCTCAAGGAGGGTTAGCAACAGGGGAGTGGGAGGAGGAGATGGGGGGAGAAGGTACAGAAAATAAGTAGCATAGACAGTAGATAGAAAATAGATGGGGGGGGCAAGAATAGCATGGGAAATATAGAACCTAAAGGACTTGAGACACATGGACATAAACTAAAGGGGGGTAATGGTGGGGTTGGGGGGACAGGGTGGAGGGGAATGAAGGGGGGAATAGAACAACTGTAACAGCATAATCAATTTTAAAAAAATAAATTAATTTAAATTTTAAAAAAAAATGAGGAGAGGCTTAGGAACCTCCAAGACATCTTTAAACACTCCAACATCTGAATTATAGGGGTACAAGAAGGGGAAGGGGAAGAGCAACAACTGGAAAACTTATTTGAACAAATAATAAAGAAGAACTTCTCCAATCTGGAAAAGGAAATAGACTTCCAGGAAATCCAGGAAGCTCAGAGGGTCCCAAAGAAGTTGGACCCAAGGAGGAACACACCAAGGCACATCATAATTATATTAGCCAAGATTAAAATGAAGGAGAGAATCCTAGAAGCAGCAAGAGATAAAGGGACAGTCACCTACAAAGGAGTTCCCATCAGACTGTCAGCGGATTTCTCAAAAGAGACCTTACAGGCAAGAAGGGGCTGGAAAGAAGCATCCCAAGTCAGGAAATTCTGTTGATGGATCCATAACCATTCCAGATGTGAACCGGAGGACAGGGCCCAGGACTGGGGTTGCTGGAACCGGCTTGTCCTCTTAACTCCAGGCTGAGGGCGTGGGGTCCCTGGAGGCTGCTGATGCAGGGTTGCAGCGGGGCAGTGGGGCAGGGCCGCTGGAGACACCGCTGCCTCCACCACCTCTCTCATCACATGGGGTCCAGTACTGACGGCCACCACCGCCCCGCCCCCACCCACCCCACTTGCTAACTCCCTGCCCCAGAGCTTCACCCGCCCACAGGCAACGGCCGGCGCAGAGTTTTCCAAATGGCAAACTGTCTGTCCTCATTCCGGTGCTTCCTAGAGACTCACTAAATGGGAATTAAATCAAATTGAACTAAGTCCAACAAAACTGGATCCAGAAACCATTAGAAAGAATCTGACATAAACGGTGGTGTTAGAGGAGCCCCGTGGCTCGGGCTGATGTCTGCAGCCCAAGCTGCACTAACAGGGCCTGTGGGGGAGAGAGAGCAGGACCGGCACAGGGCCACGCCAGCTGCTGGGTCAGGATGAGAGGACCCCCGGAGAGAGGACCCCCGCAGAGAACAGCAGCTCATTCCCCACTCTTCGCAGGTGGGGCCACTGTAAAGCCCATCTAAATGAGTCTTCACTCACCACTTGGGAGAGGAGCAGAGTGCTTGAACTTGCCATTCACAGTTTAAGCAGAAGTAATTCAGATGTAGGCAGGAGGAATATAAGGAACAGGCCCTTCTCTCTGGTGCTCAAGAGAGTCTCTGGTGTTTGGAAACCACTCTCTGAGTGCAAGCGGCAGTTCCTGAGGCCAGAAGAGGCCCACTTTCCTTCCGGGGGTCCTGCTGGCTCCCGGGACGGGCCCCGGGACACCTGGGTGGCAGCAGAGGGGTAGCCACTAGGAAGGGGTGACTGAGAGCTAGAGGATTTCTTTCCCATTTATGGGCTCCAAAGCAACAGCCTTGTAAACAGTTATTTTTAAGGTAATATACTGATGATCGATACACCTGTGATCAAAAGGCGTTCATGAAAAGACAGACCCCGCCCCCATGTTAGCATCCAGGAAGAGGCCCTCCATCCACTGAGGACCACCAGGGCCCACATGGCAGCACCTGGGCCCGTCACCCATTCTGGCCTTGCCCATCACTTGCTGGGTGCCATGAACAGACGTCTTAACCTTCCTAGGCCTTAGTTTCTTCATCAGCAAAATGATGATAATTGTACTCACCCATGGGATTGTGAAATTGCACCTCATAAAGCACCTGGCACAGCATGAAGTCTAAGAAAGGTCAGTGTGTTTGCGATGCCCGTGCAGCAATGGACTTGGACATGAGGACTTTGGAGGTGAAAAGTGGGGGTGTGGGGAGGGGTCTCCAGCTCCACCCTGAAACCGATCTAGGCTCTGCCCTGAGTGGCGTGGCTTTGGCAAGTCTGAGACCCCAGACAAATTTCAAATCGAGCAAACCTCCTAGATGTTGCCCACAGTGACTTGTATTTTCTCCCTGCCCCTTGTCCCGGGCAGGCACATATGAGCAGAGTCGGATTTTGTGGGGCTTCGTTTTCATACGTGAGCAGGAAAGCACAGCCTCCCAGTTCCCTGACCCCCTTCTCCTGTCTATACTTAACATCCAAGCTGCTGGGCTGACAGTGTTTTAGGAGAGAGAACATTCCAGATGGCAGCACAGTCACACGCCCCAGAGAGCCTGAGAAGAAGGAAGAATGAGCTCTTAGGAGGGGCTGCAGCCCCAGCCCCTGCCTCAAGGACTCCCTCTCAGCAGACTGTCGGGGGGCCTGTCCCCTGATGAGACCAGTGACTTCCCAAGGCAAGGGATACTCGTGGGGCCAGAAGTGCCTCCTGCAGAAGGAAGGAAGAGGCAGGTGATGTGAACGAACATCTCCCAATAGGGAAAGACTCCAAAATAAAGCCATGTCAGAGACTAAAAAGGCAGATGACATGAGCAATAATTGGTCAGGGGAGTGGCCATTAAAGATGCCTGGTCTCAAAGGCAGTGACCAGGAATCACCTCCTGAGTGCCAGGGAGGGACCCCTGAGGGGAAAAGACCAGGGTGGGGAGAGTCTCCTGAGGCCAAAGACCACTCAGGCCTTTCTGGACTCTCCCTCCATGGCCTAGTTTACGGTGAAAGGTGGGGCGGTTTTACGTGGTGCAGAGGAGAGACTAGAGAACCTAGGAGCCGGCATGTGGACATTAGTGCCTCTTCAGTCCTCTTTCTACTCTTCCAAATCAGTCCAGGAGGAGTCTGTATTTGCCACCTCATTAACACTTCTAATCTCCCCTTTGAACAGACAGAGCAGACCTAAGACTCGCTCACTATCTGGCAACAGAATCTTGGCTCTGTTTCATTGCATTGCTGGGTTTTGTGCGCTTTGTCTTAATTCGACAGTTCTTCTCTGTTGGCATCACGTGAGTCTGCTCTCCCACTTACAGTAGGGACCAAGTTTCTCTTTTTAACAATGGACGGACTTAAGTGGAAAAGGCAAGTTTATTTTTCAGAAACCAGGAAGTACAGTCCATGCTGGCACAGGTGCTACCCAGATAGGGCGAAGCAGCGGGACCGAGCGAACGTGAATATCCAAAGTTGGGAAAGCCACGCTCCACAGTCCCCGGCACCTGCCTTGCACAAAAGAGCTGCTTTGTCAGTATGTGACTGTTGCTGGATTAATACCAGGCTTCTCTCTCTGCTGGATGCCAACACACATGTGAACACAGTGTCAAACCTGCGTTGCTAAATAACCCTTAAGTGGGCTAGCGCTAACCCGTGTAGTTGCCAAAGGAGCAGTCTGTGCCCAAGGCCAAAGAATGCACCACAGATTCCCGATCCCACCCTCCCCCGCCCCATTAGAGAGTTCTTACATGCACGTATGTTTAGCAGTAAAGTCAACATTAACTCCCTCACGACAGTCCCAGGGCAGGAGGTAGGCAGTTGTCCCACCTCCTTACTTAGCCCCTCTAGAAGCAAGTTCTCAGGCAGGTGTTCATAGCTCCTCCTTCACCCTCAAACCAGTCAGGGAAGCCTTTGCCACCTGTGTTCAGTGTTCATCCATCCATCCATCCATCCATTCAGTCATTCCAAGGACACTTACTGAGCACCTATTTTGTGCCAGACATTGTTGTAGGGCCAGGGGCAACGGCCATGACTACAGTAGATTCGTTCACGCCCTGCCCTTGTGGAGCTTACACTCTGACCATAACCAATAGGTATAATCCACATCCAACTGTGGCAGCGCATTAGAAGGTGATTACAGGATGGGATAGGGGGAGGGGAAAGAGCAGAGCAAGGAGACTCGGGATTGCTGGGGTGGGGGCAGGTGTTCATCATGGTGGCTGGGTCAGCCCTAAGGGGGAGGCAACATCGGAGGAGACTTGAAAGAGGTGAGAGAGCCAGAAGGTACTTCTTGGGAAGGGCGCTCCCGGCCCCAAGATGAGTGTGCACCCTGCGGTGGGGTGGGGGGCGCTGGGTGTTAGGAACTGCACGAGTTTGGAAGGACATCTACTTCCCGGAACCTGCAGCGAGAAGCTCTGGGTCTGGACCAGGAGACCTTCCCAGGCTTTTGCCTCCCACCCCGGTTGGACTCCCACCCAAGCATCCGTTTTATCTTGTTCTCCCTCCAAAATCCTCGATGGCTTTCCACCCAGGATGATCTCAGAAATCTTTGTTTCTGTTTCCACCACAGACGTGAAAAGCTGGCTTGTGATGTTTGGATTTCAGCTTAGCAACATAATTCCTGGCTTCCCAAGGGCCAAGATGTATTTCGTGCCTCCTCCCTATGAACTGTCGGAGAGCCAAGCAAGTGAGAGTGGACAGGTAAGCCGGGTATCCTGCCAAGACCGCAACGATTGCCGTCTTGCCCTTTGGCAAACAGAGGTGCATGGGAGCCAAGGGCGTGTGGGCAGGGGAGGGGAACACTGGTGCTGGGTATAAAAGGCGCACGAACCGCTGTGCCTCCCCAGGAAGGCCAATGCTGTCACCCTGTCACCTGTCTGGTGCAGCACGTACTTCTCCCGAACCTCGCTGATGACCTTAACTGTGGTATCATTACCTGTTCGGTATATACCCCCGAGTCATTCCTGGATGAACAACAGCACAGAGAAATCTAGCCGCAAACCACCATCTGCACCGCCTATAATAGCATAACCCTTTCTCAGCTGTTATGGGACATCCTAAAACTGCGCTTTGCAGTTTCTGTCCCGTGCAAGAACATTTCTATGCCCCACATCAAGCATGAGGGTTTTGTGGTGCAAATGTATACGGGTTCAGTTTTCCGGACAGAATGGGTGCCGGGGGCTGTCCCTGGTGACCGAAGGGTGGCCATTTTCTGTGTAGGCACAGCCCGGAGCTCTGCCACAGCACAGCAGGAGGGGCGGGCCTCCCAGTTCAGCTAACCCCGCCACAGAGCCAGGGCTCAGCCCTGTGAACGTCTGAAAGGTCTCGGCTGCTCTGGATAATTGTCCGAACTGTGTAACTGGAGAGACAAGGAGGAGCTGCTGGGTAATTGAGAACAGCATGCTCTCAGTTCTGCCCCTCGGGGACCACTCAGTGGATGAATAGCCATCATTTCTCTCATTTATCTAAATGCCATTACCTCCCAAACACAGCCTCCTCCATTATCGCAGCCTGTCCCCCAACCACCAATTGAGACAAGTTGTCATTTGTGAGTGCAGAGCTTAAGGCCAAAGCGATGGTGGTGATTTCCTGCCCCTGCAGAATCAGGGCTCAAATCCAAAGCAAATGGCTCCGAGCCCGGAGATGGTCCCTCTGGCCCGCGAGGCCAGCCCGTCTGGCCTGGAGCACCTCAAACGTGAACACACACACAAACCACCCCTGGTGTCCTGTTAGAATGCAGCTCTGACTCCACAGGTCCAGAGGGAGGTGCTAGATCCTGCCATTCTACCAGGACGGGCCTTGGGGACTCCGCTGCTCCCAGCCATACTCTGAGAGGCAAGGTCTTAACCCGAGGAAGTTAAAAAGTATCCACGGTATTGGCCTCAAAGAAACCTGGGCCCACAGCAGCAGGGTTCACAGCTCCCCAAACACCCACCTTGCCCTTCAGGTCAGGATATTCCTGGGGCTGCCGTGTGCAAGGCAGCTGCCCAACCACCAGAGGGCAGAGTGCCTCTCCTTCACCTGGAAGGGAGAGGTGTGGCAAGCCAGGGGGTGAACCTCCATCCCATCTTTTGAGTGAGTGGCACAGTTTCAAGCAGACAGGCCACACGATCAGAGCCCCAGAAAGCACCAGCCTGTCCTAAGTTTCAAACAGAAGGCCTGTGTTAGCTCACGTCCCGCAGACACAAGCCTGGTTCCCACAGGGAGGGGCCCAGGCTTTTCCCTTCCTGAGCCTTTTGTAATGAGCTTCCCAGCCCGCCCAAGCCACTGCCCTGCCCATCATCTCAGCTGTCTGTGTGTGTTCTCGTGCCCACAGCTCATCACGGGTGTCCAGCAGACGACAGAGAGACACAATCAGGCTTTCCTGGCTCTCGAAGGGCAGGTCATTACTAAAAAGCTCCACGCCAGCATCCGGGAGAAGGCGGGCCACTGGTTTGCCACCACCACGCCCATCATCGGCAAAGGCATCATGTTTGCCATCAAAGAAGGGCGCGTGACCACGGGCGTGTCCAGCATCGCCAGCGAGGACAGCCGCAAGGTGGCTTCCGTGCTGAACAACGCCTACTACCTGGACAAAATGCACTACAGCATTGAGGGCAAAGACACCCACTACTTCGTGAAGGTCGGCTCGGCCGACAGCGACCTGGTCACCCTGGGCACCACCATCGGCCGCAAGGCGCTGGAGAGCGGGGTGAACGTGACCGTGTCTCAGCCCACGCTGCTGGTCAACGGCAGGACTCGAAGGTTCACCAATGTGGAGTTCCAGCAGGACACGCTGCTGCTCAGCATCCGCTACGGCCTCACCCCGGACACCCTGGACGAAGAGAAGGCCCGCGTCCTGGACCAGGCCAGGCAGAGGGCCCTGGGCACCGCCTGGGCCAAGGAGCAGCAGAAGGCCAGAGAAGGGCGCGAGGGGAGCCGCCCGTGGACTGAGGGCGAGAAGCAGCAGCTCCTGAGCACGGGGCGGGTGCCGGGGTACGAGGGCTACTACGTGCTGCCTGTGGAGCAGTACCCAGAGCTCGCAGACTGCAGTAGCAACATCCAGTTTTTAAGACAGAACGAGATGGGAAAGAGGTAACAGAATCATCGGCTGCCATTCCTCGTCCGGATGGCTCAGCGGGAGTGACTGTCCTCTCCTCTCCTAAGGAGATGAAGACCTACCAGGGCCCTGGGGCCGGGGCGCTTCGCGTAGCAGCGGCAGGCAAGCTCACATTTTTTGAGTTCCGATGCTGCTGTCCCAGACAGACAATCCCACGTCCCGAAGCAGACTCAAGCCCGGCCGACACTTCTGAGGAAAATAAAACGAACGAACGAACACACAACATGCTCCAAGTTCCCCTAAAAATATGACCCACTTGTTCTGGGTCTACACGGCAGAGAGATGCAAAATGTCCAAAAGGAACAAAAGAGAAAACACACGCGCACACACACACACACACACACACACAAAGAATGATAATAAAACAAAAAGCAACGCAAACACACGGCCGAGATACAAAGGAAGGAAGGCGAGAAGGCCTCCGATTCTATTACCTCACTGATTCACACGTGAGCGGCGCGGACATCCTTGGGGACCAGCATCGCCAGACCGGCCGAGAGGCCTATCAGACTGCTTGTCGGACAGACCTACTCCAGACATTTTCGTTTCACTACAGGTGCATTTAAAACACAACTTTGGGGGTGATTTGTGTGTAGCGACTGGGGAGGGGGGGGCGCATACAAGTGAAAGAGTGAGCACTGGAAGTACTTTTTAAAGAAAAGCAAAAACACAAGGGGGAAACACAAAAAGAAATTCATATCAAACGTCGAGGCGGAAAAAAAAAAATACCGTTCAGCACTTAACGCTCCGGTCCCCACTGAGTGTGGCCTGAGCTAATTTCTTTGGGCTCAGAGTGTAAAACTTACGATTCAAAATGGTGGCTATACTCACTACAGATCAATTTCATACTCTTTTTGTCTTTGAAGATTCCATTGTGGACAGTAATACGCAGTTACAGGGTGTAGTCTGTTTAGATTCCGTAGTTCGTGGGTATCAGTGGCAGTAGCGGTGTGGCATTTGTGACACTCTTGCTGACGGGCACCACTTCAGATCACCCTGTACATACATAAGCCTCAAGGCACAATCACTGTTTCAGATTTAAAATTATTAGTGTGTTTGTTTGGTCCAGAAACTGAGACAATCACATGACAGTCACCACGAGGAGAGAAAAAGAAAAAGAAAAAAATTCAAAAAAAAAAAGAGAAAACCCACAAAAAACAAACACAAAAAAAAAAAGTTTTAAAAAAAACAACAAAAAAATGTCTAATAAGAACTTTGGTACAGGAACTTTTTTGTAATATACATGTATGAATTGTTCATCGAGTTTTTATATTAATTTTAATTTGCTGCTAAGCAAAGACTAGGGACAGGCAAAGATAATTTATGGCAAAGTGTTTAAATGGTTTATACATAAATAAAGTCTCTAAAACTCCTGTGGACACTGGTCTTCTGTGGAAGTGCTTTGAGGGGAGGACGTGGTAGAAGTCGCTGGAGAAAAAGGGGGTGATGTTGACGTTTCAGAGGAACTGTTGCTAAAGGCATCTCGGTGCCCCCAGACTGCTCTGCACTCTGCACCAACCTCTGCCGACACCTGCAGCCCCCTCGTCTCTGCAGGAAACAGGGGAAGGGGGTCTGGGCCTGGTGCTGGGGGGGCAGGGAGGACCCTCAGGCCCACCCCTGTGTGGGTGGGTCCCTGCACCCCTTCTGGGACAGTCGGGCTTCTCCCTGCTGCCCCCTCTAGTGCTGGGAGGTGCTGGCAGGAAATTGACGGCCAACACTCTCGCCGTGTTGGGAGAGGTGCTCGAGTTTGTATTTCCCTCCAGGCTCGATCAATAATTTACTCTAAAACATGCACCCCTAAAGCCACCCCAGTAAGAAGAGCACTTATGATTTAGAGAGACTTTTTTTTTTTGCACCAACCCTACAGGTAGAATAATGGCATCATTAATAGCTAATATTTACAGATGTTCACTGCATGCCAAGTGCCCCGTGCCCGATACCCTCACTGAACCCTCACCGTGCGTACATTCAACAATGTTATGCCGAGCACTTGCCCTGTGCCAGGTCCTGTGCTACATTCTGGGGATAAAAGCGGTGCGTGGACATGAACACGGGTCCTCATGCCCCCACTCAGGGGCAGGGTCACAGGGAGACAGTGGCCCAATAATGACACTATGACGTGGAAATGCCAGGGGTGTTAGAGCCCACAGGCATAGATCTGTAAAGCTGTGGGTACACATAATTGGGGATGTGACTGGGGGTGTCACAGCAGGTGCTGAGGCCTGAACGGTCAGCGGGAGTTAACCCGGGGAAGAGAGAGGAATGCACTGCAGACCGGGGAGCAGCACGTGCAAAGGGCCTGTGGCAGGACACCCAGAAGGGGTGGGCGGGTTGCAGAAGATGCACAAATTAAAGACTGCGTTTTTAAAACTGAACGCATGAGGGAGGCCATTCTAATTGCATGAACGAGCGCTCTGGTTACAGTGAGGACAGGCAGGGAGCTGACGTGGTCGTCAGTGGGGGGCGAAGGATGAGGCCACCAGCCATAGCCCTGGGGTGAAGGCATGTGCTCCGTACTACAGAGGAAGAAACAGAGGTAAAAGCGGTCAAACTTCGGCTGCAAGGACAAGCTCCGAGCAGCATTCACTTTGCAGGTGAGAGGGTGGAGTCCAACCATCCCCCAGCTGGTAAGTGGTGGCATTGGATGCAAGCCCAGCTCTGGAGATTTCCAAACCTCTCCGGGAAGGCTGGGTGGTTCCTTGGGACTCTGCAAGTCTCTAAGTCACCACTGCCTCCCAGTCACCCACCCAGCCGGGCTGATGTTGCCCCATGCGGGAGGACAGGCGGAGAGGTGTGGGACTCCTGGACCCTGTCAGCATCACCAGGAGGTCAAGCTATGATTTACCGAAGTGAACTGGTGACCAAAAATGTTCCAGAGAACTTCCTGCTCAGAAGCACGTGCAGACACCGTTTCCCCAACTGCCACGCAGAGTCCGGACCCGTTCCCTTCAGGAGTAGAACAGGGGGCGGGAGACGGCCCCTTCCTGACCCGGGTTCCGCTGCCTCTGCCTCATGTGACCCAACAGGTGTCCAGACCAGTTGGACATGCGCCCACAGCACAGCCTCCCACCGGAATCCCGGCTCAGTGGAAGCTGCAAGAGGGACGGACCACCGAGTCCCGTCTCCCTGGGGAGGGGTGCCACCAGGGGAGCCAAGCAAAACAGGGACTTGATCTCTACCAAGAAGCCAGCGGGGAGCCCGCTGACCCCAGAGCTCAGGCAGGAAGACCCAGAGGGCTGGCCACATAGTGAGACACTCAGAGTCACACGTTTGCAGATGCGCACCAGAGAACCTGGAACTCTCTGTCGTGCCGGCCATCTGTGATTACCCGTGAGTGTTCCGTGACACCCAGGCCAGCCCCGCCTCTCACAATGCACACAGGCCCCAAACCCGTAACATGGGAAGAGCAGACAGACGTGGGTCAAAAGTCCTCCCCAGCCTTTCCTCAGGTCAGTCCTAGAACGACCAGGACGACATGGTCGGCCACTTCCAGAAGTACTTGCGCAGCGACACAGAATTCTGGAGGACAGCGCAGGGAGCAAGACTGTGCCCTCTGAAGTCAGCCCACCTGGGCACACGCCCTTACTGGACGCTCACTGAACAGGAGGCCGGGACGGTTACAATGTATTCATTAGAGTAAGTATGGTACTGGCCAAAAAGTCCATCATGTTTTTTCCCATATGGTGGCTGTAGTGGTGTTTCATTGTCTCTAACATCATTCAAAACACCTGTGTTACAGTCTATTGTAACAGTTGCCAGAGCAGCGTGCATATTTCAAAAACTTAACAAAATTGGTGAATTTTTTTGTGCAGCCATTTTAACACTGAAGATGGAAGAAGAGATGCAACATTTTCAGCATATTATGCTTTATTATTTCAAGAAAGGTAAAAACATAACTGAAATGCAAAAAAAAAAAGATTCCTGCAGTGTATGGAGAAGGTGCTGTGACTGACTGAACATGTTGAAAGTGGCTTGCAGTTTCTTGGTCCCATTGGCATTTTAGCCAAATAATTCTCTGCTGTGGCCTGTCTTTTGCACTGGAAGGTGTTCAGCAGCAACCCGGCCCCTACCCACCAGAAGCCAATAGCGGGAGAGAGCCAACATACTCAAAATGTCCAGATCAATTAAGTTATTGGTGGAAATAGAAGATGTGGCTTTTATTTTATGAAAAAAGAGTAATGGACATTTTGGCCAACCCAATAGCATTAGCTACTTTAGCTACTTTGCTAAATAAACCAGACATACATTAATGGAAAAAAAAATACTGAGTACTCACTCACAGGCAGTCGCTGTGGGTCGGAGGATGGCACAGGCCCTGCTGTGCTCCGTCCCTCAAGGTCCGAGCTCCTTCCATCTGTCGCTCTGCCTTCTTCTCGGCCCTCAAGACGTTTGATGTCCTCTCCATTCAGCTGGTCAACAGAAAAACAGATCCAAGACCCTGTGTGTCATTATTTCTCCCAGGCCACAGGGGCTGCACCTCCAGTCCATTCCCAGGGGCTGCATGGACCCCACCCCCACCCCCAGAGAGACCAGCAAATGGAGTCAGACGTTGAGTCTGGGCCCAGGAGGAGCCTGGGTGCTGGCCGGCCCAAGCTGTCCCAATGGATGAGAACAGGGTGGCCACGATGACGCAACGAGAAAGTGCCTGTGTCCCAGATACAGGGTAAGTCCTCAGTAACTGCTGGTTTCTGTTACTGGTAAGTCTTTGCTCCCGGCACAGATTTTCTGAAACTAGAAACTGAGGCATGACCCATTCGTCACGGGGGAGACATTTGGATGCAGCGGGGGAGGGTGGAGGAGGACCTGCCCCAAAGTCTCGTTCCATGCTGCCACCTTCCTGACCACCCCACCCCCCAGTCGGCCCAGGGGATCTGAACAGGTTCCCTCAGTGTGAGACCGCTGTCCGTGGCCCCAAGGGCTTCCCAGAAAGGGAGACTTTGGAAGGCTGAGGGTCTCAGCACCACGTAGACTGGCTACCTGCACAGGACCCCCATCAGGGCATTCATCAACCCTCACTGCCACCAAGCACAACTTTGTCTCAGGCACCGTCAGGTGTGGGGGATACACGGATAAAAAAAACCCGGTCGAAATCTCACAGTCCTAAGTGTGAGGCAGACTCACCGGCCAGTCAACGGGGGACACAGCAGGCTCCCGGCTGGCCCAGAAATGCGAAGCCCGGCAAAGACGACCTCGGGGGCGGTACAGGAGCCAGGGACTCCCAGACAGGACAGAGCACAGTAGAAAGGCAGACAGGGCACTGAGGGCCGAGCAGGGACCAGGCACAGCCAGCGGGCGAAGAAATACGCAGGCCGTAGGGGGCGAAGTCCAGAGCAAAGCCTGTGCATCAGGTCCCTGGTTACATATGGGAATCACCTGGGAGGCTCCCCCAACACCTCCAGGTCCCGGGCCAATTACTTTGGAATGTCCGCGGGCGTGGTCTGGGCCCCACAGGCGCAAAGCTCCCCAGGTGATCTGAATGTGCAGCCTGAATGAAGCGAGCCGCACCCGGAGCCCTCGGGGCTGGGGGTGGGGGGCCCACGAGGTCTGGGCCGGGCCTGTGGGGCAGAAGCAGGCAGGGAGGAAAACCAGGCCCAGACTCTGGACACTCTCCTGCAGACCACACGGAGCCTGGAGTGGGGTTCTCGTAACCAGGGAGAAATCCGACCAGCCGGTCCTTGGGCCAGCAAAGTGCAGAGGGGAGAGGGCAGGAAGGACAGAGCCTGGGAGACGGCAAAGGCCCGAATGGGACAGCCCAGTGCCCACAAGGGTCAGATTTGAGCTTCTGTAACTCTATCCCTCGGAGTTGGGGACAGTGTCTATACAGAGTGGAATACGGAAGGCAGGGGCTGGGGGCCTCTCTCCGGGAGAAACCTCATAGCCCCAATGTTGCTTCTTCCCGCCACCAACCCGGGGAAGGACCAGCACCTGGAGGGGAGGGTTTAGGGACAGAGCTAGCTGAGGCCTACCTTCAGGGCTCCTCCCGTGGGCCCCAGTGAGGACTCTCCAGGAAACTTTTGGCCCACCATGCCCACACCCAAGTCCCACTTTCTGTTCTGAAGCACGGGAGAAGCCTGAGCCCCTCCCTCTGAGGCCCGGAGTCGGCCCTCCTCCGGCTGTAAGGCAGCCTTAAAAAGCAAGCTCCTGGGGGGGCTGCCGGCCACGATGGAGGAGTAGGTAGAAACACTGTGCCTCCGCGCACAACCAAGTTTAAAGACAACAAAGTTTTAGTAGCAAAAACCCAACCAAAACACAGAAAATTAAACTATACGGAAGTCCAACAACGAACCTTTCAGCCAGACCAGTAACAGGGGCGGAGTCAGTGGCTGGCAGAGGCGGTTGCACAGGAAAACTCCGCTCCACTGACCCAGGCGCGCAGGTGGCGGTTGGTGGATCCCAGGTGCGGAGTTGTGACAGGCAGACCCAGTGAGGGCACAAGGAGGCAGGCTGACCTCGGTCACACATTCACGCGCAGATAAACGAGGCGAAGGAACAAACAGTGAGACGGACTATGCAGGCCCCAGCAGCGAAGACCACCACTGCCCCTCTCTGACCCCGCCCCCACGTATAGTGTCATAACCCTGCGACCTGGACGTCCCGCCCTGGTGAACACCTAAGGCTCCGCCCCCCATACGTAACAGGCGCAACCAGACCAAAACATTATGGCTCAAGAACAACTCAAAGCCCCAGAGCCAATAACTCTAAGCAACCAAGAAATAGCCAACCTATCAGATGCACAGTTCAAAACACTGGTGATCAAGATGCTCACAGAACTGGTTGATCTTAGTCACAAATTAGAGGAACAAATGAAGGCTAAACTAATTGAAATGAAGGGAAATGCACAGGAAACTAATAGTGATGGAAAGGAAACTGGGACTCAAATCCAGGGAGTGGACCAGAAGGAAGAAAAAAATGACCAAACAGAAAAGAATGAAGAAACAAGAATTCAAAAAAATGAGGAGAGGCTTAGGAACCTCCAGGACATCTTTAAACACTCCAACATCCGAATTATAGGGATACCAGAAGAGGATGAGGAACAGCCACTAGTGGAACACCTATTTGAACAAATAATAAAGGAGAACTTCCCCAATCTGGCACAGGAAATGGACTTCCAGGAAATCCAGGAAGCTCAGAGAGTCCCAAAGAAGTTGGACCCAAGGAGAAACACACCAAGGCATATCATAATTACATTAGCCAAGATTAAAATGAAAGAGAGAATTCTAGAAGCAGCAAGAGATAAGGGGACACTCACCTGCAAAGGACTTCCCATCAGACTGTCAGCTGATTTCTCAAAAGAGACCTGACAGGCAAGAAGGGGCTGAAAAGAAGTATTCCAAGTCATGAAATCCAAAGACCTACATCCAAGATTGCTCTATCCAGCAAAGCTTTCATTTAGAATGGAAGGGCAGATAAAGTGCTTCTCAGATAAGGTGAAATTCAAGGAGTTCATCATCACCAAGCCCTTATTATAGGAAATGTTAAAGGAACTTATCTAAGAAAAAGAAGATAAAAAAGATGAACAGTGAAAGGACAGCAAACTCACAGTTATGGACAACCACACCTAAAACAAAAGCAAACTAAGAGGACAGCTAGATCAGGAGCAGAACCATAGAAATGGAGATCACATGGAGGGTTAGCAACAGGGGAGTGGGAGGAGGAGAAGGGGGGAGAAGGTACAGAGAATAAGTAGCATAGATGGTAGATAGAAAATAGATAGGGGGAGGGCAAGAATAGTAGGGGAAATATAGACTCTAAAGAACTTGAGACACGTGGACATAAACTAAAGGGGGGAATGGTGGGGGAGGGGTGTGCAGGGTGGAGGGGAATGAAAGGGGTGAATAGGACAACTGTAATGGCATAATCAATAAAATATATTTTTTAAAAAGCAAGTTTCTGCCCTGGCTGGTGTAGCTCAGTGGATTGAGCACGGGCCTGTGAAGCAAAGGATGGCGGTTCAGTTCCCAGTCAGGGCACATGCCTAGGTTGCAGGCCAGTTCCCAGTGGAGGACACATGAGAGGCAACCACACATTGATAGTTTTTCTCTCTCCTTCTCTTTTCCTCTCTCTGAAAATAAATAAATAAAATATTTTTTTAAAAAGAAAAGCAAGCTCCTGATGGGGGTCTCTTCCCAGACACTGACTACACCTGTGTCCCAAAGTTCCCCCTTCCCAAGCTATAGCATACTCCCGGTAAATGGTAGATTTGTACTTTGGCCACAAGGTGGCAGCCTTTCCCATAAAATCTTCCTGGACTTGGCCCGGGTGCCCGCAAGTGTTCGACAGCTAGATGGATTGAGCAGCAAGACTCACCAGGAGAGAGCCGGGTGCCGACGGCAGGGGTCCTGAAAGAGGCCCTTGGAACTATTCTGGGGAGCATGATTCCAACAAAAGAGCCGCTTTGGGACAGCCAGACTGATTTCTGATCCCAGCTCCACCAGTTACTCCCTAGGTCGACTTCCACACTCTGCTTCATTTTCCTGAGCCCCACACTTTTCCCTTATAAAATAGGAATAAAAATATCTACTTCCTAGAATTGTTTGAAAAGACTAATGAATATATGCAAGATACCTGGCAGTGCCCAGCACTTCATAAATGCACGTTAAATGGTCAGCTGCTGCTAAACAAGAGTGGAACTTTTTAAAATTTAAATATTTTATTGTTTATGCTATTACAGCTGTCCAAATTTTTCCCCTTTCGCCCTTCTCCCCTGAGCCCACTCCTCGCTCCCACAGTCCATCCCCATGGGTCACTCATACCTGTTCTTTGACTCGTCCCTTCCCCTTCTTTCAACAAGTCCCTACCTTCCACACCTCTTCCAGCTATTAGTCTGTTCCATGTCACTGGTTCGGTTTTGTTCATTAGCTTATTTTGTTCATTAGATTCCACTCAGACTGGAATCATAAAGTATTTGGCTTTCACCTCCGACTTACTTCACTTCATATAATAGTCTCCAGTTCCATTCATGCTGTCGCCGAGGTAAGAATTCAGTGCTTTTAACTGCTGCGTAGTATTCCATTGTGAAACCGTACCATAGTTTTTTGATCCACTCATTCACTGGTGGGCATGTATGTTGCTTCCAGCACTTGGCTATTGTAAACAATTCTGTGAGCACTGGGGTGCATAGGTTCTTTTGAATGGGTGTTTCAAGATTCTTAGGGTAGAATCACGGGTTCTAAAGGCAGTTCCATTTTTCGTTTTTTTCTAGGTAATTCCATACTGTTTTCCTCAGTGGCTGCACCAGTCTGCATTCCCACCTACAGTGCACAAGGGTTCCCTTTTCTCCACGTCCTCGCCAGCACTTGTTTGTTGGTTTATTAATGATGGCCTTCTGACTGGTGTGAGATGGTATCATATTGTGGTTGTAATTTGCATCTCTCTGATGGTTAGCGATGCTGAGCATTTTTCATATGTCTATAGGCCCTCTGTATGTCCTGCTTGAAGAAGCATCTATTCAGGCCCTTTGCCCATTTTTTTTAATTGGATTGTTTGTCTTCCTGGAGTTTAGTTGTGTGCATTCTTTATATATTTTGGAGATTAAACTCTAGGCTGATGTATCAATGGCAAATATGTTCTCCCATACAGTGGGTTCCATTTTCATTTTGATGATGTTGTCTTTAGCTGTGCTGAAGGTTTTCCATTTGATGCCGTGGCATTTGTTTATTTTTTCCTTTATTTCCCTTGACCTAAGAGATATATTGGCAAAAACATTGCTACGTGTGGTATCTTAAATTTTACTGCCTATGTTTTCCACTGGGACTTTTACAGTATCACAACTTATATTTAAGCCTTTTATCCATTTTGATTTTACGCTGGTGTATGGTGTAAGTTCATGGTCTAGTTTCATCATTTGCATGTACCAGTCCAGTTCTCCCAACAGCACTTACTGAAAGACAATTTTTCCTCCATTGTATGCTCATTTCTCCTTTGTCAAACATTAACTGACCACAGAGACATGCGTTTATTTCTGGGCTCGCTATTCCGTTCCATTGATCTATGTGTCTGTTCTTATGCCAGTACAAGGCTGCTTTGATGACATTGGCCTTGTAGTACAGTTTGATGTCCGGTATTGTGATCCCTCCAACTTGGTGCTTCTTTCTGAAGATCGCTGAGGCTACTTGGGGTCTTTTTCAGTTCCATGTAAATTTTTAAAACATTTTGAGATCTGTGCAATGTGCCACTGGTATTTTAACAGGAATTGCGCTGAATCTATAGATAGCTTTGGGTCGTGTGGACATTTTAACCATGTTAGCTCTTCCAGTCTGTGAACACAGAATATGCTTCCTCTTATTTGTATCTTTCTTCAGTGTCTTGTGGTTTCCTGAGTGCTGCCACTGCCCTTTTACTGAATGTGTACTTTATTTGTTGTTGTTGCAATAGTAAATGGGGTTGTTTTCTCAGTTTCTCTTTCTGTGAGTTCATGATTGGTGTATGGAAATCCCATTGATTTCTGAGTGTTGACTTTGTATCCCACTACTTTGCCAAATTCATTTATTAGGTCTGGTAGTTTTTGGTGGAGCCTATAGGGTGTTCTATGTACAATATCATGTCATCTGCAAATAAGAACAGTTTTACTTCCTCCTTTCCAATGTAGATGCGTTTTATTTCTTCTTGTCTGATGGCTGTGGCTAGAACTTCCACTACTGTGTTGAACAAGAGTGGTAAAAGCAGTCACGTCTGTGTTGCTCCTGATCTTAAAGGAAACGCTTTTAGTTTCTGTCCATTAAGTATGAGTTGGCTGCAGGTTTTTCATATATGGCTTTGATTATGTTGAGGAACGCTCCCTCTACTCCCACTTTGCTGAGTATTTTTATCATAAATGGGTGCTGGAGTTTTATCGAATGCTTGTTCTGCATCTATAGATACAACCATGTGATTTTGGCCTTTTGTTTGTGTGGTGTATCACATTTACGGCTTTGCAAATATCATACCATCCTTGCGTCCCCTGCATAAATCCCAGCTGATCGTGGTGTGTATGATCTTTTTAATGTAACGCTGGATTCGGTTTGCTAATATTAGCAGAGGGACGTTTTTGAGCTATGGTCTTTGGTCTTTGAGTCAAAACAAAACGAAACTCAGCTTTAAATCCCAACTGCCCCCTTTCTAAGTAGGCCTGGGCCCTCACCTACCCTCTGGGACCTCCTTTCCCTCCCCTGTGAGGTGGGTGTCATTGTGCCACCTCTCCGCTGCTGTGACAAATGTCCAGTCCACACAGCAGCCCCCAGGGGGCCAGACGACAGAAGAGGCAATGCCTGCCACCCCCTTAGGGACGCTCCACCCCGTGGCCATCCTGCCAGAGATGCGGGGGTCCTGACCTGGGTTCTCAGTTGTGAGGGCCATGGAGGCGGGATGTGACCACCTGGCACCTTGGCCAGACCCTCGGCCCTCAGCAGGGCTCCAGGGTCCCCGGGCCTGAGCAGAACAGAATGGAACCTCCTCCTGCCCCTCCTGCCTGTCTTCAGGGCTCCTTGGGGCTGAGCAGGGGAGGAGAGAATGGATTGCTCTCCGCCACCCCTCCCAGGCCCTCCCCCTGCCCCCTCCCCCAGACCTCCTGGAGGCAGAGACACGGAGGACAAAGTGGCTGCAGGCTCTGTCCATCAAGGGGCAGCCGACAGTGTGTGACAGTGACTGTGACAAGTGTCAGAGCAATCCACGGGAGAAAGTGACAAGTGGTGAGGCCTCTAGGGACCTCCCGAGGGCCTTCCCTGTGGGCTTGGGGGACGATGCTGGGGCCTGAAATGACAGGACGACGTTTAATTTCCTCCCCCGGGCCCTGCTGTTATGCTGGAGGTCAGGCAGGCCCAGTGTTACCCATGGTTACTGATGACGCAGGCCCACCCGGGCCCCGCCCTGTTGGTCCCCTGGGGGCTGCACCCCGGAATGAACTAGAACCTGCTCACAGGACTCTTCCCAACCCCACGTTCGGTGACATCACACTGGCAGCTCTCAGTGAGCCACGGTGGGTCCTCTATACCACGGAAGGGGGCAAATGTCCAGGAGACAGCAGGTGGTCGGGGGGCGTCTGGAGTGGGGTGGGGGACACGAAAGAGAATAAAAATGCTGGAGAGCCACCAGGAAGAGAGGAGGGTACCCCTGGGTTAACAGCTTTCTCTGCTGACTTCCAGGGTAGGGGCAGTTTGACATCCAAGAGCTAAGAACTCAGGCCTGGCATCATTACCATTAACTTTAAAAAACTGTAGCAGAAGCAGCAAGAGAATATTTTTCTACATTCTTCTCGATTCCAAGGGTGTGTCTGCCGTGTGTGGGGCCGACGCCCGGCAGTGGGTGCAGATGGCCCCCGGTCCCTCAGGCCCCACCTGGCACACCACCTGTGGACACTTCACAAACCGCTGGCCCTGAAGGAGGCGGAGGCGGCCTGCTGCAAGGTCACCGTGTCCCCCAGGGGAAGCCCACGCCCAGTCTCTGGTCCATAGACACTGGGGTACAGGGCACAGGGGCCTGGCCGCTCGCCTTGGCATCAGAAGGCGTCCCAGCTCCAGAGCCGGAGGCGAGAGCCGCTGAGGCCTTCGCAGCCAACTTCCCCTCCTGCCTCCCTTCTTCCTTCCCTGAAGGAAGGTGGCGTCGCTTCCACACTCTCTAAGAGACACCCTGAGTCCCGTACCCAGGAAACCCAGCCTGGGATCTCCCTACCCAGCTCCCTGAGAAGGGGGAGAGGGCACAGGGCAACAGAGGCCGGAGGGGGTGGTGCGGAGCCCACTGCCCAGGGGCATGAAAACCACCCCTATGTGGTTCTCTAGGATGGGGCTGGGGAGAGGGGGGGGGGGGGGGGGACCTGCAGAGGGACTGCTCACCTGTGTCCTCAGAAGAGGGGCAGCCCAGCGTGTTTGCAGGGGTGGGGTCTGGGGAGGTTTGAAGCATTATAGGTGGGGGTGGGGAGACTAGGGGGAGGAGCCTGGGGAGAGTGTGTGCGGGCTGCTGTTTGTATCCCAGGCCTGGGGAGGGGCAGGGCAAGGGGAGGAGACCAAAGAGTGTCACCTGCTCGCTGGGTTTAGCAACACACAGGACTTGTGTGGCAAGAGCCACCTGCTCTGTTGGCTACACAGGGTTCTGGGCGTGGGGATACACACACCCTCCCTGCCTCCCGGCACAAAACACAGGCCACGCCAGACAGGGCCACATTCCAGTGCGGAGCTGGGAGCTGCAGGGCAGGCAGCAAGGGGGCGGCCGGCCCAGCTCCCATTTACTGGGAGAGAGGAAGCTGAGCATCAGGCCCCCAGCCCCGTCACGGCTCTGGGCGTGGCCCTTCGGAGTTCACACAGCACATGTGTGCATCCCTCGAGGCCTCGCTGGGCTTCCTGTCTGTCACTGCTCTGGCCCCGACGCTCCGTCTGTGGTGGGAGCCCCACTCATGCTTCCCCGGGGAAGCCTCCCAGATGGAGGACTTCCCACCACCTGGCTCTGGGGAACGAACCAGTCGTGTCCTCCCCGCGGTGGTTCCGGGTGGGGGCGGCATTTGCCTCCCACCTGCCCCAAGAATTCCCCTGCCCAGTCTAGTACCTGCACAGGCGCACCTGAGAACCTCGCCCCTCGTGGGGGCAACCATGTTACCTGTTAACTTGCTGTGTGAATATTAGCTCCTCTTCTGAGAAATGAATCTGTTTCTCTTAGCTGTGGAGCTCAGTACGAGCACCTGAGGAGAGGAGGGTTCCAGAGAGAAGGGTTTCCTGGTGCTCGTACCCTCAGAACACCTACCTCCGCTTAGATGAATCTAGAACTTTACCAAGCCGTCCGAGGTGAGATCACATGTGCAGGTGGAATCCTCTCTATCTCCAGGGGTAGTTATACCAGCTGCTCTGCAGCTGGGGTTTGAATGCCAGGCAGGACTGGGTGTGAATTCACAGGGCTGCTTACATTTCTGAGTCTGGAATGAGCACTGGATGCGGGACTCACCAGCTCAGACACCAGGAGACAGAGGCCAGGGAAAGGACACTGCTTGCCCACAAGGAGGTCCCCATTAATTTTATGCGGGAGCAAGTCTTCAGCCCCCCAGGCACTTTGGTCCTTAAGCTGATTGATGGGTGAATGTCAGAGGGACAGCATGCCACCCTCCACTCAGCTCTGGCAGGGCCACCCAGGGCGCAGCCCGGAGAGATGAACCAGAGAGTGTCCCCATCCTGGGTCCAGCCAGGAAGTGTGCCCCATGGTCCTGCCCAAGTCCACAGGCAGGTTCTTCCCTTTTTGTTCGTTTCTTCTCTGTACTGGCACTGCACGAATGTGAAGCTATCTGAAATACACTTGGAGCTCAGGCCGGAGCGAGGTGGCTGTTGGACTTCTTGGTTACAAAGCAGCTCCAAGGCCAAGATCAGCTCGGAGATGGGAAGTCAGTAGATCACCATAAGCAATTCAGCTCCCAGCTTTAGGGCACTGAGTCATTGTTGAAGGTCAGCTAACATTTGCTGAGGTGTGTTCCATAACAGACACATGCTAAATGAGATGATGTGTGGAATGAAATATAAAATGCAGCGTCTTTTTTGGTATCATTTCCGGTCGATCACATGTGTCCCTCCCTCCCTCCCTGCCTCTGAAACGCTCAAATGGTCCCTGAACCGTCCGAAGGGAAGCTGTGAACTTCATGTGCTCCACGCCGAAACACCCCGGCTTGTCTCCTGGAGCACAGGACTGATCACCAACGTGATCAGAACATCACCGTCGCTTGCAAGATACCGAACACCAACTTGGCCACGCTGCCTCCAGCACATGCCACCGTCACCCAGTTGTCCCAATAACACTCTCTGTAGCTATTCTTTGGGAGGTAATCCAGGATATTCTCACAAACCACACACTGCACTCGGCTCTCTAGACAGGAAGACCTGGAGTTCTCAAGTAAAGTCTCGGCGGGGAAACGGCACTGGCCGAGATGCTCCCTTGATTAGAGCGTCGTCCTGATGTGCCCAGGTTGTCGGTTTGACCCTGCTCAGGGAGAGCACAAGAATCATCCAGGGAGTGCATCCGTGAGTGGGACAACGAAGGATGTCTTGCTTTCTCCCTTTCAAATCAATAAAAATAATTTGTTTTTTTAAAAAAAGGACGTTGAGAAAGACACTTTGGACAGAAACAAACAAACAAAATCCTCCCGTACTGGACCCTTGAATGCTGCATAATCCTCATTCCTCACCACAGACGGGCAAACTGGTTCTCAGAGGGGCACTTGGGCTTCTGATTGTTCCGACAGAGTAAAGCGGCCGGTTGCTCCCTGCAGGGAGGGAAAGGGTTAAGTGGGGGTCAGGGAGCCTCAGCCCTGTGCTCTCACACAGGCCAGGCCCTGGCTACGTGGGAAAATAAAACAACCCCCGCCCTCGGGGTGTTTACAATCTAGTTGGGAGAGAAAACGAAACAGAGAGAAATTAGATGAAATCATGAGACGGGATTGTAAAAGGATCCAGTGAATGGAGGGACGGGTAACCAGAGCTCGGACAGGACAGCCGGAGGGAAGTCACAGCTGAGCTGCAAGCAGAAGGAGGAGAATCCGGAGCCTCAGGCGGAGGGGGCGTGTTCTGGACCTGGGAGCCGGCCTGTGTGAGGGCCCTGGGGCACGGAGACTCCCGTGCGTGCGAGTGACCAAACCACGTACACAGGCTCAACACCGAGGGGCAGAGGTGGCAACGCGACGGTGGCCGGTGGTCCACGGCCAGCCCCAAACTGGACCTCGGGACTGTGGTGAGGTGCTTGGACTTGTCCCCACACCGGGAAGCGCTCGAGGGATGTGACACACCTCCGCCCGGCCTAATGTCCTAATGCGGTGCTGTTCTTGTGCCCTCCCTCTTGTCCTGCCGAATCGTGGCATCGGCAGAGGTACCCTCTAATACCTTGTCTCCGAACATAATATAGCCCTGGCTGGTGTGGCTCAGTAGACTGAGCCCCGGCCTGTTGAACCAAAAGGCTGCTGGTTCGATTCCCAGTCAGGGCACAGGCCTGGGTTGCAGGCCGGGTCCTAGTTGGGGGCTTGTAAGAAGCAACCAACTGGTGTCTCTCTCTCACATCAGTGCTTCTCTCCCTCTCTTTCTCCTTCCCTTCCCCTCTTTCTGAAAATAAATAAAATATTTTTTAAAAAATGTCTGGGCTTCAATCAAATATCATTTTGTCGAGAACCAGGAAGATATCAAACAGAATGCAAAAAAGACAGTCAATGAAAGCCAGCCCCAAAGTGACAGGGACATTTGACATATTCGACAGGGTAAAAATGCTTCCGTAAGTGAAGTATCAGTGCACCTGCCGCAAATGAAGACACAGAAAGCCTCAGCAAAGAACAAAGTTCCAGCCAAGAAAAAACAAAAAACCAAAAAAAAACGAGCACATGGGAACGTCAGGACTGGCAAATACAACAGCCAAAATGCAGAGCTCAGTGGATGGATGAGTGCAAGGGCAGAGTGGCCGGACGGGCAGAGGGAAGAATCTGTGAGCTGGGAGACAGAACAACAGAAATGACATACTCCGAATGCTGGAGAAAATACACTGAAAAAAAAGAACAGAGCCCCAGGGCCCTAAGGGACCCCAGCGAAACAGGGGTCCCCAGAAGGAGAGGAGAAAGAGGGTGAGACTGGGAAAGGACTCAGAAACAATGACTGAAAACTTCCCAACTTGGACCAGAATCATCAAACCACAGGTTCCAGAAGCTGAGCCCCGCAAACAGGATAAAAAACCCACAACAAGACACAGAACTCAACTTCTGAAATCTGTAGACGGAGTAAGCCAAGTGTCCCACCTCTACCAGGCTGTGTGGGACCTTTAGAGGCTGAGTGACCAGAGCTGGGGGCCACGGGTGTGAATGACCAGGCAGGGAGTGTGGCATCAGGGGGCCTCACACGATTTTAGGGCGACCGCCCTGAGCTCGGATTCCTGCCTTGGAAACAGTGTCCTGGGGTCTTCAGTGGGATAGAAATGGGGTTCTCAGGTGGGTCGAACACACCAATTCTTTGGGGCCTCCCCACCGGCTGCCCCCTTAGCCTGCAGTCCTGGTCCTTGGCCTCTTCAACGTGGCTGGCTGCTTCAGGTTTCTGTTTAAAGGTCACGTCCTCAGAAAGGCCTTCTCCTCCGGCCCTAAGGTAGGTGTTCCAGCAGCCCCGACTCCACCCAATGTTGCCATGGCACCCTGTTTGTTTCCTTCTTCTTGTCGACGGCATGTGCCGCTGCTCACTCACTGGTCGACTTGGATGTCGCACATCTTCCCTACTCACCTGAGAGTCCCACGGGACCAGACACCACCTGGTGGCCCCCGAGGGGGTGTGTGCTCCGTCGTCTGGCCCATAGTTGACAGACACAAGTCTGTGTGTGTGTGTGTGTGTGTCCATCTCTTTGAGATTTTATTTATTTACTTTTAGAGAGAGGGGAAGGGAGGGAGAAAGAGAGGGAGATGAACGAACACCGATGTGAGAGAGAGACATCGAAAGGCTGTCTCTTGCACGCACCCCGACCGGAGAATGAACCCACAACCCAGGCACGTGCCCTGACCAGGACCCAAACCGGTGACCTCTCCCCCTGTGGGTCGATGCCCAGGCGACTGAGCAAGTGTCTTGTTGGTAAGAAAGAGAGAGAGAGAGAGAGAGAGGAAGGAAGGAAGGAAGGACAGAACTGAGAAGGGGAGGGACCCACCCTGTAAAGGACTGTGCTTCGGGAGCTGAGCTAGCCTTTTATTTAATCATCTCCTTTCGTTGTCAGTGGACAGTGAGACGGGCGTCCTTGCTCCATTTGACAGACGAGCAAGCCGAGGCTCCAGGAGGTGCAGTCTCACGCCCAAAGCCATGCGTCCGCCCAGAAACAGAGCCCAGTTCCACACGGGGAGTTTTCCTTCTGTCCGTGCCTTTCCCACGCCTCCACCCAGCCCCGCTCCGTGAAAGCAAGTGATCTCCGGGCTTAAGCCCCAACCCTTCCTGCAGTATCTTGTCAAATTCTCTCAGGAAAGTCTTAGAACGAGGTGTCAAACCAGGGCTAGTGGACAGGTGAAGAGCGTTTCACTGCGCCGGTTTCTAAGCAGTTGGGCCGGAGTTGAATTGAAGTGCCTGGGTACCATGGCGATACGAGCTTTATAAAGCTCTATAAATACCCGAGGGAGGCTTCTCTCAGCCAGCCTGCTGGTAACCGCATCCACCCCCGTTCCCACCAGGGCTCCTCGTCAGCGGCTGGGCTGGAGTGGAGGCGGCTTGGCAGGGACTCCCTCCCCCGGCTCACACTGTCTTTCTCCTCTCCACACCCCCGCCCTGGAAACTGCGATTTCATCTCCTCCTAATTCATTTCCTCGCTGGTGAAAGACACAGCGACTCCCAGCCCTCAGGACCCAGAGGACTCTCGGATGGGAGAGTCGAAACTGTCCCTGCCAGGCGGGGAGAAATCCAGTTCACTGAATGAATGAACCAGCCAGGAGAAAGGGAGAGACCGGGAGGCAGGCAGCCCGGGGAGAAGAACGCCCCTCCTCCCATGGAGACACCTCAGCCTATTGAACTCCCTGGTAGCGGACCCCCCAGGTGAGTCTTGTGGCTGCACAGGTGAAGGTCAAAAACCAGGTCGATCCATCCTCAGCTTAGAATTCAGAACGCTCACTTCAGCCCTTGCCCTCTGCCTGTGAGCACAACCGTGACCTCAAGCCTGAGCCTTCCCACCTCCGACCACTCCAGAGAGAGATGCCATATGAATGAAAGCAGTCCAAGCCCAGTCTGCAGGCTGCTCCCTGACCCCTCACAACCAGACTGTCAGTGCACTGACGCCCCTTGTTCACTGGCACCTGAGAGCTCACGCTGCTGTGAACTCACAAGAAAGACCCACCAGAGCCGAGTTGGGATCTTGGCTCTGTTACTGGTCGCATGACCACGGGAAAGTCATTTCTCCAAGTCTCAGTTTACCCATCTGCAAAATGGGACTGCAAAGAACCAGCCCACTGTGCCAGGAGCCCTACACACCCCGCCTCCCCGCTTATAAAATAAGCAGGCAACACGAGACGTTTTTCGATTTATTTTCGAGCACAGGATTAAGGCCTGAGCACCTAGGGGTAATAAGAAACCATCTTTATTGCCAGTTTCTCCCACCCTAATTTTTCCTGGCTTAGGACATTTTCCTATAGTTGGAAAAAAACAAAACAAAAACCAGTCCATGAGCTCAATGATGAATTTCAACGAATGCGTGACTAAAGAAAGGGGGCGTTGGGGGCTCGGTCGCAGGAATGACAATGACGCTGCGTGTGTTCTCAGGGTGCGAGGCAGAGATGGCCTGGAGCCTCAAGATCCCTCGGCCTCAGTTTCCACGGGCTCCACTTCCTTGAAGAAAACAGAAGCTAACAGGAAACTATCGCTAACATATGTGTTCCTTTTTTCTTTTGTTTTTTTTAAGCTTCGTTTCTCCTTACCACCTTTGTGAAATATGTTACCCCATTCTCCAAAATTCCCTGAGACACATATGTGGGAACTGGCCTTTCTTCTTTGCTGTTGCTGTGGGGGAAAGGATTTCAGTGGGCGTCTTTAAAAAAACAAACAAACAAACAAAACAGGACGACGTGTCCCAGGCACAGGTGTCCCCTGTGGGCCACCTGGATGCCAAAGCAAATGAAGAAAGGCTTGGCCTGTGGTCACTTCTGCCGTGTCACAGTGGCCAGAAACAGCCCTGGGACGGGGGCGGGGAAGGCAGGAGGGGTTGGGCTTCTGGCTTTCCCTTCGGATTCCTGCGGCTCAGTCACCTGTGGAGTAACGTCCAGTTCGCTCCATCCTGTGGCTCAGCCGGTTTTACCTTTAATCCCTTTCACGTTTGTCCTCAGATTTGAAGAATGCCTGGGGATGATTCACCGCCATCCCCTGGGGCAGGCAGTCATCTGGTTTATTACCTCACCCTGCTCCCAGCGTCTGGAAGATAATCTGGCATTCTTTTGTCGGGGTGGGGGGTGGGGTGGGGTGAGGGAGAGAGGTAAGAAGCCCAGAAAACACACCAAGGCTTTTGGAAGTCGATTCCTGCTCTGGTCTCGCTTACCTGCTCCCCAGCCCAGGTCTAAAAGTCCAAAGGAGCAAGTAACTTGGAAAATGCCAGGGCCTGGGCACCTGGGCCGGAGAGGAAGTTGGATCTGGCAGTCTAGAAAGTGTTTTCCCCTTCACCAGCGAGCCAACCGGTGAGGAGGCTTGATTGCAAAACAAGACAGAAACAAAATCGGTAATCGAGGGACTGTCACAAACAACCACGTACAGTTTTTTTTGTTTGTTTGTTTGTTTAAAGATTGTATTTCTTTATTTTTAGAGAGAGGGGAAGAGAGGGAGAGAAACATGGAGATGGGAGAGAGAAACATCAATCTATTGCCTCTTCGATGCACCCCGATCAGGGACCAAACCTGCAACCCAGGCACCTGCCCTGACCAGGAATCAAACTGGGGATCTTTTACTTTGTGGGTCATTGCCCAACCAACTGAGCTACACCAGTCAGGGCACAATTTGGGGGAAGGGGAAGGGCTTGGCCTTGTGTTGGGGACAGAAAACACTTCATTGGTTCACATTTTATTGGGGTATGCTTGTTGCCAGGCACTGGCACGCCCAGTGTGCCCCTAGGGGCCCTGGGGTGAGTCAGGCTTACTGCCGAATGCCAAGCCCTCTATGTTTCTCTTCTCCCTTGGCCCCTACAACACAGGCCTGCTGAGTCTGTGTCATTGTGTTTTACAGACCTAAGCCTGAGACGTCGGCTGAGCAAGTTCCTCAAGGTCAAAGGGCTAGAAAAGAGGGTGGATTTGGGACCCAAATTGACCGATTCCAGAGCCTCTGTTCTCAGCCAAAAAGTGATGAAGCATCAACAGGGAGAAGCATTCTTCAGCACCTATAATATTTTAGGTCCAGGAGTCCCAGAGTATAGTCAGCCCTTGGACTTTAAATGAAAGAATGTATAAAGGAAACCAATTTTACCATAGGCTAATTGATATAAACAAGGGGTAAGTTCCTACAGAATCAGCATAACAAAACGATGTGGAAAAACAAGACATCGAGAACCTGCTTTAATTTAAAAAGAAGAAAGACAAAGTATTGGTTAATGTTAGAGCCCCAGTGCTCTAGTCAGACCTGGGTCTGCTTATTAGCTCTGCGTCCCTGGCCCTCAAACCTCAGTTTTCTCATCAGTGAAATGGGTATAATGAGTGGTATTCCCTACTCCAGAGGGTTGTTGTGGAGATTCAATGAGGTCACGTGTGTGAAGCACCTGGCACCACGTCGTTGGGTTTACCTCTGAGCTACTGCCCTGATGGATAAGTGGGAGGGTTTTTATATAGTGAAGGCTTGGCCCCCAACCCAGGAAGTGGGGAGGACTAAAATCCCCCAGGAAACAGTGGGAACTCCCGCTTTTGGGTGTGGTTGGTCAGTGTGAGGCCCACGTTTCTGGACTTTTGTGCGTGGCATCTATGGAATGAAGGAGGGAAGGAAGAGCCAAATGCTGAGCCCACAGGCCTGTCCTCCTGGAAGTCACTGACTTGGTGAAGGCGTTTGGAAGTGAGAAACTGCCATGCAGGGTCTTTTCTGTTGAGAGGAGACCACAAACGGGATTCCCTCCATCCCTTGCTCAGCAGACCGGGGCCCACCCAGCACAAGACTCTGGCTCCTCAGGGAGAGAGGATGGGGCTCAGACAGGGCCGTAGGTACCCCAGAGCGCTGGGCCTCACTCCTTCAGCCCAGCTCCCCGAAAACGACAACAACAAAAACCACCCAAATGATTAAACACACTCAGGAAACACAGACAAACCCATCAACACGCTACATTCCTTTTCGTATTTAGTTACATAGTTTTAATTTCTCAAGAAACATTGTCTGATTTCGAAATTTCTTCTAATCTTTTTAAAGATGAAATCGTTGCTTTGTTTTCTTTACTCTTTTTTAAAACACCCTTTTCCCCCAAGTCTGAGACATCCTCACCTCGAGATAGCAGAGGAGAGAACAGCTGGTGAAGCTGCTGGCCCCCAGCCTGGGACGGTGCCGGTCTCAACTTAGCTAATAACAGCAACAGCACTCAAGTGTTGACCCTGACACCCTCTGGAAGCCCTCCCGGGGGAGGGGATCACAGCACTCCCAATTTTCCGGACCCGGAGGAGAGCCAGCTACATTTGCAACTACGGGAGGTGGGGGGATGGGTGAAACAACATGGGAGGAAGAATGGAATAAGAGGGAGACAGATGGTGCCTGTGTTGGGGGAAGGGATAAGAGATCCTGGAAAACTTATGTTCCCCGATTTACAAGCATGTTTCTATTTAACCACTTCTTGCCTACTCCGGCTTCCACAGAACAGGGAAGCGGGGAGTTGTAAGATGTAGGGCCACCTGCGCCAAGAGCCTGGTTACTCGGGGTGGAGAAAGCCAGGACCGTTGGGACGCAGAGGCAGAACAGCTCTTGCTCAGCCTCCGGGGTTGCAGTCTGGGTCTGGGACCCAGGTAAGAGGAGGTCTCCCTTTGCCCTGACCCGGGCCGCGTAGCGGCGGGCGGCCGGCGGTTCGGGCTGCCCCGCGAGGGGGCGCGTCTCGGGCCCTAGGACCCGCCCTCGCGGCGCTGGGCGTGGGGAGGGGATTTGGAACCCTGGCGCCCGGCGCTCCGCCTCCCGTTTCCGGGGCAGCGCGGTTACCTGCACCGCCGGAGCCGCACCTGGCGGAGGCAGAAGTCGCAAACGGAGCGGGCGCAAAACGGCAGAGCGGAGAGGAGGGACTGCACCCGGCTGAGGGGAGGAAGAGGCAGCGGAGGGCGGCGCGGAGGGCGCAGCGCACCGCGCGGCGGAGGAAGGCAGGCGGCAGCTGCGCTCGGCTAGCTCTGCCCCGCCGGCCGGGCGCGCACCCGAGCCCGCACCGCGCCGCTGCGGGCGCACATGGCAGCTTGAGAGGCCCGCGGCGGGAGGAGCGGGCGGCGCCGGGCCGGGGCCGGGGGGCAGCGGAGCTGCATGGACTGCCACGCCGCGCTGGCCAGCCCTCACTAGGGCCCCCAATCTGCGGGCGCCACCCCCACCCCCCTGATTATGGTGCCTCGGCTGCGGCCCGGACCGGGTAAAGCCGGCCGGAGCCGCTGAACCGGGAGTCCCGGCGGCGGTCCGGAGCTGCATGGGGGAGTGCGGGCTGCACTTGGGAAGATGCCCCGGCCGGAGCTGCCCCTGCCGCAGGGCTGGGAGCAGGCGCGCGACTTCGACGGCAAGGTCTACTACATAGACCACACGAGCCGCACCACCAGCTGGATCGACCCGCGGGACAGGTAGGACCCGGGAGTCTCCCCCACCCCCAACTGCACCCTCTACTGCCCTAGGGGCAACCAGCTGGGATGGCCAGGAGCGCGGCGTGGGGGCCTCCCTACCAGCCTCTGGCGCTCTCTTCGCCCCCCACTCCCTTTCCCTTCCAGGAGCGCTGCTGCCGCCCCTGTGGGCTGCCGGGAGGAGGGGACAGCCCGCGAGTTGGCCCAGGCTGCCCCCCTCCGCCATGCCTAGACGGAGGATTTAGGCCCCAGCCCTCACCTGCCCCGAGTTTTGACCTCAAGCTCTAGCCCCGCCCCCGCCCCCTTTAGAAAGAAAAGTCTGGCGAGGGCGGGGGACGACGGAGCCGAGTGAGCTGGGGCTTCCCGGGGAGGCTTTCCCCTGCGTGGGGTGGAGAGCGGGGAGGAGGATGGGGCAGCATCGGTTACGAGGGGGTGGCAGAACCTCGGGATTCCGGGGGAGACTGCTGAGGAAAGGACAGACATCACGCGCAGGACAAGGCAACCCGGAGTGTGGTTTATGACAGGTGCTTTTGAGGTTCTGAGTGGAGCACCTGAGCGTGGGGGGGGGTGTCTGGAGGCCGGGAGTGGGAAGGAGCGGGGAGGGCTGATCTGATCCGGGAGATTGGGTCCCCAGGAATCCACAGCAACTTGGAAGCTCTGAGGATGTAGATGGAGGTGAGGGGCCTCCCGCCAAGCCCTGCCTGTCGCCCCCTCCTCCTCTCTGTCCCCCTCTGGGACCCGGCTTCTCAGCGCTGCACCAGCACGTCGTGACCTTGGTGGCCGCCACGCTGGCTGTAGCACGGTATTGTTTTTTCTTTTTTTTTTTTTTGCTGAGGCAGGTGGAGTCTGAGATGCCTGGTGTGGCTGTTAGCTTCCAGACTTTCTCTCTCGGCTTCCACTGCTTGGAATTTCTTTGCACACATGCACCTCCTCCCCACCTATGACCGGGTGGTAGGGGGAGGTAGGACCACCCTCGGGGGGGGAGGGACCTTTGTTGTCCTCTCCTAACGCAGTCAGTGGTCTCAGTGGTCAGAGCGTCTCAGGAATGTGGAATTTTCACCTGGTCACTGTGACCTTGGGCATTAGGTGCCTGTGAAACAATGGAGGTGAATTTTCTGGACGCTTCCATCTTTCTGGGTTGGGACGGAGGTCCCAGAAGGCCCGTACGGGTGTACAGCAAGGTGAGGATTAACAAAGACAAAGACAGCACCTAAATTCATCCACTTCCACATCTACTGGTTTGCTCCACACTCGGTTCCATGCCAGAGGTCTCACGATGGGCACCTGGGAGAGAAATATTTAATGCCAGAGAGTGTTCCCTGGCCAGGCTGCTTTAACCTCCGAGCCTCAGTTTCCCAATTTGTCAGGTGCATGGTTTGCTCTGAAGGGAAGCAGTCATAGTGGAGCTCTCAGAAGTTGGAGAGGACGCAGAAAATAGAGTCTGGTTTCCGTTTTTAAACATAGGAGAAAATTTGAGGCCCGGGGGTGTGATGATGTCACGAAGCTCGTATGTCCAGGTTCTTCACCAGCTCTGAACTTCTCACTTCCACCCGTGTTCAGACTCACTTTCCTTCCCCCTCCCACTCCGGGTGAGTTGCGTTGCTAAGCCAGGCAGCCCCTCGTTCCCTCCCAGAACAGACTCCAGCTTCTCTGCCCTCCCCCACTGGAGGTCCCAGCAGCTTACTCCGGCAGGTGTGCTGTTACTCCAGGCCAGCTGGACGTCAGAGGTGGGCATCCATACACCCAGGGCCGCCAGCTCACTGCAGTCACACATCTGTGGACTGACTTCCCTGGGGCACCGAGGGGCTGACACAGCTGTAGCAGAAAGCTTCAGAAACGGCAGTAATTCTTTGCCCAGGGAAGATGGCAAGCTGTGTTACTGCCGTGAAAACGGGACTTGGCTGCTCGAGCGTAACTTCCCAAATTCTGGCCTCATGTAGACCACCTTCCCAGCGTTTTGCTGTGTCTACCTGCGCTGTGGCTTATGTAATACTTGACTGTGTATCAACTCCATGTGAAAAAGTTTAAACCGCTTTCACAGGTAGGGAACTAGTAACATCGATTGCCGTAAATAGAAAGGATCCTTAAAATTACAGTGGAGAAAAAAACAATCCGTTGACATTGTAGGCTGGCTCCTACTGTGGTCTGCCTGTCCCCCCCACGCCCCCCCCCCCCCCCAGCAGGCTCCGGCACAGGCCCCTGCAGCCTTTGTTTCAGGCCAACTGGCAAGCACCAGAGAGGACTTGGAAACCTACAGGTGTTAAGTGGAGCTGCTCACGTCTTCTCATTGGCTTTGCGTCTCCTGGTCATGCACCTGCACTGGGCCTGTGTGGGGCTGAGGGGCTCTGAGTGCAGCCTGGGGTCCCTGCTGTGGCCAGCTTTGGAGTTTGGGCAAAGATCTGAGCAGCAGGGACCTCCGTTCTGGCCTCTCCAGAGTTCCCTGCCTGTCCTATCGCAGGGATCTCTGCCTTCGGGTCCTGCCCCAGTGGGCGAATCGCTGGAGGTGCTCTCAGTCAGGTGCAGGCACTTCACTGGGGTGAGGACGGGGCTGGCGAGATGGTTTCCAAAGGTCCTGCCAGCTCTTGGGTCCGATTTCGCACTCCTCTGCCTCTCCTTCCTCCTTCCGACTTCGGGGCAGAATTCGGGAGTGGGAGTAGGCAGCAGGGTAAGGGGGCTGTGAAGAGGAGGGCAAAAATTTAGTAATAAAGCTAGAAAAGAGCCAGATTGCCTTGGGGTGGCGGGGTGGGGCAGACCAATTGTGCGGCTGGATAATGCTGTGAAACAGAAAAGACCCCATACAGAAATTCAGTTCCTTCAGTGCGTGCTTGCATTGGTCTCGGCTTTTTCCGTACCTGAGGGAAGGAGACGCCTGCCCATTCCCCTGAATTTAAAAGAAGTCCGTCCAATGGTCCTGGAGTCAGAAAAGTGATTTCTTAGCCACCAAGAACAAAATAGCGTCTCGGGTTACCAACCCTGAAGAATGTCCGGGCACATTCCTCCCTCTGGGGCCAGGCTGTTTGTGTGCCCTGCGCCTGCAGGCTGCTGGGGGTAGGGAATCCAGTTTTCAGCTTTCCCTTTCACCGTGGGGTTGGAAGAGACGCCAGGCAGCTGGCCTTGCCAACTCTGTCCCCTTCTCGCCCAGGGGAAGACTGGGGGGCCGAAATTCCTGAGGACGGTTGTCCCAACAACCGGAGAGGGTCCAGTGGGCAGCTTGGGCCCTGCCCACTGGGCCAAAGGCTCTAGCGGCACCAGGGCTGGGAAGGTGGTGGGTTGCCAGGGGATGAGGTGCCGCCTGTGGCGTGGTCTTCCTTGAGCAGAATAATTCCTGGTGCGCCTGGGAGCTCCCAGCAAAGGGCCAGCGTGGCACAGGTACTTAGCTTAGTGGTATGCCAAAGCAAACACCCCGGTTGTTCTCTGAGGAAGAGTGGATTGTTGGAACTGGCCCTGCAGAGAAGGTTCCGGAAGCCTGATCCCACTCACTCGGTGGTTTGTGGTCAGACCTTTTTCCAGGAGCCACCTGCAAACCCCGGGCGTAGTTCCGGGGTCTGTGTGTGATAAGTACCCGAGAGCTCCATGGCAGAGAGGCCACGTGGAGAGGACTCAGCAACCCCTCTCAGGACGTAAGGAAGGACTCGGGCTAACCATGCTATTTCAGATGTCATTTATATTCTAGGGAGTTGGGTTTGCAGCAATCCTATGTTAACCTGCTCTGGGCACCGACCCGTGTGAGGAGCTGACACCATGGTTAAGGGTGCTTCCTGGAGAAAAGCATGAGCACTGTTTCTGGGACATGATTTCAGGGGGCTCGCGGACCCCAGGTTTATGAACTGACGCCATAGATCAGTTTATTAAGTGCTCGTCACCACTGGTATTCCCTCCTGTGTAGGTAGGCAGGGAACACTGTGACTGAGCTTTTACTGCATTCGGGCAGTCTGCTGAGAACTTCGTGTGGGCGATTCCTTCCAGTCCCCCTCCCAACCCTGGGAATGGGTAGTTGTCTACCTGAGGCTCAGCGGGGCTGAGTTTGCAAGCGAAGCCAGTCAGCTTTCGTGCAGCCGAGCTGCCAACGACAGGCACGCAGCCTGGTGAACCCCACTGCTAATCACCACACCACCCAGCTGCCCGCCAAAGCAAGACTTCTGCTCCATGGCCCGAGGAATTTGGTTCCGGGGAATGGTACTGGGGTGGGGCAGACATGGTTTCACCCCCCACACACACACTTATTTTATTTACTTTTAGAGAAAAGGGAAGGAGAAAGAGAGAGGAACATCAATGTGTGGTTGCCTCCCGCTTGCTCCCCCACTGGGGACCTGGCCTGCAACCCAGGCATGTGCCCTGACTGAGAAGCGAACTAGCGACCCTTTGCTTCGCAGGCTGGTGCTCAATCCACTGAGCTACGCCAGCCAGGGCTGTTTTCACTTAACCTGCAGCCGTTCTTGTTGGGTGGCCAGACCGTGGTTACCCAGAGAGCACATGCGGGCTCACAGAGAGGGTGAGCCTTTGAGGTCTGGCGCCCTTGAACCTGCTACGTGCCACCTGCGTGGGCCTGGCCAGTTACAAATGCTCTCAGGTGAGCCTCGCATTTGTCTTCAGTAGGATGGGGAGGTGCCCCTGGGCCCGCAAGGGCAGTTCTGAGCATTCAACAAGCTAAGCAAGGCAGGGCAGGCAGCATGGAGACCGACAAGCAGGGCACCCCTGGGGGCGTCCTGGGGGCGCCGGCTCTTCTGGGTTTTACTAGAACTACCTGCCGGACACTTAAGTCCAGTGGAGGCCGAATCTCCACCCAGCTCTGGAGCAATCGGCAGGGGAGATGGATCTTTCTGGTTGTGCAGCTCTAGCATTCTTAGTTCACAGATGAAACAGACTCGGGCAGGTGACTTGCCCAAGGTCACACAGCAAATAAATGTCAACCTCCAGTCTCTAGTGCTGGTCTCCTTTCCTCTTTCGGCTGCGAAAAGTTTTCTCTAAAAATCAGGTCCCATTTATCCTCGTCCATTGTAGTAATTTGGGACCTTTCATGCTTTGGCTGAGTTCTCTGGAATCCTTTTCCTTGTGAGGACCAGTGAGTTCTTTCATGGTGTCATGGTCATTGGCAAGCTGTGCCATAGGAATTTGTTGCTTTTCGAACAGTTACAGTCCCCGCAATTGTAAGGGAGTTACTTTTTTAGTAATCAAAGTGGATTAGGTTATCGTCAGACTAATGCCACTTTTCACCAATTTATTTTTTTTTTTGATTAAAAAAATTTATTTTTAGAGGGAGGGAAAGAGTGAGGAAGAGAAACATTGATCGGTTGCCTCTTACATGCCTCCAACCGGGGACCTGGCCAGGCATGCGCCCTGACTGGGAATCGAACCAGCGACCCCTTGGTTTGCAGGATGATGTCCAACTCACTGAGCCACAGCAGTCAGGGTTTCACCAGTTTCTTAAGCAGGAGTTATAAACAGCCTGCCACTGCATTTCCCCGGAGCCTCTGTTCTCCACACTTTGCTTCCCGACCCTCTAACAGCTGTAGATGTGCCTTCACAAGTTATCAGTGGGGCTTTTCTTCCCCTCTCGGTCCATGGGAGTCTACGATGCATGGGAACATCGTTTGCCAATTATTAAGAAAGAAATAAGGTTTAAAAGCACTAGTATAGATAACAGGAAGAAATAAGAGACTTTGGAACCCATAAACGAATAAAATAATGCGAGCGTTAAAATTTATGTCGTGCACTAAGTGTTTTTTTTTTTTTGCACTAAGTGTTTTATGTTATGATCTTATTTCATCCTCTCACCCACCGTGCCAGGCAGGTACTGTTATCTCCATCTTCTGATGAGGAAAGTGAGACTTAAGGTTAAGTAACTTGCTTCGAGGTCACCAGCAGGTGATGCATCCCAGACTGGAGCCCTGCTAGTGGAACTCCTGGCAGAATCTGCCAGGGGGAGGGGGTGCCCTCTGACAAGCTGGACTTGGGAGCGACCCCTTATTCCTAAAATGAGGCACATAGGGTATGGATCTCAAGGGGAGATGTGGCAAAGGCGGGTGGACCAGAGAAGCCAGTGGAAGCCACGTGGCGGGCGGCTTGGGAGACTGTGGGGTGCAGACTCTCCCTCCTGGGAGCAGCCAGGTAACCAGAGCTCTGGGAGGGAGAGCAACTCAGGAGGACACTGTGTGGGTAGAGGTCAGAGTCATGTCCGAGTTGCTGGAGCAAGTGCTCCCAGTGGCCAAGGAACTAGTAGCCAAGGCAGCTCCTCTCTTGTCACCACCCCGCTGGATAGTGGCCTAGCCAGACTGACCTGGTTCTCCAGTCCCTGGGGACCTCAGGTAGCTGGGAGACACTGCTCTTCTGAAGAGAAGAGAGTCGGGTTGCCTTCCTGACTGGAGGGCTGGAATGCCAAGCTCAGGTGCATGGAGGGGAAGCAAAGTGAGAATACGTGGCGGTTGGAGGCGGCCAGCGTGCTGCGGTAGTGCTCTTGGACGGCAGAGGCCTTGGTCACGGTTTGAAGGCGTTGGCGGGGCAGGGAGTGCCAGCTGAGCGGCAGTCTGGCCGTCGGCGCCCAGCGTCAGGAGCTCTCTGCAGCCCCCAGCTCAGTGAGGCGCCCGGAGAGGAGAGTCCCACTTCCTGCGTTTGGAGAAATGGCTTGGGTGACATCGCCTGCCCCTTCCACTGGGACAGGGCTGAAGGCTGCATCTGGGCTGAGTCCTTGTGAAAAAGTGCCGCTGGGCACAGAGAGGGCCAGCCAGCCGGGCACACCCTTAGGTAGAACAGCGAGCCCCAGGCCCGGGCTGCGTGTTGGCTGCCCCAAATCCCTGTTTCATCGTGAGATAAAAAGGAGAGCAAACTCCGCCATGGGCTACAGGGCTGTTTTGTTATTTAACCTTCACCAGCAAGCCATTAAGCTTCTGGCTCTGGAGCAGAAAACCTCTTGCCAAAATAAGGGGAGGGCAGTTGAGGAAGGGGGGACAGGCATTCTCTGCCGTTGTATGGGGAGAACATAGACCATTCTATGAAGATGTTGGCCAGGGGAGGGGGGTGGAGTCAAGAGAGTGGGGAGGGGGGAAGCAAAGGACAAGTGGAGTGGGTGCCCCCCCCACTACTCCAGCCCCCACCCCCCATTCCCTTCTCAGTGCTTCTGCTGCTGACGGCCTACTGTTGGGAAGAAATGGGATCTTTTCGTTTCAAATGTCTGCCTAAGAAAGAAGACCGAGAGGCTTAAGTTCTCATTCAATGGTCAGCCAGAGGGGGAAAAAAAATGGAGCGGCATCAAGATTAGGGACACCTTTGTTGGCTTTTTTTCTCCCCCCTCCATTTATCACTCTCTGGCAGCCAGAACAGCAGGCCAACGGCAGCTGCCGACTTTCCCCAGCCAGCTGCCTGCTGTTGCGGCCCGGCCATCCCCATGCCGGCTTCCTCCCCGCTCAGAGGTGCTTACTTGTTGGACTCATCACTGGGGGAGCCCTCAGGATCCACCGACTGGTACCTGCCTTGGAAGGCAAAGTATCAAGATACAGGGATCAGGTTGCTGCAAGCATGAGATGGCCCTGCGGAGACTCCCAGCCATGTGTCTGTCGGGCCCTTTCTCGGGTGCCTAGAGGTCTGAGCATCCCCACGTATTCCAGGAATTCCTGACAAGAACATTGTTTGCCTTTGTCTCGCTAACAGTGAGAGTAGTAACTGGCACCTCATGGTAACCGTGGTGACCATAATCAGAGTTATCTGGAATCTTCATCCACAGTGTTGCTTGGGGCGTTTCTCTGGCATTTTGCAAGTGAAGGCTAAGCACTGTCAAGTCACAAACTCAAGGTCATGTCGGTAGAAAGAGGCCTCGTTCAGAGTCTCAATCTAGGTTTGTCTGATTGCAGAGCCTTATTCTTTCTTTCTTTTATATTGATTTGTGAAAGAGAGAGAGAGAGAGGAAAGGTAGGGAGGGAGAAACATCGATTTGTTCCACTTACTGTGCACGCATTAGCTGATTCCTGTGTGAGCCCTGATGGGGGTCAAACCCACAACTTTGGCACATGGGGGCAACACTCCAACCCACTGAGCCACCCAGCCATGGCCAAAGCCTTGTCAGTGAATTTGGAGAGAGGGGGCAGACAGCAGAGGGGAAGGGACTTTTTAATTCCAGAGAGGTGAACAGAAACATACCTCCTGTAGACATGCCGCGTTCACTCTGCAGAAAAATGTGCAGTTCCACCCAGGCGTCGGTTTGACACACCATGCTGTTCCCTGCCATAGACGAGACCTTGGCCAGGGTCTTCAGAGGACACCGAGCCCAGTCCGGGCTCTGTCCTTTATGCCCAGTAAGTGACCTTGACCAGGTTCCTTTTCCTGGGCTGTGGGAGAGCAGCACCTGCCTCCCCCACCCCCACCCGCCCCCAGGGTTGTGGTGAGGGTGAAATGGCACCACCCACCTCAGCTGGCAGCCCAGTGCCTCATGCACCTCTGGCTTCCTAACAGGGGCGGGTGGCACCGCTGGCGGCTGGATGACCTGCCTGTGCGTAGGAAGGGGAGTTGGCACCGTGGTCCCATCCTTGCCGACTCAGGTCTCTTCCCGGTGAGCCACGGTGACATCAGCGCTTTCAGGCCACCTTGGCAACACTCCTTGCATAAGTAAATCAATATATTCTTTCCCCCCTAGTCTTATCAGAGACAAGCCCTTCTTAGGAATTTCTGGAGTAGAGTGACTTGCCAGTGAGCTGGCACCAGGCTGCCTGGGGATCAGGGAGGTAAATTGCCATTGTCCCATTGTCCCGGCAGAGCTCGGGGGGCTGGGTCAGGGACTGGAGGTCTCTGGAACTCATGTGTACCTGCCTTTGACACTGTGCCCCCACGCTCGGGAAGTGCACGGTGCATTGTCCGAGAACCCGCCGACTCGAGCCTGAGGGCGGCACAGAGGGTGCTGGTAGTTATCGCGTCCCACCCAGCAGGGCCATTCCCTCCGCAGGTATTTATTGAGTGCCCACTGGGCTGCAGGCTGTGTTGCCAGTGAGGGAGGATCAGAGCAAAGTCCCTGCAGTCTGCACCCTTGGACGAGGGGGATGGACGAGCACTTAAACAGATGAATTGCTTGATGGTGGGGGGCTTGGGTATTCTCTTGCAGTCTTTCACCCCCCCCCCCCTTAGGGAGGTGGAGGGGCAGACTCCTGGGAACACCTGTTGGCAGTTGGGATGTGAACTTAGACTTGGAGCTGGGAGGCCTTTTGTGCCTGCGGTGTTACCAAGAACCGCAGCAGTGGGGGCTGAGTGCCAGAGATGCAGGGGTGAGGCAGGACCGGTGGTCTCCAGCTCAGCATGGATTCCAGATCGGTGTGAGACGGTCCGCAAGCTGTGCAGCTCTAGGTGGAGATGCCAGGCCCTCCATCCTTGGTTTCCTTCCTCCGGCGTCTGGGTGCGGTCAGTCATTTGAAAGTAGTTATGGGAGGCCTGTGAATGGATAGAATGTCGGTAATAAGCCTGGCAGTGATAGACCAACAAAAACCCTACCCTTGTGGAGGTTCCATCCCAGAGCAGTGGTTGTCAGGAGGAGGGCTTCTCCACCCCACTCCCACCCTGGTTTGGAGGGAGGGCCACTGAAAGGCCAGACATTTGCATTTCCAACCGGTTCCAGTTAAGGCCTTGATGCTTCCCAGTAACCCGGGAGGGGGGCCTCCTCTGATCCCTGATTTACAGCCTGGGAAAGCGAAGAGGGCAGGGGAGGGGCCGGGCCCTCCTTCATATGCTAAGAGAGCCGGAGGGAGCGGAGCGGTTCTGGAACCAGCCCTGTGTACCTGAAGCCCCGGGATTGCAGGGTTGCTGGATTTCGCTGGGCGAGGTCTATTATTCTGCCTCCCCCAGGCCTGGGTGGGAGCACATCTCCATTGTGAAAGAAATCCTGGGAAAAGCAGGGAGTCTGAGGGGATTCCAGAAGCTTGGAAAAAATTTTCTTCACATTGCAATGTATAGCATTGTCTGTTCTTGCTTGCAAGAAGACTCAGGAAATGGTCCTCCCTGATTCTCAACAGCCTTGCCGAGTTGCTGCTCTTCAGAGGGAGGGCTTCTGGGATCCTTCACCCCAGAAACTTCTGGGCTCCTCCAGGGGTGCAGGGGAAGGGTGGGCAAGAGGCAAGTCCCTCCCTTCGAAGAACCTTTCTGACTGGGAGGCATGGTCCTTGGCCGTGTTCGTGGCTTTACTTCTCAGCCTTCTCACCAGCTGGTCCTGCGACCTCGGTTCCATGTTACTGAAGCCCCAATGAGCCTCAGCATCTTCAGTGGCACAATGAGAATTAATGAGAACCCACCCGAGGGGGCTGGTCAGAATCAGATTCAAGGTCATTCGTTTTGTTCGAGTGCCACTGTCTGGGCAGCTCTGACGGCAGCCGTGAAGGCCTCCTCCACTGCCTTATGCAGTTTGCGCTCAGTTCGTGTATTCAGAGTCCCACATTTTTTTCTTTCTGGGTGTAAACTACTTTCTACTTGTTCCTGTGAAAGAGCCGATCATACTTAAGCAGGGAACTTCTTAGGAAACAATGACTTTTGTCAATAGGAACATTAGGAGGTGTCTTTACTCAAGATGTTTCAAAACCAGCCTGAGAGGTTTATTATTTTTTTTGCTGACAGAAAGCAAACATGTACCAGCAGCCAGTGGAGGACGCTGGGTATTTCTTCAGCCTCTTCATCAGTCACCGTGCCCCAGTGGGAGGCCTTCTCAAGATGTGATCCCATACTGGGAACTCGGTAAAGCACAGCCACTCACATCCCACCTTAATCACCTGCCCCCCTGCCCAGAGTCAGGATTGTTGCAGGTGGGCCCCTCCAGGTGACTCTGTCTCCCTCCTCAAGTGTGGAAACCAAGGGCCAGATGTTTGTAGCCAGAATGGCCTAAAGCAGTCTGTTAGTGGTCACCTGCAAAACCTAGCAGGGTTCGAAGAACCTACTGGGCACCTGTAAAGGCGGCCAGATGGTCTTTGTTGGCTTGTGAACATCTTAATGTCCCTCCTTCCCCCTGACTGTCCAAGCTGGACCCCCACACTTCCTTCCCCAGGCCCCACCACCTCTTGACAGCTTTGCATTGCGATTCACGGATGACGTTCAGAAGGGCTCCATGGTACCTTACGCTGTAGTACAGTGAGAGTCCCTTGTGTCTTCTTGCATCCTTGGTTAATAGGCTGCCCAGTGGCTGGCACTTAGTAGGAGCACATTAGCCAGGACAATGAATGAAGGCTTCTCAGTTTAGAGTTTTGGGTTCTGTTTCTGGCCCTTCCCTCAGAGCAGTGGTCACTTGCCTCTCCTAGTCTTAGTCTCCATCCCGCCATGATCGTGGGTAATGACCCTTGAGCTCCGTTTCACAGTGGAGAACCGGAGGTTGTGTGGGGGAGGTTGGAGTCAGTGATTCTCGAGTTCAGTTGCACATTGGGTTCACCAGAAGGGAGAGCTGAAAGCACCCGTGCCTGGCCACTCCCGGAGGGTCCGGGGTGTGGACTGGCCCATGGGGTTCCTTAGAAACTCCCCTGCTGATTCTAGGGTACAGCCAGATTGTAGGTAAAGACTGCCTTCTTCAAAGTGCTTGTAGAGTTTGAGAGGTTCTGCAAACATACCTTGTAAAGGGCTTTACAATGTGAGGTTTGTACAGTTCTACAGAGAAAAACTGAGTTCATTCAGGAAGCCCCAAAAAGAGGAGTTGTGGGAGGGGGAGAAATAGATATTTAGGGGATGTCAGGCACCTTGCTCTTTAGTAATTTCCCCTCTGCTATACTAATCTTGCCATTTCTTTCCTGATGTGTTAAGTATCAAAGAGATTTGGGCTCATCGTTGCCTTAATGTGAAAATCTTTCAACTCCCATTGCAGCCGGAATGCTTTGAAATAAATTGGCCTGAGCTACTTCAGAGCTGCGGCGCTGGGGGCTGGGCCTCCCTTTCATCTGCCGCCTGCCCTCAGCAGAAGCTGGTCCGGATTTCACGCACACATCTGTCCTCGAGATGGTCAGGGAGTGGGGAGGCAGATGTCACCCCCATGCAGATCATGGCCTGTGGGTAGGAGCTGATCGTAGTGAAGATTTATTCGGATTTTAGTTCGTGTCAGGATTTGGGCGGTGCGCACATCCGATCTGATTCTCACAGCAACCCTGGGAAGTCAGAACTGTCCCCTTCTGCGTTTTGCTGACGGGGAAACTGAGGCTCGGCGAGTTGAAAACTTGCCCAGGATCTCACAGCTAACAAGTGGCAAAAGTGGAGTGGGAACCCCATCTGTCTGCCCCATCATGTGGTCAGACCCGGCTGGCGTGGAGAGCTGCACAGGAGCGCATCCCAGTGATTGTGACCGGAGCCCCTCTCACTACTGGGTTTCCTGCCTGCAGTGGCCACTTCTTCCCTGGGCTCAGGATCTGTCTGTCTGAGCACCTGACCTTGCCGTTTGCTCTCCTCTTCCTCTTTCAGCAGATGTCCCTCTTTCAGGGAGCCGGTGGCGGCGGGAAAGGGTGAGCCTTTTTGCTGAGTACGGTTGGTTTTTCTAAATCCCTCCAAGGCTTGATTTCCTTGACCACATTGCCATGTCCGTGGTGGCGGTGATGAGCATCTTCGCTTCACCCTCCTGATAGACTGTTCTGCACAGGGGAGCCCTATCTCCTGTTACTTCGGCAGGAAAGACTTAGCAGAATCAAGTTCCCGGTGGATTCTGGTGTCTGACCAGCATATGGGCTTGGTCTGCAGTGTTCTTGCTCGCCTAGTCGGACATCCTTCAGGATGTTTGTTTGGGCATCACTCGAAGTCAGTCGATTCATCTCTGGCCTAAAGTGGCTCTGGCCACACGTGGACCACCTTCCACTGCTGTTGCTGCTGGGTAGGATTTTCAACCAAACAAAGGCCATTACCTCCTTGTGTTTGGTTCTTGGTGAGAGCCGTGCTAGGAAAGGGGGGACAGCAGAGAACAGAGACAAGACATTGTTCCCCATGGAGCTCACAGACAAATAATAAAGACAGAGACAAAATAACTACAGATTAGGGAGATGAAGAGGATGCTGTGTTAGAAATAACAGGCCTTGGGAATGACACCAAAGGGCAAGCTGTCATATTGTAAAGTTCCACGGGCGGAAAAACTGAGTTTGCTCTTCACATTTAGTAAGACGTGTCTATAGCGGTCATCTCTCTCCCTCTTCAGGCAGGTTTTCTCTGTTCCAGTAAGAAGTTGTGCCACTCATCAGGGGGGCGACAGCAGTGTTTTTTCTGCTCGTTTTGGGCCAGGAGCTCCGTGTACACCCCGAGGCACTGTGATCTGCCTGCCCACAAACATCCAAGTCTCCTAGGAGACGGACTCAAACGCACATTCCCAGCCCGGCCTCCCTGAGCCTGGACAGAACCTCCAGAGGATGTGAACTCCAGGCTCCAAGAGCCCCAAGTGATTTTGATACCTTCTTAATTTTGAGAACCGCTGATCACCGGCATAGACTTGTCCCCAGTGGCAGTCTCAGGAAGGGCACAGTGGCCCCCCCTGCTGGGCAGGTGGGAGGTGCCGCTGGAGGCTGTGAGAAACTGAGGCAGCAGCGTCTCCCTGCATTTCCCTCTAGTCCCCTGTGTTTCTCCACCCCCATCATGGTTTCCTCCTGGAGCCTGTAAACTACAACAAGCCTAACATTTGTTCATAAGTTCGTGAACCATATTGTGAATCCATTCTGCCGCTTACTTGCCATGTGACCTCGGGCAGGCTAGTTAATCTCCGAATCTCAGTTTCCTCTCTCTCTGCAAATAAGGCTAAGAGTAATAAAATAATAGCCAAGTTTTATTGAGTGCCCAATGCTGCTCTAAGTGGTTTGTATCTTGTTAGCTTCAGTGTCACTCTAGCCCTCTGAGGGAGGTGGCTGTTACCTTCCCCATTGAGGTATGAGCATGTGGAGGCACAGAGAGGCTGAGTAATTTGCCCAAGGTCACACAGCTAGAAAGCAGCAAAGCTGCATTCAGGCTCAGGCCACCTGGCTGCGGGGCTCACGCTCTTAGACTGCCATCCACTTTGAAGGTCTATGAGAGAGTCACAGCGTGCATTCTCTCATGTCAGCCGTGTAGCTGAGAGCAGGGCTCTGAACAAGTACTCAGAAATGTGGACAGTGTCTATGACATCCTTGCAGCATTAGTTTGCAAGTGCTTCGTGGCCTTCATGCCCCTGGTCCTTCTCATAGTCCTTCAGCTCAGCACCCACGGCTAACCCGGTGTCCCCAAAGTCAAGTTTCTGTGACAGATACTAATTTGGAAAGATACGGAGCTGGCCTTGAACTGGATTCAGCTGACACAGGAAACCACCAGAGGGGGTCAGAGGCGGGGTCATGTGGCACCAACCACAGTCGGCAGCTGCCTACTCGGGAGAGGCCGTGGGCAGTTGGCATCCCTGGGTTATTCTTGCTCAGAACTTGCAGAGCAAATTGTTCTGAATGCTGCCGCGATAGCAGGACCTGGACGTTACTGTAGCTGAGCACGTGCTTGATTCTGAGCCCTGCTCCTGGCCTCATTCCCTGTGGCATCTTCCATTTGTGGTGTCGCCCCAACCTTCTTGCCAATGGACGTGCGGCAGGTGAGTTCGAGCCCTGTGAGCAACAATGGGAAAACCTGCTGGAATCTGGCCACGCCGCCTCCCCACCCTCAGCCAGGAAGGGCCAGGTGGTCCCCGGGGCCTCTTGGAGACTTTCTCCACAGCCTGAGCAGCCTCCCCGGGGGGGTCCCCTGGTCCCCCATCCCCCACCAGGAGCCTGCCCAGTGTTGCCCCGCTGCCACTCGCTCAGGCTCACGCTGTGGCCCAGCACATTGGCTTTGCCCGGGAGCTGGTTAGAAATGCAGAATGCCAGGCCCACTGGGTCAGAAACTGTGTTCTAACGGGATCCCTAGTGATCCTGGGGCACGTTGATGTTTGAGTAGCAGTAACCACTCAACACTACTTAGGTTTGCGTGGCCCAGTTTCGTTTTTTGTTCTGGGTGTGGCTGACTGTGCCTCTCACCAGCTCTGATTTAGGGCTCACCACAGAGTCACGCCATCGATAAATGGCTGATTATTTCAATCAGTTGTAAACATCTCTCCAAGGGAAGGGAGCTTCCTAACTGGTTCCAGAGGCCCACATGGTACAAGGATTGAAGCTGGGAGGCCCAGTTGAAAGAAAATCACACCTGCTAAGAAACCGTGTTCTGAGGCCCCAGCATGTCCACCCGCGGGGTCAGGTGGCAGAGGTCAGAGCAGATGCAGCCTGTGCAGGAAGTCCACAGGGAGCAGAACTTGGGCCTGGGGGGCCTGGGGCACTGGGCAGGTGTGGCCCCACAGGCACTTGGCAGAGATCTCAGGGCAGGAGTCAAGCCTTCAGAGGACATTGGCAAGAGCAGGACAAGGAGGGCTGGGGTCCCCAGTAAGTTTCCCAGGCAAGGGCTGGAGCCAGCAATGTAAATGGTGGCTCCTAGCATGAGCTCTCAGCAGGGTAGCAACAGAGCCTGCAGCCCAGGCCTAGGTTGGCTGAACCAGCTCCTGCCCCCCAGCCCTAGTCCCAGCCTGGGGAGCCTGAGTGGGTGGCACCAGGGCAGACTCCTGGTGGGGGATGGGGGACAGGGAACCAGAGAACAGGGCTGCAGCCAGCTCAGGCTGCAAGAAAAACTCCAAGAGGCCTGTGGCCCGCCTGGCCCATCCTGGCTGAGGGTGGTGAGGAAGTGGCCGGATTCCAGTGGGTTTTTCCATCGTCGCTCACGGGGCCCTGGCTCACCTGTGAGCAGTGTTCCGGCATGAGCCTGGACCTTGGCCCAACACATTCCTGCAACAGCACCCACCCTCGTCCCCAAGACACAGCTAGGGCCCCAGGAGTATGAGCCAGGCTCCTGACCCCCTCCCTGCTTTCATTTTCAGTTTGTCTGAGGTTACGTGTATGTCTGTGCAAAATGACTGAAGAACGAGTCATTAGTGAGCTGTCTAAAGTCCCTTTGTGGGCATTCCAGGAAAATCAGTCAATATTCCATCAAAGCCACAAATGGCTCTTTCAGACCCTGAGTTCCTTCAAAGCAGGGTTTCTCAGAGTGTGGTCCGCAGACCTCCTGTGTTAGACTCACCCAAGGAGCTTTGTGAAACACAGATTCCTGGGACCCATTGAATCAGAATCTCAGTGGGCTTCCAGGAATGTGCATTTTTAATATATGACCCAGAAGATCTAGTGCACCTTACCCTAAAATCCCTCTGCTCCCTCACGCACGACAACACGTTCTCTTTTCTTTGCAAAGCCCACGTGTGCATCATGCCTGCCGATACTCCCTCCCTGCCCTGCTGCACGCAGCTGACGGCCACCTCTTCCAGGGAGCCTGCCTGGCCGTCTTTGTCCCAGCTCATGGAGGGGCCAGCTGCCACCCTTCTAACACAAACTTTCCACACAGTTGTTGTTTCTCGTGTCTTTTTTCTCCATGGAGTAGTGAAGCATCCTGTTTGTCTCCCTAGGCCAAGCATAAGGTTTTGTAGTAATGAATGAATGAATACAAGCGAGGGGGCCTGAGAGGTACATGGGAAGCTGCTGAGTCAAGGATGTTGAGTAGATGCTGTACAATAAGAAACCGCCTCCCTTTGACTCTTCTCCTGGTCAGTCTGAACTGAACCAAGCTGTGGGGCCGGAGGGCAAGCATTAGACAGGAGGAGAGCCCAGGGCCCCTCCAGTGAGCAGAGGCGCAGCCCTGGGCCTAACCTCAAACCCGGGGCTGCTGGATTGTCAGGTGGGAGGAGTTGGGAACAGAGCGGTCGGACCATGGACCTTCCCTAGATAGAGGCCTTTCCCCCAGTGCTTCTTGGAGTTCCGTACCGGGATTTTCTGTGTGAGGCCCTGAATTGCTCTTCACCCATCATTGCTATCCTCCTACCATTGCTGTCCTCCCACCATTTGCTGTAATGCCATGAGGGAGTCAGGTATTATAAGATTTTAGGTAACTAGTAGGTTTCTTTTGTGCTTTTTTTTTTTTTTTTTTATGAGGATGCCATCTCTAAATGCACTTCCTTTCTCTTCTCAAATTGCACTTGGTTTACTTTCAGGAGGAAGACGTTACAGTGTTATCATGTTGAGATTTCACATTCAAACCATAATGAAGGTCAGAAATCTCCTTCGATGCAGCCCCCCAGCTGGAGGTGGTGACAGCTGCCACTTAGTGAGGGATTTTATATAGTTGATGTTTCACTTGTCCTGTCCTTGCCGATGAGGCAGCAGAGGCCCAGAGAGGCCAGAGACTTTATCGGGGTCACACAGCACACTGGCAAGAGGGTTTGGTTTCAATCCAGAGCTCTCGGACCCCACAGCCAAGTGCCCGTCCGTGCTGCATGGTCCCTGAAGACTGAAGGTCGCTGGGTGTGTTTAGGGACCTTGCTCACACTCACTGAGTTCCCTTCCACCCCTCAGCATTTTGTGTGTGTGTGTCCCGATTTGAGGATTCGTTAAGCCTCGCGCTGTCCGGAGTGCCGTGGCTGAAATCCAGGCTGCGGAGGAAGTTTCCGCCTCTTTCCTAGAGACTGCGCGGGCAGCTGGATCCCACAGACCCTGCACTATAGTGAGAAAGGGAGACATGGCCCAATGGTTGGCGTGGCCTGGAGGGTGGCGGGCGGCATGGCAGAGGTGCTGAACGAGGGCGGCTGTGATAACTGCAGTGTTAGCATGTGGTCTGTTCCCAGGCACTGCACCCAGAGCCTGCCCTCTACTGAGACCTCTCCTGATTCCCTCTTTGCCTTCTGCCCTCTGAGGATGTACAGCTGTTTGGAAATGCCAGCACAAGGGCCCTTGCAGAAAGAGCCCTGTGCTCCGGCACTCCCAGTGTGCTCGCTCACTGGAGGGAGAGAGGCACCATTGTGTGGGAAGGGCAGGTGAGTGTACAGGAACGGCTGAGATCTCATTGCACTCCTGGAATATGGCTCCCGCAGGTCCCCGTGGGCATTCAGGGACTCTGCCTGCCTTTGTGAGGGCCACGCCAGGATGAATGATGTGTTATCAGTGCAATGCAATAGCTGGGTGATGTCATGAAGACCCTGGCTGTATGAGAACATGGGCCGGGATGCACCGATGGGGAGATGGAAGGGCCCTGTTACACCGCATAATCCAGCTCTTACCGGGCTCACTGGCCCTTTGTTCCTGTTCTCTTTGACAAAGGAATATTTTTTTAACCTTCTGATTAGAAATCAGGGGTTTAATCACCTCTTGGGCTTGGCATGTGGACCCAGCAAGGGCCACACTGTACTTAATCTGTTTGCAAATGTTCTCCCGGTGCCAGAAGTTCAGAAATGCAGTCAGTGTCCATGTTTTTAAAAAGTTAGACTGTTATTCAGTCTACTTCCTTCTGTATAGTAATAAACGTGCTGGGGTTTATTGCCCAGAGATTTTGCTGTAGTTTACTGTTGGAAAGTTACTTTTCCTTGAGGTAAACTGTGCCTTATATAAAATACACTGTTTTAACCATGTTTTCGTGTGCCGTTGGGTGGTTTTTGGGTGCATTCACATTGCCGGTGGCCATCACTACCACGTGAAAGATAAGCTCTTCTGCTCCCACAGAGCTGAAACTCTATACCCGTCAAACCCCAGCTCCCATTCTCCCCTCTCCCCAGCCCCTGGCACCCCTCCCCCATTTTCCTTCCTGTTCCTACCAATCTAGCTGCTCAGGTACTTCATGAATGGAGTCACTCAGGGTTTGTCTTCTGTGACTGGCTTCTTTCACTTAGTACAGTATCTTTGTTTCATCCACATTGTAGCTAATATCAGAATTTCATTTTTCTAAAATTGTGTTTTATTGATTTAAGAAAGAGAGAGATTTGATTTGTTTTCCACTTATTCCTACATTTATTGGTTGATATGTGCCCTGAGCAGGGATCGAACCTGCAACTTTGGTGTATCGAGACAATGTTCCAACCCACTGAGCTACCAGTCAGGGCCAGACTTTCCTTTTTTAAGGCTGAGTAATACTCCATTGTGTGTATACACCACCTTTGGCTTATCCACTCATTTGGTTTTGGACACTAGGGTTGCTTCCTTCTTTTTTTATTTTTTAAGATTTTATTCATTTATTTTTTTAGAGAGAAGGGAAGAGAGGGAGAGAAACATCAGTGTGTGCTTACCTCTCATGCATCCCCTACTGGGGACCTGGCCTGTAACCCAGGCATGTGCCCTGACTAGGAATCAAACCAGTGACCCTTTGGTTCACAGGCTTGTGCTCAGTCCACTGAGCTACACCAGCCAGAGCTGCTTCTGCCTTTTGACTACCGTAAATAATGCCAGTGTCACATGAGAAGTGGCTGTACCACTTTCCCTTCCCACCAGCAGTGCACAAGGATTCCAGTTTCTCCACACCCTCACCAACAACACATTTGTTATTTGCTCTTCTTTTTTTTAAATAGTAACTATTCTAGTGAGTATGTACCGGTGTGTCTTGCAGTTTTGATTCATATTTCCCTAATGACTGCTGACATTGAACATCTGCACAGTTACTTTTTTTTTGAAAAGCAAAGTCCTTGTGTCATTTCAAAGCTAGAGAGGGAGGAAAAGGTACTGTTCAAGGAGCCGAGTCTTAGAAGGCAAGCTGCCCAGGCTTCGTACTGGCTCTGCCCCTTACTGATTTTGCGATTTTGGGTCAGTGGTGGGCCTCTCTGTGCTTTGGGGTGTCATCTGTAAAGTGGGGGAATAAGTGAACTGATCTCATACGGCTCCCAGGTGTCGCCCGGAGTCGTGCGAGACGGCTGTGTGCGTTTGGTGCACGCTGGGCATCATTGCTCTCCATGAACAGAGTGCATGCTGCGTCCTCCTGCCATCGAGGGTGGAGTTTTTCTCTGCCTAGTCTTTCTCAGGTGGGGCCGCAGTCTTGGGAGTTTGAGGTGAGCTGGTGGCCGGAACCCAGTCGGTTCTGTTGGCTGCAAAGTTCCCAAGTTGATAGAAAATATCAACCCACAGATCCAAGGAGCCCAACTCACCCCAAGCAGGGTAATCATATGGACAGACCTGACTTAAACATATCACAGTCAAATCGCTGAAAATGTAACATGGAAATCTGTTACATTTTCCAGAGAGTAAAGATATATACAGGAGAACAATAAGAATTATCTCTGACCTCTCATCAGAAACAGCGCCACCTAAAAAATAGGTTGAGTAATAATTTCTAAGGTGCTGAAAGGGGAGAGGGGAACTATTAATTTCCAGTTCTCTATCCAACAAAATATCCTTAAGAAATGGGGGCAGCCCTGGCTGCGTAGGTCAGTCAGTTAGAGCGTTATTCCCATACACTCGGGGGCGTCAAACTCATTTTTACTGGGGGGTCAACTTCATTTTCACTGGGGGGCCACATCAGTCTTGTGGTTGCCTTCCAAGGGCCAAATGTAATTTCAGCTCCTTAATAGCTAAGGACTAGTTACGTTTATACAGTCCTAAAGTTATTTCCGACCTTTGAAGGCTACTGCGAGGCTGATGTGGCCCCCAGTGAAAATGAGTTTGGCACCCCTGCCATACACCAAAGTTGCAGGTTCGATCCCCGGTCAGGGCACAGACAAGAATCAACCAAGGAATGCAGAAATAAGTGGAACAACAAATCAGTGTTTTCTCCCTCTTTCTCCCCCCTCCCACCTAAATTCAGTAAATTAAAAGAAAAAAAAATTTTAAATGAGGGCAAAATCAGTGCATTTTCAGATAAAAGCTGATTGGAATTCTCACCCTGCAGATTTACGCAACAAAAAATATTAATAGAAAAAATAAATAAAAATATTAATAGAAATTCTTAGAAAATGACGTCAGATGGAAACTTGGATCCGTGTGAGAAATTAAGAGCACCAGAAACATGAGACTTCCATTTTTTTCTTCAATTCTATAATGGATAATTGACAGTTTAAAGCAAACACAATAGTAGTGTATTCTGGACAGTTTTTTTTACGGGAAAATACAATGAAACAGATGAGACAAACAGGCGAGTGGTAGATGTCCATCCAGCCGTATCAATAATTCATGAAAAGTAAATGGGCTGCACGTTCCAACTAAAAGGCAGATACTGTCAGGTGGGCAATAAAAACGAGACTCGAGTGCTAGGTGGCCTACGGAAGATTCACTTAAAACAGAAATGCACAGATAGGTTATATACCACACAAATGCTAACCAAAAAGACTGGAATAGCTACAATGCTAAAATACATGCAAGTATACTGAAAACAGGAGTACTGTCAGACATAAAGGGAGAGCTTTCTGCTAATAGTCCACTTACTTCATCAATGAGACAAAATAACGCTAAATATGTACACACCTAATAGCTGAGTGCAAAATGCATGAACAAGTGACCTCCTGCAGTAGACCAGGTTTTCCAGCCCTTCGAACAGGGGAGGCTTGATGGAGCGCTCTGGTGTCCCCGGCCCATCTTCTGTGAGTCAGTGCAGAGGACAGAAGTGGGCAGAAGGCAGCCGAGCTTCATGGCCTCATTCTGTGCTCAGCGCTGTGACCACTGTGTCCCTTCTGCCCCTGGGGCTCTCTGACAGGAGCCCTTCCAGAGAGTTCCCACCAGGGAGGCCACCTCTTCTTGCCATAAAGCCTTTTCCGGAGCCTGCCAGTGTCACCGAGGATGCCAGCCAGGACGTGGGGCTGAGGTTCCTGTGGTTAGGGAGGCCTGGGGTCCTGGAGTGAGGGACAGGGTCGGGGTTTGTCGTCACCCTGGTTCATGGGAGCTCCAAGTGTCCCAAGTGTTAGCTTCCAGCTGTTGTGAATAAAGAATGATGCTGTGGGCACAGGTGTATACAGCAGGCACTTCTGTTTGTTCATTTTGTGTTGTGTTTGAAGGTGACGAGGTGACCGTAGGGATAAAGGCTAGTGGTTCAGGATGCTGGCGTGCCTGATGTCACACTTGACACTTGGAAAAAAACATTTTGGGGGGTTTCTCTTTTCAAATCGGCATGTTTCACGGGACAGAAATGTAGCGAGCTTTCAGCCAGCTGAGGTCTTCCGAGTCTGTCCCACCCTTCTCCTGGTCCTGTGACCTGTGTGGTCCCCTTGGCCACTGTCTGGGTCAAGGTGTCATTTTGTGCATCTGCTCTTGGAACAGTCCTTGGCTAAGTGCATGTCCCAGCTCCAAGATCATCTCCTGGGAACTCACGTGACTGCTTTGGGAATTTGCTTCCGTAGAGCTTTCCAGAGCGAGTTCATGTCCTTCTCAGAAGCTTCTCATGGTCCTGCAATGCCCCTAGAAAACCCCAAGCTTCTTGGCTTGTTTCAGGGCCCCCCTGGCCTTCCTACGTCCCTCCCCCTCTGCTTTCCTTCACTCTGTCATTTATTGATTGGTCCAACTGTTCACCCTGTGCCCTGTATTTTTGTATTTGTTTCTGACGCACATGTCTAATACTGACTCATTCAAATGGTGTGTTAAAGGGCCCGGCACACAGTACATTCTCGGATGTTTATGATCAGAGCGTTTTACCTTCTGGGGTCTCATTAGCTCTTCACAGACAAGCCTTCTGAGTGAGAATGGGCTTCACGAGAGGCTGGGAAACTGGAGGCAGCAATAAATAAATGCCCAGAGGCTCTAGATGTGCGCTCTCTCACCATCCTGATGAGGCCTTGCTAGGGCCGAGTTTGACTGAAGACCCGCGCAAGGTCAGTGCGTCCAGATGTTCAATTAATGGAGACCCGAGTTGAGTGTCATTGGTGCCGTGTAGCCTTAAGTTGGCTGCTTTCCTGACTGTGGAAGAACAGAGAGTGAGGCTAGAAGCTCACATTAGGGGGAACATGCTTCTCCCTTTATAGGGGCCCTAGGAGCAAGGAAGAAGCATCACCCAAATCTGTGGCATTCATATGCTGTCGAGTTCTGAGTGCTCAGCTGGGTCAGTGGGGAAGGTGGAGCAGGTGCATGGGAGTGGATGAGCTTCTCCCTCTCATGGGTCACCCACTGAAATGCTGTCACTGAAAACAAGTGAAGTCAGAAAGACCAGCGGAGGGGTTGAGTGACGTGCTCAAGGTCACCCATGCTGAGCTGGGCCTCTCATAATGTTGGAGGTTGGGTGCTTCTGCCGGGGTACCACGCAGCCTGCTTTTGGTGCCTGTCTTCATTTGGAGGCCTGTGTGCAGCGGAAGAACAGGCCTTGGTGACCTCACCATCTGCCTGCCTCACTTGGTGACCTCACCATCTGCCTGCCTCACTGGGCTACTGAAGACTAGTGCCCAGATCAGGTAAAGCAGCCCGCAGGTACCCAGGACAGAGCGGGTTACGAGTGGTGCTATTTTTGAGCCAGCCCTGGCTTCATCAGCCTGACCTTCCCCTCACGGTGCACGCACTCATCGCCAGGGACCTGCCCTGTGTGGTCAGGATCCTTGGTTGACCGCAGGTTAGGAACGGAAGGTTCTCGGTGGATATGAAAGCCATACCGCAGCAGGTATCCTTCCTCTTCTGATTGGAGCATTTCCATGGGCCGACATCAGCCATCTGGGAGGACTTGCAGGGAGTTTTTTCACTTCCTTTTCCCCAAAAGTATCCGCATGACCTCAGTGTCTGGTGACTGTTTGCCCTTGTTATCTGGTGCTTAACTCAGCCGGCATCTCTCCTGAGCTGGGACGCCCTACACGTTGCCCACCTCCAGTGAACAGACTTCAGAGAATCAACTGTTGTCAGGAGGGGACTGCGGGGCTCAGGATCATTCCGCCTGCAAAGGCGGCCACGCCCTTTGGCCCCGCTTTTGTAAGGGACCCCGAGGTGATGTCTCAGTCAGGGAGAAAGTTCTAGCTGAGAGTTGCCAGGAAGCCACCCGATTGCATTGCTGCCTGACAACCCCCTTTACACTGGAGTGGCGACTGCTGTTTGACTTACGCTCAGGACTCTGCGTCGTCGTAGGCTGGCCTGACGGCCCAGGTGGAAAACGGGGAGAGTCACGGCAGACAGCACCCCAGAAGGGTTTGAGGTTTCTTATTTTGTGTATTTGAAAAGGGGCTCCTTCTTCTTTGGAGACCGAACTTCAAAGGCCGCATTCCAGGCCACATTTCCTTTTGGTAAATCTTAACCAGTGTAAATGTTGACTTTTGTGTTGTAAATCCTAGGAGATGGGGGGAGGAGGAATTTCTGGAGCAGGTGTCCTGCCAGCTAAAGTTAAAGCTTAATCAGCCTGGTTTGGGGGGTGTTTAGGGGAGAGGACTGTGGGGGCTGGTAAACCTGTAATTGGAAGACAGCCTGCTTGCCACATTCTGTAAATCCCTGGCCCCTGTGTCCCAGGCCCACTGGAAAGGGGAAGAATTTACGAAAACCCACTTTGCCCTGTTGGGGAGGTCAGTGAATGAAAATGAGAGGAATGGGCAGAGCAGTCAGTAACAGGGGAGAAAGATAAAGATGAAAGCGAAATGATGTAAAGCAAGATCCATTAAAAACTGTGGCTTTGGTTAAACATGTAAGTTATCCAGGTGACTGCTAAAAGAAATCTCCATTCCCCTTCTGCCCCCAGCAGGTCCCCCTCATTGCACCCAGGGTCTTTTGGGGATTGGCCTGGGACCCTCACTGTCCAGGAAAAAAAGACTTCTGAGGGTCGGCTTGCTAAGAAGCACGCCTTTGAGAGAAACCAGTGAAAAACTGGGTCTTCTGTGGAGGGAGGTCACTTACGTGTTGTTTCACTTGGCTGAAGGCATTCATTCATCTTCTCCAAGACTTAGTTTTCCTACCAGTAAAATCAACACCTTCAGAACTGGCAGGATTACTTGGCACTGTGTCCGCTCAGCACGGTGTTCGGTCCTCATCATTGTATCCCCGCCCCCTGCACAGCCCACCTCCTGGGTGTGGGAGGGCTGCCTAGGTACGTCACAGGACATCTGTGCAGCGGAGGGCCTTGTAGAAAATTAGAGCAGACAGCAAGAATCAGAATTGGTGTGCTCTCTGTTACAGAATGGAGTTAAGGTCACTCGCACGTCCCTAAACACTAGCATCGTATAGAGGGGCTCCGAGGGATGCGTTCTCTGTGCCATAGAAACGTTGGGCCCACGCGGGATTAAAACGGCTGCTGGCCCAGGACCAGGGTGGGAGAGTGGGAGTCACTGGTTGAGAATTTCCTGTGGCCACCACAGCCCCGCCCGGCCCACCTCAGCCTGGCACCTGCCTGGCTCACGTGCTTCAGTTTGTAGCTCCGAGTCAACCGCAAGTGAATTGAGGGACATCATGTATGCACATCGGTTTTAAGACCAACTTGTTGCCCTGGCTGGTGTGGCTCAGTGGATTGAGCGCAGGCTGTGAACCAAAGGGTCACTGGTTCAATTCCCAGTCGGGGCACATGCCTGGGGTGCAGGCCAGCTCCCCAGTGGGGGGGCGTAAAGAAGCAACCATATATTGATATTTCTTCTCCCTCTCTTTCTCCCTCCCTTCCCTTCTCTCTAAAAATAAATAAATAAATAAATAAAATATTTAAAAAATAAGAGCAACTTGGTTTTTTGTTTTGTTTTGTTTTACAAAAACAAATGTTAACACCTTCAGGTGTTACCTGTGTTCAGGTTGCGGATGAATCTTAGAAATGCTGGTGGCGTGGTCACTGCCCACAGATAAACTCCAGTGGTTCTGCTGACAAAGCTGGGTCCCGTGGCCCCTCTGTTTCAGTCGCCAACCGTTCAAGGAATGTGGTGGACAGACCTTCACTCTTACCCAAAAAGCCTTTCTTTGGCATCTGGTAAAATCAAAGAGGCCGCAGAATCAAAACTCAAAGTCAGTTTTAGTAGCTTGGCAGAAAATGACAGGCACGTTATTAGAGCTCTCTTTCGAGAGATGCAGCCTAGTCCTGACCAGTGTGGCTCAGTGGGTTGGGCATCGTCCCCCAAAGCAAAGGGTCACAGGTTCCGTCCTGGGTGGGACACATGCCTGGGTGGCCGGTTTGGTCCCAGTTGAGGCAACTGATCGTGATCGAGGTTTTGCTCTCACACATGGATGTGTCTCTCCCTCCCTTCCCCCCTTCCCCTGTCTTTAGACATAAATAAATAAAATCTTTAAATACTTTAAAATAAAATAAAAAAAAAAACGCTGCCTAACGTTTGCTCCGAGGCACAAAGAACGGCACCGAGGAACCCGCAGGTCCGGGGACTCAGCCCTGGGAAATGGTGCCTTAGCTCATGGGTTTTGCATATATATTTCTTTTCATAAACAGAAAGGGAGCCATCTAAGAAAGCCCACGTCTAAATGAGCCTAAGTGAGCTTTTTCAATACATACAAAGCGAATCTGCCAAGGTCAAGAAAGCACTGGACTGCGGCTAACCGGCTAATTGGGAGTGTTTGCCTCTTGTTGTCTAAATCATAGGGCTGTTGTGTAAGTGAGCCCTTCTTAGGTTTGATGTAGAATGTGTGTGAGTCAACATGTGTGTGCATATATGGACACGTGTCTGTGTGTGCTGGGTATGCGCACATGCTGGTTTGTCTTTGAAAATATTTCTCCGTGTTCCTGTTACGTTAGGGCACAGGTAACAAACACAAGGCCCACGGGACGCATCAGGTCCTCTACCTTGTTTCTGCCCGGCGGCGGCACCAAGCTCTCACTTCACTGTGAAGGAGTAGCTGCGCTGATACAGTCCTAAAATGACATTTGGCCCTTTGAAGGCAAGTGCGAGGCTGACGTGGCCCCCGTGAAACTGCGTTTGACCCCCCTGCTTTAGGGGCTTGTACCCACGGGTGAGGGGGGAGGAGGCTTTTGCTCTCTGTATTTTGGGGTTGCTTTTTGGGGTTGTTTATTTTTGTTTAGTGTTTTTACTTTTCACTATGTTTTTTCTGATATATTTCTTTCTACTTTTATTTTTTAAAAAGTAGAGGGAAGGAACCTTTAAGTGTCCAGCCCCATCTCAGACCCCTTGACTTGAGAATCTCGGTGGAGGGACCCCAGGTACCAGCAGCCAGGGCTGGTTAGCCGCCCAAGCAGGCTGAAGGCCAGCCAGCATCTCCACGTCAGTGCCACGAGGCTCATCTGGGTTTTAAAGAAACTAAGGCAGGCTCCCGAATAACATGGTTTCCTTATAACAATGGTGCGACCTGATAGGAACTCAATTATTATTTATATCAATTAGCCCCTGGTAAAATTGGTTTCATTATACATCCTTTTGGCACAGTTCCAAGCACCTATCGAGGCCATTAAGACTTACTGTACTAATTAAGTAGCAAATTAACTGTCTTCTTGCTCTCCTCTCTCTTTCTCTTTCTTCCTCAAATGCCTTTGAAGCAGCTCTCCTGGGTGCAGCATCAGACTCGCTTCTGCAGACTCCCCTCTCCCTTCTGGAGCTGGGGGAGGGAGATGCCCACTTTGTGCCTGAAAAACGTGTATGTTGTTGTTTCGGTCCTTGACCCTCTATACTCTATAGCCTTTAGGCCTGAGAATGCACCCTGAGAGCTGGGAGCCCTGCCCCCGGGGGTGTGGTGGCGATGACTTCCCCCTCCTGGAGTAATGCTAACACAAGGCCAGGTGCAGGTGTATCAGACTCCTGATGACAAAATTGGGGGCCGGGGGCAGCCCTGCTGTGACCTTTGCAATCCAGAGAGGCTGCTCGGAAGCAGTGTCAGGCCACAGAGCCTGAGCTCTGTGCTGGTGTGGCTGCCAGGGCATCCCGGAAGGCAAGGAGGCAGGAGAGGGACTTTTAGAAAGAGGACAGGCCACCCAGGCTCTACCTGCACCACATCCCCACCCCATCAGCCCGAGGTCCATCATTTGGGGGACTAACACTGCTACCAAAGTTCCCTGACAGGTGTCCTTGCTTTTTAGCTTAGCTTCCTCTCCCCTACTCCACTCTCCAAGATCAAGTTCTCCTAGACATCCAAGCCTGATCACACCATCCGTTGCGCCAAACACTCTGATGCTCTAACACGGCCCCCAGGACACTCACGAAAGTCTCGGCCTGGTTCTGCCTCTCCTGCCCCATCCTGTCCCCCATGGCCCCCAGCACCACCACCCACCCCTGGACTCTAGCAGCGAGTCTGTCTGCAGAGGCGTTGCAACTTCGCGCCTCTGAGCCTTTGCAAGTGCCAGCCTCTCCACCTGGAATTCTCTTCCCTCCCCTCTTCACCCACTCACGCTTCTGCCCCAGCTTCATCATCACTGACTCAGGGAAGCCTCCTCACCTTGCTGTCTAGGTCAGACCCTCCCCCCGCCCCCATGTACTCTGTGTGCTGCTGCTCTGAAGACTTGCTCATGTAAATTGTGGGACTGCCTGTCTTCTCCGTCTCCATGCAAGCAACCCGAGAGTGGGGCTCCTCCTGTTTCCTGTAACACTCTTACCCCAGTGCCCAGCCCCAGTGAGCCCTAAAATATATGTTGGACAAGTGAATGAGCGAGCATGTAGCCCTCCAGCTAAGCAGCGATGCTTCTCCCAGAACCAGCGGCCGGCCCTGCCCCCAGCGGGATGTGACTGAAGAGGCTGATTGGTGGGATGGAATGCGACAGGTCCCTCCCGTATCCTGGAGACAGAGAAGGGGGGAATGTAAACTGGGCCCAGAGACTGCATTCTTGGAATTTCACTGCAGCCCAGGAGGAGCCTGCGGGGAAGTGAACCTGACCTCAAAGTTCTTGCCTTCATTTTTTTCCTCCTCTCTCTCAAAAAAGTTGATATAAAAGGTGCAATCATGCAACACATTCTTTCTGAGGGGGCTGCGAGGCGGGGGGGCTTCTCAGTCACGCTCCACTCATCACCCAGAGCTGCTTCTTGCTGGTGCCAGGTGCACCTTCTGAGATTCCTCGGCATTGCACACCCAGGAGGAGGTGAGGTTCCTGGTGCACGCTCACGGGAATGTCTCAGCAGCAGGCTCCCAAGTGAGATTCCACAGAAGTTTAAACAGGATGAGAATAGCAGGTGTTTATTGAGCATCTGTTATGTCCCAGGCAGTATGCTCTGCATGCTTTCTATGAGCGGAGCCTCCCAGCACATCTATAAGGGAGGAATTCTTATGTCGGTTAGACAGATAAGGAATCAGGGCTCAAAGGATTGAACCAGTCTGCCCAGAGTCGCACAGCTGGGGCCGAGATGCAGTGCCAGGAGCTCCCAAGCCTCTGTTCTGATCACTCTGCCATCTCCAGGGGCCCAGATAACCACGACCTGGCCACTCAGTCTTCCTAGGGCTTCGCATTCACCAGCTCATTTCACTGTTTGCAGAAGTCGATGAGGAAGGTAGGATTACTCTCATTTCTCAAACACTGAACTGGGGCTTAGAGGACTTAAGTGGCAGAACCAGGATGCAAACACAGTAACATCTGCCTGCAAATCCTTGCTTCCCCTCCCCCTCAGGGAGCAGGGAAGTCTGTGTTGCTTAGAGTGAATCACTTTTCCTCTCCTGTCCTTGGGTTCCTCGTTTATAAAACCAAGGACCTTGGCCTGGGTTCATGGTTTTTACACGTTTCTAGCAATGGAGCCATTTCTTCAAGTGGAACCTTAATGGCACCCTGGAGTGTGGAGCGTCTGAGCCTCCCACTCCACTGCCTGGGTACGTGGGGCCCGTGCATCTCTCATAGTCTCAAACAGAGCCCAGTCTGAGACCCTCAGCAGTACTCAACTTCCAGAGGCCTTTCCAGTGTGGTCAGCTACCTCTGCTTCTGTATCTTTGGGTCAGGAGAAGAGCCAGGGCATGTTCTCATTCTAAAAGCACTACCTCACAGTACCGCCTGGTCACCCACCTCCTCGGGACTCCGAGACAGAGGCATCTGAGCCAATGGGGATAGAAATGCATTTCATTGTCTTAATTGTGTAGGCCTTGTTGTGACCTGCGAGGAAGTCCATGTAAAGTAGTAGTGATTGCCGGGAACACTGAATGGGCTCAAATCTCGGCACCTTGTCGTCGTAGTTTGTGCTGGTGGGCAAGACACCGACCTGTCTGTGCTTTAGTCTCTCCCGTGTTCCAAGAAGGCCGTGATGCCCATCTCAGGTTCTAATAATTAAACTGGATGATGTCTGTGCTCAACAAATATTAGCCATGATTAATATTCTTGACTGCAAAGCCTGTGTCGTTTCTCATGTACCGTGACCACAGTTAGAAATTGGCGCCGACTTCCAGTCAAGATGGAGGCATAGGTAGGCAAGTTCGCCTCTTTGCACAGCCACAGAGAATTACAGCTAAGCCTCCAACAAATAACACCCAGAACTGTCAGAAAATGGAACTGATGGGAGTCCAACAACTTCCAAGGATTTAAAGAAGCCACATTCATGCAGACGGGTTGGAGGGGCAGAGATGCAGGCAAGGAGACGCAGTGCGGCACAGAGGCAGTGGAGGAACGAGCAGCCCCACGTTCACATGTGGTAAATAGAAATCGGGAGGGATGCCTCGGGAACCAGTGATCCCAGCCCCAGGCCAGACCACACACCCCGCTCTTTCTGGGAGAGTCTGGTCTTAACCAGGAGCCCAGCTGCCTCTTCCCTTGCAAGGCTGCTTCCTGCGTGCGGCTCCATGCGTCCCCACACCTGCAGAGGGTCCATGGCTTCCCTGCAATGGCCAGGCCCGGTTTCTTAGCACTTGCAATCATTTTTTTGTTGTTTTTACAAAGGTGTCGTTGACATTCGACATTATACTAGTTTCAGTTGTACAACACACTGGTCCAGTGTGTATATGCTGGGAAATGACCACCAGGAGTAAGTGGTTTTAAAACTTCTGTCATCATACATGATAGCAGAAGTTTTTTTTCTTGTGATGAGAACTTCTAAGACCTGCTCTCTTAGCAGCCTTCACATATGCAGAACAGGGTCACTAACTGTAGCCGCCACGCCGTACATTCCATCCCCGTGACGAATTTGTTTTATCACTGGAACGTTGTATCTTTGACTTCTCTCATCCATCTCTGGCAACCACTGATCTGTTTTCTGTACTTGTGAACTTAGTTTTGTTTTTTGTTTGTCTGTTGTTGAAGGCTCCACGGGTAAGGGAGATCATACAGTATTTGTCTTTCTCTGACCAATGTCACCATAATGTCCTGAGGCCCATCCATTGTCGTTGCAAAGGGCAATGTTTCTCTCTTTCTGGCTGAATAGTATTCCACGGTGTGTGTATAAAACATCTTCTGTAATCCTTTCACCTGTCGGTGGACACTTAGGTCATGTCCATGCATTGGGTATTGTACAGGATGCTGCCATGTCCATAGGGTGCAGGCATCTTTTCAAGTTATTGTTTTCATATTCTTAAAAGTGGAATTGCTGAGTGATCTGGTTGTTCAGGTGGCAGGGCCTTGGGGGAGCAGCCTTCTCATTTGATGCCCAAGGGAAAGTTAGTTTGTTCTTGCCAGGTGGTTCCCACTTCCGATCCAGGGGTCCTGGGTCTGGGGAACATTGTTCTTTCAGGAGGAGGTGGTTCTGTGCGTAGGCTTTGCCTGTAGCTTTTGCCGCTTGCCAGCCACGTGGCATTAGGTGAGTTCCTCTTGGAGATCCTTAGTTTCCTTGTCAGTAACGTGTGTGAGGATGTCAGTGGGCGATGAGGTTGAAATAAGGTTCTGTTTGTAAAGTGCACAGCAGAGTAGCCAGTGTGTAATCGAGGTTTAATGAGTATTAGTTATTAGGCGGTGTGTTTAGATAACAAGCACTTTCACAAGTAATACATTTAATTTACTTCTTATAATAGCCTTGTGATGCAGGTACTATCCTTTCTAAGCTCTCTTGAGATGTAGTTCACATGCCATATAGTGCACCCATTTAAAATACACAATTTGAGTGGCTTTTAGTCTGTTCTCAGAGTTGGGCGACCATCGGCACAGTCACCTGGAGAATGTATGTGTGGCTTTTTGTGTTGGCTTCTCTCACTTAGCCCAGTGTTTTCAAGGGTCATGTATGTTGTAGCATGTATCAGCACCTCATTGCTTCTTCTTTTATTTTTCAGTTAGTTTACATTTAGCACTTTTTTTTGTATTCATTTCAGGTGTACAGCATCATCTTTTTTTATTTTATCACCAAATAATATTTTGTTGTATGGCTCTACCACATTTGTTTTATCCATTCTGTTTATCCATTCTGTTATCCATTCTGTTTTATCCATTCTATTTATCTGTTGTTATTTACACTTGTTGGCTGTTATGAATCATGCTGCCCTGAACGTTCATTGACAACCTTTTAATGCCTATTCATAAGTTTTTATTTCTCTTGGGTGTCTGGTAGAAATTGTTCTTATCCTTATTTTACAAGTGAAATAAACTGAGGCACAGAAAGGGTAAGTTGCTTGCCTGGGTCACACAGCAGAGTTAGAACTCCCGCTGCGGCCTCCTTGCTCTCCGAGAGCTTCCCGTGCAGCAGCCACTGTGCGAGGAGCCAGAGACCAGGAGAGCAAAGCAGACATGCCCCTGGCCTTGGGCAGCTTACAGGGAGACCACAGTGTAATAATCACAGACGGAGCTGCCAGTGTGACAGTTGTACCAGGAGAGAGTGACAAGGTTCTGGCACTGGGGGCGTGGGAGGTCTGTGCCTGGTCTCGTCCGAGGTGTTTGCTGGGGCTGAGGTCCGAGGGGTGCCCAGGCGCTAACCAGGCAGAGGTGTGGAGGGAAGGGGAGTGCGGGTGGGGGGGGGTGCCTTGCACAGGCGTGAGATCCCTGAGGTAAAGCCAGTAGAGCCTGCATTCCTTAGAGGCTAAGCATTGACTTAGCATTTATTTTGCACTCCTGTTAGGCACAGAGGTCCGTGGATGTGGATCCCAGGGGCAGTACTGACTGAGGAAAAACCTATTCAACTGAAGCAACAGGCATGAACGTGTCTTGCTGTGGAATATTACTGACGTCCCAGTCAGGGAGACCCAGATTTCAGTCCGCACTTGTCATCTTGAGCATCACAAGGCTGGCATGCTTCAGATCTCACCCCAGGGTGGTAGGTTCATCCTCTTCCCCTCAGATAGTCAGTCTTTCAAACGGGGAAAACACCCATTCATCTTCAAAGGGGTGCAAGCGGCGTTTGTAAGCAGGGCTAAGTGATGATTCCATTTTACAGATGAGGAAAACTGAGGCTCACAGAGCAGAAGTAACCTGCTCAGGGTCACAGAGCCCAGGCCCCCCTGACTGGAGGAGACCCCTGCCCCCACTGCACACAGAGCTGGTTGCAAAGATATTTGTGATGTCTCCCTTCTAAAGAGTTGAACTCTGGCTTGCAGGGCTGCTGCTTCTGAGTCCTCAGGGATTCAGACCTCTCAGTGGTTTTCCCAGCACCCCGCTCAGCCTTCCACTGATGGCATTTCTTAATAATTCATGTGCTTGTCCCTCGGCTCATTTAGGAATTAGAGAACACCATGGCGGCGGACAAGAAGCTGCTGCACAGCATGTCCAGAGTGGCTTGCCGGACCTCCCTGCATGTGGGCCATTAGAATTAGAGCTCCTCACGTGCGCAGGATGGGGCAGTGAAATGCACTGATTCTCACAGTGTTGCTTGAAGATCTTGGACGGTTTCTGTGAAAGGAGAGATGTCTGGGTGTTTAAAGCATCCTTGCAGATAGTAGCTAAGAAAACTTCATTGACCTGCAAGAATGCTCACTAGTCTGCTTGAGAGCCGGGTGTTCCGTGGGAGAGAATAAGCAATTAAAAACCTGGATTTCAGACCAAAAGCTTCCACCAGAGACTGGTGGGGCCTCCTGTGTGTTCTTTCAAGCTGAACCGTAGTTTCCTCACCTAAAGTATGGGAGTTACTTTTGCTTTGCAGAATCGTCCTGTGCATCACGGGATAGCAGAAGGGGTAAGAGCTGTGTAAACGGCCGAGGGGGTTAACAGTACACAGATTCCTTAAGTCCTGGAATTGCTGAAGCCATCAGATGAAACAGGAGCCCGGAAAGTTCTGGAAGAGGGAAATACCCTCTGCATCCTCCGGGCAGTGATATTAGCAACGTGTCCCCCACAGCGGGAAGCAGGGAGGTCTTGACAAAACAGACAGGGTTTGTATTCTAAGGAAGGCTTCTTTTAGATGAGAAACTGCTTAAAACAGAGGCCAAGCGTCTATCATATTGGGAGAGGCGATTTGATTAGGACTCGCTTTTGAGAAACCAAACCAAAAATTATGACAATAAGTGTATTTTATGCTGCATTTAACAAAATCGAAGTTACAGTTGCAACCGTGCCCCGGTTCTTAGCATGGACCAGGTGCTGATTTTATCTGTGTGATGAGTTTGAGACAATGAATGACAGCAGTACGAGAGAGCTTGCTCGTCTCATGTCCCCTTCCCAGCAGACACACAGAGCTCATTTTCGCAAAACATGGGAGAGAGCTTCCCTGGTTTCCCAAGGGCCTCGTTTATTTCCTTATTCTCATTGAAGTCCTCCTCCTCCTCTGAAGGGCCTCCAGTCCCTCCTTCGTCCTGCTGGGCCTTCTCCTGAGTGGTTAACTGAGGAGCTCTGTTCCTCCCGGGCTGTGACTGCCGTGCTCGGGGCCCCTTTCACCCACTCTGTGACCTCCGGTGTCATGTGGAACATGGGCTCTCTCCCTTTCAGTGGATGTGCGTTGTATTTGCGTTGTTTCGTCAGAGGCTGAGGCAGCTAACCAACACACAAAGATGCTGACTTAAAAGATTGAGCCCTGGCTGGTGTGGCCCAGTGGACTGAGTGTGGACTGTGAACCAAAGGGTCGCAGGTTCGGTTCCCAGTCAGGCCACATGCCTGGGTTGCAGGCCAGGTCCCCAGTGGGGGCCACGTGGGAGGCAACCAGGCATTGATGTTTCTCTCTCCATCTCTTTCTCCCTCCCTTTCCCTCTCTCTAGAAATAAATAAATAAAATCTTTTTTTTTTTAAATGATGGTAATTAGGGCTAGACATTGATGTTAAATGTGGAGTGATACTTGAGTGGGCACGGATTTTTGCAAGAGCTCAGTACGTGGGCTAAATGTGTAGCGTGTGATGATTTGTGCTTCCCTAAGTGATCTTCCAAGTACAGGGGTCAAAGTAATGATAACTGTGCAAGTATTGAGTTTCCAATTATTGAGAGAGCGGGCTGTGGACTCAGGGTACTTGGATTTGAGTCCCAGTGTCAACTCGTATAATCTGTGTGACCCATGGCAAGAGAATTGATCCAAGTCTCATTTTTCCCACCTATATAAAGGGGATATTGTTAACTCCTAATTCATAGAGTCTTTATGAGGATTAAACGAGATACTTGTAGTTACCAAAAAGAGCTTAGTTTAAGTTCCTGAAACTTAGTGTACTCTCAGCAGTGTTGATTATTATTGCGAAGTGTTGTTGTTCGTGGTTTTCACCAGTGTTTTTTTACTCATCTATGGCCCAGTTCTTCTGTGGAGGTGCAGCTTACCCTGGCAGTGACAGTCTACATCCAAGGCCAAGGTTTCAAAGTAGTGAGGCTACCCCAGGAAGGAGCATCTCAGAACCACGTCAAGGTTGGGAACAAGAGTATTACCAGCACGCAAGGACTTTGAATGGTGCAAGAGGCTCTGCCCAGCATCATTTTGGTAGAGAGAAATGACTGACTCTGTCTCATAACAGAATTGGGTGCCCAGGGGAGGCACGCACCTTCAAGAGCTTCAGACCCAGATCCTTCAGTCCTGGCTCTCCCACTGCCTGGAGCTCTCTGCTGCCTGGAATTAATCAGGTGCCTTGCATCTGATGCAAGAAGCAGAGGGGGAAAGGGTGTGGGAAGGGCAGGTTCTTGTACACGGATGTCAGCAGGTGCGGAGTTGGGCTAGGTATTTTGGAGGTGCAAAAGCCCTGTAAAGAGATAGCACACACACCATGCATGCCCGAAATGCTTGTTGAGAGAATTAAAAGCATGCAGAATGTGTTGGAATACCTCCTGTTTTGCAGTGAGCGAAGGAATTCAGCCAAGCCATTGTTGAAAAACCTGTGCGACTAGTTAGGATTAGTTAAACAGTAAACTCAGGGGCCCTCCCAGGGCCCGAGTGTGGTATGCTCTTTGAGTGAGATTGTTCCACGAATTGGTGGCAGTTTGGAAATGATTGCCAGGTGACCCTTGTTCTTTAATGTGACAATGGGTGTTCGGGTCCCTGTAAAAGAGTTTGAGTAGGACCCTGTGTTTAAGTCAGGCACTGTGTCTCTCTCAGTTCCCAGGTGCCTTTTCTCTGATGCTGGGGCACTGGACAAACATTTCCTAGGGTCTTTTTAGGAGTCTCAGGGGGCCAGGCAGGGCAGTGGGAGCTGAGCAGATCAAGAAACAAGCCTGCGGCCCTTGTCTCAGATGGGCTTTGTCCCTAGTGGCGAGAAAAGCATTCTCAACCTGCAGCACTGGGCCTGGGCTCCAGCTTCCTCCTTCCTTTCCTGTGGGGTCCTCAGACCCCCGCCGTGCCAGAGCGGTTTCACCCCTACGAGGTGGCTGCTAACTGTCGGCCCCATTTGACAGGCGTTGGGTGTGTCCCTGAGAGACGACGTGATTTGCGCGGGGCACGCGGCTGCCAGTGGTGGTGAGTGACACACGCGTGTACATGTCTGCGTGTGTTGGGGTGCAGCTCAGTTCGGCCCCAGCCGTCGCCCTCACCCTCTCCGCTGTTTCCCTGCCAAGGAGGGGCACGTCCCCAGGATGTTTGCGGGCTTTAATCCGCCTGGGCACTTACCCAGGCTCCTTTAATCCACGGCCGGATGGGACGAGCTGCTGGCACTGCTGGCCAAGGGAAGGGCTGTCCATCATTGTCCCATCCATGAGCACACCTCTCAAGCAGTTCCGGGGTGGGGACGGGAGCTTGGCCGGGAGCACAGGCCTCCCTTTATCCCATCTCGACATGGGATGGGCCGGAGGAGCCTCACCAGTGTGCCAGCCGGCCATCCCAAACAAGGGCTTCTCCAAGGAGGAAGTCCGGAAAGCTGGGGACGTAGGGACGGGGCGTAGTTGTCTGGGAAGGGTCCACTTGAGGAACACAAAGGGAGATAGAAGTGAGCCACCCAGAAAAGGGCCTGAAGAGGGCTCTTGCTGAAGGTGGCCGAGAAGGAATCTGGTTGGGGTGGGGCTCAGGGTGACCAGTCTCCAAACTGCAGTGTGGGGTCGTCGGCCTGGGGGTGCGGGAAGAAAGGGGTTTCCAGGTGGAAAAGTTCCTGAGTAGTCTGAAAACTGTAATGGCTAACATGCCTTGACCGCTTTCCACACGCCAGACAGAGTGCCTGGTGTGTATGCACACACATGGTCCTGTGAACCTCCCGCCAGCCCTCCGAGGTAGAGGAACTACAGCAATCCCCACTTTTCACAGGGGGGAAACTGAGGCACGGCATGGTTAACTGACATGCCCAGGGTTCTAGAACTGGTAGATGGAGTTGCCTCTGAGGGACCACAATCAAGTCACGTCCCTTCATCTCTCACCTCAGTTTCCTTATCTCTGAAATGAGGCACCTGGGCGTAGCGATTTCCAAAGTCCCTCTTGAACCCAGGCCTCAGGATGGCATCATAGAGACTTACAAGGTCATTCGGCCACAGAATAATCATGAGGGGGGTACATCCTCTTGGGCACCCAGGCGTCTGACCCTTCTGTCCCCTGCACACCTGTTTCTGAGCAAGTCTTGTAAAATCTCCTTCTGTGTGTAGCATCACCATTTTGGGTGGTGTTTCCAACGTTTTCCAACTTTTCAGGCTCAAGAACCCTTTCTTTCTTCCCTGTAATAGCTCCCAGACTCCCACTCTGCAGGTCCCCTTCTCGGCACAGCCCTGCCAGCGGGCGGTTACCAGCCCTCTAGTATCTACGGGACACCTGTCACAGGACTTGCCCATTTCACACAGTCTGTGAATGGCTATACCAAGGTGAAACTTACTCCCAGGTCTGCTGTTAAAAGTGTAGTAGGTCCTCAGGGGGTACTCCTTTCATTTCCCTCATTAACCTGGCTCCTTTTCCCTGCGCTTCTATTTGTGAGCAGAAGGCAGAGCAGGGCTGGGAGTGCGGGGACTGCCTCTGGCCCACTGCCGGGGTCACCCAAGCCCTCCTGCTTTTGGAAGAGTTGGTCTGGAGCAGCAGCCCCACCAGCCCCAGCTCTTCCCGACAGTGGTCTCCTTAGCAACACTTGGGCTCGCTGCTCAGAACTGAGACCCTGAGGCTTGCCCAGTGACTTTCTCACTGTCGGTACACCCTCCACCCAGGATGCTCAGTTTGCTCCATGTTCTCTTTCCAGTCTTCCTGGAGGGGCAGCTGGTGTAGTAGAAGGAGCCGGCTTGGCTTCTGATCCCAGAGCTGCTCCCTTGCAGCTGCAGGACCCTGTCTCCTGTGCATTGGCGGTGATCCGGGCACCTGCTCACAGGATGGATGGGGGAGTCAAAGCAGACCGTGCACGCAGAGTGCTGAGCACACCGCCTGGCACGGGGCACGAGCTCAGGGCACACGAACGAACCAGATCTGGAAGGTAGTGTTCCATGTGCGCTTATGGAGTGCTGACAGTTGGGATGCAGTTGGCTTCCTGTCCCCGTCGCTCCCAGCAAGTCAGCCTCCCTGAGCCTGAGTTCCATCATCTGCAACAACACTGACAAAGAAAGAACCACCCAGTACACCGCCGGCAGATTTCTCGTTTGCCTGGCGACGTCAGCCGTGCTTTGGGGCTCACCCCGTAAGTACTCAGGTGTCATATCCTGGGCTCCAGTCTGGTGCCAGAGCCTTCCAGTTGGGTTTTTTTCCTGATTGTCAGAATAACTCTGCAAGGCACTAGTATTTTTAACCCCCATTTTACTAATTGCACAGGGCGTCGTGGTAAGAGCACAGAACCCGCTCTTCTGAGTTCGAACCCCAGCTCTGTGACTTTCCACCTTGAGCAGCTGGCTCTACCTCTCCACACCTCAGTTTCCATCTAAAAGGCAGGTAGCAATCCTTACTGACACAGAATAGTATCTTCTCACAGGATTGCTGTGACGAATAAATCAAGTTACTATGTGTAGCTCTTAGGACAATGCCTGTCCAATAGTAATGCTTCGTAAGTGAGAACTATTAGTTATTGTTACTAATGAGGTGAATGGCTGAACTCTGATTCGAACCCGGACCCGCAGGCTCCGAAGCCCTTGTTTCTTCTGTTCCCCTAGCAGCCCCCCTCCCTCCCTCTGGGAAACCCTTCTGTGTCTTTTGGGCTCTTCCAGGGGCCTGGACAGCTCCTCCCATGCCACCTCTCATCCCCGGGCCTCCCCAGGGTCACACCTCAGCAGGTGTGCTCACCTTCCTCTTCTGCTTTCCTTATGGAGAGACCACCGCCGACCCCGCCCTGTGCCTCAGGTTTCCCTGGAAATACCCCATGTCTGGCCTGGCTCTTCCTGCTAGAATTTTCTTCAGTCCCATGCTGTTCTTCCCTGAGGCAGTTCTTGCTGGGTTTGGGTGATGTTCTTAAGTAAAGAGACGAGATGCTACTAATGTAAATACCTGACAATCCTACCTGCGTGCACCTTCTCATCATCGGCCGCCCAAAAGAGCCAGGGGTGCCCTGGCTGGTGTGGCTCAGTGCGTTGAGGGCTGGCCTGTGAACCAAAGGGTCGCCGGTTTGATTCCCAGTCAGGGTGCATGCGTGCGTTGCGGACTAGGTCCCCAACCGGGGGCACGAAAGAGGCAAATGATTGATGTGTCTCGCATACAATCATGTTTCTCTCCCTCTCTTTCACCCTCCCTTCCTCTCTCTGTATAATATAAATAAAATAATTTAAAAAAACACAAAAGAGCCAGGGTTGCTAAGCCCTCGGGGAGCCCGACCTTTCCTGCCCCTGGACCGCGGTCTCGCGGCTGTGCCGTGGGGCCAGCACGCACAGCCCCCCTCTCGGCCTTGGTTTCCTCTGCGGCACAGTGCCTGCCTGTGAAGGTTGAAGACACACCAGGCTATTTACTTGGCTGAACAATGGCTGCCCTTCAGGACCCGGGCCACTTCCTGCCTCCTTTCAGGAGCCTCCTGGGAGCCGGCCAGCACGCAGGCATCTCGCCTTTCTCTGAATCCGGGGGCACCTTCCACGGACACGTCCCTGTGAACAACATCGTCATTGTTTTCATTCCTCCGTATATATTGTTGTTCTGCGCGAAGGAAGATGTTTACTTCCAGCTGGTTGTAAACGTATGTGTGAGATATTTGGTGCTGGGCATAGAGTAGCTATGTTAAAAAAAAAAATGTTCATTAGCTTAGGCTCTTTCAGAAATGAGTGGTTTTTTTTTTCCATCTTTTAATTTTCAATATTAATGCCCTTGAGCAGATGGAAATCGGGGGTTCAGTGTAGAACCCTTTCTCACTGGTTTGCTTCTTCTGTAAGGAAAAGCAAATTTTAAATTACTTGGATATACTTGGGGAATATATTTTCACTTACTTTAAGAAAAGTCATTCTTTGCATCCTCCCTTCTATATTTCTGGGGAAGCGGGGGTGTGCCTCACACTAGCTGTCCTGAGTACAAAGGGAAGTGAGTATTCTGGAACTTTACGGGACCCTTGGGTGCTCGCCACAGGCCCAGGTCCAGGGGCTGACTTGTGCTGTCAGCAGAGAGGTTTCTGGATGCATGTCGTCTGCTCGGTTGGCGAGCTTCTCCTTCCTGCGCCTGTTTTAGTCCCTCCAGTTGTGTCTCCCCAGGAGAGCTCTCAGGACCTGTCCTTGGTAGTTCGCTGTGGGTCGGGGGTGGGGAGGGCTGAGGTCCCAGGGTGAGCGGTTCAGCACTGGGCCTGGAGTTGGGGTGGGCTTTGCCCCTGGAGCACAGTAGGAGTCTGATGCTGGCTCCCGAAGTGTTGGGCTCAGGGGCTTTGCTTCAGGAGGGAGGGAAAAGGGAAAAAAGGTACAAAAAAACCCCACTGCGGGTGTCCAACCTGTGGCCTGCTAGTCACATGCAGCCCAATGCAAAATTATACATTTACTTAAAACACGAAGAGATTCTTTTGTCATTATGTGTAGTAGTGTATTTCTTGTGTGGCCCAAGACAACTCTTCTTCTTCCAGTGTGGCCCAGAGACGCCAAAAGGGTGGACACCCCGGCTTCCCCTTGGAGAGGTGAGGGGGGTGCTCACAGCCCTCTGTTTCCTTCATTCATCAGTTAGTAGGGCATCAGCCAAGTCTCTGCCAGGGCTGAGTGAGGCAGGCTGGCTCCATCCGGGTGGGAAGGACAGACAGCCTGTCTGTCAACATGTCCGTCAACAAATACAGTGATAGAAAGTAATGGGCTGGTTGGGACGGCCTCTCAGAGATGGCGTTACGGCTGAGAGCTGATGGGCAGGGGCAGGTCACAGCATCCCAGGCACAGGGAACCGCGGCAGCAGAGGCATTGGGGTGGGAAGGAAGTTGTTGACTTCTGAGAATTGCAGGGAATAAAGCCGGAGAGGTAAGGCCAGGAAGGGGCTGGGTCAGGGAGGTCCTACCCAGGCTGCAGCAGGGAGCTTGGGTCAATCTGGTACTGGTGGCAAGACTTCGCAGGGATTGAAGCAGGAGAGTGATATGATTAGATTGATTTGTTTGTTGTTGTTGTCATCATCGTTGTTGAGTGTGTGTGTGTGTGTTTTACGGAAGGGTGGTGAGCAGGAAGGAGCAGGCAGAGAACTGAGAAAGTGCCAGCTGCATACCTGCTCAGAGAGTGGGGTGCTGAGAGAGTGACGTGTCAGTGCTTTCCCTGGGACCGTGATGAGGACAAATGGCAGAGATGTGGGCTTTCGGAAATCCAGCGGGGAAGGTTCCAAGCGCCTGACTGAAAGCTCGAGGCTGCAGAGCCGTTTCCCACCCGTGCAGAGTGTGGAGAGGAGCCCCGGGGAAGAACCCTGGTCCAGCGGCTCCCGCCAGACCCACATCCTTGCTTTTCCATCATGCAATCTTGCCATGTGGTTTCTGCTGATTAGACTCACTGAGTAGTCGACAGGTAACTTCACTTTGGAGAGAAAGTAGAAAACAAAGGAACCCACGCTTCTTGAGTCCTGTTCTGTGCCTGTGAGCACCCTGCATCAGACCCCAAAGCCCTTGCCTGTTTCCCTGACATTGCGAAGGGTCTGGGCTCCTCTGTGTTGGTGTCTGGGGACAAGAAGACTAAGCACACTAGGGTCAGCCACACCCTGCTTCCACCTGGGAGCACATGTCGTGATGGAGTCGGCCGTGGCTCCCCAGTAACTGAAACCTACAGACAGTCCCCAGGATCCTTTCCGCATCCGGTGTCACCTCCTTGTCCCAGGCCTCAAGCAGAGCTAGCCAAGGGCTGCAGAATGCCCGTGCCAGGGAGAGTTTCCCCTCTCCACGACGATGATTAACTAATGAGATGAAACAGGAGTAGGCGACAGAGGCTTGGGCTATCCATTCCCGGAGAAGGAGAATTGGCTGTCGCTACACTTCTCCAGTTTCCCGCTTGGAATGAGAGGGGAGGCCCACCGAGACAGGTGACGGTGGAAGGGACTGAGCAGTGGGCTAGGCCCCAGGTGGCCCGTGTCCAATCCTGGCACAAACCAGGGACCTGGGAGTCCTGTGAGTTTAGGAAAGTCCAGAGTGTTGTCTTACTCATCTGTAAAATGGGGGAATAGTTTCGATGGTAACGATGCTGCTGTTGGGATGGTTATTTGAGATTCAAATAAGGTCAAGGTCAAGAATGCAAAGGCATGTGTCTCTTTGTTAAGACAAGCAAACTTGGGAGTTAGAGGGCCTAGCCGTGAACTCTGCTGGGAATTCTAGTGAAACGTTTTTTTGTTTTTTTGTTTGTTTGTTCTTTTGTGAGCTCATTGATTCATTCAGTGAACACCCACTGGGTGCCCTCTCCTGTGCGGTGCAGAGGTTCCAGTGATTAACATGGTACTTACTGCTCACTCAGGTCCTCCTGAAATTCATGGAAGTGACTGGCATATAAATAAATAGTTTTTAAAATTGCAGATTGCAGAGAAATAGTTCTCCAGTCCCTGTCCTCTGGTGAGCAGGTGCCAGGGATTGGGCCCTGTGCGGAAGGAACAGCAAGGGCAGAGGCACAGGAGGGGTACGACGACAGTGTGGAGAGTGCATTGGGTGGTCTTGGAGCCGGGTCCCAGGCCACTCTCAGGACAGAGAGGTCCAGGGGGTTTCAGCTCCTGCCACCCAGTATTGTCACCATGGCTTCCCTGCAGTTCGTGTTGTCATAGGCTGGTCTGCTCTCTATCGACTTTCCATTTGATACCCCAGATGTTCCAAGTGGGTCCCTATGGATCACCCACCCGCATTTCTCCAGTGAAACCTAATGGGTTGTTATTTGGGGTGATTGATAATGGTTTGCTTTTTGCCACCCAGAGGTGCAGTGTCTAGAGAAAAATCTCAAGTCTCTTTTGGGCCTTTGACATCAGTCCCTAGATAAAGTCCTGGGCTGGTCCCTCGTGGGGTCTGCAGGCTTTAGGAGGAGACCCAGGAGAACTGGCTCTCTCTCTCCCTGGGATCTCGCTGGCCTCCACTCTGCTTCGTGGCTCCACTTCTAAGCAGGGATTATGTAACTACTGTTCATGCTTGTTTACTTTCAATATTTTAGTGCTTTCGTATACTTTGAGTTTTCCTATAAGCAAAAAAACCCTGGGATTTATTTTAGAATGACTTTTTCATAAAGGGACAGTAAGAGGTTCTGAATAGGACCGAAGTTGGGTAGAAAAATGTTGGTGATATTTTTAGTTTAGTTTTTTTTTTTTAATTTGGTACGGGGCATCTTCTTTCTGGTTGTAAAAGGAAAAAGCAAAAACAGCCATCAGAAAACCTGAACCGCAGCCGCAGCAGGGAAGGGCGAACGCTCAACATTCTGTTGGTCTTTCTCTCAGAGTCACCTTCCCTCTTTCCTGGGCAGGTATGATTTTGCTGCCTGCCCAGTTTGGAATCCTGCTTGTTAAATGTTCTTTTTAAATTTGTAATGCATGCATTCTTCCTTTGTGAGCATATTTTTTAAACAGATGTGTTGAACGCTTATAACCACAGTTTACCAACTGCGCGTTCCCTACAGGTGTTGGGGCTGTACTTGTTTCTTTTTGTGTGGTAAATAATGCTGCGCTGAACATCTCCGTGTGCAAGGCTCTCCGCCCATGTAGAGTGATAAGCACAGGAGGTCCCTGATGCATCTGGGTTCAGGACAACTGGATGACATCGTTGAAGCCCCTTCTTTCCTAGGCAGCTCTTTAGGGTGCTTCTCTGACTCTTGTTCTGTCCTTTATCAGCTGCGACCTCTGCCCCTGGGCCGGGCTCCAGGAAATTCACGCCTCCTTCCATTTCTCTGATAGACAGACAAGTGTTCCGTGTTCTTTCTTCTCCTCACCCCCAGTGTTCTTCCTAGTCACTAATCAACCAGCATTTCTAATACGCATTCCTAACACTTGTAGTCAGAGGCAAAAATAGCCTCCTCGTTTTTAAAGTTTAAAGCTAGTACAGGGGAGAGTTTTCAGTTCCACAGTAATCCCCACCGGGATTTTTTAAATCCCTCTTCTGGCCACCCAGTTGTGTAGAGTCTGCTGCACCCATTCACTCTCTGAATGCAGTCATTAAGACCTGGAGTCAAATCCTCTACTATAAGGGCCCTGTGACCTTGGTCAAACTACGCATCGCTCTGTCTGAGGCTCCATGTACCAGTTTACACCATGCGGCTGCAATGGGAACCGCTTACCTGGACGGCTGTGAGAACCTGATGGATGACATGTAATACGTGTGAAGTGCAGAGCCTGTGTTAGCGTTCTCAGTAAGAGTAAGGCTCTTTGACCCTGAGCCTCACAAAGGAGCAGGCAAGTCACTTCTCTGATGCTGGGTTTTCATGACAGAATGCCCCATGGAGCACCACACCTGGAAGGACTGGTCGAGATGGGGTCCACGGGGTAACAGAGGCCCACAGAGGATGAAAAGCCACCTGCTTGGATGTAAGATACGCTCGCACAGCCCCGCTCCTGTGGGCCGGCAGCAGGGAGGGCTGGGCACACCCTTGGATGCCCAGACCTTGGGTGGTCTCAACATGAAGATGCTCCAGATCCCACCCATTGCCTGTCGAGCCCCGAGATCAACCACAGAGCAGCTAGGAAGGTTGTGGAATGTTGGGAACACCTTATACATACAGGGTGGGGCGAAAGTAGGTTAACATTGTTCATATGGGAAATAAGACAATAATTAATAAACAGTGATACAAGAATAAACTCTGTTTCACATGCTCACAACTGTAAATTTACTTTCCCCCCACCCTGTGTATTTTCTTTTGTACTGAGCAGGTGATCTCTTGTCACCCCTCGTTCCCCGCCCTTCACCTCTCCACCCCCCAGCCCACCAACACATGCCTGCGTCCTCTTGAGCCAATTGGAAATTCATGCCTTCTCCCCTGGCACCAGAGCCAAAGGCATCTGCCAACCTGCGGGTTTCTTTTCCGTGGGGTTCACCATCTGGAGTGGCCACCTGGCCTCCTGTGTGTGTGTGCATTTGTGTGTGTGTGGGGGGGTGCGTGTGCTGGGGCACCCATGTCTCAGGGCCAGGGTATTGTGTCCCCTCCGTGCTTGAATGGCTGACTGAACAAGAGCAAGAGAACAGAGGACAATGGCCAGAAGTCATCCTGGCGGTATGAATGAATAATTCATATTGTAGCTGCCCGCTTTCCAGGGCTTCCCAAAATAGCTGTTTTAATTGCTTATTTGTTTCGCTGCTGACTTTAATTCAGAGGCCCTCGGCTCAGAGCACCATAGCGCTTAGCGCTTAACGTTGACTTGCAGGTAGGGCTTCCCTTGAGGGAGCAAGTCTGTTTTCTTCTTTCAAGAGAAATGATGGGGGGAAATAAACCCTTAAAGAAAGTGGTCCTTTTCAGAGGTGAAAACCTCTTATGTGGAGCTCCCTTGTGGTCGGTTTCTGGAGGCTTTTGTGGTCTTGGACAGTAAAGAAATAGCAGTTAGGTGGACTGACAAGGAGAGCGTCCAGGCTCCGTCAGTCTGCCCGTGGTGAGGCCGTCAGCAAATACTTGGCCGTCTGCTGCTTTGAGGTCCTCATAGGCAGCCAAGAGCTGCTGACTCGTGCTTTCCTGCACATGCCAGCAGCAGCATCAAGCAAAGGTATCAGGAGGGCCCTGCCTGCTCAGAGAGTCCCCCCCCCGGGGGACTGCCTGGCCCACCCCTGCGGTTCTACAGGTGGGCAGTACCATGTTCTCCCGGTGCTCTGGCAGGAGGTCTTCCACGTGAAATGCGTGCCTCAGCTTCAGAAGGACTTCTCTCAGCCGTCCCGGTGGAAGGACCTGGAAGAGGGCGGTGGTCTCGAGTCAGGCATTTGGAGCCCCTCAGGCATGCATACAGGGCCAGCAAGAGGTAGCAAGGCATAGAGTTCAGAGGGCTTGGGCAGATGGAAGTTCTGTGGGTTACAGGGTGAGAGGGTGTCTGCAGGCAGGTGCAGGCCACACCCCACTGCCCCCACCCCAGCCCTGCTTAATCAGCTTTCTGTTCACAAGTGGATGCAAAGGAAGACACCAGTGCTCACTGAAGACCCACTCTGTGCAGACTGGTCGAGAGCCTGAGTTCTCAGATCAGATCCAGATGCTGGCTCTGTGCTCCCTGGCTCTGGATCGCAGTCCAGACACTGCAGGACAGGCGCTCGGCAAACACTGGGGCTGGGCTGCCTGCAGGGCTGTGTCCAGGGAGAGGCTGGGTGGCCCTGACCAGGCCCTGGGGGGGCAGGACCAGGGGACAGGAGTCAGAAAGCTTTGGTGGAGAAGGAGGAAGACTTCTGGAACACAAGGTTGGATACCATTTGTCAAAGTGCCTGCAGTCAGGAGGTGGGGGCTGCTGTGCACTGATGGGTCCCAAGTGTGGTGCCCAGCCAGCAGCAGCAGCAGGCCTGGGAGCTTGTTGGAAGTGCAGTTGCTCAGCCAGCCCAGATCCGAAGCCTGTTGAATCAGAAATTCTGGGGGTGGGTTGCAGCCACCTGTGGGTTTCCAGGCCCTTAGGGGGTGCCGTCGCAACTCAGGGTTGAACCATTGCTATGTACAAGAAAGAGACCTCAGGAGGGGTGTTCAGAGAGTGCACGAGCATGGGCAAGGGGAGGGGGTTATCAGAAAACCTGGGTGCCCGGGAGGACCCGCTCCTCCATACCATGTGACCTGACATAATTCTCAAGGACACCGTCCTGGAAACTCAGTACCGAAAGGTCCTGAGCAGTCACTGTGTCATCTGCTCATGGTGGGGATGAGGAAACCGTGGCCTGGGGTGGAGAAGGAGCTTGGCCACAGCCATTCTGTGGCAGAGCTGAGAGCTGCAGCCAGTGGGACTTAACTTCTCTAATGGCTGTGTCGCTTTCTTCTGTGCACCCGGGTTCTGCTAGAGCTAAACTAGTACTTATAAGGTTAGTATTTTTTTTTAATTTTTTAAGATTTTTGTTTATTTATTTTTAGAGGGGAAGGGAAGGAGAGTGAGAGAGAAATATCAGTGTATGGTTGCCTCTCGTGCATCCCCTGCTGGGAACTGGCCTGCAACCCAGGCATGTGCCCTGACTGGGAACTGAACCACAATCCTTTGGTTCGCATGCCTGCACTCAATCCACTGAACTACACCAGCCAGGGCTTATAAGGTTATTTTAAACAAGTAACTAGATTGCATTGAACATGGGTTTTCCTTTATTTTTCTTTATACCTTTATCAAAGAATTAATTATCAAAACTCACTAAATTTCGTGTGTTTAAAGAGCGCAGTTTGGTGTTTTGACGTACTCGTACATACGTACATACATACATCTGTGAACCCGTCATCATAATTAATATAACAGACATTCCCATCGCCCTCCCACAAAAAACTTTTTCTGCCCCTTGGTCATCCCTCTGTCCTGATAGGTTAGTTTGTATTGTCTAGAATTTTATAAAAATGACATCCTACAGTATAATCTTGTTTATCCCTGACCTCTTATACCCGGTGGAATGTTTCTAAGACATACTTATGTTGTCACATGTGCTAATAGTTTGCTCCTTTTTAAAATACTGAGTAGTACCCTATTGTATGGATGCGTGGTCTTGTGCCATGTAACATCTTAGTCAGTGACGGAGGACCGCCTATATGACAAGGGTCCCATGAAATCATAATGGAGCTGAAAACTTCCCGTTGCCTAGTGACGTCATAGCCATCTTACCATGACAGCACAACGCATTGCTCATGTGTTTGGGATGATGTTGGCATAAACAAACCACTGCAAGTTGTGCGGAAGTGTAGCACTTCCAGTTATGTACAGAGCAGAATACTTGGTCATGATGAAAAATGGCAATGTTACTGGCTTATGTGTTTACTATGTATCATGATTTTAGAGTGTGCTCTTTCTACTTTAAAACAAAAGTTTGCTGTAAAACATGCCATGTTACACCAGCAGCAGCCTCACACACCTTGTGTTTCCCAGGTCTCTGGATTGCATTGGTTTTTCATGTGCTTTACTTTTAATCTCCTATTGTTTTGTTGTGTGATACAGGTTTATAGCCTCGGAGCAGTAAGCATCCAGCCTAGGTATGTAGCAGGCTAGATCATCCAGGTTTGTGTAAGTGTACTTCATTATGTCCACACAACACTGAAATCGCCTACCAACGCATTTCTTAGCATGTTTCCCTATTGTTAAACAGCACGTGACTCTACTGATCCTACCACATTGGCCTGTCCATTCAACTAGTAATGGACCTTTGGTTTATGTCCAGCTCGGGGTTATTAAAATCAGCCTAACATTTTTTTAAAAGATTTTATTGATTTAGTTTTAGACAGAAGGGAAAGGTGGGAGAAAGAAAGGGAGAGAAACATCAATGCATGACTGCCTCTCGCACGCCCCCTACTGGGGACCCGGCCTGCAACCCCCAGGCATGTGCCCTGACTGGGAATCCAGCCAGTGACCCTTTGGTTTGCAGGCTGTTGCTCAATCCACTGAGCTACACCAGCCAGGCCTGAACATAACATGGATTTTAAGAAGCACCATTATTTTATGTGCCGCTAAGAAAGGAAAAAGTGCTACCAACCAAATTAGGACCCAGCATGTTGAACTAGAATGTTGATTTCTTACTCATTGAAATAAATCTTTCAAACTTAGATTTTTTTTACCCACATATTGCTTTTACACATACCAAAAAAAAAAGGAAAAGAAAAAAAAAGAGAAAAAAGCCCAAAGAAATACATAGATAAAACAAAGCTCCATTGTGACCAAAAATTCCTCCTAGTCCGAATCTAATTCTTTGGAGTCGCAAGTTATTGTTATCTGTGCTTTTGATACTGTCCCCGGTGCCCTCACGAGTGTCGGTGATTCTGTCTCCTCGCCAGAGGAATTCAAAGCTTGGGTGCGGGGCCCTGAAGCCAGAGTGGCAATTATGGAGAGTTAGCCTACTTCACCCTCCTGCTTCTGGAATGTGGCTAAACGTGTCTGCTCACCGCCTCCGCCCTTCCCCACAACCATTTGGTTCCTAGGGGTTCAAAGTGCTCCACTGTGGTCACTGCGATTTATCCCAGGGACACCTTTGATGTCTGAGTGGACACAGGCGGCCGACAGTGTTGTAAGGTGTTGAGATGCATTTTACAAAGGGGCAGCTTCGAACTGTTGAGAGAGACTCTGTGTGAGGGGCCCTGGGAATAGTGCCAGGTGCTTGGTAAACCCTCGGTGGAATTTAGCCTGTATTATTTGTTGTTATTAACTGTTACTACTGAGCATCAGTTTCCTTGTTAGTTAGATGAGGGTGGTAGTATCTGGAAAGGACTTCTTTGACATAGAGCAGATGGTCTGATGCCTGGTACTTAATTGGCCTCCAGTGAAAGATGTTTTAATTACTGTTTTTTTTGCAACCTCACAAAGCCCCTTTGGGATGGGTGGGGCAGAGAGTAGACTTCTGAAGGCTGGCCCTGCAAAGGGGGCCTGAGAGATGTTATATTGCAGCTTCCTCGATTTGCAGATGGGAAGCCCCGAGAGGGTGTGTGCCTTGCTGAAGGGCATTGCCGGGGGTAGAGGGGCACTGTCAGGATTCAGACCCCCTCCCAGTGCTCCGTCTTAATGGTTCTGCCATGCACAGAGCCCTTGGCCCTTAATGGTGCTGCCATGCACACGAGCCTGGTGAGACAATTCCATTGCTAGAAGGACCAGCTCCTTGGCCTGCATGGCTGGGGCAAGGGTCGGAGCTCAAGAAGCAGGGCAATGGCCAGATTCCAGGAAGGGCTGGGCTTCAACATTTGCTCTTAGTGCTGGATGCTCCTGGACAGCCCAGTACCTGGGAATGCATGGGGCTAGAAGGGGTAAAGCTGGGGGGGTGGAGTGCCCTCAGGGTCCTAAATCCAGAAAGGAGGTGCTCTGCACGCCTGCCCGCCCAGGGTGTGTGCCAAGTGCTGCGTTGAGACATTCCCATGTGCCATTTTACTTAATCAGTGTGAGATCCCTGTAAGGCAGATTGGTTTTCTTGCCAGCTTTAGACTGGTGTGGAAACGGAGGCTTCGAGCTGGGGAAGGACTGTGCTAGGATTGCCCAGCTACGAAGGATGAGAATCGGGAGTCCTGTTTGGATCTCTTGGCCCTTTTGGTTGAGCATACGACTTCTGTCGTCTAACTCCCACTTCCAGAACGGGGCTGAAGCTGGAGCGGAGCCGAGTGAGGGGCAAACCCGTGTACACCGGGTACTCTGTTCTGCCTTTGGGCTCACAGGAAATTACCCTCCAGTGAGCAAAGTGAAGAGTCTGTCTCTAATTGTTTCTCTCCACGAATGGGAGCCTCAGAGTCTCATGCGGCTTCTTCTCACCCAGTGATAATTGTCCTTCCGTTCTTATAGGTTGTAAGTGTAACTCAGCAAATACAAGCAGTAACTGTGTCTTAGAGGCGGGTCAGATCATCGCTGCATTTTAAATGGCTTCTCACTGAGAGCAAGGCTGACTTGATCTCTTGGTGCCAGGAGTGTGATCCAGGCCTGGGATGGGTCCCCAGGTGTTGGTCTCAGCCCTGCCACTGTCCTTGGGGGCCTCTAGACAAGTTGTCATCCCGTCTCAGTTTTCTCAGCAGTGGGGCGAAGGAATTGGATTCCAGATAGGCCTTTCAGTTTGAACATTCCTACTATCCCTGCATCAGGGGCCTCGTTTGGACAGCAGTGAAGAGAACAGTAATGAATTGGCTCACATTTGTGGCTTCACACTATGTACCAAAGGCTGGTTTCAGGGATTATTTAGCCTTCAGGGGACACTGTGAGGTAGGCCTGCTCGGTGCCTACCTGGGAGGGTCGTTGTGAGGGCCAGGTGAGGTAACTTCCGGAGAGTTCTTGGAAGAGTTGCTGGCGCACAGTGAGTGCTCAATAAACGTATTGTTATTTTTACTTGTTCTGCGAATGTGAAAGCTGAGCCCTAGACAGTTTTAAGTGTCTTATCCGAGGTCCCTCAGCTCACAAGAGGCGGAGCCTGGATTCAAACCCAGGGAGTCTGGCTCCAGAGCCCTGTGCTCAGTGCTGCCTCTTGATAAGACAGGAAAGAGGCAGGGGTAACACACTGGAGAGCAGTGGGGACTGTCTGCACCTAGAGACAACCTGTTTGTAATACACAGCACTGTAGTAGACAGACATATCAACAGGCTGAATTTCTACCCTAATCCGCCATCTGGTTCATGGAGGTATAACCGTAAATCCCAGCTGAGTGAGCCACAGAGAAGAACAGCAGCTCAGATTCTCCACGGGGACAGTGAGCTGGAGGAAGAGAGAGATGAGGATGAAAGCAGAGGAAGGGGATGGGGACAGGCCCAGGGCTCAGGTGTGTGGTCCCAGGAACTCAGCAGGGGCGGGGGAAGACGAGGTTTAGCCCCCAGGGGAAGTGAGCCAGTTCTCATATGCCCAGTTTGAAGAAGAGCAGGATTCAGGGAGAGCAATCTGGAACCTTCCCTCCAGCTCTCTCCCTCCTCTTCCTTTCCCTGTAAAAGAATTCCAGCAATGGGAGTGACTAGATCAGGGAAGTTTCTGGATAAACCAGCCCAGCCAAAGTGACAAAGCAAGGGGACCTGGAGGTCAAACAATCAGAATGTTGAAACAGGTGTTTGGAAAGTGCAGGGAGGGAGAGGAGAACTTTCCAGAGGGAAAAACTTGGACATTCCTGGTGTACACCCCTCTTCCAGAAAGCAAGTTTTGAGAGCTAAGTCCACTCCAGTGGCCATTTCCCAATGTCTCTGCTTTAACTTCCAGAAAGAGAGAGTGTACGCAGACCCGGCTTCTCCAGGAAAGGAGGCTGTGGGGAGCAGTGCAAGGCTCAGGGCTCTGTGCCTGGACCATTATAATTTGCCCACCCTGAAAACAGGGGTATAAAACCTAGCTCGGAATGACAGCCAGTGTAGGCTCAACCCTGGGGACCTTGGGCTCAGCTCTGCTCCTTTTAACCAGGTCCGGCTCAGAGCAGAGGAAGCATCTTGCAAATGAAGAAGTAGAGTCAGAGAGGTCAGACTTCATGCCCAAGGGGACGGAGCGAGTGAGTGACCGAGTCAGCATGGGGACCCAGGTGGCTGACAGTAGAGCCTGTGAGGTTCCACCACCACCGGGTTTCTCTGGGGCCCAAGAATGAAGGTCATGATGATGATGATATCAACGCTTGGAGATGAAAGGTGACCCGATTCTCACGGTGCACAGCCTGTCAACAGGTCACGTTAGTAGCAGCTCATGCCAGGCCCTGCGCTCAGCACTTTAAGTGGGTTTATCTCGTATAATCCCACAACACCCTCATGAGACTGGGACTTCTCAGTTTCACAGAGACGGAAACTCCTAACCAGGTTACATAACACACCCACGGTTGTGCAAGGGGTGGATCGTGGGTTTCAGTCCAGTTTCATTGATCTCAGGGCCTTATGGGTAGCACCTCGCCTGTCTCCCCATTAACTGTGACATCAGCCAGCTGTCCCCTTCCTTTTCCAGCCTCCCCCTCCTGGACCCTGCTGCCTCTGTCTCTCTCTCTCCTCCTGATTCCTCGGCCTTTTGGGTGTCTCTAGAGCTAACCCAGCACCCTGTTAGCTGTCTTTGCATCCTCTAATTTTCTGTGGCTCACAGTCTCAGGTAGTGTCACTGACCCATATATACTGTCACTGAAGGTCACGGGCCTGTGTCAGCACCTGCTTTCGGGCGGGGGGGGGCGGTGGTAAGCCTTGGCTCCATGGCCAGAGCGTCTACTTCTGGAGGCAGAAACAAGGCTCCTTCAGACATGTGAACCCTCATTGTGCCTGGCATGGGGCTGAGCAAGAATATGGTAAATTCTTGCTGCTTGGAGGATGAATTGAAATGAGGGAGAAAAGAGAGGAGAGGGTGAGGTGCCTTCCACAGCTGGCACAGGAGTGGTGCTCTAAGTCCTTCTGAGAGACTCCAGGGCCCTAAAAGCCCAGCGTCCGCCCCTTCTGCCCCTGCCCCACCCCTCATAAGAGAAACAGGCCTCCTGTTCTCTCCAGTGTCCCGCCCCCAAAGCCTCCCTGCCGGTGGTTCCCTTTTTTCAAAGATCGCCTTCTCCCAGAGGCTTCCTCCCCAGGACCTCCCAGCCCCTGGCGCCCAGTTGATCCTGTTGTGTTGTTCTGATGTTGGGTTTTCCTGAATCACGGAAGTCGTTGAACTGACCATGTCAGTTCACATCCTGGCTGGGGTGTCTCCCCGACGACCGTGTACGCATAGGGCCCTATCTTTTCCACTCTGCACCTGGCATTTGTCCATGACGTTCATCCGTGTTTCCAATGCTCAGCCCTCCTCGAGAACTTGAGATGGGTATCTTTATCCTCCTCAGATTTGTTAACATGAATGAAGGTGTCTGAACAGAGCTGAATTGAAGGAGAGTTTCCTCCTATGCGGCACTTTCTTCTGCCCACCGGCCCTCAAGGTGCGAGAGGTGAAGGCCCCGCTCAGAAACAGGGCTGTGTGGCAGCCGGAGGCACGTGATCGGGGCGGTGAAATCTGAGCTATGGGAACTATGTGAGCGAAACACTCCTGGGCGGGAAGAACCAGCCTGTCCATTGTGCCCCGGCTGGGAGGGGAGATTCGGCTGAAAGTTTGGACAGTTCTTGGCATGGAGTCTGGAGAGCCCTTTAGAAAGTTGTCCCTCCCAGCTGGCCCATGGGAGAGAGCCGGTCGGGGGCCAGCATCCTGCTGGACACGATAAAGAGGTTACTGTGGGAAGTGTTCGGATTGCTTGGGAAGCACCAAGAACATGAAAGATACGTTACGCATTCCTCAGGCCCCAGAGAATCACCACCCAGTGTTCGACTTGGCAAAAGCCTTTCCGCTCCTTCTCTGAGCTGCCTCCTTAGAAAAGACGCACTGTCTGAATCCCAAATGCCTGCCGGCTGTGCCAGTGTGCTCCCTGACTCTCCCACAGCCCGTAGAAAAGGAACGGTGGAGTCAGGAGGCGGGACAGGTGTGCCGCATATCGGTGATCCGGCAGAACCTACCTGTATCCAAGGCGACACATCCGGTCCCTTTTTCCAGGAGGCCTGTTGTGAAACATTCTGGAATGTTTGTGTTCCTTCAGAGATTTGTAATTAAGAAGAGGCAGAACCAGTTCTTGCTTGGTGCCCTTTCTACCCTCCTTCCCTCCCTCTCGCCCTTCCAGCATCTGGGTCATTTGATTTCATGTTGGGGTTTTCAGTGGCCCAGGGCACGGAAGCTGCAACCTGGGACTGGACCGGGCTAAATCGGGGTAAATCCCTTCATCGGAGGGCAGGGGCTGGGTGTCCCAGGCAAGCCCCCAAGTCCTGGCCACATCTGAAAGCTGGCATCTCTTCCCAGCTCACATTCTTGGCACTCGCCCAGGGGGAAACATTGTAAGACCAGAGAAGTACCCCCAGTTTCCCAGGGGGGACTGGTTCAAACAGTTTCTCTCTGGCAGGAAGAGGAGTGTGTGCTTGTGTGTCTGTCTGTGTGTTTAAATCCTGGTGCAGCTAAAAACACTTCTCTTTATCCTGACTCTCTGAATGGCACGTCTCTGCACACTGAATCTCCCACCGGGCATTTGTCCCAGAGAGGTTCTTGCTGTCCGGATTTCTTGTGAGTCGCATAGTCTTCTGATCGAGGCTTTTCTCTTTCCCATGGGCAAGCTCAGGGCATGAGAGTGTCAGCCCTCTGGCTCCCCCCCCCCCCGCCCCGCTCTGAAGGGAGCCCCGAATATCCAACCAAGCCTTCCTTTCTCCTCCTGCCCTCGCCTTCTACCTTGGGGTCCTCTCTGTTCACTTTCTCTATTCCTAGTAGGCACAGTGCCTCCCTGACTCTGCTGCAAGCTGGAACCAGCACCCCTGACCGCCCCGCCCCGCCCCGCCTCATGTCAGTCCCAGGACTAATGCTTGTAGGTAGCATTGTTTCATTGTGGAAGACTGGAATAATCCGAGGAGTTCACGTTTTTCTGGAAAAGTGATGCCTTTTTGGTGTTTCAGTGCAGCCCCCCCACCCCCATGTCACACACGCAGAGCTCCGGGAGGCACTTGCGTTGATGACTTGGATGACTCTGAAACGTTCAGCTGCCTTTTCACTAAGCAGCCGTGGGTTATCCATGGTCACTGCGTGTCTTTGTACGGAGGCAGTGGAAGGTGCGAGTGTGCTAGAGCTCCCCGGCCCTCGCCTGCTCCAGACCTCCTGGGGTCCATCTGCATCACGGCTACAGCGCACTCTGCGTTCCAGATCGTTCTGAGACTCCCAGGGTCTCGTTCATTTTTCTTAGCACAACTCAGGTTTGGGAATCAGGCAGTGGGGCCTCAGACCGCTGGGGTGGACCAGCTCTGGGATGTGACGCGCGTTTTTTCATTTGTAAAACAGAGTAAGGAGGCCTGTGATCCAGAGGAGGAACGAGATGGATGTGACTTGGTGTCTGTGCCTCGATTTAGCCGCTGTTAAGCATTTTAATGACAATCAGTATGTGAACATTACAGAAGATTAGTAAAAAGAAGAAAAAGGAAAATTTAAATTACACTGAAATTCCTGTACTGAGATCATCTTTTTTAATGTCTGTCTTTCCAGTTTTTCTTCTACTCACACAAACACATGCACAACACACACTTTCGGGCAAAATATCATGCATAACAGTATCCTGTAGATCTTCTCTTCGAACAGTATTTTCTTTCTTGTAGTAAATTGAGAGAACCCTTCCATGCTAGCAAAAATGCAGAACACATTGTCACACGTAATAACAAGGTGCATTGTTATTCTTTGTTCCTACACATCCAGGGTTGCGTTCACCCATTCCACAGATATTTACTGAGCACTAATTGTGAGGAGATGTAGGATCCTCTCGCTCAGAGGCACCACTGATGAAGCCGTTTCATGAATCCCCAAGGAGGACTCTTGAAGGTGGTCCCCGTACTCAGATTCAGGGGGGCTGTTGGGATGGGATGTATCTTGGTTTTCTGGATTGCAAACTGCGGGTATAGTAAGACTTCTGTGTCCACAGCCAAGCTGGCCGAGTGCAGGGCGAGCAGTGAGCCAGGAGAGGTCTGAGTGTGGTCAGCTCAAGCATCCCTCTGAGCCTCACCACCTATCTGTCCTCAGGGGAGAGGCACTGGCCGTGGAGGGGGCGTACACCGGTGTGTGATTTTCCTCAGAGGCCCTTTTCAAAGATTCTTGGGTGAAATGGTGTCGGTGAGCTCTGGCTCCTGGTCACTGGTCTTCTTCACTCTCCATGTGGCAGAGGAAACATGCACTTGGAGACGTCTGCGTGGGGAGGTGCTGCTGGAAGTGGCCCGTTGTTGTTGGAATTGGGGCAGAGTGTTGGGTGCAGGCAGAGTAGACTATAGACAGCTTTGCAGAAACTTGGTCCAGACTGGCCCAGTCTTAGACCAGGAAAGGCCCGTCACCTGCGTAGTAGGTGGTTACTTGTGGTTTTAGGCAGTAACTTGTGGTTTTCCCCGGGACTCAGGAGATGCATTGAAGATGTCAACTTCCAAGAGAACCTTGTAGCTTACCGCAGGGCCTCCAGTGACACATAGTCTTGCTTGAAATCCCACTTTTGTCTTTGACCTTGAGAATATTATTTAGTTTTCCTTACCCTCAATTTCCTTTTCAGGGGAAGTGGATATAATTGATGTTTTTTGAGCACTCGTTTGCACCGGGATCTGAGCTAAATGTTCTTATAAACTTGGCCTTATTTAAGCTAATAGGCAACCCGGTGAGTTGTTTTTATCCCCACTTTACAGATAAAAACACTGAGGCCCAGAGAGGTTAAGCTGCTACACTCACACAACTAATGGTAGTAATGTACATTGAACCCTTACTTAGTAGTGAGTATTAGTCTGTTGCATATCACATCGACCTCTGATCTCATCCTCATTGTCTCCTACAATATAGCAGTAAATTACTAACTAGCAAACGTTGGAGCTAGCCATTCATTCAGTCAGTAGGTATTTTCACGGCTTCCAGGCCCTGGGTGTGCAGTGCCCATGGGCACCCCAGGTCTCTCCACCAGAGGCTCTTTCGGTCTTTCTTCCTCCCTCATGTATTTTGCTTAAGTTTGACTTGGAGTGGATTTAAGAAGGAAGGAGATTGCACAGGGTGAGAGAGAAGGTGGGTTCCTGAGGCTTGGAGGGAAGCTCACCCCAGCCATCTTTCTTCCTGTCCTGTTGAACCTCCCCATTTGCGAGTCTGTAGAATGATTGACAAAGCGGAGTCTCTGGGATTCTGGAACTGGGAGTGGGTCAGGAGTGGATGGGAGAGGGAGAAGAGTATGTATTTTAGGCAGAAGCAGCAATGGGGAGAAACCAAGGAGCTGCCTGGAGGGGCTGCTTGGGCTGACTTACATATCCATTAGATGTCTGGCCCTCTGGCTAAAGTACTCAACCAGCAATCAGTGGTGTTTTCCGGGCTTGACAAGCCTTTGTTCATTTAGTTGGGTGATCTGTTTGTCTGTCTGACTTAAACCATAAGATTGGATGATTATTGTCACCTCACCGCCTGCAGGACAGAGACTTAGAAGGGGGTTCTTGCTAAAAGATCAGTTTGGCCTGGGTTGTCTAGGGAAGGGCAGCAGTGAGCACAGGCATCTGGGAACCAGCTCAGGAGGCAAATGAATACCGCTCTTGGCCAAACTCACAGGGCTGGAGCATCTGCTCTGCTAGAGGCTGCACTGAGCCAGCTTTCTGGTGGGGTGTGGGGAAGGAGTGGGCATGACAACATGCAGTAGAACCAGGAGAAAGACTCAGGGTGGGTGGGCCAGAGAGTTACAGGCGGAGAATCCAGAGTGGGCTACAGTCCAAGTCCAGAAGCAAGCCTTGACCTTCAAGCCCTTTCCTGCAAACCCCCTCCATTAGCGATGCAGGAACAGAACAGGCCCAGAGAAGGAAGGTGACCTGCTCAGTTTTCTCCCTAGTTAGTGACGTTGTTGGGGCTGGAACACAGATTCCCTGCCTCCTTCCATGTGTTCACCTTCCCGGGACAGCAGGAACAGATCCGGTGTCAGCAGGAAGTTTTCGGATCTGTTGGGCCAGCCCCAAGGAGCAAGGAGGCCAAGAGCAGTAGCCGGTTGCAGGGGTGTGGGGACTGCGAGCTGATGGAGTCTGTTTCTCCTCTTCCCTTCCAGGTACACCAAACCGCTCACCTTCGCCGACTGCATCAGTGACGAGCTGCCCCTAGGATGGGAGGAGGCGTACGACCCACAGGTTGGAGATTACTTCATTGACCACAATACCCGTAAGTTCCTGGCCGTCCCCCCTTCCCCTCTGCCTGTTCTTCTACCTCCATGCTCACCCCCAATCTGGAAGAGGCTCTCAAAGCCAGATTGTATTTTGTTCGATAGAGTTAGATAGAGATATCAGTGTAGATAGGGACAGAGGATGTATGCTCACGTAAAGTAACAGTTTAGAAGGGTTTCCAATAGAATCTGAAACTCCCCCCCTCTTCCAATCCATCGTCCCAGTTTCACAGACGCAACCGCTGCTAACAGTTTCATGTTACCCTTCCAGGAGTTTCCCAATCATGTGTTTATATGTGTGTGTATATGTATATTCTTTTACCTATATCACTGTATATGTATATAGATCTTTTTCCCCCCCATAAAGATAGAGTGTCATTGTCATTGCCAGATTATTTTGGAGCCGCCAGAGCCCCAGCGAGTCCCCAGCAGCATGCACACATACCTGTCCAGAGTGGATTGGTGTGAGCGTGTGCATCTCAAGCGCATCGCACGAGTCACCCCATCCTCACTTGATGTCAGTGATCCAAGTCTCCTGGTCCAGAGCGGAGACTCCTAGTGCCTGTCTCTGGGACTGGGATGGAGGAATAGCTCGAGAAAGGGACACGCATGTTGCCTGACAGGCGGAGGGACCCAGCTGTCCCCCACTGGGGGGAGAGTTAAGCATCCTTGGGCCTCATCCATTGTGCACCTGCTTGGCCAAGACTATTCCTGTCCTTTGAAATTTGCCGCCCCATTTGTTCATGTGAGGAAAGAGCATTGAATTGGTGGATTTCCTTGATCCTTCCAGGGAGAAGAATGCAGTGGGATGGGACATGCCTGGCAAAGCCTGAGGCTGAGAATAAGGCATCCTAGCCCACTTACTGAGCATGCACGCTCTGCCATGTGCTGGGCTCAGCAATAGCCAAGCATCATCTCATTTCATCCTCCCAACTACCCTACGGGCTGTCAGGATGGTTATCCTCATCTTACAGTTGGGATGCACAGGTAGTAATTGACCACTTGACACTCAAGAGCTGAAACGTGGCAGATCTCGGATTTGAACCTGTACTGGGGAGCAGAGGTGTGCTTCTTCATCCATTTCCTCCTCTGGGTCTCAGTAACCTCTGGCCATTCCTTTGTTATGCTCCTCATCACTCTGTGGTATAACCATTTACCTGTTGTTTCAAGTTCTTCTAGAGCAGAGAGTGTCTAATTCATCTGTCTGTTTCCAGGCCTTTGCCTGATAAAGCCACATAGTAGGTGTGCACTTGACCTTCGCTAAAAGGGCTTACATGCACAGATGCATGGCTAAATGGATGAATGAGCAGACCGTTGCTGGCACCAAAGCATAGAAGAGTTTCTGAGAGATGGCTAATGACATTAATTGCATTGTTGGGGGTAGCTGAGCTTTTTATTAGCACTCGTGATTGCGTACTGGATAATGAGAAGTAAATATGCCTAATTGGATGTGTATGGGGAGTGAGGTTAACGCTGGGAGGGCGGCGTGGTGTGCTGGGGTAAACACGGATGTACCGGAACCTTAATCAGTCCTTTCCTGTTCCTAATTGCTGAGTGCATCCCCCTCAGTAAAATCTGACAGCGTGAGTGGGACTCTACGGTGCTCCTGGGAGACGGTGGAGAATTGGAAGGAAGGGAGGGAGGGGGGAGGGAGAGAGGAGGGGGGGGGAGGGGGGGGGGGGGGGGGGGGGGAGGGGGGGGGGGAAGGAAATAGCAGGCAGTGGCCAAGTTTGTTCTCGAGGGAATGATGGCAGAAATGAGGTGGGTGTGTGGAGGCATGGGAGTCTGTGGGGCCCAGAATAGGGAGAATTCTGTCTGGTAGTTTTGCCAGCTGTCCAGGTACTGGTTTCCTTTGGTGTGAAGGTGCTGTCATTGGCTGGAAGGGCACCACCTCTATGGGTGGGGCCAGTGACATACAGGTGGCATAGACATGACATCATCGAGGCCCAGGCATTCAGAGTCGTGGACTGGGACCAGTCTTCTGTGTGTATGTTGTCCATTGACTGAAGTCACTCTCTTAGGAGTTATCGACCCAGTACAATTGAACTACATATTAAACTTGCCATTCAGCACGCATTCGTCCAGCACGCATTCGTCCAGCACGCATTCATCCAGCACACATTCATTTACCACCCGCAACGTTCCAGGCAACTGTGCGGGAGGTTGGGATACGTGAGAGTAAATGGCAACGATCCTTGTCCATATACAGCTTTCACTGTGGCCACAGAGAAAATAAGCACAATAAATAAGCACATTATGTAGTATACATAATGGGATGTGAGCTAAGACGTGGAGACGAAGGAGCATTTCAAGTAGAGAGGGGAGATAGAGCAAAAACTGAGATGTGACCGCATTTAGCTTGCTCGAGGGATGGCAAGGAGACAGAAGGATGTGCTGACAGAAGAATGAGTGAGGAAAAAGGAGAAGGGCAGCAGACCACAGACCAACGGGGCAGTGGTCCATCAGCCTCACTCTCCTGGCTTTTACTCCATGGGAGATGGGAGCCTTTGGAGACTTTCAAGCAGTTGAGTGGCATGTCCCGCTTTATGTCTCGAAAGGGTCATTCTGGTTGCTCTGCTACCAGTAGACCTTAGTGGATAAGGATGAATGTAGGGACACTTGGGAGAGACAGTTGCACTACTAGTCCAGGTGACAGAGGACAGTGTCCCCAACCAGAGCCATAGTAGTAGATGGAGGTGGTGAGAAGTGACCAGATGCTGCGTGTATTTTTAAGGGAGAGCCAACAGGATTTTCTGAGAGATGCATCTGGGATGTGAAAGAAAGAATAGATGACCCTCATTGGATTTGAGCAACTGGCCAATGGAACTGCCATCAATGGAATGAAGGAAATGACAGGAGAAGTGGGTTTAGGAAGCAGGAACAAGGGTTCTTTTGGGCAAAAGATGGTGCTGGTCAGCTTGACGTAGGAATCCAGAGTTTGGAAAGATACCTGGGTTGAAGACAGGTGTGTGGGCGTTGTCGGCGTGTGGATAGTATTTAAAGACAGGAAGCTGGGTGAGGTTTCCAAAGAGGGAAATGAAGACAGAGGAAGACCGAGGGGTGAGCCGTGGGGTCCTCAGACAGTGAGAGGGTGCCAAGAAGAGGCAGACAAGGATGATCCTGAGGATCGATCAGAAAGCTGAGGGGACAGCCCGAGGGTCTTGGCAGCCCTGTGATGGAAGCATATCAAGGGGCGATGCTGTCAGATGCTTCTGACAGCTCAGGTGCAGAGAGGACTTTGACTTGACCTCTAGATTTAGCAACCCAGGTGACATTGGTGACTGTGACGGTGGGGCGCAGCTTTGGACATGAACTGGGGGCAAAAGTCTGATTAGAGCGAGTCCGAAAGCAAGTGGAGGGGAAGAACCAGAGGCAGCAGACGTAGATGACTCTTTCCAAATTATAACTGGTTTTCATTATTTCATGTCTGTTCTCCCACTGTTTACATTCATCATGATTAGGTGGTTTTAACTGGTGATTAAATTGTGTTGTGGGAAACAATGCACGTATAATGAGACCACTTTTACCATCGGCTAATGATATAAATGAGTGCAGTTTCTATGGCATCTCTTCAAAGTTGGAAGGAAATGACATTGAGTCTTGGACCTGCTCTCAGTGCTCTGAGACAGGATTGAGGCTTTTTTGTGTGTTTTTGTTGTTTGAAGCTCCTTGGCTGATTCTAATCTGTTGCTGGGACTCAGCATTCCTGGATGAAACACCACTTTTTTTTTTTTTTTTAAGCAAGTTAGTTGAGAATCTGGGGAAAAGGCACTCTCATAGCTGTTTGTGAGAATAAAAATTGGTACAACCTTTGAGAAGGTGATTTGGTACTATCTCTGTTAGAATTTAAAATGTGTTTACCCTCTGAGCCGGTAGTTACTCTTTTAAGAAATCTATCGTACACAATTTAGCACCAAGTTCATAGAAACATGTTTCTAAGACTCCTCACTGCAGTGGTGAGAATTCTGTTGCTACCACAATCCTCACAGTTGCTCGTGGTAGCAACAGAATTGAAAACAGTCCCGACATTTTCTGACAGTGGTTTGGGAAACCACTAATAACCGTCCTGTAAATAAACGTAGTATCATTCCATGGACTACTGTGCTATCAGTTAAATGACTGGAGTAAGTAAAAAAAAAAAGACAATAATACAACTGAAAAAAATATTAAAAATTGAGGTTAATTTTTATGCACCTCCTAGGAAGGATGAACAATGTATGTGACATGGGGTTATGCTGCATTAAAAATAAATTTGTATATACAGAGCTGTATATATGAACAGATTTGCAGATAATCAGAACCTATTAGTGTGTGAATTCCTAACAGCAGTTACCTGCTCTCAGACAGATTGACTCGGTTTAGAAATTTATCGTGGCCAATTTTGTGTCTGTTTGCTTAATCCAAGCGTCTCTGTTGTTTAATAGGTAAGTGTAACCCATTCACATTTATTGTGGTTTTTCATTCATGGTGCCTTTATGTTTTCTGGAAGTGGGTTCCACAGGCCACCACCCCAGCAGATAATTGGGAGGTACTGACCTAGAGTCTCTGGGGTCTGTTCCAGAAACCACTCAGATCGAGGACCCCCGGGTACAATGGCGGCGGGAGCAGGAGCACATGCTGAAGGACTACCTGGTGGTGGCCCAGGAGGCCCTGAGTGCGCAGAAGGAGATCTACCAGGTGAAGCAGCAGCGCCTGGAGCTTGCCCAGCAGGAGTACCAGCAGCTGCATGCCGTCTGGGAGCACAAGCTGGGCTCCCAGGTCAGCTGTGAGTACCTCCCACTGCCAGGACCCACCCCACCACCACCGGCGAGGAGGGAATGGCTGCCCTGAATCCCGCCCGTATTGCTTCCCAGTTCTTCTGCAATCTGCCCACTTTCCTCCTGCTCCTCCACCGCTTGCTCAAACTGTCTCTTTTTGCTCCTACTTGTGCCTGCAGTGACTCATTTGCTATTTTCCTTCCATGTCCTTTCATTCATTTGTCATCATCTCAGAGTGCCAATCAGGTTGCATTATCTCCTTGTTTAAAACACTTCAGTGGCTGGGGAAATGGGGTGTGGAGAGTTAGTGTTTAATGGGTATGGAGCTGCAGATTAGGACGGTGCAAAAGCTCGGGAGGTGGATGGCGGCAATGTTTGCAGAATACGAATGTGCACTTACAGATGATTGAAGTGGTAAATTTTATGTTACATATATTTTATCACAATTTTAAAAAGCCTTCAGTGGTTTCCCAGGGCTCTTTTCTTGGCCTGTACGGTCCAGCGTGATCAGGCCCCTGCTGACCACGCCCACCATGTCTCATGCTGTCAATCAGCTCCAGACGCACCAACGCCCCCATCCTCCACCAGGGCCTGCCTACCCTCTGCTCCTGTCGCCTGCCCTGCACCTTTTCACTTTGGACTTGCTGTTCCCCTCCCTGGAAGGCTTTTCCGTGATCCGTTTGCACAGCTGGCTCCTTCTCATCCTTCCAGCCTGGTCCTGCAGGCCATGTCTTCTGAGAGACTCTCGTGGGACGACTCCATCAGCACATACCCCGCCCCTAAGTCAGCCTCCCTAAGGGCTCCCTGTTTGTTTTCTTTATCACGTACATCGCAATATATCTGCGTGTTTCTCTGTTAGTATTTCCTTATTTTGCTGCCAGGGTTTTTCAGCCTTGGTGCCACCAACATTTTGAGCCAGACTGATTTTTTTTTAACTGTGCTGTTATTTGTTATTTTTTAAAAATTTAGCCTTCATTGTATTTTTTTTCCGTTACCATTTAGTCCCCTTATGCCCCCCACTCCTCAAGCCAAATTAATCTTTATTGGGGGGGGGTGTCCTGTGCATGGTGGAATGTTCAGCCACATCCTTGGTCTCCACCCACAAGGTGCCAGTAGGCACCCCTACCCCAAGCTGTGACAACCAAAAATGTCTCCACACGGAGCCAAACGTGTCTTCCAAGGCAAAAGTCCTCAGCTGAAAACCCCCAGTCTAAGTAAACCAGTTCCCATAGTGTCACAATAAATATTCTCTTGGGCAGGAAACACTTTATGTAATATTTTGAGAGTACGGACTCGGGAGCTGGACTGCCGGGATCCAAATCCAGGGCGTGCGGTTTACCAGCTGGGGGACCTCACCCAGGTTACGTGTCTTCTCTCTGCCTCAAGGTCTTCGTCTGAAAGGGGACACAATAGTATTATCACCCTCACTGGTGTGCTATGGGACTTAAAGTAGTTAACAAATGTAAAGTGCTCAGAATAGCACTCGTCATATTCTTAAGCTCCCAAATAATGGCAGTTATTATTTGATACTATTAATTCATTGGCACTGAAATGGGACAGATTTTTAACAGATCCTTGGAACCAAGAAGAATAAATCCATGATCACTGGTAGAGGAAGTATGTGGTGCAGTCATTTAACTTCCCGGTGCTCCCCAGAGCACTCTCAGGGTCAAAGGCAGTTATTTTGAATGTTATAGAGCTTCTATTTGGGGACCGGGACCCCAGTTAAAGAAACAGGGCCCAAGTCTGCTCACGCCTCTCTTCAGGTTTTACAAGCCAGGTTTGCCTTCCAGGTCAAGCCCTTCGGCACGTCGATAGACTGGTGAGGCGACATGCCTGGCTTCTAACTCAGATGGCCTGCCAGGGCTTGCAAGAGTTCTGCCACCTGGCCCGGGCTCTTGTGGACCCTGCCCCGGAGGCGTTACAGTCTCTAGCTCTGTGGGGAAAGAGGAGAGAGCTAACTGTGAATGTGTCCTTGCAAGGCAGTTTGCTGGGCACTCTGCATGTGCCATTTATCGTAACCTCCCTCCCCGCTCGCACACACATAGACACGGACGAGCCTTCAAGACACTGCTGTTCTCATGCTACAGATAAAGGAACTGAGGCCTCAGAGAGGGGACGAGGTTTCCCCAGGGTCACACTGGTGAAAGATGGCAGAGCTAGCTGGCCCTTATACCCAGGAGCATCTGACCTCAAAAACCAATTCTCTTAATTTAATCCAAGTCAGCCAGTCAGTGTCTACAGTTCTTGGGCTACACGGGGGATCCTCCCATCTTCTGAAAGATGAGAACTTGCGAGAGCTGGGTTCTTGTGGACCTCGCCGTGCTCCTTCCTCACTCAAGGACTAGGACGGGGAAATTTGAAAAATAAATCACTGGGAGCCTTGCAGGTAAATAATGCCGGTTGAACCACTGACTACTGAATGTGAGCAAAGATCAGCTAGATCTGCAAAAGGCACGCATGCACAAGGACAAGGAGACGTGGAGAACAGGGCAGCAGCACAGGGTTTAGCAAAAGTAGTTTACAATTGTGAGTACTGGAAGCACGCAGTTTATTCTTCTGTTACTGTTTATGAATAATTGTTTTCTTTTTCCTTTATAGATTTTTAAAAGTATATTTTATTGATTATGCCATTACAGTTGTTCCATTTCCCCCTTCATTCCCCTCCACCCTGCACACCCCCCTCACCCCCATTTCCCCCCATCTATTTTCTACCTACTGTCTATGCTACTTATTCTCTGTACCTTCTCCCCCCTTCTCCTCCTCCCACTCCCCTGTTGCTAACCCTCCATGTGTTCTCCATTTCTATGGTTCCTCTCCTGATCTAGCTGTCCTCCAAGTTTGCTTTTGTTTTAGGTGTGGTTGTTAATAACTGTGAGTTTGCTGTCCTTTCACTGTTCATGTTTTTTTAACTTCTTTTTCTTAGATAAGTCCCTTTAACATTTCCTATAATAAGGACTTGGTGATAATGAACTCCTTGAACTTGACCTTACCTGAGAAGCACTTTGTCTGCCCTTCCTTTCTAAATGAAAGCTTCATTGGATAGAGCAATCTTGGATGTAGGTCTTTGGATTTCATGACTTGGAATACCTCTTTCCAGCCCCTTCTTGCCTGTCAGGTCTCTTTTGAGAAATCTGCTGACAGTCTGATGGGAACTCCTTTGTAGGTGACTGTCCCCTTATCTCTTGCTGCTTCTAGAATTCTCTCCTTCATTTTAAATAATTGTTTTCTTTTCCATGCAAGCAATTGTAAACTTACTTTTCCCCTTCCTGTATAACGTGGAAGCTGGGAAGCAGACAGACAGGTGGCAGCCTCTCTGACAGACCTCAGCAAAGAGAAGTGGGCCGCTAGTGGGAAAAACCAGCCCTGTCGTCTGTGTAGAACACCTGCAGAGGCCTGGCGAGTTGGACAGGCACCTGTGTCTGGGGGCGGGTGTGAAACGAGGAGGATGTCAAATAAGAGGACAGGGTGAAAGTTCTTTCTGAGACAACCTCTCCTAATTGGTAACTGCCCATCCCCAACCAGCAAAAGACTGGAGGTCTGTGTTCTGGAGAGAACAAAACAGAGTTTGGACTACAAGAGACAATGCAAGTTCACTGGTGGCTTGGACCATACAGAAAATGTGATGGACCGAACGTGGAACAGACAGGATTTTGAGACCTCAGCCCGCAAGTACCAGCTGGTTCCCAGAATGGTGCCAAGCTATCCCCTACCAGTGTGGCCAGTAGATGAGTCTGGGGAGATCTGAACAGAGAAAAGAGATACAAAGAGAAAAGATATAAAGACACCGGCAAAGGCGAATCGTGGATAAAACAGTCCAGCCAAATCGTGTACCCTGTAATTCAGTCAACAAGCTCATATCCAGTCAGCTTTTTGGGCCCCACTCTTACATGGGAGTTGGCAGCTGAGAGCCAGACATCCAAGGGAAGCCTCGAACATGAAAAATAGAGATTAAAACAAACACGTGGTGATGGGAAGGCCTTGGAGGGAACGAACGGGGTGTGTGTAGAGAAGAAAGCATCAAGGAACTGCACAGCCGTGAAGCAAGAACAGGAGGCTGCATTTTATGAAGAGGCCCCCTCAGAGCACACAGAAGGGCCTTTGGAAGTTAACACACGATGGTAGAAATAAAAAGTCCGCGGGAAGGCTAGAAGGCAAAACGACAGAAATCTTCTAAAGAACGGAAATAGAGTGAGATGAAAAATAAGGGAAATAGAGCACCCGGCCGGGAAATCTGAGTAATAAAAGTTCAGATAGAGCAGAGGAAATGGGGAAAGAAGCATCAATGAAATTATTCAGGAGAATTTCCTGTAACTGATGGAGGAGAGTTTTTAGATTGAAAGGGCTCAGTGAGTGCCAGTGCAGTGGATAAAAGTCAGCCACCGCACCAAGACACAGCATTGTGCGATTTAAACACCGGGACTGATTCAAGATCCTAGGAGTTTTCTGAGAGAAAAACGAGGTCACAGAAAAGTTATTAGGACTCAGCACAACTCCGGACTTGTCAGTAGTAACATGGGAAACCTAGAAGGCAATAGAGCAATGCCTTCAAAATTGTAAGAACAGTCATTTCCTACCTGGAATTTTATATCCAGCAAAACTACCTGTAAGCACGTAGAGGATAGCGCGAAGATATTTTTACAGATGCAAGACTTCAGAAAGCTTTCTCCATCCTCAACTTCGGTGTTCTGCCAAAATGAGGGGCTAATCCACACAAAGAGCAGTACGTGGTATTTTGGAAAGAGGAGAGAGGCAAGGCAGGCATCTCCAGATGCCAGCTGTGCCAAGAGAGCAAGCAGCTCATACTGAATTCAGCCCATGTCTGAGCAAGACGGGACCAGAAAGAGGAGCTGGCCAGAAGGGGGCATGCTGGCCTGGACTGTGTGAGAGGAGATTTAGATAACGGGCAGAATGTGAGGGTGAATCGGTGATAAGTTTGTAGGCAAGCGTAAAGGAAAAAAAAAAATGCGCCAGAGAGGAAAAGTAAGCCCAGTCGGCTCCATGCCTTTGCCCTGAGTAGTGTTTACAGAGTGAAAGTCAATGCAGAACCGAAGGTTGCTTTCACCCACATGATGTTGGCTCTCAGGAGGGTAGGGGGCCGGGAGCAGTGCCTGTGAGTAGGTGGGGTAGGGCCTGGGAAAGGGAGGAACCTCCATCTCCATTGTCCAGAGGGACCAGCGAAGAAGTAACACCTAACTGAAAAAAATCCAGAAGCAGCAATGCGTGCGAATCATTAGACACAGAGGTGGATACCCAGGAAACTGGCTGAGTGTGGTTAGATGTTGCCCTTCTGGGAGGAAGGTAAGGCAGAGGGCACTTTTTTTTTTTTTTTATAGCAGAACTTTTATTTCGTGGGGCCATTAAACTGCGTTCATACACAGTCAGGGTTCATACACAGAAGTAGGTTTATAGTTGTGCATGTGGAAGATAATACAATAATTAATAAATAATACAAGAATAAAGAGTGTTTCACATCCTCATAACTGTCAGCCTACTTCTGCCCCACCCTTATAATGAATTAAAACTGAACATTTAAAAATGTGAGACTTGGAAGGTGGTGGCCTCTAAGGTCCTGTTCAAACGTGAAATTCTTCTCTCTGGAGGATTAGAGAGGGGGCGAGGACCCAAAGGGGAAGGTGGTGGCCTCTTTCTTAGTTGGGGTGCTTATCACTTTTTGGTTTATTTCTTTCTGATCTTTTTAAATGCAGAATGTGTGTATCGTTTCCTAATTTATGTTATTCTGTCCTTACAGTGTTTTGGTTAACTGTTGTTTTTTTATAACAGTAAGTTTTAAGCATTTCCCCTGGTTCAGGATTCTGCTCCATCATTTTAAATCACAGAAGTTGTATGCTCCCCATTTCATGTATGGACCATATTTATTTCCCCAATCCCCCATTGTTGGACATTTAGGTTATTCACTATTGGTCATTCCTCTCTGGGATTTTCTACATGGCCAGCTACGCCAGTTCTGCCCAAATGTGTTTCTTCTACAGAATTTCATTTCCCTTTTTCGTTGCAGTGGTATCCGGTTCATCATCCAGCTCCAAGTATGACCCTGAGATCCTGAAAGCGGAAATCACCACAGCAAAATCCCGGGTAGGGCGTCTTTGTGTGCGCTGTGCGTGGGGGTCCCTGAGACTCCTCCACGAGACCAGAGCGGATGCCGAGACCAGGCCTAGGGGTAGCCTGTGCTGACTAACAGGCCCCAAATAATACCAGTAGTAGCGGTGGTAGGTTGTCGTCATAGTGACAGTCTTGGTAACGGCAGATACTGTGTCACAAGCACTCGAGGCATGGTGCTGAGAGCTTCATGTGTATCATCCTATGTCATTACGACGGCCCCAAGAAGTAGCTTCTGTCAATATCTGTACTTAAATATCATCAAACAGAGGCTTAGGGGACAAGTAACTTACGCAAGGTCCCAAGGGACTCAGGTTTGCTCCAGAGTTCCTAATGGCATGTGCTGTCTTCCTAGCTTTTGCTGGTTCTACATGATCTTATCTAACCTCTTTGCGTTTGCCATTTTACTGATGCGGAAACTGAGGCACAGCAAGATTTGGAACGCTGGTTTTGTTCCGCTTCAGATAGGTTCGACTCAGGTGCTTGTAAGAAAACATAAAAGCGGGTAGGGGGGTGGGGCAGTAGGGAGCAGTGGGGACTGTAGCCTAGAGAGGTGGGCTCTATTTACAGGGGTGGTTGACTTTTAGCTGTAGCTTACTGTGGCCATTCAGGAATGTGGGCTCAGTGCTGGCGGATCTTTAAGTACTTTTATTTTTTAAAGATTCTGTTTATTTATTTTTAGAGAGAGGGGAAGGGAGGGAAAAAGAGAGGGAGAGAAGCATCCATGTGAGCCAGAAACATGCTTGGTTGCCTCTTGCATGCCCCCAACCAGGGACCTGGCCTGTAACTCAGGCATGTGCTCTGATCAGGAATCCAACCTGTGACCTTTCAGTTCAGCTGGTGCTCCAGTGACCCACACCAGCCAGGGTGGCAGATCTTCAAGTACTTTTAGAGAAGAACTATGTATCTAGGCTTATTATATGAAATTTCTCAATATTTAAATATTAGCAAGTAATTTTAAACATTTTAGTAATGCTACAGCCAAACCAGGCATTCCTGCAGGCTGGCTCTGGCGCCCAGGCCAAGTCCTGCCTCAAAGTTATTACGTTGCCTTTCGCATCCATGCACGGTGCTCCCATACCCACTCCCTGCTTTAAGTAGTGCATGGCCCTGGGGACTGCCACCGTCCACCAGAACAGGAAAGGGAGGTGAGGTGGCTTGAGAGAAGTCACTCAGCTGGACAGTGGGAGGGCCAGGCTCTCCCCCAGCTCAGCCAGCTCCTGTCTGCTTTCTGTTTTCCTGGAGCAAGGGCTCAGCTCTGTGTGGCCCACAGGACAGCCAGGCTGGGATGCTGACTGAGTGGGCAGCTGCAGAGAGCAAGGCAGCTTCGGTGAGGGGACGGTATTGTGACCATGTGACCCAGAGGATGTTGACCTAGGTCATTGTGCAGGGGCAGTGGGGGATCTGGGTTTCCCTGTGAGGAGAAGGTGGCCTTCAGCTCGGTGTCAACCTCTGACCTGGCCCCATGTGTGGTCTTCGTCACCCAGGTCAACAAGCTGAAGAGGGAGATGGTTCACCTCCAGCAGGAGCTGCAGTTCAAAGAGCATGGCTTTCAGACCCTGAAGAAGTGAGTCTACCCTGCCTTCTCCCTCCCCACCGTGCTCCTCACCTCCCCGCCCTTCCCTTCTCAAAACGTGGCTCTCCAATCCTATGGTTTCAGTTCTATTCCACTGCATTTACTGAACACACCACCTAAGGTTGGGGTTTAGAAAGAGAAACTAGGAATCATTTCAGACCAGAGTTCCCATCGTCCCCCGAATTCCTGAAGCCAGTAAAGTTCTGTGCGTTCAGCTGAGTTTTATGAGCCAGTGTAGAAACTCGTACTGAACATTTCTGAGTGCCTGTCTTTCCCCCATCTCACCCCCCAGTAGATCCAATAGAATCTCGCATGCACAAAAACAAAACAAGCTCTTTTCCTTCCCATGGCCCCTAAACCAAGGAGCACCTTCACCGAGGGAATTCCGTGGAGGGGACAAGTGTCTCTCCCACAATGAATTACGAGCAGAGTGTGCATGATCCCACACCCACTGTACTTTTGAGGTGACTTAAGGCACTTCCAGGAAACTTAGACCAAATGAAATGTTCACCTTTAGAAGCTGGCTTGCAGCCAAGCAAGGTGCAGGTCTGTGTTTCTATAGAGCAGATGTGTTCGCTGTCACGGCCGTGATTGTACTGAGAGCAGTCGCTTGGTGCCAGGAAGCACTTGCAACGTGTCTTCCCCGGCGACCTCATTCGGTCCTCATTGCAACTCTGTAAGGACTGTTCTCTCAGCTGACTCCATGTTATAGATGAGGAAGCAGAGTCACAGAGCAGGTGCTTACTGAGCATTCGTTTACTGTTAGTAACCCACTTGTACAGCCCCAGCTTATGCATCGACTCACAGTCAGTATCACTGATGGGCTCATCGGACAGTTGTTACAGAGCAACCGGGCAGCTCTCTTGGAAGCTCCAGGGCTAGTAGCTGTCTGTTCTCAGGGATATCTCACTTAGAATCCCAGGGAAGTCACATCTGCACAGACAACTCACTTCCTTTCTCTCTCCCTGACTCCTCATCCTCTGAACCTCAAGTTCAGCCCCAACGATCTGTGGCCAGAGCCCCAAGCCTTTTAGCTGTCTGTCTCCCTGACCTTTTAATCGGGGGACCCATGACCACCTGCTGAGGGAACTCTTGGTCTTATAAACATCTTCCCCCTCTTGAATCCCCACTGCCTGGGATGAGTGACCCTGTGTCCCCCACAACACAAGGTATAAGAAAGCATGGCTTTGTATTATAGGTCGTGCATGATATGTTTTTTACACTTTAAGTTATGTTTTTATACACAAGTGCTCTGTTATTTATATATGCACATATATGTATGTATGTTTGTATGCCAGTGCTGTCTCTCAGACCACATTCTGATGTCATTAAGATAAGGGACCTTGCTTTATGCTTCTTGGTAATCTTCAGTAGGGCCATGGACATTTGAGGGCAGTGGCGCGTGAGCTTAGAAAATTCTTGTTTTTGACATATAAAACAAGTGGTCTCCTCAGACCTCTACTTGGTAGTGGGGCAGCTTCGAAGGGCTTCTCTCGCCTGGTCAGTATCACCAGCATCCCCATCCCCATCCCCATCCTTCCCTCGGGGCCCCCGGCAGGAGCTGCCCCCCAACCCCTTCCTGCCGTTCTCAAGAACTTCTGGTGAAAACACTTCTCTTCGTTATTCTCTGAGCCACCACAAACCTGTTTTACCACTTTGTCACCCTGTAGTAGCATTGAAAATTCTTGTTGTTGGGTAAGCTGAGCTGAAACCCCAAAGACAAGCCACCTTTTCTCCCCTCCCTCCGCCCTCCCGCGCTCCCGCCCTCCCCGATGTCTGATGTCAGCCCAGATAAGACTCCGCTGCCCACACTCCCTAGCAGGAAGCCAGCTCCCTGTGTTCAGTGTCGGGGAGATTTGCTTTAATGCACAGCTTGGCACAGAGGGCTAGGAATGTAACCTCAAGAGGAGATGGCCTGCGTTCAAATCCCAGTTCCCTGGGACCTTGGGAAAGGGACTTAATTCTTCTGAACTCCGGCTTCTCTATCTGGATATGTCCTTGTAAAGAGTGAATGGGGAAATTCCCGTCAAGTGCACATGCGGTGGGTGACCTCTAGCTCATTAGTTGCTGGCTTGGACTTGGGAACGAACTTGGGGGAAGTGGAGGCTGTGCTGGGTAAGCACGGTGGCCCTGTCACCTCATTCCATTGTCTGTACCCCCCGGAGAGAAGTGTTTGTTCTGTCCACTTGTGTATGTAGGTGAGGCACTGGTGGGTTGAAAACATACCCAAGGCCTCCCAGCCAGGAAGCAGCAGAGCAGGGATTGGAACCCAGTGTTATCAGATTTTGGAGCTCATGTCTTAATACCTCCTTCCTGCCGTCATACCAGGTACAACCCCCCACCCACCTGAAAATATAAGGCCCCTCAATAGGGGACAGTACTGTCACTTCTACCTCTTAGCGTCCTCTCTTTGCATTCGGTGGAGGATGGATCAACTTAACATGTGCAATGCAAGGTCACCGTCACCAATCCACTGTCACAAGAAAAGGTTGACGAGGGGTGGGGGGTACCTCTCAGGGGATACTGAAAAATCACGATAGATGGTGGGCATTGGGGCCTGCCAGCCGCCCTGAGCCCATGTGAATAGGAAAGAGTTGAGACTTGGCACACTGCTCCTGTGGGAGGGAGGGCAGCATGGTGTCTGTCTTCATGTCCCAAGGCCGCCTGCCCAGGTGCGAGTGGTCCCGGCAGGACGGAGGGGAGGTGGCTGCCGTCGGAGCCTGGCCCTGCTTCTCTCTGTCCAGCTGTGCTGTGGCTCCTGGCTGTGTGGGTCTGTGGGGCCGAGAGGAAGGACCACCGCAGAATGTGGAAATCCTAAGACATCCTCCCACCCACCCATGCACATACACTCTCCCCTCCCCCCAACCACACAACTTTTCTCTGTCCTTAAAAAAAAGAAAAAGACGCATTCACTGTGTACATAATGGTGACCCTTTGTTCCCCTCCCCCACCCCAGTCCCAAGAGCGTTCCCTCTGCCGGCTGCGCTCTGGAGCCAAATTCCAGAGCTGGGGTTGCTAAGGCCTCTGAGAGAAGTCAGGTAGAGGCTGTGTGAGGAGCCCGAGGCCCAGAGGCCCAGAGACAGACCGCTTCTGTCTGGCCCTGCTGAGGATTCAAAGCCATCCTCCCCTGTGTTGGCAGAGGACGGCCGGGCACAGCCCCCTGCCCAGAGCCCCCAGCCCCTGGACGTGCTCAAGCAAACAGTGTCTTCCCTGCACGCACCGCCCCCCACTTGGGGCAGGGCCACCTCCGTCCTGGACACTCGCTCTCAGTGGTTCTCCTCTCTGTGCAGCATCTTGGGGAGGACTCCTCAGCCGAAAGCTCCCTTTAGACACATTTCTCAACCTGAATCTGAGACCAGCCTCTGCCGACCTGGCAGGCTTGCCCAGGCCCAAGTCCTCGAAAGGAACAGACAGGCTATTTTTAGTGGGGAGACATAAATGGGGCTTTGTTTCCTCTCCGTGGAGCTGAACTAACGGATGGGAAGGGGGAGGGCTGTGCCAGGACCTCCGTCAGGTCTCCCTCCCTCCCTCCCTCCCTCCTGAGGCTCGAATGATGAGACCGGGATGCAAACCTGCTCCTGGATGGGTCTGTGGTTCCCTCCGCTGGTTATTTTTAGCTTGGGGCAGTGTGGCGGGAGACCCCTGCAAATGGCCTGTGAGCAGTGTCCCACCCGAGCAAACGGGTGCGTGGGATCCCCGCAGGCCTCTCCTTGGGTGACAATGGGAAGCAGTTAAAACCCATCTCTGCCCTCTAAACCTTCCCCCACCACAGTCCCCTTCCCCAGAGGGTGGGGGCCCAAGCCATCTCTGGTGACCTTCAGAAAGCATTGTACCCTTCACGTTTTTTATCACCCCCACCCCCATCAAAATGAGCCAGTATGTAGGACCTAGATAAACCTGTAAGCGCTCCAGACTAGAAGTATTTGCATCCTTTGCAGTTGTCTGGTTCACCCCTGATTTTTCATCCTTTATCCTGCTTGCCGCACCTGACAGCTCTGTGGTGTGGGCCGGGCGCAGACATCATCCGCTTTCTGAGAGCAGGAAACCAAGGCTTCTTGTCCCTGGGGGCCACGCCCAAGGTCACTCTGCTGAGTGGTGGGGGGGTGCATTCCACCCTTCTAACCTTTCCTTCATGGTGGCGTTTTAACTCCTCAGATGCCTGTTAAGGAAGGCGATTTTGCTTCTCTCCCACAGAAGACATTAGGCAAAGTATGGAGGCATTTTTGGTTGTCACAGTTGAAGACAAGATTCTGCTGGCATCCAGTGGACAGAGGCCCGGATGACACCAACCATCCTCCAATACACAGGGCAGCCCCCCCCCACACACACAACCAGGAACTCACCAGCCTTGAATATCAAGAGTTCTAACGCTGAGAGATCTGGATTGAAGGACTAGTCTGTGCCAGATACTAAAGCTACTCAAACATTCAAGCCTGCCAGAACCAAGTCAAGGACACAACCCCATAAATGACTAACTATGACACAGTGTTGCAGCTATGTGCAATGCATTATGGGAACACCTAGCGCAGCCTGGAGGACCCAGGAAAGCAATCTGGGAAGGCTTCCTGTAAGAGCTGACACTTAGAGGACCCTTGACGCCAGTAGTGGTGTTGCTGCTGCAGTCCCACACTATGGGTCATTTGTAATTGAACAGGGTCCCCCTGTGCCTTATTCCACAGGTGGAGCAGAGAGAGGGACCTCCCGAGGGAATGGAGCTCTTTGGTCTGGGCTTCCCCCTGGGGGGCCCCGTCTCCCCTGCCTTGTCTTTAACCTTTCCCATTGATTGTCTCCTAGAATTGATAAGAAAATGTCGAATGCTCAGGGCAGCTACAAACTGGATGAAGCCCAGGCTGTCTTGAGAGAAACGAAAGCCATCAAGAAGGCCATCACCTGTGGCGAGAAGGAAAAGCAAGATCTCATTAAGGTGCGAAGTTCCCGTGACCGGGGCTCCATCTCCATTTCTCCCGGGTCCCTTGCTGTGCCAGGACTCATGGGCTAGTTCCACACGTGCTACGCAAATCACTGAGTTCTCACCACTAGTTATCTCGGGCTTTTGGAAGTGGAGGCTCAGAAGCATTAAGTGACCAGCCTGAGGTCACACGGCTGTGTAAAGTGACAGTTGAAACAGGGGCCCTCTAGTCCAAAGGTCATGCCCTGGCCACTAGCTGCAGCCACCTGGCTTAACTTTCAAAGGACCAAATGAATGCTGGAGGGGATTCAGCATTGTTAACCTTGACATCAAAGGGTAGCATTTTTTTTGAAGATTTTATTTATTTATTTTTAGAGGGGAGAAGGGAAGGGAGTAAGAGAGGGAGAGAAATATCATTGTGTGGTTGCCTCTCGTACCTGCCCCCCACTACTGGGGGCCTGGCCTGCAACCCAGGCATGTGCCCTGAGTAGGAATCGAACTGGCGACCCTTTGGTTCATAGGCCCATGCTCGGTCCACGGAGCCACACCAGCCAGGGCCAAAAGGTAGCATCTTTATGAGCATTTCATTGTGTATTCTGGCTCTCTGCTGGGACCCGAACAGATGATAACAGGTGTGAGTAATGTTCCAGGCAGTCATGCCAAGCACGTTGTGTGCATTGTGCCTCACTTAGCCGTGACACCAACCCTGTTTATCCCCATCATGCAGCTATAAAGGCTGCATAGCTCAGATAGTACACGGGAAAGCCAGGATTCAAACCCATGAACCCCTGTCTCGGAAGCCCATTCTCATAACCCCCATCCGTCCCACCGCTTCTCACGGGAACTCCCCTGACCTCAGAGATATTATTGTTCCCGTCAGCAGAAGAAGAGTTTGAGGCTTAGAAAGGCTGTAAATGACCTAGCGAAGGAAGCTTCACCCTCTATCACAAACAGGATAATTCTGAAGCTCCTGCCCAGAACAGCAACCCAGTGAAAACATACAGACCAGGCACTGGTGGGCAGTGGGACACGTTCCTGTTGTAAGTGGCAGTTTGGAGCACTGAGTCTATGTCACATAGACCAGGAAACCCGGCTCTGTCAGCGGCCAGCTTCTCCGTGGAACAGCTCCTTCATGGATAAAGCGGGGATGCTGTCGGGTCATTCCTGGCAGGCCTGTGGCCAGGATTAAGAGAGATCAGGGTAAAGCTGACAGCTTCTGAGTCTGGACTGTACCAGTGCCTCACTCTGGGCATCTCGTTTAACCGGCATCATAGCCTCGTGCGATGGGATCTAAGATTATTCCCCTTCTGCAGGAGAGGAAACTGAGGCACAGAGAGAGGGGGGCAGTCCTCTAGCTCAGGTCACACAGCTGGGAAGTGGCTGACGGGGGGTCTAACTCAGGCTGCGTGGCTCCAGAGCCAGCATCCGCACCAGCCTCCCCGGTAAGGGGTGTGGCATAGTGCATGGCACCTAGCAAGTGCCCACCCACTGCTGGTTCTTTACAGCAGAAGTAGGATGTCTGGAGGAGCGTGGGTTCCTCCCAGATTACAAAAGGTGGAGAGAAAGGTACATGGACTGTGACAGACCTGGAGCTGCCTCCTAGGACAGAAAGCATGCCACTGACCCTGTTCTCCCCGCTTCAGAGCCTTGCAATGCTGAAGGATGGCTTCCGGACCGACAGAGGGTCCCACTCCGACCTGTGGTCCAGCAGCAGCTCTCTGGAGAGTTCGGGTTTCCTGCTGCCGAAACAGTTCCTGGATGTGAGCTCCCAGACAGACATCTCGGGAAGTGTGAGTAGCAGTGCTTGTTGCTGGGGCCTCCTGAGGGACGGCCACCGGGAGGCTGCTGTAATGGGTGGGCCACCCTCTCATCACTCACTGAAGGAGCCGGCGGGCGGCCCTCTGTGCAGCTGGTTGCTAACGCAGCCTCCCGGAGCCCCGTTCCCTTACAGAACTCCCAGCCCCGGCATGTTGAAATATAATGGTGTGAGGAGAAGCTCCCACTGAGTCCACGTCTTCGCTGACACTCAGCCACGTGCTTGTGTCTGGGTGCTGCACAGAAAGTGTTTTAGAAGGAACAAGTGTCTTTCTCTGGGTTCCTTCATACCATTTTGCAGAACCGTTCTGGTCTTCTCTCACCAGCTGGGAAAGAGAGGGCATTTGCCTCCTGTTAGTCTCCAAACAATGCATGCAGCTTCCGGGCAGCTGCTGGGCTCCTGGTTCCGAAGCTCAGTCTGGTCGTGGTTGATGAGTGGTGCAGGTTCTGGCCACAGGCCAGACCTGTGACCTGGCCCGTGGCAGTCCGCTGCTTTGGGGAGCTTCTGTGTTCTAGAGCAGGTGACCTTGAACAAGTCACTGCCTAGCCTCTGTGGCTAAAATGCTATTCCTATCTGATTTCTGTAGCCCACTGGTTGTGAAGAGAAGCTATATCCCCGCCTGACTGGGTGAGCCTCGTAGCTTCCTGCTGCTCTTGACGGCAAACAGGCCTACCCCACCCCACTCCCACCCCCACCACCCCCACGGGTCCAGCTACAAGCCAGCTGTGGGCCGAAATATTTGAGATGGACCTGTGTGCCCCCTTCCAGTTCTAGAACCTTCTCCCCACTCACCCAGTGTTTCACTCCTGGCTGCAGCCTCCTGAGTTTCCGGTTGACCTCCTCCGCAGTGCCCCCAGAATGGCTTTTCCTGTCCGTTGGCCGTCCCCATTTCCTTCCGACCAGCTGTCCTCCATGCGTCTGTGGCTTGAATGGGCTCCAGGCCATTTGTGGCCCAGGGATGATATTCTGAGCCATAAGCTTCTCTTCTAGACGTGATTGATGCCTGTGTTTGGGGCTCTTCCCACGGCCTGAAGGAAGGAAAGGGTTTCTGTCTAACTGGCTTCTTTGGGATGCGCCCGGCCTGCTCGGTCACCGGGGGCTGTTCCTGGCTGCTTCCCATGCAAGCTGTCAAGTCCCTCCTGAGTTCTTGGTACCCAACGCAGCACCGGCCACAACAACCATATAACTTCTGACTTCCTCCTTCCCTCCAGTTCGGCATCAGCAGCAACAATCAGTTGGCAGAGAAGGTCAGATTGCGCCTTCGATACGAAGAGGCTAAGAGGAGGTAAATGGGGGCAGAGGGTGGGACAGTCAGACACCGTAAGGGCTGTTGGAGGGGGTCAGCTGGGTGCCTGGCTTTTTACATGCCTGCTCTAGCCGAATCCTGCGAAGATTATAAAGCTGAGCATTACAATCTTCATGTTTTAACCTTCTCTGAAACTCAGATAGGAAATGACTGACCCAGGGACACTTAGCTAGACAAGGGGTGGGCAGTTTCTGTCGTCAGAGTTTTCCACTGGTCCTGTATGTAGCGTGGTTCGAAGGAACACAACTGGGGTTTAGTAACAGGCTAAAGGGACTGGATCCTGCCCACTGGGAGCAAGCTGCGCTTTTAAACCACGGAGACGCCAGTGACTTTGGATGTTCTGTGGTCTCACAGAATCCCGAGTAGTGGAGTTCTGCTGCCACAGATAAAATTAATAAGCAAAGCTGATATTTCTGGAGCATCTGTTATGAGCTAGACATTGTACTAAAGCATCAGCGTGTGCATTATCTCATTTGATACTAGAAGCAACCTTACAGCCTAGCTTATATCATATTCTCTGCAAGTTAGAGAAGAGAAAGGTGAGATCCAAGATGGTGTTCCAACGTGGTGGCGTCAGAATTTGAACCCTGGACAGTCTGGCTTCGTGCCCATGATCTTGTGTATACCGAACCTGGCTTCACCAGGAAGGAACCCTCAGGGCTTGGTGTTCCTGACTGAAGCCAGGCGTGCTGCACCCATTTCTCCTCCAGCTAAGCCGTGTGGCCCAGGGACCTTCCTAGCCAGTCCAGGTAGAGTGGCAGTGCCCAGCTTGTCACCTCTGCCAACTCTCTGGGAGCAGCAGTGACAGAAATTTGATAGAAGCCAGAGGAAGCAAAAAACGGAATCTGTTGGCTTATTGAACTCCAAGGTCCTGGGGGAAATGAGCTTCAGGCCCAGCTCTATCCAGGGACTTCAGGGATGCTACAATGAATCAGTCTCATCGCTTTTCTCCACCCTGCTTGTCTTCGTGTGGATGGACTTTACTGTCAAAGGGGCAGGATGACCCCCAGCAGTTCTAGGCTTCTGTGCTACTGGTGGAAAGAGTGCCTGCCTTTCCCAAAAGTTTTAACAAGTTTGGAGTCTGAGACTCACGGCTTTTCTGGGTGAACCAGTCATTGATGCAGGGTGGGGAGAATTAGAATGATCAGGAGTCCAGGTGTAGGAGGGAGATTGACTTCAGCTTTGTGGGAACCAAGTGAAGCTATGGGAGGAGCGATTTCCTGAAGAAACTTTGGAAGATTTCGAAAAAAGAAGGAGACGTTGGATACTGGTCAGGTGGGGAGAAAATACTTCTGTGTACTGTTTCAGCTCCCCCTAGAGGTCCTGCCAAACAACAGGACTTCTGCATTTGGACAGCCACTTCTTGTCCCCTCTGAAGGGGACGACTCCGAACCCTGGGTCTTGTCCAGTTTGGAGTAATGCCCGTGTGCGGGGATCAGTTCTGGAGAGACTGGGAGATTGGAATCTTCCCTCTGGTGCTGAGCCATTCCACTCCCTGTCTCTGAAGTCTCAGCACACCTCACCTCCTCGCACCCCGACTCCTCTGTCTTAATCCATCTTCCCGCCTCCCCCTCCCCCAGAGCTCTGGTGTCATTAGTTGTAAGGGACAGCGCAGCCTGCTGAGTGGGAAGGCAGAGGCTGCAGGACCTGAAGGACCGAGGGCAGGTGGCTATAGTGCAAGGTCAGGTTGTTGTATGCCAAGCTCTGTCACATGGGCCTTTCTGGGCAGTGAGTGTAGCAGTTCCATCCGATTCTCCAGAGGGTGGACGGCCTGGAGTTTGAGGCGCGCTGGCGTCGGGAGAGAGCCACCGAAAAGAACATCCAAGAAAGCATCCATGACCCCTTTGTGGTCCCACACGTAGTGGGGCCGCAGCTAGACTTGGCCGTTTCCCTCTGTCTCCAAAGCCGCTGGAGGACAGCAGCCAGGGAGTTACCCCCCAATCAGTCTTGATGGATTGCTAGAGGTGTGAATGTGGGATTTAAATTAACTCTGAAGAATTTGTGCGTGCTGAGACACTTGGCTGGGGAGTAAGCAAATTTAGATGTGTCTCTCTGTAAAGAATTTTCACTACGCAGCACGCAGATCCAGTTTCCCACCGTGTTTTTTTGTGTTTGTTTTTAAGCCCTCACCGGAGGACATGTTTACTGATAGAGAGAGAAACATTGATGTGAGGCAGAAACACTGATCTCTTACCTCCTGTACACGCCCCAGCTGGGGATCGAACCCGCATCCTTTTGGTGCATGTGCTGACACCCCAACCAACAGAACCACCTGGCCAGGGCCTCCCACCGAGTTTTGATGAAATACGAGTTGGACCCCATTGTCAGCAGATCTGATCAGACCGGGTGGGGGTCCAGAGGCCTGGGCTCTCAGCAGGTTTTACACACACTTACAACTTCCGGTCTTAGGTGAGCCTCGTCCTTACCGGATGGCGGGGTTAACCACCGGGTCTGACCCACCCTTTAGGGGCTGGGAGAGGCTGGGATGTGGTCGCCGAGAGCACTTTGCACAGGCTAAACCCGAAAGGATCATGTGATCGCATCGGTACTCTTAATTATGCCTGGAATCTTATGTTGGTCCAGCAATAATCATACCTCATGTTGCCCTGACTGGTGCGGCTCAGTTGCTTGGGTGTCGTTTTTCAAAGCAAAGGGTCACTTGTTTGATTCCAGTCAGGGCACATGTGTGGGTTGCAGGTTCAGTCCCTGGTCCAAGTGCATATGAGAGGCAACCGATTGATGTTTCTCTCACTCTTTGTCCCTCCCGTACCCTCACTTTAAAAAGAAATAAAATCTTTAAAAGAATAAGCATGTCTAATACCTGTAAGCACCTGGCAGCTTATAAAGAGAGCTTACTGGCATGTTCTCACTTGGTGCTCATAACCCATCTCCCCTCACCTCACAGGTGAGGGTACTGGGTCTCAAAGGAGTTAAGGGATGGGGCTCCCTCTTCTATAACATTTATTCTGTCCCTGCAGCGTCCCAGGCACTGCACTAGAAACTCATGATACAAAACGTATTTCTCAACAAAAATTACCTTTCATCAGCGAGGCCAGAGCCAAAGCTGCAACTCACGGCCTCCAGCCCCAATCCACAGTTGCCCACACGGTGCTGTTGTGCTCTCTGGATCGGAGACCTGTGGTTAGCAGTGGTCACTGTGTCGTGGTTGTAGTGGGCCCACACCCACCATTGGTTTACTGCCGGTCATGGACCCGACACTCTGACTCCATTACTGCTCACTTTCACAGCAGCTCCAAATAGTGAATAAGTGTTTTATCTACAAGGTTCAGGGCGTTTGCCCAATGTTATGTATTTAATACATGATCAAACCAGGTAATAACCACAGAGGCAGCGGAGACATTTATAGAGCACTTCTGTGTTCCAAGCGCAGTGCTTTGAGAGGTTTCGAATTGTGTCGTTAAAACCTGGAGCCACAACTTGGGAGGAATGGTTACACCCTTCAGAGAGATTAGTGACTTGCCCCGGGTCACATAGCTAGTGGTGGTAAGAGGCTGTAGCCTGGTGATGAATCCAGCTCTCTATTCCATTCTGCCAGCCTCAGTGGCCACCCCCCGCCCCGGGCAAGGCCATTGCCATGTTCGTGTCTCTGCCCCAGCCCTGCAGAGCCTGCTCATCGTCGGCACATGGTAGGCACCGAATGGGTCTGCCAGGTAAAAATAGGTTTGGGAGACCACATTCTGAGCCAAAGGAAGTCAGTAACTGTCAGAGGTTGCTCAGAGGATGTCAGGGCTCCTTGTACCTCATAACCTTGACTGTGCCATTTGTTACCCTGCTCCCACAATGCCATGGGCACGCCAGTCACACTCACCTTCTCGGCCCACAGGATCGCCAACCTGAAGATCCAGCTGGCCAAGCTGGACAGTGAGGCCTGGCCCGGAGTGCTGGACTCGGAGAGGGACCGGCTGATCCTCATCAATGAGAAGGAGGAGCTGCTGAAGGAGATGCGCTTCATCAGCCCCCGGAAGTGGACCCAAGGGGAGGTGGAGCAGCTGGAGATGGCCCGGAAGCGGCTGGAGAAGGACTTGCAGGCAGCCCGGGACACCCAGAGCAAGGCACTGACGGAGAGGTGGGGCTGGGCTGGGGCCGGGAGGGGGCAGGGGACCCTTCCTTCACTGCCAGGCCTGCACTCCAGCCCCCGGCAGGGGAGCAGGGTGAGGGCTACAACCCAGGGTGCCTGGGCTCCGCCCTGAGAACGCTCTGTTCAGAGATCTCACAATTTTCCAGAAGTTGCAGATTGGGGGACAGGACAGAAGCTCTTTTATTACTGCCTTCAGCCCCGTCTTTCAAAGGTCCGATTGCTTCCCTGGGACAGTGAGTTCACAGAGCCAGTCTAGGGAAGCCAGAACCGCCACTCCCCAGCAGCTGCTGAGACGTTACTTGAAGGTCCCCGAGGACAGGGTCCTCTGGGGGACATGCAGAGGGCAGCCTCGGGACACGTAGGGACAGTGTGGAAAGCTGAGAGCCTTCTGCAGGAGAGGAGAAAGCTGACTCAGCGGTCTTGCATCCACAGCTGTTTGCCGAGACCCATGGTTGTCTGTCTGTGTCCATCCTTCCGACGCGTTTTCTTTCTGGGTCTCTCATTTTTTCTTTGTATCTTCTGTTCCTCCTCTCTTTCTTAAAATGAGAGTATTATGCTCCTCTTCTTCACGAAGTAGCCTTTCCATTCAAGGTGCCTTTAAGAGGCACAGCAATAGACTCCCAGTTAAGCCACGCCACAGGGCCTGCCAAACGCCAGTCCCAAACCACTCAGAATCACAGTCATCCTGACACCCCTCCCCCTCTCCGCGTCCTTTTTGTGGGCCCCCCTTCTGCGAGCTGATGGGCAGTCACACTGAGTGCTTGATAAGAGTGTGGACTCTCTGCCCTGCCCCCACCCCGTCCCCCAGGGCCCTGCTCCCCAGGCCTGAGATGCAGCCCAGGCTGTTGCATTTTTAACCAGCACACCAGGTGCTGAGCCAGGCTCATGGACCTTCTGGAGCCTGTGCCTGCGATGCTTGATGTGCTCTTGGCCTCCCAGCATGTGCCAGCTTCACACACAAATGCCATCTGGCCTGCTAAGCCTCCGGGAGGCAGCTGCGGCACCTGTGTGTGTTCTTGCCCAATGGCTACATCCCTGTGCCCAGGGAGTCAAGGCCACCTGACTTCTGGTCCCCCCAGCAGCCTATTGGGGCTTCAGTGGGGACCTGCTTTGACTCCCGTAACAGGCCTCTGGTTTTTTTCCGAGCAAAGAGGAAAACAAAGGTAGAAATGGTGAGCCCCAGCTGCTCCTTGACTTCATTCTTCCAGGGCTTCACTCTTATGGAGGGTCAGGAGATTTCACGGTCCTGTTCATTTTATGCGGAGTCAAGGGTTTTGTTCATTACACACTACTCCTGCCCATCTCCTGCCTGTCTTGCCCCGGGCAGGGCTCTGGAAGAACAGCACCAGGGACTGGGGCAGCCAAGGACCATGCCAAGCCTGCTCTGCCTACTGCTCCAGTTGTCTCTCCTGGAATTTCTCAGGTTCAGTTGCCCAGGGACAGGCCCTGCCCATCCCTTACCACTTCTCAGTTGGTTAGAGCCCGCTCTGGTCTTCGTTACAGGGCCTTTGTGGTTTGTCATTTGGGGACCAGGCTCCTCCTGGCTTGTGGCACCTCTCCTTTTAGGTTGTAAGAGGCCTTCAAGGGAGAGTGGGCAAGACCCACCCACTCTCTTAACCATATCGGCCTGCACATCCCTTCTGTCATATCCGATTGGCCAGAACTGGGTCACATGTCCCACCCACCCAGCTGCAAGGGAGTCGGGAAGGGGGCCCAGCTGCCAGTCCAGGGAGCAGAGGAGGACTCGGATCCCAGGGAGTGCCAGCGGCCTCAGCCCCAGTGTAACTGGCTCAAAGAGGCTCGCCCACTGGTCCAAGTTGGGTCTTTCCTTTAGTTCTTTTCTGCCATTGCATTACTGCTTCCGCATGGACCCTGTCATGCTGGGCCAATTGGATTTTGGGTATTTGGGTATTTTTTTCAGTATGTCTTCTCCTCCCACCCTCCCCAGTAGGATGTGAGCTCCCTTAGAGCAGAAGTAAGTGCTGCCTTGCCCACAGTTTTACCCCTGGTGCCCACAATGGTCTGGCACGAGGTGCGGGCACTCGCTGGGACCCTAACCCCGCCACTACTTCTGAAGCTTTGAGTAAATTACTTAATCTAAGAACTTCAGTCTCCACGCATGTAAAGTGGTGAGAGCCGTTGTTACCATGCAGGGTTAATGTGCAAATGAGCTAAAACCGTGCCGTGCGTTTCCTAGCACAGCACCTGGTATGTGGCTGGTGAATGCAGCACCTACTGTGGGATTATGTACGAGGCCGTGTCTCGCCCAACACCACAGCGAAATGCTTCCGGAAGGTTCTTGTGTGTCTGTGCGTGCATCTCCATGGATACATGCCTATGATTCCTCTTCCGGGCAGGCGGAGGCTAGATTCCTCAGGGAGCCCCCTCATGCCTTCTCTGCCCTCAGGTTAAAGTTAAACAGTAAGAGGAACCAGCTGGTGAGAGAACTGGAGGAAGCCACCCGGCAGGTGGCAGCTCTGCATTCCCAGCTGAAGAGGTGAGTGATGGCCAGTGGGGACACTGCTGTCCCGGGCAGGCTGAGTGTAGGCGTCCCCCCTCCACAACACAGAGAGAAGCCCTCCGGCCTGGGCCTTGCTGGGCGGCAGTGGGGTTGGAGTTTTATAACGTTGGGTTTTGTCAGCCATTCTAACAGTTGCCTTCTATTTGTAGTAAGTGATACTGCTTTTCATATTACACTTAGGATACGACATTTCCTTTTAAGATACGTGTTAAAGCAGAAAAATCTGAGTTGATTTGCATTAAAATATGAAGAAGTGTTATTTCAGGCTAAATCAAATATGGAAAAATGTTGTGCAAATGGAATGCAGCCAGCAGAGGTTTGGGGAAACAGGCCCATGGGGGAGAAAAATGAACTTCGAAGGCACTTGGCTTGGGTTTGAATCCCGGCCCTGCCGCTTCCCGATTGTGTGGCCTTGTTAGTTACCCATTTCCTCTCTAAGGAAACTGGGGCGCGTGGTCCACCCCGGAGACTGTCAGGAGGGCCCGACAGGACAGTGTACTCTGAAGTACTTCCAGTGCTTCTCAGCACCCGGCAGGGAGTCCCAGGTGTCCCAGCCACTCCTCGTGTCCTCACCCTCCGCCCCCTCCCTGTCCCCAGCCTCTCGAGCAGCATGCAGTCCCTGTCCTCGGGCAGCAGCCCTGGGTCCCTCACGTCCAGCCGGGGCTCCCTGGCCGCCTCCAGCCTGGACTCCTCCACCTCCGCCAGCTTCACCGACCTCTACTATGACCCCTTCGAGCCACTAGACTCGGAACTGCAGAGCAAGGTGGAGTTCCTGCTGCAGGATGGGGCCACGGGCTTCCGGCCCTCGGGGTGCATCACCACCATTCACGAGGACGAGGTGGCCAAGACCCAGAAGGCGGAGGGGGGCGGCCGCCTGCAGCCCCTGCGCTCCCTGTCCGGCACCCCGAAGTCCATGACCTCGCTGTCTCCCCGCTCCTCCTTGTCCTCCCTCTCCCCGCCCTGCTCCCCTCTCATCGATGACCCCCTCCTGGCTGGAGACGCCTTCCTGAGCCCCCTGGAGTTCGAAGATCTGGAGCTGAGCGCCGCTCTTTGCGAGTTGAGCCTTGGCAGCAGCACCCAGGAGAGGTACCGGCTGGAGGAGCCAGGAACGGAGAGCAAGCAGCTGGGCCAAGGTAGCGAACACCACATCCAGGGCGGGTGGGGGCCTCCACGAGGCAGGAAGGTGGGCACGTGGACCCCAGCGATTCCTGTAGTCATTACTTACTGGCTGCTTTCTGTGTGCCAGCTCTTTACATGGTTTATCGATTTATTTATTCATTCAGTAGGTGTTTATGTACTTAATCATGTTCCAGGTCTTAGGCTAAGGGTTTTCCATGCTAGATTCATTCATTCAACAGATAATCATTAAGTACCCACCAAATCTAAATGGCAGGCCCTGTGTTAATGAGTGTACAAGGTCTGTTGATTTGTTCAGTAGGTAGGCTAGGGGCCAGGCTCTGAGTTAGCTGCAAGGATGCAGTTCAGGACAGACAGGTCCTTATCTCCGGAAGCACAGGTGTAAATGACGGAACCTTTCAGGTTGGGTTGGGGAAGAAGGTGACATTGGACGGAGGCTTCCACAGTGAGAAGGAGCCAGCCCTGGGAGAAGCAGGAGAAACATCTCTGAGGCCGGAGCCAAGGGGGCTGCAAGAGAGACCAGACATAGGGGGTCACTTTATGTGAGAGGTAGCCCCCTCTCAAGGGTGGAGAGTCAGGCGGATTCTGGGTCCCAGGAGGCCTGGTGGGGTGTTTGGATTTCATCCTGACTACACCGGGGATCCGCGTGCCTGAAGCCAGGGAGTGAAAGGGTCTGACTCCCGTTCTGCACGGGGTCGGAAGGGGCACGCTGGTGAGAATGGAGAGTCAAGTGGGCAACTTCAGAATCAGAGATGATGCTGAGGATGACAGCTGAGACTTGGTGAGAGAAAACCGAATAACAGATCGTAACCGCTAACATCGATTGGGGTGCAAGAGATGGTGGGCCATGTGCTTTCCAGGGTGCAGTAGGTTACTTGTGCCCCTTTCACGGATGGAGGGAATGGTGGTTCAGCAAAGGGGTGCCACTTGATATAGGGCACCCCCCCGGCAGAACTGAGAGTGCCAGGATTGGAATCTGGGTTCCTCTTACCCGAGAACCCACTACCCTTGTTGTCACACTGCTCTCAGGCTGTGAGCTAGCCCAGCATGTTCATTCCCGGGACGCTCCTGATGCTCTCCGCCCCGCCACGCCCACCTGGCCCCGGGTGTGCAGGTCAGGACCGAGCAGGGTGCTCAGTTAGCTCACCTGGGACTCTGGCCTTCCCAGGCTATGACTTAACTGAGTACAGGTATACAAGGCCCTGGTACTGTCCTGCGTATTTGCTCATTTAAGGTGAGTGCCGCTTTATCCCCTTAACGTGGATAAAACAAGTGGGGCATTGTGGTAATAGATAAATGACTTTAAACGTTGAAGGTCAGTGTCACAGCTAGGAAATGCACAGTCAAGGTTGGCGTCAGGCCTGCCCAGAACCCACAGAGGGCTTGTGCCAGCTGTATCTGCCTTGGGCAGACAGAGGGGACTCATGTCCCCTTGTGCAGCCAGCTAGAAGCTGGATCCACCTCAGCCGTGAGCTACGGGAATGGGCAGGAGGGCCACAATGCTGGTCAGAATTACCCATTTGTGTGCAAGAAGAGGCCAGTGGCCGCAAGGGGGGAGTCCGGGATTTCCTGGTTAATTAAAGGCTCTGCTGAGTGTCTGCCAGCCATTGCCTTAGATGAGGAACCGAGAGATCCCCAGGGCCTCTCATCGGGGAGGGAATCATGCTGAGTGCTCTCAAACCAAAATAAAAACAGGCTCCCTGCTACAGCAGGTGACAGACTTCAGAAAATTGTTCCCTGGAGACAAGGAGGTTCAGGTGGAACCTCTGATGAGACTCCACAAGATGCCACCCAAGGGGGGCGTTAAATCAAGCCCGGGACCCTCAGGCCCCACCTGGGTTCCAGGAGTGACCCCTCTCCTCTCCTCTGCAGCGTCCTTGGGGCTGCGGGCCAGAGACAGCGTGTCTTGGGGTGGCGTTTTCCTCCTGCCGCCTCCAGAACCTTCCCGCAGTGATTGATGCCAGGCTGAGCACAGACGCTAAGCAGGTTATGCGATTAGTGCTGCTGTTCAGTCAGCAGACAAATTAATCTTCTTAAGTGGTTTAGTGGAGGGTGGAGAGGAGGGGGTCCAGAGGCAGGAGGCCTGCAGGCTGCAGCAGAGTGGGACCCAGGCTGGGAAAGCCGCGCCCAGGTGGCCGCTTGCATCCCACAGTCTCCTGGCGGGGGCATCGCTCTCCCCAGCCCGCCCACTCGGGTCTCTTCTCTAGTCTACCCCCAGTGCCTGGCACATAACAGGTGCCCAGTAGGGCTGGCTGGGAGGTCAAGGGACCTGAATGTGGCCTTACCTACTGTGCAGAGGGCAGGAACTGTCCTTTTCATCTTGGTGGCTCTGAACTTGGCAACGGGCCTGGCACACCATTGGAATCCGTGACTCAGCACAGGCAGGAAGGTGCAGCAGGCACTGAGTCTCGGGTTGGAGACTTTTGAGCGTCTCCATCAAGGGCAGGAGGATGAGCTGAGTTGAGTGGAGCGGGATAGGCAGAGTGGGACAGCCAGTGCTTTAGTCCTTCCCCTCACCCTTCCCAAGTGTCCAGGGGCTGTTATTTTGCCCCAGCAGTGTAGGGATCCATCTGGAAGGCATGGGATGGCATCGCAGTAAGGATGGTGGTAATGGGTTTTATAGGGCTCTGTCCCCTCCAGTCTCTATGCCACAAACTCCCCTGTCACGTCTCATTGAGTCCCCCCAGCTGCCCTACAGGATAAGTGTTCTCCCCGGTTTATGGATGAGGAACTGGGACTTACAAAGGTTGTGTCTTGAAGCCGTGAGTGGTGGATCTGAAATTTGAACCCAGGCAGGTCGACTCCAGGGTCTGTGGTGTCAAACACAGAATCAGACGCCACCCTTTCTTTGCCCCAAAGCAAGGCAGGACCGGGCTGTTGAGTTCAGAGGTGGTTGGAATTGGTCGGGACTGACGTAGGGCAGAAGATGGGTGGATCCGACGTGTGTGTTGCAAAGAACAGTACCCTGGTTTCTGAACCTCACCTCACCACCCCTTTCCCATCACTTCCTCCAGCTGTGAGCGCGACCCAGGGGTGTGGCCTGAAGGCGACCTGTGTCTCGGCTGCAGTGTCGGATGAATCCGTGGCTGGGGACAGTGGTGTATATGAGGCTTCTGTGCAGAGGTGGGTCCCTGGGTCCTGGATGCTGGGAACTTTGAATCTGCATACTTTGGGTCCCCGTGGTATGTGGGAGGGACCTATAGGAGGGCACGTCCGGGGGACCCCACATTACCCCCAGGAGCCCTGTTTGGGGCTGTGCCAGAGAGGCAGACAGCGCAGCTCCTCCTGCGGCCGGGGCCGTTTCACATTCGGAAGAGCCCTTGTGTTGTGGCTGCCATTACGGGGTGTAAAAGCAGGGCAGCACATCCTGGAGAAGAGGGAGAAGAGGCAGACCCCTGTAGGAGAGGGGTCTGGAGCAGGCGTGGGGATTCGGGGTCTGCGGGGAGTCTGGGTGGGCCCCCCACCACTCTGCCCCTGCCCGGACAGAACCCAGGCCACTGCAGGGAATCGTGACCGGCTCTCTCTCCCCTGTCACCTTCCAGACTCGGGGCTTCGGAAGTCCCTGCTTTGGACGGTGACGAATCAGAAGCAGTGGGAGCAACCCGGGTTCAGATTGCCTTGAAGTAAGTCACCGGGTGGTGGGGACAGAGGGGAGTGAGTGGTCTGTGCAGGGTCTGTTCCTCGGAGGCCCCGGCTTCCAGGCAGAGTGGGCGGGGCTCCTAGTTAAAAGGAAGCCTCCCCGTTTTACCACAGAGAACAATAAGGTTTTAGAGACCTCGTTACTTGCCCCGACTCACTGAGCTGGCCAGTGGCAGGGCCAGACCAGGACCGAAACCTGCTGCCTCCCGGTCTGTTTGGTCATCGTTACAGTCACTTTTGTCCTATTATCTCCTCCGGGGTGCAGCCACCTGGACCGAGGTCGACCCCTGGAGGCAGCAGCCATAATTTTGCTATTCTCATTTTCTCTTGATGGGGGATGTCCTCAATATTTCTTTGATAGGCATTCATTGCCAACATTTAAATATCAGGAAATTAATTTTACACAAACTTCTGGCCTTTCTTTAAAAATCCGGACAGATAGCTCCTATTTTCCTGAATAGCAGCAAAGCGCTGGGCCTGTGCTCTCCAGCACAGCCACATCTGAGACTATGAAGAGGGAGATCGATGTGTTACTAAACGCTGGGCCACTTGCCCCTTTTGCCTTCAGGTATGACGAGAAGAATAAGCAATTTGCAATATTAATCATCCAGCTGAGCAACCTCTCTGCCCTGTTGCTGCAACAAGACCAGAAAGTGTGAGTATGTAGAGCTGACAGGGTGGGCTGTTGGCTCTTCTGTGGCCATCCCCGGGGCCCCTCTTCTGCTCTGTCCTGCTCCGACAGTGGGCCCCGTAAACCCACTGTGGGTGTGGCGTGCCTACTGCAAAGTACCGGCACAGTGAATGTGGGTGCGGGTGTGACTGCAAACACACCAACTATACTGAGAAGCCCTCTGCACAGTGATTCCCGCACAAGCACATTCTGAGCACCCACCACATGCCAGCATGAAGAACAGGGTAGTGAGCAAGTCCCTGCCAGTGTGAGCTTGAAGCCTTGTGGAGAAGGTGGTTGTGGGTCCTTTTACGTGCTCTCAGCTCAAGTGTTCCACGCAGAAAGAGGCAGGTCTGCCGTTCGAGAGTTGGCACCCGTCTCTGGGCTTCTGTTGAAGGGTGTGCTGGGGGTCACCCTGAAATTGATCACACAGCAAGTACCCTCACTGTCCGCCCATGGGCGCTGCTCCTTGCCGACCCAGTTTCTGTTTCACTGAGCTCATCCGCCTGCTGGTCTCCTTTCACGACACCGTCGGCCTTGACGACAGCAACAGGAGCTTGTGCTCCCATGCTCTGCGCCCCACCAGCTTCTAGGGTGCAGCACGTGGAAAGGAGGAAGGGAGGAGGAGAGGCGGTGAAACAGAAGGAAGATGAGATAGGACACGGGAGCGTGTTGTGGCCCAGGCTGGCCCGGGCAGTGCCAGGATGAATCACCTTCGTAGCTCATTGCTGCTCCTGCTGGGGCGTCCATGCGAGTGCCCAGTGGTGAGCTGTCTGGGCCAAAGGGTAAAGGCACGGGTGTTTTTGTTCAGATTGTCGTCACATTCTGCCTTCCTACCAGCAGCTGTAAAAGGTGTCGACACGCAGCCTGGCCGATCCTCCTGCACGTGGAACTTTGCGCACTGCTGGCCTCAGGCTCCAGGCACTTTGAGGTGCTGAGGGTTTAGGGGATTCAGGAGAAGGAAGAGCCATGTGTTATCCTTAGGGGCCCTTCTGCATCCTTCACACAGGATGTGTGATGATTTGAGAAACGACAAACCCGGTCCGCTCGTTTGCTTTGGCATTCGCAGCATCCGGTCAGCCCAACACTTCCGCCCCGCGTCTGGGCTGACACGGGCCCCCCTGCGTTTGTCTCCCTCCAGGAACATCCGGGTGGCCGTCCTCCCCTGCTGCGAAAGCACCACCTGCCTGTTTCGGACACGGCCCCTGGACGCCTCGGACACCGTCACGTTCAACGAGGTGTTCTGGGTGTCCATGTCCTACCCAGCCCTTCACCAGAAGACCTTACGAGTCGACGTCTGTACCACCAACCAGAGCCATCTGGAGGATTGCCTGGTGAGGGCCGTGTCTGTCTGTCTGTCCCACCTTCTGTCCTTCTGGGAATCGGTCCACCTTGCACTGCAGGGAGAGGAGGTGGCAGGCTCATCTGCGCCGTTGGGTGGAGAGTCTTCCACAGGCAGGCAGACCTGCTGGGGGCGGGGGTCTTGCTTCGCAGGAGGAAGAGAGATGGACCTGGAAATGTGCATGTGTTTCATTTTTAAGGATAAATCATGTTTCAAAAAACTATATATTTTTAGAGAGAGGGGGAGGGAGGGAGAAAGAGATGAACATCAATGTGTGGTTGCCTCTTCACGCCCCCTACTGGGGATCTGGCATACAACCCAGGCATGTGCCCTGACTGGGAATGGAACCAGCAACCTTTTGGTTCACGGGCCGGCACCCAGTCCACCCAGCCACACCAGCCAGGGCTGAAAGTGTTGTTTAAAATGTCAGAACTAGGAAGTTAATTAGCCACGTACAATAGCTTTACCGAACGGCATTACAGGAGAACAAATACACAGGGGCTCAACTCCCACCCTTACCCCTCACTGGGTAGCTGGGTGGCCTTGGGCGAGTTACTTCACTTCTTTGAGCCTATTTACTCAGCCATAAAATGCGATGATGCCCCCCCTTGTGGCCACTAGAAGAATCATTATAAGGGTTAAATGAGACAGTTCATGTAAAGCACCTACTCAGATGTCTGGCACGCAGTAGGTTCTCATTGGATGGGGCCGGTACTCATCCCCTCTCTGGAGGAAGGCTTCTCCCTCCCCTCCCCACTTTGGCAGGAGTCAGGATTGGAGATAACTGGGTGCATTTGTGTCCCAAGAAAGCCAGTCCCTTAGAGACAGGCGACCCAACTGCATAGAGATGCTGCTTAGCATTCTCATAGGCGAAGTGGGGATTCATTGCCAACTCAGGGGCTTGTTGTGATGCACAAGTGAATTAGAAGAAGGGAAGGGCCGTGTTAAGCCTGTGCCATTCAGAGTTCTGAGTACGGGAACAATAACTCAGTTCGTGGGCACAGAGGAGCTCAGACGTGGGCTTTATACCTAGCAGGTCGCTCCGCTCGCTGTCATCTTTCCTGAGAACCTGTGGGGTGATAGGGGTACCTTGGGGAACCATGTAGTCAAGGAGCCAATTTTGATTGCTAACACGTAAACCACCAAGGATCCATGATGCACTGATGAGGACCATGTCGGAGGTGACAGGTCGAGGTCACAGAGACAAACATGGGCATAAGCAGAGGAGAAAAATGGGGTATGCACACCTCCAAATCCTACGGAAGCTGAGGAGTGGCAGCATGGCTGTCTTGCTTGTGGATGGCCGGTCTCCTTTCTCCTGATGTGAACCACAGGCCTCAGCCCCTAGTGGGGACCCCGATGTGCTTGTGGTGTAAATCCCTGGCTGCCGTGGAATTGTGGGGCCACATCTCTGGAATGCTGGCCCTGGGTCGGGGTCACCAGCCCTGTGCTTCCCTGCCACGTTCCCTGAGACAAGTCAATCCTCCGTCTCTGTTTTTGTATCAGACAGGTGGGTGGTGCTCTTTGGATTAAATGAGGCCCTTAAGCAGCGCTTCCCAAATTTATGAAACACACACGTGTTACCTGGGGCTCTGGTTAGAGTGCAGATTCTGGTCCAGCAAGTCTGGAATGGGGCCCAGGATTCTGCATTTGTAACGCACTCCCAGGTGATGTCGATGCTGCTGTGCCTACGGCAAGGATGCAAAGCAGTGGAGAGCCTGCACTGGGTACCATTTCCTCTCCCTCCTTAGCTGGGGGACATCATTGTCTCTGCTGCTGTTGCTCTGATCCATTACTGACCGTTATGCAATTTAGGCGGCAGGCCCTGACCTTGGCTCTTTATGTGTATTTTCTCTGTGGATCCTCACCAGTCTTACAAAACAGGTTCTGTTATACCAGTGAGGAAACCGAGGCACAAAGAGGAGAAAGAACTTTCTCAAGGCCGCACAGCCAGAAAGTGGCAGGTGCAGAATTAAAACCCGGGCGGTCCCGCCTCTGCAGCCCACCCAGGTCACGCCCTGGGTGCCAGCACAGTGCTCCCTGGAGCCCCCAGGTAGGGTGGTGACCAAAGGTTCCTCAAGCATGGAGGACACTGAATGGCAGAGCACAGCACGTTTCCAAACCTGGGCTCCCCCGGTGGAGAGCAGCATCCTAAGCCCTGGCCATGCTTACACAGGAAGAGATTCTGTCTTATTTTCTCCGAATTGGATGCTTTTTATTCCTCCTCCCTAACTGAAGTCTGGCCATTACTGGTTGCCATGGCAGCAGCCAAGCATTCATCCCAGTGTGGCTTGTCTCCATTTGTGGCCAATGGGAGACCTACTTCTCTGTATCCCGTGGGGGCATGGAGTGTCAGGGTGTCATGTCGTGGTGGCCGGAGAAGGCTAGGAGGTGAGACACAGGAGAGAGGGCTGTCGGCCTCTATGCAGAGACGCCCTCGCTGCTGCGCTTGTGGAGTCAGTCCCTGGTCTGTTCTGAGCTGTTTCTGCAGCCAGGCAACAACAGCGTGCCCGTCCTGAGCGTGTCCGTGTGTCTAGCCCTGGGCTAGGAACTTTGCATGCAGTATCTCACTTAATCCTCACAGCAGCCCAGGGAAGGAGCATTAGGGTCAGTGTCCTCTGACAGGTAAGGAGCGAAGGCCCCGAGGGCTCAGTAACATGCCTGGGTCATCCAGTGAACAGGTGGAGAAGCCTGGAGGGATCCCAGGTCCCGCGTCCCTTATGCAAAGGCATTGCACTGCTCCACCTCTCACAGCGTTCCCGTCAGGGTGGCCGTGCGTGTCTCTCGTGTCCCCAGACCTAGACGATGGGTTTGGAGGAACACGTCGCCCGCCCTCCCCAGTATCGCAGGCAGTGGTACTATCGGGTGCTTTAGTGCAGCAGAACTGGTCACAGGCTTTCCACCTGGGCCCCGGGTGCCCACTCCCATCCACTAAGCTCAGAGCCGGTCAGTGCCGGTCAGCACAGGTTCTGTGCAGGCAGCCCCCTTCCTAGCATTCTTCCCACATCACCTGCTTCTCCCTGTGTCTCCTTTGCTGCTGCTTCCTTGCTCCCTGACCGCTCGGTTGGAGGGCCCCGGGGCTCAGGCCTCAGTCCTCTTCCCATTCCTGTTTGCATTCACTCCCTTAGTGATATCCTGTCTCCCAGCTGCAAACACCATCGCAAATGGCTCTAGCCTGGGCCTCTCTACCTTGCATGTCCACTGTCTATTCCACATCTCTCGCATGTCCAGGAGGCATCTCAAATGGACTTGACCACAAGCACGCCCATTATCTTTCCTCCCACGTCCTCACTGTCTTAGCTGATGGCAGCCCACTCTTCCATTGCCCAGGCAAGACACCACAGTCGTTCTTGACCCTTCTCTTTCTTCTGCCTCCCTCCACTGGCGTCCAATCCTTCAGAAGCTCCTGGTGGCTCCACCTTTGAAAGACCCCAAGACTACACCCACCTCTCGCCACTGCCACACCCACCGTCATCGCTTACCAGGAATTTTGCGCTCACTGGGAGTTTTGTGGGAATCTCCTGCGCTGTCTTTTGCCTCTGCCCGGCCTCCTTTCCTCTCTGTTCTGCACATACTCCACTGCTCTGCTTAACTCTTCTGTGGCTTCTGCTGCACCTAGAGCCAACACCGGGACCCTTCCCTGGGCCTCCAGGGCCCTCAGGATCTGCTTCTTGGTGCCTCGGATTTCATCCTCAACACTTCCTCTGGCCTCTTTTGTGCCCCCAAATACACTGGCTTGCTCCCCCTTGCAGGCCATTGCACTCGCTGTCCCCTTGGACTGGAATTCTCTTTTCCCAAGTGTGACCCACCTCAGTAAGGTCTTTCTTCCACAATCACAGCCCCCCTCCGCTCCTGTCCCCTTTCTGTTCCCTTCCCCTGTATTACTTTTCTCTGCAGCTTCGCGCCACCTAACACTTCTTTCTGTCACAGATGTAGGGATATATGTTATTTTCACATTTTATCGTCTCTGAAGTCAAGGTGCAGTTTATACTAGAGGACAGTTTCTCATTTAATTGGCAACTATTTTTCTTTCTTTGCAGTGCCTGAGTTTAAATAGTATACTTGATAATAATTGACGGCATCTTAGAGTTGATGTAACGCAGTTTGGAGTTTACTTATGGATTTGTTTCTCTGATTCCCCCAGACTGGAATGTAATAAGCTCATGAGCGTAGGGATTTTTCGCTGCCCTAAACTCTGCTGTATCCCCAGCACCCAGAGCAGTGCCAGGCATAGAGAGACTACCCGGCGGATGGATATTGTCAAAGGAATGAATGAATGAGTAAATGCCCTCCAAATGCATCCATTTCACTGCGATAGGTCGCATTCACTTCCGCGAACCAACCCAAAGTAGACAGTGTATCTCATTGAAATAAATAGTAATCTGATGGCTGTGTTACCTTGCAGAGCTGTGGTTACATTCATTCCTCCTTGCCCCTCACACATGGCCTGGCATATTCTGAACTATAATGTCTGATGTGTTTGTCTCCCCGCAAAACCTGGGGGCAGAATCATGTCTTATATGTTTCTGTGGCTCCAGAGTCTGCACCAGGCTCAGTGAATATTAAATGAATAAGTGAGTGACAAACACATCTGTGTGTATATTTACCTCTATTCTAACTGCCTGCAACATGCCAGGCATTTAATACAGTGCCTGAATTGACTGGTCCTCCCAACAGCTCTGCAGGGAGGAGTTGTCTCCTGGTTTTCCAGATGAGGAAGGCAGTGCAAGGAAAGAGAGAGAGAGAGAGTTAGTTAGTTAGTTAGTTAGTTAGTTAGTTAGTTAGTTCACCTACTCACAGTTGTTCCCCTAGAAATTACTTTTGGCCACACAGGCTCAGCCTAGTCCATGCCATGCTCTGCCACGTCCTGATAGAAGGAAAAACTGGACGAAAGGATCTCAGTGGTCCCCCTCCTTGTCCCAGGTGCCATCTGGAGCCATCACTTGGCCGCTGGCCCACTTTGCAAGCTGGCTTGTATTCCTGCCACCACCGGTGGCCACAGCCCCTGTGGTGTTCCGGGAAAGCAAATGAGCTAAACTCCAAACCTGGTCAGAGCTCACCAGAGAGGACATGTGAAACAGTGAGACCACTGAGAACTGATGGATGAAATTATTTTCCAGTTCTTTCCACGGAGGACAAATAGTAAAAATTTGGTAAAAATACTAAGTTGCTTGAAATAAATCCTCTCTCAGTGAGGTTATATTAGTTACGTTGCATTGTTGTTGCTCATTTTACTCATAAAGAATCCATTTACATGATTCAAAGAAAAATTGTTTAGAAAGGTTTACTATAGAGAAATCCTGTGCTCTCCACTCTGTCCACCCTGGTCCCACTGCCTACCTGTCTGGGTAACCACTGGGATTAGTTTGTTCTTTACCTTTCCTTTATTTCTTGCTGCACATATGATCACGTGATCAGGCTCACTCTCCCTTGTACCTCAGATATGGTGCAAATACAGAGAAAATACATTCTTACCCCTCTCCCGCTTGTTGTTATTGAGGGGAAGGGAGGGAGAAAATATGAGGAGGATTCTCCCATTTTTTGTACAAAATATCGCATACTCTATGTTCTGTTCTGCACTATCCTATTTTTTCCCTCAACATCTAGCCTGGGAGTTTCTCCCTATCAGCCTAGAGATAAACATTTAATAAATATTTGGCTATGAGTGAATAATTAGTGAATGAGTGATTGGTGGAAATGATTCACGGCTGGCTTTCTCTTCCTCCCCGGGAGCGTCCCCCTCCCCTGCAGTGGTGTTTTCCGTACGTCCGGCAGGAGCCAAGTTCCCCAGGATCTCCCGGTCACCCTGCTGACGGTGCTCTCTTTTCCCGTTCTCACCAGGGAGGCGCCCAGATCAGCCTGGCTGAGGTCTGCCGGTCTGGGGAGAGGTCGACTCGCTGGTACAACCTCCTGAGCTACAAATACTTGAAGAAACAGAGCAGGGAGCCCAAGCCAGCGGGAGCCAAGGCCCCCACCCCAGGGCCTGAAAGCATGGTGAGCAGGACCACTTCCTACCTGGCTGGATGGGAGGAATGGGCTCTCCCAGAATTGGAGGCGGGGAAGGAGATGGCCCAGAGGGATGGGGGTGGACAGGGGAAGAGGGCAAAGCGGGGGAGAGCCCTGCAAAGGGGCCGTACCCCTATCTTTCTCCTTCCTAACGGTGCCCTCCCCCTCCGTACATTGCTTGACTGGCTAGAATTCGCCCGATGAAAACCTTTATTCACAACTTTTAAAAAAGGAATGGGAGGAGGAAATAGAAAACTGAGGAAGGCAGAAAGTTAATCTTTATTGAGGCCTTACTGTGTGGGCTCGTGGGCTACCGTGGAGGCTTTCCATAAGATACTGAGGGAAGTCGTGGGCGCCAGCCAGGAGGCGGGCGTTCCTGAGCTGGGTGGCAGGGACCACTCATCTCGCCTCTCAGCTTCCACGTCTTCACGACTAATCTGACTCCGAGATGGTGTTAGGAAGAAGTACACGTAGGGAGCGCCGGGCAAGGGCCTGACAAAACAGTATCTGTCTCATTATTTTTCTTGAAAATCTTACGTTGGCCCATTTTTTGGTTAAAAAACACATATTTTAGTGCCACACACTGTAACCTGTTAAATGTCCGTACACTGTCTTCTGCACTTGGAAAGCCCACATGTGCTGGCCAGGGGCCTGCTGAGCAGTGAAGTCACACCCTTGAACATGGTGCGATGCAGTGTATCGGGTCCTAATGGGGTCCCCAGAGAGGGTGTTGGGGGTCCAGGTGGCCTGTACATCTCTGCAGGGCTTCTTTCCTCTGCTCGTACGGTCACTGCCCAGCATCTCATCGGAGGGGATGGGCTAGCGCTCACAGGTAGCGATAGGGTTAAGGATTCGATCTATTTCTTTCTCCTCTTCCTCCTCTTCTTTTGTCATCACCATCATCACGATCATTTTCTGTGCTTCATTTTATGGGAGGCACTGCCCTGGTTCATTACGTGCAATTTACTGAGGCTCAGCAAGGGCACCTGAGGACATACATCTATCTAATAAGCAACAACTCTACGTGTCAAACTTAGGTTTCCCTCACTCCAAAAACATAACAATGGCTGGCAAAAAGTCTTAAAAAAAAAAAAAAAGACCCCTCTACTTCCTAGAGCCCGTGCTTGGATAAGTCACATCCACCTTGGGCTTGTTAGTTTCCTTCTTCCCATTTCTCAGGGGAGTAGTCGTAATCTCCCCCTACCAGGATGGTGTAAGGATTCAGTGAGGTGGTACCTGTACACCACTCAGTGTCTGGCGTATACCAGGCCTTCAGCTGATTTTAGTCCCCCTTCCCTTCTCCCAAAGAAAATCTGGCTTTACCCTACCACGGGCATTTGCCCATTAACCCCGTGCTCAGAAAAGATCAGTTTTGCTTTGCTATTTGCTGCCATTTACTGAGCGCCAGTTATGTGTGAGGTGCTCTTCTGCACACCTTATGCGTGTAGTTTTCCTAACAGCCCTTTGTAGTAGGTGTTATAGGAAACTGGATCTCAGGTTAAACAATTTCCTCAACTCACACCAGCTTCTTTGCTGTAGACACCGTTCAGTATACATACTCTTCCTCCAGGAAGCCTTCCTTGAATGCAACCAGCTGAGGTTCTGTTCCCAAACATTAATACCTTAACCTCCAGCATAGTCCCTCTCACATTGTTGTGATGGTTCACAGTTCACGTGATGGTCTCCCTGATACCCTATGATCTCCCGACAACCAGAGACCTAGAATTCTGTTTCACTCATCTACTGAACTTGGCTTGTCTTCCCAAACTGTCCACTCCCACCAGGGTTATTCTCAGGAGAACTGCTAGTTTAGAAGAGCTAAGCACCGTATTTCTAATGTTTAAGTGACCTTGAGGCACGATGCTCATCCAGTTTCACCCTCGGTTCCCTGGGAGGGTCACAGGCAGACAAGCCCCGACTCTTGCCTGGAGGGGCTGCGCTGGTGGTGTTCCAGCGAACCCATCAGCCTTGATCTCCGCAGGACGCCGTGTCTGCTCTGTTGGAGCAGACAGCCGTGGAGCTGGAGAAGAGGCAGGAGGGAAGGAGCAGCACCCAGACCCCAGGCGACAGCTGGTAAGTGACGGCTCTCTTGGGCCCCAGGAACTGATCTGGCTTGGACCTGGGCCCAGGCCTGGCTTCCCTGACTGCTGGAGCAACCAGGAGACGGGTCCCCATAGGAACACCGAGAACCTGATTCCTTACGGGTTCTCTGCAGTCAGCGAGGCAGTATGTGGCCTGGAATGCTGGCCCCTCCATGTATCATTTTCTGTTCTATGAATCACTCGTGCTAGTTCACATCTAGTGTTAGTTTGTCTGGATAGACTTAAATCTAAAGAAGCTTGCCCTGCGGGTAGCTCAGTTGGTTAGAGCGTCATCCCGTACACCAAAAGGTTGCAAGTTCAATCCTCAGTCCAGGCACATATGGGAGGATCGCTCTTTCTCTCATGTTGATGTCTCTCTCTCTCTCTTTCTTTCTCTCTCAGTCCCCCTTCTTCTCTCTCTAAAATCAATAAATAGATCACAGATCCTCGGTGAGGATAAAACAATAAAAAGGAAGCTTTGTTAGTGTTTCAGCTAGTAGTAAAGACTCTCCCTGATGTAATCCAATGGAGAACGCAGCGGAGACGCTTTCTTGTGGTGCAGTTCAGGGCTCCTTAGCTCCTGGAAACCCAGCAGAAAGGTCTCTTCCACCTTAAGAAAACAGTGGTGTAGATGAGGGTTCAAATCTGAGCTTCACTGTTTGTTTGTTTGTTTGTTTGTTTGTTTGTTTGTTTTGTAACCTTGGGCAAAGCACTTCTCACTTTTTACTGCAGGGTAGCTGCATATAGCAAAGTTCACCTACGCAGCCCATACAATAGAGTGAATTTTCAGAAACCAACCTCCCCACGGAACCAGCACATTCCATCTGGGCAGTGACCGCAGCCTGTGAATGACTCTTGCCACTTGGGCGGAGGTCTAGTTGGGCTTCGGTGCATGTGCTCCGAATTCAGACAGATGGGGATTCCGGGTCTCGCTCAGCCAACTTCCTGGGGGATCCTGGGTCCGGGCCATTCCGATGTGCAGCCTGGGTTGGGAACTGTGGCTCTAAGCCTCCGCTTCCTCATCTGTAAAATTCAGTCTTAAAAAACAGCCGCTGTGCGTGAGTATTTTCTAGGCTTGATCTCACCATATATGCTGAGCACTGAACACAGATCCTGCCCCACAGGAAATGCTCAGTGGACGCTTCTATATTCTTCTGTGACGGCCCCAAATTATACATCTGCTCTCCGAAGGAGTCTTTCCTCAATATCTGCCACGCCTTTGTGGGCCTTATAGAGCCTGTTGTGTCTGCCTGACTCTGCTGTTTTAGGGCGAAAACAGCCGGAGATGGTACCCACGCCAGCCACCATGTCCCTGTCCCTGAAACTGTGATTCTGGGCCCTGGGGTTGGAATTTCACATAATTTACATGTCATGAAATAATCATGCTTTTGCTTTTTTTCCCCCCAGCCATTTAAAAATATAAAAAAACCATTTACAGCTTAGACTGTCCATGGGTTCAGCCCTCTCTGAGTCTCCTTTATAGTTCCTGAGTTTTTGTGTCTTTACCTGTTTAATTTAGGGTTTTCTCAAAATTGTCTCCATTCCTCTTTCCCTCCCCCATCCTGTCTCCCTCCCTCCCTCCCAGCCTCAGCTCCTCTCTCTCTTCCCCCACTTCCCTGTCTTCCTTCTTCCTCCCTCTCCTCTCCAGCACCCGGCTGGGCCAGGCTGGGATCCACGCAGGCAAAGCTGTGATGCCGGAAATAGGCCTAGGACCTGTCTTCCAAAACCCTGGCACGAGATCACTGGTTTCCCCCAAATTCCAAGCCTGTGTTGAGACTTTTCACGCCATTGCCTAGCAACTGCCTTCTGTTCTCTCTCCCTTTGTGGCCCCCTCTCTCCCTACCCCTGGCCATTCAGACTTCCCTAGACACTGACTTACAAAGCAGGCTGAGAACCCCAGAGCTCCCCTGCGGGGGTAAATCCATCTGCAACCCCCCACCCCCACCCCGCCCCCAGGCCACAGGCTTCTTTGGGTCCTGGAATGTTAACTAGCCTTGTGGGGCGTGCTCAGCTCTGGCGTCCTGTGCCAAGGCCTCCAGAAGACCAGCCCTCTGTTCTCATTCACGCCCCTCCTCCTTCAGCACCCAAGGCCCAGGGTGTTATTGTCTTGCCCCCTTTTTTATTCTGGTTAGGTTTCTGTTAGTGCATAAAATCAGAAGACTGGATTTTTTTTTTTTTTTTTAAGGTTCAAAAGCGAAAAATACGAAACAGTAGGGGAGAGTATGATCACAAACGACACTGGTGTGAAAAGCCTGGTGTAGGCCTCCTTGGGAACTTGGGGGTGCTTGTCTGGGGCAGATGCTGAGAAGTGGTGTTGCAGGGTGGCTCCGCAGTAAGACCGCACTGGTCAGTGTTCCCACCCGTTGTGCTTGCCAGGCCCCCTCAACCCTCTCTGACGTCCACGTGACCGTCTGTCTGTGTTACTTACTCAGCAGTGCGTACCTGTTTCAGCGTAGCAGGCACCGCTGCTCTGACCTCCGAGGATGAATTGGATGCTCTTATTACCCCCTGCAAGGATTAGCCTGTTCCCTAGACCTTCACCAGCCCACGAGATTATCTGATATTTCTTTTTTTTTGGCACTCCAAAGGGTAAAAAGGTATCTATACAAAATGGTTTTTTCTTTACAGTGAGAGGTGTTATTTTTTTTTCCTTTCTGGAAATATGGAGATCAGATTCACAGCACAGAAGGGGAGATTTCCGTAGTGACCAGGCATGTAGTGGACGTGGGCACACGTGGGTGGAAGGCCAGGCCATGCCTCTTAGCAACCCTGGATCGCGATGCTGGGCAAGCGTGCTCAACTCTCTGATCCTCAGCTTTTCGGCCCATAAAACAGAGACATTAATTGCCTGCCACACTGTCGTAAGGCCTGAGCGTAGCACCTGCAGCTTATTAAGCCCTCTGTAAGTGCTGGTTAATGTGGCGTCTGCAGGACTCCTAGAGAGGGGCTCCTTGCATATTCCCATGTTCAATGTCTCTTTTACAAGGGGACAGACAGACTGCGAGTGCAAAGGAGGGAGAGCGGAGGCCCCAGCATTGCCAAGCGCACATCGAAGTGCAGAGGACACTCTAATCATGGGGCTGGGTGTAGTGATCCTAGAGACATCCTCTGCACTGGGAAAATCCCAAGGGAGACTTGACGTTTATCCAGAGTCTTGAGGGGCCAGCTAGAGATGTCAGATTTTCAGCTCTCGGCTGGAACTCCGCCTGCTCGGTGTGGTAATGCTGTCTCACGCTGATCAGAAGCCTGGCAGTTGTGTATGTCTTTGAGAAGGAAAGATGGGATTGGAGATAAATTACTAATTAACAAATCCAGCCCACTTGCCACAGCAATTCCTTCCAACCGTGGAGTCTGTGGGGAAAGGATAATTTTGAGGAGCATCATCAAAAGTAAAGTTTCTTCAGTGACCACTGCTGGAACAATTGAATATCCACATAGAAAAAACAGACTTTGAGCATCACATACAAAAATTAATCTGGAATGGGTTGCGGGGCTAAGCATTAAATCTGAAACTATAAAAATCCTAAAAGAAAATATAGGAGAAACTTTTTGCAACATTAGGGTAGCAGGAATTTCTTAGATAGGGTGTAAAAAGCACAAACCATTAAAAAATTTTGGTAAATTGGACTTTCTTATGATCAAACGCTTCTGTTCTTTAGAACACATCATTTTAGAAAATAAAATGTCAAGCCACAGACTTAGAGAAAGTATTTGCAAGGGATTTATATCCAGAGTATATAATGAACTCTTACAACCCAATAATAGAAAGACAACCCAGTTTTTAAATGGGCTAAAGACTCTAACAGACACTCTGCAAAAGGAAAACATATGGGTGCTCAGTAAATGCACAAGAAGAATCTCAAAGAGAAAGTGCAGATTAAAAACCATGGTGAGAGGTTGGTAGACTCCCAGAAAAATGACCAAATGTAAAGACTGACAATACCGAGTGTAGACGAGGGACTGGAGCTCTCAGAACTTTGCTGCTGGGAGTGTCAAGCGGCATAACCCTGTTGGAAAACCAGTCTATCAGTTTCTTAAAAAGATAAAACCCATACTTACTGTGTGACTTAGCCGTTCTACTTTTAGGTATAATGCTGTTAGGGTCTGAACTGTGTCCCCTGCAAGATTCATACATGGAAGCCCTGGCCCCAGGACCTCTCAATGTGACTGTATTTGGAGGTAAAGACCTTAAAAGGTGACTAGGTTCATGTGAGGTTGCTAAAGGCATGGTGGGCCCTAATCCGATAGGACTGGTGTTTTTGTAAAAAGAGGACATTTGAAGACATGAGACCTCAAAGATATGCACAAGGAGGGAAGACTGTGTGAGAACACAGCAAGAAGGTGGCCATCTGCAAGCCCCAGGGAGAGGCCTCAGGAAACCAAAGCTGCCCACACCTTGATCTTGGACTTCTAGCCCCCAGACTTGCAAGAGATACATTTCTGTTCTTTTCAGCCACCCAGTATTATTGAAGCAGTTCAGGCAAACACACAATATCCAAGAGAAGTAAAAACTTGTATCTACGTGCATGTCTGTAGAAGCTTTATTTACAATTGCTAAGAAATGGAAACAATTGAAAAGATCATCATTTATCTCTGCTGAAGAGATAAATGGATTACGGCCTGTCCATCCAATGGAATATTACTCAGTCATAAAAAAGGAGCAAACTGTTAATGCTGCAATCACCGATACGGATGAATCTCAGAAACCTAATGCTGAAAGAATGAAGCCAGAGACATAAGAGCGCATACTGTCTGATTCTATTTCTGTGGCATGCTAGAAAACTCAGATTTCATCTATAGTGACTGAGAGCCGATCGGTGTTGGGCCGGGGGCGGTGGGAGATTAACTGAGAAAGGGGCTGAGGGGACTTTCTGGGATAACAGAAAGGTCTGTGTGGTGGTAGTGTTTACACGGGGGAATTACACGGATCAAACTTGGCCAAAGTGCACACTGAAAAGTACATTTTGCTCTGTGTAAATTACACCTCACTAAAATTGATCTTTTCATTTTATTTTATTTTCAAAGAAATGTGTCTCCCAGATTCTGAAAAGGTTTGGAAGCCCTGCCCTGGGTGCATTTAAAAGCAAGTGAGCAGATCAGAGGGGTCTCTGGGGGAGTAACTAGAGTTCTGTGTCGTCACAGGAGGTTCGAGGAGGAGACCAGCGACAATGAGGCTGCTGCAGAGGAGGAAGAGGAGGGAGAGGAGGACGTTTTTGCTGAGAAATCCTCACCGGATATGGAGGAGTGCCCAGCATTAAAGGTAGGGTGCGCTGGGGAGATGGGAAGGGAAATAGCCCCCCAGTCCTTGAGAAGGCAGTCACAAGAGGTACCTGGTTACATCTTGTCCCCCAGCCTCAGGGGACAGGCCTCGGAATGGAGTGACTGCAGCAGGTGTATTGCGGTGTCCCTGCCTGTTAACTTGGCTCCTTTCAGTGACAGGAAACCAGGAGAGGCAGACTCACCCGCCTCCCCTCTCTCTAGACAGACCTTAAGCTTTGCTGTCAGGGTTCAAATGCAGGCTCTGCTACTCCCTAGCTGTGTGGTCTTAGGCAGATGATTTCATTTCTCTCTAGCCTTTGTTTCATTGTCTCTACACTGGACACAATAACACCCACCTTGCAGACAGGTTCTATGATTTCAGAGTAACGTATTTCTGCATTTGGTTTGGCCCAGAGTACAGCGGGAGAAGGAGTCTAATGGTCAAGTTCCCCTCGGCCCCTGCTTTTCTGCTGCGCTAGAATTACGTGTTAGAACAAGATTGACAAAGATCTGTTCTTTCCACCTCTGGGCTCCTCAGAAGACAGCACCCCATTGTGTTGAAACAGGGCAACCAGAGGGTGGAGTTGCAGGTCGTGCATTGCACAAGCTACCAGGACAAGGGGGGCCCAAGAGGAATTGAGGGGCACCCTCCAACTGCTCCACACCAACAGGGCAGCGTTTTGCACTGTCTCCAGCCAAAGGCAGCTCCTCTTGAAGAGTTACACAAAGGCGCTGTTTGGGCTGATGGAGGCCCTGCCTGCAGGTGTTCTTGTTTGCCTGCCTTTTGCTGGTGACCACCGTGAAGGGATAGGAAAACCCAGTCACCTGGTTTAGGAAACGAGGTTGGCTGCTTGCCTCCATAATTTCAAGGAAACATCGGCTGTTCTTGGCTGGGGCAGGGGAGACCTTGGTGTGACCTTGACAAAGTGTGTGTGGCACATAAGTCTTGAGGTGAGAAGTCCAGGCCACCTGTCCTTAAGGTACCTCCGCTCTCCCGTGAGCTTGTTTGGGGACTGAATGTGCCTCCACTAGCCCCAACTCACAGGTGTCATGGAGGAACAGGGGCTGGCCCTCGGGACCTTGGGCACCGTCCTGGCTGGGCAGGGTTGGGGCGAAGGAAGCTCCCAGCTGTGTCTCTGAGACAGAGGGGAAGTGACAGGAGTGGGGAGCAACCAGGGAATCTTCCCCGTGAGTCTTGGGGTGGGTGGCTGAGACTCGGTGATCTCAAAGCTGTGACTTCTTCCTCAGGTGGACAAAGAGACCAACACAGAGACGCCCGCCCCATCCCCCACGGTGGTGCGGCCCAAGGACCGGCGGGTGGGCACACCATCCCCGGCACCATTTCTGCGAGGAAGCACCATCATCCGCTCCAAGACCTTCTCCCCCGGACCCCAGAGCCAGTACGTGTGCCGGGTAAGCAAACGTGTGGCCCTGCCCCCCTCCCAGGGCACCTGTTCCCACCGGGGGTCCTTCCACCTCGAAGCTCTGGGTACAAATCCCAGCCCCTGTCATGGCGTTGGATGTCCTCGGACAAGTGCACGCCCTGAGCCCGTAGCCTCGTGCGGCGTGACTAGGCGGACGGCATAGGGCTGTTTTAAGGGTTGAATTAGATAAAAGACGGAAAAGGCCCAGTAACTGGTGCCTGGCAATGCTCCTGTAATTCCAACCACGTCTCCCCTCCTTGTTCGCAAGCAGTTACGAGTTAAGGATCAGGTGTCCCGACACATACAAATAGTTGGCGCGACACATCCTCTGAGTGCCATCTTCAAATGGAAGCCAGGCGGGATAAAGCCCCCTCCTGGCATGACATCCAGCCCGTCTCTTTGTGCTGCGCACTCCAGTCCAGCTGTTCCGTCCCTCTGTCCGTTGGTTAGTTTCTTCTCTGAGCCCTGCCTGCACCCTGGGCCAGGAGAGGCCGTGGCCTTGGGGTCAAGCAGACTGGACCTTGAACTCTTGTTCTGGTGCTCACCAGCCATACGAAATGTCAAAGTGTGTCCGTCTCTCTGTTTGAGGGTAGAATGAAACTGTCACCGAAGCACGTGGCACACAGTAGGTGTTCTGCCCACGTGGCTGTAATTTATTGTTGTTACTGCTCTGGTTCTGGTTGAGACTCTGCCTGGCACAGTAGCAGTTTCATTAGTTACGTGCCTCGGGCTGCTGTGTTTGACAAAGCCAGACGAGTAATATCATTGTCATTAATAATTATTAATAACCCCCCAAATGATATAACAGCGTCCCAGGAGAGATGTGCAGAGGTGGGCTGACAGCTGTCAGAACAAACAGGCTGCACAGCATCTGCCTGCCGGGATCCCAGCCACGCAGAAATGCGGCTCACTCCCACCCGCACATCCTGGGAGGTCCTGTCATCCCCGCCTCCCTCTCTCTGGTCCTCCCGTAGGACAGCACCCATCTGACCACGGCCCTGACCTCTGACCGTGGATGGAGGGCGTCAGCCTTCTAGGGAGGCTGCAAACAAGTGAACGATGGAAGGGACCCCGAGGTGGACAGAGCTGAGATGGCACGGCCCTCACGCACCTGTCTGCCCACCTTCCCCAAGGAAACGGTCCCTGAGTTTTTGCTCTGGGGCTGCTTTTCTTTTCATGTGTCTGGCAGTCTTGTCAGTGGCTCCATCTGAGCCGTTAAGACAGGCCGTGTGGGGGCAACAGGGACGAGTCACTGCCAATAGGCCTTGGCTAGGTCAAGGGGGCGTTCTATCCTGCACTCTCACTGTCTGTGCCAGCCCTCCGGTACTGCTACCAACCGCCGACCTTGGGCAAGTCCCAGGCTTCTCTCCCATGGGGAAGGGCTGCTCCTGCCTGCGCCATGTCGTTGTTGGAAGGATTCAATGATACCGCACACATAGCAGGTTGCTGCAGGCGGTGTGCTGTAAACATGCTTGACAAACGGTCCCCTGGAAAGGAAAGGCGGGTGAAGTGAAACCCACCTCCTGCAGGGCCCAGGGAGCAGGGACCCGTGTGTGCACAGGAGAGCAGGACTGGGCGGAGTGGGGGAAGCCACCTGGCCGGCCCCAGCGTGCCTTCTGACACACTTGGACCTTCAGTAACTTCCCTGGTGTGTTTCTTGCAGCTGAATCGGAGTGACAGTGACAGCTCCACACTGTCCAAGAAGCCGCCTTTTGTTCGAAACTCCCTGGAGCGCCGCAGCGTCCGGGTGAAGCGGGTGAGACAGCCTCCTGCTCTGCCCTCACTTCCCCTAGCGCAGCCCCTGATGTCCGACTGTTCTCAGCCACAGTGTGAAGGACCTCACTGTTGCGGTCGTGGTGCTTTTTACACGTGGACATTTGTGAACTGTAAGGCTGGGGGAAGCATCTTCCTGGGTAAAAATCCAGCAACCCAAGGTCACCAATGGGAGCCTGCCCCGCATGAGTCTCTGCTCGGTGTGTGGCCCAGCTGATTGAGTGGTCAAGGTCCTGACAACCCTTCCTGCTGGCAGAGGGTGCCCCAGCACGGACTGGAAGCTGGGAGGCATGAGTGGGCTTCTCTCAGTCCAGCTGAACGCACACAGGGAAGAGGCCAGGGCTGTCCCTGTAGAGACATCTTGGCCTTTCCTTACGGGGACTTGGCTGAGGTTCGGGGCGGGGAGGGTGTGGTGTTAGGCAAAGGACTGACTCCTTTCACCAGCCAGGGCTGCAGGAGATGCAGAGGGCCTTGCCCTCTTCGCACTTTTAACACAGACTTTGCAGTAGTTCTGGTGTGTTTGTAGAAATAGAAGAAACCCAGCTTCCAGAGTATCAGGCAGAGGACGACAGAGAGCACAGTGGGAGACATTCAGGGAAAGGAGAGTGTGCGAACAGCCCCAGGCAGGGGAAGGCTGCCCTGAGTCTCCTGGGGCTTGGGGCCGGCTGGCTGCTGACTGCCAGAATGAGGAGTTGGTCCTCTGTCGATCACCACCCTTCTTCCTGAATCTCCAGGAAGAACGAGAGAAAGCAGGAGGAAACAGTGCAGGCAGAAGAGGGTGCTGGCAGTGGGAGAAGGCGCGCATAGTCTCCGGTGGCAGGGACAGCCCACCTCCCATTCTGGGTCCCCCACCCCTTTCCCATTTTCTGTGGCTGGCTGGTGCTGCAGGGTCTCCTGGGGAGCTTGTTGATGGTGCAGATTCCAAGCCCACATTCCTGGACAGCGTAATTCAGCGCCTGGAAACTACATTTTCAACAAGCTCCTCGGAGGGTTCTGGAGGGAGACATGCTACTGTGTTCCCTAAAACCCCCTTCTAAGGTAAGCCCTGCAGAAGTTCCCCCTTCTTCACCTGCTCTTGCTCTTACCCAAGGGGATGCCTTAGTAAGGGAGCCCTTGATGGTGGGTCTGAGCCCACATTTTTCTCAGGTTGTCTGTGCCCAAGGAGCAGGAGAATCCAGGGGCTGTGCCAGAGCCTGACCTGTCCCCCTGTCTGTGTCCTGCCAGGCTCTGAGATTGGACATCAGTCAGAGCAAAGAAAAATAAGCTCCATTTCTTGCTCTGAGAACTCAAGGCACATACAGTAGATCCTTGGCTGGATTTCCTTAACCTGCACATTTATAAACATAGACCCAGACAAGCCTCATAAAACTTGTGCTTTAAAGCTGTTTTGTATTCCTGAAAGTGTACAAGTACTAAGTGAGGACAGGGCTCATAGTAACAGTTTACAGGCCATTTCTCAAGTCCCTTTGTTCGTCACTGTCTTCACTTCCTGTGGCTGCGTAACAAATCACACACTTAACAGCTTAAAACAGTACCTTCTCCCACAGGTCCCACAGGTGAGGAGTTCAGCACAGGTTAGCTGCACCCTCTGCTCAGGATCTCACCAGGCTGAGGTCTAGGTGTTGACTGCCTGCATCCTCATCTGGAATTTTGACCAGAGAAAGTTTCACATCCCGGCCCTCTTGAGGGTTTGGCAGGATTCATTGCCTTGCGTGTTTTGCTAGCTGTAGGTCTGGAGCTATTCACAGCTCACAGAGGTCATTCTCGGGTCCCTATCATGTGGCCCTCTCCAAAACATCACATGGCTTCTTGGAGGCCAGCAGAAGATACTCAGAAAGGGCCAGTTTATCTTTCAAGAGTTCACCTGATTAGGTCAGGCCCACCCAGGATGATTAACTCAACATCAACTGATTAGTTACCTCATCACAGGAGTGATACCCCCTTATATTCACAGGTCTCACTCACCACGCTGAGGGGGCTGGCAATCTTGGAGGCCAGTGTAGAATTCAGCTTCCTGTAGTCAGTCTCTTTTTTAAAAAAATCATTACTGGGTTTTGCTAGCAGAAGAGTTCATTGTTATATTACTCAGGGTCTTATGCATGCAGATACCTGAAGAATACAGCTTGAAAATGAAAAGGGGGAATTTACTGGCTTGTGTGATGGAAAGCCTAGGTTTAGATTGATCCAGGAGTTGAATATTGTCAAGCTTCAGCCCCTGCCCCTAGTGCCCCCCCACCCATGGCACTGCTCCCTCCAGCTAGCTTAATAATAATAGTAATACTAATGCCCTGGCTGGCATAGCTCAGTGGATTGAGCAGGGGGGCTGTGAACCAAGGGGTCGCTGGTTCGATTCCTAGTCAGGGCACATGCCTGGGTTTCAGGCCAGGTCCCCAGTGGGGGCCATGTGAGAAGCAACCACACATTGATGTTTTTCTCTCTTTCTCCCTCCCTTCCTGTCTCTAAAAGTAAATAAAATCTTTAAAATAATAATAATTATTATTATTAATTCTTATTCTTCTCCTATTCCTCTTTCTCCCCCTCTCCTCTCCTCCTGCGCCTTCTTCTTCTTCTAGCATAATTCTTAACCAAGGTCACCCATGCAGTGTTGAAGGTGACCCTGATCAGTTTAGGTTTCTATCCTGCTGGCTTAAGAATCTCCCTGTAAAGACATTGCCTTTTTCCCAAATAGCTCACCAAAGGTACCCAAACTATCGCCCCTGAAGCCATCACTGTGATTCTGATTTGCCAAGTTTAGGTCACAGTCCTGTCCTCGAAGCCCCACACGAACCACATGGGTTGAACATGGAGGTGTGGATGCCCAAAGGAGGGTGCCTAGTCTAAGACTGGGGGAGTAGATGCCACATAGGCAGAAACAGTAGGGGTCCCTTATGGGGACACCGAGTCAGGAAGACATGGCTGTAGCTCTCAAGGGGGAGCAGGCTTGCACTATGGAGACAACCTGAGAGCAGCAGAGAGACCAGAATGCATTGACCGAGAAGGGGGATGTGGAGGACACAGAGGGTAGGGAGCTGGGCCTTGTGTGGGCAGTGCGTGATGGGGTCTGGAGCCAGCTCCCTGGGGTGGAGTCTCTGCTTTACCACTTACGACGTGTGACTTAACCTCTGGGAGCCTCACCTGTGCAACGATGGCGGTCGGGACATAGAGTTGTGCAAATGAACTGAGGTCATGCCGTAAACGTAAACAACCTGGCACCGTGCCCGGGATGTAAACATGAGCCGTAGAATGGGAGAACCCCAGGCGGGTCGTAGGGAGTGGGGCATTTTTGAAGGCATGGAAGCCTGCTGATTAAGGAAGGAGGGAGGGTGGGAGGAGGGGGTTATGTGGGTGTGCTTACTGGGGCCTGCCAGGTACTGACCCATCCCCGCCCCCACAGCCTTCATCCTTCAAATGCCCGCGCAACGAGCGCCTGATACGCACCTCGCTGGACCTTGAGTTAGACCTGCAGGCCACCAGGACCTGGCACAGCCAGCTGACTCAGGAGATTTCGGTGCTGAAGGAGCTCAAGCAGCAGCTCGAGCAAGCCAAGAGCCACGGGGAAAAGGAGCTGCCGCAGCCACTGCGGGAGGACGAGCGCTTCCGCCTGCTGTTGAGGATGCTGGAGAAGCAGGTGAGTGCGACGAACAGAAGGGGGCGCTGTGTTTTGCCCTTGAACACCGCCTGCTGCTACAAGGGGGAAAGCAACCAAATCTTTGAAAGGGGGTGGTAGAATCCTGAGACCCCCTGAGGGTGTTCCGTGGCCCTTCATTCCCATCAGCAAAAGGATCGAGGAATCCCTTTGCCCAGTAAATGTTACTGACTCTCGACCTGGTGGCCAGGACCTTTTTGCTGCATTTCCATGTGAGTGTGGGCAAGTCCTTACTAGCCATACATTTATTCACTTGTGCAGCCCTTCCTCAAACACGGGTGCATCTTCTGCTGTAGCACCCACTCGAGCAGTAAAATCTAGAACAGTGACCCAGCCGGGGCCTGCCGGTGAAGTGCCATGGAGCAGGTATCACCAGAGTGGAGAGCCTCACACCATGGCAGGGCTTGGCGCTGACATGCCAGCAACACAAGCCTGCTCACTCCTCTGCCCTCCTGTACTGCATTCAAGGGGTTTCAGGGTCGCTCAAGGAGAAAGATAGGACTAGAAAATGGCATTAGCACTCAAGGAGGAACTGCATTTGTGAGTCCTCCTGCCAGAGAAGTCTCTCCCAGCACGAGGACCTCCCAGAGACAACTTTTCTGGGGCTACACCTAGAGGGCAGGAGGAGAAGGGAACTCCTAGGAGGATTGGGGAGTGGGCTTATGCGTCTAGATGATGTCACTCAGCAGCACTGTAAGAAGTCTCTGGATCAGAGGGCTCCAAAGCAATCCTGACTGGTGTAGCTCAGTGGGTTGGGCGTCATCTTGCAAACCAAAGGGCTGCCGGTCAGTTCCCTGTGTGGGAACATGCCTGGGTTGTGGGCTGGTTTCACCTCCACCCTCCACCTCACCCTCACCCACTGGGGGCATGCAAGAGACAACCAACCCACGTTTCACTTCCTCTCCTCCCCTCTCTCTAAAAATAATCTTTTCGCTAGAAAAAAGAGCTCCAAAGCAGCAGCATTTCAGGGTCCTTGGTAGCCTCAAGGAGCGTCTTATCTATAACAAGCAGATGATGGGTGTAGCTTCACAGGGTGAGCAAAGCAGGCAGGTGCTAAGTGGTTTCAAAACCTGCTTGTTCGAGCTATATGTAAAATAGCTGGGTGGATAGAAATTTGAGTTTGGCACCAGTGGGCTTTTGAGCCAACAGGTCACAGACTACCATGAAAAATTTAAGTGACACGAGGTCAATAAACAGAGGCCTCTTTGACTCATTTTTATAACACCTGCCAGTCCCAGATTGCCAGCCGTGGCCGGAATGACAGACCTCCTCTAGTTCTGTCTGCACCCAGCCAGATGATGTAAAAGAGTGTCATACAGAGGGTGCTTGCCTGGGTTGCTGGGAGGGCCGTTAGCTAAAGTCCCAGTTCTTGATGCAAGCGGTGGTGCCTGAGAGCAGGGGAGGTGTGCTGAACTTCTTAGGTCAAGACTAGTGTGGAAGCTTCAGAGTGACTTGGGCAATTTTGGAAAGTCCAAAAATGTTTCTTTCTAATCTATTACTTATACCCTGTATACTTAGAACAGAAGAACAGTAATTTAATAAGAGCACTCAGGAAAAATAGAAGGTTACAGGAAGTTTTAAGGAAGAGAAGAGAATATATTCCTAACCTCATGGTAGTTGTCTGTTATATTTACCTCCGAGCTTCCAGGAAGCCAAGGCAAAAAGAGGTAAGAAAATAAACGTAATGGGCCCTGCCTTCAGGAAATACGAACTGAGGAAATCGACCTTTCACATAGTAAATTATAGTACATCCACCGCTATTTGATGGTCACCTACTAAAGGGCCATTTAAACAACAGCTTCATTGACCACAATTCTTTGTGCAGTGTTGTCACATGTCTAGTACATGGGTATTTTAGGGCTCTCCCTGGTTTGTTCTCAAATGTACTTACAGGGGTTTGCATGAAGAGGAAGGGGTGTTGCTCAGTGGTTTTGAGCACCGGCCTGCGAATCAAGGGGTTGCCGATTCGATTCCCAGTCAGGGCACGTGCCTGGGTGAGAGGAAAACACACAGGGATGTTTCTCTCCCTCTCTCTCCTTCCCTTCCTCATCTCTAAAAGTAAATAAACAAAATCTTAAAAAAAAAAAAAGAGGAAGGTGTACAGTGTACACAAAGTTGAGTACACTGCACAACTTGGAATTGGATTTCTACCACATCTTAGTAATTTGACATTAAAGAAATTTCTTAACACATCCATGCCTCTGTTTCCTGGGCAGTAAAATGAGGTCATTATAAAAATCTACCTTTCGAGATGGCCCCGAGGGAGGAGTCGATGAAGTAGCACACGTTCCGCCAGACAGCCTCATCTCCTGACCTCGGACAGGGCCACACAGGTGCTCAGTGAGTGACCTGGCCACTGTCCCGGATGGTGGGCCCATTTTCCCTCGACACTGAGTGAAGAGGACCCTACGGGGAACAGAAAGAGCGAGGGTAGCGGTGGTGGACCCGTAGACCTTTGGACTGCTATAAACTTATCTGTGCTAGAAGGTTCCCCCCGGCTGGCCCACTTCTGGAGGCCCAAAGGACTCTCCACCACCTCACAGCTTTGCCTGCCCTCGCCCTGCAGGTGGACCGAGCAGAGCGCCAGGGGGAGCTGCAGACAGACAAGATGATGAGGGCGGCCGCCAAGGACGTGCACAGGCTTCGAGGCCAGAGCTGTAAGGAGCCCCCAGAAGTGCAGTCGTTCAGGTGAGCTAGAGGGCTCCCGCCCGGCCAGCCCATTTTTCCCTTTCGCAGCCCACCTACCCAGCCTGGATGCCCTTGTCCGTCTCCCTGCCCCCGTCCCGGGGCCCCTCCTCTAGCAGAGCACCAGCTCTGTCACAGACGTTCATCCTCTGCCAAGCTGTGCCTGGCGGTCTGTGCTCTCTGCATGGCCTTCCCTGGATGTCCTTTTCAGTCCCCGACAACCTGAGCTAATTTGTTAGCTCCTCTTTTTCCATGAATGAGCCACCTGCTCCAGCCTCTCTCTCAGCATTTCTGTCCCTGGTAATTGCAGAGAATTGGCCGACTGATAAATAAGCCAGGCTGACAGATGCCTGCTCGGCCTCCTGGCTCTGCCTGCTGGGATATCAGGGAGGCGCTTTCTTGCTGTAGGAGACCTGGGTGGCTCACGGGAGGGTCCCCCATCCACAGAGGGCCTTGCACTTGGACTTGCGATGTCCTCTCAGATAAGGCTAAAAAGCATTTCAAAGGAACCATGATACACAGGACCATGTTTGCACATCTCTGCTGTTAAGCCAGTGGGAATCTAAAACAAACACTGGAAGTGGCTCAGAGGCCCTTCTGATCAAGTCCCTGATTTTAATTAAAGGACTCTGGTCATGCTCATGTCCCCCAAAGCAGTGCTCCTAAACCAGGAATGATTTGGGCCCCAGCCCCCCTGGGGGGACATTTTTGGTTGTCACAACTGGGAGGGGTGGGGGAGCTGCATCTGGCATCTGGGGGGTGCAGAGGCAGGGGAGCTGCCACGGGACATACAGTGCACAGGACAGCCGGCCCGTGGAGTCTGTACAGAATGGTTGGAAACTCCGTCTCTGAAAGGACCATGGCCTCTTTCACAGGGAGAAGATGGCGTTTTTCACCCGGCCTCGGCTGAACATCCCCACCCTCTCTGCGGACGACGTCTAATCACCAGAAAAGTATTTCCTTGGTTTCACTGACCACGCTGTGAACACAGACTGTGGCTAAAGTTATTTATGTGGTGTTATATGAAGGTATCAAGTCACAAGTCCTCTAGCGCTCCTGTAGGTTTGAAGATAAAGATTTTTTTAGTGTGGATTCTATTATTATTCAGAGGAAAAAAATACAAAAACAAAACCAGCATTAAAATGTCAAGATTGTATAGTTTGTATATTTAAGAATGTATTTTTGAGAAAGAAAATTTAAATGAACTACAGCAGCGTTCGGTTGCTGCTCTTCTTAAAATTGTTTAGATTTTTTTTTTTTTTGTACAGCTCTATCTTCTAGAGGTTTCACTGCAATAAGTAAGTAATATTTGGGGGACGACAATCCTAGAAGGATGTCCTGCTGATAATCACAGCACAGCTGACCTTTGCTACTTAACATATTTTGTACAATATTTTAAAAATGCACAGTAACTGTCCGAGGGACCCTGGGGTGTGTCTGGGAATCTTCATCAGCTGCAATGTGTTTTTATGTGGCCGCCTCAGGTGGAGTGGGCAGCGGGGAGCTGGCCACAGACTTGCCCACGCCAGTCTCAGATGCCCAGTGAAGCCACTGAAGTGAGTGAGGGAGGGCTGTGGAGAACTTCTTGTTTCATCTCCATCAATAAAGTGGCCTTTCTGAATGAATTTCCTCTCTCTCTTTTACCCCCCACGCCCACCCCTCATCTGTGTTTCCCTGATGTTCGGGTCCTCCCTGCCCAGCCATTTCCTTCCTCTCCACCCCCAGCCAGTCCAGATGGTATTTTTTTAGTTTGGTTTGGTTTTTTGCCCACCCCTCCACTCAGTGGCTCGTCACATAAAAATGACTAGTCTGCTGGGGCTGTTGCAGAGGATTGGAAGTTAGCCTTTAACAAACAGGCAGCCAAATCTTTGTCTCCTTCCTTCCTCGGACACCATCCTGTGCAGCTTTCCTCGGGTACAGTGCAGCACCAGCCACATCTGAATCACTTGGGCCAGCTTGTTAGAAATACACACTCTAGGGCCCTCGGCCGACCGGATGGACCTGCTTTTATCCATGTGCCCACTGTTAGTCCTTCGCACACTGCAGGGGACACTAACATCCTCTCTGCCGGCCGCTGGGGACCACTGTGGGGAGGCGTGATGGAGGGAGCAGAGCTCCCTGCACTTGGCTGCAGAGGCTTTCTCCACATTCCACTCCATACCTTACCTGGCTGCTTCTCATGTAGAAGGAGCCTACAGTGGCACAGAGTCCACCATTATTCCCCACGTGGCTGCCAGGGCTTCCTCCTCCCCCACGTGCCATATGTCTGAGCACCTCAGCATCCGACACACTCTGCTCCGTGAAATTCCACCCCGCACGTTCAGGGTTGGCCCTGCGGCCCCTTCAGATAAGTATGGATATCCCCAGGCCATCGCAGTATGTCTGAGAGCACAAGGATTGTGCTCTGCGAAGAGCGGTGAGGCGGCTGCTGCCCTGGTGGCAGTGATGGAACAGATGGCCCAAGCTGGACAGTGTCCTGGTCCATTGGCCACCACGGTCTGGCCAAGGATAGGCATGGGATCTGAGCTGGGCCACACAGATCCCTTCCCCTGCACGAGCCACCCGAAGGTTAAAAGGTAGTTTTTCTCTTCTGAAAGCTGCCTGGAGCCATGGCTCCAGCTTCTGGGGCAGCCCTGCAGAGAAAAGTGGGGGAAGAAAGGGCACGCTTGGGGTCTGAGTTGGTTGACACCAGAGGCCAACTGCATACTCACTGTTTGTAGTCTGTCTGGTGAACCGAGTCAAGTGCGCCATGAAACCTGAGGTTCCTGCAATGGGTTTTATTCACTCAGTCACACCTTTTGTTCAGCATTCCAAGCAAAGGTCAGCCCCTCTCCCCTTGCAGCAGCAGCTTCTGTGAAGCAGAGATCCAAACACGCTCCTTGTGCAAATCCTCCTGCTTGAGAAGTGTATATCACTGCAGCTGGAGGGGCACCTGTGGACCAAACCAGCCACCTCTTCAGAAGGCAGAAGGCCCCGTGTCTGCCGTGGCATTGAATTCTCCATCAGCAGTCACTGGCCAGCTACCAGTACATCCTGTTGTCTGCAGAATAAAGAAACTTCCACTTGTAACTGTGCACATGTGTTCTCCAGAATCTTCAGGAAACGAGCTTAGAAATGTGAAATGCCCTGCTCGAGGTTGCTCAGATAATAAATGGCCAAAGCTAGCATGCAATTCACTGTTCTGACCCCAAAATTTGTTATCTTTCAGCTCTTGTTTCTGCTCCACAGCGTTGCGTAATGAGAAGACCTCATCGAAGGGACTTCGCACGCTGGTTTTTCAGGAAGGAAATCCTGAAATCCTGTCATTTCTCTATATGAGGTTATGCAGAAACGGGGTGACTAAAATGGTAGCGTGAAGGCCCTGGCTGTGGTAGCTCCGTGGATTGAGTGCAGACCTGCGAACAAAAGGAAAACTTCAGTTTTCCAGGTCTAGTTTTCCAAGTCCAGATCCACCTCAGAAGGAGCCTTCCTCACTTGATAGTTAAGACAGAACTAGAGAGCCTTGCCAAAAAGGTGTTTACAGAATGGGTTTCGGGTTCTTCAGATGGTAAATAGGCTCCTCCAGTCTAGTGTTAAGTTTTCCAAGTCTACTTTTCCAAATCCAGATCCACCTCAGAAGGAGCCTTCCTCTCTTGGGAGTTAAGACAAACCTGGGAGCCTTGCAGAGAAGGTGTTTGCAGAATGGGTGTCAGGTCCTTCAGATGGTAAACAGGCTTCTCCAGTGAAGTGTTAAGTTTTCCAAATCTATAAAAAGCACTGGACTAGGAAAACTAGACTTGGAAAACTACAATTTTCCAAGTCTAGTTTTTAAGTCCAGATCCATCTCAGAGCTTTCCTTGCTTGGGAGTTAGGACAAAACTAAGGAGCCTTGCAGAGAAGGTGTTGGCACAATGGGTCTCAAGTTGTTCAAATGGTAAATAGGCTTCTCCAGTGTAGTGTACGTTTTACAAGTCTAGTTTTCCAAGTACAGTGTTTATTTTCAAGACTTGAAAAACGGAACACTGTACTGGAGAAGAGTATTTACCATCTGAAGAATCTGAAACCCATTCTGCAAACACCTTCTCGGCAAGGCTCCCTAGTTTTTCTTAACTCCTGAGTAAGGAAGGCTCCTTCTGAGGTGGATGTTGGCTTGGAAAACTAGACTCAAAAGCTGTAACAATTTTCGAAATCTAGTTTTCCAAACCCAGTTTTTTTTCTAGACTTGGAAAACTTAACAAGGCCCTAGAGAAGCCTATTCACCACCTGAGAAACCTGAAACCCATTCCGCAAACACCTTCTCGGCAAAGGCTACCTAGTTTTGTCTTAACTCCCAAGCGAGGAAGGCTCCTTCTGAGGTGGACCTGGGCTTGGAAAACTATACTTAGAAAACTGTAATAGTTTTCCAAGTAGTGTGTTCCAAGCCCAGGTTTTTTTTTGTTTGTTTTTGTTTTTTTAGACTTGGAAAACTTAACACGCACTGGAGCAGCCTATGTACTATTGTTACAGAAAACAACTCAGCCACTTTGGGGTGTAGGGAGTGGAACTTTATTTATGCATGCAGACCCAGAGGAGGCAGTCTCCAAATTCTGGGTCCTGAGCTCAGGCAGCGGCTTGTTTTCATAGTGTGGCATGCGGAAGTGATTTTACTAAGCCTCCGTGGCAGAAGCAGGTTTACAGAAGCAAGAAAGCAGGGCTGCTGATAGGGTCATACAATGTTCTTTTGTTCTTCTTAGTTATTTAGTTGCTCACCCTTCCTTATCTTAGTGGCTCAGCAAAGGGACCGTGTCCTTCTGACTTGTCTGGGCTTGTCTAAGCAGGTCTCCTGCTACATCTCCCCCCTTTTGATGCTTGACAGTACCGTTAACTGGTCTAGCATCACTACGAGGCTGGCCTATATATCTTGGGGTATCTTGTGATAATGATGCTGCTGGAGAGACAGGGTCTTGGAGGTTGTTCTGCAAGTTACTGCAGCTTCTAGATTCTGGACTATAGTCTGTAGTATACAGGGGCTGAAGCTTAAACCTAAGAAAAATATGGTTAGCGGCCCAAGGAAGGGTAGTATCTACTGGAGCCAAGCCTGAGGATTTAGCCCCTAATTTCTCTAATTCTAACTTTCTGTTCCTTTGGTGCAGCGGTTTATATTCTCTCTGGTTTCTTTAACTTTCTTTGCTATGATCTCTGACTGATTTACATAGTAGCAACATTTCTCTCCTAGGAATGTACAGGTCCCCCCCTTTCTCTGGATTCAGAGCATTAATGAGGTTTCTTTCCTCATCATTTTTCTCCTCCTGTGATTTACTGTTAGGGAGGGGGCGGTTCTGAGATTCCTTTCTCCTTCTGGAATCATAAAGGATAAAGGACAAAGGTCTCATCTTGTAACTACTTCTGGCTGGACGTGTACATCCTACCTACCCTTGGGGTCGGGGGTACCCTGAAAGAGGAGGGGGAGTGCAGCACGGAGGGAGTCCTTCCTGCAAGGAGAAGGACCTTTACAGGGTGCTGGTCAGTTGGCTGTCACTAGGAAGTCGTAGGCTTGGTGTCCAAAGGTTGGCATTACTGGATCTTCGGCCTTCTGGTCAGGTCATATTCTGGAGGTGACAGATTAGGCAAGAAATTCAAAGCACAATTAAACCATACTATTAAATGACAAAGGCAGGGGCTTCAGTAAAGAATGGCTTATCTGGAGGAAGGTGTACAAGGCATGCTACACTTATTTAAGATTCCTTGTGGCCCACTGTACTTCACTCGGGCTGAGGGGAATACATTAGGATTTCCCTCCTTTCAGATTTCTGAGCCCTTTCTGTCCAAGCTATCAAGACAGAAAAGGGAAAATCAGTTCTGAAGTGAAGCCCACAGACCACCCCAACCCTTTATCAACCTAACTACTTAGTTCAATCAAACTTTTGAGTCTCGGGGGTGGGGTGGGGGTGATGACAAAGATGGGCTCCTTAAGTGAGGCCTATATTGTAACTAATCATCCATAGACATACACTCTATGAAAACAGAAGAACACAAGGGTTAATTTACACAATAATCCCCAAACCAGTCTCTGCGCCTATGAGACTGTCTTAGGAAGACATTCCATTGCAAGATCCTTCCTACAATGACATTTAACAGTGGCAATTTGACAGGTCCTTTGCACCTGTAAATTGTACATCTTCAGTGACATCACAAACCTGGTTTCAACTCTTAAATGAAAGTAAACTTTCAAGACAGCTGTGCCATTCTGATGTCCAATACTGAGCATAGTGATTTTCCTTGAACTACAGTTTTTCTCCTTAATATCATCTTACTGTTATTACAGGGACTACTTTGGGTCCTGCTTTTGATTTTGACTGTTCATTTGCATAAACACACCAAGAGCAGCCTGGATCACTTCTGATCCTTAAGTCCGCTTTGCTGGAACTCATGCAGGGAACCCTTAGATTGACTTCTCAGTCTGCCCCTTGGAGCACAGAAGCAGAGCTACACATCTGTCATCTGGCTTTGCCTGTACCAGTCATTTCACTCAAATCCTTGAGCCTCCATTGTGCCTATAGGTTCTTTCTTAGCCATCTTTCAGGAAAGCAACCTTTCTTCCTTCCATAGAAAGACTGGCTCGAATCATACAACCAACCAAAGTACCAAGCTTTTCTTGTGGGCTTTTGCTAGCTTCACAGGTCAATCCCAGTTCCTCTGAGCTTTCTGGTAATGACCAGAACCCATACATGCCTCCTTCAGGTGTGACATTCCAGTCAAATAACTGGTTAACAAAACCACTATTAATGACTGGTCTTATTGGTTTTATGCAAAGAAACATTACATCATCATTCATTCCTTCAGAATGCCAAATTCTGGAGGGATCAGGTAGGGAGAAAAACCACAAAGCTTGAAGGAAATCTTTGTCCTTCTAATACCCATCAAGATGCATCTCCATGCCTTACACCTTCTATTACTAACACCACATAATTTCTTTCCAAAACTTTCACATTTCTATTTATGTTTATAACTTCCCACAGACTTTCTGCAATATTCACAAACCTTCTGTAGCCTTTTTACCTATCCAGATTTATCCATAATTCACTTTTAATCCCTGTTTCTTTTCTCACACTGGGAAGGACTGCACTTGAACTCAGTATCTGGCAGCTAAAAGTCCCTAGCACTATAGGCATCTTCTGTAAGCATCTTCTACTAAAAGTCCCTAGATTCACAGGGACATTTTGCACCTTTCTAAAGCTTAGACCTTGCAAACACCCTGTAAATCAGGTGGTCAGCCTTCTACCTCAGTTCATGACCTTCAAAACCGGAGCCATTCCTATCAGAACTAGTTACACAGAGAACCTGACTGCTGCAGTGTCCACACACCAGCAGCATACAGCTCATCATCTGAAGAGAAGCCTTATCCAGTTCCAAGATGGCAACGCCCACGAATGCTCTGTCCTCCATGGTGGGGCACTCACGTGGCTCATCCATTTTACCCAAAATGGCAGCACCCCGACTCTGGTTCTGCACACCTGCATTGTCAGCCCTGAGGCTCTGGCTCCATTCTCCAGAGCTAAGGAGGCCCCAGAGGCCTCCAAGGCCCCTGGTGCAGCAGGTTAGCAAAGCCCACTCACAGAGGCTGCAAATCTGTGGTGGAGACTTCTCCCACTTGCAGGGTGGGAGAAGCCATAGTGGGCCTCACCTCCCCAGAAGGCAACGTCACCACGGGAGGTCTGGGGTCCCCCTTTATCTTCTGAGGATGGGAGGAGGTCTCCCAAAGACTAACTCATACGGGGTATAGCCTGAAGGGTTAGGGCCATTCCTAATCCTAAATAGTGCCAGCAGCAGCAAATCAGTCCAAGGTAGTCCAGTCTCCTGGTGGATCTTAGCTAGAGTTTCCTTGAGAGTCCGGTTCATGCGCTCTACTTTTCCTGAGCTCTGAGGTCAGTATACAGTGTGCAATTTCTATGTGATATGGAGGAGCCTTGTTACCTCCTGTATTATGTTTGAGATGAAAGCCGGACCATTGTCACTCCCAATAGTCAGGGGCAATCCGTGCCTTGGGATGATTTCCCTCATTAGGCCCTGGGTGACTTATCGGCTTTTCTTAGTCCTTGTGGGTAAGGCTTTTACCCACCCAGAAAAGGTGCAGATGAAGACTAAGAGGTACTTATACCCCTGGCTGGGTCTGACTTCAGTAAAGTCCACTTGCAAATCCTCAAACGGCTGCCTCCTTGAGTGCTGTATTCCTAGCTTTATCCCCGGGTGCCCTGCCTCATTTTTACGGGGACAGGTAACACACTGCATTGCCACAGAGGCACAGAGCACAGCCAGGTTAGAGAAGTAAAGGTATCCTGTCTTGGTTAGCAGTTCGAACAGCTGGCAAGGGCCCTCCCAGCGCTGGTCTCAGGTTGGTGTGGCTGAAAGGAGGTTACTGTGGTTACACACCACAGAAACACTGGGTCAGTCTCCTTCTTGGTGAATGATTTTAGATCTCTGGCCAGGGCCTCTCCAAGGGGAGTGGGAGAGTTTCTGAAGCCCTGTGGCAGTCTGGTCTGGGTCTAAGACAGCTAGGCTGAGGACTGTAGGTGCCTGTAACCCTGGTCTCTGTCACCTACCAGTGGGCTTTTTCTTTTTCCTTGTTTACTTTCCTATGGAGTATGAAGTTTCAACCTTTCCTGGAATCCTCAATTTCCTTTTCAGAACAGATACAGAGCAAAATTCGAAACACAGAGTTCTGAAATAATACACAGGCAGAGGCATTCTCTTGCACCAATGCATCCACTGGTGTCTTGTAGAGACATGCTCCTTCAGGCCTGGTCTCATGGCAGAGACATGCTTCTTTGCCTCAGGCTGAAGTGCTCATCAGCCCCAATTGACCCTTCCTGGGTCCTGGGTGGCAAAAGCATTCTCCCCAACTGGCTACTGGTGACCTTTCCTAGGTCTTACAATACAGGTTTCTGATCAGAAACAGAACCACATGTGAGAAATTTGCTCTTTTCCCAGGAAACCAGAAAACGAGTAGTTGAGGTTTCCTTTACTCTAGGTTTAAAACTTTCATATCCTTTATACAGTCACTCACACACAAACACACAGGCAAACATCCGAGAGTATATACAGTCCCACCCGAGTAGGACTGCCCAGGTGGGGATACGTTTCCCCTTCCAGATGGCCAGTTGGCCTCCAGAGGTCTTACGGCTAATTGCCTGCCTGAGAGGTGATCAGTCTCTCCTTCCACCACAAGGGGTGGGCCTGGTCTTGGGCTCTGGTCCCTGGGGCACTTACCAATTGGTGCCTTTCCAGGTCCGGATAGTTCCAGTCCGCACCCCATCTGCCCAGGTCAAAGAGCAGCCTGGAGGATGACTTCCACGGAACCTGGGGTGTCTGGGACCCGAAATCACCACGGCGCGTGTTTCCCTTCAGCCGCTGAGGCTCCCTCTTGGTCACACCCCCTCTGCCTTCACCCGAGGCAAAAAGACCTGCTCACGTGAGTCAATTCCCAGTCAGGGAACCAAAATGTTACAGAAAAAAAAACCACTCAGACGCTTTCGGGTGTATGAAGTGGAACTTTATTTATGCATGTGGACCCAGAATTTAGAGACTTCCTCCTCTGGGTCCTCATGCATAAATAAAGTTTCACTCTGTACACCCGAAAGTGGCTGAGTTGTTTTCTGTAACACTATCTGAAGGACTGAAACCCATTTCACAAACACCTTCCTGACAAGACTCCCTAGTTTTGTCTGAACTTCCGAGCAAAGAAGGCTCCTTCTGATGTAGATCTGGGCTTGGAAAACTAGACTTGGAAAACTGTTACAGTTTTACAAGCCCAGTTTTTTTTTTTTTACTGGACTTGGAAAACTTAACAGGACACTGGAGAACCCTATTTACCATCCAAAGAAGGTGAAACCCATTTTATAAACCCCTTATGGAGACAGCTCCCTAGGTATCTTTTAAATGCCAAGGAAAGAAGACTCCTTCAGAGGTGGATCTGGGCTTGGAAACGTAGACTTGGAAAACTGTTACAGTTGTCCAAGTCTACGTTTCCAAGCCCACATTTTTTTTCTAGTTTGGAAACCTTAACAAGCACTGGAGAAACCTATGTACTATCTGAAAAACTGAAACCCATTCCGCAAACATCTTCTTGGCAAGGCTCCCTAGTTTTGTCTTAACTGCAGAACAAGGAAGGCTCCTTCAGAGGTGGATCTGGGCTTGGAAACCTTGACTCAGAAAACTGTAACAGTTTTCCAAGGCTAGTGTTTCAACCACAGTTTTTTTTTCTAGCCTTGGAAAATTTAACTCGGTACTGGAGCAGGCTATTTATCATCTGAAGAACCTGAAACACATTCCACAAACACCCTCTCCCCAAGGCTCCCTAGTTTTGTCTTAAATATCAAGCGAAGAAGGCTCCTTCTGAGGTAAATCTGGGCTTGGAAAACTAGACTTGGAAAATCGTTAACAGTTTTCTAAGTCTAGTTTTTCAAGCCCATTTTTTCCCTAGCCTTGGAAAACTTAACACAGATCTGGAGAAGGCTATCTACCATCAGAAGAACCTGAAACCAATTCCGCAAACAGCTTCTTGGCAAGGCTCCCTAGTTTTGTCTTAACTCCCGCGTGAGGAAGGCCACTTCTGAGGTGGATTTGGGCTTGTAAAAGTAGACTTGGAAAAATGTAACAGTTTTCCAAGTATAGTTTTCCAAGCTGTTTGTGTTTTTCTAGACTTGGAAACATAACACGGCACTGGAGAATCCTATTTACAATCTGAAGAACATGAAACCCATTCCGCAAGTACCTTCTCAGCAAGGCTTCAGAGTCTTGTCTTAACTCCCGAGCAAGGAAGGCTCTTTCTGAGGTGGACCTGTATTTGGAAAATTGTAACAGATTTCCAAGTCTAGTTTTCCAAGCCCAGTTTTATTTTCTAGAACTGGAAAACATTACACAGCACACCAGAGGCCTATGTACCATCTGAAGAAACTGAAACCCATTCCACGAGCACCCTCTCAGCATGGCTCCCTAGTTTTGTCGTAACTCCCAAGTGAAAGAGAGAAAGGCTTCTTCTGAGGTGGACCTGGGCTTGAAAAACTAGCCTTGGAAAACTGTAGGTTTTTAAAATATATATTTTATTGATTATGCCATTACAGTTGTTCTATTCCCCCCCTTCATTCCCCTCCACCCTGCACATCCCCTCCCCCACCATTTCCCCCTTTAGTTTATGACCACATGTCTCAAGTTCTTTAGATTCTATATTTCCCCTACTACTCTTGCCCTCCCCCTATCTCTTTTCTACCTATCATCTATGCTACATTTTCTGTACCTTCTCCTCCCGTCTCCTCCCGTCTCCTGCTCCCACTCCCCTGTTGCTAACCCTCCATGTGATCTTCATTTCTATGGTTTACTCCTGATCTAGCTGTCCTTTTAGTTTGCTTTTGTTTTAGGTGTGGTTGTCAATAACTGTGAGTTTGCTGTCCTTTCACTGTTCATATTTTTTATCTTCTTTTTCTTAGATAAGTTCCTTTAACATTTCCTATAATAAGGGCTTGGTGATGATGAACTCCTTGAACTTAATCTTATCTGAGAAGCACTTTATCTGTCCTTCCATTCTAAATGAAAGCTTTGCTGGATAGAGCAATCTTGGATGTAGGTCTTTGGATTTCATGCTTGGAATACTTCTTTCCAGCCCCTTCTTGCCTATAAGGTCTCTTTTGAGAAATCAGCTGACAGTCTGATGGGAACTACTTTGTAGGAGACTGTCCTTTTTGTTGCTGCTTCTAGAATTCTCTCCTTCATTTTAATCTTGGCTAATATAATGATGATGTGCCTTGGTGTGTTCCTTCTTGGGTCCAACTTCTTTGGGACTCTCTGAGCTTCCTGGATTTCCTGGAAGTCTATTTCCTTTGCCAGATTGGGGAGTTCTCCTTTATTATTTGTTCAAATAAGTTTTCCACTGGTGGCTGTTCCTCTTCTCCTTCTGGTACCCCTATAATTCAGATGTTGGAACATTTAAAGATGTCCTGGAGGCTCCTAAGCCTCTCCTCACTTCTTTAAATTCTCATTTCTTCATTCTTTTCTGTTTAGTCATTTCTGTCTTTCTTCTGGTCCACTCCATTGATTTCAGTCCCAGTTTTCTTCCCATTACTATTGGTTCCCCATAAATTTTCTTTCATTTAACTTAGTGGAGCCTTCATTTTTTCATCTAATTTGTGACTATAATCAACCAATTCTGTGAGCATCCTGATTACCAGTGTTTTGAACTGTGCATCCGATAGGTTGGCTATCTCTTGGTCGCTTAGAAATATTGGCTCTGGGGCTTTGAGCTGTTCTTCTGCTTGACCCATAATGTTTTGGTCTGTTTGCACCTGTTACTTATGAGGGCCAAAAGCTTAGGTGTTCACTGCGCGGGTCAGCCCAGTTGCTGGGTTGTGACTAGGAGCAGGGTCAGAGAGGAGCAATGGTGTTTGTTCCCCTCTCTATCAGATTTTGGTATCTCTGCCACTTCCCACAAGCAAATTGGGCCCTTCTGGTGCTGGTTCCTGGGTGGGTGGGCTTGTGTTCATTCTGGGACCCTGTGGGTCTCTCCAACCAACTCTCCTGTGAGGCTAGGAGCCTCTCCCAGCACCTCAACTCTGAAAGGTTTTCCAATCAGTGCTTTTAGGCTTTATTTCCCATCACTGGGGCCCTAGGTTGTGCAGTCTGTCTCACTTACCGTTTTAAACCTGCCTTGTTTCTCTACGTGCAAATGTGTGTCTGTGGTCAGCTAGCTCTGCCTTCCGAGCTTTACTGGGTTTTCCTCCCATGCCTGACCGGGTCGCCAATCATGGCCTCCTCCTGCCCAGACCCCTTTCCGCTGGCTGCTGACTCCATCTCTCTTACTGTTCTGGATGAATGGTTCGTTGTTGTCAGACCTCAGCACAGTTCAATTTTCTGTCTATTTTGGTTGTTTTTTGTTTCTAAATCTTTATTGTCTTAAATTTGGTTGTGTGAGGAGGTATAGTATTTCCACCTATGCCTCGATCTTGGCCAGAAGTCTAAAATACACTTCTAAATACCATTGCCATCAACAGTCATTGACATTCCACCAGAATCCAAAACTTTTCTTGTTGACCAGCACTAAGGTGTTATTCCCAAAATAAACAAGAGATGGCAGCAGAGAACAACACTAGGAGCTTTTTTTTTTTTTTTACATTGACTATATTGTACTGTGGAGCAAGTTTCAAAAAATATGTATCAAAGGATTGAAATTATATAAAGTATATTTCTTGTTCTCATTGCAGGTAACCTAGCCATCAGTAATTAAAGATAACTAGAAAGTCCTTATATTTAAAAATTATAAAATACACTTCTAAATAACCCACAAATTAAATTACAATTGCAGTTAAAACATAATTTAAATTGAATAATAAAAATTATACATAAAAACACTCTGGGAAAAAGTATTAATAAATCCACACATTAGGGAGAAGGCCTGAAAATACACAAACTTTGCATCATATTACAAACCCAGAATAATAAATTAAATCCAGAGAAAGTGGAAGTGTGGAAAGGTGCAAGTAGTGATGTCTGGAAGGGTATGTACTTTCTTTTTTTTCTGGTTTTTTTTTTATTTTAAATTTTATTTAGTTGTACTTCCTTTTCATCAATAATTTTTTTATTGTTATTCTATTACAATTTCCCAATTTTTCCCTTTTGCTCTCTTCCACCCATCCCACCCCACACACCCCCACCGTGTTTACAAGCACTTATAATTAATGTAGTAGCAGTTATTTCCTGTTTGGGTAAGATTTTCCATTATTTTTATTTTTCTATATATTTTAAGTAAGCGGTAAACAACAAAAAACAACAAAAAAAGGGGCTATCTCAGTTTGGGCTTAAAAAGTACTAGAGGAGAACATGGCATAATTTAAAAATAATCTAGTCTGTTGTGGTGGAAACACCAGAGGCCTTTCTTTGCTCACCCAGGCTTTTCTCCAGTTTTCACTTCTTCATGTGCAAATACAGCCAAGCAAAGAGGAAACTAAAGGTCTAGATGAGAAGTCACATAGATGAGTGGAGAAGCCCTAAGCAGCTCAGCAGGAGAGGGAGTTTGCCCCAGGGCTGCCTCACTTCAGGGCCTCTTCACAGCCCTGATGCTATGTAACTAAGAAGCAGAACTGTTGAACTGATACACAGTGTGCTGCTTCATAATTCACCTGTGACAATACTCAGCTTCTTTGTTACAGAAAACAACTCAGCCACTTTCAGGTGTACGGAGTGGAAGTTTATTTTACATGCAGGCCCAGAGGAGTCAGTTTCCAAATTCTGGGTACTGAACAAAGGGAAAGCAGTTATTTTATAGATCAGGGCAGGGGGAGGGGGGAGAGGCCTGTCCTTCAGACCCTTACTTCTGACGCAAAAGCAGGAGGCAGCTTACAGAAGCAGAAGGAACAGAGTGTTTCATAATCTCTGGTATGTAGCTGATAAGCTAGAAGGAACAAGGTGAATCACTGGGCTGTATTTCTAAAACAGCGAGTCACTCCCTATGCACAGAGCTATCAATTTCCCCCAACATCTTAACAACCCTTCTGTACTCACAGCCATTCTGTATTAAAATTGAGGTATTTGCACTGAAGTTTCCCATCTGCTCTGTGGACCCTGTCCTCAAATTTGACATGTTATTTTTATGCAAAATACTTGTACATTTTTCCATTATTTCTAAACTTATTTAGTTTTGTTTGTTTTATCTTGTCTTCCTATTTCTGAAATGTTTTTAGGCCTAAGTTACTTAAACATACTATTACCCATAACGCTACTTCTTTGAGACGTGAAATTCTCCCCGTGTGTTTTCCAGTATGCTTATTATGTCACTTGTTGTGTTTAAATGTTTGAGCCCTTGGGGACTTATTTTGTGTCTATGAATTGCATGGTCAGCATTTACTGACTTAAGTTTCCACGGAATGCAGTGCAGTCTTGACCGTATCCTCATTGGTTATGCAGCGTTTGCTGAAAGTGGGTTTCATGAGGGAAGGTACAGACAGGCCTGGAGGAAAGTTGGGGATCCCCGACCACAGTTGGGCGGAAAAAAAGTCACTTTGTCAGGCAACAGAAGGGCCATGTCCCACCCGGCTTGGGGCTCCCAGCTCCTGCGGGGCAGGGAAAATGAGCCACTGCCGTCACCAAGCCTCTGCTCACTGTAGGCTCGCTACAGGCACTCAGGAGACCCACGACAGCCAATCCCAATGGGGCAGGGAGGGCCTTCCTTCCGCCAGTCCCAAACCCAGTGGGCTCTGGCCCTCTGCTCCGCCCCTTCAGCTTATTCTGACCGCTCATTGGTGGGCAGGGCCCTGGGATCACAGCACTGATTGGCGGATTGCTCCAACGCAGTTATCCCCGCAGAAACCTCTCCGCGGGTGCCCTCACTCCTCCAGAGGTCAGGAAGCACAGGAGCTCAGAGAGGACGCTGGTCCGAGGTGGGCAGCGCAGCAGGGGAGACTGACCGGTAAGCGGGGAGCCCTGCCATGTGGAACCCTTAGCCCGAGACCTTCAAAGTCCAGCCTAACAGACCCAGATGCCCTCATCCTGAGGGGCCCCAAATCCCTTTAGCATTGAGGGGCCCACGTGCACTAACCTGGAGGACCCACATCCCCTAACCCCCAATGCTTAGACCCCCAACCTGGAGGACCCACATCCCCTAACCCCCAACGCTTAGACCCCCAAACAGCCTGAAAACCCCAGTTCCCTGCGGCTTGGGGCACCCTACCTGCAGCTCCCCCGGAAAGTCCAGATCTCCCCAAACTCAGAGACGCTAAATGCCGTTGTCCTGGAAACCGACTTAGTGGTGGGGACCCTGAAGCCCCTCGATGGGACGCCCCAAATCTCCTCAGCCGCAGGGGTCTGACCCTCCCCCCAGGCCTCAGTGTCCTCAGCCCGGAAGACGCAGGATCAAGTCCTCAGGGACCCCGAGCCTGTCAGCCTGGGAGACGGCGGTCTGCCGGGGACGCGCCTGCGTCTCTTGCAGGCCTCTCCCGATCCTTGGGTGCACCTCCGAGCCCTTCCCCGGGAAAAGCGCGTTTCCTGTCTCGTTGGGACGATAGGGCCCCTCAGACACTCGGGCAGCTGCCTTCTGCCTTCGGAGCCCTTCGCTAAGGAGGGAAGGGGGGGAACAGGCAGTGCGGCCCCGCCCTATCCAGCCCCTTCCCACGCAGCCCCCCACCTTCGCGGTCTGCTCGTTTTACTCTCCCATCCAGTCCGAGCCAGTCCTACAGGCTTCCTGGTGCTTGTTCCTCCTCCAAGCTCTTTGCTTTCAGGACAAAGGTTTTGTCTCTTCCACCACCGCAGGCTCCAGGGGGAAGACCCTGAGGACTCAGATGAAGAATGGACTCCAAGGCAGCGAGGTGAGTATGTACACAGTGGGGAGGATACCAGAGAAAGGAGGCCCGGTGGTCGTGGTGCCATTAGCTGGGACAAGGCCAGTTCGAATGAAGAAAACAGGACGGAGAAAGGGTTATGTTGAAGACATGAGTTTCTGTGCAGTTACTTTTATTACATTTTTGTCAGGAGAGGCCAATTTATTTTTTAATAAATGTAACAGATGCTTTATGAACATAGGAGGAAGCATAGATGACACTTTGTCTATTTTTTTTATCATTCTAATGAAATTAGTGGATGGCCCCAATAGAGCCTAGGCCTAATGATACCTTGAAAACATTTTACAATCATCCTGGGATTGTTCTCGGACTACTGTCATTCAGAATTCCGTATCCCTGATAAGAATCTCCAGATTCTGGAAATATTTACCCACCAAAACACCAATCTCTCATCATCTTTTAGTCAGACTTTCTTGGGTGGCCTTCAGAAGGGAACACAGTAAACACCAGAAGGTCAGTATTTCCCAAATCCTGTTGACAAGAAAATTTTCCTCATGGATAGAAAGTCAGGTAAGAGTAGGAAAAGGCAGAAAGTATCCTAGGAACTTCTGCCTTCCTCTCCTGGTCTCTTCAACACATTGTCCTTTTTAAAAGATTTTATTTATTGATTTGTTTAGAGAGAGGGGAAAGGAGGGAGAAAGTGAGGGAGAGAAACATGTGCGAGACAAACATGAATAGCTTGCCTCTTACACACCCCCAACTGGGGGGCCTGGTCTGGCTTGTGCCCAGGCATGTGCCCTGACCAGGAATGGAACTGCTGATCTTTCAGTCTACAGGCCAGTGCTCAATCCACTGAGCCACACCAGCCAGGGCTCATCATAATCTTAATGGTTAATCGCTACCATTTGTTTCATTCTCACAATGTTTCGGACTTTAAGAATTCTATGTGAATAAACTCACTTAAACTTTACAACCAGATGAGGTACGAACTATAACTGTCACCATTTATGAGGAAAGTGAGCTTTCAGAGATATAGAAATGTTTGACTATATGTCTAAGATCACAGTATCAGTGGTAGTGCAGTCTAACCCATAGTTGCTTTTCTAAACCACTTACAAACTCATTAAAACTTTCAGAGTTTGACCTTAGCTACCATGACTCAGTTTAGTGTCATCCTGCAAAGCGAAAGATCGCCGGTTTGATTCCTGGATGTAGGCCAGGTTCCTGGCTGGGGTACTTGCAAGAGACAAGTGCCAATGTTTCTCTTTCACGTTGATCTTTCTCTCCCTTTCTCCATCCCTTCCTTGCTCCCAAGAAAATAAACCAAATCTTTTTTGAAACAGACTTTCATAGTTTTCTGGTTTACATTGTCTTATCCATATGTCATTACATCATTCATCTGACTGATGATTTCAACTGATGATTTCAAGTTCTTCTCTGCTATGCTGAAGTGAGAGATGCACTAAGACCATCTGACTAAGGAAAGCGAACAATGTGTAGGCACGTTGTCTAGTGGGCGGTCCCAGAGGAACAAAAACGTAAAATGTCCAGGATCATAGCCTTCCACTCTAATCAAAGAAATTCTCCCACCCCTGAGGAGCTTCAGGTTTCGTGATTGCGGAATAACAAATAATAAAATGACTTTAGGACTTCATATAGGTTATATACTCTTCAACAGAAACTCATCCGTCTGGAACTGATTTCAAATCCCCTTACAGGGTGAAGTAACAGCTTTGTCTGAGTTCTAATGAGGCCACTCTCATCCTGTTTAGAATCATTTGTTCAGCCTGCCTGCTCTGTGTTGTGAGCTCTTTGAGAGGCTGGTCCATACCTGAGGCTTCTCAGAGGTCACAGGCCCAGAACAGGGCTCCTGAGGGCCCCTGAATGTTTGCTAAAAGAATGATTTCACAATTACAAAATAAATTAGAAGGTGATTAATGAATGCTGAAGGTAATTTCTGTGGGATTGAAATATGGAGAGAGCTGAGGGGTAAATTGATACCAGCACATCCATGCTGTATTACATAATTCACAGAATACTTTATTGAACATTATTTAATTACATGTTCACTATAATATTAAAAATTAGCATGTTATAGATACAGACACTGAAGACAACTAGCTACTGGTACAGCCTTATTTAAACAATTGGTGGGAACCAGTTAATCTAAGTACAAATAGTCTTTCCATGGTATTGAAAATTTTATTTATTGTCTAGCTATGTTTCTGCCAACTATTTATTTATTATCTTCCCAGTGTCCTTCACTCTCAGTATTATAGAGACAGTTTAAAGAAAAGAGCCATAAGGCATGGGTTCTAATCTTGGATTCATTACCCACATTGGCCCTATCCCTTCTAATATTCATACTTTTGAGGTATTTCCAAGGGTTGAAGTTTTAAAGTCATGCATGTAAAATATGATAGGCCTTAAAAAATTAAATACATGTTATCTTTTAATATGTGACTCTTATATTGAAGGCAACATCCAAGGTGCCATTAAGCAATGAATATACTTTGAAAGAATTGTCAAGAACAGCAAAATTGATGACCACAAGTGACTCAGAGGAGTCCCAGAAACCACTGCCCCCTCCTGGAGAAGCATGTGCCTTTGGAAAGCGCATTAGACAAAAATCGGGTAAGAAAAAAATAATTTGAAAACTTTAGTTCCTCTAAAGTCCTATAAAAGGGCTGATAAGTATGACCTAGGTACGTGGGGAGAACTTTGGATGAGCCTGGATTTAAGCTGAGCTAAGCTGAGGCTGAAGTTACCACTGGACCTTTGGGAAAATGCTATAAAATCTCTGAGCTCCTGAATGCTAATCTGTAAAGTGAAGATAAGGAAACATCACTCATATATTGTTTGAAAACATTAAATTGAATTTAAAACAGGTGACACATGCAAGCTGTCCAGTACATCCATGTGTGATAATAGCAACCACACTGTACTGGTGTTGTGTGCCCAGGCCTTTACTCAATGCCTAACTCATAATGTACACTCAATAAATATTCTATGAATGATTACAAGTTGGCAAGTTAAACCTGGTAATGGGAAGATCTAGAAACTAAAATTGAATCAGTCATCTGTAGTTAATGTGGAGTCTTCATCTTCTGAACCAATAGTTAACAGAGTAAGATACCAGAGTATGCAAAAGGACAGGTGATCATTTGATGGGAGGAGATTGTGTGATATATGATAAAATGGGAACTAACACTCCAGACCCCACCAACCTTGCTCACCTGGCCTTCTCCAATTCAGAACTCAAGAGAAAGGAGATGGACGTAAAGATGTACAGCCTACAAGAAAGAAAGGACCGTGTGTACCAAGAGGTCACCGAGCCCCAGGATGATGACTACCTTTGTAAGTGACCCTCACTAAGAAGCATGTTATCATTACAATAATTTCATTCATTTAGTCCTTTGGTCCTCAAATTATTCCCTTCCTGTAGTGACCTGGAGTACAGGATTGAGTCTCACTGATGTCAGTACCAGACTCCCTCTGAAGCCCTTTGTGTCTAGGAACATGTACTATACCTTCCCCAACCCCTGTTGCTCTCGCCTCCAGATTGTGAGAAGTGTCAGAACTTCTTCGTCGACAGCTGTGCTGTGCATGGGCCCCCTACGTTTGTAAAGGACAGTGCAGTGGACAAGGGGCATCCCCACCGCTCAGCCCTCACCCTGCCCCCTGGGTTGAGAATTGGGCCATCCTGCATCCCTGAGGCTGGGCTTGGAGTTTGGAATGAGGCAGCTGATTTGCCAGTGGGTCTGCACTTTGGCCCTTATGAAGGACACATCACAGAAGATGAGGAGGCAGCCAAGAGCAGATACTCCTGGCTGGTGAGAACTATTTACCTCTTCCACTGTCTTCTGGCTTCCCACATTCCTTCTGAGGCTTGGGGGGACCTCACCTCTTATGTGCTAGACGTGGAGGGGACAATGTGGTCAGCTCTGTGTACTGACTGGACTTCACATGGACACAGAGCTCCTGTTGAAGGATCAGAAGGTAAGTGGGAGCAAAGTGGTGCAGACACAAAGGAGTGGCTCCTCCCTTGTGGGGCTCCTGCTCTGATTGGACAGGTAGACTCGGCTGTGTAGGTGATGAGTAGGAAAAATATCATGTGGTCACAATTGCCAGTGGAATCCCCATGCAGGCGGAAAGAGTTTTGGTGACAGTAGCATAAAATAATTCTGACTATTACCTCCCCACAAAAAAAAGTAAAAGCTCTGCAACTTTTTTTCTGAAACACAGATCGCCAGAGGGAGAAACTGCTATGAGTATGTGGATGGAAAGGACAGGTCCTGGGCCAACTGGATGAGGTGAGGTCAATTGGATGTCAGAGGGGACGCTCATCCCCCACAAGCCCATATATCTGTCTCTCTCATCATGCCTCCCTCAGTGGTCTCCCTCAATCCTTTTTCTGTCTTTTTCTCCATACAGTGTTCTTTCATTTCAGAGGACATTTAGAAAAAAAGTGTAACATATGTCCTCAAACTATAAAGCTCTCTACTGTATACAATTTGGGCACTGGAAAGGACCTGAAGAGCCTAGACTCACCAGGGACACTGGATTACAATTTAATTTATCAAATGGACATTAACTAAGCACTTACTATATTCCAGTTTAGCTGAAGGAATACATTACTTAAACAGATCACATAACCCACGTCCTTAGGGAGGACTTCTCACAGACAGACAAAACAATTGCTTTTAGAAACATTTAACTATAATTTCCAAGAAGTACACAGTGTCAAGATAGCAGAAACCAAGAGTGGCCTAAGCCTGTGAGGGCAGCAAACCATCCCAGCCTCGCTTCAAACTAGAACTGGGGTGAGGCCTGCAGAGGAAAGGTCATGGTCCACTTTCCTGAGAGGGGCTCTCTTCTATCAGGGTTAACAGAATGTGAATCAACTACTATTGTTCTGTTTTATTCTAACAAGACAAAAAGACCTCCAATTTTCTATAGTAACCTTGGGCAGGCAAGTGAATAGTACCCTACAAAAAGTGTAGGGGGATTGGAGAAAGGCCTCTCAAGAGAAAACAGATGTGGCTGAGTACTGAGTAATTAGTGAGCTAATTGAGAAGCAGAGCCCTAGATCAAGCACCAGGTTGTGTGGTATGAGACAACTTGATTTGAGAGCTTGGAGAAGCAAGAGATGACTGGATATTATGTCCAGTCATAGTGGAGGTTAAGTCTAGAAATGGGTTTTAGGAAAGAGTATTAGGCAGGATAAACACTGCAAGCAGGACTTGGAGGTAGGAATTCACATGACATGCTGGCAGACGCTCAGACACTGACCAGAAGGTTCCCGGAGAGTACTGAGGGCAGTGGGCAACATCAGAGCCTGAGGGCCTTAAGAATCAGTGAGGAGCTGGATATGGATGTAACAGGTAGTGGGAACTCATCACTGTGGTTTTCTTTCCCTTCCTCTGCCTCAATCCCAGGTTTGTGAACTGTGCCCGGGATCATGAAGAGCAGAACCTGGTGGCCTTTCAGTATCACAGGCAGATTTTCTACCGAACCTGCCGGGTCATCAGACCAGGATGTGAGCTGCTGGTCTGGTTCGGGGATGAGTATGGCCAGGAGCTGGGCAGCAAGTGGGGCAGCAAGTGGAAGAGAGAGCTCATGGCCAGAAGAGGTGGGTACCACTGTTCTTCAAAACAGAAAGAAAAGAGAGTTCTCCATAGAAATATTCATGACCCAACACTTAAGTAGAATAAAATCTACTCTAAAGTCAGTAAAGTTTCAACTCAGATGCTTCAGAAATTCACAATTCATTCCTATGCCTTTGACTCTTAGGCAAAAATTTTATATTTTTATTTTTTAAATATTTCATGAACAGAATACACAACCACATAAAGTGCTGAAAGACTGAGAGGCAAAACAAAAACTTTCAAGCGCTAACTAGTTCTCTTATCAAGGCAGTTTTTCTGACACTTTCATAGCTGTTTCTTCTTAATTTTCCTCCATACTTCTAAATAAAATACTTTTGTTTGTAGGCATTGTTTATTTTTTAAAGATTTTGCCCCGGCTGGTATGGCTCAGAGGATTGAGCACCGGCCTGTGAACCAGAGAGTTGTCAGTTTGATTCCCAGCTGGGAGCACATGCCCCGGTTTTGGGCCAGGTCCCCAGTACGGGCATGTGAGGTTTCTCTGCCTCTCCCTCCCTCCTTTCCCATTTTTCTGAAAATAAATAAATACATAATTCAAATCTTTTAAAACAAAATTGTATTTATTTTTATAGAGTGAGGAAAGCAAGGAAGAAAAAAGTCAGTGTATAAGAGAAACATTAATTGGTTGTGTCTGGCACACACCCAACTGGCCCACAATCCTGGCATGTGCCCTGACTAGGAATCAAACTTGTAACCTTTCAGTTTCTTTTTTTTTTATTGATTATGCTGTTACAGTTGTTCTATTCCCCCCTTCTTTCCCCTCCACCCTACCCCCCATCCCCACCATTACCCCCCTTTAGTTTATGACCATGTGTCTCAAGTCCTTTAGATTCTATATTTCCCATGCTATTCTTGCCCCCCCATCTATTTTCTATCTACTGTCTATGCTACTTATTTTCTGTACATTCTCACCCCTTCTCCTCCTCCCACTCCCCTGTTGCCAACCCTCCTTGAGATCTTCATTTCTATGCTTCCACTCCTGATCTACCTGCCCTTTTAGTTTGCTTTTGTTTTAGGGGTGGTTGTTAATAACTGTGAGTTTCCTGTCCTTTCACTGTTCATGTTTTTTAACTTCTTTTTCTTAGATAAGTCCCTTTAACATTTCATATAAGAAGGGCTTGGTGATGATGAACTCCTTGAATTTGATCTTATCTGAGAAGCACTTTATCTGTCCTTCCATTCTAAATGAAAGTTTTGCTGGATAGAGCAATCTTGGTTGTAGGTCCTTGCCTTTCATGACTTGGAATACCTCTTTCCAGCCCCTTCTTGCCTGTAAGGTCTCTTTTGAGAAATCTGCTGACAGTCTGATGGGGACTCCTTTGTAGGTGACTGTCCCCTTAGCTCTTGCTGCTTCTAGGATTCTCTCCTTCAGTTTAATTTTGGCTAATGTAATTATGATGTGCCTTGGTGTGTTCCTTCTTGGGTCCAACTTCTTTGGTACTCTCTGAGCTTCCTGGATTTCCTGGAAGTCTATTTCCTTTGCCAGATTGGGGAAATTCTCCTTTATTATTTGTTCAAATAAGTTTTCCACTGGTGGCTGTTCCTTTCCCCCTTCTGGTACCCCTATAATTCGGATGTTGGAGCGTTTAAAGATGTCCTGGAGGTTCCTAAGACTCTCCTCATTTCTTTGAATTCTTGCTTCTTCACTCTTTTCTGTTTGGCCATTATTTGCTTTCTTCTGGTCCACTCCATTGATTTGAGTCCCAGTTTCCTTTTCCTTGCTATTGGTGTCCTGTGCAATTCCATTCATTTCAATTAGTTTCGCCTTCATATATTTGTCTAATTTGTGGGTATAATCAACCAGTTCTGTGAGGATCCTGATGACCAGTGTTTTAAACTGTGTGTCTGTGAGTTTTGCTATTTCTTCATTGCTTAGATTTATGGGATCTGGGGCTTTGAGATCTTGCGACATTTTTGGTCTGTTCTGGCCCTTTAAGTGTGAGAAGCGGAGCCTTGGACTCCCAGGTCGCTGGGTTGTGACGTTGTATGTGGGGGCGTGGTCAGAGCAGGGAAATGGTGACCCCCTCTGCTGTTTCTCACAGCTGGGTGAGGATTAGCGTCTTAGGTGGTTCACCTGGGCTGGGCCACTCAGCGTCGCTGGGTTATGACGCTGTATGTGGAGGTGGGGTCAGAGCAGGGAAATGGCGGCGCTCTCCACTGCCGCTTGCCGTGGGACTGCCGGGCCCTGGTCCAACCGCCCACTCCCTCGCCTGTCCGCCCGCACACAAATGCGCGACCACAGTCAACACGCAGCACCGCTCCCCCGCTGTTCTCCCCGCGGTCACTCGCCTGATGGCTCGCTCGGTCGCTCACTAGGTCCAACCCTGCGCCTGGATTCCGAGCGTCTGGATTCCGCGCCTGAGTCCGGCTGACCGGGTCCTCCTGTGCAGTCCCGCTTCACCAGCCGCTGGTTTCGCCCCTTACTGGTCAGGCTGAAGAATCTGTTGTTAATGGACTTCCGAAAAGTTCAATTTTCCGTGTTCTGGGTGTGTTTTCTGTTGCTAATATTTAGTTGTCTCTAAACTTGGTTGTGTGAGAAGGCACGGCACATCCACCTATGCCTCCATCTTGGCGGAAGTCCTTTCAGTTTTCAAACAACACCCAACCCATCAAGCCACACCATTCAGGCAGGGCGCATTCATTCATTATTTCAGTGAATTGTCATGTAAGGTCCTACTCTGTGGAGCACAGCATCCTGGGACCTAGAAATACAGATTAACATGAGGATCAGAATCACTGCTCTTGAGGAGCTGACGAGTGAAGGAAAGAAACCCAGACGCATGTACAAAACACTACACAGCAGTTAGTGCCTTGGAGAAAACTAATCCAGGACAAGTGCCTGGGCATCAGTGTGAGGGGAGGTGCAGTGTGGCAGGTGGACCAGGAAGGGCTATCAGGAGACATTTACAAAATTACCTGGGGGCAAAGGATCCCAGGCAGAGGGAGCAGCTAGTGCAGGGAAGAAAAGAGGTGTGGCGCTGAATTTGCTGAGGGTCACTCAGGTCTGGTCTCAGTGTAGAGGCTAAGAATGGAGATCAGACACATGCTTAGCAGACCAGAAATGCAGTGTCAGTGATCTGAGTTGAGACACTGGGGACTTTCCTGAGTGAAAGTGTGCGGTTGTCAGCTGTAGACTGGTGTGTTCTCTATTCTGATTATGCTCTGTTAATTTTTAGAAAATAAACTCCAGTGAGGAATCCCCTCATATTAATTACTTCATCTCCAAGTGAGAGAGCATGGTAGATTGGCCAGAGGAACAGGAGTCAGGTGTGTAAGATGTGTGGTTGGAGAAATATTTTGAAACAGGACTTCTCAGTGTATTTGAAATGGGCTAATGCTGAATAAAATAAATATCTGTTGTGAGGCTTGAGGAAGGACTTTTTTTTTAGATGTTATTTATTGATTTTAAGAGGGAGAGAAGGAAACATCAATGGGTGATTGCCTCTCACATGCCCCCTACTGGGGACCTGGCCCACAACCCAGGCACGTGCTGACTGGGAATCAAACCTGTGACCCCTTGCAGGGTTGGCACTCAACCCACTGAGCCGTACGAGCAAGGGCAGGAAGAACATCTTATTTTACTGTTTCGGAAACCAGAGAGAATCATTTCCTAGTCAGGGCCTGTGGTTTTCCTCTTTAACATGACTTAGAAGGTGCCTACAGATGGGAAAGGTCACTGCACTTCCATCCACACAGGGAGTGAAATGGCCTCTCATGCTACTCGAAACTCCCTATTCTGAGCAATATTAATAAAGACCCCTGATGTGGGCTTTCTGGATTTCTGAAGAAGATGATGCACTGCATAAAAATTAAAAGGAAAATAGTCAGTGAGTGGATACTATGGGAGACAGAGTTTGTGTTATTACCACAGTAAGAAGGATTCATGGGCAGGTCTTACCAGGAAACTAATCATATGGCCCAGGCATTCTTGTCAACATCTGCCCTGACCAAACCTTTCTCTTTCAGCAGAACCAAAGCCAGAAGTGCACCCATGTCCCTCCTGCTCTCTGGCCTTCTCCAGTCAGAAATTCCTCAGCCAACACATGAAATTCAATCATCCCTCTCGGATTTTCCTGGGAACATCTGCAAGAAAACAGCTCCTAGCAGAGGAACCCTGTCCAAAGGATCGGAATCAGCAGCAGCAACATACTAGTACGCACAGCTGGAATGATAAAGCTGAAGGTCAAGAGGTCAATGAAAGGTCCAAGCCTTTGCCTAAAAGGATCAGTCAGAAGAGAATCTCAAGACCCTTTTTCCAACCTTCCAAAGAAGGAATGAGGAGATCTAGTGACCATGAGAGAATGATGGAGGAGGAGCCCCGCAGAGGCCAGGAAGAGAGTCCAGAGGACACAGGCAAGTTCTTTGTGAAATTAGCAATGTCAACAGATACAACAATTCAGCATGGAAGGAGTTGGCAAGGCTTAAATGATGGGTCACACGTCATCACACATCAGGGGACACACTCAGGAGAGAAGCGCTATGTCTGCAGCGAGTGTGGGCGAGGCTTTATTTGGAAATCAGTTCTCATTGCACACCAGAGGATACACTCGGGGGAGAAGCCCTATGTCTGCAGGGAGTGTGGACGAGGCTTTACCTGGAAATCAGTTCTCATTGCACACCAGAGGACACACTCAGGAGAGAAGCCCTATGTCTGCAGGGAGTGCGGGCGAGGCTTTACACAGAAGTCAGTTCTCACTGCACACCAAAGGACACACTCAGGAGAGAAGCCCTATGTCTGCAGGGAGTGTGGGCGAGGCTTTATACAGAAGTCAATTCTCATTACACACCAGAGGACACACTCAGGAGAGAAGCCTTTTGTTTGCAGCGAGTGTTGGCGAGCATTTACACAGCGGTCAAATCTCCTCAGACACCAGAGGACACACTCAGGGAAGAAACCCTTTGTTTGCAGGGAGTGTGGGCAAGGTTTTACAGAGAAGTCAGTTCTCATCACACACCAGAGGACACACTCAGGGGAGAAGCCCCATGTTTGCAGGAAGTGTGGGCAAGGCTTTACACCGCAGCCACATCTCATCACACACCAGAGGACACACTCAGGGCAGAAGCCCTATGTTTGCAGAGAGTGTGGGGGTCTTTACACAGCGGTCACATCTCCTCAGACACCAGGAGACACACTCAGGGGAGAAGCCCTATGTTTGCAGGGAGTGAGGGAGAGGCTTTACATGCAAGACAATTCTTGTTAGGCACCAGACAGTACATTCAGGGAAGAAGACCTATGTTTGCAGGGAGTGTGGGAGAGGCTTTACCTGGAAGTCAGTTCTCATCCGACACCACTGGACACACTCTGGGGAGAAGCCCCATGTTTGCAGGTGAAGTGAGTGGGTCATTAGCATTAAGTCACATATCGATAGTCATAGGAAGTCCACAGCCCCTTACTCTCCCCAAGATTGTAATTACTATAGAAATAACTGGTTAAACAAATCCTCCAGTTTGATTACAAGAGACAAAATGGACAGACAGTTCCATAGTGATATGGGGATGTCAGCACCAAACTCGTTACTGTTTTTTTTGACCTATTGTCAAACTTTTTGTCTCTATACACATCTCTCATTTTCCCCATCATTTTCCCCATTTTCCTAAAGAGCCACAAAGAACTCATTCCCTCAGTCACGGAAATTCAACTCCTGTAAATGTGTAAATGTGGAATCAGTGTACTTCTGTTACTCCCCAAAGAGAGGGATTTGAGACAGACACCCGGGAAGGGAATTCCCCAGACTCTTGGAAAGGGCCTTTTCTCCTAATCAGTTCCCTACCCCTCCTCCCTTGGCTTCTCTTGTCTCTTCTGGTTTCCTACAACGTCTGGAGCCTCAGAGGTGAATGGCAGGGAGAGATGGGTGCTTGTGCATAGACGTGAGCCGCTCAGTCTGGGCACCTGGTCTTCCTCACTCTCCTTGCTGCCCCTTCAGGGTCAGCATTTGCTGGTGCACAGCGTACAGATTCCACATCAGTCCATAGTGGGTGTGAGTCTCAGCTCTGTCTTCTCCAGCTGTGTGACCTGAGGCAAGAGTCTCAACTTCTCTCTGCCTGCTTCCTAGTCTGTGTAATGGAAATGGGAACTCCAGCCTTTTGGTTTGACATTCAAAGTTGAGTCAGCACAGACAGAATCTGGCAAGAGGATGGCTGAGATTGCAAGTCCTCCTTAACAGCCTTCAATGCCCGTGTCTTCCTGGTTTTAGTGGTGGACAAAGGAAGATAAGGACAGGTTAGAGGTCTGCAGCGGAATTCAGAATTTGAGCAGACCCCACTGCTTTCCCCACATAGACTGAGCTGCCCTGAGAAGGAGGCCTGAGGTGGGGGATATGCCTCCGTCCCCATTACCACCCTCTCACTGAGCCTGGGCACCCTCAGAACCTCCTCAACACAGGCAGGTGCTACTGAGAGTGACCTGTGAAACAAGACCCTAGTGCACCCCTGGCAGAGAACTGACGGGGAGCAGCACCTGCCTGCACTGGTGTGATAGGGTAGATGGTGAGCCAAGGCAGGGAGGATGAGGAAGATATGTCTCACATGACGTAAGAAGGCTAAACTAATTGAAATGAAGGTTAATACACAGGAAACCAATAGTGATGGAAAGGAAACTGGGACTCAAATCAAAGGAGTGGACCAGAAGGAGGAGAAAAATGACCAAACAGAAAAGGATGAAGAAACGAGTTCAGAAAAAGGAGGAGAGGCTTAGGAACCTTCAGGACATCTTTAAATGCTCCAACATCTGAATTATAGGGTACCAGAAGGAGAAGAGGAACAGCCACCAGTGGAAAACTTATTTGAACAAATAATAAAGGAGAACTTCCCTGGCAAAGGAATAGACTTCCAGGAAATCCAGGAAGCTCAGAGAGTCCCAAAGAAGTTGGACCCAAGGAGGAACACACTAAGGCACATCATAATTATATTAGCCAAGATTTAAATGAAGGAGAGAATCCTAGAAGCAGCAAGAGCTAAGGGGACAGTCACCTACAAAGGAGTCCCCATCAGACTGTCAGCTGATTTCTCAAAAGAGACCTTACAGGCAAGAAGGGCTGGAAAGAAGGATTCCAAACATGAAATCCAAAGACCTATGTTCAAGATTGCTCTATCCAGCTAAGCCATCATTTAGAATGGAAGGGCAGGTAAAGTGCTTCTCAGATAAGGTTAAGTTCAAGGAGTTCAAGCCCTTATATGAAATGTTAAAGGGACTTATCTAAGAAAAAGGAGGTAAAACATATGAACAGTGAAAAGACAGCAAACTCACAGTTATTAACAACCACGCCCAAAATAAAAACGAAAGCAAACTAAGCTAACAACTAGAACAGGAATAGAACCACAGAAATGGAGATCACATGGAGGATTAGCAACAGGGGAGTGGGAGAAGGAGAAAGGGGGAGAAGGTACAGAAAATAGGTAGTATAGACCATAGATAGAAAATAGATAGGGGAGAGGGTAAGAATAGTAGGGGAAATATACAATCTAAAGAACTTGAGACTCGTGGTCATAAACTAAAGGGGCGGGGAATGGTGGGGGAGGGGTGTGCAGGGTGGAGGGGAATGAAGGGGGGAATGGGACAACTGTAATAGCATAATCAATAAAATGTGTTTTTTAAATTAAAAAATAAAAAAATTTTAAAACAGCAAAAAAAATATATATAATGAACTTCATTTCCCACAGTTACCTATAAATGTAATATGATCTAGATTCAAATATCAGCAAAAAAAGTTCAATCCTCACCTGAGGACATGCTTATTGATTTCAGAGAGAAGGGAAGGGAAGGGGAAAGAGGGGGAGAGAAACATCAATGTGAGACAGAAACATCGAAGGTCTGCTTCTTGTGCATGTCCCCACTGGGGGCTAAATCCACAATCTAGGCATGTGTCCTGACTATATCTCGAACTACAACCTTTGAGTTTATGGAATTGTTATGGGAGAAACTAAGTTCTCCTTGCCAAAACAGTAAAGAATTACAGATCAGCAAATCTTAGCGAGCATGCAGAGTTTATTAGTGATACGTTCTCATGGGAGAGAATGGACCTTGCCAAGGTGGGGGTGAGAGGGGTAGATTCCGGGCAGGGCAAGGTAAGGGCAGCAACAGGCAAGGGCGGGGGTGGCAAGGGCAAGGGTGGCAAGAGCCTCAGTTCCTTGGTCCTGAGGACTTACGTAGTTGGCAGGATGGAGGTGGAGGTGAAGAAGTTACACATTGGTGGGTAAAGGTGGTGCCAGCTTCCACAGGGGACTTGACTACCCAAACTTTGGTATGTGTGGGGGGTCTCTTAGCCTGAATCCTTATCTCATTTCAGACCCCATTTGTTCATCTTGTAAAACAGAAACATGACAGGAGCCAGTTGAAGCTGGGACAGTCACTCAAAATTGTCTACAGGATCTTTTTGTAAACATTAGGGACTCCTTTATAAAACAGTGACCAGAAGTAGGCAAGTAACCAAAGTTGTCTTGTGGGCTTTTTCTTTGGGTGCTGTGGACCCCCTCCTACCTACCAACCAGACCTTGGAATTAGCACGCAGTTTCAATGGCTTTCTTTCCCAGACAGTGGGAACAATACATAGAATTTCAAGGGCTTCCCCCTCCTGTGCTGCCATGGTGTTTCTTGTGATGTTCCGAACACCTGGCACTGTTATCAGATCAGGCTCAGGACGGCTGAGTCAGTGGGTGAGACATGTCTCCCTCCTCCTCCTTGTCTGGGTTTGCTCTCTATCCTCCCTAACAGGACAATGCTCCAGCAAACTGAGCCACATTGGCCAGGGCTCAGCAAAATGTTTTAAAGTACAACAAGCTCAATTTAAGTTCACCTGTTAAAATAAGTAAGAATTAAACGGTGTATTATATTATGAAACTACTGTAAGTAAAAGAGTGGAGTCATGCCCTGTGAGTAGACAGATTGATGGAAAAGAATAGAAGATGCATTAATACATGCAGATCTGCATGGAAATTGTGTTATGTTTTGTTTTTTTTATAATTTTTTAAATTTATTGATTTATTTTTTTATTTGGAACATCTATCACTTGCCTCTCACATACTCCCAACTGGGGACCTGGCCCACAACCTGTCACAGGTGGGCACAGGTAACCAGGTTCTTGGTGATTGCAGACGAAGAATGGAACTAAATACAGAGAGTATACACAGACAGAGAGAGAGCAGATTTACTAAGCAATAGTACACTCCACAGAACGTGGGAGTGGGCTGACTCCAGAGATTGATCTCAGGGGCCGGAGGGATTCTATTCTTTTACTTTTTATTTTTTTTATTTCAATTGTTGTTCAAGTACAGTTTTCTGTCTTTTACTCCCATCCCAGCCCACCCACCCAGGGATTCTATTCTTATAGGGCGATATTTCCTGTGTAGTTTTGGCCAGGTTTTATTGCCCATGCACAAGTAATTACACTACTTTAAAGCTACTGTGCTTGTGGTCTCCCAGGATCTTCCTTGATCAAACACAAGGGAAGGGGGTCCCGCAAGGCTGATTTATTATGATGAAGTAGGGGTCATGTAGCACCTTCTGCACAGGGGCATTCATGCTTCACCATGATTCAGTGCTTTTAGAACAGGCTCTCTGTCCTGTATCAATGTCATTTATCTTAGCTCTGGAGCACCTCTGGAGTTTTCTCCTGACTCTCTCCTGCCTCAAATCCAGGCATGTGCTCTGACTGGAAATGAAACTGGCGACTTTTTGGTTGGCAGCAGATGCTCACACCACGGAGCCACACCATTCATGCTTGAGTCTTGCATGTGCCTTGACCAGGGATCAAACCTGCAACCTTGTTTCCAGTAACCCCCACCCCAAATCCTGTAGAGATATAAAAAACTTGACATGAGCCCTAGCTGGTGTAGATCAGCAGACTGAGCAGACTGGCTTGTGAACTGAACAGTCACGGTTGGATTCCCAGTCAGGCCACATGCCTGGGTTGCAGGCCAGATTCTCAGTTTGGGGCATATGAAAGGCAATTGATAGATGGATCTCTTACACACATCGACACATGGATATTTCTCTCCCTCTCTTTCTCCCTCCCCTCCCCTCTCTCTAACAATAAGTAAGTAAAATGTTTAAAAAATAAACTTAACATGAACAGCAAAATTGGATTCAACATTTAGGGATGATCCACTCACTATACCAAACGTTTCCTTCTGATCTGCACCAGGGTGTTTTCCCAACGTGAACACCAGATGGCAGAAGAGAGGCGCACTGGGAACATTTTTTCAGTGATTATATTGTACTCTAGAGCAAGTTTCAACAAAGTTCAAAAATTTGAAATTATGTAAAGTTTATGTTGGCACTTATTGAAAATAATCTATAAATCAGTAACAAAAGATTACTAAAATTTTCTTATTTTTAAAAGTGATTAAAGGCACATCTAAATAACATTGGATTCCACATTCTTAGATGATCCACTATTCCTACAACTTTTCTTGGGGACCTGCCCTGCGTTATTCCCAAATTAAACGCCAGATGGCAGCAGAGAAGCACATTGGTACTACGAAGCAAGTTTCAACAAACTTCTAAGGATTGAAATTATGTACAATAACATTTCTTGCTCTCGTTGCAGTTAATCTAGAATTCAGTAACAAAAGGTAACTGGAAAGTCCTTGTATTTAGAAGTTATGAAACCCACTCCTAGTTAACCCCTAAATAAGTCACTACTGTAGTTGGAAAATAATTTGAACTGAAAGGCACTATGTACCAAAAGCTACAAGGAGAACGTGCCGTCTTCAGTGCACGCAGTAGGAAAGGACAGAAGCTGGTGCTTCAATGGCTCTGAACCCACACAAATAACCCTGTGTAGTGAATCCAATCCAGAGAAAGTAGCAGGAAGGAAATGTGCACGTACTGATGTCTGGGAGGGGATATACTTAAAGTGGTAGCAGTTATTGTTCCTTGGAGTAGGGTTTTAATTAACTTCATTTTTCTGTATAGTTTCAGTAAGCTGCAACAAACAGAGCCATTTTCATTTTTAGAAAAAAAGTACCAGAGAAAAACATGAAATAGTTTTAGGGAATTATAAACAATTCTATATCGAATATTTGAAATAATTTAATTATAATAATCTAGACTGTTGTGGGGACACCAGAAGCCTTTTCTTTACTTATCCAGCTGCGTCTCTTGACAGTCAGCAGAGAAAAAATTCTAACCATTTAGACCAAAATGGCTCCTTTCCTCACTTGCATTTCTTCGTGTGCATTGCAGCAGTTCTGACAGAGGGAACTCCTAACCTTTTCATCTAACAGTGATGTGAGCCTGGGCCTGCCATTTACAAGCTACATTCTCTTGGACATGGAAGAAGCCTCCCAGGGTCTTTGCTTTGTCAATTGTAACATTTTTCGTTTTCGTAGCTTACAACATTTACCCCTGAAGTACCTAGACTTCAGACTCCACTTTGCCTCCCAAGAGCCTGTGAGGCTGGCCTTGGCAATGCTCACTGAACTGGGACCAGAACTCATGTGCTCCCAAAGCTGGAACACGGTCTATGTAATGTGTTCCAGTGCTCACGAGAAGTGGTCCCACAGGAATGGCTCACTTACATAGAGACCTCACACTCCTACCGCACAGAGTCTGAGCACCCTGTGCAGCTCCTCACAGACCGGCTGCAGCTGCTCCCTGCCCCCACTCACTTCGAAACCCCCCCCCCCACTCCCCCGCCCCCTGCATCCACCCACTGCTCACCTGATTTTCCATGCACTGGCCTTACCCTGGACATTTCACTTCAGCCTGACAGTTGGTTTGACACTAAGGGCCAGTTGAGTGTGGGCCTACAGACAGGGTCCCTAACCCTAAACCTAAACTTGACCTTAACCTACCATTTATTTTCTCTGGATGAAGACTGCCCTTTTGAAAGGCAGATGATGGTTCCATTCTTTTGCCCCACGATCTGTCCAGTTTCATGTTATTGTAAAATATCAACTGTTCATCCACCCTCACAATTTGTCTTGCAAACAGAAACAGAATTTTCTTATATTTTCAAAGAAAATTCAACATGGAAATGCTGTCAAGAATGGTGGTTGGTTTTTTCCCCACCTCACTGATGTGGAACCCAAACACCAGAACAATGACCGTAACCATCCTGGTGCAAACGATTTTCAACAATTGATTTGGGTACTTTGAGTGTGTGGCCTGTCTCCCACGTGGCCTCACGTGGTCTGTCCTCAGGGAACATCTGACTGGATGGCTCCACTGCACCTGGTCTGTTCACCCTGGGGCATCTCCACGTGAGAAACCTCCCGCACAAAACATGCAAACCACTCCCGACACGTTCACTCTGTCACAACACCTTCTCATACGTGTCACAAATCTTTTCTTCTGTCTACTGGCATTTTCATCCTTCTTGAAATACCAAAGCCTAATGTACCAAAAATATTACTATGTTCATCCACCTTAAATATGAAAATGGTCACACAAACACTCAATAGTTTTGATGAGTTTTTCTTAACTCACACTGATACGACATTTGTCGTGATACAGTATAACAAAATGGTTTTGAATGAAGTTAAAAACAAGTACGTGAACCAGAGCCACATAACAGGGGTGGGGAGATGGGGATAAAGGCAGGGGTGGCGGGGCGCAAACTAACTTTTTGGCCAACCAGGTATAAAGTAGGCTTCACCCAGCATCGCAGCACTGAGATCATGTAGAGTGTGTGTTTTGCTCTCATAGCACTTAAGCTGGAATTCACTGAAAGTGGGTGACTGGAAAGTTCTGCTGTTTGGTATTTATGAAATAGACTCATGAATAGCCTTCAAAATGAACCACTATTTGAGTTACAAAATAATTGGAGCTGAATGACTCTAAAAACTCTGCATACCAACACTTCAGAAAGAAATTGTCACCCTTAAATGCACATGTTAGAAACAGAAGTGGAGATGTACAGGTTTTTCACCCATATGAGGAAGCTAAATCAGTAAATGAAGTCCAGGCACAGTGGAGGACACGAGCCCGCAGACATGTCTGGAGGGGCACGTACATAAAATGACAGTGCTTTTATTTTTTTCACCTCTGGTGGAAAATTTTGAATAAATTTTACTTTTTCTCGGTGTTTAAGGAAGCTGCAACAGACAAAGCCAATTACAATTTTCAAGCACACTTGGAACTTTTAAAAACCTGGCTTCATTGTGCTGCAAAGCCAGTTCCAACAAATTTCACATGAGACACGCTTATTCCTCCCTTCACCCTTAATCTGGAAACCAGTTGCAAGGTATCCAGAGAGTCCTTTCATTAAGACGTTTTCAAATGCACTCGGAAATACCACTGCCATCAAAACCCACTGATACTCCACTGGAATCAACCACTTTTTCTGCTGACCCGCACTAAGGTGTCATTCCCCAATATGACCACAAGATGACAGCAGAGTTGCACACTCAGAACACAGACTCTACTATGGGCCTGGCCACCAGGTTCTTTTGGTTTTTACTGTGAGATGCAATGGCGGGCATATTTTTTCATTTTCCCCAACAACATGACTAAACAGCATATTCACCACTTTATTCCACTGCCCTCTGCCATCTTTCAGGCTACTCCGCCATTCCATCTTCCCACAACATTTTATATTTTGGAGCAGAGAAATCACCCAGGTGCCATTTCGCAGAACAGAAATTTTTCTCCATTAAGAGAATTGTGGAAAGGCTAAGATAAATGGCAACCCAAAGGTGCAGGGTGGGTGAGCGCTGTGGATGAATCACAACAGCCAGGCTGCAACCGTTTTCTCCTGGTCACCACAGAGAAACGTGTGTTCTTACCTTATCTTGTCTGAAGATCACATGTCTTCTGCTGACAAATTCAGGACTATTTCCCTCAGGTGGTGCTTTCTTTTGATCTGATGTGGAGCAGTACTTGCTGGAAGGAACCGCCTGGTTCCTGGTGAGGAGCTCCTATGACAGGACTCACTAATGACCCCATCACATACACAGCATCACCTCCTTTGGATGAAGGCTGCCCTTTGGAGTGGATAGTGGTGGTTTCCCTCCATGTGTCCACAATCTCTCCTGTTCCACACTAGTGTCAACTATCAACAGTTCATCCTTCCTCCCCAATTGGTCTTGGAATTAGAAGGTTTTCCTTACATTTCAGTAGAGAACTGCATGTGGAAATGTGGCCAAGAAGGTTTTCCTCCTCCTCCCCGCTTAACTTGTGGAACCCAAACATCAAAGCAATTAACATAACCATGCTAGTGCAAAGGATTCTCAGTGCTATTGATTACAATACTTTGAGTATGTCACCTGCTCCCGCATGCCACAATGTGGTCTGTTCTCAGTTAACGTCTAGACTGGATGGCTTTCCACTGCAACTGGTCTATGGGACCCAGGGGCAACTGCACAGGACAAGTCAGCAGCATGAAACTTCACGATCTGCTTATGACACGTTTGGTCAGTCACAGCACCTTCTCCATACACACCACAAACTTTTTTTTTTGCATTTTAGTTGTGTTTTCACCTTTCTTGAAATGACAAAGCCTAATGTGCCAATAATGTTGCTATGTTCATCCATCTTCAATATGAAAATAGCCACACAAATATTAAGCAGTTCTGGTCAGTTTTTTTAACACATGCTGAGACAACAGCTGTCACAATAAAGTCCAAAAAAAAGTTTCAAATGTAGTTAAAAACAAGTCGTGCTACCAACCACACCCCAGCCCCTAACGTTAACCCCCAAACATGCCATGCCACCGACACCCGAGAGGTGTCCAAAGCTTGTCCCTGACTCCAGATGCCTGACTCTGGACATCATACCACAGAGAACAGTGTGTCCTCCTATTTAAACCTGTAAACCCTTGCAACCTAAGCATTTAATGTCTAAAAACATAAAACAGATTTCTGTTTAAAAAGTTGCATTAAGGACTCCTGCCAAGATGGAGGCGTAGGTGGAAACACTTTGCATCCTCGCACAACCGAATCTAAAAACAATAAAGTTTTAACAACAATAAATGAAACCAAATCACACAGAAAATCAACAATACGGAGTCCGAAAAAAATGAACGGCTCAGCTAAACCGGTGAGGGGGCGAAGCCTGTTGGGCAAAAAAGATCCCCGACCGGGGCGGTGCTCAGGCAGCCAAAGGCGCGGATCCCAGGTGCGGACTAGCTACAGGTGGACCCAGGGAAGAGGTGCGGCTGGCTGTCTGTGGTTAGTCGCGAGTTTGCGCGCAGACAAACCAGTGAAGAGGCGAGCATTGAGACCCAGTGGTGCAGGGCGGCAGGCTCGCACATTTGCGCTCAGATAAACAGGCAGAGGCCAGTGGTGAGGTGGACTGGGCCAGTGGAGAGGACTGCCATTGCTCCCTCTCTGACCCCGCCCCCACATACAGCATCATAAACCAGCAACCTGGGTAGCCCCACCCTGGTAAACAACTAAGGCTCCGTTCCTCATACCTAACAGGCACAAACAGATAAAAACATGCCCCAAGAACAACTCAGCGCCCCAGAGCCAATAAATCTAAGCAATGAAGAAATAGCCAAAATTTCAGATGCACAGTTCAAAACACTGGTGATCAGGATGCTCACAGAACTGGTTGATTTTAGTCACAAATTAGAGGAACATATGAAGGCTAAACTAATTGAAATGAAGGGGAATGCACAGGAAACCAATAGCAATGGAAAGGAAACTGGGACTCAAATCAAAGGAGTGGACCAGATGGAGGAAAAAAATGACCAAACAGAAAAGGATGAAGAATCAAGAATTCAAAAAAATGTGGAGAGGCTTAGGGACCTCCAGGACATCTTTAAAAGCTCCAACATCCGAATTATAGGGGTACCAGAAGGGGAAGAGGTACAGTCACGAGTGGAAACCTTATATGAACAAATAATAAAGGAGAACTTCCCCATTCTGGCAAAGGAAATAGACTTCTTCCAGAAAATCCAGGAAGCTCAGAGAGTACCAAAGAAGCTGGACCCAAGAAGGAACACACCAAAGTACATCATAATTACATTAGCCAAGATTAAAATGAAGGAGAGAATCCTAGAAGCAGCAAGAGCTAAGGGGACAGTCACCTACGAAGGAGTCCCCATCAGACTGTCAGCTGATTTCTCAAAAGAGACCTTACAGGCAAGAAGGGGCTGGAAAGAGGTATTCCAAGTCATGAAATCCAAAGACCTACATCCAAGATTGCTCTATCCAGCAAAGCTTTCATTTAAAATGGAAGGGCATGTAAAGTGCTTCTCAGATAAGATCAAATTCAAGGAGTTCATCATCACCAAGCCCTTATTATATGAAATGTTAAAGGGACTTACCTAAGAAAAAGAAGTAAAAAAAACATGAACAGTGAAAGGACAGGAAACTCACAGTTATTAACAACCACACCTAAAACAAAAGCAAACTAAAAGGGCAGGTAGATCAGGAGTGGAAACATAGAAATGAAGATCTCAAGGAGGGTTAGCAACAGGGGAGTGGGAGGAGGAGAAGGGGGAGAGGGTACAGAAAATAAGTAGCACAGACAGTAGATAGAAAATAGATAGGGGGGAGGTAGAATAGTAGGGGAAATACGAATCTAAAGAATTTGGAAATTTGATAGGGGGAAATGGTGGGGGGGGGTGTGGAGGGGGGGAGGGGGTAGGAATGTAATGGTGAAGATGGGGGGGCAAGAATAGTATGGGAAATATAGAATCTAAAGAACTTGAGACACATGGTCATAAACTAAAGGGGGGGTAATGGTGGGGACGGGGGGGTAGGGTGGAGGGGAATGAAGGGGGAAGAGAACAACTGTAATGGCATAATCAATTAAAAAAATAAATTAAAAAAAAACTTCAAAGAACTGAAATTACATACAGTATGTTTCTCACTGTCATGGCTGTTAATATATAAATCAGGACCAAAAGGTGACTAGTAAGTCCTGATATTTAAAACGTACTAAACGCACGTCTAAATAATATTGCAATAAAAAATCATATTCTCCTACACTCAACCGCTTTTCCTGCTGACCTGCCACTAACATGTTATTCCCAAAGTTACCACAAGGTGGCAGCAGAGATGCACTCGGTTCATTTGGTTTTTAGGTCAAGACTCAATGAAAGAGACGTTTTTCATTTTCACCAATAATTTCATTAAAGAACATATTCACTGTTTTTGTTCCACTGCTCTCTGCAATCTTTCCAGCATCTTCATAATTCCATCTTCCCAAAAGTTTTTCTTTTGGCCAAGCCAGTACAAAGCCAGTTTCAACAAACATGGCAGCATTGAAATCATATACAGTATGTTTTCTTAAGTGCTCCTATTGCACTGAAGCTAGAATTCACTACAAATGGGTGACTGAAAAGTCCATGTATTTGATAGTTATGTAATACACTTCTAAATAACCACAAAAATAAAACAATTTGAATTACAAAATAAACTGAATGATGATAAAGATACTACATACCAAAACCTATGTAAAACATCTTCACCCTTAAATGCAGAATCTCAAAAGTAAAAGCTGAAAATATACAGGTTTTGAGCCCATATTTGGAACCTAAAATAGTAAATGAAATCCAGAGAGAGTACACAGAAACGTGCCCGCCGACATATCTGCAAGTGTATATGCATAAAATGATAGTTGTTTTTAACTCTTGGGGTAGACCTTTCAGTAAATGTTTTCTCATTGTTAAAGTAAGCAGCAACAAAGTAAATTAAAAATGCTTTTCAAGCACGCTTGGAACTTTTTAAAAAATGACTACATTTAGCTATAAAGCAGGTTTCAACAAATGTATCACAAACTATGTTTATTGCTCTGTTTGCCACTAATCTAGAAGCCACTCACAACATAACTAGAAAGTACCTATGTTGGGGGAAATTGATAGCTCTGTGTGGAGGGAGTGACTCGCGGTTTTAGAAATACAGTACAGGGATTCGCCTTGTTCCTTCTAGCTTATTGGCTACATACCAGACACCAGAAACACTCTGCTCCTTTTGCTTCTGTAAGCTGCCTCCGGCTTTTGCGTCAGAAGTAAGGGTCTGAAGGACAGGCCTCTCCCCCGCCCCATCTATAAAATAACTGCTTTCCCTTTGTTCAGTGCCCAGAATTTGGAAAATGACTCCTCTGGGCCCGCGAGCGTAAAATAAACTTCCACTCCGTGCACCTGAAAGCGGCTGAGTTGTTTTCTGTAACACCTATATTTAGATGTTTTAAAATACACTTCTAAATAAGTTTTCTAAATAACTCACAGTGAGAATGAAAAATAATTTACATAGAAAAATAATAAAAATAATGCATACCAAACCAAGATCTTTCTAGTTTCAAATTTGATAAAAGCTTCAAACTGTTTCTCAACCAAAGGTGATTTTTCCCATTTTACATTGTCCTGAGGGGGAAGGAAGTGAGGGTGTGGGCAGTGTATAGAGGTATGGATGCTACTAAGCACCTACAATGCAGAGGACAATCCCCCAGGAGGATGAATCATGTGGCCCAAAAGGTCCATAGTGCTAAGAATGACAAACCCTGCTGTGTATCATGAAGACTCCATTAGAATACAAACAGCATGTCCCTTTGCATCCTAGATCTGAAATGCTGCCTTTCTGGGAACAGGAAGCACAGAAGCTAAAACTTAAAGAACAAAAAATGCCAGCCATCTTGCCAACATTGGGGAGAAGTGTCCTGGGCAATAGGTCAGGAGGCAAAGCAAGATCTGTCCACTTAGGAGACCACAACACACTGTGATTACACAGAGTAGTTATCTGAGGATCCCTGCTTCTTTCCGTTGTTCATACATCACTTTAATAACTGATTCATGGTGTCACTTAGAACAAAGAATCGTACTCTGTTAGATTCCAGATTTGACCATCTCAAGTTTTCTTCTTTGAAAATGTGGACATTGGTTACATTCTGCATTCCTCAGATGACCTACCTGGGGCACACTGCCTGTCACAAGATACTTCTGATTTCTGGAACACCATGCTTTCAGGTCCTAAACTCATGTAAAATGCCAAGAAGGATGTTACTATTTTTGATGTGAGAAGCTTTGAAAAACCTTTGCTCACCCAAAACCCCAGGAGCTCTGGGAGAGCGATAAAGCCGTCTGGGAAAAGCAAACAGGAGGATAGTCACAAGGACTGGGGCTAGCACCCCCACTGATAGAACTAATTTTCACATTTAGCCTTTGTACTCTCCTTCTGCCCCGTAGATAGAACTAATTACCGCATTCCGCTTCTGTATCCTGCTTTGCTACGTTAGACAGGAAGACCCCATAGGCTATATAAACCCCAAGAATCCTTTGTTCCGGGCTCAGAATTTGGAGACTTGTTACCGAACAAGAGGTCCGAGGGAGGGGCAATACAATATTTGGCCCACCTAGGGATGCCCAAAACTGCTATACAACAGGGGCCCCTCCCAAAAACAAAATACTAATATCTACTGGGCTCTTCTGTCCGCCGCCAATTGGAAAGACATCTCTTAAAGCCAGAGATTTGTGAAAAGGAAACAAAATGTTTATTTAATGCTATTCAGGCCTAATGCCACCACTAAAATATCAAAGTCCTTTAGGGTATACACCTACACCCACACAGCGCTCCCTTCTCCCACTGTCCCAACTCCGGGTACCGTAAATCAGGAAAAGAGCACACGTCTGTGTTGCAGGCCGCTGGCACCGTCAGCTGTGTCACTGTGCAGGCAGGATCTCGAGTTAATCCAAAGTACTGTGGTACCCTCTCATGGTCCACTGGCAAGAGTCCTTTGTACCCAGTTCCAGTCAAAGTCTCTCTTGCTGTTCAGGCCCCGCGGCCAAAGGGTCCCAGCCCTTCTCACTCCGGAGAGCAGCCCCTAGTTCCCATCTTGAGTCCCTGCCACAACCTTCTCCCTGGCTCCAAATTTGGCCACAGCTATTTAACGTATTTATGAAACCAGTTAAAGGTTATAGATATGTTAAATAATCATTCCAGAGGTTAGCTCCAAAACTGTTGCTATGCAAAACAGCTCTCAATGGCCTGGCTCCATTTGTTTCTTCCCCCTGGGGGGAGGGAGGAGGACATCTTATATGTCTCTCCAATATTTCTATACACTTTGAATTCTGGACACCTTTCTAGATCTTTTTTTTGGGGGCCCCCCTGGCTGCACCCTGTATCAGACTGACTCCTCTGGGCCCGTGCACGTTAATAACCCTCGTACTCCAGAATCCCTCGTTCTCTGGTCGCTTCATTTTCCTATAACATTTTATTTAGTCATTAATGTATTTATGACTAACAAAGACAATTTTTCTAGCTCCTCACATTACCTCACTTCTTCCCGTTTTCATTCAAGCTTTAACTATTTCTAGGTCACATACACCTACAACCATGTAAGGATCATTACTGCAGGAGAGTATGTTTACTCTCGTAAACTCATGAGGATCAGCAGAAAAGTATCACAAACAGAATTTATTGCAGTAATGGGAAGATAACATGCAGAAATAAATATGTAGAAATGGTAAATTAAATACATAATTTTTTAAAAAGACTCAATAGCAACCAAACAGGTAAAAAAAACAACAACAAAAAACCTGGGCCCTGGCTGGTGTAGCTCAGTGGATTGAGCACGGGTCTGTGAGCCACATGATCGCAGTTCGATTCCCAGTCAGGACACATGCCTGGGTTGCAGGCCAGTTCCCAGCAGGGGACTCATGAGAGGCAACCATACATTGATATTTCTCTCCTTCTCTCCTTCCCTTCCTCTCTAAAGATAAATAAATAAGATCTAAAAAACCCAACAAACAAAAACCTGGGAATAAACTTAACAACAATATAGAGGATCTGTATGAACGAAATTGGAAATTGCTACACGTAACAGAAACTTAAACAAACAAAAAGTATCACCTTCTTTTTGGGTTAAAAAATGGGTATTATTGCATATCCGTTTACCAAAGCTCTCTATAACTGAAATATAATCTAGATACGTATAGAAAAGTGGTCTCACAGGAACTAGTCAGCTAAATTGGACCTGAGACATATACCCCAGAAACAGTCTGCCCCCCCCTTTGGTGCTCCCCACAGAGTGGCTGTATCTGCCCCCCACTCCCCCTCACCTCCCAGCCCACATGCACTTCACCACCAGCCCTGGGACTGCATTGTTTGCATCACATTAGGCTGTGAGCATCACAGCATGACCACGGAGACCAGGAGCCGGCAGTGCCTAACCTCCAGTCCCTGTAGCTGCTCATCTCTCCGACAGAACTGCTGGCACCTCAAGCCCACCAGACTAAATATGTCCCCCACACCTGTGGGCCTGTCCCCTCTCACCTGAAGCCCAGTCCTGCCTCTGACCTTAGACAGGCCCCGCCCCTCATCTGTAGGTTTGATTTTTAGAAGTCCACTTAAACAACAATAGCCAGAAATCAAGTATGCTTGTGAACATGCAGTTTAATGAAGAAATATACTAATAAAATATGCTTCCTAAAATTAAAGACAACTCTGAAAAAGAACTTGCTCAGACAATGAAAAGACACAAACTAGGTGAAAACACGAATTACTTAAAACATGGGGTGAAAAAAAATCAAAAGGGAAAGAATGGGAAAAGACACACAGGATGGTGCAAAAGCAGCTTTACAGTTGTTCAAATGAACAATAATGTCATTATTATTAAAGAATAACATAACAAGCCCTGGCTGGTGTAGCTCAGTGGATTGAGCACGGGCCTGTGAACCAGAGGATTACGGTTCGATTCCTAGTCAGGGCACATGCCTGGGTTGCAGGCAGGTTCCCTGCAGGCCAGTTCCCTGCAGGGGATGCACTAGAGGCAACCATACATTGATGTTTCTATCCCTCTCCCCTTCCCCTCTAAAGATAAATAAATAAAATCTTAAAAAAAAGAAGAACATAACAATAAACTTTGTTTTTTGTATTTATAACTCTAAACCTACTTTTACCCCACCCTGTCTTATGCAAACATAAACCACATGAAAATTACATACTAACATGCAGTGGACTTCAAGGTAAAAGGGATGACAAGAGATGAAGGGCACTTCATATTTATGAGTTTAATTTACCAGGAAGATCCAAATTCATAAACAATGTCATAAACTTAAATTATATACAACAGAGACACAAACAATCATAATAGATTTAACAAACCTATCTCATCAGAAATACAGCATTCCACTTTCAGAAACTAGAGACCACCTCATAAAACTCAGTGAGGATGTAAGAAACACCGTAAGCAGCGAATTGGATTCAACATTCTCAGATAACCGACTATACACAGCTTTTCCTGCTGACCTGCCCTAAGGTGTTATTCTCAAAATGACCACGAAATGGCAGCAGAGATGCATGCTTCGAACATTTTTTACATTGACCATATATTGCAATGAAGTTTCAAAAAAAATTAACAGGATTGAAATTACAGAAAATTTCTGGCTCTCATTATAGATAATTTAGAAATCAGTTGTAAAGGTCACTAGAAAATTATTACATTTAGAAGTTATGAAATGCACTTTTAAGTAATCCTCCAAATAAATCACAGTTAGAGTTAAAAAATAATTTCAACTGAATAATATTAAAATACTTTAAAAACCAATGAAAAAATGTAGGGGTAAATATGCACATTATGGGGAAACAGTTGAAAATTCACCTGTTTTGCATCCATACTGCAAACCCAGAAAAATAAGTTAAATCCTGGAAAGTAGAAGAATGCAAATAGGCAAGGAGAGATGTCGGAAGGGGATATATTTGAAACAATAGCAGCTATTACTTGTTTGGGTGGGATTTTAAATTCATTTTTATTTTTTGTATAATTCAAGTAAGCTGACACACACACAAAAAAAGGATTCTCAGTTTGGGTAATAAAACAGTACAAGAGGAAAACATGGCATAATTTAAGAACAACAATAACCCAGACTGCTGTGGAAAAAACACCAGAGGCCTTTTTTCTGCTCTCCCAGACTGATCTTGTTGGGGGAAATTGATAGCTATTTTAAAATATAACACAACAATTAGGGGACTGTTTTTCACAGCCTGGATGTTTAACAGCCCAGTGATTTACCTTGTTTCTCCTAGCTTATCGCCTCCTAGCTTATACCAGAGATAGTGGAGTGCTCTGCTTTCTGCTTCTGTAAATTATCTCCCACTTTCGTCTGAAGGACAGGCCTCCCCCCCCCCCCCATAAAAACGGCTGCACGGCTGCTTTCCCTTTGTTCGGGGCTCAGATTTTGGAGACTGACTCCTCTGAGCCCGTACATATTAATAAACCTCGTACCCCAGAAACCCTCGGTGTCTGGTTGCGTCATTTTCCTGCAACAATCTCAGACAGTCCCTTTTTCCAAAGTGCACTTCTTTGTGTGCAAATGCAGCTGAGCACAGAGGAAATCACAGGACCGGACCTGAATGAGCAGAGAATCACTAAGCAGCACAGCCCAAGAGGGAAGTTGCCCCAGGGCTGCCTCACTTCGGATCCCTCTCACAGCCAAGACACTTCACTACTAAGCAGCAGCACCACTGGGCTGACCCACACAGGGGCTGCTTCATGATTCCCCTGGAACAACACTGAGCTTCCTAACAGCCATGCTGCACTCACAGCCACAACTACCAAAACAGAGCTATTTGCACTAGAGTTTCCTTCTTCCCCACACACCAACTTTGGAACTCCTCCTGGCAATGAATTGGAGCCAATGACCATGAGTTCACAGACACCAGATGTCACAGACCAACTCAGGACCAGACACAGGCCCTAGACTTCAGAACCTGGACCCTAGAGCAGACCCAGAACCAAAACCTAAACCCCAGACCCAGGCCCCAGTCCCCAAACTATCTGCATAACCCAGGCCAGATCATCCACCCTGAATGCCAGACCCCAGACACCAGAGACTGATGGCAAATGCTGGGCGCCAGATTCCGCACATCAGAGAGAAGAGCCAGAGTTGTACATGGACCCCCCACACACACCCAGGACACGAAGACACACCCGAAGAGCCTAGATCCCAGACACACATTCAACCCCAGGTCACAGACCCAGGAGACAGAACCCAGATCTGGAACCAGGACCCCACAGCCAGACTCCAGAGCTGGAGCTGGACAATGAACCCCACTTGCCAGATGCAAGAGGGGAACCGAGTCCTCACAATGTAAACACAGCCAGGAGCTGATAAAGCACCGATTCTTGACTCTCTAAGTCCGAGCAGCTGGCCAAAGAAACAGTTTTTGATGCCAGTGCAAATGTACAAGGGAAGAAAATAACTCCCGGCACTACTAAATTATACCAAGCCCTGCAGAAATAGACCAAAAAGGCTGACAGAGAAAAAAATAATATTAATTCTTACTCTTGTCAGGAGAAGTCCATGATCTCTCAGAGGCTGCACTTTCCAGAAGTTAGTGTCCCAGCCATGAATGTCACATGGCTGGCTTACAAAACCTGTGGGAGAATAAAAATTATTTTCCTCATATCTTCTAAATTCTAACAGCTGAAATAATCAAATTCACATAATCCAATTAATGGGTATATAATAATCATCTACTACATCTACTAGGAATTCAACATCTACTACATGGGCAAGGGGAATTCATATTAAAATGAATACCAAACATAATGAGGTAATATTGAGTATATGGGGAATTTTGGAAAATGGAAGAACGGAGTCTGAGATTTCAAAGGTGAAGTGGGAGACAGGCAGGTAATTTAGGATAAAAGGCAGCATATCTGATACAGGGCGCAGCCAAGAGGGGGGCCCCAGAAAAGGATTTCGGATGAGGTCCAGAGCTCAGAGTGTCCAAGAAATATTAAGATGTCCTCACCCCCGTGTCAGCTGGGGGAGGGGACGAATGGAGCAGGGCCCTTGAGAGCTGTTTTGCATGGCAACAGTTTTGCAGCTGACCTCTAGAGTGGGCATTTAGCATATCTATAACCTTTGGCAGGTTTCATAGATATGTTAAATGGCTGTGGCCAAGTTTTAAGCCAGGGAGAGGGGAGTCACTTCTACCCAGGATGTAACTAGGGGCTGAGCCCCTGAGTGACAGGGCCTGCGTGAGAGCTTGGAAAAAGATCGGCTCCGGGACATGAGGAGATAACTGCCCAGGTGAGGAGAGGGCCACGTGGTTTGGGGCAGAATGGAGATCCCTGCAGTCAGATGAAAGAGAGAGCCACGCAGTTTCAGCAAAGTAAGGGTCCCCTCTTGGCCAGGTAAAGAGAGAGCCATGTGGTTTCAGCAGAGTGAGGACCCCCTCTAGGTGAGGTGAAAGAGGGAGCCACATGGTTTTGTCAGAGTGCGGACCCCCTCTTTCCCAGTTGAAAGGGAAAATCACTCGGCTTTGCCGGAATAGAGATCCCTGCAGCCAGGTGAAGAAGAAAGCCACATGCTTTTGGTGGAGTGTGAACCCCTGCAGCTTTGGTAGAAGAGGCCCATGTGGCTTTGGGGTGCCCCCTTTGGCCGAGTGACCTGGGAAGCAGGAGAGACTTTGACTGGAACTGGGTACAAAGAACTCTTGCCAGTGGACCATGAGAGGGTACCACAGTACTTTGGATTAACTAGAGATCCTGCCTGACACAGCTGACAATGCCAGCAGCCTGCAACACAGATGTGTGCTCTTTTCCTGATTTATGGTACCCGGAGTTAAGACAGGGGGAGAAGGGAGAGCTGTGTGTGTGCATAGGTGTATACCCTAAAGGACTTTGAAATAGCATTAAATAAACATTTCGTTTCCTTTTCACAAATCTCTGGCATTGAGAGATGTCTTTCCAATTGGTGGTGGACAGAAGAGCCCAGTAGATATTAATTAGTATTCTGTCCTTGGGAGGGGCCCCTGTTCTGTAGCAGTTTTTGGTATCCCTGGGTGGGCCAAATATGCCTCCCCCTCGGCCCTCTTGTTCGTTAACATATCTGCCAGGTTAATTTCTGTTGGGCAACTCCCACAACTTTAAGACACAAGGGGTACAGTAAGAGGGTCAACAAGCTCTTGCTAGGAGTCTTACTTTGTGAAGCTGAGGTGATTGTGCTGAAGCTCTCTCTTCCTAAACCAAACTGTGGCAACTAAACCTCTTAGGAAGAAATGAGATGACAATCTTAAGTAATTTCTCACTCTTCCCTTTCTGAACAGCAAATTAAACATCAATGTGCCAAGTGCAAAATGCTGGCCCTCTCATGACCACCCCTGATACTTTACATAGAAGTTGTATATCCACAAGCTATATTAGTACATCATTCCATATTTCACTGACATAATCATTCAGTTTTGAGAATCAATTTTACTTAAATTGTTAAATCTTATGTAAGTAAATGGTGACATACATGTACTCCTCAAATTCACCCCATATTAAATACCTGACTGCTTGCTTATGTGGTCGGGAAACAACCTTTCCTGGAACCTCAAGAGTCTTTCTGCTGCTCTAATAATCCAACAGGTACAACATAGATTAGCAAGTGAAAATAGCCAAATGTCAGACATACACAGCCAGGACAACCTCACTCACAGGAGAGTCAGAAATCCCACACACAGAAGAGCATAAATGAGGCAGCGATGATGTGAGGGGGCGTGGTCACTTTCTATGACAAAGATCTATCCTTAGATCTGTGGGAACATATTTGAGATGTAAGAAAAGATGTTGGAACAACTGAATGGGAAAAATGTTGGGCCGCCTACATTACATCCTCCACCAAAATCAATTCTTTCATTGATTTCAATAGCCACTCATAACTAACATAAAACACTGAGAGCTATCTAAAACATACCAAGAGATCTAAAGTGAAAGAATGGGGAAAATATACTATACAAATAAAGGAAAGGTTTCTGTCTGGCTGGGAAGTTCATTTCTCCTGGGAGCACAGGGTACCATCTATATGTTGGGGCCTGAGACAGAGAATTTTTCCTTTACTTGACCCTGAGTGATGCTATGTGTCAGCACCCCCACTAATCCCCAAATGCACTTTAGTGAGGTTCCCTTTATGCAGTTTCACAGTAATGATTACAGTTACTTAGCTCATTTCCAGTCCATGGAAATCAAGTTATATTTACATGCTCAAAATGACAAAGAGACACTCTTCCCACTTTCTCCTGTGAAAGCCAGTAGCAGCTACACTGACCCTGCTCTATGGTATGGACCCGTCCTCAAACTTGATATCTTATTTTTATGCAAATTACTTGGTTTTCTCAGTATTTAAAACATTTATTTAGTTTTGTTTCGTTTTATCTTGTTTTTCTGTTTCTGAAATGTTTTTGCACCTGAGTTACTTACACATGCATATTACTCGTAACGCCACCTCTTTGAGATGTGAAATTCTCCCAGTGTGTTTTCCAGTGTACTTATGTCATTTTTTGAGTTTAAATCTTTGAGCCCTCTGGGACTTATTTTGTGTCTGTGAATAGCATGGTGTGAATAATCAGAATTTACTGATTTAAGTTTCCACCGAATGCAATGCAGTTTTGACCGCATGTTCACTGGACATGCATCCCTTGCAAAAGTGGGTTTGACAAAGGAAGGCAAGGACGGGCTTAGAGGAAAGTTGGGGATTCTGACCACAGTCTGGTGGAACAAAGACACTTTGTCAGGCGGCAGGAGGGCAACGTTCACCCTAAAGAGAGGCCTGAGCTCGGAGCTCCCAGCTCCTGTGGGTCGGGTCCCTCGCCAGCGGCTGGGGAACAGCCAAGACACTTTCCCTGCTGCAGGCTGCGTAAGGAGCGCTGGGGAGGGGAGGGAGGTGGACCCAGAGTAGCCAATCGCTGCGGAGTGAGGCGGGTCTTCCGTCTGCCAGTCACTTACGGGGGGCTCCACCCCTGCCCCGCCCTTTCAGCTCCTTCTCCCCGCCCATTGGAGGGCAGGGCTATCCAGGCACAACCTCAGCCCTGGAGCCCTCCCTCCTCCCAAGGGCCGGAAGCCCAGGAGCTCCGAGACGACCCTCCATCATCGAGGTGGGCAGCGCGGCAAGGACCCCCGGAAACTGACAGGTAAGTGGGGAGTCTTGCCACGTGGTGCCCTTAGCCCGAGACCTTCAAAGTCCAGCCTAACAGACCCAGATGCCCTCATCCTGAGGGGCCCCAAATCCCTTCAGCATCGAGGGGCCCACGTGCACTAACCCGGAGGACCCACATCCCCTGACCCCCAATGCTTAGACCCCCAACAGCCCAAAAACCCCACTTCCCCTCAGCACGGGGCACCCTACCTGCAGCTCGCCCGGAAAGACCGAATCTCCCCAAACTCAGAGACGCTAAATGCCGTCGTCCTGGAAACTAACTCAGTGGTGGGGACCCTGAAGCCCCTCGATGAGACGCCCCAAATCTCCTCAGCCGCAGGGCGTGACCCTCCCCCCGGCCTCAGTGTCCTCAGCCCAGAAGACGCAGGATCGGGTCTGAGGGACCCGGAGCCTGTCAGCCTGAGGGACGGCGGTCTGCCGGGGACGCGCCTGCGTCTCGGGCAGGACTCTCCCGATCCCCGGGTGCACCTCCGAGCCCTTCCCCGGAAAAGCGCGTTTCCTGGCGCCCCCACAGGCCCCTCAGACACTCGGGCAGCTGCCCGCTGAGCCTGCGCTGAGGCGGCGAGCAGGGGAAGGGCGGGTCTGCAGGGCCCCCGCGTCCCCCTGTCCCAGTGACCTGCCAACCAGGAGAAAGGCGTTCGGTCCTCTCGGCACCTTCTCCTTCCACAGGCTTCTCGGGCTCGGGGCTGGGACGCCATGAACCCCGATGGGGGCCCTCAGCACAGCCCTGAGGAAGAAGCGGGGCCGAACGCCCCAGGTGAGCTGAGGGGCCGGCGGGGAGCGTGAGGACGGACGCTTGGACCTCGGGGTGACCCTGGCTGTACGTGTGCAGAGCGCTGGTGGGAGAGACGGGACTCCGCCGTAGCGGGAGCCAGGGCAGGACAGACCCTCTCGTGCCTTCTCATTCCCATCACCGAGTTACTGATGTTTCCACTCTCCTCTCCAGGCCGAGGAAGCTTTGGAAGACGCTTCCCTCTACTTCTCCAGGGAGGAGTGGGCAGCGATGGGAGATTGGGAGAAACGCCGGTACCGGAACGTGAAGAGGGATTTCCACGTGCTCACCAGTCTAGGTAGCTGTGTGCTCAGGCGCTGAGCGGGAGGAGCCAAGTGACCCGACAGGCCTCTGGGCTGCCTCCGACTCTGGCGGCTCCATCAGCCTACAGCTCCCACTTGCAAGGACACCAATCAGGGGGCATTTGCTCCTTAGTGTCAGAGCAAGGCTGGTGCTGATGGTGCGGTGCTCACAGCTACTCTCCCATCTGATCGAAGCCAGTCCTATGGGCTTCCTGATGCTTGTTCCTCCTCCGAGCTCTGTGCTTTCAGGACAAAGGTTTTGTCTCTTTCCAGGTCTCAGGGCCCCTCGACCAGCTTTCATGTGTCACCGCAGGCAGGCCACTGAGCTCCAGGAGGAGGACCCTGAGGACTCTGATGAAGAATGGACTCCAAGGCAGCAAGGTGAGGGGCAGGAGGAACCAGAGCTGCCCTCCTGACACAAACCTGGTTTAGGACATAAACCAGGACAGATAAGGACCTGTCCTTATCTCAGGACATAACCAGGGAGCAGGATTTGCTTGTCCAGCTAACACACAGGATGTAGAACAGTGTATCATACAACGAGGGGCTATTGCTGTAAACTTTCAAGTGTGCAACATAATCATATATATTTATAGATACACTAATAAGCAGTAAATGTATAAGAACATACAAGTGAGTAAGAAATAACTAATTGAGAATAGTTGTCATTGCAAGAGAGGGAAACAGGTCTGGCAGGTGAGGAGTGTTCCAACACCTGGCTGCATGATGGCCTGCATGGAAACAGACGGGAATAGTATGAACCATGGTGATTACAGGAGCTGAGGGGAGGGTCAGAGTTGGGAGTAGCTGATCCCTGTATCATTTCCTGATGTTGTCCATGGTGCCGTTCTGTCCAGTATCATGAGTGTTCAGTGGGTAGAGTCAGTCCAATTTCATGGGTCTGGGGTTGAAAGCTGAGGTCAAGATGTGATCTTTAACTTGACTGGAATTCTGTTTCTGTGGTCATCAGACTTTGGATGCCGACCAGAGTCTAAAGATTTAGGAAGGGTGTGGATGGCTAGTATGTGCACAGAGGGGAGGATACCAGAGAAAGGAGGCTAGGCGATCGTGGTGTCCTTAGCCCAGGCAAGGCCAGTTCAAATGAAGAAAACAGGACGGAGAAAGGGTTATGTTGAAGACATGGGGTTTCTGTGCAGTTACTTTTATTACATTTTGGTCAGGAGGAGCCAATTTATTTTTTAATAAATGATAATAGATGCTTTACGAACATAGGAGGAAGCATAGATGACATTTTGTCTTTTTTTTTTATTGATTATGCTGTTACAGTTGTTCTATTCCCCCCTTCATTCCCTTCCACCCTACCCCCCATTCCCACCATTACCCCCCTTTAGTTTATGTCCATGTGTCTCAAGTTCTTTAGATTCTATATTTCCCATGCTATTCTTGCCCTCCCATCTATTTTCTATCTACTGTCTATGCTACTTATTTTCTGTACCTTCTCCCCCTTCTCCTCCTCTCACTCCCCTGTTGCTAAACCTCCTTGACATCTTCATTTCTATGTTTCCACTCCTGATCTACGTGCCCTTTTAGTTTGCTTTTGTTTTAGGTGTGGTTGTTAATAACTGTGAGTTTCCTGTCCTTTCACTGTTCATGTTTTTTTAACTTCTTTTTCTTAGGTAAGTCCCTTTAACATTTCGTATAATAAGGACTTGGTGATGATGAACTCCTTTTTTTTTTTTCCTTTTTTTTTTTCTTTTATTTTTATTTTTTATTTTTTTTATTGATTATGCCATTACATTTGCTCTATTCCCCCCTCCCTTCCCTCCACCCTGCATACCCCTCCCCCACCATTTCCCACTTTAGTTCATGAACATGTGTCTCAATTTCTTTAGATTCTGTATTTCCCCTACTATTCTTACCCTCCCCCTATGTATTTTCTATCTACTGTCTATGCTACTTATTTTCTGTACCTTCTCCCCCTTCCCCTCCTCCCACTCCCCTATTGCTAACCCTCCCTGAGATCTTCATTTCTATGGTTCTGCTCCTGATCTAGCTATCCTCTTAGTTTGCTTTTGTTTTAGGTGTGGTTCTTAATAACTGTGAGTTTGCTGTCCTTTCACTGTTCATCTTTTTTATCTTCTTTTTTCTTAGGTAAGTCCCTTTAACATTTCATATAATAAGGGCTTGGTGATGATGAACTCCTTGAATTTGGTCTTATCTGAGAAGCACTTTATCTGTCCTTCCATTCTAAATGAAAGTTTTGCTGGGTAGAGCAATCTTGGTTGTAGGTCTTTGGATTTCATGACTTGGAATACCTCTTTCCAGCCCCTTCTTGCCTGTAAGGTCTCTTTTGAGAAATGTGCTGACAGTCTGATGGGGACTCCTTTGTAGGTGTCTGTCCCCTTATCTCTTGCTGCTTCTAGGATTCTCTCCTTCAATTTAATTTTGGCTAATGTAATTATGATGTGCCTTGGTGTGTTTCTTCTTGGGTCCAACTTCTTTGGTACTCTCTGAGCTTCCTGGATTTCCTGGAATTCTATTTCCTTTGCCAGATTGGGGAAATTCTCCTTTATTATTTGTTCAAATAAGTTTTCCACTGGTGGCTGTGCCTTTCCCCCTTCTGGTACCCCTATAATTCGGATGTTGGAGCATTTAAAGATGTCCTGAAGGTTCCTAAGACTCTCCTCATTTCTTTGAATTCTTGCTTCTTGACTCTTTTCTGTTTGGCCATTATTTGCTTTCTTCTGGTCCACTCCATTGATTTGAGTCCCAGTTTCCTTTTCATTGCTATTGGTGTCCTGTGCAATTCCATTCATTTCAATTAGTTTCGCCTTCATATATTTGTCTAATTTGTCGGTATAATCAACCAGTTCTGTGAGGATCCTGATGACCAGTGTTTTAAACTGTACGTCTGAGAGTTTTGCTATTTCTTCATCGCTTAGATTTATAGGCTCTGGGGTTTTGAGATTTTCTTGAGCCATTTTTGGTCTGTTCTGGCCCTTTAAGTGTGAGAAGCGGAGCCTTGGACTCCCAGGTTGCTGGGTAGTGACGCTGTATGTGGGGGCGTGGTCACAGCGGGGAAATGGCGGCCCCCTCTGCTGTTTCGTGCCGCTAGGTAAGGAGCAGAGGCTTAGGTGGTTCACCTGGGCTGGGCCACTCAGAGTCGCTGGGTTATGACTCTGTATGTGGAGGTGGGGTCAGAGCAAGGAAATGGTGGCAACCTCCCCGATGCTTGCCGTGGGGACCCGCTGGGTCCTGGTCCAATCGCCCACTCCCTCGCTTGTCTATCTGCGCACCAATGCGCGACCACAGTCAACCCGCAGCCCTGCTCCCTCGCTGTTTCCCTGCGGTTGCTCACTTGGTCGCTTGCTCAGTCGCTCACTAGGTCCCACCCTGGATTCCGCGCACCTGAGTTTGTCTGACCGAGTTTTCCTGTGCAACCCTGCTCCACCAGCTGCTGGTTTTGCCCCTTATCGGTCAGGCTGAAGAATTTGTTGTGAACTGAATTCCGAAAAGTCCAATATTCTGCGTTCTGGCTGTGTTTTCTGTTGCTAATATTTAGTTGTCTCTAAACTTGGTTGTGTGAGAAGGCCCTGCAAGTCCACCTATGCCTCCATCTTGGCAGAAGTCCTCTTTGTCTATTTTTTAATCATTCTCGTGAAATTAGTGGATGGCCCCAATAGAAGCATAGGCCTTAATGATACCTCAGAAAACATTTTCCTATCATCCTGGGATTGTTCTTGGACTACTCATTCAGAAGTCCGTGTCCCTAATACGAATCTTCAGGTTTTGGAAACATTTACCAACCAAAACATTGATTTCTCATCATCTTTCAGTGAAACTTTCTTGGGTGGCCTTCAGAAAGAAACAGAGTAAACACCAGAAGGTGAGTATTTCCCAAATTCTGCTGACAAAAAAATTTTCCCCATGGATAGAAAGGCAGGCAAGAGTAGGAAAATGCAGAAAATATCCTAGGAACTGCTGCCTTTCCTGGTCTTCTCAACACATTGTCCGATATTACCATCTTTTGTTAAAAATTTTATTGATTGATGTTTTAGAGAGAGAGAAAAGGAGGGAGAAAGGAGAGAAGCATGTGTGAGACACACCAGTATGGGTTGCCACTCACCCACCCCCAAGTAGGGAACCTGAACTGCAACCCAGGTGTGTGCCCTGACCAGGAATGGAACTGGTGACCTTCCAGGCTGCAGGCCAGCACTCAATCCACTGAGTCAACCAGCCAGGACTCATCATCATCGTAATAGTTAACGACTACAGCAACCAAAGTAACTACCATTTGTTTCATTCTCACAATGTTTCAGACTTCAAGAATTCTATGTGAATAAACTCACTTAAACATTACAACAACCCAATGAGGTACGTACTATAACTGTCACCATTTATGATGAGGAAAGTGAGCTTTCAGAGATATAGAAAATTTTGACTAGATTTCTCAGATCACAATGTCAGTGGTAGTACAATAACCCACAGTTGCTTCTCTAAACCACTTACGAACTCATTAAAACTTTCAGAGTTTTGCCCTGGCCATCATGACCAGTTGGGTGTCACCCTGCAAAGCCAAAGATCACTGGTTTGATTCCTCGTCGGGGTAGATACTAAGATGTGTGCCAGTTTCCTGGTTGGGGTGTATGTGAAAGGCTACTGATCAATGTTTCTCTCTCTCTCCTTCCCTTCCTCTCTCTCAAGAAAATAAGCACTCTTTTTTTAAACTTAGAAAAATAAACTTTCATAGTTTCTGAAGTTTACATTGTCTCACGCATATGTCATTACATCATTCATCTGACTGTTTCAACCAAAGTTCTCTGCTATGCTGAAGTGAGAGATGCACTAAGACCCTCTGACTAAGGAAAGCGTACAATGTGCAGGCACTTTGTCCAGTGGATGGTCCCAGATGAAGAAGAATGTAAAGTGTTCAGGATCACAGCCTCCCACTCTAATCAAAGACAGCATCACCCACCCCTGAGGAGCTTAAGATTTGATGACTAAGAAACAACATCTAATGAAATGACTTAAGGACTGATGTGGACACTGGCCCCCAGTATTCGTGTCATTATAGATGAAAAGAGACATTCACATGGACTCAGTAGTCCGGTGGAGGAAAAGTGACAGCATGGCTTTTCTCCAAAGGGTAGCAACTTTGTTGGGTTTCTCAGCACATTACGTGATGGTCCTCATTTACTATGCACAGGTTGCTTTAGGTGGTTACCTTTTACAGAGAGCAAAGGAGCCAATAAGGCTAAACACATCACAGAAGAGGAGCATTTGCAAATGAAAAGGCAAAAGTGGTTCAACAAGTTACACTTGTCCTTGGAAGGTTTAGCAAGGATTTTAGGAAGTTACTTTGCAGTAAATGTTTGCCACTGGGGGCTGGGCCCAGGCCATGCAGAATGGTCTCCTACAGAGGACTTTGTATAAGTTACATGCTCTTCTATAGAAACTCATCCATCTGGAACTGATTTCAAATGCCCTTTCTTATACGAGGAAGTAATAGCTTCTTTCTCTGACTTCTAATGAGGCCGCTCTCATCCCGTTTAGAATCATTTGTTCAGCCTGCCTACCTCTGTGATGTGAGCTCTTTGAGAGCTGGTCCATACCTGAGGCTTCTCAGAGGTCACAGGCACAGATCAGGGCCCCTGAGGGCCCCCGAATGTTTGCTGAATGAATGATTTCACAATTACAAATTAAACTAGATGATGATCAATGAATGCTGAAGGTAATTTCTGTGAGATTTAAAATATGGAGAAAACTGAGGGGTAAGTTGATAGCAGGACTGTAATCTTACTTCACACTGTATTACACAATTCACAGAACACTGGTGAGCATTATTTAATTGCAAATTCACTATAATGTTGCAAATTAGTATGCTATAGATCATAAACTGAAGACAACTAGCTACTGATACAGTCTTATTCAAACAGAATTGGTAGGAACCAGCTAATCTAAGTACAGATAGTCTTTCTAAGGTATTGTAAATTTTATCACCATTTTATTTATTGTCTAGATATATTTCTGACAAATCTTTCTTTATTCTCTTCCCAATATCCTTCACTCTCAATATTACAGATACAGGTGAAAGGCATGATTTCTAATCTTGGATTCATTACCCACATTGGCTGTGTTCCCTCTGATACTCATTCTCCCTAGGTATTTCCAAGGGTTGAAATATTAAAGACATGCATGTAAAATGTATTATAAGCCTTAAATAATTAAATACATGTATCTTTTAATATGTGACTCTTATATTGGAGGCAATATCCAAGGTGCCATTAAGCAAAGAACATAGTTTGAAGGAATTGTCAGGAACAGCAAATTTGATGACTACAAGTGAGTCAGAGCATGCCCAGAAACCAGTGTCCCCTCCTGGAGAAGCACGTGCCTTTGGAAAGCACACTAGACGAAAATCAGGTAACAAAAAAATCATTTGGAAACTTGAGTTCTTCTAAGTCCTATAGAAGGGCTGATAAATATGACCTAGGTATGTGGGGAGGACTTTGGATGGGCCTGGATTTAAGCTGGGCTAGGCTGACACTGAAGTTAGCAATGTAGCTTTGGGCAAATCCTATAAATTCTCTGAGCTCCTGAATGCTAATGTGTAAAGTGAAGATAAGGAAACATCACTCATATATTGTTTGAAAACATTAAATTGAATTTAAAACAGGTGACACATGCAAGTTGTCCAATATATCCATGTGTGATAATAGCAACCACACTTTATTGGTGTTGTGTGCCCAGGCGTATACTCAATGCCTAACATAATGTGCACTCAAATATTTTATGAATGATTAAATGTTGGCAAGTTAAACCTGGTAATGGGAAGATCTAGAAACTACAGATTCAATCAGTCATCTGTAGTTAGTGTGGAGTCTTAGTCTTCTGAACCAATAGTTAATGGAGTAAAATACCAGAGGATGCAAAAGGGCAGGTAATCAATTGATGGGAGGAGACTGTGTTACCTGACAAAATGGGAACTAACACTCCAGACCCCGCCAACCTTGCTCACCTGCTCTTCTCCAACTCAGAACTCAGGAGAAAGGAGATTGATGTGAAGTATAGTCAAAAAGAAAGAATGGGTCATGTGTACCAAGAAGTCACAGAACGCCAGGATGATGACTACCTTTGTAAGTGACCTTCACTAAGAAGCATATTATCATACAATAATTTCACTCATTTAGTCCTTTGGTCCTCAAATTATTCCCTTCATTTAGTGACCTGGAGTACAGGACTGAGTCTCACTGATGTCAGTGCCAGACTCCCTCTGAAGCCCTTTGTGTCCAGGAACATGTGCTATACCTTCCCCAACCCCTGTTCTCACCTCCAGATTGTGAGAAGTGTCAGAACTTCTTCATCGACAGCTGTGCTGTGCATGGGCCCCCTACGTTTGTAAAGGACAGTGCAGTGGACAAGGGGCATCCCCACCGCTCAGCCCTCACCCTGCCCCCTGGGTTGAGAATCGGGCCATCCTGCATCCCTGAGGCTGGGCTTGGAGTGTGGAATGAGGCAGCTGATTTGCCAGTGGGTCTGCACTTTGGCCCTTATGAAGGACACATCACAGAAGATGAGGAGGCAGCCAAGAGCAGATACTCCTGGCTGGTGAGAAGTCTTTACCTCTTGTACTGTCCTCTGGCTTCCCACATTCCTTCTGAGGCTTGGGGGGACCTCTCCTCTTATGTGCTAGACATAGAGGGGACAATGTGGTCAGCTCTGTGTACTGACTGGACTTCACATGGACACAGAGCTCCTGCTGAAGGATCAGAAGGTAAGTGGGAGCAAAGTGGTGCAGACACAAAGGAGTGGCTCCTCCCTTGTGGGGCTCCTGCTCTGATTGGGCAGGTAGACTCGGATGTGTAGGCGATGAGTAAGAAAAATATCATGTGGTCACAGCTGGCAGTGGAATCCCCATGCAGGCGGAAAGAGCTTTGACGACAGTGGAGTAAAGTAATTCTTCTGACTATTACCGCCACACACACACACACAAAAAGTTCTGCAACTTCTTTTCTGAAACACAGATCGCCAGAGGGAGAAACTGCTATGAGTATGTGGATGGAAAGGACAGATCCTGGGCCAACTGGATGAGGTGAGGTCAATAGGTCTCTGGGTGCCAGAGGGGACTCTCATCCCCCATGAGCCCATATATCTGTCCCTCTCATCATGCCTCCCTCAGTGGTCTCCCTCAATCCTTTTTCCCTCTTTTTCTCCATACAGTGTTCTTTCATTTCAGGGGACATTTAGGAAAAAAACATAGCATATGTCCTCAAAATAGAAAGCTCTCTACTAGACACAATGTGGGCAATGGAAAGGTCCTTGAAGAGCCTAGATTCACCAGGGACACTGGATTGATTACACTTGAATTTATCACGTGAACATTAATTAAGCACTTACTGTAATCCAGTTTAGGTGAAGGAATACATTACTTAAACAGATCACACAACCCATGTCCTTATGAAGGACTTCTCACAGACATAAGACAGTTGCTTTTAGAAACATTTAACTGTAATTTCCAAGAAGTGCACAGCGTCAAGATACCACAAACCAAGGGTGGCCTACACCTGTGCAGGCTGCAAACCATCCTATCCTCACTCCAAACTAGAGCTGGGCTGCAGAGGAATGGTCATGGTCCCCTTTCCTGAGAGGGTCTCTCTTTTATCAGGGATAACAGAATGTGAATCAACCACTATTGTTCTGATTTATTGTACTAAGACAAAAAGACCTTCAATTTTCTATGGTAACCTTGGGCAAGCAAGTGAATGGTATCCTAGATGAAGTGTAGGGGGGTTGGAGAAAGGCCTCTCAAGAGAAAACAGATGTGGCTGAGTACTGGGTAATTAGTGAGCTAATTTAGAAGCAGAGCCCTAGATTAAGCACCAGGTTCTGTGGTATGAAACAGCTTAAGAGTTTGGACAAGCCAGAGATGACTGGATATTATGGCCAATCAGGGTGGAGGTTAAGACTAGAACTGGGTTTCAGAAAATAGTATTAGGCAGGATAAACACTGCAAGCAGGACTTGGAGGTAGGAATTCACATGACATGCTGGCAGACGCTCAGACACTGAACAAAAATTCCCCGGGAGCATTAGGGGCAGTGGGCAACACCAGAGCCTGAGGGCCTTGAGAATCAGTGAGGAGCTGAACATGGATGTAACAGGTAGTGGGAACTCATCACTGTGCTTTTCTTTCCCTTCTTCTACCTCAATCCCAGGTTTGTGAACTGTGCCCGGGATCATGAAGAGCAGAACCTGGTGGCCTTTCAATACCACAGGCAGATTTTCTACCGAACCTGCCGGGTCATCAGACCGGGATGTGAGCTGCTGGTCTGGTTCGGGGACGAGTATGGCCAGGAGCTGGGCAGCAAGTGGGGCAGCAAGTGGAAGAGAGAGCTCATGGCCAAAAAAGGTGGGCACCACTGTTCTTCAAAACAGAAAGAAAAGAGAGAATTCTCCATAGAAATATTCATGACCCAACACTTAAGTGGAATAAAATCTACTCTAAAGTCAGTAAAGTTTCAACTCAGATGCTTCAGAAATTCACAATTCATTCCTATGCCTTTGACTCTTAGGCAAAATTTTTATATTTATATTTAAAATATTTCATGAACAGAATACACAACCACATAAAGTGCTGAAAGACTGAGAGGCAAAACAAAAATTTTCAAGTGCTAAACTAGTTCTCTTATCAAGGCGGTTTTTCTGACACTTTCATGGCTGTTTCTTCTTAATTTTCCTCCATACTTCTAAATAAAATACTTTTGTTTGTAGGCATTGTTTATTTTTAAAAGAGTTTGTCCTGGCTGGTGTGGCTCAGGATGGAGCACCGGTCTGTGAAGTAAAGGGTCACCAGTTTGATTCGCAGTTGGGGCATATGCCTGGGTTTTGGATCAGGTCCCCAGTACAGGGCATGTGAGAGGCAACCACACAGTGACGTTTCTCTGCCCCTCCCTCCCTACCTTCTCCCTTTTCTGAAGATAAATAAATATATAAATCTTTTTAAACAAGATTTTATTTATTTTTACAGAGAGTGGAAAGGAGGGAGAAAGAAAAATCAATGTGCAAGGGAAACATTAACCGGTTGTCTATGGCGCACCCCCAACTGGCCCACAACCCTGGCATGGGCCCTGACTGGAATTGAACTTGAAACCTTTCCATTTCCAGACAACACTCAACCCACCAAGCCACACCATTCAGACAGGGCACATCCATTCACCATTTTGGTGAATTATTGTGAGAGATCCTACTCTGGTGCACAGCGTCCTGGGACCTGGAAATACAGATTAATGTGAGGATCAGAATCACTGCTCTCGAGCTGACGAGTGAAGGAGGGAAACCCAGGCACACATGCTTGCGTGTGCGTAACACCACACAGCGGTTAGTGCTTTGGAGAAAACTAATCCAGGACAAGTGCCTAGGAATCGGTGTGAGGGGAGGTGCACTGTGGCCGGTGGTCCGGGAAGGGCTCTCTCAGGAGACAACATATACAAAAATCCCTGCAGGCAGAGGGAGCAGCTAGTGCAGGGAATAAAAGAGGTGGGGCATTGAATTGGCTGAGGGACACTCTGCTCTCCTCTCAGCATAGACGGTAAGAACGACGATCAGACAGAGGCTTAGCAGCCCAGCAATGCAGTGCCGGTGATCCGAGTTGAGACACTGGGGACTTTCCTGAGTGAAAGTGTGCACTTGTCAGCTGTAGAGTGGTGTGTTCTCTGTGCTGATTACGCTTTGTTAATTCTTAGAAAATAAACTCCCATGAGGAATCCCCTCATATTACTTCATCTCCAGGTGAGAGAGCATGGTGGATTGGCCAGAGAGGAACAGGAGTCAGGCATGTAAGAAATGTGATTGAAGTATTTTGAAACAGGTCTTAGTGTATTTGAAATGGGCTAACACTAAATGAGATAAAGCATAAATATTTGGTGTGAGGCTTGAGGAAGGACATTTCCTTTTACTATTTTGGAAAACCAAGAGAAGCAATTCCTAGTTGGGGCCTGTGGTTTTCCTCTGAAAGATGACTTAGAGGATACTTATAGATGGGAAAGGTCACTGCAGTTGCATCCACACGGAGTAAAATGGCCTCTCATGCTCCTTAAAGTCCCTAGTCTGGGCAATATTAGAAAAGACCCCTGATGTGGGCTTTCTGGATTTCTGAAGAAGATGCACTGCATAAAAATTACAAGACAAATAGTCGGCGAGTGGATACTGTGGGAGACAGAGGTCGTGTTATCACCACAGTAAGAAGGATTCATGGGCAGGTCTTACCAGGAGAATAATCATACGGCCCAGGAATTCACATCAACATCTGCCCTGACCAAACCTTTCTCTTTCAGCAGAACCAAAGCCAGAGGTGCACCCATGTTCCTCCTGCTCTCTGGCCTTCTCCAGTCCGAAATTCCTCAGCCAACACGTGAAATTCAATCATCCCTCTCAGATTCTCCCAGGAACATGTGCAAGAAAACAGCTCCAAGCAGAGGAACCCTGCCCAGAGGATCGGAATCAGCAGCAGCAACATACTAGTACGCACAGCTGGAATGATAAAGCTGAAGGTCAAGAGGTCAATGAAAGGTCCAAGCCTTTGCCTAAAAGGATCAGTCAGAAGAGAATCTCAAGACCCTTTTTCCAACCTTCCAACGAACAAATGAGCTCTAGTGAGTATGAGACAACGATGGAAGAAGAGCCCCACGGAGGCCAGAAAGAGAGTCCAGAGGACACAGGCAAGTTCTTTGTGAAAGTAGGAATGTCAAGAATTATAACAATCGAGCATAGAGGTTGTTGGCAAGGCTTAAATGATGGGTCACATCTCATCACACATCAGGGGGCACACTCTGGGGAGAAGCCCTGTGTTTGCAGCGTGTGCAGGCAAGGCTTTACATGGAAGTCAGGTCTCATCGCACACCAGAGGACACACTCTGGGGAGAAGCCCTATGTTTGCAGCGACTGTAGGCGAGGGTTTACACAGAAGTCAGGTCTCAGCAGACACCAGAGGACATACTCAGGGGAGAAGCCCTGTGTTTGCAGGGAGTGTGGGAGAGGCTTTACATGCCAGACAATTCTTGTTAGACACCAGACAATACATTCAGGGAGGAAGCCCTATGTTTGCAGGGAGTGTGGGAGAGGCTTTACATGGAAGTCAGGTCTCATCACACACCAGAGGACACACTCTGGGGAGAAGCCCTATGTTTGCAGGGAGTGCGGGTTAGGCTTTACCCGGAAGACAAGTCTCATCACACACCAGAGGACACACTCTGGGGAGAAGCCCTATGTTTGCAGGGAGTGTGGGAGAGGCTTTACATGCCAGGCAATTCTTGTTAGACACTAGACAATACATTCAGGGAAGAAGCCCTATGTTTACAGGGAGGGTGGGAGAGGCTTTATGTGGAAGTCAGTTCTCATCCGACACCATAGGACACACTCTGGGGAGAAGCCCTATGTTTGCAGGTGAAGTCAGTGAGTCATTAGCATTAAGTCACATATGGATGGTCATAGGAAGTCCACAGCCCCTTACTCTCCCCAAGATTGTAATTACTTATAGAAGTAACGGGTTAAACAAATCCTCAAGTTTGATTACAAGAGACGAAATGGACAGACAGTTCCATAGTGATATTGGGGATGTCAGCACCAAACTCGTTACTGTTATTTTTGACCTATTGTCAAACTTTTTGTCTCTATACACATCTCTCATTTTCCCCATCACTGAAAGCAGAGGGTTCCTAAAGAGCCACAAAGAACTCATTCTCTCAGTCACAGAAATTCAACTCCTGAAAATGTGTAAATGTGGAATCAGTGTACTTTTGTTACTCCCCAAAGAGAGGGGTTTGAGACAGACACCCGGGAAGGGAATTCCCCAGACTCTTGGAAAGGGCCTTTTCTCCTAATCAGTTCCCTACCCCTCCTCCCTTTCTTTCTCTTGCCTCTTCTGGTTTCCTACAATGTCTGGAGCCTCAGAGGTGAACGGCAGGGAGAGATGGATGCTTGTGCATAGACGTGAGCCGCTCAGTCTGGGCACCTGGTCTTCCTCACTCTCCTTGCTGCCCCTTCAGGGTCAGCATTTGCTGGTGCACAGCGTACAGATTCCACATCAGTCCATAGTGGTGTGAGTCTCAGCTCTGTCTTCTCCAGCTGTGTGACCTGAGGCAAGAGTCTCAACTTCTCTCTGCCTGATCCCAGTTTGTGTAATGGAAATGGGAACTCCAGCCTTTTGGTTTGACATTCAAAGTTGAGTCAGCACAGACAGAATCTGGCAAGAGGATGGCTGAGATTGCAAGTCCTCCTTAACAGCCTTCAATGCCCGTGTCTTCCTGGTCTTTAGTGGTGGACAAAGGAAGATAAGGACAGGTTAGAGGTCTGCAGCGGAATTCAGAATTTGAGCAGACCCCACTGCTTTCCCCACGTAGACTGAGCTGCCCTGAGAAGGAGGCCTGAGGTGGGGGATATGCCTCCGTCCCCATTACCACCCTCTCACTGAGCCTGGGCACCCTCAGAACCTCCTCAACACAGGCAGGTGCTACTGAGAGTGACCTGTGAAACAAGACCCTAGTGCACCCCTGGCAGAGAACTGACGGGGAGCAGCACCTGCCTGCACTGGTGTGATAGGGTAGATGGTGAGCCAAGGCAGGGAGGATGAGGAAGACATGTCTCACCCACTGATTCAGCAGTCCTGAGCCTGGTCCAATTGCATTGCCAGATGTTCCAGCAACACAAGAAACACCATGCTAACACGTTGGAATTGTAGGTATCGTTTCCACCATCCGGGATAGAAAGGCTTTGAAACTATTAATCCCAAGGCCTAGAAGATGGAAGGGGGTCTGCAGGACTCAAAGAAAGGACCCATAAAACAAATTTGTCTAATTGCTTGCCTCTGTCCACTATCTGTTTTGTGAGAGGGTGCCTAGTGCTTACAGAAAGAGACCGTAGGTAATTTTGGGTAACTGCCTCAACAAACTGTCTCCTGTCATGGACCTATTTTACAAGAAGGCCAAGTGGGATCAGAAGCGAGATTAGGGTTCAGACTAACAACCCCCACACATACCCGTGTTTGGGTAGTCCATCCCCTTGGAAGCTGGTACCACGTTTACCCACCAACCAAGATGTAAATTCCTCTCTCCCACAACCCCACTGTTTCCCCTGGAAACGGAAACCTTTCCCGTTTCCAGACAACACCCAACCCACCAAGCCACACCATTGAGACAGGGCACATCCCTTCGCCATTTTGGTGAATTATCGTGAGAGATCCTACTCTGGTGCACAGCGTCCCGGGACCTGGAAATAGAGATTAATGTGAGGATCAGAATCACTGCTCTCGAGTTGACGAGTGAAGGAGGGAAACCCAGGCACACATGCTTGCGTGTGCATAACACCACACAGAGGTTAGTGCTTTGGAGAAAACTAATGCAGGACAAGTGCCTAGGAATCAGTGTGCAGGGAGGTGCACTGTGGCCGGTGGTCCGGGAAGGGCTCTCAGGAGACAACACGTACAAAAATCTCTGCAGGCAGAGGGAGCAGCTAGTGCAGGGAATAAAAGAGGTGGGGCATTGAATTGGCTGAGGGTCACTCTGCTCTCCTCTCAGCATAGACGGTAAGAACGGCCATCAGACAGATGCTTAGCAGCCCAGCAATGCAGTGCCGATGATCCGAGTGGAGACACTGGGGACTTTCCTGAGTGAAAGTGTGCACTTGTCAGCTGTAGAGTGGTGTGTTCTCGGTGCTGATTACGCTTTGTTAATTCTTAGAAAATAAACTCCCGTGGGGAATTTCCTCCTATTACTTCATCTTCAGGTGAGAGAGCATGGTGGATTGGCCAGAGAGGAACAGGAGTCAGGCGTGTAAGAAAGGTGATTGAAGTATTTTGAAACAGGTCTCAGTGTATTTGAAATGGGCTAACACTAAATGAGATAAAGCATAAATATTTGGTGTGAGGCTTGAGGAAGGACATTTCCTTTTACTATTTTGGAAAACCAAGAGAAGCAATTCCTAGTGGGGGCCTGTGGTTTTCCTCTGAAAGATGACTTAGAGGATACTTATAGATGGGAAAGGTCACTGCAGTTGCATCCACACGGAGTAAAATGGCCTCTCATGCTCCTTAAAGTCCCTAGTCTGGGCAATATGAGAAAAGACCCCTGATGTGGGCTTTCTGGATTTCTGAAGAAGATGCACTGCATAAAAATTACAAGACAAATAGTCGGCGAGTGGATACTGTGGGAGAAAGAGGTCGTGTTATCACCACAGTAAGAAGCATTCATGGGCAGGTCTTACCGGGAGACTAATCATATGGCCCAGGCATTCTTGTCAACATCTGCCCTGACCAAACCTTTCTCTTTCAGCAGAACCAAATCCAGAAGTGCACCCATGTCCCTCCTGCTCTCTGGCCTTCTCCAGTCCGAAATTCCTCAGCCAACACGTGAAATTCAATCATCCCTCCCAGATTCTCCCAGGAACATGTGCAAGAAAACAGCTCCAAGCAGAGGAACCCTGCCCAGAGGATCGGAATCAGCAGCAGCAACATACTAGTACGCACAGCTGGAATGATAAAGCTGAAGGTCAAGAGGTCAATGAAAGGTCCAAGCCTTTGCCTAAAAGGATCAGTCAGAAGCGAATCTCAAGACCCTTTTTCCAACCTTCCAACGAACAAATGAGCTCTAGTGAGTATGAGACAACGATGGAAGAAGAGCCCCACGGAGGCCAGAAAGAGAGTCCAGAGGACACAGGCAAGTTCTTTGTGAAAGTAGGAATGTCAAGAATTATAACAATCGAGCATAGAGGTTGTTGGCAAGGCTTAAATGATGGGTCACATCTCATCACACATCAGGGGGCACACTCTGGGGAGAAGCCCTGTGTTTGCAGCGTGTGCAGGCAAGGCTTTACATGGAAGTCAGGTCTCATCGCACACCAGAGGACACACTCTGGGGAGAAGCCCTGTGTTTGCAGCGACTGCAGGCGAGGCTTTACCCAGAAGTCAAGTCTCAGCAGACACCAGAGGACATACTGAGGGGAGAAGCCCTGTGTTTGCAGGGAGTGTGGGAGAGGCTTTACATGCATGACAATTCTTGTTAGACACCAGACAATACATTCAGGGAAGAAGCCCTATGTTTGCAGGGAGTGTGGGAGAGGCTTTACCTGGAAGTCAGGTCTCATCACACACCAGAGGACACACTCTGGGGAGAAGCCCTATGTTTGCAGCGTGTGCAGGCAAGGCTTTACATGGAAGTCAGGTCTCATCGCACACCAGAGGACACACTCTGGGGAGAAGCCCTATGTTTGCAGCGTGTGCAGGCGAGGCTTTACCCAGAAGATAAGTCTCAGGAGACACCAGAGGACACACTCAGGGGAGAAGCCCTATGTTTTCAGGGAGTGACGAAGCAGGCTTTACATGCAAGACAATTCTTGTTACACACCAGACAATACATTCAGGGAAGAAGCCCTATGTTTGCAGGGAGTGTGGGCGAGGCTTTACATGGAAGTCAGGTCTCATCACACACCAGAGGACACACTCTGGGGAGAAGCCCTATGTTTGCAGCGAGTGTAAGCGAGGGTTTACATAGAAGTCAGGTCTCATCACACACCAGAGGACACACTCTGGGGAGAAGCCCTATGTTTGCAGCGTGTGCAGGCGAGGCCTTACATGGAAGTCAAGTCTCACGCAGACACCAGAGGACACACTCTGGGGAGAAGCCCTAAGTTTTCAGGGAGTGTAAGCGAAGAGGCTTTACATGGAAGTCAGTTCTCGTCAGACACCAGAGGACACATTCTGGGGAGAAGCCCTATGTTTGCAGGGGTTTGCAGGCGAGGCTTTACCCAGAAGATAAGTCTCACGAGACACCAGAGGACACACTCTGGGGAGAAGCCCTATGTGTTCAAGTGAAGTGAGTGAGTCATTAGCATTAAGTCACATATCGATGGTCATAGGAAGTCCACAGCCCCTTACTCTCCCCAGGATTGTAATAACTTATAGAAGTAACGGGTTAGACAAATCCTCAAGTTTGATTACAAGAGACAAAATAGACAGACAGTTCCATAGTGATATTGGGGATGTCAGCACCAAACTCGTTACTGTTTTTTTGGACCTATTGTCAAACTTTTTGTCTCTATACACATCTCTCATTTTCCCCATCACTGAAAGCAGAGGGTTCCTAAAGATCCACAAAGAACTCATTCTCTCAGTCACAGAAATTCATCTCCTGCAAATGTGTCAATATGGAATCAGTGTACTTTTGTTACTCCCCAAAGAGAGGGGTTTGAGACAGACACCCGGGAAGGGAATTCCCCAGACTCTTGGAAAGGGCCTTTTCTCCTAATCAGTTCCCTACCCCTCCTCCCTTTCTTTCTCTTGCCTCTTCTGGTTTCCTACAATGTCTGGAGCCTCAGAGGTGAACGGCAGAGAGAGATGGATGCTTGTGCATAGACGTGAGCCGCTCAGTCTGGGCACCTGGTCTTCCTCACTCTCCTTGCTGCCCCTTCAGGGTCAGCATTTGCTGGTGCACAGCGTACAGATTCCACATCAGTCCATAGTGGTGTGAGTCTCAGCTCTGTCTTCTCCAGCTGTGTGACCTGAGGCAAGAGTCTCAACTTCTCTCTGCCTGATCCCAGTTTGTGTAATGGAAATGGGAACTCCAGCCTTTTGGTTTGACATTCAAAGTTGAGTCAGCACAGACAGAATCTGGCAAGAGGATGGCTGAGATTGCAAGTCCTCCTTAACAGCCTTCAATGCCCGTGTCCTCCTGGTCTTTAGTGGTGGACAAAGGAAGATAAGGACAGGTTAGAGGTCTGCAGCGGAATTCAGAATTTGAGCAGACCCCACTGCTTTCCCCACGTAGACTGAGCTGCCCTGAGAAGGAGGCCTGAGGTGGGGGATATGCCTCCGTCCCCATTACCACCCTGTCACTGAGCCTGGGCACCCTCAGAACCTCCTCAACACAGGCAGGTGCTACTGAGAGTGACCTGTGAAACAAGACCCTAGTGCACCCCTGGCAGAGAACTGACGGGGAGCAGCACCTGCCTGCACTGGTGTGATAGGGTAGATGGTGAGCCAAGGCAGGGAGGATGAGGAAGACATGTCTCACCCACTGAGTCAGCAGTCCTGAGCCTGGTGCAATTGCATTGCCAGATGTTCCAGCAACACAAGAAACACCATGCTAACACGTTGGAATTGTAGGTATCGTTTCCACCATCCGGGATAGAAAGGCTTTGAAACTATTAATCCCAAGGCCTAGAAGATGGAAGGGGGTCTGCAGGACTCAAAGAAAGGACCCATAAAACAAATTTGTCTAATTGCTTGCCTCTGTCCACTATCTGTTTTGTGAGAGGGTGCCTAGTGCTTACAGAAAGAGACCGTAGGTAATTTTGGGTAACTGCCTCAACAAACTGTCTCCTGTCATGGATCTATGTTACAAGAAGGCCAAGTGGGATCAGAAGCGAGATTAGGGTTCAGACTAACAACCCCCACACATACCCGTGTTTGGGTAGTCCATCCCCTTGGAAGCTGGTACCACGTTTACCCACCAACCAAGATGTAAATTCCTCTCTCCCACAACCCCACTGTTTCCCCTGGAAACGGAAACCTTTCCCGTTTCCAGACAACACCCAACCCACCAAGCCACACCATTGAGACAGGGCACATCCCTTCGCCATTTTGGTGAATTATCGTGAGAGATCCTACTCTGGTGCACAGCGTCCCGGGACCTGGAAATAGAGATTAATGTGAGGATCAGAATCACTGCTCTCGAGTTGACGAGTGAAGGAGGGAAACCCAGGCACACATGCTTGCGTGTGCATAACACCACACAGAGGTTAGTGCTTTGGAGAAAACTAATGCAGGACAAGTGCCTAGGAATCAGTGTGCAGGGAGGTGCACTGTGGCCGGTGGTCCGGGAAGGGCTCTCAGGAGACAACACGTACAAAAATCTCTGCAGGCAGAGGGAGCAGCTAGTGCAGGGAATAAAAGAGGTGGGGCATTGAATTGGCTGAGGGTCACTCTGCTCTCCTCTCAGCATAGACGGTAAGAACGGCCATCAGACAGATGCTTAGCAGCCCAGCAATGCAGTGCCGATGATCCGAGTGGAGACACTGGGGACTTTCCTGAGTGAAAGTGTGCACTTGTCAGCTGTAGAGTGGTGTGTTCTCGGTGCTGATTACGCTTTGTTAATTCTTAGAAAATAAACTCCCGTGGGGAATTTCCTCCTATTACTTCATCTTCAGGTGAGAGAGCATGGTGGATTGGCCAGAGAGGAACAGGAGTCAGGCGTGTAAGAAAGGTGATTGAAGTATTTTGAAACAGGTCTCAGTGTATTTGAAATGGGCTAACACTAAATGAGATAAAGCATAAATATTTGGTGTGAGGCTTGAGGAAGGACATTTCCTTTTACTATTTTGGAAAACCAAGAGAAGCAATTCCTAGTGGGGGCCTGTGGTTTTCCTCTGAAAGATGACTTAGAGGATACTTATAGATGGGAAAGGTCACTGCAGTTGCATCCACATGGAGTAAAATGGCCTCTCATGCTCCTTAAAGTCCCTAGTCTGGGCAATATGAGAAAAGACCCCTGATGTGGGCTTTCTGGATTTCTGAAGAAGATGCACTGCATAAAAATTACAAGACAAATAGTCGGCGAGTGGATACTGTGGGAGAAAGAGGTCGTGTTATCACCACAGTAAGAAGGATTCATGGGCAGGTCTTACCGGGAGACTAATCATATGGCCCAGGCAGTCTTGTCAACATCTGCCCTGACCAAACCTTTCTCTTTCAGCAGAACCAAATCCAGAAGTGCACCCATGTCCCTCCTGCTCTCTGGCCTTCTCCAGTCCGAAATTCCTCAGCCAACACGTGAAATTCAATCATCCCTCCCAGATTCTCCCAGGAACATGTGCAAGAAAACAGCTCCAAGCAGAGGAACCCTGCCCAGAGGATCGGAATCAGCAGCAGCAACATACTAGTACGCACAGCTGGAATGATAAAGCTGAAGGTCAAGAGGTCAATGAAAGGTCCAAGCCTTTGCCTAAAAGGATCAGTCAGAAGCGAATCTCAAGACCCTTTTTCCAACCTTCCAAAGAACAAATGAGCTCTAGTGAGTATGAGACAACGATGGAAGAAGAGCCCCACGGAGGCCTGAAAGAGAGTCCAGAGGACACAGGCAAGTTCTTTGTGAAAGTAGGAATGTCAAGAATTATAACAATCGAGCATAGAGGTTGTTGGCAAGGCTTAAATGATGGGTCACATCTCATTACACATCAGGGGGCACACTCTGGGGAGAAGCCCTATGTTTGCAGCGTGTGCAGGCGAGGCTTTACATGGAAGTCAGGTCTCATCGCGCACCAGAGGACACACTCTGGTGAGAAGCCCTGTGTTTGCAGGGAGTGCAGGCGAGGCTTTACCCAGAAGACAAGTCTCAGCAGACACCAGAGGACATACTGAGGGGAGAAGCCCTGTGTTTGCAGGGAGTGTGGGAGAGGCTTTACATGCATGACAATTCTTGTTAGACACCAGACAATACATTCAGGGAAGAAGCCCTATGTTTGCAGGGAGTGTGGGAGAGGCTTTACCTGGAAGTCAGGTCTCATCACACATCAGGGGGCACACTCTGGGGAGAAGCCCTGTGTTTGCAGCGTGTGCAGGCAAGGCTTTACATGGAAGTCAGGTCTCATCGCACACCAGAGGACACACTCTGGGGAGAAGCCCTATGTTTGCAGCGACTGTAGGCGAGGGTTTACACAGAAGTCAGGTCTCAGCAGACACCAGAGGACATACTCAGGGGAGAAGCCCTGTGTTTGCAGGGAGTGTGGGAGAGGCTTTACATGCCAGACAATTCTTGTTAGACACCAGACAATACATTCAGGGAGGAAGCCCTATGTTTGCAGGGAGTGTGGGAGAGGCTTTACCTGGAAGTCAGTTCTCACCCGACACCACTGGACACACTCTGGGGAGAAGCCCCATGTTTGCAAGTGAAGTGAGTGGGTCATTAGCATTAAGTCACATATGGATGGTCATAGGAAGTCCACAGCCCCTTACTCTCCCCAAGATTGTAATTACTTATAGAAGTAACGGGTTAAACAAATCCTCAAGTTTGATTACAAGAGACGAAATGGACAGACAGTTCCATAGTGATATGGGGATGTCAGCACCAAACTCGTTACTGTTTTTTTGGACCTATTGTCAAACTTTTTGTCTCTATACACATCTCTCATTTTCCCCATCACTGAAAGCAGAGGGTTCCTAAAGATCCACAAAGAACTCATTCTCTCAGTCACAGAAATTCATCTCCTGCAAATGTGTAATTATGGAATCAGTGTACTTTTGTTACTCCCCAAAGAGAGGGGTTTGAGACAGACACCCGGGAAGGGAATTCCCCAGACTCTTGGAAAGGGCCTTTTCTCCTAATCAGTTCCCTACCCCTCCTCCCTTTCTTTCTCTTGCCTCTTCTGGTTTCCTACAATGTCTGGAGCCTCAGAGGTGAACGGCAGAGAGAGATGGATGCTTGTGCATAGACGTGAGCCGCTCAGTCTGGGCACCTGGTCTTCCTCACTCTCCTTGCTGCCCCTTCAGGGTCAGCATTTGCTGGTGCACAGCGTACAGATTCCACATCAGTCCATAGTGGTGTGAGTCTCAGCTCTGTCTTCTCCAGCTGTGTGACCTGAGGCAAGAGTCTCAACTTCTCTCTGCCTGATCCCAGTTTGTGTAATGGAAATGGGAACTCCAGCCTTTTGGTTTGACATTCAAAGTTGAGTCAGCACAGACAGAATCTGGCAAGAGGATGGCTGAGATTGCAAGTCCTCCTTAACAGCCTTCAATGCCCGTGTCTTCCTGGTCTTTAGTGGTGGACAAAGGAAGATAAGGACAGGTTAGAGGTCTGCAGCGGAATTCAGAATTTGAGCAGACCCCACTGCTTTCCCCACATAGACTGAGCTGCCCTGAGAAGGAGGCCTGAGGTGGGGGATATGCCTCCGTCCCCATTACCACCCTGTCACTGAGCCTGGGCACCCTCAGAACCTCCTCAACACAGGCAGGTGCTACTGAGAGTGACCTGTGAAACAAGAGCCTAGTGCACCCCTGGCAGAGAACTGACGGGGAGCAGCACCTGCCTGCACTGGTGTGATAGGGTAGATGGTGAGCCAAGGCAGGGAGGATGAGGAAGACATGTCTCACCCACTGAGTCAGCAGTCCTGAGCCTGGTCCAATTGCATTGCCAGATGTTCCAGCAACACAAGAAACACCATGCTAACACGTTGAAATTGTAGGTATCGTTTCCACCATCCGGGATAGAAAGGCTTTGAAACTATTAATCCCAAGGCCTAGAAGATGGAAGGGGGTCTGCAGGACTCAAAGAAAGGACCCATAAAACAAATTTGTCTAATTGCTTGCCTCTGTCCACTATCTGTTTTGTGAGAGGGTGCCTAGTGCTTACAGAAAGAGACCGTAGGTAATTTTGGGTAACTGCCTCAACAAACTGTCTCCTGTCATGGATCTATTTTACAAGAAGGCCAAGTGGGATCAGAAGCGAGATTAGGGTTCAGACTAACAACCCCCACACATACCCGTGTTTGGGTAGTCCATCCCCTTGGAAGCTGGTACCACGTTTACCCACCAACCAAGATGTAAATTCCTCTCTCCCACAACCCCACTGTTTCCCCTGGAAACGGAAACCTTTCCCGTTTCCAGACAACACCCAACCCACCAAGCCACACCATTGAGACAGGGCACATCCCTTCGCCATTTTGGTGAATTATCGTGAGAGATCCTACTCTGGTGCACAGCGTCCCGGGACCTGGAAATAGAGATTAATGTGAGGATCAGAATCACTGCTCTCGAGTTGACGAGTGAAGGAGGGAAACCCAGGCACACATGCTTGCGTGTGCATAACACCACACAGAGGTTAGTGCTTTGGAGAAAACTAATGCAGGACAAGTGCCTAGGAATCAGTGTGCAGGGAGGTGCACTGTGGCCGGTGGTCCGGGAAGGGCTCTCAGGAGACAACACGTACAAAAATCTCTGCAGGCAGAGGGAGCAGCTAGTGCAGGGAATAAAAGAGGTGGGGCATTGAATTGGCTGAGGGTCACTCTGCTCTCCTCTCAGCATAGACGGTAAGAACGGCCATCAGACAGATGCTTAGCAGCCCAGCAATGCAGTGCCGATGATCCGAGTGGAGACACTGGGGACTTTCCTGAGTGAAAGTGTGCACTTGTCAGCTGTAGAGTGGTGTGTTCTCGGTGCTGATTACGCTTTGTTAATTCTTAGAAAATAAACTCCCGTGGGGAATTTCCTCCTATTACTTCATCTTCAGGTGAGAGAGCATGGTGGATTGGCCAGAGAGGAACAGGAGTCAGGCGTGTAAGAAAGGTGATTGAAGTATTTTGAAACAGGTCTCAGTGTATTTGAAATGGGCTAACACTAAATGAGATAAAGCATAAATATTTGGTGTGAGGCTTGAGGAAGGACATTTCCTTTTACTATTTTGGAAAACCAAGAGAAGCAATTCCTAGTGGGGGCCTGTGGTTTTCCTCTGAAAGATGACTTAGAGGATACTTATAGATGGGAAAGGTCACTGCAGTTGCATCCACACGGAGTAAAATCGCCTCTCATGCTCCTTAAAGTCCCTAGTCTGGGCAATATGAGAAAAGACCCCTGATGTGGGCTTTCTGGATTTCTGAAGAAGATGCACTGCATAAAAATTACAAGACAAATAGTCGGCGAGTGGATACTGTGGGAGAAAGAGGTCGTGTTATCACCACAGTAAGAAGGATTCATGGGCGGGTCTTACCGGGAGACTAATCATATGGCCCAGGCAGTCTTGTCAACATCTGCCCTGACCAAACCTTTCTCTTTCAGCAGAACCAAATCCAGAAGTGCACCCATGTCCCTCCTGCTCTCTGGCCTTCTCCAGTCCGAAATTCCTCAGCCAACACGTGAAATTCAATCATCCCTCCCAGATTCTCCCAGGAACATGTGCAAGAAAACAGCTCCAAGCAGAGGAACCCTGCCCAGAGGATCGGAATCAGCAGCAGCAACATACTAGTACGCACAGCTGGAATGATAAAGCTGAAGGTCAAGAGGTCAATGAAAGGTCCAAGCCTTTGCCTAAAAGGATCAGTCAGAAGCGAACCTCAAGACCCTTTTTCCAACCTTCCAACGAACAAATGAGCTCTAGTGAGTATGAGACAACGATGGAAGAAGAGCCCCACGGAGGCCTGAAAGAGAGTCCAGAGGACACAGGCAAGTTCTTTGTGAAAGTAGGAATGTCAAGAATTATAACAATCGAGCATAGAGGTTGTTGGCAAGGCTTAAATGATGGGTCACATCTCATTACACATCAGGGGGCACACTCTGGGGAGAAGCCCTATGTTTGCAGCGTGTGCAGGCGAGGCTTTACATGGAAGTCAGGTCTCATCGCGCACCAGAGGACACACTCTGGGGAGAAGCCCTGTGTTTACAGGGAGTGCAGGCGAGGCTTTACCCAGAAGACAAGTCTCAGCAGACACCAGAGGACATACTGAGGGGAGAAGCCCTGTGTTTGCAGGGAGTGTGGGAGAGGCTTTACATGCATGACAATTCTTGTTAGACACCAGACAATACATTCAGGGAAGAAGCCCTATGTTTGCAGGGAGGTTGTGGGAGAGGCTTTACTGGAGTCACGTCTCATCACACACCAGGGGACACACTCTGGGGAGAAGCCCTGTGTTTGCAGCGTGTGTAAGAGAGGCTTTACGCGGAAGTCAGATCTCATAAGACACCAGAGGACACACTCTGGGGAGAAGCCCTATGTTTGCAGCGACTGTGCAGGCGAGGGTTTACACAGAAGACAAGTCTCAGCAGACACCAGAGGACACACTCTGGGGAGAAGCCCTGTGTTTTCAGGGAGTGACGAAGAGGCTTTACACGCAAGACAATTCCTGTTAGACACCAGACAATACATTCAGGGAAGAAGCCCTATGTTTGCAGGGAGTGTTGGAGAGGCTTTACCTGGAAGTCAGTTCTCTTCCGACACCAGAGGACACACTCTGGGGAGAAGCCCTATGTTTTCAGGTGAAGTGAGTGAGTCATTAGCATTAAGTCACATATCAATAGTCATAGGAAGTCCACAGCCTCTTACTCTCCCCAGGATTGTAATTACTTATAGAAGTAACGGGTTAAACAAATCCTCAAGTTTGATTACAAGAGACGAAATGGACAGACAGTTCCATAGTGATATTGGGGATGTCAGCACCAAACTCGTTACTCTTTTTTTGGACCTATTGTCAAACTTTTTGTCTCTATACACATCTCTCATTTTCCCCATCACTGAAAGCAGAGGGTTCCTAAAGATCCACAAAGAACTCATTCTCTCAGTCACAGAAATTCATCTCCTGCAAATGTGTCAATATGGAATCAGTGTACTTTTGTTACTCCCCAAAGAGAGGGGTTTGAGACAGACACCCGGGAAGGGAATTCCCCAGACTCTTGGAAAGGGCCTTTTCTCCTAATCAGTTCCCTACCCCTCCTCCCTTTCTTTCTCTTGCCTCTTCTGGTTTCCTACAATGTCTGGAGCCTCAGAGGTGAACGGCAGAGAGAGATGGATGCTTGTGCATAGACGTGAGCCGCTCAGTCTGGGCACCTGGTCTTCCTCACTCTCCTTGCTGCCCCTTCAGGGTCAGCATTTGCTGGTGCACAGCGTACAGATTCCACATCAGTCCATAGTGGTGTGAGTCTCAGCTCTGTCTTCTCCAGCTGTGTGACCTGAGGCAAGAGTCTCAACTTCTCTCTGCCTGATCCCAGTTTGTGTAATGGAAATGGGAACTCCAGCCTTTTGGTTTGACATTCAAAGTTGAGTCAGCACAGACAGAATCTGGCAAGAGGATGGCTGAGATTGCAAGTCCTCCTTAACAGCCTTCAATGCCCGTGTCTTCCTGGTCTTTAGTGGTGGACAAAGGAAGATAAGGACAGGTTAGAGGTCTGCAGCGGAATTCAGAATTTGAGCAGACCCCACTGCTTTCCCCACGTAGACTGAGCTGCCCTGAGAAGGAGGCCTGAGGTGGGGGATATGCCTCCGTCCCCATTACCACCCTCTCACTGAGCCTGGGCACCCTCAGAACCTCCTCAACACAGGCAGGTGCTACTGAGAGTGACCTGTGAAACAAGACCCTAGTGCACCCCTGGCAGAGAACTGACGGGGAGCAGCACCTGCCTGCACTGGTGTGATAGGGTAGATGGTGAGCCAAGGCAGGGAGGATGAGGAAGACATGTCTCACCCACTGAGTCAGCAGTCCTGAGCCTGGTCCAATTGCATTGCCAGATGTTCCAGCAACACAAGAAACACCATGCTAACACGTTGGAATTGTAGGTATCGTTTCCACCATCCGGGATAGAAAGGCTTTGAAACTATTAATCCCAAGGCCTAGAAGATGGAAGGGGGTCTGCAGGACTCAAAGAAAGGACCCATAAAACAAATTTGTCTAATTGCTTGCCTCTGTCCACTATCTGTTTTGTGAGAGGGTGCCTAGTGCTTACAGAAAGAGACCGTAGGTAATTTTGGGTAACTGCCTCAACAAACTGTCTCCTGTCATGGACCTATTTTACAAGAAGGCCAAGTGGGATCAGAAGCGAGATTAGGGTTCAGACTAACAACCCCCACACACACCCGTGTTTGGGTAGTCCATCCCCTTGGAAGCTGGTACCACGTTTACCCACCAACCAAGATGTAAATTCCTCTCTCCCACAACCCCACTGTTTCCCCTGGAAACGGAAACCTTTCCCGTTTCCAGACAACACCCAACCCACCAAGCCACACCATTGAGACAGGGCACATCCCTTCGCCATTTTGGTGAATTATCGTGAGAGATCCTACTCTGGTGCACAGCGTCCCGGGACCTGGAAATAGAGATTAATGTGAGGATCAGAATCACTGCTCTCGAGTTGACGAGTGAAGGAGGGAAACCCAGGCACACATGCTTGCGTGTGCATAACACCACACAGAGGTTAGTGCTTTGGAGAAAACTAATGCAGGACAAGTGCCTAGGAATCAGTGTGCAGGGAGGTGCACTGTGGCCGGTGGTCCGGGAAGGGCTCTCAGGAGACAACACGTACAAAAATCTCTGCAGGCAGAGGGAGCAGCTAGTGCAGGGAATAAAAGAGGTGGGGCATTGAATTGGCTGAGGGTCACTCTGCTCTCCTCTCAGCATAGACGGTAAGAACGGCCATCAGACAGATGCTTAGCAGCCCAGCAATGCAGTGCCGATGATCCGAGTGGAGACACTGGGGACTTTCCTGAGTGAAAGTGTGCACTTGTCAGCTGTAGAGTGGTGTGTTCTCGGTGCTGATTACGCTTTGTTAATTCTTAGAAAATAAACTCCCGTGGGGAATTTCCTCCTATTACTTCATCTTCAGGTGAGAGAGCATGGTGGATTGGCCAGAGAGGAACAGGAGTCAGGCGTGTAAGAAAGGTGATTGAAGTATTTTGAAACAGGTCTCAGTGTATTTGAAATGGGCTAACACTAAATGAGATAAAGCATAAATATTTGGTGTGAGGCTTGAGGAAGGACATTTCCTTTTACTATTTTGGAAAACCAAGAGAAGCAATTCCTAGTGGGGGCCTGTGGTTTTCCTCTGAAAGATGACTTAGAGGATACTTATAGATGGGAAAGGTCACTGCAGTTGCATCCACATGGAGTAAAATCGCCTCTCATGCTCCTTAAAGTCCCTAGTCTGGGCAATATGAGAAAAGACCCCTGATGTGGGCTTTCTGGATTTCTGAAGAAGATGCACTGCATAAAAATTACAAGACAAATAGTCGGCGAGTGGATACTGTGGGAGAAAGAGGTCGTGTTATCACCACAGTAAGAAGGATTCATGGGCGGGTCTTACCGGGAGACTAATCATATGGCCCAGGCATTCTTGTCAACATCTGCCCTGACCAAACCTTTCTCTTTCAGCAGAACCAAATCCAGAAGTGCACCCATGTCCCTCCTGCTCTCTGGCCTTCTCCAGTCCGAAATTCCTCAGCCAACACGTGAAATTCAATCATCCCTCCCAGATTCTCCCAGGAACATGTGCAAGAAAACAGCTCCAAGCAGAGGAACCCTGCCCAGAGGATCGGAATCAGCAGCAGCAACATACTAGTACGCACAGCTGGAATGATAAAGCTGAAGGTCAAGAGGTCAATGAAAGGTCCAAGCCTTTGCCTAAAAGGATCAGTCAGAAGCGAATCTCAAGACCCTTTTTCCAACCTTCCAACGAACAAATGAGCTCTAGTGAGTATGAGACAACGATGGAAGAAGAGCCCCACGGAGGCCTGAAAGAGAGTCCAGAGGACACAGGCAAGTTCTTTGTGAAAGTAGGAATGTCAAGAATTATAACAATCGAGCATAGAGGTTGTTGGCAAGGCTTAAATGATGGGTCACATCTCATTACACATCAGGGGGGCACACTCTGGGGAGAAGCCCTGTGTTTGCAGCGTGTGCAGGCGAGGCTTTACATGGAAGTCAGGTCTCATCGCGCACCAGAGGACACACTCTGGGGAGAAGCCCTGTGTTTACAGCGACTGCAGGCGAGGCTTTACACAGAAGTCAGGTCTCAGCAGACACCAGAGGACATACTCAGGGGAGAAGCCCTGTGTTTGCAGGGAGTGTGGGAGAGGCTTTACATGCCAGACAATTCTTGTTAGACACCAGACAATACATTCAGGGAGGAAGCCCTATGTTTGCAGGGAGTGTGGGAGAGGCTTTACCTGGAAGTCAGGTCTCATCACACACCAGAGGACACACTCTGGGGAGAAGCCCTATGTTTGCAGCGTGTGCAAGCGAGGCTTTACATGGAAGTCAGGTCTCATCGCACACCAGAGGACACACTCTGGGGAGAAGCCCTATGTTTGCAGCGTGTGCAGGCGAGGCTTTACCCAGAAGATAAGTCTCAGGAGACACCAGAGGACACACTCAGGGGAGAAGCCCTATGTTTTCAGGGAGTGACGAAGAGGCTTTACATGCAAGACAATTCTTGTTAGACACCAGACAATACATTCAGGGAAGAAGCCCTATGTTTGCAGGGAGTGTGGGAGAGGCTTTACCTGGAAGTCAGGTCTCATCACACACCAGAGGACACACTCTGGGGAGAAGCCCTATGTTTGCAGCGAGTGTAAGCGAGGGTTTACACAGAAGTCAGGTCTCATCACACACCAGAGGACACACTCTGGGGAGAAGCCCTATGTTTGCAGCGTGTGCAGGCGAGGCCTTACATGGAAGTCAGGTCTCATCGCACACCAGAGGACACACTCTGGGGAGAAGCCCTAAGTTTGCCGGGAGTGTAAGCGAAGCTTTACATGGAAGTCAGGTCTCATCACACACCAGAGGACACACTCTGGGGAGAAGCCCTATGTTTGCAGCGTTTGCAGGCGAGGCTTTACCTGGAAGATCAGTTCTCACCCGACACCAGAGGACACACTCTGGGGAGAAGCCCTATGTTTTCAAGTGAAGTGAGTGAGTCATTAGCATTAAGTCACATATGGATGGTCATAGGAAGTCCACAGCCCCTTACTCTCCCCAAGATTGTAATTACTATAGAAGTAACTGGCTAAACAAATCCTCCAGTTTGATTACAAGAGACGAAATGGACAGACAGTTCCATAGTGATATGGGGATGTCAGCACCAAACTCGTTACTCTTTTTTTGGACCTATTGTCAAACTTTTTGTCTCTATACACATCTCTCATTTTCCCCATCACTGAAAGCAGAGGGTTCCTAAAGATCCACAAAGAACTCATTCTCTCAGTCACAGAAATTCATCTCCTGCAAATGTGTCAATATGGAATCAGTGTACTTTTGTTACTCCCCAAAGAGAGGGGTTTGAGACAGACACCCGGGAAGGGAATTCCCCAGACTCTTGGAAAGGGCCTTTTCTCCTAATCAGTTCCCTACCCCTCCTCCCTTTCTTTCTCTTGCCTCTTCTGGTTTCCTACAATGTCTGGAGCCTCAGAGGTGAACGGCAGAGAGAGATGGATGCTTGTGCATAGACGTGAGCCGCTCAGTCTGGGCACCTGGTCTTCCTCACTCTCCTTGCTGCCCCTTCAGGGTCAGCATTTGCTGGTGCACAGCGTACAGATTCCACATCAGTCCATAGTGGTGTGAGTCTCAGCTCTGTCTTCTCCAGCTGTGTGACCTGAGGCAAGAGTCTCAACTTCTCTCTGCCTGATCCCAGTTTGTGTAATGGAAATGGGAACTCCAGCCTTTTGGTTTGACATTCAAAGTTGAGTCAGCACAGACAGAATCTGGCAAGAGGATGGCTGAGATTGCAAGTCCTCCTTAACAGCCTTCAATGCCCGTGTCTTCCTGGTCTTTAGTGGTGGACAAAGGAAAAGAAGGACAGGTTAGAGTTCTGCAGCGGAATTCAGAATTTGAGCAGACCCCACTGCTTTCCCCACGTAGACTGAGCTGCCCTGAGAAGGAGGCCTGAGGTGGGGGATATGCCTCCGTCCCCATTACCACCCTGTCACTGAGCCTGGGCACCCTCAGAACCTCCTCAACACAGGCAGGTGCTACTGAGAGTGACCTGTGAAACAAGACCCTAGTGCACCCCTGGCAGAGAACTGACGGGGAGCAGCACCTGCCTGCACTGGTGTGATAGGGTAGATGGTGAGCCAAGGCAGGGAGGATGAGGAAGACATGTCTCACCCACTGAGTCAGCAGTCCTGAGCCTGGTGCAATTGCATTGCCAGATGTTCCAGCAACACAAGAAACACCATGCTAACACGTTGGAATTGTAGGTATCGTTTCCACCATCCGGGATAGAAAGGCTTTGAAACTATTAATCCCAAGGCCTAGAAGATGGAAGGGGGTCTGCAGGACTCAAAGAAAGGACCCATAAAACAAACTTGTCTAATTGCTTGCCTCTGTCCACTATCTGTTTTGTGAGAGGGTGCCTAGTGCTTACAGAAAGAGACCGTAGGTAATTTTGGGTAACTGCCTCAACAAACTGTCTCCTGTCATGGATCTATTTTACAAGAAGGCCAAGTGGGATCAGAAGCGAGATTAGGGTTCAGACTAACAACCCCCACACATACCCGTGTTTGGGTAGTCCATCCCCTTGGAAGCTGGTACCACGTTTATCCACCAACCAATATGTAAATTCCTCTCCCCCACAACCCCACTGTTTCCCCTGGAAACGGAAACCTTTCCCGTTTCCAGACAACACCCAACCCACCAAGCCACACCATTGAGACAGGGCACATCCCTTCGCCATTTTGGTGAATTATCGTGAGAGATCCTACTCTGGTGCACAGCGTCCCGGGACCTGGAAATAGAGATTAATGTGAGGATCAGAATCACTGCTCTCGAGTTGACGAGTGAAGGAGGGAAACCCAGGCACACATGCTTGCGTGTGCATAACACCACACAGAGGTTAGTGCTTTGGAGAAAACTAATGCAGGACAAGTGCCTAGGAATCAGTGTGCAGGGAGGTGCACTGTGGCCGGTGGTCCGGGAAGGGCTCTCAGGAGACAACACGTACAAAAATCTCTGCAGGCAGAGGGAGCAGCTAGTGCAGGGAATAAAAGAGGTGGGGCATTGAATTGGCTGAGGGTCACTCTGCTCTCCTCTCAGCATAGACGGTAAGAACGGCCATCAGACAGATGCTTAGCAGCCCAGCAATGCAGTGCCGATGATCCGAGTGGAGACACTGGGGACTTTCCTGAGTGAAAGTGTGCACTTGTCAGCTGTAGAGTGGTGTGTTCTCGGTGCTGATTACGCTTTGTTAATTCTTAGAAAATAAACTCCCGTGGGGAATTTCCTCCTATTACTTCATCTTCAGGTGAGAGAGCATGGTGGATTGGCCAGAGAGGAACAGGAGTCAGGCGTGTAAGAAAGGTGATTGAAGTATTTTGAAACAGGTCTCAGTGTATTTGAAATGGGCTAACACTAAATGAGATAAAGCATAAATATTTGGTGTGAGGCTTGAGGAAGGACATTTCCTTTTACTATTTTGGAAAACCAAGAGAAGCAATTCCTAGTTGGGGCCTGTGGTTTTCCTCTGAAAGATGACTTAGAGGATACTTATAGATGGGAAAGGTCACTGCAGTTGCATCCACACGGAGTAAAATCGCCTCTCATGCTCCTTAAAGTCCCTAGTCTGGGCAATATGAGAAAAGACCCCTGATGTGGGCTTTCTGGATTTCTGAAGAAGATGCACTGCATAAAAATTACAAGACAAATAGTCGGCGAGTGGATACTGTGGGAGAAAGAGGTCGTGTTATCACCACAGTAAGAAGGATTCATGGGCGGGTCTTACCGGGAGACTAATCATATGGCCCAGGCATTCTTGTCAACATCTGCCCTGACCAAACCTTTCTCTTTCAGCAGAACCAAATCCAGAAGTGCACCCATGTCCCTCCTGCTCTCTGGCCTTCTCCAGTCCGAAATTCCTCAGCCAACACGTGAAATTCAATCATCCCTCCCAGATTCTCCCAGGAACATGTGCAAGAAAACAGCTCCAAGCAGAGGAACCCTGCCCAGAGGATCGGAATCAGCAGCAGCAACATACTAGTACGCACAGCTGGAATGATAAAGCTGAAGGTCAAGAGGTCAATGAAAGGTCCAAGCCTTTGCCTAAAAGGATCAGTCAGAAGCAAACCTCAAGACCCTTTTTCCAACCTTCCAACGAACAAATGAGCTCTAGTGAGTATGAGACAACGATGGAAGAAGAGCCCCACGGAGGCCTGAAAGAGAGTCCAGAGGACACAGGCAAGTTCTTTGTGAAAGTAGGAATGTCAAGAATTATAACAATCGAGCATAGAGGTTGTTGGCAAGGCTTAAATGATGGGTCACATCTCATTACACATCAGGGGGCACACTCTGGGGAGAAGCCCTATGTTTGCAGCGTGTGCAGGCGAGGCTTTACATGGAAGTCAGGTCTCATCGCGCACCAGAGGACACACTCTGGGGAGAAGCCCTATGTTTGCAGGGACTGCAGGTGAGGCTTTACCTGGAAGACAAGTCTCAGCAGACACCAGAGGACATACTCAGGGGAGAAGCCCTGTGTTTGCAGGGAGTGTGGGAGAGGCTTTACATGCCAGACAATTCTTGTTAGACACCAGACAATACATTCAGGGAGGAAGCCCTATGTTTGCAGGGAGTGTGGGAGAGGCTTTACCTGGAAGTCAGGTCTCATCACACACCAGAGGACACACTCTGGGGAGAAGCCCTATGTTTGCAGCGTGTGCAGGCGAGGGTTTACACAGAAGTCAGGTCTCATCACACACCAGAGGACACACTCTGGGGAGAAGCCCTATGTTTGCAGCGTGTGCAGGCGAGGCTTTACCCAGAAGATAAGTCTCAGGAGACACCAGAGGACACACTCAGGGGAGAAGCCCTATGTTTTCAGGGAGTGACGAAGAGGCTTTACATGCAAGACAATTCTTGTTAGACACCAGACAATACATTCAGGGAAGAAGCCCTATGTTTGCAGGGAGTGTGGGAGAGGCTTTACATGGAAGTCAGGTCTCATCACACACCAGAGGACACACTCTGGGGAGAAGCCCTATGTTTGCAGCGTGTGTAAGCGAGGGTTTACACAGAAGATAAGTCTCAGGAGACACCAGAGGACACACTCTGGGGAGAAGCCCTATGTTTGCAGGGTGTGAGGCGAGGCCTTACATGGAAGTCAGGTCTCATCGCACACCAGAGGACACACTCTGGGGAGAAGCCCTATGTTTGCAGCGTTTGCAGGCGAGGCTTTACCCAGAAGATAAGTCTCAGGAGACACCAGAGGACACACTCAGGGGAGAAGCCCTATGTTTTCAGGTGAAGTCAGTGAGTCATTAGCATTAAGTCACATATCAATAGTCATAGGAAGTCCACAGCCTCTTACTCTCCCCAGGATTGTAATAACTATAGAAGTAATTGGTTAGACAAATCCTCAAGTTTGATTACAAGAGACAAAATAGACAGACAGTTCCATAGTGATATGGGGATGTCAGCACCAAACTCGTTACTGTTTTTTTGGACCTATTGTCAAACTTTTTGTCTCTATACACATCTCTCATTTTCCCCATCACTGAAAGCAGAGGGTTCCTAAAGATCCACAAAGAACTCATTCTCTCAGTCACAGAAATTCATCTCCTGCAAATGTGTAATTATGGAATCAGTGTACTTTTGTTACTCCCCAAAGAGAGGGGTTTGAGACAGACACCCGGGAAGGGAATTCCCCAGACTCTTGGAAAGGGCCTTTTCTCCTAATCAGTTCCCTACCCCTCCTCCCTTTCTTTCTCTTGCCTCTTCTGGTTTCCTACAATGTCTGGAGCCTCAGAGGTGAACGGCAGAGAGAGATGGATGCTTGTGCATAGACGTGAGCCGCTCAGTCTGGGCACCTGGTCTTCCTCACTCTCCTTGCTGCCCCTTCAGGGTCAGCATTTGCTGGTGCACAGCGTACAGATTCCACATCAGTCCATAGTGGTGTGAGTCTCAGCTCTGTCTTCTCCAGCTGTGTGACCTGAGGCAAGAGTCTCAACTTCTCTCTGCCTGATCCCAGTTTGTGTAATGGAAATGGGAACTCCAGCCTTTTGGTTTGACATTCAAAGTTGAGTCAGCACAGACAGAATCTGGCAAGAGGATGGCTGAGATTGCAAGTCCTCCTTAACAGCCTTCAATGCCCGTGTCCTCCTGGTCTTTAGTGGTGGACAAAGGAAGATAAGGACAGGTTAGAGGTCTGCAGCGGAATTCAGAATTTGAGCAGACCCCACTGCTTTCCCCACATAGACTGAGCTGCCCTGAGAAGGAGGCCTGAGGTGGGGGATATGCCTCCGTCCCCATTACCACCCTCTCACTGAGCCTGGGCACCCTCAGAACCTCCTCAACACAGGCAGGTGCTACTGAGAGTGACCTGTGAAACAAGACCCTAGTGCACCCCTGGCAGAGAACTGACGGGGAGCAGCACCTGCCTGCACTGGTGTGATAGGGTAGATGGTGAGCCAAGGCAGGGAGGATGAGGAAGACATGTCTCACCCACTGAGTCAGCAGTCCTGAGCCTGGTGCAATTGCATTGCCAGATGTTCCAGCAACACAAGAAACACCATGCTAACACGTTGAAATTGTAGGTATCGTTTCCACCATCCGGGATAGAAAGGCTTTGAAACTATTAATCCCAAGGCCTAGAAGATGGAAGGGGGTCTGCAGGACTCAAAGAAAGGACCCATAAAACAAACTTGTCTAATTGCTTGCCTCTGTCCACTATCTGTTTTGTGAGAGGGTGCCTAGTGCTTACAGAAAGAGACCGTAGGTAATTTTGGGTAACTGCCTCAACAAACTGTCTCCTGTCATGGACCTATTTTACAAGAAGGCCAAGTGGGATCAGAAGCGAGATTAGGGTTCAGACTAACAACCCCCACACACCCCCGTGTTTGGGTAGTCCATCCCCTTGGAAGCTGGTACCACGTTTACCCACCAACCAAGATGTAAATTCCTCTCTCCCACAACCCCACTGTTTCCCCTGGAAACGGAAACCTTTCCCGTTTCCAGACAACACCCAACCCACCAAGCCACACCATTGAGACAGGGCACATCCCTTCGCCATTTTGGTGAATTATCGTGAGAGATCCTACTCTGGTGCACAGCGTCCCGGGACCTGGAAATAGAGATTAATGTGAGGATCAGAATCACTGCTCTCGAGTTGACGAGTGAAGGAGGGAAACCCAGGCACACATGCTTGCGTGTGCATAACACCACACAGAGGTTAGTGCTTTGGAGAAAACTAATGCAGGACAAGTGCCTAGGAATCAGTGTGCAGGGAGGTGCACTGTGGCCGGTGGTCCGGGAAGGGCTCTCAGGAGACAACACGTACAAAAATCTCTGCAGGCAGAGGGAGCAGCTAGTGCAGGGAATAAAAGAGGTGGGGCATTGAATTGGCTGAGGGTCACTCTGCTCTCCTCTCAGCATAGACGGTAAGAACGGCCATCAGACAGATGCTTAGCAGCCCAGCAATGCAGTGCCGATGATCCGAGTGGAGACACTGGGGACTTTCCTGAGTGAAAGTGTGCACTTGTCAGCTGTAGAGTGGTGTGTTCTCGGTGCTGATTACGCTTTGTTAATTCTTAGAAAATAAACTCCCGTGGGGAATTTCCTCCTATTACTTCATCTTCAGGTGAGAGAGCATGGTGGATTGGCCAGAGAGGAACAGGAGTCAGGCTTGTAAGAAAGGTGATTGAAGTATTTTGAAACAGGTCTCAGTGTATTTGAAATGGGCTAACACTAAATGAGATAAAGCATAAATATTTGGTGTGAGGCTTGAGGAAGGACATTTCCTTTTACTATTTTGGAAAACCAAGAGAAGCAATTCCTAGTTGGGGCCTGTGGTTTTCCTCTGAAAGATGACTTAGAAGATACTTATAGATGGGAAAGGTCACTGCAGTTGCATCCACATGGAGTAAAATGGCCTCTCATGCTCCTTAAAGTCCCTAGTCTGGGCAATATGAGAAAAGACCCCTGATGTGGGCTTTCTGGATTTCTGAAGAAGATGCACTGCATAAAAATTACAAGACAAATAGTCGGCGAGTGGATACTGTGGGAGAAAGAGGTCGTGTTATCACCACAGTAAGAAGGATTCATGGGCAGGTCTTACCGGGAGACTAATCATATGGCCCAGGCATTCTTGTCAACATCTGCCCTGACCAAACCTTTCTCTTTCAGCAGAACCAAATCCAGAAGTGCACCCATGTCCCTCCTGCTCTCTGGCCTTCTCCAGTCCGAAATTCCTCAGCCAACACGTGAAATTCAATCATCCCTCCCAGATTCTCCCAGGAACATGTGCAAGAAAACAGCTCCAAGCAGAGGAACCCTGCCCAGAGGATCGGAATCAGCAGCAGCAACATACTAGTACGCACAGCTGGAATGATAAAGCTGAAGGTCAAGAGGTCAATGAAAGGTCCAAGCCTTTGCCTAAAAGGATCAGTCAGAAGCGAACCTCAAGACCCTTTTTCCAACCTTCCAAAGAACAAATGAGCTCTAGTGAGTATGAGACAACGATGGAAGAAGAGCCCCACGGAGGCCTGAAAGAGAGTCCAGAGGACACAGGCAAGTTCTTTGTGAAAGTAGGAATGTCAAGAATTATAACAATCGAGCATAGAGGTTGTTGGCAAGGCTTAAATGATGGGTCACATCTCATTACACATCAGGGGGCACACTCTGGGGAGAAGCCCTATGTTTGCAGCGTGTGCAGGCGAGGCTTTACATGGAAGTCAGGTCTCATCGCACACCAGAGGACACACTCTGGGGAGAAGCCCTATGTTTACAGGGAGTGCAGGCGAGGCTTTACCCAGAAGACAAGTCTCAGCAGACACCAGAGGACATACTGAGGGGAGAAGCCCTGTGTTTGCAGGGAGTGTGGGAGAGGCTTTACATGCATGACAATTCTTGTTAGACACCAGACAATACATTCAGGGAAGAAGCCCTATGTTTGCAGGGAGTGTGGGAGAGGCTTTACATGGAAGTCAGGTCTCATCACACACCAGAGGACACACTCTGGGGAGAAGCCCTATGTTTGCAGCGAGTGTAAGCGAGGGTTTACACAGAAGTCAGGTCTCATCACACACCAGAGGACACACTCTGGGGAGAAGCCCTATGTTTGCAGCGTGTGCAGGCGAGGCTTTACCCAGAAGATAAGTCTCAGGAGACACCAGAGGACACACTCAGGGGAGAAGCCCTGTTTTCAGGGAGTGACGAAGAGGCTTTACACGCAAGACAATTCCTGTTAGACACCAGACAATACATTCAGGGAAGAAGCCCTATCTTTGCAGGGAGTGTTGGAGAGGCTTTACCTGGAAGTCAGTTCTCTTCACAAAGAGGTTGGGGGGATGGTCTAAGAGGCTGGGGGGCTTAAGTCTCTGACACCAGAGGACACACTCTGGGGAGAAGCCCTATGTTTGCAGGGGGGGGTCCCGGAAGGTCGTCAGGGGAGAAGCCCTATGTTTTCAGGTGAAGTGAGTGAGTCATTAGCATTAAGTCACATATCAATAGTCATAGGAAGTCCACAGCCTCTTACTCTCCCCAGGATTGTAATAACTATAGAAGTAACTGGTTAGGCAAATCCTCAAGTTTGATTACAAGAGACAAAATAGACAGACAGTTCCATAGTGATATGGGGATGTCAGCACCAAACTCGTTACTGTTTTTTTGGACCTATTGTCAAACTTTTTGTCTCTATACACATCTCTCATTTTCCCCATCACTGAAAGCAGAGGGTTCCTAAAGATCCACAAAGAACTCATTCTCTCAGTCACAGAAATTCATCTCCTGCAAATGTGTAAATATGGAATCAGTGTACTTTTGCTACTCCCCAAAGAGAGGGATTTGAGACAGACACCCGGGAAGGGAATTCCCCAGACTCTTGGAAAGGGCCTTTTCTCCTAATCAGTTCCCTACCCCTCCTCCCTTTCTTTCTCTTGCCTCTTCTGGTTTCCTACAATGTCTGGAGCCTCAGAGGTGAACGGCAGAGAGAGATGGATGCTTGTGCATAGACGTGAGCCGCTCAGTCTGGGCACCTGGTCTTCCTCACTCTCCTTGCTGCCCCTTCAGGGTCAGCATTTGCTGGTGCACAGCGTACAGATTCCACATCAGTCCATAGTGGTGTGAGTCTCAGCTCTGTCTTCTCCAGCTGTGTGACCTGAGGCAAGAGTCTCAACTTCTCTCTGCCTGATCCCAGTTTGTGTAATGGAAATGGGAACTCCAGCCTTTTGGTTTGACATTCAAAGTTGAGTCAGCACAGACAGAATCTGGCAAGAGGATGGCTGAGATTGCAAGTCCTCCTTAACAGCCTTCAATGCCCGTGTCCTCCTGGTCTTTAGTGGTGGACAAAGGAAGATAAGGACAGGTTAGAGGTCTGCAGCGGAATTCAGAATTTGAGCAGACCCCACTGCTTTCCCCACGTAGACTGAGCTGCCCTGAGAAGGAGGCCTGAGGTGGGGGATATGCCTCCGTCCCCATTACCACCCTCTCACTGAGCCTGGGCACCCTCAGAACCTCCTCAACACAGGCAGGTGCTACTGAGAGTGACCTGTGAAACAAGACCCTAGTGCACCCCTGGCAGAGAACTGACGGGGAGCAGCACCTGCCTGCACTGGTGTGATAGGGTAGATGGTGAGCCAAGGCAGGGAGGATGAGGAAGACATGTCTCACCCACTGAGTCAGCAGTCCTGAGCCTGGTGCAATTGCATTGCCAGATGTTCCAGCAACACAAGAAACACCATGCTAACACGTTGAAATTGTAGGTATCGTTTCCACCATCCGGGATAGAAAGGCTTTGAAACTATTAATCCCAAGGCCTAGAAGATGGAAGGGGGTCTGCAGGACTCAAAGAAAGGACCCATAAAACAAACTTGTCTAATTGCTTGCCTCTGTCCACTATCTGTTTTGTGAGAGGGTGCCTAGTGCTTACAGAAAGAGACCGTAGGTAATTTTGGGTAACTGCCTCAACAAACTGTCTCCTGTCATGGACCTATTTTACAAGAAGGCCAAGTGGGATCAGAAGCGAGATTAGGGTTCAGACTAACAACCCCCACACACCCCGTGTTTGGGTAGTCCATCCCCTTGGAAGCTGGTACCACGTTTACCCACCAACCAAGATGTAAATTCCTCTCTCCCACAACCCCACTGTTTCCCCTGGAAACGGAAACCTTTCCCGTTTCCAGACAACACCCAACCCACCAAGCCACACCATTGAGACAGGGCACATCCCTTCGCCATTTTGGTGAATTATCGTGAGAGATCCTACTCTGGTGCACAGCGTCCCGGGACCTGGAAATAGAGATTAATGTGAGGATCAGAATCACTGCTCTCGAGTTGACGAGTGAAGGAGGGAAACCCAGGCACACATGCTTGCGTGTGCATAACACCACACAGAGGTTAGTGCTTTGGAGAAAACTAATGCAGGACAAGTGCCTAGGAATCAGTGTGCAGGGAGGTGCACTGTGGCCGGTGGTCCGGGAAGGGCTCTCAGGAGACAACACGTACAAAAATCTCTGCAGGCAGAGGGAGCAGCTAGTGCAGGGAATAAAAGAGGTGGGGCATTGAATTGGCTGAGGGTCACTCTGCTCTCCTCTCAGCATAGACGGTAAGAACGGCCATCAGACAGATGCTTAGCAGCCCAGCAATGCAGTGCCGATGATCCGAGTGGAGACACTGGGGACTTTCCTGAGTGAAAGTGTGCACTTGTCAGCTGTAGAGTGGTGTGTTCTCGGTGCTGATTACGCTTTGTTAATTCTTAGAAAATAAACTCCCGTGGGGGAATTTCCTCCTATTACTTCATCTTCAGGTGAGAGAGCATGGTGGATTGGCCAGAGAGGAACAGGAGTCAGGCTTGTAAGAAAGGTGATTGAAGTATTTTGAAACAGGTCTCAGTGTATTTGAAATGGGCTAACACTAAATGAGATAAAGCATAAATATTTGGTGTGAGGCTTGAGGAAGGACATTTCCTTTTACTATTTTGGAAAACCAAGAGAAGCAATTCCTAGTTGGGGCCTGTGGTTTTCCTCTGAAAGATGACTTAGAAGATACTTATAGATGGGAAAGGTCACTGCAGTTGCATCCACATGGAGTAAAATGGCCTCTCATGCTCCTTAAAGTCCCTAGTCTGGGCAATATGAGAAAAGACCCCTGATGTGGGCTTTCTGGATTTCTGAAGAAGATGCACTGCATAAAAATTACAAGACAAATAGTCGGCGAGTGGATACTGTGGGAGAAAGAGGTCGTGTTATCACCACAGTAAGAAGGATTCATGGGCAGGTCTTACCGGGAGACTAATCATATGGCCCAGGCATTCTTGTCAACATCTGCCCTGACCAAACCTTTCTCTTTCAGCAGAACCAAATCCAGAAGTGCACCCATGTCCCTCCTGCTCTCTGGCCTTCTCCAGTCCGAAATTCCTCAGCCAACACGTGAAATTCAATCATCCCTCCCAGATTCTCCCAGGAACATGTGCAAGAAAACAGCTCCAAGCAGAGGAACCCTGCCCAGAGGATCGGAATCAGCAGCAGCAACATACTAGTACGCACAGCTGGAATGATAAAGCTGAAGGTCAAGAGGTCAATGAAAGGTCCAAGCCTTTGCCTAAAAGGATCAGTCAGAAGCAAACCTCAAGACCCTTTTTCCAACCTTCCAAAGAACAAATGAGCTCTAGTGAGTATGAGACAACGATGGAAGAAGAGCCCCACGGAGGCCTGAAAGAGAGTCCAGAGGACACAGGCAAGTTCTTTGTGAAAGTAGGAATGTCAAGAATTATAACAATCGAGCATAGAGGTTGTTGGCAAGGCTTAAATGATGGGTCACATCTCATTACACATCAGGGGGCACACTCTGGGGAGAAGCCCTATGTTTGCAGCGTGTGCAGGCGAGGCTTTACATGGAAGTCAGGTCTCATCGCGCACCAGAGGACACACTCTGGGGAGAAGCCCTGTGTTTGCAGGGAGTGCAGGCGAGGCTTTACCCAGAAGACAAGTCTCAGCAGACACCAGAGGACATACTGAGGGGAGAAGCCCTGTGTTTGCAGGGAGTGTGGGAGAGGCTTTACATGCATGACAATTCTTGTTAGACACCAGACAATACATTCAGGGAAGAAGCCCTATGTTTGCAGGGAGTGTGGGAGAGGCTTTACCTGGAAGTCAGGTCTCATCACACACCAGAGGACACACTCTGGGGAGAAGCCCTATGTTTGCAGCGTGTGCAGGCGAGGGTTTACATGGAAGTCAGGTCTCATCGCACACCAGAGGACACACTCTGGGGAGAAGCCCTATGTTTGCAGCGTGTGCAGGCGAGGCTTTACCCAGAAGATAAGTCTCAGGAGACACCAGAGGACACACTCAGGGGAGAAGCCCTATGTTTTCAGGGAGTGACGAAGAGGCTTTACATGCAAGACAATTCTTGTTAGACACCAGACAATACATTCAGGGAAGAAGCCCTATCTTTGCAGGCAGTGTGGGAGAGGCTTTACATGGAAGTCAGTTCTCATCGCACACCAGAGGACACACTCTGGGGAGAAGCCCTATGTTTGCAGCGAGTGTAAGCGAGGGTTTACACAGAAGTCAGGTCTCATCACACACCAGAGGACACACTCTGGGGAGAAGCCCTATGTTTGCAGCGTGTGAGGCGAGGCCTTACATGGAAGTCAGGTCTCATCGCACACCAGAGGACACACTCTGGGGAGAAGCCCTATGTTTGCCGGGAGTGTAAGCGAGGCTTTAC